>NC_089507.1:163315153-168315153 GCF_036850995.1 Saccopteryx leptura
CTGACTGAGCTAACCGGCCAGGGCCTCTGGTGCACATTTAAACAGAAATCACTATGACAGTGTCTTCAACTGAGCCCCACTGTACTCTGCCCATCACAGATGCATCACACCCACGAAATGCTCTTTCTCCAGAAGGAGCCCAGAGAGAACTAATAACAAAACGCACTTCAGTGAATGTGCTTGCCACAGGGGCTCCATGGAACAACCACCTGCCTCATGTCTCAATCCTCCAGCCATTCCTAAATCATCAAAACCCCACCTAGTAAATTTGCAAACACTAAAGGATCTACTGAAATGATCATGGCCAAAAGCTTCATTATAGAAGGAAGAGCCTCCTCGTTACTCTCATGTTCTTACTAATCTTGCCAAGGAAGCAGCCTGGAAACTGAGTTCGTCTCGGCTCAGGGACACACTTTTAATTAATGGCTGGTGGTGTGACTGAGCTTCTAAAAGCGGTTTCGGATTCTGGTTCATGGTCAGCCTTCACTTTGGAAGGCACCAAAACTACTCTATTTCCTTTTTCTGGGACCCAGTTCCAGGCTCCTTCGTAGTCCCAACAGTGGAAGTTTTCCTCATGCTGCAAATTCTGGCCCAAACAACCCAAACCCTGGAGGGGAGAGTTGGTTGACCAGAAATTAATGGAATAGTTTCTGGCACTAACCAGACCCTCCTGTGCCAAGAGGTTCCAGGAAAACTAGCACATCCCAGGATTGGAGGAAGTAGGGCAGCAACAGGGGACTTTTTCCTAATGAACTCAATAAACTCTTGGAACAATAATCCACTAAGGGTCAAATATAGAAAGAAAACAACTTTGCAGGCTTTTGGAGACACTTTTTTTCTTAAGAAGAGAGAAAAATAGAAAATACTACATGCACTGGCTCTCAGAATAAATCACTGAGAATATGAAACTTGTCTATAAATACAAGAAATACTTAAACTTCAGTTCTATATTATGGCCAATTAATTGGGGGCAGGAGGGGAACAGGAAAAGATAAAATGGAAAGAGAAAAAAGGAGGGAAAGGAGGAAGGAGAGGAAGGATGAGAGATGGGAGGGAGGGAAAAATTTGAAGGACATTAGACAGAGAAACACAGTATTTTCAGAAGAAGAGACACAAAACACAAGGAAGTACAGTGAGAGACTGCGAGTTCTCAAAAGGTTGTTATTTAAAGATAAACTACTGTTATCATACCTTCTACTTAAATGAGCATCTTAGAAACGTAGCAAGTCAGAGCTACAAGGACACAAGCTCATCTCAACCAGTTCCTTCTGTACTGGGTTGAATAGTGTCTCCTCTCTCCCCCACTCATATCTACCTGGAACCTCAGAATGGGAGCTTATTTGAAAATGAGGTTCTTGAAGATGTCATTAGTAAAGGTGAGGTTATACTGGATTAGGATGGGCCCTAAATCCAATGACTGGTGTCTT
Source organism: Saccopteryx leptura (assembly GCF_036850995.1). Classification (NCBI taxonomy): domain Eukaryota; kingdom Metazoa; phylum Chordata; class Mammalia; order Chiroptera; family Emballonuridae; genus Saccopteryx; species Saccopteryx leptura. The sequence continues at coordinate 163,316,581 of NC_089507.1, forward strand.
CATGAGAAGACTATGTGAAAACACAGACAAGTATACCTGTGGAAGAAGGTCCCGGAACAACAGAGGCAGGAATGACAGTGATGTTGTGCAAGCCAAGGGACATCAAGGTGGACAGCCACCACAGAAGCTGGAAGTAACAAGGAAGGATTCCTCTCTGGAAACTTTTAGAGGGACCTTGGCACTGGTCCTTGATATCAGATCTCTGGCTTCCAAACACTGTGGGAAAATACATTTCAGTCTTTGAGTTGGAGTTCCTGGTAACTTGCTATGGCAGACCTAGGAAACAAATACAGCTTCTTTGCAAGGAGAAGAACCCTAGGATATTCATGTCATAGAATCAGCTGGTGGCCAATCTCCTATTTCAGCTTGCCTTTCACTTTTCTTTAAGAATTGTATTTGCTTGCCAGTATCCTTCATCCTCTGTGAACATGGAAATAATTTTTCTCTTCTATTGTCAAAGTTCATTTTGAAATAAAGACTCATTTCCCATTGCACCATAAAATCTCAGTGAAGAGACAATTCAGGCTTTAGAAATACTTTGGACCATGAGGTTTTTCAATAAATTGATTGCCTATTCCTTTGGTATTCCAAAACAGTCGAATAGCTTATTACTTTTGAGAGGTGAAAGTTCTTTTTTTTTTATTATTGATTTTCGAGAGAGAGGAAGGGTGAGGGACAGAGAGAGAAACATTGATCTGTCTCTGTATGTCCCTTGACCGGGGATCGAACCGATACCTCTGCATATCGGAACGGTGCTCTAACCAAGCATGCTATCCGGTCAGGGCACAAAGGCTTTTTAACACTGAAATTGAGACAGGCTAAAAGCCAAGACAAGTGGAATAGGGAAACTGAGACGGATAAACAGCAAAAGCAGTTTACAGTCATCTAGTAAATTGCAAAATTCTATCTTCCCAACCCAAGGATACTTAAAAGCAAATGATTTACACTTCTCCTCCTCAACCAGAGGGTAAATAGCTTAAGTCATCCTATTCCTACTCAGGGAGACATAGACAAAAATCCAAGTATTACTATCTGTGCCAACCACACCCAAGGTAGATGGAGTCAGGGGAATAAATCTCCATTTTCGCGCATCAGCTGATGGCTATTCTATAGAGATCCCCCCCAAGACCTCCCCTAAACCCCCAGCCTTTAAACCCTCAAGATGAAGGACCCAACTCAGCACCCATGGCCCCCCCACCCCGGGAGCATTACCTATGTCTCTCTTCTGAGCGCCAAGCCCCCTCCTTTTGCCGCTGTAACTTGTTTCCTGGGCCCATTTCTTCTATGACTCACTTCTACCTCTGTGACTTTCTAAATAAACTTTCTCATATAGCTCGAGTTCTTGGCTCTGACTTCTTTCTTTGTTGAACTCAAGAACCAAGGTCAAACTTCGCTGGTAACAACTGGTGTCGTCACACTGCCAACATCGTGGGGAACAAAATCACCAGCTATTTCTTTATTCGGAGTAATTTTTTTAAGGCATATCAAGTCCTGCTGGAGATATTGGACTTAAAACTGCCCATGAAGCAGACCCTTTGATATGAAATGAGATAGCCACTCTGGGGGTTTTCCATTGACATCAAATTATATGGAGCATAATTAAATTTTCAATTATTTTGTAGTTCTTAACCTTTTTCTGAATGTCTGACAAACTGGTAATGGCTATGGACTCTCTCCCAGAAAATTCTGTTCTCTCACAACTTTTTGCACCTACTCTCAGGGGGTTCACAGACACCATGCACTGCCCCCACCCCACCCTTGTGGCCCCCAGCTGTGGAGACAAGAGGAGCCTCGGATAGCCTGGCAGGCAGACATCTCCCTCCAGCTCACCATTTCGCTCAGGACACGTGGTCTAAGCAAGGGCCTGAGCTGCCCTATGGCAGGTTTTCTCCCAAGCAGGCTAATGACACTGATGGAACATGTCAAAAACAGCTGTGCTCCGGAGGTGAGGTCATTGTGTTCTTTTTCCTTTTTATTGCATTAACTGGGTGATACTGGTTAACAGAATTACACAAGTTTTAGGTGCACAGTTCCACAACACAGGACTGTACACTATATTGTGCGCTCACCCCCTTAGGTCAAGTCTCCATCTGTCATGATTTAACCTCCCAAGAAGCTGAGTTCTTGAACAGCAGCAACCTTCCAGAACTCTCCTAAGACTCTCAGAGACTGAGTCAGGCCAATGGGAGTCCGTCAGAAATTCCCAGGGGACAATGGAGGTTTTATGAAAAGGACTAATTGAATCCTGGGGCTGACAGGCTATCTCCCTGCTGTCCCTTGAGGCCACCATCCTCTCCCTTGCCCCAAGGCCCTAGCATCCACCCTGCGGTGTCAGCCTTGCTCCTCACCCTACCTTTTCTACCCGGTACTCAACCTTTGGTTAGACCAGGGGTAGTCAACATTTTTATACCTACTGCCCACTTTTGTATCTAAGTTAGTAGGAAAATTTTCTAACCGCCCACCAGTTCCACAGTAATGGTGATTTATAAAGTAGGGAAGTAACTTTATAAAATTTATAAAGCAGAGTTACAGCAAGTTAAAACATATAATAATAATTACCTACCAAGTACTTTATGTTGGATTTTCACTAAGTTTGGCAGAATAAATCTTTATAAAACAACTTGCCTGACCTCTGGTGGCGCAGTGGATAAAGTGTCGACCTGGAAATGCTGAGGTCGCTGGTTTGAAACCCTGGGCTTGCCTGGTCAAGGCACATATGGGAGTTGATGCTTCCAGCTCCTCCCCCCTTCTCTCTCTCCTTGCTCTCTCTCTCTGTCTCTCTCTCTCCTCTCTAAAAAAAAAATAATAAAACAACTTACTATAGTTAAATCTATCTTTTTATTTATACTTTGGTTGCTCTGCTACCACCCACCATGAAAGCTGGAACGCCCACTAGGGGGCGGTAGGGACCAGGTTGACTACCACTGGGTTAGACCCAGTTTCCTCTTAGACATTTTGCTTGGTTCCCCAGAGTCTGTGTTAGAGTCTTTTCCCTGTGCCCAGCTTCCTTTGCTTTGAATTTCTTCATCATAGCATTTGCTCCACTGTTATAAGCAACTCTCTACTGGATTATATGTCCCAGGAGAGGGGATACCATTTGATTGTTATAATCTTTTTTTTTTTTTTTTAATTTTTTTTTCTTTTTTTGCATTTCTCTGAAGCTGGAAACAGGGAGAGACAGTCCGACAGACTCCCGCATGCGCCCGACCGGGATCCACCCGGCACGCCCACCATGGGGCGACGCTCTGCCCACCAGGGGGTGATGCTCTGCCCATCCTGGGCGTCGCCATGTTGCGACCAGAGCCACTCCAGCGCCTGAGGCAGAGGCCACAGAGCCATCCCCAGCGCCCGGGCCATCCTTGCTCCAATGGAGCCTCGGCTGTGGGAGGGGAAGAGAGAGACAGAGAGGAAGGCGCGGCGGAGGGGTGGAGAAGCAAATGGGCACTTCTCCCCTGTGCCCTGGCCGGGAATCGAACCCGGGTCCTCCGCACGCCAGGCTGATGCTCTACCGCTGAGCCAACCGGCCAGGGCCAGATTGTTATAATCTTAATACCAACAAGGTCGAGAAAACAGAGCATGAAGGATACAAGTTTGTTAGGTGAAATGATTCCTGGTACTTATCATGACCAGCACCATTTTACGAAGCAAGCTGACCACCAGCTCACCCCTGGAGGGGTGGGCTTGTATCACCTGTGAGGAATATTCTTGCATAGATAAGTGGGCCCATTAAATTGTTCACTGCTTTGGGTTTTACAGCTCTTAACTAGCATGAGCCATGTGGCTTTAGCCACCTGTTAGACCTGTTAGCTAGGACCACTTGACTGTATATAACAAGCCCCATCCTTTGTGGGTGTGGAGATTTCCTGTATTTCCCCATGTATAAGATGCACTTCTTTTGAAAAATTTGGGGTCTAAAAACTGGGTGCGTCTTATAGAGTGGTTGTAGATTTTTTTAACTTGCATTTCCCACTTTTTTGCACTTGTTTTTGTGCTCATTGTTAAAGACAGTGATTCATCCATCAGACATAGATGAGGACAAGCTAATGGATGGGAGTTTTGACAGTGATGAGTTATATCCATTTTATGATGAATAAAACTTGAGTTCAATAACTTTATGTAATACATTTTTTTCAAATTTCGGGCCCCAAAATTAAGGTGCGTCTTATACATGGGAGCGTCTTATACATGGGGAAATATGGTACTGTCTTGCTGCTGTCCAAGGTGATGTAAATTCTCCTAATAACCTTAATGTAAGCCTGGGTCCTCTTTCTTCCGTCTCTTGGCCCCACGAAAATTTCCCAACAAAGCTTGTTGAGTAAATAAATAACTGGCTGGTTTAATGCAGGGTTTCTCAACCTTGGCACTATTGGCATTTTGGACATGGTCGTTTTTGTGACAGGGGGGCTGTCCTGTGCATTGTAGGGTATTGAGCAGCGTCTCTGGCTTTTCTACCCACCATAGGCCAATAACACTGCCATTCAAGTGTGATAGCTAAAAATGTCTCTAGACACTGCTTAGTGACCCCTGGGAGGCAAAATCACTGTGGTAGAAAATCACTGTTTTAATGGATGGATGTTGACCACGGAGTCAAATTGTCCATCTTGAGTCTATGTCAGGGAGCGAGCATTAGTTAATCAGTTAATGCTGACAGAGCGCTCAGTATAGTCTCATGGAATGGGTGGCTGACCTCTGTGGCTCTCTTCAGAAGAGGGGAAAATTCCAATATGCGTTTGCTGTGGAGTGTTCCAAGCCCTTTAATGACTCATTACAATGCGAGTACACAAGAGGGAGCTCTAACTAACTAGTTCGACCACAGAGAAAAATGGCCTCTGCTGGAATCGGTGATGGGACACCCTTGTTAAGTGATGAGCTCCGACTTAGAGGCTTGGTTATGTCATCTGGTTAGAACGGCTGACCCAGGATCCTGGATTTAGAGAAGTCTTTAGTCATTAAATCCATTATGAAAGATCCCTGCGTGGGTGGGTTCCTCAGTGATATAGGTGGAGGGGATAAATAATTAAAAACCTATTTATGCCCCATAAATAAGTCATAAGCAGTAAGAACGGAGTCTTCCCAGCTTCCATGGCAATGGCTGTGCTCTGGGAGCAGCAAGGGACTGATGACATGACCTTGTGGCTCTGGCCTCTCCCAAATCCTCAACACATTGACTATCAGACTTTGAGGTCATTAGAAATCATCTAACCCTTTATTTGCCTCCTACCCAAGTTCATGACTCTGAAAACTAGGACATTGTATAACATTTTTTGGATGCAACATTGTGTGTTACAATTTTGTAGGTATTGTGTGTGTGCGTCTATTGCTTTCATCCTATTTTCAAAGGAGTTGATGTTGGGAACCATTAGTTTAGTCTCATTCTAGAGATAAAGAACCTGAAGCTCTGAAATCCATGGTTCTGCAGTTGGAATCTGGCAGAGCCAAATACCCTCAGACCTCCCTCTGCCCTCAGGCCCGGTGGGGCGGTGCTCGGAAGGGGGACTGGCCCTATGGGGCAGGGAGGTCTGGTGTGAGGACACTGGGAACCTGGATCCCAAGGCTTAGAAGGGCAGGATGCAGTGGGCTTGCCACATAAAATATAGGATCCTGGTTAAATTCAAATTTCAGATAAACGAATACCTTTATTGTATAAGCATGTACCAAACATTACATGGGACATACTTATACTCAATTATTAATTTATTTGAAATTCAAATTTAACTGGGCATCCTGGTTTGGGGAGATTTTGTTGTCTTTTGCTCAATCTAACAACCCCAACCCTATCTGCCAAGAACAGCCCAGGAGTCCTCAGTCAGGCAGCAAACCATGAAGCCCCGGCCCACGGATCAATGACTCAGTGTTTGGGACTTAGGCTACTCTGGCCCTGACTCCCATCAAGGGCACAGAGGCCCTTGGCCTGTGCTGACTCAGTCTGCTGATGGGATCGGTTCAGTTCTCTCCGTGACTTCAGCAGGGCTAAGGAGTCCCTAGCCCTACGGATATCCTACATGCATGTGACCTCTCAGAAGATGACATTTCATGGTCTGTGGAGAGTAAAGATCAAATTTATTTAATACAACACCTGTCACTGAGGCGGATGGAGGGGGTGGTCTCGGGTAGAGATGCCCACTAGTGAAATTCCACTGCAAACGACCACGGCCCCTCCTCCACCCACTCAAGACACTATCAAAAACATCATAAGACCTCAGGAGACCATTTCTTTAGCAAGGAATAAATAAAAAAAATTAGTAAGAAAAATATGCATTTCATTTTTCTATTAAAAATAATATTTGCTGTAGGCAATCATCTTCCTGCTGTTCAGCCTTCAGCGTGGTAGGGGAAAAGAAAGAGAGTATAAAGAAACAGCATAAGGACGTTTGTGCTGTTCAACTTCGCTTTCTGTTTCGTGCACGGCCCAGGATGAACCTTGTCTTCAAGTTGACCTATCAATGGGGTCGCTCCCAAGCAGCTTTGCTTTCCCATTTGTGTCAGGCAAGGTCATAGAGGGACAGGGTGCAGCTGTCTGGTCAGTGCTCTGCACTTCCAAGGAACAAGGACTATCCAGAACTACAGGTATTTGGAGGACCAAAGACGGAGAGAAAGAAAATGAGCGCCTCAGCCTGGCGATTTGCTAGACATGATACACTACAGTAAAAAAAAAAAAAATTAAACCAAAACAGGTTTCTGTGGATGAGGGTACTTGGAAAAGTTCTTTGTACAAGACAAAATATTCAAGTTTCAAAATATTCCAGTGGCCTGCTGACTCTGAACCCCCTTCTCTTCCTCTCCTCTCCCAAGGGTGCTCCAACGCAGTGGGAGGTAGGCCACGGGGGCCCCTAACCAGCCCCTCTGCACCTCTTTACACCCAACATAAACGGAGCAAGAGGGCTGTAACCACGGGTGACTTGGCCTGAGGAACTGCTATTTCAGTGGGAGCTGGGCAGATTCAGAAATAAGTGCACAGAGCTCTTGGAGTCGGGAGTCATCTGCTCTCCTTGGAACGGGATGTCTTCCCAGGGAGGAGTGTCCGATCTCGCAGTCTTAGGTCCCAGCAAGGGAGCCTTCCGTTCTCTGTAGTGACAAGAGACAAGATGAAAATGGTTACACCCTTCAGGACTGAAGACTGGCCGGTGGAAAGGTATGCCGACAAACAGACAGCTCTTCCCAAAGGAGCTCGGATACAACGCTGTCGTCGCTGGGACTGCCTGCCCCAGGGGGCCGCTTCTGCCCACACTCACTTCCCCTTCCTCCATGCCCACTCTGTAGGGCGTGCAGGCTCTCTCCCCTCACACACGCTGCACATCAGACTATCAAGCGACTTCCTCAAGCACCCACTGCGCGCCCAGCACTACGTCCTGTGGGTGCCGCACTTACCCAGCGAGAAAGACTAGTGAAGTCAAGGGAGACCTGCCTTCTCGCTCCAGCTCTGCCTCTAACATGAGATGGACCTTCTCTAGATCTGGTTGTTGTTTTTTTTCATTTCAAAAATGAAGAACTGAACTCTGATGATCAAACCTAAATGTTTTAAAATTATAAATATATAATTCTGCCTTTAAAAGCAATGGAATTCTGACAGCTTTCAACATAGGTCCACCCTGAAAATGTTATGCTAAGTGAAGTAAGCCAGACACAAAAGGAACAAATGTTGTATGACTTCACCTATATGAGGTACTAAGAGTATTCAGATTTAGAGACAAAGTAGAACAGTGCCTGCCAGGGGCAGGGGTCAAGGAGGTTAGTGTTGTTAAACGGGACAGAGATCCGGTCTAAAATGATAAAAGTTCTGTGGGTGGATGATGGTGATGGGTGTACAACACTGTGAAGGTACTTAATGTTACCAAACTGTACACTCTAAAATGGTTAAACAGAACATTTGAGATTTTACTCCCTGGCATGGGGTCAGTTTGGCTCAAATAAACTCATAAAAATAAAGAAATTTTAGAAAGCCAGAAAAATTATTAAAGTAATAAATTTTATGTTGTATGTATTTTGTGATGATAAAATAAAGTTTCCATATGCCATCCTATAGTGTTCTCTATCTGCTTCATATGACTTACATCTTACCCATGCGGTTCTCTATGCTGAGGATGCAAGAACCTGGCCTCTACTCCCCCCAGTTTTATATCCCAGAAAGTACTGACAAACAACACTACCGTGAAGTAGAAAGTGGAAGAGGTCCTAAAAAACTGTAAGAGTTCAGAGGTGGCGAGAGGACCCTAGCTGGGCAGCGCCGTCATGGGGGGGGGGGGGAGTTTCAGGGAAGTGACTCAGGAACCAGCCTCCAAGGATGGAGCCAAGAACAGCATGGTGGGAAATACTGGAAGAGGGGCCCTGAGCAATGGTGAGCCTCAAAGAGCAGGCAGCATCTGAGTCTATGGCTCTGGACCCTCCAGGGACACAGGGGACCCTGCTGCAGGTGGGACTTGGGGAGTGGGAGCAGGACAAGTTGGGGGGGTTAGCCAGGGTGTTGGAAACCCCATAGCCATGGTTGGCTCCCTGCCGGTGGGCTGAGATCGAATCCTGTATTGTTCTGACCCTGCTGGGTCTGAGGAGATTCTTGGAACAGGATGTAGGTCTGAGGGGCTTTAACTGGAAGCTCAAGGCTCTGTCTCCTCCCCTGCCAGGAGACCCTGGCAAGTGGGCCAAGAGCGTTGTGTTGGCAACCAGGGGGCTGGAGGCCTGCCAGCCTAGGCCGCTGCCTCCCCAAGGGGTGAGCTGGTGTCCAGCCTTTCTGCAGGACCCAGACCGAGTCCCTCCCCAGACACCTCTGCCCTTCCCTCTCTAGAGGAAGACAGTGCTTGGGTAGCTGCTGTCAGACCAGCCCCACAGACAGGAAGGGCTGGGCCACTTTTAGCGGTCCCTTGAGGATTTTGAAGTAAAGGGAAACATGATCACAACCAAGGCCTGTGCTTGCCTGTACTTAAATTAGAAGCCAGCCATCAGCCACTCACTACAGCCAGGAGATCTCCCTGCTGTCTGGCCCAAGGTCATTTTACTTCGAACACTCCTGGGATCTCTACTTCCCGCTTCTAGGTCTGTGCTAGGTACTCATCTCATTCTTGCAACAACCAGGTGAGAGGTTTTTAACCCCTCCAATTTACAGATGAGAAAACTGAGAGCCTGAGAGGTTAGGAAATCTGCCCAAAGTGACACGGCTAATAAATGGCTAATGAGGGAAAAATCAAGTTTTAATGTGGGTCTCTGATGCCAAGCCAAAGCCTGGCTTTGGTTAAATCTTGTGCCTTGGGTAAGCCAGTGCTACGATCCCCCTCATGTGATGGGGGAATTTCAAGGCCAAGTGGGGTTCCCCCATCCATGCCCCATATTGCCACAGTGTTTGATGAAAAGAACTTCAAAATAGATAACTGACTAGCTTTTAAGTGATAGTATGCAGGTTGCATAGTACTTCGAACATATGTTTCTCATTTAAACCTTAAGAAACTCCCACTTGGTGGTTATTTTTGTTTTTCGTGTTGTCATCACCTAAATTTTACAGATCAGGAAGCTTAGGCTCGAGGAAGACAGGATCACCCAAAAGATGTCCGGAGAACTGGAACTCACACTCCAGACTCTTGCTCCCACCTCCTGGGCAGTTCACACTGCAGTCTAGCTGCCTGCTGGCTCCCAGGAGGAGAGGAAGTTGCTCCCAGGCAAATAGGAGTTGCCTTGCTTCAGTAAGAAGGCCAAGTTCTCTCCAAGATCCCGAAACCCAGGCAAGTCCAGATTCACCCCCTTCATTTAAGTACGGACTGTTCTCTTTTACGTTATCTGTCTGCCTCGGCCGCAAACACAATTTATAAACAAGGCAAAAATGGCAGAGGAAAATGAAGTCAGAATGTGCCATTGAAGCAAGTCAAACAATACTAAATTGGTATTTGGCTAAGTGGCTGTCTCATTGTTAAGATATTTCCTCCAATATGTTTTCAGAAGCAACAGCCATTAAACAACTGGGAATGATCGCCAGGTTTGATTTCAGGAAGGAAATCCCCTCCCATTTCCCTGCTGGGCAATTCAATTAATTTTCTCCTGACCCTCACCAGCTGATTATTAGGGAAACTGTACCAGCTTCTTTTATAAACTGAATGCTTTCACTTAAAGATTCAAAATTCCCTCCCAATGGCTGGGAACGTCTGCACTCCCGCGAAAAGGGCTTCAGTATTTCGGAGAGCGTCCTGGCTCTGGGAAGCATCCTGGGAGCAGAGTTCTGTGCCCACCGGCCAGCTTTGGGGGAAAGGGAAAATTCTATCTGTCCTGGAGCTCGGAGCCTTTGTCCAGAGAGACCATTTGGATTGAAGACAAAGTAAATAAGTCGGTCCTGAGGGTCCAGTAGCCTGTTGACCGCAGCATCTCATTATCTGGGTCCCACGCTGCCAATGGAACAACGGTGTCAGCTTCCACTCTCTCGAGGCCACGATGGCTGGGACAGTGACATCACTTCTTGGAGGAAATCTTGTGTCATGGACTGGCTCAGGGGTGGGGGAGGGGGTTCTGGAGACCTCATTTCTAGTCCTGACTCTGCTTTCAACTACCTGGGTAACCCTGGACAAGCTGTTCTGCCAACTCAGGCCTCGATCTCTCACCTGTGAATTGGGCTCCCTGTCCTTACAATGCAACAATGGTCTCTGACTTCACAAAGCCATTCATTTCATTCCTTTTGCCCTTAAATGGATAGCTTTCCTCCATAATGAGGATGGCAGCGGCTTCCTGTCTGTGAAAGGCATAATGAGTTCTCTGTTTTATAGGAATTCAGACTCAGGCAAAACAAAGGAAGCCAGGGGCCCACTGGAAGGGCTACCAGCAATCTTGCTGAAAGTTATTCCCAAACTTTAAAGAAGCAGTTCAGTGGGGCAAATTCTTCATTTCTTAGGATGCTAGCTGCCCATTAAGTTAACTCCTGCCTTGCTGGGTGGCTCATAAAAAGGTTGGGAGTAGGAAAACAGGGAGAGATGGGTCTTCGCAAAATCTGAACTTGGACTTCAGCATTTCTTTTACATTCCCACATAACAAGTAGCAGTTTCCTAAATCCTGTTTCCTAGAGAGTGACACTTCCTACGGAGGCATTCAGTCCTTCTTCACACGCGAGCTGTAACTTACCTTTCCCCATCGCTGGACACTGTCACCCTCTGCTCCAGCGCTGAGCTGCTTACACTGCTCCATCCCTCACGCCTTTTCTCCCTGGTGATGTTTCTATTGGGACCCTGCTGTAATCCGACTCATTCTTCATGGCCCATGCATGCGACCCTTCCTTGGTGAAGAGACTGATAACCAGGAGGAAGGAAGCACCTCTCTCCTGTGTTTCCATAGTCCTTAGTATAGCTATTACCACCTTGCTTTCTCATCCGTTGATAAGGCATCTGACTCCTTCATTGGGTCAAGGACCTTGAGTGTCCCCTGCAGCAGAGGGCTTGGTGTGAAGGGGTGACTGGTACAGGCTCTCAGAATTGAAATGGGCTGTTGGATGCCCCACTCCTCCAAGCATACCCCCAAAACGGCATCCTTTCCTGGCCTGAACCCTGGACTAGCAGGAAATATGAACTCTGCTTTGGAGCTAAGTGCCCTCGATTCTTGATTTTCTGGGCCCTCCAGAGACACTTTCAGTGTCTCCCTTCATACGTAAACTGAGATGTGACGATGGAAACAGTGGGGGAGAATATTTGACATCACAACTGGCCCAGAAAAGCTTGCTAGTCTAATAACAAAATCTCCATTGGCCCAGGGCTCCTGGTCTGAAACAGATGAGGCCAGTATAGGGATGTATTTAGTGGGAATGCAGGATCTGGGTAGGTCTGGAAATATTTCATTGTTCAATGGACTATTAAAAAAAAAGGATATAAAATGTGTACTTACAGAATATCTGTTTTCCATGAAATCTGTAAAACAAAGGGTAACAGGGAGGTGAACAATGCAAAGGGGGCAGGTTAGGCTCTCCCTACCCCACATCTCAGGATCTCAGGGGCAGCGGAGCCCAGAGAGGAAGGGGGATGGCGCAGAGGGAGACTCCAGACCCACAAGCATACTGGGTGCCCAGGGTTATGGCTCCTTTTCCCAGATAGTTTCCCGGGGCCCAGGTGCTCCATGTGACAAGCAAATAATGTCGCTGGCAACTTATTTGACAGTTTAAACAGTTTTTTTTTAAAAAATAGTATCATCTGTAATTTTAGGGGAAAAGATAACTAGATAACTAAAAATGACAGGACATTAGAATGTAGCAGAGATAAAGTATCTACAGTTCTGCTCTTCAAACCCTTCGATACTTTGTCTTTTCTGCAATGAGGAGGCTTTCTTTTGGAGTTGTAATTATACACTACATGCAATCTTATAGCCTATCTTTTTTATATAACATGACTTTATAAACACTTTCTGGTACCTTCTTAAACATTACTGTTAGCAGCTGCATGATAATCATTCAATCGATGTGCCATTATTTACTTAACCAGCTCCTTACTTTAACATGATAATTTAGGTTCCTTCCAAGTTTTTGCTATATTAAATAATGCTGCCAGTATCCTCTTTGGGAATAAAACTACCCCGTATTTCTCACTAGTCTGTCCATTCTCAGGAGTGGGGCTAATGGAGCAGCAGATATAAGCATTGTTGCTGCTCCTGGCATGTACAGTCCAAGTGCTGCCTGAAGGGCCGGACCTTGTCCCTGAAGGGTGAGCCTCATCTTAACTGTCTAGATCACACTGTCTTCTTGCCAGAGGGACTAGCTGGCCCTGCTAGACTTTGGTGATAGAAGCAGCCCTGGTCAAATGTCAGGAAGATGAGAGTGAGCGTGAGAAAGCCAATGAGAACAGGGAGTGAGTAGTCTCTGCCTTCATTGGGTAGAAATGGTTTTCACTACAGGAGGCAAGAGAGGGCTTGCCCACTGGAAAGGACCCTACGAACTGCTGTTCTGAATGGGCAGTGCCCCACATATTGGGGCTGATTCTTATGGACTATGGACATAGACATGGAGACAAAGAAGCCACAGGGACCTCTTGTTACGTGGGAAAACCCTGAGGGGAGATGTAGGTATTGGGAGTGGTTGTCATTCTTGATGGTGGTGGAGTGATCGAGTGGGGAACTACACCCCTCTCTGAGTCCTCAGTCTTACTGGTGGATGCTCTCCAAGGGGCCTCAGGTTCTACCAGCCACCCAAGCCCTAACCTGGTCCCTTCTGAGTCCGGGGCAGTCTCAGGGCCCATCTGTCACAACCCTCTGTTTCTTTCTCTAATTTAGAAATATCCTGTTTCCACAAGTCTACTTCCCCCTTGAACCCTGTCTTATCGCAGCTCTATTGTGTGTCCCTTCTAGAAGGAACAGGGCCAGAAGTTCCTAAGGGCCCCCTTCTGTCCTGGCCGGGACAGGGGCAGGCGTCAACGGCCAAATGGATGAATCAGTCCAACCACAGAGTTGAGCCATTGTGTAAACTTCCACACATTGAGTGAGACCTGGGCAGCAGCACCCCACCCCCACCCCAAATCTGACCCGCGAGAACCTGAAGGACCCCATGCTTCCTGCTCCCCAAACCCCAAGGGTTCTGGAATGAGATGAAAGAGGAGGGAAAGCTCAGTCTGTGGTTCCTAAAGCAATCTGAACATGAAATACAAAAATTTGAGTCTGCTGACAAACACCAAGTTTATGGAAATGTGTAGTTTTCTTTTCAGTAATAGAGAAATCACCACAAAAATAGAATCTGGAGGACAGTATTCCCTCTCTCTCTCTCTCTCTCTCTCTCTCTCTCTCTTTTTCACAGAATACTTTTGTTACACTCTCGAATTGCAAGCCTGAGCTGCTCTGGGCCTTGCAGGTGATGGAGACCCTCCGTGCTTTCGTCACCCTCCCAGCGAGGTAGTGGCACAGAGGTCCTCTGTCTTTTTGTTTTGTTTTGTTTTCATTTTTCTGAAGCTGGAAACAGGGAGAGACAGTCAGACAGACTCCCACATGCGCCCGACCGGGATCCACCCGGCACGCCCACCAGGGGGCGACGCTCTGCCCACCAGGGGGCGATGCTCTGCCCATCCTGGGCGTCGCCATGTTGCGACCAGAGCCACTCTAGCGCCTGGGGCAGAGGCCACAGAGCCATCCCCAGCGCCCGGGCCATCGTTGCTCCAATGGAGCCTTGGCTGCAGGAGGGGAAGACAGAGACAGAGAGGAAAGCACGGCGGAGGGGTGGAGAAGCAAATGGGCGCTGGCCGGGAATCGAACCCGGGTCCTCCGCACGCTAGGCCGACGCTCTACCGCTGAGCCAACCGGCCAGGGCTTTTTTTCTTGATGACCAGCTACACCTGGTATACTGGACTTCTCCCCCTTAAGAAACATCTGGAAGTCTGCATTCTGGGCAAAGAGAAAGCAGAAGGTGGAGGCTGAGTGAGCAGATACTCAGAGGGGAAGCCAGGCTCTGTCTGACCCGAAAGACAGTTCGTGTCTGGTTCGGGACCTGGCATCTTTTCCCAGGGCCTCGAGTTATCGGGTGGGATGTGCCCCAGACACTGCCCATGGTGGGCACAGGGCACCGAGAGAGGAAAACCAGCTGTCCTGTTGGTAGACTCACAGGAGGTGAATTCCTCTAAGCCAGGGTTTCTGAGCAGGGACACTCCCCGCATTCTGGTCTGGATAAGTCTTTGTTTTGGGAGCTGTCCCGGGCACTGTAAGATGTTTAGCAGCATCCTTGGCCTCCACCCATTAAAGGCAGTAGCACCTCCCTTGACCTCCAAGTTATGACATCCAAAAATGTCTCCAGACATTGCCAAATATTGCCAACATTGAGAACCACTGCTCTAAGTGTGGAAATCTCACCCAGATCGGAGTTCTTTTCACAGGAAAGAACTTAATCCCAGTGCTAATTGTAATAACCCCTCGACCCTTCTGTTTTAAAATCCAGTGTTAATGTAGGCTAATAGGTTTTGCTTTGGATGACCAACCTGCAAGCCATTTTACAAAGTACACTCAGAATAAGCTGGAGCGCTATAAAATGCCTAGGGCTCAATCAGAGGAAAGCTTTCCTGGCCAGAAACCACAGTTCGTGCAACTGTGGCTAGCCAGGTGGAGGGAGCCCCTGAGACCAATGAGGCTCCCGCCCTACTCCCCACTCGGCCCTCCAGCTGGGACAACAAGGGGGGTGGGAAAGAAAATCAAATCCTAAAGAGGTAGAAGCCAGGTGGGAATTGACTACAGGCCACCCCAGAGCTAGAACAGTCCCTGAGAAGGCACTGCTACCTAAGTCACAGAACCGAAGTGAGTGACAGATCATTGTGCATAAAGTCCTTGTGGGAGTACATTGGGTCTAGCTCCGTGTTAAGAGAGAAAGGAACTAAACTGTAACCTGGACTATTTTCTTTAAATGCTCATCTCTTAGGACCACCTACATGACTGCTTAATAAGAGACATGGCACAAACTAGTTTTCCCATTTCGGGTAAGCCAAATCATAAGCTATAACTAGAGCTACTATTGCGGACGGGGGTTTGCAAGTAGTTGGAAAGAAAACAGGAACTTTAGAAACTTCAAGTGCTAAGGTTGCAGATCTAAACTTAAGGAAATAATCAGCATTTCTCTGTTCCCCTAAGAAACTTAAGGTTACAGATATGCAAAAACTCTCTATTTGCTTTCTTTCTGGTGTAATTCTTTTTGTTCTGGGAACCCCTCTCCTTCCTTCCCTAACAGGTAGCATCAAATCATTTTACAGCTGAAAAGGGGAGAGGCTCAAAGACCTAGAGGCTTCCTTGCCTCAGACTAAGAGTTCATTGTCAGGACAAGATGTCAGCTTAAATATATGTCAACATAACAGTAGGCTCGGAATAGAACAGAGACTTGAAGGCCATGCCCATGACTCAGCAGGAGGCACTGAGTTGGAAGAGATGTCCCTCTCCTCCCATTTAAAAAAAACCCACCTGCCCACCACAGCCCTATCTTATCCACCCAAGGGCCAAACATACTCCTAGGGGACACTGAGGTATTATTCACTCTACAGCAATTCTACATGAATCAGGGGCATTTTGTTGAGAATGAATGAGAAAACTATCACCCAAGGAAGAAGTGGCCAAGTCATATAACCTGATAAAGGCAGAGCTGAGACCAAACCCCAGGTCTCCATCTCCTACTTCAGCTGTTTTCCATTAGGTTCACAGTACAAAGGACCATCCAGGCAGGACTCCGACCAAGGTGAATGCAGCAGAAACACAGTAAGTTGGCACCTGAGATCCTTAACTTAATTCAGATTTGAAGGGAAAAGTCAGGCTCAAAAGCAAATACCTATGTGGTCTTGGAGTCAGGGATGGATAAAGGATTAGGGTTGGCTCAAAGGGATCCAGGAAGTGACTTGTAGAAGTGACTAATGACCAACTCCTCACCAACATGATGGGGGGGGGGGGGTGCTTCTGGATGAACTAAGGCATAGACAAATGACTGTCCCTTCCAAATACCAGGACATGCAGACATATGTCTGAATGTTATAATTGGAAAGCAACATGCGATCACTCTTTCAGCCACCCCCTTTGACAGATAAAAAAGGCCAAGCTTAGTTAAATTCACAGAGATGCAAAGTAGTGCGGTGGTTGCTAGGGGCTGGGCAGAGAAGGGAGTGGTGAGTATGAAGTTTCAGTGTGAGAAGATGACAAACTTCTAGAGGTAGATGATGATTTACAATATTGTGAGTGGGTTTAATGCCCCTGAAATATACACGTAAAAGTGGTTAAGCCTGACCAGGTGGTGGCGCAGTGGATAGAGCATTGGATTGGGATGCAGAGGACCCAGGTTCGAGACCCCAAGGTCGCCAGATTAAGCGTGGGCTCATCTGGTTTGAGCAAAAAGCCCACCAGCTTGAACCCAAGGTTGCTGGCTTCAGCAAGGGGTTACTTGGTCTGCTGAAGGCCCGCGGTCAAGGCACATATGAGAAAGCAATCAATGAACAACTAAGGTGTTGCAACACGCAATGAAAAACTAATGATTGATGCTTCTCATCTCTCTCCGTTCCTGTCTGTCTGTGCCTGTCTATCCCTCTCTCTTTCTGAAAAAAAAAAAGTGGTTAAAATGGCATGTGTTAGGAATACTGTATCACAGTTTAAAAAAAAAAACACAAAACCTGATCTTAGAGACTAAAGCCAAGACATAGGGCCTCCCACTGCCTGCCAGGCACCCTTCTCGGCCAGCACCCAGACACCCCCCAGGTCCCACCCGGAGCGTCGCCCTAGGCTGCTACTTGGAGGCAGGCCTTCCTGATGCCCTTTTGCTTATCTAGAGGAGCACTTGGCCTTTGTCTCACTCAGGGGAAAAGGGGGTTTAAGAGCCAGAACTCCGCCCTGTGGGCTAGTTCCCAAAATAGCCATTCCTGGAGTGCTGCCCACTAGAAGACGCTGGGGAACTGAGAAATTAAGGTGGGGAGAATAAAAAATTAAGAAAGGTTAGAAAAGACCCAGCTCTGTCCTCAGCCTGCTCACTGACCTACTGACCTGTCGGGAGACCCAGCCCCCCACCAGGGCCTTTACTTAATTGTGGATCACTCCGCCCTTGCATTTGCGCGTGTGATGCGGGCGCGCGCGCGCGCGCGCGCGCACACACACACACACACACACACACACACACACACACACACACAGGGTTATGCCTGCTGTCCACCCTTAGCCATCCCTCCAGTATTGCCAAGGGGGAGGGGTAAGAAAAACCCTAACCCTTCACCTGAGAAGCAGAGCAGAACTTAGAGTGATAGAGTCAGAAGGGGGCTCACAGCATGTACAAGATGGCTTGAAAAGTGTGGCTCCCAGACCAGTAGTAGAGCCACAGCATGTAAGAAATGGTTATAAATGCAAATTCTCAGCCCCACCCCAGACCTACTGAACTGGAAATGCAAGAGGGGGTGCCAGGCCACCTGTGTTTTCACAGACCTGGAGAACCACTGACCAACATCCGAGCCCATGCCCCTCACTTCACAGAGAAGGTGACCAAGGTCTGGAGAGGTTCCATGAGACACCCAGACCATACCAGACTGTTACCCTTAACTTCTGAAGTAGATAGAGTTGAGTCCTCTACTTAAGCTGGCGATCATGTGGAATGCAAACCAACACAAGAACTGGAAAACGTGGATGCATGAGTCAATTAATTTGGTGTCAGAGGGCAGGAGCATGCACCCTCTGCATCCAGACTCCCTGCACTCAGGTTCCTGCTCTGTGGCAGCTGCTGGCCTTGAACCAGGACGGTTACTTAACCCCTGGACCCACTTTCCCATCTGCAAAACAGGAGTAATAACAGAGCCTCCATCAGCTTTATGGTGATTTGGGGGATTAAGTGAGCATCTGATAGTAAGAGGAAGAGAAAGAAAAGAGAAAATCAACTCAGACCCACAGCCAGCATCTCCTTAAGCAGCAGCTGAGGAGAATGGCTCAGAAACAGGAACTCCCTTGACTTCCAGCACGGGAACCACACAGGAGCCGGGGGCACTCGCTGGCTTTCGCAGCAGTACTGTGATTCTGGCTACAACATCCAGACCTGACTTTCTACCCTCAACCCCTGGGCAGGAGCCAGCCACCAGGTTATAGAGGGACCCATGCCCCAACTGACCCCTGATGGCCAATTGCATAGTGAGAGCATCGTGGCCTGGGAGTTGGGAGATGGCTTTAGTCTCACCCTGGACATTGAACTCTCCGGAGCTCCAGCTCCTCTTGTGTTTCCCATGAATGCTTATGATCGATAGAGGTAATGCTATGACTGCATGCTTTGTGGGAGGAAGTAACTAGCACCATCCCTGAGCCTACCTCATTCCCTTTTCTCATCTAATCCCATCTCCACTGAACAACTGAAGAAGTTGAGTCTCAGAGAAGTTAGGCAGTGGAAGGTGGCAGTACCAGGGCAGAGGGTTCAATGACTCAGAACAAACCAGGGCCCTTCATGGCCTCGAATCCTTCCCTACAGGGTTGGGTTTTGAGGGTGCCTATGGTCCATTCCAGCCCAAGGCCAAAGGGAGCGGTCCCATTCCAATAGACTGGCACTGAGGACTGAGGCATCTAGCACAACCCCGGGAACCCCAGGAGAAGCCACCTGCTTAGCCGAATTAAAGCAGATGTAGGGAATCAGAATTTCCCTCCCCCAAATATGCCACTTTGCATAATAATTACTCTGAGCTGGAGGCAGAAAATGAACAGATGCAGAAAGAAACCATCTGGGAGATATGTACCTTCCCACAGTTTTTCGCCACTGGGACTCTTTTCTTCTCTTTTGTCACTTCTCTACAAATGTATTATTCTTCGTTAACATGCCCAACAAGCCACAGATTGTAACCACTCCACTGAGTCGCTCATCACTGCTTGTCTTTTTCTCAAGACTGTTTTTTGTCAGCAGGTCCCCTAACTTCAACCTCTGGAACCACGCTGGGTGTGGCCTTCACCAGCTGGAAAGGGCCTCCGGGGGCAGCCTGAGGTGACTGCAGATCCCTAGGCCTCACCCCTGCAGCCTCAGCACCTGCCAGGTTCCCTTCCCTGAAACCAAATGCAGTGCCATTCTGTGGTCAGGGGCGTGGAGTCTGGCTCTGCTGCGGACCAGTTCTCAGGGACTTGCTTGCTGGATGACCTTAGGCAAGTATTTTTTATCATTCTATGCCTCAGTATCCTTATCTGTAAACTGGGATTTATTAGGGCGGATTGAAAAAGATTGTGTAACAGACCACTTAGCACACACAGAATGCTCTCAATAAATGTCAGCTTTTGTATAACTGAAGCCACTGAAAGTGGACCACCTCTGGGACCAGAGAAAAGCAGAAGAGGTATTTTTGCACCATTACCACACAGGACCAACATTGAACCTAACTTGACCTTTAGCTTTTTGTTACACTGGAAGAACAGAAAAGGCCTATTTATTTCCAAATTTATATTTTGCTGGCTCTGAATATACTGAAAATAAAAAATCAGATGCTTAAGCCAAAAATGGCCCAGGAAATAAATGGCTTTTAAAAATTATTCAATGACTGTCAAGTTCCACAAGGGGCTAGGTTTCTGCTTTAGCCATAAAAACACCACTAAAAAAAAAAAAACAGATTACTTGCCCAGGCCTGTTGGCTCAGTGGTAGGCCATCGGCCTGGCATGTGGAAGTCCTGGGTTCAATTCCTGGCCAGGGCACACAGGAGAAACGCCCATCTTCTTCTCCACCCTTCCCCCCTTTCTCTTCTCTGTCTCTCCCTCTTTTCCCCCCACAGTCATGGTTCATGCAAGCAAGTTGACCCCAGACTCTGATCTGATGATGGCACCATGGCCTCATCTCGGGCACTAAAAATAGCTCGGTTGCTGAGCAACAGAGCAACGGCCCCAGATGGGCAAAGCATCGACCCATAGGGAGCTTGCCAGGTGGATCCTGGTCAGGGTGAATGTGGGAATCTGTTTCTCTGCCTCCTCACCTCTCATTTAGTATATATATAATATGTATTACTCAAGGAGTGATTCCTATTTCAGATAAAAAGAAAAAGTAGGTCCAGGTAATAAGACAGTTACCTGTCTTCTCAATGGTTGTCAGCATCAGAGACTTCTGGGAACCTGTTAGAGTTCAGATTCTGGAGATGATGCTCCTGTGGGTCGGGCTGGGCCTGAGACCAAGGCTGCTGCGGGCCTGTGGACCACACTTGGGTTAGCCAGGATTTACTGAAGTCTCTCAGCCCTGCCTTTTTTTTTTTTTTTTTTTTTTTTTGTATCTTTCTGAAGCTGGAAACGGGGAGAGACAGTCAGACAGACTCCCGCATGCGCCCGACCGGGATCCACCCGGCACGCCCACCAGGGGCGATGCTCTGCCCACCAGGGGGCGATGCTCTGCCCCTCCGGGGCATCGCTCTGCCGCGACCAGAGCCACTCTAGTGCCTGGGGCAGAGGCCAAGGAGCCATCCCCAGCGCCCGGGCCATCTTTGCTCCAATGGAGCCTTGACTGCGGGAGGGGAAGAGAGAGACAGAGAGGAAGGAGGGGGGGGGGGGTGGAGAAGCAAATGGGCGCTTCTCCTATGTGCCCTGGCCAGGAATCGAACCCGGGACCCCCGCACGCCAGGCCGACGCTCTACCACTGAGCCAACCGGCCAGGGCCTCAGCCCTGCTTAATGATTCCCTTTCAAAGAATCCACTTAGCATAAAGAAAACCAAATAAAAGGTGACGGAGGACGAGTTGACTTTGGGTGATGGGCATACAATATAATCCAAATGATCTGGAGATGTTTTCTCTGAATTTATGTACTCTAGTTGACCAATGTCACCCTGTTAAAATTAATTGTCTAAATAAAATTTTTTTAAAAAGAATCCACTTAAATAGAGGTTGGCTGTACAAAGCAAGATATCCCTCTATAAACTATTTCACCTGGGATGTTTATGCCTTTTAGGTTGTGACTTATTTTGGGAATATAAAAGTAACTTTTGTAGATTTCATCACTCTAGAATGGAACACAAAAGTTATACAAAAAAACGAGAGTATTGGAAGCATCCCCAGTTCCATGTCTGGGGAAGCTCTTCATTAGGAGACAGTGAGATGAAGACTGAAGTGGGCCGAGGAGGCAAGCAAAGCGCAGGGAGAGATCTGGACTCCCTGTCCCTGTCAGTGTGATCTCAGACAGGCTGGAGCTACTGCTCATCTTTAAAGTAGAGCACTGACTTTGTCTAGGACTTTTGGGGCCACCCTGTACTAGGGCTCCTGTGGGGAGCAGGTGAGGCTCACTGACTGACATGTGAGAACAGGCAGGGCTGCACTGCTTCTCCTGGGGTCACAGGAGAGCACCTGGAACTCTGTCGGGTGTCCTGTGGGCACACAATGGTACCAGGACACACTCCAGTCTGACTCGCCCAGTAGCTAGTGCCTGTTTGCCTTCCTGCAGCAGGCACTCGTAAATAAGCATTACATGGACTAAATTCTACATGTTAGCACATGATGACTCTTTAAAGGTGGTGAGAGTTAACTCTGTGTAAGAGATGGCACCTCTTTTTGACCTTCTTTGCCCCCTCTTTTCCCTGCCCACTCCCAAGACCCCATGGGTGATTATGGGAGCAGTGCTCATCACACGGAGGAGTCAGGGGCCCCTCACTCACCAGGGTTAGCTTTCCGGATCTCACTGTACACTGTCTCCGTTCCCCTCCTTCCCAGACCTGGAAAGGGACCAGGCACAGGTCAATAACTACCTCTGGGAACCAGGTCAGCCCACCGCTGGCACAGGAAAATGTCTGAGGCTACCCAGGCAAGGCTACA
Source organism: Saccopteryx leptura (assembly GCF_036850995.1). Classification (NCBI taxonomy): domain Eukaryota; kingdom Metazoa; phylum Chordata; class Mammalia; order Chiroptera; family Emballonuridae; genus Saccopteryx; species Saccopteryx leptura. The sequence goes on from NC_089507.1 coordinate 163,338,753, forward strand.
CCCCATGACCCCATGCCACAAGTGCCATTCCCGGCTTTAGAAGATCCTGGTCTAACAAGAGTCACTCAGCCTGGAAGTAGGAGGTCAATAAGTCACCATGGGGACCCTGGACCTGAAGGGCTGCAGGTGAAGAGGCCTCCAGCAAAAGTCTGCAGCCTCCTATGCCAGGGGTCCCCATACTACGGCCCGCGGGCCACATGCAGCCCCCTGAGGCCATTTATCCGGGCCCCGCTGCACTTCTGGAAGGGTACCTCTTTCATTGGTGGTCAGTGAGAGGAGCATAGTTCCCATTGAAATACTGGTCAGTTTGTTGATTTAAATTTTCTTGTTTTTGATTTTAAATATTGTATTTGTTCCCATTTTGTTTTTTTACTTTAAAATAAGATATGTGCAGTGTGCATAGGGATTTGTTCATAGTTTTTTTTATAGTCCGGCCCTCCAACGGTCTGAGGGATAGTGAACTGGCCCCCTGTGTAAAAAATTTGGGGACCCCTGTCCTATGCAGTGGCCTCATCCATCTCTCCCTGCCACTGTGTCACTGTGTCCCACTGCTCTGTCAGCCCATCCCAGGAGGCTGGGCTGTGGCCTCCCAATTGCCTGAGTCTGGGTTACCACCTGAGCATCACCTGTGACTAGGAATGAGCTGGGACTGAGAAGCACTCACAAATCCAGACAGCTGGCTTCTTGATTGCACATGCCAACACCTGGCCTCACTGCAGATGCTGTCTAAATTTTTCTTGGTGGAGGGGGCTGGCTTTGGTGTTTTTTAAGCCTCCCCAGGGGATTCGAACATGCAGACTGGACCGGGACCCTCTGGTCTGGACTCTTAAAACAGCAGACAAGAGGAGCCACCCCGAGTGTGGGAGGATTCTACCCAGAGGAGACACAAGGGTTTAGAAGACAAGGGGTGCCCATTTGGCAATCTGTTTATATATATGCACTGGCTGTATATACACACACTTCTAGTGTACCTACATGAATTGTACACACACATATAGTATGTACACACAGTATGCACATACAGACATGCACACCCATGTGCACACTTACAGATACACACTCACAAGCCCTCAGGAAACAGGATGGAACCTAGTTACTTCCCTGACTACTCTCACCTGCACAAAGGACCAGGTAGTCTCATTGTAGAAAGGCACCTGACGCCATGTGGCCAGCATTCTCCCTCTGCACGTTGGGAAATGGAGCCTCAGACAGGGTAAGACTGCCCTGGCCAATGCCATGTAGAGGTTTCCTTCCTCAGTGGCAGACGGCAAGGGCATGCCCATGGACTCCAACTGCACCAAGATACCTTAACATCACCATGCTCCTGGGACACAACCCCCTCTTTCGCCCCTGACCCCGCACTATCTGATCTGCTCCACTGCCTGCGCGACCCTTTTTCCTTGCCTATTCCTCTTCATTCTCCGAGCCCCGGGACAAGCCTTGCTCTTGCACTCAGAATGCACACATCCTGACACATATTCCCTCACACACTCATCCCTTCCTGTGCCCTGGGAAGTTATGTAGGCCCCTGTGCTCTCACAGCACTCCCAGGGACACTTGCTCACGACACACTGACATTTGTCCCCATGACTGTCTCCTCTGGTGGCCCCAGAGCTCCTCCAGGGCAGCATCTGAGGTCTGGTGCACCTCCCGATTCCAGCCTCTGCATAGCTACCTAGAGGCACCTGTAAAGGTTTGATGTGACAGTGAAGGCACCAATGTTCCTGTAGGTGTCTCTATCTTAGACCCATGGCCTCCAGGAAGGTCTTGACACAATCAGTCCAATCCCTGAGGTTTTTGGTTTTAGGATTGAAATCCTGGTCGCTCATTACACATCGATGGAGGTGGTTCCTATGGCAGGACTCAAATGCCAGAAGAAAGCCTGGGGTGTGGTTCAGATGCTGACAGCTGAACTTGGGGCACCTGAAGTTGCCAGGACCTTGCAGAAGGCATCATAGTGACTCCCCTGTGGCACCGAAGAGGAGTTGGAACTCAGCAGAGTGGCTGAGACACCAGGCACATTCCTGATGGGACACCTGCCGTTCCCTAAGAGGATGGCCAAGATGCCCACACTGATCGCCCTCTGTGACACAGATTTGGGGGTGCAGAGGAAAGCTCTGGGGATCCTGGTATCTGTGGAGGGATCCACCATATCCCCATGGGACTCTGCTCAACATCAGCCCTAGCAACTCACTCACTCAGTGATATCCTAACAGCTATGCGTGCCAGGCACCACGGAAGAGGAAAAGAAGAATTGAACCTCGTCCCAGCTCCACACTGTGGGGCAAGCGTTGCGCAAACAACGCTGTGGGACGCTGTGTACCAGGCGCACCGCATCACTTGCCAACTCATCCTCTGACCCAGCCCCACATGGAAGTGGGGGAGGGGTGGGGAAGGAATGGAGCTGGGGGCTGGGTAGGCCAAGGGGGGGGGGGGGGGAGGTGGTTGGGGGGGGACTGGACACCCCTGTGAACTCCACTGCACTGCCCCAGGGGTATCAGGGGTAGCCAGTAGACTTCTCTGGTTACCTTGGGGACACTCATATCCTCTGGGCCTGAGGAGCGGCACTCAACTCTCTTTCACCCCCTAATGGGCAGATCAGCCTTGGCAGCAAGGTGGCTGCCACTTCAATGGAGCTGCAGACTTGCAGCTGCCCCGGTGGTCTCTGCCTTGGCCCTCCGGGTACTGCCTGGCCAGTGGTAGGTGGGAGCCCGCAGCTCGCCTCTCCCCACCCCTCGCGCTTCCCAGCCTCAGCTGCTTGCTAACGACTAAACCAGCCAGCAGGCTGTTTGTCTCAGCAGTCAGGGGTATTTCCGGATCGGGCTTTATTTGGGCTGTTTTTCTCCATGAACAGAGTTAGAGACGGCAGCAACCTCATGGGGTTTTCCCAGCAATTAGCCCCAGAGCGAACATGCAGCAAACCGGGGTTTACCGGGTTCCTTCCTGCCCCTCCTCCACCCTCAAGGGACCACTTGGTTAGCTGCCAGCCAGGGTTAGAAACGCACACGGTTCCCACCCCCCATCCCTTCCTCCACCCCAACTATGGAGGCGAGAGGCCTTAGGACAGGGAACTGGGTTGGCCAAGACCAAGCCAAGTTTACGCATCACTGGCAAGAAAGAAAGGGGGCAGCATCTCCGTTCCCACCCGAGTGACCCTCATTCTAGCTCTGCCAAGGCCCTCACAGCCCACACAGCGCTTCTGTGCAAACCGGGAAAAGGTAACCACGTGGGGGGGGGGGGGTCGCCACCTGCCGCTGCACAGCTCCGCAAGAAAGGCACCCCGCCTCACCCTGTCCTAACGCTTTGTTTCTCTTCGCCCCCTCACCTCCCACTTTCAAGCAAGAAAAATTAAAGCAAACACTACTAACACGGAAACAGTCCCAAAGGAACCCTTTTCCAAGTCCAACACCCTGCTTCCTTCTTCCTCCTTCAGCGCTCTGACACCCAAAGCCTTCCAGGCTCTGCCACAGCCCCCCTAGTTCCACTCACACTGCGTCCCAACTCAGTGTCCCTTCCCACCTCCCTCAGCGGCAGAGTAAGGGCAGGGCCTGGCCCTCCCGGGCAGCTTCAGAACCTGAGACCACAGCCCAGGGCAGTCGCTCAGTGGGCTACAGAGGATTAAGAAGACAGACAGCAGGAGTGTTGCCACATACATTCAAATTCTTGTTTGAATTGCCCTCTTGTGATGGTCCTCCTTTCTTCTGCACTTGAAGTCCCCTGAAGAGGAAGTAAGCTGCTACTCACAGATCTAGACCATGATGCCCAGGGATGGAGGGGCTCAGGCTGGACCAGGGAGGGCTGGCAGGGAGTCCCTACAGCGTCACCTGCCACAGCCCACCCAGACTCGGTTCTGAGCGCGAGACCCCTGTACTGCCTCCTCTTGTGCATCTGGAATTGAACCCAACTCAACCATCGTCATCACAGGAAGGTTCCTCCCAATCTCAGACAGAGATCAAGACCATCCAAGCAGTCATTTTGTCTCCCCCATTCTGGCCGTGAAATTTTCCATCCAGTGCTGTAATCTGTCTCTAAATATCAAATCCATCCATTGCCAGCACTTTGGCTCCACCCTCATCCCCTCTTGTCTGCTGATAACATTCTTGTCCCCTTCACATCCGTCCTCCACACCAGCCACAAGGATTGCTTTTTAAAGAAGGAAGTTAGAATCTGCGGCTTTTCCTGCTTAAAGGTTTCCAAATCCACTGAGACCAAAATGCAAAGAGAACCTTGGAGGCCCTGCAGGCCCTGGCCCTCATGTCCTCCCCAGCTCCACCTGCCTCCTCTCTCTTTTGCTCTCTCTGCAGACACACAAGTCTCCTTTCAGATCCTTAAATGAGCCAAGCTCTGGCTACCTTCCTCTGCCCTTTCTGAGTCCTTCCTCCTTTGGACGGGGCCACCTTCTTTGTGTCCCTCAGGATGCAGCTCAAATGCCACCCCTCAAACAGACCCAAGCCAGAGCAGGCGTCACCTTTTACGCCTTCTCATTGTAGCCCTTCTCTTCCTTCGGAGCACTTGCTATAGCCTGATATGATTTATTCTTTGTTTCCTTGTTTTCTCGACTCCTCACAGGCTCTACCTCTTGCTGCTGGTCTATTCGACCTTGGCGTGCAAGGATAATGCTCTATCCGCTGAGCCACACAGCCAGGGCCACAGGCCCTTAATTTATTAACTCAACAAATGAATCATTTCACAATGAAATAAAGAGAAAGAGAACCTCAAAGCTGTCATGGCCCCCACCCCTCCCAGGTCCAGTCTGGACTTAGAAGTGGGAGGTGCAGATGGGCTACACCAACTCTAGGGACCCTTCTTACTGCAGACTGTGGGAATGGTACCCAGTTGTGCAGCTCACAGCCCAGGCCCTGTACAGAATGTCATTACCTGGGAAGGTCTCTGCACACACCTGCTGACATGGTACCTGGAACCTTAGTGAGAAAAGAGGGAAGGAACCCCAAACTCCTCCCAGATCATGGAAGAGAAGAGGTGATGAGAGAATGTGTAGCTCTGCCAATGCTATGCAGGCTTTAGCCTCCGCAGGAGGGGGGTGCATGGCAATAACCCGATAAGCTTCCTAGCAGCTAAGATTGATGCTCTAGCGTTTGCTGTGGACTGGCCCACTCCGAGCCAGTCTTCCCAGCACAGAACCAGAGTTAGGGAGCTCCAGGCCAGCCTGTCCCTGAGAGAACCACTCATAGGAAGGGATTCTGTGTTTTCAAAAGCCTTCACCCAAGTGTCGCTCTAAATAGCAAAGCCCTCACTACTTTCAAACATGCATTTCCTTTATCCAAGCTCAGTCTGCAAGCAACTTTTTAAAGAAGATGCCAGGTTTGGAAAAGGGGCGTACCACTGGAAGAAGCACAGACACCTAAGAGTGAGGCTGATCTCAAAAAAGCTCTCAAAAAATATTTCTTAGCACTTAGTGATTGCTCAATAAAACATATCCACTAGTAGTAGTATGATAAATAATAATAATTAATGAAATTTTATATCTCAAACCTGGGCGGGGGTTACTGCTCCTCCTGCCTTAGGCGTGTCCAGCAGGCTTGTCTACTGACTACCTCAATTCTAAGCAACTAAGGGTGACTAGACTCTCATCCCTGGGTCACATCCCACCTTACCCTGTGTGCCTGCACCCAACGAGAGTTAAGTGTGAAGGAGCACTTTAGGGATGGCGTTTACCTTCATGAGGCTCAAGGGAGGTCACTTCCACTTCTGTGTACTCCACATCCAAGGTCAGAGGCTCTGCTCAATGAAAACACAGCACCCTGCAGTTAAAAAGAATCCCCTCGGGAGGCCTCAGACTACATTAGAGATTTTCATTCAAATGATTAACACATCATGAGGGGAAACCACATTGGTGTAACTCCATTCTAAGTGGGTGAGAAGCCGCAGTCTGGGGAAGGCAGTGGGTAACCTGGCACTTCCCGGAATGTGGAAGGACCCCCCTGCCTGGGTCCCTGTTGTTCCCGAAGTGGGAGGGTTTGCAAAAGCTCAGTAGATACAGAAAACAGCCGTAGCAGCCACAGCAGTTAACTAGGAGCCTCCACGGTCACAGGCATAGAAAGCTATCTCTAGGCTGGAAAGAATCTCATGGAATGGGGAACGACAGGGTATCCCCAGCCTAGAAATGCTCTGAGACTGTGATGTGTATGCACTCAAACATAGGTTAATAAAAACAGTCAGGGTGGCATGGTAAAATCCAGCAAACTAGTTTATCTTCAACTCAATATAACATTATTGTTTTGTTTTTGTTTGGTTGGTTTGGATTTTCTTGTTTTTTCTTTTTTAATTTTTTCATTTGCTTTTATTGTTTTTCTTTTTATTTATATTTTAGAGGTAGACAGACAGGAGGGAGAAAGATGAGAAGCATCACCTTGTAGCTGCGTCACTTTAGTTGTTCATTGATGGTTTCTCATACATGCTTTGATGGGGGTGGGAGGTGGGGGGTGTCAAGCCAAGCCAGTGACTTCTTGCTTAAGCCAGTGACCATGGGATCACATTTATAATCCCATGCTCAAACCTGCACTCAAGCTGGCAAACCTGTGCTCAAGCCAGGTATGCCCGTGCTCAAGTCAGCAATCTTGGGGTTTTGAACCTGGGACCTCCGTGTCTCAGGTCAACAGCCTATCCACTGCACCACCACTGGTCAGACAACTGTTTTATTTTTGAAGCCCAAAGAATCAGGGTTTCTCATCAGCAACTAAAATTGATTCTGCAGTCAAGGTGTTTACAGAATCCATGTGGTTCTTTAAAGTTTTCATTCTAATGATAGCACTCCCAAGGGGAAAGGAATTTTGAAAAATTATTTAGTCTAACATTTCTGAGCTTTAGCAGAAACAAGCCATCTATTGTTAACTGTCTTAAAAGATAAGCAGCAGTGCTATTTTACTGTTTTTTTATAGTGTAGTTTTCATTTTTATTAACTGTTAAGTAGGTACACAATATTTGTAAGTTATGTATAAGACATAAACAATCACAATTCAATAGATATGCCATACCATCACTGTTTTTAAGAAAAAAGAACATTGTCATTTTTTTGAAGCACCCTGTATGTTTCTTGCCCACTCCAACCCCTTAACATTTTTCTCCCAGCTTTACTGAGATATAATTGAAAAATAACGTATGTAAGTTTAAGGTGTCCAACCTAATGATTTGCAGTGATATTACTTTAAAAAAACCAAAAAACAAAAAAGTTCTCCTCTTCCACTCTCCGAGAGAAAAGAGATTCTCCTACTTTATTTAGTAGTCCACTCTGATTTAGAAGTTCCTCTGAGTCTAACCCAATTCTTTCCTACTGGAATTTAGGTCATTTCCCCATTAAGGACACTAGGCAGTGTCTTTGGAGAAAGCAACCGGCTGTCTCCATTTTACTTATCAGCCATTGACGGGGTCTTTAAGAGAGGTGGGGAAATATTCACAAGTGTTAACAGCTTAAATTCTTTTCCCAGAGAATTTTTATAATTTAAAGGTTTCTTTTTTTTACTTTAGTGATTGTTTATTTATTTTTTAATTCAGTGAGAGGAAGGGAGGCAGAGAGACAGAGACTCCCGCATGTGTCCTGACCTGGATCGACCCTGCAAGTCCACTAGGGGCATGCTCTGCCCATCTGGGATGTTGCTCTGTTGCTCAGCAATGGAGTTCTTAGCACCTGAGGTAGAGGCCATGGAACCATCCTCAGAGCCTGAAGCCAACTCAATTGAGCCATGGCTGCGGGAGGAGGGGAGAGAGAGAGAAGCAAGACCGGAGGGGTGAAGAAGCAGATGGGTGCTTCTCCTGTGTGTCCTGACCGGTAATCAAATCCTGGATATCTACACACTGGGCCGACGCTCTACCACTGAGCCAATTGGCCAGGTCCCTTTTTTTTCCTTTGACAGAGACAGAGAGAGTCAGAGAGAGGGACAGATAGAGACAGACAGGAAGGGAGAGAGATGAGAAGCATTAATTTTTTGTTGCGAATCCTTAGTTGTTCATTGATTGCTTTCTTGTATACACCTTGACAGGGGAGGAGGGGCGTGACTACAGCAGAGTGAGTGACCCTTTGCTCAAGCAGGTGACCTTGGGCTTCAAGCCAGAGACTTTTGGTCTCAAGCCAGCAACCATGGGGTCATGTTTATGATCCCACACTCAAGCCAGCAGCCCTGCCCTCAAGCTCGTGAGCCTACAGTCCTCCGCATCCCAGTCCGACACTTTATCCACTGTGCCACCACTTTGTCAGGCTAAAAGTTTCTAATTAAAACACACACACACACACACCCTTACCCTAAGTCCAGCCCAGATAACAGATAGCCTGGTTGGTTAGAGTACCATCCCAATAAGCAAAGGCTGTGAGTTCAATCCCTGGTCAGGGCACATACAGGAACAGATTGATGTTTCTGTCTGTCTGTCTCTCTCCCCCTTCCTCTCTCTCTAAAATCAATAAATTAAAAATTGGGGGAAAATGTTTAAAAACCATAAATTATATAATTACCTTTATTTTCATTTATTGGTTTCATTGCATGGTTTCCGATATCTTCATTGTAACCTACTTAAAATAAATAACAATTAGGGTGGATGGCAACGGAAATTCTAGTTTTCCACATATGACTTTTCCCTCCCTCCCTCCTCCCACCATGGCAGTATATCTGGGTTCAGATTCCCTCCTGGTTGTCCTGTGGCCCCATCCAACCCACTGTGTGGTGTCTTTCTAACACCAGTGGGATGGCCACCATCCCATAGGAGGGACACTTCTACTTATGAATGGTTCAAGATTCCAAATTGTTCACTTTGAGCAAGTTCATTAGAAATTAATCTTAATTGTAGAAGGGACAGCCCTGTAGCCCCCATCAGGAAGGATTCTAGGAAACCACCCTTCTCTAGCTGGGGAACTGGGTCCATGAGCACATGGTTTAAAAGGCAGCGGGAGCCTGGCTTGTGGTGGTGCAGTGGGTAAAGTATCGACCTGGAACACTGAGGTCAACTGGTTTGAAACCCCGGGCTTGCCCGGTCAAGACACATATGAGCAGCAACTGTGAGTTGATACTTCCCGCTCCTCCTCCACACCTTCTCTCTGTCTCCTCTCTTTTAACTCAGTAAATAAAATCTTAAAAGAAAAGGCAGTGAGGGCCTCCAGCTGCTGCCTCAGTGGGCAAACAAATTTTTAACCTTTGTAATCAAGTTGTTCTTTAGTAAAAAGAATTCTTCTGAGTGTTATAAATACTATTCCTGAAGAACACATGGCTTCCCATTATGTAGTTGAACTAATTGCTATAGTGATTATGAACATATATTTATAAACTGAAATAATCCATGGAAAGACAACATTTTGGAAATTTGGGAGGAAATCCTATTTTAATATGTCTATATCCACATTTAATTTAAAGTATCTCTGTGTTTCTGTATAAATAATACAAATAGCCAACAGAACCTACCTTATACCACAAAAAGGTATTTTTGCTATAGCACTGGATTACTTTTTGCTAAATATTCACAGAATTTTTCTGAATGTAGTTTCTTAAATGATATATTTGCTCCTTTCTTTTTATTGGTGCATTACTTTTGTTACTACAAATGTTTTATTTCATGTTTAAAGGATTATAATTCATTACTATAAGAATTGCTGAATTCTTAAAATATATCTCTTAACTATGCCCTGTAAAAGGCATATCCTGAATTTTTCTTATTTTGCAGAGTGGTGTTACTGAATTAGAAAAGAACATGAGTGTTCTATTCCCAAATCTTCTAAGAAAGAAAGAAAACTGCTTCAAACCTGACCTAGGACAAAACTTTCTGTGTGATTCAATAGAGTCTTCTCTTGAGCAATTTTCTTTTAGACTTAACGGGATTCAACACTCCTGGGACTGACTGGCTACCCACCCTGCTGAGCTGACTCAAACTTGCAGTGAGGCTCATAACCAGGCATTCTTATAGTGTTCCAATGTTTAAAATGCCTCTACTGCCCTGGCCGGATACCTCAGTTGGGTAAAGCATCATTCCAAAGTGCAGAGGTTGCTGGTTCAGTCCCCGGTCAGGGCACATACAGAAATAGATGTTCCTGTTTATTTCTCTCTCCCTACCTCTCTCTAAAATCAACATTAAAATAAACATTTAAAAAACTTAAAAAAAAAAAAACCTCTACTAATTGACCTCTGGTGGCACAGAGGATAAAGCATCAACCTGGAATGCTGAGGTTGCCCGTTAAAAAAAATCCCAGGCTTGCCCAGCAAAGGCACATACGAGAATCATCTACCAGTTGATGCTTCCTGTTCCTCTGCACTGCACCTGCTCATCTCTCTCTCTCTCTCCTCTCTCTAAAAATCAATAAATAAAATCTTAACAATAAATAAAAATGCCTCTACTAACAGAGAAATATTAGTATTGGTTTGCTGACATGTCAAGTTTGAAATGAGAAGTGTCTTGTGCTTGTAATAAACAATTCCATCTGAGAAGATGTTTTATCAATGCCTTAATTTGCTATCCAGTCTCTTTCAAAGGGGAGATGATCACATTTGGGCAGTATTCAGTCTCTGAAGATGACCCAGGATGAGTATCCTCAGCATTATAATTATTATACACCTTTCATTCCTTGGGAGGTTTAGAAGGCAGTGAGAATAGAGTAAGAACGTTCTACCTTTCTCCTTATGTTTTTGTTTTGCTCATCAGCTCACCAGCCAATGGCTGATTAGATTACTTGCTCTGCTTGAGGGTGGGGCTTCCTTAGGCACTTGAACCCCATCACTTGCAGATTCTGCTTCTAAGAGGGCTGAGTGGATCGCAAGTTGGGAAAACCTCTTAGCTACTGCAGGAAACTGTGACTGTACCGTAAGGCCTGTTGGCTTCGGTATTGGACTCTGACAACATCTTCTCATTGTTGGAGGTCAGAAGCGGTACTGCCGGCCTTAAAATGAAATTTGAAAAGGACAAAAATATATAACATTTTTGGGGGGCTCTAACATCCAACCAACAAAATAATCAGGGAAAGATCATGAGAAAACCAGGAAGAGATTTCAGAAGTGAGGAAAACTTGGTTCTTATTTGGGAAACTGACATTGTTTTGCACTTGTAAGATTATTCAACAAACACTTTTTGCTGTTAAAATACATATCAGGGCCAAAGAGCACACGAGTGCCAGGAGCCTTCCTGAGGTGAATCCCACCCCCTGAATTCCTTATTCTGTGAGACAGAGCTATCATCATTCACATGTTTTTAGATTTAGGATTTCAAGAACAGTAAAAATAGTACAATCATTTTTTTTAGGCTAACTATTTTGACAAGTGAATTATAAAAATTCTATCTAGCCTGACCAGGCGGTGGCGCAGTGGATAGAGCATCGGACTGGGATGCCGAGGACCCAGGTTCGAGACCCCGAGGTCGCCAGCTTGAGCTTGGGCTCATCTGGTTTGAGCAAAAAGCTCACCAGCTTGGCCCCAAGGTCCCTGGCTCAGGCGAGAAGGTTCCTGGCTCAAGCGAGGAGTTACTCGGTCTGCTGAAGGCCCGCGGTCAAGGCACATATGAGAAAGCAATCAATGAACAACTAAGGTGTTGCAATGCGCAAAGAAAAACTAATGATTGATGCTTCTCATCTCTCCATTCCTGTCTGTCTGTCCCTGTCTATTCCTCTCTCTGACTCTCTCTGTCTCTGTAAAAAAAATTCTATCTACTACCATTATAATTTCATAAAGAAAAAGAGATTTCACAAGTAACAGCATAGGAAGGGCATTACTTCAGAATAAAACCATTTCTTCCCATGAAAGGACAGTTGCAGTCTTCCACTGCAACACACACACACACACACACACACACACACCCTTACACTACTCACACCCTTATTATTCTGAGTTTCCCAAGAACCACTGAAAATTTCGTCATGACCAGATAGATTTTCCCCGCACACGGTGCCCACAGAACAGCCCTCTCTCCCGCAAACACTTACTAACCTGGACATCTCCACTGGCATCTGCTTAGCTTTAAAAGACAAAGAGAAAAACCAAAGTCAGTAAGAAGTGCCTGTATCCATAATAGATATGAACACTCATTTCAATCTCACTTGACTTCCTTGAAGATGTGGCTACCCCTCACAAAAGAGAAAAGAAAGCTAAAGATATTTCTGCTCTAATGAAAGAAAGAAAGAAAGAAAGAAAGAAAGAAAGAAAGAAAGAAAGAAAGAAAGAAAGAAAGAAAGAAAGAAAGAAAGAAAGTAGGTCTTCTCTAGGTCTGCTACCGAGAGATTTCACATCATTTCACCCAGACATAGGACATTCTGTTGTGTTTGCCGGGAGCTATTTTCTTCTGGGGAATGTGAGAGAGATGAAGATGATGAAACAGGAACCAGATTCGCCAGAGAAAAGGGCAACTGTCTCTCCGATTCAAGATAGCCATTTCCAAAGAGGAAAGGCTACCAGTCTACTGTCTATTTCCTTAGAATCTTCAAGCACATGTAGAAATAATGGGAAAACAGGCAGATTAACTGGGAGGGGGGGGGATTTGGTGTAGGTGGGAGTGTCTCCATAACACTCACTGTACCAACTGCAGGACTAAGTGTGGTCAAATCCACAGAAACGGCTGTTTCTGATCATACACAGATGGAACTTACCCCTGAATTGATCTTTTCTGGGTTGCCCAACTAGGCAAACAATCATTTTCATTGTTGCCTAGCTAAATCCAGGGGCACTAAAAGCTTCACACCCACCAAAGCCAAGACCTTTGTTTATCAAGGTGACACCCCAAAGAGAAAAAATAACTACTGTCAGTTCCATCTCCTCAGTTGTCACTGGGGCAGAGCATAGCCCAGCCTGCCGTTTCCTGACGATGGCAGTCTGTCAGAATGCAACAAAAGAACTGTGCTCACCCTTGGCTTTCTTCTGGAAATAGTATCTGGCCCCAAGTACCAAGATGACAATTATCACTCCGATGACAACCACTGCAATAAGTCCTTTCTTCCACGGGGCAAGAAAGACTGGAAATAAGAAAAATGAAGATAGTTTTCTCTCTCCACCAAAAGAAACAATAGCAGCCTTAAGCAAGCAATATAACTGATGTTTAGCTCTTGTACCGTGTCATCTACCTCGGAGGGATTCTGTGTTCATGGCTAGTGCAGAAATGGTTCTTGTTCCTGCAGAGTCAGCTATGGTCTTAAAGGACTATTGGACTGAAGTAGACTCCTTCCTGGGTTTGTAGACTCCTCTTCTTTCTCTAGGAAACCATCCTCACTAGTCACAGAGGTGGGCTCCTCTAACTAGGTCTGTTCTGCCTGAACCAATCTGCTTCGCCCGAGGTGGTTTATGGGTGGATGTTTGACCCAACAAGATGGGCATTTCTTATCTCTCCACCAAGAATTTGGAATGAAAACTGTGTGAAATACTTCCAATTCCTTGTAATAATCAATTCCTCTTTATACTTAATTTGAGTGGGTTTCTATCACTTACAACCAACAAGTGTGGAGGACATTGGTCTCTTAACCCTCACTAATAAGCACTGAACTCACCCACTTCCTCTACCAGTGGTGAGCTCTCTGGCGCCACCCCTGGTGGCCATACTACATCTCACTGTTAAGACCACGACTCACCTCTCACTGCCAATACATTGCTTTGGGGGACATTTTTGGCAAAGTTGGCTCTGTTGGAGGCTGTGCAGTAATACTGTCCCTCCTGTTCCATGCTAGCTTGCGTCTTTAACCAAAAGCCCTGGGTTTCATTCAAGACGACTTCGTAGAAGGGCTTGACCTCCTTTTCTCTGTAAAACTTGTAGGTGATTGGAGTGGATGCTTTGTTCACAGAGCATCGAAGCACAAGTTCTTTGCCAGACTCCACGACCTCCTTACTCAAGACAGAGAGCTCAACCTCGTTTACTGGGACTGGAAAGCAAGAAAAGGATTAGCACTGAGAAAAGACGGGGGTTGGGGGGACATGACACAGCTCCTGCTCATGGCCAGCCTCCTCCCAGGCCATGACTCAGACTTGGACTTTGTCATTCCTCTTACCCCACATTCTTCAGTTCCTTCCCTAATAAGCCCAGCCAGAAAGCAACAGAAGCCTCCTGTCCTCATGTGTTGATTAAATGCAAGATGCACAAGATGCTAGGGACACCCACTTTCATGCACTACCTCAAGTATTACTGACCACTCAGGTTGGCTATACCCATTAACTTGTGTGTTCTGTTGAGGTCTATTCTGTGTGAATCTGTGAGAGAGAGTGTGCGTGTGTGCGTGTGTGCGCGTGTGCGTGTGTGTGTGTGTGTGTGTGTGTGTTCTCTCCCTCTGCTTACAAAGGTGCATGGCATTTTCAGATCTTATGAATAACTTGACTCACAACCTGTTTGCCTCCTTCTTCCTTTTTGAGTGGTCTAAACCTATGGCTTTCATATTCTCATTTCCTACCTTTCTTGTTACCCTGACAACTGACTTCTATCCCTTTGTTTCTGAAACTGAACTCTATCTCTGGTTTTGAAGAAACTCCAAAGGTTACCCAATCCCCTGACTAGCTCATCCCTGAGTCTGTAGCATTAGGTGCTTACTATATATGGATGTTAAGTTGAAAAGTATGGCTACTCTTAGGCTATATATTAATAGAAGCAGGAATCTCTATCCAACTCAAGCTATCTGCATGGAACATGTAGGTAAAAGTAAACAAGAAGAAAGAGGAGGAAGAGAGGGGAGCTTGTAAGCTTTTTACGACAGGATGCAGATATCCCAGACACGCAGGCAGTGGTACTGCTAAGGCCTTCTGAGAGGCACAGATGGAGACTCACGGGACAATATCCGCCCCAGGACAATGGTATATTTCTCTTGAGTATGAGAGTCCCAAGGTGGATGTTAGCAAGTCCCGTGAGACTATCCAGACTGCAGCTCTAATTGCTGTGGTTTCTGCACGTTGTGCCTGTGACAGAGTTGGCCAGATAAGGGTCAACAGTAGAGAAGAGATCTGGTAAACAATTCTGAGATGGCTGGCAGTTCAACAAAAAAGGAGCAAATGCTAAGAGATCCCAATAGCACAACTTTAGAGCTTTCTGAAATTGGGATACTTCATTCTTATAGCTCAGCAGTTTAGTTAGAAGGTTCTGAAAAGAGAAGCCATAAGTACTACCCATTTTCTTTGTCCACACCATCCCTGGGCAACCCCAAACCTTTGAAAATGTGAAGTAAAACCCCGGTCCCACATGATTTTTTTCACACAGCACAGCAACTTACCTATCACCTTGACTGGCAGGAGTTCACTGATCATTTCGGTGTGGGAATGGCAATTATCTGCCATGCACTGGTATTCAGCATTTTCTGTGGGGTTATCTCTGAATACTGCAGGCTCATTGGAGCTTATAGTGCGACTCTGCAAAATGCTGCTTGTTTTTAAAAGGTAATAAGTAATAGGTGGGGTTCCATTTATGGATTGGCAATTGACTTCTATGGTCTGTCCTTTTATCACCTCCAACTTGGAGTCATAAGAAATCCTGGGCTTGGAGAGCATTTCTAGAATGACAGAGTGAGAAATAATCTGAAACAAAATATCAGGCCCAAAGGGTTCTTTCTCCAAACTCTGGGCTTTGCTTTTCTTGTCATTACTGTGATTTAAGTACCTACCTGCCATATCTACCTTCACAGGACTCCGTTAAAATTGGCAGGGTGTGTGTGTGTGTGTGTGTGTGTGTTGAGGAAGGAGAGAGGGAAAGGGAATGTTATAAGAAAAGGATGACATAAATTCAAGAAAAACATGACACCCCTCTAAATATATGTTTATATCATATTTTCATATATCTTCCATGTGTGCACATACATATTCACATTCATTTGGGTTTCTTTTTCTGTATTGAGAAAAGACTCAGGAAAAGCAGAGAACACAGAGTATATTAAAAAAAAATTCTCAGTGCCTCCGCTTCTCCTGGTTGGAGAGTGTATGCCTCTGAAACAAGAATTCTATTAGGTCATTATTTAGAAGTTAGTTTATTTATAAAGCTTTTATCATGAAATGACCTCCTCCCAAGAACAACAAAAAGAATCATTTTAATTCTGTAAAATACGATCCACCTTTTTCTCTTGCATTATTTTCTGTTGAGTTAGATGACTAGAAAGTTGACAATAGGCTACAATCCTGGTTCAGTTCAGGCTAAGATCTTGCCTGGAGAAACCAAAGCTACAGGTTAAAATAAAGGACCATTACTGAATAATAACAATGGTAATGACAGCTGGACCAGAGTTTTACATTCATTTAGACCCTTCCACTCCAAGTGGGGTCGAGGGCCCAGCAGAACCAGCATCCTCAAGGTGCTAGAGATGTGGAATCTGGCCCCATCCAATCTGCTTTCTAACCAGGTTTTGCATATTCATTCAAGTCTAAGAAGTACAGCTCTAGCCTTGGCCAACTAACTCAGTTGGTTACAACATCATCCCGGAATGCCAAGGTTATGAGTTCAATTCCTGGTCAGGGCTCAGATGGGAAGCAACCAATGAGTGCACAACTAAATAGAACAACAAATGAATGCTTCTCTTGCTCTCTCTCAAATCAATCAATTAAAAAAAAGAATAAGAGCAGCTCTAGGTGGTCCCCATACCTACATTCTGACAACCAGAAGTTTTAGACCTTCTTGTCAACCAGGATATGGATTAAAAACTGGAGCTTTGATCATAAGGTTTAGAGTTAACTAAGCAATGTTCTCTCCCTGACCTTGTGGGTAGGGGCTGGCTCCATCAGCAGGAATCTCTTCAATTCATAGGCCACATCATCAGCATGCAACCACAATAAAACCGTGAACTTGATTTTTACTAACAATGTTTTTTTTTTCTTCTTTTCCAAGTGAGAGGAGGGGACATAGAGAGACAGACTCCCCACATGTGCCCCAACCAGGATCCACCCGGCAATCCCCGTCTGGGGCTGAT
Organism: Saccopteryx leptura; assembly: GCF_036850995.1. NCBI lineage: Eukaryota > Metazoa > Chordata > Mammalia > Chiroptera > Emballonuridae > Saccopteryx > Saccopteryx leptura. The sequence goes on from NC_089507.1 coordinate 163,355,590, forward strand.
GCTCTGCCTATCTGGGGCCATACTGGCAACCAGCTATTTTATCCTCAGTGTTTGGGGCCAATATGCTTGAACCAATCAAGCCATGGCTGCAGGAGGGGAAGAGAGAGAAAAAGAGAGGGGGTGGGAGGGGTGGAGAAGCAGATGGTTGCTTTTCCTGTATGCCCTGACAGAGACTCAAACCCAGGACATCCACATGCCAGGTCAATCTACCACTGAGCCAACTGGCCAGGGCCAATGTTTTCTTTGTAGCCTCTCTCCTGTAGTCCAAGCAGAAATACCACTTACTTCTGTTCAGTCTATTGATTTCACTCCTCTCTTTCCCTTGAGTTCTTACCCTGCCTCAGTCTGATCTGTCTTCAGACCAGAAAGGGTGATAGTAGGTGATAAATTCCCTTTCTCCCATTCAATCTCAAGACTCTCTGAGCCAGAGAGGATGTACTTACCACACACAGTTATCTGGACCATGTTGCTTTTCTTGACCACCTTGCCAATGCCTGCAACACAGGTGTATGCCCCACTGTCCCACTGTGAGGCCTTTGTGGTGAAATTTTGAGCCAAGGACACAATCTTGTCTCCCTTCTGGATAGTGAAGTTGGCTGGAGGTGCTCCTGGGATGGAGCACCACAGGTCCAGGATATCGCCCTGGTCTAGACTTGTGGCAGAAGATTCCAGCTTCGGTTTGGAAAATAGCTCTGAAATACCAGTGAGTGGGAATAGGGTAAGATGTTTCTGGGAACCACTCCCAAAGTCCCTTTACAGAGTGCCTTGGGCCAGCTGCTTTCAGCCGAACCAAGACCCAACTTCTTGCAAAACATTTTCCTTTGCTTCTCAAATACCCAATAATCATGCAGTTAAAGAACTAGAGTTCATTCTTCGACTGGGATTCCAGTGTCAGGTTTGCTTCTCAGGTTAATCCAATTTCACAGACATGGATTAGAAAAGTTTTGCCACTTGTAATGATTCATGCATTCGCTCATATATTCAGTCACTCACATGTTTTTATTCTACAAGTATTTATTTCAGGCTATTTCTATGCTGGCCACTCATTTGGCTTTGGGGAGACAACAGTGAAAAAGAAATAGTCCCTGACTTCAAAGTGCTGATGTCTGGTGGGCGATTCAGACACAGTGTTTGCCGCAGAGCCTGTACAGAGGAGACTGAATCTAGGCTTGGGGAATCAGGAAAGGACTCTTGGAGAAAGTCGAGTCCAGGCAAAGAGGAAAAGGGTCATATAGGCCAAGGGAACAGCATATGGAAGAACTGGCAGGAGGTTCAAGCACCTGAAAGTTCAGTCGGCCTGGAACATAGAGGGAGTGGAAGAGGCTGTAGGAAGCCCTATGGATCTTGGGCTAAATCACCTAAAGAACTGTGGATTACATCCTCAAGGAGGTGGGAAGCATGGAGAGTCTGGGTCAGGGGAAGGGCAGAGATGTGTGTTGCGGGGAGATCTTTGGGTGGAGAGGAGATGGGTGGTACCTCCTGAGGTCAAGTTAAAAGTTCTATGCCACTTTAAAGAGTTATTAGTACCCTTAGTAAAGAGAAAACTTGACTTTTAAGAGGTTCATTACCGCTTTATTTAATATTTCAGTATTTCATAGTTATAGTATATATTTTTATTTTCAGCTACAGGGAAAGCACTAGGTTAAGTACTTAGCCAATGTGAAGACTTGGCTCCTTCACATAAACCAATGCACCCTGACTCCTTGGTGTGTCCTGGATACAAATGGAAGAGGAGCCAGTCATTCTTGAGACTCTCTGCATACTGAAGAAGAGATTGAATCCCAAAAGTCCTATCTGGAAAGCTTCTTGGGAAAGAAGTTTAAGAGTGCGGCCAGGGCCTAACCAGGCGGTGGCACAGTGGATAGAGCATCAGACTGGGATGCAGAAGACCCAGGTTTGAGACCCCGAGGTCGCCAGCTTGAGCTCAGGCTCATCTGGTTTGAGCAAAGCTCACCAGCTCGAGCCCAAGGTCACTGGCTCGAGTAAGGGGTCACTCGGTCTGCTGTAGCCCCCTGGTCAAGGCACATATGAGAAATCAATGAATGAACAACTAAGGAGCTGCAAAAAAGAATTGATGTTTCTCATCTCTCTCCCTTCCTGTCTGTCTGTCCCTCTCTCTGACTCTCTCTGTCTTTGCCACAAAAAGAAAAGAAAAAAGAATGCAGCCAGGAATCAAGAAATGGAATTCCACCTTTGCTTCTAAACCTGCCTGCTGCATAGGTGTAGGGTACAAATCAACACTGTCATTGTCATCACTGATGTGACATTGTTATGGAAGTCACTTCCATCTTAATCAGTTCATAGTGTCCTCCTAGTCTAGTTTCCTGTACTGGAAATAAAATAAAACTCCAATAATTAATCTATATTTTATTAAGACATATGCCAGCCTTCTATCCTTCCATACATCAAGTATTGACTCATCTGTTTTCAGAGTACCATCGAAAGCTCTAGTTTAGGAGTGGGCAAAAGGGAATCAAAGAAACTGATATCCTAAAGTGCCTTACAACCTCACTGGGCAGGCACCAAAAAACCAAAACAAAACAAAACAAAAAAGTGAAAAAACGACTGAAGGAAAAAAAATCCCCAAACAATGACTTTATATTTAACTATATGTAAACCAAAATGTTAAAAATAGAAACCATGTTGTTGAGGTGGGTACAAGACAGTTTACAGTTAGGAAGGAAATGTTAGGGAACAGTCTACTTGTAAAGGAGATAATGTCAATGGACTGGCAGGACCACAACATGGACCAGTAAGGATCAGTCTTTTATTCACCCATGAACGAATATTGACTGAGCTCCTACAAACGTGCCAGGTTCTGTGCTGACTATTGAAGATTTAAGATGAATTGAGCCACAGGTCTGGTCCTTCATGAGCTCACACTGAGCGGTGGAGTCAGACGCTGTCTTTGCAGTGGCTGTTCGCTGCATCAAGCTACAAGCAGAGCACAGTGGGACCTGAGGTGTGACCATGGGACTCTGCCTGGGAGAGCCTGGATTGAGATTTGGGGCTTAAGAACAACAGAAGTTTCTCAGTGGCCAAGAGGAAAGTGTGCTTAGGCCTAGTGAGGAGGGACATTTGGAAGAGGACAGGGTCAAGGTGAAGGATCTTGATCATGTAGGAAGATTTTAAGCCCACGAATAGTTATGTCAAACAGGGGCCATCTTTTTGAAGTCAGCTGAAGGGGGAAGTGGAACAGAGTGCTCAGGGAGATCCTTGTTATGATTCTGGCCTGAGGGCTGGTGTTGGGGTGTCATTGTAGAGCCCAGAAGACAGAACAGTGTTGGTAGACCTGGCAGCACTTGGTGACAGATGGGTCTGAAAAGGTAGACAGTGGGGGGAAGAAGAAACCCTCTTTGTACCCAAAGACAAATGACAAATTCAATGATTTTTATGTTTACAAAATTATAGTGAGCCTCTACTATGACTAAGTAGAGCCATTTACAATGAGGCTTGATAGTAGCAGGGGTGCGGAAAACCAGATGCATGTGTGGACTTGGAGACATTTCCAAGGCTTGGTTGAATTTGAACCAGAGGGTATTTGCATGCAAACCCTGGTGTGGCTAGGTCAACTCTACATGAAAAGGACAGAGCTCAAGCTCACAGTGCAGAGGCTGGGGCAGGCGAGAGCGGGCCGAGTGTAAGACTTTCTGTGCGAAGGAGACTGATCTACTGAATGACTTGTACATTCTCATGACACAGACTTCTGGGCATGCGTGATCAGCTACAAAAATTGTATCTTATGGTCCAATGATGCTTTATGTTTTCCTAAAGTAGCCCAGCCCGAGGGGTGGGGGTGGACTGTGATAACACAGTCCATATATTTTTTGTTTGCTTGTCTTAAAATTTTATTTAGAAAATTAAATTTAACAGGGTGACATGGATCAATAAGAGTGCATAGGTTTCAGGTAAACATTTCCATAGCATTTGAACTGTTGATTTTCCGTCACTGTATAGTTGTTCCTCTTTACTCCCTTTTCCCTCCCCCTCCCCCACACCCTCCCCCCCCCCCCCCGTAACCACTGCACTTTTATCTCTATCCATGAGTCTCAGTTTTATATCCCACCTATGTGTGAAATCATATTATGACACAGTTCATACATTCACCACTTGGTCGCTGTTGCTCTCATAGCAGTACACCCATCCTTTTATTTATTTCTTCTTTGTACTGCATTCTAACAGTCTATTTATGTCTGTGAATTCTTCAAGGGCAAAGCCTGACCTTAGGCAGCTCTCTATCGCTAACAGTTTGCCCAGAAAAACAGAAGGTGCTCAATATATGTTGAATTGAATACTTTTCTCTAATGAGATAAGACATGTCTCATCAGTGAAAAATATCACGTGCCCTGAAAATACTTGTCATTATTAATAATAAAGTAAATTGTTAGCCCACATGATAGACCTGCAGGATCTAGCACGTATGCCAATCAACCATCTGGGGGTTGGCAGCCTACCTACGATACGGAAGGTGTGGCTGCGACTGTACACTCAATACTTAACATATAGGACACTTTCCGTGAATGAGAGAACAAATGAAGGAATGAATGAACACCACTTGGGAACCGAAAAGTGATGACTCTCTCTGCTCTCTGAAACAGTCATCCTATGTTCATTTGCTCACACAACAAATAAGTATTGAACTCCTACTATGTGCAAGAGCAGTGTATGAAATGAGTCATGGGCCTGCCCTAAATGGCTTACATTCCAGCACCTGAATACGGACAATACACAGGAAGAAGTAGAGTACATTTTTTTGGTGGTAAGAGCTAAAAAGGGAAGTGAAGCAAAGCAAGCGGAGAAGGAGTCCAAGGGAACTTCCAAGTGCATGTGTTTAGAAGTCAAACAGGCCCAGGGGTGACTCTTATTCTTCCACTTGGTAATCCTGTAATCCTTGGGTGAGCTGCCCAACCTCTCAGCCTAACTTTCCACACCCAGAAAACTGGAATCATGATACTTATCTCATAGCACCATTATGAGCATGAAATGAAAAAGTATGCAAACCAGTCATCCAGTGTTCAACAAAACGGGAATTGTCGCTATTATTTTTGCATTTGCTAATGCTTTCTCACTCCTGACCCTGTCTTGGGGCCTGTCTGTTGGCTTAGCATAGTGCTTGGCACAGAGAAAGGATATATGTGCCGTAATAATAGAGACACTAGCAAACATTCACTGAGCGCTTACTCTGCATGAGCCTTTTTATGTCACTTAATTACTGTAACAGTGCTAGCAGTGAGTTCTGTCATTACCCCTATCTCATGGAGTTGTGGCAAAGAGAAACTCAGTAAGTCACCCGAGGTCACAGAAGTAGTGAGTGGTGAGGTTGGGATCTGAGGCCAGAACCTGCAGCCTCAGCTACCACAGCTAACTGCTTCCAGGCTGGGCATTGACGAGCATCACCTCCCCCCCCCCCCCCCAGTGCATCCATTCAGACAAACAGGAGCAGAGCATCCATCTCATTGGCCATCCCGAATGCCAGCACAGTCGTTTCTTGAGCCCGCCCTGGGCACACACCCTCCAGCAGCTGCCCTACCTGTTATGTTGACCACGATGCTGCTGACCTTGGATATCCGGCTAGTTTCCACTTTACAGGTATAGTTGCCGTTGTGTTCCACCATGGCCATCACAGAGTAGGTGGCCTCGTTGGTCTGCTTTCTGTGTGCCACAATTGCCTTGCCCTTCTGGATTATGATTTCTGGGGACGCTGGCGCCATGTGCGTCACTTGGATGGTGCACTGGATGTTCAGCTGATCTCCTTCTATGATCACTCCTTCAGGCTGGATGTTGAATTTGGGATTAGAGAAGGATTCTGCAAGAGGGGACAAGCCGGTTGGACTCAGGTTCAAACCTGGGTGAGGGAAAAAGGCACTTCCCCCTTTTTTCTGCTCTTTTTTTGTTGCTAACCATTGTTTTTTTAATTAAAAAAATATTCCACCTGTATTCTCAAAAAACTTCAAAAAACTGTTCTGATGCTCTTTCCCTTAGTGCTCATTCTTACATCTTCAACCTTCTCCTTAACTGCAATTCTCTAATCTTCTTGAGCTTCCCAAAGGCTAACCCAATATTACCTGCAGAACCTCTTCCAATACCTCAGAAACAAGCACAGTAGTTAGAAGCAGACTCTTCCTTCTGCCCACCAAGGCTTTTCCAAATCTCTCTCACACTGTTGCACGGAACTCTGGCATTTCACCATAAATAGTCCATAGCTTCCAGAAAGGACAATGGTGTAAACTGTGATGTTTCATGAAAATAACTATTTAAATAAACAGATGCAGAAAAGGGGGGGAGGGGTCCTGGCCGGTTGGCTCAGTGGTAGAGTATTGGCCTGGCGTGTGGAAGTCCTGGGTTTAATTCCTAGTCAGGGCACACAGGAGAAGTGCCCATTGGCTTCTCCACCCTTCCCCTTTCTTTTTTTCTCTCTCTCTCTTCCTCTCCTACAGCCATGGCTCATTCAAACAAGCTGGCCCCAGGTGCTGAGGACAGCACCATGGCCTTGCCACAGTCACTAAAATAGCTTGGTTGATGAGCAACGAAGCAATAGCCCCAAGTGGGCAAAGCATTGTCCCCTAGTGGGCTTGCTGGGTGGATCCCGGTTGGGGCACTTACGGGAGACTGTCTTTGCCTCCCCTCCTCTCACTTAATAAAAAAGAAAAAGAAAAAAAAAAGAAAAAAGAGTGGCAAGGTCTAGTCTATTCAATTTCTTTCTTACAAAGTTTGCCATGACTGACAAAATTGCTTTCATGGTTCACAGTTTGAAAACACTGTTTTAACAAAATGTGAGTCAGTTATCGGGGTGTGGAATCTTTGGGAGATGGTGAGGGAAGCCAGGCTTGGCTTTCACTCCCGCTAAAAAAACAGCTTAGCATAGAGTATACACTGGTAGGGACATTAAAAATGCCAAAAGTGAACTTAGAGTAATATACTATTTTCATTTTCATTAGTTTTTTTTTTAACTATAAAGTCATTTAAATTCACAATAAAATGCTATCATTTAAAATAATAGTCTGTTTTTCTGAATAAAATTCAGAAAAGAGAGCATCTTTTAAGACCCTCAGCAAGTGCCCTCTTGGGTAGCTTAATAATAATTGAAGATTTTTTTCTTATACCCAGATTAACTCCACATGCACCAGAGACTTAAATGTCGGGGAGAAAAAACATTTAAATCACAGAGACAGTATGAGAAAATATAGGTGCACTTTTTCTTTAATAATCTTGGAGTGTGGAGGAGCTTTAGGTATGAATCACGAAACTGCGATACCATAATAAAGAGGGACAAACTTGATCCCCGGTCAGGGCACACAGAAGAAACAACTATCTTCTCTCTCTTTCTCTCTCCCTTTCTCTCTCTCTTCTCTGTTCCCACAGTCATGACTCGAATGGTTTGAGCAATTTGGCCCAGGCACTGAGGATGGCTCCATGGCTCGCCTCAGGTACTAAAATAGCTCGGTTGTCAAGCAACTGAGCAGTGGCCCCAGATAGGCATAGCATCGCCCTGTAGGGGGCTTGCTTGGTGGATCCTGGTCAGGGCACATGTGGGAGTCTGTCTCTTTTCTTCCCTCACTTAATAAAAAAGACAGAGAGAGAGAGAGATTTAAAGGTGAGTTCTCCAAAAGATAGGGTGACAGATTATGAAGAAATATGGAGAATATGTAAATTTTGAATTCTTTTAGTCATGTAACATGCACATATATAAGGATCTCGTCTCTGGTCAGAGCCAGGCAAGAAACTGGGGTTAGTGTGACCTGACCCTCTTCTCCCAAAAAAGACAAAGTGGGGAAAATAATGGCACAGTATCTGACAAAGAGCAAATTCCTTTAATTTATAAAGGGTTCAAACAAATCAAAATGGGAGAAGTGTATACAAACAGGCGGTTTACAGGGTCAAATGTAAGAGATCAATAGACATAAGGAACACATGCTACCTCACTAGAGACCAAAGAAACACAGACCACAGCAGCAATGCTACATCATTGTGCCTCGGCTGGATGCGCTAAAATAACACAATATTGAAACAGTCTGCGTTAGTAAGGTTGGTAAGTATCTCTTCTGATGGAACTTCTCAGCCATTTTGAGGGAGCCCCTTGGCAATATCTATTAATAATAAAATATTTGCAGAAGCACACAAGTTTTCAGTACAGGCGTGTCTGTTGCAAGATTGTTTTAATAGCAAAAACTGAGAAAAGACCTAAATCTCCATCAATAGAAAAAGGTAAGTACATCATGACACACCCCTACACCAGGATTCTGAGCTGGCACTAAAATGGCGTAGATCTTTATTTCCTGATATGGACAAAAGTCTATAACATTAAGGTAAGGGAAAGTTATAAAAATAGTATGTTTTTTTGTTTGTTTGTTTGTTTTTTGTATTTCTCTGAAGCTAGAAACGGGGAGAGACAGTCAGACAGACTCCCGCAAGCGCCCGACCGGGATCCACCCGGCACGCCCACCAGGGGGCGACGCTCTGCCCACCAGGGAGCTGTCGCGACCAGAGCCACTCTAGCGCCTGGGGCAGAGGCCAAGGAGCCATCCCCAGCGCCCGGGCCATCTTTGCTCCAATGGAGCCTCGCTGCGGGAGGGGAAGAGAGAGACAGAGAGGAAGGAGAGGGGGAGGGGTGGAGAAGCAGATGGGCGCTTCTCCTGTGTGCCCTGGCCGGAAATCGAACCCGGGACCCCTGCACGCCAGGCGGATGCTCTACCACTGAGCTAACCGGCCAGGGCAAAAATAGTATGTTTTGATAAATCCTATTTTTCTGTTAAAAAAAAAAACAAAACACAAAGAACAATGCCACCCCAAACTGTGTTTGTGCACGAATATATAAGTGGAGTAAGTCTAGAGTAAAACACAGTGGTTTTCTTGGAGTAGTGGTAATATGAATGATTGTCACTTTTTACTTTAAATCATACCATAGTTTCTGAAAATTTAACCCTCACCATGTAGCCTAATCAGAAAGATATTATATGTACATGACATTATACATGTATAGAAGTATACATATACATTTTGTGTACATCTACGTAGTCATACATACCTGCACCATGGGAAGGGGTGAAGTCAGCTGTCCGAAGTGGAGGGTCACCTATAAACTTTAGGGCCCCTACTTTGAGAATATTTGAGGCTATCTGCATGAGGATGTCCCCTCCACCGATTCCTCCCCATGGTCCCTGGCTACCTGTCCTGGGCACTCACACCCAGGCTTCCCTCTGCCTTTGCCTTTTCCTTCCAAAAGGTCACCTCATCTGTTTCCTATTTGTTCAGAGTCTTGTTGATGGGCTATGGGCAGAAGAGGGGAGTTACTCATCTAAGGCAGGGGCAAAGGCTGAGGAAGTGGACCCCTGCCCTCCCGGTCCCCTAAAACCTCACTTCCTGATGTCTGACCCACACTGGATTAAAGCTTTGGTTTCCAAACTGCAGGTCATGCAGTGCATCATTTCAGTGAGTCAGGGTCAGAGTTTTAAAAACTGAAATAGAGGCCTGACTAGGTGGTGGCACTGTAAATAGAGCATTGAACTGGGACACTGAGGATCCAGGCTTGAAACCCTGAGGTAGCTGGTGTGAGCGCAGGCTCACCAGCTTGAGCGTGATGTTGCCGGGCTTAAACGCGAAGTCATTGACATGATCCCATGACCACTGGCTTGAGCCCAAAGGTTGCTGGCTTGAAGCCCAAGGTGCTAGTTTGAGCCCAAGGTCACTGACTTGAGCAAGGGGTCATGGCTCAGCTGGACCCCCTAGTCAAGGCACATATAAGAAGCAATAAATGAACAACTAAAGTGCTGCAACTACAAGTTGATATTTCTCATCTCTCTCTCTCTCTCTCTCTCTCTCTCTCACACACACACACACACAAAATAAAAAAGAGCAAAATACATTATATATTAAAGTTACATATCATTTGTAAAATTTTGAAAAATTCATACATATATATGTATCTATAAGGTGGGGCAAAGTAGGTTTATGGTTGCTGGCATGGAAAATAATACAGTAATTAATAAATAATATACAAGAATAAATTCTTTGTTTCACACACTCACAACTATAAACTTACTTTTGCCCACCCTGTGTGTATATAAATATATATATATATATGTATTAAATTGTGTCACAGTCAAAAATTTTGAAAACTATGGACTTAAAGTGATTAAGAACAGTCTTTGAAACAGTAGCCCTGCCAGAAGCCCCCACCCCCTTTCCAGTCCTGGGCTCTCCCTTCCCACACCAAACCAACAAGCCAGAAAGAATGGAAAAAAAAAAAGAGCAGGACTCTGACCTCTCACGGTGACCAGCTCACTCTTAATTATTTCAGAGGTCTCCACGTGTTTCCCAGAAATAATGCTAGCTTGACAGAGGAAATATATCAGACGGTCCTGCTCTTCAACTGTGAATTTCAACGTCACAGAATTTTGGTTCTGAGAAGTTTTTTCTCTTTTTTGCTTGACATTTTTTGCTTCCAGTTCGACTTTTTCAATTGTGAAATGTACTGGGGCCTTTTCTTCTGGGACAGAACAATGGACCTCCACGACCCCACCTTCTATCGCCTCCTTCTTGTCCAATATCACCCTGGGATTGGACACTCCTTTGGGGAAAGAGAAAGCCCATTAGTATCAGTTTAATGCTACAAGCAGAGTCTTTCCGGTTGACCCATCTAAGAGTTCTTTTCTTTTATTCCCAGAACACCCAGCGCTACCAATTGAGGATATATGTGCCCAGCACTACACCATGTACTTCAACAAGTATAAAATATGTTTTAAGAGGTAGTTGGTGCTTTCAACATTTAGAATCCCATTGGGAAAACAAGTCTTCCCAAATGAAACGGTTAAAAACAAAACAAAACAAACCAGCCAGTATTCATTAGTATTACTGTGATTGTTGTTATTATGCTTTACTGAATGCCGGTCACAAGCTAAATTGACATTGTATCCGTGACCCCATTTACTTCTCACAATAAACCTCCTGGGTGGATATGAAAGATAAAATTCTGCCCGTTTTAAAGATGAAGACAGTGAAGTTCAGGGAGATTCAAGGCTCATCCAAAAGCGCAAGCTCCCAAGCCCCAAAGTTGAGGTTCGACGCCAGGTCCATTTGACTCCAGAGCCAGAGATCAGGTGCAGGGATGGGGGAGAGGAGGGACATGGGCTTCCAGCTCAAAAAACACAGCTGACAATAGACGCACATCAGTGTACCGCAGAGACAACGGGAGATGGAGCAGCGAGGAGAGAAGTCTCTCCTGCCTGGGGGTTCAGAGAAAAGTCTAGAAAGGAACAGGGTCTGAGGGGAATCTTGGAGGAAGGGTGTTATTTGGGCAGATGATGTGGGATGGGGGTTCAGGACAGGCATTCAGGATGCACACAAGCACAGGAAATCGCTCAGGCCAGGTTGTATAGCAGAGAGTCATTTGGCGCAGAGAAAGCGGTGGGGAGGACGGTGCCTCGGTGCAGAACCAGTCCCATTAGGGGCAGCTGGGAGAGCCTGGCTGAGATGGGATGTCCTGGTGCTCATAAACTTCATCTTAGAGTCAGACAGACTTGTTTGCATCCTAAACCTGCCTCTTCCTACGGGTGCCACCTCACCCAGTCTCTTACGACTCTTATGAATCTCTCTCTTGTTTTTTTAACCCACCAAGTTCAGAGATGGAGGGTTGTCTGCTTGGGAAGGAGATCTGTACTGGATTCACCCCACTACTGTTACCCGTGGAGGCAGCAGCTGCACGCTGAGCTCCCTAAGAGAAGGGACCTGGCCTTGTTCACCGTTGGATGCTTGGCCGGGCTCAGAGGAGGGACTCGATCAATGTTTAATGAGTGGATGAATTGCTTTTTGTCTGACTCAAAGACTTATCACAATAATCAAGGGTTAGAGGTCAACTGTGGAGGCAAACAGATCTTGGTTCTAACTCTAGCTCTGCCTTTGATAAGCAGTGAAATGTGAGAGCGCTGCTCAACCTCTCCAAGCCCCGGGGTCCACACTGCATGGGAGGAACCGTTTCTCTCCCAGTGCTACTGCAGGGGCGAAATGAAAGGTGTGTAAGGCACTTGTAACCATTTATCTCATGAGAACTTAATGAAATGGTAGTTCTCACTACTGGAAATAATAACAGTATGAATGACTGTTCTGATCACAAAAGCACAAAAATGCAGAAATGACAGCAGCTGTCAAGGAAGCATAGGGCTGAATTCACTAACTCTGCCTTTTAAGTCATCCAAATTTCAAGAAATTGCCCTAAGTCTCAAAAGCCTGCCAGCACATTTTTTTCCAGCATACATTTCCCATACCCTGGACCCACCATCTGTCCTCATCCCTGATGTAAATGCCCAGACCTGTTGGTTCCCCCCCGTACTCAGTGGAGATGGAGAAGGGCTGGTCTGCATCCATGTGGTTATTGCCCCTGGTGACACAAAGAGATGTCGGCCAGCCATGTCCCCTGACTGCCCAGGGGACACCCATGGAGGGATTGGCCTGGGGATGACATAGTCATTTTCTCCTGTAGGAGCCTCAAAAATTGACAAGAAAGTGGTCAGAGGCCCTGACCAATTGGCTCAGTGGTAGAGCATTGGCTTGGCGTGTGGAAGTCCCAGGTTCGATTCCTGGCCAGGGCACACAGGAGAAACACTTATCTGCTTCTCCACCCTTCCCCCTCTCCATTCTCTCTATCTCTCTCTTCCCCTCCCACAGCCAAGGCTCCATTGGAGCAAAGTTGGCCCTGGCACTGAGGATGGCTCCATGGCCTCTGCTGCAGGTGCTAGAATGGCTCTGATTGCAATAGAGCAACACCCCAGATGGGCAGAGCATCGCCCCCATGCCCAGTGGGCATGCCAGGTGGATCCCAGTAGGGCGCATGCGAGAGTCTGTTTCTCTGGCCCTCTGCTTCTCACTTCAGGAAAAATACAAAAACAAAAACAAAAAAAAAAGTGGTCAAAGATGGAGATGGCATAATTACGAAAGGGAAATTCCCTGAACACTTGACCCCTTGTTCTTTGTGATCTGTGTTTTTGCTGACGGGATTATTTTTTTCCTAAGAATGGCCTGGCCCAGCACCTTGTACACGATGGGCCATTCATTTGGTTACCGAGCACACTTCACTCACTATCTATCTATCCCATATAATCCTTAAAACTAAACATCCTTCAAAGGTACCTCTAGTTAACTAGTTATTTCAATTTTAGAGACAGAAAATGCAGGTTCCAAGACGTTGGGGCACTCTGCTGGGACACTCACCTCTCCTCAGCTTCTGCCCTGTCACTTGGATGCCTCATCTCTTTCTTCTGCCTTCCTCTCACTTCACCATCAAGCAAACTCCTACGCAGTCTCCTGGATCTGGGCCCATGTCCCTTTCTCCAGGGAGGCATCTCTAACTTCTCTAGGCAGAACTACTTCCTTGCATCTTTGCAATCCCAAGGCACCTCAGTCGTGTAACTACTGGATTGTAATTATTTGTTTAAATGTCTTTCTTCCCCACCAGCCTGCAACGGCCTCTGGAACAGGGCTTACCTGATGTGTTTTCGTGTCCTGCACTGGCTTTTTTCCTGACTTACAGCCTTGGGAAATGTTTCTTGAGGAAATGAATGAATGAATGAATGAATGAAACCCTATATCTCTAAACCCAAATTTCCCACAACAATTTCTCCATTTCTACTTCTCTTTTTTGTCTGTTTATTTTACAATCATTTATTAATTGCATATTATGAGCCAGATTCTCTATGTGAGATACAAAAAAGACCACATACCACCTCTTCCGACAGTCTCACAGTCCAGAAAAGCAGACACATGTGTGCGAAACATTTGCAATATTGAATGAAGGAGTAAATGCCATTTCCTGAGAACTCATTATGTGTGGGCATTAGGCTTGGCTCTCTACCTATAGATATCTCTTAAACATCTCAAAATTCCCTGAGCTGGGTATTAATATTATCTTCATTTCACTGATGAGAATTCCAAAGTTTAGAGAGAAGTTCAGGGACTTGCCCAGATTGGAATCCAGGCAAACTGACTACAGAATCCACTGTCAGCCCTTGGCCCAATGGCCTATATATAAGTACCATCGACAGTAGAGAGAGCCTAAGAGCTCTGAGGACTCTGGGGGAGATCTGTTTTGTTTAGGAAAGTGTCCGAGAAGAGATCATTGAGCTGAATCTTGAAGGAGAAACAGTAGTTCACAAGATGAGATGAAGAGGGGTATTCCCAGGAGAGGTAATAATATGTGCAAAGGCAAGGCAGTGAGAAACAGTCTGGCATTTGGGAAGCCTGTTTTGTGCTTCCATTTCCAGGTGAAGAAAATGCCAGACAGATGATTGAGAGAGGTGATGGGTGAGCAAGTAGGGGCCCGTCATTACTGTGCATCCCATTAATGTTCTTGCTACTGCATTGGGTCGGCTTCACCCGCTGGAGTGATGTTCAATTCCAGGGACTCACCTTTCACCATCACCTCATACTCCGATGTGGTTTTCTCTTTGTTGTTCAAAATCACAGTGCATTTGTATATCCCTGCATTGTAGACCCGGGCTTGGGGGATAAAATAACTCTCCAGGCTCTCCGTGGAGGAGACATTGTGAAGCAGCACGTCATCTTTGTAGAAGAGCACCCAGTGCTGAGGCGTGACGTAAGACGTGCTGCTGATGTCCACGATGCACTGCAGGGTCAGGTTGTTCCCATTCGGCACCTGCAGCCCCGGCAGGATCACCATTTGGATGCTGTTGATGGTGAAAGCTAAATGACACGGGAAGGAGGGAAGACACACCTGTTATCTCAGAAACAACACGGTCCAGGTGACCTTCACCACACTGGGTTGGTATTATCCTACACAGCACAGTGTCCAGGGGTCCCGAATGTCTACAGGGTCCAGGTGGGTAATGACCCTGGGCAGTGGGTCAAGCATAAGGTAGTTTTGGTACGAAGCTGCTCATTTTTCCACCAAGAGAAGATGGTGGCCTTCAGAATGTGATAAATAAAACAGGTCCATAAAACATACACAGCCTATGAGCTGCCACATCGTGGCTCACGGAGGAAGAGCACAGGATTCAGGCAAACAGATATTCAAGTCCTGGCTCGTCACTGTGTGACCTTGGGTGATTAACCTCTCTGCACTCTGCTTCCTCGTCTGTCAGGTGGGGTGATAATAAGTATTCACAGGTTGTTCCAAGACTTATAGGAGAGAAGCAGGAAAGCACCCACACGGTGCCTGACATACACTCATTGCTTAATAGAGGACAGCTACCACTACTCTTGAAATTGGATGGTCATGCCCTGAAAATTTCCTTCCTCTCCCTGGCCTGACAGAATGGGCACAGTCCCATCGGCATTTTCTATCTGATGGACTTAGCGACCTCACCAGATGGGTGAGGCCTTGAAACCATGTGTGAGGCAGTCCCCACCCCCACCTGCTACTGAGAAGCAAAGAGCACACGTTCTCCTCTCCTCTGGAGGGAACTCTGGTCAAGCACCCAGAGCAGCTGCAATGCCCAGCTAGATGCCAGAAACCATCAAACTGCATCATTCCTGGCCCAGGTCATCCAGCATCTAATGTCCAGCAACCATAGGCTATTGACAGAATTCAACTGACTAGAGAGCACAATTTGAGACTTATTTACAACAACGGGCTGAAGGGAAGATGAATTGCTGGATGCTCTCTCCTATTTAAAAGTATTTTTGTCTGTTGGTAGTGGGCCACTGTTCTGAAAATTTTCCAGGCTGGAAGGTTCTAGACCATACTTGTTGGTCAGGACTTTTGTCCAAGCTTCAGAGCAGCCCAGGGCAGGTCTGTCATTCTTCAGCCCACCTGGTTCCCGGTTATGCTCCGTGATGTACCTCGAAGCGCCTCAGTTCTACCTTCCCGGGGTTTATTGACCAAGCACAGGATCTGGGCATAATCAGTACTATAAAACATTCACTCTCCAAACTTCTATCACAAAAAAAATCAGCCTCAAACACCTTGTGATCTATATGTGGCTAGAAAGGACACACAATACATAGGGAGTTTGGGGGAAATATATCTAAAGTCCATGACCTTAACATCAAGTAACCCAGCCTCTCAAAACCTCTAAACTCCTATACATCTCACCCATAAATTTCCACCTTTCCTATTCTAAGGAGGCTACCTCTTTAGCATCAGGACCTGAGACTGAGAGTTATTATATCTGGTGTGCTTTGGTAGTTTCCTGTGTCATCGGCTACCACAAAATGTGAACAAAAAAATCATGAGATTTTAAATTTTTATTTAAATTTTTGAGTTGATAGTCCAGTCAGATGTTTCAAAACACCCAAAGGTAGATGATATTGATGAGAAACCCCAAAGGGCCAACAGATAAATCATCTGAAACAATATAAGTTTTAAAGGGTGGATAGATATAAGTCTAAATATTGCCTGACCAGGCGGTGGCACAGTGGATAGAGCATCAGACTGGGATGTGGAGGACCCAGGTTCGAGACCCTGAGGTCGCCAGTTTGAGCGCGGGCTCATCTGGTTTGAGCAAGGCTCACCAGCTAGAGCCCAAGGTCTCTGGCTCGAGCAAGGGGTCACTTGGTCTGCTGTAACCCCCAGTCAAGGCACATATGAGAAAGCAATCAATGAACAACTAAGGAACCGCACGAAGAATTGATGTTTCTCATCTATCTCCCTTCCTGTCTGTCTGTCCCTATCTGTCCCTCTCTCTGACTCTCCCTGTCTCTGCCACAAAAAAAAAAAGACTAAATATTAAAAAATCAGGATAGTGGTCACTTCTGAAAGGAAGAGGGGGGTGAGATTGGGAGGAGCATACAGGTAGATATAGACTGCTCACAAAAATATTAGGGGATATTTCAAAATATGAAGTGATTTAAAAAAGAAGTATTTGATATTTTTTTATTAAACAAGAACATCAGAAAAGCAAACAAGTCAAAGAAATTTGTTCAATTATGCAAATGAGATGCAAAACCAACTTTTATTTCTTTGGTGAAAATGCACTGTACAAAAGGCTGAAAGTACTGGAGTATCTGCACGTTCCCTGATCTCCTAATTTTTGTGAGCGGTGTAGTTATGGGCAGTATTCTAATTCTTGTGTAGAGTGGTGATGTTCTGTGAATTCATTGTTATTAAAAACACACATATAAATAAAAACAAAAGGCAATTATGCATGGATCAAGGATGACAGTGTGTTATGACCCAAAGTCCAAATCTGTGTACCTGAAGTTTGAAGAGGAAAAAAAAAAACCATAGAAAAAGACAGTGTAAAGTCTCTTTCCCATTCCTGTTTCTGTCTACCTAGTGCCTACCCCCCCTTGCAGAAGTAACTACTGATTTTAGTTTCTTGTGTACCTTTTCAGCTAGTCTTGACTCATCTATAAGAAAATACAAAAATAAAGTCATATTACTCCTCTCCCCTCTTTTACACAAGATATAACTGTCCACACACAAAGTTTGGTAGCGCTGAGTCTTACCCAAAGTTCTGTGGCCCATGAGGACTTCAGAGGCCAGAGGTGGTGTGGGACAGTGGACACCAGGTATTGTGCAAGCAAAGCAGGGTCACATGTCTTAGGTAAGGCTCTTAAAAGTTCAATTCTCATCAGACACTCTGATAAGAGAAAAATATTCATGGGCCACGCCTGATAAATGTATATTTATTGAGTCTCCTGGATATTCTAATTCTCCTTATTTTTAAACCAAGAAAGATCTTCAGACATCTGCATGCTTGGGCCTCCTGGCTGTGGTCCCTCTTTGAACTGTATTAAATAATATTACATAATTTTTATAAGTGTTCTTAGATCAGTTTTCAAATAAGAAAAGGTAAAAAAAAAAAGCACAGCTAGCCCTGGCCAGGTAGCTCAGTTGATTAGAGCGTCATCCCGATATGCCAAGGTCGTAGGCTCAGTCCCCAGGCAGGGCACATACGAGAATCAAACAATGAATGCACAGAGAAGTGGAACACAAATCAATGCTTCTCTCTCTCTCTCTGTCTCTCCAAAATCAATAAAATTTTTTAAAAGATTAAAAAAAGAAAGAAAAGGCACAGCTAGCTAGCTGGCCAGAGACACTGGCAAAACTATCTTTCCCTCTTTTTTAACAAAGTCAAACCTTTTTTCAGCAGTTTACAATTTAATTTGTCTACAATGTCTCAGGTTTTCAAATGACTACAATAGTCTACACCTGTCTCTTTCTTCTGGGCAACTAATTTGACGACAAGATGGCATCTGATAGGTCCATGAGATGAAACAAGAAGAGGGTTTAAATTCAAGTTATTTCCACAGCCTTCATTGTTAGAACTCCCTTTTCTGACTCTATTCCTTGTTGGCACCTGCTCTGAGGAACCTGCTGGCTGAGCACTCAGTACAGAAGTTCTTTGGACCATATTTAGTTTCCCGTTGATGAACACGGTCCCTTCCCAGGCAGGGACAGGCAGGTCTCATTACCCCTCCTTCGTTTTAAGCCATGCTGTTTAATACAGTGATTGTATCAGGAGAGAGTGGAGAACAGAAGCTAAGTGCAGACAGACTACCTGAGCCAAGTCTGACCGCTGCCGCTCACAAACTGTGTGGCTTTTGGCAAGTTACTGAGTTTCTCTGAGCCTCAGTTTCCTTCCCATACAATTGACATAATCATAGTGAGTATACATGGGAACCTGAGTTTAAGTACTTGGGGTATGTAGCTCCTGGCACAGGTGAAGTACTTGAGAAATGTTAGCTAGATTCTGTCATTCAGAGATATAAAACAGTGAGTCTTGAAATCTCTAAAGCTCTATCTCAACTCCATATTTCTAGTGAATTTTTTCAAAAGAAGACCATTTAAAAAATTTTCCAGATTGCCTGACTTGTGGTGGCACAGTGGTTAGAGCACAGACCTGGAGCACTGAGGTCGCTGGTTCAAAATCCCAGGCATGCCTGATCAAGGCACATATGAAAAGCAATCAATAAACGATTAAAATGAAGCAACTACGATCTCACTCCCTCTCACTCTTTCCCTCCCGCCCTCCCTCTCTAAAATCAATAAATAAAATCTTTTTAAAAAATTCCCAGATTAAGCCCTGGCCGGTTGGCTCAGCAGTAGAGCGTCGGCCTAGCGTGTGGAGGACCCGGGTTCGATTCCCGGCCAGCGCCCATTTGCTTCTCCACCCCTCCGCCGCGCTTTCCTCTCTGTCTCTCTCTTCCCCTCCCGCAGCCAAGGCTCCATTGGAGCAAAGATGGCCCGGGCGCTGGGGATGGCTCTGTGGCCTCTGCCTCAGGTGCTAGAGTGGCTCTGGTCGCAACATGGCGACGCCCAGGATGGGCAGAGCATCGCCCCCTGGTGGGCAGAGCGTCGCCCCTGGTGGGCGTGCCGGGTGGATCCCGGTTGGGCGCATGTGGGAGTCTGTCTGACTGTCTCTCCCTGTTTCCAGCTTCAGAAAAATGAAAAAAAAAAATTCCCAGATTAATTATAACCACTTCTCCAGACTCCCAGTGTTAGTCATCGCCCAGTATTACGATACTTTGCTGTCATCATCCTGAACAAAACGCACATCCGTGGCTGGTTATGCCCAGACCGGGGACGCAGAGCTGGGCACAGGAGGAAAGCAAGTCAGGCTTGCCTGGTTCAACTCTCTGATCCTGCAGCCATTAGTTGGCTGATGTTGGATGTTATTTAACCCCTCCAGGCTACCACTTCCCCTCCTATAGAATCGGAACACCAATCCCTGCCTTCCCTACTATTTTAATCTTAAACAATGACCAAACGCAGAATACATACTGCTCAGTGCCTGGCCCCTTGTTCACGTTCCATTCCCTTCCCCCGATCCCCTGCACCGTTCATGCAGCAGACATGAACGGGCTTCTATGTCAGGCACCACACCCAGTACAAGGGGTTCAGGGAAGACAGGGACAGTTTCTGCCTGTCCAGGGCTCACAGCCTGCATTTCACAATTCTTCCCTATCCCAGGCCTTCTGACCTCAGTGCCATCGCCACTTGGGTCTCCTCCTGACCAGGCCTCATTCATGTCCTTTTTATAAGAGCCCTTCTGATTTTCCACAATTTTAAGCACACTTGGGTCATTTTAGGTGAGGATGATATCCATTAGCATAGGGCACGTCTGCAATCTTGCTTTTCTAAGCAACACTGACACACGTCTGCTTAATAAGTTCACTCAACCGAGTTGCTGGTAGGACAGCACACTCTCATGGCCAGCTGAACCAGACAGGGGAGACTAAAGCCGGGCAGGACAGGAGGAGGAAAAACGTTTTATAAAATTTATCAAGAAACATAAATCCAAGCTCTTCCACTTAACACAAAACCTCATTGACTTGATGCAGCAACACCAGCAGCTCTACTTTACCACAAGCACACCACCTGCACCATCACCAAAGCAGAGGCCAGCCAGCCTTCAAGGTGGCCCCCAATGAACCTTGCCTTCTGGTATCCACACCTGCACGCAGTCCCCTCCCTCGTCACACCAGGGTTGGTCTTATGACCAGCAGAATACTGCAGAAGGAGTGGTATGCCACTTCTGCGATTAGATTATAAAAAACATTGTGGTCTGGTTGGGTGGCTCAGTCCTTAGAGCATCGGCCCAGCGTGCCAAGGTTGTAGGTTCAAACCCTGGTCGGGGTACATACAAGAAGCAATCAGTGAGTGTACAATTAAGTGGATCAACGAGCTGATGCTTCTCTCTCTCTCGCTCTCTCTCTCTTTCTATCCCTTCCTCTCTCGGTCTAAAATTAATATATAAAAATAATCATTTTAAAAGAAAATAGAACACATTATCCTCTTTTTGAATAAACTGTCCAGGAATAGCTAAACTGGATTACTGTGTATAGGTCTCACTGTTCACACGATACAGTGATTGTTTACAACCTGAGCTCCCTGGACTCCCTAGAAGTTCCCAGTTGGGTGTTACGGGGACCATGAATCACCTATTACAGTGGTACCTTCAGATATGAATTTAATTTGTTCTGTAACTGAGCTCGTAAGTCAGTCAACTTGTATATCAAACTGCCGATACTGGACCCGTGCGCCAACGCACCAACTATCGGCAGCTTCCTGGTATCTCAGAATTTTGCTCAGATCTCGAACAAAAATACGAACCGAGTCGCAGCTCATATCTTAAAAAAATTCGTATGTTGGTCTGTTTATGTCTCAAGGTACCACTTACATGCAAGTGTATGTTGTTTTTCCGGAGAGAGGATCCACAGTTCTCCTTACAAAACACCCTAAAGGTGTAGAACTATTGGGATGGAAGGACAGGGGTGTAAAACCACCTGAAGAGCTCAGGTCTTTTCAACATGGGGAGATGATGGCTGATGGAGGATCCAAAGTCATAAAGTCACCACAGCACAGACAAGGCACCGAGGGACCACAGTGCCGAATCCTTGAGCCCCCAAACCACGGGGCCTGCTTTCCTCTACCTCCAGCCGCCAGTCAGTGGATGCTGAGGCTCCCTGGAAGATGAGGCATTGTGACTCAGCCACCCACTGGTCTTCCACCTGGAAATGACTCAGAAAGAAAGATGCGGGGAGAGAAGAGCCACCTAATATTGTCAGGAAAATTACGAGAGCCACGAAGCATGGAGTCTCTGCGAAACTTCAGTGCTCAGCAGAGAGTCTGCTGGCCCAACTTCTCATGTGAATCTCAAATATCCCCAAGTTCAGATGGCGTCTCCATCAAGGAGATATTTATCAAGCCCCTGTGCAGGGTGCTGGGCTTAGCAGGTGAGTATGAAATCACCCCTACTGTCCTAGACCCTGCAGGCTGGTGGGGACCCAGATGACTGGAGTACAGTGATGTGAACACCAAGAGGAAAGGCCACCCAGGAGAGGCCAAGGAAAGACTGACAGAAGTGACCCCTGAGCTGAGCCTTGATCCAGGCCAAGAACAGGAGTGCTCCAGGCAGGACAATAGCATGTGCCAGGGCACATGAGCATGAGAAATCAATGTACTGGGCACAAACAGTTACAGGAACCAGATAATGGGGCCAGAAGGGCAAAGTGAGCCAGATAGGAGGTACCAGACAGAGGGCCTTGCCTGCTCTGCTGATTAGCTGGGCCCCGTCCCAAGGGTGTTGAGGAGAAAGGAGGGTGACAGGATGACACAGGAGCTTTAGAAAGATCATCATGGGCTGGAGGGAGTGACCAGAGGCCTGGAACAGCTTGGACAAGCGTTCAGGTGTAAAGCTGGTGAGGCCAGCTAGGCAGCTACAGTGGGAATAAAGGGAGAAGGATGTGAGCACTGAATGAGTGGGTTTTGGAGCCCAGTGTGTGTTTTTACTTGCTCGCTGGGTGCAAGCTAGGATTAAAGGTAATGGCCCACCAGTTATTGGCTCCATTGTTTCATTACCGTCTGTTCAAATCTAATGTGAACCTGCACTGGCCAGGCGGCTGTGATGGTGGCCGTGGCTACTGGCTTTACAGTTCCCTATCTCCTTCTCTCTGCACAAACTGTGCACAAACTGGCTTCTCCTTCAGCACTCCGCCATCTTGGCTGCTTCTCCTCTCCTCCACATGGCCTTTCTCTGCTCTCCTCCAGCATGGGCTCCTCTGCCCCATTTTATAGTGTAGAAATCAAAACCTTTAATACAAGGAAGCTTTTGATACAAAGTCACTTATCTGAGGCATAATGGGATTCCTCATGAGAGTGCACCACCCCACAATATGCAAGGTCAAGAGTGTGGGGAAAAGCTTAGTCTTAAAACTAAGCCTTAGGCTATAACGACTGTATGGCCAGTATCTAAGGCCACTATCACAGCAGCCTGGCCCATGCAGGTTTGCATTGGATTCGGACAGTCGGCAAAGAAACAACGGAGCCAAAAACTGATGGGCCATCATCTTTAATCCTAGCTTGCACCCGGCGGGCAAGTAAAAACACACACTGGGCTCCAAAACCCACTCACATTCAGTGCTCACAAAGCTACTGACTTATCTGAGTTTCCTAGAATCAAAGGTTTCTAGCTCACCAGACTTATTCACCTCTGTTCCCCATCTCCTTCCTTCTCCCTGTACAAACTCTGCACAAACTGGCCTCTCACTCAACACTCCGCCATCTTGGCTGCTTCTCCT
Source organism: Saccopteryx leptura (assembly GCF_036850995.1). Classification (NCBI taxonomy): domain Eukaryota; kingdom Metazoa; phylum Chordata; class Mammalia; order Chiroptera; family Emballonuridae; genus Saccopteryx; species Saccopteryx leptura. Next base: position 163,378,564 of record NC_089507.1, read on the forward strand.
GGCCTCCTCCATGTGGCCTCTCTCTGCTTTCTGCTCTCTAATGCTAATCTCAGGAACCAAGAGAGCAAGCTCCCGTTCTGCCCCCATTTTATAGTGTAGAAATCAAAACCTTTAATCCAATATACAAAATAGGGAAGTCTCTAATACAAAGTCACTTATCTGGGGCATGATGGGATTGTGCCACCCCACATCAAAAAGGGTGGGAAAGGCTTAATCCCAAAACCAAGCCCTAGGCTACAAGGATCCTGCCTGCCCACAGTCCACCCCCAACACACATTAATATCACCTGGGTGACTGGCTTCCACGTGGGCAGCGCCATCTTTAACAAAGTGAGCAAAATATATTTTATCTGCCCAACAACGACCCTGCCTGCTTATAGCCTGTCTCCCACACTCAATGCGAACTATAAGCGAGCAAACATATACATCATATTTACAAACTTCTTTGACCAACAGGTGGTATAGAAAAGGGGGTTGAGCTCTGGAGCCTGCAGAGACCTGTGATAGAGGGAGTTCTGACCATGGAAAAGTACAAAGGTACCCTGGGGTAAGGCGGGGAGGGGGGGGGTGTTGGAGACATAAGAGAACCCCAAGGAAGAGGGTCTAGGGGACCAAGGAAAGAGGCATTGTGCAAAGGCAGCCTAGGGTCCCAAAGCTAAGGGCTGGAGTGATCCTGACACTTGGCACCAGGATGTCCGCAAGAGGACTCCAGTGCAGGGAAGAGCAGGGGACCAGGGACACAGTGCTGAGTGAGAGGGGACTGAGAGGCAAGGAACCCAGGGGGCACGATTCTAATCCAGCCCCCTGACAAGTCTGACTGAGGAAGGGAGTGGACAGACAGGGCGTGCAAGATCTGTGGGGAGGTGGATTGTGTGCAGTTGTCCTTCTGCCTAAAAAGATAAAGAGCTACCAACTGTGTTTGAGAAGAAAGAGCCTGAAAGGGGAGGGGGAGATACTACAAGTGGGATGGGAACTGAATAAATGATAGAAGGTGACCCCGGCAGCAATGTGAGGGCTGGGCTCAGAGCCAGAGGCACAGGCTGGCCCTGGTCAGCACAGAGGGAGGGACAGACATCGCCTGGAGCAGGAGGGAAGCAGGGAGGATGGGTGGGAGACAGATAAGCCTGCCACCAGGGCAGGGCGGGAAGTTGAGGGAGTTCCCTCCAGACAGCACTGTTTCCAAGGTGAAGATGGGGTTGAGGTCATCTCCTGAGGCCAACTGGCCAGAGTGGGGTGAGGGCCGAGAGGAAGGAGTGGAGAGGGCTAAGGCTGACCAAGCCCCTCCACCACAGAGAGCAGGCCATGTGTAACAGCTTGTTGGTCAGGCATGTCAGAAGCATTGACAGCATCGTCTTGGGTGGCCCAAGGACTGGGAGACCTGGGTCCTAGCCCCACTTGGCTAACACCCAGTGTTGACCATGTACAAGTACTTTCTGGCCTCCGGGCCTCAGTTTCCTCAAGTGTAAAACAAGGCAGAAGTCTCAGGAAGTTCTAAGCTGTGCAGTTCTGAGGTCTTCCCGGAAGGTACAAAGACCTTTCTCTAAGAACCATGGGAAGGGGGCGACTTACTTCTATCTGAAGGAGATGGGAAAGACTGAAGGTCCTGGGAAACAGGATGTCCAGAGCAAGAGACACGGAAGCCCAGATGCAGGAGTGTTGGCAGGGTCTGGTTGGACAAAAGTTGGGGGCAGTGGGCTGGACAGAGAGGGTGGCGCAGGAGCTGTGATTGTAAAAGTGGAATGGTAAGCCACTATGGTGTTATCACCACATGCTGGGCAGGCCAGGCACTTCCTTTTATTTAATCTCTCTCTCACACTGACTATGATTAATTCTCTTATTATCCTCACTTTTACACAGTGGGGAAAAGAGCTCAAGGAGGCAAAGTAAAAGTGGCTTTAGAGTTGAGTCAGGCCTCTGACTCTGGATAGATTAGGTGGGTTTTTGGAGAGAGGAGGTCCTAGTGCTGATGCCCTGCCAACTGTCTCTGCCTCAATGGGACAAGTTGATTATTGTCTGGAGGTGCAGAGACATGACCAGTTAATTAGGATTATTAGGATGTTAATGGAGAGCCTGCCTCCATGGGTTGCCATGGGGACCAAATGCTTGCCGAAGCACATGGGCCGTTGAGCAGGACACCTGCAGACCAGCTTTGCTAGTAGCCACACTAACCCACCTTGCCCTGGGGCCCCTGCTCTGAGCCTGGTGCGACAAATCAGCATCTTCCACAGACATCATCTCCAAAGAGCTGAATGGCTGTTTACAGCCCAGTCACCCCTGTTCTTTGCCAACTGAAATGACCACTGACAAGGGGGCCCTGCTCTGAGGGCTCTCCCTCCACTAAGCCCCCAGATGCAGCCAAGCCCCCTCCTTCACATAGTCCTGGATGATGCAAAACCAAACCCGTTTAACTTAAAGACTCGAAATTAGCTCCAATATGGGTGACAAACCAGACTTCAAGGATAAGCCCTCCTCCCTGTACACAAGCACACAATATTGCAAGTATAATTACAGCTTTGTGGGAGGTTGGGAAATTAAATCCAAAGTGTTTTAGATCATTGAGGAGAAACAAGTTGCAACAACAATTTAAACTATGGTCTGTCTTTATGAATCTAACAAATTGTTTATACTTTATTTGTGAATAAAAAAACTGGGAAGGGGGTAGAATGTGAAAATGAGAAATTTATGGTAGCACAACAAATTATGCAATCACTCACTTTTTTTTTATCACTTCCCCAATCCTAACATACAGCAAGCAGTTCACTAGGATCTAGAAACATCATGCTACTTCTAGAACGTGCTGATTATAACTTGTCTTAGAACAAGTAGTTCTTTTTTTCCCTAAAATCTTCTAAAAAATGCCAGAAGGCAATAAACTTTAGCTTTCAATTGGAATACACTTTCTCAATTGTTATACACATTAACACAAGTTATGAGACATCAGTGATACGAATCACAGAAAGACACAATGAACCAAGAAGAAACTTTACAACTTACAGTTTTCTTGACCCTCAAGGCTTGAACCTGGAAAAGACAGAAGACACATGTTGACTTCATTGGCTTCAATTCTCAAGAACTTTAAGTGATGGAGGGTGAAAATGAAACTCACAGAGCAGAAGTGGCAGCAGGACTCCGAGCCACATCCCGGCCTCTTTGGTCAGTCCCAGTTGTATCCTGAAAGGAAGACTTTGGGCAGTCAGTGCTGCTCTAGGCCATGCCCCTGGGGCAGAAGACACTGCCCATACACCACAGATGACAAACTTGCCCTGTGAAAATGAGAAAGACCACTCTGGTAACTTCTCCCAGCGCAGCAGAAAGACTTGCCGTTATGCTGGTCAGGTAATGGCGGCCATTGCTGGAAACCAGGAACAATGCCTGGAGTGGCCTGATATCTCCTCAGGAAATGACTGGTCTTCCTGAGGGGCCACTGAGCACAGCTGCTTTGTTTAGCTTTTAGGGAGGGAGGCACACATGGCATTTGTCCTCAGCTTTCCTGACCCTCCTCTCTGCCTGTGTTTGGGGGCCCTACTCACGGCAGAGTAAGAGGGTGCCTCCCTCTCTCCAACTTCCACCCAAAGGGCCTCTCTCCTCGAACACTCAGTAAGATCCCTCTGCTTTTCTGTTGACCCACAAGGGGGCTCTTTCCACACAGCGTAAGTCTGGACCTCCTGCCCTTTGTGGCAAGGCCGTGGGACAAGGTGACTTTTCCAGAAAGTTGCAAGTTTGTCAGGGAAACCTTGTAATGGCTCCTTCTTGCTCTTCGGAGAAAGTCAATTGACAATCCTCCACAATCCAGCCCTTGCTTACCTCTCCAGCCTGCTGGTCTCTGTGCACAAAAGAGATTCCTATGGAAACTAAAGTCACAGGGTGACTGAATCATGAATTCCTGAGTGGGAGAGATCATGGTGGTTAGTCATGCTCAGATGTATAACCTTTATTTATTTATTTATTTTTTGTATTTTTCTGAAGCTGGAAACGGGGAGACAGTCAGACAGACTCCCGCATGCGCCCGACCGGGATCCACCCGGCACGCCCACCAGGGGCGAAGCTCTGCCCACCAGGGGGCGATGCTCTGCCCCTCCGGGGCATTGCTCTGTTGTGACCAGAGCCACTCTAGCGCCTGGGGCAGAGGCCAAGGAGCCATCCCCCGCGCCCGGGCCTTCTTTGCTCCAATGGAGCCTTGCCTGCAGGAGGGGAAGAGAGAGACAGAGAGGAAGGAGGGGGGGGTGGAGAAGCAAATGGGCACTTCTCCTATGTGCCCTGGCCGGGAATCGAACCTGGGTCCCCCGCACGCCAGGCCAATGCTCTACTGCTGAGCCAACCGGCCAGGGCCTAACCTTCATTTTTTTAAGAGAGAAAAAGAGGAAGAAACCGAGAAAGAGAGAAAAACATTGATTTATTGCCTCATTTATATATTCATTGGTTAATATATATATATTTTTAATAAGAGAAAGGTTATTTAGAAAGTCATAGAAGTAGAAGTGAGCTGCAGGAGATATGGGCTCAGGAAACAAGTTACAGAGGGGCCATGGACCTTAGGAGAGCGAGAGGCAAAGGTAACACACCTGGGGGGAGGGAAAGCGCAAGTGAGCTCCCAGGAGACAGCTTGTGGGTTGATTCTTGTATGTGCCCAAACTCTCAACCTTGGCACATTGGAATGACACTCTAACCAACTGAGCTACCCGGCCAGGACCAGGCATATAACTGTGTTTTGTTCTTTTGCTTGTTTGGCTGTTTTTTGCTGAAAGAGACAGAAAGACAGGAAAGGAGAGAGAGATGGGAAGCATCAACTCATAGTTGTGGCCCTTTAGTTGTTCATTGTTTGCTTCTCGTACGTATGTGCCATGGTCAGGGGCTCAAGCTGAGCCAGTGACACCTTGCTCAAGCCAGTGACCTTGGGCTCAAGTCAGCGACCTTGGGATCATGTTGATCCTGTGCTCAAGCTGGTTTGCCTGCGCTCAAGCTGGGATGAGCCCATGCTCAAGCCAGAGACACCTTGGGTTTTGAACCTGGGACCTCAGCGTCCCAAGTTGATGCTCTATCTATTGCACCACCATCAGTCAGGCATTGATTTTTTTTGTCATTTCAAACCAAAATTGTCAGTTCTTTTTCTTTTACTTTTTTTAGAGAGAGAGAGAGAGAAGGGGGGAAGAGCGGGAAGCATCAACATGTAGTAGTTGCTTATTATATGTGCCTTGACCAGGAAGCCCGGAGTTTCAAACCTGTGACTTCAGTATTTCAGATAGACGCTTTGTCCACTGCGCCACCACAGGTCAGGCAGGTTTTGATAGAGCTGTTGAAGAGCAATGTGTGCGTGAAGGATTTTTTCTATTGTTTTATTTTTGTTGTGTTCTCCATTCCCCACTGTAAACCATCTTCTTTGGCAATCTAGTAGAAATTGTACCCACCCATATACCAAATTTTGATTTGTCAGGAAAAAAAGGATACACCCTGAGTAAAAAAATAAATGTTGGCTTCAAAGGTAATTTTTACATAGTGTAAACAACTTTTGCTTCTCAAAGTGAATTCAAGCAATAGTGACAAATGTCCCACCCTTACCCCTAGATTTAAAAGAAAAAATTAGTCATTGTTTCATATACAATCTAATACTTTTAGAACACTTAAAAAAGGTTTATTTAAAAAAAAAGTTAGGTTTTTGGGGTTTTTTTTTTGTATTTTTCTGAAGCTGGAAACGGGGAGAGACAGTCAGACAGACTCCGCATGCGTCCGACCGGGATCCACCTGGCACACCCACCAGGGGGCGACGCTCTGCCCATCAGGGGGCGATGCTCTGCCCCTCTGGGGCGTCGCTCTGTTGCGACCAGAGCCACTCTAGCGCCTGGGGCAGAGGCCAAGGAGCCATCCCCAGCACCCGGGTCATCTTTGCTCTTATGGAGCCTCGGCTGCGGGAGGGGAAGAGAGAGACAGAGAGGAAGGAGAGGGGGAGGGGTGGAGAAGCAGATGGGCGCTTCTCCTGTGTGCCCTGGCCGGGAATCGAACCCAGGACTTCTGCACGCCAGGCCGATGCTCTACCACTGAGCCAACCAGCCAGGGCCAAAAAAAAGTTAGTTTTTTAAAGGAAAAGCAAAGAAACTATATCCTACAACTTGCATCATGTGCCAGAGTAAATTCCAAATGGATTAGCCATCTGAAGGTACAAATGAAACCATTAAAGTTCTAGAAGAAAACATGAAAGAATTTCTCATAACCTTGGAATGGTAAAAGCTGGTTTATCTATGACTGAAAATCCTGAAGTCCTAAAATAAAATATTGATAAATTATACTCCATAAAAAGTCTGCTCTGCCAAAAAAAAAAAAAAAAAAATTCAGTCAAGAGAAAAACTACAAACTGGAAAAAATATTTGCAACTCAAATCATAAACAAATAGCTAATATATCTTTTTTTTTTTTTTTTTTTTACAGAGACAGAGAGAGAGTCAGAGAGAGGGACAGACAGACAGGAAAGGAGAGATGAGAAGCATCAATCATTAGTTTTTTGTTGCAACACCTTAGTTGTTCATTGATTGTTTCTCATATGTGCCTTGACCGCAGGCCTTCAGCAGACCAAGTAACCCCTTGCTTGAGCCAGCGATCTTGGGTCCAAGCTGGTGAGCTTTTGCTCAAACCAGATGAGCCTGCGTTCAAGCTGGCGACCTCAGGGTCTCGAACCTGGGTCCTCGGTATCCCAGTCCGACACTCTATCCACTGCGCCACTGCCTGGTCAGGCCAAATAGCTAATATATCTAATTTGTAAAAAGCCCTCAGAAATCAAGAATAAAAAAGATCAACAATACATTAAGAAAAATGGACAAAGGATATGAACAGATAGAAAACAATAAAAAACATTTGAAATTGCCCTGGCTGGGTAGCCCAGTTGTTTAGAGCAGTGGTCCCCAACCCCCGGGGCCGCGGACTGGTACCGGTCCATGGGCCACTTGGTACCAGTCCACAGAAAAAGAATAAATAACTTACATTATTTCCGTTTTATTTATATTTAAGTCTGAATGATGTTTTATTTTTAAAAAATGACCAGATTCCCTCTGTTACATCCGTCTAAGACTCACTCTTGATGCTTGTCTCATAAGTTCAACAATTATATTTAAAAATACCACAGGTTTTATGCCGGTCGCATAATTTTATTAGGTGCATTTATTCATCCCACCCTAAAGGCCGGTCCGTGAAAATATTTTCTGACATTAAACTGGTCAGTGGCCCAAAAAAGGTTGGGGACCACTGGTTTAGAGCACTGTCCTGAAGCACAGAAGTTGACGATTCGATTCCCAGTCAGGGCACATACAGGAATAGATTGATATTCCTGTCTCTCTCTCTCTCTTCCCCCCCCCTCTCAAAAAAAAAAAAAAAAGTATCTGAAATTTGAAAATAGACAAGAAGGATTACAGTGCACCCTTTCAGTGCAGGTTCTCCTAGGCACTACCTGACCCTCTAAGGGTATGTAAACCTTTGTTTGACTTGCTGTTTACAATCAACTAGGATATTTTACAATCAGTAAAGGTAAGCATTACCTTTTAGAAAGTTTACAGCAAATAATTCTTGTTATCCATGATAGGGGGAGCGGTGGTGAAAACTGGGGAACTGGGGCCTTTTAATTGTAAAATTTTCTGTACTTTTTAGTTTTAAATTATATGACGATTACTTTTTTTTTTTTTTTTTTGAGAGAGAGAGAGAGAGGCAGGGAGAGATAGACAGGAGCACAGAGCTGCTCCTGTTATGTGCTCTGACCGGGGAATCGGACTGGTAACCTCCAGGATGACACTAACCTATCTGGCAAGGGCTTAATATAGTGTGTGTGTGTGTGTGTGTGTGTGTGTGTGTGTGTGTGTGTGTGTGTGTGTACAGTGATACCTCGGTTCTCGAACGCCTTGACTTTCGACCAAATCGGTATTCGACCAGGAAATTCGAGAAAATTTTGTCTTGGAATCCGAACAAATATTTGGAACTCGAACGTCCGAGATTAGCCGAGTTGAGCCGAATGGCGTTCATTCGGCCGAGCGCGCCTTGCCTGCGTCATCAGTGTGAGTCACGCTTTGTCACGCTTTGTGGAGAGAGAGAATCATGTTTTTGTGGAGAGAGTCACGCTTTGTGGTGAGAGTCACGCTTTGTGGTGAGAGTCACGCTTTGTGGTGAGACTCACGCTTTGTGGAGAGACTCACGCTTTGTGCACGCTTTGTACACTGAATTTAACCCTTAGACATGGGTCCAAAGAAAGCCAGAAGTGGTAATGCAGACAAAGGTAAGCAGAAAGCTGTGAGAACAACGATTGAGCTGAAAAAAGAAATCATTGCCAAATATGAACAGGGCACACGTGTTTCAGATCTGTCTGCTGAGTATGGCATGCCAAGATCTACTATCTCAACTTTCCTTAAGAATAAAGCTGTTATAAAGGCTGCCAATGTTGCCAAAGGTGTTACATTGTTAACAAAGCAAAGGCCTCAGATAATGGAGGAAATGGAGAAGCTGCTTCTTATTTTCATTAAAGAAAAAGAGTTAGCAGGTGACAGCATCAATGAAGTCGTTATTTGTGAGAAAGCACCAGTAAATAGGCATATTTTTGGGGCTTGGAACAAATTAATCCAGTTTCCATTATTTCCTATGGGTTTCATTGTTTCGGTTCTCGAACAATTTGGTTCTCGACCGTTCTCCCGGAACGAATTATGTTCGAGAACCGAGGTATCACTGTATTAAGACAGAAAGAGGAAGGAAGAGAGAGAAGAGGGGGAAGGGAAGCATTTATTTGCTGTTCCACTCAGTCGTGCACTCATTGGTTGCTTCCCATGTGTGCCCTGACGGGGATCAAACCTGCAACCTTGTCATTTCAGGACAACACTCTTCACCAACTGAGCTAACCAGCCAGGGCCACTAACATTTTTGCATTATTTTTTAAAATTATAATAAGAAATAGAAAGTTTTAACATCTTCATTGAGGTATAATTGATATACAGTAAACTGTATATATTTAAAAGGTACAATTAGAAAAATGTTGCCTGACCTGTTAACCTGAAACAATGAGATCACCAGTTCAAAACCCTGGGCTTGCCCGGTCAAGGCACATACGACAAGCAACTACGAGTTGATGCTTTCATTTCCCCCTCTCTCCTCTCTCTAAAATCAATAAGTACAATCTTTAAAAATAAAAGTGTTGACATTCAGGTATTGATCGCCTTATGACCTAGGCAACTTAGGACCATTCGACTTTACGACCACAATCGTTAGCCACCACTGCTCCGTGTCTGGCAGCGCAAGCGTTGCCCAGCTGGGCGTACGACAGTGCTGGCCAATAAAATGTTTCATACATGTTTATATATTTTGATATGTTTTGCAATTGGGAAAATGTTTCTTATGGTATTTTTTACACCTATATTTTGTATTTTTGTATGTTTTGCAAATATTAAACCAGTTGTACTGGTAATGCAGTGTTTTACTTAAACCTGACGAATGTAAAAATAAAAAACAAAATGGGGCCCTGGCTGGTTGGCTCAGTGGTAGAGCGTCAGCCTGGCGTGCAGGAGTCCCAGGTTCGATTCCCGGCCAGGGCACACAGGAGAAGCGCTCATCTGCTTCTCCACCCCTCCTCCTCTCCTTCCTCTCTGTCTCTCTCTTCCCCTCCTGCAGCCAAGGCTCCATTGGAGCAAAGATGGCCCGGGCGCTAAGGATGGCTCTACGGCCTCTGCCTCAGGTGCTAGAATGGCTCTGGTTGCAACAGAGCAACGCCCCTGATGGGCAGAGCGTCGCCCCCTGGTGGGCATGCTGGGTGGATCCTGGTCAGGCTCATGCGGGAGTCTGTCTGACTGCCTCCCCGTTTCCAACTTCAGAAAAATACAAAAAAATTAAAAAATAAATAAAATAAAATAAATAAAATTGTACATAATTAGAAAAAATTTTTTAAAAAAGAAACAAAATGGTGTAGATATTATACAAATGGTATAAAATAAACAAAGAAAATTATGATATATAACAATAATGAAAGAAAATTATGATAAAATATGACTTAAAGATTTTATAATATCATTTCACAGTACTGTACACATAGGCTACTCAACTTATGACCAAATCGTGTTATGACCGGTCTGTCAGAACCAATCGTGGTTGTAAGTTGAGCACTAGCTGTAAGTATGCCTGTGATATGATAGCCACAATTAAGGAAATGTACATAGTGTCAGGGAGGGGGATAATTCCTACACACACACACACACACACACACACACACACACACCCTTTAGTTCTCATGGCTGGCCTAATAATAAAATTGCCACAAAACTAGATTAACAGTCTTGTTAAAAAAAAACAACAACAGTTTAATACATGTGCATAGGACAATCACCAGATGATGCTCTCAGCTCATAAAATAAGTTGCAAAGAAATGATTGAATCAGGCAAGTTTTTATGCTTTTTCAGACAAAAAACTAAACAATAAATTTCTGAAAAAATTGACAGGACAAAGAAAGCTAATGTTCATTAGAAAGGAATCTTGGGCTTGGGTAATAAATTAATAAAGGCTTCACAAGGTTTGTTTACACAAGTTTTTCATTCTGGATTTTATAATTCTGTGATAAGGTTGATCTCAACCTTCAGGAACAGGGAGGGGACCTATCTTGAAGATTTATTTCCTATAGTGACAGAGGAGAGTCAGAGAGTGCCTCCTACTCCTGCTGCTTCTTATGTGATTTCTTTTTTTTTTTTTTTATTAAGTGAGAGACAGGGAGGCAGACAGACTTCAGCATGAGCCCCAACCAGGATCCACCCAGGAAGCCCACTATGGGGAGATGCTCTGCCCCTCTGGGGCCACTGCTCCATTACTCAGGCAACTGAGCCATTTTAGCTCCTGAGGTGAGGCCATAGAGCCATATTCAGTGCATGGGGCCAACTTGCTCAAACCATTTGAGTTATGGCTGCAGGAGAGAAAGTGGGTGGGAGAAGCAGATGGTCACTTCTCCTTTGTGCCCTGACTGGGAATCAAACCCAGGACTTTCACATGCCAGGCTGACACTCTACTGCTGAGCCAACCAGCCAGGGTCTTCTCATGTGATTTCAATTCAAATAATCAAAATGCCATTGTGAGACATTGTAGCGTTCCCTGGGCCCTCACAACACATCACCTCCAGAAGTTTCCCTGTGCCCCTTTGCAATCCTTCTCTCTCTGCACTCCTCTCCCTATACCTACCACCAATGCAAACACTGATCTGCTTTCTGTCACTAGGGGCTAGTTTGCATTTCTAAAATTTTATAAAAATAAAATCATAGGCCCTGCCTGATTCTCAGTAGTTAGAGCACTGGCCCAGTGTATGGATGGATATTCCAGGTTTGATTCCTGGTCAGTGCACACAAGAGAAGTGACCATCTGTTTCTCCTCCCCTCCCCTTTCTCTCCCTCTTTCCCTCCTGCAGCCAGTGGCTTGAATGATTCAAGCATGGCCCTGAGTGCTGAGGATGGTTTCATTGAAGTGCATTCAGCTTTAGGTACTAAAAATAGCTCAGTACTCGAGCATTGGCCCCAGATGGGGTTGCTGGGTGGATCCTGGTTGGGGCACATGCGGAAGTCAGCATCACTACCCCTCTCCCCTCACCCCCCCAAAAAAGAAAAGAAATCATACAGTTTGTACTCTTTTTGTCCATCTTCATTCAATCAGCATAATCAATACAGTAAGTCCTCGAGTTACAAACCTCTGACTTATATACAACTCATACTTATGAAAGGATCGCTATAAGGGCTATTGGCAATCAAGTGCAGTTGAACATTGGTGAAAATGATATAGTTACTTGACTCCATGGCAAAGAACTAGCCAATGAAGACCTTACAGAACTAGAGCAGCAGATGATAGATAGCGTTTAGGGAAGAAAACAGGGACCTAGAAACTCCAGAACCGAAAAATTTTTCTACAAAAGAGTTAGCTGATGCTTTTCGTCTCATTGAAGTAGGAATAGCAAAGTTAGAGGAGCAAGATCCTGATACAGAAAGATTCACCACATTTTACCATACAGTTACCGAAGGCCTGAGATACTACGGGGCCATTTATGATGAGAGGAAAAAAAGCTCTGTACAAGCCTCGCTTGACACCTACTTCAAGACACTGACTCCAGCAGCAGAATCCAACCCTGACTCTAAAACCAGTCCTGTCCTCTCCAACAAGTCTATCATCTTCTGCATCATCCAAAATTGTTTAAAGTTGTGTTGGAAAATGTTTAAGTATTTATATGCACAGAATGGTAAAAATAAATACCATGTTAAGACAAACACCTTACTTGCATTTAATAGGTAAGTGTACCTGTTCCAACTTACATACAACTTGAACTTAAAAACAAACCTATAGAACCTATCTCGTTTGTAAGCAAGCCAGGGACTGCCTGTACTTCATTTATTTTGTATTGTTGAGTAACATTCCATTACAAAAATATATCACAGTAAGTTTATCTATTCACCTACTAATGAGATTTTGGTTATTTCAATTCTGAGCTAATACAGATAGAACTGCTATGAACAAACCTTTGTATGGACACATACTTTCATTTCTCTTGGGTAAATACCTAGGAGTGGAATGCCTGGGTTATATGGTAGGTGTATGTTTAACATTTTAAGAAACTGCCAAACTGTTTTCCAGACTGGAAACAGTTACATTCCTACCAGCAGTGGATGAGCTTTGCATTACTTCACATCCTCACCAACTCTTTGCAGGTCAGTCTTTTTCATTTTAGCCATTCTAGTGGTGAGGGTAGTGATTTCTTACTATAGTTTTAACTTGTTTGTTTGTTTGTTTTTTGGGTTTTTTTAATTTACAGAGACAGAGAGAGAGTCAGAGAGAGGGATAGACAGGGATAGACAGACAGGAACGAAGAGACATGAGAAGCATCAATCATTAGTTTTTTGTTGTGACACCTTAGTTGTTCATTGATTGCTTTCTCATATGAGCCTTGACCTCGGGCCTTCAGCAGACTGAGTAATCCCTTGCTCGAGCCAGCGACCTTGGGTTCAAGCTGGTGAGCTTTGCTCAAACCAGATGAGCCCGCGCTCAAGCTGGCGACCTCGAGGTCTTGCACCTGGGTACTCTGCATTCCAGTCCTACGCTCTATCCACTGCGCCACCGCCTGGTCACGCTGTATTTTTCTTTTTTCTTTTTCTTTTTCTTTTTCTTTTTCTTTTTTGTGTGGCAGAGACAGAGAGAGCCAGAAAGAGGGACAGATAGGGACAGACAGAGAGGAACGGAGAGAGATTAGAAACATCAATTCTTCATTGCAGTTCTTTAGTTGTTCATTGATTGATTTCTCATATGTGCCTTGATGGGGGGGTGGGGGCTACAGCAGACCAAGTGATCCCTTGCTCGAGCCAGCGACCTTGGGCTCAAGCTGTCAACCTTGGGGTTTCAAACCTAGGTCCTCTGCGTCCCAATCCAACGCTCTATCCACTGTGCCACCGCCTGGTCAGGCTAATTTGCATTTTTTAAACAACTAATATTAAGCATGTTTTCATATCCTTATTTGCCATCAGATGCCTCTTAATATCTTCTGCCCAATTTTTAGGTAGGCTGTTTGTTTTCTCAGTATTGTGTTTTTAGAGTTCTTAATATATTCTAGATACAAGTCTTTTATCGATTCTGTGATTTGCAAATATTTTCTTCCAGTTTGTGGCATGTATATTTATAATTTTAATAGTGTCTTTTGATAAGAAGTTTTAAACTTTTAATTAATAAAGTCTAATTTATCCATTTTTTTTTCTTTTATGAATCATCCTTACAGTATCACATCTAACAAATTTTTGCCTACCAAGGTCACAGAGATTTCCTTCATGTTTTTACATTTAGATCTATTTTCTATTTTGAGTTAACTTTTGTATACAATCCAAGGTATGGACCAAAAAAATTTTTTTATATATTTTTTGCATATGGATGTCCAATTTTTCCATTTATTGAACTGATAAAGACTATCTTTTCTCTAGTAAATCCTTGTATGGCCAGAAGCCAAGGCCACTATCACAGCAGCCTGGCCTATGCAGGTTCGCATTGGATTCGGACAGTTGGTAAAGAAACAATGGAGCCAAAAACTGGTGGGCCACCATCTTTAATTCTAGCTTGCACCTGGCGGGCAAGTAAAAACACACACTGGGCTCCAAAACCCACTCACATTCAGTGCTCACAAAGCTACTGACTTATCCGAGTTTTCTAGAATCAAAGGTTTCTAGCTCACCAGACTTATTCACCTCTGTTCCCCATCTCCTTCCTTCTCCCTGCACAAACTCTGTACAAACTAGCTTCTCACTCAACACTCCGCCATCTTGGCTGCTTCTCCTGGTCTACTCCACATGGCCTCTTTCTGCTCTCTGCTCTGCTCTCTCTGCTCTCTCATGCTAATCTCAGGAACCAAGAGAGCAAGCTCCTGTTCTGCCCCCATTTTATAGTGTAGAAATCAAAACCTTTAATCCAATATACAAAATAGGGAAGTCTCCAATACAAAGTCACTTATCTGGGGCATGATGGGATTGTACCACCCCACATCAAAAAGGGTGGGAAAAGCTTAATCCCGAAACCAAGCCCCAGGCTACAAGGAATCTGCCTGCCCACAGCTTGCCCCCAACACACATTAATATCACCTGGGCGACGGCTTCCACGTGGGCAGCGCCATCTTTAACAAAGTGAGCATAATATATTTCATCTGCCCAACAATCCTCTTTGCACCTTTATTGAAAATCAGTTGTCTGTATACATGTCGGTTTATTTTTGGAGCCTTCATTCTGTTCCATTGATCTATTTTTTTTCCTTTACATAGTACCACACTGTTTTGATTTTTGTTGCTTTATAACACATCTTGAAATGAGGTAGTCTTAGTCCTCAAACATTTTTCTTCCTTTTCAAAATTATTTTGGCTGGCCTGACTGGGCGGTGGCACAGTGGATAGAGTGTTGGACTGGGATGTGAAAGACCCAGGTTCGAGACCCCGAGGTTGCCAGCTTGAGCGAGGGCTCATCTGGTTTGAGCAAAAGCTCACCAGCTTGAGCCCAAGGTCGCTGGCTCGAGCAAGGGGTTACTCAGTCTGCTGAAGGCCTGCGGTTAAGGCACATATGAGAAAGCAATCAATGAACAATTAAGGTGTTGCAACACGCAAAGAAAAACTAATGATTGATGCTTCTCCTCTGTTGGGCAGATAAAATGTATTATGCTCACTTTGTTAAAGAGGCCGTTGCCCAGGTGATATTAATGTGTGTTGGGGTGGGCTAAAGGCAGGCAGAATCCTTGTAGCCTGGGGCTTGGTTTTGGGATTAAGCCTTTCCTACCCTTTTTGGTGTAGGGTGGTACAATCCTATCATGCCTCAGAGAAGTGACTTTGTATTAAGAGACTTCCCTGTTATGTATATTGGATTAAGGGTTTGGATTTCTACACTATAAAATGGGAACGGAGCGGGAGTTTGGTTCTTGGTTCCTGAGGTTAGCATGAGAGAGCGGAGAGAGTAGAGCCAGCAGCTAAAGGAGGCCACGTGGAGGAGGCCAGGAGAAGCAGCCAAGATGGCGGAGTGCTGAGTGAGATGCCAGTTTGTACAGAGTTTGTATCTGGGATAAGGAAGAAGATGGGGAACTGAGGGAAATAAGGCTGGTGAGCTAGAAACCTTTGATTCTAGGAAACTCGGATAAATCAGTAGCTTTGTGAGCACTGAATGTGACTGGGTTTTGGAGCCCAGTGTATGTTTTTTCTTGCCCGCCGGGTGCAAGGTAGGATTAAAGGTTATGGCCCACCAGTTTTTGGCTCCATGGTTTCTTTACCGACTGTCCGAATCCAATGCGAACCTGCATGGGCCGGGCTGTTTTGATAGTGGCCCTGGCCCTGCCTACTGGCTTTACATCCTCTCTCTGTTCCTGTCTGTCTGTCCTTGTCTATCCCTCTGTCTGACTCTCTCTCTGTCTCTGTTGAAAAGAAAAAAAAAAGAGTGAACAAAATTAGTTTGGCTGTTCTAGGGCTTTTGCCCTTCTATATGAATGATTAAGTCAGCTTCTAAATTTCTACCCAAAAAAAAGCCTTCTGAGATTTTGATTGGAATTGCATCACATTTATATAAATCAATTTGGGAGAACTGACATTTTAACAATACCAAGTATCTTTACCTATGAACATGGCATATCTCTTCATTTATTTAAATCTTTCTCTCACTAATATTCTATAGTTTTCAGTGTACTTTTCCTTATAAATCTGGGTGTCCTTGTTAGTTTTTAAATTATGTGAATGTATTATATATTAAGAATCAGCTCTGGCAGGTTAGTTCAGTCATTTAAGAGCATTGTGCCAAAATGACAAGGTTGCTAGTTTGATCCCAGGTCATGGCACACACAAGAAGCAACCAAAGAACGTATATACAAGAAAAAAAAGAATCAAATTAAGAAATTGAATTTTAACATACAATATGTACATCAGAGTGTTGGAAATAATTTAAAATGGCTATTGTACCTACCCCTCCCTAGCCCAGACAGTACCACAGGGTCATGTGTGGAGGCCCCAAGAGCCACAATAACATGGGGCTGGTCCCTCACAGGATTTGTGGATCCTCATGGGAGATCCCCCCCACCCCCACTATCCATGGATGTCTCCCTCTCACTCATTCTCTTTCTGTGGGAACCACTCCTAGTTCTCATGGAAATCTGTTCCTCCTCTTGCCTTGGCTATGCTATAAGGCCTAAAGCATACGTTATCCATCATTAATTAATTAATTAATTTATTTATTTATTCATTCATTTATTTTTTACAGAGACAGAGGGAGAGTCAGAGAGAGGGATAGATAGGAACGGAGAGAGATGAGAAGCATCAATCACCAGTTTTTCATTGTGACACCTTAGTTGCTCACTGATTGCTCTCTCATATGTGCCTTGACCATGGGCCTTCAGCAGACCAAGTGACCCCTTGCTCGAGCCAGCGATCCTGGGTCCAAGCTGGTAAGCTTTGCTCAGACCAGATGAGTCCGCACTCAAGCTGGGGATCTCGGGGTCTCGAACCTGGGTCCTCCGCATCCCAGCTCGACGCTTCGTCCACTGCGCCACCACCTGGCCAGGCCATCATTTATTTTATTCATTGAAAGGATGATCATGCTCCTTAGTCTTTAATTGTAAAGTATGAATGTCTTATTGAAAATTAAAAATGTATAAACAAAATTTCGTCTGTTTTAGCTCCTTGGTAACTAATCAAGTCACTGACTATACATTGCCAGGCTGATGGTCCCAGGCGGTGTACTCACTAGATCTGACAAGCTTACCCCGGACCCTACTTCCCCCAGAGCGCTGCTCTCTTAGCCTCTTCTCAGTCAAAGGGAATTGAGGGAAGACAGAGTAGTTTGTACATACTATGCTTCTGTGATAAGGTGCCAAGGAACTGTAAAACTTAGCATTAGCAACGCCATTTTAAAGAGGAAAAGTCAGGCCTCTTACCCCCTCCTTTCTGTGAAGAAAGGAAAGAGAAGAATGCAGGAGGAAGGGTTTGCAAGGGCAACTGGGTCAGGTAAGCCATAATTTAACTACAGAGCAAGGAAGATGGAACTTATCCAAGAATCCCTTCACTTCTCTTTTCTTAAAAGCCTGTAGGGTGTAGCAATGTTCTCCTTTTGCTGGCCAATAAACTCCTAAAAACTTTATCTGGACTTGTTGTCTTAACACTTCTTTCTGCCTTTAAATGCCAGGAAAGTCACACAAACCCAATCATACCAATGCATTATCACATGAAAAAGCTGCCTGCTAGAATAAACATCAGGAAGTGTTTTCTTGAGAAGCTGGGGTGGGGTCAGGGAGGAAGGGTGGGGAGGCAGGCAGCCATCCTATCAGAGAGCTACAGCACCACACCAGGCAGAGCTGACCTCCCATATCTCCGGCTACAGTGATAAGGGAATAAGATGCCAGCCATTTCCCCTTGCCTGTAGCTGCAGGTCTGATGAATTAAGGTGCAGATCAGAAACCTGGGGGTCCAGTCCCTTCTCTGCAGTTTACTAATATAAAGCCAGTTGCCAAGGCCACCATCACAGCCGCCTGGCACATGCAGGTTCGCATTAGATTTGGACAGATGGTAATGAAACAATGGAGCCAAGAACTGGAACTGGTGGTCCATTAACTTTAATCCTAGCTTGCACCCAGTGAGCAAGTAAAAATACACACTGGGCTTCAAAACCCACTCATTCAGCGCTCACAAAGCTACTGACTTATTCGAGTTTCCTAGAATCAAAGGTTTCTAGCTCACCAGC
This sequence comes from Saccopteryx leptura, assembly GCF_036850995.1. NCBI lineage: Eukaryota > Metazoa > Chordata > Mammalia > Chiroptera > Emballonuridae > Saccopteryx > Saccopteryx leptura. The sequence continues at coordinate 163,396,772 of NC_089507.1, forward strand.
CTTATTCACCTCTGTTGGGTAGATAAAATATATTATGCTCACTTTGTTAAAGATGGTGCTGCCCACATGTAAGCTGTTGCCCAGGTGATATTAATGTGTGTTGGGAGGGGGCTGTGGGTAGACAGGATAATTGTAGCCTGGGGCTTGGTTTTGGGATTAAGCCTTTCCCAACCCTTCTGATGTGGGGTGGTACAATCCTATCATGCCTCAGAAAGTGACTTTGTATTAGAGACTTCCCTATTTTGTATATTGGATTAAAGGTTTTGATTTCTACACTATAAAATGAGGGCAGAACAGGAGCTTGCTCTCTTGATTCCTGGGATTAGCGTTAGAGAGCAGAGCAGAGAAAGGCCACATGGAGGAGGCCAGGAGAAGCAGCCAAGATGGCGGAGTGTTGAGTGAGAAGCCAGTTAGTGCAGAGTTTGTGCAGGGAGAAGGAAGGAGATGGGGAACAGAGGTGAATAAGTCTGGTGAGCTAGAAACCTTTGATTCTAGGAGAACTCGGATTAAGTCAGTAGCTTTGTGAGCACTGAATGTGAGTGGGTTTTGGAGCCCAGTGTGTATTTTTACTTGCCCGCCGGGTGCAAGCTAGAATTAAAGATGTTGGCCCATCAGTTTTTGGCTCCATTGTTTCTTTACCGACTGTCCGAATTTAATGCAAACCTGCATGGGCCAGGCGGCCATGATAGTGGCCTTGGCTCCTAGCTTTACAACCTCTGCTCCCCATCTCCTTCTCTCTTCACAAACTCTGCACAAACTGGCTTCTCCCTCAGCACTCCACCATCTTGGCTGCTTCTCCTGGCCTCCTCCACATGGCCTTTCTCTGCTCTCTCTTCTAATGCTAATCTCAGGAACTGAGAGAGAGCAAGCTCCAGGTCTGCCCCACTTTATAGTGTAGAAACCAAAACCTTTAATCCAATATACAAACAAGGAAGTCTCTGATACAAAGTCACTTATCTGAGGCATAATGGGATTCCTCATGAGAGTGCACCACCCCACATCAAAAAGGGTGGGAAAGGCTTAGTCCTAAAACCAAGCCCCCGGCCACAAGGATCCTGCCTGCCCACAGCCCGCCCCCAACACACATTAATATAATCACGTCCAACCCAAGCAAGAAGGGCAACCAATACCATCACCTGGGTGACGGGCTTCCACGTGGGCAGCGCCATCTTTAACAAAGTGAGCATAATATATTTTATCTGCCCAACAAATAATTTCAATGTTTTGAAGTTCACTTTCTTCACCTACAAAATTAGAATAAAAGAAAACTTTTGAAAGGGAAAAAAAAGTAAAATGAGAACACTATGCTCACTCTACCTATTTTAGTCTTGTTATGAAGATCAAAGGAGAGCTGATATTTGACAGATGTTAATCAGCAGAGTACAATTAGAATATAAGAACAATGAAAGCAACAAGAGTAATAGAAGCAATATCGTAGGTCTGGTTTGGATCCCAGCCTGCCCCATCTGAACTGCTACTCTGGAAACTGTCTGGGGTTTTTTTGTTTGTTTGTTTTTTTAATGTTGATTTTTTTTAAGGATTTTATTTGTTGATTTTACAAAGGGGGTGGGGAAGAAGTATATAGTTGCTTCACTTTAGTTGTTCAATGCTTGCTTGTTGTATGTGCCTTGACCCAGCAAGCCCAGAGTTTCAAACCAGCAACCTCAGCAATCTAGGTTGATGCTCTATCCACTGTGCCACCACAGGCCAGGTGGAAACTGGCTGTTTTAATGAGCTCAAGGGTTGGGCCTCAAAGCCATCAAAGCTTCAATGCCCAACCAGGTGCTGTCCTCATAGCCTCACCTGGCTCCTCGCCAAGGTAGGCAAAAGGAAAATAGGCTAAGATATTGTGGAGAGGTCAGTGCTATTCTGTCTCCTGCTGAAGTTCCCTTTTCAGGGACAGGAGACAAAGGTTGTATTATGATTCCTGGCTATAGGCACTTTTGGCATCATAGGCCCCTTCCATTAAAAAAAAAATTACAGCCTGACCAGGCAGTGGCACAGTGGATAAAAAGTCAGACTGGGACATGGAGGACCCAGGTTTGAAAGCCTGAGGTCATTAGCTTGAGCGTGGGCTCACCAGCTTGAGTGCAGGGTTGCTGGCTTGAGTGTGGGATCATAGACATAACCCCATGGTGGCTGGCTTGAGCTCAAAGGTCTCTGGCTTGAACAAGGGGTCACTTGCTCTGCTGTTGCCCCATCCCTACTCCCCCACCCCCATCAAGGCACATATGAGAAAACAATCACTGAACAACTAAGGAACTACAATGAAGAATTGATGCTTCTCATCTCTCTCCCTTCCTGGATGTCTGTCCCTATCTGTCTCTCTCTCTCTGTCTCTGTCCTCCCCTGTAGGGCCAGTAGCCGTGGCCACCATCACAGCTGCCTGGCCTGTGCAGGTTTGCATTTGATTCGGACAGACAGTAATGAAACAATGGAGCCAGGAACTGGTGGGCCATTAGCTTTAATTCTAGCTTGCACCCAGTGGGCAAGAAATATACACACTGGGAAAATACTTCCCTTTCCATTCAGGGCTCCCAAAGCCACTGATTTATCTGAGTTTCCTAGAATCAAAGGTTTGTACCTCACCAGCCTTATTCACCTCTGTGCCCCATCTCCTTTTCTCTGCACAAAACCTGCACAAACTCTCTTTTCCTTCAGCACTCTGCCATCTTGGCTGCTTCTTCTCTCCTCCACATGGCCTTTCTCTGCTCTCTTCTCTAATGCTAATCTCAGGAACCGAGAGCGAGCAAGCTCCTGGTCTGCCCCGTTTTATAGTGTAGAAATCAAAACCTTTAATCCAATATACAAATAAGGAAGTCTCTGATACAAAGTCATTTAGGGTGGGAAAGGCTAAGTCTTAAAACTAAGCCTTAGGGTATCAAGCCTGCCTGCTTACAGCCTGTCCCCCACACCCAATACAAACCTATATATATTTACAAACTTATTCAACCAACATTCCACCCCCTTTGCTCACTTTACAATCTAAAGCACAGGTATTCCTGCACAAGGAAATTAGACACATTACACAAATTACAAGAACATGACAAATCATACCATTTTAACAATTACAAAGGTACATTTCACCATTCTCTGAACACTTTGCCAAAAGCGCAAAATGGCCTCAGCCTTCTTTCTAGCCATGGGAAAGGCTTCCTGGGGCAGGGGAGTTCTGCCAGCAAAGCCGCCCTCCCAACCCCATCAGGGTATTTCATATTGTCCAAAATCCGTAAGTCCATCCAACAAAGGAGCCAGTGCCCACTCTGGCCATAGTCCAGGAATCAGTCCACGCACATGGGGCTTCAGCCACCCCCTCATCCCTGCCATCCTGGCAGGTCTTACACTGTCCCAAAGAGGAGTATGTGGCAATCAGCATTTCCATCTCTGCTCTGGAGAGCATGATGGCATCCAACCCTATGTCCCAAAATTGCAGACCTACCAGAGGCATAGTAGGTACTCCTTGCTGCTGGCCTCTCACCTTCTGGAGATGGCAGATGGCAACTCCAGACCGATTCTCCTCATCCTCCAAAAAGGAACTGAAAACTAACTCAGACACAGCTTCAGAACCTCTCAGCACCAGTCTGGTCTTACATTGTAGTCTTTCTTACAAAACTCACAAGGAATTCTGTCAAGATCAGGGGTTGTCAGAGACATACAGAGAAAAACGGAATTGCGCCCTGGCCGGTTGGCTCAGCGGTAGAGCGTCGGCCTAGCGTGCGGAGGACCCGGGTTCGATTCCCGGCCAGGGCACACAGGAGAAGCGCTCATTTGCTTCTCCACCTCTCTGCCGCGCCTTCCTCTCTGTCTCTCTCTTCCCCTCCTGCAGCCAAGGCTCCATTGGAGCAAAGATGGCCCAGGCGCTGGGGATGGCTCTGTGGCCTCTGCCTCAGGCGCTAGAGTGGCTCTGGTCGCAACATGGCGATGCCCAGGATGGGCAGAGCATCGCCCCCTGGTGGGCAGAGCGTCGCCCCATGGTGGGCATTCCGGGTGGATCCCGGTCCGGCGCATGCGGGAGTCTGTCTGACTGTCTCTCTCTGTTTCCAGCTTCAGAAAAATGCAAAAAAAAAAAACAAAACGGAATTGCACTAGTGCTGGGCCAAACACCAACCTATATTAGCCTGGTGTATTGCCCCACCTTGGTGACTCCTTAAGACCCTGCCTCACCCAACTCACAAGACTCCAAGAACTCTTTCAGCAGCTGGACCTTAGGGGTATCTGGCAACTGGTGGCAAGTCTCAGAGTGCCTTGGGTCTTTTACTGACCTGCCCCAGGCCTGGTACTTGTGACAGCCTTGGTTTGCCACGTGATTTCTTCCATAAGTATCCAGGCCCAGCACAGGCAGCTACCAATTGCAGACCGCAGCAAAGCTACTAACAGCGTCTGACAATGACTCGCACTGAAGTCCCTCCAAAGAGGCCCCAGAACCAACAGAGCTGGTGGCCAGCTTTAGACCACAACAGAGCACCACCCAACAAGTTTCACAGGTGGTATACCCAAAGAGAAGTCTCAGGAGGAGTCAGATCCCACTGGGGCAGATTCTGTTTTATGTGGTCAGTCTCTGTACAGCAGCCTCTGAAAACTGTGACTGTGACCAATTCTCATAGCCAGCCAGTCTGAGTGTCAAACCCACCCACTGAGGAGGCAACAGCAATCAAGTTTCAAAAAGGAGGGCACGTACAACCCACCCAAGGGACACTCCTGGAGCACCTGGCTCAGGTGGTCAGAGAGACTGTACCACTGGGCCCCACAGGACAGAAATCTACTATATAAAGCCACCCTGCTAAGACTGAGAGATGTAACAGATCTATTTAATAAATAGAAATAGGCCCTGGCTGGTTGGCTCAGTGGTAGAGCGTTGGCCTGGCATGCAGGAGTCCCAGGTTCGATTCCCGGCCAGGACACACAGGAGAAGTGCCCATCTGCTTCTCCACCCCTCCCCCTCTCTTTCCTCTCTCTCTCTTCCCCTCCCGCAGCCAAGGCTCCATTAGAGCAAAGTTTCCCCGGGTGTTGGGGATGGCTCTGTGGCCTCTGCCTCAGGCGCTAGAATGGCTCTGGTTGCAGCAGAGCGACACCTCAAGATGGGCAGAGCATTGCCCCCTGGTGGGCATGCCAGGTGGATCCCGGTCAGGCGCATGCGGGAGTCTGTCTGACTGCCTCCCCGTTTCCAACTTCGGAAAAATACAAAAAAATAAATAAATAAATAAATAAATAAATAGAAATAAGCACAGAGAGTCAGCCAAAATGGGGAAATAAAGAAACATGTCCCAAATGAAAGAACAGAAGAAATCTCTAGAAAAATAACTAGGTGAAATAGAGGCAAGCAAGCTACCAGATACAAAGTTCAAAGCAATGATTATAAGGATGCTCAAGGAACAGGGGGGAAGAATGGGAGAACTTCCACAAAGAGATATTAAGCATAAAAATGGATGTCGGCCCTGGCCGGTTGGCTCAGTGGTAGAGCGTCAGCCTGGCGTGCAGGGGTCCTGGGTTCGATTCCCGGCCAGGGCACACAGGAGAAGCGCCCATCTGCTTCTCCACCCCTCCCCCTCTCCTTCCTCTCTGTCTCTCTCTTCCCCTCCCGCAGCCGAGGCTCCATTGGAGCAAAGATGGCCCGGGCGCTGGGGATGGCTCCTTGGCCTCTGCCCCAGGCGCTAGAGTGACTCTGGTCGCTACAGAGCGATGCCCCGGAGGGGCAGAGCATCACCCCCTGGTGGGCAGAGCATCGCCCCTGGTGGGCGTGCCGGGTGGATCCCGGTCGGGCGCATGCGGGAATCTGTCTGACTGTCTCTCCCCGTTTCCAGCTTCAGAAAAATAAAAAAATAAAAAAATAAAAAATAAATGGATGTCTGACCAGGTAGTCTGACCCAGGTTTGAAACCACAAGGTCCCCAGCTTGAGTGCAGGCTCATCTGGCTTGAGTGCATGCTTGCCAGCTTGAGTGCAGGTTCACCAGCTTGAGTGGGGGGAGGGGGTTCTGGCTTGAGCATGGAGTCATAGACATGACCCCATGGTCACTGGTTTGAGCCCAAAGGTGTCTGGTTTGAAGTCCAAGGTCACTGGCTTGAGCACAAGGCTGCTGGCTTAGCAAGGGGTCATTGGCTCAGCTGGAGCTCCCCAGTCAAGGACATATGAGAAAGGAATCAATGAACAACTAAAGTGCTGCAAAAATGAGTTGATGCTTCTCATCCTCATCTCTTTCCCTTCCTGTCTGTCTGTCCCACCACCCCATTTCCCTCTCTCTCATACACACAAAAAAAGGAAATAAAAACCAAAAAAAAGAAACACTGATAAATGAAGAATATAATAAATAAAATAAATAATACACTAGAAGGAATTGACAGCAGATTAGATGAAGCGAAAATACCCAATCAGAACAGCAAAAAGAAAAAGAGAATGGTTAAAGGGACCTCTGGGACAACATCAAGCATAACATTTGCATCAAGGAGAAGAGAAAAGGCAAGGGATCACGAATCTATTTGAGCCCTGGCCGGTTGGCTCAGCGGTAGAGCGTCGGCCTAGCGTGCGGAGGACCCGGGTTCGATTCCTGGCCAGGGCACACAGGAGAGGCGCCCATTTGCTTCTCCACCCCTCCGCCGCACTTTCCTCTCTGTCTCTCTCTTCCCCTCCCGCAGCCAAGGCTCCATTGGAGCAAAGATGGCCCGGGCGCTGGGGATGGCTCTGTGGCCTCTGCCCCAGGCGCTAGAGTGGCTCTGGTCGCAATATGGCGACGCCCAGGATGGGCAGAGCATCGCCCCCTGATGGGCAGAGCATCGCCCCATGGTGGGCGTGCCGGGTGGATCCCGGTCGGGCGCATGCGGGAGTCTGTCTGACTGTCTCTCCCCGTTTCCAGCTTCAGAAAAGTGAAAAGAAAAAAAAAAAAAAAAAAAGAATCTATTTGAGCCCTGGCCAGCTGGCTCAGTGGTAGAGCGTCGGCCTGGCGTGCAGGGGTCCCGGGTTCGATTCCCGGCCAGGGCACACAGGAGAAGCGCCCATCTGCTTCTCCACCCCTCCCCTTCTCCTTCCTCTCTGTCTCTCTCTTCCCCTCCCGCAGCCGAGGCTCCATTGGAGCAAAGATGGCCCGGGCGCTGGGGATGGCTCCTTGGCCTCTGCCCCAGGCGCTAGAGTGGCTCTGGTCGCAACAGAGCGATGCCCCGGAGGGGCAGAGCATCGCCCCTGGTGGGCGTGCTGGGTGGATCCCGGTCAGGCACATGTGGGAGTCTGTCTGACTGTCTCTCCCCGTTTCCAGCTTCAGAAAAATACAAAAAAAAAAAAAAAAAAAAAGAATCTATTTGAAGAAACAATGATTAAAAGCTGCCCCAAACTGGCAAAGGAAAAAGATAAAGACATACAAGTCCGGGAAGTGCAGAGTCCCAAACAAAAAGAACCTAAAAAGGCCCATACCAAGACATATCATAATTAAAATGTCAAAGGTTAAAGCCAAAGAGAGAATCTTAAAAGCAGCAACAGAAAGTCAGTTATGTACAAGAAACTATCAGCTGATTTTTCAACAGAAACTTATTAGACCAGAAGGGATTGGCACAAAATATTCAAAGTGATGAAAACCTAGGACCTGCAACCATGATTATTCTACCTAGAAAGACTAACATTTAAAATTGAAGGAGAATTAAAGAGTTTCCAGACAAGAAATAGCTAAAGGAGTTCATCACCATGAAAACAGTATCAGAAGAAATGTTAATGGGACTTCTTTAAAAAGAAGAAAAATAAGAAGAACATAAATTAATAATTAGATGGCAATAATTACTTACTTACCCATAATCACTTTAAATGTAAATGGATTAAATGCTCTAATGAAAAGACATAGGGTAGTTAAATGGATAAGAAAACAAGACCCGCCTGACCTGTGGTGGTGCAGTGGATAAAGCCTCGACCTGGAATGCTGAGGTCTCCGCTTCAAAACCCTGGGCTTGCCTGGTCAAGGCACATATGGGAGTTGATGCTTCCTGCTCCTCCCTCCCCCTTCTCTCCCTCCCTCTCTCTCTCTCTCTCTCTCACACACACACACACACACTCTCTCCTCTCTAAAAATTAATAAAAGTAAAAAAAAAACAACAAAAAAAAAACAAGACCCATATATATGCTGCCTACAAGAGACTCACTTCAGATCAAAAGACATACACAGACTGAAAGTAAAAGAATGGAAAAATATCTTTCATGCAAAGGGAAACAAAAAAAAAAAAGCTGGGGTAGCAATATTTATCTCAGACAAAATAGACTTTAAAACAAAGGCTATATAAGAGACAAAGAAAGTCATTATATAATGATAAAGGAATCGATTTAACAAGAGGATATATAACACTTGTAAATATTTATGCATCCAACACAGGGGCACCTAAATATATAAAGCAAATATTGATGGACATGAAGGAAGAAATCAACAGTAATAGTCATAGTAGGGAATTTCAACACCTCATTGACATCAATGGAAAAATCTTCCAAAGAGAAAATCAACAAGGAAACAGTGGCCTTAAATGACACATTAGACCAGATGAATTTAATTGATAACTTTAGAGCATTTCACCCCACACAGCAGAATATTCATTCTTTTCAAGTGCACATGGAATATTTTCCAAGATAGATCACATGTTAGTTCACAAAACAAGTCTCAATACATTTAAGAAGACTGAAACCATATCAAGCATTTTCTCTGACCAGAATGGTATGAAACTAAAAATCAATTATAAGAAAATAAACCTTGAAAAACACACAAACATATGGAGGCTAAATAACATGTTACTAAATAACTATTAGGTTAACAAATGAGACCAAGAAAGAAATCAAAAGATACCTTGATACAAATGAAAATGAAAACACAATCCCAAACCAATGGGGCACAGTGAAAGCATTCCTAAGAGGGAAATTCATAGCAATAGTCCTACATCAGGAAACAAACAAACAAAAATCTCAAATAAATAATCTAACCTGCCTGACCGCTGGTAGTGCAGTGAATAGAGCATCAACCTGGTATGCTGAGGTGCCAGGTTCAAAATCCCAAGGTTGCTGGTTCGAGCACAGACTTGTTGGCCTGAGCATGGGCTTGCCAGCTTGAGCACGGGACCAACAACATGATTCCAAAGTCACTGGCTTAAGCCCAAAGGTCACTGGCTTGAAGCCCAAGGTCACTAGCTTGAGCAAGGGGTCACTGACTTGGCTTGAGCCCCATGGTTAAGGAACATATGAGAAGCAATCAATGAACAACTAAAGTGAAGCAACTATGAGTTGATGATTCTCACTCTCTCTCTCCTTCCTGTCTCTTTCTTTCTCTCCCTTCCTGTCTCTCTCTCTCTCTCAAAAGAAAAAAATAAAATCTAACCTTACACCTAAAGGAACTAGAAAAAAAGAATAACAATCAAAGCCCAAAGTGAGTAGATGGAAGAAAATAAAGATCAGAGCAAAAATAAACAAAATAGAATCTAAAAAACAACACAAAAGATCAATGAAACCAAGAGCAGTTCTTTAAAAAGAAAAACAAGATTGATAAACCTTTAACCAGACTAATCAAGAATAAATAAATAAAAAGAGGATCCAAATAAATACAATCAGAAATGAAAGAGAAGTGACACTGACACCATAGAGGTACAAAGGAGTACAAGAAAATACTACAAACAATTATATGCCAACAAATTGGACAATATGGAAGAAATGGGTAAATTTTAGAAACATATAATCTCCTAAGATTGAATAAAAAAAGAAACAAAATCTAAACAGACTGAGTACTATCAAAAAAAAAAAATCAGGAATTTAAAAAGTCCCAACAAACGAAAGTTCTGGATCAGATGGCTTCATGGGTGAATTTTATCAAACATTCAAAGAAGACTGAACAGCCCTGGCTGGTTGGCTCAGAGGTAGAGCATTGGCCTAGTGCCAGGGTCCAGCCCCAGGGGGAATCCAGGGATCCCACAGGAAGAGATGGCATCGGCGTGAATTGAGTGAGAGAGCCGAATTCTTTTTTTCTCTCTTTAGCATTTACTGCCAGGCATCTCTGCCAATGGCTGGTCTAGCTTTATTTTTATACACACACACTAAGTTACAATCACATGGTATTCAGAATACATTAATTAATAATTGTTTTTGTTTCACTATGGTTACATATTTCTAGGCAACAGTTAATTCATTTCTATAAGCTATAAATCAGGTGGTAAGTCATTCAAAGTACAATTATACAATAACTTGAATAGCAATAACAATATTGGTACAAACTTCTAAAAGGTCAGTATGGATTAATAACTCTACCTTACCTAAGATTCTATTGTCTAGTCAAATTTTATTTATCTACTATATTCATACACTAGTTAAGTTCTAACTTTATTTTTCTCAGAGTGTTCCACCACCTGCAGGTCAGGTATGCAAGAAGAAAGGAAAGTTTCTTTACCACATGAAAAGGCTAGGGAGGTAAAGTAATGAATTAAGTGAAGGCTGAAAGGTGCTTCTGTGTATAGTTACTGTTTCCTATCTATTCATAAGTCACTATCTGTTTTTTCTAACATGATTAATAAGAAGGAATTCTTCTACAAACTTAACCCTTTTTGAGGGATATCATAGCCAGCCTCTTATGTCTATGAGCCCAGGCAAAGGGGCTTACAGGCTTTTCTGTGGAACTCACACCCTCTGTCTCATTTCCAAAGAAATTACTACGAATCTACAGGGAAAGCACAGTACTATTATCCCTGTGCCATAAATGATAGCACACATCCAGAAAGGGGGGATATAAGGCCAGATTAATTCAAAAGGTCAAAGGGGGAAGTATCATTGTGCCTTTCCTCTGCGGTGACTTTGTCAACCAGCAGCCATTGATCTTCACTGCAGTGACTTTGTCAACCAGCAGCCATTGGTCTTCTCTGCTGTGACTTTGTCAATCAGCAGTTTTGGATCTTCTTCTGCTGTGACCTTGTCAGCCAGCAGTCGTGGATCTTCTTCTGTTGTGACTTTGTCAGCCAGTAGTTGTTGATCGGCTCCCGACAACCTAGTGTGTGGAAGTCTCTGGTTTAATTCCCAGTCAGGGCACACAGGAGAAGTGACCATCTGCTTCTTCACCCCTACCCTATTCCCTTCTCTCTCTTCCTCCCTTTCTCCTTTCTGCAGCCATGGCTTGAATGGTTCAAGCGAGTTGGCCCTGGGTGCTGAGAATGGTTCCATGGCCTCACCTCAGGTGCTAAATGGCTCAGTTGCCAAGAAATGGAGCAGCAGCCCAAATAGGCATAGCATCGCCTGGTACGGCCTTGCTGGGTGGATACTGGTCAGGGCGCATGTGGGAATCTGTCTCACTGCATCCCTGCCTCTCACTAAGAAAAAAAACAAAACAAACAGGAAGAATGAACATCTATGCTTTTCGAACTATTACAAAACATTCAAAAGGAGGGAAGTCTCCCAAGCTCATTTTATGAGGCCACCATTATCCTGATTCCAAAACCAGAGGAAAGATGTTACAAAAAAAGAAAATTATAGGCCAATATCTCTGAAGGACATAAAGCAAAAATTTCCCCCCAAAATACTAGCAAACTGAATTCAGCAATACATTAAAAAGATCATATACCATGATCAAGTAGAATTTATTCCTGGGATGTGAAGTTGGTTTAATGTCCACAAATCAATTAATGTGATATAACACATAAACAAAATAAAGGATAAAAATCAAATGATCATATCAATAGATGCAGCAAAAGCATCTGACAAAATCCAGCATCCATTTATGATCAAAACTCTCAGCAAAGTGGGGATAGAAGGACAAACACACAGCTAACACCATACTCAAAAGGGGAAAGCTAAAAGCATTTTCCTTGAGACCAGGAACAAGACAAGGATGGCAACCTGCACCACTTTTATTCAATAGAGTATTACTGGAAGTCCCAGCCACAGCAATCAGACAAAAAAAGAAAAAAAGAAAGAAAAGGCATTTAAATTAGAAAGAAAGAAGTAAAACCATCATTATTTGTGTATGACACGATACTATATGTCATACTTAAAGATTTCACAAAAATACTATTAGAACTGATAAATGCATCCAGTAAAACAGCAGGATACAAAATTAATATTTAGAAATCATTTGCATTTTTACACATCAACTATAAATTATCAGAAAAAGAAATTACTAAAATAATCCCATGTACAATTGCATTTTAAAAATGCCTAGAAATAAATTTAACAAAGGAGGTAAAAGACCTGTACTCAGAGAATTTTAAGACATTGAAGAAGATACAAATTCAGTGGTTCTCAACCTTTCTAATGCCGTGACCCCGCAATATAGTTCCTCATGTTGCCGTGACCCCAAACCAAAAAATAATTTTGGTGGCTACTTCATAACTGTAATTTTGCTACAGTTATGATTCGGAATGTAAATACCTGATATGCATTATGTATTTTCCAATGGCTTTAGGTGACCCCGCCAGGGTCACGACCCACAGGTTGAGAATCGCTGAAATAAATGGAAGCATATAGCACCATGCTCATGGATAGAAAGAATTAATATTGTTACAATGTCCATACTACCAAAAGCAAGCTATAGATTTAATACAATTCCTATCAAAATACTAATGGCATTTTTCACAGAAATAGGACAAATAATCCTAAAATTTATATGGAACCCAAAAGACCCTAAGTAGCCAAAGCAACTTGGAAAAAAAAAAAAAAGACAAAGTAGGAGGCATCACACTACTTGATACCAAACTAACTACAAGTTTATAGCAACCAAAATAGCATGGCACTGGCATAAAAAACAGACACATAGACTAGTAGGGTTCAGCAGGTTTGCACTGGTTCTGCAGAACCAATATCTATTTTTTTATTGAGTTCAGTTGGTTCAATGACACTTGTAATGAAGGTCCTCTTTAAGGTGGGCACCTGGGCAGCCACCCAATGTGGAAATCACAAATTTACATTCCTTATTCTTTTTTTTTTTTTTTTTTTTTTTTTTTACAGAGACAGAGAGTCAGAGAGAGGGATAGACAGACAGGAACAGAAAGAGATGAGAAGCATCAATCATTAGTTTTTCTTGTGTGTTGCGACTCCTTAGTTGTTCATTGATTGCTTTCTCATATGTGCCTTGACCGCGGGCCTTCAGCAGACTGAGTAACCCCTTGCTGGAGCCAGCGACCCTGGGTCCAAGCTGGTGAGCTTTTTGCTCAAGCCAGATGAGCCCACGCTCAAGCTGGCAACCTCAGGGTCTCGAACCTGGGTCCTTCCACATCCCAGTCCAATGCTCTATCCACTGCGCCACCGCCTGGTCAGGCTCTTTACTCTTTTTTTTTTTTTTTTTTTTTTTTTTTTTTTTTTTTTTGAAATTTAAAGAAAAAATTTATTGAAGATCTGAAAAACAATTCCTAAAAGATTGGCTTTTCCAGAAAACTGTAGCTACACAATGCATTGCGCCTATCATGTTAAAACGTGCATTAGACACAAATACAAAAACCATAAACAAGCCACCACTCTTCAACAATCTGAGTAGATAAAATGCCTAAGGAACAATGTGGATGACTTGCAAAGGATAAGCTCTTTACTTTAAGCACCAATAAAAAAAAAAAGAGCACAAATGGATGAGTGTGATCAGTTATATACACTGAATTGGACCTTTGGCACTAGGAATCAGAGCATTTTGTCATATAGCATTAACACATATTATAAAAGTGCGTAGTGTCAAAGGAATAGAACCACCAGCATTCAAAAGCAGCTTTGTCAACTAGGCAAAAGAACACTCTACAGTATGTCTCTCCATTGTCCATCAATACACTGGTAGCAACTTTGAAATAAAATTTAAAAAATGAAAAGAAAAAGAAAAAAGGAGCTATAACCCCTTTTATTTTCTCTGTTTAACTCAAACAGAAAACAAACATCAACTCTGTTATACACTAACATTTTCAAAGTACATCATTTGTACAGGAGGACTAAGAACAGAAATGTGTTACAGAGATCCAAACGTAACTGTAGTATGCGCCTCACACCGCTTTCCGGTGGTACTCAGGAGGAGCCACTTCATAATCGCTGGCACTAAACAAAGTTGCAGAATTCTTTGCCAGGTATTTTAGGAAATCATGAAGATAATTCAGTAATAAAGCAAGGCTCTTCTCATCCAGAGGTGTGTAGGCCAGCATTGCGCCAATTCGTACAAATAATCTCAGTAGATGTGGCGCTCCATACACCTGGGACATAGGTGCATCAGGGTGGTCTGCAAGGATTTCAGCATACTGTGGTCTCTCAAATTTGTAGAGCAGCTGAGTGCCCAACATCACATTGAAGTATTCCTTTATCCCTGCCACAACTTCATTAACAGCATACTCCTTATTATCTGTGTTTCCTCGAGATTTCTTGTAATTTGCATAATCCTCCAGAATGGAATCCACGTTCTTCTTGGCAGGAAGATAGAAGAGCTGTTTCTGCCGGGTAATTAAGTCCCAGTCATCAACAAGCCATGGTTTTAGTTCTTCAGGAATCTTTACTTTAACTTCAACTCTGTTCATGAATGTTTCCTCGTTTTCAACAGTAGGATCCACTCGAGCTCTTTTCTTGCGAGGAGGCTGAGGTGTCTCACTGGTGCTGCCACCATCTCCATTTCCAGGTGTTTTCTGTTTGTTCTTTTTTTTGTTTTCACTTCAACATTTTTCTGCTGCAGACCAGATGTCTTCTTGCCTGGGGCAGCCCCTCTCATCTTCCCCTCCGCATACTGCTCCTGATTGGCTTTCTGAAGTTCTCGCTGTTTCTGCAGATTGGTGTCCACATATTTGAGGACTCTGCTTTCTGGAACCCATTCATCCCAATTTTTATTCCAACCGCTGTAATGTATGAAGTATTTCACTTGCTTGTCCTTTATGGCAACCTTTACACACTTTGCTTCATAAAGAAGAGGCCCATGAAAGCATAGCACTCGTTCACCCTCCTGGAATTTAGGCTTCGGGTCCTGCTTCGGCGCCATTTATAGGGATTTGCCGCCGCCTCCTCCTTCTCCCACCACCCCGACTACCGCCCCCCACTCGCCACCCCACCCAACTTCGCGTCAGAGGCCGTGGGCAGCACCAGTTCTACCTCTTTACTCTTTTTTAATGTTCATCTGTGCAACTGTGTATTCTAAGTGTCCATAGTACTGTTCATAGGTGAAGGAATGGGACCCCACTCCTACAGGGAAAAGATGGTTAAGGATAAATCACACAGCCAATGATGCTCAGATAAAAGCAAAGAAAATTGCAAGTGAGGATGCCAACCAAGAAGCAATATGAGCCTGACCAGTGGGTAGAGCGTCGGACTGGGATGCGGAAGGACCCAGGTTCGAGATCCTGAGGTCTCCAGCTTGAGCGCGGGCTCATCTGGCTTGAGTAAAAAGCTTACCAGCTTGGGCCCAAGGTCGCTGGCTCGAGCAAGGGATTACTCAGTCTGTTGAAGGCCCGCAGTCAAGGCACATATGAGAAAGCAATCAATGAACAACTAAGGTGTCGCAATGAAAAACTGATGATTGATGCTTCTCATCCATTCCTATCTGTCCCTATCTATCCCTCTCTCTGACTCTCTCTCTGTCCCTATATAAAAAATAAAAAAAAGAAGCAGCAGCAATATGAAAATGTCTTAAATAATGGTTTTATTTTTTGGTCAGGTATTAATTTTTTTTTTGTTTTTTTTAGGTATTAATATTTTTTCATTAATATTTTAAAACTCTTATAACAATCTAGTTTTGTATACTTATTTTATTGTCCTTATTTAAGTATTAAATGTATGAAATAATAAACTATCTTTTGGTATATCATTTTTTTTATACTTAAAATGGTCATTAGGGCAGAGAACCAGTTGTTAAATTATTTGTATCCCACCACTGCACATAGACCAATGGAACAGAATAGAGAGCCCAGAAATAAACCCACACTTCTATGGTCAATTAATATATGACAAAGAAGGCAAGACCATACAATGGGGTAAAAAGACAGTTTAGTCAATAAATGGTGCTAGGAAAATTAAACAGATACATGAAAAAATATATCAAATTAGGCTACCTTCTTATATCATATACAAGAATAAACTCAAAATAGATAAAAGACTTAAATGTAAATCTCAAAACCATAAAACTTCTAAAAGAAAAAGTAGGCAGTAAACTCTGACATTTTTCATAATAATATTTTTTCTAATATATCTCCTTAGGCAAGGGAAACAAAAGAAAAAGTTAACAAATGGATCACATCCAACTAAAAAGATTTTGCATAGCAAAGGAAACCATCAACAAATAAAAAACAACCTACTGAATGGGAGAATATATTGATCAATGATACTTCTGATAATGGGTAAATATTCAAAATTTATAAAAAACCTAACAACTCAACACCAAAAATAAATAAATAAATAAACAATTCAATTTAAAAATGAGCAGAGGATCTAAATAGACACTTCTCCAAAGAGGACATACAGATGGCCAATAGACACATGAAAAGGTATTCAAGGTCACTAATCATCAGAAATATGCAAATTAAAACCACAATGAGATATCACCTCACACTTGTCAGAATGGCTATCACCAATATATCGAGAAACAAGTGTTGGTGAGAGTGTGGAGTAAAGGAAACTCTCGTGCACTGGTGGTGGAAATGCAAATTGGTGCCTCTACTATGGAAAATAGTGTGGAGGTTCCTCAAAAAATTAAAAATAGAACTACCTTATGTGACAACATGGATAGACCTAGAGGGTATACACTAAGTGAAATAAAAGTCAGACAGAGAAAGACAAATACTGTATGATTTCACTTATTTGTGGAATCTAATGAACAAAATAAATGAACGAACCTAACAGAAACAGACTACAGACACAAAGAACAAACTGAAGGCTGCCAGATGGGAGTAGGGGGGGTTGTGTGAAAAGTGTAAAGAGATCAAAAAGTACAAATTGGTACTCACAAAAGAGTCCTGGGGGTGTAACGTCCAGCATAGGAAAAACAGTCGATAATATTGTAATAACTATGTGTGGTGCCAGGTAGGTACTACAATTATAGGGGCGATCACTTCATAGACTATATAATTGTCTAACCACCGTGCTGTACACCTGAAACTAGTATAAAATAATACTGAATGTCAACTGTAACTGAAAAATACAATTAAAAAATTAAAATGAACAAATGACTTCAACAGACATTTCTCTAAAGAAGATACACAAATGGTCAATAAGCACATGAAAAGATGCTCAGCATCATTAGAGAACTGCAAATCAAAACCATATTAAGTTTTACTTCACACCTAGGATGGCTATAGCTAAAAAGACAGACAATAATAATAAGTGTTGGTGAGGATATAGAGAATCTGGAACCATCATACACTGCTGATGGAAATGTAAAATGATAGTTACTTTGGAAAACAGTCTGGCAGTTCCTCAAAAGGTTAAAATATGACCCAGCAACAATTCCATTTTTAAGTATACTCCCAAAGAAATAAAAACATGTGTAAACAAGTGTTCATAGGAGCACTGTTAATAGCCAAAAAGTACAAAAAGTACTGATACATGCTCCATGTTGGTCAAATAAGTTTGTAAATATAATATATATGTTTGCTTGCTTATAGTTTGCATTGGGTGTGGAGGACAGGCTATAAGCAGGCAAGGTGATTATAGCCTAAGGCTTAGTTTTATTTTATTATTTATTTATTTATTTATTTATTTATTTATTTATTTTGTATTTTTCTGAAGTTGGAAATGGGGAGGCAGTCAGACAGACTCCCGCATGCACCTGACCGGGATCCACCCGGCATGCCCACCAGGGGGCAATGCTCTGCCCATCTGAGGTGTTGCTCTGTTGCAATCAGAGCCATTCTAGCGCCTGAGGCAGAGGCCATGGAGCCATCCTCAGCGCCCAGGCCAACTTTGCTCCAATGGAGCCTTGGCTGTGGGAGGGGAAGAGAGAGACAGAGAGGAAGGAGAGGGGAGGGGTGGAGAAGCAGGTGGGCGCTTCTCCTGTGTGCCCTGGCCGGGAATCGAACCCAGGACTCCTGCACGCCAGGCCGATGCACTACCATTGAGCCCACCAGCCAGTGCCCTAAGGCTGTTTTAAGACTAAGCTTTTCCCAACACCCTTGACTGATTGCATCATGTGGGGTGGTACACTCTCATGAGGAATCCCATTATGTCTCAGATAAGTGACTTTGTATCAGAGACTTCCTTGTTTGTATATTGGATTAAAGGTTTTGCTTTCTACACTATAAAGTGGGGTAGACCAGGAGCTTCTTTTCTCTCGGTTCCTGAGATTAGCATTAGAGAGGAGAGCAGAGAAAAGCCACATGGAGGAGGCCAGGAGAAGCAGCCAAGATGGTGGAGTGCTGAGGGAGAAGCCAGTTTGTGCAGAGTTTGTGCAGGGAGAATGGGGAACAGAGGTGAATAAGTCTGGTGAGCTAGAAACCTTTTTTCTTTTTAATGTTTATTTATTTATTTATTATTTTTTACAGAGACAGAGAGTGAGTCAGAGAGAGAGATAGACAGGGACAGACAGACAGGAACGGAGAGAGATGAGAAGCATCAATCATTAGTTTTTCATTGCGTGTTGCAACACTTTAGTTGTTCATTGATTGCTTTCTCATATGTGCCTTGACCACGGGCCTTCAGCAGACTGAGTAATCCCTTGCTGGAGCCAGCGACCTTGGGTTCAAGCTGGTGAGCTTTTCCTCAAATCAGATGAGCCTGTACTCAAGCAGGCGACCTCAGGGTCTCGAACCCGGGTCCTCTGTATCCCAGTCCAATGCTCTATCCACTGTGCCACCGCCTGGTCAGGCTGAGCTAGAAACCTTTGATTCTAGGAAACTCGAATAAGTCAGTAGCTTTGTGAGAGCTGAATGAGTGGGTTTGGGAGCCCAGTGTGTGTTTTTACTTGCCCGCCAGGTGCAAGCTAGGATTAAAGATGATGGCCCACCAGTTCTTGGCTCCTTTGTTTCTTTACCGACTGTCCAAATCCAATGCGAACCTGCATGGGCCAGGTGGCTGTGATGGTGGCCACAGCCACTGGCCTTACAACCACATACTCTCTGATCTCATTTAAATGACATGTCCACAATAGGCAAATCCATAGGGACAGAATTGATTAGTATTTCTTAATGCTAGGGTACTTAGGGGAAATGTGGTGTAACTGCTAATGAGTACAGGGTTTCTTTTTAAGAGAAATTTAAATGTTCTAAAGTTGAGTGTGGTAATTGTAAAGCCAGTAGCCGCAGCCACCATCACAGTCACCTGGCCCATGCAGGTTTGCATTTGATTCGGGCAGACAGTAATGAAACAACGAAGCCAAGAACTGGTGGGCCATTAGCTTTAATCCTAGCTCGCACCAGGCGGGCAAGAAATACACACACTGGGAAAACACTTCCCTTTCCATTCAGGGCTCCCAAAGCCACTGACTTATCCGAGTTTCCTAGAATCAAAGGTTTGTACCTCACCAGCCTTATTCACCTCTGTTTCCCATCTCCTTCTCTCTGCACAAACTCTGCACAAACTGGCTTCTCCTTCAGCACTCCACCATCTTGGCTGCTTCTCCTCTCCTCTACGTGGCCTTTTCCTGCTCTCCTCCAGCATGGGCTCCTCTGCTCCATTTTATAGTGTAGAAATCAAAAACTTTAATCCAATATCCAAACAAGGAAGTCTCACCTGACCAGGCAGTGGCGCAGTGGATGGAGAATCGAACTTGAATGTGGACGACCCAGGTTCAAGACCCTGAGAGTCAGTTTGTGCAGAGTTTGTGCAGAGAGAAGGAGATGGGGAACAGAGGTAAATAACACTGGTGAGGTACAAACCTTTGATTCTAGGAAACTTGGGTAAGTCAGTGGCTTTGGGAGCCCTGAATGGAAAGGGAAGTGTTTTCCCAGTGTGTGTATTTCTTGCCCGCCTGGTGCAAGCTAGGATTAAAGCTAATAGCCTACCAGTTCTTGGCTCCGTTGTTTCATTACTGTCTGTTCGAATCAAATGCAAACCTTTATGGGCCAGGCAGTTGTGATGGTGGCTGCGGCTACTGGCCTTACATGGACCAAAAGCAAGGTGTCAGCAGGCCACACGTCCTTCAGAGGCTCTAGGGGAGAGTTTGTTCCTTGCATTTTCCGGCTTCTGGTGGCTGCCCCAAACCCTGGCTTGTGGTTTCATCGCTGTAATATTCAAGGCTGGTATCTTCAATTCTCTGCTTCATCTTCTCATTGCCTCTCTCTTCTGTGTGTCAGATCTCACTCTGCCTTTCTTTTTAAAGGAAACTTGTAATTACATTTAGGGCCCACCCAGATAATCCAAGATAATCAATCCCATCTCAAGAGCCTTAATTTAATCATATATATGCAAAGATCTTTTTTCCATATAAGGTAAAGTTCACAGATTCTAGAGATAGGACTTGGTATTTTGGGGGGCCACTATCAGCCCAGCACAAAGAGTGTCATGATCCCTGTTACAGATGGGGAAACGAAGCCAGAGGTTGAAGTGCCAGCAATTTCAGAGTCACATCTGTCTGCCTGAGCCTCTCTGGCTTGCTCTGAGGCCTCCAAGAACTTTTATGGCACCTTCCTGGGCAGAAGACTCAGCTCCAGAAGGCCCCATAGGAGTGAAACTGCAAGGATGCTCCAGGCAGAGGAATGAAGTCTCTAATTCCTAGTGGGCACCATGCTAAACACCAGGAAAGACAAAGGCCTGGCCACACCCTCAGGGGTTTGGAGGGCACTTATCAACAGATTATTGACAAAGTCAGGCAAACTGAGAGAGAGGGGTTAGTTCCTCCTGGAAGATAAGAATGACAGGGGACCTTCCCTGGGTGTAGCTCTCTAACTTTCCTCCTCCGCCTAAGGTGGATAAGGAGATGGACCTCCAGGACAGGCCTTCATCCACCTTTTTCTTTCTTTCTTTTTGACAGAGACAGAGAGAAAGAGACAGATAGGGACAGACAGGCTGGAAGGGAGAGAGATGAGAAGCATCAATTCTTCATTGCGGCACCTTAGTTGTTCATTGATTGCTTTCTCATATGTACCTTGACTGGGGGGCTCCAGCCGAGCCAGTGACCCCTTACTCAAGCCAGTGACCTTGATGATGTCTATGATCCCACATTCAAGCTGGTGAGCCTGTGCTCAAGCCAGATGAGTCCACACTCAAGCCAGCAACTTCAGGTTTCAAACCTGGGTCCTCTGTGTTCTAGTCCAGTGCTCTAACCACTGCACCACCGCCTGGCCAGGCTATCCATCCTCTTCTTGGCAATTGATTCTTCTCTTCTGACTTCACCCTCCCCACTCTGAGTTATCCACAGATTTTACCAGCTCACCAGAGTCCTCATTCTGAATCGAAACCTGGTGATAAGCTGGAAACTGCCTGTACTTTAAAGCAAAATTACTTTTTGTATCTGAAACTCACTTTGTTGATCTTTAGATAAAGCACCACTATTTCCACCCCCACCCCCACCCCACACTCTCCACTAAGAGTTAGTTGTTCCTGGCAGGGTAATTTCTCCGTGAATTCATGATAAACCAATTAGGGCTTCCTTTTATTTTAGTCAAGTTTACTTTATCTTGGATAAGTGTAAAGCCAGTAGCCGTGGCCAGCGCCACTATCACAGCCGCCGCCAGTCCCATGCAAGTTCGCATTGGATTCGGACAGTCGGTAAAGAAACAGCGGAGCCAAAAACTGGTGGGCCATAGTCTTTAATTCTAGCTTGCACCCGGCGGGCAAGTAAAAAATACACACTGGGCTCCAAAACCCAGTCACATTCAGTGCTCACAAAGCCACTGACTTATCCGAGTTTCCTAGAATCAAAGGTTTCTAGCTCACCAGCCTTATTCTCCTCAGTTCCCCATCTCCTTCCTTATCCCAGATACAAACTCTACACAAACTGGCATCTCACTCAGCACTCCACCATCTTGGCTGCTTCTCCTGGCCTCCTCCACGTGGCCTTTCTCTGCTCTCCTCTAATGATAATCTCAGGAACCAAGAGCCCAAACTCCCGTTTTGCCCCCACTTTATACTGTAGCTTCACAACCTCTAATCCAATATACAAAGTAGGGAAGTCTCTAATACAAAGTCACCTCTGAGGCATGATTGGATTGTACCACCCTACGTCAAAAAGGGTGGGAAAGGCTTAATCCCAAAACCAAGCCCCAGGCTACAAGGATCCCCAACACACATTAATATCACCTGGGCGACGGCCTCACGTGGGCAGCACCACCTTTAACAACGTGAGCATAATACATTTTATCTGCCCAACAATAAGAAAGGACAGAAAAGGGAGAGCAAGGACAAAAAAATTCTATGGTTATTATTGTTATTATTATTTTCATTACTGCTGCTATGACAGTGTCAAGAGTAGTCACATTTCATCCTCATGAGGAATCCTCATATCCTCATGGAGGGGCTGGGTGAATGACAGTAAAGTAAACGAGTTTGTAGCTTTCTGAATATTCATATCTAAAGATCAACAAAGTGAGTTTCAGATACAAAAAGTAATTTTGCTTTAAAGTACAGGCAGTTTCCAGCTTATCACCAGGTTTCGATTCAGAAGTTTGTTTTCAAGCAGAGCAGTACTCAACAACAACAACGCGGAGAATATGAATGAAGTTCTCTGGCAGCCCCCCCCCCCAACCATGTACCTGCAATGAGGTTGAAATTTACTGTGAGAAGGTCTGGGTTTCCCTTCCCTGCCAGAGGGACTCAGCAGCTCCCTAGGTGCCAAGATCCCCTTAAATTCAGTGTCTACACCTTAAAAGCATTTTTCTTTTTTCTTTTTTTTTATAGATCATTTGATCTTTTTTTTTTTTTTTTTTTTTTTTTACAGGGATAGAGAGAGAGTCAGAGAGAGGGATAGATAGGGACAGACAGACAGGAACAGAGAGAGATGAGAAGCATCAATCATTAGTTTTTCATTGCGTCACCTTAGTTGTTCATTGATTGCTTTCTCATATGTGCCTTGACCATGGGCCTTCAGCAGACCAAGTAACCCCTTGCTCAAGCCAGCGACCTTGGGTCCAAGCTGGTGAGCTTTGCTCAAACCAGATGAGCCCACGCTCAAGCTGGCGACCTCGGGGTCTCGAACCTGGATCCTTCCGCATCCCAGTCTGATGCTCTATCCACTGCGCCACCGCCTGGTCAGGCTTAAAAGCATTTTTCATAGAGCTGAGTCCCCTTTTTCATGGGATTTACCAACAGGAACAAGTGTCCCTGTCGGTCACATCACCCCATCAGTGCCTGGAGACTCCCGCCTCTCCATGTGCCAAAGCCTCACCTGCTATTAATCCAACTGGTTTTCTTAAGCCAAAGCTTTGGGCGTTAGGTATCCATCCTTCCCCCAATATTTTAACATTAGGGATTGAGGAAGAGTAGCAGAAAACAGAGGGAAAGAGATAGAATGCTGGCTGGTGGCTGCTGTCCATATCAGCCCTCTATGGTTTGCCCACCTCCACACATAGGCTCTGGGAATTTACAAGAGAAAATCACTTCAAAATACTTCAAACACTACCCACCAGAGTGGTTCTCAGTCCAGTGTGTGATTAGCTTTGTCTGTGCCCTTCTGGCTTTCATGGGGCCAGCAGAAGTGTGTGTCCTTGCTTAGGACCAGCTGCTACCTCGGTTTGAAGAAAAACTGGCAGTGGTGCTGGGAGGAAGCAGAGGCTGGTTGGTGTGAGGAGAGCGCATACTTCTCAGTTCTCAGGCGACACCTCTGTTTTCTTTGAAAGGGAAAAATGACTGCTGCCTGAGAGGCTTCTCCATCCAGCTTTTTGGGCCAGGCAGGTTGGTGCCATCCCTGAGCAAGGCCTTCAGGTGAGGAAGGTAGAGGGGACCACCTTGTCCTCTTCCAGTATCTAGCCTGAAACCCAAAAAATGTTCTAAACCTTAAAGAAGGGAGATAGGGATAAGGAATTCCAACACCACAGATCACAGGGGCCTTGATAGTTATCCTCTATAAAACTCCAACAGATTTATTAGGTCTGCAGAAACTTCATGTTGTGTCTAAGCATCCTCTACAATCTTCCTAGTGAGTCACGGCTAACACTGCATACAGAACTTCAATAAACTCTTTGTTGAAAAGAAAATACAGAGAGGACCCAGACCACCATGGTTGGAGTTTAGAGAAAGCTAGAGAATGGAAAGTCTGGACCAGGCCTAACTAGGGCTGCCTGTGAGGGTCACACTCAGGAGGAATCAGGCCAGGAATTAGGGCTAGATGAGGCCTTGGGGGGGGGGGTGGACAGGAGGAGGGGTGCTCAGTGAGGGACTGAGACGGGGCCTAGCAGCCAATAGATGATGCAGATCAGATCAGAGCTCTTACAGGTGTCGGTAGAGCATACTTGCAGCTGCCAGGCCAGAAGTGGAGATGACCACAAACTAGCAAGGATCTTCTAACAATGAATAAGGACAAGTTAACTGGTTTCAATTCTTGTCAGATTTACTAGATTGTTAAAACAGTAGAATACTGCAGATACAGGGCTTCTGGATTTCACAAATACATCTGAGCAAATCTGTCCTGGGGTCTTCATGGAGAAGTATGTGGTATCTGTCAGATGTGGGACAATTATATCAGAAGAGTTTTCATCAGGGTCAATTCAAAGGAGCTCTCTGCCATATTAGCTCTGTCTTCTTCCTCTCTTGGTCAACAATTTTCTTTCTTTCTTTCTTTCTTTCTTTCTTTCTTTCTTTCTTTCTTTCTTTCTTTCTTCCTTCCTTCCTTCCTTCCTTCCTTCCTTCCTTCCTTCCTTCCTTCCTTCCTTATTTCATTTCATTTCATTTCATTTCCTTCCCTCCCTCCCTCCCTTCCTTCCTTCCTTCCTTCCTTCCTTCCTCCCTCCCTCCCTCCCTCCCTTCCTCCCTCCCTTCTGTGTGTGTGTGTGTGTGTGTGTGTGTGTGTGTATGTGTGTGTCTCCCAGGCTACTTTAAGATCAAAGTGATAAGTGATGGGGGGATTAAAATCAAGAGCACCACTGATCACCCCAAAAACAAATCCATTAGCAATCACTTTTCACCCTCCCCCATTCCTGACAACCCCCAATCTACTTTGTATTCTGATGGCTTTACCTATTCTGGACATTTTATATAAATGGGATCATGTACTGTGTGGCTTTTTGTGACTGGCTCCTATCATGTAGCATAATGTTTTGGGGGTTTATCCATGTTCTAGCATGTATCAGCATTTCATCCTTTTTATGGCTGAATAGTATTTCATCACACGGCCATACTGCAGTTTGTATATTTGCTCAAAGGTTGATGGATTTGTTTCTAGATATTGACTCTTATGAACAATGCTACTATAAACACTCATGTATAAAAAAAAAAGGGCACCACTGAATTTCACCTTCCTTCCAAACAGTTCCCCAAACACTCTGCCCCCACACTTTTTGTGTTACCAATGCCATAGCGAAAGAACTTGATCCCAAAGCCCTGAAACAATCCTCAGGGTTCTTTCCCTAGCTCTCTTCCTTCCTGGGAAGGGCAGGCACCTCCATATGAATGTGTAGGAGAGTCCAGAGTGGTGACAGACACAGAGGGAAAAGCTTCACCCTCTGGGAAAGGGACTGCGTAGCCTAGGGTACCCAAACGGGGCCTTGTCGACACAGGAAAGGACACCAGTCCCTCTGAGAAAGGAGGCCTGGAAGCCTGGAAACCCTCCGGTTGAGAATAGTCACTGCTTGATCGCGGGCGCTTCTGCTGACTGTTGCTGAACTACACTCGGACCACAGCCTTCCCCAGCCCGAGCTGAGCTGCTGGGCGGGGGCTGATCGGCTGCAGGGCCTTTGGGCACTGCCTGATCGTGTTCTCACACTTGCACACTTTCTCTTTCGGGCCTGCACACTGGTCTCTGCTTTGCTTACCTCCTACAGATTCTTGTGGTTGTCACCTTCCTCTGCCCACTTCCACAGCTACAGCGTGGCCACACTTACACGTGTTCTTGAAACCGAGCTGTAGAGCCTCCAAACACAGGAGGTCCTTGGGCTGAACATCTTCCCAAAGAGACCCTCAAGGGCGAGCCCACGCCCACCCGGGCAGATGCAGGGAGATCCTCTTCTCCTTCAGGAGCTTGGCACACTGCTCGAGGTCTTTCTGCAGAGTGCTTGTGTCCTTGCTCAGTCTCTCCTCGGGGTTTGGCTCCAGCTGCTACTTGTCCAGACTCACGGACCCCAGGTGGGGCAGCGCAGGGCTGGGGGAAGCCCTCTCAGAGTGGCTCTCCACTCCGAATCCCGCTTCACCCTCGGGCTTGGGGGCGGGGGTCTCCAGGCTGCCTTGGGGCCCTGGCCCTACTCTGGCCTGAGGTCCACAGTAGGCCACCACCCCCCCACCACCACCACCTAGAACTCACACAGCAAGGGGCACGGGAGCCAGGGGTCCCCAAACTTTTTACACAAGGGGCCAGTTCACTGTACCTCAGATGGTTGGAGGGCCGCCACATACAGTGCTCCTCTCACTGACCACTAATGAAAGAGGTGCCCTTCTGGAAGTGCGGCGGGGGGCCGGATAAATGGCCTCAGGGGGCCACATGCGGCCCGCGGGCCGTAGTTTGGGGATGCCTGCTATACCTTGGCCCCCGGGTCCAGCCCTCACTCAGTTACCCACCTACAGGGAGGGCCCTGGAAACTCGGCCAGGTCTGAAGGTCAACCCAACCTGGCTCCCACCCTCCTGGCCCATGACCTCCACCTCACAGTGGGGGTGAAAAGGCAAAGTCAGCAGCCAGGTGTCCGGGATGGTGAAAGGACGGCTCTCCAAGGCACTCCTCAACACTCTTCTCTCCCCAGTCCCACCTCCTCTAGGGTGATGTTTCTTGTGACGGCCCACACAAGGACTCGTGAAAATACACTGATGGAACCACTAATGACACAGCACTGAGAGATAGGGAAGAGGACAAATGACAGAGAACCACTAGTCAAAAGAATGTCACTAGAAGAAAGACATGGGCCAAATGGTAACATATAATAGAGGTTAAGTTCCTGATCTTAGTTCCTTAAAGGTGACCTTACAAATATAGGCTGAGGGAGATGCTACTTAACTGTAAAACCTGTGGGAAAGACTGGTGAGTAGGAAAGGGGTGTGGCTGTCATCTGTCATCACAATTGGCTGCACTAAAAAAAAATTTTTTTTAAAGACTTTATTTATTCATTTTAGAGAGGAGAGAGAGAGGAGGTGGGGAGGAGGAGCAGGAAGCATCAACTTCCATACTGTATATGCCTTCCCTAGGCAAGCCCAGGGCTTTGAACTGGCGACCTCAGAGTTCCAGGTTGACACTTTATCCACTGCACCACCACAGGTCAGGCCTTGGCTACATTAACAGAAGTAAAGAGTTGAGAAGGGGACAGAACACAGTCCCACTGTATTTTGTCACACATGCTCAGTTCTAGGGGCAGAGAGGGTGTGATACCCCAAAGTGTGTGGACCAGGGGTGAAAATGCTGAGGAAATGCCTTCAACCCACATCCTAAGTCTAAGAGGAACATTTGAAGGAAGGGGGAATGTTATAATTTGGGGGGAATATTTGATAATTATCTTTAAATAATTACATTGTTTTTATGTGAAAGGAGAATTGGACTTCTTTCCCCCCCACCCCTATTTTTGGGTAGAAATGATAGGGAGGTATCTTTCAGTTAGAACTTTATAACACAGCAGGTGAAGAAAAGTTGTGTAAAGGTTTTTAAAGGCAGCTGAGAGAGGAAACACCTGTGGCATCTCCTCTGAGCCAGGTTGGCAAGAAGCAAGTTCACCTGCCAGTCCTGTCTGACTGTAGAGCTGAGCCCTTAAGTTTTTGCACAGGGCCTCTAGAAAAAAACACATTTTTTAATGCACCACAATTTAAAAAAAAATATATTTGGCTTAGAACAAAGACTGAAGGGGTCAAAATCTAAAAAAGTTGAAATACTCAGAATATGAAGTATTTATTCACCAAGGGTATTCTAGGATGTAATCCTTCAATTTGTTCTATACAACTGTCTTAGTGTTTCCTGTTTCTTTATAGCTTCATTACCTGATTAAACAAAATTAAAACAAATACATACATCCAAATAAAAAAGGCAGCCAAGCTGGGGTATGAGAATATGCACAAGAAATGGGGCTTCTAGACAGACATGAGAAACGTGTCAGTTCGAACCAGCCCGGGAATGTGTATAAACATTTCTCACATTGAGGATGTGAGAACACATATCATTCTCCAAATGGATCCCTCACAAACCTCAAAGATCTGCTTTAATTAGAGCTGTTTTAAAAATGAACCAGTTTGCCTGACCTGTGGTGGTGTAGTAGATCAAGCATTGACCTACTCGCAAGTTCAAAGCCCTGGGCTTACCTGGTCAAGGTACATATGGGAGTTGATGTTTCCTGCTACTCCCCCCTTCTCTCTCTCTCTCTCTCTCTCTCTCTCTCTCTCCTCTAAAATGAATAAAAATAATTTTAAAAAAATAATAAAAATGAATCAGTTCCCCACAAAAATTTAAAAAAAAAAAGAAGTATGTTCACACAAAAAATCTGGACATGAATGTTGACAGTGGCTTTATTTGGAATTCTAGCTTTCCTGAAAACCTGGAGTGAGTCCAGATGCCCTTCAGTGGGTGAATGGTTCTGCAAACAGTGCTCCAACCATACCATGGACTATTCCTCAGCAATAAGAAGGAAGGAGCAAGAGATACATGCAATGTCTTGGGTAAATACAAGGGAAATATGTTCAGCAATAAAAGCCAACCCCCCAAATGTGATTCTATTTACATAACATTGTGAAATAACAAAACTGTAGACATGGAGGACAGATTAGTGGTTTCCAGAGGTTGGGGATGAGGACAGGGAAGGAGTGGGCATGGCTATAAAAGGATAAAAGAGGGACCCCTGTAGTGCTGGGACTGTGCCTAGACTGGTGGTGGACACATGACCCTGTGCAGGTGATGAAGCTGTATAGAACTTTACACACAAACACAATGAGCACAAGTAAATAAAACTGGGGAGATTAAGTCAAGTCCATGGATTATATCAAAGTCAATGTCCTGGTTGTAATATTACACTGTAGTTTCACAAAATGTTCCCATTGAGGGAAACTGGACAAGTGTACCAGGGATCCTTCTGCAGTACTTAACTATAAATGCATGTGAATCTACTATTATCAAAATCTCTATTTTTAGTAAATGGACCAGACGGTTCTTTGTCCCTGAAAGATTCAAGCCCTGTCTGGATGCCCCCCAAAGCAAGTGTTGTTGGGGGAATACCACATTAGGCGGCCCCTACAGCTTTCAACCCTCCAATCCTCCTGAGATCTTATGGGAGTGAGACCCTTTTGGGAGTGGTGAGGAAAGAGCCAAACATCACATGAAAGTCCTGCCTTTCTGCTGGTGCCATAAGCACACAGAATCAGGGACAGTTAGAATGCCCTCCCCAAAGAGGCGCTTTCTCTTATACCAAGAGCAACAGGTGAGTTGAGCTGCTCTAAAGGCATTTGGCTAGGCCATCTCTGTCACCATTGTCTTCTCCCTATGGTCAGGGCTCCCTCCCCAGGGTCCAGGGACCCAGGCTCTCCTCTGACAAAAACAAAACATGGATCTTCACACTGCTACTAAGAACCTGGAGGAATTGCAGGGTGACAAGAGCAAACATGCTCCAAATAAAGGGACATTCTAGATGGAAAGTGAACGGGAACACTTGGAGACCTAAGAGAGACACAGGAAAGATCTTGGGTGCTCAAGGAGGTAACGGAGGATTTTGAACATTATTCTAGAGACGCACTGAAATGCCCCAGCATCTAAATGGGATGCTCCCTCCCAGATAATTTCCTGTTCATTTGCACCAGAAAATTATTCTTAGGTGGACCTCTGGAACAGTAAAATGTGTACATGTGAGGCGTCCTTAGTACCCCGCTACCCGCTTAGGATGAAGCCAGCGAGCCATCCCTTAGGTAGACTTACAAAGGAAATCCCTCCCAGGCCCCTGGCTGGCTGACCAAGCAAGTCACAGCCAAACTCAGGAAGGGACCTGGGAGCTTTCTTTGTTGTCACTGGGATCCCCACTCACCACTAGCCCTGAGTCCTCCTATCTGGGACCTGGCACAGTATGTGTGATGTCAGGCCTTGGGTGCTCAGACACGGGCACTGGCCTCTAAGAAATGGTCTCAGTACTGGGCCCAACCCAGTGGCATCAGTTCTCCCAGCTGATAACACCTGAAACTCCTGTGAATGCGGAAGTGACTGATGATGACGCAGGTGTGTGGTGTGCCCTGTCTCCAAGTTACAAACATCCGGTTTATCTACAACTCCTACTTACACACAGAGCACCGTAAGGCCTACTAGACATCACTGAGAATGATATCAGAGAGTTACTTGACTCCCATGGCAAAGAACTAACCAATGAAGACCTTATGGCATGACCAGGTGGTGGCGCAATGGATAGAGCATCGAACTGGGACGTAGAGGACCCAGGTTCAAAACCCCGAGGTTGTCGGCTTAAGCCCAAAGGTCGCTGGCTTGAAGCCCAAGGTCGCTGGCTTGAAGCCCAAGGTTGCTGGCTTGAAGCCCAAGGTGGCTGGCTTGAGCAAGGGGTCACTTGCTCTGCTATACACCACCCCAGTCAAGGCACATATGAAAAAGCAATCAATAAACAACTAAGATGCCGCAATGAAGACTTGATGCTTCTCATTTCTCTCCCTTCTTGTCTGTCTCTGTCCCTTTCTGTCCTTCTCTCTGTCTCTGTAAAAAAAAAAAAAGAAAAAGACTTTATGGAACTAGAGCAGCATATGATAGGTAGCGTTTAGGGAAGAAAACAGGGGCCCTGGCCGGTTGGCTCAGTGGTAGAGCATCGGCCTGGCGTGCAGGAGTCCCGGGTTTGATTCCCGGCCAGGGCACACAGGAGAAGCGCCCATCTGCTTCTCCACCCCTCCCCCTCTCCTTCCTCCCTTCTCTCTCTTCCCCTCCTGCAGCCAAGGCTCCATTGGAGCAAGGTTGGCCTGGGTACTGAGGATGGCTCTGTGGCCTCTGCCTCAGGCACTAGAATGGCTCTGGTTGCAACAGAGCAACGCCCCAGATGGGTGGAGCATCACCCCCTGGTGAGCACGCCGGGTGGATCCCAGTTGGGGGCATGCGGGAGTCTGCCTGACTGCCTCCCCGTTTCCAACTTCAGAAAAATACAAAAATTAAAAATAAAAGAAAACAGGGATCTATACACTCTAGAACCGAAAAAATTTTCTACAAAAGAGTTAGCTGTTGCTTTTCATCTCATTGAAGCAGGAATAGCAAAGTTAGAGGAGCAGGATCCTGATACAGAGAGGTTCACCACAGTTTACCCTATAGTTACCGAAGGCCTGAGATACTACAGGGCCGTTTGTGATGAGAAAAAGAAAAGCTCTGTACAAGCCTCCCTTAACACCTATTTCAAGACACTGTCTCCAGCAGCAGAATCCAACCCTGACTCTAACACCAGTCTGGTCCTCTCCAACAAGTCTATCATCTTATGCATCACCCAATATTGCTTAAGGTTGTATTTTAAAATGTTTAAGTATTCATATACACAGAATGGTAAAAATAAATACCATGTTAAAACAAACACCTTACTTGCATTTAATAGGTAAATGTACCTGTTCCAATTTACAAACAAATTGAATTTAAGAACAAACCTACAGAACCGATCTCATTTGTAACCCAGGGACTGACTGTGTACAACGCTCCCCTCCGCTGGCATTTTGACTCCATCATCATCTCCCCTCTCCTGTATCCCAACGTGCCCCTCCATCTGCAAGCCTTCCCCTCCAGGAAGAGACTTCTCTTGGGGTCTGCATAAGTGGGTAGTCATGTGCAGTGGAAGGGGGCTCAGAGCTGCCTGGAGTCACTTCTGCCCAGGCCACGGGGGAGGCTTTGTCCACAGAAAGACACTTTAACTTTTCTGTGGCCTGATACAATACTACCTGGACTGCCTGTAAATGTTTTAAATGTGGCTGGGAGAGCTGAGGGAGGGGGAAAAGCCA
Source organism: Saccopteryx leptura (assembly GCF_036850995.1). Lineage (NCBI taxonomy): Eukaryota > Metazoa > Chordata > Mammalia > Chiroptera > Emballonuridae > Saccopteryx > Saccopteryx leptura. Next base: position 163,428,644 of record NC_089507.1, read on the forward strand.
GGCCTCAGTTCAGCCCTGGAGGCTGCATTGTTCTCACCCCAGCATTGTTCTCAGGCCTCACCCTTTACCCAGAAGCCCCCATGACCTCTGGGGAATCAAATGAGATTGTTTTTCCCAAGCTTGAGCTCCTCGGGGGTGAGCTACAGCTCTTAGGACAACGGTGGTGACTGGCATTCTGCAACAGGAAAGAGGAAGGAACTTCTGATCTGTGCAGTAAAAGCATCAACAATGCGCGTCCTCAACGAGCCCGCAGCAAAAAGGAAGGGAGCTCGGTTTCCATAGTGATCAGTCACCAGGAAGCCAGTGACGGGGCACATCAGCCAGAAGATTTTCCCCTCCCCTGGTTCCCTGCAAACACATTCCTAACTCCCGCGCTGGTGAGACGGCTGGCGCCTCTCCAGGATGAGCCTCCAGAACCACAGGTAGAGGAAGAAAGAGGAAGTCTTGGCCAGATGGAAATCAACACTGAAAATCCCCAGCCGCTGAGAGCGGATGGGGAGGGGTTCCAGCTCCTCTCAAAAGCGAAAATTGGGCGCCGATGCCTGGGCCACTGAAGCACTTTGTCACGCTTGGGTGGCCATGTGCTGACTTGAAAGCTCTTTGACGTATATGCCGCCTACATTATTCCATTTCATTCAAGTACATTATGCCCGACACCATACTGTGTTCTACTATGAGCCCCACAGCATGGGTATTATGAGCCCTTTTAGGACAGAAGAACAGAGCTGGTGCAGGGAGATGGGTGGGTCAGAAACAACTCACCAAGTGGAGATCGTTGCTGAGCGCCACTCCTGAAGTTCTTCAGGGCTCTCATCTGAGACTCGCCCTTGCCAAAATCAGACATTTTTCGCTAAATATAAATTGCAGGATTTTTTTTTTTTTTTTTTTTACAGAGTCAGAGAGAGGGATAGATAGGGACAAACAGACAGGAACGGAGAGAGATGAGAAGCATCAATAATCAGTTTTTCGTTTTGACACCTTAGTTGTTCATTGATTGCTTTCTCATATGTGCCTTGACTGCGGGCCTTCAACAGACCAAGTAACCCCTTGCTTGAGCCAGCAACCTTGGGTCCAAGCTGGTGAGCTTTTTTGCTCAAACCAGATGAGCCCACGCTCAAGCTGGCGACCTCGGGGTCTTGAACCTGGGTCCTCCACATCTCAGTCCAACGCTCTATCCACTGCACCACCATCTGGTCAGGCAGGATTATTATTATTATTTTTTGTATTTTTCTGAAACTGGAAACGGGGAGGCAGTCAGACTCCCGCATGCGCCCGACCGGGATCCACCCGGCATACCCACCAGGGGGCGATGCTCTGCCCATCTTGGGGCGTCGCTCTGCCGCAATCAGAGCCATTCTAGCACCTGAGGCAGAGGCCACAGAGCCATCCTCAGTGCCCGGGCAAACTTTTGCTCCAGTGGAGCCTTGGCTGCGGGAGGGGAAGAGAGAGACAGAGAGGAAGAAGAGGGGGAGGGGTGGAGAAGCAGATGCGTGCTTCTCCTGTGTGCCCTGGCCGGGAATCAAACCCGGAACTCCTGCACGCCAGGCCGATGCTCTACCACTGAGCCAACTGGCCAGGGCCAGGATTTTTTTTTTTAATGCTCTGAAATATCATTTGTTCCAAGCCTTGTTTGTCACTCTTCATCGTGCCACATTCTCTTGCCTCTTACCTTTTCATATGCTGTTCCCTCTGCTTGAAACACCGTTACCTGATTCTTTGGTCAATTAACTCCCCAGAGGAGATGCCTGGCCCCTCCTTCCCAGTGGCTCAGACACCTTGCTTTCTGGGCTTCCACAGAATTTACCATACCATATTGTGAGGCTCATCTAGGCCCACACTAGCTGTGTGACCTTGGAGGGCTTCCTTAACCTCTCTGAACCTCCACTTTCTCATAGGCAAGATGGGGAGAGTGACAGTATCTGCCTTATAACATTTATGAGGATTAGATGTTAACACAGGTTAAGCACTTAGAAAACACTAGCACATGGTTAGTGATCAGTAAACATTAGCTGCTAAAGAATCTTCTTAAAGCAGGGATCATCTTTCATGCATCTCCTCAGATTAAGATGTGTCAGCCCTCAGTGTTTAGCAATCTGTGTCAGATGAACTCTGAATTCATGGGTAGCTGTTTTCAGGCTACTGTTTATACAAAAGACACAGTGTTAGGTGCCTTCACCCGAAACTTAAATATTTAGTATGTCACTCTATAACTGGGCCCAGGTAGCCAAGAACCAGCATTTTGCCAGGATAGCATGCAGTATCCTCGAATGGGCCCTTCTGGTCTCCTGAGAGCCCCTCCCAACTTCGTGCCCTGCCCTGACTGGGCCTAGAAAGGGTCCTCACACGCAGTGCCAGGCCAAGAGGCTCCAAGCCTCACCACAGCCGGGTTACCCATGTGGTCTATAAACTCGAAGAGATTCAAATATTCCACATACCTGCAACCCCAATGCTACTTCAATGGCAAAACCACCCTGCCTTGGGCAGCCATTCTCCTCGGTGGTTCCGCTTGAACAAAATGAAACCGAACTCTTCATGTAAATACTCTGATTTTAAACTAAGTCGTAGAACAGCTGAGCCCCTCCACTTAAAAATATTCTGTTAATATTAATAAAAATAAGCCTTCCTCAACTTGATGGAAACAGAAAGCAAATCTGAGGTCGCCTGGGACTTGAGGAACTAGGGATTGACTGCAAATGGGCAAAAGAGAACTTTGGGGGTGAGGGAAATGTTCTAAAAGCAGATTGTGGTGATCTCTGTATGACTATATATTTATAAAATATAGAATTCTCAAATTTAGCAAATAGCCTTGGTTGGTTGGCTTAATGGAAGAGCGTCGGCCTGAAGTGTGGATGTCCTGGGTTCGATTCCCAGTCAGGGTACACAGGAGAAGCGACCATCTGCTTCTCTACCCCTCCCAGGCCCCCTCTCTCTCTCTTTACTTCCAGCAGCCATAGCTCAAATGGTTTGAGCAAGTTGGCCCCGGTGCTGAGGAGGGCTCCATGGCCTCACCTTAAGTGCTGAAATAGCTCGGTTGCTGAGCAATGAAGCAGCAGCCCCAGACAGGCAGAGCATTGCCCTGTAGGGGGCTTGCCAGGTGTACCCTGGTTGGGCGCATGAGGAAGTCTGTCTCTCTGCCTCCCTGCCTCTCACTTAATTTTAAAAAACATTTAGCAAATAAAAACAGGATATTCAGTTAAATTTGAGTTTCAGATGAGCAACAAATAAAAACAGGATATTCAGTTAAATTTAAGTTTCAGATGAGCAACAAATAATATTTTTACTTTATGCATGTCCTAGATATTGCATAAAGAGGTATTTGTTGTTTATATAAATTTCAAATTTAACTGAACATAGTATATATATCATCTGGCAGTCCTAACTAGATGTCATTGAAGTGTACACTTAAAATGGGCAAATTTTATGGTATGTAAATTATATTTTGGTGTTAAGTTTAGCATAGTGCCTAGGTTAGAGCATCATCCAGATCAGGGGTCCCCAAACTTTTTACACAGGGGACCAGTTCACTGTCCCTCAGACCGTTGGAGGGCCACCACATACAGTGCTCCTCTCACTGACCACCAATGAAAGAGGTGCCCCTTCCGGAAGTGCAGTGGGGGCCGGATAAATGGCCTCGGGGGCCGCATGCGGCCCTCATCCTTAGTTTGGGGACGCCTGATCCAGATACAGAGGTTGCAGGTTTGATCCCCGGTCAGGGCACATACAGGAACAAATTGATGTTTCTCTCTCTCCCCCTCTTTCTAAAACTGATAAATTTTTAAAAATTATATTTAAAAAATTTAGCATAGCACCTATAAATAGTTTTTTGATTAAGAAAGTGCAGCGTTTCCTTCTGCATACCCTCCCCACTCTCTCCCACTCTCACCCCTGGAAAAATACAACTATAAAAAACACAGCACCAGCCCAGGAACCCAGAGCAGTCGTCAGTGTAGGAAAGCTGAACATTCACCATAGCTTTGTCATCAGCCGCCTCCATCCGAACATAAACATTCCCCTCACAATCCCTCCAGCTATCAGCGACAGGAAGACTGGAGGCACAGGGAATGCTCACTGACCAATCACCTTCTAGGATTCATCCTGACCACTAGCGATGAACCAATAGTAGGCCGCAACACTGCTGCAATGTGCGAGGTGATTGGCAGACATTTGAAAACTCTTGAGAAGACGTCATTTTATTTCTCTTCAGCCTTCACAGAATGCCTTGACTGGGTTAGGGACCCATACAGCTCAGTATCCATTGCTGGAAAGGACATGACTTTAAAGGAGCAAGAGGAACTCATTGAACTGAAACAAGATCATGGTTTAAAGCTAAAGTTTGCTGATCTTCCTTTGGACAGTTTTTGGTTATCTGTTGCCAAGGAGTTCCCCATTCTGGCCAACAAAGCTATTTTGACATTGCTCCCATTTTCAACCACATATCTATGTGAGCTGAGCTTCTCAAGCTTGACTGCGATAAAAACTAAAAACAGAGAGAGACTGAGAACTGTTGAGGAAGAGCTTCGTGTGTGTCTTTCTACCATTCCTGCCAGGATATCCCTTTTGTGATCATCGAAACAAGCCCAGGTTTCACACTAAGTAAGTATAAATACATTTAGAAACTATATTATTAACTACATGTATAATATGTACTGTGTTAGAGTGTCATTTTGGTAGGTGGTGTGCCCCAGGATTTTGTAAATGTAAAAAATGTGCCGCGGCTCAAAAAAGGTTGAAAATCACTGCTCTAACCAACTAAGCTACCCAGCCAGGGCCAGAACTGCATTTTGCAATCAAGAAGAGATTGTTAGATGGCCAGTCCTGGTGTCTGGGTGATTTCTGGGGCCCGGCAAAGGGACCAAGTTTCCAGAGCCCTGAAGACAAGTGGTAGCACCTCAAAATATGAACTCATTTTCTACACCACCTTCATTAGCTGAGCAGCTGTCAAGAACAAGGGCCACAGCTCTCAATACCTGGCAAACAAATGCAGTGTTGCCTTACAAACTGATCACTTCTCTGAGGTACCCACAGTGCATTTCGGGAGAAGCTTCAAGAACAAGTGAAGGAGCAGCTATCCTGAGACTAGAGAGACTCCATGAAAGAATCTGGAGGTTGCCTGACCTGTGGTGGCGCAGTGGATTAGGCATCGACTTGGAACGCAGAGGTCGCCAGTTTGGGACCCTGGGCTTGCCCGGTCAAGGCACATATGAGAAGAAACTACTACGAGTTGATGCTTCCTGCTCCTTTCCCCTCTCTCTCTTTCCCCTTTCTAAAAATCAATCAGTAAAATCTTTTTAAAAAAAGGATCTGGAGGTCATGAAGGAGGTGGCCATGGTTCCGGCAGAGGAAGTGGCTGCTGAGGAAGCTGGAGGAAGAGGAGAAGAAACACTTGGAGCAGGAAAAGAAATGGCTGGCTGTAAACGCACTTTCCTCTTCAGAAAACAGCAGTGGCCCAGATGCTGGAGAAGTGTGAGGAGACACGTGAAAACCTCAAAAGGAAGAAACAGCAAAAGCTCCATAAAGCTCCTCAGAAAAATGGAATGAATAGAAGACCCCCCTGTCACTTAATCCAAACCCAAGAAAAAGAAATTCTTTTGGAGGAAGGAGCTGGTTAGTCGTGATCTTGAGGAGACAACGGGCAGTGGAAATCTTTCCACGAGGAAGAAATCTTTCCCCAAAGAGGAATCAGTTAGTGACTCCAAAGAGGCAAGAAACTAGATTGTCCCCTAAGAAAAAGAGAAAATTCTCTTTGAAAACGGAGCCACTCAGCAGTGGACCTGAAGAGGCTGCTGTAACAAGAGCAGCAGATTCAAGAAAAAGATGGAAGTTCCAAAAGCCATCCCAGGATTAGAACAGACAGGACCCTGGTGGAGTATCACCATCCGGTGAGCCTCCCCCTACATCCCCAAAAAAACAAATTCACAAGAGGAAAAAGAGAGAGAGAGCGTTAGCTACCTTTTTAGAAGGACACATTGTACCCGTCCATAGTAAATACAATTACCTCTTGAACAGCACGGGTTTGGACTGCAAGGGTCTACTGATACACAGATATTTTTTCAATAAATACACTTGGCTCTTTGTATCCCTGGGGTTCACATCCACAGATTCAACCAACTTCGGAACAAAACAAAACAAAACAAAACAAAACAAAAAATGGTATTTTCGCATTCCCAACCGCAGATTCCCATCTGTGGTTGGAAAATACTGCTTTCAGTCTGCAGTTGGTTGAATCCCTGGATGCAAAGTGCTGACTGTAGAGTCAAAAGTTATATGCAGATATCGTACTGTGCTCCTAATTCTAAACTTGTTCACAGGGAAACTGTACATACAATAGCATGCACTGGTAGGTCTGGCTCTAAGCAATCTAGGTGCCAAATTCTGACCAACTGTCAAAAATGTGATAATCTGTTCTTCAAATTCACCATCTGAAGTCTGCAAATGAACTCTTTCCTTGAATGAAAAGGAATCATCAACATTCCACTCTGCGCTCTTCACTTTCATGGTACCATTTCGATACTGAAGGATTTCACAAAAACTGCTCCCAAACAGTGGATGCTTCAAGGACAGTTTGTGAACTTATAAACCCAACAATCCCATTACTCGGCCCACTAGCTTTATAAGCAGGGCAATTTGGCCATTTCAAGCTGAGAAGAGAAGCACTTCTGAGCATGCTCAGATCAGCCCAAAGATAAAGCTAGACCCACTTGGGACTTCTCAGGGTGAGTAATGGATAGGTCAGTGAAAGATTCCAAGTGGCTGTTTATGAATGAGGACAATGTAGCCAGATTGTCCCTTTGTTTATTAGAAACCTTAACTAATCAAACATATATATACAAAATAGAAGAATCATTAACTACACTGCTCACAAAAATTAGGGGAGCCCTAGCCAGTTGGCTCAGCGAAAGAGCGTCAGCCTGGCGTGTGGAAGTCCTGTGTTTGATTCCTCGTCAGGGCACACAGGAGAAGTGCCCATCTGCTTCTCCACCCTTCCCCCTCTCCTCCCTCTCTGTCTCTCTCTTCCCCCTCCTGCAGCCAAGGCTCCATTGGAGCAAAGTTGGCCCGGGTGCTGAGGACGGCTCCATGGCCTCCACCTCAGGTGCTAGAATGGCTCCAGCGGCAAGGACACCCCAGATGGGCAGAGCATCGCCACCTGGTGGGCATGCTGGGTGGATCCCAGTCAGGTGCATGAGGGAGTCTGTCTGACTGCCTCCCCGCTTCTAACTTCGGAAAAATACAAAAAAAAAAAAAAAAAAAAAAAAAATAGGGTATATTTTATTGCTTTATATTCATTTTGAAATATCCCCAATTTTTGTGAGCAGTATATTTAGTAAATAACATTTTGGATAAAAATCTTTCCAATAATGATATATATATATATTTTTGTATTTTTCTGAAGCTGGAAACGGAGAGAGACAGTCAGACAGACTCCCGCATGTGCCCGACCAGGATCCACCCGGCATGCCCACCAGGGGCGATGCTCTGCCCACCAGGGGGCGATGCTCTGCCCCTCCGGGGCGTCGCTCTGCCTCGACCAGAACCACTCTAGCGCCTGGGGCAGAGGCCAAGGAGCCATCCCCAGCGCCCGGGCCATCTTTGCTCCAATGGAGCCTTGGCTGCGGGAGGGGAAGAGAGAGACAGAGAGGAAGGAGGGGGGGGGTGGAGAAGCAGATGGGCGCTTCTCCTATGTGCCCTGGCCGGGAATCGAACCCAGGTCCCCCGCACGCCAGGCCGATGCTCTACCGCTGAGCCAACCGGTCAGGGCCCAATAATGATATTTTTGATTAAAAAAAAAAAAATGGAGGTGATGGTGAAAAGGTAGGAATCCAAGCCTACTCAGAATTATGAAAAATTCTAAAGCAGCAAATAGCATTTTGTGCTTCTGCTAATCAGTATATCAGCAATCACTTTTTACAGGACTGAGAGAAAGTAACTTGATCTCAGGTACTGGTGTTTACATGCATTTGACAGTATTTTTTATCTAATGGCTAAATTTCTTCAATAAGCACTTCAGTTCATTTACTCCCATGGATTTGAAATAGGGTATTTCTGAAGAGAGCTTTAAGATTTTTTTTTTCAAATGACTTAAAAGAAAAGCAAGCCAAAATAAAAAGTTGTTGCAGGCAGAAACAATGAGCTGTTCGGTTGCTTCCCAGGCCCATCTGAAACTACAGAAATTTGACAATGGCGCCATCTAATGGAAGATCAGAAGGTTAAACAAAAATATCATTTCCAATTTTTTTTTAGCAGCAGCTTCTCCTAAACACCTCCTTATGAGCTTTGGACACCTGCATTGTTTACTTCATTTTAGGTTATTATTTAAAGTAGATACATACGACTGATGTAAAGAAAAGTATATAAAATACATAGTATAAAAATAATATATAAGCCTGACCTGTGGTGGCGCAGTGGATAAAGCGTCAACCTGGAAACGCTGAGGTTGCCGGTTCAAAACCCTGGGCTTGCCTGGTCAAGGCACATATGGGAGTTGATGCTTCTTGCTCCTCTCCCTTCTCTTTCTCTCTCCCCTCTCTATAATGAATAAATAAAATCTTTAAAAAAAAATAATAATATATAAAAATATTTAAAACTTCCCCATTTATTTCTCCAGACATATATACATATACAAATAAATCAATGAACAAATATATAACTATTAATTTATATGTATATACATATTATAAGTAAATGAACTATATGTTATATATTTTCCTCAACATGCTTTTTTTTTGCCCATAATTAATGTATTTCCATTTAAACACATAGAGACTACCTCATTCTTTAAAATGGCTCCAAAATATCTCATCATGTGTGGAATTTATTCTCCAGGTAATAACAATGTTCTAAAATTAGACTGTGTTGATTGTTACTAAAAATCACTTGAACTGTATAAAGTTTATGGTACATGAATTATATCTCAATAAAGCTGTTTAACAATAGAACTGATGTCAAATAATGTCCCATTGTAAGGTCTCCTATAATTTAAATAACTAGTTTCCAATTGATGAGTACTTTGCAGATTTTCATGATTATAAAGCAAAACCGCATGGATGTCTTATGCCTATCTTTACACCCTTGTAGATATAGAGGGAAGATTCTAGGTCTACCCAACATGCTCTTGATGCAAAGGCAAGAATTCTGATGTTAACTGGTGTAGCAGAAGCCACTTCAAATTTCTTCTTCTAAGACTATAAAGGGTATAACATGTGCTAAAGTAAATTGTATGTTGCAGATGAGCCTGTGTTCCCCTCAGTGATCATGAATAGGGGAAGAGAAAGAGGTGGTTCAGTCTTCTAAAAACAATCTACCATAGCTGGGTATGGTTAGGCATCCTAGTTAGTATCCCCAGATCTGCCTCTACTGGCTGGAGACTTAGGTATGTTCCTGAATGATTTTTCCCTCTGGGAAACAGAACAACTTACAGCATTATTATGAGGATGGAGTGAGCTTGACCATTTGATGGACTGATTCCTGGCCTGAAGATGTTCAATAAGTGCTAGATCCTTCCCTTTGATCCTTGAAAGACTCAGGATGAGGGCATGGCAAACTCAGAGAGGCAGGAAAGACACTGGGAAATCCACCCACATGGTGTAGTTCCTGAGAGGTGAGCCCCACAATGAAGATGTCACTGACCCAGTCCAAGCATGGACACCAAAGCTCACTATTCACAGCTATAGGTGGAGCAAGTCCCAAGAAGAATCAGGAGGAGGGTGAGGCCGGAGCTGGTTTATAAACTGACCCTCATCTTCCCAGAATCCTCATTAGCCCCTTCCTTGAGAGGGACAATTGACATCACTCTGTGACCCAGAGATAGAACATCCCCCTGGGTAGCAGTTTAGGCCATCCCAGATATAGGAGAACTGGAGATCAAGGGAAAATCACCAGAGCCCTGTCAGTGCCAGCCCGTGAGGAATCACACAGCCTCCTTCTTATAAAGACACCAGTATGACTTCATGTTAACTAATACATATGCAAAGACCTCTTTTCTAAACGAATTCACATTCAAAGGTTCTGTGTGGATATGACATTGTGATGCGGGGGAGGCACTATTCAACTGGGAACAGACCTGTGGGAACAAACAAGAAATGAGAAGAACATCTTCTACAGTGCCCAAATCAGAACAGCCCAGAATGTCCATTTACACTGTTCAAGAAACAATACAAAAGAAAGTCAGCCTGACCACTGGTTGCGCAGTGGAAAGACTGTCAATCTGGTATGCTGAGGTCGCAGGTTCAAAACCCCAAGGTCACCAGCTTGAGTGTGGGCTCATCCAACTTGAGTGCAGGCTCACTAGCTTGAGCGAGGGGTCGCCAGCTTGAGCATGAGATCATCAACATGATCTCATAGTCGCTGGCTTGAAGACCAAGGTTGCTGGCTTGAGCAAGGGGTCACTGGCTCAACTGGAGCTCCCGGGGTTATGGCATAGAAAGCAATCAATGAACAACTAAGGTGCCAGAGCTATGAGTTGATGCTTCTCATCTTTCCCTCTTCCTCTCTCGAAAAATAAAAATAAAAAGAAAGTCAATGATTTCTATTTCTGGAATGAAAAACAATTTGATTATTATAACAAAAATATGAACAGCTCTCCATAGTGTTTTGATTAAATAGGGCTCAGAAATTGTCATATGAAGAGTTGAAAATAGCAAATATATTTAATCAGGATGGTAATCATATTTTGGCAAAACTCATTGCTGTAATAAATTCTACAATCTCAAGTAAACAAAATAATGAAAAGAATAACTTAATCTGTTTTACACATGTATTTGAGATTATAAAAATCCTGGAAATTTTCAAATCAAAATTGTATCCGTAAAGCAAGTGAGAATATTCAGAAAATATTATCAGGATTTTTATCACAATCTAATGTATAGTTATAAATAATTAAGTATTTTTAGATATGAAATTAATATAATTTCAAAAAAGAATTAAAAAGCATGAGTGCATTGCTTGGTCTTTGGTGGCACAGTGGATAAAGCATCCATCTGGAATGCTGAGGTCGCCAGTTCGAAACCCAGGCTCGCCCGGTCAAGACACAAACGAGAACGAGTTGATGCTTCCTGATCCTCCCCCCTTTCTCTCTTTCTTTCTCTTCTCTCTAAAATCAATCAATAAAATAAAATTTAAAAAGCATAGGTATATCATTGTGATCTAAATTAATAACTCTGCTTGGGAGAGTCATAACTATTGGGAGAAACATAACTATTCAAATAAGAAAAAACATTTTGGAAAATTTATAAAACAAGGCAATAAAACTTTCATCACTATTTCTAAAACTTCAACTATTTCCATAACATATATTTTGAAATTACCTAAAATGTAAAATTCAAGACTTTGAAAATAGCTTGCTGGTGTCTGTTCATCTCTTAAAGGTGAAAAAACATCTGAAATACTTGATCTAAATTTTCTTGTCAGTGCTTGAGAAATAGGGCTCCAATGATGTTTCATGGAAACCTCACTAGATTTTGCACACACACAGCAGGAGTAGCAAGGAAATCTGGGACATCCAGAGGTTCAGCCAAAGTTTCAGAAATGGTTTCTAGACCCTTCAGCCTGGTGGTGGGGAGTGCTGTGGCAGGCCCTGCTCCCCTCCTCCGGACTGGACGGAGTGGCTCGTCCTCTCTGTGGAACAGCTTGGCTAGAGACGTCTGGGTGGTTGTGGTTCTGTGCACATGCCCCCCAGGCCCATGCCCGGTGACTGAATGATGAGGAAGCTGTACCAGCCCAGCCCCCACACCACGCGATGGCTCAAACCCCATGGTTTATCTCACACCCCAGCCCTCCCTTGGCAGTGGGCCAGCTTTGGCTGACCACTTATCTCTACTTAGTTTCTTCCCATGCCCTGCTCTGCTTGCCCGTCTCCATCCCTTCACTTCAGCCACTCCCCCAATAAGTTGCATACTTAGGAATCCCCTCTCAGGCTCTGTTGCTCAGGATCCTGTCCTCAGATCACTGGCATCCAACCCTCCCTCTCTGGGGGATATAATTAAAGATATGAATCATGTCAATAATTTAAAATATTTCCCTGATAAAATTTTTTTTTTATTTTCCATCTTTCATCAGAGAAACATCAGAGAGAATTAAGTAGTGATAGGTCTCAAGGCTTGGGGATTGAGATCATGAAACTGAGAGGCCCCTGGCCCTTCTGGAGAGCTCGTAATGTCGCAGCTGCAAAGTTTGGAAACCTGAAGTCCTGAATGTTTATTTTAATAGAAACAGTAAAATTTTGGGAAAACAAAACATTTTAGGGAGGTTTATCCTGAAGCAGTGATATTCTTTTATTTTTTATTTTTTTTTTTTTTACGTTTTTCTGAAGCTGGAAACAGGGAGAGACAGTCAGACAGACTCCCGCATGCGCCCGACCGGGATCCACCCGGCACGCCCACCATGGGGCGACGCTCTGCCCACCAGGGGGCGATGCTCTGCCCATCCTGGGCGTCGCCATGTTGCGACCAGAGCCACTCTAGCGCCTGGGGCAGAGGCCACAGAGCCATCCCCAGCGCCCGGGCCATCTTTGCTCCAATGGAGCCTTGGCTGCGGGAGGGGAAGAGAGAGACAGAGAGGAAAGCGCGGCGGAGGGGTGGAGAAGCAAATGGGCGCTTCTCCTATGTGCCCTGGCCGGGAATCGAACCCGGGTCCTCCGCACGCTAGGCCGACGCTCTACCACTGAGCCAACCGGCCAGGGCCGAAGCAGTGATATTCTAACAGAGATTTTAATACTTTCAGATTTACAAGATTAATTTGAGGAATGAAAGAAAAAGGGAAGGCATCATATAAAAATGAAGAAATATCTGCACAGCAAAAGAAACTGACAGCAAGACAAATAGGCCACCATCTAAATGGGAGATGATATTTTCAAATGACAGCTATGATAAGGGGTTAATATTCAAAACATATAAAAAACTCACAAAGCTCAGCAACAAACAAGCAAACAATCCAATTAAAAAATGGGGAGAGGGGCCCTGGCCGGTTGGTTCAGCGGTAGAGCGTCGGCCTGGCGTGCGGGGGACCCGGGTTCGATTCCCGGCCAGGGCACATAGGAGAAGCGCCCATTTGCTTCTCCACCCCCCCCCCCCTTCCTCTCTGTCTCTTCCCCTCTCGCAGCCAAGGCTCCATTGGAGCAAAGATGGCGCGGGCGCTGGGGATGGCTCCTTGGCCTCTGCCCCAGGCGCTAGAGTGGCTCTGGTCACAGCAGGGCGACGCCCTGGAGGGGCAGAGCTTCGCCCCCTAGTGGGCAGAGAGTCACCCCTGGTGGGCGTGCCGGGTGGATCCCGGTCGGGCGCATGCGGGAGTCTGTCTGTCTCTCCCCGTTTCCAGCTTAAAAAAAAAAAAAAAATGGGGAGAGGACTTGAACAGACACTTCTCCCAAGAGGACATGCAAATGACCAACAGATACCATATTTTTCGCTCCATAAGACACACCTGACTATAAGACACACCTAGGGTTTTAAGGAGGAAAATAAGAGAAAAAATATTCTGAACCAAATGATGTGTTAAAATACTTAACAAAATACCGTATTTTTCACTCCATAAGATGCACGGGCATTTTCCCCTCCACTTTAGGGGGTGGGGGGGTGGGAGTGCTTCATATGGAGCAAAAAAAAAACGATACATGAAAAGATATTCATCTTAACTAGCTACTCAGGAAATGCAAATCAAAACTACAATGAGGCACCACTTCACTGGCTATTATCAACAAAACAAGTGTTGGAGAGGCTGTGGAGAGAAAGGAACCCTCATTCACTGCTGGGAATGCAAATTAGTACAACCATTATGGAAGAAAGTATGGTGGTTCCTCAAAAAATTACGAATAGAACTACCATAAGACACAGCAATCCCTCTACTGGGTACCTACCCCCAAAACTCAAAAACATTGGTACATAAAGACACATGCACCCCCATGTTCATTGCAGCATTGTTCACAGTGGCCAAGACATGGAAACAGCCAAAGTGTCCCTCAATAGAGGACTGGATAAAGAAGATGTGGTACATATATACAATGGAATACTACTCAGCCATAAGAAATGATGACATAGTAAAAAGAAAAAGAAAAAAAGAAATGATGACATAGTGCCATTTACCACAACATGGATGGACCTTGAGAACATTCTACTGAGTGAAATAAGTAAATCAGAAAAAGCTAAGAACTGTGTGATTTCACACATAGGTGGGATATAAAATTGAGACTCATGGACATAGATAAAAGTGCAGTGGTTACGGGGGGGGGTATATAGAGGAGGAGGTGAGGAGAAGGGAGTAACGAGGGACAAATGTAGGGTGACGGAAAATGATTTAACTTTGGGTGATGGATATACAACATAATCAACAGTTCAAATGCTATAGAAATGTTTACCTGAAACTTATGTACTCATTGATCAATGTCACCTGTTAAATTTAATTTTCTAAATAAAATTTTTAAACAATAAAAAAGGAAAGAAAAAAATGAAGAAATATGGCATACTCCTTGTTACAAAACAAAATATCCATTCCAAAAGAAAAAATATAATATTCTAAAATAAATTATTATATGAAAGGGCATTTTGTTTCTAGAGGGTAAAAGTGAAAATAAATGAATTTGAAAGTCATTTAAATTTAAATTTATTAAATCCTGACACTTTACCAAATGGTATTTGTAAAGTTCTGTGGAAGGATAAATAAGCTAGTGGAGTAAGTGATTTTTGTGATTAAGAAATATAAAATAGGCCCTGGCCGGTGGCTCAGCGGTAGAGTGTCGGCCTGGCGTGCAGGGGACCCGGGTCCGATTCCCGGCCAGGGTACACAGGAGAAGCGCCCATTTGCTTCTCCACCCCCCCCCCCTCCTTCCTCTCTGTCTCTCTCTTCCTCTCCCGCAGCCAAGGCTCCATTGGAGCAAAGATGGCCCGGGCGCTGGGGATGGCTCCTTGGCCTCTGCCCCAGGTGCTAGAGTGACTCTGGTCACGGCAGAGCGACACCCCAGAGGGGCAGAGCATCGTCCCCTGGTGGGCAGAGCGTCACCCCTGGTGGGCGTGCTGGGTGGATCCCGGTCGGGCACATGCGGGAGTCTGTCTGACTGTTTCTCCCCGTTTCCAGCTTCAGAAAAATACAAAATATATATATATAAAATATATATAAAATAGGCCCTGGCCGGTTGGCTTAGTGGTAGAGCATCGGCCTGGCGTGCGGGAGTCCCGGGTTTGATTCCCGGCCAGGGCACACAGGAGAAGCGCCCATCTGCTTCTCCACCCCTCCCCCTCTCCTTCTTCTCTGTCTCTCTCTTCCTCTCCCGCAGCCAAGGCTCCATTGGAGCAAAGTTGGCCTGGGCGCTGAGGATGGCTCTATGGCCTCTGCCTCAGGCACTAGAATGGCTCTGATTGCAACAGAGCAACGCCCCGGATGGGCAGAGCATCGCCCCCTGGTGGGCATGCTGGGTAGATCCCGGTCGGGCACATACGGGAGTCTGTCTGACTGCCTACCCATTTCCAACTTAAGAAAAATACAAAAAAAAAAAACAACCCAAAAAAAGAAATATAAAATAATAAAAATATTGGATATAGAAAACTTGCAAACAGCATTATAAGGACTGGGACATTTTTAATTTTAGCATTGCTATTGTTCAACAGAAATTGACAATTTAACACCATGAACAATATCAATGACATGAAGAGAAATTTTCTATTTATTGGGGATATACACTATCTAAGGGCCACCAATTTGAAGAAATTCTTTGGAGAAGTTCAAGGCAGCTCCCCATGATGAATCACCACAGACAGTTAGCCCTATCTCAAAAGAACACACCAATCATTTCTAAACATCAACAAAATTTTGGAAATTATGATAATTCAATTAACGATTTGTTGGAAAATTTATATCACTCACTAGGTACTTTTGCAATACTTGATTGCTTAGGTTATTTAGAGAGAAAGCAGGGGTGGTAATGAAATATACTTAAATTTTTTTAATCTATGCATTGAGTTACATATTTATATAACTCTACTGGTCATTATATATTTTTCACAATAGCTCTGCACACCTCATAGAGGCTCTGTAAGGATTAAATAAGATTGTCAGTGTAAAACTCTTAGACAACAGAAAGGAATATAGTAAATTGACTATTTGTATGACTATATTTATTGTTACCAATCGCATTAATATGGTATATTACTGTGGACCATATGATTTGGGACCCAAGGTCCATAGGTGAACTTTGTTTTTTTCCATTTGAGACATCACTTCTGATTTTCTGTACAACCTTTGACAAATGACTTTCCTTTTCTAGGGGCCTCACTAAAAACACTGCTAGTAATCTTTACTAACAACTCTAAGTAGCACTTCCTCTGATTTTCTATCTTTGTGTCCAAGTTGCGGTCTGTACGCTTCCTGCTGCAGCAGAAAGTTCCTCACACACAAACGCCCCAGTCACGTCAGCTGTTCTGGAAGGCCCCTGGTCTTCGCAGGCACAACGGCTCTCCGGGACCCTGCCCCACCCTCTTTCCAGGAGAAGATGACTGAGATGTTCCTGGGAAAAGTGTCAAAGACAAAACTTCCACCTCCCTTAGCAGAAATTCTGTCATTTCCAAGGTCATCCCACCAGAGATCAAACTTGTGGGGTTCTTTCTCTTCCTCCTTTTCAGTGAAAGAAATGGCCAACAATATCACAGTATGGAGATCACCATCTACCATGGAGTGCCCTTTATAAAATTTTGTTTGTTTGTTTGTTTGTTTGTTTGTTTGTTTTAGAAGAATAGATAGGTGCCTGAGAAGTGACTTCTACTGAGGGGCATGAAGGCCTTTTGCAGACTGAAGGCTAAGGAAGGGGATCTGCTTCCAGGCAGTAGTGGCCTGCCAGGGAGTAAGTGGGGGTGACAGCAGCAGGACCTGGCTCTGCTTGGACCCCAGGGGTGGTTGAGAGTGAGACTAGGAATGACTGACCACCACAGGCTGGGACCTAAAGAGCCCGTGCCAGGAGCACCGGGGCTGAGTCCATACTAGAGGCTGGAAATGTCCTGGAAGAACATTTCCCAGGTAGGAACCTGGCTTCCCCGCCGAGAGGGCACCGGGCTACCAGACTGTGTGAAACCCACAAGGCCACCCCTGAGTAGCAACAAGTATCAGGAACTTAAGTGCTCCAGTCACAGCTCCCTTCATTGGGGAGGCCCCTCAGCACTTCCCACTCGCCACTTGAGAGCGGGACACCAGAACAAGTGGTTCTGTCTATACACACTTTACGGAGCTGGAGAATTCTGGGCCAGGAAGAAATGAACCACAATATATTCTAGGTTGTCATTTACAGACTCTGAGACAGTTGGGGCCCTTGTTAAAATTCAGAGTCCCAAGTTTCAACCCTAGTAAGTCTGGAGTGGGGCCTAAGAGTTAACATTTAACACAGTCTGACCAGGCAGGGGCTCAGTGCCTAGAGCGTGGGCCTGGGATGCTGAGGACACAGGTTCAAAACTCCAAGGTCGCTGGCTTGAGCGTGGGATCATAGACATGACTCTTTGGTTGCTGGTTTGAGCCCCAGGTCACCGGCTTGAACAAGGGGTCATTAGCTTGGCTACAGCCCCCACACCCACCTCGTCAAGGCACATATGAGAAAGCAATCAATGAACAACTAAGGTGCTGCAACAAAGAATTGATGCTTCTCATCTCTCTCCCTTCCTGTCTGTCCCTCTCTCTAAAAAGAAAAAAAAAGAAATGCCTGATTGTGTTAAATGTTTCTGTTTTGGTCTGGTGTTTTGAGAGAGAGAGAGGAACAGACAGACAGGACAGGAGAGAGATGAGCAGCATCAACGTGTAGTTGTGGCACCTTAGTAGTCTCATATGTGCCTTGATGGGGGAGGGGGTCAGCTGCAGCCATGGGGTCATGTCTATAATCCCACGCTCAACCTGGTGGCCTTGGGGCTTTGAATCTCTGGGTCCTAGTGTCTGTCCCAGGCTGACGCTCTCTGCACTGTGCTGCCACCTGGTCAGGCCACAATCAGGTATTTCTGATGCCATGCTTGTTTGTGTCTGCCCTAGACAGTCAATATTTACCTCCCAAGTCTAAAGCAAACTTTCATTAAGTTCCTTTTAATATAGGACCAATCCAGAGAGAAATAATCGGGTGGGTTTACAAAAAGACAACATTAACAGTAGTATTTTTCACTTTCTTTTTCCCACTGTTCAACTTCCGATCCAGCCTGAGTTAGCACAACTTACCACATCTCTTTCTCCTTACATTGAGGAACACAGGTTGGTCAAACCAATCCGTTATATTATGCCAAGCTTGTGCGGACAACTGTAATTTCTTTAACAGGGTCAAAAGGGAAGAAGTTCTCTGAATGACTCACCCTATGGGGCACCACGCCTCCTGTGCCCTCCTCTTAGATTTCATTTGGGAGAATGCGGAGCCACATGAACACACCGGGGCAATTTTTCTCCTGCCACATCTAAGGCTTGCACCTTGAAACAAACCATGACATGGACAAGGAGCTTTCTTGTACTTCTCTCTCTTGCGACTGCAAACGTAGTACTGAATTATAAAACAAGTAAAGGACCAAACCGTAAGTTTCACTTACTTCTCTCTTATACCAAAACCATCTTCACCCAAACAGCGAGTGCTCAACTCTAAATGTGATCATTCATGAATAAGTGTTTCTATACTTTTAGATGAATAACCAGGGTAAAGCCTTTTCCATTACTTGCCCTTTAAAATGAAATGATTTTAGGGAGAGTCTTGGAGTATCTTTCCTGAGACTCGGAGATAAATGATTTTGATTGTTTTTACAATGAAATGTTTCTTTCTCTGTTGTTTTTTAAATTGGAAAAGCAACACACAAGTCACTGTAAAATAATTCAAGCAATATTAATATATATATGTATATATATATTAGGAGGCAGTTTATCACCACCAAGCTAGACTAACCAGGGTTGTGGTCCTAAGCCTGGTTCTACTGTTTTTCAGCTGATAGCCTGGCAACAACTGTACGCTGATTTTTTCTTCTTCTGTGAAATGGGGGCAATGAAAGCACTTTCCTGAGAGGGCTGTTGTGAGGACTGAGTGAGACAAGCCATGTCCTTCACCACAATTCCTAGTGGTGGGAGCCACTAAGAAAGGCTAGCTCACATTATTCTTAGTGTGAAGAATCCCTCCTCCCTCTCCACTTCCAGAAGCAAGTGCTGTTAACAGTCATTTTCGATTTAATATCATAGTAAACAAACTCTCCTGTGACTTGCCTGTTTCTATTTACAATACATCACAGACATCTTTTTAAGTAGTAAATGCACACTTAACTTCCTTTTTTTCCCCAACAACTGCATGGCATTTCATACTATGACTCAGCCATAATTCATTTTACAGTCCCCTTAAGTTTCCACCCCCTTTTCTTGGTAATAGAAACAATGCTGCAGTGATCACCCTTGTACAAAATATCCTTTGTGGACACATTAGAGTGTAAGAGCACCTCTGCAGGATAAGATCCTAGAAATGAACTTGCTGGGTCAAAGGGCATGTACATTTAAATTGTTATAGAGGTTGCTAAGTTAGGTCCTTCCAACACATTGAACCTGTACATGGTCACCAACAGTGGCTACTTACATTGGAGTGCTCCTTCATCCTCTCTCCCAAGGTAGATGCAATCAGTTGTTGTTGTTTTTTTAAGTGAGAGGAGGGGAGACAGAGAGACTCCTGAATGCACCTGCACTGGAATACATGGGGCAAACCCCCTACGAGGCTGCTGCTGCAATGGTCTGCCCATCTGCTCTCCCCCTTGCTCATTGCTTGGCAACCAAGCTATTTTTAGTGCCTGAGGCTGAGGCTCCATGGGAGCCATCCTCAGTGCCAAGGGCCAACTTGCTTGAACCAATCTAGCATGGCTGTGGGAGAGAGAGAGAGAGAGAACTAGAGAGAGAGATAGAAGGGGGAGGGGAAGAGGTAGAGAAGCAGATGATTGCTTTCCTGTGTGCTCTGACCAGGAATCAAACCTGGGACATCCACATGCCAGGCCAGTGTTCTACCACTGAGCCAACTGACCAGGGCCACAATCAGTTTTTTTTAAATTTGTGTCAATCTGATGAGTAAAAAATAATATCACAATTTTCAGTTGCTTATCCACTTGTACAGTTGAGCATCTATTTTTATGTTATTGACCATGAAAGCTCTAGCTTTCCCATATAAAGGAAATTTAAGAATGGCTATTTGTGCCTGATCAGACGATGGTGCAGTGGATAGAACATCGGACTGGGATGTGGAAGACTCAGGTTCGAGACCTGAGTAAAACCTCATAGTAAACAAACTCTCAGTTTGAGCGCAGGCTCATCTCGTTTGAGCAAAAAGCTCACCAGCTTGGACACAAGGTTGCCAGTTTGAGCGCGGGCTCATCTGGTTTGAGCAAAAAGCTCACGAGCTTGGACCCAAGGTCGCTGGCTTGAGCAAGGGGTTACTCAGTCTGCTGAAGGCCCACAGTCAAGGCACATATGAGAAAGCAATCAAGGAACAACTAAGGTGTCGCAACGAAAAACTGATGATTGATGCTTCTCATCTCTCTCCGTTCCTGCCTGCCTGTCCCTATCTGTCCCTCTCTCTGACTCTCTCTCTGTCTCTGTAAAAAAAAAAAAAAAAAAGAATGGCTATTTGGTTGGAAAGAGAGGCAAAGCCTTGTCTTGAAGCTGAGCTTACATAAGACTGAGATGAGTGGATGGAGGTTGATGGCATTTTCAAGGGATCAGAATGTCTTCTCCACTAAAGCCATCCTTTGGCTCCAGCACTATTTAATTGTCTTCTGAATTTCTTCTTCTAGAAATTACTTATTTATATCATTTCCCATTTATTTGATTGTGTATCTTTTTCTTATTGATTTGCTGTTGATTTATAGATATATAAAAAGTGTTTTGCTTTTGTTTATATTTTATGTGGTATTTTCTTCTAGGCTACCAATCACTTGTCTTAAAAATTTGCCATAGAGAAATTTAAAGTTGAAGGGTGGTCAGTTGCCGGGGTCCAGCCCCAGGGGGGATCCAGGGGTCCCACAGGAGGAGACGGCGTCGGCGAAAATCGAGTGAGAGAGCCGAATTCTTTTCTTTCTCTTTATTCTCTGGTTAGCATTTACTGCCAGGAATCTCTCTCAAATGCTAGTACAGCTCCTTTTTTATACACACACACACCAAGTTACAATTACATGGTATTAATCATTGCTTCTGTTTCACTATGTTACATGTTTCCAGATAACAGTTAATTTATATCTATAAACTACAAATCAGGTGGCAAATCATTCAAAGTACAATTAAAAAATAACTTGAATAGCGATAACATCGGTAAAAGCTTTTAAAGGATTAGTACTAACTAATAACTCAACTTAACTGTTGTTGTGAGTCAAGGGGCAGAGAGAGATTAACAGACAAAATCATTAAAGACTAGCAAAGGACCACCGCTTGCTCAGGCAAATGGCCTTGAGTTTATGCAGTGTCCTAACTTTTCTCACAAGATAACAAAAGGCTTGCCCATTAAGAAATTGACATAACATTAAGAGTAACTTTTACTTAAAGATATATAGAGTGCACTCGCAAGATAGCTTAGTAGCAACATAATTTCAGAAGACATTAATTGCTATTGCTTCTATGGATGCCCCCCCATACCTCTCATTATCTGAAGAAAGAAATTTGGGGAGTATACAAACCTCATGAGAGTGTCTCACTGAGAAAGCCCAGCAACTGCCTTCAGTCATAATACAATTCTCTTAGCAAAACATTCTTTTCTTGCTGACTGCATTCCCATCCCAAGCCATGCAACGGGCCATTCCATTACACTTTACCTAAGATTCTAATGTCTAGTTAAACTTTATTTATTTACTATATTCACACACTAGTAAATTCTAACTATATTCTTCTTAGAGTGTTCCACTATTTGCAGATCAAATAAGCAAGAAGAAAGGAAAGTTTCTCTACTCTATCACATGAAAAGGCTAGGGAGGAAAAATGATGAATTAAGTGAAGGCCGAAAGGTGCTTTGCGCACAGCCACTCACTGCCTTCTACCCATTCACAAGTCACAATCTATTCTTTCTAACATGATTAAGAAGAAATTCTCCTACAAACTTAACCCTTTACGAGGGATATCATAGCCAGCCTTTTATGTTTATGAGCCCAGTTCAAGGGGCTTACAGGCTTTTCTGTGAAACTTACACCTTCTGTCTCATTTCCAAAGAAATTACTACGAATCTACAGGGAAAGCACGGTACTATTATTCCTGTGCCATAAATAATAGCACACACCCAGAAAAGGGGGGAATATAAGGCCAGATTAATTAAAAAAGTCAAAGGGGGAAGTATCATTGTGCCTTTCCTTTGCGGTGACTTTGTCAACCAGCAGCCGTTGGTCTTCTCTGCTGTGACTTTGTCAATCAGCAGTTTTTGATCTTCTTCTGCTGTGACCTTGTCAGCCAGCAGTTGTGGGTCTTCTCCTGCTGTGATCTTGTCAGCCAGCAGTTGTGGGTCTTCTCCTGCTGTGACCTTGTCAGCCAGCAGTCGTTGGTCGGCTCCCGACAGTCAGTTTTTTTTCAATCTTTTCTTTATGGCGCCTATTCTGTATGTATTATTTGGAAGACCTTTTCCTAGCGAGTGATATAAAAACATTTCCTTAGCCCTGGCCGGTTGGCTCAGCGGTAGAGCGTCGGCCTAGCGTGCGGAGGACCCGGGTTCGATTCCCGGCCAGGGCACACAGGAGAAGTGCCCATTTGCTTCTCCACCCCTCCGCTGTGCCTTCCTCTCTGTCTCTCTCTTCCCCTCCCGCAGCCAAGGCTCCATTGGAGCAAAGATGGCCCAGGCGCTGGGGATGGCTCTGTGGCCTCTGCCTCAGGCACTAGAGTGGCTCTGGTTGCAACATGGCGACGCCCAGGATGGGCAGAGCATCGCCCCCTGGTGGGCAGAGCGTCGCCCCCATGGTGGGCATGCCGGGTGGATCCCGGTCGAGCGCATGCGGGAGTCTGTCTGACTGTCTCTCCCTGTTTCCAGCTTCAGAAAAATGCAAAAAAAAAAAAAATTAAAAAAAAAAACATTTCCTTATATCCCTCTAAATTCCTCTATAACTTTATTTCTTACATCAGATTTTCTTTTTTAAAATTTATTTTATTAACCTGACCAGGCGGTGGCACAGTGGATAGAGCGTCAGACTGGGATGTGGAAGGACCCAGGTTCGAGACCCCGAGGTTACCAGCTTGAGCGCAGGCTCATCTGGCTTGAGCAAAAAAGCTCACCAGCTTGGACCCAAGGTCGCTGGCTCCAGCAAGGAGTTACGCAGTCTGCTGAAGGCCCCGGTCAAGGCACATATGAGAAAGCAATCAATGAACAATTAAGGTGTCACAACGAAAAACTAATGATTGATGCTTCTCATCTCTCTCCATTCCTGTCTGTCTTTCCCTATCTCTGATTCTCTCTCTGTCCCTGTTTAAAAAAAAAAAATTTTTATTAAAAAACAATTTTTTTTAGGTGAAAGGAGGGGAGATAGTGAGGCAGACTCCCACATGTATCTTAACCAGGATCCACCCAGCAACCCAGTCTTCAGTTGATGCCCAAGTATCAACCTATTTTTAGAACCTGGGGCTGACGCATTCAGATCAACCAAGCTATCCTCAGTGCCTGGGGCCACACTCTACCCAGTTGAGCCATTGGCTGCAGGAGGGGAGGAGGGAGAGAAGGGGGAGAGAAAGAGGAGGAAAAGCAGATGGTCACTTGTGTGCCCTGATAGGGAATCAAACCCGGGACATCCATATGCCAGGCCAGTGCTTTATCCACTGAGACACTGGCCAGAAACCATTAGATTTACTAATGAGGTTTATTTTCTTTTTCTCTTTCTTTCTTTCTTTCTTTCTTTCTTTCTTTCTTTCTTTCTTTCTTTCTCTCTTTCACTCACTCTCTCTCTCTCCTTCCTTCCTTCCTTCCTTCCTTCCTTCCTTCCTTCCTTCCTTCCTTCCTTCCTTCCTTCCTTCCTTCCTTTCTTTTGAGGGGGGGCAAACAGGGACAGACAGACAGGAAGGGAGAAAGATGAGAAACATCAACTCGTAGTTGTGGCACCTT
Source organism: Saccopteryx leptura (assembly GCF_036850995.1). Lineage (NCBI taxonomy): Eukaryota > Metazoa > Chordata > Mammalia > Chiroptera > Emballonuridae > Saccopteryx > Saccopteryx leptura. The sequence continues at coordinate 163,452,654 of NC_089507.1, forward strand.
AGTGGTTCATTGATGGCTTTCTCATATGTGCCTTAACCGGGGATCCAGTCAGGCCAGTGACCCTGTGCTCAAGCCAGTGACCATGGGCCCATGTCTGTGATCCCAAGGTCAAGCCAGCGACTTCGGATTTTAAACCCGGGTCCTCTGCATCCCAGGCCAATGCTCTATCCACTGCACTACCACTTGGTCAGGCAGGGTTATTTTCCCTGTTGGCATTTTTAAATAATAAAATACAAACATACAAGTTATTAAAAACTATTGGAATCAAGTCAAAAAGACTCAGGATGCCTCCTATGGCCAAAAATTTGGACAATAAGAATAATAACCTCAGTGGATTGAAACTCATTAAAGACATTTAAATCTATAAGTTCATAATGATTCTTAAACAAAAAATAACAATAAACATAAAGTATCTGTTAGAAGTAAACTGTTAGAAGATGTTAGGAAACTAATCCATTATTTTCAAAACTGGCCAGTAAAGGGGAAAAAGCCAAGCATATGTCCTGCTTTTTTTAGGCAAACTGTTCCCCACTGTAACCAAAGAGTTAAGAAGGGCAAGTTTCTCTTCAGATAATAAATGAAGGAAGAATACTATAATGAGTAGTACATCACCATTTTGCAACCTCTAATGAAATAATGCATTCAGGTGATTATTGCCAAAGGCCACTAACAAAAAGAGAGATAGTCAGACATTATGTGCTTCCTCATGGGAGTACACAATATACCCTGTGATGCATTCTCACTAAATAAACTAACCTGAACTTCCTCAAGCCTCTGGGCAAGCAACAGAGGAATATGGTAAAGGATATCATGGGAATGTGACCAACAAAATCCAGACCACGGAAAACACTGCAGAACAAATGACTTGCTATCTTCAACAAATAAAATGCCAGGGGGAAATAAAAGAGATGGAAAGGTTTATAGCTTTAAAAAGACATCAGAAACATATCAGCTAATTACAACAGGCCATTCTGAACTCTAAAAAAAAAAAGAAGAATCAGAAAATTGCGGAAATTTGAGCACTTACTAGATAATTGATGACTTTTAAAAAATACTGTTGCCTGAACAGGCAGGGGATAGAGCATTGGCCTGGGACACAGAGGACCCAGGTTCGAAACCCCAAGGTCTCCGGCTTGAGCACAGGGTCACTGGCTTGAGAGTGGGATCATAGACATGACCCCATGGTTGCTGGCCTGAAACCCAAGGTCACTGGCTTGAGCCTAAAGTCTCTGGCTTGAGCAAGGGGTCACTTGCTCTGCTGTAGCCCCCCAGTCAAGGCACACATGAGAAAGGAATCAATGAACAACTAAGGTGCCACAACAAAGAATTGATGCTTCTCATCTCTCCCTTTCTGTCTGTCTGTCCCCATCTGTCCCTCTCTCTGGCTCAGTCACACACAAAATATATATATAGTTAATTCTTAGTCGTGATAGTGGTAATTGTTATGTTTACAAAGAGTCTTTCTCTTTTAGAGATATAAACTACCAATGCCCTCCAGCCAAAGATCACCAGGAATGCACATGTAGTTGAACCAAGTTAGGTTTGGGAGAAAATATATAAATCATGAGATGTCACACAGGTGTTATGATGAGATCTGTGTTAGGAGATCTGGCAGAAGATTCAAAGGCTCCGCTCTGTATTGGATCCTATTAGGAAGTGGAAATGATGATATGATTGTATATCTTTTTTTTTTTTTTTTTTGTATTTTTCTGAAGCTGGAAACGGGGAGAGACAGTCAGACAGACTCCCGCATGCGCCCGACCGGGATCCACCCGGCATGCCCACCAGGGGCGACGCTCTGCCCACCAGGGGGCGATGCTCTGCCCCTCCGGGGCGTCACTCTGTTGCGACCAGAGCCACTCCAGCACCTGGGGCAGAGGCCAAGGAGCCATCCCCAGCGCCCGGGCCATCCCCGCTCCAATGGAGCCTTGGCTGTGGGAGGGGAAGAGAGAGACAGAGAGGAAGAAGGGGGGGTGGAGAAGCAAATGGGCACTTCTACTGTGTGCCCTGGCCGGGAATCGAACCTGGGTCCCCCGCACGCCAGGCTGACGCTCTACCGCTGAGCCAACCGGCCAGGGCTCATCCAGCAGTATTTTAACTGGCGATCATTTAAAGCTCGGGCAACAATAAAGTTGACCACCTGAATGACCAGCAACATCACCTCACCAAGCTGCTCGCCATGCATCTAAGCACAAAGCGCCTCCTGATGTAGGATGCAGTGAAAACTTAGGATGGGTCTCTTTTTATGTTCAAGAAGAAGCACTATGAATCCTGTTTTTCCCCACCATGCACGGAGCACCATCAGTACACACCGAAATAAGTTTATCCATCAGTAGATTTTTTTCTTTAGCGAACTCAGTGAAAGACTTGAATAAATCCTCCCCTCTTGTTGTCTCTTTCATAGGCAAAACAGCAAGACTTTCCTCACATAGTGTGTCACTGACAGTATACCTTGCAATCACACTGAACTGGGATAAATGGCTTACGTCTGTTGACTCATCCAAAGCGAGAGAAAAGAATGGTGCTGCATTTATGTCCTTCACTTGTGTTGCCTCAATTTGATTTGCCATCATGATGGTACGATAGTCAACAGTTCTTGCTGACAGAGGCATGTCTTTTATTCATTTGATTATCTTGTCTTTATCCGAAAAGTCCTCAAAAAGTTCATTGGCAACATCAAGCATAAATGTTTTGGCATACTCCCCATCTGTGAATGGCTTTTTTGTTTCTCACAATTGCTAAAGCACCAGCAAAGCTGGCCAAATTCCAGTCACCTTGTTGGGTCCAAACATGGAGTTGCTGCTGACTAGCTTGCACTCTGCACAGTAGCTCTTGACATGCTTTCTTCCTGCTGTCCCCCGCTAGATATTTCGATGCAAATGTAGTATGGCGTGTGTTGAAGCGCCGCTTTATATTTGACCGTTTCATTGATGCAATTTTATCATTGCATATTAGACATACTGCAGAACCTACTCTCTCCACATAGGTGAATTCCTCTGTCCATTCCTGCTGAAAAGTACGATACTCCTCATCTTTTTTTCTTTTAGCCATCTTCTTCATCAAAAGGGTTTCTGCAATTAGCTAGCTGACTACTTGATTAAAAGGAGTGAAGTTTACTTCCTGACCTCACAACAACCTGTGTACATTACACATTATCAAATAAAAATTTGGTGTTGTCCTGGAGGACAGCTGTGATTGGCTCCAGCCACCCGCAACCTATGAACATGAGCGGTAGGAAATGAATGGATTGTAATGAGAATGTTTTATATTTTTAACATTATTATTATTTTTATTAAAGATTTGTCTGCAAGCCAGATGCAGCCATCAAAAGAGCCACATCTGGCTCGTGAGCCATAGGTTCCCGACCCCTGGATTAGGGGGATGTTTGGCCATTTTTGTGCATTGGACAGTGTTCGTGTCTTTATCTATGTCCAGACAGGGTTATGAAGTCATCTTGTTTGGTCCTGATCCCACATGGTCACAGAGTGGTCTTGTCTGGTGTTGGTGTTCTAGCTGTGACAGCTCAGTTCTTAGCCAGGCCAGTTTCCACCTGTCAGGGGCAGCTTTTCTCTTTCTCAATACTGAAATTTATGGAAGAAATAACATGCGGTCAGAGGTTTGCTTTAAAATAATGGAAAGGGGTGGTGGGCAGATGAATCAGGATGGACCATGAGTTGATCATTGTTGAAGTTGGGTGAAAGGCCCATGGGAAATCATTATACTCTTTTCTCTACTATTATCTTGAGAGTTCTTATTTTCCAAAATAAAACATTTAAAATAAATAATGGACAAAACAAGACATAACGTTTGGTCATAGAACCTGGAACTTTAGTATTCTAAGTCAGCATAGTCAGTCTTTGTGGAGTTTTTTTGTTGTTTTGTTTTGTTTTTAATGTGCCTTGACTACGGGCCTTCAGCAGACCGAGTAACCCCTTGCTTGAGCCAGCGACATTGGGCTCAAGCTGGTGAGCTTTTGCTCAAACCAGATGAGCCCTCACTCAAGCTGGCGACCTTGGGGTCTCAAACCTGGGTCTTCCACATCCCAGTCCGATGCTCTATCCACTGCGCCACCGCCTGGTCAGCACATAGTCAGTCTTTAGAGAGTGTCTGCTTCATGCTCTCACTGGCCCAAAAGATAGCAAGCACAAAAGAGCTTGCTTGTCAGGGCCACCATCTCTTGTGTGGAGGGGCCTCTGTGAGGCTTCCTCACACACTGGTCAGCCTGGCTGGGGAGGCAAAAAACACCCCCTTTGGAAAGTTCACCAAGAACACTGTCTCCACTACCTTGACTCACAAAATGTGGCAAGAAGACCACTCAGTTATTACCAAGGAATGTTGACAAAAACTTTCTCTTGTGTTACTTTGTTTTCCAGAATCCACTTCTCCAAGTTTGGACACAAAGACAAATGTAGTCATGAAGGGACAAAATGTATCACTAATGTGTTCAACCCAGAACAAATCACTACAAATCATCTATTCTTTGTTTCGGAGTCTGAATCTCATAGGAACCCAGAAGAGCAAAGGTGAACCTGTGATTTTTAACCTAAGCATCTCAGAAGTACATGATTTGGGGCCCTACAAATGCAAAGCCCAATTTTCCAATGACAGTAAATACAGTCATATGTTCAACTTCACATTTGTTGGTAAGTAAAGCACTTGTTCCTTAGGGTCCTATGATTTGTGACTCTTTGTATTTTATTTCTCCTTCCTTCCTTCCTTCCTCTTTCTCTCTCTCCCTCCCTCCTTTCCTTCTTTCCTTCCTCCCTCCCTTCCTTCCTTCCTTCCTTCCTTCCTTCCTTCCTTCCTTCCTTCCTTCCTTCCTTCCTTCTTTCTTCCTTCCTTTCTTTCTCCTTTTGAGAAGAGAGATAGAGAAGCATCAACTTGTTCCACTTTGCTGTGCACCCACTGATGTTCCTCATATGTGCCCTGCTACCCTGACCGGGGCTTGAACCAGCAACCTCAGGTCCAGTCAGCACCTTTGGGATCAAGCTGGCAACCCCAGGATTGAGTTGGCAACCTCAGCTCTGTGGGACAACACTCTATCCACTGTGCTACTGGCCAAGGTCTGTAGGACCCTTTTCCATTCTACCATGGGCTCGCTGTTCCCCTTTAAGTACTCACTGTAGAGCCTGGAAAGTACATCACTGAGATCTTTATTAATTTTATTTCACTTTCTCTTCCAAAGGCATTTGGCTATTTTAGATAATAATAGGCTGACTGCCTAAGACAAAACATCTCAGAACAACCATTTGGAAAATTGTTGAAACCTTTCCTAGATGCTTTACTCGAGGATTCCCGATACGTAGGCAAAAATGACTTTTTCTCTGAAGAGTCAAGTAAGGAGTCTTAAAATCAGTGTTGGACCTTGTGAACAGTGTCTTCAAAGCTTGAGGCTTTGCCCACCCCTCCCCTTTGTAGTGAACATCTGCCAGATGTCCCATTAGCCAGGCTTCTTCCTGCCCAACCGCATCTCATTACTGCTATATTTTCCCTCCCGGCTTCCCACCCTAAGCCTCTCACAACCCAGCCCTGATGGGCTCTCTACGAAGGTGACCTTGGTAATGAACTCCTGATAGAGATAGATACTTTCCTGAAGAATGCTCATGTGACTACAGTTGCCAATTTCTGTGCCAGGCTTAGCAGATATCTTGGGCTCTAGATTAGAAACAACCATCTTCGAACAACTTTGAACACAAACTGCATAGAAGCCATACTTATAAAAGAAATGTTAAGAAGCAGGAAACCCTTGAAAACATGGTCCTCAGATGCCATGGGTAATGTGAAAGCAGAACCCTAGCTAATAATATTCTCTGGTAGTCAGACTCCTGTGGGAGCCAGCAGCCTGGCAAAGGTGTCCCCCACTATCAGAAAGTAGTGTTTCCATGAAGCCTTTTGTTAAGCCAAAATGGCATAAAGCAAAAAAGCAATTACCATTAATTTATTATGGAAAAATTTTGAGTGTTCCCAGACTCCCTAAGTAACCTACCAAATCATACCAAACACTCTTAATTATGTCCAGTTTTATCCTAAGTATAATACCACCCTTACAAACTCCCTTAGGCTTTCTGACAGAACACATCCTGCTCACAATGCACAGAATAAATCAAGATGAAGCGCAGACACTCACAGATACAGCTCGCAGCCCCGGCGGCTTGAGGCTGAGTGTACTTCCTGGGGAAGGAACTTGGCAAGGCCACTCTCAACGCTTGCGGTTCTCGGAGCCTCTTACAGCTCGCTGCAAAATAAATGCTGCACGCTATTTTTCTTTCGCCTTTTTTTTTTTTTTTTTTTTTGTAAAAGCAAATATGATAGAAAACGGGAACTAAAGTAGGCCTTTCATAAAGCAAAGTGGCATAATGTGAACTTTTGAAAAGTAGGGGGAGACCTGTATTGCAGAAAGAGTAGTGAAATGGATGTCGGGGGACCTGTGTACTTCCTATGCAACTTTGGATATTCCATTTGGATATACCGAAGATCAGTGTTTTTCAACCGCTGTTCCACAGGCTGGTCCACCAGAAATTTCTAGACTGTGTGTGAAAGAGTTAACCACCCTGATGTTGTATGAAGACTATAGACCCAATGATCCTAGTCAAATTCACTTATGCTCAGGTTGATTTCTGCCTTAGTGTCCCCGAAATAGTTCTTCTGTTTTCACTGGTCCTCAAGTGTAAAGAGCTTGAAAACCACTGCATGTCTTCAGTCCTCAGTTATGGAAATATGAGTTGAGAAGCGAGGCAGCATGACCCAAACATTGTTTGGTTTTAACTCTGGAAGGGAATCTCAGTCCACAGTGGGCAGAATGGGGTGAGGAGGGGAGGCACTTATTTGGGAGGGAGAGCATTTGATTGCTCGTCAAATCACAGAATTTTTTTATTTTTGTGAGAGAGACAGAGAAAGGGACAGAGGGGGACAGACAGACAGGAAGGGAGAGATAAGAAGCATCAATTCTTCGTTGCAGCTCTTTGTTGCAGCACCTTAGTTGTTCACTGATTGCTTTCTCATATGTGCCTTGACCGGGGGCTACAGCAGACTGAGTGACCCCTTGCTCAAGCCGGTGACCTTCGGCTTATGCCAGCGACCTTGGGCTTCAAGTCAATGACCTTTGGGCTCAAGCCAGCAACCATGGGGCATGTCTATGATCCCATGCTCAAGCCAGCGACCTGCGCTCAAGCTGGTGAGCCCATGCTCAAGCCGGATGAGCCCACGCTCAAGCCAGTGACCTCAGGGTCTGGAACCTGGTTCCTCAGCATCCCAGTCCGACCCTCTGTCCACTGCGCCACTGCCTGGTCAGGCAAATCACAGAGGTTTGACGTGAGAAAACATGGAAGGATCCACCACTAGTGTGAGTTTCCACCCTTTGAATAATAGGAGCCTACACTTCTATAATAAATACACTTAGTTCTAGCTGATTTATAAATTTGATGGCTGATGCCTTAAATCAACTGGTTAAAAAACCTCGTCTTCATTTCCTGACTTTGTCCCACAGATATGTATAAAATTTTCCACCATTCTACCTTCCAAGTAAATGCACAAGTTTCTTGCCATTTATTATAATAATTTTACTGTTCTATAGAACTGTTTTATAGTAAAACTATATTGTCTTCACTTAGGTCAGATTAATAGGTATCTACTAAGTGCCTATCCTGTGTAATTGTCCTGTGTGCTGCTGGAGTTTTAATGATGTCTAAGAGACGTCATCTTGTCCTCAGCCCCGTCAGGGATATGAGTCCTGAACATTAATGCATTACTCATTGATTCACTCATCAAATATTTATTGATATCCCAGGTGTGCCAACCTCTGGATATTCATTTGTTTCTGCCCTGATGGAGCTTACAGTCTAGTGGGGGACACACAAAACCAAAGTACTCAAATAAATTTATAATCACAAACTGTTTTGTTATAAAGAGAATGAACCCAGCACCTTGAGGGAGAGAAGCAGGAGGGATCTACAGAGGGTCGTTAAGGAGGGTCTCTCAAAGGAGATGATATTTAAATAGAGCCCTGAAACATGAGAATTAATTAGCTAAGTGAAGAGGCAGGGAAGAGAGGCACTAGTTAAGAGACAATGGCCTGTGCAGGGGCTCTAACTTGGGAAAGAATTTGGCTGTTTGGGAAGGCCAGTATGCCTGGAGGTCAGATGAGGGGAGTGTGGTTCCAGGTTAGACTAGAGAGGGAGGGGGGCCAAGTTAGGCAAGGCCAATGACCCATTCATCATCTCGGAAGCTAATCAAATCTAGGTGGATCAGGGTCAGAGTGGATCATATTTGGGAGTGGGCAGAAAGCTCTTGCAGTCACCCGGGAGACAAACAGTGGGGATGGACAGAGGTGGATGGACTCAAAACATATTTTGGAAGAAGGAAAAACAGGACTTTCTAGATGATTAGATTTGGAATGACAGATAGTGAAGGTGAGGAATAAATCAGAAATGACTTCCAGATAGCTAATGCGATCAGCTGATGAGGATGGGCAAAAATGAAATAATGGGGCTATGGAACATTGTTAGATGGTTGGAAGATTTTATACATATCTGTGGGACCAATTCATCTTGCATTGGTTATGCAAGATGAATAAGTTAGAGAGATCTTGTTGTACAACATTTTGCATACAGTTAACAATACTGTGCACTTAAAGTTTTGTTAAGAAGGTAGATCTCGCCCTGGTCAGTTGGCTCAGTGGTAGAGCATCAGCCCAGCGTGTGGAAGTCCCGATTCGATTCCCGGCCAGGGCACACAGGAGAAGCGCCCATCTGCTTCTCCACCCTTCCCCTTCTCTTTCCTCTCTATTTCTCTCTTCCTCTCCCACAGCCAAAGCTCCATTGGAGCAAATTTGGCCTGGGCACTGAAGACGGCTCCATGGCCTCCGCCTCAGGCATTAGAATGGCTCTGGCTGCAATGGAGCAACGCCCCAGAAGGGCAGAGCATCGACCCCAGAGCATCAACCCCTGGTGGGCATGCCGGGTGGATCCCTGTCAGGCACATGTGGGAGTCTGTCTGTCTCCCCACTTCTCACTTCAGAAATATAAAAATAAAAAAAAAAGAGTAGATCTCATGTGAACTGTTCTTACCACAATAAAAAGAATGAATGCATGAATACATTTTTTTAAAGAATAGAATTTTAATATGTTTATCTACCTACTGGTTGATTCATTAACTAGTCAGATTAACTAGAATTCAGTTTTGGTTTGTTTTTTGTTGTTGTTTTTTACAGAGACAGAGAGAGGGATAGACAAGGACAGAGAGATGAGGAGCATCAATCATTAGTTTTTCGTTGCGCATTGCGACACCTTAGTTGTTCATTGATTGCCTTCTCATATGTGCCTTGACTGCAGGCCTTCAGCAAACCGAGTAACCCCTTGCTTGAGCCAGCGACCTTGGGTCCAAGCTGGTGAGCTTTGCTCAAACCAGATGAGCCCGCGCTCAAGCTGGTGACCTCGGTCCTGGGTCCTCAGCATCCCAGTCTGATGCTCTATCCACTGCACAACCACCTGTCAGGCAGTTTTGTTTTTTTTAATTGAATTTATTTGGGTGACATTGGTTAATAAAGTGATGTAGATTTCAGGTGTACAATTCTCTAACACATCATCTGTATATTGTATTTTGTGTGTACCGCCCCAAGTCAAGTCTCCCTATATCACCATTTACTCCCATTTACCTTCTTATACCTCCCTCCACCCCCCTTTCCGATGAGATTGGGCGCGTTCAGGGTGGTATGGCTGTAGACCACCCCCCTTTCCCTTTGGTAATCACCATACTGTTGCCTATGACTTTTTGTTTGTTTATTTTTTATTTTTTTATTAATCCCTTCATCTTTTTAACCCAGCCTCCTAACCCCCATCCCTCTAACAGCTGGCAGTCTGTTCTCTGTATCAGTGAGACTCTTTCTATTTTGTTTGTTTATTGTATTTATTAGATTCCATATATAAGTGAAATCATATGGTACTTGTCTTTCTCTGACTGACTTATTTCACTTAGCATAATGCTCTTCAGGTCCATCCATGCTATTGCAAAGGGTAAGGTTGCCTTCTTTTTTACAGCCAAGTAGTATTCCACTGTGTAAACGTACCACAGCCTTTTTATCCACTCATCTACTGATGGGCACTTGGGCTGCTTCTAAATCTTGGCAATTGTAAATAATGCCACAATGAACATAGGGGTGTATTATTCTTTTAAATTAGTGTTTTGGTTTCATTGGCTAAATTCCTAGAAGTGGAATCGCTGGGTCATAAGGTAGTTCCATTTGTACCTTTTTGGAATAATGCCATACTGCTTCCCACAGTGCATTTCAGTTTCTAACAGGTTATGTTTGAAGTGACCATGAGTCACTTTATGAAACAAAATCATGAAAGAAAAGGAAGAAAAAATAATACAAGGATGAGACCAAAAGCTAGAGGAGAAGGAGGAGGGAACACTCTGTCTGGAGGATTTAGGAAAGGTCTTACAAGGAAGGTGGCAACTGAATGACCCTTAAAGGACTTCTTGAAAAATTTAAATATAATTGTTTTATTGAAGAGTAGCAACTCTCTTAGCCTGATCACTGGGATGCTGTAAAGCCCTTTACTAGTCCTGCTACAAACTCTCAGGAAAGTTTTCATCTTTCCGATCATTTTAGATATCAGCCCTTGCTCCATTTTGAATCATTCCATCTCAGAGAGGAGTCCATGCTCTCAGATGTCTCATAAATGTTTCAACTCCCCCTTCCTGAAAATTATAGGAGGTAGATTTTAGTTTCAAAGGACGAGCATCATATTGGTGCTATTCCCAAACAAAGCAGCTGCTCTCTGAGGCTACCAACACTGGGTGCCACTCTGTCACAGATGCTGCCATAGGGATTCCTCTTCAGAGAAGGAGTGAGGCAAGGAGACTCTGCATTATTTTCTTTGATTTTAATTATACTTTGGTCCTGTGCCAAATTGATATTGTAAAAAGAAAACAATCTACTTAGAAATTGGTTTTGGGCCTGACCAGGCGGTGACGCATTGGATAGAACGTCGGACTGGGATGCCGAGGACCCAGGTTCAAGACTCCAAGGTTGTCAGCTTGAGCGCAGGCTCATCTGGTTTGAGCAAAAGCTCACCAGCTTGGACCCAAGGTTGCTGGCTCGAGCAAGGAGTTACTCGGTCTGCTGAAGGCCCACAGTCAAGGCACATATGAGAGAGCAATCAATGAACAACTAAGGTGTCACAATGTGCAACGAAAAACTAATAATTGATGCTTCTCATCTCTCTGTTTCTGTCTGTCTGTCCCTGTCTATCCCTCTCTCTGACTCTCTTTCTGTCTCTGTAAAAAAAGAAAGAAAGAAAGAAAGAAAGAAAGAAAGAAAGAAAGAAAGAAAGAAAGAAAGAAAGAAAGAAAGAAAGAAATAAATTGGTTTTGGCTCTGACATTTACTAGCTTGTGACCTTTGGGTAAGTTTCTTAACTTCTCTGAATCACAGTTGGCTCATCTGGAGAAGGGTTATGATACTACCCACGCTGTAGTACCGTACGTAGTAAAGTGAAATGAGATCATGTGAGTAGTGAACCTGGCACATGATGAATACTCAACAATGATCCTTCCTTTCCTATAATACTGTTTTATGAATGAATTATAAACCATACAGCTGGTTTCTCCCATGAAGTAGGATACAACCTGCCAGACCCACATACCTTTCTATTGAGAAGTTCTCTTGAATCTATTTATCAGAGTCACTTCCTGTTTTATAGGAAGCTGAATCCTATAAAAATGAAAATATGGTGTTTTTAGATTTGATTTTAAAAAAGAAAACCCTGCTGTAACCTTATATGGACTAGGAATAAAAGTACCTCTCAACTTCATACTTGCAATTGGGTCTTTCACAAAATCATAGTCATCAACAATAAAGAGATTATGAATTGCGATGAAAGAATACTGATGAAAGGCAAGTTTGTACTCAGATTCCTCAAAGCAGAGACACCCCCACTCTCCGTTTTCTCCGCACCCAGCTCATGTCACACTGCATGGGGTTGGCCCACACAAGCATCAGCTTTTCCCACTGGGCTACCAGCTTCCTGACTTCTCAAGGGTGTCATTCATCTTTGGGTCCACATCAGGAAATAGGATAGGGGTTCGATCCATGTTTGTGGACTGAGTGGGTGAACCTAATCTGCCTATCCCTGTAACATGCACTCTCATTTTTCCAGACCCAGTGACCACTCCGGTGCTCAACATCACTGTCCAAACAAACCGTTATGTAACATTACACTGCATCTCGTTCAACGGCACTCTGCCCATCAATTACACTTTCTTTAAACATGACATTGCTGTGTCACCAGTTATTCCTAAGTATGTAAGGGAGCCTGCTGAATTTAATTTAACCAAGAACAACACTGGTGAAGGGGAAGAGTATAGGTGCAGAGCTAGAAACAGACTGCCCGGCCATGAAAAATACAGTCATCCTGTCACCATGCCCTCAACAGGTAAGAGCTACCTGAGTTCTTTCAACAGGGTCTGGATTTGCTTCCAGAAGTTTCTTCTGCCTGTCCACTTGCTGCTTTGGCCACCTGTTTCCAAGTGCCATTCCTTTGGCAGGGTCTACAGAAACTGATGGGACTGCTTTCTGCCATTAAAACAAAACAACATAGAAAAGCCCAGGCACTGTCACAGGAGGGACCTTGTAACGAGACTTCCTGCTTTGACCTTCCACTGCCCAGGGTCTACGCAGTCACATTAGGATTCACATCTCTCTTGGAGGTGCCAGGTTTCTTTTTGTCTGTTTTCTCGTTGACTTCTAATGCTTACTTGGCTGTTTATTGCCCCACTGCTAACATGTGGCGAGTCTAGACTTCTAGTATCACCCTAGGCTTGGGGCAAGAGGGGCCCTGTCCCTTCCCTGTGTTGTGGAGGGCAATGCTCTGGTGCTTCTTGGCCATGCACATTCCCACAGGCTGAGGGGTCCAGGGAAACATGGGAATATGCCCACCTGGACCCTATATCCCCACTTTTCTACACTGCACTCTGAGGACCTGGACCCAAATTCCCTAACCAATCAGATCAGAACCCACCCAACAGGGTCCACACAGCCTCTTTCGCAGCTTATCCTCCCAAGGGTGGACCCCAGTGAGGATGTGAGCATTCCTGGACCCACGCTAAGGGAGCTGCTTGGGGCGGGGGTGAATGGCATTTAGACATGCAGGCTGGAGGTCTACGTGCACGCAAGGTCCCTTCGGGTGCAAGTCAGAGCCTGGCTGGGAAGGGGGCTGGGCCAGAGCTGGGCTAGCTGTCCTCCATGCTGCCGCGTTCCAGGGAAGACTCTGTGGTGCCTGAGAAGTCTAGATTCACACCTGGATTTCCAGCTCCTTCTGAAGGGATATTGGTTGAGGTAGGAAAGGCTAGAACAAAACCTAGGTCAGCAAAGTAATGGGCACACTTGGGCATTGAACGCTTCACCTGGCTTCATCTTCAGAAGAACAGAGCCCACATCCTGGTGTTAAGTCCTAGTAAGGTGATGCAGTCCATGAGAGTCAGGCCCCAGAATCAGGCTAATGCCCACAAATCACAGCTCTTCCACTTACTAGCTATGTGACCTTAAGAAAGTCACTTAGGCCCTGGCCGGTTGGCTCAGCGGTAGAGCTTCGGCCTGGCGTGCGGGGGACCCGGGTTTGATTCCCGGCCAGGGCACATAGGAGAAGCGCCCATTTGCTTCTCCACCCCCACCCCCTCCTTCCTCTCTGTCTCTCTCTTCCCCTCCCGCAGCCAAGGCTCCATTGGAGCAAAGATGGCCCGGGCGCTGGGGATGGCTCCTTGGCCTCTGCCCCAGGCGCTGGAGTGGCTCTGGTCTCAGCAGAGCGACACCCCGGAGGGGCAGAGCATCGCCCCTGGTGGGCAGAGCGTCGCCCCTGGTGGGCGTGCTGGGTGGGTCCCGGTCGGGCGCATGCGGGAGTCTGTCTGACTGTCTCTCCCCGTTTCCAGCTTCAGGAAAAAAAAAAAAAAAGAAAAAAGAAAGTCACTTAACCTCGCTGAGCCTTACTCTACTCACTTGTAAAATAGGCGTGATAATAATTAAGATAAATAAGGCAATGCATGTAAAGTGCTCAACACAGTGTCTGGCGTGTAGTGAATAATAAATGGTAGCTGTTTGGGTGACCTAAATCATGCCAACATGACTAAGGGCTTTGCCCAATAAATGGGCAGGCCATTCTGAGGCTTATGACCCTAACAACGTGGCCACTAACTGGTCTGTTAAATGCTGTGCCGCTTTTCTCTTCCTTGTACGACCCCTGTGGGAGATGCACTGGTCGTGCCTTTAAGAACTTCACCCACAAGAGAACTCTGGAGAGTCGCAGCTGTCCACAGCAGCATGGGGACCAGGGCGCACAGCACACGGGTTAACTTGTGAGACAGCCCTGATTGGCCTGTCCAGACACTTCACAGTTCGATGTCCTCGGGGAAGAAAGCTGTGCGGTGACCAGTGAATGCTGCCTCCTTCCAGGTGGAGGCAGCTGTCCGTTCTGCCCGCAGCTTCTGCTCGGGGTTTCATTGCTGGTGCTAATCGTCATGGTCCTGATTCTGGCATGCTGGATCCTACCAAAGTACAGAGCAAGTAAGTGCTTCAGATGCCTTTCCATGGTTTTCCATGGGTTATGGATACAGACTGCAGAGGAGCAGGGGAGGAGGAAGGGAAAGGGGAATCAAAAATGGGTGTGAAGAAATGAAGAGAAGGAACAGCTGCAAAAGGGGAAGACAAACGGTATAGACTTGCTGCCGTTTCTCCGGTAAGAGCCTTTCTTATTTAGACTGCTTGTGGACACACAAGGCTGAGACCTCACACTTGGTCTCATATCCTGCTGCTGCCATCACTGCCTTGAAATTCAACTCTTAAAAATTACTCTTTAAATTGTGTTAAATATGTATACCTATTAAACAATGAAACAGACCGCCTGAACCACTGTGAAGTATACAGGTCAATGGCACCATCCAGACACAGCCCTTTCCTTGTCTTGTGAAACTGAAACTGTCCCCATCAAACACTAACTTGCCAGTCACTCCCCTCCACCCAGCCCGGGCCACCACTATCCTACTTCCTGTCTCTGTGATTTTGACCATGCTAGGGATGACCTCATTTAAATGGAACCATACAAAATTTCTTTTTGTAACTGGCTTGTGTCACTTAGCATAATGACCTCAAGGCTCATCAATGTTGTGCACATGTCAGAATTTCCTTTGCTTTTAAATATGAAGAATATTTCATTATATATACATATATAGATACACACACAGATAGATGCACATACATACATATATAAACACTTTGTTTATCCATTCATCCATCAACGGACTCTTGGGTTATTTCACCTCTGGGCTATTGTGAATAGTGTGCTATGAACATGGGTATACAGATAGTAATATATATTTTTTTTTTACAGAGAGAGAGTCAGAGAGAGGGATAGATAGGGACAGACAGACAGGAATAAAGAGAGATGAGAAGCATCAATCATCAGTTTTTTGTTCCGACACCTTAGTTGTTTATTGATTGCTTTCTCATATGTGCCTTGACCGTGGGGCTACAGCAGACCGAGTAACCCCTTGCTCAAGCCAGGGACCTTGGGTCCAAGTTGGTGAGCTTTTGCTCAAACCAGATGAGCCCATGCTCAAGCTGGCGACCTCAGGGTCTCGAACCTGGGTCCTCCGCATCCCAGTCTGACGCTCTATCCACTGCGCCACTGCCTGGTCAGGCAGTAATAATTTTTTTCAAATGTTTATTTTATTGATTTTAGAGAGAGGGAGAACTCGAGAGAGAGACAGGAACATCAATCCATTCCTGTGTATACCCTGACTGGGGACTGAACCAGCAACCTCTGTGCTGCAGGATGATGCTCTAACCAAATGAGCTATCCAGCCAGGGCAGTTAATAATTGTTTAACAAGAGGCCCCACATCTTTACTTTGCCCTGAGCCCTGCAAATGATGATGTCGTGGGCCCTGACATGCCAGCTCCTCAAAGGCAAGAGCCTTGCTCTGTCTTTCTTGAGCATCTTGCTGGGTCTGCCACTCGGAGGACACTGGTACATGAAGACAAAAATGGGCATCCTTGCTCTCTGCCTTGCTTTAAGCGCTGTATCAAGCCCTGGTTGCTGCTTTTCCCTATTCACGTCTTATGACCACCTCTAGTTGAGATTTCAAAATGGCCTTTTCATTTGGCACAGAAGGACAGAGGAGTCAGACATCTGCACAAGACGGCTGCGTCTCAGCACGGACACCCGCCAGTGAACCTGCCTGAGCCTCAGCATTCTGACCTGTAGAATGAATGGGCTCTGGGAGAAACTGGCACAACTGGGGAGATAACTGAGTGATAAGTGTCAGGCGCCTGTGCCTCCTCCCTCCATTCTCTGGAGAGTTACAATTCAGAGAGGTCAGGGACTCAGTTGACATGAAACTTGAAAATAGATGTCAAAAAGTAGGCATCTCATACATTTTTTAAAGCTTGTCTCCCCCCTTTTCTACAAAAAGCTCAAGGTTTTGCAAAAGTGGGATTAATATTCTTGAGTACTGGCCACAGCAAGAGAACTCAGCTGGGTAGTTTACTATCTCTTGCAACTATTACAAAGCTTTTAACAGATGGTTCTGTTCAACAAAGGAAAGAAAATGTGTTTCTGGCCATCTCAAGTGTAACCTGTTAGGCAAAAGATGTCACTTGCAGAGCCAGGAAAATAAATCAGGAGGGCTCCTGGCTTGGAGAAACAGGTGCTATGGATGCCTTGCTCAGTTCATGGCTTTCCTTTAAGAGACAAAAGTTTTAGACGATTGGAATAGGTCATTCTTTGTTTCAGAACTTTGGGGAATTCTGCTTCTTGTCAGAGGAGATGAGAAAAATGTGACTGAATTGATTTCATTTAATTAATTAATTCTGCACCAATTTATGTAGGAAGAGCTATGAGAGATAAGGCACCCAGAGACTATGGAAATACACCCACGGAAGTTCAAGTGTATACAAGTATCTATAAAAATCAAGCAGGTAAGAGAACTTTGTTGGGTTTTTTATTGGTTTGGTTGGTTGGTTTTAGGTGTTCATCTTATTTTTTAAGGTTGTACAGATACGTGGGTACAATGTTTCCATCTCACCCCTGATTCCTAGTCCCACTTTCCAGGGACAACTAGTATTTAAAATCCTTCCACAGATAGTCTATGTGTATGGTAATGTCTAAACAAATCGTAGCAATGGCAGCATGTCATATAAGCTATTCTGCATCTTGATTTTTCTTTTACACTTAACACATCTCAGAAAAAATTTTTGTACCAGTTTGGAATGATGCCCACTGTGCAACAAAGCCCTTTATGATCACCTCTCAAAGTAGGCATCATATGCTACTTTATGGTAAACAGACCCACGACCTTGGCCAATAAGAACAATCCCAGCCATCGTTGACTGAGGGCCAGCCATGTTCCAGGCACAGTACTAAGTAATTTACCTGCTCTGTCCTACAGAAACAGCACTAACGCCCCATTTATGTTGTTCCCACTTTACAGATGAGGAGTCTGTGCCAGGCTTGGAACCAAGACAGGGTGTTTCCACACCACAACATGGTAAGGACTCTCTGCAAAGTCCAGGGGCCACACACCATCGCGAGGGCAGCTAGCTAAGCCATGGCCCTCAAGTGATCAGAGATTTGGTTTACAGGCCCAATAACTCTGTTCCTTGTCTTTTGTCTAGAAACTGAATACTCTGAGGAGATACATTATGCCACACCTGTGTTCCAGAAGGTGACACCAGGAGGTCATGGTGAGCCACAGTTTGGGATAAGAGATGCCACTGTATGAGACAGTGTTCCCTGTGAAGCCAGCATACTCCAGGGCTTTAGAAGCCCAAGAATGGGGTGGATGGAGGTGACATGCATACCCAAGAGACCAAGAGTAACTAATACCATGGCTCCTGTCACTTATCAGGAGAGGGATGGGTAGGGAGGAGGGAAGGATGTGACAGAGTACTGTATAAAACATCCAGAGAGAATGCAGAGGCACTTCCAAACCATTTTCAAGAATAAATTACTTGAAAAAAAAGGTGAAAGGATTAAGAAGTTACAAAATAGTCACAGGGATGTAAAGTACAGCCTAGGGAATATAGTCAGTAATTTTGTAATAACTGTGGATGGTGCCAGGTGGGTACTGGAGATATCGGAGGCAGTGCTACGTGAAACATACGATCATCTCATCACTATCTGCAATATTGAATACAAACTATAATTGAAAAAAATTTTTTTAAGAATTACTTGATATCGTCCTGGAAAAAACAGTTAATACTTGGTTCTGTCAGTTCACCAGCTACTAAAATATAATTATTTTAGAGACTCTGTGGATATATATCCTAAATTTACTAAATTATTTCCTCTTTTATATTTCAGAAGCCCGTAATGATGATAAAAGTGGATATGTCTATTCTGAACTCACCTTCTGAAATTTAAAGATACAGAGACTACAACGCAGTGTAAGATAATTTTTATAAAGTTGATCTGCATGAAGAAAAAGCAAACCTGATTGACACTTTTTTTATTTATTCATTTTAGAAAGGAGAGAAAGAGGGAGAGAGAGGAGAGAGACAGAGAGAGAAGGGGAGGAGGAGCAGAAAGCATCAACTCCCATATGTGCCTTGACCAGGCAAGGCCAGGGTTTCGAACTGGCGACCTCAGCATTTCCAGGTGACACTTTATCCACTGCGCCACCACAGGTCAGCTGATTGACACTTTAAAAGGTCTCTCCTAGTTACCTAAAGTTAATTGCTATTTTTCTTGATTAAATACCATTCCTACGGCACATTCAGGTACTTCCAATCCTGTAATCAGACAACAGTTTTGTCAGGTGAGATCCTGACTGGTAACAGTTTTTAAATGCTTTTGCTATTTTTAGGCATGGGCCATTCTTCCCATTTCCACATCATTTAAAAAGGAATAATTGTTAGACTTCTGTGCCTTCCCTAAGTGCATCCTGAAAGCACTGTAATAGCCATCTTTCTGGTTTCCCCGTCCCCATGCCCACTGAAGGTTCGGAAGCAACAATCGTTACCTAAATTCTAAAACAAACAGTGGTGACCTTAAAAATGTGTCTGAAAAAACAAACAAACACAACATTTCCTGCAGCCACTGTAAGAGACAGAGATGATTATCCAATTGGTACACATTTATTACTTATTGCCCTTTAAATCTGCTTTCAGATTTTGGGGAGGCTACAAAAATATTTATGTTCATTTTTATGGACTTTCTCAGTCCTCAAGATTTAGCTATTGTCAAAAACATACCTATATGTGCTGCCTTTCCCATCAGGGTTCTGTGGAGAGCATAGCCCAGAGTTGAGTTAAGAGAGAATGGAGAATGGATTAGTTTCCCAGGACTGTGGTAACAAATTCTATCAAAAATTGATGGATGAAAACAGCAGAAACTTAATCTTTCACAGTTTTCTGAAGGCCAGAAACCCAAAATCAAGGGGTCAGCAGGCCCACACCCCCTCCAAAGGCTCTATGGGAGAATCCTTGCTGGCTTCTCCCAGTTCCTGGTGGCTCGTGCTATTACTTGGCTTGGGGTAGTATCATTCCAGTCTCTGCCTCTGTCTTCACATAGCCTTCTCTCTCTCTGCCGTCCTAAGAAAACTGGTCACAAGACTTAGGAACCACCTAGATAATCCAGGATGAACTTATCTCAAGATCCTTAACCTAATTTCATCTGCAAAGACTCTTTTTCTAAATAAGGTAGCATTCACAGGTTCCAGGAGTTAGATTTTGGACATTGGTTTTTGGGGAGTCACCATTCAGCCCACTACAGGGGACAAATGAGAAATAATACCTATCTCATGGAGCCGCTCTGAGAGTTAATTCAGGTGAGGAGTGTCAAGGGCTTGGAACCGGAGCAAGCATATAATAACAATGCAGAAAAAGCTACTTGTAGTATATGATGCTTGCTCCGAGTCATAGCTGACTGGCTGCTCCCCTGAGAAACCTCTAAGTCTTTGAAGTCAAACTTGGTGACTGGGCCACCACTGGCTTCTTCATGTCTTAACCTGAGCTTCTTCCTGAAGCAGAGGGACTTGGGTGTAGGTCGTTTACATGGGGGTGACCCCAGGGAGCACGAGGGCCCAGGGAGAGTGAAACAGAGAAGGAAAAGAAACCAACACAAGGGGTGGAGGGGGGCTAGCAAATGAGTGACCATACTGGTAGCTGGATTTGATCCTGTTACAGCCTTCCAAGGCCTTTGAAGTCCAGCATGCTGCTGGGTTTCACAGCATATGCCCTCAATCGAGAGCCTCTCATTTTCTTCTTGCAAAGCTTCTAAAGCAGTAAAAGCCATCCAATTTCATAATCCATATAATTACCACTGCCCCATGTCTTCCAAGTGCCAGAACTATTGCATCACCAACCTAGTGTTCACTATCTACCTCTGTGACAGCAAGTCTCAGTAACTGTGAAGCTATGGCGTGTCAGTATTATCCCCACTCCCTTAGCACCAGGGACAGAATCCTGTCCTCCATCCAGGGAGCAGTTTCGTCCCAGCGCTGCTTTCCAGGACCTTCTAATACCGTCTTCTCCTGGACCAGCCCTGAAAGTAGAACCTGAGAAAAGGCCTTCCATGCAAATCTTATCTGGGATTTGCGAGGTGACTCAAGGAACCCGGCAGGAGGGACTGGAGGAGAGGCCAGTGCACGGAGGCATTGCTGAGTTGAGCACTGCTGTGGCCAGGGGCATGATACCACTGGAACCTGCTGTGGCGAGAAAAAAGCTCTCTCAGAATTGTCCTCTTGAGGACAATAGTGAGAGCATTTATCCATTGGCTGAGAGCCGCCCCAGAGGTGGTGCCCTTCACCCCACTTCTGGGTTGTGCAGAGCTGGCTGATATGCCATCTCTCAACATTTCCTTTGTAACAACTGTAATAATGGCACTAACCATCATGTGCTGAGCACGTACCAGATTCCAGACACTGCTCAGTGCTTTGTGTACTTCGATCCTCAGGTAGTCCCCGCAACTCCCTCCTCCCCCAGTTCCACCTCAGCCCTGCACAGATGCTCAGTGCCATCTTCACTCCCCCACCCCAGCTTCTGAATTGAATTGTTTAGGAAAGGAAGAAGAAAAAACGGAGGAAGAGGATCTATTGAATTTTCATTTCAATATCTACTTTTTTTCATGTCTAGAAATTTCACTTTGGTTCTTTTTCAAATCCACCTATTATTCTTTAAACATTTTTTGTTATGAAATGGAGCACATATTATATGGAAATGTATACAAATATGTACGAAGTTTAATAAATTACATCGAGCGAACACTAGGGGTAGAATGTCACCAGCAGCCCAGAAACCCTCTGCAGACATCTTCCCAATCACAAGCCCAACTCCCTAAATTAACTACTCGTTTATGGGACATTTAGGTGGTTGTTCATTAGGGGCTATTACAAATAATGGGACTATGACTATTCTTATGCTAGGGACACATCTCCTGGTTCCCATGTGTATGAAATTATGTTGAATATGCACAGGAATGGATCATAGGGTACATTTCTCTTCAATCTAGGTAGACAGTGTCACGCTGTTTTCCAAAGTGGTTCTATGTTGCCTGTTACAGATTCTATAATCTGAGACCAGGAATACAATCCTCCTAGGAAGGCTGAGGTCCATCCCTAAGATGAGGTACCGAAATAAAGGCACCCATGGGTATGAGTGAGGTTTTCTTCAGAAAAATCACTTCCAAAGAATATATTATTAAAACTAAGCATTGTACCTCAGTACAGTAGGAATATTGATCTTTCAATTCTGAGACTGTTATAATTACGATGCACATGTATGGCATGGCATTCCAATTCTACCGTCCTTGGCATTGAGAACTGGGATTCTTGCCGTGAAAGGAGATACACATGCACAACAGAAGAGGTGAAGTAAAAACCCTATATTCCCAAAGCGGCATTAGGACACTTATTTCCAGTGATGGAAATTATCTATACTGTCATTGTCGTGGTGGTTACACATTTGTCAGAACCTCTATTTGTACTTTTAAGATAGGTCAATTTATATGATGTAAATCAGTAAAGCTGATAAAAAACAAACACAGACACCCACACACATAGACACACACTGCAGCCCTGAATTTGAATAGAAAAATATCAGTGTGGATCCATGATAAATTTTTTAATTTGGGGGTACAATACAAACACACACACTCATACATTTGCTAGCTCTGAACAATGAAAAGGCCTAGACAAGAACCACCTTGTATTAGTGAGCATCCTAGTACCCAGAGCATAGTCTCTTCTGAAATATACAATCTCTATATTAGATACTAGATACTAAACAACTGACCCAAGACTTAAAGTTGGGGCAAAAGGACTAAAAGCCAACTAGAAAAGGCTCCCACTGGCCAAAGGTAGGACGGTCTGAATATCAAAAATATGAACTTTAAAGGTGATGATCTAGCATTTATCTCAAACCTTTCCCATACCTCTAAGCAAACAGCAAATGATCTGTTTTTCTTTACAGAAGTATTCTAGCCAACAAATGAAAAAGATAGAATCAGAATATCACCACTTTGCCACCTCTAACAAACTGACTGATCCAGGCATTGATCAATGACTGCTAATCAATTAATGACTATTTCCCCAAGAAAGAAAGAACCAGACATTACTGACTCCTGTGGGAGAACACAACAAACTATGAAATAATTTTACCCCCAAAACTGAACTTAAAAGCTGATCAATGGACAGTCTTAACTTGGGGTGGTGAACACACAATACAGTGTACAAATGATGTGTTGTAGAATTGTGCACCTGAAACTTGTATAATTTTTTTTATATATATAGAGACAGAGAGAGAGTCAAAGAGAGGGATAGATAGGGACAGACAGACAGGAACAGAGAGAGATGAGAAGCATCAATCATCACTTTTTCGTTGCGATACCTTAGTTGTTCACTGATTGCTTTCTCATATGTGCCTTGACTGTGGGTCTTCAGCAGACCGAGTAACCCCTTGCTCAAGCCAGCGACCTTGGGTCCAAGCTGGTGAGCTTTGTTCAAACCAGATGAGTTCACGCTCAAACTGGCGACCTCGGGGTCTCGAACCTGGGTCCTCCACATCCCAGTTCAACGCTCTATCCACTGCGCCACCGCCTAGTTAGGCGAAACTTGTATAATTTTGTTAACCAGTGTCACCTCCAATAAATTCAATAAAAAGAAAGAAAAACAAAGAAAGCCAACCAAGTGTCTGGATTCAACTTCCAATCTAAAGGAACAGGTTAAATAAATTACACCATGGGATGCAATAAGTAAAATCCACAATCAGAACACCCAAAACAAATAACCCAATTTCTGAAAGAGAGAATCTATAGGGTAAGAAACAGCAAAAGACCTAACAATCAATTTTAACAAATAAGTCTTATCTGGATACTGATTCAAACAAACACTATAAATTTAGAAATTGAGTGAGTATTTGGTATTAAAAAATTGGTTACTTTTACATTTTTAAAAAGATTTTATTTATTCATTTTAGAGAGGTGAGAGAGAGAGAGAGAAAGAGAGAGAGAAAGAGAGATAGGGGAGAGAAGCAGGAAGTACCAACTGCCATATATCTGCTTCTCTACTCTTCTCCCTCTCCTTCCTCTCTATCTCTCCCCGCCCCCCCTGCAGCCAAGGCTCCATTGGAGCAAAGTTGGTCTGGGCACTGAGGATGGCTACATGGCCTCTGCCTCAGACCCTAGGATGGCTCCAGTTGCAATGGAGTACTGCCCCAGATGGGTGGAGCATCGCCCCCTAGTGGGATTGCCAGGTGGATCCCAGTAGGGCGCATGCAGGAGTCTGTGTCTCTGCCTCCCTGCTTCTCACTTCAGAAAAAAATACAAAAAAAAAATATCTGCTAAGTCAAGTAAAACAAGTTAATCAACCTTTCAAGATTATCTTATACAAATTATTAGGTGAAATTTTTGTCTGGTTGGTAATGACAGTATAATTAACACAAACATAATCAACACATAAAAGTTCAAAGACTTCTTATAAATATATTAGAATCAGGCATGAAATATATTGTATGTTAAGATATACCATATAACACTTATTTTAGCTTGCTTTTCAAAAATCAATAAATGTTTTAATTTAGTTTATTTTTAGGTTAGTCTTCAATATTTGACAGTATACATATAGCAGACTCTATAAAAGATCCCTTCTTTCCTGATATCAAAACCTACTTCAGAAAGGACAAGACACTACTCTAGTCCCAAGAGATAAATCGTGTTTGATCCAAATTAATCATTATACAGTGTGTCTGTAAAGTCATGGTGCACTTTTGACCGGTCACAAGAAAGCAACAGAAGACGATAGAAATGTGAAATCTGCACCAAATAAAAGGAAAACTCTCCTAGTTTCTGTAGGATGATGTGGCAGCATGTGCGCATACACATATGTTTCGTGTATACAGCGGAACAGCCCACGGCCATGCCAGTCAAGATGTGGATAGTACAGAGGAAAGTTCAGTGTGTTCTGTGGCTCGCTATATTCGAATCCGTGACCAAAGTGCAACGTGAATGTTGGCGTGTTTATAAAGAAGTGCCACCACATAGGAATAACATTACTCGGGGGGATTAAGTAGTTGAAGGAAACTGGCAGTTTGGTGGAGAAACCACGTTCTGGTAGGCCATCAGTCAGTGACGAGTCTGTAGAGGCTATACGGGATAGCTACCTAAGGAGCCCTAAAAAATCTGTGCGTGAGCCCACATCGAACTGCACTGAATAGGTATGAAACTGGGAGAGTTTTCCTTTTATTTGGTGCAAATTTCACATTTCTATCGTCTTTTGTTGCTTTCCTGTGACTGGTCAAAAGTGCACCATGACTTTACAAACACACTGTATTCTCATTCCCTTGGACAGCAATTGGCTGAGGAATGACAATGTGACCAAGCTCTGACCAATGAAATAACAAGTCTTCTGATTTGGACATCCGGGAAAGCTTTTACTTTCCTAACTAAAATGGGAAGAAGAGTCTTGGCTGGCTAGTTGTTCTTGTCTCTTTGACTTCCTTCCTAACTAGAATGTGGACAAGAAGGCTAGAAATACAGCCACTCTGTGACCATACTGCAACAAATATAAAGATAAAAGCCACCACGTTAAAGATGGTGGAACAGAAAAAGAGCAAAAGCTTGTGTCTCTCACTATAGAGGAAACAATTATACCAGCTCTGGAACGTCTACCCCCAAGATTTCTTGTTATGAGAAAAAAAAGTTCCAATTTTCTTAATCTAGTATAGTAGCATTTTTGTTTCTTGTAGTTGAACATATTCCTTATGCAATGGAGTACATCAAGAAATATAAGTAATAAAAATGAATTTTAAAAAGCACCAAAATGTCCACTTCATAAGTGCAAAGGGTCTAAAACAAAGCTAAGTTAATATAAGACAACCAAATTAGAAAAGGCAAATATTTATTACACCAACATTAAACTCTATACATTCTTAGCTGATGATATGTACTTGGTTAAAAAGTCCTTTATTTTGGATATATGCATCACTTCCTTCATTGTGGTGTCTCTGCTCCTCAGATGTATTAATCCATTCTCCAAAGTAGCTTCAGTAATCAGAATTGTGAAGAGAATACTCATTTCATCATATCTAAGGGAAAAAATAATTACACAAAATACATGCGCACAAATATGAACTGTAAATTCATCACAATACTAGCTTTAACTACTTTAGAGTCCGTGCCACTTTTGACAGTCAAAAGCTGGGCTTGAGAGCTGGACCAAAACCCACTGTTTTCAAGTTTCTGAATCACATTCAAAGTAAAATTCACAGAAAGTTTCTGACTTATTATAACAGCGGAAAAGTCATAAGAAAAACAAAATCTGAGAAACAGTGGTACCTCAGCATACCATTTGGGGTGATACTATGGGCAAACTTCAGAATAACACCAGCCTTTTGAAACTTTGCTACAGTCCAAGAAATTTATTTTAAAGTCTCTTAAAAAACTACTCTAATAAAAATTCAGTGGACAAAAAAATCATACCAAAATCATGCTTGATGTGTAACTTTGTACGCTAACTTAGGGTTTTTAGTTCAGCAATAACTAAACATTATCCACTCTGGTTTCTTTCTTTTGGCCAGTCATACTATCTCATTAATGTTTCTTTGCTTTGTAGCACTCTAAGTTATCTATTTTTCAGCCCTGGTCAGATAGCTCAATTGGTTACAATTTTGTGCAGGAGCTCAGAGGTTACTGGTTTGATGCCCGGTCAGGGCACATACAGGAACAGATTGGTGTTCCTGTCTTTCTCTTTCTCTTTTCCTTCCTTCCTCTCTCTAAAATCAATAAACAAAAATTTATCATTTTTCTATTTACTTGTTTATTGTCTATTTTATCCCACTAGAATATCATCTGTGTAAGAACATGAAACTTTTCTGCTTTATTTACTGCTATATCAAAGTACAGAAAATATACTATGTGCTTAATAACTATTCAGATAAAAATATCGTAAAACAATAAAGCCCTTACCACCTAAAGAACAACTATAACTTGATAATATCCATGTGACTCAAAGGATATGATTTTAGAACCTGGAAAGTTTAAATACCACCCCTTCATTTTATATATGATAAAACAATTAAGTTGCTTTATCCATAGCAACCTACTTTTATTTTGACATCATCTGAAAAGTGTGTTTTAACACGTTATTAGAGGAGGAAGGAGCAAAACACAAAGCTTGACAACATTTCACCCAGAAGATATGCATTCAACACAAAAAGCTAAAATAAAAATAAAAAATAAATCCAAAGGAGGAAAGAATGGATTCCTTAATTAAAACACAGAAGTTAATGAAGTAGCAAGGGTAGGACTAGAGACAGGGAGCTCAATGAGGAGATTACTTCAATAATCCAGCCAAGGACACTGGTGGCCTTAACTTGGGTCGTGGCAGTAAAGATCAAAAGATACGGTTTCAGTCTATGAGACTAGTTTTCTGTCCTCTGGGATGAAATTATTTCCTACTCAGCCTCAGGATAAACCACAACAGCAGCAAGGAAAAGGCCATCTGCTCATATTCCCTCAGTCCCAACTCAACAAATGCACCCACATACATAATTCCAATCCTGGTAAATCAATAAACTCAGGTACACATACTTCATGACAGTAAGTCTTGAAGTTGCACAGGGTATGTACTCAAGTATACCTGCTGTAGCAGTTAACCAAGGGCATGTGGTTCTGTAAATAGGAAAGTTAGGACAACCTTTAGATTACCTTATATACAGATATATGTAGAAGAGATTTATTTCTGTTACTCATTAAGAAACATCATCAAATAAAAAAACTCTGAATAAACACTGTTTGAGCAAAAAGGGAGACAATTCTTACTTTGAATAAAGTTGTTCTAATGAAGACTGTGCAGTTTCCAAGTAACCAGGCCACACAGAAATTCCATTTTCTAGTAATTCATTATACAATCCTTGACAAACCTGGAAAAAAATACAAAAACTTCAACTATGAAAGAAATAAAAGTAGCTAGAATGATAACTCTATTTTTGTGAAACCACAGATCACCTTTTTCAATCTTTAAAATGGGCATAAATTCATTTAATTATGTGACAATATTGTTTATAATTTATATATTGGGTACTTATAAATTATATACTTTCTCTAAAATTGAAGAAATTAAGCCCTGCAAAGCTGAATATTAAATGCAAATCTTCTATGAGAGGAAATTTTATACCAAATATAAGAATTTTTAT
Organism: Saccopteryx leptura; assembly: GCF_036850995.1. Classification (NCBI taxonomy): domain Eukaryota; kingdom Metazoa; phylum Chordata; class Mammalia; order Chiroptera; family Emballonuridae; genus Saccopteryx; species Saccopteryx leptura. Next base: position 163,480,331 of record NC_089507.1, read on the forward strand.
GATTATCATTAAAGACACAAACAAAACCGAAATGGATTTTATCAGAGAAAAACAGGAAGTGCAAAGGGCTTCTGTTAACTCTAAATGCATCTGAGAGCTGAGAGCTGAGCCCTGAGGTTTTACTGTCATGTCAGGAAGAGAAGGAAGAGAAGGAAGGGCCGGGAGAGAAAACCAGAAAAGTAAGAGGAAAACCAGGGGAGTGATCTTCCTGAAGCCAATGAAAGGAAAGGCTTCAAGAAGAAAAGATGATTAGTTTCATTGGCATGCTGGAGACAGAAGCCTGACTGGAAAGACATAAGTAATAATGAGCAAATGACACAGGACATTTACTGTTTCCTTAACAAGTAATGGTGAAGCAAAACAAAGCAAAATGTTCAACAGTCTTAACAATCTAGAACTAAAACATTAAAGAGTAGGATTTCTCCCATTCTGCTTTGTTGACAAAAGATGTTTAGAAGCAGCCCTGGCCTCCATTAGATAGATTCCAGAAGCACCCCCTCCCCACTTGTGACAACCAAAAGTGTCTTCCGACTTTACCAAAAATCCCTGGCAGGGTGGGCAGGGTGGGCAGGGTGGAGCTGGTGCCCTATGCCTGAGCTAGAGCACTGTGTCTCAAACTTCCACTAGCATCAGAATCACCTGGAGGGCTTGTCAAAACACACATTACTCAGCTCACTCCCAGAGTTTCAGCAGGTCTGAAGTAGGGATGAAGAATTTGAGGGTTTTTTTTTGTTTTTTAGAGAGAGGAGAAAGAGAGAAAGTAAGGGAAAGGGAACAGGAAGCATCAACTTATATTAGTTGCTTCTTGTATGTGCCTTGACCAGGCAAGCCTGGGGTTTCGAACCAGCAACCTCGGCATTCTAGGTCGATGCTTTATCCCAGGGGTCAGGAACCTATGGCTTGCGAGCCAAATGTGGCTCTTTTGATGGCTGCATCTGGCTCACAGACAAATCTTTAATAAAAAAAATAATAACGTTAAAAATATAAAACATTCTCATGTATTACAATCTATTCATTTCCTACCGCTCATGTTCATGGTTGCAGGTGGCTAGAGCCAATCACAGCTGTCCTCCGGGACAATACCAAATTTTTATTGGATAATGCATAACGTACATGGGTCATTATATGGCTCTCATGGAATTACATTTTAAAATATGTGGCGTTCATGGCTCTCTCAGCCAAAAAGGTTCCCGACCCCTGCTTTAGCCACTGTGCCACCACAGGTCAGACAGAATTTGAGTTTCTAACAAGTTCCCAGAGAAAGACCATAGCGAAGCAACTAGGTGTTAAAGTATTTGATATTTGGGGATAGATGAGAATACATTAATAATCTTAAGAAATTCACAGAGAAATATACATATAAGAATGAGTTTTTAGCCTGACCAGGCTGTGGCGCAGTGGAGAGAGCATCGGACTGGGACATGGAGGACCCAGGTTCAAAACTTGAGGTCGCTGGCTTGAGCGTGGGCTCACCAGCTTGAGCGTGGGGCTGCTGGCTTGAGTGTGGGATCATAGACATGACCCCATGGTTGCTGGCTTGAGCCCAAAGTTGCTGGCTTGAGCAAGGGGTCACTCACTCTGCTGTAGTCCCCAAGTCAAGGCACATATGAGAAAGTAATCATTGAACTAAGGTGCTTTAACAAAGAATTGATGCTTCTCATCTCTCTCCCTTCCTGTCTGTCCCTATTTGTCCCTCTCTCTGTCTCTGTCACACACAAAAAAAGGTTTTTATAAGTGAGAGTTTGCCAGCAGAAAATTGGCTTTTTCTAATGGAAGCTAGAAAAGGAGAAAAGGCTCTAAGCACAATTAAGTGCTGAGGCCACAGGAGGTGAGAACCCAGCACTCTGGGTGAGTACAAACAGGTGTAGCCAGTCTGGAGTGCAATCTAGTGAAATTAAGGATACATATTCACTTTACCCAGAAATCCCATCCCTGTGTATATAACTGGCCAAAATTCTTGCAGTCCAGAAAGTTACACGCATAAGGATTCTCTCTGTTCTAATGCTGAGGCAAAACAGTTAAAAACAGAGTAAGACAGATCATATAGTACCCTTCTGGTAAAATAAAAATATCCAAGGCATTAAATACTCTTATATTCTTATAAAACAAACAACAATAGCAAAATCAAGGCCAGAAATTCTAACAACAAAAATCTAAGGAACAAGTTCTTTTTGTCTTTCAAGCAAAAAACACAACAAAACACTAGGAACTTGCTACCTACAAGGGTGTTGGGAAGCCTGCCACAACCCTGGAGAGAGAACAGTGGAAATTACATTATCTTCTTTTCTCCTGAGCTGACTCTCCCACCTGCCCAGATACTCCACAGGAGCCCTAATGGAAAGCATGTCCTTGCTCTGGTCTTGGGTGGTGTGAGTCACCCAGAGATGATGACTGCTGAAGGGATCTCTAGAAAGAAACTAAAACCACCCTCCTGGCTTTTCTCAAGAGTATTTAGGTCAGATAGACTAGAAAACCAAAATAAGATTATAGATCTAGAACTGTGCTCATAACAGCAAGTATCAAAACTGTTAAGTTAAAAGGGGAGGGGGCAAGAAATAATTCACTAGACATCTGTACAAATAACTTAATTACCAAAACTATGCATGCTCATTTAAAAAAACGCAACTATAGGCAGGGCGTTAACGGCAAAATTCACTGGATTGTATTCATCTTCTTTAATGTTCTACATTTCAAATTATCTATAATTAACCATAGTTTTTATCCACAGCTCATTAGTTAAATTATTTTAAAAAGTAAAAAAAATAAAAATAAAAAATTTAACGGCAAACTCCTCATTTACTTGGAATAATGGTTATAATTAAAATCAGGACATTAAAACTTATTGAACCCACCTGTCTTAGTTCCACTGTTGGGCCTCTTCCCATATCCAAAGCAACCTTAATAGGGGCTAAACAAGGGTGAAGCTTAAGTACCTAAAGCAATTGAAGAGGGTGGGGGGAAAAACAATGCATCTTATTTTTGTAAAACACAAGCACTAACAAACATGGAGCTCCTTAAACAATAAAATTTCCTTTGTGAAAATAGAAGCTAGCTGGGGTCATAAAAGCTCGTGTAATGATGTATTCAGCTGTCTATATTGGGCGGCTCATGCATTTCCTCCACTGGGATGTTCTGCAGAAGTAAGTTCACTTGAGACTCTCTTTTCTGACAACTCCATTTTCTGTCAGTCAAAATGCCCCTTTGTGGCGTCAATGCCTTCCCCACCCAGCTGGGCCACGTGGCTTACCAGCTGGACTTTGTCTTTCCAAGACCCACCACTACTTTTCTCATTCATTTACCCATTCAACAAAAGCTTGAATAGCTACTTCTAGGTGCTGGGGACAAAAACCCCCATCTCTCATGATGGGGAGGAATAGGTAATGAACACAATAAGTAAGTCAACAATATACCTGAAGGCAGTAAAGGCTAAAAAGGGGGGGAGAAAGGAAATGCTGGCAATGGTGGGCTGGGGCAGGGCTGTTTGCAATTTTAAATAAGTGGTAAGAGAAAGGCCTCCTCTCTGAAGTGACATTTGAGCAAAGACTTGAAAGGAGATTGAGGAAAAAGACATGTGGCTATCTGAGAAAGAGCATTCCAGACAGAGCTAGGCTGGAGCATGCCTGGCATGTTCTGGAAACAGCAAGGCCTGTGCCGCCGCAGCAAATTGAGTGAGGTGGAGGGTAGTCAAGAGGTCAAAGGGAAATGGTTTTGTAAAACATTTTAGGGACTTTGGCTTTTCCTGTGAGTGTTTCGAGCAGAGAAACAAAGTGACATGTACCTTTAAAGCCATTCAGGGAGAAAGAGGGAATGATGAGACTTAACCACCAACCTCATCAGAGGCAGGAGTGCAGGTGGGAGGAAACGGTCTGAGTCAGGACATATTTTGAAGATGGAGTTAAATAGGTTTTGCTGATGGTCTGGGTGTGGGGTATAAGAGAAAGGATCCTCCTTGTTTGCACGCTACGGACACCCTATAAATGCCAACCCCCGGAACAGTTCTATGATCTCTCTGTGGCCATACCGGGTTAACTGAGCACTGCATAACCAATCACTTCACTCTGCAGAGCAGGCCAAAGACTCACAGTTTCCAAACCAGCTGACAACACGTTAAAATGTTTTCTTTGATACAGCTGCCTTTCATATTCAAGGGTAATATGATCATTCTAAACTCTTGCCACATTTGAAGCTAGTAATCTTGCCTCCTAACTCCCTAATAAAACCCAGGGTATGAGTAAAACTTCCCGCAAAGACTAAGCAGTCCTGGAAGCCAATTTATATCTATACCATCCTTCTGTTCCTCCGTTTCACATAGCTCATCTTCAAGACAAATCCTTCCACCTGTGCTCTTGATTTTGTCCTGTTCCCTCCTGTTTTTTCCAAAATCTTACTCCTTAGTCATTTTTCTTTCCTACTGCTTCAACCCTTCCATCTTTTGATTTTAAGCCACCTCTGAAAAAAACTTGACCCTAAAATAAGTCTTTCCCTTGAGCCAGACCCATATCTAGTTCCTGTGATCCAGTGACCAGCACTTGGGATCAGACCAGAAGCAGAGAGGTCAATACCACAAGCCTTGCTGTCTTATTTACTCCAACTTAACACTCAGCTTCTGATGCAAATATATAGAAGCTATTGATGGAAAAACTCAGGGGCCAAAAATCAGAGAAAGCTGTCTAGCTCCCCATGATCAAAAATACCTTTGGAATTACCCAATAGGAATGTCATGTTCCATTCTGTGAGAACCTGCTTACTATTCCTGTGACCAGATTCTAAAAAAACTGAAAAATAGTTAAATTACTTGCACTAAAAAATACGTATTATCCAAAGTTTGTTAGAAATGAAGCACATTAAAAAGTTTCCCAAGTCTACTTTTGAAATATCAAAAGCACCTTTCTGTGGAGATTCTTCTTTCTCGTGAAGGAGTTCTCTGTCAGCTGGAAAGAGTCACAGAGGTAGGCCAGCACGCCTCGGTCTAGATCCCCGCTTACAGATAAAACAGAAGGAACCACAGTTTTCCGTCCATCTCGGCCCTTTACAGAAATGTAGGATAAAAATAAAGTATCATTTAGCAGAACTATCTCTTAAAATTACATATTTTAGACTTACAAAATCAGAATATAAATCTGGAAGAAATGATAAAATTAACTTTAAGAGAATCACCATTTGGCAACCCTCATGGTAATAACTGATTTGGACGAGAATCATTAATGGATGCTGCAACCAGTAGGTCAAAAGTTTGAGAAATACATCGTCTTAAAGTATCTGCTCACAAAAGACTTATTGCTTATTAATTAAGAAGTACAAAATACTTATCGACTTTACATCGGGGAAACCTGGTAGCACCATCTTGACCAAGTGATAGAAGTTAACATCACTAGTAACAAATTTATATCACATGCCTCTTGATTCAATGAGTCGGGGAGAGGGCTGAGGAAACATGAAAGAAACTCAAACCAAGGGACATTCCACAAAATAACTGGCCTGTCCTTTTCAAAAATGTCATCATGAAAGACCAGGAAAGAGAAAAGGAACTGTTCATTTGAGGGAGACAACAGATACACAACTACATGAAGTACGTGGTCCTAGATAGGATCCTGGGCTTATAAAAGGCATATTGGAATAATCAGTTACATTTGAAGGGTTCTGTGGAGTGGATTACTGTTACTGTTACTTTTCTCATTTTGATGGTTGCAGTGTGGTTACGTAGGCGACTGTCCTTCCACTTGAGAAATAAATACTGAAGTATCAAGAGATAATGTGCACTAAGGTGTTCGTTGTGACACCTTAGTTGTTCCTTGATTGCTTTCTCATATGTGCCTTGACCACGGGCCTTCAGCAGGCCGAGTAATCCCTTGCTCGAGCCAGCGACCTTGGGTCCAAGCTGGTGAGCTTTTGCTCAAACCAGATGAGCCCACGCTCAAGCTGGCGACCTCGGGGTCTTGCACCTGGGTCTTCCGCATCCCAGTCCGACGCTCTATCCACCGTGCCACCGCCTGGTCAGGCATGCCTGAAATTTTTTAAATGTTCAAAAATTATCACAGAAAATCTGGGCAAAGGATATCTTAAGGAGCTCAAAGTAAAACATACATGTAATTGAGACACATTTCCAGGATACATGTGTAAAAGTTCGCGATCTCCTAGATTCCACAGGGTTTCTATTGGCTCCCTTCCCCAGGGAAAATTGTAGTAAAGTTTGCTTCCTTTCCGTCCCTCTCCATCCTCACAATCACTGCTGCTGAAGTTAGACGGACTCACAGCAAACTGTGAAAGAAAGTATATCTTATTAATTTATTAAAAGTAAATTGCCGGAAACTTTTTATATAGCAACTGAATGAAAATAGTCATGCACAAATCCAAACTACAGAGAAAAACTGTTAGTTGATATAGTTAATAAGAGGGGATGGTAGATAACCAAGAACTAAGTGAGATGAAGAAAGTATCATATACTCACTATTCTTATCCTTTGGTAAAGAACTTGATTATTTGTGATTATTCTACTTAATTTAGGGGGATGTTTGGGGATTTTAAGAGTTGCAAGATGCCCTGGCCAATTAGTTCAGTTGGTTAGAGCAGTGGTCCCCAACCCCCGGGCCGCGGACCGGTACTGGTCCACAGAGAAAGAATAAATAACTTACATTATTTCCGTTTTATTTATATTTAAGTCTGAATGATGTTTTATTTTTAAAATTTGACCAGATTCCCTCTGTTACATCCGTCTAAGACTCACTCTTGACGCTTGTCTCGTAAGTTCGACAATTATATTTAAAAATACCACAGTTTTTACGCCGATCACATAATTTTATTTTGTGCATTTATCCGTCCCACCCTAAAGGCCGGTCTGTGAAAATAGTTTCTGACATTAAACCAGTCCGTGGCCCAAAAAAGGTTGGGGACCACTGGGTTAGAGCATCCTCCCGAAACATTAAGGTTGAGGTTTCGATCCCCAGTCAGTGGAAGCAACCAATGAATGCACAACCAAGTGGAACAACAAATAAATGTTTCTCTCTCTCCCCCACCTTCTCCCTGTGTCTCAAAATCAATTAAAAAAAAAAAAAAAAATCTTTAAGGGTTGGAAAAAGATAAGACGATGAAACAAACATGCTTACTTCAACTCTTGCCCCTCCAGCATATACTAAAACTTGACTACAAATTATAGAGCCATTCTGATTAATATGGAGAGTTCACAGAGGTAGGGAACAAAAGTTAAAGCTGTAAGAGTGGAAGAGGGTCAAACTCATACCAGAGCCAGAAATGTCATGTGAGAAAATTGAACTTGACCTTGAATGTAAAAGCATATCAACAAACACTTCTGAGCAAGAGAGAAATATTAACAAATGTCTTTACTAAAGTAACTTTGTTATATGGAACAATGAAAATCAGTGCAGGGCCTGGCTGGTTAGCTCAGTGACAGAGCGTCAGCCGAGCATGGGGATGTCCCAGGTTCATTTCTTGGTCAGGGCACACAGGAGAAGTGACCATCTGCTTCTTCACCCCTCCCTTCTCTCTCTCTCTTCTCCTCCCACATCCATGGCTTGACTGGTTTGAGCAAGTTGGCCCTGCGTGCTGAGGATGGCTCCATGGCTTTGCCTCAGGCATTAAAATAGCTAGGCTGCCAAGCAACAAAGCAGCAGCCTAAGATAGGCAGAGCATCGTCCTGCCCTGTAGGAGGTTTGCCAGGTGGATCCCAGTCAGGAAGCACGTGGGAGTCTCTCCCTGCCTTCCCACCTCTCACATAATAAAAAAAGAAAAAGAAAATCATTATGAAGTTCTTTTTATTTGTTTGTTGATTTAGTATAGCTCTCTCATAAATATAACATAGCTACATAAAAAAATTGTCATTTATTACAGAGAAGTATAACCTCTGACACATTAAGACAATATACTTATTAACTGTTGAATTACAGGTGATGACTGGAGTACCTTTCTCCACCACAGGAGTCGATGACGTAACCAGAAATCGAGCCACTGGCTGGCAGTTCTTGCAGAAGTAAACCATGCCAGTGAGGCTTCAGTCCTCTCACCGATTCTTTGGATATCAGAAATATCAGATAGTTACTTATTTCAAAATTACATAATCTATCTCAAAGTGAAAATGACTAGTTCTTGACTATTTTAACACAAGGCCATTTTCCTGTACCTTTTAATACCATCAGGTGTCTGCTTAGTATCAGAAGCACGATGAAAACACACTCCAATCTGAGCAAGGCCATAAGGTAGCCTCTGGTTTACCAGATCCAGGCACTTAACATAGTGCTCCAAGGCACCTGTCAAAAAATAACTCAATCATCATATAAATCTATTCTATAAACCTAAATCATTTTGCTCAATGCAGAGACGTATTTACAGTATAATAATGCTAACACAACAGTACAAGTAGCATGGAGCTATTCGTTAAGGCAGATCTTAATTACCATTTAATTTTAGGTAGTTTTCCCCTCAACTTTTGAAGAATAGTACAATAAACACCTATAAACCCTTCACCTAGATTCACTAATTGTCAAAATTTTGCCATTTTTCTTCTTGTTCATCCCTAAAACATTTCAGCATGCATCTCCTAATATTGAAAATATTCTCTATACCATCATTATATCATAAAACTAATCATAGTACTATAATTTCATCTAACTTATGATCAATACCCTATTTTCTCCAATTATCACCCGAAATGTTATTTATTGCAGTTCTCTTTCTTTCTAATTAAGGTTCATACACTGCATTTTGACTAAGTCTCTTCAATCTCTGAATCTAGAACATTTCCCCAACTCCTCTCTCTCCAACTTTGCTTCTAATGACATTGACTTTTGAGTCCAAGCCAGTCATAGATTATCTCATAGTAGAGATTTGTCTGATTGCTCTCTTATGATTTAATTTGGGTTAATCATTTTTTAGCAGAACTACTATGTAGTTTATGACTTATTGAATCCTAACAGGAGGAACATAATATCAAATTATCCTGCTATTAATGAAACAAATTTGATTACCTGATTAAGGTAATCCATTCCCCAACAATACCCTGCTCCCCAACAATCTTCCACCCATATTTTAGAAGCCACTGATGACCCTTGCTTGAATTATTATTATACCCTTCAGGTTGTAAAATCATTAACATGATGATTTTTCTAATCTATCTTTCCTTCTACATTTATTGCATAGTTTCTGTAAAAACAAATTTTTTCCACCTCTTCCTTCCAACAGCAGCCTCAATTACTTATTTTTCTGGTTTACAGTATAGTTTTTTTTATGGGGGGGGGGGGTGATGGGAAGCATCCATTCATAGTAGTTGCTTCTTGTATGTGCCTTGATCAGGCAAACCGGGGTGTTGAATCAGCAATCTCAGCATTCTGCTTTATCCACTACACCACCACAGGTCAGATTGGTTCAGACTATGATTTAAATTTTATTTAATTTAATGTGTCATGATATATTATCATTAATATTTAATGTTTAATTTGTCCCAACTTTAGCTAGTAAGAGTCTCTCCTTCAAGGCTGTGTCTGTGTCCTTTTGACATGACCCCACTAGTCTTCAAGTCATTCTTTGTTTTCTAGCACCTTAAAATGTCCCAGGCTCACCTTGTACTTTCCCTGCCCCAGACCTGGAATCAGTCAGCCATTTCTCCAATCACTGGTTTATTTTAGAAACTAAGTGTTGGGTACTACATGTGCTCATTGCTTTTGTTATAGCATCTGGACCCTTTCAATGAAGAAAGTTAGGAAATATGTATTTTTTAAAATCATAAGTTCATACTGATATTGCCAATTCAAATTTAACATTACAAAGTTTATTCTTGTCTTTTTATATCTTTCTATTCTTCATAATTATATTTCAAACCTTCCTACTTAGAATAAACCTATGTTCAAGTTTTTGGAGTTCTCTATGCTAGTTATATAAAAGACTATTCCACTAAATGGCATCACTGTGTTCAAAAGTACTTGAGATTTCCACTTCTGATAATAGACTAGCTTGTTGATAACAAAAAAAGCTGACCAAGGAACTTTTAAAAAATCTGTTTAAAGACATAAGAGAACTATCAAAGCAGTAAGGACTTGAGGATCCAAAATTTGGAGAAAAGGGAAGACCAGAGATAAACCCAATATTTAGTGCTCCTTTTCCAATTCTCAAGTAGCAGAGCTGAGTAGAGTTTCCTGACATCTTATGCAAATGGACAGTACAAATATTGTAGTTCCTGGCTCACCAAGAAGGGCGCTAGTAAATACCCCAGCCTTTCACTAGGGACACTACCCTGTAGAAATAGAGATGAGTGAAAAGACTGACTCACAGGCCCTGGCCAGGTAGCTCAGTTGGTTAGAGCATCATCCCTGTATCACCAGTATCCGCGGCTGCCATCAAAGCCTCCTGGCCAACACAGGTTCAGGTTTGATTCGGACAGACGGTAATGAAACAACGGAGCCAAGAACTGGTGGGCCATCACCTTTAATCCTAGCTCGCAGCAGGTGGGAGCGAAATACACACAGTGGGAAAACATTTTCTTTTCCATTTAGGGCTCCCAAAGCCACTGACTTATCTGAGTTTTCCTAGAATCAATGGTTTGTACCTCACCAGCCTTATTCACCTCTGTTCCCCATCTCCTTCTCTCTGCACAAACTGGCTTCTCCTTCAGCACTCTGCCATCTTGGCTGCCTCTCCTCTGCAATGCTGATGGCAGGATCTGAGTGAGAATGCCCCTGGTCTGCCTCATTTTATAGTGTAGAAAATTAAAGCCTTTAAGCCCATATACAAATAAGGAAGTCTGATACAAAGCTGAGTTATTAGACATAGACTTTAAAATGTTATTGTGCTCAAGAAAATTGATGACAAGATGGGGAAAATAATGTATGAGTAATTAAGTCTCAAAAGGACAGAAGAGACTGGGTAAAAATATTTAGACATATTGACTGAGAATTTTAAAAAATTAATCATAAGTAGAAGCTACTACAAAAGTTCAGACATGTAATAAAGAAAGCAAGGGCGTTGGGAATAGAAATGACAAACCAGGTAACTCTAAAGCTAAAAACAGTAGACAACCAAAGGATTTGGCAAATAGATGATTTTAAGTTTCTTTGTGTGTGTGTGTGAGAGAGAGAGAGACAGAGATAGAGAGAGGGACAGAAAGACAGGAAGGGAGATGAGAAGCATTAATTCATCAATTCTTCGTTGCGGTTCCTTAGTTGTTCACTGATTGATTTCTCATTTGTGCCTTGACCAATGGATTACAGCAGAGCGAGTGACCCCTTGCTCAAGCCAGGAACCTTGGGTTCAAGCTGGTGAGCTGTGCTCAAACCAGATGAGCCCGCGTTCAAGCCGGTGAAAGTGGGTCCTCTGCGTCCCAGTCTGACGCTCTATCTGCTGTGCCACTGCCTGGTTAGGTGGATTTAAGTTTCTTAAAGGCATACAGCAAACAGACTGACACCTGTCAGAGGGGAAGGGGGTGTGGACTGGGTGAAAAAGGTGAAGGGATTAAGCAAAGAATAAAAGCTCATAGACACAGACAGCAGTGTGGTGATTATGGAAGGGAATGAGAGGGTTGGCAGAAGTAAAAGACGGTAAGGGAAGGTTAAATGGTGTTGGAAGGGATTTTGACTTGGGGTTGTGAGCATGCGTGCAGCGTGCAGATAATGTATTGTGGAGTTGTACACTTGAAACCTAGATAGTTTTATTGACCAATGTCACCCCAATAAATTCAATTAAAAAAAAGTCTCCTAAAAAACAAAAGTCTGGCAAAGCAAATATTTTGATGAATGGACATCTAAGTTTCATTTTCCAATAAAAAAAGATTGACTTGTTTTGGGGCATAGTAATGAACAGTGATTTAACTCCCGCAAAGTAAAGCCATCATAGAATAATGTAGTATAAATAAAAACTACCACTTTTATTTAGCAGTTTGTCTTAATTTGGTTTATTTTCTTAAGGGAATCATCAACAGTTTACAATATAGGTATTAATTTTTAGAGAACCATGGACATTGGTTATTTTAAATTACTTTAAAGTATCACTTAATGGAAAATGGCAAGGATAGCATTTTGCAAAGATGAGACACTGTGGCCACAAGTTGGTCCTATAAGAACCTGAGTTGTTTTTGTGTTGATTTTAAATGCAAATGGTCCCCTGTAAGTTTCTGTGTATTCACTCAAGAATCTCTAATAAAGTCCCATTTTGCAACCTCAAAAATTACCTACAGGAGGCCCTGGCCGGTTGGCTCAGCGGTAGAGCGTCGGCCTGGCGTGCAGAAGTCCCGGGTTCGATTCCCCGCCAGGGCACACAGGAGAGGCGCCCATTTGCTTCTCCACCCCTCCCCCTCTCCTTCCTCTCTGTCTCTCTCTTCCCCTCCTGCAGCGAGGCTCTATTGGAGCAAAGATGGCCCCGGCGCTGGTGATGGCTCTGTGGCCTCTACCTCAGGCGCTAGAGTGGCTCTGGATGTGACAAAGCGACGCCTCAACGGGGCAGAGCATCGCCCCCTGGTGGGCGTGCCGGGTGGATCCCGGTCGGGCGCATGCGGGAGTCTGTCTGCCTCCCGGTTTCCAGCTTCAGAAAAAAAAAAAAATAATAAATAAATAAATAAATAAATAAATAAAAAATTACCTACAGTGCTCTAGAAACAGGTTGTAGGTCAATTTTCAATAAGAAAAATTGGGGAAGGAAGGGCATTTTCTTTTTGCTCCAAAAAATAATCTTTGATTTTTGTATAAAACTGAAGGGTAACTGTGGAATATTTATAAACATTTTATTAACGATGAACAAATGATCTAGACACATGATTTAATTTAGGCCCCCATTCTAGGGCTGCTCAATTAGTTCTAAAATTATAGAATTGCCCCGTGAAATTGAGAGTTACTAGGTCCGTTGGTCAGATTCTTTAAGGAACATCAATGATTGCATGGTCTAGTATTCTCCAGGGTAGCACATGTCAACACACCCAACTACTTCAAAAAGATAAGAACCATGTTAACTTCCTTGACACGTGACTCAAGGGCCAGCTGCAATTCGCGGAATCAAACGAGATCGCCTTTCCACCCCGACACCTATTTTGAAGCATGAAATCATGAAGCATACCGTGAAGAAGGTTCTCCCGTAGTTTCCCAGAAGTTTTTAGTAAGTTGTCAAGAAATGCTACTAGCTGTTCCTTACTCAGTTCTTTGTCTTGCAAGATTTCGCGTACAGTTTCTGCAGAAACTAACCTAAAGGCACTGTCCCCGGGCAGCGAAGGGCCTGATTCGTGGTGAGGGGCGTCGACCGGAAAGACCTGCTCCCTGAACGCCACCACCGAAGACCACCATTCTGCCGCCAAATTCTTCCGCAACTCGAAGCCCAAGGGGCCCACGCCGTGGTGGCAGCCGCTCAGGAGAGACTCTCGGCTAATCTGCCCCTTGGTGCCAAGGAGGAAATGCCTTCTCTCGCAGATCTCAGCCAGCGCTTCGCTCCCCTCTGCATTGTCCGGGGCTTCTCGCGGCTCGCTTCCCCCCGGCAGCTCTGCGTTTGACCTCGGGGGCCCTCCGACGGGGCTCCAACCTTCCATCGCCGCCTCTGGCTGCCCCCCACCCCCTCGACCCCCCAAACAAGACAGCCGGCACCTGCCGACACTCTGGCAGGCCCTGACGGCTGCACCGGAGCGCATCGCCCTCGCACGTTGAAGACAAGAATCTCTTCCAAGCTGTAGAAGCCAGCAACAGGCGGCAGCCGCGGAAACCCGGGGGCCAGCTGCGCAGCCGCGCCGGAAGTGAGCTTGAGCGCAGTCGGCCCCGACCACGGAAGTGCGTCACTGGGCGGCCGCGGCCATCGGGCTCCTGGCCGCTCCCTGGAGCCCACGCGAGCTCCGTTGACCTAGCCTCCGTCAAGCCTGGTCCTGCGCCCGCTGCTGTTTTCCTTTCGTTGGTGCGATTAGTCATTGCTATCCACTCTGCATTGTCGTGCTGTAGCCACTGTTGCGTCAGACTTACTTTCCTTCCCTATTTTTTTGCTTATCATATACGGAAACAATGTTCTTCAAATCACCTTAATCTTAAGTATTAACGAAAATAAATGTTGGTTCCCATTTCTAGTTTTAGTCCTCTACGGTGGCTGAAACCCAGGTCTTTATTGCAGCTCTAACACAGTGGCGTAGCGAACATAACTGGCGCCCCCCTCCCCTTCTACTACGCTTTTCTAGTCTTGGAGACCATTTGGCGCCCCTCTGCGAGGGCCCCCGGGGCCTGATAGACTCCCTTGCCCCCCCCTCCCCACCCCTCGCTACGCTACTGCTCTAACAGGTCTTTGCACAGCCAGCACGCCTGCCCCCGACTTCTATCCTGGGTGTGGGAGGGCCGTGGAACTAGGGGGTACCGAGGTACCCTCCCTCGACTCCCTGATGTGGCCAGCCAGCCCAAGGCCATACCACCCGCACTACCTGAGGACCTTGGAGATTAACACTGCTAGCCCCTCACGAGTTAACTCGTGTTTGCGCTTGCATTAGCTATTTCAATTTCTGAAACTCAGGGTAGTATAGGAGTATTTGTATTTGACTCTTCACCCTTTTAGGATCGAAGTTCGAAAAACAACACACCGTTCCGTATTCTCAGGCGGACTCCTTTTCTTCCCACTCCTCCAGGCCTGAGACAGCAAAAGTGTTGAACTGTCTGAACCTGTACTATCTTCTAACTGCTTGCAGTTTGAATATACCTATTAAGGATGTTGTAAAATCTTTCGTTGTTCAGACCAACTGGAACATGTCAAGTTTCAAAAGGAAAGCACAGCAAAACCAGATATATTTGCAAAATGTTTTACAATTACTAGTAGGTGATTGCTATACAGTATACACCAAAAAAAAAAAAAATTACCAAAATGTCATGTATAAAATATATGTAGCAGTTACAAAGTTTCACTTAAATCCATTCCGTATAAAGTATACTGAAGTTTAGTTTCGCCAAGTAATGTTTTAAACAAGCCCTGCAGGTAAGAACTATTGGTGTCTAAGTTGCTTTCTTTTTAGGGTAGCATAAAAACATGCAAAAGGAGAACCTGTTTAAAAGAGATCGAGGTTGCCTACCAGACCTGTGAATTTACAATCTCACATTTTAACATTTAAAGCCCTTAAGAAAATGCCCAAATAGCGAAAAGTAGTACAGCCCAGATAAAAAGCTGGTTCCAAAACTGAAGGATTCCTCCCCCTTCCAGCTGCACAAGTGGTTAGGGAAAACTTGAAAGATTAATCCAGGTTAAAGGATCAAATTACACCAGGGGTTTTCAATCTTTTTACACCTGGGGACTGGTGAAAGTAATTATTTTGGGTAAAGGCAGAAATCACCTTGAATATAAATGAATTTAAGATCACTGACTTGTACTCTTCCTACATGAGGGTGGCTCTTTCATGGACCAGTAATTGAATTAATATAATATAGAAGCAGTAAAAATTTTTTATTTTGTAGTGTTGTCATAAAAATAATTCCCTGCAAGCAAGTGCGCTAGTTTATAAAAAGACAGTAGATAACTGAAACTAGTACTGTATTACTGGAAAGCAATTACAGTAACTACAAAGCTGGGCACTATTCATGTGCACTTCCCACACTAAGGAAATGCACCAAAAAAAGCCCATGCGCGAATAAACGAGAGAGAGAATGGGGAGGAAAAAAATCATTTATTAGTTAAGACAACCACAGGCTGGACACAACACACATGCTAAAAAGTGGACTGTCTTTTAAAACTTACTTCAAAAGTAAATAGGTAAATGTTTCCCATAACCCCACAATCATTTCCGTGTTTACAAATTTAAAGGCCCACGTTATAGACATTTGACAGTAAAATATGTAATAAATACTCCAACCGACCCTGAAAGCTTCTTTTAAGTCATAATGAATTTGACCTACCATGCTACTGAAAACTATTCAATTACTGGAGGTTGTTCAGTTTTCAATGTATCAGTCCTAAAAAATACCACTGCCCTCCCCCCCTACAGAAAGTCTATTTTATAATTTAGCGATAAGGCATAAATACCAATTAAAGCCTGTTTAATAATCAGAGTTTAAATGTCTCAGAAAGGCCTCTCCTCTCCTAGCTAAAGGAACCTATACACCAGACTCTCGGAAGACATTCAGACTTACTTATAACCATCACTTAAGTACTATCAGGTTGGTGGGCTCAAGTGAAATCTAAAGCTAATTCCTAGATCTTTCTAACAAACCCATATTGATCTTAACAATAAGTTCCTGTGCTTTTGGTTGTGTTGCTTCCTCCTGGGATAACAATTAATTTTGGTAAGGATTTTTGCATTCAAATGAGTAGACCTTAGTTTGAAGTGCTCTAGAGCTCCCTGGATTATTGCATTCAGTGACACCCAGAGTGCGGCTATTAAAAGGTCCTGGAAGACTGTAAAAGCCAAAATCTGTTTATAATCTGCACAAAGAACACTGAAAACAAATTAAAACCTAACTCCTATCAACCTTATCTGAAAAGGTGAAGTCTTAAGCTTTGTTCAATATTCCAGTCATTCACAGTAGATAACTCACCGTATATTGGGAAGTACTGACAGAAAGCCATTTTATGCAACTTAGCCAATAATTATAAAATTACCTAAATCAACCTCATTTTAATTCCTGTAATATGAACAGATCACTTTAAGAAGGGCCTTCTGAGCTCTCTACTACTCAAAACTGAATTATGGAAAAGTTTAGTTTTTGAGTTAAAAAAAAAAAGTCTAAGCAAAGTTTTACACATGACATTATGTATGTAAAATAAAGTACAATTTCCACTTAATTCAGTCTTCAAATATTTTTTATTAGAAGGCCATGCATTGCCCTCATTCATTGTATTTGAAATCACTGTACATTTACTTTTGTGAAAACACTGCCTGCATTTTCTAGTACAAAAAAAACCTAAAAATTGTTTCAGGAATGTAGAGAAATATCCAACTTAAATAGCGAAAAAGTGCACCATAATTACTGCTGCACTGCAGTCATTTCTGCATTTCCCATGTTTCTTAAATAACTATCTTGTCTGATAACACACAATATAAAGAGCAATTATGAAAAACAGACATTTACATATACTTCTAAAGTCTTATTGAGAATATCCTGTTGGCATTGGATACCCAATCATAGGTGCAGCTGCAGTAGCAGGATATGCATATGCCTGTTGGTTCATACCATTGTGCATATTTGGAACATTACTTCCATATTGCTGAGTGCCATCATAACCATTCTGGTAAGTCCCTGTTGGATTACCAGTCCTAAAACTGGTCTGTATACCAGCAGACACAAAATTACTTCCAAAGCTCCCATTGGTGTAATTTGTAGCACTGTAAACACCATTCTGGGTTTTTGCCCCAAAATCTCTCTTAAGCAGACTAGAGTAACCTCTGTCATAATTTTCCCTGTCTCTAAAGGTATTAAATCCACCCCTTTTGCCTGCAGAGTATCTGTCCCGACGGTCATCCTTCATGCCTCCTCTACCCCTGGAACGACCTGTTAAGAAAAAAAATAATTGCAAACTGATTATTCCTGTGGCACAAATTATTAACACAGAAGGAATTAGGCTGCTCTTATTCACTATAGATGTGGAGTATTTTCTCAACAGTGTCACACTGAAGGCTTTACTCACCTGCCAATCCCATTTAAATGGGTGTGTAGATAATTATGTGACCCAAAACCACCAACATTTCTTATCGAAGATTGGTCTTACCTGAACCTCTGTCTTCAACCAACTGAAGCAACTTGGGATTAATTGCTTGATTAGCTTCCCGAAGCACAGAGATAAGGTCGCTCACTTGCTTTATGTTATTAGGTGTAAAGAAAGTGTATGCTGTGCCTGTTTTGGTACTGCGAGCAGTTCTTCCAATTCGATGAATATAATCCTCTGAGGAGTTAGGGTAGTCATAATTGATGACAAATTTCACATCTTCCACATCTGTAAGGTGTTGCAGTGTGGCAAAATAGCAATGTACAGAGTTTTGCACACCACAACAGCCAGACCAAAAATAAAAAGTTAGACAATTGTATTCCCAAGAAGGTACGGGCTGCAAAAAATACAGTTAAAATGGTTATCCATTCCTTGTAGGAATACCACTGAGGTTGGGGGGGGGGGGGCGGGAAAAGCACACATTATCTGTGCCTCATTACCCACCCAGTGATAGTGCCTGTCAAAAGGATGTATATTCCCTAACACATTCCCAAATCATTAAGTCCCCTTACAGATCATCAAGTGACATCTGAATGCTTCTGTGCAGTAGGGCCACTTAAAAGGTTCACAGCAACCTCTTCATGTGCTCATTTTGAGGACCTTTAAACAAAAGCACATGGTCCTTTGCATTACACATTCATCAGAAGTTCAAAATTCTGGCCACACTGCTTGTCTTGCCAAGACCTTCAAACTGCAGCTGCAAGAAAAACATACCTGTCCCCCAAAAGTTGTTTTTATGCACTGTGTCTCGTCTAGGCAAGCGCTTCCAAGAAGCCAGGGTTCACTTGAGAATGTGTCTCTCTTTGGCAGGTCTCGACATGACGACTACTGTGTAGGTGAGGGAGGAACTTAAAGTGCTTTCTTTTCCCACTGACTAAGTGTGGGAAGTTGCTCCTGCCCTAGAGCTCATGTGCCAGTACTCACCAATTTGTAAAAGGACTAGTACCTTTTAAAGCTGCTCTCTCCATTTCAAACTTGAACAAAAATTTCACTGAACATTGAAGTTTGGAAATATTTCTTCAACATTTCAGCAAACTCACTGAAACTCAAAAACTCACAGATCACAGTAAACAGTTTGAAACAATGCTGTACCATGGCAGTCATGCAAAGCATGGGACAGAAGAAATACCACGGCAGTGAACTGTGAGGATAACTTCCGTTTCCCCCCGGAGAGAACAGTTTACGCGGCAGAGGTGGTATGTTCTGCCTTTTGAAGATTACTGGCACACTTTCAGCTTTTCGCCTCTCTACTCGACTGGAAGCAGCCAGCCGATCACTAGTCCTCCATCCCCCTCGAGTCCTCCGATTGTCATGCCTAGGCCTTGCCACAAAGACTGCACCTTTATATGAAAAAAAACTTAGAAAAAATGCAGAGGTTAAAGAAAGCAATAAACTTTCTTTAAAAATTACATGGAATCTTCCGGGAAACCAAGCCATGAATCGAGTTTGTACTAACCTAGCCCTCTGGAGGCCACATCTGTAGCAATCAGAATAGGAGCTTTCCCATGTTTGAATTCTGGAAAAAAAAAGGGGGAGGGGCATATATATGGATCACGATTCTGAGCAAAATCCTAGGTTTTGAGGTAGGAGAAATCTTTTGAAATGCTTACCATTTAGAACCCAGTCACGTTCCTGTTGACTCTTATCACCATGGATACCCATGGCAGGCCACCTAAATTAGAAACAAATTGTTAGTAGACTCACATTTAGTTTAACATTTAACCATTTGTCACAGATCCCTTCAATTTCACCTGAAATAACATTACACAGTTTTACCAACACCCTCAGTGAATTCATACCCACAACTCAAATCCATTGAGGAAGACCACATACCCATCTCTCCTCATTTTCCTAGTAAGTTCATCACATCTTCTTTTGGTTTCAACAAAGACAATGGTTTTATTCTCCTTTTCACTCATGATCTCTTCCATCAGACGAATAAGTCTTGAAAGAAAAAACATTTTAAATTTTAAAAGTCCACGGTGTGACCATGTATTTAGGTCAATGTACACGGCTACAAATTTAAAAGGAAACACCTATTTAAATAATCACTTATAAATTCTACCTTTGGCCAATAAACCACAGGACACCTGAGTTCTTTTTCCTATAGGAATGCTATTCAGTGGTAGCCAATTATCTGAATGAAGCAAGAATTTTCAGAAAGATTGACAGCCAATTTTCAATTAACATATTCAGATTCTACCCAACTGAGTGTCCCTTTTTAAGATAACCCATGGGTCCTGGCCAGGTGACTCAGCAGTAGAGCATCGACCTGTTGTGTGGAAGTCCTGCGCTCAATTCACAGCCAGGACACACAGAAGTGAACATCTGCTTCTCCATACCCTCCTCCACCTCCCTGCAGCTATGGCTCAACTGATTTGCTCAAAGGTCCTGGGTTTGGGGTCACTAAGGATGGCTCCATGGAGCCTCTGCCTCAAGCACTAAAAATTCTTGGTTGCAAGTACCACCCAAGATGGGCAGAGCACTGGCCCTAGAAGGGGGTCACCAGGTGGAGGTGTATGTATAAGTCTATCTCCCCATCTCTCACTCAAAATAAAATAAAAAGGTAACCTACAAAAACAAGGACTGAAGTTATAAAGCAGTTGTTTTTGTAGTAAGACATACAACTTACTTTTCATCCTTTTCTACATCATGACACACATCCACAATCTGCAGAATGTTATGGTTTGCACTCAGTTCCAGCGCACCAATGTTTATATGAATATAGTCTTTCAGGAAATCTTCAGCAAGCTGTCTTACTTCTTTTGGCCAAGTTGCACTCCACATTAGGGTTTGCCTATCAGGCTAAAGAAATTTAGATTAAAAGAAAAAAGTCTTGTACTCGAAGAATGAATTTAGAGCTAAATTTGAAAAAAAATAAAAAAATAAAAAAACCCAGATAAGGACACTTACTCTTATCTGATCCACAATCTTCCTTATTTGGGGTTCGAAGCCCATATCAAGCATTCTGTCTGCTTCATCAAGGACTAGGTAGGTGGTTCTTCTCAGATTTGTCTTCCCACACTCTAAAAAGTCAATCAGTCTTCCAGGTGTTGCAATACAGATTTCCACACCTTCAAGTAAAGACAATTATTACTTAGACATCTAGAACCTTTTAGCACCAGTGACAGAAATAACCTTTTTTGTTACATACCTCTCTCCAAATCACGAATCTGTGGTCCCTTAGGAGCACCACCATAGATACAAGTAGATTTCAATCGACATGCCCTACAGTACTCAGCAGCTACTTGCTGCACCTGTTGGGCCAGTTCCCGAGTTGGTGCTAGCACCAAGCACTAAAAAAAAAAAAAAGAGGAACAGAAAGTGAAATAGCTTATAGCACAATCCTGGGTCCTAGTTTCTAATTAACTTATTGTTATGCTAACAACTGACAATCTCTAGCTAAACTGGCTAAGGTAATTAATATCTCAATTTGTGGTTTTATACAGAGATATTAACTCTATATAGAGATATCTTTTGTTATGGGTTCCAAGCCTCTACATTAAATTTCTGACCAAAAATTAAGAGAAAATAAGTAAGTATGTATACTTACAATAGGCCCATCACCTCTCTCTAAGAATGGCTGATGATTGATATGAACAATGGCAGGGAGCAAATACTATTTAAAGGGAAACAGACAACAGAAATTATGTTAAAATACTTCTGATTTGTTTTTATTCCCAACCCATTTCCTCTAGCACACATCACAGACATCTCAAAAGTTCTCCCAAACTTACAGACAATGTTTTCCCAGATCCAGTCTGTGCTACTCCAACCATATCCAATCCACTTAGAGCAACTGGCCATCCCTGAGCTTGAATAGCAGTGGGTTCAGTAAAGTTCTGTCTTGCAATCACGTCCATGACATTTGCTATAATTTAGAACAATTTAGAAAAATTAATGTCAAAAAAAGAAAACTTAAAAAAAGAATGAAAAAGAAAACTCAAAACTTGTACTTACCAGGAAAATTTGCTTCATAAAAATTCAGAACTGGCTTTGGGCAGTTGTGACCTCTAACTGTAACTTCCTTGCTTCTTCTGTATGTCTCCACCTCTTGCTACAAAACAAATATAGTCCAGTGTTTTAAGTTTTATGACAACCTCTCAACTAAATAAATATGCAGCCAGTCAAGTTCTAAATTTATAATTGACTAGATATTTTAAATTTAACATTGTCATTGAACTCTGGATCCACAGAACAAAACTTTTGGCACACACACAAAAAATACCTGTTGTGTTATAATCAGCCACCGAAAGTTTAAAAAAAACTCAAACACATCTTTCCAAAAGTGAATGTCACCTCTTCCCCAATTAAATTAGAAGGCATGAATTTCCCACAATTCAGCCATCTGCTAGACATTACTGGTCAAATTTTTATTTACTATAAGTCACCATCAAGTTAACCTTGATAAAGGCACACAAAATCACTCACCGCTGTGCGCCTAGCCAAATCAGGGTGTTCTTGATAAAAATTCTTCTCAAATTTGGGCAACTCATCAAGATTCCACTTCTTTTTAACTAGTTTCTCCCCAGGATTTCCAAACTTCTTCCCCGATAGAGGCCCTGCCCTACTTCCTCCAAATCGAGGTGCACCAAACCTGAAATAAGAAAAACCTTACATTTTCAATTGTCTACATAGGAGTTTATACACACCTGCTTACCATCCCGTGGCATACTCTAAAGAGCAATGAAAGACTTTTGGAGGCATAAAATATAGCGCTGTCCTTCCTTAGTGGTGATCTTTCTCCAACTCCAAGCAGCCATTAGCACGCCAGCTTTCTTTTCCCGTTGTCCCAAGTACACACTATGGAAGCCAAGTCAATAACTCGGGATTTATCAAGTCGGAAATAGACTGCCTAGAAGCCAAAAGCTCCGACTACAAGGATAGACTACAGCTTGTGGCTATCAATCTTTCCCACGAGTTTAGGAATTAAATATCTGAGAGAGAGAAACGATACAAGAAGGGAGGAGCTTAACAGATGTTATTCACCAGCTGTTTTCCGAGAAGGAGCCATGGTTTTTAACGGAGAGCGGGGCAACACAGGCAGCGAAAGGAGAACAAGGACGGTGGTGGTCTCGGGGACACTTATGCAAAAGGCAACCGAGTAGGAGGACCCCGCGAAAGGGCCCTCGATTAAGAGAGCACAATTATATAACCGAAGGAAACAGAGGAGGAGGAGCCGGCGCCGGCCGGGGGAGGAGTCCCGGCCCGGGCGGAGCCGGCCGGGCGGCGTTCCCGCTGGGGCGGCGCTTCCCCCTTTGTCTCGCATTTCTCTCTGCGCCACATTTTCTCGCCGCTGCCATTTTGAGCTCCTCCGCCGGGCGGGGGAACAAAGGCGCCGCCATGTCCGCCAGCGGCATTCTGTCCCCGCGGCTCGGCCACACGGCCGATCCCCGCAGCACCGGCCACCGTCCTGCCCTCGTCGCATCGGTGCCTTTCAAGGAGGCCCTCTCGGTTCCCCAAAAGATGTTTGGAGCCCCCCAATTGCCTCTCGAAAAGTAGCCCCTGATAAGCGACGACATCGCCCGTCTGTCTCTAAGCATCACGTTTTCCTTCCCCTGAAACCCACTCCTTCGAATCCCCCCCGCGGCCGAATAGTCGCCGAAGTCGTGAAGCCCCCGCCCAACGAAACACGAGATTGAGGACCGTTAACAGAAAAACATTCCCGTCCGTTCTGAGCAGATACCAAAATGGCGCAAACCTTCGACTGTAGAGACCCATAGGTGAGCCGCAAACTCAGCTTCTTATCGCCACCCACCCCGTTTCCTCATCGGGCTCCCATCCCCCACCCACCGGGCCTGACAGGTCGGTTCCCACACTCACCCTCGATCCCGGCCGCGGTCCCGGTCACTCGAATAGCCTGACATGGCGTCAATGGTTGCGGTTGGCGGGATCGGAGTGAAAGAGAATCAGGCGCGACGAGTCGCTGGAAGGGGCTTCGGCGACGGCGAAGCCTGGCGGGGGCGGCAGCGGCGGGGGGTGGGCGCTGACAGCAGCCGGGACAACTCACCTAAAGATCGGTGGAAATGAATGAGGTGCCGGTCGCGTCCCGGCAGCCGGTTTTATAGCCTGGCCGGCCTCCTCCGCCGCGAAGGACGCTGGGAGCCGCTCTGTGACCTAATCACTCCGCCCCTGCGCAGAGGCCGCAACGCCCGCCGACGTGCCGGGATCCGCCATGTTCTCGCCCTTCCCCCCCCCCCCCCCGCCCCCCGCGTGCTTTCTTCCTTAGAGCTGCTCGTTGTTTTTTACCCCTTTCGTGGCTGGGCCCACCCACCACCGTGATTGCCTTCAGCCTGTGCTCTTGACTTCACCTTTTCCTCGTCTTCCCACAACTTGAGGAAACCACCCCACCCTTTTTCGCGATAAAATGGCCAACACAGAGAATTCCACTCTGCCCACTTACAGTTGTTTACGTCTCCAAAGAGTCTCACGCCCAGAACCGGGTGAGATGAGAAGGCAGGGCCGGGGTAGTCACGTGAGTGCCCCGCCCACCGAGGGGGCAGGCCGCACTACTTTCTAAGTCGGCGTCGGCGGAGGAATACAAAACGAGGAACTACCGGAAGTGCCGTGCTAATGCCGTGCTCAGGTCTCGGGGAGATAGGCGGGGGCTGTTGGGTGGGGTGACCCGCGCTGTCCGTTGGACCTCACTGTCAATCACTGTGAAATCCACCCCCTTGAGAATCCCCCTATCGCGATCTTGCCCGAAGAGCCTAGTATCTAAAGGCTCTAAACGGCCGCCTGGGCTCGTGCTGCGAAAGGAAGTACGCTGATGACCAATGAGCAACGAGAAGCCGTTTTAACGTCCCTCCCTCTCGCACCCCTACTTTCCTGCACTTACCTTCGGTCCCCGGTACTCGCAGCTCCGAAGCTCTGCTGTGCAGCCCTTCCGGCACACCGTCCCCCGCGCCCTAGGTCGGAGGCTGGCGGCCGCGATATGGCCGGCTGGGAGGCTGGTGAGTCCTGGCTGGGAGCTCCCGTGTGTGTGAACTATAAAGCTTTCCACGTTCTCGTCCACTCCTGCGCTTTGATCTGGAGACCTCCGGCCAGCCTCGACTGGGTCTGGTTGGTGACAAGACACCCCGTCGTGGTGGTGGGGTTCTCTGGGTAGAGCGTCTCTTCACCTAGCCAGTCCGACGGGGGTGCGTCGAGTGCGATTTGGGTGTCCGGGAGGGATCGCATCCTGGCCTGGCTGCAAAAAAAGGCAGTCGGAAGATTTCTTCCCTGGACTCGTGATTTCTCTGGGGAATCTATAGCCTCTGGTGCTTTCTGCTCTTGCACTGTGGGGACTGAGGTCGTACAAGCATCTGAACTTATGAGGAATGCCACTCTTGATCTGTGGAGGCCCCTGCCCAGGTAGAATGGTTGTGGATTTTTCTCTCCAGTGCCTTCTGGAATTACTAGCGTCGTCTAGCACCGCGTTTGAAAAGTGAATGGATTTGGTTGTCTAGGACGCTTTCATCCTTTTCTCTAGGACAGCGTTCAAACCAGTGATCATGGTTTGGTCATCTGTGAGAAACGGGCAAGGGGGAGAGAGATACCGTGCCTTTAGGAGACACGCACACACATTGTTTCTGTAAAAATGAGATAATATGCCTTGAACACACAATCATACATATCTAGGACATATTGAAGGTAATCGAGTAACAGAATAAAAGAACTTTACCTTTAAAAATCACTTCAGGAAACATGTTTCAAGGTTTCTAAATTACCTTTAGTCAAAAAACCCTTGAGATAACTGTTAATTCCAGCAGTATGGGGGGATGAGTATACAGAAAATTTTAAACAGTATTTGTAATGTGCCAATTCTGAATTTAGGAACTTTTTGTGTGCGTTTTACATATTATATAATCAGTTACTTTTTAAAAACTAACGATGCAGTAGTGTTGGTGTCATTACTCCAGTTTTTTTGTTTTGTTTTTTTAAGAGAGAGAGTAGGGGGCAGACAGATAAGAAGGAAGAGCCTGACCTATAGTGGCACAGTGAATAGAGCATCAACCTAGAATGCTGTTGTCAAGGGCTTGAAAGCCTGGGCTTGCCTGGTCAAGACACATACAGGAAGCAACTACTATAAATTGATGCTTCCCATCTCTTCTCCCTTTCTCTTTCTCTCTCCCTCCCCCCACCCTAAAAATCAATCAATAAATTATCAACTTGTAGTTGTGACACCTTAGTTGTTCAATGATTGCTTTCTCATACGTGTCTTGCCCAGGGCATGTCAGCAGAGCAATGACCCCTTGTTCAAGCCAGCGACCATGGAGTCATGTCTATGATCCCACGCTCAAGCTGGCAGCCTCGGGATTTCAAACCTGGGTCCTCAGCGTCCCAGGCTGACACTGGTCAGGCTCATTACTCCAGTTCTTAACAGCCTAAGTTAATCATCACCTATTTGGGCACCAAAGAAATTCTGACTTGCACAAGAATCAGTGGTAGTCAACCTGGTCCTTACTGCCCACTAGTGGGCGTTCCAGCTTTCATGGTGGGCGGTAGCGGAGCAACCAAAGTATAAATAAATAGATTTAACTGTAGTAAGTTGTTTTATAAAGATTTATTCTGCCAAACAGCGAAAATCTGACATAAAGTACTTAGTAATTATTATTATATGCTTTAACTTGTGTAACTCTGCTTTATAAATTTTATAAAGTCAAGTTACTTCCCTACTTTATAAATCACCATTACTGTGGATCCAGTGGCGGTTAGAAAATTTTACTACTAATGGAGATACAAAAGTGGGCAGTAGGTATAAAAGATTGACTACCCCTGCACAAGATAATTGGATAAAAATGTGACAGCGCTACTGGGAATTTGAAGCAACATACATTAATTAGTTTCAAGTAGTCTCCCCCTTGTTTGGGACATAATCCCGTTTACTTGTATGTTCTAAAGAAAAGACTACAGTAAGTAACTTTAAGATTTTAGGTTGCAACAGTGAAAATTGGATTTGCCCTAATTTTTTGCATTTTATATATTTTTTTAAATTTGGGTTGTTTTTTTTTAAGTGAGATGGGAGATAGACTCCCTTATGTGCCCCATCAGGATCCACCTGGCAACCACTATCGGGCTGATACTCAGACCAACCAAGCTATCCTCAGCACCCAGCCGACACTCAAACCTATCGAGCCACTAGCTGGGAGAGGGAAAGAGAGAGGGAAGGGGGGAGAGGAAGAGGAAGAAAAGCAGATGGTTGCTTCTCATGTGCGCCCTGACCAGGGATCTAAATCCAGGACATCCGCTTGCTGGGCTGACACTTGATCCACTGAGCCAACCAGCCCGGGCCTGCATTGTATTTTTTTTTCTGAAGTGAGAAGTGGGGGGAGGCAGACAGACAGACTCCTGCATGAGCTCGACCGGGATCCATCCGGCATGCCCACCAGGGGGCGATGCTCTGCCCCTCTGGGGCATTGCTCCGCTGCAACTGGAGCCATTCTAGTGCCTGAAGCGGAGGCCATAGAGCCATCCTCAGTGCTCTGGCCAATTTTGCTCCAATGGAGCCTTGGCTGTGGGAGGGGAAGAGAGAAATAGAAAGGAGAGGGAGAAGGGTGGAGAAGCAGATGGGCACTTCTCCTGTGTGCCCTGGCCAGGAATTGAACCCAGGACTTCCACACACAGGGCTGACACTCTACCACTTAGCTAACCGGCCAAGGCCTGCATTGTATTTTTGACTGCATTGAAATTATAGCAATCTGGAAGACATCCCAAGAAATTAAGTAGCTCTTTTTAAAAATCATACTTAGAAGGGTCTTTGAAATTCTGTAGCAATCAGATTCCTTCTACAGAGTTCAATGTCTGTTTTGTGACATTATTTAAATGTATTACATGACTTTTGTCTAGTGCTATTTAAGGCTGAGCTTTTCCCTTTCTCAACAGAGTGGGTAACCATTGCCAATAACCTTCTCCTGAAATGTCACATACACCTGAGGATACATGAACTGGAAGACTGTGATGTTAATGTCTTTATTGCTCTTTACCAATCGATTTTGGGAGAAAAGGTACCAGGTAAGAGTACTAAAATGTAGGAGTCATAATGTCTCTATCTTAAGCCAGAAATTTCTAGTGCCTTTAGTTAGAGATTATGGTATTTATAAAATTTTGAGTGTTCTCTTTGTTCACATCTTGTTTTTTCTAAGTGACTGCATTCATTTCCTTCATAAATACCTTATGAGACCAAGCCATAACAACCTAGATAAAATCTGTTTGACTGGTCTTAATCATCACTGTTTAATCTAATCATGCTTAATTCCTTGTGAAGGTCACACCTTTTCCCTAAATGTACTTTCAGAGGCTCTAAAATTGAGTGGAACTTAGAAACTTGTCAGGTTCTCTTAACCAATATGGATAAGAATTGGTGTTTATACTATATCCCTGGACATTCAGCAACTCTTTTTTCACACTGGTGTAGGGATTTTTCCCTCATGGAAACAGCCGGTGATTGTTGGTACAAGTTTCATCTCATGTGTTGCCTCCCTTATCATATTATCATCTGTTTGAATATAGGGACCTCTTTGTTTTCCTGTAGTATGGTGCTTAATGTATAGCATGTTCATATATTCAGCTGTAGTCAGTCTATAAGTATTCAGTCAATAAAGATTCTACTGTGTGGAATTCAGGCTCTCTTAACTTTATCTGTACTTTTAAAAACCTGTTCTGTTTGAGCAGAGCTACTTTTGTAGCAGTTGAGTTTACTCAGAAGCCTGGTCAGAGATAGACAGATGAAAACTTGGACTCTCTCAGAAGCAAAATTCTGTAGCTTTTTCTTTACAGACCTCATAGGTAGTCCCAGGAGTCAAGAGGATGAAGCTCACAATGTACAAGCAGTAATTGATTCTCTGGCCTTGGATTACCTGCAGGTCAGCTTGTCTCATATAACAGGTTTGTGTATACTTAATCATCGATGCTTTTGCATTTTACTAAAATAACTTATTAGGCAGAACCCTAGACATTGTTTAGCCAAATGCATTAGGTTATAAAATAGACCAAACAGCAAGATTGAGCCAAGATAGCTGAGTGGGTAGAGTTAAGGCAGCTATCTTTTTTTTTTTTTCATTTTTCCGAAGCTGGAAAGGGGAGGCAGTCAGACAGACTCCCGCATGCGCCCGACTGGGATCCACCCGGCACACCCACCAGGGGGCGATGTTCTGCCCCTCTGGGGCATCGCTCTGTTGCATCCAGAGCCATTCTAGCGCCTGAGGCAGAGGCCACAGAGCCATCCCCAGCGCCCGGGCCATCTGTGCTCCAGTGGAGCCTCAGCTGCGGGAGGGGAAGAGAGACAGAGAGGAAGAAGAGGGGGAGGGGTGGAGAAGCAGATGGGCACTTCTCCTGTGTGCCCTGGCCGGGAATCGATCCTGGGACTCCTGCACGCCAGGCCGACGCTATACCACTGAGCCAACTGGCCAGGGCCAAGGCAGCTATCTTTGAGAGCTTTTCCAGGGGAGTCAAACTGAGTTTATAGTGGATCTGAATCAGAATTCTAGCTGGGAGTTTAAAGTGTGGGTTTTATTATTATTATATTGTTATTTTAAAGGTACTGTGCTCCTTTTTTATGGTAGCTAAATATTAGAAACACCTAAATGTCAATGATAAATAAACAGGTTAAATAAATTATGGTAGCTCCATCGAGGGAACTACCCTGCAACTGTAAAAAATAATCGATGATGCTCTTTATGTACAATCTTCCTTATTAGTGGAACAGTCGCCAATATATATTGTGAGAAAGATGGGGTGTAGTTACAATGATAATGTGCAAAGTCTGCTTATGCTATTGATTGTAAAAACAAAGGTAGGGAGAATACATATGCACCTGATTTCATGCAGAAGGACTCTAGAAGCATATACAAGAAACCTGTAAGACTGACTGCCTCCAATAAGAGAAATAGAACTTAAGGGCTACAGCAATGGTCCCCAACCTTTTTTGGGCCACGGACCGGTTTAATGTCAGAAAATATTTTCACGGACCAGCCTTTAGGGTGGGATGGATAAATGTATCACGTGACCGAGACAAGTGTCAAGAGTGAGTCTTAGACGGATGTAACAGAGGGAATCTGGTCATTTTTTAAAAATAAAACATCGTTCAGACTTAAATATAAATAAAACGGAAGTAATGTAAGTTATTTATTCTTTCTCTGCGGACTGGTACCAGATGGCCCACGGACCAGTACCGGTCCGCGGCCTGGGGGTTGGGGATCACTGGGCTACAGTATAACAGAGAAATGAGACTTTTCATTATATACCTTTTGAACTATGTACTTAAATTGTTACTTATTTTTTTATTTTATTAGCAAGAGAGAGAAAGAGACAGGAAGGGAGAAAGACAAAAAGCATCAAGTCATAGTTGCAGCACTTCAGTTGTTCATTGATTGCTTCTCATCCGTGCCTTGACTGGAGGGCGTCAGCTAAGCCCTTGTTTAAGCCAGCAACCTTGGGCTTAAAGCCAGTAACCTTTGAGCTCAATTTTTTTTTTGCATTTTTCCGAAGCTGGAAATGGGGAGGCAATCAGACAGACTCCCGCATGCGCCTGACCGGGATCCACCTGGCACGCCCACCAGGGGGCGGTGCTCTGCCCCTCTGGGGCATCGCTCTGTTGCATCCAGAGCCATCCTAGCGCCTGAGGCAGAGACCCCAGAGCCATCCTCAGCGCCCGGGCCATCCTTGCTCCAATGGAGCCTCGGCTGCGGGAGGGGAAGAGAGGAAGGAGAGGGGGAGGGGTGGAGAAGCAGATGGGCACTTCTCCTGTGTGCCCTGGCCAGGAATCGAACCCGGGACTCCTGCACGCCAGGCCGACACTCTACCACTGAGCCAACCGGCCAGGGCCCTTTGGGCTCAATTTGATGATCCCATGCTCAAGCCAGTGACCAAGCACTCAAGTTGGCAACCTCGGGGTTTCAAACCTGGGCATCTTAGGTCGACACTCTATGCGCTGTGCCACCATCGGTCAGTCTGTACTTTTTTAATTTTTTTTTTTTTAATTTTTTTTTTATTTTATTTATTAATTTTAGAAAGGAGAGAGAGAGAGAAGGGAGAGAGAGAGAAGGGGGGAGGAACTGGAATATCAGCTCCATATGTGCCTTGACCAGGCAAGCCCAGGGTTTTGAACCGGCGACCTCAGCATTTCCAGGTTGACGCTTTATCCACTGCACCACCACAGGTCAGGCCTTTTTGAATTTTTAATCATGTGAATATATTACCTATTCAAAATAAAATGTAAATTGCTTTTGAACCTTTTTCTAAAACAGAGTAC
The DNA here is from genome assembly GCF_036850995.1 of Saccopteryx leptura. NCBI lineage: Eukaryota > Metazoa > Chordata > Mammalia > Chiroptera > Emballonuridae > Saccopteryx > Saccopteryx leptura. The sequence goes on from NC_089507.1 coordinate 163,511,202, forward strand.
ATACAGTAAATTATTTCTAGCTAATGAACAGAGGGAATCTTGGAGACTTGAAACTGTATTTAAATCACTCAGAGAATGTTTATGCCATTGATCTATATTCTCTGACAGTAGTTAAATGTTTATTTTATTGATTTTAGCGAGAGAGAAGGGGGAGAGAGAGACAGAGAGACAGGAACATCGATCTGTTCCTGTATGTGCCCTGACTGGGGGGGATTGAACCGGCAACCTCTGCACTTTAGGACGATGCTCTAACCAGCCAAGCTCTCCAGCCTGGGTACTTTGACAGTAGTTAAAGGAGATAAATGTTCATCAGAATAGGTCATTTACATCTCCTAATTTGGTATTGACAAGAACAAATTTTTGCAAAAATACTTGTCTCCTAAGTTTCTAAGTACAGTTCTAGGTAAGGATAGTCTGGAGAGAATTTATTTTGAAAGATAAACCTGGTGTTTCCCTCTTCTTTTCTGGAATAGGGCGGTTTCTCACACTGCCGGATAACGCACACCCACCCACCCATGGAAAGTTGCAACACTGCTCACCTCTTCCAGTAGATTGCCAAGCAGCCTTTGGCTCCTTGCGTTTTGTTAGCATCAGTTTCTCCTACATCATGAAGCGCTGCGTGCTGGCAGGCAGTCTCAGTTGCTGGGTTGACAGAGTATGTTCCCCATCCTGGAAACTGAAAGTCCTGAGTATGCCCTAGAGGTATACTTGTGTCTCTTATTAAGCTAGAAAGACATAAAGATTCAAAACAAGTTTTCTGTTTAGTTATTTTAAACACAAAAACATCAAACATTGTTTGACTAGTAGTATTGCAAAACATATTTCTGATTTAGGTTTGTTTTGCATCATGACTAGTATTGTAAATGGCTAGATTCTCTCAAATACACTGTATCACTTTTTTGCTCTGCTTCTTCCATACTGGTTGGAACTTATGAGAATGCCAGGCAAGATCTCCCAACTCAAGTGTCTTAAGAATTAAGTTTGTCCATGCCTGATGTTGATTGGAGTCTATTTTATGAGACATTTTACATGTCAAGTTTCCATGCTTTTACAAGTCCGTTTCTTGTCAACATTTCCACTTAATATTTATTAAAAACCTATTATGGGGCCCTGGCCAATTCGCTCAGTGGTAGAGCATCAGCCTGGCGTGTGGATGTCCCAGGTTTGATTCCCGGTCAGGTACACAGGAAAAGCACCCATCTATTTCTCTACCTCTCCCCTCTGGATTCTCTCCCCCCCCCCCCCATTCTTGCTCTTCTCTCCCTCTTCCCCTCCTGCAGCCATAGCTCAATTGGAGTGAGTTGGACCCAGGCACTGAGGATGGCTCCATGGCCTTCACCTCAGGTACTAAGAAGAGCTTGGCTGCTCAGCAACTGAGCAAAGCCCCAGATGAGGAGAGCATCACCTCCTAGTGGGCTTGCTGGGTGGCTCCCAGTCAGGGCACATGCAGGAGTCTGTCTCTGCTTCCCCTCCTCTCACTGAATAAAAAACAAAACTACTGGCCCTGGCCGGTTGGCTCAGTGGTAGAGCGTCGGCCTGGCGTGCAGGAGTCCTGGGTTTGATTTCCGGCCAGGGCACACTGGAGAAGCCCCCATCTGCTTCTCCACCCCTCCCCCTCTCCTTCCTCTCTGTCTCTCTCTTCCCCTCCCACAGCCGAGGCTCCATTGGAGCAAGGATGACCCGGGCGCTGAGGATGGCTCCATGGCCTCTGCCTCAGGCGCTAGAATCTCTGGTTGCAACAGAGCGACACCCCAGATGGGCAGAGCATCGCCCCCTGGTGGGCGTGCCGGGTGGATCCCGGTCGGGCGCATGCGGGAGTCTGTCTGACTGCCTCCCCGTTTCCAACTTCAGAAAAATACAAAAAAAAACATTATGGAACAGGTGGTATGCTAGGTACTGTTTAAAGATTAACTTCTGAGCATAAAATGGTATGGTAGGAGATAAAACCAGAGGTTGGGGATGAGGTGAAATTAAAAAGCTTTTTATAGCCCTGAGTGGGATAGCTCAGTTGGTTAAAGCATTGTCCCGAAGTGTAGAGGTTGCTGGTTCAATCCTCAGGGCACATACAGAAACAGATCAACGTTTCTCTCTCTCTCTCGTCAATCAATTAAAATATATATATATATATATATATATATTTTTTTTTTTTAATTGTATTTTTCTGAAGCTGGACACGGGGAGGCAGTCAGACAGACTCCCGCATGCTCCCGACCGGGATCCACCCGGCACGCCCACCAGGGGGTGATGCTCTGCGCATCCGGGGCATCGCTCTGTTGCGACCAGAGCCACTCTAGCGCCTGAGGCAGAGGCCATGGAGCCATCCCCAGCGCCTGGGCCATCTTTGCTCCAATGGAACCTTGGCTGCGGGAGGGGAAGAGAGAGACAGAGAGGAAGGAGAGGGGGAGGGGTGGAGAAGCAGATGGGCGCTTCTCTTGTGTGCCCTGGCCAGGAATCGAACCTGGGACTCCCGCACGCCAGGCCGACACTCTACCACTGAGCCAACCGCCAACCGGCCAGGGCCTAAAAATATTTTTTTTTAAAGCTTTTTATATGTTGGGAGCCATGGATGGTTTTTTAAAAAATGGTATGATCTATACAAAATGAATAGGAATTAACAAATTTGAAAAAAATGAAGAAATCCTGATGAAAGTATTACAGTAAGTTTTTTGATTTTCTTTTTATTACTACTTTACTGCTATTATTTTCAGAACCAACCACTATCTAGAAGTAGGATTCCACAATCTGAAACAGTGATCTCTCATTGCTTCTCGGCCTTTTGGCTAAGATCAAGTGAAACAGTGATCTCTCCTGCCATTTTTTTCATCAGCCAAAAAATTCTGCTTGTTTTATACTTTAGTATAAATCTTTTTTTTTTTAAAGATTTTATTTACTGGCCCTGGTCAGTGGCTCAGTGGATGTAGTATCGGCCCAGATTATGTACATCCTGTGTTTGATTCCCAGTCAGGGCATACAGGAGAAGTGACCGTCTGCTTTTCCCCTCCCTCTCCCACTTTCTCTCTTTTCCTCCTCCTGCAGCCAGTGGCTCAATTGGTGCGAGCATGGCCCTGGGGTGTGAGGATAGCTCTGTTGAAGCACATTAGCCTCAGGTGCTAAAAATAGCTCAATACTTGAGCATCAACCCCAGATGATGTGGCCAGGTGGATCCCAGTCCACGCGCATGCAGGAGTCTGCCTCACTATCTCCCCTCCTCTCACCTTAAAAAAAAAAATAATTTCTTGATCTTTAGAGGAGATAGAGAAGGGAGGAAGGAGTGGGAAACATCAACTCATAGTAGTAATTGCTTCTCTTATGTGCCTTGACTGGGCAAGCCCAGGGTTTTGAACCAGTGATCTCAGCATTCCAGGTCAACGCCTTATCCACTGTACCATACAGGTCAGGTTGGTATAAATCTTATCAGAAGATATTTTGCTTCTTGATAAAGGAAGGAATATGCCTGTGAATTACCAAACAACATATTTAAGACTATCCCCCTTTGTTTATTCAGAAATAATCAGGCATCAGGAATTGATGTTTTCAGTACAGTTGACCCTTGAACAGTACAGGGTTAGGAGTGCCAACCCTTGCACAGTCAAAAATTCATGTATAGGCACGATTTGGGTCTGCAAATTCCCCGTGTCAGCCATATGCAGCCAGCATATTTAATAAATCTCCTTTAATAAAACCTTTCAAAATTAAAAAAAAAAATCATGTATAATCTAAGTCTGCCTTCATGTGTGCAGATACTCAACCATGAAGAGAAAATACTGTTTTCAAACCACAGTTGGTTGAATTCTCAGATAGAAAACCTGGAGATACAGAGGACCAACTATTTTATTGAAAAAAAATAGCATAAATGGATCCATGCAGTTCAAACTTGTGTTTTCAGGGTCAACAGTATTATATTGTTTCTCCTGAGTTGGTTTATAATCCTGTATCTTTGAATAGTATTTTCACAGTGGTGTATCGATTTCAAAATTATGAAGCTTTTGACTTCTTGGTTAAATATTTTTTAATAGCTCTGTATTCTGTGTCCAGGAGAGAATATAGTGAAAGGAGATAAAGAATCTATTAAGAATCTCCTAGAAATATTTGATGGGTTGCTGGAGTATCTTACAGAACACAGCAGCGAAACATCTCATGAGAAAAGTAAGTGTAAGAATAGAAATTTGGTTTGGTTTACTTCTGTTATATTCCAATATCCCTTTTTGCCTTTTATATTTGTGGCGGTTTTTCTTCATGGGACTTAGGATCACTAATACAGTATTCCTGATAAAATTAATTGTAAATTAAATTTTAATTCTTACTGTTTCAAGTAGTTGAAAACTCTATCCTGGACTGTTGTCGTATTCTCTGTCAACTTGGATGTTGCTCATAAATTACTTTAAAATTTATAACAAAAGTTAAATACCTATTTTTGTATGAAATTCCTTACTGCAAAATTGCCTGTCAGAACTGCAGTTTTTGTTACAAATTTGGATGTTGCTGAGGTGTCAGCAGGAAGAATTGGTGCATTTCTGTCTTCAGCCCACACTTTGGTTTGTGATAGCCTAAATATTTATTTTACTTTTTGAGTAACCCCGTTCCCTAAATGGTAACAATTTATTGTGTGAAATTATTGTTTTTTAATGATAACTGCAACCATATTAGTATATAAGAGCTATTTATAATTTTAGCTCAAATCCTATTTCTAGGGGTCTATCCTAAGGAAATTATAGAAAAGAATGTTAGATGCTTAACAGTCTTCGTTGAAATATTATTTACCATTGCAAGAAAAACCCAAACTCTAGTCTTAACAGTTTGAAATTGGTTAAGTAAACAATGCTATATGTCATAGTTGGAATAATATATGATCCACTTAAGAATGGGATACTATTGTAAAGTTACTCAAAAAAAGTTTCCAGTATTAATAGCAATTAACAGAAGTTCTAATATAAATGAAGAAAAAAATTCTGTAGGCTCATCATTCCTAATTCTCATATTGTTGGTGAGACCTGAGCTGTGATTATCGCATTTAAAGTTAATCTTAAACTCTTCTTCAGTTAGAGATTGTTTTCTACGTTTCATCCTTGTTGCTAAAAAGATTTAAAAGCATATAAAGGTAAAACCTGGAAGGAAAGATTTAAAGGCATGCTACACTGGATATTTTTTGTTTCAAAAACTTTTGACTTTTTTTTTTTTCTTTTTTCTGAAGCTGGAAACGGGGAGAGACAGTTAGACAGACTCCCGCATGTGCCTGACCAGGATCCCGGCACGCCCCTGTGCGCCCGACCGGGATCCACCGGCACGCCCACCAGGGGCGAAGCTCTGCCCAACAGGGGGCGATGCTCTGCCCCTCCGGGGCATCGCTCTGCCGCGACCAGAGCCACTCCAGCGCCTGGGGCAGAGGCCAAGGAGCCATCCCCAGCGCCCGGGCCATCTTTGCTCCAATGGAGCCTCGCTGCGGGAGGGGAAGAGAGAGACAGAGAGGAAGGGGGGGGGGGGGAGAAGCAAATGGGCGCTTCTCCTATGTGCCCTGGCCGGGAATCGAACCCAGGTCCCCCGCACGCCAGGCCGATGCTCTACCGCTGAGCCAACCGGCCAGGGCCCTTTTGACTGTTTTAATACTTGTTAAATACCAACCTAGGTACTCTGGGAGGATTCAAAGCTGTATGCCATATTCATTGCTCTCAAAGAAACCAGTCAAGTCAGGGAGATAGCCATGAATGAATACAAAACCATTCTAGGAGAATTGGAGTAGAGTAAATGACATGAGAAACTTGCCTTATTCAAGGTTATCAGGGATATTTTGTTGCTCTGTGGCTTTTTAGTCATTTTTAGCTGTAAGATGAAGAGATAGAAAACTACCTCTAAGTAAAGAGATGGGTTAATTTGGAATATGATCATGATTACAGCAGTTTTTACAGTGTCATGCTTGATGGCAGGTTGAGGAGAGATGTTAGTGACCTGGCCGACGATAGGGCAGTGGAGATGGAGAGGGACAGAACTTCGAGTCTGTCCCCTCTGAGTCTGGTAGCAGTTACATGCTGAGGGAGTTATCTCCCCCTCAGCAGTACCAATGTGGAAAGCTTAGTGCTGCCAGGAGGGGGTTGCTTGGGGAGGGCCTCCTTACATGGTAATACTTCAGTTGGACAGTGTGTTCTAAAGTCTGATTATCCTTGCAGTCCCAAGTTTATATGGCTCTATTACCCAGAGCCGATCAGATTTTTCAAAACACCAATTAATAATGGGAAATAAATCTTTATTATCACTAGTCACACCGGGCGTGCAGAGCAGCGTCTTCCTCGTACCGGAGCTAGCATTGCGCTTACCACTGAAGAATTTGGATTTGAAGGCAGACCGTGGGTTCAGTGCTCAGTGCCCCTCACTGGATGACTGATGCTCTCTAAGCCTCAGTTTTCTCATCTGAAATTTCTTTCACAGTTGTAAAGAAGGTTAAGTAAGTGGATATGCCTAAATAGTTTAGCTACCAAGCCTAGCTCAGAAAAAAATGCACATTGTTACCTAATGCTGTTAAAATGTTGCTTGGTGAATACACAGGGTTAGATCTGAATTATAGGAAGTTTCACCTGCATTCCTCCTGAAATCACTTCCCTGGTGAGTTACTGCCTCTGGTGAAAGTGTACTCATTCAGTATGTTTGTGTAGAAAAAAGCTTGGTAGTTCTTAGGAAAATATTATCCAAGACATAATCTGGTCTGACTCTTAGAGCTTGAGTTAGGCTGATACAGTCATGTTTTTCTGAAGCCAAACCCAAGTCACCTTGCCTCAGACATGCCTTACAGAAAGAGAGGTATAAAGAATAATAAACTTACCATCTAGCTTAAAAAAATAAAACATTGCTAAAGTACACCCTACTTTTAAAGCAACACTTGTATTGGTTTGTTGTTGTTACCCAGGTAATACATTATCATTGTAAGGATGATTTAGTTCTTTCTAATTTCACTTTTGCAAAAGCCCAGTTTACCAGGAGTTGAGGGTGCCTTACTCTCCACCCCCCTGTATAGACATAGTAGTATATTAACTTGTTTTTTTTGTTTGTTTTTTGTTTTTTTGGTATTGCTTTTATCCTACACAGGTGAAACTGGACAGGGTTTTAAAGACTTCCGTGAAGAAGAACCTTTGGAAGAGTCTGACAGTACTAAAGAGTCCAAAGCATCATGGAAAACAGTTTCTTTTGGGAGGTAGCACCGTATGTTTGTGAATTTAATCAAAACAAGTTACACTTTTTTTTCTAAGAATTAAAATTGCACACATTACACCAGAGTGGCAGCAAAAAAAACCCCAAAGCTTATGTGAAAATTTTACTGTTAAAACGTCCCTGAGCGTTTTAAGAACCTTAAGCTATTTACAGTACTTCTCAGCTTTAATCACCTACTTATATTTTAATTCTTCCATCCATCTTCAAAATAGTTTACAGTCTTGGTGAAAACACTTGGAAAGAAGAGAAATAAAGAGAAAAAGAAATTACCATTCAAAACTAAACTGCTTTTAACATTTTATTGTGCTTTAGTCCTGTGTTTTTTAATTTATATTGTCTATATAATTTTGTTTCCTGCATTTCAAAATTAGCACAAGTCTTCTTCCAAATTGTTTAAACATTTTATTGCTTTTAATCACTGTGATAACATATACTATTCTTATGGCTGCATCATAATTTACTAAACCACTTCCCTAAAGTTATGGTATTTTATATTATTTTTTTAATGTGATATATAACTTTGTTTATTCTTTCTCCCCTTCCCTCTCAATATCTTTAAATTGCATTTAGAATGAAAGAGTCTGAATGTTATAATTCTGTTAAACATTTAAATTGCTTTCGAAAAAGCCCGTGACTGTAAATACACCCACCAGCAGTATGAAAGGGCTTAATTACTGCACCCTCGTGTGCCACTATCATTGACCAAGACCAGAGTTTCAAAATTTATCCTACTTGCATAAACAAAATACATTGTTACAGGTTTGTATTTCTGCTAACTAGATGTTGAACATTATAATACTGCTTTCTTTTAAATATCTAATTCTCAGATAAGCAGCAAGAAGTGATAAGCAGTAGAAGGGAGAGTCTGTCTCTTTTTCTGTGCATAGCTGTGAGCAGTCTGAATACTCACAGGCAAGCTGCTTGAAGCAGCTCTTGGGGTTCTTATGGGAAGGGCCCTCTGTGGTTAGGCTGGGCCCTGAGTAAGTGGGGAACTCTTTCAGGTGTTCCTTATCACATGAGGCTTTGGGCCCCTCTTGGGATAGAGATGAAGCAGAATCCACTGGTGAAATCATTAGACTCAGAGACACAGCACACACCTTTTCTCTAAGAAGTAATGGTGAGTAGTTAAAACTTGAAATACTAGTTACTGTTATTCATCGTACAATTACAAAAATGTACATAGTTACACTTGGGATTGTTTAAAGTTGAAAATAGAGCCCTAACTGGACTTCATAATTGAAATTCTAGAGTTCCTCCATTACCTACTAAATACAGTTACCTAAATTCAGTGAAGTGGGAATCATGGGCAAATTAGGTGGGTATAAGTTTGTCCTGTAATATGTGGGATTTGACATCATAGAGAATTCTCGATTCAGCTTAACAGTCTGATTACATTCAGTGTACCCCTTAAGTAAAGTGAACTGGGCAACTCACTTTTTTCATGGTTTCAACCAACAGCTCTGTACATCCAGTGCCAGTTTTTCTCCCAGGCTTCAATCCACATTTCCAACGTTCTACTGCTTATATACAGTAAACCTGAGTATTTTTCCAGCCCACTTGGTTGCGATGCTGTTCTCTGGCATCATATTGTTTCTTCTGCTGGGATGCTCTTCCTTTCTATTCCTGGCAAACTCATCCTACAAAGCCCAGTCTCTCCCCTACCTGCCTCAGGCTCTGAGGCTCTGTAGCCCTCAGTGTAGACTTCACCTTATTTTGATAACACCATTCTCACTTTGCATATTAACTTTGAGTTGTATTATGTTAACTGTGATTTCCAGGGACAGTAGCCACATGACACTCATTCAGCAAAGAAGGATTGCTATTGGGATAATCCATAATGATAAAGGGGTAATCCTACAAGGATATACAGTGTGTTCGTAAAGTCATGGTGCACTTTTGACCGGTCACAGGAAAGCAGCAAAAGACGACAGAAATGTGAAATCTGCACCAAATAAAAAGAAAACCCTCCCAGTTTCTGTAGGATGATGTGGCAGCATGTGTGCATGCACAGATGATGATGTAACACCGTGTATACAGCGAAGCAGCCCACGGACATGCCAGTTGAGATGTGGCATGTACATGAGGAAAGTTCAGTGTGTTCTGTGGCTCGCTAAATTTGAATCCGTGACCAAAGTGCAATGTGAATATTGGCGCATTTATAACAAAGCACCACCACGTAGGAATAACATTACTCGGTGCGATAAGCAGTTGAAGGAAACTGGCAGTTTGGTGGAGAAACCCCGTTCTGGTAGGCCATCAGTCAGTGATGAGTCTATATAGCAGGGGTCCCCAAACTACGGCCCGCGGGCAGCATGCGGCCCCCTGAGGCCATTTATCCAGCCCCCACTGCACTTCCGGAAGGGGAACCTCTTTCATTGGTGGTCAGTGAGAGGAGCATAGTTCCCATTGAAATACTGGTCAGTTTGTTGATTTAAATTTATTCTTTATTTTAAATATTGTATTTGTTCCTGTTTTGTTTTTTTACTTTAAAATAAGATATGTGCAGTGTGCATAGGGATTTGTTCATAGTTTTTTTTTTATAGTCCGGCCCTCCAACAGTGAGGGACAGTGAACTGGTGCCCTGTGTAAAAAGTTTGGGGACCCCTGCTATAGAGGTTATATGGGATAGCTACCTAAGGAGCCCTAAAAAATCTGTGCATGAGCCCACATCGAACTGCACTGAATAGGTATGAAACTGGGAGAATTTTCCTTTTATTTGGTGCAGATTTCACATTTCTATAGTCTTTTGTTGCTTTCCTGTGACCGGTCAAAACTGCACCATGACTTTACGGACACACCGTATAACCCTTATAAACATTTACACACCCAACACAGGAGCATCTAAATATATAAAGCAAATATTGACAGAAAAAAAAGGAGAGATTGACAGTAATACATTAATACAGTGGTTCTCAAAGTGAGCACCAGTGCAAACTGATGTGCCCTAGAAGATTTCCAGGTGCGCCCTATGGTATTTCAGAGAAATATGTGCCTGTTGGGGACCAAAAAACCAACAGGGTTTTTGGAGTTTAGAGTTTTAGGGGACAGAGGTGTGGGGAATAGGCTGTAAGCTGACAGTCTGCCCAAATCCCTACCTCACTTGCCTGATTAGGTTGTAAAAGGCTGTTAAGCTGTGCTGCTGGATTGTTTACACTACCCTCCATGTTCCCTGGAAAGACTGGAGGCAAGTTTCTTCTATCCTTTGTTTGGTGTAAAGTTAAGATGATATGTATGGTAGGGGTTTTCTGCACCCAACACAATTAAGAGTAAAAAGAGGAATTCTTCAATGTATTGATGAGGAGATATATATATATATATATATATAACTTTTTTGTTGTTTTTTTATTTTTTAACCCCTCTATTTTACAAATTCTAAAAAGCATAACTCAAAAAATGTAACATGAATTTTTTTTTTTTTTTTTTTTTGCATTTTTCCGAAGCTGGAAACAGGAAGTCAGACAGACTCCCGCATGCACCCGACCAGGATCCACCTGGCATGCCCACCAGGGGGTGATGCTCTGCCCCTCTGGGAAGTCGCTCTGTTGCATCCAGAGCCATCCTAGCGCCTGAGGCAGAGGCCACAGAGCCATCCCCAGCGCCCAGGCCATCTTTGCTCCAATGGAGCCTTGGCTGCAGGAGGGGAAGAGAGAGACAGAGAGGAAGGAGAGAGGGAGGGGTGGAGAAGCAGATGGGCGCTTCTCCTGTGTGCCCTGGCCGGGAATCGAACCTGGGACTCCTGCACACCAGGCTGATGCTCTACCACTAAGCCAACCAGCCAGGGCCGAAAATGTTTTTTAATGTCAGAATAAATTTAACTTTGTTGTATTTATTTTGTTTAATTACCATAAAAGCATGCTTGGACTTTATATTTTTTTCATTAATATAAGGTCTACTGGAAAGTTCTGTCCATTTCTATCATAAGTTTCGACACGTAAGCACATGTTTATATGGCGCATGTGTGCCTCACTATTTTTATCACTTAATGTATACATACTGACGTAGCAAATTAACTAAAAGTTGATTCACGTTAGTCTTATGTGTGAAGCGATAGTGTACCCATGGCTACTGATAAAGTTTGTTTACGCCACTGTAATTTTTACAAATTTCAATAAGGAAGAAATGCTACAGAAGCATGTCTGTCGCATCCACCATATTACCCGGACTTAGCACCCTCCGACTATCATTTGTTTTTGTCCTTACAAAATTTTTTGAAGGGCAAAAAATTCAAAAATGAAGAAGATATCAAACTAGCACTGGTTCAATTTTTCGCATCAAAAGATAAAACATTTTTCAAAAATGAGATATACAAATTGCCCTCACGCTGGCAAGAAATCATTAATAATAGTGGCAATTACATTATTTAATAAAGTTTATTGATGGTAAGAAAAATTTGTATTTTGTTTTATTCCAAAAACGGACAGAACTTTCCGGTAGACCTTATATTTGACTTAATTATTATAACATATTTCTCAGAAATTTGTATATAGTGCACCTACAATTATTTGTAGGGTTTTAAATGCGCCTGACTTCAAAAAGTTTGAGAATCACTGTATTAATAATAGGGGACTTTCAAACCACATTGACATCAATGAATAGATCAGACAGAATTAACAAGGAAACCAGTGGCCTTAAATGACACACTAGAACAGATGGATTTAATTGATATTTTTAGAACATTTCATCTAAAAACAGAGGAAGATACATTCTTTTCAAGTGCTTGTGGAACATTTTCCCAGGATGGACTACATGTCAAGCTACAAAACAAATCTCAAGAAATTCACATCCTGTAAGGCATCTTCTCTGATCATGATGGTATAAAACTAAAAATCAATTACAAGAAGAAAAATAAAAAATACACGAACACTTGGAAGCTAACATGCTACTAAACAATGAATGGATTAATAATGAGATCAGGGAAGAAATCAAAACATAGCTTGAGACGTGAAAACATGACCCAAAAATCTATTGGACATAGCCAAAACAGTACTAAGAGGGAAATTCATAGCAACACAGGCCTGCCTCAAAAAAAGAAAAGAAAAATCTCAATCTAACCTTATTATTAAAGGAACTAGAAAAAGGAAAACAAGATCCAAAGTGAGTAGAACGCAGGAAATAATAAAAATCAGAGTGGAAAAAACAACAGAGCCTAAAAAACCAATACAAATAATCAGTGAAACCAAGAGCTGGTCCTTTGAAAAGATAAAATCAGCCTGACCAGGCAGTGAATAAGAGCATCAGCCCAGGATGCTGAGAACCTAGGTTTGAAACCCCAAGGCCACTGGCTTGAGCGTGGGATCATAGACATGACTCCATGGTCTCTGGCTTGAGCCCAAAGGTCACTGGCCCAGCTGGAGCCCCCCCCCCCCCATCAAAGTATATATGAAAAAGCAATCAATGAACAACTAAGGTGCCACAACAAAGAATTGATGCTTCTCATCTCTCCCTTCCTATCCATCCCTTTCTCTCTCTCGCTTAAAAAAAAAAGATAAAATCAATAAACCTTTAAACAGACTCCACTGATTATGTCATTCCTGAGATTTTTATCCTCTGGGTACAAAATTCATGGCTTTTAGTATGACATTCAGTAATAAAAAGATTTACCTTGGCCCTGGCCAGTTAGCTCAGCAGTAGAGCATCAGTCTAGCATGTGGATGTCCTGGGTTCGATTTCTCATCAGGTCACACAGGAGAAGTGACAGTCTGCTTCTACAGCCCTCCTCTTGCCCCTTTTCTTTCTCCCCCCCCCCCCCTCCCCGCAGCCATGGCTTATTTGGAGCAAGTTGGCCCCAGGCACTGAGGATGGCTCCATGGCCTCTCCTCAAGCCCCCATTGGGGCATTGGGGCTTGTTGGTGGATTCTGGTTAGGGCGCATGTGGGAGTCTGTCTCTGTCTCTCTGCCTCCCTGCCTCTCACTTAAGAAGAAAAATTTACCTTTAATATTTTCTTTTCTAGGTACCCAAGGCCCTAACGAAATTCAGTCTGAAAAAGCCTCCACTGTACCATGTTCCAAGTCATGTGAAGAAGTGTTGAACCCTTCATCCATTTTTTTGTCTAAGAGTAGGACATTCTTTGTTGAAAACAGTGAGTAGTAACGTTACTAGTTCTTGGACTATTGCTGTGAGTTGGAGACAGTAGTTAGTTCCTAGGATAATTGCTGTTGTTATTTGCCCTTTTACTTTTGTTGCTCTCAACTTTATGCATTCTCTTTCATTTTTACATGATGCTATTTGTAAATATTTTCTGTTAATTACAAGCTCTGATTTCTTTTTAAGATGGTCTCTGGTCATGGTTTGCAGCCACTTATTATCTAAATTCTCTTCTCTGAAACACTTTAGGACTGTTAAGAGTCTCTGATATATTATTTTATCAGTTGGTAGTCTTCAAATTACTAGAGAATGACAAAATATAATAACTTGAAAAATAGTTTTATTATTATTTCTGGGATTTTCATATGGTATTACATAAAACCATTGATGGCTACCTTTATAATGTGGATGAACCATAATTTATATAGCTATTCTTCAAGCCATTTAGCGTTTTTAGTAATTTCTCATTGCTTTGAAATAACTTTTCAGGAAACTTTAATGATATTAAAATTAAATTCTTCCTAATTTAATTAATCCTTAATTGTTTACTGAGGATGAGTCTCTGATTTTTTTTTTATTTAAAAAATCAAGTTAAAATATATTTCTAAGTAGTATTGTGAACATGTATAGATGTAAGATGACATTTCTTAGAGTTTCATCTTAATGTCCACTTAAATTTGTCCAACTATCAGAAATTCCTCCTGCAGACATGATTCCAAATGCTAGGAAGCTAGGGGAGCCTATCCGATCAGCTATTCCTCTGCATCCACCCTACCACCCTTCAGAGCCTCGAGCACCCTGCCCCATAGGAAAAGAATACTTGCGTTCAAGTCACTGCTCCCCTGCCATGAATTCTTCTGGAGAAGACACAGCATTTTTTGTGGTGAGTAGAAAAGCTTGCTTTCAACTGTTTAGCTGTCTTTAGGTTTAAAAAGCAGTCTCTGCTAGGATAGTACTCAAGGATGTTACACTAATCAGAGTACATCATAAAATTTACCTCTGCGTACGCCTACATGTTCTTAACTTTAGGCATAAAGGGGCAAGATGAATGTATAAAAAGGGAAATAGTAGCAGCCAACACATACTGAGTGTTGACTTTGTACCGCCACGGTTCTGGGAAATACATTCTGTTTGTGATTTGATCATTTTTCCACCAGGTGTAACCATAATCCCTGAGTTTTTATATATGTGAACACTTTTACGTTTGAACAGCATCCTGAGTCACACTTTTTCTGAGTATAAATTTACAGACATTGTTCCATTCCTTTCATACTGGGATCAGTATTTTGACAAATACTCTTTTTTTTTTAAAGGAAAACATGGAGAATAAAGGGACCTAGATTTGTGACAGGTATTGAATAATTTACTCTTCACAACACAGCTCTGAAGTAGATACTATTCTTATTTCCTGTGGGCAAGCAGAAAGAGAGGTTTAGTGTCTTGTCTCAGGTCATACAGCAATTGTAGAGTCAAGATTTGAACTCAGGCATTCTAGCTTCAAAACCCGTATTGTATGCTCCTCATTAAAATTTTTTAAATGTTTAAAATTTTTAAAAGTATGAAAAATAACCCTTTATCCATAGTCATATTATCAAGCATGACCTACTACTACTACTATCTTGTCCTATTTGTTCCCACTCTTTTTTTTTTAAATCCTTTTACACAGTTAACCTCTCCCTATCTTCCTAGAAATCAAAACAGGCATGTATATGCAAAGAGTGACTTTATGAATACTGATACATTCTCATTTTTAAAAAGTCAAACAGTGCAGAAAAAGTACAGAAACAAATTGAGCATTGTTAGTATTAAGTGATCATTTTAAACGTTCTGTGCATCTCTTCAGATAGGGGGTGGGTATATAAAGAGCGAGAGAAAAGGAATCAGGACATTTGTCAGTTACATTTGGGAGAGGCTTAGGGCAATGATGGAAAGGGCTTTAGGAGTTGCTCGTTATTTTCTATTTCTCGACCTGAGTGGCAGTTAAGTGAGAATGTTCATTTAAAAATAATTCTAAAGCAGGACACTTAAACTTCAATAAAGAAAGTATTTTTAAATATTTTTTAAAGTTTTAAAATATTTTTTAAAGTTTTTAAAAATAGAGTTATTTACTAAAGAGTATTAAATTTTAACTTTAACGGAAAAAAAGGATACTGACGTGAAAGTGAAGACCTTGTTAAACATGTTTTTCACCACAAGAAATATTTCCATAAGATTCCATCTTATGGAATAAAATGTTGAGTTTATATTCATATTTCAGGAGATTTTTGTCTTCAACTATTTCAATTTTGGACAATTTCTATTAACTTCATGATATAAAAGATAATGACTTAATACATTCTGTTTGTGATTTGATCATTTTTCCACCAGGTGTAACCATAATCCCTGAGTTTTTATATATGTGGACACTTTTACGTTTGAACAGCATCCTGAGTCACTTTTTCTGAGTATAAGTTTACAGACATTGTTCCATTCCTTTCATACTGGGAACAGTATTTTGACAAATACTCTATTTTTTTTTTTAAGGAAAACATGGAGAATAAAGGGACCTAGATTTGTGCAACAGGTCTCCTTTCCTCACGTCCAAAATGTTATTTTTATGTTTCTTCTTTATAGTTTTACAAATTAACTCTTTGTTATTAACAGGAACCAGATAATAGAGTTTTCTTAACTTCCAAGTTGCCTCAAGATAGCAAATGGGAAATGTGTCCAGCTCAAGTTCAAGGTCCTAGAACAAGGAAGCTTCTTAAAGGAAAAAGGTAACATTATTTCAGGCTTCAATGTTTACAATCTGTTTGCAAAGGAATTTGAATACTCTGCAAACTTAGCTGTGAAGACCAATATGAAATATTAAGGCACATATATTACAGTTATTTTAAGTGAAGTAATATACACTTGGCTACCTAAATGTCATATGGTCACTTTTATTACAGATATGAAAACAGAGCTGCAGTCTCATCCTGGGACTCACCTTTCTTCCAGAGGCCAAGAAACAGGTTAACAGAACAAGGATTACATGCAGTATCGGAGAAACTCTCTCAGCGGCTCTCTGAACTAGATTGGGCAAGTCTTGTTTCTATCTGTATATACTGAGATTGCCATAGTGAGCATTTCAGTGATCTTCCAATTGAAGGGAAAGCTTAACTAAGAAACTGGAAAATCACTTGCGTTTTAGTTGCTGTGAAAATGTTCCCTAAATCAGACAGGTAGGATATAGGATGAGAAATGCTCTACCCTTTCGTGATATAATCAAGTTTGGTACACATGTATTCAAATTTTTATTGAATTCTGATGAAAACTAATCATTTAACATAAGAGATTACGTTAAACCATTTATCTGTTGAGATACACCTATATAGTTTACCTTTGTTGTTAAAGACATTTTTAATACAAAATTAGATGGATCTCTGATTCTCACAAAATACAATAGATAAAAGATGTTGAATTTTCTTGACAGATGTTAAAAAGTGCCCTGGGTGGTCAAATTAAAGAAAAGACTGGCTGCGAACAAGATACGGGAAGTGGAGAGGTGCAGAGCAGAAATGAGACCCTGTCTCAGCACAGTGACAGCGTCGTGGAGTGTGGGCCCAAGAAGCGAAGGCCAGGTAACTATCCCAGAGAGGCCAGGATGAGGACAGGCTAGGGAACCACCTAGGCACTGCCATATGTTTATCATGACTGGCTTCCTCATTTAAATATTTCATAAACATAAAAAAGGATAAGAATAATTTCAAATACCTCTGTCTTCATCTAAAAGTAGCAGATGTTAACAATTATATTTGCTTCACACCTTTTATGTGAAGAGTTGAACTATCCCGTCTGTCCTTCCCATAGTCCAGTGGTTCTCAAACTTTCTGAAGTCGGGGCACATTTAAAATCCTACAAATAATTGTAGGTGCACTATATACACATTTCTGAGAAATATGTTATAACAAGTCAAATATTAAAGAAAAAATATATAAAGTCCAAGCGTGTTTTTATGGTAATTAAATGAAATAAATACAACAAAATTAAATTTATTCTGACATTAAAAAACATTTTTGTTACATTTTTTTGAGTTTTTAGAATTCATAAAATAGAGGGGTTAAAAAAATAAAAAAAACAACAACAAAGTTATCTTTTTATATATACAGTGGTACTTGCAAGACGAATTTAATTTGTTCTGTAACTGAGCTCGTAAGTCAGTCAACTCGTATATCAAACTGCCGATACTGGATCCGTGCGCCAATGCACCAACTAGTGGCAGCTTCCCAAATCACCACTCGTATCGGAATTTCGCTCAGATCTCGAACAAAAATACGGACCGAGATGCAGCTCGTATCTTAAAAAATTTGGATGTTGGTCTGTTCGTATCTCAAGGTACCACTGTATATATATACATTTTTAGTAAGATTTAGTAAATTCAGCAGGTCCTAGCACGAATGTGTTAAGCTTTTTCATTCTTGTGTTTATGAGAAACAGCCTGATGTGTCCTAGCGATTTCTTCAATGTTTGGACATCTATTTGAAAGGTAAATCTCATTTCCTCGTCAATACATTGAAGAATTCCTCTCTTTTTACTCTTAATTGTGTTGAGTGCAGAAAACCCCTACCATACATATCATTTTAACTTTACATCAAAAGACAGAAGAAACTTGCCTCCAGTCTTTCCAGGGAACATGGGGGGTAGTGTAAACAATCCAGCACCACAGCTTAACAGCCTTTTGCAACCTAATCAGGAAAGTGAGGTGGGGGGTTGGGCAGACTGTCAGCTTACAGCCAATTCCCCACACCTCTGTCCCCCAAAAATCTAAACTCCAAAAACCCTGTTGGTTTTCTGGTCCCCAACAGGCACATATTTCTCTGAAATACCATAGGGCGCATCTGGAAATCTTCTAGGGCACATCAGTGCGCCCTGGCGCACACTTTGAGAACCACTGCTCTAGTCCATTCTTTTTTCTTTCCCTCAAAGAACTCCCAAAATCGGCATCTTTTTTCTTACCCTGTTTTTATTTCTTTCTTTCCAGTTTTATTGAGCTATAATTGACATATCATTTTATTCACTTAAATTTTACAGTATAATGATTTGATACATGTATATACTGCAAAATGATTACCACAATAAGTTTAGTTAACATATAACTTTTAAGATCAAATCTATTAGCAACTTTCAAATATGTAATATACTATTGTTTACTATAGTCACCATGATGTACATTACATTCTCAGAACCTATAGCTGGAAGTTTGTACCTTTTGTTCATCTTCACATTTTCCCTACCCCAAACCCCAACTCCAGACCCCACCAATCTGTTCTCTGTATCTGTTTTTTAGATCCTACATATGAGTGAGATCATACAGCATTTATCTTTTTCTGTCTGATGTACTTCATTCAGCATAATGTCTTCAGTGCCCATCCATGTTGTCATATATGGCAGGATTTCCGTCTTTTTTATGGCTGAATAATATTTCATTGTGCCTGACCTGTGGTGGTGCTCGGTAAAGCATTCAACTTGGCAGTCCCCCCCCCCCATTTTTTTTTTTTTTTACAGAGACAGAGAGTCAGAGAGAGGGATAGACAGATAGACAAATAGGAATGGAGAGATGAGAAGCATCAATCATTAGTTTTACGTTGCGCGTTGCTCAAACCAGATGAACCTGCGCTCAAGCTGGCGACCTCGGGGTCTCGAACCTGGGTCTTCCGCATCCCAGTCTGATGCTCTATCCACTGTGCCACCGTCTGGTCAGGCTAAAAGCATTCAACTTGGAATCCTAAAGTCGCTAGTTTGAAATCCTTGGTTTGCCTGGTCAGGACACATATGGGAGTTGATGCTTCCTGCTCTTCCCCCCTCTTTCGTTCTCTCTTTCTTTCCTCTCTCTAAAAATGAATAAATTAAAAAATTTTAATCAAATAAAATCTTTAAAAATATTCTATTTTATACCATATTTTCTTTATCCAAATATCTCAGTGGACACTTAGGTTGTTTCCGTGTCTTGACTGTTGTAAATAATGCAACTATGAACATGGAGGTGCAGATATCTTTTTTAAGTGATTTAATTTCATTCCTGGATCTATACCTGGAAAGAGATTTGCTGGGTCATATGGTGATTCTATTTTTAATTTTTTTTCAGAATCTTTGTTTTCTATAATGGCTGCACCAATTTCCAACCAAAGTTAGTGTACAAGGATTCCCTTTTCTCCACATTCTCTCCAACACTTGTTATCTCGTTTTTTTTTTTAATTTTTTCTTTGTTTGTTTTTACAGAGACAGAGAGTGAGTCAGAGAGAGGGATAGACAGGGACAGACAAACAGGAACGGAGAGAGATGAGAAGCATCAATCATTAGTTTTTCATTGCACGTTGCAACACCTTAGTTGTTCATGGATTGCTTTCTCATACGTGCCTTGACCGTGGGCCTTCAGCAGACCTAGTAACCCCTTGCTGGAGCCAGCAACCTTGGGTTCAAGCTAGTGGGCTTTTTGCTCAAACCAGATGAGCCTGCGCTCAAGCTGGCAACCTCGGGGCCTAGAACCTGGGTCCTCTGCATCCCAGTCCGATGCTCTATCCACTGCACCACCGCCTGGTCAGGCTATCTCGTCTTTTTGATAGTAGCTATTTTAACAGGTGTGGGGTGATAGCTCATTGTGGTTTTGAGTTGCATTTCCCTAATAATTAGTGTTGAACATCTCTTAATGTCTTCCTTAGAAAAATGTTCATATCCTCTGCCCATTTTTTAATTGGATTTGGGTTATTTTGTATTTTTCCGAAATGAGAAGCATGGGGCAGGCTCCCACATGTGCCTGACTAGGATCCACCTGGCATGCCCACCAGGGGGCAATGCTCGGCCCCTCTGGGGCATTGGTCTGCTGCAATCAGAGCCATTTAGCGCCTGAGGCAGAGGCCATGGAGCTGTCCTCAGTGCCTGGGCCAACTTTGCTCCAATGGAGCCTTGGCTGCGGGAGGGGAAGAGAGAGACAGAGAGGAAGGAGAGGGAGAAGGGCGGAGAAGCAGATGGGTTCTTCTGTGTGCTCTGACCAGGAATTGAACCTGGGACTTCCACATGCCGGGCCAATGCTCTACCACTGAGCCAACCAGCCAGGGCTGGATTGGTTTTATTGTTGAGCTACATGAGTTCTTTATATATTTTGGATATAACCCTTTATTGAAAGTATCATTTGCAAATATCCCATTCTTTTGGTTGCCCTTTTTTTTTTAAGATTTAATTTATTGAGTTTAGAAGTCTGTGTTAGAGAAATGAGGAAGGGGAGAAGCAGGATGCATCAACTTATAGTAGCTGCTTCTCATATGTGCCTTAGGCAAGTTTGGGCTTTCAAACTGGCAATCTCAGCATCCCAGGTCAATACTTGATCCACTGCACCACTACAGACTAGGCATCTTTTTGTTTAGTTAATGGTTTCCTTTGCTGTGTAGAAGCTTTTTAGTTTGATGTAGTCCCAGCTATTTATTTTTGTTGTTGTTGTTTTCTTTGGCGTTTGTTGTTTGCCTTTGGAGTAAAATTCACAAAAACACCACCGAGA
Source organism: Saccopteryx leptura (assembly GCF_036850995.1). Taxonomy (NCBI): domain Eukaryota; kingdom Metazoa; phylum Chordata; class Mammalia; order Chiroptera; family Emballonuridae; genus Saccopteryx; species Saccopteryx leptura. The sequence continues at coordinate 163,531,997 of NC_089507.1, forward strand.
CCAAGTCCAGAAGCTTAGTGCCTATGTTTTCTTCTATGTATTTTATTGTTCCAGGTCTTACATTCATGTTTTTAATTTTTTTTGGTTTATTGTCTATTTTTGACTCCTATGTCATAAATTAGTTGGCCATATATGTGTGGATTTATATCTGGGTGCTCAATTCTGTTCTGTTGGTCTGCTTGTCTATCTGGTTTTCTGCCAGTACCATACTGTTTTGATTATTATAGCTTTGAAGTGTAGTTTGAAATCATGGCATGTGATACATCAGACTTTTTTTTTTCTCAGGATTACTTTGGCTATTTGGGGTCTTTTGTGGTTCCATACAAATTTGCGGATTTTTTTTGTTCTATTTCTGTGAAAAATGCCATTGTGATTTTGATAGGAATTGCATTGAATTTGTAGATTGCTTTTGGTAATGTAGACATTTTAACAATGTTAGTTCTTCTGATTTGTGACAGTGAAATATCTTTCTAGTTTTTGATCAGTGTCTTGTTTGAAATGTACAGGTCTTTCGCCTTTGTTTATTCCTAAGGTGTTTTATTATCTTTGATGTGATTGCAGGTAGTATTATTTTTCTTAATTTCTCTTTCTCATGCATTTGGTCTCTTTGATTAAGTACTCCTCCCATTAATTTTATTCCTGAGTTCATTGAACTGCCTTTCTCTGTTTTCTTGTATCTCACTGAGGTTTTACATTACTATTTTGAATTCTCTTGTCATTTAGATGACAATGTTCCATGACTTTGATTTCTGGAGAATTATCATTTTCTTTCCATTACCTGTTACTTGGGTGCTTATGTGGTTGATGGGTTGTTCCTCTGCTGGTGTATTTGAAATAGTGAACACCTTATTTAGAAATGGTTTTAATTTTAAGAATTCAGCAGGTTGATAATTAGGCCTTTCTTTTGTTTTCCAGTAGATGGTGCTATAGCACAAGTTTTTGTTTTCTCTTACCTGTGCTACTTTCTGCCTCTGGGATTGCAGTTGGTAGGGGTGTTGCTATAGTCATAGGAGTCTCCACCTGTATGAACGGGTTGATGCGTGTCCCTGCCATGTCTAGAGTCACCAGGCATCATCATCATGGTAGGGGGATGTGGCGTGTGGGGGTAAGCTAGGTTTGCAAGCCTGCCGCACTGCTCCTTGGTTCCATATGGCTGCAGGCGCCATTGTGCTATAGCCAGGAGGCTGTAGACATGTCTCCATTGCTGCTATATGGTTCCACTGCAGCCTGGAGAGGGAGCCAGATTCTCAGGTGTACACACTGCTTCTGCCAGGCCATAACGTGGGCCACACACCTGCTCCATCGCTGCTGCTGTGTCAGCTGGAGCCACGGGCTCAGCCATAGAGGCAGAAGAACTGCGTCTGTGGGCACTGTCCATCTTTAAACCCCCCCCCCCTTCAGAGATACCAATGTGTGGACCTCTCAGGTGTGGTCAGGTGTTTAACAGAGGAATCCTTTTTGGGTTATAGATGTCTGATTAGTGGTAGATGTTAGGGTAGGTACACAGGGAGCTTCTCCACCATGATGCTGACATCATTCCTATACTGCCATTTGAACAGGAACCCTCTTAATTCCTGTTTTTATATTTTAATAGCCTATATGTTACCTGTCTAAATATGCTATCTTTTTCTTTTAAATTTATATAGATACTGTATATATTATTCTACGTCTTTTTTGTTGTTGTTGTTAACTTTGTTTCGGAAATCTATACTGATACTTAAAGATCCAGTTCATTTGCCTGACCAGGCAGTGGCGCAGTGGATAGAATGTCAGACTGGGATGCCGAGGACCCAGGTTCAAGACCCCGAGGTCACCAGCTTGAGTACGAGCTCATCTGGTTTGAGCAAAAACTCACCAGCTTGGACTCAAGCTCAGTGGCTCCAGCAAGGGGTTACTCGGTCTGCTGAAGGCCTGCGGTCAAGGCACATATGAGAAAGCAATCAATGAACAACTAAGGTGTTGCAACACACAACGAAAAACTAATAATTGATGCTTCTCATCTCTCCATTCCTGTCTGTCCCTATCTATCCCTCTGACTCTGAAAAAAAAAAAAGATCCAGTTCATTTTAACTATGTAACTAAAGTCACACAATTTCTCATTTGTGTTTGTACATATGTATATTTCTCACTATTTCCCTTATTATAGGACACATAGATTGCTTCCATAACTACAAATAATTCTGCAATGAACAACTTGTAACAAGTTTTTCTAGGATCTACATCTATTAGAATTACTAGATCATAGGGTTTTACACTTTCACACCTTTACCAAATTCCCTTCCAAAGTGATTGCTCCAGTTATAGTCATATCAGCAAAACATGACAGTTTCTGGTTTGCCACATTTTTGTAGATACTTCCTACTGTTTGTTCAAATTCAAGTAATTATCTTCCAACAACTAGAATTCTGCCTGTTTTCTATTCCCTTTATCAACTTTGGCCATCTTTGTTTCTCTAGAAATAGTATTTCTCATCTAAAACTTTCTGAATTTTTTCAGTGGTTTTGTTGTTTTTCTCCAAGAATACTTTTTTCTTCTCTTGATTATTTCATATCTCTCTCTTTACACTTGGCTCAGGTAATCTTTAGAACCCTAACCCAGTAATCTACATGTTCTCTTACTATACACATACATATGGTATCCATTTTGAAAATATATTGTAAGTTAAAATGTTATTTTAATCAGATGTTTGGTTTCTAAAGAAGAATACATTATGGCTATAGTAAAATGCACTAAAGACATCATTTAAAATAGATTGCTCAATTCACTTTCTCTTAATATCTCAGAATTTAAAATGAAGATTTGAATTAAAAATAAACAGGGAAATATTAAATCTCTGGGAAATTTTATTTAGAAAGGTATCAAACTAATTTTCTTGACCTTAGAGCTACATTGAATTACTCACTTTTCCAAAAAGGGATGGAGTCCCCCTCTTCACAACTATTAGATGTCCAAACACCGGTAATAAACAATAGAACAAAAAGGATTGTGGAGAGAAGTGGTTTGTTAGATCTCTTAGGCAGTGTGGAATTAGGAGGGCTAGTGGCTAAGTAGGAAATAGTCGAGACTGCTTAGAAAAAGCTAAACTATGTTAACTTTAGCTCATAAATAAGCGCACTGCTTTACATGGACAAGATTTGGGTAAAAGGGTAGACATACAATTCAGATGGTTTAACATTTTCTTTCTTCTTCCAAGAGCACTTAGTACCAGTTTTTGTGCACAGCAGGCATTCCACATTTTGTTCCATTTTCAACCCCAAGTTGAATATAGAACCTAAGTACTTCTCTGAGACAGTGCACATTTGTCTGTTTATTTGGTATGATTAAACACACATATACAAATTAGTCATAGGAGGAATACGTTTAGACTACACTTAGGACATTTGCAGTCATTCTCTGGATTTAGTGAAAATCAACTATATATTTGGTTTCCCACTTAACATTTCTGGTTGTCAGGAACTAATGGTATATGTCTCCTCTTGTTATAGGACTTGCTGTGCATAGAAAGCCACCATACAGATCTCATTCGCTTTCTCCATCTCCAGTTAATAAAAACAAACAGTTGCATATGGAAAGAAAAAGGCAGCAAAAGCCAAAAGAAACAGATATCCCCCGACTGCAAGCAAAGGTGCGTCCCATCTCTTGACTACCTTTGTGCAGCAGGCTGTACCATTTACCTGTGGCCAAACACTACAGTGAATATGCTGGGATTAAGGCTAGCTTCATTCAGTATTCTTGAGCTGAATTGATAACAGAAAATTATATGACATAGCTTTTATGTTCCCATTTAAGGAATATAAAATTTATAGTCACAAAATTTTAAGACTAACCTCAGATATAGCCCAAGTACTGAAGTGAATTAAGAAAGAGTAGATCAGTAAGGGTTGATATTTTCTGAAGAGAGCTTCAGAGATGAATGGAATTTGAGTAGATTAAATGTGACAGGCCATTTGAGTTACAGATAGGATGGGAAGGAGTGGAGGTGGTTAGGATTCAACAAGGAGAATGTATGCTTACCAAGGATGACTATCTGCTGTGGAATAGGGATTTTGAAATGTAATATAAATTTAGAACACTTACCGTATATTGTTTGCTATATGTTTTATAATTCAGATGCCTTACAACAGCATGTAACTGCAACTCAATATGTAACTTCCACCCAAGGGAGAATCAAAATAATTACAAGAACTATGAGGAAAAAAAACACATTATGTAGGATTTCATTCTGTGTTCCAAGTATACATCTATTAAATAATGTATATTCATGATATAGAACCTGAAAGGAACTTTAAAAAAAGTGAATACAAGGGCAGGATCTTAGGTGAATTTTTTCTTTATGTTCATTTGTTTATGTTTTTTATAACTAAATATTATATGGCCTTTTCCTCTGTAGGCAATAACTGAGGCATTTGAAAGGGAACTAAGAAGAAGTAAAGTTCAAGAGAATATTGGACCTCCAAGAATAAATGACGAGAAGGAAACAGTGGGTAAAAGTCTTGACTGTAATTAATGCCATTTGATCAGATCAGTGGAAAGTACATAGAGATGGGCTTTTTAAAAGGAAAAAATCAGGTCTTTAATCATTGGGGCTCCTTAGAAAAAGGCAGATTTCGTTTCACTGTGTGGGATTTTTCTTATTCGCAGGGTAGCCAAGTTGCTAAAATGTAACAAGACGGGGTACCAAAGAACACTAGTATTTTTCCTTCCTGCCAAAAACTTCCCTCAGTTTTTAAGGGGTTCTATTACTTAACAGTTCACCAAGGGTTTAAAAGATAGTCCAGGCTGACAATTTAAAGAAGATGAAAGGACAGGATATCTCAGTTGTTATATACCTGGTTGGAAGAAACCCAAAGCATAAGTTTCCATTGCTTTTCAAACAGATGCTTACAGAAACTAAAAGCATAGGAAAAATGCTTAGACTAAAATGTTCATAAAAAAAGGATATAAAATACAGTAAGTATGCTTACAGCTAAACATTGTTTGAGAACTTCAATTTTTTCCATGTAGATTTAAAAAGAAACAAGTACATCAAAATAGTAGTTGTATTTAGGGTGTGGGGACCATGGTGACTGAAATTTGAAAAAAAATCAGTGTGGTTTCAAATTCTGAAGGATGACAGAAGCCGAAAGGTTCTTTTTAAAGTTATTACATCTTGTTTCTATTCTGTTTTATATCTGCTTCTAAGGAAGAACTATACAGAAAATCTGGTCATAAAGAAACTCCAAAACGTAGTCAATCCTGGAAGATTTACTCTAGAAACACTACAACTCCCAGTCCAAGAGGTGGCTTGCCAAAACCAAATAAAGGAGTTCCAAGTAAGAACCACAAAATCGTACTTGATGGAAAGCTGGCGTCCTTTAAGTGTGTGCTGCATTCCAGAACACAGTCCTGGAAACTGACAGCCACCAGTCTGTTGGAGAGAAGGGCCCTCTTTGATCGCTGCCCTGTGCTAGGTTTCTGTAAAGAGATAGAACTTAAGCAAGGCATTTAATTAAAACTCTTCAATAATATCTCAAGGAAGCCTGTATCTTGGCACCCCAAAAAAGCTAGGGCTACTACATGCTGCTCCAGCTTTACTCTGCTCTCTCATGCTGGCTGCCTTGTCTTTGTTTCTGGGAAGTTGGTAGGACCCGAAGGGTGCTCCAAAGCAAGCAGGTGGTCTGCCCAGCTGCTGTTATATTGACAGCTGGTGCCAGTGAGTGTTAAGAGTCCTCTTACAAGGAAAATGGGATCATGTGAAATGCCAGGGGCAGTTTCAAAGACTGCTGGCCTTCTAACTACATCCTATTAGACAGAGACTTTGCCTCCCAGTAGCGATGAGAAATCTGACCACACACAGCATCCACATAAGGCACTGAGTCAGCTGAGCAGTTACGGTGGACTTCACAAGGCCAGCCTGTCATCATTTGGAACTGTTGAGCTTATTTTCATCCATACCAGTAGTTGGCTTATTCTGATCAAAGAAGGAATGTAAAAGTAATAACATACTTTTAAAACTGTTCTCTCGAGGATCAGAATTGCATCACTTAGATAAGCTTTGATCGATCAGGAAGATGGGATGAAAGTTCTTATTAAACGCTGTTAGCGAGTCTCTCGAATTAAAAGCATTTTTTTTTTACACTGCAGTGAAAGTAAACGAACACAGTCTCTTGCCCCTGATGCTTGAGCAGTTTCCATTTCTCTATGTTTCTGGCCAAACACTGAGCAAAATGTGGAAAGAGCAGATTGCACAGACTACACAGGTCAAAAAAGATGCATACAGAGAAAGTCGATCAAAGAAGAAACTCCAGGATGAAGTAAGCTGTCAATTTTAAGTATAGGAATATAAACCAAAAGGGAAAGCTAACTGTTGAGAATTTAAGTGGATAGCATTATTAACTTCCTTCGCTGTTGTCCCCCTTAAAGATAGAAGAAGCCTTAAGAAGGCATGACCTGCTAACTGCACTTGTCAAGAAAGAGTATGAACATAACAAGAGACTGGTAAGTCAAGAACAAGTTGGGTATTGTAATTTTGAATTTATAACAGGGAACAGATACCCGAACACCTGGTTGAAGGACTTCCGTGCACAACCTCATTGCAGCCTCACTGCTTGATATGAGATACTGTCTTCATTTTGGCATAAATACTCTTGGTAACTCAAGTTTTCCTTGTAAGTCAGAATGCCGTTTTTCTCCCTCTAAGCTGGCATTTGGGTGTGGCTTAGGGAACACTCTGGTGGAACGGGGAGATGCGATTCTCAGTCCCAACAGGTCCTTGCTGCCCTCTGCCATGGTGGGAGCTCACTGGGCAGCTCTTGGGACTGAGGTGATGGACACACCAAAGGCTAGAGGGCTTCTGGGGGCTGACCGTCTCTCACACTCTATGCCCAGGCATTAGGCCACTGGTTCTCTGTACCTGGCTCACTGCTTGAAGACACTGATGGGGAGTGGGGTAGATGAGAATACTGAAGTGTGTCCTCTTACCTTACCTCTTTTTCCCTTTTTAAAAAAATTTTTATTGAATTTATTGGGGTTCCCCTTTCCTTTTTTTAGCAAGACTTCAAGGACCGCATTCACAGACAGAAGTTGACCCAGTCAAGAATAAAAGAAAATCGACAGCAAACTGTTCGTGCCCAAAAATACTATGATGATTATAGAGTTCAGCTGCGTGCAAAAATGATGAGAATTAGGACCCGAGAAGAAATGGTAAGTATGGCTTTTCTAGCTAACCCTACTAAGAGGGTGAATTTTACCTGTTCCCTTTCAGGACCATCGTCTTTGTAACTCTTGTCCCAATTTGAATACACAATTCAATTACAAGTCCTAAAAAACTGGCTATGAGAGTTCAGACTCGGCCATACCTCATGTTATTACCCCCATAGTACCTCCCAGTCTGTGCTCAGTTTCCACAGCCCTCTGAATCCCCTCTGGCTTCCTGCACCTAGTACTTTTCCCAAACTACTGCTTTAGGGCTTTGGGACGATGTTATCAGAGACAGGAACTTAAGATATAATTAGGTGACCTAGGTTTCCACATAAAATCAGAACAATACAGGACAGATGTGCTCTGAGGTGATTCCACAATGCTGTCTCATTCTAGTCAAGCTCAAACGCTTAATATTTTGGGATTCAAAACTGGCAATGAATTTCATCCCTAGAGTAAAACATGAAGGTAATTATTGTTAACTGGGTTTGAGAGGTTAAGTAACTTGACTATGGTAATAGGACTGGCTAATGAATATATGGCTCTAAGAACCAATTCTTTGATCGAGAAGTCTTACTAATCAGTGGAGAAGTGAGCACATCCAAATCCTTTGAACAGTTTGTTTTCCTATGGTCTTTGAGATGGTAACCATGTCACCCTCAGCTGTGCACATGCAGCATTTGTTTCTGCTCTGGGGTTCTTGCCTGATATGCATGGCTGCTTTAGATATCTTCTCTTTGGGCTACAGGAAGAGATGCTGAAACACATTAGTCATTAGGGAAATACAAATCAAAACCACAGTGAGATACCACTCATACCCACTAAGATGGCTCAGTAAAAATAATGAGAAGGATGTAAAGAAGTTAGAGCCTTCATGCAGTGCTGGTGGGGTTGTAAAATGGTGCGCCCACATTGGAACACAGCCTGGGGGTTCCTCAAAAGTCTAAACATAGAGCTACCATATAACTCAGCACTCCTAGGTACATATTCACTAGCATACATGTTCACATAGCACTCCTGGTACATATTCACACAAATAACTTATACACAAGTATTTGCAGAAGCAATAGTTGTAACAGCCAAAAAGAGGAAACAGGCCCTGGCCGGTTGGCTCAGTGGTAGAGCGTCAACCTGGCATGCAGAGGTCCCGGGTTCGATTCCCGGCCAGGGCACACAGGAGAAGCGCCCATCTGTTTCTCCACCCCTCCCCCTCTCCTTCCTCTCTGTCTCTCTCTTCTCCTCCCGCAGCCGAGGCTCCATTGGAGCAAAGATGGCCCAGGCGCTGGGGATGGCTCCTTGGCCTCTGCCCCAGGCGTTAGAGTGGCTCTGGTCGCAACAGAGCGACGCACCAGAGGGGCAGAGCGTCGCCCCTGGTGGGCATGCCAGGTGGATCCCGGTCGGGCACGTGCAGGAGTCTGTCTGACTGTCTCTCCCCGTTTCCAGCTTAAGAAAAATAAAAAAAAAAAAAAAAAAAAAAAAAAGAGAGTAAACAACTCAAATGCCCTCAACTGATAAGTAAACAAAATAGGATACATCCATACAGTAGAATAATCCTTGGCAATAACAAGGAATGAAGTATTGATAACATGCTATGATATAGATGAACCTTGAGAATATGCTAAGTGAAAGAAGCCAGATACAAGATGTCACAGAGCATGTGATTCCATTTATATGCAATGTCCTAAGTAGGCAAATTTGTCGACACAGAAAATGACTAGTGGTTGTCTGGGAAGGGCTAAAAGGGAGTGCTGCTCTGGGTATGGGGTGTCTTTATGGAATGATGAAAATGTTCTGAAATGAGTGGTGATGGTTGCACTGAATATATTAAAACCTACTGAATTATACATCTTAAAAGGGTGAACTTTATGATATGGAGATTATATCTCAATAAACCTGTTATTTTTTTTTTAAATCTTTGTGAAATACATTAAGTATATACCTCTAGTTGGGTAAAATGAGTATGTTCCTCCATGGAAGTTCAGCATAACTTGATTTTTCTGACTAAATAACAGATATTTAAGAAACTGTTTGAAGAAGGTTTACAAATTCAAAAGCAAAGGTTACGAGACCTAAGAAACTATGCCAAAGAAAAGAGAGATGAACAAAAGAGACAGCACCAGAATGAACTGGACTCAATGGAGAACTACTATAAAGACCAGGTGGGCTCACTGCTGCTTATTTACAGTCTAATGCGCTTAATTCTGAACACCCTCTGAAGTCAGCTTAGTCTATTGAACCAGTGGTCCCCAACCCTTGGACCAGTACCAGTCCGTGGGCCATTTGGTACCAGTCGCAGAGAAAGAATAAATAACTTACATTATTTCCATTTTATTTATATTTAAGTCTGAATGATGTTTTATTTTTAAAAAATGACCAGATTCCCTCTGTTACATCCGTCTAAGACTCACTCTTGACGCTTGTCTCGGTCACGTGATACATTTATCCGTCCCACCCTAAAGGCTGGTCCGTGAAAATATTTTCTGACTTTAAACCGGTCCATGGCCCAAAAAAGGTTGGGGACCACTGTATTGAACAATAAATCTCCATATCTTAATTCAGAACTTGTCACTAAACAGGTTAGACTGACCCCCTTTTCAGACTGAAATTAAGATAAAATAAGCTAGTGCTTGACTGAAGTACAGAATCTCTATTGCCCAAATTCTATTAAAATAAAGATTAAGTATAAGAACTCTTATATTTAGACTATAGACAAATAAAAAGATTTGGTTTTTGTCTTCCCTGTAAACAGTTTTCATTGCTGGCAGAAGCCATATCACAGGAACATCAAGAACTCAAAGCCAGAGAGAAATCCCAGGCCCAGGTAATGATTAACAGGATAGAAATAATTTATTTTACATTTTTTTAAAAATAGAAAATGATATTATATCTAAGGGGAATGGGAGAAATAACAGTAAGAAGGTCCATCTATCTTATGATTTTACCTATTCAGGTCTCTGTAAGAGCTAGAGCTACTGCTAAATTATTAAAATTATTGCAGCATGGCCCTGGCCGGTTGGCTCAGTGGTAGAGCGTTGGCCTGGCGTGCAGGAGTCCGGGTTTGATTCCTGGCCAGGGCACACAGGAGAAGTGCCCATCTGCTTCTCCACCCCTCCCCCTCTCCTTCCTCTCTGTCTCGCTCTTCCCCTCCCGCAGCCAAGGCTCCATTGGAACAAAGTTGGCCCGGGCGCTGAGGACGGCACTGTGGCCTCTGCCTCAGGTGCTAGAATGGCTCTGGTCACAACAGAGCGATGCTCCAGATGAGCAGAGCATCGCCCCCTGGTGGGCGTGCCGGGTGGATCCCGGTCGGGCACATGTGGGAGTCTGTCTGACTGCCTCCCCATTTCCAACTTCAGAAAAATACAAAAAAAATAATAATAATAATTAAAAAAAAATTATTGCAGCAGCTTGATGGGAGCTGAAGAGGGAATAAAAACAGACGAGGGCCTGGATAGGGGTTGTGATAGCAGGGTGACACGAACTGTCTTTTAGACATTATCTAAGGTGAAGAAGGAGCTGAGATCTAAGATGGAGAAGGAGATTCAACAACTGCAGCATATGATCATGGAGAATGACGACGATGCCTTCTTTCGGGAGCTGGAAGCGGAGCGCTTCAAGTCCCAGCTTCACCTGGCCTCCTTTCAGTACAGTAAGAACCCTGTCCCGTGAGGCCTGACTGCCAAGTGCTGTGTGGGGAGCAGCTGAGCAGGGCAAACTTAGAATTGAGTTGGTAAACCATCTAAACCAGAAGAATCATTTCTAAATGTCTTGTCTAAAAATTCATTCTGGTGCTTTTTAATGAAATAATGTTCTAAATAAAGTGTTTTCTTAAACTTGACTGCTTTTGAACTTATAATACTTTAAAGGGGAGGCCCTGGCTGGTTGGCTCAGTGGTAGTGCGTCGGCTTGGCGTGCGGAAGTCCCGGGTTCAATTCCCGGCCAGGGCACACAGGAGAAGTGCCCATCTGCTTCTCCACCCCTCCCCCTCTCCTTCCTCTCTGTCTCTCTCTTCCCCTCCTGCAGCCAAGGCTCCATTGGAGCAAAGTTGGCCCAGGCGCTGAGGATGGCTCTGTGGCCTCTGCCTCAGGCGCTGGAATGGCCCTGGTTGCAACAGAGCATCGCCCCCTGGTGGGCATGCCGGGTGGATCCCAGTCAGGCGCATGCAGGAGTCTGACTGACTGCCTCCCATTTCCAACCTCAGAAAAGTAAAAAAAATAAAAAAATAAAAATAATACCTTAAAGGGGAGATTAAAGGCACATGCTCTTCATTAGTGATATTCGCACTTACGCAGTCCGCAGACCTTGATTAAGTAGCCAGCTCCTAAAGCCCACTGTTGTGAGTTAACAAAAATTTTGAAAAATTTCAAAATACAGTGCTTGAGGACAAAAACATACTCTAATTCAAAAAAGGGGTAGAAGTGTGAGCTTGTTGTCAGAGGTAGGACTTAGAGTAAGATTTGAAGATACATTCAAGTATGTGTAGCTTTTTCACATGCTGGCCAGCAGACGAGAATTGACGCATATGGCGTCTGGCGGTTGGTCAAGACTAGCATGAAGAGAGGCAAAGGGTGTAAGGCCAGATGGTGTGTGCCTCAAAATAGCACTAGTGGTTGGGAAGGAGGCAGAATGGACTTGAAGTGAGCAAGAGTACACCAACCCCATTTCTATTGTGGGGGAATATGAGAGAACCCACTTGGGAGGGGTATCTTCCACAGAGACAAGGTCTTCAATGAAGGCCAAGAGCTGGAGGGAGGCCTCCAAGCAGCTGAGCACAGGGGGACTTTGCTGATCAAAGCCACAGAGTGGCGGAGGACACCAGAAAAGGAGTGGAAGGGAGAAGAGAGGCTCCCATTAGACCAGGGGTCTCAAACTCAACTCAGCATCTGGGCCGCAGAGCAAGATCACAGCCATTCGGCGGGCCGCACTAGGTCTACACAAGGCAACTGTTACGCAACACTTTTCTTGAACTTCGTGGATTAGTCTGCGGGCCGCAAGTTTGAGACCCCTGCGTTAGACCATGTAGAGAATAGCATGGCAAGGAGCATATGAACAATGATCAAGGCCCAGGGAGGCCAGAAGCACGATGGGTGGGATCTGACTGCCCTAGAGAAAAGAGTGGACTCCTGAATCTCATGCTGTGGCCCAAGTGCTATGCTACCCTCTTAATGGCAGCTGAGAATGCTGGGCCAGTAGGCAAGCAAAGGGGCTTCTTGGGGAAAAGACTTGGCAGATGGGCCAAGTATGGAGCATGATGAGATATGCAGACAGCTGCGACATACTGTGATAGGTCAGTGAGTGCAGGGGAATGGAAAGGACAAGATGAAATTAGATTTAGAAAAGCTAGAACATAAAATCTAAAAGTTTTTAAGCGAAAAATGAAGTAGATCTAGGTAGAAAGATATCCACAAAATATTCTTGAGTAAAATGAGCAAATCTTAAACTATACAGTGAAGCTATTTTATTTTAAAGGCTATGGTATTGGTGGGTATCATCTAGTATAATGCAATAATCAATACAATCTAGAAAAGGCCTGGAAAAATAGCCCCACACCAATAGTAGGTGCAACTCTGACTGGTAGACTATATAAACTTTCATTCTTTGCTTAATATATACTCTAATACCATTTTAATTTGTTAAAAGAAGAATAATGATGCTTTAAAAAATTTTTTTAATGTTTTAGGAAGACTTAGTTACTAGTCTGCCAGTTCCTTACTAAGCTTAAGAACTAGGAATAACTAACAAGAAGAAAGTGAAAGAACTGACCAGGAAAGGGATAGGATTGCTAACCAAAGGTCAAAGAATAGAAGAAGAAACAAAATAAAAGATGTCAAAAGATTTTTCTATTTTCAGGAAATAGAAAGCCAGTGAAGTGGTAGCTATCTCAGCAAGTGGAGGATGTTGCAACCCAAGTACCTGTAGAGAGGAAATCTTACATGAAGCCATTTTGTGAGCAAACACCCAGGAAAAGCTCATCATCAAAATGCACACATCTGAGTTACTTAAAATGTGTACCGGGGTGGGAGGTGGTGGGGAGGCTGTGGAGTGGGGGCAGTGTTACAGAATGAGGTGGTTGGTGTCAGAGATAAATTCTTAGCTACCATAAAAAGGGAACTAACCAGACTATGTCTAAAACTCACAAAAAGCAATATTACCTATCATTTAGAAATATGGAAGTAACAGAAGTAGGGACAGAAGGTTTGGGAGTATGGCCTCTGGAAAGCTAGACTGGGAATAGGGGGAAAGGGTTATAAAGAGTTCTTTTTAAGCCCCTAAGTGTATATGGTTTTTTAACTATGTATGTTCAGCTGTGTATTACTGGAGTGTGGGACACTAAAGAATTAAATGCCTTCCTCCTAAAAACATAGGAAAGGAAGAACCAGTGTTGAGGTAAGGCAGAAGAATAAAGCCTTTAGTAAAGAAGCGGAGGGTGCAGGGGAAATTTACCTGCAAATTTCCCCTGGGGAAAGAGGCATCGCAATAACAAATGCTTAGTATACTGGGAGAATGAGTTGAGTTGGGCAGGGTGAACAGGTGTCATCAAGAGAAACAGTATAAACTAAAGGAGAAATCCAACATTGGGGCTTAAGCTCTAACTTATAGAAGGATATATCAGATGCCAAATGTAGACATGCTGAAAGCGTGTTTTACCTGGTATTTAAACCATTACCCAGCTAATTTGATTGATGTGATGGGTTCCTCCTTGTCCTTAAAAACATTAACTTGGCCCTGGCCAGTTGGCTCGGTGGTAGAGCGTCAGCCTGGTGTGCGGCCCGGCCAGGGCACACAGGAGAGGCGCCCATCTGCTTCTCCACCCCTCCCCCTCTCCTTCCTCTCTGTCTCTCTCTTCCCCTCCCGCAGCCGAGGCTCCATTGGAGCAAAAGATGGCCCGGGCTCTGGGGGATGGCTCTTTGGCCTCTGCCCCAGGCGCTAGAGTGGCTCTGGTCGTGACAGAGCGACACCCCAGATGGGCTGAACATCGCCCCCTGGTGGGCGTGCCAGGTGGATCCTGGTTGAGCGCATGCGGGAGTCTGTCTGACTGCATCCCCGTTTCCAGCTACAGAAAAAAAAAAAAAAAAAATTAACTCAAACTGCCTTTAAAACTTTGCCCTCTGAAGAAGAACAAAGCTGGAGGCATCACACTCCCTGATTTCAAACTTTGTTACAAAACTATAGTAATAAGAAGGGTTTGGCATAAAGTCAGACACACAGATCACTGGAACTTTCAGAAAGCCCATATATTTCTGTAGGATGATGTGGCAGCATGTGCGCATGTGCAGATGATGACCTAACACCGTGTATACAGCGAAGCAGCCCACGGCCATGCCAGTTGAGATGTGGATGGTACAGAGGAAAGTTCAGTGTGTTCTGTGGCTTGCTAAATTTGAATCTGTGACCAAAGTGCAACGTGAATATTGGCGCATTTACAACGAAGCGCCACCACATAGGAATAACATTACTCGGTGGGATAAGCAGTTGAAGGAAACCGGCAGTTTGGTGGAGAAACCCCGTTCTGGTAGGCCATCAGTCAGTGACAAGTCTGTAGAGGCTATACGGGATAGCTACCTAAGGAGCCCTAAAAAATCTGTGCGTGAGCCCACATTGAACTGCACTGAATAGGTATGAAACTGGGAGAGTTTTCCTTTTATTTGGTGCAGATTTCACATTTCTGTCGTCTTTTGTTGCTTTCCTGTGGCCGGTCAAAAATGCACCATGACTTAACGGACACACTGTACAATGGGGAAAGGACAGTGTGTCTTCAATAAATGTTGGCCAAACTGAACAGCTGCATGCAAAACAATGACACTGGACCACTGTCTTACACCATACATGAAAATCACCTGAAAGTGGATTAAAGACTTGAACATAAGACCTGGAACCAGAAAACTCCTGGAAGAAAACAGGTGGTAAGCTCCTTGACATTGGTCTTGACAATGATTTTTTGGATTTGACACCAAAAGCAAAAATCAACAAGTGGAACTACTGTATATCAAACTAAAAAACTTCTGCACAACTAAGGAAATCAACAAAATGTATTGTAAATCAACCTATGGCCTGACCAGGTGGTGGCGCAGTGGATACAGCTTCGGACTGGGATGGCAAGGACCCAGGTTCAAGACCCTGTGGTCGCCAGCTTGAGCGCGGACTCATCTGGCTTGAGCAAAAAAAAAAAAAAAAGCTCACCAGCTTGGACCCAAGGTCGCTGGCTCGAGCAAGGGGTTACTCAGTCTGCTGAAGGCCCGCGGTCAAGGCACATATGAGAAAGCAATCAATGAACAACTAAGATGTCTTAACGAAAAACTAATGATTGATGCTTCTCATCTCTCTCCGTTCCTTCTATCTGTCCCTATCTATTCCTCTCTCTCTCTGTCCCTGTAAAAAATAAAAAAATTTAAAAAAAAATCAACCTGTAGAATGGGAGATGTTTGCAAATCAGTATCTGATAGGGGTTAAGATCCAACATATATAGAAAACTCATAGAACTCAATAGCAAAAACTCAATCTGATTAAAAACTGGGCACAGGAACTGAACAAACATTTTTCTAAAGAAAACATACAGATGACCAAAGGTATATGGCAAGGTGCTCAACATCAGTAATCATCTGGGAAATGCAAATCAAAACCACATGCAGATAACACCTCGCAACTATTGGAATAGCTGCTACCAAACTGACAAGAAATAAGTGTTGCGGATGTGGAAAAAAGGAAGCTCTTGGTGCACTGTTATCGGGAATGTCAACTGGTACAGCCACTATGGAAAGTAGTATGATGATTCCCCCCAAAAAAACAAAAATAGAACTGCCTTGGGTATTTATCTAAAGAAAATAAAAACACTAACTGTGAAAGATATCCGCACATCCCTCTCCCACATGTTCACTGAAGCATTATTTACAATAGTCAAGACACGGAAACAAGTGTTCATCAGATGAATGAATAAAGAAATGTGGTGTATATGTATACAATGGAATATTATTCAGCCATTATAAAGGAAATCTTGCCATATGATCTTACTTATATGTGGACTATTAAAAATAAAAAGCTCTAGCCCTGGCCGGTTGGCTCAGTGGTAAAGCGTCAGCCTGGCATGTAGAAGTCCCGGGTTCAATTCCCGGCCAGGGCACACAGGAGAGGCGCCCATCTGCTTCTCCACCCCTCCCCTTCTCCTTCCTCTCTATCTCTCTCTTCCCCTCCCGCAGCCGAGGCTCCATTGGAGCAAAGATGGCCCGGGCGCTGGGGATGGCTCCTTGGCCTCTGCCCCAGGCACTAGAGTGGCTCTGGTCGCAACAGAGCGATGCCCCCTAGTGGGCATGCCGGGTGGATCCCGGTCGGGCACATGCGGGAGTCTGTCTGTCTCTCCCTGTTTCCAGCTTCAGAAAAATACAAAAAAAAAATAAAAATAAAAAAATTAAAAGCTCTAATTGGTTGTCAGAGGGGTCGAGGAGGTTAGGGAAATAGGTGAAGAGGGTCAAAATGTACAAGCTTCCAGTTATAAAATACCATTGGGGTGTGATATACAGAATGTTGTCTATTGTTAACAACAGTAACAATATTATTCACAAGGGCATAAAAATTCCCTTCATAAAAAAAAACTGTGTAACTACCAGTATGTATGGTGATAGGTGTTAACTAGACTTACTGTGGTGATCATTTCACTATACATACAATTATACTGCTCACAAAAATTAAGGGATGTTTTATTTTTATCCCCTAATTTTTGTCAGCAGTATCAGTGCAAGTCATTATGTTACACACCTGAAAAGAACGTTATATGTCAATACGTCAACTAAAAGAAATAAATATCTTTTTGGTCTTGATGGTTTTGCACCGTCTTGCTATGCCAACATTGTCTCTGGGAGAAGGGAGTGGTATTAAAGGTTGGATCTGATGTGCTCTCCATCTTCATTCCCAGTTTCTGGGCTGTAAGGGAGACAACTTGGTGAACGCTTAAGAAGGTGGGAGAAACATCTTGGAAGGATCCCCTGCCCACCCAGCACATGGGCATCTACAGCACCTGTCTACACCTCTTACTATAAAACACTGTAAGGGAGACAGAAGCGGGGTTTACAGCTCATATTAGAGACTTGATCACATAGACAAAGCCCAGCCCAAATCTCCACAAGAGGAATGCTAACCAACAGTTGAGCACACTAAAAAACAACAAACTGTAAAAAATTAAAAAGAAAAGGCCCTGGCCAGGAGGCTCAGATGCTTCATCCCACATGCCGAGGTTACAAATTCAATCCCCAGTCAGGGCACATACAAGAATCAATCACTGAATGCATGAATAAGTGGAACAACAAATCGATCTCTCTTTTTCTCTCACCCCCCCCCCCAATAAGTAAGAAAACAATTGAGCACATTACCTTGGGAATGTAGCCAATTGTTGATGAACACAAACACAAAGAAGGAGCTGCCTGCCCTGGAGACCCGTGTCTAGGATCCAAATGTCATGAGGAAAGGTGGTGAAACAAAACTGTCTGAAAACCAAGTGTGAAATCTGAGGCCTTGCTGAAGCGAGGCATTTAACCCTGTGCATCCGACATGAGGAACTTCTCTGCTCTACACAAACTGAGTTAGGATGACCTGAGTTTGAACTTCAGCTTCTAACAGCCATCCTAAGCTAGTACAGAGCCTGGCACATAGTAGGAGCACAGCAGATATTTGTTGAATGAACAAAGAACAAGTCACATTTAGGGCAAATACCTTTTAATATAATACAACTTTAAAGTCTGGTTTGTCTAGTCAGCTAAGAGTGTTAATTAATGTAGGACTGTAACTCCTTTTCTGTATAATTACCTCTACCCTGTTCTAAGCTCTTGTTCTGTGGCATGTTTCCGACTAGAAGCATTCAGGACATAAAGTACAAATACAGGTACTGGGTGCCAACATTAACCTTCATTATAATGAAGGGACAAACCTTTCAGTTCACCACACAGAAAACTTCACACATTAGTCAAATCAAACTTTTGGGTAATTAATAGATTATAATAATACTAAAATCCTCAATGTACTAAAACTTGCCAAATTTCAGATAACCAGTAAATGCATCAATGGGACACAAAGCAAAGAATGAATTTCAGAAGGATATAAAAATGGACAGCATGCCTCCTCTTGGAACGTGAATACACTGCTACTCCAGCACTGCATTTCCCAGACACCCATGCTGTGGACAGACTTAACACAGATTATACTCTGGATGCAAACACATTGTCTCCATTCTTTTTTCTATCTACATGATAGCTGGACTTTCATCCACTATCATATTGAGCTGTGAATTGTGGTCCTTTAAAGTCATGGCTCCTTTTGCCTGACCAGGCGGTGGCGCAGTGGATAGAGCATCAGACTGGGATGTGGAAGGACCCAGGTTCGAGACCCCGGGTTTGCCAGCTTGAGCACGGGCTCATCTGGCTTGAGCAAAAAGCTCACTAGCATGGACCCAAGGTTACTGGCTCGAGCGGGGGGTTACTCAGTCTGCTGAAGGCCCGCGGTCATGGCACATATGAGAAAGCAATCAATGAACAACTACGGTGTCGTAACGAAAAACTGATGATTGATGCTTCTCATCTCTGTCCCTGTCTGTCCCTATCTATCCCTCTATCTGACTCTCTCTGTCCCTGTAAAAAAATTAAAAATAAAAATTAAAAGAAAAAGTCATGGCTCCTTACTGCTCAACACCAAGGGTAGCAAATGAGGCCCCAACTGCAGCTGTGCCCTCCAGAGCCCCGACAGACATCAGTGCTGGACTGAAACACTCTTCCCCAGTTAAGTCTGTGTCAGCCTCAGAAATCCGTCTCTACAGGGCCCTCCAACAGCCACTGCCCACAGATCAGTTTGCTGGGGCAGGAGAAATGCCATAGGGTACCTTGCCTGTTCTACCTGGAGACAGGAGGAGGCCCTGAGCACTCCAAAGTAAGGTAGGCATGTGGATCTTCTTAAACTTTTCATTTTAGGGCTCACACGCTGTCACCTTTCATAGAGCCCATTAGATTTTTTCAGAACAATTCATTATGAACTCAATATTCTTTAAAAACTTTGATGCTGTGACAGTGCAAACAGCATTCATTTTATTGCTCAACTTCGGCATGGGCACATACATAATTTTTTAACCATTTATACAGATGTTATTGATAAAGCTCATGTAACAACTGAGTGAAAATACAAAGAATATCAAAGCTAAAACACTCTGTAATAAATACAAATACAATGAAAATGATAAAACTTTGTTTTTAAAGTCAGTTTGAAAGAAGGAAGAATATTACATTAAGTGAACTAATTACATCTAGAAACAAAACAGTTCAGCATTTGGTACAATCATCATCCTAACAGAAGGTTAAATACCACAAATGACACCCGGTGACTGGGTACTGCAGCTTACACACAGAAGCAGGAGCTGCTCTATCCCAACTGAAAAGACAGCTGGAACAACCTCTAACTCCTATCAGCCCAGTCAGTTCAATGCACCAGACGCTCAAAGCAGACTTAGTGTTGTAAAATAAAGAAAATTACATTGTATTTAAAAGAAAGGAAACTTGTGCTCTGGACTGTAAATATATAAAACAAAAATAACTTGGTAAAAATAAAACCCATTCAGGGCCACAAACTATGTGCAAAACCAAATGTACACTATACACAGCACTATTTAAAAACTCTTTACACCAAGAAATAAGACCCTCTGAAATAAAACTCACCTCTGTTCTGCATCTGAGCTCTACTAAATAACCACTCACTGTTCATAATTAAGTATTCATGATGGAAAGGCAATATATGGATACGCAACATCACATATCTGAAATAACACAACTAGAGGAAGGATTAGTAAAAAAAACCCAGTTAAAAGGGACATGTGGAAATAAATATTCACATTAAACATGAGGTGCAAGTCCAAGGTTCAATGACACATTGGGGGGCTTTGTTTGCTTAGCACCTACTTGGAAGTAATCAGGTAATACACTTTTGAAAACGAAATCTAAATCATCATGTTTTTATAAATTATATTGGTGATACTACAGACTGTTTGGGTGATTTATTTCTTTTTAAAGCTCTTGTTATTTTTATAAAGTTTAAAAAGGCACTCAGAAAGCGATGGTACTTGCCTGCTCTCTGTTGTACATTATGATAGTAGCATTTCATTAGTACTGCCTCTGTCAGTTATGATTTCTCCAAAGTGTTCATGTGCTTACTTTATACTGAAAGACTAAGAGCAGGCAGTTACACTGCACTAGTGCTGTAGTATGAGACAGATGGGCCTGCAACCAGAAAGGTACTATTGTGAAAGCTGAAGACTGATTATCAAATAGTATACAAACCTTTTCTGTACATTTCAAGATGTTCTTCAGTACTACTAAGAATGCAATAAGAAAACACAAAGCATTTGGGGAGAAAAAGGTCAGCAAAAGCACATTACTGCTGCACAGTTAGGGCTGTAACTAGCTTGCATGTAGCTGTCAAATTTGGCTGAATGAAATAAATTTAGATACTTAGAAACTACACAAGTAGTTCTCAACTTTTTTTTTAAGCAGCAAATTTCCATTTCTTTTATCCTTTCCATGTCCCCCTCCCCCCACCCCCAAGGAAGCTTACTTGGAAGTCCAATATATAAAAGAGAAGCCTGGAGCTGCTCTGGGGAAGGGGTGGGATGGGAGTTCGAGGCCCCTGCCGGACACCAGTGAGGCCTTCCTCTCCCTCATTCTGTCCCTCTTCTCAGAAACCATTACTTCTGAGGCACCTCTGAGGAACCCCTTGGCTCCCAGAACACAGACTCAAAACCAATCCATCAATGAAAGAACACACAGGCCTATTATTTGCTTGTAATTAAGCCATCAAATTTAAACAAAGCTGTATCATCAAAATTTGCTACTCTTGATTTCATAGTGTTAAAACAAAAAAACAGTGCAGATTTCTGATGGCTGTATTTAAAACCCCACCCATGATTTCAGATTTTTCCAATCCCTCACTCCAGACTTCTAGTTGCCTTCTGGATCATGCAACATGCCACATGCCTTGAAAGCTATGTATCAGACACTGATCTTCACCACCAAGGGAACGGGGACTCCCTGACTTCTGAAACTCACTCTTAAGTTTCAAAGTAATTTATGCCGTAGTGTTAGAATCACTTTCTTTAGGAATCACATTCCCTGCCCCATCACCCCCACTTCATTTTGTAAGGTAAAAGCAGGGTTTTCTAAGTTTGCTAAATAATGTTTAGAGCAAATATTTTTCGTTTTCATAATTTTAGCTGATTAAAGTATCATGAGCAGCTAAACAAAGATTCAGGATGGTTTACTTGATAGAAACTTACACCATAATATATAAATTAGGTGTGCTCGTCAGAGGCGGCTTTGGTTCACAGAAATAGTATACATACTGTATTAAAGATAAGTTGACCCAGCAAGAGTTAAAATTTCATCCCATCCACATGAAGTGAGAAGCTATAAAAATGCAAGATTTCCATTTAAGATGAAAAGTAAATCCAAAACACCTATATTAATTCAAGATAAAATATTAGGACTTTTTTTTAAGTCTCTTAAAACAGGGAGCCCCTGAAAGCATCTTACTATAGCAAATAAGCTACTAAATTAGCTACTAAATGGCTGCATTAGGAATTTGAGAACCAAAATTATATAGCTGTATTCCAAGTAATTTGTTCTTGCAAAATATAAAAAAGACTCACTAGGCTAGGCTGAAACATATAATGCTTTTAAAATATAATGCTTTGCTATAGAAAAATGTAATGAAATGTGTAAATGGCTTAATTTTTTTAAAGATAATGATTCTTTTAGCCAATTGTTTACAAAGGTAGAATAATTCAAAATAATTTTATTTCATTTTTTTTACAAAGAGCAAGTACAGGAGCTGTTCAAAATCACGTATTCAATGAAAATGAAATGTGACTTGTACCGACTGCTGAAGCTGTCCTGATGTTTGGGAGACTTGAACTCTGTGAAGCGATTTGAATAGGTTACGTTTTATAAAAATAGTAGTAGTCTTTAAGTGTAGAATACTGCCTAACTCTGGAAATGTAGGAAAAGTCAGCATTCTTTAGGTTCAAGATATTAATTTTAAATAGCAGCTGAATGTGGCCTCATGACAAAGCATAAAGACCACTTTTTTTCCTTGAAAAGGAATTTCAAAATTGTCCTTTCCCCTCACAGTGTCCTAAAATTTTTTGGGGGGAAGGGGAAGGGGCATTTTCCTGTATTTCAGCATTCCTTAAAACTCTGCTGAAAGGAGGCTGTCAGGGGTATAAATAGAGTCCTGGGTAAATCCTTGAAGTTTGTCATTCCACAGCAAATCCACATGTCTCTTCGATGGCTGTTAGCAGCTTTTCATATAACTTTTCATAGCTTTCATAGGGCGGAATGTCTATTCGATTGAAGCTGCAAATAAGCAAACCAGATTTCACACAATTCATTCGGAACAAGTAAAGCAGCCTAGCAAGTGTACCCTCTCACGGCCACAACACTCTGCGTGTGTCACACAGAAAATGAAAGGAGTGCGGTCATATTTCTCTACAGAGGAGATCACCTCTTTGGAATGTTCCTACCAATATCAGAATAATTTTAAATCACTCAAAGAGTTGCTTATCAGTCCTTTAAAAGGTCCACTGAGGAAGAACAATAAATGAAATGGAATAAGGGGGAAAAGGCTGCAAGAACAACTTACCACGTGTGGGCTTTGGGCAGGTTGTTCGTACAGGCATCGATCTGGTGGATGGTAAAGAGTCGTGGGCCCGCAGCACCTGCCAGAGAAGGCAGTGTGGGTCAGGTCACTGCAGTGCACGCAGTCGTCTCTCAAACCTCAGAGCGAAACTGGTACATAAACCACACGGCCAAAGGATAGAGGAATACTGGTGACTCCACACACAGTCAAAAAATTCTTTTCTCACTCAAAGAATTGGGGTTTGAAAACTGGGGTTGACTTTGGGTAAGACTGGATTCCTTAATATGCCAGCATTTCAAATTTGAGAAGAGTTCAGGATTGAAATCTTTTGCCAACTTTTTAAATGGACAAGTCCAAGATTATATATACACACATTCAAAAAGATGACACCCTAAATGCAAATTTAGGTTTCATGACTCAAACTTAGCTGAAAGCAAAAGATTAGCAGTCTACAAAATGACTTTCAGTTAACATGGGACAACCCATACAAATATACGTAGGAATATACGCCACTTTATGGGCAGTCTGATCATGAGAGTTCTCTGCGGTCCTCCAACACTGGGCTGTGGGTGACATGTTGGGTTATGTACCAGGCTTGCTCTGTATGTCTGCAGTCACCACCAGTGGCAGCACTTGGAAAATGAAGAGCTTCAGAGGGAGAGGAAGCCGCTGCCACCCAGCGAAGCACCAGAGCCATGAGCAGGATTACCAACTCATCCAAAAGTTAAACAGCTATTCCACAGAAAATAATTCTTTAAAATGGAATAGGTTGTAAATAATAGTCTGATGCCATGCAGTAATTAACATGCTTGACCAAACAGTTTCCACAACTCATGCTGCCTCTTTCTGTTAAAAGAATGAAATAGAGGAGAGAGGCACCCACGTGGGTGCATGTTTTGCCAGGCTGAAATGGGAGATCAAGTGGACAGACTTCCCTACAGGAATGTTGCAGAATGGAAAAGCCAGGTGACAGAAGAGGCAGAGCATCACCATGGACAGGCTCCAGCGTGCAGCACTCACTACAGTCACAGAGAACCCCAGCAGAAAGGCTCTTGGGAAGGGAAAGAAAAGGAAGAAGGGATCAAGATGTGAGAGTTACAGATAAGAAAACAGAGTGAAAAGAGAATCAGTCTGTAAGCACGGGACTATAAACTAGCTGTATAAACCACATATTGACCCTCCCTCCCACAGCCGAGGCTAGGCCGCCAACCCCTCTGGCGCTGATACCTTGTAGGGCTTTGAAGCCCTGCAGAGGCACTCTAGACGACCCTGTCACAAACTGAAGTAGCCGTGCTCGCCGCTCTTCATCAAAAAACTCCACAGCTTTCCAGAACCACTTAACGACATTGCTGTCCGGTGTACAGTGTTTCAAGCGGGTGTTTACCTTCCAGTCATTAACATCTATCTTTCCAAGTCCACAAATAATGAGCTGTTAAAATAGTGCACAAATCATGAGCCAATGGAAACCCAGGTTAAGCGAAAAATTCCTTAGAAAAGAACTTCAGATTTGCAGTGTTGGCTCTCATATGATGGTTCTTAATCAAGGGCACACATCAGAATCATCCTGAAAGTTTTTACACTTTCAAGAAAAATATACACATCAGGTCCTATGCTCAGAGATTTTAATTCTGTGGTTCCAGGGTGATATTAAGAAGCTGTATTTTTAAAATCTCCACAGGTACCTATTCACTTCCAGGGTCTCTAACCCGAGTGTGAGAACCACCACCGTGAGGGAACACGACAAGATGAAAGTTCTGTAATTTTCACAGAATTCTAATTTTTTTTTAATGGACAGAAACTAGACTCCCAAGAGTCAATACAATTTCTATGTGCCTTCCTTAAGACCTGCATCTTATTATTCTAGTTGCAATACTTACTAGCTTTGGGATTCTCAGTAATTTAGTTTATCTTTCTTGGCCAGCAGTTTCCTCTGTTGTAATATAATAACATCTATTTCACCACACCCTGTAAAAGCAACCCATAGTGTACAGAAACTCAAGAAATGTGCTGAATAAGTGATGTAATCTGTTTGATCATCTTAAAATTGTATCAAAGTATGAAATACATGAATGCACAGATACAGAGGTCTGCTTGGCATCCTGATGCAAGGTCAGAATAGATGTATTATATCAAAATCACCTTGACACTATTGATCCTTAGGGCCCAAAACTGGCTCATCTAACTAGCGTGTTTCTAACAGTGAATGAGGATAGCATATAGTGTAAAACAGGGGTCCCCAAACTTTTTACACAGGGGGCCAGTTCACTGTCCCTCAGACCGTCGGAGGGCCGGACTATAAAAAAACTATGAACAAATCCCTATGCACACTACACATATCTTATTTTAAAGTAAAAAAAACAAAATGGGAACGAATACAATATTTAAAATAGAAAACAAGTAAATTTAAATCAACAAACTGACCAGTATTTCAATGGGAACTATGCTCCTCTCACTGACCACCAATGAAAGAGGTGCCTCTTCTGGGTGTGCGGTGGGGGGCAGGATAAATGGCCTCAGGGGGCCGCATGCGGCCCGCGGGCCGTAGTTTGGGGACCCCTGGTGTAAAACATAATGTAACTTGTAAGTCCTAAATTTTATAATTCTATTAACGCAGTGGTTTTCAACAGTGGGTCCCAATGAAGCCTCCATACTCTTCATACAACATCAGGGTGATTAACTTTCGTGGACTAGCATGACATTTCTGGCAGACTGGCAGCTGAAAACCACTGTATTAACCCAGTATAATACTAAAATAAATTATATTGTTTATAAAAAGTTTAATTTCATTAGCAGCAGAAACTATGTAATAAACCCTAACCCTCTTGAATGAAATTCCCAACAAAGCTTCTATGGCAGGGGTCCCCAAACTACGGCCGCATGCAGCCCCGAGGCCATTTCCACAGCCTCCTCTGCACTTCCGGAAGGGGCACCTCTCTCATTGGTGGTCAGCAGATGCATCCTGTGCTCCTGGAGTACTGTGTGTGGTGGCACCGCAAAGTGCGGCATCGCTCACGTACAGTACTACTTCTGGTGACATGGGATGCATGCATCACGGCTCCAGATGCACGCCATATCACTTGTTATGGCTAGCAGTGACAAATATGGAACCGGGCATTGACCATCTCATTAGCCAAAAGCAGGCCCAGAGTTCCCATTGAAATCCTGGTCAGTTTGTTGATTTAAATTTACTTGTTCTTTATTTTAAATATTGTATTTGTTCCCATTTTGTTTTTTACTTTAAAATAAGATAGGTGCAGTGTGCATAGGGATTTGTTCATAGTTTTTTTTATAGTCTGGCCCTCCAATGGTCTGAGGGACAGTGAACTGGCCCCCTGTGTAAAATGTTTGGGGACCCCTGTTCTATGGGGTTCTGAAAAGATTAGTGAACTACAGCCACATTGCAGAGGGAAGCAGTTACCCAAACAGGATTATATAAGTATTTATAACAAAAAAGGTAACTCCTAGCCTGACCTGTGGTGGCGCAGTGGATAAAACATCGACCTGAAAATGCTGAGGTCGCCGGTTTGAAACCCTGGGCTTGCCTGGTCAAGGCACATATGGGAGTTGATGCTTCCAGCTCCTCCCCCCTTCTCTCTCTCTGTCTCTTCCTCTCCTCTCTAAAATGAATAAAAATAAAAAAAATTAAAAAAAAAAAAAAAAAAAAAAAGCTAACTCCTAAATTCTTTTCTTCAGAGGAGTGGCAATTATAAGAACAAATCCTTCATTCATTGTGTGAACTGATAAAAACGCATTGTATTTCAACATTATCGCCATCAGTTTTCTTCCTCCTGACTACTTCCTTCTGACCCCTTTCACTATTGATTAGTTCAATCCCAAAAAGGAATGTGGATGGTTCCTCATTCATTTTTTTCAGTGGAGTTCAGTGGAAATTCAGATGTGTTTGTTGAAGTCCTTGATTAAAAAACCAGACATAAGGTACTTTAAGGACCAGCTTTAAAACAAAACAAAAGTTAACTGTTATGGGGGGGGGGGGGCACGATGTGGTGTGTAGAGGGTGTTATATTGAGTGAGACACTTGAAACCATGTCAACACAATAAATTTAAAAATTAAAATAAAAAAAACTTTATTACAGCTACTATTCATAATGAATGTTTCCAAAGAGAATAAGGATGTTTAGACACAGTTTATCCTAAGTGTTTTAATTATTTCCTCTATGATATTATTTACCAAATGCTTTCTTGCAAAGCTTAGTGTAAATCAATTGAGCCTAGGTTTTTATTCCTAATAAATATCAATATAAAACAACATTAGAAGAAGATACATATGAGACATGAAATCTGTTGAAAACAAGAAATAATAATATAGAAAAATAAAATGTTTATGATATAAGAGAGATTGCTAGAAATTCCAAAGCAGGAAAAACTTTTAATAAGTAAGTATTCTCACAGTATTCTCAAAAGCACCAGAAATACTCTCTTCTAAAACTAACAGAAAATGCCTGACCTTTCCTTGCTACACTAGATGATGATGTCATGACAGGAACATACTTACCTCTAGCTCCTTCTCATCAAATGTCTTCAGCAGATGCTGCGGAATCACTTCATTAAATCCTTTCTGCAGAGCCAGGAATTGTGCCTCAATGCCTCGTAAAAACCTCCAGTTCACATAGAGCCTGTAAATGTGGGGTTTCGTATAATCAAATATATTCAGACTTGGTAATTATTATGAATCTCTACTATAGCATGACCTTCCACTGACAAAAGCTGCACCAATACAGCAACTCTTCAGATGAGAGAAACGCTCAGTACCGGAAGTTGGCTGGAGCTTAGATGGGTCTGAAGTCAAAATCTAGATGAGACTTCTTTCTGAACGTCTAGCATGCACACCAATGACCACAAAAAAGAGCCCATTCAACCAAAAACAACTATTGCTTTGGTTTCACTTGAAAATACAGTCTGAATATGTTGGGTGTTTTGTTCCTGTTTTGGGGGTGGTCTATGGGGGAAAACAGGTAAAGAGAATTCTCATATCCAAAATGAGAAGAAATAGGTAAAAGCTAGTAATAGTAAGCACTTTTTTATTAAATATACATTGTTCTCTGCAGGCTTTAAAAACCCTGGACAATGTATTTACCAACAAAAAGTAACTACATCAATGCTTTACTCATGCTTTCAACTTGCAATTTTAAGTGAACTGCTTTGTTTTTTTAATCCACCCAGGAAAATGTCAGCATCTCACACATTTCAGGACTATTCATCTTCCAAGACTATCAACATATCCTTTCCCAAACCTGGAGAAATAGTTCCCTACTCTAAGAAATAGGTTACAACCTTTGGAGAACCTCTTTTTTGTGTGTTTGGTTAAGGGGACCCCAAAACTGCACATCTGCAGCAAGGTTCTGTCGTTTTTCCGTCTCAGGACTGGACCTGGAAAGGGGTAGTACCTACACGCTACAAGTCTGACTGAACCCTGGGGAGTGGGAGCCAGAGCCAGAGCAGTCACGCCACGTCCTGCAAGTGCCACACAGCTGAAATTCAGGAAATTCCCAGCCATTCTTTTATTTTTTAATTAGAAATACAATAGATGCTTGTTAGATAAAGAAAAAATAAAACCCTCAATATGGCAACAGTAACACCTGAACGTCCATTCTTCTACCCCCCCCCTTTCCCTGTCTACTCCCAGCCCCAATGCTGCTTCCTCCTCTTTTTTATTTTTTGTATTTTTCTGAAGCTGGAAACAGGGAGAGACAGTCAGACAGACTCCCGCATGCGCCTGACCAGGATCCACCCGGCACGCCCACCAGGGGGCGACGCTCTACCCACCAGGGGGCGATGCTCTGCCCCTCCGGGGCATCGCTCTGTTGCGATCAGAGCCACTCTAGCACCTGGGGCAGAGGCCAAGGAGCCATCCCCAGCGCCCAGGCCATCTTTGCTCCAATGGAGCCTCAGCTGCGGGAGGGGAAGAGAGAGACAGAGAGGAAGGAGAGGGGGAGGGGTGGAGAAGCAGATGGGCGCCTCTCCTGTGTGCCCTGGCCGGAAATCAAACCCGGGACCTCTGCACGCCAGGCCAACGCTCTACCACTGAGCCAACCAGCCAGGGCCTGCTTCCTCCTCTTAGACACTTCGGGGTGCAGCCTTTCTGAACACCTTCCGCAGAATTCTAAAACAACACGGACTTTGTTCCTACACAGTTTTTCTAAGACTTGCTTTAAATCTGACAGCTTATGCTGAGTCTTTCTTTTAAAAATCCACATATTATTCACTGAATATATGTATTTAATCATTCTCCTCTAAAAACACTTAGCAGTTTTTAATTTCTTACAAGTAATATTTAATTAAACATCCTTATTTGTAATTATTTAATTGCATGTGTTTCCACAGCATAAATTCCTAAAGATGGAGATGCTAGCTAAAAGGCATATACATTTCATTTTGGTAGCTATTATCAAACTGCTTTCCAAAAAAGCTAAATCAATGCTCATGCCCAGCAACTGTCTGTGAGACTGATCAGCCTCATGTGTAAGGCAGGTCAATCTCAGCCAGTAAGACTTGAGGGCATAATCTATACAAAATCATAGCATGCTATGTTTTTGTGTACATAGGGTTAAGTTCAAACTCCTAAATTTGATTACCATAGTTTTACGTTTAGAATTTTAGTTCTAACCCACTCCTGTTAAATTCCTCTCAATTTGGCCCTGGCCAGTTGGCTCAGTGGTAGAGCGTCGGCCTGGCGTGCAGAAATCCCGGGTTCGATTCCCGGCCAGGACACACAGGAGAAGCGCCCATCTGCTTCTCCACCCCTCCCCCGCTCCTTCCTCTCTGTCTCTCTCTTCCCCTCCCGCAGCCGAGGCTCCACTGGAGCATAGATGGCCCAGGCGCTGGGGATGGCTCCTCGGCCTCCGCCCCAGGCGCTAGAATGGCTCTGGTCGCAACAGAGCGACGCCCCGGAGGGGCAGAGCATCGCCCCCTGGTGGGCAGAGCGTAGCCCCCTGGTGGGCGTGCCGGGTGGATCCCAGTCGGGCGCATGCGGGAGTCTGTCTGACTCTCCCCGTTTCCGGCTTCAGAAAAATACAGGAAAAAAAAAAATTCCTCTCAATTACCGGGTAATTTATAAAACGTAGAAAACATTTCCTCATATCTATCCCTAAAAACTCATTCTGAACAGATGAGTGCTGCATATGCAGCACAGGAGTGCATCTGCCCAGCCAGCTGTGCGGTCACGCTGCACGGGCCCACGCACCATGTTTCTGCACTCTGTGCCCCTACTGTACAGCCCCTCCTCCACACTGAACCTGAGTTGGCAAGTGACTCGCTTTAACCAAAAGTATACAGCACAGAAGTGACTTTGGTGAATTCAGGGCGTAGGCCTTAAAAAGAGCCAACAACTTGTGCTCTTGTGATCTGGGGAACCCGCCATCCCCGTCCCTATACCTTGCCAGGGAGAGAGAGGCCAAGGGAAAGTGCAAGGTCTCTGTTCCCACAGAGGATATGGGGATAAGCAAGGAAACCAGCCAACAGTGAGAACAAGGCCCCAGCCTTTGGGTCATCCAACCTCATCAGGTATGTAAGTGAAGAGGCCATCTTCATGTTTCAGTCCCAACTGACTCCACACAGAGGACCCTGTGATATATCCAAACTCCTGACTCACAGTTGTGAGAAAAAATAAAACAATAGTTGTTCTTAGCCACTAAATTCTGCAGAAGCTATTTTGTAGCAATAAGTAACATTACCTAAATACTAAATGTTTTTCCATACTTCTATTCTAGAACATTTAAACAATACTCAGACTTGAAAACATAGAAGTGTTTACCTGACATATTCCTTTTTATTTTCTTCGGTAACAGGGATACTCTTGCCATTTGGTTTGAGTTCGTGCTGAATAATTTCCCCATATGCATTATGTTCAACACAGAAGGTATGGTCCAAAACACCTGTGATATCATTCTCACTAGACAGGGAAGAAGAGAAAAGATACTTAACTGGAAAATCTAAAATACAGACCCTACATCCCTACAGATGTATGAATTGGTAAGACAAATAAAACTAAAACAGTTTTATGACATGACAAATAAAAGATCAGATTCCTTTGACTATTCTTATGTTTAGCATACCTCTTAATTCTTGGGCAGAAAAGCCGAAGTGCTTTACACTTCATAAACACAGGAAACATTTCATTTCCTGAGTAAACAGAAAGAACCCTGGCCAAAGCTAGGCTTCACACAGGAAAAACTTCAGTTATGTTTGGCTTTCAGGGAAGTGGCCCTGCTTGAATCTTAGTCACCCCCAGTAACTAAACACCTAAGTATCACCAGCGAGAAAGCTAATCATATGTTTGGAAAAATAAGAATGGTAAACATTATCTTCATAAACTAATGACCTTGCACAAAACAGAATTAGTTCTTACAGATATTCTTTTTATTTTATTTTAGCAAGTGAGAAAGATCAAAACAGAAAGAGAGAGAGAAGAGAAGCATCAACCTGTAGTATCACTTTAATTGTTCATTAATTGCTTCTCAAATGCGCCTTGACTGGGGGCTTCAGCCAAGCCAGTGATGCCTTGCTCAAGCCAGAGACCTTGGGCTCAAGCCAATGTCCATGGGATCATAACAATGATCCCATGCTCAAGCCAGTACCCTGAGGATTTCAAACCTAGAATCTCAGTGTCCCAAGTCGATGCTCTATCCATTGCACCACCTCAGGCTAGATACCCTTTTTGAAGTACAATTTCAACAATCCACTTCCACAGGAATTTGCTATTCTAACTCGTGCAGGGTTGGAATCAAGCTTGCATCACATCAAAAAGATCACTTATATATATTTTACTTGTTAAAACAGAATATACTTGTTATTTTTTCCTTTTTAAAGTAACATTCAATAACTTTTAGGAATTTGAAATATATAGCAAAGCAGTAGAAATAGAAAAAGTCTAACATAGTTCTATAATTCAAATAATCACACTTAATATTTTGTTGTTTTTTAATTCCAAAGAAGTATATTCATTGAGACAGGATCTTTTTTTTTTTTAACAGGGACAGAGAGAGAGTCAGAGAGAGGAATAGACAGGGACAGACAGACAGGAACAGAGAGAGCTGAGAAGCATCAATCATCAGTTTTTCGTTGCGACACCTCAGTTGTTCATTGATTGTTTTCTCATATGTGCCTTGACCGCGGACTTCAGCAGACAGAGTAACCCCTTGCTCGAGCCAGCGACCTTGGGTCCAAGCTGGTGAGCTTTCGCTCGAACTAGATGAGCCCACGCTCAAGCTGGCGACCTCAGGGTCTCGAACCTGGGTCCTCCGTATCCCAGTCCGACGCTCCATCCACTGCACCACCGCCTGGTCAGGTGAGACAGGATCTTTTTAAAAGCTCAAATTCTCACTATAATAAACAGATACAAGACTCAATACATACAGTATCCACACTAAACTGTTATGAAGATCTGGATCAACTAGCTCCATGTCATCCAAAGTAATTGACTTCCCAAGCAACTGTTTATAAAAAGGCAATGTGAAACCACCATCAATATAATGTCCATGAAACACAGCCATTCCCATTATTCGTCCAACAAAATGGAAATATGATAAGTGTTCCTGAAATTGAAAAGAGTTTATATAAATACTCAAGTTAGACACTATCCATCCAGGGAATTTTTAATAAAAATTAAATGTTTAAGCAAATTACTCTTTTTTATAGTAAGTATCAGCTTATACTCTTAATTTACAACTACTTAGATGTAAGAGGCTATTGTATCAAAGCTCAGTAATCATTAGGGAGAATTTTTACTGGGAATGCTCAAGATTCTCTACATTTCTATAAAATATTACACCAGAGTCAAAGCTTCTCTCAAAGGGTACAGTCACTCTGTAAAATTCATCTTTAGAAATTAAGTCCAGACTATGGTCCCACTGCAGCATCATTAAACCACTCATAGATCCTGTTCTCCTCCCCTTGTGTCCTGCTGAGCCCTTTACAATCCTGGCTATGTCATGGAGAAAAAGCTTTCAATCCAAAACTTCCCTATTTCCTTGACCTGACCAGAAATTGAAATGCAAAAAACCACAGATTTAAGGCCACAGATTTTCATGTCTGATTTGGACCTGAGTTCCAATTCTGCCAGTGACCAACTATGCATACTTGGGCAAATTACTTAACCCCTCTAGGGCTAATTTTCCACATCTGGAAAAATAAGGGTAATAATAGTATCTAAAAAGGATCTCTGTGAGGAGTAAAATGAGATGATGAAGCCATGGCACTGGACCTGGCACAGGTAAAAGGACAACAAATGTGAATGTTATGACCACAGGGACAGCAATGGGCTCCCCAAGCAGAGCCTTCACCTGAAATCGTCCTAAAAAAGAGACTTCATGCAATGAATCTAACATTCCTACCATATTTAGATGTATTTGGTCTTTTCAGATAAATGGTTTTGTTAGTTGGGTATTTGTATTTTAAACTTCTTGTACTTCTCTATTTAATAAGTAATCTTTTTTTTTTTGTATTTTTCTGAAGTGAGAAGAGGGGAGGCAGACAAGACAGACTCCCACATGCACCCGACCGGGATCCACCTGGCTGACCACCGGGGGGTGACGCTCAGCCCCTCTGGGGAGTTGCTCTACTGCAATCGGAGCCATTCTAGCTCCTGAGGCGGAGGCCATGGAGCCATCCTCAGGCCCGGGCCAACTTTGCTCCAACAAAGCCCCAGCTGCGGGAGGGGAAGAGAGAGATAAGAGAGGAAGGAGAGGGAGAGGGGTGGAGAAGCAGATGGGTGCTTCTCCTGTGTGCCCTGGCCGGAAATCAAACCCAGGACCTCCAACACTCTAATGCTGAGCCAACTGGCCAGGGCTAATAAGTAATCTTTAAACCTACGTCTTCAAAACAGATTTTTCTTTCTTTCCTTCTTTCTTTTTTAATTTACTGATTTTAGCAAAGAAGAAGGGAGGGAGAAAGAGACAAGAACACTGATCTGTTCCTCTGTGTACCCTGACCAGAGATTGAACCAGAAACCTCTGTGCCTCCGGACAATGCTCTAACCAACCGAGCTACATGGCCAGGGCTAGCTTTTGTTTCTTTATAAAAAGTAATACTAATATATGTTTACTACAAATACTTAGAAAACACAGATAAGAAAAAAAAATTCACCCATAATCTAATACTAACATCAGTATTACAGTGTGGAGCCTTTTGATGTTTACACATATACATATTGACCAAAATTGTATCATACTATTTTGTAACCATCTTTTTACAAACACCATCTTGACATGTCATTAACTATTATCCTACAATGTAATTTTAGTGGTTGTATAATATTCATTTGTATGGAAAGATAATAGAAACAATATAAAAATAACAAGTTATTAACAGCTGCTAACTTCTGTTGAGTGCTTAATAATATATAATAGGGTTGATAATGTATAGCACTATGCTAAATACTTAATGTGCAGAGTGCCACTGAAATGCCAACAACCCTTCTCTGAAGCAAAGACGATATTTATTATGTTTACCAACGATAAAACTGAGGCTTAAGTCAATAAATTTGCCCAAGGTCACAACTCTGTTAAGTAATGGGACCAGGATATTATCTTATGTCTAATTCCAGAATCCGTGTTTGTAACCATTAATGTCAGTCTTCTCCGTTTCATAACTGAATCAGGCCCCTGCTGTGGACAATGACACTGTGTCTGACTGGGGCTACAATAAACATTGCAGCGGTAAACAACCAGGCCCAAATGTTGACCATATTCATAATTGTTTAACTTGAGAAATTTTTTCTAAAAGAGGAAATCCTAAATGCAAGGCTGTGACTAGAACTGGGAAAGTAATCCCATGTCATAAATTACATTCACATTTGAAGATGAAAAGGATTTAAGTCACAATTCATGACATGAGAACCAGCAAACATACCGGGTTAACTGCAGAATCAGGATTGATCTGCAAGGTATAGATATCATCTCTTGAATACTGGAAGAGGCCATAGTATGGATTCAACATTTCATGTGACAAGAGATATAACCACTCCCTAGAAAACAAGGTATGACAAAAGAATTTTTGTTAATATATTTTTATTAAAATATACTACTAATAATCATTTTAGCAAAGAATTTTAAATAAAAATAAAGCACGACCTAGTTATAGTATATAAGATCACACTGGCCTGACCAGGCGGTGGCGCAGTGGATAGAGCGTCGGACTGGGATGCAGAGGATCCAGGTTGGAGACCCCGAGGTCGCCAGCTTGAGCACGAGGCTCATCTGGTTTGAGCGAAGCTCACTAGCTTGGACCCAAGGTCACTGGCTCGAGCAAGGGGTTACTCGGTCTGCTGTAGCCCCACGGTCAAGGCATATATGAGAAAGCAATCAATGAATAACTAAGGTGTTGCAACGAAAAACTGATGATTGATGCTTCTCATCTCTCTCCATTCCTGCCTGTCTGTCCCTATCTATCCCTCTCTCTGACTCTCTGTCTCTGTTTAAAAAAAAAAAAAAGATCACACTGGAAAAATGTACCACGTCCAAAAGGCAAATGAAAACTCTTGTTTAGTTATTTTGTAGTCACTTTTCACTCATTTGGGGCAATTTTATGACATATTAACAGCAAGGAGTATAAAGGTATTATCCAGAAGAAGCAACTATTAATTATATGATCCATCCCAGTACTGTCCTTTTAATTGCTAAATAAATTTGTAATCCATGATAAATATAAACTAAAGGGATGATATGGTTCAGAATATCCATGCAATCTGCACTACCCAGGTCTACTCCTATCAAGGTAGATTTGTACTAATTAATCTAGATATATATAACATAATATAGCAATAATTTAATCTCATTTTTGGACAGGGTGTGTTTTATTTTATTTATTTATTTTTTACAGAGACAGAGAGTCAGAGAAAGGGATAGACAGGGACAGACAGGGATGGAGAGAGATGAGAAGCATCAATCATTAGTTTTTTGCTGTGACACCTTAGTTGTTCATTGACTGCTTTCTCATATGTGCCTTGACCGTGGGCCTTCAGCAGACCGAGTAACCCCTTGCTCGAGCCAGTGACCTTGGGTCCAAGCTGGTGAGCTATGCTCAAACCAGATGAGCCCACGCTCAAGCTGGTGACCTCAGGGTCTCGAACCTGGGTCCTCTGCATCCCAGTCCAATGCTCTATCCACTGCGCCACCGCCTGGTCAGGCTAGGGTGTGTTTTATTGTTGGTATTATTTATTAAGAAAGTGTCCTGCCTGACCAGGCAGTGGCACAGTGGACAAAGTGTTGGACTGGGACACAGAGGACCCAGGTTTGAAACCCCGAGGTGGCCAGCTTGTGTAAGGCTCATTCAGCTTAAGCACAGGCTCACCAGCTTGAGCGCAGGGTCACTGGCTCGAACATGGGATCATAGATATGACCCCAAGGTCGCTGACTTGAGCAAGAGGTTACTCACTTTGCTGTAGTCGCCCCAGCCAAGGCACATATGAGAAAGCAATCAATGAACAACTAAGTTGCTGAAACAAAGAACTGATGCTTTTCATCTCTCTCCCTTCCTGCCTATATATCCCTATATGTCCCTCTTTCTGTCTCTCTCTCTGTCCCTGTCTTTCTCACTTAAAAAAAAAAGAAAAGAAAATCCAAAATTTTGTTTTGTTTCACCAAGTATTTAGAATACACTTCAAAGCAGAACCCAATGGCTTTTGGGTTCTACTGTGGAAAAAAATCAGAAAAAGCAGTTCACTGCCACATCCCGTTTAGTCTGCCCAAACCCTGAGAACAATAAGGTTAAGAAATAAACAACAAAAACTACTTATTTGGACTATATGTATAGCATTTAGATTCCAACAGCAGACAATTAACAATTTTCTCAATAAGCATTCAAAATCAAGTTATGAATAAATTATAAGAAATCCAAAGAAACTATCAAGTTCTAAGTATGATGTATAAGTGATCAATCTAAAAATCCAAACTAAAAAAACTATCCGTTTGCAGAATAAAAGTAAGTCTACAGGTGAAAACAAGTAATACTACATAACAACTTTTAGTCTCGGTGGAAACACAATTTAAATAAGGCTGCATTTAGACAAGGGAAGTGAAATGATCGTGATTGTCCTTAGAATGTTTCAATACAGAGCTACAATGTTTCTGCTACATTTACATAAAAATATTTTCCACACCTGAAAAAAAATACTTTATGTATGAACAAAACATAAGGACCACTGATACACATACACACACACACACACAAAACACTTCTTTAACAAAGTTAAAAAGCATGGCAATGGAAGCCAAGATCAACAGTATTCAGCTTAGATTATGTCATTCAAGTCTCAATACTGTTTCTGACAATATAAAGCTGAAGAAATAACATGTACTGAAGGAGAGAGAAGAAAATATAATGTCTGCAGGTCTACCAATAGTCCATACAAGTTTGCAGATAGTTTTCAGAGAAAGTCTCAGTGGGTTATAGGACCCATTAGGGCAGGGGTCCCCAAACTTTTTTACACAGGGGGCCAGTTCACTGTCCCTCAGACTGTTGGAGGGCCGGACTATAAAAAAAAACTATGAACAAATCCCTATGCACACTGCACATATCTTATTTTAAAGTAAAAAAACAAAATGGGAACAAATACAATATTTAAAATAAAAGAACAAGTAAATTTCAATCAACAAACTGACCAATATTTCAATGGGAACTATGCTCCTCTCACTGACCACCAATGAAAGAGGTTCCCCTTCTGGAAGTGCGGCGGGGGCCGGATAAATGGCCTCAAGGGGCCGCATGGGGCCCGCCGGCCGTAGTTTGGGGACCCCTGCATTAGGGAGTTCTCCAATACTCTTCTGATAGCAGTACTATCCTAACCTCATTATGAATATATAGATTAGGTTATCCTCCTATTGCAAACATTAGGGAAGATTATATCAGAAAATAACTCTCAGTGAGAAAGTAAATATAAGGATCCATATGTCATTTCCTGATAAGCAAGTCTTTACCTGGCAACCCCTCCATAGTCAAGACCTTCTTCTCCACGAAATTTTATCATTAATCGCTTCCACAGATCTTTTGGTCTCATTTTCATAACCTGTCGATATGACTCCTAAAAAAAATTTAATACTATAATTACTAGGTGCTTTTAACCTGTTATTTAAACTCTCCTTCCATTCCACCTACAAAAAATGTTTACTTAAATATGATGAAACTCAACAATCAAATCAATGGATGAACTCCTAGTGTTTGGAACCTCTTGGAACTTCTGAAAATAAAATAAAATGCCTGACCTCTGGTGGTGCAGTGGATAAAGCGTCGACCTGGGAACACTGAGATTGCCGGTTCAAAACCCTGCACTTGTCTGGTCAAGGCATATATGGGAGTTGATGCTTCCTGCTCCTCCCCCCTTTCTCTCTCTCCCTCTCTCTCTCTCTCTCGCCCTCCCTCCCTCCCTCCTCTCTAAAATGAATAAATAAAAATAAAAAATAAAAAAGATAGCTTAACACTACTAAAACCAATTTACTTAATAAATATTATATTAATAGCCTAAGTACAAAATTTCATATTTAAGTTCTATGAACCACAGCAATGATTCCACTCATGCTTAAAAAAAAATTTGATAGAATTTTTTAAGTTGGCTAACCTAATTCTAGGTCACAGGCACCAATAAAAAGTAAAGTTCCAGCCTGACCAGACTGTGGCACAGTGGATAGAGCATCAGACTGGGACGCAGAGGACTCAGGTTCAAAACTCTGAAGTCACTAGTTTGAGTGCGAAGTTGCTGGCTTGATCATGGGATCACAGACATGACCCCATAGTTGCTGGCTTGAGCCCAAAGGTTGCTGGCTTGAGCCTAAAGGTCGCCAGCTTGAGTCCAAGGTCACTGGCTTGAGCAAGGGGTCACTCAATCTGCTGTAGCCCCACGGTCAAGGCACATATGAGAAAGCAATCAATGAACAACTAAAGGTGCTGCAATAAAGAACTGATGCTTCTCATCTCTCTCCCTTCCTGTTTGCCTGTCCCTCTCTCTGTCTCTATCTCTGTCACAAAAAAAAAATAGAAAAAGTTCCAAAAGAACGTAAGTAATAATTAGTGATCTCTTCATTAAATCGACATGCTTATATTATTTTAAAATGCAAATTACTAACCACAAACAAGGCCAGAACTGTTCTGAGAGAAAAAAGTTCATCCTTTGGAAAAGGATTATCAAGTCCCCTAACATCTTGCCCAGAACCCCTCCAATGAGTGGGAAGTCCCTGCCTTGGAGCCCTGCCACTAATTATGTAAGAACTTTGAAGTTGCTATTAGGGCTATAAAATCCAAAGATAAAAGAATATACTAGAAGGGAAGATTTTTCAATAAATTAGGGAAGTAATCCAATAGTAATTAAACAAATTGACTTTCTGATTTAAGAGCCTCTTATCTTTTAGAAGAATTAAAAAGTAAGAGGTGGATAATACTTGTGGTCTTTTAAAATTTGTTAACAATAAATAATTGCAATGCAGAGACCAAGCTGAACCAACTGGAACACCAAACACTCCTCATTCCATTTAATGTTTACCTTACACATTAAATCTCTCCCACATTATTGCCTTTAGTCCCCACAATTAGAAAAGAAATTAATGAAAACTCTCCCATTCTAAAAAGACCCAAAAGTATTCTTGGAAAACAGAGAGTAAAACACTGAGATTTAATTTTTATCTTTTTAAAAATAACACTTAACTACTTTACCTCAAAAATCTCTTCCCTGGAAACCTCAATGCGGCAATGGCCAGCCTGAGGCTGCTGTTGGGAAAGCTCTTGCCGCAAAATTTTTAGTTTCTGAACCAGGTCTCGCTTATACCGTGGGACTGTCAGACACTCTGTGTCATCAGGGCATAATGATACCACTTGCTGTTGCTGTTGGTCTTTCAATTGGTTCTGCCGACTAAAAGTAAACAAAAATACTATTAAAATATTTAAGTAAAAAAGATAATGATTATACATTTAAAACAGCACCATACTGTAAAACAAGTCTAGCTATATCATTTCCACACCCACTGTGTTCTTGGCTTGTCATTTTTGACCAAGAAAAACCAGCTCCAAAGTTTATTTCTCAAAATCCACACAAATTTATGGAATTGGAAGATGAAGTTTTATCCATAGAGCTTTATACAGCTGCTGAAAACAAATTTCTCAAATACCATTTCCATGTTCCTCTGCATACTTCACCATCACTGGTTTTAAAATTCAGGCATATGCCAAGCTCTGTGCCTGTTATCTAGAGTCTGTCCCTCTGGAAGAGATAAACAGTTTGAACTGGCAGCTTGGCAGGGCCCCTTCTCCTACACACGCTAGTCTAGACCACAAGAATGTGGGAGGTCACATGTAAGTTACTGGCACCAAAAAATCAGCACTTTACAAACAAGCCTGAATGCTTGATAGAGTAACTACTTTTCTTTTTATTGTGGTAAAGCATACATAACAAAATTTACCATTTTAACCATTTTTAAGTATATAGTCAGTGGCAGTATGTACATTCACACTGTTGTGATAAAGTGACTTCTAACTGCACACATATGGTTTACCACAAATACATGAAAATAACCTCCCAAGTACAGCAAAAATACAATAATTTTCAAAAAGTTCCCTAGAGATATTTTTATTCCCCCAGCAAAAATAGGAGCTGCAGCTAAGAATATTTTAAAGAACTTTATGTATAATGAACTAATTTCAATGAGTTGTCAAGAAATAAAAAGTCTCCCTTGAGCGGGGGCCCCGGGACCTGGAAGCAGCAGTGAGACCCCGAGGCAGAGCGGCCGCCATGGCCAAGTACCTGGCCCAGATCATTGTGATGGGGGCACAGGTGGTGGGCAGGGCCTTTGCCCGGGCGCTGCGGCAGGAGTTTGCAGCCAGCCGGGCAGCAGCTGACGCCAGGGGACGTGCGGGACACCAGTCTGCAGCCGCCTCTAATCTCTCTGGCGTCAGCCTCCAGGAGGCCCAGCAGATTCTCAATGTCTCCAAGCTGAACCCCAAGGAGATCCAGAAGAACTACGAACACCTGTTCAAGGTGAACGATAAATCTGTGGGCGGCTCCTTCTACCTGCAGTCAAAGGTAGTCCGAGCGAAGGAGCGACTCGAAGAAGAGCTCCGAATCCAGGCCCAGGAAAACAGAGAGAAAGAGCAGAGGCCCCAAACGTGACCACTTGGCTCCTCCCACCCCCTGCCTCTAATTAATAGCTCAGCAATAAATGTCTTTTCCGCATTTCCCAAGTGCGCACATCCAAAAAAATAAATAAAAAAAAAAGTCTGATAATATGCTATTGATGTCTATGCAGACACTGAGTGATTTCAGCTTAAGTTTAACTTTGCACACAACAGACAAGAGCACAGTCTCCTAACCTGAAGGCAAAGGGCAATGGTAGCAATGATAAAATAAACAGAAATGACTTTCAGTTCTTGGACAATCCACCCAAACTTATTTTACATACAGTGGTTCTTATTCATCAGACCAAATTTTATACCTAAAACATGTAACTATCCAGAGAAAATCCTTCTTAGATGAAAATTACAAATCACTAATACTCTCAAACATTATATAATAAAGGTATTTTTAAACACACACACTCAAGAGACATAAACAGAATATATTTAAAAATACTCCCTAAACAAATGTATTAATGCCATGTAAAAGGAAAAATGAACTTCAGTATATCTTACACCAGATAAAAAATTTAACTCAAAATGGATCAGAGACCTCAATGTAAAATCTAAAGTCATAAAACTTCTGAAACACAGAAATTATGACTTGTGTTATGCCAAGTTTCTTAGCTATGATACCAAAAGAATAATCCATAAAAGAACAAATAGATAACTGAACTTTATCAAAATTTCAAAGAAAACATTTCTTTTAAAGATAGCTCTTAGGTCCTGGCCAGTTGGCTCAGTGATAGAGCATTGGCTGGGCATGTGTATGTCCAGGGTTCAATTCTCGGCCAGGGCACACAGGAAAAGCACCTATCTACTTCTCCACCCCTTGCCCTCTTGCTTCTTTCTCCCTCTCTCTCCGCCTCCTGTACCATGGCTCTATTGGAGCCAGTTGGTCCCAGCCGCTGAGGATGGCTCCATGGCCGCTGTCTCAGGGGCTAAGAAGAGCTTCGTTGCTCAGCAACGCCCCAGATGGGCAAAGAATCGCCTGCTAGCGGGCTTACCAGGTGGATCCTGGTTGGGGTGTCTGCAGGAGTCTGTCTTTCTGCCTCCCCTGCTCTCACTGAATAAAAATAAATAAATAAATAAAAGACGGCCTTTTTAAAAGACACTGTTAAGAAAATAGACAAATTACAGATGAAAAGAAAATCTTTCCAAAGCATATATCTGATATAGGACTTGTTTTGCAAATATGTCAAGAAAACTCTCAAAACTCAGAAGTTTAAAAACAAAAAACAAAAACTCAACTTTTTTTTTTTTTCTTCTGAAGCTGGAAACGGGGAGAGACAGTCAGACAGACTCCCGCATGCACCCGACTGGGATCCACCCGGCACGCCCACCAGGGGTGACGCTCTGCCCACCAGGGGGCGATGCTCTGCCCCTCTGGGGCGTCGCTCTGCTGTGACCAGAGCCACTCTAGCGCCTGGGGCAGAGGCCAAGGAGCCATCCCCAGCGCCCGGGCCATCTTTGCGCCAATGGAGCCTTGGCTGTGGGAGGGGAAGAGAGAGACAGAGAGGGGGGGGGGGTGGAGAAGCAAATGGACGCTTCTCCTATGTGCCCTGCCCGGGAATCGAACCCGGGTCCCCCGCACGCCAGGCCGACGCTCTACCACTGAACCAACCGGCCAGGGCCTCAACTTTTTTTTTAAAGGGGCAAATAGTTTCACCAAAGCTGTAGAGAAAGCAAAAACACAGAAAAGATGTTCAACATCATCAGTCATGAGAGAAATGCGAAGTTGAACTATAATGAGAAACCACTATACATCTTTTAGAATGTCTCAATAAGATGCCAATGGTTAGCAAAGGTGTGGAGTGACTACAACTCTCATACACTGCTGGCATCTGTAACCATTGCATTAAGCTAATAACAGTAAATAAGAATATCCCTGGTTCTGTGAGCCATTCTAGCAAATTATTAAACCCAAGGAGGGGGTCATGGGAACTCCCCAATTTATAGCCAGTCAGTAAGAACTGGAGTTTGCAGTTAGCATCTGAAGTAGAGATAGTTTTGAGGGACTAAATCCTTAACCTGCGGAGCCTGACACTAACTATAAGTACTGTCAGAACTGAATTCAATTGTTGTACACCCAGGTGGTGTCTGAAGATGTGGAGAATTGACAGATGTGGTGCATTTGGTATCCTAGTTCATGGGTAGAAACAGATCACAGAAGGCCATGTGAAGACAAAGACTGGGATAATGTGTCTACAAGCCAAGAAACAGCAAGGTTTCCAGAAACCACCAAAATCCAGGTGTGAGACAGGTTCTCATACAGAGACTCCAGAAGGAACCACACCATGATGACAACTTTAGCCTTCACTCTGGACTCCAGGGTGCGAGTATGAGTTCCTATCATGGTTCTGCTATGGCAGCCCTAGGAAATGAACACAGGTGGCAGCCCCACAGGAAAGGCTGGGAGGGGAATTACAGAGAGGCATGAAACACAAACTGCATACTTTAAATATGCACAGTTTATTATATGTCAGTTATATTTCAATAAAGTTGCTTTAAAAATCCAAGGTACGTCGGCCATTCACAAAGATTTGTATGAAAGACTAAGTCCTACAAGTGGGAATAAAGACTTAAAGCTAAAAAACAAAACTAACAGCAAAACATGCTCTGGGATGGATTCAGCTACCCTGGAGCTATTTCTGATGCCCCTGGGGATCAGTCCCCACCTGGCCCATAAGGCAGTCTGTCCCTTCGGGTGTACCAGAGAGCGCCTTTGATACACACCCTCTTCCTAACACTTCAGGACAGGCTGCTACTTACGCACAGTGTGATTAAAATACTCATATATCAAAGAAAACTTTGGTGGTTTCTGGAAACCTTGCTGTTTGTTGGCTTTTTTTTAAATGTTTATTTTATTGACTTTAGAGAGAGGGAGAGAGAGAAGGAGAGAGTGAGAGAGGGAGAGACAGGAACATCAATCTGTTCCTGTAGGTGATCTGACTGGGGATCGAACCAGCAACTTCTATGCTTTGGGACAATGCTCCAACCAACTGAGCTATCTGGCAAGGGCAAAACTTGTCATCCTTTTGTTCAACACAAGTCATTTATAATTGAAGACAGCAGTCTATCATATTTATTATAAAATGCATCATTAGTCTTCTCTTGTTCAGATTCGCATTTTCACAGGTGTTACTTCAAAAACTTACTTTAAAACTAAATGCAAGTTAGCAGAGAGCCGAGGGTCTGTAAATTGTGTTGTTCTGTTGTTATGGTCAACAAAATAAACTCTGCCTGTTGCTGTATTACGGATCTCCCATCCAGGAGGCAATGGACCAAGCTCTTCACAATTGATGTTGCTAAGATCCCTGCAAAAACAAATACAAAGTAAAGGATACCTCATTGCTGGGCCTGCTGAGCCCAGCAAGTATAAATGACAGAACAATTTCATAAAGTATAAGAAAATGTATTGTTTCAAAAATTTGAGACGCTCAGCTGGAATCTTTAATTCCCAATGGTTTAACAAACTTGCATATTCAGAACCCAATCCATAAATGGCTCAGAAACTTA
Organism: Saccopteryx leptura; assembly: GCF_036850995.1. Taxonomy (NCBI): domain Eukaryota; kingdom Metazoa; phylum Chordata; class Mammalia; order Chiroptera; family Emballonuridae; genus Saccopteryx; species Saccopteryx leptura. Next base: position 163,576,457 of record NC_089507.1, read on the forward strand.
TCACATAGCCTGCATTTTTAGAAAGTTTGTTCTTGGGCTTTAATGTGACACAGATTTCAAATTAATACAAAAGCAATCACAACACTTGCCAACATAAACTGTACTTCAGTACTTATCTGACAAAATATTGTTTTACAAATGTCAGTGGTATAAAGAATTAAATGTTTTCTAAAATTTCTCTTTGATTCTTTCTTTTATTACTACACTGTAAAATCTGTATAAATAAATTTCATTCCATTATTATTATTTTTTTTTTTTGTATTTTTCTGAAGCTGGAAACGGAGAGACAGTCAGACAGACTCCCGCATGCGCCCGACCGGGATCCACCCGGCACGCCCACCAGAGGGCGACACTCTGCCCACCAGGGGGCGATGCTCTGCCCCTCCGGGGCATCGCTCTGTTGCGACCAGAGCCACTCTAGCGCCTGGGACAGAGGCCAAGGAGCCATCCCCAGTGCCCGGGCCCTCTCTGCTCCAATGGAGCCTCGCTGCGGGAGGGGAAGAGAGAGACAGAGAGGAAGGAGAGGGGGAGGGGTGGAGAAGCAGATGGGCGCTTCTCCTGTGTGCCCTGGCCGGGAATCAAACCCGGGACTTCTGCACGCCAGGCCGACACTCTACCACTGAGTCAACCGGCCAGGGCCAATTTCATTCCGTTATTAATTTTAAGGTCTCCAACAAAGCTAAACTGGAAATATGAAAATTATGATGCTGAAAATAATCACAGTATATATTTTAAAGGATAACTTTTCCATCTTGAATTTTGAAAGCTATAAAGCTAGTGAATAAAGAACCTGTTTAAGACACAGAAGGAAGAATACTCTAAGAGTCACTGCTAAAATAAAAAAAGCCAAAGCACTTTTAATGGACCTACGACCATTGTTACTGTATCACACATTCTTTTTTTTTTTTTAATTTTTTTTTTTATTTATTCATTTTAGAGAGGAGAGGGAGAGAGAGAGAGAGGAGAGACAGAGAGAGAGAAGGGGGGAGGAGCAGGAAGCATCAACTCCCATATGTGCCTTGACCAGGCAAGCCCAGGGTTTCAAACCAGCGACCTCAGCATTTCCAGATTGATGCTTTATCCACTGCGCCACCACAGGTCAGGCATGTATCACACATTCTTAAGACACTAGTACATATAGACAAAGATTTGACCAGGCAGTAGTGCATTGGATGGAGCGTCAGACTGCGATGCAGAGGACCCAGATTCAAAACCCCGAGGTCACTGGCTTGAGCACAGGCTCACCAGCTTGAGCACAGGACCACTGGCTTAAGCATGGGACCACAGACATGACCCCATGGTCGCTAGCTTGAGCCCAAGGTTGCTGGCTTGAAGCCTAAGGTTGCGGGCTTGAGTCCAAGGTCGCTGGCTTGAGCAAGTCACTTGGTCTGCTGTAGGCCCCTGGTCAAGGCACATATTAGAAAGCAATCAATGAACTACTACGATGCCACAATGACGAATCGATGCTTCTCATCTCTCTCCCTTCTAGTCTGTCTGTCCCTATCTGTCCCTCTCTCTGTCTCTCTCTGTCTTTGTCATACATGCACACAAAACAAGATTTACAGGACCTATAAGAATGAAATAAAAGCAGCATGTCTAACGTAAACTTAAACTATAACAGATAATTATAATGGCAAATCTCATCAAAATCATGTTTTAAAAGTTTAACCAGAGCCTGACCAGGTGGTGGTGCAGTGGAGAAAGCGTTGAACTGGGACGCAGAGGACCCTGGTTCGAAACCCCAAGGTTGCCAGCTTGAGCACAGGCTCATCCAGCTTGAGCACGGGCTCACCAGCTTGAGCACGGGGCTGCCGGCTTGAGTATGGGGTCGCTGGCATGAGCGTGGGTTCACAGACATGACCCCATGGTCACTGGCTTGAGCCCAAAGGTTGCTGGCTTGAATCCCAAGGTTGCTGGCTTGAGGAAGGAGTCACTTGCTCTGCTGTAGTCCCCAAGTCAAAGCACATATGAGAAAGCAATCAATGAATAACTAAGGTGCCACAACGAAGAACTGATGTTTCTCATCTCTCTCCCCTTCTTTTCTGTCTGTCCCTATTTGTCTCTCTGTCTGTCAAAAACAAACAAAAAAAACAAACATAAACTTGAAAAAGTTTTTTGCCTGAATCTCTTCCTAGTCCTAATGAAACACAGCAATGAGCACATTCTGGCTTCTGCTTATAAGTGGCTTCAAAAGACTTCTGCTATGGAACTAAAGCTTGAAAGGAACATACTGTTTGAGACACCGCTAGTCTAAAGAGACAAGAAAAAAAGTTCTAAAGATCCTTTCCAAACTTAAAGGAAACAAGTGAATTGAGCCAAACCTGGTACCTGAGTGGCAGGTAGCAGAGGGGTCAGACTGCCAGAGGGGATCTGTTAATGGGGAAACAGCCTCTGGCCAGCAGCAAGGGTGGAAAAGGACATCTGAACCTTCCTCCTAAGCTGAGAACTAAAATGGAAGGAGGAAGGGATTCCAGGAAAACTTCCTAACTCCTATTTTAGGTCTACAGAACTCAAACCAGTTAAGATAAAAAAAAACTAACAAAAATCACCAAACACTTCAGAAAGGAAAATCATGCTAACTGAGAGTCCATGGAAACAATAAAACCACAGAATTAGATACCCAAGTACTGTCAGAGATCAAACAGAAAGAACAGTGATGGCATGCAACATTTAAAAATAAATAAATAAGGGAACAATTACAAAGGCAAACTATGAATGGGAGATTATTAAGAACGAACAGATAGATTTTTAAAGCGAAACTTTTAGAAATGAAAAGCAAATAATGAAATCAAAGAATAACTCTTTGATATAATGTAGAATTTGATTTCATATCCTTTTATTTAGAACTATGTAAATCTACAGTCATACATGGGAGAGCTCTAAAGAATTGATTTAAAAAGCAGAAAACTGGAAACAATCTTTATTTCCACTTGGAAAATGATTGAAGAAAAATGGAATGTACACAGCCATAAAAAGTAATATGGATCTATATTTCAAGACTACACAGCCTGACCAGGTGGTAGCGCAGTGGATAGAGCGTTGGACTGGGATGCGGAGAACCCAGGTTCGAGACCCCGAGGTCACCAGCTTGAGCGTGGGCTCAATCTGGTTTGAGCAAAGCTCACCAGCTTGGACCCAAGGTCACTGGCTTGAGCAAGGGGTTACTCGGTCTGCTGTAGCCCCACGGCCAAGGCACATATGAGAAAGCAATCAATGAACAACTAATGTGTCACTACGAAAAACTAATGACTGATGCTTCATATCTCTCTACATTCCTGTCATCTGTCCCTATCTATCCCTCTCTCTGACTCTCTCTCTCTGTCTCTGTAAAAAAAAAAAAAAAAGAAAAAGACTACACAGTCAGTACGCAATGGCATTAATCACTGTTTTAAAGAGATAAGTAAAACTTGATGAAATGAGACTTTTCAGATAAATCTAAGTTTACTGGATATCTTTAAAGTGCCTGAGTTATACTATTTGATAAACATTTTTGAATAGTGACATTTTAATAGAATCTCAATTTATAGTCTGCTTTGATAAGACATCCTCCATACAAATGGCATGCTTACTAAAGGATCCTGCAAAAAACAAAAGAGATGATGGTAATATGATGATATAAGATAATTTGGAGCACAGAGACAAAGAGAAGAAGAATCATCCAGAGCATAATTACACAAAGTTGTTATTCAATACTCAACAGGAAATATTCTTAAACCTTTATAGAAACCATGTATTCATTAATGAAAAACTGACATGTTTCCTTAGGAATAAGAACATATTACCAACAGTTCTGCCAAAATTTCTCTCTAATGCCAGCTTACATACTCCTCTTTCGACAGGTAACTCAAGATCTACTCACTATTGTAAAACATTTTGCTTTTTTTTTAAAATCACTTTTGTCTATACATTTCCTCCTGATTTTAAATTATTCTATTAAAAAGCTCATTATTCCCTGGCCAGTGGGCTCAGTGGTAGAGCGTCGGCCTGGTGTGCGGAAGTCCCGGGTTCGATTCCCGGCCAGGGCACACAGGAGAAGCGCCCATCTGCTTCTCCACCCCTCCCCCTCTCCTTCCTCTCTCTCTCTCTCTCTTCCCCTCCCACAGCCGAGGCGCTGGGGATGGCTCCTTGGCCTCTGCCCCAGAGCGACGCCCCGGAGGGGCAGAGCATCGCCCCCTGGTGGGCGTGCCAGGGTGGATCCCGGTGGGGCGCATGCGGGAGTCTATCTGACTGTCTCTCCCCGTTTCCGGCTTCACAAAAATACGGGGGGGGGGGGGGGGGGGGGGGGAGAGCTCATTATTGACCTTCAATTGGAAAAAACATAATCCATAACACTTCATAATTTACATAATAAAAGTCTTGTTGCTAAAAGTTAGGCCCATGGATTTTTTTTCAGTGAACTTATTAATAAAACAAAAAACTTCCTCACCATTACTTTTTTTAAACAGCTTATATGCCAAGTCACAGAAATGGCAATCTTGATACAATAATTAGTGACATTTCTTTGGTAGCCATCCTCAAAAGATTCTAATTAAGCTCTACAACAAAGTAAAACATTTTCATTATTTTGCTTTACTTATAAATAAAGAGAGAGTATCAAAGCAATACAAGATCAGCTAGTCACATCTGGTTTTGATTCAAATATATGAATTCTGACAAGTAGAGCACTGAGTACAAGGCTTTAGGCAAGAAAAGATCTCAGGTAAATGCACTCAACTACTTCTGTAGTTCAAATGTACAAATTTTGACATTTAATAGAAATTTAACTTTATTAAGCTATTTCTTTTCTATATTAAGATGAAATTTTATTAAGGAACATATAAAAGAACACTTAATACATTTATATAAGGTCAAAATAAATAAACCTTTTTGAAAAGAACCTAACCAAAAATAAAAGAATTAATTTACTACCTTATAAAAAAAGTATTTTTTTGTAAAGTTTTGTATGTCTTTTTCCCCAGATCAATTTTCAAACTCATAAAATATCCATGTTTTTGCCCAGAATTTTTTGTTTTAAGCAAGAGAGGAGGGAGAGTGAGAGGGAGAGAGAAAAAAACAGGAAGAGAGAGAGATGAGAAGCATCAACTCGTAGTTGAGTCCCTTTAGCTATTCATTGACTGCTTTTCATATGTGCCTTGACTGGAGTGGGGGGCTCCAGGTGACCTTTGGGCTCAAGCCAGAGACTTTGGGACCATGTCTATGATCCCATACTCAAGCCAGCGACCCCCTGTGCTCATAATTGGCAAGCCTGTGCTCAAACCAGATGAGCCAGCATCAAGCTAACAACCTGGGACCTCAGCACCCCAGGTCAGTGCTCTATCCACTGCACCACTACTGCCCAGATTTTTTTAAAGGAGAGAGTGCAGACTAACTGGGGACTTGACTGCAGGGTAGGGCACTGGGGTAGGATGGCAGTATAGGTAGGACTTTCTACTAAACATCAAACTGAAATAAGCATTAGAAAGAGCCAAACTTTTACACAAACTATTTTAAGAAGTTAAAGATTAAATAATCAAAGAAATCCTAGATAAAATGGATATTCAATGGTAGGAAGAATATTTAGAGTATGTTCTTACCTGGGTACTCTTGGATCATGCCATGTGCTCACACCAGTCTGAGTATGTAAGAAATACACCTGACCTTGTTGAGTTGTCCTCTGTTCTGTAAAATTAAGAAATACTAATAATAAAAATATACTCAGAATGTCTAAATCAAAGACAGCTGCAGACTTGAGAATATTATATTCATAAGTAGAATATTCAAATTACCAATCTGTATTATTAAAATAATTTTGCTTTACAAATAATCTGTTCTGAACTCAGAATATACTTTCTCCTGGAAGCAATCGTTTTCTTTCTTTTATTCAGAGGGGGAGTGGTGGGGAAGAAGACAGGTGCTTTCCCTGTGTGCCCTGACCAGGAATCAAACCCAGGATATCCACCTACCAGGTCAATGCTCTGTTACTAAGCCAACCAGCCAGGGCCCCCTGGAAGCAATCTTATAAATAATGATGAGGGGTCACAGGCCAGCTATCTAAAGGCAACTATACTTAAAATGTAGTTCAAATACTAGCCATGTTGCAATGCAAAACAGAAAACAAGATTGTGACAGTACAGTAATTCACCGAAAATGAAAAAAATGATCTTTTATTTGTCTTAAATTTGGAGCCTTAGGGGAACAAAAGAAGGCTCAGAGAAAGAGGCTAGTTAACTGTGAAGATTCTAAAGGACTTACGGAAACTTTCAAAAGTTTCATAAGACAGTAATTTTTTTATGCCTCATTTTATTTATAGAGGGGAGGGAAGGGGAAGGGAGAGGGGAGGGGAGGGGGAAGTGGGGAGGAGCAGGAAGCATTAACTCCCATATGTCCCTTGACCAGACAAACCCAGGGTTTCGAACCAGCAACCTCAGCATTCCAGGTCGATGCTTTATCCACTGCGCCACCACAGTCAGGCTATGCTTCATTTTATACCAAAACTTGTGTTTTTTTTCCTTTGAGAGAGGTGTATTCTCAAACTACATTTAGATTTACACAGAAGCAAGAGATGGAATACCGAGGAGACACTGTATAGTCAAAAACAGGCAAAGGTGGAAATACAACGAAGTTAGAAAGAGGAAGAGTAAAGAGCAGTGTGCATACTGGGGAGAACAGAATCAAAGGTGACGCTGACTCAAAGCCCTCAGGAATAGAGGGAGGAAGCCAGTGCAAAGAGAAGGGATCTGTGAAAGTGCTCCTTCACCAGTGGTTTTTAGTTTTCATGTGGTTAAGTAATAAAACTACTTTTCTTTAAACAAAATCTAATGAAAAATTCCAACATAAAAAAGGGTAACACTATGGTTAATATTTATTGGTACAAAAAAATTAATTTGTTTATAAACCCATAATTACGTCAGTAAATTTAAACTTTAATTTTTTTAAAATTATAAACATAATAATGTTTTAAGTTGGTTGTAGATAACAGCTGCAATAATTTCAGCCTTGGTACCCATTTTACTCATATGTTTTGGTTGGGTTAAAAAAATTTCTAATCCGTATCATACAAACTATAACCACCCCACCCCCCCTTCAAACAGCTTGCCTTATAATCTCACTTAAACAGCAATGACAGGAAACATGTTATTCTGAGGCTGGACACTAGTAACAGCAGCTGAAACTGACTAAGTGCTTTCTATGCCAGACATGCTATGAGGCACTTCACATGAAATTACCATTTATTTCTTGTAACAAACTACATGGGTGGTATTATTATTTTCTCCATTTTCTAGAAAATAAAATCAAGGTTCAGAGAGGTTAAATTACGTACCTACTATCACACAACTAGTATGTGGCAAAACCAGGATAGAAGCCCACGTCTGCCTGTCTCCCAGCCCAAGTTGTGCTGTAAGCTCAAACACAATTAATGGACACACTGGGTTTTTAAAAATTGAGTTAAAATGTTTAAAAAATAAAGTTAAAATTATACATTTGCAGTACAGTTTTAAAAATCTTCTACAGTAAAAATAAAATACAAGTTAAATTAAGTGATTCCCAATGTTGGTCAGTAGGTGTCACCAGGAGCCCAGAATAGTTCATGGGCAGGCTGTGAGAGGACAGGATGTAAGTAACAGGTTGGCATTTATGAGAAAGGAGAAAATAGCCAAGCTCATATTATCTACAAGAGTGTTCACAGTTATCTTTAATTTTTTTTTTTTTTTTTTTTGGCAGAGACAGAGAGAATCAGAGAGAGGTTAAGACAGACAGGAAGGGAGAGAGATGAGAAACATCAATTCTTCGTTGCGGCTCCTTAGTTGTTCATTGATTGCTCTCTCATATGTGCCTTGACCTTGGGCCTTCAGCAGACTGAGTAACCCCTTGCTCGAGCCAGCGACCTTGGGTCCAAGCTGGTGAGCTTTGCTCAAACCAGATGAGCCCCTGCTCAAGCTGGAAACCTTGGGGTCTCGAACCTGGGTCCTTCACATCCCAGTCCGACGCTCTATCCACGGTGCCACCACCTGGTCAGGTAGTTAGTTATGTTTAATTTTAAAAGCTCTGTATTCAACTAGAAGATTCCTGTCATTTTCCACATGTTGTTCTACAGTTTATGAAATTATATGATAATTTTTTATAAATAACTAAATCATTTATAACAATAACACAATTACTCAGATAACCCAAAATTGTGGGTAATACAAATATAACATATAAATACCATCAGAAATATGCTTTTGAAATTATTTCTAAACATGTATGACTAGAAAATTACATTTCAGGCCTAACTTCAGATGCCCATCATCAGTAACAACAGCATCTTACCTTTACACAGTGCCTGCCTATAAAGAAGTCTCACATTGTTTCATATGCTCCTCAAAATACTTTTGGGATAAAGAGAGGAATCATTCCACTTATTTCATTATAAAAGAGCAAAGAGGCTGAGGTCAAACGGCTAGTCAACAGTAAAACTGTTGGGTAAGTAGTCTATCAATTCAAAGACTTTACAAAGCTGGGAGGTTTTACATAATTACTTTCATGCAGAATTCCTAAATCCAGATTAATAACTTCTGCAAAAGTTTATTCCAGCTTTTTCAGCAAACTGAAATCAGTAAACCACACTTTTTATTTTTCCTCTACTAGTTGTCATACCATAGCCTTCTGGTAGGTCTGGAGGAGTATGTAAATGCGTTCTGCTCATGTAATTCCTATGTCGTTGTGACCTGACTCTCCTCTCCGCCAGTCTGGGATCTGAAGACTGTCCACATGTTGCACCATTTGTTCCACTAATTGGCGTGTTCTCATCAACAAAGCAGCTAAGCGGCCTGCCAGGACTAGAATACTCAGATGCCGGTCTATTGAAAAGTAACAGGGAAAAAAAGGCATTCAATTCAGATATCAAATGTAGAGCTCTCTAGACAACATATGTACTGCAGTAACAATCACTTACAGGAAAATGGAATGATTAATACAAATATAAAAATTTCAAAAACTCTGCATAAAAGCCTGAAGCCTCTAAGCACCAATAAAACTCAAGAGATAGACCCTGGCCGGTTGGCTCAGTGGTAGAGCATCGGCCTGGAGTGCAGGAGTCCAGGGTTTGATTCCCGGCCAGGGCACACAGGAGAAGCGCCCATCTGCTTCTCCACCCCTCCCCTTCTCCTTCCTCTCTGTCTCTCTCTTCCCCTCCCCCAGCCAAGGCTCCATTGGAGCAAAGTTGGCCTGGGCGCTGAGGATGGCTCTATGGCCTCTGCCTCAGGTGCCAGAACGGCTCTGGTTGCAACAGAATGATGCCCCAGATGGGCAGAGCATTGCCCCCTGGTGGGCATGCCGGGTGGATCCCAGTCGGGTGCATGCGGGAATCTGACTGCCTCCCCGTTTCCACCTTCAGAAAAATACAAAAAACAAACAAACAAACAAAAAACCTCGAGATAAACAGAATGTCAATTAAGTCTTTAAATCATTTAATATTGATTTTAATTACATTTTATATGAAATCTACATATATTCATAAAGCACTAGCTCACAAAGCACCACTTGACTCAGCTACAGCCCACCTCTCAGGTCCAAGTTCTCTCCATGGCCCTCCTCCTCTTCCACCATACTGACATTCTTCCTGCCCCATGGGCTTGCACACGTTCTACCTTCAGTGCTGGACAACAGCTTTTCCTTTCACCTAAAATGCTTTGTTCTCCTATTCTTCCTAAGTCGGGCTTTTTTCCCTTTTTTGCCATTCAAATCACAGCTTTAGCTTAAAGGTGGCCTCTAAGAGGTCCTTTCTTACATTCAAATCTAAACTAGTCACCCAGACATTGATAGCATATCACCCTACTTCCTCAGCATAGCAATTATTTTGCATAGCAATTATTTTTTGTTATTCTTATTTTCATTCTTGTCTTTGTCTGTCTTCTAGCACTGGAATACTTTTTGAGAGACAAGATTGCCTAGTTTGTTCTCCACTACAATATCTCCCACACCCAGAACAGTGCTTGGGCATATACTGTTGCTCAATAAATATTTATTGAATGTATAAAGAAAAAAAATTCTCTTCAAAGAGCCTCCAATCTATTGTAGGTCATCCAAAATAAGAGGATAATCAAGAGTTAATTTTTAAACTAACATTTACAACACAATCAACTTTACACATATGAAAATCAAAGTCAATTTTATCACTTAAATGAATTAGAAGGAAATGGATTTCACTAAAATACTGAAACAAGTACACATTCATTTATCCTCTGATATAATAAAAATAGGATGACTTCAATAAAACACTTTGGCAGTTTAATACTAGAAATGCAACTCTCAAATAAGCATTTTAAAAAATAGCACCAAAAACTGAGCTTTTACCCAAGAATAACAATAGAGAAAGCTTTGTAATTCAATGAGTAAAGAAATTAATCCCTAGTAAACAGAAGTGTGTATAGCTAGTGAGAAGCATTTGATGTTCTATGTCTTGTGCCTATTTCCTGCTCAGGAAAAAAAGGGGTGGGGCAAAACAAACACTGAGTACAGGTGGCAAATAAGCTTTGTTCTTACTTTAAAAAAAAAAAAAATTAAGCCACTAATTCATTTTCAGTTACTTATAAAGCACTTCCTTGGCGTTTCCAAAAAATACCTTATACCTCTGTGTCATTATACATTAAGCCCTAAGTTCAGTGTCACAGCCCAAATGCTGAGCACAGTGCCTGGCATATAATCAAATGATAGCTATGCCATACTCCCCTGAACACTTTTCTTCACCTTACCTGGCTAAATCCTAACATTTCTCAGGATTTAGTTCAGAAATTTCACTTTTTCAGAGTTTTCCTCTGCAAGGTCCACCATCCCCTTGCCCCCTATACTAAGTAGGGTGCCCTTCCACATGGTCTCACAGGGGTCCCAATACTTTTTACACAGGCGGCCCAATACTTTTTACACAGGGGGCTAGTTCACTGTCCCTCAGACCGTTGGAGGGCCGGACTATAAAAAAAACTGACCACCAATGAAAGAGGTGCCCCTTCTGGAAGTGTGGCAGGGGCCGGATAAATGGCCTCAGGGGGCTGCATGCAGCCCGCGGGCCATAGTTTGGGGACCTGTCTCAGAGTATCTGGTTCTTTAAAGACCTTACTGGATGCAACAGAATAAATATAATCATCCCCTTATATGTCTGAACAAATGTAGATCCTGTATATACCCTGTATATATATATTGTGTACAGCCACTCAATAATGGATGCAAAAACATTTTTTAAGAGTCCCCAGAAATAAGATGACTTCTCAATTTACTCATTTAACTCATTCAGTAAATATTTACTGAGTATCATCACAGGCCCTGCAGCTATAATAACAGTACAACCTGCCAAACAATCCTTATGGAAAATTACTTTTTAAAAATAATAATGGCAAAAAATAAAAAAATAAAATAAAAAAAAAATAATAATAATAATAATGGCACTTGCTATAAAATCTACTGATCTAGAGCAGTATAAACCAAGACTGGAAATCCAGTAAAACTGATAGTTAAACATAAAGGGACGATTTCAGGAGGGTGAACAGCACAGACCATGGGAAGATACTTGTATATTCTTACCGTGTTGGGCGTTCCCACTGTGTAGTTCTTGTTATGTGGTTTAGATACTGGATTCTTCCAGAGGCAGTTCTCCTTTCTTCCCAGCTTTAATAAAAACATTAAGAAACAAAATGTTACTAGAAAGCTAGATACACAATGTTTTTAGCATAATAACCAAGCCAGAAAGAGATTTGTATGAATCAAGAATGAAAGATTGAAAGATTAAAATATAGAAACTTTTCAATTTACTTTTAAAAATGTATGATATAACTTCTAGAAGTCCAAAGCTTCTAAAATATTTGCACTGAGGTGTGACTAATATAATACCATATTTTTCACTCCATAAGACGCACCTGACCATAAGACACACCTAGGGTTTTAAGGAGGAAAATAAGAAAAAAAAATATTCTGAACCAAGTAGTGTGTTAAAATATTTAATAAAATACCATATTTTTCGCTCCATAAAACAGACGGGCATTTTCCGCTCCACTTTTGGGAGAAAAAAAAGTGCGTCTTATGGAATGAAAAATACGATATTTTCTATCAGCCAAACTTGGAGAGTTTTTCGATGTCAATAATTCTCAACTATACTACACTTATTTCTCCAGAGTTTAGTGGGGGGGGAAAGGCCATACTAAAAAAAGTCACATAACTTTTTAAAAATTAAATTTAACTAAGGGCCCTAGCCAGTTGGCTCAGTGGTAGAGTATTGGCCCAGCATGTGGAAGTCCTGGGTTTGATTCCTGGCCAGGGCACACAGGAGAAGTGCCCGTCTGCTTCTTCACCCTTCCCCCTCTCCTTCCTCTCTTTCTCTTCCCCTTCTGCAGCTGGGACTCCATTGGAGCACATTTGGCCCGGGCACTGAGGATGGCTCCGTGGGCTCCGCCTCAGGTTGCTAGAGTGGCTTCAGTTGCAACAGAGCAACGCCCCAGATGGGCAGAGCATCGCCCCCGGTGGGCATGCGGGGTGGATCCTGGTCAGGCGCATGAAGGAGTCTATCTCTCTGCCTCCCTACTTCTCACTTCAGAAAAACACACATACAAAAAAAATTTAACTAAGAAAGTATAGAAAAGCTTTTAAAAACAGCCTACTCAAACTAATTTTTAAAATTGATTTGGAGAGAGAGAAAGGGAAAAAGAGAGAAACATCAATTTGTTGTTCCACTTACAAATGCACTCATTGGTTGATTCTCATATGTGCCCTGACCAGGAATGAAACCCACAACCTGGTATCAGGATGACACTATAAGCAACTGAGCTATCCAGCCAAGGCATCACAGTTTAACCCTACCTGAGATATCACAGAAATTTTTCCATATCAACATTTTTTTTTGTTTTGTTTTTTTTAATTGACTTTTTAGAAGGGAAAAAGAGAGAAACATCGATTTGTTATTCCACTTATTAATGCATTCATTGGTTGATTCTTGCATGTGCCCTGACCAGAAACTGAACCCACAATCTTGGGGTTTCACATCAAAAATAATTTAAGTCACAACTCAACCAATTATACACTTTACATGAATATAATTTATAGTATGTAAATTATATCTCTTATATCTCACTGAAGTTCATTAAAATACTTTTAAAGTTAAAAATAAAATCAGAAAAATGTCAGAATCAGAATCAAACAAAGATAAAGAACAGTGATTTAAAAAATGCATGCGCCCTGGCCAGATAGCTTGGTTGGTTCGAGCATTGTCCCAAAGCACAGAGGCTGCCAGTGTGACCCCTGGTCAGAGCACACACAGAATCCCCAAGCACAGAGGCTGCCAGTGTGACCCCGGTCAGGGCACACACACAGAATCCTGAAGCACAGAGGCTGCCGGTGTAACCCCCGGTCAGGGCACACACACAGAATCCCGAAGCACAGAGGCTGCTGGTGTGACCCCGGTCAGGGCACACACACAGAATCCCGAAGCAGAGAGGCTGCTGGTGTGACCCCTGGTCAGGGCACACAAAAAAAGGCTGATGTTCCTGGCTCTTGCTCTCCCTTCCTCTCTCACTGAAATCAATAAATTAAAATTTTTTTTAAAAGAAAAAAAGCAAGAGCTTTGGAATTCAAGTTTAAATTCATGTTCTAGCTCTGCCATTTATCATGTGGCCTTTGGCAAGTTACTTCTTGAGTTTCAGTTTTTTTAATCTGTATAATGAATAAGGGTATCAATTAAAGTAGCAGTAACAAAAGTAGCTCATTATTTATTAAGCACTAAACTATATGTGAGACATTGTGCTAAGAGTTTTACACTAATAATTTCATTTAATCCTCACAACAATTTATGGCATATGCACTAATATCATCATCCTCTCATCAATAAATATAAACCAAAGCTTAGAGACAATAAATAAATTGATTATATTCATAAAGCTAGTCAGCAGAAGAGTAAGGATTGGCTACCAGATGGTCTAATTCCAGAACCATATGGTAGGAGAATTAAATTATATAAAATGTATTATATAAAGTGCTTAAAGCAGTGTTTGACACATGTATGCTCAATAAACATTACTACGTTATTATAACTACTATTACAGATTCTCTATCCTATCCCTTTAAATAGAGTAATGTTTCCAAGTCAGCAAATATTTATATATGCCGTTTGGAATTTAATCAAAACATTTTTCTTTTGAATATACGATATTTACATGATAGTTTTATTTGTCAAGAAATTTGATTTGTCTTCTAGTCAAAGCTCTTAAAAATCAAATTTAACATCTAATCCATGGCTTATTTTATAAATTTATGACAAGGTGTCTTACTAATGTTCCAAGTACAAGAAAAACCTAAACTCTGGAATTGATAAGTAAATTTTTAAAGTTAAATATACAATAAACACCAACTTATTTCTCTTTATTTTAAAGATATTATCTACATACTTCTCTAATGACTTTGGCTTACCCATCTGGTAAATCATTGTCAAACAAACGACTGCAGTCCACAACTTGCCCTCCTGTGCCTATCCGGTCTCTGGACTGAAGACTTACTATTAAACAACAAAAAAAATTAGTAAGAGTCATAGAACATGAAAGAATTATTATAATTTAAAAGACAACCTGGCTTAGCTTATTTTAATACATTAGAAAGAACTACTTAGTTTCTACTAAATTCTATAATTTCTTTTTCTATGAGATTTTTTTTTTAAAGGAGTGATACTAGAATTTTAAGGTTTCCTACACTTTTTCGTGTTTCTGGAGAAAAGTCTAATCACTTTTTTCCATCATCATGAACAGTGCAAAGCTACTACTACACTTAGGAAGAGGTGTAACACATGAAAGGTATAGTCATGTACAGAAGAATTTGAAAAGATGACATTAATATTAGTTTAATTCTTGACCCATCTTAAAAAAAAAATACGCTAGAGTCTGTCAACAGGGCAATACTTGAATTCCATGAGTTAAAACAATACATCATCATCCAGTGTAGTTTAAAACTATCACTATAAACTTGGTAGTAGAGATGTGAACTCTAAATCAGGCTATATCAAATAGTTTAGCACTGTGACCTTGAACAAAATACAACTTTCTTGAGGTTGAGATAATCCCAATCTGAATAATGAGGAAGTCTGACTAAATAACACACCTGAAGTCTTTGCTGCCCTATTATTCTTTCATTCTATTTCTGGCAACTCTCCCACAAGATAGAAGAGATACAGGAAAACTAAACTACAGCCAAATCTCTTAAAGAATACTACATGAAATATGACATCTTAAGACCTTCGTTCTAGGAAGGATCTCAAAAATCTGAAATTTTCCAGTTCTGTAAAAATTCTGAAAACTTAGGGGGCACAATGCTGTGGGCAGAGGGTGTTATATTGAGTGGGACACTAGAAACCATGTCAACACAATAAAAATATTGTTTTGAAAAATTAGAAAGTTGAATAAAATGTTCTGTTTATAGGAGACACTATAACACATCTCAGTGAATACATTAGTGTTAAAACTGTACTAAAAACTCTATTACTTTTTATCAGAAAGGCTAAGTGAAATGTATACTGCAGTACAATCACATATTAATATAATTCATCCCTTAAAAATCATTGATTATAAACATGAATGGTTACAGTAAGTGAAAGAAAGCAAAATAAAAATTTTATGTTCACTTTAATTGAAATAATAAAAAGTATATATACATGTACAAGGATATAAAGTATTAGGATATATTTTTTTTAAAGTTAGTGTTCTAGTGTACTTTTCTCCATTTCCTGAAAAGCTGTTATATGAATCTATTTATGATTATTTGTAAAGGTTTAATTCAGCAAGAACTAACTAGAATTCATTATGTCCTTAAATGACAGAACTGTAGGATCATAAAGTATGTTTGAGTTCTGCCTACCTTATCATGTACACCAAATTTATGCAAAAGTTTTTTTTTGTTGTTGTTGTTTTTTGTATTTTTCTGAAGCTGGAAATGGGGAGAGACAGTCAGACAGACTCCCGCATGCGCCCGACCGGGATCCACCCGGCACGCCCACCAGGGGCAACGCTCTGCCCACCAGGGGGCGATGCTCTGCCCCTCCGGGGGGTCGCTCTGCCGCGACCAGAGCCACTCTAGTGCCTGGGGCAGAGGCCAAGGAGCCATCCCCAGCGCCTGGGCCATCTTTGCTCCAATGGAGCCTTGGATGGGGGGGGGGGGGGCAGAGAGGAAGGAGGGGGGGTGGAGAAGCAAATGGGCGCCTCTCCTATGTGCCCTGGCCGGGAATCGAACCCGGGTCCCCCGCACGCCAGGCCGACGCTCTACCGCTGAGCCAACCAGCCAGGGCCAAAAGTTTACATTTTTTTGCCTGACCAGGCAGTGGCACAGTGGATAGAGCATCAGACTGGGATGCGGAAGACCCAGGTTCGAGACCCCGAGGTCACCAGCTTGAGCGTGGGCTCATCTGGTTTGAGCAAAAGTACACCAGCTTGGACCCAAGGTCGCTGGCTCAAGCAAGGGGTTACTCAGTCTGCTGAAGGCCTATGGTCAAGGCACATATGAGAAAGCAATCAATGAAAAACTAAGGTGTCGCAATGTGCAATGAAAAACTAATGATTGACGCTTCTCATCTCTCCGTTCCTGTCTGTCTGTCCCTGTCTATCCTTCACTTTGACTCTCTCTCTGTCTCTGTAAAAAAATAAAATAAATAAAAATAATTTTTTTAAAAAAGTTAAAATTTTTGGCCCTGGCCGGTTGGCTCAGCGGTAGAGCGTCGGCCTGGCGTGTGGGGGACCTGGGTTCGATTCCCAGCCAGGGCACATAGGAGAAGCGCCCATTTGCTTCTCCACCCCCTCCCCCTCCTTCCTCTCTGTCTCTCTCTTCCCCTCCCGCAGCCAAGGCTCCATTGGAGCAAAGATGGCCCGGGCACTGGGGATGGCTCCTTGCCCTCTGCCCCAGGCGCTAGAGTGGCTCTGGTCTCGGCAGAGCAACGCCCTGGAGGGGCAGAGCGTCGCCCCCTGGTGGGCAGAGTGGTCGCCCCTGGTGGGCAGAGCGTCGCCCCTGGTGGGCGTGCTGGGTGGATCCCGGTCGGGCGCATGCGGGAGTCTGACTGTCTCTCCCCGTTTCCAGCTTCAGAAAAATACAAAAAAAAAAAGTTAAAATTTTTAAAAAATACTCAAACACAAATTTTTAAGTAAAACATTCTTTTTTATATATAATATATTCCAATGGATATATGTCTAACCACTTACAAAAGAAAGTCTATTTTTATAAATATAAATTTACACCTAGTAAAACTATTTTGTTATTTCTAGACATTAGTTAGCAAGCATTACATAACATACCCAAAAAAATAAAGTGGCAACAATTACATTTAAAAGTCCTGACTGACCAGGCCCTGGCCAGTTGGCTCAGCGGTAGAGCATCGGCCTGGCGTGCGGGGGACCCGGGTTCGATTCCCGGCCAGGGCACATAGGAGAAGCGCCCATTTGCTTCTCCCCCCTCCCCCCTTCCTCTCTCTCTCTTTCCCTCCCGCAGCCAAGGCTCCATTGGAGCAAAGATGGCCCGGGTGCTGGGGATGGCTCCTTGGCCTCTGCCCCAGGCGCTAGAGTGGCTCTGGTCGCGGCAGAGCGACCCCCCCCCCCCCCGGAGGGGCAGAGCATCGCCCCTGGTGGGCGTGCCGGGTGGATCCCAGTCGGGCGCATGCGGGAGTCTGTCTGACTGTCTCTCCCCGTTTCCAGCTTCAGAAAAATACAAAATAATAAATAAAAGTCCTGACTGACCAGGTGGCACAGTGGACAGAGCACTGGACTGGGATGCAGAAGACCCAAGTTCAAGACCCCAAGGTCGCCAGTTTGAGCGTGGGCTCATCTGGTTTGAGCAAAAGCTCACCAGCTTGGACCCAAGGTCACTGGTTCAAGCAAGGGGTTAACTCGGTCTGCTGAAGGCCCGTTGTCAAGGCACATATGAGAAAGCAATCAATGAACAACTAAGATGTCACAACGAAAAACTAATGATTAGCCTGACCTGTGGTGGCGCAGTGGATAAAGCGTCGACCTGGAATGCTGAGGTCACCGGTTCAAAACCCTGGGCTTGCCTGGTCAAGGCACATATGGGAGTTGATGCTTCCTGCTCCTCCCCCCTTTCTCTTTCTCTCTCTCTCTCTCTCTCTCTCTCTCTCTCCTCTAAAATGAATAAATAAATAAAAATAAAAATTAAAAAAAAAAAAAAAAAGAAAAACTAATGATTGATGCCTCTCATCTCTCTCCATTCCTGTCTATCCCTATCTATCCCTCTCTCTGACTCTCTCTCTGTCTCTGTAAAAAGAAAAAAACCCAAAAAACAAAAACAACAAAAAAGTCCTGCATGCCAGTATCTAGTTTGAAGTGTTTTACTACCTTCTCAACCTAAGAATGACGTGAATTATCAATAATTCTACAGTACAGATAATTCCCTGTGACAACCGCAAATAGGGCTGTTATGTTCCTACTCTGGCAATTCCCTAACCATGAACTCAGTTCACTGCCTTGTAAAATATAGGTTCATAATTCAAGTACTGTATTTCCCCATGTATAAGATGCACTTTTTTTCGAAAAATTTGGGGTCTAAAATCTGGGTGCGTTTTATACAGCGGTTGTAGATTTTTTTACTTGCTTTCCTGCTTTTTCACGCTTGTTGTCTTTGCACTCATTGTTTAATAATGAATAAAACCTGAGTTCAATAACTTTATATAATACATTATTTTTCACAAATTTTGGGACCCAAAATTAAGGTGGGTCTTATACATGGGAGCGTCTTAAACATGGAGAAATATGGCACATCTTATTCTAAATCAGGGGTAGTCAACCTTTTTATACCTACCGCCTACTTTTGTATCTCTGTTTGAAGTAAAATTTTCTAATCGCCCACCAGTTCCACAGTAATGGTGATTTATAAAGTAGGGAAGTAACTTTACTTTATAAAATTTATAAGGTAGAGTTACAGCAAGTTAAAGCATATAATAATTACTTACCAAGTACTTTATGTTGGATTTTTGCTAAATTTGGCAGAATAAATCTTTATAAAACAACTTACTATAGTTAAATCTATCTTTTTATTCATATTTTGGTTGCTCCACTACCACCCACCATGAAAGCTGGAATGCCCACTAGTGGGCAGTAGGGACCAGGTTGACTACCACTGTTCTAAATTCTGCGCTATAATGAAGTGATATGATTCCAATTGCTCTATTGTTCTGTAGGAAGCCCTAAATGAGCCCACCTCAGTGTCCTACCATACCATGTATCTCGATCATGTCTCGATCCATCAATTCTTAAGATAAGTCTCAGGAATTTTTATATAAAACCCTTCCTTTAGGTCAATTCCAGACAGCACATTAGCCCACTAAGTACCTTGAGTAAGGTAATAGTTTCTTTTACCAGTAAGTGCTTATTCTTTTTTTTCTCTTTTCTTTTTTTTTACCATTTCTCATTCTGTTTCTTTTTTTCATTAGCACAGATTATTTTAAAACTAAAGCATTAAACAAAGAGTTCAATATATACTCAGAAAACTAGCTTGAGAATTATTTTCAGAAAACTTTAATACCATCTATAAAGTATCAGTGCTCTACCTTATTTATATACTTTAAAAGAATTTCTTCCTAAAGGGTAACAGTTCTTCAAATCATCAGGGGCCTTTATTTTTAAACATTATTTATAGTTTTGGGGGGTATTTTTTAAATTAAGTTAGCCTGGATCCTATATGTACTATTACTATTTGAAACATTTTACATGACTCATTTAATTCATGCCAATACAATGAAATGACAGTTGTACTTTGATTTAAAAGATATTTAGAATTTAGGTCAGTTTGAATGAAGCCAAAATTCATGTAATTTTAAGTTCCACACTTACCTACTATCTGTCCTCTAACTGTATCATTGTCATTTGGCCCAAGTTTGCATAGATCCAACCTCTGATCTATTTCAAAGCAACAACAACAACAAAAAAAAAGGAATTAAAAAAGTTGGTATCAGAGATTCTAACATCTATTGAGTCTAGTCAATTTCCACAATCCACTGGAAACCAGGCCTATCATTTAAAGAATTAATCATGTTTTAGTGATGAAACAAATGTTTTAAATTTTGACTCTGTAGATAATCAATATAAATGTCTCAATAAAAGTTTTGATAAATTCAGATTTCAAAACAATGAGACACTGGTGTAATATTGCCAACATGCAGTTAACTTTCCAAAGATTTCAGATCAATTCAGTTTATTTCTTGGCTTGCCACTCAATACATAGCTGTTGTTCTGAAGCAATTTATCCCTAAGTCTTGATTTTATCATGTATAATAGCAGTACCTACTTCATATTTTATAAGGATTAAATCAGATAATAAGTAAAACTCTTAGCAAAGTACCTGGCACATGTGTGTTCAATAAATGTTAGTTGTCATTTTTTTCTCTAACCATTTCAAATGACCTCCCCACATACATACACCCAAAGTAAATAGTAATAAGCAGCCAGGTATAAACTGTAAGATAAAGAGTTTAAGTCATTCTGCTACTAACTCATTTAGGGGTAACTCATTCTCTCACGCTTCATCTATAAAACAGGTAGAACACTGGCCTGGTCCGTTACAGTATGGAACAATGTCACCCTTAACGTGTTAGTTTTACTTTTATTACAGCACTTATAACTGAATTCTTTTACAGCGGTATGCCATCTGTCTATAGTGAATTGATAAAACAAGGAAACCATATCTTAGTCTTTGTATTCTCCACTCCAACTATATCAGGTGCTCATTAAATGTTCAATAAATATTACTTCACATTAAAAAATCAAATAAATTAATAAACATTCATAAGCAGCAGAAGGAAAAACCCATACCCCAACACTATAGCACCTGGCTGAAATTACAAATATTTTTCCCTTTGGAAAATAAATAGACACTGCTAAGTCACTCCCTCTTCTGTGCAGGCCTTCTAATGTGTCCTGCTCCTTCTGCCAGGAGGCCTTAGCCCTTGCTTCTCAGAGAACAGAATCCATGCTTTTTTAACCTTTCTATCACCAACTTTTTGAACAGTACTTGGCATGTTAAAGGTTCAATACATGTTGGCTAACTAAATTAAATCAGATACAAGGTCACATGTGTGACCTATACATTTGTAGTCTGCCGGCTGGGTTCAGTAATAAAACAGTTCGTGCCTGACTAAGTGGTGGGGCAGTAGATAGAGCGTTGGACCGGGATGAGGAGGACCCAGGTTCGAGACCCCGAGGTCACCAGCTTGAGCGTGGGCTCATCTGGTTTGAGCAAAAGCTCACCAGCATGGACCCAAGGTCGCTGGCTTGAGCAAGGGGTTACTCGGTCTGCTGAAGGTCCACGGTCAAGGCACATATGAGAAAGCAATCAACGAACAACTAAGGTGTCACAACGAAAAACTGGTGATTAATGTTTCTCATCTCTCTCCTTTCCTGTCTGTCCCTTTCTATCCCTCTGACTCTCGCTATCTCTGTAAAAAATAAATAAAACAGTTCGTTTTTATAAGTTACACCTTTCCAATTTCAATGTCTTCCATCTCCTGTTGGTCACTCTGTCAACCCAGAAACATAAGAAATTCTTAGTTGTGTTTAAATTCCCCTAACTCAGAAATTCTAGCTCAGTTTTCTCCCTTTTTCTTTTTAAGAGGTCAATATTATATATCTGAATTGTGGTATCTCTTAATATAGCTAACATTCAAAGCTAAATTTACTCTATTTTTAAAGTTTTTTTTAGCTGAGAGGAGGGGGGATAGTAAGGCAGACTCCCGTATGCGCCCCTACCAAGATCCACCTGGCAACCCCATCTTGGGACAATGCTCGAATCAACTGAGCTATTTTTAGCACCTGAGGCTGATGCACTCCAAAGGCGCCATCCTCAGCGCCTGGGGCAACACTCAAATCAACTGAGTCACTAGCTATGGGAGGGGAAGAGGGGGAAGAAAGAGAAGAGGAAGAAGAGGGAAAAGAGTGGGAAGAGGGGGAAGAGGAGGAAGAGGGAAAAAGAAAAAGAGGAAGAAAAGGGGAGGAAGCAGATGGTCACTTCTCCTGTGTGCCCTGACCAGGAACCAAACTGCGGATGTCCATACGCCAGACTGATGCTCTATCTACTGAGACACCAGCAGGTCTACTCTATTTTTTACTTATTTTGTTAGCTAAATTCTATGTGAATTTTTGCTTAGTATAGGCATCTGGGCAAAAATTTCATGAAAATTGATAATATTTTTTATATTATGTAAAAAGAAATTCTGTAGAAACAAAAAATTCTGTTGAAAAAGATAACTATGCTCCAATTGAAACATCCCCAAAAGATACTCTGTCACCTGGTTACATAAATTATACATATGCTAAGTCAACTTGTCAATCCAATGTGGAAATCACTTTCTAATGTCTTGATCTTGGGTTTATCTTGTAAATGCCCAGGTTGGTGAAACACTAAGCTAATACTTAAATAGTTAATACAAGTGTCTTTCACACAAAATAACATTTACCTTTTGTAACTTTTAATTTTTTCAGTCTTATATATAAGTTTTATTCAGTAATTATTCTCCTTTAACTGCCACCTTAAACATTCCAATCACCTAAATAACTTTATCTCACAAATCCAACAAACCAGAGAAGGGTGCTAAGGAATAAAAAAGGCATATATACTTTAACTCCTTCCTTTTTACTCTTCTGGAATCAGTCATTTCTTAACCCTTATATAGTCATTGGAAACTAAGCATCAGCTCTGATTCAATTCCAGGATTCACATATTTAAAATGTTTCATTGTTTTTATAAGTCCATAAAGTAAATTTAGACCAGGATTTTTTACCAGTGTTTCAAACGCACACAGGAGGTTAAGTTTTTGGACCCCTGGCTCCTCTCCAAAATATGTATACATGTGTATACATGTGTCTGTATGTAAGCATACACGTGTATGTATATATATAAATGTTTTAAAGTACTAGTATCTACTCACAACCAGTGTCTTTGAGGCGATTGATGGCATTGGAGAGAAGACGAACACAACCAAGAAACCCAGCCCCTTGTTTTTTATGGATCTTCTTATGATTCCACACGCTGATCGTAACTGAGTCAGACTTCCCAATATACCTAAAAAGCCAAAATGACCACATGAGTAATTTGGCAATTACAAGAAGGTTAGTATAGAATTTTTCTTTTGTTTTGTAGTCTAGAGTCACAAATGTTTCAGAGTATGGTTAGGTACTATAAAACACATTCTGAGTTCAATCAAATCCACAGGATTAATTTTTTTTAAATTTGAAATCTTAAAAGTAAACTCTAAAAGGAACTTTTAATATATCCTTTACCGCATCTGCCAACTCTGGCTAAGTAACAATTTTTGTTAGTGAGAAAACTACTTTAGTAGGCTGGTGTCAAGTAACATTAAGGGAGTTTATGGTTATTTCCAAGAACAAAAATCCTGCAAGAGCTTTCATCACAGTCACATTTTAAATACATTTCAATGATACGACCTACGACCTCAGACAGTACTCAGTTCATTTTCAAGGGGCATTGTCAAGGCTGACAGACCAAAAATCTGACATACCTGTTGTGTTTTAAAATGCTGTAGAGCAAAAGCTGACTGTAACGCTTTTCCCCTGCTTCTCTCCTGTATACAGGCCTTGAGCGAGCAGGACTCTTGCAGATTCACTTCACTGCCTGCAGACAAGCAGAGCAGGGAAAAGCGTTACTACACTCATCTGTACATACACCTGCAAGTACGTGAGAGCTCTCCCACAGCCAATTGTTAACATGGTGTCATCCCATGCAAAAATGTAATGAAATACAGAATTCTATCAGTAGAACCCTAACTATATAGTTCAACAATTCTAAGAGGTCAAATTTTTGGTCCAGCAACCTTGACCTTAATATCATTCACAGTAAATTCAGAAAAATTCACCTAGTATATCAAAAAGCCTAAGCCATTAAGTAGGGACTAAAGCTTTTACATGAAGAACATGAAAGCCACTCTTGTGCCCCTGGATCTAGCTGTTTAAAGCATGCCCATCCCCATGGACTTTAAATTATGCAAGCTACTACATTCCTTTTAAATTATGCCAGTTTGAATTTCATTTCTGTTGCTTGCAAATGAAAAATCTGAGTTAAAGTATCATTCAGTGTGCGTGTAACAATTTTGAAACAGACCTAACAGATCTACCATGGCAAGTATCTATCTACAACCTGACATGTCGAAATTCTAGAACCAGAATCATGTATTAAATATCTAAATTTCCCAAACCAAACATTTTTTTTAAATCACACTGAATCAGTTTCTAACTGGGAACCTGATTCACAGGTGTGCTAAAACACGGATTCCCTCAGCTCTGAGAGCAGCCCACCCAGGCTTAAGTGCCCGGTGGCAGCCTAGATAACAAAGCCCATAGAGACCTTGAGACTTACACGTTGCAAACAGGGAAACTTCTATCAGTCTGTATCCCTGAATGACTATTAACAGTGTCTCACCTCCCTGCCACATGGACTTAATATATAAAGTACACATATTGTTTTAAGCCAGTAAAATTTGGTGTTATCTACTGTATCAGTTAGCTTGCTATAACCAATACAGGAGATAAATCATAAAGGGCCTTGTCAGCCATGGTATGAACTCTGGCTCTCATTCCAAGTAAGACAGGAAGCCAACGGGGATCTGGAGCAGAGGAGTAATAAGATTTGACATCTGTTTTAACAGGATTACTCTAACTGCTATGTTAAGAGAGACTGTAGCAGCAAGGCCAGAAAAGTAAGGAGCCTAAGGCAGGGGTCAGCAAACCACTGCTGTGAGCCAAAGCCAGCAGAGAACAGGATATATATAGTATGATTTCTTTTTTTTTTTTTAAGGATAAAAAAAATGTAGGTTTTAAGGCCATATTTTAAAATATTTAGAATACTCACATCTCTCTATTCACATGGCCACTTTTTTTTAACATAAAGTCATCATTTTCTATTTGCTGGATTCTGCCACAGAGTTGGACATAGTCTCCTTGCCATTCTTTTTTTTAACATAAAGTCATCATTTTCTAAGTTCTTCCTCACATTATAAGCAAAGCGTTCCTTCTTGGATATAAATTTGATTATAGCATTCCCCTACTAAAAATCCTTTCCCTGCTCCCATTGCTTTAGGAGAATAGTAAAAGTTATTAATGAGCTTCCAAGGACCTTCATGAGCTGGCTCCAGCTTGCTTTTCTTTGCCTGTCTTTTCCCACACTACCCTTACTATGTGAATTCACCAATGCTGCCTCTCTAAACTATTTCCAGAACCATGTTCTCTTTCCCCTCTGGTCTTAAACAGAATGCTTTTGTTTACAGCTTTCCCACCTTTTCCTTTTTCAACTCCTACTTAAGCCTACATACTCCTTTCCTAGGAAGCCTTCCCCAACTCCTAAATCCACGTAAAGAAGTCCTATTTATTTCCATAGCACCATATACTTCCTCATATTGTTATCACACTGTTACAGTTTATTATTTACTTCTCCTCATAAACCATTTGGCTATAAACTCAGAGGACTGTGTTCTATTATTCACTATTGTAGCTGGGTGTTTGGATGAATTTAAATCTGAAGCTAAAAAGAAACGGTTTAAAACAATCTGATTAAAAACTGTGAACTATGTACATAGATAGTAGTTTATTTCAGCTATGCTTTCAAAATCCCTAAAGGTCAAATCAACTAATAATTTTGTGACCTAAAATAATGTATTTACTAAAACCATCTAACATTTGAGACTTACATGGCCAGGTACTAGTCTAAGCAATTTATATGTAAATACAATACATATATTATCCTACTTATCTTCATAGCAGTCCTCTAAAGGCAGTATTGTCATTGTTATTTATTAATAGAAACTAATACATAAGAAATCAGACAATAAGCTGGTAATCACACAGGTAAGTAGTACAGGTGGGAAACTAGGTAGTCTTACTTCTATTGCCTATCTTTTAGTGCCTATTTATTTGCTATTTAAGTTAATATGGAATAATTACTGAGTCATAACACCTAAAGAGCATACACAAAAGCAAAATTCTTAGTGGCCTCAAGGTTTCTTTTTCTTTTTTTTTTTGTATTTTTCTCAAGTTAGAAGCAGAAAGGCAGTCAGACTCCCGCCTGCACCAGACCGGGATCCACCCGGCATGCCCATCAGGGCGCAATACTCTGTCCATCTAGGGCGTTGCTCCGTTGCAGTCGGAGCCATTCTAGCGCCTGAGGCGGAGGCATGGAGCCATCCTCACCACCCGGGCCAACTTTGCTCCAATGGAGCCTTGGCTGCAGGAGGGAAAGAGAGAGATAGAGAGGAAGGAGAGGGGGAAGGGTGGAGAAGCAGATGAGTGCTTCTCCTGTGTGCCCTGACAGGGAATCAATCCTGCGACTTCCACACACTGGAGTGACACTCTACCGCTGAGCCAACTGGCAAAGGTGCCTCTAGATTTCTTAATGATGCAATGGTAACAAGACATTTGTTCACATGTGGTTTATTTATTTATTTTGGTGACAGAGAGAGAGACAAATAGGGACAGATAGGCAGAAATGGAGAGAGATAAGCATCAAGTCTTTGTTGTGGCTCCTTCATCTCCTTAGTTGTTCATTTACTGCTTTCTCATATGTGCCTTGATGGGGGGGGGGGGGTACAGCAGAGTGAGTGACCCCTTGCTCAAGCCAGAGACCTTGGGCTCAAGCCAGCAACCATGGGGTCATGTCTATGATCCCATGCTCAAGCCAGTGACCCCGTGCTCAAGCTGGTGAACCCCCCACTCAAGCCAGATGAGCCTGCTCTCAAGCGGCAACCTTGGGGTTTTGAACCTTGGTCCTCCGCAACCCAGTCCAATGCTCTATCCACTGTGCCACCACCTGGTCAGGCTGTTCATATGTGGTTTAGAAGGTCCAATTTAAAATAACTGACCAGAATCCAGGCTGAACTGGGTGCTCTAGGGCAGTGGTCCCCAACCCCCAGGCCGTGGGCCATTTATTTGTACCAGTTCGCAGAGAAAGAATAAATAACTTACATTATTTCTGTTTTATTTATATTTAAGTCTGAATGATGTTTTATTTTTTAAAAATGACCAGATTCCCTCTGTTACATCCGTCTAAGACTCACTCTTGACACTTGTCTCGGTCACGTGATACATTTATCCGTCCCACCCTAAAGGCTGGTCCGTGAAAATATTTTCTGACATTAAACCAGTCCGTGGCCCAAAACAGGTTGGGGACCACTGCTCTAGGGTACTTTTAAAGTTAGTGGTCTAAAAGTAAGTAGGTGAGATGTCAGGCTTAGAGGTTTTGATGGAAGATTTAAGATTAGTTTTTGTAGGTAAAATCAAGTGGAACATTTGAAGAAAAGTTGAGGCTGATGAAAAGTGAAACAATGATTGTAATGTTTAAAAAAGACTTGGGAGTACAGATATCAAGAAAGAATTAACATGTGATAACTGAATTAGCAAACTGGAAAAAAGTGAAACCTAAAACTGCAGGAAGAAACAAACAAAACAAAACACAAAACTACTGCTGCTACCAAACCCCTGAAATATTGCCAAACTGTAAGCCCAAGATACTCTGATGGTGATGATGGGGTTGAAACAGAAGGAATGGCAGAATTACGTGCAATAAAAATGTCCTGGTTATACCTGCTTACCCTAGAGAGCTGACCAGCCCTACCCACAGGCAAAGTTTACAATCAACATTTAAGTGCCTCCGCTTAATTATAAAAAGACAAACCCAAACCAAATTAACAGGAAAAAAGGAACTCTGAGAAAAGAGGGTCACAGAAGAAAACTGCAATACTCATTTTTCTCATCAGAGAATATACTGCATACAAAAAACAAAAAAGCGGAGTTATGAAAAAGGGGAAGTCAGAAAGCAAAATGGTCTTGGAATTTAAAAATGTGAGAGAAGAAATTACAATAAATAGGAATGCTGGAAAACAAAGTTGGAGAAACAACACAGATATTTCATCACAGTTTTTATTTACATTTTTATTAAAACTTTTTAAACTAAGATAAAATTTGGGAGAACAAAGGACAACGAAATGATGATCAACTTAGGAGGCATAACATCCAAATAACAGGAGTTCCAGAAAAGGAAAAAGAAAGAAAGAAAATGGAGAATAAATCATCTATCAATAACTTTAAAATGTCCCATTGTAGGAATATGCAATGAAGACATGCAGAGTTAGGAAAG
Organism: Saccopteryx leptura; assembly: GCF_036850995.1. Lineage (NCBI taxonomy): Eukaryota > Metazoa > Chordata > Mammalia > Chiroptera > Emballonuridae > Saccopteryx > Saccopteryx leptura. The sequence continues at coordinate 163,604,570 of NC_089507.1, forward strand.
TAATTAGAGATAGCAAGGTGCCCCAGGGTGAAAGCCCTGAGCAGACGAGAGTCCAGGGCCTCTCTGACCCATACTGGAAACTGTACATACTGGCAACAGCAAAACAGCAGGATAGATTCAGCAACAAGGAATGTTTAGGCTTTCAGAACAGAGATTAGGAGTCAGCATGTTCCTTGTCCTTTACTTCACCCCCTGAAAACTTCTGCTGTCTCTTCCTTGAGTTATTTGTTCTGGCTAATAAATATGAGTAAGGCTAGGGATGGGGCTTCAGTCCTTTGGTCTACTGACTGGGGCTATTGCCTTCCCTTGGCCCCTTGGAACATGTCGTCTGGTCTCCAAGTAGTTTACTGTTGCTGTGACATCCCATAACTAAAAAATTTATCCCAATTAAAATGTTCCATTATGTAGTACTATGTATCAGAAGTACCAAATCCATCATCAAAAAATTTAACATTGGCCTGACTAGGCAGTAGAACAGTGGATACAGCATCGACCTGGGATGCTGAGGACCCAGGTTCAAAACTCTAAGGTCATCAACTTGAGCATGGGCTCACCAGTTTGAGCATGGGGTCATTAGCATGAGCATAGGGTCATAGACATGACCCCATAGTTGCTGGCTTGAGCCCAAAGGTCACTGGCTTGAAGTCCAAGGTTGCTGGCTTGAGCAGGGGGTCACTTCTGGAACTCCCTGATCAAGGCACATATGAGAAAGCAATCAAAGAATTAGCTCTGCAACTATGAATTGATGCTTCTCATCTCTCTCCCTTCCTGTCTGTCTCTATCTGTCCCTCCTTCTCTCCCCCCACACCCTCCTCTCTCACCTAAAAAAAAAAATTTTTGAAATCTTTTTGTGGGAAACAATAATCATGATGAACCAAAATCATGTCCAAAATAGAAGCCACCAGCCTCATGGGCCTATAAAGTACTTGTAATGTATAAGTAACATAACTCAATAATTATTTTATATTTATTGAATGTTGAAATAAAAATATTTTAGATATATTGAATTAAACAAAATATATTATTAAGCTTAATATTGTCTTTATCTTTTTACTCTTTTTAACATGGCTAATTGAAAATTTAAAATTACAGATGAGCTGTCATTTGTGGCTCACATTATATTTATTTGTGGCTTATATTATATTTCTATTCAACACTGTTGATCTAAACCTAGAAAACAATGGAGCAATGTATTAAAAATTTGGAGAAAAAGTGATGTCTAACCTAGAACTCTATACTCAAACTATCAATCAAGTAAGAAAACAAGATCTCAAAGTAATTTTCCATGTCTCTGTACTCTTTCTCAAGATAACAACTGATGATAACTTTACCAAACAAGGAACAACCCCCCCCCCCCCCCAAACAGGAAGTAACTGGAACTAGAGAGGACCGAGGAAATTCCCAGCATAGCAATCAAGGCAAGTTCCAGTCAACTGTGCAGCAGGTATAAGAGAACCACTAGATCAGCCTGGAACAAAAGGACAGATGCTGCAGAAGGGGTATTTCCAAGAAAAAAGGAAAGCCAACAGAGTATCTCATATTGTTAAACATACACACAGAAGATGTTCAGTCCTATAGGGCAGCCTGTGAATGAATTAATGATGTAGATAGAAAACTAAACAAATGCTAAAAGAGTTATTAACTTCAGAAAAACAAGAGTTTTCAAGGAAGGAAACATAATCATTGCACACCATGTGACTCAGTTATGAACATTTATATGATGATAATAATGTAAACATAAAACAGTGATTTAACCAAAAAGTTCAAATGACTATATAGGAGGGCTGGGAGAAAAGGGGCATGTGGGTGTTCTGGGAGTGAGGATGAAAGATACTGTTATAAAAGCTAAGTCATTTTCTAAGTTAAGAAATTTTAAAATACCTACAACTAAATAATTTTATATTTATATTTATATATTGAGATGCTATAAAATAAGCATAGGAACTAGAAACGGAAGAAAATACCAGAATAAACAGCCAAAGTTATTGAAAGCAGTTACTTGAGAAAGGGAATAAGGAATATGAATGGAGCAGAGAACTGCACTTTCCCAATAAAAGCCTTGCAGTACCATTTGTCTTTTTAAAAAGGTCCACATACTACTATGAATAAAATAAAATTTAAAGGAGAGAAACTATCCACATAGAAACAAAGAGAATGCCTATGAGTGTACCCTAATTATGATTTCTGGTTTTATATTTATAATTGACCTAAAGCAATGTTTTTATTTAATTGATAAAAGTGGAGGTCAGGAACTGCTCTACACTGTGTATGTATTTTGTTCTTCATAGAGTCATTATGAAGGTACCTCGTCTTCCAAAACCAGCTATAAATTAGCCAAAGTACCTTCCCAGAAGGTTTTGTATACCTCTGTGAAGACCAAATTATACCACAGATCAAACTCAGATATTTTTCAGTGATTCTTTTCAAATACTATATAAAATAATACTGATTCTATGTCTTATTTCAGATTAGTCATTTAAACCTACAGGTCATAATGCTGATTCCACTTTGGATCGAGAGTATTCTTCACAGTATCTGTAGAATGGCATTGCCCAGATCCATCAACCACCACCTTAGCAAATGGGTCCGGAAGTCCTGTGAAAAGGGGGAAATTTTTTTAAATTAAAAAATATTTGACACGGAAGACATAAGAGTAATTACATAAACATTACTATTTTTTACAAGGATTATTTCATTCTTTATAAAAGTTTAACATTTAGCTATAAATATGGTCCATTTAAAAACTATGGTTAAAGTTAATTCTACATTAAAGACCAAAAACTACATTTTTTCTTATTCCTATTCTCATCTTTAAACTATCAAGGTCTAGAGGTTATATCAAATGTGCAAGTTTTTACAGATCTTCACCTTTGAACCCAGAAACGAAAATGCTTAAAACATTTCTGGCTCTTGAGTTTTCCCAAGGTCTTCCTTAGTAGCTTATTTAAAGGACAACTTAGTAAAGGTTTTCACACAGGAACATGGGCTACAGAGAAAATAGCCAAAAAGTTTTACTGAACTACCACGGGTGGGAGAAACTAAAACAAAAAAATCTAATACCCTGCCTTGGCCTTGGCTGATTGGCTCAAAGCATCAGTCAGGTATGTGGATGTCCCAAGTTCGATTCTCAGTCAGGGCACACAGGAGAAGTACCCATCTGCTTCTCCAACCCCACTTCACCCCACTCTCATTTCTCTCTCTTCCCCCCCACCCTCTCTCTTTCTCCTCCTTTCCTGCAGCCATGGCTGATTGGAGCAGGATGGCCCCAGGCACTAGGATGGCTCCATGGTCTCTGCCTCAGGCACTAAATAATGGCTCTGTTGCAATGGAGCAACGCCCCAGATGGACCGAACATACCCCTGATGGCCATGCCGGGTGGATACTTGTTGGGGAACATGGGGGAGAGTGACTCTGCCTCACCTCTTCTCAATAAATGAAAAAAAAGAAATGAGAGGAAAAAAAACTAATGCCTGCCTTTAAAAAGCACAATATCTGGCCCTGGCCGGTTGGCTCAGTGGTAGAGCGTCGGCCTGGCGTGCAGAAGTCCCGGGTTCGATTCCTGGCCAGGGCATACAGGAGAAGCGCCCATTTGCTTCTCCACCCCTCCCCCTCTCCTTCCTCTCTGTCTCTCTCTTCCCCTCCCACAGCGAGGCTCCATTGGAGCAAAGATGGCCCGGGTGATGGGGATGGCTCCTTGGCCTCTGCCCCAGGCGCTAGAGTGGCTCTGGTCGCAGCAGAGCGACGCCCTGGAGGGGCAGAGCATCGCCCCCTGGTGGGCAGAGCGTCGCCCCCTGGTGGGCGTGCCGGGTGGATCCCGGTCAGGCACATGCGGGAGACTGTCTGACTGTCTCTCCCTGTTTCCAGCTTCAGAAAAATACAAAAGCTCAATATCTGCCTGACCAGGTGGTGGTGCAGTGGACAGAGCGTCAGATTGGGATGCGGAGGACTCAGGTTCGAGACCCTGAGGTTGCCAGTTTAAGCGTGGCTTCATCTGGTTTGAGCAAAGCTCACCAGCTTGGACCCAAGGTTGCTGGCTCGAGCAAGGGGTTACTCTGTCTGCTGAAGGCCCACGGTCAAGGCACATATGAGGAAGCAATCAATGAACAACTAAGGTATAGCAACGAAAAACTGATGATTGATGCTTCTCATCTCTCTCCGTTTCTGTCTGTCTGTCCCTATCTATCCCTCTCTCTGACTCTGTGTCTCTGTAAAAAGAAAAAAGAAAAAGAAAAAAAAAAAAAAGCTCAATATCTAGCCTGACCAGGCGGTGCCGCAGTGGCTAGAGCGTCAGACTGGGATGTGGAGGACCCAGGTTCAAAACTCCAAGGTCGCCTGCTTGAGCACGGGCTCATCTGGCTTGAGCAAGGCTCACCAGCTTGAGCACGAGGTCGGTGGCTTGAGTGTGGAATCATAGACATGACCCTATGGTCGCTGGCTTGAGCTCAAGGTCTCTGGCTTGAGCACGGGGTCACTCACTCTGCTGTAGCCCCCCCACCCATCAAGGCACATATGAGAAAGCAATCACTGAATAACTAAGGAGATGAAGGAACTGCAAAGAAGAATTGATGCTTCTCATTTCTCTCCCTTCCTATCTGTCTGTCCCTATCTGTTCCTCTCTCTGACTCTGTCAAAAAAATTAAAATTAAAAAATTTTTTTTTAAAAACTCAATATCTAGCTGGGCAATAAGAATGCCACTTATACACCAAAATAATAACTTTTAAAAAACCAACCTGAGCATAGATGACTATATTGATTTGTAATAAGTTTTATATATATTAAATCTCTTAATCCTCACAACAACCCTATGGGGTAAATACTACTACTATCTATATTTTACTTATGAGGAAGCTGAGGCACAAAGCATAATTAACCAGCCTAGTCAGAGTAGTAAGTAGCAGAGCCAGAGTCTAAAGTTTAGATTCTAAGCCCAAGCACACACAGGCTAGTTGATTCTTGATTTTTTTTGTTTGTTTTTTTACAGAGACAGAGAGAGAGTCAGAGACAGGGATAGATAGGGACAGACAGACAGGAACGGAGAGAGATGAGAAGCATCAATCATCAGTTTTTCACTGAGACACCTTAGTTGTTCACTGACTGCTTTCCCATACGTGACTTGACCGTGGGGCTACAGCAAACTAAGTAACCGCTTGCTCAAACCAGCGACCTTGGGTCCAAGCTGGTGAGCTTTTGCTCAAACCAGATGAGCCCATGCTCAAGCTGAAGACCTCAGGGTCTCAAACCTGGGTCCTCCGCATCCCAGTCCGATGCTTTATCCACTGCACCACCTCCTGGTCAGGCAGTTCTTGATTTCATGCTTTTCATTAATATGCTGCATTATAACTCCCTTACTATGCGATTCAACAGTTTGTACAAGAGCTCAGAAAAAGAGACCAGTTTGAGTTTAAACAGTAAAGGAAGGCCTTTTTTTTTCTTTTTGAGAGGATGGAACTCATTTGGGCTTTAAAGAATAACTGTAGGCCCTGGCTGGTGGCTCAGTGGATAGAGCCTCAGCCTGGAGTACTGGACGTCCCAGGGTTAATTCCCAGTCAGGGCACAAAGGAGAAGTGACCATCTGCTTCTCTCCTCTCCCTCTCCTGAAGCCAGTGGCTTAGTTGATTTGAATATCGGTCCCAGATCGGAGTTGCCAGGTGGATCCCCGTCAGGAGTCTATCTCACTATCTCCCCTCCTCTCACTTTAAAAAAAAAAAAAAAAAAGGGGAGCACCAAGGAGAGTATGACAATATTTAAAAGGCTTAAAGGAGTCCAACCATAGGATTTGAAAGGTGCTGAGGTGTGAAACTAACTATAGTTGGAGAGATAGCACTGATCAAAAAGAAAATACAGGCTTGAAGTAACTGAGGAATTTAACAGGGAGCCACAAGGGTTCTTGAGTATGGCTGTAAATATATATTTTGTAAATATATTTTTGTATTTTTCTATTAATGGTATTCAAGATGGATCAAGAGAAGGAAAAACTAGAGGTAGAGGACATCTATGAAACTGTTATAAGCGTCATACTAGCATGAAGAACAGTAGGATGAGTTGACCCTGAACTAGGGAAGTCACATGTCAAGGAAAAGGGAATGACAGTGGAGAAAGCTACTCTCAAAGCTATAGAATGAATTTGTAAGAAACTGTCAAAAATGACACTACAGTTTCAGTCCCAACAATAAAAATAGAGGCCTTTTTGGAAAAAAAAAAAAAAAAAAGGTTAGGAGAAGGTAGAACTAAATAAAACATTAAAAAGACAAAATGACTTTAGATGTTCTACATATTGAGATAGTATAGATCTCCTATGGACAGCTGAAAATAGTACAACAAAATGTTAGTAAGTGTTGGTAACTGGAAAAACTTTGCACCTTGATACTTATGCTAACTTTTTTTAAAGTCAAGATACTAATATACCAAGATTCAAAGACAGACAGAAATTGCCTTAGCTAGTTCTAATTCTATGATTCTATGATCTGCAAGTATTTAAGAAGAAACTTGGTAAGTTAGGATATCAATCTACTTAATCTATATTGTTCTTTAAGTTTAACACTATTCATATTATTTCCATAAGACCTAACAATTTATAAATGTGTTTAATTGAAAAATATTTTTCCCTCTACATTCAATAACATTTTTAAAGTATTTTCTGCTGGGAGAAATCTACACTACCTTGCTCTTTTGATTCTACTATATAAGCAATAAACATATAAACGTATGTAAGCAAAGACAAACAAATTAAAAAATCACACTGCTAGCTTGTTTTACTAAAGAATTAACTAAAGGATTAAGGACTAAGAAAAACAACTTTTTCCATACAAAAACACTAGGTGTGGCTTCCAAATCTTTATATAAATATGAATGTCTGAGTCCCATCCTCCTATGTCTCTCTTCCGTCAAATAACCCAAAATATAAGCTCCATTCCCAACCAAAAAATACCTGAGTCTCAACTTACCTGAGTACATCATTCTACAAAAATTTAACTTGAGAGCCAATGTGGTCAAAAGCTGTCAAGTTTTCTAAAGTGAGACCCCTAGTGGTAAATATAAAGTGGCTCAAGTATTTTTCTGTATTTTTAAAACTTTCTTAATTCTCCCTATCACTTCTGAATCATACAAAATAGCTAGAGCTCAAGAATTTTTTCACTGTACAAATGTACTTAATATGCTGAAAATAATAATGAAATAAAATTTTAAGCTTAAAAATGAGTTATCAGAGAAAAGAATGAATTGTTTTTGATTGAGGAAGAAAAAAAAACCATTCAGTCAACCAATCTTGATTCTGAATGACTTCAATATGGCCCCTATACAACACCTTAACACAGTGTGTTACAGACAGATCTTTTATTTAAATGCTGCATAAAAGAAAAAATAATTTGGTACTAATCACATTCCTTTAAAAACATGCATGATGGATAAAGTTAATGGTAAAATCTAGATGGTGGGTATTCACTGTAAATTTCTTTACATGTTTCTGTACGTTTGAAAATTTTGCTGCTAAAATGTTGGAGGAAGGAGGAAGAACCTATTTTTAAAAGCCAATAAGCTTGTGTCTTTTAAAAGCCCTGGCCAGTTGGATCCTGGTTGGTTCAGTGGTAGAGCGTGGCCAGGTGTGCAGATGTCCTGGGTTCAATTCCCGGTCAGGGCACACAAGCGACCATCTGCTTCTCCACCCCTCCCTTTCCTCTCTCTCTCTCTTCCCCTCCCACAGTCTCCCGCATCCATGGCTCTACTGGTTCTTGGGTGCTGAGGATGGTTCCATGGCTTGCCTCAGGTGCTAAAATGGCTTGGTTACCTAGCAATGGAGCAGTGGCCCCAGATGGGCAGAGCATCACCCCATAGGGAGCTTGCCAGGTGGATTCCAATTGGGGTGCATGCAGGAATCTGTCTCTCTGCCTCCCTTCCTCTAAAATAAAACATTTTAAAATCCAGTAAGTTTGTAAACCGTTAAAAAAAAAAATGACTGGCCCTGGCCGGTTGGCTCAGTGGTAGAGCATCGCCCTGGCATGCGGAGGTCCCGGGTTTGATTTCCGGCCAGGGCACAAAGGAGAGGCGCCCATCTGCCTCTCCACCCCTCCCCCTCTCCTTCCTCTCTGTCTCTCTCTTCCCCTCCCGCAGCCAAGGCTTCATTGGAGCAAAAGATGGCCCGGGCGCTGGGGATGGCTCCTTGGCCTCTGCCCCAGGCGCTAGAGTGGCTCTGGTTGCGACAGAGCAACGCCCCGGATGGGAAGAGCATCGCCCCCTGGTGGGCAGAGCGTCGCCCCCTGGTGGGCAGAGCGTCGCCCCCTGGTGGGCGTGCCGGGTGGATCCTGGTCGGGCGCATGCAGGAGTCTGTCTGACTGCCTCCCCATTTCCAGCTTCAGAAAAATACAAAAAAAAAAAAAAAATGACTGCACAAAACTCTTCTCAGCAAAGGTAGATACCATGAAATAAAATTATCTCAAGTTATACAAATTACTCTATAAAAGACCACACGTAGCAGTATATTTTTTCCTATAATTAAATATATATATATTTCATCAGCTTATAGTCCTGCTTCACATTAAAATTTACTTTTCTCATTCAACACAATTTAAACTGAATTGCAAGCAAAACCTTAACTATAATTCAGTATCATGATCATTACATTTTGATCAATAAACACACATTCTCACTCAAATGTAATTAAGAAAATTAAGAACTATTATTTCATTCTTTCTCTGGAATGAAATAATATAAACAGGTGAGAATGAATGTAAATCTACCCCAGTGGGAGGACCTCAGTAGTGCGAGCCGGGACATTCCATCCCAGCTGAGCCCCTTTTGGAGCTCCCAGGACTGGCTTTCCTGTTACCCTTTCCAGAGCCACCAAGTGTTTCCTTCACTGTGGATTTTAAAGATACTCACACAGTTTCCCCTAATGTTTTTTATCCCTAAAGCAAGCTCACAACTCTTAAGAATTTTTATCAATTTTTACTGCTTACATCAATAAAAAAAGAAAAGTTTTGTTTTTTACATACAACTTAAGGAGAGATAAAGATCATATAGGTAATTGATAATCAACTCTTAGAGGTTTATAAAAAATTAAAGATCCCTCTAGATTTCCTAGTAAAACTGAGACAAGGCTATCTGGATATTTTATTGGAGAAGCTGTGTCTTGGGGCTCTGAAGGAAGAAGAAGACTTTAGGGAAGAAGGCTTGGAGACAAAACTGAGGATTTTATCTTTAAAACCAGAGAAGATATCTTGAAGGGTATAGAAGCCATTGTAAGAGTGTGTAGGCCTCACTTCCCCATCCTTTTCTCTTGTCACCAGCCTATCTGATCCTACTTGCCACTTGCAGTCCTACCAAGATAAATCCTACCTCAAATCAACCTTAAGAAGGTTAAAAAGAGTACATACTGGTTATTAGTTTATTAGTGACAGGGATGGATGTGAGTAGCTCAGCACCAGCCTGTGAAGATAATATTAACTGGTGGCAGCCCAGAGAAAGACCACTCACTGGGTACAAAAACTGGGGTAGAGGGTACATAGTACATCAACTGCTCCTATCTTTCTTAACTATGTCCTAAAGCGCAGATACCATTAACATTTTTATTTATATAGTTTTTATAAGATGTTATTTTATAAACTTTAATCTAGAAAGATTGGAAGTAGTAAAATTTTAAATTGAATGAATTATGATTTTAAAATATATCAGGAGCTTAATATATCTTTTAACCAAACCCTTGAGAATTATGTAATGTCATACTAGCACTTACAGCCAGTTTTTGTTGGCTGGTGGGACTTTATTAGATTTAAAAATCTAATAAAACTTTATTTCTAACTTCAATAGTTTACATATAAAACTTTGTTGGCTGGCCCTGGCCAGTTGGCTCAGCAGTAGAGCATTGGCCCAACATGTGGAGTACCAGATTCGATTCTTGGCCAGGGCACACAGTGAGAAGCACCCATCAGCTTCTCCACCTTTCCCCCTCTCCTTCCTCTCTTAACTCTCTCTTCCCCTCCTGCAGCCAAGGCTCCATTGGAGCAAAGTTGGCCCGGACGCTGAGGACAGGTGTATGGCCTCCACCTCAGGCGCTAGAATGACTCCGGCTGCAACAGAACATTGCCCCCTGGTGGGCATGCTGGGTGGATCCTGGTTGTGTGCATGCAGTGTCTCCACCACCACCCCACCCCCCCACCCCCCACGTCTCACTTTGGAAAAATAGAAAGAAAACAAAAAAAAAACTTTGTTGGCTTAGAGTTTTTTACTAAATATTTTACTATTTTTTATTCAATAAATTAAAAGTATCCACATGCAAGGGGTACTTCCTAATCCTTGTCACAAAACTTAATTCTAAAATAAAGCCACAAAAAATATCGCAACAGATGAGCAAAGAGACAACAAATAAAGAAACCAAGTATCTTCTTTGGAGTCTGTGATGTAAGAGCGTCTACAATCAAAGGTAGCAGAGATTTCTTTCCTACAGTCTGGAAATTTCAAACAAGCTGAATGACTTCCCTACTTTCCAAGGAATCCTGAATGCACAGGTAAAATGTCCTACAGAATGTTTGAGGAAAACATGTGTTTACAAAGTAATCTTAAACCTTTTCTAGAAATCTAGTAGTATGCACACCTTCAATATACATTACACATATCATATACACACCAGCACTCACACACATTTCACACAAATATGTGGGAGGGTTAGATAGAGGGAAAGGGGTTAAGGCTAAAAGAGCACAAAATCCTCTAAAAAAAAAAAGTGATGCCAAAGGCTCTGAATCAAAGCATTCATAAAACAATACTGAGTAAATTTCTGAATAGAGAAATCCCTAAGCCAGACAATTCTGAAAACACTGTCCAAAATATTCACACACAACATACAAGATTTAAAGTTAATTTACTTACGGAAAAAATCCTTTTTCACCAAATTTTTTGCACAGAGTACTGTAAAGGAAACAAAAAAATACATGGGTATTAAAATAAAATGATTAGGAATGCACTGTCACAAGTGTCATTTTTAAACACTGAAAACACCACTGAATAATAATTAAACACTAACTACAGGAAGGTATGAAATATGATCACAAACTTTCATTAATAAGTAGTACAAACATTCATGTACATCCTCGTGCCTCCTGACCATCCAGAGTACAATGAAACAAATTTTTTTTTTTCTCTGAAGCTGGAAACGGGGAGAGACAGTCAGACAGACTCCCGCATGCGCCCGACAGGGATCCACCCGGCACGCCCACCAGGGGCGGAGCTCTGCCCACCAGGGGGCGCCGCTCTGCCGCGACCAGAGCCACTCTAGCGCCTGGGGCAGAGGCCAAGGAGCCATCCCCAGCGCCCGGGACATCCTTGCTCCAATGGAGCCTCGGCTGCAGGAGGGGAAGAGAGAGACAGAGAGGAAGGGGGGGGGTGGAGAAGCAAATGGGCGCCTCTCCTATGTGCCCCGGCCGGGAATCGAACCCGGGTCCCCCGCACGCCAGGTCGATGCTCTACCGCTGAGCCAACCGGCCAGGGCCGAAACAAAAATTTTTATTTTAAAAATGTGTAAGGCAACATTTAAAAAAGGCAAATGTATGTTCTTCTTGTTTCCATAAATTGGTTATCAGACAAATATGATTTTAAGTTAATAAATCTGTAACTGGAACTAATTTCATTTTTTGGGGAAAAAAACTCACTCCTGGGGGTCAGCATGCATGAAAAAAACACACTACTCAAAGGGTTAAAGACTAGCAAAAGACATTTGAAATAGTGGTTGTAACTTTAGCAATGATCACCAGTAACAGCTGAGGACAAGAAAGTTTGTAAATCTGATACTCTGATAAGAATCCAATTCCTATCTTCCATCCAGATCTATCCCCAGGGTAGCTTGGTTCCAAGGAGAAAACAGTCCTAAGGAGGAAATATGTAGATTCGAGTTGATACATATTTTTTAGGGATAAAATAATTTTATACTGAAGAGGAGCATAAATAAGATAAAGCTTTCTTTCTTTTTTTATTTTTAGTGAGAGTAGAGGAGGCAGAGAGGCAGACTCCGCATGTGCTCCAACCGGGATCCACCCGGCAAGGCCACTGGGGCTTGATGCTCTGCCCATCTGGGGCCATTGCTCCATTGCTCAGCAACCAAGCCATTTGTTTAGCGCCTGAGGCTGAGGCCAACTCACTTGAACCAACCCATCACTGTGGGAGGAGGAAGAGGCAGAGAGAGGGGGGGGGAGAAGGGAAAGGGGAGAGGGGGAGAGAGGAGGGGTGGAGAGATGGAGGGGTGGAGAAGCAGATGGTCGCTTCTCCTGTGTGCCCTGACTGAGAATCCAACTCAGGATATCCACACGCAGGGCTTACGCTCTACCACTGAGCCAAATGGCCATGGCAAAGCTTTCTTTATCGTGTATGTTAGGTTTTTTGAATAGTGTTCTGGTATTTACTCTGCATCTAAACACCACAGAAACTTTACAGGAGAGATAAATTACCTTCTAAATCATCAGCTCAACAACAAGATGGATCTACTATATCTTTCAAAAATTAAGTTAATATATTGAGCTAGATATCCCAAATCCACATTCTCTGGACTACCTTCCATTGAATTATTTATATGGTGATAGACGCAAAACCTTGTGAATATATTAAAACCATTGAATTGCACAGTGTAAAGAGAAGAATTTTAGACTGTGAGTAACAGGGGGTCCTTGGGTAACGACAGTCTCGATATGCAACGTTTTGAGTTTATGATACTCACTCCCATAAAAACTTTAAAAAATTGAGACATCAGTGTTTCGGCTTACACCATTAGCATTGTACTTACGAAGTATGTGGGCAAACTAGTTTAGTTGCGTGTGGCGGAACAATACGCAGTAATGTGCCATAGGAGTGAGGGAGTTGGCGTCCCCCAGTAGGTTTACCTGAGCCATTTTGGATTGTTAAAAGCGCAAGTGTTCCGCTTGTGTTAGACTAGGGTTTGTTTTGATATACACCAAAATTCAGGTTACGTCACTGTTGTAGGAACGGAACTGTGTCGTAACCCAAGGACCCCCTGTATATTTCAATTAAAATATTACTGCTTAAACAGAGTCATAAACTTCACTTCTTTCATTCAAACGCAATTCAAGTGAAGGCAAAACATCAAGTTCCATGTATTTATAGTTTAATTTATAAAATATCTATGAAAGTAATGTTTGACTAATTTCTATCCACTTCTCACAGTTTAAGTGGTCTGTTCAATTAGTTACAATTACTGGAACTTTAGTGTGTGAAAATTCATTTAACATTATAAACCTTGGGAATAAGTCTAAATATAACTAATCATTTTTAAAGTTCAAATGAAAATCATTTTGAAAACAGATGCCATAAGTAAACAAAATCATTAAGTAAGCACAAGACACTAATTTACTAATCAGAGTCTCTTAGGCCCTGTCTTAGAAACAGTTTTGTTTTTTAAATCATAAAAACTTAATCATGAAAACTAAGGCCATAACTAAGAGTACAAAATCAGAAACTTGATTTAGAAGAATGCATTCCTAAACTTTTACTATCATCATATAAACTGAATAGACTACTCAGGATTAATACATACACAATGCATGTGCAAATACAAATTATGGTCTTCAGTATTAATGAGGTGATGATAATTCAAAGAAGTGAAATTATTTCACATCATACCTCAAAGAAACAGAAAACATGGAATTTCTGTAAACTTCTTGTCACTAAACTTACAAACTTAACTGTTTTGATACTCATTCTTTTCTTCCTTCCACTTACTACCCTGTTTCCCCGAAACTAAGACATCCCTTGAAAATAAGACCTAGGACATCTTTAGGAGCAAAAATTAATATAAGACACTGTCTTATTTTTGGGGAAACAGGGTAGATTATTGTACATAGAAATAGTCACAAGAAATTCTTGATGGAATTCAGAGTTTGGCTGGTTTTGCTGATGTTTGTGATAACACATGACTACAGTATATTAATAAATGTTGATTTTTTTGTTCAACAATAAATGTAAATTCTTGTTCATGGAAAAATAAGATATCCCCTGAAAAAAAGACCTAGCGGTATTTAGGAGCAAAAATTAATATAAGACACTGGCTTATTTTCGGGGAAACATGGTATGTCCACTCTCCTGACTAACACTATCCTTCTGCCTTGTGCTCTGGATCTCATACCCAGCCCAGCACTTTCTCAGGGAACTTGGCTCTCCTCTCCTCCACCGAACAGCCTCGTCAGCATTTCAGCACACTCAAGTCTCACCCATGCCTCTTCCCTTGAGCTACCATCCAACCTCTTTTCCTTCATAATGAAACTATAACTGCTCACAAAAATTAGGGGATATTTCAAAGTGAATATGAAGCGATGAAATATCCTCTAATTTTTGTGAGCAGTGTGCTTTAACTGTCTACACTTCATGACCCCACTTCTGTTCCCCTACTGTAATATGGTTCCCTCTCTCACTATTGCCCTGCACTGCTTTTCCAAAGCCCTGGGACCTACCCACTAACTCCATCCAATGAATACTTTTTATTCTTTATCAGATTTGACCCGAGGGGCACTTGCATCTACTGATGATAATCCCTCTTCTGGACGCTCTCTCTTTTTTGGTTTCTATTTAACACATCTACTAGTTTTTCACCAGGCACAAAACTCATGCTACAGTCTTCCCTGCCAGATCTTTCTCCTACTCTCCATCAATGAAAGTTGAGTTCTTCATGGTTTTGCCCTAGATACTCTTCTTTCTTTTTTTTATTTTGTATTTTTCTGAAGCTGGAAACGGGAAGAGACAGTCAGAGAGACAGACTCCTGCATGCGCCCGACCAGGATCCACCCGGCACGCCCACCAGGGGCGAAGCTCTGCCCACCAGGGGGCGATGCTCTGTCCCTGGGGACGGAGGTCACTCTGCCTCGACCAGAGCCACTCTAGCGCCTGGGGCAGAGGCCAAGGAGCCAATCCCAGCGCCCGGGCCATCTTTGCTCCAATGGAGCCTTGGCTGCAGGAGGGGAAGAGAGAGACAGAGAGGAAGGAGGGGGGGTGGAGAAGCAAATGGGCGCTTCTCCTATGTGCCCTGGCCAGGAATCAAACCCGGGTCCCCCGCATGCCAGGCCGACGCTCTACCGCTGAGCCAACCGGCCAGGGCCAGATACTCTTCTTTCATTCTGTAATGAGAGGAACGCAGATGTCCATCTAACCTTGGAATTATCTGTGAACTGTTACATGTGTAAGAACTCATATTGTTTCTGGGGGAGTTACAGTTTAATAAATTGACAAGGCCCTTCCCTCTTAAAATACAGATCTGAGGAGCCATTTTTCCATACATTCTCCCTGGTCTGTACCATTTTGACCACTTAAATCCATAACCCAAACACCTCTGCTCCCTCCTAAACTCCAGGTTCACACAGGCAAACTAAGTATATCCCCAAAATAAAATCTTCATTTTCTCTCTCCCCCAAAACTGCTCCTCCAATTTACTTTCTTTCAATAAATAGCCTTGCTTTCCACTCCACTGCCTCTGGCAGAAACCTCCATAGCAGCCTTCACTGTTCCTCCCTTTCCCCACCACCTGGCAATTACCAGTTCTAATCAATATCCTTCATCTGTCCACTTCTCTTATCATTGCCACCATCCTAGTCCAGGCTACCATCAACTACTGTCTATCAGTGGTCAGCAAGCTGCGGCTGGCGAGCCACATGCGGCTTTGGCCCCTTGAGTGTGGCTCTTCCACAAAATACCACGTGCAGGCACTAGCTCGATAAGGAATGTACCTACCTATATAGTTTAAGTTTTAAAAATTTGGCTCTCAAAAGAAATTTCAATCATTGTACTGTTGATATTTGGCTCTGTTGACTAATGAGTTTGCTGACCACTGGTCTAGGTCATTACAATAGCTTCCCAATCAGTCCCCTGCCTCAAACCTCAACCTCCTCCAATCAGTTCTCCACAATGGACCCAAAGTAATTTTTCTAAAAATGATTAAGTCCTTCCATCGATTTCCCCTCCTTTTAATAATATTCCAGCACATCCTTAAAACATTCCTCAAAACTGTCCTTCCACTTGTGCTGTTTTCTCATACCCAACCTACATCTTTCTCAGGGACCTTGTCTCCTGTCCCCTCTACTGACCTCCACCCTTAAAATTCCCAAGGTCTTCAGGCCCAAACTGTACTTTGGTTTCCAATGCCCTTCTGGTCCTGGCTTCTGCTTACTTCTCTGACCTCACCTTTCATCACTATCTCTCCCCTCCAAACCCCTAAGTCCCAGATCCAGCCATGCTAAACTTTCACTTTCTTAAATGTGCACCATCTCTCACCCACAACCTTCACACTCCTGAAACATTTTTCTCAGGCTTCATCTCTCATCTTTTAGGTCTCAAAAAGAAAGGAAGCCTTTTAGAGCATGTTCCTCTCAACCCTCTGCCCACTTGTATTTTCATAAAAGCCCATTCTTTTCATAGGCATTCATCGCACTTTATGATAATTGTTTACATTTACAATGTTGCCTATAACAATGAAGGTGGTAAACTCCATACAGTAAAAAAAGCTTTAAAATCAAGTTTATGAAAACTGAATTTTAGCAACCCAATGACTAGGGAAGATAATATCAGGGTCCTACAAGAGGTTCATTAAAAGGTTAATTTAAAGCCTGACCAGGCAGTGGCGCAGTGGATAGAGCGTTGGACTGGGATGCAGAGAACCCAGGTTCGAGACCCTGAGGTCGCCAGCTTGAGCGCAGGCTCATCTGGTTTGAGCAAAGAGCCCACCAGCTTGAACCCAAGGTCGCTGGCTCCAGCAAGGGGTTACTCAATCTGCTGAAGGCCCACAGTCAAGGCACGTATGAGAAAGCAATCAATGAACAACTAAGGTGTTGCAACGCGCAATGAAAAACTAATGATTGATGCTTCTCATCTCTCTCCGTTCCTGTCTGTCTGTCCCTGTCTATCCCTCTCTCTGACTCACTCTCTGTCTCTGTAAAAAATAAATAAATAAAAGGTTAATTTAAAGCCTGACCAGGTGGTGGCGCAGTGGATAAGAGCATCAGACTGGGATGCAGAGGACCCAGGTTTGAGACCCCCAGGTCACCAGCTTGAGCGCAGGTTCATCTGGTTTGAGCAAGGCTCACCAGCTTGGACCCAAGGTCGCTGGCTCAAGCAAGGGGTCACTCGGTCTGCTGTAGCCCCACAGTCAAGGCACATATGTGAAAGCAATCAATGAACTAAGGTGTCGCAACAAAAAACTGATGATTGATGCTTCTCATCTCTCTCCGTTCCTGTCTGTCCCTATCTGTCCCTATCTAACTCTGTCTCTGTAAAAAAAAAAAAAAAAAAAAAACAACAAAAAAAACCCCACAAAACGTTAATTTAAAATATAAACAAATACCAGGATCAATCAGATTGCTAATCTTAACATTAGATCAAGGCCTCCAGTGAGTTCTTGCTTAAATTATTGTATACCCTAAAAGGAAAAACTCTGATTTGTAACATTTTTAAGATTCTCAAACATAACTTGAGATATGGTAATTTATTTGCATACAGTATTTTCAGGGCTTGGAGCCTTTACACCGCACTGCTATTTTTCTTGGGAATGTGCTCTGGGTACTAGGACCACCATCATCACTCTTCCCATCCTCAGTACCAACTGTAAGATTCAGGAAATACTCAAGGAGTCAATGAACTTCAATTGGACTCCTATTTGTCACCATAACAAACTGTCAACCAAGGATGTATATAACAGAATTTCCCTGGAAAATATATGTACCATACTACAATGTAATACTATATTTGTAGCATAATTTTATATTTATATCTGTATAAGTTTGTATTTGTAAATATATCATTTTTTGTAATAGAAACTATAGAAAGTTGTACCAAGAATGAAGATCATTGACCTAGGAAGGGGTGCCAATGTAAAGAAACTTTCACTTTAGTTTTCTAAATGATTATTACAGGCAAGAGGTAAAAATAATTTTGAAAAACACCAGACGAAGCTACTGGGAGGAGAGGAAATGTGTAAGGTGAATGGAGCCAGAACAAAGGCTAGGGAGTACAGACTTTCTCCTAGACAGCTATCAGTATTTCCATAACTTTAATATTTAGTAAGCTTTCTACTAATGTATCATACACAGAAAAGTGCAAAAATCTTAACTACATAATTCAATAAATTTTCACTAATTTTTATACTAAAACAAACAAACTGAACTTCAAATATTTATTTAGCAGTCATGTGTCACTTTGATTAATGCTGACTACAAATGCGACATTACACCAGCACAATGCCATTACTCCAGAATCCATTAGGGACCATGTCCATGGCCTGTCGACTTGGACTAAATTAATCTTACTAGACTACTTTGATCATGTACCTTTCTCAAATTCTTTCAAAGCATTTCTCATTCTTAAGTTTACACCCCAACCCCAGCCTGTTCTAGCAATTCTCCTCAGCCCTTCTGCAGATAGATGGTTTGAAATAAGCCTAGGTTGGCCTTGTTGGTATACCCTATTTCACACAGATGCAGATGTGACCATCTTGAGATGCTTAATGAGAAGGGAGCACTTCCTACCATTCATTCTTTCACCCATTTCCTGAGCACCCACTTTGTGTCAAGTGCTATGAAAGATTCAGCAGATACAAAGATAAATCAGACCCAGTCCTTTGCCCTCAGAGCCTGCAGGTTAAGTGTAATTCAAATATGCCACAAATGTCTTCTTTGCTGTTGTTTCTCAAGAAATGTTTTCAAATTTCACAAAAATCCCCTTTCAGTAACTTCTATTTGAGGCAGTGAGGGGACGTGCAGATGTAATAAATATAACTATTTAAGTCAATAATTCCTTTCTGGATAGAAAGGAGTTACTACATGTAAAACACAATATAACAATATCAGAGTATAAATCCCAGCTGTAGAAATAGAATGCAATTGCTGTTCTTACTGAGTTGTACTCATAATGAATGGCTGTCTATGCTTCATCTGAATAAAACTCCCAACTGCTCAGTGTCTTCTTGCCAAAAATTCCCCTTCCTCCTCCAGATTGGAGTTGCATTCCAATTACACTGCCGATTGGAATGAGACTGCTTGAGAGAAAGGAAAAAAACACTCAGACATCCCGTCTTCCTTTGCCCCACAAAAACAGATTTAATAACACTGTTCCTGCAACTGAAGAGTTGTATAGACTATTTTTAAACAGAGTAGATTTTTCTGGGTTTTCTCTGAATTTATATTATCACTGTAAAATAAAACTGAAGTTCAAGATAACATTCCTATACAAATTCCAACAAGATGGCCTAGTGCTTTAAAAATGCTAATATGCACCCTTCCTGGTCGCTGGCAACTGACAGTAATTTAGATCTTTCTGCTCCAAGAAACAACCTTTACCTCAACTCTTAAATGTGAAATGAAAAATGAAACAAGTTCTACAGAAAACTTGTACACAATATGTATGTGTACATTTTTTCTTATTTTATTTTTTTGACGAGAGTGAGTCAGAGAGAGGGACAGATAGGGACAGAAATACAGGAAGGGAGAAAGATGAAGAGCATCAATTCTTTGTTGTGGCACCTTAATGGTTCATTGATTGCTTTCTCATGTGCCTTGACCGGGGGGCTCCAGGAGAGCAAGTGACCTTGGGCTTCAAGCCAGAGACCTTTGAGTTCAAGCCAGTGACCCTGGAGTCATGTCTATGATCCCACACTCAAGCTAGCGATCGTGCGCTCAAGCTGGTAAGCCCGTACTCAAGCTGGTGAGCCCACACTCAAGCCAGATGAGCCAGCGCTCAAGCAGCGACTTTAGGGTTTCAAACCTAGGTCTTCCATGTCCCAGTGGAACGCTCTATCCACTGCTCCACTGCCTGGTCAGGCTACAATTTTTATATGTATGTGTTTTAGTTATTGTTGCTCAAAACAGAAACACTACACAAAGATTCACATTCAAGAGCTTTATTTAAAAATGTTGCAATGAGCAAAATATCAGATACAATTCTATGTGCACAAGAACAATGAAATGGTTAAGCATGACAAACAGCATGTTGAAATATTCTACAGCCATTAAAATTATGTAAATATGTTTACTGACAAGAAAATATTTCCTTAATATGCTATTAAAAGCTTTTTGTTTTTCTTGTGTGACAGAGAAAGAGACAGAGAGAGGGATAGAGACAGACAGGAAGAGAGAGAGATGAGAACCATCAATTCTTCATTGTGGCACCTTAGTTGTTCATTGATTGCTTTCTCATATTATGTACCTTGACTGGGGGGGCTACAGCAGATCGAGTGACCCCTTACTCAAGCCAGCGACCTTTGGGCTCAAGCCAGAGACCATGAGTCATGTCTATGATTCCACACACAAGCCAACAACCCTGTGCTCAAACTGATGAGCCCACGCTTAAAGCCAGCAACCTCAGGGTTTTGAACCTGGGTCCTCCGCGTCCCAGTCCAATGCTCTATCCACTGTACCACCACCTGGACAGGCTAAAAGTTTATTTATAAACAGTACATTTGGGCCTGACCCGAAGTGGCAAAGTGGATCAAGTGTCGACCTGGAACGTTGAGGTCGCCAGTTCGAAACCCCTGGCTTGCCTGGTCAAGGAACATATGGGAGTTGATGCTTCCTGCTCCTCCCCCCATCTCTCTTTCTCTCTCTTCTCCTCCCTCTCTAAAATTAATAAATTTAAAAATATACAGATTTTAAAAAGCAGTCCATTTAATACAATATAAGTTTAGGAAAGAATATAAAAAGACTAGGTAACACTTACTGAATATTTACTATGTGCAAGCGTACACCAACCACTCTGTAAAGTCAGTAGTTTCACTTACATTTTACTTATTTATTTTATTTACTTACTTGTTTATTCATTCATTTATATTACCTACATTTTACAAGAAACTAAAGTTCAAGCATAAAAGACTTGCCAAAGATGACACTGTAAATTCTAGAATTTAGATTCTGAGTCAAATTAATCTAATTACAGAACCCGAATTCATAACCACCATATATAGAATGAAACATAGTCTCTCAAATCAGCTCTTCCTTTTTAAATGAACTTAAATGCTGATTAAAGTAATTACTGGTGAGACGAGCTCACAAAATGGTTACAAGAAACCAAGGCTGCAGAAAAGCCTTCTCCAAAATATAAGAAATTTTCCTCATTCAACAGCTATAATAGTTTACTTCTGCAATCATATTAGACCTGATTTTAACTAAATATCTAGGTACATACGTGCAATTTAATCAAGGAATGTTAGGCAATTCATTTCATGCACGTTGCAAAACAAACTGGGCCTCTAAGTTCAAATTAATGTACTTGTACCTTGCAGGTAATTAATTTAATTAGTGTATTAAATGATGCATTAAAAGATACAGCTTCTATCACAATGATGTAAATATTCTTACTAAAACAACAAACAATATCATCATTTAAGTATTTCACCAAAGGAAAAATTGGTTCTCAAGTTAACCAATTAAAAATTACCTTTCTTTTTTTTTTTTTCCTTTTTTTTTTTTTTTTTTTTGTATTTTTCTGAAGCTGGAAACGGGGAGAGACAGTCAGACAGACTCCCGCATGCGCCCGACCGGGATCCACCCAGCACGCCCACCAGGGGCGATGCTCTGCCCACCAGGGGGCGATGCTCTGCCCCTCTGGGGCGTCGCTCTGCTGTGACCAGAGCCACTCTAGCGCCTGGGGCAGAGGCCAAGGAGCCATCCCCAGCGCCCGGCCATCTTTGCTCCAATGGAGCCTTGGCTGCGGGAGGGGAAGAGAGAGACAGAGAGGAAGGAGGGGAGGGGGGTGGAGAAGCAAATGGGCGCCTCTCCTATGTGCCCTGGCCAGGAATCAAACCTGGGTCCCCCGCACGCCAGGCCGACGCTCTACCGCTGAGCCAACCGGCCAGGGCCAACAGCCATCTTCTTGCTGTGTCCTGACGTGGCCAAGAGAAGCATCAGCTCTCTTGAGTTTCTTCTTATAAGGGCACAAATCCCAATAGAAGAGTGCCACCCGCCCTGGCCAGTTGGCTCAGAGTGTCGGCCTAGCGTGCCGAGGACCCGGGTTCAATTCCCGGCCAGGGCACACAGGAGAAGCGCCCATTTGCTTCTCCACCCCTCCGCCGCGCTTTCCTCTCTGTCTCTCTCTTCCCCTCCCGCAGCCAAGGCTCCATTGGAGCAGGGATGGCCCGGGCGCTGGGGATGGCTCTGTGGCCTCTGCCTCAGGCGCTAGAGTGGCTCTGGTCGCAACATGGCGACGCCCAGGATGGGCAGAGCATCGCCCCCTGGTGGGCAGAGCGTTGCCTCATGGTGGGCGTGCCGGGTGGATCCCGGTCGGGCGCATGCGGGAGTCTGTCTGACTGTCTCTCCCTGTTTCCAGCTTCAGAAAAATAAAAAATAAATAAATAAATAAATAAATAAAAAAGAAGAGTGCCACCCTCATCACCTAATTACCTCCCAAAAGCCCCACCTTCACATACCATCACATTAGGGATTGGGATTCAACATATGAAATTTAGGAGATATAAACATTCAATCATTACCAAAGTTTATGTATCTAGTAAGCTTTCAGTAGATACTGCTGAGTCTAAATCTGTATGTCTAGCCTCACTCCTCTCCCAAACTTCATGTCCTTATTTCAGTTGACTACCACACATACCCACTTTGAAACTTCACCAGAACTTCAAATTATTTTTATTCAAAGTTGAATTAATAAGCTTCCCTAATAAACCAGCTCTTATTCTTTTGACCTCCCTAGGCCTGTGAACTGCACCACATGCTTCCAATTATCCAGAAAATAAATGTCTTTCTTACCTCTCTCCCTCCCTGACCACCCCACATTTAAAGCAGTTGTCATAGTATATCAAGTATCACATATCTCTATGCCTATTTACATTTCCAGTGTTCACATTTAAATATCTATTTTATAATGTGCCAGAAAGACTTCCACAGACTTTCTTGCTTGATCCTTAAAAGTTTGTAAGTTATGTTTTAATATCCACAGAAAAGGAAATTACCACTCAGAGTCGTGGCTTGCCTCAACCTGTCACCTAGTAAATGAGCACTTTAAATCCAGGTTCCCTCCTCTTTTTCTATAGATTACTTACTTATAGGCTATCTAAGACCCCAGCCTTCTCTCCCATTAACCTCTAGACTAAAAACTCAACCTCTTTGTCTCCCCTAATAAGCCCAGGACTTCTCTGCCTTTGCCCTTATTCAATAGATTTCTCCCACCTCAAGTGCTATTATTCTAATTGCTGATCTTCAAAATCTCATCCATTTATCAAATTTCAATTCCATGTGCAACTTTCTGATTCTCCTTTCTCACAATCTGATTTTGATCTCTCCCTTCCTGTGACCTTCCAACATTTTGACTCCTGTTTTATATGTCCCCTCTCACTTGCTCATATTAAACTTATACACATGATGTCTTATCCTTCCCTTTATGTCCTATTAAACTGTCAATTTCCTAGAGACAAAGTTGTGACTTTTTAGCTCTCCTACAGTTTTTATATATCTTTTTTATTTTATTTTTTGTGGCAGAGACAGAGAGAGGGACAGATAGGGACAGACAGGAACAGAGAGAGATAAGAAACATCAATTCTTCGTTGTGGCTCTTTAGTTGTTCATTGATTGATTTCTCATATGTGCCTTGACTGGGGGGGGGGGGGGCCTAAGCAGACCGAGTGACCCCTTGCTCGAGCCAGTGACCTTGGGCTCAAGCTGGTGAGCCTTGCTCAAACCAGATGAGCCCACGCTCAAGCTGGCAACCTCGGGGTCTCAAACCTGGGTCCTCCATATCCCAGCTCTACCCACTGTGCCACCACCTAGTCAGGCCAGTTTTTATATATCTTTAACTTGATATACACTCAAATACTTGCTGAAGCAATAAAATCCTCAAAAAAATCACTGCCAAGGTAGTATCTTGCTCATAAGGGTGAGCAAACTAAAAGTTAAAATAATAAAGCAAAACTCACTCCTTGCTTTTCTTAACCTAGTAAGTCTTTTTCTTCAAATCAGGATTGCTTCCTCAACTATTGTAGCACTCTGCTTACCCTAGGGCCCAACTACCTACTGGAGCCCTTTCCTAATATCACACATCTCATTGAGCCTTCTCTCTCATACACAATAATGTTCTCCAATTGTATTAACCTTATTTCTACAATAATATAAACAAGGATAAGTTCCTTGGTCCTCTTCATCCTTCCAACCTCTAAAAAAAACTATAGTCGCTCAAATGCCTGATGATCTACTCTAAGAAAGCAAAGTGGCTGCCAAAGATGTTCAGTTCCCCTAATAGGCCCCATTTATAAACACAGGCCACTCACCAGTACAAACAGGAAAAAGGACTACAACTATAAAAAGCTATAATTTACAATAAAAAAATGCTTCTTATCTGACCAGGCAGTGGCACAGTGAATAGAGTATCAAACTGGGACACAGAGGATCCAGGTTCGAAACCCCAAGGTCACCGGCTTGAGCCCAAAGGTCGCTGGCTTGAAGCCCAAGGTCGCTGGCTTGAGCCCAAAGGTCGCTGGCTTAAGCAAGGGGTCACTACCCCCTGGTCAAGGCACATATGAGAAAGCAATCAATGAACAACTAAGGAGCCACAATGAAGAATTAATGCTTCTCATCTCTCTCCCTTCCTGTCTGTCTGTCCCTCTCTGTGTCACCAAAAAAAAACAAACTAAAAAAAACCTTCTTTATAACTCAATACTTTTAAAGTATTTCCTGGGTTGATAGGAAACTACTAAATTTAATAAACTTTTTACTTTAGAATAACTTTCCAGAAAAGTACAAAGACAGAATAGTGTTCTCATACACCTGACACTCATTTATCTATTGTTTATACCTTACGTATCAGTATGGTATATTTTTCACAGTGTAATGAACTAATATTGATCTATTATTAACAAAAGTTCATATTTTATTCAATTTCCTTAGTTTTCACATCTTTTTTTCTGTTCGAGATTCCTTTGAGGACACCATATTATATTTAGTTATCGCATCTCCTTAGGCTTCTCTTGGCTATGACAGTGACTCAGATTTGTTACCGTTTCTCAGACTTGATATTAGTGACCTTGACAGTTTTTAAAAATACCAGTCGAAGTGTTTCAGAGACTGCCCCTAAATTGAATTTGTCCAACTTCTCATGATTATTCTGGGTTTATGGGTTGTTGGAAGAAAAACCACAAAGAAAATAGTACCATTCTCATATATCAAAGGTATATACTTACCAACATGACTTACCACTGTTGATATTAATCTTGACCTGACTCAAGGTGTGTTTTTAAGGTTTCTCCACTGTAAAGTTACTCTTTTCTCCTCCTTTCTATACTGCCCTCTTTAAATGGAAGTCACTATGTGCAGCCCACACTTAAAAACCAGGGGAGTTATTCTCCCCTCCTTAATATCGATATGTCTACTTAAAATATTTGGAATTCTGCATGGGAGATTTCTTTACACTCCTCCATTTATCTATTTTTTCAATGATTCATTTATATAAGTATGGATTCATAAATATTTATTTTATACTTTGTGTAATAATCCAATATTACTTTTTTTATTGCTCAAATTGTTTTAACTTTGGTATTAGGCGCTGTTTCAGTTGGTTCCTGTGTTCCTTTGCTGTGCCTATATCACTAGGGAACAAGGGGGCACACCTCTCTTATGTTCTGACACTAGAAAATGCTCTTTAGGCTTATTTTGCATGTTGCCTGACCCAGCCCTAGAATCAGTCATTTCTACAAGAAAGCCTGATAATTACCAAATTTAAATATCCATAAAGACCCACCTTTTGCAAATATAAACAACCAATTAACCCTTATGTTCCTAAGGTCTTCCCCAACAAGAACATTAAACACCATGAGGTCAAGAGCTTAATTTTGATCTCCACTGCATCCCCTGAGTCTTAAAAATCATGCAGAGTACACAAGTCAGTAACTACTATAAATACTAAGGTCTCAGAAATTCTGATGCTCTATAAAAAGGCTCAGTATTGAGTCACAAAAGAATTCGCCATTTCAATGGAATCTGCCTAGATTTGTCATGTTTAGACGCCTGTTCTAACGTCGCTATGTCTAATTCACTGCATTGTTTTACAGTAAACAAAAGGCTTCCTTTTTCCACGGCTCCTCCCTCTTACTCCACTGAAAGCCAAGAGTTTAAGTATTACCCAGGAAAATTTCCAGTGCAAAGCTCTAATGCATCCCATTTCCTAGGTTTTTTCTATAATGGCATATTGCCATTTATATCATCCTGTCCAAGCTCTATTCAAGTGATCATTTTAACTTATTATGTGGAGTTTAAATAAAAGGCAAAATGCCAAATTCTTATCAACACTGGCAGAAGAAAAATTACTTGACAATGAAAGTGCCAAAAATCTACCGATACCTGTTTATATATAATGCCCCTCAGAGACCCAGTTAGTATGCATGTAAAATAAAGCACCTTAAACCTACCTATATCTTTTTATAAATCTGTAATATGTAGAAAGGGAAAAGCATAAGCTAAACATATACTGTCTCATGTGTACACAGTCTGACTACAATTTGAAGGCATGTTTCCACAGCCTATCCAAATTCATGCAAAAATAAGCCAAGATTATAATGGGATGGTTCCATTAAACAACTTTATATCTACTATATAATTTAACTGTTTACTAAATACTTTTTGATGGCTTATTTTTTACAGAAAGTTACTGTAAGGAAGAAGAAAGCTACTTACTACTGACCAAAAGGGAGGTAAGGTGGCCTACTTTAACCTTAACAGGGTATCAGAATGTTATAAATTATACTACCTCAATTAAATGCAATCTCTAGCTACAGCACAAACCATGGAAGGTGAGTACCGGTGTCTGTATCTGTAGTGTGGGATCCCAACCCACCAGCCACAGCCGACTGCATGATGAGCAGTCACCAGGCCCAAGGAGCCTGTCAGACTCCTTCTCCTGAGAAACCAGCCTTCAGAACCAGAGCCACTACAAAGAAGGAAGCCTGGTCCTGAGCAACGAGGATTCTTAATGGCCAGAGGGGCCACTGCAAATAAATGTCTCAGATTCTGAAGCTCTCCACTTCCTGGATCCTATCTCACAGCCAGATGCACTTTCTCCTCAGAGTGTCAGAGCTCTATATATCTTCCCATTAATGTTGCTGTTTACTTAAGTTAGTCTGAGTGAGTTGTTTTTCCTGTTACTTGCAAACAAACTGTATTCATTAAGATAAAGGTAATCCACAATACTTACCAAAACACTGTCACAAACCAAAAGGCACTTAACCAAAAGTGCAAGTATGTTAAAAATAAAGTCATTAACATTTTACAAATCAAACTGTATTCAAATATTAGTCATACTTTTAAATATCAACAAACATCCTGACCAGGCAGTGGAGCAGTGGATACAGCATCAGCCTGGGACACAAAGAACCCAGGTTCGAAACCCCAAGGTCACTGGCTTGAGTGCAGGCTCACCAGCTTGAGCACAGGGTCACTGGCGTTAGTGTGGGATCAGACATGACCCCATGGTTGTTGGCTTGAAACCGAATGTTACTGGCTTGAGCAAGGGGTCACTTGCTCTGCTGGAGCCTCTCAGAAGGCAATCAATGAACAACTAAGGTGCAGCAATGAAGAATTCATGCTTCTCTCCTCTCTCCCCTCCTGTCTGTACCTATCTGTCCCTATCTCTGTATGTCTCTCTGTCTCTGTCTCTCTCACTTAAAAAAAACAACAACTGTGTTAAAAACTGCTATGCAGCCTGACCTGTGGTGGCGCAGTGGATAAAGCGTCAACCTGGAAACACTGAGGTAACCGGTTCAAAACCCTGGGCTTGCCTGGTCAAGGCACATATGGGAGTTGATGCTTCCTGCTCCTCCCCCTTCTCTCTCTCTCTCTCTCTCTCTCTCTCTCTCTCTCCTCTCTATAATGAATAAATAAAATCTTTAAAAAAATTAAAAAAAAAACAACTGCTATGCAGACAAGAACATATGAACATGCAAATATACAATGTTGTATTCAACAGATAGCTTTATTTTATAATCACATCAGCAAATTAACATTTGTGTAGATTATGGAGATTTGTATAGTTTATGCGCCAACATATATATACCTAGTATTTGTTAGATGATATCTACTTCATCACCTTAAAGTCATGATTCTCGAATTTTAGGATGCATTGTATCACCTGAAGTGCTTGCTAAAATACATTGTGGGGTGAGGGGTCCACCTTCAGAGCTTCTAATTCAGTAGTCTGAGGTGTGGTCCCAGGACTAAGTTCTCAGGCATTGCTAATGCTGCTGGTCTCTGCACAACACTTTGAGAACCATGGCCATAAGTACGGTTCTTAACTTCTGGGTAGATGAGATGGCGATGACTATAAAGGGCTACTTTGAAAATCTGAAGAAAACTATGTGCTTACACTTACACACACACACACACACACCTCTCTCTCTCTTTCTCTCTCTCTCTCTCTCTCAAAGCTTTAAAGAAACTGAGCAGCTTATCTACATCCTCTTTCAAATGATTTAGATTAAAAACTCCATTAAAATAACATAGGGTCTTACATATCTGTTTTCCAAGTAAACTTGAACCTTAAGTTTATTTCACAAATTCATTTCGGTTTTTTAATTTTTTATTCAAATTACTAATTAACATGAAAATTTTTTCAAAAACAACTGAGGCCCTGGCTAGTGGTTCAGTGGATAGAGCATCGGCCCTGCATATGGACGTCTCGGGTTCAATTTCTGGTCAAGGCACACAGGAGAAGCAACCATCTGCTTCTCTCACTCTCCCTCTCCCCCTTCTCTCCCTCTTCTCCTCCTGCAGCTAGTGGCTCAATTGGTCTGAGCATGGCCCCAGGCACCACAGATAGCTCCACTGGAGCGCATCAGCCTAAGGCACTAAAAATAGCTCGGTACTCAAGCATTGGCCTCAGATGGGGTTGCCAGGTGGATCTCCATCAGGGTACATGCAGGAGTCTGCCTCCCTACCTCCCCACCTCTCACTCAAAAAAAAAAAAAAAAATCTACAAAATTGTATCTAAAAAATACACAAAAATCTGAATCTAACTTTAGTTAAACAGAAAGGAAAGACACTTAGAACTATATCATCACATAAAAGACATACCTGTATTCCCTATTAAAAAGTCTCGCTAGATTAGAATGGACAAATTATTTTCTATGAAGAGTCATTCTAAAAAGCAAGTTCTCCACTGAAACCTACACATTAATTCCACCATGTCTGGACAAAACCTGAGAAACTCATTCTCTGAAAGCTCTCTGGGCCACTGGAAAAATACAGATGCATAAGCACTTTTACAGAAAGTACAATATTCAGATTAAGTTATTTTAACATATATACCTTTGATATAGTTGAAAAATTGGTATGCTATAGACAATGTCTGCATCCCTTCAAAATTCACATGTTGAAACCTAATTGCCAATGCGATGGTATTTAGAGGTAGAGTCTCCAAGAGATACTGGCTTTCCTAGATATTTACCTTGAAACTGGCCAGGCCACAAAGAGGAGCCACACTTGTAGGAATTTCAGCTGAGAGTCCCAACTAACGTCCCAGCTGATAACCAGCTGAACTGACAGAAATATTAGTGAATAAGACTTCAGAAAAATGTAGGCCCCAGCCTTTGAGCCATCCCAGCTGATGCTGAGTAGAACAGCCAACCCCTTTGCAGATTCTTGAACAAAATAAACATTATTTCAAGCCACTAAGTTTTGGAGTGTTTTACTGATTATCAACAGATAATTAGAGCACCATTAGATGAGTTAAGAACAGATTAAGGCCCATTAAAGCTGCCACTTTTCTCTCCGTAGACCACTTTTCAAAGCTACAGATCTCTCCTGAAACCCACATCCTTGTTTCCAGACATCTACTAAACTTTGATAAACCTTGACCTGGCCACTTAGTCTGCTGATGCCAATGCAGCAACTGAATAACATAATCTATTTTTTTTTTTTTTTTGAGAGAGAGAGAGAGAGGGGAGGAAGGGAGAGAGATAAGAAGCATCAACTCATAGTTGCAGCACTTTAGTTCACTGATTGTTTCTCATATGTGCCTTGACACGGGGCTCCCACTCAGCCAGTGACCCCTTGTTCAAGCCAGCAACATAAACTTAAGCTAGCAACCTTTGGGCTCAAGCCAACAACCCCGCGCCCACACTGGTGATGAGCCTGCACTCTAGCCTGAGACCTCAGAGTTTCAAACCTGGGACCTCAGCATCTGAGGTCAACACTCTATCCACTGCACCACCACAAGTCAAGTGACATAATCTTAACTCAGACATATTATACACAAAACAGAGGCAGCTAAACATCAAAGTTCCATACAACCCACGTGTTACAGACTATCTCCAGCCAGTCCAGTGCTTATCAACCAACAAATCCAGATATCAGTAGTCAATCAACAACACTCCAAAATTTGGCTCTTCTAATATGAAACAAAGATAATTCATGGTCTTTGGCTTTAAAAGACCTACCGCATTTCCCCTGCCCTGGACACCATCACTGAGGGCCTGCTTAGACTCAGCTGGATTCGGTTCCGTGCTTGGCAACCAAGTTTCCTCACTTAGTACGCACTCTTTCGTCTCTAACAGTCATTATGCCTTCTTTACCAGTTTAGAGGCCCCACTGAGATCACGTGATTAAGCCATCTAGTAAAAGTGACAGATCACCGACACTTAAGAACCTACTGAGCCCTTGACTTAGCAGCTTTTTGGCACCTTCTGGGGGAGATTCAGCTGATTTCAGTGCTGAGTTTGTTCTGTTCTGTCTCACAAGTCCTGTTTATTCTGGCTCAGAGCCATCCGGTTTCTCGTGGTACACATAGAGAAATTTGGTCTGTTTCTTGAGTAACAAAAAGAGAGGGGATCTATTCTGTATTTGTTCTGTTAGTCCAGCTATACCTTATCTAAGACATTCCTCAAAAAAATTATGGTTTGAGCCAGATTCAAGGACTGCAGGTACTAAACTACTGGGTCTCTCTCAACTACCCAGGTATTCTGTATATACATTTGTTACCAAATAGTAATGGATTCGTCTTTTTGATATTTGTGGAGGGACTGTCAATTCAAAGAATAAAGCATATGTGCGTTCATTACAGTCCAAGTCCTATTTCCTGACCTGCTTTTTGAGCACCCACATAGTAAGAAACAGATAATCACACCATTTCCATTAAGGACTTACCCCAAGTCCACTGAGAACAAAAAGGTTTTCTGAAGAGTTTAGAATCATTTCAGACACCTATACTCCAAAGCGTGCCAGAAATTTACAAGCTTATATAGATTACTGGTTTCTACAACAAGGAGTCAAAGATGTTTTAAAAACACAGTTGGGATCCTAATGCAGATCAGCTATCACAAATCAGAAGAAAGTCTAAAGAAAGCTGGAGACACAGCAAGGTGTTTGCTCTGGCCAGCCCAGAAGCCTTCCTTACCAAAGTAGATTGGACCAAAATCCAAAATTGTATGCAAAATCATTCATAACCAGAAGGTTTTAGAAAATTTTAGGAAATACTTTGGTATACACTTAGAGACATACCACTACAAGGTCTTTTCAGCCTTTTAACAGATTAAAACCAGAAATAATCAGGTTAGTGAGATGGATGTCAGTGGATTGGCAAACAGATATATATCAGTATATTACAACAGAATATTGTCAAAGAAATAAAAAGGGAAAAAAAACACAAGTATGTCCCTTCAAATTAAACCAGTTACTCAAAATCTAACACTCCTCCTATGACAGATAAGGGAAAGAACTGTCCTGGGGTCACAGGGGGAGGTGCTAAATCCAGAGTTCAGGTATGAGAAAAATTACTTTAAAAACTGAGAAAGGAGTCCAATAAGCCAAGTTATAGGTACAGTAAAGACATACGTCTGAGCAGTTCAATAATACCCTATTACTATATATTCTCTGCCATTACTAGAGAAAATGAATTTAATTATCTGTTCACGAACAAGCCTACAAATTCCTAGTGGGTAGAGAGCCTTCTGTGTCAAACTTAAATTCCTTTCTGGCCCAGGCCAGTGGGCTCAGTGGTAGAGCGTCAGTCCCGCGTATAGATGTCCAGGGCTCGATTCCTGGTCAAGGCACACAGAAAAAGCAACCATCTGATTCTCCACCCTTCCCCCTTCTCTCTCTCTTCTTCGCCCTTCCTTCAGCCATGATTCAATTAGAGTGAGTTGGCCCTGGGCACTGAGGATGGCTCCATGGATGCTAAAAAATAGTTCCAGTTGCAATGGAGCAAGGACTCCAGATGGGCAGAGAATCGCCCCCTAGTGGGCTTGCCACGTGGATCCCAGTCAGGGCGCATGCAGGAGTCTGTCTGTTTCCCCTCTTCTCACTAAATTTATAAAAAAAAAAAATTCCTTTCTACTAGTCTTCATAGCCCAAAAAGTGGTGAGTATCCCCAATAACTGTTATCTTCCCAGTTTCCCAACTTTTACCAATTTCAGTAAGTCCATTAGAAAAGGAAGACACCTTTGTACAGCATGACCTTCACTCTAGCTAACTAACTAGACTAGGCCTTGCTCTGTAGAGATACTCTACAGAGGCACTTATTTAGAGGCCCCAAATAAAAAATACACACAAAACCAAATTATAGCAGCCCTAGAAGCCCTTATTTTCTTGTGCATACTGGCCTTTCCTATCCTACTGTCACATCAGATACCTGTCATTTGGGCTAAAGATTTTACTGACATAAGCATAATATATAGTGCTGACCCCAGGAGTTCAAACTGATTCTTACAAAATCCCACCCTTGTTATTCCAATATCCATTTAAACCTGAAGTAATGATCAGAAATAAATCTCACATTGAATCTTTATTAGAACAAAAATTTACTGACTTTTGGGCTTTGGCCAGTTGGCTCAGCGGTACAGCATTGGCCCCTCATGTGTGTAAGTCCCAGATTGGATTCCTGGTCAGGGCACACAGAAGAAGCACACATCTGCTTCTCCATTCTCCACCCTTCCCCCTCTCCTTCCTTTTTTTCTCTTCCCCTCCCGCAGCCAAGGCTCCATTGGAGCAAAGTTGGCCCAGGTGCTGAGGACGGCTCCATGGCCTCCACCTTAGGTGCTAGAATGGCTCTGACTGCAACGGAGCAACAGCCCAGATGGGCAGAGCATCGCCCCCTGGTGGGCATGCCGGGTGGATCCTTGTTGAACGTCTGCGGGAGTCTGTCTGACAGCCTCCCCACTTCTAACATCAAAAAAATACAAAAGAGAAAAATTACTGGCTTTTATAATACTCTCCTATTGCTCCTTCAAAAACTTAATGGAAAAGACTACAGATTTGTTCAAGTTCTCAGGAAAATCAATAGAATTAAGATCCTCAGACTTCCAGTAGCTCTTAACCAAACACCTCCCTATCCTCCATTCCTTTCGTAAAAAATCAAACAGCACCCTTCACACCAGAAGCTACTGCTTATCTTGCTAAGACATATACTCCCTCTGCGTTTGGTGGTGCTCCTCCACTCACTCTATGGATCCCATTGCCATACAATTCTTACTACTTTTAAGCAACATTCATAATTTCTCATCTGACATCCTTTTCTGTGAAGGCCTTTTTTTCACTTTGTGTATCACTTTTCACCTCTTTGTTCAAAACTTAATTTTTGAATTAAATTTTCTCCCTCTTTGCCCTGGCCGGTTGGCTCAGTGGTAGAGCATCGGCCTGGCATGCAGAAGTCCCGGGTTTGATTCCCGGCTAGGGCACACAGGAGAGGCGCCCATCTGCTTCTCCACCCCTCCCCCCTCTCCTTCCTCTCTGTCTCTCTCTTCCCCTCCTGCAGCCAAGGCTCCACTGGAGCAAAAGATGGCCCGGGCGCTGGGGATGGCTCCTTGGCCTCTGCCCCAGGCGCTAGAGTGGCTCTGGTCGCGACAGAGCGACGCCCCGGATGGGCAAAGCATCGCCCCCTGGTGGGCGTGCCGGGTGGATCCCGGTTGGGCGCATGCGGGAGTCTGTTTGACTGCCTCCCTGTTTCCAGCTTCAGAAAAATACAAAAAAAAAAAAAAAAAAATTCTCCCTCTTTAAAGGAGAACTACATGATTATTTAGCAATAATTCAAAAATTAATATGCCCAGCACTGCCTAAAACTACCTCCTTTTGTCAACTCTGATTTAATATTGTTTTTGGAATGACATCTTTAAAATAACAAAAATAATAGTAATATCAAAGGCATTCCCTGTGCAGGACACACTGTAACAACTAAACATGCACAGGGTGAAGCAGGCTGCTTCACAAAACATGGAGAATTCCTACCTTCCTATCAAATAGTCAAGAAATTCATTCCACTGGAGGAGTTAACCAGAAATTCTGTAATATCCTTCTCTTAACACAGACACTCTACTGGCTCATATTGTACACAAAGTTTCAGAAATCTTTCTTGTTTCCCTGCCTAAAGTTTTGCCACTAACACTAATGGCCATGCAACTGATCCCTCAGAGCTCATACGGACTTTCTCCCTATGAAATCATTACAATGTGCCCAATGCAAATAGAATCCAACACCACTAAAAATTTATTCTCTACTCTTACATGTAAATCTAACTACTGTTAGAGACTAACCTGATGTACTCAGTCTTATACTAACCCAGTGTAAGTTAAATATTTCTTCTCTAGAAAGGGCTTCACCTAAAACAGGCGTCCCCAAACTATGGCCCGCAGCCACATGCGGCCCCGAGGCCATTTATTCCCCCCCCCCCATACTTCTGGAAGGGGCACTTCTTTCATTGGTGGTCAGTGAGAGGAGCACTGTATGTGGCGGCCCTCCAACGGTCTAAGGGACAGTGAACTGGCCCCCTGTGTAAAAAGTCTGGGGACCCCTGATAAAAGGATCATTTTCAGGTCCTCCTGTCAAAAGCTACAATAGTCAAGCATCAAGGTATTGACACACAGTCTACCAATCCAGACCACCAGACTTCCATGCCCTGAGTGATCTTAAATTAAGTCTAATTAAAAGGACTCAGAACTAGCGTGCGGAGGACCCGGGTTCGATTCCCGGCCAGGGCACACAGGAGAAGCGCCCATTTGCTTCTCCACCCCTCCGCCGCACTTTCCTCTCTGTCTCTCTCTTCCCCTCCCGCAGCCAAGGCTCCATTGGAGCAAAGATGGCCCGGGCGCTGGGGATGGCTCCTTGGCCTCCGCCCCAGGCGCTAGAGTGGCTCTGGTCGCAATATGGCGACGCCCAGGATGGGCAGAGCATCGCCCCCTGGTGGGCAGAGCGTCGCCCCATGGTGGGCGTGCCGGGTGGATCCCGGTCGGGCGCATGCGGGAGTCTGTCTGACTGTCTCTCCCCGTTTCCAGCTTCAGAAAAATGAAAGAAAAAAAAAATAATAAAAAAAATAAAAGGACTCAGAAGCAGATGACTCCAAAAAACACACAATTTGCCCCTAAACTGCAAATCAAGCTCATGACTACATATACTAATAGATGCTGCGCAAAATCTTGTTCCAAGATTTTGGAACAAAACATAAAATTATATGTTTGTTTTTTTTTAAATGACTGCTACAGTAT
The DNA here is from genome assembly GCF_036850995.1 of Saccopteryx leptura. Taxonomy (NCBI): domain Eukaryota; kingdom Metazoa; phylum Chordata; class Mammalia; order Chiroptera; family Emballonuridae; genus Saccopteryx; species Saccopteryx leptura. Next base: position 163,639,996 of record NC_089507.1, read on the forward strand.
TCTTCTGGTGATTTAACTTAAATACAAAGTAATAATGTTTTCTCTCAGTATAGTGGAACTGGCTTACCTATGTTTAATTGTTGGTACACTTAAACCATGTGTTTTCAAGTTAGCCTGTGCACTGGCAGCTAGCTACAATCTCAAGGCAGGCGTGCGCAAACACACACACACTCAAGACACACAGACCACTTCTGCCCAGTTCACTTCTTATCTGACCAAGAAATCCATATGTCATCAGCCTATCAAACAGTAAGGGACTTTGCTTTCCTAATATGAACCAGAGATATCTCAAGATTTTTTTGGCTACTCAACTTCTCCTTTCCAAAAAGTTGTCCTCAGAGCCTACCTAGATTCTGCTAGATCAGGTTCCTTGCTTGGCAATAAAACTTCTTAATTCAATGCTCAGGTTTTGCTCTCTACTAGTCTTTGTTGTTCTATCTAGTGATTGTTTATAGGGTTCCCCATTATTAAATTCTTACTCATTTTTCCCTCTCCCCTTCAAGTTTAACAGCATCATCAATCCACATGGTCATTAGGAAACCCAGAAATTTATCCATGATCCATATACCACTTTCCATAATAAATATTCTAAAATAGAACTTGGATTATGTACTTGTTTAAAATCCTTCAATGGCTTGCCCAAACACCATTACCACACACAGTACTTTATAATATGGTCCCTGCTGCCTAATCTCCCTACACTCACAAGTACCCTTCATCCACTATGCTCCTTCAATACAGAATGCCTTCTTCACTATTCTCCAGCTTACATACCTAGCTAAATCCTACCAATCCTTAAAAATTGAGCACAACCATCACTTCCCAGCAAAAAGTGATCCTTAACACCTACTCGGACGTCTACCAACCTATGTTTGCTTTTCCTTTCTCAGTCTTCTCATAGTACCGAGTTTATCTCTACCATAGCACTTACCAAAATATACTGAAACACCATACTGTAAACCAGGGGTAGTCAACCTTTTTATACCTACCGCCCACTTTTATATCTCTGTTAGTAGTCAAATTTTCTAACCGCCCACTGGTTGCACAGTAATGATGATTTATATAAAGTAGGGAAGTAACTTTACTTTATAAAATTTATACCGCAAGTTAAAGCATATAATAATAATTGCTTACCAAGTACTTTATGTTGGATTTTCGCTAAGTTTGGCAGAATAAATCTTTATAAAAACAACTTACTATAGTTAAATCTATTTTTATTTATACTTTGGTTGCTCCACTACCGCCCACCATGAAAACTGGAATGCCCACTAGTGGGCGGTAGAGACCAGGTTGACTACCACTGCTGTAAACTATCTTAAAAACAAAGATCTTAGATATCTTCTTACACCTCTTCTCCTACCACTATCCTGACACATATCAAGTACTCAATAAATAATTTTTTTTACTGAATGAATGATGCTCTTGGTATGCTGGACTGTCACTACTTTAATGATCTGATCTGTTTCTCTTTACCAACTTTATTGATATATAACTGACAATGTGTAAGTGTAAGGTATACAATGTGGTGATTTGATACACATAATATATATTACAAAATAATTACCACAATAAGGTTAGTTAACTTAGGTCCATTTCTTAAGAGGGAACAAAACCTTTGATATGTAGATGTTCACTATCTTCTAGGCATCATCTTTTATATAAACTGTACTTTTAAGTTCCACAAAAAATCATAGAGGTGCGTATAATTATACTGATGAGAAAATTGAGACTCAAAAGTTTCAAAACTACCAAGTGGAACAGAAAATTTTTGTTTTTTTAAAAGATTTTATTCATTTTAGAGAGGAAAGAGAGAGAGAGAGAGAGTGTGAGAAGGGGGGAGGAGCAGGAAGCATCAACTCCCATATGTGCCTTGATGGGGCAAGCCCGGGATTTCAAACAGGCGACCTCAGCATTCCAGGTCAAGATTTTATCCACTGTGCCACCACAATCAGGCTAGACTAGGAAAATTTTAAATTCAAAATGTTCTCAGTTCAAGATCCATTCACTGTCCATTACATTTTGCTGTATATCTATAGGTAAAATCTAGAGAAAAAACAGCTCCCCTCAAGTTCTGTGGCAACTTCACCCCTACCCAAAACATCATTATGAATTGTAAAGTGTGTTTAAGAACACTTAAGGCAAATTAGAGCAATTATCATTGCACTGGAATTAAAAGGAAAACCAGACCAAGGTAAACCACAAGTTTCTAAAGAGATAAAAGTTCTAAAGGAACTAACTGATGTCCTGGGAAAGAATCTTAAGAGGAGGGGGACTGATGTCCTAGGGCAGAATCTTGAAGAAGGCTTTTTAGTAACACTGCAGCAGAAACAAAGGCTAGAGAGAATAACAAGGTAAATTTTAAGAAAAGAGGCTGAGATAAACCCCATGTTAACAGAATTTTAAGAACATAGCAAAAGGAAACAAAAAGTAAACAGCCTGACCAGGCGGTGGCACAGTGGATAGAGCATCCGACTGGGACACGGAGGACCCAGGTTCAAAACCTCGAGCTCACCAGCTTGAGCACGGGCTCCCCTGGTTTGAACAAGGCTCACCAGCTTGAGCCCAAGGTCGCTGGCTTGAGCAAAGGGTCACTCAGTCTGCTGTAGCCCCCCCCCCCACGTCAAGGCACATATGAGAAAGCAATCAATGAACAACAAAGGTGCTGCAACAAAGAATTGATACTTCTCATATCTCCTTTCCTGTCTGTCTCTCTCTCTCTCTCTCACACACACACACACACACACACACAAAGTAAACAAAAAAAACAGAACTAAGAGAACAGAGACCAGGAAAAACTATTTGGTAACAAACAGGTAAACTATCCAGAACCAAAGAAAGTCTATTCAGAAACCTCCTATAGAAGAAGAGCCTAGAACACCCACCAAGGATGACTGCCATTTTTGAAAAATATATATTTTTTAAGAGAGGGAAGAAAAGATAAGAGACAGAGAGAGAAACACTGACTTGTTTCACTTATTTATGCATTCATTGGTTGACTCCTCTTCGTGCCTTTACAGGGGATTGAACCCACAACCTTGGTATATCGGGGTGATGCTCTATACAACTGAGCTACCTGGGTAGGGCAAGGAAGACTGCCTTGACACAGAGTTTTGACCTAAAGTCTATGGGAAATGAATCTGGTGAGTTGACTGCAAGAAAAATACTTATCCAGAAACCTAGGCTGCTAGCAGAGAAAGAAAAGGTTTAGTAGGCCCAGAAGAAGATGTAGAGAAAACACAAAGACAGCAACATTTAAGTTAGTTAGGTTTATAAGAATGACCTGGGAAATCACAAACGGTACATGGAAAGAGCTATTTAAAATTTGAAACAAGTGTCAAGCTGAGAGCTATGCAACTACTTGTATTTCAATTACATGTAGTTTGAACCCAGAAATGCTCTCATAATATGAAGATTAGCTATAAACCTGACCTCAGTGAACAGGGTGGTATTACGAAAGGAGACAATAAATGACAAGGAAAGACTAGCCATTTGAGATGACTGAAGGGAGTAATCATCTGACTTTGCCCTTCAGTAGTGAAATATCAAGTTAAAGCAGATTAAGTGGGTAGTAAAAATCTTAGAAGTTTTTTTCTTTATAAGACATTTCCAAAGTCTTCATGCCGACATCAAGTAGAAAACCACTTGAGAGATTACCAATCAATTGGGAATTTCTAAAATATACAATGCCACTCTAATTAAATGCCACAAAAGGTGTTACTCCGCAAGTGAGCAAAGAGCTAATCTGCCAAAACACAAAAAATTAGTTTCTGCCACCACACCCAGACTGGTGCAACAGGTTGGTATAAGTAGTAAGGTATAAGAATTATCTGTTTGTACTATTCAACCTAAAAATTTCTCAAGGCTCTAAGACAACCATTAGGGAAGAGAAAACAAATGATGGTCCATCCTGCATTGAAACAAACTTAGCCCAAATAGGAGTTTTTAACTGTCCCTAGAAAACTATAAAATCACCCAGTTTGCCTCTCATGAGCTGAACCGGTAAAGATAAGAACACATTCTTTAGGAGCTCCTTGACATATATCCAGTTAAGAGATTTCTTTGGATGCCTGACCAGGTGGGGGTGCAATGGATAGAGTGTCAGCCTGGAACTCTGAGGACCCAGGTTGTAACCCCCAGGTTGCCAACTTAAGCTCAGGTTCACCAGCCTGAGCATGGGGTCGCTGGCTTGAATGTGGGATCATAGACATGACCCCACGGTTGCTGGCTTGAGCAAGGGGTCACTGGCTTGGCTGTAGCCCCCCCCCCCCGTCAAGGCATATATGATAGCAATCAGTAAACAACTAAGGTGCCTCAACTATGAGCTGATGCTTCTTACTCTGTCCCCGTCTCTTTCCATACATGCTATAAAAAAATAAAATAAAATAAAAATAAAAAAGTTTTCCTTGGATGATTGGGGAAATTTTTTAACATCCCCTGAGGTACCACTTTCACATTTAACTAACTCTAGGGTGTCCTTAAAAAGCAACTACTAGTCAAATGAAGTGAAGTCAAGAAAGGTAAGACAGGAAAGTCTCCACTCATTTTATCAATTAGGGAACCAGTATCCTCACCAAAAGCAATTTTGGAAGAGTAATGAACGCTGGATTAGCACTTAAATGAAAGGTGGAAAGTGAGGATAGAAATGAGAGGAGACTACACTTTTCTAAAAGTCAGACTTGAAAAGAATAAATGCAAGAGTTTAAAAAAATAAACTAAAGAACATTTTCATATGAAAAGCACATGTGGATTTTTAAATTCTGAAAGAAGTGAAAAAGGGTACTTGATAAAGCAAAGTTCCAGATCCCAAAAGGAAAATTAATTGGCCTTGACTGATGTGGAACACACCTTGACAAGTCTTCTAAAACCCACTCAAGCTCCTATAATCTACTCTTTCAAGATACTAAATGCACTTAACCAATGCTGTCAATGAGAGAGAGAGAGAGAGAGAGAAATGTAACAACATCCTAAATTCTACTTTTGAACTAATTTCACACCCTCTTTATTGGGTGTAAAAAGTATTTACAAAGGCCCTGGTCAGTTGGCTCAGTGGTAGAGCGTCGGCCTGGCGTGCAGGAGTCCCGGGTTCAATTTCTGGCCAGGGCACACAGGAGAAGCGCCCATCTGCTTCTCTACCCCTCCCCCTCTCCTTCCTCTCTGTCTCTCTCTTCCCCTCCCGCAGCCAAGGCTCCACTGGAGCAAAGTTGGCCCGGGTGCTGAGGATGGCTCTATGGCCTCTGCCTCAGGCTCTAGAATGGCTCTGGTTGCAACAGAGCAATGTCCCGGAGGGGCAGAGCATCGCCCCCTGGTGGGCGTGCCAGGTGGATCCCGGTCGGGCGCATGCGGGAGTCTGCCTGACTGCCTCCCTGTTTCCAACTTCAGAAAAATACAAAAAAAAAAAAAAGTATTTAACAACATAATAACTAATATTCATTGAGTGTTTACCACCTCTCAGGCACTTTATATGGTTAGCTCATTAAATTATCTGGATTAATAATATTATTTCCATTCTACAAACAGAAAATAAGTTTAGAGAAGATAACAATTGCCCAGTGAGATTGCACTTTTCTATCATATACTGTCTCTCATCGTCTATTAACCACCCATCATTCTAGTGTTCTTCAAGCCTCTCTTTTTAAAAGGGGAAAAAGGTAATGTTTTCTATCTCCACATGTTTTGTCTTAAATTTTTGCACAAAATCACAAATTAGCTCAGAAATCTGAAGGTAGAATGGCCAAAGTATCCTGTGTAATCCACACTACATGGCTAATAACTCACCATGCCCCAATATACTCCTAACATCAGTCTTCCCAGGAAATATCTGCCAATTAAGTGAAAATGAATCTCCAACTGACTTACATTCAGTCAGCTGTCCAAAGAGACATGGGCAGAGGAAAAACAAACTTCTCTTAATCCAAAACACTCACTCAGCCTATTTGACCTAAAACCTGGTTCTAAAAGAAGTTACAAACACTTCTGTCTCCCCTTTTTTTTTTAAGCTGGAAGGAAAACTGAGACAAAAAGGAACTGCTTATGGGGAAAAAACTGTTCAAAGGCCTCCAGACCTCTCCGTCAAGAGATCTAAACAATTTAGAAAGTATAACACAGTGCTTAGAGACGAGAGTAACACACATCTGTCTTCTAATTCTAGCTCCCCCACACAATTAATAGCTTTGAGCCTTTGGACAAATTACCTAACCTCTCTAAGATAAGTGTTTGCTGATAATATTTGTACCCACCTTTTATAGCATTACTTTGAGAATTAAATGAGATAATTAGGAAAAGATTTCTTAATACTTGGCAAACAGAAGTACTTGGTATTTACCATTATAATAAAAGATAGAATACCTAATGACTGATTCCTCTGTATTGGAGTTAATCAGGATCCCTTAAATCAGAGCAAGGGAATAAGAACTTCAAAGAACATAAAAGAGAAAGAGAGAAGAAACTCCCTTCCATTGATCCCTCCACACCCACCTGAATATCATACCAACTCAGGTGAAATATTTGTATTAGCTGGGTAAATATATAATGCACTTATTATTAACTTATTTATAAATTCTCTATTAATAACAATACACTTATTAACTTGCTTATAAATTTAATAATACATTAATAAAAGTAATAAAATAGTCATCGCTTAGCATATATTCTCAATACAACCTAAGACTTAGCATATATTCTCAATACAACCTAAGACTAACCATTAAGTATGCTATCTCTGCTATACTGCAAGCTTAAATTCCAGGATTCAACTACCTTCATTGGCATGTTGTTCACATAACCCGAGGGATCCTGGGCATCAGTAAAAGTCTGGTTCCTACAATTCTGAGGTTTTAATAATATGCTTAAAACACTGAGCAACTCTCAACACTGTATGTTACTTAGAGATAACTTAAGAACATAAACCAAACCCTTACAAAAAGATTACCCTAAAAAGCCTATGATGAATTTTATGCCCTCCATACAAAGACACTATTAGAAACAGAAAATGCAAATAAAACACTTCAGCCAATGAAAATGCCCCCCCCCCAAAAAAAAACACAATGGGGAAAAAACTCTTAAAACAAAATACTCTGAAATTGAATTAAATATGCTCAAACAAAAATCTGGAGATACACAGAAACTAAGAACAGGAAGAGGAGGAGAAAAAAAATGAAGAGGAGGAAAAGAATAATGTGAAGGATGAAAAAGACAATAATTGAGGAAACTTAGAGAAGAAACTGAAGAAAAATAAAACCATTGCAGGAATGAAAAATAAATTACAAAACATCCATGGAAGAGAATCAAATAAAAATCTAATAAAGGGTCACTGAAGAAAGGCAGGAAGACAACCAAAAGAATGAAAGTGAGGCCCTGGCCGGTTGGCTCAGTGGATATAGCATCGGCCTGGCGTGCAGGAGTCCTGGGTTCGATTCCCAGCCGGGGCACACAGGAGAAGCGCCCATCTGCTTCTCCACCCCTCTCCTTACTCTCTGTTTCTCTCTTCCCCTCCCACAGCCGAGGTTCCATTGGAGCAAAGATGGCCCGGGCGCTGGGGATGGCTCCATGGCCTCTGCCTCAGGTGCTAGAATGGCTCTGGCTGCAACAGAGCAACGCCCCAGAGGGGCAGAGCATCGCCCCCTGGTGGGCATGCCAGGTGAATCCAGGTCGGGCGCACGCGGGAGTGAGTCTGACTGCCTCCCCGTTTCCAGCTTCGGAAAAATGCAAAAAATAAAAAAAAGAATGAAAGTGAGATAAAGAAACCTTAAAAAGGGTCAGAGAGAAAGAGGTTAAAATGACAAAGAAGGTCAATATACAGATAATTGGGAGCCTCTAGAGCAGTGATGGCGAACCTTTTTATAAAAACCGCCCACTTTTGCAGTGCTGGTCAACCTGGTCCCTCCCACCCACCAGTGGGCCGTCCAGCTTTCATGGTGGGTGGTAGCGGAGTAACCAAACACACCGCGATTGGCCCACCATGAAAACTGGATGGCCCACTAGTGGGCGGGAGGGACCAGTTTGACCAGCACTGCAAAAGTGGGCGGTTCTTTTTTTTAAGTGGGCGGTTTTTATAAAAAGGTGCGCCATCACAGCTCTAGAGTGAAAAAAATATCAATAAAATGTTTTTAGAACAAAAATTTAAAACTATAATCCAAGAAAACATCTCAGAAATAATAAAAAACAATTCCACATAATGAAAGGGCCCACCATATACATGGGAATACTGACTCAAAACAGTAAAGCCTCAGACATATCCTAGTTAAAACTTAGACTTTAAAGACAAAGAAATCCCCAAGCCTTCCAGGCAAGATCAAATTAGTCATAAGAAAACAGGCCAATATCAAACTTTTCAAGAACAACACACATAGCAAGGAAACTGTGGAAAAGTATTTTCAAGAAATTCAAGGAATGCCTGGCCTGGCAGTGGCGCAGTGGATAAAGTATCTGCCTGGGACACAGACGACCCAGGTTCGAAACCCCAAGGTTGCCAGCTTGAGAGTGGGCTCACCAGCTTAGCACAAGGCTGCTGGCTTGAGCATGGGATCATAGACATGACCCCATGGTCGCTGGCTTGAGCCCAAAGGTTAACGGCTTGAAGCCCAAGGTCGCTGGCTTGAGCAAGGGGTTACTCGCTCTGCTGTAGCCCCTCACAACACCCCCCCACACCACAGTCAAGGCATGTATGAGAAAGCAATCAATGAACTAAGGTGCCACAATGAAGAATTGATTCTTCTCATCTCTCTCCCTTCCTGTCTGTCTCTCTCTGAGAAAGGAACAAAACGAAGGAAGGAGGGAGGGAGGGAGGGAGGGAGGGAGGGAGGGAGGGAGGGAGGGAGAAAAATTCAAGGAAAGAAAATGCAAGGCATTACATAAAATGAAACAACCCTTCAAGTACCAAGGCTATTAGAAGAGTTGTCAAACTTAATATGCTATCCATGGACCCTTCTTAGAGTCTACTGCAGGATGAGCCCCACTCATGCAAGAAATAACTAAGGTAACTTACATAAAGAACTGGTGGTAAGCATTTATCATATTTATTTATAAAACATTATAACTCTGGCCAGGTAGTTCAGTTGGTTGGAGCATCATCCCGATATGCCAAGGTTGTGGGTTCAATCTCCGGTCAGGGCACATACAAGAATAAACCAATGAATGTATAAGTAAGTGAAACAAGTCAGTGTTTCTCTCTCTGTGTTCCTCTCCCTCTAAAAATAAATAATTAAGTTTTTAAAAAAAGAATTACAAAGAAGACAGAGGCAGAGACATGGGCAAAAGAATAGTGTACAAATACTGTATGTTCTGACAGATTTTATATACAATACACCTATAACAGAAAATACTAAGCACACAGACACATAGAAGCATCACAGAAATTGATCATATATTAGGACACACACCCCACAAAAAATCAGAAAGTTTCATGAAGTAGAAATATTATAAACAATCTGATCACAATGTAATCAATGAAATAAAATTAAATCCTTTGTTCTTTTTAATTTTTTCACTGATTTAAGAGAGAGAGAGACAGAGAGAGAGGGGAAGGGGGCAGGAGAGAGAGAGGGTAAGCAAGAAAGAAGCCTCAACTCCACTTAGTTGTTGCATTTAGTTATGCACTCATTGGTTGCTTCCTGTATGTGCCCTGACCAGGAATCAAACTCACAACTTCAGCACGCTGGGATGAAACTTTATCTGAGCCACCTGGCCAGGGCCAAATCATTTGTTCTTGATTAGAATGTTTCACTCAACATCAGCAAAATATTGTCTCTATAATAATTTATGAATTTAACTAAATACCAATAAAAATACTAGCAATCTTTTCCTGGAGCTAGAAAAAAATGATATCTAAGCACACATGAAAATATCACAAAAGAATCACTAGAAAAATACACAAAAGAAAAAGCTATGTTGGAAGGGAAAACCTAGCTCTACCAGATACTGAAACAAATGACAAATCACTGACACATAGATATACATTAATAGACAGATTGATATACTAGAAAGTCCAAAAACAGATCCAATTCCTTCATTATTTTCCTATAATATATTTGATATACATCCCTTTACAGTACATCTCTCAGTGAAACATTTGTTTACATGATTTTTGTCACAGCTATCAAGTGATGTCTGGAAGGGGAGAGACTGCACTGTTCACCTTTCCATCCATTCATACAACCATAACAGCACATTCAGGAACTTACTTTGACAGAGCAGGCAGCAGAATGAATAAATGAATATCCACAGGAAATGAGAATAATTTATCTCAGAATCAACTGAGAAATACTGGCATTATCACCAATTACTGGTGAATACCAATGCATAAATGCTTTTTTGTCAAGGAAATGTGATGACATTCTAAAGTAACTCAGAAATTATAGCATTTGCAGCTTGGTCTGTTTAACATTGAAAATGGCCATCCTCTTGAACACAAAAGAACTCATCAGTATTTTATTCCCAAAATAAGGCAAGCAACATTGATGATTTAGTAAAAATAAAACTTAAAACTGTCAAGTACAGTAGCAGAAATATGTTTATCACATTGAAATTAAAAATTAGATCAACGCAACTCTTGTTGATTCCTCTTGGTCTATCCTCAAATGTGGTCTTAATTATCCTGGGGTGTTCCCTTAGCCCTAGGTTTTTACATTTGTGATTTTATGTCTTCCTTTCTAATCCTTATATGTAGATATCCTTGTAAGGACTATCACTTCTAGTACAATAATGAATAAAAGCAGTAATACTGGACTTACTGCTCTTATTTTTTGGGTTTTTTGTTTTTTTGTTTGTTTGTTTTTGTATTTTTCTGAAGCTGGAAACGGGGAGAGACAGTCAGACAGACTCCCGCATGCGCCCGACCAGGATCCACCTGGCACGCCCACCAGGGGGTCGATGCTCTACCCCTCTGGGGCATCGCTCTGTTGCAACCAGAGCCACTATAGCGCCTGGGGCAGAGGCCAAGGAGCCATCCCCAGCGCCCGGGCCATCTTTGCTCCAATGGAGCCTCGGCTGCGGGAGGGGAAGAGAGAGACAGAGAGGAAGGAGAGGGGGAGGGGTGGAGAAGCAGATGGGCGCTTCTTCTGTGTGCCCTGGCCGGGAATCGAACCCGGGACTTCTGCACGCCAGGCCCACGCTTTACCACTGAGCCAACCGGCAAGGGCCCTATTTTTTGTCTTAAAGCAAATACTTCAACACTTGATCAATGTGATTTAGTTGATAATCAAGTTAAGGAAGTTTCTTCTAAGCTCAATTTACTAAGCATTTTTTTTTTTTGGCATTTTTCCAAAGCTGGAAACGGGGAGAGACAGACAGACTCCCGCATGCGCCCAACCGGGATCCACCAGCACGCCCTCCAGGGGGCGATGCTCTGCCCACCAGGGGGCGATGCTCTACCCCTCCAGGGCGTTGCTCTGTTGCGACCAGAGCCACTCCAGCACCTGGGGCAGAGGCCAAGGAGCCATCCCCAGCGCCCGGGCCATCTTTGCTCCAATGGAGCCTCCGCTGCGGGAGGAGAAGAGAGAGACAGAGAGGAAGGAGAGGGGGAGGGGTGGAGAAGCAGATGGCGGCTTCTCCTGTGTGCCCTGGCCGGGAATCGAACCCAGGACTTCTGCACGCCAGGCCGACGCTCTACCACTGAGCCAACCGGCCAGGGCCAGCATTTTTTTTAATATAAGTAGATGTTAAAAGTTGTTTCTGAGTCAATTATGAACATATGCTTTTTCTATTTTATTCTTTAATGTGATCAATTACCATGTTTTTTATTGTTAAATCACCCTTACAATCTTGGAGAAAACCCTGCAATCCTGAAAATTTTTCAAGATGAATTTTATGTTTTTTTTTAATTTTTTTTTTTTTTTTGTATTTTTCCAAAGCTGGAAACGGGGAGAGACAGTCAGACAGACTCCCGCATGCGCCCGACTGGGATCCACCCGGCATACCCGCCAGGGGCGACGCTCTGCCCACCAGGGGGCGATGCTCTGCCCCTCCGGGGTGTCGCTCTGCCGCGACCAGAGCCACTATAGCGCCTGGGGCAGAGGCCAAGGAGCCATCCCCAGCGCCCAGGCCATCTTTGCTCCAATGGAGCCTTGGCTGCGGGAGGGGAAGAGAGAGACAGAGAGGAAGGAAGGGGTGGGGGTGGAGAAGCAAATGGGCACTTCTCCTATGTGCCCTGGTCGGGAATCGAACCCGGGTCCCCCGCACGCCAGGCCGACGCTCTACCGCTGAGCCAACCGGCCAGGGCCTGGTTTTTTTAATTTTTTTAAATTGATTTTAGAGAGGAGAAGGAGGGAGGGAGCTGGGAAAGGAGGGAGGGAGATAGATATCAATTTGTTGTTCCCCTTATTTATGCATTCATTGGTTGATTCTTATATGTGTCCTGATCAGAGATCAAACCCCCTCAACCTTGGCATATCAGAATGATGCTCTAACCAACTGAGCTACCCAGCCAGGGCTTGCTATTTTTTTAATTATTTTCTATTTTGCCTGACCAGGAGGTGGCGTAGTAGACAGAGAGTTGGACTGGGATGCAGAGAACCCAGGTTCCAGACCCCTAGGTCACCAGCTTGAGCACAGGTCCATCCAGCTGGAGCACGAGCTCACCAGCTTGAGTCCGGGGTCACTGGCTTGACGTGGGATCACAGATATGAGCCCATGGTCACTGGCTTGAGTCCAACGGTCACTGGCTTGAAGCCCAAGGTCGCTGGCTTGAGCAAGGGGTCACTTGCTCTGCTGTAGTCCCCAAGTCAAGGCATATATGAGAAAGCAATCAATGAAGAACTAAGGAGCGCAATGAAGAATTGATGCTTCTCATCTCTCTCCCTTCCTGTCTGTGCCTATCTGTCCCTCTCTCTGTCTCTATCACAAAAAAAAAATTTTTTTTTCTATTTTGAGAGGGATTAAACATACTAGAATCAGTTTACTAAGCACTTATTTAGGACAGAATTTCCACTAGAGTATTTTCACAGAAAATATGTTTAAAATTGTTGAAGAGACACAAGTTCTTCTTGTATATGCTTTGAATTTATGTTCAAGTAGCATAATTATGTGCTTAAGAGAACATCAGAAAAGACAGCCTTCAGTCCAAAGTGATAGAAGATTTCACTTTCCTTTTTCCTATTTTTTCACAGAAAATAGAGGTTTCATACTTCAGAAAAATGTATCAATTCCAAATTGAATCAACTCTGTGGAAAAAAAGAACTTTAAGAAAAGCTATACAGATAGAAACTATTGCCCTTTAAAAGTTGAATCATTTCAATTTCAACAGTTGACACAACCCAGCTATTTAAATTATTGTCCTAATTGAAAATCAGGAACAAAAGGAGGCCTGTATGCCACTTTATACTTAGGAGGATGTTTTTGTTGTTGTTGTTGTTGTTTTTTTATAGGGACAGAGACAGAGTCAGAGAGAGGGATAGATAGAGACAAACAGGAACGGAGAGATGAGAAGCATCAATCATTAGTTTTTCGTTGCGACACCTTAGTTGTTCATTGATTGCTTTCTAGGAGGATGGTTTTTAAATGTTCATGTTACAGTGACAGCAAGTAAATAAAATAAAACTATAATCAGTTAAGATTTATCAATTTTCCTCTAAAAGTTAGAAACTAGCATAATAACTATAATGCCAGATTTAATCTTTATGTAATATTTAATTTTAATTGCATCACAACAATTAACCATTTAAAAAATTCTGTATGGCAAAAGTTACCATAAACAAAGTTAAAAAAGAAATGACAAACAAAATAAGAGTATAACAAAGGGTTAATATAGGGTCAGGACCCTATAAAAAGTGTCTACAAGTCAATTAGAAAAAATTCAGACAGACTAGAAAATGGTTAAAATAATATAAACATGCAATTCACAGAAGAAATGGCAAATAAAAATGTAAAAATATGATTACCACACTAAGAATCAAAGAAATTAAATATAATGGTTACTTTTGTTTTGTTTTGTTTAGAGCAGTGGTCCCCAACATTTTTGGGCCACAGACCGGTTTAATGTCAGAAAATATTTTCACGGACCAGCCTTTAGGGTGGGATGGATAAATGTATCACGTGACCGAGACAAGTGTCAAGAGTGAGTCTTAGACGGATGTAACAGAGGGAATCTGGTCATTTTTTAAAAATAAAACATCGTTCAGACTTAAATATAAATAAAACGGAAATAATGTAAATTATTTATTCTTTCTCTGCAGACCGGTACCAAATGGCCCACGGGCTGGTACCGGTCTGTGGCTCGGGGGTTGGGGACCACTGGTTTAGAGGGAGGAGAGAGAGAAAGAGAAAGATGTGGGGAGGAACAGGAAGCATCAACTCATAGTAGTTGCTTCTTGCATGTGCCTTGACTTGGCAAGCCCGGGGTTTTGAACCAGCAACCTCAGCATTCCAGATCGATGATTTATCCACTGTGCCAACACAGGTCAGGCGATGGTTACATTTTTAACCCACTAATAGCCAAAAAAATTTTAATCTGTTAAAACAGGTTGTTGTTTTTTTAAGTAAGGACATTATGTATATATTATGGAAGGATTCTCCAAGTATAGATCAGACATATTTCCTGCCCTTAAGAATTTTATAGTCTAGCCTGACCAGGCGGTGGCGCAGTGGATGGAGCATTGGACTGGGATGTGGAGGACCCAGGTTCGAGACCCCCAAGGTCACCAGCTTGAGCATGGGCTCATCTGGTTTGAGCAGGGCTCACCAGCTTGAGCCCAAGGTCGCTGGCTTGAGCAAGGGGGCAGGGCACATATGAAAAATCAATCAATAAACTAAGTAGCCGCAACGAAGAACTGATATTTCTCATCTCTCTCCCTTCCTGTCTGTCTGTCCCTGTATCTGTCCCTCTCTCTGACTCTGTCTCTGCCACAAAAAAAAATAAAATAAAATAAAATAAAATAAAATAAAATAAATTATAATCTAGTGGAGAAACCATGACTAAGAAACATAAAACTATCATCAAATTAGGGCACAAAAGGTAGTCCAAAGTAGGAAAACACAATGAAAAGAACAAATATTTACCAAGCACAAGTATATGAGGCATTGTGTGTTGAAAATAAATACCGTAACTATGTTATAGAATCTAGCAAGGTAAAGTACAGTAGAAAGCATTAAGTGACAAGTGCCTTAAGTAAAATAAATAAATAAATAAACAAGCAAGCAAGCAAGCTGTACAGGAAGATACAATGTTAACTTGAACTCTAAAGACGGATATAACTTTTAACCAGTAGAGATGAGACTAGAGAAAGGATAATCTAGGAGGAAGAAAGAAATAGACACAATTTTAAAATTGGAAGGGGCTAGATATATGAGAGAGGAAAAGGAACATTCACAACAAGTTCTCTAGAATCCAGGTTAAATAAAAGGAGAAAGGTAAGGCTTAAAAGGCTGACTGGCTTAATTTTTGGAATGCCTTGAATGACAGGCTAAGAAGTCTGCATCTTACCCTGTCAACACAGGGAGATACTAAAGGTGCTAAGGAGAAAAACATGATCAAAATGAAGCTCTAGGTAAGATTAATCTAATATTGATGTCCAGAATGGGCTGCATAACTAAGTGCTTAAGGCAGAGAAAACAATTGTTACCTACAGCAACAATCTCAGTCTGATGCATTAAGAACTGAATTATGGTAGTGGAATGAGTTAAGATGTAAAAGGAAAGGATGGGTCAAGAAAAATCTCAAAAGAAAAAAGAAGAATTTGATCATTAGGGTTGAGATGAATGGGAAGTTAATTATAAATTTAAAATTCTTCCCTTGTTTGGAAATGTTTAACTCCTGACTACCTACTGGATAAAATCCAAACTCCTTAGCCTATCATTCAAGTCAGTGTATACAATATGACCAGGTGTTCCTTTTCTTCCCCTACCTATCCTACTCTATATATAGAACTAGGCATTTTAGTCTTTGCTTTTGCTCATGTGTCTCTCTCTCCACTTGGGAGACTAGAATAGCTTGAGTCTTTCTTGGAGGTAGGCTTAGACCACCACTGGAATTACTTGAACTGTGAGTAAAACAACCAACTCAGAGTTCTGTATGAAAATCCTTCTAAATGCAGTAATCTACTATGGCCTAAATTAATCCCTGGCCTCTCTTCAAAATGAGTAAACCGGTTATTGAAGAAGCATTAAAACCGCCAAACAAAGCAAATATTATTAGATTTACTCTCCTTTTAACTAAGAATTATCACACATTACCACTAAGTAGGACAGGCCTTTTAAGTTATACATCTCATCATCTCCTTTTATATTTTTATTCATTTAACAAACAAATACCTAATGAGTACTGTGGGTATTCAAATATAAATAAGAGTTCATAGCTACAAAGGAGTTCATGGTGCTATAGGGAAAAGTTAATACAACCAACGAATTTTAAGTCAATATGATAATTGATACAATGAAGTATGCTCAAGTATTTTAGGAGTATAAATAGGGGAGTGTTGGATGTTCTCTACTTGCTCTTCCAGAACCATTCTCCTTCCTTTATCCAGCAGCTCAGTGTCTTAGGAGACTGACCTTTATAAACTACATAAACTGGGCTCCCTTTCCCCTCTAGCTTCAAATTGGGTTCAGTAAATCAGAAGCAACAGCAAGGGTCTCTATAGGTTGCCAAAATAATTGTTCCTTTTGCCCTTGCTGGCCCAAAAATGGTGCAGTTTCCTATCTTTGCTAGTCCCTAAATATAGCACTATTCCTTGATGACTCTCTAATCCCTGCCCATTCATTGTAAATAGTCTCTTCATGACACTCCTTTTCACTTACTGTGGGAACTCCGTTAACTGTTTCCTATTGGACCCTAATTGATGGAGAGAGACACCTAACAGACTGGGGAAGTATGGGAAGACTTCTAAGAGGAGATAATGTTTCAGCAATGTCTTAAGGGCCGAGTCAATTTTGCAGGAAGACAAAGGAAGAAATATAACCGAGTCTAAGGAAAAAACACTGTCAAAAACTTGGATACATCAGAGAATGTAAGGAGAATAAGAAAAGATGAGTTCAGAGTGGGGAACACAGGCATAATGAGAAACAATGCTAGATCCAAATTATAAAGAGGTTTTTAGATGAAGGTATTTAATAGATCTAGTTTCTAAAATAAATCCAAAGAAAATTCATAGATAAAAGTGGGGGATATAAAACAGACATGAGACATACCAACCAAATATACCTTTTCTACATCCTGATTAGAAAATAAGAATTATTCAAAAATAGGGAAGGGAAGGAAAAGAACCGAAGATGCATTTCTTTATAAGATGGATAAGGGTTTCTTATTTTCAATTAATTCATATATCTATGAGTAAATGTTTATTATAAATATTCTATTCCTAGTTTTCATTATTTTAAATATAAGTGCTAAGAAAACTTATTCACATAAATAAGCACATGAGAGTTTTATTGTAGTAAAGCCAAATTATTTTAAATTTTTATATGCCAAAAAAAATCACAATAATCTATTATGATTTTTCTAACTTTCAGGAAAGTAATGGCATTTACTTGACTTCCTTAATTTTTATAAAATTACTTTTAATGATCAGCTAACAACTTGATCAGGTCCTTCAATTTGCTGAAGATTAAAGATTGGAAACCATGTGACTTGTGTAAAGCTGTTAATCAGTCAATGAAGTTAATGCCTTCTCAACCTCACCAATATTCTGATTTGTCTCTTTGCTGCCTCTCATCAGAGGACAATACATACTTTGGGATAGCCAGAGGTGTGCCTTTCTTTTGTAAGGTGGAAGAAAGAAATATAAAAAAACATCAATTTTAGAATCTGAAAATTGAGCTCCCTTCAAAACTGAGCTCCCTCCCATGTCTTTTGGTTTCTTTCTTTTTATTTCACCCTCATTTCATGTACCACTAACTTAGCAATAACTGGTTATTTCAACCATCCAGTCTTGTCTCTGTTTATACTGTAAGTTCCTTGAAAGCAAGATTAGGGTCCAAATCTCTTCTTGATACCCTAGAACCTACACTTTCGTGTCAGGTGCATCTAAGACTCTCAACAAACAAATCTTCAATGAATGAATATGTAAACATTTCATCCTCATCCCAAGACCTCTTTCTAGTTAGAGAAAACAGACTTACGAGTTAACCAAACTGGGTCCTGACCAGTTGGCTCAGTAGCAGAGCATTGACCCAGCGTATGGATTGCCTGGGTTCAATTCCTGGCCACAGCATACATGAGAAGCATCCATCTGCTCCTCCACCCTTACCCCTCTCCTTTCTCCCTATCTCTCTGTTCCCCTCCCACAGCCATGGCTCCATTGGAGCAATGTTGGCCCGGCGCTGAGGATGGCTCCATGGCCTCCGCCTCAGGTGCTAGAATAGCTCCAGTTGCAAAGGAGCAATGCCCCAGATGGGTGGAGCATCACCTTCTAGTGGGCATGCCGGGTGGATCCCAGTCAGGTGCATGCAGGAGTCTGTCTCTCTGCCTCCCCGCCTCTCACTTCAGAAAAATACAAAAAAAAAAAAAAAAACAGGTTAACGAAACTGGAAATCAGAAGAAACTTGAAATATCATCATCAATCCCATTTTTTCTCTTTCTTTTTTTTAAAGAGTTAGAGGGCGCCCACAGGTCAAGCAAACTTGACTTGAAGGAACCGCTGAGCTAAAGCCAGACCCAACTCCATTTAAAGTAAAAAATATATATAGATTGGTTTCCTACCTACCTAAAATAAGAAAAATTCAAAATGACCTGACTGGTGATAACACAGTGGATACAGCATCAACTTGGGATGCTGAGGTCCCAGATTCGAAACACCAAGGTCACCAGCTTGAGCATGGGATCATCTGGCTTGAGCACAAGATGACTGGCTTGACCATAGGATCACCAGCTTGAGCATGGGATCATCGACATAATCCCATGACCACTGGCTTGAGCCCAAAGGTCTCTGGCTTGAAGCCCAAGGTCGCTGGCTTGAGCAAGGGGGCACTGGCTGGCTCAGTGGAAAACCCAGTCAAGGCATGTATGAAAAGCAATCAATGAACAACTAAAGTGACACAACTACGAGCTGATGCTTCTCATCACTCTCCCTTCATGTCACTGTCACTGTCTCTGTCTTTTGCTAAAAATAAAAAAAAAGGCAGCCCTGGCTGGTTGGCTCCGTGGATAGAGCATCAGCCCAGCATGCAGACATCCTGGGTTCAATCCCCGGTCAAGGCACAAAACAGAAACAACCATCTGCTTCTCTCCCCTTTCTCTCCTTCTTCCCCTCTTTCGGCCAGTGGCTAACTGGTTCCAGCATCAGACCTGGGCACTGAGGATAGCTGGGTCAATTCAAGCATCAATCCCAAATTCGAGTTGCCAGGTAAATCCCTGTCGGGGCACATGTGGGAGTCTATCTCCCCTCTTCTCCCTTAAAAAATAAAGAAAAATTCAAAACAACTAGGAAGTAGAAAACCAAAACACATAAGGATTCATATTTTATAACAAATGACTTTGGTACAACCAGCCTCATTTTGATAGAACTGAAATAGTTGAACCAATTTTTCCATCAAAAATCTATTTACTGCCTGACCAGGTGGTGGCGCAGTGGATAGAACGTTGGACTGGGATGCCAAGGACCCAGATTCAAGAGCCCGAGGTCACCAGCTTGAGCACGAGCTCATCTGGCGTGAGCAAAAATCTACCAGCTTGGACCTAAGGTCACTGGCTTGAGCAAAGTGTCACTCGGTCTGCTGGAGGCCCGCAGTCAAGGCACATATGAGAAAGCAATCAATGAACAACTAAAGTGTCACAATGCGCAACAAAAAACTAATAATTGATGCTTCTCATCTCCCCATTCCTATCTGTCTCTGTCTGTCCCTGTCTCTGACTCTCTGTCTCTGTTAAAAAAAAAAAATCTATTACTATTCTCTTCCTAAGATTTGAGAAAAACATTTCTCAACCTTAAAGGTTCTCCTTTCACTTTCACTGATTCAGAATACCAATAAAGCCAGGATCTGAATAGTAATTAAATAATAAGTGAAAATACTTTAAAATTGTAGAGCCCTGGCCAGTTGGCTCAATGGTAGACCATCAGCCCTGTGTGTGGATGTTCTGGGTTTAATTCCTGATCAGGGCACACAGGAGAAGCGCCCATCTGCTTGTCCACCCCTCCCCCTCTCACTTCTTCACCATCACCACCACCCCACCACCTCACCACCCCGCAGCCATGGCTCAATTGGAGCAAGTTGGCCACAGGAGCTGAGGATGGCTCCATGGTCTCAGCCTCAGACACTAAGAAGAGCTTGGTTGCTGAGCAATGGAGCAACACCCCAGATGGGCAGAGCATCGTCCCCTAGTGGGCTTGCCCAGTGGATCCCAGTTGGGGCACATGCAGGAGTCTGTCTCTACCTCCCCTCCTCTCACTGAAAAAAAAAAATAGAGCTCCAAAATATTTTTATTATTGTCCTAACATTGACAGATTAGTCATGTGTGAATTTTTTTAGCTGACACTGCAAAAACAAATCTTCCGACAGTGAAATCAAATTGATCTTTACTTTGTTAAAAAGTAAATTTTACAAAGTATGGTAAAAGAGTTATATTCATCAAGTCAAATATTAACAAATGAATACTTCAGTCTTTTATCTTTATAACTTAACATTGTTGAAATTACTAAGGTATAATTGTCAGTGATGGCTTTAGGCGACCCCTGTGTTTTGGTCGTTTGACCCCCGCCGGGGTCGCGACCCACAGGTTGAGAACCGCTGAACTAAGGTGTCGCAATGAAAAACTAGTGATTGATGCTTCTCATCTCTCTCCCCTCTTCTCACTTAAAAAAATAAAGAAAAATTCAAAACAACTAGGAAGTAGAAAACTACTTCTACAGACTTCCTGTCTGTCCCTATCTATCTGACTCTGTCTCTGTAAAAAAAAAATTTTTTTATTTACTAATTTTTCTTTTAGAGAGAGAGAAAGTGGGGGAGAGAAAGAGAGAGAGAGAGAGAGAGAGAGAGAGAGAGAGAGGAACATAGAGCTGTTCCTGTATGTGCCCTGATCAGGGATCAAACCAGCAACCTCTGTGCTTCGGGACAACACTAACCAACAGAGCTCTCCAGTGGGGCTGTTAATTATTCTTTAACTCACATATATTTACTGAAGATGTAGTATGTACTAAGTATTGTGTTACACCTGGTATTTTGAATGTATCAAATGCCATTTTATTTTCTTAAACTTAAAAAAAATTTTTTCCATTATTCTTCCTTCACAAAAATTCAATGTAAAAAACACTTTCAACCTTATAGTATTAGATTCATATGATTCTGAATAATCTGATCAATCAAAAGGTTTTCTTCTTCTGTAGAAAAAGTTATATTTAAAACCTGATGGGCCTGACCTGTGGTGGCGCAGTAGGATAAAGCGTCGACCTGGAACACTGAGGTCGCCGGTTCGAAACCTTGGGCTTGCCTGGTCAAGGTACATATGGGAGTTGATGCTTCCTGCTTCTCCCCCTTCTCTCTCTCTGTCTCTCTCTCTCTCACTCCTCTCTCTCTAAAAAATCAATAAATATTAAAAAAAACAAAACCTGATGATATAAGATCAGACAAAATTAAAAATAGAATTAAACATTAATGTTTGCAATTCTTATGACAAAAAACATACAGCATATAGTTTATATAAGAAACTTTATTGTAGCCTGACCAGGCGGTGGCACAGTGGATAGAGCATCGGACTGGGATGCGGAAGACCCAGGTTCGAGACCCTGAGCTCGCCAGCTTGAGTGGGGGCTCATCTGGTTTGAGCAAGAGCCCACCAGCTTGAACCCAAGGTCACTGGCTCTAGCAAGGGGTTACTCAGTCTGCTGAAGGCCCACGGTCAAGGCACATATGAGAGAGCAATCAATGAACAACTAAGGTTTTGCAAGGCGCAATGAAAGACTGATGATTGATGCTTCTCATCTCTCTCTGTCCCTGTCTATCCCTCTCTGACTCATTCTGTCTCTGTAAAAAAAATAATAAATAAATAAATAATAATTTTTAAAAAGAAACTTTATTGTAAAGTATGGCTGTGGGCCGTGGCCGGTTGGCTCAGTGGTAGAGCGTCGGCCTGGCGTGCAGGACTCCCGGGTTCGATTCCCGGCCAGGGCACACAGGAGAGGCGCCCATCTGCTTCTCCACCCCTCCCCCTCTTCTTCCTCTCTGTCTCTCTCTTCCCCCTCCTGCAGCCAAGGCTCCACTGGAGCAAAGTTGGCCCGGGCATTGAGGATGGCTCTGTGGTCTCTGCCTCAGGCGCTAGAGTGGCTCTGGTCGCAACAGAGCGAAGCCCCAGATGGGCAGAGCATCGCCCCCTGGTGGGCATGCCAGGTGGATCCGGGTCGGGCGCATGCCAGAGTCTGTCTGACTGCCTCCCCGTTTCCAACTTCAGAAAAATACAAAAAATAAAAATAAAGTATGGGTTTGCATTAGAAGTCAGTATCACATTTGATAGTTTCAATTCTCCAACTTCATTTATTGCGAATGGGTTCCTGCATTTAGACAGTTGACCAGTTTTACAGGTCTTCACTCATTCTTGTCATCTACCTGTACAGAAATAACCCCATCTACTGGCAAAAGGTGAAACTACAGGCTATTTCTGAAAAGGCCAGCAAGCTACAAGAAGTTAATATTTAAGATTTGGGTCCAAACAATTCCCCCATCTCCAAAATCCCCAGCCATTCAAACTGTTCTCTAAAACCCTTCTACTTCCTGCCAAAAATAAAGGCATAGGAGAGAATCCAATTAATTTTCTAAATGTTCTCTATATTACTTAAAGATAAAAATTGTGGCCTGACCAGGCAGTGGCGCAGTGTGATAGAGAAGCGGGCTGGGACGCGGAGGACCAGGTTTGAGACCCCGAGGTCGCCAGCTCGAGCGCAGGTTCGTAGGGTTTGAGCAAGGCTCACCAGCGTGAGCCCCAGGTTGCTGGCTCGCGCAAAGGGTCACTCAGTCTGCTGAACGCAGGCTCATCAGGTTTGAGCAAGGCTCACCAGCTTGAGCGCCAGGTCGCTGGCTAAAGCAAGGGGGGTCACTCAGTCTGCTGTAGCCCCACGGTCAAGGCACATATGAGAAATCAATCAATGAACAACTAAGGAACCGCAACGATGAATTGATGTTTCTCATCTCTCTCCTTTCCTGTCTATCCCTCTCTCTGACTCTCTCTGTCTCTGCCTCAAAAAAGAAAGAGAGAGAGAGAGAGAAAGAGAGAAATAAATAAATTGAGCCTGGCCTAGAGTGTCGACATGGAACACTGAGGTCGCCAGTTCAAAACCCCTGATTACCGAGGGCTTGCCCAGACAACATATTCATTTTATTCTTTATATCCTAACTTTTTCAAATATAAATGAGGGAAGTTGATTGCAGGTAAACCTTGTTAAGTCACGCTTGTTGCAATTTACTTTCAGCCAGCAAGACGACAATAATAAAAAATTTAAAGGACCATGACAGAAATTTTGAAAAGAAAAATTTAATTTAGGTTTATTTTGATTTTTATAGCTCCATTCATGATACTATATAATAAAAATAATGTCTCACATGTCAAGAAATTGATAAATTTTTTGGCTGAATAAATGAAATAAAGGCTCTAAAGCAGTGGTTGTCAACCTGGTCCCTACCGCCCACTAGTGGGCGTTTCAGCTTTCATGGTGGGCAGTAGCGGAGCAACCAAAGTATAAATAAAAACATAGATTTAACTATAGTAAATTGTTTTATAAAGATTTATTCTGCCAAACTTAGCGAAAATCCGACATAAAAGTACTTGGTAAGTAATTATTATATGCTTTAACTTGCTATAACTCTGCTTTATAAGTTTTATAAAGTTAAGTTACTTCTCTACTTTATAAATCACCATTACTGTGGAACCAGTGGGCGATTAGAAAATTTTACTACTAACAGAGATACAAAAGTGGGCAGTAGGTATAAAAAGGTTGACTACCCCTGCTCTAAAGCATTCCTAGAACCTAAATCATTACAGATCCAAAATTTAAGAGACACAATTATGCTTATTAACTTATTCTTATCAAAAGGTTTATAAAAAAGCTTTTTATCAATGTTTAAAATCAAAAGACTTACATTAAAGCTACAGAAATAAAAAAGTGTGGATTATACCCTGGCCTGTGGTGGTGCAGTGGATAAAGTATTGACCTAGAATGCTGAGGTCGCCAGTTCAAAGCCCTGGGCTTGCCCGGTCAAGGCACATACGGCAATCAATCAATGAACAACTGAAGTGAAGCAACTATGAGTTGATATTTCTTGTCCCCCACCCTGTAAAATCAATAAATAAACCCCTTCTCTCTATAAAATCAATAAATAAAATATTCTGTAAAAAGTGTAGATTACAAATGATAAAATTATAAAGGGTAGAATCATAAATAAAAGGAACAGAAAAAAGTCCAGAAATAGAACTATATGCATATTGTCAAGTGATTTTTCAACCAAGGTGCCAAGACAATTGAATGGAAGAAACAGAAGTATTTTAACAAACAATGCTAGGAAAATGGGGTATTCATATAAAAATTAAAAAAACCTTGACCTTATCTCTCATACCATATTAAAAAATTAACTTTAAAAGGGTCATAGATCTAAATGTAGAAGCTAATATTATTAAAAAATGCATGAGAAAACATAGGAGAAAAATTTTTAGAACTGAGACTTAGAAATGATTTCTTAGATAGGACATAAAAAGCATAAACTATAAAGAAAAAAATTGATGAAAACGGCTTAGTCAAAAACCAGAACAACTCTTTGAGCTACTACTGAGGAGAATACAGGACAAATAACTTGCAAAACACATTATCTGATGAAGGACTTGTATCCAGAATACAAAAAGAATTCTCTAAACTCAGTAAGAACACAACCTCCCCCCAAAAAGAACACAACCCAATTTTAGAACTATGAGCAAAAGATTTCAAGAGATATTAACCAAAGAAACATGGATAACAGCCCTGGCCGGTTGGCTCAGCGGTAGAGCGTCGGCCTAGCGTGCGGAGGACCCGGGTTCGATTCCCGGCCAGGGCACACAGGAGAAGCGCCCATTTGCTTCTCCACCCCTCCGCCGCGCTTTCCTCTCTGTCTCTCTCTTCCCCTCCCGCAGCCAAGGCTCCATTGGAGCAAAGATGGCCCGGGCGCTGGGGATGGCTCCTCGGCCTCTGCCCCAGGCGCTAGAGTGGCTCTGGTCGCAATATGGCGACGCCCAGGATGGGCAGAGCATCGCCCCCTGGTGGGCAGAGCGCCGCCCCATGGTGGGCGTGCCGGGTGGATCCCGGTCGGGCGCATGCGGGAGTCTGTCTGACTGTCTCTCCCTGTTTCCAGCTTCAGAAAAATGAAAAAAAAAAAAAAAAAAAAAAAAAAAAAAAAAGAAACATGGATAACAAATAAGTCCATGAAAAGATGGTTAACAATGTAGGTCAATTAGGGAATTACAATTAAAGCTACACTGAAATATCTCTATGCACCAAGTAGAATGGCTATACTCAAAGACTGACAAGTGCTGACTAGGGTTAGGAGCAAGTGGAACTCTCATAAATTGCTGGTAAAAATGCAAAATGGTATATATATATCTTTGAAAAACAATTTAGCAATTTTCTTTTTTTTTTTTTTTTTTTTTACAAGGACTGAGAGAGAGTCAGAGAGAGGGATAGATAGGGACAGATAGACAGGAACGGAGAGAGATGAGAAGCATCATCAGTTTTTCGTTGCGACACCTTAGTTGTTCATTGATTGCTTTCTCATATGTGCCTTGACCGTGGGGCTACAGCAGACCAAGTAACCCCTTGCTCAAGCCAGCAACCTTGGGTCCAAGCTGGTGAGCTTTTTGCTCAAATCAGATAAGTCCGCGCTCAAGCTGGTGACCTCGGGGTCTTGAACCTGGGTCCTCTGCATCCCAGTCTGACGCTCTATCCACCGCACCACCGCCTGGTCAGGCTAGCAATTTTTTTAACTTAAATACGTATTTACCATACGATCCAAGAATCCCAATCATGAGAAATAAAAACATGTTCATAAAGAAAACTCAAATGGCCAGAGCAACTTAATTCATAATAGCCAAAACCCAGAAACAAGTGTCTGAGGACATATGTGAATGAATAAACAAAATAGGGGATATGTGTACAATGCAATATTCTCCAGAAATGAGCAGGAACATCTGATACGCAACATTAATGAATCTCAAAGCACTGTGCTAAGTGAAAGAAGCCTGCCTGACCCAGAAGGCTATTGTACAATTCCACTTAACATAAAATTCTAGAGAAGGCAAAACTATAGTGACAGAAAGTAAACTGATGGTTGGTTGCCAAGGGTTGAGGATGACACAAGGAAACTTTTTGGGAAGAAAGAAATGCCCTTTGTATAATCATCTATGTCAGTGGTAGTCAACCTTTTTATACCTACCACCCACTTCTGTATCTGTTAGTAGTAAACTTTTCTAACGGCCCATCGGTTCTACAGTAACAGTGATTTATACAGTAGGGAAGTAACTTTACTTTATAAAATTTATAAAGCAGAGTTACAGCAAGTTAAAGCATATAATAATAATTACTTACCAAGTACTTTTATGTCGGATTTTCACTAAGTTTGGCAGAATAAATCTTTACAAAACAACTTACTATAGTTAAATCTATGTTTTTATTTATACTTTGGTTGCTCCGCTACTACCCTCCATGAAAGCTGGAACGCCCACTAGTGGGCGGTAGGGACCAGGTTGACTACCACTGATCTACGTGGTCATTCCTACCTAAAATGAATCATCAAGATTTATTTTCAAACTGAAGTTTTATGTCTGCTGTCAGTATTTAGCAAGAAACCACATACTGCCAAACTTAAGACACATGTTGATCTTAGAATACATGCCTGGTCAAATGTAGTTTTTTTAAAAAGTAGTCAGTGCTTTCAGAAATTACTCTAAATAAAATAAATTAACATAAAATTCCTCACTTTGTATACTAATAATAATTATATTATATTAGTGGAAAACCCAAAAGAAAAAAAATTAACATTCAAGTGCAAGAAACTGCCAAATACTGAACTCAGAAAACTAATATAAAGTGAAAAGCAGGCTTAGCGTTCAACAAAACTATTCTAATCTAATCTGATTCTATTATAACTAATTTAATGTAACTAAAAAGACATCACATCACCATAGAAAAGAAGAACTGATTAATAAATAATGATGTGATGATTAAATAGCAATTTGGGGAGAAAGAGCCTCCTAAACCACTTTTTAAAAACACTAAAATAAGAAATACTTAATATTCACTACGCCTCTTGAAAAAAAAGGCCTTCCTAAGTATAGAAATAATAGGAAAAACAAAAGTTGGACAGATTTGACTCCTAAAATAACAAATTTTCTGCATGTCCAAAAATGGTCAAAATTAAAAGACAAATAACAGACTGGGGAAAATGTTTGTAGCAAATATGACAACGGACTAATATCTTTTTAATTCTCAGGCACATAAATAAGAAAAAAACTAAAACCTTCACAGATAACTAGGACAAAGCCAAACAAATCAACAAAGAGAAATATAATTAGTAAACAGAGAGGAAAATATTCAACTTCACAAGTAAATATTTAAAAACCACACACTATGAAATTAGCAAAAAATTTAAAAATTAAGTTGATGCTTATAACAGAATGGTAAAAAAGGACATTTATTCATCGCAGCCAGAAAAAAAATTAATCAAGAAATTTAAAAGTATCCATACTCTTTAACACAATAGCACTTTTTCTATGGAAATATCCTAAAAAATAAACATTTTTTAAAAATCAAAGTTTTCTACACTAAGATGTTTATAGTGATTATCTGCAATAACAAAACTTGGAAATAAATAAAAGTTAAAACAAGAAAATCACATGAACAATGGTTTCTGTAGCATCCATTTAACTGGTCATCCTAAAAAAAAAAAAAAAATCAGTCTTCACAGTTCCCATACCATTTCATCCTCCCTATTGCTCCAAGATTAATGTTTCTAAGCATCAAATATATCAAAGCTTGAAATGCTTCAAAGGTTCCCACTGCCTTAAATTAAAAAAAAAATCAAACTTCTTAGCAAACTATAACAGGGTCCTAAATGGGTCTGTCCCTATTACCTCATCTCTTGTCCTCACACCAATGCATGCATAAAAAACACATATAGAAGGCCCTGGCTAGCTAGCTCAGCAGTAGAGCAGCAGCTGGGTTTGTAGAAGTCCCAGGTTCGATTCCCAACCAGGGCACACAGGAGAAGCACCCATCTGCTTCTCCACCCTTCCCCCTCTATTTCTCTCTTCCCCTCCCACAGTCAAGGCTCCATTGGAGCAAAGTTGGCCCTGGCGCTGAGGATGGCTCCATGGTCTCCGCCTCAGGCGCTAGAATGGCTCCAGTTGCAGCGGAGCAATGGCCCCTGGTGGGCATGCCAGGTGCATCCCGGTAGGTGCATCCCGGGAGTCCATCTCTCTGCCTCCCTGTTTCTAACTTCAGGAAAAAGAAAGTTAAAAAAGAAAAAAAGAACACACAGAATTACATAGAACTACTTCTGTGTCTCCAGCATTGGTTCAATAAAATGCCAAAAAGCTCTTCATCCATACCAAACCAAGGATTTTGCATTCATGGAATTTACAGATAGAAACAACAAACACTCTTTTTTTTTTTTTTTTTTTTTGTATTTTTCTGAAGCTGGAAACAGGGAGAGACAGTCAGACAGACTCCCGCATGCGCCCGACCGGGATCCACCCGGCACGCCCACCAGGGGCGAAGCTCTGCCCACCAGGGGGCGATGCTCTGCCCCTCCGGGGCCTCGCTCTGCCGAGACCAGAGCCACTCCAGCGCCTGGGGCAGAGGCCAAGGAGCCATGCCCAGTGCCCGGGCCATCTTTGCTCCAATGGAGCCTCTGCAGGAGGGGAAGAGAGAGACAGAGAGGAAGGAGGGGAGGGCAGTGGAGAAGCAAATGGGCGCTTCTCCTATGTGCCCTGGCCGGGAATCGAACCAGGGTCCCCTGCACACCAGGCCGACGCTCTACCGCTGAGCCAACCGGCCAAGGCCACAACAAACACTCTTCACAGTTTCAGAGGAAAGGTCAACTCAGGTCAAAAGAAGTTCTAGGGATAAGGGTTATCTTGGAGCTGAACCTTAAAAGATGAGCAAGGATGTCAAGGGTAATTCCGAATAAATGGAAAGTATTTGTTTTCAAACAAAATCTTGGAAGTTTGTAACAGACTTTCAATATAGATAACTTAGATTCAGACATGTACTTAATTAATCTCTCTAAGTTTCTATCTCTTGGAGCTATGTGAGAATTAAAGCTGATAATAGATGTAAACTGAAAATAGTATCTGGTACTTAATAAGCATTCAGCACATGTTAGTCAAATGGAAACACATAACAATGTTGACTGCAAGAGTATATTTCAAGGGTCCAGCATTCTTAAAACAAAGAAAGTCACAGTAAACAAAACAAGGGGAAATAGAGGGAAAAACAGTAAGAACAGGATTAAACAACCTATCAGCAAACAGCCAGGCTCAAACGTTCTCTCTACACATATATATTCTCTCTACATATTATACTACGTACTGAACAGCACAATAATTTATACTCACAATGATAAAACACTAAGTTCTGTTAAGTATGGTCTGTTTGAAAGGAGTAAGACATATTACATCTTTAAAAGCCTTCAAAATCTTTAAAAGACATCAAAAATGGCTTAAAAAATCTTGTGTGCCTATAGTCTTTCATTTACCTTGAAAATTGAGTTATATGCAAAATATGCTAAATTATATGCTAAATAAACAACACGGTAGTATGTTGTGATAGTTACAGTTCAATCAAGAGGAAAAGGTAGAATCCATGATTAAAACACACACATACCCTTTACTTGACAATGAAAACCAAACTACATGAAGCACATAGGCAGGTTCAACTGTTGTCTAACAGACTAGAAGAAATAACTTTAAAACGAAGGAGCTAAACTAGATTGGCTTTCTCCTCAAAAATCAAGAAAATAAAATAAATTGGGGACATTCAAATCACTAACACCCCTACAGTAAGTCATTATGATATACAGGCACATTCCTACTTAGAAACCTGTGAGATACAATCAAGCTGTAATTTTTAAAGCCTTGAATCAATAAAATATGTAGGAAAACTACTAACATACCAGCATATCTAAAGTGAGATTTTTGAAGTAAATTTTCCATTAGTAAGACAAGGTTAACCTAATTACTGCCAAGGATTTTAGAAATTAATAGTATGAGGAGCAGCATACAAAAACATTTAAATTAGCCTGACCAGGTGGTGGTGCAGTGGATAGAGCATGGACAGGGATGTGGAGGACCGAGGTTCGAGACCCCAAGGTCGCCAGCTTGAGCGCGGGCTCATCCAGTTTGAGCAAAGCTCACCAGCTTAGACCCAAGGTCGCTGGCTTGAGCAAGGGGTTACTCAGTCTGCTGTAGCCCCACAGTCAAGGCACATATGAGAAAGCAATCAATGAACAACTAAGGTGTCGCAAAAAACTAATGATTGATGCTTCTCTTCTCTCTCCGTTCCTGTCTCTCTGTCCCTATCTATCCCTCTCTGACTCTGTCTCTGTAAAAAAAAAATTAAATTACAAAAAGGCCTGGAGCAGTAATGTGTTACTTCTCCATATCTTAGAATTTTAAATATTAGAAATTAGGCTCTGGCCTGATAGCTCAGTGAATCAAGTGTCATCCTTGCACACTGAGGTCATGCATTCAATCCCCAGTCAGGGCACATAAGCAATCAATGAGTACACACTAAATAGAACAACTAAGTGTAATAACAAGTTGATGCTTCTCTTGCTCTCTCTTCCACTCCCCTTCTCTCTCTTTCATCAATGGAAAAAATTAAATATTAGAAATTATATTAAACTGCTTTTTTCAAGCCTTTGGTTTCAAAAACAATGATGACATCAAAAAAATTACTCCCAATTTTTTACTATAACCAAATGCAAAGAATATGTAAGAAAAACCTGTATCAGATATTCATATGTATAATGTATACAAATTTTACATTTTATAATTAATTTGCTCTAGAAATACTTGTTGAAATTGGTATCTTTACCACAGAACCCACTTTAATGAACAAGTCAAAAGTAGCTTGATGGATCCAATCAGATTTTAACCACTAATGAATGGCCTGAGGAATTTCAAATTTAGGATTATATTAGCCCTACACTCTTAGCATCAACAAGTACCAAACAGGCCCTGGCTGGGTAGACCAGCTGGTTGGACCATCATCCTGATACACCAACATGGTGGGTTCAATCTCCAGTCAGGGCACGAACAAGAATCAACCAATGAATGTATAAATAAGTGGAGCAACAAATCAATGTTTCTTTATCTATCCCCTCCCCTCTTTCTAAAATCAATTTTAAAAAAAAGTACCAAACAGTTCACTAGTTATTGTAGTCTTCAGAATAATATGTGGAAAAGTCTAATATCTGTTATGGACAGAGATCTCCTAGCTCAAATATTTCTTCTCTTTCACTTTGTGTGTATGTGTGAATGAGTGTGAGTCAGTGAGTGAGTGAATGAGTGTGTGTGGGGGTCACCACACAAGAATTGTTTATACCTTTCAGTAAAGGGGCAACTCTCTACATTAAGGATATATTTGAGTAACTATAGTTCATAAAGCACTCTGAAATCAAAGACACTATAAATTAAAATACTGCTATCGTATTAACATAAAGAAAATAATTTTAAAGCATCGTACAGCTCCAGTGTATTGTAAACCACATAAAAATTCACTGTAGGATCTGCCTTTTTTTATTTTTTTAAGTGATTTTCCTCTATTATGGAGTCTGGATCTCAATGAACTGTTCAACACTTAGTCTAAAGGTATGCCAAACATTTCTTAAGGTCTTAACAAAGAATCAACTTAAAAAAAAAAAGGCAAAACAAAACAAAATAAAATGAGGCCTAGGTTAAATATTTTATTTGGCTTCTCAAGATGGACTGAAAAGTTGGGCACCAGCTCCAGACCAATTCCTGGACGCACATCAAACACAGCCCTGTCATTTATCCAGTCAGTCAAAACAATCTTTTCCATCTAACCCTTTAATGTTTATGTCCTAAAAAGCTGCTAATTGAATCCAGCTCTTGAGATCTATTTGTTAAAATATATACCATCTAATTTGTAAATGAACAAAAAAGAAAAGATATATGTTAACTTTCCCGGCAAAACAGAAGAAAATCCATCATATGTAACCAAAAGGGAAAGAGCAATGTTTTTAATATTTGAATATTTTTATCTTAAAATATGACAGAGACAAATTCCCAACTGTTTTAAGAAACTGAGAATACCTCAACTGTTTTTACAATTAAGGGGACACAGTATATTTAAAATTCCTCAGAAAAATCTAAAAATACAAAATAACTCTAAAATTTAATCCATTGTCCCTCCTCCCCCCCCAAAATAATCTTTTTTAACTTCACTAATGCATTTTTATTATGTATCGTATGCAGTCAGGAAACCTCAGATAAACACTTTAAGATCTACTGAGTCACAAAAAAACCTCAAGACCATTTTATCTGCAGAAAATCAAAACCCCTGTTTTCTCATATTTTTTTTTATTATGTATATAGGCTATAAGGAAGGAAATGGCCAAGAGCCTATTTCTGAGGCTCGTTCCACACCTGGAATCACAGGTTCTTTTTATAATCACTGACAAGGACTGACTCCAAAGAACAGCAGTAGATAAACTAAAGCAACAAAGATCCCTTATAAAGGTTTCCATTGATTCACAGGAAAATAAGGAAACTGGATGGGGGAAACAGGGGAGACAGGCAGGATTTTCCACTGAGAGCCACTCAGTTAATGATTCTTTTGCAATTTTCCCTAGGGAGTGTAAAACTGTCATGAAAGTAATATATGTTTTAAATTGCAACCAACATAGGCTAAATTCTCAAATACCAAATTCACTGCAAGTTTGTATCTTGAAAGTTCAGCCAGTGGACTGGGGCCTGACACAGAAGCATTCAATTACAAAAATTAGTCCATATAAATCTCAAAGTCTAGTGTAAGCAAACATAATTACAGTTTATTCTTACACATGCATGCACACACAGAGAGATTAAGAAAAACCAGCTCTCTCACCACACATTCAAAGATCAACGTGGGTAATTTATTAATAGTGAACAGTAAAACGAGGATAACTATGCTGATTTCAGTTACACTTTTCAAACCAAAAATAAATTTTCCTTAATTAAAATGGGGTAACACCAAAAATGACACTGTAAACAAAATGGACCTGTGGTGTTAAAGATTTGATGCACTTGGACTCAGAAACACTTTGCAAAGTTAGTCTTCTATCTAGCAATCCCTCCATTCTTTCTCATTTAGAAAAGGAAAGTTGAGAAGAGAGAAAACATCACTTGAAAGTTTGTATGAGCATCTCTTCAGAAATGTACCAAAAAAAAAAGTGTGTTTGTAAAGCCGGTCTGGAGTTAGAAGTAAGACACAAGTTCTGCGGCCTACAAAGCGCAACCCAAAACACGCTACCCTGCAATCAAACACTTTCAAAACACAGAGTGTACAATGAGCCGGAGCCGTCGGATCAGGCGGACACACCGGAAAAGTCGACTTGTCTCCTTCCCTCCCAGGGGTGTGAGTCTCAGGTGGTAGCACCGGCTGCTGTGGCTGGCGGCGGAGAGTGAGGGTTTTCGCACGAGGGCACAAGTGGGAGAACAAGTTCACAACCAGGGAACGCACACACACACACACCCCTCCCGTTAAGCGCTCCATCTTTAAGGAGTGTTGACTGCGCGCAGTCCGCCGCCTGAGTCAATCATCTCCGCACAGGAGCACCTCACCCCCTCCAGGACGCCACCTGGGCTTTACAGCCCGGGGACTGTTTCCGGGGGCCCCAGGAGAGTCGTGGTCCTCGGCCAAGGCTTTCCGACCTCCAACCGCCCTGGAATTGCAACCAGGAGCCCCCTCCCCTCAACAAAAGACCCCAGAGTCACCCTTGACTTTTTCAAGAATTTCCGAACAAGGGCGGGTGGTTTTGCCAGGACTCTCCCCGAACTAGGCCCTCCCACGTCCCCGACCCCCAGGCACAGATGGCGACACCCGCCCTTCCTGAGGCCACGGGCACCCCCCGCCTGGTCCTGCCGCCCGGCCGCCGCCCGCCCCCCCAACCCCTCACCTGTCAGGCGCAGCTTGACGGGCCCGTTCCTCCGGCCCCCGGGGTTAGACATGTCCCCGGCGGCGCGGGGCCCGGAGCCGGCGGGCGGGGCGGGGGCGACGACGAGGCGCGGCCGAGTCAGCACAGCGGCCGGGGCTGCGGCCCGAGCAGCGGGCGCCGCGGCCGCCACGGCCGGAGGGTCCCGGATGTGCCGCGCGTCGTCGCCATGAGCCGCGGAGGGAGCAGGACGCCGAGCTCCCCCCTCCTCCCGCTTCTCCTTCCTCCGCCCGGGCCGCACAACAAAGCGGCAGCCGCGGCCGGCCGCACCGCCTCCGCCCGCGCCCCCGCCGCCTCCGCGCTGCCGCCTCCGCCTCTCCCTCCTCTCGGCTCGGCGGGGCCCGGAGCCGACGGAGCCGGTCGGCTGAGGCGGGCGGTGCTCGGCGGCGCCGGAGCAGACTCGGGAATCTGCCGCTCCCTCCTCCACCCGCCCTCGGGTCTGAGCGAACCCGGTATTGCGGCCGCCGTGGCCACTCGTCGGCTGCGGGGGCGGGGAGGAGACCCGGGCTGGAGGTAGAGGAGAGGCGGGGCCCGAGGGCGGGGCGGGGCCTATCCGGGGCGGGGCCTGGAGGCGCGCGCGCAGGGTGCCGGGGACTCGAGCGCGCGAGGCTGGGCTAGGACTGGGCGCCCGCTGTCAGCTGGGGGTCCCAGGTCGAACTGGAGGAGGGATCTCGCCAAGGGAAGAAGTGGCGGCGCGGAGCTCCCTGGCACCAGGAGGGGCTTAGTGTCCTGCCCACTTACAAAAGAGCTTTGGTTCGTGCTGTACACACTGAATTTGTTAGTCGCCCTGGCGTGCAGGGCTCACAGACAGGTGGGGTGAACCAAGTTAGAATTGCTGCGCTCCGCGAATGGAGCGTCGCTGGGGGGAAGAGACACCATTTCCAGACCGAGGATTCCAGCAAATCCCCAAAGGTATTCTTGCTCTTGGTATCTTAGCTGTCACCTCCATCCAGGACTCACCTGGTAAACCAGATCAGGTTACCTGCCCGCTCCGGCTCCTTTTTCCAGCTGTAGTGCAAGGATAGAGGATAACTGCCTTAAAGGATTGTTAACAAGATAAACTAAAGAAAAATGTGTGAAAAGATTTTCATACAGTACTGTCTCTAGTTAATCTCAGGAGGACAAAATAAAAAATGAAATAAGTGTACCTTACCCTTTGACTCTGTAATTGCATTCTTAGAAATTTATTCTTGACATATTGTACTGCATAAGATGTTCTTTGCAAAGTTTGGTTAATAACAAAAGAAACAGCCTGGTGAATTATATTACAGCAACCACATAGCTTTGTGTGCAGTCATTCAAATGGCAATTGCGAAGATCATATACTATGGAAGAGTTTATAAATAAAGTTTAAAAGCACAATAAGCCTGACCAGCCAGTGGCGCACTGGATAGAGCATCCGCCTGGGACGCGGAGGACCCAGGTTCGAGACCCCGAGGTCGCCAGCTTGAGCGCGGGCTCATCTGGCTTGAGCAAGGCTCACCAGCTTGGACCCAAGGTTGCTGGCTCGAGCAAGGGTTTACTCGGTCTGCTGAAGGCCAGCAGTCAAGGCACATATGAGAAAGCAGTCAATGAACAACTAAGGTGTCGCAACGAAAAACTGATAATTGATGCTTCTCATCTCTCTCTCCCTATCCTGTCTGTTTATCTGTCTGTCTGTCCCTAGCCCTCTCTCTGACTCTCTGTCTCTGAAAAAAATAAAAAAGCACAATAAAAAGTTGTATGTATGCACGCAAAAGTATCCAGCACAATGACAACTAAAGATAACAACGTGGGGAAGGGAGGCATTTTATGTGCTTTGTTTAAGGCCTGTATAACATTAATGCAATTTTAAATGTTAAAAAAAAGTCTAATATATTTTAACCCTTAATCAGTGTCACTCATCATTTCCAGTTCATCAGAGATGTCACTTCATTCTCCAGATGAAGTTACCTCCAAGAACATCTCATCAGACTGAGTACAGCCCTACAATTAACGTGATCCAAAAATTATATAGAGTTGTAGAAGTCAGACTAGAAATTCATTCAAGAAATACTAAGTACCTACTATGTGCCAAACAGTGAACAAGATCCTTTTAAAATGCTTCTTTTACTACAGAAGCTCCGAAGATAAACTAATCAATTCAAACAATAGACACTATCACAGTTTAAGAGACTGGATGGATAATGGCAATAAAACTTAAATATATACATACATTTTTGCCTTCTTCTTATTCCAAACACTTAGTTCCCAACCAGCCACTGATATAAGTTTTAGATTTTTATTAGGTAGTTGAAGTTAGGATTTCAAACCGTGATAGGGGAGCTGGGGAGACTGCTTGTTGTGAAGTTTAAAGCAGTGCATTGAACTATAAGAGACACTGCTGGGAAATGTACACATGCTTAATATGTAGGGAAGGCTCTGTTGAGGCTTGCCTATATGTAAGTATAAATCTTACTGTTTAAAACAAATGATTCAGATAAGAATGATACTTAAAACCATTCACACTGTTAAGGAGAGCTAAACTTTAATTAAATTTTAGCAGATGCATAGCATTGCGTTCATCATAACAATTTTAGTCATATTTTTGAGAAGGAATAACAGTTCTTAGAGAATTCACTCTTTTCTTTCTTCCTAAAATAGAAATCCACTTCTGATGTGAATTATACTTATACAATGTCACACTAGTGGGTATGGGAATTGCAGAAAATCTTTTTAAAGCCTTTTTTTTTTTTTGTTTTTTTTTTTTCTGAAGCTGGAAACGGGGAGAGACAGTCAGACAGACTCCGGCATGCGCCCGACTGGGATCCACCTGGCACGACGCTCTACCCACCAGGGGGCGATGCTCTGCCCCTCCAGGGCGTCGCTCTGCTGCGACCAGAGCCATTCTAGCGCCTGGGGCAGAGGCCACAGAGCCATCCCCAGCGCCTGGGCCATCTCTGCTCCAATGGCTGCAGGAGGGGAAGAGAGAGACTGAGAGGAAGGAGGGGGTGGGGGTGGAGAAGCAAATGGGCACTTCTCCTATGTGCCCTGGCCGGGAATCGAACCGGGTCCCCCCGCACGCCAGGCCGACGCTCTACCACTGAGCCAACCGGCCAGAGCCTGTTTAAAGCCTTTTTATTTCCTATTTCTTCTAATTTACTCTTGGTTGAATTGTGCACCTTTATCAAACATTGGTTTAGGCATCTGTCTCAAGTATACAAACTCCACCTATTTCATAACAATGAAGTGTCTTTTTCCATGGATGCCACTAAATAGAACCTTCCAGTGAAAATTCTGTAACAAGTCATTAAATACCATTTTTGAGCAAAAGTTTTTAACTTTTTCATTAACGTATTTTAATCACTTAATGTTGCATTCTTTATGATGGTATCCTAGACCAGGGGTAAAAAAAAAAAATCGACACCAGGTTATAAGAATGTTTAAAAACCTTTTTGTTTAAAGCATGTGTTTGTTTTCCAAGGCTAATGTTAAATTTGATGTGACTTTGCAAGCAAATGCTTACCATCTGTAGTTGGTATTTTTTTTTCTGCTCCAGCCATTAATATATTTTTTACATAGAAGAGTTGTCTCCAGTAATAAAAAATCTGTCTGAAGTAAGGTTATGTTAATAATGGTACTCCTGTGAAGCTATTTTTGTAGTATAAATTTCAAATTTAATACAGTTTATGCCCCATGGAAAAAACAAACATCAGGAACTCAGCAGTTTCTACCCCTGCTGAAAATTCACCTTTCTTTAATGTTTAAAATATTGTGGGTTAAATTTACTATTTAATTCTAGCTCCCTCCAAATCAGTTTATAACTGATGAAGCAGCCAAGCACAGCCCCCACATACTTGCAATTGTAAACCGGACCGTTCCTCCCCCATTTCCACTAATTTCTTCTGCTTGTCCCAGGTCCTCAAAGTTAGCTTCACTGAAAACCCTCATGTTCAGTCCTGTTTTGACATGGGTTAGGATTTGGTCACATCCCAGGCTATTCTCTCTAAGTCCTTCCCTAACCCTCTCCCAGAATATCTGGTCCCCAGTAATGGAAGCTAAGGTCATATCCAATACTTGTGTCTCTCTGAACCTGGGCTCCCCTATGCCACTCTCCTTGGCTCTTGCCTTTTCAGCCTCTACCTTGGGACACTAAGATGGTCGGCCTTCCCCATATCCCTTTCTGAAGGAATCTGCTCTCACCTGTTTCTCTAACATAGTGTCCTAGGCTCCATCCCCACAGATACTGATTCAACAGGTGGCAGTGGAGCCCATTAATTTGCATTTCTAATGCTGCTGGTGGGAAGAACCCACTTTGAGAACCACTGTCTTACACTAGGGGTGAGCCTGGGTGGTCCTGTTTGTAGTAGCTAACTGAGCTAAAGGTGGATGGCTGACCAAGAGGCCAACCACATTTTCTCTCCTTGGAACATGAAATGGGGACACTGGGACGCTGAATTAGCAGTGGGCAGCTGGGTCAAGAGGTTACAGAGTTAGCAGCTGAGGAAACCATTTTAAGTTAGAGGAGAAAAACAAAAGAGGAAATGAGTGTGTAGAAAGATACTAAAAAGCAGACAGGAGATAAGAGGCTTCATAACCTTAAAGAGGGAGACAGAGAAAGTGATTGTCTGACAGATTTCCTGCCCATACCCTTCTTACAATTCATATCCAAGGGATCTCACTGTTTAGAATAACCACCTAACCACCCCACCCCTTACTTAGGCAAGTTTAAGTGGATCCCTGCCCCTTGCATTCTCTTTGTCTCCACTTGGAACAACTTTTCCTCATCAGGCCTGTCCTAAGCTCTACCCGCATAATCCTTAATCATCTGCCTTGCTTCTGCCTCTGTTCTCCCCAAAGCTGAGCCTCACCTGCAACCTAGTCGGTGGCTCGGACCCTACCACAAAGGGTAGAAACTTCTAGAATCTAGAGCGGTCTAATACATATGGCTGTGGTGCTCTTGAAATATGGCTTGCTTGTGATGTGCTGCAAGTATAAAAGCATATTGAATTTTGAAGAGTTATTATGGGGGAAAAAAAGAAGGCAAAAGGTTGTAATATTATTTATACTGATAACATTGAAATGATAATATTTGGTATATATTGGATTAAATAAAATATAGTACTAAAGTTAATCTCCCCATTTCTTATTACTTTCTTTAATATGACTACTGAAAATTTCGAAATACAAATATGACTCACTTTATACTTCAGTTGGACAGTGGTGATCTGGAGGATAATGACCATCCCACTCATCCACCTCCTTAATGTTTGCCACCAGCTGATTCCCCCATCAGTGAGCTTTGTGCTCTGCCCAGCACCAGACTTTCCCTGCATCACTTTTTAGACTTTGTCTTGCCCACCCAGCTCTCCAACCAATTTCTATAGCTAGGTCAGTTCAACAGCAACTACCTCATTCTAGTGAGAGTAGGAAGATAGCCTTCATAAATATATGTTTAACTTCATCCTCTTTATCAGTAAATGTGACCTTATTTGGAAATAGGGTCTTTGAAAATGTAATCAAATTAAGATGAGGCTATTAGGGTGGATCCTAATACGATGTGTCTGGTATCCTTATAATAAGAGAAAAATAGCATGCGAAGATAGAGACACACAGGGAGAGTGTCATATGTATGACACCGGAGACAGAGATCAGAGTGTGTAGCTGCAAGCCAAGGAATGCCAAGGATTGCTGGCCATCACTGGAAGCTAGGAAGAGACAAGGAAGGAATCTACCCAGTGTCAGAGAAAACACAGCCTTGCCAACACCTTAATTTTGGACTTTTAGGTTTCAGAACTATGAGAATAAACTTCTGTTTCAGCCACTGTGTTTGTTATATTGTAGCACAGAAGCCCTAGGACAGATACCACCTTAATTTCCTTCCACACCAATTATATTATACACAATACAGGTAAAAAGGCACAGTTAATAGCTGATTTTAATTATGAGTTGTATTAACAATACTATGCTTGTTCAAAAATAGAAAAATCCTGTAAATCTAGGCCATTTTTTATGCTATTTTCAAATGTCTTAAATATACAGACTGCCCTGTTGTGTTGTGAATTCTGAGTGAAAAGAGAATATAATTTGAAGAGCTTTCATATTTTCCAAAGCCAATTTAGTGATTTAAGCCTGGAAGTATTACAATGAAATGTTTGAAAAGTTATCTGTGCATGGTTTGCTGTAAGCTGATATCATAAAACAACACACATCTTTTCAGGATGAGGTAGCAGCCCCAGCCCCGGGGGAAAGGGAGCGGGCGCATCACTCAACTGCAACTACTTTGGACAACTGAGCAACATGAGCAGGCTCAAGAAAGAAAGTCATATCCAATCATCTTCAAACTAAAAACTGTAGTAGCTACAACACGATTCTCTAAGGACAGGATGGGAGGAGATGTGAAAATATTTGTATGATGCAGTCTTCATGCGTAATGCAGAGACTATGGGCCAAAATGAGATCAACATGGCTCATAAGCCAATAGGTCAATGTCAACCATTGCTTAAAAACCTTCAATGACTGCTTGTTGCTTTTAGAAGCCAATCCAAACAGCTTTAATGACATAAAGGAATGTTCATGATTTAAATATATAAACTTTTTAAAAAGCAGAAAACAAAAGTATATGTGAAGAATGATCCCAATTTTAAAATAAATATACTTACACATTTATTCAAAATGATATTTACTAAGTATATGCTAGCTGTTAGTGGACGAAGACAACCAACAAGAAGAAAACACATAAAATACTAAGAGTAATAAAGGAATTTTCTGTTGTTTTCCAGAGTGAATTTGCAATGCTTGAGTCAAATCAATTCCAATGCTTCTCCAAAGTTTAACTGAAATGTCAAGAAAGATTTTTACTTCTTTTCCATTGGACATAAACTAGGAAGGACCAGCACTGCTGTGCCATACATATTGTGGCCCTCCATGGCAGACATTGTCTGAAATTGAAGTCAACACAGAAGAAAAAGGGCCAAGAGATGGAGAGTGGAATTTAATTCTGATAATCCCATTCGAACCCCTGTATCCAGCCATTGCTAAAGCTATCACGTACTTTGGGTCAAGTTTTCAGTCACTTGGCCACAAAGAGTTCTAACTAATAATGTCGAATGAAACAGAATCTCTGGGGTGAAAGCTGCAATCTGCATTGTTAACTAGGTCCTTGTGTGAATAATCATCAAGGAAATGAAGAATTGGCTGGAGAACACAGCTGGCAAACATTTTCTGTAAGGGGCCAGAAAGTAAATATTTTAGGCTTCATCAGCCATAGGGTTCTCTGTTGTATCTACTCAACTGTTGTATTGCAAAAGCATCCATAGATGAATGTGTGTAGCTGTGTTCTAATAAAACTTTATTTATAAAAGCAGGCACTGGGCTAGATTTGGCCCACTGGCTATAGTGCCAACCACTGCTATAAATCTAGAATCATAAAGAGAACAGTACTATACCTGAAAGGAAGGGTTGGTAGGATTCCATGTTTTCCCAAGATCAATGAAATCTGAAACCATTTAACAATTGAGGTAATAACAAGAACTAATATTTATTGAGGGCTTACTAAGTGCTAGATGCGGTGCTAATGAGTATATCATTTAGGATGCTTTGGGTAGCAAGAGACAGAAAACCTGACTCAAAAAATAAATAAAAATTTTTTAAAAATAGCCTGACCAGGCGGTGGCACAGTGGATAAAGTGTCGAACTGGAATACGGAGGACCCAGGTTCGAGACCCCCAGGTAGCCAGCTTGAGCGCGGGCTCATCTGGTTTGAGCAAAGCTCACCAGCTTGGACCCAAGGTTGCTGGCTCGAGCAAGGGGTTACTTGGTCTGCTGAAGGCCCACAGTCAAGGCACATATAAGAAAGCAATCAGTGAACAACTAAGGTGTCGCAATAAAAAACTGATGATTGATGCTTCTCATCTCTCTCCGTTCCTGTCTGTCCCTGTCTATCCCTCTCTCTGACTCTCTCTCTGTCTCTGTAAAAAATAAATAAATAAAATAAAAAAAGAAAACCTGTCTCAGACAAACTTGAATAATAGAGAAGATTTGTTATTTCATATAACAAGTAAGACTGAGTCCATTATTGGAGTTTCAGTGGCTTAGTGATATGTTCAAGGACCCAGGTTCTTTCCAATGCCTGTGCCTTCCTTAGAACTTTGACTTTGCCTTCAGGTCAT
The DNA here is from genome assembly GCF_036850995.1 of Saccopteryx leptura. Lineage (NCBI taxonomy): Eukaryota > Metazoa > Chordata > Mammalia > Chiroptera > Emballonuridae > Saccopteryx > Saccopteryx leptura. The sequence goes on from NC_089507.1 coordinate 163,682,211, forward strand.
TCTCTCCATTACTTGAAGTTGGCTACTGCAGTCCCAGGCCTCTCATCCAGACCAATCTTCAGAAGAAACGGATCATCTCTCCCTCTGTCTGCTACTTAAGTGTGAAGAAATCTTTGCCAGAAGCCCCTCCACCTCAGTGTCTTTCCCTCTCATCTCTCATTTGTCAGAATTTGACCATATGCCCACTCTTAAACTTGTCATCAGTAAGAGCAATGGAATTTCCAGGATTAGTTGAAACTAATCAGGAATCACCTCCCAATCTAGGCTATGTAGAGAGTGCAGAGAGGGATGTTGTGGATGTATGAATGATTGAGTGAAATCAGTGTCCTGTTAGGAAGTATAGGGGCCAGGAATAGATATTGCATAAGCAACCACAACTAATATTAGGTGATATTTTTTCATTTTTACAGATGAGAAAATAAAGTGCAGAGAGAGGAAAGTGACTTGCCCAAGATCATACAACTAATAAGTGGAAGAGACTGGATTCAGACCCAGGTCTGAGACTACCGTGCTCAAGACCTCAACCAACACACTGAAGTGCCATTGTAGAGCTGAAGATGTTTGGGAAGAACAGGATAGCTCCAAAGTTGCCTCACAATCAAGTAAAATTGAGCCAGTTATTACACCTGTGATGTGACCAGACTGCCCTAACAGGTCTGATCTTTTGCTGTGTAATAACCTCATAAGTCAGTGTGTAAAACCAGAGTAATTTATTTAGCTCACAATTATATGGATCAGCCATTTGAACTGGGCTCTGGTATCAGCTGGACTCACTCCTGCATCTTTGGTCAGCTGCCATTTAGCTAGCAGATCAACTGGGGAATGGCTGATCTAAGATGGCCTCAAGTGGGATGGCTTCCCTCTGTTCCATGTGGTCTCTCATCCTCCAGCAGAATGCCAAGAGGGAGAGCAGAAATAAGCAAGGCCTTCTGAGAACTAGCTCAGATTTAGGAAAAGTTACTTTTTTATCAGGGACTGAGCTGAAAAAAAGATGTTCTTTCTTCATTCCACAGAAAGATTGATGCTAAAGCACTTGTGCAACAACATTATGCCCCATTCCCATTTTTGCTGTTTAGAGAGTGCTCAATTGTTGGCATATTTTATGGGCAACACATCACCTAGTTTCCCAGAGGACAAGGAATTCTTAACTAGAGGTGGCAAGTAATACCAAGAGATGCAACATGGATTTAGTACAGAGTTAAAAAAGCAGCACCATGGTCGATGGATTGAGACTGAGATAAGAAAACATGAGGAGAGCACGTGAAAACCAAATACTTAAACCCAAAGACAAAATTACATCAATTTGTGTCACCCCCCGCCAAAAAAAAATAACATATTCCATAAGGTAATTAAGAGACCAGAACCATAGTTTCTACTATCGTGGTAAAGTAAATATAAGCTACACATTTCTTCATCAAATATTTATTGTGCCAAACTGTGTCAAACATGAAATGAATTGAACTCTTGCTCATCAAGTTGGTCTTTAAAAATATACTTCAGAATGACTTGGATTATTTTTATAGGAACAAGAAAGTTTCCCCTAATATCAGAATTTCTTTATTTGCAAAATTTTAATAATTTAAACAGGATGGATGTTGTTTAATCCATCTGAAAATATCGATATCTTTTTTTCTAAATTCATTCTCTGCTCTCATTAGCAACTTAAATCCATGGCTGTATGCAGGCATTTAAAACATTTTCTTAATATCTAAGGAAAAGCAGGAAGCACAAGTTGTATTTCATCATAGAAACTCATTCAGAAATTTACAGTCTTCATATGAACTTACACAGCATAAAGGTTGGCCCACAGCATTTCTGAAAGTGGAATTTGGCTTATGTGAATTCTCATAACAAAAGAGGAATTGCCAAAACAAGCAACTTTCTCTAAATACAGGTGAAATAATAGTAGTAAATATTAACAGAGAAGTTAAAAACACATGGTCTAGTGGAGTGATTCTGTTTAGAATAAAAAGGTTTTAATCCAGCAAGAAATTTTAAACTATCTTAATAGCTAATCATACAGGATCAGTTAAATAAAGTTTTCATTCTATGGTACATTCCCACTATGGTCCATTAAAATAATCTTGTAGAAATGTATTTATTAAATATAAGATACATAGTGTATATAATGTGTAAATATATTAGTAATATGTCTATTTCTTGACATGAGAAAAGGAGCTTTATAATACAGTATTACTGTATAAATTCATTTCTTAACAGAAACACTTCAAAAGGTAAGTAGAGGTTATTTCTGGATAATGAAGATTTTTATTTCTTATTCTTTTGTATATTTGTATTTTCCACTTCTTTCTATAATGAGCATCTGTTACATCTATTACACATAATAACACAGTAAAAAATATTGGGTTTTAGCCAGTTAAAAATATACAAATAAAAAAGAATGAAAGAAATGCACCAAATGTCAACAATGGTTGCCACTAAATGACAGCATTATATGAGATTTTCATTTTCCTCTTTAACGTTGATGTTTATTAAATTTCCCACAAATAATATATGTTGAAATTCTATTACATATTACTAATACATATAATTTCACCCTATGTTGAATGAATAGGCAGGGGAAAAGAAATGGTTACATAGCTAGGAGAAAGGTCCCTTCAATAAACTAAAAATAAAAACTTCTACATTAGGCCCAGGCTAAGTAGCTCAGTTGGTTGGAGCATCGTCCCGACATGCTGGGGTTGCAAGTTCCACCCCCAGTCAGCGCACATACAAGAATCAACCAATGACAGCATGAATGAGTGGAACAACAAATTGATTTCTCTCTCTCCTACTTCCTCTCTCTCTAAATATAAACTTAAAAAAAAACTTTTATTGGCCCTGGCTGGTTGGCTCAGTGGTAGAGCGTCGGCCTGGCGTGCAGGAGTCCCAGGTTCGATTCCCAGCCAGGGCACACAGGAGAAGCGCCCATCTGCTTCTCCACCCCTCCTCCTCTTCTTCCTCTCTGTCTCTCTCTTCCCCTCCCGCAGCCAAGGCTCCACTGGAGCAAAGTTGGCCCGTGTGCTGAGGATGGCTCTGTGGCCTCTGCCTCAGGCGCTAGAATGGCTCTGGTTGCAACAGAGCGACACCCCAGATGGTCAGAGCATCGCCCCCTGGTGGGCATGCCAGATGGATCCCAGTCAGACGCATGTGGTGGCCTGTCTGACTGCCTCCCTGTTTCCAACTTCAGAAAAATACAAAAAAAAACAAAACACTTTTATTATCATCAACTGCTATAGATTCTTTCTTCAGAAATGTCTGATGGTCAATAGGAGGATTCTTAAATAAACTGATAAAGGTATAATTTGCAAATACCAGTGACACCTTTATATCGGTCCAAATGTTGGTAGTATCCTTGACTCAATACTGCTCCCTTCCTGTGATCATAACATCTTTCTCTGAAACAAGGACAGTCCTATGCCAAATTTAAGGAACTGGAGCTTGAGAGGGGTTCCTTGGGTAACTTGGGTTTGGAGAGTCCATTGCTCAAGTACAACTTGAGGGAGACGTGAACCAACAACAGCCCCTGAGGAAATGACTTCAGGACCCTAGCTGACAATACGCTCAGCATGAGTCATTCTAGTGACATGGACTTTTAGCTGAATTCAGAGCAGGATTCTATTGGGAATGAGGGTCATGATGGTCCCCCTCTATGTGCAGCCCATCAGCTTACACCAGCGATTTTCAACCAGTGTGCCACAAGAATTTTTAAACATGCAATAACTGACTATTTAGTTTGGAACACTGACCTCTTTTCACTTAGATTGTCAAATTATAAAAATGACAACAGCCAACACAATAGCCATCTGGTATGAATGCACTGTCTTACCCATAAATATATATGACCATAAATATATAGGTCAAACAGTGTGTCCGTAAAGTCATGGTGCACTTTTGACCGGTCACAGGAAAGCAACAAAAGATGATAGAAATGTGAAACCTGCACCAAATAAAAGGCAAACCCTCCCAGTTTCTGTAGGAATGATGTGGCAGCATGTGCGCATGCGCAGATGATGATGTAACACCATGTATACAGGCCCTGGCTGGTTGGCTCAGTGGTAGAGCATCGACCTGGCATGCAGGAGTCCCGGGTTCGATTCCTGGCCAGGGCACACAGGAGAAGCGCCCATCTGCTTCTCCACCCCTCCCCCTCTCTTTCCTCTCTGTCTCTCTCTTTCCCTCCCGCAGCCAAGGCTCCATTGGAGCAAAGTTGGCCCGGGCGCTGGGGATGGCTCTATGGCCTCTGCCTCAGGCACTAGAATGGCTCTGGTTGCAGTGGAGCAACACCCCAGATGGGCAGAGCTTCGCCCCCTGGTGGGCATGCCGGGTAAATCTCGGTCGGGCGCATGCAGGAGTCTGTCTGACTGCCTCCCCATTTCCAGCTTCAGAAAAATACAAAAAAAAACAAAACAAAAAAACCACCGTGTATACAGCAGAGCAGCCCACAGCCATGCCAGTCGAGATGTGGATGGTACAGAGGAAAGTTCAGTGTGTTCTGTGGCTCGCTAAATTCGAATCCATGACCAAAGTGCAACGTGAATATCGGCACATTTATAATGAAGTGCCACCACATAGGATTAACATTACTCGGTGGGATAAGAAGTCGAAGGAAACCGGCAGTTTGGTGGAGAAACCCCGTTCTGGTAGGCCATCAGTCTGTGATGAGTCTATAGAGGCTATACGGGATAGCTACCTAAGGAGCCCTAAAAATTCTGTGCGTGAGCCCACATTGAACTGCACTGAATAGGTATGAAACTAGCACAGTTTTTCTTTTATTTGGTGCAGATTCCACATTTCTATCATCTTTCGTTGCTTTCCTGTGACCGGTCAAAAGTGCACCATGACTTTATGGACACACTGTATAATAGGGCCCTGGCCAGGTAGCTTAATTGGTCAGCATCATTCAGATATGCCAGGGTTGTGGGTTCAATCCCCAATCAGGGCACATACAAGAATCAAACAATAAATGCATAAACAGATGGAACAACAAATGAATGTTTCTCTCTCCATTCCTTTCTCTCTAAAATCAATTTTTTAAAAAATGTAAAGAAAGAGTGTAGGTCATATAATAGAGTAGCAATCTATAGTGAATATTCTTGCTTATAAATCCCTAGTTATTTTATTAGAATAAGAGCCCAGAATTGGGGTCAAAGGGCATGGACTTTTTCAGAAAAGTAAGTCCCTCCATTTCCCTGCATGTCCATCAGCTTTTCTTATTCTGATTGCTGACAGTGGGCTGGAAAATTATCTGGACACAGAGATATTCTTGGAATTAATTTTTTTTTAATGAATACATACTAAGTTTCTTCCATACTGGGTTGCTTATTCGAATATGCTACCTTTTCACCCATCAATCTGGGTAATTTATATTTTCCCAGAAAAATTTTCCACTTCATTAAGAATTGCAGATGTGCCTGACCAGGCGGTGGCGCAGTGGATAGAGCGTCGGACTGGGATGTAGAGGACCTGGGTTCGAGACCCCGAGGTCACCAGCTTGAGCACGGGCTCATCTGGTTTGAGCAAAAAGCCCACCAGCTTGAACCCAAGATCGCTGGCTCCAGCAAAGGGTTACTCGGTCTGCTGAAGGCCCGTGGTCAAGGCACATATGAGAAAGCAACCAATGAACAACTAAGGTGTTGCAACACACAATAAAAAACTAATAAGCAGAGCGTCGCCCCTGGTGGGCGTGCCGGGTGGATCCCGGTCGGGCGCATGCGGGAGTCTGTCTGTCTCTCCCCATTTCCAACTTCAGAAAAAGACAAAACAAAACAAAAAAAAAAACCCTAATGATTGATGCTTCTCATCTCTCTCTGTTCCTGTCTATCTAACCCTCTCTCTGACTCACTCTCTGTCTCTGTAAAAAAATAAATAAATAAATAAACAAACAAACAAGAATTGCAGATGTACTAGAATAGTGCTGAACATAATATGCTATTAATTTCTTCCTGATATATTATCTTCCTCATTTCTAATTCTAGTTACTGTGGGTTCCCCGCCCCCCATTTTTAGCTTAATTAGATCACCAGATTATTTTAATATTGCAAAGAATCAGCCCTTTAGTTTATTAATTCAACCCTATTTCTGTCTTATTTATTTTTATTACTTAAAATTCATAAAGAACTTAAATTGATAAGAAGAAAAACATTAACCCAAGACATTAATGGGTTAAGATGATAAAATTAATGTCCTTGCACATACAGTTTATTAAAGAAAAAAATTTAAATATCCCCAAAAATAAAAAATTATTTAAATATTAAAATATTTCTCAATAATCGAATTAGAAAACTATAACAATAGATAACCTCATATGAGTCAGGGTTTCATTGAACTCATTGCCTTTTGCCTAACCAGGCAGTGGTACAGTGGGTAGAGTGTCAGACTGGGACATGGAGGACCCAGGTTCGAGACCCTGAGGGCGCTGGCTTGAGCGTGGGCTCGAGCATGGGCTCATCTGGTTTGAGCAAGATTCACCAGCTTGAGCCCAAGGTTGCTGACTTGAGCAAGGAGTCACTTGGTCTGTTGTAGCCTCCTGGTCAAGGCACATATGAGAAAGCAGTCAATGAACTACTAAGGTGCTGCAACAAGGATTTGATGCTTCTCATCTCTCCCTTCCTGTCTGTCTGTCCCTATCTGTCCCTCTCTGTCTCTATCACAAAAAATAAAAAATAAAAAAAATATCAAACTCATTGCCTTTTTTTATAATAGCCTTATTGATATAATTCACATACCACATTATTTATCTATTTATTTATTTGTTTATGTATTTTTTTAGAGAGAGACAGAGGGACAGGAATATCAAGCTGTTATTGTATGTGCTCTAACCAGGGATCGAACTGGCAACCTCTGCACTTGGAACAATGCTCCAACCAACCAAGTTATTCAGCCAGGGTTTAATTTTTTTTTTTAATTGATTGATTTTTAGAGAGACAGAGAGAGAAAGGGAGAGAGAGGGGAGAGGGAAGGGAAACATTCATTTGTTGTTCCAATTAGTTGTGTATTCACTGGTTGCTTCCCATGTGTGCCCAGACTGGAGATTGAACCATCAACTGTGGCATTTTGGGACGATGTTCCAAAACTAACTAACTGGCCAGGGCTTCACTGGCAACATTTAAATGATAGTTTCTTGGCCTTGGCCAGTTGGCTCAGCGGTAGAGCATCGGCCTGGCGGGCAGGAGTCCCGGGTTCGATTCCCGGCCAGGGCACACAGGAGAGGTGCCCATCTGCTTCTCCACCCCTCCCCTTCTCCTTCCTCTCTGTCTCTCTCTTCCCCTCCTGCAGCCAAGGCTCCATTAGAGCAAAGATGGCCCGGGTGCTGGGGATGGCTCTGTGGCCTCTGCCTCAGGCACTAGAATGGCTCTGGATGCAACAGAGTGACGCCCCAGAGGGGCAGAACATCGCCCCCTGGTGGGCATGCCGGGTGGATCCCGGTCAGGCGCATGCAGGAGTCTGACTGCCTCCCTGTTTCCAGCTTCGGAAAAATGAAAAAAAAATAAAGATAAAAAAAATAAATGATAGTTTCTTCTAGTTAAAAAAAAAACACTGGGTGTAGGCATCCTACTTCATTTCCCACTACATTTTAAAATCATATCAGGAATACCTTAAAGATTATGTCAAAATATTGGGGGAAATGCTTCTGATGCAAATGGCAAGTGAAAAAGGAATGAATGATAAAAACTTTATGCAATCTGAGAATGATCACATTCTGAAAACATGCATAGCAAAGAATCACATGAGCAGTACACCAGAAGGCTAATAGTGGTTTTGTTGGGATGAGAGACAAGAGAGTCACCCTACTGCTTTTCTTCTGAATTCTCTGTTACGTAGTGTATAAGTACATTTTTCAAATTTATTTTTTAATAATGGCATTTTGTCCACATAGGTTTTTCTTCTCTGCCTCTGAAGAACTCACTAATATGATAGTAAAGAAATGAAAAGATTATAAACCTACACACACACAAAAAGGAAAGGGAAAGATCTCTTATTTGAAAAGGAATTCCAATACGTTTTGGGAGAGGGGAAGCACATGGGGGAGTGGTACCAGACACCACGGAGCTGTGAACAAACCAGAAGACACTGGGTGGGGTGGGGATTAAAGTAAAGCATGTCACTGTGGACAGGACTCCAGACTCCTCTCCTGGGAGACATCCCTGACTCACTGTGTGCCCTCAAGCCAAGACACTTAGAAGCACTAGCCTCTTCTCCCAAATGAACAAGGAACACTGTGTTTAACATCTCTAGCTTCCCTTGGTGCTGCGGGGAGGTTAATTACTGTCTGAGAAGGTATGTGAGCTGGTGAAATAAAAGATCCAATAGGCAGGAAGAGGATGATTACCAGTAAAGTAACCCTTTAAATCCTGTGATCCTCTCATGAGCCCAGATCAGCACTCAGGTTTCTGGCTGGCTGGCCAGCTGCAGCTGCAGTCTAATGCAGGTTTGGCTAAATGCTCACATCACTGTAAGTGCAGGGTGGGGTGGCCAACTGAAGATATGAAAAGGTGTCAGATTCCCGGCCCAGGCATACCCTTGGGCAGCTACCTCCTACAGAGCTAGTGACATGTCCTCCTTGGTCCCCCATTCAATACCTTGATTCATCTCCAGATCTGAAGCCTTGTCTTAAACTCTCACCCAGAGCCCCTCAGTACCCTGCCTTGCTCCTACTTATCAAGACAAGTCCAGTCTCCATGTACTGGGAGCTCCAATGCCCTAGAGTTGCTGCTCAGAATGCAATGGTCTTGTCAAGAAAAAGAAATGTGGTATAATTTAATAATCTCCAATAAATTGATGGTGTTGGCAGTTACGTTGACTCAGGATAGACACGGACACACACACACACACCTACTTTCAAGAACTTTGCTGGTGGGTTTGGATACAATCTCTTTTCTATAGCTTGGAAACCAAATGGGGCTAAAACTATTCAGTCATTCATTCCATCAGTTGTCTTCATTCTTTCTTAGAATGAATTTTGCAGCCCAGAAATGTAGCTTTAAAAACCACGATAATCATTTATTGAAAATCCACTCTGGGCTCTGGCTGGTCAGCTCAGCAGTACAGTGTCAGCCCAGTATGTGGAAGTCCTGGGTTTGATTCTCAGTCAGAGTACACAGGAGAAGCAACCATCTGCTTCTCGACCCCTCCCCTTCCCCTTCTCTCTCTCTCTCTCTCATTTCCTCCTGCAGCCATGGCTCAAATGAGCAAGTTGGACCCAGGTACTGAGGATGCCTCCATGGCCTCTCTTCAAGTGCCAAAAATAGCTCAGTTGCCGAGTAACAAATCAGTGGGCCCAGATGGTCAGAGCATCAGCCTCAGACAGTGGTTGCCAAATGGATCCTGATTGGGGCGCATGCAGAAGTCTGTCTCTCTGCCTCCCTGCCTCTCATTTGATTAAAAAAGAAAATCCACTCTGTAGGTCAGTCCCTGCCCTAGACCCAATGAAAAAAATAAACACAACTTCTACCTGAGAGGTAGCTAGACTATTCATACTCCTCTTAAAGATCTAAGTGTTCTTTTTTCAATAAAATTAGGAACTGTCTATTGGCTGCTATTATACTGTATTCATTCATCAAGTAAATATTTACTGAGCACCTACTAGGTGCCAGGTCCTAATTCAAGCACTGAAGATACAACAGTGAACAAAGTATCTATGTTCATAGAGCTTAGTTAGATTCCAGTAAGAGAAACAGGCAATAAATAAATGAACAAATAAACCCACAATAATGTAAATCAGTAAAAAATGCTTAGGAAGAATAAAGAGGATAAGGGGCAGGAGCGGTAGAGGATGTTATCTCACATAGGTTCATCAGGGGAGATGACCCTGATAAAGAAAGTTCAAGCAGGGACTTGAATTAGACAAGGGAGAGGGCTGCAGGGATATATGGGAATAGATGGAGTTGTCAGTGTAAAATCCTCAAGGGAGGAACAACCAACATTGGTATGTTGGAGAGCAGTAATGAGAAAATTGTCATAAGAGTGGAGTGAGCAAAGCTGGGGTGCAGCTAGAAATGGGGGTTGGGGAGAGGAAGTGCCATTACCATGCAGGGCCTTTTAAAGAAGGGCCCTGTGTAAGCTTCTTGTGGAAATATAACACATGTAGGGGAAAGTATGCCCATCATAAATGTACAACTCAATGAATTTTTACTAACTGGACCCACCTGTTTAAACGATCATCACAAATGAGCTCTAGAACATTGCCAGCAACCCTGAAGCCTTTGTCCTGCCTCCTCTGTCATTACCCCCCCCCCCCAAGGATAACTACTATTTCTCTTCTTTTTTTTTTTTTTTGTATTTTTCTGAAGTGAGAAGCTGGGAGGCAGAGAGACAGATTCCTGCATGTGCCTGACCAGGATCCACCCTAAATGCCCACCAGAGGGTGATGCTTAGCCCATCTGGGCCGTTACTCTGTTGCAACGGGAGTCATTCTAGTGCCTGAGGCAGAGGCCATGGAGCCATCCTCAGCGCCCGGGGCCAACTTTTACTCCAATGGAGCCTTGGCCACGGAAGGAGAAGAGAGAGATAGAGAAGAAGGAGAGGGGGAAGGGGGAAGAAGCAGATTGGCGCCTTTCCTGTGTGTCCTGGCCAGGAACCAAACCCCCGACTTCCACAGGCTAGGCCTACGCTCTACCGCTGAGCTAGCCAGCCAGGGCCAGATAACTACTATTTTGAAATCTATTAATATCAATTAATTTTACCATTTTTGAACTTCATGCAAACAGAATCATACAGTATTATCCTTTGGTGTCTGGCTTTATTCATTTTATGTTATGTTTGTGAGATTTCTTTTTTTTTTTTTTTTTTTTTTGTATTTTTCTGAAGCTGGAAACGGGGAGAGACAGTCACACAGACTCCTGCATGCGCCCGACCGGGATCCACCCGGCACGCCCACCAGGGGCAACGCTCTGCCCACCAGGGGGCGATGCTCTGCCCCTCCGGGGCGTCGTTGTGCCGTGACCAGAGCCACTCTAGCGCCTGGGGCAGAGGCCAAGGAGCCATCCCCAGCGCTCCGGCCATCTTTGCTCCAATGGAGCCTTGGCTGCGGGAGGGGAAGAGAGAGACAGAGAGGAAGGAGGGAGGGTGGAGAAGCAAATGGGCGCTTCTCCTATGTGCCCTGGCCGGAAATCGAACCCGGGTCCCCGGCACGCCAGGCCGACGCTCTACCGCTGAGCCAACTGACCAGGGCCTGTTTGTGAGATTTATTTATGTCATTGTGTATAATCTCAGTTGGTTTGTTTTTTACTGTGTAGCATTGCACAATATAAATAAATCACAATTTATCTCTCCATTCTACCACTGATGACCATTTGGGTTGTTTTAAATTTGGGTGCTATTTCAAATAATACTGCTATTTCAAATAATACTGGTATGAGTATTCTCATCTGTGACTTAGGAACACATAAGTGTGCATTTCAGTTGAGTAGATATTCAGGAATGGGATCACTGGGTATATACGTCTTGCTTCAGTAGACACTACCAAACTATTTGGGGACTTTGCTTTTTAATCTGGGTGGAAAGGGAAATGATTGAAGGATTAAAGTAGAGAAGTCACTTATATGGCTTATTTCTTTAAAAAAAGATCAAATGCTAGAAAAAAAATTAATTATATATTTTTTTTTTATTTTTTTTTATTATTTAGTGAGAGGAGGGGAGGCAAAGAGAGACTCTCACATGTGCCCTGAACTGGATCCACCCAGCATGCCCACTAGGGGGCAATGCTCAGCCCATCTGGGGCTCTTGCTTTGTTGTAACCAGAGCCACTTTTTTAGTGCCTGAGGAACTATCCTCAGCGCCTGGGGCCAACTCACTGTAACGAAGCCTTGGCTGCAGGAGGGGAGGAGATGAGAGAGAGAGAGAAAGAGAGGGAGAAAAAAGTGAGGGAGGAGGAGTGAAAAGGCAAATAGGTGCTTCATCTGTGTGCCCTGACCAGGAATCAAACCTGGGACATCCACACGCCAGGCCAATGCTCTACCACTGAGCCAACCAGCCAGGACCTTAATTACATATTTTTTAATTTTTAAAATTTATTTATTGCCTGATCAGGCGGTGGCACAGTAGCTAGAGCATCAGGCTGAGATGCAGAGGACCCAGATTCGAAGCCCCGAGTTCACTGGCTTAAGCACAGGCTCACCACTTTGAGCACGGGGTTGCTGGCTTGAGCATGGGATCATAGACATGACCCCATGGTCGCTGGCTTGAAGCCCAAGGTCACTGACTTGAGCAAAGGGTCACTCACTGTGCTGTAGACCCCCAGTCGAGGCACATGAGAAAGCAATCAATGAACAACTATGATGCTGACAAAAAATTGATGCTTCTCTTCTCTCTCCCATCTTGTCTGTGCGTTCCTATCTGTCCCTCTCTGTCTCTGTCACACACAAAAAAAATTATTTATTGATTTGAGAGAGAGCCATCATTTATTTTTATGCATTTATTGGTTGATTCTTGTATGTGCCCTGACCAGGGATCTAACCTGCAACCTTTGGAATCTTGGGATAATGCTCTAATCAACTGAGCTACCTGGCCAGGGAAGAAGATTACTTTTTTTTTTTTTTTTTTGGTATTTTTCTGAAGCTGGAAACGGGGAGGCAGTCAGACAGACTCCCACATGCGCCCGACCAGGATCCACCCGGCATGCCCACCAGGGGGCGATGCTCTGCCCCTCTAGGGCGTGGCTCTGCCGCAATCAGAGCCATTCTAGCGCCTGAGGCAGAGGCCACAGAGCCATCCTCAGCACCCGGGCCAACTTTGTTCCAATGGAGCCTTGGCTGCGGGAGGGGAAGAGAGAGACAGAGAGGAAGGAGAGGAGGAGGGGTGGAGAAGCAGATGGGCGCTTCTGTGTGCCCTGGCCGGGAATCGAACCTGGGACTCCTGCACGCCAGGCCGACGCTTTACCACTGAGCCAACCGGCCAGGGCCAAGATTACATTTTTTTAAATGTTCACCATGTGAAATAAAACCCAAGCTCACCAGTGCCAGCATGAAAAGCATGACTCCAAACATATCTCTTGCCAAGACCTCTGCTCTGAACCACAGATCCATGTCTCCAAAGCCTACTTGTCCATTCTATGTGTACATCTAGTGGGCGTCTTGAATTTTCTATAGCCAAAACCAAGCTCCTGATATTCTGCCATGGGCCAGCTCCTCTGACAAAGTTCCCCATCTTAATTAATGGTAGCACCATTCTTCCATTTAGTTGGCCTGAAAACGTTGGTGTTATTAGTGTTACCTTTGTTTCTTTGTGTGTTTTGTTTGTTTGTTTGCTTTGGTGACAGAGACAGAAAGACAGAGAGAGGGACAGATAGGGACAGACAGACAGGAAGGGAGAGAGATGAGAAGCATCAGTTCTTCGTTGCAGCACCTTAGTTGTTCATTGACTGCTTTCTTATATGTGCCTTGACTGGGGGACTATAACAAAGTGAGGGACCCCTTGCTCAAGCTAGTGACCGTGGGGTCATGTCTATGATCCTATGCTCAAGGCAGTGATCCCGCACTCAATCTGGTGAGAGCCTTGCTCAAACCAGATAAGCCCGCTCTCAAGCCTGCAACCTCAGTGTTTCGAACCTGGATCCTCTGCATCCCAATCTGACACTATATCCATTGCACCACCGCCTGGTCAGGCTTTTTGTGTTTGTTTGTTTTTTCACACCTCAAAGCCTGTCTATCAGCAGATCCTATGAGCTCTATCTCCAGAATATTTTGGAACCACTGGTCACTACACTCCCTGCACCTACCTTTCTACACCACCACTATCTCACCCCTAGACTATTACAGTCTCCTCCTAAGTGGTCTCCTGGCTTTCACATCCTACCCTTACCTACTTCAGCTACTATCCATGCAGTTTCTCAGGAGATCCTGTTGAAACATAAATTAGATCCTGCCACTTCTCTATTAAAAAAATCTCCTGTGGCTTTCATATCACAGGATAAACACCAAAGTCCATACCATCACTCACAGTGTGATATGGCTCTTTTTAACTTCTCAATTTAACTCTCCTCTCTTCACTCTTCTCCAATGATACTAGCCTGTCTCTTGTTCACCAAACAGTCCAGGCATGCTTCCACTGCAGGGCCTTTGCACCTGCTGTGCCCACTGCCTAGAGTGCTCTTGCCCCCACTGCTTGCTCCCTTGCTTCCTTCAAGTCTTTTTATTTATTTATTTATTTATTTTTACAGAGACAGAGAGAGAGTCAGAGAGAGGGATAGACAGGGACAGACAGACAGGAATGGAGAGATGAGAAGCATCAATCATTAGTTTTTCATTGCGCATTGCGACACCTTAGTAGTTGTTCATTGATTGCTTTCTCATTTGTGTCTTGACTGTGGGGCTTCAGCAGACTGAGTAACCCCTTGCTCGAGCCAGTGACCTTGGGTCCAAGCCGGTGAGCTTTTGCTCAAACCAGATGAGCCCGCGCTCAAGGTGGCGACCTCGGGGTCTCAAACCTGGGTCCTCGGCATCCCAGTCTGATGCTCTATCCACTGCGCCACTGCGTGGTCAGGCTCCTTCAAGTCTTGACTCAAAATTCCCTTCCACTGCAAGGACATCTCCAGCCACCTTGTTTAATGTTTCATGCCTCCCTCCATACCCAACATTTTCTATTTGTTTCCTCAGCTTTGTTTTCCCAGCTTAGCATTTATTGCTGAATGTTTTATATTTTTATCTTCTTTATCAGCTGTCCCTACCAATGAACATAATGACTGTGAGGACATTGTTTTTTGTTTTGTTTTTCTCCATAGCCCAGCATCTAGAATAGGGCTTGGCACATAGTAGGTACAATAAATATTTATTGTATGAATGAATGAACGGATGGATGGATCCTTGCCCTAGATTCTTTACTCATTACCTGTGCCTGAGAAGCAGTGGTTTCTGAGCACCTCCAGTGAGTTCGAGCTGCCAATAGAAACATGTTCCTTCTATACTCTCCCTTCCTGGCGTGCAGGGACCTGGGAAAAGCAGAGATGCTGATTGATATCTCTGACTGGGAAGGAAGATGGGATTAGGTACTAGAAATTAACGGAAGGATGTCTCCGCCCGTCTGCTCCCAGCAGCAGAGGCTGCGATCGGCCTGGCAAGTAGCCTGCTCCCAGAAACAGGATGTGTCCGGAGAGGAAGTGACTACAGACATGGTTCAGGGGGAAAATACCCGGTGCCTGAGACAGAACACTTGAGGCTAGTCATTCTGGAGCCTTCCAAGGGTCCATTCCTGGGGGATGAGTAAATTCCGCCACACGCTCCCATGGTGACTCAGTCTGTATCTTGGGGAATTTGCAGCCCATCCCTAAGACAGAGCAAACAGGTGTTTCCTCCTGTGGGGTTCTCAGCTTGGGTGACCAGAAGTTGATGGGGAGAGGATGCCATGCCAAGCCCACGGCCAGCTCAGGTGGGCTGTGGAATTAACCTGCTTCTGTCCAGCACCTGCCTGGCATGATGCGACTGAGGAAGTAAGTACTTGCCAAGGCAGTAGGTCTTGGTGCCGTGTTCGCCACTGCCCAGAGGCACACTCAGAGACAGAGAAGACCTATGTTTAAGGGGCCACAGGGACTATCAATGAGGGCTGCTTCTAGCAGGTCCTCTGACCAATCTTGACTTCCTTGATTTGAGGTCAGAAGTTAGCTGGCTTAGAAAGCCATTGCCTGGAGCTTTCTAGGAAGCCAGCTGTCAGTACCTTCCCCACAAGTGAGCAAGGGAGCACGCTTGGCCTGACCGAACCCTGGGACCTCATGCTCAGGCACTGCAGCAGAGCGATCTCTCAGCTTGACTGAGGTTATCAAGCCTTAAAACTCAGGGAGGCCTTGGCCTGAAGTCTCATTTTGCAACCAGTATAGAGTGAAATAGTTCCTATACACTCTTCATAGTAGTTCTGCCTTGGTGGGCTTTAAAATTTGGACTGTGCCTTTTAGCCAAGAGGCATGAATGTCATAAAACACATACCAGGAAACTTTTGATGAAAAACAACTTGGCTGTTTAAGAAAAGAACCACAAACCCCGTGCTCAGCACGATAATGGCAGATGCATCACTTCAAGTTCCCAGAAGAACAGAAAAAGCAAGAGAACCCTCCCAACACTCTGCGTGACCACAGAAAGCTCCAGACAATCTCTGGGCCTTGTGTTTATGGTGAAATGCAGTGAGCAGCTAGCTCAAAGCTGGGAAGGTTATTTATGAGCATTACAATTATTATAATAAAAGCCGCAGAACTTTTGTTCTTCCTCTCTGAAAACCGAAACAAGCACATTTAAGCTTGTTTATGATAAGAGGTTAAAGATAGATAGCAGGAGGTGTCTTCCAAGTAGACTGCTTCTAACTTCTTTACTGACAGAAAAGAGCTCATGGTATAAAGTTTATACTGCAGCCGCTTTTTTTTTCTTTTTTCTTTTCCTTAAGCAGCTGATGGTGAGCTCATATACGTATTGATGTATATTTATCTACACCCTTCTATGCGTTTCCTACAAACTAGGAAGCTAAGGGACCTTCCTCAATAGAAGAGATGGCATCATCTTGGGATGGCCTGGAGGTGGGTGGTCCCATCCAATCTGCTAAATGCTCTGCTATACCTTCCCACACAGCAGCTCATCACATCAGCCCTTTCTCATGTCAAGCAGAAACTTGTCCATCTTTGTCTGAGCCCCTTTTCTGGGTGACAGTCTGGAAGGTGGGAAGGGTACCTCCTCTTGGTTGTCTAGAGCTCCCTGCTCTTGCAACTTCCCCTCACCCTGCTCCACCCTCACTTTTTTTCCTTTCTAGAAGCTGGAAATGGAAGGCAAAGCAACCATCTCCCTGGCAGAGTGAACAACCCTCCTGGTTTGCCAGAAAGTGAGCGGGTTTTCCTGGGATGTGTCAATTTTTAGTTTTAAAACCAAGATAGTCCCAGGAGGGTTGGTCACTGTATTCCCAGAATTGCAGGGCTAAAGGGATATAGTCAATCCTGACTAAGTTGTCAGAGATCCCCTTCTCACAGATCCACCAAGGAATCAGGTTGGAAGTTTCTGGAAGGCACACTCAAAACTTCTCCTTGGCCTGACCTGTGGTGGCGTAGTGGATCAAGCATCGACCTGGAATGCTGAGGTCGCCAGTTCAAAATCCTGGGCTTGCCTGGTCAGGACACATATGGGAGTTGATGTTTCTTGCTCCTCCCTCCATTTTCTTTCTCTGTGTCTCTCTTCTCTAAAATGAATAAATAAAAATAATTTTAAAAAGAACAAAAAACTTCTCCTTGGCCTGACCAGGCGGTGACGCAGTGGATAGAGCATCGGACTGGGATGCGAAGGACCCAGGTTCGAGACCCCAAGGTGGCCAGCTTGAGTACGGGCTCATCTGGTTTGAGCAAAGTTCACCAGCTTGGACCCAAGGTCACTGGCTTGAGCAAGGGGTTACTCAGTCTGCTGTAGCCCCACAGTCAAGGCACATATGAGAAAGCAATCAATGAACAACTAAGGTGTCGCAACAAAAAACTGATGATTGATGCTTCTCATCTCTCCGTTCCTGTCTGTCTGTCCCTATCTATCCCTCTCTCTGACTCTCTCTCTGTCTCTGTAAAAAATAATAATAATAAAATTTAAAAATTAAAAAATATTTGTAAACAAAAACAAACTTCTCCTTGACTGAGCCTGCTTAGGCCTACCTGGAAACAATGGCCAGGAGAGGGGATGGTTGCTGGGACACAGAGAACATCCACCAGGAAGGGGTCAGCTCCGGTTGCTGACCACTCACCACTCTGCACAGACATCACATGTTTGAAGCCTGACACAACTCCTCAGATTCTCCAATTTGTCACCAAATGAAGTGGCTCCCAGGCCCTTCCCCGTCCCAGTCTGTGGGATCAGGCACCTGGGAAAGCACCTGAAGCTTTTCTCCCACCTGAGTGTTAGTGTCCCCAAAGGGCAGGAGCTGGGAACCAGACAAACATGTGAAGAGGAGCCACTAACACAGAACGCTGTCCCTGTGGGAGACCAGCAAAGTCAGAGGCCAGGATGAACTTATAATTAAGCACGTAGCTTGGGAACACTTTCAAATAACATACTCTATAGATTTAAATTCAGCCTCCCCGCACTTTTCCAGGTGAAATACCTCCATGTTTAAACCAATGGGTCTAATTATTAATTAGGAGAATATACAATAAATATATGACTTTCCCTGTGCTTCCAGACTTTCTGGATATTCTGTGGGGCATTTTTTTAATTTGTATTTTTGACAGAGACAGAGAGAGAGTCAGAGAAAAGGATAGATAGGGACAGACAGACAGGAAGGGAGAGAGATGAGAAGCATCAGTTTTTCGTTGTGGCACCTTAGTTGTTCATTGATTGCTTTCTCATATGTGCCTTGACCGGTCAAGGAGGGCTACAGCAGAGCAAGTGACCCTTTGCTCAAGCCAACAACCTTAGGCTCAAGCTGGTGAGCCCAGGCTTAAGCTGGCGACCTTGGGCATCAAGCCGGCAACCTTGGGGTTTTGAACCTGGGTCCTCCATGTCCCAGTCCGACGCTCTACCCACTGCACCACCACCTGGTCAGGCCTATGGTGCATCTATTGTACTTTTTTCAGCTTAACAATTGGACTCAATAATTTCAATTCAAAGGTACCTCCCCTGAAAACATAATGAGCTTATTTGAAAATGTAAATAACATGAACTTTAAAAAACTAAATGATTGTGGCCCTGGCTGGTTGGCTCAGTGGTAGAGCATCGGCCTGGCGTGCAGGAGTCCTGGGTTCGATTCCCGGCCAGGGCACACAGGAGAAGCGCCCATCTGCTTCTCCATCCCTCCCCCTCTCCTTCCTCTCTGTCTCTCTCTTCCCCTCCCGCAGCCAAGGCTCCATTGGAGCAAAGTTGGCCTGGGTGTTGAGGATGGCTCCATGGCCTCTGCTTCAGGCGCTAGAATGGCTCTGGTTGCAACAGAGCAACACCCCAGAGGGGCAGAGCATCGCCCCCTGGTTGGCATGCCGGGTGGATCCCAGTCGGGCACATGTGGGAGTCTGTCTGACTGCCTCCCCGTTTCCAGCTTCAGAAAAAAGAAAAAGAAAAAAAAAGAAAAAAACCTAAATGATTGCATAAATAAATAAATGGAAAATGAAAGATAAACCTCCCATGCAGAATTCCAAATAATTTATGTAGGTACTCCACACTCAAGGTGGGGGAGCAGAATTCCCTGGTCCTTAAGCCTGGTTGTGCACTATGACTTTCTTACAAAGAATACAGTCTGGAAAGGGAGAAGAAAGAGCAACTTTACAGTGCAGAAACCTGACAAACACAGCCTCAGCCAGGCGATTGCAGGAGTTTGTCCTGTGTGTCCTGACTGCGCTGGCCTGCTTTAGAACTGGGGTGTGGGGTAGTCTGCTGAGACACAAATATTTGGAAACTGAGTTCCAATCCCACCTCTGTGTGTCCTTGGGGCAGTCACTTAACCTCACTGAGCTCTTAGTTTCCTATCTGTAAGTGCCAAGAGGATCAGAATGTGGTGACATATGTCTGCTCCAAGGAGCCAGCGTGGAAGTCAGGGAACAGCTCAACAGAGGATCATGCTGTCATCATCCCTAAGCCCAAGTAGTTCCCCTCAGCCTCCCCTATTCATCCAGCTGTTCACTCATTCTCCACCAATGTCAGCGAGGTCAAGGGCCTTTCAGACCCTCTTGGTCAATTTGGTTAGGGGGTGGTTTGCACAAAGCTGTGTTTGTTAACTTGAAGGACCCAGAGGGCACACTTTATAGAACACAATGTTCATGCCAGAGTCTCAAACCACAAACCCCAAGAATCTGAATGCTGAGACACTGAGGAAGTCTAAAGGGTTCTCTCATCTTCAGAGACCCAGCCCAGCTCACGGGAATGGCATGCATCAAAAGGCAGGAAGTCCTGACAAGTCTGTCCCATCAAGCCACCAGACACTGGTTACCTTTATGTGGCTGCACAAGAGGTTGAGTTCTCAGGAAGGGGTGAGGTGATCTGAGACCTTCAGAACTGGGATGAAACTCATGCTGAGAAGCGAGGCCACCACAGGAAACTGGACTCCCCCTGCAGAAAGAGGGACTCAGAGTTGGGGCCTCAGCTCCCTTATGGGATGAGTGGCATTTTGTTCCCTGTTTCCTCCCCTCTCTGTTTTCCTTTCTTTCTTTTTTTCCCCATACATTCTCTAAGGCAGTCTTAAACACGTACTGCAAACTCCAAAAACAAGCACCCCACCCCCAAGAAACACAAAGAGTGGGTAGCCTTCCGACAAGATCGTATATACCAAAACCAGTGCTGGCTGTCACTCTTCCCCCATTGGCTGTGCCTCACCAATGGCTTGGTGACCCAGGGCACCAGCTTCCTGTCCTGGGCTTCCCCAGGGGTAAGAGAAAAAGTAGAGGAGGGGAAGCAGATGGCCACACTGAAGAGATGGCCTGGCAGGTCACGAATTTGGACTTAGACACGATTGCCCATGGGGACTTCTGTGCAGCTGATGGCCCTGTGATGACAGAAAGAGAGAGAGACTCTCTTAATGGGCTAAAGGAGCATCTTTGTAGAAGGAGGGAGAAGAAATAACAGGTTGGTCAGGGAGACCAACTGGCCTCCTGAAATCAGCTATAGGCAAAACATGCCAGTGATTACTTAAGTCCTGCTTATGACAGAAGCAACCCAGGAAGTACAAGTGAAGAAAGAATGGGACAGCGAGAACAGGAGGAGGAGGAAAGACAGGCAGAGACAGAGATTAAAAGCAACCCTCCAGACAGAGGGCAGCAATGTGCAGCATCTGTTTTCTAAAGCCCTGCTCTGGGCCACTGAACACCAGACTGAGTTATCATAGCTCCTTGGATCCTCACAGGCACTTTACAAATAAGAAAACCAAAACCCAGGAGGTTAAATTCTTCCCGCTGGGACCACAGTTTAGCTGAATCAGATTGAACCTAAGACTGTCCAACTCCAATGTCCAGGCTCATCAGTAATTGCCCCGGGCTGCAGGTTGCCTGATTAGGGTCCACCCCTGACTCATGGCTACTTTTCTCTCTTCTCTTCTCTTCTCTTTTGTATTTTTCTGAAGTTAGAAGTGGGGAGACAGAGACAGACTCCCACATGCACCTGACCGGGACCCATCTGGCATGCCCACCACGGGGCGATGCTCTGCCCATCTGGGGCGTTGCTCTGCTGCAACCGGAGCCATTCTAGTGTCTGAGGCAGAGAGGCCATGGAGCCATCCTCAGCGCCCAGGCCAACTTTGCTCCAATGGAGCCTTGGCTGCAGGAGGGAAAGAGAGAGATAGAGAGAAAGGAGAGGGAGAAGGGTAGAGAAGCAGATGGGTGCTTCTCCTGTGTGCCCTGGCCGGGAATTGAACCCAGGACTTCCACACGCCTGGCCAATGCTTTACCACCGAGGCAATCAGCCAGGGCCTCATGGCTACTTTTCATTGTTTGTTATTTTTACAATAATCATGTAAAAGAAAGGCTACAGGCAGGGAGTTTAAATACATAGTTTCTTCTCACATTTTATAAACTATAATAGAGTCATAACTGCCACATCTAGGGGCAAATGGGGGACAGTGAGACTAAGAGGATGATCTTCCTGGCTCTTCCTGCAGCTTGGGGAGGCCTGGCCTGGTGAGTGTCTCCCCCCATAAGCAGCCTGGCTTATTAGCCCATCATCCCACACAAAGTATGATTATCTGTGTGTACCATGATGTGCAAAAGTTGGGTTTATAAGACTGACTTTATAAGACTACAGCTAGATGGCATAGAGGTCTGGAGAAAGAATAGGAAAACATTCCCAGGGTATTGTATGGGGGCAGAAAATGGATACTAAGGACAAGAACATTAGTCAACTCTCACAAAAACAAAGAATCATCACTATAGGACATTTCTCCCAATACTAATTGCAACTGGGGAAACCCTTTTTTTTTAGTTGGCTAGAAAATAACAACAGAAAATTTAAATCCTAAACAATATATTTGCCATGTGAACTCATCAGGGAAGAAGAAATAAAGTGGTCGAGTAAGATTTATCTCAGGAATTCAAGGATTGTTCAACATCAAAACTATAACGATAATAAGAATAGCCTCGGCCCTGGCCAGTTAGCTAAGTGGTAGAGTGTCGGCCTGGCATGCAGGAGTCCTGGGTTTGATTCCCAGCCAAGGCACACAGGAGAAGCGCCCATCTGCTTCTCCACCCCTCCCCCTCTCCTTCCTCTCTGTCTCTCTCTTCCCCTCCCGCAGCCAAGGCTCCATTGGAGCAGGGATGGCCTGGGCGCTGGGGATACCTCTATGGCAGTGGTTTTCAACCTGTGGGTCGCGACCCCAGCGGGGGTCTAACGACCAAAACACAGGGGTCGCCTAAAGCCATCGGAAATACATATTTTATTTAAAAATGTATTGTGGCCCTGGCTGGTTGGCTCAGTGGTAGAGCGTCGGCCTGGTGTGCGGAAGTCCCAGGTTCGATTCCCGGCCAGGGCACACAGAAGAGGCGCCCATCTGCTTCTCCACCCCTCCTCCTCTCCTTCCTCTCTGTCTCTCTCTTCCCCTCCCGCAGCCGAGGCTCCATTGGAGCAAAAGATGGCCCAGGCGCTGGAGATGGCTCCTTGGCCTCTGCCCCAGGCGCTAGAGTGGTTCTGGTCGCAACAGAGCGATACCCTGGATGGGCAGAGCATCGCCCCCTGGTGGGCATGCCGGGTGGATCCTGGTCGGGTGCATGCGGGAGTCTGTCTGACTGCCTCCCCGTTTCCAGCTTCAGAAAAATACAAAAATTTAAAAAGAATGTATTGTATAATAAATATGTATTTTCCGATGGCTTTAGGTGACCCCTGTGTTTTGGTCGTTCGACCCCTGCCGGGGTCGCGACCCACAGGTTGAGAACCGCTGTGCTAGGAGTTGGTACCAGGGGTGGCCCAATATGAAGGGCAGCCCCTCAGAAGAGAATCATGTGATTAGATGCCTTATATCATTGAGGGGAGCCGTGGTAACCTCCTTGAAGAAAGTAATGGGCATGGATTGGGTCATGGGTCATCAATGGCATTTGGTGGCATAATAATCACTCAGCTTATTAGGGGTAGCATGGGATAAAGGGCAGATAGAGAATAAGGCACTAGGACTTGGAGTGATTTGAGCACTTAGATACCATGGCAATAATGGTCATTATAGAACATTATAAATATGGAGTCACTTGGCTTCTACTGACATCACTAGAGAGAATACATAGGAAAAATTGAAAGCTGTGAATTTTACACTAAGATTACAGTGGAGAGTGAGAGATTTGGTGGCAGCTATGAAGGGGCCTCATCCCCTGTCCTTGCAGACTACATATGGCTGAAGAATGAGCCCATGGCTTCGCTGTACATGTACCAGAATTACGGTAGAATGCTCAGGGAAGGGCACAGTGGAGAAGTGGTGGAACCCTGAGACTTACAGGGGGAGCATCTGGGAAGTAGCAGACAAGACTAAGAAGTTCAAAGTCTCAAATACTTGCCGTGAACAAGCACAGTAAGTAATTCTAGGTCCTGAGTGGGAACAACACGGAATTAAGAAAATAGGCTTAAAAAAATAAAGGACGGGGTCGGGAGGGCTATGCAATGCTGCTGGCAAGAACAGAGCACGATCCAAGACCGCTTCTTCCTTTATTTATAGGGCAAAGTGAGGCCATTAGCAAATCAGAGATCTCTGATCACGTTTCCAAGGCAACCCAAGAATTTTACCAAGTGCAGAAAACTCCTAGCATACATAACATCTAAACTTCACACAAAACAAAGGATAGAAGAAACTTGCCTCTAGTTTTTCCGGGGAACATGGGGGTAGTGTAAACAATCCAGCACCACAGCTTAACAGCCTTTTGCAACCTAATCAGGCAAGTGAGGTGGGGGGCTGGGCAGACTGCCAGCTTACTGCTGGTTCCCCACACCTCTGTCCCCCAAAAATCTAAACTGTAAAAACACTGTTGGCTTTTTGGTCCCCAAGAAACCCCCTTGAACCTCCCTTGTCATTTCAAGTCATTCTTCCTTATGTGAGGGAGCCATCTATCCCTGCCAAGGAGCCCTTCAGTGACTACAACTAGGGCAACTGCTTCACAAGAGGGATATCAAATCTCCTCCTCAACCCTCCAAGCCCAAAAGGAGAGTTTGGTCCCAACAGAGCACAAGCCCTGCTCCAGAAGGAGATGGCCTCTATACAGAACGAGTTGCAGGACCTTGCCAATTTAAATCAAAAGTCTTAGGAACTTGTATGAGAATGGAGCCCAAGGAAGGTAAATTCAAGGCTTGATTGGGCTGAATTTAATGACATAGATATACTTACCCAGATTTGAGCATTGGAGTTTGGCATGAATAATCTTCTACAATGAAGGAGACTAATTCTAATTCAGACTAGATTTAATAGTGACCTAAAGTTAATGAGGTTGGCATGCTGAAAATTCCTTGGCATGCTGAGTGTAGAGGAAGCAGTCTAAAAGTTCAAAGAAACAGGAATGTCTAAGTGTATTAATTATATGTGACCTCTCAGCCATGCCTGACCATGTCTCCCTTCCCCACTGAAGGCCTGGAAGATAGTTCCTTTACCAAGACCTGCATCCTTGAGGACCCAGGTTCGAGACCCTGAGGTCACCAGCTTGAGCGCGAGCTCATCTGGTTTGAGCAAAAGCCCACCAGCTTGGACCCAAGGTTGCTGGCTTGAGCAAGGGGCTACTCGGTCTGCTGAAGGCCCATGGTCAAGGCACATATGAGAGAGCAATCAATGAACAACTAAGGTGTTGCAACGCGCAATGAAAAACTAATGATTGATGCTTCTCATCTCTCCGTTCCTGTCTGTCTGTCCCTGTCTATCCCTCTCTCTGACTCACTCTCTGTCTCTGTAAAAAAATAAATAAATAAAAGACCTGCATCCTTCATAAGCTCTGTGGTGACTCACTGTCCACTAGAAATTAGGTCAGAAATGCTACAACGAAATGGGAGTCCTTGGTCTCAATGAAAATAACCAAATTCCAGAAAGGTAGAGGTCAAGGGGGTGTTTGTCAGACAGCACATGGTACAATTAGACAGCAGAGAGTAGTGTAATCAGATTATACTGAATGGTGAGAGTCTGTCATGATGGCCAATTGATCACAGGATTACTGGGAATTAAGCAGATTAGCAACCTAGTAAAATGCTACCTGACATAGAAGAAGGAAAAATTCCAGGTCTGGTTGGCAGAAATCTAACTTGTGTTGCCATAATAGGGATTCACGACCTTCTATTAAGTTTCCAGACCTATTAGTTCACAAAACCAGGTCCCACTGACTGAGAGGCCAAGCCCTTTTGAGGATAGATCTGCAAAGCAGTCACCACTATATACTATGAACCTTTCCCCAAATCCTCCATCGGAGGTCCCAGGACCATTTATCAAGGTGGCTTTACCCTGGGGAAGAAGAAACACCTAGACTTTTTAGGGGTTCTTAGATAATGGCACTGAATTGATGTCTCTGAAGACCCAAAATATCATTGTAGCCTACTGGTCAGAATAAGAATTTATGGAGACCATGTGCAAATGGAAACTGATCACTTGACTCTAGAGCAGTGGTAGTCAACCTGGTCCTTACCGCCCACTAGTGGGCATTCCAGCTTTCATGGTGGGTGGTAGTGGAGCAACCAAAATATGAATAAAAAGATAGATTTAACTATAGTAAGTTGTTTTATAAAGATTTATTCTGCCAAACTTAGCAAAAATCCAACATAAAGTACTTGGTAAGTAATTATTATTATATGCTTTAATTTGCTGTAACTCTGCTTTATAAATTTTAAAAGTAAAGTTACTTCCCTACTTTATAAATCACCATTACTATGGAACCAGTGGGTGGTTAGAAAATTTTACTACTAACAGAGATACAAAAGTGGGCGGTAGGTATAAAAAGATTGACTGCCCCTGGTCTAAACCATGAATGTATACAAGGAAGACATACACTTAGTGTGTAAGCAGAATAACAGCCCTGCAAAGATGCCTACAATCTAATCACCAGAACCTGGGAATATGTTACATTATACCGGCAAAGACAAATTAAGGTAACAGATGAAATTAGGTGTGTTAATCAGATTACCTTAAACTGGTGAGCCTGCACTCAAGCTGGAAACCTTAGGGTATTGAACGTGGGTCCTCAGCATCCCAGGGCAATGCTCTACCCACTGCACCACCACCTAGTCAGGCCAAAGGGAGAAATTTTTAAAAATTGTTCTATGAGTAGTGACCATCACCATTTATTGAGAGCAACAGATAATACAAAAACAAGCCAATTCTGGATCAAGGGCCTGTCACGCTTCAAGCAATACAAACCACCGGAGGCCACTTTTTTTTTTTTTTTTGTATTTTTTTTCTGAAGTTGGAAATGGGAGGCAGTCAGACAGACTCCCACATGCGCCCGACCGGGATCCACCCGGCATGCCCACCAGGGGGCGATGCTCTGCCCATCTGGCGTGTCACTCTGTTGCAACCAGAGCCATTCTAGCACCTGAGGCAGAGGCCACAGAGCCATCCTCAGCGCCCGGGCCAACTTTGCTCCAATGGAGCCTTGGCTGCGGGAGGGGAAGAGAGAGACAGAGAGGAAGGAAGGGGGAGGGGTGGAGAAGCAGATGGGCGCCTCTCCTGTGTGCCCTGGCCGGGAATCGAACCCAGGACTCCTGCATGCCAGGCCGACGCTCTACCACTGAGCCAACTGGCCAGGGCCCCAGAGGCCACTTTAAGGGGTCTATGTATCATTCTTCGAAGAAATATGTGATCTGAATGATAAAGAAAAAATGATTCCACATTTCTTAATGCACTTAAATATAGGAAAGATTTAATAAATGCCAAAGAAAATGGCATCTTGAAAGTCAGTTTTTTAATTAAAGTGGGGAGATTATCCAGATAATGTGGCCTCGATGTGAGAAAGGCTCAACCAACCATTGCTGCCTCTGAAGACAAAGAGGCCACAAGGCAAAGAAGTCACAGGGCCTCAGAGCCAGTCACAAAGATGGATTCTCTCCTGGAGCCTCTGGAAACAAAGGTAGCCCTGTTGACGCCCTGATTGTAGTTCAGTGAGACCCAGTCCACATTTCTGACTTCTAAAACTGTAAGATATTAAACATGTGCTGTTTTAAGCCACAAAGTCAGTGGCTCTATTTGTTGCAGCAGCCATAGAATATTAATCAGTACACTTCATAAAGGGCAGAATCCCCTGGCGCTCTGTCCCAGGCAGTGAGGATATTGTGGTAGGAATGGCCAAGGACAAGGTATGGAACTTCCCCCATGCCCCACCAAGACATGCCAAAACAGCACTCAATCCCAAGGAAATTGCAATAATTAATGCTGCCATCAAAGACCTAAAAGATGCAGGTCCCACCCCCTGCCCATGTACCATGCCTGTTTGAACAGTATAAGCCCCACATGGTTGCGGAGGGTGTCAGGAGACTGACCCACATATCAGTTGTGCCATTGCCAGTCATAGCTGAAATGCTATGCCACTAACACATATCTACTCACCAGAAAAACACCCTTTTGTCCAGGGGTCCCCAAACTTTTTACACAGGGGGCCAGTTCACTGTCCCTCAGACCACTGGAGGGCCAGACTATAAAAAAAACTATGAACAAATCCCTATGCACACTGCACATATCTTATTTTAAAGTAAAAAAACGAAACGGGAACAAATACAATATTTAAAATAAAAAACAAGTAAATTTAAATCAAGAAACTGACCAGTATTTCAATGGGAACTATGGGCCTGCTTTTGGCTAATGAGATGGTCAATGTGCTCCTTTCATTGACCACCAATGAAAGAGGTGCCCCTTCCGGAAGTGCAGCGGGGGCCGGATAAATGGCCTCAGGGGGCCGCATGTGGCCCGCGGGTCATAGTTTGGGGACCCTTGCTTTTGTCTATGCCCATCAGTAAAGAAAATCAGAAACAGGGGTCAATATAGATGGCCTTTGGGTTCAGTCAGCTATTTTTCTCCCATCATAATGTAGTCCAGAGTGCTTTGATCATTTTGATAACCCCCAGAACATCACCCTGGTCCATTACATTGATGAGCTGTAAGCAGTAATCATCTTAGATTTCTTAAGTAAGCACATGCATCTACAGGGCAGGAGATAAACTCCACAGACTTTCAAAGCCTACCATATTGTGAAATTTTTAGGATCTAGCAGTCTGGGGCACATCAGAACATCCCTTCTAAATTAGGAAACAAGTTGTTGCACTTATCATCCACTGTGAAGAAAACAGTGTGACCCTAGTGGATCTCTGAATTTTGGAGATGGTGTATATCACATTTGGGCATGCTACTTACTCTGTGACACCTGCAAGGCTGCCAGTGATGATGGGGTCTGGAGTAGGAAAGGGTAGCAGTCCAGGCTACCATTCAGGTTGTCAATTTGACTGGACTAAGCAGTGGTGGGATTCAAATAATTTAATAACCGGTTCTCTGCCCTAATGACTTTTAAGAATTAATGATATACTGAAACGTAGTTTATTATTTCATGCATTTAATACTTTAATAAGAACAATAAAAGAGGTACACAAAACTAGATTAGGTTATAAGAAAGAATTTTTGTTTTTTGTTTTTGTTTTTGTATTTTTCTGAAGCTGGAAACAGGGAGAGACAGTCAGACAGACTCCCGCATGCGCCCGACCGGGATCCACCCAGCACGCCCACCAGGGGCGATGCTCTGCCCACCAGGGGGCGATGCTCTGCCCCTCCGGGGCGTCGCTCTGCCGCGACCAGAGCCACTCTAGGGCCTGGGGCAGAGGCCAAGGAGCCATCCCCAGTGCCCGGGCCATCTTTGCTCCAATGGAGCCTCGGCTGCGGGAGGGGAAGAGAGAGACAGAAAGGAAGGAGGGGGTGCGGTGGAGAAGCAAATGGGCTCTTCTCCTATGTGCCCTGGCCGGGAATCGAACCTGGGTCCCCCGCACGCCAGGCCGACGCTCTACCGCTGAGCCAACCGGCCAGGGCCATAAGAAAGAGTTTAAAAATATTAATAAAAAATATTAAATAATACCTGATAAAAAACAATAAAACTGTTATTTAAGGTATTTTCATATAGCATCTTGATTAGTGCCTTCACTTGCAATTTTCTTCACTTTTATCTGAGCATCATCGGCTGTATGATTTATCCTTAACTCCTTTAACTATATGAGTAGGATCCCGTTTCTTTAGAGGTCAGCCAATTAGACTAATAGTCCTTGTGTTTGATATATTAGAAACAGGCGACTTCTCTTCTCTAAACGTATTATGTTCATCTTTGAAAAACCCTACCTTAGAAAGAACCCTGATTACAATTGCCATTTTAACAACCAGTTCGCTGAACTCAACAAAAAATTAGGTATTGGTTCTGCTGAACCAGTGCAACCTGGCTGAATCCCACCACTGGGGCTAAGGGATGTCAGATAGCTGGTAACACATCACTGCTAGGTGTGGCCATATGGGTGTTTCCAGAGAGGGTAGCATTTGAATCAGTCGACTGAGTACAGAAGATGTCTTCACCAATGAGAGTGGGCATAAAATCCAATCCACTGAAA
Organism: Saccopteryx leptura; assembly: GCF_036850995.1. Classification (NCBI taxonomy): domain Eukaryota; kingdom Metazoa; phylum Chordata; class Mammalia; order Chiroptera; family Emballonuridae; genus Saccopteryx; species Saccopteryx leptura. The sequence continues at coordinate 163,711,649 of NC_089507.1, forward strand.
GCATAACTAGAACAAAAAGGCAGAGAAAAATGAATCTGCTCTCTCTGCTTAAGCTGGGACATCTATCTTCTTCCCTCCGACAATGGCACTCCTGGTTCTCAGGCTTTTAGACTCAAACTGGGACTTAAAACATTGGCTCCTCTTTTTTTCAGTCCTTTGGGTTTGGACAGAAACTACACCACAGCTTTTCTGGGCTTCTAGCTTGTAAATAGTAGGTTGTGGGACTTCTCAGTCTCGATAACTGCATGAGCCAATCTCTCATAACAAATTATCTATCTATTATCTATCTATCTCCTATTTGTTCTGTTTCTCTGGAGAACCCTGACTAATACACATACCTTTGTAAATAATCCCTTTATTAAACTCTCTTCAAATTACCCAATTTGAATGTGACTTCTCTTTCCAGGGGAGACCCTAACTGATACAATAGCTAACACTTACATAGCATATTTTATATGCAAGGCATTGGTATAAGAACTTTACATATAACAACTTATTTAATCCTCCAAAGAACCCTATGAGGCAGCTACTACTGTTCTTTTTTTTTTTTTTTTTGTATTTTTCTGAAGCTGGAAACGGGGAGAGACAGTCAGACAGACTCCCGCATGCACCCGACCAGGATCCACCCAGCACGCCCACCAGGGGGCGATGCTCTGCCCCTCCGGGGCGTCGCTCTGCCACGACCAGAGCCACTCTAGCGCCTGGGGCAGGGGCCAAGGAGCCATCCTCAGCGCCCGGGCCATCTTTGCTCCAATGGAGCCTTGGCTGCGGGAGGGGAAGAGAGAGACAGAGAGGAAGGGGGGTTGGAGAAGCAAATGGACGCTTCTCCTTTGTGCCCTGGCCGGGAATCGAACCCGGTCCCCCTCACGCCAGGCTGACACTCTACCGCTGAGCCAACTGGCCAGGGCCAGCTACTACTGTTCTTATCCATAATTTATGAATGGTAAACTGAAGCACAGAAAAGTTAAGTAACTGGCCCTGGCCAGTTGGCTCAGTGGACAGAACTATGGCCTGGCGTATGGACATCCCAGATTCAATTCCTGACCAGGGCACACAGGAGAAGTGACCATCTGCTTCTCTCCTTCTCCCTCTCGCCCTTCTCTCCCTCTTCCCATCCCACAGCCCATGGTTCAATTTGATTGGTTTGAATGTTGGCCCCAGGCACAAAGGATAACTAGCTTGATTCAAGCACTGGCCCCAGACCAGGGTTGCTATGGGGATCCCAGTTGGTGTGCATGCAGGAATCTGTCTCACTATACCCCCTTCTCTCAGTTAAGTAAGTTACTCAAGATCACACAGCTACAGACCTATGGCAGCTGGTTCCAGAATCTATACTTATAACTACTGTGCTATACTGCCTTTCTTAATTATCAAGCTAGCTAGTGGGTACATGAGTGTTTATGATCGTAGTAGGTATTTCCCATTCCTTTTGGCCACCCAACATCTAAACCTTCTTCTTATGCATCTGGGGTACAAGCATATGACCTGGACTCAGCTATTCAAAAACATTTATCCCAGACTTGCATGGGCCATGAGTAACTCCATCTCTAGAGGCACAGGATATATTTCTAGGGTAACTGTGGCAGTGCTACTGATGGAGTCACCAGTGTTTAATGCTCAAGGTGTCAGTGATGCATCTAGAGCTCAGAGGACCGGTTTTCCTGCAGTTCTGAGAGATGCCACTCTCTTTCTCATGAAGTGCTTTTCCACCTAAATTAGCTAGAGTTGATGTCTGTGTCCTCCAACCAGGAACTCTGATTGGTATTATTGTTTGTTCTCTATTTCTATATGTTTGACATATTTAATAATAAAGAAAATGAATGTATCTACTACATTAACAAATTAAAGTGCCCTTGCTGGATAGTTCAGTTAGTTAGAGTATTGTGTGTCCTGATATGCCAAGGTTGCAGGTTTGATCCCTGGACAGAACACATGTAGGAACAACCAATGAATGCATAGGTGGGGATAGCAATGGATTAATGTTTCTCTCTCTCTCTTTCTCCCTTCCTTCCTCTCTCTCTCTGAGAATCAATCAATTAAAAATTTTTAAATAGATTAAGAAAGAAAAATATATAATCACCTCAGTAAAAGCAGAAAAAGTATTCAATAATATTCAACACTTGTAAATAATAGTAATAATAAACCCATAGGAAACTAGACTAGCTACCAACTTCCTTAACCTGATGAACATTTTCTATCAACATGTTCAGAAAAATTAATGAAAATGCAGAAGCAAGCCTGACCTGTGGTGGCGCAGTGGGATAAAGCGTCGACCTGGAACACTGAGGTTGCCAGTTAGAAACCTTGGGCTTGCCTGGTCAAGGCACATATGGGAGTTGATGCTTCTTGCTACTCCCCCTTCTCTCTCTCTCTGTCTCTCTCTTTCTAAAAAATCAATAAATAAAATATGTTAAAAAAAAGAAAAAGAAAATGCAGAAGCATGGAGACCAGAAACAAGAAATGAAAGTCCACTGTTACTACTTCCATTTAACATTCTATCAGAGGACGTAGGCAATGCGACAGAGATAAGAAAAACAAATCAGGAAGCATAAGAATTAAGAAGGAAGAGACAAACAGCCTTTATTTACAGGAAATATGGTATCTACCTAGAAAATTCAAAGAGGATCTTTAGACAAAATACTAAATGTAAGAGTTCATAGCCTGACCTGTGGTGGCGCAGTGGATAAAGTGTCGACCTGGAAATGCTGAGGTTGCCGGTTCAAAATCCTGGGCTTGCCTGGTCAAGGCACATATGGGAGTTGATGCTTCCAGCTCCTCCCCCCCTTCTCTCTCTCTGTCTCTCCTCTCTCTCTCTCCCTCTGTCTCTCCCTCTCCTCTCTAAAATGAATAAATTTAAAAAAAAAAGAGTTCAGAATGTTGTCTGGATATAATATCAGAATACAAAAACCTGACAGCATTCCTAGACAGTGGAATAATCAATTAGAAAAAAATTTCCAGTTACAATAGCAACACAAGTCTAAGATACTTATGAATAAATCTAACAAAATATGTCCAAAATCACTATTGAAAAAAATCTCCAACCATTATTGAAGGACATAAGAAGAAGACCTATATCCAGAAATGGAGAAATATAACCTGTTCAGAGATGAGAACAGGCTCAATATTATAAACAAGTAATCTAGCATTTATCATCTATAATGTAACTTTAATAAAAATCCAAATAGGTTTTCTTATCAAACTTGATTTTTAAAAAAGAACAAAAGCTAAGAAATATCTGTAGAAGAACAATGTAACAGGACTTGCTGCTCCAAATGCTGCAGTATTATAGTTAAGGCAGTGTAGTGTTTGTACAGGAAGAAACCAGCAGGCCAGAAACTGACCCAGGCAGTATGAAAACAATGTATGGCTGGGGGACATTACAAATCAGTGAAAAGAGGGCTGCACTATTCAAAGTGCTGGCAGAATTTGTTATCCAAATGGGAGAAAATACTTAGATCCCTACCTCATAGCATACACAAGAATAAATCCTAGAATAATTGGAAACCCAAAGTGAACACAAAACTTGAACACATTCAGGAAAAAATATAGCTTACCTTTATAGTATTGGGTAAAAAACTATTTCTCAAATAAGACACAAATAGGATAAACTATAAAATTTTTAAAACTTCCTGCGCTGGCCAGGGGGCTCAGTGGATACAGCATTGCCCCACACCAAGATCATACTTTGGATTCCTTGTCAGAATACATTCCTGTTCAGAAGCAATCAGTGAGTGCACAAGCTAAAGGGAACATCTAAGGGGAACAGCGAGTTAATGCTTCTCTTTCTCTTCCTCTCTTTCTTTCTCTCTCCCCCTTCTCCTTTCTCAAATCAATGGAAAATTAAAAATATAAAAATTAAGGATTAAAAACACAATAATAAAAATAAGATAGAATTTCTGCACTGAAAGAAAAATAAAAGACCATAGTCACAGTGCAAATAAAGCTGCAGACTTTAGTATTTCTTTTCACAAGCTATAAAGAACTCCTACAAAAGAAGAAAATGGCAAAGAAACCATGTGGAAAATGGACAAAAGATTTTAACAAGAAATTCAGAGCATGGTCAAGAGCATGTGGAAAGAGCCCCCAAACTCATTAACAGGAAATTAAAATAACGCTGAGAGATCACTCTACAACCTTCAGACTGGCAAGAATTTAAAAGACTGACAGCCTGACCTGTGGAGGCGCAGTGGATAAAGCGTCGACCTGGAAATGCTGAGGTCGCCAGTTTGAAACCCTAGGCTTGCCTGGTCAAGGCACATATGGGAGTTGATGCTTCCAGCTCCTCCCCTTCTCTCTCTCTGTCTCTCTCTTCTGTCTCTTTCTCTCCCTCTCTCTCTCATCTCTAAAAATGAATAAATAAAATTTAAAAAAATTAAAAAAAATAAAAGACTGACAGTGTCAAGTATTGGCAAGGATGTGCACAAACAGGAACTCATGCACTGATGGTGAGAGTGTAAATTGGTACAATCATTTTGAATAAGTCAGCCATAGATAGTAAACTCAGTGGTGAACAAATTCTTCAATCTAGCAATTCAGCTTCTGGGAATACGCCATGAGCAAACCTCCTTTTTTTTTATTTGAGAGAGAAAGAGAGAGAGAGAGATTGATTTGTTGTTCCCCTTATTTATGCATTCATTGGTTGATTCTTGTATGTGCCCTGACCAGGGATTGAACCCACAACTTTGGCATATCAGGAAAAAACACTCTAATCAACTGAGCTAACTGGCCAGGTCCCATATGAAAATTCTTATACACTTGCCCAAAGAGGGATAGACAAGAATGCCTATTGCAATTCTGTAAGAGCAAAACACTGCAAACTCAAATATCCCTCAGTAGAAGTCTAGAGAAATTAATTGCAGTAGAAATTTACAAAGAATATCATGTAGGGCCTGACCTGTGGTGGTGCAGTGGATAAAGCATCGAAACTCTGAGGTTGACGGTTTACAACCCTGGGCTTGTCTGGTCAAGGCACATATGGGAGTTAATGCTTCCTGCTCCTCCTCCCTTCTCTCTCTCCCTCTTCTCTTCTCTCTAAAATGAATAAATAAAATAAAAAAATAAAAAGAATACCACATAGGAGCTTTTTAAAAATGAACTAAAATTAAGTGTATCACTATGGATAAGTTTCAAAAACATTAACTTGAAAGCATGTTGAAGTATAATATACATATGATATAATTTAAATAGAGTTAATAAATAGCCTAAACAGTAATTCTATATATTATTTGTAGATTGTATATATGTTGTAAAATTATGAATGCATCACCAAAACTAAGGAGGGTAGTTACTACTGGAGCAGATTGTAAAGGGAACAAGATTGGTGAGGGTTACACAGCAGAAGTAATGCTAATAATAAACTCTGCCTGTAATGCTTCATTTACTTAAAAATAAGCAAAAACTAGCCTGACCAGTGGTGGCACAGTAAATAAAGCCTTGACCTGGAATGCTGAGGTTGCCTGTTTGAAACCTTGGGCTTGCCAGGTCAAGGCACATACGAAAAGCAACTACTACAAGTTGATACTTTCTGCTCTTTCCCCTCTTTCTCTCTCTCTCTAAAAAAATAAAATTAAATTAAATTTTAAAAAGAAATACTTGCCTGACCTGTGGTGACGCAGTGGATAAAAGTGTCGACCTGGCATGCTGAGGTCGTGGGTTTGAAACCCTGGGCTTGCTTGGTCAAGGCACGTATGGGAGTTGATGCTTCCTGCTCCTCCTCACTTTATCTCTCTCTCTCTCTCTTTCCTCTCTGAATTGAATAAATAAAAATTTTTTAAAAAAGAATATGGTTACTTTCTTTTAAAAAAAATTTTTCTTTTTTAAAAGAAAAGAAATACTTTACGCCTGACCTGTGGTGGCACAGTGGATAAAGCGTCGACCCGGAACACTGAGGTTGCTGGTTTGAAACACTGACTTCCCTGGTCAAGGCACATATGGGGGTTGATGTTTCCTGCTCCTCCCCCTTCTCTCTCTCTCTTTCTCTCTCCTCTGTAAAATGAATAAATAAAATCTTTAAAAAAAAAACACACACCTAAACTTCTTTAAAAAAAATACAATTTTTTTTTTCCTGAAGTTGGAAATGGGGAGGCAGTCAGACAGACTATTGTATGCGCCCAACTGGGATCCACCTGGCATGCCCACCAGGGGGCGTCGCTCTGCCGCAATCAGAGCCATTCTAGCGCCTGAGGCAGAGGCCACAGAGCCATTCTCAGCGCCCGGGCAAACTTTGCTCCAATGGAGCCTTGCCTGCGGGAGGGGAAGAGAGAGACAGAGAGGAAGGAGAGGGGGAGGGGTGGAGAAGCAGATGGGCGCCTATCCTGTGTGCCCTGGCCGGGAATTGAACCCGGGATTCCTGCATGCCAGGCCGACGCTCTACCACTGAACCAACCGGCCAGGGCCACTTTACAATTTTTAATGAATTTAAATTTTTTGCAGAAAAAATTTTTGCAGAAATTGACAAACTGATCCTAAACTTCATATAGAAATGGAAGGGACAAAGAATAGCAAAATAATCTTATTTTATGAAAGAAGAAAATTGGAAGGTTCACACTTTCCAATTTCAAAACTTACTACAGAGCTATAGTAATCAAAAGTGTAGTCCTGCTATAAGGATAGACATATAGATCAATGGAATAGAATTGATCCTGGGAACAAACCCTTGCATTTATGGTCAATTGTCTTTGACAGCAGTGCCAAGGCAATTTACTGGGGAAAGATTTAACTTTTCAATAAATGGTGTTTGGACAACTGGATTTCCACATACAAAAGAATAAAATTGGACCCCCTAACTCACATCATACACAAAAATTAACTCAAAATAGATCAAAGACCTAAATGTAAGAGCTAAAGCTATAGAAGTCTTAGAAGAAAATACAGACATAAATCTTTGTAACTTTGGATTAGACAATGATTTCTGACATATGACACCAAAAGCACAAATGATAAGACAAAAAATAAATTTGATTTAGTCATAATTTAAACGTTTTGCTTCAAGAACACTGTCAAAAAAAGTGAAAAGACAAGCCACAGAATGGGAGAAAATATTTGCAAATCACGCATCTGACAAGGGCCTAGTATCCAGAATATATAAAGAACTCTTTTGGGAGTAGAGGGTGTTATATTGAATGGGTCACTTGAAACCATATCAACACAATAAATTAAAAATAAAAATAAAAAAGAACTCTTACAACTCAACAATAAAATGACAAATAGTACATTTAAAACTTGGGCAAAGGGCCCTGGCCGGTTGTCTCAGTGGTAGAGCGTCGGCCTGGCGTGCAGAAGTCCCGGGTTCGATTCCCGGCCAGGGCACACAGGAGAAGCGCCCATCTGCTTCTCCACCCCTCCCCCTCTCCTTCTTCTCTGTCTCTCTCTTCCCCTCCTGCAGCAAAGGCTCCATTGGAGCAAAGATGGCCCGGGCGCTGGGGATGGCTCCTTGGCCTCTGCCCCAGGCACTAGAGTGGCTCTGGTCGCAACAGAGCGAGGCCCCGGAGGGGCAGAGCATCGCCCCCTGGTGGGCAGAGCGTCGTCCCTGGTGGGCGTGCCGGGTGGATCCCGGTCGGGCGCATGCGGGAGTCTGTCTGACTGTCTCTCCCCGTTTCCGGCTTCGGAAAAATACAGAGAAAAAAAAAAAAAAAAAACTTCGGCAAAGGATCTGAATAGACATTTCTTCAAAGAAGATATACCAGTGGCCAATAAGTGCTTAGAAATACAATCAACATCAAGTCATTAGGGAAATGCAAATCAAAAGCATGAGATACCACCTCACACCCACTAGATGGCTATACTCAACTAGATGGATAATAAGAAGTATTGGTGAGGATGTGGAAAAATTGGAACTCTCCTACATCCCTAGTGGGAATGTAAATAGTGTAGCTACTTTGGAAAGCATGTGACATTTCCTCAAAACCTTAAACATAAGGTTGCCTTACAACCCAGCAGCTGCACTTCTAGCTAGATACCCAAGAAAATGGAAAACTATGTCCACATAAAAACTTGTACACAAGTACTCATAGCAGCATTATTCATAATAGCCAAAAAGTGGAAATAACCCAAATGTCCATCAACTGATAAACGGATAAACAACATATGATACAGCCACACAAGTGAATATTATTTGGCAATAAAAATGAATTAACAAAGGACACATGCTACAACATAGATGAACCTAGAAAGCATCATGCTAACTGAAAGAAGCCAGCACAAAAGTCCACATACTGTCTGATCCCATATGTATGAAATGGGCAGAATAGGCAAATCCATAGACACAGAAAGCAGGTGAGCAGCTGTCTATGGCTAGAGAGGAGGGGTACATGGGGAGTGACTGCTAATGGTGTACGGAGTTACTTTTTGGGGTGATGAAATGTTCTGAAATTAGACAGTGGCAATGGTTGCAAAACTGTGAGTATACTAACAGTACTGAATCATACACTTTAAAAGGGTCCATTTTATGGCACATGAGTTATACTTCAGTCTAAGAAAACACATTGAAAATCCTACAGTGGAGTTTGTGGCCTGCTCGGTCCCTCCCCCATTGTCTCCCTGGAGGGGGTTCAGGACAGCATATGGGAGTGTGACTTGGCGGTTACTCAGATACTTGTCCTCCCACGAAGATCATGAGGAAATGAAGCAGGAGCCCTAGGTCGAAATCCAGTTTTACAGGCTGCAGCGTGGCATCAAGGGTGTTTGCCACTTTAACCTACAGCCAAGCAAAACACATGCCTGATTGCAGGCAACAAATGAGGTCCAGAGTGAATGGGATGGTTGAAAAAGTCACTGTGTATTTCTGACCTGCTTAATTCCTTGAACTTACAAGACTGCTGTAGTCCTGTATCATGTCACAATGATTGATGGTAGGCTCTCAATGTGCAATCATTTTCACTTGTTCGGCAAGCAGAGCTGAATACAGTCTTACTTCAAATATCTAAAATATTTATAACAAAAATATATGAATATTACACATGTGTGCATTCATTAATTTATCCCTCCATGTAATAAATATTGATACACCTAACAAATGAGTACCCACTACTTGCCAGGCACTTTTCTGGGCAATGGGGAGACAAGATGAACAAAATAGAAACTGGGTCCCGGCCGGTTAGCTCAGCAGTAGAGTTTCGGCCCGGTGTATGGAAGTCTCGGGTTTGATTCCCGGCCAGGGCACACGGGAGAAGCGCCCATCTGCTTCTCCACCCTTCCCCCATCTCTTTTGTCTCTATCTCTCTCTTCCCCTCCCACAGCCAAGGCTTCATTGAAGCAAATTTGGCCCGAGCACTGAGGATGGCTCCATGGCCTTTGCCTCAGGTGCTAGAATGGCTCCAGTTGCAACAGATCAACAGCCCAGATGGGCAGAGCATCACCCTCTAGTGGGCTTGCTGGGTGGATCCCAGTTGGGGCGCATGTGGAAGTCTGTCCCTCTGCCTCCCCACTTTTCACTTCAGAAAAATAAAATAAAAAATAGAAAGAAACTGTACATTCTAACTAGAGAGACTCAAGATGAACATATAGCACATGAGCAGATGCTCATTAAAGCTATTTAATAAAGAGAGCAGGGTGAGGGGATCAAGTATCAGATAACACAAAGGACATCTGTGGTTGGCTTCACTGAGAGGGTGACACTGAGCAGACAACCAATGACAGCATGGGGGAGCTAGAACAATCCCTGCAGCCACCACACAAGCACAAACAACTAGAGGTGGAAACAACCATGGCATATTTGAACCACATCCAGGAGGTAGTGTGGCTGAAATGAGGTGAGGGGGGAGAGGGATAGAAGATGCAGTTGGGAAAGATGCTCGGTGTCAGCCAGAGAAGTTTCCAGGTAGGTGTCAAGTCCCAGCCATGCTAAGTGCTAGGTGCTGTGTGCTAGGCACCAGCTATGAAACTTTCCAGGCAGGAGAGTCATCTGTTCTGCTTTGTATGAAGAGGCCGGCTTTGACTATGTGCAGAGGATGAAGTGTAGGGGGACAGGAATGGAGGAAGGGAGAGTGAGACAGACTTCTTCTATGGAGAAGCACAGATAAAGGTCATGTGGAAACAGAGCCAATGCTCTTAGTGCAGTGACTACCAAGTGACACTTCACTTTTTATCCTTCTGTACAGTTTAGACCTGTTATAATGGGTCTTCATTAATTTGGAACTTTGAATAAAGATGTTTTAAAAAAATAACCACTCATTTGGAACCCTTGTGCATTGTTTGTGGAAATACGAAATGATGCAGCCACTGTGGAAAACAGTAGGATGGTTCCCCAAAAAGTAAAGCATAGAACTAATTACCTTATGAACCAGCAATTCCACTGCTAGGTATATACCCCAAAGAATTGAAATCAGGTACTCAGACATACACTAGTATACCAATGTGCTTAGCAGCATTATTCACAATAGCCCAAAGGTGGAAGCAACTCAAATGTCCACCAACAGATGAATGGATAAACTAAATGTGGCCTCTGTGTGTGTGTTTGTGTGTAATGGAATATTATTCAGCCTTAAAAAAGGAATGAAATTGTAATACATGCTACAACATGGATGAAACTGAAAAGCATAATGCTAAGTAAAACAAGCCAGATATAAAAGGATACCCATTATATGATGTCACTCTACAAGGTACCTAGTATAGGCAAGGTAACAGAGACAGGAAATACAATGGGGAGTAGTAGGGGCTGGGGAAAAGGGAATGGGGGGTTTCTGTTGGGAATGATGAAGAGCTCTGGGAAGAGACAGTGGGGATGGCTGCACCATGTTGTGATTGCACTTAATGCCAACGTATTGTACACTTAAGGTTTAAAATAAATGAAAAAAGATATAAGGCAATGAAACAATTAAAAATGTTTAAAATAAATTTTGTTATGTGTATTTTACAATAAAAAAATCTAAAAATAAAAAAATAAAAGAAGATGAAAAAAGATCATCACACAGGAACAGTCAGGCGACAAGCCCCCTCCCCCCACAATGTCAATGAGGGGTGGCCGGTAAAGGTGGTGGGAGCTCTGCATAAGCACCAGAGAGCAGACACTGGGGATGAGCACGCTTTTACAAGATAATGAGATCACATGTCCAAAACTCTATTAAAAATACTGCCTGTGATGTGGTCTAGAGCAGCACTGTCCAATAGAAACACAATGTGAAACACATGTAATTTTACATTTCTAGTAGTCCCATAAAATAGATAGAGAGAAAACAGATGGGATTCATTTTACAAGGTATTTTTTAACCCAACATATCCAAAACATCATCTCACCTTGTAAACAATCCTAAAAAAATCATTAAGTTCTTCTAAATTCATTTTTTTCCCTACAAAGTCTTCAAAAGCCCATGTGTGTTTTGCACTAGCCACATATTTCAGTTTGAACTGGCGACATTTCATGGCTCAATGGCCACATGTAGCCTCTGGCTTCTGTACAGGACAGCTCTGGGCTAGGATGAGAGGTGAGGCTCGGAACCAGTACTTGGTCCCCTGGCTTCCGTCCCCGGCTCCACCTCTTAAAACCATGGGATCTGTGGGAAATGCCTTAAGAGTTGTGAATCTTGGTCCTAATCCTGGGAAATTCCTAATAAAATGGAGCTAACAGTTCACCTGTGCATATCACAGAGTTATTGGGAGACCCCAGTGAGGTAACATAAAATTAGAAAGGTTCATCTAGCGTGATGTCTGGTTGACTCTATGTATCAATCCCCAAATGCAATGTACTAAAATTACAGTGTTAGATTATAATAACCATGGGCAAGACAAATACTTCTGTACAAGTGAAACTGGGCGGAGGTGTGCAGAAAAGGAAGAGGCCATGGTATTAAGCCTCAGTAAATAACTCTGCAACAGGCCCTGGGCGGTTGGCTCAGCGGTAGAGCGTCGGCCTGGCGTGCAGGGGGACCTGGGTTCGATTCCCGGCCAGGGCACATAGGAGAAGCGCCCATTTGCTTCTCCACCCCCACCCCCACCCCTCCTTCCTCTCTGTCTCTCTCTTCCCCTCCCGCAGCCAAGGCTCCATTGGAGCAAAGATGGCCCGGGCGCTGGGGATGGCTCCTTGGCCCAACAGGTGCTAGATTGGCTCTGGTTGCAGCAGAGCGACACCCCAGAGGGGCAAAGCGTCGCCCCTGGTGGGCAGAGCATCGCACCCTGGTGGGCAGAGCGTCGCCCCTGGTGGGCGTGCCGGGTGGATCCCGGTCGGGCGCATGCGGGAGTCTGTCTGACTGTCTCTCCCCGTTTCCAGCTTCAGAAAAATACAAAAAAATAAAAAATAAAAAATAAAAATAACTCTGCAATAGACTTCTCCAGAGCCACTTGTCACTAACTTATGGGTGTGGAGCCAAAAAAGCACATAGTCATAGATGCTCTGTAAGTTCATTTTCTCCGAGACTTTAAGATGCTATTTCTCAAAGAAAGGAACTCAGAGCTTCCTTGTTTATGAATTTATTTTTTAAGAAGTGGCATGATTTAAAGAGCCCAGGCCATTTCCTGACAGTGCACACTGAGCCTGTTTGCAGGCCTCAGGCCCCAGCAGGGCTGACCACGAGCCAGACCCAGAGTTAGCTCCATCCCACACTTCCTGTCGGGTCCAGCAGCCTGCGTTTCCTGATGACCCCTCCCTGCACCCAGCTGATGCAAAGGCCTGGCAAGACCTTGTGCCAGCCAAGAAAATCTGAGACAGCCAGGTTTGTTATTTCAAATCTTTAACCCTGAGGACCTATGTGTTCAGCTGGTAAAAATGAAAGTTAAAACAGGGATGTGTATAATAGCCATGATTAAAATACAAGTGAGCAAAAGTGCCTGTGTGACCAACCTTCAAATGCCAGCCCATTTCAAAGTTAACTAATCTAACTACTATTGTAAAATAATAAAAAAAGATGAGCAGTGGGAATGTAAAATGATACAGCCATTCTAGAAAACAGTTTGGCAGTTTCTTATAAAGTTAAACATACAGCAATTACACTCCTGGGTATTTATGCCAAAGAAATGAAAACTGGTATTCGTACAAAATCCTGCACATCATTGTTTAAAGCAGTTTTACATGTAATAGCCATGTGTATATGTATGTAAAGAGATTCATGATAAAGAAATCGCTCACATGATTATAGAAGCTGACAAGTCCCAAGACCTGTAGTTCCAGTCTGAGTCCAAAGGCCTGAAACCTAGAAAAGAGCCAATGTTTCAACTGCAGTCTGAGGCAGGAAAAAACCAATGTCCCAGGTCAAGAGAGTCAGGCAAGAGAAAGTCCCTTAGTTAGAAGAGGGTAGCCTTTTTGTTCCAGTCAGGCTTTCAACTGATTAGATGAGACCCACCTACATCAGGGAGAGCAATCTGCTTTACTCAGTCTACTGATTTAAATGTTAAAACTCATCCAAAAACACCCTCACAGAACAAAATTTGCCCAAACATCTGAGCACTCCATGGCCCAGTTGAGTTGACACTTAAAAGTAACCATGACAAGTCAAAAACTGGAAACAAGTCAAATGTCCTTCCACAGGAGAATGGATAAGCAAACTGTGGTATACCCATCCAATGGAATATCACTCAGCAATAAAAAAAAATGAACTATTGATACATGAAACAACTTGAGAGGACTTCAGGGCTTTATGCTAAGTGAAAGAAGCCAATCTCAAAAGATTACATACTGAAGGTAATAGATATATTCACTAGCTTGATTGTGGTAATCATTTCTCAATGTACATACATACCAAATAATCACATGTACACCTTAAGTGTATGTGATTTTTATCTGTCAACCATATTTCAATAAAACTTGTGGGAAAAAAGGAATAAAGATTTATTAACCTGTTTTTGCTCCTTTTTGCTTGGTATAGATCACACATTTTTTAAATAGCTTCTTTTGTTGAGGTAATAAAACTAATACATTTTCATTGCAAAAAGAAAGTTGTTTGATTTTTGAAGTGACAAAATTACAGGGACAGACAATCCATCAATGATTGCTGGGGTTAGGGTTGGAAGGAGATTTTAACTATAACTGCTCACAAAAATTAGGGATCAGGGAACGTGCAGATACTCCAGTACTTTCATTCTTTTGTACAGTGCATTTTCACCAATGAAATAAAGCTTGGTTTTGCATCTCATTTGCATAATCAAACAACTTTCTTTGACTTATCCTTTGCTTTTCTGATGTTCTTGTTTAATAAAAAGAAAATCAAATGCCTCTTTTTTTTATCCCTTCAGAATCATTTTGAAATATCCCCTAATTTTTGTGAGCAGTATCTCATCTAATAAGGGGTGCCTAACACCAAAGACTTTCTTAGTAGAGATGGGCCAGTTTTGTATACAGACTGTGGGGATAGTTACTTGAGTCTGCACATGTGATAAAATTTCACAGAAATTATAAAAGGAGCATGCCCTAGTTGATTGGCTCAGTGGCTAGAGCAGTGTTTCCCAACCTTTTTTGTGCCATGCCCCACCTTAACCTTTCTAAAATTTTTATGTCCCCCCCTATGTAACATACATAATTTTTAACATTAAAAAATTGATTTGTTCACTTAATAAACATAAATGATAGGTTCTAGGAAGAAATCACTATGAAATTGTTAACAAAACACAGTAAAATTTCAAAACATATAATGAAAAACAGAAATTTAAATTCCAAATAATTTTAATACAGATTTTTCTATATTAATTTATTATTTTAATTTAGTGTGATCCTTGCGCTTGATACTTGCTGCACAGAGATTTTATATTAGGTTCCAATTTGGTTAGCTTTAGTCTCAAGTCTCCACGTTGTGTTATATCCAGCCGATTTCTTTTTTTTTTTTTTTAATTTTTTTTTATTTATTCATTTTAGAGAGGAGAGAGAGAGAGACAGGAGAGAGAGACAGGGAGAGAGAAGGGGGGAGGAGCTGGAAGCATCAACTCCCATATGTGCCTTGACCAGGCAAGCCCAGGGTTTCGAACTGGCGACCTCAGCATTTCCAGGTCGACGCTTTATCCACTGCGCCACCACAGGTCAGGCCGATTTCTTTTTTTTACCAGTAAATCATTTACAGCACTAAATCCACATTCAGCTAAAAATGAAGATGGAAACGGTAGCAATAGTTTTCTTGCACATTTGGTTGAATTTGGGTATTTGATTTCTGTTTCCTCACAAAGCCATGCCATCGCTCCTTTGATATCAAATAAAGCTTTAACTGACTCATCATTTTGCAATTCTGCGAGTTCTTCTTGATACTGCATATTTGATATATCAGACAAATCCACTAACAATGGCTGCATCATCCATGTTGGGAAATCAATTTGTTTTAAATCAGAAAATCTTTCTTTTAAATCAGCCAATAGAATATTCAAATGATTGACAACAACAAGTAAAGCGGTATCAGTTACTTCACATTTTTGGAGCCAATGAAACTGTTTAAAGTTTTTGTTGTTAATATGTTTCTGACATAACTCAATATTGGTAATGAAACCAAATATCTTTGCTTTTGCATCGACAAGAGTTTTATTTGTTCCTTGAAGTTGCTTATTTAATATATTTAGTTTTTCAAAGATATCGGCTAAATAACTCACAAATGCTTTACCATCTATTGTTTTGTTTTGTTTTTTGTTTTTGTTTTTTTTTTTTCACTTTTCTGAAGCTGGAAACGGGGAGAGACAGTCAGACAGACTCCCGCATGCGCCCGACCGGGATCCACCCGGCACGCCCACCATGGGGCGACGCTCTGCCCATCAGGGGGCGATGCTCTGCCCATCCTGGGCGTCGCCATATTGCGACCAGAGCCACTCTAGCGCCTGGGGCAGAGGCCACAGAGCCATCCCCAGCGCCCGGGCCATCTTTGCTCCAATGGAGCCTTGGCTGCGGGAGGGGAAGAGAGAGACAGAGAGGAAAGTGCGGCGGAGGGGTGGAGAAGCAAATGGGCGCCTCTCCTGTGTGCCCTGGCCGGGAATCGAACCTGGGTCCTCCGCACGCTAGGCCGACGCTCTACCGCTGAGCCAACCGGCCAGGGCTACCATCTATTGTTAACAGATACTTCATTTCAGGTTTGTCGCTTAAAAAATCACTAAGAGTATCAAACAGTTCCATAAATCTTTTCAAACAGTTTCCTTTAGATAGCCATTTTACTTCAGTATGAAGTAAAAGTCTCACATGGTCTTCATTTTGTTCTTCACAAAATAGCTTGAAAAGACGCTCACATTTGGCACTAGCTTTAATAACATTAACACACTTTATTACTGTATGTAATACTTCATTCAGAACAGGCAAGATGTTTTTAGCTACCAAGTTTTCCCTATGAATAACACAATGCACAAGAATCATCTCTGGATTCGCATCTTTCATCAATTTTAAGCAGCCATTTTCTTGCCCATCATATTGGGAGCACCATCTGCAGCACAAGATGTTATATTTTTCATTGGTATATCATTGACATCTAAGTAGTTTTTTAGCTTATTATATATATATCTTTGGAGGTAGTGGTGCTTTCTAATCTTTTACAGAACAACATTTCTTCAGCAAAATGTCCTTTATCAATATATCTTACGTAAGTTATCAATACTGCCTCACTGTCTCTCAAAGTTGATTCATCCATTTGCAAGGAGAATTTTCTTGTTTTCAGCTTTTCAATAAGTTGTTTTTCAATATCCTCACTCATTTCATCTATTCTTCTGCTAATAGTATTGTCACTGAGTGGCATAGCTTTTACATCTTTGTCATCTTTTTCAAGAACCGTTTTAAGAAATGCTGATATTGACAGTTTTATTAAATTCTCTCCTATAGTGTGATTTTCTCCAGTTTTGCGATAAATAAAGAAATTTGATAACTAGCCTCAAGAACACGATTATTAGTTGAAGTATGAGCAGTAAATAGAAACTTTAATGTTGTTCTTTTTTCAAAAATTTTCTTTAAAGTTTTAAAGTAACTCAAATCTGAATTAATATGAGCACTATGTTTCGCCTTCAAATGCGCCTCAAGATGACCTTGTTTCATTGATTCATTGGTCAAGCATTGCTGGCATAAAAGACAAAAAGGAATCCACTCATCATGAATAGCAGGTATGAACCCAAATTTTAAATATTCCTCCGAATATTGATGAGGTTTTTCTTGCTTGCACCACTCATTTTACTATGGGCTATAATAAAAATAAGATCAATTAAAAACTAATATTAAAATATGTGTTAAAATATATTCAATGTGACATAGAGTAAACGTATACTAAAAATTCATATTTATTTAAATGTATATAACACATTTACTACACTACCACCACAAATCAAAAGGTATCTATATTTTTTCCACTTGACAAAATTTTCTGGAAAGTTATGCTTCTAAAATTAAAATTGTCGTGCATGCACTATTATAGCCCCAATAATATTTATAAAATATTAGTGCTTTCTAGCCCCGATGCAAGAAGTACTTAATAATGAGTTTAATATTGATAAAAATAAAATCAAATACTTACCAATTATATCTATACAATATATATATGTATATTTATTAAATCGAGCTTTTACAACAGTTTTGACTGACACTTATTTCAAATTAACACCAAATGAATGATGTGAAACACTACAGAAGTTGCGATGGGCCAATTAGGTGAGAATAACTGCGTTGTTTAGCGAGTTTTTAAAACGTCCGGGGTTCACCGTGGCAGACGGCACACTCCGTGGTGAACCCAGGACGAAGTTTACTTGACGACGCCAATCACCCAGTTGATATTTTGGTCTCGTCAAACGAAATTATACTTAATAATTATTTACAGCAATTATTTAAGAATTGCATTTTTTGTTAAATTTGGCACCAATATCTACCATTGCATTTAAATGGCCCAGGGTGAAAGAGTTAAAGTTGTGTCGAGTCCATTTTCAAATTGCCCCCCTTAACTATCGAATTGCCCCCCTGTGGGGCGTGGGCCCCACGTTGGGAAACACTGGGCTAGAGCATCAACCCGGCATATGGATGTCCCAGGTTCAAATCCCAGCCAGGGCACACAAGAGAAGCTACCATCTGCTTCTCCCCCCTCTCTCCCTCTTTTCTTTCTCTTCTCCTCCCACAGCCAGTGGTTTGATTGGTCTGAGCATCAGTCTCAGGCACTGAGGATAGCTTGATTTGATTTGAGCATAGGCCCAGGTGGATTAACATCTGAGTGCATGCAATAGCCTGTCTCACTCTCTTTCCTCCTCAAAACAAAAAAGTGCATTTTTTTTCTTTCTTTCTTTCCTTCTCTTTCTTTCTTTCTTTCTTTTTTTTTTTTTTGTATTTTTCTGAAGCTGGAAACGGGGAGAGACAGTCAGACAGACTCCCGCATGCGCCCGACCGGGATCCACCCGGCACGCCCACCAGGGGCGACGCTCTGCCCACCAGGGGGCGACGCTCTGCCCACCAGGGGGCGATGCTCTGCCCCTCCAGGGCGTTGCTCTGTTGCGACCAGAGCCACTCTAGCGCCTGGGGCAGAGGCCAAGGAGCCATCCCCAGCGCTCGGGCCATCTTTGCTCCAATGGAGCCTCGGCTGCGGGAGGGGAAGAGAGAAACAGAGAGGAAGGAGAGGGGGAGGGGTGGAGAAGCAGATGGGCGCTTCTCCTGTGTGCCCCGGCCAGGAATCGAACCCGGGACTTCTACACGCCAGGCCGACGCTCTACCACTGAGCCAACCGGCCAGGGCCTCTTTCTTTTTTAAAAAAAAAAAAGATGTCTGGTCTATGGTGGTACAGTGGATATAGCGTTGACCTGGAATGCTGAGGTCACTGGTTCAAAACCCTGGGCTTGCCTAGTCAAGGCACATATGGGAGTTGATGCTTCCTGCTCCTCCCCCCTTCTCTCTCTCTCTCCTCTCTAAAATGAATAAATTTAAAAAATAAAAAAATTTAAAAAAATAAAAACTCTGGGCTTCCTCAGTCAAGGCACATAAAATGAACATTAAATGAAGAACTAAGTGAAGCAACTGTGAGTTGATACTTCTCATCCCCCCACCCCCATAAAGTCAATAAATAAAATCTTATTTTTTATTTATTTTTATTTTTATTTTATTTTTTTGTGACAGAGTCAGAGAGATAGATAGGGACAGAGAGACAGGAAGGGAGAGAGATGAGAAGCATCAATTCTTCATTGCAGCTCCTTAGTTGTTCATTGACTACTTTTTTTTTATTTTAATAATTTTATTTTTTTAATGGGGCAACATCAATAAATCAGGATACATATATTCAAAGATAACATATCCAGGTTATCTTGTTGTTCAATTATGTTGCATACCCATCACCCAAAGTCAGATTGTCCTCTGTCACCTTCTATCTAGTTTTCTTTGTGCCCCTCCCCCTCCCCTTTCCCTCTCCCTCTCTCCCCTCCCCCCATAACCACCACACTCTTATCAATGTCTCTTAGTCTCACTTTTATGTCCCACCTACGTATGGAATAATGCAGTTCCTGGTTTTTTCTGATTTACTTATTTCACTTCGTATAATGTTATCAAGATCCCAGGCCATTTTGCTGTAAATGATCCGATGTCATCATTTCTTATGGCTGAGTAGTATTCCATAGTGTATATGTGCCACATCTTCTTTATCCAGTCATCTATTGATGGGTTTTTTGGTTGTTTCCATGTCCTGGCCACTGTGAACAATGCTGCAATGAACATGGGGCTGCATGTGTCTTTACGTATCAATGTTTCTGAGTTTTGGGGGTATATACCCAGTGGAGGGATTGCTGGGTCATAAGGTAGTTCTATTTTCAGTTTTTTGAGGAACTACCATACTTTCTTCCATAATGGTTGTACTACTTTACATTCCCACCAACAGTGTATGAGGGTTCCTTTTTCTCCACAGCCTCTCCAACATTTGCTATTACCTGTCTTGTTAATAATACCTAATCTAACAGGTGTGAGGTGGTATCTCATTGCAGTTTTGATTTGCATTTCTCTAATAACTAAAGAAGATGAGCATCTTTTCATATATCTGTTGGCCATTTGTATTTCTTCCTGGGAGAAGTGTCTGTTCATGTCCTCTTCCCATTTTTTTATTGGATTGTTTGTTTGTTGTTGAGTTTTATGAGTTTTTTGTATATTTTGGATACTAGGCCCTTATCTGAGCTGTTGTTTGAAAATATCATTTCCCATTTAGTTGGCTGTCTGTTTATTTTGTTATGTTTCTCTTGCTGAGCAAAAACTTCTTAGTCTGATGTAGTCCCATTCATTAATTTTTGCCTTCACTTCTCTTGCCTTTGGAGTCAAATTCATAAAATGCTCTTTAAAACCCAGGTCCATGAGTTTAGTACCTATGTCTTCTTCTATGTACTTTATTGTTTCAGGTATTGACTACTTTCTCATATGTGCCTTGACCTGGGGGCTACAGCAGACCAAGTGACCCACTGCTCGAGCCAGCAACCTTCGGCTCAAGATAGCAAGCCTTGCTCAAACCAGATGAGCCTGCGCTCAAGCTGGCGACTTCAGGGTCTCAAACCTGGGTCCTCTGCTTCCCAGTCCAATGCTCTATCCACTGCGCCACCGCCTGGTCAGGGTTTTTTTGTTTTTGTTTTTTGTTTTTATTTTAATAATGATGAGTGTCTATTTGGTGAGTACCATGTCCTCAACACTACTCTTGGGAACTTACATACATTGCACATGATTATTGACATTGACCTTGTGAATAAACACTATTGTCCCTAGTTTTTTAAAAATACTCATTTTTTTATTGATTGATTGTTAGGGAGAGGACACGGAGAGAGAGAGAGAAACATCTACTTGTTGTTCAACTTATTCTTACTATCAGTGGTTGTTTCTTGTATGTGCCCTGATGCGGGATTGAACCCAAAATCTTGGCATGTACGGACAACACTCTAACCAACTGAACTCCCTAGACAGGGTCTGTCCCCATTCTACAGAGGAGGAAACTGATGCTCAGAGAATGCAAGTAACTGCACATGATCACATAGCAGGTAAGTGGCAAAACCAGGGCTTCCACCAAATCTGACGCCAAGCCTTTTGCCCTTTCCCCTGCCTCACTCACACAATAGTTCATGGCAACCCTGGTGTCATCTTGTGCCACAGCTGAGTGTGCTGTACTTATTTTTCCTTTGCTCCCAGGAACCTCAGGTCCTGAGACAAATGCAGGAAAAGGTCTGCTCTGTGATGAGACTGTAAGAATTAGCAGGGACAAGGCCAGACAGGCAGATGGCTCAGCCCAGGGTCAGGGATCTCAAAGTCAAGGGAGCGGCTTTCCCCTCTAAACCTCTCTTGGATTTAGATGGTGAACAACTTTTCAAGAATGTGCCTTTCCTGCAGGAATCCCCCCCCCAACTCCCTGCAGGCTGAGTGAGGGGCCCCTTTTCAACACTCGAGTGAGCTTTTCAGGGTTTTCTAGTGAGCAGACAGTTC
Source organism: Saccopteryx leptura (assembly GCF_036850995.1). Taxonomy (NCBI): domain Eukaryota; kingdom Metazoa; phylum Chordata; class Mammalia; order Chiroptera; family Emballonuridae; genus Saccopteryx; species Saccopteryx leptura. Next base: position 163,732,935 of record NC_089507.1, read on the forward strand.
TAGAAGCACCAGCATATATGTGAACGATCTTGGAGCCTAGCACAAAATTTGGTCTGAGTAGAGACTCTGTGATGGTTGAGTGAATGAATGAACTTCAAGAATTTAACACGGGGCCTGACCAGGCGGAGGCGCAGTGGATAGAGTGTCGAACTGGGATATGGAAGAATTTAACATGGGGGCTGTGTGTGCAGACAATACAAATAGACGAGGGGGTGGTAACAGTAGGGAGTGGTGAGCATGAGAGTGAAACGAATTCCGTGTGCCACATCGAAAGGGGCAGCCACCATGCAGCTCTGGCCATGGGCTGCCATATGGGAATGTGGACCTTTTATTGCCACGTCTGATTATTCAGGAGGAGCCAAAAATCCAAATTTTTATGATGAGCTCTTGATTTTTTCATGTTGTAAATGAATTTTAAACTTTTTAAATTAAGTGAGAGCCAAACAAACTACATCTGCTGGTTGACCACTGCCCGGAGGACATATTTGGAATGCCTACTCTGAAACTTCAGGATGTTTCTGAGGCAGTGACAGTAATTTTTCTGATAACTGCTGGGCAAAGAGGCCAACAGCAGGCAAAGGAAAGCCAGTGTCACCAACACCCATAAGCCAGTTCCATCTGGACGGCCTCCTCTGCGGGCATACCCCAGGAGAGGCCCGGAGAGCAGGCAAGACCTCCGAAGGACGGGGTGAGGCAAGTAGACCGCCTCACAACTACGAGCTGGTTTGGTTACAGGATTCTCGTATTAACTTAACCCTCACGGAAAAGGCATCGTTTTCCAAATTATTTGATTATTTTTATCCTGGCACTAGAGACACAAAGACTGGACACTCTTATCGAATGGATAGACGATGGTCTTGTCAGGTTTGTTTGAAGAGGAGCTGCTTGCAGCGGACGGAGGGAATTTAAGACAAGACTGGACAGGGTGCTGAGGAAGAGGCTATGGGTGGGGAATCAGGCCTTGCTGGGCACCGAATACGGACATAAAGTCTGTCCACCTCCTACCCTGCACTTCAACACCAGGGGCCTTTAGTGGTCACCTCTGGCACCAGGCAACTCTTCCTCTCAAGTTAAAGAAGTGGCACAAAGCTCAGAATGGCTGTTTCAAATCCTCCTTTTATCACTTGTTGGCTGTGTGACAGCTTTGGAACCCCAGTGTCGACAGTATACACTTATTTATTTATTTCTTAATGTATTGATATGAGCAGGCATCCCCAAACTACGGCCCGGGGGGCTGCATGCAGCCCCCTGAGGTCATTTATCCGGCCCCCTGCCGCACTTCCAGAAGGGGCACCTCTTTCATTGGTGGTCAGTGAGAGGAGCACTGTATGTGGCGGCCTTCCAATGGTCTGAGGGACAATGAACTCTCCCCCTGTATAAAAAGTTTGGGGATCCCTGGATATGAGAGAGAGAAAAGGAGAGAAACATCGATTTGTTGTTCCACGCGTTCATTAATTCCTGTATGTGCCCTGACAAGGGATGGAGCCTGCAACCTTAGAGTATAGGGCTGATGTTCTAACCAACCAAGCTACCCGGCCAGGGCCATATATCTTTAAAATGTAACTAACAGCCCTAACCAGATAGCTCAGTTGGTTAGAGTATCGTCCCGCAGAGGTTTACAGTTCAATCCCTGGTCAGAACACCTACAGGAAGGAACAGATTGATATACCAGTCTCTTTCTCCCTCTCTATCTCCCCCTCTCTCTCTAAAATCAATAAATAAATACTTTTAAGATTTTATTTATTCATTTTTAGAGATAGAGAGAGTAGAGAGAAAGAGAGAGAGAAAGAGAAAGAGAGAGAGAGAGAGAGAGAGAGAAGAGGGGAAGGAGCAAGAAGCATCAACTCCTGTATGTCCCTTGACCAGGCAAGCCCAGGGTTTTGAACCGGTGACCTCAGCATTCCAGGTCGACGTTTTATCCACCGTGCCACTGCAGGTCAGGCTCAATAAATAAATTTTAAAAATTAAAATGTAACTAATATACATTGATATCACACACTCCTTGATATGAGACTTCATCTCTTTGGTATGCTTCTTCAAGTCTACATTCCCAGTCTAATTGTGAGAAAACATCAAAAGAGCTCTAACTAAGGAACATTACACAAAATATCTGCATGTGCTCTTCAGAAGTGTTCAGATAAAGAAAAACAAGGAAGGACTGAGAAACTGTCCCATATTGGAGGAGACTAAGGAAACATGACAATTCAGTGTTTAATATGGTCAACTAGACCGGATCCTGGGTGAATAGGCCATTGGCAGAACAACTGGAGAGATAGAAGTAAATTCTGTAGGTTAATTTAAAGATCATAAAACTAATAGCTCTTCTTCCTCACATCCTTTTTCCCCTACCTCTTCCCTTCTTGAAAAATTCAGTCCAAAAACAGGTGGGACCTAGCAAGGTAGGCGTCCACAGTGGAAAGAGGGGAGTTATAGTGACTCTTATATCCTGACATAGGAGGCAGAGCCCAAGCAGGATGAGAAGAGTGTCCACACAGACATGGCCTTGGAGGTGGGGTAAAGCCTTGCTGTCAGAGAAGGGAGACACAAACACGGAAAGCGAGAGGCTGGACCGAACTCTGTGGTGTTAGATGGACATGAGACATATCGGTGCGAACTCAAGGCTTTCAGTATAAATAGATAGATATAAAAATAATTACAGAGATGAGTGTTTCATAGGTAATGAGTTTCAGCTTTACAAAATGAAAAGAGTTCTGGAGATGAATGGTGGCAACTGTTGTACAAACAGCGTGAGTGTAGGCCCTGGCCAGTTGGCTTAGTGGTAGAGTGTCGGCCCAGCGTGCAGGAGTCCCGGGTTCGATTCCCGGCCAGGGCACACAGGAGAAGCGCCCATCTGCTTCTCCACCCCTCCCCCTCTCCTTCCTCTCTGTCTCTCTCTTTCCCTCCTGCAGCCAAGTCTCCATTGGAGCAAAGTTGGCCCCGGGCACTGAGGATAGCTCCATAGCCTCTGCCTCAGGCACTAGGATGGCTCTGGTTGCGACAGAGTGATGCCCCAGATGGGCAGAGCATAGCCCCCTGGTGAGCATGCTGGGTGGATCCCCGTTGGGCGCATGCGGGAGTCTGTCTGACTGCCTCCGTTTCCAACTTCAGAAAAATACAAAAAAAAATGGTTAAGATAATAAATATTATGTTATGTGTCATTTTACCACAATTTTTAAAAATAATAAACAGGCCTATGATGGTGCAGTGGATAAAGCATCAACCTGGAATGCTGAGGTTGCCAGTTCAAACCCCTAGCTTGCCCAGTCAAGGCACGTATGAGAAGCAACTACTATGAGTTGATGTTTCCCATTCCTCCCCACCTTTCTCTGTCTCTCTCCTCTCTTTAAAATCTTTAAAAAAAATAGAAAGAAAGAAAAAAATCCTGACCAGTGGTGGCTCAGTGCATAGAGCATTGGTCTGGGATGCTGAGCACCCAGGTCCGAAACCCCGAGGTTGCTGGCTTGAGCATGGGCTCATCCAGCTTGAGCACAGAGTTGCTGGCTTAAGCATGGGATCATAGATATCAGCCCTCTGGCTTGAGCCCAAAGATCACTGGCTTGAAGCCCAAGGTCACTGACTTAAGCCCAAGGTTGGTGGCTTGAGCAAGGGATCACTCACTCTGCCGTAGCCCCCCCCCCCCCGCCCCAGTCAAGGCACATATGAGAAAGCAATTAATGAACAACTAAGATGCCGCAACTGAGTTGATGCTTCTCATCTCTCTTCCTGTCTGTCCCTGTCTGTCTATCTCTCTCTTGCTAATAATAATAATAATAATAATAATAATAAATAAACAGAGATGTAAATAATTGGGTGTGCAGTGTGATATATATATATTATACATACATATATTATACAATATATATATATATATATTGTGTGTATACATACATACATTCCCAAGTTCTGTCCATTGTAAAGGACTGGGAGGCCTCACTCTAACCACAATGAGCATACCCAGCACCCAGATCTTGACTTCTAAATACTATTTTTGCTAAATCAAACCCAGTTTCTTGGGAAAAAAGACTGATTCCAGGGCTGGGACAGGAAAAGTACAAGATGAGCCAAGTACAGCTTGTGCTAGAAAGCTCAAAGAATGACAGGTCATATCCAAAAGACACAGCAACTAGATTGAATGAACTCCTACAGGCCAAATGGAAAGAATTTAATTAACAAAATAAGGAATGAGAGTAATGGATGATAACTGATTGACTACAGGGGTCCATGCAGACATAAATAAATTACTTGCCCAAGATCCAGGGGCTAAGGACGCTCACTCTTTTTCCTTTTTCATTTTCCCTATTTAAAAAAATACTGTGTGGAAAGGATATGACATAGAGCAAACTGGAGGCCCACAAAATTCCTAGAGAGACTGCACAGGACATATGGACTTTTGAGATCTGTCCAGCATCATTTCCTGTTGGTGGGCAGGGAAGATGCGGGGTGCCCATGAGGAATGTGATGTGGAGGTTAGGGGAGCAGGAGAGAGGGCAGAAGCTGGGGCCACCAGCGGCTGCTTTTCATGAACCCCTCCCCAGACGCTGGGGAGCTGGGAGGTCATGAGGGGCCTTCTGGAGTGGCCTCTGCCCTGCAGAATGAGGTGCCCGACATCTGGTTCACATCAAAGGGTAAAAGCCAATGGGTTTCTGAGCTGGAGGAAGCCCAGCAGACTTGGCCAAGCCATGCTGCTTGGACACCAAGGCACAGTGTCACCTCTTCCAAGGGTCACCAGACTTGGCCAGCTTCCAAGGGTGGCAGAGGGGATGCTGTTGGAATGAGGCCATCATCTCTGCTTAGAACCATATTCCCAGCTCTGCCTAACGTACAAAACAGCCTCATCATGTATCCAGAGGGGCTGGTTCTGTGACTTGCATATGACTCATTTTGGGTCTGGAATGAGGTGAGAGCTCCACCCACAGGGCTTGTCTGTGCTTCTCGCAATGCCTCCTTGGCTAGGAAGGGACTTGGCTGTGGAATCTTAAGCAAGCTTCCATAACTTCTCTGAGCCCCAGTTTCTCCATATAAAATGGGAACAATTCCTTCCTCACAGTGCCTTGGTTAGCCTTTTATTATTTTTTTTTTTTTTTTGAAGTTGGAAACGGGGAGGCAGTCAGACAGACTCCCGCATGCGCCCGACCGGGATCCCCCCCCCCCCCGGCATGCCCACCAGGGGGCGATGTTCTGCCCACCTGGGGCGTGGCTCTATTGCAACCAGAGCCATTCTAGCACCTGAAGCAGAGGCCATAGAGCCATCCTCAGCACCTGGGGCAAACTTTGCTCCAGTGGAGCCTCGGCTGTGAGAGGGGAAGAGAGAGACAGAGAGGAAGGAGAGGGGGAGGGGTGGAGAAGCAGATGGGCACTTCTCCTGTGTGCCCTGGCTGGGAATCGAACCTGAGACTCCTGCACGCCAGGCCGACGCTCTACCACTGAGCCAAACAGCCAGGGCCTAGCCTTTTAAAGCTATTGAACATAAGGCATAGTCACAGCTCCAGAAAGCTCTCAGTTAATGTCCTTCATTCCTACTGGTCATTTGGATACCAGTTTTATCCTTCTCGTGGATAACAAAATCTTGGGGGGAAAAGACTTTTTCTTCCAAGCTTTGTACCCCCAAAATTAGTACCATCCATGGCAGCCTGAGGCAGGAAAGAGACAGCCAACATTTGCTTTCCATTGTTGCTATTTGGTGGCTGTGTGACTCTAGGAAGCTCCCTTAATCTCTCTGAGCCTCAGTTTCCTTCTCTGTAGAAATGTAACGCTTGCCCCTGCATCCCATGTGTTTCCAAGAATTGATAGAAGTAATGCATGTCAGAGGATGCCTTTCCAGACTCATATTCAAAGCACAGAGAACTTGAAGTTGTTGGGTTACAGGGATGCATATCAGGGAAGCTTCTCTTAAAATTGTCAGCTTTGGCACTTTGTCTGCCCAGCAATAATTCTTTCCTCTTCAAAAACTGGCAGCAGCCAACCCTGGCCAGTTGGCTCAGTGGTAGAGCATCGGCCCGGCATGTGGAAGTCCCAGGTTCAATTCCCGGCCAGGGCACACAGGAAAAGCACCCATCTGCTTCTCTCCCCTCCCCCCCTCCTTCCTCTCTGTCTCTCTTCCCCTCCCACAGCCAAGGCTCCATTGGAGCCTGACCTGTGGCAGCTCAGTGGATAAAGCATCTACCTGGAACGCTGTCATCGCCGGTTCAGGGCCCTGGGCTTGCCTGGTCAAGGCACATATATGGGAGTTGATGCTTCCTGCTCCTCCACCCTTCTATCTCTCTCTTTCCCCTCTCTAAAATGAATAAAAATCTGAAAAAAAAAAAGTTAAAAAAAAAAAAAGACTCCATTGGAGTAAAGTTGGCCTGGGGACAGCTCCATGGCCTCTGCCTCAGGTGCTAGAATGGCTCCGGTTGCAATTGGGCAATGCCCCAGATGGACAGAGCATCGCCCCCTGGTGGGCATGCCAGTGGATCCCAGTTGGGCACATGCGGGAGTCTGTCTGACCACCTCCCAGCTTCTAACTTCGGAAAAATACAAAAAAAAACCTGGCAGCAGCCAGAAGAGAGCTGATCCATTCTAGGGAGATTTTTGAGTCCCAGCATCCCCGCCAGAGCGCCTTGGTGGCCTCAGCTTCCTATGCTGTCTTGCTTGTTTTTGTCCTCAAACTTCTAGAAAGGACATTGCCCCTTTGCCAGATGCAACCAGCTTGCTCTTTTCCAGTGCCCTCCTGGGTGGTCTAGGTAGCCACATAGCATCAATGGGCGTACTTGTCCATTGCAAAGAGCCCTGGCTAGAAGATAGGTCTGCAGAGCAAAGTCTAGGTTCTGAAACCTCACCTCTCTTTGTCCTTTGGAAAAGAGGATGAAACCAGAGAAGCTGGCTACACCTTGGCAAATCACTTGACCTCATTATGCCTCAGTTTTCTCATCTGTGAAAAGGGCTTATAGATACAACCCACCTTATAGAGTGCAGTGAGGTTTTCCTGAGAGGTTTGTGTATGTAACAGGCATACTTAGTACATACTTAGTACTTAGTATAATGCCTGGTACATAATCACTCTTATGATTATTACTGGCCATCATTTGGAATCTTTCCAGCCCAAAATAATTCCTGCTGAGCAGCTCGGAAGTTACCAGGGTTACTGGGGGAGAGAGACAAGTTCTCACTTGGTTTCTCTCACTTCCTTTCACAATGAGGAATCTGATATTCCATCAACATCTATTCCACTTCTATAAACCAGCCAGACAGTCTAATCTACAGATGGAACCATAACACAATCAGGTGATGGAAACAAAAGTCCTCTCATCTGATCACCCAGCTTCCAAAACGCCCAATTAACCCCTCTCCTCCCAGCTCCTCTCCAAAACTTTTTATTGGTCCTCTAAACAATCACCCATTGAACTACCAGCCATGATATAAAACTACCTACCCCCCAATGTGGACATTTTTCAGTGTAACCAACACCCAAAATTGAATGCTTCTGCTCAAAGCTCTTTCTTTGAAACTTTGAATAAGAGCAGAAAAAAAGGCAGCCTTCCCCACGTATGTGAAATCCTAAATCAAAAGCCCAAAATAAAAAACCAAAGATAAATTAGATACATCATTATTACATGATTATATTATATGTTAATAAAATAATTATATAAGGTCTACCGGAAAGTTCTGTCCGTTTCTCTCACAACAAGTTTTGACATGTAAGCACGTTTATTTGGCGCATGTGTGCCTCGCTATTTTTATCACTTAATGTATACATACTGACGTAGTAAATTAACTAAAACAAAGCTGATTCACGTTAGTCTTATGTGTGAAGCAATAGTGTACCCATGGCTACTGATAAAGTTCATTTATGCCACTGTAATTTTTACGAATTTCAACAAGGAAGAAATGCTACAGAAGCATGTAGAAATTTATTGAAAGTGTTTGGTGAAGGAATAATACTGACTATCACTTGTTTTTGTCCTTACAAAATTTTTGAAGGGCAAAAAATTTTAAAATGAAGAAGATATCAAACAAGCACTGGTTCAATTTTTCACATCAAAAGATAAAACATTTTTCAAAAATGGGATATACAAATTGCCCTCACACTGGCAAGAAATCATTAATAATAATGGCAATTATATTATTTAATAAAGTTTGGCCCTGGCCGGTTGGCTCGGTGGTAGAGCGTCAGCCTGGTGTGTGGGAGTCCCAGGTTCGATTCCCGACCAGGGCACACAGGAGAAGCGCCCATCTGCTTCTCCACCGCTCCCCCTCTCCTTCCTCTCTGTCTCTCTCTTCCCCTCCTGCAGCCAAGGCTCCATTGGAGCAAAGATGGCCCGGGCGCTGGGGATGGCTCTGTAGCCTCTGCCTCAGGTGCTAGACTGGCTCTGGTCGCAACAGAGCGACGCCCCGGATGAGCGGAGCATCGCCCCCTGGTGGGCATGCCGAGTGGATCCCGGTCGGGCGCATGCGGGAGTCTGTCTGACTGCCTCCCTGTTTCTAGCTTCAGAAAAATACAAAAAATAAAAAATATATTTAAAAAATTATTTAATAAAGTTTATTGACAGTAAGAAAAATTTCTATTTTGTTTTCTTCCAAAAACGGACAGAACTTTCTGGTAGACCTTATATAATATAGATCGTTTCCATGTGTGTTTGTATACACACAATCAAAAGCTAAGAGAAAACTTGTCACCCTCGAGAGTGAAATAAAATGACACATTTTTTTTACCACAAGAGAAAGCTAGAACAACAGCATGGAGGCCATAGTTTCTCTGAGGCAGCATTTGAAATCTGCTCCCTGACCAGATCGGGGACAGGCTCACTGAGTTAGTTTAATTTGGGTTAAAAATATTGTTCAGCCTGACTGGTGGTGGGGTAGTGGATAGAACGTCAACCTGAGACACTGAGGTACCAGGTTTGAAACCCTGAGGTCACCGGCTTGAGCACAGGATCATCAACACGATCCCAAGATCACTGGCTTGAAGCCCAGGGTTGCTAGCTTGAGCAAGGGGTCATTGGCTTGGCTTGAGCCCTCTGATCAAGGCACAAATGAGGAGTCAATGAACAACTAAGGTGACGCAACTACGAATTGATGTTTCTCATTTTCCTTTCTATCTCTCTGCCTCTCTTCCTCAAAAAAAAAAAATACATATATATCCATATATATACACACATATATACATACATACATATATATGTACGTATATATACACATACATATATAAATATATATATATACACACACACACACACACACACACACACACACACTATATATTGTTCTCTGTGCACTCTCCCTCCAGGGAACATGTACAAGCCTTTCTCTTTCCCCTTCTCCTCTTTTTTTTTTTTTTTGTATTTTTCTGAAGCTGGAAACGGGGAGAGACAGACAGACTCCCGCATGCGCCCGACCAGGATCCACTCAGCACGCCCACCAGGGGGCATCACTCTGTTGCGACCAGAGCCACTCTAGCACCTGGGGCAGAGGCCAAGGAGCAATCCCCAGCGCCCGAGCCATCTTTGCTCCAATGGAGCCTCAGCTGCGGGAGGGGAAGAGAGAGACAGAGAGGAAGGAGAGGGGGAGGGGTGGAGAAGCAGATGGGTGCGTCTCCTGTGTGCCCTGGCCGGAAATCAAACCTGGGACTTCTGCACGCCAGGCCGACGCTCTACCACTGAGCCAACCGGCCAGGGCCTTATTATTTTTTTTATTAAGTGAGAGGCAGGGAGGCAGACAGACAGATTCCCACATGCGCCCTGACCAGGATCCACCCAGTAAGCCCTCTATGGGCATATCTGGGGTCAATGCTCCATTGCTCAACAATCAAGCTATTTTAGCATCTGAGGTGAGGCCATGGAGCCATCCTCAGTGACCAGGGACAACTTGGTCAAACCTGTGAGAGGGGAAGAGAGAGAGAGAGAGAGAGAGAGAGAGAGAAGGGAAAAGGGTGAAGAAGCAGATGGTTACTTCTCCTGTATGCCCTGGCTAGGAATCAAACCCAGGACTTCCACATGCCAGGCTGACACTCTACCACTGAGCCAACCAGCCAGGGCCTCATGGTTTTTTTTTAAGATTTTAATTTTATTCATTTTTGAGAGGATAAAAGTCGGAGGATAGAGAGAGAGAAGGGGGGAGGAAGAAGCATCAATTCCTACATGTGCCTTGACCGGGCAAACGGGGGGTTTCAAACCGGCAACCTCAGCATTCCAGCATTCCAGGTTGATGCTTTATCCACTGAGCCACCACAGGCCAGGGTTCCTCCTTTCCCTCTTTACCCCCCTTTTCCCTTCCAATCTTCCCACTTCCCCTCTTCACCCCCTCCAACAGGCGTGCATCTCCTCATGAACCAGCAGAGCAGTAGGCACTCGTAGCTTATCCTGAGCTAACCCCCTTGTAATGCCAATGGCCAAGGCCAAGCAGGTCCACATTGGATTCAGGCAGATGGTAGAGGAACTGCAGAGCTGGAAAGCATTGTGCCATTCCACTTAATAGAGTCTCATAACAGTGGACAAACCAACAGGCAGAGAAAATGCCTTCTCAGGCAAACAAACAGCAAAAATGGCCCCTCACAGTGGCAGGCAGGCAATGCACCATCTGCGATCTGCCCTGAGTGCAAGCACCCATAGCCTTACAAAGACTGTCCACACATGGCGCTGCCACGTGCTCACACACTAATCAAGCAAAGTGCTTGCAGCTGGTAAACCAGCAAGCAAGCCTAACACACCTGTTTTCCCCACATGCCACCCCCTTTAGGATTGCTCGCCTCACGATCTACAAAACAGATACCTTCTGCAACTGTCTGTGTGCAAGGAGTGAGGTACATTATAGAAACAGAGTCTACAGAAACATTGCCTACAGCAACAGCACAAGTTATACAATAGTCACAATAATTACAAAGGTGCCCTTCACAATGTCTCCCTGAACACTCTGTCCAGAGAGTTAATAGGGGCCCATCTCACGGTAGGTGAGACATTGTCCATTGAAACCGCAAAGTGTCCTTACTGCATCTCTGCAACTTAATGGGAACAGCTTCCCAGTGCAGGAGGGCCTCTACAGGTACTGCACCCCCTCACACACAAGGTCTACTGTCCACAAGCGGTGTGTCCATCCAGCAAGAGAGCTGGTGTCTCCCTCCGGTTGCAGTCCAAGTGCCCATTACACCACTCACACCACTCAATAATCAGTCCATGATGGACACCCCAGCTGTCTGTGCAAATCACAAGGTAAAGGTTCATTACAAGTACCTAGCCACACAGCTCTCTATTAACGGGTCTCCAAAACGCCTTTCCAAAAGTGCTCTGTTCCTTGCCACAAGCCCCATCCAAACTCCTCAGAAAGCTCACACGGCCCGGCAAGGCCAACACATTTGAGGCCTGTGCCACCTTGACAGTTCTCTTAGCTGCTGCCACTGCTGTGGGGTGAGCACCAACTGGGCTCTGAGTCTGCTGATGGCAGTTTCATCTCAAACCTTCTTCTCCTCAGAAGAGTCGGAAACAACTACAACAGCGGACCCAGAGCCACTCCACCTGCCTGAATGTGCTCCTTCTTCCACGCCTGCGTGGGCTCCTGCAGCTGCTAGCTTTCTGCCTAAAGCTGGAACTTAAGCTCTTGAACTCACAGTTGTTTCTCCAACAACTGTCACTACCAATGTGCAGCTTTCAGGGCAAACTTCAGCTCATGAAACTGTTCTTCCTTCTCCAGCGACCGCTCCAGTTCCAGGCACCATTGGTGCTCAGCCTGGAACTGCATCTCCTGCTTCCGCTCTCGAACCCGGTCAGACTCCTTCTCTAGAGTTCGTTCCAGTTCACGCCGTTGCTGGTGCTCAGTCTCTTCTGACAGAGCTGTAAAAAACACCCAGCCTATGGCCCCCAAAAGGAAAGCCACGGGAATCATACGCTGGAGAACAATGACCACTTCTCTACCCTACTCTTCAAGGGTGTTGGTAGCACCATACCGATCTGATCCAAATCCTGCTCACTACGCCAGATATAATGCCAGTGGCCGAGGCCAGGCAGGTCCACACTGGACTTGGGCAGATGGTAGAGGAACTGTGAAGCTGGGAAGCATTGGGCCAATTTGTTTAATAGAGTCTCGCAACGGTGGACAAGCACACAGGCAGGGGAAACCACCTCCCAGGCAAACAAACAGCAAATGTGACCCTTCACAGTGGCAGGTGGGCAATCCACCATCCGCAATCTTCCCTGAGCGCAAGCACTCATAGCCTTACATAGACTATCCCAGTGGTTCTCAAACTTTTTGAAGTCAGGGCGCATTTAAAATCCTACAAATAATTGTAGGCGCACTATATACAAATTTCTGAGAAATATGTTATAATAATTAAGTCAAATATTAAAGAAAAAAATATAAAGTCCAAGCATGCTTTTACAGTAATTAAACAAAATAAATATGACAAAATTAAATTTATTCTGACATTAAAAAACATTTTTATGTTACATTTTTTGTTATGCTTTTTAGAATTGTAAGAAAAAAGGGTTAAAAAATAAAAAAATGACTAAAAAAATTATCTTTTTTATATAGAGAGAGACATTCTTAGTAAGATTTAGTAAATTCAGCCAGTCCCAGCATGACTATGTTGTTTTTTCTTTTTCTTTTTTTTTTTTTTTTTTTTTGCATTTTTCTGAAGCTGGAAACAGGGAGAGACAGTCAGACAGACTCCTGCATGTGCCCGACCGGGATCCACCCAGCACGCCCACCATGGGGCGATGCTCTGCCCACCAGGGGGCGATGCTCTGCCCATCCTGGGCGTCACCATGTTGCGACCAGAGCCACTCTAGCGCCTGAGGCAGAGGCCACAGAGCCATCCCCAGCGCCCGGGCCATCTTTGCTCCAATGGAGCCTTGGTTGCGGGAGGGGAAGAGAGAGACAGAGAGGAAGGCGCAGTGGAGGGGTGGAGAAGCAAATGGGCGCTTCTCCTGTGTGCCCTGGCCGGGAATCAATATGTTGTTTTTTCATTCTTGTGTTTATAAGAAACATGAGCCTGATGTTTCCTAGTGATTCCTTCAATGTTTGGGCATATATTTGAAAGGCAAACTCTCATTTCCTCATCAATACATTGAAGAATTCCTCTCTTTTTACTTTTAGTTGTGTTGAGTGCAGAAAACCCCCACCATACATATCATCTTAACTTTACACCAAACAAAGGACAGAAGAAACTTGCCTCCAGTCTTTCCAGGGAACATGGCGGGGGGGGGGGGGGTAGGTAGTGTAAACAATCCAGCACCACAGCTTAACAGCCTTTTGTAACCTAATCAGACAAGTGAGGTGGGGGGTTAGGCAGACTGTCAGCTTATAGCCAATTCCCCACACCTCTGTCCCCCAAAAATCTAAACTCCAAAAACTCTGTTGGGTTTTTGGTCCCTAACAGGCACATATTTCTCTGGAATACCATAGGGCGCACCTGGAAATCTTCTAGGGCGCACCAGTGTGCCCTAGCACACACTTTGAGAACCACTACCATAAGGTTTCTTCTGTTCTAGGCCCTTCCTTGTTTCACTGCCCTCAGCTTAATAAACTTTCAAAATCACCTAGAAAAAAAAAGTTCTCAAAAAAATCCTATCTAGCCTGACCAGGTGGTGGTGCAGTGGATAGGCAGTGGTAGTCAACCTGGTCCCTACTGCCCACTAGTGGGCGTTCCAGCTTTCATGGTGGGCACTAGCGGAGCAACAAAGTATAAATAAAAACATAGATTTAACTATAGTAAGTTGTTTTATAAAGATTTATTCTGCCAAACTTAGCAAAAATCCAACATAAAATACTTGGTAAGTAATTATTATATGCTTTAACTTGCTGTAACTCTGCTTTATAAATTTTATAAAGTAAAGTTACTTCCCTACTTTATAAATCATCATTACTGTGGAATGGGTGGGTGGTTAGAAAATTTTACTAACAGATACAGAAGTGGGCAGTAGATATAAAAAGGTTGACTACCCCTGGAATAGAGCATCAGACTGGGATGTGGAGGACCCAGGTTCGAGATGCCGAACCAGCTTGAGCGCGGGCTCATCTGGTTTGAGCAAGGCTCACCAGCTTGAGCCCAGGGTTGCTAGCTCAAGCAAGGGGTCCTCGGTCTGTTGTAGTCCCCCGGTCAAGGCACATATGAGAAATCAATCAATGAACAACTAAGGAATCGCAACAAAAATTGATGTTTCTCATCTCTCTCCCTTCCTGTCTGTCTGTCCCTATCTGTCCCTCTCTCTGACTCTCCCTGCCTCTGCCACACACACAAAAAAAATCCTATCTATCATCTATATATCAGAATTGTTGCCCTCCCCTTCAACTCCTGCTTTTTAAAAATTGAGGTATAATTGACATATAATATTAGTTTCAGTTGTACAACATACTAACTTTATATGTATATATTGCAAAATGATCACCACAATAAGTCTAGTTGACAGCCATCACCATACATAGTTATAAAAAATATTTCTTGTAATGAAAACTTTTAAGACCTACTGTCTTACAACGTCCAAATATGCAAAACAGTATCCTGCTTTTTAAAACTAACACCAGTTGAGAGCTTACTCATGGAGCTGATTATTTCATTCATTTTTAGAATATCCCTAGGAGTTAGATACCACCTTTATCCCCATTTTGCTGAGCTGGAATGAGAGCAGTTAAGTAACTTTCTGGAGGTCATACAACTTTTAGGTGCCATATTCAGAATTCAACCTCAAATCTGTTTCCAGAGCCCATGCTGTTAACCACTAAGCTCTACTGCCTCCCTGTGGCAGATTTTCCAGTAGGAAGGAAGTCACCAGCTTTCATAACTCTGTATTTCCCCACTCCCTAAGACACAAAACTCAGTATCCCCCATGTTACTTTTCATAGCAAATCCCACACCCTGGGTTCACATTTTCAACATGCAAGAAATAGTAACTCACCATTAGAAATAAAAATACTTTGGTTTGGTTTGGTTTTAACCAATAAATTCCGCTCTCTGACTCACCACTCTAAGGAAAGCACTGTTTCTCACCTTCTTATGTCAAACCAAAAGAATGAGCTCACTGTCAACACACAGAGCATTTTGGAAACCCTCTGGTGCTGCATCACCCAGTTCGGGGGAAGTTCGCTGGATCTGGGACCCTGAGACAGATTGCATCTCCAAAGTTTTAGAAACATCTTTGTTCTTCAAATCAGCCTTTCAGAAACCTCAAGTGACAGGAAGTCATGTTAATTTTCTACCTGTTAAAACTCTCTGAGTTCAAAGCTAAAGTTTTTGGCTGGGAGGGGATTTTTGTTGTGATGGCGGAGAAGCAGGATGGCAGGGGAGGTGGTGTCCAGGAAGGAGAGTCTGCTGAGTCAGGTAGATTTGATTTAATTGGTGGGATTGGAAGCAAATATGGCCCCATTAATTAAAGATTAGAACAGAGCTGATGGGCTCTAGGTGGGATGAATTGAATCAAGGTTTGATTGGGCATTTGGTTCCTTACTCTTTACCAAGTAATGTGGAGGCAACAAAAAGCAGCCCAAAGAAAAGGCAAAGGAGAGAGTCGGGGAGTAACCCACTGACGGGCTCTGGGGCTCAGAATAAGTGTTAGGACAAGGGGAGGTGAGCTTGCAGATGAGTAAAATAAAATCATTAAAAAGACAGAGATACGGTGTTTCCTTTCACTTTCCAAACCTCTCTGCCTTTTAATCAAAGCTTGCCATGTGAGCTTCCCATGTTAAGTCTGCTGAGAACTTGTGGGGGTTCTGAAAGGCAAAGACCACCACCCACCCTGCCAACAGCTGAGTGTCACTGAGCATGCCCCACATTGTCCTAACTTTAACTGCATTCAGCCACTTAAACCTTCATAACAAGCCCATGAGGTGGAGACTGAGGTCTCCCTGGCAGCAGGACCTTCAGAAAGGAATAAGTAGCTGCTCACTGAATAGCCCCTGTACCTCCCTCTACTCACTGCAGGGGCAAGAGAACCTCAAGGCTCAGGAGCCCAACTGGGAACTATGCAAAAAGTGGATCCTCTTCCAAAAAAAGCACTCACAAGATGCACAATGCATATAATTCTTAGGGAACACATGGTGCAGAGAGAGGCAAGGTGTGTCTCCAGCACCCCACGGCTCAGGGGAATGTCACTGTCTGCAGGTGCATCGATCGCAGGGCTGAGCCAGGATCCCAGGATGTGCCCAGAAGCATAGAACCTAGGTTGGAATGGGCTCAAAGGTCAGCAATATAGCATCTACAGCTGAGAGAGGGGACACAAGCCAACACTGAATCTCTTTGAACCTTTAGACAGGGTTTTATCAACCTCAGCATTTTGGAATAGGTCATTCTTATTGTGGGGTTCCAGCCTGTGCATTATAGGATGTTTATAGCATCGCTGACCTCTGCCCACTTAGGTATCAGTAGCATCCTTCTTCCCAAGATGTGACAACCAAAAATATCTCCAGACTCTCAGATTCCTCCTTGGGCAGGGAGAGGGAGACAAAAATCACCCTCAATTGAGAACCACTGCTTCAGATAAAAATTAATCTTAAATTTGTTCTATTTTGCCTGACCAGGCGGTGGCGCGATGGATAGAGTGTCGGACTGGGATATGGAGGACCCAGGTTCAAGACCCCGCAGTCGCCAGCTTGAGCACAGGCTCATCTGGTTTGAGCAAAGCTCACCAGCTTGGACCCAAGATTGCTGGCTCGAGCAAAGGGTTACTCGGTCTGCTGAAGGCCTATGGTCAAGGCACAACATATGAGAAAGCAATCAATGAACAACTAAGGTATCGCAACAAAAAACTGATGATTGATGCTTCTCATCTCTCTCTGTTCCTGTCTGTCTGTCCCTATCTATCCCTCTCTCTGACTCTCTCTCTCTGTCTCTGTAAAAAAAAAACAAAAATTTGTTCTATTTTTTTAATTACCTGACATCTTGGTCAAAAGTGTAAATGACCCGATTTAAACACTAGTATCTGAACCCCATTGAATGCAGCAAAAAGCCAATCAAGGAGGCAATTAATTACATGGTGCCTAACTTGCTTCTGCTTGGCAGTTTCAATGGCATGAGGCAGGCGGGTTCTCTTCCTCTCCACTGTTTCAATTGTTGCTGTGCAGGGCAGAGAAGGTGGCAGGTCCACTTCAGAACTGGCCACATTTCAATAATGGCTGGGAGGACTCATGGGGCTTTCCAAGCTTAATTAGTTGTTATTTATAAAGTTCCTTAGGAAGCTTGGGCCAGGATGCTATGGGAAGTCCGAGTGACTAGGATTCCCGCCACTCTCTTAAAAAGAACATTCCCACAGAAAAAGGCTGCGAGAGTCAGAAAAGAGCTCACAGAAGCGTGTGTGTGAATAGGGGCGTCCTTGTGAAGTGCTTTTGAGAGCGTAAAGAAAGAGAGAAATACTTATCCAACTTTCTGGCCCTCCTCCTATTCTCTGGAGCAGGGAATTATTTAAAGCATTTCCTGAACAGCTGAAGTATGTTAGAAACCTGCTAGCATCCTCTACATTATCTCCAGGAAATAGACGCCAAAGAATTTCTTTGTAGCAAGAAACTATTTGAGCTCTGCTGCCCCTTTCCACCTGAACCAGGTGAATGCTGTCACTCTGGGAACTGGAGACTACAATTGTCTTAGATCATTTTGATGTCATACTCACTGTCCCAAAGAACATAGTCAGGAGAACGCTTCTAGCATTGTGTATGTCTGTATGGAGAGAAAAAGGGGAGAGAGAAAGAAAGGGGGAGAGAGAGAGAGAGAGAGAAAGAGAAAGAAGGAAAAGAGTTTCTTCACCAGGTCTAATTTAGCAATGTCATTAATAGCTTGCTAGTTTTCAAGTTATCTTCAATCTTTGGTGGAGGGTAAGAATGAGGTCACCCCATATGGGCCACAAAAAAAAATTTTAAAAAATGAGGGCAAGTTCTTCTGTTTTAGGCAGAATTCTACAATGTCCAGTAAAATGAAACTGATTACCCCCATCCCACCTCTAGACAGTTTAAACCTCCCAAGCAAATCAATATTGGGATGTTGGGGTTGAAGGAGAGGAGACATGGGACAGAGCCATCTGGGAGCCAGCTGTGACTCTGGCTAGCAAATTCCTCCCGTCTCTTATAAAAAAAGACAAGCATGCCCAGCATGGCAGAAATACGAGAGGAAAATGGCAGTCATTACCTCCAAAGCAAAGAACAAGGTCCAGAAAGAAAGCCGGTTCCTGAAGGCAATGACAGATCTGATTATGCTGGTGAAGGCCAGGCGAGTTCCCTGTTGTCTCCTAGCAGCTAGGAACCGCTCATTCCCCCGGTCAGCAGGGCTCAGGATCCAACCCTGGGAAGTGTGTGATTAGCCTCTCAGAGACCTGGCTGTCAGCAGGAGGACGTGGAGTCAAACCCATCCTGTGTTACCGCCCAGCCCCAGGTGCCCACAGGGGAGCCCAGCAGAGGCCCCGGGAAGAACCACAGGCCCCACTATCTTGTTTCCGGGGACATAGGCACCACCACATTCTTCATGTGCCTCATCATACTTGTAGAACGAATGTCAACCAAACGCCATCGTTTAGGGACAGCAGTTATGACTCCTGTTCAACTTAGGTTATTTAGTCAAATTACAGCTAGATTCATTGGTCTGAGGTCTTAAACTACTGTAGGGGAGCAAGCTCAGAGGGTGAATTTTAAAAAGCACACTACACACGTGAAGAAAATAAATTGAAAAGATCTACACCTGCCTGACCTGTGGTGGCGCAGTGGATCAAGCGTCGACCTGGAATGCTGAGGTCGCCAGTTCAAATCCCTGAGCTTGCCTGGTCAAGGCACTTACGGGAGTTGATGCTTACTGCTCCTCCCCACTTCTCTCTCTCTCTCTCTCTCTCTCTCTCTTCTCTAAAATGAATAAGTAAATTTTTTTAAAAAAAGGAATTAAAAAGAAAGATCTACACCTGAAGTTTGTCATGCTCTGAAGGCGGCTACACCTTTGGGGAACTAATTTTCATCAGGCCATGAGCACCATTCTCAGAAAAGCTCCCATGAATGTATTTAACAGTAAACTTGACATCCAATTTAAGGAGTTCATGGGTCCCCTTAAGACCTGTTGGAAAAACAGCTGTTAGGCTTGCTCAGTGGTTTATCAGCTGCAAGCCCCCTGCTTGATTGTTGCCTGAGCACTCGGCAGTGCCACGTGTGTGTGGTCTATGTAAGGTTATGGGTGCTTGCGCTCGGGGTTGGCAAACGGGAGATTGCATATGGTGGATTGCGGATTGCTTGTCTGCCTGCCTGGCCTTGGCCAACGGTGTTACACCTGAGGCGGTTTTCCTCTGCCTGTTTGCTTGTTCACTGCTGCCAGACTTTATTAAGTGGGAATGGCCCAATGCTTTCCAGCTCCACAGTTTCTCTGCCGTCTGCCAGAATCCGATATGGACCTGCCTGGCCTTGGCCACCGGCATTATAAGGCCTAGCCTGGATCTCAAGTTACTCAGATTAGGAATTCCTATCTATGAAAAAAATACAATTCTTTGGGATTTTTAGGCTATTATTTTAATCTTTGTGGTATTCCGTTTTTAAAATTTCCTAAAATTAGTATTACTTCTGTAACTAGGAAAAGTTATCTCACAAAGTTACCAAAAAAAAAGAAGGAAAGGAAATAAGCTTCATATGTACTAAGTTATTGTTTCCTCAGAGCGATGGAGACATTGGTTGAGAGAACAGGCAACAATACAGTGTGGAAATAGTCACTGGTCACCTAAAACTTTGGTGTAAATCAGGATTTTGACAAGTCTTTTTTTTTTTTTTTTTTTGTATTTTTCTGAAGCTGGAAACGGGGAGAGACAGTCAGACTCCCGCATGCGCCCACCCGGATCCACCCGGCTCGCCCACCAGGGGTGATGTTCTGCCCCTCCGGGGCGTCGCTCTGCCGCGACCAGAGCCACTCTAGCGCCCGGGCCATCTTTGCTCCAATGGAGCCTTGGCTGCGGGAGGGGAAGAGAGAGACAGAGAGGAAGGGGGGGGGGGAGTGTAGAGAAGCAAATGGGTGCTTCTCCTATGTGCCCTGGCCGGGAATCGAACCCGGGTCCCCCGCACGCCAGGCCGACGCTCTACCGCTGAGCCAACCGGCCAGGGCGATTTTGACAAGTCTTATTTCTATTTTCCCCACATTTTTACTGTATTCCAACTGTTTTGCTTTAAAAAAGAAAAATATGTATTTTTTATAGATACAACCAGGAACTGCCTTCTGTATATCATACCTTCACTTTCCATTCATTTTTAATTAATTTTCATTTTCATTTTTTTTTTTTTTGCATTTTTCTGAAGCTGGAAACAGGGAGAGACAGTCAGACAGACTCCCGCATGCGCCCGACCGAGATCCACCCGGCACGCCCACCAGGGGGCGACGCTCTGCCCACCAGGGGGTGATGCTCTGCCCATCCTGGGCGTCGCCATGTTGTGACCAGAGCCACTCTAGCGCCTGGGGCAGAGGCCACAGAGCCATCCCCAGCGCCCGGGCCATCTTTGCTCCAATGGAGCCTTGGCTGCGGGAGGGGAAGAGAGAGACAGAGAGGAAGGCGCGGCAGAGGGGTGGAGAAGCAAATGGGCGCTTCTCCTATGTGCCCTGGCCGGGAATCGAACCCGGGTCCTCCGCACGCTAGGCCGATGCTCTACCGCTGAGCCAACCGGCCAGGGCCTCATTTTAATTCTTATTTATCTCATTTTCCCCCATCTTCCCAAGTTTTTAGGGATAAGCTTCCAATATTTCTGCCTTAAACTGTTCAAGCTCTCAACAGTACACCTTTTTCAGAGTAGAAAATACCGCTTTGTTTTGCCATCTCACAGTCAAGTGTTGTTCATCCAAGGAGCTTCATGTCAGCACCGAGTCAAGTCCTATCTGCTGTTTACACTGACAAGCTTCCGGGCAAGCAACCGTCACTACACTGGACTTGGGTGGTTCAGATGGTTGTTCCCAGGGCCAGTGAGAAGTTAAAGGAGGAGGTGTTCCAAATATTGTGTCCAACAGAATTAAGAGAAAGGTTAACAGTAGGCACAGAGAACCCAGAACTCTCACCAGATAGCTGCAAAGGCTAGGTGGGCCTTGGGCCAGTATCACTGTTCAAAAATCTATGTCAAGCCTGACCGGGCAGCGGCGCAGTGGATAGAGTGTCGGAGTGGGATGCAGAGAACCCAGGTTCGAGGCCCCGAGGTCGCCAGCTTGAGCGAGGGCTCATCTGGTTTGAGCAAAAGCTCACCAGCTTGAGCCCAAGGTCGCTGGCTCGAGCAAGGGGTTACTCAGTCTGCTGAAGGCCCGCGGTCAAGGCACGTATGAGAAAGCAATCAATGAACAACTAAGGTGTTGCAATGCGCAACGAAAAACTAATGATTGATGCTTCTCATCTCTCCATTCCTGTCTGTCTGTCCCTGTCTATCCCTCTCTCTGACTCTCTCTCTGTCTCTGTAAAAAAAAAAAAAAAAAAAAAAAAAAAAAAAAAAAATCTATGTCAAGCCTGCAAAAGCCTAAAGGCTGACAAAACATCTAACTTTGGGATAGAATCCTATCACTGAATAGAGAAATAAAACATGTAGTGAACTCACCTTGGTTTATATCTGTGACTGATAAGGGGGGAAAAAAGAGTAATAATAAATAGCCTAGAAGGTAAAATGTTATCAAAATAGAAGTGTGTAGAAGAAATAAGAGGAAGAAAATTTTTGCTGTTAAAATATTGGGAATAGCTGCTCTATGGCTGTAATACCTACCTGGGATATTAATGTCATACAATAATTGGTATCTAAAGAGTATTCAATTTATATGAGGGATTGTGCTATTTTAACAGCCCAAAGGTCACTAACATATTTGAACTCAGGCAGATCTGGCTGCTGATTACAAGTCCCTTCCACTGCACCCCCTCCCAGAAGTAGGATGGGGAGAGACATTTAGGATTGTGAAAAGCCTGGGAAGAATGCATAAATTTAAAAGGGTTTGGTGAATACAACTCCTACACTGTGTTACGAAACTGTCCCAAATATTTAGGAGAAACTGGGTGTTTACAGAAACCAGAATTATGCTTTCAAACTATGCCAACAACGTGCCATTTAACATACAAATGTTCACAATTAAATTGTTCTGCCCTCAAAAAATACCCCTACTTGACAGCTTGAGTGTTTTTTATCATCTTTATTAGCTGGGGTTATGACATTTATCAGTGATGCTGCTAAAACATTTTCACTTACACTTACCCTTGGGGGACGGGGACGCTGCATGATCTGGCCAGGTTTTGTTCATCACGAATGAGGTCAACAGCCCAATCTCAAAAGAAAGCACTTATTAATGACATATTTCAAGGGTTTTCCAAAATCAGCCAGCTGAATTTTGGCAAGCTCTAGCAGGGTGGAGGGAGGTAAGGAGTAGCCAGCTACACTTCCCTTAATGGCCTTTTGAGCTTGGGGTCATGTATTTCAAAGGCTTTCCAACTGCCTATACAAACAAAACAAGATTTTGCTTTTACCACTATTGATAGGATGGAAAGGAACATACCACTTTGGTGAACACAATTTTGATTCTGGAAGCAAAAATAAAACAAATAAACAAAAAGAAAATGATTTAAGAGACCAATGCTGAAGGAAAAATCCTATTTTATAGTGAGGCTTTACTTTGCACAGGGCATAATGCAGAATGTGGATGGTGTTATATTGAGGGGGGACACTTGAAACCATGTCAACACAAATTAAAAAATAAATATTTTAATAAATGAGGATTTACTATAACAAGAAATTATCCAGTTTATCCTTTCAGTGATGGTACAGACACGGAAAGATTTAGAGTAAGGGGGAAAAAATTAAACCACCTGAGAAAATGAAATGTTTATTTCCTACTTTATTCCAAAAATAGTAGCCTGCTAAGATATAAAGCCAACATACAATGTAGCAACTTAAAGAATCACTATTTTGTGAAACATTTAATACTTAAATTTAATATATTGTTATTTTTAAGATTTCTGTAACAAGCAAAATGTCAGCAGTTTTTATTGTTACCTTTCCACCCTTACTTACCTATAATACAAAAATGAAAGAGCTATAGGCAAAGATATATCATTTATTAAAGTCTTAAATGAGATTTAAAACTGCTGGGGCTAAAAAAATATATAGTGCAGTAACAAAAGCAATTAGACATTAACACATGAAAGAAAAAATTGGTGACTATATAGTGTTTTTTCAGACTTTTAAACAGGCTGAATATAAAAACTCATTTTTTTTTTTAATTTGTTCATTTTGGCCCTGGCCGGTTGGCTCAGCGGTAGAGCGTCGGCCTGGCGTGCGGGGGACCCGGGTTCAATTCCCGGCCAGGGCACATAGGAGAAGCGCCCATTTGCTTCTCCACCCGCCCCCTCCTTCCTCTCTGTCTTTCTCTTCCCCTCCCGCAGCTGAGGCTCCATTGGAGCAAAGATGGCCCCGGGGCTGGGGTGGCTCCTTGGCCTTTGCCCCAGGCACTAGAGTGGCTCTGGTCGCGGCAGAGCGACGCCCCGGAGGGGCAGAGCATCGCCCCCTGGTGGGCAGAGCGTCGCCCCTGGTGGGCGTGCCGGGTGGATCCCGGTCGGACGCATGCGGGAGGGAGTCTGTCTGACTGTCTCTCCCCGTTTCCAGCTTCAGAAAAATATAAATAAATAAATAAATACATAAATAAATACATAAATAAATAAATAAATTTATTCATTTTAGAGAGGGGTTGGGGAAGGACAGAAGTGGGGAGGAGCAGGAAGTATCAACTCCCATACCTGCCTTGACCAGCAAGCCCAGGGTTTCAAACTAGGGACTTGAGCGTTTCAGGTCAACACTTTATCCACTGTGCCACCACAGGTCCAAGCCTGAAAACTCATTCCCAAAGCCAAAAATTTTGTCAAGTTCAATAAAAACAAATGTTTCTGCAAATTTTAACAACTCCAGGGAAACTAGCATAAGAATTGTATCTAAAATGTGAAAATGTATTTTTGGAAATCACCTATCTCCTGTCCATTACTTCATTTTGAATTATGCTTTTACTTTAACAAATCCAGACCCTATCCGTGTTACACTACTCCCTCTAAAAACATTAAGGCCCCACCTATCACTGTCTTCAACAATGAGCGCAAAAACAAGTGCGAAAAAGCAGGAAATGCAAGTAAAAATACTCCAACCACTGTATAAGACACACCCAGTTTTTAGACCCTAATTTTTTTTTTTCGGAAAAAGGTGTGTCTTATACATGGGGAAATACAGTATCTTTTCTCAAGTTAAAAAGACTTTAGGATCCAGTATTTAAAAGCAGAAAAAAAGGGATGTGTAGCAAGAAGTGACTGGGAAGGGGAAGGCAGTCTGAAAGCCAGTTTTGTTACTTTTCTTTCCCTTCCCATTAATGGGGAAGCCTTTGAACAGAGAAAGCAAGAAAAAAAACAGGGACCCTAACAAGCTGCCCTAAGCTTTGGGGGACCACATGTAACATGGTTTAGTGTTCCAGGTTAGAAATTTGCCTTCTCTTTCTGCACCCAAACAGGATAAGCGAACCTTCTATTTCATGGAGGAAACTTTAACATTAGAAGCCCATTACCTGCAAAAGGGAAAATGAATTTGTCACATACACATACAGTTGACATTTCTCAGTGGTTCTCAGGATATGACATTAATGGCATTTTTTCTCATTGAGTTTTGCAAATACTGTAATGACCTTTCAAAATGAAAAGTAACAAATTAAAGTGACTTTTTTTTATTTCCTTAAAAATGTATCTATGTATGGGCTCTGGCCAGTTAGCTCAGTGGATATATAGAGCGTTGGCCCAGCATATGGACATCCCAGGTTTGATTCCCAGTCAGGGCACACAAGAGAAGCAACCACATCCCTCTCCCCGTTCTCAGTTCATCTGGAGCATCAGCCTGGTAAATATAGCTGTTGATTCAAATATTGGCCCCAGATGGGGATTGCTAGGTGGATCCTGGTTGGGGAACATGTGGGAGTCTATCTCCCCTCCTCTTAAAAGGGAAAAAAAGATCTATGGGCCTTGATCAAGTGGTTCAGTAGATATAGGAGTGAAATACGGTACACCAAGGTCACAGGTTCGATCCCTGGGCACATACAAGCAACCAATGAGTGCATGACTAAGTGTAACAAACTAAGTGTAACAAGTTGATGCTTCTCTCAAATCAATGAAAATAAAATTTAATGTATTTACATGTATGTTGATGAACTGGGGGAAGTATATCCTTACCACTTAGATATCGTATTTACCCATGTATAAGACACATCTTAATTTTGGGGCCTGAAACTTGAAAAAAAAAGTTTTACATCAAGTTATTGAACTATTGATAGTTTTATTCATCATAAAATTCATACAGCTCCTCATCCGAGCGAAAAAGCAGGAAATGCAAGTAAAAAACCTATAACCACTGTATAAGATGCACCCAGTTTTTAGACCCCAAATTTTTCAGGAAAAAGGTACATCTAATACATGGGGAAATATGGTAAGTGGAAATTTGTTACATTAGATATAACTACTGACTTGAAAAACTATCTTATCTTAGTGAATACAGTGCCCGTCCCTTAAAGGTCATAAATCATCCTTTTTTGCAGTTTTGTAACTTTATTCAACAATCAGCAGTTAGTTCTCATCCACATAATTTTAAGATTTCTGGAAGTGGTGACAGGTATGTAGGTGACCAATATATAAAAACTTGTTTGGCAAATCTTCATCTTCATTGTTTTCTGGACACTGTATCCACATGCAGTGTGGGACATCCCTTATTCCTTTGGCGCAGACAGCTTTGAGCCTGCTGTCAATGCATGCACCTGGACCTCCCATCTCCTTCAAGGCAAATTTCTGTATCTCTGAGCAGCACTATTCTTGAGAAGGTTTGTAAGTGAATTTTGGTGGTTTCTGGTCACTACCTTGGTGGTATACAGGCCCTTCTTCTGGCCTCTCTTCTTTGCAGATGCACTCATGACAGGCCCAAATTGGAAAGTACACATCACTTTATAGTTTCAACCCAAATCCCTACTTCTACCACCATAATTTTTTATCTTCTGTGGGGAAGAGAGGCAGCCAAGGCTGTCAGTTCAGTGGAGGCTTGGCTCATCACTTTTCTACTAATCCAAAAGGTAGAAACAAGACAGTGCTCCTCACTCAGATCATTTACTTTTTCCTAAGACTTATAGGTTACTCCCACGCTGCCACGCCCCACCCCACCCCAATCCATTTTTTTAAATTTTTTCCCCCTTTTTAATTTTTTTTTAAAGGGACAGAGAGAGAGAGTCAGAGGGAGGGATAGATAAGGACAGACAGGAATGGAGAGAGATGAGAAGCATCATCAGTTTTTCGTTGCGACACCTTAGTTGTTCATTGATTGCCTTCAGCAGAGTAACCCCTTGCTCGGGCCATCGACCTTGGGTCCAAGCTGGTGATTTTTTTTGCTCAAGCCAGATGAGCCCACGCTCAAGCTGGCAACCTCAGGGTCTCGAACCTGGGTCCTTCCACATGCCAGTCTATCCACTGCACCACCGCCTGGTCAGGCTCCACTTCTTATTCAAACAGCAAAGCTATTCCTTATAGTGGCTTTCAAAATGGAATCTATGCGAGGAGCACCTGGGGGTTAAGCTAAAAGAATATTATAGTTGGACCCCAATCCCTTACCAAATAAACTTCCAATAAACTTTGCGGGAGATGCCACAGTGCAGCCTTCAAATCACTTTCAGCCTTAACGTTTGGGAATAATGATTTCTCTTGCAACTCTCAGAGGCTCACGATCAAGATTTTTTTGCATCTCCCTGACCACTGAAACTTGAGAACACTGGCTGAGGGCTTCTGGGAAATTTTATTCATTCTTCTGTGAAAACTGAAAAAATCTTTTCTGGCTGGTGTGAAATGGGTAGTCTTGAAATGCCAACTACCATTATTACCAAGAGGTGAAGCAGCCTAGAGCAAAGCCAGAACTCAGAAGCAGGCAGGAAAAGTTTCCCCTGTATCCTTGATGATATCATAAACCACACATCAAATGATGTCTGTAACCAGAACTACACTTCTAACTAGTCACATAGTTTTGATTCTGTTATGCTTTATTTGCAACCTAAGAGCTCTAAATTGTACACCAAAACAGGCATGGTTAAGTAACGAAATGGTGGAATTTAATCTTTATTTACAGGACACTGCAAGATATGAAATTTCACATAGAAATAGGAAACCCACTGAGAGGAGAAGCTTCATACAGTATGTACAGTTTGGAACTGTTCAAGTATAGTTTCGTTGTAAAAAGTGCTACAATAACAAACCACATTTAAAAAGAGTTCTTAGTAGAGAAACAGTGAGACAAACTGGTACCAGACATAGTAGATAACAAACAACTTCTATGCCTCAGCTGCACAATCTAAAAGTTAAAGGTTCCAGAAGTGGCGTCCTGGACTTGGAACGCATAGCCATCGGCGGTAGTTTCTGGTACAACATTATGATCTTCCTCTTCCTGGAAAAATTGAAAAAACAACACTATAACCTCATATATGTATCATATTTTTAAGCAGAAGCATGCCTAGAAGTCTGTATTTATTTTTAAAAGTCTTCATCTGTGTATTTCCT
The DNA here is from genome assembly GCF_036850995.1 of Saccopteryx leptura. Taxonomy (NCBI): domain Eukaryota; kingdom Metazoa; phylum Chordata; class Mammalia; order Chiroptera; family Emballonuridae; genus Saccopteryx; species Saccopteryx leptura. Next base: position 163,760,408 of record NC_089507.1, read on the forward strand.
CTTTAATCCTCTACCATATTTGAAATAGTGGAGGGGGGGCGCCAAAACATACCAATTCATTAGTTCCTGGGAGGTGAAGGTTCTGAATGGGTTAAAAAAAATGCCACTGTTGGCCCTGGCCGGTTGGCTCAGCGATAGAGCGTCGGCCTGGCGTGCAGGGGACCCGGGTTCGATTCCCAGCCAGGGCACATAGGAGAAGCGCCCATTTGCTTCTCCATCCCCACCCCCTCCTTCCTCTCTGTCTCTTTCTTCCCCTCCTGCAGCCAAGGCTCCATTGGAGCAAAGATGGCCCGGGCGCTGGGGATGGCTCCTTGGCCTCTGCCCCAGGCGCTAGAGTGGCTCTGGTCGCGGCAGAGCATCGCCCCCTGGTGGGCGTGCCAGGTGGATCCCGGTCGGGCGCATGCGGGAGTCCGTCTGACTGTCTCTCCCCGTTTCCAGCTTTTAAAAAAAAAGAAAAAAAAATGCCACTGTTGTGCTGGTCAGTGGCTAGAACATCAGCCTGGCGTAGGGAAGTCCAGGTTGGGTTAGGGAACACAGGAGACGTGACCATCTGCTTTTCCACCCTTTCCTTTCCCCCTTCTCTCCCTCTTTCCCTCCCATAGCCAGTGGCTTGATTGTCCAATGTGGACCCAGGTGCTGAAGATAGCTCTGCTAGTCTGAGCATCAGGCTTAGGCACTAAAAATAGCTCAGTACTCAAGCATCAACCCCAGATGGGGTTGCCAGGTGGTTCCCTTTAGAGGCACATGCAGGAGTCTGTCTCACTATCTCTCCTCCTCTCACTTAAAAAAAATGCTACTGTGGTAACAGAAAAATAGGGATTTTCTTCTCTACCTGTCACTAATAGGCAAGGAGAAAACTGCCTATTTGGCCCAGAGTATGGCCGTGGGGTTGACCTACTTCTCCAAACTCCATTGTAATATTCCTAAGGCTATTCATTTGAAAGTAAATTGGCTTGCCCAGTCAAGGCATATACGACAAGCAACCAACGGACTGCTGCTACAGTGAAATAACTACTTCTAGTTCCCCATCCATTACTCCCATAAAATCAATATATAAAATCTTCCCCCAAAAAAGTAAACTGGTGATCTAAAAAAAAAAAATCTCAAGTTAACAAGATTATATTATCAAGCCAAACATTTGAGAAGCAAATAGGTACATTATATACCACTTAAACTAATATTCTGCTATACTGTATTTAACAAAGGTACAGGGCTTATATAAAAACTAAGAAAAAAAAGTCTATGGACTTGACCTTAAATGTCTACTTTCCAAGTTTTTATAATTACCAGGTTACTCACCTCTACAGAGAAATATTTCTCAATCAAGTTTAACGCAGCTTTGTACACAGACTCATTTTCATGGTTTTGTAGAGCTTCAATTTTGTCCAAACCTCCACATTCTTCAATCATTATGCTAAGTTTCTCAGTTTCACCTAGTTTCTCAGCAGCCTAAAAAAAATTCCAAGTTTACTGACTTATATATACTCTGACCTATATATACTCTATATATTTTAAAGAAGAAACCAGTATCTATGTTTGAGTACTAATATATACCAGACAGAAATAATTGACAATTCAACAACTCTATGATAAAAACTAATTTTTTTAAATTCAAGGTGACCAGGATCTGTACTTGCTCTTAGCAACTACTTCTGTAGCTTTTGGGCATAAAGATCTTGGAACAGTTCTCAGCCTTTTCTGTTCATCACTACCACCTGGGCACTCGAAAATGCCACTATATCCAAGTTCAATCGCTCTGAGATGGAAACAGAACATTTTTTGTTTTGTGAGAGCACCCCAAATAATCCCAAAATGTAGTCAAGGCGGAGAACCACTGTCTTAAGGGCCAATATGGCCTGTGGTGCAACAATACAAATTTCCCTATTTGTAGGTATCAAAAAGAATTTATTAGGTATAAGAATGTTGTGGTTAGATTTTTTTTTTTTTTAAAGTCTTCACTTTTAGCACTGGTCAGTTGGCTCAGCATCCGCCTGGCATGTGGAAGTCCCGGTTTGATTCCCAGGCACGGCACAAGGAGACATGCCCATCTGCTTCTCTACCGTTCCCCCTCTCCCTCTCCCACAGCCAAGGCTCCATGGGAGCAAAGTTGGCCCCTGCACTGAGGTCAGTTCCATGGCTTCCGCCTCAGGCGCTAGAATGGCTCAGGCCACACGGAGCATCGCCCCCTGGTGGGCATGCCGGGTGGATCCTGGTTGGGCACATGAGGGAGTCTGTCTGTCTCCCTGCTTCTAACTTGGGGGGGGGGGGGAAGAGAACAAAAGTCCTCAACTTTTAGGAGATAAATAAATATTTAAAGATGAAATAATTTGTTTCAAAACAATTTAGGAGGCTTAGGTAAGGGGAAGTAGGACAATAAACAGGTCAAACATTGACAATTTATATTGGTTGATGGATACACCAGAGATCATTATTCTACACTTAACTTTTGTACAGAAAAATAGCCATAATCAGAAGTGTAAAGTTGTTGAGTGGGACCTACCTACCATCAATCACTATGACAAACTGCCATATGCTTGCATGTTTAGATCAGTTAGGAATAAAGTATAATTAGATAAGTCAAATTTAATTTCACCAAAATTCAGTAGGAAATTAAGAGATTTTTGTCAAATAGGAGTGAATAGTGTCCACATACAGACTTGATTTCAGGTCACATCAGGTACCTGTCATCTTTTTATCTCTTTTAATCTCTGTCACGTCTTTTACCAAAAGTGTGGCCCACATAAACAGGTTTGAGTAAACTTAGCTGCCCTCTACCTAGTCTAAATAGTAAGCCAATTATCAGCCCATTTACAAACAAATGCCACCTTGTTAAGACCTACCTGAAAGATGTTTGAAATGGCATCCAGAATAACCAGAACAATTTTGGTGTCTTTCACAGTTAAGAGGTTCATCAATGGTTCTATTATGCCACAATGAACGAGGTATACAATCTGTTCAACCGTTCCACCACTTGTATAGTTGGTCACAGCCCATACAGCTTCTTTCTGTGTCTTAAAGTCTGCCTAATAAGCATGAAGAAACAGGTTTACTTCAGAATGGCTGAACCCAACATTGGTACATTGAGAATCTTATCAAGTACAGCTCTACCAAATGCCTGTCCATAAATACTAACAATCCTCTGATTAAGGCCCAAGACTTGCCTGACCAGGCAGTGGTGCAGTGGATAGAGTGTTGGACTGGGATGAGGAGGACCCAGGTTTGAGACCCCGAGGTCACCAGCTTGAGAGCGAGCTCATCTGGTTTGAGCAAAAAAGCCCACCAGCTTGACCCAAGGTCACTGGCTCGAGCAAGGGGTTACTCGGTCTGCTGAAGGCCCGTGGTCAAGGCACATGAGAAAGCAATCAATGAACAACTAAGGTGTTGCAACGCACAATGAAAAACTAATGATTGATGCTTCTCATCTCTCTCCATTCCTGTCTGTCCCTATCTATCCCTCTCTCTGACTCTGTAAAAAATAAGTAAATAAATAAATTAATTAATTAAAAAGGCCCAAGACTTCATTACCTTAGAGAGAACAACAATGAGGAATGGAACTAATCCATGATTTACAACTTGCTGTATCTGGTCCTGGCGACCAGCAGTGATGTTTGACATTGTCCATGTAGCTTCCTTCTGAATATTAGTTTTGGAGTTCATTAGAAGGCTAGGAAAGGCGGCAAGTGCTCCTGCATCTATTACAACCTGAGTCTGTTCATCTGTCCCAGTGACAATATTTCCTATGGCTCTTAGTGCAGGAGTCTGAAAAGGCAAAAAAAAAAAAAAAAAAAAAAAATGTTATGCTGACAGTTGTCTTTTATTTTTTACAATATTACTCAAACACTCTATATTCCAATAGTTTTGACAAGTAATAGGCTCATCATGGCCTAAAACAGGCACTATGTCAACATTAGTATAAACTGATCATGTTCTTTATGTTATGATCTCATCTGCAAATTAACAACTTACCACAATTGGCAAGTCAGTAACTCCTAGAAGCTTCACAAGTTGTGGCACAACGCCAGTTTTCACAACCATTTCAATCCGTTCATTTGGACCATCAGTAAGGTAGGAAATGGCCCAGCAGCTATCTGCTAATACTTCCGGATCATCATGGTGAAGGAGACGAACTAAAGTAGGAAGAATCTGCTCAACAGCTTCTAACGGGGGTGCAGGATTCTTGTTGCGACAAAGGTTTGAAAGTGTCCAGGTAAGATTACGTAAGTAACCACACTGAAGGAAAAGAGAAATGCAATGAAAAGTCTCGTTTTTTGAGGAGGTGGGAAAATTAGAATCCATGAGGAATTTATGTCAGTAACTTACTGCTAAAGATGACATATCAGGAACTGCAAGAAGAGCCAACAGTGGATCGACCGCACCATACTTGATAACCAAGTCTCGGAAAAGTGAGCCATCACCTGAAAAAAGGGCAAAGTTAATCCCATCTACTTTTCCAGTACCATCAGTGTTCAGTGACTCAGTGCACCCATGTCCTAAAAACAACTTTCTCAGGAATTCCTTTACTTAAGATGCCACTTTCACACCTACTAGGCCCTGGAAGAAAGCAAGTTCAAAACTTGACACAAATCTCACTATTACATAAATCAAGGCACTTCTCCCAACCTCAGCATGATTAGACACATCCTATCAAAAGAATTTAAAATGCCAAATACCTGCAATGTTTCCTAGAGCCCATACGGCTTGTTCACTGATGTGAGCATGGGGAGATGCCAACAGAGAAATAAATGCTGGGATAGCACCTCCATCTACTACAGCCTTAGTCTGCTCCGATGTCCCAGAAGCAATGTTAGTGAGGGCCCAAGCAGACTCAAACTGAATCGGACTACAATCAGTTCTGCCCAGGAAGGACACAAATTTGGGAATCAAACCAGCCCGGATTATGTTGTCTATGGGTGGTTGTTTTTCCCTAGAAAGCAGTTTCCTAAGGGTGAGCAAAAAGAGAAAACAAAAGTTGAAGGTGATTAACAAATGAAGTTTTTGTAAAAACCAATTACAAATGCAACTCATGAATATAGAACTTTCTAAACAACCTTTTATAGTAAAGCACTAAACATTGATACGTTGGAATTTAAAAGGAGCTGAACAGCCCTGGCCGGTTGGCTCAGCGGTAGAGCGTCGGCCTAGCGTGCGGAGGACCCGGGTTCGATTCCCGGCCAGGGCACACAGGAGAAGCGCCCATTTGCTTCTCCACCCCTCCGCCGCGCTTTCCTCTCTGTCTCTCTCTTCCCCTCCCGCAGCCAAGGCTCCATTGGAGCAAAGATGGCCCGGGCGCTGAGGATGGCTCTGTGGCCTCTGCCTCAGGCGCTAGAGTGGCTCTGGTCGCAACATGGCGACGCCCAGGATGGGCAGAGCATCGCCCCCTGGTGGGCAGAGCGTCGCCCCTGGTGGGCGTGCCGGGTGGATCCCGGTCGGGCGCATGCGGGAGTCTGTCTGACTGTCTCTCCCTGTTTCCAGCTTCAGAAAAATGAAAATAAATAAATAAATAAATAAATAAAATAAAATAAAATAAAAGGAGCTGAACAAGAGTAGTTGTATGCTAACTCATATGTCTTTTATTACCTATTTCCAAAATCCAAATATTACCAGTAATGCAGATTAACTTCCTCTCTGCATCCTTGCAAAAAATCTACTTTAGATCATGTCAGTCTTTTAAAACTTTGCTACTCTGACAGTTATACACTCATTGTTAATTTGTTTCCGTGACCAAGTGAGATTAAGTATCTTTTCTTTGCTTGTCATTTAGACTTTCTACAATGTCAAACTACAGAAATTATTAACCTTTCTGTGATGGATGTCACAAATATTTATAAGTGATGAAAGAGTCTAAATATATTTTTTTCTAAATGAATGTACCACTCTAGCCCTGGCCGGATAGCTCAGCTGGTTAGCACATCGTCCTGAAGCACAGAGGTTGCTGGTTTGATCCCCAGTCAGGGCACATACAGGAACAGACTAATGTTTCTGACTGTCTCTTTCCCTTCCTCTCTCTAAATCAGTAAAACAAACATTCAAAAATAAATAAATGAATAAATGTACCACTCTAAATGAATGTTTCAATCCCACTTCCTGATCAATTCCTTTCCCTGCCACTGACTCAAAACACCACTTTAACAAAAATTCCAATGAAAATAGGCTTAAGGCTGGCTTAACTATTATTCACATCATCTATCTGTCTCTTTCTCACCAAAAAAATCTAAAAGGGCTAATTTATTTTTTTGTTTTTCTAAAGACTTATTGATTTTTACATAGAGAGGAGAGAGGGAGGGAGGGAGGTGGAGCAAGAAGTATCAACTCAAGAGCTGCTTCACTTCAGTTGTTCACTGACTGTTTCTCATATGTGCCTTGAAGGGGCAAGCCCAGGGTTTCAAACTGGTGACCTCAGCATTCCAGGTCGACAATTGACAAGACATACCTCGCAGCCTGAGTAGCTTGGAGCTGGTTTTCCAAATTGTTGCTATTTATGCCTTTGACAATGTCCTCAACAGACCAATTTACGGTACCCTACAAAAACAGTGTAATTTTTCAATTACCAGTTTTTAAATATAAATAACAAAATTCCTCTTTGCCATTATAAAGATATTTTTGGGTTTAAAATTAGCTACTAAATGTTTCTTAGCCCAACATTTAATTTTGCCTCTTAATTAAACACTCATTTTCTATATGTAGAACAGCTCTCAAACAAGAAAAATAGAGAGCTAGAAATAGGCCAGAAAGTGGCTGGTTCTGGACACATTTTCAGTTGGTACTGGAACCAGCCAGGTCAAGTTACTGAGCTGGCAGTTGTAAATGCAGAGAAAGCTGAAGGGAGATTACAGCTAAAGACCTTGGAATCAGCTTCAGTAGATTATGGAGAGTAGACAGGTTAACAACCCATCAATAATTACTGATTCAGACCAGTAGAAAAAAATCTTCAGATTTCATAAGGCAAGAAATGTTTTTTAAACATTAAAATCCCATACTGGTTTTCTGGGTTTACCATAATTCATTCGCTAAAATACACTTACCTGGTTGTTGCGGTTCTCCTGCAGTGGAGAAGTAACATCATCAGGAAACGAGCTCACATTTCTCCTTTTCAGCATCTGGTCATCCTTCTTAGCTTTCCTCAGCTCCACATTGACTTCTATTCGGCGACGCCTCATTTCCTTGAAAAAAGAGAACACATCATTTCACCTACCATCTCAGGTTTTGTTGTAAAGTGAGGGCTTTTTTTCCCCCTGCAAATTCCCTTCCCAAATATCTTTCCATTTAAAAAATACCATATGAAAGCCACAGAAGGTACTCACTGTACTGTCTTTCCCCTTGTTCTTGAATCTGTTAAGGCGAGCAGCTGGTGAATTAGCATTCTCATTGGTGGACATGGTTTGAGACAAAGAAAGAAAGCTGGAAGATGGGGGGAGAGAAAAAAATTTCCCTTTGATCATTTTGCTTTGCCAGTAAGAAGGGCATTAATAGATTGCTCACAATACTTTTTCATAGTAATTATTTTTTAATCTTGTGTGTACTAGAAGCTTAGAGCATAGCTCAAAATTCCGACTTGCCCCAAGTCATGGCTAACACAGCTGTAGACACAAAGATAGACACAGCCCACATACAGTTAACTCCAGACAAAGTAGGGAAACTGGGCTTACAGATAAAAATCTAGGTCCCCGGTGCCATATAGGAAGATCCTCTGGTCTTTTAATGGCCAAACTGGGCACATTTGAAAATTAAAAGAAAAAGTAGATTCATTATGGCATTCTAAGGTCTCCCATTACATTTTCTGTGCACCCTGAACATCTGCGACGCCATTCTCCATCTTCAGCATCCCGACAACATTTCCATTTCCCGGAATTTCGAGTGATCCTCTTAAATCAGGTTGGTATGAGCTGACATCATTCAGACGCGGATAAAGAGGAATCTCCACAACTCGACCAAAGTACAAGGGCTCCTTTCCATGGATCTTTATTCCATTACGGTTAGTTTACGAAACGGACACAGCCGACCCAGACCCTACGAGGTAGTTTTTCCCACTTCCATCACCGCTCTGTCCCCCGGCCAGCCACCCCGGGGAGATGCATCGGAAGCCCGTAGATTAGGGACCAGGACGCCGGGCCCCCGCCCGGGACTTGGGCCCTCCTCTCTCTCATTCTCCGGGTCACGAGACGCCAAGGCTCCCGCTGGGGTTCGCGGCGTCTCGGCGGCCTAACGCCCAGGGACCCGCTTCGCCGAACAGCCCCCGCGTCAACGAACGACGCCGGGTAGGCCTCATCGATGAAGAAGGACCAGGCCAGGCCAGGCCAGGCCAGACGCGGACACCGGGCCTTCCCTCCCGCCCGCCGCGAGCAGAGCACGGCCGGAGGCCCCGCCCGTGACCTCTCCGGCGCGATGGCGACCGAGCTCGTACCTCCACAGCCGGCTCCCGCTGTCACAGACGGCGGAGAGGAGCGCAGTTCGCACTTCGGTTGCTCGGAGAACGACCGCCGTAGATCTCACCCCAAGACGGTGTGGCTCGTGCTGCCGGCCGGCGTGATTTAAATTTCCCGGTGGCTCCGCATTCCTATTGGCTGGTTCGAGCCGACACTGTGCGTCTATTGGTGAATTTGAAAAACACATTGGGTAGGGTCATAGGGCCTTGCGGAAAAAGAGGATAGCATCGCGAGATGAGGGCGTGGTCGGGCAATCCCAGAGCACCTAGCGGTTCCTAGGAAGAGGATTCTAAGTCCTGGCATATAGCGCCTGAAGTTCGGGCTTCAGCCTGGGATTGGCTTTGGCAAAGGGTTTGCGCTTTCGTGTCAAGGCGCTGGCGGCTCTCCTTGGCAGTTTTCTTACAGAGTACTACAGATGATTCCCCAAATCAGTTTCTTTATAAATGTTGATATTAAGGTGACTTTTTTACAATGAAAAGGACAAAAATGAAGAAAATATCGTAAATAAAATAAACATTTTATTAATTTTAACAATACACTATAATATGATAAATGCATAATAAAAACATTTGTAATATTTTATATTGTAATCATGCTTACATGCCTGTTAATTTTTAATAATTGTAAGAAAAAAGGACTCATTTAGATACAAATACGTCACATCAAACGCAATGGATCGACTGAATCGATTGAATACGGACATTTACAGATTAGTCCTCCAATATCAAAAAGGAGGACATGTAAGAGGACACTTTTCGAGGGACGACGGAACTTAAAAGGACTGTCCTCCCTAAAAAAGTACGATTGGTCACCTTACTGATATACAAACATATTGCTATGCATATTTCACAGGAGGAACTTGGCGGGTTGGGGGTGGGATTCTGGCCATTGTGGAAGGGGAGGGACAAAGCTGATTTTGTGGGACGTTTTTTAAAAATTGAATCATCAAAGACTGCATAGAAACTAAGAATATGGTAAGAAAAGGTTTATTATGCCTCTTTCTCTATACACTCTTATTTTTAAATAATTTTTTTAATTTATTCATTTTAGAGAAGAGAGACAGAGAGAGATAGAGAAGGGGGGGAGGAGCAGGAAGCATCAACTCCCATTTGTGCCTTGGCCTGGCAAGCCCAGGGTTTTGAACTGGCGACCTCAGCATTCCAGGTCCACACTTGATCCATTGCGCCACCACAGGTCAGGCTTAAATAATTTTATTTATTTATTTATTTATTCATTTTTAGAGAGAAGAGAGAGAGGAGAGCGAGACAGAGAGAAGGGGGTAGGAGCTGGAAGCATCAACTCCCATTATGTGCCTTGACCAGGCAAGCCCAGGGTTTCTAACCGGCGACCTCAGCATTTCCAGGTCGACGCTTTATCCACTGCACCTCCACAGGTCAGACACTTAAATAATTTTAAATACAGAATTGCGTATCTTTACCCAGATTTACCAAATGTTCACATTTTGCCACATTTCCTTCTCTCCCTCCCTCTCTCTGTATGTATCATATAAAGCGTAGGAAAAGTAAATTTACAGTTGTAATACAAAACATACAAGAATAAATACAAGAATAAACTTTCACGTAGTTACAACTGTAAACCTACCTTTGCCAACTCCTGTACATAGTCTGTGTTCAAATTTTACTAATCCGGCCGGTAATGTTCTGTGCTGTTATTTTATACGTTTCTGAATAAAATGTTTGCATTTTCTTGCCATGTACATTTATTTTAAGTACAAATGATGGTTATCAGGACATCAGGATTATGAGCCCTTTTGTTTTCTTTCTGCAATTTTTCTGTGTTCTAAGATGTGTATTTTTTAGAAAAGTTTTATATGTATACACACACAAACATATATATATATGTATATATATATTTTGTTGTTGTTGTTGGACACCTTAGTTGTTCATTGATTGCTTTCTCATATGTACCTTGACCGTGGGGCTACAGCAGACCGAGTAACCCCTTGCTTGAGCCAGGGACCTTCAGTCCAAGCTGGTGAGCTTTGCTCAAAGCAGATGAGCCTGTGCTCAAGCTGGCGATGCTGGGGTCTCGAACCTGGGTCCTCCGCATCCCAGTCCGACGCTCTATCCACTGCGCCACCGCCTGGTCAGGCCACATATATATTTTTAACTACTGTATTTCCCCATGTATAAGACGTTCCCATGTATAAGACACACCTTAATTTTGGGGCCCAAAATTTGAAAATATAATGTATTACATAAAGTTATTGAACTCAGGTTTTATTCATCATAAAATTCATACAACTCCTCATTACTGTCAAACTCCCATCTATTAGCTTGTCCTCATCTGTGTCTGATGACTAATCACTGTCTTCATACATTGCCTCTTCCTCAGTTCCATCTATGGAAATGCAAACCAAAAAAATCTACAACCACTGTATAAGACGCACCCAGTTTTTAGACCCCAAATTTTTCGAGAAAAGGTGCATCTTATACCTGGGGAAATATGGTGTGTATACATTCAGACATTGAATATTGTTCATTCTTGCTGGCATTTATGCCAGCCCCACTCATTGTGTAGCAACTATGAGGTTCATAGGAGGTTGATTTACTCCCACCTACGCAATTAGCATAATCCTATCCCCTAAATGCAAAACCGTGGAAAGAATTCATCCCTAAACCAGTCACTGCAGGGCTAATGTGAATGGTGCAGGGACAGGCATGTGACCTAAATGCATCCAGTTGGAAAGGTTGAGTTGTTTGTTTAATGATTGGAGGTAGGAAAGGAGGCTCTGTTCTGAACTGAGGGATGTGAGTCCTAGAAATCTGAATAGGACAATTGTGGAAAAAAACAGGAAAACTGATCAACTGCATACCCTACCTCTGAAGTTTGCAATTATACAACTTTGCAATTATACCAGCCAATACACTTCCCTTTGGTTTTCTTTTGCTTGAAAATATTAAGTACTATATGCCCATAAATTTTCAAGTGTTTTTCACAGATTAATACATTTAAACTTCACAACTCTATGAGGCAGTATTATTCTCTGTTCCATTTCATAAAAGAGAAGGCTTAATCACAAGTGGTCAAGACACTTGTCCAGGTTCGCAGACACAGGCTGTATGGTTCCAGGACCCAGGCATGCTCTCCACCACTACTCTATGCTTGCACCGAAAAGCAACCTGAAACAGAAATATAATGTGAAAAGTGAAAGTTACCTTTGAAAGATACAAGGTTGCCCTGGTCATACACCCGGCACTCTTAACTATTGTAGTTTGGAGATTCCTGAGAGGGTATCTGGCCTAGGACAATCAGTCCATTCCACAACTCAGGCACAAGGAGTAGTTTAGGGATAAAGATATGACACAGTGGGGGAGGGGCAAAAAAAGATATAACAGTTCAATAAAAGCCTGTGAGAGCCCTGGCTGGTTGGCTCAGTGGTAGAGCGTCGGCCTGGCGTGCAGAAGTCCCGGGTTCGATTCCCAGCCAGGGCACACAGGAGAGGGGCCCATCTGCTTCTCCACCCCTCCCCCTCTCCTTCCTCTCTGTCTCTCTCTTCTCCTCCCGCAGCGAGGCTCCATTGGAGCAAAGATGGCCCAGGCGCTGGGGATGGCTCCTTGGCCTCTGCCCCAGGTGCTACAGTGTCTCTGGTTGCAACAAAGCGACGCCCCGGAGGGACAGAGCATCGCCCCCTGGTAGGCGTGCAGGGTGGATCCCGGTCGGGCGCATGCGGGAGTCTGTCTGTCTCTCCCCATTTCCAGCTTCAGAAAAATACAAAAAAAAAAAAAAAAGCCTTTGAGAATGAGATTTCCTTTCTCTTCCACAGGACTGTGTGCTGTGATGATGTCAGCATGAGAATGGAACAGCTCCTGAAAAGCAAACCCAAGTGTGAGCAAATCTGAATCATCTCAGCTTGTCACTTTCATGTAAAAACTGTTCAATCCCTGGTCAGATAGCTTGGTTAGTCAGGGCACATACAAAAACAGATCGATGTTTCTATCTCTCTCACTCTCCCTTCCTCACTCTCTAAAATCAATAAGTTAAATTAAAAAGAAATGAAACTGTCCTGGCACAAAGGCTCAGTAGGTTGTCCCAAAGTGCAGAGGTTGTTGATTTGATGCCTGGGCACATATGGGAACAGATCGATGTTCCTATTTTTCTTTCTCTCCCCCTTCCTCTCCCTCAAAAATCAATCAATAAATAAAAATTTAAATACTATTAAAAAAAACTGTTAGAGTGAAAAAGCAGCTAGTTTAGCCTGCAACTCAAGCATCACACAAATGTTTACAGAGACCACCACTGTATTTTGGTATGCAGAAGAGATTCATGCATACTTTCCGCTTCTCGCACAAAATATTAAAAAGATGTGTATGCAAGGTCAAGAGGTAGTACAATTAAAAATTCTTACAATCCCTGACCGGCTAGCTCAGCAGTAGAGTATTGGCATAGAGTATGGAAGTCACACAGGGTTCGATTCCCAGCCAGGGCACACAGGAGAAGCGCCCATCTGCTTCTCCACCCCTCCCCCTCTACTTTCTCTCTGTCTCTTCCCCTTCCGCAGCTGAGGCTCCATTGGAGCAAAAGATGGCCGGGGCGCTGGGGATGGCTCCTTGGCCTCTGCCCCGGGCGCTGGAGTGGCTCTGGTCGCAACAGAGCAACGCCCGGGATGGGCAGAGCATCGCTCCCTGGTGGGCGTGCCGGGTGGATCCCGGTAGGGTGCATGCAGGAGTCTGTCTGACTGCCTCCCCATTTCCAGCTTCAGAAAAATACAAAAAAAAAAAAAAAAAAAAGATTCTGCCTTTAATCTTTTGCACTTTAATTATGATGTGTCTTTTTTTTTTTTTTTTTTTTACAGAGACAGAGAGAGAGTCAGATAGGGACAGACAGACAGGAACTAAGATGAGAAGCAATAATTATCAGTTTTTCGTTGCAACACCTTAGTTGTTCATTGATTGCTTTCTCATATGTGCCTTGACCGTGGGCCTTCAGCAGACTGAGTAACCCCTTGCTCAAGCCAGAGACCTTGGGTCCAAGCTGGTGAGCTTTGCTCAACCCAGATGAGCCCGTGCTCAAGCTGGTGACCTCGGGGGTCTTGAACCTGAGTCATCCGCATCCCAGTCTGACGCTCTATCCACTGCGCCACCACCTGGTCAGGCAATTATGATGTGTCTTATATGCACCTCTTTGGGTTCAACTTGTTTGGGACCTTCTGCACTTCCTGGACTTGTATGTCTATTTCCTTTACTAAGTTAGGGAAGTTTTCGGCCACTTTTCAAATAGGTTTTCAATTTCTTGCTCTCTCTTCTCCTTCCACAATGTGAATGTTGGTGCATTTGATGTTGTCCCAGAGGCTTCCTACATTATCCTCACATTTTTTGGATTCTTTTTCCTTTCTGCTGTTCTGATTTGGTGTGGGGGTTGTTGTTTCTTTATATTCCAAATTGCTGAATTGATTCTCAACTTCATCTACTCTACTCTTGGTTCCCTATAAATTATTCTTTGTTCCAGTTAATCCATCCTTTATTTCTGACTGGTTCTTTTTTATGGTTTTCATGCTTTCTTTATGCTGTTGAAGTTCTAAGTTTATTAAGCATCCCTATAACCCGTGTTTTAAACTTTACATCTAGTAGATTGCTTGTCTCCATTTTGTTTAGTTCTTTTCGTGGAGTTTTGCTCTGTTTGTTTGAGATACACACTACTCACAAAAATTAAGGGATATTTCAAAATGAATACGAAGCTATAAAATACCCCCTAGCCTGACCAGGCGGTGGCGCAGTGGATAGAGCGTCAGACTGGGATGTGGAAGACCCAGATTCGAGACCCCGAGGTTGCCAGTTTGAGCACGGGCTCAGCTGGCTTGAGCAAAAAGCACGCCAGCTCGGACCCAAGGTCGCTGGCTCCAGCAAGGGGTTATTCGGTCTGCTGAAGGCCCATGGTCAAAGCACATATGAGAAAGCAATCAATGAACAACGTAAGGTGTCACAATGCGCAACGAAAAACTAATGATTGATGCTTCTCATCTCTCCGTTCCTGTCTGTCTGTCCCTGTCTATCCCCTACTCTGACTCTCTCTGTCTCTGTAAAAAAAAAAATACCCCCTAATTTTTGCGAGCAGTATATTGTTTTTGGCAGCCTTCCTACATTTGTTTCTACATATCAGGTAGAATTGCCGCATCTTCCAGCTTGGTCGAGTGGCCTTACATAGTAGGTGTTCTTTAGGGTCCAGATGTGCCCTTCTCCCCTCCTTGTGAGGGCTGTGCTCACCCTCCTGTTGTAATTGAGCCTTGATTGCTGTTGGCACATCACTGGGAGAGATATCACTGACCACCATGGAGGGTCAGTTGTGCATGGGCCTCCCCCACAAGGCAGGACTTCAGGGGAGTTAAGGTACCCACAGAGTCCAACCCTTGAGTGTGTTGCTTGTGGAAGTTAACTGGGTGGTGCTTTGATGTGGTCTGAAGCTCTCCTCTAGGTGTGCTGGCTCTGGAACCTCCCAGGAGGTGCAGGCCAAGGTCAGCTGCCATCTGTGTTCTGCCCAGAACTACCCGGCATGAGCTACAAAAAAGTGACCTGCACATGGTTGCTACTTGTGCTGGGTTTGGAGGAGCCCAGGTGAGGCCAAATGTGAACCAAGGCCAGCTGCTGCTAGCCATGCTGGGCCTGGGGCCACTTAGTAAGAGGTACAAGGCACCCCGAGGCCAGATGCTGTTTGTCTGAGAAAATTTAGGACCATCTTAAGCACCAAGGGCCTAGCATGGGGCTGGAGCCCTTGCTCCTCAGAGAGAAACCTCAGCAGCAAAGCTATCCCTCCCAATCTTTATTCGACATGTGGGTGGCGAACCAAGCAGTTAGTGTCCCCACCCCTCCTACCAGTCTCAACGCGGCCTCTTCTGTAAATCCTTCATTAGATAGAGGACTATCCTTTAGCTTGATTTCAGGCAGTTCTAAATGCCGGCTGTTCTGTAACTTAGTTGAAAATTTGATATTGTTGTGGGAGAGTGCGAGGGCTGCATTGACCTATGTCACCATCCAGTAACCCTTGAACCCTGAGGACAGAGAAGAGGAGGAAAACTAGATGTAGATGAGCGCGGGGTAGAAGGGCGGAGTTCAAGAAAAGCCTGTTGAGCCTGGAGCCTCCCCAACAACCCACAGAACCTAATTATCAAATGAATATATATACATCATACAAACGGGGGAAAGAAAGAGAAGGAAGGGATTCAGGCTCTGAGGGAGGTTCTTAATTAACGCCAGGGGCAAAGGAAGGCACAATACACGGAAACTTGACAAAATGCAGACGCCCAGGCCCCTACAGATAAACAGAAGTACAAGGAGGCGAGCACAGGCAAAGAAACGCTTCAAGTGCCCCAAATGGGCGTCACGCGCAGCCAAGGTTGAGAAGCTTACAAAACTGCAGCAGACAGGAGGCGACCGCCCGCTGGCGAGAACGCCGTCCGCAGCAGAGACGCCAGGAGAGCCACGCGATAGCGCACCACGGCGGGTCTGAAGTCCAGGCCAAGGGCGTAGGAGGGCGCAGGCGCACGCCGCCGCCTTGGGGGGCGGCACCCAACATACACGCTGCTTACGCCAAGCGCAGGGGCGGGGCGCGATGATGACATCGCGTAAGAGGACGTGGAGAGAGTGAATTCTTCGTGGTGACCCAGTGGCCTAATGGATAAGGCATCAGCCTCCGGAGCTGGGGATTGTGGGTTCGAGTCCCATCTGGGTCGTCTGTCTTCTCGTTTTGGTGGAGAGGAAGGCAGGCGGTCTTAAGACGATTGTCCTTACAAATTAGCAAGTGCGTGTCCGTGTTTAAAAAACATCCCCGCCCCCCGTTGCTTCATCAAGGCCTTTTAGCTAAGGTCAAGTGTAAAAACCTTCTCCCCGTTCTTATCTTGGCTGGCTCCAGACTTTATTTTCCAGTACTAAGAAGAATATATAGGAAAGCGATTGTGCCATTACAACACACAAATATAATAAACATAATTGATGGTTTCTGTCTCTAACGTATTATGGACAATAAATTACAATTAAAACGTACGGGTTTGGGGGGCTGTGCCTGTGTGTATGTTTTATTTGCAAATTAGTATGAAAAAATCAGAGTTTAATTTTTTCAGGCCAGTTCAATTGACTAGCTTAAAAAGTTTAAACTCTTCTTGCAAAATTTGTACAAGAATAATACCACTGAGTTAACTCCTATCTTGAAAAACCACTAAATGTAATGTAGTATCCTGGATTTGAGGCTGAAACAGAAAATTAGTGGAAAAACTAGTGGAACCAGAACACAGCCTGGTGTTTAGTTACCAGTAATGTACCAGTGTTGATGTTCTAGTTGTGACGAAGGGACATGGTAATGGAAGGTGTTAACACCAGGGACAACTGGGCGAAGGCTATTTGGGAGCTGTCTAGTCCCACATAGCCCAAATCTTGGCAACTTTTATGTAAATCTTCAATTATTGCAAAATCAAACGTGTATTTAAAAAAAAAAAAACACAACTAAGCAACCAATTTATAAATTTAATACCCTTAACCTTCTTTTTTGGGGGAACAGAGAGATGAGAAGCATCAATCATTAGTTTTTGTTGTGACACCTTAGTTGTTCATTGATTGCTTTCTCATATGTGCCTTGACCGCGGTAACCCCTTGCTCAAGCCAGCGACCTTGGGTTCAAGCTGGTGAGCTGGGCTCAAACCAGATGAGCCCGCACTCAAGCTAATGAGTCTGCTCAAACCAGATGATCCCGCACTCAAGCTGGTGACCTCGGGGTCTCGAACCTGGGTCTTTCGCATCCCAGTCTGATGCTCTATCCACTGCGGCACCGCCTGGTCAGGCCCCTTACTTAACCTTCTTTTTAAAATTAAGAATGTAGTGCTGAAATTTTAAAAACAAAACACATGAAAGCAAATGAAGACCAGGGGATAACTTCCAGCTCCATTCCTGGGTATCTCAGAGTTGGTGGGCATTTTAAGTCCTTGCATGTAGTAGGTGTTCTAAAAAAAATCTGAACTGAATTGTTTCCTGCCTCCCGCCACTAGGCAGCATCTGGGGATAATGGACAGTGACAATGTCTCCCTGGTCCTCAAAGGCAAGATTGCTCCCATAACAGAATGTCCAGCCCCCCAAATGAAGCAGGACAAGTTACTCAAATTCCTCAGGGTTCTCTGTCCTAAGGGCTGCTGCCTGTTGCGACCCCTCCACATGCTCACCTCATCACATCACTCCTTTCCTTCAGCTGCCTTCAGCCCCCTTCTCTCTGGTAGGTGTTTTCTTGCTTATTCACCATGGCTCATTGAGCTGAAGTTAGCAAGCAAACATCTAGTGCCTACTGAATAGCACATATTCAGGTCACGTGATGCAAATTCCATATTTTCCTCTTCCCTTACCTCTGTCATCTCCCCCATTTCTTTTTTTTTCTTTTTATTGAATTTATTGGGGTGACACTGGTTAACAAAATCATACAGGTTTAAATGATATATTTTTTAAGATTTTATTTATTCATTATAGAGAGGGGAGAGAAAGAGAGAGAGAGAAGTAGGGAGGAGCAGGAAGCATCAACTCCCATATGTGCCTTGACCAGGCAAGCCCAGGGTTTTGAACCGGCAACCTCAGCGTTTCCAGGTTGACACTTTATCCACTGCGCCACCACAGGTCAGGCCATACAGGTTTGAGGTGCACAATTCTACAACACATCTGTACACTGTATTGTGTATTCACCACCCCAAATCGAGCCACCCCTGACTCTCCCATTTCTTACCTGTGTCAGATGAAGACTTGTCCCTCCTCCAGACCCAAGACAATCCCTCTCTCTGGTCCTCCCTCCTTAGGAAACTTGTCTGGCACTTCATAAACACTCAAAAAGCATAGGCCCATTGGTTTCCCCCCTTGCCTATGTCTTTAGCTTCCCGCTCTACTGCTTTCCTCTGAGCCCGAAAGATTCTACTGTTTCTTCATTTCTTAAGGCTCACCCTGGTCCTGACCATTTCCCAGGAGTCCCGGGGGAGCTCCCTCCACACAGCCACGCTACTTCCAGAACAGAATCCACGTGCCTACTGTCTCCTTTTCTCCACCTGCCACACCCTCCTGACACTCCTGCTGCTGTTCACACTCCTCCTCAACGGTGACCTCTTTTTGTAAACTATTGATTGATTGATTGATTGATTTTAAAGAGGGAGAAAGAGAGAGAGATAAAATACCAACCTGTTGCTCCATTCATTCCTGCATTCATTGGTCGTTTCTGTATGTGCCCTGGTGGAAGACCAAACCCGCAACCTCAGCAAAGTTATAATTTTGTTTTATTTTTAAAGATTTTATTTATTGATTTTACAAGGGCAGGGGGGAGTGAGAAGTATCAACTCATAGTTGCTTCACTTTAGTTGTTCATTGATTACTTGTCATATGTGCTTTGATGGGGCAAGCCCTGGTTTCAAACCAACAACCTCAGCCTTCCAGGCTAACAGTTCTGCCCACTAAGCCACTACAGCAGTGACCTCTTCATTAGCAAATTTCAGAGATACCTTTCAGTCCTCATTTTGCTTGACCTCACCTTGAAGTTTGAAATTCTATTTTTTTTTTAATTTTCTTAAAAAGATTTTATTTATCTATTTTCCCAGCAGGGGGAGGGTTAGGGGGCAAGAAATAGTTGCTTCACTCTAGCAGTTCCTTGGTGGCTTGTCACGTGCTTTGACCGGGCAAGCCCAGGGTTTCGGGCTGTGGAATTCAGCATCCCAGGTCCGCACTCTATCCACTGCGCCACCCCAGGTCAGGACGAAGTTTAAAATTCTTAACAAGTTCTTCCTCCTTGAAACACGCTCTTTTCCCCAGCTTCCAAAAACAATCTCATATTCTCAATTCTCCAAACAAATTCTCAATCTCCATTGCAGGTTCCCTCCTATTGCCGACAATAGAAACAAACCAGCCCAACTTAAGCAAAACAAATGATAATTCACTGGAAAGACCAAGAGAAGGGGGGGGGCGCTCACTAAATAGGGAGACGAGGCTTGAGAGCCAGGGCTGGGAACCAGCAAGAATCAAGGGCACCCCAATGGCCTCTGGAAAGCAAAAAACTGTAAACACAGTCTAGATGCCATCACAGCCACATGTCATGCAGCTAGAGGTACAATCAGTGCCTCTGATACTTTTCTTTGTCCCAGGCCACCTGCTCCAGGGAAAAGCTTACAGTTGGCCTGCTTGGGTCATGGACCTTTCTCCTATTGACTCATGGGCAGAGGCGGGCGTAAGGGCGGGCGCACCAGGCTTGTGCCCGGGACCCCAACTTCTGAAGGGTCCGACAAAACCCCAATTTTACACTTTTTTTCTAATGACACCAAGTTTGGTTTCATATGTGCAATTTTAACATTAATAGTACATAATATTTTTTATTTCTTTAAAAATATGGTTAATATGAAAAATAAATAAAAATATGGTTAATATGTATTTTTATTTTCCCTCTCTTTTTTTTTTTTTTTTTTCATTTTTCTGAAGCTGGAAACAGGGAGAGACAGTCAGACAGACTCCCGCATGCGCCCAACCGGGATCTACCCGGCACGCCCACCATGGGGCGGCGCTCTGCCCACCAGGGGGCGATGCTCTGCCCATCCTGGGTGTCGCCATGTTGCGACCAGAGCCACTCTAGCGCCTGAGGCAGAGGCCACAGAGCCATCCCCAGCGCCCGGGCCATCTTTGCTCCAATGGAGCCTTGGCTGCGGGAGGGGAAGAGAGAGACAGAGAGGAAAGCGCCGCGGAGGAGTGGAGAAGCAAATGGGCGCTTCTCCTGTGTGCCCTGGCTGGGAATCGAACCCGGGTCCTCCACACGCTAGGCCGACGCTCTACCACTGAGCCAACTGGCCAGGGCCCCTCTCTTTTTTTTTTAAGAAGCTCAATATTTTCTTCTGCACCCAGGGTTCTCAACTGACCTTAATCCGCCTCTGTTCATGGGACACAGTAGAATGAGCTTCCCACTAGTTCTTCCCATAAAGGGGAAGAAGTAATTCCTTAAAAGGAAAAAGAGGCATGGATGCTGGCCAACCAGGCAAAACACCAGCACTTTTCCTTGGCACAAATTATCTACATTTTATTTTCAGCATTCTGTATTAATGGTTCTGTCATCACTATTGATTCTCAGTGATGCAGACTAAGATTTCCTTTTCTCATTAAACTTTGTTTTAATGAGTCTCAAAATTCAGTGACAGACTTTTAATCAAGTTATTCCCATTAAAAAATACAGATTTTAAAAAGGAGGCCTGACCTGTGGTGGCGCAGTGGGATAAAGCGTCGACCTGGAAAACTGAGGTTGCCGGTTCAAAACCTTAGGCTTGCCTGGTCAAGGCATATATGGGAGTTGATGCTTCCTGCTCCTCCCCCTTCTCTCTCTCTTTCCCCTCTCTCTAAAAATCAATAAATAAAATATTTTAAAATTTTTTATAAAAAGGAACTTAACACTGCCACATAGACATACAGACACGCACACACACAAAACAGATGGTCCGCAAAACATTCTCCTTTTCTTCTGAAGGTTTTGCAATGCATCATTATCATTAACCAATTGTTTACTGTGAAGCATTAATGGCCAATTGAGACAAACAGTTCTGAGACCCTTCTTACACCACTGATTATGTCTAGGGTGGTAGGTAGGGGGGATGATCATTTAGATTCTGAGCTTTCTGGGCAGACTTGGTGACTTTGCCAGCCCCAGCTGCCTTCTTGTCCTCTGCTGATGACACCAGTAGCAACCACCATCTGTCTCATGTCATGAATAGCAGAATGGCTCAGGGGAAGGATAGTCAGAGAAGCTCTCAACACACAAGGGCTTGCCAGGAACCATATCAATGGTGGTAGTAGCATCACCAGATTTCAAGAATCTGGGGCCACCTTCCAGCTTTCTCCCGGAAGGACAATCTTCTTCAGCTCAGCAAACTTGCAAGCACTGTGAACTGCGTTCTCCTCCACACCAGCGCCTCACCAGCATGGATGTGACCACGATTGTTCCCTGAGCCATGAAGCCAGCTGCTTCACTGGTGAATTGTTTTGCTATCACCAGCCACAGTATCATGATGTATGTCTTTGACAAACATATTCTTGACACTGTCCCCAGAAGGAGCTTCACACAACGAACGCTTCATGGTGCATTTCAACAGTTTACTGCTTTATTCCAGTTGTACTTACTTCCATTGCCCAGGTCTGGGAACTGCCTTGACAAACAGGGATGGTATGGTTATGGCAGTGGTAGTCAACCTGGTCCCTACCGCCCACTAGTGGGCGGTTTCCATGGTGGGTGGTAGCAGAGCAACCAAAGTATAAGTAAAAAGATAGATTTAACTATAGTAAGTTGTTTTATAAAGATTTATTCTGGGCCCTGGCTGGTTGGCTCAGTGGTAGAGTGTCGGCCTGGCGTGCAGAAGTCCCGGGTTCGATTCTGGCCAGGGCACACAGGAGAGGCGCCCATCTGCTCCTCCGCCCCTCCCCCTCTCCTTCCTCACTGTCTCTCTCTTCCCCTCCCGCAGCCGAGGCTCCATTGGAGCAAGGATGGCCCGGGCGCTGGGGATGGCTCCTTGGCCTCTGCCCCAGGCGCTGGAGTGGCTCTGGTTGTGACAGAGCGACGCCCCGGAGGGGCAGAGGATCGCCCCCTGGTGGGCGGAGCGTCGCCCCCTGGTGGGCGTGCAGGGTGGATCCCGGTGGGGCGCATGCGGGAGTCTGTCTGGCTGTCTCTCCCCGTTTCCAGCTTCGGAGAAGTGTAAAAGAAAAAAAAAAAAGATTTATTCTGCCAAACTTAGTGAAAATCCGACATAAAGTACTTGGTAAGTAATTATTATTATATGCTTTAACTTGCTGTAACTCTGCTTTATAAATTTTATAAAGTAAAGTTACTTCCCTACTTTATAAATCACCATTACTGTGGAACTGGTGGGCGGTTAGAAAATTTTACTACTAACAGAGATACAAAAGTGGGTGGTAGGTATAAAAAGGTTAACTACCCCTGGGTTATAGTATGGATGGGCCTCATTAAAAAAAAAAAATTTAGGGCCTCATCAACTGTCCTTCTTTCTATCACTTTTTCTTTGTCCCCAAGCAAGTGCAGGACAAAGTGAGGAATAGATCTAAAGATACTTCCAAACAAAATTATGAGGATACTCAGGTTGGCTGTAAAGCTGCCCTTGATGAGGTCCTGGCTGAGTCTAGGGCCTGGTTCTGGAGGCAGCACGTGTATGAGGAGATAAACCATAGCAGAACCCAAAACTGTTAGAATTCATTGTATAGTACAGAGGCTGGAGAGTTTGTTCCCACTATCATTATATGACTGTGAACCCAATTATTTCGAGAAAATCATTTTCCCCACAGGAAAGATGTATTATACCTATAATCAAAGATACCATCCTTAATAAATGGAAGAATATGACAAAGTTCAGATATTTAAAGTATTTGCATAAATTGCTACTTTTCATTTTGATTGACTCAGACACAAATATGTGTTTACTAGGATCATGCTCTATTTTTAATTATAGACTACTGGACATTTTGGTTAAAAAATGATTACCAATGTGTAACATACATACAGGAAAGTCGTATATCACGTGCGCAGCTCAATTATGTTCACAAACCGAACACACTTGTATAACCAGAAGCCATATCAAGAAACGGGATATTAATCACTGCAGAAGCTCCCCTTGGGGTCCCTTCAATCACTATCTCCCCCCAGGGTGACCAATAGCCTTAATTTTGCCCATTTTTATACTGGATCACTTTGGAATTTTAATTTTTAAATCTCAGATAAATATAAAAATTTGTTAGAACTGTATTAGTTCAAATTTTCAGAACTCATTCATTTCAGAAAATACTCCAGAATTCATATTAAAGTACAATTTGATATTAACATTCAGAATGATCATACTTGACAGTTTACCAGATTGCCGATTATACACAAAGTTGCCATTTTTCTCTACTCCTGTTGGAAATTCCACAAAAGCAACAAGGAGGATGTGAAGTAGAACCACAAACAACAGCATCACGGAAACCAAGAGACCTTCAACTCCTCGCATAAAAGGTGAAAGCTGCTAAAAGCCAGGAGGAACCGGATGGAGGTCGAGGATGCTCTGGCCACAGATTTTAGGAAAGGCCAGCAGAGGGCGCTTCTTTGCACTCGGAGAGGCAAAACAATAATCCCTTGTCTGCAACAAGACTGGGTGTGTGGACAGCGCCTCCTCCTCACAGGGCAGACCCATGTTCTGGGTAAAGATTTGCTTTCCTTGCTTACAGGGGTTCTGCTAGCATTACCACTCCTGGATTTAGATACTGCCAGATAGCACGCGTTCAGGAACCAAGAAGAGAAGGTGGAAGTGGGCCCTGATGATTCGCTGGAAGAATTTTTTGCTTTCCTTGCCAGTGATCTGGAACTCAGTAGGTCCAAAGGTTCTAGAGCCCAAGGGAGAAGTCTTTAAACTAGGAAACACTATTATGGTTCCATTCATTAGAAACTGAGTTGGCTGTTGGCCTTGGGACTCCTTATGCTGTTGAATCAACATACAAAGAAGGAGTCACTGTTATGGGCTGAATGTTTTTATCACTCCAAATCTGTATGTTGAAGCCGTAACCCAAATGTTATTGTGTTGGGAGGTGAGCCTTTGGAACTAATTAGGTTTAGATGGGGTCAGGAGGGTAGAGTTCCCATGATAGGACTAGTGTTCTTTTTTTTTTTTTTTTTTTTTTTTGTCTTTTTCTGAAGTGAGAAGCTGGGAGGCAGACAAACAGACTGCCGCATGCACCAAACGAGGATCCACCCAGCATGCCCACCAGGGGGCAATGCTCTGCCCATCTGTGCTGTTGCTCCATTGCAACCGGAGCCATTCTAGTGCCTGAGGCAGAGGCCATGGAGCCATCCTTAGCGCCTGGGCCAACTTTGCTCCAATGGAGCCTTGGCTGCAGGAGCGGAAGACAGAGATAGAAAGGAGAGGGGAAAAGGTTGGAGAAGCAAATGGGTGCTCTCCTGTGTGCCCTGGCCGGGAATTGGACCCAGGACTTCTACACGATGGGCTGATGCTCTACCACTGAGCCAAACGGCCAGGGACAGGACTAATGTTCTTACATTTCTTTTTGTTTGTTTGTTTGTTTTTGTTGGTTTTTTTTTTTGTATTTTTCTGAAGTTGGAAACAGGGAGGCAGTCAGACAGACTCCCACACGTGCCCGACCGGGATCCACCCGGCATGCCCACCAGGGGGCGAATGCTCTGCCCACCTAGGGCGTCGCTCTGTCGCAACCAGAGCCATTCTAGCGCCTGAGGCAGAGGCCACAGAGCCATCCTCAGCGCCCAGGCCAACCCTGCTCCAATGGAGCCTTGGCTGTGGGAGGGGAAGAGAGAGACAGAGAGGAAGGAGAGGGGGAGGGGTGGAGAAGCAGATGGGCGCTTCTCCTGTGTGCCCTGGCCGGGAATCGAACCTGTGATTCCTGCACGCCAGGCTGACGCTCTACCACTGAGCCAACCAGCCAGGGCCATCTTACATTTCTTATATTAGGGGAAAGAATTGAATCCAGAGGCCCATTCTCTCTCTTTCTCTCTTTTCTCTGTCTATCTAAAATCAAACAATTAAAAGAAAACAACAACAACTCTACTTCCTTGCTATGTGGGCCTCTCAGAGACTGCTTGAGGGTCCATTGAACATGGCAGCTGGCTTTCCCCAGAGCAAATGGTTTGAAAGAAAGAGAGAATGCATGCCAAGGTGAGGGTTAGTCTATTTGTAACCTAATTTTGGAAATGTATATTATCACTTCTCCCATATGCTATTTGCCACTCAGACCAATCCTGCTACAACGTGAGTTGATATATATGAGGTGTGACTTCCAGGAAATGAGGATAGTGGGGGCCAGCTATCAGCTGGTTCCCACCAACTGGGATTGTAATTATTTTAACATTAAAAAATATGAAGCAAATGTGGCAAAAAAGTTAAAATTTGATAAAACTGGGTTATACTTAAAAAGTATTCATTATAGCCTGACCAGGCGGTGGTGCAATGGATAGAGCGTCGGACTGGGATGCGGAGGACCTAGGTTCGAGACCGCGAGGTCGCCAGCTTGAGTGCAGGCTGTTCTGGTTTGAGCAAAGTTCACCAGCTTGGACCCAAGGTTGCTGGCTTGAGCAAGGGGTTACTCGGTCTACTATAGCCCCATGGTCAAGGTACATATGAGAAAGCAATCAATGAACAACAAAGGTGTTGCAACAAAAAACTGATGATTGATGCTTCTCATCTCTCTCCCTTCTGTCTGTCTGTCCCTATCTATCCCTCTCTCTGTCTCTGTAAAAATAAAATAAAATAAAATTTTTTTAATAAAAGTATTCATTATATTATTCTCAATAATTTTCTGAATATAATATTTCATCATAAAAATGTCTTCCCTAGTTGCCAGATGGGAGGGGGATTTGGAAGACTTGGTTAAAAATGTGAAGGGATTAAGGTTTTTTACTGGGAAAACCCAAGGGAATCAATTGAAAATAGTTTGGACTATTTTTGGATATACATGAACTGGGACATAAACAGTAAGTATGGATACACATACAGGTCAGTACAAATTGGCCTCACCCAGCAGTGGTACAGTAGATACAGCATTGGCCTGTACACTGAGGACCCAGGTTCAAAACCCTGAGGTAATGGGCTCATCCCACTTGAGTGCGGGTTCACTAGCTTGAGCACTGGATTGCTGGCTTGAGCCCAAGGTCACTGGCTTGAGCAAGGGGTCACTGGCTCAGCTGGAGCCCCCCCCCCCCCAGTCAAGGCACATATGAGAAAGCAATCAATGAGCAACTAAGGTGCTGCAACGAAGAACTGATGCTTCTCATCTCTCTCCCTTCCTATCTTTCTCTCTCTTTCTCTTTCTCTCTCCCTCTTGCAAAAAATAAAATAAAAAGTACAAATTGGTAGTTAGAAAACAGTCACAGTGATGTCAAGTACAGCATAGGGAATATAGCCAATATTGTAGTAATTTTGTATGGAGCCAGGTGGGTACTAGATTTATGGGGGGGGTCACTTCCTAAGTTATATAAATGTCTAGCCAATGTTGTACACCTGAAACTAATATAATATTGAATGTCCAATGTAATTGAAAAATAAAAAATATATTAAAAGTAAAATAAAAATACCTCCCCTTTACTAATGCTCGGAGGAAGAGCATAGCTCAAATAATGATAACAATGAATTGTGAAGACAATATCAAGGAACAGTTAGGCAGCCTTGGCTGGATAGCTCGGTTAGTTAGAACGTCATCCAGATACGCAGAGCTGCCGGTTAGATCCCTGGGCAGGGCACTTACATAAACAGATCAATGTTCCTGTTTCTCTTTCCCTTCCTCTCTTCCTCTAAAATTATTTAAAAAAACAAACAAACAGGCATTCTCACAAAAAGTACAGCCCTTGTAAGTCAGAAAACTTCAAGAAGTGAGTAAACTAAGGATGGAAGAACCAAAATAGGAGTTAACTAATAATAATTCCTTCTTAGCATGAAATCCTAGTGGAAGGAGCCAAGGCAGAGTGGATACTGTGGAAAATTAACTCAGTGATGTAATGTACAAATTCAAGAACATCTCCCAGAATGAAAAGAAAAAAAACAGAGATAAAAATGATTGGAGAGGAGGTAAAATAAATAGAAGACACAATCACCCGATTAATATTTAAAAAGTCACAATAGAATAGAAATACTTGTCAGATTCTTAAGGTAAAAATGGTGTGGGTGTACAGATAAACATAGCTAATACACTTGAAGCAAAATCAAGCCTTTACTCACTTGAAAATGGAACATTTGTGGCATTCTCTACTGATGCGGAATATCAATACACCAAAGATGATGACTATGATATTATTCAATAAAGTTTGGAAAGTTCTCATCAATGTAACAAAAGTTAAATAAATATTTGGGAGGAAGAAGAAAAATATAATTATTTATAGAGCATATGTTTTTTTACTGGGAAAACCCAAGGGAATCAAAATAGTTTGGACTATTTTTGGATATACACAAATTGGGACATAAACAGTAAGTATGGATACACACACAGGTCAGGAGCTTTTCCATGTACCTAAAAAAACCAGTTAGAAAATATAGAGGGAAAAATGATCCTCCATAGTACATGAAAAATATAAAATACCCAAGAAATAAATTTAACAAGAAAGGTGTAGAGCTTAGATTAAGGAAACTGACAGAGGGGAAAAAGACTCAAAGAAATGTAGCTATTCCATTTTCATGGACAGAAAGACAATACAGAAAAACTGTCAATTCCTTTATAAATTAATCTGTACATTTAATGCAAATTCAAAAACACCAACAGGATTTTAACATTTAGCAGAATAATTCCAAAGGTCACTTGGGAAAAAAACACTATTATACCCAAATGAATTTTTGAAAAGAAATATATATATATATATATATTATAACACCATGATAACTAGAACCATACTACACTGTGGACATACAGGCCTAGTAATAAACAGAAGTGCTAATAGAGGAGATTAGAAAGTCTAGAAATAGACCTACTTTTATTATAAGTTAACATTCTCTGTGTCAGTGATTTTCAACTCTTTTCATCTCATGGCATACACTAATTACAAAAATTCAGTGGCACACCAAAAAATTTATTTTTTGCTGATCTGACAGAAAAAAAAGGTATCATTTTGATTCATTCACACCAGATTGCTATTGTTTTGTTGGCTGTTGTCATGTTTTTATATAACAATTTAAGGGAAAAGAGGTCAGTGCCCTTGACTAAGTAGTAAGGTATTGCATGTTTTAAAAATTCCTGCAGCACGCCGGTTGAAGATCGCTGTTCTGTGTTAAAGGTGACATCTCAATGTTGGAAAGGATGGATTTATTTGCCAATTGGATTAGACAACTTCCTAGTTATTTGAGAAAAAAATAAAATTAGATTCTTACCTCATAGTACATACCAAAATAAATTCCAGATGGAATAATGACTTAACCACAGCACTAGAAAAATATAAGTTCATATATATGTACGTATAATTTTGAGTTGGAAAAAGACTTTCTAAGACAAAAGATACCAAGGACAATGTTAAAAATGAGAGTGATGGATTTTAGTGATGGATTTTACTCTGCATAATTTAAAAGTTCTGTGGGCATAAAAATTGCTAAGAAGTTAAAAATCAAATGAAATTCTGTGAGGAAATATAATATTTGCAATATATACTAATGGACAAAGAGTTAAAATTCTTAGGCTATAAATAGCTCTTAAACTCATAAAGGAAAATATGGACATCCTAATAAATAGACAAGAAATACAAACAGGAAATTAACAAAAGAAATCCAAATGGCCAAGAAATCTATAAAAAAAAGTGTTCAATATCACCAGCAATCAAAAAAATGTGAAAAAGAAGCCTTTTAAAAATAACTCTTCAGGGTGAAAAAGGTGAAAGAAGTAAGATGTACAAATTGGTAGTTACAGAATAGTTGTGGGGATGTAAAGTCCAGCACAGGGAATAGAGTCAATAATATTGTAGTAACTGTGTATGGTGCCAGGTGGGTACTAACTTATCCAGGGGATCACTTCGTAAATTATATAAATGTCTAACCACCATGCTGTACACCTGAAACTCATACAAAATAATATTGAATGTCAACTGTAATTGAAAATATTTTTTAAAGATTCTTACATGGAAATTAAAAAACTGACTATCAAAAACATGGTTACAAGCCCTGGCTGGGTAGTGCATTTTGTTGGAGCATCATCCTGATACACCAGGGTTGTGGATTCGATCCCCAGTCAGGGCACATACAAGAATCAAACAATAAATGTAGAATAAATTGATGTTTCTCTCTTTTTCTCCCTCCCTGCTTCTCTCCCTCTAAAATTAATTAATTTTAAAAAGAAATTATGTAACATATTTACAAGTATGTGTGTGTGTGTGTAGAAAAAAAGTCTAATAGCCTGACCTGTGGTGGTGCAGTGGAATAAAGCATCAGCCTGGAACACTGAGGTCGCCGGTTCGAAACCCTGGGCTTGCCTGGTTAAGGCACATATGGGAGTTGATGCATCCTGCTCCTCCCCCTTCTCTCTCTCTCTTTCTCTCCCTCTTTTCCTCTCTCTCTCTCTCCTCAGAAAAAAATGGAATAAAGTACTTTAAAAAATGATTCATTTATTAATTCCTTTAAAAAAAAAGTCTAATAATTGATACACCACAATATTTTAGTAATTTATAGTAAGCCCTGGCCAGTTGGCTCAGTGGTAGAGCATTAGCCCAGCGTGTGGAAGTCCCAGGTTCGATTCCTGGTCAGGGCACACAGGAGAAGTGACCATCTGCTTCTGCATGCCTTCCTCTCTTCTCTCTCTCTTTCTTTCTCTCTCTCTCCCCCTCCCACAGCCATGGCTCAATTGGTTCAAGCAAGTTGGCCTTGCCTTAGGAACTAAAATAACTCAGTTGCTGAGCAAGGGAGCAACAGCCCCAGATGGACAGAGCATCCCCCAGTAGGGGGCTTGCTGGGTGGATCCAGGTCGGGGAGCGTGCGGAAGTCTGTCTCTGCCCCCTGCCTCTCACCTAATAAAAAAAATATATATTTATAGTAGTTATTTCTGAACAATAGAATTATAATTTTCAATTATTTTATCTGTAATATCTAATTCTGGAATATATATCATATAAATTTAAACTTTTTTATTTTATTAAAGATTTTTTAAATTTTTATTTATTTATTTTAGAGAGGCGAGAGAGAGAGAGAGAGAGAGAGAGAGAAGGGAGAGAAGCAGGAAGCATCAACTCCCATACGTTATGCCTTCACCAGGGCAAGCCCGGGGCTTCCAACTAGCAAACTAGCAACCTCAGCATTCCAGGTCAACGCCTTATCCACTGTGCCACCACAGGTCAGGCTATTTTATTAAAGATTTTTTTTTTTTTTTTTTTTTTTACAGAAACAGAGTCAGAGAGAGGGACAGACAGATAGGAACGGAGAGATGAGAAGCATCAATCATTAGTTTTTAGTTTTTCATTGCAACACCTTAGTTGTTCACTGATTGCTTTCTCATATGTGCCTTGACCGCGGGCCTCCAGCAGACCGAGTAACCCTTGCTTGAGCCAGCAACCTTGGGTCCAAGCTGGTGAGCTTTTGTTCAAACCAGATGAGCCCGCGCTCAAGCTGGCAACCTCAGGGTCTCGAACCTGGGTCCTCAGCATCCCAGTCCGATGCTCTATCCACTGTGCCACCGCCTGGTCAGGCTTATTAAAGATTTTATTTATTGATTTTACAGAGAGAGGAGACAGAGAGGGGAGTGGAGCAAGAGTATCAATTCATAGTTGCCTCACTTTAGTTGTTCATTGACTGGTTTTCGTATGTGCCTTGATTGGGCAAGCCCAGGGTTTTGAACTGGTGACCTCAGCATTCCAGGTTGACACTTTATCCACTGCACCACCGCAGATTAGGCAATTTAAGCTTTTATAAAGCAATAAAAGATGTCATAAAAAGAACCCCAACAGATTTGACTACATAAACGAATAACATTTATTTAAGATTTTAATAGGTCAAACTCTAGAAAACATCACAGACTCCCCCTAATATTCTTTCCAGTCACTACCTACTCTCATACTCTCAAGAATATCCATTATCCTGACTTTTAACTCCATAGAAGAATTAGTTTTGTACCTATACAAAGGAAACTAGTCTTTTGTGTTGGATTTCTTTTACTCAATATCATCTTTATGACAGTCACCTATATTTTGCTTTTGTAATTGTAGCTAGCTCATGTATTCCAATTGCTGTATTAACAATGAATATGGTTCATGATTTTGCCCCTAGCAGACACTTGGCAATGTCTTCAGACAGTGTAGCTTGTCACAACTGGAGGCCAGATGCTACTGGTACCCAGTAAGGGATGCTAGCCAACATCTTACAGTGCACCACAGAGTTATTTGCCCAAAATGTCACTAGTGCCTGCCCTATAGTATTCCACCAGGTCACACCATAGCCAGCCATTCTTCTGTCAATGGGGACACAGAGTTTTACAATGGCAAAAATTGAAAACAGCTTAAAACATTCCCATATTATGGTTTGTCTAAATGAGAATGTGTTATGCAGTTATAAGACTTCACATTTACAAAGAGTTTGTAATAATATTTTAATAGCTTTAATTAACGCTGGATACAAAGTTGTATACATAAAACATCAAATAGGGTAGTGCTTCTGTCATGGTGTCATATGAACAACACAGGATCCAAAATAGTGTGGACACTCTGCCCCCTCCTGTGCAAAACTGATCCCTAAGAAAGAGCCCAGAAGGAACAATGTGGGAATGTGGCAGTGATTGCTGTGGGGTGGTGTTGGGGCTGAGACAGGCCTGTATATTGTACTTCTTGCGTCTACAGTTTTCTAATTTTCCAAGTTTCCCATTGCTGTAATGTTGAGTAACAAGAAAATAAAGAATTAAAAAGCAGCTACTCACAACCACTCATGAGCTCACGGATGTCTGTGGGTGAATCAGTCTATAGGGCTCACCAACACCGTCTCCACTGGGAATCCTTTCCCAGGGTGGCTACCGTGCCTTCCTGGGCGGGCCAGGGTGTACTCACGTGCTCTCTCACAGGTCCATGCCTTTGTGTGTGCTGCTGTCTTGGCCTGGAGGGCCTGCCCTCTTTGGTCAATCTGGTAAACTGCAGTCATTCTTCAAACCAGAGTTTTTGTGATGTCTCCAGCAACCTTAACTTGGCTTCCACCTCCTGCTGACCACTCCTTTTTCTCTGCCAGGTACAGCTTTTCATACTGTACTGAGCACTACACTGGATGTCATATCCCACAGTAGTCTGTGAGCCACTGAGAGAGTCCTAACATCCCAGGACCTGACCCAGTATCTGTGGCAGTAAACTTAGGGGATGCCTGTGAAAGTCTGAAGAACCTGGGGCGACTGGGGCTCCATCAGGACGGCTCTGAAACAGAACTAGAATGCGACCCTAATGAGAACCAAAAGCACCTGTACTTTTTTTTAAAGAATGATGACTGGTATTCCTTCCTTCCTCCCTCCCTTCCTCTTTCTTTCTTTCTTTCTTTCTTTCTTTCTTTCTTTCTTTCTTTCTTTCTTTCTTTCTTTCTTTCTTTCTTTCTTTCTTTCTTTCTTTCTTTCTTTCTCTTTCTTTCTTTCTTTCTCTCTCTCTCTCTCTCTCTCTCTCTCTTTCTTTCTTTCTTTCTTTCTTTCTTTCTTTCTTTCTTTCTTTCTAGAGAGAGACAAACATACAGACAGGAAAGGAGAGAGATGAGAAGCATCAATTTGTAGTTGCGACATCTTAGTTGTTCACTAATTGCTTCTTATATGTGCCTTAACTGATGGGGGCTTCAGCTGAGCCAGTGACCCCTTGCTCAAGCCAGCAACCTTGGGCTCAAGCCAGTGACCTTTGGGCTCTATCCAGAGATCATGGAATCATGTCGATTTCACGCTGAAGCTGGTGATTCTGCACTCAAGCCAGATGTGCCTGTACTCAAGCCGGTGACCTCAGGGTTCCAAACCTGGGATCTCAACATCCTAAGTCAATGCTCTATCCACTGCACAACCGCTGGTCAGGCTGGTATTTCTGGTTTCTAAAACAGTGCTTGGCACATAAGATTTTGATACCACCTGGTGGCCTGCAATTCAATTCTGGTTCTATCTACCTGGAGTTAGTGCAGACCTCGCTGGTTAAAGGGCTGGCTCACAGCAAGCCTGTCGTCATTTCAGACCACTGGCTACAAAACTGGGGATTCTTATGGTTTCCCTCAGGTTTGGTGGTTCTCTACAATGACTCACAGAACTCCGGAAGGTGCTACACTTATGCTCACAGTTTTATTGTAAAGAATACTGATCAGGATCGGCCAAAGGAAAAGACATGCAGGGTGAGATCGGGCAGGGTCCAATTTCATAGCTCCTTTGTTCTCTCTCCATGGAACAGGGTGCATGACCCTCCAACGTATCAATGTTCACCAGCCAGGAAGCACCACTGAGTTTTCCTGGGGTTTCAGTAAGTAGGCATGATAACTTAAATAATGGACAGCCCAGGGAACCCAATCTCCAGACTCTTGCTCCTCCCTGGAGGTCCAGTTGGCTCAAAGTCTGGACCGTCTAATTACATGATTGATTGGTCTTTCTGGCCCCAGGTCCCATCCTTAAGCGATCAAAGGGGTCTCTCCAAGAGTCACCTCATTAGCATAAACTCAGGTGTCACCCTGGAAGCTCATGGATTACAAAGACACTTCTATCACTTAGGAAATTCCAAGGGTTTTAGGAGTTTCATGCTAGAACCTGGCACAAATTCTTTCTTATACAACACATAGTAGATACTCAACAAATATTTGTTAAGCAGAAAGAT
The DNA here is from genome assembly GCF_036850995.1 of Saccopteryx leptura. Classification (NCBI taxonomy): domain Eukaryota; kingdom Metazoa; phylum Chordata; class Mammalia; order Chiroptera; family Emballonuridae; genus Saccopteryx; species Saccopteryx leptura. Next base: position 163,794,094 of record NC_089507.1, read on the forward strand.
ACACTCAAAATACCAGATATGAGCAGGAAAGAGGAAGGCAGGCTCTTGGATTCTGCCACCTGACCCATGTACATATACACCTATTATGAAGATGGACACACTAGGCTATGAGAAACCAATACTGTTAAACATTCCAATCATATGACAAACTCCTCATGCTCTGGTTTATATTACCAAGCACAATGATGATAATTTGGCCTCCCACGTGACTTGTTTATAGGAAGAGAATGCTAGCCAGGCTGACATTAGCATGTGCATCTGCCTAAGTTGATTTTTTTTTTTTCAAATAATAAGAGAAATGTTATTTAGAAAGTTACAGAGGTAGTAGAAGAGCCCTTGAAGTTTAGGAGAGAAAAAGGCAGCACTCTGAGTTGACTTCTTATCATAAATTAATAAAGGGGTGCCTGACCAGGTGGTGGCACAGTGGATAGAACAGGGGTCGGGAACCTATAGCTCGTGACCCAGATGTGGCTCTTTTGATGGCTGCATCTGGCTCGCAGACAAATCTTTAATAAAAAAAATAATAACATTAAAAATATAAAACAGTCTCATGTACTACAATCCATTCATTTCCTACCGCTCATGTTCATGGTTGCGGGTGGCTGGAGCCAATCACAGCTGTCCTCCGGGACACCAAATTTTTATTGGATAATGCGTAAGGTACACAGGTCATTGTATGGCTCTCACGGAATTACATTTTAAAATATGTGGCGTTTATGGCTCTCTCACCCAAAAAGGTTCCCAACCCCTGGGATACAGCGTCGGACTGGGATGCAGAGGACCCAGGTTTGGAACCTGGAGGTTGCTGGCTTGAGCGCAGGCTCACCAGCTTGAGCGCGGGGTCGCTGGCTTGAGCCCAAAGATCACTGGCATGAAGCCCAAGGTCACTGTTTTGAGCAAAGGGTTACTGTCTGCTGTAGTCCCTCAGTCAAGCAACCAATGAACAACTAAGGTACCACAATGAAGAATTGATGCTTCTCATCTCTCTTCATTCCTGTCTGTCTGTCCCTATCTCTGTCACTAATTAATTAATTAATAAAGTGGCATTCTGGCTCCTATAGACCAGTCTCTGAGCTCTTTCTGCCTCCCATCACTCATGTGGTTTGGAACCCACAAGCCAGATGCCCGGCCCTGAACCCTGGCAAGTTCTTCCAGGCTGGCGCCACCTGGGGAGTCTCGAGGAGTCCTTGGGAGCCAGCCAGCTGGTCTCTGCCTCTACATTTCAGGGTGTGGGCTGCAGAGTCTTCACGACATTCCTGCAACAGAAGACTTTTGGAAACACCCCAAACTGGATTTGGGTGACTCAAATATCATCTTCAGCAGGTATATTTGAGATGTGGTTGTAACTGTGAAAGCTTAGGTCTATTTAATTTTATTCTACTTGACTTAAAGAAAAAGTATGTGACAGAAGGGGATCTGAGGGCATCAATAAGCTGGGTCCCCAAAACATATTGTAAATCCCAATGTTTATCTGGTCCTGGCCAGAGGCTGGAGACATCAACTGCTATACACAATCCCTGAAGTTTCTGGAGAGATTTAGTACTCTCCTAAAACGTGAATGAGAAAGAGTAGCCTACCTTCAGCTTTAATTCAATTTAGCACTCAAAACACAGCCTTCTGATTAATAATTTGATCTCTGAATCATCTTTAGTATAGCCTCTCCATTGCATATTAATAAGTAACATTCTGGTTGATACATCTGCTTTTTATGAGTTTGGTTAACACGAGTCAATCCAAGAATCTGATCCATTGACATATTCTGAGTTTCAAGCTGAGGAAAGCTGAGAACCAGGCTACAGAAGATAGTGACCCCCTCCAACATACTGTCACTAGAGGAACATATTTACCTCACTGTATCCCTCAAAACACAATACACCTAATTCAGGAACCATTCTACAGTGGTCCTGAATAATGTTTTCTTTGGATGCCCCCAATGGCCAGGAGCTCATTGTCACAACCCTTCAAAGCAGTCTGCTTTCTTGGTTGGTAAAATGTTCTTTCTTAAACTGAAGTTAAACCTGTCATTTTGTAACTTCAACTTACAGGTTCTTTCACAAAACACAACAATTTTTTGTGTGTGTCTAGGCCTCCTATCCTTGGTTCCTTCAAAAAGACCTTGAACATAATGAAATCCAGCCCTCTCATCACCCCATTGTTCTCCTTCTAGCTTTCCAGTGTCTTTCTGAAAAACGTGATCCCCCAGATGATTTTTGAGACATAAGATATTAATGCAGCAGCCCTAGCTGGGCGGCTCAGGTGGTTAGAGCGTCATCCCTGTGCACAAGGGTTGCAGGATTGATCCCTGGACAGGACATATATAAGAATCAATCAATGGCTTGACCAGGTAGTGGCACAGTGGCTGGAGCATAGGCCTGGAACTCTGAGGATCCAGGTTTGAAACCCTGAGGCTGCCGGCTTGAGTGCAGGGTCACCGGCTTGAGCATGGGATAATATATATATGATCCCATGGTCACTGGCTTGAGCCCAAAGGTTGCTGGCTTGAAGCCCAAGGTCACATTGCCTTGAGTCCAAGGTCGCTGGCTTGAGCAAGGGGTCACTCGCTCTGCTGTAGCCTCCCCAGTCAAGGCACATATGAGAAAGCAATCAATGAACTACTACGGTGCTGCAACAGATAACTGATGCTTCTCATTTCTCTCCCTTCCTGTCTGTCTGTCCCCTTCTCTCTCCCTAAAAAGAAAAAAAAAAAAATCAACCAATGAATGCACAAATGAGACAGCAAATTGATGTCTCTCTCTCTCTCTAATCAATCTTTAACATTTAAAAAAGATATTAGTGCAGCCAAAGTTTGTTATTTCTTTTAGCAGCTACAACTCACTGTCAGCTCAGATACTTCAGATAAAATAACTTCATCTCAATGCATTTCCCCTTCCTTTTGGATTTGAGGCTGTTGAAATGAGATACAGGTTGGGAAGGCTGCGGGTTTACTATGTTGAGCTTATTTCTGCCCTTGATGAATACTGTTTCCGTTCAGTCTGAGGAAGAGGGCCCTTAGCGCAGACCCAACATACAGAGCTGTTTCAAGAATTCAGACCGAAGCAGCGAATGAGTTTTTCTTAGAAGGAAAAAAAATTCACCTTTCTCCAGGAAATAAGCCTTCACTGCAGATCTGGGAAGGTGTTTTATTCATCTTTGTTCCCTAGCACCTCGCTGGTAAATGGCTTGATGAATCCTGCCAACTAGATACCAATTTCAACTGGTGGGGTGGGGTGGAAAAGAAAAGCTGTTTTTGCTGATGCCGTTTTTTCTTCTGGTTCTAGAATATAAAAATTGTATATGCAGTAAAATGGTTTAACCAAACCTAGGATGTGGTCACTTGTTTCTCTTGGAAGTCCTGACACCTTCTGGGGTGAACATTCTGTCATCTTAGATTTCCCCCCTTCCACAAACCCAAGCTGTCTTAAGCACTAATATGTCTATTTGTTGTAGACGTAATCTAGAAAAAACTTATTCTCCTCAACCCTGTCCCTCAGCCCCTTAACACCCTTATTCCACTTGCCACCCCACCCTCTCCTGCCCCTCAGCCCAGTCCACAAACCGACAGGGGTTTAAAGTTTAGGATTTGATGTCATCCTTGGGCAGAGACCACAGGACACACACTCTTCAGGGACAGCTTTGGGAGGCCATGTGCTGTCCCCCTTAGGAAGTGGGAGAAATCCCTGCGGCTCTGAGTTGTTCCAATGGTCTGTCCAGTGAGTGATTCCCGTTTCCCCAAAGGCTGCCCCTCATTAGCATGAAGGGGGTGGGGGGTGGAGAAGGGATGAGGGGAGAGAAACAGCAAAAAGCCCTGGTTCAGTTTTAGAGCCTGGGAACCGTGTCTACAAAAATGACAGCTAGAGCTTTCTGGCTCCTCTGTCTGATCATTGGGTCATCTCCTGAAGCCCCAGTGGCGGAGAGAAAAGGTAAGATCGAGGAAACGCTGAGCCCCGGGAGAGGGGCTGGGAGCCGGGGGGGAGATGAGGAGACGGCACGGGACGAGAAAAAGGTCAGAGTTTGCCAGAGGGGTGACTCCGGGTCCGCGTTTATGTTCGCAAGGAGCAAAATGTGTCCCCAGGATTCTGTGTGTCTTGGCAGCCTTTTCGGGAAGAAGCCAGTTCAGCTACTGAAATGATCTGGAGCAAGCCGGGCAGGCTGGGGAAAACTTTGCATGTTAAGTAGTTGCTCCATCACAGAGCAGGGAAAGTGTCAGAAGGGGTCGCAGCATGCCTTTTGGGAACCTCGTTGGCCGGGCTCGCAGGACGCAGCGGCTGCGGGCGCCCGAGTCCCGCTGGCGATCGCAGCGCTGGTGCACCCACCGGGGCCGGAGACGCAGGGAGCCGTCATCCGACCTTCTTCCCCTCTCACTGCACCCCTAGCACATGGCCCTGCCACACTTGAGCCTTTAAAACACAGTTTCATGCATGAAATGAAAATAAGTTACTGAAGGAATGCAGAAATAAGGGATTTTCTGTGGGGAGGTGTTTTTGTTTTGCATTTTAGGGGATGTTTTGTCCGATTCACTATCTCTGGGAAAATAGCTTCCACACCTCACAGTGCAATTTACTGTGGGTTATTTTTCCACATGGAAATGGAATGACTTCAGTGGAATTTAACCCCAAATATCGGACAATCTTTCCCATGACAACAGATGGTGGTATCAATAGAGAAGCGGTTGTGAGGTCAACAGTTGACTGTCAGGAGTTGGATATCCACCAGAACTTGATTCAGCTGTGTAGGGGACAACGTTGACCATGATGAGTCAGAATCAACCTCTTTGCAAAAACATGAACTATCACCAGCTATTATTGTTGAAGGAAAGCTGATTTTAAAGGAGATTGTCAATTTGGCAAGATACATCACTTTAAACGAAGTGTTGCAAGAGCTGCAAATGGGCAGATCTAGCTCGTCAATGCAAGAGGAGAGAAATGCCTGAAACCAGCCGTTAAAACAACAGCAAGGGAAAAATAAAGACAGGTTCCCGTGCCAGTTTGGAGGGAACCCGGACCCAGGCAAACAGGGAGCTGATATTGTGTAACTGGGCATGGAAAGTTGCCCAGCCTCCAAGTTGGCTGAAGTTTGCTCACCAACCTGTCTGCAGCTCCGGAGAAAATAATTAATAATTTAAAAATTTTGTTTGCATGCCTTACCATTTAGGAGGTTTTTGTCCATCATCCAAGGAAGGGAAATTGTAAGCGATGTGTGTGCTTTTATACTTAACCAGGGGCCTCTGCCTCCCAGCCAGGCTTTAAAAAATCTTTCTTAGCTGTGGTTTACTAGTAGTAAGTGGTGTCCAAGAAGCCAGATAAAAATCCACTCACAAATGCTCGCTTCTACAGAGACCAAGATGACAGTGTAAATATGGATGGGAAAACCAAATAGTTCTGTTGTCAGGGCGTTGAAACAATTAGGAGAACCTGTAATATGAGACCTCTCCCCCTGGGGTTTGCTCTCGTACTTTCTCAACAAACTGGACACAGCCAAGAGGCGGATGTTTATATAGATATTAAAGAAAGAGCAGAAAGAGTTTGTTCAGCTAGAGTTGTCAGTTATGTCTGGTCCCAGAACAAATCATTTAAAAAAGCTATAGATTTGGAAAGGTTCTCTAACAGAAGGAAATGTTTCTACGTGGTGAGAAAGATCTGCCTGGCCGGCCTGTTCTTAGAGGGCGAGACGGTCACCCCCGACTTCCTCTGAGCCCAGAAGATGGACCAGAAGCTGAGGTCTCCCTTCCCAGACGACAGGGGCGCGCCTTCCCCGTCCCCTGCGTTCTCTTCTTCACTCCCGGCCTCCTGGCCCCCCTGCTCCCGCAGGTGCTCGCTAAGGCGGGCGCTGTCCCCCATGTGCTCCCGCCCCCAAGGCGCCGCTCCTTTCCCCCACCGGCCGCGTCTCCGCGGCCCGCCCTCCCGCTCAGCCTCCGGGTATCTCTTCTTCCCTCCCTGCAGCCTCGCTGCCGCATGACAGAAGCGCGGACCCAGGCGGCGGTCCGAGCGCGGAGGAGACGCCGGAGCTCCGGGCGCGGCCAATCCCCGAGGCCGCTCCTCCCGCCTGGTCGGGCCCGCGGCGCCGGAAGCCCCCGCTGTCCGCGGAGAACCGGGCCGGCTTCCGGGAGGAGGCCGCGCGCGCGCCCGCAGGCCCGCCCAGCCCGCGCCTCCCGCAGGCCGAGAACCGCGCGTCGCCGCGCCGCGCGCCTGCGCCGGAGGACTCCCTGCGCCGCTCGCGCACCCGGGCCCTGCGCTTCCCAGCCGCGCGCGCCGCCGCCGCCGCCTGGGCCGAGCCCGCTCACCCTAACCGCCCGCGCGCAGCCGCACCGCCTCCTGTGCCGCCGCCGCGCCTCGGCCCCCCACGAGGAGACGCGGAGCCGGGTGCCGAGCCCTGCGCGCGCGCCTGCGGGGCGGACCTGGACGAGCGCGAGTCTTTCTGCGCCAGCGAGTTCGGTGAGCCCCGCCCCGCGGCTTCTCCCGTGCCGCCTGCGAGCCCTTCCGAACCGGACGCTCCCGGAAACCCACCCGCTCGGTCCTGCAGGGCCCAACCCGTGGGGACCGGGTCGTGATCTGTTCGACACGCACTGGGGAAAGAAAGAGGAAGTGAACGTTATGCATTTGTCCAAACTCTTTGTTCTCTGAAAGCAGCAGTGAACGGGATCGTGCATGATGTGGATGTGCTCCGCCCAGGGATCCAGCTGGTGACTCTGCTGGTGGACCGGGACGGGCTGTACAAGACGAACCGCCTGTACATCGCTCCGGACGGGTTTTTCTTCCGAGTCCACGTCTTAGCCCTAGCCTCCTCCGCTTGCAGTAAAACCTGTGCAGAATTTAAACCTGGTATTGAAACTAATCTAACCGGCCATTTTTATATGTACCTGTACTTTAATGTCACCGTTTGTAACTTGGGTGCCACAGCTTGGTCTCTATTGGTAATCCCAACACCTTTGGTAGGCAGGGGTATTCCAAAATGAATAGAATGTAGACAGGTATTTCCGCCATCAATCCCGGACCCGGGGGATTTAAGCTCCATTAATGCCCCACCCTAAACACCTCCAGTTAAAGGTGGGAACAGCACGAACTGGCAGCAAGCAGACAGTCAATATTCGTTGACAAACTGAGTGTACGAAGGAATATCGTTGCCAGAAAGGATGCATAAGGGGCTGTACTTAAACTGAGTTTATTAGTCTTCTTTTGAGGGGTGGGGCACAGGATACTTTCTCGCAGTCTTTCAAGAGATGTGCTCTGGGAAATACTGATACATTGCATAAGGAAGATACTTCCTTCTCTAGTGTTGACTCTTTACAGGCTGATTATAACCGGTTATCTTCTGAAGGTCACTACTAGACTGTTTCCACCTGTTGTCTGAGGTTTAAATGTCTGAGTCAATATATAGGGCAGGGGTCGGGAACCTATGGCTTGCGAGCCAGATGTGGCTCTTTTGATGGTTGCATCTGGCTCACAGACAAATCTTTAATAAAAAAATGTTAAAAATATAAAACATTCTCATGTATTACAATCCATTCATTTCCTACCGCTCATGTTCATGGTTGCAGATGGCTGGAGCCAATCACAGCTGTCCTCCGGGACAACACCAAATTTTTATTGGATAATGCTTAATGTACACCGGTCGTTGTATGGCTGTCACAGAATTACATTTTAAAATATGTGTTTATGGCTCTCTCAGCCAAAAAGGTTCCCAACCCCTGATATAGGGGGTCCTTGGGTTATGACACAGTTCCGTTCAGACGACAGTTACGTAACCAGATTTTGGTGTAAGTCAAAACACACCCTACCCAAAGTCACTTACCTATCCTAACACAGTTGTAAAATCATAATCTAGAACAGAAAAACACAACTAAGCCACAGAAAAAGGACATAAATATATTATACACTGTACTGCTTATTTTTCCATCCTGCGTAACCAAACTAGTTTGCTCACATAGTCCATAAGCACAATGCTAATGGTAAGCAGAAACACTCGTCTCAATTTTTTAAAGTTTTTATGGGAGTGAGGGTCATAAGCTCGAAACGTCGTCTGTAGAGGCTGTTGTAACCCAAGGACCCCTGTGCTAGACTCAAGCTTAGGCATTTCTTAAAAATCTTACATTTTCTTACTTCATGGCATTTAAGACACTATTAATTTATATTTTGGTTACTATTTTTTTCAGGCAGCAGATATATTGTGATGGGCCATATCTACCATAAGAGACGGCAGCTCCCTACAGCTCTGCTCCAGGTCCTAAGGGGGCGCCTCCGACCAGGGGATGGACTCCTTCCGAGCAGCAGCAGCTATGTGAAAAGGTTTAACCGAAAAAGGGCTGTGCAAGTTCAAGGTGCAGCTCACACCCAATGTTTGAATTGACCATCCTGGCATTGCTGGACCAGAAGAAATTTGGAATTGATCAACAAGACAGGAAAGGTCTATCTTCATGTAATGAATGGGATATTTCTTAGAAGAGAGCACAGGGCTCCTTTATAGGAACTAGTTGCATAGTTCCGACTTTAATAATGGTGAAGTTGTCACCTTATTCACAAAATGCTTCTTAAATGGTATGCGTCTGTGCTTGGTGGCAAAGTTATCCAACTAGTGCCAGTTATGCACATAGCTACTGACCTGTCCCATTAACAGATCACTGCTTCATGCTGTTTATTTTTAATTATTTTAATTTAAATACATTCTCAGTAGAAATAGTTCACAAAAAAACATTTCCTTGATTTAATATACAACTTTGAATAGTTTATATCACATATCAAACCAAATTTTATACCTATACCATCACATTTTTAAGTTCTGTACATAACAGTAAGTGCACTAGTCAGACATGTATGATGTCATATTGATCAAACAGATGGGTCAGAGCCCAAGACAAGGTATAAAGTTTTACACTTAAAGAATACTAAAGGGTTTAATTCAAGCACATTATTCAGACAAGTGTTTCTGATAGACCAAAGTGTAAGATATTTTCCTGCCTCCTTGCTCCTAAAATTGTATGTTTTGGGCTGAACTGGCAGCTATCCCAATGCTAAACATATTCTGATGTCATTTTTTTTCTATTAAGATCAAGTCTCATGTTTGTAAAGCAGTAAATCTTGCCTTGAAATCAGATCTTGGATGCACCTGTTTTTTTTTTTCTTTTAGTGTCACTGAGCCCCAAAGGTTTGGGAGAAGGCCTCCCTCAAACTTATTCCACAAACCCTAGAGCCAATATTCAATGACAGTTTCCAAGCATGTGCATTTCACACATTTTCCAGTTGGATTACAAAAGGTTTCATCACTAAATTTAATATTGATTTTTATACTTGAGTTCACAAAGATATTAACAATTTTTTTCCTCTCAGTTCATCTCAAACACTGACTAGACACTGATAACCCACAGTTGAAGATCACCACCCAAAGAAAGATAAAAAGGAACTACATTAAAGAGAGAAAACAGCCTATTTGGCCTTTTGTAACGGCCAGATAGCATTGTAGTGCACCAAGACAAGACAATAGGGACACAAGGGAAGCAAACAGCAGTACCCTAAGATAGAGTATCTGATTGTGACAAGACATCAGCTTACCTTATTTGTCCCAAACATGGGGCAAAAAGATAAAAGTTGAGGCTCTCATGATTATTCCATGGTTAAAGCAGTACTGAAAAAAATTTTTTAGAGAATTTTCCAAAAATGAGTCTTGCCCAAACATATTAAAAATCATACTATATGAACTATTCGCATCTGAGTATGCAGTGAATGCAAAGCTTCCGGGTCAGTTTTAGGATAAAAACGCAATGTGACAGCAGTCACGAAAATCAAAGCCTAATTTTTAAATATCACAAGACTAAGTGGTGATCTTCAGTAACATGGTGGGGAAATTTAAAAAATGGCCAAATAAACGATTGGTTGGGTGCTCAGATGTTAGAACATAAAGAATTTTAAGTAGGTCTTGTTTGAAAGAGGAGAAAACACTTCTACGTACCTTAAGGTCAGAGTTTGATTAGACTGAGTTGATAACACTAGTTTCTGAGTTTTGGAAACACAAAATATGCCAGAACCACGTGACCTGCGCGATGCTGGAGGCCACACAGTCAGTACATATGCCCAGGCAGACACAGCAGGCCAGCCTTTTGGAAAAATTAAGGCCATCGTTTTAAGACCAGGCTTGCAATGAATCAGGTGAAGCTCAGATGACTAAGAGCATTGGTGGGCATGGGCTCAGGAGATGGCGAAAAGATTGGGAACTCTAGGTGAGCAAAAGAGGTGAAAAAGAATCTCCTTTCCATTATTCAGTCAGTACACTCTGGAATTTTATGGAAAATCTTAATTAGCAAGTTCATTGTAGTTCCTCTTCCTTTTGGCCTATTGATAGATTTTCCTCAGCACATGTATTTGTGCTCCCAAGACCAAAGGGCTCCGTGCACAAGTAGTCTCCCAACAATAAAATACTCTAGTGCACCCTCCTTCCAGTTACGCTACTAAAATTCAAAGGAAAAATGTTACTTTCTTGGGGGGTGGGTAGGGCAAGGTCCATAAAACATACCTTTTCAGTGCTATCTCTTACTGTCTTTCAAAGATATCGCTTGGCACTGTTTATTTAAAATCATGTTTAAGGGTTAGCAAACACGTCTATGCAAACACCTAACAGACCCAACATCTAAAATGTACAGTTTCAATGTCAGGAACAGGACTTTATCATATAAAAAATATAGCCTACTTCTTCAATTGAATTTGGTCCCAACTGGATGGGTGTGATCTTCTAAGAAATGTCTTTTTTTGGTATCTTATTCTAAGTATCTAGAACAGCGGTTCTCAACCTGTGGGTCGCGACCCCGGCGGGGGTAGAACGACCAAAACACAGGGGTCACCTAAAGCCATCAGAACTCCCCCCCCCCTCCGGGGTCGCGACCCACAGGTTGAGAACTGCTGATCTAGAAGGATCTCAGAGTGTTTCAAATTATTAAAAATCCTCCTCAGCTGCCTCTGTCCAAGTCCTTACATAAGACATCACTTTTCCCCTGAGATCCCACCCTTCTCATTTTAAGGACTACAAATCTGAGACTTATGGTAATGGCCTCAATCACAAAAAGGGGGAGTACTGCATAATCATGGAGCTCTGTCTAGCTCTGTATGTGTGCAGACTTAAAAGGTCACCGGGCTAGCTCTTGAATATCAGAAACACAAAAGATGCAGGGAGTCTGCCTAACAGAAATGAACAGGAACAGAGAAAGAAGTTTTATTTGCACATCCTAGAAAGGCAGGTTATAAACAACAGCAAGTGTCCAGGTCTCTAAAAAAACACACTAAGCCACTTGAACTATAGAAAGGCAATTGTTTTACTTCAGAAAATATCTCTTTAAAAGTTCACTTTTTAAAACCTACCACTGCAGGACATCAACTAAAATCAAATCCTGCAGAATTTGGAAAGGAGAAAAAAAGCCTTACCAATATTATGAAAATACTTTTCACGAAATAGTTTCAAGGATTGTGAATTTGGCAGATGAAACCTATTGATATACATTAAATAGATTTACATGCCCAAAGACTGGGTAGAAAAGCCTAACAGTATCACAAATGTACATTCTACTACTTGGATCATTGAAAGCAAAATAGCTGCAATATGTGTATCTTACTGAATAGCAGAAGCTTGTGAAAGAATATGCATAAAAAAGCAGCTTTTGAAACTTGTGTTATAAGAATGCATATTTTTCAAAAATTACCTTTGGAAGACTAAAATTCTGTAATTGATAAAACTATAAAATGTCTGTGTATTTATATGGCAATAGAAATTTCAAAAGGCTTTATAATATTAAATACACATGAAATTAACATCTTCCTGGTCAGAGGATTCCCATAAAATTTACCTTTTTTTGTACAACTTGGCAATGCCAACAACTACAGAAAATATATCAACCAACCACTGTTTCATTAGAAACTGCACCAAATCCAATGTCAAAAACATTACTTTATTTTTCTAGGATGAAATGTCCTATTACGTACAAAAAGAATCGCTATTTAGAATTTGCCACAATCTGTTAAAAACATAGCAATCTATTGCCTACAAGTAGGAAAGTTCTTGCTGCAACAAGTTTTAAATGAGTAAGCCCATATATATCTCTATCTCTATATATGAATAAATAGTACAGAGATACTGTGATGTGATGAGATGCAGAATACTTTTATAATTCATTGAAATGTATGATTCTTGCATCAGCACAGTGCATACAATATGTAACATTTTTCCAAAGTAAAAGGACAAATTAACTTATATTTGATTATTTCCATGTTAATATTTTAAGCAAAAACAGTTTCCATGTTTTCATATTGAGCATTAATCTCTAGTTTGTAAGCAGAGGTTTAAGTGACATTTTTATGGTACAAAAAAAGAATGGGCTTCATTAGATAAAATTAACCCAGAATAACTTGTACACCTGAGCCTGTAATAAGAAAAAACTGGGAACGTAGTAACATCTTCCTCTTAAGAAACTAAGGTCTGGGAAAGGTTTTGCATAGCAGGGTGATATTAAACAGAAGGAAACTTTAAAAACACTAATTCTGGAACTGGGTGGGGCAAAACTAATATGAAACTAGTGCAAAATCTAGTAAAATTTTTTTGCAAAGCTGCATAAACCAACCATGGCAGATCTAGAAGCTATTATTACAATGCCTTAATACAAGGGTAAGGTTAGAACACTGAAAGGAAAAACATGCAAATATATCCTCCTCCACTGCTTACGTTACTTCTTTCTCATGTGGGAAACAAAACAACCAACAAACAAAAAATACAAAAAAGATGTCATCTCAAAAAATGCCTTTTATAAAATCTCAGTAGCTGACAATTTGCCTGCTATCACATAACGTCCAGATGAAGGCAAGGTGTGTTTTGTCACATTACCTTTCTTATTCATACAAACAACTGATGCAATGGGACTAGCACCCCTGAAGATTTTTCTCTGACGTGATGAGTGGACTAGGAATGATAAATGAAGGGCTGCTGCTATCCTGGACAAAGCAGGTCCCACATTAGATACTTCTGCCTTTTATGACTTTCCAGCCCCCCCCCCCACCCCGTTCCCTCAAAGGCTTACAGATAATCATTAGCGCACATTCAAAGACACCATCTGTGGGAGAAAAATGATCTCCATTTATTTTGTTTCATATACATCCATAGTTGAATTTTAATACAAAAAGAAAAAAATTAGAATCTGACAAATGTTTACAAACAAGATACCTTCAAATAGATTTTACCCATTTTAGCATGGTGCAGAGTAAATGACAAATTGTACTATTATATTCAAGGCAACAGAGTCTGTGTAGTCCAGGACCACTTAGCCCAACCTTTATGCAAGCCTAATTTTTATCTACCATGAACAACAAACTCATTGTTGATTCCCAGTTGTGTGTGTGTGCACATGTGTACATAGCAGCTCCTTTCATAGAAAGAAAAGACATCTAGAGGTCCTCTTGTACTTTCACCTATAGGAATCATGATAAGATACAGAATGGATTACATGTAACCAGGGCTGGATTGTATAAGAAAAAATAATTAGCTGACAAATGAGGGCAGCAATAAAAAAGCGTCTTTTTTGCAACAATAAATAAATACAGTCAAAAGTTTTCTGTGAGACTCTAAACCAGCTTCTTCACTGAAGAGCAGACGTGGCATTTCCATGGGGTTACACTTGACCCCATATTATCTTTTTTTCTTGCTTTCTTTTTTCTTTTTTTTTTTTCCAATAAACAAAGTTTTCCCGCTTCTGCCACAATAGTAAAACCATTGGATCTTGACAAGATAATGGTGTCGTTGACTTCGCTTTTCCCTTGTCCGTTGGACAAAATTGGTCTCAAGAATAAAATTGGACTGTTATGACCAATAAAAACGAAGTTTAGGTCAAGTCTTGTCAGGATAACCTGACTGAAAACATCTGGCTCCTTAATTTAAAATAGTTCAGACAACCAGATTCTTGCTGTGTTTTATGTTTAGGTTAACACGCTGAACTTTAAGAAGCTGTAGACTGCAGTTTGTTGTTATGAGACCTACAGAATACAGAAAAAAGGGAACAATTAAGCACCCTTCATTTTTTAAAACAATGATGCTTTATGTGAATGCCAAGGTCAGTCTGTCTGGGGGAAATAGCCATGTTCTTTCATTTACCCTTGGTAAGCAAAAGTATGAGAATAAGTAAGAAATTTTTAACTTTAGTATTAAAATTTTTCACTTTACACTAAACATGAAAATTCACTGAAAAAAAAGCGCCAATATTAAAATATATATATTTGTCTAAAAGTTACATTTAGATGAAGGGACAAATAGAGACATTTACAGAACATTACCATTGTGGTAAAAGGTGTATGTGTGTTATGTGTATGTGTACACGCATGTGCACGCTCGTACTTATTTACACTGATTTCGGGAATGTGAAAAAAAATGTTAAGAGAAATAATATTAAAATCACATTTTTCTATTAAACTACAGAAAGTCTCCTTTCTAGTTTCACAGTTTTATTCACAACTTCCATTAGTAAACCAAATTACTGTACAGTTAGCAGGACTAAGTCAAAGTATGTTCTACTGCAACAGCATATATAAATACAGCATTTCAGGAGTTTACAGTCTTAAATACATTGTTCACCATGGCTGCTAGGACAAACTGTTTATTACTATACATCTTCATTTTTTACATAAAAAATTATATTAACTACTCTGAACTTTGGGAGGGGCAATTTTGAATTAGGTAATCACGTGGTTTAATAAAAGAAAGAGTGACCCCAACATCCAGTTCTGATTCCAGTTAAAAATTCAGACTAAAGATATCACAATCTGTAAGAAAACAAAGAACATGGATGGTATAAATGATGAATTATAACAAAGCACAGTAATGAAAATAATTTGCAAACAATGCTGGCAATCATAAATTAAAAATAAGAGAAAATATGGCAAAGGAAATACTGGAAATCCTTAAATAAATCAAACTTCAACAACTGGCCACATATGTGCTTCATTTGCCTTAAATCGACAAATCAACAAAAATTCCCCAATGTCTCTTCACTTATATATTGTTTAAGCAGAAGTGAGCAAACTTCTCAACTAGTTCCCATGTTATTAATATAATGTAAACTTAAATATTATAAAAGGCTACATGAGATCCTGGTGGCAAGCTCTCCTAAGTGTCCCCCCACCCCCAATTCTTCCCACCCGCCTCTCCTCTCCAGCAACGCAGTTGCTGCTGCTTCCATGCAGGACTTCTGCCCCCGAGCTTGGCAGCAGGGTGCAATTCAAACCCCCAGCTTCTACCAAAGGCTATTAGAGCCTTTCTTTAAAAAAAAAAAAAAAAAGGCAATTTTAGAAATTTATTCAAAGGAATAATTATTGAAGGTAAAAAACAAAAAGTATGGTGAGGCCTGTAAGTTATGGTCCTGTGTCCTATCGTTACGTAACCTGAATACAGATCTCCTTAGAATCAATCACTGTGCTTTCAGTGCTTAGGTAATCAGATCTGTTATACTCTTTCCAGTTTTATCAACTTTATATTGCTCCAGATCCTGTTACAGCAAACAGAAGTGAGCTCCGGTAATCATTTCCACCTTCCCTTCTTGAGTCCAAGTTTTATTTCCCTATAAATTTACTCTTTCTATGCTTTTTGTCAAGAGGCTGAGTCTAAAAGTTGAAGATCAATGTAGTACTTGTTACTAATAACTATGTAAATATTTTTTCCTGTAGCATCTACTCCTTTGCTAAGTGGGTATTCTCAGTGTTCGTATTTAACTTTTTGTTTTTCATGGAGATTCTAATCGCCTTTCATTTTCTCTGCTTACATTTTTTTTTAGAGGGAGAGAGGAAAGGAGAGAGAAAGGAACTCCAATCATACTTGCATCACTCTAATTGTTCATTAATTGCTTCTCCTACATGTCATGACCTGGGGGCTCCTGCTGAGCTAGACTCCTTGCTGAAGCCAGTGACCATGAGATCATTTTGATGATCCCATGCTCAAACCAGCAACCCTGCACTCAAGTTGCTGACCTCGAGGTTTCAACTGGAACCTCAGCATCCTAGGTCGATGCTCTGTCCGCTGCACCACCACAGGTCAGGTTCTGCCTACATTCCTAAATTATCCGCTACTTCCCTTGAGGGAGTGCTCCACTCTCCTGGTCCAATTTGAACTGCCTGCTGTAGAGGTCTGCTATACAAATGTCACCCTGGGTTAGGTAACTCCCATTGCTTTCTTGAACCTCCTGTTCCTGGATCCAAGATACTGTTTTCTTGATTTGCTTATTTTGCTACTGAACATCTAAAAAATAACTTGCTAAGGAAGGATGCATGGGAAGGAGACCCTGAGTCTTTCCATGACTAACTTATGTATTCTGTCTCTACACTTGACTGTTTGGCTAGACAAAGAATTCTAGGCTGAAAATCATTTTTCCTCAAACTTTTGGATTTCTCCATATTCATCTAGCACTCCATGTTGCGAGAGAAAAGTCTGATACCAGTCTGACTCCTGTTGCTTAGCAGGGTGTCTGTTTTACCCTCTTTAGAATCCCTGAGAAGAGCTTCTTTCATCCTTGGCATCTGGACATTTTATAGTGATGTATATGGTGGGTGGAACTTTTCCCATTTTCCAGCCAGCTTATTATCAATTGTCTTCGTCATCCCACATACCCCTGCTTTCCTACCCCACAGGGAGGCAGGAGCTTTATTTTTATTAACTGATGTATGCAATATCTGATACACAGCTGAGTCTCAACCATATGTTGAATGAATGAATGAATGTATTTGAAGTCTTGTGCCTCTCATTAGCTCAGGCAATTTATCTTATATAAGTCCTTTGATTATCTCTTGTCTTCTTTGTTTCTTTCTGGAATTTCCATTAAGTGAATACTGCACACTCAGTGGCTTTCAACCTTTTACACTTGGGGACCAGTGAAAACAGGGGACTGCTATTTCAGGGACTGCTAAGGCAGAAATCACCCTATGCATAAGCAAATTTGACTAAGATCTTTGGGTTTCCAATCTTCATACAACACCAGGGTGGTTGACTCTTCACAGGCTGGCCTGAAATTTCTGGCAGATTGGTCCCTGGACCAGCAGTTGAAAAACACAGTTCTATAACACTTCTCTTTCCCAGTTTTCATCTCCTTGTCTTTCTGTTTTTGATGCTGGGAGAGTTCCTTGATTTTAACTTTCTCTGCTTGCAATAAATTTAAATGTTTTCCAATCATTCCTTTTTCTCAGATTTGTTTTTTATTCCTAATATCCTGTTCACCATTTTGAGTCATTGCATTTTTTTTTTTTTTTACAGAGATAGAGAGAGAGAGAGTCAGAGAGAGGGATAGACAGGAACGAAGAGATGAGAAGCATCAATCATTAGTTTTTCATTGCGCATTGCAACACTAGAGTTGTTCATTGATTGATTTCTGATATGTGCTTTGACCGTGGGCCTTCAGCAGACTGAGTAACCCCTTGCTGGAGCCAGCGACCTTGGGTTCAAGCTGGTGAGCTTTGCTCAAGCCAGATGAGCCCGCGCTCAATCTGGCGACCTCGGGGTCTCGAACCTGGGTCCTCCACATCCCAGTCCGATGCTCTATCCACTGCACCACCGCCCGGTCAGGCTCCTGTTCACCATTTTGTAGATGCAATATCTTCTAAAATTTCTCTCATAATTTAGAGGGTGTTTTTTTTTTTTTAAAAAAGTTTAACGTTTTCCCTTATTTTTTCTGGGATCTACTTCTCTGCTACACCTTGACCTTCCTCTTTCACACTGCAGGCTCTTCTTCCTTACCTGGCTGTCTGTTCCCAGGTAAGAATCCATTAATGGACTAGACAGGCGCGAGAGCTCTGTGTACGAGTGTAGGGCTGACTGGCAGGATTTGCTTTAGATTGTGGTTTCTCAAGCTCACTACTGACATTCTGGGGCTGGATAACTCTTTCTTGTGGGGGCTGTCCCCTGCATTGTAGGGTGTTTAGCACCGTTTCTGGTCTCTACTTATACAGAGATGCGAGTACCACTTCCCACATCTAAACAAAAATAATGCCTCAGGCAATGCTAAATATGACAGTCACTTATAATGAGGGGACTGGGGAGCCTTTAATAGTGGTCCAATTGTCTTCTGTTTACTCTGGTTCTCTATAGTTTATTCCATTTCTTTAAAGAAAAATCCCGTGGTCTCCCAGTTCCTCGGGGTTCCTACACAGGTCTGTACACAGGAGTTAGGAAAAGGTGACTAACTCAAATACAGATGGCCCCCAACTTACAATGGTTCAACTTACAGTTTTTTAACTTTCCATTGTGCAAAAGGTTGTGCACTGTTTGAACAGGTGAGGCTAAGCTATGATGTTCAGTAGATTAGGTGTATAAATGCATTTTGACTTAACCATATTTTTGGTTTATGATGAGGTTTGTCGAGACAAAATCCCATCACAAGTTGTAAAGCATCTAATCTTCAGTCAACCTCCCCCCCCCCCCCCTTTTCCTTCTTTCCTGCCTTCTGTCCGATTCCAGAGTCTCCAGGCTGAAGTCTCTCTGGTCTGTGGCTTCCTGGCTTCATCCACTGATCCTCTTCCTTGTGTTTTCTGTCTTCCCAAATCTGTTGAAATCTCATTAGCTAACTAACTTTAACATATTGTTTTCACTATGCTGAGTTTGTCCCATTTTATTCTTTTTATTATTATTTTCCTGGGGATTCTGTCATATTGAATAAGTCCTCTTCATTTTAACTTTCGTAGCAAATAGGTTAATAGATAGGGGATGATAAAAGGGAAAGTTTTAGATTCTGAAAAGTTTCTTGGTTCCCAGTGTACATCCTGAGTGCCTACATACCTGCTTTCCTTTCTCCCTTGCCTATCGCTTTTGGTTCCTTGGCCGAGAAGGTAATTTTATACTTTAGCTGGGCTGTACTTCACATTTATTTTATGTAAACTGACTCAACAATGCAGTTCTTGATATAACTTGCTACAGGAAAAGGAGAGAGACAAAAAACACCCCTACAGACTTTGAAGGAAAATTACTATGTATAGCACTGTTCTCATACACTGATATACAGAGGACCTCAGGAGTTCATTAGAAAATTCTCAGGTCCCAAGCCAGGCAAGTTCTACCCAACTGAATAGGGACAGTCAAACTCTGGGCTGCTGAAGGGGAAACAATGAATAATACATCTCAGGGTCTATGAAGGGGCAGGAGCTACTACAGTAATGGAAGACAAGCATCTGTTGGAAAAAAGGAAGGAGGGAAGGAAGGGAGGGAGGGAGCGAGCTGTGGGCTGGAGAAGAGGGGCTGAGGTCAGAAACAAAAGCAACAAAAGCAAACTTCCTGAACATCACGCAAAGTTGTTCAGGACTTTTATGTACTCAAGGTTCAAAGGACAGATCTATGGATTTCAACTCTACAGTTTTGCCCACAAAAAAAGAAAACACTTTATGATTTAAAAGATATAGCAAACATAAATTAAGGAGAAAGTACTTCCATTCCTCTTTCATAGTCTTCCCCTTCCTCTGCCCTATAGAACACTTTTAATTTTAATTTTTAATTAAAAAAAAAATCACTAGGGCCCTGGTTGGTTGGCCCAGCAGTAGAGCGTCAGCCTGGCTTGTAGATATCCCAGGTTCAATTCCTGGCCAGGGCACAAAAACACAGGAGAAGCGCCCATTTACTTCTCCACCCCTCCCCTTCCCTTTCCTCTTTGTCTCTCTTTTCTCCTCCCATAGCCAAGGCTCCATTGGAGCAAAGTTGGCCTGGGCGCTGAGGACAGCTCCATGGCCTCTGCCTCAGGTGCTAGAATGACTCCAGGTCCAACGGAGCAACGGCTCAGATGGGCCAAGCATTGCCCCCTGGTGAGCTTGCTAGGTGGATCTCGGTCAGGCGCGTGCGGGAGTCTGTCTGCCTCCTACTTCTCATTTCAGAAAAAAAAAATTTTTTTTCATTGGGATTACAGTGGTTTGCAAAAGAATGTCACTTTTATACTTCTGTAAGAGCACTGTCTTACCACTATCTATGCATGCACATTTAAGAGAGCATCCTACAATCTGTAAACGTTTGATAAATATTTTATTTTTAAAAATGACTTTAATTCTAAGCAGATAACAAATAGATTCAGCAATTTCTTACTATTGAGCCTGTCCTCTTGTCCTTGACAGTATATCATCATGCTAGTCTTTTATTTTATTATAAGGATTCTTGATTTAAGGTCAAGTTTATCATAAACTGTACTGGTTGACTCCTTAGAAGTATACAGAGTTTGAAGAGCCGAATCAATTCAGAACACAGAACACATTTGCTCACCTGCTAGCCTTGAATCCTTTCAATTTTTGTACAAAGAACGATTCAAGAACTTCTGCACACTGGTAAAAAGGGGAGTCACTTGGATTGTAGTAACGACAGTTATCAAAAATTTTGGTCATATCTGCCACAAATTCCGTCAGTTTTTCATAATATCGTCTTTGTATTCTTTCTTCCATGGTGGCCAGATCTTAAAAACATGAAATGTAAAACGTTTTCAAAGCTTTAAGGTTGTTCCAATGTGAATATGGCTCCACAGTCCTGACTAACAAGAAGTTCAGTCAAAAAACAGACATTCAAGACTATCTAAGAAACATGTGAAAAACAAAAGCAACAAGAGAAAATTTAATCCATCAGACAGTAAAACTATTACAAAGCTGTGATAATGAATAGTCTGGCACTATGTAGGATGACACAAACATTAATGGGACAGAATCCAAAACAGGAACATCCCTAACTATAGTAAGCATAAGAATTTCATATATGTTGAGGATGTCATTTCAAATAAGTAGAGGAAGAAAGAATTCATAAATAATTGGGTTGGGGAAACTAACTATATATCTGAAGGAAAAATTCTACCTCACATTATAAACTGAAATAATTTAGGTGTTTAGGGCAAAACTGAAAACCATAAAAATTACTAAAACACAAAACATTATATATGTAACTAGTCACTAAATTGTGCATATAAACAGTTAAAACAGCAAATTTTATGTTCCATGTTCACACCCACGCACGCATGCCTCTGGAAGTTCCCATCTGTACTGGCAGGTAAACACGCAAACAAGGACAACTGTCAAAGTGCACCTACGAGTCCGACGGATTATTATTCCAAGCATGACCTGGGCACATCTAATCTGTGCGGGTAGTGAAAAAGTAAACACTTAACACATCACACCAGGCTATTATCATTCTTGTACTTAGGTGCTGGGTAGTTACAGCCTGACTGTTTTAATAAAGTATGTGAGCAGTGCTTAGACATTTCAGGATTCCTACTATATAAGTATAACTTAAAAGAGTACTGACAAATTTAGGCAGGGAAAAAGACTAAGGGCACAACTCTAGAGGTAGATTTTCTAATGCTTAATAAATTTGAATCCAAAAATGTTAAAAACTATCATATGGCCACATCAAAATCACTATAAAGCATTTATATGTCCTTACCATACAGATAGCCCTTAAATAACAATAACAACTACAGGAATATCTTAAGATAAATGGGCAAAAAAATACACAAATAGGAAACCCACAGAGAAAATGTTCAAACAGGCCCTGGCCAGCTGGATGAGTAATAGAGCATTGGCCCGACATGTGGACATCTTGGGTTTAATATCAGGTCAGGGCACACAGGAAAAGCAACCATTTGCTTATCCACCTGTCCACCTCTCCTCCTCTCTCCCTCTCCCTCTCCCTCTCTCTCTCTTCCTCTCTCGCAGCCACGGCTCAATTGGTTCCAGTGAGTTGACCCTGAACACTGAGGATGGCTCTGTGGCCTCTGCCTCAAGAGCTAAAAAATGGCTCCCTTGCTGAGCAATGGATCAACAGCCCCAGATGTGCAGAGCACTGCCCCCTAGTGGGCTTGCCAGGTGGATCCCACTTGGGGTGCATGCAGGTATCTGCCTCTCCTCCTCTCATTAAAAAACAATTAAAAAAAAACACAAAGGAAAATGTTCAAACAGTATATACATTAGTATTTATTAAGATCATGCAAACTCAAATAACCACTTTCTTTGTCCAGATTGGCAAGATTGAAAATTATAATGTCAACTTATTAACAGAGAGGTTGTCTCTATAAGGGGGAGAAAGAGTGGCAGCCAATTTTATAGTTTCTTTTCTAAACCTCTTTAACACCTGCATTTATATACCAAACATATTAGTCAAAACAAGTATTTTCAAATAAAAATATTTTCCCTGAAAAACAATAATAATCAGTGTTTTCAAGAGTACAGAGCAGGGGTCCCCAAACTACAGACCGCGGCTGCATGTGGCCCCCTGAGGCCATTAATACAGCTCCCGCCGCACTTCTGGAAGGGGCACCTCTTTCATTGGTGGTCAGTGGAGTACAGTTATGTGGCGGCAGCGCTCACATATAGTACTACTTTTGGTGACGCAGGACGCACATGTCACGACTCCAGAAGCGCGTCATATCACTTGTTACAACTAGCAGTGACAAATATGGAACCGGACATTGACCATCTCATTAGCCTAAAGCAGGCCCATAGTTCCCATTGAAATACTGGTCAGTTTGTTGATTTAAATTTACTTGTTTTTTTTTTTTTTCTTTTTCTGAAGCTGGAGATGGGGAGAGACAGTCAGACAGACTCTCGCATGCGCCCAACAGGGATCCACCCGGCACGCCCACCAGGGGCGAAGCTTTGCCCACCAGGGGGTGATGCTCTGCCCCTCTGGGGGCGTCGCTCTGCCGCGACCAGAGCCACTCTAGCGCCTGGGGCAGAGGCCAAGGAGCCATCCCCAGTGCCCGGGCCATCTTAGCTCCAATGGAGCCTTGGCTGTGGGAGGGGAAGAGAGAGACAGAGAGGAAGGGGGGGGGGTGGAGAAGCAAATGGACGCCTCTCCTATGTGCCCTGGCCGGGAATCGAACCCAGGTCCCCTGCACGCCAGGCCGACGCTCTACCGCTGAGCCAACCGGCCAGGGCCTACTTGTTCTTTATTTTAAATATTGTATTTGTTCCCGTTTTGTTTTTTTACTTTAAAATAAGATATGTGCAGTGTGCATAGGGATTTGTTCATAGTTGTTTTTTTTTCCTTTTTGTGTTTTTCTGAAGCTGGAAACGGGGAGGCAGTCAGACAGACTCCCGCATACACCTGACCGGGATCCACCTGGCATGCCCACCAGGAGGCGATGCTCTGCCCATCCGGGGCGTCGCTCTGCCGCAACCAGAGCCATTCTAGTGCCTGAGGCAGAGGCCATAGAGCCATCCTCAGCGCCCGGGCCAACCTTGCTCCAATGGAGCCTTGGCTGCGGGAGGGGAAGAGAGAGACAGAGAGGAAAGAGAGGGGGAGGCGTGGAGAAGCAGATGGGCACTTCTCCTATGTGCCCTGGCTGGGAATCGAACCTGGGACTCCCGCACGCCAGGCTGACGCTCTACCACTGAGCCAACCAGCCAGGGCCTGTTCATAGTTTTTTTTATAGTCCGGCCCTCCAACGGTCTGAGGGACAGTGAACTGGCCCCCTGTGAAAAAAGTTCGGGGACCCCTGTATAGAGAGAAGGCGACAGATGCACACTATTAGTGGACACTGTTCAATTTGCTGAAGTGCAATTTAAAAATATTTACCAAAAGCCTAAAAAGTAAATATTTCCTCTGGCCCAGAGACTCTAATTCTAGGAACTTTTCCTAAGAAAATAAACAAGTGCAGGCCGATGTATGAACAAAGATGTTCACATAAGTGTTGTTTATAGTAGCATAAACTGTACACAACCAAAAACTCCATTAACCAGGGGGTGGGGTAGTGATTAAAATCATCCTAATTTTATATAATTTAAAATGATGTACGTCTTACCACAGCTGATGTGAGAAAGGTATGACAAGTTTACAAAGTATGTTATAAGCTGCTGATCTTGTTGGTTCCCTCATATTCCCAAAAGAAACAACAATTTTCAAGTGAGTCCATATCTTTCCAGACATTTCTTATGTACTTTTCTAGATATTTTAAAGATATTTAAATACCCATAGAAAATACATAATTGTTCACTCCAAAAACCTAGGTATTGGCCCTGGTCAGTTGGCTCAGTGGTAAAGCATTAGTTTGGTGTGTGGATGTCCCAGGTGTGATTCCTAGTCAGGGCACACAGGAGAAGCAACCATCTGCTTCTCCACCTGTCCCCTTCCCCCTTCCCTTTCTCTTCTCGTCCCACAGCCATGGCTTGATTGGTTCGAGTGCATCAACCCCGGACACTAAGGATGGCTCTGTGGAGCCTCCACCTTAGGTGCTAAAAATGGGTCAGTTGCGAGCACGGCCCCAAATGGGCAGAGCATCAGCCCCAGACAGGGGCTGCCAGGTAGATCCTGGTCGGGGCACATGTGCAAGCCTGTCTCTATATTTCCTCTTCTTTCACTTAAAAAAAGAAGAATAAAAAACCCTTAGATATTATTGTGTAACTTCTATTTTTCTTTCAAGAGTATATCATAGAGATCTATATAACCATTATGTACATACTTAGAAAAGATGGTGTTTACTTGGGTAAAAAAAGAAAGATAGAAAAAACAGTCTAGCTCTTGAAGAAAATAATTATGATTAAAATAAGGTATATTAAATTTACAAGCTATGTAAAGCCATTAAAATCATGTTCTTGAAGATAATGACACAGGGCCTGATCAGGCGATGGCGCAGTGGATAGAGCGTCGGACCCAGGTTCAAGACCCTGAGGTCACCAGCTTGTGTGCGGGCTCATGTGGTTTGAGCAAAGCTCACCAGCTTGGATCCAAGGTCGCTGGCTCGAGCAAGGGGTTACTCGGTCTGCTGAAGGCCCAGGCACATATGAGAAAGCAATCAATGAACAACTAAGGTGTCGCAACGAAAAACTGATGATTGATGCTTCTCATCTCTCTCCATTCCTGTCTGTCTGTCCCTATCTATCCCTCTCTCTGACTCTCTCTATCTCTGTAAAAAAAAAAAAAAAAAAAAAAGATAATGACACAGGAAGATGTCTGTCAGACAGTAAAATATTTTTAAATTTTTATCTATTTATTTATCTGAAGTTGGAAATGGGGAGGCAGTCAGACAGATTCCCACATGCGCCTGACCGGGATCCACCCAGCACGCCCACCAGGGGGCAATGCTCTGCCCATCTGGGGCGTCACTCTGGTGCAACCAGAGCCATTCTAGCGCCTGAAGCACAGGCCATAGAGCCATCCTCAGCGTCTGGGCCAACTTTTGCTCCAATGGAACCTTGGCTGCGGAAGGGGAAGAGAGAGAGAGAGAAGAAGGAGAGGAGGAGGGGTGGAGAAGCAGATGGGCGCTTCTCCTGTGTGCCCTAGCCGGCAATCAAACCCAGGACTCCTGCACGCCAGGCCGACGCTCTACCACTGAGCTAACCGGCCAGGGCCTATTATTTTATTTTTTGAAGTGAGAAAGTGAGAAGTGGGGAGGCAGAGAGAAAGACTGCCTGCCGCATGCGCCCAACAGGAATCCACCCAGCATGCCCACCAGGGGGCGATGCTCTGCCCATCCAGGGCATTGCTCTGTTGCGACCAGAGCCACTCTAGCGCCTGAGGCAGAGGCCATGGAGCCATCCCCAGCGCCCGGGCCATCTTTGCTCCAGTGGAGCCTCGGCTGCAGGAGGGGAAGAGAGAGACAGAGAGGAAGGAGAGGCGGAAGGGTGGAGAAGCAGATGGGTGCTTCTCCTGTGTGCCCTGGCCGGGAATCGAACCCGACGCTCTCCACTGAGGCAACCGGCCAGGGCCATAATCTCAATTTTAACACACTGAAAATGTAATGGAATTTAATGAGGAAAAGATGAAAGATGCATTTTATCTTTTCTTAATTCCCTAAAATTTTACAATTAACCTGTAAATTTTTAGAAGAAGAATTACTACCTACCTACCTATGTAAAGCAGATTTTATGAATCAGATATGCATAGAAAAATTACTTCTATCTCAACATCAGAATAAGAGATGTAACACCTACTTATTTATGTTTTTTCTTTTCTTTTTTTTGTGTATGTATGACAAGAATTGAGAGAAAGAGACAGAAAGAGGGATAGACAGGCAGGAAGGGAGATGAGAAATGTCAATTCATCGCTGCGCTCCTTGTCTCCTTAGTTGTTCAGTGATTGCTTTCTCATATGTGCTTTGACAGGAGGGTGGGGGTCGACTGCTGAGGGAGTGACCCCTTGCTCCAGCCAATTACCCTGGGCTTCAAGCCAGCAACCCTGTGCTCAATCTGTTGAGTCTGCGCTCAAGCCGGATAAACCCGCACTCAAGCTGGTGACCTTGGGGCTTTGAACCTGGGTCCTCCACATCCCAGTCCGATGCTCTATCCACTGTGCCACCGCCTGGTCAGGCTATGTTGTTTTTTTCAAAAATACTTTTAGCTAGCCCTCATTATCTTTTCTTCATGTTTCCGTCTTTTAAAAAGTTATGCCCTGGCTAGGTAGCTCAGTTGGTTAGAGTATTGTTCTAATACACCAAAGTTGTAGGTTCAATACCAGGTCAAGGCACATACAAGAATCAACCAATAAGTGTATAAATAAGTGAAACATCAAATTGATATTTCTCTCTCTTTCTCTAAAATGAATAGTGAAAAAACAAACAAACAAAAAAAGGCTGTCACCCAATATAAATCCTTTCCGTTAAACAAACATTTTCAGCCCTGGCTGAATGGCTCAGTTGGTTAGAGCAGCTTCCAATGTGCAGGGGTTGCTGGTTCAATATGGTCAGGACACATACAGAAACAGATTAATGTTTTTGTCTCACTCTCTCTCCATCTCTTCCTCTCTCTCTAAAATCAATCAATAAATTAAAAAAAAAAATCCCTGGGTGGATAGCTCAGTTAGTTAGAAAGTATGGAGGTTACAGTTTGATCCCAAGCCAGGGCACATATAGGAACAGATTGATATTCCTGTCTCTGTATCTCCCTTCCTCTCTTGCTAAATTCAATAATTTTTTTTTTTTTTTTTAAACAAGGACAGAGAGAGAGAGAGACAGAGAGAGGGATAGACAGTCAGGAACGGAGAGAGATGAGAAGCATCAATCATCAGTTTTTCGTTGCGACACCTTAGTTGTTCATCGATTGCTTTCTCATATGTGCCTTTACCACGGGCCTTCAGCAGACCGAGTAACCCCTTGCTCGAGCCAGTGACCTTGGGTCCAAGCTGGTGGGCTTTTGCTCAAGCCAGATGAGCCTGTGCTCAAGCTGGGAACCTCGGGGTCTTGAACCTGGTTCCTTCCGCATCCCAGTCCAATACTCTATCCACTGCGCCACTGCCTGGTCAGGCAATAAATAAATATTTTAAAAAATTAAACAGCCAACTATAACACATTTTTAAGAAATTTAAAAAAACCAAAAACAGCCTGACGTGTGGTGGCGCAGTGGATAAAGCGTCGACCTGGAAATGCTGAGGTCGCCGGTTCGAAACCCTGGGTTTGCCTGGTCAAGGCACATATGGGAGTTGATGCTTCCTGCTCCTCCCCCCCTTCTCTCTCTCTCTCTGTCTCTCTCTCTCTGTCTCTCCCTCTCCTCTCTAAAAAAAACAAACAAAAAAAAACCCCCAAAACAACAAACCACTGTATACCCCTCCCTCACTTGTATTAAGAACAATTTTTTTTAAAAACTGAGATATAGTTGACATATAACAGTGTATTAGTTTTAGGTGTACAACATAATGATTTGATATTTGTATGTACTGTAAAATCACCACCATCAGATTAATTAACATCCATCATCACAAAGTTATAATATTTTTTTCTTGTGATGAGAACTTTCAAGAACTCACTTAGCAACTTTCCAATATATTAAAGCACTTCACATTTATAAAATGCTTTGCTGGCTTTGGAATACATTTTTCATTAAAGAATTAGCTGGAGCTAATTCTTTAGCAGTTTTGGAAGCTTTTATGAATGTTGTAATTTTTATAATTTATTTCCATATAAACTATTTTTAATATAATCATTAGAGTTTTCCATCCTTTTTTTTTCCCCCCTGAAGCTGGAAATGGGGAGAGACAGTCAGACAGACTCCCGCATGCACCCGACCGGGATCCACCCAGCACGCCCACCAGGGGCGATGCTCTGCCCACCAGGGGGTGATGCTCTGCCCCTCTGGGGGCGTCGCTCTGCCGCGACCAGAGCCACTCTAGCGCCTGGGGCAGAGGCCAAGGAGCCATCCCCAGTGCCCAGGCCATCTTTGCTCCAATGGAGCCCTGGCTGCAGGAGGGGAAGAGAGAGACAGAGAGGAAGGGGGGGGGGTGGAGAAGCAAATGGGCGCCTCTCCTTTGTGCCCTGGCCGGGAATCGAACCTGGGTCCCCCGCACGCCAGGCCAACGCTCTACCGCTTAGCCAACCAGCCAGGGCCTAGAGTTTTCCATCTTAATACAATTACTTTTAACTTAAACTTACTACCCTTTTTCCCCCCAGTAAATGAGGCCATTTTCTCTTGGATCTCTACTGGGGGGTCCATAAAATCCCTCTCCTTCAGGGAAAGATGAGGAAAAGATAGGATGAGAGGCTCAGACAGAGCCCAACCCACGTATTCTTTTGTATGGCTGCATGATACCCTTCTTTTTTGTTTTGTTTTATACCCTTCTTATGTATCACTTGATTTAGCTACTTCCCTACGGCTATGCATTTCAATTCCAGTATCTTTGCAAGTTTAAACACTGCAGTGATGAACAGCATATTGTGCACATGTAAATTCTAGAAATGAAGCTGCTGGATCCAAGGGTATGCACACTTAAAACAATACATAATTCTTATTTATCCAACAAGTTATCAGACCAATTTCTACTCCCATCAAATGTACTCAACATACCCTCCTGACATATTAATCTTATGGATAATAAATGAAATATCTGCTGAGACTTCTAAAAAAACTCTATATTCAACTCAAGTACTTACCCATAGGTTCCTTAATGACACCGTAATAATCTGGTGCATCATTAGGATCCACTGGTTCCAAGAAGGGCCAGGCCATCTTATGAGCCTACAATTCAAACAAAAAAGCCATTCTTAATGTCAGGTGAAAATACTAATCAACTTCCATTTTCCTTGCAGTTACTGCATCAATCAACTCTTAAACTCCAAATGTCTTAAATGGATAGATAATAGTTTATACTGAGATGATTTTTGCTCTAGTCAAAAGTTATCTCAGATGGGCACACTCTTTAATAATAGTTTCCAAAGGATTGTCTGAGGACCCTGGCATTGGGGGGGGGGGGCACGAGGGAACACTAGCTTAGGAGTCAAGAAAGTTGGCCTGATGATGTTCCAACTGAGCAATGTTGGCACTGCAATCATATCTGTGGGTGTGGAGGTGTTTCCAAGTGCCGAATGGTCACCACTGCTGACTAAGGAGGTGGCAGAGCTGTGAGAGCAGATAACATTCAACCACACACTGAGACTACTGTTCTCCTTTCAGTTCTTTCCATTCTCCTGACAGACTGGGACAGGAGAAAGTGTCACTCAAGCACATATATCTTGACTACATCTCTAGTATCTGCTGATCTTATAAACCATATCTGCCTCCTTTTGATTTCTACTGAGGGAGGTAAGGCTTTAGCTCAAATCCTTAGATAAGCATTTATATCTCACTAGAATTTAATCAGAATGTTTTTCAATCTATGGTAGTGGGGTCAAGCTTTTTCTTTAAAAAAAATTTTTTTTTTTTACAGAGACAGAGAGAGTCAGAGAGAAGGATAGACAGGAATGGAGAGAGACGAGAAGCATCAATCATTAGTTTTTCATTGTACACTGCAACACCTTAATTGTTCATTGATTGCTATCTCATATGTGCCTTGACCGCGGGTCTTCAGCAGACCAAGTAACCCTTGCTTGAGCCAGTGACCTTGGGCTCAAGCTGGTGAGCTTTTTCTTCAAACCAGATGAGCCCTCGGTCAAGCTGGCGACCTCGGGGTCTTGAACCTGGGTCTTCTGCATCCCAGTCTGATGCTCTATCCACTGTGCCACTGTCTGGTCAGGCTTAAAATTTTTATTTATTTATTCATTTTAGATAAGAGAGGGAACGGGGGGGTAGAGCAGGAAGCATCAACTCCCATATGCGCCTTGACCAGCAAGCCCGGGGTTTTGAACCAGGAACCTCAGTGTTCCAGGTTGATTCTTTATCCACTGTGCCACCACAGGTCAGGCCAATAAAGTTTTCTTTAAAAATAAAATTTAGGTTAAAAACTGAGTCATGGTCCTGGCCAGGTTGTTCAGTGGATAGAGCATCATCCCAGTGCTGCAAGGTTGAAGGTTCAACCCCCAGTCAGGGCACACAGGAGAAGCAACCAACCAGTATACAACTAAAAGGGAACAACTAAGTGGAACAATGAGTTGGTGCTTCTTTCTCTCTCTCTCTTTTGCTCTCCCTCCCTCCCTTCCCCCACCCACTGCCCCCAAATCAATGGGGAAAAATTTCACACGGGGGCATTTCACCTTCAAATTACCATATAGACTAGCTTCTCACCTGTAAAGAACGCAGCACCCTCTTCAAACCCTCATAGTCTTTCTCTGTTAGTGGTGTGAGCACTGTCATGGCATCCTCGGTTGACTGGCACTGTGGACAGACATACTCATCAATGAGCTCTGCCTCACTCTGCAAGATGCCAACGCAGCGCCCATGGTACCAATTCTGACACCGATCACAGCCAATATAAAATCTGCAAGGTCCGAAATGGAAATGTGAGTTCAAAAACAGATGGGATCATATTACTTATAACTTACTTTAAAAAAACATGCACCTGAAAATATTCTAACCCTGGGACATAAAATAGATTTAGTATTATAATCGTTTAATACTTTTGAAGATTGACATTCCTATGTGTTAATTTAGTATTTCTGATGTTAAATATAAGCATTAAAAGTTTATTAAAAACACTGTATAATACTAGAGAACCAATACAAAGAAAAAATGGAAAGCATTTTAATTGACTTTAAAGCTCAAAACAAAATAAAGCCAAAAAACTTTCAACAAGTACCCTATCATATGGGAAGCTGATATTGGCCACCCAACTGGGAGTTCAAAATCCTATAAGCTAAAAACAGAGTCTCAGAGCTGGTATCCAAATTAGTATTTTCCTAACCTACAAGAAAGCGCCATTTCAAACACTGACGAAGTCCAAACAAGTCAAGCTATTTTAATCTGATTAATTTCTATATTACATATTGAAGAATCAAGTCTACCATTAAACCATATTTTCCCAATGAATCTCAAACATTCACTATGAAGCAACATAAATTTTGAAGGGGAGGTAAAGAGGGAAGAAGAGAAAAAAATACTGGAAAGGAAATTGTAATGTAAGTGTAAAATTTATGCAGAAAATATCTTGCTTTTTATTTTAAAATAAATAAGTAACCAGTCAGAGCAATTTGGCTTCCTAAATTATTAAATATGATGCTCTTATTGGAACTCACTGTGACTCATCATAAGGTGTTCTGCAGATACAGTACAATTCCTCACTGCTGCCCTCTTGTGCCCGTTTACAATCATTACAGATGTACACATCCATTTTCTTAGCCTCCTTTTCTGTGATGCCAACACATTCTCCATGATACCAGTTAGTACAAAGATCACAGCCAATATAGAACCTAAAAGTGTTCACAATGAAAATGACAATGTAATTGTCATTTTGAGCGGCATGATACTTAAATCTGTCTTTCCTGTCCTGATTCACTTTCTTACAGGATAACTTTCTGCAATGAAGACAGCTAAACATCCTGAATCCGACCATTCTACCCCTGGCAAACTATAGCATCTGACTCTGTATCAAATGTGAAAACATAAAGTCACTCACATCAATTTCAACAAACACACTGTTGAGTGAAATATGGGTCTTTATAAACGTACTGGAATTTTAAAAAATAAAGAACACATTGATGGTAATGTCTGCCTCTTAATGAATGTGTGTGAAACTGTAACAGGCACAAAAACCAAAGCCAAAGAATCAAAGACTTACATCTGTCAAACCTATGCCACAGAAGCCATTTCAAAATCAAGGCTATTCCTTAGATAGGTTTGAAAATGTATCTCACAATTTAAATGGGAAAACAAAGCAAAGCGCAAACACCAAGTAGAAGTTACACTGGAAGGAACATGCAGGTCAGCCAGATGTAGACGATAGAGGATCAAAATATGATATGAAGAAGAAAACTAAAAAGATACATGTAGTGATTCAATTTCTACCAAGTTTTCTAAATAAACATTGGAATTTAATCTAATTGTGACAGATAATGACATGGGCCAATTTTTCAGTTAATGTATGTGTGACAATGTGGAGAGTGGCCAGGTTAATTAACTGTAAGGAGCTAACTGTAAGGAGCTGCTTCAATTCAAAACCAGGGATAAACAGTGCAGAGTGCTGTAAAGAGAGTTATCCAAAATGGCGAGAGGTTCTACAGTATTAGGCAAGGTGGGAAAATGTGAGTGTGTAGTAACTGTGAGCCTGTCACATACAGTTAAGCCTCAAGGCTTCTGTAATATAAAGTATCAAATGACAAAATGGAAAGTGTCTCTATGACAAACACACAGTGTATCTAAATGTGGTGACAGGCACTGTGTAGAAATACCATGTCAAAGTCACAGAAAGAATTAGTATGGACCACAGCGAACCAGATTGGCCTTGCCGAAACCACTGGTTCTAGCAAAGTGTTTCTTGATCTGTTCACCTAGAGAAATAGAAGTAGTCTTCAAGCTTCATGAACTTTATGAACATTAAGGAGTAATACACATTTGTGTGGTTTATCCTATTACCACTAACTTTTTCCTTTTGCATTAATGACTCTTGCATGATTTTCACTGCCACAGGGGTCTTCAACATGTTTCTGTATGTTGCCTTCACCAGAGGGTGGGCTGTATGTTCCGGAAGTTCAGGACTTAATTTCAAGTTTTAGTCACTCTCACTGGATTCTTAAACCGACCTACTCTGATACAAAAGATTACATAATACTCCTTAAGAAACCCCCTTTATCTCATTCGACTCAAACAGGGAGTGAATGAACCAGGTATACTGAAATGTTAAAAATGACAAACTTAAAAATATGAAATATCCACAAAATAATGAGGCAGTCTCAATACAATGAGTATGAACATGTGTGCCTCATTTTATGCAACTCAAACATTATATGAAATAAATTTCTGTGATTTTAATATTTTAAACAGGCCGAGAAAGACTGTTATTTAAAGAAATTTCATAAGCAAAACTTTATGTAAAGAGTAAAACACATTCTGTTTTGTTCTACGAGTCATTTAGTATCTTTTGCTTAAAGGGAGGCACACTTGTATTAGACTGAAGGAAAAATCAGTTGCTAGGGCTCCACTTTTTACATTATGTATAATTTCCAATAGAGTAAGACAATGAAAAGTGAAGATGCCTAAACTGATCTGTGTTTAATTCAACACAGAGCTAAGTCAACCAACAGAAAATTTTGATCTTGCACTTGTACATTATAATTTAAATTAAATAGCACCACCGAAGCAGATTTAAGGTTGCAACTTAAACATCATTAAAGAGAGAATTTTGTTTTAGAAATTGATTAGGCATCCACGTAAGACAGACATTCAGCATTCTTAATTCTAAGTGATCTTTTTTTTTTTAGCAAAATCAAAAACTTTTCAGTACTGTAAAAAATACTGTGATTAATTCCGACTTTAAAATGCCAGCCTACATTATAATGTTCAATATGGAAGCTAAACAGTTAAATGATAATGATTTAAACATAAAACTACATTTATAAAAATAAACAAACAAAACTACCTTTATACATTAGTATTTCTAACATCTTGTATCTATTACCAAGTATAAGTCACAACTGTCAAAAACAGCTTCCAGCTGCCATGTTCATCAAATGTTTGAGTGTCCTACTTGAGGAATAAATGGAACAGTTGAGGGTAAATGGAACAGTTTTGTACTTTTCTTTTTCCCCAAGAAGTAGGAACTTTGACAAAAATAATGTTGTCACATCATTCCAGGAGAAAAAAACATAGACTTGCTAATAATTGAATAATAAAAACTCAAAGCCACTCAAACCTCTTGCACCATTCATATTCACATAAGTCTCTAGAATTTGATGGTCAGGGCTGTGAACAGTTTCTACACAGGATGCTCAGAGCTCGGCAGCAACAGCAGTACAACTCCTTGTCCAAGTAGAATTACTGATTGATATTTGGAGTTAATCCAGAAATAAGAGGAGAAAGCCAAGGAGCAACAGAAAGCTTGTTTTTGACAGAAAAGAATATGAAAGAGAAACACGAATCATGAACATAGGAAATAAAATTTTTACTTGCTAGTGTCAAAGTTAAGAATAAGAGTTGCATGACCAGAGATGAAATGCTATTATTCCCCTTACTTTTAACTATTCCCATTTATGTTGCTACCAATATACTCATTTTGCTCAAAACTGGGAAGAATAACGGCTAAACTTTAAGAGAATAAAGTAGAGCTCAAAGGATCTACTCACTTCGATTCATCGTAAGGCGTTTTACAGATACAGTAAAGCTTTGTGTCCTTCTTCGTTTCCTTGGAGGTAGTAGAAATCATTTTCTTCTTCTTGGACTTGGAGCTGGAGTCTCTTTCCTCTTCCCGCTTTCTCTTCTGGGAGGCCACCAGCAGCGTGGCCGTGGCCTGAGAGCCCGTGTTCTGTGGGGGAGGGGGTGGTGGCAGCAGTGGCAGTGGAGGAGGAGGAGGAGAAGGCGGAGGGGCTGGAGGGGCCGGAGGGGCTGCAGGGGGTGTGACAGCAGCTGCTGTGGCCTGCACCATTTCTTTTTCTTTCTTAATTTTCAGGTCTCTCTTGAGCTCTTCCTAGTGTCAATTAAAGACAACACAAGACTATCATTTGACTTATGTAAATGCACAACCTGGACAGAAGATATCACATGGCCTCCCATGTCAAAATAGCTCCATGTGAGGGAGCTGTTGTCATTCCAAACACCCATGTTCTTACTATAACCCAAACCCAATTAAAACAACTGGAAATGGAAGATAAACGTGATGCAACAACTAGAGAGCTGCTAGGCATTCTCAAAGGAGATCTGACAGAACAGCGCACATGTGTCTAACAAGAACGGCCCCTGCAACTTGCCCACCCTGTTCTGGTTATCTCAGCTGTGGCTCAGGGTGTGATCTGTGTCCTTGTCCATTCGCTGCTTTCTTCTTGCCACTGCCCTTCGTGTCCACAGAATGAGACCGAACATGAACTGAATGTTATACTCAAATTGGTCAGCGCAAAGCAGAATGCGAGACCACCTTGCCTTCTTTCCTACACAGTTATGTCTAGAATTTAAGGCTGCAAGGAGTGCATTATCTTACTACAGATTTTGCCATAAATTAAAATCTTTATTTTTTTTACATGACCAAGCTTTTAAGTATCACACATATTCTAATAATAAATCTAAATGACCCTGGCTTAATAAATCTATTTCCTCCATGTAGTCTAGATGATCCGGAGAGAAGATAAGCTCTGTGACTATTCAACAGCCCTCCTCTATTTAAAAAGAGAGTGTAGGCCCTGGCCGGTTGGCTCAGTGGTAGAGCGTCGGCCTGGCGTGCAAGGGGTCCCGGGTTCGATTCCCGGCCAGGGCACACAGGAGAAGCGCTCATCTGCTTCTCCACCCCTCCCCCTCTCCTTCCTCTCTGTCTCTCTCTTCCCCTCCCGCAGCGAGGCTCCACTGGAGCAAAGATGGCCCGGGCACTGGGGATGGCTCCTTGGCCTCTGCCCCAGGCGCTAGAGTGGCTCTGGTTGCAACAGAGCGACGCCCCGGAGGGGCAGAACATCGCCCCCTGGTGGGCAGAGCGTCGCCCCCTGGTGGGCGTGCCGGGTGGATCCCGGTTGGGTGCATGTGGGAGTCTGTCTGACTGTCTCTCCCCGTTTCCAGCTTCGGAAAAATACAAAAAAAAAAAAAAAAGAGAGAGAGAGTGTAAACTTTTTCCTAGGGAAGTAAATTTTGAGTTTTATTTTTGTAAATATGGGTTTATGACACAATGCTAGGACAGCAGGAAAATACTTTGATCCCACCTTCAAGAACATACCAATGAAAGTCAACTATAAAAAACTACATATGTAGAATATAAATGTCTATATGGAATGGAAACACAACACTATGAACAGGGCTAGAACTGTAGGCCTGCTGGGCCCCAGATCCAGAAAAAGGAAGTGGCAGCCCAACAACAGTGCCAGGAAGAAGGGAACTCAAGCTTCACGTGAGGTGAGGAGCAAGCAGGATCCCCATTCCATGTTAAGGTTTGGCTGGCTAAAATGGGCTTCCAGAAAAGAAAAGAAAAGAAAAGAGAAGAGAAGAGAAGAGAAGAGAAGAGAAGAGAAGAAGAGAAGAGAAGAGAAGAGAAAACAAAACTCCTCTAGGCTGACCAGGCGGTGGTGCAGTGGATAGAGCATCGGACTGGGATGTGGAGGACCCAGGTTTGAGACCCCAAGGTTGCCAGCTTGAGCGCGGGATCATCTGGTTTGAGCAAAGCTCACCAGCTTGGACACAATGTGGCTGGCTCGAGCAAGGGGTTACTCAGTCTGCTGAAGGCCAGTGATCAAGGCACATATGAGAAAGCAATCAATGAACAACTAATGTGTCGCAATGCGCAACGAAAAACTAATGATTGATTCTAATCATCTCTCTGTTCCTGTCTATCTGCCCCTGTCTATCCCTTTCTCTGACTCTCTCTGTCTCTGTAAAACAAACAAACAAACAAACAAACAAAAACTCCTCTAAGTTAAAATACCAAATGCAAAATCGAATAAAAACATGTAATGTGAAAAAAAGACTACCACCAAAATCAGTAAATGAATCTCTATATGAAATTAATTTTATAACCTAATTTTGATGCCTGGCCTGTGGTGCTGCAGTGAATAGAGCATCGACCAGGGACACTGAGGTTGGACTTGCCTGGTCAAGGCACATCCAACATGTAACAAGCAAGCAATGAACAACTAAAGTGAAGCAAATGAGTCCATACCTCTCACTCCCACCTCCTCCTCCCTCTGTAAAATCAATAAAGTCGTTTTAAAAATAAATAAAACAATTTTGATCAAAATTTTATAATACATATGCTTGAGATATTCAAAAGAAGCAAAGGAAGGTGTAAGTTCTATTGAAAAATGAGTAAATTATTTTATCAAAAAGACAAGCAGAGGGGGATGAAGGATGGATGAAAGGTGGAACACAGGATATTTTTAGGTCAGTGAAACTGTTCTTTACAATACTGTAATGACATGCTTCTGTATTCTGTATGTGATATGGATACATGACATTGTGCCTTGTCAAAAACAAAGAACTATATATGTAACTCACAACTGAAACTGCATGTGAACTAGAGCCTTCACAGTTCACAATGCGTTAATATGCGCACACCAACTGAAACAAGTGTGCCACACTAATTCAGGATGCTAATAACAGGAAAAACGGAGAACGTTAATTTCTGCATAATTTTCCTCTAAATTTAAAACTGCCTTAAAAATCAAGTCGATTTAAAAACAGACAAACAGAAATGATATAAGAACAGATAGATATAACCTGACCAGGTGGTGGTACAATGGGTAGAGAGTCG
Organism: Saccopteryx leptura; assembly: GCF_036850995.1. Taxonomy (NCBI): domain Eukaryota; kingdom Metazoa; phylum Chordata; class Mammalia; order Chiroptera; family Emballonuridae; genus Saccopteryx; species Saccopteryx leptura. The sequence continues at coordinate 163,831,552 of NC_089507.1, forward strand.
GTCTGGAATGCTGAGGACCCAGGTTCAAAACCCCAAGGTCACTGGCTTGAGTGTGGGCTCACCAGCTTGAACATAGGGTCACTGGCTTGAGCAAAGGGTCACTAGCTCAGCTGGAGTCCCCCAGTCAAGGCACATATGAGAAAGCAATCATAGAACAACTAAGGTGCTGCAACAAAGAATTGATGCTTCTCATCTTTATCCCTTCCTGATTGTCCGTTTGTCCCTCTCTTTCTCTTGCTTAAAAAGATTTTTTAAAAGTACAAAGAACCATGCTGCAGATGACTTTTCCAGTCTACCTGAATCATTACCAGCTAGAAGCAGAGGTCATTGGGACTTGGACGTGAGCTGCAAAGTATAGAATTGTGATAACAATTCCAGTGCCATGTGGACTTTTCCTGGATGTGGACTTTTCCTGGACTCCTGCTCCTTGTGACAGCTCCTAACGGACTGAACTGGGGTTGGGTTGCATTTGCAGGGATCTGGAATAGTGTTGGTGCCAATTTGGACTTGGTGAACATGTTAAGGACACTCCTCTTTTATGGATTGTTGTTGTATTGGCCAAGAGTTTGCTTAAAGGCTTTAATCCATAAAGCGTTGACCTGGAAATGCTGAGGTCACCAGTTCGAAACCCTGGGCTTGCCTGGTCAAGGCACCTATGGGAGTTGATGCTTCCAGCTCCTCCCCACTTCTCTCTGTCTCTCTCTCTTCTCTCTCTCTCTGTCTCTCTCTCTCTCTCTCTCGCCTTCTGTAAAAATGAAATAAATAAATAAATAAAAAATTAAAGGCTTTAATCACTGTAAAAAAAATAGAAGACTGGATAAAGAAGATGTGGCACATATACACTAGGGTATGCTACTCAGCCATAAGTAATGATGACATCAGATCATTTACAACAAAATGGTGGGATCTTGATAACATTATATGGAGTGAACTAAGTAAATCAGAAAAAAACAAGAACTGCATGATTCCATACATTGGTGGGACATAAAAACGAGACTCTTTAAGAGACATGAACAAGAGTGTGGTGGTTATGGGGGGGGGGGGGGGGGAAGGAGAGGGGGAAGGGGAGGGGGAGGGGCACAAAGAAAACTAGATAGAAGGTGATGGAGGACAATCTGACTTTGGGTGATGGATATGCAACATAATTGAATGACAAAATAACCTGGACATGTTTTCTTTGAATATATGTACCCTGATTTATTGATATCACCCCATTAAAATTAATAAAAATTTATAAAAAAAGTACAAAGAACCAATCACATATCTTGAAAATAAAAAATAAAATCATTATAATTAAAAATTATTTTTCAAATGTTAGTCCGTATACATTTCAATGTTGCCCTTCAAAGTAAATTATCCTAGCAATAAATTCAAGTTAAAGTTATGCTGAATATTTACATTTTTTCAAAGATTTTATTTATTGACTTGAGAGAGAGAGAGAGAGAAAGGGGGGAGGAAGGGTGCACAGGAAGCATCAACTCAACTCGTAGCAGTTGTTTTTCAGACATGCCTTGACCAGGCAAGCCCAGGGTTTTGAATCAGAGACCCCAGTATTCCAGGTCAATGCTTCATCCACTGTGCCACCATAGGCCAGGAGAATTTTTTTTTTTTTGGTGAAAAAGACAGAGAGAGACAAAGAGAAGGACAGACAGGGACAGACAGACAGGAACAGAGAGAGATGAGAAGCATCAATTCTTCGTTGTGGCACCTTAGTTGTTCATTGATTGCTTTATCATATGTGCCTTCACCAGGGGGCTACAGCAGACCAAGTGACCCCTTGCACAAACCAGATGACCCCGCGCTCAAGCTGGCGACCTCGGGGTCTTGAACCTGGGTCGCTGCATCCCAGTCCGATGCTGTATCCACTGCACCACTGCCTGGTCAGGTTTTTCCTTTTTTTTTTTTTTTTTTCTGAAGCTGGAAACAGGGAGTGACAGTCAGACAGACTCCCGCATGCGCCCGACCGGGATCCACCCGGCACGCCCACCATGGGGCAACGCTCTGCCCACCAGGGGGCGATGCTCTGCCCATCCTGGGCGTCGCCATGTTGCGACCAGAGCCACTCTAGCGCCTGGGGCAGAGGCCAAGGAGCCATCCCCAGCGCCCGGGCCATCTTTGCTCCAATGGAGCCTTGGCTGCGGGAGGGGAAGAGAGAGACAGAGAGGAAGGCGCGGGGGAGGGGTGGAGAAGCAAATGGGTGCTTCTCCTGTGTGCCCTGGCCAGGAATCGAACCCGGGTCCTCTGCACGCTAGGCCGACGCTCTACCGCTGAGCCAACCGGCCAGGGCTTTCCTCTTTTTTTAAAGATTTTATTTGCCCTGGCAGGATAGTTCAGTTGGTAGGGTATGGTCAGAAAGAACTGAGGTTACCAGTTTGATCCCCATTCAGGGCACATATAAGAAACAGATTGTTGTTCCTGTCTCTTTCTCTCTCCACCTTCCTCTCTCTCTAAAATTAATAAAATAAACATTAAAAAAAAGTTTAAAGAATAAAAATTTTTTTAAAAATTTATTGATTTTACAGGGGAAGGCAGAGAGAAGTATCAACTTATAGTCGCTTCACTTTTGTTGTTCATTGCTTGCTTGCTGCTTGTTGAATGTGCCTTGACTGGGCAAGCCCAGGGTTTCGAACTGGTGACCTCAGTCCTCCGGGTCCATGCTCTATTCATTCTGTTACCACAAGCCAGGAATCAGGTATTTTCCTAAAGTACAATTTTTCTTCTTCATTAGATAATATATTGTCAAAGAAAACACCATGACTGTACAATAGAATATTCACAACAGTAGTAACATTTTTTAAACAGCTCTACAGTGTATTGAATGCCAAAAAAAAGTTCAATATACATTGTCTCCAGTGTGACTGTTTTGTATAAAATGTGTTTACAAGAATATAAAATAATATAAACAAGGTATATTCTAAGATTATTTTTAAATGGTAATCTGTTGGCAGTATGGACTTACAGATAATTTTTACTTGTTGACTAAAGGTAACTGCTTTGAAAGACATTTGACTGAGTGTATGTGTATGAGTATAAATATTTCCCTACTTTGTGCAGAATATGGAGCAGGAACAGTTTCCAAAATACCCAAATGTTAAGTACTTGTTGGATGCATTGAATGGATACATCACATTATCAGTACTATTCTGTAATCTGCATTTTTTTATTCAAATATTTCTGAGAATATTTCATTAAAATATTTATGAGAATTTACTTAAAGAATTAAAAACAAAATTGCACCAATCCTACATTGGCAGTCCAAAATGTGAACACCTCAAAAGGTCTTTAGAACAGTGGATATCAACTGAGGGGAGTAATGCTAGCTCTGGAGAGGGTTTGAGAATGTACATGGAGGGGACAGGTCACTCTTTTGGTTGTCACAATGAAGGAAAAGCGAGTAGTGTTTGAAACCCAATGCTAAACATCCTACACAGTGTAAAAAAGTGGCTGCTTCTTTGTGGAGCTTGGGCTGATTCCAGATTTTGTTACTATTGGTATTCACTATGACCTTGCTCATACATCCTGCCTAGTTGTTTCTTAGATGGTTCTAAAAGTAAAATGATGGGTCAAAGAATATTCACAGGTTTGTTTGTTTTATAAAGGTGAGAGGAGGGGTGATAGTGAGGCAGACTCTTGCATGCGCCAAGACCAGGAGCCACTAGCAACCCTGTCTAGGGATGATGCGAGTACTGAGCTATTTTTAGTGCCTGAGGCTGACATGATCTGACCAAATGAGCTATCCTCTTAGCACCTGGTGCCACACTCAAAACAACTGAGCCGGGCCCTGGCTGGTTGGCTCAGCGGTAAAGCGTTGGCCTGGCGTGCAGGAGTCCCGGGTTTGATTCCCGGCCAGGGCACACAGGAGAAGCGCCCATCTGCTTCTCCACCCCTCCCCCTCTCCTTCCTCTCTGTCTCTCTCTTCCCCTCCCGCAGCCGAGGCTCCACTGGAGCAAGGATGGCCCAGGTGCTGAGGATGGCTCTGTGGCCTCTGCCTCAGGCGCTAGAATGGCTCTGGATGCAACAGAGCGATGCCCCAGAGGGGCAGAGCATCGCCCCCTGGTGGGCATGCCGGGTGGATCCTGGTCGGGCGCATGCGGGAGTCTGTCTGACTGCCTCCCCGTTTCCAGCTTCGGAAAAATGAACCCTCCCCCCCAAAAAAAAACAACTGAGCCACTGGCTGCGAGAAGGAAGAGGGAGAAAAGGGAGAGAGCGAAGGGGAAGAAGCAGATGGGTGCACCTCCTCTGTGCCCTGACTGGGAATCAAACCCGGGACATTCATACATTGGGCTAACACTCTATCCACTGAACCGCTGGCCAGGGCCTAGTATTCACATTTTATAGACTTTTCATACATATCAGTGAAATTTTCTATAGAAATACATGGAATTTTCTCAAAAAAAAAAAAAGTATTGTCATTTCTTTCATTATTAGGGTGAATATCTTTTTATTTACTGATATTTGATATTGTTAGATTTGAAAACTATGTTTCTTACACAGTCTACTACTAGTTTCTGTTTAAATATCAGCTTTATTGAGGAATAACTGAAAACATTATAGAATGTTTAAACTGTACATTAGTGATTTGATTTACATGTATATTGTGAAAGTATTCTCATCTAGTTAGTGTTATCTTTTTCTTATTGACCAAATTAAGTGCTCTTTAAATTTTAGGAGTACCAATTTTGTCATAAATGTTATATTTTTTTTCTTGTCTCTTACCTGTTTTACTATATTGTTGATGGTATTCCTTTTCTACAAATATTTTTCTCTTATCTCTTCAAATCTATCATTTTCCTTTGTGCATTTAAAATATGTAACTCTTAAGAGTGGTTTTTCCCATTCCAAGATTGCAAAAATGACATCATGTTTTTGTCTGTTATTTTTGTGATTTTTATTTTTTTTACTCTAAAATTTTGATCTATAAAATATATCTTAAAGTGGGAGGTAGCGTATTATATAATCCATTGCTTCAGTGAACTGTCTCTTGTTTACTACACTTTGACAACGGTTGTAGTCCTGACATTAACTGAGTACCTGACTTGAATTTTCTCATAAGTTTTAATAATTTTTCTGAGGATTTTGATATAATAACCATATCATACACAATAACAATTTAATCTTTTTGTTTTTGTTTTTCTTGGCTTAAATTATCTAGAATTTCCAGATATGCTAAATACCAATATTGATTTTGTTACTGTGATCTGGTTCCTTACATTAGTGGGAAGATCTCTAAAAACAGAGTGATGTTGATTTGGAGTCTGATCCTTCCTAAAATATACAAGGCACTTTAAGGGATGGTTTATATAGCCTATTTCGCTTATAAAAAACTGTTTAATATGTATGTATAGATGTTTTCTTTCATTTCTCAGTAACTTCCCCAAGTAAACAGAGGACAAGCAATGCCTGCCAGGTCATAAACCAAGGAAGAAACACCTTATTTAATGGGCACACATTATTTTTCATTTTGTCATTTCCACTACCTCAGTTTCTCTAACTTTCTCATGAAACTTGGCTTCTCACAACCTTTTTTCTTTTTTTGTCTTTATCCAAAGTTAGAAGCAGGGAGATAGTCAGACAGACTCCCGCATGCACCTGACTGGGATCTACCCGGCATGCCCATCAGGGGGCGATGCTCTGCCCATCTGGGGCATTGCTCCATTGCAGCTGGAGCCATTCCAGCACCTGAGGCAGAGGCCATGGAGCCATCCTCAGCACCCAGGCCAACTTTGGTCCAATGGAGCCTTGGCTGCAGGAAGAGAAGAAAGAGACAGAGAGGAAGGAGAGGGGAAAGGTGGAGAAGCAGATGGGCGCTTCTCCTGTGTGCCTTTACCAGGAATCAAACCCAGGACTTCCACATACCAGGCCACCGCTCTACCACTGAGCCAACTGGCCAGGGCCTCCTCACAACTTTTGACAAGACTATGCCATAGTGAAGAAAAGCTATTCCCAAGAGATTTCTCAAATGTTTTAGTATATAGACTAACTTCTTAGAGTGCCTAGTTTAGAGATTACAATAGTTTGAAATAAGACCTCTTGAGTCTCCTACAACTTCTTCTTTTTTTTTTTTTCTTTTACAGAGACAGAGAGTGAGTCAGAGAGAGGGCTAGACAGGGACAGACAGACAGGAACGGAGAGAGATGAAAAGCATCAATCATTAGTTTTTCATTGCGCGTTGCAACACCTTAGTTGTTCATTGATTGCTTTCTCATATGTGTCTTGACCGTAGGCCTTTAGCAGACCGAGGAACCCCTTGCTGGAGCCAGCAACCTTGGGTTCAAGCTGGTGGGCTTTTGCTCAAACCAGATGAGCCCGAGTTCAAACTGGCGACCTCGGGGTCTTGAACCTGGGTCCTCAGCATCCCAGTCTGACGCTCTATGCACTGCACCACTGCCTGGTCAGGCCAACTTTTTACTAAATACACAAAAATGTAAATTCTAGAAAGCAAGTTGAAATTTTATGCTTACCCAAAATTTCAAGGGAAAAAGAGAAAATTAGATGCTAAAAACTGGACACAAAGGAAAGGAAACACCTCTCACCTGCACCTCAATTTGTAGGTCTTTGTCCAAGAGTGCTCTTTTTTTCAGAATCTCAGCTTTGAGCTGTTCCTTGTGTTTGAAGAGCAGTGCGGAGAGCTTGGTAGCATTCTGCTTGCTTCGTTTCTGTTCCACACTCTCTTCGCGCTTTCGTTTTTTCGCTGCTTGTTTTTCTTCTTTATCTATCTTATCCAAAATATACTTCATCACCTGGTTACAGACAAGCATTCTAGAGAGAAATACACAACCCATGTGATGCTGGGCATTTCATTTTGAAAGGCGTAAGAATAGATTTTTGGATTTCTCTACAGATGACACACCAACTTTCAGTGACTTTTGGAAAGCCTCAAAGAGTGATTCAAAGCAGCTCTGGGGGGCTTCTCATTTTATCAACTTCAATAAAGATTTTAAAATATAAAATCAGAACCTGTGCGTCTGTATGCTAAAGAGACTGATATACAGTGAGACCCTGTTACTGGGTTATAGACATCTTTCCCTACCTTTGATTCTCTTCTCTTTCAGCTGGAGTCATGGTCTTTTTCTGTTTTAAATGTTCTATTACAGCATTATGCTTCATCACCACCTTCAGGACAAAACAAAACCCAAAAGTGCGTATTTTATAATGACTACAAGTTGGTACACAGGTAATAGAAATCTGAGCACAAGTATGTGTTTCCCAAAGAAATTAATTTTCTATCATAATGTAAATAAAATGAGAGTTATATGGTCTTGTTGCTTACCATGTGCCGGGCACTGTGCTACTAAGGTAAGCACTTGCCTTATTTATTCCTAACACTGAAAGGTAGAAATAATTTTATAGAGATCCTGTGACAGAACAATGAACATGGTGTAATTCTAGCCCACCATCATTCTCCAAAGGCCACATTTTTAATATTGCACTCTCTTTCCCCAACCCCACCTGACAAACAGGCTAAGGAGATGAAAGTAAAGACAGGTATTATAATACATAATTCTCAATTTACAGAGTATGCAGTACTAAGAGCTGGGTAATAATGTATTTGAACATATTGTATATGATATCAATTTTACAATTCTATTACCACGAGTCTTTAAAACCCTTCTGTTGTTTAAGAAGTGCTTCTAACAATACTGTATTACAATCATCAAAGTTGTTAACAGACTAGACATTAATTACTCCAACCACTAAAAAAAGAAAAAGATAATTATATGACATGGCAGAGGTGCTACTTATTGTTACAACAGCAATATTGTAACATGTAAATGGATCAAATCAACATGTTGTACCTTAAGCTTACACAATGTTACATGTAAAATATATTTCAATAAAAAATATAAGTGCTTCTACATACATGACCTCTCATTTAATCATTACAATGATCTTGGGTGGTGGGAAAGAGGGAGTTTTAGTGAGGGCACAGTTCAGGAGTTAGTAAGTTTCAGGGGCTGTGAATGGGAGATCCAAGAACTGAATGGTCCCAATGACATGGGAATACTTGAAATCCACACTCAAACTCCTGACTACTGTCAGGCAGTGAACGCTGTGGATACAAAGAAATTTTTTCCAGTAACACTACAGGATTTATACATGTGACTTCATTTTAAGTAGAACAATTCTTACTCATCTAAATTGACTCACTTCACTAAAATGCTACTACATAATGCCACTTCATAAGTAAGCCATGAAATAATAGTATTTAAAACTTATAAAGGTGTGGCTAGAAATGCAAATGAGTTTAATCAGTCTATAATTTGTTGAGTCTAAATGCAAACTAAGAGATAATACTGTAAATAACTTCAAACAGTTGCTACAATGCCTGAGTGGCTTTAAAACTTCACTAAACCTTCCAGTTCTGTATTCATGATTCAACTCCTAACTCCATTCTTCCCATCTTGTTCTCCCAAAATGCAGATAATTTTTCTAAAAAACATTGACTACTGCCAACAAAAAGTTCCAAACCATAGTAGTCATTCAATATTTTCGTCAAACCCATGTTGCTTCTAAATTGCAACACCAATGACTTTTGTCTCATTGAAGAAACCTAACACAACCAAAGACTAAGTCTAATGCACAGCACAATAATTCAAGCTACTGAACATGCTGCTTTTACTTAATAACTTTACCTGTTTCTGAATGATTTCACTTTGATTAGAAGCTTGGAGGGTGTGTTCCCGCTTAATTTCTATCTGTTGCTGTTTCTTCTTTTGCTGCTGATCCCTGAGTTGCTGAACCCTTTGCAACTGCTCTTGCACACTGGCTGCCTGCACTGTAACCACATTCTGAATCTGGTGAGTTTGCACAGGACTGCTTTGCTGAATTTGAATAGGTAACTGCAGTTTGATTTGCTGGGGCACACCACCTTGCTGAGCCTGTATCTGAGCCACAACCTGTGACTGGATCTGAGAGAAAACCTGGACTTGTTGTTGCAGCTGAGGCACAGCAATGACTTGGGACTGTGGCTGCTGTACTTGTAGCTGAGGACAGGATGGGGATGAAACAGTAACTTGATTTAACGTTTGTCCTGATGAAAGAGTTTGAGGTGAAGACTGTACCTGGGGTTGTGACTGTGGCTGGCCCTGGGAAGGTATCTGAAGAGATGTGTGTGGCTGAATTGGAATCGGTTGTGAGCTTGGAGTCTGAACCTGGGACTGCTGTCCAGGAGACACCTGGGATGGAGTTGATGGACGTATTCGAGTCTGTGGTGGACTCTGGACGCGAGCAGGAGACTGTCCTTGGACATTACTTTGAGGCTGACATTGAACTGCAACTTGTGGTTTGGATGACTGTGCTTGCGTGGGTTGTGCTTCAGAAGGGACATGAGATACAACAGTTGTTTGGGTCTGAACTTCAGGCCGAGTCTGGACGTCAGGCTGAGCTGGGGATTGGGTCTGGGGCTGGGGCTGAGGCTGGATCTGGGGCTGAGCTGAAGGCTGAGCAGTCTGTGGCTGGGGTTCAGGAGGACACACAATTGATGACTGAGCTGGTGGCAGGGTTTTGGCTTGTTGCACCTGTGTTGGGGGTGATAATTTACTCTGTCTTTGTTCACCTGTACCTGTGAAAGAGAAAAACCATATAATTCTATTACTTTAGAACAGGGGTCAGGAACCTTTTTGGTTGAGAGAGCAATGAACGCCACATATTTTAAAACGTAATTCCGTGAAAGCGATACAATGACCCATGTACGTTAGGCATTATCCAATAAAAATTTGGTGTTGTCCAGGAGGAAAGCTGTGATTGGCTCCAGCCACCCGCAACCATGAACATGAGCGGTAGGAGATGAATGGATAGTAATACATGAGAATGTTTTTTGTATTTTTAACGTTTTTGTTTTTTTTATTAAAGATTTGTCTGTGAGCCAGATTCAGCCATCAAAAGAGCCACATGTGGCTCACGAGCCATAGGTTCCCAACCCCTGCTTTAGAACATAAGACTGGGGTTAAAAAAAATTGGATGGGCATTTTCTAACTGTGCGAATTCTGCACCTCAATATAAAAGATCGATGCCTTAGAAAGGCTCCATTTAGGCCCTGGCCGGTTGGCTCAGGAGTTGAGTGTTGGCCTGGCATGTGGAAGTCCCGGGTTTGATTTGGCACACAGGAGAAGCGCCCATCTGCTTCTCCACCCTTCCCCCTCTCCTTTCTCTCTCTCTCTCTCTCTCTCTCTCTCTCTCTCTCTCTCTTTTCCTCTCCTGCAGCCAAGGCTCCATTGAGGCAAAGTTGGCCTGGGCACTGAGGATGGCTCCATGGCCTCTGCCTCAGGAGCTAGAATGGCTCCGGTTGCAACAGAGCAACGCCCCAGATGGGAAGAGCATTGCCCCCTAGTGCGCATGGCAGCTGGATCCCAGTTGGGTGCATGTGGGAGTCTGTCTGACTGCCTCCCTGCTTCTCACTTCAGAAAAATACAAAAAGAAAGGTTCCATTTAGACATGCTTGGGTCAAGACTCTTATTTGGGGAGCATGGGCCCTATTGTATGGCCGCCTTCTGCACACTTTGTCGACTCTCCAGAAAACTAGTTTCTACAGTAAGGCGCAGCCTCTGGAAATCAGCTAGATATTTTGGCCCAGGCAGGTGCTAACCCTCATTTTTTTTCCGATGGCATGGTGACAGTTAGTGACAATAGCTTGCAGAAGGCCAACAAAGTGGTTCTGAACCTGCATCTTTCACTCGTACGTTATGAGCTGGATCTCTCTACCCGCACTGAGATTAACCCCATGATTCAGTTAGTGCTTATAAGGCTGGGCAAGGAATGTGAGCATCATTACAATGGAACCCACCCCCCACCTCCCTTTCTATATATTTTATGAGGAGTGAAGGTAACAGGAGTCTGTTAGAATTAGAGATTTTATTGAGATTGTGAGGCTGACCAGCCAAATGTTAAGCTGATTGGCTTAAGGTATACTCCCCAACAAAGATAAGCACTGGTCCCTTGTCCCCTCTATTACCCCAGCAACTTGTGGCAATAACATGCAGTGCTTCCCATAAACCCCAAGTTCTACCTGCGGCGGTTGTAGAAACAGTGGTGGTTGTGGCGGTGCTGGCTGTTGTGGCTGTTGTCACCAAGGGGGTAAAGAGGAACCGCTGAACAGTACCATTTGGCATTGCAGCCTGCATCAGCTGCTGTCCAGGCCCTGGAAGTATAGTCACCCCTTGAGGTATCAACTGCAATTGCCCGGTAGTTTGACCTTGTCCTTGAATTACTACTGTCAAACCTTGATTGCCACCCTATGGAAAAAACAGACAACACATAAACAGTATTCAAACCATCAATAAGTATACCGTTCGTATGTTTAAAAAATTCTATAATATAATAAAAACATTTTTTGAATGTGTATGGAATGACACCAGGTAGAAATCAGATAAGCTAGCCCTGGCCGGTTGGCTCAGCGGTAGAGCGTCGGCCTAGCGTGCGGGGGACCCGGGTTCGATTCCCGGCCAGGGCACATAGGAGAAGCGCCCATTTGCTTCTCCACTCCCCACCTCCCTCCTTCCTCTCTGTCTCTCTCTTCCCCTCCCGCAGCCAAGGCTCCATTGGAGCAAAGATGGCCCGGGCACTGGGGATGGCTCCTTGGCCTCTGCCCCAGGCGCTAGAGTGGCTCTGGTCGCGGCAAAGCGACGCCCCCGGAGGGGCAGAGCATCGCCCCCTGGTGGGCGTGCCGGGTGGATCCCGGTCGGGCGCATGCGGGAGTCTGTCTGACTGTCTCTCCCGTTTCCAGCTTCAGAAAAAAAAAAAAAAAAAGAAATCAGATAAGCTAAAATAAGAATATTTCTTTAAGAAGAATAATGCTCTTTATTGGAAAAATCAAGAGCTAACAATCCAGAGTTCTAGTCCAAGCTCTCTAAACAGATGGCCAGGAGTCTGTCAGTAAGTAACATCATTATTCCAGATCTAAATCCTCCAAATTATAAGATACAGTACTCCCCTTTATCCATGGTTTTGCTTTCCGTAATTTCAGTTACCCATGGCCAACTTCTGTATGGGTATATTAAATGGAAAATTCCAAAAATAAATGATTCACGGTTTTAGGGGGGATTTTTTTGTTTCTTGTTTTTATTATTATTTTTTTATTTAGTGAGAAGTGTATGCACCCCGACCAGTATACACTTGGCATGCCCACTAGGGGGCGATTCTCTGCCCATCTGAGGCCCTTGCTCCATTGCAACTGGAGCCATCTTTTTAGCGCCTGTGGTGGAGGCCAAGGAGCCAATCTGCTCCAACTGAGCCATGACTACAGGAGGGAAGGAGCAGAGAGAAGAAAGACGGCGAAGGGGTGGAGAAGCAGATGGGTGCGTCTCCTGTGTGCCCTGACCAGGAATTGAACCGGGGACATCCATACGCCAGGCCAATGCTCTACCCCTAAGCCAATCAGCCAGTGCTGATTAATGGGTTTTAAATCATGTGCCATTATGAACAGCATGATAAAATCTTACACTGACTGCTTTGAGCCCCCAGAACAGGAACCATCCCTTTATGCAGCTTATCTAAACTGTGTATGTTCCCTACCTGTGACTTAGAAACCCTCTCAGTTATCCAATCAACTGCTTCACTACTGCAATACTTGTGTTCAGTTAACTCTCATTTTACTTAGTAACAACAGCCCAAAGCACAAAAGTGATGCTGGTAATTCAGATATGCCAAAGAGAAACTGGAGAGTGAAAAAGTCTATGTATATATAGGAAAAAACATAGTATGTATATTTGGTACTTTCCATGGTTTCAGGCATCCACTGGAGGTCCTGGAATGTACTGACCACGAGTAAGGGGGAAGCACTGCAAGGGCACTGAAGTACATGACTAACATCAACACAAAATTCTGATGTTATATCATCTTATATTCATTTTATTTTACAATTTCAAAGCGTCTTTATACATACTGCCTTGTGTTTTTCTCACAATGAATTTGTGACTCTGTGGAGTAGGGAGAGAAGATACTACTATGATTTCTCAGCAATCAAGAAACTAAAGTTGGGCCCTGGCCGGTTGGCTCAGTGGTAGAGCATCGGCCTGGCGTGCGGGGGACCCGGGTTCGATTTCCAGCCAGGGCACATAGGAGAAGCGCCCATTTGCTTCTCCACCCTCCTCCCCTCCTTCCTCTCTGTCTCTCCCGCAGCCAAGGCTCCATTGGAGCAAAGATGGCCCGGGCACTGGGGATGGCTCCTTGGCCTCTGGCCCAGGCGCTAGAGTGGCTCTGGTCGCTGCAGAGCAACGCCCCGGAGGGGCAGAGCATCGCCCCCTGGTGGGCAGAGCGCCGCCCCATGGTGGGCGTGCCGGGTGGATCCCGGTCGGGCGCATGCGGGAGTCTGTCTGACTGTCTCTCCCCGTTTCCAGCTTTAGAAAAATACAAAAAAAAAAAAGTAAAAAAAAAAAAGAAAAAAGAAAGAAACTAAAGTTGGAAAGTTCAAGTCCCTTGCCCAAAGTTACAGACCAAGTTACAGGTGAAATAAAATCAGGAACTCAAGTCTCCTAGTTTTATTTTGTTTTGTTTTGTTTAAGACTTTATTTATTTATTTTAGAGGAGGTAGAGAGAAAAGAGAGGGATGGAAAGGGAGAGAGGGAGAGCAGAAGAGAGAGTGAGAGAGGAAAAGAGGGAGAGGAAGAAATAAAGAGGGAGGGAGAGAGAGGGAAAGATGGAGAAAGAGGGAGAGAGGGAGAGGGAGAGAGAAAGAGGGAGAGAGGGAGAGGGAGAGAAAAAGAGGGAGAGAAGGAGAGAGGGAGAGGGAGAGAAAGAGAGAGGGAGGGAGAAGGAAAAAGGGGGGAGAGGGAGAGAGGGAGGAGCAGGAAGCATCAACTCCCACATATGCCTTGACCAGGCAAGCTCAGGGTTTCGAATTGGGGACCTCAGCGTCCCAGGTCAATGGTTTATCCACTACATCACCACAGGTCAGGCAAGGTCTCCTAGTTTTACCAAATTATCTAAGCTTATGCTTTTAGACATGGAATGCAAATAGCAAGTCAGGAGGATCACTAACATCAAAATGAGGACCAGGAACTGAAATGTATTGGTAGCCTGAACTACCAGGAAGATGGTGGAGAATGAGAAAGCAAAAGTAAAAACAACCCACCCCAGATTCCCAAAAGCCAAACTTTGTGCTACAAAGTTCATGTACTAAATCTAAGCAACACATACTTTATTCCTGAGTCCCTTATTTACTCTTGCTTTCCTGAAATATATTTTTGTGTACATTCAAAAATACACATTGTGGAATTGTACAGCTGTATAATTTTGTTCACCAGAGTCACCCCAATAAATTCAATAAAAAGTTAATTAAAATGAAAACAAAATATATAAAACAGCAAATATAATTTAAAGAATAATTATAAAGTGAACCTTTATAACATCAGCACTCAGGTCATCATTGCCAGTATCTAGGAAGCCCCCCTGTGACTTACTCTGATCCTAACTCCCTTCTTTTCCCATAATGACCATTATTCTCTCTGTTATGACAATATTCCACTCCTTCAACATCATCACTGCATTCCTGCACAGTGCTACTACTTAGGTTCAGATCTTTAAAAGGGCACAGGTTCACAACTTCAAGAGCACCATCCAAAAAAGTTGAGAACGGTGCCCCCTCCAAGTAGGCTATGAAGTGGCCCTGTGTCCATACACAGTATAACCAGTTTTGCCTGTTTCTAAATTTTACCCAAATGGAATCACAATTTAAGTGTGTTGCTTCTTTAGTTCAACAATGTAGTTTTCTCTGGCAGTAGTTTGCTCATTTCCATTGCTGTAAGAATATACCAGAATGTATTTATCTAATTGATTACAGACATTTGGGTTGTTCTTTTAGACTTAGGAATACTGCTGCCATGAATATTCATTATTCTGGTGCTCCCATGAACAGGAACTTCTTTAGGGAATACACCTGGAACGAGAACCACTGGGACCTGAGGTAGCACATCTTCGCCTCTGCTAAGTAATGTCTCATTTTCCAAGATGGCTAAACCAATTTATACTACTACTGGTTGTGCATGAAGAATTCATCCTGTGCCATATCTCTTTTTTATTTTTACAGGGACAGTGAGAGAGAGAGTCAGAGAGAGGGATAGATAGGGACAGACAGACAGGAACAGAAAGAGATGAGAAGCATCAATCATCAGTTTTTCATTGCAACACCTTAGTTGTTCATTGATTGCTTTCTCATATGTGCCTTGACCATGGGCCTTCAGCAGACCAAGTAACCCCTTGCTCAAGCCAGCAACCTTGGGTCCAAGCTGGTGAGCTTTTTGCTCAAACCAGATGAGCCTGCGCTCAAGCTGGCGACCTTGGGGTCTCGAACCTGGGTCCTCCGCATCCCAGTCTGACTCTCTATCCACTGCGCCACCGCCTGGTCAGGCTTAAAGATTTTATTTATTCATTTTAGGGGAAAGAGAGAGAGAGAGAGAGAGAGAGAGGAGGAGGAGGAGGAGGAGGAGGAGGAGGAGGAGGAGAGGAGCAAGAAGCATCAACTTCCATATGTGCCTTGACCCGGCAAGCCCAGGGTTTCGAACCGGCAACCTCAGCATTCCAGGTTGACACTTTATCCACTGCGCCACCACAGGTCAGGCCATGTCTTATTTTTTTAACAGAGAGTCAGAGAGGGGGACAGATAGGGACAGACAGGCAGGAAGGGAGCAAGATGAGGAGATCAATTCTTCACTGTAGCTCCTTAGTTCATTGATTGCTTTCTCATATATGCCTTGACTGAGGGCTACAGCATAGCGAGTGGCCCCTTGCTCAAGCCAACGACCATAGGTTCATGTCCATGATTCCACGCTCAAGTCAGCAACCTTGGGGTTTCGAACCTGGGTCTTCCACATCCCAGTCCAAAGCTCTATCAACTGCGCCACTGCCTGGTCAGGCTTGTGCCATGTCTTTAACTCTTCATTTTGTCCAACATTTTAATTTATATCAATCTCTTATGTATATATTTTTTTCTTTTTTTAAAATTTATTTTAGTGAGAGGAGGGGAGGCATAGAGACAGACTCCCACATGCACCCCAACCCGGATTCACCCAGCAAGCCCACTAGGGGGTGATGCTCTGCCCATCTGGGGCCATTTCTCAGCTGCAACCAGAGCCACTTTTTTTAGCACCTGAGACGGAGGCCCTGGAGCCATCTTCAGCACCCAGGGCCAACTCACTCTAATCGAGCCATGGCTGTGGGAAGGAAGGAGGGAGGGAGGGAGAGAGAGAGAGAGAGAGAGAGAGAGAGAGAGGGAGAGAAAGAGAGAAGTTAGAAGGGGAGGGGTGGAAAAGCAGATGTTGCTTCTCCAGTGTGTCCTGATCAGGAATCAAACCCAGGACATCTACATGCTGGGCCGACGCTCTATCATTGAGCCAACCGGCCAGGACTTGTATATAGTTTTACTACACATTTCCTTCATTACTAATAAAGTTCAGCAGGTTTTAGATTTTGAGACATTTAGATATCTTCTATTCCCATCAAGTTTTCCTTTTTTTCTACTGAACTAGTAAATTTTTTCTTGATTTATAGTAATCCTTCATGTATTCTGAGTAATAGTCCTTGATTGGCTGTATTTATACTTTCTCATACTTTTCACTCTCTAGTTGAATTCACAAAATTTCCCTTTATGGTGTTTTCCTAAGGTCATGAAGACCGAGTGAAAAAATGTCTCACTTCATGATTTCACACATATAGTCAATTATCCCAACATCATTTACTGAAATGTCCTCTCCTCAATGATCTGCAATGCTAGCTTTATTTTATAACAAACGCCCACATATGCATGGGTAATTTTCTGTTCTAACTGTTGGTCTACCTATCTTTGTATCTGGTCCTTACTATATAAGTTTCGATATCAAGTTATCACATAAGGCAAATCCTCCAGTTTTTCAAAAGTAGAATTACTATTCCGTTTTTTTGTAATATTGCTATTCTTGATCATTTTCACTTCCATATAAATTTTAAAAAATCAGCCTGACCCGGACTGGGATACAGAAGACCCAGGTTCGAAACCTTGAGGTCGCCAGCTGGAGCGCCAGCTCATCTGGTTTGAGAAACGGGTCACTCAGTCTGCTGGAGCCTCCTCATCCCCCCCTCAAGACATATATGAGAAAGCAATCAATGAACAACTAAGGTGCCTCAACGAAGAATTGATGCTTATCTCTCTCCCTTCCTGTCTGTCCCTATCTATCCCCCTCTCTGACTCTGTCTCTGTCACAAAGAAATAAATCATTCATCAAATTTCATGGAAATTGCATTCAATTTATTGGTAACTATTAGAATAACTGGTAACAATATTGAGTCTTATAGGGAAATAGCTTAATGTAGTCAAATTTTATTTTTCCCATGGAAATGGGCCAACCAATAAAATTTTGGTGGTTATCCATTGCTAAAGTGTTGTCCCAGTACACCAATGTCATAGGTTTGATCCCTGGCCAAGGCACATATGAAAAGTAATCAATGAGTACACAACTAAATGGAACTAAGTAAAACAGGAGGTTGAGGTGTGCTCTCTCTCTCTCTTTTCCCCTTCCTTTTTCTCAATCAATGGAGGGTAAAAGGGTTATACATCTCGCTGTTTTAGTTCCAAGTCTAAGGACTCTAGATAGGTGATGCTTATTATATCCTGCCTTGGCCCTGGCCAGTTGGCTCAGTGGTAGAGCGTCAGCCTGGCGTGCGGGAGTCTTGGGTTCGATTCCCAGCCAGGGCACACAGGAGAAGAGCCCATCTGCTTCTCCACCCCTCCCCCTCTCCTTCCTCTCTGTCTCTCTCTTTCCCTCCCGCAGCCAAGGCTCCATTGGAGCAAAGTTTGCCCGGGCGCTGAGGATGGCTCTGTGGCCTCTGCCTCAGGTGCTAGAATGGCTCTGGTTGTAACAGAGCGACACCCCAGATGGGCAGAGCATCGCCCCCTGGTGGGCATGCCGGGTGGATCCCGGTCGGGCGCATGCAGGAGTCTGACTGCCTCCCCATTTCCAACTTCAGAAAAATACAAAAAATAAATAAATAAATAAAAATAAAAAATATATATCCTGCCTTTAGGAAGTGTTTTAGTTTAACCCTAGAAAGCAACCACTACTTAAAATAAGTACATTTTTTGTTTTTGAAAATAAGTATATGCTTTTATTATTTTTGTTTTATTTTTTAAAACTTTACTGATTTGAGAGAGAGAGAGGAAAAGAGAGCGCATGACAGTGACAGAAACATCAATCCGTTCTTGTGTGTGCCCCGAGTGGAGTTTGAACTGGCAACCTCTGTGCTGTGCTGTAGGACAATGTGCTACCCAACTGAGCCATCCAGCCAGGGCAATACATGCTTTTAAGCTTACAGCACAAATAAATGAAATTATCTCTATGGTAAGATGAAATTGAATTACTTACGTGGCCCTGGGTTAACTGAGTCAACTGAGCCATGGTGAGCTTCACCTGTCCTTGCTGGGGGCGAGGGGGTTGTGAGGCTGAAGACGGCAGACTTGCAGTGGCTGTTCCTGAAGTTAACCCCTTCTGCCCAGGTGCTGAGGAGACTGCACTGGGGGTGGAGACTGCAGTGGAGACAGGCTGCCCTCTGATGATCTGAGTCACCACTTGTTGAGGAGCACCTAGGCAAACAGCAGAGCATTACACACACTTCTATGCCCGCCCTTAGCGGCATGTGGAGTTGAAAAAGTTCACATTTCAGATCAATGTTTTTTTTCAATTTCTAAAAGAGACTTATGGGATGCTGACAGCTCAAGGAGGCACTCAGACATATACCCATGCCCAGAGGAGCTGCCTTGCTGTCAGTGAGCGTGTTTCAGTCACATCACTGAAAAGCATTCTCCAGTCCCTACTATCTGTAGCACAGGGAAAAAACAGTATTCTTCCTGTATGTCTAAAGCCAAAATGACAATAGGAAAGATCAAGAAGAACATGTAAAATATGCCGTTTATAAGGGTGCCTTTTCTTAGGAATATAACCTTGAAAAAACAATTTAGTGTGAAATTAATTCATATGAATTTTAAACAAATCATACAGAATCTGAAATATTTTGTGTCAGTTATCAATAAGCTTTTCTTATAGCTATGTATGTGCCAGAGTCTGGGGGAAGCATTGAATGGGAAGGACCACCGTGTCATCAACAAGCCACACCTCACTTTAATGTGCTTCACCGATGTTAGGGTTGTTTTTTTACAAACTGAAGGCAAGCCCCTCCATCAGCAAAAATGATGCTGTCTGGCTTTATTGCAATATTTGCTTTATTGTGGTAGTCTGGAACCAAACCCACAGGATCTCTGAGGTATACCTGTACTCAGGCAAAGTGCTCAAATAATGTTTCCACAATAAATCTACTGATGAATGGAGTTTAACTGGAATGGGTCTACAGTTTTTAAAAAACTTCCATTTTTCATTTAACTTGCTGAAACAGGAAGTAGAGACAGGTGGGATCCCTCCCCCCCCATGGAATAGTAGCTAAGAGTATTTATTTGGGAGCTAATTTTACATTTACAAACTCCTAACTCTTTATTAAACAGTGAATAATATCACATTTTTGAAGTTTTGACTCACTACCTGTTCTCCTTCTCTGAATGCATATTTCTCTGTATATTTCCTTTAATGACTCATAGTGTTCTATATTATTGCATATGTATAAAATTAATCCCTGTTTTTGATTGATTTTTAGACAGAGGAGAGAGAGAGAAAGGTAGGGGGAAGAGTGGGAGCATGAACTCATAGTATGTGCTTCTCATATGTGTTTAGACAGGTCAAGTCCAGGGATTTGAACTGGCAACCTCAGCACTCCAGGTCAATGCTTTATCTACTGCACCAGCACAGGCCAGGCAAATTGAGCCTATTTTGACATTTAGAATACCTTTCTTTTAAAATAATAATAATAATAACAACTCCATGGTAAAATCCTTGCTTATAAATTTTTATGTGCTTCTAATTATTTCCTTAGAATAAACTCCCCCCCAAAGTTATTCGGTTTCCAGTAGAAACATAGTAATAAATTGAATTTTATAAAAGTTATATCAATTCATACTCCCACCACAACTGAATGCCTATTTCAGTGAACAATGAAACCTAGGTACAATCATTTAAGTAAAATATTGCAGCACTCAGAAAGAGTATGATCACAATACCTGAATTTCTCCAATTACTACAGAGGGTCAGAATTTAAGACAGTCAAGTAGCCTGACTAGGCAGTGGTGCAGTGGAGAGGTCATCAGAGTGGGATGCTGTGGACTCAGGTTCAAAACCCCATGGTTCCCAGCTTGATCGCGGGCTCATCTGGCTTGAAGCCCAAAGTCACTGGCTCAAGCAAGAGGTCACTCGCTCTGCTGGAGCCCCCCCCCCCCCCAGTCAAGGCACATATGAGAAAGCAGTCAACGAACAACTAAGGTGCCGCAACAAAGAATTGATGCTTCTCATCTCTCTCCTTTCCTGTCTGTCCCTATCTGTCCATCACTCTCTCTTCGTTTCTGTCACACACACACACAAAAACCCAGCCAATTTAATATAGTTCATTGTGAATTCTCTTACAGTTGCTTTCTAAAGATAGAAATTATAAAAATGTGTTTTTCCTACTCTGCTGTCTGCCTTTTTTTTTTTTTTTTTAGATTTTTTTATTTATTTATTCATTTTTATTAGAGAGAGAGGGGAGAGAGAGAGAGAAGGAGAGATAGAGAGAGAACAGGGGGAGGAGCAGGAAGCATCAACTCCCATATGTGCCTTGACCAGGTAAGCCCAGGGTTTTGAACCGGCAACCTCAGCATTCCAGGTCGACACTTTATCCACTGCGCCACCACAGGTCAGGCCTGTCTGCCTTTTATTTATTTGTAAACCTATAAAAAGTTTTTTCATGTTGATTTTTTGCTTTAATTACTGCTCTTAAAGTTTTCTTGTATTTTCTCATCAGATATATGTTCCCAAGTATATTCTTATTCACGGTATATGTTGGCTATTTTCCCCCCAAAACTGATTATTCCAGTATGATTTATTCAGAAATCCAGTCCTTCCTTCTGATTCAAAATGACGCCATTGTCATAGAACAAATTCTCACATACAGTGAATGCCTCCTTAATCATTTCTTTTGGTCTAATTTCCTTTGGTATCATGCTCCTAATTCTGGAGGCTTAAAATATTCTTCAACAACTGGCAGTGCAAGTTTTCCATCATTACTCTTTCTTCTCAACTATCCTTGGTAATTCTCACCCATTTTTCAATATGAATCAAAAACAGTACAGCATGTATAGTCAAGTGCTTTCATTTGAGAACTTCTGAACCCCAACAGGATGTCCTCGTACTGCAAGTAGAGGAACACTTCATGAAAAGTTACTTTAGTTGACTGATCACCTGGTACTGTCAAGGTGTCATCATAAACACAGATGGAAAAAGCATTGGTACCGATTATACGATAGTCATTCAGATAATAATCCTCAATATGTATATTTTTTTATTTTTATAATTTTTATTTATTTGTTATTCTTATTATGTTTTACAGAGACAGAGAGAGAGTCAGAGAGAGGGATAGACAGGGACAGACAGACAAGACGGAGAGATGAAAAGCATCAATCATTAGTTTTTCGTTGCGCCTTGCGACACCTTAGTTGTTCATTGATCAATTTCTCATATGTGCCTTGACTGCGGGCCTTCAGCAAACCAAGTAACCCCTTGCTTGAGCCAGCGACCTTGGGTCCAAGCTGGTGAGCTTTGTTCAAACCAGATGAGCCTGCACTCAAGATGGCAACCTTGGGGTCTCGACCTCGGTCCTTCTGCATCCCAGTTCGATGCTCTATCCATTGCGCCACCGCCTGGTCAGGCTGTATATATATATATATATTTTTTTAATTTTTTTTAATAAAGATTTTATTTATTCATTATAGAGAGGGGGGAGAGAGAGAGAGAGAGAGAGAGAGAGAGAGAGAGAGAGAGAAGGGGGGAGGAGCAGAAAGCATCAACTCCCATATGTGCCTTGACCAGGCAAGCCCAGGGTTTTGAATCGGCAACCTCAGCGTTTCCAGGTTGACACTTTATCCACTGCGCCACCACAGGTCAGGCTGTATATATTTTTTATAGATGATCAAAATGGGATTTTAATTTTCTGAAGTTGGAAACGGGGAGAGACAGTTAGACAGACTCCCACATGCGCCCGACCGGGATCTACCCGGCACGCCCACCAGGGGCGACGCTCTGCCTACCAGGGGGCGATGCTCTGCCCCTCCGATGCTCTGCCCCTCTGGGGCGTCGCTCTGCCACGACCAGAGCCACTCTAGCGCCTGGGGCAGAGGCCAAGGAGCCATCCCCAGCGCCCGGGCCATCCCTGCTCCAATGGAGCCTTGGCTGCAGGAGGGGAAGAGAGAGACAGAGAGGAAGGGGGAGGGGGTGGAGAAGCCAATGGGCGCTTCTCCTATGTGCCCTGGCCGGGAATCGAACCCGGGTCCCCCGCACGCCAGGCCGACGCTCCACCGCTGAGCCAACTGGCCAGGGCCCAAAATGGAATTTAAAAATTTTTTAAATTACATTCAGGTAGTCTGTGGATTCCATTTTGGGAAAGGCGACTGTAAGGTAGGAATGGGGATAGGTAGGCAAGTTTGCACACACTCAGAGACATACAGCTCACACCCACCCACCTTGGGCACCTCTCTGACCACAGGTGCTATATAGCTCTTCCTATCTTCACTGGGCCTTACGAGCCCAATGAGCCTCTTTTTCTTCCTTCAGCACCTAGCTGCACTCACATGTGAAGCCACAGATTCAGATATGAAAATCAAATGCATTGCCATAACATAAGCCATTAGCGAACAAAGGCTTTATACACCTTGCATCACCAACTTTTTGTGTTTCCAAAGTACAGTATCATTTATCAGCCATACATTTTTTTCTCCTTTACATTATTTTATCTTTCCCTTTACCTGCCTGACATCTATTTTTAAACAGAAACGGACCTTGATTTTTATCAATCGTTCCTGTAGTATTAACTGAAACTTTGTTTTCTGTAATAAATCCTGCTTAGGCATTTTTTAAAAAAAGACAACCTTAAAAAAAAAACACTGTATTTATTAGAACTGTGCTAAATTTATATAATAAATAGGAAAAATTTAATCCTTTCTTTCTTCTATGCTCTAAAAAGTCTTTTTTATAAGAAAAAATTGTTTCTAAATCATTTGGAAGAATTTTACCCATAAAACAAAGAGGTCTGAAATTGTTTTATGTAGGTAATAACATGGCAACACTTTCCAAATTTCTTTCCTTGACACGAGTCATTGAGACCTGAAAATTATAAGCATAGTATATAAATGTGCCTAATTATTCAAATAGATTTAATTCCTGAGTATGAAGAGGAATTCTCAAAGTCTTACCAAAAGGACACCTGTAAACAATTACCTTTTGATTAAAAAAAGTTAATTCTATTTAAGTTCATTCTATTTTTTTTTTTTACAGTGACACAGAGTCAGAGAGAGGGATAGATAGGGACAGACAGGCAGGAACGGAGAGAAATGAGAAGCATCAATCATCAGTTTTTCATTGCAACACCTTAGTTGTTTATTGATTGCTTTCTCATATGTGCCTTGACCATGGGTCATCAGCAGACCGAGTAACCCCTTGCTCGAGCCAGCGACCTTGGGTCAAAGCTGGTGTGCTTTTTGCTCAAACTAAATGAGCCCACGCTCAAACTGGCGACCTCAGGTCTCAAACCTGGGTCCTCTGCATCCCAGTCCGACGTTCTACCCACTGCGACACCGCCTGATCAGGCCATTCGACTTTTAAGGCACTTTACTTTCTCATTCCTAATTCTGTAAATTAGTATTTTATTATCTTCTCTCAGGATCAGACTTGCAAAAAATAGTCTTAATATTTGCCTTTTATTTTTTCTAACTATATTTGTACTTTTATTTTACTTCCTCTGGCCTGTTTTCATTTAAGATTTGTTTTAAATATTTTTCCAACATTTGATTAAGATTTATGTTTTTGGGGGGTCTATTTTGTTCACCAATGTAGTTCAACTAACTAGTGTAGGTGCTGAAGCATTTGTCAAAGAATGACTTTATCTTTTGAGTTTGGCTTTGGCAGCATAGCTTAGTTACTATTGGATAATCTGTTTGAAATCACACATTTGACATTTCTTTAACTTAAAAGTCACTTATGAGAACATATATTTTTAAATTTCCAAGCAAGAAAAGGTTATTACTATATACTTTAATATGAAATTCAAGCTTTACTACAAAGAACATAGACTATCAACATTAGAGTTTTTGGAATTCATCAAGGTTTGAACCTGATGCATTAAATAACTATTTTCGTACTAATCATCCATAAATGTTTAAAATCAATGTGTGTTCCTAAAAGTACACAGGTTGATTCAGTCTGCTTCTGGTCTGTTATGCTTCTGTTAATGCCTCCTTGATTTCAAATAGTTTTTGATTAAAACACTTCAATGATATTCTCCTTTTAGTTCATAAAGATCCAAGATTGCATCTTCAATTTAACCTTTACCATTAAAAGTCATTATAAAATGATCCTCTTGCTTGGACAGTGCTGGTGCAGTTGATAGAACACCCACCTGGAACACTGAGGTTCCAGGTTCAACACCCCAAGGTTGCTGGCTGGAGCACATGTTCACCAATTTGGGCAGGGGGTCACTGGTTTGAAGCCCAAGGTTGTTGGCTTGGCTTGGCCTGGCCCCCCTCCCTACCCCCAAGTTAAGGTAAACATGAGTAGCAATCAATGAACAACCACAGTGCTCCAATTGCAGGTTGATGTTTCACATCTTTCCTTCCTTCCTGTCCATCTGCCTCTCTCGCAAAATAAAAAAAAATAAAATGACTCTCTTTATCCTATTTAGAGTTTTTTTTAAAAAACAGTGAATTCTACTCAGTCCAATATTAGTAAGATTATCCTTGTCCTCCTTACTGCTCCCCTCTTCTTTCTTTCTCTGGCTTTTATTTCTTTGCTCATCTGTTTATTTTTAACCTCTTACAGTAACGTGATTTTAATTATATTTCTAAAAAATGTATAGTTGGGTATTTTTTTTCACTCAATCTATACATTCTTCAAATTTTAATATGGGACCTTTAGCCTATATACAATGCAGGGCTGGCACTGCCTTTGTAATCTTGTTTTATGTCTTCCATATAAATGCTTCTAAGCTATTTAATTTTATCTGTCTTTTGAAATACAGACTGTTTAGTCATTTTATACTCTAATTATCTGAATGTATATATTCTATTTATTAGAAGTTTTAAAAATATTTTTATTAAGCATATTTGGATCAATTTTGCAATGCCTGAAATGAACTAGTATCTATGAATGCATACTACAATGGATTAGAAATTTACCACATTTCTCCATGTATAAGATGCATTTTTAGTTTTGCGGCCTAAAATTTAAAAAATAAATAAATTATTACATAAAGTGATTGAACTCAAGTTTTATTCACCATAAAATTCATACAACTCTTCATCACTGTCAAAACTCCCATCCATTAGCTTGTCCTCATCTGTGTCTGATGATGAATCACTGTATTCATATATTGTCTCGTCCTCAGTTCCATCTATGTCATCTGAAATGCCACACTTCTGGGTTTTTTTTGTGTTTTTTTTTTGTGACAGAGAGAAAGACAGAAAGAGGGACAGATATGGACAGACAGGCAAGAAGGGAGAGGGATGAGAACATCAATTCTTTGTTGTGGCTCTTTAGTCTCCTTAGTTGTTCATTGATTGCTTGCTCATATGTGCCTTGAAGAGGGGGGGCTACTGCAGACCGAGTGAGTACTTGCTCAAGCCAGCAACCTTGGGCTCAAGCTAGCAACAATGAGGTCATGTCTATGATACCACGCTCAAACTAGCGACCCTGTGTGCAAGCTGCTGAGTCCCCTCAAGCCGGATGAGCTCTTGCTCAAGCCAGCAACCCTGGAGTTTCAAACCTGGGTCCTCCAAGTACCAGTTTGACGATCTATCCACTTCTCCACCGCCTGGTCAGGAAAAATGCCATAGTTCTTAAATGACCTGACAACGATCTCAATCTTGATTATTATTTCAGGATCTTTTCACCCAGGTACAAACTTCTCCTATAGTTGGTTTCTTCACTCTTCCTGCTGGTGTCAAATTGTCCCAAGACTTCATCCATTGATTCCATTCGTCTCTCAGGCAGCTTTGAAGGGTTTGTAAATGCTGACTTAACTGGTTGGAGCTGGGATGTCAAGCCTCCAGATATGATGGTAAGTTTTGTTTTTTGCCCCACAGCAATCTTCTTTGTGTGTTTTTGTTATGTGTGCCCTGAACTGATCAAGCACCAATAGGGCAGGTTTGTGTAAGAGCCCATCTGGTCTCCTTCTCCAAACTTCCCAAACCAGATCTTCATCCCATCCTGATTCATCCAACCCTTGTTATGAATGTGGACAACCACTCCTCAAGGAATGTCTTCTTTTGGCATTGTTTTGTGTTTGAAAATCAGCATAGGAGGCAGCTTGGTTCTGTCAGCACAACAAGCTAGAACAGCTGTACAATGGCTCTTTTCATGTCCACTTGTCATAATTAGTTTTCACCCCACTCTTTATCAACAGTTCTGTTATTTGGAACATCAAATTGAAGGGGGTCCATATTTGGAACCTGTCCAAACTCACACTGATGTGTCTTCTGATATTGAATGACAAAATGATGAAATTCAAGGACCTTCTGCTCATAGCTTTTAGGTATCTTCTGGGCAAGTCTGGTGAGTGTACGCATGCTTAGTCCATTCCGTTTCATGAACCTGAAGCACCAATTGTGTCTTCCTTTGAAATCAGTAACTTCTTTTTCATCAGCATCATTCTTGCCTCATGCTGAACCATCTTTGTGGACACAGGAATTCAAATTGCCCTTTGCTCTTCATTCCGTATCTTCAGTACCCTCTCTACATCAGGCCATTTTGCTGACTTGCCTCTCATGGCCTTCTTCTGCTGTGGTGTTTTCATTAGGGTTTCTTCTTCCCGTAGCCAGTCTCAGATTGACTTCTCAGTTGGAGGAGGACCAAACTTCCATTCAGCAGCACAATAATCTTTTCTGAGCCATTTGTGGGCAGAACGTGGCAAAATGTAACCTACCATAATGTACCAGTAACAAGTGCAAAACAATGAGTGCAAAGACAACAAGCGCGAAACGGCGGGAAATGCAAGTAAAATAATCTAAAATAATGAGCAGAAAAACAAGCGCAAAAAAGCGGGAAATGCAAGTAAAAAAAATCTACAACCACTCTATAAGACGCACCCAATTTTCAGATCCCAATTTTTTGAAAAATAGTACGTCTTATACATGGGGAAATACAGTAGTATACTTTGAAGTCTTAATTCAAATTGGTATTTTCTGATAGGTAGAGTACCAAATCAGAGTATTTCAGATGTGCTGGACTGGTTGTTTAGATGTAAAATGATAATACTGGATGGATGAATACCTGGCTGTACCATCACAGGTGTTCGAATAATTGCCTTTCCTAGTGTAGACTGTTGGAGTGGTGTTCTAATCACCGTCATACCAGGGCGGATCTGAGGCCCTGTGATTACCTATAAATGATACAAAAGACAGTAAGTTAAAATGTTTTTAAAAGACTAAATAAAGCATGATGGACTCAGAACACAGATCTTTAAGTATTATATATTGATAAACAAGTCTACAGAAATAACAGACTCTTAGATATTACATTTTAAATTATATAAAGATAGAATTTTGAGGAGAAAATTTACTTCAATCAAGATCATATGAAACTCCTGGTCACTGCTGCCAAGAACAGCCTACACCTAAAAGGAAGGAACAAGACCCAGGTAGGTTCTAATCTACAACCACCAAAGCTGCTCATATAAAAACACTGCGCTATATTTTGCCTGAGAGCCAAATACATTATCTATAACCCAGGTGATAAAAGAGTAAGATCAGAAACAAAATGTTCTTCCATAGTTTTAAAGGAGAGGCTACAGACTATTCTAAATTACAATTAGGATCAGAACATTTTCAAGTCTGCAAAATTTTAAACCTTTTCCATATTACTAGTGCCATAGAAATGATGCATCTAATAGGTGTGTGTTATCAGCTGATTTTAAACTAGTTATTATGCTAGAGATTGTATTTTTCATTCAATTTCTTAGCTGCACAGCCAGTTTCCTTGGGTCTAGCTCAGTGTGGTCCATTATTTTGTATAAAGAAATTTTCTTTATAAAATCTTAGAAACTGCCTGACCAGGCGGTGGCACAGTGGACAGAGCGTTGTACTGGGATGTGTTCGAGACCCCGAGTTCGCCAACTTGAGCACGGGCTCATCTAGTTTGAGCAAAGCTCACCAGCTTGGAACCAAGGTCGCTGGCTTGAGCAAGGGGTTACTCGGTCTGCTGAAAGCCCACGGTCAAGGCACATATGAGAGAGCAATCAATGAACAACTAAGGTGTCGCAACGAAAAACTGATGATTGATGCTTCTCATCTCTCCTGTCTGTCTGTCCCTATCTAACCCTCTCTCTGACTCTCTCTCTGTCTCTGTCCAAAAAAAAAAAAAAAAAAAAAAAAAAAAAAATATATATATATATATATATATATATGGTCTATCAGAAAGTTCTGTCCGTTTTTGGAATAAAACAAAATATAAATATTTCTTACCGTCAATAAACTTTATTAAATAATATAATTGCCATTGTTATTAATAATTTCTTGCCAGTGTGAGGGCAATTTGTATATCCTATTTTTGAAAAACGTTTTATCTTTTGATGAGAAAAATTGAACCAGTGCTTGTTTGATATCTTCTTCATTTTTGAATTTTTTGTCCTTCAAAAAATTTTCTAAGGACAAAAACAAGTGATAGTCGGAGGGTGCTAAGTCCGGGGAATATGGTGGATGCGACAGACATGCTTCTGTAGCATTTCTTCCTTGTTGAAATTCGTAAAAATTACAGTGGCATAAATGAACTTTATCAGTAGCCATGGGTACACTATCGCTTCACACATAAGACTACCGTGAATCAACTTTGTTTTAGTTAATTTGCTACGTCAGTATGTATACATTAAGTGATAAAAATAGAGAGGCACACATGCGCCAAATAAACATGTGCTTACGTGTCGAAACTTGTGATAGAAATGAACAGAACTTTCTGGTAGACCATATATATATATATATATATATGCTAAGGTGCTATTAAGTACATGTTAAAAATAAAAAGTTCATCTATAATTTTTACTTATAAATATAACAATAGGTTTTTTACATCAGTACTTTGTCACAGATTAAGGAAAAGAAACATAAGAATCTGGATTAACTGTGAAAGAGGCCAGTCTAAAACCCTGTTGTGGGTAAGATTTCAAAGCACAGCAAGCCTGTAAAGAATTCTTACTTGTGAAGTGCTTGTGGTTCCTCCAGAGCCTGAGGTATTAGGCCTAATTGTGACTGTTGCTGTCCTTGGCTGGAATGAAGTAAAGGTTTGCTGACTTGTGCCTGTACTTGATGGAATGATACCCAGGACTTTTTGCTGTACTTGAACAACGCCTTAAACAAAGATAAAGGCATAATTAACAATTGCCCCTTTAATAAAAAGCCTCAGGTGTTGCTCAGTTTCTAAGGAGAAACTACGTGTGGCAGGGTTTTACAGTGGGCTACACAGAATGTGAGATCCGAGGACTGAAATCAGTGAAAAGGAAATGAAAAATGATGGCAATGGTATGATCTGGCAAATGTGAATTAAAACTCTTCACATTTCCCTTACCTCCTTGTGTTGCTGGCACATTTACAGCGACAATCTTGCTGTTTGCAGGAAGTGGCAGTTTGGTAATTACTTTTCCTGCCATAGTGACTGGACTGCCTGTAATTTGGAACGTCTGACCTGTGCTGGCAATGGTTGTAGCAGATGTGGCAGCTGTGCTGGTGGCTAATAGGGTATAAGACATTTAATAAGCTTTAGATTTAAAATAACCAGCAACGTAGTGACTTCTAGGAAGGGCACCAATGCATGAAATGTGGTTCATTTTGTATTTAAAAAAAGAACATTCCTCTTCATTCAAAGTGAACTATGTAAATGTTGAAAGTGAAATAATGTAGGAGAGGAGTTTTGCTAATGAAATATTATCTGTAACAAACCAACTGTTACAGATTATTTGCTCAATCTGCTGAAGAGAAACAATTTTCTAAAGAAATGTTTCATTTCAACACATAATCAATTGCAATTCTTTTTCTTGAATGAAAGTAATCTGCTATTTAATCACAGTTGTGTACCTGAATTTGACTGGCCCTGCTTGACCCATGTAGCAAAGGTCTGGTGGAAGTTCTTGTTCTGCTGGAATGTCACTGTAGCTGGAGATCCAACTTTAGTAGTTAGTACCATTTTAGTTCCAGTTGTAACTGAGCCACTTAGAGGGGCCACCATCACTTTCTGTGCTGGAGACATGGTACTAGTCGTAATGTTTGTTGAGGAAGTCGTAGAAGCTGAAATTACTGTAGGCTTCTGCTGTTCCAACCGTTTCTAGAAAAGTGGGAAAGAAAACATGAAATAAAACACTTCTAAGTAAAAATAATACCATTCTGCAAGAGAAATTGTTTCCAATCTAAGAAACTGCACCAATTTTCAAAAATATTTTACTTTTGAAAATATACCCAAATTAAAAAACAAAACATGCCGTATAAATTTACCTTGAATGCAATTTCTTGAAGAAAATATTTTTATTATTCTAAATCACATATATTTTATTAAAAACTTTTCAAAACAAAAAATTAAAACTATCAAGTTTTTTCAGCCTGTACAAATGTCTAGGCTTTCAGAGTGAAAATAAAAGAGATGTGGGCAATCTTATTAGACCAGGAACAACTTGCTGCTTAGTGGTAGTATTTAGAGAAGATTACAAATGACATGAACCATAAAAGGTTTCTGTTTGTCATAACGTTAATTTATGCCATCATAAAGAACATGTCAATTTTAAACATCATTATTCAAGGTGGCAAACCTGCAACAAGCAATCTGAAAATCATAAAACAATTTTTGTAGACATCATTTTTGAGTTCAAACATTTTTATAGCAAAATACTTTAGACTATTTTGTATAGAGTGGTGTAATCTGATTTTTCAGACTATACAGTTATTAAAGACAATTTGTGTACCTGTTATCATAGATTGTTGACATTTCCTGACAACTTACAAATGTGGCAATGCAAGCTTATGCACAGAAAAATAATAAATGGCAGGGATTAAAAACCTGGTAGCTGGTACTTTACCTTCATTATCTTTTTTTTTTTTTTTTTGTATTTTTGTATTTTTCTGAAGCTGGAAACGGGGAGAGACAGTCAGACAGACTCCCGCATGTGCCCGACCAGGATCCACCCGGCACGCCCACCAGGGGGCGACGCTCTGCCCACCAGGGGGCGATGCTCTGCCCCTCCAGGGCGTAGCTCTATTGCGACCAGAGCCACTCTAGCGCCTGGGGCAGAGGCCAAGGAGCCATCCCCAGTGCCCGGGCCATCTTTGCTCCAATGGAGCCTCGCTGCGGGAGGGGAAGAGAGAGACAGAGAGGAAGGAGAGGGGGAGGGGTGGAGAAGCAGATGGGCGCCTCTCCTGTGTGCCCTGGCCGGGACTTCTGCACGCCAGGCCGACGCTCTACCACTGAGCCAACCGGCCAGGGCCCTTCATTATCTTATTTAATGCTCAGACCAACTCAATCAAGTTGCTGGTATTGTGATTTAAAGATGAGGAAACAGACTCAGAGACATGAAAACGGCCCCAGGTCAGCATTATTAATGCTGGAGCCAGATGAATTCCAGTTCTGATCAATCTCATCCATGGAAGTCACTCAGCAATGACATTACACTCAGGCTTAAGACTACTTTTGTATGCGTCCTCTATCCCTGAATAAACCTAATTTATTAGGCACATAATTTCTGAGCCCTAATAAGTTTAGTTTTGGATACTTGACATATCATCTGACTAAATAAATTTAAAAAAGGAGGCATAAAGGCTGAAGACATATCTAGCAGTTATTTCCTCTGTAAGTCTTCAAAATTGGACACGTTGACTATATTTATATATAAAAGGTAAATCTGGTTGCACTGAAGAGGTGACAAGACATGTGTCTAAAGTGAAAAACAAAACCACCAGCTAGTTTTTCTAAGAATTAATAGAATCCAAAAGTGCTGTTATCTTACACTTTGATATAATGTAGATCATGTAAATCAATGTAAAAGATACCTAAGAATTTGAAAAAAATAAAACAAAAATGTTTTAGAAAATGTGAGAAAAAAAGGCAGTTTGGAATGAAGAGCTGGTTTATATAAAATGCAATTTTTAAAGTGACGTGTAAAAAAAAAAAAGTGACGTGTATCTTTCTTTTAAAGAAGAAAGTGTTCTTGATGAAATCACCAGCTCCCCAGCACAAGGCTCCAAAGCCCAGGCCTCACTACAAAGTTCTGTCCGAGTCCGACCATGCGGCCAACACACACTCACACGTGGGCGTGCGCCACGACAAGCAGGGACGGCCGCCACCTGGCCACCACCGAGTGATCCCGACACAGAGCCTCTTCAGTGAGAGCCCAAGAGCTGGCCCAAGGCTGCAGCCTGAGGGCCAGCCAGCAGCTCCCCACGACCCCCAGCCCCTTGGCCCTACCCCATTCCACCCCCTCCCACGCACACCCCAAACCCCTCCACACACCCTGGCCCCATTACACGTGTACCCCAGCCCCTCACACCCATGCCCAGACCTCTCACACAAGCACCAGGCCCATGAGTGTCCCCCAGAGAACTTACCCATCCCCTTGAGCATTGGTCTCCAAATTATGTATAACTTAAGTTGATATTATAAATACCTATTTCATCTATATCTTGACAGTTTATATATTCAAGTTGGTTAAAACTTTCATAGTAATTCCTTAACAGAAAAAAAGGGCAATCATCTTTTATATGGGTCCCTAATATTTAGGTATATATGGTACAATATTTATAGTATGGAAATACTAAGAAACCATCAGTAGCTTTTTGATCATTAATTACAACAAACTTAATAGAATTTTAGTAAAATTTGGTTTTCATAGGCTAGAGATTTTACAGATTGTAATTCTGCAGGAAAAATATTACCTTTAGAAGCTATCCACTAAATTATAAGATAATAAATAAATCTTATTTGCAACAATGTTCTCCAAATATGTACACTTTTACAAAACTACAGCTTAGTGTATTCACAGAGCTACTTTCAAGTAATGAAATTGAGATATATTTGAGATATACTTAAAAGTAAATGAGGGCCCTGGCCAGGTAGCTCAGTTGGTTGGACCATCATCCCAATACACCAATGTTGTGGGTTCGATCCCCCATCAGAACACATACAAGGATCAACCAATGAATGCATGAGTAAGTGGAACAACAAGTTGATGTCTCTTTCTCTCTCAAAATAAAATAAATTATAATAAATAAAACCACAGGAATATACAATTATTGTGCTTTCAGTGTGCATATGGTTGACTAGAAATGTCAATTCATTGCAAGGTGGGACTGGTACCAACTCCCCCACCTGCTGGGCAGCCAACCGCTGCTGTTTGAGGTGAGCCTCCATTTGGGACTTGAAGTCGTCTGCCTTCTTCTGATCACTAACCTTAGCCTGTTGCTCAACTGCTTGTGCCTTTTCTTTCTCCACTCTGCAAGGGAAAAAGGAGAAACTCATCAGAAACCACCCTACTAGGCATATAGCAACTAATATTAAGTGAAATCTGGCTGATTTTACATCATGAAGAGGTATCAAATTATTTTGATTTAAAAATAAAACACTTAAATCAAGATAATTAGAAACAGACAAATAGATAAAATCAAAACCAGAACCTTAATAAATGATCTCCAACTAGTACTTAAAATCAATAGGTCGAATAACATTAGGACACATTGAATAAACTATTTAGGAAGTAATTCTTTAATTCTAAAGTGTTAAAATTTCCAAATATCTGATAACATGTTAACCATTTCCTTACCTCTCAGCAAACGCCCTGATCTCCCATAATTCCAACTCTTCCTCTGCTACCCAGGTTTCAATAATGACAGGGCCAGTTTGCTTGGGTGTTTCTGGTCTCTTTGGCCGCAATGCACTTGACCGAAGGCCTTTCCTCTGAGGTGTAGGTGTTTCTTTGGAAAAGAAATCAGAGTATTTTAAGCAATATAGCTCCTAAAATTACAATACTTCTGGCATCTCCTCTTATATATTATGAAAAGCAGGGAGTGGCAAACATTTTCTTAAAAATCCAGATGGTAAATACTATGTGGACCAGATGGTCTCTGTAACAACTTTTTTTTTTTGGTATTTTTCCAAAGTGAGAAGCAGGGAGGCAGAGAGACAGACTCCCACATGCGCCCAACTGGGATCCACCTGGCATGCCCACAAGAGATCGATGCTCTGCCCATCTGGGGTGTTGCTCTGTTGCAACCGGAGCCAATCTAGTGCCTGAGGCGGAGGCCATGGAGCCATCCTCAGCACCTGGGCCAACTTTGCTCCAATGGAGCCTTGGCTGCGGGAGGGGAAGAGAGAGTTATAGAGAAAAAGGGTGGAGAAGCAGATGGGCACTTCTCCTGTGTGCCTTGGCCAGAAATCAAACCCAGGACACCCACACGCTGGGCCAACGCTCTACCACTGAGCCAACCAGCCAGGGCCCCTGTTACAACTTCTTAACTCTGCCTCTGTATCACAAAAGGAGCCAAAGACAATACACAAGTAAGTGTGGCTTTGCTCCAATCAAACTCGTTACGAAAAGGAGGTAGTGGGTCATGGGCCACAGTTGCTTGTCCCTGATACAAAGGCCTATGAACCTTTCCACAGCCTGTTCTCTCTGTTGGGAACACTGTTTCTAGCCTCCTACATCTCACTAAACCAAAGCCTACTTATCCTTCAGATCTCAACATGGGTACAATTTCCTTCAAGAAGCATAGCTCATTCTTCCCACTGTTGGGCTGGTGTCCTTGCCATGTACAACTCTGGCAATCTGTATTTCCCTATCAAGACACTGAGAAGGGGGGTTTGAGAGTAACCAATATAACAAAGAAATCTGAAACTATGAAAAATAGGTAAAATATCCTAATGATAAAATTTTCAAAATAAAAAGTATGAAGAGACGAACATCAACCTTTCCATACTCTTAAGGAACAGAAAGCTGAAGAATCAAAGGAAAGCAGTAGAATGAAACTGAAATAGCAGTAGGACCTGGTTTATAGAAAGTGATATAAGCAAAAAAATAAAAATAAAAAAGTAATTTAAGAAGACTGCAGTGTTTTGTACTGAAGGTTATGGAGTCAAGACTGAAGACTGGTCAAGAATAGCTTCTTCCACCTGTGTCTCTATCAACTGAGCCATCTAATACTGCTCCAGAACAACACTACTTTAATTATGCTAATATTTCATTGTCTACTAGGAGAGGTACCTCCCCTCGGTGTTCTTTTCAAAAAGGCCATTCTCGTCATTTATTCTCCAAGACAAACTTTTGAGTTAGTTAAATCAAGATAAAAAAACTAAATTTATGCATTTGGGGACAGTTAACTTCTATAAAGTAATGTGTTTCTATCTAAGAACACCATTTTCCTTTCACTCATTTTTGAATAGATTTTTTTATAAATATTTGTATTGCATATGTAAAGTAAAATTGATTTTTGTCTATATATCTTGAATCTGGACACCTTACTAAACTGTTTTTAATGCTAATAGTCTTTATTCTCAAGTATCTTTATTATATGCGGCTTAACTGTCTGTCACCGATAGCTTATTGGTTGCTTGCGAAACTGTACTAGCCAATGGGGTGAAGTTGCCACAGCATTCAAATAGTCCCGCCTTCTGGCATGCCACCTCACAAATTGTGGTTAAAGATTGGAGCAATTATTATGCTGTTAAGAAATATTAACACCAGAAGGGGACTTTGCAATGGTACAAGACTAGAGGTTCTCCAATTGAAAAATAATATCATAATAGCTAAGTCTTTGACTGGCTCCTCTAAAGGTGAAATACATGTCATTCCAAGAATTGATTTGGCTCCATCTCAAACAGGGTTGCCGTTTCAATTGAGACGTAGACAATTTCCTGTAAAACTTGCCTTTGCTATGACCATCAATAAGTCTCGGGGCCAAACACTTAAGCGTGTTGGCATTTTTTTACCTGAGCCTGCATTTGGACACGGTCAACTTTATGTTGCCTGTTCAAGAGTTCGTGAAAGAACGGACGTAAAATTAAAAATAATTGATGGTCCTCTGCAAGGCGAGCTTAAAAATGATGGAAAGATCTACACAAGAAATGTTGTGTACAAAGAGATCTTTGACATGTGAATTAACATTTTATTATTTAAATCACCTTTATTTATTGAGCTAGCGGTGGCTCTTAAGAAATGTACCGCCAGTGGTTTCCTTCATTGCACTCTACTTTAAACAATTAAGCAAGTAGAAGGGGGAAACCCCGTGGGGCAGTAAGCAAAGGGGCGTCCTCGCCGCCTGCCCTGGGTAATTCAGTTTGAATTAGCAGACACTTTTGCACAAATAATTTTAATTACAATTTATAATATCTAGAACAGCGGTCATTTCGTATGACCGCCGGGCTTTCTAGTATTATTATAACACGAGAACTTTTCTTTGCTCCTTTGAGAACAGGGGCTAGATCTCATTCCATATACTTGCCACCTAGTGCCTAACATGCAGGTGATCTATAAATGTTTCCTGAATAACTCCTTCGCCTCTCAGATGATTTCTACCCTGAACACCAAAGTATTTCACAGTAGCTTTAACTCTTGAGTCAACAAATCTTCACTGACCACTTGTGCGCCAGCTGTGGCAGCAGGTGCCTGGACCACAGTCAACCAGGCAGACTCAGTGGCTACCCTCTTGGAATGGATGATCTGGCGTCACTCACTGTTCCACATCTTAATTATAAGAGGCATTATAGGTCTTTGTACTCTCCTTGTTCTTGGTACAATGTCTATGGGTATCAGTGTGTGCTTAGTAGAATCTTCCTAGTTTATTAGTTAAATATCATTTTTAAATAGAACAGTTTGTAATAAAAATAATCTTTTTCAAAAGTTGAACAAAGAGTTAAAAAACAATTACAATCAAATTTGAAATCATAAAAAAATGTAGCCAGTTAATAATGAAAGAACAGAACCCTCTCTATCTCTTACCCTTTGGTGCTTCTGGAACTCCGATGGGGCAAATTATTTTTCTGATGCAATATTCAGATCGAATGCCATAAGGACCCACATCTCGCCTCTTAATTATTTCTGTTGTTGTGATTTCAGTTTCAGATGTTTCTATGGTGATTTAATTCACAAAGTATTAATAACCAACTAAAATATTCAGAAACTAAAGAGGTACAACATCTGCTGCTTTAAAAAGAGACACACATGGAATAAACTTCTGGAAACATTTAATTAACAAGTACAGGAATTGTTGTTAAAATGTAGTAATGCTGAGTTTCTTCCTCACTGAAAATTTCTAAACTGAGCAAAATGCTGTTTGGGGCAGCTTAGTTCTTGGTGGCAAAACTCATCCTAAATAATAAAAGCGCTAGGAGAGAAACAAGCGAGCATAATTTCAGATATCCTAGTTTAAATGATTTATACTGTATAACAGTGATTTTCAACCTTTTTCATCTCATAGCACAAATAAACTAATTACTAAAATTGTGCAGCACACCAAAAAATATATTTTTTGCCAATCTAACAAAAAATATAGGTATAATTTTGATTCACTCACACCGACGGCTATTGCTTTGCTGGCTGTCATTTTTTAATTTGATAATCTAAGAG
Source organism: Saccopteryx leptura (assembly GCF_036850995.1). Lineage (NCBI taxonomy): Eukaryota > Metazoa > Chordata > Mammalia > Chiroptera > Emballonuridae > Saccopteryx > Saccopteryx leptura. The sequence goes on from NC_089507.1 coordinate 163,869,223, forward strand.
GTCAGTGCCCCTGACCAAAACAGGTGCTGCATGTTTTAAAAATCCTTGCTGCACACTAGTTGAAAATTGCTGCTTTACAATAATAAGTATTTTTTTAAAATTCAGACTTGTTCCTACACAAGTGATTCGCCTTATAATTTGAACCCCCACCCTGCTTCCCTGCCTCCAGGCCTTTCTAGCATGTGTTACCAAACTTTAGCAAAGCTATATTTTTAAAACATAAGCATTATATTTTAATAAATAACAGATATTCTTAACCAAAAACCTTTACCTGTCCGTGTGGTCCCTCCTCCCGGAGGAGCCTTGGCTGCCATGTCGTCCCACCTCAAACTTGCCCACAGTAATCGTAACATCAGGCTCACTCCAGCTAAGGACTTCACGGTCTGAAGTCTGTACCTGAAAGGAAAAGCCAAGAATAAGCGCGCGCGCACACATACACACACACTTAAACTTAAGGATAGTTTCTTGTCCTCATTCAATATTTATAGTAATGTTTTGTAAGCATCCTGGCTATTATATGTTCCTTAATAAAAGAACTTTTTTGTTCCTAGGCATAACATGCATCTAACAACTTAAAAAGGGTTGGTAGTCACTTCAAATGCCATATAAATTTGTACAATAAGCATGCTTCATTGTAAGATAAATACAACAATTTATGAAGATTTTATAATTTAGCCTAATCCCAAAATAAGTGTTAGAAAAATTATGGAGAAAAGCATAACAGAGAAATAAATTGTGTTACAAATATGATAAGAGCTGTGAAGGATGAAATCTTAACTGACTGATTTTTGCTCAAACTAGAAATGTTTACATTTTCTCAAAAACCAAAACAAAACCAAAAAGACTTGGTAAATACAGTAAGACCTTTCCTTTCCAAATGGACAAAAATTTTTGTATCCAACTGGCAGTTAATTCTGCAGAACACAAATTCTTGGATAATGAATATTGCTAATATTATTAACACTTTAACTAGTACTAGTATAGTTTTGGAATCCTACAATACAACGAATAATAAAAAAGGACAACACTGCATTAGGTTACTATCAGGAGACAAGGAATCTCTGTGTTTCTTTCTAAACATTGTATGTAACGGTATTGAACATTTTAGATATTCTTTTCAAAATAATAAAAAAAATTTCAAAACAAATTTACAACTGCAATAAATTATATTTTAAAACAGAATTAACCATAAAACATTTAAAGCAGGCCTAGGCTGTTAATTCTCTATTAGTGATCTTTATTTAATTAAATACTTTATTGACATTTCCACATACTTAAATGAATACTCTGGTTCATTGCGATATAGAGAAAACATACAAAACTTAAATAATTTCCTCCTCTAAAAGAGGTAGACAATTTATAAGGCAATGCATTCTCTTCTTAATGTAAAGTTGGAAAAATGAACAATGTGAGAAAGGGAAATTTGAGCCCAAAAGTTGTTGCAACTTTTCAACTTCCTCTCTACACCTGTGACACCATTACTTTCTTCATTGTGTTATTACTCTGTGAATCCTCTGAATTGCACAAAATAATTTTTCCATTACAGGGCAAATGTTAACTAGTGCAGGGATATCCTAGGAGGGGGGAAGTGTATGTCACTTTCAGATCACACCCTGAAGAATGTCTTGGGAACTCTGGACTATTTGGAAAGAGAAGTGTTTTCTCATTGTCTTTCTTCTTCCTCTAATCACTCTACAAACAACACCTTTAAAGCATCTTTTTTACAATGAAAACAACCGGTGGGGAACACACCTTGTGTGTTACCAGCCTGTTCATTCACTCAAAAAATATTTGAGTGACTTCCATGTGTTAGGCTCAGCAAAAGGAGCTGGGCACATAGAAATGAATTCTATCTGTTCTGTGTCCTCAAGAGCTGTAACAGGAAAGCGCAAGGCAGGGGCAGCTGATTCAGAATAAAGCTTTGCCTGTGACTCTCAAACGACAAGGTGACTGACGAAGGCAAGGGGCACACATATACACACAAAGGGAAAATTGTGCAAAAAAACCCACATTTCTTTCCAAAAACCATGTCCGGTGTGCTGTGTCTGTCAGAAAGGGGGTGTGCAGTTGCAGCCAGAGACCAGAAAGTGGAGCCATAACATGCTGCACAAAATGCAAGTGCTAAGGAGGAGCCTTAGAGGCAGTCTGTATTAAGTAAGGCCTGTGACATTTATTCCACACTGGGTGGGTTGCAAAGGGAAGTACTTCTCATAGATGTGATAGACAGGTGACCAATGCTTTCCCCCTCTCAGCCCTGCAGTAGTTAAGTCCCCTTTAAATGCTTGCTCAGCTCAGTCAGGACATTCACAGGATAGATCTGCATTTTAGGAGGCTCCACAGGGAGACAACTACTGGTTCCAAGTGATGATAAAACATGGAGTCAGGGCCTGGGAAAAGGGAGCAAGGGAAAGGACAGTGTGCAGGGAAAAGAAGCCCTAATGAGTAAACGAGACACGTTTCACTTATTCAGTCTGGCTTAGTCATAACAGTAATAAAGATCAAACATGCACCTGTGGCAGCCTTAGCTCCTACTTTAAACATCAGAAATATCTTCTTCAACTGTGAATATAAAAATGCATTTCACATGCATGTTTTTTTATAGCTATACACTTTCAAAAATCGCATTCTAAAGTCAAGAATAATTTACATATCCAAAAATGCCTCTGTTAGATAAGAAGGGATTATGTTTCTTTCAACTTCAGCAAATTAAGATGTTAGCATATATCTGAAGGCAGTATCTGTTTAAAATGTACAGGAAGGTATTTCCTTCAATTTAAAAATGAAAACTTAACTAAACAGATACAAACTGTGCCCACAATGCATATTAAAACATAACAATACAAGGCTCCTGAAACCCAGCCGTGCAAAAAAGGGCCCTGGGTAACACTTGAGTGGAACCGGTCCAAAGAAGAAACTGCTTCCCAGTTGAGCCTACCTTCTATTTCATAATAGAAAAAAGCAGAAAGGTCGGCCTCCACCACTGCCAGGTCACTTTAATTAAAGTATTTGTACATAGTAACTTTTCCAGTGGGAAAGAAGTTACCTGCAGGACAGTCAAGGATACATTTTGGGACCGCTCTCAATGAAGAAAGCAGAAAAGTGCAGAGCAATCCTACAAATCCATGAACTGTAATGAAGAGTTTCCTTGATTCCCTGCAGGATTCTGCAAATCCTTCATTGCAGGCCCTGCAGAGAAATTGTACTTTTCAGCTGTCTCTATTGAGTGTGTAATGGAGTGATGATATTGTAATTCAAATCATAAAATGAGTTATAAAAACTTGGTCAAACCAACTATCACTAGTCATATTAATTCCTTTATAGAGTACTCATTTACACTTTCTCTTTTAGTCTTTTGTAACACCAGCTAATTGGCATAAAAAGGAAACAAAATAAGCAGATATTTAACTTAAAGAAACTGGGACCATATTGAAAAATCACAGAAATGAAGCCTGCTCAGTAACTTGCAGAATTAATCAATTTCAGAATCCTAACAAATATAACAGCTCCTTCCTGATTTCTGAGCGTGTGCCATAAAGAACTCTTCATGTGTACATTCCATCCTTCTCAACCGTAAGGTGAACGGAAAAAAAGACAAGGATGCGAAAAAGGACAAAGAGAGGTTCAATATGTCAACTGTGACATAGCAAATAAGGTACTGGGTACAATTCTGGAAAACTAGGCACTAATCCTAACTTGGTCTCTGTGGGCAGAGGCAAAGTATTTTATGTGTATGAAAGATAAGAAAGTAAGAGTCCCCTTATAAAACTACAAGATCTCACAACTCCTAACAATACATACTTGTGACTCATCCTCAAAGCCTAATGCCCAAGGTATTCTAAATGAAAACTACTTCTGGGTTTTTAAAAAAATCTCCAAGCAATCTCAGAGACTACCTTTATTCAAATAACTCCAGAACAAAGGTTTATCATGCAATTAAATTACATTAGGAAAATTTCCTCATTATAACAACCCAGCAATTTACAGGTAAGTTTCCTATGTCTTAGGTTTTTATGAATGACCTAACAAAAATAAAATACAGTGTGATTCACAATTGGGAATCTGTGTATGCAGAGGGTCGAATTCAGTTATACACAGATTTTTGACCACACAGGTGTCTGGTACCCTAACCCCATATTACTCAAGGGTCAATTGTATGAACATTGCAGAAAGTTGGTAGCTATCCAATCCTGTTACTATCTCACTCCCATGGCCAACCCATGGCAGTAATTTGGAAAGTTAGACCATAAAAACCTCTGTGTGTCTGCCATGCTTCTTTTCTCTTGTGAGAAAATCAAACTTCATTTGAAAGGATTCCCTCCTATTTTCAGTCTTTAAATATATTCTTCTCTATCTTTTCTCTATTATCTCAATTTCTTTAAAAAAAAAAAAAAAAGAAATATTAAATCATTCTTTTAAACTGTCTGCCTTCCCCAGTATGTATATATTTTAAAGTACATACCTCCAAGTGATACCAAAGGTTGGTCTAGGAGAAGGATATGGCCATATGTCCAAGGCAGGTTTAGCATTGTAATTAAAATAAGGGACTTCGCGGATGCCTCCTTTTCTGGCCAACTTTTTCAAGTCATCATTAGGCAAAACAAAGATGCTCTTCTTGCTGCTCTTGGTAACAAACTTTCTATAGGATGGCAGAGCTGTACCTGAACGAGTCTTCTTAGGTCTTGAAAATTTCATGAGTTTCACTTTGTCTCTTGTAGAATATTCTTTGCTCACAGTCATCGAGGTCACTAGAGTGCCTCCTGTGGTTGTCAGTGAATCTGTCACTGTCGTGGTGACCACAGTTTTGCTCTGCTCCTTCACAGAAATGATGTCCACACTACTGCCCGTGGAGGGTGTGGAAAGTTTTGTTACGGTTGTAGTGGTGGTTGTGACAGTGGACTTGGCACAGTTTTCTGTGGAGGAGACCACTGTCTGCTTATCGCCTTCTGCTACTTTGATCACAGTTTTTGACTCGGTGGCCAGTGTCGATGTCATGGTGGTGACTTCTGTGATGACTGTTTTCCTTTTAGATTCTCCATTGATTTTTTCATCTTTGTTGGTGGGCAGACCATTTTCATCAATAAAATCGTTACTGAGGTTAGATTCCTCTCCAGAAGCAATAGGTGATGGAGAAACTGGATTCATTTCTGAGGTTTCAATTTCCATATCTTCTACCTGATTCAATGAACTGCTCTCTGGACAAGATGGTGTCAGTGTGCTAGTTTGTGCTCTCTCAGACTCTTTGGTTAAAGGGAGAGTCTCTGGGCCATCTGGCAAGTCACCTTCAGCATCTGAAGATCGCAGTACGTATGATTTTGTTTCCAAGTTGTTTTTTATATTACAGTCTTCCATGACAACATCACCATTCATGAATGGCTTTACAGCAGATTCTTTAACAGTCAAAGACTTAATATCATTTTCAGGAATTACTCTATTTATATTATTAACCGTTGGTTCAACATCACCACTGACTACTTTACTCTCAGAAACTTCTTTCAAATATACTTTAGGTTTACTATCTTTTCCATTTATTTGAAAGGTACTGGCTTTCTCTCCTTTTCTTTCAGAGTCTCGATTTTCGTTATTCTTTTTGTCAGTGCTACTTTTTAGACTTATCTGATCAATACACTTATTAACTGTTCTTTCCTCTAACTTTTGTTCTTGACTTGTTTTTTTACCATTTGCTTCAGTTACCTTACCCTGCAGCCCATCACAGTTTCCAGTGGACTTATCTGAAACAAACTCAGATTTCAATGGCTCCAAGCCTTCAATATCTTGTTTTTGAGTTATGAACTGCTCAGAAATACTGTCATTGCTATTCTGAACAATCATATCTTCTTCACTGCTGTCTTGAATAGACATAGTATCAGAACTATTTTCCAAAGTGCTATTATATTCAAAGTCACACCCCAGTTTTCCTTCAAAGTCTGTTGCTTTTGACATAGATGGAATATCTCTGTCATTAGTACTCTTAGCTACTGGTGGTAACAAAGGGCTCTGGGAAGGAGAAACAATGCTGTCATTATCCTCCTGTGTGAGTGGTTTTTTGTTCTTAGAGATCCAAATACCAATTTCATCTGCACTGGTTTGTTTAGAGCCATCAATGAGAAAATCACTTCCTTTTGTTTTAACCTTACTACTAGGTTCCATGCTTTTACTGGTTAATTCAGAGAGACTCTCCTCTATGTCATTTCCAACAGAATTTTGTTTCTGACAGTTTGTCTCTGGGTTCGGAATGGAGATGTCATCTAACATTTGATCTTTTGGATAAAGTTTGCTTGTTCTATTATCAGGATCACTGATTTCCAGAATTGAGGAATCACTTTGTGAACATCCCCGCATAAAGTCTTCAGAATTATCCTTACTTGTATTAGGGATTTGTTCTTGAATAAGCAAGTCACTCTGACCGCCTTCTTTTGCTTTTGTTATTACCGGTGACTCAGACAGACCTTTCACAGAACTTGCAGAGGTCTTTCCTGAACCCTTAAGTCCAGCCTCCAACTTCATTTTTTCAAGTCGCTGCTTTTCTTCCAGTGTAAACTGTTTAATTCTCCTTTCAAGAAGTCCATCTAGTTTGGATGATTTAATTTTCTTTTTATAACTAGTCCTTAGATGAAAACCCTCACTCACATTGACCAAATCTACTTGAGAACTTTCCTGACAGTTTACATGTGCCTCTGTTTTCACATCATCATCTATTTCCATTGGTTCTTCTTTAAAAGATTTATCATTGTCAGACTCTAAAACTTCTTTTACATCTGTGAAACAAAGACATTTTTATAAGTGACATTTTTAGTCTGAGTTGTGAAATTCATTATAATATTTTTATTTTAATAACCATTTTTCACTAAAAATAAGTATAAATATCTATATAAAACAAAGTTCTTAATGTATGAATACAATAGGTTAATAGACAGGGCTAAATTTTATAAAAGGTTAAAAAGCCAATACATATCAAATTTTTAAATATTTGGATTTTCAGTATCTAAAAATGATGGAATGCTTCCATAAAAATTACTTAATATATGATAGCTATGCACACACCAGTCCCTTCATGTAAGATTCTGTATGGAGTATTTCGTAGTTATAAAATATCTTAAAGCTCATGTATCATCTAGCTTATCTAGTTTTTAAAAGGTGACTTTTCACAAAACACAATATCCACACAACATTAAATGTAGAGTTTTCTGATGACAGCAATTCCATATGTCCACATAAGAACTTGTACACAAATGCTCATATCTACATTATTCATAACAGCTCAAAAATAGAAAAGACCCAAATATCCATGGACTAATGAATGAAAAAAATGTGTAAATATCCATATAACTGAGTATTGTATTTTTTGGAATTTTTTTTTAACTGAGAGGTGGGGAGGCAGAGAGACAGACTGCCGCATGTGTTCTGGGATCCACCTGGCGAGCCCCCTACTGGGTGATACTGCCCCTGCCCATTTGGGGCTGCTGCTCCACTGTTTGGCAACTGAGCTATTTCAGTGCCTAAGGTGAGACCATAGAGCCATCCTCAGCACCCGGGGCCAACTTGCTTAAGCCAAACTAGCCATGGCTGCTGGAGGGGAAGAGAGAGAGAGAGAAAGAGAGTGAAAGAAGGGAGAAAGGGAGGGATAGAGAAGCAGATGGTTGCTTCTCCTGTGTGCCATGACCAGAATCAAACCCAGGACTTCCACAGGCCAGGCTAACACTCTACTGCTGAGCCAAATGGCCCAGGCCTTATTTGGAAGTTTGTTTTTTGTTTTTTTTTCTGAAGCTGGAAACGGGGAGAGACAGTCAGACAGACTCCCGCATGCACCCGACCGGGATCCACCCGGCAGGCCCACCTGGAGCGATGCTCTGCCCACCAAGGGGGCAATGCTCTGCCCTTCCGGGGCATCGCTCTGGCGCAACCAGAGCCACTCTAGTGCCTGGGGCAGAGGCCAAGGAGCCATCCCAAGCGCCCGGGCCATCTTTGCTCCAATGGAGCCTTGGCTGCGGGAGGGGAAGAGAGAGACAGAGAGGAAGGAGGGGGGGGGGGTGGAGAAGCAGATGGGCTCTTCTCCTGTGTGCCCTGGCCGGGAATCGAACCCGGGTCCACTGCACGCCAGGCCGACGCTCTACCGCTGAGCCAACCGACCAGGGCCTGGAAGTTTTTAAAAATGAAGCAATATTGATACATCCTAACAGATAGATGAACCTGGACACAAATATCACATCTTACATGATTCTGTTTATTCAAAATGTAAAAATAGGCAAATGAATAGAGACAGAAAGTTAACTGGTGGGCTGGGGAAGGGTACTTAGGGAGGACTGGAAATGCTAATAGATATGAGTTTCTTTTCGGGGTGATGAAAATGTTCTAAAATTGATTGTGGTGATGGTTGAACAACTGTGAAATACTAAAAACCACTACATTATACACTTTGAATGGCTGAATTACATGGCATAAAGATTATGTTTCAATAAAATTACACTGCTCACAAAAACCAGGGGGTATTTCATCACTTCATATTCATTTTGAAATATCCCCTATTTTTGTGAGCAGTGTATTATTAGAAGAGACAAGGCTGTCCATTTCCCGCTGTGCGAACTAGCTCCAGTGCACCCTTATCAACACACACCAGGCTGTCCTTCACACTCACCCTCCTTACCTTGGTCCTTCTCAGTGACCTTTGAAATGTCCATTTCACTTTGGTCTGCTTCTTTTGCTGCATCTGAATTTTTTACCTCATCTTTCTCAGAATCAGACTCTGTTTTTAATTTTTTTGGACTTTGTGGGCTTTTTCTTTTATCTGATTCATCCATATTTTCATCTACATTAGTTTTGGCTAAAAAGAACCAAGTATATAGTAACTATAAATAGTTCAAATATTAGCAATTTAATATATCTAGTTTAGTAGAAATTATCAAGTATTTTCCAATAATATATAGTCCATTATTTTTCATTTTAAAAAAAAGTTGACACAAATAAAGCAAAAAAAGGTTCACCACCAAACCCAGTGAAATATAGAAATATAATAAAGTGTCTTCAGAAGAAAAAAGAAAATATGGAAAATGGCAATTAATATATATCTATCTATCAACAATTGAATCTTAAAAAAAAAGTAAACAAAAACAGAAACAGACTCATAGATACAGAGAACATTTTGACCATGCCACAGGGGCTGGACTTTGGGGGAATGGGTGAAAAAGATGAAGAAACTAAGAAATACAAATTGGTTGTTACAGAATAGTCACAGGGATATGAGATACAACATGGGGAACGTAATAAGTAGTATTCTAATAACTATGTATGGTGTCAGATGGGTGTGAGATTTATTGGGATGATCACTTAATAAGTTATATAATGTCCAACCACTGGGGTGTACAACTGAAACTATATGTCAACTGTAATCTAAAAATAAAATTGGTTTTAAAAAATAAAAATGATTTAAAAATCTAAAATGAAAAGAAAGAAAAAAGATTGGCCAAATTAACTAAACTGTGAAAGACTACAGGGAGGTGTCTAGGGAAGAGGTATGAGGGTCTGGGGTGCTGTCATGTACTGTATCTCTACCAGAGTGTGTGTAGTCTGTGAAAATCCAGCCAGATTTTATCTGCGAGTCATTTTCTTTATGTTTACTCTACTTCAATATTTATGTTTACTGTACTTCAATAAAATGGTTTTTTAAAAAGTTGAAAGATCAGATACCATATATACTTTCTTACATGTTCAGGTGACCAAAAGCATACAAGGAATGGCTGCATTATATATGCACTTTAGAAGCCTTCACACAGCCCTGGCTGGATAGCTTGGTTGGTTAAAAGCATAATCTTGAAGTACAGAGGTTGCAGGTTCGATCCCACGTCAGGACACATATAGGAACAGAGACAGACAGAAAGGAAGAGAGATGCTCCTGTCCTCCTAATTTTTCTGTCTGTCTCTCTCTCTTCCCCCGTCCTCTCTCAATAAAGTCAATAAATAAACGTTAAAAAACTTAAAAAAAAAAGAAAAGAAGTCTTCACATCTGAGGCTATTTCAACCTGCTCATTGACTACAGAAAGTCTGCATCAGTGATTTCTCACATACAGTGTGTTACAGACCCATATTAGAATTGCATAAATGGTCTACAGCCATACCACCCTGAACGCGCCCGATCTCGTCTGACCTCGGAAGCTAAGCAGGGTCGGGCCTGGTTAGAACTTGGATGGGAGAATTGCATAAATGTTCTCATCTCCTAAGCAAAAAAACCCCACAAACACACACAAAAAACTGCACAAAATTTTATAATCAACTTCAAAGGATTCTTGATAGCTATGAAGTATTATCCATGGACTGTAGGTGAAGAATACTTAAGTCTATATCACAGAATAAAAGACAATATCGAAATGTTTAGACCTAATTTACTGGCAACAGTAAAAATGGCATCTCTGAGACAATGAGGACAATGGGAATGTAATTTGAGAGTGAGATTATTTTATTTATTTATTTATTTTTTTTGTACTTTTCTGAAGCTGGAAACGGGGAGAGATAGTCAGACAGACTCCCGCATGTACCCGACCGGGATCCACCCGGCACGCCCACCAGGGGCAATGCTCTGCCCACCAGGGGGCGATGCTCTGCCCCTCCGGGGCGTTGCTCTGCCACGACCAGAGCCACTCTAGCGCCTGGGGCAGAGGCCAAGGAGCCATCCCCAGCACCCGCGCCATCTCTGTTCCAATGGAGCCCCGGCTGTGGGAGAGGAAGAGAGAGACAGAGAGGAAGGAGTGGGGGGGGGGGTGGAGAAGCAAATGGGCACTTCTCCTATGAGCCCTGGCCGGGAATCGAACCCGGGTCCCCCACACACCAGGCCGATGCTCTACCGCTGAGCCAACCAGCCAGGGCCAAGAATAAGATTATTAATATGTTAACTATTGTTAATTTGTTGAATGTGATGATGACTATGAAAAAATATCCATTTTAGCTAGAGATACATTTACTTTAAATACAGGGGAAAGAGCCTGACCAGGCGGTGGCGCAGTGGATAGAGCATCAGACTGAGATGCGGAAGGACCCAGGTTCGAGACCCCGAGGTCGCCAGCTTGAGTGCAGGCTCATCTGGTTTGAGCAAAAGCTCACCAGCTTGGACCCAAGGTCGCTGGCTCCAGCAAGGGGTTGCTCGGTCTGCTGAAGGCCCGCGGTCAAGGCACATGTGAGAAAGCAATCAATGAACAACTAAGGTGTTGCAACGCGCAATGAAAAACTAATGATTGATGCTTCTCATCTCTCTCCGTTCCTGTCTGTCTGTCCCTGTCTATCCCTCTCTCTGACTCACTCTCTGTCTCTGTAAAAAATAAATAAATAAAAAAAATAAAAAAATACAGGGGAAAGAATTCCTGGGAAAAAAAAGACTGATAGAATTTGATCACTGTTGAAGTTGAATGATGGTTAAATGAGAGTTTATTATTCTATTTTCTTTTCTTCTGTGTAATTTCAAATTTTTCATAAGAAAAAAAATGAAACGCACAAAACAGAACTATTAATAGATGAATATTCTTGGGCTTTAGAGGCATTTTCTACCTTTTATTTTCTTCTTCACATGAACTAAAATATCTCAAGGACTTAGCAAGATGTACCTATATTGTATTTAAGTAAATGATTCCTTCCAGAAAGGTTTGAATAAGGGAAGAGAAAAGAATACAAAAAACACAGTACGTGCCAAGCAGCAGGACAATGCTGAGAGAAGAAAAGCAGCATACCATAGGGAGATGGGAGAAGTCTGGAACCCATGAAACAAAAAAATAAAAATATCTAAATTGATACCCTCCTTATTCAATAACTTTTTAGTTACTTCAGAATAGCTGGGAAATATTTTTTCAATGGTTTCAAGTTGCTCAAAAAGAGCTTTCTGCGACAAGAATCCTGACAATAAGGCCCTGGCCGGTTGGCTCAGTGAAAGAGTGTCGGCCTGGCGTGCAGAAGTCCCAGGCTCGATTACCGGCCAGGGTACACGGGAGTAGCACCCATCTGCTTCTCCACCCTTCCCCCCTCCTTTCTCTCTTTCTCTCTCTTCCCCTCCCACAGCCAAAGCTCCACTGGAGCAAAATTGGCCCAGGCGCTGAGGACGGCTCCATGGCCTCCGCCTCAGGTGTTAAAATGGCTCCGGTTGCAGCAGAGCAATGCCCCAGATGGGCAGAGCATCGCCCCCTAGTGGGCATGCCGGGTGGATCCCAGTCAGGCACATGTGGGAGTCTGTCTGCTAGCCCCCACTATTCGGAAATAAAAAAAAAAGAGAATCCTGATAATTAAAATGCATAACTATAGTGTTTGGGGATTTTCCTCCCTATTGAATTCTTGATACAAACAATATTAATATATACCCATTACTGAAGTTGGTAAATTAATGTGCAAAACAAATGCATACAGTCATAGTTAGAAGAGTAATGTTAGAGATTAAGGAACCCATAGCATCCAAACAAGTCAAACACTGGCTTTTGGCTACCTAAGTGAAGGTGTTCTCTGGACTACACTTCTGTTTTCCAACACAGTGACTTATTATATGCTCAAATTAGATTAGCCATTATTATAAAGCCAACAGCTCTGAGATTATAAACAGTGAAGTTTATACTACATTGTTGCCTTCATTGTGATTTATACTCTGTGGTTAAGCTAATATGAATAGCTGCTTTTCTCCCTGTCACCACTTTGAAGAAAAGGCTCAAAAGATGCTAGAAGACCGCCTGGCCAGGTGGTGGCACAGTGGACAGAGCATCGGACTGGGATGCAGAGGACCCAGGTTCGAAACCCTGAGGTCACGCAGGCTCATCCGGCTTAAGTGCAGGCTCACCAGCTTGAGCACAGGGTCGTCGGCTTGAACGCAGGGTCACTGACTTGAGGTGAGCCCAAAGGTCGCTGGCTTGAAGCCAAAGATCACTAGCTTGAGCCTGAGTTCGCTAGTTTGAGCAAGGGGTCCACTCGGTCTGCTAGAACCCTCCCCACCCCCCCATCAACACACATATGAGAGAGCAGTCAGTAAACAACGGAGGTGCTGCAACGAAGAATTGATGGTTCTCATCTCTCTCCTTTCCTGTCTGTCCCTATCTGTCCCCATCTCTCTCTGTCACCAAGAAAAAAAAAATTTATGCAAAAGACCAACTTGGTACCTCTCTATTAAGGCTCAGCATTTGGACAATGGAAAATCCTATTCTATGAAAGTGGATATAAAAGACCCTAAATATTTTGCATATTGATCATCTGGATTTTATTACATAGGTCACACACCTCTAGAATTCTAAGTGCTAAATTGATAACTGGAACAAAAAATGGTGAGTAATAATGTAACCATCTTTGGGAATGTATTATAATGGACATTTAGCTTAAATATAATCAGATAATAATAAACTGGTAATAGAACAGAAATATTCATGGAGCATCGGCTATGCACAAGACTATTCTAGTCCCTATAAAATGAATTTCAGTGAGTCATATAAAATACATACTTTTTCTTGTTAAAAGATAATGATAACTTTTCCAAATTAATAGTTTCAAAATTCTACCCGTTCAGATTTCACTACAAGCATTCACAAAAAAACCCAAATCAGTTAGCTAGATATGTACATAGTACTTATGTGACACATAACATAGTTTTTATAGGAAAGAGCATATCACACCATAAATTAGAAAATTATATTGCACAATGAACAGAACTGCTTTTGAAAATCACTGAGATATCACAGAATAGATTGCATAATAGAGTGCAAAAAGGGAAAGGGAAGCCAGGAGACAAGGATTCCAGCCATATCACTCTCAACCTAGTATAAACTTCAGTATGTCGCTTAACATCTTCACGAAATCATGTTTGTGTAACATGAGTTTCAATATATAAGGTTTCTTAAAAGGGTGGTTCACCTCTAGAGTTCTGTGATTCTAAAGTCATTACCCAGTAGCATAAATCGAGTTAATACCTCATGTATGTGATAGTGTTAGGGAAGCCTCTATCACTTCCTTTCTGGATTGTCCTGGGCTACAATGCTGAGGTTAACAGATTAGGATTTTTCCAGAAGTCAAGTAGTTCTGCACTTAAGATTTCAGAAAAAACAATTAGATGGCTAAGGCCTTTTTTCTTTTCCCTTTTTTTTTTTTTGTATTTTTGTATTTTTCTGAAGCTGGAAACGGGGAGAGACAGTCAGACAGACTCCCGCATGTGCCCGACCGGGATCCACCCAGCACGCCCACCAGGGGGCGACGCTCTGCCCACCAGGGGGCGATGCTCTGCCCTTCCGAGGAGTCGCTCTGTTGCGACCAGAGCCACTCTAGCGCCTGGGGCAGAGGCCAAGGAGCTATCCCCAGAGCCCGGGCCATCTTTGCTCCAATGGAGCCTCGCTGAAGGAAGGGAAGAGAGAGACAGAGAGGAAGGAGAGGGGGAAGGGTGGAGAAGCAAATGGGCGTTTCTCCTGTGTGCCCTGGCCGGAAATCGAACCCGGGACTTCTGCATGCCAGGCTGACGCTCTACCACTGAGCCAACCGACCAGGGCCTCTTTTCCCTTTTTTAAAAACAAGTTCTACACTATCATCTTTAATTAACTGATATCCCAGATATCAGAATCCTTTGAATAAAGGTAATTTTAAAACATGTAAATTTATAATAAAGTACATTAGTAATTTTGAACATTTTATTAAAAATTTCAGAAAAAGTTTCATCGAAAATATGGTCAATATACTACAAAGCTGTAATAAATTATACAAATCAGAAACAATTATGCAGCAAAAATAACTTTACTTACTTCCTTCTAACGACTTTCTGTAATTCACATTAGTATTGCCTGGCAATTTAGGGACAAACCTATAAACGTGAGTTTTACTAATCCAGCTCCAACCACCATATCCTGTTACTCTGTATTCCTCTCCTTTTTGTTTCCAAACCTGATGTAAATAAAAACATTCTGATTAAACAAGAATGAGAATGCGTATAAAGCACATACAGTTTTATACACTTTTACCAAACAAAATCAACAGGCAGGCAAATTAAATTTACCGATTTTATTTTCACTGAGAATCAGATTCATGAAAACTTAATTTTTCTTTCTGATAGAAAAAATATAACAGAATTTTACAGTTGTATGACAATTTCAACAAAGTGTCATAATAACCCACCTATATTCTAGTAAGATAAACTGATGCTTATTAAATTGCCAGAAAGATTACTTCATTCCAACTATATTTAAAATCTGTGTCACATGTAAAACAAATTATTAATTATTCAAGGTTGCAGAATAAAAGTTTCAGAAATGGCTAACACTGGGTTAAAAGTTTACAAGTAAAATTACCTGATGTTTAACTGGAAATGTGTATTTTACCCATGTAGCTTGTTGCATTGTTTCTTCCTCT
The DNA here is from genome assembly GCF_036850995.1 of Saccopteryx leptura. Lineage (NCBI taxonomy): Eukaryota > Metazoa > Chordata > Mammalia > Chiroptera > Emballonuridae > Saccopteryx > Saccopteryx leptura. The sequence continues at coordinate 163,884,559 of NC_089507.1, forward strand.
TCTTGTTTCTTCTCCTTTTTTTTTACTTTCTCTTTCTCTTCTCTTTCAATTGATGTCATCCTGTGTAATCTAAGAATATAAGAATACAAAGACAGAATTACATATAACTTTGAAAAACACACAATACAAAATAAAGTGCTGAAAATTAGAAAGACAAAAACAGAATGGTTAGATATAATCCACAACCCAGATAGTCCCCTCTCAGAAAAATAAGTAGACGTATAATTCACGTAACAGGAAAAATCAAATAATACAGGAAGGCAAAACAAAACATGCTATGCTTCCCACAGGAAATACTCATTTTTGCCTGACCAGTGGTAGCACAGAGGTTAGAGCCTTGACCAGGTTTAAAACTCCAAAGTCACCAGCTTGAGCGCAGGGTCGTCAGCTTGAGTATGGGATCATCAACGTGATCCCATGGTTGCTGGCGTGAATCCAAAGGTCACTAGCTTGAAGCCCAAAGTCGCTGGCTTGAGCAAGGGGTCACTGGCTCAGCCAGAGTTCCCTGTCCAGGCATGTATGAGAAGCAATCAATGAACAACTAAAGTGACACAACTACTCATCTCTCTCCCCTCCTGTCTCTATCAGCAAAAATTTTTTAAAATAATAAAAATAAAAAAGGAAAAAAAATAGTCATTTATGAATTATTCCTGAAATATTTCATACTTATACCACATTTACACAAAAGGGGTATGAAATTATAAACACAACTACCTGGCTGTGCTTTGGGAGATCTCTCCATGCGAGAAGATACAGATCTTTTAAAAAATGAAATAATGTACCACTGTATGGATAGACTATAATTTATTAAACCAGTTCCCTATTAAAGGAATGCCTTATTTCCTTCACCTTAAGTAAGACCAACAAATCTAAAAACTTTTATCAACCAGTATTTCTGATATTCTCTAGCACTGGGATTTTGAAGCCTTCACATGGTTCACACTAACAAAGATTTCAGGCTTCATACATCCAGAGAGAAGGGATGTCTCCTGCTTTGGGCACGAGGAAGGGCAGTGGAGACAGGACAACACTGTTAGGCATCATCATTAGGCGTAGGATATAAGCCACACTTTTTTTCTCAGGCCAGAAAACAGGTATCACTGCACCCAGCAGTAAGGGAACGGGGCAGGCCTATGGTGAAGCACTACATTAAGGTGTTTTTTTTATATGTTCATGAATATGACTATGAACAGGGACATTAAATGAGACCTAAACAGAGAGGAGATCCTGTCTCTCTTGAGAGCTCCAAAGGTAGAATTGTTTATCGCGCTCTACCCAGCTGTAACTGCGTAAAAAGACTAAAGAGATCTTTTGTCAACTTGGAGGATGGAGGTGCTAATAAGTTGTGAGAGATTTAATTCTTTTTATCTCCATCTTTCCACCAAAAACTTCCAATCAATCTTCTCTTTCAAGAATGCTTTGTGACCCTGTAACTATATAATCCCAGAATCTAGCTAGCCTCCCCAGGCTAAAAGAACTCATACTAATTAACCGCACACAATTAGTACAGCAAACGTTCTTCCTTCTCTCAGTTAATGGGAAAAGAGGAGAAAAAGAGTGGGTTCTTACCAGGAACTAACTCACTGACTCAAACACAATCAATCTGCCACCACTCTCAGAAGCAGGGAGTACAGCAAGCCCTGTATGCAGAGCATTTTGGATAACAGGACAGGCTCAGCCCAGCAGAGAAAGAAGGGGGTGACTGAGGACCACATAGGATCTCTCAACCAAGCTTCTGTGGGCCCAGCTTTAAATACCTCTGCAAGGTCAAGTCCAACACAGTGACTGATCCATCTACACAGACAGCGACCGGGGATGGCACACTATGTGCGAAGCATAGTGCAGGGACACTCGGGGGCTCACCACTGGGCGGAATGCTCTGCTTGGGCTCTTGTAGTTCCCAAGGGAAACAGATCCAGTTACATCACCGAAGGCTAAAATGCTGCAGAAGCCAAGGCAGTGAGGTGGATTGTAGCTAACCTGTGATGTTAGCTAATCCAGAGTAAATTCTATTATTTTTTCACTGCGACCAAAACAATCCTCCTAAGAAAAGGCAGCAACAAAGGAGCTCCAAAGGAGTTCAACTCCTCTTGAGTGAACAGAACGCTCAGCAACTTCTGCCAGCCTGTGGGCCTCAGGCAGGACGCTCTATCAGCCGGGAGAGACCATGCCACCTCTGCTGCCCCTCCACACTAGTAGACACACGGGTGCCAGGTATTCCTTCCGCATCTCCCCGCTTCAACTGACCAGGAGTATGGACTCCACTTGAACTCCAATCCCAACCTCCATGTGGTACCCAGGGTTTTGTCATGTGTGCTTGCTGTTACAAACAAAGCTACCATAAGGATTGTTTCCTGCCTTTCTTAATCAACTTGAAAAGTATGCCCAAGCCCTGGCCGGTTGGCTCAGTGGTAGAGCGTCGGCCTGGCGTGCGGGGGACCCGGGTTCGATTCCCGGCCAGGGCACATAGGAGAAGCGCCCACTTGCTTCTCCACCCCCCCCCTTCCTCTCTGTCTCTCTCTTCCCCTCCTGCAGCCAAGGCTCCATTGGAGCAAAGATGGCCCGGGCGCTGAGGATGGCTCCTTGGCCTCTGCACCAGACGCTAGAGTGGCTCTGGTCGCGGCAGAGCCACGCCCCGGAGGGGCAGAGCATCGCCCTCTGGTGGGCGTGCCAGGTGGACCCCGGTTGGGTGCATGCGGGAGTCTGTGTGACTGTCTCTCCCAGTTTCCAGCTTCAGAAAAATACAAAAAGTATGCCCAAATGTTCCCCAGTGCTGGGATGGCAAATTCCAATGGTTCCTGCACTTAAAATGCTGACAGTACCAAACTGCTCTTCAGAACCACATGGCTGTAGATTATAAAGCCACCCTACTTCCCCACACCTTCACTCAAGTTAGCGCCAAACTTCTAAACTGAGAGGTAATAAATATTATCCCCATTGTTTAGAGTTACAGTTCTTTAATTATGAGAGAAGTAACCTTTATTTTTTTAATGTCTACTGGCCTTTCACATTTATTTTTCTGCAAAATGCCTGTTCAAATCCTTTGTCTTGTCTGTACTGGACTATTAGTCCTTTTCACTTATAAAAGATCTTTGTCAATTAAGGAAAGTTTCCATTTGTGGTGCAAATGTTTCTCTCAGTTTGTCATCTGTCTTTTGAGTTTGATTACATTATTATTTTTCCACTCAGAATTTTAAATACATAGATCCACTTTTCTCCTCTATGGCATCTGGGTTTTATATCTGTTTAAAAAAAGAAAGTATCACAACAAAAACACAAATTAATTGATGATTTATTGAAATTTTGTTTTTATTGTTTTTCAGAGTTGTTTTTTGAAAATCTCCATTTATCTAAATGTTTTAGCTGAAGCAGAGCTAGTTGATCATTTCTCTAAACCAGCCCTGCCCTCTTTCCTTCCCTGGCTGCAACGCTATCACAATGAGATTCCCACGTGTGCAGGTCTATTTCTGAATTCTCTGTTTGATTCCACTGCTCTACTTCCACTGCAGTACAAATTAGTTTGATTATTGAAACTTCAAAATATGTTCTGATACCAATTCCCCCTACTTTTTAAAACAATACCTACTTCCCTTTTTCTGCACATTAATTTTTCTAGATTAAATATCAGTATCACTTTGGTCAAGTTTTCCTGCCCATGGAGGAAAAAATCCTATCCACAATGCAAATAAATATTAATTTTGATAGAATAAAGTAATTTAATATTGCCTGACCAGGCAGTGGCGCAGTGGATAGAGCGTCGGACTGGGATGCAGAAGGACCCAGGTTCGAGACCCCAAGGTCGCCAGCTTGAGCGCAGGCTCATCTGGCTTGAGCAAAAAGCTCACCAGCCTGGACCCAAGGTCGCTGGCTCCAGCAAGGAGTTACTTGGTCTGCTGAAGGCCCCCGGTCAAGGCACATATGAGAAAGCAATCAATTAACAACTAAGGTGTCGCAACGAAAAACTGATGATTGACGCTTCTCATCTCTCTCCGTTCCTGTCTGTCTGTCCCTGTCTATCCCTCTCTCTGACTCTCTCTCTGTCCCTGTAAAAAATAAATATAATACATAGCATCCTTAGAAAATGTAATATACACATCTAAACATATTTTATATAAAGTATCCTTTTATACCTTTAGTAAAATTTTAATGATTCTTCATATGATTCTAAATATTTCTTGTTTAGTTTATTCCTAGTTGAGGTTTTTTGCTGTTGAGATCTTTTCATTATGATTTTTAAAAATATTGCCTGACCTGTGGTGGCACAGTGGATAAAGTGTTGACCTGAGGTCACCAGTTCAAAACTCCAAGCTTGCCTGGTCAAGGCACATATGACATTAATGCTTCCAGTTCCACCCTTCCCCCCCTAAAAGTAAATAAATAAAATAAAAAGCTTGACTAGGCAGTGGCACAGTGGATAGAGCACTGACCTGGACTCTGAGGACCAAGTTTCAAAACCACAGGTCGTCAGCTTGAGTGTGGGATTGCAGACATGACCCCATGGTCACTGGCTTGACAACAAAGGTTGCTGGCTTATAAAGCCCAAGGTCACTAACTTGGGCAAGGGATCACTGGTTCGGCTGGATCCCCCATGGCCAAGGCACATGTGAGAAAGCCATCAATAAACAACTAAAGTGCTGCAACCACGAGTTGATGCTGCTTTTCATCTCTCTCCCTTCCTGTCTCTCTGTCCCTGCCTATCTGTCTCTAAATAAACAAACAAAAAAACAAATAAGTAAAATGTAGCCAGGTAAAGAAACAGAACTTTATCAGTAACCAATACATCAAAAGCTAGTGTGTCCCATCCCAGGCAGGCATTACTTGACTTCTCTATTGTCATTTCTTTGCTTTTCTTTATGGTTTTACCTCCCATATAAGTATCTAAAATAGCATAAAGTTTGGTATTTGAAAACTCAGTACCAAGAATAAAACTAGCTACATGAGCAAAAGAGCAATATCATTGCTATTAAAAGGTTACTGGGAAAAAATTAAACTTGTCTCTGGGTCACAGTAGTTTAGAAGAGCTTCTTCTGGTGAAATCCAAGGGCAAGGTCATGAGCAAGCCCAGGAAGACACTGGGCTCACCCCACTCAAAGGATCAGGCAGACTGTGTAAACATATACTGAAGACAGAATTTGAACAGGACTGCTGCTCTACATTTCATGTTCCTGAGCCTTCTGAGGACTCTGGTGTAAACTATGACAATTCTCAGTTCTCCCCCTTCTTGTGTACAGAACCATTCATCCACCTGCATTACTGCTTCCGTGTTTTATTGGTGCTATTTTCGCTCCAGTTCCCCCTGACCCAACAGTATTATGCCTTAAAAAAAAACAACCTCCCTATCCCATGCTTTTAGTAGAGTTCAGCAGGAAGCAAACTTAAATATGTTTATTCAATTTGTTATTTTAAACTCAGAACTCCCACTGTATTTTTTACATCGTTATTATTTATATACATAAAAATCTATTTCTCAGCCCTGGCAGGTGGCACAGTGGCATAGTGGCATTCAGTGTCGTCCCAGAGCAAACCCTGGATTGCCAGTACAAACCCTGGTCAGGCCATGATAAGAAGCAATGGGTGCACAACTAAGTAGAACAAGTTGATGTTTCTCTCTCTTTCTCTTTCTCTCTCTCTCCCCTCCTTTCTCTATTTCAAAAAAAGAAAAACAGCCTGACCAGGCAGTGGTGTAGTAGATAAGAGGGTCAGACTGGGATGCAGAGGACCCAGGTTTGAAACCCAAAGGTCGCCAGCTTGATCACGAGATCATCTGGTTTGAGCAAGGTTCATCAGCTTGAGCCCAAGGTCACTGACTTGAGGGGTCACTCAGTCTGCTGTAGCCTCCCAGTCAAGGCACATATGAGAAAGTAATCAATAAAGAACTAAGGTGTCGCAACAAAGAATTGATGCTTCTCATCTCCCTCCCTTCCTATCTGTCTGTCCCGATCTGTCCCCCTCTCTATGTAAAAAAAAGAAAAACAAAAACAACACCTATTTTCAGTATTATGGCCACTTTACTTCATTTTCATAGTTTCTGACAGTTTTTCAGTCAATTTTCTTGGGTTTTCTAAGGATATAATTAGATCAACTGCATAATAACTGTGCCTATATCTGCCAATATATATTTAACTTCTCTTGACAAACTGATCTGGCTAATATTTTTTTTAAATGTTAAAAGATAGGTCTGACCAGGCAGTAGCGCACCGGATAGAGCATCGGACTGGAACGCGGAGGAACCAGGTTTAAAACCCCAAGGTCACTGGCTTGAGTGCTGGCTCACCAGCTTGAGTGTAGGGTCATTGGCTTGAAGCCCAAGGTCACTGGCTTGAGCAAGGGGTTACTCACTCTGCTACAGCCTCCCAGTCAAGGCACATATGAGAAAGCAATCATTGAACAACTAAGGTGCCACAACAAAGAATTGATACTTCTCATCTCTCTTCCTTCCTGCTGTCTGTCCCTATCTGTCCCTTTCTCTAACTCACTCTCTGTCTCTATCAAAAAGAACAGGTAAATTATAACAGTGGGATAGCAGTGGTAGCTGGAATGTTTCTTTTGAACCATGTGAGTGTTAATGGGAATGCCTAAAGAGTTTCACCATAAAGCATGATGATTTTGTTTGAAATACATCTTTATGGAAAAAAAAACAAAACAAAAACAAGAAGAAATAATTCCTATTTACTAAGTTTTTTTATTTTATTTGTTTATTTTTTGTGGCAGAGACCGAGTTAGAGAAAGGGACAGATAAGGACAGACAGACAGGAGGAGAGAGAGATGAGAAACATCAATTCTTCGTTGCAGCTCCTTAGTTGTTCATTAATTCATTTCTCTATGTGCCTCATAGACTGGGGGGCTACAACTGACAGAGTGACCCCTTGCTCGAGCCAGTAACCTTGGGCTCAAGCTGGCGACCTCGGGATCTCGAACCTTGGTCCTCCACATCCCAGTCTGACACTGTATTCACTGCGCCACCACCTGGTCAGGCAATTTACTAAGCTTTTTAAAATGATATAATAATGAGCTTCTATCTTGTTAATAAACAAATACCTTATTGGAATCTAATGAAATGATCAACCTTTTGTTTCTCTGTTGTTTTAAGATAGCATGGTATTAATAATCTCCTAAGAATGGACAAGTCTTCATGACTAAGGGAAGCCAATTTAGCTATGGTTTATTAATCTTTGAATTTATTCCAAAATATATTTCCTAATGTTTTGTTTAAGATTTTCTGAATGCAGATGTATTTGTTATTGATTCATCAATAGCAAATATTAATAAAGAGGACAAGGCTAGCCCGACTGGTGATAGGGCAGTGGACAGAGTGTCAACATGGGATGCTAAGGTCTCAGGCTCAAAACCTGAGGTTGGCCTGACCTGTGGTGGCACAGTGGATAAAGCGTCGACCTGGAATGCTGAGGTTGCCGGTTCAAAACCCTGGGCCTGCCCGGTCAAGGCACATATGGGAGTTAATGCTTCTTGCTCCTCCCCCCCTTCTCTCTCTCTCTCTCTTCTCTAAAAAAATGAATAAATAAAAATTATAAAAAAAATTTAAAAAAAAAACACATCCTGAGGTCACTGGCACTCGCCTGGCTCATCTGGCATGGGCTCACCACCTTGAGTGTGGGGTTGCTGGCATGAGCATAAGCATCATAGGCATTATCCCATGGTCGCAGGCTTGAACCCAAGGTCAATGGCTTAAAGCTCAAGGTTGCTGGCTTGATCAAAAGGTTCTTGCTTGGCTGGTGACCCCTAGTCATGGCACATATGAGAAGCAATCAATTAACCAAAAAAAGTGCCACAAGTATGAGTAGATGCTTCTTATCTCTCTCCCTTCCTCTCAGTCTCTTAGTCAAAAAAAAAAAGAAAAGAAAAGAAAAGACAGGGTTATAATTTTTTATTTACCTATTCATCTATTTCTATTTATTAAGTTTTATACTAACAGAAATAATCTAAGATTTCCTTCCTTTCCTATTTTGTGGAAGAGTTTAAACAGAATTGTTTTCTGAAACTTAACTTCCTTATGAAGCCCTCTGGTCCTGCCCACTTCCAGTGATAGCCTTTGAACTGAACCAGAAATCTTCTCCCTGCCTGGCAAGAGTATGGCTGGTGCCCTACTCAGTTCAACGACTGAGATTAGTGGGGCTCCACCTCCGCAAGCTCTTCTCCTACTCAAAAGCAGGAGCCCAGTGGGCCCCTTTTTCTGTGATGGAAGAAGCCTGAGTACTGTATGTTAGTGGACCCTGTGAAGGTTTAAATCCCTAGTACCAGCGAGAGAATCACAAATATCGGTTGGTATGTACCATTTTCTATTCTTGATATTGGCTACTTGTGCTTTCTCTTTTTTTTCCTTTTCCTGCTAATTTCATAAGAGGTTTGAAAGTTATAATAGTATCTAAAGTAAGTTTATTTTCTACTTCATCAAACACATTTTTGATATCCCTTAATATCAAATATATATTTAGTATTCCTTTCTTTGGGAAGATTGAAGATGCCAACAGACTAGGCAGATGCACAGACTCCCAGCTCACACCATCAAACTGGATTACAAATTAATTTAGGAACAATCAGTGTGAAAAACCAACTTTGGACTAAAAGAAAAGGTCTCAAAAACCAAGGAACAAAGAAGAAGCCACACTGAACCTGTTAGGGAGTACAGAGTTGTGGTGGAAGCTTCTTTGTTTCCAGGAGCAAAGGGGGGGGAGGAGTGAGGCTGAGAGCTCAGAAGGGCTCTCATTACAAGGAGAAGAGAAGAAAATATCGCTCACAGACACTTGCCTAGGGACCTGGGGCTGAGAGGACTGGCCTGTCTTCCTAAAGGAAAGTGGGGAGAGAGATAGACCGTGAGGGGCAGAGGAATGCATGGGATGACCAGAGAGGCTTACTCATCCAGTGCAGAGGCGGCCATAGCTGGAGGAGGCGTTGATCCCTCCACACAGCACAAGCCTAAAGTGGTTCCGGGTGACCCACCTCCAGAAAGCTCCCAGCTCCAATCAGCCCAAAAAGACACAGCTGAAAACAGGAAGTGGGGAGGAGGGGCAGTAACTCAGGTCTCCAGGGAGATCTGAGATACACCTCCCCCTACTGCAGCTGAGAAAGCACCCCCCCCCAGAGCAGCTGGCAGAACAGCCTTCAGAGTCTCAGAGGTTCCACCTTCTGCATGCCTGGATACAGTTTCAAATAAGCCCCCTGCTGAGATCAGTAAACAAGATTTCCACTGAGTTAAGAAAACTGAGAAACAAACAAACAAATCAAATCAAGACTTCAAAGCCGCTCTACTAGGTAAAAAGACCACAACTGGAAGAAGCCTACAAGCCACACAGAGAATAATGGGAAGGCAGAGAAGCATAAATCATATGCTTCAACAAAACAAATGCTCAGAAAAAGTCCTGGATAAAATGGAAGAAATCAAATTACCAGATGTAGAGTATAAAATAATGATTATTAGGATGCTTAAGGATCTCAAAGCTACAATGGATGGACTTAATGAACATCTCAATAAGAAATTGTAAGCATCAAAAAGGACATGGAAATCAAAAAGAAGAAACAGACGGAAATGACAAACAAATATCAGAAATGAAGAGTACACTAAAAGAATTAAAAGTAGGCTGGATGAAGTGAGGACAGAATCAGCGACTTAGAGGAAAAGATAAGCGAAAGCACGGAAGCAGAACAGCAAAAAAAAGAGGATCAAAACATCTGAGAAAATTCTAAGAGAGCTCTGTGACAACATGAAGAGAAACAATATCTGTATAATGGAGGTTCCTGAAGGAGAAGAGAAAAAACAAGGACTAGAGAATCTCTGAAAAAATTATAGCTGAAAATTTCCCTAAACTGATGCAGGAAACAGTCACACAGATATAAGAAGCATAGAGAACCCCATTAAAAAAGAACCCAAACAGACCCACACCAAGACATATCATAATCAACATACCAAAGCTAAGAGATAAAGAAAGAATATTAAAAGCTGTAAGGGAAAAACCTACAGAGGAAACCTAAGTCAATCACCTACAAAGAAAACTCCATAAGTATGACATCCAACTTCTCAACAGAAACACTTGAGGCCAGAAGGGATTGGCAAAAAATATTTAAAGAAAATGAAGAACAAGAACCTAGAACCAAGACTTCTCTATCCAGCAAGACTATCATTTAAAATTGAAAGAGAAATATAAAAAGCTTCCCAGAAAACAAAACAAAACAAAAAACCACAACAACTCAAGGAATTCATCACAACCAAACCAATGCTGCAATATATGTTAAGGGGCCTACTGTAGACAGAACAAAGTGGGGGGAGGAATATATATATAGTAAAAGAGGAATGTAGATTTAAAGAAAAAATGGCACTAAACAACTATATATCAATAATAACTTTAAATGTAAATGGATTAAATGCTCCAATCAAAAGACATAGAGTAGCTGAATGGATAGAAAACAGAACCCATACAGATGCTGTCTACAAGAGACCCACCTCAAAACAAAAGATACACATAGACTAAAAGTAAAAGAATGGGAAAAAATATTTCATGCAAATGGAAATGAAAGAAAAGCTGGGGTAGCAATACTGATAACTGACAAAATACACTTTAAAACAAAGACTATAGTAAGGGATAAAGAATACATAATGATCTATTCATAATGAACCTCTATTATGCAGATAGATAATGATAGAGGGAGCAATCCAACAGGAAGAGATAACCATTACAAATATCTATGCACCTAATATAGGAGCACCTAAATATATAAAGCAGATTTTGATGGACATAAAGGGAGAGATCAACAGCAATACTATAATAGTAGGGGATTTTAATACCCCACTAAAATCAAAGGATAGATCCTCAAGAAAGAAAATTAACAAAGAAACAGCAGAATTAAGGGACACACTAGATCAACTGGATTTAATAAATATCTTCAGAACCTTTCACCCTAAAACAGCAGAATATACATTCTTTTCAAGTGTACATAGTACATTCTCTAGGATAGACCACATATTAGGGCATAAAATGAGTCTCAACAAACTTAAGAAGATTGAAACCATATCAAGCACCTAAATCAACTACAATAGAAAAACTGAAAACACTGCAACACTTGGAAACTAAATAGCATGTTATTAAATAATGAATGGATCAACAATGAGATCAAGGAAGAAATAAAAAATTTCCTTGAAACAAATGAAAATGAGCATACAACAACTCAAACTCTGTGGGACACAGCAAAAACAGTCCTGAGAGGCAAGTTCATAACATTACAGGTATACCTTAAGCTAGAAAAAGCTCAAATAAAAAACTTAATCCTGCAACTGAAAGAACTAGAAAAAGAACAGTAAGTAAAGTCTAGAGGAAGTAGAAAGAAGGAAATAATAAAGATCAGAGTGGAAATAAATGACATAGTGACTAAAAAAACAATACAGAGAATCAATGAAACCAAGAGCTACTTCTTTGAAAAAGTAAACAAGATCGATGAACCCTTAGCCAGTCTCACCAAAAAAAAAAAGAGAAAGGATTCAAATAGATAAAATTAGAAATGAGGGTGGAGAAGTAACAACAGACACAGCAGAAATAAAAAGGATTGAAAGAAAATACTATGAAGAATTGTATGCCAAAAAATTAAGACAACCTAGGTGAAATGGACAAATTCCTTGAAAAATATAATCTTTCAAAAATCAACCTGGAAGAATCAGAAAACCTAAATAGACCACTTACAACAAATGAGATAGAAACAATTATCAAAAAACTCCCAACAAACAAAAGCCCTGGGCCAGATGGCTTCAAAGACAAATTCTACCAAATATTCAAAGAACTAACTCCTATCCTTCTGAAACTATTTCAAAATATTCAAGAGGAGGGAAAAATTCCAAGCTCCTTTTATGAGGCGAGCATAATTCTGATTCCAAAACCAGGCAAAGACAACACAAAGAAAGAAAACTATAGGCCGATATCCCTGATGAATTTAGATGCTAAAATTCTCAACAAAATATTAGCAAACCAGATCCAGCAATGCATGAAAAAAATCATACATCATGATCAAGTGGGATTTATTCTGGGGAGGCAAGGCTGATACAATATTCACAAATCAATCAATGTGATTCATCACATAAACAAAAGGAAGTACAAAAACCACATGATAATATTAATAGATGCAGAAAAAGCATTTGATAAAATCCATCACCCTTTTATGATCAAAACTCTCAGCAAAGTGGGAATATAGGGAACATACCTCAACATGATAAAGGCCACCTATGACAGGCCCACAGCCAACACCATACTCAATGGGTAAAAGTTAAAAGCAATCCCCTTAAGATCAGGAACACGGTAGGGGAGCCCCCTTTCACCACTCTTATTCAATATACTTCTGGAAGTCCTAACCACAGCAATCAGACAAGAAGAAGAAATAAAAGGCATCCAAATTGAAAAAGTAGAAGTAAAACTATCATTATTTGCTGATGATATGATACTGTGCATAGAAAACCCTCAAGTTGCAAACTACTGGACCTGATAAATGAATTCAGCAAGGTGTCAGGATATAAAATTAATACTCAGAAATCAGAGGCCTTTTTATTCACTAACAATGAACTGTCAGAAAGAAAAATTAACAAAACAATTCCCTTCACTATTGCAACAAAAGAAGCAAAACACCTAGGAGTAAATTTAACTAAGGTTAAAGACTTGTACTCGGAAAATTATATAACATTGATAAAAGAAATCAAGAAAGATACAAACAAGTGGAAGCATATACCATGTTCATGGTTAGGAAGAATCATTAAAATGTCCATATTATCAAAGCCATTTATAAATTCAATGTAATTCCTATTAAAATACCAAGGACATACTTCAAAGATATAGAACAAATATTCCAAAAATTCATATAGAACTAAAAGAGAACACGAATAGCCTCAGCAATCTTGAAAAGGAAGAATTAAGTGGGTGGTATCACACTTCCAGACGTCAAGTTATACGACAAGGCCATTGTACTCAAAACAGCTTGGTACTGGCATAAGAACAAGCATATAGATCAATGGAACAGAACAGAGAACCCAGAAATAAACCTGCACCTTTATGGACAATTGATATTTGACAAGGGTGGTAATAGCATACAATGGAGTAAAGACAGTCTTTTTAACAAATGGTGTTGGGAAAATTGGACAGCTATCTGCTAAAAAATAAAACTAGACCACCAACTTACACCATTCACAAAAATAAACTCAAAATGGATAAGACTTAAATGTAAGTCGTGAAAACATAAGCATCTTAGAAGAAAACATAAGCAGTAAGCTCTCCAACATCTCTCGCAGCAATATATTTGCTGATTTATCTAAACACGCAAAGGAAATAAAGGACAGGATGAACAAATGGGATTATAGCAAACTAAAAAGCTTTTGCACAGCTAAAGACAATATGAACAAAATAAAAAGGCAAACCACACAATGGGAGAACATATTCGACAATATGTTTGATAAGGGGTTAATAACCAAAATTTATAAAGAACTTGTAAAACTCAACACTAGGAAGATAAACAATCCAATCAAATAATGGGCAAAGGCCCTGGCCGGTTGGCTCAGCGGTAGAGCGTCGGCCTAGCGTGCGGAGGACCCGGGTTCGATTCCCGGCCAGGGCACACAGGAGAAGCACCCATTTGCTTCTCCACCCCTCCACCGCACTTTCCTCTCTTGTCTCTCTCTTCCCCTCCCGCAGCCAAGGCTCCATTGGAGCAAAGATGGCCCGGGCGCTGGGGATGGCTCTGTGGCCTCTGCCTCAGGCGCTAGAGTGGCTCTGGTCGCAACATGGCGACGCCCAGGATGGGCAGAGCATCGCCCCCTGGTGGGCAGAGCGTCGCCCCATGGTGGGCATGCCGGGTGGATCCCAGTCGGGCGCATATGGGAGTCTGTCTGACTGTCTCTCCCTGTTTCCAGCTTCAGAAAAATGAAAAATAAATAAATAAATAAATAAATAAATAATAATGGGCAAAAGAAATGAATAGACACTTCTCCAAAGAGGACATACAGATGGCCAATAGGCATATGAAAAAATGCTCAACATCACGAATCATTAGAGAAATGCAAATTAAAACCACAATGAGATATCATCACAGCAGTCAGAATAGCGCTCATCAACAAAACAACATATAACAAGGGATGGTGAGGATGTGGAGAAAATGGAATCCTCCCGCACTGCTGGTAGGAATGCAGACTGGTGCAGCCACTGTGGAAAACAGTTTGGAGATTGCTCAAAAAATTAAAAATCGAACTACCTGTTGACCCAGCCATTCCACTTGTAGGAATATATCCCAAAAACACCACATCAATGACTGAAAAGGAAAAATACACCCCTTTTTGGCAGCATTGTTCACAATAGCGAAGATCTGGAAACAGCCCAAATGTCTGTCAGTGGACGAGTGGATTAAAAAGCTGTGGTACATACACACAATAGAATACTATGGGGCCATGAAAAAGAAGGAAATATTAATTTTTGTGACAACATGGATGGAACTAGAAACTATTACGTTAAGTGAAATAAGCCAGGCAGAAAAAGAAAAATATCATATGACCTCACTCATTTGAGGAATCCAAGGAACAATATGAACTAAGGAGCGGAATAGAGACAGAGATGGGATCAAAGGATCCAGAAGCAAAGGGGATAATAGAATGATAGGATGGAAGGAGAGCAGAAAAACAAATCCTGGAGGGAAGGGGGGAGGGCGTTACAGAGATGGGGACAAGGGGGATGTACTGGGGAACATGGGGGAGGGAAGGATGTATTGGGGAAGACACTAGAATCCATGTAAACACAAATTAATTTTTAAAAACTATTCCTCTCTTTGGGATGATGTCTTGAGATTTATGCCTAGCTAATTCATTTATACTTTTTATTTTGTAATGTTAACATTGAAGGCTACCAATTTCCCCTGGGTACTCTCTAGTTACAACCCTAAAATTTCAATATATATAGTATTCTCACTAACTTTGAATTATAATGTTTTCTAATTCTCATTATGGCTTTTTTTTGACCATCAGCTATTTAGAGGTATATTTCTTAGGTTTCAACCATATAGTCCTTGCACTGCTTTAAACTTTTACCACAAATGTCCATGTTTTAAAAATTTACATATATGGAATCATACCCCATGTGTTTTTTCACTCTGTTGTACATGGATGAGATTCAATCTCACTGACACTTGTTGCTCTAGTTTGTCACTGCTGTGGAACCACACCACAATTTAACAATTTAAACAGGCCTGATTTATGGGCATTTAGGAGTTGTTACCAAGGTTTCACAACTACAAAACATTATAAAAAATTATTTGTCTACATGTTTTCATATATACATGTAAGGTTTTGCTAAGGTGTTTAGTTAGAAGTAGAAACGCATTTTCAACCTTGTTTTGACCAAATTTTTCTCTAAAATGCTTGCAGTAACCATTATTCTAGTTGCTTTTTTATCAGCAATGTCTACTTAGCTTAAGCACTGTCTCTGTTATCATAGGAAGAATTAAGTCCATTCCATTTGCTGAAGCCTCTACTGGTAGCAGCAGTTACATTCAAAATAGGAGAAAGAAAAGAAAGAAGAAAAATGTATCCATAAGATTTATATGGGGAAAACACCAAAGAAAACTGAGAGCAATCCTTAGCAGATGAAAAATGGTTAGTGGCAGAGCCTGATCAGGAGGTGGCACAGTGGACAGAGCATCGGATTGGGACGCAAAGGATCCAGGATCGAAACCCCAAGGTCACCAGCTTGAGTGCAGGCTCACCAGCTTGAGCATGGGGTCACTGGTTTGAGCCAGGGGTCACTAACTCAGCTGGAGCCTCTTTGTCAAGGCACATATGAGAAAGCAATCAATGGACAACTAAGGAGCCGAAACAAATAATTGATGCTTTTCATCTCTCTCCTTACTGCCTGTCTTTCTCTGTCTCTCTCTCTCTCTGTCTCTCTTGCTAAAAACAAGGAAAAAAATATTTTTTCATTATAAAATAAAACACATGCACTGGCCAGGTAGCTCAGTTAGAGCTCGATCCTGACACACCAAGGCTGAGGGTTCGATCCTGAATCAGAGCACATGCAAGAATCAACTGATGAATGCATAATTAAGTGAAATAACAATTCAATGTTTCTCTCCCTTCCTCTCTCTCTAAAATCAATCAATAATAATTTTTTTAAAAAAGCTACTGGTGGATAGCTGTAGCTTAAATAACAAACTGTAGCTTGAATAACTGCTTAAATAACAAAATTTTATTTAAGCCCTGGCCTGATAGCTTGGTTAGAGCATTGTCTCGAAGCACAGAGGTTGCCGGTTCGATCCCTGATCAGGGCACATACCGAAACAGAACAATGTTCCTGTCTCTCTCTCCCTCTCTCCCCCCTTCCTCTCTCTCTAAAAATCAATGAAATAAACACTAAAAAAAAAGAAATTTATCTTTAAAAAATTATTTTAAAAAATAATAAAACAGATGTTGAAAGCAATACAAAGCTATATTCATATTTTTTAAATGACAATGTTATATACCTTGGATTGAGCCCTGTAGGTAGAATGATTTTTACTTTTCACGCCATACTAATTCATATTTTTATCATAAGCTTGTATTAGTTTTGTACTAATAACTATTTTAAATTGATTATTATCTATTTAAATAATAAATTGTTATTATTTATTGAATAGCTGAATAGCTTGATTGGTTAGAGCAGTGGTAGTCAACCTGGCCCCTACCGCCCACTAGTGGGCATTCCAGCTTTCATGGTGGGCGGAAGTGGAGCAACAAAGTATAAATAAAAACATAGATTTAACTATAGTAAGTTGTTTTATAAAGATTTATTCTGAAAAAATAAAAAAAAATAAAAGATTTACTCTGCCAAACAGTGAAAATCTGACATAAAGTACTTGGTAAGTAATTATTATTAAATGCTTTAACTTGCTATAACTCTGCTTTATAAATTTTATAAAGTAAAGTTACTTCCCTACTTTATAAATCACCATTACTGTGGAACCAGTGGGCAGTTAGAAAATTTTACTACTAACAGATACAAAAGTGGGTGGTAGGTATAAAAAGGTTGACTACCCCTGGGTTAGAGCATCGTTCTAAAGTGCAATGTTGCCGATTCGATTTCTAGTCAGGGCACATACAGGAACAGGTTGATGGTCCTTTCTCTCTCTCTCTCTCTCTCTCTTTTCATCTCTCACTAAAATTATTAAATAAAAAGTTTTAAAAATTAATTTTTTAGAGAAGAAACAGGTAGAGGAAGGAAGAGAGGGGTGAAGAGAGGTTAGAGGGAGAGAGAGAAAAAGAGAACATCAATTTTGGTTATTCCACTTATTTGTGCACTTACTGGTTGAATTTTGAATGTGCCCTAACTAGGGATGGAACCCTCAACCTTGGTGTGTTAGGATGATGCTCTAACTAACTGAGCTACCCAGCTAGGGCCTGTAGTAGTAACTTCTAAAAGACTAACTAAAGTTAAAGAAAGTCCCTAGGGCTACAAAATAGATTCAAGACAAAAGTTGAAAAACTGATCTTTTTTTTTTAACCATCTGCACATTTATCTACTTAGGAACTACATGACCTTTGGTCACTCAACTCTAAATAAAGCAGATGTCTAGCACAGTACCCAAAACATTCTATAATATTAAAAAATATGAGTGTTCTTTCTAGTCAATAAAGATGCTTTTTATGATAAAAATACTAATTTTCATATACTTGATCTACTTTGATATTCATTACAATCCTATATCATAAATTAGAACTAATGTTCACTCACATTTACGTCATACAGGAAGAAAACAAGGTCAATAATAATTAAGTCTTTAACACAGCCTTTTAAATACATTAACTTTCATTTTCAATAGACCAATGTTCCAAAAAGGAGTCTGATATCCCATTCACAAGGCTATGAATTCACTCACCTCGTATGTCCTAAAGATTCCCGCCATATTGGTAGCATCACAACTGGTTTAACTGCACACTCCAAAATAGCTAAAGCCAGTGCAAATTCTCTGGGTTTGCTACACATCTGAACTGCCTTGATCCAATTTGCCCTGTATTTCAGAAGGAAAAAAAATATTTCACTTCACTGATCCTAAGTTACAAGCATAAGAGTTGTAATTTATGATGCCTCTGCCTTATAGGGCATATCTTTCTAAGCTAAGAATGTATAAATATATTGCTACTGGAATTTTCTACCTCATAGAATCATAAATTTTGACCATTGGAAGGAATCTCAAAAGTCACTTAGTCCTCCAACTTCATAAACCTTCTGCAGGGTTCTTACTTTGTTTGGTCTTCACTTGATCACATGGATCAAGAGTCTGCTTTCCAAAAATCTCCCAAATGTTAGTGTTGGTTCAGTAACTTAGAAGTACACTCACATCCCTAATGTCCTCAGTGTTTTGCTGAAATATACTTCATTCGACTCATCAGTAATGACCGCATAAAGAACCCACCTGCAACGATCATTTTGTAAATATTTACTCTCGTCATAGCAGTAAATGAACCTTGGTCTCCTTTACCTGTGTGAAGCCCAATTGGGATGAAGAAAAGATGACGGGATATTATTTTCCAGTTGGGTGATAGTCAGTCTCAGCGTAGATATTGTAAGAACTTTGGACCCATGGACAGAACCATTCCATTTGAACTCTCCTGCTGGAGTTAGACAGAATTTGTGTGCAAGATGCCTTCTCTTATCATGGTCTTCTCTGTGCTGGTGCTTATTCAAAGCAAATGAATTGGTGGAATACTGATTGTGGTAGACACGATACTTCCCTTCTTGACCCAACTTAAAATAATTGTTGATATTTCCTTTCATGATCACTTCCTTTTTGGTACTCAACCGTGAAATTTCTCCTTGAGAGTTAACTACCAGCACCTACCCAAGAAAATAAAAAGATTCCATTTCTTGTATCAAATATGCTAATTTAATTACTTGCCTTTCAATAATTTATAATGTATCATTCTAAATAAGTTACAATACATCTGACTAAATTTTTCTATTATTTTTTTTATTCATTTTAGAGAGGAGAGTGAGAGACAGAGTGAGAGAGAGAGAGAGAGAGAGAGAGAAAGAGAGAGAGAAAAGGGGGAGGAGTAGGAAGCATTAATTCCCATATGTGCCTTGACCAGACAAGTGCAGGGTTTCAAATCGGCGACTTCAGCGTTTCAGGTCAACGCTTTATCCACTGCACCACCACAGGTCAGGCATGACTGAATTTTTGAAGTTTAAAAGCTAAAGCTAGTTGTTTATGTCTGACCTGTGGTGGTGCAGTGGATAAAGCATCAAACTGGAATGTTGAGGTTGCCAGTTCAAAACCCTGGGCTTGCCAGGTCAAGGCATATACAGGAAGCAACTACTATAAGTTGATGTTTCCTGCTTCTCCCCCAACCCACCCTCTCCACTCTCTAAAAATCAATAAATAAAAAATTTACAAAGCTAATTGTTTATAATTTAAAAACCAAGATACACCTGCAAAAAGAAAATTAACCTCTATTAAGTGCTTATTATAAGTCAGACACATTAAGTACTTTTATGTATCTCAAATATACACACAAAACTCTATGTGTAAATCATTCACCAATCATTATTTCCATCCTACAATACATAGGTTAACGAAAAAGGAGAAAATTAAATGTACTACTCCCCCCAAAATATTTTTTTTCTTTTCCTTCTTCTTTTCCAAGCAAGCAGAGGGGAGAGAGAGGGACAGACTACTGCATGCACCCCAAGTAGGATCCACTTGGTAACCCCTATCTTGGGCAGATGCTCTGCCCATCTGAGACCATAATTACAACCGAACTATTTTTAGCACCTAAGGTGGAGGCTCCACAGAACCATCCTCAGTGCCTGGGGCCAATGCACTCAAATGAAGTGATCTATGGCTGTGATCATAGAAGAGAAGAGAAGAGAGAGAGAAAAAGAGAGAAGAGGGAGGCGGAGGGGAAGGAGAAGCAGATGGTCACTTCTCCTGTGTGTCCTGACTGGGAATCAAACCCGGGACATCCACACGCTGCGCTGAAGCTCTACCACTGAGTCAAGAGGCCAGGGCACAAAAATATGTTCCTAAAAATATTTATTTTCCTGCTTCTTTTATCAATTTCAGCTTTAGTATAAGAGCCCGAGGATAATCTAAAATATGTTCTCAAAAGAGTTGATCCCAGTCCTTTAGTGAACTATGAAATCAACAGTGGGTCTTATTCACCTTTTTTTTTTTTAAATGAAATACAATATAATAGAAGAGAAAATAACAGTATTTCCCACATAGGAAGGTAAAATACTATTTCAGGAAAATTTTGTGTGTACTGGGGTTGTTATGAAAAATGTCTTAGTGCAGGTCAGAGTAAAAAAGAAATTTGAAAGTCACTGCTTTAAAGCAATTCCTATGATGTTAATAAAAGAACAATGTTTATTCTCTCATATCTACTCTACAAATTATTCTCAACAGGAAGACAAAGTTGTAGCCATTATTCTGTCACTATGGCTAGCCAGAATAATGCTGAGTCCTAGCTTTAATCTTTTAGCTCATAATCAGAGCTGGGATGCAGTGCTTTCTATGCACTGTATTCTGCATCAAGGGGAAGTCCTATTCTTTAGGGACAGGTTCATCTAAAATAATGCCAGCCAGATCTGAGTATTGAAGTATCTACAACTTCTTAATAAAGCCCATAAATAGACTACTCATTACCCTATGTGAAAAAAATAAGCCTCTATCTCTTTAGAATTACATACAATGAAAATAACCATAAAGAAAGAATACCACCCATTTACAGCATTTCTATGCATGGCCTGAAATTCGGGTGCACAAATATACTCACAAACCTAATACTTTAATTCTTGTTAGCCAATACACTCCTGGAAGTGGAGAAAACACAATTCAAAAGAAGGGTCTATAAACTTGCTGCCCTTATTTATAAGGTGTGGTAAATAAAATTATTCTACTTTCAAGAAACTTTTGTTTTAAACAGAAAGCACACACCTCTTTGCCCTCCTTAAATAATTTATTTGCTTCGTGGGCTGCGGCTGCCACCTGCTGGCTCTTCAGCTGACTCAGCTTGCTATCTGGATTCCGTAACCGGGTGATAATCCGAGTTGACCCGGACGTTCCTCGTCCACCACCAGGAGACTCGCTTATTTCCCCATTAGACTTTTCTGATTTGAAATCACCTGTTATCAAACAAAAAGACAAAAATAATTTCTAACAGTAGGTAAATTATATATGATACTACTTTATCCCAAATTCATATCTGATGTACATCGAAGATCCAGAAAGTAAACAAAAAAGTCCTTGAAAAGCCAAAACAAATGTATTATTTCTTGCACATTTTACTTAAAAGAAAGATGTCAGAACTGGACTGTGAGTTAATTATTATTTTACAGAAAATTCAAACTTGCCAGGTTATCTGTTTCAAAACTCATCTCACAGACAGAAAACAGGAAGGGCCGCTACAAATTTACAAGTTAACAAACATATTAAATCAAAATGCACACTAATATTTTCTTATGTACTAAATGTGGATTTCTGCATAAAAAGTAAAAGATATAATTAATTTTAAAAAGATTTCCAATGAAATTCTGTTTAAACACCTAATGGTTGAAAGCTTATAAATATGAATGTTAAGTGAATTTTTTCTTAAAGTATCCAGATTATTATCTGTATATAAAAATAATTATATATGTGAAAATCAACTAAGTTAGTTTTTTAAATATAATCAAGGTGTCTCACATTTTCATAGTACCTTAATTTTTTAATGCAACAGATTTAACTGCCATGGAGCAATTTCTGCTTATTTCCATATATTCTGAAAGGATTCACCTCTATCCAATTTACACTGGCCAGATAGTTGAACAATATCTCATTTTTCTTTTTTAATTTAAAGCTTTGTAAAATTAAGACAGTATGGCATTGACAAACGAAAAATAAAAGAGAAACTTACTATACTTTATAATATAAAGATGGCCTTTTAAGTGCAAAAGAAACTGGATTGGGAAAACTGGCTATCCATTTTGAAAAATACAAAAGTTAAAACAAGTTGGTAAACATCTTAATTTTACGTATTCATCACCCCTTCCTTCCTTTGGGGATATGCTTTCCCCCACTAGGACCACATAATTCTGCCAGGACTGCAAGTAAGTGTCTTGCCCTATGGAACAGCAACGCCATCCAGCATAGCCAGACTGAGCACATCAGTAGTTGGATAGTGACTGACTATCCCAGAACTGGTTATGTGGCCCAAGCCCTTTAGCATCCTATTCCAACTTTGAAAATTTGGAAATGGAGAAACAGTCTTCCTTTAGAAAATCTGAAGGTGGAAAAGGGTATTAGTGAGCATAAATTGTATAAATTAAAGGTTGGCTACTTTTACCCACCACATGGAGAAAACCTCCAATAATAAGAAATGATAGTAAGCCCACCCTGGGGGTGGGGTGTGATGACCATGAGAGGAAGATTAAGGAATAACCTCATTTAGGTCATTACTGCATCCAGTAATGCACCTGACATGCCATCATTACTTCTGGACTTCCCAATATTATAAGTCAATAAAATTGCCTTTTTGTTTTAAGTAAGTCTGGTGAATTTCAGTCACTTATCATCAATAAATTCTAAATAATCCAGCAGAGTATTTTAAGATTTTGATCTCAAAATATGGCACTGACTAAATCAAGATATGGTGGTGCTTGGTATTTTGCCATCCCAGGCTGGGAAATTAGTAACTTTTGATATGTGGTAGCAATGCAGCTGGTTACCATCAACAATTTTCTCTTGGATTCCAGACCATGAGTCTACCCATGGGGAAGGTGTATGCCGATATGTTGTATTATGATGACTACATCTTGTGACAGTTTTTTAATCAAGTCCTATAATAAAGACTCTTTCTATTCTAAAGAGAAGAAAGAGAATAACACAGCTTTTTAAAATAAGCCGTTCAATTTAGAGCCAAGAATCCAATATTGTCAAGTTGTCAATCGTTTTTGCCACTTGCTAAGTTTAGTGCAAGTAAGGGAAAAGAGGTGGAACATCATTGCTGTGTAAGACTTGAAAGGAAACCAGGCTGAGAGTGGAGGCCCCTATCTAAAATCCATCGCTCAAAACCCATACTATAAAGGAGTGAATCACCCAGATGGAGCCTGGAGGCAGAGAGGGAGCTGCTTTACCCCAGCCTCTGGCTTTCATTGTTTAATGATATGAGGAGACAGAAGCCTAGATAGACTTTGTTCACCTGAGGATAGAAGAGGACATTTACCTTCAGGGACCCTGGACCACATTTCTATGCATCAGGGATTAGCTGGGGTCTGTAAGGGAGTGCCATTACCCCAGAAAATTCCAAACCTGCCAACCTCAAATTGTTCAAACCTACAGCAATCCTCAGCATCCCATCCGACAACAGCCCGCCAGCATAGGCTGCTAATGCAGAACAGCCTCCAGAAGGAAGATCTTCCCATATGCTTCTCACTTCTCAGCCACAGCCATCCTCCAGAAAACCGATGGCAGCAACGTTTATCAAAGAATGTCCTCTACTAGCGAGATGAATGTTAAACGTAATTAAATTCATAATTTGGCTCATGGATTTTGAGATCAAGGTAAGCTACATCCAGACCTAATAAAAAATAATAAACACACAGAAATGGAAATCCTAGATACAATTTCCAGATGTATTTTTGGGAAACAAGTTTTTGAAAACAAGTTTCAATTGTGGGTGACAATTTTGCATTATGTTCAGCAGAAGCATTTTTGAGTTTGAATACACAAGTTTGTACAGAGCTACCAAAGGTTGGAACTGTGGTTACATACTGTTTTCTACCTTTGCGGCATCCCTCTTTCTTTGGAAATCATTCCTATCCCAATCCAGTCATATACCTTTGCTGGAGCCATCAATCATTATATCTTGCCTGTCCTGGCCACAGATGTGGGAACAATGTGTCCAAGATAGGCCACTCAAATTCTTTCCTCAAGGGCTTTTGATTAGGAGCAGGAGTAGAGGCCTTGCCTTTCGGTCACAGATCTTGGAAAGATATGAATACAAATTGCTGATGCCATTTTCCCTGCCACTTGGAAAAAGCCTGTCTGTCTTAGCAGAGAATGAAGTTAACAAACAAATATATGCAGATCAAAAAGGTGAGAGTGAAAGAAAGAAGACAGAAAGAGTTTTGATACCTGAGGGTCCAGTTATGCCTGACGAGAGCTTGGGTTTCCCCAGTACATAAGTAATTCAATTCCCCCTTTCACTTAAGTTAATTTAAGCTGATTTGGTCACTTGCAACTGAAAAAGTCCTAATTAAAACAGATCTACCTCATAACATACACAAATTTATACTCCAGAAAAATTTAAAACAAAGTTATAGAAGTACTATGCAAGATTACTGTAAAATACATATACATTTTTAGGATAGGATGGTCTTCCTTAATAAGACATAAAATCCAGAAAAACCCTAAAGAAAAAGTTTAATAAATTTACATAAAAATATAAACATTTCTGTATAACAGAAAGAGTTAAAAACAAGCAAAGATTATATAAGCAAGTATAAATGTAAAATCAGAGATTAATAGTCCTAATACTTTATAAAGCATTCTTAAAACTCATTAAGAAAAAAATATCAACTTAAAAAAGGGAAAAATCAGCAAATGATATAAAGAAGTAATACACAGAAAGTTGAACAAACACATGAAAAGAAATTCAACCATTAGTTAGCAGGGATCTGCTGCAAATTTTAAAATGAAATACTTTACCTTGCTGAATTTAGATCAGAGTATAAAGAAATACTTATGTATGTAAATTACTTGCAATATATGTATCACTTTTAATGTACAATGAAGCAATAGCCATCACTAGTTTAAAATGTGCCTAGCAATTCCACTTACTATGTCTATACTGCAAAACATAATTGCACAGGTACACAAAGACATATGGTGAAGATGTTAAAAGGCACCATTTGTAGTAAAAAAAAACAAAACACAAACAAACCTGCTAACACTGTAAATGTCCATTATTAAAGAAATAGTTAATGAATTATGGTTTGTCCATACTGTGGAGTACCATGCAGCAGTTAAAAAAGAATGAATTCATTTTATAACATGAAAAGATCCATTACATGTATTACTGAGTGAATAAAAACAAGATGCAGAACAATACATGCAAAATGATCCTGTTTAAATAAAAAACAAAACGAAAAAAATTTTGTAAACATATATAAATGAAACTGCATGGAGAAAGATAAAAATGTTACACACCAAATAGTTGATGGGGGTTACCTTTGGGGAGAAGGGTGTAAAAAAGATGTTTTCTCTGTGTGCTTTTCATATTATTTTAAAAACAAAAATCAATGAGTGAAGCACTACATGTATTTTAAAAAAAGAAAAGAAAATCTAAATCTTCCCACCCCATCAAACTTTCATTTAAAAAATTAAAAATTAAAAAAGTATATAATAAAAAGCTTGCTTTAATGTATGAAGTGTATTCTTACCTATCTCTTCTTGAATAGAGACAGGTGTATGAGACTCTCTTTCTCCATTTTCAGGGTCATCAGCTGCCTGAGCAGATTCACTCTGGGAAGAATTGGGTTCACTGCTGCTGTGACTGTTTTCCAGACTAGGCTGCATGAAGGCAGTGGTAGCACTAGTGTTACTGCTGTCACATGTCTCGTTAGGTTCTTCTAGAAAAACAGAATAGCTGATTTTTAAATTGGAAATCACATAAAAAATAACTAATTGTCAGAAAAGACATTTTATTGTTTTAGAACTGCATTACAAAGCTAGATTTTAACAAGAAAAGCTGTTCATGTATGAATAATGTAATGTATGAAAAGGAGTTTATAAACAACACCCTGAGTTACTTT
The DNA here is from genome assembly GCF_036850995.1 of Saccopteryx leptura. Taxonomy (NCBI): domain Eukaryota; kingdom Metazoa; phylum Chordata; class Mammalia; order Chiroptera; family Emballonuridae; genus Saccopteryx; species Saccopteryx leptura. The sequence continues at coordinate 163,910,352 of NC_089507.1, forward strand.
TTAAGTCTCCCAGTCTGTTAACTCCAACTTTTAAATCTTTGTCTACAGTACAAAGCAGACAATTTTTCAGGTACCCCAGAGCTAAAGAATAATAAAATGATATAACTATCTCACAAAGCTTATGGCATACCAGATACTGCATAAGTGATTTGGTTGAGATAATCCCTCAGAATCTGATATTTATATACTTACTTTCCAAAAAGAACTCACAGTATTAAAAACAGACTTAAAGAAAATTCTTTATCTGTAAAATTTCTGCCTAAATTCTGACTCAAAATTAACTAGAAGGTAATACCTAAGTGACTGTTAATTTTAAGAGCAAGTTAATAGCATCACTAAAAGCATAGTTCCTAAAACTATATCAAAGCGAACACTACCCATGAACTGAAAACCTAGGTCTTCCCATAGTAATTCAGAAATTTAAAGTCTCCCTCTACACTTTACTGTCACTAATAAAATACTCTTTAAATCAATCACCTAAATTAAAAAGTGGTTGACAGTGAATCACAAAGGCTACCTCTAATATAATACGCGCCTAAATTATTTTTGAGAAAACCCAACAACTTGATAGAAAAATGGGAAATTTCATGAACAGTCACAAAAGAAATGAAAATGGCCTTTGTATATATTAAAATATGCTCAACAACTGAAACTAAGAAATGCAAACTAACACAATATGAAAAAGTACTCTCAGCTATCAGACTGGCAAAAGTCCCAAGTCTCACAATACACTCAGGTGGCTAGGAAGCAGGTTAACAGTACTCCTACATACTGCTGTGGGAATGCAAAATGGACACAGTGGATAAAAGGAAACTGACAATATCCTGAAATATTATATGTGCATTTCCTTTTTAGCAATCCCATGTCCAGAAACCTATTCCAAAATACACTGGCAAAAATACTAAGTTACATATTTACAGAGCTATTTATTCATTGCAGCATTATTTATAACTGCAAAAGACCAGAAACAAACTGTCCAGCAATAGGGCACTGGCTGAATAAAAGACCATACACACAATGAAATGCCATATACTGTAACAGGAGCTAAAGAAATCACTGCATCCGCATGTGAAAGATCTCAAGATTAAATGTAAAAAGAAAGGTACATAACAGTTCTTACAGTATGCTAAATTTTGTGTAAGAACGGGCAAGAAATATGAATGTATAGACATATGTATCTTGCTTTAATTTACAAAAACACCACTGGGAGAAAAACACAAATGAGGCCCTGGCCGGTTGGCTCGGTGGTAGAGCGTCGGCCTAGCGTGCGGAGGACCCGGGTTCGATTCCCGGCCAGGGCACATAGGAGAAGCGCCCATTTGCTTCTCCACCCCTCCGCCGCGCCTTCCTCTCTGTCTCTCTCTTCCCCTCCCGCAGCCAAGGCTCCATTGGAGCAAAAATGGCCCGGGCGCTGGGGATGGCTCTGTGGCCTCTGCCTCAGGCGCTAGAGTGGCTCTGGTCGCAACATGGCGACGCCCAGGATGGGCAGAGCATCGCCCCCTGGTGGGCAGAGCGTCGCCCCATGGTGGGCGTGCCGGGTGGATCCCGGTTGGGCGCATGCGGGAGTCTGTCTGACTGTCTCTCCCTGTTTCCAGCTTCTGAAAAATGCAAAAAAAAAAAAAAAAAAACCACAAATGGCACCTATGTGTAAGGGAAGAGAAGGATTTGGATACCTAGAGGAAAGAGATGCAAATGAAAGTTCTTTGCACATATACAGTTACATAGTTTGACTTTGGAATCATGTACATGTTTTACAATTTTTAAAAAATTAAAATGAGAATAAACTGAAACAACCCCTAAATGTATATCAAGTTACTGGCATAACCACAATTATTTCAAGTAATTTTAGAACACAGTATCAGCCCTGGCCGGTTGGCTCAGTTGTAGAGCATTGGCTCAGTGTGTGGAAGTCCCAGGTTTGATTTCCAGTCAGGGCACACAGGATAAGTAACCATCTGCTTCTCCATCCCCCCTTCTCTCTCTCTCCGTCTCTCTCTGTCTCTTATTCTCCCCTCCTCCTGTAGCCATGGCTCCATTGGTTCGAGCAAGTTGGCCCTGGGCACTGAAGATGGCTTCATAGCCTCAGGCACTAAAATAGCTCAGTTGCAGAGCAACTAAGCAATGGCCCCAGATTGGCAGAGCATCACCCATTCGGGGGCTTGGTAGACTCCGGTCAGGGTGCATGTGGGAGTCTCTCTGCCTCCCCGTCTCTCACTTAATAAAAAACAAACAAACAAAAAAAAACCCACAATATGTTGAATGAATATCCTTATTGGACATACAGTAAAATGACATAAAGAACTGCAAAAAAATCCTAACTGCCATTCAGTAGTCTTATTATTAACAATAATATTGGTACTATAAAATTATTACAATCTCTAAAATCACTTATTATTACTTTAATACACATCAAGATATTAATAATGTTATTGATGAACAAGCTGTATCAGAATAAAGCACATATACAGTATAAATATATTACTATCGTTAGGAACTAAGGCATTCAGTGTAAGGGAAAAGAAATGCAAAGTAAAAGGCGAAAGCTTTATGCGATCTGAAGAGAAACCAGAGTATTAAGAAATGCAAAGTATAAAAATAAAGAAACTAACTATGAATCCCCAATCTGAATCTGAAATGTCAAAACAAACTGATGGTCTTTTTCTTTTTAAAAATAGGTATTTTCTAACACTACTCATTAAAAAAACCCTAGAGGCAGTGCGAGTCCAAGAGTAGTAAGAACTCCAAGGCCCAGATTATGGTCTCTAAATATCATTCCCCCTAAAAGAAACCAGGGCTTCTTGGAGTAATGACTGATTCCAGGTGTGGGGTAGAAAATATATAAGACACAGACATCTTATTCTGCCAAAAGTAGGGAAGCTATCATCTAACACTATTGGTGTCAAAGAAAAAGGACTCAAAATCCAACATAAAGGGTCTCTACTGTTAATATAAATAAAATGAATGAAAACTACAAGAAACTGAAACAAACTGACTATATGAAGACCCATGAGTTCAAATTGATACTTAAAATGAGAAAGCCACATCCCTCCCTCCAAAAGTACCTAACTCTTCAATCACCACTGAAGGTAACTGGATGTCAACTCCTGACTCAGAAAATAAGAATTTAAGACAAACAATTAGGCATTTATTACTGCTCTAACTATATTCCAAGGTATTCAAATACAAACAGCCTGATCCTGGCCAGTTAGCTCAATTGTTGAAGTATTGTCCTGAAATGCCAAGGTTGTGGGTTGGATCCCTGGTCAGGGCACATACGGGAAGCAACCAGTAAATGCACAACTAAGGGAAACAAAGAACGAATGCTTCCCTCTCTCCCTTTCCCTCTCTCTAAAAATAAAACAAAAAAATACCTCACCAACCAGCCTTGGCCAGTTGGTTCAGCAGTAGAGCATCAGCCCAGCATGTGGAAGTCCTGGGTTCAATGCTCAGTTAAGGGTACACAGGAGAAGTGACCATCTGCTTCTCCACTCCTCTCCATAAACCCACTCCCCTTTCTCTCTCAGTCTCCTGCATCAATGGCTTGAATGGTTCGAGCAAGTTGGCCCTGGGCACTGAGGATGACTCCATGGCCTCATCTTAGGCACTACAACAGTTTGGTTGCTGAGCAACAGAGCAGCAGCCCCAGATGAGCACAACATCAGCCGCAGATAGGGGTTGCCGGGTGGATCTCAGTCGGGGCGCATGCGGGAGTCTGTCTCTCTGCCTTCCTGCCTCTCACTTAAAAAACAAAAACAGCCCTGGCCGGTTGGCTCAGTGGTAGTGCATCGGCCTGGCGTGCAGGATTCCCAGGTTCGATTCCCAGCCAGGGCACATAGGAGAAGCGCCCATCTGCTTCTCCACCCCTCCCCCTCTCTTTCCTCTCTGTCTCTCTCTTCTCCTCCCACAGCCGAGGCTCCACTGGAGCAAAGATGGCCCAGGCGCTGAGGATGGCTCTGTGGCCTCTGCCTCAGGCGCTAGAATAGCTCTAGATGCAACAGAGCGACGCCCCAGATGGGCAGAGTATCGCCCCCTGGTGGGCATGCCGGGTGGATCCCGGTCGGGCGCATGCGGGAGTCTGTCTGACTGCCTCCCTGTTTCCAGCTTCGGAAAAATGCAAAAAAAAAAACAACCCAGCTTTAGTTAATGAAGAAAATTTCTTTACAGAATTCTAGTTAAAAATATATATAGCCTGACCAGGTGGTGGCACAGTGGACAGCTGAGGGTCCAGGTTCGCAGCCCCAATATAATACCATGGTCATTCACTTGAGCCTAAAGTTCACTGGCTTAAAGCCCAAGGTCTGGGTGGTCAAGCATGTATGAGAAGCAGTCAATGAATCAATGAACAACTAAAGTGCTGCAAGTACAATTTGATCCTTCTCATCTTTCTCCCTTTCCCCCTCCCCCCACTCTCTCTCAGTCTCTAAAAGACAGAATTAGAAATCACCATATTATAATCTCCAAGCAGATCAATGATTCTGGAAAGATCCTCAATGATTTACAGATTAACAGGGACCTTTACAATGTTACCACCTGAACTGATCAATCTTACAATTTGTAGACATAGAACAGACAGACATCATTAACCTTTTGATGCAATAAAATATGAAGTACTCAGAACATAGTTATGAAATAACTCTGGCCAAAAATAACTGAAAATTAATTTAATCAAGCCTTCAGAAACAAATTAAACACACCAAAAAGAAGGAAACAGACAATCCTAATGTGGGATATTTCATAGGACACACTAAGACTTCAGCAAGTCAACAGCGAGTGAAAGGAAAGATTCAGGGAAGGGGGGGTAGCTTTATATGGAGAGACTCGGGATATATAAAATCAAGTGTCATGTCATATGGGGACCTTATTTGAAGTTATTTCAAACAAAGTAAATGTAAAACAAAGCAAAACAACATTTTAAAGTGAGGAAATTTAAACTGACTGGATATTAACGAATTATCAATTTTATTAAAATTATAACGGCACTGTAATTACATAAGACAATGTCCATATTCTTTAGAGATGTATGTAAGACTGATATAACATGATGTTTAGAATTTGCTTCTAAAAACTGCAGTAGGAAACAGCCCAAATTAACATCACCAGAAAAGAAAAGAAAAACCAGACTGTTGTATAGTTATACAGAGGACTATTATAATGCAATTAATATGAAAGAACTCCAGCAACATACAACATTATTAGTAATATAATATACACTGAAAAAACTTAAGGTCCAAAAAGTTACACTTAACACAATACATTTGCTATAGATTTTAAAACAAAAACAAAAATAGTTTTTAGCAACTCATGTAGATCAACTCAATGAGGCAAGAGTATGTGGGTTATACAATCACTTTGACACCAGGTATTAAGAGTCTTAACTCTATTAGGTTCCCTTATTTTAAAAGGAAAGAAGCCTCACCAGGCAGTGGCGCAGTGGATAGAGCTTCGGACTGGGATGTAGAAGACCCAGGTTCAAGACCCCGAGGTCGCCAGCTTGAGCACAGGCTCATCTGGTTTGAGCAAGGCTCACCAGCTTGAGCCCAAGGTCGCTGGCTCGAGCAAGGAGTCACTCATCTGCTGCAGCCGCCCCCCACAATCAAGGCACATATAAGAAAACAATCAATGAACAACTAAGGTACTGCAACGAAGAATTGATGCTTCTCATCTCTTTCCCATCCTGTCTTGTCTGTCCCTATCAGTCCCTCTGTCTGATTGTCACAAAAAAAAAAAAAAAAAAAAAAGGAAAGACATTATTAGTGAACACAGGATTCAAGGTAACAATCACTTTAAGTAGGGAAGAGGGCAGCAATCACTTTAGGTAGCAGATGGAACTGGGAGAGATGGTTAGAGGGAGATTAGTTTCAAAGCAGGACTTTGCTTTTTGTTTTGGGTGATAGGTTCCTAGGTGTTTATTATTAAAGATCATTTTAAACCTGAATGAATAGCCTGACCTGTGGTGGTACAGTGGATAAAGCGTCAACCTGGAATGCTGAGGTCGCTGGTTAGAACCCCAAGCTTGCCCAGTCCAGGGACATATGAGAAATCAACCACTATGAGTTGATGCTTCCTGCTCCTCCTTGCCCCCTTTTATCTCTCTTTCTCTCTTTCTCTAAAAAAAAAAAAAAAAAAATCAATAAATAAAACCTTTAAAAATCTGAATAAATAAATTAGGAAAAAGTATACAATGACCAGAAATAAATGCAATTAACTAAGGATTATGATTTATCTAATACTGGACCCCTGAGACCAAAGGGAGGAAAATGTTTTAAGTTGAGCAAAAAAAATAAATAGTTTTTGAAAAAGCACAGGTGGCATTGGCTAGGTGGTTCTGTGAATAGAGTGGCACCTCAGTGGGCTGAGGTCGTGGGTTCAATCCCAATAAGTGTACAACTAAATGGAACTAAATAGAAGAAGTTGATGCTTCTCTCTCTCTCTCTCTCTCTCTCCCTCCCTCCTCCTCATACCTTCTCTCTCTTTCTCCCTTCCTCTCTTCCTCTCTCTTTCTCCCTCAGATCAGTGGAAATGTTTTTTTTAATTTTTTTAAAGCATGGGTGAAGCAAGTGTGACTAAATCTTGATAATTTTTAAATCTAAATGTTAGATATATTGGTAGTGTACATTATACTATTCTCTTAACTTTTATGTGTTAAGTTTAAAACTTTTCATAATAAAAGCATTTTATATAAAAGGCAGAAATGGCAAATTTAAAATTTGAGAGCTATAAAACAGTTAATATAATCAACTAACTTGTTAGAAAATACATATAATTAGAAGAAAATAAGTAAATCACACAAATAACATCAGATTCTTCACTAATCATTCCTTTTACAGCTATAGATCTACACTTGTAAAGTGCAGCACACCTAATTTATTACTGTCTAAACATCATCTCAAATAATAATATATAAAAATACCTTTTCATTTATGAGTTCAGAGCTCACTTTTTCATAGAAATATATAAAATAAAAGTAATAGGTTCTAGACCAGCCCACAAAAATTTTATTAGCATATAATATACCCAAGTATGGTTTTAACCAAGAAAATAATTCTGGGATTGGAACTTAAAGAGATTCTGACTATACATATCTAAAAATGCTTTATAAAGTGCTCTCTGCTATTAGGGAGATAATGGGACCTCTTAAAAGTGTAGGCAATCAATCCCCTAACCCATGCATTCTAATCCAAAACAATATTAATTTGTCTTAAGTGGAAAAATGTTTTCCTCCATTTTCACTGAGGATACTGATTTTTTTTTTAAATCATAGTTCTAGAATTCTTCAGCTCTTTACTTCATTAAGCTATAAGATTAAGAAAATCTTGGCCCTGGCCAATTGGCTCAGTGAATACAGCATCGATCCAACATGCAGACATCCTGGGTTCGATCCCTGGTCAGGGCACACATGAGAAGCAACCATCTGCTACTCTCCCTCTTCTCTCCTTCTTCCAATTCTTAATACAAAGTGATTCCAATGATTCAGTGTCAGCCTGGGGAGCTGAAGATAACTTGGTTGGTCTGAGCCTTGGCCTCAGGCGCTGAGGATAGTTGATTTGAGTGTGGGCCCCAGACAGGAGCTGCCGGTGGATCCCTGTCAGGGCCCAGGAGGGAGTCTATCTCACTATCTCCCGTCTCTCAACTTAAAAAAAAAAATCTGAAGCATTTGCTGGAAACCACCATAAAGAAGGTATCATCTATCAACATGTACATTTTAATCATCTAGTCCAAATGTGCTACACACATAGCAAATAGTATAGGTTTTGCTATTTACAATACTAATTTCACTGGACGTGACAAACACAGGAAAATTTTCACAGTTATCCCTCAAACCAAAATTACATATAGTCCTTGATCTTCAACTTCTGAACATAAACACCAAAACCTAAAAAACCTCGCAAAATTCTAAGCAGAAAACTACAAGGAGAAAAATAACTTTTCTATCTGATGGTAAAAGAAAAAATGTTTAAAAGTAAAAAAAAAAAATGAGGTAAAATAACTAGAACGTAATATAACTAGACACTAAAACAAAACAAATTAAAAATAAGAAACAAGAGTAACTGCAGAACCTACAAAAGCCATTACTGATCAAATCAATGAGGTAAAAGTATATATTGGTAATGCATTACTTCAGAATCCAGTAAACAGCTTCTTATCCACTGAGTTTCAAAACTAAAGCAAACTACTGTATTTTAAGATGTTATTATCCCAAAATGTTAATAAATAGGTTAAATCAGTAAGTTTTACTGAACTTGTAGTTCAATTTTATAGATACTAGTGTCTCATTATGTTCAGGAAAACATTTTCAAAGCAATCATAAATAGTTATGGAAATAAAGTTTTATCTATTACTAATATTTTCCTAATCCCAGGTATTAAATCTAGAGGCATAACTTAAAGCAAAGGTTGTCTACATTATATATTTAAATAAAACTTCTCAATGGTGATTTTGAGTATAAAATGCTAGAAACTATCCCTCTTTCCCATCATAAATTTAAAAATTTACATTCTAGTACAAAAAGTTTCCAACCTAAACTTCAGAACAGATGTGTAATTCTAAAATTGAGCCTTTTGTTAACTACAAAGAAGTTATACTAAATATCAAATGTAATACTTGCTATATGGGGTCATTTTGGGCATTATTTAGTTCAAGTTTATAAACTAAAATGAAATATCTGTAATGCAGGTGCAGAGGTTAAAAAAAATGTAAGGAACAGTTATTAAGAGATTAACTTTTTAGCCTGACCTGTGGTGGCACAACAGACAGGGCCTCCACCTGGAATGCTGAAGTTGCCAGTTTGAAACCCCAGGCTTAAAAACAAGACTAAGAGACATGGACAAGAGTGTGGTGGTTACCAGGGAGGGGGGTGGGGAGGAGAGGGAGGGAGAGGGGAAGGGGGAGGGGGAGGGGCACAGAGAAAACTAGATAGAAGGTGACAGAGGACAATCTGACTTTGGGTGATAAGTATGCAACATAATTGAATGACAAATAACCTGGACAAATAATTTTTTCTTTGAACATATGTACCCTGATTTATTAATGTCACCCCATAAAATGAATAAAAATTTAAAAAAAGAAATCTAAAAAAAAAAAAAAAAAACTAACCCAGGTTTGCCAGGTCAAGGCACAAATGACAGGCAATCAATGAACAACTAAAGTGAAGCAACTACGAGTTGATGCTTTTCTCTCTCTCTCTCACTCCTTCTATAAAATCAATAAATTAAAAAAATTTTTAATAGAGATTAACTTTTTAAAATGATGTCTACCAACATTTCCCCAAATATGGCCCAACTTTTTCAGTTGAATCGTTAAGTTTAATGACATAAAATCTTTCTGATCACTGATCATATCCAATAAAAAAATCTGTCCTTTATTTTTTGTTTCTTGGGGTCTTTTTGTATTTTTTTTTTCCTGAAGGTAGAAGCAGGGAGGCAGTCAGACAGACTCCTGCATGTGCCCAACCGGGATCCACCCGGCATGCCCACCAGGGGGCAATGCTCTGCCCATCTGGGGTGTTGCTCTGTTGTAACTGGAGCCATGGCAGCACCTGAATCAGAGGCCATGGAGCCGTCCTCAGCGCCTGAGCCAACTTTGCTCCAATGGAGCCTTGGCTGCAAAAGGGGAAGAGAGAGAGAGAAAGGAAGGAGATGGGGAAGGGTAGAGAAGCAGATGGGCGCTTCTCCTGTGTGCCCTGGCTGATAATCGAACCCGGGACTTCCACACGCTGGGCAGATGCTCTACCGCTGAGCCATCTAGCCAGGGCCTGGTTTTGCTTATGTTCCTCACTCCTATATTTTTTAGACCATAAATTTCTAACTTTTCTTTGCATATCATCTCTCATATTATATGAAAATCATAATGCTCTGTGACAACAGCTGAAAAGGATAACCTGAATACATATATTTCTAAAGAAATTCTGAAGTAGATATATTTCTATACATTTTCTGAGATGAATTTCTAAAGAGACTTTAAATTCCCATATTATTTTTTTAAAAATCTGTGTTCCACAAAAGATATACAAACTACATAATGCAAAAACTCAGGGAATTTTACAATAAATAGTCATAAATAATTTAAAAGTATCTTGCAGAGAGGGGGGAGAATGTAGTAAGGACACAGATTTGAAAAAAACAATAAAATACCTTGATCTAATTGTCCTACATTGCACTCAACAACTAACAATACATATCCTAGTACATATGAGACATTTATCAACATTAACCAAATGCTGGACCATAAAATAAGCCTAAACAAATCATGCACAGAATGTTCTCTGACTACATGGGTTATGTTAGAAATCAGTAACAAAAAGATAACTAGATAATTTCCAAATATTTGGGTATTAAGCAATATACAAACAATGGATTATAAGAAAGAACCATAAAATCAAAATAATAACCATAAAACAATATGATAATGAAAATTAGAAAATATTTTAAACTGAGTGATAAAGACAATATGACATGTGAGGTTCAGCTACAGCAGCTGTACGTAGAGGGGAAACAAATAGCTTCAACAGCAGACTTAGAAATAAATAAAGTCTAAATATAATCAAAGCATAGGTCTTAAGAAACTAGGAGAAAAACAATAAAGAAGGCTTAAGAAACTTCTGGAGGTGATGAATATGTCTATGCCATAGATTGTGGTAATAATTTCATGGTTTTAGATTTATCTCAAAATTCATCAAATTGTACATAAAACATGTACAGCTCTTTGTAAGTCAATTATACCTCACTGAAGTGGTTTTTGTTTTTTTTTTAATAATCAGAGCCTGACCAGGCGGTGGTGCACTGGATAGAGCGTTGGACTAGGATGCAGAGGACCCAGGTTCGAGACCCCAAGGTCGCCAGCTTGAGTGCGGGCTCATCTGGTTTGAGCAAAAGCTCACCAGCTTGGACCCAAGGTCGCTGGCTCGAGCAAGGGGTTACTCCGCCTGCTGAAGGCCCGCGGTCAAGGCACATATGAGAAAGCAATCAATGAACAACTAAGGTCTTGCAAAGAAAAACTGATGATTGATGCTTCTCATCTCTCTCCGTTCCTGTCTGTCTGTCCCTGTCTATCCCTCTCTCTGACTCTCTCTCAGTCCTTGTAAAAAAAAAAAAAAAAAAAAAAGGCAGAAGGTGAGTGGGTTAAAACAGTGGTCCCCAACCTTTTCTGGGCCACGAACCGGTTTAATGTCAGAAAATATTTTCACAGACTGGCCTTTAGGGTGGGACAGATAAATGTATCATGTGACCGAGACAAGCGTCAAGAGTGAGTCTTAGACAGATGTAACAGAGGGAATCTGGTCATTTTTGTTAAAATAAAACATCGTTCAGACTTAAATATAAATCAAATGGAAATAATGTAAGTTATTTATTCTTTCTCTGAGGACCTGTACCAAATGGCCCACAGACCGGTACTGGTCTGCGGCCTGGGGGTTGGGGACCACTAGGTTAAAATCCACAAAAATGTAAAGAGAGCAAAAGGAAGGAAAATAATAAAAATGTTTAAAAACTAGGAAAAACAGCCCTGGCCAGTTGGCTCAGTGGCAGAGCGTCGGCCTGGCGTGCAGGAGTCCCGGGTTCAATTCCAGGCCATGGCAAACAGGAGAAGCGCCCATCTGCTTCTCTACCCCTCCCCCTCTCCTTCCTCTCTGTCTCTCTCTTCTCCTCCCACAGCCAAGGCTCCATTGGAGCAAAGTTGGCCCGGGCGCTGAGGATGGCTCCATGACCTCTGCCTCAGGTGCTAGAATGGCTCTGGTTGCAACAGAGCAACACCCCAGATGGGCAGAGCATCGCCCCCTGGTGGGAATGCCGGGTGGATCCCAGTCAGGTGCATGCGGGAGTCTGTCTGACTGCCTCCCCGTTTCCAGCTTCAGAAAAATACACACACAAAAAAAAAAAACTAGGAAAAACATAAAAAGGATCAACAAAGACAAAAGTAATTTTTTTAAAGACTAATAAAAATTTTTAACAGTTCTATGAGATAAGATTAAGAGAGAACAGATAACCAATTTCTGGACTGAAAAAATATCACTACAGATCCTGTAAATAATAAAAAGATGGAATGTTTGATGTAAATAAAATTTAAAGTCCTAGAAAAATGTAACTTACTATAAAACTAATACAAGAGTCTACCCTATAGTGGCACAGTTAATAAAGGGTCCATCTGGAATGCTGAGGTTGCCAGTTCAAAACCCTGGACTTTCCTGATCAAGATACATATGGCAAGTAATCAATGAACAACTAAAATAAAGTACTACGAGTTGACGCTTCTCATTTCCCCCACTACTCTCCCTATAAAATCAATAAATAAAATCTTAAAAAAAAATACAGGAAAACAGAAAATATAAATAGCCCATTATTACCAAATAAATAAAATCTATGATGAATAACTTTCCCACAATGAATACTCCAGGACCAGAAGGCTTTGGCAAACATTAAGAAATACACACCACTGCCTGACCAGACAATGGCACAGTGGATAGAGCATCAGCCCAGGATGCTGAGGACCCAGGTTCAAAACCCCGAGGTCACTGTCTTGAGCGCAGACTCACCAGCTTAAGCGCGGGTCGCTGGCTTGAGTGCGGGATCACAGGCATGACCCCATGGTCACTGGCTTAAAGCCCAAGGCCACTGGCTTGAGCAAGGGGTCACTCACTTTGTGTATCCCCCAGTCAAGGCACATATGCGAAAGCAACCATGAACAACTAAGGAGCCACAACAAAGAACTGATGCTTCTTATCTCTCTCCCTTCCTGTCAGTCTGTCCCTCTCTTTGTCTCTCTCATTGTCTCTGTCACATAAAAAAAAGGAATAAACACCACCAACCCACAAAACTCTCGCAGGTGAAGAAAAATAGACACTTACTCTAACTCATTTTATGAGGCCCACATAATCTTGACACCAAAGCCTGGCATGGACATTATCAGAAAAGGAAACTGTAAGCCAGTCTCACTCATAAAAGTAGATACAAAAATCCTAAACAAAATACACTGCTCACAAATATTAAGGGATATTTCAAAATGAATATGAAGCTATAAAATAACCCCTAATTTTTGTGAGCAGTATATTAATAAACTGGATGCAACAATACATAAGAATGAAAATACATCACAACCACATGGAGTATGAGACGGGGTTAACACACACAAAAATCAATGTAGGAACTTATATTTCTAGTCAAGGAGTAGAGGGACTGGATTTGCCCTTACCCATGAAACAACCAAGAAGAGACCACTGAATAGAAAATGAACAAAGGGATCCAGAGGCACTTCACAAAAGATAATACATATGATCTACATACACTTATGCATGTGTACACACACAGAGAGACATACACAAGAAGGCACTCAACATCCTCAGTCACCAGGGAACTGTAAGCTCAAATCATAAGATATCCCTACATTCCAATCAGTATGACTAAAAATAAAGGGGAAAAGGAGAAAGGCAAGAATTGTGTGAAATTTTAAAAATACATAGAAAAAATCTTTCAGGACTTCCATCTAGGTTATTAACTATAATTCTTGATTTTTAGTACAATTGCCAGTGTTTATTTTCTTGTTTTGTTTATTTAAATTTTCTAATTTCTTTTTCAGAAAATACACACAGTTCCTATAATAAAAAATCTTTTTTCATTTTTTAAAAGTGTAAAAACAATAGCATAACAACATTCTTGGTGCGGTATACATTACTTTGAGCATAATTTCTATTTTAAAAAGCTAAAAATATGAATTATTTATTTAACTTACATTTTTATGTCAAATATATCTTACAAAAAATGTTTTATAACAATGGTTTTCTATTATATTATGGTTTGAAATGTTAAAAAAACATGAGCCCATGCAAACATAAAATTAATCTGTTAGCACATACAGAATTGGAATGGTCAAATCATTCAACACTGAGCCATTAGTATGTTAAGTACTTAAAACCAAAATATCTGCCATTATAGTCCGGTGATAAAATACATGAATAAGTCTATTAGACAAAAACAGCTAAATGAACTTTAAAAAAGCATGAAGGATTATGATGAGTTTCAAGCACTAAGTGCAAAAACACATGTCAAACTCCAAATGTTAGGTGACAATTTAGCAGTCAGGGATGACACTTATGTAAGCAAGCAGCATGAATGAACATATATATTTAAAAGACTCAGGTGACATTCAGCTTTTACTACAAAAGGGAAGGATTCCCCCCATTACAGAGGCATTGATACACTGCCCTCTGTACCTGGCACATCCTGGGGGAGCTCAGATGCCACCTTCTTCTCTGCCATGTTGCTGCTATCATGGGTTTCTGAGAGACAACCCACGGGACTCCTCCCTTCACAGGGACTAGTCTCTTCTGGAGAAGCATTTGTTGTGTTGTCGCCAAGATTTGCTGACTCAGAGTTACCTCTATCCCCAACTTCTGTTGGCTCTACAGTAAAATGCACAACAAAACTTTAAAGATATTCTTTAGAACTGCTTTAGGACACATGGCCACATTCAATCAACTACTAAATATTAGTGATCACCAATTTGACGGCCATTTTGAAGCAAGAGATTCTGGGCTATTTTTGCAATAGGTAATGAAAAGTGTATTTAAAAATATTTAACATGTTAAAAATGTTTTAGTAATTATAATACAAAAATCTTTATCACATACAAAAGTATATATATATTCTGGTATTAAAATAATGATTGCTCACCAACAAACCTCATAGGGAAATGGTATCTTATTAGGAAGTATAAATAGAGATATGAGTATAACATTATAGCAAATCAATCAATATACAAAACTCATTACAATGATTATGTATGTTACAAGGGAAAAGGTTATCCTAATCTCTTTAGAAATATAAAATTAAATAATTGTTTGTATAAAAATAATTCATTTTGCAAGTAAACTGGAGGCTTCCTTAATAACACGGATGAAATTTTTTAACCAAGTAACTTTTTTACCCTCAGATTTTCCTTGTTCAGGATCATCATCTGGTGTTTTGTCGTCATTGTCTTTTTCAAGGGACTGGTCTTCAAACTCCTCTCTGCTTTTCTCAGCATCTTTGGAGCTATTCTCAGGGTCACCGTTGTCCTTTTCTGTTTCTTCTGGGCTTTTAACAATATCAATCTCTCCCTTTTTTGCTCTTATGGATTCCAAAATTTCTTCTATAATAAAAACAAATAAAAATTTTTGTTTCCAATATAAAAGTACTACAAATGCCAATTAAGAGTTTCAATTCAATTTATTAAGTTAAATATGTATGTAAAAAGCATTAGAACTATGAACTAAAGATCAAGAGTATCAATAAAATTTTTGATAATTCGAGAGCTCAATTTGGTTATCTTCATTTCTAAAAAATACATGCTAATTTAGGTTCTTTTTCTAAATAGGAAAAATTTGTCTATCTTTTGAAATTGAGACTTGATTATAGATTACTTTCATCTTCTCTGGCATATAATAAAAACTGTAAGCTGACATAGACACACAATCTGGGAACATGGTATAGTGAGCAAAACCTAGAGACCCGCCCTGGCCGGCTGGCTCAGTGGTAGAGCGTCGGCCTGGCGTGCAGAGGTCCCGGGTTCGATTCCCGGCCAGGGCACACAGGAGAAGCGCCCATCTGCTTCTCCACCCCTCCCCTTCTCCTTCCTCTCTGTTTCTCTCTTCTCCACCCGTAGCCAAGGCTCCATTGGAGCAAGGATGGCCCGGGCGCTGGGGATGGCTCCTTGGCCTCTGCCCCAGGCGCTGGAGTGGCTCTGGTAGCAACAGAGCGACGCCCCGGAGGGGCAGAGCATCGCCCCCTAGTGGGCAGAGCTTCGCCCCTGGTGGGCTTGCCAGGTGGATCCCAGTCAGGCACATGTGGGAGTCTGTCTGACTGTCTCTCCCTGTTTCCAGCTTCAGAAAAATACAAAAACAAAAACAAAAAACCTAGAGACCCATGACCTAGTGCAGATCTGACTTGAATTAGCTGTGTGACCCTAGACAAGCTACTCAACCTTCAGTCCTCCACTATAAAATGAGAAAACAGAGGCCCATTTGGAAACATTTCTCCCTGAAGTCCCATAACTATTCTGGGAGGGGGCAGAGGTCACTGAACGCCTAAGGGCTCTAATCCTCTTTCAGCTTGAACAGTACTTCCACAGCATGGTACAGATCACACGGTGTATCAGCATGGACTCTGGGATATTAATGATATTCTTTGGGTTATGATCTAATACTACCACTTTTTATTTTGTTGCTCAGCCTTTGGCCATTGGAGTGTTTTGTCCTTTAAACACACCTCCTTCACTTACTCCATTTGATCATTCATACACTCATTCATTCAGTACCTTCCTTACTTTCCAGCAAAAGATGCTCTAAGCTACCTTGTGTTTTCCTTGCCCCAGCCCTAGAAATCCACCACTAATAGGTGTACCTGTTATAGAATTAGGAGTATGATTACTAACTATCTTAGAACTTTCAGTAACTATCTTGTTTGTGGGTCATTAAAGCATTGCCCTGTTGCTCCTTTCTAACTTCTTTCTCCAACAAGAGAAAGCTGGTTAACATTATCTACAATGTATCTATTTGGTCAATACTAGTATACATACAGCAGTTTTCAGAATTGATAAACTGTATACATCCATGAGATATAAATTTACCAACTAGAGTAAAATGCTTGTAAACAAGAAACATTTTTGCCTGACCAGGCAGTGGCACAGTGAGTAGAGAGAGTACAGGCCTGGGATGCGGAAGACCCAGGTTCAAAACCCCAAGGCCGCTGGCTTGCACGTGGGCTCGCCAGCATGAGCATGGGGTCACTGCCTTAAGCGTGGTATCATAGACAGGACCCCATGGTCACTGGCTTGAGCCCAAGGTCGCTGGCTTAAGCAAGAAGTCACTGGCTTGGCTGGAGCCCCCCCCAGTCAAGACACATATGAGAAAGCAATCAATGTAACAACTAAGTTGCCACAACTATAGTATGAGTTGATGCTTCTCATCTCTATCCCTTCCTATCTGTCCCTTTCTTCCTGCCTGTGCAACATCTCTCTCTCTCTCTCTCTCAACATTTTTAATGCAATGCAACCCATGGTACTTCTTTTTGGATTATTATATTTCATTGTTTCTATTTCCTTTATTTAAGTGTTCTCTACCTTCATTTTCATCAATATTTCTTAAATTGTAGGTATCTAGAATGTTTCCTAGGATTAGAAAAACCTTGTAAAGAATATTAACCTTTCTGAAAGAGATTATGCTTGAGCTGCCTGGAGTTAATTCCTCACTCTCGCAACTTCTCTACTAATTTTTTTTTTTTTTTTTTTTTTTTTTGCATTTTTCTGAAGCTGGAAACAGGGAGAGACAGTCAGACAGACTCCCGCATGCGCCCGACCGGGATCCACCAGGCACGCCCACCATGGGGCGACGCTCTGCCCACCAGGGGGTGATGCTCTGCCCATCCTGGGCATCGCCATGTTGCGACCAGAGCCACTCTAGCGCCTGGGGCAGAGGCCAAGGAGCCATCCCCAGCGCCCGGGCCATCTTTGCTCCAATGGAGCCTTGGCTGCAGGAGGGGAAGAGAGAGACAGAGAGGAAGGCGCGGCGGAGGGGTGGAGAAGCAAATGGGCGCTTCTCCTATGTGCCCTGGCCGGGAATCGAACCCGGGTCCTCCGCACGCTAGGCCGACGCTCTACCACTGAGCCAACCGGCCAGGGCCCATTCTCTACTAATTTCTACAAGAATTTGGAATGAATGAACATCTAAGACAGCTAATGGAGAATTTCAAATGGAAGTAACTGTAACTGGCTTATTTTATCCTCCTCACCATCAAAGTCATTCCAGGATCCTTTTTTTATACTATTTCCTTACATCCCTTGACCTATCTAAATATACTGCTTTCAGTTCTGATCTACCTTAGTTGCACTTACTCTTCCTAATAAGTACGTGAAACTTATCAATGGAAGTATCTCAAATCACTTTTTTTAAAAAAGAACTCTCTTTTAGAAAAATTAAATTATCTGCTTTTCTTATAGCCATATTACTTCTCACTTTCAAACATAGCTCCACACTGATCTCCCACTGCCAGATTTCCTTAACTGTTGCACATTCCACCCAACTTCCCTAACGAAATCCTACTATAAGTTTAGACCATCTGCATTAGATGAGAAGCACAGGCCCTGTCCAACAGGCTGAGGGGTAGAGAGTCGGTCCAGAGTGTGTATGTCCAAGGTTCAATTCCTGGTCAGGGCACACAGAAGAAACACCCATCTGCTTCTCCACCCCTCCCCCTCTCGCTTCTCTCTCTTTATCTCTCTCTCTCTTCTTCTCCCCTCCTACAGCTATGGTTTGATTGGAGTGAGTTGGCCCTAGGCACTGAAGATGGCTCCACGTCCTCCACGTGCTCCACGTCCTCCACCTCAGGCGCTAAAAAAATGGCTCTGGTTCCAACGGAAGCAAGGGCCCCAGATAGGAAGAACATCACCCTCTAGTGGGCTTCCTAGGTGGATCCCAGTTAGGACACATGCAGGAGTCTGTCTCTGACTCCCCTCCTCTCATTAAATAATAAATAAATGAATGAATACATGAAAAGCACAGAATGACTGCAGATCTCTGAATTTTCTATAAAAATTCTAATTTCAAATATTCTATCATGTTACTATACTATTAAGCAAATATGTATTAAACAGTCTAGATATTCTTGTTTTAGATTTTAAAAACTACTATATCCATACTCACAAGAAAAACAAACCAAAAATAGTCAGGGGGAGAAAAAAATCCTTAAAAGATGAAAGAAAAATTAATCAGTTTAACACACACATTTTATAAACTTGTGCATTCTATATTATTTTGCAAGAATATTTCAAAACTAAACTGAAAGAATATACCAGGTTTTAAAAACGTCTTTACTTACAAAAATGTATTCCAAAAATAAACTTCAAGCAAGCAAAATAAAGCATTATAAAATGCATGTATCAGCCTGACCAAGTGGTGGCACAGTGGATAGAGCGTCAGACTGGTACTCAGAGGACCCAGGTTCAAAACCTCAAGGTTGCTGGCTTAAGCGCAGGCTCATCAGATTGAGTACAGGGTCACTAGCTTGAGTATGGGATCATAGACATGACCCCATGGTCCCTGGCTTGACCCCAAAGAACGCTGGCTTGAAGCCCAAGGTCACTGGCTTAAGCTCAAGGTCGCTGGCTTGAGCAAGGGGTCACTCACTCTGCTGTAGTCCCCCAGTCAAGGCACATATGAGAAAGCAATCAATGAACAACTAAGGTAAACATAATTTTAAAAATTAATAAAAATTTTTAAAAAATTAACAACTAAGGTGCCACAACAAAGAATTGATGCTTCTCAGCTCTCTCCTTCCTATCTGTCCCTCTCTCTCTTTCTCTGTCCCCGTCACAAAACACACACACACACACACACACACACACACAAACAAACACAAAAAAACCACACTATCATAAAGATATATGATAAAATAAATACTATAAACCATTTACAGTTACAAATACATAGTAAATTGTAGAATAAAAATGACATTTAATATACTGTATAATTGTTACCCTTTCTGTATATTTGAAAACTTTCATAAAATATTAGAAAAGAATATAACTATCAAAATAGAATTAAATTCTCCTAAAATGAACATATACATAAAAACCAGAGGGTTCTAAATTTAAAAGGATGTATGCTATTTGAGAGGTTAAAAATGTCAAGTCATACAAAAAAAGGTCACTAGGACAGGCTGTGATTCTGAAATTACTATTATTATACTTAATCATTCTTGATAAGTTTAAAAAGAATACTATTTCTTGTAATTAAAAATAGGATTCCCAGAAAGGTTTAATAAGATAGTTGAATTAAAAAAACAATCAAAGAACTTGGGAAATACAGTAGTGACTATGGTAATATACAAAACTATAAAATGCTCAGCATCCCTGACCATGGCCAGGTAGCTAATTTGGTTACAGAGTCATCCCTGTATGCCATGGTCATACAGGTTCAATTCCTGGTCCAGGCACATAAAAGAATCAACCAATAAATAGGTGGAAAAACAAACTGATGTTTCTCTTTCTCTCGCCTTCTCACTCCCTTCCTCTCTTTATAGAATCAATAAATAAAAATTTTAAAATAAGAAGAAAAATAAAAAAATACTTTGGCCTGACCAGGTGGTGGCGCAGCAGATAGAGGGTCAGACTGGAACGCAGAGGACCCAGGTTCCAGACCTCGAGGTCACTAGTTTGAGCATGGACTCATCTGGTTTGAGCAAAGCTCACCAGCTTGAGCTCAAGGTCGCTGGCTCCAGCAAGGGGTCACTCGGTCTGCTATAGCACACCCCCTCCCCCATCAAGGCACATATGAGAAAGCAGTCAATGAACAACTAAGGTGTCACAACAAAGAATTAATGCTTCTCATCTTTCTCTCTTCCTGTCTGTCTGTTCCTATCTGTACCTCCCTCTGACTCTCTGTCTCTGTCATACACACACAAACAAAAAAAAATTTAATGCGTAGCATCCCTAATTCATGTTGGGATGAACAAATTTCTTCTGGGGATGAACAAAGTTGTCCTGGGAAAATGAAATAGAGAATTCAAGTAAAATAATACACACTTGAAAGTTTTAATACATTTTCAAATTTTGTAGTGATTTTGTTCCAAAAGTTTATCAAATATAACAAAAAGTAAAATGAGAAATTTCCCCTCTCACCATTAGCTGCCGCCAGAAAGGACTTGTTACTGCCCCGGGCCTTATTGGTCAAATCCTCAGTTATGTTCATGTGCCGGTGAATTTCATCACGCATTTCTTCCAGAGTTTTACAGAGTTCTGCTTCCCAGTAATCTTTGTCTAGACAATCAATTAATTCTGCAAGCTGGACCTTTGTACTGTAGTACCAAATTTTCTTTTCATTTTCATTTTCTGTATCTTCTTCTCTGTTTAAAAAAAGTACAAAAACACTTCCTATGTTAGACATAATGGCACGTAATTGACAACTTTGCCCATCCAGTAGAAGTTAAAAATGTAACAAAAAGCTTCTGCACTAAAAGCTCAACAAATTTGTTCACAAATGATCGCCTCAAGTCTCATTCAAATCAAGTTTTTCATATTTTATTTGAGCAACCTCTAATTATTTTGATTCCCTAGCCTACAGCAGTTTAGGATAAGAATTTATGAGTAGTAAATAAGAATATCTAAAAACATGACAGAAAAACAGATCTCAAAATTCAGAATGTGTGAGTATATGGTGGATAGTCCTGGTTATATTTCAATTGACTTTAAAATCATCACTGCAACACATGATGAGCAGATTGTGTGTGTGTGTGTGTGTGTGTGAGAGAGAGAGAGAGAGACAGACAGACAGACAGACACAGGGGGGACAGATAGGGACAGACAGACAGGAAGGGAGAGAGATGAGAAGCATCAATTCTTCGTTGTGGCACCTTAGTTGTTCATTGTTTTCTCATATGTGCCTTGATGGGGGAGGGGAGGCTACAGCAGAGCGAGTGACCTCTTGCTTGAGCCAGAGACCATAGGGTGATGTCTATGATTCCACGCTCAAGCCAGCGACCCTGGGCTCAAGCTGGTGAGCCCGTGCTCAAGACAGCAACTTCAAAATTTCAAAACCTAGGTCCTCTGTGCCCCAGTCCAACAATCTGTCCACTGCGCGACCACCTGGTCAGGTGATAAGCAGATATTACCTAGAAATATTTAGACTGTACATGGCAGGTTCAAAACAGGTCTACATTATAATATAATTTAGAAGCTTTTCCATTGAAATGGCGTAAATGGTCTGCTAAATTCCTGTTCTTGAAAGAGTCATCTCAATGTAGCAATAATATCTCACTGCTCTTCTTGTCTTACGGACAATCAAAGCTCAAACTGGAGAGAAGAGGAGCAGTTTCCTTTCCTGCTTAAATCTCTCCCAAGGTCCCATTCACTTGTAACAGAGGTAGAACAGGGAGGGTCACTAACTATGTCTAGGACCAGACATAGAGAAACACATGTAATGGTATTTCTTCTCTCATTCAAAAGGAATTCATTGGAACTACCATATGACCCAGCTATCCCTCTACTGGGTATATACCCCCAAAACTTGAAAACATGGGTACGTAAAGACACATACATCCTCATGTTCATCGCAGCATTGTTCACAGTAGCCATGACATGGAAACAAACAAAAAGCCCTTCATAGAGGATTGGATAAAGAAGATGTGGTACATAAATACAATGGAATACTACTCAGCCATAAGAAATGGTGACATGGCCCTGGCCGGTTGGCTCAGCGGTAGAGCATTGGCCTGGCGTGCGGGGGACCCGGGTTCGATTCCCAGCCAGGGCACATAGGAGAAGCGCCCATTTGCTTCTCCACCCCCCACCCACCTCCTCCTTCCTCTCTGTCTCTCTCTTCCCCTCCCGCAGCCAAGGCTCCATTGGAGCAAAGATGGCCCGGGCGCTGGGGATGGCTCCTTGGCCCCTGCTCCAGGCGCTAGAGTGGCTCTGGTCGCGGCAGAGCAACGCCCCGGAGGGGCAGAGCATCGCCCCCTGGTGGGCAGAGCGAAGCCCCTGGTGGGCATGCCGGGTGGATCCCGGTCGGGCGCATGCGGGAGTCTGTCTGACTGTCTCTCCCCGTTTCCAGCTTCAGAAAAGAAAAAAAAAAGAAATGGTGACATAGTACCATTTACGACAACATTATACTGAGTGAAATAAGTAAATCAGAAAAAGCTAAGAACTGTATGATTCCATACATAGGTGGGACACAAAATTGAGACTCGTGGATAAAGATATAAGTGCAGTGGTTACCAGGGGAAGGGGAAGGGGAAGGGAAGAGAGGGAGGGGAGTGGGGGAGGAGAGGGGCCTAAAGAGAAACAAGATATAGGGTGACAGGGGATGATTTGACTTTGGGTGATGGATATACAGTGTGATCAACTGTCCAAATGATGTGGAGATGTTTTCTCTAAATTTATGTGCTCTGGTTGGCCAATGTCACCTTGTTAAATTTAATTGTCTAAAAAATAATAATTAATTAAAAAAAACAAAAAAAAACCCCACCAGAATTCAGGAGTGCGTGTGAGGTACCTGATGAGAAAAAGTTTAACTTTCCTGTCTACTCAAAGACAAATTCAGGAAGTTGAAAGATCTGGCTTTAAATGGGCTCAGTCACTTATGAGATGTGTGAACATGGACAAGACACAACTTCTGTGGGCCTCTGAGGCATTTTCTTTACCATAACAGTACCTGTCTGCAGGGTCACCTTAACAATCAAAGTTACGATAATAAGGCATATATCATAGTGGCTGAGTACATCATTAGCAATCAATGAATATAAAATATTATTATTACTGTTAAGGTAGTAAATAAATAAACATTTAGCACAACTCCAGGAATGAATCATTAAGTAATTCTGAAAAAGGGATATATCATGAATAAAATAAATGGTTATCTAATATTATCAAAAAATTTTAAAAAGATTAATAAAGGGTTCCTTTATCTTGCTTTGCTCTTTCTTTTTTTTAGTGAGCAAGAGAGAGACAGAGACAGAGACAGGAAGAGAGAGAGATGAGAAACATCAACTCATAGTTGCAGCACTTTAGTTGTTCATTGTTTCTTATATGTGCCTTGATCAGGGGGCTCCAGCAGAGCAAGTGACCCGTTGGGCTCAAGCCAGCGACCTTGGGCTTCAGGCCAGCAACCTCTGGGCTCATGCCAGGGATCATGGGATCATGTTGATGACATCACACTCAAGCCAGGAACTTTGGGGTCTCAAATCTGGGGCCTCAGCATCCCAGGATGACACTCTATCCACTGCACCACCACCAGTCAGGCTACTTTTGCTCTTTCAAATCAGTTAGGCATGAGATTAGTGTATTTCTGTTAGAAGCTTTTTACAATTTTTAAACATTTTTTTAATCTGTTCTAAATTTCACTCTAGAATGCGTGTTTCTACTGACTTATGACTGAGCAATGACAATTGTCTTATTCTAATTTACAATGTTAAAGATGTTAGAGTTCTCTCATCAAAAAAAATATCAATAGCTTTCAAAAGCTGTACCAAATCAAAAATCCAATTAAGTGACAATATCAATAGCAAGTCGTGCCTGACCTGTGGTGGCGCAGTGGATAAATCATTGACCTGGAATGCTGAGGTCACCAGTTCAAGATCATGGGCTTGTCCGGTCAAGGCACAGACGAGAAGTAAGTTGATGCTACTTGTCCCTGCCCCTCATCCCTTCTCTCTCTCTCTCTCTCCTCTAAAATCAATAAATAAAATCTTTTTTAAAAAATAGCAAATCATAAAGTACTTAGAGAGCTTTGAGCATGAGTTATAACAATGCCTGATTATTTTCTAAAATATTAATTTTAAGGATTTCCCCTTTTATAAATATGCTTGCTAAATTCTCTCTGTAACTGTTTGCTTTTTTCTCTTTATTCAGAAACGCAAATCTTTGTAGAACAAAAAAAAAATTCTATAAATGTTCTGGGGGTAGAAAATAATTTACAAGCATAAGATATCAACATTAAAATGAGAAGCTATGAAAATAAATTTAATTAAATGGACATTCTGTCCATTTTTCAAGCAACTCACAAATTGCTGAAAGGGTCCCTAACAGGGAACTTAAAGGGCTTAGTCCATGCTGGCATCTGCAGAATTTCCATCTTAACCAAGAACATTTACTTGTAATTTTAATCTTAATTTTTTTTTCGTTTTTGGTGTTTTTTTACTTCATTTTTATTAGAGAAAGAGGAGAAAGCGAGAGAACAGGGGGAGAAGCCGGAAGCATCAACTCCCATATGTGCCTTGACCAGGCAGACCCAGGGTTTCAAACTGGCGACCTCAGCATTCCAGGTCGACACTTTAATCACTGTGCCACACCACAGGTCAGGCTAATCTTAATTTTTATCTTAACAGCTCACTAGTTTATATGGCAGTCTATTCTAAACTGGAATGGCTCTTTTAGAAAGGTTTTCTTTTTAATGAGATGATACAAACCTAATACAATTAGTCCTAGCTCTGCCTACTAGAGTTATGTGAAATAAACCAAACACATCTTCCACACACACAGTCTTTCTATCAAGCTCTATCCCTACAATGTCCTTTATGTACATCCAAACTGGCCTGGCTTCCCTACAGATACCAATTACAACATTTATAATTTCACTGATTTTTTTCTTTTCAGGCAAATATACTCAAGTAGTTTAATCATTTCTCATACAACATGTTTTCCAGAGTCTTCATTACCCTAATATTCTTCTCCTAAATGTACAGTTTGTCAATGTCCCTCTAAAAATGTGGCATGCAAGAACTATTTTTTTTTTATTTAATTTATTTTATTTATTCATTTTAGAAAGGAGAGTGAGAAACAGAGAGAGAGAAGGGGGAGGAGCAGGAAGCATCAACTCCCATATGTGCCTTGACCAGGCAAGCCCAGGGTTTTGAACCGGCGACCTCAGCATTTCCAGGTCGACGCTTTATCCACTGCGCCACCACAGGTCAGGCAAGAACTATTTTTTAAAATTCTGCTCATTAAATACTTAACATTTTCTTTCTTAAAGCTACATGTAGAAGGACAAATTCTTTAAAAGCATAAAGTAGCAAAACAGAATAAATAATAATACTAACGCTTTCAAAGGAAAGTTGTTTTAATACTTATGCACTTGGTCTTATTTACATAATTTATATAATCAAAAATATCTGTTCTATCGCTAGCCGGATAACTCTATTGACATCGGCCCAAAGCACAGAGGTTTAGGATCTGATCCCGGTCAGGGCATATACAGGAACTGATCGATGTTTCTCTCTCTCTCTATCTATCTCTCTCTCTCTCTTTCTCCCTTCCCTTCCTCTCTGGCTAAAATCAATAAATAAATATTAAAAGAAAAGAATAAAAAAAAAGAATCAACCAATGAATATAAAATATGTAGAACAACAAAACGATGATTTTGTCTCTGTCTAAAAAAATTATTTTAGAATAAATTTTAAAGAAAGATAAGTGCATTAAAAAAAAGTCTTCTCTGCCCACTAGTTACCTCAGTCAGTTAGAGCGTCATCCCAAAATGCCAAGGTTGAGGGTTCCATTCCTAGTCAGGGCACATATGGGAAGCAACCAATGAATGCACAACTAAGTAGAACAACAAATGAATGCTTTTATCTCTCTAAATCAATCAGTAATAAAAATTGCAAAATCTGTTCTAATTATAAAATTGATAACAGCAGCTTTCTTATATAAATATACATTAATTTGTATGTATATTTGGTTTTGTGGTTAGAATGTGGTTTCTATAGAAGCTCTGTCCCTACAAGGTCCTTTATGTACATCCAAACTGGCCTGGCTTCCCTACAGATACCAATCAGCTCAGGAAGCACACAGGATGGCAGAAAAGAATGGTGGGATGAAAATCTTTGCCAAAAAATACACTCATGAGCAAACATATATATGTCCACATTTTAAAGTTTGTTTGGCTTTTACTCTGGTAAGATAAATAAGAAGTTAGTGACTAACATTATATTTTTAGTTTCTTTCCTTTGGGGGGGAGTGACAGAGACAGAGAGACAGAGAGAGGGACAGACAGGGACAGACAGACAGGAAGGGAGAGAGATGAGAAGTATCAATTCTTTGTTGCGGCACCTTAGTTGTTCATTGATTGCTTTCTCTTATGTGCCATGACTGGGGTGGGGGGGGCTACAGCAGAGCAAGTGACCCCTTGCTCAAGCCAGCAACCTTGGGCTCGAGCTGGTGAGCCTTGCTCTAACCAGATGAGCCCACGCTCAAGCCAGTGACTTCAGGGTTTCAAACCTGGGTCCTCCGCATCCCAGTCCAATGCTCTATCCACTGCGCTACTGCGCCACCACCTGGTCAGGCTTTAGATTCATTTTAAAACAAACCAACAGAAACTAAGAATAAAGAACACTACTAGTATACTGGGTTGAAAAAAATGCCCCCCAAATTCATGTCCACTCTAAACCTTAGAATATGACCTTATTTGGAACATACAGATTTGCAGACATAATTAACTAAGGATCTGGAGATTAAATCATTCTGGATTTAACATAAGCCCTAACTCAAATGCATGGTGCCCTTATAAGAGAAGACACAGAGAGACACTGAGAGAGGCTGATGTGAAGATACAGGAAGAGATTAAGTGATGCTTCTGTTCATAAGCCAAGAAATGTCAAGGACTGCCTGCAGCCACCAGGCCCTAGGAGAGGAGCACAGAACTGAGTCTCCTGAGAGCCCCCTGAAGAACAGATCCTATCCCACTGTGATTTCAGACTTCTAGTCACCACAATCATGAGAGAATAGATTTCTGTTATTTCAAATAACTCAGTTTATGGTAATCTGTTATGGCAGCCCCAAGAAATGAATACAGATTTTGGTACCAGGAAATGGGAGTGCTGTAACAAAAATATGGAAGTGGCCTTGGACTTGAGTAACAGGAAAAGGCTGGAAGAACACGAAGCACTTGATAGAAAAGGCCTAGACTGCTGTGTATGCTGCCAACAAGCCAAGGAACACTGGGGCACCAAAAGCTGGAAAGGGCAAGGAAAGATTTGTTCCTAAAGGCCTCCTTTAGAAGGAGCATGGCCTGCTGACACCTCCATTTTAGACTTCTAGCTTCCAAAACTGAAAGAGAATTAACTTCTGCCACCCAGTTTGTGTAACTTTGTTACAGCAGTCACAGGCTATTGAGGTAGATAGGGATTCAGCAATTAAAGACAACAAGTAGGTCAGAAGCATTCTGCTTCCAGAATGCTTGGAATGGAACTCTGATTCTACCACCTACTATTATTATAGTTGTGTGATGGTGGATAAATTACTTAACCTCTTTCAACTTCTTCATCTGAAAATCAGAGTGATAGTACTTATATCAAAATGCTATTGCCCTGGCAGGTTGGCTCAGTGGTAGAGTGTCGGCCCAGCGTGCAGGAGTCCCGGGTTCGATTCCCGGCCAGGGCACACAGGAGAAGCGCCCATCTGCTTCTCCATCCCTCCCCCTCTCCTTCCTCTCTGTCTCTCTCTTCCTCTCCCGCAGCCGAGGCTCCATTGGAGCAAAGATGGCCCAGGCGCTGAGGATGGCTCTGTGGCCTCTGCCTTAGGCGCTAGGATGGCTCTGGATGCAACAGAGTGACGCCCCAGAGGGGCAGAGCATCGCCCCCTGGTGGGCATTCCGGGTGGATCCCGGTCGGGTGCATGCGGAAGTCTGTCTGACTGCCTCCCCGCTTCCAGCTTCAGAAAAATACAAAAAAACAAAAACAAACAAAAAAAAACCCTGGGCTTCACCAGGCTTCAGGCGGTGGCACAGTGAATAGAGGGTGAGATTGGGATGCAGAGGACCCAAGTTCCAAATCTCAAGGTCACCAGCTTAAAACAAGGCACATATGGGAGTTGATGCCTCCTGCTCCTTCCCCTTTCTTACTTTCTCTCTTTCTCCCTCTCTCTTTAGATCTCTAAAATGAATAAATAAAGTCTTAAAAAAAATTTTTTAAATAATATATAAAGTGCTTAGGCCTCGCTTAAGCGAGGTGGTGGCGCAGTGGATAAAGTGTCAACATGGAATGCTGAGGTCACCAGTTTGAGACCCTATGCTTGACTGGTAAAGGCACATGAGATAAGCAATCAATGAACAACTAAACTAAAGTGAAGCAACTATGAGTTGCTACTTCTCGTCCCCCCAACTCCTGTGTCTGTAAAATCAATAAATTCTTTTTTTTTAATTTTTAAGAAGTGCTTAGCACACACCTTGTGGGTACAATAAGCAGAGTTGCTATTATTTCCTAATCTTTTGATGTAATTAATATCTACTTTAAGATAAATATTTACAAGTAAAATGGCTGTTAAGAAATAGGAGTGTTTCAGGGTACAGAGAGAAAGAGGTTCAGAGAAAGAAAGCTCTAGGAAATAGCATAAATAGGCCAAGACTTGAAGAAGTAAGTTAGCCAAAAGATTTATGAGTGTTTTTAGTTTGCTTTTACTTATTTTGTTTTGGGTGGTAGGAAGCAAGAGAATTAAATGTACAAAGTTAGGAACCTGTAAACTTTCTTTTTTTTTTTTTTAATTTATTTTTTACAGAGACAGAGAGTGAGTCAGAGAGAGGGATAGACAGGAATAGACAGGAACGGAGAGAGATGAGAAGCATCAATCATTAGTTTTTCTTGCGCGTTGCAACACCTTAGTTGTTCACTGATTGCTTTCTCATATGTGCCTTGACCGCGGGCCTTCAGCAGACTGAGTAACCCCTTGCTGGAGCCAGCGACCTTGGGTTCAAGCTGGTGGGCTTTTGCTCAAAGCAGATGAGCCCGCGCTCAAGCTGGCAACCTCTGGATCTCGAACCTGGGTCCTCTGCATCCCAGTCCGACGCTCTATCCACTGCGCCACCGCCTGGTCAGGCTAAACTTTCTTTTAAGAGCAAATGTAGGCCTTGGTCGGTTGGCTCGGTAGAGCGTCAGGCCCAGCGTGTGGATGTCCCAGGTTCAATTCCTGGTCAGGGCACACAGGAGAAGAGCCCATCTGCTTCTCCACTCCTCTACCTCTTGCTTCTCTCTCCCTCTCTCTCTCTTTTCTCCTTCCCTTTCTGCAGCCATGGCTCAACTGGAGTGAGTAGGCCCCAGGCACTGAGAATGGCTCCATGGCCATCACCTCAAACACTAAAAAAATGACTCTGGCCTGACCAGGAGGTGGCACATTGAATAGAGGGTCAGATTGGGATGCAGAGGACCCAAGTTCCAAACACCAAGGTCACCAGCTTAAGCATGGGCTCATCCAGCTTGAGCGCGAAATCATAGACATGACCCCATGGTCACTGGCTTGAGCCCAAAGGTCACTGGCTTGAATCCCAAGGTCACTGACTTGAGTAAGGGGTCACTAGCTCTGCTGTAGCTCCCTAGTCAAGGCACATATGAGAAAGCAATCAATGAACAACTAAGGTGCCACAGCAAAGACTTGATGCTTCTCATCTCTCCCCTCTTCCTATCTGTCTGTCCCCAGCTATTTCTCTCTCTGTCTCTGATGCAAAAATAAAAAAAACTGACTCTGGTTGCAACAGAGCAAGGGCCCCAGATGGGCAGAGCATCACCCCCTAATGGGCTTGCTGGTTGGAGTCTGGTCGGGGCACATGTGGGAATCTGTCTCTGCCTCTTCTCCTCTCACTGAAAAAAATTTTTCTTTAAAAAAGAGCAAATGGAAGTAACTAAAAGACTTTTCCACTTGGGGGAAAAGGAGACCTGGCCAGAACTGCTATCTTTAAAATCATCCAACTATGGAACAGAGACTAGAACTGGGGACTAGGGAGTTAGATATAGACTACTGTGGAGGCCACTAAACTAGTCTAATGAGATGATGATGGCTTGCATTATAGTAAGGACACTGAGAATGGAGAAAAACTGATTCTACACACATACACACACATACACACACACATTTTTTTTTATGGGAGAGGAGGGGAAACAAACTCCTACATGCACCCAGACCAGGATCCACCCAGCAATCCCCATCTGAGGCTGATGCTTGAATACTGAGCTATTTTCAGCGCCTTATGCTGATGCTTAGACCAACAGAGCTATCCTCAGCACGCACAGCCAACACTTGAATCGAGACACTGGCTATAGGAGGGGAAGAGGGAAAAGAGGGAAAAAAGGGAAAAAAGGGGAAAAAGGGGAAAAAGGGGAGACAGGGGGGAAGAGAAGTAAATGGTTGCTTCTCCTGTATGCTCTGACCAGAAATCAAACCCAGGACATCCACACGCTGGGCCAACATTCTATCACTGTGCCACCTGCCAGGGCCTAATTCAATATATAAGAAATAATTTAGGCCTGGCCTGCAGTGGTGCAAAGGATAAACTATCAACCTGAAATGCTGAGGTCGCCAGCTGGAAATCCCAGGCTGACCCAGTCAAGGCCCATATGAGAAGCAGTTACTACGAGTTGATGCTTCTGCTTCTCACTCCCCCCTTTCTCTCTCTCTCTCCACTCTAAAATCAGTATTTTAAAAAATAAATAAATATATAAAATTTTAAAAAATGAAAAAGGAATGGAGATCAGTCCTGGCCAGGTAGCTCAGTTGGTTACAGCATTGTACCAATATGCCAAGGTTGTGGATTTGAACTCTGGTCAGTGCACGCACAAGAAATCAACCAATGAATGCATAAATGAATAGAACAGCAAATCAATGCTTCAATCACTCCTCCCCTTCCATTCTCTAAAATCAATCAATCAATAACTTTTTAAAAAGAGGTAATTAACCTGACCAGGCAGTAACACAATAAATAGAGCGTCAGACTGAGACACAGAGGACCCAGGTTAAAACCCCAAGGTCACCAGCTAAAGCAAAGGCTCATTCAGCTTGAATATGGGCTCACTAGCTTGAGTGGGGGGGATCAATAGCTTGAGCATGGGATCATAGACATGACCCAATGGTCACTGGCTTGAGCCTAAAGGTCGCTGGTTTGCGCAAGGGGTCACTGGCTCAGCTGCAGCCCCCTGGTCAAAGCACATATGAGAAAGCAATCAATGAACTAAGGTGCTACAACAAAGAATTGATGCTTTTCATCTCTCTACCTTCCTGTCTGTCTGTCCCTATCTGTCTCTCTCACTTAAAAAAAAAGGGCATTATTAAAAAGCATAACAAACAATATAGTACAAAAGACTAGTCTCAGGTTTCTAGCTTGAGCAGCTGGTACAATGGTGATCCCACTTACAAGATAGAAATACTGAATAAAGGGTAGGTATTAGGGAAGGGCTGATGAGTTCCATGTTAGACATGTTATGTTTGAGGTACCTGTGTGGACATGCCCAGGAGATTGCTGGACATACAATGAACTGAACATGAACAAAGGGTAACAGACATAGGTTTGATGGCAGCTAAGCCAACAAATAAGTAGCTCGCAGTTAGAATGAAGAGATGCAAGTGGAAAGCTGTGTAGGTTAAAAAATATAATTTAGGCCTGACCAGGCGGTGGCGCAGTGGATAGAGTGTCGGACTGGGATGTAGAGGACCCAGGTTCAAGACACCGAGGTCGCCAGCTTGAGTGCGGGCTCATCTGGTTTGAGCAAAAAGCTCACCAGCTTGGACCCAAGATTGCTGGCTCAAGCAAGAGGTCACTTGGTCTGCTGAAGGCCCGTGGTCAAGGCACATATGAGAAAGCAATCAATGAACAACTAAGGTGTTGCTACGAGAAGCTGATGATTGATGCTTCTCATCTCTCTCCGTTCCTGTCTGTACCTATCTATCCCTCTCTCTGACTGTCTCTCTCTCTGTCCCTGTAAAAAAATTAAATAAATAAATAAATAAATAAATAAATAAATAAATGCCTGTGGTGACACAGTAGAACCTGGAACACTGAGGTCACTGGTTTGAAACCCTGGGCTTGCCTGGTCAAGGCACATATGGGAGTTGATGCTTTCTGCTCCCACCCCTTCTCTCTCTCTCCTTTCCAAAATGAATAAGTGAAATCTTTTAAAATATAAAAAGTATAATTTAGTTTATTTGGCAAATAAAAAAAAGTTTTTAAATGCTGTATTTAAGGTAATTTTATTCAAAATGGAGAGTGACAGGAAAAAGTCACTTTCTTAATTTGGCAACTCCTATTTTACTGAAACTCCCAATTTCTGAGCAAATGACTGATAGGATGAAAGCTGTATTTAGGAAAGACAGGCCCTCCCTGGCCTGTGGTGGCGCAGTGGATAAAGTGTCAACCTGGAACACTGAGGTCGCCGGTTCAAAACCCCAGGCTTGCCTGGTCAGGGCACAAATAGGAGGTGATAATTCCTGTTCCTTCCCCTTTCTCTCTCTCCTCTCTAAAAAAAAATGAATAAATAAAATTCTTTTTTAAAAAAAGGAAAGATTGACTCTCATATATTAGATTAAAATCAACCTCTAAATTGTTTACCCAATATCTTAGTTCCTCAAGTAGACTAAAAAGAACCTTTCTTTTATTTTATGTTCCACTAACCTTTACAAAAAACATACTAGACAAAGCAATAATGGAAAAACTTAATTTCTACAAACTACTAGCAATATAATTAAAACTTTTTCACTACCCCAGACTTTGTTTTAGGCATTCTCCCTTGGACATGATTCATCATTTTCAACTCCCGGGTTTCCAAGGAGTGTATATACCAAATCTACACATACTGTGAACTGAGCAAGGTACATGACTTCAAAAACTTTCACCAGAAGTACACATACACTCTACCACAAGGGGGCACTGAAACTGAATCCAAACCCTGGAAATTCGAAACCCTGGGCTTGCCTGGTCAAGGCACATATGGGAGTTGATGCTTCCAGCTCCTCCCCTCCTTCTCTCTCTGTCTCTCCGCTCTCTCTCTCTCTCTCCTCTCTAAAATGAATGAATGAATGAATGAATAAATAAATAAATAAATAATAACCAACTAAGGTGTTACAACGTGCAATGAAAAACTAATGATTGATGCTTCTCATCTCTCTCCGTTCCTGTCTGTCTATCCCTTTCTCTGACTCTTTCTGAAAAAAAAAAAAAAAAAAGCATTTGTCTCAAAAAATAAAAGAATTCTTTTTTAGCAAGTGAGAGAGACCGACAGACAGCCAGGAAGAGAAAGAAATGAGAAGCATCGACTCTTACTTGCAGCACTTGAGTTGTTCATTGATTGCTTTCTCATATGTGCCTTGACCAGGGGGCTCCAGCCAAACCAGTGACCCCTTGCTCAAGCCAGCGACCTTGGGCTCAAGCCAGTGATCAAGAGGTCATGTCTATGATCCCACACTCAAGCCAGTAACCCCGCACTCTAGCTGCTGTGCCCGTGCTCAAGCCAGGAACCTTGGGGTTTCAAACCTGGCCTCAGCATCCAAGGCCAATGTTCAATAGACTGCGCCACCGCCAGGACAGGCTCAAATTTTCAAAGATCTGAG
The DNA here is from genome assembly GCF_036850995.1 of Saccopteryx leptura. Taxonomy (NCBI): domain Eukaryota; kingdom Metazoa; phylum Chordata; class Mammalia; order Chiroptera; family Emballonuridae; genus Saccopteryx; species Saccopteryx leptura. The sequence goes on from NC_089507.1 coordinate 163,944,162, forward strand.
AAACACCCAGCACAGCAAAAACCATTTTATTATCTTTCTTCTGGTCAAGGCACATATGGGAGTTGATGATTCCTGCTCCTCTCCCCCCTCCTCTCTCCCTCTCTCTCTCTCCTCTCTAAAATGAACAAATAAAAAAATATTAAAAAAAAAAAAGGCCTGACCAGGCGGTGGCACAGTGGATAGAGCGTCGGACTGGGATGCAGAGGACCCAGGTTCGAGACCCTGAGGTCGCCAGCTTGAGCACGGGCTCATCTGGTTTGAGTGAAGGCCCACCAGCTTGAATCCAAGGTCGCTGGCTCCAGAAGGGGTTACTCGGTCTGCTGAAGGCCCATGGTCGGGGCACATATGAGAAAGCAATCGATGAACAACTAAGGTGTTGCAACGTGCAATGAAAAACTAATGATTGATGCTTCTCATCTCTCTCTGTTCCTGTCTGTCTGTCCCTGTCTATCCCTCTCTCTGACTCACTGTCTCTGTAAAAAAAAAAAAAAAAAAAAAAAAAAGGTAAGAGGCAAGGCAAAATAAAGAAGGGAAGGAAGTACAGGAATGGGAGAATAGGAGCACAGATTAAATTTCACTCACTTCCTAATTTATTCACAGCAATCCTAATGACTCAGAGCGCTTTGGGGAGGGTATTTGAGACTCGTTGAACATATGACCTACTGACTGTCTATAGACAGGAACTGTGCTGCCAAAGGGATTGTGATTTAATAGTCAGTTTAGAGTTAAATTTTTGTTTTTAAGCGAAAGAGAGAGAACAGACAGAGCTTCAGGAAGGGAGAGAGATAAAAAACATCAACTCGTACTTGTGCCACATTATTGTTCATTGATTGCTTTCAGATATGTGCTTTGACCAGGGGGTTCCAGCTGAGCCAGTGACCCCTTGCTCAAGCCAGCGACCATGGGCTTAAGCCAACAATCATGGGTCTTGAAGAAAACTGGCTTAATTTTATTTATTTATTTTTTTGTATTTTTCTGAAGCTGGAAACGGGGAGGCAGTCAGACAGACTCCCATATGCGCCCGACCGGGATCCACTCCGCACGCCCACCAGGGGGCGATGCTCTGCCCATCCGGGGCGTCACTCTGTCACGACCAGAGCCACTCTAGCACCTGGGGCAGAGGCCAAGGAGCCATCCCCAGCGCCCGGGCCATCTTTTGCTCCAATGTAGCCTTGGCTGCGGGAGGGGAAGAGAGAGACAGAGAGGAAGGAGAGGGGGAGGGGTGGAGAAGCAGATGGGCGCTTCTCCCGTGTGCCCTGACCAGGAATCAAACCAGGGACTTCCGCACGCCAGGCCGACGCTCTACCACTGAGCCAACCGGCCAGGGCCTGGCTTAATTTTAAATACATACAAAAACCAAGACCAGATTGACTTACATTATGAGTCTTCGGTTTAAGAACCAGTATTTCCTCCGACTTCTGTCATATCCAATAGGTTCATGTCGAATATATGGTTTATTTTTTTGGATTTCAGCAACACAGTCAGTCACACCAGGCACCTTATGTGCGACACAGACTTCACACTGCCACTCATCCTCTGGCACCTCCTCGAGAGGTGGTTTCACACATTCCAAATGGTACACTGCTGAACATGTCTCACAGCAGAGCAAGTCCCCAAGTTTGTGGCAAACCCTACAATGGTCATCATACTGGATCACCCCTTCAGACATCAACTCCTCACGAGCAATATTTGTGGTAAGGAACTGATCGACTAAGAACTGAAGAACTTTGATTTTGTTCTCTACTGGGCCATAAGGATAATCCTCTGCTTCTTGGTAAGGAAGCACATGATGGTACTCCTTATCGCTCTCACAGTACACCCGCAGCACCTCTGGCCACGTCATCCCGTCTATGAAATACAGCGTGGAATTAACGCTATCTTTCAGGTCAGCAGGTCCAAAGGTAGTATTGGAAGTGTCTTCTTCACGTAAAACTGCTTTCAAAAGCACAACGTGCATCTCCGCCATAAGTGTACACTGTTCTTGACTCACCAAAGCTGCACAGAAGTCCTCAAAGCGAAAAGGAGATAACCTTAAAACAGTGCCAAAGTTCCGCAGTACCTCGTAAATGGCAATAACATTCATTATATGCTCATTAGGCACCATTAAATCCTCAGAGGACTTGGGAAATTCAAGGAGCGGGATGTCTTTTTCTTCCAATATTGGAGAACGAGGCCGATGTACTCTTGGTTTTCGCCTACCTATAAGTAAAAAATAAAATAAAAATTGTATAATTACAAGTCAATACATCAGTTCTACGAATTAAGGGTTTTCCTGTTTGGATATATACCTCAAAAATTATATAAGCATACTTCTATTTTTCTAATAACTTTCAAGTTAAAATAACACCAAGAAGCAATGATTTAGTTCTAATTTTTAAGTCTATAGAAAATCTATACCAAATATAAAAATAAAATCAAAATGAATTCAAGACCTGAAACCATAAAACTCCTAAATGAAAAACTAGGCAGTAAACTCTCTGACACTGCTATTAGTTATATTTTTTTCTAATATATCTCCTCAGGCAACGGTAACAAAAGAAAAAATAAATGGGACTACATCAGATGAAAAAGTTTCTGCACAGCAAACCAAACCATCAACAAAACAAAAAGACAACCTACCAATTGGGAGAAGGTAAATCCCAAATGATACAGCCAATAAAGGGTCAATAGTCAAAATTCATAAAAAACACATACAAAACCAAAAAAAATCCAATTAAAAAATGGGCAGAGAACCTGAATAAACATTTCTCCAAAGACATACAAATGGCCAGCAGACATATAAAAAGATGCTCAATGTCACTAACCATTAGAAAAATGCAAATTAAAACCACAATGAGATTTCATCTCACACCTGTCAGAATAGCTGTCATCAACCAATCAACAAACAGCAAGTGTTAGTGAGGATATGGAGAAAAGGGCATTGTTGGTGGGAATGCAAATTGGTGCTGCCACTTTGGAAAACAGTATGTGGAGGTTCCTCAAAAATTAAAAATAGAACTACCTTGCCTGACCTGTGCTGGCGCAGTAAATAAAGTGTCAACCTGGAATGCTGAGGTCACCAGTTCGAAATCCCAGCCTTGCCCAATCAAGGCATATGTGGGGGGAGCAACAATAAACCCAGGCTTCCGGCCCTGGATGGTTGGCTCAGTGCTAGAGTGTCGGCCTGGCGTGCAGGAGTCCCAGGTTCAATTCCCAGCCAGGGCACACAGAAGCGCCCATCTGCTTCTCCACCCCTCCCCCTCTCCTTCCTCTCTGTCTCTCTCTTCCCCTCCCACAGCCAAGGCTCCATTGAAGCAAGTTGGCCCGGGTGCTGAGGATGGCCCCATGGCCTCTGCCTCAGGCGCTAGAATGGCTCTGGTTGCAACAGAGCAAGGGCCCAGATGGGCGGAGCATCGCCCCCTAGTGGGCATGCCGGGTGGATCCCGGTCGGGCGCATGCGGGAGTCTGTCTGTCTGCCTCTCCATTTCCAACTTCAGAAAAATACAAAAAAAAACATGCTTCCCACTCCTTCCCACACCCCTTCTCTTTCTAAAATCAATAAATAAAATCTTAAAACAAACAAAAAACTACTTTACGATCCATTAATTCCATGTCTGGGTACTTACCTGAAGAAATCCAAAACACTAATTTAAAAGAATATATGCACCCATATTTTTCATTGTTGCATTATTCACAATAGCCAAGATATGGAAGCAGCCTCAGTACCCATCAATGGATGAACAGAAGTGGTACATATATACAGTGGAATGTCATTTATAAAAAATAAAATAAAATCTTAGCATCTGCAACAACATGAATGGACCTAGAGGGTATTATGATAAGTGAAGTAAGTCAGACAGAGACAAATATCATGTGATTTCACTTATATGTGGAATCTGAAGAACAAAATAAACAAAACAGTTTCAGGTTCACAGATACGGACAATAAACTGATGGCTGACAGGTGAAAGGGGGTAAGAGGACTGGGTGAAAAAGGTTAAGGGACTATAAGAAGTACAAATTGGTGGTTACAAAATAGTCACGATATGTCAATAATATTGAGATAACATATATGATGCTAGATGGGTACTACATTTATCAGGGGAATCACTATAAATTAGATAAATTTCCCATTATATTCCAATCTATAAGTAAACTTTTCATTGTAACCAGCTCTCAATTACTTGAGAGGTTAAGTGGTTTAAAGTTAACCATGGCCCTGGCCAGATAGCTTGGTCAGTTAGAGTGACACCTCAAAACACAGAGGTTGCCAGTTCAATCCCTGGTCAAGGCACATACAGGAACAGATCAATGTTCCTGTCTCTCTCTTTCTCTCCCCCTTCCTCTCTCTCTAAAATTCTATAAATAAAAATTTTTTAAATAAAGGTAACCATGATTTTTTTAAAAAAGCATATTTGTGAAAGAGCTAACAAGAACATAAATGAGAAAAAAACCTCTCTATGTAAGATAAACAGGCATGACAGATCTCACATTTTGTCAGCTGTAATACAGAAAAGGCTCTGAACAACCAGACACGAAGTTCTCTGGTATAGCAACCTTTCCTCTGCCAGAAGGACTTCCTAAAAGCCAAACGGACTGGGGAGTTTCACCAGGAAGCACAAGGTGAGGGCTGAGACAGAATGAAGGAAGGAAGGAGGAGGAAGAGAGAAGTCGAGTTCTACTACTGTAAGAAGAAAGGAGGTAAGGCTTCACCTAGGAAGCTAATAACAGTCTACATTTTTTAGCAGGCAGTTAAGCAACTGCAGGCATCTGTTCCCCAATTTATAAGATATGATGTCCAGGATAAATATGTATGTAATTGTATAGCATTTGCATGCTTAGTTTATAACAATCACACACAGCTCCCTTTGAATAAATCTCTGAGGTATTATAAGCCCTGCTATATAAAAAAAGTATTGAAAGAAACATGTTTCTCCTGATGTTTACAGTATAGAAAATGTATTTTTAAATATCAAAAATAATTTTAATGAGATTAATTAACATTAAATTCAATTTTGTACAATTATATTAACCATAATTTGGGGCTGCTGGTACCATCTTAACTGCCTCCTTCCTCCTCCATTCCTTATTCCCATTCCCAAGCTTACTATCATTACTCTCATGAGCAAATTAGAAGAGCACATGGTACCAAGAGAAGAAAGTAGAGGATGAATATAAAAACTCAAGATTTTTGCCTGACACATTATAGTGCAGTGGATACAGTGTAGATCTAAAATGCTGAAGTCCCCAGATTTAAAACCCCAAGGTCACCAGTTCGTCGGCTTGAGCGAAAGCTGGCTGGCTTGAGTGCAGGGTCACAGGCTGGAGGGAGAGATCATTCACATGATCCCAAGGTAGCTGGCTTGAAGCCCAAGGTCTCTGGTTTGAGCACAAGTTCACTAGCTCGGCTTGAGCTCCCTAACTTCACTGGTCAAGGCCCCTATGAGAAGCAATCAACAAACAACTACGCTGAAGCAATTACAATATGATGTTTCATTCTCTCTCTCAAAAATCAATAAATAAAAAGTCAAGATTTTAATTTATACAAAGACTCCCACTATTCTCTCACTGAAGAGTAGAGTTTCCACATAAGAATATACCCATACTTGGGTCCTAGCTGGTTGGCTCAGTGGTAGAGCGTCGGCCTGGCATGCAGGAGTCCCGGGTTCGATTCCCGGCCCGGGCACACAGGAGAAGCCCCCATTTGCTTCTCCACCCCTCCCCCTCTCCTTCCTCTCTGTCTCTCTCTTCCCCTCTTGCAGCCAAGGATCCATTGGAGCAAAGCTGGCCCAGGCACTGAGGATGGCTCCATGGCCTCTGCCTCAGGCGCTAGAATGGCTCTGGCTGCAATGGAGTGACGCCCCAGATGGGCAAAGCGTCACCCCCTGGTGGATCCCGGTCACGTGCATGCGGGAGTCTGTCTGACTGCCTCCCCATTTCCAACTTCAGAAAAATACACACACACACACAGACACACACACACACACACACACACACACACACACAGAATATACCTATACTTTCTGTAGAGAAAAAGTCCAGGAATCACTCTGGGCCAGACACTGCTGGTGAAACTATATAGAAAGAAGCCTTCTCCACCTCAGCAAACTTCACTAAAGTGACACCACCTATATACACAGATGCAATTTCCATAGATTCAATTAAATCACCAAATCACCATACTAGCAAGCATCATGATGGGTAATCCAGTCCATATCACTATCTTCTAGAAATTATGGGACTCATCTGCACAAGTTATAAATGAAAGAGAAAAGGAGTAAAAGGGAAGACGTACCTAGAGGAATACCTTCAAATAAGAGAGTAAAAGAAACACAAGTCGCCTGACCAGGCAGTGGCGCAGTGGATAGAGCGTTGGACTGGGATGCAGAAGACCCAGGTTCAAGACTCTGAGGTCGCCAGCTTGAGCACAGGCTCATCTGGTTTGAGCAAAAGCTCACCAGCTTGAGTCCAAGGTCACTGGCTTAAGCAAGGGGTTACTCGGTCTGCTGAAGGCCCGCGGTTAAGGCACATATGAGAAAGCAATCAATGAACAACTAAGGTGTTGCAACACGCAACAAAAAACTAATGATTGATGCTTCTCATCTTTCCGTTCCTGTCTGTCTGTCCCTGTCTATCCCTCTCTCTGACTCTCTGTCTCTAAAAAAAAAAAAGAAATACAAGTCAGCAAAGATAACAAAACTGTTTACAGAAACAGTCCCTGTGTTCCTCTCAGATGTTTATGAAAAATGCTGTCAAACAGAATCCAGACGAAGGATTAGAAAAGGAAAGGCGGGAGAACAACAGTTCTAGGATGAGACGCAGAGGTGCTGAAATGTTAGCTTTAGGAATTTGTAGTACAGTAGTTTATTCTGGCAGTAATGAGGGTTGGCATAGGTTTTCTGAGCAGGTTAGGGCCATGAGTAGAATGTTCCAGAGAGACTTCTCTGGCTTTGATGTATAGAAAGACTAGACAAGGGGAGACAGACGGAAGGCAGGACATCTTCTGCAATGACTCAGAAGACAAGTCCTGGATTCAGCGGACAGCTGTGAGAACAACAACAAAGAGGAATAAAAGTGATCCTCTGAGGAAATAAATCCAATGGTATGGAACATAACACTACCACCCTGAGATTTAACTCTAGCTCCTTTTCTGCCAAGAGCTTATTCTAAACCACACACACACACCCAGGCACTTCTGGATTCCCACAGCCTTCTTTGAACTATAATGTAACCTTAAAATTTACACTTTCAAAAAAAAAATTTACACTTTCAGGGTATTTACTCCACCTCCCCAGCTGGACATCCAACTCTTATGCCAAAGAAGTTTTTGGCATACTTCTTTTATTGTAAGCACTTGCCAAGCATCATTCCTTTTAAAAGAACTTCCCTTCCCCATGCCAAGTGATGTTGATGGGGCCTCCAGAGTGTCCCACTGCCCGGTCACTGGCAAACAGACATGACCAAGGGCCGACTAGCAAGAGTCTGCCTGGGATTTCATACTCAGATGCTGACTGAAAAGTGCTCTGAGGCTCTTTCTTTCCCTGCAGGTGGCCAGAAGCTGTTGCAACTAACCCAACTTTACTTCTCTCAAGAAGGAAGTCAGGATGACAGAAGTCAGAGGTAAGTACTGATGACTCTGTTCATCAGTACTTACTTACCTTCAAATTTCCCAGTTACATAAACCAAAATCATTTCCCTTTTGCTTATGTTGGTTTTCTGGCACTTGCAAATAAGAGTACAAATTAAAACAGTAACGAAGTATACAGTAGGCTTTTTATACTGAGAAACACAAATTGCTATTCTAAGACTATCAACAGGAACAGTTAATGTTTAGAAACTAGTAATCTAGCCCTGGCTTGATAGTTTGGTAAATTAAAGCATTGCCCCATACACACAAATGTTGCCAATCCCTGGTCAGGGCATATACAGAAACAGATAGTTTCTGTGAGTGTCTCTCTCTTTCTCTCTCCCTTCTTCTCTCTATAAAAATAAACAAAAATTGGCCCTGGCCAGTTGGCTCAGTGGTAGAGCATCGGCCTGGCGTGCAAGAGTCCCGGGTTCGATTCCCAGCCAGGGCACACAGGAGAAGCGCCCATCTGCTTCTCCACCCCTCCCCCTCTCCTTCCTCTCTGTCTCTCTCTTGCCCTCCCACAGCTGAGGCTCCATTGGAGCAAAGTTGGCCGGGCGCTGAGAATGGCTCCATGGCCTCTGCCTCAGGTGCTATTGAATAGAATGGCTCTGGTTGCAACAGAGCGACACCCCAGGTGGGCAGAGCATCGCCCCCTGGTGGGCGTGCCAGGTGGATCCCGGTCGGGCGCATGCGGGAGTCTGTCTGACTGCCTCCATTTCCAACTTCAGAAAAATACAAAAAAAAAATCACGGGTGGATCCCGGTCGGGCGCATGCGGGAGTCTGTCTGACTGTCTCTCCCCATTTCCAGCTTCAGAAAAATACAAAAAAAAAAAAAAAAAAAAAATCAACAAAAATTATTTTTCTTCCTTTTTTTAAAGATTTTATTTATTCATTTTTAGAGAAGAGAAAGAGAGGGAGAGAGAGACAGAGAGAAAGAGAGAGAAGAGAGAAAAAAAGGGGGGAGAGGAACAGGAAGCATCAACTCCCACATGTGCCTTGACCAGGCAGGTCCAGGGCCTTGAACCAGCAACCTCACCATTCCAGGTCAACACTTTATCCACTGCACTACCACCACAGGTCTGAAAAACAAAAACTATTTTTTAATTTAAAAAAGTAGGGCCTGCCTGACCAGCTGGTGGCACAGTGGATAGAGTGTCAGACTGGGACACAGAGGACCCAGGTTCGAAACCCCAAAGTCACTGGCTTGAGCAAGGCTTCACCAGCTTGAGCAGGGCGTTTGCTGGCTTGAGTGTGGGATCAATACTTGACCCCATGGTCGCTGGCTTGAGCCCAAGGTCGATTGCTTGAGGAAGGGGTCATTGGCTCTGCTGTAGCCACCCCTTACACCCCGCTGTCAAAGCACATATGAGAAAGCAATCAATGAATAACTAAGGTGCCGCAACAAAGAATTGATGATGCTTCTCATCTCTCTCTGTTCCTGTCTGTCCCTAATGTCCCTCTCCCTGTCAAAATAAAATATTTAGGGCCTGACCAGACGGTGGCACAATGGATAGAGCATCAGCCTGGGACACTGGCGACCCAGGTTCAAAACCCCAAGGTCAGCAGCTTGAATGCAGGTTCACCAGCTTGAGTGTGGTTTTTTTTGTTTGTTTTTTTTCTTTTTTTTCATTTTTCTGAAGCTGGAAACAGGGAGAGACAGTCAGACAGACTCCCGCATGCGCCCGACCGGGATCCGCCCGGCACGCCCACCAGGGGTGACGCTCTGCCCACCAGGGGGCGATGCTCTGCCCATCCTGGGCGTCGCCATGTTGCGACCAGAGCCACTCTAGCGCCTGGGGCAGAGGCCACAGAGCCATCCCCAGCGCCCGGGCCATCTTTGCTCCAATGGAGCCTTGGCTGCAGGAGGGGAAGAGAGAGACAGAGAGGAAGGTGCGGCGGAGGGGTGGAGAAGCAAATGGGTGCTTCTCCTGTGTGCCCTGGCCGGGAATCGAACCCGGGTCCTCCGCACGCTAGGCCGACGCTCTACCGCTGAGCCAACCGGCCAGGGCTTGAGTGTGGGTTTATAGAAACGACTCCACGGTCACTAGCTTGAAGCCCAAGGTTGCTGGCTTGAGCAAGGGGTCACTCACCTTGCTTTTGTAGCCTTCTGGTCAAGGTACATATGAGAAAGCAATCAATGAAAAACTAAGGTGCCACAACAAAGAATTGATGTTTTTCATCTCTCTCCCTTTCTCTCTGTCCTTGTCTCTAACTTAAAAAAAATAATAATAATAAGCCTGGCTGCTTTGCTCGATGGACAGAGCATCGACCCAGCATATGGATGCCCAGGGTTTGATTCCATAGTCAGGGCACACAAGAGAAGCAACAATCTGCTTCTTTCCCCCTTCCTCTCCCCTTTCTTTCTATCTTCCCCTCCCATAGCCAGTGGCTCAACTAGTTACAGCATTGTCCCTGGCGCTGAGGAAAGCTCAGCTGATTCCAGCATTGGCCCCAGACGGGGGTTGTCAGGTAGATCTCTGTCAGGGCACATGGAGGAGTCTATTTCTCTTATCTCCCCTCTTCTCAAAAAAAAAAAAAAAAAGTAATTAAAAAATAAGTTGTAATCTAACCCTGGCTAGGTAGCTCAAAACACTGTCTCCATACACCAAGGGTATGGGTTTGACCCCGTCAAGGCACATATAAGAATCAACCAAAGAATGCATAGAAGTGCAACAACGAATCAATGTTTTTCTCTTCTGTTTTCTCTCCCCTTCCTCTCTTCCTTAAAAAAAAAATCACTCAATTAAAAAAATATATGTATATATTTAAAGTAGTAATCTATTTGTAAGGCATATACCATCTTATCTATTTATTTATCCCCCTGCCCCAGCAAGAGAGAGACAGAGAGACAGAGAGAGGAATAGATAGGGACAGACAGACAGGAAGGAAGAGAGATGAGAAGCATCAATTCTTGGTTGTGGCACTCTACCTGTTCATTGACTGCTCTCTCACATGTGCCTTGGCCGGGTCAGTGGTAGGGGGCTCAGCTGAGCCAGCAACCATGGGGCTCAAGCCAGTGACCATGGAGTCATGTCCATGATCCCACATTCAAGCTAGCGACCCCATGCTCAAGTTGGTTGAGCCTGCTCTCAAGCCAGCGACTTCAGGGTTTCAAACCTGGGTCCTCAGCGTCCCAGGCCAATGTTCCATCCACTGTGCCACCGACTGGTCAGGCAACATTGTCTAATTTAATGTCCAATTTTAAACCATGAGTTTGCATAGATTCTAAAAGATTCTGGATAACCATTGCATTTTAATTTTTTAAACATTTCATTCGGCTTTAAATCAAGTAAAGTTTGTTAGTTTTCCGTTAGTTTCAGAGGTAAAAAGAAGAAAGGCAAAAAGGTCCATAACATTCTACATTCTATATTGTCTAGCTGGAAACCACAAAATAGCTTCCATTCAAATTATGACCGTGTGTGTGTGTGTGTGTGTGTGTGTGTGTGTGTGTGTGTATAGCAATGTGAGCACTTTTGAAACTTATGCATTATTGGAAAAGAAAAACTTTGTTCAATTTTTTAAAAAAGCAATTTGCAAAATTCATCTAAATGAATATCCCTTGGATCCAACAATTCTACCTCATAAAATTTATGTTTTACATATACACACAAATTTAAGTACAAATTTTTTTTTTTTTTGTATTTTTCTGAAGTTAGAAACAGGGAGGCAGTCAGACAGACCCGCATATGCCTGACTAGGCTCCACCCGGTGTGCCCCCCAGGGGACGATGCTCTGCCCATCTGGGGCGTTGCTCTGTTGCAACCAGAGTCATTCTAGCGCCTGAGGGAGAGGCCATGGAGCCATCCTCAGCGCCCGGGCCAACTTTGCTCCAATGGAGCCTCAGCTGCGGGAGGGGAAGAGAGAGACAGAGAGGAAGGAGAGGGGGAGGGGTGGAGAAGCAGATGGGCGCTTCTCCTGTGTGCCCTGGCCGGGAATCGAACCCAGGACTTCTGCACACCAGGCCGATGTTCTACCACTGAGCCAACCAGCCAGGGCCAAGTACAAATTTTTTTTAATTTTTTAATTTTTATTTATTTATTTCAGAAAGTGAAGAAAGCAGAGAGAAAGAGAGTGAAACACAAACATCTATCTGGGCCCTGGCCGGTTGGCTCAGCGGTAGAGCGTCGGCCTGGCGTGCGGGGGACCCGGGTTCGATTCCCGGCCAGGGCACATAGGAGAAGCGCCCATTTGCTTCTCCACCCCCACCCCCTCCTTCCTCTCTGTTTCTCTCTTCCCCTCCCGCAGCCAAGGCTCCATTGGAGCAAGGATGGCCCGGGCGCTGGGGATGGCTCCTTGGCCTCTGCCCCAGGCGCTAGAGTGGCTCTGGTCGCTGCAGAGCGACTCCCCAGAGGGGCAGAGCATCGCCCCCTGGTGGGCAGAGCATCGCCCCTGGTGGGCGTGCTGGGTGGATCCCGGTCGGGCGCATGCAGGAGTCTGTCTGACTGTCTCTCCCCGTTTCCAGCTTCAGAAAAAAAAAACAAAAAACAAACAAAAAACAAACAAACACATCTATCTGTTTCCATATGTGCCTAACCAGGAATTGAACTGGCAACCTCTGTTTATCAAGACAATGCTCTACTAATTGAGTTATCCCACAAGGGCCAAATTTAAGTTCTTAATACAACAATTTATAAAAGGCGAAGTTTTTTTGTTTTGTTTTGTTTTGTTTTGTTTTGAACAGGGACAGAGAGAGAGAGTCAGAGAGAGGGATAGACAGGGACAGACAGACAGGAACGAAGAGGGATGAGAAACATCAATCATCAGTTTTTCGTTGTGAGACTTTAGTTGTTCATTGATTGCTTTCTCATATGTGCCTTGACCGTGGGCCTTCAGCAGACCAAGTAACCCCTTCCTCGAGCCAGCGACCTTGGGTCCAAGCTGGTGAGCTTTTGTTCAAACCAGATGAGCCCGCGCTCAAGGTGCATCCCAGTCTGATGCTCTATCCACTGCGCCACCACCTGGTCAGGCAAAGGCGAAGTTTTGTGTATGTCTTGTGTTGGTGGGTTTTTTTATCCTAAATATATATCAATAGTTAAATTATAAATTCTGACACACCCACACAATGGAATCCAATCTAGCAGCTGAAAAAAACAAAGTAAAAGCCACGTGTGCTAAATAAAAAAATCTTTAAAATACATTTTATTAAAATTTATTTATTCATTTTTGAGAAAGAAGAGAGAGAGAAAAAGAGAGAGAGAGGTGGGGGAGGAGCAGGAAGCATAAACTTATAGTAGTTGCTTCTTTTCTGTGCCTTGACCGGGCAAGCCCAGGGTTTCGAACTAGAGACCTCAGCATTCCAAGTTGACACTTTATCCACTGTACCAGCACAGGTCAGGCTGAGGTACATTATTAAGTGCAGGGAAAAGACAGCTAAAAAACAATGAGTAGAATGTAAGATGAGAAAAAATTAGAAACAAAAAGGGCAATGATAAAGTATACATGTCTAAGAGGTCATGTAAGAATCTTTTTGACGACGCTCTATCCACTGTGTCACTGCCTGGTCAGGCTTTACCTTTCCATATTTAAAAAGTGTTTTTAATTTACTGATTTGAGAGAGAAGGAGAAACACTGATTTGCCATTGCACCCATTCATGCATTCATTGGCCAATGCTTGAATGTGCTCTGACCAGGGACCAAACCCACAACCCTACCACATCAGGATGATGCTCCAATCAACTGAATTACCTGGCCAGGGCACTTTTTATATTTAATATCTCACGCATTTATGGTATTATAATATTTTAAAAGAAAAATACTCGTGAGGAATGAATGAATGAAAAATACTGGTCAGGTATCTATGCAAAGGTAAGTATAAAAAAGGTTACTATTTTTTTTTTCTTTCCTTAAGTGAGAAGTGGGGAGGCAAAGAGACAAACTCCTGCATGCACCCTGACCAGGATCCACCTGGCAAGCCCATACCAGGCGATGCTCTATCCATCTGGGCCGTTGCTTGGCAACCAAGCTATTTTAGCGCCTAAGGCGAGGCCATGGAGTCATCCTCAGCTTCAGGGGTCTAGTTGATCCAAATGAGCCATAGCTGCAGGAGGGGAAGAGAGAGATAGACAAAAGGAAGAGGGGAAGGAGAGGAGAAGCAAATGGTCACTTCTCCTGTGTGCCCTAACCGGGAATCAAACCTGGGACATCACATGCCAGGTTGATGCTCTACCACTGAGCAAACCAGCCAGGGACAAAGGTTAATCTTCAATTCAGTAAAATGATGCTATTACTAATGACCACTGATAGTCTTGCATGAATACAAATATAAAGCCATTATGCCAAATTCAAAGATTCAGGTTTACAGAACTGAGCACAGATTGTAGTGTATAAAAAGAAGATTCAAAACTTAAACCACTTAAGCCCCTCAACTGTCAATCATTAATATCAGCAAGTCATTTCAACCATCCATGGAAATGTACTTATAATATGCTATTGATGATTACACTCATTACCATTCCAACACTGATCTAATATCTCGCAGATAAGTTATACTAATTTTTCTGAATTTAAAAAAGATTATCACCTGACCAGGCGGTGTGGTACAGTGGATAGAGCGTCGCACTGGGATTTGGAGGACCCAGGTTCGAGACCCTGAGGTCGCCAGCTTGAACACGGGCTCATCTAGTTTGAGCAAGGCTCACCAGCTTGAGCCCAAGGTTGCTGGCTCGAGCAAGGGGTCACTCATTCTGCTGTAATCCCCAGGTCAAGGCACATATGAGAAATCAATCAATGAACAACAAAGGAGCCGCAACGAAGAACTGATGTTTCTCATCTCTTTCCCCTCCTGTCTTTCTGTCCCTCTATCTGACTCTGTCTCTGTCACACACACACACACACACACACACACACACACACACACACACACACACACACAAAGATTGTCACTCTGACTAGTTTCTCAGACAAAGGTAAAGTAAAACCAAAACCACAATGAGATACTGTTTCATACTCATCGATAGACAAAAATTTTAACGTTCAACCAAACAAACCTGGGAAGAATATAGAACAACAGAAACACCAGTGGGACTGTAAACTGGTTACCAGTACTTTGTAGGACAGTTCAACAATAGGTTATGGTTGTATATATAACTCTGAGAGAGTAGTCTGCAAACGTTTTACCCATTACCCAAAGGAAGAAGTATGTTTACATCTCAAATCCAGTACATATCGCAAAACAAAAGTTCTAGAAAACTATTCTTTCTGTATGTCTTATACTGGTATCATCTCTTCTACTCTAATACCTTCTGTTCTACTGTCATTCCGCTTTTAAAACATGCAGCCAACAATTTGAATAACATTTCTCTAGAGAACCTTTCTTCATGCATATGCAGAACATTAAATATTGCTTATAAAAAAAAAAGTAAATCAAGCTGGAAACAACCAAATACACATAATCAGGGCAATGGTTAAATTGTGGAACATTCATTTGATAGAAGCCTAAAGAACAGTCTTGACTAACTTAAGGCTACATATGTCAGCCTGGATCAATCTTAAGAACACCATGAAACAAAAAAATTGCTATACAAGGATAAGCAATTCGAAACCATGCAAAACAGTTTTATTTATTGCTTATGGATGAATGAATTAGTAGCTATCACAGCTAGTACGTATTAACCTCCTTTAACAGCAGGGAATTTTGTCTATGTTTTTTGTGCCTGTGAATAGGTGGCTGGTACATAGCAAGGTATACTTATTTAAAGAAATAAAAGCCTGACCTGTGCTGGCATGGTGGATAAAGTTTCAACCTGGACTGCTGAGGTTGCCAGTTCAAAACCCCAGGCTTGCCCCATCAACGCACATATAAGAGGCAACTATGAGTTGATGTTTCATGCTCCTTTCCATACCCCCAAACTTCTCTCTCTCTCTTTCTTTTCTTTCTCTAAAATCAATAAACAAAATCTTTAAAAAACAAGAATAATTTTGAAGTGCTAGCCCATACAATTTTCACAAGAAAATGATGTCCTTACATTATTTGAGGATGTTAGAAATGTGTTTTTCCTTTTCCCTTTACAATCAACTAGAGAATTACAATAAAAACTCTGCCCTGGCCAGTTGGCTCAGCAGTAGAGCGTCGGCCCGGCGTCTGAAGTCCCAGGTTTGATTTCCGGCCAGGGCACACAGGAGACGCGTCCATCTGCTTCTCCACCCTTCCCCCTCTCCTTCCTCTCTATCTCTCTCTTACTCTCCCACAGCCAAGGCTCCTTTGGAGCAAAGTTGGGCCAGGTGATGAGGATGGTTCCATGGCCTCCACCTCAGGCACTAGAATGGCTCCGATTGCAACGGAGCGATGCCCCAGATGGGCACGCCAGGTGGATCCTGGTGGGCGCATGCAGGAGTCTGTCTCTCTGCCTCCCCGCTTCTCACTTTGGAGAAATACAAAAATAAAAACAAAAAAAACTCCTAAGATAATGATCCTCAAATTTTGTATAACAGAATCACCTCGTGAACCTGACCAGGTGGTGCAGTGGATAGAGCGTCGGACTGGGATGCGGAAGACCCAGGTTCAAGACCTCAAGGTTGCCAGCTTGAGCACAGGCTCATCTGGTTTGAGCAAAGCTCACCAGCTTGGACCCAAGGTCGCTGGCTCGAGCAAGGGTTTACTCAGTCTGCTGAAGGCCCATAGTCAAGGCACATATGAGAGAGCTATAAATGAACTAAGGTGTTGCAACGAAAAACTGATGATTGATGCTTCTCATCTCTCTCCGTTCCTGTCTGTCTGTCCCTGTCTATCCCTCTCTCTGACTCTCTGTCTCTGTAAAAAATTTAAAAAAAAATTAAAAAAAATAATCACCTTGTGAGCTAATTTTGATTAAAATACCTTCAGATTTGACCTTGCCAGGGAGCTCAGTTGGTTACAGCATCATCCTGATATGCCAGTAGCACATATAATACAATGACAAAGATGCCAAGGACCCAAAATGGAGAAAGGGTTTTATTTCAACAAATGGTACTGTAACAACTGCAGATCCACATTCCAGAAACAAATGAGAAAAATTCTCAACTCTTACCTCACACTTAATACAAAATTAATTTTAAATGAAATATAGACCTAAATATAAAGCCTGTAATTATGACATCTCCAGAAGAAATGAAAGAAGAAAATCTTTGTGACCTGGGGTTAGTTCGAACAGTGATAAGCTAAATTACAACCCATTGAGATAAATGATTAGAAAAAATAACCAAACTAATACTATTTGGTGATGTGACAATTAAGTGAAATTCAAAGTGCATATCCATAGTTTTACTGGAATATGGCCCTTCTCGTTCATTTATATATTATCTCTGCTGTTTTCCTGCTACAATTACAAAGTTCCAGCAGGTTGCAATCAAAAGTTAAAACTTCTGCTCTTAGAAAGACACTGCTGCCTGACCAGGTGGTGGCACAGTGGATACAGCGTCAGCTTGCAATGCTGAGGACCCAGATTCGAAACCTCTAGATCACCAGTTTGAGCATGGGATCATAAACACGGTCCAATGGTTGCTGGCTTAAAGTCCAAGGTCACTGGCTTGAGCCGGGCATCTTTGGCTCAGCTTAAACCCCCCAGTCAGGCACCTATGAGAAAGCAATCAATGAACAACAAATGTCCGAAACAAGTTGATGCTTCTCATCTCTCTCCCTTCCAGTCTGTCTGCCCCTCTTTCTCACTTAAAAAAAGACACTACTAATGAATGAAACACAAGCCACAGATGAGGAAAAAGTATATACACATTCCATAGGCAATAAAACACTCACATCCAAAATGTATAAAGAACTCGTACAACCAAGCAACCCAAGTAAAACATCCTCAATAGCGATTTCATTATCTTTCCTTCAAAGATATGTAAATGGTAAATACAAAAATACAAAGGAAAGATGCTCAGTATCATTAGTCATTAGGAATAAGCAAATGAAAAACACAATGAGATAATCCTAAAATTGGCCCTGGCCAGTTTGCTCAGTGGATGGAGCGTGGGCCCAGCGTGTGGACATCCCGGGTTCCATTCCTTGTCAGGGCACACATGCAAACAGACTTATCTGCTTCTTTTCCCCTTCCTCTCTTCTCGCTCTCTTTTCCTCTCTCAACCAGTGGCTTGAATGGTTCAAGCATTAGCCCTGGGCGCTGAGGATAGCTCAGTTGATTTGAGCATTGGCTCCAGAGAGGAGTTGCCAGGTCTATCTCCCGACCTCTCACTTAAAAAAAAAAAAAGAGCCTGACCTGTGGTGGCACAGCAGATAAAGCATTGACCTGGAAATGCTGAGGTTGCTGGTTTGAAACCCTGGGCTTGCCTGGTCAACGCACATATGGGAGTTAATGCTTCCTGTTCCTCCTCACCTCTCTCTCTCTCTCTCTCTCTCTCTCTCTCTAAAAATGAATAATAAAAATTAAAAAAAAATAAAGATCCTAAGAGCAAGAAACAAGTATCCAATCTACATCTCTTTGAAGCTTTTAACACTGTAATGTACACTAGATACTAGATAAGTATAAATACTAGATAAGTTAGTTTCTAAATATTTTAATCTCATTGTAAAGAAATACTTAATGAGACTTCTATGTATTTATACATGGCAAATCTGTAACATGAGGCAGGTAGTATTTTTTTCTTCTCAATACTTGGCAAACTTGACAGCAAAGAAATACAAACAAAGAAATACATACTAGAACAAAGAGAAAAGAACCACAACGAGGTGTTACCTCATACCTGTTACAATAGTCACATCCAACTGACAAGAAATAAGTGTTGGCAAGGACTTGGAGAAAAGGGAACTCTTGTGGCCTGTTGGTGCAAATGTAAATTGTTACAGACACTATGGAAAACTGTATGGAGGTTCCTCAAAAAGTTAAAACTACAACCATCATATGATACAGCAATTCCACTTCCAGGTATATAGCCAAAGAAAAAGACATTATCTTGAAAAAATATTTATACTTCCATGTTAATTCCAGCATTATTTACAACAACAAAGACATGAAAACAACTGGTGTCCATAAATGGATGAATGGATAAAGGAAGTGTACACAGACACACATATAGGAATATTATTCAGCTGTAAAAAAGGAAATCCTGTCATTTGTGACACTGGTGAACACTGAGGGCACTGTGCTAAGAAAAATAAGTCAAAGACAAATAATATATGATCTCACTTATGTGTGAAATACTCAAAAAAAAAATACAAAGAATAGATTTGTCAGAGGCCAAATGTTGAGGTGAGCAAAATGGGTAAAGGGGGTCAAATGTACAAAATTCCAGTTATAAATAAGTCATGGGGCCTGACCGGGCAGTGGCACAGTGGATAAAGGATTGGACTGGGATGCAGAAGACCCAGGTTCGAGACCCCGAGGTCGCCAGCTTCAGCGCAGGCTCATCTGGCTTGAGCAAAAAGCTCACCAGCTTGAGCCCAAGGTCACTGGCTCAAGCAAGGGGTTACTCAGTCTGCTAAAGGCCCGCAGTCAAGGCACATATGAGAAAGCAATCAATGAACAACTAAAGTGTTGCAATGCGCAACAAAAAACTAATGATTGATGCTTCTCATCTCTCCATTCCTGTCTGTCTGTCCCTGTCTATCCCTCTCTCTGACTCTCTCTTTCTCTGTTAATAAAAAAAAAAGTCATGGGGGCCCTGGCCAGTGACTTATGAATAGAGCATTCACAGAGACTATGGACATCTCTGGTTCAATTCAAGGTCAGGCCACACAGGAAAAGTGATCACCTTTTCTGTCCCTTCCCTGTCCCTTCTCTCCCGCTTCCTCTCTTGCAGCTAGTGGCTCGATAGGTTTCAGCATGGCTCAGGGCACAGAGGATAGCTCAGTTGGTCCAAGCATGTCAGCCTCAAGTGCTAAAAATAGCTTGGTACTCGAGCATCAGCCCAAGACAGGGTTGCCAGGTAGATCCCAGTTGGGGTGCATGCAGAAGTCTGCCCTGTTATCTCCCCACCTCTCACCTAAAAATAAATAAATAAATAGGTCGTGGGGATATAATGTACATCATTGTGACTATAGCTAATAATGTCATACTGCATATTTGAAAGTTACAAAAACCCTGGCCAAGTAGTATACAGTTGGTTAACGCACTGTCCTGCTACACCAAGGTTGTGGGTTTGATTGTCAGGGCACATAAAATAACCAATGAATGTATAAGTAAGTGGAACAGCAAATCAATGTTTCTCTCTCTCCTCTCTCTTGTCAATGGGAAAGCCTGACCAACGGTTGCAAAGTAAAAAGAGCATCGACCTGGGATGCTGGGGTCCTAAATTCAAAATCCCTAGGTCACTAACTTGAGCATAAGATTATCCAGCTTGAGCGTGGAATCATCAACATGATGGCTTGAGCCCAAAGGTCACTGGCTTAAGCAATGGGTCACTCGCTTGGCTGGAGCCACCTGTTCAAGGCACAAATGAGAAGCAATCAATGAACAACTAAGGTCCTGAAACTACTAACTGATGCTTCTCATCTCTCTGCCTTCCTGTCTCTCGCTAAAAAAAAATAAAATAAAAATAAAAAAATAAAAAAAAATTAGAAACAGTATTTCTAACATGTTGCTATAAGTAGCCGACCCTGTGGTGGCGCAGTAGATAAAATGTCAGTCAACCTGGAATGCTGAGGTCGCTGGTTTGCAACCCTGGACATACCAGGTCAAAACACATATGGGAGTTGATGCTTCCTGCTCCTCCCCCGCTTCTGTCTCTCTTTCTATCTCTCTCTCTCCTCACTAAAATAAATAAAAGTTTTTTGGTTTTTTTTGTTTTTTTTACAGAGGCAGAGATAGACAGGGACAGACAGACAAGAACGGAGAGAGATGAGAAGCATCAATCATCAGTTTCTCGTTGCGCGTTGCGACTTCTTAGTTGTTCATTGATTGCTTTCTCACATGTGCCTTGACCGTGTGCCTTCAGCAGACCGAGTAACCCCTGCTGGAGCCAGCGACCTTAGGTCCAAACTGGTGAGCTCTTTGCTCAAGCCAGATGAGCCCGCGCTCAAGCTGGCGACCTAGGGGTCTCGAACCTGGGTCCTTCCGCATCCCAGTCCAACACTCTATCCACTGCGCCACCACCTGGTCAGGCAATAAAAGCTTTTTTTTAAAGTTGCTAAAAGACTAAATCATTTTTTTTATTCAGTGAGAGGAGGGGAGGCAGAGACAGACTCCCGCATGTTACCCGACTGGGATCCACCAGGCAAGCCCACTAGGGGGCAATGCTCCATTGCTCAGCAACAGGGCTCTTAGCACTTGCATGGAGCCATCCCCAGAACCCAGGGCCAACTCACTCCAATCAAAATATGGTTGCAGGAGGTGAAGAGAGAGCGGAAGAGAGAGAGAGAGAGAGAGAGGGAGGGAGAGAGGGGGAGAGAGAGAGAGAGAGAGAGAAAGAGGGAGAGAGAGAAAACAAGTGAGAGGGGGAAAGGTCGAGAAGCAGCAGATGAGCACTTCTCCTGTGTACCCTGACCAGAAATTGAACCTGAGACATACACACAATGGGCCAACGCTCTACCACTGAGCCAATCGCCCAAGTTAGACTTATGTATGCAAATATTTCTAACTTTATTTATTGATTTCAGAGACAGACAGACAGAAACCTTGATGTGCTCCTGTATGTGCCCTGACCAAGGGTTCCACAACCTTAACCTTTGTGTATTGAAACAATGCTCTATTCCAGTGGTCCCCAACTCCCGGGCCACGGACTGGTACTGGTCTGTGGGCCATTTGGTACCGGTCCACAGAGAAAGAATAAATAACTTACATTATTTCCGTTTTATTTATATTTAAGTCTGAACAATGTTTTATTTTTAAAAAATGACCAGATTCCCTCTGTTACATCCGTCTAAGACTCACTCTTTTCTTTTTCTTTTTTTAATTTATTGATTGAGAAAGAGAGAGAAGGGAGGGGGAGGGGAGAGGGGGGGAGAGAGAGAGAGAGAGAGAGAGAAGGGGGAGGAGCAGGAAGCATCAACTCCCATATGTGCCTTGACCAGGCAAGCCCAAGGTTTCGAACCCGCAACCTCAGTGTTCCAAGTCGACGCTTTATCCCACTGTGCCACCACAGGTCAGGCATAAGACTCACTCTTGACGCTTGTCTTGGTCACGTGATAGATTTATCTGTCCCACCCTAAGGCCGGTCGTGAAAATATTTTCTGACATTAAACCGGTCCATGGCCCAAAAAAGGTTGGGGACCACTGCTCTATTGGCCTAGGCAATTATGTAAATATTGAATCATTATGTTGTATACCTGAAACAAATACAATGTTATATGTCAATTACATCTCAATCTTTACAAAAATCTTTTTATTGATTTTAAGAGAGAGAAATATTGATTTGTTGGTCCACTTATCCACATATTCAATGGTTAATCCTTTCTTGCACCCCAATCGGGGATCAAACTTGCAACCCTGGCATATGGCAACAATGCTCCAACCAAACTACCCAATCAGGGAAATAGGTATCTTATTTCTATATGGAATTTCATATCTTGCAGTGTCCTGTAAATAAAAAATAAATTCCATCATTTTTGTTACTTTAAAAAAAACTATAATGAAACATACCAATTATAAACATACCACTAATCTATTGCTGATGTGAATGCAAAATCACTTTGGTAAAACAGTTGGCAGTTTCTTAGAAAGTTAAACACACTTGACAAACAACCCAGTGATTCCACTCCCAAGAGAAATGAAAGCTTTTTTATTATTTTTTGAGAGAGAGACAGAGACAGACTGGGATGTACAGAAAGGAAAGGAGAGAAATGAGAAGCATCAACTCCTAGTTACAGCACCTTAGTTGTTCACTGACTGCTTTCTCATATTTGCCTTGATTGGGGGACTCCAGCTGAACCAGTGACCCTTTGCTCAAGCCAGCAGCTCCGGTCTCAAGCCAACGACCTTGGGCTTCAAGCCAGCAACATGGAGTCATGTCTATGATCCCATGCTCAAGCTGGCAACCCCTCGCTCAAGTCAGCGACCCTAGAGCCGTGATGGCTAACCTATGACACATGTGTCAGCATTGACACACGTAGCCATTTTTGAGACTTGTTTGGAGGTTCTAGCAGGGGAGCGCAGCTACTCGTATACCCTTGACTGAAGAACGGTCCTCTCCTCTAGCGGGGAAGGTCGTCCTCTTCAACCGAGCGCACAGCTTCGGGAGGGATGCACATGGAACAGTGAGGGAGGAAGGGGACACCTGCCTAGCCAGCCAGATCAGCCGAATCAACCCTGGCGATCAATGGGGTGACAGATGTCGCAGCCAGATCGCCCTCACATCCACGTAGCCATTTTTAATGACACACGGCTACATATCAGAGAAGTATGGGGCCACATGCCAAGAAGGATGTTTCATCCTCGGCTCCTGCACGGCCAGGTGCAGTAGCCGAGGACAAAACATTTGCTGTAGTATAGACACACTGTGCCAGAGGTCTGTAGGCCAAAATAACAGAACTCTGGCACAGAGCGTCTAGTTCTGGGACTTCCAGTTAGGCTGTTAGGGGATCTTTGACCTCACTTCTGGCAGGCGGAACAGGGAGCAGCGGAATGCCGCGGGGGACGCATCTCTGGGGCCCCTGTGATCGCCATTACCAGCAACCACATAACCACAGCAACCATCATCCAAACTACTATTCTGGGGTGTTGTGGATTTCTATTTATTATTTTATTTTTTTTCTTTTATTAATTTTTAGAGAGGAGAGAGAGAGAGAGAGAGAGAGAGAGAAGGGGGGGAGGAGCAGGAAGCATCAACTCCCATATGTGCCTTGACCAGGCAAGCCCAGGGTTTTGAACCTGCGACCTCAGCATTCCAGGTCGACACTTTATCCACTGCGCCACCACAGGTCAGGCGTGTTGTAGATTTCTAATTGACCATCATTACTGAGATAAGTGAAGGGGAGGCTGGGAGAGGCGAGGGCCTGTGCTATGGGTGCCGTTTCCCGCCACTAGAAATAGCAGCAGCCATCTTAATTTACATAAGATGCAACTTGCAGAATTTCAAGACAGCATCTGGGCTCAGGTGTTTGTCGATATGAGGTCAAAGCTTGAGAATCTGGAAAGGTGCCCTTGGAGAATCAAGAGGAGTGCCACTACGAACAGGAAAAATTTGGAGTGCCTGGAACCGATTACCAGACACTTTCAGCACCCTGAAATATACAGCAATGGTTTTACTCACAATTTTTCCCTCTACGTAATTTTGTGAGACCTTATTCTCAGCGTTAAATAATATCAAAACCAACAAAAGAAACAGATTGACAGATGAAGTTAGAAGTACTTGCTTGAGCTTGAAGTGTACAAAATACCAAGCTTCAATTGAAGAGTTAGCCAATGAAATTCAGCAACAAAAAAGTCACTAATAGGCAGGTTAGTTGAAGAATTCCCCTTCCCCCTCAGTTATCTTAGTTCACAGCACCCCACACAAATTAAATAATATTAAGACCAACAAAAGAAACCAACTGACAGCCCTGGCCAGTTGGCTCAGCGGTAGAGCATCGGCCTAGCGTGCGGAGGACCGGGGTTCGATTCCCGGCCAGGGCACACAGGAGAAGCGCCCATTTGCTTCTCCACCCCTCCGCCGCGCTTTCCTCTCTGTCTCTCTCTTCCCCTCCCGCAGCCAAGGCTCCATTGGAGCAAAGATGGCCCGGGCGCTGGGGATGGCTCTGTGGCCTCTGCCTCAGGCGCTAGAGTGGCTCTGGTCGCAACATGGCGACGCCCAGGATGGGCAAAGCATCGCCCCCTGGTGGGCAGAGCGTCGCCCCTGGTGGGCAGAGCGTCGCCCCTGGTGGGCGTGCCGGGTGGATCCCGGTCGGGCGCATGCGGGAGTCTGTCTGACTGTCTCTCCCTGTTTCCAGCTTCAAAAAAAACAAACAAACAAACAAACAAAAAAAAGAAACCAACTGACAGATGAACAAAGAAGTCACTAAGAAGGTAAGTTAAATAACTAGTTTTTGGTTTATTAAATACAGTTATATATTACAATTATACATTTTTGTTATTTAAACCATAAATATCACGAAATTATGGTTTTCACTACCCTAGGGTTTTGAACCTGGGTCCTCAGCGTCACAGGCCGACACTCTACCCACTGTTTCAACACCTGGTCAGGCAAAATGAAAGCTTATGTTCATACAAAAGCCTGTAAATCAATGTTTACAGCAGCTGTATTTATAATCTCCAAAACCCGTACTGTAAACAATGCAAATGTCCTTAACTAGTGAGTGGATAAACCAACTCTAGTACATCCATATAATGAACTACTTACTCAGCAATAAAAAGGAATATACTATTATACAACAATATCTTGGATAATCTCAAATGCATTATGCTAGGTAAAACAAGCCAGACTCAAAAGGCTACATTTGGTAGAATTCCATTTATATAATATTCATGGTTAGACAAAAATAGATCAGTGGTGGCCTGGGGTAAGGAAGAGGAAGATGGAAAGGTTTGACTAAAGGAACATAAGGGAATTTTACAGAGATGATCAAACTGTTCTGTATTTCACAGTGGTCATAATTAATGACTATATATCAATGTACAATCAAAACTGTACAGTATGTCACTGGCTGGCTGGCTCAGTGGTAGAAATTTGGCCTGGAGTGTAGATGTCCTGGGTCCAATTCCTGGTCAGAGAACACAGAAGAAATGGTCATCTGCTTCTCCACCCCTCCCCACTTTCACTTCTCTCTCTCTCCACCCATCCTGCAGCCATGGCTCAATTAAAGCAAGTTGTCCCCAGACACTGGGGATGGCTCTATGGCCTCCAACTCAGGTGCTAAGAAGAGCTCAGTTGCTGAGCAACAGAGCAATGCCCCAAATAGGCAGAACATCACCCCCTAGTGAGCTTGCCTGGTGGATACCAGTCAGGGTACATGCAGGAGTCTGTCTCTGCCTCCCTTTCTCTCACTGAATTAAAAAAAAATAAATTGTATACTATATAGGGTGAATTTTACTGTATATGTAAATTATACTTCAATAATTTTTAAAATTATCATTAATGAGAAATACAAGATAATGTATCAATAAACATGATCCTAAAAACAAGTAGTAAAAACAGACTTTGGAACTTAAATGTCTGATAGCTGAAATAAAAAATGATTTAATAGAAAGCTTGGAAGAGAAAGAGAAATCTCCCAGAAAGCAAAGCAAAAGGACAGATAAAAGAAATAAATGAAGAAAATAAGATCAGTTTGGAAGATCCAACATCTCACTGAGCTTAAGAAGAGAACTGAGCCCTGGCCAGCTGGCTCATGGTAGAGTGTCTGCCAGGCATGTGGATGTCCCGGGTTCGATTCTGGTCAGGGCACACAAGAGAAGTGACTATCTGCTTCTTTACCAACCTCCTCCTTCTCTCCCTGCTCAACCTCCTGCAACCATGGCTCACTTGATTTTAGCAAATTGGCCCTGGGCACCTAGGATGGCTTTAGGGTCTCGCCTCCTGTGCTAAAACAGCTTGGTTGCCAAGCAACAGAGCAATGTCACCCCGTACCACATGGATCCCCCGTGAGGGCGCATGCAGGAGTGTCTCTCTGCCTCCCCGCCTCTCACTTAATAAAAAAAGAAGACGAAGAAGAGAAAACTAAGCAGCCTGGGCTATGGTATCCTGTGAATAAAGCATCAACCTAGACTGCCGAGGTCCCCAGTTTGAAACCTTGGGCTTGCCAGGTCAAGGAACATATGACAAGCAACCAATGAACAACTAAATTGAAGCAACTACAAGTTGATACTTCTCGCTCCACACCCCTCTGTCTTTCTCCTCTCTCTGTAAAATCAGTAATAAAATCTTAAAAAAGAAAGAGAGGGAAGTGAGCATTTTTGGGAGGAAATAAGCAAGAGAAGACATTTCCCAGAACTAAAGAACATAAGTCTCCTGATTTAAAGGGCCCACCAAGTACCCAGCAAAATAAATTCAAAAAGAGCTCTATCAAAGCTGTATCACTGTAAAACTTCAGAATCTTGCAAACCATGAAAAGAGCCTAAAAGCCTTAGAAAGGAAAAAACAAGACATGTTAGAATAATCAGAATGGCTGTAAACTTCCCAACAGCAACACCAAATGCTAAAACACAATAAAGCAAATCTTTCAAGTAAATTTATTTTTTATTTAGGATCCTATACCCAGCAAAACTATCTATTAGTATAAGGGTTGAAAATGACGTTTTCAGACATGTAATGAAAAATAAGGGGGATTATTTCTCATATATCCATTCTTAGGAAATAACTAGAACTTATACTGAAAAAAATAAAGTAAACCAAAAAAGATGTAAAACCCCAAAACAGAATTAACATAAGAAAGCAACAAAAAAAAGCTCCCAGTGTAAGGTTCACCAACCCTACAGAGCAACAGTTCAGGTGAAAGCATTTTAAATGCTGAGGGCTGCAGAAAGGAGATCAACTAGGAAAACACAAAACTGCTACATTTGAGAGTTTGGAAAATAGAAAGTGGTAAGATAGTGTAAAGTAAGGGATAGTGAGTGCACTGGGCTAAGTATGTTAGAACACTAAGCAAGTAAAAAAAATACAGGAATACTCCCTGGCCAATTTGCTCAGTAGTTGAGCATATGCCAGGCATGTGGATGTCCTCGATTCCAGGTCAAGGCACAAAAGAGAAGCGACTGTCTACTTTTCCACCCCTCCCCTTCCTCTCTCTCTCCCCCTTTCTCTCCCCTCCCCCTCCTGCAGCCATGGCTCCAGCGAATTGGCCCCAGGTGCTGAGGATGGTTCCATGGCCTCCAGCTCTGGGGGCGCTAAGAATTGCTTGGTTGCCAAGCAACAAAGCAACGCCCCAGATGGGCACAGCATAACCCCATAGGGGGCTTGCCAGACTGTATTCTAGTGGCATGCATGTGAGAGTCTGTCTCGGCCTCCCCTCCTCTCACTGAATAAAAAAATAAAAATAAAGTACCATAATAACCATAGCACATTATTTGATACAATTGTGAATAATACTTAATAGTCACAATAGTGTAATCAACCCCTCATGATCTATCTAAAAACCATGCTACAACTATAATGGGCACAGAAAAAAGTCATGATAATTTATCAGGGCTAAATGCTCATGTACAAAGTCAAGAGAAATGTCTAAAATTGATAAATCAAACATAAGCATATTATTTTAAAATACTGTGATAATTAACAGAGAAATAAAATACAGCTACAAGAACTGAAAGCCACTGCCTCTGAGGAGGTCTCAGGTGGGAAGATGTACATCAGGTAGCCACTTTCACTCACTGAGACACAATGATATGGGAAAACCTTGCTTTATAACAAGTAAATCAGTTTAATATGATCCTAAACAGTTATCTGTTTTAAATAGGTAGATAAAAACATGGTATTAAAAACTGAAATTTTAAAAATATAGAGTTCTCTGCCTGACCAGGCGGTGGCACAGTGGATAGAGCGTCAGACTGGGACGCAGAGGACCCGGGTTCGAGACCTTGAGGTCGCCAGCTTAAGCGTGGGCTCATCTGATTTGAGCAAAAAGCCCACCAGCTTGAACCCAAGATCGCTGGCTCCAGCAAGGGGTTACTCGGTCTGCTGAAGGCCCGCGGTAAAGGCACATATGAGAAAGCAATCAATGAACAACTAAGGTGTTGCAACGTGCAATGAAAAACTAATGATTGATGCTTCTCATCTCTCTCCGTTCCTGTCTGTCTATCCCTCTCTCTGACTCACTCTCTGTCTCTGTAAAAAATAAATTAAAAAAAAAAATATATATATATATATATATATATATAGAGAGAGAGAGAGAGAGAGAGAGAGAGCGCGCGCGCGCGCGTGCTCTGGCCAGATAGCTCATTTGGTTAGAGCCCTGGTCGGTAAACTGCAGCTTGCGAGCCACATGCAGCTCTTTGGCCCCTTGAGTGCGGCTCTTCCACAAAATACCATGTGTGGGCGCTACCTCGATAAGGAATGTACCTACCTATATAGTTTAAGTTTAAAATATCTGGCTCTCAGCCCTGGCCGGTTGGCTCAGTGGTAGAGCGTCGGTCTGGCGTGCAGGAGTCCCGGGTTCGATTCTCAGCCAGGGCACACAGGAGAAGCACCCATCTGCTTCTCCACCCCTCCCCCTCTGCTTCCTCTCTGTCTCTCTCTTCCCCTCCCGCAGCCGAGGCTCCATTGGAGCAAAGTTGGCCCAGGCGCTGAGGATGGCTCTGTGGACTCTGCCTCAGGCGCTAGAATGCCTCTGGTTGCAACAGAGCAACACCCCAGATGGGCAGAGCATCGCCCCCTGGTGAGCATGCCAGGTAGATCCCGGTTGGGCGCATGTGGGAGTCTGTCTGATGGCCTCCCCGTTTCCAACTTCAGAAAAATACCAAAAAAAAAAAATTTGGCTCTCAAAAGAAATTTCAATCATTGTACTGTTGATATTTGGCTCTGTTGACTGAGTTTGCTGAACACTGGGGAGCATCGACCCAAAGTTTCAAGGTTGCCGGTACAATTTCGTCAGGACACATATAGGAACAGATTGATGCTCCTGTCTCTTTCTCTCCCCCTCTCTCTAAAACCAAACAAACATTTAAATATATGTATATATTAAAAATACATGTCCAGTGGTTATCTTTGCTTGGTAGGATTACAATTTTCATTTTCATCTGTGCATTATGTGTATTTTCCCAAAAGAGCAAATCTGTAGCCTGACCTGTGGTGGCGCAGTGGATAAAGCGTCGACCTGGAAATGCTGAGGTCACCGGTTCGAAATCCTGGGCTTGCCTGGTCAAGGCACATATGGGAGTTGATGCTTCCAGCTCCTCCTCCCTTCTCTCTCTCTGTCTCTCTGTCTCTCTCTCTCTCCCTGTCTCTCTCTTCCCCTCTCTCTCCTCTCTAAAAAAAAAAAAAAATGAATAAAATTTAAAAAAATTTTTTTAAAAAGAGTAAATCTGCAATATTTTTATGATTTTTCACTGTAATCTTAAAAACTATTTTAGAATAGATGAAATCTCAAAGGAAGGAGGGAGACAGCGAGAGGACAACATGCTGGTTTGAAAACTTGGAAATCGCCCTGGCCAGATAGCTTGGTCGTTAGAACATCATCCTAAGCACAGAGACTGCCGTTTCCATCCCTGGTCAGGACACAGACAGGAACAGATTGATGCTGCTGTCTCTCTCTCTCACTCTCTCCCTTTCTCTTCCTAAAATCAATAAATTAACATTAAAAAAAAAATAAGGAAACCTGGAAAACTGGTGTTTAAGGAATAGGCAGGAAAAAAAGAGCATAAAGGAACTACAAAAGAGCTAGACATATCAAGAGTGCCTTCTCTAACCATTGTAAATAACTGATTATTTATTATAGCTCTGTAATAAATCAGATGTTAAATTTTCTAAGTTTAAAAGTTAAATATTTACTATTTCTTTTTTTTATTTTTGTGACAAGAGAGAAAGGGACAGATAGGGATAGACAGAAAGGGAGAGAAATGAGAAGCATCAGTTCTCCATTGTAGCAACTTAGTTGTTCATTGATTGCTTTCTCTACGTGCCTTGATGGGGGGGGGGGGGGCTACAGCAGAGCAAGTGACTCCTTGCTCAAGCCAACAACCTTGGGCTCGAGCCAGTGACCTTGGGCTTCAAGTCAGCAACCTTTGGGCTCAAGCTGGTGAGCCTGCGCTCAAGCTGGTGATCTCAGGATTTCGAACCTGGGTTTTCTGCATCCCAGTCCGAAGCTCTATCTACTGCGCCACCACCTGGTCAGGAAAAGTCCAGTAAAGTTTTTTTTTTAATTTATTCATTTTTAGATAGAAAGGGGAGGGGGAGAGAGAGAGAAGGGGGGAGCAGGAAGTATCAACTCATATATGTGCCTTGACCAGGCAAACCTAGGGTTCCGAACCAGCAACCTCAGCGTTTCAGGTCGTCACTTTATCCACTGCATCACTACAGGTCAGGTTGGAGGTAGTATTTTATCCTATCGAAAGCTGTCAACTAACTCACAAGGTATAAAAATATTTTGAAAACCACATTTAAGTAAAAATACACATTAAAACAGCTTTAAGAAATAGTACCCTGACCTGTGGTGGACAAGGCACATATAGGAGTTGATGCTTCCTGCTCCTCCCCCCCATTCTCTCTCTCTCTAAAATGAATAAGTAAAGTCTAAAAAAAAAGAATAAAATACTACCTCCACACACTTTAAGAAAGATCTCTGTATCATCAAAGAATCTCTATCTTCAGCTCAGGAACAAATACAGATAGTAAATAGCTAACAGTTATTGAACCTGGCATTTCATATACATTAAGTCTTTTAACCATCACAGCACCTTGAATTAAATACCGTATCTCCATTTATTTTTTTTTAGAGACAGAGAGAGAGTCAGAGAGAGGGATAGATAGGGACAGACAGGAACGGAGAGAGATGAGAAGCATCAATCATTAGTTTTTCGTTGCGACACCTTAGTTGTTCATTGATTGCTTTCTCATATGTGTCTTGATCATGGGGCTAAAGCAGATGAGCCTGCGCTCAAGCTGGCGACCTAAGGGTTTTGAACCTGGGTCCCAGTCCGACGCTCTATCCACTGCACCACTGCCTGGTCGGGCACCGTATCTCCATTTTTACAAATAAAGCAATGAGTTGAGCAAAATGCCCAGCATCACAGCACCTAGACTCAAAACCATAAAGCCTGGTAGCAGAGTCTTCACTCTTTAAATCTCGCCTGACCAGGTGGTGGCGCAGTGGATAGAGCATCGGACTGGGATGCAGAGGACCCAGGTTCGAGACCCCGAGGTCACCAGCTTGAGCACGGGCTCGTCTGGTTTGAACAAAAGCTCACCAACTTGGACCCAAGGTCACTGGCTCGAGCAAGGGGTTACTCGGTCTGCTGTAGCCCACGGTCAAGGCACATATGAGAAAGCAATCAATGAACAACTAAGGTGTCGCAACGAAAAACTGATGATTGATGCTTCTCATCTCTCTCCGTTCCTGTCTGTCTGTCCCTATCTCTGACTCTCTCTCTGTCTCTGTAAAAAAAATAAAATAAAATAAAATCTCTATACCACCTGCTTCCTCTCTAAAACCTTCACATTCATAAAAGATATACTGTATCTAAAATCCGCCAGTTGGCTCAGTGGTAGAGCGTCGGCCTGGCGTGCAGGAGTCCCAGGTTCGATTCCCAGCCAGGGCACACAGGAGAAGCTCCCATCTGCTTCTCCACCCTTCCCCCTCTCCTTCCTCTCTGTCTCTCTCTTCCCTCCCGCAGCCGAGGCTCCATTGGAGCAAAGTTTCCCCGGGCGCTGAGGATAGCTCTGTAGCCTCTGCCTCAGGCGCTAGAATGGCTCTGATTGTGGCAGAGCGAGGCCCCAGAGGGGCAGAGCATCACCCTCTGGTGGGCATGCCAGGTGGATCCTGGTCGGGCGCATGCGGGAAGTCTGTCTGACTGCCTCCCCGTTTCCAACTTAAGAAAAATACAAAATTAAAAAATAAATAAATAAAATAAAATCCTCACATTCTCATACATCATGATAACCTAAAGTTTTGTGGTTGGCTTATATATGTCTCTAAAGCCTGGCTCAGTCCTCACACTGACACTGTGAAAATCAATGGTATGACTCCACTCACACTGGTTCTTCTCCGATAAATCCTACTGGAATTAATTCTTCAGGCTGATCTCAGACAATCCAGCTGTCTTTCATCCTAAGAGAACTTTGTTTTAAAATTATCCTAAGGAGGAACACCCTTCCCGAAAAAATGACAGGATAGCGGAAGTGGAGCAGAAAAGAGCGAACCTTCCAGAATTGAAGCAGAAGAAAGCGAACCTTCAGGAAGTTCACCTCCAGTGGTGCTTATCTCCACCACATGCTAGGCGTTTCCTCGGAGCAGCAGCCGCACCTGCACAGCACCCCACACTGGGCAGCGGCTGAACCTGGGTGGGCGAAGGAAGTAGCACTTGCTACAGGAGCACCAGGATGAGGGCCAGAAAGGAGGTGCCGCAGACCGAGAAGCCGAGGTGGCGAAGACACAGGTACGGGATCATTCTGCCCGACATGGTGGGCGTCTACAACGGCAAGACCTTCACCAGGTGAAAATCAAGCCTGAGGTTTTTTTCTTTTTTTATTGATTTTAGAGAAAAAGGACAGTAGAGAGTTAGAAACATCATTGGTTGATTCTTTTTTAAAAGATTTTATTTATTGATTTTAGACAGAGGAGCGAGGGGAGGGAGGAAAAGCCCGTGGGGGAAGAGCAAGAAACATCTGCTTCTTGTATGTACCTTGACCAGGTAAGCCCAGGATTTCAAACCTATGACCTTACTGTTCCAGGTCGACACTTTATCCACTGCACTACCACAGGTCAAGTTCATTGGCTGATTTTTGTACATGCCGACCATGGATCAAACCCACTACCTTGGCATATCAGGAGAAGACACTCTAAACAACTGAGCTATCCAGCCAGGCAGAGGCTTATTATTTTCAAGAACCAAGAGCATGAAAAAAAATTAGAATAATGAGGGTCCTTGATAAATTATGAAGTTGAGATTATCACTGCCATAAGTAGGTATTCAAAGAGAAGTGAGACCAAGGTGAGCAACACTATTCTGGGAAGGTATCTCCCAAGAACTGGGATTAGAATCTAGCTAAGGAACAGGGAAGGAGGAATCTGTTTAATGCAAAGAGGGCATCTGCTAGGATTTGCTCCCATCTATGTCACCCACATTACTGGTCCCCCACCATTACCACCACCTTCTCACCCCCTGCATGCCACCTCCAAGAACCTGTGGTCACAGAAAGGATACAGGGTCTTGAAGAGGAAAGAAGGACCTAACAAGAGACCAGAGCTCCTGGCCCTACCATCCCCAATCCTGCTGCAAAACACATTTCAATACAGAGCTCCACTTCCAAATACACACCAGAAGACTGGGTGAGCAACACAAGACTATTGATTATTGCATACTTCAGACATACCTCTTTGCTCCATAGATCATGTTGCCCAACTTTTCAATAACTCTTTAGGGCCCTCATTTTCTTTCTTTTAATTCTCATGTTTAACTATTTTTCCCCCACTAATTTGAAAGAGAGAAAGGGAGAGGAAGGTAGGGGGAAAGGGAGGAAGGAAGAAGGAGGGGAAGCATCAACTCATTCCACTTAGTTGTTCCATTTAGTTGTGCATTCACTGGTTGCTTCTCATATGTGCAGTGATTGGGGATGGAACCCACGACCTTGGCATGCCAGGACAACACTCTATCCACTAAATCATCCAGCCAGGGCCCCATGTTTAACTTCTTCAGGTACCGATACCCGAAAACAGACCTCATTAATTTCCCTTATAACCTTTAATTCCTACTTTAATTGCTACTGAAAGCACTACCATTCTTACAGAAGCATCCTGATGCATTCCTCTGTCTACAATTCTGAGGTTGCTGAAGCCTGGAGAACTCTGAAGTACTTCCTGAACTGATCTTCCATCCAGGGCTGCTACAGAACCCATCCAGATCCCTACCATCTATTTCGTCCTCTTCCAATCCATCCTGCAGAACAGAAGCTATGCTAAACTTCCTAATGTCGCACTGAAATCATATCCCACTTGTTTCTAGATCTTCTGATTGATTCCCCAACACCCACATAAAACAGACTGGGAGGAGCTCCAGTAATTCTCTCAACCTGAGGGGAAAGAGTTGGCTGCAGCAGTGGAAGAGTATCTCTGTGATTTGATTTGATTTGATTTGGTTTGGTTTCATGCTGATGGCAATTTAACATATCCTTTGGGTGTTTCAGGAGTGAAAAATAACAGCAGACCACTGATCTAGTCAAAATACAAATGCTCCAGTCTGTTTGTGCACATCCTGCCCAACAATGGAGCTCTACAGGTTTGTTTTTTTTAACATTTCATTTTTAGTTTATTGATTGATTTTTAGAGAGAAGATAGAGAGAAAGGTGGAGGAGGAGCGGGAAGCATCAACTCCTAAGTTGTTGCTTTTTTTCTCATATGTGCCTTGACCAGGCAAGCCCAAGGTTTCAACTGACAACTTCAGCATTCCAAGTACACAATCTTATCCATTGCACCAGCACAGGTCAGGCTTTTTTATTAAAGAGAGACAGAAAGGAACAGGACGGGAGAGAGATGAGAAGCATTAGTTCATAGTTGTTTACTGATTGCTTCTCATTCATACCTTGACCAGAGGGCCCAAGCCAAGCCTATGACCCCCTGCTCAAGCCAGCAACCACAGGATCGTGTCTATGATCCCACATTCAAGCCAGCAAACCTGTGGCTCAAACTGAATGAGCTCACTCATGCTAAAGCCAACAACCTCAGGATTTTGAACCTTGGACCTCGGCATCCCTACACTCTATCCACTGCACTACCACCAGTCAGGCTACAGTTTATTTCCTATTCACACACTCAGGCTTTTGCTAAAAGTTTACTTAAGACTGCCCACACTTTAAAATCAGGGCCTTTAGTGCAGGCTGCTCCCTCCCTCCACCTGTCCATCCTCATTGTTCCCATGCTTATCCAGGAAGCATACATCCACACCAACTCCTCCAGTAGGGTACCATCTTAACCTCCTTTAAACCTCCATTACCGCCCTGGCCGGTTGGCTCAGTGGTAGAGCGTCGGCCTGGCGTGCAGAAGTCCCGAGTTCGATTCTCAGCCAGGGCACACAGGAGAAGCGCCCATCTGCTTCTCCACCCCTCCCCCTCTCCTTCCTCTCTGTCTCTCTCTTCCCTTCCTGCTGCCGAAGCTCCACTGGAGCAAAGATGGCCCGGGCGCTGGGGATGGCTCCTTGGCCTCTGCCCCAGGCGTTAGAGTGGCTCAGAGCGAACCCGGAGGGGCAGAAAGCATCACCCCCTGGTGGGCAGAGCATTGCCCCCTGGTGGGCGTGCCGGGTGGATCCCGGTCGGCACATGCGGGAGTCTGTCTCTCCCCATTTCCGGCTTCAGAAAAATACAGAAAAAATAATAATAATAATAAATAAAAATAATAAATAAATAAATAAACCTCTATTACCCATTGCACCTCACTTGTAGCAATCAGAAATTACACATATACTGAAAAGCTATTTGGTTGACACTGATGGAAATAAATATTACCAAATCAGCAACACAAATTCTGCTGCATAAATCTGCAGTTCATTCATGGCATCTATACCATGGATCTCCACTGTCATGATCCTTAGAGAACATAAATCACTAACTTTCCCAAGACATCACCAGAACTTCTGCTTTCTGTAGTCAGAGGTTACAAATTTCAAGACTACAGCTAAGTATTCTCAGAAGTCTCACACAAGTTAAATGCAAGAACTATTCTACTTCACCTATGACTTAATTTTTTTTTTATGTGAGAGGAAGAGAGAGAGACTCCCACACCCGCCCCAACCAGAATCCGCCCAGCAACCCCCATCTGGGACTGATCCTCAAATAACCAAGCTAGCCTCAGCGCCCAGGACCCATGCTCAATCCAACTGAGCCACTGGCTGCAGGAGGGGAAGACAGAGAGAAGGGGGGAGAGGGAGGGGAAAAGAAGTAGATGGTCACTTGTCATGTGTGCCCTGAACCAGGGATCAAACTCATGACATCCGTACACCAGGCAGATGCTCTATACACTGAAACAACTGGCCAAGGCTGACTTCAGTTCTTTAAATTAGCAAATACTTGATTTCAAGGTACTGTCACACTTTACCAAATACCTAGTCAAAATAGATTGTCCATACAATCCTTCTCAAGGTATTGGCAAAGTATGTTATAAAACTTACAGGCTGAGCCTGACCTGTGGTGGCGCAGGGATAAAGCGTCGACCTAGAAATGCTGAGGTCGCCGGTTCGAAACCCTGGGCTTGCCTGGTCAAGGCACATATGGGAGTTGATGCTTTCAGCTCCTCCCCCCTGTCTCTCTCTCCTCTCTCTCTGTGTCTCTCTCTCTCCTCTCTAAAATGAATAAATAAAAATAAAAATAAAAACTTACAGGCTGATGCCTGACCTGTGGTGGCATAGTGGATGGGGCATTAACGTGGAAACGCTGAGGTTGCTGGTTCAAAAACCCTGGGCTTGCCTGGTCAAGGCACATATGGGAGTTGGTGCTTCCTGCTCCTCCCCCCTTCTCTCTCTCTCTCTCTCTCTCTCTCTCTCTCTCCCTCTCTCTATCTCCCCTCTCTATAATGAATAAATAAAAAATCTTTAAAAAAAAAAAATTTTTTTTTTAAAAACTTACAGGCTGAAATAACTTTGAATTTTAACAATAAAAATAAATGAAAGCCTTATTTAGTCAAATACCTCTAGCTTAAGCAAAACTAGATGATTACAACTTTGTATTAACAAGTTGTCATCCCTACAGTACCATGTCATGTGAGTACCTTACATACTCATTTAAAGTTTTTCTCCATAAAGGGAAAACATTTAATTTTCACTGAATAAACATTCTTAAATGTATGCTTTTAGAAAATTAAGCTAGTAACATCAACCAATGTCTTTTCATCATCAACAGTTATATTACCTAAAAAGTACTCTATAGAGGAATAGATTAATGAGTTATTTCTTATACTAGGAATTTAACATTAATACTTAACACAACATTCTGGTCTACAGAAACTACTCTAAAGTACCAATAAAGTGTATTCCTCTTTTTAGCCTTAAGAGCACAGCAGAATTCAAACCCACCAATCATATTTCTTTATGTGCTTTTGTTGTATCTTAAACCAGCCCTAGAATGTTTTTACTTTCAAAGCATACACATACAACATTTACCTGACAGCCTTCTTCTCAGTACTGTCTTAAGTACAGACAAAAAAAAATTTTTAGTTAGTTAATGAAATTAGTACTTAGCCTGAACAACTCACTGCCTTACACTGTTACTCATTCTAGGCAAGTGGACATATTCTAACAGTTTAGAACACAAAATGTATCATCCCTTTTACCATAATCTAGAGACGTGTTTCAAAAGTAAAACATGAAACAAGTTAATGGCCACATTCAATAAAGAAAGGAAAATCCCAGGCAGACAGTATGAAATAGCAGATCAAAACACACAACTCCGCCTGACCTGTGGTGGCGCAGTGGATCAAGCGCCGACCTGGAAATGCTGAGGTCGCTGGTACGAAACCCTGGGCTTGCCTGGTCAAGGCACATATGGGAGTTGATGCCTCCAGCTCCTCCCCCTTCTCTCTCTCAGCCTCTCTTCTCTCTCCCTCTCTGTCTCTCTCTCTCCTCTCTAAAAATGAATAAATTTTTTAAAAAATTTAAAAAAACACACAACTCCGCTACTAAAAACATTCACGGTCTGTCAAAATCTAATTAGGCCCTGGCCAGTTGGCTCAGTGGTAGAGCGTCGGCCTGGTATGCAGAAGTCCCAGGTTCGATTCCCGGCCAGGGCACACAGGAGAAGTGCCCATCTGCTTCTCCACCCCTCCCCCTCTCCTTCCTCTCTGTCTCTCTCTTCCCCTCCCGCAGCCAAGGCTCCATTGGAGCAAAGATGGCCCAGGCGCTGGGGATGGCTCCTTGGCTTCTGCCCCAGGCGCTGGAGTGGCTCTGGTCGCAGCAGAGCGACGCCCCGGAGGAGCAGAGCATCGCCTCCTAGTGGGCAAAGTATCGCCCCCTGGTGGGCGTGCGGGAGTCTGTCTGGGAGTCTGTCTGACTGTCTCCCCCCCCCCCCCCCCCCCGTTTCCAGCTTCAGAAAGATACAAAAAAAAATTTTTAAAAAAAATCTAATTAGATCAATTTTTAGTTTCTCAAATCCAAAATATTTAGGCACTATGGCACCCATTGGCTCTGGCCTGCTAGAGTGTCATCTTGGTTCACCAAGGTTGGGGGTTGGATCCAGGTCAAGGCACAAACAAGAACAGAACAGCCTGACCAGGCAGTGGCGAGGTGGATAGAGCTTCGGACTAAGATGCAGAGGACCCAGGTTCAAGACCCCAAGGCCTCCAGCTTGAGTGCGGGCTCATCCAGTTTGAGCAAAGCTCACCAGCTTGGACCCAAGGTCACTGGCTCAAGCAAGGGGTTACTCGGTCTGCTGTAGCCCCACAGTCAAGGCACATATGAGAGAGCAATCAACGAACAAGTAAGGTATCGCGACAAAAAACTAATGATTGATGCTTCTCATCTCTCTCCGTTCCTGTCTGTCCCTGTCTATCCCTCTCTCTGACTCTCTGTCTCTGTAAAAAAAAAAAAAGAAAGAAAGAAATAGAACAAATCAATGAGGTTTTTTCCTCCCCACACTTTCTTCTCTCTCTCAAACCAATTTAAAAAAAAAAAAAAGCCTTTATCTATTGCAAGTTCTCACCTACTAACAATCATTTATCCAACCAATCTTTGATGAGCACATGCTACATGCAAGACACTTTGCTAGGAAATGCAGGAGATATAAGATTAATAATAAGGTAACTAGATAAGGATATATAATTCTTATTTTCATATAAAGATAGGACAAATATACACAAGTAGACTATAAGTGTCATTAAGAAAATCAAAATGTCATATAAGTACAAAATATACAAATATTAGTTATATCAGAATTGTAATCATTCTCATTTTATTTTCCCAAGCCCCTACCTTAGGGCCTAGCACATAATAAATGCTCAAATAAAGCCTTACCAGACAGTGGCGCGGTAAAATAGTGTTGGACTGGGACACAGACAACCCAGGTTCGAAATCCCGAGGTCGGCAGCTTGAGCATGGGTTCACCAGTTTGAGTGTGGGGTCACTGTCTTTAACATGGGATCACAGACATGACCCCATAGTGCTGGCTTGAGCCCAAGGGTTGCTGGCTTGAAGCCCAAGGTGACTGGCTTGAACCCAAGGTCACTGGCCTGAGCAAGGGGTCACTCGCTCTACTAAAATCACCCCCCCCACCCCTGTCAAGGCACAAATGAGAAAGCATCAATGAACAAAGGTGTCATAACAAAGAATTGATGTTTCTCCTCTCCCTTCCTGCTTGTCTGTCCCTATCTGTCCATCTCTCTCGCTAAAAATAAATGCTCAATAAATGTTAAAAAAATAGAAAAAAAAACAACCACAAACTTTAATTTAACTCACCATATACACAGCTATCAATCCTAAATATTATCTGCTAGACCTTCAAAGACAAGTGAACATTAGCTGAACTACACTGTCATAGGTCTTTCAATTCTGGGCTCTTGGTGAAGAGGACCACATGTAATTTCTTAAAGCAAAAACTATAACTATAGAAAATGTACTAAAATCAAATTGGCAAGAAATGAAAAGTGGCACAGTCCCACTACATACAAGACATAAATATTTGACACAATTCATTCCCTTCATTCTCCAGCCAGCCCTACCCCACTGTCCCCCAACAAGACAGGCAGATGTTCTTACAGTCAGGCAAAGTTGTTACTTTTTCACTTGCTGTTAGGACAATACAAATGGGATTACGTTTGGTTTAATTACTCAGACTCCTCCAATAAGTATTTAGGCATGTATAAAATACAGAAACATTTAAATTTATTTAACCACTTTTACTACCCTAGTCTCTTTAAAAATAAAAACAAGTGACACACCTTACTTTAAGATCCTATTTCCCCCAAAACTTTACTTTGTAAATACTCTTAAAACTGGATTCTAATTTAGTTAATCCAAATTAATAAACATAAAGAAAACAACCTTGTCGGTTACTGCTACAAGTTATGCTTTTTTCCACAATTTATTAAAATACAACTACGTATTTAATACAAAGCAGCAATTGTGTGCCTGAAAAAAGAAGCATCTCACCGCTAGTTCAGAAAAACTATCTGTAAGAAAACAGGAGTCACTATGAAGAAATTCATTACAGATTCAGGACTTCTAGCCCTCAAAATGGGATTTTCTAATAAATCCCGCTATACTTTTGCTGTGTGACTTACAAGTTGGTGCAGAAGTTCATTTCCTGCAACAGGTGGCACGAAACTGCGTTTCTCAGGCAAAGCAAAGGGCTCCAAGCAGTAAAACGCGTGTTCCTACTATTTCTTAGCTTTCTTTTAAATTTCACCAAAACACTTTGATTCGGATCAATTAACACGTTTGCTTTCGTTTTGTTTGGTTTTGTGTTTTGCTTTTTAACCAGCCATTCACCAGTAAATGTGGAACGAGCCCATTACCACCCAAGAATAAAAACAAACACGGTACCAGATAAGGCTCACCAACTAA
Source organism: Saccopteryx leptura (assembly GCF_036850995.1). NCBI lineage: Eukaryota > Metazoa > Chordata > Mammalia > Chiroptera > Emballonuridae > Saccopteryx > Saccopteryx leptura. The sequence continues at coordinate 163,984,764 of NC_089507.1, forward strand.
ACCAAACTGATCCATTTCCTCAACACAACTTTCCTTTACAACCAGAAGGCGAGGGGTGGGAAGAAAAGCCTGGTGGGTGAGTGGTGTGGATGTGGGTGCGTTACGTGTATGCCACAACCTGTCCAAACCCTTCATTGCCTTTTAAGGAACAGATACATAATAAAAACCTAAAAGAAACCGCACTAGAAATGCAAAGAGGTCTGCAAAACAAGAGGCTTCTTCCCTTCCAAAAAAACAGACCAACACAAGGATAGAGAAAACCGAATGCCATGGATACGCGTTGGCCAAAGTTTCTATCCTGCCCGACGGAGCCACCGACGGCACTGGCACCAATTTTGAAGAGGAACACGAGGGGGGCTGGGGGGCAGAGAAAAAGCGAGCGAGCGTGTGGCCTGCAAACTGCAACAATGCAATCTCCATTTTGAACAATGCGGCTCTTTCCTCCGGTAAATCTAGTTTTCGGTCACTTGCCGTGCCGTCGGTGTGTCCCCACGGTTGGGAGAGGGGGTGGGGGGACCGGAGACGGAGCGAGCGGGGGGAGGGCGCAGGCGGCGGGGAAGGAGTCCGCAGCGAGAGACTGGGCTGGGCGATACCTGGAGTGCTGCTGTAGGTGCTGTGGCTCCTGAAGCTGCTTTCCGTGCAGTAACTGGCGTCGTCGTCGTCGTCATCTTCCATCTCCTCCGGATAATCGGAGTCCTCGTCGTCCTCGTCCATCGCGTCTTCCTCGTCGTCCTCCGAAGCCTGGGTCTCCTCGGCGTCGCCGTCCTCCTCCTCCTCCTCCTCCTCGGAGACCATGTCCTCCTCCTCCTCCTCCTCGCTCTCGTGGTCATCGTACACCACTTTGTTGACGGCCCTGCGGGCCGCAGGGTTCCGGGCCGGGTGGCCCCCGCCGCCGCCGCCGCCGCCTGTCCTGCCGCCCCCCCCGGCCCGCCCCCCCCGGCCCGGGGCGCCGCCGCTGGGGGGGGCGGGCGGCGGCGGCGGCGGGGGCTTCCTGCGGGTACCGCCGCCCCCCCGGGGCGAGCCCAGCCGCGTCTTGGGCGCTACCTCAGCCTGGGCGGCGGCCCACCTGCCCCGGCTGCTGCCGCGGTGTCGCGAGCGGAGCCCCCCGATGGGCCCGGACGTGGGCGGCGGCGGCGGCGGCGGCGGCGGTGGCGGCGGCGGCGGGGCCGGGGCGCAGCGCTCCGCAGCGGGTGCTGCGGGCTGCTTGGGCGGCCTGCCCCGCCGGCCCCTCATGTCGGAGCCGAGGCGGGGGGAGCAGGGAGAGCGGCAGGGGAGGGGCGGGCGGAGGGGAGTGGTGGGGGGCGCTGGGCCGGGCGGGGATGCCCGCGGGGCCGGGCGGGAGGGGCCCGGGCGGCGGAAGCTGGTGGAGGGAGAAGGCTCAGTCCGAATTGCTGGGGCCCCGCTCCGGATCGCCTTCAGCCGCCATCTTGTTTCTTCCCTCTCGCTCGGTGACTGGGGGAACCGACAGCGGCCGCAGGCCCGGAGCGCGGTCACGTGAGCTGCGCCGGCGACGAGCCTGGGACGGAGTGAGACCGCGCGGCGGCCGCTAGGGGGAGCGCGGGAGCGCCGACTCGGGGGCGGGGAGCCCGGGACGCCTCCGCGCGGCTCGGGCGGGCCGCAGACGCGGGCGGAGCGGTCCGAGGGGCGCTTCCCCTTGCAAAGTGCCCGCGCGCGAAGCTGCGGGAGGCTGTTAGATCGGCGAAACCCACGCTGGAGCCCACCTCGGCGGGGCCTCCGTCCCGCGTCGCCCTTTCCCTCGAAGAGGAGGGCGGGGGAGCCGCCACATGTGCCCTCCTCCCGCTCCCCTAGGGGAACTGATGCTGCAGCAGCCGGAGGGCGTGTCGCGGAGGGAAATGAACTGAGGGGCGGGCAGACGAACCCCCAGAAATGTGAAACTCCGGAGCTTTCTTGTTGGAGAGTCCTGAATTGATCCCAGTGACAACTGCTTGGGAGCTGTGCCAGGAACCACGCCCCAGGTTGCCAGACCCCGAGGGACAGTCACTCGGAAACTCCTTGCATTAGAACCTAGAACCCCCACCTGAAAATCCTCCCATCTACTCCAGAACGAACTACAACATTCCAATGTCCTTCCACCGTTCCCAGTATTCCAGCTGTAAACTAGACTCCCTTCAAGAACTTTCCAATTGCTCGTTTGCAGTAGAAAGGGTGGCTTCTTGCATAAAACCTACTTCAAAATGCATATTTGTGTTATAAGGAAATACATTTTATTAATTTCTGAACGTGACAAATTGCCTCGTCTCGCTTAGCCCAGGGAACGAATCAAGACGATGAAATTTTAGCCTGACCAGGCAGTGTCACAGTAGATAGAGCAACGGACAGGACGCAGAGGCCCCAGGTTCGAATCCCAATGTTGCTGGCTTGAGTGTGGGGTCACTCGCTCTGCTGAAGCACCCCCCCCCCCTTCGTCAAGGAACACATGAGAAAGCCATCAATGAACGACTAAGTTGCCACAACAAAGAATTGATGCTTCTCATCTTTCTCCCTTCCTGTCTGTCCCTCTCTGTCTCTCTGTCCCTGTCTCTCTCACTTAAAAAGGAAAATGAAGGCCCTGGCCGGTTGGCTCAGCGGTAGAGCGTCGGCCTGGCATGCGGGGGACCCGGGTTCGATTTCTGGCCAGGGCACATAGAAGCGCCCATTGGCTTCTCCACCCCCCCCCCCTTCCTCTCTGTGTCTCTCTTCCCCTCCCACAGCCAAGGCTCCACTGGAGCGAAGATGGCCCGGGCGCTGGGGATGGCTCCTTGGGCTCTGCCCCAGGCGCTAGAGTGGCTCTGGTCGTGGCGGAGCGACGCCCCGGAGGGGCAGAGCATCGCCCCCTGGTGGGCAGAGCATTGCCCCCTGGTGGGCGTGCCGGGTGGATCCCGGTCGGGCGCATGCGGGAGTCTGTCTGACTGTCTCTCCCCGTTTCCAGCTTCAGAAAGAAAAAAAATACAAAAAAAAAAAAAAAAAAAGGAAAATGAATAAAGTGGACAAGATGGAGACTTTGTCAAATGGAAGTGCCTGTGTTTTGTTTGTTAAATGTGTTTATTGATTTTTAGAGAGAAACATTGATTTGATGTTCCACTTATTTATGCAGTTATTGGTAAATTACTGTATATCCCCTGACCCTGGATGGAACCCACAACCTTGATGTATATTAGGGAGATGCTCAGACCAATTGAGCTACCTGGCCAGGGCCTGCATGTGTTTTGTTTAAAGAAAGAAGCTGTGAGCCTTGACCTATAATGGTTAGAGTGTGGCCCTGACATGCTGAGGTTACTGGTTCCATCCCAAGTCAGGTCATATACAAGAATCATCCAATGACAGCATGAATAAGTGGAACAACAAATTGATGCTTCTGTCTCTGTCTCTTCCCCCTTCCCTCTAAATATCAATCTATAAATTAATTAAATAAGAGGGAAGCTGTGGGAAAGTGGGCCTAAAATGGCTAGATCTTCAAGTTTTTGAAGAGGAGGTAGAAATGTGCATTACATATGAAATCTCATGATTTTTAAATGTTGGCAACCAGCCTGAACTGTGGTGGTACAGTGGATAAAGCGTTGACCTGGAATGCTAAGGTCTCCGGTTTGAAACCCCAGACTTGCCCCATCAAGGCACATGTGGGAGTTGATGCTTCCTGCACCTTCCCCTTCTCTCTCTCTCTCCCAGCCTCTGTAAAATGAATAAATTTTTTTAAAAAACAACAATAAAGGTTGGCAACTAAGTCAATTTTTAAAAAGCACTTCAGACTGATCAAAAGGAATACAATTCAGATATAGCCCAGAATCTACTAGATTGTAACCAGTACCCTGCACTGTGTAAAGTACAGTCACATGGACTATAGGAAAAATGTTAGAAAATGTGACAACCTTTAGAGTTCACACCCTATATGTGGAGGAAGCCAATTTACCATAAAAAGTACAATAGACGGCACAAGGAGAGGTGTAATTCTTGGTGTGTGTTTTTTGTTTTTTGTTTTTGTTTTTGTTTTTGTTTTTTAATTTATTCATTTTAGAGAGGAGAGGGAGAGACAGAGAGAGAGAAGGGGGGAGGAGCTGGAAGCATCAACTCCCATATGTGCCTTGACCAGGCAAGCCCAGGGTTTTGAACCGGCGACCTCAGCATTTCCAAGTCGATGCTTTATCCACTGCGCCACCACAGGTCAGGCAATTCTTGGTGTTTTTAACAGCAGCGGAAACTGACTCTTGCCCATTTAAACAGAAAAGGAGCTCAGGGGAAGGACATGAACACCTCCAGAATGCTGGCTCTAAGTGTAAGTGGAATCCAGGCTCTCAAGTTGTCTTCCAGCTTGCTCAGGAGCTATGTATTCCATGGACCATTCTACTGTTTCATAAAGCCAACCCCTTCTGGTTATCCATGTCCACAAAAGAGCTAGTGAATCTGATAAGACAGCCAGTTTCTTAACTTCTTTCCTAAATACTCCCTTGGTCAGATGCTATGGACTGACTGTGTCCACCCCAAATTCATATGTTGAACCCCTGCTCCCCCAATGTGATGGTATTAGGAGGTGGGGCTTTTGGGAAATAATTAGGATTAGATGAGGTTGGAGGGTGTGGCCCTCATGAATGGGATTAGTGCCCTTACAAGAGCATAAGAGCCTGGCCTGTGGTGACACAATGGTCTATCTTTGTGCTAACCTAGAACAATGAAGTCCCTGATTCAAAATCCTAGGCTCGCCTGGTCAAGGCACATACAACAAGCAATCAATGAATAACAAAAGTGAAGCAACTCATTCTCCACCTCTCCTCTCTCTGTAAAATCAATAAATAAGATTTTAAAAAAGAGAGAGGGAGAAAGAGCATGAGAGAGCTTGCTTTCCTACTGTTCTCTGCCATGTGAGGACACTAGAAGAAGTTGGTAGTCTGCAACCAGGACCCAACCATGCTGGCACCCTTATCTCAGATTTCCAGTCTTCACAGCTGTGAAAAATAAACTTTTATTGTTTTGGGGGTTTTTTAATTTTTATTTATTCATTTTAGAGAGGAGAGAGAGAGGAGAGGAGAGGAGAGGAGCAGGAAGCATCAACTCCCATATGTGCCTTGACCAGACAAATGCAGGGTTTCAAACTGGCGACCTCAGCATTCCAAGTCAACACTTTATCCACTGCACCACCACAGGTCAGGCTAAACTTCTATTGTTTAAAAGACACCCAGCCTGACCTGTGGTGACACAGTGGATAAAGCATCAACCTGGAATGCTGAGGTCATGGGTTTGAAGCCCGGGGCTTGCCTGGTAGAGGCACATACAAGAAGCAACTACCACCTGACCTGTGGTGGCACAGTGGATAAAGCGTCAACCTGGAAACACTGAGGTTGCTGGTTCAAAACCCTGGGCTTGCCTGGTCAAGGCACATATGGGAGTTGATGCTTCCAGCTCCTCCCCCCTTCTCTCTCTCTCCCCTCTCTATAATGAATAAATAAAATCTTAAAAAAAAAAAAAAGCAACTGCCACGAGTTGATGCTTCCTGCCCCCCCCACTATCTCTATCACCTCTTCTCTCAAAAATAAATAAATAAATGACACCCAGTCAGTATGGATGGACCTGACAAGTATTATGCTAAGTGAAATAACCTAGTCAAAGAAGGACAAATGCCATATGATTTCATTTATATGTGGAATCTAATAAAACAAACTAACAAAATAGGATAAGACACGCACACACAAAAAGACAGTCTAGCCCTAGCCAGATACAATAGTTTGGTTAATTATAGCTTCATCCCAATATGCAGAGGTTGTGAGTTCAATCCTTGGTCAGGGTACATAACAGCAACAGATTGATGTTTCTCTCTCTCTTTTTCTCCCTTTCTCTCTAAAATCAATAAATAAATTTTAAAATAAAATAAAAGACACCAGGTTATGGTAATTTGTTATAACAGCCTAAACTAAGACAGATGTCACAATGTGTAAGATACCATGATGGCAAACAAATTATTCAGAAAAACGCATGTATCATGATGATGTTTAAAGCATGGCTGGTGGGAAAAGCAAATCCAAATTCAATATAAATCTCTTTCCAATGTGGTTGACTCACTGTATGCACCATGATAGAAGAATCCATGACAATGACTAATTCTAAAATGGGCCCTCAATAGTGGCAATAGCCAGGCCAGCCTTGCTGAGGAGAAGCCCATGACGAGCTCATGACCCCACCAGGTGGGCACTGGCTTGACTGGAGAAGGAACCTGCCCTACATCTAAGGGGCGGGTCCTTCTTGTCCACTAACTTATTAAAGCTTCTTTAGCAGTGGAGACATTTTGATAAGTATCCATACAGAACACAAATACTCTCTAGGTCTGTTCTGAGACATTCATCTATATTCTCTTTCCCAAACTCTTTTTCATCTATCTAAGACTTTGACCACTTGGCTCATGAATTGATACAGAGTCTTTCTCGAAGCAAAGAGAACCACAGAGTACAACTCAAAGCTCTGCCCACTGGGAAGATTTCCTTTGCCCTTGTCCTTTCAAGACCACATGCCTAGTGCAGCTATTAACACCTATTAGTTCACCCCCAGCTGATGCCATTTGTAAACCAAGTTCAGATGTCATCCTACTTAGTCACCTGGTCATGGGAGTTTTCCAGAAGGTTATTGAGGGAGGGGTGGCAGTAAAAGGGGAGTAAAGCACTGGGTGTGGAGCTGCTCAGAATCTGCTCAGAACCTGCCCTTATCTAGTCCCTATTCTCTTGGAGAAGGGACTGCCACTGGGACTTCATGGTAAGTGAATAGATACTTAGTTCGTGACAAGCTGCATAGGTTACATGGTCACCTGGTACTCCATGGTCAGGCTTTCAATCTTTGGAAAGGTCCAGGAGCAACTTAAGGACAGTTCCCAAAAAGATGAATAGTATTATATTAGCTAAAGAGAGCAAGGCTTCGCTCTAAAGCCCTAAGCACAACCATAGTGCTGCTCTTTTGGGGACTTGCCATGGGTCTGTACAGCATCCCAGCAGGTGGCTTCACACAGTGCACCCTGGGTGCACTGTGATCCGTGGACCAATTAGCAGAGCTCCTGCACTGCAGCCTGGACCTGCTGAAGAACCTTCTTTAACCCTGTGCTGTGGCTCAACATTAGCAAACTTTCAGGTCACTTGGAAGATGGGTTAAAGCAGCACATACCAATATGGTATATGTAGTTTTCTTTTTAAATTAATTTGAGAGAGACAGAGGAAGGGAAAGAGACAGAAACATCAATCTGTTCCTGTATGTGCCTTGACAGGGGATTGAACCCATAGCCTTTGTACATTGGGGTGATGCTCTAACCAACAGAGTACCCAGCCAGGGCTTTTCTAAGTCCAATGAGGGCTGGCAAGCATCCAGCACTGTAGGAAGAAACCACCCCACCCCACAGTTCTTGGATTCCTCATATCTGTTAGAGTTCTATGGCTATTGCCACTCACTCTTCTAAGGATTTGCCTTTAATTCCAAGTGACAAAGGAGTTTTGTTGAATTGTTTTGCTTCAAGTTGTTATGTGGTGTTTAAGACTCATAGCTCAACACTAGATGCATTTTCTCTACCTTTGGCTGCAGAAGAATAGACAGACAGTCACAGACCACCCCCACCCCACTTCCCCTACAACCACTTTGGTTCCAATTTCTTTATCAATCTGGTTCTTGGTTGCAAGCCACAGAAATGAACGTTCCTTGCTATAAGCTCCCAGAATCTCTGGGAGTGCCCAAGAACCAGACTGGGAGACTTGCAACCAATAAGTGTCCAAAATCAGGCTACAAAACTGGAGAGGACAGCATGCTGTAGCTGCCAGCACAAGGTCCAGCTTGTCCTGGTAGCACCACCCACACTGGGCACTGGGCACTGCTCCATGGCACTGCCAGCTTCCAGTGCAAAGGCTGAGAAGGGTGTGCCCGGAGACAGGGTCTAACTGCAGGGGAGGCCATGATGGTGAACACCTGGTGATTCAACTCCCATATTGTGGAGGATTCCTTCAATCTGGGAAGGGATATAGATTGAATGGGATATGACAGAGGGAGAGAGGTCAACAAGATTTGACTTAGACTTGGGTAACTTGGAGAGTGATATATCACAGATCTGTGTTTAAGACTCAGGAAGTCAGCAGGACAGCTGTTTTAGGAAGGAAGTGATTAGCTCTGTGACCTTAGACAAGTCACCAGACCCTGACTGAGCCCGTTTCCTCACAAATAAAGTAAATGGGCTGGATTACAGCTGTACTTTCCAATCAGAACAGCTCCCAAAATTATAGTACCCATTGAAAACTGAAAACTAGAGAAATATGTACAGGGGCATACTAGATGTGGTAAAAATGAAATGTTTTCTTTATAAAATGTAACTATGATAACAATTAAAGTTAAATATACAGCATGAGACAAGATATTAAATAGTGCATTTTCTAACACTTTTTGAAATTCCTTTTTTATTAAATAAGAAACATAAACTTGAATCCTGGTACCTAACTTTATATTCTCAGGTTTGTGTTTTAAATAGCTCATGCAATTCCTGATTGAAACTCTCTTTTTTTTTTTATAAATAAATTTTTATTTTAATGGGGTGACATCAATAAATCAGGGTACATATATTCAAAGAAAACATTTCCAGGTTATCTTGTCATTTAGTTCTGTTGCATACCCATCACCCAAAGGGAGATCGTCCTCCGTCACCCTCTATCCAGCTTTCTTTGTACCCCTCCCCCTCCCCCTCTCCCTCCTCCCCTCCCCCACCCCCCGTAACCACCCCACTCCTGTCCAAGTCTCTTAGTCTCGTTTTTATGTCCCACCAATGTATGGAATCCTGCAGTTCTTGTTTTTTTCTGATTCACTTATTTCACTCCGCATAATGTTATCAAGATTCCACCATTCTGCTGTAAGTGATCCGATGTCATCATTTCTTCTAGCTGAATAGTATACCATGGTGTATATGTGCCCCATCTTCTTTATCCAGTCTTCTAAGAAACTCCTTAATAATGATCTTTTTAAACGTCAAGAAACTTTCTGTAACAGTATTTGGTAAAAAAAAATTTTAAACCATCTTTTATAACCATTCAAATAGTCAAATAGTAGAAATTATATTTGTTATATTTAAAGCTCTTTTCTTTCATTGACAAATGTGCTTATAAAATTTCTGGTGGATTTTCGATACAATCTTTTTCATAGCTAGTATTTCAACATAACAATGAAGTTCTAATTTGCAGAACATAAAGACATTTTTAGAACAGTCACCTCCCAGGCGCATCGGCCACAAACAGACAAAATTATCTACAAACAGACAAAATTATCTAATATAAAAGTACGTGAAGGTAGAGTTTCTGAGCTGCCTGCATCAGAACCCCCACTGCGTGTACACACAGTTACATCTCCTTCCCCACTGGATTGCTCCCCATACTCCTTGGGTCCTTGGGACACAAGTTCCTCCACCATTTCCAAGCAAACAATGATGTGTCTGCATCTGGCTGCCAATGGTGGCATCTTGCTCACTATTCCACTCTCTTAGGGCAATCAAAGGATGAGGATGTAATGAATAGAGGTGACTGCTCCAGAGGCTCCAGCCACTCTGAGGGCTGGGGGATGACCACGTCCACCCACCCAGAGTTCAGTTACTGTGCACTAGTGTGCACCATTGCTGATTGCACAGGTCTAGATAAGATCAGTGGTTTTCAACCTTTTTACACTGGGGGACTGGTAAAAATAGAATTATTACAAGGACCACTAAGGCAGAAATCACCCTGAACATAAGTGAATTCAACTAAGATCATTGGGTCTATAATTTTCCTGCAACATCAGAGCAGTTAACTCTTCTGAGGACTGGCATGAAATTTCTAGCAGACCGGCACCAGTCTGTGAACTAGAGGTTGAAAAACACTGAATTAAATCATCTCTTGGGTCCTTCACATGCTACTATCTATAATGATGATCCTGCTATCTTTTATATATACCGCTCAAAAAAATTAGGGGATTTTGTATAGCTTTCATATTCATTTTGAAATATCCCCTAATTTTTGTGAGCACTATATAAGTAGGCTGAATTTGGCTTATTGATGGGAAACTTTGCAGCTCTGGAAGTACCCAGTGCAGTGAGATAGGGTGTCCAACTCATCCCAGTTTGCCAAGGACTTTTCCAGTTATAGCACTAAAACTCTTGCATCTCAGAAATCCTCTCTGGTCCAGGCAAACCAGGTGGTTGGTTACTCGATAGTGAGGTATCCTTTGTGAAGTACTGGCAAGGGCAAAGGCCTGGAAAAGAGCACCTATGTTTATCAAGTCCAGGCACTTTATAAATGCTGGGGCAGCAGGAAAGTAGCAGACATGCTCCCGCTACTCCCACAGGCCCCCAGGGCCTTTGCAGAGGTCTGCAGGAGCAGGTGGAGGCAACGGGACAGGAAAATTTTGGCACAATGTGGTCTCATTTAAACCCACAGGCTAGAGAGGTCCAGGGACTTTAGTATTGTGTTTACATAGACAAGATGACATCACAGCCACACTCCGGTCTCGTGTTCTCTTATCTTTGATTCTACAGTATACTCTCACAATTTAATGGCTTCATAATATTCCATCAAGTTCTGAGTTTGTTTCCAAATTTCATATTATAAATAACACTTCATGAACATCTTCATGCTAAAAGATTTTTTCAGTTAAAAAATTTTTTTTCATTAGTAATTTAGGTCCTGGCAAGTTGGCTCAGTGGATCTAACATTGTCTTCATGCCTTGAGGTCATGGGTTCAAAATTCTGGTCAGGGCACATATGAGAAGCAACTAATAAGTATACAACTGTGAACAAAGAGTTAATACTTCTCTTTCTCTCTGCCTGCCTCTATCTTAAAAATATATATAGTAATTTTAAATGTCAGTCACTAAGGGTATACATTATGAGGCATTATCCCATTTAATCCCAATGACACCACTCTGGGGTACATATTATTTTCTGGAAACGAGAGCCCAGAGTTTATATAATTTGCTCAAGGTCACATAGCTAGTGCATGATGGAGACAGGATTTGAGACCAGCATCACTATACATCTTTTAAAATACGTTGATGGTGGCCCTGGCCAGTTGGCTCAGTGGTAGAGCGTCGGCCTGGCATGCAGGAATCCCAGGTTCGATTCCCGGCCAGGGCACACAGGAGAAGCTTCCATCTGCTTCTCCACCCCTCCCCCTCTCCTTCCTCTCTGTCTCTCTCTTCCCCTCCCACAGCCAGGGCTCCATTGGAGCAAAGTTGGCCCGGGTGCTGGGGGTGGCTCTATGGCCTCTGCCTCAGGCACTAGAATGGTTCTGGTAGCAACAGAGCAATGCCCCAGATGGGCAGAGCATCGCCCCCTGGTGGGCGTGCCAGGTGGATCCCAATCCGGCGCATGCGGGAGTCTGTCTGACTGCCTCCCGGTTTCCAACTTCAGAAAAATACAAACAAACAAATAAATAAATAAAATACGTTGATGGTGATATTTGATTAATTCAGGGCTGCAACATCTCTTTGCTCAGAGAAGATGGCATTGTTAGGGAGCGGGGACTACTTGAGCTAAGCAGACAAGATATTCTGAACCACAAGAATGGGGGAAGCAAATTTGAGGGAGGGGTGAAGATGTCCCTGGTATGCCTTCACTTACTCAAATATTTACTGAGCACTTATTATATCCTGGCAGTACATACAATGCCACTTTGTGTAAGGTGGGGAGAAAAGGCTTCTGAGGAGGGGACATCTGAGCTTAAACCTGAACATTAACAAAGCGTAAAGATCTGGGGAGGAACGTTCTAGACAGAGTAGACCCAGCACGTTTAGGAAAAATAAGACTTACAATGCTGAAACAAGTCTGTGATTCTGGGCAGGTTTCTTGACCTATTTTTTTATCATGTGTAAAATAGGAATTATTATAGTACCCACCTCATAGCATTATTATGGGTATTAAATAAAATAATGCACATAAGGAGCCTAGTACAGTCCTTGAAATTCAGCAAACATTTAATAAAGATTAGTGGTAATAATTATTATGATGATTTTATTATTTATTATTTTATTAATAAGAGAACACTGAAAAGTACATAAAAAGTAACATGAAATAGTTTCATGTTAATACTCAAGGATTAGGTCTAAATTCAATCTTGAGGCTACCATATAATAGCATTTGTATACATAATTGTTTACCTCTCTGAATCTTAGTTTTATCAGCTGTAAAGTAAAAATAAAAATAGTGTTTAGTGCATAGGATTGTTTTAAGGATTAAATGAAAAAAATACACACATAAAGCATTTAATACAAGGCTTGGTAACAAGGGAAATTCTTTAAAATTCTGTCTTTTTTTTTTTCTTTTTTTTTCTGAAGCTGGAAACAGGGAGAGACAGTCAGACAGACTCCCGCATGCGCCCGACCGGGATCCACCCGGCACGCCCACCAGGGGCGATGCTCTGCCCATCCTGGGCGTCGCCATGTTGCGACCAGAGCCACTCTAGCGCCTGAGGCAGAGGCCACAGAGCCATCCCCAGCGCCCAGGCCATCTTTGCTCCAATGGAGCCTTGGCTGCGGGAGGGGAAGAGAGAGACAGAGAGGAAGGCGCGGCGGAGGGGTGGAGAAGCAAATGGGCGCTTCTCCTGTGTGCCCTGGCCGGGAATCGAACCCGGGTCCTCCGCACGCTAGGCCGACGCTCTTTTTTTTTTTTTTTTTTTTTGAGAAAGAGAGAGAGACAAGAAGGAAGAGAGATAAGAAGCATCAACTTATAGTTGCAGTACTTTAGTTGTTCATTGATTGCTTTTCATACGTGTCTTGACCGGAAGGGGGGGCTCCAGCTGATCTAGTGATCCCTTACTTAAGCCAGCAACCTTAGGCTTCAAGCCAGCATCCATGTCAATGATCCTACGTTCCAACCGGTGACCCTGTGCTCAAGCTGTTGAGCCCATGCTCAAGCTGGTGACCTCAGGATTTCAAACATGGGACCTCAGTGTCCCAGATTGACACTCTATTCACAGTATCACCACCAGTCAGGATAAAATTTTGTGTTTTGATTGTTGTCTTTTAAATCTCTACCATCCCATCATCCTTCTAAGAAGAGTACTATCAGCTCACATTAGGCCAGAGCCCATCTCTGACTTACCTTCTTAACTCTGTCAGCTGAGTGAATAATCCCCAATTTGCAGCAACAGAACCTTTAATGTGTTTTGTTCTTTACTTCCCAGTGTGTGTGAGTCATGCAATTCTTTTGTAAAATAATTATTTTACTAATTATACAAGAAAATAACTAGTATGTTCTCCTGACTTAAAAATTAAAACAAGCCCTGGCCAGTTGGCTCAGTGGTAGACTGTTGGCCCGCTATGTGGATGTCCCAGGTTTGATTCCCGGTCAGGGCACACAGGAGAAGCCACCGTCTAGTTCTCCACCCCTCCCCCTCTGTCTTCTCTCTCTCTCTCTCTTCGCCTCCCACAGCCATGGTTCAGTTGGAGCAAGTTGGCCCCAGGCGCTGAGGATGGCTGCATGGTGAGCAACAGAGCAACAGCCCCAGATGGGCACAGCATCACCACCCCATAAAGGGGCTTGCCAGGTTGATCCTGACAGGTGTGCATACAGGAGTCTGTCTCTCTGCCTTCCCACTTCTCATTTAGTAAATTATTTTTATTTTTATTTATTTATTCATTTTGGAGAGGAGGGGAGAGATAGAGAGAGAGAGAGAGAGAGAGAGAGAGAGAGTGAGAGAGAGAGAAGGGGAGGAAGAGGAAGCATCAACTCCCATATGTGCCTTGACCAGGCAAGCCAGGGTTTTGAACCGGCAACCTCAGTGTTTCCAGGTTGACGCTTTATCCACTGTGCCACCACAGGTCAGGCCCCACTTCTCATTTAAGAAAAAAACAGCCTGACCAGGCAGTGGCGCAGTGGATAGAGCGTCGGACTGGGATGCAGAGGACCCAGGTTCGAGACCCCAAGGTCGCCAGCTTGAGTACAGGCTCATCTGGTGTGAGGAAAAGCCCACCAGCTTGGACCCAAGGTCGCTGGCTTGAGCAAGGGATTACTCGGTCTGCTGAAGGCCCGCGGTCAAGGCACATATGAGAAAGCAATCAATGAACAACTGAGGTGTTGCAACGCGCAATGAAAAACTAATGATTGATGCTTCTCATCTCTCTCCGTTCCTGTCTGTCTATCCCTCTCTCTGACTCACTCTCTATCTCTGTATAAAACAAATAAATAAATAAATATTTTTTTTTTAAAAGAAAAAAACAATAAAACAAAACTTTTAAATCTAGATCTGTGGTGGTGTAGTGGATAAAGCATCGACCTGGAAAGCTGAGGTCACTGGTTCGAAACCCTAGGCTTGCCTGGTCAAGGCACATACAACAAGCAACCAATGAATACCTAGTGTGAAGCAACTACTTCTCGTCCCCAGCCCCTCTAAAATCAATAAATAAAATCTTTAAAAATAAATAAATAAAAAATAAATCTTTAGCCTGACTAGGCACTGACATAGTGGGTAGAGTGTCAGACTGGGACACAGAGGACCCAGGTTTGAAATTCCGAGGTCACCAGCTTGAGCGTGGGGTCGCTGGCTTGAGTGTGGGATCATAGACATGACCCCATGGTCACTGGCTTGAGTCCAAAAGTTGCTGGCTTGAAGCCCAAGGTCACTGGCTTATGCCCAAGGTCACTGGTTTGAGCAAGGTGTCAGTCACTAGCTCTGCTGTAGCCCCCTGGTCAAGGCACATATAAAAAAGCAATCAATGAACAACTAAGGAGACTGAGGAGCTGCAGTAAAGAAATGGTGTTTTCCGGCCCTGGCCGGTTGGCTCAGTGGTAGAGCGTCGGCCTGGCGTGCAGAAGTCCCGGGTTCGATTCCCGGCCAGGGCACACAGGAGAGGCTCCCATCTGCTTCTCCACCCCTCCCCCTCTCCTTCCTCTCTGTCTCTCTCTTCCCCTCCCGCAGCTAAGGCTCCACTGGAGCAAAGATGTCCAGGGCGCTGGGGATGGCTCTGTGGCCTCTGCCTCAGGCGCTAGAGTGGCTCTGGTCGCAACATAGTGAGGCCCAGGATGGGCAGAGCATCGCCCCCTGGTGGGCAGAGCATTGCCCCTGGTGGGCGTGCCTGGTGGATCCCAGTCGGGCGCATGTGGGAGTCTGTCTGACTGTCTCTCCCCGTTTCCAGCTTCAGAAAAATACAAAAAAAAAAAATTGGTGTTTTCCATCTCTCTCCCTTTCTGTCTGTCTGTCTCTACCTGTCCCTCTCTGTCTGTCTCTGTCACAGAATAAATAAATAAATAGATCTTGTGACTATTCTAAAACCTACCAAATTGTACACTTATCTAAAAGGGTGAATTTTATGGCATGTGAATTATATCAGAATGAAAATAAAAATAAAGAAGTGGTACAAGGAATGAGGGGGAAATTATAGATATACTTTAAATCTTCTTTAATCAGTTCCCCTCAGTCATCAGCAACAAGGTTAGTCTCAACTAATACTATTATTAGCAATTACTGTGGTAAAATTTGTAGTTCCTTTCCCAACATTTACATATATATATATATATATATATATATGTAAATCTCCACAGCAAATATGCAAGGTGATTTGTTAATTTGTTTTTCTTTGTGATTTTAATACTTAAAATCTTTTTGAGGGAAGTTCCACAACTTTATCCCCCTCCCCCTGACTCCACCCCTAGGGCCTCCTCTATAGACTTTCCCCCTCATGTGGACTCTGCTTAAATTAGCCTAGTTTTCTTTTTAATCAAATCTCCAGGAACCAATTCATCATCACTGATATTTATCTAACATGCTTGATTTTGATCATTGCTAAAAACCCTTTAAAAAAATTTTTTGGATAATGCCAATCACAAAGAAAAAAAAAGGGTTATCATTTACTTGACCGGTAAAAGACATTTACAACATTTGAAAAACACACGCCAGTCGGCTTACCTGACAGTAAGAAAGATTGCAGCCGAAAGCTGTGTCTGCCAGACAATGGTGTTAGATTTACTGTGCTTCCTGAAAGCCTGGGAGGGTATCGCCTGGCATCTTGATAAGGAAATCAATTACTTACCTCATTCTGAGTGAAAAGAATGAAAGGATTGAAAAAAAACAAAACCAAAACAGTAAGAATAAAACAAATTGGGAAGAGACACACACTTCACGCTAGTATTGCTTTGCCTGAAAAGATAGTCTCTATGCTTTCAAATAGTCACAGTGATTTTTATTCCTTCATCCCTGGGTCCTCGAAAATCACAGAGAACACCTGTCCTGGAAGCAGCCAGCAGCCAGCCTTCAGCCACACCTGATCTAATTTTTCTCATCTTGTCAGGACAATAACCCAAAGTGGCCTCTGATCCTCCCCACCAGAGGCTTCCCATTCAAGAATCACAGCCCCTGCTGGCCTGAGAGTAGGAAACAAACTTAGTTTCCAGGAAGAAGTTACCCATCATCTTTTTTCTGAACTGGGTTTCCGCTGTCCTGGAGTCACTTCTTTTGGACTCTGCTGGCTCCCTTAACAGCCCCGGCAAACAGAAGTGTAGCAAGTCCAGGGGTTTCCAAAGCCTCTTTTAGTCTTCCTAATGGGTCATTTTCACCAAACAATCTAGGGACAGAATATTTGCATTTCCTGATCGATTCACTAAAGCTGCCCCAAGTACTTTCAGCCTTGTCACGATCTTCTCACCCTCACAAACACTGCTTTCTTCGCCGGGAAGCTATAAAGCCAACGTTTTAGGAGATTCAGAATTTTATTTAAAAATGTATTTGCTCTACTCAAAAGTGAATTATGTTAGTTTGGTCATAAAATGAGTGACCTTTTTTTTAGTGGAAGGGGAGGTGGTAAATAAAACATGAGATTCATTTGCCAGCTGATGGCTGAAGGCATAAAATAAATAAGAGGCTGGAGGAAGGGAGGGAAGCTTCCCACACCTCAACTGGGATAGTGTGTGGAGCATGGATTGAGACTGGAAGAAAAGGATCTGCTTTGCCTTGCCCTGGGAAAACACACACACACACACACACACACACACACACACACAAGCATGCACATCCATATGGAACAGATTGCCCTCAAGGGTAGTCATGGCCAGGCTGGACCTAATTTCATACGCTCTGCCCTCAGCCAAGGGTAGTGTAGTTTTACACCAGCACTGTGTCTTGCTTTGCTGATTCTCCGCCTTCTCTCATGTGCAGACCCACATCACAGAGGCAAGGACCAGAAAGAAGTTTTGCAGACATGCCTAAGCCTATTTGTAAAGAGAGAATCCCTTGGCCAGAGCAGTAGCCTAGAAATGAATGAATCCTGAATTTAGCAAGGGGTCTCAGACCACCTGCCGCTCTTTCTCCTTCCTGACCCCTCCATGAGGGGATCCTGGGCTCAACCTAAGTGAGGAGAAGCCTGGACACAGATGATGAGGTATTACAGGCTCCTGGGTCTAGTCCTGCTTGCAATCCTTTTCTTAAAGATATCACATGTATCTTTGCCCTATAAACACTCGAGTGCATTTTGATCAAAAGAATTCTTTTTTATTTAATTATATATATATATTTTTTATTTTTTTATTTTTTTACAGAGACAGAGAGAGAGTCAGAGAGAGGAATAGACAGGGACAGACAGACAGGAACGGAAAGATGAGAAGCATCAATCATTAGTTTTTATTTGTGCATTGCAACACCTTAGTTGTTCATTGATTGCTTTTTCATATGTGCCTTGACTGCGGGCCTTCAGCAGACTGAGTAACCCCTTGCTTGAGCCAGTGACATTGGGTTGAAGCTGATGAACTTTTTGCTCAAACCAGATGAGCCCATGCTCAAGCTGGTGACCTCGGCGTCCTGAACCTGGGTCCTCTGCATCCCAGTTCGATGCTCTATTCACAGCGCCACCGCCTGGTCAGGCTTATTTAATTTTTTAAATGTTTATTTTATTGATATTAGAGAAAGGGAGAGAGCAGGAGAGAGACAGAAACATCTGTTCCTGTATGTGCCCTGACTAGGATTGAACTGGCAACCTCCACACTTTGGGATGATGCTCCAAGCAAGCGAGCCATCTAGCCAGGGCCAAAAGAATTATTGAGTCCCTGGCCGGTTGGCTCAGTGGTAGAGCGTCGGCCCAGTGTGTGGATGTCCCGGGTTCGATTCCCGGCCAGGGCACACAGGAGAAGAGCCCATCTGCTTCTCCACCCTTCCTCCTCTCCTTTCTCTCTATTTCTCTCTTCTCTCGAAGCCAAGGCTTCATTGGAGCAAAGTTGGCCCAGGTGCTGAGGACGGCTCCATGGCCTCTGCCTCAGGTGCTAGAATGGCTCTGGTTGCAATGAAGCAACACCCTAGATGGGCAGAGCATCGCCTCCTGGTGGGCATGCCAGGTGGATCCCAGTCAGGTGCATGTGAGAGTCTGTCTGTCTGCCTCCCTGCTTCTGACTTCAGAAAAATAAAAAATAAATTAATTAATTTTAAAAAAGAAAGAATTCTTGAGCTGCATGATGGAGGGATTCGTAGGAAGGCTAGAGTTGAAATGTTTTACAAAGAAATCAGGATGTAGTATATAAAACCCAGATATTATTCTGGTTCTGTGGGGATGAGAGTTAAAAACAGATTTCAAGGTAAGTCTTGAGCAGTTGGAATACATGACAGTGCTCTCAGTCTTGGACAATGTTCCTGCCCTTTTACTGGGGCTGATAAAACTGTCCAACCTGGCCTTCTGGGCCTCCTCTTCCCCTTGGTGACCTCATATATTTGTCAGACCCACCTGAGCCTTGGTCTCATGGTTCCAGACCAACAGCATGGGCGCCACCTCCAGGCCAAGCCCAAGAAGTGAGGTTTTGTGAGCTGGATTGATATTGCCAGATGTGTGTATTCTGGGAAGTGTGTGTCCATCCTCAACATGCAGGGAAAGGTAGTTGGTCTCCTAGGTTGGGAACACTCTCTCCCAGGCAATTCTAGAATCTAGGGTTTCTTGAGGCTTAGGCATCTGGGTGGTCCACCCCCAACTTTATCCTGTTTGTCCCAAGTGACCTCAGAAAAGAGATGGGATTCCTCCTGTACCAACCTTGCTGCATGTCTGGTGTCAGATGAATTTCTAACACGTCCTTGACCTTCCTCAAATCAGTCTGGCCTTACAGCCTGAAAGCCAGTTCTTCTAGGCTGTTTTAAGAACTCCCCAGCCTGGTAGAGCGTCGGCCTAGCGTGCGGAGGACCCGGGTTCGATTCCCGGCCAGGGCACACAGGAGAAGCGCCCATTTGCTTCTTCACCCCTCCGCCGCGCTTTCCTCTCTGTCTCTCTCTTCCCCTCCCGCAGCCAAGGCTCCATTGGAGCAAAGATGGCCCGGGCGCTGGGGATGGCTCTGTGGCCTTTGCCTCAGTTGCTAGAGTGGCTCTGGTCGCAACATGGCGACGCCCAGGATGGGCAGAGCATCGCCCCCTGGTGGGCAGAGCGTCGCCCCATGGTGGGCGTGCCGGGTGGATCCCGGTCGGGCGCATGCGGGAGTCTGTCTGACTGTCTCTCCCTGTTTCCAGCTTCAGAAAAAATGGAAAAAAAAAAAAAAAAAAAAAAAAAAAGAACTCCCCAGCCTAAGTGACTTCCTCTTCTGCTACACCATGTGAAGAAACCAGGAATGGCTAATGTCCATGACCTTGTGGAGAAGACAGAATGTCTGGTGAGCTAGGCAGCCTTCAAGGAAGGAAGTCCCCCCACTCACCTGACGGCCAGCAGTGCCCAGAGCACACTTGGCTCAGCTCAGGCCTCATTACAGACTTCAAAGAGTTGGATTCTCACATTTGCCAGCTGAGCAGCCCAAACTGTCACAATTGTTGGGGGTGGCAGGGAAGCCCCACCTCCAAAGCCCAGGGCCTGAGAACTTTGCTTTGCTCCTGGTCTAAACATGTCTGCCGGACCACCACCCAACTGAGTGAAAGACAAATCCACCCGAAAGTAAGGAATGCACAGGATCCTCTTCCACCTGAACAGCCACCAATGTCCTGGCAGCAGGACCACACACACCATGCTGGTATAAGCAGGACACTACTCAGCATGCCACAGAGGATCAATTCAAAATCTTGAACATGGTCCAAGGGAACTTCCGGTGGCCCTGTGGTCTGGAAACTGTCCATAAAATCCATTGGCTCTTGAGTTGCAGGTTTTGTGGCTGAGAATAGACAGTGATAGCAGAAGTCCTAAGGGTTGATGTACCCTCTCAAGGGCCATCACATCATGATGGGAAGCAGGTCTGCTGACTGGACCTTTCCACTAGATTCCTCAGGGAATACATCAATCAAGCTCTGGAGGAAGGGTTTTCAACCATTTTCATCTCATGGCACACATTAATTACTAAAATTCTGCAGCACACCAAAAAATATATTTTGTGTCAATCTGACAAAACAAACAAACAAACAAACCAGGTATGCCCTATCCTGTTGCTCAGTGATTAGAGTGTTCTTTTGGCCCACCAGAGTCATGGGTTCGATCCCTAGTCAGGGCACATGTGAGAAACAACTAATGAGTATACAACTAAATGGAACAACTAAGTGGAATGAGTTTATGCTTCTGTCTCTCCTTCTCTCTTTATCTCTTTCTCCCTCCCTCTCTTTCTTTCTCTCTCTCATTCCCCCTTTCTCCCCCTCTCTCAAATCAATGGAGAATATTTTTTAAAAACAGGTATAATTTTTATTCATTCATATTGACGACTATTGTGTTGTCTATTGTCATTTCTTTATTTGACAACCTAAGGGAAAAGAGGTCAGTGCTCCTGACTAAATAGTCAGGTATTGCATGTTTTCTCTTTGTTTTTAATTTTTATTTATTGATTTTTAGAGAGATAGGAAGGAAGAGAGAAGGAAAGACAGGAATATCAATCTGTTCCTGTATATGCCCTCACCAGGGATCAAACTAGCAACCTCTGCACTTCAGGACAATGATCTAACCAACCAAGCTGTCCAGCCTGGGCAGGTATTGCATGTTTTAAAAATTCTTATGGGGGGTCCTGGCAGGTTGGCTCAGTGGTAGAGCCAACATTTGACCTGGTGTGTGAAAGTCCTGAGTTCGATTCCCAACCAGGGCACACAGGAGAAGCGCCCATCTGCTTCTCTACCCCTACTCCTCCCCCTCTCCTTCCTCTCTATCTCTCTCTTCCTCTACTGCAGCCAAGGCTCCATTGGAGCAGAGTTGGCCTGGACGCTGAGGATGGCTCCATGGCCTCCGCCTCAGGCGCTAGAATGGTTCCAGTTGCAATGGAGCAACGCCCCAGGTGGGCAGAGCATCGCCCCCTGGTGGACATGCCAGGTGGATCCCAGTCGGGCGCATGCAGGAATCTGTCTCTCTGCCTACCCACTTCTCATTTCAGAAAAATAACCCCCCCCAAAAAAATAAATTAAAAAATCTATGGCACATCCATTGAAAATCACCACTCTAGAGAACTCTCTCTGTTGCTCCTTACCTGCCAAGAAACACAGCTGTACCACTCACCTTAACTCTGCAAAATTTGCATAGAGCTCACTTCCTATCCGTGTCTAAAACACATTGATACACATCTCCCAAGGCTTCCATTCCTTCAACTTTTTAAATAACCAACCACACTACCAGCAAACTACCAGGACCTCAGGAGTTTGCACCCTGAGAATGGACACCAGAATCACCTGAGAAGCTCTTTAAAAACAGGGGTCCTGCCCTGGCCAGGTAGCTCAGTTTGTTAGAGTATCTTCCCAATATGCCAAGGTTATGAGTTTGATCCCTGATTAGAGCACATATAAGGATCATCCAATGGGCCTGACCTGTGGTGGCACAGTGGGATAAAGCATCGACCTGGAACACTGAGGTTGCCGGTTTGAAACTTTGGGTTTGCCTGGTCAAGGCACATATGGGAGTTGATGCTTCCTGCTCCTCCCCCTTCTCTCTCTCTCTCTCCCCTCTCTCTAAAAATCAATAAATAAAATATTTTTAAAAAAAGAATCATCCAAAGGATGCATAAATAAGTGGAACAATAAATCAGTGTCTCTCTCTCTCTCTCAAATCAATAAATAAAAATTTAAAGAGACCCTGGCCAGGTAGCTCAGTCAGTTAGAGCATCATCCTGACATACCAAGGTTAAAGGCTCAATCACCCATCAAGGCACATACCAATGACATGGAGTCAACCAATGACAGCATGTAGAAGTCAATGTTTCTCTCTTTCTCTCCCTTCTTCTCTCTCTAAAATTCAATATTTTTTTTTTATTTTAAGAAAAAATAATGTCTCACCAGAAGGAGACACTCATCTGGTCACTTGATTGCCAACAAAGGCATCAAGGCAACCTAATCAGGAAAGGAAAATGTCTCTAACAAATGTTGCTGGAAACTGGATAAACATATATAGGCTAAAAAACAAATAAATAAAAAACAAATCGCAACCCTTTACCTCACACCACACACAAACATTAATTCAAGATGGAGTCTAGACCTAAGTATAAAAGCTAAAACTATAAAGCTTTTAGCAGAAAACATAAGAGATTATCTTTATCACTCAATACATGCAGAGGTTTCATAAGACCAGAAAGCAATACTCATAAAAGTAAAGTTAATAAATTAGATTTATTAAAGTTTAAAACTTTTGCTCATCAAAGACATCATGAACCAAAGAAATAGATGAGTCACAGACTTAGTGAGAGTTTTCTCAAAATATGTATCTGACAGGCCTGACCTGCGGTGGCACAGTGGATAAAGCGTCGATCTGGAAATGCTGAGGTCACCAGTTCGAAACCCTGGGCTTGCCTGGTCAAGGCACAAATGGGAGTTGATGCTTCCAGCTCCTCCCCTTCTCTCTCTCTGTCTCTCTCTCTCTCTCTTCTCTCTCCCTCTCTGTCTCTCTCTCTCCCTCTCTCTCTCTTCTCTAAAAATGAATAAATAAAATAAAATAAATACATATGTATCTGACAGCCTGACCAGGTGGTGGCGCAGTGGATAGAGTATCGGACTGGGATGCAGAGGACCCTGGTTCGAGACCCCAAGGTCGCCAGCTTGAGCGCGAGCTCATCTGGTTTAAGCAAAGCTCACCAGCTAAAAAAAAAAAAAAAAAAGCTCACCAGCTAGAGCCCAAGGTCACTGGCTCAAGCAAAGGGTCACTCGGTCTGCTGCAGCCCCCCGGTCAAGGCACATATGAGAAAGCAATCAATGAACAACTAAGGAGCCTTAACGAAGAATTGATGTTTCTCATCTCTCTCCCTTCCTGTCTGTCTGTCCCTCTCTCTGACTCTCTCTGTCTCTGTCACAAAAAAATAAAAGACAACTTTAAAAATAAATAAATATATATATCTGACAAAGAAGAGGTACCCAGGATATAAAAATAATTCTTAAAACTCAATAATAGAAAGAATTCATTTCTAAAATAGGCAAAGAATATGAAGACACTTCACAAAGGAAGATATATGAATGGCCAATGTGCACATAAAAAGGGCTCTCCATCATCTAGTCATCAGGGAAATACAAGCTAGAATCACAATGAGAGACTTCTACACTCCCACCAAAATGGCTAAAATTCAAGACTGAAAACACCAAATGCTGAAGAGGACACGGAATCACCAGAACTCCACACAGTTTTGTTGGGAGTTTCAAATGGGACAACTTTGGGAAAATGTGTGACAGTTTTTCATAAATTTAAACATATACCTTACCTTATGACCCAGTACATCCATTCCTATGTATTTACCTAAGAGGTATAAAAACATGCAAACACACATACACACACACACACAGTTGTACAAAACATTTATGGAAGCTTTATTTGCAATAGCTAAAAACTGTAAATAGTTTAGGTCCCCATCAACAGGAGAATGACTAAAAAAAGAACCCTTGTATTTCATACAATGGATGATAGCTCAGCAGTAAAAAGGGATCACTACTGATACATACAACAACATAAATCCCCAAAACATTATGTTAAAAGTGAAAGAAGCCTGCCCTGGCCAGGTAAACTCTGTTGGTTAGGGTGTCATGACCATATGCCAAGGTTATAGGTTCAATCCCCACTCAGGGCATATAGAGAATCAACCAAAGAATGCATAAATAAAAAGGAACAACAAATCAGTGTTTCTCTCTCTCTCTCTCCCCCTTCTTCTCTCTCTAAAATCAATAAGTAGAAATTAAAAAAAAAATGAATGCATAGATAAGTGAACAACAAATCATTGTTTCTATCTCTCTCTTCCCCTCTCTCTCTAAAATCAATCAATAATTTTTTTGAAGCCTGGCCAGGTGGTGGCACAGAGCATTGGCCTGGGATGCTGAGGACCCAGGTTTGAAACCACAAGGTTGCTGTCTTCAGCGTGGGCTCATCTGACTAGAGTGTGGGCTTGCGAACTTGAGCGTGGGGTCACTGGCTTAAGCCCAAGGTCACTAGTTTTTGCAAGGGGTCACTCAGTCTGCGGTAGTCCCTCAGTCAAGGCACATATGAGAAAGCAATCAATGAACAACTAAGATGCCACAAAGAAGAATTGATGCTTCTCATCTCTCGCCTTCCTATATATCTGTCCCTCTCTCAATTTTGCAAAAAGGAATTAAAGTTTTTTTAAAGATTTTATTTATTCATTTTAGAGGAGAGAGACAGGGAGGGAAAAAGAGAGAAAAGGGGGGAAGAGCAGGAAGCATCAACTCCCATATGTGCCTTGACCAGGCAAGCCCAGAGTTTCGAACTGGCAATCAGCTTTCCAGGTCAATGCTTTATCCACTGAGCCACCACAGGTCAGACAAAAAAATAATAATTTTTTTTTTTTGTATTTTTTCTGAAGTTGGAAACGGGGAGGCAGTCAGACAGACTCCTGCATGCACCTGACTGGGATCCACCCAGCATGCCCACCAGGGGGTGATGCTCTGCCCATCTGGGGCATTGCTCTGTTGCAACCAGAGCCATTCTAGCCCCTGAGGCAGAGGCCACAGAGCCATCCTTAGCACCCAGGCCAACTTTGCTCCAATGGAGCCCTGGCTGCAGGAGGGGAAGAGAGAGACAGAGAGGAAGGAGAGGGGGAGGGGTGGAGAAGCAGATGGGCGCTTCTCCTGTGTGCCCTGGCCGGGAATCGAACCTGGGACTCCTGCACGCCAGGCTGACGCTCTACCACTGAGCCAACAAGCCAGGGCAATAATTTTTTTTTTTAATTCAAAGGTTTGCCTTGGCTGGTAGACTCAGTGGATAGAGTGTCAGCCTGAGGTATGGATTTCTGGGTTCGATTCCTGGTCAGGATACACAGGAGAAGTGACCATCTACTTCTCCCCCACTTCCTCTCCTCATTTTCTCCCTCTTTCCCTCTCTCAGCCAATGGCTCAATTGGTTCAAGCATCAGCCCTGGGCACAGATGATAGCTCGGCCCAGCGTCAGCGTCAGGTGCTAAAAATAGCTCAGTTGATCCGAGCATAGACCCAAGACAGGTGTTGCCAGGTGGGTCCCGATCATGGTGCATATGAGAATTTGTCTCTTGGCCCTGGCCGGTTGGCTCAGTGGTAGAGCGTCGGCCTGGCGTGCAGAAGTCCCGGGTTCGATTCCCGGCCAGGGCACACAGGAGAAGCGCCCATCTGCTTCTCCACCCCTCCCCCTCTCCTTCCTCTCTGTCTCTCTCTTCCCCTCCTGCAGCCAAGGCTCCACTGAAGCAAAGATGGCCCGGGCGCTGGGGATGGCTCCTCAGCCTCTGCCCCAGGCGCTAGAGTGGCTCTGGTCGCAACAGAGCAACGCCCCGGAGGGGCAGAGCATCACCCCCTGGTGGGTGTGCCGGGTGGATCCCAGTCGGGCACATGCGGGAGTCTGTCTGACTGTCTCTCCCCATTTCCGGCTTCAGAAAAATACAGGAAAAAAAAAAAAAGAGAGAGAGAGAGTTTGTCTCTCTATCTCCTCTCCAATCACTTAAAAAAATTTTTTTTCAAAGGTTGCCCTGCCGGTCTGACCTGTGGTGGCGCAGTGGGATAAAGCATCGACCTGGAACACTGAGGTCGCCGGTTCCAAACCTTGGGCTTGCCTGGTCAAGGCACATATGGGAGTTGATGCTTCCTGCTCCTCCCCCTTCTCTCTCTCTCTGTCTCTCTCTCTCTCTCACTCCTCTCTCTCTAAAAAAATCAATAAATAAAATATTAAAAAAAAAAAAAAGTTGCCCTGCCTAGGTGGTTCAGTGGATAAAGCATCAACCCAGTGCACTGAGGTCACGGGTTTGATACCCAGTCAAGGCACATATGGGAGGCAATCAATGGGTACATGGCTGAGTGGAACAACAAGTTGATTCTTTCTCTTCTCTCTCTCTCATCAGTGGGAAAAAAACCTATTATTTTTAAAAATGTCCAAAGGTTGCAGATAACAGCTAAGTGTAAAGTAAAATCTTATTTTATATGTGAGAATGTGATATATCTGTGTGTGTTCATAAGTTCTTAATTATTCATCTTTTTATACTGTTTTTAAGTGTAATGATTCTAATGCTTCTATATTGAGTATCCCAGGTATGAGGGGACCTACTTGGCCCCTTAAGCCATGAAGCAGATGGGAAAGAATGCATCCACTGGGAAAGAGGTGGGGTGCAGGGGTGTGTGAGGGTGTTCCAAGAGCAGCCCCTTGAGAGATGGCCAGAAGGGCATTTTTTTCCCTCAATTTAATTTTTAAATTGATTTTAGAGAAAGAGGAAGGGAGACAGAAATATTGGTCTATTCCTGTATGTGCCCTGATTGGGGATCAAACCTGCAACCTTTGAGTATTGGGATGATGCTCTAACCAACTGAGTTACCTGGCCAGGGCAGGACACCATTCGTTTATTGCTGTTTTGCAAGAATTTTGGTCTCTTTGCAACCTGCTATGATGGTTGTAGGTTCTCTTTACAATTTGCCATTTTGTCAAAAAATTCTTTCTGGATAGCCCCTCTAATCATCTTCCTTCCTTCCTTCCTCCCTCCCTCCCTTCCTTCCTTCCTTCCTTCCTTCCTTCCTTCCTTCCTTCCTTCCTTCCTTCCGCTTTCTCTCTCTCTCTCTCTCTCTCTCTCTCCTTCCCTCCTCCCTCCCTTTCTTCCTCCTTCCCTTTCTTCCTTCCTCCCTTTCTTTTGCAAGAGAAAGAGAGACAGACAGACAGGAAGGGAGAAAGATGAGAAGCATCGATTTATAGTTACAGCATTTTACTGTTCATTGATTGCTTTCTCATATGTGCCTTGACTGGGGAGCTCCAGCCAAGCCAGTGACCCCTTACTCAAGGCAGTAACCTTTGGGCTCAAGCCAGTGACCATGGGGTCATGTCTAGGATCCCACGCTCAAGTCAGCAACCCCATGCTCAAGCCGATGAGCCCATGCTCAAGCTGGCATCCTTGGGGTTTCGAAACTAGGACCTCAGCATTCCAGGTCTACATTCGATCCACTGCACCACCACCAGTCAGGCCCAAAGAGTACTTTTAATCAAAAAAGAAATAATAGCCTGATCAGGTGGTGGCACAGTGGATAGAGCATCGACCTGGGATGCAGAGGACCCAGGTTCGAAGCCCCGAGGTTGCCCACTTTAGCAATGAATCATCAACATGATCCCAAAAGTTGCTGGCTTGAAGCCCAATGTCGTTGGCTTGAGGAAGGGGTCACTGGGTTGACTGGAGCCCCCTAGGTCAAGCCACATATGAGAAAACAATAAATGAACAACTAAAAAGTGACACAACTACAAGTTGATACTTCTTATCTCGCTCCCTTCCTATCTCTCTCAAAACAAAATACTCCTTGGGTAATGTTTTTTCACAAGTCTTCCCTTTTCTGAGATATTTTTATTTGGATTTCACTTCCGCTTCCTTTCCTTTCTGTGTTGAATGTGCCAGGGTCCCAGGAGTACCTGCACCCTTGCAGCCTTCGAATGCAGGCATGCCAAGGCAAGCCGGAGGCTAGTCTGCATGAATTATCTCCTGGAAAGAATGCATCCTAAGGGAAGACAGCTTTAGGCAGACAAACCCGCACCGGAATAAGCCTCAGGCCATACAGAGGTGGTGCTTGTCACTCTTACCTGTCTAGTCCCTGACCCAGCCACCTGGAACCCAGTGTCCCTGGTCCAAGCTGTCTCAGTCAGAGAGTGGCCTTGCTCCCACTTCTACATGGATATATCACAGGAGACAACATGCATAGGAAAAGAAAAGGCAGCTTTGGCCTCCTGCTCATCAACATGGGTGGTATCATGTATGATAGTTCAATGTATCAACTTGACTAAAGTATATTACCCAGTTATTCAACCAAACATTAATCCGGGTGTTGCTGTAAAGGTATTTTAACAAATGTGATTTAAAAAATCAACTGAGCTTAAATAAATAAACAAACAAATTAATTAAATTTTTAAAAATCAACTGAGTTTAAGAAAAAGAGATTAGGCCCTGGCCTGTTGGCTCAATGGTAGAGTGTCGGCCTGGCATGTGGGAGTCCCGGGTTCAATTCCCGGCCAGGGCACACAGGAGAAGCGCCCATCTGCTTCTCCACCCCTCCCCTTCTCCTTCCTCTCTGTCTCTCTCTTCCCCTCCCACAGCCGAGGCTCCATTGGAGCAAAGTATGCCTGGGCGGGCGCTGAGGATGGCTCTGTGGCCTCTGCCTCAGGCGCTAGAATGGCTCTGATTGTGGCAGAGCGACGCCCCAGATGGGCAGAGCATCGCCCCCCCTGGTGGGCATGCCAGGTGGATCCCGGTTGGGCGCATGTGGAAGTCTGTCTGACTGCCTCCCCGTTTCCAACTTAAGAAAAATACAAAAAAAAAAAGAAAGAAAAAAAGAAAAGGAGATTATCCTTGATAATCTGGGTGAGCCTCATTTAATCATTTGAAAGGCCTTAAGAACAGAACTGAGGCTCCCCTGAAAAAGAAGAAATTTGTGAATCATAGCATTAGCTCTTGCCCAAGAGTTTCCAGCCTGCCCTGCCCTACAGGTTTCAGACTTTGCACCCCTCACTCACCTTCTCTCCCTATTTCTGATGCCAGACAGTCCTGGGTTCAAAACCAGCCTCAGTCACTCAAGCAGAGTGACCACAAGTGAGTGCCCTCACATCTCTGACCCTCTTCATTTCCTCAGCTGCGGGACATAGCCTGGTCCTCACAGCGCTCTTGTCAGGACATGAAACCACGCATGTAAAGGGTGGAAGGAAGCATTGCTCACAAAAGGTGGTTACTAATTGTGCTGAGCAGTCAGTCATTCTGCCTCCGGGGTTTGAGTTCCACCCCCTAGTCCCTCTGGCTCACCTGACCTGCAGACTCACAACCTTGTGAACAAACTGTGATTTTTGCATAGTGTTAATGGCTACTGTGAACCTGTTTCTGAGCTTGATAGTCACAACCCTGTTACCCATATCTTCTTGACGTCTATCCTGGCAAGTCTTGCCCCTTGTTTCAATTTTCTTACCACAAGTGGCACTTCTTTTTTTGACCAGTGGCAACCGCCCCATGCTCCAAACTGCTATGGCCCCATGACCTTTCATATCTAGCCTCTTCCTGTTTTGCTTTGGATACCCTGATGCAAGCTCCCATCTACACCAGATAACTGCCCCAAAATGGTGCCGAATGGGTCCCACGCTTCAGATGTAGCCTGCATCCATGTCATGTGGCTACACATAGCAAAGTCCCTTCTGCACACATGCTTGCTGTGTTAAGAAATCTGATTGAAGGAAACACTCAGCTAAATAAATAAAAATAAAACCTGCTGTGTGGATGGCAATTAACTCTACATACAAAGCACCTGCTAGCAAGTTATCACCTTTGATTATCACAAGAATCCCAGTTAAGTAAGAAAGGTGGAGTTAGCCTTACTTTGAAGCTGCAAAATTAAAGCACAGGAAATAAATTACCCAAGTTTGTTGACTTAGTGGTGGTGGTAAAATGAGCATCCTATCACTTCCAAGTTAGTGCTCTTCCCATTAGTCTATATTGCTTCCCAAAATGACTAATAGCTCTTCGCTCTCCCAGTGGTATATGCGGTTTTTTAAAATCACTTTTTAATCTTTTTTTCTTTTTCTTTTTTTTTACAGAGACAAAGAAAGAGTCAGAGAGAGGGATAGACAGGGACAGACAGATGAGAAGCATCAATCATTAGTTTTTCGTTGCGCATTGTGACCCCTTAGTTGTTCATTGATTGCTTTCTCATATGTGCC
Organism: Saccopteryx leptura; assembly: GCF_036850995.1. NCBI lineage: Eukaryota > Metazoa > Chordata > Mammalia > Chiroptera > Emballonuridae > Saccopteryx > Saccopteryx leptura. The sequence goes on from NC_089507.1 coordinate 164,014,753, forward strand.
TTGACCGCGGGCCTTCAGCAGACTGAATAACCCCTTGCTGGAGCCAGCGGCCTTGGGTCCAAGCTGGTGAGCTTTGCTCAAACTAGATGAGCCCGCGCTCAAGCTGGTGACCTCGGGGTCTTGAACCTGGGTCCTTGGCATCCCAGTCTGAAGCTCTATCTACTGCGCCACCGCCTAGTCAGATGGGTTTTTTTTTTTAATATTTTATTTATTCATTTTAGAGAGGAGAAAGAAAGAACGAGAAACGAGGAGGAGCAGGAAGCATCAACTCCCATACGTGCCTTGACCAGGCAAACCAGGGGTTTCAAACCAGAGACCTCAGCATTCCAGGTCGATGCTTTATCTTCTGCACCACCACAGGTCAGGCAATATGTTTCTTAAGTCTCTAAATTTATAGCTTATCGTTCTCCTTCTATTACATCCTTGCAACTTATTTTATAGTAGAAAACCTAAATTATATATAAATAGTGTGTGTGTGTATTTTTTTTTTTTTTGGTATTTTTCTGGAGCTGGAAATGGGGAGGCAGTCAGACAGACTCCCGCATGCGCCCGACCGGGATCCACCGACATGCCCACCAGGGGGCGATGCTCTGCCCATCTGGGGCATGCTCTGCTGCAACCAGAGCCATTCTAGTGCCTGAGGCAGAGACCACAGAGCCATCCCGAGTGCACCGGCCAACCTTGCTCCAATGGAGCCTTGGCTGCGGGAGGGGAAGAGAGAGACAGAGAGGAAGGAGAGGGGGAAGAATGGAGAGGCAGATGGGCGCCTCTCCTGTGTGCCCTGGCCGGGAATCAAACCTGGGACTCCTGCACGTCAGGCCGATGCTCTACCACTGAGCCAACCAGCCAGGGCCGTAAATTATATTTTAAAACACTTAATCAAAATTATCTGAGATCATAGGTTGGTCTTAAAGCAAACAGTATCAGTTAGGAAAGGGTAATTCCCCATACTTTCTACCCTTTTATAGTCAAACACTGATTCACTTACAAGGGAGTAATCAATGAAAAGAGAGCACTGCATTTGTGATGTTAAGACGCACAGGGGAATCTGTTTAAGAGAGTATTTTAATTTTATAAACCAGTTTTTAAGCAGTCTAGACCCTATAGAGTTCCTCCTTTCATTGGTGGTTTCTAAAAGGAAAAGTAAAGTCACAGAGCTAGTTTTAAGTGGAAGAGCAGTGTAGACAGTACCAGCAAAGGGAAACTCCCAGGGCTTGGGCAGAGAGGTTCCTCCATGGATAAGAGCATGAAAGTGCATCAAGATGAGCATTTCTTTATTAAGGGCTCAAGGCTTCCAGAAACATGAAAGTTTAAAGGACACCTGGTTGCTATGGCTGCACAGAGTAGGAGACTGACGATCCTCATTTACTTTCCCTGTAAAGGATTACACATATAGTTCTTATCTCCATCACTGCTGTAGTTTCCCCTCACAGGGAAGGTAGAGTGAGCAGAGGTTCTTTCTGCCCCTAAACAGCTTTGGCTGAAGGGTTGGGGTCCCAGGGGTTCAGCCTGCGGGTAGGAGGGAGCGGGCCCTCTTACCCTCGGCCCTTTGAGTCTTGCCAAAGCACACCGTGCCTTGAGAGAGGGTGGTTCTGGGAGCGCAGCAGAGCTGCTGGGCTGGGCGGTCAGTCAGAGGTCTGGACAACGCCAGGGATGCCTGGCTCTGGGAATGGGGCCAAGCTGGGTCATTTTCCTGACTATTACAGGGTTCAATATACGTTCCTTTCTCCCGTCCAAGCTGGAAATTCCACTGCACTGAGCATCAGTATATGAGCATGTGTGCGCTATGAAGAGCACGTAGGGAGAAGCTGGAAGGACCCACGGTTTTGGCTTTCCCTGTGCTGAGAGCCCAGCCCTCAGGTCCAGTGCCTGGTGTCTGGCTGGAAAACTTGGATGTAGAGGAGAGAGAAGGGGCTTCCAGTCCCCTCCTAGCCTATCACAGGCCACCTGGGAAGGACAGTGTTGGTTCGACAATAAGTGAAAAGTCATACACCAATAGCAAACCGCAATTAAAGGCTTTTGGCCAGGCACTTTCCTTTCACTATTTCCTTCTATTCTCACTGCAATTCCCCAGGTAGGTGGGAAAGGACTGGAAGAAAGCAAGGAATGGGAGCTCAGTGAGGCCAAGAAACTGGCTCAAAGTTAAGCCAAATATGACTCTGGGCCAGTGACTTCCACCCTTTTTCATCTTGTGGCACACAAAATAATTACTAAAATTCTGCTGCACACTGAAAACTGTGTTTATTGCTGATCTGACAAAAAGAAAAATAGGTATAATTTTGATTCATTCATACTGGATGGCTACTATTGTGTTGACTGTTGTCATTTCTTTTTCCTTTTTTCCTTCTGAGAGAGAGAGAGAGAGAAAGGGGAAGGAGTGGGAAGCATCAACTCCCATAAGTGCCTTGATCAGGAAAGCCAGGGTTTTGAACCGGAGACCTCAGCGTTCCAGTTCGACACTTTATCCACTGTGCCACCTCAAGTCCGACTGTTGTCATTTTTTAATCTGCCAGTCTAAGGGAAAAGAGGTCAGTGTCTCTGACTAAATAGTCAATTTCTGCATGTTTTAAAAATTCTTGCAGCACACCAGTTGAAAAACCACCTCTCTATGCAAATCACTTGACTTAGAGCCTCAGTTTTCTCATCTGTAGAATGGAAGTCATAGTATTATCCACCTGGAGAAGTTAATTCAAAGAACTGATGAGCTAATTTCATGGAAGGTCAGGTTACTATGCTTTATCTAAAAATAAGGTAAGAAGGTTAGAAAGCTGGTTGCTCAGCACAGATCCAGATGTTTCCCTAGTAGCAAGGCATAATTTCTAAAATGAAATTCTTCTAGTCAATAAACTAGCTTAGCTTATGGTAAAAATCTTGTCTCTTCTCATAGGATTCAATAAGCTCATGTCATCTTGACTGATATAAATAAATGAGGCCTGTGAATATTTGTATTTTTCCCGAATTAGCCTTTGTGTTAAAAGGAGGTTGCACATGCCGAAGGGGTTGTCTTTTCCTCAGGGGCAGGACGTTTTATGCTCTGTTATCAGCAGCTTTGAACCATGTCCCCAGCACAACTTAGTCTACTGACAAACACCTGATTGACAAACACATATTTCCCCCTGTTGGACAGATGAATTAATTTATGCTCACTCTGTTAAAGATGGCTACTGCCCACGTGGGGTGGCTGATTGCCTTCTTGCTTGGGAAGGGGCTTGGTTATGCTAATGTGTGTTGGGGGAGGGGCTTTCTATCCCAAATTTTTTTTTTTTTTTAGGGAGAGCGAGAACGCAGTCCCCCACTACCACAAATTATGCAGTCGAGTTTCCCACATTTGGGGAAATTGCAGGGGTCAGCACATCTGGAGTGCAATGGATAAGCCTCGTCCTGGGAAAACCACCTTTGTGATATTGGTATCTCCCCTGCCAGGTAAGTATTATCCCAAAAGTTTTAAAAGGAGGAGCTAGAAGGCCATTTTGGGGAGAGGGACCACATTCTTGTAGAGAGGAGGAACCCATATTGTAGCAGGGCAGGGAATCCACGTGGAGGAGGCAGCCAAAATGGCGGAATGGTGAAAAAGAAGCCAGTTTGTGTAGGAGAAGGAGATGGAGAACAGAGGTGAATAAGGCTGGTGAGGTAGAAACCTTTGATTCTAGGAAAACTTGGATGAGTCAGTGGCTTTGGGAACCCTGAATGGGAAGGGAAGTGTTTTCCCACTGTGTGTTTTTACTCGCTTGCCGAGTTTGAGTTTAGAATAAAGGAAAATGGACCACCAGTTTTTGCCTCTGCAGTTTCTTTATGATTGATCTGAATTAAATGTGAACCTACATGGGCCAGGAGGCTGTGATGGTGGCCCGCGTCTACTGGCCTTACACCCCCCTCCCAATTCCTGCCCATGTTCTTAACATTTAAAGCTTCATTCATTTATTCTACACTCAAAAAATGAATTCTCTTTCTTCCTTCTGTAAATTTCCAGACTGTCTGCAGCACCAGGCACTGTCTAGATCTGGGAATACAGGACAGCTTTGGTCTTGCCTTCATGTAGCTTAGGTAGTGTAATGGGGCAAACAAGCAGTTAAAAAATGTGATCAGGCCCTGGCCAGTTGGCTCAGTGGTAGAGCGTCAGCCTGGTGTGCAGGAGTCCTGGGTTTGATTCCTGGCCAGGGCACACAGGAGAAGTGCCCATCTGCTTCTCCACCCTCCCCTTCTCCTTCCTCTCTGTCTCTCTCTTCCCCTCCCGCAGCCAAGGCTCCATTGGGGCAAAGTTGGCCCGGGCACTGAGGATGGCTCTGTGGCCTCTGCCTCAGGCACTAGAATGGCTCTGATTGCGGCAGAGTGACGCCCCAAGATGGGCAGAGCATCGCCCCCTGGTGGGCATGCCAGGTGGATCCTGGTCGGGCGCATGCAGGAGTCTGTCTGACTGCCCCCCCATTTCCAACTTCATAAAAAAAAAAAACAAAAAAAAACAAAACCGTGATCAGTACTTGGAAGGATGTTTAAAGCCAGTATCCACGGCCACCATCACAGCCACCTGGCCCATGCAGTTTCGCATTGGATTCGGACAGTTGGTAAAGAAACAATGGAGCCAAAAACTGGTGGGCCATCATCTTTAATCCTAGCTTGCACCCAGGGGGCAAGTAAAAACACACACTGGGCTCCAAAACCCACTCACATTCAGTGCTCACAAAGTTACTGTCTTATCAGAGTTTTCCTAGAATCAAAGGTTTCTAGCTCACCAGCCTTATTCACCTCTGTTCCCCATCTCCTTCCTTCTCCCTGCACAAACTGCACACTGGCTTCTCCCTCAACACTCGCCATCTTGGCTCTTCTCCTGGTGGCCTTTTTCTGCTCTGCTTTCTAATGCTAATCTCAGGAACCGAGAGAGCAAGCTTCCATTCGGGCCCCATTTTATAAATCAAAACCTTTAATCCAATATACAAAATAGGGAAGTCTCTAATACAAAGTCCCTTATCTGGGGCATGATGGGATTGCACCAACCCACACCAAAAAGGGTGGGAAAGGCTTAGTCCTAAAACCAAGCCTCAGGCTACAAGAATCCTGCTTGCCCACAGCCCGCCCCCAACATACATTAATATCACCTGGGCTACGGGCTTCCATGTGGGCAGTACCATCTTTAACAAAGTGAGCATAATATATTTTATCTGCCCAACAGATGTCAAGAGTTGATGCAGAGAAAAAAACATTAAGAAAGTCTCTCTGAGGTGGAAACCAAAAGGCTATTAAGGAGCCAGACCCACGGTGGGGCTGGAGACAGAACACCAGGCAGAGGGAATAGCTTGAACAAAGGAGTAGAGGTGGGTTTGGCATGGCTGCTTAGAGCAGACCTACAGCCTGAAGTTCAGAGAACAAGGGGACGTGACCAGGGGCCAGACCATGCAGGGCTGCATGGACTATAGTGAGAAGTTTGATGCTAAAGACCACAATGAGCCTGGCCTGTGGTGGTACAGTGGATAGAGTATCAACCTAGAACACTGAGGTTGCTGGTTCAAAACCCTGGGCTTCTTGGTCAAGGCACCTACAACAAGCAATAAATGAACAACTAAAAAGAAACAGCTACAAACAGATACTTCTTGTCCCCCTCCTTCTCTCTGTGAATTCAATAAATAAAATCTTAAAAATATATATATATACATTACAATGGTGAATTTTATGTGAATTTACTCTAATTTAAAAAAAAGAAAGAAAGAAATATACATTACAATGGTGAATTTTATGTGAATTTACCCTAATTTTTTTTTTTTTTTGTATTTTTCTGAAGCTAGAAACGGGGAGTCAGACAGACTCCCGCATGCGCCCCACCGGGATCCACCGGGCATGCCCACCAGGGGGCGAAGCTCTGTCCCTTCGGGGCGTCGCTCTGCCGAGACCAGAGCCACTCTAGTGCCTGGGGCTGAGGCCAACGAGCCATCCCCAGCGCCTGGGCCATCTTTTGCTCCAATGGAGCCTTGGCTGCGGGAGGGGAAGAGAGAGACAGAGAGGAAGGAGGGGGGGGTGGAGAAGCAGATGGGTGCTTCTCCTGTGTGCCCTGGCCGGGAATCGAACCCAGGTTCCCCGCACGCCAGGCCGATGCTCTACCGCTGAGCCAACCAGCCAGGGCCTGTAATGTATATTTCTACTGCTCCCTCCACCTGCCTTACCTCCAGCCCCTGGCGACCATTAATTTGCTTTCTGTCTTTATAGATTTGCCTCTTCTAAACATTTCATAACCACGAAATCATATACTTTATGGCCTTTTGTGACTGGTTTCTCTGGCTGAGTGTCAAGTTTTCAAGGTTCATTACGTTGTAGCATTTCTCAGCACATCACAACAAGGTTTTTAAAGGGTATGTGTGAAGCAATCCGATTCACGTTTTAGGATCCCTTTCACTGCTATGGGGAGGATGAACAGGAGAGAACCAGAGAGTGGGTGGGTGAGGCGTCGGGGCGCTGCAGTGGGGAGGGGAGGGAAGGGTGGGGGAGAGTGGGGCCCCGGAAAGAGAGCTACAATGGCAATGGAGGGCAGGGGCATGTCTGAATTACTTTATAGGCAAGCCCACAGGACGTGCTGCTGTGCTGCTGGATGGGTGGGGAGGGAAGTGTGGCAGCCGGTCCCCAGGAAGTCCCGGGCAGGGGAAACAGGTGTGGGGGAGATTAAGAATTCTATTTGGGGTATGTTAAGGTTGAAAGAGCTAATTGGAGATGTTAATTAGGTGGTGGAAATTTGAATCTGGGAATCAGTGAGAAAGTCAGAACTGGAGATAAAATCTTGAGCTGGAAATTGAGTCTAAATCCAGGGGAATATGAGTTAAATTACATGCATTATAATAAAACAATTTGCACCCCCAAGGGTGACCAAGAGTACAAATTCCTCTCAGCTCCTAGTGAAAATCAGAATATTCTGCATTTGAATGAGTACTCAGCATTTCCAAAGACAGAAGGCAGCATCCTCAAGGTCTTTACTCAGAGTCACCAACCTCACTTAACAGACCTCTTTGCATTTCTATTGCCACTCCAGAAGGTCAGTCTGTGGGCCTCAACCACCGGTAACTCTTATTGAGGGAGTTAAGTGCCTTTCAATAAGAAAGCCAACCAAGCAGGATCAAGGTCTTGGCTCCTGTTAAAAATGAATGCTTTGTTGCACGGAGATCACTCACATTGAAGAAATCAAACTTATTCATAACATGTTCCTACATTTTTATGCTTTCAAGTGATCTAACCCTCCCTGGCCAATCCATTCTCCTGTGTGAGTGGTTATCCTAATTGCTAATAAAAAGTCTCCTAGCCTGACCAGGCGGTGGCACAGTGGATAGAACATCAGACTTGGATGCAGAGGACCCAGGTTTAAGACCCCGAGGTCTCCAGCTTGAGTGTGGACTCATCTGGTTTGAGCAAAGCTCATCATCTTGGACCCAACGTCGCTGGCTATAGCAAGGGGTTACTCCATCTGCTGAAGGCCCATGGTCAAGGCACATATGAGAAAGCAATCAATGAACAACTAAGGTGTCACAACAAAAAACTAATGATTGATGCTTCTCATCTCTCTCCGTTCCTGTCTGTCTATCCCTATCTATCCCTCTCTCTGACTCTCTGTCTCTGTAAAAAAATAAAAATTAAAAAAAAAAAGTCTCTTGGTTGGAGTCCTGTAAGCAAACCAGACACCTGACTAAGACACTTGTCCACTTTTGCTTAAATAGCAGCGACTGGGCCTGGTCCCCACCTTTGGGTAGGCAGCAATGGGGAGGGAGGATGTACACTCCCAACAATGGTCTGTCTCTTGCTGCCTGCACCTGTTTATTTCAATCACTGTAAAACACAAGTGCAGGAATGCAAACAATTACCGTGAGAGGCTCAGGGGGAAAGAAATGTACTTGAACCCTCACATCAAGAATAACCATTCTCCTTCTGCTAAACTGATCCCATAGCCAGCAAAAGGCACCCACCCACTGGCAAAACCACCACTAAATCATTGACACTAGGGCTGCCTGAGGGGTTCGCTGTCAGCAACTTCAGGGCACAGAGCTTCCTTTGCTCATCTCCCGGCCCAGGCAGGTGCCCTCACTCATTCAACAAATGAATATACCTACCAGGAATCTGCCGTGACCTAGCATTTGGGTTTGACAGAGAACAAGACAGGAAGTTTGCCTCCAGGGAGCCAAAATGGACAGAGGAAAACCAGATTGACAGGTACGATAAAGGGTATGTGAGATAGTACATAGTTTCTGCAGGGAAATGAATGAGGGAGAGACATTAGGGCATACCATTGTGGGCGTAGAAGGGGGGATGTAACTTTCAGTAGGGAGCTCAGAGAAGGCTTCACTGAGATGATATTTGATTACAAACCCTAAGAAGTTGTGTAGTAAACCTGATCTGTGGTGGCGCAATGGATAAAACATTGACCTGGAACACTGAGGTCACCAGTTTGAATCCCCAGGCGAGCTAGGTCAAGGTACATATGAGAAGTCACTACAAGTTGATGCTTTCTGCTCCTTTCCCTGCTTTTCTCCCGTTCTGTCCTCACTCTAAAATCAATAAATAACATATTTTAAAAAAAAGTTGTGTGGTAGGCAGTTAGACAGACATGATGAGCAGAGCAAGGACAATGTGCCAGGTACAGAAGTGACCAAAGCAATGACAATAGGTCAGGCCTCAGTTGTGTTTCAGCTCCCAGCCCAGAAAAGCAACATTATTCACAATAGCCAAAACATGAAAACAACCCAGTTGTGTTATCACTGGATGACTAGATAAACAAAATGTGTATATACATATAGTGGAATATTATTCAGCCTTAAAAAAAAGAGGGAAATTCTGTACAGCATAGGAAATATAGTCAACAATATTATAATAACTATGTATGGTGCCAATTGGGTCCTGGAGTATCAAAGGGAACATTTCGTAAAGTGTATGATTGTCTAACTACTATGCTATATGCCCAAAACTAATACAAAATAGCCTGACCTGTGGTGGCGCAGTGGGATAAAGTGTTGCCCTGGAACACTGAGGTCACTGATTCGAAACCCTGGGCTTGCCTGGTCAGGGTACATATAGGAGTTGATGCTTCCTGCTCCTCCCCCTTCTCTCTCTCTCTCTCTCTCCCTCTTTCCCTCTCTCTCTCTTTCTCCTCTCTAAAAATTGTATAAAGTCTTTAAAAAAAACTAATACAAAATAACAGTAAATGCAAAGAAAAAAGAAAAAGAAAAAATAAAAGATTCTGACACATACTACAATATAGATAAGCCAGATACAAAAAGACAAATACTGTGTGGTTCCACCTACATGAGCTATCATAAACACAGAAAGGAGAATGTTGGTTGCCAGGGAGAGTGGTAAAAGGAGAAGTTATTGCTTAATTGGTATCAAGTTTCAGTTTTGCAAGATTAAAAAATTTTGGAGATCAGTTGCACAACAATGTGACTACACTTAACGCTACTGAACTGTACATTTAAAAATAGTTAAGAGGGCCCTGGCCGGTTGGCTCAGTGGTAGAGCGTCGGCCTGGCGTACAGGAGTCCCGGGTTCGATTCCCGGCCAGGGCACACAGGAGAAGCGCCCATCTGCTTCTCCACCCCTCCCCCTCTCCTTCCTCTCTGTCTCTCTCTGATGAAGCATCAATCATCAGTTTTTTTGTTTTGACACCTTAGTTGTTCATTGATTGCTTTCTCATATGTGCCTTGACCGTGGGCCTTCAGCAGACCGAGTAAACCCTTGCTCAAGCCAGCGACCTTGGGTCCAAGCTGGTGAGCTGTTTTTGCTCAAGCCAGATGAGCCCCTCCCACAGCCAAGGCTCCACTGGAGCAAAGTTTGCCCGGGCGCTGAGGATGGCTCCATGGCCTCTGCCTCAGGCGCTAGAATGGCTCTGATTGCGGCAGAGCGACACCCCAAGATGGGTGAAGCATCGCCCCGTGGTGGGCATGGGTGCATATGGGAGTCTGACTGTCTCCCCGTTTCCAGCTTCAGAAAAGTGAAAAAAAAAAAAATTAAAAATGGTTAAGAGGATAAATATTACAAGTTTTTTTTTAAAGCAAAGCTTTTGGCCCTGGCCAGTTGTTTCAGTGGTAGAGCATGGGTCTGGTGTGTGGCTATCCCAAGTTCAATTCCCAGTCAGGGCACACAGGAGAAGCACCCATCTGCTTCTTCACCCTTTCCCCTCTTGCTTCTCTCTCTCTCTCTCTCTCTCTCTCTCTCTCTCTCCCTTTTACCCTCCTGCAGCCATAACTCAATTGGAGCAAGTTGGCCATGGCCCCAGGTGCTAAGGGTCCCAGTTGGGATGCATGCAGGAGTCTGTCTTTGCCTCCCCTTCTCTCACTGAATAAAAAAAAAATCTTAAAAAAAAAAAGCAACGCTTTTATTACTACATAGAATAATGGTTTAGAAACCACTGATTTAAACATATTTCCCTATTACTTACACCAATTCTAGCAAACCCACTGTTTGTACCTTGTTTTTTGTTTTCATCTATCAATATAGACTGAGCTGCTTTTTTTTTTTTTTTTTATACAGGGACAGAGTCAGAGAGACGGATAGATAGGGACAGATAGGGACAGACAGAAAGGAACGGAGAGAAATGAGAAGCATCAATCATCAGTTTTTTTGTTTTGACACCTTAGTTGTTCATTGATTGCTTTCTCATATGTGCCTTGACCGTGGGCCTTCAGCAGACCGAGTAACCCCTTGCTCAAGCCAGCGACCTTGGGTCCAAGCTGGTGAGCTGTTTTTGCTCAAGCCAGATGAGCCCGCACTCAAGCTGGCGACCTTGGGGTTTTGAACCTAGGTCCTCTGCCTCCCAGTCCGATGCTCTATCCACTGCGCCACCGCTTGGTCAGGCTGCTTCATTTTTTATTTTTTATTTTTTTTTAGCAAGAAAGACAGAGAGAGGCATAAACAGGGACGGACAGACAGGAAGGGAGATGAGAAACAATTCTTTGTTGCAGCACCTTAGTTGTTCATCGATTGCTTTCTCATGTGTGCCCAGGGGGTTCTAGCCGATCCAGTGACCTCTTGCTCAAACCAGCGACCGTGGGCTCAAGCCAGCGACCATGAAGACATGTCTTTGAGCCCGCGCTCAAGCCAGTAACTTCAGGATTTTGAACTTGGGTTCTCTGCGTCCTAGGCCGATATTCTATCCACTGCATCACCGCCTGGTCAGGCTGCTTCATTTTTTAAAAATGCCACTAAATTAAACCATTGCACGAATGTACCATGTTTGTTTATTTAGCCAGTATTCTCTTAGGCATTTCATTTCCAAATGTTTTCTTCCTACTGCAAACAGGGTAGAAATAAATATCCTTGTATATACTTCTGTGGGCACATGTACCAATATATGTAGGATAAATCCCTAGTAATAAAGGAGCCCAAGGGTATCTGAATTTAAATTCTAGTAGTTATTGCCAAATTGCCTTCTGAGGAGGTTGAATCAATTTATGTTTATACCAAAAATGTATGCATGCCTGTAGTTACCCCTTTGCCACATTTGTCCCTAAATGCCCCAGTCAGCACAGATACTTCATCCGCAGACTTTATCCAGTCTACCTCTCCATCTATAGCTGATTATTGAGCCCTCTTGCTTAGACCTAATGAACTCAATTCCCTCGTTTTCATACCCAGAACATAACTTCTGATATTTATTCTCTAAGGTCATGACTTGTGAGAAGCATTCTATCCTAGAAGACCAGTAACAACACTTGATATATTTGCCTGACCTGTGGTAGCACAGTAGATAAAGCATTGACCTAGAATGCTGAGATCACCAGTTTGAAACCCTGGGCTTTCCTGGTCAAGGCACATATGAGAAGCAACTATGAGTTGATGCTTCCTGTTCCTGCCCACCCCCACCTCTCTCTCCTCTCTCTCTAAAATCAATAAATAAAATTATTGGGCAAATGAGTTTGTAAAATTTGTATTTTTTGTTTGCTCACTTTTATTGTTAAAAATGGCGCTGGGCAGCCATGTATGTGCTTGCCCTCAGAGCAGGGCAGTTGATAGCAATTTGTATATTGCATTCCTGTTTGGGAGGAGCCATTGTTTTGCTAATGTTTTCTGGAGGAGGGGTCTTTGTGAGCCCAGGTAGTTTTGCAGGGAGAGCAGAGAGACTACAGAGTGCTGAAGAAGAAGCCAGTTTTGCAGGGAGAGAGAAGGTGTGCAGTTGGGGAACCAGAGCTGAGGGGCTTTGGGAGCCCTACTGAGGCTTATGGGGGCCTTTGATTCTAGGAGGATCCAGAGAAGATTCTCCTGGTTGTGAAACGAGATAATGTGTCAGGGCTTTGGGAGCCCTGAGTGAAAGGGAAGTGTTTTCCCTGTGTGTTTACTTGTTGGCTGGTGCGAGACTTTAATAAAGGAATGGCCCACCATTTTTTGGCTCCACTGTTTCTTTACCGTCTGCCTGAATTCAATGGGAACCTGCATGGCCATGATGGTGGTGGCCATTGGGCATACAAAAATACATATTTTTTATTTTTAAGACTTTATTCATTCATTTTATTTATTTATTTATTTTAATATTTATTTTTATTTTATTTATTCATTTTAGAAAGGAGAGAGAGAGGGAGAGAGAGAGAGAGAAACAGAGAGAGAGAAGGGGGAGGAGCAGGAAGTATCAACTTCCATATGTGCCTTGACCAGGCAAGCCCAGGGTTTCGAACCGGCGACCTCAGCATTTCCAGGTTGACGCTTTATCCACTGCGCCACCACAGGTCAGGCTATTCATTCATTTTAGAGAGAGAGAGAGAGAAGGGGGGAGGAGCAGGAAGCATCAACTCCCATATGTGCCTTGACCAGGCAAGCCCCAGGTCTCGAACCAGCGACCTCAGCATTCCAGGTTGATGCTTTATCCACTGCGCCACCACAGGTCAAGCGATTTAAATCTTAAAAAAAATAAAACAACACTCGATATCCTTTTTCATTCCTTTCTATGCAGGGCAGTGGTCTAGTGATTGAGGATTCTCCATCAGGATTCTCCCTTCACAAAAGATATTTCTGTAACACGAACAGGATTATCCTTGCTACTTATTGTGCAAATCAAACTAACACACGACATCACAACCCTCATGACAGTCACTTCAGAGTCTTGCTTCAAATGTTGCAGACCCCCTCAAGTGGGACTAAAAAGTGCTCTAAAATTCAAGTGGCCTTCCTTTTGTATCATTTTCCCTTCACAGTTGCAAATCTGTAGGCAGGAGGCCTGACCTGTGGTGGTGCAGTGGATAAAGCATGGACCTGGAATGCTGAGGTCGCTGGTTCGAAACCCTGGGCTTGCCTGGTAAAGGCACATATGGGAGTTGATGCTTCCTGCTCTCCCCCCTTTCCTCTCTCTCTCTATCTATCTCTGTTTCCTCTAAAATAAATAAATAAATAAATAAAATAAATCTGTAGGCAGGAATTTATTAGTAGTTTGAGCTGATCTCTAGGTCCTGCCTCATTAAATTACCACTTGCTGCCCTGGGACACATCTTGCCTTTGATTTTTTTTTTTTTTTTTTTTGCCTTTGATTTTGACTTTGCTTACTCTTTCCTTCCTTTGAAAGTGTCCTGCCTTCTCATCTTCATATTTCAAGTTTTATCCATCTTATAAGGCAAACCTCAAGTGTCACAGCCTCCAGGAAGCCTCCCATGATTTGGAGAGGAAGCTTTGCTATCTTTACATCTTCCGGAGCATTTTGGGCACTTGATGCTTTCTACCCTTGCGCTGACAATGTCTGTATCTTGGCTTCCTCATAGGACTCGAAAGTGTCTGAAGGTAGAGATCGGGTTTTATTCATCTGCATACTTGCTTCTACCACACATGGGTTACTTGAATCACTCCTGGAATCATGCCTGGCTCCTACATAAATGATGAGGCATGTTTTATTTCATGCTGACCCTAACAGAAAACTACCTGCATCAGCTGTCACAATGTCTTCACCAAGCTGTTGATTCTTTTGGACAGAATCCCAGCACAACCCGCACTGCCTGCACGTGGGTTTCAGTCTCCATCACCTTCCTGGGCCATACTCTTCTTAGCTGTAAATCTGGAATACGTACCTCCCCTATCTCACCCCTTTATGTAGATTACAAGGTCACTGTATTTGAAGTTATATGTAGACCTTTAAGTGCTATACAAAGCCAGGTCCAGGCATAGTATAATTCCTTCTTTTTTTTTTCCCCCTTTTTTTTTTTTGGTGATAGAGACAGAGAGAAACAGAGAGGAACAGACAGACTGGAAGGGAGAGAGATGAGAGCATTAATTCTTTTGTTGTGGCACCTTAGTTTCTCAGTGATTGTTTTCTTGTTAAGCCTAATCCAGAGGGACTGGAAACATTGAAGACACGAACAAAATCCGTTGATTCCACACCAGAGCTTTATTGTCTAGCTTGGCCAAGCGGCGGCAACTCCGACAAAAAGCTGAGGGAGAGCTCGCTGGCCCTTTGTTTTACCTAGTTTTTATAGTTTTGTAAGTGGGACGTACAGAAGCAAAAATTGTAATTAGGTGCCCTTTACCACTACTGGTTATAGTCATATGTCCTTTAACATGATAGGACTATGCTTATTTTGCAAGCCATACATCATTTTGGAGAAAACAAAATTTACAAGTCAACCCAATGATAGAAAGATGTCTCTTTATATATTAAAAGACATTCCTATATTTTCTAATGTTTATCCGCCATCTCTCTGTCCAGAGTCACACACATTAACCACATGCATTCACATGGGAGAGGTAGTTTCCGTGGGGACAAATGCCCGCAAATGGCTCATTACTATAAGAAAAGGTTTATTTTGGCTTTTCTCTTCCTGCACCTGGCTAGCCATTCACCCCTTTCTCCACAGGTGTGGTGGAATGTTTGGGAATCCATGTTTTCCTTCCCTTTGCATTTACAATACAATGCCAAGGGCAATCCTGGTTTTATGCCAATCACACAGTACAGAGATTATTCACAAAATTTCTCTGCACACTTTAACCCAAATTAATAAAATGTTCTTCAGCCTCTTAAAATATTAATATTGATTCTGTAGCTTTTGGTACTTTATAACACCTGTGGGTGAGGTGGCGCAGTGGCTCCTCATACTCATATATGCCTTGACTGGGGGGCTACAGCAGATTGAGTGACCCCTTGCTCAAGCCAGTGACCTTAGGTTCAAGCTGGTGAGCCTTGCTCAAACTAGATGAGCCCATGCTCAAACTGGTGACCTCAGGGTTTCGAACCTGGGTCCTCCGCATCCCAGTTCGACGCTCTATCCACTGCACCACCACCTGGTCAGGCATAGTATAATTCTTTCATGGTAGTTATTTTAGTTTTCACAACAATCTCAGATATTATCATACTCACTTTGAACAAGGAAAGTGCAGGCAGGGCCAGTTATATAATTAGCAAGGTCCAGTGCAAAATCAAAAATGGGGAGCCCCCAGTTAGAAGAGCAGGGGAAGTGCTATCAAAAGTAATACATGTAAAACTTTTCCCTTTCTTCCGCAGAGCCTCTCTCAACTTGCCACAGTGCCTTTCGTTTGCTATTTAATGCTGTGGTCCCTTGGGCACGATGGTACTGATGGGGTATTGCCCTGCAACTTGCTATGTGCACAACCAACCAGCCACCAGATGGTGTGACAGACACTGAAACTGGAATTTCATATAAATTATTTCATGCCTGACCTGTGGCAGCACAGTGGATAAAGTGTCAACCTGGAACACTGAGGTCACCGGTTCAAAACCCTGGGCTTGCCTGGTCAAGGCACATATGGAAGTTGATGCTTCCTGATCCTCCCTCCCCCTTCTCTCTCTCACTCTCTCTCTCTTCTCTAAAAAAAAAATAAATAAATAATTTCATGTGTCATGAAATATTCTTCCTCTTCTGATTTTTTTATAACCATTAAAAAAATAGAAAAACCATTCTTAGCTTGCAAGCCATATATACAAAGGAAACCTGGCCCATAGCAGTCAGTACTCCTAAACTCCTCTTGTAAGGAAAAAATTCATTTCAGAAAAACACAATTCATCCCATCAAATCACTGATGCTAATTTCAATTTTATTGTTTTGGATATTTTTTTATAGTTATCTCCGCTCATACAAATCTTATCCATTCAAAGCGTAGGTCTAATTCTTCTGTTTCTGACATGTCTCTGGCCCATGTCTCCAAAGGGAAGTTTCCCGGTTAATGCCTTGTGAGAGTTGGCACCAGTCTGAGGTACACTGAGGAAAATGAGGGCAAAATAAAGGGTTCCCCTGAAAGGTTAATTAGTAAAACAACGATGGCAACCTAGAGTCAGCTTCCAAAATCCTTTCTAAATTTTATTAAGTTTGTGAAACATTGCTGTGGGCCTCTACAGAATCCCAGAAGCACTGTCAGCGACGCCTACTTAGCACCAAAGAGGAGTTTGCTTTGTGACCTCCTCTCCGAGACAGTAAATGCACAAACACAGGAGATTCTACCACTTCTTTTTTTTTTTTTTTTTTTTTAATTTATTTTATTTATTCATTTTAGAGAGGAGAGGGAGAGACAGAGAGAGAGAGGGAGAGAGGGGAGAGAAGCTGGAAGCATCAACTCCCATGTGCCTTGACCAGGCAAGCCCAGGGTTTCAAACCGGCGACCTTAGCATTTCCAGGTTGATGCTTTATCCACTGCGCCACCACAGGTCAGGCTCTACCACTTCTTATATCCTCCTTAGCAGGTGCTCAATAAATACCGGTGGAGGGAATAAAGATAAGAGGTCTCCCCACCATTCTGTCCTAAAAAAATCTGCTTTGGACACTGAGGGATTTCCTGCAATCTTGTGGGAGTGGGTCTGCAGTACAGCCACTTTCTGGTGAGTCGGTGGAGACAGTAGATGGGTTGAGCAGCTGGGGAGTTCCCGATTCTTGGAAGTTACTTTCCCATGGGCAGGAGGGTAAGCTGGAGAATCTCGTTTTAGGTCAAGTTCCTTCTCTTTTCCCCTCCTGACTTTCTGCTTCTGGGTCTCCTCAATCCTTTGACTCCTTACTTAGCTTCTTGTTTGTGGGAATTCTCCCTGTCTTGTCGTTGTTTCTCACCCAAGCTGTCTTCTCCAATTACTCAGTAACTATTTAATGGGCATGTCCTTGTGTCATACCTTCATATTTCATCTGCTAACAGCTAACAGGTGGTTGATCCCTTGCCTATTAACTGAACCATAGTCCAATTTGCCCTGACACCAAGGTCTAAGCCTTTTAGCCAAACACCTATGGTGCTAATTAATGTTTTCCTCAGGCCCTAAGTACATTTGCAAACAATTAAAAATATTAACTTAATTTTTGTTGTTAAAATCTGACTTGGAGCTCAAAACATTGCCACTTAGTAACAGGCAATCTTGAGTTAACTGCCCAGCTTCTCCCTGTAGAAAGTGAGGACTGAACTCACCAGCTAAAGCACTTGTAGCATCATATGCAAATCAGTACTGTACAGACATTTTAAGCCTAGCCACAGTGAGACAATTGCCTTTTGTCACACAATCTCTGCCATTAAAAATATCTCTTTGACCGTAAATAAACAAAGCACTGATGATCTATAAAGTTCCCTGAGCCCTTCTGTCATACTATGCAAAGAAAACTACAGCAGAAACAAAAAAGCAGAAATTTGAAACAAAAGTGACTAAAATGTCTATAGCAGAGATAAGAAAACATTACATCCTATAGCGAATGCAATCAGGCATTGCCAATAGAAGCATTTCAGAGAAATATATAGATAGCATCAAGAATACAAGAGAACCTTACCAGGTGGTGGCACAGTGGATAGAGCATTGGACTGGGATGCTGAGGACCCAGGTTCGAGACCCCGAGGTCGCCAGCTTGAGCGTGGGCTCATCTGGTTTGAACAAAAAGCTCACCAGCTTGGACCCAAGGTCTCTGGCTCAAGCAAGGGGTTACTCGGTCTGCTGAAGGCCCGTGGTCAAGGCACATATGAGAAAGCAATCAATGAACAACTAAGATGTCGCAATGCGCAATGAAAAACTAATGATTGATGCTTCTCATCCCTCCGTTCCTGTCTGTCTGTCCCTGTCTATCCCTCACTCTGACTCTCTCTTTCTGTAAAAAAAAAAAAAAGAATACAAGAGAAAACAGCACTGTGTATTAAAGGTGTAGGCATAAACAAAACTTCCTCTGAAACCCTAAAGAATGAACATACACAGTTTTTGAAATGTGACCAATTTAAACACACACACTTACCCATAATATAAGTAAACTGCTAGTAATTTATACTTACGGTATCCTGAAGGGCTTAAACAGCTTATTTAAAATTCTATACTGCAGCCTGACCTGTGGTGGCATAGTGGATAAAGTGTCAACTGGAACGCTGAGGTCGCCAGTTTGAAACCCTGGACTTGCCTACTTCAAGACGCGTATGGGAGTTGATGCTTCCTGCCCCTCCCTTCCTTATTTCTCTCTCTCCCCTCTCTAAAATGAGTAGGTAAAATAAAAAAAAACGTATACAGCAATCGAAAAGAACCAGAATCTCATGACTTTTCTAGGTTCAAATACCAATTTAGAGGAAACTATGAGTTCAGAAGAACGTGAAAAATGATACTATGGAAAAGTAATCAGCATAACACAGACTGAAAATTCTATAGGACAAATGACATAATTCCTTTCACAAGAAAATTCCAGAAAAAAATAATGAGATGGTAAGGGAATTTACAGATGAAGTCATGAGACTTATCAACCACCACCACAATGTGTAAACTTTACTGTTACAGTAATATGCTATGGTAAATAAATATACAGAAATATAGAAATAAGTAGGATATTAATATTAAAAGCCATTAAGGCAAGTTAATTTAGTGTGTAGAGATATGATAGGCAAGACCATGTCCTCTGCACAGGGCTCAGTCAGTGTGTGTGTGAAATTATACATAAATAAAAAGAACTCCCCCTAAAAGTGGCTTGATGTGACAATTCTGTAAATTGACATAAAAAAGAGCTCCCTGAGAGGAACTCCCTAGAAGTGGCTTAATGTAATAATGCCATAGATCAGGGGTCAGGAAACTTTTTGGCTGAGAGAGCCATGAACGCCACATATTTTAAAATGTAATTCCGTGAGAGCCATACAATGACCCATGTACGTTATGCATTATCCAATAAAAATTTGGTGTTGTCCCGGAGGACAATCGTGATTGGCTCCAGCCACCCGCAACCATGAACATGAGCAGTAGGAAATGAATGGATTGTAATACATGAGAATGTTTTATATTTTTAACGTTATAATTTTTTTTATTAAAGATTTGTCTGCGAGCCAGATGGAGCCATCAAAAGAGCCACGCCTGGCTCGCGAACCATGGGTTCCTGACCCCTGCCGTAGAAGGCATATGGCCAGTCCTGACCAGGCGGTGGCGCAGTGGATAAAGCGTTGGACTGGGATGTGGAGGACCCAGGTTCGAGACCCTGAGGTCACCAGCTTGAGCGCTGGCTCATCTGGTTTGAGCAAAAGCTCACCAGCTTGGACCCAAGGTCATTGGCTCAAGCAAGGGGTTTGTAGCCTCACGGTCAAGGCACATATGGGAAAGCAATCAGTGAACAACTGAAGTGCCACAACGAAAAACTGATGACTGATGTTTCTCATCTTTCTCCGTTCCTGTCTGTCTGTCCCTATCTATCCCTCTCTCTGACCTTCTCTTTGTAAAAAAAAAAAAAAAAAAAAAAAATTAAGGTGACCAACTTTAAATAAACAAACAAAAAAATAAGGCATATGGCCAGAAAAGGTACTTAAACCAAGAGGGCTTCAGTTGCAGTTGTTTGTTCAGACTCCAACGTTGAATGTGGACTGTCTTCTCCACACTGTTCTGACCAAGGACAGCTGAGAGGAGCACGCTAACGGGGCTGCCCTTAAGCTGTGCTCAGGCATGCCATAGGTCAGGATCTGTGAGTAATCAACTGCCTGTGTGATTCTTTTTTTGCGTGTGTGTGACAGAGACAGAGAGAGACAGAGAGAGGGACAGACAGGGACAGACAGACAGGAAGGGAGAGAGATGAGAAGCATCAATTCTTTGTTGGGGCACCTTAGTTGCTCATTGATTGCTTTCTCATGTGCCATGACCCGAGGGGCTATAGCAAACCAAGTGACCCTTTGCTCAAGCCAGTGACCTTGAGGTTTCGAACCTGGGTCCTCTGCGTTCCAGTCCAACACTCTATTCATTGTGCCACTGTCTGGTCAGGCTGCCTGTGGGATTCTTGCAACCCACTTGTGTGTCGGTCGAGTTTTTCTTTCGGTGGCAGTTGGTCTCGGTACCAATAAGTAGAATCCTCAGAGCCCCCTCAAGAGTAGTCTCGGGGAGGAAAGGGAGGGGCTTAAAGAGAAACAAGATATAGTGTGACAGAAATGATTTGACTTTGGGTGATGGGTATACAGCGTGATCAACTGTCCAATTGATGTGGAGATGTTTTCTCTATATGCTCTGATTGACCAATGTCACCCTGTTAAATTTAATTGCCTAAAAAAAAAAAGAGTAGTTTCGAAGAGGCTGCCAGCCCTGCTGCTAAGCAGGAGTGTCCCACTGTGCAGGGAAGTCAAATTAGGAATGCCTGATGGATGTAGACCTCTGATTCTACTGGGACATGTATTTAACCTAACTCAAATAACTTGTAAAAATTATTAAATAAAATATTCAGAGATAAAAATGATCTGATGTCTGCAATAACATGGGAAGGAAAAATTGAAGTATGGATGAAATATTATTTAAAAAGTACTGATAGGCCCTGGCCGGTTGGCTCAGCGGTAGAGCGTCGGCCTGGCGTGCGGGGGACCCGGGTTCGATTCCCAGCCAGGGCACACAGGAGAAGCGCCCATTTGCTTCTCCACCCCCCCCCTTCCTCTCTGTCTCTCTCTTCCCCTCCCGCAGCCAAGGCTCCATTGGAGCAAAGATGGCCCGGGCGCGGGGGATGGCTCCTTGGCCTCTGCCCCAGAGGGGCAGAGCATCGCCCCCTGGTGGGCAGAGCGTAGCCCCTGGAGGGCATGCCGGGTGGATCCCGGTCGGGCGCATGCGGGAGTCTGTCTGTCTCTCCCCGTTTCCAGCTTCAGAAAAATACAAAAAAAAAAAAAAAATTTAGAAGTACTGATAAATGCTGGAGCTGGGATACATGCAGATACATGGGATTCATTATACAGTTTACTTTTGAACAACATGAGTTTGACCTGCATGGGATCACTCACACATGGATTTTTTTTTCCCAATAAAAACCTATATATATATATTTTTAATCTGCAGTTGGGGGCCAGCAGATATGACTATATACATTGATCTATGGCATTTTATACAAGGAACTTGAGCATCTGTGTGTGTGTGGGTGTCCTGGAATCAATCCCTTCAAGGATACTGAGGGACAATTTAAGTTTGGGGGAGTCAAAAATGATACACTGATTTTTCAGCTATGTGTGTGTGGGGGGTATCAGTGTCCCTAATCCCTGCATTGTTCAAGGTCAGCTGCCTGACCTGTGGTGGCGCAGTGGATAGAACACCGACCTGGAACACTGAGGCTGCTTGTTCAAAACCTGGACTTCGGCTCTGGCTGGTTGGCTCAGTGGTAGAGTGTCCGCCTGGCGTGCAGGAGTCCCGGATTCGATTTCTGGCCAGGGCACACAGGAGAAGCACCCATCTGCTTCTCCACCCCTCCCCCTCTCCTTCCTCTCTCTCTCTTCCCCTCCTGCAGCCGAGGCTCCATTGGAGCAAAGTTTGCCGGGGCGCTGAGGATGGCTCCACAGCCTCTGCCTCAGGCGCTAGAGTGGCTCTGGTCGCAACAGAGCGACGCCCCAGATGGATAGAGCATCGCCCCCTGGTGGGCATGCCAGGTGGATCCCTGTTGGGTGCATGCGGGAGTCTGTCTGACTGCCTCCCCATTTCCAACTTCAGAAAAATACAAAAAACAACAACAACAACAAAAACAAAACCTGGACTTCACTGGTCAAGGTAAATATGGGAGTTGATGCTTCCTGCTCCTCCCTGTTCTCTCTCTCTCTTTCTCCTATCTAAAATGAATGAATAAAATCTTTATTTATTTTTTTTGTGTGTGTATTTTTCTGAAGCTGGAAACGGGGAGGCAGTCAGACAGACTCCCGCATGCGCCCAACCGGGATCCACCCGGCACGCCCACCAGGGGTAGATGCTCTGCCCACCAGGGGGCAATGCTCTGCCCCTCCGGGGCATCCCTCTGTCACGACCAGAGCCACTCTAGCACCTGGGGCAGAGGCCAAGGAGCCATCCCCAGTGCCCGGGCCATCTTTTGCTCCAATGGAGCCTCGGCTGCGGGAGGGGAAGAGAGAAACAGAGAGGAAGGAGACAGGGACGGGTGGAGAAGCAGATGGGCGCTTCTCCTATGTGCCCTGGCCGGGAATCGAACCTGGGACTCCTGCATGCCAGGCCCACGCTCTACCACTGAGCAAACCGGCCAGGGCTGAATAAAATCTTTAAAAAAAATTAAAAATGGTTAACTATACGCTTCTGTCTACTTTTGTACGTTTGAAATTTTCCACAATACCAAGAGAAAAAAAGGAGGAAGAACCTATAAAGTAAAAGTTTAAAAATATATAATTAGGTCAAGTCCTTGTGAACTTAAAAGTTTTGTTGACTTTTGCAGTTACCATATTTGTATCCACCTTTGCTGGGCCTAATTTTCTATTTCTATTGTACTATTTAATGGTACACTTCTCTTTGTTTGAAAGGCAATGTGTAAATAAATTAAAAGCTTTATACAAAAGGTTCTAGCAGCCTTCAGCTTTCTGATATTCCTGAAGAAATTATGCACCAAACTGTTGACAATGGCTTTTCCTTTTTTTTTTTTTTTTTTTTTTTTGTATTTTTCTGAAGTTGGAAATGGGAAGGCAGTCAGACAGACTCCCGCATGCGCCCGACCGGGATCCACCCAGCATGCCCACCAGGGGGCGATGCTCTGCCCATCTGGGGCGTAGCTCTACTGCAACCAGAGCCATTTCAGCGCCTGAGGCAGAGGCCATGGAGCCATCCTCAGTGCCTGGGCCAACGGAGCCTTGGCTGCGGGAGGGGAAGAGAGACAGAGAGGAAGGAGAGGGGGAGGGGTGGAGAAGCAGATGGGTGCTTCTCCTGTGTGCCCTGGCCAGGAATCAAACCCGGGACTCCTGCACGCCAGGCCGACGCTCTACCACTGAGCCAACCGGACGGGGGCTTTTCATTTTCATTTTGTAGCTTATGCTATTGCATATTACATCAGGGGTCCCCAAACTTTTTACACAGGGGGCCAGTTCACTGTACCTCAGACTGTTGGAGGGCTGGACTATAAAAAAACTATGAACAAATCCCTATGCACACTGCACCTATCTTATTTTAAAGTAAAAAAACAAAATGGGAACAAATATAATATTTAAAATAAGGAACAAGTAAATTTAAATCAGGGGTCTCAAACTCGCGGCCTGCGGACCGCATGCGGCCCGCAGACTAATCCACGAAGTTCAAAATATTTTGGATAAAATTAAGTAAGCCTAGGGGGCCTACTTGTATTTTTCATTTCTCTAGCATCCTAGCTAGATATTAGCTTAGTTAACAGCAGTTGTGATGCGAACTACAGTTTCTGGTCGTTTTGTAACACTGAGTAAACTGCATGTAGGATTGTGCTTGTTGTACTGATTTTTTTTTGTTTTCAACTGCAGTGAGAAAAGTGTTGCGTAACAGTTGCCTTTTGTAGACCTAGTGCGGCCCGCCGAATGGCTGTGATCTTGCTCTGCGGCCCACATGCTGAGTTGAGTTTGAGACCCCTGATTTAAATCAACAAAGTGACTAGTATTTCAATGGGAACTATGCTCCTCTCACTGACCACCAATGAAAGAGGTGCCCCTTCCGGAAGTGCGGTGGGGGCCAGATAAACGTCCTCAGGGGGCTGCATGCGGCCCGCGGGCCATAGTTTGGGGACCCCTGTATTACATGCTACTGCCCAGCTTAGTAATGAAACAGTGCAGAAGGTCTCTGCAAATCCAAGAGCCTTTGAAGTATGTACTAGAGGTTCTCTAAATTAATTTTAAAGGAAAAGAAAACATCTATACACTAACTATACCTTACCTGATTGATGTACAATTTAAAATATAAGACATTTAACTGTAAAATAAAATATATAAAGCAACCAGAAGAAATAGATGTCGTAAACCCTGTGGTCTGACTAAAACATATTTGGCATTGGGAACTCAAAGCATACAAATTCATCCAGAAGTGACAAGGAGCCAAAGATAATTAGGTTCACGTAACATCAAATTTTAGACAAGAAACTTAATTTGTTAATTTACAAGGGTTATAGGAAACCGTCATTACCTAATTACCTCTCACACCAAGGTATGTGTGTTTCTGAGGAAGCACATCAATGTCAGCTGCTTTGTGAGGACTGACTTAAAGAACATACATATACTTTTTAAAATACCTTCCTTTTAGCAATGATGTGTTTCAACAAATTGTCCAGCTTTGAACATTGAGGCCGCTAGTTCAAAACCCTGGGCTTGTCTGGTCAAGGCACATATGGGAGTTGATGCTTCCTGCTCCTCCCCCCTTCTCCATCTCTTTCCTCTCATTATAAAAATGAATTTAAAAAAACCCCCCAAAACAAAACACTAATGCTGGCCCTGGCCAGTTGGCTCAGCAGTAGGCCTGGCGTGTGGAAGTCCTGAGTTTGATTCCCAATCAGGGCACACAGGAGAAGGACCATCTGCTTCTGTACCTCTCCTCCTACCCCTCGTTCTTCTCCCTCTCACAGCCATGGCTTGAATGGTTCGAGTGCCTGGCCACTGAGGATGGGTCCATGGCCTTGACTCAGGTGCTAAAATAGCTCAGTTGCTGAGCAATGGAGCAGTGGCCCCAGATGGGCAGAGCATCACCCTGTAGGGAGCGTGCCAGGTGGATCCCGGTTGGGGCCATGCAGGAGCCTGTCTCATTTAATTTAAAAAAAAAAAAGAGAAAAAGAAAGAAAAAGAATATTAATGGTAGAGTTAGAATGCCTGGGTTCAAATCCTGATACTTACATAGCTGTGTGAACTTAGAAGGTTACCTTACTGGTCTGTACCTAAATTTCCTTAACAATAAATCTCACTTCATGGGACTGTTCAGCAGGGTTAAGAGTATTAAATCAACTAGGCTCTGGACAGTTGCCTCAGTGGTAGAGTGTTGGCCTGGCATGTGGATGTCCTAGGTTCGATTTCCTGTAGGGCACACAGGAGAAGCGCCCATCTGCTTCTCCACCCATCCCCCTCTCCTTCCTCTCTGTCTCTCTCTTACCCTCCTGCAGCCAAGGCTCCATTGGAGCAAAGTTGGCCCGGGTGCTGAGGATGGCTCCATGGCCTCTGCCTCAGGTGCTAGAATGGCTCTGGCTGCAATGAAGCAATGACCCAGATGGGCAGAGCATCAACTCCTGGTGGGCTTGCCAGGTGGATCCCGGTCAGGCGCATGTGGGAGTCTGTTTTGTTTTGATTTTTTTTTTTGTTTTTTGGGGGTTTTTTTTGTATTTTTCTGCAGCTGGAAACGGGGAGAGACAGTCAGACAGACTCCCGCATGCGCCCGACCGGGATCCACCTGGCACGCCCACCAGGGGCAACGCTCTGCCCACTAGGGGGCGATGCTCTGCCCCTCCGGGGTGTCGCTCTGCCGCGACCAGAGCCACTCTAGCGCCTGGGGCAGAGGCCAAGGAGCCATCCCCTGCGCCTGGGCCGGCCATCTTTGCTCCAATGGAGCCTTGGCTGCGGGAGGGGAAGAGAGAGACAGAGAGGAAGGAGGGGGGGGTGGAGAAGCAAATGGGCGCTTCTCCTATGTGCCCTGGCCGGGAATCGAACCCGGGTCCCCCGCACGCCAGGCCGACGCTCTACTGCTGAGCCAACCGGCCAGGGCCGCATGTGGGAGTCTCTCTGCTTCCTTGCTTCTCATTTCAGAAAAATACAAAAAAAACCCCCAAAATAGTATTAAATCAATTAGTATTTATAGAGTATTTAGAACAATGGCTGGCACACAGTATTATATAATCAAATATATTATATAGTAGAATTATATTATAAGCTTAAATTATAAGTACACAAATGTTTATCTTTTATTAAAACAATTTTAAAAATTATTTTAGGGAGAAGACAAGATGGCGCTGGAGTAGGTGGACGTACCAACATCCACCTCCCAGAACCAAAGTGGATTACAAAATAACTTTAAGAACTATCATCTGGGAAGTCCCGGGTTCGATTCCCGGCCAGGGCACACAGGAGAGGCGCCCATCTGCTTCTCTACCCCCCCTCCTTCCTCTCTGTCTCTCTCTTCCCCTCCCACAGCCGAGGCTCCATTGGAGCAAAAAGATGGCCCGGGCACTGGGGATGGCTCCTTGGCCTCTGCCCCAGGTGCTAGAGTGGCTCTGGTCGCGACAGAGCGACGCCCCGGATGGGCAGAGCATCGCCCCCTGGTGGGCATGCCGGGTGGATCCCGGTCGGGCGCATGCAAGAGTCTGTCTGACTGCCCCCCCCCCCTGTTTCCAGCTTCAGAAAAATACAAAAAAATAAATAAATAAAAAATAAACAAACATGGACATTTTCATTAAAAAAAAAAAAAAAGAACTATCATCTGGAAAAACCAACTTTGGACTAAACTAAGAGGACTCTTCAACCAAGGAACACTGAAAAAGCCACACTGAGACTGGTAGGAAAAGCAGAAACACGGAGAGGGCTGCCCAGCTCCCCGGAGCAAACGGCAGCCGGGAGAGACTCGCGTGGCGGGAACTTAGTGTATCCCAAGGTTTTTACCAAGCCACAGTCGCAGAGTTCCAGGGAAAAACAACCTGGTCTCATTTCTCCAGGCGGAGAACAGAAGCTCCATCTCCACACATGCTGCAGTCTACCTGAATCATTACCAGCTAGAAGCAGCGGTCATTGGGACTTGGATGTGAGCTGCAAAGTATAGAATTGTGACAACAATTCCAGCCTGACCTGTGGTGGCACAGTGGATAAAGCGTCGACCTGGAAATGCTGAGGTCGCCGGTTCGAAACCCTGGGCTTGCCTGGTCAAGGCACATATGGGAGTTGATGCTTCCAGCTCCTCCCCACTTCTCTCTCTCTGTCTCTCCTCTCTAAAAATGAATAAATCCCTGGCTCAGCGGTAGAGCGTCGGCCTGGCGTGCGGGGGACCCGGGATCGATTCCCTGCCAGGGCACATGGGAGAAACGCCCATTTGCTTCTCCACACCCCCTCCTTCCTCTCTGTCTCTCTCTTCCCCTCCCGCAGCCAAGGCTCCATTGGAGCAAAGACGGCCCGGGTGCTGGGGATGGCTCCTTGGCCTCTGCCCCAGGCGCTAGAGTGGCTCTGGTCGCGGCAGAGCATCGCCCCCTGGTGGGCGTGCCGGGTGGACTCTGTCGGGCACATGCGGGAGTCTGTCTGTCTTTCCCGGTTTCCAGAAAATAAAAATTAAAAAAAAAAAAAAAATGAATAAATAAATAAGTAAAAAAAACCCCACAAACAATTCCAGTGCCATGGATGTGGACTTTTCCTGGACTCCTGCTCCTTGTGACAGCTCCTAACAGACTGAACTGGGGTTGGGTTGAATTTTTCAGGGATTTGGTATGGTGTTGGGGCCAACTTGGACTTGGTGAACATGTTAAGGACACTACTCTTTTATGGATTCTTGCTGTATTGGCCAAGAGTTTGCTTAAAGGCTTTAATCACTGTAAAAAAAAAGTAGAAGACTGGATAAAGAAGATGTGGCACATATACACCATGGTATACTATTCAGCCATAAGAAATGATGACATCGGATCACTTACAACAAAATGGTGGGATCTTGATAACATTATACGGAGTGAAATAAGTAAATCAGAAAAAAACAAGAACTGCAGGATTCCATACATTGGTGGGACATAAAAAACGAGACTAAGAGACATGGACAAGAGTGTGGTGGTTTGGGGGGAGGGAGGGAAGGAGGGAGAGGGGGAGGAGAAGGGGGAAGGGCACAAAGAAAACTAGATAGAAGGTGATGGAGGACAATCTGACTTTGGGTGATGGGTATGCAACATAATTGAATGACAAGATAACCTGGACATGTTTTCTTTGAATATATGTACCCTGATTTATTTATGTCACCCCATTAAAATTAATAAAAATTTATTTATTAAAAAAAAAGAGTTGACTTTGGATGATGGGCACACAATACCATCAACAGTTCAAATGGTACGGAGATGTTCACTGGAAACCTAGGTACTCTTATTTATTTATTTATTTTTACAGAGACAGAGAGTGAGTCAGAGAGAGGGATAGACAGACAGGAATGGAGAGAGATGAGAAGCATCAATCATTAGTTTTTCATTGCGCGTTGCAACACCTTAGTTGTTCATTGATTGCTTTCTCATATGTGCCTTGACCATGGGCCTTCAGCAGACCGAGTAACCCCTTGCTGGCTTTTTTTCCTCAAACCAGATGAGCCCGCACTCAAGCTGGCGACCTCGGGGTCTCGAACCCAGGTCCTCTGCATCCCAGTCCGACGCTCTATCCACTGCGCCGCCTGGTCAGGCATATGTACTCTTATTGATCAATGTTACTCCATTAAATTTAATTTCTTTAAAAAAATTTATTTTATATTCTAAGTCTGAAAATGAGCATAGAATATTACAGCAACTGGGATCTGAAATGTACCATAAGTGAAATATCTAATATACAAAAAGCACAATTCTATTTAATTACTGGCTGTGTTAATCAAAGAATAGTCTTAAACTAATTTACCCTAAAATTGAGAGGGCAACTTTAACAAACATTTAAAATCCAGTTAATAAGAGAACACTGCTTTAGCCTGCCCAGGTCGTTGTGCAATGGATATAGCATTTGCCTGGGATGCTGAGGACCCAGGTTCTGAAACCCCAAGGTCGTCAGCTTGAGTGTGAAATCATAGACATGACCTCTTTGTCACTGGCTCCAACCCAAAGGTTGCTGGCTTGAGTAAGGGGTCAATGGCTTGGCTATTGGCCCTGGTCAAAGCATAGAGGAGAAGTAATCAATAAACAACTAAGGTGCTGCAAATATGAGTTGATGCTTCTCAGCTCTTTTCCTTTCTCTGTCTGTCCTTGTCAGTTTCTCTCTCACTTTAAAAAAAAAGGGTATACTGCTTTCTTAGAGGAAAAAGGCTGTGGGGAGGTGATTTAAAATGACTTTCCAGAATTTTGAATAGTTTTCTTGTCAAATTTGTCTGCAGCAAACAAAAACTTTCCAAATGTACCACTGATTTGGGTATGCCTTCAGAAGTGTTCCAAAATGATACTGATTAAAGGAAGTGGAATAGTATAATTTAAAGTCACATTTCAGCTTTTCTAGCACAAAGCTGTGGAAACTGGGTAAGACACACACTTATGAAGAAAGTGTTAGGTTTTTTTCATCTCTAGTTTTCTGAGTCTGACAGTTTGCATTAAAAATCAAAACATGCTAACTATATGAAAACATGTTTCTGTGAAAATATTAAGTGAAAAAAGTAGAGCACATATTGCATGCTCATTAAAACTATTCATTATAGCCTGACCAGGCAGTGGCGCAGTGGATAGAGCGTTGGACTGGGACGTAGAGGACCTAGGTTCAAGACCCCGATGTTGCCAGTTTGAGTGTGGGCTCATCTGGTTTGAGCAAGGCTCACCAGCTTGAACCCAAGGTTGCTGGCTCGAGCAAGGGGTCACTCGGTCTGCTGTAGCCCCCCGGTCAAGGCACATATGAGAAAGCAATCACTGAGAAACTAAGGAGCTGCAACAAAGAATTGATGCTTCAAGAATTGATGCTTCTCATCTCTCTCCCTTCCACTCTGTCTGTTCCTCTCTCTGTCTCTGTCACAAAATAAATAAATAAAAAACTATTCATTATAATATTCAAATCTGTGAATAGCTCTATCCATTTATTTGCTCATACATCTACAGATTAGAAAGCAGATCAAAGAGATAAGAGTGGCAGATATAGCCTGACCTGTGGTGGTACAGTGGATAGATCATTGACCTGGAATGCTGAGGTCACCAGTTCAAGACCCTGAGCTTGCCTGGTCAAGGCACATAAAAAGCAACCAATAAACAACTAAAATGAAGCAACCATGAGAGGATACTTCTCGTTCCCTCCATATCTGTAAAGTCAATTAATAAAATCTGTTTTTTAAAAAAAGAGTGGCAGATAGATACCACAGCACTCTATTTTAGAGTGAAGGTTATGCCAAAATATTCTTATAATTTGTAACCACAGGCCCTGGCCAGTTGGCTCTGTGGTAGAGTGTTGGCCTGGCATGTGGATGTCCTGGGTTCAATTTCCAATCTAGGTACACAGGAGAAGCATTGATCTGCTTTTCTTTCTTTTTTTTTTTTGTATTTTTCTGAAGCTGGAAACGGGGAGGCAGTCAGACAGACTCCCGCATGCGCCCGACCGGGATCCACCCGGCACGCCCACCAGGAGGTGATGTTCTGCCCATTTGGGGCGTCGCTCTGTTGGGACTAGAGCCAGTCTAGCGCCTGAGGCAGAGGCCACAGAGCCATCCCCAGCGCCCGGGCCATCTTTGCTCCAATGGAGCCTCGGCTGTGGGAAGGGAAGAGAGAGACAAAGAGGAAGGAGAGCGGGAGGGGTGGAGAAGCAGATGGGCGCTTCTCCTGTGTGCCCTGGCCGGGAATCGAACCCGGAAATTCTGCACGCCAGTCCAACGCTCTACCACTGAGCCAACTGGCCAGGGCCTGATCTGCTTTTCTATCCCTCCCCCTTTGCTCCTATTTCTCTCTTCCCCTCCTGCAGCCATGGCTCGATTGGAGTGAGCTGGCCCTGGGTGCTGGGGATGGCTCTATGGCTTCTGCCTCAAGCACTAGGAAGATGTTGGTTGCTGAGCAACGGAGTAGTGCCGCAGATAGGCAGAGCATCGCCCCCTGGTGGGCTTGCCCAGTAGATGGCAGTAGAGGTGCATGTGGGAATCTCTCTTTCTCCGCTCCTCTCACTGAATTAAAAAAAAAAAAAAATGCAACCAAAACCACCAAAGAAATAACTGAGTCAGGCAAAAAATTATCAATAAATCTAAAACCAGTATTGGGGAACAATATTCCAGAATAGAATATTTATATCATCTCAAAGAAACACACAGGTTATTTATGAATACAAAGGAAAAAACATACCTCTAAAGTAAGGCAATCTGGTAAACTCTACCTTAACTAAGTGACCCAATTTAACATCACCAATGTTGGGATGACTTATATCAATGCCTATTTTATTTTATTTATTTATTTATTTATTTATGTGACAGAGACAGAGAGAGGGACAGATAGGCAGGAAGGGAGAGAGATGAAAAGCATCAATTCTTCGTGGCGGCTTCTTAGTTGTTCATTGATTGCTTTTTTCATATGTGCTTTGACCAGGGGGCTACAGCAGAGTGAGTGACCCCTTGCACAAGCCAGCAACCTTGGGCTTCAAGCCAGCGAATTTGGGCTCAAGCCAAAGAAAATGGGGTCATGTCTATGATCCCATGCTCAAGCTAGTGACCCTGTGCTCAAGCTGGTGAGTCCCCACTCAAGGTGGATGAGCCCACACTCAAGCCAACGACCTTGGGGCTATGAACCTGGGTTCTCTGCGTCTCAGTCCGATGCTCTATCCACTGAGCCACAGCCTTGTGCATGTGAGTGCTATGCCTGTTTTATTAAAAATTAATTAATTAGTGTGACCTTTCATGGTGCAGTGGATAAGGCGTCGACCTGGAATGCTGAGGTTGCTAGTTAGAAACCCCAGGCTTGCCTGGTCCAGGCACATATAAGAAGCAACTACGAGTTGATGCTGCCTGCTCTCCCACCTTCTCTAAAATCAATAAGTAAAATCTTTAAAAAATATTAATTTTAAAGTTTATTGTATTTTATTGACTTTAGAGAAAGAGAAAGACAGAAACATCAATCTGTTCCTGTGTGTGTCATAACCAGGGAATCGAACCTGCAACCTTTGCGTATCAGGCATGTTGCTCTAACTAACCAAGCTATCTGGGCGCATCAATGCCTCTTGATGCTGGGCCCTCTCTGGAGTATTCTTGCAAAAATGTTAAATCTGAATCCAATCATGTGGGAAAAACAAATCTAAACAGAGATACTTTTTGCAAAATAAATGGCCTAGATTCTTCAGAAATGCAGTATCTAGGGAACTGTTCTAGATTAAAGGAGATTTTAAAAACATGAAAACTAAATGCAATGCATGATCCTTGAATAAATTTTAGGGGGTGAAAAATCCAACTATAAAACACATTACTGGGATAATTGTGGAAATCTGAATAAGGGCTGTAGTCATTCTAAACAGTACTATATTAATTTCTTAAATTTGATAATTGCATTGTGGTTACATAGAGGATTAGACTGAAGTATTTACGGGATTAAACGGAATTATGGGATCAAGGTGGATGTTTGCAAATAACTCTCAAATGATTGAGAAAAAAAGAAAAGTTACAAAGAGGCAAAACAAACATGATAAAATTTTTTTTTTTAATTTTTATTTTTTATTTATTCAATTTTTATTTTAGAGAGGAGAGGGAGAGAGAGAGAGTGGAGAGAGGGAGAGGAGAGACAGAGAGAGAGAAGGGGGAGGAGCTGGAAGCATCAACTCCCATATGTGCCTTGACCAGGCAAGCCCAGGGTTTCAAACCGGCGACCTCAGCATTTCCAGGTCGATGCTTTATCCACTGGGCCACCACAGGTCAGACGATAAAATTTTACCAATACATAAATTTAGGTCAAGGATATATAAATATTCACTGTTCTTTTCTTGTAAATTTTTAAGATTTTTTTTTTTTTAAAAGACCTGGGCAAGAAGTTCATCTTTCTCAAAATTTCAAAGTTTTTTTTTTTTTTTTTTTTTTTTCCAGAGACAGAGAGTCAGAGAGAGGGATAGATAGGGACAGACAGGAACGGAGACAGATAAGAAGCATGAATCATCAGTTTTTCATTGTGACACCTTAGTTATTCATTGATTGCTTTCTCATATGTGCCTTGACTGTGGGGCTACAGCAGACTGAGTGACCCCTTGCTCAAACCAGTGACCTTGGGTCCAAGATGGTGAGCTTGGGGTCTCTCGAACCTGGGTCCTCTGCATCTCAGTTCGACTCTCTATCCACTGCGCCACCGCCTGGTCAGGCAGTTTCAAAGTTTTATACATGATTCAGAAGAAAATCCACTACAGTTATAGAGTACCATATATTTACAAAAAAAAAGGTAAAGAAGGCAAAAAGCAAGCAAATGTCTATTTAAATAGTAATGATAACCTGTTAGCCCAAACATCTCCCTCAAAATACTTTAAGTTCACAGCAGGAAATAATTTCCTAGATGTAGAGCTTAAGTCTAAAGGACAACTCTTTATTATCATACAGATGTAACATATGTAATCATAAACAAAACTGAGATATCATTTAGCATTCTAAAATAAGTCTAGAAGCTGACAATTACACTGCCTATGTGTGGTAAATAAATATTTGCTCTGCAGAAAGAGTACCTATCACAAACCCTCAGAATTATTAGTCCACAACTGGAGAGATAAGATTCTCTGTTTAATAATTTTACTGAATCATCATTTACTGGACACTGATGAGGCATCTGTCCATGCTTAGCTTACAGAAAGGGTAAGACAGACTTGCTGTGAAGAACTTGGCCTTGGCCTGCAAGAGTCTCCTGTCAATTACATCTCAAAAACGAAAGTCTCTATATGTTCTAATAAAATGCTTAATTGGTAAATTTAGTAACTGATTATAGGCAAACAAGAAACAATTTACAAATAGTATTTAACAACAATTAACATTTCCTTACTTTTTAAAATCTATTCATTGATTTTAGAGAGAGAGGAAAGAAAGAAGAGGATGGAGGAAGGAGAGAGAGAGAGAGAGAGAGAGAGAGGGACAGAGGGACAGAGGTGTAGGGGGAGGAAGAGAGGGAAAGGGGGATGGAAGGAGAGGGAGGGAGAGTGAGGGGGAGGGAAAGAGCAAGAGGGAAGGGAGGAGAGGAAGAGGGAAGGAGAGAAGGGGCAGAGGAAGGGGACAGGAAAGAAAAGGGGGGAGTAAGAGAGGGCGAGAGAGAAGGAAGGAGGGAGAAAGAGAGGGAGGGAAAGAGGTAGGGAGAGAAGCGGCAGATGGAAGAAGAGAGAAGCGCAAGAGGGAAGGAGAGAAAAAGAGGGGGAGAGAGAAAAGAGAGAGACCTGTCTCTGTATGTGCCCTGACTAGGGACTGAAAGAGCAACCTCTGTGTATAGGGACAATGCTCTAACCAGTAAAGCTATTTGGTCATAGTGGAATTTTCTACTTACTTAAAGCAGAGGTGTTTTGCTTCTATAATATTTACAAACAAAATTATTAAACTTTACAGCTGACTTTTGTTGATTTTCCTTTTTTATTTGTGTTGATATGGTTTCAAGTTTTACAAGAGACTCTATAAGGGTTCTATACAGAAGATCTGTTCAAAAAGACAAAAGTTTCAGGTTACCAGGGATCTCCTGGCCTCTCCCTGCTCTAAGGCCTCAACTTGTTTGATCCCTGAAGAGGAAAGTTACATCTCACTGTGAAACCCATCTTCAAGTGCAATTCAGTCAGGAATCATCAACAGCAAAATGTCAGTCTATGCTCTGACCACCAGCAAATTTCAGTTGGTTACCTTGCTATCTTTTTTTTTTGTATTTTTCTGAAGCTGGAAACGGGGAGAGACAGTCAGACAGACTCCCACATGCACCCGACTGGGATCCACCTGGCACGCCCACCAGGGGGCAACGCTCTGCCCTCCAGGGGGCGATGCTCTGCCCCTCCGGGGAGTCGCTCTGTCTCGACCAGAGCCACTCTAGCGCCTGGGGCAGAGGCCAAGAAGCTATCCCCAGTGCCCGGGCCATCCTGATGGAGCCTTGCCTGCAGGAGGGGAAGAGAGACAGAGAGGAAGGAGAGGGGGAGGGGTGGAGAAGCAAATGGGCACTTCTCCTGTGTGCCCTGGCCAGGAATTGAACCCAGGACTTCTGCACGCCAGGCCGACGCTCTACCACTGAGCCAACCGGCCAGGGCCGGTTACCTTGCTTTTGATAAACAAAATTTATAAATCATTCTGAGACTTGTCTCTTAATTATGGGTTCTTATAAAAATAGAATTGTAAGTTAGAATCTAAAAAGTGTAGAAATCCTGAATAATCCTACTCCCCATAAAATGAATCTCTAAATCATAAAAGATCAGCTACTCTAGAGCTCCAAGTTTTAAAAAAAAATTTAAGAGGTTCTGGCTGGGTATCTCAGTGGATAGAAAGACATCCTGGCATGCCAAGATCGTGGGTTCAATACCTGGCCAGGGCACATATAAGAAGCAACCAATGAGTGCACAACTAAATGAAACAGTAAGTTGATGCGTCTGTCTCCCCTCTTCTCTCTTAAATCAATGGAAAAAAAAAAGCTTAGAAACCCACAATTTTATGTCTGGATATGTGAAAGTAATTCTTAAGTGGTTCCACAAAAATGAAAAAATAAAAAGGGGAGGGACTACACATTGTGGAGACCTGTAGTTTTTCATTTCTGCTGAGAAGTACTCTCACTTTGGTTTAAATGATCTGAGTAAAAGGTTTCATTATATATAATAAGCATGACAGGCCTGGGGTGGCGCAGTGGATAAAGCGTCAACCTGGAATGCTGAGGTTGCCGGTTCAAAACCCTAGGCTTACCTGGTCAAGGCACATATGGGAGTTGATACTTCCTGCTCCTCCCCCCTTCTCTCTCTCTTCTTTGAAATGAATAAATAAAAAAATAAAAAAAAAATAAGCATGACAGTTAATAAATGCTGTTATCTCTGGTATTTTTTTCTCAGGATTAAAAAGAGATTAGAATGACTGATGAGAATATGTTTGTTGTAACTCAAGTTTACACAGAGTGCCTGAACTAAATGGAGCCTTTCTGTATACAAACTGTTAATCAAAATTCTGTAAATATGGGCTCTAGAATCACATGTGAACTTAGTTTATGCACTACAATTTGTTTCAAGTTATTTCTGAGAAACTTAATACATCACCTGAAAGTGATCTCACTTTCAAAAAAATAAATGAGTTTATTTTCAAGAAACAAAAGTATCCATTTCTTCTACATAAAACCATTCATTTGGCTTAAATCCAAAGATTTAAAATGAAAAATTCTATGGCCAATTTTTTAAAACTATTTTTATAAGAGATTTTTATTTTTTTTACTATTAGGTGATATTTTATAACCTAAATTATCAAGTAATCATACAGGTAATCTGAGAGATAATGTATAGAAAGAGGTATTTATTGTTCAATGCTTGGGTAGGTAAAAAAGGTGAGTGAAGTTGGTAAAAAACAGAAAAAATGGTGGAAGACCAGCACATGCCTACACGAACACCATCCAAGCTGCCTATGGAACTGACCTCTGATCAGCTAGGACAGCTTCTGACTGATAACATTACACTCTCCTTAGAAACTTGTTTCAATGGTGACTTTTTATTAAAAGAACTATTTAAACACATGGTAAGAAATTAGACTTTTATAAGTATCACAAATAAGTTTACTTAAAATTAGCTCAGTTACATATTTTTTAAGTTTCAGAACCCCTCCCCACCACATCCATAAACTTGAACAGTCTGACCTAGGTGCGCCAATAAGTGATGGGTCTGGGTGCTCTCTGACACATTTCTCGTCACTGAGAGTCACAAACAAAACATATCTCTTGCCTACGTGAGTAGGAAGAATTCACTTTTAAAAGAGCTTCATAAAATGTCCATGAAAGAGAACTGGTAATATCAGAAGAGTTCCAGCACTTCAATTGAATATAATTCTCTATTATTCTTTTCCTGATTTAATTTCTGTAGTTCACGAAAACTTACTTCAATCTTGTTGAGTTCAGAACAAATGCATATCTAGAGAGAAAAGTTTCAGAGTAACTTTTACTATAATTTCTACATATGTTTGAACAAGCCCTTTATGATTACTTATAACTATTCCAAGAAAAATATTTAAGAATAAATTATAATTTAGGCGATAGTTGGGTATAAACAGAATTTATCACATATCAAATAGTCACACACCTGAGATTTCACAAACTTGTAAAGACTTAATAGTAGCTTTTTTGCTTCTGGTATCATTACCACAACGGTAAAATTAGCATCTAGAAGTAGGCATATCCAATCCATAATCTGAAGATAAACAGGGAAAGAAAAGTTAATTTTTAAAGTTTAGTTTAGGTTAATTCATTTTATAAAATCTATAATTATATCAAACAGTTATAAAACAATAACTCATCTTTACAAAAATCTAAAAATTTGGCCTTGGCTGGGTAGCTCAGTTGGTTAGAGCACTGTCCCAGGTGGATGTGATCTCCCATCAGGGCACACAAAAGAATTATTCAAGGAGGCCCTGGCCGGTTGGCTCAGCGGTAGAGCATTGGCCTGGCGTGCGGGGGACCCGGGTTTGATTCCTGGCCAGGGCACATAGGAGAAGCGCCCATTTGCTTCTCCACCCCCCCTCCTTCCCCCTCCTTCCTCTCTGTCTCTCTCTTCCCCTCCCGCAGCCAAGGCTCCATTGGAGCAAAGATGGCCCGGGCGCTGGGGATGGCTCCTTGGCCTCTGCCCCAGGCGCTAGAGTGGCTCTGGTCGCGGGAGCGACGCCCCAGAGGGGCAGACCGTCGCCCCTGGTGGGCGTGCCAGGTGGATCCCGGTCGGGCGCATGCGGGAGTCTGTCTGACTGTCTCTCCCCGTTTCCAGCTTCAGAGAAATACAAAAAAAAAAAAAAAAAAGAATTATTCAAGGAATTCATAAATAAGTAGAATAGTAAACTGATGTTTGTCTCTCTCAAAAATAAGTCAAACATCTGTTTTAAAAAATCTGAAAATTTTAGAGATAAAAGAATTTCTAAACAATATAAAAGGTCCCTTTTCTGCTTTTATACTTGTTATTTTATAAGCATAATTGCATATTCATCAGTGAAAAGACAGATTTAATCCAAGAGTAAATTAAATTAGTACTTATCTTTTCATTAAAAATTTTTTTGATACTTACTAGCAGTTGTCTCCCATTCTGAAATATACCCTATGCCTGAAGAATAAGTGATCATGAACTGAAACAAAATTATTGCTATCCATTTATTAAAGTAGCCTATGTAGTTCTACATCTCCGAATGGTATTAATAGGCAAATACGGCCCTGGCCGTGGTGCAGTGGATAGTGTTGTCCCAGAGTGCCAAGATTGGTGGATCACCGACCCGTGCCCCAGGCACATATGAGAAGCAATCAATGGGTGCACAGCTAAGTGGACAAGTGAGTTCTCTTGCTTCTGTCTCTCAACAAAACAAAACAAAAACCAAACAACTAAAAAACCCATGTAAATATCACTGTCATGAAAAAGCATTAAGGAAACTGGTATCTATTTGGGGAGAGAAGAAAAAGCTTATCCCTATGAAACTCCTTATACTAAAACAGATTTTATATGTATCAGAGTTAAACACAGAAAAGAAAACCATGAATGAACTGGGGAAAAGTTTTTATACTTTATTTAGAGTGGAAAGGGCATTAAGCATGATGCAGCCACAAAAAAAAGGCACGAAGAAAAAAAGTTTAATACTATTTTTTATTTTGTTTTGTATTTTTCTGAAGTTAGAAGCAGGGAGGCAGACAGACTCCTGCATGCACCCAACCAGGATCCACCCGGCATGTCCACCAGGGGGCGATGCTCTGCTGCAACCTGAGCTATTCTAGTGCCTGAGGCAGAGGCCATGGAGCCGTCCTCAGCATCTGGACCAACTTTGCTCCAATGGAGCCTTGGCTGCAGGAGGAGAAGAAATAGAAAGGAGAGGGGGAAGGGTGGAGAAGCAGATACGCACTTCTCCTGTGTGCCCTGGATGGGAATCGAACCTGGGACTTCCACATGCTGGGCCAGCGCTCTATTGCTAAGCCAACTGGCCAGAGCCAAGTTTAATACTTTTGATAGCATAAACATTAAAAATTAATCTATGACCAAAAACAAAAAAACCAACAACAAAAACCCCCCACAGAAAAACAACAACAAAAAAAACCCATTTAGGGAATAAAAACACAAACAATAAGAAAAAATATGCCTGGCCCTGGCCGGTTGGCTCAGTGGTAGAGCGTCGGCCTGGCGTGCAGAAGTCCCGGATTCGATTCCAGGCCAGGGTACACAGGAGAAGCGCCCATTTGCTTCTCCACCCCTCCCCCTCTCCTTCCTCTCTGTCTCTCTCTTCCCCTCCCGCAGCGAGGCTCCATTGGAGCAAAGATGGCCCGGGTGCTGGGGATGGCTCCTTGGCCTCTGCCCCAGGCGCTAGAGTGGCTCTGGACACAACAGAGCAACGCCCTGGAGGGGCAGAGAATCGCCCCCTGGTGGGCGTGCCAGGTGGATCCCGGTCGGGCACATGTGGGAGTCTGTCTGTCTCTCCCCGTTTCCAGCTTCAGGGGAAAAAAAAAAAAGGAAAAAAAAAAGAAAAAATATTCCTAACACTTGATAAAAAAGGCTAATTTCATTAATATACAAAGAATTATTTTATTTATGTTTAAAATGATTTTTATTGGTTTGCCTGACTTTTAGAGAGAGGAAGGGAGAGAGAAACACACACTTTTTTTTTTTATACATCCATGTAGCTATTAGCCTATTCCTGTATGCACCCCAACCAGGATCAAATCCACAACACTGGTATACGTGAATGATGCTCCAGCTAACTGAACTATCTGCCAGGAAAGAGTGACTTTGCTTAAAAAATTTTTTATTGATGAAAATGGGAATAAACCTTCAAATAATTATTTATAAGACAAAATGAAAAAAACATGAAATGCAATAGAAAAATGGACAAAGAACTCAATGAGGCAGTTCACAAAAAGGAACATAAATAGGCAAGAAACCATGATTCACCTCTCATTATCAAAGAAATGCAAATTAAAATACAGCACCATGTTACCTACCTGACTGGCAAAGAGTAAGGCCTCAGACCTTGGCGGCAGCAGTATATATTGTCACAACCCTTCAGAAACAGAACAGGGCATTTTCAAAACAAAAATGTGGGCACCTTTGGCCCTGGCAGGCTGTCTCAGTGGATAGAGTATCGCCTGGCATATGGGATGTCCATGTTCAGTTCCCAGTCAGGCACATAAGGGAAGCAACCATTTACTTCTCTCCTCCTCCCTCTCCCCCTTACATCTCCCTCTTCCCCTTTGGCAGCCAGTGGCTCGACTGGTTCGAGTGTTGGCCTCAGGTGCTAAAAATAACTTAACAGATTCGAGCATCGACCCCAACAGGATTGTTGGGTGGATCCCAGACAGGGACCATGCCTGAGTCTCTCACTATCTCCCCTCTTTTCACTTAAAAAAAAAAAGTGTGGGCCCTGGCTGGATGGCTCAGTGGTAGAGCATCAGCCTGGCATGCAGCAGTCCTGGGTTCGATTCCCAGCCAGGACACACAGGAGAAGCGCCCATCTGCTTCTCCACCCCTCCCCCTCTCCTTCCTCTCTGTCTCTCTCTTCCCCTCCCGCAGCCAAGGCTCCACTGGAGCAAAGTTGGCCTAGGCACTGAGGGTGGCTCCATAGCCTCCACCTTAGGTACTAGAACAGCTCTGGTTGCAGTGGAGCAATGCCCCAGAGGGGCCAAGCATCGCCCCCTGGTGGGCATGCTGGGTGGATCCTGACTGGGCATGTGCGGAAGTCTGTCTGTCTGTCTACCCCCCTACCCCCCACTTCAGAAAAATACCAAAAAAAAAAACAAAAACAACTAAGTCTTAAACTACAATAAATTTTTTTTTCTTCAGAGACAGAGAGTCAGAGAAAAGGATAAAAAGGAACAGACAGACAGGAATGGAGAGAGATGAGAAGCATCAATCATCGGTTTTTCGTTGCAACACATCATTTGTTCATTGATTGCTTTCTCATATGTGCCTTGACTGTGGGGCTACAACAGACCAAGTAACCCTTTGCTTAAGCAAGCGACCTTGGGTTTAAGCTGATGAGCTTTGCTCAAACCAGATGAGCCTGTGCTCAAGCTGGCAACCTCGGGGTCTCGAACCTGGGTCCTCCGCATCCCAGTCTGATGCTCTATCCACTGTGCCACTGCCTGGTCAGGCCACAATAAACTTTTTTTTTTTTTGTATTTTTTCTGAAGCTGGAAACGGGGAGGCAGTCAGACAGACTCCCACATGCACCCGACCGGGATCCACCCGGCATGCCCACCAGGGGGTGATGCTCTGCCCATCTGGTGCGTCGCTCTGTTGCAACCAGAGCCATTCCAGTGCCTGAGGCAGAGCCACAGAGCCATCCTCAGCACCCGGGCCAACTTTGCTTCAATGGAGCCTTGGCTGCGGGAGGGGAAGAGAGAGACAGAGAGGAAGGAGAGGGGGAGGGGTGGAGAAGCAGATGGGCTCCTCTCCTGTGTGCCCTGGCCGGGAATCAAACCTGGGACTCCCGCACGCCAGGCCAACGCTCTACCACTGAGCCAACCGTCCAGGGCCCACAATAAATTTTTTAAAAATGTTTTCAACTGTTTCTGAAATTAATATTGTATTTAAAGAGGGTCTAGGTCCTGGCCGGTTGGCTCAGTGGTAGAGTGTCAGCATGGCATGTGGATGTCCCATGATCAATTCCTGGTCAGGGTACACAGGAGAAGCAACCATTTGTTTCTCCACTTCTCTTTCCCACTCCTTTCTCTCTCTTCCTTTTCTGCCGCCATGGCTCGACTGGTTCAAACACATTGGCCGCTGATACTGATTATGGTTCTGTGGAACCTCTGCCTCAGGTGCTAAAAATAGCTCTGTTGGGAGGTTGAACCCAGATGGGCAGGACATCAGCCCTAGCTGGGGGCTGCCAATTGGATTGCAGTTGGGGTGAATGCGGGAGTCTATCTCCCCTCCTCTCACTTGGAAAAAAAGAAATAAAATATAAAAGAATAAAAAATAAGCCTGACCAGGTGGTGGTGCAGTGGATACAGTGTTTGCCTAGGATGCTAATGACCCAGGGTCGAAGGCCCAAGGTTGCTGGCTTGAGCGTGGGCTCATCCAACTTGAGCGCGAGCTCACCAGCTTGAGCGTAGGGTTGCAGGCTTGAGCGTAGGATCACAGACATGACCCCATGGTCGCTGGCTTGAGCAAGGGGTCACTGGAGCCCCCCCCAGCAGTCAAGGCACATATGAGAAAGCAATCAATGAACAACTAAGGTGCTGCATCTCTCTCTCTCCCTTCCTGTCCGTGTGTGTGTGTCTCTCTCTCTCTTGCTAAAAAAAAAACAACTAAAATAAAAATAAGATAAAATAAAATAAAGAGGGTCTACCAGGAGAGTTTTTTAAAATATTTTTCAATAATCTTCATTCTCTTATTCTTTTTTTTAAATATTTTATTTATTGATTTTTAGAGAGAGGGGAGAGAGAGAGAGAGAAAGGGGAGGAGCAGGAAGCATCAACTCCCATATGTGCCTTGACCAGGCAAGCCCAGGGTTTTGAACCGGCAACCTCAGTGTTCCAGGTCAACGCTTTATCCCACTGCGCCACCACAGGTCAGGCTTCATTCTTAAGAGATTATTAGGAAGATACTTATCACCTTCTCCTAATGAGGATAAGAAAATTCTTCAAAAGGGCAACAATAAAGAATCAGAAAAAAAGAAAAAAAAAACTTATTAAACCTCCCACTCCAGTGGTTTGTATGCAGGGTGAGGAAGGAAGTGCACATGGACGAGGAGAAAAGAAGAAATCCGTTACGGTCCAGATTCTGACACTATATATAAGCTTTTAAAATAGATTTTCCCCAATACCAAATAAAAGTAAATAAATTCTCTCACCTGGTTCAGGGTTGGAGGGTGTATTCCAGGAAGAGTCATAGTGGCATTTTCACTACACTTCAAATAAAGGAAATACAAATACTGGAGAAATAGCTGGGTGGGGAATAAAAACAACTTATCACTTTGATAGAAAAGTGTTCTTTCTATATAAAGCTAACAAAAAGGCTGGAAGGAATTTTAAGAGGCTATTGGATTTGGCTGAGAACACAAAAATAAATAAAATGTAGGCTGTGTCATCAATAGGGAGTTCATCTGGTTTGGGAGGGAGGGAGGGAGGGAGGGAGGGAGAGAGGTATGAGGAGTTTATTCTGTTTCTAAATAATAAGTAGAGAAAAGAGATTCCTTCTCCAGTCAACTCTTTTCCGTTTCCACTCATTCATAACCGCCTTCAGGCTTAGCACCAGAAACATGCTAAGGTCTGCCAACCAAAAAACACTCTAGTCTCCGAGGCACAGTTTTTCATGACGAGGGCTGGGAAACCTCTTATTCACATGAAGGAAGTTGACAACCTTTCGAATGCCCCAAAAGCTTGTCAGAGAAAGTAGCAAAATTTAAACCAGAAATAAGTATATAGAATTTGTAAGAA
The DNA here is from genome assembly GCF_036850995.1 of Saccopteryx leptura. Taxonomy (NCBI): domain Eukaryota; kingdom Metazoa; phylum Chordata; class Mammalia; order Chiroptera; family Emballonuridae; genus Saccopteryx; species Saccopteryx leptura. The sequence continues at coordinate 164,058,009 of NC_089507.1, forward strand.
CACTTACAGTGATGTGTTGTGCTGGGATGTCTTTCAGGTGAGGCAGAAGAAACGTTTCACTATATGCAGAACGAAGAATTGCATTTCTACTTAGGAATAAAGGAAAACCTTATGACAATAAATAAAGTCTTTTCTAATAAGTTGCGAATAATTCCCTCTTAATCTTTTTCTTTTTTTTTTTAGAGACAGAGTGAGAGTCAGAGAGAGGGACAGACAGGGACAGACAGGAACGGAGAGAGATGAGAAGCATCAATCATGAGTTTTTCGTTGTGACACCTTAGTTGTTCATTGATTGCTTTCTTATATGTGCCTTGACCGTGGGGCTAGAGCAGAGCTAATGACCCCTTGCTCGAGCCAACGACCTTGGGTCCAAGCTGGTGAGCTTTTGTTCAAACCAGATGAGCCCATGCTCAAGCTAGCGACCTCAGGGTCTCGAACCTGGGTCCTCCGCATCCCAGTCCGACACTCTATCCACTGTGCCACAACCTGGTCAGGCTTAATCTTTTTCTTTTTAAATTTACTTTAAAGGGGGAGAGAGATAAAAACCTACACATCTGTTGTCCCACCCATTTACGCATTGGCTCATTCTTGCATGTGTCCCATAACCCTGGCACATCAGGGTGATGCTCTGACCCAGTTTTAAAACTGCCAGTCTATGAACCAGTCTGTGAACGAGTTAACAACCCAGATGTTGTAAGAAGATTTTAGAGCCAATGATCTTAGTCAAATTTGCTTAAGCTCAAAGTGATTTCTGCCTTAGGGGCCCTCGAAATAAGACCACCACTCTAACCCACTGAGCAATGCAGCCAGAGCCCAATTATTTCTTGAAATTTATACTAAAGGTATACTTTTATTTTTTTTTTAAGTGAGAGAAGGGAAGGCAGAGACAGACTCCTGCATGCACCTCGAACAGGATCTATAGTGCAAGCTCCCTATCAGGCAATGCTTTGCCCATCTGGGTAGCTGCTGCTCTGTTGTTCAGCAACTGAGCTATTTCAGTGCCCTAAGCAAGGCCATAGCCATCCTTGGTGCCCAGGGTCAACTATGCTCCATTTCAAGCCATGGCTGTGGGAGGAGAAGAGAGAGACTGATGGGGGGAAGGGTGGAGAAGCAGATGGTCACTTCTCCTGTGTCCTGACCCCAATTGAACCTAGGACTTAAACACGTTGGGCCAACACTCTACAGCTGAGCCAACTAGCCAGGGCAAGGTTTAATTTTCTAGAAGAGTTCTGTCACTGGCCAGCTTCTTAATCACTAGAGATCATCCTGAATATTACAAAATTGTAAATAATTTACATTTACTCAGAATAGCAACTTTAGAATTGATAGGGGTTCGACCTCAGACTAGCTTCTTACATAAGAAATCAGGTTTGGTGATGCAGTGGATAAAGCGTCAACCTGGAATGCTGAGGTTGCCGGTTCAAAACCCTGGGCTTGCCTGGTCAAGGCACATATGGGAGTTGATGCTTCCTGCTCCTCCCTTCTCTCTCTCTCTCTCTCTCTCTCTCTTCTCTAAAATGAATAAATAAATAGTCTTAAAAAAAAAGCAAGTGAAGTGAAAATCCTTTAAAAAGGAAAACAGGTTTGTTTCAATGTAGCATTGAATGTAATCCATTTTAAAGCAGAAAATTAAAAAAGAAAAGAACCCCAACACAATAAATTAACTAATTACTCCTTAGTTACTGATTGGCATTGGACTATATCCCCAGAAAGGAACAATACAAAATAAACTGTTGAAAGGATACAGCAGAGCTGCTCGTTTGGGTATCACAGGGCATGAAGTGGTCTTTTCTGTTGTGTCCTGAGGCTTTTCACTTGACTCTTTATCACAGTTATGACAGTTATATTCTTCAGAATTGAAGCCATTTTGAAGAATTTCAGTTTGCTCTTTCATTTTCTCATCTCGTACAGCATCACCACAGTCAGAAACTGACTCCATATTGACATCTGTTTCTTGAAGACTGTCGTCACCAATGCTAACATGTTAATTGAAAACAAGAAAGTCTTACCACTCAATCAAACTTACTGGGAAAATTTTCATTTTCTAAGCAAAGTTTTAGAAATCAAATAATACAACAGATTAAAAATGCAGTGAAGATAAAGGACTATTGGGCTCTATCTAACTAACCTCAAGAAAAACTTTAAGCAAGCGCAGGTGACTGCTTCAGGAATGTCAGGGAACTGCCGCAGACAAAGCTGTAACGTCTGTACATCTGCCTTGTCTAGGGCAACCTCCATTAAGCCAGGGCACAAGCTAAAAAACACCAAAACACGTATCATCTTTATACATTAAAACTCTCAACTGCAAATAATTTATAAGCTTTTTCATAGTATTAAAGTTAGAACTATAAAAAAAAAACAAGGTCAAAAGAAGTTATACATGCAAAGTTTGGTATACAAACATTTACCTGTAAGAAAGCACATGCATTTGGATAAGCTGCATCAGAGAGTTCTGGGGATAAAATAATGGTTCTGTCTTACATCTTTCCAGAAGTCCTATTACTATGTCCCCAATAATAGTATGAAAGTCAGGTGTTTGCTTAATAGCCAGAAATTTACGTAGTTCTACTTCAATGTGTTTTTCTGAATCTTTCTGAAAAGGCAGAAGCAAAGAGTTTAGTTTGATACATTAATAAATGTCACTCTGAACTTACAAGTATTCAAACTCAACATTTTCTTAAGTCACTAACAGCACTTATGCATGCCTGTGAGATTGGAGTTGATATCAATTTGCTGCACAAAGACAATGGCCAAAAAAAAAAAAAATTCAAGGGTTTAGAAATAAAAATCTTTAAGAGGCAAAAATAACAGACATATTCAAGACATAGTTGAATGAGACATTGATGAGGGCACCACCATCACACAAAATGCTTAGTGAGTCACATAAGAGAGTATCGGATCACTCTGACAACTATATAAATGTTAGCTATAGCTATCACTATAAAAATGATCATATAAATAAAATAGAAAGTAAATAGAATTTAAACGCTTCAGTTGATTTTTCTTATTTTACACACACAGAGAGAGAAATGGGGGCAGAGGAGAGAGAAGCATCAACTAACTCATAGTTGCTTCTTGTATGTTTTGAACAAGCAACCTCAGCATTTCAGGTCATTTTATCCACTGTGCCATCACAGGTCAGGCAACACACATTTTAGGTTTTTAAACTAACATTCATTTTCTAGCCCTGGCCGGATAGCTCAGTTGGTTAGAGCACTATCCCTATACATAAAGGTTGTGGGTTCGATCCCCATCTGAGACACATACAAGAACAAATGAATGTTTCAGTCTCTCTCTCCAAAATCAATACATTAAAAAGAAAAAAAAACATTTATTTTTTAAAGTTGACATGTGCATATAATAGGAAACTGAAAAACACAAGACACAAAAAACAAAGTCAACCATAACCACAAGCAGCTTACAGGCTGACATGTTCTTCTAAGTCCCCTGTGTATCTACATAGATAGGTAAGCTTCCATTTTTATGTAATTATGATCTTACAGAGCCCTGGCTGGGTTGTACAGTAGTTAGAGCGTCATCCCTGCACTCTGAGGTCACAGGTTCGATCCCCGGTCAGGGCACATATAAGAAGCAAACAATGAGTGCACAACTAAATGGAAATGAAACTAAGTGGGCCTGACCAGGCAGTGGTGTAGTGGATAGAGCATCAGACTGGGACGTGGAGGACCCAGGTTTGAAACCCCGAGGTTGCCGTCTTGAGCACAGGCTCATCTGGCTTGAGCAAGGGGTCACTCGCTCGCTGTAGCCCCTCAGTCAAGGCACATATGAGAAAGCAATCAATGAACAACTGAGACTAAGGAGCCGCAAAAAAGAACTGGTGCTTCTCATTTCTCCCTTCCTGACTGTCCCTATCTGTCCCTCTCTCTGACGCTCTCTGTCTCTGTCACAAAATAAATAAATAGATAAAATAAACGGAACTAGGTGGAACAGTGAGCTGATGCTTCTCTCACTTTCTCTCTCCCTCAAGTCAATGGGGGAAAAAGATCACACAGTTATGCATCATGCTCTTGCATGCATCATGAATTATTTACCATTTCAAAGTCCCAAAACTATACAACTATTTATTTATTTTTGCTGAGTGACAGAGAGAGATGGAGACAAGGGAGAGAGATGAGAAGCATAAACTCATAGTTGTGTCACTTTAGTTTTTCATTAATTGCTTCTCATATGTGCCCTGAAGGGGAAGGGGGGGGCAGGCAGGGCGGGGCTCAGGCTGAGCCAGTGACCTTGGGCTCAAGCCAGTGGCCTCAGGGCTTCAAACCTGGGTCCTCAACATCCCAGGTTGATGCTCTGTCTATTGCGCCACTGCCTGGTCAAATATTTATTTTTTATTTTACCTTTATGGTTGATAAAAGTTGTGTGGCTGATGGAACCTCTGGCTGTACACTTGCTTCAAATTTCCTTCTCCTTAACTGTAATTAAATAAATTGATTAGGCTCTCGTAACAGTATAAAAGCTCCAATATACATTTAGAAAAACTAGAAACCTCCCCAAAAGACCATCAAAATTATGTTCTAATCCCAAAGTTTATAAAATATTTACTTTTGTTATAGTGTAAAGTGGGTTTATTTCAACTTTTATCTTAAGTATCTTTAATACTTTTAAGGTTTTTTGTTTTTTAAACACAAAATAAAATCTTTACACTCAGGAAGGTATTATTACCACTTCTGAATTGGTCAGTTTTCACTCCTCGATCTCACCCAAAAAGATGCCCATAAAAAGTAACTACTAGACTACACGTGTAATTTTTGGATAAAGGCTGTGGGTTACTGATTACAAGATTTAAACTGCCCTGTCAGTGGCCCTGGCCAGGTGACTCCGTGGATAAAGGTCAACCCAATGTGCCAGAGGTCACGGGTATGACCCCTTTTCAGGGCACATACGAGAGGCAATCAATGAGAATACAACTAAATGGAACAAGTGAAATGAGTTGATGCTTCTCTTTCTCTCACTCTGAGCCCCAACCTCTCTCTCTCAATTCAATGGAAAAATTAAACTGCCCTGTCATTAAGATCAAAGCTGTAACAGTTGTAAGATGAAACATTAAAAGAATTTGGCCTTTTCTCACTTTATAATATTTGTACTAACATTGTATTTCAACTACCAAACTTACCATTCTCTTTGATGGCTCTGAGTTCTGGGATCCAAGTCCATGTCCCTGGGAGGTTTCCCAGTTTACAAAATGAGGCAAAGTGTGAGCGTCTAAGACACAAAATACACAATTTCTAGAATTCTTTGATCTACGGTATTTACCCAACCAAACAATCAAGAACAACAAAAACAACCACTCAAACAATTCAAGGGAGGCTTTAAAATCCATTTAATTCTACTGATAATCCTAGATCAGCAAGTCATACAGTAGTGTAGTAAAAGGCTATGTGTCCAGGAACATTAAGCCAAGAGATGAAACCAGAGGAAAAGCAGGGAGGGTAGAGGCACTGATGATTTCTTCTGGAGGACTCTCCCATTACCTCTAAAGTCAGAACACTGGTGTTCAAAACCACAGCGCAGCTAGTCAACCTGTGGCAATACCTGCAATGTGGACTATTCACAAGGTGGATAGCTGGGTCAAAGAAATGTTAATAATCAGTGGCAAATGTCAACATGAAGAACAGGCTCTGTAGCTTGATGGCTGTAGAAATCTACACATCACACTGGAAGTTATAAAATGATTCATATTAATAAAATAAACTAGCAAGTTCCTACCTGGATCTTGATTATGCTTGAGTTTTCCAAGAGCACCTGCTAATGATGACACTTCACACTTGTATGGAATCACAGTTAGAAATTTTCCATGTAGCATAAACAAATTTTCCCCATAATACCAGAGCTACAAAAAAAGTTATAAAAACTGTAATCATTTTTTCCCTTTTCTTTGATTCAACAAAGTCATTTAACTTATAATAATAACTTATGGTGTGAACAATCTTAATAAATAGAAAAAAACACAATAAAGAAACTTTCCAGAATAATCTCATGTACTACTTATTAACTGGGTAGATTTATATAAGACTTATTTTTGCCCACATCTGAATGAAGCCTAAAAGTTAAAGATACTCTTGACTCATAAAAATCTGATCAATATATACATTAAGTGTTTAAAATTAATTTAGTCACTATTACACACATATTTACATAATTACCAAAGCTACTATAACATGGGCACAATGTAATGATATACTAAATAAAAAAGGGAGAATTTAACAGAATCTAATGAGTCCAATTACAGAACTGTAAACATAAAACAGTTACATCAACAAAAAATTCAAGAAAACATGAAAACCAAAATTAAGTTTGGCCTGACCAGGCAGTGGCGCAGTGGATAGAGCATCGGCCTGGGACACAGAGGACCTGGGTTCAAAACCCCAAGGTTACCAGTTTGAGCATGGGGTTGCCAGCTTGAACATAGGATCATAGGCATGACCACATGGTTGCTGGCTTGAAGCCCAAGGTCACTGGCTTGAGCCCAAGGTAGCTGGCTTGAGCAAGGGCTTACTCGGTCTGCTGCAGCAAGACCGAGGCACATATGAGAAAGCAATCAATGAACAACTAAGGAGCTGCAACGAAGAATTGATGCTTCTCATCTTCTTCCCTTCCTGTCTGCCTGTCCCTATCTGTTCCTCTCTTTGACTCTCTGTCAAATATTAATTCTGTAAGTATTCTTATGTAGTTTCATGATAATGTTTAATAGATAACCAAAGAGACTGCTTTATTAGGAAAAGCAACATATAACAGGGTATACTGTATGTTAAAAAAGAACTATGAGGGGAAGAGGAGTTGGGGGAGGTAATGGAAGGTAGAGAGGATAAATGGTGACAGATGGAGACTTGACCTGGGATGCTGAACACACAATATAGTATACAGATGATGTGTTGTAGAACTGAGCACTTGAAACCTGTATAATTTTGTTAACCCACGTCACCCTAATAAATTCAATTAGAAAAAAAACTATAGCAAGGTTTAGATCAAAATACAAAAGTAAAAAGATCAAACCAAAGAGCAGCTAAAAACCAAAGTTCTTTTATTAACTAGCTAATTGTTCTTCCAGATCTAAAACTAGCTACAATTTAGTATTATATAAGGATATTAAAACCATTAAATATGATATTTCAAGTAAAAAGAAAAGATTTTATCTACTGATTTTACAGAGAGGGGAATTAGTAGTAGTTGCTTCCTCTAGCTGTTCACTGGTTGGTTATCATATGGGCCCTGACAGGGCAAGCCCAGGGGTTTGAACTGGTGACCTCAGTGTTCCAGGTCGGTGCTCTATGCACTGCGCCACCACAGGCCAGGCAACAAAACATTTAATTTATTTTAATCAAAAACTGCCACCCTGGCTGGTTGGCTCAGTGGTAGAGCGTCGGCCTGGTGTGCAGGAGTCCCGGGTTCTATTCCTGGCCAGGGTACACAGGAGATGTGCCCATCTGCTTCTCTACCTCTCCCCCTCTCCTTCCTCTCTGTCTCTCTCTACCCCTCCCGCAGCCAAGGCTCCACTGGAGCAAAGTTGGCCCGGGCACTGAGGATGGTTCCATGGTCTTTGCTTCAGGCACTAGAATGGCTCTGGTTGCAACAGAGCAACGCCCCAGATGGGCAGAGCATCGCCCCCTGGTGGGCATGCCGGGTGGATCCAGGTCCGGCGCATGTGAGAGTCTGTCTGACTGCCTCCCCGTTTCCAATTCCAGAAAATACAAAAAAACAACAAACAAACAAAAAAAAACCCTGCCAAAATATCTAGATCAAAGAGGTCTTATCATCTATTAGGCACAGAAATAACTAAATTTGAAAAAAATCCCAGAGTACAAAAACTTACTTGACCACTGGTACCTTGTGGTAATTCTTTTGAAATCTGTAGTGTTTGAAATTTTGTGTTCCATATGGAGAGGCATTCTGTGAAAGAAGACGACAAAATTCAGAAGTACCAAGAATAAATAAATACATGATCCCTTGTGGAGGAACAACGAGAGAGTCATAGTTAAACACCGTATAAAAACGAGTAATGACATGTGATTGCCACAGAAATCCAAAGGAATTAAGACCTCATGACAAGAAGAAATGGACAGCCTGACCAAGCAGTGGCACAGTGGATCGTGTCAGACTGGGATGCGGAGGACCCAGGTTCGAGACCCCAAGGTCACCAGCTTGAGTGCGGGCTCATCTGGTTTGAGCAAAGCTCACCAGCTTGGACCCAATGTTGCCGGCTTGAGCAAGGGGTTACTCGGTCTGCTGTAGCCCCACAGTCAAGGCACATATGAGAAAGCAATCAATGAACAACTAAGGTGTCCCAACAAAAAACTAATAATTGATGCTTCTCATCTCTCTGTGTTCCTGTCTGCCTGTCTCTATCTATCCCTCTCTCTGACTCTCTTTCTGTCTCTGTAAAAAACAAATAAACAAAATAAAAAAAATAAACAAAAACCTGTAAAAAAAAAATAAAAAAGAAATGGTTTAGACTGAGGTGACCTGAGTGCTGAACACTAGATTCTGAGTGTTACCATATATGCTGAGAGACCCCAATTTTGCACTGGCCAGGAACAACTGTGTCTTTCATGATAGACTACAAGTCTGGGTGTGTAGAGGGGCTTTTTGGGGCGAGGCAATGATGAGAATCCTCTCTGATGTGACAGAGACAAAAAAGCATACTATTTATAGCAGTCCTCAAATTTCACGTTGTCGAGTCCAGCAGCTTTCCATTCTGTGTAAAATGTTAACAAGCTTTGAATTTACTGCTCTGGGGAAAGGCTTAACAATGTTTCAAATGCCTAAGGAGCTGGTATGAACATCTGCAGTTTTTATTTCTTTAAGGCATTAGTCATGAGCAAAGTAGTGATACAAGGAATTGTTTGAGAAAGATTAACAAATGGAAGATGAAATCAAAGACCTATTCAAGAAAAACAAGAAAGCTAAAAAATTAATCAGTATGCTGATAAAGAGAATAAATTACAGTAGTAATAAATAAACGGAAAAGACAGACTAAAAGGTAAACTTTGAGGAAAAAGTCCAGAGGACTTCTTAATAATTTCAGTTACCCTTAGAAGCTGGTAGTGGTGGTCCCAGGACTGCCACGTGATCTTGATCCAGGACGGTGAGCGCAACACCATTTCGAGCATTTCCAGACACTACAGTCTTGAGCAACAGTGATCTAACTACCTTCTGATTTTGACTTTTTTCTGAGTCATTTGGATGTATTGGTATCAAGGTGTCATATATACACCCATCAAAGCCTGTTGAAGACAAATATTTGTTGTCCAATACTGGATAAAGGACAGTTCTATATCTGTCATAGTTAAACATATATACTAGGTTGTTAAGATTTTACCAATTTGACATATGATCCAAACAGAAAAATAAAAAAATGTAACAATCACATCACTCTATACTAACATTTAAAATATACTGCAAACTTGAGAAAAATTTCAGTAAAAAATGTCATAATAGCCAAGAAATAAAAATTGTAAATATCTATAATAAAATAATAGAGGGGACTGTCAGGGAAACAGATAATCTAGTCACTGAAAGGATTTATTTCTCATCAGAAATCTATTAGCATTCTGGTCTATACATTACATTTCTTATCACCCCATTACCCTGAAAACCAAATGAAATTGCTGGGGGTTTTTGTAGGTTAACTGAATTTTAACTATTCCTTTTGGTTCTAGGTATGTTACAGAAAGATTTTATGAACCTTTGATTCAGATTATTTTTTAATTTACTTATTGATTTGAGAGAGAGAGGAAGGGAGAGAGAGAAAGGGGGAGAGAAACATCAATCTGCTCCTACATGTGCCCTGACTGGGGAAAGAACCCACAACCTTTGTGTGTCAGGACAACACTCCAACCAACCCAGCCATTTGGCCGGGGCACCAGAATTTTTATTTCAATGTTCAAAATCAAAACCAGTGGTCCCCAAACTTTTTACACAGGAGGCCAGTTCACTGTCCCTCAGACAGTTGGAGGGCCAGACTATAAAAAAAACTATGAACAAATCTCTATGCATACTGCACTATCTTATTTCAAAGTAAAAAAACAAAAGGGGAACAAATAAAATATTTAAAATAAAGAACAAGTAAATTTAAATCAACAAACTGACCAGTATTTCAATGGGAACTATGGGCCTGCTTTTGGCTCATGAGATGGTCAATGTGCTCCTCTCACTGACCACCAATGAAAGAGGTGCCCCTTCCGGAAGTGCGGCGGGGGCCGGATAAATGGCCTGAGGGGGCCACATGCGGCCCGTAGTTTGGAGACCCCTGATCTAAAATATAACTTAAAAATTTCAATTTAATAATATGTCCTATAGGTTAAAATGAAAGAAAAACAGTTCTGCCTGACTAGGTGGTGGGCAAAGCGTTGACCTGGGATGTAAAGGACCCAGGTTTGAAACCTTGAGGTCGCTGGCTCGAGCAGGGGCTCACCAACTTGAACAGGGTGTGTGTGAGGGGGCGCTGACTTGAGTGTGAGATCATAGACATGACCCCATGGTCACTAGCTTGACCCCAAAAGGTCACTGGCTTGAAGCCCAAAGTAATTGGCTTGGGTGGAGCCCCCTCACCCCCCATCAAGGCTCATATGAGAAAGCAATCAATGAACGACTACGGTATAATGAAGAATTTATGCATCTCATCTCTCTCCTTCCTGTCTGTCTGTCCCTATCTGTCCTTCACTTAAAAAAAAAAAAAAAAAAGAAAGCCAGTTTCTATCAGGCAAAGCCATTAAGTAGATTCCAATGGCCATCTAGATATGTTAAATGATGGGAGCACTTTTCTTAATAGCCAATGCAAACAGTTGCAGATTGAAAAACTTCATATATTTTTGTGACAGTGACAGAGACAGAGAGAGAGGAACAGACAGACAGGAAGGGAGAGATGAGAAGCATCAATTCTTCATTGCAACAACTTAGTTGTTCACAGATTGCTTTCTCATAAGTGCCTTGATCAGGGGGCTACAGCAGACCTAGTGACTCCTTGCTCAAGCCAGATGAGCCTGTGCTCAAGCTGGCGACCTCGGGGTTTCGAGCCTGGGTCCTCCGTGTCCCAGTCCAACGCTGTATCCACTGAGCCACCGCCTGGTCAGACTATAAAGATTTTGAATTGTGATCACATACACGTATTTCTTTAATATTGTACTTGTTTTTTCCTCCCTCAACCTTCTCAAAACAACTTCAAAGGAAGCCAAAAAGGGTAAGAGAAAAAGGATATCACAAAGGCATTCCCCTCCCACAAGACTGGAATTATATCTACTTTAGACCATTAGATAGAAGTAAGCTCCAAGGCATTAAAAAAAAACTGTAAAACACTGGCTAGCTCAGGCCAAGAGTGCTTTGTAAGTCTCCTTTACTCACCTATCTCCATGACTGTTCAAAGAAGAGCATAATAAATCTGAAGATTGGAAAAAAGGAATGGAGGGGCCATTCATCAACAACCTTAGATATTTTATGGCTCAATAATTATGGTATCAAAGAACCTGGTCTTATCATAATAAAGATTAAAGGTGATTTTTCCCTTTTTTTGTTACTATATATTATTTATAGCTTATGGTAATTTTTTTAAAAATTTTTTTTTTAAATTTTTTTAATTTATTTTTTATTCACTTTAGAGAGGAGAGGGAGAGGGAGAGACAGAGAGAGAGGGAGAGAGAGAGAGAGAGGAGAGACAGAGAGAGAGAAGTGGGGGAGGAGCTGGAAGCTTCAACTCCCATATGTGCCTTGAAACCAGGCAAGCCCAGGGTTTCGAACTGGTGACCTCAGCATTTCCAGGTCGACGCATTATCCACTGCGCCACCACAGGTCAGGCAGCTTATGGTAAATTTTAAGACATAAACGTTATCTGTAGAGAACCAGTGACTTAAGCATGCCCACATGTCAAAGTGCAAAAAAGCGGCAGCATAAATGCTTGTAAGAAAGAGCAAATGGAAGTACTGCAACAGAACTTTTAAAAACACCATCCTGTAACATTCTTCTATTCACGATCACTGTAAAGCTAACGATACTTACTTAATGACTTCAGAGAGATGAATTTCCGATCCAAAGAAGCAGTAAAACTCTGTATAACAGATTTTTTGTCTTGTCCAAGTAAGAGTGTGTATTTGCTTAAGACACGTGAGTTAAACCTTTGTACGTAAGCAAAGTAATTTCCATGCTGCAAAAAAGGTTATTTCAGTTAGGTGCAGTAGGTTTTTTAGTACTTAAAAGACATAAAATAAATATTCTGCAAGAAATACTAAAGTCCAATCTTCTTTTTAAAAATAATGTATGTGAGCCTGACCAGGTGGTGGTGCAGTGGATAGAGCGTCGGACTGGGATGCGGAGGACCCAAGTTCAAGACCCTGACGTCGCCAGCTTGAGCGCGGGCTCATCTGGTTTGAGCAAGGCTCACCAGCTTGGACCCAAGGTCACTAGCTTGAGCAAGGGGTTGCTTGGTCTGCTGTAGCCGCCCCCCCCCCTCTCAAGGCACATATGAGAAAGCAATCAACGAACAAGTAAGGTGCTGCAACAAAGAATTGATGTTCTCTCTCCCTTCCTGTCTGTCCCCCTCTCTGTCATAAAATAAATAAAATAAAATAAAAATAATGTATGTAAAATTTTTTTTAAAGTGAGAAAGAGAGAAAAACAGACAGGAAGGGAGAGAGATGAGAAGCATCAAATCGTAGTTGTGGCACATTTAGTTGTTCATTGCTTTCTCATACGTGCCTTGACTGGCCAAGCCAGTGACCCCTTGCTTAAGCCAGTGACCTTTGGGCTCAAGCCAGCCACCCTGTGCTCAAGCCGGTAACTTCAGGGTTTCAAACTTGAGTCCTCAGCATCCCAGGTCAACTCTATCCACTGTGCCACCACTTGGTCAGGCCTAATGTATGTGATTTTAAAATATCATATACCACTATCCAGGAATTAGAGATATGACTTACTTTTTCAGTAATAAAGATTAAAACAGGATGCCTAAATACCATGAAAACCTTTGTCCACCTAAAAAAAAAAGTATAAAATATCAAATCACCCACTGAGAGAAACATCTCATTAATCTAAGTTTAAGAGAATATTTTTTTGATTGATTTTAGAGACAGAGAGAAGGGCAGGGAGGGAGAAGGAGAGGAGGGCATTCATTTGTTGTTCCACTTAGTTGTGTATTAATTGGTAGCTTACCAAGAATCTTTTATTATACATATTTTTTGAGCTTGATAGACAGACAACACTTAGCTCCAAAATACAAGACCTGGCAAAAGTAGGCTTACAGTTGTGAGTATACAGAAGTTTATTCTTTTACTATTATTTGTTAATTATTTGTTTTTACCAGTTGCTCACACTTTAGAGGCATTCACAGGAAGTCCAAGATATAACTAACTGGTGGTCCACAACGTTCACTAGGTACAAGTCTTTGCTTTGACTTTTAGAAATTTAGTATAATTCAGGTAGACCTGGAGAGGCAGCAAATTAACTGGACAGGAAATGTGATAAAATAATGAGGACTGGAGAGAGGTGAAATAATGAAATTTCCTTCTATCATTTGGGCCAGTCGTTTTCCTGGTGTTAGTCCAGGATACGGGAAAGCAGAGGGCTTTCCCATAGGTTTACAGTTGTGAGTATACAAAAGTTTATTCTTTTACCATTATTTGTTAATTATTGTATTACTTTCCATATGAACAATTGTAAATCTACTTTTGCCCCACCTTGTATATACCAAGGGTTATTGTTTCTCTGCCAAATGCATCTCTGGATTAAACACAAATTGCTGAACTTTCCAGAGTCTTTTATTTTTTAGACAGAGACAGAGAGAGAGTGAGTCAGAGAGAATGACATAGGGACACACAGACAGGAAGGGAGAGATGAGAAGTATCAATTCTTTGTAGTGACACCTTAGTTGTTCACTGATTGCTTTCTCATATGTTCCTTGACTGGGGGGGGGGGGGGGCTGCAGCAGAGCAAGTGACACCTTGCTTGAGCCAGCAACCTTGGACTGAAGCCAGCAACCATGGGGTCATGTCTATGATCCCATGCTCAAGCCGGATGAGCCCGTGCTCAAGCCGGAGACCTCGGAGTCTTGAACCTGGGTCCTGTGCATCCCAGTCCAACACTCTATCTATTGCACCACTGCCTGGGTCAGGCTTCCCAGAGTCTTAAAGACAATTATGTGAGTTATAAGGTTTCCAAGGGGTTGGGGTTAGACAGTATGTAGTGTTTCCCAAACTCTTTGGTATCTCCCCTCTCCCTATTTTGGTTACTTTTGGGACTAGTATTCTGAGGAAAACACTGGGATCTGAGGAAAACACTAGGATTCTGAGGAAAACAACTGCCTTCTTAAAGCGACAGCAGGAACTGAGGCACAGGTGGGTAAAGGGCTTGCAACCAAGGCTGCACAGCCAGTTTTTGGCAAAATGGCTATTACAACCCAGATCCTCTACCTGTACCTTTTTACCAGTTGCTCACTCACACTTGAGAGACATTTAGAGACGGGAAGTCCAAGATATAACTAACTGGTGATCCACAACATTCACTAGGTACAAGTCTTTGCTTTGACTTTTAGAAATTTAGTATAATTCAGGTAGACCTGGAGAGGCAGCAAATTAACTGCACAGGAAATGTGATAAAATAATGAGGACTGGAGAGAGGTGAAATAATGAAATTTCCTTCTATCATTTGGGCCAGTCGTTTTCCTGGTGTTAGTCCAGGATACGGGAAAGCAGAGGGCTCAAAACCCTACTGTTTCACTAACAAGCTGTGCATTTCCACAGGGGTGAGGATTTGACTGTGGCAGTTAGGGCAATACGACAGAAACAAAGATGTTGTCGTTATTGTGGGATGACCCACTTCATCTTCAAATAACTGACGGTCCAGTTCTACGTCATTAAAACAAGCCTCATATGATTCTACAGTTTCAGTCATGTATCACTTAGAGAGTATTGAGGGATACCATTTTGGTCAAGGTCATATTAATGGTTTTTTAATTAGGCTTTAATTATGTGTATAACCAAAATGCTTTTTAACAAAGTCATCAGTGTTATAAAAATACCCAGAGTGCATTTTCATTTTGGTGAGAATTCACTGACAAGCGTTATAACTTACTTAATCACTTCTTCATCAGAGATAATGCTTTCAATTTTCTGCTGTGGCTCCGCAAGCAAGGCCTCTAAACCGCGAACAGCACCTTCCTTGAACAACACCAAGGGTTCTGTCCCTTGTATTGAATGGATCCTATATACCTCAGCTGACAACTACGAGAAATAAAAACATTTTAATTTATATTCTAAACCAATTGCTACCTAATAGAATACATTCAGAGAAGGCTTATAGGATTATTTTGTTTTCAGTTCTGTTTTATAACTAGGTATGGTTTCAAAGTCAAATCTACAACATAAAATACATACAGAAGTCTAACCTTTGCTGTTCCTATTCTTTCTACCCTGTCCCCTGCTCTCCCCCTTAAATAATCAATTTCATTTATGTTTGATTTATCCTTCCATTATGAATACTAAAAGTTAAGCTACAACCAAAATTGGGGGTGGGGAGTGGTACAAATAAAGCCACTAATGTAATTATAAGCCATGTTGTGCTAAAGACTGATACTATAATTACAGTTATAGCCTGCAAGCCCAAGAAAAGAAGTTAATCCCACCATATAAAATTCAGCCATGTTACAGCAAGGTAAATGAAAGAACGTGACCAGGAAGCAGTAGTTAGCAGTTTAGAAGTTTCAAGGGTACAGGCAACAACTGCCATTGGGAGCTCGATTGTGAGCCACTTCTAAAAATGTCCCAATTAGCCTGACCTGTGGTGGCGTAGTGGATAAAGCGTCGACCTGGAAATGCTGAGGTCGCCGGTTCGAAACCCTGGGCTTGCCTGGTCAAGGCACATATGGGAGTTGATGCTTCTAGCTCCTCCCTCCCTTCTCTTTCTCTCCTCTCTCTCTCTCTCTCTCTGTCTCTCCCTCTCCTCTCTAATATGAAAAAATAAAAAAATTTAAAAAAAAATGTCCCAATTATATTAGAGTTAGACCTCTAGAACTGGAGGGAACTTTCTAGATTAACCTAATTTGAGATCCTCATTTTATAAGTAAAAAGAAGTTAATGCATGAAATTTGCAGGGTTTTATTTTACCTATTTTAAGAAGAGCACAGAGAAGTTGTTCTCACAAAGGACATACCACAAACATCTAAACTCACGGAAATAACTACAAATTTATCACTCAGGAATTATTTAAATCTTTAATCTCATAGGATAATAAAGTTTATATTTTCCAACATTAACTCATGAACTGAGACATGTTACCAAGATATACTGTTAATTAGAATAAAAAACTAATTATAAGCTTTATACTCACTTTCACAGACGCACTATGATAATTACGCTACCACAATGCAAATTATTCCACCTCACCAATAAGCTCATAAATATGTTGGAAAATCCAAAGACTTACCGTAGCTTTAAATACTTTATCCAAATTTATATCTTCATTATTCCATAATCTCAAAACCTTAAAACAAATCATAAAAGTCAAAAAGGTATTCCAATTTTCATTTACATATAACAAACACTAAGTTAATAAATCAACATTGTGATATATATATAACTATATATATATATAACTTTTAAAACTCACCTTGTTATCATGTACAACAATATATTCTCCAGTTTGAAAGTTGCACACAGCTGGACATGTTATAATTTGACCTTGTTTCACTGACCAGCTCCCCAAGGGTTTTTGATCAGAAACCTAGTAAAATTAAGATAACATACAGTATTCAAAAGGTCAACTTCTGACTATAAAAGCAATTAAATTTGCAACTAAAATAACAGTATTCAACAAATTTCCTAAGTTGAAAATATAAGTAGTCACAAAAAGACAAATACTGTATGATTCCACTTAAGACAGAGAGTAGAACATGGCTGCCAGGTGCTGAGAGAATGGAGAGTCACTGTTTAATTGGTATGAAGTTTCTGATTTGCAAGATGAAAAGAGTTCTTGATATGGAAAGTGATGATTGATGGCTGCCCAACAAGGTGCATGTGCTTAATATACTGTAATGAACTGTATGCTTTAAAAACATAGTTTAGCCTGACCTGTGGTGGCGCAGTGGATAAAGCGTCAACCTGGAAATGCTGAGGTTGCCGGTTCGAAACCCTGGGCTTGCCTGGTCAAGGCACATATGGGAGTTGATGCTTCCAGCTCCTCCCCCCTGTCTCTCTCTCTCTCTCCATCTCTCTCTCTCTCTCTCTCTCTGTCTCTCTCCCTCCCTCTTTCCTCTCTAAAATGAATAAATAAAATAAAATAAAATAAAATTAAAAAAATAAAAATAAAAACATAGTTTAAGATAGTAAATCTTGTTATGTATATTTGACCACAATTAAAAATACTAAAAAATTTTAAACGTAGTTAAAATGAAAATATAAACAATAGAACACTTTAAAAAATTCCATTTTACTGTGCGTTTGAACAGGGGTTATGGAAAATTAAGCAGAAATGCCTAGGATCATGCCAATCCCCATCAACCACTGTATTCCTATGAGGAATTGCACATTTTAAGTCCACTTGACAGCCCAGGTAAACACCATGTCATCAGAAGAGTAAGCATGCAAACAGAATATGGAATTGTTCGCAACCTGTTCCCCAAACTTCAAAGTAGATTACTGACATTCTTAAAGACAAGGAAAACTATATTCATCAGCCTAGGGTAAAAAAACAACTTTCTACGCTATCACTACAAGCAAAGCTGCTTAAAAGGCGTGCATTAGGCGTTGGGATGAAAAGGGGCGGCGGGGTGTACAGATTTCCCGGGACTCAACTCCGCTATTTACAGTGTGTAGTTAGTTGGCAACCGATTATTCGTAATTTAGATTGCCACCACGATATTAAGAAACAAAAAAAAGAAAGAAAGAAAGAAGAAAGAAAGAAAGAAAGAAAGAAAGAAAGAAAGAAAGAAAGAAAGAAAGAAAATACAACAACAAAAATTCACGAAACTTTTCCCCAAGGGGAGAAGTATATGGACGGACGAAGGGATAAACCAGCTCCCACCCAGCGCCCACCAAGTCAGTCATCCTCTCCCGCCAACCAATCTCTGTTCAAAACCTCCAGTGGGCAGAGGAGGCGACAGAGACGCCAGGAGGGTGTGTGAGCAAGGCCGTCTCCGATGTCACAGCAGAAGCACAGGTGTCCTTTCCGAGTCTAGTCCACGTGCTCTTTTACACACTCTGTAGCATGTAACTCGGAAATATGCCTCTCTCTCCAGGAAAATAACCAAATCAAATTCGACATTTCATTCATCATTCCAGAGTAGCCAGGTCGACCGTCCACTCAGCCCGTTTGGTGACCTTTTCCTTATGAGAAGCCCAAGGCTCCGGCTCCGCAAGAGGCGGGGCGGCCGCGGGGTCGCGGCAATCCTCTCGCCCTCACCTTATAGAGGATGACGGTCCTGCCGCTGTCTGTTACTAAGAACTGGTCTGTTTTGTCGCTTGGCTCCACGCCTAGTAGTCCGTCAGGCCCGCAACCCAAAGGTACCGCAGACAACGTGTATTCTTCCTCCAGGGCTGCCATCTTGGGCAAACCTATGGACCGCCCGTGCATCCCTCCCGGCAGGCTTCGCGCTTTCTCTCGCGAGAAAAGCAGTCCGACTGGACGGGAACAGGCCAAAAGAGATATCTGCTCGCAGAACCTGCGACCTCTGGCGGGCATAGCGGGAGCGCCGGGCTGCGGAGGGTGGGCGGGGCCTAGACTTTGCGGCTAGACACGGCCTCAGGCCACGCCCGAGTGAGTCCGGGATATATTTCTGTAGAGGAGAAGGTGGTGGGAAAACTTACCTGTCCGCTGCGGAGTCCTCTGTGCTTGAGTCTTCTAGTAAGGTGACCAATCATCCTCCTTTAGAGAGGACAGTCCTTCTTTTGTAAGTTTCGTCCTCCTACATGTCCTCCTTTTTGATATTGGAATATTAAGCTAAATGTCTGTATTTGATCCATGCATAGTTGGTCCATTGCGTGTGATGTGATATATTTGTATCTAAATGAGTACTTTTTCTTACAATTATTATTAAAAATTAATAGGCATGTAAGCATAATTACAATATAAAATATTACAAATGTTTTTATTATGCTTTATTATATAATGTATTATTGTTGCAATGAATAAAATGTTTCTTTTATTTGTGATATTGTTTTCTTCAATTTATTTATGTCCTTTTCATTGTAAGAAAGTCACCTTATGAATATAAATTAGATTTGTTTAATTATTTATTTTTACTTTAAGTCAGCTCTCTAGGAATTCCTGCCACGAATTCATGGAACAGAGTGCCAAAGAAAATATATTTATCTCTTTACATACATTCCTTTTTTTTTTTTTTTTTAATCTTTCTTGAAGCTGGAAATGGGGAGAGACAGACTCTCGCATGCGTCCGACCGGGATTCACCCGGCTCGCCCAATAGGGGCGACGCTCTGCCCACCAGGGGGCGATGCTCTGCCCTTCCGGGGCGTCGCTCTGCCGCGACCAGAGCCACTCTAGCGCCTGGGGCAGAGGCCAAGGAGCCATCCCCAGCGCCCGGGCCATCTTTGCTCCAATAGAGAGCCTCAGCTGCGGGAGGGGAAGAGAGAGACAGAGAGGAAGGGGGGCAGGGGTGGAGAAGCAAATGGGCGCTTCTCCTATGTGCCCTGGCTGGGAATCGAACCCGGGTCCCCTGCACGCCAGGCCAACGCTCTACCGCTGAGCCAACTGGCCAGGGCCACATTCCTTTTTTTAATTGATTTAATTTTAGAGAGATAATGAGAGAGAGGGAGGCATTCGTTTGTTTTTTTTTTAATTATTTTTATTTTATTTATTCATTTCAGAGAAGAGAGAAAGAGAGAGAGAAAGTGAGGAGGAGCAGGAAGCATCAACTCCCATATGTACCTTGACCAGGCAAGCCCAGGGCTTCAAACTGGTGACCTAAAGCATTCCAGGTCAAGGCTTTATCCACTGCGCCACCACAGGTCAGGCTCATTTGTTGTTTTACTTAGTTGTGCTATGGAACCTGCAACCTTGCTGTTTTGGGAGGACACTAATTCACATAATTTTTTTTAAAAAAAACATTTATTTGCCCTGACTGGTTGGCTCAGTGGTAGAGCGTCAGCCTGGCGTGCAGGAGTCCCGGGTTCAATTCCCGGCCAGGGCACACAGAAGAAGCGCCCATCTGCTTCTCCACCCCTCCCCCTCTCCTTCCTCTCTGTCTCTCTCTTCCCCTCCCACAGCCGAGGCTCCACTGGAGCAAAGTTTGCCTGGGCGCTGAAGATGGCTCTGTGGCCTCTGCCTCAGGCTCTAGAATGGCTCCGATTGCGGCATAGCGACGCCCCAAGATGGGCAGAGCATCGCCCCCTGGTGGTCATGCCGGGTGGATCCCGGTCGGGCTCATGCGGGAGTCTGTCTGACTGCCTCCCGGTTTCCAGCTTCGGAAAAGTACAAAAAAAAAAAAAAAAGTAGGGTTCAATCCCTGATCAAAGAACAACAACAAAACATTTATTTATTAAATTTTTTTTAAAAATTTATTGGTTGACTTTAAAGAGAGAGACAGAAACTTCGATTTGTTTATGTATGTGCTCTGACGAGAGCAAACCCGCAACCTTATAAGAGGACACAGATCTAACCAATGGAGCTACTCAGCGAGGGATTATTCACAAAAATTCTTAATAACGTGCTATACCTAAGTGAACTGCTTAATTCTCCTATTTCTCAGAACCTGCCATAGATCCAATCTCTGCTGGCTTTCAGGCCTCCCAGATCGTCTTTGTCTACCCTTGCCGTCTGAGCACCAGGGGAGGAAATCTCTCTAGCTCAGCAATTTTCAACCTTTTTCATCTCATGGCATACATAAACTAATTACTAAAAGTCTGTATCACACCAAAAAAATTTTTTTGTCAATCTGACAAAAAAAAAAAGGTATGATTTTGATTCATTCATACCAGACAGCTGTTGTTTTGGCTGTTGTCATTGTTTTATTTGACACTCTGCAGTGGTCCCTAACCTTTTTTGGGCCACGGACCAGTTTAATGTCAGAAAGTATTTTCACGGACCGGCCTTTAGGGTGGGACGGATAAATGTATCACGTGACAGAGACAAGCGTCAAGAGTGAGTCTTTGATGGATGTAACAGAGGGAATCTGGTCATATTTTAAAAATAAAACATTGTTCAGACTTAAATATAAATAAAACAGAAATAATGTAAGTTATTTATTCTTTCTCTGCGGACCAGTACCAAATGGCTCACGGACCGGTACCGGTCCGCGGCCCGGGGGTTGGGGACCACTGCTCTAAGGGAAAAAGGGTTAGTGTCCCTGACTAAATAGTCAGGTATTTCATGTTTAAAAAATTCTTGTGGCACATAAGTTCGAAATCTCTGCTCTAAAAAAAAAAAAAAAAAAAAAAAAATCTCTGCTCTAGCTTATAGGAAATTCAAAGTTATCTAATGAATAAGGTGAAGTTGAAGGTACTTGGGGCAATTTTTTTCAGACATCATTTCTGGGAGAGAGGTGTAAGACAAATGTGATTTATTCAATTAAAAAAAAAACCAACTAGACCCTGGCTGGTTTGCTCAGTGGGTTAGAGTATCATCCCAAAACACCAAGGTTGTGGGTTCAATCCCTGATCAAGGCACATATGGGAAGTGACCAATCAAGACATAACTATGTGAGCCTAACCAGGCGGTGGTGCAGTGTATAGAGCATTGGGCTGGGATGCGGAGAACCCAGGTTCGACCTTGAGGTCGCCAGCTTGAGCATGGGCTCATTCAGCTTGAATACAGGGTTGCTGGCTTGAGCATGGGATCATAGACATGACCCCATGGTTGCTGGCTTAAGCCCAAAGGTCACTGGCTTGAAGCCAAGGTTGTTGGCTTGAGCAAGGAGTCACTTGGTCTGCTGGAGCCCCCTGGTCAAGGCACACACGATAAAGCAATCAATTAACAACTATGGCCCTGCAACAAAGAATTGATGCTTCTCATCTCTCTCCCTTCCTGTCTGTCTGTCCCTACCTGTCCCTCTCTCTGACTTTCCGTAAAAAAAAAAAAAAGAAAAGAAAAGACATAAGTGGTACCACTAATGAATACTTCTCTATCTCTCTCTCTGCTTCTCTATCACTCTCTCTCTCTCCCCCTTTCTCTGTCTTTCTAAAATCAATCAATTAAAAAAAAAGAAAAAAGGATCTAAATGAAAAGATAAATCTTGCAACTTCTTAGGGAAAAACCATCTAAATCAGTGATTACTAAAAAAACAGGCCATGTGTCACATCCCAGAGCAAATTGCCTCCACCTCAGTTGAGATTACTCAGCCACATGGATCGCTTTGTGTGCAATTTCCTCATGCCCACATTATACACTGGAGAAAATATTCAGCTATTGTGACAGACTCAGATACTGTAAATTCTTAGTAAGGCTAAGAGAGTTTTATTGTTCCACATGACCAAATAATTTGAAATTTTGGTCCCTTAGTTGAAAAGGAATACTGTGAGATTCTGTCTTAGACATCTTGGCCTCTGTGAAATCTTCATTTACCTCCAGTTCAGTTAATCAGCTTCTCTACTGTACTGAACCCTGTTTGGTGCATATAGCTCATATTTCAGATTTCCAGGAAGTCTTCCTAACTCTCTGAGACTGAATTAAATGTCTGATTCAGGGCACCAGTATTATTGTAACATCCAATTCTGGGATGGCCTAGTTATTTATATATCTCCCCTGATATGTTTATTCTTTAAAGGAACTGTGGATTTATTATTTGTATCTGGCATAGTGCCTGTCACATAAAAATCTGTGGGACAAATGAATAAACAGTTACAACTTACTCGTAATATTGAATTTGTGCTTTCCCTCTTTTTCAACTTGAAGACTTTAAAACAGGATATTCACACTCAGGCTGGATAGCTCAGTTGGTTAGAGTTTTGTCCCAATCTGTTAAGGTTGGGGGTTTGATTCATGCTCAGGACACATACAAGACTCAACTAATTAATGCATAAATAAGTGGAACAACAAATTGATGTTTCTATCAAAAAAAATTCAGTAAAAAAAATTAAAAAATAAAACAGGTATGGCCCTGGCCAGTTGGCTCAGTGGTAGAGCGTTGGCCTGGCATGTGAAAGTCTTGGGTTCGATTCCTGGCCAGGGCACACAAGAGAAGAGCCCATCTGCTTCTCCACCCTTCCCCCTCTCCTTCCTCTCTATCTCTTTCTTGCCCTCCCACAGCCAAGACTCCATTGGAGCAAAGTTGGCCCGAGCTCTGAGTTGGAGGGCACCAAAGTTGGAGGGCACCATGGCCCTCAGGCGCCAGAATGTCTCCAGTTGCAACAGAGCAACGCCCCAGAGGGGCAGAGCATCGCCCCCTAGTGGGCATGCCGGGTAGATCCCAGTTGGGTGCATGCGGGAGTCTGCCTGACTGCCTCCCTGCTTCTAACTTTGGAAAAATTAAATAAATAAATAAATAAATACAGGTATTCACAAACCTGGTAATTTCAAGATTCCTTTACACATGTAAAATTTATTGAGGCCCAGCCTGACCTGTGGTGGTGCAGTGAATAAAGCATTGATCCGGAATGCTGAGGTCACTAGTTTGAAAACTTGGGCTTGCCTGGTCAAGACATATGAGAAGCAACTACTGTGAATGTTGATGCTTCCTGTTTTCCTCCCTCTAAAATCAGTAAGTAAAATCTTTGTTTATTATTATTATTATTATTTGTCATTAAATGAGAAGCAGGGAGGCAGAGAGGCAGAATCCAACATGTGCCCCAACCTGGATCCACCCAACAAGCCCCCTATGGGGCGATGTTCTGCCCATCTAGGGCTGTTTTTCCATTGCTCGGCAACCAAGCTATTTTAGCACCTGAGGCAAGGCCATGGTGCCATCCTTAGCACCCAGGGCCAACTTGCACGAATCAGCCATGGCTGCAGGACGTGTGTAGGGGGGTGTGATGAAAAAGCAGATGGTTGCTTTTCCTGTGTGCCCTGACTGTGAATCAAAACCAGTAATTCCACACGCCAGGCCAGTGCTCTACAGCTGAGCCCACTAGCCAGGGCAGTAAAATCTTAAAAAAAAAATTTATTGGCCCTGGCCGGTTTGCTCAGCGGTAGAGCGTTGGCCCGGCGTGCAGGAGTCCTGGGTTTGATTCCTGGCCAGGGCACACAGGAGAGGCACCCATCTGCTTCTCCACCCCTCCCCCTCTCCTTCCTCTCTGTCTCTCTCTTCCCCTCCCGCAGCGAGGCTCCATTGGAGCAAAGATGGCCGGGGCGCTGGGGATGGCTCTGTGGCCTCTGCCTCAGGCGCTAGAATGGCTCTGGATGCAACAGAGCGACGCCCCAAGATGGGCAGAGCATCGCCCCCTGGTGGGCATGCCGGGTGGATCCCGGTCGGGCGCATGCAGGAGTCTGTCTGACTGCCTCCCCGTTTCCAGCTTCAGAAAAATGAAGGAAAAAAAAAATTAAAAAAAAAATTTATTAAGGCCCATAAAGAGCCTTTGTTTATATGAGTTATATCTACAGATACTTACCATATTAGAAATGAAAACTGAGGAATTTGCCTGACCAGGTGGTGGCGCAGTGGACAGTGGACAGAGCATCAGACTGGGATGTAGAAGGACCCAGATTCGAGACCCTGAGGTCGCCAGCTTGAGTGCAGGCTCATCTGGTTTGAGCAAAGCTCACTAGTTTGGACCCAAGGTCGCTGGCTTGAGCAAGGGATTACTTGGTCCACTGAAGGCCCGCAGTCAAGGCACATATGAGAAAGTAATCAATGAACAGCTAAAAACAAACAAAGAAAAAAACTGAGAATTTTTTTTTTTTTTTGCATTTTTCTGAAGCTGGAAACAGGGAGAGACAGTCAGACAGACTCCCGCATGCGCCCGACCGGGATCCACCCGGCATGCCCACCATGGGACGACGCTCTGCCCACCAGGGGGCGATGCTCTGCCCATCCTGGGCGTCGCCATGTTGCGACCAGAGCCACTCTAGCGCCTGAGGCAGAGGCCACAGAGCCATCCCCAGCGCCTGGGCCATCTTTGCTCCAGTGGAGCCTTGGCTGCGGGAGGGGAAGAGAGAGACAGAGAGGAAGGCGCGGCGGAGGGGTGGAGAAGCAAATGGGCGCTTCTCCTGTGTGCCTTGGCCGGGAATCAAACCCGGGTCCTCCGCACGCTAGGCCGACGCTCTACCGCTGAAAAAACTGAGGAATTTAAAGTATGTATTTATTCTTTTTATTTCTTTTTTTTTTTTTTTACAGGGACAGAGAGAGAGTCAGAGAGAGGGATAGACAGGGACAGACAGACAGGAACAGAGAGAGATGAGAAGCATGAATCATCAGTTTTTCATTGTGAGACCTTAGTTGTTCATTGATTGCTTTCTCATATGTGCCTTGACCACGGGCATTCAGCAGACCAAGTAACCCCTTGCTTGAGCCAGCAACCTTGGGTCCACGCTGGTGAGCTTTTGCTGAAACCAGATGAGCCGTGCTCAAGCTGGCGACCTTGGGGTCTCGAACCTGGGTCCTCTGCATCCCAGTCCGATGCTCTATCCACTGCGCTACCGCCTGATCAGGATGTATTTATTCATTTTAAAATAATAAACTCACTTTATGTTATCATTGATAACATTGTTATTGAAGAATTTGAAAAATAATTTAGTGAGGAGAGTGGCATTATTGAACATTTTTGCAAATCTTTTTAATGTCTGGCTTAATAAAAAGATAACTGGTTTCCCTCATCTGCTTCTGCATTCAATTCACGGTTCCACGATGCACCAAAACAGGACATTTTAGTTAGAATAACCATTGAAGGCCTTCACGAGAGGGTGACTTTTAAGTAATGACATGAAGGAGAAGAGGAAATGAATCATCTGGTCAGCTGAGGCAAGAACATTCTCTCAGCAAGTGCAAATGACCTGTGGCAGAAGCAGGGAGCTTTAGTCAAAGACTATTGCAATTACTGTCGTTATCCAGGTGAGAGATGTAGGGGATACCATTAGAGAGGCCTTTCAGTCTACCTGATCTAAAACAAATCTTTTCCATCATTCTCTAAACTCAGCAATTTATTTATTTTCTTTTTAATGACATTTTGTAATTATTTTATTTTTTCATTTGCTCACTCATCTAGGCTCTCCCAGTAAGCTTCTTGAAGGGGTCTCTGTCTGTCATATTCACCAATGCATCCCCATTTTTTGCATTTAGGTGGCGCTCAGTAAAAATGTGCTGTTGGATAGAATGAATCACTTTACATCTTGTCTTCATGGCACCAGTAGTTGTATCTGATCCATATAAAGAGTTTAATGTATGTTTGTTAAATAAATCACATTTCTATTGCAAGCCATTATAATAAATGGCATGTGGACTTGACCCATTAGGACAAAGTAGGACCTACTGGCTGAGAACCCTGGAGCTGTACTTGCATGTGTGTCTGTAAATTTGAGTGTAAGTTTGGTAAACCATTAAAGGAGATTGCAATCCTTTTTGGAAGGTCACCAGCTGTAACAAGGGAAGGAGTCTTCAGCGACAGTCCTGAGGTCAGAGTGGAGCAAAGTGTTCCACTTCCAAGATGTACCAGTGGAGGACAATGAGCAGGAACAGGACCTGGCTCTGCGTCACTGGTTAGAGACAGTTCCAGGCTGGTCTTTAGAGGCCACTGTGACTGTACATTACACTGTGAGCTGTGGGTGTTCTGTCTGGATTGTCTGGCTTGTTTATGCTGCTTGGTTGCCTAGCTGTGAAGACAGGGGAAAGATATCACCTCTCACATTCAATTCCTAGAATAGAATCAGGTGATAAATATACAACGAACATGTCTAATTATATAATGGCCAGAAAAGGATGCCTGCCCATATTCAGAAAGGAGAATGTTACCCATTATGGACATTTCATGGAAGGTTGACATTTGGAGGCATGCATGAGTGGGATATAGTAAGTACTTTGCCAAAGGAACATTTCTAGAAGGACCATTCTGAAAAGAAGATGAATGGTAGATATTATATGGAAGTTGTGATGGTTCTTAAGTAAGGTGTAAGATGCTTTGAAATTTGTTTTCCAGTTATAGAATCTCAAAACATTTTTTTTTTACAGGGACAGAGAGAGAGAGTCAGAGAGAGGGATAGATAGGAATAGACAGACAGGAACGGAGAGAGATGAGAAGCATCAATCATCAGTTTTTCGTTGCGACACCTTAGTTGTTCAATGATTGCTTTCTCATATGTGCCTTGACCACGGGCCTTCAGCAGACAGAGTGACCCCTTGCTCGAGCCAGCGACCTTGGGTCCAAGGAGCCCGCGCTCAAACTGGCAACCTCGGGGTCTCAAACCTGGGTCCTCTGCATCCCATTCCGATACTCTATCCACTGTGCCACCGCCTGGTCAGGCTAAAAACACTTTTTTTGGCTCTGGCCAGTTAGCTTAGTCGGTTAGTACGTCATCCTGAAACACCAAGGTTGTGGTTTCGATCACTGGTCAAGGCACTTACAGGAAGTAACTACTAATGAATGCACAATTAAGTGGAACTACAAATGAATGCTCCTTTCTCTCTCTCTCTCCTCTCCCTTTTCTGTCTCTCTGAAACCAATCAATATATTTTTAAAAAGCTTTTTTTTTTTTGCTATTTATTATGTCTTTTTTCTTTTAACTTTTAAAAAAATTGATTTAGAGAGAGAGAGAGGCAGAAACATTGACTCATTAACTCACTCATTCATGCACTCGTTGGCTGACTCCTGCATGTGCCCTGGCCAGGGATAGAACCTACAAACCGTGGCACATAGGAACGAAGCTTCAACCAACTGAGCAACCTGGCCAGGACAACATTTGCTATAGTTCATTGTAAATCTGAGACTAAAACAAAGGGCAGGAGTCCTGGCCAGGTAGTTCAGTTGAGTATTGTCCTGATACACCAAGTTTGTAGGTTTGACCCCGGTCAGCACACATACGAGAATCAACTAATGTATGCATAAATAAATGAAACAACAAATCAATGTTTCTCTCTCTTTCTTTCCCTTCCTTCCCCTCTCACTAAAATTTATCAATCCATAAAAAAAAAAAATTAGCTGACTTAAAAAAAATAAAGGGCAGGGCCAGGGTTGGAAAAATAGTGTGTGAACAGGCACACCTCATTATATCACGCTTCTCTTTACTGTGCCTCGCAGATGTGGCCCTTTTTTTTTATTTTTAAGATTTTATTTATTCATTATAGAGAGGGGGGAGAGAGAGAGAGAGAGAGAGAGAGAGGAAAGGGGGGAGGAGCAGGAAGCATCAACTCCCATATGTGCCTTGACCAGGCAAGCCCAGGGTTTTGAACCAGCAACCTCAGCGTTTCCAGGTTGACGCTTTATCCACGGCGCCACCACAGGTCAGGCGCCCTTTTAATTTTATTTATTTACTTATTTATTTATGGAGTTAATATTGGTTAATAACATAAGTTTCAGGTGTCCAACATTATCATTTGATATCTGTATATACTATAGCGAGCTCTCCACTCAAAGTCTAGGTTCCATCCATCATTGTATGTTTAACTGCCTTGACCCACTGGTCCTCCCTCAGTTCCGCTTCCCCTCTGCCAGCCTCCAATCTGTCGTCAGTATCTACCAGTATTTTTTTGTTTTGTTTGTCTCTTTTTTGTTTTATATTCCACATATGCATGAAATCATATGGCTCCAAGACATTCTTGATGTACATGTTGAGACCACAGCAATGAATTGAACAATATCACTGGGACTCAGACAGGCTCCTCTAAATAAAGATGGTTTCCCCACAGCAAAAGTCAGAGCTAGAGCCTGACCAGGTGGTGGCACAGTGGATATAACATCTATCTGGGACGCTGAGGACCCAGGTTTGAAACCCTGAGGTCTCCAGCTTGAGCGTGGGCTCACTAACTTGAGCACAGGGTCGCTGGCTTGAGCAAGGGATCAGTGACTTGGCAGGAGCCCACCTGGTCAAGGCACATATGAAAAACTAAGGTCCCACAACAAAAAATTGATGTTTTTCATCTCTCTCCCTTCC
Organism: Saccopteryx leptura; assembly: GCF_036850995.1. Classification (NCBI taxonomy): domain Eukaryota; kingdom Metazoa; phylum Chordata; class Mammalia; order Chiroptera; family Emballonuridae; genus Saccopteryx; species Saccopteryx leptura. The sequence goes on from NC_089507.1 coordinate 164,086,972, forward strand.
TGTCTGTCTGTCTCTTGCTAAATAAATAAATAAATAAATAAATCAGAGCTAGAGGAAGACTCTAAGCTCTTTTGTCCCAGTTTGGGCAAAACATTTCAATGTAATGCTTGCACCCTTCCAGTAAGTTCCAAAATGTAGTGAGTGTAACTTGGAATTGGAGGTCAAGCAAGCACTTGTGATTCAATAGTAACAGGATAGGGAAGTTAGAGAAAAGACAGCTGCATAGTTTTATTTTTTATTTTTTTGACAGAGATAGAAAGTCAGAGAGAGGGACAGATAGGGACAGAAAGACAAGAAGGGAGAGAGATGAGAAGCATCAATTCTTCATTGTGGCACCTTAGTTGTTCATTGATTGCTTTCTCATATGTGCCTTGACCGGGGGGCTACAGCAGAGTGAGTGATCCCTTGCTCAAGCCAGCAACCTTGGGCTTCAAGCCAGTGACCTTGGGCTTCAAGCCGGCGACTATAGGGTCATGTCTGTGATCCCACACTCAAGCCAGCAACCCCACACTCAAGCTGGTGAGCCTGCGCTCAAGCTGGCCACCTCGGAGTTTCGAACCTGGGTCCTCTGCATCCAGGCCAATGCCCTATTCACTGCGTTACCACCTGGTCAGGTGACAGATGCATAGTTTTAGATGGGTGTGGGTGGAGCGCAGAGCGCATTCCTAGCAGCTGTGGCTGATGCAATGCTGTAAGAATACTCCAGCTCCCAGAACCCTCCTGGGCATACCCAGGAAGGGAGCTCACCCACTATAAGGAAGTGACTTAGCGCCAACCATGCAGCTCCCTGATCTTTTCAGCCATTGGCTATGAAGGACAGGCTGTAACATCCTATTGGCTGAATCCATATATATAAGCTAGTTTACTTCCTGAATAAAGTGGATCTGCATCACTGAACCTGGTCCCTGGAGTCAGGTCTTTGCGTCTCTACCGTCCTCACCCCCGGCAGGACTTGTTCACAGATGGGCAGGCAGAGTATAGTACCCACAAGATCCAATAACCTTCAAGAAGAGTTTAGGCAATTTGTTATCCTCATGGAAGGTATCTAAAACAGGGGGAAGGGAGGAGGTGCCAAGTGTTGTTGATTTTATCTTCTAAATAGAGCTCAACTTGTCCACCTCTCATTCTCCACTGCCACCCATCAGGACCAAGCCCCTTCTCTTATGTGGACCACGGTAAGTGGTTCCTTGTCTCCCTGATTTTCTACTTGCTGTCTGTCTTTTATCTTGTAGCCAGTAGAAGTGGGCTAATTTAAAATTCTAATCAGATTATGCCACTCCTTGCTTAAAACCCTTTCATACCTGTTTTCAGGACAAACAACATGATCAAATCTTTTTTTTTTTAATACATCATGGTAGTCTTTAATCTTTTTTCTATGCATTTTACATAGTCTAATTCTTATGCATATTTAAGAATAGTAAACATATAAGAACATTTACAGGCTTTATAAGCAAGCTAAAAATGCAGAGATAATTTTTTTATTTATTTTATTTTTTTGTATTTTTCTGAAGCTGGAAACGGGGATAGACAGACAGACTCCCGCATGCGCCCGGCCGGGATCCACCCGGCATGCCCACCAGGGGGCGACGCTCTGCCCCTCCGGGGCGTCGCTCTGTCGTGACCAGAGCCACTGTAGCACCTGGGGCAGAGGCCAAGGAGCCATCCCCAGCGCCTGGGCCATCTTTGCTCCAATGGAGCCTCGGCTGCGGCTGCGGGAGGGGAAGAGAGAGATAGAGAGGAAGGAGAGGGGGAGGGGTGGAGAAGCAGATGGGCACTTCTCCTGTGTGCCCTGGCCGGGAATCAAACCCGGGACTTCTGCACACCAGGCCGATGCTCTACCACTGAGCCAACCGGCCAGGGCCTGCAGAGAGAATTTAATGACAAATGATATTAGATATTTTCATCCAGAAAGAGTTTTAAAGATACAGGAACAAAATAATTTCTCAAGTTTTTTGACATGGAAGTCACTTGTAAATTATCCAAGTTAACTCTATGTTTCTGATGAAAATAAACAAGAACCAAAATCATTGGCAAGTATCCTTTTAAACTCCAAATTATGTAAATGTAATAGCCATTGCAAGCAATTTCTGTACAGAAGAAATCCAGTAATGCTTTCAAGTGGCTATAAACAATGAATAATACATTTCATTTGAACATGAGATACAGGGTTTTTTGTTTGTTTTTATAAATAAAATTTTATTAACTTTAATGGGGTGACATCAATAAATCAGGGTACATATATTCAAAGAAAACATGTCCAAGTTATCTTGTCCTTCAATTATGTTGCATACCCATCACCCAAAGTCAGATTGTCCTCCATCACCTTCTATCTAGTTTTATTTGTGCCCCTCCCCCTCCCCTTTCCCCTCTCCCTCCTTCCCTTCCCCCCCCCCCCCCCCCCCCCCGTAACCACCACACTCTTGTCCATGTCTCTTAGTCTCGTTTTTATGTCCCACCAATGTATGGAATCATGCAGTTCTTGTTTTTTTCTGATTTACTTAGTTCACTCCATATAATGTTATCAAGATCCCACCATTTTGTTGTAAATGATCTGATGTCATCATTGCTTATGGCTGAGTAGCATACCCTAGTGCAGGGGTCACCAAACATTTTACACAGGGGGCCAGTTCACTGTCCCTCAGACCGTTGGAGGGCCGGACTATAAAAAAAAACAAACTATAAACAAATCCCTATGCACACTGCAAGTATCTTATTTTAAAGTAAAAAACAAAACAGGAACAAATACAATATTTAAAATAAAGAATGAGTAAATTTAAATCAGCAAACTGAACAATATTTCAATGGGAACTATGGGCTTGCTTTTGGCTAATGAGATGGTCAATGTGCTCCTTTCACTGACCACCAATGAAAGAAGTGCCCTTTCCAGAAGTGTGGGGGGGGGCCGGATAAATGGCCTCAGGGGGCCGCATGTGGCCCAAGGGCCATAGTTTGGGGACCCCTGCCCTAGTGTATATGTGCCACATCTTTTTTATCCAGTCTTCTATTTTTTTTTACAGTGACTAAAGCCTTTAATTTATTATTTATTTATTTACTCATTTTTAGAGAGGAGAGAGAGAGGGCGAGAGAGAGAGAGAGAGAGAGAGAGAGAGAGAGGAGAGAGAGACAGAGAGAGAGAAGGGGGAGGAGCTGAAAGCATCAACTCCCATAGGTGCCTTGACCAGGCAAGCCCAGGGTTTCGAACTGGCGACCTCAGCATTTCCAGGTCAATGCTTTATTGATTAAAGCCTTTATGCAAACTCTTGGCCAATACAACAACAATCCATAAAAGAGTAGTGTCCTTAACATGTTCACCAAGTCCAAGTTGGCACCAACACTATTCCAGATCCCTGCAAATGCAACCCAACCCCAGTTCAGTCTGTTAGGAGCTGTCACAAGGAGCAGGAGTCCAGGAAAAGTCCACATCCAGGAAAAGTCCACATGGCACTGGAATTGTTGTCACAATTCTATACTTTGCAGCTCATGTCCAGTCCCAATGACCGCTGCTTCTAGCTGGTAATGATTCAGGTAGACTGGAAAAGCCATATGCAGCATGTGTGGAAAGGGAGCTTCTGTTCTCCTCTGCCTGGAGAGATGAGACCAGGTTGCTTTTCCCTGGAGCTCTGCGACTGTGGCATGGTAAAGAGAACCTTGGGATACACTAAGCTGGGTGGCAAAGGTAAATTCATAATAGAAGTTGGCAAAAGGGGGAAAGAGAGCTCTAAATTAGGAGTAGGTCCCAGCCTGAAATATGAGTGGGGTATTGAAGTAGGAGGAATAAAGGAAACACTATATATTAAACAAAGCAGCAGCAAATAGGACTACCAACACCCACAACAGAGATCTTTGAGGGAAGAATAAAAAACCTGACTATTCAGGCAAGACCTAGTTAAGTGGCCCTTGTGCAAATGAGATCAGTTTACCTGCTTCTTGGAAGAAATACCCTAGGCTCGTCCACAGTGTCGTAGATGGGGCCGACGGCCCAGGGCACCTTCAGCCTTCAGTGGCTAACTCCAGCATTCTGGGCAGGGTTAGGTCATAGGTGGCTGGAGCAGGGCTGGAAGAGACTGAACCCTCCCTTAGAGGAGCGAGGGGGAAGCCTACCTTCTAGTGTCCCTTTTTCCTCACAGCAAAGGCATGTAAGCCTGGCAGGCTTTAGCTCAATGACCTTCCTTTTCACTATTGAAACAGGACCCAGATGGAATCCTATGAGACCCCTTTGGGGCGTTGGAGCCTTTAAGGGTGTATCCTAAAAGCTGGTAGTTCCCTGATCTCTAATGGGCTTTTTCTGCCTCTTGGTATCTTAAAAGCCATGCTCAGAAGATCTCACTGAGGGGTTTGAGGATCCCCATCCGCCTATATAAATCTTTTCCATATATCTGGAGCTATTTGGAAAAAGACAAAACAGTGTTATTAGCTGGATCAAATAAAGAAGGTAGTAGTTTGCAGGAGAAAAGGATTTGGCATCTCCTGTTCATCAGCATTCAATAGAAATTAAAAAAATTTTTTTAAGTAAAAAAGCATGATATGGTAGGCCCATAGGAGTTCCAGGATATGACTCCCCCCTTTTAAATTTTTTTAAATTGACCTTAAAATATTTGCTGGGTACACTTTAAATATTGTTTATTTATTTATTTATTTTTTACAGAGACAGAGAGTGAGTCAGAGAGAGGGATAGACAGGGACAGACAGACAGGAATGGAGAGAGATGAGAAGCATCAATCATTAGTTTTTCATTGTGCGTTGCAACACCTTAGTTGTTCATTGATTGCCCTCTCACATGTGCCTTGACCGCAGGCCTTCAGCAGACCGAGCAACCCCTTGCTGGAGCCAGCGACCTTGGGGCCAAGCTGGTGAGCCTCGCTCAAACCAGATGAGCCCGCACTCAAGCTGGCGACCTCGGGGTCTTGAACCTGGGTCCTTCCGCATCCCAGTCCGACGCTCTATCCACTGCGCCACCACCAGGTCAGGCTGGGTACACTTTAATAATACCTTGACTTTCAAGATTGTAAGAAATACACATAATTCGAAAGGTTTGACAAAATACAGTAAATGCTTTTGCTACATATGCAGGAGCATTGTCCGTTTTAACCAGTTTAGGAAACCCAATAATAGAAAAATACATACAGACAAAGAGCTATAACATGCTTAGCAGCCTCTCCTGTTCTGGCAGAGATTACTATAAAACATGATCAAGCCCTGGCCGGTTGGCTCAGCGGTAGAGCGTCGGCCTAGCGTGCGGAGGACCCGGGTTCGATTCCGGCCAGGGCACACAGGAGAAGCGCCCATTTGCTTCTCCACCCCTCCACCGCGCTTTCCTCTCTGTCTCTCTCTTCCCCTCCCGCAGCCAAGGCTCCATTGGAGCAAAGATGGCCCGGGCGCTGGGGATGGCTCTGTGGCCTCTGCCCCAGGCGCTAGAGTGGCTCTGGTCGCAACATGGCGACGCCCAGGATGGGCAGAGCATCGCCCCCTGGTGGGCAGAGCATCGCCCCTGATGGGCGTGCCGGGTGGATCCCGGTCGGGCGCATGCGGGAGTCTGTCTGACTGTCTCTCCCTGTTTCCAGCTTCAGAAAAAAATGAAAAAACAAAACAAAAAAAAACATGATCAAATCTTTACCTGACTCACAAGTAGAGTTGCCAAATAAAATACAGAATGCATGGTCAAATTTGAATTTCAGATAGCATGATTTTTTAGTGTAAATTTATCCCATACAATTATTCATTGCTTATCTGAATTTAATTTTTTTAAAAGATTTTATTTATTGATGTGGGAGAGAGAGAGAGAGAGAGAGAAACGAGGCGGGGAAGAAAGAGTGGGAAGCATCAACTCATAGTTGCTTTTCTCATGTGCCTTGACCGGGCAAGCCCAGGGTTTGGAACCAGTGACCTCAGCATTCCAGGTGGACACTTTGTCCACTGCACCACCACAGGTCAGGCTGTAATTATAATTTTTTTTTATTTTTTACAATGTATTTTTTACATTTTTTTTATTTATTCATTTTTTTTTTTGAAAGAGGAGACACAGAGAGAGAAAGAGACAGAGAGAGGAAAGAGATAAAAAGAACAGAGGGAGGAGCAGGAAGCATCAACTCCCATATGTGCCTTGACCAGGCAAGCCTGGGGTTTCGAACCGGCAACCTCAGCATTCCAGGTTGACGCTTTTACCCACTGAGCCACCACAGGTCAGGCAGTCAGGCTGTAATTAAGTTCAACCTGACATCCTGCATTTTCATTTGCTAAATCTGGCAACCCTACTCACAAGGGCTTTGCATAATCTCACCCCTACCACTCTTTCCTGCAGTTTATCTCTCATCATGTGTCCCTTATTCTCTGACTCAAACTATATTGTTTTTCTTCAAAACCTGGAATAGCTTGTGCTGCTCTCACCTCAGGGCCTTTGCACATGTTATTTCCTTAACCAACTGCCATTCACTTTTCACATCTCAGTCTCTTTTGAATAGGTCTCTTTTCCTTGTGTGATCCGCTCTCTTAGCATGATTTAACCTCCCTTCACTGACACTGTATCACATTACAATTACAGATTTATTTGTATATCTATAAAAGTATTATATATTTTTTTCCACTAAACTATAAGATGAGAGGCTAGATTTATTTTTCTCAGTTTTGTGTCCCCTGTGCCCCTTAGTGTCTGGTACATAATAGCCACTGTGAAAGAGAAAAAAAGGAAGAAAGGAAGGAAGGAAAGAAGGAAGAAAAAAGAAAGAAGACAGTACTAGGTTATAGAAAAGGTTGTATCAGGGCCAGAATGTGGAATGAGGACTAAAGCAGAGATTGCCCTGTAAACCAGTTCACATGGTTGGGGGATGGTGGGGGGGGGGGCAGGGAGAGAATGCAGGCTGAAGATACAGTACCCAGGACAGCCTAAGGAGAGGGTGACTTAATATTTTGTCCCAGTATGTTGGGCATGGACTGAGGAAGAAGTTTGAGCTGCTTGAACTTTCTTTTTTTTAATTTTTCTTAAGTGAGAAGCAGAAAGATAGACTCCCGCACGGGCCCCAACCAGGATTCACCAGGCAAGCCTCCTACCAGGCTATGCTCTGCCCATCTGGGGTGTTGCTTCATTGCTCAGCAACTGAGCTATTTTAGCACTTGAAGCGAGGCCATGGAGCCATCCTCAGCACCTGGGGCCAACTTGCTTCAACTGAGCCATGGCTGTGGGAGAAGAAGAGAGAGAGAGGAGAGAGAAAAGGGGGAGGGGAAGGGGTGGAAAAGCAGATGGTCGCTTCTCCTGTGTGCCCTGACTAGGAATTGAACCTGGGACATTCACACGCTGGGCTGACGCTCTGCCACTGAGCCAACCAGCCAGGGTAAACTTTCTACCTCTCAACTCTATTAGGTCTGGGCAGTGGGGCCACCTCGGGTGACTGCTTTGTTGCACTGCAGCTACAGGGAAGGTCTGGTGGGTCTAGGCTCGTTCCCTGTTCAATCATGTGGGAATTGTTAACCTTCACCATTGTCTTGGTTGGGGTGGGGTTTGGGAAGAAGAGTCTGAGCTCAGGTGTTGGAGAGCCAGTGACAGACATGGTGGTGGGGTCCAGGCCATTGTGTGTACAGGTCATTAATAAGTCAGGTGTTTGAACTGGAGAACAATTTTTAGAGGAAAGAAAATAGCCAAACCCCTAGAACAGGAGAGAATACCATGTGAGATCGTAGGGTTCCCCTTTATAGGATCCACTGCTACCTCTGGGAAAGAAGACCCTCAGACTTTCACCTCAGGAGACTTTGAGATACTCTACTTTTTAACCCACCTCCTTTGGTTTTCATGTGAGGAATCAGGGAAGATGTAGTGGGGAGAGGAGCTCACCAAAAACACTTCGCATAATTGGTTCACATTTGCATCCAGACGGAAGAGGCCTGTGTCTCAGACATGTATGCTTCTTTGAGTACACTTGGTTTCATTTTATTTAAAATGAATCAATGAAGAGTTGTAGCTGAGTATCACTCAGCAAATCCAATTAACAGAATCTTGGCCTTTCTAGTTAAACTTTTCTGTATTTTTCAGATCTGTCTCAAAAACCACTCTGGTTGAGGAGGGCGTCTTATACTAAAGAGCTCTTTCATTTGAAGGCAAATTAGACTAAGTATATCAGAAAAAAAGATGTTTTGACATTTTTATATTCTGACAATAACAGGTCTTGTTCCTCAAAAGAATATGAATGCAAAATAGTCTTGATCGAATTGATATTCTGGCCTGACCTGTGGTGGCGCAGTGGATAAAAGCGTCGACCTGGAAATGTTTGAGGTCGCTTGTTTGAAACCCTGGGCTTGCCTGGTCAAGGCACATATGGGAGTTGATGCTTCCAGCTCCTCCCCACCTCTCTCTCTGTCTCTCTCTCTCCTCTCTCCCTCTTCCTTTCTCTCTCCTCTCTAAAATGAATAAATAAAATAGAATTGATATTCTGAATTAGTTTTTTTTTGTTTTCTTTTTTTTTCATTTTTTCGAAGCTGGAAACTGGGAGTCAGTCAGACAGACTCCCGCATGCGCCCGACAGGGATCCACTTGGCATGCCCACTAGGGGGCGATGTTCTGCCCCTCTGGGGCGTCGCTCTGTTGCATCCAGAGCCATTCTAGCGCCTGAGGCAGAGGCCACAGAGCCATCCTCAGCGCCCGGGCCAACTTTGTTCCAATGGAGCCTTGGCTACGGGAGGGGAAGAGAGAGACAGAGAGGAAGGAGAGGGGGAGGGGTGGAGAAGCAGATGGGTGCTTCTCCTGTGTGCCCTGGCCAGGAATCGAACCCGGGACTCCTGCATGCCAGGCCTACGCTCTACCACTGAACCAACCAGCCAGGGCACCACCTGTTTTTTTTTTTAAGATTTTATTTATTCATTTTTATAGAGAGAGGAGAGAGAGAGAGGGAGAGAAGGTGGGGAGGAGCAGAAAGCATCAACTCCCGTATGTGCCTTGACCAGGCAAGCCCAAGGCACTGAACCAGCATCCCCAGTGTTCCAGGTCAATGCCTAATCTACTGCGCCACCACAGGTCAGGCGCCACCTGTTCTTATGGGTGGTGTTACACTTGAAGAAATGAAGGCTCAGGAAGTGATTTGCCCCAAATCACACAGCATTAGAAAACAGGAGCCCTGGTCAGGTTGCTCAGTTGGTTGGAGCAACATCCCTATGCACCAAGGTCTCTGGTTCAATCCCCGGTCAGAGCACAAGCAAGAGTCATAAATAAATGGAACAACATATCAATGTTTCCCTCTCTTTCTAAAAAAAAAAACCAAGCAAACAAAAACTCAGGAGTTTTCTAAATAAACACAGGAGAGCATCTGTTTGGTGGCTTATCAGACACCCCAACCATAAAATAAGCTTTTAAAATGTCTGATACAAGCTATAATGTGAATGTTGAAAACATTATACTAAGTGATATATGCTAGACACAACATGATTCTATTTATATTAAATGTCCAGAATAGGCAAACTCATAGAGACAGACAGCAGAATGGAGGTTCTCAGGGTCTGGAGGGAAGCAAGGCTAGAAAGTTACTGTTTAGCCTGACCAGGCTGTGGAGCAGTGGATAGAGCGTCAGACTGGGATGTGGAAGACCCAGGTCCAAAATCCTGAGGTTGCCAGCTTGAGCACGGGCTTATTCGGCTAGAGCACAGGCTCAACAACTTGAGCACGGGGTTGCTGGCTTGAGCGTGGAGTCATAGACATGACTGACCCCAAGGTCGCTGGCTTGAGTCCAAGGTCACTGGCTTGAGCAAAGGGTCACTTGCTCTGCTGTAGCCCCCCACCCCGGTCAAGGCACATATGAGAAAGCAATCCATCAACAACTAAGGAGCTGCAATGAAGAATTGATGCTTCTCATCTCTCTCTCTTCCTGTCTGTCCCTATCTGTCCCTCTGTGACAGAGAGAGCTCTGTCACAAAAAAAGAAAAAAAAGGATGTTACTGTTTAATGGGTACTGAGTTTCTGTTTGGAGTGGTGAAAAAGTTCCAGAAATGGATAGGGATGATGGTTGACAACTCTGTGTATATTTAATGCTACTGAATTGTACACGTAAACCTTATTCTGATTTCACCAGTTTTACATGCACATGCACATGTATGCGTGTGAGGTTCTATGGTTGTGATATGGTATAATGGCTGTACAAGCTGTTATTGGGGGAAGCTGGGTGAAGGGTGCACAGGACATCCATGTACATGTCTTTGTAACTTCATTATTTCAAAATAAAAAGTTAATAAATGCCAAGAACAAAAAAATTGACTGCAGTCAGATTCTAACTTGCAGGCCAGTTTACTTTGTCCTGGTTTGCTATGTGCGAGAAGGGGGCATTCATTCTCCAGAGAATTCTCTGTTCTCAGGAACGGGTCTGACGTGCCTCAGGGTTCACGAAAGGATGACATGCAGATGGCTAACCATCCTTTTTTGGACACATGTGCAATCTATCACTACATTCTTTCCAAGAAGTTAAATGAAAGACTTACCAAGGTCCTGTTACAATCAGGAAGTCATTGATTCTAAAATAACTTTTTACATAGATTCTCTCTTGGTTAAAAAAATAACTTGTTGGCAGTTATAGATGGTTTTCAGGAAATCTTCAAGTAAAGATGCATCATTCAATATTATCACTGAGAGTGTGAAAACAAAATGACTTTAAATTGATGTTTGTTTATTCAATTAAATGCAGTTCCTTATGCTTTTGTTTATGCAGCTTAGTAAACTAGAGAAGGCATTGGGCATCTAATCAGATAACTTCTTTGTCTGGGTTTTTGCCATTCACCACACGGAGACCCCAAAAGAGGGTATTAATGCATTAAATGAACTCAAGATTTATCTGGGAATTCAATGCTAGCAATTGTTTAATAGGCCAAAAATTTTAATTTTTATTTACTTAAAAATATTTTATTTATTGATTTTACAGAGGGGGTGGAGCAAGAAGTATCAACTCATAGTTGCTTCACTTTAGTTGTTCATCGATTGCTTGTCATATGTGCCTTGACCAGGTAAGCCCAGGGTTTCGAACAGGCAATGTCAGCATTCTGGGTCGATGATTTATCCACTGCGCTACCACAGACCAGGCATAAGTTGAACTTTTTAAAATAGTTAACTTCTTTTCTCCCTTCTTTTTCCAAGTGAGAGGAGGAAAGATAGACAGATTCTGCATGTGCTCTGACCAGGATCCAACTGGTAATTCCTGTCTGGGGCCGATGCTCTGACCATGTAGGGGTGTACTCACAACCGAGCTATTTTTAGTGCCTGAGGCAGAGGTTCCACAGAGCCATCCTCAGTGCCTGGGGCTGATGCTCTCAAACTAATCAAACCATGACTGTGGGTAAAGAAAAGAGAGAGAGAGAGAGGAGGTGGAGGGTGGAGAAGCAGATGGTTGCTTCTTCTGTGTGCCCTGACTGGGAATCGAACCTGGGACATCTGCACACCAGGCTGATGCTCTACTACTGAGCCAATCAGCCAGGTTGTTAAAATAGTTAACTTTTAAAACTGCAAATACTTGTTCTCACCCTGGCAGAGTAGCTCAGCTGGTTAGAGCATTGTCTCAATATACCAAGGTTGCAGGTTCAATCTCTGCTCAGGGCACATACTACAAGAAAGCCAATGAACACATAATAGAAAAACAAATTGATGTGTCTCTCTCCCTCCCTCCCCTTTTCTCTCCCTCTAAAATCAATTAAAAATTAAAAATAGAAAAGAAAAATGTAATGATGAGGTAGCCAGTTTAAAACCCTGAGCTTGCTTGGTTGAGGCACAAATAGGAGTTGATGCTCCCTGCTCCCTGCTCCTCTCCCCATTCTCTCTCCCTCTCTCATTAAAAATGAATAAATAAAAAAAAAAAAGAAAAATGTTCTCATTCATAGTCAGTAGAATTATAAATTGGTACAATTTACTTTAGAGATATTGACAGTAAATACCCCAAATCATAAAAATATTCATATCCTTTGACCTAATAATTTATCCAAAGCAAATAGTTAAAAAGGAGACATAAACCATGTTACAAAGATGTTCTTAGGCCCTGGCTGGTTGGCTCAGTGGTAGAGCGTCAGCCTGGCGTGCGGGAGTCCCAGGTTCGATTCCCGGCCACGGCATACAGGAGAAGTGCCCATCTGCTTCTCCACCCCTCCACCTCTCCTTCCTCTCTGTCTCTCTCTTTCCCTCCCACAGCCAAGGCTCCATTGGAGCAAAGTTGGCCCGGGTGCTGAGGATGGCTCCATGGCCTCTGCCTCAGGTGCTAGAATGGCCCTGGTTGCAACAGAGCAATGCCCCAGATGGGCAGAGCATCGCCCCCTGGTGGGCATGCGGGTGGATCCCGGTCAGGCGCATGCGGGAGTCTGTCTGACTGCCTCCCCGTTTCCAACTTCAGAAAAAAATACAAAAAAAAAAAAAAAAGATGTTCTTAAAAATATTCTATAGAACAAAATTCAGAAAATAATCTAAATGCCAAATAACGTTTAAGTAAATGATGAATTTCCAGCTGGAATATTACATAACGATGAAAAATGATAAACATACCGTATGTAAAGGTGTATATATAACAATTCAAAATTCTTGAAGCATTTTGTAGAAAGGTATGAGTTCTCTTCCACAGAAGAGCAAAGTCTACAGTACTGAATGAAGGTGTAAAGAAAATTCACATCCTTGGGTCTGTTAAACAGATTTTAACAAAATGAAAATAGATCTTTCTGAGAGCGGGAAAATTAAAACTTGTGGAACTATTTCGAAATTTCCAGTTGTGCTCCAAGAAAAGGCACACACACATTAGCACTGACGTCCGACTCACAGCAGACTGCACACAGAGCAGCAAGCTGTCTTTGGATTTTACTCAATTTTTATTTTTAGAATGCTCTGGTTATAATCACTTGTTTGCTTAAGATAGCAAAAATGACTCTCAAGGATTGCTAATGAGCATAAAACTGCCAGCATCTTATATATAGACCAGGGGTCCCCAAACTTTTTACACAGGGGGCCAGTTCATTGTCCCTCAGACCGCTGGAGGGCTGGACTATAAAAAAAAACCACTATGAACAAATCCCTATGCACACTGCACATATCTTATTTTAAAGTAAAAAAACAAAACAGGAACAAATACAATATTTAAAATAAAGAACAAGTAAATTTAAATCAACAAGCTGACCAGTATTTCAATGGGAGCTATGGGCCTGCTTTTGGCTAATGAGATGGTCAATGTCTGGTTCCATATTTGTCACTGCTAGCTGTAACAAGTGATATGACGGCTTCCAGAGCCATGACGCATGCGTCCTGTGTCACTGGAAGTAGTACTGTATGTGAGTGATGCCGTGCTTTGCGGCGCTGCCACATACAGTACTACAGGAGCACTCCTCTCACTGACCACCAATGAAAGAGGTGCCCCTTCTGGAAGTGCAGCGGGGGCCGGATAAATGGCCTCAGGGGGCCACATGCGGCCCACGGGCCATAGTTTGGGGACCCCTGATGTAGTCTCTCTTGGGAACAGGCAAGTTATGGAATATGATTTCCCCCAAATCACAAAGGTTCAGATTTGGCTGCTTTCAAATACCCTTGAGTGACAGGCAGCCAAATCTCCTGTGAATGAAAGAAGGGGAAATGACAACCCCATCTTCTGTGTGTGCCTCTTGTGCCGATCTCTGGTACTTAAAACATAATTATCCCCAAAATCCCAGGTGTTCAATTCAACTCAGTGATGTGGCTGCCTGGGTGGCCTGATTCATTAAGACCCAAGGTCACATCCAGTTTTTTTCACTACTTATTTACACAAGTCCTCAGTATTGGAACCGGAGCAAAAACATTATGGCAAAGTCCAAGGCTGTTTCTAATTTTCCCAAGATGAGGGAAGTAGTTAAATGTTTGGACTTGAAGGGAATATTCTACAGGGTTGCGTACTGTAGACAAGGGAAAGTTTATGGGATGATGAAGTATTAGAGGGCTAATAATTAAGCAGAGAAAGTCAATACAGTAAACGTGAAAACAGGTTTGCCTGCATCAACTACATGAAGTTAAACACACATGTGAGGAGAGACTCTGGCGTTCCCTCAGGGTGGTGCCCTCAGACTCCCTCAAGGGGATTTTTCTTGGTTACCACTCAAACTGTAGTCTCCCATTTGCTGATGGATGAATGAGCCTGTGTGTATCCCACTAGGTTGGAGATTCACCTTGGCTCGTTAAGAGCTGGTAACCAGGTTTTTCCTACCAGGGACCCTGGTCCTGAAAGTGCCCTGTGACTGACTATTAGCAGGCCAGCTTCCGTACACACAAGTCCCCTAGAACTAAGTACTGGCCATTGGCTTGTTCCTTCTTCCCTGACCACTTCTCTCCCATCAAACCACAAATTACAATGGGCAACATTCCCTTGTGGATAGTGGAGAGGAAGCCACACCTGGAAAGAAGATTGCTTTGTACTTTATTTACAACAGAATGTAAGAAATTTATTAACAATAATAAATAACTGGGGGAAAAAACACAAAACAGCCATAACATGACACAGAAGGATGGCATGTGTGAGGGTCAACTTTTGTTTGCTTTGCTTATAGTCTAATACTGTGCATTCCAAAACTTGGTCCTTCACCAGTGGCAGTGGTGTATACTAAATCATTAGCTAATCAAGATCCCAGCCTGAAATGTAAACACTCAAAATTACACTTGAAGCTACATGCACGTGGCATAGGTATGACATTGACTCAAACAACCTCTTCTCCGTGATTCATAGAAACTGAAGGGGGCTTTGCAATTCAATAGACATGCTTCCCTTTGTAAACAAAAACATCCTAAAGCATTTGTTAACAACAAAATTGCCATTAATGACACCTGAAAAGTTTTCAACATAATCACATTCTCTTATTGCATTAACCCCTGAAAAGCTTAAACATTTAACATTTCAAATGCAAACAGGTTGTTTTGAAGGTAGAACACAGAAGAGCCTGGCGTTGCCTCCTCGTGCCAATGCTGTGCAAATGTGTAATATTTCAGTTTCAGCAAGAGTTGTTTTAAATAGTATATCCATGACCAGTTATAGTCACGGGACAGATTTATTTATTTATTTTTAATTTCAAGAATTATGGCTCAGATGACAGGGTGTTATCTAGCCTACCGAGTCAAATGATCAAAAAGGGACTAAAATTATTTAGACAATTCCTGTCTATTAGATTATCTGAGCACACATTATATAAAAGTCATATTCTGACCCTTCTGAAAAGTAAATTCCTATTGACCTAAACCAGCCAGCGACCTTGTTGTCTCTGAGCCATGAAGAAGAGATACTAAGGAAAGTAGAATTTAAAAACTACACACAAGCACATCAGCCTTGCAATTTTCACAGAAAAATGATTTCTTGACAAGTGTCAGAATCTGTACTCTCTTAGGTCACTGTGGATTACAGTGCCTTGGAAGAAAACCACATCACTACTTCTGGGGACTTGGATTTAAGTGCTGGCATCATACAACCACGGCTGTATGCTTACAGCTTTACTTTCACACCCTAAAACATGGCTCATAAATACCTCCACATAAATAGAAACCATTCCTCTCACACAGATGCAAAACCGTAACAGAAGGGTTTATAAATTAGCTCACCAATGAGTGCATATTGTGTCTGTTGTAACGGTGGTAACTGAAAAATGTCATGGCCTCCTTCGCTTTGTTTTATTATGGTCCAAAAGTAGAAAAGTGAAAAACAGTCTTCAGAGTGGGACACACATGGAAACCTTCTTATCCTGGGAAAGCAGTCAGAGCGACAGTGCTGTGCTCCAGCTGACAGAGAAGTACAGGGCGCTTTGTATCTGAAACCCACCCAAGTCATGACATTTACAGTCCTTTTCCAGATGCTGTGCACGTGTTATTTCGTGGATTATTTACTTTAATTTGGCTACCACAACAAACTGGTGGTATCTGACTCACTATACTATATTTATATATACATATATATACAGGTATAATACAATTTTGGTGAACAAAGTTGAAGGTTTCCACATTGCAGACAGAGGCACTGAGTTAAAAGGTTCTATTTTTCCCCCAAACATGCTTAATGAATTCAAGTTTCAGCTTTTTTTTTCTTCAAAGTTTCCATCGTGCAGTCATTTAATCTCCACCCTTTATTACAGGAGTTATTAATGCTCTATACACATTCATCGCAAGCTTATATCCCACAAAAAACAAATGCATGTATGGAGAATGTAAAATGACACTTGAAAATCAAGACGAATAAAATATTGATGTCATTTATGCTCGTTGATACTGGATTAAATAGTCAAAGCAGCTAATATGCACTCCCCTTTTATTAAATGTACACAAATCAATTGCAGACAGAAAACTGAACATATTTTAAGAGCACACATATTTGATGGCTAAAAATCACACTATCAATAGCAGTTTGTAACTGATGCCTGTGGTATTGCACTGGCTATGAGAGAAAGAAAACTCACAGAAAGAAATCAGAAATTAGCTTTCGAAAGCATGTAGAATTGTTGACCTTGAGAGAGAAAGTTATTTTACAAACAGCAATGGCATTAATGGAAAAACTAGGTTTCAGATGTGTTAACAACCTGCACAAAATAAATTGGTTCTATTAGAAAATGTTCCCGTCCCATCCTGATTTCAGCTTGCATACAAATGGTAAGCAAATACACACATTATCACTGCCTTGTGAAAATAGAATTTTGCTTCCTAAAGCCAAACATTCTCATTAAGTAGGTCTGTGTGGAAAGGGAGCCATTGAGTTCATGGGGTTTGATAAAAGATTAAGTTTTCCCACAAGCAAAAACCATGCTACCATACCATGCAAAGATGTCTTACTAGAATGCTATTGTTTTTAGCGAACAGATGCACTGTTGATCTAAGCTATATGCGACCGGTTTCCCTGGAGTTCTGGGTTTATTTATTTCTTGAGCTAAATATCAACCAGTAGATAAAGAAATGATTTTGACAGTCGGATGCATGACTTACACTGACTTGGTGCTGGGCTCACAGGGCCAGCGCTTGCACCTTTGGGAATTTGTCAACTTGAAAGACACAAGGCGGACGGCTGAGCACTTGGAGAAGCGGGCAGGGTCCACTGGCTGAGAGTCTACAAGAGGAGGATGTGCTCACTCCTTAAGTCTACGTGTTTCCTTTGGAATCTGTTTTGGGAAGGTCCCTTTCCTGAGGTCGGAGGTTACATAAGGAAGGTTAGCTGGGGGCTTGGCGTGGCCCGGTGGCCTTCCTCTCTTCCTCTCATGGAGGACGAAAATAAATGCCTGATTCTGCTGGCCCACCCTTCTGTGTTTAAAGGCAGTGAGGTGCGAGGGTGGCAGGGTTTTTCCTCTCAAGATCAAAGGAGAGTTCACTTTCTGCCACTGTGTTGAATGATCTCGCCTCCTGTCAACCTTGAATCTAAGAGCAATGCTTGCCAGAAAGCAAGCTAGACAGAAGGGCTTCTTCTATCTCTCCTCTTTTTTCCACTCTATGAACAGGAGTCGGCGATCTGTTCACTCTCTCCTCACACTTGAGAGTATTTACTTGACTCTGTGACATTCCCAATACGTGGGTGTCAAGGAAGGAGTGAGAGAATGACAGTCTTTTTTAAGGTCCGGTGACGGGTAATCTGTCTGGACGTTATTAAAAGTAAAACCAGGAGGGAGATGGGAGACAATTCTCTTTTTTAAGGGTTTCCCCGAACCGGACTTCCTAACAAAGTTAAAGCCCAATTATCTTACTCTACCCTTGAATTTCTTTGAATAGGCAAGTAGTCAATGAATTCTACTCAATTAATTGCAAATTCTGAGAATCTTCACGGATGATGGTAACTGACAAGTTAAGGTCTGTTGGTACCTGTAGAGAAAAAGAGATAGTTTCTCCTCACCTGGGCCTTTCGGGTCCTAACTCAACTGGTCCAAAACCCGCCGGTGAAGGTCACATTCACCCATGCAATTCCAAAGACTTCTGAGGCCATGAGGGCACAAAGGGGAAGTTATTAAAAGACAGAAACAAGTGGAATCTTTATTAAATTCTCCAAAAGGTATAAATCTGTTGTTGTTAATTGCACTTGGAGCCTCTGTGGGTTGGTAATTAAAATTTTCAAAAAATTTTAAGTGTTAGGCCCCAAATCCTGAGTCTGACTAATCAAAACAGGAATCTTAGTACCTACTGGTATTCAAGTATTGGTGACGAGAGGTTCAAAATTTAACAATTAGGTATGTTAAGCCTGAGAGTATTTTTGAAAATTTCAGGTTTGATGGGAGAAAACGGACTTCATTATTTTACCACACCTTGTAACAGGGCAGTGCAGTTTCCATTTACTTCCCTTGGGGTCCATACCAACTCCATCAAAGGCTCAACCACAAGGCTTCCTCTCTGGCTTCTACCTGTGGCTACAGAAGATGCCTTCTGTCCTTTGCACATCCTACATTTTGCATCTAATGTGACGCTGTGTGGCATACATAGGGACTCATATTATATGTGAAATGACTTAACCACGTGCACATTCAGAGATCGAAGGAACATGTGTGTGACAAAGCAGTCTTTTTCTATATTAGAAGAGTCTTTAAAAAAAAACACCCCAAAATGAAAATAGAAAACCCCGTGAAATATTCACATGAAGTTACTCTGATTTGGGCTGGCATGGCTTCGCTGAAGAGGGTACACCAGGTAAATTCAGGGTGGCCTTTTTCTCGGGGTCTGGAAGTGTGAGAGTTTCTGGGGCAGACTTTTTCCGGGGCCGATCCCTGGGGATGGCCAGGAACTCGGGCGCGTCCGTGGACAGAGGCGTGGAGGGAGCGCTAGAAGGGGCGCTGCGGACCGAGGACGGCAGCAGGGGAATGCTCGAGATAGAAATGGCAGGCGGGAAAACGCCAATTTTCTTGTTGGTGGCTTCCTGAGTGGCTCGTTCAAATTCTCGGACTTCGTCCATGGTCATGTCTTTGAAGGAAAAAAAAAGAGAAAAATAAGTAGTGATTCAGAAGAGATGCAGATGGATTCATCTCTATGCCTAATTTTAAATGACCTATAGGAACCCTGTGATAAAGGGGTCTTTCTGGATTATATACCAAATGATCACTGAAATGCTAAACCCTGAATTTTCCCATGGTATGGAGGCAAACCTCTGAAATAATATTCCTTGATGAATACCCATCTAAGACTTCCCAAAGCATTCTTCAGTAAGTATCACACTTTATGTATTCTCAATAAGAAAATATCAGGAGAGAACAGAACCAGACCAGAGCGGTGTGTGTTGTGGGCACAACTACTATTAGACCTGGCCATCTTCTGTATAAAGGGAAGGTGATGAAAGCAATCAGTGGCCCCAATAGGATGCATACAAGGTGCAGCAAAATTAGGTTTATAGTGGTGAGTTCGTGAAACACAAAGTTTATTCTTGTAATATTATTTCCTAAATGTTATTTTCCATACAAACAATTGTACACCTATTTTTGCCCCACCTTGACACATAGGCCACATAATAACGTATGAGTGAACCAGAAGTACTTTTCAAAAAACAAAATCCTTAAGCAGACTTCCCAGAAAGAATTATCAAATTTTCTGAAAGGGAAAATTTTTTACAAAGGAATTTATAAGATTATGGTTGTGTTGAATAAAATTTGGAGTAGAACAAAAAATATTGTAACTGTAAACTTATCACTTCTTTTTTTTTTTTTTTTAGAAATTACTTTTATTTTTTATTTTATTTTATTTTATTTTTAAATTTTTATTTTATTTATTCATTTTTAGAGAGGAGAGAGAGAGAGAGGGAGAGAGAGGAGAAAGAGACAGAGAGAGAGAAGGGGGGAGGAGCTGGAAGCATCAACTCCCATATGTGCCTTGACCAGGTAAGCCCAGGGTTTCGAACCGGCGACCTCAGCATTTCCAGGTCGACGCTTTATCCACTGCGCCACCACAGGTCAGGCAACTTATCACTTCTTAAAAATACTAAGACTATTAAACAACTTAAAAAAGAAATTGTTATTTTAAAAAGAGGTATTGCAAATAAAATGGAAACTCAGAAAAATTTCAGTGAATCGGGGTCTGTTTCTGCTATAAATGGGTATCTTCTTGGAAAAATCAGACTTGCTAAAAAAAAAAAAAGCTGCTGGATACAGTGCTCTACTCCCTATGTCCAGCAGAGGGCAGAAACCACCCAAAGTAGACAGAATTTTGATCTTACAGTCCCTTCCAGACTCTCATAGAAGTTCCCTTCCTTGACGGCATTGCAACCGCTCAATTGAAAAGGAGACTATTTCCTTATTACTGTGTTCATGGATGTTAATTTTGCATAATTTCAATCTAACTTGTACCTACTTGGGTGATGATTTAAATTTTATCAACCAGCATTGCAGTTTTTAGTTGTGCTGGACAGCAGCGTCTTGATTTCAACTGGTTTTCATTATGATAAAGAGAGACAATGGGAAAATGGTCTCCAATGTGAAGGAATTCCACAGAATAAAGAAAATGTCATGAGCATTCAGAATAACCACTTTGTGTAACTTCCGCAGAGAAACAGGCATGTCTTTTGCTGAAGTCACAGGAATGCCTGCGAGTTGCAGCCAGGGACTACACGAGCTTTCCCATGGGGACACCCATTCTGGGTACCACCGTCTACCTTGTAAACTGACCTACTAACACTAGCAATCACAGTAAAACAAAAAGAAAACCGAGCAAAGAGCCGAGGTGGGAAGCTGTCAGAACTCAGAATGAGACAAGTGCTGTGCTTTGAATCTTTTGGATGGGTGGTGTCACCCCTTTCCTCTGGTGTCCTTTTTCTTTTTTTAAAGATTTTATTTACTGATTTTAGAGAGAGGAGAGAGAAAGGGTTGGAGGAGGAGCAGGAAGCACCAAGTAGTAGTAGCTTCTCATATGACTGGGCAAGCCCTGGGTCTCGAACTGGCATCCTCAGCGCCCCAGGTTGATGCTCTATCCACTGAGCCACCACAGGTCAGGCTTCTCTGGCGTCCTTTGATGGCTCATTCTGATAGCTTTCAAAGAGCAGCTAAGGGGGGCCTGGTGTCTAACATTCTTAAAAGAAAAGGTAATTGAAAGTGATGAAAATTCAAGGACAGTTTCCTTAAGGAGCACTGCTAACTTCAGAACAGGAAGAGAGGAAGAGGGAAGTCCTATCGATTTGGTCTGTGCAGAGAGAGGGTCAGCTGGGCTAAATCTTGTGAGAGATTTTCTGCAAATCTAATCACCACACATAGGATGGAGAGGAAAAGTCACAGCCATTTTGACCCACAGGGCAGTCACATGCATCTGATAGCAGCCTTGCAGGGCACATCCAAAGGCATGCTCTGAAAACTTAACTGAAGATTTCCAAAGCGCAAACAGAAGGTCTTCACAATTCCAAAGCATCCATTTACAACAATTGCTACCTCTCAATCTTCTATAACTATATCATCAATTTCTTAAAAATCAAATATGCATTATTCTGGGGCATGAGAGCTCAAGCTGGCTCCCAAAGAGATCACAGCTCTGCCAAAGGGACATATATGACTCAGTGATTACATTTTTCTTTGGTATCTGTTTCTCCTCTTCATTAGCATGAATGACTGAGATATAACGATACTGAAAATGCTGGCATACTCCACAGAGTCAGCTCTCAGTTTCCAACATGCCAGGAACTACCCAAGGCTCCTTGGGGCTTATCTTAAGTCCCAAGCTAGATAGGGTACAGTTCCTGGTCTCCACACCCACACTGAGCTGCTAGTGTATGAATAGACTGCAGACCCACCTCAACATTAACCTAGTAAAAAGGAACTGAGTGGGTGGAAAAGCTATAGAGAGCCATAGAAAGCATTTTAAAGCAAATGTCAGGAAACTTAAAATACCAGGTGAGCTAGAACCCTCCCCTTGAATGAAGAACTATTACCTATGTTTGTACCAGTTTCCAGCATGATGTTCTAGTGTTCATATGACACCTGATCTTACCCCTCTGTTCTTTTATGGTGTAGGCCAGGCTGTTCACTCATAGCACACAATGTTTCCACTCTCCGTGTTCCTGGTTTTACTACCGGGACAACCCGCCAGTCAAGCAGCTTTAAAGAACTAAAATGTCCGAGAGCAAGAGGGGACACTATCCAACTCAGACCTAGCTCAGAGTCTTTACCAACAGCTGCTGGGCACCAACAGTGTTAGTGAAAGTTTGAGAACTGAGCGTTCACAGTATTTCAAAGACCAGTTGATGTGTATGTTTGGTAAAAAAGGGTGGGCAACATGTTTTAAAAATTCTACATACACTTGTTTGGGCATGGCTCTCTATGTCATCCACAGTAGAGGAATGCTGATTGCAAACTTTTATGTTGGTTTGTTCATGCATGTTTTTCTCGTATTCGCGAACATCGTCCATTGTCATATCTGAAAGAAGGTCAAGACGTTGGCAACTTCCGTTATTAAATGCAAACTTTCAGTGGGGAGACTTGAGGGAAAGATGGTAGTTTAGCAGAGGCCAAAGAAAGGTTTAAAAAGCAGGGGACTTACTAACTTTATGAAGAGTAAATCATAAAGTTAGCTAAACCAGCCAGAGGGGGAGTAAGTATAAGGAAGTGAAGCCAAAATAAGTCTTAGAACAGAGAAGAGTGGAAATTATTTAGGGGTGACTATTGTCAAGTGAGCTAAGTGGGTAGAGTATTAGCACGTGGGCAGTGCCATAGCCCGAGATCTCCTAAAGCAGAATTAGAAGATCCCTTTGGGGACAGGCTCAGCTTTGTTTGGTTTAATACTTACCTTCTGTTTACCTTTCCAAATAGATTCTTTAAGTCAGTGCATTCGACAACAGAAAGGACACTTTCATTGCTATTCTAGAAGACAGACGTAGAGGCAGAGAAATGATGCTTACAGGCACAAGTGAGACCGGGTACAATGCTCACCCGGAGATGTGTTTTTGCAGAGTACATGGTGTCAGGGAGTGCAGGTCTACACTGAACTTCAAGTCTAGCCTAACAGCTGGAGGAGGGCTTACACCCACACTCGCCTATAAATAAAATGGCACGTGACATTTTGATTTTTGGCCCGAGTCTGCAGTTTTTCAGTATTTCAGGATTATGATCTGTTAATCTAGGTTCTTGACGGGGGACAATTATGTCACATTTCTGATAGTCACAACTGGGATGCCACCCTTTCTCCAGCAAAGAATGATCTAGTCCTACTGTCAGTGGTGTTAAGGTTGGGAAATGCTACCCCCCAAATCTAACTGATAAAGAAAACTTAAACATAGAACACATCCATTTTTAGTACGTGAAGGGCATAAAAATAACAGCTGGTCACATTTTAAATACTTCGCTACATTTTATCAACAATCTCCCCAAATGGGCATTCTCCTGTGGCTCTCGCAGCAGAATTTAGCTTCATGCCTCTTTACAATAAAGTTATGCTGAGCTGCAACCAGTTAGTCAACCACTCTGATCACTAACTGTCTTGGGGATTTTTTTCTTAGGTATTTCCTGCATCATCGTGGTTTTGGTATCTTTTTATAGCAATGCATGTGTGTTATGTGAGATTTAAAAAAAAAGACTACTTATTCATTTTAGGAGTGGGGGGAAGAGAGAGAGAGAAGGTGGGAGAAGCAGGAAGCATCAACTCCCATATGTGCCTTGACCAGACAAGTCCAGGGTTTCGAACTGGCGACCTCAGCGTTCCAGGTTGATGCTTTATCCACTGCGCCACCACATGTCAGGCTCATGTGAGATTCTTTTTATTTCCAAAGGGGAGACTTGTCAGAAGTTGATATTTTAATTCAGTGTAGTCTGGGGCCATGATGGAGGGCGGGTCTATATCCAGACCTGGGCTGTGTTATTTAATGGACGATCTCCTCCCACACCCAGAACTGTCAATCAAGAATGCTGTCCATAGCAATGTAAGTATCAAGAATGCTAAGCAGCAGTCTGGCCAAGCAAAAAGCATGCTTTTCTTTTAGAAAATTGAGTCAATGGAAGCAATAAAGATGCTGCTTTGTAGTTAGAACAAATGCACCTTAGTTAACAATAATAACACATTATTTCAACACAATCATTTTAATATCAAGGGCTGGTTATCAAAATGTTTTAAATACCAATATACTTCAAATGAGTGCTGAGGTCATTTTAAGCTAAAAGTTGAAAATTTAAAGAAATTTCTCTGTGCTGATTGATGTTCATGAGACATTTCCTTTCCTCCCCCTGACAAAGGCATTTCGGTTTCTTCTAATGAATTCCAACACAAGTCATTCCTTAGCTTTAATTAGCTCAATGGTAAGAGAGGGGCTTACACTGTGTGACCCTGTGCTTTCAAATACATATCAATTTTATGGACAAGAAGGTTTTAATAACAAAGATACTCATTACTGCCTTATTCATAATGGTGAGAAACTGACAACAACCCAGGGGCTGACAGTACTTAGCAAACCAGCAAACTGTTTCAAATAACGTAGAAAAATATTTAACAGTATAGAGAAATGTCCTAGGTATACTGATAAATACAAAATAGGAGGTAAAAAAGGATACATCTTATGTGAAATCACTGTGTCAGAAAAGCATTAAACACATTTAAAAGAGACAAAGTAGGCCCTGGCCGGTTGGCTCAGCGGTAGAGCGTCGGCCTGGCGTGCGGGGGACCCGGGTTCGATTCCCGGCCAGGGCACATAGGAGAAGCGCCCATTTGCTTCTCCACCCCCCTTCCTTCCTCTCTGTCTCTCTCTTCCCCTCCCGCAGCCAAGACTCCATTGGAGCAAAGATGGCCCGGGCGCTGGGGATGGCTCCTTGGCCTCTGCCCCAGGCGCTAGAGTGGCTCTGGTCGCGGCAGAGCGACCCCCCGGAGGGGCAGAGCATCGCCCCCTGGTGGGCAGAGCGTCGCCCCCTGGTGGGCGTGCCGGGTGGATCCCGGTCGGGCGCATGCGGGAGTCTGTCTGACTGTCTCTCCCCGTTTCCAGCTTCAGAAAAATACAAAAAAAGAAAAGAAAAAAAAAAAAAAAAGAGACAAAGTATCCATTTCAGATGTTAGCAGTGATTACTTCCATAATTTTCATTTTCTTATTTTCATCTATCTACAGTGTCCACATTTTCTATATCAAATATGCACTACTTGTGTAAAAAAGAAAAAAAGAACATTATTTAAAAGTCTAGGTCCTGGCTGGTTGGCTCAGCAGTAGAGCATCAGCCCAGGGTGTGGAAGTCCTGGGTTCAATTCCCAGCCAGGGCACACAGACGCGCCCATCTCCTTCTCCATCCTTCCCCTCTCCTTCTCTTTCTCTCTCTCTTCCCCTAATGCAGCCAAGGCTCCATTGGAGCAAAGTTGGCCTGGATGCTGAGGACGGCTCCGTGGCCTCCACCTCAGGTGCTAGAATGGCTCCAGTAGCAACAGAGCAACGCCCCAGAGGGGCCAAGCATCGCCCCCTGGTGGGCATGCTGGGTGGACCCCAGTAGGGCGCATGCGGGAGTCTGCCTGCCCCCCCTTCTCACTTGGGGTGGGGAATACAAAAACAAACAAACAAACAAAAAGTCTATTATTTGCAGTCATTAGAAGAGAGACACCAGCAATCCAGAATTGATAAGAAGCTAGCATTCTAGAAACATTAGCTCTTTTTTAAAAAAATTAAGAGTTAAGAAACAAAGTTTTATCTGAAAGAAAACAAAGCAAAACAAAAAACACCTCCCCATCAGACCACATAATGATGGACATTTCTAGTGAAGTGGTTCTCAAGATGATATGATACTTTAGTCCCAGCTGATAGAGAAACAAAATATGTTTGCCTAAGTCCTGAACTTCCCCACACACCATTCGTGCTTATGAAAATGATGTAAACATTTTCAGTATTCCTTAGTAATTTATGGGAAGCCTTATCAAGAAAAAAATGTACTTTCCCATTCAGGTTATCTGGTAAAATGTATTATGTCTTGCTTCCCCAAAGTATATATATTACCTTGAAATCTACATACAAATCAATTTTCTAGTAAATTCAATTGCATGTGTCCAATGAGAGATTCTCTTCTCAGAAAAGACAATTCATCTTCATTACTGATTGATTTTCAATGTTCAGAGACATCTAACCATTTAGGTTACGCTCTCTTTGTTTCCAGCAAGCAAGTGCATATGTGCATCAGGGAAACTCTTAATTAAAAAAATCCTATGTCAATCGTTTTGTAAGTAAACTGAAAAAAAAAACAAAAACCCCAAACACCCCTTAATTTATAGATTCAGAAGGTCATAATTTACTTTTCTTAAATAAAGGCACTTTAAACAAGTAATACTGCGCTAATAGCCGGATTTAAGAGAATATTGGAACACGGTACTTCTTCTATGAAAGGTACACCCTATTATCTTTTTTTTTTTTTCCATTTTTCTGAAGCTGGAAACAGGGAGAGACAGTCAGACAGACTCCCGCATGCGCCTGACCGGGATCCACCCGGCACGCCCACCATGGAGCGAAGCTCTGCCCACCAGGGGGCAATGCTCTGCCCATCCTAGGCGTCGCCATGTTGCGACCAGAGCCACTCTAGCGCCTGAGGCAGAGGCCAAGGAGCCATCCCCAGCGCCCGGGCCATCTTTGCTCCAATGGAGCCTTGGCTGCGGGAGGGGAAGAGAGAGACAGAGAGGAAAGCGCGGCGGAGGGGTGGCGAAGCAAATGGGCGCTTCTCCTGTGTGCCCTGGCCGGGAATCGAACCTGGGTCCTCCGCACGCTAGGCCGACGCTCTACCGCTGAGCCAACCGGCCAGGGCCCACCCTATTATCTTTGACACGTGGTTGTCAGAGGTTGACAGTGGCAGTGGGAGGTACTCTGAGGGTAAAAATGGCCCCTTCACTGCATTTCAGGGGAGCAAAGTTTCCCTTCTCTGTCCTCTTGTGGGGGGCTATTTCTTTCCTTCGCTTTCTCATGCTCCTTCAGGTGAGAGCAGAGCTGATCCCAGTGTCCAAGCCTAACATCTGAAGGTCAGACTGAGTGGAGGCTGAGCAGAACCTTCTCTTCTGCCAGATGGCTGAGCTGAGACTGGAACCTCCTCCTCTACCATCAGCTCGGCTTCACCAGAGACGCTCTGGACCCTGGGGTTTGTTCATTGATGAATCTGCCTTGATTTCCTGAACCATGAACTAAAGGCTCTCATTAAAGAGCAACTTTGTGAGTCTTGGTCCACTTCAACCACTTCCTACTTTTTAAAAAGTAAAATATGGGCTCTAATTATTATTTAATAAACCACTCAAGTAGTGCATGAATTATGTTTCATAGAAATAATCCACGTAGTATTGGATTACATAGAGAACAGCTCAACTCCTTTTAGCCTCCCCCACGAATCCTATTTCTTCTGGAAAGAGCCGCTGTTAAGAGTTTGAGGCACGGGTTGCCAGATTTTTTTGTTTGAATTCACATGTATGTTACTACACATACAGGCAAAATCTCATTTATTTCTACTCATGGAGTCATACTCCTGTATACTAAACTAAACTGTACTGCACATATTGTTCTGGCTTGCTTTTTCCACTAATGGAAAACGTACACATTTCCATATCAGTATAAAAGAACTACCTTATTCTTTTTAACTGTTATAAACAATATTCATAGTATGGCTCTATTATAATTTACTTGACCTAATTCTGCTAATGTACATTTACACTGAGACTAATTTTTAGCTTTTATAAGCAACAACTGAATAGCTCTGTACCTATATTCATGAGCACATGTGTAGTATGTATGTATTTATTTATTTATTTTACAGAGACAGAGAGTGAGTCAGAGAGAGGGATAGACAGGGACAGACAGACAGAAACGGAGAGAGATGAGAAGCATCAATCATTAGTTTTTCGTTGCGCATTGCAACACCTTAGTTGTTCATTGATTGCTTTTTCATATGTGCCTTGACTGGGCCTTCAGCAGACCGAGTAACCCCTTGCTGGAGCCAGCGACCTTGGGTTCAAGTTGGTGAGCTTTTGCTCAAACCAGATGAGCCTGCGCTCAAGCTGGTGACCTCGGGGTCTTGAACCTGGGTCCTCTGCATCCCAGTCCGACACTCAATCCATTGCGCCACTGCCTGGTCAGGTCATGTGTAGTATCTCTTAAGAATAAATTTCTAGAAGTGGAATGACTGGGTCATAGGTTATTTGTATTCATCATTTTCATAAAAACCGTCAATTTGTTCTTCTACCCCTCAAAACTAAGTACTGTTGTTCTCCTAAATTTTTGCTATCAGATGGGCAAATGCCATATCTTTCTGTCCTTTTTGTGAGGTAGTTTCATCTGTATCTGTCAGAACCACCGTCTCCCTACATATTTTTTTTTGGAAGGGTGAGGATTTCAAAGACATTCATGAGGTTCCACTTCTTTCTAAATACTGTCAGACTGCGAAGCAAAGCCCTGCTTTCACGAAGCTGGTTGCCTATTTTTATCCAAGTCCTCTGAAATGTGTTGCTGTTACTTCTGTGATTAGTGTTCTAGTCATGCAGGAGACTCTCAAGGCTCATGAACAGAGACCAATCAAGGCTTTGGAAGAGGAGCTCATCTCCTCCTGATGGAAATGGTTACACATCCCCGTGAATGCGAACAGAATAACGCCTGTTTGGGGAAACAGTTATGTGACAGCAAAATGCTGAAACTCAGAAAAGATGCAACATGAAAATCCTTGGGCAAGAAAACATGACTGTCATCTACAATGTTCTTCCTTTCTTTATTATTCATTGACCCTTTAATTAAGCACTGGAGGCAGTCAGTCTAATTAGGAAGACATTTAGGGCTGCACTGCAGAATGGTGCACGTACTGTCTGTGCACATTACAAACACCAGCCCAGGAGGTGAACGCAGCTAAAATCTAGCCCCACGCCTGCAGCACCTGCTGCATCTGCCTAAAAGGGGCATCTTTTTTGGATTCCCACAAGGTCCTGAGGATATCTCCCATTCCTTAGTCTAACCCATTTCCACGGTCCTTCCTTGCAATCTACGCTGGTTTCCAGCCCATGTCGTCTGCCAGATGTTCCCAAACTTTACTGAGCACCAGATACACTGAGAGGGCTTACAAGAACACAGATGGCTGGCCGATGCCCAGTGCTTTCAGTCCAGTAGGTCTGGGGTGGGGCCCAAGGATCCGAGTTTCTCACAAGGAACCAGGGGATGCTCAGGCTGCTGGTTGGGGCCTTTTTTTTGAGAACCAGGTCATAAGCTACAGGCAAGGGTTGTTGTTTTGTTTGTTTTTACTTTGGACCTTTTCCTTTTCTATGTTTACTAATGACAACCTCCCTGAGCCTGCAGAGACCAAAGAAAAAAAAGCAATTCCAGGTAAGCAGCACTGAAGGGCTGTCCTGGTAGGCACCTGGCTTCCCTAACAGCAACACACCCATTTATTTACCTGAAAGGCCCAGTCCCCAGCATTACCTTGAGTAAGGGGCTGAGAAGACAGTCTGTGGGCAGGGCTATTTCCATTCATTCAACTGGAGTGTCTGCATCGGGTAATGAAGGAGCCACTGTTTTGCTGGCAGGCAGAGCCGTGTGTGTGTGTGGGGGGGGACACCAGCAGCAATTTACACGAAATGAATGGGGTGGTGCTCAGACCCCTGGCTGAGTGAAAAGGCTGCTTGTTTTGGTCTGGGCTGGGATTGTGTAGCCAGGGGTGGAGACCTCCTCTGGGGAGTACCGGGCACCCTGTGATCTCCATCCGGGAAACCGCATGCTGTCTTTCTGCAGAGAAGGCTTTTTGTCAACAGACTCCTGCAGTCTGTCCCCGCCTAACCCAGGCAGAGTCAACAGGCATGTAAGAGTCAACAGGTAGGTGTTCTCCTCCAGAGCTCTCTAGGACCTAGGACCGGAGACCGCCAGTTTCCTTTCATGTGTTATGCTAGCTTCGGGCACTTGTAATAGTCTGAGATTTTTCCTTTTCTTTTTTTATGGACTAAGAATATTTAAGTCTCTTCCTTATCCCAGGCTTGGTTTACCCCATCATCAGTACCATCCTCCACCCTCCAGCAGGTCACAGGCTAGAGAATCACCACAATGTTTTTCTCTTTTTACATCCTGTCTCTGCGTAAACCCTTTTTCCTGACTGACAGGCTTGCAGTGCTCTGTTCCCTTCTCTAGGACTCAGTATCCTCTCTGACGCCGTGTTTTCTTAAAAGTCCGCACTGGCATTCGAGTACTAGAGAGAAGTCTACTGAAGTTCCCTGTGTCCTCTCAGTCCTCAAAGCAGCAGCTATCTGGCCCTTCAGGTCCTCTTCACTCGCCAACCTTCTAATCAGCTTGAGCCTATTAGTCTCGGAACATCCTTTTGCTATTCCCTTAGTGTTGGTGGTAATGGAGCCATGAGTGTGGAGGAATCCAAGTTGGGACAGATATGTCCTTAACCTTTTTTGGGGGGGTCTGTGTTCCCTCTAAGGATCTGAGAAAAGCTCCCAGGGGAAAAAACAACCAGAAAGACTGGCTTCATGATCAGGGGAAGTAATCACAGGACACATTCCCCTCTCCCGCCTCACAAAAGACAACCGCAGATAGGCAGGTCTTAGGGAGACATTAGGACCACGTGGTATGCCAGTCAGTGCACCTCCCTCACTCCAGCAGCACCCTGGGGGTGTGTGTAAAGAGAGAGGTGGCCTTTCAAAAGAATCTCTTCTGGGAAGAAGCATTTGTTCTTCAGAAAATGCAGATGGGGAAGAGTGCAAAAAAACAGCCTGTGGCCTACAGAACCAAGCTTGTACAAAACGTGGCTCAGAAACAGCTAGCAACTTCAGTAACAACCACTGTCTCTGCTGATGCAGCCCAACCTATCCCTTCACTTTACATTTGATACCTTCTGTTCAGAAGAGGAAGGGGACTGGCGGAACGGTGACAGAAAAGCACCAAAATGCAATTGAGGTTACACAACAGAAGAGATTCAGTGTGAGTTAGGCCAAGGCCAAGGAGAAGGGTGTTACGTTATATCAGATCTAACCCAATTCACCAGTTGGGTGTGCTTGTTGCTATTTATAGTCAAGGACACTAGTCTCTGATGACTGATCCTGGGAATGTAGAGGATTCACGTGGGCAAAAGGATAGTGCTGAGGATCTGGGAAAAACGGTCCATCCACCACAGGATGAGGCAAATGGTTTTCATTTACTAGAAATGGGAAGAATTTGTTTCACTCTTTCCAAATCATGTAAAAAAAAAAAGAAAGAAAGAGAAAAGGCCAATACAAGAGCCTCAGAATTAAGGGGGTACCACCTATGACTCTGCCCTTGAATTCTTGTAGAATCCTTGCTTTTGGTGAGGGAGTGTTTCAAGTGATCTCTGAATCAAAGGACGGCTTCCAGTTGGTATGATGCTTGAGGCAGCTTTGATCTTGAAGTTTAGTATAAATTAGGATGAGGCTGAAACCCATCCAACAGAGAATTATGGAGTCCTGTATGCAAGTCAAGCATGCAAGCATCAAACACACTGAGGTCTTACTTAGTCAAAAGTGAAATACTGCAGTTATTTTAGACCAAGCTTCTCCCATTACATTTTCCTTCATTATGTTCTGTAAACAGTGGTATTTCCAATACAGGAGGCAGTAGCCCTGCCTTTGTTGTTGTCTTTCCAGGTAGCGTCTGAAGCCAGATGGACTGAAATCCCAAGCCAATACGTTATGAACTTGTTCTACAAGTTATTTTGGGGAAGTTGACTTACCATACCACTCATCGACCCACGCAAAAGCCTGTCTGTGTCCAATCAGCAGAATATCTCGGACCACCTAAAACAGTAACAGACGCAGGTTGAAATAATACCATGCTTGATGAAAACTATCTGGAAAATAGATTGTTCCCAATTCTAGGAATCCTGGCAATCATCAATTTCTCCAGCCCTCTGTCCTTTTGTAATGACAATTATATTCAACACACACAGATACTGTACTTGTATACCCTTAGCTCTTTCCACAGTGGGCATGTCCTTGGTGTAAATTAATGTCCACCTTACTGAAAGTTGGGCTGGAGGTGTGTATGACCGAGACAACAACTTGGCAGTCACATGGCAATGATGGAATTACTATCCAGGTTTTTTTTTTTTTAATACCACTTTGAGATTTTCCTCTTTGTTTATCCTTATCTAAAACAAGTTCAACTTTTCATAGGTAGAAGGGTGTATTCTCATGTGTGCCATGAGGCCATAAATGTTCGAGATCAAAGACTTTTCTGAGCAGTAAGTCACTTCAAATTAAAGATCACTTAATATTCTTCTCAGATATTATAAATTTTGTACAATATTGTAAATATGGCTAATTTTCTTTAAATAATTGAAGATGTGGGG
The DNA here is from genome assembly GCF_036850995.1 of Saccopteryx leptura. Taxonomy (NCBI): domain Eukaryota; kingdom Metazoa; phylum Chordata; class Mammalia; order Chiroptera; family Emballonuridae; genus Saccopteryx; species Saccopteryx leptura. Next base: position 164,119,108 of record NC_089507.1, read on the forward strand.
ATATGTGATGAGTAAATATATTTATAGGCTTGACTATCATGTAATGGAAGGAGGAAAAAAGCAAGTGGAGTCAACCATTATGGAAAGAGGTAACATAAGAGACCCGAACCAGAACAGGACATCAGGGCAATGACGAGCATGACTGGAGACAAACGGAATGAAACTGTTCTTGACGGTGGACAAAGGAAAATAATAAATATAGTCTGTGTGTGACACTGTTCAAGTGCTTTTATTTCATGGGATTCCTTTTTTTTTTGCTCCTTCATAAAGATGCCTTTTTATGTTTCTTGGACACGAGCATACATTCTCCCTCCAACGTTCCTTCCTTCCTGCCAGACAAACCCATCAGTTGTGAAAAACCACTCGTGGAACATTCAAGCACATTTCAATAAATGAAAGATTTTAATTTGGTGAGTGTGCAGACACAAGGGAAGCATTGATAATAGTGTTTATTATTCCAGGACTCTGGCTATCTAGTGAGGCTTACAGGGAGACATGCTATGAAAAGCAGCAGCAATGTGGAGCCGTCCACACTTGAGCGCGTCAAATTCATGGGACTCCAAAGCATAGCACTGAAGCATCAGTAAGTAAGTACGCCCCATTACACTCGGCACAACACAGCTGTTTGCTTGGAAATGAGAATTCAGTAATGTGCTAATGACTCACTTTTGAATGTCCCCGCCCCCCCTTAACTGTTAAAAGATTCTTAAAAACCAAAGGTGTTCAGAGATAGGCGCCCATGCAAATGCGAGCCTCAGACAGCCATTTGCAACTCCTGTGCCAAACAGGCACGTTTGGGGCATTGATAACACTTCATTACTGCTTGCAATTGGGCAGTGGGCATGCTTGTGACTGGAGTGTCATTTTTACAGGTGTTTTAAAGAAACAGAGTCTCAAAACTAGCCAAAATCTTCTGTGATTAAAGAGACACAATGAGCCCTGTGGCAATCTACATATACTTTGTGAGAGCAGGAAATAATAAAACGAACTGGGGTAGGGGCCCTAGTGAGAGATCATTTTGGGTTAAAAAAAGGGAATGTTGCAGAAAGTCAAGGAAGGTACAGCCTGAGTCAGACACAGAGCTGAGGCTGGAAATATTTACTCTGGGAGCCCTGACTGCCTTCCTGCTTAGTGACTGGGACACAGCAGGACAATAGGAGGTCCTGGAACTTGATTTCTGCACACTTCTCTGTCTCAAATTTGTTCCAGGGTCTGCTATGATCATGAGCCCAAGTTCAGTCCATTCCTTGGACCTAAATTCAAGATTTACACATTTTATTATCAAGTGCCACCCTCTGTCATATTCAAATCTATCTAAAGTAACAAAAAAATCAGTATGTTAAGGTTAAATTCCAATTCTTCCAAAAGAATTTCAGAAAGCTATTTTTTAAAATCAGTTTTTAAGTGGAAAAATAAACAGAGACCCAGGCTATCTGGAATGCAGAGACGACTCAGGCAGCATTTATTTATATGGAAATGGAAGGAGTTACAAAGGGCAATGCACAACACTGTACACTGCATTGCCCACTTTTTTCCATGAGGACAGGGGTCATGTTAAAAACCCCTGACAAATTTAAATCATTATCAAGTGAATTCCTACTACAAAATAAACATGTTTAGCCAAAGAGAGTATAGAATTGAAATCTGTGTTTTGAGATTGTTAACATTCTTCGGTGACAGAATTATAATATGAGCGGAAATTCTGCAATGTGCCATCTAATGAGACTACTCAGATTTTTTTTCTGCCTCTTGGGGTGTCTTCTACCTTTGGGGTCTACATTTGCAGGACCTTTTGAGTGAGCATTATCCTTGGGGACTGCACATACAGATAAATCCTGTGCCTCTACCTGGAACCTAAGTACCCAAGTACCAAGTACAAGTACCCATGCCTGGAAACAGATTAGCCCAATGCCAAAGGGAGAAGTATGGTTTTTAAAAAATTTTGTATTTCAATTATAGCTTCCATTCAGCATTCATTGGTATTAGTTTCAGGTGTACAGCACAGTGGTTAAAAAACCATATATTGCTGTTGGGCAGATGAAATATATTATGCTCACTTTGTTAAAGATGGCGCTGTCCACGTGGAAGCCCGTCGCCCAGGTGATTGCTTGGGATGGGCTTGATTATATTAATTTGTGTTGGGGGCGGGCTGTGGGCAGGCAGGATCCTTGTATCTTGGGGCTTGGTTTTAGGACTAAGCCTTTCCCACCCTTTTTGATGTGGGGTGGCGCAATCCCATCATGCCTCAGATAAGTGACTTTTATTAGAGACTTCCCTATTTTGTATATTGGATTAAAGATTTTGATTTCTGCACTATAAAGTGGGGCAGACCACGAACTTGCTCTCTCGGTTCCTGAGATTAGCATTAGAGTTGAGAGCAGAGAAAGGCCATGTGGAGGAGGCTAGGAGAAGTAGCCAAGATGGCGGAGTGCTGAAAGAGAAGCCAGTTAGTGCAGAGTTTGTGTAGATAGAAGGAGATGGAGAACAAAGGAGAATGAGGGTAGTGAGGTAGAAACCTTTGATTCTAGGAAACTCGAATAAGTCAGTAGCTTTGTGAGCGCTGAATGAGTGGGTTTTGGAGCCCAGTGTGTTTTATTTATTTATTTATTTATTTATTTATTTATTTATTTATTTATTTTTCATCTTTCTGAAGCTGGAAACAGGGAGAGACAGTCAGACAGACTCCCGCATGCGCCCGACCGGGATCCACCCGGCACGCCCCCACCGATCAGGCCAATTTGTATTTCTTAATCCCTTTCACCCAGTCCTCCAACCCCCAGCCCCTCGAGCAACCATCAGTCTGATCTTCTGGGTCTTCAAGTCTGTTTCTGTTTTGTTTGTTTATTTTGGTTTTTAGATTACACATATAAGTGAAATCATATGGAATTTGTCTTTCTCTGTTGGGCTTATTTTACCTAGCATAATACCTTCAAGGTCTATCCAAGCTGTTGCAAATGGGTAAGATTTTATTCCTTTTTTTTTTTTTTTGGAGAGTGAGGGGAAGGGAGGGGTGTGAAGGGAAAGGGAAAAGGAAAGTGGGAGGGAGAGAGGGAGAGGGAGAAAAGGAAATAGGGAGAGAAGAGGGGGAAGCATCAACTCATTGTCCCACTTAGTCATGTACCCATTGATTGCTTCTTATACATGAGATAGGGACTCAAACCAGTGCCCCCGGTGCTCTGGGATGATGCTCTATCCACTGTGCCACCAGGCAGGGCAGATTTCATTCTTCTTCTTTTCTTTTTTTTTTTTTTTTTTTTTTTTTGTATTTTTCTGAAGCTGGAAACGGGGAGAGACAGTCAGACAGACTCCCGCATGCGCCCTACCGGGATCCACCCGGCACGCCCACCAGGGGCGACGCTCTGCCCACCAGGGGGCGATGCTCTGCCCCTCCGGGGCGTCGCTCTGCTGCGACCAGAGCCACTCTAGCGCCTGGGGCAGAGGCCAAGGAGCCATCCCCAGCGCCCGGGCCATCTTTGCTCCAATGGAGCCTTGGCTGCGGGAGGGGAAGAGAGAGACAGAGAGGAAGGAGGGGGTGGGGATGGAGAAGCAAATGGGCGCTTCTCCTATGTGCCCTGGCCAGGACTCGAACCTGGGTCCCCCGCACGCCAGGCCGACGCTCTACCGCTGAGCCATCCGGCCAGGGCTCATTCTTTTTTTTTTTATGGTTGACTAATATTCCATTGTTTATGTATACACCATAGCTTTTTTTATCCACTTGTCTACTGATGGGCACTTGGGCTGCTTCCATATGTTTCGAACACCCAACTTCCTGAACACACTCACTCAAGGACATGGAGGTCACAGAAGAGGAGATGACGTGTAAAACATCTATTAGTGGAAGAAAAGTAAACCTGTATGTAAAATGCATTTTCATGAAATCAGGGTTGTCTAGACACAAGGTCTTTACCTTGAGTTGGCTCAGCACCTGTGCCTCTGTAGTACGTCATTACTCCAGCTTACCATGAAGATAGCTGCGTCATCTATAGCTCGGGAACTGCTGTTTGTTTACTTACCTTGTGTACAAACTGTTCCACTCTGGTCTGGAGCCCCCAGACCTCAAACTTCACGGTCACCAGCTTGTAGGAACACATGATGGGCTGATGACTGTCTCTCCAGCCTTCCCTTAACTGTCCCCGTCCTGTCTTCTCCGACTTGAAGTGTTTAGGGTCCTGAAAAAAGTATACCAAAGAAATGGTAACTTAAAAGTTCAACTATCATTTGTATGAAATAAAGTGAAGTGAATAAGGGAAAAAAGCCATCCGCCAAAGGCCACACTGTATAATTCCATTTACATGAACTATCCAGAACAGGCATATCTATGGAGAAAGAAAGGTTAGTGGCCTAAGGCTAGGGGATGGGGACTGTATAGGGAATGACTGCCATGGGAACCAAGTTTCTCTGGGAGTGATAAAATGTTTTAATATTAGATTTAAGGGCCCTTGCCGGTTTGCTCAGTGGTAGAGCATCGGCCTGGCGTGCAGGAATCCCAGGTTCGATTCCTGGCTGGGGCACACAGGAGAAGCACCCATCTGCTTCTCCTTCCTTCCCCCTCTCCTTCCTCTCAGTCTCTCTTCCCCTCCCGCAGCCAAGGCTCTATTAGAGCAAAGTTGGCCCGGGCGCTGAGGATGGCTCTGTGGCCTCTGCCTCAGGTGCTAGAATGGCCCTGGTTGAGAGAGAACAACGCCCCAGATGGGCAGAGCATCACCCCCTGGTGGGCATGCTGGGTGGATCCGGTTGGGCGCATGCAAGAGTCTGTCTGACTGCCTCCCTGTTTCCAACTTCAGTAAAAAAAAAAATTAGATTTAGGGCGATGGCTCAAAACTCTGTAAGTGTGCTAAAGATCACTGAACGGAACACTAAATGAGTGAACTCTATAATTTGTAAATTATTTATCAATGAAATTGTGAAAAAGCAATGCAATAAAAAATGCCATATGCTACCACAGTAGGATTTTTCAGGGTGTGCACTGGCTCTGGGTTTGCTGACATTCCTGCATAAAGTAATGTTATAACAGTTGTTATCCTAAGCACGTGTTTACTGATTGTACACTGGGGACATGGTACAGAAGCAGGGGTTACGTTATGCTCCTCTTTGATCTGATTTCTGTGTCCCGAGGGGTATAACAGGGCATCAGCTCTGTGTGGGGTCTGGAAGGTGTGGTCTGTGTGGCTCAGAGAACCTCCCTCCATGCAGAGAACATACTCTGGACGGTCTCTGTTCCCCAGCCTTCCTCCAAGGACCCTCCTCTTTTGCATCAGTTGTGGGAAAATGATGGGCCTGAGGGTAGAAAGGGACCAGAGTGGGACAGATAGATAATTAATGGAATACAAAGTTTGACAAAAGGGACTCTAGAAGTGGGGGAAGAAAAAGAGCATGCATTATAGGGACCCCAATGGAATAACCGCTTCTGCCAAGGGAGGGGCTGATGGTCTTGACTGTGGGGTAGTATTTCTGAATCTTTGGTACCAACTTTGCCATGCTGTAGTTTTCTTACCTGAACCAACCCAGAAACTGCCACTGAAACTATATGCACAGGCCTGGAAAGATTATGATAAATTCATAACATGATACATGAAAAAAGTGTACACATAGTCTGGCCCATAGCAAGCACTCCATTAACATAAACCAGGATTGCAAGTCCCAAGGCAGTCAACAAAGACTTGGAGTAATCCTGCAGTCCAGGGCAGAAGTGTCAATGCCCTTCCAAAACACCATGGAGTCTGCAGTAAAAGATTTGATGTTTAAGGCCATGGGAATAAGTCTTGCCTGCCCGGTGTTTCTATACCACATAGAAAAAGAAGCCCTGGCTGGCTGGATAGCTTGGGTGGTTAGAGAATCCTCCTGAAGTGGAGAGGTTGCCAGTTCAATCCCCGCCCAGCGCACATACAGGAACAGATGTTCCTATCTCTCTCCTGCTCTCTCCTTTTCTCTCTCTAAAATCAATAAAATAAACATAAAAAATATAGAAATAAAAAAGAAGAACAATAAATCAAGAGATGGATCAGCAGGGAGACAATCTCCAAAGATGGTGGCCATCGATCTTTCCCCTCACCGCCAGAGGGGTGTGTGTGGCTATTTGCCTTCCCTCCCCTTGAATTGTGACTGGCCTTTGGCTTGCTTTCACCAATGCAATGTAGTGGAAGAGACGCTGTTTCAGTTCAGGTCACACAAATGTATGTTCCAGACTCCAGACTTTTTTTTTTTTTTTTTTTTGTATTTTTCCGAAGTTGGAAACAGGGAGGCAGTCAGACAGACTCCCGCATGCGCCCGACCGGGATCCACCCGGCATGCGCACCAGGGGGCGACGCTCTGCCCATCTGGGGCGTCGCTCTGCTGCAATCAGAGCCATTTCAGTGCCTGAGGCAGAGGCCATGAAGCCATCCTCAGCGCCTGGGCCAACTTTGCTCCAATGGAGCCTCGGCTGCGGGAGGGGAAGAGAGAGACAGAGAGGAAGGAGAGGGGGAGGGGTGGAGAAGCAGATGGGCGCTTCTGCTGTGTGCCCTGGCCGGGAATTGAACCTGGGACTCCTGCACGCCAGTCCAACGCTCTACCACTGAGCCAACCGAACAGGGCCTGTTCCAGACTTCTTAAGGATAAAATAATCTTCTGCAATAGCCAACATGGATCACTGGTGGATTGCATTTCAAAAGCGACTAAGAACTGTGGGGCCTCACAGCAAATGTCAGTTCCAAATAAGACTGGATCGGTACTGCCCACTCAGTGAAAATGATGGAGATGCTTCAATCCGTGTGTGGTTCCTCATTGCACCACAAAATTATATTAGGATGTTGCAAAATAATGTATGAGGTACAGGCTAGATGGAAATGAGAAGGGCAGTGTATTTTTGAGATGTAGGATACAATTATTATTATTTTTTTTGGTATTTTCCCAAAGTGAGAAGCGGGGAGGCAGTCAGACAGACTCCTGCATGCGCCCAACTGTGATCCTCTGCCCATCTGGGGCATTGCTCCATTATAGCCGGAGCCATTCTAGCTTCTGAGGTGGAGGCCATGGAGCCATCCTCAGTGCCTGGGGCCAACTTTGCTCCAATGGAGCCTTGGCTTCGGGAGAGGAAGAGAGACACAGAGAAAAATGAGAGGGGGAAGGGTGGAGAAGCAGATGGGTGCCTCTCCTGTGTGCCCTGGCCAGGAATTGAACCTGGGACTTCCACACTCTGGGCTGACACTCTACCTCTGAGCCAACAAGCCAGGGCCCAGGATACAATTTTTAAGATAAAAGTGATAATTCAGCCTGACCAGGCAGTGGCGCAGTGGATAGAGCATCGATCTGGGATGCGGAGGACCCAGGTTCGAGACCCCAAGGTCGCCAGCTTGAGCGTGGGTTCATCTGGCTTGAACAAAAAGCTCACCAGCTTAGACCCAAGGTCGCTGGCTTGAACAAGGGGTTACTCGGTCCGCTGAAGGCCCGCGGTCAAGGCACATATGAGAAAGCAATCAATGAACAACTAAGGTGTTGCAACAAAAAACTGATGATTGATGCTTCTCATCTCTCTCCATTCCTGTCTGTCTCTATCTATCCCTCTCTCTGTCTCTCTCTCTGTCCCTGAAAGAAAAAAAAAGTGATAATTCGGTTTTGTGTCCTTGATTTTTTTACTTATTTTTTGACAGAGACAGAGAGAGAATCAGAGAGAGGGACAGATAGGGACAGACAGAAAGGGAGAGAAATGAGAAGCATTAATTCTTCGTTGCGGCACCTTAGTTGTTCATTGACTGCTTTCTCATATGTGCCTTGACCAGGGGGCTACAGCAGAGCAAGTGACCCCTTGCTCAAGCCAGTAACCTTTGGGCTCAAGCCAGCGATCACAGGGTCATGTCTATGATCCCATGCTCAAGCCAGCAACCTTGCGCTCAAGGTGGTAACCTTGAGGTTTTAAACCTGGGTCCTCCATGTTCCATTCCAATGCTCTATCCTCTGCGCCACCGTCTGGTCATGCTAGTGTCCTTGATTTTATGGATAAGGGCACTGAGGCCTGCATTAATGAAATATTCTGCCCCAAACCCCAGGCGCTTGGTAGCAGGTTGGGGACTAGAATCCCAGCCTCTCCTAATTCTAGCCCAGTATTCTTTCTACTACATTTGCTTTTAATATTAAATAGGAAAAGGGTGTTTTTGTTACAGCCAGATGCCAAAGAAGCAATTAACAATTGGCCTTTTTATGGCAGCAGTGTGCTGAGTTTTTGCATGTTTGGTGTCTATCTATAGCTGCCGATTTCATCTAGGAAAGCTCAGACAGGGCCTATAATTAGGGAGTCACTTTCAGAAAGCTGGAGGGAGGACAGGGAGGATTTACTCAAGAGCTCCTTTAAGCAAAATTCAGGATCAGAAATGAACATCCAACTGAATGCTTTTGAATGAAGATGAGAAAAAAAAATCTAACCTTTGGGTCTTATCTGAAATATTCTGGTTACAAACGTTTCCCCTTTTCCCGTTTGGACGCCATCACCCTGACTTCTTGTCCCCTGCCCCACCCCAGTGCCCATTCCTCTCGAAACTTTCAACTCTCATTTTCTCATCTAAATTTGTGAACATAAATATCTAAATTGTCCATTTACACACTGGTTAACTTTCCTTACTTCATTTTTATTTTTAAAATTTCTGGTTTGTGTTTCTGCAGCTACTACAATACCTGGGTCCTGACTCAAACTCTGTTCTATGACTTACTTCATTCTTTGTTCGTTTCCCAGTTTCCTTATTGCAAAATGAGGTTTATACACCTGCACCTTTATCTCTGATGGTATAAATCTCCTGAACATTTTGGTTTCAGGGTTTGGCCTTTTTTATTTAAAGATTTTATTTATTGATTTTTGGTGGGGGGAGAGAGAGAATGAGAAGCATTCTTATGTGCCTTGACCCAGCAAGCCCAGGGTTTCGAACCAGTGACCTCAGCATTCCAGGTCAATGCTTTAGCCACTGCGCCACCACAGGCCAGGCAGTTTGGCCTTTTTAAAAAAAACATAAAGTTTGACTTCAGTGTGCCCTAAAGATGACATGTCTTGAAACTCCTGGATCCCAGCCAGAGCAATCACAAAATAAAATGAAAGTGCTCCATAGTGGGCTGCATGGTGTCCCCCACCACAGGACCACCAATGCCTATGGATATAATCTTATTTGAGAAAAAAGCTCGTGGCAGATATGATGAAGTGAAGGATCTCAAAATGAGATCATCCCAGATGAAGAGGGTGGGCCCTAAATCCAGTGACAAGGGTCCTCATAAGAAACGGAAACAGAGAAGACACAGAGAAGAGGCCACATGACGTCGGAGGCAGAGACGAAAGGTTCAAGGCCACAGACTGAGGAACTCCTGGAGCCACCAGAAGCTGCAAGAGTTAAGAAGGAATTGTCCCTGAGAGCCTCACCTCGCTGGAGGGCTCCTGGCCTCCGGAACCAGAGAGACCCCGATGGGGATGGGGAGCAAAGCTAACTCCCCACCCTGGCCTCCGGAACCGGAGAGACCCCTATGGGGACGGGGAGCAAAGCTAACTCCTCACCCTGGCCTCCGGAACCGGAGAGACCCCTATGGGGACGGGGAGCAAAGCTAACTCCCCACCCTGGCCTCCGGAACCGGAGAGACCCCTATGGGGACGGGGAGCAAAGCTAACTCCCCACTCTGGCCTCCGGAACCGGAGAGACCCCTATGGGGACGGGGAGCAAAGCTAACTCCCCACCCTGGCCTCCGGAACCGGAGAGACCCCTATGGGGACGGGGAGCAAAGCTAACTCCCCACCCTGGCCTCTGACACAGCTGGTCCTGGTGGGGTCCAGCACGCAGCTTCTCAGAGACTCCCCATGTGATCTGACTGCACAGCCAGGGTTGGGCCACTGCTGCAAGATACAGTATCTGTGTTCCAGATGGGGGAGCCTGACCCTCAGATGGCTGCTGACTTCGCCACAGTCCTCCAGAATTTAAGCTCAGAGCTGCCTGACTTCCAGACCTGGGCTCCCAAACTTTATACCCTGGGGACAGTAGGGTCCCATCTGAAGCTCTGGCAGCACCTGACAGAGGGCAGGTGGTCTCCTCAGCAGGATGGTGCTAATGCTAGCACCTTTGTGGAGTTGTTGGAAAGCTTCCATTGGATAATGTAGGTAAAGGCCCCAGTCTGACAAACTATAGTGGACATGTGACACATAGGAGACATCCCAGATAGATAAGAGGCACATGACAGGGAAACATCCTTTAGAAATACCATAATGCAGTCTCCTCAGATCTCATTAAGATTCTTGAAGGCAGCAGCGAGACTATCCGAAGTGCTCTGGGATGATGACCATTTTGTTGTTATCCTATGGTTGTGTGCACAGAAAAATGTTGATCAGCCCCAACAAAAATATGACTTCCGCCATCATGCAGGTGTCCTTGTGCCAGTGAAAGGCTGGCGGGCGCTTCCACTTTCTGGAAGCTGTCACCTATCATCAGTGTCCATCAGAACGATGGTAGGAGAAAGCCCGAGAGAAGGGCTTTTGCTTCTTGGATGCTATGACTAGGTGCTGGGCCAAGGACAAGTGATGGCCTCCTGTCTCAGAACCATTCCTTTCCCTCTCTGCCTTATGTTTCAGTGGAGACTGCCCCACTGCAAGCTGTTCCCCTAAGGAAGTGGTTTTACTGATTGCACGAGGGCTCCGGAACCTCATGGTGGCACACGCAGGAGCCAAGCTGGGAGCTTCTCTGCTGGGTGACCACGCTGGGCAGCTATCTCCCAACAGCACAATGGGTCTGTGTGTAGTCAGACAGGGTTTGAGCGTCTTAGGGGTTTCCTAGCAGCTTTCTTCTGGAAGAGTTGAGAGCTACACACAGACAAATGCAATCCTTTCCTTCCAGCAACCTTCTGAGTCAGGCAGTGGTGGGATTCAAATAATTTAACAACCAGTTCTCTGCCCTAATGACTGTTTTAAGTATAAAAAAAAGATATACTGACGGGTAGTTTATTATTTCATGCATTTAATATTTAAATAAAAACAATAAAAGAGGTACACAAAACTAGATTAAGACAGTGTTTTAAAATATTAATAAAAAATATTAAATAGTACCTGACAAAAAAACAATAAAACTGTTATTTAGCTTGGAAGCGGGCTCACCAGCTTGAGCGCAGGGTCCCTGGCTTGAGCAAGGGTTTGCTCACTCTGCTGTAGCCCCCTGGTCAAGGCACATGAGAAAGCAATCAATGAACAACTAAGGAGCTGTCTATCTGTCCCTAACTGTCCCTCCTTCTGTCTGTCACACACACACACAAAAGGAGTAAGGAATGTAAACTTGTGATTTCCATATTGGGTGGCTGCCCAGGCACCCACCTTGGAGAGAGCCCTGATTACAAGTGCCATTTTAACAACCGGTTTGCCGAACTCAACAAAAAATTAGGTATCAGTTCTGCTAAACCGGGGAGAACTGACTATTCCCACCACTGGAGTTAGGGCAGGAAACGGTATCAGATGGCTGAGACTATGGTAACAGAATACTACACGCTAGTTGTCTTAAACATCAGAACTTGATTGTCTCACAGGTCAGGAGGCTAGAAGTCTGAGACCAAGGTGTGGGCAGGGCTGGTTCCCTCTGAGGACTACACATAATTTGCTCTATGCCTCTCTGCTAGCTTCTGGTGGTTTGGTTTTCTAAGTTTTCGTATTCCTTGGCTTGCAGATGGTGTTCTTGAGCAAGGGGTTGTACATCTTCCCATCGTCCTCCTGCTGTGCATATCTATCTCTGGTCTAAAAGTTCTCCCTTTTATAAGGATACCAGGCATACTGATAAGAGTCCTCTCTATCTCATTTTAACTTGATCAACTTTGTAAGGACCCAATTTCCAAATAAGGTCACACTCGCAGGTACTGGGGGTTAGGACTTCAACAGCTTGCTCGCTCGGTCATACAGCGTGGAGCCTCACACCACGCATGAAACCATGGGGGGATGTGGAATTCTCTGAAAGCAGTGCTCTTGCCAGGGAATGTGTCAGGATGCAAGTTCTTCCAGCTGGGGGCTTCTAAATTCATCCACAGTGAGAGCTCTGGCCCCAGACCCTGCTGGTACTTCCCAGGCTTGGCAGATGGCAAATTTGACCTTTGTAGTCAAAAGCCCATCTGGATGATGGAAGGTGAGCTGGTACCAGAATTGTCTCCCTGGGGCCACATGGACCTCAGTGGCCACCCATTCGGTGTGGGCACCTCTTCTTTAGAAGGCTTCCTCTCACTAAGGTCATGCACCGCTTCAGGCCTTATCCATCTCACACTTGGACACAGAACAAAGGTGACATTAAGGGTTTCTTCCTTAGCCCAGCCCAGGTGCAACTGTCCTGTGTTTGTTAAAATCAGTCTCACTCCTGGGAGGTGCAAAGGGAAGCCCCCAGGAGACCTGGAACATGGCTGGAGTGTGGCTACCAGCTCAGAGGCAGTATTATTAGCTGACTTTCACTAAGATATAGTCTCTGTGATTAATTACGCTTTCAATTTGAACCACAAAGGACCATATCCAACAGGGGCTTGCCCTGTTAATTGAAACGAGGTTTTGATAAGTGTTAAATGAAAAAGGGATATGTAGTAACTGGCTAGGAATTGCTACATTATGTAACTATAATTCATGCTCAGCCCTAAAAGAGGGATGAACTAACAACAACACCTATTAGATTTCTTCCCCCTGCATTCTGGAACACTTTTTGAAGACTCCAAGGTGTTACAGATATTATTTTCTCATTCCCCTCCACAGGATGGGCATTTCAACCAGGTAAACTTTAGCCCTGACTTTAGACCAAGATTTCTTGAATTTGAATCCTAAAAGGGATAAACATTAAAATTAAGGAGCTTTCAAAGAAGCTGGCTTCAACAGACCACATATTGAAGGATCCCATTTATAAGAAATGTGCAGAACAGAGAAGTCTACACAGAAAAATTAGCGATTGCCTAGGGCTGGGGTGAGGTGGCTTGTGGGGGAGAAAACCCACGGGGGTGAGAGTGGGTGGTGGTAGCTAAAGCATCAGGGGTTTTTTTTTTAGCGCCAATGAACATGTTTTAAATCCGACTGTGGTGATGGTTGCACACACTGTGAAGATACTAAAATGCATTGAATTCTCCACTTCAAATGGGTCAATTGCATAGTACCTGAACTATATCTCAGTAACGCTGGCTTTTAAAATAAACAAACGAACAAACAGAACTAATGTGCTTTTCAGAGTATGCTTGAGAACTGACCTAAAATTTTACTTAGGTCTACTGCTATGCATCAGCTTAAAAAAACCCCCAAAAACCCTAATGCAAACTGTAGCCAGAAGCTGCCAATTCTTACTTTGTTAGCAGTTAACACCTAAAGTGCTATTTTTAATTATTTATTTTATTTATTCACTTTAGAGAGGAGAGAGTGAGAGAGAAAGAGAAAGGGGGGAGGAGCAGGAAGCATAAACTCCCATATGTGCCTTGACCAGACAAGTGCAGGGTTTCAAACCGGCGACCTCAGCGTTCTAGGTCGATGTTTAGCCACTGCACCACCACAGGTCAGGCTAAAGTGCTATTTTTTATTTTTATTTTTTTTTTGTAGCAGAAACAGAGAGAGTCAGAGAGAGGGACAGATAGGGACAGACAGACAGGAATGGAGAGAGATGAGAAACATCAATTCTTTGTTGCAGCTCCTTAGTTGTTCATTGATTGTTTTCTCATATGTGCCTTGACCATAGGCCTTTAGCAGACCGAATGACCCTTGCTCGAGCCAGCGACCTTGGGCTCAAGCTGGTGACCTTGGGGTCTCAAACCTGGGTCCTCCGCATCCCAGTCCGACGCTCTATCCACTGTGCCACCGCCTGGTCAGGCTAAAGTGCTATTTTTTAAAGCACTTGTTCTTGGCACTAGAGTGAGCCACTGCATGACCGGGGGTGACTACTTGGCAAAATGACCTTTAAAGGAGCTCGACCAAGAGGTGCATCTGACATGTAGTAAAGCAGACAAGAGGGCGGTGGTGGGGGGTGGCTCGGTGGGTGTTCTGAGCCCTTTTCAGTTATAATTCAGAAAAACTCCAAACTCTGCACTTAGATAAGAAGGAGCATGAGAATGGAAAATTTAGGTACAACCACAAAATAATGTAACAGTCAGCAGTCTCGAAAGTGACCTCTGTTGACGGCTTTTAGGGATGAGGGAGAAGATTAAATCAAAAGAGACAACCCCCCCACCCTCGGTCTCAAGACAGGTGGTCAGAGAAAGTGATGGAGGACCAACTAATCATACTAGATTGTGTTTTTTATTTTTTTCTGAAGTGAGAAGCAGGGAGGCTGAGACAGACTCCCGCATGCACCCAACCGGGATCCACCTGGCATGCCCACCAGGGGGCAATGTTCTGCCCATCTGGGGTGATGCTCTGTTGCAACTGGAGACATTCTGATGCCTGAGGCGGAGGCCATGGAGCCATCCTCAGTGCCCGGGCCAACTTTGCTCCAATGGAGCCTTGGCTGTGGGAGGGGAAGAGAGAGGAGAGAGACAGAAAGGAGAAGAGGAAGGGTGGAGAAACAAATGGGTGCTTCTCCTGTGTGCCCTGGCCGGGAATCGAACCTGGGACTTCCACATGCCGGGCCGACGCTCTACCACTGAGCCAACTGGCCAGGGCTTAGCTTGTATTTTTTAAATGCTTGCTGTGTACCTAGAGCCTGTGTACACACAGGGCAGTCTGGGACTTGGGACTGGTGTCTGAAGGGGTGACTATTGTGTGGGACTGAGCCCTTTAACTTGGGGGACCTGATGCTACCTCCAGGTAGACAGTGTCAGAAGTAAGTTACTAGATACCCTGCTGGTGTCAGAGAATTGAGGAATTGGTTGGCACCAGAGAAAACACCCCATAATTCTCACAAGGAACTTATAGAGTAGATTACTTTTTAAAAAAGAATGCCCAGGGGAATATCCCCCCTACTATTCCCAGACTCACTCACTCTCTACCTCAGCCCCTGTCATGGGCATCTTCCATAAGCCCCTCCTTCAGAAATCTCCAGGCGGGCTGCAGGCGTGAATTTTGACCTTTCCCTACAAACTTGTGGGCTGATTTTCAGTTTCACAGGATGGCAGCGTGGAAGGTGGGCCTGCAGGGTCCCAGTTCAGCAAACAGTCAGCTCTTTGGCAGACACCCTAATTTCTGTAATTGAGTCTCTTCGAATACTCCCTTCCCCTTGCTTTGGAGTTGGGCAAGAAGCACACCACCAATGACTCTCTGAGAATGTCCCTCCCCTATGTCTAAATAAAGATTACAAAGCAGGGAGAGATGGATGCTGGGAGTCATGGTGAAGGCCAGCTGACCATCAGGGTTGGCCCTAGGGAGCACCTGGCCTGAGGAGACTAGCAGCTGCCTGTGGAATGTAGAGTCCTAACTCCTTTGTCCCAAGTCCAGGGCAACAAGAGACTGCTTCCTAACATCTGTTACAAAATGCTAACTTGTTCCTCTCAGCAATGACAGATATGACTTTGTATTATCAAGATAACCTCAAAACCAGTAAGGTCATTCAAGGGCACACTGGAAGGGACCCTGCTTTCTTGAGTGTGTGACAGCAAGAGGCCAGGCACCACCAGCTCTCCTAACAGCCAGTGCACTAAGCTCTTCCCATAAAGGAAGGTGCCAGAACCTGGCTGATTTGCAGCCTTTGAACCAGGACTACATGATGAGGACTGTTCCACTCACTCTGATCTTGGCAGTGCTGTTGGGATATAGCCTACCAAGCATTAATAGCTGCTGTCCATACTAAAGATCACTACTTGGCCCACACATAGCTTGAGTTTATTATATCAAAAGCTGATAACAGACTAACAAATATTCTTGATGAGTTGCAACATGGTAACAGTGATCAGCATGGGATTAGCTGTCCCTAACTCTAGCTTGCTGCTCACAGACTGAATTATTTTGGGAAACTTGGACCTCCCACTTGTTGAACAGAAATGGGACAGAGATGTTCAAGAAGCCAATCTACCTGCAATTTGAAGGTGATAAAGGATTTCCATTTTTAAAGTGGAACAGATTTCAAATTTATTTTAGCTTTAGAACCATTCTGTTTTTTCAAATATGGTATTATTTGGAAACCTAGTTACAGGGGTGGGCAAAAGAAGGTTTACAGCTGTCCATATGGGAACTATAGTAATTAATAAACAATAATACAAGAACAAACTCTCATGTTTTGTGTACTCACAACTGGAAACAAATATTGTGTACAACCCCAGAACCAAGCAGGTAAAGTAAGGAGTAGATTCCTCAGGTTATTTCAACCTTCCTTGTGGGTTTTTTTTTGTGTGTGTGACAGAGACAGAGAGTCAGAGAGAGGGACAGATAGGGACAGACAGACAGGAAGGGAGAGAGATGAGAAGCATCAATTCTTTGTTGTGGCACCTTAGTTGTTCATTGATTGCTTTCTCGTATGTGCCTTGACAGGGGTGGGGGGCAACAGCAGAGTGAGTAACCCCTTGCTCGAGCCAGCGACCTTGGGCTTACGCTGGGAAGTGTTGCTCAAACCAGATGAACCTGTGTTCAAGCTGGCGACCTCAGGGTCTTGAACCTGGGTCCTCCGCATCCCAGTCCAACGCTCTATCCACTGCGCCACTGCCTGGTCAGGCTAAAACTTTCTTGTTTGATGCAATATATTTCACCACTTACTGGGCCCAGCTGTGCTTCTGCGGGGTCCTGGCTTGCATGGAGCAGAATTGAGGGGGCGCTGAAAAGGCTTTGGAATGAGACACCCTTGGGTTCAAATCTCTGTTCCAACAACTACTACCTGTGGGAACCTGGGCAAAGTTATTTAACTCTAAGACTGTTATGGGAATGAGAAAACGAGAAAAGGAAAGATTCTCAGCTAGCTCTGTGGGTATAGTCTTTGTGTGTGGGGGGGTGTATAACTATTTTCTCCCCTTTACTGGTTCCTGCATTACTTGGTTGTAGGGTAGTCAGTTGTTTGTTTGTTCAGACCAGGTTTGTTTTGTTCAATCAATCAATACTATTTTCTGGACTGTTCAGGAAGTGGAAATTTCCCTGAAAGGATGGGGAGGGGAGTTCTATCCGACCACTGACTCTCAGGAGGGTAACCGAGGGCTGGAAAGACCCTGCTTCCCACTTACATTGTGTTTCCCAAGCCCCTCCTTTCGCATGGTCAGTGAGACTCAGGGTTAGCAGTGCTGTACACTGAAGGAAAAAACACATCTCCCTGGGTGTTTTTCAAAGACAGATGATAGTTGTTTGCACCTTGAACTGTACCTGAAGAAGGCAGGTTGGTGGGGGAAGGCAAGAACAATCTTTGGGGTTGAACACTTTGGGATTTCATTGAGACTTCCTGAAATTTCTGCCAAGTTACTTAAGAGTCAGTCTCTGAGCCCTGGTTTCCTTAGCTATAAAATGGAGACAGTATCTACTCTACGGGGTTGTTAGGATTAAATGATGTAACTGAATATAGCAAGGATTTCTTTTTCTCACAAGTTAGTTCCTGTCCCTCTACAGTTCAGTTGGGTTTAGCAATTCTGTAAGAAATGTGTTGAGTGCTGGCCGGTTAGCTCAGTCGGATAAGAGCATCATTCCAAAACAACGTGGTGGGTTTGATTCCCGGTCAGGGCGCACACGGGAAGCAAGCAAAAAATGCATGACTGAGTAGAACAACAGATGCTTCCCTTCCCCCTCCTCTCGCTGTCTCTCTAAAAATCAGTTAAGCCATGGCAGGACAGCTCTGGACGACTGCCCCGTAGTACAGAGGCTGCTGCACGATTTCCCAGTCAGGGCACATACAGGAGCAGCTCGACATTCCTGTCTCTATCTCTCTCTCTCAAAAAAAAAAAAAAAAAAAAAAAGGAAAGGAAAGAAATCTGTTGAAACTTTAAGGCCCAAGTTAAGGAACCAGTAATTGTATGGCCCCTTAATAATAACAAATGAAGACAAGTGACTTAATAACACCTATACTTTCCTGGATATTTTTGGAGAAGCTGAACATATGTTCTTGGAGCATAAATAAATAGAAAAAGTGGAAGAGAGGCCCTAGTCGGTTGGCTCAGTGGTAGAGCGTCGGCCTGGCGTGCAGGAGTCCCGGGTTCGATTCCAAGCCAGGGCACACAGGAGAAGCGCCCATCTGCTTCTCCACCCCTCCTCCTCTCCTTCCTCTCTGTCTCTCTTTTCCCCTCCTGCAGCTAAGGCTCCACTGGAGCAAAGTTTGCTTGGGCGCTGAGGATGACTCTGTGGCCTCTGCCTCAGGTGATAGAATGGCCTGATTGTGGCAGAGTGACGCCCCAAGATGGGCAGAGCATCGCCCCCTGGTGGGCGTGCCGGGTGGATCCCGGTTGGGCGCATGCGGGAGTCTGTCTGACTGCCTCCCCGTTTCCAGCTTCGGAAAAATACAAAAACAAAAAAAACCAAAAAACAAAAAAAAGTAGAAGAGAGAATAACTGGGTCAGGTCTTATTTTTCAAAGGGAAACACACCACTCCCATCATCCCCAAGTCGCAGCCGTAGACTCTGAGAGTGTGAGTTGGGAAAGGGCTTGGATAAGATCAAGCCAGAGTGCCTGGCAGACACTGATGAGTCTTTGGTTGGAGGAAACAAACTTAGATTGTGGACCTGAAGCTAGCCCCCAAATCAGAAGCAATTTAGGAGAAAACTGTACAAATGTATATGGTACTTAACGCCATTAGCCGGCAGGGAAGGCTGGGATGTGACCCCACACCACAGATGGTATCAGGGTCTCAAGAGCTGGAATGAAATTCAGAGGCGCTGACCTCTCCCTAAGAAGGGGAACAGGCAGGCTTTCAGGAGTAAGGTTGCTATTTCCTTTTCCCTCCACAAAATTAAACCACAAACACAGAAAACACTCCTATCTTAGGGAGGCTGCTCTACCTCGAATGGATAATGGAAGTTGCAGAATCTGGCTTCTCTGGGCCCTTGGCTAAGCAGACTGGGCCTTCTGACCCCAGCAGTTGGTCATCTCTGACTAGGAGCTCCTGCCTGATATGCCAATCAACACTGAGCATTTTCTATGTGTCGCAGTGTGAAAATGGCTGGGTCACTCCACTCTGAGACTATTACCCCAAGCCTGGTGCATTCACAGTCCCACTGGACTGCCTCTGGTTTGGTAGGTAGGGTGAGACCCAGGTACCTACATTTTTTTAAACTCCATAGGTGATTGTAATCGGATTTGGGTACTCTGACAAAAAGGGGCCAAGAAGTTCTGGTGTTTTAATTTAATAAGACTAAAAAGAACAGAGGGTGACTGAGCTGGCCCACATCGTGAGCAAGCTGTGGACTCGATGCCTGTTTACTTGAAAGGACAGAGGGAGGTTCACCATGAAGGCAGACCTAAGTGCTTGTTTAAGTTGACTTGTGGCTGAAAACCTTGGGCCCTTTGGCTCCGGCTTCCTTCTTTTAAAATCTTGACTATGATTCTTCTAAAATACACCTGGTGCAAAGGCTCAAGGTAGACAGTTGATAAGATGCCCAAACTAGCCCTGGCTAGGTAACAAAGTTGCTTAGAGCGTTGTCCTGATGCACCAAGGTTGTGGGTTTATCCCTGGTCAGGGACACACAGGAAATCAACCAATGAATTCATACATGAATGGAACAACAAAATGATGTTTCTTTCTCTCTCTCTCTCACAATCAATCAATAAAAAAATATTTTTTTGACAGAGAGAGAGACAAAGAGAGACAAAGAGAGGGACAGATAGACAGGAAGAGAGAGAGATAAGAAGCATCAATTCTTTGTTCTGGCACCTTAGTTGTTCATTGACTGCTTTCTTATATGTGCCTTGACTGGGGGGGCTGGCTACAGCAGAGTGATTGATCCCTTGCTCAAGCCAGTGACCTCGGGCTCAAGCCAGCGACCTTTGGGCTCAAGTCAGCGACCATGGGGTCATGTCTATGATCCCATGCTCAAGCCAGCGACCCCTAGCTCAAGCTGGTGAGCCCATGCTCAAGCTGGATGAGCCTGTGCTCAAGCCGGTGACCTCAGGGTTTTGAACCTAGGTCCTCTGTGTCCCAGTCTGATGCTCTATCCACTGCACCACCGCCTGGTCAGGCAAAAAAAATTAAAATTTTTAAAAAGCCAAAACTGCCCTGGCTGGTTGGCTCAGTGGTAGAGCGTCGGCCTGGCGTGCAGAAGTCCCGGGTTCGATTCCCGGCCAGGGCACACAGGAGAAGCGCCCATCTGCTTCTCCACCCCTCCCCCTCTCCTTCCTCTCTGTCTCTCTCTTCCCCTCCCGCAGCTGAGGCTCCATTGGAGCAAAGATGGCCCGGGTGCTGGGGATGGCTCTGTGGCCTCTGCCTCAGGCGCTGGAGTGGCTCTGGTCGCAACAGAGCAACGCCCCAGAGGGGCAGAGCATCGCCCCCTGGTGGGCAGAGCATCGCCCCCTGGTGGGCGTGCTGGGTGGATCCTGGTCGAGCGCATGCGGGAGTCTGTCTGACTGTCTCTCCCCATTTCCAGCTTCAGAAAAAAGAAAAAAAAAGCCAAAACTACCTTGGGTACTCACCTGGGACTCCAGTAACAGAGACTGCCCGAGATTGGCACCTAAGTAATAAATGTTAACTTCTAGGTTTTTTAGAATTGAAGTATCAGAGACACATGCCATTCTGAATTCAGGTCAAACACATGTAATACTAATGCCCTTTTCTTCTTCTTTTTTTAGAAACAGAAAGGCAAAGAAACATGGACAGACAGACAAGAAGGGAGAGAGATGAGAAGCATCACCTCATAGTTCTGGCCACAATGCCTTTTAAAAAGAAAGTCTCCATAGTACAGATGGCTCTATTTTCTGAGGAATCCTGTTGTGACTGGAACCAACGCTTGTCTGCTCTTCTCCATTCCTGCCAACAAGTCAAAAGCCGTATACAAACAGGCTCCCACAGCACCGCTCACAGCAGCCACCTTCTAGAGACACGTGGTTTCTACTGAGCAACTATCTCAGCAACACAGCTGCAGATCTCCATCCAGAGCCAAAGCAGGGTGAAGGGAGAATCCTTACTGTGTGCTAGGGGCCATACCAGTCATTTCATTGCCATGCCTTGCCTTTCACATCATCTCACTGCCTCTCACCTCATCCCTCCACCCATTCATTTGAAGGCAGGAAGAGATTCAAGATACAGGCGTTGGGGCTGCTGAAGTGCGATGGCTATGATGACCTGGGAGGCCTCCCAAAGCCAAAGCCCCTGACTGCCTTGGGTCATCCACACATGGGCAGCGTGGGCTGGGGGGCCCCGTCCATTGGTTTTGGAGTTATCTTTGCAGAGACTCCTCTACAACAAGCATGAATGTTTCTCCCTCCATGGATGCTTTGCTTGGATGAATCTTTCCTTTTGGGACATGGAGCCATTTCCCCAAGGACTCTTCTATGGAGTCAATGCCTCAATCAGCAAATCCACCCCCGGCAGACTTAGAATCCCTGGCTTTGACCTGGTATTTAGTTCACTTGCCTCGATTTTGTTTGACCTACTTGGTCTGGCATGTCACTAGTACATCCAATTGATGAGATTTGCAGTTGCTCCTCTGAGCACTGAGCTCTGGGGAACCACATTCATGCAAATTACTGCAGCCATTAAATACTTTTATTTTCACTGGAAAATTAAAAACAAAAACTTTTTAAAATTTTATTTTATTATTATTATTTTTTACAGAGACATTGAGAGAGTCAGAGAGAGGGATAGATAGGGACAGACAGATGGGAACGGAAAGAAATGAGAAGCATCAATCATCAGTTTTTCGTTGTGACATCTTAGTTGTTCACTGAGTGCTTTCTCATATGTGCCTTGACTGCGGGCCTTCAGCAGATCGAGAAACCCTTTCCTCAAGCCATCGACCTTGGGTCTAAGCTGGTGAGCCAGATGAGCCCACGCTCAAGATGGTGACCTCAGGGTCTCAAACCTGGGTCTTCCACATCCCAGTCCGACGCTCTATCCACTGCGCCACTGCCTGGTCAGGCCAAAAACTTTTTTTTCCCCCTAGGATGGACTTGGGCACTACCATTTTCCTGGTAAAAACTGGCTTTGTGCCTGACCAGGCGGTGGCGCAGTGGATAGAGCATCGTACTGGGATGTGGAAGGACTCAGGTTCGAGACCCCGAGGTCGCCAGCTTGAGCTCAGGCTCATCTGGCTTGAGCAAAAAGCTCACCAGCTTGGACCCAAGGTCGCTGGCTTGAGCAAGGGGTTACTTGATATGCTGAAGGCCCACAGTCAAGACACATATGAGAAAGCAATCAATGAACAACTAAGGTGTCGCAATGAAAAACTGATGATTGATGCTTCTCATCTCTCTTCATTCTTGTCTGTCTGTCCTTATCTATCCCTCTCTCTCTGTCTCTGTAAAAAACAAAACAAACAAACAAAAAAACTGGCTTTGCTTAAAACATTCCAGTAGGCCCCACATTATTAGGCTAAAGAAGAGCAGTAGTTTTAAAAATCAGCCCTAGACATGGTACTTTGGCAAAACCTGGTGACCCAGCTCTCTT
Source organism: Saccopteryx leptura (assembly GCF_036850995.1). Classification (NCBI taxonomy): domain Eukaryota; kingdom Metazoa; phylum Chordata; class Mammalia; order Chiroptera; family Emballonuridae; genus Saccopteryx; species Saccopteryx leptura. The sequence goes on from NC_089507.1 coordinate 164,141,529, forward strand.
TTATTTGGAAGAAACAAGAGCTGAAAGAGAATACCTATTTGTTCCCTGGGAAGTGGGGTGCCCATTATTGGCTTAAAAATTATATGGCCAGGGTTGGTGAGGCTGGCCTACTGTTTCATGTCCTGTTATTTCCAAAACAAAGTATTTCCACTGTCAAGATGGACTGAAGGTGATTTGTTCACTAAAGGCGTAGTGGAAGAGGGAGAGAAGTAGGTTGATGGGTAGGAGTGTCCTAAACCTCTCAGAATCCAGGAATCTTCCTCTGCATCCCGGGAGAGTTAGCCTCTCCATAAGGTCATAAGTGGAGTCCCCTTGCATAACGGCTGATGACCCTGCTTTGAAAGCTTTCTGCTATTTGCAGAATAAAATCCAAATTCCTTGCCTTGACATTTAAGGCTCTTGTGCCTCAGTCAGACCCTTGCATGTGCCCTGGTACTCCTACCCTGGTCACTGCCTTTGCCCTCACGTATTACACTGATGTTTCGGTCTCTCTTGTCCTCAAAGTTTCAGTTTGCTCCCATACAAGTGTGGGTCAGAGGGTACTTTAATGTAGCTTCAAGTGGGGACAATTTGTCTATATCTAGCACATACCCATTGACTCAACAACTTCATTTTCAGAGTTTTTTTCTACAGAAACATTAGAACAATGAACAAAGGATATCCTATGAGGATGTTTCCTGCAGTACTCTAAAAGCAAAAGAACTGACACAGCCTAAGTGTCCACCAAACGGGGAATGGCATAAATAGGACAGAGCCGGAAACGGCACATTATACAGCCTTTACAGAACCTCCACAGAGAGCGTGCTTCCACAGAGATGGCAGGTTCTGGTGTTAGTGGAAAAAATGCATGTTGCAAAGTGGTATGCACTGTGAGCTTATTTTCATAAAATAATGTTCCTTACATATTACATTTAAGTTTAAACACCATAAATACCAATGTTAACAACAGTGACCTCTGTGCTGAGACATCACAAGACCTTTGTTTTTCTATGTTATTTATATCACTGTAAAGCCAGGGGCCGCCGCCATCATGGCCATTCACGTGTAGATTCTCATTAAATTCGGACAGACAGTAATGAAACAGTGGAAGTGAAAATTGGTGGGCCATACCTTTTATTCTATCTAGCCTTGCACCCGGTCGGTGAGTAAACACAAACACACAGGGCTCCAAAACCCACTCATTCAGCACTCACAAAGCTACTGACACACCCGGGTTTTCCTAGAATCAAAGGCTCCACTAGCCTCAGTCACCTCTTTTTCCCCATCTGCCTGCCTTCTCCCTTCTCATCTCTGCACAAACTGGCTTCTCCTTCAGCACTCTGCCATCTTGGCTGCTTTCTCTGCAAAAAACATGGCCTCCTCCCTCTTAAAACTTTTTGGGCAAAAACCCCTCCTCCTGCACACATGAGCATAACAAAGCCCTTTCCCAAACAGGAAGGTAATTAGCAGTTTCACCTGGCAGTGCCATCACGTGGGCAGCGGCCATTTTTAACAATAAAAGTGAGCAAAATCAAATAACACAAATTTTACAAACTTATTTGCCCAACAATCACGTTGGGACTTTTTTTTACAAGGGTCATGTATTACTTCGTGAACAGATGAACAATAAAGATAAACACTTCAGGAAGGCCCAGCTGAGGTTCCCCCACTGCTAGGGAGCCTGCCCTGGCCCCTGTTTATGGAGCGCCTCTCCTTGAAACCGTGTGCTGATCAGGGAGCACCAGGAGTACAGCTTGTGAGGGCATCGTTCCTGCTGCTTCAGGCTGTACTGTCATTGAGACTTTTACCTTGTGAGACCCTCTCCTCCCACCAGATAATAAGCTTCTTAAAAGTGAAGGTATCCTACTTTTCTTTTGACCCCTCAGACTATGTCCCCACTCAACGCCTTGCACTGTGTTGTCACAAAGGATCTGTTCTTGGAGATCTGAGGGATGCCAGAGCTTCCTCCCAGCCTCCCTGGGTGACTGGACCCCCCACCCACTCCCACCCAGAGGAAGTCACTCAAGTATCAATCACCTAAGCCTCCTACTGGGCCAAAGACCCATTCCTTTCCAGCACTACCAACTTGGGGAGATGCACAGTACAACGCCCAACTTGCAAGGGGGATGGGGAGAGATAGAGCCAGTTTCCCAGGCTTCCGTTTATAATGACACTGCAGCTACAATGTTGTTCTCCTTGTGGGGCCACCGGGGTTGGGGGTCGGCAGACCCCTTGAGAAATGACACCTGCAAATTGCCAAGGCTTCCGAGCGGGCAACTGAGAAAACTTGCAACTGAAAATGTTCTGCTCCTTTCTTCCCATGGTATTCCTCATTGTCCACTGCTCTGCCACTTCCAGAGGCCACCACCAAGGGCTTCCCTAACAGCACTGGCCTCATGTAGACCCCGTGAAGAGGGCCCAGGGCCTGCCATGCGGCAGTGGCTGGGGACCACCCTGTGACCATCTCCTTTGCAGGCTTTGACTCCCCGTTTCAGGGGAGTCACTGGGAAGCACTTTGGCAGCGGAGGTCTCCCCACTTCTCACGTAGCAACGGTATAGTCGGTCCTCTTATTATCCAAGAGGCACCCAGCCCCAGTCACTTAGAACCTGTCACAAAACAGCTGTGGTACTCTCAGAAAGAAATGGAGGGAAAAGGGGGGAAAATAACAATAACAAAACAACAAACTGATCTCAACAACGCATGCCAGCATGAGGCAGCTGTGTTAAATCTGGCCACTAGGAGTTAATGCAATTCTATCCCCTGCCCCCCCCCCCCCCACCAAGATGTGGACCAAAATGAAAACAATTTCAGCGTGAGGGAACTGAGTGGTTTGGGCGAAGCCCTTTGTACTGAAGGGTACGGCTAAGTACAATATTTACTCACTTTGTCTCTGTTCCCTTTCTGGGGGCCCTCTGTACTTAGGAAACAGCATTAAATCTGTCACCCCTGACAGTTATTGAAAGAGTTAGATATATTTCTCTTTGTCCTGTTCTCTCTCTCTTAAAGAGAGAGAATTCGACATTGAGATTGGTGTGAGCTGAAGATTTCTTAGTCCACGCAGTGATCCCAGGCCTGGAGCCTTCAAGAGTCCCCTCCCCACCTGAACAGGTAGTGATGCAGTGAATAGAGAGTCAGACCAGAATGTGGAGGACCCAGGTTCAAAACCCTGAGGTTGTCGGCTTGAGCGTGGGGTCATCCAGCTTGAGCGAGGGGTCGTGGCTTGACTGTGGGATCATAGACATGACCCCATGGTTGCTGACTTGAGCCCAAGGTTGCTGGCTTGAGCAAGGGGTCACTCGCTCTGCTGGAGTCCCTTGGTCAAGGCACATATGAGAAAGCAATCAACGAACAACTAAGGAGCCACAACAAAGAGCCGCAACAAAGAACTGATACTTCTCATCTCTCTCTCTTCCTGCTTCGTCTGTCCCTTTCTCTGTCAAAAAAAAAAAAGTCCCCTCCCCTTCGTCTCATCCAACTCAAGTTTAAGGCTCTCCATCAAATTCTGCCTAAAAACTCTCCATGCGCTGTCCTCCATTCAACTATACTACTTTAGACATCCATGCTTCTAGGAAAGTTATCCTTTATCCTTCATTGCTACCTGGGTTCAAAACATTTTAAATTGGCCCTGGCCGGTTGGCTCAGTGGTGGAGCGTCGGCCTGGCATGTGGAAGCCCCGGGTTCGATTCCTGGCCAGGGCACACAGGAGAAGCGCCCATCTGCTTTTCCACCCTTCCCCCTCTCCTTCCTCTCTGTCTCTCTCTTCCCCTCCCGCAGCCGAGGCTCCATTGGAGCAAAAAGATGACCCAGGCGATGGGGATGGCTCCTTGGCCTCTGCCCCAGGCGCTAGAGTGGCTCTGGTCGCGGCAGAGCATCGCCCCCTGGTGGGCGTGCCGGGTGGATCCTGGTCGGGCGCATGCAGGAGTCTGTTTGACTGCCTCCCCGTTTCCAGCTTCAGGAAAAAAACAAAGAAACAAACAAAAAAAAACATTTTAAATTGGCCCTGGCAGATTAGCTCAGTGGTAGAGTGTCAGCCCGGCATGTGGAAGTCCCTGGTTTGATTCCTGGCCAGGGCACACAGGAGACGTGCCCATCTGTTTCTCCACCCTTCCCCCTCTCCTTTCTCTCTATCTCACGGGTCCCCAAACTTTTTACACAGGGGGCCAGTTCACTGTCCCTCAGACCGTTGGAGGGCCGGACTATAAAAAAAACTATGAACAAATCCCTATGCACACTGCACATATCTTATTTTAAAGTAAAAAAACAAAACAGGAACAAATACAATATTTAAAATAAAGAACAAGTAAATTTAAATCAACAAACTGACCAGTATTTCAATGGGAACTATGGGCCTGCTTTTGGCTAATGAGATGGTCAATGTCTGGTTGCATGTTCTCACTGACCACCAATGAAAGAGGTGCCCCTTCCGGAAGTGTGGTGGGGGCAGGATAAATGGCCTCAGGGGGCCGCAGTTTGGGGACCCCTGCTCTATCTCTCTCTTCCCCTTCCGCAGCCAAGGCTCCCTTGGAGCAAAGTTGGCCCCGGGCACTGAGGATGGCTCCATGGCCTCTACCTCAGGCACTAGAATGGCTCTGACTGCAGTGGAGCAATGCCCCAGAGGGGCTGAGCATCGCCCCCTGGTGGGCATGCTGGGTGGATCCTGGTTGGGCACATGTCTGTCTGCCCCCCACACTTCTCACTTCAGAAAAATACAAAAAACAAAAAGTAATAAAAACTTTCCCCATTAAAACTATACTGCTCACACTGACCTGTGGTGGCGCAGTGGATAAAGCATCGACCTGGAAATGCTGAGGTCGCTGGTTCGAAACCCTGGGCTTGCCTGGTCAAGGCACATATGGGAGTTGATGATTCCAGCTCCTCCCCCCTGTCTCTCTCTCCTCTCTCTGTCTCTCTCTCTCTCTCTCCCCCTCTCTCTCCTCTCTAAAATGAATAAATAAAATAAAATAAAACTATACTGCTCACAAAAATTAGAGAATATTTTATAGTTTCATATTCATTCTGAAATATCCCCTAATGTTTGTGAGCAGTGTATTATGCTCTAGCCCTTTCCAGTTAGCTCTGTCTGTTAGACCATTATCCAGAAACACCAAGGTTTTGATCCCCGGTCAGGACATGTACAGGAAGCGAGCAATAAGTGCACAACTAAATGGAACAACTAAGTGGAACAATAAGTCAATGCGTCTCTCTCTCTCCCCCTTTTTCTCCTTCCTCTTTTTCTCCCTTTCCCCACCCCTCTCTCAAATCAATGGAAAAAAAAAAAGAGGAACTTGCTTTTTCTGTAAAGAGACAATCCAGTTCAAAGGGTAGTAGAAACAATCATGGACTTTGTTGCCTCAGTGCCTAGCACAGAGCCTGGCACACAGCAGGCACTCAGTAAATTGCACATTAAAGAAATTTACTAATGAGCCTGACCAGGCGGTGGCACAGTGGAGTGGATAGAGCATCACACTGAGATGCGGAAGACCCAGGTTCGAGACCCCAAGGTCACCAGCTTGAGCAAGGACTCATCTGGTTTGAGCAAAAGCTCACCAGCTTGAGCCCAAGGTCGCTGGCTCGAGCAAGGGGGCACTCGGTCTGCTGAAGGCCCGCAGTCAAGGCACGTATGAGAAAGCAATCAATAAACAATTAAGGTGTTGCAACGTGCAAACGAAAAACTAATGATTGATGCTTCTCATCTCTCCATTCCTGTCTGTCTGTCCCTGTCTATCCCTCTCTCTGACTCTCTGCCTCTGTAAAAAAAAAAAAAAAAAAGAAATTTACTGATGAATCCTGCTACTAATAGACTTCACTAAATTTCCTTTCCTTGGGTTGGTCTATAGCAAGGTGGTTCAACTTTGCCACTTCTGACATTTTGGGCTGGATAATACTGTTTGTGGGGCAACCTGTGCATTGTAGGCTGTCTAGCTGCCTCTCTGGCCTCTGCCCACTGGCTGCCAAACAGGCCCCACCCAGTGGTGACAACCAAAGATATCTCCAGACACAGGCCAGATGTCCTTTTGGGGGGCAGAACTGTCCCTGAGAGAGAACCCTTGGTCTAGAGACTGCCCCCCTTTTGCGTTACAGAAATCAATGAAGATTACAAAAGACAAAGCACACAAAAAATCCTCTACTTCTAAACTTCTTCTACCAGGGAATTAATTATAGTTCCTTTTTCATTTTTCCTCTTTCTCCTTAATGCATGTGTGAAAATGTAGAAGCTGCCATGCCCTCCACACTAGGGAGCTGTGGGTGGCAGCAGCGAGGAGGCCCCCAGAGACGCCACTTTTCTCTGGTCACTGCTCCTCATCTCGCGGAAGCCCAACCTTAGGCATCACCGTAGCAAATCAAGGAGGAAGAGCACTGGTCTTTACGTGAGCCAACACCCCGGGCCTCTGAGTTAGAGCTCTCCGAGCCTGACTTTCAGAGCTTGTCCGGCTGCACGAGCCCTGCAGGCTGGGGTGCTGAGAGGTGTTCTCGCCCCTGAGCTGCTCCGCTCTGCAGGTAGGGGCCACGGGCCCAGGCCCTCTTGAGTGCATGCTACAACTTATCATGCCGAGTCCTTCCTTCCTGGTCTGACGTCTGCACCTGAAAACTGTGGTGGAGAGTCAATGGGTTGGGACAGAAGTCTTGGTAAGAGGCAACAACCCGTGTAGCAACCATACAAGTATAACCTGCTCAGATTTGGGCCTCACCACCTGCATTGGTGGTGCTCATGTGACTTAGTACAAAGAACCTTCGGACTCTGAAGGGGGACAGGGCCTTGGTGGGCTGTGTTGGGAGGGATAGATGTCCTTTCTGTGCCTGAGAAATCACACTGATTTCTTTTTTTTTTAAATACAGCAATGTCCTGCAGAATTCTGCATGGGATATGAGAAAACAGAACCTGAGATGAAGGAGTCCCAGGGAGCTGAAGCGCGGCCCTGGACGTGGGTAGGAAACAGCAGCCCTGAGTAAAGAGACTATGGGAACACTGGGCTGGGCCATCAGCTGATCCGGAGCCTCCAGTGTCCTTCTGTGTCCCTGGTTAGTGGTGCCACGAGGGCCAGCAGGCAGAGGGCACCCAGTGGAAAATTCCCAGCTCCGGTCACCTTCTGGAGGGAGGCATGATTGGGTGGCTCAGCGGTTTCCAGGGAGAAATGAAAAAAGAAAAGAAAGTGCTTTAATCCCCTCCTTCGATCTGGATGGTGGTGTGTGTGACAGCAGCTGGGTGGAGGGGAGTGACCCAGATAACCCCTGGTCTGTTTTTATGAGCAGCAGAAATCTCAGAACAGATTCAGCACACAAGCACTGCTGCTTTCTCCACAGAAAATGCGCTCCTATTTACAATGCTGACACAGTCAACTTACAAAGATGGATTAGAAGAAAAAGCCCATAAAGCTGTATGCCTCAAATTAAAAAAAAAAGAAAAAGAAAGAACCCTGATTCACAATTGTTAACTTAATGGCAATCAATTCATTCTCTTTGATGGCATGCGCTCTGAAATTGTGGCTGCTAGAAACAATGCCCCTGGCTATCCTGCATTCATTCAACAACCGTTTCATGAGCCTCTGCTCTGTGCCAGGACTGGACCAGCTGCTGAGGCATGGTAATAAAGAAGACAGCTCTTGTCTGCATGGAGTTCTTGATATAAATGTGAACTAGCATGAGCTAGCAGGAGAAAAGCATGATCTAGAAACCACAGAATAGAACTCTGCGGGCAGTGGGTGGGAGTGCAGGGCACCCAGGCAAGCCCACGGGAGAGGCCATGCTGAAGCTGACCTCTGAAGAGGAAGACTGGCTGTGATGGTGCAGTGGATGAGGAGTCAACCTGGAATGCTGAGGTCCCTAGTTCAAGACCCTGGGCTTGCCTGGTCAAAGCACATATGAAAAGCAACAGTGAGCTGATGCTTCTTGCTTCTTCCTCCTCCTGGTCTTTCTTTCTCTCTCTCTCTCTCTCTCTCTCTCTCTCTCCTCTCTCTAAAATCAACAAACAAAATCTTAAAAACAAATATGGTCTATTAAAGAGGAAGACTAAATGCTCGCCAGGTAAGGGATACGGAGATGGGGAGGACCAGGGAGCAGAGAAGGCCGGGTGCCGTTCTCAGGGGCTGGGCTTCCTCCTCCCAGCCAGTGCCATGCTGTAAGCAGAAAATGACAAGGTCAGATTTTATTTTAGAAGGAAACTCTTGTGGTGGGGAGGGGGTCGTTAATTATTTACCACAGGCTGGGTTGAGATTTATTTTGAAGTGGTTTGCCTTCTGAATTGGTTGTTCCCCTTATTTTCAGTTCCTGGCAAATAACACTCAACCAAAATCAGCCTAGGAAACCCAATTCTCTCCCTTTTGGTGGGTTCACACTGCACTATGGATTCTGGAGGGCAAATGATGATGGGAATGGGGTCCTCAGGGAGTCCCATGGAGTATACTTTTCCCGAAATTTTATTGCAGGCTCCCAATTATGGCTTTTCCTTTGTGGTCTAACCGTAGAGCTAGGGAGGAAGAATTCTACCTGTAACGCAGGTTGGCAATCCCCTGGGAAGCAGTACTTGACAACAGTGTACTGGGCTGAGCCCTCAGGGGCCCTTTTTCCCACATCCATCAAGGAACCCGAAGACTCCAGGACAAGCATAGTGGCTCTGAGTGTGAGAGCTGAACCCAGGGTTCCACTCATCTCCAATGACCTTTCCCTCCAGAGTGGGGTTTCCCAATCTTGGCAGTATTGATAGGGCCAGAGAGTCCTTTGCTGTGGGGCTGTCCTGTGCATTATAGGGTGTTTACCAGTATCCCTGGCTGGCCTCTAAGGTACTAGTTGCTGTAGCACCTCAGAACTGTGACACTCAGAAATGTCTCCAGATATTGCAAGCATCCTTTTGGAGCAAGATGGCCCCCAACTGGGAACCGTTTCTCTAGAGGGCAGTTTTCCATTGCCATCCTACTGGATCTCATGTCTGCATTTATCACAACTGATCATTCTCTTTCTCTTGAAACCTGCTTTCCTTGGTACACTCTCCTTGTTTTTCTTCTCTCTGGCCAATTCTTGGGAGGTTCCTAGGGCCCCCTCATCCTCTTCTGGGTCTCCAAATGCTGCCATCCCTTAGTGCTTGCACAAGAACCCCTTTCCCATTATACTGTATGCTTCTCCCTCTCATCCATTCCCAGGAGTTTAAATACCATCTGTGGGTCAAATAAGTTTGCAAATATGATGTATATGTTTGCTCGTTTATAGTTTGCATTGGGTGTGGGAGACAGGCTGTAAACAGGCAGGGTCCTTATAGCCTAAGGCTTAGCTTTTTGTTTTGTTTTGTTTTTTTGTTTTGTTTTTTTTTACAGAGACAGAGAGAGTCAGAGAGAGGGATAGACAGACAGGAACGAAGAGAGATGAGAAGTATCAATCATCAGTTTTTTGTTGCGACACCTTAGTTGTTCATTGATTGCTGTCTCATATGTGCCTTGACCACGAGCCTTCAGCAGACCGAGTAACCCCTTGCTGGAGCCAGCGACCTTGGGTTCACGCTGGTGAGCTTTGCTCAAACCAGATGAGCCTGCGCTCAAACTGGTGACCTCGGGGTCTCGAACCTAGGTCTTTCCATATCCCAGTCTGACACTCTATTCACTGTGCCACTGCCTGGCCAGGCCTAAGGCTAAGTTTTAAGACTAAGCCTTTCCTACCCTTTTAATACTAAGATCTTTTCAACATCCTTCTAATACTAAGATCTTCTCAACACGAAGCTTTTCCCCACACCCTTGACTGTTGCATGATGTGGGCAGTGCACTTTTATGAAGAATCCCATTTATGCTTCAGATAAGAAGCTTTGTATCAGTGACTTCCTTATTTGTTTACTGCTGGGTCCCCAAATTACGGTCCACGGGCTGCATGCAGCCCCCTGAGGCCATTTATCCGGCCCCCACCGCACTTTGGGAAGGGGCACCTCTTTCATTGGTGGTCAGTGAGAACATGCAACCAGACATTGACCATCTCATTAGCCAAAAGCAGGCCCATAGTTCCCATTGAAATACTGGTCAGTTTGTTGATTTAAATTTACTTGTTCTTTATTTTTAATATTGTATTTGTTCCCGTTTTGTTTTTTTACTTCAAAATAAGATATGTGCAGTGTGCATAGGGATTTGTTCATAGTTTTTTTTATAGTCCGGCCCTCCAACGGTCTGAGGGACAGTGAACTGGCCCCCTGTGTAAAAAGTTTGGGGCCTGACCAGGCGGTGGCGCAGTGGATAGAGCGTCGGACTGAGATGCGGAAGGACCCAGGTTCGAAACCCCGGGGTTGCCAGCTTGAGTGTAGGCTCATCTGGCTTGAGCAAAAAGCTCACTAGCATGGACCCAAGGTCACTGGCTCGAGCAGGGGGTTACTCAGTCTGCTGAAGGCCATGGCACATATTGAGAAAGCAATCAATGAACAAATACGGTGTCACAACAAAAAACTGAGGATTGATGCTTCTCATCTCTCTCCGTTCCTGTCTGTCTGTCCCTATCTATCCCTCTATCTGACTCTCTCTCTGTCCCTGTAAAAAAATAAAAAAAAAATTAAAATTAAAAAAAAAAAGTTTGGGGCCCCCTGGTATACTGGCTTAAAGGCTTTAATTTCTACACTATAAAACAGTGGTAGTCAACTTGGTCCCTACCGCCCACTAGTGGGCGTTCTAGCTTTCATGATGGGCAGTAGTGGAGCAACCAAAGTATAAATAAAAAGATAGATTTAACTATAGTAAGTTGTTTTATAAAGATTTATTCTGCCAAACTTAGTGAAAATCCGACATAAAGTACTTGGTAAGTAATTATTATTATATGCTTTAACTTGCTGTAACTCTGCTTTATAAATATATAAAGTAAAGTTACTTCCCTATTTTATAAATCACCATTACTGTGGAACCAGTGGGTGGTTAGAAAATTTTACTACTAACAGAGATACAAAAGTGGGCAGTAGGTATAAAAAGGTTGACTACCCCTGCTATAAAATAAGGGAGACCAGGGGCTTGCTCCCTTTGTTCCTGAAATCAGCATTGCAGAAGGAGAAGCCAATTTGTGCGGAGTTTGTGTAGAGAGAAGGAGAAGGGGAACAGAGGTGAATAAGGCTGGTGAGGACAAACCTTTGATTCTAGGAATACTCGGATGAGTCAGTGGCTTTGGGAGCCCTGAATGGAAAGGGAAGTGTTTTCCCACTGTGTGTATTTCTCACCTGCCGGGTGCAAGCTAGGATTAAAGGTAATGGCCCACCAGTTCTTGGCTCTGTTATTTCATTACTGTCTGTCTGAATCAAATGCGAACCTGCATGGGCCAGGCGGCTGTGATGGTGGCCGTGGCTACTGGCTTTACACCATCTATTTGCCAAACACTCTTAGATACGCCACCAGCTCGACTTCTTGTCTAAGCTCCAAACTTGTTTCTGTTTGTTCTAGATGTCTCACTGGCATCACAAGGTCCATCCATCTTTCTGTAAAATCCATTTCTCGTCTCACCACAATCAATTGGTTATCTAAAGCATAAACATTAAGGTTATCCTGACTCGTCCTTTTCTCTTATCTCACATCCCGTCTAGACTCATCCCTCTCAATTCTGCCTTCAAAATACACCTTGAAACCATGTGATTCTAAACCTCCAGTTCAAGCCACCATACAACCTCAATGACCAATAATGTCAACAACGCCACTGACGTCAGTGGTTTCCTGACTTCCCTTTTGTTCCCTTCTAGTCAGTCCATTCTCTAGCCAGAGCAATCTTTCAAAAGCACAAATTAGATCATAGGTATTGATTCAGCACTTGAATAAATAAAATCTAAGCATCTTAATATAGCCTTATGCCACATCCAGCCTCCCTTGTGCCATTCTTGTTTCCACCACCACCGCCATGCTGACCTTCTTTTGCTTCCTCATTTGTGTCACCTGGGGGCCCCTACATATGCTGCTACCTCCACCTGGAGCTCTTTCCATCCTGTCGGTCTTGGCAGGTCATTTGCCCTGGTCCCATCCTTTTAACATCGGTTTCTCTATGTGTGATTACTTTGTTTTTGTTTGGCTCCCCTGCTAGACTGAAAGTGTCCTGAGGGAAGGAGCTCTCAGGGTCTCTTCTGCCTTTTGCCATGTCCTCATCTTAATACTGTATGTTGACCCTGACCAGTGGCTCAGTGGATAGCATGTCAGCCTGGCATATGGACATCCGGATTTCATACCCGGTCAGGTCACACAGAAGAAACGACCATCTGCTTCTCCCCTCTCCGCTCTTCCCCTTCTCTCCCTCTTTCCCTCCTACAGCCAGTGACTCAATCGGTTTGAGTGCTGGCCCTGGGTGCTGAGGATGGCTTTGTTGGAGCGCATTGGCCTCAGATGCTAAAAATAGCTCAGTACTTGAGCACTGGCCCAAGATGGGGTTGCTGGATGGATCCTGGTCAGGGTGCATGTGGAGCGCATTGGCCTCAGATGCTAAAAATAGCTCAGTACTTGAGCACTGGCCCAAGATGGGGTTGCTGGATGGATCCTGGTCAGGGTGCATGTGGAGCGCATTGGCCTCAGATGCTAAAAATAGCTCAGTACTTGAGCACTGGCCCAAGATGGGGTTGCTGGCTAGATCCTGGTCAGGGTGCATATGGCAGTCGCCTCACTATCTCCCCCCATCTCACCTAAAACAAAAACAAAAACAAACAAAAAAACTGTATGTCACACTCAGTGAGCACTGAGTAGATATTTACTAGATGAATGACTAGCTACCTTTTCTTCTTGGTCAAATGGCAACCAGGAAAGAATACTAGGACCCGGAGTAATGAATGACCGTGAAGCAAGAAGACAAAGCTCTTGAAATGTCTGTATCAAGGAAAACAAGCTTTCCTGTGGAGGTCACGGAAGCAGGGAGCACAGGGAAATGAGTCAGGCACCGCTGATTAGAAAGGAGACTTGCTGATTTACTCTTTAGTATTCCATATGTGTCCTGATGCTTTTTACAGAACAGGAGGGAACACCCTGAGGCAGGACCACCCACAGCAGCCTAAGAGAAAGAGCTGAAATTGGGCCAGTTTTCTGGCAACACTGCCTTTCTGGAAGGCCTAAGCTCCCAAAGAGTCCAGAGGACAGCAGCACCCCCAGGCCCAAGGAGCCATGAAAAGTGAAGGGGCAACAGCTTCCCCGATATGTTGCACAGTGTTCTGCCTATCACTGAAGCCCACACTATTGGTGGACTTGATATGAAACCACAGAAATGTCTGCTCCGTACAGTGAGACAGGGGAGACCAGGTTTCTCCTTCTCTGCAGTGGATCCAGTTACACAGAGGGCATTTCACTTTGTTTTTCTTTCTTTCTTTTTTTGACAGAGACAGAGAGAGAGAGTGGGACAGACACAGACAGGAAGGGAGATGAGAAGCATCAACTGTTTGTTATAGCTCCTTAGTTGTTCATTGACTGCTCTCCTATATGTGCCTTGACCAAGGGGCTACAGGAGACCGAGTGACCCCTTGCTCAAGCCAGCGACCATGAGGTCATGTCTATGATTCTATACTCAAGCCAGCGACCCCACTCTAGCCGGATGAGCCCGTGCTCAAGCTGGCAACCTTGGGGTTTTGAACCTGAATCCTCCGCATCCCAGATCAATGATCTACCCACTGTGCCAGTGCCTGATCAGGCACTCACTTTGTTTTTTTTAAATTCACGAGTGTGGCTGCAGAGTGTAGCAGGAACTAATGACGTCAAAAAGCACAGCCTTTGAGTCGAACCAAGAGTAATTCACATCTGTCTCTCCTGGCCTTTGAAGGGCTGGCAGGTGTGAAGCACACGCCTGCAGTTAAAAGCTCAGCACTGGCTCAGCTCAGGTTAGACCTTTATAGCCAAACAAATCCCCAAATGTGGAGGCCAAAAAACCCAAACCACACTGGAAGCCCTGTTTGTGCAATGGTGGAATCTGTTTTTAACAGGTTTATTTATTGTGTCTTGAATCAGCCTTAATGAATCTGAGAGAAGAATTTTAAGATCCATGTGTAACCACTCAAGGACGAGTCTGGGGCCCTGAGTCCAAACATACTGTGATTGGCTGCATGTTGCTAAACAACAAAAACTGCTTTGCACCTGCTGTCCTTGCAGGGAGGGAGGTGTTATTTATGAGAGGATCACCCAAGTTCCCTGAGTGGCCATCAATAACATACTAATGGGATATACCATATTTCCCATGTATAAAACAAACTATTTTTCAAAAAATTTGGGGTCTATGGTAGAGCGTCGGCCTGGTGTGCAGGAGTCCCGGGTTCGATTCCTGGCCAGGGCACACAGGAGAAGCGCCCATCTGCTTCTCCACCCCTCCCCCTCCCTTTCCTCTGTCTCTCTTTTCCCCTCCCACAGCCAAGGCTCCATTGGAGCAAAGTTAGCCCGGGCACTGAGAATGGCTCTGGTTGCAACAGAGCGACGCCCCAGATGGGCAGAGCATCGCCTCCTGGTGGGTGTGCCGGGTGGATCCCGGTCGGGCACATGCAGAAGTCTGTCTGACTGCCTCCCCATTTCCAACTTCAGAAAAAAAAAATTGGGGGTCTAGCCTGACCAGTTGGTGGCACAGTGGATAGAGCGTCAAGACTGGGACGCGGAAGACCCAGGTTCGAAACCCGAGGTCACCAGCTTGAGCACAGGCTTGAGCAAGGGGTCACTCAGTCTGCTGTAGCCCTCCAGTCAAGGCACATATGAGAAAGCACTCAATGAACAACTAAGGTGCCGCAACGAAGAATTGATGCTTCTCATCTCTCTCCCTTCCTGTCTGTCTGTCCCTATTTCTCTCTGTGTCCAAAAAAACAAAAACAAAATAAAAAAATTTGGGGTGTAAAAACTGGTTGCATCTTATTCAGTGGTTGTAGATTTTTTTTACTTGCATTTCCCTTTCCCGTTTTTTCGCACTTGTTTTTGCAGTCATTGTTGAAGACAGTGATTTGTCATCAGACACAGATGAGGACAAGCTAATGGATGGGAGTTTTGACAGTGATGAGAGGAGTTGTATAAATTTTATGATGAATAAAACTGAATTCAATAACTTTATGTAATCTTTTTCATATTTCAGGCCCTGAAATTAAGGTGCATCTTATATACGGGAGTATCTTATACATGGGGAAATACGGTAAGTGAGGACTTGCACCAACAGTAAAATAAAAACGTTGGACTGAAGCCAACAATGGATTCTGGTAGGGTAGAAGCTGTAGGCAGGCGTCCCCAAACTGCGGCCCCCTGAGGCCATTTATCTGGCCCCTGCCGCACTTCTGGAAGGGGCACCTCTTTCACTGGTGGTCAGTGAGAGGAGCACTGTATGTGGTGGCCCTCTAATGGTCTGAGGGACAGTGAACTGGCTCCCTGTGTAAAAAGTTTGAGGACTCCTGCTAGAGAAAGATAGTCTCTTGAATTTATTCTCATTCAAGACAAAAAAAAGAGAAACCGCCAGGAAAATGCTCCCTGCTTTGAGAGAAAGGGTCTGTGCCTGCTGGAGCAGCCTAGGCTGTAGTACTCATTCAGAGGAGGCAACTGAGCACTTTCTGTGTTAGACCCCAAAGACGCAAATAAAAGACAGCCCCTGCCCTTGCAGATGGAGAGGCTGGTGGTGCAGAAGCCAGGGTAATGGCTGTTTTTTTAAGAGAGGCCGTTGTGTTGGATAGTTCTGCCTTGTGAATATTTTGCTGCCCAGAAAGATGGCAGAATTGGGGAGACAGGAATATGAAACCGAAAGTGAGTGGCAGCTGTGGCAGCTAGGGCTGACCCTGAGGAGTCTAGACTTAGTTTTGAGAATCACAATGAAGAATCCAGCAAGATGCAAAACCAAACTGAACTCACACAAGGATAGATGGAAGCCTCCCAGGTGAGGCTGAACGAGCACTTGTTGGGTGAACGAACGTCTTCCACACGCCATCCCATCTATGGCTTACCTCAGATTCTTTGTAGTAACGCTCTGGAATTTCGTCGCAGGCAATGTCGATAAAGCAAACTTCCCTCTCTAGGTCTTTGGCTTCACTGTCAAAAATCTGAAAGAACAGAGGAACATAGCAAAGGTTAGGGATAATAGGTGACATCCTCAAGGTGCCTGTGGGTAGAAGAACACCCTAGGGCTTTCCACCTGCCTCAGAACGGGCAGGGGTCAGGGCAGGCTGGCATTCGTTGCTGGTGTTTTTGTCACACAGGAGGCAGATGCCATATCAGTCACTGCTTGGTAGAAGAAAAAGAAGGTTGTTTTTGGAAGTTCAAATGAAGAAAGAAATCTCTTCCAAAAGTGACGTCTCCAAAGCGTAGGATTTGAGCGTTCAATTCCCAGTCAGGGCACTATAGGAATAGACGAATGTTCCTGTCTCTCCCTCTCTCTCTCAAATCAATAAAATAAACCAAAAAAAGTCAACCCTTAACAAATCATTTATATCTATTTAATAAAATCACCCATAATACATGCTCATTGTAGAAAATACAGATGAACAGAAGAAAATAAAGATCGTCCATAATTCCATGGCCCAGGGATAAACAGTGTTACTCTTGACCACTGAAGAGCATGATTTCCTTCGTACCTGAAGGGGTGAGAAGGTAGAATGTGGAAAGATACCGAGACGGCTTCCTGCCAGCCTACAGTAGGTTTCACGGCCCGCAACGTCCAGCACTTGCAAATAAATACGTAAGACAGCCACATATACAAACATAAATTTTGGTGGAAAGATGGCCTTCCTCTAGTTTTTCCAATTACCATTTTTCTGGACTAAAGTGATGATCTTCTCAGACCTTCTGGAGGATGGTAAACAGATTAAGTTTGCAAAACCACTCCATCCTTGCAGGAAGTTTTAACTATCCCCCCCGGCCCCCTCACTGTTGAGCTAATTCCAGCAGGAGAATCATCTGTTAACACTAATTAAATCTGACTCTTCAGAAGGGAATGCAGAATTTTGCAAGAACAGGGTGGTTGATGTCTAAGCACATTGTCTTGACACAAATTTGGTGCCTATTAATAACATGCTCTCAGAAGGGCGACTGCAGGCCTCTTGGCATGCTCGACTCTCTCTGTTTTGATTCTCAAGTTGAAACTATTAGTCCTTTCCAAATGCTTCCTGAATAATACCGGTGCTAGTAATTATCCTCCAAGTCTGCTGTTTGCTCTGTCGCTCCTTTTCTTCTAAAATGGCTGCAGACTGGACTCTTTTCAGATTTGTTCGAGGAGGTCCGCTCCACGGTCTGACCTGAGGTGGCCACTGCACTTTCCTTAAAGGCAAAGACTGGTTCCTGGATCAGCTCTGATGCTGTCCACTGCCACTTGAAGGCAAGTGCTTTGGGACACTCCTATCATGTTCGGGAGGGTCAGGTGGATGTTCTGAGACGAGACGGTGGAGAAACAGGTTCAAGTTTGAGCAGAGAAATATGTTATGAAGTGAAATACTGGCTCTCGGGTTGTTTGTGTGTGTGTGTGTGTGTGTGTGTCTCTCTCTCTCTCTCTTATGTATGAGTCTCCTTTAAGTGTCTGCCAAGAGAAGAAAGATTCGTGCCTCATTAAGAAAACAAAACCACATGGAACACTCAGAGGGAAATGAGCTCCTGGAGAGTAAATTACAAAAGAAGTTAGAGAGGTTTGACACATGTATTGGTGGTAAAATTTATAGGACTGAAAGAAGAGGAACTAAACAGGGGTTAAGGGAGTTATTGATGGAATATGTGGCTTTTCCTATTTTAATTCAGACATTATTTAAAAACTTTATTGATTGATCCTACAGAGAGAGAGAGAGAGAAACATGACCTGCTGTTGCACTCACCCATGCATTCACTGTTAAATCCTGCATGTGCCTTGACTGGGAATCAAACATGCAACACTGGCTCATCGGGATGACGCTCTAACCAACTGAGCTACCTGGCCAGGGCTCAGACATTTTTGATCACCCGTTATAGCAGTTATTACGTTGTTGTCTCTCAGCTCCAAGTTCACCCTTTGGTCTCTACTCTGAGATAATAATGGACTGGACCTTGTAAGCACTTCTTTATAGCAAGTACAACATTAAGCCCTGTACTGGAGGGACCCTGCAGGAAGAAGGGGGCTTCTCTCCCTGCCTTGGATCTTACTGATGCCACAGAATCTGTCAGTGGGAAGGCTCAGTGCTGCTGTCCCTGCTGTGTACCCAGAGTGTCTTGTTGCTTGGTGACCTTGCATCCCTGACCTTCACTGTGGCCCTCCCAATGCAGAGACTGAGCACCCCAGGCCTTGCATTGGTGGTGGTGCTCTGACTCCACATCCCTGCCATCAGTCACATCTCACAGGCGCCTGAGGGCTGTTTTCTGCTGCCCAGTAACTGTGGGCCAGCTCTGGACCAGACAACCCGGCAAACTTTCCGCCATCCTGAGGCTATGACTGTGACTTGCCCAACAGAGGCTGAGCCCCAGCTGTGGAGAGGGGCCCCTTCCATGTTTGTTCTTCCTTGGGTACTCTCCCACAGACTGAGGTCCCTTTATGAGGACAGTATTACTATTTTCAATTTTCAGATGAGAAAGTCAAGGCTTTCTTTTCCTGCCCAAGGTCACACGGCCCACTGGCAGAGAAGCTTGGATCCCAGGCAAGTCTCCAGCCTTCATCACCAGGCTCCACCCATGACAAAAGGTTGCCTTCCTGGCACACAGCCAAGAAGATACATATCAGTCAAAAGTGCTTCCTGCTTCTTTTCAGAAAGATGAAATTGGAATCTGGTTCTCTGACGGCTACTTATAAAATGTATGTCCCCAAAGACATGGAGCTTTTACTTTGTTGTTGAGTAGCTGCAGTACAGTCAACGTAGGCATCTTCCATTCAAACCCTGGTCTCCTTTGTTACTGTGATACTTAATTCTTGCATCAAAGTCGATGCAATACCAAGCACCGTTGCAGTCAAGGTTTCGGGGTGCAGTTCCCACCACTTGAACAAAGCCACAGAATCTCAGCATCCTCTTCAGACTTGAGATTACAAAGAGTTGTAATTTCCAATAAATAATTCATCTCCCAATGATCAGAGATATTAGGAGACGCTCTTAGGTTCTCGATAAGTGCCTGCTGAATTAATGGAAGGAATTAGTTTCTGCTCTCCAAAGAGGAGTGTACGGCAGGAATATTGCTAACTGATTTTCGCTTCCTTTCATGAGCCTTAGTTCTATTATCCTTGGTTGTAAACACCCTAACTTTTCCTAATTTTCAAAGTAGGGCTCAGTCTTCTGGTATTGGCTGACAGGCTCTAAATTGGAAGTCAGGAGATCTGAGTTTGAATTCAGTTATCTCCTCTGTGTAACCTTGGGCAAGGCCCTGCACCTCTTCTGGGTCTTCACGTCTTCTTATGCCAAAGAAAAGGTTTATCTAGATGAATGGGTCCCAGGGAATTCTGAGACATCCTGAAATTGTACCTAGAATTTGGGGAGGTGCATTTTTCTGGGGAGATCTACCGCTTTCACCTGATTATCAAAGAGATCGTGACCTCAGGGGAGGCTGAGATCAAGTGACCCAGATCATTATAAACACTCCTCCCAGTTAAAATGCCTGTGATGTTGAGTGACCTCTGTGTCTTTTCAGTCTCCCAAGTCTCGCTCTTTGGCTCAGTCCCTGTATGTCCCTTCACCCTTCAGCCAGCTGACTTGGGTGGTGCAGAGAAGGGCTGCAGCAGTAACATAGGGGATGGGGGTGGTCATGATGTAGTGGAATTAGTGGCCACAGCCGGGGGTGAAACAGTCTATAATCTTCATGCTCAGCCTAGAGCATGACCCAGAATTACACCAACACTGTTACAAACAGACAGAGGCTTAGCCAGGCCCCCAGGGAAAATAGCACGAGTAAGTATTCATTTGGGCTTTCCCCGTGGCAGCAGCAGTAGCTGCCAGAACTCTGGTCCAACCACCACCTCTTCGAGTAAGATGATCTGCTGAGATAGCTTTAGAACAAGATGCATCTTGTTGATACATCAAGTCAAACTCTGCCAGGACCTGACACCGGTGATAGACACTTCAGGCCCCGGGCAGAATTCTCTTCCTTCTGAGAGGCAGTTGGGTTGGGGAGTACATTGTGGCACTTTCCCTGTATTCCCTATAATACCATTCCATCCTTGGTTATTCATCAAAGACGTGCCCACCTATAGATCATCTGTGTCGATTCCGGTGCCAATTGGGTTGACTCTTCAACCCCACCCCCACCGGGCAATGAACACTCCATAAAAAATCTCCATTTAATAGGAACTGAACAATATTACAATGAGAAGGCAAGTCTCCCAAATAAATACTATCTTATAGATTCCAAATAAAGAAAGAGCAATTTCCCCCCTTTTTTGGGGTAAAGCATTATGAACATTAAGTATCAAGCATCTTTAAAATCTTCATATATTTTAACCTAGTAAGCTTAAGCTTTGAGAATTTATCTTAGGAATGTTAAGTAAAGGAAAAGCTCTTGGGCAAATGAGAGAGGAGCCATGTTGGCAGGAAAAGAGAAGGTGTGCAGATGGGGACCAGAGTTGGGGGGCTTTGGGAGCCCTACTGAAGCAGGTTGGGGCCTTTGATTCTAGGAGGAACTGGAGAAGATTCTCCTGGTTGTGGAACCGGAGAATGTGTCAGGGCTTTGGGAGCCACTGAAAGAGAGGGAAGAGGTCTCCCCTGCCTGTTTGCTTGTCGGCCGGTGTGAGATTTTAATAAAGGAATAGCCCACCATTTTTTGGCCATCTGTCCAAATCCAATGAGAACTTTCATGGCCACGGCGACTGTGGCCCCTGGCCATACAAAAGCACTCTACAGAAAGATTTTCACTGCAACATTATTGTAACAGCAAGAAAAAAACAGAGACAGAAAGAGAGGGAGAGAGAGAGAGAGAGAGAGGAAACAGCTTAAATATCCCAGTATAAGAGAATGGCCATGGAAATTATGATAAATCTATTTGATGAACTATTATGTAGCCATTAATAACTCCATTCTTTTTTTAAATAATTTTTTATAGATTTTTATTTATTCATTTTTATTTATTTATTTTTACAGAGACAGAGAGAGAGTCAGAGTGAGGGATAGACAGGGACAGACAGACAGGAATGGAGAAATGAGAAGCATCAATCATTAGTTTTTCGTTGCACACTGCGACACCTTAGTTGTTCATTGATTGCTTTCTCATATGTGCCTTGACCATGGGCCTTCAGCAGACCGAGTAACCCCTTGCTTGAGCCAGCGACCTTGGGTCCAAGCTGGTGAATTTTTTTTTGCTCAAACCAGATGAGCCCATGCTCAAGCTGGCAACTCGGGGTCTCGAACCTGGGTCTTCCGCATCCCAGTCTGACGCTCTACCCACCGCGCCACTGCCTGGTCAGGCAATAACTCCATTCTTAAAAAAGATTTTTCCTAGAGGGTACACATGGGGTAGGTGGGATGAAGAAAGGGAGATACCCCTATTTAGTACAGGCAAATGCTGGGTTATGACGTCATAAATCAGGAGGGAAAGGTGAGTTGACAAATAGGAACTGTGTTAATGCACTAGACTTCTTCCTTGGACAGGAATGTCTTTCCAGAATTTGTAATCTCTCTGTGTTGCTTCTAGATGTTTCTAAATTTTGTAATTTCTGATGTTACAGCCCATGGAGGGAGACTACTGTGTCTGATAGCTCTTCAGAAAGGCATCAACCTGGGACACATGGAGTCTGCAGCCCCGTTCTCTGTGACAGTAACTTTTCTGGTTTAAGATACAAGTTTGGAATGGAACTCTGTGTACTTTCTGTACAATTTTTCTATAAACCTAAAACTGTTCTGGTAAAAATAGTCTATTATTAAAAAAATTAAAAATTGATGGGAGGTGGAGATCCAAGCTGAGGAGCTGCGTGGATTTTATCTCCCTGCCATCTGCCCACGTTTCCAAGGATGCAAAGTAAGGATGGTTGATTAGTAGGGATTTTGAGAAAAATCTATCATTTTGTTTTATGCTTCAGATATGATTAAAGGGACAGAGAATGCCAGCTAAGTCACTGTTCTCCTCTCATTTGACTTCCCTGCACGTGGGAGGTCTCAGGGGAATGCAATCGACTAAGACATTCCTACAAAGAATTTAGCAAGCGGGCACACTGGAGGTAGAATTATTATTTTATCAAGGCTTTCGTTTTCATGCTCTGGATTTGTAAAGTGGCCACTTGTTTGGTGGAGGGCAGTGAAGGCTGGTCCCTGGTTAATAAATTGGGCCTGTGGGGCTGGGGTTGGTTCATGGTTTATTGATTATTATCAAGCAGCAGCCTACCTGGTGGGGATGGCTGGAAAAGCACATGGTTGGTAAAAAAACAAAACAAAACAAAACAAAACAAAACAAAAAGAAGTCCAAGTCAATGATGAAGAAAACCATCATTTTATTACCTCATTTCTACTGGTATTCTCACCTGGAACATTTTCATGCCTACACAATTCAACTGTGACCGTTTCATAAATGTGTACACTGTATGATCCAACCCAAGAGCACGCAACATTGCCATTAAGACAGAGATTAAAAAACTAAAAATAATAATTAAAAAAAGGATGGTTTTCTTTGGTCTCATTAAAAACATGATTACTTCTCTTTTAACCTCCCAGAATAGGGAGCTGGGCAAATGTTATTTGTTCTGAAGATAGAATTATCTAAGTCGGTGCTCTGAAGAGAAGCGACGGGACACACAGTAAACACAAATGGGCAATTATTTACTAAGTAGTTACTATGTGTTTAACATTGTGCCTCTTACAATATGTGAGATCAGGTCTGCTCAAGGAGGCTTATATTTGGTACAGAAGACCAGATTCAATGCAAGATTTAATCAACAACACCACAGAACATGTCATCTGCATGCTACTCAAATACTAAGTACTAAAAGGCATGCTTCAAACAGTAGCACCCCAGTCTGGATTTGGCAAGGAAGCAACTCAACAAAGGCCCATAGGAGCCTAGGCTTAGGATCATCATTTAATCAGCAGGATTATTCAGAAAACAGGCCGTTTCCTGTTGTGAGGGAAGGAGACAGTGTGAGTGTGGTCCAGAGACACCAGGTCCTGGGAAGTGACTTATGGCTTGTATCTGGGGGCCCAGAGAACTCTCTGCTGGTGCAAGTGTGCTGCAGGAAGTGATGGTCCCAGGTCTACTCCTAAACTGACCTTGGACTTGGAGCTGAACTGGGGAGTCCTACTTGGTGCTACAGTGGGAGGGAACCTCTTTGAGTGAACACTCATTATGGGGTTCAGGGAGTATTAAGGCGAGTAAAGAAAACTCATCTGCCAGGCTCAGGCCAGTCTCTTAGATGCTGGGTAAATGCAGAATTCCCTGGAGAATGCTCCCTGGTAGGCAATATCATTAGGCCTTCAGTGCAGAAGGCAAAACTGTTTTTTCCACAGGCAGCGGGAGTCATAAAGCAAATCAAAGGCAAAGGTTTCCACCCACAGTGTATGAGACACTTCCGTCCCCAATGAGGAGGTAATGACATCCAGGCAGAGCTGCTGGCGGGTGGAGATGAGTGATAAGGGATGGTGCAGTGGAGCTCCAAACAGTGCTTCTGTGGACCTCGGTGGAACTTTCTGGCTGTGTTGTTTTCCTTCCTTCCACTGTCCCCTCCCCTTTGATTTGACAGTTCACTTCTCTTCCAGTGTATTGCACTTGAATTTTAAAGGGCTCAAAATTGGCAATGGGAGAAAGGGACTCTCAGGGCTCCCTTTATTTAGAGAGCAGTCTCTGGGCTTAGCTCAAACTTCCAGGTGTTCTGGTCACGGGACCCTGGAAGGAGGCAGAGTGGAATGAGGATGGGGCAAAGCTGTCTGGTCCGAGCTGAGGAAGCAAGGTCGCCTCTGTGAGGGGACAGGGTGTAGGGAGTGCAGGTGAGAAAGTACCACGACTGTTCATAAGCTGGACCCATCAAGCCTACCGTGTCTCAGACGGCACTGGGGAGGGGCCGCTGAGTTAGGTGAGGGTGGGGGTGGGGACAAGTGCCACTCTCAGAGGAAGGCTGTGGCTGTGGGTGGTGGAGTAGTAAGGTGGCTTCCTTCAGCACCACCTGTGAGTGTTTTGCACATTACCCAAATGTCTCTGGATGGTAACCAAGGGAAACTGGCACACACTTGGGGATGGCCAGGGCTCCCAAGAGGGATGGAGAGCTTCCAATTGAGTGAGGACCACTCCCACCTCAGTGGTGGAATAAGGACGCCAATGGGGTCCTTGGGAGGCCAGGAAGCTGGAGCAAAAAGAACACCATGTGGTGAGCCACCTTGAGGGAGAGGTGATTCAAAGAACTGGGGCGCTGATGGTGTTAGAAAAGAAGGCTTGTCTGTTTCTTCCACTAGTCACTAATGTTTCTCTGTATTAGTTCAAATTGAACGCCTAAATAGAACTCTGCCAAGAGGCTTGCAAGATAGGTTCTTGGGGACGTTCCATGCAGTGTCTACCCCCATATGAGCACATGGACAAGAGTGGCTGACCCCGATTGTTCAACCTGGTCCCTTCATGAATGACCTAGCACAGAGGGTGCACCGCACCCTCCAGGTTTGGTTTTTTTTCTTCTTTGTTTAAAAAAGTTTTCAGGAACTAGATATTTTCAATTTGAAAGTGTTAAGTATAAGGAAAAATAAATAGCAACCCATA
The DNA here is from genome assembly GCF_036850995.1 of Saccopteryx leptura. Classification (NCBI taxonomy): domain Eukaryota; kingdom Metazoa; phylum Chordata; class Mammalia; order Chiroptera; family Emballonuridae; genus Saccopteryx; species Saccopteryx leptura. The sequence continues at coordinate 164,166,027 of NC_089507.1, forward strand.
AAGGTTATACTCAACACTTTAATCCTTCTATTATGGGGAAGACAAAATTTTGAAAATTAACTTTACACAAAATCTAGTGTGAGCTGGTCATTCACAAACACATACAAAAATAAATGACAACTTAATATCTTCAATAAGATATGTTGATCCCTGGCTTTTATTTTAGACTCCCTGTACCCAGAACAATCCTTTTTAGATTTTTTTGGAGTATACAGTTCTATGAATTTTTAAAAATTGATTTGAGAGAGAATGAGGGAGAGAGAAACACATCAATGTGTTGTTCCACTTATTCACGCATTCATGGGTTGATTCTTGTATGTATCTTGACTGGGGATAAGAACTGCAACCTTGTGTATCAGGATGATACTCTACCAGTTGACCTATCCAGCCAGGGCCTGAATTTTAACGCCTGTATAGATTCTTTTTTTTTTTTTTAATTCATTTTTTAGAGAGGAGAGGGAGAGACAGAGGGAGAGAGAGAGAGGAGAGACAGAGAGAGAGAAGGGGGGAGGAGCTGGAAGCATCAACTCCCATATGTGCCTTGACCAGGCAAGCCCAGGGTTTCGAACCGGCGACCTCAGCATTTTCAGGTCAACGCTTTATCCACTGCGCCACCACAGGTCAGGTCCTGTATAGGTTCTTGTACCCAGCAGTACACTATGATACAGAACAGTGTCTTCACCCCAAGAAATGAATTTACAGTTACCCTTCCCACACCCAACCCCTGATCCGCTCTCCATCCCTGCTTTTGTCTCTCCCAACATCATGTAAATGGAATCACAGGTTTTAACCCTTTGAGATCCATCCCATTGTTGTACAAAACAGAGTTCATTCCTTTTCATTGCTAAGTTGCATTCCATTGTGTGGATGTACAATAATTGTTTATCTATACCCATTCTAGTTTGGGGCAATTATGAACAAAGCTGCTAAAAGCATTTGTGGGCAGATTTTTATGTGAATACAAGTCTTCATTTATTTACAGTACATACCCTGAAGTGGCACTGCTGGGTTGTAGGGTGTATGTCAATTCTTCTTTAGAAGCAGATATATCAATACTCCTGGAGTAAACTGAATAGTGTCTCTCCCAAATTTATGCCCACCAGAAATCTCAGAATGTGACTGTATTTGGAAGTAGGGTCTTTGCAGATATAATCAGTTAAAGATTGCTACGGACTGAATTTTTGTGTCCTTCCTCAACCCTGAATTCATATGTTGAAATCTGTTGCCCAGTGTGGTGGCACTAGGAGGTAGGGTCTTTGGGAGGTGCTTAGGTAAGGAGCACAGAGCCCTCATGAATGGGATTAGAGCTCTGTAAAAAATTACCCATCAAGTTTCCTAAGACACAGAGAAAAGTTGGCAGTTTGCAACCTAGAACCCAATCATGCTGGCACCCTGACTTTGGACTTCCCAGCCTTCAGACTGTAAAAAATAAACTTCTATTGTTTATAAGCCTCCTGGAGTTCTGTAATAGTAGCTTGGATGGACCAAGACAAGGATTTTAAAATAGAATCATCCTGGATTTAAGATGGCCTCTAAATCCCATGGCTAGTGAGTGTCCTTATAAGAGGACAAGAGACACAATAGGAAAAGATCATGTAAAGACAGGCAGAGATTGGAGTGAGGCTGCCACAAGCCAAGGGATGCCTAGAACCACCTGAAGCTGGAAGAAATGAGGAAGCTGCTTCCCTAAAGCCTTTGCAGGGAGCCTGGTGCTGTAGACACCTTGATTTCAGACTTCCAGAACTCCAGAACTGTGAGGATAAACTTCTGTTGTTTAAAGCCACCCAGTTTTGCCCTGGCCAGATAGCTCAGTTGGTTACAGCATCTTCCCAAAGCACAGAGGCTGCCGGTTCAATCTCTGGTCAGGGCACATACAGGAATAAATTGATGTTCCTGTTTCTCTCTCCCACTCTCCCTCTCTCCCTCTCTTGTTAAAATCGATAAAATAAAATAAAATAAAGCCACCCAGTTTCTGGTAACTCACTATGGCAGACCTGGAAAATTGATACAACTCTCCACTTTTTAAAAGGACCCTTTCTCCCAGTCTCAAGACCAAGAAGAAACTCTGCAGTCTCTGGAGTTGGAAAATCGGGCCTCCTGGGAAGGCTTTTTGTCCTGAACTTTTGCAGATGCAGGCAACCAGGCCTTTTTTTGTTTGTTATTAAATGTGTCCAGAGAGGCCCTGGCTGAGTAGCTCAGTTGGTTAGAGTGTTGTCCCCATATGCCAAGGTTGCAGGTTCGATCCTGGGTCAGGGTGCATACAATAAACAACCAACGAATGCATAAATAAGTCAAATAGCAAATTGATGTTTCTTTCCCTCTCAAATCAAAAATAAAAATAAACATTTTAAAAATGGGCCCTGGCTGGTTGGCTCAGTGGTGGAGCGTCGGCCTGAAGTGCAGAAGTCCCGGGTTCGATTCCCGGCCAGGGCACACAGGAGAAGCGCCCATCTGCTTCTCCACCCCTCCCCCTCTCCTTCTTCTCTGTCTCTCTCTTCCCCTCCCGCAGCCGAGGCTCCACTGGACCAAAGATGGCCCGGGCGCTGGGAATGGCTCCTTGGCCTCTGCCCCAGGCGCTAGAGTGGCTCTGGTCGCAACAGAGCGACGCCCCGGAGGGGTAGAGCATCGCCCCCTGGTGGGCGTGCCGGGTGGATCCCGGTCGGGCGCATGCGGAAGTCTGTCTGACTGTCTCTCCCCTTTCCAGCTTTAGAAAAATAAAATTTAAAAAAAAAAATTTTTTTTAAATGTGTGCAGAGAGCCCTGGCCAGTTGGCTCAGCGGTAGAGTGTCGGCCTAGCATGTGGAAGTCACGGGTTCAATTCCTGGCCAGGGCACACAGGAAAAGTGCCCATCTGCTTCTCTACCCTTCCCCTTCTTCTTCCTCTCTATCTCTCTCTTCCCCTCCTGCAACCAAGGCTCCATTGGAGCAAAGTTGGTCCGGGAGCTGAGGATGGCTCTGTGGCCTCCACCTCAGGTGCTAGAATGGCTCCGATTGTAGCAGATCAAAGCCCCAGAGGGGCTGAGCATCACCCCATGGTGGGCATGCCGGGTGGGGTGCATGTGGAAGTCTGTCTGAAAAAGACAGACTTTTCACTTCAGAAAAATGCAAAAAAAAAAAAAAAAAAGAAATGTGTGCAGAGGGAAGAGAGGGGTTAAAAATGAAAAGAAACTTGAAAAGAACAGATAAGTGCGGACTTCTCACTGGTGATGAACATTCACTCCTTAATCAAACAAAAGTCAGGCTCTCTCGCCTGACCAGGCGGTGGCGCAGTGGATAGAGCGTCAGACTGGGATGCTGAGGACCTAGGTTCGAGACCCTGAGGTCGCCAGCTTGAACGCGGGCTCATCTGGTTTCAGCAAAAGCCCACCAGCTTGAACCCAAGGTCGCTGGCTCCAGCAAGTGGTTATTCAGTCTGCTGAAGGCCCGCGGTCAAGGCACATAGGAGAAAGCAATCAATGAACAACCAAGGTGTTGCAACACGCAATGAAAAACTAATGATTGATGCTTCTCATCTCTCTCCGTTCCTGTCTGTCTGTCCCTGTCTATCCCTCTCTCTGACTCACTCCCTGTCTCTGTAAAAAATAAATAAATAAAGAGTCAGGCCCTCCAGGACCCCTTTTTTACTAGGTCTTGCCGGTAGGCTCCGTCCTGGGATCATCTGGTTCAGTTTCATCAAGAATTCTGTCAAGATAGCCCAAAGCCTCTTCCATCGACTGACCCCTCCCTGTGCCTTGGCTACAAATCCCCTCTGGTCTTTGTGCTGCCACAAGCCAAGGAATGCCTGTATGGGCCAGTGGGGGAGGTCTGTCCTTTCCTTTTCTCCCCTCGCATCAAAGGTGGCAGAAAACTCAAAACATAACAGACAGAAAGAGATGACAACAGAAAAGACAGAAGGACGGGTATAACGTAAGGCATTGTGGCTCATTAGTGACGTTCAGAACAAACGCTGCTACTAAGTGCACCTGGGGAAAGAGAACAGAGAGATAAGAGAGGAAAGGGTGCCCGGAAAGAGGCAGGATGATCTCAGGGTGAGGCGCACAGCAGAGTGAGCTCGCATTCATTCACGGCATGAGCTCCTGGAGGGAAAGCACACTTCCCTCCATTTCAGGAGCTGTGTCTGGAAAGAGCCCCAGCAAACCAGCGGAGGGTTGAGAACCATTGTGTGCCGTGACCTGGAGTCTGCTCAGGGAATGGAGGTGAACCCTGGCTCATTCGGGTGAGATGAAAGATGAGGAAGAAGGTTCAAGAGACAGTACTCCAAGTGACATGATGACTGATGGGGAAAGATTCTAGTGGGAGAAACAACACTAATAAACAATGCTCCAGGTCATGGCAACTAATTAAGAAAAGGACTGAAAAGTACAATGAAGCAATGCAGAAGGGTCACAAATGCTATCACTCGATTCATCAACTAAAAAGGCTTCTACGGCACAAACATGGCTCTAAGTTACAGTTCCCAGGGCAGCTGTCACAAGGCTCTTTACATAAGCTTAGTACAAAGCAGCCTCCATCTGAATTCTCTCTTTGGGCTGGAGTACCCTTTGGACACACAGACAGTGTCATGAGACTGGGCCACGCTTCACACAGGCATGTGTGGATCCTGGCACCCGACAGGCTGTATGGTTTCCCCGCAGTAGGATCAATATGCTTCCTAAAATAAGCCTTAGAGGCTGAGCTTAAAATAGTTGCAATTTCTCTCAGTTCCTTCCTATTTCAGTTCGCAGGGTGGTCTCTGGGAACTAGAACTGCTGGTTTTCTCAGGTCGATGAATCAATATTTAGCCTGGAAGCGCTGCGGGCTCACTGTGGGACAGACTTCAATAGCCTCAGTGTTTGGGGTCTGCCACGGCAAGGTGCCTCTGACTCCCATCCTTCTGAACCTTCTCTGAGCCTGAACAACGAACCCTTTGCACAAACAGGCAGAGTTCCCGGCACAGAATGACTGGTACTAGCTTTTCCTATGAGAAGCCGCTAACCCAGTCCGGAGGGGAGAGAATAAAATACTGAGATAGATGGCCTACTGGGGCCCATACGGTGGGGAGGCCACACCAGAAAGTCAAGGGACAGCAGAGTGATGAAAAGGCCGCCGGCAGCCTCACTCTCCAGAGGCCAGAGTCTCCTCCTGTTCACCGAACAGGCGTCCCTGAGCCTTGCGTCTCCTCCCAGCTCATTCCTGGCACGTCTCTCTGGGCAAGAGAATGAGAAATGCCCCAGCCCAAACCACTTCAGACTCATGACAGACTTCATCAACGTCAGAGAAACACAAAATACAGGAACAGATTGTATATTTTCCTGGTAGGTTGCATTTTGTTTGGTTTTCCCTTCTGCAATGGGTTCTTTCTAAATACCTCCCCAAGGCGAAATTGGGGACTGCACAAGGCCTCTTGGCTGAGCGCCACAGACCTGCCCCAGGCAGCAGAGCAGAAGGTTCCAGAAGGAGCTCTCTAGGCAGTGGTGAGACAGGTGTGGGCCAGCAGATGGGCTGGGGCTGGCTTCCTCAGCTCTTCCTAAGGTAGAAGCATAATTAGGCATGAGGCCCCTGAAAGGGCCTGTCCCTTCTATCTCCCCCAGTGAGGAGGGGCCTGCTGTGTCAACCCTACCTGCCTGGACCAGCTCCCAAATCCACAGCTGGGCATCAAGCATGTTTGGGTTGTTCTTCATGTCATTCTAATACAACAACCTTTTCTTTTCTCTTTTTTCCTTACCATGATACTCCTTCCTTATGGAAGATACGGTTAAAGTTGTAGAGAGAGAAAATACAGTGTGGTGGTGATGGGCCTGGCTTTCCGAGTCAGCAGACCGGGTCTGCTACCGAGAACTGCTGGACTTCACTTTTCTTGGCTGTGAGCGGGCTCCTCCCATAATGGGCAGTAGTGAGGACTCGATGACAGAAAGCAGATAAAGCCCATTTTATCTTGACCTGGTCATGGCAAGTGCCTGTCCATGTTAGTCTCATTGAGGATGGAGGGAGAGGGGGAAATCACCACAAGGCCAGAACTCATTTTTAAGGTTGGGATCACATTTCATTTATATGGCTGTAACATAAATCACACAATCTTCCTTCTGTTAAATGTCTAAGGCCTTTCCTTTTTCTCCTGTCTTTTCTTCCTCTTTAAAAAAAAAAAATCACATTATTTATAATACTACAGTGAATACCTGTAGTAAAATGTGAACCTGATTGCTACCAACCCAACAAATGTCCTGGATATCCCAGACATGTTTCCAAATTTCTAGGCCTTTGAATAACAACTGAGCATGGGGCACCATCCCTAGTTTTGCTCAAAATTAACATATTTGAAATTACTTTCATTATTTCTCCTCCTAGCCCTTTGGATTTAATGTTTGAGTTGGCTCCTCTTTTTGTGCACCTTCAATCACCCAGGGCAGAAACCTGGGTGTCATCCTAGGCTCCAACTTCTTTCTCATTTTCCTATATGATCAGGCACTAAGTCCTGTTAATACTGCTGCCTCTACATCTCACAACTCCATCTCCCTGATAGCCCTCTATCTATTCTCTATCTCATCCAGACACCTGCAGGACCCCTAACCTCCCTTTGTCTTGAGACTCTGGCTTCTATCAATCCATCCATCTTCCCCCCTCCCCCATGAAGTTTTCTTCCTCAGTATGCAACAATGGTTTCTTTATCACCCCTGGAACCTATCAGTTTATGGTGGAGAGAGCACAGCCCAGGAGTCAAAATATCTGGTTCTAGTCCCGGCTTATGACTTCTGAGTTATGTGGCCTGAGAAACTCTCTCAATTCTCCACTTCATCCTCTGGAAGTGAGCCCCCTCCATGTCCTGCCATCATCAGGACCAGGTGATGGGTGTGAAGGTGCTGTGAAAACTACAAAATGCTACACGAATATATGGAAACAGTACATTTTTGCCTCTACCTCTCAACTCGTGCCCTAGGAAGTCCTCCTTTCCATCTTCTTGCTCCAAGTGAGCACTGAGCTTCCTAACAACTCCCTGTTTCAACCCCCCACACCCTGGCTCCTGCTCTTCCTTTTACTCTGAAGGCTCTTTCCTGCCCACCCATCTATCTGGGTCACACCAACTCATCTTTCAAGGTCATGGCCTCTGCCACACCTTTCTTGATAGATTACCTTTTAGTAAAGCAACAATATATACTGCTCACAAAAATTAGGGGATATTTTATCACTTCATACTCATTTTGAAATATCCCCTAATTTTTGTGAGCAGTGTGTATAGTGAATTTTAATTCATTTTGGGGCATGTTGGTTATGGTTAAATTCTTAGGCTCCCAGAGACCTCAATGCCTATCTCCTTAATGGACTTGCCAGGGGAACACTACCTCTAACAAGTGGTTTGTCTCAGCTGCTGCTGAATTATAGGGTCACAAGTCATCAACACACAGGTCTTTTGAAATCTCCCCAACTAAATAAAGCCCAATCTGCCAAGTGGCAACAGATTCATTGCAACTTGTTTCAAAATACATTTATGTATCAAGCTGCCACATGGAAAATAAAATAAAATTGACAAGTGACAGCAAAAGGCTTTCATTTCATTGAATTCTGCACAGGCCAGTAAGCCAGGACAACTGGAATAGGGAAACTGAGACAGTTAAATGGCCAAGCAGGTTACAGCCATCTAGTAAATCACAAAATCCAATCTTCCGGAACCCAGTGTAAATGTTTGCACTTCTTCCCAATCAAAGGGTAAATAGCTTAAACCACCCTACTCAGGGAGACAGCAGAAATCCACTTAGTACCATTTGTGCCAACCACACCCAAGGACAGGTAAAGTTAAGGGACTAAATCTCATTTTGGTACACTCCCATAAAACTGATGAATATTCCATTGGGATCCTCCCCTAAACTCCCAGTCTTTAAACCCCCTTGAAACAAAGGACCAAGAATGCTCTTTCCCTTAGTGATCAGTGCATCCCTCGAAACATATTTTAACATTTCGTGTATAACTGAAGCACAACACTCACTTATTTTTTGCTGCTGTTAAACTGAATTGCTAGGCTAAATACCAACAACATTCAGTTTTAACGTCTGCATTGTCTGCTAGTAGTTCATTCATTCTGTTGTCTGCCAACAGAGGACCTCTTGATAGCCAACACATTGTGGCAGATGTCAGAAATTTGTGAGAAAAGAACTGAGAAAACACCCATCCACTAAATTTGCTTCTTTCTGCAAACTAGGAAACATCATTGCAAAATTTATTTTTAAGGGCTGAATCCCTTGGATCAAGGAACAGTTTGAGAATCACGCCTCAATACCAATGACAGAAGCCTGAGCGAAGGGCAGCTTGAGATCCTTGCACAGTGCGTTCCCTTCCAGCATGTTCTAAGTAGCACTTCCTGCTCTTTAATGTGCACACAAACCCTCTGGGGAGACTTGCAGGTCCTGCTTCAGTGCATCTGAAGTAGGGCCTGACATTCTAATAAGGTCCCAGGTTATGCTGATGCTAAAGATTCTATCAATATAAACATCTGGTATTTGGGGAAGTAGAAACGTTAATCACAGAATACAGAGCCAGGAAACTGCAGAATGGAATTCCACTCCAGCGATGGAAGCTGCTGTGAAATCAGGTTTGGGGTTCAAACAGATTCCTGCACGTAGCTGTGAGAGATGGGTTTAGTGAGAGATTGCTCTAGAAAAGAGAAGGACCTTAACCAGGGCAACAGTAGTTGAAAGGGAAAATATAGGATGGATGTGAAATTCCATCCAAACGGAATTCCTAAACTCAGCCACTTGGGTACAAAAGGCAAAGGGGGCAGGGAGTTTGGCCTCTTTTCTCCTTATCCAGTCAGACCTGCTTCTGCCTAAATGATCCCGTTAGAGCTTCCTGGGCAGTTTGCAGAAGTTGGAGGCCAGCTTAGAGTCCACTGTTGCCTCTGCTTTGGGGTTCTTCCTGTTGTTTCTCTGGGTGAATTTTCAGAGCAGGCAGCCCTCACTCTTTCTCCAGGGCTAGAAAAACGTGTCAGCCTGAGCCTCAGCCACTCCTCACACTGGGCCCTCAACGCCAGCTGTGTGATGAACACAGCTGGGAAAACCGAAGGAGGCCAAAGTCTTCCTAAAAGCTAGAAAACAGAACATAGGGAAGCCACACAGTATGGGAAAAGGACGAAAGTCCGCAAGGACTCAATATAGCTAATAAAGAATTCTGGCCAGAGATGCACACAGTCTGAATTTAATCGCGAGAACACAAACAGGAAAACCCAAGAGTGAAGGGCAGCCACAAAACATGACTTCTGCTTCCAAAACTTCAGTGTCATGAAAGACCAAGCAGAGCAACTGCTCTGGACCAAAGGAGCCCAGAGAAAGTGACACCTAGATGACGTGTGTGTGCACTGGAATGTAAATCACGAAGGTATTTTACTGTTGTGATCTATCATTTTGGGGACAATTGGCAAAATGTAAGCATGACTATATCAGATAACAGAATTGCATCCATGTTAAATTTCCAGAACTTAATCTCTGCACCACGGTCACATAAGGAAAAGTCCTTGGTTTTAGGGCGTGTACACTGAAGAAATTATGGGTAAAGAGGGTCATGATGTCTATAACTTATTCTCAAAGCATTCTGGGAAGAAAGATGTTACTATTTATGGAGAGAGAGAGAGAGAGAGAGAGAGAGAAAGCAGACGTAGTAAAAGGTTAACAACTGGTGGATCTAGAATCACTGTATTATTTTTGTAACTTCTCTGTAGGTGTGAAAAAATTTTAAAACAAAAAGTTTAAAAGAAGGTCACAAGAATTGTTTGCTGGTTTGGAGAAAGCAGCTAAAATGCCAGAAGCAAGTCCTGAGCAGGAAAACTGGGCACATCATCCAGTCTTGAGAGTTATTGCTACAGAGAAGCTCCTGCCCCTCCGCAGTGGGCAGGTTCCGGGCCGTGTGCCCTGAGCATAAGAGGGGGGGGCAGTTTCAAAGTGCTCTTGGAAAATGCTACCTTGGTTCTGTGCATCAACTCCCGGTACTGGCTCCCTCTCCCCAAATCTAAAGAGAGCAGCTTGGTGAACAGGAGCTGTCTTGTAAGAGGTCTTCCTGGGCCCCATAATGATGCTTCACCATTCCCAGGGAACGGGTGCCACCAGCTTCCAACCATTGCACACTTCTCTCTCAGAGTTCCATGGGGCAAGGAGCTAGTGCCCCAGATTTTTGCCCTATTGGTGTTTTCTCCAACTCTCAAGTAGAAAAATGGGCATTGCTGGCCATTATTTCCCCCCTGCTGGAGGTATGGTACCCATTCTGCATAAAGGCCAACCAAGAATAGACTGTGAGGCTGGCTGCAAGGGTTTCTGCAGAGACCAAGGTAAGGCCAAGCAACTGCCACTTTCAGACAGACAATGCTTTGTTTCTATGCTTATCTGGATATTCCAGAACAATCTAAGGGAGGTTTGTTAAACAAGAATTCTTTTGCACCTTTCCTCCTTTTTTTTTTCTGGCTTTCTCTATCTCTCTCTTTTTATTATTATTTAATAAAAAGAAAAAAAAGAACCAAAAACTCAACTCTCCTGGCCCAGAGCCTAAATCTCTTGCTAATCTCTCCTCCTGGCTCCAAGCCATCGCTGTTGGCTCCGTGCCTGTTTAATATCGAGGTTGCTGATAGCAGGTTGTGTCGGCGTTGCCATTATGAAGTTTAGCTTTAAAAATGTTCCTGAGATGGGCATCCAGTCTTCCAGGTGACAGACACTTGTTCCCTGCCTGGCCGTCCTGGTGTAGCCTGTGGACCAGGCATCGCCAGCCTGCATCTCCACACCTCTTCTCTCAGGGCCACTTGGCCCGCAAGGGTACTTCCGCAGAGCTTTTGGGAAAAGCTAATTTTCTGTACAGTGCTTCACTCTGCTCTCTTTGAAGGCATGGGAATGTCAGTTTGGGTAAGAAAGGATCACTTGTCTTAACAATTCAAAAAGAGAGAAAAGTGACACGGTGGGTATTTGAAGAAAATGTGTTTTCCCTCAAGGCTGAATAAAGAAATTACTTTTGTTTTTATAGTCTCCTCATTTCTCTATCTCTCTTTTTTTTTTTTTGTATTTTTCTGAAGTTAGAGGTGGGGAGGCAGTCAGACAATCGAACCCAGGACTTCCACACGCTGGGCCAACGCTCTACCGCTGAGCCAACCAGCCAGGGCTGTCTCATTTCTCTTACCCCCAGTTTTCTGTAAGACTTATGTCAGCCTTGTTCACAGTACATACTGAAGTCTTTTCAACCACACTACTGAATAATTCCCCCATTTATCACCTATTGTCCATTGTTTCATTAACTCAGCCTGTTTAGGGCACAAAACCTCCATCACCACAGATCCACTATGGCCACATGATCCACTTCTTGGCAGCTGAGGTGGAGTGTGGAAAGAGCAAAGGAAACACAATGAAAGGACTGGGCCTGCCCTGGCCAGTTGGCTTAGCAGTAGAACGTCAGACTGGTGTGTGGAAGTCCTGGGTTCAATTCTTGGCCAGGGTACATAGGAGAAGCACCCATCTGCTTCTCCACCCTTCCCCTTCTCCTTCCTCTCTTTCTCTCTCTTCCCCTCCTGCAGCCAAGGCTCCACTGGAGCAAAAGTTAGCCCGGGAACTGAGGACGGCTCCATGGCCTCCACCTCTGGTGCTAGAATGGCTCCGGTTGCAATGGAGCAAAGGCCCAGATGGGCCAAGCATCACCCCCTGGTGGGCATGCCGGGTGGATCCCAGTCAGGCACATGCAGGAGTCTGTCTGTCTGCCTCCCCACTTCTGACTTCAGAAAAATACAAAAAGACTGGGCCCTCAGTCTTGCCAGTTTTTAATAGTGTGGCCTTGGGCAATGTATTTAAACATCTTTCAACAGCAGAGCATAATAATGTCCACCTAATGATGTTGTGAATGCTACCTGAGATAATATATAGCACAATGCTCCCTTAACTGTAGGTGTTAGGTCAGCGGTTCTCAACCTGTGGGTCGCGACCCCGGCGAGGGTCGAACGACCAAAACACAGGGGTCGCGACCCACAGGTTGAGAACAGCTGTGTTAGGTAGTATACTTTGGTGCTGGTTCCTAACAGGAGCTCCCAGAGTGACTACCCATTGGAATTCCTGTTGTTTCCTGACAACCGCAGGGGGCATTTTTCTGTCTGGCATCAGCAGCGCTTTCCCACCTGGTTTGAAGAGCTGTCTTCCTGCCCATTACCCATTATCTTATTGTCCATGATGACTCCCAGGCACAACCCAACCCACAGCAAACACAAGGACTTCCTGAGCTGCCTTGACTTGCCATTCACATAATTCAGAGGAACGACTGAAATGAGGAGCCACTAATGCAATTTCTCCTAACTAAAGTCTTCATTAAGAAAAGACTGGGAGGTTTTTCTGGATAAATATGCAAAACAGGAATGTTGCCATCAACCCTGTGAAGACTCTCTGGCCTCAGGGGACAGGTCTGTTTCCAGGCTGGATGGCGGCTGCCAGTCGGCATACTGCACATGTCCAAGGTCTTGCAGACTGTGGAAAATCCACAAACAGATCAGGACAGACTTCTGCCAAGCTGCCTCTCTCTGCACACGGTGAGATATGCTGAGCAGTTTTGGCTGTATTTTCAGATGGCACTTGACCTTGGCCGAGGAAGGCGCACATGGTGGACCAAAAGGTAGGAAAAAAGTTGCTCAGACATCAGGCTTTAGGTGTAGAGTTCTTGGTTCATCTTTGCTCCTGTCCAGTTTACCTTTAGCTTCGTTTTATTTTTATCCTCTTCCCTTTGCCTTTGGGGCCAGTCTCTCTGGGCCAGTCTCTCTCTCCTATCCTGGGCTTCCACCCAGACCCTCTTTCTCTCTCCAAATCTGGTCATTTTCATCCCCTTCTGAGTGCCACCAGCATCCTGTTCACCGTCCTCATCTTCTAAGCCCAGCCATACTCAAGATGACCCAACTCTGTCCTTCCACCGACATTTGATAATGTACAGATTCAAGACATGTCTGAAAAGCCATGTTCTATCTCAAGATTATTTGCTGCCCTATACAACTTGGAAGGAGAAAACAAAACCTTGATACTGCTTCTGTAACACGGGAAGAACCACCCTTTGTTCTCGGTGAAAATTTAAACCTTCAACCAGGCTTTTAAAAACTCAGATAGCAGTTTCCACATGCAATTTTATAATTCTATTTTTAGAAACAAATATAGCATGTTAATTACATGAGAGCTTAGGTGCCACGGCCAAACAAGTCCCAGGTCTGAGGCTTGTTAGCTCTGACCTTGTGCAAACCACTTGCTCTCATTAAAACCTCAGTTCTCAGCTGTAGAACAGGAATAATAATAGTTGTGAGGACTTGGTAAGATCACAACTATACACAGGTTGAAGACTGCTGGGCTCACGCTCAGGAACTATTCCTGCCAACATCCATCTTGTTATCACCATTATCACTAACCAATAGCCACATCACTGTCATCATTGTTTGGTCCCCATTCTGAAGAAGCTACTTTCTAGCTGGGGCCTCCTGGTTTACCTTCTAGGCTCTTTGCTTTCCTTTGGCTGAGGGGCATACGAAAGCCTGCTTGCTCTACCTGTACTTCGTAAAACGGCCATTAGATTGGGCCCTGCCATCATTACCCAGGTCAGCAACGCAGTAAACACCACAGCCCTCATGGTCTGACACATGTATATGATAAGATGGGTCACTGGCATGAGGTAGAGGACATGTACCATTACTTCATGATAGAAAGTTTTGCACTGAAAAAGCAGCGTATTCAGAATCTTTTATACACCCAATTCTAGAAAATAATTATAGAGACTCCTTGAAAGAAAATTCTTAGATGTTTAGTGGTCACTTATAGAATGGCACTTTTGGGGGCCTCCCCCTTCCCAGATTGAGCTTGCTAGCCACAGGCATCATTGTTGACGGGTGTTATTTACAGACCACCAATATGGAGAATCGTGGCACCTCAATTCACTGAACCAGGCAAGTCCACGAGGCTCACTCTCAAGGTCCTGCTTTCCCCCAAATCACGTCCACATCTTTGTTATCTCAGCTTCCACATGGACAACCCATTCAATGCCAAAAGCCTAAATCCGTTTCTACTTCTCTTATATAATGACCTTCACCTCTAAGCTACTTTCTACCCATTTCTTCCCAAGACCCACCCTGGTCTTGAATCTCCTGGACTTATTCTACTTCTAAAATATGAAAACTCTAGTTACTTTTTCTCTGATCTCAACCTCAATTTTCTCATTCTCACTCCCAGGATCTCCTTGACCTTGCTGAGCTCTCCAATCCCCAAGAGCTGCCACTGGACTCCACGCTCATTCTGACCTTCACTGACTCACTCAATTTTTCCATACTCTGCTGAACCACCCTGACAACAAATCCTGAATCAACTGAAGTATTTCTTCTGTTCTGACATGCAGACTGCAAAGCACAGCTGGAAAAATTACACAATTACTTAGGCTGGTGGCACTAACTCGGTAAAGATGTCCCAAATCACCAGACTGACTGCCAAACCTTTCAAGTAATCCTTTTCATCTTCTGGAGGGTCCCTCATCCATTTCCCACACAGGTTATCATTGACCTTCCTTGTCTTCCTTAAGCCCTTTTTCCTATTTCCTTCCCTTTCAATGACTTGCTGTTCCTCCTTCTCCAAACAGGTCCTTCCCTGCCCAGTTTGTGAAGACCATTCACTCTCTGACTTGTGGGACCTGGCTCCTTTCTACTTTCTTTTATTTTTTTATTTTTTTTTCATTTTTCTGAAGCTGGAAACAGGGAGAGACAGTCAGACAGACTCCCGCATGCGCCCGACCGGGATCCACCCGGCACGCCCACCAGGGGCGACGCTCTGCCCACCAGGGGGCGATGCTCTGCCTATCCTGGGCATGGCCATGTTGCGACCAGAGCCACTCTAGCGCCTGAGGCAGAGACCACAGAGCCATCCCCAGCGCCCGGGCTATCTTTGCTCCAATGGAGCCTTGGCTGCGGGAGGGGAAGAGAGAGACAGAGAGGAAAGCGCGGCGGAGGGGTGGAGAAGCAAATGGGCGCTTCTCCTGTGTGCCCTGGCCGGGAATCGAACCCGGGTCCTCCGCACGCTAGGCTGACGCTCTACCGCTGAGCCAACCGGCCAGGGCCCCTTTCTACTTTCAAACTTTCACTCTCCCGCTGGTAACTTCCTCTTGGCATCTCACAGCCAAGAGTTAATTTACAACAGTAAATTTATCAGTTGATAGGCCCACATTTGTTTTCAGTACCCCATGCCTTTCCCTGGGTTCACTTTTTAAATATATCCCTTCACTAACGTTTTGTTTTTTTTCTTGGTATTTTTTTAGAAGTGAGAAGCAGGGAGGCAGAGAGACAGACTCCTGCATGCACCCGACCAGGATCCACCTGGCACGCCCACCACGGGGCGATGTTTCGCACCTCTGGGGTGTTGCTCTACTGCAATCATAGCCATTCTAGCGCTTGAGGCGAGGCCAAGGAGCAGTCCTCAGCACCTGGGCCAATTTTGCTCCAGTGGAGCCTTGGCTGAGGGAAGACAAGAAAGAGATAGAGAGAAAGGAGAGGGGGAAGAGTGGAGAAGCAGATGGGCGCTTCTCCTGTGTGCCCTGGCCAGGAATCAAACCCGAGACTTACACACACCAGGCTGATGCTCACCACTGAGCCAACTGGCTAGGGTCTCCCTTCACTAATTTCTTGCATTTATTGTAGCTAATCAGAAGCTCACAGTCAGGATTATTATTGTTTTTTTGTATATGATCTGACTTTCCCTTGAGTAACTTTTAAGAGCTTTAAAAAAAATCTTTAATACTCTTACAATTTCATTACAATGAGACCAAGTATGGATTTATGTTTGCCTCCTTAGTATCAGAGTGATATTAGAGGGTGGTCATGCTGGGAGTGAAATCCCACCACCTAGCGGTGTAAACTTGGGTAAGTTATACATATTCTCTCTTTTATAGTATTTTCACATGTAAAATGTCCTTATCTCAAGGTTATTAGAGGATTAATGAGTTCATACAAACTACATAGAATGGTGGAACACAGTTGTTCCATAAGTGTTAGACATTTTCATGTCTCCAATTTTAGAACCACTTCTATCATTTTAAAGTGCTTTTCTTCTACTGTATTTTTCTGCTACTATGA
The DNA here is from genome assembly GCF_036850995.1 of Saccopteryx leptura. NCBI lineage: Eukaryota > Metazoa > Chordata > Mammalia > Chiroptera > Emballonuridae > Saccopteryx > Saccopteryx leptura. Next base: position 164,182,093 of record NC_089507.1, read on the forward strand.
AATAATTATATGGCAACTCTCAATTCTCAATTATTATTATTATTATTATTTGTGACAGAGACAGAGAGGGACAGATAGGGACAGATAGGCAGGAAGGGAGAGAGATGAGAAGAATCAACTCTTCATTGCAGCTCCTTAGTTGTTTGTTGATTGCTTTCTCATGTGTGCCTTGACCAGGGGGCTACAGCAGAGTGAGTGACCCCTTGCTCAAGCCAGCGACCATGGGGTCATGTCTATGATCCCACACTCAAGCCAGTGACCCCGTGCTCAAGCTGGGTGAGCCCGAGCTCAAGCCGGCGACCTTGGGGTTTTGAACCTGGGTTCTCTGCATCCCAGTCTGATGCTCTATCCACTGCCCTACTACCTGCTCAGGCAAAAAAATGGACATTATTCTTTATTTTCCCCTTTGAGGAGCACAAACATACTATTTTAAACAGATTTATCATTTTGCATTCAATTCATGTTCTGATTATTGATCAGACTGATCATCTTTCTTGATAATGTGTTCGCTGGATATTGTGGGTGGGAAGCTTTTTTCTTTTCTCTTTCTCTATCTTCACTCCCTCCCATATTTCTTGCATTAATCTTTAGACTTCAGAGTTGCCTTCCTTTCAAGAGTAAAATCAGTACTGTAAGTCAGGATTCTACTTCTTCTACCAGTGGAGGAGTCTATCCCAGCCTCTTTCTTCAGTGGCCTGGCTATGGTCCCCTATTTTGCATTGAGGCACTTTTCTCCCATATCAACACTTGCTACTGCCTGTCCCCAGACCCATAGTCCAAACTCTCCATGCATGCCCATCCTCCTGAGTTTCTATAGTCTAGCTATATCATTTTGTTTTTCTTTTTATATTTTATCTGGCCTTGCTATGTGTTTGGAACAGAGGAGAGGTGTCACATCATGAACTTGTTTTCTACCAAGATGAGAAGTCAGCCTAACCAGGCGGTGGCGCAGTGGATAGAACATTGGCCTGGGATGCTGAGGACCTAGGTTCAAAACCACAAGTTGCTGGCTTGAGCACCAGCTTGAGTGCAGGGTCACCGGCTTGAGCGCAGGCTCATCCGGCTTGAGCGCAGGTTCACCAGCTTGAGTGCAGGGTCACTGGGTTGAGCGTGGGATCAGATATATGACCCCATGGTACTGGCTTGAGCAAGGGGTCACTGGCTTGACTGCAGCCCCCTAGTCAAGCCACATATGAGAAAGAAGTTAATGAACAACTAAGGTGCCGCAATGAAGACTGATCCTTCTTTGTTACCCACCCTCTCTTGCTAAAAAAAAAAAAAGAGAGAGAGAAAGATGGGAAGTCTTCCACAAGGCTTCTCCCCTCAACCCTGAGTCCCCTTCTGATTCAATTCCTTCCCTTCCTTTCAGAGTCAAGCATCTCTGAACTCCTTTTTGGTACACGGCAAGCTGGGCTCTGCCCCCACAAGCCCACTCGTTTTTTTATAGGTCACCAATGACTATGTGCTTGCTCAATCCCACAGGACCTTTTAAATCCCATGTTCCTGAACTATGTTGCTATTATCATTGGTGACATTTCCTTCTTTGGTGTTCTCTCTTTCCTGGGCCTTCATGACTCCCCAGCACCCCAATTCTCCTCCCACTTCTCAGGGAGCTCCTTCTCATCCATCTTTACGATGCTCTCCTATTTCCTTCTCCTTTAATGTTGCTATTTCCAAAGGCTCCACCCTTACTCTTCTTTCTTTATCCTTCACATATCCTTTTGCAATGTCTCCCACTCTTATGGCTTCAAACTTCTCTTTTTTCTTTTTTTAATTTTTTTTTTACTTACAAGGACAGAGAGAGAGAGAGTCAGAGAGAGGGACAGATAGGGACAGACAGACAGGAAGGGAGAGAAATGAGAAGCATCAATTCTTCGTTGTGGCACCTTAGTTGTTCATTGATTGCTTTCTTATATGTGCCTTGACCGGGGGGCTACAGCAGACCGAGTGACCCCTTGCTCAAGCCAGAGACCTTGGGCTCAAGCTGGTGACTTCGGGTTTTAAACCTGGGTCCTCTGCATCCCAGTCTGACGCTCTAGCCACTGCGCCACAGTCTGGTCAGGCCAAACTTCTCTTGCTTTACCACTTCTAAACCTGTATCTCTAGGTGTCAGCTTTGGATTTATACATTCAATTTCATACTAGTTATTTCACTAAATTTCCGAGCATGTCAAACTCAACCAGACCAAATCTGAACTCATGAACCTCTCCCAAACCACTCAAAAAGCTCCTTGTCTTGGTGGCACTACAGCCTATCTATGACAATTATCCCAGACCCCCTGAGCCAGTCGTCCCATTCTATTCCTAGATCTAATTAGGCACCAACGTATCTCCCTCTTTCTAATTAATCTTCTCTTCTCTATTTCTATTTTGGGCTGTGTTTTGACTCACTTGATCTGCAAGTCTCCTGTTTCCTCAACTAGTCTCTCCATACACCACAACCCTTTCTTTCCAGTCTCATCCTCGATCTTCTGTTCACTCTAGTGCCTGCCACTTTATGCTACAATGGTAGAACTTGCCTGTCCAAGTTGATAATGCCTCATACCAAACAGACGCTCAACAAATGTTTCTTGTACAATGAATTAATGCACTATTGAGATCATCCTTTCCTTTCAATGCAAAATAAAGAACTCAGATTCTCACTGCAAAGTTAAGACAAAGGCACTGGGGAAGATCATTGATATTTCCTAAACATCTATTACCTGTAGACTAGGTGGCTTATATTAATTGTTTGGTTCAGAACATTCACTGTAATTTTTTTTTTTTGTATTTTTCTGAAGCTGGAAACGGGGAGAGACAGTCAGACAGACTCCCGCATGCGCCCGACCCAGGATCCACCCGGCACTCCCACCAGGGGGCAATGCTCTGCCCACCAGGGGGCGATGCTCTGCCCCTCCGGGGCGTTGCTCTGTTGCAACCAGAGCCACTCCAGCGCCTGGGGCAGAGGCCAAGGAGCCATCCCCAGCGCCTGGGCCATCTTTGCTCCAATGGAGCCTCACTGTGGGAGGGGAAGAGAGAGACAGAGAGGAAGGAGAGGGGGAGGGGTGGAGAAACAGATGGCGCTCTCCTGTGTGCCCTGGCCGGGAATCGAACCCGGGACCTCTACATGCCAGGCCGATGCTCTACCACTGAGCCAACCGGTCAGGGCCTCACTATCATTTTAAAAACTGATTCAAGGAGATAAGAAAAATCAGAGGGAAGACTCTTTAAAATATAAGAATTTTACTACACCTCTAGGGAATAAAGAATACCCAAGGAAACAGTCTTTAAATAAGACGACTTTCTATTCTTGTCAATTTAGAATAACAGCTGGGAACAACAGGAGTAAAACTAGGTCTGTTGAAAACAGCTCCAACTCCTCCATCTCTCAAGGCTGATGCTGACTGCCCTTGAGATACGGTAGGACTCTTCCAGTACATGGCCCCAACATTGCAGCAGGATAAACCTGTTGAAGTCACTGAATGTTTGGCCCAATAAAACCACTTCTTGACTTTGTCTAATGTGACACAAAAACACCTGTTATCTGTAGGGGCACTGGCTTGGAATAATATAAAGCATATAGAGTTGGAAACATCCTTTATGTTGGACATTCCTATCTGTATAAATGTGTGATGATAACTTTCACCCAGCACCCCTTGGTGCAGACTTACAAAGTGGGTTATGGAAGACACAGTCTTCAGGGCAGCTAGAGAACAAATATGACAAAGAACATAATTCTCAAAAATATAAAGAACATAACTCTCCCTCCCAGAGGGAGTCACTAGTTAATTTTTTATCCTGAATTGTGTCAGAGAGAATATTGTTTCCAATAGTAAGAGTTTTTGAATAGTAAGCAAATCTCGGAGGAAGTAATGCAGTTATTGAAATGCATAGCTAAAGAAGGATATTAAGATATTGAGAAGGATACTAAGGATATTGAGTAGTACAAAATCACTTTTATGTTTCAAAAAGGCAATACTGTTTTCTACCAAACTGTCACAAAAAGCTTCAACAAAGGCAATGCTGTGTGTACAACTGGTATATCTGGTTCAATGTCATCTATTTCAAGAGATGCACATTTGGTTCTAAGCAAATTTAGCTGGGTGCCGAAAACAAGGCTTCACCCATAGATCAAAATTAAGTTACTAGAAAAATCAATCTTTCCAGTGTCCTTCATTCCTGAGAACCTTCCTTAATGCATTTCATGTTTCATTTCAATATTTCACTCTGGTTTTGACATGCCAACCAAGGTGAAGTTGAGTTAAAAACAAACTCAAACTCAAGATAGATTTCTAATTTCTTCTGAACATTTCAGCACCAAATAGTCAATTATTTGGTTTCCCTGAGTAGCTACTCCATGATGGCATTTAGATGATGCTTTATAACACGTAATTTTACTTCATGTAATGGTCTGCATATTTCAATGGTATTTATGACTGTCTCATTTACAGGGCTGGGAACAAGATGAAATTTTTAGATGCAGCTCCGAGAGGTTTATATTTAATAAGTTTATGTATCAAATAGCTGTAAAGTCTGATAGACAATAAACAGGTCTTCAATAGGTATTAGTGGGGAAGTATGATTTAACAGTTTAATATTGTTCAGGTAGAGTGGCTACTAGTCTCAGGAGATCAAGTGCAGAATTTGGTGGGCACAGCCCACCCAGGAGAGTAGATGGATACAATGCTTTCAGTGTATCAAAAACAAAACAAAACCTGCTTAGAAACCACCTCCATTGGAAATCATTAACTTCTTTTTCATAAGGTGAGTTTCTATCATCTCCTTGCCCCACTTATTTTAAAGACTAAAACACTGGCGGAAACTATGTTCTTGAAGGTGTTTATCTGATAGATGGCATCCAGGGAATTTAGAGAGAAATCTCTTTTACAAAGATGATGGTTCTGAACCTGAGTAGAGAAGATTCAACTCTTCCTTTTTCAGAACTCTATCAGGTCAATGGCATTAACAGGAAGCCAGTCAATACCCTGGAAAGGTTAACTATTAACCCTCCAGGCCTGAATGACTGAATAGCTCATCAGTGACCCCCCATTGGCAGAATCCAGCTAGTACAGTATTTACACTTTATACACAAACACGATTCAGGGCTTATATCCACTGTTCAGACATTTCAACATCCTGAAGTCTCATGCTGAATTTATTGAATTGAAGACACTACCAGTTACACCACCAAAAAGAAAAGTGATGAAGCCATCAACTCTAACACTCATTTCATTTTTAGGGGTGTTAAAACATAAAAAATAGCCACTTTAGACAGGATGAAATATGGAAACACCAATAACAGCTAACATGTTGAGCACTTACTATGTGTATCAAGCACTGTTCTAAACACTTTCCATGATCAATACATGTACTCTTCACAAGTACCCCATGAGTAGGGACTATTATTGCACTCAAGTGAAGTAACTCACCTGCACCAGCCGCTAAGCAGCTGACCCAGGAATCAAACCCAATTGGTCTAATGCCAGTGCAGGAGACCTTTCATCTCATCACCATTCTACCTACTTCCTGTTGATTACTGTCTTCGACAGGCGGCTGTCCCCTCTTGGTGCTAAGATGTGCCAATCAGGATCCCCTACAGGTGAGCGAAACCCAGGGAAAGACTGGTTCTGAAATAAGAATTCCCAACTTCCAAGCAGAAGGTCACTAAGGGGAGAGTCCAGGGCTCCGCCCATGACCACTCCCTCCTCCACCTCGGAAAGTGAACTCATAGGCTTCCAGGGTTATGTGATTTCTCAACTTATGTCTGAGGATGCTCCATTCTCAATGGTGGAAAAGGAGTAAGAAGTACAGACTTTGGAAGCGGGAGAACTTAGCACCTTCCTTCCACAAGAACTCTCCCAATTTCTCCACTTGTAGATCTCCTCCAAGGGTCTTACCCTAAAGTGGTTCCCACCAAGCACAACTGAAGGTAAAGAGTAGCAAAGAACCGTTGTTTACGGTGTATTTGACGTGCATCATTTCACTAAATTCTCCCCAAAATCCTCTGAAGCAGGCATTAGTTTCTCCTTTTCACAGCTGGGGAAATTCGGAACAATGAAGTCTCATTATTACGAGGCTCCAGAACCCCGCTTTGAACTCTGTTTAGTCAAGGCTGGTGAGTTCCCTGAATCTGATAAGACACTACATTTAGCTGGCCTGCTAAATGGGGCTGGCCAGCTGCTAGCTTTTGGCGGATTCCTAAAGTGTCCTCATCCAAAATGCTCCAAGATCCAAAGGTTGTCAGCCACCATTTGTCCTGAGCAATCCATTCAGTGAGGTACCAACACTGAGCTCAACAAATACAAACACTAAGTTCTAGGTAAATAAACAGGAAAGCTGGGCCTTGTATTTTTTTCAAGTGAACTTCACTGTTTTCCCACATGAATTAGGTCTCTTATGAGGGAAAAAGAAAAAAAAGGCCAAACATTTGGGAAACAACTGCAAGTGACAGGAACTGAGAATGGGTCACAGAAAATAACAGACATTCAAATCGCCTGAAATAGTATTGTAAAATGAAAGTGTGTTTTTTTTCCAAAATTTAGAAGACCAACAACATCCAGAAAAATACCAAGTATCATATAACAAACCATCACTACCCACCACTCGAGAACACATTTACACATTTTGTCATGTGTGATTCCCATTCTGCACCACCCTTTCCCACCATTTTAAAAAAAGAAAGTCTTGGCCCTGGCCGGTTGGCTCAGCGGTAGAGTGTCGGCCTGGCGTGCGGGGGACCCAGGTTCAATTCCCGGCCAGGGCACCAAGGAGAAGCTCCCGTTTGCTTCTCCACCCCCCCCCCCTCCTTCCTCTCTGTCTCTCTCTTCCCCTCCCGCAGCCAAGGCTCCATTGGAGCAAAGATGGCCCGGGCGCTGGGGATGGCTCCTTGGCCTCTGCCCCAGGCGCTAGAGTGGCTCTGGTCGCGGCAGAGCGACGCCCCGGAGGGGCAGAGCACCGCCCCCTGGTGGGCAGAGCGTAGCCCCTGGTGGGCGTGCCGGGTGGATCCCGGTTGGGCGCATGCGGGAGTCTGTCTGACTGTCTCTCCCCGTTTCCAGCTTCAGAAAAATACGAAAAAAAAAAAAAAGAAAAAAAAAGAAAGTCTCCCATTTAAAATCCTTTCCCCTCCTACTCCAGGCTGAGAGCTATCATAAATTTGTCATGACCTTGGTCCATGTTTTTATAGACTTTATACTTCTTACAACGGGCAAATGTATTCACAAACAATGTATTCTTTTTTGTGTGTGTGTGTGTGGCAGAGACAGAGACAGAGAGAGAGTCAGAGAGAGGGACAGATAGTGACACACAGACAGGAAGGGAGGGAGATGAGAAACATCAATTCTTCATTGCAGTTTCTTAGTTGTTCATTGATTTATTGCTCATATGTGCCTTGACGGGGGGGGGGGGGGGCTACAGCAGACTGAGTGACTCCTTGCTTGAGCCAGAGACCTTGGGCTCAAGCTGGCGACCTAGGGGTCTTGAACCTGGGTCCTCCACATCCTAGCCCGACGCTCTATCTGCTGTGCCACTGCCTGGTCAGGCAACAATGTATTCTTAAATGATTTTAATGGTTTCCCACAATTAGGTTTGTAAACGCCATTTGCACTTTAGTTTTTAATATGGGAGTGAAGTAGGGATTTAGTATTTTATTTTTCCATAAGAAATGTGAATTGTCTGACCAGGCGGTGGTGCAGTGGAAAGAGCATCTGCCTGGGATGCGGAGGATCCAGGTTCGAGACCCCGAGGTCACCAGCTTGAGCGCAGGCTCATCTGGTTTGAGCAAAAGCTCACCAGCTTGGACCCAAGGTCGCTGGCTTGAGCAAGGGGTTACTTTGTCTGCTGTAGCCCCATGGTCAAGGCACATATAAGAAAGCAATCAATGAACAACTAAGGTGTCGCAACAAAAAACTAATGATTGGTGCTTCTCATCTCTCTCCGTTCCTGTCTGTCTGTCCCTATCTATCCTTCTCTCTGTCTCTGTAAAAAAAAAAAAAAGAGAGAGAAATGTGAATTAACCCATTGTCATTTTCTGAGAAAATGACTCAATGTCTTTTCTCCCAGCTGATTTGAGATTCTTTATCTACTTTGTATCAAACTTCTATTATCAGCTTAGGTCTATTTCTATCTTTGTGCCAATACACACTCTTTTAATATGATTTTGTTATCTGGTGTGAGGACTCTCCTGTCATTGTTCTTTGTTCAAAATTTTTTCTGGCTATTTTTGGATTTTTATTCTTCCATTTGAATTTTACAGTCAATTTATGACAATTCTGTTGGATTTTTATTGAAATTATATGTAATTTGAGGATTAATTTAGGACAAAACCTACTTCTTTATTATACTTAGTTTTCCTATATATAAACATAAAGTATTTATCATTTACTCAGGACTTCATTATCTCCTTTAATAATTTGATCTATAAAAGTTAGATTGTTCCTAGGTCTCTTAAAGTTGCATTGGTTTTAATTATGGTGTCTGGCCCCACAGAGCTTCAAATGAGTTGGCGAGGCACAGATAGGGTTTTACAGAAACATGGGAGAGGTACACAGCCTTGGCTGTCACCATTAGCAGTTTGCACACTCAGCAATCTAGTCCAAATCACCTCCGTCTGCCTCTTCAAAACTTCGGGACACAACCTAGAGTACGAAATTACTCAGAACCTAGGCTTCCTGCAGTACAAAAATTTATTTCCTTATAAACATTTTTTTTTTGTATTTTTCTGAAGCTGGAAACGGGGAGGCAGTCAGACAGACTCCTGCATGCGCCCGACCAGGATCCACCCGGCATGCCCACCAGGGGGCGATGCTCTGCCCATCTGGGGCGTTGCTCTGCTGCAACCAGAGCCATTCTAGCGCCTGAGGCAGAGGCCACAGAGCCATCCTCAGCGCCCTGGCAAACTTTGCTCCCTCCAATGGAGCCTTGGCTGCAGGAGGGGAAGAGAGACAGAGAGGAAGGAGAGGGGGAGGGGTGGAGAAGCAGATGGGTGCTTCTCCCTATAAACATTTTTTGGATGAATGCAATCAACAATGATGCTGATAATAGTCCTGATCAGGCTATTTTTTCTCCTCTATTTTATTAATGAAATCAGGATATTACCCACAAGAAAAAAAGACTGAAAACTTCTGCTTCATGGCAAAAGAAAAACAAAAACAAAAAAAGACAAGTGAAAACCTTGAGTGAGTTTTCTGACTTCTCTTTGCAACATGTGCATAGTTTCTTAATTTTTATAAGGCGCTTTTTTTTTTTTTTAAATTTAGTGAGAGGAGGTGAAGCAGAGAGACAGACTCCCCTATGTGCCCTGACTGGGATCCACCTGGCAAGCCCATTAGTGGGCAATGCTCTGCCCATCTGGGGCCACCGCTACACTGCTCAGCAATGAAGCCATTTTTTTTTTTTTATTACATGAAGCAGAGGCCACAGAGCCATCTTCGGCACCTGAGGCCAATTCACTCAAAACAATTGAGATAAGGCTTTTTTTTTAAGAAGAAAGAAGTACGTATATAAATAAAACAATTTTTTACTGAACCATGTGAGTGAGAGTAGATGTTACTTCATTCCCGAATATGTTAGCATGTGTCCTAAGAACAGGGACCTTCTCCTATATATTCAGTGTAATGATCCCAGGCAAGAAACTTCATATTGACTCAATACTATCCCATACTACTATATATGGCCCATGTTCAAATGACCCCACTTGTCCCAAAAAAATCTTTTCTTGTTCTCTGTACGGTATCTCCCCCCTTAATCCAGAATGTATTCAAGGAATGGAGCATTAAATTTAGTTGTTGACTTACATTCATCTCCTTTCATCTAGGGCAGTTCCCCAGGTCTTTGTTTTGATTTTGGTCTTTTAATGACATGTTCTTTTTTGAAGAGTTTGGCTGGTTGTTTTGTGTCGTGTTCCTCGATCTGGATGTGCCTGACTATTTCCTCCCTTGAATTCAGGTGAAACATTTGTCAAGTATAACCCGTGGGTAATGCTGTGTCCTCAGTATATCACAACGGGAGGCACATTATGTCAGTGTCTCCAAATGTTGGTGATGCAAAATTGGCTCACTTGATGGTGTCCATTAGATTTCCCCACTGTTTGAAAGTGATAAATAAATCTGGGGTGATACTCTGAGGCAGGGTGAATTCCTGGTCCCCAACATTGTCTCACTCAATGGTGTCAGCATCCACTGATGACTCTTGCTTGAGTCTATTGTTACTACAGTGGCTGTAAAACGGTCGCCCAGAATTTGATACTTGGCATTGCTTTTCTACCTCTGACCTCTGTTTCCCTAACCATGATTCAGCCAAGTCCCTTTGATTATGCTGCTTTGACCAGTTTGGTTAACTCTCTTCCTGACCCTCAGGACCAACAGGTCAGCAGAGGCAGGCTGCTTTTAGATCCACCACAGCCCTGGTGAACCCTGCTTATAGACAGAAAGCAAATATTACTTTAAGTTCTATCTATTAATAGTCACTCTTACTAGCCATAAATTCTAGCTTCTCTGGATGCAGAGATAACCAGCTTGTGATTACACCCAACCAGGAAGCTAGTCCTCATGCTGGAGAGATGCTCATTTTGCCAGTATTTTTTTTAACCTCCAGCTCTTAGATCACAAACAACCACAAACAGCAAAGGCAACATCTTAAGAAATCAAACATGATCTGTTTTCCATTGTCCTCAAAATGACACTATTAGCCTGACCAGGCGGTGGCCAAGTGGATAGGGCGTCGGACTGGGATGCGGATGACCCAGGTTCGAGACCCCGAGGTCACCAGCTTGAGCGCGGGTTCATCTGGTTTGAGCAAAAAGCTCACCAGCTTGGACCAGGTCGCTGGCTCGAGCAAGGGGTTGCTGGGTCTGCTGAGGGCCCGCAGTCAAGGCACATGTGAGAAAGCAATCAATGAACAACTAAGGTGTCACCCCCTTACTTCCAAACCAATGAAATAAAGGTATTACAAAGTGAAGCCTAGCATCTTAAAAAAAAAAAATGACACTATTAGACATAGATTGAGAAGGCCACTGACTTCCCACTCCATGGACTGAAATGGATAATAATCCTTTGAAACCACAAATGGAGGTGGGGGGTGTCCTGTGCAGCCTTCTTTTTAGCATGTACTGGTTTATTAGAGAAAATTGTAGATTTTGTAGGTAGCTTGTTATAATAGTCTAAGGTTAATAATAGAATCATAAAAGTTAAAGACATCAGAGATCATGTCTAAAAATAAAGTAAATGTTTTGTTTCCTTTCTATAATCCTTAATCAGAAGCCATTTAAGGAAAAGATAATCAGCTTCAGGCACCTATAAATATGAATTCTCCGGTTCTCACCAGCACTCTGCTTTACAAATTAACTTGAGCACATTCTGAAACGTGTAAATGAATTATTTCACCCTGCATCCATCCATATCTCCTTCTTGGTGTCAAAAATAAAAATACTAATATTAGCCTGGCCTGTGGTGGTGCAGTGGATAAAGCATGCATCTGGAATGCTGAGGTCGCTGGTTTGAAACCCTGGGCTTGCCTGGTCAAGGCACACATAACAAGCAATCAATGAACAACTAAAGTGAAGCAACTATGAGTTGATATTTCTCGCTTCTCTCACCTCTCTCTCTCCTCTCTCTGTAAAATCAGTAAGTAAAATCTTTTAAAAAAAATACTCTAACAATGAAATGAACTTCACAATTACTGTACTATTAAAATAACAAATCCTCAACAGAGTTCTCCTCAGAAGTTAAAATTCCCTCTCTGTCAGCTGGTAACTTCAGCAGAAGCTCTCTGTGATCCACAGAAGAACTTTTCTGGCCATCTCTCCAAGGCAACATGAAGTTGAGCCAAGTCAACGAACTGAAATGTTGACTTCATTCATACAAAGGACGCACTCACTCTAGGGAAAAAACTAAATTTCTCAGGTAGACCTTTGTAGTTCACTCAATGAGATTGTCTAATTCCCTAAAATTAAGGGCAAATCAGTGATTGAAAATGAGCTACCTGATTTGTGATGGCACAGTGGATAAAGCGTTGACCTGGAATGCTGAGGTCACGGGTTAGAAACCGTGGGCTTACCTGGTCCAGGCATGTACAGGAAGCAGCTACTGAGAGTTGAAGCTTCCCACTCCTAGCCCCCCTGCCCCACAAACATCTTTCTTCTCTCTAAAATCAATAAATAAAATCTTAAAAAAAAAAAGAGAGAGAAAATGAGCCTTTTTTTTTTTTTAAATAGAGACAGAGAGAAGGATAGACAGACAGGAATGGAGAGAGATGAGAAGCATCAATCATCAGTTTTTCGTTGCGACACCTTAGTTGTTCATTGATTGCTTTCTCATATGTGCCTTGAACGTGGGGCTACAGCAGACCGAGTAACCCGTTGCTCAAGCCAGCGACCCTGGGTCCAAGCTGGTGAGCCTTGCTCGAATCAGATGAGCCTGCACTCAAGCTGGTGACCTCGGGGTCTCAAACCTAGACCCTCCACATCCCAGTCCGATGTTCCATCCACTGTACCACTGCCTGCTCAGGCGAGCCCTTTTTTTGTGTGTGTGGTGAAAGAGACAGAGAGAGTCAGAGAGAGGGACAGATAGGGACAGATAGACAGGAACGGAGAGAGATGAGAAACATCAATTCTTTGTTGCGACACTTTAGTTTTTCATTGATTGCTTTCTCATATGTGCCTTGACCGGGGGCAGGGGGTGCTACAGCAGACCAAGTGATCCCTTGCTGGATCCAGCGACCTTGGGCTCAAGCTGGTGACCTCAAGGTCTTGAACTTGGGTCCTCCACATCCCAGTCCAATGCTCTATCCACTGCACCACTGCCTGGTCAGGCAAAAATGAGTCTTAATTAAAGAGAAAATGCAATAAGAAGAAGCTGGACTTGAAAGCATGGGATGGTCCTTCTCAGGACCTGCGTGCTCTCTGTCCTGGAATACCCAGAACTTTCTTTTTCCTGTCACTCCTCTCCCTAGATATCCTCACTTTCAACGCTGAATCGCGACCTACACCTCCCCTTAAACTCCAGATTCATACACCCAACTACATACCTGAAACTTCCACTAGATGTCTCACCGGGGATTTAAACTGATTGTGTCTCAAATAGGGCTCTGATTTCCCCTCCGAACCTGCCTCTCCCCCAGTGTTCCCCATATGGCAACATCACCACCATCTACTCAGTGTCAACAGACAAAGCTGGGAATTCTGAGGTCATCCTTGTTTTGCCCCCTTCTCATGCGTCAATCCTAACAGAAAGTCAGTTTGCAAAATATAGCTACATCCCTCCTCTCTTTATCCACGGCCATCTGTCCAGCCTAAGCCGCAGTGTCTTTGGTGTGGATGATTGCGATCACCTGCCGACAGGACTCCCTGCTTCCGTTCTAGCTGTCCTATCAACCACTGTCCATAGAATGGCCATAGCAAACGTCTGTCAACACCAGTCACCCAATGTAACATGGTTTCCTAGACTGGATTCTGGAATGGAAAAAGGGACATTAGTGGGAAAACAGGCAGAACCCGAATAAAGTCTGTAATTTTGAAAAATGTATCATACTTTTACAACTATTAACATAGGGGAAGCTGGGTAAAGGTATACAAGAACTCTCTGTTCTGGCTTTGCAACTTTAGTGTAAATTTAAGATTATTACAATCTAAAAAGCTTATTTAAAAACCCCTATAAAGGAAGAATATGATGGTTAGCTCGATCGGTAAGAGCATCTTCCTGAAACACCCAACATTGTGGGTATGATCACCGGTCAGGGCACATACAGGAAGTGACCAATGAATGCTCAATTAAATGAAACAACAAATGTATGCTTCTCTCTCTCTCTCAAATAAATCAATAAAAGTAAAACCACAGATATAATTTCTCTCCTTTGCTCAAAATCCTTACATAATTTTCTACTACACTAAAATTCAAATTCTTTGCCACAGTCTCATAGGTCTCACATGACCTGGCTTCTGTTACTTTTTAAAACAAAAATCTCATTTCCTAGCAGTCTGCTCTCACTCCTAATGCTCTGGCCACTGCTTTTCTGACCAGTTGGGTAGATTAGCGCCCACCCTAAGTTCCTGGCACACCAGGCTGTACCAGGGGCTGGGACCTTTACCCTTATTTCCTCGTATTGGTCTGCTAGGACTGCACAACAAAGACGCCTGACTGAGTGGCTCAAACAACATGGTTCTGTTTCCTCACGGTTCTGGAGGCTGGAAGGTCCAGTTCAAGATTGGGTTTGGTTTCTTCTGAGATCTCTCTCCTTGGCTGCAGACAGCAGCTCTTTGCTGTGTCCTCGCATGGTCTCTCTCAGATGGTTTTTCCTCTGTAACTGTACACCCTTAGTTTTATGTGTCCAAGTTTTTCTCTTCTTTTAAGAACACCAGTCAGATTGGTGTAGGCTCACCCTAATGGCCTCATTTTAACTTAATTACCTCTTAAAGGCTTCATCCCTAAACACATGTCACATTCTGAGATACAGTAGTTCAACAGAGCTCAGCCCAAAGCAGCTCCCTTGCCTGGGTGACCCTTCAGATGGTTGGCTCCTTCTCGTCCTCAGGTCTTCCACAAACTTGTCACCTCTTCTGCAAGGCATTTCTTGACCACATGGCTTCACGCTGGGCTCCCCTTCGGTCCCATTCATTGCCTTCTTTGCACTTACTCCAGCTGGAATATTTTGTCTTTATGCTTATTATCTGCTTTTGTCTACGCTGTGAACATTGGAAGCTCCATCTGTCTTACTGCCAGATCCTCAATGCCGCTCATATCTCTGGACATAAAATTTGTTGAAGAGAAAATACTCAATAGTTTATTTACAATGCAGACAAAGCAGAGTCTCATTAAGGTAATCGTTGTGAACACGGTTAATCCCAAGGTATGACCTCAACTGCAGCAATACCTAACATCTGTCAGCACTTAACTGGCGAGGACGTGTTTCCAGGTAAATTAACCTGTATGAATCCACCACTCTGTGACGCTAATCATCCTCCACATTATTGACTCTACTTTCTTGATAAGGAAACCAAGACTCCATTGCTTCACATAATACACCCGGGACTTCAGTAGTGATCTTTTTGATTACTACAAAGACTTAACTCTGTGTTCTTTCACTACAACACAGCTGAACTAGACTCTAAAT
This sequence comes from Saccopteryx leptura, assembly GCF_036850995.1. NCBI lineage: Eukaryota > Metazoa > Chordata > Mammalia > Chiroptera > Emballonuridae > Saccopteryx > Saccopteryx leptura. Next base: position 164,197,173 of record NC_089507.1, read on the forward strand.
CAATTCCAAATACTTCTTTGTAGGCAACCTTCAAGGAGAGTTCTGTGAAGGGCACAGCCTTCTGCTTCCAGAAACTAAACTGAACCCATTTTTCCCATTGGATCAGAGGAGGTTACAATGGCTAATAAGAATAAATACAGCACCTTCAAGCCCGTGCGTTGTGTGTGTGAGTGGTGGTGGTTACAGACATGTTTTCTGTAAACTGCTCTATCTCTAGGGGTATAAAGAAGTGGAGAAATTTAGAGACTCTGATTTCCTGTTTCACAGTTGGTTTTAAATAGCACTCACTATTTCTTTTATATCTATGTTCTCGGCCTTGATGCTGCCCAGGTTCATGTGGGGGAGCTTTACAAACCCCCATGTCTGGATCCCACCCCAGACAAGTGGAACCAGAATTCCTGGGTGGGATGGTGGTGGGGCGGTGGCATTGGTGTTAAAACTTCCCAGGGGACTGTACTATTAGTCACAAATGAAAAACATTGCTCTAGACCAGGGGTCTCAAACTCGCGGCCTGCCAAACAATTTTGTGCGGCCCGCAGACTAAGTACTTTGTGGATTAGTCTGCGGGCCGCACAAAATTGTTCGGCGGGCCGCATGCGGCCCGTGGGCCGCGAGTTTGAGACCCCTGCTCTAGCCCCTCAGATGGGGTGGGGATCTAGTCTACAAATGGCACATTCTACACCACCCCCATAACGAGAATAGCAGGTTTCACTGGAGGGTGGACTCTAAAACTGCATATACTCCCAATTGGCAAATTCAGTGTTCCTACTGGGATAATGTTCTACCCTCATGGGTGCTGGCTGGTTTAGACCAGTGAAAGCTGGTTTAGCTTTCAGGACCAGTGAAAGCTCAGGGGAATGGAACCCAGTCATGAGCCATTACTCATACTTCTCAGGTGAGGCCAGTGTGCAGCCAAGGTTGAGAACCACTCACTGCTTTAAATGGTGCTTGCTTTGTCTGGAAGAGGAAGTACAGGCAGGGCTGCTCCCTATTAACTCCAGTGACCAACAGTAACCTGGCAGGAGCCACCACATGAGTGCTAAGCACTGACTCGCGCAGATCGAGATTTATAACCTTGGTCAAACAACAGAACCATAACTTGGCAGGGTGCCATCCCCCCTGTATAAATTAAGGCTTACATAATTCTCAACAATATGTGCATAAAATAAATGGACCTCAATTTACGACAACTTTCCCACTGTGTCCTGGTTAATGTAGTCACAATTTACTGGTTTTCCCAATCATAAAGAGACTATTTTTTTTTTTTTTTTTTTTTTTTTTAGAGACTAGTTTTGTCTGACTAGGCAGTGGCGCAGTGGATAGAGTGTCAGATTGGGATGTGGAGGACCCAGGTTCAAGACCCCGGGGTCGCCAGCTTGAGCACGGGCTCATCTGGTTTAAGCAAAAGCTCACCAGCTTGGACCCAAGGTCACTGGCGTGAGCAAGGGGTTACTCAGTCTGCTGTAGCCCCATGGTCAGGGCACATATGAGAAAGCAATCAATGAACAACTAAGGTGTCGCAACAAAAAACTGATGATTGATGCTTCTCATCTCTCTCCGTTCCTGTCTGTCTGTCCTTATCTATCCCTCTCACTGACTCTCTCTGTTTTTGTAAATAAATAAATAAATAAATAACTTAGCAATGTTATTTAAAAAAAAAGAGACTAGTTTTATTTTAACACAGAGGAGAAGATATTTAAACTAGTTTTTTTAAAATATACTAGATATCAGGTCATGTAAAAAAATGATTTACATGGTGATTGATGATAGGATAACAATATGCACTATGATCACTAATCAATATGATTACCACTAGCATCTTTCAATTTAATCAACGCTTATTGTCATCAATTTCATTAAATTTTTGGCAGGTAGGGGAGGAGACAGGGTGTAGGTAGCAGTATGAAGGATGGCAGCTGAATGACAAAACTATACAGCCAGAAAATGCAAAGAAATGGAGTTGATGAAACACTCTGGCAAAGCTGTGAGACAAGAACTATCCACGTGCTCGCTTCAGTGGTACATATACTAAAATTGGAATGATACAGAGAAGATTAGCATGGCCCCTGCGCAAGGATGACACGCAAATTCGTGAAGTGTTCCATATTAAAAAAAAAAAAAAAAAAAAGAACTATCCATGATGGCACTGCTTTCTTTGGTAACTCCGCCTCCCAGCAAAACTGCCTCCTTACCCACGGACGGAGAAGCACGTGGCAGCACACACCATCTGCTTAACCTTTGAGTAGTATGAACGTTCACGTATGTCCTCGTGCCTCCTGATCATCCAGAGGACAAAAATTTTTATTTTTTATATTATTTATTTATTTATTTATTTATTTATTTTGTATTTTTCTGAAGCTGGAAACGGGGAGAGACAGTCAGACAGACTCCCGCATGTGCCCGACCGGGATCCACCTGGCACACCCACCAGGGGTGGCGCTCTGCCCACCAGGGGGCGATGCTCTGCCCCTCCGGGGGGTCGCTCTGCCGAGACCAGAGCCACTCTAGCGCCTGGGGCAGAGGCCAAGGAGCCATCCCCAGCGCCCGGGCCATCTTTTGCTCCAATGGAGCCTTGGCTGCGGGAGGGGAAGAGAGAGACAGAGATGAAGGAGGGGGGGTGGTGGAGAAGCAAATGGGCGCTTCTCCTATGTGCCCTGGCTGGGAATCGAACCCGGGTCCCCCCGCACGCCAGGCCGACGCTCTACCGCTGAGCCAACCAGCCAGGGCCAAAAAATTTTTATTTTAAAAATGTGTAAGGTGCCTGACCAGGTGGTGGCGCAGTGGATAGAGTGTTGGACTGGGACACAGAGGACCCAGGTTCAAAACCCCAAGGTTACTGGCTTGAGCGTGGGCTCACCAGCTTGAGTGCAGGGTCGCTGGCTAAAGTATGGGATCATAGACATGACCTCACGGTCGCTGGTTTGGGCAAGGGGTCACTCTGCTCTGCTGTAGCCCCCTAGTCAAGGCATATATGAGAAAGCAATCAATGAACAACGAAGGAGTTGCAATGAAGAACTGATGCTTCTCATCTCTCTCCCTTTCTGTTTGTCCCTCTGTCTCTGTCACAAAAAAACACACAAAAACTTTAAAAATGTGTAAGGCAACATTAAAAAAAAGGCATATGTATGTTTTTCTTGTTTCTATAAATTGGTTATCAAACAAACATGATTTTAAGTTAATAAAACTGTAACTGGGACTAATTTCATTTTTTGAAAAATACTCAGTCTCGGGGGTCAGTGAGCATGAAAAAAACCTCACTACTCAAAGGGTTAAGGCCCTAGTTTTGCACCCTTGTACAACTCTATCTTTTAATAATTAAAGTGAGCATTATTGCATAAAAATGTATTTCTTGTGGTCTGATTTCAAAGCATGAACAAGTGTGAATGAAAACCAGTGAAGTCTCCCTTTGCCGCCTCCCTGGGACCAGCATTGAACCAGTTGGGTGATCAACAGCCACTGCTGAATATGCAAATCAGAGGCAGCCAAACTGGCCAAGAAGTCTCATCAAGCTGAGGTTGGCTCCTTGGGCCAGTAGCCTCAGCAGCATAACCTAGGGATCTCTGGAGCAGAGACAGGCAGAGGCTGAAACGGGAACTTGGGCCAAAGCACACTCTGGACCTCGTCAGAGTAACAGGATGGCAGGCGTGGATGTGGGCAAGCCGGGTGCTGTGACAGAGGAACAGGGAGCTGGCCCCAGGGGCAGTCTCTGAGTAAGCAAGTGGGAGAGGAGATCACATGGGGTACATACAACAGCTGGCGTGTCTCCCAGAGGAAGCACATTGTGCTGACGAGGAACACACAAATATGCCCATGGCTTGCCGCTTCTCCTGCTGGCCTGCAGATGTTGCTGAGAGGCCTGGCCTTCGGTAGGGGCAGGGGATACCACCGACTCTGGGAGAGATAACGTGGTTCTTTCAATTCCTAGGAGTAGTAACCAAGCTAAATTTCTAAAAGAGTTGTGAAAAGGACTTAGCACCCACTGGAAAGGGATACAAGATAATACGTGATAATTGTGTGAATTTTTTGACTCTTTGAACTGAGCCGAGGATAACCCAGAAGATTTTACTGTTCCTACCAACCTACAGGGACCATGGTGAGGCCACATGACCTTATACCTCCTTAAGTACAGCACTCTTTATTCATGAGGGCAGGGCCAAAGAGGAAAAGAGAAAGTAAGGGAATTTGTTTGGAAAGACTAAAAGATGTTAAGAAAACACAAAAATAAAAACAATTAACATAGTGCCAGACAGAGCAATTCAGACTTACCTGATCTGTTCCACCCTTTCCCTGATGGTCATTAAAATGGTCAAGCCCACTTCAATATCCAGGGACTAGCAATTACTTAAGGGAAATACAAGTATGGAATGCACTACAACCAGTAAAAATCATACTGGGAAGGACACTTCATGACATGTTAAAAACAGCATATTAGGCCCTGGCCGGTTGGCTCAGCGGTGGAGCGTCGGCCTGGTGTGCGGGGGACCCGGGTTCGATTCCCAGCCAGGGCACATGGGAGAGGCGCCCATTTGCTTCTCCAACCCCCCTTCCTCTCTGTCTCTCTCTTCTCCTCCCGCAGCCGAGGCTCCATTGGAGCAAAGATGGCCCGGGCGCTGGGGATGGCTCCTTGGCCTCTGCCCCAGGCGCTGGAGTGGCTCTGGTCACGGCAGAGCGACGCCCCAGAGGGGCAGAGCATCGCCCCCCGGTGGGCAGAGCATCGCCCCTGGTGGGTGTGCCGGGTGGATCCCGGTTGGGCGCATGCGGGAGTCTGTCTGACTGTCTCTCCCCGTTTCTAGCTTCAGAAAAATACAAAAAAAAAACAAAAAACAAAACAAAACAAAAAAACCCCAGCATATTATATGGCTCAATTTTAAGAGAAATAGTTAAAAAATAAATTCACCAATAATATGCAACATGAACCAAAATGCTAATAGCAATTAGTTCTGAATTATAGAATTAGTACTGAGGTTTTTTTCTCCCCCCATGCCTTTTGGGGGGACATTTTCGAGTTTTAATAACCATGTGTTCATTTTCCAATCAGAAAAAAGCCATTATTTTACAAGGGTTCAGGTTAAACACTGAGTAACACTATTTTAGACAACAGGCTTTGATGAAATTGGCCCCAAGGTATCTCTGATTTCAGGCTCTGACAAGTAAACAATCCTGAACTTTTCCTTTGGGGTCACTAGCCACCAGGGGATGCTAACTGCTGGGGATGCTGAACTTACTGGGCGTAGAGTGCCCTTGCCAGTACCTCCTTCTTTCCTCTGGAAAGGTCCAGGAACTCTGCGGAAGGCATTCGGCTGGACAGCTGGTAGAAAGATCTATGAACTTTCTTTTTCTGGAAGGGGCCAGGCAGTAGATGTTTAAGGCTCTGTGAGCAGCACGGAAGGAGCCGAGATATACACGAGTGAGTGAGTGAGTGAGTGAGGCTGTGTTCCACTGAAACTCTGTCGACACAACATGTAGCTGGCTGACTCCTGAGAAACTCTGGGTTTCCTACGTTAGTTCTAGAAGCTGAAGTGACTAGGTGAGGCCAAGTCAGTCCCTGCACATAGATGGGTTGTTACTGAATGCCGCTCCTCAAGCTCTCCCATTTTGAGGGTCGACTAGTGGGGACTGTTTACCCAAAGGAAGGGTATCCACCACCATAAAACTTAACATTTCTGAGTCATTTAATATGTTGGTTTCCCCCCAGCTAAGCTAGGAGTACCTGAGGTTTGACAAATGAGCCTCTGTATTTTAATAACATTGATGTATCATTCAGTGATACATAAATAGTATAAAAGGTGCTTGATGCCCCCTGTCTGAACACCGAATGAATGACTGAGCGTCTCCCTCACCAAGTTGGTGAAATGCAGTTCTTGGGTGACACCTCTTGGGAACCACTCAAGCTTTGTCCAGGCAGACTCCACCTTGAATGGGACAATTTATGTCCTGCTCAAAAAAGAACCAGACTGCCTGACAAGGCGGTGGCACAGTGGATAGAGCGTCGGACTGGGATGCCGATGACCCAGGTTTGAGACCCCGAGGTCACCAGCTTGAGCGCGGGCTCATCTGGTTTGAGCAAGGCTCACCAGCTTGGACCCAAGGTCGCTGGCTCAAGCAAGGGGTTACTCGGTCTGCTGAAGGCCCACGGTCAAGGCACAGATGAGAAAGCAACCAATGAACAACAAAGGTGTCGCAATGCACAACGAAAAACTAATGATTGATGCTTCTCATCCCTCCATTTCTGTCTGTCTGTCCCTGTCTATCCCTCTCTCTGTCTCTGTAAAAAAACACAAAAAACAAAAACACCCAGACCTTCTAGTAGAAATTGCTCCTCCCAGGTAGGAACTTCTAGAAGGTGTTAACACAAAGAACCACAGAGCAGGTCTGGCCAAAGCTGTCCCGTCTAGAGGTTTCTTAGTTCTTCTCAATGACTTTTCATAGGAAAGAAGGTTTTCAAGTTGACGATGTTTCTGAGTCTATAGTCCTGCTTCATGGCACTTAGGTACCTCAACAACCTCCTGCATCCTTTTTTTTTTTTTGCATGCTTTTGGCTAAGTGAAGGCACCCTTGGGGTTACTTTGTTATCTTTCTTGCTCATTTTGACACAGTCACAATCCTCATCATTCTCCACAAATGCAAAACATGCAAATGAAGAAGAAATTACAGGTGGAAGCTCTTCAGCTTCTACATCCAGACTCTCCCCTCAAAGTGTCCTGAGGGAACAAACCTATAGCCCAACCTCAGGGTAAGACTCTGGAGAGGTAAAAATATTCACTCTCAAAGAGAAGGGAACTATTCCAACAGAAAGAGGCTGGGGTAAAAGCCAGCTCAGAAGATGGGTTTTTAAACAATACTAATAAACAAAGTATTTGCCTGAAATGTAGTAAGAGTCGGAATGCCTCAGGAGGTAAATGTTTTGCAGGATATGTGTGTACCTGTATAGATATGTGCACATAAGCACAGTCCAGAAACTATATACAGAATGCACACATATACTTGATTATACTTTTTATAAGTAAATATTAACAGACACTGAGATGTGTGCAATCCAGTGATCAGAAACCAAATCTGAGAGGCCCCCATCTTTCTCTCAGTCCCAATGACAATTATTCCAGGTCACAGAAATTTCTGCACATAAAAATGAGAAGAAAAGCTAGACAATAAAATAATTTAGAAAGAAATCCCAGGGCACCAGCCCACAGAAGTCAAAGGCCAGAACTTCTCTGAGGCCCCAGACACGGCTGCTAGTCCTGGACACACTGGGGCTGGAAAAGAAAGGTTTTTCTCAGAGCCCAAGACACAAGAGCACAGTGGGGAGTGGGGTGGGGTGGGGCTACTCACGCTGTCGTTGCTTCCTTTGTTGTCCTCATACTTGGTTTCTATATGAATGGAGAATTTCGGCAGAAAGGAACACTATGGAAAAAGAGATTAAGGTTTCATCAGCATACCATTTTTTTCTCTTTTTACATCTCCAGTACAGCCTCTGGTGCTCTCTTGACTGTGTGGTCAGGAGCCCTGTTTGTGATCAGAAATACTGAAATACATAGTTCAATATCCCAACTCAGACACGAAAAGCCGCCTTTGGCAACATGAACACAATTTCACCCAGAAGTCAGGCTAGAGAGAATAAGCAAGGAATGGAGGCAAGTCGCTGAGGAGGACATTTCCAAAAGGATTGTTTTTTCATCCTTACACAGGCTTGAGAAAAGCAAACTCCGGAATCAGAGGCAATGCCAGTTCTAGGTGCTTACCTCTGGAAGCAGCTCCCACTGCTGCAACCTGAGGACCCAGCCTTGCCCTTTTATAAGTATTCACATAAAGCTAGGCAAGTGGAATAGTAGAACCTTAGGACCATATATTTGTAAAGTCGGACAGACCTGCCTTTTAGTTTTGGATCTATCACTTGATAGTTGTATGACATGTTGTTTTAACTTTTCTGAACCCTAGCAGTATTAAAAAAGGAATACTAATTATTACCTAACAGTAACACTATGAGGGTTAAATAAAATCATGTTCTGGGCATACAGTCAGAATTCAGTATGGCTATGGCTGAGCCTGACATAATGGCAGCCCCTCCTACTGCCGCTGCTGGCACAGTGGAGAGAAACCCCAAATGCACATCACCCCCTACTGTTCCAGTCTCACTGAGTTACAGTCTACGGATCCAGTTGATATTAAGCCTTAAGTTAGCTGAAAAAGAGGATTTTGATGAATGTTCACCTAACCTCCCTCCTGCTGGCACCAAGCTGGGTTAACTTTCTTGGCTACCAGAAATGGGATTGAAGACTAATGGGTAAAATGACCCAGCACTCCACCAGGAGCTGCAGGTGTTAAAGAAATGACAATTGGGCTGATACGCTCAGTCCCAAAGTATGTCTTCTATATCAGGGACAGGTCTGAGTGTTTGCAAGTTCTAATTCATTTATTCCTTGTAATCATCCCGTAAAGTAGGTACTGTTATTATGACCCCACTCTAAAGATAAGAAAACAAAGGCACAGAGAGGTTAAGAAAATGGCTCACAGCCCTGGCCAGTGGCTTAGCGGACAGACTGTTGGCCCTGTGTATGGACGTCCCAGGGTTTGATTCCTGGTCAGGGCACTTAGGAGAAAGGACCATCTGCTTCTCCTCGCCTCTACCTCCTCCTTTTCTTCCTCTTCCCCTCCCATAGCCAGTGGCTTGATTGGTTTGCACGTGGCCCCTGGTGCTGATGATAGCTCCAATGGAGCTCATAAGCCTCAGGTGCTAAAAATAGCTCAGTACTCAAACATTGGCCCTATATGGGGTTGCCAGGTGAATCCTGGTTGGGGTGCACATGGGAGTCTGCCTCACTATCTCCCTTCCTCTCACCTAAAAAAAAAAAAAAAAGGCTCACAATTGCACAGCCAGTAAATACTAGAGTCAGGACTGAAAATCTGGTGGTCTGGTCTAGGGACTATCCCCACTGGTTTTTGAAGTTGAGTCTCTGAACCTTTAGCAGAAGCAGCAGCCTGGAACTTGTTAGAAATAAATTCTTGGGCCCAACCTCAGACCCACTGACTCAGAAACTGTGGGGTGGGGCCCACGGCTCTGCATTTATGAAGCCTCTCAGGCATGCTGACGATGCACATTCAAGTGTGAAAACTACTTCACTGCTTCATGCACAGGTAGTAAAGAGGGAGAATGCATTAGCTAAAGTCCTGAGGTCCATAATACCCACCCTCGCCCATGTGTGGGGGATTCCCTTTCAGCCCAGCTTAGACCCCGAGGCATCTGTACAACAAGGCGGGGGCTTTGGACATGCTATTGAAAACTTCCCTGACATCACAGGCCGGTGTGATTCAGTATTCATCTGTCTTAATTCAAAGGAAACAAGCTGAACTGTGACTAAGGAAACACAGAAACAGTCCATCCTAGTCATTGCCTTTGTGGAAAATGTGGTCCTGTGATTATTCATTGATGCCTTATTTCTTTTTTTGGTATTTTTTCTGAAGTGAGAAGCGGGCAGGTAGAGAGACAGACTCCCATCTGCCCCTGACTGGGATCCACCCGGCATGCCCACTAAAGGCGATGCTCTGCCCCTCTGGGGCGTTGCTCCATTGCAACCGGAACCATTCTAGCACCTGAGGCGGAGGCCACGGAGCCGTCCTCAGTGCCCGGGCCAACTTTGCTCCAATGGAGCCTTGGCTGCGGGAGAGGAAGAGAGAGATTGAGAAAAAGGAGAGAGGGAAGGGTGGAGAAGCAGGTGGGAGTTTCTCCTGTGTGCCCTGGCTAGCAATCAAACCGGGACTTCCATACACCGGGCCAATGCTCTACCACTGAGCCAACTGGCCAGGGCCTCATCAACACCTTCTTTGCTGTCTCCTCCCAAATCTCTCACTCCATAACTGCAGCCCCCACACCCAATCCCGGGGAGTTTCAAGGTGGGGCAGCTCATTGTGAATCGAGACCCTAGAGGACTCAGAACAGCTTGGAGCCCAATGCAGACCTCTCCATCAACCATGAACTTGGAGAGATGTGCCTGCCTGAGACTCTTTTAGAAACAAGACTTCAGGTAAAAAGATATGCCCTTTTTACCCCGTAATTCACAGAAAAGTCCATCTAACACGAGTACAGAGCTATCCAGTGTGGGAGCTAGGTCTGGGTGCATCATCAGAATGGAATCCCACAAAGAGTTTGCATTGGTTAAACCACTAAACTACTTACTTAAGGTCAATCAAATGAATCTCAACACTTGGGTATTGAACCCAAATAGGAAATGCAAAAGTCTTAAGTAAATTAGTTATTTTTGAGCAAGGACCTAGGTTATTTTCCTATCAAAATGGCATCCTGTCAGAGGCTGTGAGTGCACCTGGTGGGCAAACAGGGGGAGGACCCAGATCAGACAGGCCAACTCCGGCTGGTCAGCACTTTCCTCCTACAGTGGTGGTTTAGGGGTAGGGAGAAACTGACAATTCCCTTGGGAACTTTTGTTGGCTGTTTCTCAGAGCCCTGGAGCGTGCAGGTGTCTCCAGTTAATAGTCAGCTATATCTATGGCTCAGGGCCTTCTCAGAGCTGTCAGTAAAATCTTTTCAGTGAGATGTCCACGTTGAGATAAACGTCTACATCCCCATGCAGGTTAGCATCTCTAAAAATTTCGCCCACTAATCCTCGGGGAGCCTTAACTGTTAAAGCAAGTTCTTCTCTTTCTCCCCGGTTGGCTTCTTACTGTATCTCATCCCCTAAACATCCTCCCCTCCCAAGACTCATGCTTGTCTTCACTCTTCCCCCCCACCCAAAGCTGATAATTTTGATTCACAGTTTAATGAGGAGACAGACCACATGAGACAGAGACACCTACAACTTTCCTCTCCTGCACTGCATGTCTTTGGCTTATTTTTAATGCTACTTCTTATTCTTTATGACTCAGAGAAAGGCACTGCCTTCTTCATTCCAGTGGAAAATAATATGAGAGCTGAGATGGAGGAGTCAGCAGACCAGGGCTCAATGGGAGATGCGTGGATTTGGTGAATTACTTGACCATTCTGAGCCCTGTTTCCCTATTCATAGAAAGGGGACAACCCTTCTACTCTAGTATTAGTGTTGAGAAGATCAGTGAAACATCCAACTAAACCCCAGCACAGGGCCTGGTGTATGGTGAGTGCATGGTAAAAAATATTTGTAAGTCTCTTGTCTGGAAATTTGTTTCTTTATTTGCATCACCCCCCCGCTTCCTTCCTGCCTAAAATTATAATGAAATGTGTCACCGTCTTAAACACACACACACACACACACACACACACACACACACACACACACACACAAAATCATCAAGTTCCCCTGGTTCTGCTTCTTTTTCCATCTATAATTATACACTTCTCTTTGCCTTCATAATCTTCACAATGCTTGCTGCCTCTACTTTTGACCCCCTACCTTTTCACAACCAGTGCAGTATGGTCGGGAAATGTGTGACTATCAAAGGATGTTCAAACAAGTATTGCTTCTCCATCCACATCCTATAGAACGCACTACGCTGTCTGGTTTCAGAGCAAGTCTTCCTTCCTGAATGAGTTGCTTCTCAGCTCTCTCTGCCCTTTTCCACCCTTTCCGTGGGGGTGGTCCCTGAGGTTCTGCCCTCTCCCCTATTTTCTGGCACCAAACTCTCTCCCCTGGTGATCTCATCTGCTCCTACTTTTCCACAGCCACTTTTTATGGGGACCCTCAAATTGACATCTCTAACCCCAACTGTCCTTTTCATGTATCCAGCTGCCCATTAGCCATCCCCAACAAGGATCCCACAGGCAACACCAAATTTGAAAGGTCCATACTGAATCTGAATGTTCTCCTGCACTGTATGAGTTTCCTAGGGCTGTCATAACAAATTACTATGAGCTTGGTGGCTTCAAACAGCAGAAATGTGTCCTCTCACTGTTCTGGAAGCATTAAGTCTGAAGTCAGGGTGTTGGCTGGGCTGTGTTCTCTCTGAAGGTGCTGGAGAAGAACCCTTCCCTGCCTCTTCCAGTTTCTGGTGGTCGCAGGTGTTCCTTCACTTATGGCTGCACAGCTCTAGTCACTCCCTCTGTCTCCACATTGCCTTCTCTTTGTGTCTTCTGCTCCTCTTCTAAGACACCAGCTACTGGATTTAGGCCCACCCTAAATCTAGTGTGATTTTGTCCCACACCTTGAGGTCCTTAACTAATTACATCTGCAAAAACCCTACTGCCAAATAAAGTCACATTCAGAGGTTCCAGTGGATGTGAATTTTGAGGGAATGCCATTTTCACTAACCTCATCCATCACATCCAAAAACCCTCCCAGTCCTGCTAGCTTAGCTTCCCTTCGTATGGGGAAGACATGGAGTCTCCCACAGCTGACCCTTATTTTCTCTGTGGCGTCGTCCTGTCTTCATCCCAGAGGCCAGTCACAGAGGACCCCCTTCCATTCCTCAGAACACTTCTGGCTGCTATGTTTTGTTTTGTCTTTTGCCCAAAATTTCCTTACTAAATCTTACTATAAACCATCTCAAATATAACTTTTGAATGATTATCCCATGTGTGCAGGTAGTCTTGTTTGTACCTTTGTCACAGTATTGATCTCTTCTTCCATTATCATAGTTATCTGTGCATCTGGCTCATCAAACAGATACTAAGCTCCAACACTATTGCAACAGAGGGAGATCCCTCCCCTACACATGGCTGCCACTAGAATGGAGTAAATCATAGTCTCTTCTAGTTATTCAGACATCAAAGCTCCTCCTTTAGTTTAAAATTGCTCAAATCTGCTTTCTATGACTAAGGGCTTTGTTCCAGTTAGGAATATACCATCTAACCTAGTCACTCTCACCCCACAGTTGTGTGGGAGAAGAAAAATGACTGGGAACCCTGACATAACCACACTGGAACATACTAAAGAAGAGAGGTATCAGGAGTGTCACCCACTGGCTGAAACTGGATGATGTGTAAGGGATCAGAGAAGACTCATAATCTCTATGGCACACTGAACGCTTCAAGTCCCATTTGGCCCACCACAACATGAAGGAAAGACTAAAACACTCAAGGTAGACAGACTTCCAAGATGGACCCCAAGATTCTCAGCCTTTGGAATACATATCCTGTAAAACCCCTCCCCTTAAGTGTAGACAAGACCTGAGAATACGGGATGGTAGCTCATTTGATTAGATCACCTAAGTGAATAGATTAATGTTACATCACGTAAGAATTGTTTTTAGAAGAAGCAGGGATTCCTTTGCTGCTTTGAACACATAGGCTGCCATGTCTTGAGAGAGCCATGTGGCTAAAAGCTGAGGGCGGCCTCCAGGAGCTGAGAATGAGCCCTGAAGGGACGGAACCCTGCCAACAACTAGTGAGCCTGGAAGAGGACTTAGAGCCTCAGATGAGCCTGGAGCCATGGCTGACACCTTGATTTCACGCTGCTGAGATTCTGAGCCAAAGACCTACCTACCCTGGTCCCCAATGGGAATGTGAGATAATGAATTTGTGATGCTTTAAATCACTAAATTTGTGAAATTCATTACACAGCAGTAGAAAACCAACACAACACCCAACCTCCAGAATCTAACCACAGCTTCCTTTACAAATCTCCCATCAGGCTCATTGAGGTTTGAACATATCCAGGGAAATAGGAATTTGTATTCCCTTGAACTTAGTAATTCCATCTGTGATGTCATCTGCATCATCGATGGCCACTGCTTATTGTCCAGGGTGACACTTACTATAACTGATACCACTAAGTTTGCCATTAGTTGGTGTCCAGGTGCAGTAGCGTTCGGCGAGCCCACAGGGAGGACATATGGCGGTTCAGTAGAAAGAATACAGGCTTTGGAGTGAAACAGACTTTAGTTCAAAGCCCAGGTTCTTTTCTCACAAACTGTGTGACTCTGGGAAAATTACTTAATCCTCCTGAGCATCGGTTTTCTCACTCATAAAATGGAGACAATACCAACCTCCTAGCTACGGGGTGAGAATGAAATGTCCACGACCAGGCAGTGTCTGATAGAACCATCACGATGGGATGACCCATACGACCTTACTCTTTCCCATGAAATCCCATCAGCTACATGGAGGGGGGCTGGGGGAAAGAGATGGGGAAAGGGGTATCTGCTGTGTAAGTGGGAGGATGCCCTAGAAGGCCGTGAGCTTGCTGGAGTGGCGACAACAGGAGGACATCTGATTAGTCCTTCCTGGGACATGGATGGTGGTCAAAACACAGAGCTGTTTGCGTCTCCTTCAGCCTTGCTCTGATCCCTGACCTTTGTTGTTGAGGACATGTCATTTTTTAAAAACTGATTTTAGAGAGACAGAGAGAGGAAGGCGGGGTGGGGGGAGAGGGAAGGAGAGAGAGACATTTACTTATTGTTCCACTTAGTTGAGTGTTGACTGATTGATTCCCAAATGTGCCCTGACCAGGAATTGAACCTGCAACCTTAGTGTTTTGGGATGACGCTCTAACCAAACTGAGCTAACTGGCCAGGGCTGAGGACATGTCGTTATATCTTCCGAGTCCATCCTCTCACTGCCCTTCCTTTCCGGAAGGTTTGGCAGCTGCTTTTTCTGCACGGCTGCTCTCTCCCCTCACCTCTGCTCACTCAGCCTTCCCTAGACTCCCTGCCAACTTCATGCAGGAAAACAAGAATACTACTGGGATCTCCGTGTACTTTCTTTTCTCCTAGATCTAAAGGCTTTATGCCTACTGGGTCACTCAGCCTTATTACAAAAACTGAGGCTCAAAGAAACGACGAAATAGCATAAGAAAAAACAGCTTGAGGGAGCCATAGTGTCCCATGAGCTGACCCTACCTGTTGTGCAGAGGGTCAGGGCGGAGACTGGAGCAGTGTGATGAGGCAGGGGGAGGCAGTGAGGTGTCCTCGTCCCCTGGAGCCTGGGGGGACATCATGAGTCATTTCAGCCCCTCCTCAGGGCTCCTTCCTCCCGTGACCCCTCTGGATCTGAAATCTTTCTCATGAAAAATCTTTCTTTCTCTCTCTCTCTATTTTTTAAAAATTTTTTTATCACTTTTTTTTTTTAGATTTTTTCATTTTAGAGAGAGGAGACACAGAGAGAGAGACAGAGACAGAGAGAAACAGAGAGAAAGGGGGAGGAGCAGGAAGCATCAACTCCCATATGTGCCTTGAATAGGCAAGCCCGGGGTTTTGAACCAGCGACCTCAGCATTCCAGGTCAACGCTTTACTCATTGTGTCACCACAGGTCAGGCTCTCTCTCTTCTTAACCAGAAGAGCAACTTGGCTGGGAGAATCATAATAAATACTCACTTTGTTATACATCCAGGGTTTGCTTTGCCCTCAACACTCTAAAAATAGTGATGGTGTTATGGAGAAATTAGGGAAATAAGGCAAAAGATCTCGTCATCTCTTTGGTTTTCTTGCTTTAGATCCTCCCAACCTAGAAGAGTCTTATTAGTCTTGCTGTCGTCTGCTCCCTGCCATGACCAGCTTCCCTAGCAGCCGGGGTCTGTGTGCCTTCCAAACCCAGCGGCGCCCACTGGCATGCACCTCTTTCTATAAAGTGACAACTGGGTACCAGCGAAAACTCGAGCACCTAAAACCAAGAGTGCAGAAAAGCGGTGGTTCTTGGCTGAACACGAAAATGCTCGCTCTTGTGTCTTCTGGAAGTGATGAGGGGTCCTGCCATGGGGGAGAACAATACTGGGAAAGGTGAGCGAAGTCCCTGGCAAGAATGACTTCCAGACACCAGCACGCCCAGGTTCAGTGTCGGGAAAGGAAAGCAGCATATGCAAAATGCATGGCAGAGCTGAATTTTCAATTCACTACAGACCTGCTCTGGAAACCTGAAAGAGCTATTTTTAGTCCAGTGATTGATTAGGGTTGCTCTGGCAACAAGAAACACTTAGAACAAAACTAAAGGCAAGCAGGTCTTAAAGAGAAAGGGGCAACCAGGCAGGGAATTTCAGTCAGTGGCTGGGTGGTGCCATAAGCCCTGGCCGCAGTCTCTGCACCTGCAGAGGGGGACAGGGGCGTGGCGGCTGTGGACCACAGGCCATTGGCGATGAGTCTGAGGCTCTCCTTAAGTGTCTGCACCTCAGAAGCATGCAGCGGAAAAACTTCTGGAACAATGTGCCCCATTCACTTTGAAGATCATCATTATTGGCATATAATACTCCCACAGCACCCAACGCATGGTGAAAACTGTACCCTGCCCTATACCAGTTTACAGACTGAAATAAAAATCATATATTCTCTAACAGTATATTTCTAAAACTTGATGGCTTATCTGGTAGGCTTGTTGAAAACAGCTTCCAGGCCCCTCTCCTGCTGATTTGCTGAGGGGCCTGGGTTCTCCATATAGTGCCCAGGTGTTTCTTAACCCCAGGAAGTGTCAAAATGATGACCCAAGGTGAACACTGTCAGTGTTCTCCGTGTGCAGTTTGGACCAGAGGGACATGACCCAACACTGAAGTAACAATGAGTATAGTATTGATGCTGTACTTACTGTCATCAGGCACTGTTCACAGTATTTGATAAATAAAGTACAAATGAGTGTTTCTGATGAAACTTAGTACCCAGTCGGGGGGCGTGGCGCTTGTGGCTAAGGCACAGGCTTTGCTTTTCAGTATGTCATGGGGCCACTGAGAACAGAGAAAAAAAGTGTGACTGCATCTGTCAAGTGGAAGATGCACCCTGCTTCAAACAGACCCAAAGGAGGAAAAACAGGTGTTCCCCAAAAGATAAATCGGGGAAGCAATTATTCATTTAGGAAATTCACAGTGGTAATATGATGGCTTAAGTTAATTCCTCCTTTATTTATTTTATTTTATTCTTATTATTTTTTAAATTGGAAATGCGTTAACTCTCAGGTGTAAAAAAAAATACTACAAATGAACAAAAGTTCATTACCACATTTTTGTCCTACAAAAGACATGAGAACAGCCCAAAGTCTATCAGGAGAAGATTGGTTAAGCATACTGTGGTGAACTCTAAAGCTATTGAAAAAGCAAAGTGTAAAACAGGATGATCCAATTTTTGTAAAAAGAAGAAAGAAAAAATAATGTTAGTACATATACAGAAAAAAATGGAGGAATAGGTATCAAAATATTATTATGGAGGAGAACAGTGGAAATTATGGGGCCCATTATTTTCAAGATAAACATTCTTATAATGTTTACATTTTACAATAAACATCTACTTTTTCAGTAAACAGAAAAATTCAAATCCAATAAAAAGAAGACAACAAATACATCAATGATATCCTACAATAATTCTCTTACAGCTAATGGAAATCACAAGTTGTTCCAAAACCTTTCTTAATTTTAGTCCACTTTAACTTAAAGAACAGAGGGCACTGTAGATAAAAGAATGATTCCCAGGAAGTTTGGGAATTACTACTTCGTTTTAGCACAGGGCAGGATCTGAAAGGCGATACAATTCAGTAATTCAAACTACTTTTTTATTTATTTTTATTTTTATTTATTCATTTTAGAGAGGTGAGGGAGAGGGAGAGACAGAGAAAGAGAGAGAGAGAGAGACAGACAGACAGACAGAGAGAAGGGGGGGAGGAGCTGGAAGCATCAACTCCCATATGTGCCTTGACCAGGCAAGCCCAGGGTTTCGAACCGGTGACCTCAGCATTTCCAGGTCGAAACTTTATCCACTGCGCCACCACAGGTCAGAGTTCAAACTACTTTTAAGTGACATCAGAGTTTATTCTACAAGGAACCTCCTAGACCAAGAAAAAATGAGTGTAAAAACCAATGATTGAACCCAATAATTCAATGACTTATTCCTGGTCACCAGCTGGAATGTTTCCATGTCTGAGAGCAAACTTGACATGAAGGCTTGTAATGAAGAAAGTTAAATGGAAGAGTTGAGAAGCTGGCTTGGGATAGATGAAGTATTTATATGCTTTTAAAAGGTCATTTCCTTTTAGCTTTCATCTGGAGCTCAATGCATTCCTCCCTGGCCACCTTGTTCTGCCTCCATGCAACATGTGTTCCCTGCTATCACGGAACATTAAGCTCTATACAGACTTGACCTTTTCTCTAATGGAATTCCACTGAAGACATCGATTCTCTGGTATATTTTTTGTTATCATATTAAATGTAGTCTAAGGCCATACAGAGAATTTCAGCTTGAGATGGGGTCATTAAAACTAGATTTGCGAGCCCTGGCTGGGGGGGCTCAGTGGATAAAAGTGTCGTACCTGCGTTCCAAGGTCACGGGTTCGATCCTCAATCAGGACATGTATAAGAAGCAATCAATGAGCACACAACTAAATGGAATGACTAAGTAGAACAATGAATTGATGCTTCTCTCTTCCTACCCCCCTTCCCTCTTCTCTCTCAAATCAATGGAAAAAACAACAACAAAACAAAAACTGGATTTGCAAATGTTTGTACATTTCACCAACAGGAAACTTACATCCAGAGTGCATCATGGGACTAGTAAGATCAGGTCTGGAATTTAGGATTTATGAGCTGTCTAGGAATTTGGTGCTGTTCATAAAAGAGGAGACTATGGGTGGTAAATCTGTACACAGGGGTAGTTGGTAGATACCTAGATCTTAAAGGACCTTTCAATTTTCTTTACTTTTCATTAGGAGATACAAATATATATATATATATACAATATATATATATATTTGTGTGTATGTAACAGAGACAGAGAGACAGACAGGGACAGACAGACAGGAAGGGAGAGAGATGAGAAGCATCAATTCTTCATTGCAGCACCTTAGTTGTTCACTGATTGCTTTCTCATATGTGCCCTGACTGGGGCAGGGAACTACAGCAGAACAAGTGACTCTTGCTCAAGTTAGCAACCTTTGGCTTTAAGCCAGCGACCCTGTGCTCAAACTGGATGAGCCTGCGCTCAAGCCAACAACCTCAGGGTTTCAAACCTGGGTCCTCTGCATCCCAGTCAGACATTCTATCCACTGTGCTATCACCTGCTCAGACAGGAAATATTTTGATGGAAAACTTGTTCCATAGTTAGAAGGTAATACTTATAAACTTTTTTTTGTGATTGGAAGATCTTTAATACACATACTAATTTCAAGAAGATGTCTGTCAGGCTGTTCCCTATCTACTCAGAATCTCAGTCATCAAATAGAGAAAGATGCAAAGGAAATAATATGAGCTATGTGGGCTTCCTTTGCTATCCTGGGTTCCAAGGGCCCCGCTGACTTTACACACAGATAACATGGGTGGTAATGGTGACAGGGTAGTTAGGAAAAAATGGCAAAGAACATAGTCCCAGAAAGATGAGTAAGGAACCTAAGTAGAGATTTTAAAAAAGAGGTAGAAGAATTTTAAAGCAAAAAAGAACAGGAATTGAATGTAAATACTAGAAATGAGGATTAACCAGAGAATGACTTCCCAAACATAGGCTGCACAGGAAGAAAAAGGTATCCAAGAGCGGTGGGACCCAAAAGAGAAGTGGGGGGTGGCTGAAAGGAGGGCAGAAAAATAGCCACTCGTATTCCAGCCCCCAGTGAAGAAATGAAGGTCAGCCCCACCGCTGCCCCTTGTCAGTCTGCAGCCTGCAGCCTGCATGGAGGCTTCTGTTCATTCATTAGTTCCTTCATTGATGGAGCCTGTTTTCGTGCTCTGGCATGCTGAGTAATGTCGACTCACTGGAGAAGCAGGGCCAGGAGGGCAAGAAACGAAGGCATGAATGAAGTTATGTTTTCTCAATGGGGACATGGTTTGCTACACATGCTTCTATGAAAATCGGGCAGGGAAACTAAAACCCAGGCTCAGACAATCTAGGGCTGGACCTGCCAAGGGCAGAAATAAGCAGAACATGCTTGTGAATACGGATAGCTACACACAATAAAGGCAGGACAAGAATTTAATTTAAAGAGACAGGCGGACCACATCATACAAAAAAAGAAATGCACATAAATAATAGAGGTGGGAACAAATTATGGTGACTTCCCAAACAGAGGCTGGCACATGGCCTGGTAGGAAACCCTCAGATTCAGTTAAAAACTGTAAGAATGTCCCTCTTAACCAAATGGGCAAATTCCTTACTTAAATATATACTATCATGTAGTTTATCAGAGTAGCTTAGTGATTAGATAGGGCAAAAGAGATTGAGCAATTTTGCCTCGATCTTATTTAATCACTTAAATTTACTATCTTCGTATAACCATAGGTATATACATTTTATTTTATTTTATTTTAAATTATTTTTATTTACTTATTTTTTTTTTATTTTTTTACAGAGACAGAGAGAGAGTCAGAATGAGGGATAGACAGACAGGAACGGAGAGATGAGAAGCATCAATCATTAGTTTTTCGTTGCACATTGCGACACCTTAGCTGTTCATTGATTGCTTTCTCATATGTGCCTTGACCATAGGCCTTCAGCAGACCAAGGCCTTGAGCCAGCGATCTTGGGTCCAAGCTGGTGAATTTTTGCTCAAACCAGATGAGCCCACGCTCAAGCTGGCGACCTCAGGGTCTCGAACCTGGGTTTTCCGCATCCCAGTCTGACGCTCTATCCACTGAGCCACCTCCTGGTCAGGCACATTTTATTTTATTTTTACAGAAATCTGTCCCACAAAATTTTCCCAGGTGTATTGTTCTAACCTCACCAACTTGAGCTGCACACAACTCCATAGGCTTTAATAAGTTGTAGATGAAAAATCCAATTTTTACCACCACAAGTGGAAAAGAGAAAAGGAAGGGAGAATTCCTGAGGAAAATCTTCCATTGCAAATTCCTTTAAAGAATTATTAGTCTTTTCCTCTGATGATTGCCCTCTGTAAAGTCATTCTGAGCGATGTTTAAAAAAATACAAACAGGCCCTGGCTGGTTGGCTCAGCGGTAGAGCGTCGGCCTGGCGTGTGGGGGACCCGGGTTCGATTCCCAGCCAGGGCACATAGGAGAAGCGCCCATTTGCTTCTCCACTCCCCCCCTCCTTCCTCTCTGTCTCTCTCTTCCCCTCCTGCAGCCAAAGCTCCATTGGAGCAAAGATGGCCCGGGCGCTGGGGATGGCTCCTTGGCCTCTGCCCCAGGCGCTAGAGTGGCTCTGGTCACAACAGAGGGACGCCCCGGAGGGGCAGAGCATCGCCCCCTGGTGGGCACAGCATCGCCCCTGGTGGGCGTGCCGGGTGGATCCCAGTCGGGTGCATGCGGGAGTCTGTCTGACTGTTTCTCCCCGTTTCCAGCTTCAGAAAAATACAAAAAAAAAAAATCAAACAATTTTTTTTTTCTTTTTTTTTAAAGATTTTATTTATCCATTTTTATTAGAGAGAGAGAGAGAGAGAGAGAGGAAAGAGATAGAACAGGGGGAGGAGCAGGAAGCATCAACTCCCATATGTGCCTTGACCAGGCAAGCCCAGGGTTTTGAACCGGCAACCTCAGCATTCCAGGTCGACGCTTTATCCACTGCGCCACCACAGGTCAGGCTAAAATCAAACAATTTTAAAATGCTATGTTAGGACAGAGAAACATATTTTATATTCTTCTATTCTCTCCCTCTCCTAAATGACTGAATTAATTTTCTTTGAAGTACAAAGAAGAGCTTAGGAACAGCTAGTGCAAATGGAAATGGGACAAACCAGACAGACAACACTTGGATGTTCCAAGGTTTCTGCTTCACCAGGTACCAACTGACTGGGGTGCTGAGCCATGGAGACAAGATCTAGTTCTACACAGGATCAAGGTGCATCTGTGAATAAGCTGGGCTGCAACTGGTCCAACTGTACAACCAGTTCATTTTCTTTTTCTCCTTTTAATTTTTATTTATTGATTTTAGTGAGAGAGGAAGAGAGAGAGGGAGAGACAGGAGCATCAATCTGTTCTTGTATGTGCCCTGACCAGGGATTGAACCGGCAACCTCTGTCCTTTGGGACAATGCTCTAACCCAGTGGTCCTCAACCCCCGGGCTGTGGACCAGTACCGGTCTGTGGGCCATTTGGTACTGGTCCTCAGAAAAAGAATAAATAACTTACATTATTTCCGTTTTATTTATATTTAAGTCTGAATGATGTTTTATTTTAAAAAATGACCAGAATCCTTCTGTTACATCCGTCTAAGACTCACTCTTGACGCTTGTCTTGGTCATGTGATACATTTATCCGTCCCACCCTAAAGGCCGGTCCGTGAAAATATTTTCTGACATTAAACCAGTCCGTGGCCCAAAAAAGGTTGGGGACCACTGCTCTAACCAACCGAGCTATTGGTCAGGGCCAGTTTATTTCTAAATTGAAATAAATCAGAATGCATAAGCTCACGGTCATCCCAATACACTGCTGTCTTTGGTTTGTGGTCTAACAGTGAGCTTGGCTTAAAAAGAAACGTATAGGTTCTATGTCATAGGATTCTTTAAAAAAATTTTTCATTACTGTTGGGGGTCCTTCAGAAAACTGGTATTTGAGTAATAGTAATCTTTAGGCAACATATTAGTCCTCTGAAATTTAAGAGAAAACAACATTAACTGAAATAGAATTGATCCACTGGCCTAGTTACTGAGCACATCATAGCTCTGACCCTGAGAGAGACTGAGGTCACAGGGACAAGTGAGTATGGAAAGTGTTGCATACTATAGCTCCCTGTGGAGAGTCACAATATATGTTAGGATAGAGTAAAGGCTCTGAGAAGTCCTGCAATACTCCAAATCTGTTTAACTGTATAACCCAGTGTTTCCCTTACTTAATGGGCTATATACCATCTTTATGATTGTCATAAATGGTTCTGAAATGTTTCCATCTAAATTCTCTTCAACCCTGAAGATTTTTCAACTTGATTATTCTGGCTCTGTTTACAACAGAAAGCCTCATGCCATGATCCAGGGCTCCACTGAGATCTTCTGAGAAGGTTCTCTTCTGGGCTGATTGCTGCCTTGCTCATCTACGCCTCCTACTGGGGGACGGTCTTTGGCCTGGTCCCTAACAGGTCCAAGGCTCATATGTCCCCATTTCTAAAAAGGAATACTTTTTAGGTACTGCCTTATATATTGAAGATCCAGAGTTAATTGTGATATGGAGACAAACGGTATTTCCAACTCACCTAACCCCCATGGCATCCCCTGGTTTCCTGACCTTCATTCTCTTAGCTTACACAGTAGGTGAGATGGCTAGATCGACCCCTCATTGCCTTCCAGACAAGACTAATCCTAGAGTTCTGGTATAATAATGTTTCTTCCCTGGACTTGTACCTATTTCCTAGTTTTGTAATAACCCTTTGTGGGGATTTAGTGGAAGGCAGAGTAGGGGCGGGCAGGGCGTTAAGAAGAAAGAGCTTGAGAGGAATGGTCATCAGCACCCATCAGCTCTTTCAATTATTAGGGCAGCAGATGAGGTCAAGATCCCAACCCAGGACAGTTCGCTGCTTTCAGAAAAATACCTCCATCTATTGCCGTTCCTGGGAGACAACCTGAGTTCATCCTGGGTGACTGATGACCCATTTGCAGCTGTGAGCAGCCTTGACTCTTCCAGCCTCCACTAAACAGACCCTGAATAGCCCCATCTCTCACTGTGGCTCAATACTGCTTGACATTTGTTTAAGAGTCATTTCCTTCTCCCTGGCCTGCTACAATGTACCTTTTTTTACCTCTTTCAACTAAGTAATTAAAATGTTGGGTAACCTGGCACAGTTCACCACTCCCTTTGCTCCTGGATAATGAGCAGCTATTCTAACTGAAAGAAAGGTGCTTCCCATTGTCCTCGACTCTTCTGCAGATTCTTATTAATAGACATTTTGATGGAGGGGGATGGTCACAACAGCAAAATATATACAGCAACTATATATTCTGGGTCACTCCTCCTGACTTAGCGATAGCTTAAGGTCGTCAAATTCTTCCAAACGAGAAGAAAATCCTTTTTTCAACCCCTTCATTATTACTGAGGCTGAATTGATGCTGCTGAGCTATGTTCCTAAGTCCAGTGCTGCCTTTTTTTAGACCTAAAAAAACAAAATCAGCTACTTTGGAAGGCAGCCAGTCTCCTCCTTTGTGACTTTACAAACTTCAGCAGGACCAGCAGGTTCTGAAGAACCGGTTAGATGGTCTGTTCTCTGGAAAACTGTTGTTGTATTGTTCTTTGTTTATGGTATTATTAAGATTTTTCCTATAACCAAATATTGCATTTTTTCCATTTCCTGGGCACACTGCATTTCCACATAATCCTAAACACACACAGTCTCACTCGTGGTGATGAAAAAACTTTTACGTCTTTATAAAAGCTGTGATAATGTTGAAGCCCTAGATGACCCTAAATAGAAAGTCCTCTTGGCTGGATTTCATCACAGCATGAGGTCTCAATAATAGGCTGGACAGTCAGTTATAACTTGGGATCCTCGGAAGAGACAAACAGTGCCCTGGGCAAGTCCAATGAAAAGAGACACCTATCTGGCTTCCATAAGGGAGGGGTGGGGCTTGGTGACCTGAAGTGAGAGTGTGGCACTGGGGACTTGCTTTAGGGGCACAAACCAGAAATACAAAGCTTGGAATGACATCAAGAAGAGGTATTTAAGATTAAAGGATAAAGGGGATAAACAGCCGGATGAAATAGCATTTAAAACAGAACAAAGAGGAAGACAATTGAAAGCATCTGTCACCAATCCCGGGAGCAGGATTGGTGCCCTGGGGTCAGAGAGAAGTGAGCTCTAGCGCCCAGGCTGCAGTGGGCAAAGGGCGTGAGAACACAGTGGGGTCCAGATCAATGGGAAGGAGGGCACCTGCAGCCAGGGAGGGGAAAACCCAGATCCCCTCTGTCACTGGGAGAAAGGAAAACTTTCCTATATTTGGGATGGAAAATAAAAGTGGATCAGACAGGAACAATGTTGCTTCCCTCTGGAGAATTAAATCCAGACCTTGAACTGACATTCAAAGCTGCCCTGATCTAGCCTCCACGTGTCTACGCAGCGAGGAGCTGGACTATCACTTAGCCACTGGGCCTGGAGTGAGCATGCTATGGAAGAATTGTGGGCCTGGTCCCAAATTCACGTTGAGGCCCCATCTCTCAACGTGATGATGTTTGAAGATGGGGCCTATGTGAGGTCATTAGGTTCAGATGAGGCCATGAGAGTGGGACCCTCATGGTGGGATTAGTGCCCTTTATAAGAAGAGACCAGAAAGCTTGCTTTTTCTCTCTCTGCTGTGTGAGGACACGGCAAGGAGGCAGTTTTTGGCAAACCAGGAAGAGGGCCCTTACCAGAAACCAAATCAGCCAATACCCGGATCTTGAACTTGCAGCCTCCCAGAACTGTGAGAAATACATGTCTGTTGTTCAAGCCCCCCAGTTTGTAGTATTTTATTATGCATCCTGAGGAGACTGAGACAGAACAGGTGTCTGGATGTATGGGTTCTACTATTCCTGAGGTCCAGCTCAAATCCCACCTTTGCCCAAGAAATCTTCCCATATTTCTCCTAGGCAGAATCTCTCTCTTCTTTCCGCAACCCTCTATTTTGCACGTCAACTACAACACCCAGCACAGGTTTTCCTTGAGATACTGAAAAGTTATGTACTCAATGGCTCTCATTCTATTTTCCCCAGCTCTGCCTGCCTTCAGTCCTGAGGCAAGAAGTACTGAAGTTTTTCTGACCAGTCCTTTGATTGGCCTTAGTGTTAGCATGGCACGTCATCTGCTGGACAGTTTCCCGGGTTATACAATTCTCTCTCTCTCTTTCCCTTGGCCTATAAATGCACCCTGTTTTTACAACCTGATTTTGGTACTTTATAGCCTCTGAGACCAGTTCTGCCCTGCTGCCACCCCTGCCCTCATAGGACTGCCAGATATAATAGGAGATGATGGCCCTGGCCGGTTTGCTCAGTGGTAGAGTGTCAGCCTGGTGTACAGGAGTCCCAGGTTCGATTCCCAGCCAGGGCACACAGGAGAAGCACCCATCTGCTTCTCCACCCCTCCCCCTCTCCTTCTTCTCTGTCTCTCTCTTCCCCTCCTGCAGCCAAGGCTCCATTGGAGCAAAGTTGGCCCGGGCGCTGAGGATGGCTCTGTGGTGTCTGCCTCAGGCACTAGAATGGCTCTGGTTGCAACAGAGCGACGCCCCAGATGGGCAGAGCATCGCCCCTTGTTGGGCATGCCGGGTGGCTCCAGGTCAGGCACATGCGGGAGTCTGTCTGACTGCCTCCCCGTTTCCAACTTCAGAAAAATACAAAAAGAAAAAAAAATAGGAGATGAGCATTGTTTACTATAAGTATATCCCGTGCAATATTTGGGACATACTTATACTAAAAACTATTTGCTTGCTGTTAAACTAAAGACTCAAACTTAACAAGATAGTGGGTATTTTTACTTGCTAAAGCTGTCAACTTTATCATCCCTGCATTTCATGATTATCGCATTTGACTGATGTTTGATGGCTGTGTCCTGTTCTTGCTTATACCCCCCTTCTTGAGGTCGACAGCTCTGTCCCTGAAGCTTAAGGCCCAATCCAGAGGCCAGACCACTTCCTATCACACTGCAATCACTTGTTTGACTGATTCCCTAGTGCCATTCATTCTGGCCTCTCTCAAGAGTTTATCCAGCTCAGTAGGCAGGTCTGCCTGTTCCCTGGGTGGAGTGATGGCCTGTCCTATCTTGCTTTCAGAAAACCCCATGACTTGCTGTGACTCCCAGGCTTTGACCGGAATGTCACCAAATTGTTACATCCAGATTGCACATCTCCAGAGAGTAGGGGTGATTGCTCAATGAAGCCTTCTAGCACAATGTTTTACACATTGTTGGTGCTTAATACACATATGTTAACCTAAAATTGAAAGCTGGTGTTATGGGTTGAATTGTGCATCCCACACCACCATTATATGTTGAAGTCCTAACCTCAGTTCTTCAGAAAATGATCTTATTTGAAATTAGGGTCACAACGGATGCCATTAGTTAAGATGCGATCATACTGGATAGGGTAGGTCCTTAATCCAATATGACTGGTGTTCTCACAAGGAGAAAGACACAGTGAGGAGGGTGCCGCATGGAGGTATAGACACAGAGGAAAGAGGAATGTGAAAACCAAGGCAGTGTTTGCACTGATGCTGCCACAAGCCAAGGAATGTGTGGGGCCACCAGAAGCCAGAAAGAGGCAGGAAGGCTCCTTTCCCTAGAGGTTTCAGAGGGACCATGACTCTCCTGACAACTTGATTCAGGCTGTTCACCTCCAGAACCTTAAGATGACAAATGTCTTTTGTTTCAAGGCACCCATTTAGTGCTACTTTGCTAGGGCAACCCAAGGAAACTATCCCGAGCATTGCCTTAGGGATGAACTGACAAAAATAAAAGGCCCTAGAAAAGATTAAGTAACACTTAAGAGTCAAACAGCACGTTGGCCTAGCGTGTGGAGGACCCGGGTTCGATTCCCGGCCAGGGCACACAGGAGAAGCGCCCATTTGCTTCTCCACCCCTCCGCCGCGCTTTCCTCTCTGTCTCTCTCTTCCCCTCCCGCAGCCAAGGCTCCATTGGAGCAAAGATGGCCCGGGCGCTGGGGATGGCTCTATGGCCTCTGCCCAGGCGCTAGAGTGGCTCTGGTCGCAATATGGCGACGCCCAGGATGGGCAGAGCATCGCCCCCTGGTGGGCAGAGCGTCGCCCCATGGTGGGCGTGCCGGGTGGATCCCGGTCGGGCGCATGCGGGAGTCTGACTGTCTCTCCCTGTTTCCAGCTTAAGAAAAATGAAAAGAAAAAAAAAAAAAAGAGTCAAACAGCAGGGGTGAGTATGAGACCTTACAACGGGAACTAAGTTCTTTATGTTTTGTCGCCAAATTTTCTCAAACCGAAATAAATAATTTGAGGCCTTTTGAAAGTCTGAACTGTGTGATCAGAGCTGCAGGAGACTGCGGGGGGCAGAGGTCAGGCGGAAGTTAAGGTTGGGTCCCTCAGGAATCCCGTGGCCCACCTAAGGGTAGGCACAGGAGACAAGGCTCACGCACTGCAGCCGGGCAGGAGAGCTGCCCACGAGGGCTGCCTCAGGACACGCGTCCCCCTGGGATGCCTTGTCAGGGAACATGGTGTTCCTTCTGTTGCATTCTGTTTTCAGAACCAGAGTGCTATAACACAGTCTTTAAACATGAACATAATATCATTAAACACTTTTCAGACTTCATTCCTCTGTTAATAACCCCCATGTTTCACAGTACTGTCATGAGCTTATGGGGAGTTAAGTGCCATCAGTTTTGGGTCAGGTCAAGGCGACTTAATTCGAAGGCTTACCAGGCAATAATAACTGCCTTTGTGCAGCTACAGGGACAACAATTTGCTTTTCAAACAAAAAGTCCATGCACAAGCTTTCACAGAAGCGGGAAGCGGGATAACATCAGATATCAATAAAATTAAGTAACATCCTAGACAATTAGTACCGCCCAGTCTAATAACTTAGAGCCCAGTCAGTGTTGAAGGTCACCAAGATATCTTCCCATTAATTCGCCCACAGAACTTCCATTTTAATGATGGCAGCTTCTAGTACCGCACGATAGATAATAACGATGAGCACTTACTGAGCCTTTGCCATGCACCCAGAACCCAGCTAAGATTTTATGTGCAGAATTTAATATAATCTTCACATCACCCTTATAAGATAAATTAGCACATTTTCCCCATTGACAGATGAGAAAATGGAGGCTTAAAGGAAAGGAATGTGTACCACTATTAACGGGAGCAGGATTCAAAAGATTACAGAGCCTTCCCTTTGCTGATTGGGCAATTGCTAGAAGCAGTGGAAGCTGGAGGCTAGCATTAGTGGGGAACCATTTAATTGCCTGCTATGTACAGGCTATGTGCTAATAGCTTTCCACACATTACATCAGTGGTGGGCAAACTACAGCCTAGGGGCCAAACGACTGTGCACTGCCTGGGCAAATACAACCATGCCTATGTCTGTACATATTGTCTATCGCTGCTTTCACAGTGACAGAGGTGGCTTGGCCCACAAAACATAAGATATCTACTATATGACCCTTTACAGAAATAGTCTTCTGACCCCTGTGTTAGATCATTGAATCCCCTACTAGTAGCTGTAGGAACAAGGGATTATCCCCATGTTAGAGATGAAGAAATTTAGGTGCAGAGAGGTTAAGCTGCTTGCGCTAGAGCAGTAGTTCCCTGACTTCCGAAAAGAAAATTTGTATTTTGCCGCAGAATGGCCCTTTTTTGAAGTTATGGACACTGGGCAGGAGGAAATGCTATACATATTCCTATCGTTTTATTTAAAAGAAAATATTTTAACATCCAAGAAAGGGGGATCTAGTTTATTTTATGCAAAGGAAGGTTTATGTGGAATACATTTAATTTTATGGAAAACTTTGAATAATACTCTTATTTTTTAATTTTGCAAAGGACAGGGGAGAGCACAGTCATGGGCCAGCATGAAGTTAAGAACTGGCAGTTGGGAATCACTCACTAAAGAACTTCAACCAGTAGTGGCACAGCCAGGGGACACTCAGGCCTTCGACTCCAAAGCTGGTCATGCATTCCTTCCACTCAATTCATTCAATTCAATAACAATTTGTTAAGTTAAGAACCCACAAATTCACTGAGAGTGAATTCACTCATTCAATAACTATTTATTGAGCATCCATTATGTGGAGTGTATGATGTTTATGCTAAGGACAAGGTGAATGGTTTTTCTCTGTTTCTCTCTCACCATCTCTCTTCCTCACGGCTCAGTTAACCATTTTCTTGTTATGACAGTTTGACCTGTTGGCCGCTGGGGAAATGATCCAATGGAAATACCACAACAGCTTGACCAGGCAGTGGTGCAGTAGATAGAGCGTCGGACTGGGATGTGGAGGAGCCAGGTTCGAAACCCCGAGGTTGCCAGCTTGAGCCCAAGGTCACTGGCTTGAGCAAGGGGTCACTCACTCTGCTGTAGCCCCCTGGTCAAGGCACATATGAGAAAGCAATCAATGAACAACTAAAGTGCCACAACAAAGAATTGATGCTTCTCATCTCTCTACCTTCTTGTCTGTCTGTCCCTATCTGTCCCTCTCTCTGTTTCTCTCTGTCCTGTCACACACACACCCACACACACAAAAGGTACCACAACAATATATTATAGGGTCCTCTTTCTTTTTTTTTTAATGGCAGTCATGACTCTAGATGCCCTTAGGACAAGAAGAAATTAAATTACTTATCAAGCACTGAGACTATCCAATCGAGAACTCTGAGTAAAACGGTCTGAATGTACGTCTCTCTAGTTTCAAGGTTCTCCTATAAGGGGTAAGGCCACAGCCTTTAAGTACAAACCCATCTTTCATTGGTAACTACCATCACCTCTTTAATAACACATTTCTAGAAATTGTTCTACTACAGTCAACTATCACAAGTAGAGCAATCAAGCTATTTAAAAATACAAGCAAAGTTAATTATGTAAAGTAACTATCAAGGCATTTTCAATTAACATTCATATTCTGGAACAAAAGAGAACATTCAAGTATTATATTATATAATGTAATAGCCAACATTTAAATATTTCTGATTCTGAATTATTCCTCCATATTTTTATTACTTTGATAGGAGGAAGAATACAAGAGAAGTTCCAATTACTTCACTGAATGTATGCTGAATATTTAAAAATAATTAAATAAACTTACTGTGTATTCTGGTCCCGGAAGTTCATTTGGACAAGAGAGAAAAGAGAGACAAAAATGAAGTTTTAGACCACACTTATATACAATATAAAACCACAGAACTAACATATACTAGTGTGCTATAATTACTAAAAAGCTGGTAAAGAAACCTTCCAAAAATTAAACTTTCATAAATACTGAGTGTTTCCACATTTGGTCTTGAAACTTCTTCATATGATAATTTGGTGGTTGGTCAGATAAGGACTGTCAGAGAAGATTCAATTAGCTTATGGGTTTGTAGCTAATTAAAAACCAAAGAACTGGCATTAGAAAGCAGAATTAAAGACTAATAAATGCAGTAGAGCATTTCATTAACCACACAGGAAATCTTTTAAGTGAACAAGCAGCTTTCATAACCAATAAGAAAAGCTTGTTATGGCGATGTCCAAGGGGGATCTTGAATTTTCATGTTTGAGGGCAGGAACCAAACCTTCTAAATTTTTTGGCCACAGTTTCTAGTTCAGTATCAGCATAGAGGTTATCACTACACATCATTACAAGTAAGAGGAAAAGTGTCTTAAAATTTTTCATATTATCCAATTGCAAAGGATGTAGTTTGGGACAGAGGGGTCCAACAGAAGCTTTTTACATAAATTATAGTCAAGGCATTTTATTTTATTTGGGGGGGGGTAGACAGGGGTAGAGGGCTGCAAAACAAACAAGTCAAAATAAACAACTTGTTTATAAACAAACCACACCCCCAAATTACTTGAGGAATCAGAAAGCAATAAGGATAATAACACCTCTAAAAATTAGTGCCACTAAAAGAGCTTCACTTTCCTTCTCCAAAAGCTATTTCTGGCAATAACTTTAAGATGGAAAGTGAAATGGTTTAGCTTAACCACCCCCATTCCCCCTGCTAGGAAAAGCCTTTACCTAAAAAGATGGTAGGGGCCCTGGCCGGTTGGCTCAGTGGTAGAGCGTCGGCCTGGCGTGCGGGGGACCCGGGTTCAATTCCCGGCCAGGGCACATAGGAGAAGCGCCCATTTGCTTCTCCACTCCTGCCCCCCCCCTTCCTCTCTGTCTCTCTCTTCCCCTCCCGCAGCCAAGGCTCCATTGGAGCAAAGATGGCCCGGGCGCTGGGGATGGCTCCTTGGCCTCTGCCCCAGGCGCTAGAATGGCTCTGGTCGCGGCAGAGGGATGCCCCGGAGGGGCAGAGCATTGCCCCCTGGTGGGCAGAGCGTGGCCCCCTGGTGGGCGTGCCGGGTGGATCCCGGTTGGGTGCATGTGGGAGTCTGTCTGACTCTCTCCCCGTTTCCAGCTTCAGAAAAATACAAAAAAAAAAAAAAAATACAAAAAAAAAAAAAAAAGATGGTAGAGGTCTCCCACAAGTCTCTGCTGGGATAACAAACCCTAAATCAGTTAAGTCTGACTACTGCTACATGGAACATACTGGCTGCACAAAGGACTTACCTGTAATTGTGTAGGGATAATAGTTCCAAGCCTTCTCCGTAACATAAAATATTTTGGGAACAACAGCTCTGGCCCAACTAGGCAGTTTGCTAAGAGGGAAAGAAAATGAAAGATTAGAGCCTGTCCAGGGCCTCGCTGTACTACCATAGCTTTCTGCACAAACTGCCACAGAGAGACTGGGGAGTTCGGACACAGTTCTCTGCAGCCGTGCCCCCACCTCGCCCGTGCCTCTGCCTTTCCCACATTCCAACATTTTCTGTGCATATTCATGTGCTTGTCAAATGTGGGAGACAGAAGACGACAGCCTGGTGTGGGAGACCTCGTAGGACTGGAAACCTGCCCTCTCAGGTTTGATTTACAAGGACGTGAGAAGTCAGTGGCTGCGAGGTGTGGCGCTGAGAGGGTTTGGCCAGTGCTTGTCCACTAGGAGTGATATGGCAGAAGTAGTACAAAGGGGTGTGTGTACATGCGAATACAGGGAAAGAGGCAAATGTTAGAGCCAGGTGGCAGCTTAACAATCCAAATGAGCGATGTTTTGAAAGTGGACTAAAGCAACAAAGAGGAGAGGAGCAACTTCAGAGCTACAAAGAGAAACAAAACATAACCTGATGACTGTAGTCGATTGACTTGTGTCTCCCCCCAGAGACGTAACTATACCCTAACCTGTGAATTGAACCTTATTTGAAAATAGGGTTTTTGCAGCAATGAAGTGAAAGCTCTCCAGAGGAAAGCTCCCTGGGTTTGAGAGGGCCGTGAGAGGACCAAGGAGGAGACTGACTGCAGCCACGCAGTTCCACACTGAGGACTGCTGCAGATCCGAGACGTCCAGGGAGAGGACGAACCTGGTCTCCCTCAGAGCCCCAGAAGGAACCAGTCTGCCGACACCTGCACTTCTGGCCCCCAGAACTGTGAAAGGATCGATATGTGTTGTTTTCAGCCACTCAGTGTTAGCAACTGGCTGTCACAGACCTAGAAGACGAATCCGACAACAGGGCCATGCCTCTGGAGCACAAACCCAGGCAGGCATTGGCAGAAAAAAACATTCTTAATGCAAGGAACACCCAAGAGCACAGGTTCCAAGACCTTTTGTGAACCAAGGGCTAATTCAGTTTTGTTTTGTCTTGTTTCCCTTTAGACACAAACTCTACAGCATTCTGCAGACCCAGAGAACTCCTTATATAGTATATTTAAATATAAAATATTATCTAGTTCTTAAATACATCTGCATGACTTTATTTCCCCCCAGCAGTATACCCTGGGGTTTTCTGTCTTTCCAGATACTACCATTTTTGTTTCCTTCCTATTCTGGTGCCTACGGCTCAGTGTCTGGGCTGCCAACGTCTCACAGTTCATCAGACCCAGCAAGGCGACACAGATGCTCAGTGTTGGCACTGAGGGCTCCTGAGGACTGCATGTTGGCAATAAAGGACACCACGAAGCAGTTTTGAATTCCAAGCCAATGTAACTGGGCGTTGGGTGGATCATGCTTCTAGATTCCCAAGTCCCCAGTCCCTCTTGGACAAGGAATTTAATGACAACCAGAGCCAGCAAAATACTGTGTATCTTGTACGTTTCCTCAAATTGTTTCTCTTGTTTCTGACAGTATCCAGGACCTGCTCTTTAAAAGACAAATAACGTATTTTCAAGGGCTGGCCGGATGGACCTAACCCAAAGCTCTGGGCCATTTCTTGAGGTTAAAACACATGGGGAAATTCCAGTTCCCCCAAGCCAGGCGAGTGAGGATGAAGACCACTGCTCCAGGTGCACTGTGGGGAGAGAGCCGGCGCAGTTTTCCAATTGGCAGGACCATTTTTCTTGCAGCTCTAATGCAGGATGTCTCACTCCTGAAAGTCGTCTCTGCGGCAACTACTCATTTAGCTCAGGTTCACACCGCTCAAAGGGAAAGCTGCTTCCTGACAGGGGTTTTTATAGCTTCTGCCTATGATTTGTTCTTTCCGTCCCTGAAGTGGGAGTGCAAACGGGGCTGACGTTGGGTGTGGGAAGGTCACAGTGGGTCCTCCCAAGGGAAATGGTCTCAAGCAAAACTTCCCCTTGGCTCCATCCTTTCTGCCTCCAACCCCAAGAGCGACAGGTGTAGGGAGAAGTGGCTTCTACTCATAGGCAAGTGGTTTTCTTGTACTTTTCATGGACTGAAACAGGACTGTAGGATCGCCCCAAAGCAGGCTAGGCATTGTTTAGCTTGGACAAAGTACCGATGCCTCCCTACCAGCATTAGGGCCCACTACCCACTGTCTTTTTGTGGGGAGGAGTTCCAACTACATTGCACCCTCCCCAGGTTCAGGAGGCTCCTCAGGCATGGCACTGAGGCCCAAGCCCCTTCCCTCCATAACTCATTCCCCTGTACTATTTTAAAGGCCTCCTGGCAGAAGCACATTCCTAAGTAACAATCATTCTCTGGAAGAACGATGAAAAACACTGGCAAATTTTCCATTCATAGTGAGACTTCCATTTGTAAATGCTCAGGACTCTAGAGTCTAGAATCCCTATCTTCATGATTTCATTCATCAACTCTTGCAGGATACGTATAACCAATTACCCTTTCCAATGAGACACACTAGAAAACACAATTATTTCGCCAAGATGGTTGGTATGATGTTATGTGACTCTTCTAACTAGTCTGGGAAGGAGGGCCTTCCGGTATAAGTCGTTTACCAGGCCAGGCTCAGGAGGCATGTGAAACAAGTTCTACGTTACGTCAGTTTAATTATTTTAAGCCCACTAACAGACCTTCCCTCAGACTCCAGTTTCCCCAGAGCACATCATTATTCAAACCATTTTTGTCTGAGAAAGTAGAATTTACTTCTCCCCAAAGTCATAACTTATCAGAGCTGCAAACAAAAATGAAATTAAATTAGTCCCCACTGTTGCTGTCATTTTTGTGATGTAGACTCATGCAGCCTACATTTCTAAGGAGAAGTCTGTCACTCAAACTCACTATGAGGTGTCAAACAAGAAACTCTCGTCTAGAAAGAAGCGTGATTTGACTCATGTTCTCTTGGCCAACTGGCCAGGACCAAAGCTCCCAATGGCCCAGCTCACCATGACTCAGGTTTAAAGACACTGAGAAAAATGATGGACAATTTGTCTCTAAGCCTTTACGATATTGCAAAACGTGTTGTTGTGAAAAGGTATATCATGTTTCCCCAAAGGCCTTTGCCAAAGACAGACTTTTTCAAATGCGAGACTTTTAAACTTACTTTTAAACTTTAGTGTGACATAGAACATTCTCAATGACATAGCTGGGTGATCAACTCTTCCCAGTTCACATGGACTGTCCTGGCAAACTGGGATGGTTGGTTAGTCATTCTAAAGTAGTCATTCTCAATGGCGGCTGGGGTTTGGGATTTTGTCATCCCCCCCCCCCTTCCACCCAGGGGTCGTTTGGCAAAGTCTGGAAACCTTTTTTCGTGGTGATGTCTGGGGGGGGGGGGATGTTGGAGGGATGCTGCTGGCATCTAGTGGGCAGGGCCCAGAGATGCTGCGCAATGTCCAACAATGCAAGGGCAGTGTCCACAACAAAGAATTATCTGGCCCCAAATATTGAAAGGACCAAGATTGAGAAACCCATCCTAGACATAAGCAAATATAGTTACTGCAAGCTTCTCATATATATTTCCCAGGTTTCCCTCAGTCACAGTTGACCTGACAAGAAAGCGCCACAGCCTGGCACAATCAAGCTGGTCTCAGGTTAAGAGTGTCTACCTACTTCATAAAGAATTTATGGAACTGAAACCTAAAATGCCCCTCCATTAGAAGCTTCTGGCCCTTTATAATCCTGATGACCACTAAGCTCACTTCACAGTGTGTATGCACATTGGGGAATATTTGGCCCCAGGAGGTACTAAACAACATTAGGCTGAATGTGGTCTAAATGGAGTCTAATTTTATTTTCTTGACAGGGATCAGAATTATGATGGTCTTAACTGATAATTTTGGACTTCGATATTCCCAGCAGAAAGACAGTCCTCCCGAGTTCTCGAAAACAGGGCTTCACTTGGTTGGAATTTTCCCCTGCACAGCACACCTGAACCCTGTCACTGCCCGTGCTGAGATGGTGCTCAAGTAGCTGCCGCTCACTTAAATGACTTTAAAAAGGACTTAGCTGACTTTATGTCCTCATTTCCCACGGGTCTAGGAGGGATATTCGGACCGTTCATTTCTTCCTTGCGTCAAAATCTGACATTCGACAATTATTTAATAATAATCAGTAATTCCCAGTTCCATATACAATCATTCCTGAGGTCTTTAAATATCTTCTGCAGCTTCTGTGATTTATTCACTTAGTCTTCTTAATAGTTTCCCTGGCTGGTCTTTTAGTTCTTCTCTGAATGTAATTCTCTCTGTGGTAGCAGAGTCGAGCTGTTTCCAGAAAAAAGTGATCACCGGCAAGAGGCAGAGCTGCTGGGCTTCGCCCGGGGAACATTCCCTGAACTTGCACACCACCGCTCTCCCTGCAGAAAAGGACAGTTTGTGCTGGGATTCCGGGAATAGGCCTGCCTGGTGCAGGTTCCTGAAGGGCTCTGCTTGGACAGAACGGGGGTGGGTTGAGGAGACAAGGACACAGTGGCCAACATGCTGTGAAGAACCCACGTCGCCCATCAAGGAACCAAGATGGAAAACCACTTGACTGGATGCTAAGATCCAGACTAGGCCCAAACATCTGTTTCTGTGGTTTCCCATGGAAGTCAGTCAGCAAGGGGGCAGGAAGAAGGGTGGGGCCTGTCAGTGTGAGGACACCTGGCATGTGTTCTCGAGAACTGAGATGGGGACAGAACAGAATAGCACGGACTGAAAAGTATATCTGGAAGGAAGTCCCTTACACATCAGTGTTTTTCAACCGCTGGTCCGCGAAAGAGTTAACCACCAAAATGTGTTATGAAGATTGGTCTGCTTACACGTTCTATTTTTCCCAGTAGACATTTAAAACATAACTATTAATTAAATAATTTAATATTATATTAAGTATATATTTACATGGAAGATGAACTATTCTGAACTATGTCAGGTGTTTTATATTTCATGGCTGGTGTGCCTTCTCTGGTACTCCTAACTAGGGTACCAGTCCCACCAGGGCACAGGTCTTTGTTCTGCTCATGGCTGTGTGCCCAGGACCTAGAATGGAGCCTGGCACATGACACACCACAGATGCTCAATAAATAGTTTCTGAAAAAAATGAAGACTGTATCTCAACATTCATAAGTTAATAACAATCATAAAGAGTCTTTAAAAATAGCTTGGAAACAAGCTCTGAGGTCAGCATCTCCGGCTCTGACACTTGTCCATGACTTGTTGCCGCGGTCGTGGGCTCTCCAAAGCTACATGAGCTCTGGACTGTCACTCCAGGGAAGATCTGGGAGAACCAGAAGAGGAGATGTGAGAGACAGATGCAGGCCATGGCCACAAAGCTCTGCCAACAAGCTGGTAGGAAAAGTGACCAGCTGGTGGCCTTGCTCTAGCCAGTTAAATAGGATGTACGGCTTATGGAAGCTGTATTTTTTCCTACCCAGAGGCGCGAGAGGCCAGGAGAGGTTGCCCTGGAAGCCAAGAGCCACAGAGCAGGAGCGATGTACTCTCCATGCAAATCAATTCAGGCATGAGGGCAGAATCGCTGTTGGAAGCTGGCAACCCTCCCTGACTGGCAGCTGCCAGTACAGCCTAATTAATCCAGCAGCCATGGTGGGGAAGAACATGACACTTCATGACTGAAAAACAAGCCTAAAAATAGGCTCCCAAACCCTTCTACCCCCACCCCTGGTTTCCTCTCCCAGTGGACTTCAATGGGAAGGGATTAGAAAGGTGCTGGAGGTGAGGTGAAAATGAAAGAGAACAAAAGAAAAGCCCCACCCACACAGGATGCTGGGCCACAGATTTTATTTAGAATTACTATTCCAGAGTTTGATGGGTACCTTGCCTCCTTTCCCTGAACGCCAGCTAAACCAGGATTTCTGAAGACAAGCCAAGAAATAGCACTTATCTGGTTAAGTAAAGTGGATCAAAGGACAACCACCAAATGTACTAATGTATTCACACTAATGCAATGTCCTAAATGTATTAGGCAACTGCCAAAACTCACTATGCACTCAACAGTGTATCAGACATTGTAGTAGAAAGGGCCAGAGGACAGAGCAGCCCCATCAGCCCTGGGAGATGAGAGCAAGTAATAAAAGGATAAATGGCACTTAAAAAAAAAAAGACATTACAGTACAGTGAATTGAAAAATAGGTAAAGGACTTCAATAGACATTTCTGCAAATAAGACAAACAAATGGCCAATGAGCACATGAAAAGATGCTCCACATCACTAGACATTAGGGAAATAAATGCCCAGCAAAACCACAAGATACCACTTCACACCCACTAGGATGACCATAAGCAGAAAGACAGACAATAACAAGTGTCAGTGATCATGTAGAGAAATCGGGACCTGCATACGCTGCTGGTGGGAATGTAAAATGGTGCTGTGCTTTGGAAAACATCTGGAAGCTCTTCTCCCCGCTCAGGGGAATCTCAGGCTTGGACTGGGAACTCAATGGGATGGTTATGTTTAGGATTTTGGAATAAGTGATAAAAAGAAAAAGGGGACAATTTGGACATACTCATGGCAGCCGTTAAACTCTGTTTCTGTTTAATTCACAGGCCCCCCGAGCACTAGTCCTAAATCAGTCGAGGCACAGTTGTCCTCCATGACACCACTCACAAGATGGACAGATGGACTAACCAATGCTAGAACCAGTCAGCCCAGAATAAAACAGCCTGCTTCTACTTAAAAATGCTTCTCATCATTGCTGTTCTTGGCCCCTTAGAGCTGCCCACTTTCAAGTCTCTAGGTAGTTCTGTGGGCCACTAACATGCTTCCAATAAACATCCTTTCTGCTCAAGACAGACTCAGAGAGTAGGTCCTGACAACATAGGCTTTTGAGTATTTCCACTAACTCTAATAGTTGCTTTGAATAATATGTTTAAAAAGCAATTTCTGAATGAGATTTGGCTTATTTTGCCAGCTCATGAATTCAGGCCCTTAGGACAATGACATTTCTCTGTATAAATTATTAAATGGGCACCGGCGCATTATTAGCTACTGCCAGTCCAACTCTCAGAGCCCACTTCCCTATGGCCAGGAAAGGGATCCATAATATGCCACAGTGACCTAAGGATTACTCAGAGCTGAAGACATTTGAGAATCAAGTTGCTTTTTCTGAACTCCCCTTATCTGCCTAAAAGTAGAGCCTCCTGAAAGAATTCAATTGTCACAAACGCCCTCCCTGGGAGTTTTACAACCAGAGAAGAGGAATGCCTAGGGACCAGAATAAGAAACTGCTTAAAGAGCCTGGCTTGTGGTGTCGCAATGGATCAAGCGTAGACCTGGAATGCCGAGGTCGCTGGTTCAAAACCCTGGGCTTGCCCGGTCAAGGCACATATGGGAGTTGATGCTTCCTGCGCCTCCCCCCTTCTCTCTCTCTCTGTCTCTCTTCTCTAAAATGAATAACTTAAAAAAAAAAAAAAAAAAAAGAAACTGCTTAAAGAGACTGTCACAAAACTATCAAATCTCCTGCTCATTCTCCTAAGGCCATGTTTATCTTTCATAAAGGTCACTTGTTTCCCCATAAATGCCTTTTTTCCCCCTCCTCTTCCCCTAATAAAATGATACATAAGCCCCAAATCCTAACCACCCATTTGAGTCACATTTTTCTGTGCTGTTGTGTACATAAAATTTTCTTTTCCCCCGTTAATCTGTCTGTTTCTGTTTAATTCACAGGCTACCGAGCACTAGTCCTAAATCAGTCGAGGCACAGTTGTCCTCCATGACACCACTCACGAGATGGACAGATGGACTAACCAATGCTAGAACCAGTCAGCCCAGGGCACTACTCTGATCAGGAGGCAATAACTATGTCTAATTTATTACGGATTCCCTCCCATGTCTGAACAATGTGTTGCACAGGTTTCAATCAACACCCATTTAATGAATTACAATTATAAAACAGCCCTGCCAACATGGCAGGCCCAGGACCTGTCCCTCTAGGGCAAGGGTCAACTTGAGGTGGTTGAACTCTAGTTTGTAACTACAAAGTAATGGGTTTGGTTTTCTTTTACTATTACGGAGATATGTGTTATAGTTTTAAGTCACATCAACTTTTCTTTCTTTCTTATTAAACCATAATCTCCCTACCTCTTAAGATATGTTCTCGTTCTCTTCCAAATATGCCTAGAACCTTTTAAGGTATAAAATGGATATAGTTTAGATTTGTACAAAGGGAACTCTATATACTTTTTCCCCTGTCCCTCAATGGTTACTCACTTATGTATGTTGGAGGACAGTCAGCATAATGTCTGAAACGTACTTTGAGCATAGAAAATTCAGGTTGAAAAGTATCTAAAAGGTTGTCGAATTTAACCGTCTAGTTGATGTTTGGATCTGTTCGAGGACAGCCTGAAGACTGGGTGTTCCACTCATGCGCAAGCATCCCCAGCAAGTGACAACATGATTGACTATAAGGCAGCTTCTTTTGCTCTCGGATAACTTGCATACTGAGATTTCTTCCTTAAACTGAGCCTAAACCTTTCCCTGGCACTCTTACTCACTGGTCTTTGTTCAGTTGTCCCCCTCCTGGGGTCTTATAAAACAGTT
Source organism: Saccopteryx leptura (assembly GCF_036850995.1). NCBI lineage: Eukaryota > Metazoa > Chordata > Mammalia > Chiroptera > Emballonuridae > Saccopteryx > Saccopteryx leptura. The sequence goes on from NC_089507.1 coordinate 164,237,752, forward strand.
TTACAACTGTCAGTCCACGGCCTTGTAGTGGTCCGCCAGAAATTTTGTGCCTGTTTGCATAAGAGTTAACCACCCCGATGTAGTATGAAGATTACAGACCCAAGGATTTTAGTTGAATTTGCTTATGGTTCAGGGTGATGGACACTTATCAGCCTGTATAACAGGTGAAAATACTGTTGAGGTTGTCTTAGATATCTTTAAAACTTGTAGACTCATTTGAACAACCTTTTGCACCATGCCGAGCATTTACAAATGATGCGCAATAGACAAAAAGCATTCAGACAAACTATGTTCCATTCAATGCATCACACGTGTAGAGTTTGGAAACTGAGCACCAGTTTGTACCATGTTACATAGTTATGCGTGGTAAGATAAAACTTTTTTTTTTTTTTTGGATTTTTTTCTGAAGTGAGAAGCAGGGGGTAGGCAGACAGACAGACTCCCACATGCGCCTGACCGGGATTCACCCAGCATGCCCACAAGGAGCGATGCTCTGTCCATCTGGGGTGTGGCTCTGCTGCAACCAGAGCCATTCTAGCGCCTGAGGTGGAGGACCTAGAGCCGTCCTAGGTGCCCAGGGCCATCTTTGCTCCAATGGAGCCTCGGCTGTGGAAAGGGAAGAGAGAGATATAGAGGAAGGAGAGGGGGAAAGAGTGGAGAAGCAGATGGGCGCTTCTCCTGTGTGCCCTGGCCAGGAATCAAACCCAGGACTTCCTCACGCCTGGCCGATGCTCTTACCACTGAGCCAACAGGCCAGGAGGTAGAAGATTTTTTGTTGTGTGTTACCATTTCCAGCTGGCTAGGTCACTGGTCCTAAGAGTAAAAACGTTGGAAACCACTGCTATGGAATACATAGGCCTGATTCTTCTCACTGACACCATTATCCAGTTTTATCCATTACCTAGCTTATCCAAATTAAAGGTTCTTGATTTCTTCAGTTATTTTTCATGTCACTTGGGTGTCTAATCCTGAAATTCATTCGAACAATTTTAGACAAGTAGAATAAGTAGGAAAGATTTATATCAAGGCTCTTTATAAAGCTACAGTATTTAGAAATTTTGGGATTATATTGCTGAATCTATTTAAAAAACAATCCTGTTGGCTAAAGCGTCGACCTGGAACATTGAGGTCACCAGTTCAAAACCCTGGGCTTGTTGCATCAAGGCACATATGGGAGTTGATGCTTCCTGCTCCTCCCCCACCTTCTCTCTCTCTCACAATAAAATCTAATAAGAATCTAAAAAAAATAAAATCTAAAATAACAACCTCTTTAAAATTTATTTAAAAAAATCCTTTTGCCATTTTAATTACTTTGGAATTCAATTTATAATTGATTTGAAAATTCATGGCAGCTTTATAATATAACTTCCCATCCACGAATACTGCCACTGGTCTAGGGCAGTGTTAGGTAAACTGCGGCTCGCAAGCCACATGCGGCTCTTTGGCCAGCTCAGGAGTACCCTAATTATGTTAATAACAATGTACCTACCTATATAGTTTAAGTTTAAAAAATTTGGCTCTCAAAAGAAATTTCAATTGTTGTACTGTTGATATTTGGCTCTGCTGACTAATGAGTTTGTCGACCACTGATCTAGGGTTTTTAAAATAACATTTTCCTTTATTCTCCAAAAAAGAATTTATGTATCTGTAGATTTGTTACTGGGTACCTTTAAGTTTCTCTTGCTATGGTAAATGGGATTTTTAAAAACTCTATCTTCTGTTTATTGTTCCTGCTGTATAATACAGCTAGTAATTATTGTATATGAATTTTATACCCAACAATCTTTTTTTTTTTTTACAGAGACAGAGAGAGGGATAGGTAGGAACAGACAGACAGGAACAGGGAGAGATGAGAAGCATCAATAATCAGTTTTTCGTTGTGACACCTCAGTCGTTCATTGATTGCTTTCTCATAGGTGCCTTGACCAGGGGGCTACAGCAGACCGAGTGAACCCTTGCTCAAGCCAGCGACCTTGGGTCCAAGCTGGTGAGTCTTGCTCAAATCAAATGAGCCCACACTCAAGCTGGTGACCTCGGGGTCTCGAACCTGAGTCCTCCGCATCCCAGTCTGACGCTCTATCCACTGCGCCACTGCCTGGTCAGGCTTATACCCAACAATCTTGTTGAATCCTCATAGTGATGTTAACAGTCAAGGATAGATCTAATCAAGTCATGATTTACTGTTTACTTGATTTGCTAATGTCTTATATAGTATGTGCACGTTTATTTTATTAACTGAGACGGGTCTGTAAGTTTCTGTTTTGCACTAGGACTGTTCAGTTTTCCTTGTCAAAGTTCATGTGCTAGACACTGTTCATTGCCTTCTCATCAGTCACCATACATTTCTTCACAATTCTCAGAAACAGAACATTCCAGTCTTAAACATCTTCCTCTTCTCATTGGCTGGAACTTGGGTCACTTGGCCACATCTAGCTGGTAAGGTGGGTATCTGACATTTTCAACCCACGAATCATTTCAAAATGTTTTCTAAATAATGAAAAAAAAAATCTCATTTTTTCATTGTTGTTATCAGTTTCTTTTTGAAATCAACCAACAGGATCTACATGACATTGATTTTCCTGGTATTCACTGAGACTGATTTCTGGCCTAGTTTGTAGTCAGGTTTTATACATTTTCATGTATGTTTGAAAAACATGTTGGTTTCAGGATGTATTAACGTCCAGTAGATCAAGCTTGTCATTCTGCATCTTCTCTGTTTGCTAAATTGTGTCTACTTAATCTCTCAGTTAGTTAAACTGATATTATGTTAAAATCTCCCAGTATAACTTTTGTCAGTGTTGCTATATACATATTTGTTGATCTAAGTTGAGGTTTAGTATTTGACTCATATACCTTTACTGTGACCACTGATATATTTTGTTTTCTATTTATGCTTTTTGTAGGGATCTCTTTGTTCTATTGAATTGATCCAATCAAGTTTTCTCTTGGAAGTTAGATACTGCTGAACTGCTATTTCAAAGGTCACCTTCACATCTTGAATATGCATACTTGCTTTTAAAGAATTTAAATTAATCAACATCTCCCTCCTCCTCCAAACAATATTAGCAATTTGGAGTGTTTTTTATTATAATTACTACCTTCCCATCTTCTGCTATTACTGTCTATTATTTAAATTCCACAAAAATGCCAATTACTCATTATTAATATTTTTAAAACATTCTATGCCCATTCAGATTTGCCCAGATATTTATCAACTTCTTGTTTATTATTACTGCTAGGACTCCCCCATCCTCCCTTCTTGGGTTCAATTTCCTTTTACTTCCAGTACACCCTTTAGTAGTTCTTTCAGCATGCGTCTCTGAAACCTGTCTTTTTATTGCCCAAAACAATTTTATGCACAAGTCTCAGTCCCACCTCCCCACTTGCATGGGCCAAGACCACATATTTTGTCCCCTTATGGGTGTGACCCCCTAGATGTCCAGCCTACTCTTAGTGCTGACAGCCTCCGGCTTCCTTAGCATGAGCTCATCTGCTTTCCACTGTGGTTTCAGTTTCCTCTTTATTTCTCATATCTAAGGATTTCCCTTTCTTTGTTTGGAACTCTGCTTTATATTGTTATATTTCATCCTGTGTTTGTCATACAGAGTGTGTGTGTGGGGGGGGTCCATATTAATCTTTTCATTTCCTATTCCTGGAAATCCAGATAGTCTATTTATAACAAATTTCCCTCTTACTAATGTTTATTATTCTCCTTTAAAATAAATATCATACATTTTGATAGAGAAAACAGATATGACAGAGACAGCTGGACACTTCTTGTTCTGTTTCAGAAAAAGTTACAAAGTTTTCTTAAATTTTTTTTGCATTTGGTAAACAAAGAACATTTCACAGCCAATAACTTGGAAAAATGTTGTTGCCTGACAAAAAACAAACTTTTTTGTAGGTGTGTACCTATTTTCTTACATCTTCCTCACTTCTCTTTGCTCTCCAGAGATGATCCCTGCTCAATATTTGAATGACATTGTCCGCACTAACAAGCCAAAGCGGCACACTGAGAAACCTGTCTCTGTAAGGAAGCCATACCCCAAGCGAGACCAGAGCTCAGTTACCCCTGCAATCAACAGCTGGCTGGAGGCAGAATTGGTTCCAAACCCTGGAAATTCACAGCTACAAGTAGATGAACGGGATCAGTCTAATTTGCATGCCATCATGACTCAGGAATTCCCTGGTACAGTACTACATTCCTGGGCAGATTAAAACATGTTGTTTTAGCCCAAGGCCTTCACTCTCAGGAGATAGGCCTGAGAGATTCCCACACACATTAGTGACAGGACCCAAACTCTCCATCAAGAAGGAATGAATGGACCCTGGCCAGTGGCTCAGTGGTAGAGCGTCGGCCCAGCGTGTGGATGTTCTGGGTTCGATTCTTGGTCAGGGCACACAGGAAAAGCAACCATCTGCTTCTCCCCCCCCCTCCTTATCTCTCCTCTCTCTCTCTCTCTCTCTCTCTCTCTTCCCCTCCCACAGCCAAGGCTCCACTGGAGCAAACTGGCCCAGGCACTAAGGATGGCACCATGGCCTCCACCTCAGGTGCTAAAATGGCTCCGGTTGCAACAGAGCAATAGCCCCAGATGGGCAAAGAATCACACCCTAGTGGGCTTGCTGGGGTGGATCCCGGTCAGGTGCATGCAGGACTCTGTCTCTCTGTCTCCCCTCTTCTCACTTAAGAAAAATACAAAAAAAAAGGGAAAAAAGGAATGAATGGTCTTGCACAGCATATAGGAGGGTGGAGGCCAAGTGAGAATGGTGAAATTCAAATATAGCTCAACTCAGAAACACCTGATGATGGCCAAGACACGGAGAATGCGCCAATGAATAAACTGGGGACACTGCTCAGGTATTATGTTGGAAATGCTTTCTGAATAATCACATATGGGCAAGTCACACAGGGAGAATTTATAAGAGGGGATAAAGAGAATTTATTGAAATGATCACGAAGACCAGACTGCTCATATACTGGTTCACCAGAGTTTGACAGTTACTTTCAATAAAATATATTCCATTTGGCATGTGATTATAAATTCTGACCCAGAAAAGCAGTGAAAGGAAGCAAATGGGCTAGAATGGTGGCGTAGAGTGGGGAGAGGATCAAACAAGCACTGATAACCAATTACGCCACTAGTGAGAAGAAAACAACAAGATATTCAATAATATATTGTGCAAAACAGAAATGGCTATTTTGATTAGTGCTGGTTTATCATCCTCAAATTTTTACCCTTCCAAAGGAGAGGTGACAAGAACCTCCACCGTGGGAAGGATGGGCCCACTTGAGAAATGGAAATCACCTTAGCATTGCATAACATACTTTGGTCACAGGTGACTTGTTCATTTTGTCAGTTCCCTTTGTGGCCACTTGGCAGAAAGTGGAAATCTTCCCAAGCCAAGACCCCACTGCTACTTTCAACTCTTCTCTGCACCTTGCAAGCAAAGCCACTTCTCCTGCTAACCCCGAACCAAAGGAGAACACAAAGTCCTTCAATCCTTAAGATCAGATTTCATCTTAACCTGTCCTTCAAAGGATGGGAGAGGTAAGAAGAAAGCTCCTCTCAGTGAAATGCAGTTGAGGACGATTTTGCAGGACATGGGATTCTGCTGTTAGAATCAGCTAGAATAGGGATGCAGAGGGCGGACCTAAGGACTTTCCAAGTCACCTGTTTATTCCAGACACCGCCTCCACTGCAATAGTGCTGTGGGGCCAGGCGCAAGGGCCCCTGTGTGGTCAGAGAGCCCAGAGGTGGGACGCCAGCCGCCACCACTTACCTGTTGAGATACACGCGCTTCTCGGTGAACTGCCCATTGCCGTGGTGAGGGTCCTCAAAGGGCTCATTCTGGACCACTTCGACCCCTTCGCCTCGGTCGCTCTGTTCATGGCTGTGCTTGCTGATCATGTACAGCTGACCGATTTTGTACTGCAAAACAGAGACAGAGGTCAGCCCAACTGCTTGCCTTAGAACCTCCGCTACCACCTTCGATGGTGCCGCAAACAACTAGTATCAGCACTTTCTGCTCAGAAAAGAGAACAGACATATGGGCCTGGTGTTACATTTCCTCGGGAGCGAGGAGGACAGAGAGTCGTGAATAGAATGGAGTAACAACATGTTCCTGTGAACATTTTGCATCACCGTGGCAATCACCTTGGGTTCGGCAGCCCACTAACCCTTGGGTAGCAGCAGGGAGGCAGGAACACAGGAGTCTCCCTTCTCACTCTGGCCCTATAGGGTTAAGTGGATCTCAAGTCCTATTTTTCTCAGCATAACACAGGCCAGGCTATGTTCTTTCTGTCCCTTCTTTCTGCCTAATTAGCTGCATTGCTGGGCACAAGAGGATTAGATGTCACCTGTCTCTTCCATCATTTCTTTCAAAGTGTTTAAACTCTCCTGGAGGCCTCTGTCCCCAATAAGGCCATTCTCAAAGGTGGCTGGACATTAAAATCACATGGAAGCTTTTAAAAACTCCAAAGCTCAGGCCCCACGGAAGTGAAAACTGTGTTTTAAAGGTTGATTCACAATCAGGACAATCTATAATCTCTTTAACTACTTTGTATCCAATTCCTCGAACAGTATGGAGCCTTCCAGCCTGGGGTCCCAGAGGCCACATGGGCTTACACACAAACGTAATATGGAACAACATAGAATATGAACAGTTTTGCTCCTGCCTTCATTTTCAAGCTGTCCCCCTCTCTTTCCTGCCTCTCTGAAAACCCTGGCGCTGGCAGGCACATCTTCACCCAGAGAACTTCCAGGGTGGCAAAACTAATTTGAAGGAGGAAAAAAAAAGAGAGAGAGATAAAGGGTAGGAGGGAAGTAAGAGTCAGGAAGCAAGACAATACCACTCTGCTGGGGTCCTCTCTATGGATTTGGGGTGACACAACATACATGGTGTCATGATCATCAAGGCCCCTGAGATGGCATGGGGGGGAAGGGTCCTGTGTTGGCAGCAAGCTAGTGACAGTATGGGGTTGTTCCCACAAGAACCAAGGCCAGCAAGGATGCAGTTCTCTTGTCTATATGCAGGAGAGAGAGAAACAGGTTTTAAAGCAGGGGTCAGGAACCTATGGCTCGCGAGCCAGATGTGGCTCATTTATGGCTGCATCTGGCTCGCAGACAAATCTTTAATAAAAAAATAATAATGTTAAAAATATAAAGCATTCTCATGTATTACTATCCATTCATTTCCTACCGTTCACGTTCATGGTTGCGGGTGGCTGGAGCCAATCACAGCTGTCCTCTGGGACAACACCAAATTTTTATTGAATAATGCGTTATGTACACAGGTTGTTGTGAGGTCAGGAAGTAAACTTCCCTCCTTTTAATCAGGTACTCAGCTAGCTAATTGCAGAAACCCTTTTGACGAAGAAGATGGCTAAAAGGAAAAAAGATGAGGAATATCGTACTTTTCAGCAGGAATGGACAGAGGAATTCGCCTTTGTGGAGAGAGCAGGTTCTGCAGTGTGTTTAATATGCAATGATAAAATTGCATCGATAAGCCTGACCAGGCAGTGGCGCAGTGGATAGAGCGTTGGACTGGGATGCGGAAGACCCAGGTTCGAGACCCTGAGGTCGCTAGCTTGAGTGAGGGCTCACCTAGTTGAGTCCAACATCGCTAACTCAAGCAAGGGGTTACTTGGTCTGCTGAAGGCCCGCGGTCAAGGCACATAAAAAAACAAACAAACAAACAAACAAAATTGCATCGATGAAACGGTCCAATATAAAGCGGCACTTTGACACACGCCATACTACATTTGCATCAAAATATCCAGCGGGGGACAGCAGGAAGAAAGCATGTCAAGAGCTACTGTGCAGAGTGCAAGCTAGTCAGCAATAACTCCGTGTTTGGACCCAACAAGGTGACTGGAATTCGGCTAGCTTTGCTGGTGCTTTAGCAATTGTGAGAAACGGAAAGCCATTCACAGATGGGGAGTATGCCAAAACATTCATGCTTGATGTTGGCAATGAACTTTTTGAGGACTTTTCGGATAAAGACAAGATAATCAAATGAATAAAAGATATGTCTCTGTCGGCAAGAACTGTTCACGATCGTACCATCATGATGGCAATTCAAACTGAGGCAACACAGTGAAGGACATTAATGCAGCACCATTCTTTTCTCTCACTTTGGATGAGTCAACAGATGTAAGCCATTTATCCCAGTTCAGTGTGATTGCAAGGTATGCTGTCGGTGACACAGTACGTGAGGAAAGTCTTGCTGTTTTGCCTATGAAAGAGACAACAAAAGGGGAAGATTTATTCAAGTCTTTCACTGAGTTTACTAATGAAAAAAATCTGCCGATGGATAAACTTATTTCAGTGTGTACTGATGTTGCTCCGTGCATGGTGGGGAAAAACAGAGGATTCGTAGCGCTTCTTCGTGAACATTAAAAGAGACCCATGCTAAGTTTTCACTGCATCCTACATCAGGAGGTGCTTTGGTTTCAGATGTGTGGTGAGCAGTTTGGTGAGGTGATGTCGCTGGTCATTTGGGTGGTCAACTTTATTGCTGCCCGAGCTTTAAATGATCACCAGTTTAAAACACTGATGGATGAAGTTGGGAATAATTATCCTGGTCTGCTTCTGCACAGCAATGTGCGTTGGTTGTCAAGAGGGGAGGTACTCAGCCGTTTTGCGGCTTGTCTAAGCGAAATCCGGACTTTTCTTGAAATGAAAAACATCGAGCATCCTGAGTTAGCTAACACTGAGTGGCTCCTGAAGTTCTACTATCTCGTGGACATGACTGAACATCTGAACCAGCTCAATGTGAAAATGCAAGGTGTTGGAAATACAGTCTTATCCCTTCAACAAGCAGTGTTTGCATTTGAAAACAAACTGGAACTCTTTATCGCTGACATTGAAACAGGTCATTTACTACACTTTGAAAAACTGGGAGAGTTTAAAGATGCATGCACAACAAGTAACCCTGCTCCACATCTTGATCTCCAGCAGCTAGCGGGCTTCACATCAAATCTTTTGCAGTCATTCAAAGCGCGCTTTGGAGAATTTCGTGAGCACACTCGTCTTTTTAAGTTCATCACCCATCCACATGAGTGTGCAGTGGACAGCGCCGACCTGAGCTACATCCCCAGTGTCTCCGTCAGAGATTTTGAGCTACAAGCTGCTGACTTGAAGGCCTCAGACATGTGGGTGAATAAGTTCAAGTCACTGAATGAAGATTTGGAAAGACTTGCACGACAGCAAGCAGAGTTGGTGAGCAAACATAAGTGAAGAGAAATGAAAAAACTTCAACCTGCAGACCAGCTGATTGTCAAAACTTGGAACATGCTTCCCGTCACATACCACACATTGCAGCGTGTGAGTATTGCTGTACTGACAATGTTTGGCTCTACGTATGCATGTGAGCAGTCTTTCTCACATCTAAAGAATGTTAAGACCAACCTACGATCACGTTTAACGGATGGAAGTCTCAACGCCTGTATGAAGCTTAACCTTATCACGTATCAACCAGACTACAAAGGCATCAGCAAAACCATGCAGCACCAGAAGTTGCATTAATGGTAAGAAGTACTTTATTCATCATTGGTTAGCAACAGCATAACAACGTCATTAAAAAGAATTCAGAGACTTATTGTACTTTAAAAGTGTTGGTCTTACATAAAATGCACACATTTACTTGTATTTCGTGTTAAACATATTGTATGGCTCTCACAGAATTACATTTTAAATTATGTGGCGTTCATGGCTTTCTCAGCCAAAAAGGTTCCCGACCCCTGTTTTAAAGGAAGGGGCAGGTGAAATGAACAAGCCAATAGGGCGATCGGTTGTGCAGCCACGAGGACACATATATTGGACATTCGGCTTTCACCCAGAGGCAGGTGCAGGGAGGGGAGTGTGAAGAGAATCTGAAAGGCCCTGGTCCGAGGCCAGCCCGAGGGACTATGCCCAGTAACCATGTCAATGAAAGCAGCAGCCGGCTGAGTCTTCTCAAAAGGCAGTGCTTCTTCTCTGTGCCATGTCCCCCTCCCTAGGCTGGTCAGTATTTAAAATGCCTTTTTCTTAAAAAAAAAAAAAAAATTAAAAATATTATTGTATTTATTGGGGTGACATTGGTTAATAAGATTATATAGGTTTCAAATACAATTCTGTAATATGTCATCTGTATATTGTATTGTCTGGTCACTACCCACGTCAAGACTCCTTCCATCACCATTTATCCCTACCCCTACCCTCTTCTACTAAAATACTCTTCACATGAGTGCTGCTGTGCTCAAGGAGAAGAGCAGGAAGAGGAGAGAGGAAAATTAACGAGAAAATATGTTTGAAACAAATTCTGGGATCAGAAACATGACCTGGCTTCCCCTTAATAATAAGTCCTTCCTGTGCGATGTCCCCGTGAGATCCACAGTCCAGCTCGTGCAGAGGGCTCACCAGCCTACTGTAGAACACTCAGCTGCCCAGAGGCTGGAGATTTTACAGAGCAACTACATGCCCAGTGCATTTTGTTTTTGGCAGTTGCTTTGTGCTTAGTGTTAAAACAAAACAAAAAAAGTGTTTATCTACAATGGAATATTACTCAGCCATAAAAAGGAATGGAGTGTTGATACAGTAGTGCTTAATGGATATTATAGGTTGAATGGTACCCCAGAATTCCTACGTGGAAGTCCCAGTAACTCAGAACATGACCTTATTTGGAGACAGGGTCTTTACAGAGGTAATGAAGTTAAAATGAGGACATTCGAGTAGGCACTGGTCCAGTAGGACTTGTGTCCTTATACTAACAAGTGAGTTGAACACAGAAATACACAGAAAGATGAGGTGAATCAATGTGGGGACAAAATAGCCGTCTGCAAGGCAAGGACTGACCGGGAACAGGTCCTTCCTTCATCACAGCCTTCGGCAGGAACCAAGCCCACCCGCTCACGCTTTGGTCCTGGACGTTGCTGCCGCCCAGTCCACGGTGCTTTGGTGCTGCAGGTGTAGCATACTCACGCAGTGGGTATGGGCCGAGGTGATGAAAGTGCTTAGGATCTGGGTAGAAGGTGGTGATTACACAACATTGTTACAGACTAGATGCTACTGAATTGACTTTGAAATGATTAAGTTTATGTTATGTGAAAAAAAAAGAATGTTGACTCTGCTTCTGAAGCAGTTACCCCTAAATCAAAATTTTGTCAAGGGTTTTAGTGGGGGATTTGGCAGAAGGAACATGTCTACCACTAGACGGTCTTCAGGCGCTCCAACCCACTCACATATGAAAAATATACGGGATCAGGGACAAAGCACGACACAAAAAGCCATTAGCCAGATGTGAGCCAGCCCTACCTGCGCTCAGCGCGAGTGCTTCCTACTCCGCGGAGAAGGGAAAGGCCGAGGCAGCGGCAGCGGCAGCGGATTCACTGGCGCTCAGAGACAGGCCCGGCTGCCTGGCCTCGGTCATTTCAGGGGCTCCTGAATGAGCCAGCGCAGGGCAGACATCAGCGTTGGCTCACTGAGATACTGTCAGTCTGGGGGCGACCAACAAATGCCGGATACAGAAACACAGGTGACACTGTGTGGGTGGCAGGGGACTTTCAGGCCTGGTCATTAAGATAGTCTAGGGCTCTGCAGTGGTCCATTCTTTGCATCTCAAGCAAATCAAGCCTGCTTTGCTGGCTGTGCCCATCAGAGCTCGGCCGTTTAGAAGCAAAGGTTTTGTTGTTGTTTATAAACCACAAACTGACTCACAGACACACACATTTAGGGGGAGAGGGCAAGACAGACAGTCCTTGAACCATCTGCCTCAAAATCACCAGACACATTCCTAAAAATGCCAAATCCTGGGCCAGTCTGGCCCCTTCTGCCCTCGGACTCTGGGGGAGAGGGAAGTTGGGAATCGCACTGAAATGCACACTAAGTGCTGAGAACCACTGGGTCAGACAGAGGCGAAGGCATTCATTAGGACTTGCTCGGTACAAAATGTGTCATTTTTAGGAGGCCCGTTTCTTCTTTAATGCCAATGTCTTGCAAAGCTTCATCTCGAATTTAGTGAAAATACCACATCTCTGATCACCAACTACAAACTCATATGTCAAATGAACACTGGCAAATCCAAGGACTCAGGACTCTGAAGACTTTGAAGCCACAGAATGGATAACAGAATTGATGATGACGGTGGGGTTGACAGAATATAGCTTAATTGATTGCCTTTAAGTTCGGAGCTCCATGTTCCTTTCTAATACTCACAATGACTCAAGTGGACAGGTATTTCCAGGTGAGGAAGCTGAGTCCTGGAGAGGTTAGAGGCGCCCTCCATGCAGCTGGGATTTAACTCCACAGGTCTGTCCTCTTTCTTCTTCACCCAGCTTCCTCCCTTCTTTCTCTAACAGGTGAATTGCTTCAACAAATCAAAGCCTCTCTGTGATTAAAAAAGGGTGGGTGGGTGGGGGTCATTCAGAGCTGCTGCCTCTGAACTTTGCTGTTTCAGAACATGAGTAACAAAAGTCTGGTATCATTTGAAAGATCAGAGGTGTTTAAACGCTGCTCGCATATGAAATGGTGGAGCAATTATGCTCTAACTTGGTAAAATCTATTACAATTCCAGAGATTGGATAATCATTCCAGGCAATCATGGTTAGAGACAGCTCTGCTCTGCAGGGCAGGGCCTCCATGTGAGCCATCCTCAGAATAGTTACCCCAAGTAATTATCTCAGCAGTCAAAAACATCATGGGGACTCAGCTCTCTCCCAGTGGCACACAGCGCTGCAAAATTTGAGAGCAGGCCGAGTTGCACGATGTGCCCAGAGAAGCCGAGTGGATCCATCAGACTGAGCTTTGCAAACTCTACAGCTGCGCACAACCAACCAACTCCAGTTCAGCCTCCAACCCTGATTTTAGAAAAGGCAACCCCAAGCCAAAACTCCCGAGTATGATAAAGAATTATAATGGAGAACCAATAACACTGTGAACATCATCCTTGTCAGAAGATCTATTGGTACCCAACGCTTTCGGCTCAACAGAACTCCTAAGACTGATTTTCACTTAACTACTCCCACAACTGCTGAGCCTCAGGGATCTCTGCAAGCCAGCCTCCTAAGTTCCGCCACCCTAAAGAACCAGGGGACAGTCATCTATCTTTCTTCTGACCAATCCCTGTCTCCTCCCTTCCTCTTCCTCCATTGGTCCCATCTCCATGTCCAGATAGCATGATGTGAAAGGCGGGAACCTCTGCATCTCAATCAGCATCGCTGGCTCCGGACAGAGTTCTCCCTGGATGAGATGACTTGGGACCTGAACACTGGCATGGATGGCTGTCACATAACCTAATAACCATGGAGAAGCACCTATCCTCTGACTAAACGTGGTATCCTGCATCTTCCCTGTCTTCCTCTGGCTGTGTGGATGAAGGAACGAGGAGAGGGTGGTGCAACGGGGGATTCCCGGGCGTCCCACATTATTCACGGCACTATGAAGGCATCTGTTGAAACCCTTTCCTCCAGGCTTCTCCACTCCCCATACACAGACCACAAAGCACAGTGAAGCAGTTAGCCAACAAGCCCACTGAAGAGAGCGCCTGAGTGACAGAACATCACCCAGGATTCAGTGCACCGCCGTCTTCACGCCAAGATGTGCCCAAATGCCCAAATTGTAATTACACACAAGAAAGGAGATACAATGAGTCCACGTGTTAACACCCTCATCTCAGAAAGCTAGAGGGTAGGGCCTGCTGTTTTCTGTAATTCCACAGCACAGCTAAGGCACTGGGGGAAATGTTCTGGTCTAACAGCAAACTATGTGGGCTGGCACTTGTTTTTTTAAAATAAAGTTTTACAAGAACACAGTGCCAAGCTCACTCCTTCTGTGGCTACTTTTATAACACAACAGCAGAGCAGAGTAGTTACAACAAAGACTGTCTGGCCTGCAAAACTGAAAATATTTACCATCTGGCCCTTTGAAGAACAGGTTTGCTGACCCCCATTCTAGTTCACTGGCACTGGATCCAGTCTAGGCCAGCCTTAGCTCTTCCCTAGACCGGTGCCGTCCAGGATGGTGGCCACTTGCTTTACGTGGTTAGTGAGCATTTGACATTTTGCCTCTGTTATGGAGGGAGTGAATTTTAAATTTTCTTGAATTTCAATTCATTTAAACTTAAAAACTGACATTTGATTCAACTATTAGAAAACTTTTACATATGCTTGCTTGGGATTTGTAAATGTACTTTTTCAATTGGAAATTTTATGAAATCTAAATTCAGATCGGGTATCTCCGATGAAAATTTAGCACCTGATTGCACTTTGCTGTAAGTATAAAATACACACTGGATTTTGATGACTTGATAACATCCCCCCCAAAAAGTAAAATAGCTCATTAGTCATCTTTATATTGATTATATAACTGAAACTATAGTATTTGGGATATAGTATCTGCATTAACCAGAATCTGTTCTTTCTTTCTTTTTTTTTTTCCCTGAAGCTGGAAACGGGGAGAGACAGTCAGACAGACTCCCACATGCGACGACCGGGATCCACCCGGCATGCCCACCAGGGGTGAAGCTCTGCCCACCAGGGGGCGATGCTCTGCCCCTCCGGGGCGTCGCCATATTGCGACCAGAGCCACTCTAGCGCCTGGGGCAGAGGCCAAGGAGCCATCCCCAGCGCCCGGGCCATCTTTGCTCCAATGGAGCCTTGGCTGAGAGAGGGGGAGAGACAGAGAGGAAGGAGGGGGGGGGTGGAGAAGCAGATGGGCGCTTCTCCTATGTGCCCTGGCCAGGAATCGAACCCGGGTCCCCCGCACGCCAGGCCGACGCTCTACCACTGAGCCAGCTGGCCAGGGCCAACCAGAATCTATTTTTAAAATTAACTTGATCTTATTTCTTTTTATCATTTTTAAATGTGGCTATGAGAAAATTTATAATTATGCATGTGGCTCACTTATATATTTAAAAATTTTATTTTTAGATTTACTGATTTTGGAGAGAGGAGAGAGGAGAGGGGGAGAGAAAGGGGGTGGGAGGAGCCAGAAGCATCAACTTCTATTAGTTGGTTCTCACATGTGCTCTGACCAGGCAAACCCAGACTTTCGAACTGGCAACCTCAGCCTTCCAGGTCGACACTTTATCCACTGCACCACCACAGGTCAGGCTGTGGCTCACTTATTTCTATTGGACAATTACGGTCTAGACCAGTGGTTGTCAACCTGTCCCTACCGCCCACTAGTGGGCGTTCCAGCCTTCATTGTGGGTGGTAGCGGAGCAACCAAAGTATAAATAAAAAGATAGATTTAACTATAGTAAGTTGTTTTATAAAGATTTATTCTGCCAAACTTAGCGAAAATCCGACATAAAGTACTTGGTAAGTAATTATTATTATATGCTTTAACTTGCTGTAACTCTGCTTTTTAAATTTTATAAAGTAAAGTTACTTCCCTACTTTATAAATTACCATTACTGTGAAACTGGTGGGCGGTTAGAAAATTTTACTACTAATATTGATACAAAAGTGGGCGGTAGGTATAAAAAGGTTGACTACCCCTGCTCTAGACCCTAATCTAGTCCAACAGGGATTAAGAGTCAGGCCATTATGCCACACCAAGACTTCAGAGGCTGGCTGGTCAAGTGCCAAGGCCAGGCCCAGGGTCTCTATGTGTTCTCAAGCCAGTGAGGCAGGGCACTGGTAATTAGGAACATGCCTGGAGAAGCCCTCCCATCCTCAGGACTGGCGATTACCTGGACCTCCAGAGAGGTGATAATTGTTCACAGTGTGCTCTGGAGGAAAGCACTGGGGTTTTAAAATAGAAAACCTGGAGCCGAAGTCCTGATTCTACCTTTAATGAGTTTTGTGCCCATAGACAATTTACTTTTCTGATCCACAGTTTCTTGTCATTAAAATGTGACTAGCCAAATACTTCCCAGGACATGGTGAGAATCAAGTGAGGAAAAACTTAACAAAGTAAAATACTTCACAAAATATAAAAACCGAACACGTGCTCCTTCAGCGTGTCTGGCTGGGACCTGAAGATGTGATTTCACTCATTTCCCTGTTAGTCAGGTTCACAAAGGATAAGAGAACAGGCACCTGTCACACACCCGCCCACCTGCCTTTCCTTCTGCAAAAAGTGTATGAGACGGTTGTCAGATGAAACATTTGCCAAAACATTATAAAGACCCTGGGAATGTCCCCTCATGTGAGGTCCGGGAAGAGCCAAATTCATAGAGACAGAAAGTAGAATGTTGACTAGCAGGGAGGCTGGAGGGCCAGTGTTTAATGGGTCCAGATTTTCACTCTGGGTGACGAAAATGTTCTGGAGATCATGGTGGTGATGGTTGCACAACACGAGCGCACTCAATGCCACTGAACATAACACTTAAAACTGTTTAAAAGAGCAAATTTTATGTGATGCATATTTTATCAAAAAATTTTTCTGAAGCCTTGGGGACATGTCATTTTTCAGTAAGTGTAGCTCACCCGCTTCATAAAGGTGGCCATCTAACAAGGATTCTATTTTTATGATTATGAAAAAGTTAAAAAAAAAAAAGGACAGGAATTTTTACATTTGATGGGTCTTTGATTTGAAAGCTTATTTGAAGGTGTCGAGCGGAGCAGACAGGAGAGCTATTACACGACTTCCCTTGGAGATGGTGCTGTGTGAGGTGCCCTGGTCCCTGCCATGCTGGGTGGTGCCGGGCTCCCTGGGTCCTAAACGGAAACGTCTTTAATATTAGTGTTCTGGAGAATTCACACTGCTGATGTCCCAAGCCATGCGGTGCTGACTGGGACACACTGCAGACAAAGACCCCGACAGAAGGGAAATAACTGAATACAGGCATGCTCTGAGGCTGCCGACCTGAACATGGGGCAATGGGAACACCAGCTCCTTTTTGAACATGGCGGTCACATTTCATAGCCTGGCCCTTCCACCTGCGAACCCGCCTGAGAGTGATTCCACAGCAACACATCGTTCCAATTTCTCCTTCCTTTGGGAAGGTAGTGTGTATTTTTACCTACAAGGTTTGGTCCTGACTGGCTCACCCCTCAGTCTTCCTGGCTCTGTGATTCAATGTCCTGATTTCTCCATGTAGACAGGGAGGTTTGAAAAAAAAAAAAAAAGGTGGAAAGTTCTCTGGTGTTTCGTCAGATCTCTCCCTGCCAGGTCAATAAACCACGAAAACCAATATCCGATCCCACAATGAAAATACAAACCTGCGGCTCACATTTCAGGCTATCAGTGCATCATCACCTACTTATCTCTTCTCCTGGATTTTTATAAGCAGCCCTCTGAGGTGCCTTGTTTACGTAATGACTGTGTCATTATACCAGGGTGCGGGAATGAGAAAGCTGATCAAAAAGATGTAAGAGGGAGATGGGTTATCGACATTTAATTCAAAAAAAAAAAAATTCTCCTTTTGTGACAAACTAATACAAACAGCAGTGTACAATGATGCTTTAACCTGCCCCAAGTTTCAGACTGAATAGAAATACAGCGACTCCACGCCAAGGGAAGGGCTCAGGATACTCTTTGCACCGGTGTGAGCACAGCTCCATGCCTGCAGCTGCTGCCAGACCACACAAATTGTTTCCAGTCCACCTGGCCATCTGAGAATAGAATGTACTTGACCAAATGCAGGAAGGTATCAATATTCTTTGTAGTATATGAAAACTAAGAGTGCGTGCCCTGGCCTGATAGCTCCATTGGTAAGAGCATCATCCCAAAGTGCAGAGGTTGCCAGTTCGATCCCCGGTCAGGGCACATACAGGAGCAGATCAATGTTCCTGTCTCTCTCTCCCTGTCTCCTCTCTCTCTCTCTCTCTCTCTCTCTCTCTCTCTCAAATCAATACAATAAACATTTAAAAAGAAATAAGAGTGCACATATTATCTGCTCCTTCCAACACTGACTCACCCTTGGCAATGGTACTCCAGCCCTGAGAACCTATTTGATGCCCCAACTAAAAAGTCAAAAGGATCACATGCAGCAAGCACATACAGACTATAAGCATAAGCTGAAGTAGGAGGTGTCATTCCTTGTATTTATAAATGAGAAGTTGGACAAATTGGCCATTAGTGAGTGCCATGAAGAACCACCAAGAGAGCCCTGGCCGGATAGCTAGCTAGGTTGGTTAGAATGTCACCCCGATGCACAGAGGTTGTAGGTTCGATCCCCTGTCAAGGCACATACAGAAACAGATTGATGTTTCTGTCTCTGTCTCTTTCTCTCTCTCTCAAATTAAAAAAGACTCATGAAGAAGAGCAAAGACAGGAATTGTTAGAACTCAACTCAAAACCAGAAAGGTTGTTGACCCTTGAGGGAGAACATGGAATTTCTCCATACAGTGGTTGTGGGGACAGTCTTGGTTCCGGAGCCCTTTACATTCAATAATCATTTGGTGCATGTGCCAGGCCATGTGGCACTGGAGAAAGAGTTAGGGACAAGGAAGACCTGGTCTCCGGGGAAGAGGAGGGTTTCCTGAGAAGTGCCACCTTAAAGACATCAGGCTACCAGCCGAAGGAACTTAATGCTCATATCAGAGGCATCACATCATTTGCCAAGAAATGTGACACTGACTGCAGTTCAAGTAAATGGAGACGTCTGGTGACAGTTATGACCTTTAGGAAGCAATCAATGCCCTGTGTTTACTATGAAACATAAACCCACAGCCAATCACAAGGTTAAAAAGGGCAGAAGTATCTACCAACTCTGTTTAAAAGAAAAAGGGGGAGAGGGGCTGAGACAGAGCTTTCCCAGGAAATGTATGCTGCAGCATTTCCTTGCTCCCCACCTTTGTCAATGTTCCTCTCCTTAACCTTGACTTCATAATCAAAGGTGTTCCCAGGTGAGAGGCCTGTCTACTATGGGGGTAGTGGGGTCTTTCCAGAATTAGCCAAGTCCCTGTTTGGGAAACCTTCTGCTCCTATCGATCCTTCAAGAAAATGACTGGTAGCATCAAGGGACACTGAAGTACTGGTGAAAAGCAGAAATACTTGCATCAATCACAGCAATTAGTTTCAGTGTCTTTTAAACCTTCTGAGACCAGGACAAGCTGAATGCAAACAGAGCACTTGCCGCTTCCTGTGCAATCGAACAATGGGAGTACTGACTGTTTCCAAAGAGTTTCTCAAGCCACTGCATGCCTAGAATAACAAGATCTTAGTAACATTTGAAGGTCACTGGACCCCTTTGATTACTTAAGTGAGACCTGGCACAGCAAGTAGTTTGGGATTCGGTTAACTGAGGAGCCACTGCGCCACTTCAGTCGCAGGTGTTGTAAAGTACCAAAAGCTGCAGAATTAATATTAATATTTTAAGAGGGTTGAAGAACATTTTATTAATTTGGGTTAAGGTGTGCAGAGAAATACTGAGAATAATCTCTGTACTGTGTGATTGGCATAAAACCAGGATGGCCCTTGGCATTGTATTGTAAATGCAAAGGGAAGGAAAACATGGATTCCCAGACATTCCACCACACCTGTGAGAAAGGGGTGAATGGTTAGCCAGGTGCAGGAAAAGAAAAGTCAAAATAAACCTTTTCTTATGATAATGAGCCATTTGCAGGTATTTGTCCCAATGGAAACTACCTCTCCTATGTAAAATTAATGCATGTAGTTAATGTGTGTGACTCTGGACAGAGAGATGGCGGATAAACATTAGAAAATATAGGAATGCCTTTTAATATGTAAAGAGACATCTTTCTACCATTGTGTTGACTTGTAAATTTTGTTTTCTCCAAAATGATGTATGGCTTGCAAATTGAACATGGTCCTCTCATGTTAACGGACATATGACTATAACCAATAGTGGTAAAAGGCACCTAATTGCAATTTTTGCTTCTGTACTTCCCACTTGCAAAACTATAAAAACTAAGTAAAACAAAGGGCCGGCGCGCTCTCCCTCAGCTTTCTGTTGGAGTTGCCGCCGCTTGGCCAAGCTAGACAATAAAGCTCTGGTGTGGAATCGACGGATTTTGTTCGAGTCTTCAATGTTTCAAGTCCCTCCGGATTAGGCTTAACATTAACCACCGAACAATGCTGAGAGAGAGAGTGATGACCAAGTTACATCCAAGTTTGTGAAGTCCAGCATCTTTCTTCACCCCACTGGGGAGGCAAGTCCCTGGTTTCACATGCACAGTACAGTACCTGTAGCCCACTGGCAGCCTGTACTTTGTATGTGGCAGGCTGCAGGAAAGGCACCATTTTCCTAAGCAATGGCGGTCTAAGGCTATTTCTCCTATGGTAAAAAGAAGCAATAACTGATTGAAGAAAGTATGTGGTTGTCAACTGCTGCTCTCCGGAGACAATTAATGGAGACAGGCAAAACAGAGTCAACTGGGTGCAGTTCCAGAAATTGCTACATTTAAAAAATCTATCTTTTGAGTTCTTATTGCACTTTGGACTGATTCTAGTGGCCTAGAGCGAGATTCTATCAACTGACACTTTTACGACTAAGTGGTGTCCATCCCCTGTCAACAGTTGGAAGTCCTCCCATCACTCTGTTTATCCTCCTAAGGGAGGGCAGGAACAAGTCCCCCAGGGCCTAGGCAACGCCATAATGAAATATAATTTACCACGTTTTCAAGGAAGAAAACAAGAATGTAAAAGACAAAATGAGAAACAGGAAGTATTCTTCACAGGATTTTTTCCCTCATTTTTTTATAATTGTGAATTATACATAACAAAATTTACCATTTTAAAATCTACAATTCAATGGCATTAAGTATGTTCATATTGTTGTGCAACCATCAACGTCAATTTCCAAACGTTTCATCATTTCGGAAAGAAACTCTCTACCCATTACACAACTCCTAATATCCCTCCAACCCCCCATTAAACTCTAATTTAGTTTTAGTCTCTATGAATTTGTCTAGTCTAGATACCGCATATGAGTGGAATCACACAATGTGTCCTTTTGTGACTGATTTCTTCAACACAGCGTAATGTTTTCAAGGTTCATTCATCCATGGTTGTGGCATGTGTCAGAAAGTCATCCCTTTTCAAGGCTGAATAATATTCTATTGTGTGTATGGACCACATTTTCTTCATCCATTCATTGGCTGATGGGTATTTGGGTTGCTTCTACGCTTTGGCTATGACTGTGAATAATACTGCTATGAACCTTGGTGTACAAGTATTTGAGTCCCTGCTTTCAATTCTTTTGAGTTTATACCCATAGGGAGAATTATGGATCGTGTGGTAATTCTATGTTTAAGTTTGTAAGAGCCCCCAAACTGCTTTCCCCAGCAGCTGCACCATTTTGTACCCTAGCAGCCATGAATAGGATTCCAATTTCTCTACATCCTTGCCAACACTTATTTTCCATTAAAAAAAAAAAAAAGAAGAAGCCATCCTAATGGATGTGAAGTAATCACAGAATGCTTTAAAGTCAAGTCTAGGTTCTCTCTTAGACCTCTCATTTTTGTAAAGTTCATTGTAGGTGGGCATTTCAAACCCTTCTTCCAAATAAGTACTGACACAGCCCTGGAAGAGATTTCAACCCTATTGTTTATCTAAACCAGAAATGGCAATCAGTAAACACTTCTGAGGAAATACTGATTATCTGGAATGCTTATGTTTCAAGGGGTTGGAGGGTATCTTTTGGAAATGCTCTGGTTGTAAACATAAGATTAACTCAATGCAATAAATCCCTTTAAGTTAAAAAGGCTCAACACATTCACAGTTAAGTCACTCTATAAGGACACCACAAAAATGCAGCTATAAATTATTACCTTAGGAAGCTTGGGGGAGTGGGGGTGGGCATAACCTGAAAAGGCACTTCCATTATTCATGTTATAGAAGCCGCATTCAGTATTATGCTGATGGGCCAGCCAAGAACGCAGTAAATTACAGAATCACAATGTAAAAGGCAACAAACACTCCTGCAGATTTTACGTATGAAACAAATGTGAATTATATTCAGAGATTTGGGGTGAAAAAGCTATTCTTGGTCATTTGCATATTTTATGTTTTTCTGTGGGTTAAATCACTTTTTATCTATTTTAGGTGACAGCTACTCTTGAAAAAATACTCTTGGAAATGACTTGAAATTCTGCAATACATAAACAGTTTCTTATGCTTTTAAAAAAGTATATAATTCAGTGATTTTTTTAGTGTATTCACAAAGTTGTAGAACCGTCACCACTACCTAATTCCTGAACATTTTCATCATTCCAAAAGTAAATTCTACATCCATTAGCATTCAACCCCCGGTATCTCCTCCTCCCAGACCCTGACAACCACTAATTTACTTTCTGTATCTATGACTTTGCCTATTCTGGATACTTCATGTAAATGGAATCATATAGTATGTAGCCTTTTGGGACGGACTTCTTTAATTCAGGACAATGTTTTTAAGATTCATCCATATGGTAGAATGTATCTGTATTTCCGTCCTTTTTTGTTACCAAATAATGTTCCATTCTATGCATAGACCACATTTTGTTCACTCATGCATCATTTGATAGACATTTAGGCTGTGTTCACCTTTTGGCAATTATGAATAATGCTGCTATGAACATATATGTATGGGTCTTTGTGTGGACATGTTTTCATTTCTCGAGTAGATATCTAGAAGCCGAATTGCTGAGTCATATGGTAACTCTGTGTTTATCCTTTTGAGGCAGGTAAGCTGTTTTCCACAACAGCTGTACCATTTTACATCCCTACCAATAATGTCTCATATTTACTTTTGATAGTGCTAAGCTACTTGTAGAAACAAGAAGGTTAAACAAGTGACTTCAAAAGCCAAGAGTAAGCTATGGGCCAAGTGTGGCCTTGCTTGCTCATGTCACTGTATTTTGCACCTGGGAAACAGCCAATGAATAAGTATCATGGGCAACTATCCAGCCTCATGGCATCTTTTCATTACTCTGCAGGGACAACAAAGAGCTAAACTTGACATGATAGACAATTAGAAACTAAGATAGCATATACAAATGTACTGATTAGGCTCTGGCAGGTTGGCTCAGTGGTAGAGCGTCGGCCTGGCGTGCTGAAGTCCCGGGTTCGATTCCCAGCCAGGGCACACAGGAGAAGCGCCCATCTGCTTCTCCACCCCTCTCCCTCTCCTTCCTCTCTGTCTCTCTCTTCCCCTCCCGCAGCTGAGGCTCCATTGGAGCAAAGATGGCCCGGGCGCTGGGGATGGCTCCTTGGCCTCTGCCCCAGGCACTAGAGTGGCTCTGGTCCCAACAGAGCGACGCCCTGGAGGGGCAGAGCATTGCCCCCTGGTGGGCAGACCGTCGCCCCCTGGTGGGCATGCCGGGTGGATCCCGGTCGAGCACATGCGGGAGTCTGTCTGTCTCTCCCCGTTTCCAGCTTCAGAAAAATACAAAAAAACAAACAAACAAATGTACTGATTACATGGCACAGGAAGAAAGTGTGAGAGGTGTTGGGAACAAAAGAGCAGCATGGGCTACAGTTGTCCAGGAGGGCGTCAAGTGGGAAATGGGGCTTGACTTGTGTGTGAAGAGTCACTAGCTTAGCAAGAAGGAAGGGAGAAATCAGAGCCTGCAAACACCTCCTACACATTTACTTGCTCACAGCAAAGCTTCAGTACTTCCCCGGACCCCTGAAGATATGCAATAGATATAATAATAAAAGCTGCCACACAGTGTTAACTTTGCTAGGGTCAGCAAGGTTCTACTTATTAACCCTCACAACAACCCTACCAGGTAAGGAGTATTCTTATCCCTTATTTCACAAATGAAGAAACTGATCAACACACAGAGGTGAGTAACTTACACAGGCCACCCAGCTAGAAAGTAGGAGAGCTAGGATTGGAACCCAGGCAGTCGAGCTCCAAGATCCACCTTCCCCTGTCTCTGTCATTAATCTCCTCAGCCACTTGCTTGACACCCAAGTAAAAGGCTATATATTTATAAGGCTGAGTGAAAAGTATGCTGGTGAGTAAAGGAACTTTCTTTACTCTTGAATGCAGCTGACAGTTTTAGGTTGACTTTTTCTTTTTTTTTTTGGAAGGTGGGAGACAGCCATGCCAAAGACAGCAAGGAGAGAAGAGGTTATAGTGAAAGTTACTGGGGCAACAAAATTAGAAGCCAAGAGCCCAAGGTTCTAAAGCCCTGCTCCTGGAAACTATGTCTCCTACATAAATTCTGACACACAGCAATTAAAGGAAGTACACCCACCCATACAAAATCTTGAAACATTCGAGTAAAAATTAAAATTAATGAGTCCATCCAATTTGGACTCACAAAACACGTGGGTGAAAGCCATTCCTGTAGCTGACAGCTGGTGTGACAGTTATTTCATGACAAAGAATAGAACTTCCCTGCCTTTGGATTTGAATGTTTCCCAATATGATTCTAAACCCAGCCTGAAACATTACAAAAGCTGGGAGCTGAATAGAGATATCCTATGGAAGAAAATCCCTTCGGCTCACCCTGTCAGCCTGAAATGCAGGAAAATGAGGTGGATTATCTGCTTGTATTCACCCTTCCTTACAGCTCACCAATAAAGGCAGTGGCTCCTGGTCTAGCTCATACTCTGATCCATTGGAAATCAGATTCCTAATGGCATTGTAGAGGGCCAGAGTCATGCAAATTCAAATAGGCTTCATTAGCTGTTGCAATTACTGAATCTAAGTGCTTTGTGATACACTGAAGTGATATATGCTACCCTTTCTGCTCACTTCCCCAGAACAAATGTACAATCTAAACTCCGCATGTCTGTTCCTAATGGTCTACCTTATAAAACTGTTCACAGGGCAAAGCTCGAACGCCTTAGTAGGAACACAGTGAGTAAAAGGCTCTAAAAGTGAAAAATCACACCTTCTTCCCTGGTTTTCTTCTCTTCTCTTCCTTCCATCCCATCCCCTTAGAAAGACATTTCCAGAACTGCTGAAACCCCAGCCACACCCCAGGAGAAAGGCCTTTCTTCCTCCTCTTGGACAGATGGTATTTGCATACAGACATATTGTAAATCTTGTCACCCAGGTAACGGGCTCCAGTTAGCAACAGAGCAATGCTGGTAGGTCAACCTGATTCCTTCTAAAATTAGAAGTCAGACCTATCTGATTTTTAACTGTTCAAGGTAGGATGCTCAGTTAGATGGCATATTCTTTTTTTTTTTAATTTATTTATAGAGTTTTTGAGAGAGAGAAAGACTACTGATTTGTTGTTCCGCTTATTTACGTGTTCCCTGATCGGGGATTGAACCAGGAACTTTGGCATATCAAGTCGATGCTCTAACCCAGTGGTCCCCAACCTTTTTTGGGCCACGGACCAGTTAATGTCAGAAAATATTTTCACGGACCGGCCTTTAGGGTGGGACAGATAAATGTATCACGTGACCGAGATAAGCATCAAGAGTGAGTCTTAGATGTAACAGAGGGAATCTGGTCATTTTTTTAAAAATAAAACATCGTTCAGACTTAAATATAAATAAAACGGAAATAATGTAAGTTATTTATTCTTTCTCTGCGGACCGGTACCAAATGGCCCACAGACTGGTACCGGTCTGCAGCCCGGGGGTTGGAGACCACTGCTCTAACCAACTGAGCAACCCTGCTAGGGTGCAAATTCAATTCTTAAAATAAATTTTCAGCTGGGAGACTCAGCACTAGTTAATAAAGGCATTTCAACATACTAATAGCACAGGTTTTGACATGCTGAAGTCGTAGCTCCATGACTTTGCTGTTTCAGTAAGTAATCTTACTATGACTCCAGTCTCTGTTAGTAGAGTCATCTTTAGCCTTACAACTCCCTTGACCTTCACAGTCAATCGGTCAGTAAGGACTGTTTGTTCTTTGCCAGGAATTTCAGGCCTTCCACAGTTGGTCTCCTCCGGCCCCACTGTGGCCTCCTCTCTCTCACAGTCAAACTGAGTGGCACTGAGCAAGACTCATCTTTGCCACGCTCTGCTCACATGCATCCCTCCTACCTGGGATTTGCTTTCTTCTTTCCTTTCTCTTTCATGGAAAGGGGTCTTGAATGGGCTACGAGGGATAAACGAAATTGTACACAATCTCCCACTACTATTAATTTCTCAAAAGTTCCATGTCCCAAGAAAAGTTAAGGACCACTGACTATCTAATTACAGATAGTATCTATGCCAGCATCTCCCATACTGACTTTAAGGAATGAGAGAGCCATAGAATATTAAACAGAGGGAGGAGAAAAGCTTCATAATCAGATGTGTGAACCACTAGGGCAAACAAAGTTGGGTTTGCTAACACAGCCTTCGTTGTACTGATATGCACCAGGAACCACTGGGCACTTCTTAATGTCCCCTTTGTGACTCCGTTGGAAACCTGAGTTTTCACTTGACAACTAGCAGGTCATGCACTGCTTTGTGATAGTTCTTCTGTGACTGTTTTGAGCTATTTTTATTTGTGTGTGTGTGTGTGTGTGTGTGTGTGTGTGTGTGTGTGTCAGAGACAGAAAGAGAGACAGAGAGAGGGACAGACAGATAGGAAAGGAGAGAGATGAGAAGCATCAATTCTTTGTTGCGGCTCCTTAGTTCATTGACTGCTTTCTCATATTTGCCTTGACCTGGGGGGGCGGGGGCTACAGCACAGCAAGTGACCCCTTGCGCAAGCCAGCAACCTTTGGCTTCAAGCCAGTGACCTTTGGGCTCAAGCCAGCGACCATGGGGTTATGTCTATGATCCCACACTCAAGCCAGTGAGCCCACGCTCAAGCTGGCGCCTTTGGGATTTCAAACCTGGGTCCTCCACGCCCTAGTCCAACACTCTATCCACTGCGCCACTGCCTGGTCAGGCTATTTTACTATATATTTTAAAGAATTGTTAGAAATTATATTGTTGTACTTGTCACATGTTGTGCTCATTTTATATTATTTTGTCTCCCCTGCTACCACTTGAGAAGGGGATACACACCTTGATATCTTTAGAGTTTAGATACTACTAATACTGAATAACTGAATGAATGATTGAGCTTATCTCCCTAAATGGGTAAATTCTTTCAGAACATATACACTTTAAACTTTGTTTTGTATTCCCATAGAACCTAGAAAACAGCTTTTCATATGAGTCAATAAATTTAAAAACAATTAAAATCCATTAGAAGGATATTGGACACCAATTATGTTCTGGCACCAACAATATTAAAATGATAACGTATAATCCCTAGAATCAAGGAACTTAGATTCTGGTAAGGGAAAGAGACATATAAATAAAGGGTGATGATCAAATATAAATATTCAAAAATGAAGTGCAGGCTGCCTGGGAACACAGGATGGAGCACTCAGACCATCTGTACTTGTGGGAAGTGAGGAGGAGTCAGTCCTATGATGCTGAGATTTGACGATGAGATCTGGAGCCAAGGCTCGAGCATAAGGCCCTCCACTGGCCATGCTAAGCCACATTTTGGAAGGACATTGCCCAAGGCTGCTCTCATGAGGCAATACAGTAGCTGGAGCTTCAGCCTCAACTTCAGCATGGATCCCAAGCCCTAATGAGCTGACCTCCGCCACCTAGAAAGACAGTCCTTGTTGCCCAGGGAGAGCCATCCTGGGACCAAGAGCCGTGCAGGGGCTTAGAGACGCGCAGGCACCATGGTTTCACTGTCTCCAAGTCCTCTATGTCTTATTAGTTTGACACTGAAGGACAGGCAGTCCAAAGACAAGAACACGAGAAGGAAAAGAATGGCAGTGTGTCTCTCCTCCCTGAGCACTTGCGCTGGGCTGGCCTCATTCACCCACCTGACCTTCCAGGGAGGGTAACTCCAAAGCCCAAGAATCTTGTGGGGAAACCTGGGGATCCTAAGAGGCAGTGTGCCAAGGAAGACAGACAATGTCCTTAGACACAAGTCCTACACGCATTTCCCATTCAGAAACATTCTTTTGCTCTTTGGGGGAGCAGTGAAGCAGGAGCTAGATAGAACACCCAACACCCAGGGCTTGGTATTGTTTAAAGCTTCCAGGTTAAGGCTGAGAACCACTGAGGTAAAGGGGGGGTAGAGAGGGGCCTGGAGCGCCACTAGATATGGGTTGTTAAAACAGATCCTACAACAGTCACATCTCTACTGCCTCCAGGGGCTTGGCAGGTCCCATCAATGAATGGTGCCAATGGTAAAAAGTAACAGACATACTTCCCCAGCAAATTAAAAACATGGGAACACCCTAAACTTATATATAGAAATAAGTTCACTTTAATAGTTTTATCTTAGTTTCCCAATTTTGGTAGGGACATAGGTACCAAGTTATAGTCCTCTACCAGAAAGAAAACAACAGGGCAAGTGTCATGATGAATTCCAAATAATATCCAGCTGCACGGAATGGGGAGGACAGAGAGGGGCAGGAGGGGAGAAAGGAAAGAAAGCCTGGGGACCTGTAGAGCCCATGCCCTGTCTAGAGAGGGCAGCAGCAACCCAGCTCTAGTGGGTGCTTGCCAACCATTTCCTATTTCGCAAGAAAACCTAGAAACCTAGATTGGTTTTTGTAGCGAAAGAGACAGAGACAGAGAGAGGGACAGATAGGGACAGGCAGACAGGAAGGAAAGAGATGAGAAGCATCAATTCTTCATTGTGGCACCTTAGTTGTTCATTGATTGCTTTATAATATGTGCTTTGATGGGGGGGGGGGCTACAGCTGAGCCAATGACCCCTTGCTCAAGCCAGCAACCTGGGGTTTCAAGCCAGCAATCCTTGGGCTCAAGCCAGTGACTATGGGGTCATGTCTATGATCCCACGCCAGCGACCCTACACTCAAGCTTGTGAACCCGTGCTCAAGTCAGTGACCTAGAGGTTTTGAACCTGGGTCCTTTGTGTCCCAGGCCAATGCTCTATCCACTGAACCACTGCCTGATCATGCTGAAAACCTATATTTTTATACCAATGTCCTAAACTTCTAAAGTTGGCTCAAATTAAAAACAAAACAACAAAAAACAACTCATACCACTCTGTATAAACATAGAAATTGGTAAGCTACATTTAGCCATATATTGTAACCTCTGATTACATGTAACTCGGTTACAATAAAGAGAGAGAACAGAGGTGCACAACAGAATACTACCACTAAAAAGTGTTATATTCAGAGCCAGGCAACCTCATTATTGTCCGAGCTCTAGGACAATTATGGGAATGGAGAAGATATAAGAACACCATAAATGTTTTAGCATGGCTCATTTTTCAAAGATTTTCCCCAAATCCTTTACCCTCTTAATATTGATAACGATCAGAAAACAAAGAGTACAACCTAGTGTAGCAATAATAACAACAGTACTTACTGAACATTTACAGTGTAGGAGGCAAAGACTATGTGCTTTATATTAAAAAAAAGTATCTCATTTAATTAAGAAGGCAACCCTAGGCCCTGGCTGGTTGGCTCAGCGGTAGAGCATTGGCCTGGTGTGGGGGGGGCCCGGGTTCGATTCCCGGCCAGGGCACATAGGAGAAGCGTCCATTTGCTTCTCCACACACCCCCGCCCCCTCCTTCCTCTCTGTCTCTCTCTTCCCCTCCCACAGCCGAGGCTCCATTGGAGCAAAGATGGCCCGGGCGCTGGGGATAGCTCCTTGGCCTCTGCCCCAGGCGCTGGAGTGGCTCTGGTCGGCAGAGCGACGCCCCCTGGTGGGCAGAGCTTCGCCCCTGGTGGGCGTGCCAGGTGGATCCCGGTCCGGCGCATGCGGGAGTCTGTCTGACTGTCTCTCCCCGTTTCCAGCTTCAGAAAAAGAAAAGAAAAAAAAAGAAGAAGGCAACCCTTTGTGGTAGGCAAAATTACCATCTCAGTTTTTAAATGAGGAGACTGGGACAGACATAGAGAGGTTTAAAAAAATCATCCAAGGTCAAGCAGGGTGTGGAGTAGCTGGGAGTCAACCTGGGTTTTTCCCTCTGTAAGTCCTAGGCTGAACCTCACTCTCCAGCTTTGAGTCAGGAGGTGGTTCCTATCCTCGCAACTAGAGCACAGAAGTGAGGGATGAAAGTACAGAATTAGTAAAAGCCTGGGCAGGAATTTAATTTATATTTATATTTAATTAATATATTTAATATATTATAAATTTAATATATTATTAAATTTATAATATAAATTTAATTAAATTTATATTTCTGAAAAATGTTCAACCTTATGTAATCAATATCACTCCAGAGTTTATAAGGGGAAGACACTAAAAAAAAAAATTACGCAAACTAAACCACTGCACCTACCTGACACCTATGAACTCTTATTGATCAATGTCACCCCATTAAATTTAATTTCTAAATTAAACAAAATTGCACCTATAAGATTAGTAAAGATTATACAGGCTAGCCACTGTCAGTGAGGTGGAGGGAAGAGACCCTTAACCTCATTATGGTGAGCGGGCAAAGTGGTTAAACCCTTTAGGAAGAAGATTTGGCTATCATCTTAAAGAAGATGATTTTGTCTAATGAAATTTAAAATGTTTATACCATTTAATATAGCTACTCTACCTAGGAATTTATCCTAGAGAAACTTTTCCAATTGTGCAAAGATTTATATGCTTGAGATTATTCACAACTACATTATATGCAATAGCAAAAAGCTGGAAAAAGTCCAATTATCCATCAATTGGACGGGTCAGATAAGTCAAGGTACATTCAAATAATGAATACAATGTAGCTATTAAATCATGAAACAGCTCTACTTGCCCAAATGGAAGGATGCCCCATCTTAACCATCTGCATAGTTAAGTGGAAAAAAAGTAAGCTACAAAACAGTAGGTATAACAGGAGATTAGATACAATACACACACATAGTCTAGTTTATGGAGGGGGGGGGGAATCTAAAACATATATAGTCAAATGTCATTGTCAATTACCTAAGAGGATTGTGGGAAATGTAATCTATAAAGTTAACAATTTTTATAAGGAGCATGTACTTTTTAAATAAAGAAATAAACTTTGACCTGGAATGCTGAGGTCGCCGGTTTGAAACCCTGGGCTTGCCTGGTGAAGACACATATGGGAGTTGATGATTCCTCCTCCTCACCCCTTCCCTCTCTCTCTCTTACACCCTCTCTCTATCCTTTCTCTCTAAAAATGAATAAAGAAAATCAAAAGTAAATAAAGAAATAAACTGGTATAAAAAGGTCCTCTGCTGAAATTTTAGGGCAGAATTTCAGTTCCTGAGGAAGAGGGTTGACAGGGTCAGGAAAGGAACCAGGAGTCTGCACGAACATGCGTGAACACACAAGTTTTCCACTGCCTGAAGGCCCTTCATTAGATGTCCAGGGTGTGGGTCATTAGAGGGGCTTCTGAAACAGAAACTCAGAAAGGCAACCAAAGCAAAAGCCCTGGCATTAAGCGGGGCTGGACAAGGGGGACCAGAGTGAGAAGGAAACAGTGTGCAAGTCAACTCTGGTCATCTCAGAATGCAGGGGTCAGAGACGAGGCAAGGTCAGGGTTCCCTGAGAGTGAGACACACAGTGACCAAGAGAGCCTGAATGTGGCTCTGATTCCCAGATCTGCAGATGCGTGAGAGACATGAAACCTTCACATGGGCCAAGCCTCTTAAATACTTCCTGTTTACACCCAGATGGGTCTTAGACCTGGGTGGGTGGAAGGAGGGCAAATGCAATGTCCAAAGCTGCCTGTTTCTCTTTCTCTTCTCTCACCCAATTCCCTGTGTTGAGTTTCAACACATCTGGAATGGCCACAGTGACCAGAGCCTGCAAGCTGCCCAAATAGGCGGAACCTCCCATATTTTCAAAATAATTTGCAAACTTCTGCATGAAGTGGGCAGATTTTGTAGATTTTGTTGAAGTAAATGTGTCTCCAATTTGAGAACTTGTGTTCTAGAATTTCCTTCCCAGGCTAATGTGTCTTAAAACACTGTATACACTCTCCCATAGAAATAACATCATTTGGTCAGCCTGGAGA
This sequence comes from Saccopteryx leptura, assembly GCF_036850995.1. NCBI lineage: Eukaryota > Metazoa > Chordata > Mammalia > Chiroptera > Emballonuridae > Saccopteryx > Saccopteryx leptura. The sequence goes on from NC_089507.1 coordinate 164,269,496, forward strand.
GGACTACCCGTAATTCCCCTAAAGGGGGAAACAAAATTATTGTTTCTAATAAGGTTTCTTAAGGAAATGCATTGCGTTCCAGCAGGGTATGAGGAAATACTGAATTTAATTCCTTTCCCCTACTTAAAATATGTGGGAACATTTCCCAACACGTGTTCCTCCTAAGGCATGTGAATGTATGTCACACTTTAAAACATTTTTTATGGGATTCTTTAAAAAAATTTTTTTTAATTCATTTTGGAGAAGAGAGGGGGGAGAGAGAGAGAGAGAGACAGAGAGAGAGAGAGACAGAGAGAGAGAGGGAGAGAGAGAGAAGGGGGAGGAGCAGTAAGCATCAACTCCCATATGTGCCTTGACCAGGCATGCCTAGAGTTTTGGACCAGCAACCTCAGCATTCCAGGTCAACACCTTATCCACTTCACCACCACAGGTAAGGCCTTAAAATATGTTTTATTCTTTTGACCAGAGGTCTCCATAGCCAAATTTATAAGGGACAAATTGGTTCAAACCAAGTTGAATAGGTTTTATTATTTCCTTTTTATTTTTTAACTGTGGTAAAATATACATAACAAAATATACCATTTAAATCTTTTGGGGGGGGTATTTTTCTAAAGTGAGAAGCAGGGAGGCAGAGAGACAGAATCCTGCATGTGCGTGACCAGGATCCACCAGGCATACCCACCAGGGGGCGATGCTCTGCCCATCTGGACTGTTGCGCCATTGCAACTGGGGCGATTCTAGCACCTGGGGCAGAGGTCATGGAACCATCCTCAGCTCGCGGGCCAAATTTGCTCCAGTGGAGCCTTGGGAGGGGAAGAGAGAGACAGAGAGAAAGGAGGGGTGAGGAGTGGAGGAGCAGATGGGCGTTTCTCCTGTGTGCCCTGGCTGGGAATCGAACCTGGGACTTCCACACGCAGGGCCAATGCTCTATTGTAGAGTCAACCGGCCAGGTCCCATTTTAAAATGTACAACTCAGTGGCATCAATTACTGTGACAGTGTTGCACAACCATCACCAGAACTTTCTTATCTTCCCAAATAGAAACACTGTCCCCATTAAACCCCAATTCCTCATCACCCCAACCCGCTCCGTCCCTGGTAACCACCATTTTACTTCCTGTCTCTGTTAATCTGCCTATTCTAGGTACTAAACATAAATGAAATCATATAGTATTTGTCCTTTAATATGTTTTATGAGGACTTTAAAGTTTCTGGTGTGGTTAACTGGTAAAATGGCAGAATGGAGACTAAGCACACGGACTAGATGTTGGAAGAAAGAAGTTTCTGTGAGGTTGAGGAGTCAGGGAACAATGAGGTGAAAGTGACCTGGACATAATAAACACATACTGGGATTTGGAACCCAGAAAAGAGATCGAGGCTGGACCTCTAAATTAGAACTGACAACATCCCAAAGGTCTGGATAGCCTGGAATAATAGGGGTGGGTAAGCATTAGTACAGAGAGCCAACAATTAAGGGGGAGAGGAAGAAAGAAAAACCTGGAAGGGGAACTGAGAAGGATCAGCCGAGGAACAGAAGAAGCCAGGTGCACCACTCCCAAGTGTCTCCCTGCCCTGCGTGCACCCCACTCACCACTCCGTCCAGAACGTCCACTGCCATCTAAAACACAGGCACACTCTTCATCTTATTTTCTTACTCCAAATCTAAAACTTTTGATGATTTTCTCCAGTGCACAGAGCAACTCTGAACTCCTTGCCAAAGTTTTCAAAGCTCTTCCTAACTCAGCCCTGACTCTGACCACCTACCCCAACTTGGTCCAGCCACCCAGTGCCCATGGGCAGGAAAGGGACTTCAAGGATGGAGTTAACAACAGAGATCCAACAATTGGACAAAGCATACAATCAAAAAGCTCCAGTGCAGGTTAAAGAGGTGGATGCTAGTGTTGTTGCGCAGGACATAAAACACACTCCCATACACACACACAGACAAGCAATAAATTTTGAAAAGTTACTCTAAAATTCTGCATATGGCCAAGCTGCCATTTTTATGAAAGAGCAACACATACAAGGACTCAAACACACCCACTACAGGTGTTCTCGAAAACAACACTTGAGGATCTCTTCTGGGTGTCTGAGAAGTTTCAAGGTAAGAGCTCAAGATAGAATAGACCTAGTAATGTACACTGGCACCCACAAAATAGGTACCTAAAAAAATCATTAAAAAGCCTGACCAGGCGGTGGCGCAGTGGATAGAGCGTCAGACTGGGATGCAGAGGACCCAGGTTCAAGACCCCAAGGTCACCAGCTTGAGCGCGGGCTCATCTGGTTTGAGCAAAAGCTCACTAGCTTGGACCCAAGCTCGCTAGCTCGAGCAAGGGGTTACTCGGTCTGCTGAAGGCCCGCGGTCAAGGCACATATGAGAAAGCAATCAATGAACAACTGAGGTCTCACAACAAAAAACTGATGATTGATGCTTCTCATCTCTCTCCGTTCCTGTCTGTCTGTCCCTGTCTATCCCTCTCTCTGACTCTCTCTCTCTGTCCCTGAAAAAAAAATCATTAAAAATATGATCCAAACATATACACCATGGTATACTATTCAGCTAGGAGAAATGATGACATCGGATCACTTACAGCGGAATGGTGGAGTCTTGGTAGCATTGTGCGGGGTGAAATAAACGAATCAGAAAAAAAAACAGAAACTGCAGGATTCCATACATTGGTGGGACATAAAAGCGAGACTAAGAGGCATGGACAGGAGTGTGGTGGTTACAGGGGGTGGGGGGAGGGAAGGAGGGGTGGGGGGAGGGAAGGAGGGGGAGGGGGAGGGGTACAGAGAGAACTGGATGGAGGGTGGCGGAGGACGATCTCTCTTCCGGTGATGGGTATGCAACAGAACTAAATGACAAGATAACCTGGAAATGTTTTCTTTGAATGTATGTACCCTGATTTATTGATGTCACCCCATTAAAATAAAAATTTATTTATAAAAATATATATATATGATCCAATGTTGACTGAAAATGATAATTTTTAAATATGCAATGCAAAAAAGTAAGAATAACATTGTGAATTCCACATATTATTTAACTAGTAAGTGGAGGTTGCATTAAAGAACACAAAACAGGAAGTGGAGGGGAGACAAAAGTACTGTTATAAGTACTGATTACCTTGACTGTGATAATCAGAAGAAGGAAAAGTTGAGAATACTTTTGCAAAACCTAAAGGCAACTATATATAAGAATTAAAAGCAGGATGTGAATTTTCAAATCACTAAAGATGCAGAAACAGCAGATGTTAAAGAAAAAGATAAAAATAAAAAAGGTTAAATAAGATCACACTATTAGTTATAATAATAAGTCACATGCCCATATTAACAGGAAATAGCTTTCAAATTAGGTTGAAAAATAAAGCCCAGTGACATTTTGCTTATAAGGGACTGAACTAAAACAAAATGAGACACAAATGGTCACAATATAGAAAGATAATAATTTAGTAGACAGGAACAAATAAAAAGTGACTAATTTATGATAATAGGCCCTATATTTTCTTTTTATGGGCTCATGGAACACATAAAAATTAATCATATAGTTAACCACAATAAAAACCTAAATAAATTCCAAGAAGAAACTACACAGGACTCATCACCTCTTTTCTCATGCCCCCCAAAAGCCCAGAAGTCTAAATCATAACCCTGACACTTGGGAATTTAAAAGAACTTTTAGATAAACTTTTGGTCATAGTGGAAATCAAAACTACAGTTACAAACAACAGAAAATAACAAACAGAAACACTGCACATTAATTCTTAGGTAATAAAGGCAAAGCTGTAATCAGAAGCAAGATAAACTGATGGGAACATGACTATGATATTACTCTTAAAACCAAATTTGAATGCCATTTAAAAATTATATGCACTTATGAACATATACACATTCAGAAAGACAGAACAGATTCTGCAAAATGTAAGTATTTATCTCTGGGTTATAAAATTTCTATTTTCCCCCCTTCATTTCCTAAATAGTCTCAATGAACAGGTAGTATTTTTAGCACACAACCAATTTACAGTCATAGGAGGGTAGGAACAAAACAACACCATCTTGCCAAAATGGTCGAAGCAACGAAAATTCTCTCCTGTTTTTTAATTGTAAGCGGTAGCCTTAGGTGATGGTTATTACAAGCCAGCTATTGCTATATTCAGCACAGGCTATCCTCTGGTCTTGTGCCTGGAAGTCAGCTATACTATGCACTGGTTGACAACTTTTAAACCCTGTTGACTCTCTTTTTAGGGAAAATCAAGCATTCAGGCCAGTGGGCAACCAAGGACAGCATGGTTGACTGCTACTATGTTTTAAGGTTGGCAGCCTCAGACAACGTTTATGTTACAGGACTGACTTGGAAAAAACCCCCAGAAGGGCTGAAGAGGATTTTCTCTTTTGTTGTTGTTGCCTTGTGTTGTTCTGGATTTTTAAACAAAAGGTAGGAGATAACATAAATAGCACTTCAAATAGCACAAACAACCCCAGATGGAATCCACATGAAAACACAGAGCCATTAAAGGTAATTAGGTTATTTAAAAGATAGTATAAAACAATAGTTTTCAAACTTTTTATACACTTGGGGATGGGTGAAAACAGGAGAATGATTTCAGGGACCGTTGAGACAGAAATTATCCTGAGCATAAGCAAATTCAACTAAGATCATTGGGTCTAAGATCTTCAAACACCACCACGGTGGTTAGCTCTATTGCAGACCGGGCACAAAATTTCTGGTGGACGGGTCCAGGAAGATGCAACAATTATAAACATGTATGTACCTAACAGAGCTTTATGAAATACATAAAGCAAAAACTGACAGAACTGATGGGAGAAATAGATAATTAAAATAAAACATTTGGAGACTTCAATACCCTACTTTTAATAATGGATAGAACAGCTAGGCAGAAGATGACAAAGAAATAAAAGACCGAACAACAAACACTATAACCAACCAGACCTAACATATCTGTAAGAACACTGCATCCAACACAGTAGAATGCATTTATTTCTGTACACATGGAAGTCTGCAGGATAGACCACATGCTAGAATATAAAACAAACTTCAATAAATTTAAAAGGCTTGAATTTATACAAAGCATGTTTTCTGATAATCACAGAAAAAAAATTAGAATTTTTAGAAATTCACAAATATGTGTGTATTAAACTCTTAAATTGCCAATGGGTCAAAGACGAAATCAAAGGGATATTAGTAAATACTTTTAGATGAATAAAACTTTAGATACAACATGCCATAATGTATGGAACACCGCTAAATCAGTGCCTACAGAGAAACGTAGAGCTGTAAATGAATTTATTTAAAAAGAAAGATCTCAAATCAATAACCTAACTTTCCACTTAAAAGACATAGGAAGAAGAGCAAACTAAACCTAAAGCAAACCAGAAAAAAGAAATAATAAAGATTAGAGTGGAATATAATGAAATAGAGATTTTAAAAAAACGAGAGAAAACAATGAAACCACAAGTCAGTGCTTTGAAAAGATCAACTAAATTGACAAACATTTAACTAGACTGACCAAGATAAAGAGAGATGACTCAAATTACAAATATTCCTAGCATTGCTTTGTTAAAATCATTTCCCAGGTCCTCCCTTTGCCTGACAGAGCCTTGTTTTAGAAAGATTCTAACTGTTTCCTTAGAGCTTTTCAGCAGAAGGTTAAAAACTTACTCTCCAATAGTTTTGCACACGCGTCTGTCAGTTCCTGGAATAGCAAAGCAATTATATTCTCTGTGACTTTTTAGCTGCATTGGATGAGACCTGCTTTACACATTCCTAAAAAGAAACAGGAAGCTCTTAGTAGCTTTTTCTGAGTTTTGTTTATACAATCTTGTGTTTTCATTTGGTCCAGACTTCAAGGCTCATACAAAAGAAAATGAAAATAACTTATGTTCAATAGAGTGGTCAAATGATCTTATTCTTGTGGGGAAAGATATTCCATAGGCAGGCTCTTGGAACACTGGAGAAAATACCAGGGTTGAAAAGAAGTTACCCAGAGAATAGAGATGATGACTGGACAGTGTGGCCTCTTCTTGCCTTCAAGACAGAGCCAGCTACCAAGGATTCTATTGTCAGCTCTGTGAACCACTCATTTGCAAGATGTAGTTCAATCAGAGACACGATCTCTCCTAGTTTCTACCAAATTCACCCAGTTCTACAAGTAGGCAATTCAGGAGTTGTTATTCTTGATTTGATCCACCCCTGCTCCCCAACATCCTGTAGATTTATTTCTCAATAACTCTCAAATCTACTAACTTCTCTCCATTCCACAGCTATAGCCCTGGTCTAAGATAAAACCACTTTCCTTTGGACCCTATAATATCTTCCAAAGAGGAATGCCCAAATCCATTCTTGCACCTCTGTGTTCCCGTCTACTCACTGGAAATACCATATTTCCCCATGTAGGAGATATATCTTTTTTCAAAAAACTTGGGGTCTAAAAACTGGGTGCATCTTATACAGCAGTTGTAGGGTTTTTTTACTTGCATTTTCTGCCTTTTCGCACTTGTCTTTGCACTCATTGTTTCGCACTTGTTAACCTGGTATATTACGGTAGATTACACTTTGCCACATTCTGCCCAGAAATGGCTCAGAAAAGATTTTTGTACAGTGCTGAATTCAAGTTAAAAGTGATCCCGTTTGCTGCCTGACCAGGTGGTGGAGCAGAGGATGGAGAGTCAGACTGGGATGCGGAGGACCCAGGTTCGAGACCCTGAGGTTGCCAGCTTGAGTACGGGCTCATCTGGTTTGACCAAGGCTCATCAGCTTGAGCCCAAGGTCGCTGGCTTCAGCAGGGGTTTGCTCAGTCTGCTGGAGGCCCATGGTCAGGGCACATATCAGAGGGCAGTCAATGAACAACTAAGGTTTCACAATAAAGGACTGATGATTGATGCTTCTCATCTCTTCTTTCCTGTCTGTCTATCCCTCTCTCTGACTCTCTCTGTCTCTGTTAAAAAAAAAAAAAAAAAAAAGTGATCTAGTTTGCAAAAGTGAATGAAAATCGTGCTGCTGAACTTAATTAAGTTTTGTCCTCCTCCAACTAGGAAATCAATCCTAGACTGGCTACGGGAAGAAGAAACCCTACTGAAAATGCCACAGCAGAAGAAGGCCATGAGAGGCAAGTCAGCAAAATGGCCTGATGTAGAGAGGGTACTGAAGATACGGAATGAAGAGCAAAGGGCAATTGGAATTCCTGTGTCCACAAAGATGGTTCAGCATGAGACAAGAATGATGCTGATGAAAAAGAAGTTACTGATTTCAAAGGAAGACACAATTGGTGCTTCAGGTTCATGAAACGGAATGGACTAAGCATGCGTACACTCACCAGACTTGCCCAAAAGATGCCTGAAAGCTATGAACAGAAGGTTCTTGAATTTCATTGTTTTGTCATTCAATGTCACATCAGTGTGAGTTGGGACAGATTCCAAATATGAACGAAGTCCCCCTTCAATTTGATGTCCCAAATAACAGAACTGTTAATAAGAAGGGGGTGAAAACTAACTGTGACAACAAGTGGACATGAAAAGAGCCATTGTACAGCTGTTCTAGCTTGTTGTGCCGACAGAACTAAGCTGCCTCCTATGCTGATTTTCAAACAGAAAACAATGCCAAAAGAAGACATTCCTTGAGGAGTGATTGTCCACATTTATGACAAGGGTTGGATGGATCAGGATGGGATGAAGATCTGGTTCGGGAAAGTTTGGAGAAGGAGACCAGATGGGCTCTTACACAAACCTGCTTGATCAGTTCAGGGCACACATAACAAAAAACACAAAGAAGATTGCTGCAGAGCAAAAAACAAAGCTTGCTGTCATACCTGGAGGATCGACATCCCAGCTCCAACCACCTGATGTCAGCATTAAAAAACAAACACTTCAGAGCTGCCATAAGAGACGAATGGAACCAGTGGATTAAGTCTTCTGGGGACAATTTGACACCAGCAGGAAGAGCGAAGAAACCAACTATAAGAGAAGTTTGTGCCTGACCTGTGGTGGCGCAGTGGTCGCCGGTTCGAAACCCTGGGCTTGCCTGGTCAAGGCACATATGGGAGTTGATGCTTCCAGCTCCTCCCCCCTTCTCTCTGTCTCTCTCTCCTCTCTAAAAATGAATAAATAAATAAAAAATTGGTTTGTTTTTTTTAAAAAAAAAAAAAAAAAAAAAAAAGAGAAGTTTGTACCTGGGTCAAAAGATCCTGGAATAATATCAAGATTGAGAATGTTGTCAAGTCATTTAAGAAGTGCGGCATTTTGCTGTAGGTGGAACTGAGGATGAGGCGACATATGAAGACGGTGATTCGTCATCAGACACAGATGAGGACAAGCTAATGGATGGGAGGGTTTTTGTGTGGTTTTGTTTGTTTGTTTTGTTTTGTTTTTACAGAGACAGAGAGAGAGTCAGAAAGAGGGACAGACAGGGACAGACAGACAGGAATGGAGAGATGAGAAGCATCAATCATTAGTTTTTCGTTGAGTATCATGACACCTTAGTTGTTCATTGATTGCTTTCTCATATGTGCCTTGACCACGGGCCTTCAGCAGACCAAGTTACCCTTTGCTCGAGCCAGCGACCTTGGGTCGAAGCTGGTGAACTTTTGCTCAAACCAGATGAGCCCGCGCTCAAACTGGTGACCTCGGGGTCTCGAACCTGGGTCCTTGGCATCCCAGTCCTACACTCTATCCATTGCGCCACCGCCTGGTCAGGCTGGATGGGAGTTTTGATAGTGATGGGAAGCTGTATGAATTTTATGATGAATAAAACTGGAGTTCAATAACTTTATGTAATACATTTTTTTTCAAATTTCGGGCCCCAAAATTAAGGTGCTTCTAATATATGGGAGCATCTTATACTTGGGGAAATAAGGTATGTTTCTGTCACTCCACAAGGCAAATACCTTCAAAGGCTCTTGGAATAAAGCCTTAGTACTCAGCATGGCCAGTGATGGATGCCCTGACTGGGTGCCTTTTCCAGCATGTATTCTCCTCTCCTTTACAGTTTTGTGCCTCAAATATACTGGGCTGCTCCCCCGACTTTTAGGAGCCTTTGTACTTACAACTCTCTCAATTTCTGTGCCTAATTAACATCATCCTACTAAACTCACTCAAACTTCCCCAAGCATCTTCCCTGAATCCTCAAGACTAGGCACAGTCTCCTTGTCAGTCTCCTAATAACATCTTGTACTTTTCTTCAAGAGCAAAGGTTAAGGTGAGGCTTGGAATGATGAATGCTACTATTACTCCATTTCAGATATCATTGTCAACAGCTTAAATACCCCACAATCCTCTTTCACACAGTGTTCCAAGCAGGCACTATAGATTGATCAGGCTGATGGTTTTTCATGTGTTTCAGCTTTGTACTTGGGCCAACCTATTCCTCAAATCTTCAATAGCCTAAATTTCCCATCTTCCTTAAGTATACTTGCATTGTTACCCTCCAAAACTGCTTTCAAGCATCTAAACCAAATTTGCATTACAATTTGAATCCATTTCCTGGAAATGACTGTAAATCTGGAGAGCTGTAAACAGCCTCGTAACCTAAAAAATATATATATACAAGTAAATCCTAAAACACTGATTATGACTTTATGAAAGCAGAAAAGAAAAGCACTAAGGAATAATTCATAAGCTTATGGTACAACTAGGGTAATAGGATTGTTTACTTCATTGCACAAACTTTCCTCTTATTACTTTATTCTTAGTCCATATAATGTTTTCAGAGTGCTCAACACCACGGTGAATCTAATGTGCTTGCAGTTACAATACTAACAGCTAATGTTTATTGAACAAATTTATTATGCACCAAAGATGGTCTAACAGCTTTTCATGTACTAAGTCATTAATAACTCATTTAATCCTCATTAATAACTCTAAGATGTAGGTGCAATTATGATCACCCCCCCTCCACTGTACAGATGAGGAAACTGAGGCTGAAGCAAAGTAGAAAACCACAATGAAGATGTTTTCAGGCATGCTAGGATTAAAAAAGTTTACCTCTCCCACACATTTTCTTATGCAAAAGTTCCAAGAGGGGATACCCATTCAAGAGCCTGAAAAATAAGTGAATAGAACAACAAAATAAAAGAGGAAGACAAGAAACACAATAAAACGTCATGAAAAGGAGTGGACTGGAATGGGATGCTGAAGAAGGCTCTAAGAAGGAGGGAGAAGGCACACAACCAAGAGATTGTTCATCACGCTAGATGACAAAAGCACATTATTTTTTGTCCATATGAAAAAGAAAGATACGTTGGAAGTCCAGGGAAACAAAAAAGCTGTAGCTGATGGTATATAAGAAAAGAGAATTCATGTGAATCTTGAGGCACAAAATACTGTCTTTTAGGTGGTCTATGGATTGTGATGTTGATCATATAGAAGAGATAATATAACACTAGGGCTGAGACCTGCAGTGAGCAGTGTTCACATAGCAATAATCACATAAATATTGTTTACTGGTGTTCAACTTTTAGAAATAACCTAAAGACATTAGGATTAGAGAATGGAATGTAATTGTTAAGAGTATTTTAATTAAGATAGCCATTATAAACTATAAAACTCACCCTTTTAAAATATTAAAGAGAGGTCGCTGGTTCGAAACCCTGGGCTTGCCTGGTCAAGGAGTTAATACTTCCAGCTCCTCCCCCCTTCTCTCTCTCTGTCTCTCTCTCCTCTCTCTCCCTCTCTCTCTCCTCTCTCTCTAAAAAAAAATAAATGAATAAATAAAAAAAAAGAATGTATCTATATATATAGAAAGATAACTTTAAAAAAAAATTAAAGAGTAGTTTTTGGTATATGCACAAATTGTGCAACCATGACCACTAATTTCAGAATACTGTCATTATTCCAAAAAGAAGCCCTGTGCCCACAAGTAGTTAATTCCCATTGTCCCTAACCTCTGGCAACCACTCACTGGTTTTCTGTATCTACAGGTTTGCCTATTCTGTGTAATATTTCATATAAATGGAATTACACAATATGTGGTCCTTTTGGTCTGACTTCTTTCACTAAGCATGATATTTTCAAGGTTTACCCATCTTGTAGCATGGATCAATACTTCGTTCCTTCTTATGGCCAAATATTATTCTGTTATATAGATCTACCATATTTATTTATCAAGAATCTTGAGGCTGACCTATGCTGGCACAGTGGATAAAGTGTCAACCTGGAATGCTAAGGTCGCTGATTAGAAATCCTGGGCTTGCCTGATCAAGGCACATATGGGAGTTGATGCTTCCTGCTCCTGCCCCAAGTTCTCTCTCTCTCTCTCTCTCTCTCTCTCTTCTCCTCTCTAAAATGAATAAATAAAATAAAAATAAAAAAGAATCTTGACAATATGATAATAAAAGTAATGTAGAGAAAAAATGTAAGAAAGGGAAAGAGCCTAATATTTTACTGATAACAGAAACAGAATATTGGCTAAAATCAAGAAAACAAGATACAGAGGAAGAAGTGTGTTACCTTAGAGCAGTGGTAGTCAATCTGGTCTCTACCGCCCACTAGTGGGCGTTCCAGCTTTCATGGTGGGCGGTAGCAGAGCAACCCAAGTATAAATAAAAAGATAGATTTAACTATAGTAAGTTGTTTTATAAAGATTTATTCTGCCAAACTTAGCAAAAATCCGACAGAAAGTACTTGGTAATTATTATTATATGCTTTAACTTGCTGTAACTCTGCTTTATAAATTTTATAAAGTAAAGTTACTTCCTTACTTTATAAATCACCATTACTGTGGAACCAGTGGGCGGTTAGAAAATTTTACTACTAACAGAGATACAAAAGTGGGCAGTAGGTATAAAAAGGTTGACTACCCCTGCCTGAGAGTAACAAAGGCAGTCAGGAGAAGAACTAAAAATAATTGTTGAAAACGATTTAACCATTAGGAGAGGCCGGAGAGCTAAGGAGTAGTAGAAGCAAATTAATTATTCCTTAGCTCATTTATACACTAGTGGGGAGAAAATGAGGAAGTCTAAAATTGGTATCCAAAGAAAACCAGAACACAAATTCAAAAGAATATATAAACCCCTGTGTTTACTGCAGTGTTATTTACAATAATAGCCAAGATCTGGAAGCAGCCCAAGTGCCCATCAGTAGATGAATGGATAAAAAAACTGAGGTACATCTACACAATGGAATACTACTCACCCTTAAAAAAAAGAAAGAAGAAAAGGAGAGAGGGAGGGAGGGAGGAAAAAGGGAGGGAAGGAGAAAGGGAGGGAGGGAGGAGATTTTACCCTTTGCCAACAACATAGATGGACCTGGAGAGTATTATGCTAAGTGAAATAAGCCAGGCAGAGAAAGACAAGTACCATATGATTTCACTTATATGTGGAATCTAATGAACAAAATAAACAATAGAAACAGACTCAGATATAGAGAACAGACTGACAACTGCCAGGGGTGGGGAATGGGGGTGCAGGGTGGAAAAGTAGAAGGGATTAAGGGAAAAAATTAATAGATAGCACTATGGTGATGGGATGAAGGGGAAAATATTCACAGATAGCACTATGGTGATTATAGAGGGAAAGGGGGTAGGAGGTGTAGAAGAGGGTATGGGGGGAAAATGCTGATGGAAGGAGACATGACTTTGAGTAATGAACACACAATACAATACACAGATGATGTACTATAGAATTGTACACTGGAAACCTATATGATTTTATTAACCAATGTCACCCCAATAAATTCAATAAAAATTAAAAAGTAAATAAAAATAAAACTGGTTAAGTTGAGAAACAGTGTACAAGTATTCTTTTAAAACTACTAAGGTGGCCTGACCTGTGGTGGTGCAGTGGATAAAGCGTCAACTGGAAATGCTGAAGTCGTCAGTTTGAAACCCTGGGCTTGCCTGGTCAAGGCACATACGGGAGTTGATGCTTCCTGCTCCTCCCCCCTTCTTTCTCTTTCTCTTTCTCTTTCTCTCTCACCCCTCTCTAAAATGAATAAATTTTTTTAAAAAGAAAGAAAAACATGAAATCCTGGAGCCACAAAAGAGCAGACAGACTGTGAAACAATTTTTAATTCCTTTACAACAAAAGACAAAAACATAACATAAACATATATACTCAGATAAGCAATAACAATTGTCTGGGAGAAAATATTTGTAACATAATACAGTTAATTAACAGTCCAAATATACATAAAGAGTTCCTAAAATCAATTAAAAATATAAACAACCCAATACAAAAACAATGAGCAAAAGATGAAGAGGCATGTTTCAGAAGAGGACAATACACTTGGGTAGCAAACATGAGATGCTTGGCCTTATTATAAATCAGGGAAATGAAAATTAAATCAACCCTGAGACTTTTTTTTTAGACAACAGATTAGCAAAAAATAAAAAGAGACATGAAACGGCAGTATTGGAGACTGTGTAGAACACCAGATACCCACTTCCTGTTTGGTAGCATATTAAGTGGTATACCTTTTGAAAGGCAAGATGGCAATGCCTATTAGCAATAAAGATGTACATATTTTGGACCACCAATTTCGCTTTAGGAATTCATCCTGTGAAAATACACATATGCACAAAGACATAAAGAAGCGAATGAGTTTATGATGACAGAGATTTATCTTATTTGTAAGAGCAAAAAATAGAAACTTCTTAAATGCTCATCATTAAGGGAATAGTTACATTTTTGTTCACCTAATTAATGAGAGCTGCTGTTAAAAAGAATGTGGTAGATATAAGTGTATTCACACATTATATTTATATATATAATTTTTACTATTGACTTGAGAGAGAGGAGAGAGGAGAGGGGAAAGGGATGGAGAAAATAGGGAGGGAGGGGAAGAATAGACACGTATTTAAAAAACCTAGATACATCTTATTTTCATGTTTGTAAACATACAGAATAAGGTGTGAAAAGATAAAAAGCACATTTTTTAATGTGATAGGTTCTGCAGAAAAGGGCACAATTGGGAAGGTTGAAAGAAGACTTCCTACTCAAAATATACAGGGTAGGGCAAAAGTATGCTTACAGTTGTGAGTACACAGAAGGGAGTTTATTTGTGTATTATTATTTATTAACTGTTATATTGTTTTCCATACAAGCAAAACTACTTTTGTTCAATCCTGATATGGATTATTTATGTATTACTTCTGAAATCTTAAAAAAAAACCCACTTACCCATTTTTGAATTATCACTCTCAACCTTCTCTATTCTAAATAGAAATAATTCCGCTAATCTTCTGTGGTAACAATAACTCTTTCAGTCGCCATATATGAGTCTGGGTTAAAATCATTCAAGAAGCCTGACAGAAGTGAACAATTCTTTCTGAGACTAATTGCACCTACTGCTCTCAGGCGGACTCACCTTGCAGGGAAGGGAGGGGGGGGATAGTGAGTGCTTTCCATACATCTCAGAGGACAATTCAAATGCTGGGCTATCTGATGACTCACTCATTCCACAGAAAACATCAATACTCAACTTTGGGGTAACGTGTCACAAATGGACCCAGTCTAACTCGGTTTTTACAAAAAACAAACTAACTCAACTCAAGCAATATGACTCAACTCAAAGAGAGCCATGGATGGGACTCAGATACTTCTTGCATATTTAGTTAAACAGTTAGAGAACTGAAAATACCTTTCATATAACTTACATGGAAGAATTACTGCATACCAGAATTTGTAGTTAAATAGAAGGAGGAAATGGAAAGAAAAATAATAGGGAAGGGGAAATGTTCCCCTTGTGAAAGTGTTTGTTAGAGGAATGGTATTTTGAAATTTTGTATTTTTTTTTTTCCTTTTCACAATTCAAGTGTGCTCTCTGGCATTTTCCCCTCTAAGGACAAGTATTATATTATGCTTGGCAATACTCCAAAAGTGCTCTCTATAATTCCTGCAACATTTTCTTCGTAGAATTCATTCCCAGCAGCACCAAAAACTCATTTGTATTTCAGAATTTCCAAAACCATAATCACCAGAAGTGGAAAATAATCAAATGAAAGATGGCCAAGTACAGATGAACTGTTCCATAACCAAAGACATTTATCTCTGAAGTACCTTTTAAATGCTGACTATCTCTTCAGTTTAAAACCTCTCTATTATCACCATGACAATGTAATGAAATTAGCTAAATGTTCTTTCCCAGTAAGTTATATGTATATGTTATGCCTATAGCTGTATCAAGCAGGACTGGCCAGTTATGCTGCAGTAACAAAGAACACCAAGATCTCTATGACTCAGCACAGCCCAAGTTTACTTCTTAAGCTCATGCAAGTCAACAGGAATGCTCTGATCTTCCTGGTCACTCAGGAACCCAGGCTGACAGGGAAGACACCTTCTTGGACTTCGCTGGTCACCACACAAAGAAGGAAAGAGAGAACTCTGAAGAGCCCACACCAGCAGTAAAAATGTGCATAGGAAGAGAGATTTTACTATTAAATGTATTAAGGTGCATACACTGTTGGTGGGAATGTAAAGTAGTACAACCATTATGGAAGAAAGTATGGTGGTTCCTCAAAAAACTGAAAATAGAACTACCTTATGACCCAGCAATCCCTCTACTGGGTATATATCCCCAAAACTCAGAAACATAGATACGTATAGACACATGCAGCCCCATGTTCATTGCAGCATTGTTCACAGTGGCCAGGACATGGAAACAACCAAAAAGCCCGTCAATAGACGACTGGATAAAGAAGATGTGGCACATATACACTATGGAATACTACTCAGCCATAAGAAATGATGACATCGGATCATTTACAGCAAAATGGTGGGATCTTGATAACATTATACGAAGTGAAATAAGTAAATCAGAAAAAACCAAGAACTGCATTATTCCATACGTAGGTGGGACATAAAAGTGAAACTAAGAGACATTAATAAGAGTGTGGTGGTTACAGGGGGAGGGGGGAAAGGGAGAGGGAAAGGGGGAGGGGGAGGGGCACAAAGAAAACTAGATAGAAGGTGACAGAGGACAATCTGACTTTGGGTGATGGGTATGCAACATAATTGAAAGACAAGATAACCTGGACTTGTTGATCTTTGAATATATGTAACCTGATTTATTGATGTCGCCCCATTAAAAAAATAAAATTATAATTAAAAAAAATAAAAATAAAAAGGCACAAGAAAACTTCAAAAAAAATGTATTGAGGTGACATTGATTAATAGGATCATATAGGTAAGAAAGAGTTATATATGCAGTATCTATGCAGATATATTCAATAGTGGTTAGCTCTGGTTGTCAGGCTTGTGGGTATTCTTAGTGGATTTATATTTTACTCATTCTACAAGGAGGGTGCACTATTAAAAAAAGAAAAACATCTTTTACAATGATGGCTAGGTTGCTCTCACCACACCTTCTTTCCCTTTCTGATGTCCATTCCAGTATTTCAAGGTCAAAGCCACCCTCCCCTATTTCCACAAGGACCTAAGGCACAAGAAAAATCCAAAGAAGCATCTCTCCTCTTTAGACAGCTAGAGACCTTGACTTTTAACCTCATCTATTCTGCTACACCTGCACTATTTCCATACACTTATCAAAGTAGGATATTTAGAAAGACAGCGTATCATTTGGTTGCTTCTTAAATTATAGAATGTAGAATTTGAAAGTTGGAGAGTTAAAACTAGAGCTCTTAGCAGGCTGCAAATTTATTTCTGAGATTCGAAATGGAGGCTGCAGCAGCTGTGCCATTCCTCTTTCCAGTGATGGGCTAAGAATATTTAAACTCACAGTTAGTAGTCCAGCCTCTCTGATTCCCAGAAAGTGATGTGCTCTAATATTGCCTAACCTGCTAATGGGCTCTTCTTAATGAACACTCTGAGACATGGAGTAGTCTTCACTGTGAACGCAGAGTTCCTATCCAGGGAAGGGGGGCCTTGCTCCTGGAAAACCCTACGGCCAACGCTTGGACCTTATAAGATATCCACATTAAAGAATGGTTACTGCCTGACCAGGCGGTGGCGCAGTGGATAGAGAGTCGGAGTGGGACGCGGAGGACCCAGGTTCAAGACCCCGAGTTCACCAGCTTGAGCACGGGCTCAGGTAGTTTGAGCAAAGCTCATCAACTTGGACCCAAGATTGCTGGCTTGAGCAAGGTGTTACTCAGTCTGCTGTTGTCCCACAGTCAAGGCACACATGAAAAAGCAATCAATGAACAATTAAGATGTCGCAACAAAAATCTGATAATTGATGCTTCTCATCTCTCTGCGTTCTTATCTGTCTGTCCCTATCTATCCCTCTCTCTGACTCTGTAAAAAAAATAAATAAATTAAAAAAAAAAAAAGAATGGTTACTGAGCCCTGGCTGGATAGCTGAGTTGGTTAGAACATCACCCTAAAGAGCAGAGTTTTCTAGTTTGATCCCCAGTCAGGGCACATACAGGAACTGTTCAATGTTCCTCTTTCTCTCTCTCTCTCTCTCCTCCTCTTTCCTTTCTCAATAAAATCAATAAATATTTTTTTAAAAAAAGATTGGTTACTGAATTTGTCATTGGATTCTCCATTTAACAAAAGGATTTAAAACACAACTGGGTATTTTAAAAATGAATTGTAAGACTGCCAGTATCTACTGAAGTGGACTGGATAGATAGCCTATGAACCAACAATTCAACTCCCAAAATGCACACATGTTCATCAAAAGACACACACCACAAATTCATAACAGTACTATTTGTGACAGTCCCAAACAGGAAGCTACTCAAATGCTCCCAAAAGAAGAATAAAGAAACTATGATATGATCCCAACATGGAACACTAGACATCATTGAGAATGATCAAATATAACAATATGGACACATCTCACAACTACAGTGTTGAGTGGAAGAAGCCTGACATAAGACTATATACCGTATGATTCCATTTACAGTAGTGCCCCCTTATGGGCAGAGGGTACATGCCACAACCCCCGGTGATGCCTGAAACTGCAGACAGTACCAAACCCTATATATACTGTTTTCCTATCCATACATACCTATGATAAAGTTTAATTTATAGGCCCTGGCCGATTGGCTCAGTGGATACAGCGTTGGCCCAGGCATATGGATGTCCCAGTTTCAATTCCCAATCAGAGCATACAAGAGAAGCAACCATCTGCTTCTCTCCATTTTTCTCTCCCCCTTCTTTCCCTCTTCCTCTCCCACAATCAGTGATCAACTGGTGTAGCATCAGGGCACTGAGGATGGCTCGATTGGTCCAAGTTGTCAGTCTCAAGCACTAAAAATAGCCTGGTACTCAAGTATCGGCTCCAGATGGGGTTGCCAGGTGGGTCCTGGTTGGGGAGACATACGAGAGTCTATCTCACTAGCTCCTGTCTTCTCAATTAAAAAAAAAAAGTTTATAAATTTGGCAAATTAGCCCTGGCCGGTTGGCTCAGTGGTAGAGCGTCGGCCTGGCGTGCAGAAGTCCTGGGTTCGATTCCCGGCCAGGGTACACAGGAGAAGCATCCATCTGCTTCTCCACCCCTCCCCCTCTCCTTCCTCTCTGTCTCTCTCTTCCCCTCCCGCAGCCGAGGCTCCATTGGAGCAAAGATGGCCCGGGCGCTGGGGATGGCTCCTTGGCCTCTGCCCCAGGCGCTAGAGTGGCTCTGGTAGCGACAGAATGACACCCCGGAGGGGCAGAGCATCGCCCCCTGGTGGGCATGACGGGTGGATCCCGGTCGGGCGCATGCGGGAGTCTGACTGTCTCTCCCCGTTTCCAGCTTCAGAAAAATACACACACACACACACACACACACACAAATTGGCAAATTAAGAGATTAACAATAACTAATACTACAACAAAACAATTAGCCTGACCAGGCAGTGGTGCAGTAGATAACGCATTGGACTGGGATGCAGAGGACCCAGGTTCGAAACCCTGAGGTCGCTGGCTTGAGCGCGGGCTCACCAGCTTCAGCATGGGGTTGTTGGCTTGAGTGTGGTATCATAGACATGAGCCCACGGTCACTGGCTTGAGCCCAAAGGTTGCTGGCTTGAAGCCCAAGGTCACTAGCTTGAGCAAAGGGTCACTTGCTCTGCTGGATCCCCCCGGTCAAGGCACATATGAGAAAGCAATCAATGAACAACTAAGGTGCCACAATGATGCTTCTCATCTCTCTCCCTTCCTGCTTGTCTGTCCTTCTCTGTCTCTCTTGCTAAAAAGTAGATAAATAAAATAGAACAATTGTAACAATATACCGTAATAAAAATTATGTGAATATAATCTCTCTCAAAAGCTCTTATTGTACTCACCCATTTCACTTAAAGGAAGTACTTTATAGCTTCTCTTTGTGATATCTGAATCACTAGCATCACTACTTTCACGCTTGGGGCCATTAGTAAGTAAAGTAATAGTGACTTGAACATAAGCACTGAGACACAGCCGATCTGATAACCAAGATGACTTCTAAGTGACTAACAGGTGGGGAGTATATACAGTGTGGAGACACTGGACAGCTGGATGATTCATGTCAGGGGTGGGACAGAGCAAGAAACAATGTGAGGTTTCATCATGATACTTGGAAGAGTGCTCAATGTAAAACTTATAAGTTGCTTTTTTCTTAAATTTTCCATTTAATATTTTTGGGCCAAGTTGACAGAAGGTAATTGAAAACCCAAAAAGTGGAACCAAAAAAAAAGAGGGACTACTGTGATTAAGTTCCAAGGGCCTAAGACCTACCTGTGGTGTTAGAAGTCAGTGTAACAGTTATCCTGGGGTAGTGTGAAGACAGGAATGAGGCCCCTGGGGTTTTGGTAACATTCTGTTTCTTGACCTGGGTGTTGGTTATTGTTTTAGTTTCCATACCAAATTACTACAAAGTGGGTGGCTTAACACAACAGAAATTTATTCTCTCCCAGTTCTGGAAGCCAGAAATCAAGTTATCGGCAGGGTCAGGCTCCCTCTGAAGACTCTAGGGGACAATCTGTGCCTTGCCCTGGTGGCTCCAGCTTCTGGTGGCTCCAGCCATGCCTTGTGGCCACATCTCTCCATTCTGTGCCTCTGTCTTCATATGCCTTCTCCTCTGCATCTATGACCTTTTCTGCTTCTTATAGGATACTTGTCACTGGGTTTAGGACCCACCTTGGATGATCTCATCTCCAGATTGTTAATTTAATTATCTCTAAACACCACCTCTTTCCCAAATGAGATATTTATACATCACTGAAGATATTTCTTTTTGAGGGCTGCCATTCAACCCACTAGTTACCTGAGTGTGAAATTTTACGCAGCAATGCCTGCATGCACTTTTCTGGTTATATGTCATATATGTGCTAGGAGATTTTTAAAAGTCAGCTTACAACCTCTCAGAATGATATGTTATTCACCGTGAGGCATCTTGCACATATCTAACAAAAACAGACCATGATCTCTAGCACTTCATTGCCTGCAATGCCAGCAGAGCTTCGGGCTTCTTGCAACATCCCATTCCACATCTGATCTTAGTGGAATGTACAGAAACCTAACAGCAACTTACATGTATGTTTTTATTAAGTACTTCCCTTCCACCTTCCACTACCCAAAGTGGTGAAATCCTTTAACAAATTATAAGCCAGGGACCATCAAAGAGTCTGGGCTCTGCACCATGTCAGCTCTGGGAACCAGGCTGTAATTTTAGACAGATGTTAATAAATTTGGGGAATCCTGGTGTGTGGACTTGGGCGCCTCCAACCCCAGATGGCAGGGGAAGCTGTCAGTGCTCCTTGCCCAGATGACCCAGAAAACGTTTCTTAATGAATTGTCCAGCATGAGTCATGCTGGCTTCCACATCTGGCAGATCTGGGTTACATCACTCATGGTCCACAGTGTCCTGTGGGTTCCTGGGAACGCACTGCCCAGAGTCAAGTGCACCAGCTGCAGCAACCGGCTGCATTCACACGCCTCCCTGCGTCATTTGGGTGGCCACATGCTAGGGGGCTGGCTCCAGCTCCCAGTTCCAGAGGCTGAGCTGGCCACCCCCAGGAGGCCACCTCCTTCCACTTTCCCATGGGCCCAAGAAGTCATCATGGAAATAAAATTCCATGCCTGGAGGTGTCCAGGGCAGGACTGCATTCTCTGGTTTTCTATACTAATAGCTCCTGGCACCATAATTCAACTGCATTAGCAGTGCTAATCTGGGCAGGGGGACAAACACAAAAAGCTGAGCCATTCACATTCCTTGAATTAGATCAGAGGAGGAGAGAAAGAAGTATACACTTTGAAAGAATTGCTGAGAAAAAAATATTGACTTAAACAGCTTGAGGCACGAGGTGGCTGGTGGCAAGGAGGTAACAATTTTCATGGAGGGGGGGAGGGCCTTTGATGCTCTGATTAGTTTGACCAGAGTCCTGTTATGGTCTCTCCATCACTTAAAATGTCCCCAACGCTCTCTAACAGTCTGCCTGGCACAACATTCCTGCTTTTTTTGTTAATTATAGATCCTTCCAAATCTTTATTTTGTATCCTTTCATGCAATGATCAGCACTGCCCTGAGGCTACTTCTGGGGACCAGAACTCCCAGGAGCACCTTGTGGAGGTTCTTTATCCTCCTGATCATTATTGCTAGCACATGATGTAGTTCACGTTCCTGAAACTACAAGCCTCCCTCATTCCCCAGTAATTCAACCTGTTCATCAGAGCACGTTAGAGGTAGATGGGACACTTTTTAAAAAAATCATTAATTTCATTCTTCTAACTGGTTTGCCAGATCCATAGTCTAATTTTAAACCCAAGAATTTTTTTAAAAAGAAAACTGTGATTCTGACAAGTTAAGTAATTCATCATCCTGATTAGATAATGACATACACAAGGTATGACCCGGTCTCCCAGTTCTTGGTTTCAAAATTACATCTTACAGCCTCATTAATAAAAATAAAATAAAAAATGGTCTATTGAAAGTCTTTAAAATGTGGGCTGAGATTTACATATCTGCAGATATGTTCTAAAGAATTAACCAAAAAGAAGACAGAAGGGGGTAGAGAAAATATTCATTTCTATTCAGTCATTTGCCTGGGCACATATAAGGCTCACCTGGGGGGCTGTCCAGAATCCCTATGCTGAGGTCTGTCCTCAAACTGAATGAATCCGAGTTGGGAGGTAGGATCTGTATGTCAGCAAGCAACCAGCTGACCCCAATGTGTAGCCAACCTGGAGGGTGATTAGCTTGCTGCAGTTTAGGCTAACATGGCTGTGTAGAGACCAAAACTTTAAAGTTTTTAAAAGAAAAACAAGAAAAGGAAGAAGGAGGAGTCAATTATATGACGTGACCTTCAATTTACTCTGTCATTTTCTCTGTTTTAGTGGGCTAGTCAGATGTAGGGTCAAACTGTGAAGGTCTGTCTACATTGGTCATCTCAGCCTGGGACAAGGCCACCTTTCCCACCAAGCCTGTAGTTTACACCTGGGGGGAAAGGAGGACAGCATAGGTAATCAAGTCCTGTACTCTAAGGGTGGTCCACAGGTAATCATGATACTTTTCTTTAAAAAACAAACAAATAAAAAAACATTGTCATATGATCCAGTAAGTCCATTTCTGTATATACCCCCAAATGGAAAGCAGAGACTCAAAGAAACATTTGCACACTCATGTTCATAGCTGCACTGTTCACAATAGCCAAAAGGCAAAAGCAATACATCTGTCGTTCAACAGATAAATATGGATAAACAAACTGGTATATATATATATAGAACAGAATATCATTTAGTCTTTTTGAAAAAGGAAGGAAATTCTGACACAGGCTACATCATGGAAGAACCTTGAGAACATAAGCCAGTAACAAAAAAGACAGATATTGTATGATCCACTTTTATGAGGCTCCTAGAGTAGTCAAATTCATTAAGACAGAAACTAGAATGGTGGTTAGTGGGGACTAGAGGGATGGAGAATTAAGTGCTTGATGGATACAGAGTTTCAGTTTTGCAAGATGAAAAAGATGTCTGTGGATGGGTGGTGGTGACAGTAACACACAATGTGAATGTACTTAAGGCTGCTGAACTGGATACTTAAATATGACTACAATGATTAATGTTATGTGCAGTTTTATCACAATGCCAATTTTTTTTTATTTTTTAAGAAAAAAAATTTTAAGTAGGGGGGAGCCCAATGAGTGTCCCTCACTTAATTTCTATGGCATTGGTGGTGGTTACTGAGGACAAAATCCCATAGACATGTCATCGGTAATTGTGAAGGCTGAGGTCTGTGCCCAACATACCCTAGGCCACTGACATCAATTTGGCAGGACTGAGTGACTCAAGAAAGAGTTATAGAGCCTCGAAGCTCCCCTGGGGCACACTGAGGGCCGGCTGGCAAGCCTTGCGCTGCATGTTATATAACCAGCCTGCCAGCTTCCAAACACCACGCATTGAATTCCGATATACTCATGCCCGGGATGAGCCAGTCAACTGATGATTAATTACCAAATAACTTTATCGTGGAGCCTTTTTCTGATTTCCAGTTGCAGTAATGCCACTTACTTATTAGTTGAGAAATCTCAGGGTTTCTCTGTGATGGGTTGACTCAAATGTATTTTGAAAGAGGGGCTTTTATCTTTGATCTTTTTCTTCCTTTTTGCTTAGTATTCTAGGGGCAAAGAAAAACTTCAGCAAGGAGAAAATTCTACCAGCAATGGCACTTTTGAGCTGCTCAGTAATCTAAAGCTTTCAAGTGAGCCAGCCTTCTCCTTTACTGACACCCCTGCAACAGATAGAGAAGAAAACACTGAGGCTTCTCTCTGACCTGGGGTCCTAATCTCTTTTCTCCGTCAGCAGTCATGAAGACCCTACACAGGGGATGTGACAAGTGAAGATGTTTTCTAGGGGAAGTCACAGGACCCTGGAGGCTGATCCCTAAGCCCATGTGTCTCAGATCTGGCCAAGCATCTAAAGAAAACTCGTCATGCCCCCCCGCCCCGCCCCAGCTCAGGCCAGCCTCTGACCAGCAGCCCCGGAGCAGCACTTACACTGGGTTTAGAAAGTCTGTCCAGTGATTCACCATGAAGCCCAAAATTTGGCAGCTGGAAAAACGTAAACTTTCCCCTTTCCTAGAATTTGCAAATTAACAGTGGCCAGGAGGAGCCAGTCATTCAACAAGAGTTGGATTAAGTGCTTGGAAATTCTTCTACTGGGCTCAGGCAGACACAGAGGAACACTCACTGTATCTTTGACATAGTGTTTTGCAAAAGAAATTTCTCTAAATCTGAGCAGTAACAGAAAAGGAGAGAGGTTGTTCCACGGGGGGCAAAGGAAATCTAACAAATGGTGAGACTTGTTAATGATGACTTCTAATCAGTATTCATAGTTTTTGTTTTTCATACAAAGATATTTAGGAATAAATTCCACAATACCATAGAGCAGTGGTCCCCAACCTTTTTTGGGCCACGGACCAGTTTAATGTTAGAAAATATTTTCATGGACCGGCCTTTAGGGTGGGATGGATAAATGTATCACGTGACCGAGACAAGTGTCAAGAGTGAGTCTTAGACTGATGTAACAGAGGGAATCTGGTCTTTTTTTTTTTTTTTTCATTTTTCTGAAGCTGGAAACGGGGAGAGACAGTCAGACAGACTCCCACATGCGCCCGACCGGGATCCACCCGGCACGCCCACCATGGGGCGACGCTCTGCCCACCAGGGGGCGATGCTCTGCCCATCCTGGGCGTCGCCATATTGCGACCAGAGCCATTCTAGCGCCTGGGGCAGAGGCCACAGAGCCATCCCCAGCGCCCGGGCCATCTTTGCTCCAATGGAGCCTTGGCTGCGGGAGGGGAAGAGAGAGACAGAGAGGAAAGTGCGGCGGAGGGGTGGAGAAGCAAATGGGCGCTTCTCCTGTGTGCCCTGGCCGGGAATCGAACCCGGGTCCTCCGCATGCTAGGCCGACGCTCTACCGCTGAGCCACCATTTTTTAAAAATAAAACATAGTTCAGACTTAAATATAAATAAAACAGAAATAATGTAAGTTATTTATTCTTTCTCTGATGACCAGTACCAAATGGGCCATGGACTGGTACCGGTCCGCGGCCCAGGGGTTGGGGACCACTGCCATAAAGCACACCACTCTGGAGATTCCAGGAGACATCCTGAAGGGCAAGAGGAGATGAAGTTTCCTGAGGGCTCCTAATTCCTCCCTGTGTCCCCAACACCACAACTGAATGCATAGACACTTGCCAGTCAACTGTATTCCTTGTTATGTGTCTGGATTCAAACATACAACCTCGCCACCTTCCACCACCCTCCTGTTTGCCCCATCCGCTTGTCCCTGAATGGAAAAGAGAACCTGCTTGCTCATAATTGCCATTCATCCTTTGTGATTTCCAAAAATATCTCTGGAGCCCATGGAATTCTAGAACAAGGAAGTGGTCCATGGAGAATGTGGACAGCAGTATCGCAGCTGAGCCCTGGTACTACCACAGATCACTGCCATCTTCTCACTAGGTCTCTGGGTGAAGACGAAAGGTTTACTGGTATATATGCTGCCACAGAAGGAAGAAGAAAAGTTGTATTTCCCACCGTTGCTCCTTAAAGGCATTTTAAGCACTGTATGTAACTTAATAGCCTATTCCTTTCTTCGCCCAAAAGAGAGAATTCACTTGATGACACATCACCATTAATATATATTGTATTCATTATGTACACATAGCCCAATACTAAGGTAATATACTCTATTCCAAAACACTGCCAAGGCTCTGAGAACATTTTTTTTGTTTGGCACATTGAAACAGCAGGATGACCATAAATTATGCAAAGGGAGACATTTCTTAGTACATTTCAGAAAAAGTAAAATAAAAACCTCATGCAACAGAATTTAGTGCTTAATAAATTCCATATGCTAAAGTTTCCATTTAATCAATAGCGACTTTTGATATTTTATTTAATACATTTAGGAAGCATCACTGAAAGAATAATTTTCATATTGCTTCTGAATTCAATGAGGGTGGTTATACTTTTATGACAGAGTAACATTTGCAGGGCCATTCTTTAATACACATATTATTAAATCCCATACATAGTCCCTTAATCCACACTGCAGACTAATCTAATGCATTTAAGCCGCCCTGAGAAGCCCTCCCTCAGCATGTGGCTCACAGTGTGATAGCTTTTGCTTTTCTGACCTGAGAAGTCATTTTCTCCCTCTTGACAGTTAAGAGTCATTTTTTATGTTTTTTTGTAGTTCCAATGTCTCTCAATTCCTGACGTTCCAGACTGACTTGGCAAGTTCTTTCTTCTCCCATAAAAACACCCAGCAATCGCCTGATCAGGCAGTGGTGCAGTGGATAGAGCGTCGGACTGGGATGTGGAGGACCCAGGTTCAAGACCCCGAGGTCACCAGCTTGAGCGCAGGCTCATCTGGTTTGAGCAAGGCTCACCAGCTTGAGCCCAAGGTCACTGGCTCGAGCAAGGGGTCACTCAGTCTGCTGTAGCCTCCCGGTCAAGGCACATATGAGAAATCAATCAATGAACAACTAAGGAGCCGCAACAAAAAATTGATGTTTCTCATCTCTCCCTTCCTGTCTGTCCCTCTCTCTGACTCTCTCTGTCTCTGCCACCAAAAAACCAAACCAAAACAAACAAAAACACCCAACAACTGCAGCTACCAATGACTCTTAGGCATGTGGTCTGGCAAATACTCTACTATAAAATCCACAAATCCAAATGAAAATCCAGATGCTATCCAGAGGGTTCCATACATTTCCTGCAGTGCACAAGTCAGATGCTCCCAGGAGCATGACTAGCAGGAAACACACACACACAGAGAGAGAGAGAGAGAGAGAGAGAGAGAGGGGCCAGACAACTGATTAGGCTGAGAACCCTTTGGCTACACTCTACCAACCTTAGGTTAAGTCCCTGGGTCTCTCTAAGTCTCTGTAACCCTGTTTGTAAAGTGGGAATTAATAGTTATAACCACCTTCATTGACACAGTGACCAACAGTCTAAAGAAATCCTAGTACTTAGGGTGCCATGTGAAGTTTTTATTAAAATCTTTAGGGATTTCTCAGGGAAGTGGACTGATTTTCAGTTTCAGACTAATTGGCAAAGCAAGAATCAGAAAGTTCTAAATTAGGGTTTCCCTGCCTTAAATATATATTTTTTCAGACCAAGTTCAGATGTAAATTAACAATGACAGCTTCCCCTAGAGAATTATACTGGCTTATGTGGTAACTGAACTAAAAGTGAATTCTTTGATATGAAGTCAGGATGGTCCCAATTTAGAATAACAAAACATTTCAACAAAGGCTTATGTTTTTAATCTGGAAAAAGTTGGCTATAAATTATCTCAAGCTTAAAATGGAAATCTTAGACTAAGCTAGAGATTAAGAACTAATACCAATATTGATCACGTAGGCATTTTCTGAGCTAGCTAGCATGCCTGTATCGCAGGCAAGAAAATGGGAAGAAGAAACGTGTCAACAGGCATGAACGGCTATTCCATGACAACCACACTGTTGGTTACATTATAAAACTCCCTGTTCTTCAGTTAACAACAGAGCTGCGTTTTGAAAATTAAGATCTACTTTGGAAAGTAGAAAAACCACGGTACAGAGTACTGAGTGCCCTAGGCTACCTACCACTGCAAGCTGCTGGCTCTTCACTAGAAATTTCCCACTCTCCTCCGCTGCTCTCAGATAGGTGGGGGTAGGTGCTAGACAGATAAATAGATGGATTTATAGTCCTTGAAATCAATAAACCTAAAGGTCATAAAACATTTTTCAAAATATTTGTACAGATTAAACCAGAATCACGCCCCCAAAAGGACAATTCATCTTAATGTTGATCAAAAAATGGTGCCCTGGCCAGATAGCTCAGTTGGTTAGCATCATCCCAAAGCACAGAGGTTGCTGGTTCGGTCTCCAGCTGGGGCACATGTAGGAGCAGAACTATGTTCCTGTCTCCTCTCTCTCCCTTCCTAACCCTCTAAAATCAATCAGTAAGTAAATAAGTACATTTTTTTTAAGGGTAAGAAAATTATTTTAGAAAACGGTATTACTTTTCAGCAATTTGATCACTTCGTAAGAAGGAAATATTTTATTTTTGTTGTCACTGTGAGATTTCAACTCTTAGTGCTCTGAGTAATGGTTTTATAAAAAGAAACTTTGAAATTCTTTATCTAGAATGTTTTGGCTGTAAAATTCCTTACAAAATTGGCTGCAAGTCCAATTTCTTCCCCCAAATGGACTTATTATTATTATGAATCGAGAAATGAAACTCATCATCTTTGCAGATGCTGGGATCTAAAGATACCCTTGCCCTGGCTGGATGGCTCCGTGGATAGGGAGTCATCCTGGCACCCTAAGTGCACAGGTTTGATCCCCAGACAGGGCACATACAAGAAGCAACCAATGAGTCACAAGAAGCAACCAATGAGTCACAACTAAGTGGAACAATGAGTTCATGCTTCTTCTTCTCTCTCTTCTCTTCCCTCTCCCCCTTCTCTCTTAAATCAATAGAAAAATTTAAATTAATTAATCAATTAAAAAATAAACATAAAGATGACACCCTCACTCCCATTTCATTCCAGTCCTGACCCATCATCACTCAGACAGGTCAGGAGCTAGGAATGTAACGCCCTGCCCTCACTGAAGTTTCTACCTGAGGTTCTCTTCCAGGGTGGAAAGCAAACGGGCCACACTCAGAGGCGGAAACATGAAGATAGGCATGGTGTGGGGGTGGAGCAGGGTGATCAGAGGACTGCAAGTGAGAGCCAGGGTTCTGAATTTTGCCACAAATGAACTGTGTGACCTCAGCAAGCGACTTGACCTGTCTACACTTCAGGTCCTCATCTGCAAAAGAAGGCAAATGGATTGCCCAATTTTGAAAGTTCTCCCCAGGTGTGGAAATCGCTATGTCTAAAAAAAGCACTATTTGCAAAACGGCAATTTTCAAATCTGGGCCTCATTTGCAGAAGTTCTTTCCTTATGGGGCTTCTGCAACCTGAATTTCCTAGGGGGATAAAAGCACCAAAGTACCAACTGGTTCTTGCCGGCCCCCTTGAAACGTTTTGTTGCATCTCATGGACTATCAGGGAAACAGCATATCACAGGTATGTGAACTCCAGTGTATTTTAAGGGACCATACAAGGTGGGTTAAAGAAGAGACCAAAATCCACCTCTAGACTTTTGGAATTTTTATGTATAAAACCAGAACATATTTTGGTTTTACCAGCCTGAACTCTACAGACTTGAAAAATCTGATTCTAGGCAAAAGATATGCAAAACTTGATCCAATTGTGAAAGAGATAATGAATCATCTATCAAAGACAGAACTTCTCCTATCCAAGGAAGAAAAAAAGAACCCGTATTTATAGTGTATTTCTAGTTTACCTTCCAAATTGGTCCAGAAATACCCTACTCAAGATAATTACATTTAAAAACTTTAAAATCGTATTTTTTAGAAGTTCACTTAAAAAAAAACCTTACACATTATTAAGTCAAAAGTTTTCTTTAAATTATAGCCCTTCCAAGATATTTTATGTTAAAGATCATTACAGATTTAACCAAAAATTACAATTTAAAAACCACTAACTGAAAATCAATTATAGCCTTAAATTACAGTTAGGTCTGTAGGAAAATATGACTCAGTTCCTCCATGGCGTAAAGGGAGGTCATGCTACCCTAAAATGTCATAAAACACAAATAGTTTTTACTTTTTCCAAAGATCCAAGCAATCCTGATAGCTCAGTGAAGCAGAATTGCAAGCTTTTCAATCCACCTCAGCCTTATTCCGTGGTCCTCGCCAATTTTCTCTGCATTTGTCTGGCTGCTCTTTTGGCACTTTGCATACATGACTGGGATGCAGTGGTTCTCTTTTTATAAACTTTTTTAAGCCTTTATTCATTTTAGAAGGCGGGGAGAGTGAGAAAGAGAAAGAGAGAGAGAGAAGTAGGGGAGGAGCAGGAAGCATCAACTCCTATATGTGCCTTGATTGGACAAGCCCAGGGTTTCGAACAGGCAACCTCGGCATTCCAGGTCGCCATTTTATCCACTGCGCTGCCACAGGTCAGGTGCTTACATGACTTGGAATTGTTATTGGTCTAGTTACTCTCCTGGATTATAAATCCATTGAAGGCAGTACCTCAAAATTATACCTCTTCTGAATGTGTAATTCCTAAAAGAAATGTCCTCCAAAGACATCTAATCCAAAACTCTAGCACTTTTTAACATTATTTTTTATTGTACCTTTAGCAGAGGGTAAAAGCTGTCCAGGAAAATTCATTTTCTCCTTCCTCCATAGCATAGCCTTGTAGCTAGCTGGTCATACAGATGCCTATCAGGATTTTTTTCCTGCTTGACTTTCAGTTGGTTCTAGCTACGTGACAATGCCCCTGCTAAGAGATGTGAGCAGAAGTGACATGTGACATTTTGGGATCAGTGCCTCTTTCATGACCCCTTCCTACCTTGTGACAGCACCCAGCCATGACCATGGAGAAGATGAAAAGGTCCTGGGCAATAGAGGAGCTACAAGATAGAAGGAACCTGGTTCAGTGAGTACCTGAATGAAACAGATACTCATGTCTGCATATATGGAACACCTACCTCATACTGTTAAGTGAGAAATTAAATTCTTTAAGTCTCAGCCCTGGCCAGTTGGCTCAGTGGTAGAGCGTCGGCCTGGCGTGCAGGAGTCCCGGGTTCGATTCCTGGCCAGGGCACACAGGAGAAGCGCCCATCTGCTTCTCCACCCCTCCCCCTCTCCTTCCTCTCTGTCTCTCTCTTCCCCTCCCGCAGCCAAGGCTCCATTGGAGCAAAGTTGGCCCGGGCGCTAAGGATGGCTCTGTGGCCTCTGCCTCAGGTGCTAGAATGGCTCTGGTCACAACAGAACGATGCCCCGGAGGGGCAGAGCATCGCCCCCTGGTGGGCGTGCCGGGTGGATCCTGGTCGGGTGCATGCAGGAGTCTGTCTGACTGCCTCCCTGTTTCCAACTTCAGAAAAATACACACACAAAAAAATTTTTTATGTCTCAATATTATGGTTCTCTTAGAAGCTTGGCATTTTACTGTAACTAATATGTGCATATTTATAGTTGAAAGTATAAGAAAATATGAGAAATAGAAGAACAGTCACCTGGATCCTACTATGTCTAAATAACTATTAATATTTTGGGGCAGTTCCAGACTTTTCTCTATGCCTAAAAAAGCCACATACACATATTTTCTATAGAAATGAGATCATACTAGTTTATAGCCTCTCCTACTTAATATAATCTTCTATTTAATACATTTTTCTAAATAAAAATACATGTATATCATTTTAATGGCTATACTATAATATTCTATTGCTTAGATCCAAAAGAAATTTAACCAGTTTTTCATTGTTGGACATTTGAATGATTTTCTTTCTTTTTTTTTTTTTTTTCTGTGAAAGAGTCAGAGAGAGAGATAGAGAGAGGGACAAATAGGGACAGACAGACAGGAGAGAGAGATAGGAAACATCAATTCTCTTTGCGGCACCTTAGTTGTTCATCGATTGGTTTCTCATATGTACCTTGACCGTGGGGCTACAGCAGAGTGAGTGACCCCTTGCTCAAGCCAGTGACCTTGGGTTCAAGATGGTGAGCTGCGCTCAAACC
Organism: Saccopteryx leptura; assembly: GCF_036850995.1. NCBI lineage: Eukaryota > Metazoa > Chordata > Mammalia > Chiroptera > Emballonuridae > Saccopteryx > Saccopteryx leptura. Next base: position 164,300,959 of record NC_089507.1, read on the forward strand.
AGATGAGCCTGCGCTCAAACCAGTGACTTCGGGATTTCAAACCTGGGTCCTCTGTGTCCCAGTCTGACGCTCTATCCACTGCGCCACCACCTGGTCAGGCTGAATTATTTTCGTTTTAAAAATTCTATTATGACTCTGGCACGTTGGCTCAGTGGTAGAGCATTGGCCCGGCTTGTGGAAGTCCTGGGTTTGATTCCATTGGTTGATTCTTGTATGTGTCCTGACCAGTGATCAAACCTGCAACCTTGGTGTATTGGGACTATGCTCTAACCACTGCTTAGAGCAGCGGATTGCAGAGAATAATATTGTACATAAACCTTTATCTGTCAGATTTTTTTCCCCCTCTTGGTCTGTCTTCTTAACATATCTTTGCAAACAAAGATGTTCCCTCTTTCTGGGTACCAGCATTAAGTCATTCTTTCTGACAGGTATTTGCAAAGCTACTTTTATTAACCAATTATATTTTTGGACTAATTTACATTCAGATTTTGTCATCCACAGACAACCGGAAAACCAAACAAGGTCCCAGCTCCCCAGTCAGCACCCAAGATGAATAAATGGCTCCCTACGCAGTAGTATCAGCCAAACTCCCTTATGCGATGCAGCCCTGGTTAGTTGCACGCACAAAAAAGAAAGCAGTAGTAGACCTTGTTTTCTGCTGACAAACCTTGATCTACATCTGTGTTGCCAATTACTTGTTCAACAAACCTGTTACTTTTTTGGAAATAATAAATTATTCAGGAAAGTCATTTTGAATCCTCTGACATCTGTTGCTCATATGACTTTAAATTATTCATCAGTGAGCATAAACAGTATTAATTAAAGAAAAGTACTGAAACAAAGCATTGAAATAGAAATGAACATTGCAGAAGAAAAGAAAATGCCTTTACTCAAAGCATACTTCCTGTCACTGACAAATATCTCAAAGAACACACACGCCGGTCCTTGGAATTTAAAGGAACTGGTACACTTAGAAATTGGAAGACAGAATACAAATGACAAACATTATTTTATGTTTCAATTTTTTAAAATCATCATATTTGGCTTGGTCTCTTTCTGTATTCTACCTTCATCCCCCCTACCCCCCCCCCCCCCCGCCAGTGTTCTCAGTTTAGAAGTTTGGAGGAGTTTTAGGGTCTTCTTCCAAGTGAAATGAGATTTACTAATTGAGGTTCAAAAGCACTGCAAAAATAAGTATCAGCAGAGCAAGTCATCATGTACTCATTTGTCAGCTGAGATTTGGATACACTAATGGAAGAGTTCCCCCAAATTAAAGACGGCTCAATTAATCTGGCTGCCACAGCCCGATCATTTATTTCCATGACGACTTTGGCACTTCCTTTTAACAAAGCGCTTTCTTGTGGTCAGGAGCAGAGAGAAAAACCTTGCAGCCTCTCTGCTGACTGCACATGAGTGGCTGTTGGTAATTCTTCCCCAGTTTGTCTCTGGGCTCATTTAGAGTGACATTAGATTCAGTAACACCTCCCCCCACCCACCCCCGCTATACAAGAGACTGCAGAGTGTGTGTGTGTGTGTGTGTGTAGCAGTGTGAGCATCAGAGAGATGTGTTAGGTTTACAAAGCATAGGTGGTAAACAGATGCCTCCGAACATGGGACACAGCAGTCACTGATTCCTCAGGGACTGGAAGAAACAGGCATCTCGAAAATCCCACAGGGGGCTTGAGTGGGGAGATTTGCAAAAAAGCCTAGCCCTTTGTGCAGCTCCAGTGAAATTGGTCAGTAATGATTGCATGACACTGAGGTAACCCGGCCTGTCCCTCCACCCCATACCAACTGCTGGGGTTGCTGTGGGCAACAGGGAAGAAACACTGGGGAGGGCAGGAGAGGGGAGGGGAAGAGAACAGCAGGGAACAGGGAGGCCAGATGAAGAGAAAATAGCAAGAAAAAAAAAAGCAGATTGAAGAAAGACACAAACCCAGTTTGGGATCTTTTCAAAAGCTCTGAATTCAGAGAATGACAAGCATTTGGCAAGATCTTCTAGCTAGTGGCCACTCATGAATGGCTCCTGTGCATAAATTAGCACTCAGTCTCTCCAGATCCCATCCACAGAGACCTCCCAACGCTTGCAGAAGAAGAGAGGCACAGAAACCTTCCACACGCTTTTGAATCCTCTTTTAGGGACACCCTTTCAAGGGACTTCACAAATGGGGACAGGCCTCCCTTTTCTCTCCAAGTTTGGTTTGTTGTCCTGGTTTTGTTCCTGTGCAAGGAAGGCTGGAAGAGGTACAGGCGATGGTGGAGGAGAGCCTGGAGAACAGGCCAAGGGAAAGGAGGAGAAACAGCTCTGCCTGGCTCAGAATGGCCCTTTCTCCAAGAGCTTGTTGTTAAACGTCCGAGGAGATGTGGAGAAGAAACCAAGGCTCTCCGTTTCACAAACAAGAGATAGAGCAGGGATTTGTGTCTCTTTTAGGCACTGCCCAAAATGAAACCACAGATTTAGAAAAGATCACTCATATACATTAGATTTTGAGAAACAAACTAAAAAAGACCTTTTATAAAGGCACCAGATGGACTTTCTGGGGCAGAGTGCCACCCAGCTAAGAGGCCCCTCAGCTGAAACCCAAGTCCAGCTGGGACACAGCCCATTTGTAACATCATGTGCTTTCAAGATGCCCACACAGCCTTAACTTCATTCAAACAGTCAAAAACAAACATGCACCCAGGACCTTCTGTTTACAAAATGAAAAGAGAAGAAAAAAGGCACTGTCCCTTTCTCCTCTCCAACACAATCAGTGTCTAAGCCAGAGGTGAGTGAGAGTCTCAGGAGCTGAACACACAAGTGGAACTGTTCCCCATCAGTTACTCCAGTACTGATGCCATCCCTTAACAGGAAGTGTCTACAGGCAGCCCAAGACAGCAGTCTCGGTTTGATGACTACACTATGACGCACGCACCCAGAAACTGGGGGCTGTGAAAACACACTCTAAATGCTAGCAGTGAGCAAGACTTTAGGGGGAACAGGCGAGCACCTGGGCTGTCTTGTGGCTTCAGTCTAGGAGGCACATAAAACCCACAGGGCAGGGGAAGGCAGGGCCCCCAGTGGAAGCCACCCATACCTTGAATGCTGTCTGGTAAAAATAAAACAAAAACAGCCATCCTCAACAGAGATAACAAAGGGCAGCTCAGTAAGTATTCCAAACTTCACTGTACACAGCAATCACTTGGCAATCTTGTTACAATGCAGACTCTGATTCAGAAGGTCTGAGATGCTGCCTGAGATGCTGCATTTCTAACCAGCTTCCAAATGAGGCTGTGAGGCTGGTCCAGAGACCACACTTTAAGTAGCCACAGCTCAACCCTGACGGTACATCAGAATCCTCGTAGTTCCAAAAGGGGAACCCATGATCCAACCCTTTCCCTGCTCCATTCAGCTATCTATGGCAGTGGGGCCAACAGCTGGGACTGAAGTTTCCCAGATGGTTCTTCTGTGCTGTCAGGGCTGAGAACCCACTGGCTGGACTGCTTCTCTCACTGTCAACTACATTTATGGACCCTGAAACCTGAAATCTCAGGGAATCTCGTTTTGTATTCTAGAAGGAGATGTGCTGGCCAAAATGGACTGGTATAGAAACAAACACAGTATTTGGAAGCACTTCCAAAGAAGATTAAAATATAATAGTTATTTTACATGACAGTGACTTTGTGTCTTTGATTAGAGTGAGGAGTTAATAGTGTCCCTGACCAATCAAATCCCACAAGCATTGGCTGTATGCTAACTCTATGGGAGAGATTGTCTTTAGTTTGTTATGCTGTCAACTCCCCAAAGCCCAGTGCTATGGGACTCTAACTTTCTTAAATGACAATCGACTTGTAAATGCATTTTAAGTCCCAACCTCAACCAGCCAGTACCCTGAAAAACCTCCTGAAAATATTTCAAATATAGACACCCGGCACTAACTGATGAGAGATGCGAAATCTAGGAGTAGAACACCCCATCCCTCCCCTCCCACTCCTCCCTTATCCTGCCAATCCCAAACTCCAGAGGGCAAGGAAGGTCCCAGGAGGCCAACTTTCAACTTTCGGAGCAATAAACAAAGCTTCAGAGAGTATCAGTTCTGCCAGCCGCCAACAGATGGCATCAGTGGTCGTGCAAGGTCACTCCAGCCTCAGCCTTGGCCTTGGTCCTTAATCTCTTGTCATGTTTGTTATTTTTGAAATTCAGTGTCTTGTTAAAAATTGACTGAAGCTTAAAAAATAATTAAGTCACAATGCAAGCATCTTTGTATAATAAAATAAGGGTAGAGGAGTAAGGGTCCCCAATGTCCCCAGCTCTCTACATGTACCAGCTAGGTTAGTGTCGTGTTGGATTTAGAACAAATTGGCTTTTGGAAACTAACCTGTAAGAAGAGCTTCTGTTGTCCCCAACTGACATAGCAACAAAAGTGCTTCTCACCGCCCGCACAGAAACCACACAGAAGCCAAACAGCCTACTACCATGACACAAGGCTGTAACCACAGCAAAGCTTTTCAGACCCCAGGACCCTCTGAGAACCAGAACTCCGTTTCCTTCTGATCTGTCTGGCTTGTGCACTCAGAATCATCAGCTATTTCCAAGAAAACAGGGCCTTCCTTATCAACTGTGGCAACATTGAGTGTTGAAGCTAGGGCCGCTTAGTTATTTCTGCAGAAACTTAGGGTGAATGCCATGGTCTTAGTCTTTCAAAGGTAAAGGTCAGAAATCCTGTAGATTGCCAGACCATGAACATTATCAGTGGTTCTCAGTTAGCAACTCTCTGCTCCCCAGGGGGCATCGGATGGCACTGTGTAGAGACATTTTGATGGTCACACTGGGGGAGAAGAGGAGGAAGCTAGTGGCATCTAGTGGGCAGAGGCCATGATGCTGCTGAACACCCACAATGCACAGGACAGGCTCCCACAACCAAGAACTATCCAGTCCAAAGGTCAGCCGTGCCGAGGTTGAGAAACCCTGCTTTAGAGAGGCCAGAAATTTTGGCCAAGAAAATTCAAGTTCTAAAAGTCCATTTCCCACTGACATCACAAAAAACAACATCTTGACTGAGAAGACAAAGGCTAATAATTAATGGGCATTCCTTCCTGTTGTCAGCCTCGGCCCTCCCAAACTTTCTTCGTCCCCATCCATAGAGAACAGAGTGTCCCTTGTCTTTGCCAAGGCCTCCCCTGCTGGGCCTCTTCCTCGAGAACGTAGCTCAGTCATCGCAGTCATCGTTCCCTCTGCCTCTGTGTCCACCCTCCTCACCACCTCCGTCTAGTGGGTTCACGGGGGCTGCTGTCCTATTTTCAAAACATGTCTTACCCAGAAAATAAAATAAATATCTGTGAGTCCATGTTGATAGAAATGAACAATTGAATGAATGAATGAATGAATGAATAAAGAAATGGACAAGGGACAGATCTTTCTTAGAGAAGTCCAAGTAATAAACAAGGCAGGCACGAAAGAACATTACCTGCAGAAGGCTGTATAGCAGGCAAGAGCCAAGGATGAATGTGGAAAGTTGTTCAAGGCGACATGGGATACTCACATAGCCTTGGAGTGTCTCTCTCAAAGTATTTCATCAGTTACTGCATGGTTTAGCACACCTGAACAAGAGCTGAATTCCCCTCCCCTTGAATTAGGGAAAGTTACTGCCTCACTTCTACTGCAAAGAGTATGTCCGAGTGCCAGGGGTCTCCAAACTTTTTACACAGGGGGCCAGTTCACTGTCCCTCAGACCATTGGAGGGCTGCCAAATACAGTGGTCCTCTCACTGACCACCAATGAAAGAGGTGCCCCTTCCAGAAGTGCAGTGGGGGCTGGATAAATGGCCTCAGGGGGCTGCATTGCGGCCCGCGGGCCGTAGTTTGGGGACGCCTGTAACCTAGACAGAGCTTTCTAAATGATCAGGCTGACCTCTTTAGGGGTTTTATTCTTAGGTCATGAAGATATTTGGACACACTATGCAAACACAACAACACACACCTGGGTATGGCTCGCAGGTGGCTTTGCTTTTTGATGATATTGAGTTTTCCACCAATATACAGAGCTTGGTGTTTGCCCTGAGTGACAATAGCTTGTACAGCAAATCTGTCTGGGGCTCAGGCACAGTTGGCCTCATTGGATCCCTAAAGGGACAGTACCTGCTTCCAAAATTCAGAATTTTGCAGCAGCTATTCAATCACGGGCATGGCCACTTCAAAAGCCTCAGTGACAACATCCATTAAGTTATTACCCCAGTCACTCTGGGTGGAGTCAAGATGAAAAAGTTCCAGCTGAAACACTCTCCGTCAGTCCCCCCCCCCCCCCACCCCCTTGTATCTAGAAAGAAATTTGAGTTCAGACAAAAGAAATCTCTGGGGTGCCACAGAGCCCTCCTCAGTCAGCATGGTTAACAGAAGCAGGCACAAGAAGAAATCAGATGGTCCTTAGCACAAGAATGCCAGGTTATTATTTTGCAAAGAGTAGGGTCAAAGCCCTGTTAATAGGAAGAAAATACTTATAAAACTAGATTGGTTGCTGAGTTGTCTGGGGCAGAAAATGAACACTCATTGCAGAGGCCTATTCATCTTTAGTTGACTCTGGAGAAAGTAGTCAAAGATAGATCAGGATTAAATCACTCATCTCCCGTCCTACCTCCCAACGTGCACTGGGGCCCACCACTTCTTCTCGGAGCCAGTGAACCCCCAGTAGGGTCCAGCTCAAGCCACAGGGGCCAGAGGCACAAGCACCTGAACCTTTCCTCTGTGTCCAGGGCTGGGGCTGTTTAAGGGAGAGGGCTGCATTTGGAAGGCAAGAGGGACGCTTTGAAAAGGGCACTGGGAGGACTGATGAACTGTGTTAAAAGGGATGAGTCAGAAAAACCCAACACCTGGCCCTATTCTCTTTGCTGTTCTGGGTAACCCAGAGCACTCTGCCTGGATCCCTTTACCAGGCATGAGTGACTGAGTGTCAACTGCTAATGGGTTCCATCTGTCCCCTAGTCCATAAAATGGCCTTCAGCCAATGGAAACCATTCTGCCTGGGGAGGTTATACCTGCCCTGAAAGAGATGCACAACCAATCAATAGCTGACACGAGAAAGGGGTACAAAAAGCCAACCCATGGGTGGGAGGGGGGAAGACAAGCTCTGTGGTACAGGTCCTGCTTCCAAGCTCCCCAAGAACCCACCTGAAGCTCTGCTTCTCCACTGCCTGGCCATTCTTTCTACCTCCACCTCTCCACCCTGCATTATATCTACAAGAATCCTTTTACTTTGACCCTGGCCAACTAGCTCAGTGGTAGAGTGTCAGCCTGGCATGTGGATGTCCTAGATTTGGTTTCTGGTCAGGCCACAAAGGAGAAGTGACCATCTGCTTCTCTACACCGCCTTCTCTCTCTCTCTCTCTCTCTCTCTCTCTCTCTCTCTCCTTCTCCTCCTCCTCCTCCTCCCACGACCATGGCTTGATTGGCTGAAGTACAACAGCCCTAGGCACTGAGGATGGTTCCATGGAGCCTCTGCCTCAGGCACTAAAAATAGCTTGGTTGCAAGCATGGCCCCAGATGGGCAGAGCATAGGCCCCAGACGGGGGTTGCCAGGTGGGTCCCGGTCGGGGCGCATGGGGAGTCTGTCTCTCTATTTCCCCTCCTCTCACTTAGAAAAATCAGAAGAAGAAAAAAGAATCCTTTGACTTCTAAGGAACTTGGCCCAAGACCCTAGGAGTTAAGCCTTCATGAACTTTTGAGGGTGTTTGGTAGATCATGGGAAGAAAACTTTCTATTCAAGGACTCCAGCACTCCCTTGAGAAAAACTAGGCAGAGAGGACTCTAACCCAAGCCTAGCTGATGCCCCCAAAACCAGAGACCAGGTTTATTTCCCAGTACTTTCTTATTCAGATTGTAGAAAGGACATCAGAAAGAGGGCTTCTGCCATAGCAGAGTGACAGACCTGTCTCCTAAAAAGATCCTACAGCCAAAGGCAAATTTTGCTAATTTCAGGCATCCTGTACCCAACTTGGGGAAAAACTCAACACTGGTGAGTCCAAGCTCACAGATCACTTATAAGGCAAAAAAGAGTGACATCAGCCATCCAATCTTTCCCAATAAGGTACAGCAGGTCCTTGAATAACGTCGTTCTGTTCAACATTGTTTCATTATAATAAGGAAAAGTTGCTTCCTGGCAGGGCCCCTATCTGTGTGTAGTTCACACATCCTCCACATGTCTGCGTGGGTTCCTCTGGGGACTATGTTTCCTTTCCATATCCCAGAGGTATGCCGGTGGGGTCAACGGGCCTGTCTAAATTGTCCTCGTCCGAGTGAATGTGGGGTGTGTATGAATGGCCCTCCAATGGAAGGGTGTTTGCTCTATCAGGGTTGGTTCCTGGTGAGCCCTAAACTGCCAGGCTCCGGCCACTCACAACCCTGAACTGAAATAAGTGGGTTGGAAAAAGATTATCTTACTTGTTTTTATTAATGTTTCTTAAATGTATGTATAGGTCACATTTACTTCAATGTTAATATTAGAAGTGTTTTGGATCTTAATTTAGAAGTTTGGTGATGTTTTTATGACCCAAAATAGGTACTAGGAACTTTTAACTCTTATTATATCAATGAGCCTATGAGAAAATTGGTTTTGTTCATTATACACCGTTTTTCTTAAAGTCGCAGCTTCCAAAAACCTATCCACAACGTTAAGGGATTTGGCATTGGTGCCATGGTCACAACTCTCTCTCCTTAATGTTTTCAAGGCTGAGCCTTCCACACTGGCTCAGTGAGAAACTCTCCTTTGCACGCACTCTATTATTTTCCCCCCTCCCCTGTCTTACTTCTATTTTTTTTTTTTTTTTTTTAGTGACAGAGACAGAGAAAAGGACAGATCAGTACAGACAGACAGAAGGGAGAGAGATGAGAAGTATCAAATCTTCATTGCAGCACCTTAGTTGTTCATTGACTGCTTTTTCATATGTGCCTTGACCGGGGGGCTCCAGCAGCAAGTAACCCCTTGCTCAAGCCAGCGACTCTGGGCTTCAAGCCAGTGACCTTTGGGTTCAAGCCAGTGACGATGGGTCATGTCTACTATCCCATGCTCAAGCTGGTGAGCCTGCGCTCAAGCCAGCAACTTTGGGGTTTCGAACCTGGGTCCTCTGCATCCCAGTTCTGACACTCTATTCACTGCATCATCGCCTAGTCAGGACCCTGTCTTACTTCTTTCCGCTCCTTTGGGGTTTACCGGGATCACTTCCCCAAGTCCTCATTTCAGGGTGGTCCTCTGGGAAATACTCTAGAACAGCTGTACATCCAGTAACATGAAATTTTAACATCACAGATCCAGAAGGCATACTACTCCCAGTAAACAGCCCACGAATGCAAAGCCTGTCTCTGTGTGTGCCGAAGTACTGGACTCTTGGGCAAAGTCGCTTAAAAGCCATAGTTGTACAACAGTGGTCTAAACCACCCTAAGAACTTTATAGGATTCCCAATACTGTGCTCTTTGATACAATTTGAAATTAACTTTTTAAATTAGCTTTCGTAAATCTTCACCTACCCTATGCTATATTTCAGATGTTGAATTTAGGATAGTGTTCAAAAAATTTTTTTATGGGTTTCAATTCCAATTTGCCATTCTTCCTTTACTGACTTCCTTTTGGAGTTCACCAGCATGAGTCCTTGAGGACTGAAAAACCCAATGAGCCCTGGCCGGTTGGCTCAGCGGTAGAGCGTCGGCCTAGCGTGCGGAGGGCCCGGGTTCGATTCCCGGCCAGGGCACACAGGAGAAGCGCCCATTTGCTTCTCCACCCCTCCGCCGCACTTTCCTCTCTGTCTCTCTCTTCCCCTCCCGCAGCCAAGGCTCCATTGGAGCAAAGATGGCCCGGGTGCTGGGGATGGCTCTGTGGCCTCTGCCTCAGGCGCTAGAGTGGCTCTGGTCGCAACATGGCGACCCCCAGGATGGGCAGATTATCGCCCCCTGGTGGGCAGAGCGTAGCCCCTGGTGGGCGTGCCGGGTGGATCCCGGTCGGGCGCATGCGGGAGTCTGTCTGACTGTCTCTCCCCGTTTCCAGCTTCAGAAAAATGAAAAAAAAAAAAAAAAAAGAAAAACCCAATGAATTAATCAAAGGTAAAATGTTCTGTTTCCCTCATTTAGAAATTCGTTGAAATATAGATGAAGTCCATCATGAACAGCAGGACCTTCTGAGAAAGCCATCAGCCTAAATGCTTTTATGAATAACTATTATGTTAGAAGCTCAAAAGATCTTACATCTCAGATGAATAATCAGGCCACCAAGGAACACAGGGAAGAAAAAGAACATAAAGGGGATCTACGCAGTTTTTCTCTGCTTATAAAAACTCATAAAATATCGTTTCATTTACCATCATATACACATTCAGGTAGCTCCACCTGCTTTCTACAGTGTTTCCTGATCCTAAGTTAAGGACTACTGGAAGCTGACTTGCTTTCTCAGACCCCCAATGCACTACCTGAAGTACAAAATAAATGCAGCATGAAAGTGACATCCTGCTTAATTTGCAGGTATCTTGAGCCTAGGGAAAGCTAAATCAACATTGCCACAAGTGTATATTATGGAAACATGTGCCACAAATTCAGTTAAGAAAGCAATTTTTAATAGCCTGACCAGGCAGTAGCACAGTGGAGAGAGCATCAGGCTGGGATGCAGAGGACCCACGTTTGAAACCCTGAGGTCGCTGGCTTGAGGGCGAGCTAATCCGGCTTGAGCACGGGCTCATCAGCTTGAGTGTGGGGTCATGGGCATGAACCCAAAGGTCGCTGGCTTGAAGCCCAAGGTTGTTGGCTTGAGCCCCCAAGGTCGCTGGCTTGAGCAAGGGGTCACTCAGTCTGCTGTAGCTCCCCGGTCAAGGCACATGTGAGAAAGCAATCAATGAACAACTAAGGTGCCGCAACAAAGAATTGATACTTCTCATCTCTCTCCCTTCCTGTCTGTCCCTATCTGTCCCTCTCTCTGTCTCTGTCACACACAGAAAAGAAAAGAAAGCAATTGAACAGTATTACAAATAAGTATTAAAAAATAAATTTAAAATTAATTTAAAAATTAATCCATTCAAGCTTTTAATTCCCCCTACCTGCCAATCAGAGGTACAAAGAGAGATATATTATCAATAGTCACCTCTCATTAGCTATTATAAACTGTTACTTGCTATGCAAAGGTATTCATAAGTCTGAATTACTACAGGAGGCTTACAGTTTTAAAAAATACAAATGCTGCCTGACCAGGCGGTGGCGCAGTGGATAAAGTGTCGGACTGGGATGCGGAAGACCCAGGTTCGAGACCCCGAGGTCGCCAGCTTGAGCGCGGGCTCATCTGGTTTGGGCAAAAAGCTCACCAGATTGAGCCCAAAGTCGCTGGCTCAAGCAAGGGGTTACTCGATCTGCTGAAGGCCCATGGTCAAGACACATATGAGAAAGCAATCAATGAACAACTAAGGTGTCGAAACAAAAAACTGACAATTGATGCTTCTCATCTCTCTCCGTTCCTGTCTGTCTGTCCCTATCTATCCCTCTCTCTGACTCTCTCTCTGTCTCTGTAAAAAAACAAACAAACAAATGCTGCCTGACCAGGTGGTGGCGCAGTGGATACAGCGTCGGACCGGGACGCGGAGGACCTGGGTTTGTGACCCCAAGGTCGCCAGCTTGAATGCAGGCTCATCCAGTTTGAGTAAGGCTCACCAGCTTGAGCCCAGGGTCACTGGCTCAAGCAAGGGGTCACTTGGTCTGCTGTAGCCCCCCAGTCAAGGCACATATGAGAAATCAATCAATGGACAACTAAGGAACCGCAACAAAGAATTGATATTTCTCATCTCTCTCCCTTCCTGTCTGTCTGTCCCTCTCTCTGACTCTCTCTGTCTCTGACACACACACACACACACACACACACACACACACAAACAAATGCTGAGTATCATCAGTATATGACTATATATGCATGTGTATTTTTCCCTAAAATTTACCAGTTAGGAAAATCATTATGTCATGTAAATAATTTCCCGGCTCCACCCCAACTGCATAAAAGCAGTCTCCCACCCTCAGCACAATATGTATTTGGAAAGTGCCCATATGTAGTGTTCTTGTCCAGATCACTGTACCCGAAGCATGTAACAGATAAAATAGAAAAGAAAAAAAATTGTAGCTGAGCTCATTCCTGCCAACCGATAACTAACAGAACCCTCTTCCTGATCAAAGGACGCAGCAAATGAACTTCAAAAAGATGATAGCCACCAACAGCACCATTATCTTTAAATTAAATGTTGGAAAATTTTCACTTCATCATTCCCCAACACAATGCGATGGGTTTGGAGAAAAACAGGAAAGACGTGTCCTGTGTGATATGCATGTGACCCCTGAAGAGAAGGAACACTCCCTAGTTCATGAATTCCCATAGAACGGTCAGTATTTTTTCATCTAACACAGATCAGATCTACTCAGGCACTTCCCAACAGCTGTATCTTAATTATCCCCTCTATTTGATTCAAGTAGGAAGATTCTAGAAGTGTTTACAAATTTGAGTAACTCAGAGTACTAGTGGAATTGCCCCATCTCATATACCGTGTAAGGCAAGAGAAGGCAAGAGTTCTACACCCCAGAACACAATAGAGGCTAGTCCCTGCTGCAGTGCCTGGGCTGGGAGAACACACTGCCGCCTCACCCTGTTTATCTACCTCTAATGAACAGTGGCAGACAAGGGGCTGGCAGGGAAGGTAAGGAAAATCAATGAGCCCTCACTTTGACAGACAATTCTGGGTGCAGCCTACCTGCCACAGGTAATAAATCACTTCATTTAAGTTTATCTTTTTAGCAGTGCACAGTGGATTATACCCATACATCACTTCAACCTCTCTTTTCTGCACTGTTGACAAAGGACAAATTGAGAAGGATGGTGGGAAAACTGGGAGAAAGAAGGGAGGAAAAGAAGAAGAGCTCTGTTACCAGGCCTGTGCAGTAAAAGAAATAATAATAATAATAAAAAAGCAATGTCATTTTTTCCTAAGTGTCAGTTCTATTCGGAAAATCATACAGAACTTCCAGAATGTATCAATGAAGTTTCCATGGGTTGGAAAATAAAGGTAGCTTTCTTTCCAAACTCCTCAGGAAGTACTGTACATCTATAGTCTCAACAAGTTCTTCAATACTTGGGTACTCTAGTAATGGGTCCACTTATGGACTTCACTAATTACACTGTTTAGAAACTGGTGTCCTAAGGGGCTTTGAAGCACAGAATTCAATGTGGTCAATTGGACTTCTGGTTCAGTAAAATGGCAGCAAACTAAGATCATGTGGGGGTAAAAAATGTCCCACAACAAACACCCGGGGTAAAATATAACCTGAGAAAGAAGGGGAAAAACCAAATAATGTATATAAGCTGATTCTGAGACTACTTTGATAATTTACAGACTCAGATTTTAAAACTCAAGTGGACAGAGAAGGTGAAACTTTGAGCCACCATAAGACAGAGGGCAGAAAATAAAACCCTGGAGGAAGGTCAGGAACCTCAGTGGGATGTTTCCTCATGGAAAAGGAAGTCTAGGGAAGAAAAATTCATTCCCTGGAAAAAGGGTCCAAGAGGACAATTTCTGTGTGTTCCTGAAAAATGGATATTCAGATCTGTGCCTTAAATAGAGTGACCCAAGAAATTCCAAACTAAGAAATAAACAGCTATGTATCAGTACAACACAACACATTCTGCAATAGGAAGCAATTTTAAGACTTTAGGGGAGGAAAAAAAAAAAAGACTACAGGAAATGCAAATTAAAACCAAAGTGAGATACCACCACACACCCATTAGAATAGCGATAAGTAAGGGGCAGATAATACCAAGTATTGGGCAAGGATGTGGGAAAACCAAAACCTGTATATATTGCTGGTCAGAATATAAAATATAAAATGCAGCCTGACCTGTGGTGGCGTAGTGGATAAAGCGTCGACCTGGAAATGCTGAGGTCGCCAGTTCGAAACCCTGGGCTTGCCTGGTCAAGGCACATATGGGAGTTGATGCTTCCAGCTCCTCCCCCATGTCTCTCTCTCCTCTATGTCTCTCTCTGTCCTCTCTAAAATGAATAAATAAAAGTAAAAAAAAAAAAAGAACTTATTTAATTTGCCTGACCTGTGGTGGCCCAGTGGATAAAGCGTCGACCTGGAAATGCTGAGGTCGCCGGTTTGAAACCCTGGGCTTGCCTGGTCAAGGCACATATGGGAGTTGATGCTTCCAGCTCCTTCCCCTTCTCTCTCTCTGTCTCTCCTCTCCCTCTCTCCTCTCTCTCTCTCTCCCTCTCCTCTCTAAAAAATTGAATAAATAAAAATAAAAAAATAAAAACCTTTAAAATGCAACCATCACTTTGGGAAATAGTCTGTCCATTTATTCAAAAGTTATACATAGCTTCACCAGGCAATGGCACAGTGGATAGAGCATCAGACTGGGACGTGGAGGACCCAGGTTCAAAACCTCGAGGTCACTGGCTTGAGCGCGGGCTCACCAACTTGAGCATGGGGTCGCTGGCTTGAGTGTGGAATCAAAGACATGACCCCACAGCCACTGGCTTGAAACCAAAGGTTACTGGCTTGAAGGCCAAGGTTGCTGGCTTGAGCAAAGGGTCACTCGTCTGCTATAGCCCCCTGGTCAAGGCACATATGAGAAAGCAATCAATGAACAATCAAGGAGCCACCACGAAGAATTGATGCTTCTCATCTCCCTTCCTGTCTGTCTGTCCCTATCTGTCCCTCTCTCTGAATCTATGTCAAAAAAAAGTTATGGATCAAGATGTAAAAAGCTGAGAAGAGTCTATCTTCCTTGTCCCACCAGCAAAGACATGATGGAAACGCCTTTTCCTCTGCTGCTGTTCATATCAACAGTCTGTTCCGAGCAGACTGCTAACAGATTTTTAGAAAGAGTGATTACAAAACAAACATGACAAAGATGATAGATCGAACTGGGGACAAATATGCAGATTGGAGGGCATAATAGCAAACTGTAACAAAGGCAATTGAGACTGTATAGAATCTGATATCTAGAAAGCAAGGTGCATGTTGTAGATGCCTTCTAACCTCATATTTCTAATATGGGCATTAGAAATGGGCATTAATTTGTCTGCTCTTTCAGGTTAAGGGGAAACAGGTCAGATTCCATCTATTGCCGTCAGCTGACACACAACCGCCCAAATGCACATCAGTTCTGCCATTCTCACACGGTATGCAAATTAGTACCCTGAAGAAGGCCTTCTAGGGCCTTCCCAGTGCTCCAAAAGGGCTGACACACGGAGAGGCCAAAAAATAGCATATAACACCACATACAGGGTTTTATTTATTTATTTATTTTTATTTATTCATTTTTAGAGAGGAGAGAGAGAGGGAGAGAGAGAAAGAGAGAGGAGAGAGATAGAGAGAGAAGGGGGGGGAGGAGCAGGAAGCATCAACTCCCATATGTGCCTTGACCAGGCAAGCCCAGGGTTTCAAACCGGCGACCTCAGCATTTCCAGGTTGACGCTTTATCCACTGCGCCACCACAGGTCAGGCCACATACAGGGTTTTAGAAATGCAGACGAAACAACAGTAGGCTAAATACCAGGATATCCAGATTCCATGTTTTATTCCTCCACTATGAACAAGTTAATTATATTCTTCATATGTACAAATGGAAATATAACACACAGCACAGATTTTGAAAATCTGAGTGTTGTACAACATAAGATAATATTGCTTGAAAGTTGGTCGTATCACACCAAGCTCCTGTGTATGTAGGGGCCAAAGATGTTAAAGCTGTGCTCTACTGTGACAAGGAGGAAGAGTAAAGAGATAAAAATGTTAGCACTTCAAGAAGCAGAGCAATGAATACTTTGAAGATTGATCTATCTGTCTCTGCAGGTCAGTAACTACGGCCTAATGGTGATTCTGACTGTGGACAGTGGGAAAGGACTTTGCACCAGAGGATCTTATCCCCCGGGGAACACTAGAAGAAGCACAGAGCCACCAAAGAGAGGAGAAGGCGGCATGGTGGTTCTAGCCTGGCTCGGGGAATGGGAGGAACACGGGTGAGATCAGTGAAGGTGGACACCTGAGTGAAGTGCACCCGGAGCATCTACAACGGTCAGCATCTCAGGGCGCTAGGGAAGCCCTCTGCATCCTCTCCTCCAAGTCAGGGAAGCTGCCCCCGTTCTGAAAGTGCCTGGCCCCAAGTAAGTAAATCACTTCATTCTGAGTGGAACAACCAGACAGCCATACACTCAGGGACACATGCCAACTGAGGTGACCAAAAGGAAAACAGTGGGATTAAACCCACAAATCATTTTTAAAACCTTTCCAGAAAAAAAATATAAGTCCTGGGAATATAATATATAGTATACTTACTATAGTTAATAATACTCCATTGTGCCCTGGCCAGATAGCTGAGTTGGTTAGAGCATCATTCCAAAGTGCAGAGGTTGCCAGTTAGATCCCCAGTCAGGGCACATACAGAAGCAGATCGATGTTTCTGTCTCTCTCCCTTTCTCCCTTCCTCTCTCTCTAAAATCAATCCAATAAACAGTAGAGAAAATACCAGGGTGCATGTTGTAGATGCCTTCCAACCTCGTATTTCTCCATTGTATACTTAAAATTTTCTAAGGAGTCAATCTTAAAAGTTCCTATCACGCACACACACACACACACACAATTTTTTAAAAGAACAGTAATGCATTAGTTGGGATCTCAGGTAAAAATTTTAGAAGAAAACACCTTCAAAGAAGGGGTCTTCTGTCTATGGTTTCAAAGACAAGAAATCTTCTCATCCGCTGTTCCAAAGACCCAGAAAGGCTTATTGTGCTAGGGAACTGAGCTGTGGGAGCTCTGAGACTTGTACAAATAATCAACTCTTCCTTTAGAGATCCTAAAGTATCTTGTCCACCCCGCAGAGATCCTGGGGCAGCAATGAATTAATAGGCTCACTCGATACTGTTCTATTTCTTTGAGCTTACATTAAAAAAATTAGTCAGAAACAAAATTATTATAGTTTTTTTACCATATTCCTAAAGGCTCTATTTCTGTGTGAGATCCTGGTTAAGTTTGCACATATTTTTATTATCCATGCTTTTGGGGGTGCGGGGACCCAGAAGAATTTTACCCCCCCTCTAGGCAAAAAGCTCCAGTACAAAGGGTTGGTTGTACTCTAGTCTTAGGAGCTCTGGAGGAACATGGAGAAAACTACTACTCATAGCCTGAAAGAGAGGGGAGGGATCGGCCACACAAAGATACCTAGAGTCTGACTGGAACTTCTAGAGCAATTTAAGCCTTACGTTCCAAATGCCTAAACAATAGGCTCTATTTACACACAGTCCAAAAGACCTCATTGCACCAGAAGGCGCCTTCGGAATAAGATTGCAGCTAATTCTCCAAGCAGCAGAAATCCACTCCCATGAATAACAAAGCTTCGTTCTGTTATTTATAATAAGGATTAAACCCAGTGGGATAAAATGTACAGTTGCTAAATCAACTAAGGGTAGGGATAAGCATGGAAAAGTAAGCCCTCATTTTTCCCCCCAATAAAGCCTGGTGGTTGGTACAGGATCCAGTTTCTTTAAACTTGCTTGTCACAATTTCTTTTGCTGTTTGTTTTTTTTTGTACAATTTACTTATTTTTTACATTTTATTTATTCATTTTTTAGAGAGAAGAGATATATAGAGAGAAAGAGACAGAGAGAGGAAAGAGATAAAAAGAACAGATTGAGGAGCAGGAAGCATCAACTCCCATATGTGCCTTGACCAGGCAAGCCTGGGGTTTCGAACCGGCGACCTCAGCGTTTCAGGTCGTCGCTTTTACCCACTGCGCCACCACAGGTCAGGCTTGCTGGTTTTTTTGTTTGTTTGTTTGTTTTTAATTCATTTTAGAGAGGAGAGAGAGGGGGGGGGAGAGAGAAAGTGGGGAGGAGCAGGAAGCATCAACTCCTATATGTGCCCTGACCAGACAAGTGTAGGGTTTCGAACTGGCGATCTCAGCGTTCCAGGCCGACACTTTATCCACTGTGCCACCACAGATCAGACTCTTTTGCTGTTAAAGGAGAAATCAGTCAACAAGTACTTTGAGAGACAGAACTCAAATACTACGCCTATCCTCAGCCCATGTCACAATAGTGAATCCAACTCTTCAAAGTAACAAATTGTTACATAAAATATAAGATTCCTCCATCAAAAGGCTGTCTGTAAAGCATCAAGGGGCTAGCCTCCTCTCTGTTCCACACCTAGGATTCCCTTCTCATTCACTGCTCCCCACCCAATTCCAGCTAAAACAATCTGCTGACCACTTGCAGAACACATGAATTCTAGCTTACCACTTAACAAAACTTCTTTACCAAAATCCATAATCAACCTTCAGGACTTGCCTCAAAGAGCCACCCTGTGATCCCAACCCTTTGAGCTCTTCTTTGCATGTGGTATGAGTTTGCCATCAATGAAAAGTTTAATGTGCCTGACCAGGCGGTGGCGCAGTGGATAGAGCGTCAGACTGGGATGCAGAGGACCCAGGTTCGAGACCCCGAGGTCGCCAGCTTGAGCGCGGGCTCATCTGGTTTGGGCAAAAGCCTACCAGCTTGAACCCAAGGTCGCTGGCTCCAGCAAGGGGTTACTCGGTCTGCTGAAGGCCTGCGGTCAAGGCACATATGAGAAAGCAATCAATGAACAACTAAGGTGTTGCAACACGCAATGAAAAACTAATGATTGATGCTTCTCATCTCTCTCCGTTCCTGTCTGTCTGTCCCTGTCTATCTCTCTCTCTGACTCACTCTCTGTCTCTGTAAAAAAATACATAAATAAATAAATAAATAAATTTTTTAAAAAAAGAAAGTTTAATGTCCTTGCTGAAATACTCCTATCTGGAATAATATGTTGTCTGGGATTTGCTTCAAAATAATCCAGCGTGGACACATTACCAGCTATGAGAATGGCCATGAGCTGACTGTAGGAGCTAGAGGATAGGTACACATGGGATCCTATAAGGCAGTGGTCCCCAACCCCCGGGCCGCGGACCGGTACTGGTCCGTGGGCCATTTGGTACTGGTCCGCAGAGAAAGAATAAATAACTTACATTATTTCCATTTTATTTATATTTAAGTCTGAACAATGTTTTATTTTTTTTAAATGACCAGATTCCCTCTGTTACATCTGTCTAAGACTCACTCTTGATGCTTGTCTCGGTCACGTGATACATTTATATGTTCCACCCTAAAGGCCAGTCTGTGAAAATATTTTCTGACATTAAACCAGTCCGTGGCCCAAAAAAGGTTGGGGACCACTGCTATACGGTTCTCTCTACTTTTGCTTATGTTTGAGTTTCCATAGTAAAAATCTGAAAATAACTAGTGTCAAAAAGCTGGCTAATGACAGAACCAAGATTTGAACTCAAGATCAGCGTCCTCTCTGCAGAGCTATTGTTTTTCATGAATTATTTCATTGTTGCTGTCACTACCTTTTTCACTGTATACAATCGTATTCATTATTCCTTTGACACAAAAAGCCCTGGATGCTCTCTTCAAGGAGCCGGCAGCGTCACTGGGGACAGAGGTTAACAGATAAATCACAGTGGAAAATAGTGAATGCAACAGGCAAGACAGGAATCAAGTGGAGACAATTTTCTACGGGAAAAGAGACCCAGTAAGCCTGCTAGGGAAGCCTGAAAAGCAGCCCAGCAAGGCAATAATACCCCAGAATCAAATGGAACTCAGAAGCTAAGCAAGAGGGGAAATAAAAACGCTAACCACGAGCATAGATGTTGGGTGAAGGAATTTAGGAACAGGGGCACGAAGAGCAGGGCAATGTCCTGGTGGGATAAGTGGGAACAGACTGTGAAAGGGCTAGCACTCAAGCCAAGGGAGCTAGATTTTATCTCTGAGACAATCAGGAGCCAACGCAGAAGTAACAATAATCACTGCTGGTGTGTATTAGGAAGGTAACTGGCTGTGTATATGACAGCAGGGAGCAACCATAGCCAAGATTAGAGTGAGTGAGGATACAAAATTTAAGTTTAGCAATCCAGATAAATATTGTTTTAATGCAATGTTTTAGAAATCAAAACTAAAGCCAAAAAAAAAAAAAATCCAGGATGAAAAAATATCCAAATTGTAAATAAAGACAGGATGTTGCTGTTTGTTCTACGACCCTTCCTTATTCTGTAACTGGAAAGCCCAACCCACCTCCTACCCCACCCCCTACCACTGGATGGATTTATGAGGGCTGGCAACAATATGGGAACAGATGGGACAACATGAGGCTTTATAATATATAGGCGTTTTTTTGTTTTTTTTTAAGAGAAAGAGAAGCATCAACTTGTTGTTCCACTTAGATGTGCACCACTGATTGCTTCTCATTGGTGCCCTGACTGGGGCTTGAACCAGCAACCGCAAGGGTAGAGCCTGCACCCTTAGATCCAACCTGCGACCTCGGAGCTCCAAGAGGACGCTCTACTCACTGAGCCACTGAACAAGATTAGTTGTTTTGTTTTGTTTTATTTATGATTTTAATTTATTGTGTTTACACAGATTCAAGAGTCCCACAGAATATATCTCCCCCCAGCCCAGTGTTTTCTTTTGTTTTTTTTGTTTGTTTGTTTTTGTTTATAATTGTAGAGTTTTTATTAACTTTTCCCACTTGGTTCATAATAGGGGAGGATATTTTGATGAATGTATATAGGGGTGCACAGTTTTGTCTGTCTCAGGCTCCAATATGGCTGGCAGGGCTCTCTGCAAAAGAATAAAGCAAGAGTGAATGCCTAGAGTTAAAGAGGAGAGGCCATATTCAAACAACTTTTCAAGGATAGAAACGAAAGAAAGAGTGGAATCTGAGGAATGTGAGCCTAAGGCTCCTGTTAAGCAGAATTTATTCTACCCAACTACATCCTAAGTGCTTCCAGGGCAAAAATCCCATTCTTCTAGTCCTTTTTATCATCTGGCGCCCAGCTCAGTAAGTTCCAATTAAATAGGTGGAAAAAAAGAACTGAAATCCAAAGCACACAGGACTAATGCCAGAAATGCACAGTTTCTACTTCATATACAGCCTCTCGAGGAAGGAGCTGGGAGAAGTAATAAATATTCAAAATGTATGAACCATTCATGATGACTAAGACCCCCAAAGACTAGTAAGTTCTTTGAGTGACACTCCTCTGTCCTTTTCTCATTTCATTTTGTGTCCTCAGGACTAGGGAGAGTAACTGAAGTGAGGGCCCCTTTAGGGTCTCTGTAGCCATCAGATGAGAAGAAAGGCTGACAAAATTGTGGTGTTCCTAGTTTGTACAATCAGAGAGCATAACTGAGCTGCTTTAGAGTTTTCTGTATCAAAAATGAATGAGATTAGCCTGATCTGTGGTGGCACAGTGGATAAAGCGTCAACCTGGAAATGCTGAGGTTGCTGGTTCGAAACCCTGGGCTTGCCTGGTCAAGGCACATATGGGAGTTGATGCTTCCAGCTCCTCCCCCCTGTCTCTCTCTCCTCTCCTCTTCTCTCTCTCTCTCTCTCTCTCTCTCTCTCCCTCCCTCCCTCCCTCCCTCCCTCTCTCCTTCTCCTCTCTAAAATGAATAAATAAAATAAAATTTAAAAAAAATGAATGAAATTCACACCTCACTCTCCTCCTGTGACTTCTACTGTGCCCATGATAGCTGTAGTCTTACTTATATGATAGGAACACTGCCCCATGTCTGCAAAGCAAATCAGAGGCCAGCTCAGGACTGAGGACAGTTCAAGTGACTGTAAGGTGAGGCATCAACCAGATGAATCATTGGGTATGGAAATGTGCTCAAGGGATTCACAACTACTGGGGGAGGGTAGTTCTTAATACATAAAAGCCGCTAAAACCTAATTTCCAGAAGGCATCAGAAAGCGGAGCTGCTCTGAAAGGGAGGCACAGAATTGACAACTTGCAGCCGGTGGCCAGAGCCAGGCATGGAGCTATGACTAAACAGGAAATCAGTTACTGAGCAGTGGAACGGATGTGTGAGTGTTCAAAGCCCTGGCACAAGCTACACCTGATACATCCGATACAGCTGTAAACAAAGCTGCATTGATCCTGACAGATGTGTAAGAGACTCAGGAGCTTACAGGTCCTACGTGCTTGGGTCTCCGGGAAAACTTTATTCTTTGTGAACAACGATGAATTTCTTAAAACCGTTGTTTATTGAGCTTCTACTATGTGCCCAGAGCTTCACACGCATACTTTTTCAAACCACCCTCAAACCCCTGCAAAGCACAGGATTATCTTCATTTTACAAAAGGGAATGCCGAGGTACTATCTGCCTGAAGTCACAGAGCCAGCCCTGGCAAAGCTAGAATTAAAATCCAGAGCTAAGCCGGGCTTAAAGGAACGAGACACCTTCCCTTTCCAGCTCTCAATGACCTTACTTGGGGTTAGAGGGAGGTGAATGAAGTTGAGTTTCCAGTGTTGGGTCAGCTCATGTCGCCAACATTTTGCTATTTTGTTCATCATGGAATAATTTGCATTAATTATGATTTTTAAAAATACATTGTATGAAAATATCCTTCATTGTGATCAGTTTTTTGGTGCTCCCTTAAATTCTGCACTTAAGGGGAATGTCTCCCTAACCTCCCCCTGATTTTGGCTCTGCTCCAGGTAGAGCGGACCTCAGATAACCTGAAGACAACAAAAGCAGCCCTCGTTTCCGGCTGACTCCCTTTTCCTCCTACCAGCTTGCCTCATAAGTCTTCATCCAACATTACTGCCTACAGGCAAAGAGGTTTTCATTTTTTGGTTGTTTGTTTGCTTCTTTTGTTTTTGTTCGTTTTGTTTTTCCTGTATCCTATTTTTTTATTCATCACTGGCTAGGATATACTGATAAGCAAGAAATGTTGCAAAAGGTGACAAATTGAAAAATGGATGCAAAAAATTCTACCCAATCCATACTTATGTTCAAGCATACTTAAAAAAAAAAAGGTCTAAGGGTAATGTCACGCCCTCTGACTAAGGCTGGGTAATATACTTTTTATAAGAAATAAGCTCTGTTATGATCAGATCTTCACACAGCTGCTTCATGGCACTGTCCCTGAGCCCTATTACCAGGTATGAAATTAAATAAATACGAGGAGCCGAGGTTTTCACTGATGCTGGAGGGAGGAAAATAATCCTTTTTCTTTCTAAACTTTTGTTTCTACAAATGTGGCATTGTTATGACATATACAAGTATAAAGAGGGTAATGGCCACAGCAATAGCAAAACACAGCTGTTTTGAATCTTATTCTGTCTTATTTTTTTTAAATACAGAGCTTGAGTTGAAAAAAAAATTAACATTAGAAGAATCATCAATTATACAGGATGGAAACTGATAAAGAAATTAGCATCAAATGGAGGTACACATGCCTAGCCAATTTCCTAAGCAAATCGGATGCCTCTTTTCCGGTATAAACAAACTATTGCCATATCAGCCCTGATTTCCATTCAAGAAGCATTCATTCGATGCCTACTGTGCGTCCAGACACAACCAGGAATTTGTATTGCCAGACAAAAGGCCAGGTGTCCTGGGACAAGCAGGTTTCCCCACAGCAGCAATGCCAGCTGGACCAGTGTCTTATGGAGAAGAGTGTAGTGTATTAGTTTAATTATCATTATTTTTTAAATCTTGACTTCACCCCATGCATATTTTCTGCAGGACAGGCCTAGAGAAAGTTATAGGAGCAGAGGGGGTATGCCTCTGGCAGGGTTACAATAAAATTAAATTTTTGTGGCTTGGATTCCTTTTCCTTTTAGGTCTTTCGATTCTAAGAAAAGAATAGCAACAAGCCTGCAGTGACTGCTTTCTGTTGCTGGGGCACAGGATTATGCTGCCAGATTAACTCTCCAGTTCTCCTAACTTGACCTATCTAATGAACATTAAAAGGGAGGAAAGAAAAATTACTTCTAAACTCTGAAAACCAATGTTAAAAGCCCAGATTCTAAAATACACAAATTTCTAATCTATGCATTAGAAAGTCACTCAGGCCTGACCAGGAGGTGGCGCAGTGGATAGAGCGAGCGTCAGACTGGGACGTGGAGGACCCAAGTTCGAGACCCCGAGGTTGCCAGCTTGAGCGCAGGCTCATCTGGTTTGAGCAAGGCTCACCAGCTTAAGTCCAAGGTCACTGGCTTGAGCAAGAGGTCACTCAGTCTGCTGTAGCCCCCCACACATATGAGAAAGCAATCAATGAACTAAAGAGCTGCAACGAAGAATTGATGCTTCTCATCTCTCTCCCTTCCTGTCTGTCTGTCCCTATCTGTCCCTCTCTGTCTCTGTCACACACAAAAAAATTAAAAATAGATAAATAAATATAAAGTCACTTAGGTCCCACTTAGGATCTCTGCCCTCTTCGACCAAAGATATCCCAACAAAGATCTTAATCTGGTTTGTCACCCGGTAGGAGTTTATATGGCACACATCAGGAGGCATGCTGACCGCACTGACACCCTGTGTTCTAAGACCTGAAGACTGTCAACTGTAACTGTCACAGCTGGGGGACTTAATGGCTCCCAGTCATGGCCCTGTGGAAGGCATGGTCATTCCTTTATTTATTTCACTCGACCAGCATTCATCAGGGACCTCTTCTGGGCTCCCAGCACTCCTTCCAGACCACCCTCCACCCTCTCTGACTTTAAGGTCTACAGAGCTACCAAAGCTCCTGACAAGACCATGCCCCCCTAGCCCCACCCGGCTGCAACCTCCTAAGAGACCTAAGAGACGTATTAGTTTCCTGTGACTGCGGTAGCCAAGTACCACAAACAGAAACTTATTCTCCCAGGTCTGAAGGCTGCAGGCCAAAGTCAAGTTGTGGGCAGGGCCACACACCCCATGAAGGCTCTGGGGAATTCTTCCTGCCTTTTCCAGTTTCCAGTGGTCCCAGGCATTGCCTGGCTTGTGACAGCATCACTCCAGTCTCTGCTTCCATCTGCACATAGCCACCTTCTCTGTGTCACTCTGTGTCTTCTCTTCTTAAAAGGACACTGGTTGCCTGACCAGGCGGTGGTGCAGTGGATAGAGCGTCAGACTGGGATGCAGAAGACCCAGGTTCAAGACCCCGAAGACGCCAGCTTGAGCGTGGGCTCATCTGGTTTGAGCAAAAGCTCACCAGCTTGGACCCAAGGTCGCTGGCTCGAGCAAGGGGTTACTCGGTCTGCTGTAGCCCAACGGTCAGGGCACATATGAGAAAGCAATCAATGAGCAACTAAGGTGTCGCAATGAAAAACTAATGATTGATGCTTCTCATCTCTCTCCGTTGCTGTCTGTCTGTTCTATCTATCCCTCTCTCTGATTCTCTCTGTCTCTGTTAAAAAAAAAACAAAAAAAAAAAAACCACTGGTCATTAGACTTAGGCCAACCCTAAATCCAGGATTGTTTCTTCTTGATGTCCTCAACTAATTAACATCTGGAAAGACCCTATTTCCAAATAAGCTCACATTGGTTGCCAGTGGACACCAATTTTGAGAGGACAGACATTATTTAACCAACGACAGAAGGCTATCATTATAACTGATTACCCACCTTCCCAAAAAGGCCATCAGAACAAGTCTCCTTCATCTCACAAGCCCAGAAGTCCAAGAAGAGTCCTGCTACCCTGGTCTTCTATCCCTGCTCCCACTTGGACCTTGACTCTGCACACAGCACAGGGACATAAATGATATCGCTCCTGTGCTTATAACTCTCAGTGGCTCCCTTTGTAAGGACATGTCCCAAATTTCTGGTCGGGCCTACAAAGCCCTGCCCGGTCTGCCTGACGCACCCTTCTAACTCCTGAGCCTCTCCCTCCTTTATTCCCCCTTCCTTGCCTCTCACCACCTTCTGCCAGCCTCCTGGCACGCCCAGCTCTACCTTACTCACCATCTTGCTCAAACACACCCAGGTCATTACAGCACTAGCTGCTTGCTCTGTCTGGATGGCTGTCCTCCAAATTGTTATTTGGCTCTGACTCCTGTTCCAATGTCAAGTCCTTGGAAAAGCACCTGCACCTCTGCACACCTGAGGTCACTTGACGTGTTACCCTAATTTCTGTGTTTGCTTATTTAAAGTCTGTCTCCACCCCCAGAATGTCAGCCCATGAGGGCAGGGACTTGCCCAGAGGAGCTCACAGTTTAGTGAGGGGATAAAGGCATGGAAATAGTAGCAATATTTACGGGGCCAGGCACTGTTGAGTGGATTTTATCTTTACAACAATTTTATCTTTACAACGGGAGATGTACTGTTATTCCCATTTTACAGATGAGGTAACTGAGGCTGAACAACTTGCCAAGGGAAGGCAAAGGTTCAAACCAGGCAGTCTGACTGAAGATCTCTGCTTTACGCTTCTAGCCTGCCTCCCAAACACAGATTACAGCACTTTCCCAAGGAGCACATAAAGGTTACCTAATAGGCCTTTGCGGGCTTGTAGAGGAAACTTGGCCTGAATAGAGGTAGGAGCTTCCCTTTGCTGCTCAGCTCTCAGGCACAGAGGGCAATCGACATGTGCAAACAGCCAGACCTTACAAGAAAGTGGCAGGGAGCAGACTGCATTCAGTGCAATGATAAGTAGTTTCTGGTCATCCCTTTTGAGCACTGGGAGGGACACAGGATCCTGGCTCCATAGCTCAGGTGTCACCATTAAGTCCAGTTGCTGCAACTCACTCCCGACCTGCAGCCCTGGTTCCATGCTCTAATGCTCACATGTCCGGACTTGCTCCCTCGGCCTGCAGCCAAGGCCTCCACACTCTCTACTTCATACCTGTAGCTCTGTCTCCTTCCTGGCTTCCCTTGGTCAGAGAGCAGCTAAACCCATTTCTGACAATGACAGCAAGGAGGAGACAGAAAAACTACAAAACATGGAAGACTGAGAACTATTTAGCACAAAAGCAAATGGCTTTTTGGCCAAATATCTGCAAGGTTTGCCCCCACAATTCACTTGGGTCTCTGTTCAAATGTCACCTCATCAAAGGCCTTGCCCCATCACTGTCCCCCAACCTGACCCTTTATCCTGCTTTGTGTATCTATCCCTAACATCATACTTGTATGTTTTGTAAGTTCCTAGGTTGCTGTCGGAGTTCCCCTTCCTACAGAGGGCAGGGAATTTGTTTTGGTCAGTGTTGTGTATCTCTAGTGCCCAGAACCATGCCTGGCACACGGTGATCACTCAATAAACCGGGGTAAGCTAAATGAGAACAGACCCCCACACCTGAACTCCAGAGGCAGAACACACTGGGTATAACAGCTGATACACAGATCTCTAAAGAAATCAAGGCAGTTTTTATTTTTTCTTAAGAGTAAATGAGATGTTCATAAAGCCTGTAACTATGTTTCTAGAACATAGCAAGCCTACAGAAACATTAGCTATTATTATAGAAAAACGTTCTAAAAAGATTTACATGATTTGGGTAACCTTTCCTTATCAGGTACACCCAGCTCACTTCCTGAGAGTTTCAGTTTGAGAGCGTTTCCTGGAGTTTTCCGGGATGGCTAACCCCATTTAGGGAACAGGAGGCAGTGTGGGTGTGGTCGGTGATGTCTGAAACTGAAAATATTTGACCGAGCCAAATAGAACAGAATTTCAAAATGCTGCTGATTTCTTAGTTTCCCTTTCTGATAGTTCATTACTAGTGTACAAAAGAATGCAGTTGAGTTCTGGATATCTATTTTGCATCCTGCTACTTTACTGAACTCATTTATCAGTTCTAGAAGTTTTCTGGTGGGATCTTTAGGGTTCTCTATATACAGTAATCGGCAAATAATAAGTTTTACCTATTCCTTTCCAATTTGGATGACTTTTTTTCTTCTTCTTGAGTGATTGCTGTGGCTAATACTTCAGTACTATGTTGAATAAGAGCAGTGAAAGCAGAAGTCCCTGTCTTGTTCCTGATCTTAAGGGAAAAGCTTGTAATTTTTACCCACTGAGTGTGATGTTGGCTGTGGGTCTGTCATGTATGGCCTTTATTATATTGTGCTATGTTCCCTTTAGTCTCACTTTTATAAGACACTGAAGAATCATGGCTGGTTGGCTCAGTGGTAGAGCATCAGCCTGGCGTGTGGAAGTCCTGTGTTCGATTCCTAGTCAGGGCACACAGAAGAAGCAACCATTTGCTTCTTCACCCCTCTCCCTTCTCTCTCTCTCTCTCTCTCTCTCTCTCTTTCTCTCTCCCCCTCCCACAGCCATGGCTCAAATGGTTCAAGCAAAGTTGGAGCCAGGCACTGAGGATGGCTCCATAGCCTCAACTCAGGCACTAAAATAGCTTGGTTCCCGAGCAATAGAGCAGCAGCCCAGACAGGCAGGGCATCACCTCTACTTGCTGGGTGGATCCAGGTCAGGGTGCATGCAGAGTCTGTCTCTGCCTCCCTACCTCTCACTTAATAAAAATAAATAAATAAATAAATAAATAAATACACTGAAGAAAGAACTTACAAAAGATGCAAATAAGTGGAAGCATATACTGTGTTCATGGGTAGAAAGAATTAATATCATTAAAATGTCCATACTACCCAAAGCAATCTATAGATTCAATGCAATTCCTATCAAGATACCAATGGCATATTTCACAGAACTAAAAAATATATATTCCAAAAATTTATATGGAACCATTAAAGATCCCAAATAGCCACTGCACTCTTGAGAAAGAACAAAGTTGGATGAATCACACTACCTGATATCAAATTATACTATGAGGTCATAGTAATCAAATGGTACTAACATAAGAACAGATATACAGACCAATAGAACAAAATAGAATGCTAAGAAATTTATTGGAGTGACACAGGTTAACAAAAGTATGTAGGTTCAAACAAAAAGGTTTTGTACAGCAAAGGAATCCATCACCAAATGAAAAGACAACCCACAGAACATATTTGTTGATATATCTGATAAGGGGTTAATATTCAAAATTTATAAAAAACTTATAAAACTCAACGCCAAAAAAGAAAAGAAAACCAATTCAATTAAAAAATAGGCAAAGGATCTAAATAGCCATTTCTCAAAAGAAGACATGAAATGGTCAACAGACATATGAAAATAAGCTCAATGCCACTAATCATCAGAAAAATGCAAATTGCCCTGGCTGGTTAGTTCACTTGGTTAGAGCATTGTCCCAAAACACCAGATTGTGGATTCTATCCTCAGGGCACACACAGGAACCGACCAGTGAATGCAAAACTAAGTGGAACAACAAATGAATGCTTCTCTCTCTCACTCTCTAAAATCAATCAAAAAAAATTTTTAAATGCAAATTAAAACTACAATGAGATATCACATCATACCTGTCAGAATGGCTATCATCAATAATTCAACAAACAAGTGTTGGCAAGGGTGTGGAGAAAAGGGAACTCTTGTGCACTGTTGGTGGGAATGCAGACTAGTACAGTCACTGTGGAAAGCAATATGGAGTTACCTCACAAAATTAAAAATAGAACAGCCTTATAACCCAGCAATTCCCTTCTGGGAATTTATCCAAAGAAATCTGAAACACGAATATCTGCACCTATGTTCACTGCAGCGTTATTTACAATAACCAAGATTTGGAAGGAACCCAAGTGCCAAGCAGTAGATGAGTGGATAAAAAACAGTGGTACATTTACACAGTGGTATATTACTTGGCTATAAAAAAGGAAATAAAAAATAAAAACAAAAAAGAAGGAAATCTTACCATTTGGGACAGCATAGATTGACCTTGAGAGTATTGTGCAAAGTGAAATAAGCCAGTCAGAGAAAGACAAGTACCATGTGATTTCACTCATATGTAGAATCTAATGAATAAAATGAACTAACAAGCAAAATAGAGACGGATCATAGAGAGCAGGCTGACAGCAGTGGGGAGGGAACGTGGGGGTAGGGAGGAAGGATTGAGCAAAAAACGAGAGAGAAAAACAAGTAACTATGTTGCTGAAATAAGAATACAGTCCATTGTCAAGAAAGTCATGACTTTTAGATAAAAGTTTTTCTGAGTGATTCGTGTTGCGCCCTGGGAGATATAATGTGTGGAGAAGGTAATGTAAACTATGCATAAACCCATGTTTATGCTTCTAAGATAAGTTGTGCTAAGGGACAAATCCATATTAGCATTCAAGGCCATAGAAATTAGTCTGTTTTACAAATTACCATGTAATTAAACTGAAGGCACATGAGATCTATTTTAAGCACATCCTTTCTTTATTCTTAGTATTCCGCTCAATGTCCAAGTCTTCTCTAGCCAAAACCACAACTTAAAAACTGCAAACTCACTGTACTATCAAGGAATAAATTCTAATTGCACCCTAAAACCACACTGCTGGACAAGCTGTGTTCCTGTCATGAATGATGGTGTAAAAGGGGGCCGACAGTATAAAGAATGGGAGAGAATGTAGAAAGATGGGTAAAACTTGAGGGTAAGACAAAACAGGAAACTTAAAAAAAAGTAGTTTTCATATTAATGATCATTAAAGGGATACTTCACCCTAAGTATATAGAAACACAGAATGAACTTCTTTCAATAGTTCTAGTTTTTAGATCACAATAGATCTATTTTTTTTTTAATTTTTTTTTTTAGATTTTATTCATTCATTTTTAGAGAGAGAGAGAAAGGGAGAGAGAAGGGGGGAGGAGCAGGAAGCATCAACTCCCATAAGTGCCTTGACCAGGCAAGCCCAGGGTTTCGAACCAGCAACCTCAGCGTTCCAGGTTGACGCTTTATCCACTGCGCCACCACAGGTCAGACTAGATCTAGTTTTTACAATAGATCACAAAGCAACAGAGAGCTAATAATCCTGAGATGTTACCATTGAAAAACTCCTCCACATCTAGAATTATCTTGAACTCTTTATAAATCTTATCTCTACATCTCTAAAAGGCACCTCTTTGAAGAAGGGCAAAATAAGCTTCAGAAAAGTTAAAAGACTACCCCACCCCCGCAACAAGTAGCTGGGATTCAGAACTGAAAATGAAATCCTGTCATTCCAAAGCAGTGTCTTTTCAGCTATACTGATCACTCCTCAGTAATCCCAAATGCTATTGTGTCAAAATGTTTGCCCAGGTTCATTGCCGAAGAGAAAACAAAGACTATGTAGTTTGTTTTCATGAACCTATATTTATTCACTATTTAAATCATGAAATTGTAACCTTACTCATGTTTAATGTTTAAATATTCTTTCTTAAAAGGGTAGGTTGACATGAAAATTCCCCCAATCATAGAAACAAAATTTTAAATGAAAATTAATGAAAGAATAACTGTAAAAATTTAAGTATCTTTATTCTGTAACATAAAAAGTGGATGACCTTATCAATCACAATATATCAATCTCAAAGTGACCCATGAAATAATAGACTAGCAGCACTGAATTACAGTAAGTACTGTGTGTATGTGTGTGTGTATGTGTGAGAGAGAGAGAGAGAGTGAGAGACAGAGAGACAGAGAGAGACAGAGAGAGGGACATATAGGGACAGACAGACAGGAAGAGAGAGAGATGAGAAGCATCAATTCTTTATTGCGGCATCTTATTTATTGATTGATTGCTTTCTCATATGTGCCTTGATGGGGGGGTGCTACAGTAGAGTGAGTAACCCCTTGCTCAAGCCAGTGACCTTGGGCTCAAGCCAGCAACCTTGGGCTTTAAGCCAGGGGCCTCAGGGCCCAAGCCAGCAACCATGGGGTGATGTGGATGATCCCATGCTCAAGACAGTGACCCCATGGCTCAAGCCAGCGACCTCAGGGTTTCAAACCTGGGTCCTCTGCATCCCAGCCCCACACTCTGTCCACTGTGCCACTGCCTGGTCAGGCTACAGTCAGTACTTTTTAATCTACTCATCAGAGGTTCATGAAATAATTTTAGTCAATACCTAAATTCTCTCTATCTCCCTCCCTTCCTTCTTTCTTTCTTTTCTTCCTCCCTTCTCCCTCCCTCACTCCCTCTTCAGTAAATTAAAACATCAGGAAGTAAGGATGGGTATTAAGAAGGTTAACTGCCCTGGCCGGTTGGCTCAGCGGTAGAGCGTCGGCCTAGCGTGCGGAGGACCCGGGTTCGATTCCCGGCCAGGGCACACAGGAGAAGCGCCCATTTGCTTCTCCACCCCTCCGCCGCGCTTTCCTCTCTGTCTCTCTCTTCCCCTCCCGCAGCCGAGGCTCCATTGGAGCAAAGATGGCCCGGGCGCTGGGGATGGCTCTGTGGCCTCTGCCCCAGGCGCTAGAGTGGCTCTGGTCGCAATATGGCGACGCCCAGGATGGGCAGAGCATCGCCCCCTGGTGGGCAGAGCGTCGCCCCCTGGTGGGCGTGCCGGGTGGATCCCGGTCGGGCGCATGCGGGAGTCTGTCTGGCTGTCTCTCCCTGTTTCCAGCTTCAGAAAAATGAAAAAAAAAAAAAAAAAAAAAAAAAAAAAAAAAAAAAAAAAGAAGGTTAACTACTGTTTCATGTTTTAATTTTCTTAAAACATAAATGCATGTTTGGACTGAGTCAGGATGTAAAATGTACTTTTTACTGTGGGTCATAGTCAACCTCTGAAAGCCTTTGAACTGTGTTTCTTATACATATTCATTATTGAACATTTGTAAAACACAGGAAAATTATCAGAAGAAAGTTTAAAATCATCTGTAATCCTGTCACTCACGATGACTATAATTGACATTTGTACCTCCCAGGCAGGGTATGTTTTATATTATGCAGACACTAGCTAGACACACTGGCACTGAATACTCCTAAATCTTCTAATGGAGCAGCAGCATGATTTCAATAGAAAACTGACCCTTCATGGCAGTGTGCCACAAATGGGGACGGGGGAGATGTCCTTGAAGAAGATGAACTGGTGTCATTTCAGATGCTCAGACATCCATCAATCTCTGATTACATCAATTGATAGGTGGAATTGATTTCTAGCACCCTGTTCACAAAAGGAATGCAATATTCCATCTTAAAGGTAAACATCTGATTCCACCATCAACATTTTCAACAAAGATTCAATCAAATAAGATTATATATTTGCCTGGAATTTTGCTTTCTAAGTTTTGAATAGGATTTATTTTTAGCCTTGGGAGTGATGGATTTTGTGTTCATTGGTCCTGGGGAGAATAATCAGTTCACAGGAATGCTTGGGGTGCAGCCAATGTTCAAGCACAATGAAGGATGACTAAGAAATACAGCAAATCCGGCACGCATGCTCTTGTGAGACTTCGAGGAGGTCATAATAATGAGAGTGTCAATTGTGGGAAAGGAACAAAGTAGCCAGGGTCTCACAATATCACAAAGCCCATATGTATTAGCACAGACTCACCCCAGAAAACCAGGAGAACTTCTCCTGGGGTAACTGTAGAGGCTAGCTCAGGATGAGAAGGTCTCTGGGCACAGCACCTCCTCAGCAGTGAGGAATTAAACGTGTAAGGACCACATACTTGCGTTGCTACAAAGGAGAGATGTGTGGAACACAGTGCCAAGAACTCACAGGCATATGAAAGTGATCCTCAAAGTGAACAGGGATTCAAACGTCATCAATTAAAACTGGTTTCATATCAAGCCTGGGTATCCTTACAAAACATTTATATATTTATGTTCAAATGAGCTTCTTGCTCCAAAGTAGGGCTTTTACACTCACAAGCATGCAGGAAGTTTATGATAATCTAGCAACCTATTGGTAAATAGCTACTTTTTTTTTTTTTAAGAGAGAGAGACAGACAGACAGGAACAAACAGGAAGGGAGAGAGATGAGAAGCATCAACTCTTCGTTGTGGCACCTTAGTTGTCCATTGACTGCTTTCTCATCTGTGCCTTGACCAGGCGAGAAGGAAAGGGTTCCAGCTGAGCCAGTGATCCCTTGCTCAAGCCAGCGACCTTTAGGCTCAAGCCAGCAACCTTGGGGTCATGTCTATGATCCCATGCTCAAACTGGCAACCCTGTGCTCAAACTGGTGAGACCACCCTCAAGCCAGATGAACCTATGCTCAAGCTGGTGACCTTGGGTTTCAAACCTGGGTCCTCAGCATCCCAGGCTGATGCTCTATTCATTGTGCCACTGCCTGGTCAGGAAATATTGACACAGTCACACTCACTCCTCTAACCTACTATTTATGGCTGTGTAGTCAGGGGCACTGAACTTCTTTCCCTTATATTGTCAAATAAAAAGATGACAATGGCCAACACAAGAGCCATCTACTGTGAATGAATCAAAACAATACCTATATTTCTGTCAGATTGGCAAAAGATATATTTTTTGATGTGGTACATAATTCTGGTAATTAGTTTATGTGTGCCATGAGATGACAAAGTTTGAAAATCACTGTGATAGAGACCTCATGGCCCACAAAACCAGTCATAGCTAATCAGTGGCCCTTTTAGAAAATGTTGGCTTGTAGCAAGGATTTTTAGTGAAGCAATGGGCCTCCCTAACAGGTGGTGTATCTTGAATAAGCCGTGGCCATTTCTTCCTCCATAATGATTCTTCTTTCTCTACAGATTTACTTTAGTTATTAAGGGGCATATGAATAGCTGTAAAATGTAACAGAAGCACCAATGGGATTTGGATCGATGTTAAACCCATTTCAGACAAATGTGACTTTCAGGGCTGCAAGTAATCTACTCAAAACCTCTTCCATGAAACTGATTTGGAAGTTTCCCCCAGAATTCAAATGAGGAAGACACCTAAGAAGGGCCATCGCCACTCTGCACATGGGGACTGGGCCACACGTTCCTTCCAGGCTGGAGCTACAGAAACTCTCCTCTTTTCTTTAGCAACTTTCTTCTCTTTGCCCTTTGCCCTAGAACCACAGGACGGAAACCCACATGGTCAATCTGGCCACATACCTGTCTCATTCAAAAGTAGGTAGACCAGGCAACTCTGTAGGTTGAAAATACTAGCAAACAGATTTCCCCAACTCTCTATAGCAGCCCACAGCTGCACTTTTAGAAGAGGAAGCACTGCCTGCTGTGCAGTCACCAGGGTTCTCCAGGTGGGCATCACGTCCCCCAGGTTAAATCCCTGGGAGAGCAAAGAGACTATTTCCCCAACACATGTGGGTCGCTGTGTCTGTCAGGAAAAAGACCTTTATTCAACTTGTACTGCATGATTTGAAAGCCAAATCCAAATCTCAATGCCATCCCGATAATATTGCTATTAAATAAAATCCTCTGTTGTGTTGGGGGCTTTAAAAAATCAGTCTGCCACAAAAAGCCTCTGAACTTAATAAGGCAGACACCTGACCCACTCTTCAGCAAGCTCCTCCACAAAGTATCACTGGACTTTGTTCAACATATCAAAACAATTAGGAATTGAATAGTGATACATTTAAAATGCTGCTCTTCCTTAAATTCTTCCTCATAGTAAAAAAAGTATCCTACAGTCTTGAGAGTATCAGAATCAAGACATAGCTGGGTTCAAATCAGAGCTTCATCCCTCATAGCAGACCTGACACTTGCTAAATGCACACTATATGGAAGGCACTGAGGCACATCCATACTCCACTATTTCTCAGCCCACTTTTTTTTTTTTTTAAATATGGAACGCTTCACGAATTTGCATGTCATCCTTACGCAGGGGCCATGCTAATCTTCTCCGTATCGTTCCAATTTTAGTATATATGCTGCTGAAGCGAGCACTCTCAGCCCACTTTTAAAGATGAACAAACAGAGGCTCAGATTGTGAAAGTGACTTGTCCAAGGTCAAGCAACTAGTAAAAGCTGGCAGAACTAAGATTCAAACTCAGTCTCTCTCCAAAGCCCTGTTTTATTCTGCCCCCACCCCCACCCCATGCCACACAACGGTGGTTAGACAAGGTCAGAAGTCTATGCCCTCCTCTCTTCCTGGGACAGGCCCGAGGAGGTGCTGTTTCATTTTTCTCTCTACCTCTCCTTCTGTTCTTTGAAAACATACAGTGGCACAGTCTTTTTTCCGAAGATTTGGCTTAAGCCTTCTCTGTTCCGGTCATGACTGAATCATACTTCCTACAAGTTACACCAGTTCATCACCTTGCTGGGTTCTGAGGGTTCACAGGTTCTTACCTCATCTCTCGTACTGTGAATCTTAACTTCAATTTGAGGTCGTTTCCTGTTGGCCAGAGGTATCACCAACACAAGGAATCTACTCCTCAACATAATTTGTGGAAGGTCCCTAATGGCCTTGATCCTACTAGACCAGGGGTAGTCAACCTTTTTATACCTACCGCCCACTTTTGTATCTCTGTTAGTAGTAAAATTTTCTAACCGCCCACCTGTTCCACAGTAATGGTGATTTATAAAGTGGGGAAGTAACTTTACTTTCTAAAATTTATAAAGCAGAGTTACAACAAGTTAAAGCATATAATAATAATTTTACTTACCAAGTACTTTATGTCGGATTTTTACTAAGTTTGGCAGAATAAATCTTTATAAAACAACTTACTATAGTGAAATCCATCTTTTTATTTATACTTTGGTTGCTCCACTACCTTCTAGCCTACCTGGAAGGGAGGATGACTAGGAGAGGTGCGCAGAGGTCTCCCGAAGTGCCATCTTCCCCTCTGTACCCAAAAAAGGCTGGATAAGAATAAGTTCTAGTTAACATCATGGATAAGGCATTATTCATGGGTGGTGAGATTCTCAGTAATTTCATTATGAATTAGGTATTTCTGAATTTCCTTCCATGACATACAGACTGTATAAGTAGAGGACTACTGACTTTTTAAAAAATGTTTATTATTGATTTTTAGAGAGAAGATGGGAGAGGGCAGGCGCAGGAAGCATCAACTCATAGTAGTTGCTTCTCGTATGTGCCTAGATTTAGCAAGCCTGGGGCTCCAAACACCTGACTCCAGCATTCGAGATCGACCCCTTTATCTACTGTGCCACCACAGGTCAGGGGGGACTATTGCTTTCATTAGAAGAAATGTTGGAGCCTGACCAGGCAGTGGTGCAGTAAATAGTGTGTCGGACTGGGATGCGAAGGACTCAGGTTCGAGACCCCGAGGTCGCCAGCCTGAGCGCAGGCTCATCTGGTTTGAGGAAAGAAAACAAACAAACAAACTCACCAGCTTGGATCCAAGGTCTCTGGCTCGAGCAAGGAGTTACTCAGTCTGCTGAAGGCCCATATGAGAAAGCAATCAATGAACAACTAAGGTGTCGCAACGAAAAACTGATGATTGATGCTTCTCATCTCTCTCCATTCCTGTTTGTCTGTCCCTATCTATCCCTCTCTCTGACTCTGTAATAATAAAAAAAAAGAAACATTGGAGAGTAAGCCTGAGTGCCAAGATACTAAATGCTTCCATGATGAGAAAATATATTAAATGTCAGGAAATGAGATGGAAATAAAAACACAAATAGGAAGTTGGGCTGGTTTATCTCTGTGTGCCCCCAGAATTTAGAACCTTGGCTAAGCACTGAAATTTTTTTCTCCAGAGCTCTGGCTGCCCTTGGGAGCATGTCAACAGGCTATGACTCAGGAATTCCTGAGAACCTTCCTTTGAAGGTTACAAAGTCGTATTTAATACAAAGTGTGTCATAAAAAGACTCACTAATCATTGATCAATAAAATATATTCCCTTCCACAGAGTATCTTTTTAGCTTCAATCTGAAAAGCATTGCTTTCCTGTCACCCCTGGGGAATCAAAGACAGACTATTGTCAGGCCCACGAGCACAGAGAAAAAGGAGAGAATGACTTATCTTTGAAAACTTTGTACCTTATGTGTAGCCAGAACTGGATTTTTCTGGAACAAAGGTTTTTGGTTTTTTTAAATGGATTCTTTAGAGACAGGGGAATGGAGAAAGAGAGAAAAGCATTCATTTGTTGTCCCACTTGCTTATAAATTCATTGGTTGCTTCCTGAGTGTGCCCTGACCAGGGACTGAACCCACAACCTTGGTGTTTAAGGATGATGCTCTAACCTACTGAGCTAACTTGCCTGAGCCACATAGATTTTTTTCTTTTAATGAGTCAGTTTACTCTTTAATTCACGAAAAAGAAGGTCTTCTCTTTCTCAGATTTTTCCTGATACAATTTTTTTTTTTTTTTTACAGAGACAGTCAGAGAGAGGGATAGATAGGGGCAGACAAACAGGAACGAAGAGAGATGAGAAGCATCAATCATCAGTTTTTCGTTGCGACACCTTAGTTGTTCATTGATTGCTTTCTCATATGTGCCTTGACCGTGGGCCTTCAGCAGACCAAGTAACCTCTTGTTCAAGCTGGCGACCTCGGGGTCTCGAACCTGGGTCCTCGGCATCCCAGTCCGACACTCTATCCACTGCACCACAGCCTGCCTGGTCAGGCTCCTGATAAAATTTTTAAGGTCAAAACTAGAAAGTGTCCCCAGTAACTATAAAGATAGTTATTAGCTCATAGATCTGAAACATCAAGTACTGAATCCACAAAACTTGAGGCAAGGACACACAGAAGGATCCATGGGTCTGGCACAGCAACTTGAAGATGTTTGCTGGATATAAATCTGTCTTAGTAGGAAATGCACCATATATCTATGCTCCACCCCAGAAAGAGGAAACTTAAAGAATCCAAGACAGTGAGATAGAGTTGATGGAACAGTAGGGAAGTTTCCACTTCTCCGTCCCAGCTACCTATTTTCCCCCCTCGTCCCTTGTACCTGCCCGTCTTTGCCAACCTCCCCTTGTCATCTTTCCTCTCCCTTTTCCTTCTCCCTCTAAGCAAGCTTTTACTTATGGTTGTGAGCCAGTCTGCTTAACTTCACTGAATTACCAATCCAGCATTTATCGCCAGCAAAGAGGTTGCTGTCCCCTGCCCCTTACCAGATGAGCTGGCATGAAAGGAGCTAGTTATTTGTAAGGCCCAGCTAAACCTAAGTTCTTACCGGCTGAGAGATCCAGAAATGCAACCCAAGGCATCACCAGCATCTGTTTTCTCTGGTCAAGGGCATTTGTTTTCATTGTGATTAATCGAGCAAATTCCTAAAATGATGCCACCCTCGGTTGATTTCTTGCTTTTTTTGTTTCCTCCCTTCTAGGAAGACTGTTTCACGGAACATAAAGCTGCCTACCCACCCAAAGAATGAAAAATAGAATTCTCTTGTCATAGGACATTTTTGCATGAAACATTGTAATTCCATTTCCTTGTACTGTAATTTTAAGGTCACTATTTACTAAGCAAAGTTAGAATATTCCATTTCAGTGTAGAATTGTCTTCTCCCAGGACTGGTCGAAAGGCATTGCCATAAACAAACCAATTGAGAAAGCTAGGAATTTAGTCTCTAATAAAAATAAGTATTGGGAGCTTTATATAGTCTGCAAAGCAATAAGCAGATCTTAATCTACTGTCTAATCATCTTCTGAGAATGAGGTCAGGTGCCTGGGAGCCTTAAGTCCAAATCATCTGCCAGGAAGAGGATTTCTGACACACACTTCCCAAGGAAAGGCTACCCCATTGCATTGCCTCATTCCATCGACTAACTAAGCAGTCAGAGCATCTGTGTCTGCGGGAAGCCAGGGAGACCTTTACGATGGTACTGACCACAAAGGCATACTATCAGTGGGACAGTGGATAAGAAGTTACCTAAAAAGTGTGCAAATACATACATGATGCACAGCACAAGACACCCAGAAATTTACAGAAAATAGATTCAGTCCAGGCCTTTAAAATCTACAGGTTTGTTGAACAATGAGCCTGTGAAGACCCACGAAGGCTGGCCACTAAGAGATTATGTCTCCATCACATGAATGCTGCTCTGGCTTTCCCTGTTGATACTGCGTTGGCCTCAAGAACCAGGAGGGTCCCGGATACTGGGACAACTTCCTTTTAAAAGCAACTTAGGTTCTCGGTTCCTGAGGTCAGCATTAGAGAGGAGAGCAGAGAAAGGCCATGTGGAGGAGGCCAGGAGAGGCAGCCAAGATAGTGGAGTGCTAAAGGAGAAGCCAGTTAGTGCAGAGTTTGTGCAGGGAGAAGGAAGGAGATGGGGAACAGAGATGAATAAGGCTAGTGAGCTAGAAACCTTTGAGTCTAGGAAACTCGGATAAGTCAGTAGCTTTGTGAGCACTGAATGAGTGGGTTTTGAAGCCCAGTGTGTGTTTTACTTGCCTGCCAGGTGCAAGCTGGATTAAAGCTAATGGCCCACCAGTTTTTTTTGGCTCCTTTGTTTCTTTACCGACTGTGTGAATCCAACGCGAACCTGCATGGGCCGGGGGGCTGTATGGTGGCCATGGATACTGTCTTCACACTAGATATTGTACCAACATTTCATCTCTGGAAAAATCCCACTTGATCATCTTGTATAATATTTTTAAGGGAGAGAGAGAGAGAGAGAGAGAGAGAGAGAGAGAGAGAGGAACATAGATCTGTTCCTGTATGTGCCCTGACTGGGGATCGAACGGGCAACCTCCGTGCATCAGGATGACGCTCCAACCAACTCAGCCATACATCTAGGGCTTACTCCCACTTTCTGTTGATTAGTGTTAGCATGATATATATCTCTTTCCACCCCTTTACTTTTCATCTATATGTATCTTTATATTTAAACTGAATTTCTCATAAACAACATATGGTTGGGTCTTATTTTTTGATCCATTATGACAACTGGTCTTTTAAACAGTGTATTTAGGCCACTGATGTTTAAAGTGGTTATTGATATAGTTGGATTAATGTCAAACATATTTATAACTGTTTTCTATTTGTTTCCCTTGCTCTTTGTTCTTATTTTTATACTGCACACTTTTTGTCTTTTTTGGTTTTGAGAGTTACATATAATTAATTTTCTCTTTTATTAGTATATAAATTATACTTATTTTTCCCTTTTTTTAGTGGTTTCCCTAAAGTTTACAATACACATTTACAAGTAATCCAAATACACTTTCAAATAACATTCTATTATTTGATGGTTAGTACAAGTATCTTATCATAACAATATTTCTAACCCTCTCCCTGTCCCTTGTATCATTGCTATCATTCATTTACTTATGCATAAGTACACATTATACAAAGTACATAATAATACATTATTGCTATTATTCAGAATAAAGTGTTATCTGTTAGATCAATTAAGAGCAATCAAAATTAAAAATTGATTTTACCTTGAAAAAAATAAAAATAAAAGCAACTTAGGTCATTGATATAGGTTCTTTTCTTTTTTTTTTTACAGAGACAGAGTCAGAGAAAGGGACAGACAGGAAGGGAGAGAGATGAGAAGCATCAATTCTTAGTTGCAGCTCCTTAGTTGTTCATTGATTGCTTTCTCATACGTGCCTTGACTAGGGGGCTACAGCAGACCAAGTGACCCCTTGCTCAAGTCAATAACCTTGGGCTCAAGTCAGTGACCTTGGACTTCAAGCCAGTGACCATGTGGTCATGTCTATCATCTCACACTCAAGCCAGCGACCCTATACTCAAGCCAATGAGCTCACGCTCAAGCTGGCAACCCCAGAGTTTCAAACCTGAGTCCTCTGTGTCCCAGTCCGATGCGCTATCCACTGAGCCGCTGCCTGGTCAGGCGATATAGGTTCTTTTTTAATGGCGATGTAGAAGCCAAGTTAAATAAAAGAGGTATATGGTAGTTAAAAAAATAAATGATGGCCTGACCAGGCGGTGGCGCGGTGGGTAGAGCGTCAGACTGGGATGCGGAAGACCCAGGTACAAGACCCCGAGGTCGCCAGCTTGAGCGCGGGCTCGTCTGGCTTGAGCAAAGAGCTCACCAGCTTGGACCCAAGGTCGCTGGCTCCAGCAGGGGGTTACTCGGTCTGCTGAAGGCCCACGGTCAAGGCACATGTGAGAAAGCAATCAATGAACAACTAAGAAGTCGCAACTCACAACGAGAAACTGATGATTGATGCTTCTCATCTCTCTCCGTTCCTGTCTGTCCCTATCTATGCCTCTGTAAAAAAAAATAAAAAAAAATAAAAAAAAAAAAATAAATGATGAATCAAAACACACACACACAGACAACAGATATATGGTACAGTAAAAACTGAACTACTCAAGCATGGCAGGGCCCACCAGCCTTTCTGCACCTAGGAACCCCAACAGCAGGCTTGGGGGGTCCAAAAATTTAGGCAGAAATATACTGCATTTGCCCCAGCTCATTTTTCCTAGGTTTGTATACCCTTATCTAAAAATATAGGACCTCAATCTAATCTTACAGTGAGATTATACAAAACTCTACTGTAAAGAAAATAGCAAAACAAATGAACAATGAAAAGGGGGGTGTACATTTATGTGCAAAAAAAGACACACCCTTACTTGAAAAGTTAAGAGTGAAGTTTTCAGAGTTAGTATTTGCGTTCAGAAGACTCCAGTCATAGCCACACTATTTTCCTCATTAGTTCATATACAACACTGATATTGCTGTGCCCT
Organism: Saccopteryx leptura; assembly: GCF_036850995.1. Taxonomy (NCBI): domain Eukaryota; kingdom Metazoa; phylum Chordata; class Mammalia; order Chiroptera; family Emballonuridae; genus Saccopteryx; species Saccopteryx leptura. The sequence continues at coordinate 164,343,117 of NC_089507.1, forward strand.
CGATTTGGCAACTGTTCTTCAACATATGAGCAAATGACAGTAAATCACAGCAGTGCATTTTTACACATATAATATAAAACACATTCAGGGTTGCTCTCTGGGCAAACAAGATTTTTAAAAGTCAGTGTTGGCCCTGGCTGGTTAGCTCAGTGTTAGAGCGTCAGCCCAGCGTGTGGATATCCTGTGTTTGATTTCTGGTCAGGGTACACAGGAGAAGTAATTATCTTCTCCACCACCCCGCCTTGCTTCTCTCTCTCTCTCTTTCTCTTCTCCTCCCGCAGCCATGGCTCAACTGGTTCAAGCACATCGGCCCCAGGTGCTGAGGATGGCTCTCTGTAGCCTCCACCTCAGGCATTAAAAATAGCTTGGCTGTGAACATGGTCTCAGATGGGCAGAGCACTGGTCCCAGATAGGGGTTGCCAGGTGGATCCCGGTAAGGGCACACGCAGGAGTCTGTCTATCTCCCCTCCTCTGACTTAGAAAAGATGAGAAAATAAATAAATAAAAATAAAAATAAAAGTCAGTGTTGTCATCCTGAAATATATGACTCTTTCACATTTATCACATCTAAGTTGGGATAGGACTTCATTGCTTCTGACCAAAGTTCTTTGCAAATCATCCAGAAGGGAGAGTCTAACACGATCTTCAGGAAATGTTACAAAGCTTTCAGAAAGAATCAAGTCAGAGTGAGTTTCTGGGTTCGCAAAGAGGCAACATTTTAAGATTTCATTTATTAAGGCCATGGCAAGGCCATTATATAATCATGCCCATGTCACTGTAATAGCCAACATTTCATTAGCTCTGATTTTTAAGAAAGCCAAGGCAATAAAAAGAAGAGACATTAAAAGTTAACTACTTGGTGCATTTGGGGAACCATAATTACTTTGGTTTGGCCAGAGCACAGGATCTAGGGGAGGCACAGAGGATGGGGCTGGGAGAAGTCTGCCCAGAAGGACTTCAAGTGTCACACAAAGGAGCTTGGACTTGTGGTAAAAGAGGCTGTGCTGACTCAAGAGACTCAGAGAAGAAGGCAACATGGCCTTGTTATTAGTAAACTTATAATCTAATGGAAGTGACACCCAGAGGTTCATGAACTAAAAAAAAGCAGGAGAAAAGTGAATTATGACAAGGGAGATGGGAAAACTTACTCAAGAATGCAGGATTTCTGCTACGCCCTGAGAGTGGGTAGAATTGTGACAGCCGTAGATGACAAGGAGAGAGCGTAACAGATGGAGACAGTGTGCAAAGACATGGAGGCAGAAAAACACAGAATATACTGGGCAAATGATGAGCATTTTAACTGAACTGCAGATTAAGATGCACACACTCTACAGAAAGACATTCCCCTCGGCCCGTTATTCTTTACTGACATAGCACTAATCATAATTTGTCATGATTCCTATTTGTGTGTGTTTAGTTTTTGTTGTTTAATATCTGTCTCTACCTCTAAATGAGGGGTTAGCAAACTTAAAAAACCAGCTGGTAGGCCCTGGCCGGTTGGCTCAGTGGTAGAGCATCGGCCTGGCGTGCAGAAGTCCCAGGTTCGATTCCTGGCCAGGGCACACAAGAGAGGCACCCATCTGCTTCTCCACCCATCCCCCTCTCCTTCCTCACTGTCTCTCTCTTCCCCTCCCGCAGCCAAGGCTCCACTGGAGCAAAAGATGGCCCGGGAGCTGGGGATGGCTCCATGGACTCTGCCTCAGGCGCTAGAATGGCTCTGGTCACAACAGAGCGACACTCCGGATGGGCAGAGCATTGCCCCCTGGTGGGCGTGCCGGGTGGATCCCGGTCGGGCGCATGCGGGAGTCAGTCTGACTGCCTCCCCGTTTCCAGCTTCAGAAAAATACAAACAAACAAACAAAAATCAGCTGGTAAATAAAATATTTTAGGCTTTGCAGGTCATACGATCTCTGTCGCAACTACCGTTGTAGGAGGAAAGCCATAGAACATACACAAATACAAGTGTGACTATTCCAGTAAAACTTTACAGAAATAGGTGGCAAACAGGAACTGGCCCACAGAATGTATTGTGCAGACCCCTGCTCTCAAACGCTTGAGGGCTGAGGTTGAGGCCGGAGCTGTCTATACACCTCCCCCAAGGACGGTACAGGCACTGAATGGCTATTTGTTGGGTGGCTAAGAATGAGTAAGTTGTAAAGTTGGTTGAGATTCCATTCTGTAAAGAAATTTGTGTTTGTAAGTTTGGACTTTATAGGGAGTGAGATACTATCAAGGTTTTTTATTTCAAGTTGAGCTTGCCGGGCACTATAATACAATACAACTCATGCTTTTTAAAATGTACAGTTCAATAAATTTTGACATAGAGTCATTCACATAACACCACATAGAGGACACTCCCTTTACTCCAAAAATGTGCCCACAAAGACGTTTCCTGTGTCCCTTGACAGTTAATCTCTCTTATCCACACCAGTGCCTGGTAACCACCGATCTGATCTCTGTTTCTATAACTTTATCTTTTCCAGAATGTCATATAAGTATTTCCTTCTGTGTCTAGCTCCTTTCACGTCATACAATGCTTCTGAAATCCACTCATGTTGGTGTATGTATCTGTTCCTTTCTAGATTGCTGAGTGGCATTCTATTTCCACTGAGTGAATGTGCCCCCACTGTGTTACTGGCGTACCAGCTGATGAACACTTGTCTTGTTTTCAGTTGTTTGAAGGTTATGCATAAAGCTGCTATGAATGTTTTCATATAGGTCTTTTTATGTAACATGTAGTTTTTTGGATTTTTTTTTACACAGAGACAGAGAGAGAGTCAGAGAGAGGAATAGACAGGGACAGACAGACAGGAACAGAGAGATGAGAAGCATCCACTATTAGTTTTTTGTTGCGCATTGCGACACCTTAGTTGTTCATTGATTGCTTTCTCATATGTGCCTTGACCGTGGGCCTTCAGCAGACTGAGTAACCCCTTGCTCGAGCCTGTGACCTTGGGTCCAAGCTGGTGAGCTTTTACTCAAACCAGATGAGCCCACACTCAAGCTGGTGACCTCAGGGTCTCGAACCTGGGTCCTCAGCATCCCAGTCCGATGCTCCAACCACTGCGCCACCACCTAGTCAGGCTGTAACATGTAGCTTTATTTCTCTTAGGTAACCTGGGAATATGATGGCTGATGGCTAGACCATAGAGTAAGCATATGTGTAACTTTGTAAGGAAATTCCAAAATGTTTTCCACAGTGGCTGTATTATTTTGTATTCCCAACAGCAACATATGAGCATTCTAGTTGCTCTGCACCCTTGTCAACATTCAATATGCCAGTCTTTTTCTTTTTTTCTTTTCTTTTTTTTAAAGAGACAGAGAGAGAGTCAGAGAGAGGGATAGACAGGGACAGACAGACAGGAACGAAGAGATGAGAAGCATCAATCATCAGTTTTTTGTTGCAACACCTTAGTTGTTCATTGATTGCTTTCTCATATGTGCCTTGACCGGGGGCCTTCAGCAGACCGAGTAACCCCTTGCTGGAGCCAGCGACCTTGGGTCCAAGCTAGTGAGCTTTTTGCTCAAACCAGATGAGCCCGTGCTCAAGCTGGCAACCTCGGGGTCTCGAACATGGGTCCTCGGCATCTCAGTCCGACACTCTATGCACTGCGCCACCGCCTGGTCAGGCTATGCCAGTCTTTTTCAATCTAGCCATTGTTCATCCAGAGAAGTGAATGATTCTGCAGATACCGACTGAAGGAGGAAATCTCCCGGGACTAAATAAACTTCTCATTACATCACTGAAATAAAGGCTGGATGGAGGTGAAGCATAAAGGTGCCATGTATTTCTCTCACTCGGGGAAACAGAAAGGCGTGTTTTTCTTTTGGGGTCTTGTCAACATGAAGCTGGAAGTGGAAATAAGAGACCTTTTTTGAATCCTGGTGTCAGGTAGGAAACACCAACAGACGTTCCCTCTGTAAGTGTAGCACATGGTACTGGGCAAGCCTCAGAGAGTGTGCAGGATCAAAGGACGGCTCATGACAGGTCAGAGAAAGGATAGCGTGGGAGACGTAATGAGAAATGAGAGAAAGAAACACTTGAAGCAAGAAGGTTAATGGACAGGTCCTGTCCAGGTAACTCAGTTGGTTAGAGCGTCCTTCCAACATGCTCAGGTTGCAGGCTTGATCCCCAGTCAGGGAACATACAAGAATCATCCAATGATGGTATGAATGGGTGCAGCAATGAGTCAATGTTTTTCTCTGTGTGTCCTTAACCTTCCTCTCTCTCTCAGAATCAATAAATTGAGGAGAAAAAAAAAAAACACAAACCAGTTAATGGACCAAGAGTCAGGAAGAGGTCAGATTCAGCTCAGCCCCTTCCAGCTCAGGAACCCAAACAAGTTGCCTCTCTTTGCCTCAGTTTCCTTATCAGTAAAATGAGGGGATTAGACAAGATGAATTCTAAGGCCCCCTCTAGGTTCTACAATTCTATAATTCTAAGGCTGGGCTCCTCTGGCTGGATTTTACCCCATTCCTGGCCAGATTTTTAATGTCCTACAGGTACTTTCTATAAAAATTGAGTGCCTCAGGATAGAAAGGTATCAGACAGTGGTCATGATGTTTATGACCCCTTTAAATCCTAAAAATGAAAAAGTTATACTTCCCCAATGAAAGAAAAAAACACCCATGTTATTAACATATGAAAACAGTTGAACAAGTTCAGGGACTTTCTGGAGATAATACAGACTTTTCTGGTACCTTGACTGAAGAGAGACAGCGAAGACATTCGACTCAGCCAAATTTGAGACACTAAGATAAATGTTTTATGTAAATTAGATTTTGTTTTTGAAACTAGAAAAAGGTCCCTGAACTTTATGAATCCTTAAAGGTATGATTAAGAGATCTAAATTCGGCATTCTCCTCCTTGGAGCAGCCTGTACCTCTTCCCTTCCCCTCTTTTTCCCCCGCAGGCGGGATACCTGTGCCTTTCTCCCTCCTGAGCTCCAAGGGTCCGTCTTCTACCTCAGTAACTGTTTCCTGAGCCCGTTTCTTCTACGGCTCACTTTTACTACCTTCATAACTTCCTAAATAAACTCTCTCTTAGAGTTTGAAAAAGAGAGAGAGAGAGACCTAAATTTGTTTAGGTTAGATAAAACAAAAATTCAGAAATGAAATTTCTTTCTTCCAGCAAAGTTATCATTTTTCACAGCTCTATCAAGGTATAATTAACATACAATAAGCTGCACATATTTAAAGTATACAGGTTGGTAAATGCTGACATAAGAAAGACACGTGAAACTGTCACCACAATCAAGGTAATGAATGTGCCCATCTTTCAAAAGTATTTGTGTGCTTTATAATCCCTCCCTCCTTACATCCCCCCAATACCCAACCCTGTCCCAAGCAACCACTGAGCTTTCTGTCACTAAAGATTAGTTGGCATTTCTAGAATTTTATATAAGTAGGATCATAAGCATATACTTTTGTTTTGTCTTGGCTTTTATCATTCAGCACATTATTTTGCAATTCTTCCATGTTGCTGTGTATTTGTTCTTTTTTACTGCTGAGTAGTATTCCATTGAATAGATCTACCACAATTTGTTAACACATTCACCTGTTGATGAACATCTGGTTATTTCCAGATTTTGAGTATTACAAATAAAGCAGGCACAGTCACTTTTAATTCCTGCCTTTACTATTTAGTAAGTCCTCTATTCTCTTTCAAAAGCACATCCATACTTGCCCATGGGCTAATCACTAGTGACGGTCCCTAGGGGACCTTCACACCATTCTATTTTTGTATAGCTTTCAACTTTTCCATAATAAAAAAAAGCACTTCATAAAGTGGGGTGTATTTTCTTTTTGGTATGTGTCTATACTAAAATATGCAGTTATTCTACAGTTGAGCTAATGGGTCCAACTTGGGGGCTTTATTTAAAGAAGGTTTATGTTTGAATCCCATATTTGGTTTATTATAGTCATGGGGAGTATTCACTTACCCTCTCCTCAGAAGTACTGAATCAGGTCACACCAACAAGTCATTCTTAGAAGTAGTTTGAAAAACACAGAATTCTCTTTTGGAATGATCTAACCTCCAGCATTAGTTTCATATTAGAAAAAGGGGAACAATAAATTTATTTCTCCCTCCATCATCTCTTTCTACTCCTAAGCTTTTTGCTTCTCTCCCATCATTCTCAAATGCTCTAATACACTGACATTAAATCCAGTAATCAACTAATTACAGAGGAAAACTGTAATGGAGAAACAATAGATAGGAACTAGAAAGAAGCCTGTAAATGGGAAACAATATAAAAAGGGAGAAAGAGCCTGACCAGGTGGTGGCGCAATGTATAGAGTGTCAGCTTAGAGCGCAGAGGACCAAGGTTCAAAACCCTAAGATCTCCAGCTTGAGCACGGGCTCATTTGTCTTGAGCGCGGGGTCACTGGTTTGAGTGTGGGATCATAGACATGACCCCATGGTTGCTGGCTTGAGCCCAAAGGTCACTGGCTTGAGCCCAAGGTCACTGGCTTGAACAAGGGGTCACTGGCTCAGCTACAGCCCTCTCCTCCCTGCATGGTCAAGGACATATGAGAAAGCAATCAACAACTAAGGTGCTGCAATGAAGAATTGATGCTTTTCATCTCTTTCCCTTCCTGTCTGTCTGTCCTTATCTGTCCCTCTCTAAACAAACAATAAAAAAAGGAGGAAAGAAACTTAAGCACAGCCCTTGCTGGATGGCTCAGCTGGTTAGAGCACCATCCCAAAGCACAGAGGTTGTGGGTTTGATCCCGGGTCAGGGCACATACAGGAACAGATTGATGTTCTTCTTTCTCTCTTTCTCTCTCTCTCTCTCTCTCTCTCTCTCTCTCCATTCTGCTTGCTAAAATCAATAAATAAAAATTTTTTTAAAAAAGGAAACTTAAATATAAAAAGAAATGTATGAGGAAGTGAAGTAGCAGCCCTTATTGTCTTCCTATTTCTTCCCTTTGAATTAAGTCAAAGTCTATATAAGGTCACGGGAGATCAGGAGAATAATTATAGGGCTGCAAAGAGAGTGAGTGAAGCATCAAGATTGTCATCTTGTCTTGAGCTGCTGTGGTTCACTCCTGGGATCCTGAGGATAGTGACGGGAGCACTTGGTTTTGTCAGAACCTGCTTGGAATTTGGGCCTTCATGTCTTTCTCCCACAGATAAACAACCTGACCCTCACAGACATACTAAACCCTGTCCTGGGCTCCAGGCCAAGCCCTGTCCTTGCTTTGGAAAGGTTTATTGGGAGTAGTAATTAACAAATCCTAAGTGAGGACCTACTGTGGGCAAGTAGTGGCAAGGTGTGGACAGTTGTATATGTGATCTGTGAGCCAGGCCTCCTCTTGTAGAAATAAGGAATCTCTGAGCAACAGAAAATTTAGTTTGTTGCCTAAGAGCGTAAAAACTGTAGTGGTCCCTCACCTATTGCAGGGATTAGGTTCCAGACCTGCCCCCTGCCCTGCCATAGGCAAAAATCCGCGAAGTTGTGACCTTATATTTATTTTATTATTTATATATTTTTTAAGGCTTTATAAACCCTCCCCACACTCTTATAAACCTTTTCCATACTGTTATAAATACTTCCTATGCTCTTAAACACTTTCTAGACTCTTAAACCTACGTAGACACAGTGCTCTGGTTGGTCGCCTCCCATCCAGCAGCCCATAGTGTGCCATGTATGATCTCACGTGGGCAAACTACCTCGAGCAGAAGTGGCCATAGCTGCGTTTTCCACTTGCAAGTCTTTGTACACTACATACTTTATTTTGATTTAATATTCTTTTAATGTTTTTTTCTTTTAATATGTTTTAATTAGTATTTTTTATATTGTTTCCAATATTTTAGACTAGAAAACACTTATTTTACCACAAAAATAATTAAAATAATAAATATATAAAAATAACTATATACCACAAAATCCCGCAATATAGCGAATAATCTGCGATACCAAATTAAGATATATACAACTTAAAAATCCACCATACAGTGAAACTGGGAAAAGTGAGCCACGATATGGCAAGAGACAACTGTATAACATTGAAGTGAAGATTAGAAACTGGGATTATTTGACTCCATAAAACAGTTTTTCTAGGGGAAGCACAGTTCTATGGAGGAGGGGAGCTTGGGTTTTGGAGCCAGAGTGTTTGGGTTCAACGCCTAGCTCTGCCACTCACTAGCTGTATAACCTCTGGCAAGTTTTATTTAACTGCTGTGCCACGGTTTCCCCATTTGTAACACGGGGTAGCAATAGAATCCACTTCATAGGATTTTTGTGTGGATTAAACAAATTAAATACTTAGCCCATATTAAGTCCCCCAAAATGATAGCCATTATAACTTTCTGTAGGAGGAACAAGGGTCCGGCCCAAGGTCTTTATGCTCTTGTACACCAGTTCTAGTAACCCATTTCAGTGTGTTGGGCTGCTGTAACAGAACACCACAGACAGGGTGGCTGATGAACAGAAATTTATTTCTCACGGTTCTGGAGGTGTCTTGTCCAAGATCAAGACACAGGCAGATTTAGAATCTGGTGAGGGCCCAATTCCTGGTTCAGAAAAAGCTGTCTTCTCTGTGTCCTCCCTGCGATAAGGGCCAAGGTGGTTTCCCTGGTGTCTTTTATAAAGACACTAATCCCATTCATGAAGGCTCAACCCTTCTAAAAGGCCCCACCTCCCAACACCATCACTCCGGGGACTGGATTTCAACGTATGAATTAGGGCGGGGACATAAGTGTTCAGTTTATGGCACTACTCATAACATCAACTTAGTTCTGAGACCAAGATGCTTCCTTGTATTGAGTCCCAGTTTATGGAGCCTGATGACCTACTCAAGTGCCTCTAGGGCTGGCGCATCCAGCCAATCTCCTCCTTCCACCCACCCTCACTCTTGCTTTCTAACTGGCATCCTGTCCCTGACCCTCCTCTGAGTTAGAACACTTCCCCACGTGAGGCTGCCAGGCAGGCTGCCTGCAACCCCTACCCACTTGCCTTCCAGAGGCCTTTGCTCACCTCCTGATGGCCACCCCTGCTGACACCTCCCTGCCTAGGTGGTCTGGCATGAGGCCTTTATGTTTTCTAGGTGCAACTCTGTTGGTCAAATAAGTTTTTAAATATGATATATGTTTGCTCGCTTATAGTTTGCATTGGGTGTGGGGGACAGGCTGTGGGCAGGCCAGGTTGTTATAGGCTAAGGCTTAGTTTTAAAACTAAGCTTTTCCCCACACTCATGACTGATTGCATGATATGGGGTGGTGCGCTCTCATGAGGAATCCCATCATACCTCAGGTAAGTGACTTCGTATCAGAGACTTCCTTATTTGTATATTGGATTAAAGGTTTTGATTTCTACACTATAAAATGATGGGGGCAGACAGGGAGCTTGCTCTCTCTTGGTTCCTGAGATTAGCATTAGAGAGGAGAGCAGAGAAAGGCCACGTGGAGGAGGCCAGGAAAAGCAGCCAAGATGGTGGAGTGCTGAGGGAGAAGCCAGTTTGTGCAGGGAGAAGGAGATAGGGAACAGAGGTGAATAAGTCTGGTGAGCTAGAAACCTTTGATTCTAGGAAACTAGGATAAGTCAGTGGCTTTGGGAGCCCTGAATGAAAAGGAAAGTGTTTTCCCATTGTGTGTATTTCCTGCCCGCCGGGTGCAAGCTAGGATTAAAGATGATGGCCCACCAGTTCTTGGCTCCGTTGTTTCATTACTGTCTGTCCGAATCTAATGTGAACCTGCATGGGCCAGGCGGCTATGATGGTGGCCGTGGCTACTGGCTTTACAGACTCCTTTTAATCATAAGTAGTTGATCTGTCCCACCCCAGAGAACATTTCCATCCCTTACAAGAAAGGTTCTGAACACCACCTGCTCAATTGTGTCCTCAGTCAAGCCGCCTTTCATGCAATACCACAGGATGAGACAGAACATGTTTATCATTATCATGGACACAATTTTGTCTTAGCATAACCAATGTGTACTGATATATGGGTACCAAGAAAGGGAGCATTTCTCCCATTCCTCCATACCCTGAGTCTGCCAAATCTGTATTATATCATACTTGCTCCAGACTCTGAGTAAAAGCAGTAGTAGGGTGTTGTGATGTAGCTTTTAATGAGCACACAAGCTCATTTACTATCAGCAAAAAGTTTCACTAGCCAAAGATCTGTTTAAGCCTGACCAGGCGGTGGCGCAGTGGATAGAGCGTCAGACTGGGATGCAGAGGACCCAGGTTCGAGACCCTGAGGTCGCCAGCTTGAGCACAGGCTCATCTGGTTTGAGCAAAAGCTCACCAGCTAGGACCCAAGGTTGCTGGCTCGAGCAAGGGGTTACTCGGTCTGCTGAAGGCCCCGGTCAAGGCACATATGAGAAAGCAGTCGATGAACAACTAAGTGCCACAACGAAAAACTGATGATTGATGCTTCTCATCTCTCTGCATTCCTGTCTGTTTGTCCCTATCTATCCCTCTATCCCTCTCTCTGTCGCTATGTATCTGTAAAAAAAAAAAAAAAATCTGTTCAAAACTCACATTAATAATTTACAAATGTAAAGAGATACTAATTACATACTAGCCTCTCCAACTATTGACCTTTTGCTTATTTAAAATAATTTTTACTAATAAACTATCAGAAGACTGAAAGGCAAATTTCACTTTCAAATATTGCTTTTTTCCTTTAGGCCATGACTGTTTTCAAAAGAGACACTAAACAAACAGAATGTTTAATAACTGAGTTTTTCCCAAATGTAACTTTCATGCATAGATGATAGCAGCATAAATATTACAATCACTTTGGGAAACGTGTGGATAATGCTACTCTCTTGTGGCACATTTCCTAGAAAGACACTGTCACACATGGATAGTAAGAAACATGAAGTATGTTCTAAGCAACAGAATAAAAACAAAACTCTAGAAACAACCCATTATGCATGGATCCAAGGATGGAAAATAGATTTCGGCAGTCATATAAAGGATACTATACAGCCATACAAATGAATGAATTAGTTATAAGAGTCTCAGGATCACCTGACCAAGCAGTGGCACAATAGATAGAGTGTTGAACTGGGATGCTGAGATCCCAGGTTCAAAACCCCAAGGTTGCTGGCTTGAGCGTGGGATCATTGACATGGCCCCATGGTCTCTGGCTTGAGCCTAAGGTTGCTAGATTGAGCAAGGAGTCACTAGCTCAGCTAAAGCCTCCCAGTCGAGGCACATATGAGAAAGCAATCAATGAACAAGTAAGGTATGAGTTGATGCTTTTCATAGCTCTCCCTTTCTATCTGTCTGTCCCTGCCTGTGTCCCCCCTTCACACTAAAAAGAAAAAAAAAATCTCAGGATCAAATGTTGAGTGAATAAAAGAGCAAGTTCTGCAATACAATGGAAAAAAAAAGTCTTTTCAATAAATGGATAGCCACATGCAAAAAGAATGAATATGGACGGACTATTACTCTATACCATATATAAAAATTAACTCAAAATGGACTTGAGACCTAAATGTAAGAGCTTAAACTATAAAACTCTTAGAAAAGAACATAATTGTTGTGACCTTAAATTAGGGAATAGTTTCTTATATACTACACCAAAAGCTCAAGGAACCACAGAAAAAATAGATACATTAGACTTCATCAAAATATAAAATGTGCCTGATCAGGCAGGCAATGGTGCAGTGGATAGAGCGTCGGACTGGGATGCGGAAGACCCAAGTTCAAAACCCTGAGGTCGCCAGCTTGAGCGCGGGCTCCTCTGGTTTGAGCAAGGCTCACCAGCTTGAGCCCAAGGTTGCTGTTTGAGCCCAAGGTTGCTGGCTTGAGCAAGGGGTCACTTGGTCAGCTGTAGCCCCCATCCCCACCCCCAACCGGTCAAGGCACATATTAGAAAGCAAAGTAATCAATGAAACACTAAGGTGTTGCAGCAAAGAATTGATACTTCTCATCTCTCTCCCCTCCGGTCTGTCTGTCCCTATCGGTCACCCTCTGCCTCTCTCTGTCTCTGTCACACACACACACACAAAAGAAAAAATATATATAAAACGTTTGTGTTTCAAAGGACACTGTCGAAAAAGTGAAAAGACAACCCACAGAACGAGAGAAGATATTTGCAAATCAACTATCTGACAAGGGTCTAATATCCAGAGTACAGAAAGAACTCTTACAAACCCAACAATAAAAAGATCAATAACTTGAATAGAAATTTCTCTAAAGAGATATAAACAGTCAATGAATACAAGAAAAGATGCTTAACATTATTAGCCATTAAGGAAATACAAATCAAAACCACAATGAGAAATTATGTCACACCCACTAGGATGACTAGAATAAAAGAGACAGATAGTAACAAGTGTTGACAAAGACATAGAAACATTGAAGTGTTGGCAAGGACATAGAAACATTGAAGTGTTGGCAAGGACATAGAAACATTGAAGTGTTGGCGAGGACATAGAAACATTGAAGTTTTCCCTACACTGCGGGTGGGAATGTAAAATAGTGCTATCAACTATGGAAAAACAGATTGGTGGTTCCCCAATAAGTTAAAAAGAACTTTTATATGAATATCAATTCCAGCCCTAGGTATAAATCCAAAAAAATTAAAAACTGGTGTTCAAACAAGCTTGTAAACCAATGCTCATAACATCTGTATCCATAATAGCCAAAAAGTAGAAAAACTTAAATGTCCATCAGCTGATGATTAGATAAACAAAATGTGGCATTTCCATACAATAAAGTTCAGCCACAAAAAGGAAGAAGATACTGCCTGACCAGGCGGTGGCACAGTGGATAGAGCGTCGGACTGGGATGCAGAGGACCCAGGTTCGAGACCCTGAGGTCGCCAGCTTGAGCCCAGGCTCATCTGGTTTTTAAAAGCCCACCAGTTTGAACCCAGGTCGCTGGCTCCAGCAAGGGGTTACTCGGTCTGCTGAAGGCCTGCAGTCAAGGCACATATGAGAAAGCAATCAATGAACAACTAAGGTGTTGCAACGCACAATGAAAAACTAATGATTGATGCTTCTCATCTCTCTCCATTCCTGTCTGTCCCTGCCTATCCCTCTCTCTGACTCACTCTCTGTCTCTGTAAAAAAAATAAATTAAAAAAAAAACTCTAAAAAAAAAAGGAAAAAGATACTGATTCATGCAACAATATGGATGAACCTTGAAAACATTATGCTTAGGGAAAGAAGCTTGTCACACAGGCCATATATTACATGATTTCATTTATATGAAATGTCCAGAATATGCAAATCCATAAAGATACAAAGTAGATTAGTAGGTACCAAAAGGCTAGGGAAAGTGGAGAATGCAGAGTGGCTGCCAGTGGGCACAGAGATTCTTTTTGAGAGATAGAAACGTTCTAGTTTTAGATAGTGGTGATGGTTGCACAACTTTGTGAATATACTAAAAATTACTGATTTGTAATATACTTAAAAGAGTGAATTTTTGTCTGACCTGTGGTGGCACAGTGGATAAAGCGTTGACCTGGAATGCTGAGGTCGCCGGTTCAAAACCCCAGGCTTGTCTGGTCAAGGCACATACAAGAAGCAACTACTACGAGTTGATACTTCCTGTTCCTATCCCCCTTCCTCCTTTCCTTCCTCTCTCTCCTCTCTCTCAAATCAATAAAAGAAATCTTTTTTTAAAAAAGAATGAATTTTATAATATGTGCATTATATCTCAACATAAAAACTGAATAGAAAAAAAAAACTCAGCAAGCTGTTGAAGACTACATCCTCTCTGACATCCTGTTCAGAAAGAGCCTGGGACCCAAGGAGGGGCATATAAAGTGTTAAATGAACTTGTACCACTCTACTTATAAAGCTGGGCAATGGGTTCATGGGTATATGGCTTCATACCTAGTCAAGAATTCATCAAAATCAAAAAAATTTGAAAGAGTAATATATATTTTTCCTGTTTTTTCAAGCCACAATCAGATCTGAATTTAAATGACCATAAGGTGATATAGTCAACCTTAACTAAGCAACCACCATGTGCAAAGCACCATAAAATGAACCATGGGGAGCTAAAAGAGGTGGTGACAGTCACATCCTCTGAGGAGCTCAATCTAAACCAGAGTGGTCACCAGTTCTATCAACCAGCTTCTTCACAAATTAATCTCAGCAGAGGTTTTGTCATTCTTAGCACTGGCTGTTACTAAGGAACCCATTTCAGATAATTAAACAATTATAATAGGAAATATATTTTACTTTCAGAGCTTCAACATTTTATTCTGAAGATTTGTTTCATCTCCCTTTTATAAATCTGCTTTTAAGGACTCAGATGCAGGTGGAATTAAGAGCATGTCCACGAGACTTCCTTTTTTGCTGGAGTAATGTATCTTTAAAGCTCTGACTTAAATGAAATGATATCTTTAGATTATCACTCATTCTCATCTAGGCTCTATTAGTTTCTATTAGAATATTCATATAATGACATCTTGAAGTGCTTTCTTGCAAGATCCAGTCTAGATAAACAGAGAAGCTTTCCAAAAACAACTGAGCTTTCCCTCAAGATTTATACAGTAATAGTTTTTAGGTAATCTAAAATTGTATCTATGTTTCTAGTTTTACCAAAATACGGCAAATGCAAGTTAACACTCTCTTTCCATTAAGATTAATAGTCTTATTTTATATCACAGTTTTTGGGACATATACTCTAAAATGTATCAATCCAGTAAATAATTTAGGAATATATATCCATTCAGAATCAACTGTCTACATTGACACAATTAAATTGATAATGAATGAGTGCCAACTTCCCTTTGGCTGTAAAGAGCAATAAATAGTGTTACTGGAGAAAGCAAATGAAATTTGTAGCCAAAGAGTCCTGAATTTGAATTCAGTTCTGTCTTTGACTGTCGGTATGACTTTGGCCAATCTTGTGGGCCTCAGTTTCCCTATCTGTAAAGTGAAAATAATACGACCTGCCTAGGAGGATGACAGCAAGGATGAAATATAGGATAATGAACACAGTGGTCTTGGCACACTGGAATGTTCCACAAATGCTGGCCCTCTGTTTTCTCTTCTTCTGTGAAAGCAAAGCCATGCTAAGCAAATGTCCATGTAGACAAATAAATAATTTTAACTAAATGTTTAGATGCTAAAACAAAATCGGCTTCACCATTTACTAAATTTTCTCCTCTGCATGCTAAAGTATAATCTTAGTTAAACTGTTTCACAAAATATCTAATGAGAACCTTATTTTAAAAATTAAAACTAATGAGGTAGTAGAGCATAATCCATTCTCAAGTTTATTAGTATAATTGAAGGCTTCATTTCTACACCCGAATGCATACTGGTCTCTGCCACCAAGGTGAGCAGTTAGGACCTATGTTTCAGGATTGGGATGTCACTGCAAAGTGAGTGGCTTGGATAAAGACAGAAGGACATGCCTACCACCTCTGCCACTAAGCCAAGAGGAGTTGTTAATGTGTTAAAATTCCAGAGGCAACAATCAAAAAAGAGGAAGACAAGATGGCGATGGAGTAGGCGGACCTACCAACTTCCACCTCCCAGAACCAAAGTGGATTACAAACTAATTTTAAGAACCATCATCTGGAAAAACCAACTTTGGACTAAACTAAGAGGACTCTTCAACCAAGGAACACTGAAGAAGCCACATTGAGACTGGTAGGAAAAGAGGAAAGGCGGCGAGGGCTGCCCAGCTCCCTGGAGCAAATGGCACCCAGGAGAGACTCACGTGGCGGGAAATGAGTTTAGCAGAGAGGGGAGGGTCCTGAGTCCCAGGAACAAAACCCCACCCTGCAGCCCCAGAGCCTAGAAGAAGTGTATGGCCAGTATTTAGCTGGACACAAGACAGGATACTGTTTGTGAGAAAGAGACTGATTTCTCAGACCCAGGATTCTTCTTAAAGGGACCAAACAGAAAACCTCTCTCACAACCACTCACCCGGGGCTCTGGGGGACGGGAAGAGAGGAGAGGACTGGAGTAGAAGGAAGAGAGTGTAATCTAGGAGGCACCAGGAGAAACACTTTGGGAGACAGCCACCCTAACCCCTGGGATGAGTTACTCCCCAAATCTGAAGTGAATATTTCCCCTGGAAACAGCAATACCAGCAAAGGGAAGCAGAACACCAGCCAAACAAGCTCTCCGGTGGCACTAAGAGCAGAGTCGCTTAGAAGGAGGGAGCTTTCAGGACTACAGTAAGAGATAAAGAAGGTCACTACATAATGATAAAGGAAGCAATCCAACAGGAAGATATAACCATTATAAATATCTACGCACCTAATATAGGAGCACCTAAATATATAAAGAAGACTTTGATGGATTTAAAGGGCGAGATCAACAGCAATACTATAATAGTAGAGGATTTCAATACCACACTAACATCACTAGATAGATCCTCAAGAAAGAAAATTAACAAAGAAACAGCAGACTTAAGTGACATACTAAATCAACTCAATTTAATAGATATCTTCAGAACCTTTCACCCTAAAGCAGCAGAATATACATTCTTTTCAAGTGTTCATGGTACATTCTCTAGGACAGACCACATGTTAGGACACAAAAGCGGTCTCAACAAATTTAAGAAGATTGAAATCATATCGAGCACTTTCTCTGATCACAATGGCATGAAACTAGAAATCAACCACAGCAGAAAAACTGAAAAATACTCAAACACTTGGAAACTAAATAGCATGTTATTAAATAACGAATGGGTTAACAATGAGATCAAAGAAGAAATAAAAAAATTCCTAGAATGAACGATAACGAGCATACATCAACTCAAAATTTATGGGACACAGCAAAAGTAGTCCTGAGAGGAAAGTTCATAGCATTACAGGCATACCTTAAGAAGCTAGAAAAAGCTCAAATAAACAACTTGACCCTGCATCTAAAAGAACTAGAAAAAGAACAGCAAGTAAAGCCCAGAGGTAGTAGAAGGAAGGAAATAATAAAGATCAGGGCAGAAATAAATGACATAGAGGCTAAAGAAACAGTACAGAGGATCAATGAAACCAGGAGCTGGTTCTTTGAAAAGGTAAACAAGATCGATGAACCTTTAACCAGACTCACCAAAAAAATGAGAGGACTCAAATAAATAAAATTAAAAATGAGAGTGGAGAAATAACAACTGACACAACAGAAATACAAAATATTGTAAGAAAATACTATGAAGAACTGTACGCCAAAAAACTAGACAACCTAGATGAAATGGACAAATTCCTTAAAACATATAATCTTCCAA
Organism: Saccopteryx leptura; assembly: GCF_036850995.1. Taxonomy (NCBI): domain Eukaryota; kingdom Metazoa; phylum Chordata; class Mammalia; order Chiroptera; family Emballonuridae; genus Saccopteryx; species Saccopteryx leptura. The sequence goes on from NC_089507.1 coordinate 164,360,271, forward strand.
ATATTAATCTGGAAGAATCAGAAAACCTAAACAGACCAATTACAATAAATGAGATTGAAACAGTTATCAAAAAACTCCCAAAAAAGATAAGACCTGGCATGATGGCATCACAAGTGAATTCTACCAAATATTCAAAGGAGAACTAGCTCCTATCCTTCTCAAGCTATTTCAAAAAATTCAAGAGGAAGGAAGACTTCCAAGCTCCTTTTATGAGGCGAGTATAATTCTGAGTCCAAAACCAGGCAAAGACAACACAAAGAAAGAAAATTATAGGCCAATATCCCTGATGAATATAGGTGCTAAAATCCTCAACAAAATATTAGCAAACTGGGCCTGACCTGTGGTGGCACAGTGGATAAAGCGTTGACCTGGAAATGCTGAGGTCGCTGGTTCAAAACCCTGGGCTTGCCTGGTCAAGGCACATATGGGAGTTGATGCTTCCAGCTCCTCCCCCCTTCTCTCTCTCTCTGTCTCTCCCTCTCCTCTCTAAAATGAATAAATAAATAAAATAAAAAGATTTTAAAAAAAAGATTTTATATATATATATATATATATATATATATATTAGCAAACTGGATCCAGAAATATATGAAAAAAATCATACACCATGATCAAGTGGGATTTATTCTGGGGAGGCAAGGCTGGTACAATATTCACAAATCAATCAATGTGATTCATCACATAAACAAAAAGGAGAAAAACCACATGATAATTTCAATAGATGCGGAAAAAGAATTTCATAAAATCCAGCACCCATTCATGATCAAAAGTGGGAATACAGGGAACATACCTCAACATGATAAAAGCCATCTATGACAAACCCACAGCCAACATCATACTCAATGGGCAAAAATTAAAAGCAATCCCCTTAATATCAGGAACAAGGCAGGGGTGCCCCCTTTCACCACTCTTATTCAACATAGTTTTGGAAGTCCAAGCCACAGCAATCAGACAAGAAAAAGAAATAAAAGGCATCCAAAATGGAAAAGAAGAAGTAAAACTATCATTATTTGCAGATGATATGATATTGTATATAGAAAACCCTAAAATCTCAGTCAAAAAACTACTGGACCTGATAAATGAATTCAGCAAGGTGGCAGGATATAAAATTAATACTCAGAAATCAGAGGCATTTTTATACACTAACAATGAACTGTCAGAAAGAGAAATTAAGGAAGCAATCCCCTTCACCACTGCAACCAAAAAAATAAAGTATCTAGGAATAAATTTAACCAGGGAGATTAAAGACTTGTACTCGGAAAATTATAAAACATTGATAAAAGAAATCAGGGAAGATACAAACAAGTGGAAGCATATACCGTGCTCACGGTTAGGAAGAATAAACATCATTAAAATGTCTATATTACCCAAAGCAATTTATAAATTCAATGCAATACTGATTAAAATACCAATGACTTAGTTCAAAGATATAGAACACATATTCCAAAAATTTACATGGAACCAAAAGAGAACACGAATAGCCTCAGCAATCTTGAAAAGGAAGAATAAAGTGGGAGGTATCACACTTCCGGATATCAAGTTATACTACAAGGCCATTGTACTCAAAACAGCCTGGTACTGGCATAAGAACAGGCATATAGATCAATGGAACAGAACTGAGAACCCAGAAATAAACCCACACTTTTATGGACAACTGATATTTGACAAAGGAGGTAAGAGCATACATTGGAGTAAAGACAGCCTCTTCAACAAATGGTGTTGGGAAAACTGGACAGCTACCTGCAAAAAAATGAAACTAGACAACCAACTTACACCACTCACAAAATAAACTCAAAATGGATAAAAGACTTAAATGTAAACCGTAAAACCATAAGCACCTTAGAAGAAAACATAGGCAGTAAGCTCTCTGACATCTCTCGCAGCAATATATATATATTTGCCGATTTATCTCCACGGGCAAGTAAAATAAAAGGATAAACAAATGGGACTATATCAAACTAAAAAGCTTTTGCATAGCTAAAGACAATAAGAACAGAATAAAAAGACAAACTACACAATGGGAGAATATATTTGACAATATGTCTGATAAAGGGTTAGTAACCAAAATTTATAAAGAACTTGTAAAACTCAATACCAGGAAGACAAACAATCCAATCAAAAAATGGGCGATGGGCCTGACCTGTGGTGGCGCAGTGGATAAAGCGTCGACCTGGAAATGCTGAGGTCGCCGGTTCGAAACCCTGGGCTTGCCTAGTCAAGGCACATATGGGAGTTGATGCTTCCAGCTCCTCCCCACCTTTTCTCTCTGTCTCTCTCTCCTCTCTCTCTCCCTCTCTGTCTATCTCTCCTCTCTAAAATGAATAAGTAAAGTTTAAAAAAAAAAAATGAGCGATGCCTGACCAGGCGGTGGCGCAGTGGATAGAGCGTTGGACTGGGATGCAGAGGACCCAGGTTCGAGACTCCAAGGTCGCCAGTTTGAGCGCGGGCTCATCTGGTTTGAGCAAAAGCCCACCAGCTTGAACCCAAGGTCGCTGGCTCCAGCAAGGGGTTACTCGGTCTGCTGAAGGCCCACAGTCTAGGCACATATGAGAAAGCAATCAATGAACAACTAAGGTGTCACAACGCACAATGAAAAACTAATGATTGATGGTTCTCATCTCTCTCCATTCCTGTCTGTCTGTCCCTGTCTATCCCTCTCTCTGACTCACTCTCTGTCTCTGTAAAAAAAAAAAAAAAAGGAAAAAAAATGGGTGAAAGAAATGAATAGACACTTCTCCAAAGAGGACATACAGATGGCCAATAGGCATATGAAAAAATGCTTAACATCACTAATCATTAGAGAAATGCAAATTAAAACCACAATGAGATATCATCTCACACCAGTCAGAATGGCGTTCATCAACAAAACAACACAGAATAAGTGCTGGCGAGGATGTGGAGAAAAAGGAACCCTACTGCACTGCTGGTGGGAATGCAGACTGGTGCAGCCACTGTGGAAAACAGTATGGAGGTTCCTCAAATAATTAAAATTTGAACTGCCTTTTGACCCAGCTATACCACTTTTAGGAATATACCCCAAGAACACCATAACACTGTTTGAAAAGAAGAAATGCACCCCCATGTTTATGGCAGCATTGTTCATGGTAGCGAAGATCTGGAAACAGCCCAAGCGTCCATCAGTGGATGAGTGGATTAAAAAGCTTTGGTACATATATACTATGGAATACTACTCAGCCATAAGAAATGATGACATCAGACCATTTACAACAACATGGATGGACCTTGATAACATTATACTGAGCGAAATAAGTAAATCAGAAAAAACTAAGAACTATATGATTCCATACAGAGGTGGGACATAAAAATGAGACTCAGAGACATGGACAAGAGTGTGGGGGTTACGAGGTTGGGGGGAGGAGAGGGGTGGGATTGGAGGAGGGGAGGGGCACAAAGAAAACCAGTTAGAAGGTGACGGAAGACAATTGGACTTTGGGTGATGGGAATGCAGCATAATCAAATGTCAAAATAACCTAGAGATGTTTTCTCTGAACATATGTACCCTGATTTATCAATGTCACCCATTAAAATTAATTTTAAAAAAAGAATAAAAAATATTATGTCAAATTTGATATCAGCAGATGCCATTCACTGCATTTACACTTCAAAGTCCCGTGGTAATGGTTGTTGGTGCTAGGAGGCTGCAGGTGTTTCTAGATTTCACACACACTGTAAAGACAGACTTCACTGCACCAGGAAATATCCTGGATAAGACGATAAGACCTGAGTGAGTTGAGCACCTTGTCAAAGGCAGCCAGCTGTTTGATGGGGCTTCTGACAATCATGGTGGCCAAGCCTGTGCCATCACCAAGGCTTGAGGTGCTGAAGTAACAGGTACTGTGTTTTCTGTACTGGTCCTCCACATCTGTCTTTGTATGGCTCATGAACTACCAATGGTTTTGCATTTTTAAGTGGCTGAAATAAATCAAAATTTGAATAATATTTTATAATATGTGGAAATCATATAAAATTCCAATTTCAGTGTCCAGAAATAAAATTTTAACAGGACACAGCCGTGCTCATTCAGTTACATGTTACTTTTGCCTGCTTCTGCGAGACAGGTCAGAGTGGGGTTGCTTTGAGAGAAGCTTTATGACCCACAATGACCCACAACACTACACTATTTCTATCTGGCCTTTTACAGAAAATGTCTGCTGACCCCCTATTACAGAGCACTGTGTTCATGGTTTTTTTAAAGGGCAATATCAAAGGAGGACCACTGGAATGAGGAGGGGGTCTGGAAACTATTTCATGGTGCAAATCATTGGGGAAATTGTGAATGTTAAGTTGTAGGAGAGACAAACCAAAGGATGACATCATAGTTTTCCTTAAATATTTAAAGAGCCAGCATATGGAAGTGGCCTGTGTTTGTGTCACTCTAAAAGGTAGAAGGGAGAATGATCACAAAGGTTCTAGAAGGCTGACATCCACGAAGCACAAGAAAGTGTCTTCTAACCTGTGGAAGAGGACAGTCATAGAAAAGGTCACCCCACAAAAGAACGTGCACCTCCCATGCTGGTGCTGAACTAAAGGGCAGGATGACCACCACACAAGATTATTAAGGGTTCTGACAGTGGGTGAGAAGTTGAACTGTCTTAATGCTTGGGGTCTTCCTATGATTTTATCTCAAAAGTAAGAAAATGATGTAAAGCCAGGAGCCAGGGCCACCATCACAGCCGCCTGGCCCATGCAGGTTCGCTTTGGATTTGGACAGTCGGTAAAGAAACAACAGAGCCAAAAACTGGTGGGCCATCATCTTTAATCCTAGCTTGCACCCGGCGGGCAAGTAAAAACACACACTGGGCTCCAAAACCCACTCATTCAGTGCTCACAAAGCTACTGACTTATCCAAGTTTCCTAGAATAAAAGGTTCCTAGCTCACCAGACTTATTCACCTCTGTTCCCCATCTCCTTCCTTCTCCCTGCACAAACTCTGCACAAACTGGCCTCTCACTCAACACTCCGCCATCTTGGCTGCTTCTCCAGACCTCCTCCACATGGCCTTTCTCTGCTTTCTGCTCTCTAATGCTAATCTCAGGAACCAAGAGAGCAAGCTCCCGTCTGCCCCCATTTTATAGTGTAGAAATCAAAACTTTTAATCCAATATACAAAATAGGGAAGTCTCTAATACAAAGTCACATATCTGGGGCATGATGGGATTGCACTACCCCACATCAAAAAGGGTGGGAAAGGCTTAGTCCTAAAACCAAGCCCCCAGGCTACAAGGATCCGGCCTGCCCACAGCCCACCCCCAACACACATTAATATCACCTGGGTGACTGGCTTCCATGTGGGCAGCGCCATCTTTAACAAAGTGAGCATAATATATTTTATCTGCCCAACAATGATCATGTCAATGGAAAACAATTTCTACTACCATATTCCCCTACAGGGAAATATTGATATGAGTGTGTGTGTGTGTGTGTGTATCTATATTTGTGTGTATACATGGCATATTAAAAAGAGGTCTTCCATTTAAATAAAGAGTACATCAGCTATAAAAAGAATCACATTAAGAAAAGAATGGTTATTTTTAGGAGGGCTCCAATTACACAAAATAAGGAAAGGACATGCACTGAGAAATATAATGCACTGAAGCCTTACCCTGTGTTACTACAGGAAATTAGCATGGCGCTGCCTAAAAGGCAGGCGGGGGGGGGGGGGGGGGTGCGTTTACATATAAAATGGAAAGGGTAGAAATGTTTTTTTTTAAATGGGCACAGTTGTGTCCTATACTTGCACAGCACTTTTCTGCAAAACAGTTGTACAGAATCATAAAGAACAGCCACCTGTTAAGCTATTATTTTGGCCTATCTATTTTCAATAGCAATCTTGACACCCAAGCAAAGGACATACCACCATAGCAACATAAACATAATGGTGTTGGAAAATAAAATTTTAAGAAGCAATTCATAGCCCCTGCAGGGCTGGAAATAAACTAATCCTTCAGCATGTGTGTTACTATGGCATAACATTTTCACTCCGCAAACTCAGATCCTGTGGTTATCTCAGGATTCCTTCCCGGGGCCATTTGGAAAGTAGAGACTCCAAAATGTCTACCGTACTAGATGGTCCCCCTAAAATAAAGGAATTCAAAAGTGTGAGACAATTATCATTTTGTGCATGGCTCAGGGAACGCATGATTACTAGGTATTCATTCAGCAACCACAGATAGACAATTACCAGCATCCTTACATTTGTAGGCTCCATATCTCATGTAGTCAAGTCCTTTAATGGAGGCAAAAAGAGAAGTAGTTGATAGCTGGAAAAACTGAAGCCCAAGAAAATCTCGAGTCTTTCTAAATCAATTCATGGATTATCACACAGCAAGGACTCAGCTAGTTCCCCTAATGCCATGTGCATACTCTTTCCTGTACTGTGCCATCCCACACCAGAAACCCAACTTAGGGCATCACATGTTACTTTGGCTCAAGGTGACAAAACACAAAGTGTTTAATTAAATGAATGGTACAGAAAAATGAAAGAAAAATAATGTTTAAAAATAATTATACTTTTTATCAGGGAGTGATGAAACTCCCAGTGGGAGCTGGGACAATTACTGGGGTTTAAAATGTGACCCCGTCAGGTGTGGCTGATTTGCAATTCAAAAAGACCCAACCAACAGCAGAATGAAAGCTGATCTTCCAGCTAGAAGATGAGACACACCAGTTTGATGAGACACACCCAAACAGTGTGTTGGGGGGGGGGGGGGGAGCGGTGGCCTACCATCAAGAGTCTGCATCAGGGTGAACCGGATCTAGCCCAGGGCATATCTAAGGTCTGCACAGTCAGCAACATAGGCCTGGACTCTCTCCAGCCCCACTTCTTGGTGCTTCTTTTCTCTTTTGTTCTTAACTTCTCTCAAAAAGAGGGCCTGTAAAGCCCTCAGGCAGTTCCTTCTCCAGGTCCACAGAAGAGACTGTCCAAAGGCTAGGAGAGCACAGTGCACAGCCATTCCACAGATAAAAAATGGCTGACCCCGTGATGAAGCAGCTGACGCCACAGATTGGGGCTTTTGATCTAAGAACCAGTTCTGAACCCCTTTGAAAAATAAGATGGTGTCTGGCAGACATGACCAACTTTTTTGTTTGTTTGTTTGTTTGTTTTTAAAGAAACAACTACTAGAGGAGTTGTAGGCAAAGGCAGAGCAACTACCTACATAATGGCTAATTTTAAATATGCCTGACCCTTTTGGAAGTGTTTTTCTTTAAATGGCCTAAGGGGATTATTCCATTTGGATGGACAACCAATAGCCTAATTACTATTTTTTTAAAAAAGAAACAACAACCAAGCTCCTTTTCAGCCAGATCTTGGCAAGAAACTTCTTAAGTATATCTGTAGCACCTTAAGTCATACTGCTAAAAAAACATAATTACACTCAGCCATGTCCAAGTTTCCGTCAAACAATCCAAAAGAGGTGAACTATTGAATCTTGAATCTAAAGGTTTTTCATTTTGGATATGATGTCTCTTTATGAGCAGCAAAGACATCATATCCAAAAATGAGCATTTGTCATGGCTTTCAATAGCCCAGGGTGTGGGTCTCTGGCTTGCATGGTACCATCTGTACCCTACTGATTAAATGTCATTCTCGTCACTCAACTTTTTGCACTTGAGGGGGGAAGGGATTAAATAACCACATTTCATATCTTTTTTTTTTTTTTTTTTTACAGAGACAGAGAGTCAGACAGAGGGATAGACAGGGACAGACAGGAACAGAGAGATGAGAAGCATCAATCATTAGTTTTTCATTGCGCATTGCAACACCTTAATTGTTCATTGATTGCTTTCTCATACATGCCTTCACCGCCGGCCTTCAGCAGGCCGAGTAACCCCTTGCTCAAGCCAGTGACCTTGGGCTCAAGCTGGTGAGCTTTTGCTCAAACCAGATGAGCCCTCGCTCAAGCTGGCAACCTCGAGGTCTCGAACCTGGGCCTTCTGCATTCCAGTCCGACACTCTATCCACTGCGTCACCGCCCGGTCAGGCCACATTTCATATCTTTAAACCTGTCTCACTGAGCAAAAGAACCATCTGTTTTCACAGCATCTTTTCAATACTGATAAACCACGTTGACCCACTGCACCACTTTTATGGACACTAAATAACCAGAATGATGGGTATGTGTGAGGTGGTATTCAGGGGCCACATTAGTCTTTTCATTAGCATTTGCATCATCATAATTTCAGATTATAGCAAACTCAGTACAATGCTCCTCATGTAGAACTATGTCACCAGCGCATGACCCATAAGGAACTCACACATTTCAGGCAACGTCCCCTTCGTTTTCAGAACTATCTGTCTGTCCATACAAGCTGGTGATTACATGCTTTGTTTCTTCAAACATCTATCCAGGGTTGTTCTCTAGCTTGTTTAAATGGTGATGACTGGTGTAGCAAGGGTTTTGTTTTCTGTGATTCTGTATTATAAATGTCTGATATTTCAGGCGCATTAGAGGTTCAACGCACCCAAGAGGTATCACAGGCACACTGGAAAATGCGTCTTAGACTAGATTAAAACTCTGAATATTCACTTGTTTCTAGATCCCACTACTCTCTTGGACAAGGTATGGAACTTCTCCCTGAGAATGGCAGGACCATCAGCCTATAAAATCTATTGAAATCCAGGTTATTGGATAGTGAGTTGAAAACTCTACTTACAGACATCACTAAGAAATTGACAAGAATTTTAATGTTACAAAGTTACTGATTAACAAGCCATCGTACCAACTTAAATTATTTTTTCTCCTGAATTAAACATTCACAAATTCCTGAAAGAATAAAATAACATTTTAACTCTACTTCTTTATTCAGAAAAAAAGGGTCCAATTAATGTCTATTTCCAACAGCTATAGGAATAAAGCATTATCATTAATCAAATAGTCTGTCTTCTACTTTAATAGAAGAACACTTGTTAGTGCCAACCCTGTTTATTTAAAATGCCAGGTACTTTTCCCCGTCTTATTAAGTGTTCTGAACAAAAATACACTTTTTCTGTTAAACGACAAAATAGTACTAGGTAATCTTGAATTTAAATTTTCAAGCATGTCAGCTATTGTGGCAAAGGTACAGGTCATTACTTGAGTCATTAATGTCACCCAAAATATGGACATTGGTCCAGCCATTTCCTGCCTTTGAAAGAAAGCAGAACTCAGGAAAAGTTCTAGTTTAGTTTCCTAAATTTAAGTTTTATTGGGTTTGTTTCAGAAAATGGTGTATAAGTTTAATGATAAAGTAATATAAAGGATATTTTAAAAAGAAATGCTGCCTGACCAGGCAGTGGCACAGTGGAAAGAGCATCGGACTGGGATTTGGAGGACCCAGGTTCGAGACCCCGAGGTCACCAGCATGAGCGCGGGCTCATCTGGTTTGAGCAAAAGCTCACCAGCTTGGACCCAAGGTCTCTGGCTCAAGCAAGGGGTTACTCAGTCTGCTGAAGGCCCGCAGTCAAGGCACATATGAGAAAGCAATGAATGAACAACTAAGGTGTCGCAACGCGCAATGGAAAACTAATGATGATGCTTCCCATGTCTCCGTTCATGTCTGTCCCTGTCTATCTCTCTCTCTGACTCTCTGTCTCTGTAAAAAAAAAAAAAAAAAGAAATGCTCTGCCTGCCCTGTAGTGGCGCAACACTGAGGTTTCTGGTTCAAAACCATGGGCTTGCGCATACGGAGTCAAGGCACATATGGGAGTTGATGTTTCCTGCTCCTCCCCCCTCTTCTCTCTCTAAAATGAATAAATAAAAATCTTAAAAAAGAATAAAGAAAAACTCTCCCACAGCCATGGCTCAGTTTGAGCAAGTTGATCCCAGGCGCTGAGAATGGCTCCATGGCCTCACCTCAGGAGCTAAAAACAGCTCGGTTGCTGAGCAACAGAGTAGTGGCCCCACATGGGCAGAGCATCACCCAATGAGGGCTTGCTGGGTGGATCCAGGTCCGGGGCACAAGAGGAGTCTGTCTCTGCCTTCTAGCCTCTCACTTAATAAAAAAAAAAAAGAAAGGAAGGAAGGAAGAAAGGAAAATAAAAGAAAACCTGAAGAGAAAAAAAAGAAAAAGAAAACCTGAGTAGATATGTAAAGTAGTAAATTCAGAGACAGAAAGTAAAATGGTAGTTGCCAGGGGTTGGAGGGCAGTAGAATGGGGCGTTATTGTTTAACGGGCACAAAGTTTCACTTTTGCAAGATGAATTCTGAAGATGGATGGTGGTAATAGCTGCCCAACAGTACAAATGTACTTAATGCCACTGAACTCTATACTTTAAAATGGCTCAGTTAAAATGGCCAATTTTTGCCCTGGCTAGGTAGCTAGGTTGGTTAGCATCGGCCAGAAGCACAGAGGTTGCCCATTCAATCCCCGGTCATAGCACATACAGGAATGGATGAATGTTCCTGCCTCTCTCTCTCTCCCTTCCTGACTAAAATCAATTTAAACAGAATTTTTTAATAGCCAACTTAATGCAATATATATTTTACAAGTTTTTAAAATTATTATTTTTTAAAAAAACTAACCAGAATAGAATATACAGATCTACCCAATTAAGTATGTGGTCCCTTCGAAAAGCTCATTTTAGGGAATTATGTGTTTATTTCAATAGTGCTGGCAAAGAGCAAATATCTCTGAATCTCCACTGCGGAAAGTAGGACAGGTTTGTTTGTTTTATTTCTTCATTGTTTTAATATTCTTGATAATAGTAAATATCTTTTGAGGTTAACTTTTAATTTGGATCTTTTACAGTTCCATTAAAAAAAAACTGTCACAAGTTAAAATATTTTATTTAAGCCCCTGAGGTGTTCATTTGTGTGTACACTTGGTAAAACAGCTCAGGATGAAATGCTAACAAAGGTGAGCCATCTTAGCAGGAAGAGTGAATAAATACCATTCAATTTGAATAGTACATTTTGATTATCTTTCATGCTGTTCAGTTTGCTTACCTCCAAGTGAAGAGTTCTAAGTTTTTGACTACATGCTCCAAAAACATGGTATTGCTTGTCTGTTTCTATCATTATTTTTAGATACTGAGTCTGAAAAATTCACAGGTGCTCATCAGCGAACATCTCCGCTGCTGATGTCTATGAATGCCCAAAGGTTTTTACTGCCATTAAAAGGAATAATTTTCAAAAGTATAGAGGTGGTTCTCATTTTAGAGCATGAACTACAAAAGATATTTTCAAAGGAAGATGACTCATTTATCAAAGTTAAGCTGAGAAATGTCACTTGGTTTAGTACTTGGGTGAAACTGTTCAGTGGGAGATAAAACTTGTGGACCACTTTCTTAGCTTAACTGGAATAGAAGAACTGCCTTCCCCCAACTATTTCCTTTGATAATCCTGAACAAGTAACTTAATCTTTAACAAATAATCTCTAGTGCTCCTTCCAGCTTTAGGGTTCTAAGGTAAAACTGGGTAGACAAAGAGCATGGGCTACGGAGACAGACCACCTAGGTGAGAACCTAGGTCTGCTGCTGACCAGCAATGCAAGTATTCATGGTCCACATCTGTAAAATGGGATGATAATACGTCCCTCCTAGGACCACTAAAGGACTAAGTGAGACAAAAAGGCATCCTCCTTTGCATGTGAAATGTGGCTGCTATCAATCCAAGCTTGTAAAATAGAAATTAAATTTTAAAACACTTTCCAAACAGGATGTTACACGGAATACATCATGGAAACACACAGTGCTATTTTATTATGTGCATAAAAGCAAGGTTACTGCAAGGCCACACTCAACCTGACCCTGTGACACAGGTCTAGCTCCTAATACAGTCAGGCCAAGTCACTTTCACAATTTAGGTAAGACACAAAGATAGAGATGGCTCAGATAAGCAAAGTGAACGTGTAATCCTCAGCTTTCGAGGCACTACTCAGTCAGTCCTCCACAACACTTTCAGGAAATTCGGGTGCAATAGTTACTAACAGGTCATATCACTGTCTTTATAAACTGACTATACAAGCTGGAAACTTTTTGGCCAGAGAATCAAAGAGATAATTGACTCTTTTTTAGAAAATATTTACTGATTTTAGAGAGGGGGGAGAGGTAGGGAGGAACGAAGGGACAAAGGAGGGGAAGGGAGAGAGAGAGAGGTGGGAAAGGGGGTGGAGGAGCGAGAAGTATCATCAACTCATAGCGGCTTCTCATCCGTGCCTTGATCAGGTAAGCCCGAAGTTTCAAACCAGCAACCTCATCATTCCAGGTCGACACTTGATCCACTGCACTACCACAGTTCAGGCAAGATAACACTTTGCCATTTTAAAAGTAAATAAGTAAATCCCACTACAATGTTCATTTTTTTAAAACTATCTATCTATCTATCTATCTATTTATTTATTTATTTTAGAGAGGGAGGGGGAAAGACAAAGAGAAACATCGATTTATTGTTCCACCTATTTCTGCATTCCTTGGTTGATTCTTGTATGTGCCCTGACCAGGGATCAAACCCCCAACGGCGGCATACTGGGACCATGCTCTAACCAACTGAGCCAACCGGCCAGGGTTACCCTACTATAATGTTTAAAACAAAAAATATATATATTGCACAGTTTTGGGGAAACACTAACAATTCAGCAAATAAGATCCAGTGCACCTGCCGGTTTCAACAACTTCATTATACATCAACCCCCACCCCTACCCACAGTTTTACTTTCCACGGTCTCAGTTACCTGTCTGTGGTCAACCAGGGTCTGAAAACATAAAGTGGGAAATTCCAGAAATAAACAATCCATGTTTGAAGTTGTATGCTATTCTGACTAAAACGATGAGACTTAGCGGGGTCCCACTTTGTCACACCAGGAACGTGAATCATCCCTTTGTCCAGCATAGCCACACTGTATATGCTATCCACCTATTAGTCACTTCATAGCCAACTTATTTATCAGATTGACTGTCACAGTATCAGAATCCTTGTGTTTAAGGACTTTATTTAATAATGGTCCCAAAGCCATTCATATAACTTGTTACGCATACCCTTCAGGGGTCGTCAAACTTTTTATAAAAACCGCCCACTTTTGCAGTGCTGGTCAACCTGGTCCCTACCGATATCATAGGTATGTATGTGGAGGAAAAAACAGTGTATATAGAGTTTTTAGTATTATCTGCTGTCTCAGGCATCCACTGGAGGTCTTGAAATGTATTCTGAGGATTAGGAGGAACTACTGTATTAGCATCCAAGTTAATGGTGACTTCTCATTTTCTAGTTGATATATGTTCTTCTAAATACGTTGACTGGTCATTTTTGGTGTAAAAAAAACAACAGTGTTCAGAAACTTAATACAGCAAACATAATCAGACTTGAGAGTGTGTGTGTGTGTGCGCGTGTGTTACACACATAGATGACATGGGGCAGGAGAGCAGTCTTTGGAGATGAGCTGCTTAAATTAGGTGCTCAAACAACATAATAGGTCGTCATCAAATTACATTTGTTTGGCAATCTTACTTCTCTCGGTGATTCATTCTCTGAAAGAAACAACACCCTAAAGATCATCAGACATAATTTTAGAGGAATTAAAGGATGATGAGGTTCTTTTCTTTGTTGAAGAACAACAGAAATTCGAGGTCATGCTTCACCCAAACGTTAAAAAGAAAAGAGGCTCTGGCTGGTTGGCTCAGTGTTAGAGCATCAGCCTGGCGTGCAGAAGTCCCGGGTTCGATTCCCGGCCAGGGCACACAGGAGAAGTGCCCATCTGCTTCTCTACCCCTCCCCCTCTCTCTCTCTTCCCCTCCTGCAGCTGAGGCTCCATTGGAGCAAAAGTTGGCCCGGGAGCTGAGGATGGCCCCATGGCCTCTGCCTCAGGCGCTAGAGTGGCTCCGACGCCCCAGATGGGTAGAGCATCGCCCCCTGGTGAGCATGCCGGGTGGATCCTGGTTAGGAGCATGTGGGAGTCTGTCTGACTGCCTCCCCATTTCCAACTTCAGAAAAATACAAAAAAAAAAAAGGAAAAGAAAGAAACGTGAAGAGTCATTAAATAAATTTGATGAAGAACTTACATTAGCTACCTGTTTAGGTATGTGAGTCGACTTCCACTGAAGTCTAAAAAGGAGTTTTTAAGAGCAGGCCCTTTTTGTCAGAGTGCTGGGAAATGAACGAATGAGTCACTTTAATACTTGATGTCAAAACCTTGGTGAACTCTGGCTTTTGTGTTTCTAAATCAACAAAGAGCCCTGCATAATGTTGCACAGGCAGTCAGCCAGGAAGTTGTAGGTGACCCTAGACTCCCTCTGTCACGGGTACAGCCAACAGCCAAGACAGTGTGTCCTGTGCAGCAGGGCTCCCTTCTAGTGATCTGCCAACCTGGGCGATTTTCCTGGACTGAGTCTATTAAGACATAGTTTAAATAGCTAGTTAGCCTCCTTAAAAAAAAAAAAAAATCCAGCCTGACCAGGCGGCGCAGTGGATAGAGCATCGGACTGGGATGCAGAGGACCCAGGTTCGAGACCTCGAGGTTGCCAGCCCTAGCGCGGGCTCATCTGGCTTGAGCAAAGCTCACCAGCTTGGACCCAAGGTCACTGGCTCGAGCAAGGGGTTACTCGGTCTGCTGAAGGTCCACGGTCAAGGCACATATGAGAAAGCAATCAATGAACAACCAAGGTGTTACAACACGCAACGAAAAACTAATGATTGATGCTTCTCATCTCTCTGTTCCTGTCTGTCTGTCCCTGTCTATCCCTCTCTCTGACTTTGTCTCTGTAAAAAAAAAATTAAAAAATTAAAAAATTAAAATTAAAAAAAATCCATGATAGGAGGTCTTAAGGCAGAGGACTCAGGCCCCTGCAGACCCAGCTGCTCCCCTGGAACATGTATTCTAGGATTCATTCTGCTAGCACGTTACTTCCCATTCGATAAGCATTGAAAACAGAGAAATGCACGTGGAGCCACAGCCAGGAAGGTTACCAGGTACCATTCTTGCACAACGGCCACCAGCCTCTGTCCCATTGTCAGTGGGCCTGGGAGGGGCTCCTGAGGATTGTGAAATCTATCGATGAGGGTCCCCAATATACTAAAACCATGCATTTGGCCTGAGGGCAAGTATTCAAGCTGTGATTATTTTTTTCCCCTTAAGTATGAAGCTCTGACCTAAATTATGGTCATGCTGACTCAAATCTGGCAGATATTCCCCCATACACACTGCTGCGGAAGAGAACAACCTCCCTTAAAAAGCTAAATTCAGGCTTGACCAAGTTGTAGCACCGTGGATAGAGCATTGACCTGGAACAATGAGAACCCAGGTTCAAAACCCCGAGATCATCAGCTTGAGCATGGGATCACAGACATGACCCCAGGTCACTGGCTTGAAGCCCATGTTGCTGGCTTGGACCCAAGGTCACACTGGCTTAGCTGGAGCTCCACAGTCAAGGCACATATGAGAAGCAATCGATGAACAACTAAGGTGCCATAACTATGAATTGATGCTTTTCATCTCTCTCCCTTCCTATCTGTCCCTTTCTCTCTCTCTCCAAAAAAAATAAATAAATAAAACAAAAGCTAAATTCAAGACAACCAGAGCCATCTCATTGAGGACAGGGACCATAATTTTTCAGTGTGCTCATAATTCAAATTCAAGCACTTCCTCATCAATGGCCCTCTCTCCCTCTCTCTGAACATAGTCTATTCTGCTGGGAAAAAATCCACAGGCATCTCTATTTTAAAAAGCAAACAGCTTTACTGAGATGTATTTAATATCCCAACTGAATGGTTTTTAATATATTTACAGAGAGTTGTGCAACCATCACAATAACCTATTCTATAATGGCAATGAAACTCCTCCAATGGCCTGTGGACCGTAAGCTCTAGGATGACAAACAAGTAAACAAATAAATAAAGTACTGCTTATGATAAATTTCTGCAGGAAAAAAAGAAGTGCAAAGATAAAGAACAATAGGGGAAGACTATTCCAGGAGTAGTCACGAACGATGTCTATGAGGAGCTGACATTTCCACTTATACGCCCCCAAGTTTTCTATAAACTTCCACGTTTTAACACATGACAGCAGCAGGGGCTGGGGACCCTGTGAGGGCTCAGCTGCAGGGCCATCACACTGCACTATTCCCACTGGGTTTCACGCAAACCGTGGCCCTGCAGGTGTGCACTTCTGTGATTCCATCTGTTTGTATGAACTGTTGACAAGTTTCTGTAAGTGGGAGGATGTGTGGTCTGAAAAGTCAGGCTTCCAAACATTTTCCAGATATAATTTGTTTTTCAGTTTTAATACTTATAACACACTTGGAATTTATCTGCCATGTGGCCTACAAAAATATCTCCACTGGGGAATACCACAAAATTCCTGACTTCAAGCATGAGACAGGGCGGCCAGGCAGTTGGCAGCCTGCAGTCTGAAGTTCTCTTTTTCCTCTCCCCGTGGGCTGAACTTGCTCAGATGTGGAAAACCTTCCTGATTTCTCGCGCAAATCAGCTGAGCTTTGTATCTGTCTTTTTCTCTGAACAGAGACAGAAGTGTTTGCTGGTTTTCAAAAAAGGTTTTCAGAGTTACTTGACATACAGACCTCCAGGCAACAGAAAGCAGGTCAAAGCCCATTCAGGCCAGGCAGAACACCTATGCCCTCACTCAAGTGGCTAAGGCAATGAACCTCAACGAACTTTGCCAGTAGTCACCGCCCCTGAAAAACACGTTTACTGCCTTTCACTGTGCACACACTACTACATTTAAAACAACTTTGTGAACCCTATCCTCTACACACACACACACACACACACACTTTCCTAATTGACACTGTGGGGCCAGAGGAAGACCTTATAGAGGTTGAATGTTGAAAATATGTTTCGTAAAAACTGCTTTCTTAAAAACAGTGTTCTCCAGTCACCTGAAATTGAAAGCCTTCCTGAAAAGAAGATAACTTGCCTTTCTCTGAATATCAGTAATACTCAGACAGGGTTTCTAAGTTGATTTTTAAAAGCTTTAGGGACTCACACGTTGCCTTGGTAAATGAAAACCAAAAGTTAATTACCACCCTCTTTTAAGTAGGGTTTTGATAATAACAGTATGCATTTTCTCAAGGCCCAGAATCTGTTTTGTGTGAAGGACATTCACAGCCAACTCACAGGGAAAACGCAGTGCCCTTCATAAAGCAAGTCAACTTCACTGGCCGTCCAGGAGGGTGGCAGCTGCTCCCTGTTGTCTGATCCATTAGTGGTGAAAGGTTTGCACTTACCCATTAACCTGCCCCTCTCCCCAGGAACCCTTCACGACCAAAAGGAGCTTTGCAAGATGGCTGGGCAGAGCGGGGAACATCGTTCCTGGCTGTGGAGCTAGCAAGGAGCTACTGCGATGGCCCAGAAATCACCCCCATGACCCTGGCATTGGTTCCTCCAAACCAGGCTACTGCGGGACATTCAAAAGGGGCAGAGTCACAGTAGTGTTCATTTTTTTTTTGTTGTTTTTTGTTTTATCTTGTTATCTTCTTTTGTTTTTTAGTGTTTTTTTTGTTTTTCTTTTTTTGTGTGTCTGCTTTCTTCTTTTTTTTAAATTAATATTGCTCATTCTTAAAAAACATTTTCAAAATTATGATTGGATGAATCTTGGAGAAGGTCTACGAGATTAATCCCAGGAGCCGTTATACTCAGGGGTATCACTTTGTACAAAAAATAAACTGTTGCCTGACCTGTGGTGGCACAGTGAATAAAATGTCAACTTGGAACAGAGGCTGCTCCTGGTCAAGATACATATAAGAAGCAACTACTATGAATTGATGATTCCCCCTTCTTTCCCCTCTTTCTCTCTAAAGTTAAAAAAAAAACAACTGTCAAAGCCAATACCAAACTTAAAATCTCTTAAAAAGTTTCTGCCCTTGCCTGACCTGTGGTGGCGTCGCGGACAGAGCGTCAACCTGGAGTGCTGAGGTCGCTAGTTCGAAACCCTGGGCTTGCCTGGTCAAGGCACGTACAACAAGCAATCACTGAAGAATTAAAGTGAAGCAACTGTGAGTTGATACTTCTCATTCCCTCCCACCCCTGTCTTCTCTCTGTAAAGTCAATAAATAAAATCTTTTAAAAAACAAAAAAGATTCTTCCCCACTTTGTCCACAAAAATCATTTGAAACAGAGAATGAGAGGCACTGAGGAGCATTTTGGCACCTCCATTTAGGTCACTGCAGAGATGGCACCACCCCGATCCCAAATCTGTTCTCAGAAATGTGTGCAAGAAAAGTCACTGGGGACTCAGGGAGGCTCGATAAAGTGCACTGGCTCCCTGCCAAGGCACAGAACAAAATAATATTCTGTATTAAAGAAAGTTGTTTTTCTTTTCTCCCTTCCTCTTTCTTCTTTTCTTTGAAGGGAGAAGAGTGTTTCTATCTTTTATTGTGCACCAAATCCCTAAAGGCCACAAAAAAAATCCCTAAAAGTACACACATTAATCTTAATGCAGTCAGAACAGAAACTGTTAAACACTAAAGCAAGCAATGAAAACAAAAGGAGTCCTGCCTTAGATGTATTAGTATGTGCTTGGCTCTAGGAAAATGCTTACCTTGCTGCTAAGTACCTTGTCAGGGAGGGGTGATCATCAGACTGTGCCCCAAGGAGTCATGAAGATGATGTTTGGGATTGGGATGCTGGAGCCAGTGGCAGCACCAAGGAATGTCTTAGGAAGGGAGGGGTCTTGAACTCCACCATAATCTACAAGGAGCTGCACATCCAAAGCCACCACAAATAAGCATACAATCTAAGTAACCAACTTCAAATAGAGGCCCCCCTGGCCACCCCTCCAGTCAGCTGACTACCCCCTAAATATACTATACAAGGTCAAAGTCTCTAACCCACCTTCAACTACAGATCTGCATATCATGCTTAGGGATAATATTTCCTTCCAACAAGGAAGCTGGAGGGGGGGGGGGGAGTGGGAGAACCCCTATCCTGCAGTAAAACAGCTTTGTACTAAAAATCAGAACACCTTGGTTCTGGCCTAGATCCTGCCCTTAGCTAGAGATGGGTGACTAACTGAACCTTCTGCAACTTTCTTCTTCTCCTCCACAAAGTGAAGTGGCTTAACTACAGATCACTCTAAATAGCCCTTCCAAGTCTCAAACTCCAGAATCTGCATCACCAAATATTTCAAATGAAGGCAATGATAACTATCTGTTTATGATTAACTATCAGCCCTTAGGGCCCTTGACTGAGCAGAGCTTTCCAACGGGTTTATGTGTAGTTCAAGAGACAACAACGTTGAACATAAATGAGGAGAAATTTTTTAAATTAAAATTAATCCATGGAGGCCCTGGCCAGTTAGCTCAGTTGGTTAAGAGCATCATCTGGAAACAACAAGGTTGCGGGTTCGATCCTTGGTCAGGGCACACATGAGAAGCAACCAATGAATGCTTCCCTTCCCCGTTCCCCTCCTCTCTCTCTTTCTCTCTCTGTGGAAGGAAGGAAGGAAGAAAGGAAGGAAGGAAGGAAGGAAGGAAGGAAGGAAGGAAGGAAGGAAGGAAGGAAGGAAGGAAGGAAGGAAGGAAAGGAGGGAGGGAGGGAGGGAGGGAGGGAGGAAGGAAGGGATTTTTCATTTCTCATAATTCTTTATTCTGAAATTAATGTCTAAAACAGAACACACACCAACACTCTGTCTAGACTGTAGTTCAGCTTTCTTTTCTTTATCTTCTAAAGCTGATCCTTCCTGGAACTAGGGAACATCTTACAAGCTAAAATAGGGCTAGAGAAATAGTAGAAACAGTACTCTCTGAAACAGTTCAAGAGATCTTTAATTTCTCACTTAGCTGGTAGTGCTGACTTTATCTGTTTTCAAGGAATGTGTTTTGCTTTTCTGGAGTAAGTACTCGTGACATGCAAAGAGCAGAATAAGGGGGAAAAAGAATGGTTTTTACCACGGCTCTGGTTCTGGCTTGGCTATTAACTAGTTGTGTGGCCTAGTGTACATTACTTAATCGTCCTTGAATGTCGTTTACTTATCTGCAGAAAGTAGATAATAACACACCAGTGCTCCTTACACTCCCCTCCGCAAGGAGTTAAATGGGATAAGGGTGGGGGGGGGGGAAGAGTACAGACACGGTGTTGGTTCTTTCATTGACTTTGAGACAAGACATTTGCCCCATTTTTTAAAAATATGGATACTGCTACTAATTAACTGTGGTGGTTAAACAGAAATAAGTTCCAGAACTTCTATAAGTCCATGAATTGTGCCTAAAGCAAATCAAGAGTTAAAAGTTAGGATTCCAAAGTCTACCTAAATTGATGGTAATGGTCTTCTTTGAGGACCCTGTTAAGGTGCTTCCCAATTTTCGATGTTCAGGTTGGTAGGGAGTAATGCAAAGGGGTATCATGGTCATTGTGGGTTTACTGCCAGTCAGACTCTGGGGTCTAACCTCCGGCAAGCTGGGCTGGCCTCTCCACCCATCATCTGATTTGGTGCACCTGAATCCTTCCAGTTAGAAACCTCTATCAATCTAAAATGTCCCCCTGCTTCTCTGACCAAGTAGAAAACTATTTCAGAATATGACCTTAAAGAAACTGAATCATGCTTTAGTCCAAATGAATTATACATTAACTTATAATTTGCAGGTAGTAGAGAAGATTCCAGAACTGGTTGTTTTCTTGACCATCTCCTGAATTTTGGAGGTATTTCATGCAGGATTAACACGACCCCTAGATTTCAAATTCCTATCAATAAATGAAGTCATCAGGAGGAGATTGGGGAGAGGTAAACACACCTGCAAGCTAAATACTTCAGCTCAGTGGGAAGATCCAGTTAATACTCCAGTTAACCAGTTTCATTCATTTGCCTCTCTCACTCTCCAGAGAGCTGTGTGTTGCTTCACCACTTTATTCACACGGTGGGGATGCAGCCCTGAAAACTGCCTCCCCACATGGCCTCCATACTTCATGATCTGGCACAAATGCTATCATCTCAAATACCAACAAATGGCAGGCATCTTTCGGTTGGTCATTTGGGCGGGGCTGATCTCCCTCTGGCAGACAGCGGGGATGCGTATGTGTAAACTCAGGACTACTTTGATCTTGTCCTGCATTGTATGTGGGTCTTGCCTTAACACTTGCTCCAGAGGAAAACGAAGACAGTCCCTTGGGAGCACAGCCACGTTCTTGGCTTTTTCTTTTTCTTTCCCAAAGCACTTGGCCCTGTCCACAAAGTAATGGCTCAATAACACCTGATAGATTAAGAGTACTGTAATAAACATAAATGCGGTTGAGGTCGATTTCGTTTGTGTTGCCACACCAAACTACACTAGTGAGTTTCAAATTGCCTTCATTGGCTTCACACTCCCACACAGTCCCTGGACAAGCGCTAAGCAATTGTGAAATCACCAAAAATGTCGGGAGCAGAGAGGAAATAAAGGGAAGCCGGGGCCTGAATGATCCTCCCTGAGTCATCATATCCTGAATGATGTAGCTTGGTGCCTCGGCGGAATGGGACCTGAGCAACTCGTGGAGAACGACCCCCGCCGCTCGCCAGCACTGTCGAGACGGGACCCCAAAGACTGACCCGCACCCATGTGCTTGAGCGCCCTCCTGTGGCCGCGCCGCAACCCCCATCGCGCGCGGCTCGCCCGCAGACCTCGGCTCCCCGCGGCTTAAGAAAAGAAAGACGCATAAAGTTTCCCAGCTAGGCGGTTTGCGAAAGGTCGAAGCCAAGTCCGGGAGCCTGCAAACGAGGGCGTGGCGGGAGTGACGCCGGGGCTGGGGGCCACCGCACGAGGTCCGGGTCCAGGCGGACCCCCTCAAATGCTCCAGGAGTCCTCCGGCAGGGTTAGGGGCCTCCAGATCCCGAGAGCGAAGGGCATCTTCGCTCCCCGTATCCGGACCTTACAGTGGGGAGCGGGAGGAGAGCCTGGGCCCACGCCAGGACGGGATGACCCTCCCCGGACTCCCCCACACCCAGCTATCCGCGCGCGCGTGGGGCCTTTGAGGTTGCTTTATTCCTTTTCTTAATTGGAGGGGGGCGCACCGGCTTCACTTGGCGCATTTTGATTCCCAGGATTCTGGGTGCCCCGAAGGGGCCCACCTGGAGTCCACTGCCCCACCCAAAGGCCACCTTCCCCTGCTGGGGTGACAAGTGCAAACTGCAATTCCCCTTTCTCCCTCCCCTCCACCCTTCTGGATTAGACGGTAACGTTCCACCAGGTTTCCCTGCCGTCCGTCGTGGGCTCGCCGGCTGGGAGGAGGCGGCGGGGGACGTGCCGCCCCGGGGCGAGGGTCAGAGGGGCCGGGAGCGAGAGAGGCCGGACCCGGCGCGGCGCCTACCTCTTCCACGGTGAGCGGCATGCAGATCCGGTACTCTTTCAGCAGCATGGTCCTGCCGGCCGTGGACCCCTCGGGGCGGGAAGCGGGGGACGCCCCCCGGAACAAAGCTGCAGCCCTGGCGCAGGGCAGGGATCCCGAAGCCCTGCGGTCGGAGCCAGCGGGAGAAACAGCCCGGCAGTGAGCTCAGCTCCGGGCTTCCTCCTCTCCGCCCGAGAGCATGTCAAGGTCTAGGTCCGGCTGTTCGCAGCTCCCCCGCCTCCTTCCTCGCCGAGGTCGGTCCTCCCGGAACGCGGCGTTGCAAAGTCAGGGAGGGAGGGCGGGAGCCCCGCTGGAAACCGCTCTGATCTGCAGCCCCAGGCGGTAGGAGCGGCCGTCAGATCAGGGCATGCCCGGTGGCAGGCGAGGGAGGAAAAAAAGAGAGATCCCCCCAAATTAAAACCAATGCACAAAAGTCACCAGCTCGATCCGCTTCTGAAACCAGACATGAACCCGGAGACCCCCCTTCGGCCGGTGTGCCCAACGCTAATTTACCAGGAACACATCGCAGCCGGAGATGCTGACTTTCCAGACAAAGGCTCGATAGGCTCCTCTCCCCGGGCGGTAAACAAGATCTCCTGCTCTTTTTAGGGCCGGTCCCCGAGGCGCTCCAGAGCTCACTAGGGCAGAAAAGGGAAGCCGCTACGGCCGGGCTTTGCAGAGCTGGGGCCCCGGGTCGCTCCAACCTAGGCTCGCGCTGCGAGGGGCGGGCGAGAGCAACCTGGCGCCTTCCGCGCGTGTCTCCTGCTCCGAGTCCCTCGGCTCTCCGAGAGCCGTGCGTGCCCGCAGTTTGCAGCCACCCAGTCGGGGCCGAGAGCCCGCGCGGAGCTGCAGTGTGCCTCGGGCCCGGGAGGCGCGTGCGGGCGGAGCCAGCGCCAGCGAGGCTGACATCAGCCGCGGCCGGGCGGGGAGCCCCATCCGGCCAATGGGGAAATGGCAAAGAATGTGGAGGATTTAAACAAAACAGCATGTCTCTGCCGGGCTGCTGCCAGACAGCCAGGCTGCCCCGGGGCCAGCACAGCCGGCCCTGGAGAACATCGGACAAGGGGGCTTCCCGAGACTCCTTTGCTCTCTGACTCTGTTCTCCACTGGGCCCTGAGCACCACAGCGCTCCGTCCAGCCACGCTGGGAAGCCTCTTGTTCCAATGAACAGAAGTGCTCCTTGACCTTTGGCAAAAATCTTCACAAATACCCACCACCAATGTTTTCACTTCGGTCCAGTAAGCAAGTCCAGCGCTGGAGAGGCCGTGGGATTTGGTTTCAGAAAAGGAATTCTGGAAAACTGAGGAGTGCAACAGTGTGAAAAAAAAGTGAAGTACAAACACAAAGACACACAAGTAGAGAAAAGGTGATAGGGACACAGCCTTTTTACTCTCCTGGCCGGGCTCTGCAGTCTGACTGCTGGCTTCTTCACAGTGCAGCAAGAAGAGGTTTTCGTGTCAGCACTCCTAAGTTCAAAAAGTCACAGTAAAATGTCAATGAAAATGCCTGGAGTGTTGGTATTTCGTCCATATTAAACAGATCCCTCATTTTAACCACAAGAGGCACATTCTTCAGTTACTCAGGAAGCTGCATGTAACTGCTGAAGTCTGTTTTTCATTTGTCTGGTATTTTTAAGCTTGTTTTTCTCAAAAGTTGCTGGATGAAAAATGCATCAGTTGCCACTATGCAGAATAACCTGTGTCATCTTTTCTCTGAAAAATATTCATGTTCTAAAGTCCCACAGCTACTCACAGAGCTTGGATGGTCATACAGATGGCCTCAATATCCTAGTATTTTAAATTATGATTAATAAATACTTATCCAGGATAACTATGGCGGGCAGTGGCAAAAATCCAGATGGATGGAGAGAATTTATAGCTGTGTGAACATCATGCAAAGCTTGATAGAAAAATGACACCCTCTATCCAACTTATATTTTCGTAAAAGTGCATTTCTAGATCAGTGTTTCCCAGAGTTGGCTCAGAAACATTCACAGCAGCTAATTAAGGCTAAACCCAATTCCTCGAGGTGGAAATTCTAAATCTGACACTGTAGTGTTGAATAATCACACATTGAAAAAGCCTGTGATACAGAAAGAAGCTCAGACTGTTTTACTTTTTTTCTACTTCTTACTTGAAAAGAAGTGGAGTGACTTCGCTAATACTCTTCCCAGAGGCAGCAAGGGAATGAATGTACCTGCCAGCCACAAACACGTGCACACAGAACATCCGACATCAGAATATGTAGATATATTCCTGGTTTCCTGGACGGTTCCTGGCATTGATTCTGTAAGTGTTTTACTGATGAGTATTATGGTTTTCTGAATTTTCAAAACTGCAAAGCAGCATGTCTGTGCACCTCTTCTTCCCTCTTGTAAGATGACTGCTCCACTGAACTCTTCCATTTCACTCTACCCATCTGCATGCCTGGTCACATTAATCTTGCTCAAGCACAGCTTTAATCCTGCAACCTTTTAGTGATTCTCCATGGCCTATTGAGCAAATGCAAATTCCTTGACAGGAGGATCAAGGTTTTGAATCTACCTTTCCCACAGAGCCAGTAGACCTGCCCCGAGACAAATCTGTTGGCTGGAGAGGCCTCCACTTTGCCTTGACTTTTCTGCTCCTGCCATTGCCGTCACAGAGAATCTCTCCCTACCCAACCCCACCTCCATCACCCAGATACCATTTTTCAGCTGGGCATTGACAATCTGTTTTTGGAAAGAGAATGGCAGCATGTTGGATCAGTTAGGGCAGAACACCAGAGGCAGATTTTTATATTATCAATACTATAATACTGTAGTACACAGAGGGGAAGGGCCTGAAATAGCGAATGAAGAAAAGAGAATGAATTTAAAAGATTTGTAAAGGTCTTGGGGATGGACTGGTTTTCTCTACAACAATGCATGGGGGAGGGGAGGGCAAAGGGAGAACTTATTCATTCATAATTCATTCACAGAAAGGGAGGAGACCGCCATCTACTGGTCACACACATTTTAACAAATGTTTTTAAGTCACTAAAGTCAGCAAGTCTGGCAAAAATTGTATCTTTCCTTTCAACCAGTGGAGTCCCGGCATTTAAATTATGCCTTGAAGGTGTTGCTATCATTACTGTGGATGATATAATGTTGCATTAACAACTTATAACCTACTGCTACTGATGATCACATATTAAAAAATGGAGGCAGACACAAAGGGCAAAAAAGAGGAAAAGTAAAGTTACCAGTGAATACCAATGACCAAAAGAAAAGAATATTAGCCTATGCTAATGTCTGTGACAGCTTTTATTCTCAGATGAGGGACAACCTATGAAGGCAAGGGTTCTGAAAAAATATGGAAGAAATTGCACATCAAAATCAATCATCAGGCCCTGGCCGGTTGGCTCAGCGGTAGAGCGTCGGCCTGGCGTGCGGGGGACCCGGGCTCGATTCCCGGCCAGGGCACATAGGAGAAGCGCCCATTTGCTTCTCCACCCCCCCCTCCTTCCTCTCTGTCTCTCTCTTCCCCTCCCGCAGCCAAGGCTCCATTGGAGCAAAGATGGCCCGGGTGCTGGGGATGGCTCCTTGGCCTCTGCCCCAGGCGCTAGAGTGGCTCTGGTTGAGGCAGAGCTACGCCCCAGAGGGGCAGAGCATCGCCCCCTGGTGGGCAGAGCGTCGCCCCTGGTGGGTGTGCCAGGTGGATCCCGGTCGGGCGCATGCGGGAGTCTGTCTGACTGTCTCTCCCCGTTTCCAGCTTCAGAAAAATACAAAAAAAAAAAATCAATCATCATAGGAGCTTTTTCAACTTGTTGATGCACCCCTCCCATTGAAACCTCTTCTCAGTTCGTGTGAAAAAGAAAAACTGTAAGGTCTCTAAGTAGCATCTAAAAGAAGAGTGAACCAGCAGTCTTTGTAACTATTCAAATCATGTTTTATTCCTAGCATACCCCTGGTACTTCTCAAGTAAAATATATGGTTCTTCCTGTTTCCTCTTTCCCAGTCACTGTATCTAAGGTCTGTGGGTCCATCAGGGCCCTACACAGAGCCATTCTAGATAACTCTTTACCTTTCTAGACAACCCAAAACACACGTATTTGAACTATTTATTTTGATTCTTGTGTGTATGCAAGGGTGGCCTTTATATATAAAATGTCACTACACCTGTTTTCCAACTCTCCAACATGATGGTAAGCTTCCAGAGGAGATGGACCATGTCCTATTTGTGTCATCTAGAAAATGTAACTGGGTGTGAGGGACATTGTAGGTACTCAATGAAGGTCTATTACATGTATGCACATATTAGTTTAGGGTTCTCAACCTCAACAAAATTGACATTTGGTGCCAGATAATTCTTTGTTGTGGAGGTCACTGTATGATTTTCAACAGCAACCTACTAAATATGTAGCAACTCCCCCCCCCCATGCCACCCATCACACACACATATACATGACCAAATACAGTACTGGGTATGGAGGGGGAACTCCTGCAATGGAGAACCACAGTATTAGTGTAACACTCATTAATCTCATCTAAACGTTTAGCTACTCCAAGAAGCAGCTTTTGGAGAGACTGACTTTCAGCTTTCAACTCGTCAAAATCAGGGTTTAAGGGACTTGGCTGGTTGGCTCAATGGTAGAGCATCAGTCTCCATGTGGATATCCCAGGTTTGATTCCTGGTCAGAGCACACAAAAGCAACCATCTGCTTCTCTACCCCTCTCCCTCTGTCTTCTCTCTCTACCTTTCCAGCACCCATGGCTCAGCTGACTCAAATGCATCAGCCCCAGGCACTTAGGATGGCTCCACTGAGCCTCTATCTCAGGCGCTAAAAATAGCTAGGCTGATGCCTGAGCAGGCCGTGGCACAATGGATAGAGCGGAGGTAGTCAACCTTTTTATACCTACCGCCCACTTTTGTATCTCTGTTAGTAAAATTTCCTACCGCCCACTGGTTCCACAATAATGGTGATTTATAAAGTAAGGAAGTAACTTTACTTTATAAAATTTATAAAGCAGAGTTACAGCAAGTTAAAGCATATAATAATAATAATTACTTACCAAGTACTTTATGTCAGATTTTCAGTAAGTTTGGCAGAATAAATCTTTTCTTTTAATTTTTTTTATTTTTTTTTTATTTTTTTACAGAGACAGAGAGTGAGTCAGAGAGAGGGATAGACAGGGACAGACAGATAGGAACGGAGAGAGATGAGAAGCATCATTAGTTTTTCATTGCGCATTGCAACACCTAAGTTGTTCATTGATTGCTTTCTCTTTTTTTTTTTTTCTTTTTTTTTTGTATTTTTTTTCTGAAGCTGGAAACAGGGAGAGACAGTCAGACAGACTCCCGCATGCGCCCGACCTGGATCCATCCGGCATGCCCACCAGGGGCGATGCTCTGCCCACCTGGGGGCGATGCTCTGCCCCTCTGGGGCATCGCTCTGCCGCAACCAGAGCCACTCTAGCGCCTGGGGCAGAGAGGCCAAGGAGCCATCCCCAGCGCCTGGGCCATCTTTGCTCCAATGGAGCCTTGGCTGCGGGAGGGGAAGAGAGAGACAGAGAGGAAGGAGGGGGGGTGGAGAAGCAAATGGGCGCTTCTCCTATGTGCCCTGGCCAGGAATCGAACCCGGGTCCCCCGCACGCCAGGCCGACGCTCTACCGCTGAGCCAACCAGCCAGGGCCTGATTGCTTTCTCATATGTGCCTTGACTGCGGGCCTTCAGCAGACCAAGCAACCCCTTGCTGGAGCCAGCGACCCTGGGCTCAAGCTGGTGAGCTTTTGCTCAAACCAGATGAGCCCTCACTCAAGCTGGCGACCTTGGGGTCTCAAACCTGGGTCTTCTGCATCCCAGTCTGACACTCTATCCACTGCGCCACCGCCTGGTCAGGCCAGAATAAATCTTTATAAAACAACTTACTATAGTTAAATCTATCTTTTTATTTATACTTTGGTTGCTCCGCTACCACCCACCATGAAAGCTGGAACGCCCACTAGTGGGCAGTAGGGGCCAGGTTGACTACCACTGGGATAGAGCATCAGACTGAGATGCTGAGGACCCAGGTTCTAAACCCCCCGAGGTCACCGGCTTGAGCACAGTCTCACCAGCTTGAGCATAGGGTTGCTGGCTTGAGCATGGGATCATAGACATGACCCTATGGTTGCTGGCTTGAGCCCAAGGTCGCTGGCTTGAGCCCAAGGTCACTGGCTTGAGTAAGGTGTCACTGGCTC
Organism: Saccopteryx leptura; assembly: GCF_036850995.1. Classification (NCBI taxonomy): domain Eukaryota; kingdom Metazoa; phylum Chordata; class Mammalia; order Chiroptera; family Emballonuridae; genus Saccopteryx; species Saccopteryx leptura. The sequence continues at coordinate 164,388,716 of NC_089507.1, forward strand.
AACTGGATTCTCCCTTCCCCCCAGTCAAGGCTCATATGAGAAAGCAGTCAATGAACAACTGAAGTGCCACAACGAAGAATTGATGCATCTCATCTCTCTTCTTCCTCCTGATCCGTCCCTCTGTCTCTGTCTCTCTTGCTATAAACAAACAAACAAATAAATAAAACTAGGTTGCAAGCATGGCCTCAGATGGGCAGAGCGTTGGTTCCAGATAGGGGTTGGTAGGGCGCACTTTATCTCTCCTCCTCTCACTTGGAAAAGAAGGAAAAAATAAATCAGGGCTTAAGGGGAAAAGGAATAAAACAAAATGTTACATCACATGCCTGACCAATGGTGGTGCAGTGGATAAATCGACCTGGAACGCTGAGCTCACCAGTTCAAAACCCTGGGCTTGCTTGGGCAAGGCACATATGGGAGTTGATGCTTCCTGCTCCTCCCCCTTCTTTCTCTTCTCTCTCTAAAATGAATTTAAAAAAATTTTTTTTAAATGTTACATCACAGTGATGAAAAGATGTCCCTTTGTCATTCCCATGCTCTGCTTCCAAAATAGCTCTTGATTGAGGGCTTGACCTTAACCTTGACCACTTGAGTCAAGTCATGTCTGCCAAGTTCTTCCATTGTGAAATGACTTTTTTTCTTTCCCATACTTCATTGCTTGGAAGTGAGTTAGTTATTAAGTGCACCCAACTCTCAAGGGAGCCTCACCTCCTTGAGGGAAGAGTATCCACATATATATGAAACTCTGTGAGATTTGTCCCCCTTCCCTCATTTATCAATTTACTTTTATCAGTGTGAACTCATGCATATGTATTTTATCCTTGAGTTATAATTCTACACTACATTAATTTTGTTGCTTAGATTGTTCCAGCTTTGGCCATTGGTAGCTCTTGCTGTTTGGTCCTTGTGTCCCTTTGACATGCCCCCATTTTTTTTTTGTATTTTTCTGAAGCTGGAAACGGGGAGAGACAGTCAGACAGACTCCCGCATGCACCCGACCGGGATCCACCCGGCATGCCCACCAGGGGCAAAGCTCTGCCCACCAGGGGGTGATGCTCTGCCCCTCCGGGGCGTCGCTCTGCCACGACCAGAGCCACTCTAGCGCCTGGGGCAGAGGCCAAGGAGCCATCCCCAGCACCCGGGCCATCTTTGCTCCAATGGAGCCTTGGCTGCGGGAGGGGAAGAGAGAGACAGAGAGGAAGGAGGGGGGGTGGAGAAGCAAATGGGCGCTTCTCCTATATGCCCTGGCCGGGAATCGAACCCGGGTCCCCCGCACGCCAGGCCGTGCCCCCCTTTTTAAAGGATAACTTTTGAAAATCAAATGCTATACTTTACAATTTATTTTATTTTATTTTATTAATTTAGAGAGAAGAGAAAGAGAGAAAGAGAAAGGCAGGTTTAAAAGAGGAATGGGAAGCACCCACTTGCAGTTGTTTCTCATATGTTCCTTGAGCAGGCAAGCCAGGGTCTTGAACCAGCAACCTCAGCATTCCAGGTTGACATCTTATCCACTGCACCACCACAATTAATTTTTATTGCATTGTATATTGTTTAATTCCAGCAAAGTCTATGTCTATGTATGCCTTTGTGTGTGTGTGTGTGAGTCTTTTTTAAACACCTGAATGTCTGACCTTGGTAGGTGCTAAGCAAACATTAAAATTAATTCTTGCCCTGGCCAAATAGCTTTGTTGGCTGGAGCATCGGCCCAAAGAGCAGAGGTTGCTGGTTCGATTCCTAATCAGGGCACATACAGGAATGGCTTGATGTTCCTGCCTCTCTCTCTCTCTCTCTCTCTTCCTTCCTCTATGGCTAAAATTAAATAAAAACTAAAAAAAAAAAAGACTACATTAAAAAAAAATTCATTCTTTTTTTTTTTTTTTTTTTTTATTTTATTTTTTTGTTTTGTTTTGTTTTTAGATTTATTTATTCATTTTAGAGAGGAGAGAGAAAGGGAGAGAGAGAGACAGCGAGGGAGAGAGATAGGAGAGAGAGAAGGTGGGGAGGAGCTGGAAGCATCAACTCCCATATGTGCCTTGACCAGGCAAGCCCAGGGTTTCGAACCGGCAACCTCAGCATTTCCAGGTCGACGCTTTATCCACTGCGCCACCACAGGTCAGGCAAAAAAAAAAAAAATTCATTCTTAATAAAACTTCACAAAGCAAGTCCTAAGGCAATTCTTATGTGTGGACCCATGTTTCAGGCCTCTAATAAATACAGAGAATGCCTTTGATGTGTAATTGCTTGTGCTGTGCAGTAAATGCTCATAAAATAAAAATTAATTGACAATGATGTGGTACAGAGCACTTCACTGAAAAAAATCTGGAGGGTCTGTGGCCAAAGTCATAGACTTGTCTTTTTTTTAAATAAACAAGCTAATAATAGCCTGACCAGTGGTGGCACACTGAGGTCCCAGGTTCGAAACCCCAAGGTTGCTGGCTTAAGTGCGGGCTTACCAGCTTGAGTACAAGGTTGCAAGCTTGAGCGTGGGATCATCAACATGATCCTTTGGTCGCTGGCTTGAGTAAGGGGTTACTGGCTCTGCTGCAGCCCCCCCACCCCCGTCAAGGCACGTATGAGAAGCCTTGAACAATTAAAGTGCCACAACTACGAGTTGACGCTTCTCATCTCTCTCCCTTCCTGTCTGTCTGTCTTTCTCTCAAAAAATATAAAAAAGAAAGAAAGAAAGAAAGAAAGAAAGAAAGAAAGAAAGAAAGAAAGAAAGAAAGAAAGCTAATAATAAATTTATCAAAGTTTAACTTTTTATTGCATTACCTATTTTGACAGAAATTGACAAAACTTAATGTTTTGGCATGAATTACAAGACTATAGATAACCTATACTCAATGAAAATTTTAGTAATGAAAAAAAAACAATGTCCTTGATCCTTAGTGTCCTTTAAGAGGATGCACCTGTGTAACCACAATTTATTGTACTCCTTTTTCTTTTTTAATTTTATTTATTTATTTATTTTTTTACAGAGACAGAGAGTGAGTCAGAGAGAGGGATAGACAGGGACAGACAGACAGGAACGGATAGAGATGAGAAGCATCAATAATTAGTTTTTCATTGCGCGTTGCAACACCTTAGTTGTTCACTGATTGCTTTCTCATATGTGCCTTGACCGCGGGCCTTCAGCAGACCGAGTAACCCCTTGCTGGAGCCAACGACCTTGGGTTCAAGCTGGTGGGCTTTTGCTCAAACCAGATAAGCCTGCGCTCAAGCTGGCGACCTCGGGGTCTCGAACCTGGGTCCTCTGCATCCCAGTCCGAAGCTCTATCCATTGCGCCACCGCCTGGTCAGGCTATTGTACTTCTTTAATGCCAAAGAATATTTAACCTAAATTATAAAATAATGTTGACACACCTGGAAAGAGTATTTCTTTTTTAAAAGTCTTTTTTTGTGTGTGTGTGGCAGAGACAGAGTCAGAGAGAGTCAGAGAGGGACAGACAGACAGGAAGGGAAAGAGATGAGAAACATCAATTCTTTGTTGCAGTTCCTTAGTTGTTCATTGATTGATTTCTCATATGTGCCTTGACTGCAGACCTAATGACCCCTTGCTCAAGCCAGCGACCTTGGGCTCAAGCTGGCAAGCCTTGCTCAAACCAGATGAGCCCACATTCAAGCTAGTAACCTCAGGGTCTCAAACTTGGGTCTTCCACATCCCAGTCCGACACTGTGCCACCACCAGGTCAGGCAAAAGAGTATTTCTTATTTGTGCAATGCCATAGATATGTCATATAATTTGACTTTTTTTTAAAATTTAAAAAAAAAAAATTTTTTAATTTGAGTTTTTGGGGGAACATTTTAAAAGTTACCAGAGAGAGAAAGAGGGAATTCTATTTGCTTATTAAGCATATGTAATCATTTATATCAAAACCCCAGCTTAGGTGACTATAGTTAGGCTGACCACTAGCCCCCTAAGATATCAGGTCCTAAACCCTGCAACCTGAAAATATCACTTTATTGGCAAAAGGGTCTGTGCAGATATGATTAAGTTAAGGATTTGAGATAAAGAGATTATCCTGGATTATCTGGGAGGGCCCTAAATACAATCACAGGTGTCTGTATAAAAGAAAGGATGAGGGAGATTTGACACACACAGAAGAGCAGGCCATGTGACCAGGAAGGCAGCGATTGGAGCGAGGAGGCCACAAACCAAGGAATGCCCTCAACCACCAGAAGCTGGAAGAGGCAGTGATGAATCGTGTCCTAGAACCTCCAGAGGAAGCATGGCCAAATAATACTGACTTCTGGACTCCAGTTTGTCAGAGTCAAGTTCTGTTTTTTTGTTTCAATTTATTTATTGGTTTTAGTGGGAGGAAGGGAGATAAACAGAGAGATAGAAGCATCAATCTACTCCTGCATAGGGGGAGTGTTTTTAAATTTTATTTATTCATTTTAAAAAGATAGGAAAGTAGAGAGAGAGAAACATCAATCTTCCTGTATGTACCCTGACCAGGAATTGAACCAACAACTTCTGCGTTTAGGGACAATGCTCTAACCAACTGAACTATCTGGCCAAGGTTCAAGTTCTATTGTTTTAAGCCACTAAGTCTGTAGTTATTTGTTACAACAGTGAGAGTAAATGAATATGATGCTTTAGTTATGACTTTGTATACCTGATATAATTGCACTTGACATGAAATTCTATACGGGACCCAGAGATTTACTCAAAAGGTAAAATACAGTATATTTTTCTTTACAAAATGATTCACAACAGATTTGAAAATACCAAGTTCTCCCACTGCCTTTAAAATCAACAATTTATAAAAACAAGTATTTTACACATGTCAGAAACATTTCTGCAATGTAAGCCTCATTGCTTTAAATATCAATATGCTAAGGATTCCTAACTTCAAATCTTTAGCCCAAATGACTCCCCTTAACTTGACATGCGTATATCCACTTGCCTTCTCAACACTGTCACTTGGATATCCAACAGGCACCTCAAACTTAACATATCCAAAACTGGGCAGCTGCCCTTGCTCCTGACTTAATCTCTTCCCTAATCTTCCATTTTGGTAAATGGCAACTCCATCTTCCCGGACAGTCAGGTCAAAGCTCTTGATGGCATGTTTGACCCCTCGCCCCTCACATCCAACAGCAAATCTTATCTTCAGATTATATCCAGATCTAGCCACCTCTCACCACTTCCACTGCCTCCACCTTAGTCCATGCCACCATTGTTTTCCTCTTGGATTACTGCAATAACCTCCCAACTAGTCTTCAGCTTCTGCCCAACCTAGTCACCACACAATAGTCAGAGTGATTCTTCTTTTTATTTTTTTTAAGATTTTATTTATTCATTTCAGAGAGAGGAGAGGGAGAGAGGGGGAAAGAGAGAAGGAGAGAAAGAAGGGGGCAGGAGCAGGAAGCATTAACTCCCATATGTGCCTTGACAGGCAAGCCTGGGGTTTCAAACCGGTGACTTCAGTGTCCCAGGTTGATGTTTTGTCCACTATGCCACCACAGGCCAGACCAGAGTGATTTTTTCACTAGGTAAGTCAGCTCATGCCAATCCCTCTTCCCATTTTACTCAGATTAAAAACCAAGTCCTTATAATGGCCAACTTGCCCTAAACTTCATATCCTACAACTTGACCCTCACTTATTCTGGTCTTCAAAGAGGCCAGGCATGACCTGACTGCTCTCACCCCAGGGTTCCTGCTCCTGCGTCTCTCTGCCTGGAATCTTCATCCTCCAGCTATCTGCAAGATTCCCTGACGGACTTGAAGTGCTGGCTCACTAGTGATGCCTTCCTTGACCACCTCTGAAACACTATCACCTCCAGTACATATTTACACATGTGTCTTCTCTCATTAGAATGTTCACTTTACAAAGGCAGGAGGAACTTTGAGTCAGCTATGAGCACAGCCTGTGAGATGAACATGCCAGAAATGCCAAATCTGACCAAAAATATACCAAAATTAGTAATCAATATATATAGGCACATTATTTTCAATAATTAGTATCATAATATACATTACTATTCTTCTTTCTTTCTTTCTTTCTTTTTTTTTTAAAGAAAGGCAGACTGCCACATGCAGCGCCTCACTTGGATGTGTCTGGAGTCTTGGAAGCTTGACTACCCTACGTTCTCCTACAAATGGAGCTTGAGACTTGTTTGGAGGTTCTAGCAGGGGAGCGCAGCTACTCGTATACCCTTGACCGAAGAACGGTTCTCTCCTCTAGCGGGGAAGGTCGTCCTCTTCGGCCGAGCGCGCAGCTTCGGGAGGGACGCACATGGAGCAGTGAGGGAGGAAGGGGACACCCGCCTAGCCAGCCAGATCAGCCAAATCAACCCTGGCGATCAATGGGGTGACAGATGTCGCAGCCAGATCGCCCTCACATCCCTATTCTTCTTTCTGAATAAATTTTTTCTAATCAGTATTTCATCCTTCCAGATTCCTTATTCTTCCACTGCCTATTTTTCTCCTCTGAAATCAAATTCTTTCTAACAAAGTTACAAATTTAATCTCCCATTCACTCAAACAAAGGATTATAAAAAGTCTGTCTATACTATGGGGCTCTTACCTATTTTCTCTTCCCATTGGTGACATTTTTACTGAGTTCCCTCTTTATTACTTCCCTTTAATTTTTTGTTTCCTTTGTAAGCTTACCCCCTAGAATTCAACTTGCTTTTTGTTGTTGTTATTACTTCCAATCTTAGGGAAGAAAGGCTTCAGTTTGGTGTGGGAATCAATTAGAGTTTTCTCTACCTATTTGCCTCTTTCTTATTCACTCCTCACACTCTTTCTTTTCTTTTCTTTTATTTCCCCACACACTCTTTTGGTTCTGGACACCACAACTGTTTATTCCATCGCACTTTGTTACTTTTTGTCTTTTCTAACTCTTCTCACAAAATGTAGACCTCCCAATCCTCATGTCTATTCCAGTCAGTTTAAACCAACTGCACACCAAATATACAGCCAGAAAACATCTTAGCCTACCATACTGGCTCCTAGAGTGTGTTTCAGAAATATGTAAGGGAGTTTTGAGGGGAGATAGTAACATGTAATTGGGATGCTAGACATCTACAATGCAAGAAACTTACACAATGAAACACTGTCCCATGTTCCATCAGACTTTTCAATGACTTGCTAGACACCTACCTATGTGTCTAAGACCTAGGCTCTAATTCCATTTTACTGATTCCAAGCTATTCTATTTTTTTTCTTTTTTTCTTTTTGTGACAGAGACAGAAATAGGGACAGATAGGGACAGACAGACAGGAAGGGAGAGAGATGAGAAGCATCTCATCTTTGTTGCGGCACCTTAGTTGTTCATTGATTGCTTTCTCGTATGTGCCTTGACCCGGGGGCGACAGCAGACGGAGGGACCCCTTGCTCAAGCCAGCAACCTTGGGCTCAAGCTAGTGTGTGTGCCTCGCTCAAACCAGATGAGCCCATGCTCAAGCCAGTAACCTGGAGTTTTGAACCTGGATCCTCCACGTCCTCATCCAATGCTCTATCCACTGCACCACTACCTGGTCAGACTTTAAAGTTTTAATACGAACTAAAATTTCTAAGAATTCTTCTTTGTGAAAAACAATGGAAGATTATATTTTGATACAATCAGAACTTTATCAAGAAGTTCTACACTATTTGGGAAAAATCATGCCACCAACAGAAAACCCTTATGATGCTTGAGGAACCAATAGAACATAACTATTGCAATTGTAGCTTTTGCATTTATAGCCATTGTTTATGCATACAAGCAAATGACACTTAGTATTTTCTACTGTAGAAATGTTTCAGCATTTATATTTTGAAGTATATATTATTTCGCTGTTTTGCAATGTTTCTCCTTTACATTACAACTGGGATTACTTTTTTTTTAATTGTGTGTAGATAGGTTATATTATCCACAGTTTTCATTACAGAACAATATTTTTAAAGGTTACTCAGCATATATAAACGGATGTTGGTGCGGATTAAATAGAGAACCAGGACATGACAGGTAGACCACTCCAAGATTTCCCATTTGCTTCCCAGTCTTCTGTGGACACTTTGAGCACACCATAAACGACCTCATTTTCATTTTCAAGGATCCTAAGCTTTTTCATAAGGACCCTAATGGTGCGGATGGTAATAAAGAAAACTTGTGTGGTTCTTAAGAATTAAAAGTTTCGCACTGTGACCTCGTTCGATGCTCACAGGAGTCCTACAGTGAAATGCATATAAAATGTCTTTCTAAAGAATCTAACCAACTATTGTGTATTATAGTAAAAATGAAAACAAACCGAAAATACTTTACTTGAGCTGCTGCCATATCGTCATGGATGAGCTGTCAGAGATCACACAGATTAAGCCACCAAGACTCTCAACCAGATGAGACCTTAGAACTGTTTTTCTTTAGGGTTTATTTCAGCCTGCTCCTGTAGAAATGAGAAAACCGAGATTTGAAAAAAGTTAAGCGATCTGCCCACAGCTCTGAGATAGCATAACATTTCAAAACCGCGGTGCAGGGATATTTATGACGACCTATATTCTATTACATTGGATTTTCTCACCGCAAATTTTGCCTGAGAAGCCTGTCACCAAGGACAAACCTACGCGGGCGACAGGGCGCGCGCCCCGCCCTTGCCCAGCCCACTACGGCTGTCCGCGGCACTGCCTGACTGGCGGCCAGCGTAGGGGGCCTCGTGGGGTCCTTCGCATGGGCTCCCCACGCACCGCCTGAGCGGGGACGCAGGCGGCTTCCGCTGTGGGTAACGAGTGGTGGCCGAAGCAGGGGAACCTCGAGGGAGAGGCTCAGGCAGATACCATGGCGGACGGCGGCTCGGAGCGGGCTGATGGGCGCATCGTCAAGATGGAGGTGGACTACAGCGCCACGGTGGACCAGCGTCTGCCCGAGTGCGAGAAGCTCGCCAAGGTGAGGGGAGGCCGGCTGTCGGTCGGCGGGCGGCAGGGGCTGAGTCACGGCGCGGAGCGTGCTTAGGCCTCAGGAGCCCTGAGGGCTGGGGCACGCATCCTCAGCCCGGGTGGGGCCTGGCTGGGTCCGACCCCCCAGGTCTGCTGGATCGGGGAGACGCCAGGCGGGGCGCGCTGGTGCGTACCGCTTTTCAGACCCTCCCCAGGGCAGATGGTCACTTCCACCCTGTAGTTGTCGGGGCCCGCTCGTACTTCTTGCGTTTCCTTGGATACCGTTGACTGTTCACTTCGGTACTTTCCCAGGGGGTAAGGCCGCATCAGCATTCCGGCTATAGATCAGGGAGTTTCGTTCTGTGGCTCTTGCTTAATCAGTTGTGTCAAGTTGTTTCTCGATCATGGCGATGAGCCTGGCCTTTGGCCAAAAAAGGGGGCAGGAAAGTGACAGTGCGAGGTGATTAATACAGGCTTTCCGACCTGGAGGAGGCCCTGGACATAAGGAATTAGACAAGTCATGCCTGGCGGTGGATGCCATACCAGATTAAATCAAGTATTGTTGTAACACAGAAGGAAGTTGTTCATTCCTACTGATGGGACAAGGGAAGGTTTTACAGGGAAGCTAGTGTTTGTGTAGGGCCCCGAAGGATGAGTAAGATTGGGTTGGGAAGGAGTTACTCCCACAGTGGGAACTACATAAGTAAAGACAAATAGGCACAGACAAAAATGCAGAATAACACTAATTAGCAGAGTTATTGAACAGTCGTTTAGCCCAATTGCTTATCTCCCATAGGGTCGAAATTTAACTTGGCCCAGACATTTGTCACACCCCCTGCTATGGGTCGGGCAACTTTGTGTATCATTTTAAGTATGCGCAAAGAAACCAAAGCTCAGAGTTATTTATCCAGTGTTACAGTTCTGACTAGGGTGTGGGTGGTCGCTAAGGCCTCATTATTCTTAGGCCTCGTTAAATTTCTTGATCCATCTCCAGGCACAGGCATTCACTGGGATGTTTTCACTAATAGGGTTGTTTTTGTCCCTAACAAGCCTACTGCATAAGTACATTAAAGTGTAACAAATTCAGTGACAGGCGGAATGACAAGTAACACTTCACATTTAGTCTTAGAAAGAAAACATTTTAATGCCTTTTATTCCAACAAAGAACTTAATGAGGCTTTACAAAAAACAAGGATAGAGAAAGATGGTGAAGTTGATTCACCCATATTTCTTAGGTTCAGTGCACTTGATGGAGTGGAGCCATGAATTCCTCTCTGAGCTTTCCCATGGAGAGTCAAGAAACATCATCAGGCCCTGGCTGGTTGGCTCAGTGGTAGAGCGTCGGCCTGGCGTGCAGAAGTCCCAGGTTCGATTCCCGGCCAGGGCACACAGGAGAAGCGCCCATCTGCTTCTCCACCCCTCCCCCTCTCCTTCTTCTCTGTCTCTCTCTTCTCCTCCCGCAGCCGAGGCTCCATTGGAGCAAAGATGGCCCAGGCGCTGGGGATGGCTCCTTGGCCTCTGCCCCAGGTGCTAGAGTGGCTCTGGTCGCAACAGAAGCGATGCCCCCAAGGGGCAGAACATCGCCCCCTGGTGGGCAGAGCTTTGCCCCTGGTGGGCATGCCGGGTGGATCCCGGTCGGGCGCATGCGGGAGTCTGTCTCCCGTTTCCAGCTTCAGAAAAATATAAAAAAAAGAAAAGAAACATCATCAGTTACTTAAGGGTTGGAAAACTCAAGGCACCTGCTGCAATGCCAGAGAGGTAACAATGGCTGACATTAATCAAGTAGTTTCTGCAGTGCCAAACACTCTTATAAGTGCTTTCATGCAGTAACTCATTTGTTTCCTATCTCAGCCCTGTGTGACAGGTTTTTTTAAGAGAGAGAGAGAGAGAGATGGGGATGGGGGGACAGGCAGGAAGGGAGAGAGATGAGAAGCATCAAACTTGTAGTTGCAGCACTTTAGTTGTTCATTGATTGTTTTCTTATATGTGCCTTGGGGGGGGGGGTGCTGCAGCAGATCCAGTGACTTGTGGGGTCATGTCTATGATCCCACGCTCAAGTCTGCGACCCTGTGCTCAAGCCTACAACCTCAGAGTTTCGAACTGGGTCCTCAGCATCCCAGGCCAATGCTCTACCACTGTGCCACCGCCTGGTCAGGTTTGATAGTTATTATTATTATTCCTACTTTACAGAGAGCAGGCTAGGAGACTTGAAGTCGCATGCTCCTCAGTCAGACAGGAGCAATGGCTGACATTAATCGAGTAGTTTATGTACTAAAACAGATTAGTGTCCATTTTTGAAATATTGAGGTATTTCATATAAAAAAAATCTATATTCCTGATTTTCTAGTAAAGTACTAGTAAAGTAAAAGGATGCAAACCCAGGCAGACATGTTCTAGAGCTTATGCTCTCACCGTGCTGTCCTGCCTAGTGGGCCACGTATAAGGAAAACCTGAATGTCTGAACACCTGCCCGGAGAAAAGGGCAATAACTCTTCACCTCCAGTTAATCTTTGCCAATTGGAGATGAAGGCTAAGCCTTGTTAACTCTTCTGTTTTGAGGGAGAAAATCCGGAATATAGATTTTTTTATATGGAATTCCTCAATATTTCAAAAATGGACACTAATCTGTTTTAAAATACTATCTGAGCCAATACCAGGTAGATCAAATAAAATAAATTTACAGGCCAAAGTCAGCCCCTAAACAACCACTTTGGGATTAATAAAATGACAGTATCCATAAGGTAGAAACCATTTACTTTTAAAAAAAATACAGCTATGTACTGGGAGAAAAAAATCCTCACTTTATCCATGTCTTCTGATAGTCTACTGTGTGTAAGACCTAGTCAGTGCATTGTGAGGGGCATAAAGATTATTAGACAATGCTCTTGCCCTCAAGTAGGTTATAGGCCAATAAGAAAAAAAAATTCACTGCTGCAGTTGTTTTAGTGACTAAATGTATGTCATTTATTCAGAATATTGTTGTTAATGCTCAAGACAGTTGATTCATTTTAGAGAGGGGAGAAAGAGAGAGAGGGGAGGAGGAACAAGGAGTGTCAACTCCCATATGTACCTGGACCAGGCAAGCCCAGGGTCTTGAACTGACGATCCAGGTCATTACTTTATTAACTGTGCCACCACAGGTCAGGCCTGTTTTGTTTTTTATTTCGAGCCTACCAGTAAAATTGAAGAAAATTTTTATTTTCATTTCACTTGTAAGAGACCTAAGGTTCAGGCAGCTAAAAGTGGTTTATCCAAGGCCTACAGCAGAGCCAGATCAAGCTCGGGTCTCCTAGGAACATGAGTAGTATTGTTCTTGCTACATACCACAACCCCTTTAAGGGACTATCCCTTTCATGCTTGCTTTTTTTTTTTTTAATTTTTTTTTTTTTTTACAGAGAGAGGGATAGACAGAGACAGAGAGACAGGAACAGAGAGAGATGAGAAGCATCAATCATCAGTTTTTTATTGCGACACCTTAGTTGTTCATTGATTGCTTTCTCATACGTGCCTTGACTGTGGGGCTACAGCAGACCAAGTAACCCCTTGCTCAAGCCAGTGACCTTGAGTGCAAGCTGGTGAGCCTTGCTCAAACCAGATGAGCCCACGCTCAAGCTGGCGACCTCGGGTTCTGGAACCTGGGTCTTCCGCATCCCAGTCTGACACTCTATCCACTGCGCCACCGCCTGATCAGGCTCATGCTTACTTTCTTTAAGAAACTTTTGAATGTAAAAGACATTTGAAGATGAAAATTATATGCATATCGAGACTTTTATAAAGATGTATCAAGGGAGAAAATCATACGTAGCAGAAGCCTTCAAAAGGCCAACTGAAGTCTGGAGCTAAGTGGTCAAATTGCCAGATCTCTCCCATTCAATTCTCCTGCAGTTGTGACCTAGTACAATTCTGTTTCTGTGTCCCGACACTCACCTAACAAATAACAATAATAGCCTGACCTCTGGTGGCACAGTGGATAAAGCGTTGACCTGGGAACACTGAGGTCGCTGGTTCAAAACCCTGAGCTTGTCTGGTCAGAGCACATGTGGGAGTTGATGCTTCCTGCTCCTCCCCCCCCTTTCTCTCTCTCTCTCCTCTCTCTCTCTCTCTCTCTCTCTCTCTCTCTTCGCTAAAATGAATAAATAAAAACATTTTTTTTAAAATAATAACTAATATTTATTGCGGTGTGAGTTTTATATAATGCTAGCTATTATGGTGATGATTATGTTTCAGACATATCTTCACAGGTATTGCTTTAATCTTTATACCAACCCTGTGGGCTAGAAACTATGACTATGCCCATTTTACTAAAGAGAAAATTGAGAGAGAGGATATCTTGCCCAAGGTAACATAGTGATAAAGCTGGGATTTAGACCCGAGCAGTCTGGCTACAGATCCTTTGGGGGGTTTTTTGTTTGTTTTGTCTGTTTTTTTAAATTTTTTTACAGGGACAGAGAGAGAGTCAGATAGAGGGATAGATAGGGGGAACAGACAGACAGGAACGGAGAGAGATGTGAAGCATCAATCATCAGTTTTTCGTTGCGACACCGTAGTTGTTCATTGATTGCTTTCGAGCCAGTGACCTTGGGTCCATGCTAGTGAGCTTTTTGCTCAAGCCAGATGAGCCTGTGCTCAAGCTGGCAACCCCAGGGTCTCGAACCTGGGTCCTCTGCATCCCAGTCCGACGCTCTATCCACTGCGCCACCGCCTGGTCAGGCCAGATTCTTTTTTTTAACCATTACATTCTATTGTGTCTTCAGTTGATATTTGAGGACCCTGAATTAGGTTGGTGAGATAATTAAAGTGACAATAGTTATTGTTTCATCCTTGTATCAGGGAGTTAAAAATCTAAAGAGAGCCTTTTCTGAGCTGTAAAGATAATAGTTTTTAGCAGTTCTTAATACATGCAGGAGTCCCCCTCTCCTTTTTAATTTTAGTGTATTTGCTAGATGTTTATATGAGAACTACTTTAAAAAAAATTTTTTTAAGACTATTTTAGAGAAGAGAGAGAGAGAAGGGGGGCGGGGGGAAGAGCAGGAAGCATCAACTCCCATATGTACCTTGACCAGGCCAGCCCAGGGTTTTGAACCTGTAGCCTCAGCGTTCCAGGTCGTTGCTTTATCTACTGCGCCACCACAGGTCAGGCGGGGACTACTTACATTCTTAAATTGAATATATCCTTTGGTTCTCCTTTCTCTTAATTTTTTATTTTATTTATTGTTAGAGAGAAGAAAGAAACAGAGAAAGGAGGATGGGGAGGAGCAGGAAGCATCAACTCATATCATAGTAGTTGCTTCCCATAGTTGCCTTGACTGGGCAAGCTCAGGGTTTTGTACCTATGACCTCAGCATTCCAGGTTGAATGCTTTATCCATTGTGCCATCACAGGCCAGGCTCTTTTCCTTTCTCTTAATGTCTTTTCACTTCATTAGGTCACCTGCAGTCTTTTCTCAAGGTTAATATTAAAAATAAAGAGTAAGCCTGACCTGTGGTGGCGCAGTGGATAAAGCATCAACCTGGAAATGCTGAGGTTGCCGGTTCGAAACCCTGGGCTTGCCTGGTCAAGGCACATATGAGAGTTGATGCTTCCAGCTCCTCCCCCCTTCTCTCTCTCTGTCTCTCCTCTCTCTGTCTCTCCTCTCTCTCTCTCTCTCTCTCTCTCTCTGTCTCTCCCTCTCCTCTCTAAAATGAATAAATTTAAAAAAAATTAAAATAAAGAGTAGCGGCCTGACCAGGCAGTTGCACAGTGGATAGAGCGTCAGACTGGGAAGTGGAGGACCCAGGTTCGAAACCCTGAGGTTGCCAGCTTGAGCGAGGGGGGGTCATCTGGTTTGAGCAAAGCTCACCAGCTTGAGCCCAAGGTCATTGGCTCGAGCAAGGGGTTACTTGGTCTGCTGAAGGCCCACGGTCAAGGCACATATAAGAAAGGAATCAATGGCCTGACCTGTGGTGGCGCAGTGGGTAAAGCGTCGACCTGGAAATGCTGAGGTTGCCGGTTCAAAACCCTGGGCTTGCCTGGTCAAGGCACATATGGGAGTTGATGCTTCCAGCTCCTCCCCTACTTCTCTCTCTCTGTCTCTCCCTCTCCTCTCTAAAATGAATGAATGAATAAATAAATAAATAAAAAGAAAGCAATCAATGAACAACTAAGGTGTTGCAACGAAAAAAAACAATGATTGATGCTTCTCATCTCTCTCCGTTCCTGTCTGTTCCTATCTGTCCCTCTCTCTGTCTCTGTCACACACACACACACACACACACACACACACACACAGAGAGAAATATAAATAAACAAACAAACAAATAAATAAGTAAAGAGTAGCATGACTTTACTGGGTAGCTCGGTTGATGAGAGCATTGTCCCAGTACACCAAGATTGCAGGCTTAATCCCTGGTCATGTCACATACAAGAGTCAACAGATTGATGTTTTTCTCTCTCTAAAATCAATCAATAAATAAAGAGGAGGTATAATATAAAAGAGTTTACTGATGTTTAGCAGCTTCAGCAAACACTCATTTTAAAAATAACTAATTTAAAAGGATTGGTATAGCCTGACCAGGTGGTGGCGCAGTGGATAGAGTGTTGGACTGAGATGCAGAGGACCCAGGTTCGAGACCCCGAGATCACCAACTTGAGTGCAGGCTCATCTGGTTTGAGCAAAAAGCTCACCAGCTTGGACCCAAGGTCACTGGCTCGAGCAAGGGGTTGCTCAGTCTGCTGAAGGCTCGCGGTCAAGGCACATAGGAGAAAGCAGTCAATGAACAACTAAGGTGTTGCAATGCGCAACAAAAAACTAATGATTGATGCTTCTCATCTCTCTGTTCCTGTCTGTCTGTCTATCCATCTCTGACTCTCTCTCTCTCTTAAAAAAAATAATTTAAAAAAATAATAAAAAAGGATTGGTATAAAATTTCAGCTACTTATGGTAACTTCTGACAACTTCTTACTGGATTTTTCTTATTTGTGGTAACTTCTTACTCGCTTTTTCTTACCATTTAGATCAGCTGATTTAGATTGTCTAACAAATCATTAAAAGACTGGCTTCAAGCCCTGGCCAGTAGCTCAGTTGATTAGAGAATCATCCCAAAACACCAAGGTTGCGGTTCAATCCCCAGTCAGGACATATAAGAGAAGCAACCAATGAATGCATAACTACAGTGGAACAACAAATGAATGCTTCTTGCTCTCCTTCTCTTCCTATCTGTCTCTCTAAAATTAATAAATTTTTTTAATGTTTTAAAAATTATTTTAAAAAATTATTTTAAAAAAAGATTAGAGCCATTTGAGTTAAGGAATGGGCACCGGCATACGGAATTTATAGATACCCAACGTGTACTGATGTTAAACAAACTCCTCAGTCATCTACCTCATTCACAAGGATTATTTTAATGAGAAAAAGGATTCACAAAAGTCCTGTGTTCCAACAAGTCGGTTTTGATAGCTGTGGCCACTTTGTTCCTCTGAGTTAGAAGGCAGCATTGAGGAGGTGGAATTTCAAGAACTATGTGATTAGACAGGAAAGGAAGGAGGAAGATGTTTAGTCATAGGATTGAACATGGAAGATGAAGGCAGGGGAAGTGACATGGTTAGAGAATTGGGAGTTGTATTTAATGAAGTTGATAGTAGTGTTCCTCAAATGGCACTGAATTGTTAGCTGTATAACTTGTCACATCCTACTTACCATGACAGTAAAAATCAGGGATTTTAAGCCATTAAGATAGACTGACTAGTTCAGGTCAGTGTCAGTACATTCAGTGCATTCTCTGGGCAATTGCAAGGGAACCAACAATTAATTAAACGAGGTCCAGTCCTAAAGGAACTTACAGGCAAGACTGCACATTAACAGCTGGCACAGGAATAAAGTGATGAACCATGATAGCTACAGAAGCAACATTATGTGCTTGTCCAGGTGCAGAGCACCGAAGAGTGATCAACAATATAGACACTGTCCCTGCTTTTAGTTTGCATTCTAGTGAGATTACAAAGACAGTAAACATTAAAATAGAACAGAATTGCCCTGGCCGGTTGGCTCAGCGGTAGAGCGTCGGCCTGGCGTGCGGGGGACCCGGGTTCGATTCCCGGCCAGGGCACATAGGAGAAGCGCCCATTTGCTTCTCCACCCCCCCCTCCTTCCTCTCTGTCTCTCTCTTCCCCTCCTGCAGCCAAGGATCCATTGGAGCAAAGATGGCCCGGGCGCTGGGGATGGCTCCTTGGCCTCTGCCCCAGGCGCTAGAGAGTGGCTCTGGTCGCGGCAGAGCGACGCCCCGGAGGGGCAGAGCATCGCCCCCTGGTGGGCAGAGCTTTGCCCCTGGTGGGTGTGCCGGGTGGATCCCGGTAGGGCGCATGGGGGAGTCTGTCTGACTGTCTCTCCCCGTTTCCAGCTTCAGAATAATACAAAAAAAAAAAAATAGAACAGAATTTGGGGTCATTGTATAGCAGAAAGTCAGTGGGCTTGAGTGGAAAAGGAGATGCTGAGTGACTTGATATTAGAGAGTATTATCTAAGACATCTTTCTGAGAAGGTGAATTTTTTTTTTAATTTTACTTATTTATTTTTTTTTGGTATTTTTCTGAAGTTGGAAACGGCAGGCAGTCAGACAGACTCCCGCATGCGCCCGACCGGGATCCACCCGGCCCGCCCACCAGGGAGCGATGCTCTGCTCATCTGGGGTGTTGCTCTGTCACAACCAGAGCCATTCTAGCACCTGAGGCAGAGGCCATGAAGCCATCCTCAGCACCCGGGCAAACTTTGCTCCAGTGGAGCCTCGGGACGGGAAGAGAGAGACAGAGAGGAAGGAGAGGGGGAGGGGTGGAGAAGCAGATGGGTGCTTCTCCTGTGTGCCCTGGCCGGGAATAGAACCCGGGACTCCTGCACACCAGGCCAACGCTCTACCACTGAGCCAACCGGCCAGGGCCAACTGAGAAGGTGACATTTAATGTTTCATTGATACTTGCAGTCCATTGCTCCATAGCAGTGTGTGATTCCTTCACATGTAGGGGTCAGGTCTTTAAAACCCATAATTCTGAATTTGAATGCTATACAGTAAGCTACACACTGTTGATCACTGTCATGTGAGTAACAGTAATTGCAAACTTGACAGGAAGTGACCTTAAATAAACAGTTATTTTGTATTTTAACTATTTTTGCATTACATTGTGTTGCCAGGTGGTAACTGTTTCCCTCTGGAGATTACTTTGATCAAAAACAAAGGGGCCCTGGCTGGTTGGCTCAGTGGTAGAGCATCGGCCTGGTGTACAGGAGTCCCCGGTTCTATTCCCGGCCAGGGCACACAGGAGAAGCGCTCATCTGCTTCTCTACCCCTCTCCCTCTCCTTCCTCTCTGTCTCTCTCTTCCCCTCCCGCAGCCAAGGCTCCATTGGAGCAAAGTTGGCCCAGGTGCTGAGGATGGCTCTGTGTCCTCTGCCTCAGGTGCTAGAATGGCTCTGGTTGCAACAGAGCAACGCCCCAGATGGGCAGAGCATCGACCCCTGGTGGGCGTGCCAGGTGGATCCCGGTTAGGCGCATGCGGGAGTCTATCTGACTGCCTCTCCGTTTCCAGCTTCAGAAAAATACAAAAAAACCCAAAAAACCCCACAATTTCTTTCATTTATGATTAGACAGTTTCTAAGTAAAACCCTTTTCATTACTTCCAATACATTCATTATTATTAATTATCAGTATTGTAACTGTGTTTTTTGTGCTGTGGTTTTATTTTGTTTTTATTAATAGGATGACTTGTTTTTGCCCTGGTATATTATCATTTAGGTTTATATTGTTTGAATTTTGCTTTTTTTTTTTCTTTTTTAAAAAGGAGAGAGAGGGTTAGGTAGGGACAACAGACAGGAAGGGAGAGAGATGAGAAACATGAACTTGTAGTTGTGGCACTTGAGTTGTTCATTAATTGTTTTCTCATATGTGCCTTGAGGGAGGGTACGGACTTCAGCTGAGCCAGTGACCCTGAAGCTCAGGCCAGTGGTGTTGGGGTTATATCTATGAGCCAATGCTCTCTCAGGCAACCTGTGCTCAAGCCAGTGACCTCGGGCTTTTGAACCTGGGTCCTCAGTATCTCAGATCGATGCACTATCTACTGCGCCACTGCCTGGTCAGGCTGAATTTTGATATTTTCATTTCTTAATATGTCCCAAGGAGAATGTTTTATGCGGTAGAGGTTATTATCAGTAGGCCAAAAGAGGTGTATTTCATTTGGATCAATATCTGCCCAAAAGCATACTTGGTATAGCAGGTGTGGGTATTGCCAAGTGGTCTCATTTTTCTTCAGCACAATTATTAATTTTTAAAGTCACTGCTAAATTAAACTACAGTTTCTTATCTTTTTACCACCAAATATCCTTTTTTTTTTTTTTTTTTTTAAGTGAGACAGACTCCCGCATGTGTCCTGAGCGGGATCCACTCGGCAACCGCCATCTGGGAATGATGCCCAAATCAACCGAGCTGTTCCAGCACCGTAGGCTGGCACTCGGACCAACCAAACTATCCTCAGTGCTCACGCTTGAACCAGTCGAGCCACTGGCTGTGAGAGGGGAAGAGGAGGGAGAGAGGAGCAAATGGTCACTTCTCATATGTGCCCTGACCAGGGATTGAACCCAGGTGCCTGCACGCCAGGCCAACAGTCTATCCACTGAGCCAATCAGCCAGAGCCTACCACTAAATTTTCCTTTTATTCCTTCTCAAAAGTTCCTATTTTGCCTGACCTGTGGTGGTGCAGTGGATAAAACCATCGACCTGGAATGCTGAGGTCACCGGTTTGAAACCCTGGGCTTGCCTGGTCAAGGCACATATGGGAGTTGATGCTTCCTGCTCCTCTCCCTGTTCTCTTTATCCCCTCTCTCTGAAAATGGATAAATAAAATCTAAAAAAAATTAAAAAGAAAAAGTTCATGTTTCAAATTATTTGTTATGGTAA
Source organism: Saccopteryx leptura (assembly GCF_036850995.1). Lineage (NCBI taxonomy): Eukaryota > Metazoa > Chordata > Mammalia > Chiroptera > Emballonuridae > Saccopteryx > Saccopteryx leptura. Next base: position 164,408,492 of record NC_089507.1, read on the forward strand.
TTTATAGAAAATTTTCCATTTTTATTCTTTTCTTTTTTTTCTTTTTCTTTTTTGTATTTTTCTGAAGCTGGAAACGGGGAGGCAATCAGACTCCTGCATGCACCCGACTGGGATCCACCCGGCACTCCCACCAGGGGGCGATGCTCTGCCCATCCGGGGCGTCGCTCTGTTGCGACCAGAGCCACTCTAGCGCCTGAGGCAGAGGCCATGGGGCCATCCCCAGCGCCCGGGCTATCTTTTGCTCCAATGGAGCCTTGGCTGCGGGAGGGGAGGAGAGAGACAGAAAGGAAGGAGAGGGGGAGGGGTGGAGAAGCAGATGGGCGCTCTCCTATGTGCCCTGGCCGGGAATTGAACCCAGGGCTCCTGCACACCAGGCCGATGCTCTACCACTGAGCCAGCCGGCCAGGGCCTCCATTTTTATTCTTTAAAGACGTGTGGCCTGACCAGGCAATGGCGCAGTGGATAGAGCATGAGCCTGGGACGTGGAGGACCCAGGTTTGAGACCCCGAGGTCACCGACTTGGGCACAGGCTCATTTGGTTTGAGCAAGGCTCACCAGCTTGAGTCCAAGGTCGCTGGCTTGAGCAAGGGGTCACTCGGTCTCCTGTAGCCCCTTGGTCAAGGCACATATACGAGAGCAGTCAATGAACAACTAAAGTGCTGCAAACAAGAATTGATGCTTCTCTAGCCTGACCAGGTGGTGGCGCAGTGGATAGAGCGTAGGACTGGGATGTGGAGGACCTGGGTTCGAGATCCCGAGGTCGCCAGCTTGAGCCCAAGATCGCTGGCTCGAGCAGGGGATCACTTGGTCTGCTGTAGCCCCCCAGTCAAGGCACATATGAGAAATCAATCAATGGACAACTAAGGAACCGCAGTGAGGAATTGATGCTTCTCAACTCTGTCCCTGTCTGTCCCTCTCTCTGTCACAAAAAAATTAAAAAGACAACATGTGACTGCTTGTTAAGAATCTCTGTTCAGAACAAGATACATAAATGTTACTTTACTGATAAATTAGAATCCAAAACAAAAACTTGGTATTTTATTTGGGTGTTAAATCATTGTTGTTCTATATTCAGTTTTTCTTAGGTATTTTGAAATGTTAAAGATAGCTATGGGCCGTAAGTTGGAAACCACTAACTTTCCACTGGAGCAGCAAGCACTATTATGAAAATGAAAAGTACAGAAATAGTTATGGTGTGGTCCTTTTCCTTTAAAATAAGCTGTTGGTCTTTCTGTGTCAGAAACATCTCCTTTCAGACTAGTTGCTTGGTTTTGTGTTGGTGGTGATGTTTTCATTGTTCACTTTCATCTTCTCTTTTAGGAAGGAAGACTTCAGGAAGTCATTGAAACCCTTCTGTCTTTGGAAAAACAGACCCGTACTGTGAGTAGATTATAGTGAAAAATCTCAGTTACCAATAATTACATTTAATCAATTATTTCATTCATGTCATGGTTCTGTTAACTTTCAGGATGTTATCATTTTTACAGGCCTCTGATATGGTGTCTACATCCCGCATCTTAGTTGCAGTAGTGAAAATGTGCTATGAGGCTAAAGAATGGGATTTACTTAATGAAAATATTATGCTTTTATCAAAGAGACGGAGTCAGTTAAAACAAGTAAGTTCATAATTGTTCAAACACTAATCTGCATTTAAATAAGGATTTTTAGAAAACCTTTCTGTTAATCTCCTTTAAATCTGATAAATTAACATTACAACATTCAAGAGTTTAAATAATTCTGTCCACATTTTTTTTCTGTCCACATTTTTATAATTGCTTCTATTTTTGTTTCTTCTTTTAGTCTTTATAAAGTTGTATATTTTTATAGTTGTAGTGAGGGTGTTCATACAGTTTTATTCTATTTCCATGTTGCTCCATATCTTCATATTTATTATTTTAAATGATTGTGCTATAATTCATCAAGTTGATTTCTTTTTTTAATTAACTGAAAGCAGGGGAGCCAGAGAGACAGACTCCCACATATGCCCTGATCAGGATCCACCCAGCAATCCCCTTATGGGGTGATGCTCTGCCCAACTGGGGCATTGCTTCATTGCTCTGCAGCTGAGCTATTTTTAGTGCCTGAGGTGGAGACCATGGAGCCATGTCAGCACCCAGGGATGACTCACTTGAGCCAATTGAGCCATGGCTGCAGGAGAGGGGAGAGAGAGGAAAAGAGAGGAGGGAAGAGGAGGGGTAGAGAAGTAGATGGTTGCTTCTCCTGTGTGTCCTGACCAGAACTTGAACCTGGAACATCCACGTGCCAGACCAACACTCTACCACTGAGCCAACTGGCCAGGGCCAAGTTCGATATTCTATAATTAACTTATTTGTTGCTTTTATTAAACACTTAAAATTACTTTTTAAAAATTTTCATTTATTGATTTTAGCAAGAGAGGAAGGAAGAGAGAGAGACAGGGAGAGACAGGAACATCAATCTATTCCTGTATGTTCCCTGAATGGGGATCGAACTGGCAATCCCTATGCTTCAGGATGGTGCTCTAACCAACTCAGCTTCCCATCCAAGGCACTTGTTTTTTGTTGCCCCCCCCCCCCCCCCCCCCCCGTCAAGACACATATGAGAAATCAGTCAATGAACAACTAAGGAACCGCAATGAAGAATTGATGTTTCTCCTCTCTTTCCCTTCCTGTCTGTCCCTCTCTCTGACTCTCTCTGTCTCTGCCACAATAAAAAGGAACTAATACAGATTTGAGACAATCTAGTACATATGAATGTGAAATTCATTTAAATATGCTTTTTGGTACTCGGTTATGATTTCAGAACCCATCACAGAGTGGTTGAGAGATCAAAATAGATAAACCATCAGTTTCCTCTGGTTTTCAAAGAGACTTGTTCATATATATATATATATATTTAATTTTTATTTATTTATTTTAGAGAGGAGGGGGGAGATAGTGAGAGAGAGATAGAGAGAGAGAGAGAGAGAAGGAGGAGGAGCAGGAAGCATCAACTCCCATATGTGCCTTGACTAGGCTAGCCAGGGTTTTGAACTGGCAACCTCAGTGTTTCCAGGTTGACGCTTTATCCACTGTGCCACCACAGGTCAGGCTATATATATATATTTTTTTTTTTAATTCATTTTAGAGAGGAGAGAGAAAGGAGAGAGAAGGGAGGGAAGAGCAGGACGCATCACCTCCCACATGTGCCTTGACCAGGCAAGCCCAGGGTTTTGAACCGGTGACCTCAGCCTTCCAGGTCGATGCATTATCCACTGTGCCACCAGAAGCCAGGCTTGAATTTCTTTTATTTATCAATTTTAGCGAGAGAGGAAGAGAGGGAAAGAGAGACAGAAACATCAAGCTGCTCTCTTATGTGCCCTGACTGGGGATCAAACTGGCGACCTTTGTGCTTTAGGATGATGCTCTAACCAACCAAGTTATCCAGTCATGGTGAGGCTTGCTTTCTATGGGACAGTGTTTTTTTTCTCATGGGGGGGGGGGCAGACAAACAGGAAGAGAGAGAGATGAGAAGCATCAGTTTTTTGTTGCAGCTCCTTAGTTGTTCATTGATTGCTTTCTCATACATGCTTTGACAAGGGGGGGGAGCTCCAGCAGAGCAAGCGACCCCTTGCTCAAGCCAGTGACCGTGGGGTCACGTCTATGATCCCGCGCTCAAGCCAGTGACTCCATGCTCAAGCCTGCAACCTCGGGGTTTCAAACTTCAGTCCTTTGTGTCCCAAGCTGACGCTTTATCCATTGCACCACCACTTGGTCAGGCTCTTGGGACAGTTTTGAAAGGGGTACTTAATTAGCTTTGGAAAAACCCGGGTTAAACAAAAATATGTATTTTATATATGTAGTATTAATATATTTCAGAGCAAATATCCTTCAAATGCAAATTTAATTTCATAGAGTTATAAAATTTCATAGCTAGTAGAAGGAACTATTTAACTCTGTTAACTCTGTTACTTTTCCTTTTTAATATGTTTTTCTTTTAATTTTGAAATTGAATTTAATGGGGTGACATTGATCAATAAGAGTACATAGGATTCAGGTGAATGTCTCTATAACATTTGAACAGAATTGTGTTGTGTGCCTGTCACCCGAAGTCAGATCATTTTCTGTCACTGTATATTTGTCCCTCTTTACTCCCCTCTTCTCCTTTCACTTCACTCCCTGGTAACCTCTTAACTGTTATCTGTGTCTCTGAGTCTCAGTTTTAACTTCATTAATTTTCTGATGGAGAAACTGAAATTTATATATAAGGCTCTTAGAATGTGAAGAAACATGCAAGTAACATGCAATTTAGTACAGAATATAAATCATAAATCAGCCCTGGCTGACAGCATAGCTCAGATGGTTAGAGCATCGTCCCAAAGTACAGAGGTTGCTGGTTCAGTCCCTGCTCAGGGTACATACAGGAGCAGATCGATGTTCCTCTCTCTCTCTCTCTCTCTCTCCATTCCTCTTTCTCTAAAATCAATACAATAAACATTTTTTAAAAATTTAAACCACAAGTCATAGCACATCTTTAACAAGTGTCCTAGGATTGATTTTTTAAAACTACATACACACATGACAATATATAGTAAGTGACATAAGAATAGCAAAAGGTACTAAGAGATATGAAAGGAGGAAGAGAACGTTTGTGATGAGTTTTATGGGAAGACTATTTGGAGAAAGGAGTTTGAGTTAGTCTCACAGTGGCCAGTGACATAACCAGAACTGGAACTCCGGATTGCTCCTTTTGCTCTAATATATGTCTTCCTAGCTCTGGAAAGTGCTTAGGAGCTCAAAATACCTCTTTTCTTTTTTCATAATTACTTTTACCTATAACTTTTTTGTTTGCCTTATAAGACTTAGAAAGTAGTACTTTTCTAGATTGCTTAGTGGTTTCTAATTCACTATCAGTTGAGCACAGAGGGTAAACCTCACTACAGTTATGACTTCCCTAATGACTTACCTACATTTATTTTCAGGGAACAGCAGAATGTTCAATTATCATTAGAATATTGATAGTTTTGTTTTGTCTTTGCTTTCACTTCATCTGATTTTTATTAATGTATTTTTTGCACAGCTTTTAGAATTATCCAAGTTGTGTGCCCTTATAGAAATCATTATTATAATTAATTTTAGAAGAATCATATGTTTTGTGAGATTAGGTGTCCCTATTGAAAGAAATATACTTTACAATAAAACCTTGCTTTCTGGAACTCTTGATTCTCTGAACAGCAAATTTTTCAGATAATTAAAAGTCTAATCTGGGCTGTGTGAACATGAAATGTTTTTCAAGGAATTCTTTGCAACGTGTATTATGGGATTTTCTTTCCCCAGCTTTATTTATTTATTTTTTATTCATTAAAAAGAGGGGAGAGAGAGAGAAGGGGGCGAGGAGCAGGAAGCGTCAACTCCAATATGTGCCTTAACTGGGCAACCCAAGGTTTCAAACTCGCAACCTCAGCATTCTGGATCGATACTTTATCCACTGTGCCACCACAGACCAGGCCTCAGCTTTATTGAGGTATCACTGACAGCAAGATTTTCTGTTTACTTTTCTGCTGTCATAATCAAAATATGCCTTTATTTATTTATTGACAGAGAGGGACAGATAAGAACAGACAGACAGGAAGGGAGAGAGAGAGATGAGAAGCATCAATCCTTGGTTGTGGCTCCTTAGTTGTTCACTGATTGCTTTCTCACATAAGCCTTGACCAGGGAGCTACAGCAGACCAAGTGACCCCTTGCTCAAGCCAGCGACCTTGGGCTCAAGCTGGTGAGCTTTGCTCAAACCAGATGAGCCTGCACTCAAGCTGGCAACCTCGGTGTTTCGAACCTGGGTCTTCTTCATCCCAGTCTGAAGCTCTGTCCACTGCACCACCGCCTGGTCAGGCAATCAAAATATGCTTATTAAATTTAATATTTTCTTGCCTGACCAGGTGGTGGCCCAGTGGATAGAGCGTCGGACTGGGATGTCAAGGACCCAGGTTCGAGACCCTGAGGTCACCAGCTTGAGTGCAGGCTCATCTGGTTTGAGCAAAAACTCACCAGCTTGGACCCAAGGTCGCTGGCTCGAGCAAGGACTTACTCAGTCTGCTGAAGGCCCGCGCGGTCAAGGCACATAGGAGAAAGCAATCAATGAACAACTAAGGTGTCGCAATGCTCAATGAAAAACTAATGATTGATACTTCTCATCTCTCTGTTTCTGTCTGTCTGTCTGTCCCTGTCTGTCCCTCTCTGTAAAAAAAATTTTTTAATATTTTCTTAAGGACAAAGAGTCTTATTTATTATTATTAATGATTATGATATGCCGTTTAGAATCTAGGAGTTGGTAAACTATGGATCATGGACCAAATCCCACCTGCCATCTTTGTTAAAGGTTTTTTTATGCAGCCATGCCCATTTGTTATATGTTGTCTTTTGCAGCTTTGGAGTTAGAAGATATACTTGAATAGTTGCCACAGAGACCCTGTGACCCACAAAGTCTAAAATATTTACTATGTAAATATCTATAAATATTTACAGCAAATGTTTGCTGACCCTTAACCTAGATCATAGAATGTTAGAGCTGGAGGAAATGTAGTCCATGCTGTTTATATTACCTGTGAGGAAACTGTGTGAGAGATGCTATTGCTTTCTTTTTAATTTTAGAGAGAGGAGAGAGTGAGAGGTGGGGGAGAGGATTGGGAAGCATCAACTTGCATTTGCTTCCCATATATGCCTTGACCGGCTAAGCCTGGGGCTTTGAACAAGCAGCCTCAGTATTTGATTTCGGTGTTACGTTTTATTGAGATGAGTATGGGTGACTGGCTCCTCCTCCCCACTGCGACGGAGGAACTGTTTTACCTTCTGCCTTTGCCACTCACTCTTTTTTCTTTAGTCGTCTTATCTGCTGGTCATTGCCTCATTGCTCTCAGAGCCAGGGTTGAACTCTTTTTCTCTTTCTTTTTTTATTATTATTCTTTTACTGAACTCTTTTTCTCTTTCTTTTTTTATTATTATTCTTTTACCTTTAGTCTGTTTTCATTTTTTCCATGCGATTCTGCTTGGCTGCAAAACAGCTAGCTAGCTAGCAAGCCGTCCAGTAGACGTCACCAGGCACGCCTCTTCCAACTTTCCTTTTGTGTAATCAGTTCATCGGTTGTGAGGACAGGGAAAATCTTGCACCTCAGGGTTTCCTAAGTTTTATTGATTTCTTCCTGGGAATTCAGTACTGCTTAGCTATCAAAGAGGTTTTGATGTTCTTTGATGTTCTTTTGTAAGCATTTTAGTGTGCAGAATTACATGGGAAGACCAAATTTGACTTCAGCACTTCCATCAATAACATACTTTTTGCCCTGGCCGGTTGGTTCAGTGGTAGAGCATCAGCGCGGCATATGGATGTCCCGGGTTCAATTCCCATCAGGGCAGGGCACACACGAGAAGCGCCCATCTGCTTCTCCACCCTTCCCCGTCTCCTTTCTCTTCTCTCTCTTCCCCTCCCATAGCCAAGGCTCCACTGGAGCAAGTTGGCTTGGGTGCTGAGGATGGCTCTGTGGCCTCTGCCTCAGGTGCCAAATGGCTCCAGTTACAACAGAGCAAGGCCCCAGATGGGCAGAGCATCGCCCCCTAGTGGGCATGCCAGGTGGGTCCTGTTTGGGCACATGTGGGAGTCTGTCTCTGTTTCCCCACTTCTCACTTCAGAAAAATACAAAAAATAAATAAAAATAACATACTTTTTTTCCGAATGATGAATGAATTTTACTTACGAGTAGTTTTTATTATTTTAGGCTGTTGCAAAAATGGTTCAGCAGTGCTGTACTTACGTTGAGGAAATCACAGACCTTCCAATCAAACTTCGATTAATTGATACTCTACGAATGGTTACAGAAGGAAAGGTGAGTTGTATATTGGCATAATTCACAGTGATAAGGACGTTATTATTTGTATTCAGAGATACTAATATATTTAGACACTTTATATTAGTATGTAAAAACAAGGTTAATTCTTCATCATTGCCTAGATCTGCTTAGAAAGTCTAAGTTTTGGATAGCTAAGGTTTTGCTCTACTCTTTAAATTACTGGAGTATTTGCAGTATGAGGTTAATTTTCAAATTTTTACTCTCTTGCCAAAATCTATTTGTATTTCTTCTGATGTCCTACCCCCCACCCCAATCTCATCTTTCTCTAAAAAAGGGCAAGTACAAACTGGTGACTCTGGTAGATATGTTTCTTTCTAGATAGATTTTTGTGGTTTGAAAACAAAAACAGCTTGCATTTAACTTTTTGTCTATTTAGCTGTCAGTTCAGTTCAGTATTATTGAGTACCTGTGTTGTACTAGGTCCAAAAGGAACAAGACACTACTTCCTGTTTACGTCAAAGACATTAGTCCTAGAAATAATTACTGGGCTGTGTCACAACAGTAGCAGTGTGTCTATAGGTCCATGTAGCACAGAGGTGGGGATTGGATGGCTGAGGTGTCCAGGGAAGCCTCCGAGAGTTGATGGCAGCTGAACTGGCTTATTAGAGAATGAACAGTAATTCTGCAGAGCCAGGTGTAAGAAAAAGGGCTTTGTACACATAGGAGAAATAATATAAAAAATATCGATGGAACACCTAGTATACTTAGGAAGCTGTAAGTGGTTTGTTATTAGAGATTAAGGTTTTGAGGAGTAGAGCAGGAAGAGGAAATGGCTGCTAGAGCAAAGGCTAAATGGGTGTGAAAATTTTTCCTAGGCTCTGTTGCTTTATAGTTAGATTTCTATGCTTGATTTGTTGTAAGTTACAAATTCACTTATAGCTACAAAAAATGCTAGGAACCTGAGTACTTAGCAAGATCAGATATTTTTAAAGAAAGTAGCCTTGTGTTTCAAGATAAATAAAAAATTAGAGTATTAGAATTGTAGCTTCCGGACGGCATATGATTTTTGTAAAGGGTGTTATTTTTCATATAACAAATTTTTCTAAGGTACTTTGCATTTGCATTTTCTGTGCTGTTTATGCACCATATGGTTCTGTTGTTCATTGAACAGTGATTTCATATTTAGGTTCTTAAAGCTGAAAAATATGGTTAATATTATATAGAGACATTTTCTTAAAAATTACGTAATTGTGAAGTGTAAAATGTCAGACAGCCCTGGTTGTACGTGGAGGATAAAGTGCACTGAGCTGCCAAGATAAATACTCTACATTTAGTATGAATAGTTCAAGTTTATCTTTTAAATTTTAACGTAGTTCTTTTGGAATCTTGATAATAATACATTTCTTCTACTTGTAGATTTATGTTGAAATTGAGCGTGCTCGACTGACTAAAACATTAGCAACCATCAAAGAGCAAAATGGTGACGTCAAAGAGGCCGCCTCCATTTTGCAAGAGTTACAGGTGAGGTGCTGTGTGCTAGAGTGGGAAATTTTGTTTAGTCAGCAACATTTTCTTGTAGAAACAGCTTATTTTGAGACCTTATTACTTATATCACCACCAAGGTTAAGAATGAGTGCAGTAGAGTGTGAGGTTTTTCTTTTTTTTTTTTTTTTTTTAATTTTTTTTTTCTTTTTCTTTTTTTCTGAAGCTGGAAACAGGGAGAGACAGTCAGACAGACTCCCGCATGCGCCCGACCGGGATCCACCCAGCACGCCCACCAGGGGCGACGCTCTGCCCACCAGGGGGGGGTGCTCTGCCCATCCTGGGCGTCGCCATATTGCGACCAGAGCCACTCTAGCACCTGAGGCAGAGGCCACAGAGCCATGCCCAGCGCCCGGGCCATCTTTGCTCCAATGGAGCCTTGGCTGCGGGAGGGGAAGAGAGAGACAGAGAGGAAAGCGCGGCGGAGGGGTGGAGAAGCAAATGGGCGCTTCTCCTATGTGCCCTGGCCGGGAATCAAACCCGGGTCCTCCGCACGCTAGGCCGACGCTCTACCGCTGAGCCAACCGGCCAGGGCGAGTGTGAGGTTTTTCAAGTAGCTGGAAATAGAGTAATTATGGTTTCAGATAATTTAACTGCTAAAGAAGTTTTGAAGAAAAATTAGAATCCATGAGTTAATCTTAATTGTGTGCTATAATTTGAACATTTTTTTTTCTTCCTTTTCTAACTGAGAGGAGGGGAGATAGACAGACTCTTGCATGCTCCCCCACTGGGATCCACCTGGCAACCCCTTTTTAGGGCTGATACTCTGCCCATCTGGGGCCATGCTCGCAATTGAACTATTTTTGTTTTTTTTTTGTTTTTTTTTACAGGGACAGAGAGAGAGTCGGAGAGAGGGATAGACAGGGACAGACAGACAGGAACGGAGAGGGATGAGAAGCATCAATCATTAGTTTTTCGTTGCGACAACTTAGTTGTTCATTGATTGCTTTCTCATATGTGCCTTGACCGCGGGCCTTCAGCAGACCGAGTAGCCCTTTGCTCAAGCCAGCGACCTTGGGTCCAAGCTGGTGAGCTTTTTTGCTCAAGCCAGATGAGCCGCGCTCAAGCTGGCGACCTCGGGGTCTCAAACCTGGGTCCTCTGCATCCCAGTCTGATGTTCTATCCACTGCGCCACCGCCTGGTCAGGCAATTGAACTATTTTTAGTGCCCAAGGCTGAGGCTCCACAGAACCATCCTCAGCACCCAGGGCCGATGTACTCCAACCAATCAAGCCATCGCTGTGGGAGAAGAGGGGGGGGGAAGGGTAGGAGTGGAATAGCAGATGGTTGCTTTTCTTGTGTGCCCTGACCTGGAATTGAACCTGGGACAGCAACACACTGGGATGATGCTCTGCCACTGAGCCAACCAGCCAGGGCCTAATTTGAACATTTTAATTCTCCTCAGAATTTAAGTAAAATCAGTAATTCATATACTATCTACTTATGCCTTAGAAATTTGCAATTATTTATCATTTTCTTCTTAGTATTTGATTGATGGTCAATTTCTAAGCTAAATTAGTTTAACAAAAATATTTAGCCTGACCTGTGGTGGCACAGTGAATAAAGCATCTACCTAGAAGGCCGAGGTTGCCAGTTCAAAACCCTGGGCTTGCCTGGTCAAGGCACATATGGGAGCTGATGCTTCCTGCTCCCCCCTTTTTCTCTCTTTCTCTTAAAATGAATAAAATATTTTAATTTAATTTAAAAAATTTGCCTTATAATTTGCCAGGTTTCAGGACAGTTTTAAAATGTCTTTTGATTTTAGAGAGAGAAAGAGAGAGAACAGGCGAGAGACAGGAACATGTGTTCCTGTATGTGCCCTTACTGGGGATCAAACTGGCAACCTCTAGGCTTCAGGATGATGCTCTAAACCAGGCGTCCCCAAACTATGGCCCGCGGGGCCGCATGCAGCCCCCTAGGGCCATTTATCCTGCCCCTCTGCCACACTTCCAGAGGAGCACCTCTTTCATTGGTGGTCAGTGAGAGGAGCAGTGTATGTGGCGGCCTTCCAATGGTCTGAGGGACAATGAACTGGCCCCCTGTGTAAAATGTTTGGGGACTTCTGCAAACAACCGAGCTATTTGGCCAGGGCTAGTTTTTAAGAGAGGCCTTAAAAAGAGACAGCAGAGAGCTAAAGAAATCTGAGGAAAAAAATCTAGATTCTCTCACCAGAAGAATGTACATGAACTATGGTCAAATTTTAGTTCATAATTTTAGCCCTTCAGGTGCTCCTCATTAAGGTAAGTTGATTATTCTAGCTTGTCAATCATGTACCTTGTCCATTATAGCTAAAGGAAGGAGATAGTACTGGAAGGCTCTTGTGTTCTGTTCTTTTTGCCATTGTTCTTTTTTATTATTTAAACATGTCCTGTGTTTTCTATATACTTTAATGTTCGCACACAATGCTGTTTTAATCTCCATTGTCAGCCATGGAAACTGAGACTCAGAAACATTATATAACTTGTCTGAAGTCGTTACCGTCAAGTAGTTGCGTATGGATTCATATTAGTTCTGTTTGACTTTCAATTTTCTCTTTTAATTAACAGACTTTTTTTTAGAGCATTTTTAGGTTCATAGCAAAATTGCGTGGAAAGTACAGAGATTTCCTCATAAACCCCCTTGCTCCTACACACTCACAACCTCCCCCACTAACGACATCCTGCACCAGAGTGCTATATCAGTTATCATTGACAAACCTGCACTCAGAGTCCATAGTGAGCTCAGAGTTCTTGGTGTTGTGTATTCTGTGGATTTTGACAAGTGTATAATGACATCTATCCACCATTGCAGTTCTACAAAGAGTAGTTTTATTGCTTGTGAACGTCCTCTGTCCTCTACCTATTCATCTTTCTCTCCCCCAATGCCTGGCAACCACTGATCTTTCCACTGTCTCCATGTTTGCCTTCAAACTCTGTTTTTCAGCTCAGTGGATTATGTGCCTCATAATTCAATATTCCCTGTGAAATATCCCTGCCTAAAAAATCAATCTCAATTATACATGGGTTCTAGTTTTAACTACCAGTTTACAGACTGTCCCAGGGACAATTGTTAAATGATACCATGGGGACACGGGCAGCAAATGCAGATTCTGAGAAGCTATGGTATGACTGACTTGGTTTCTTGGACAAATAAATGGCAAGGAAAAAAGACATAAGATGTGTATCTACCTATTGCAAAAAGAAAGCAGATTATTGGGAATTGACTAGATATTTGGTGATACAAGGAAGTTTTAGGTACGAACATTATTTCTTTTGTAGTTTATCTTTTAGAAATACTGAAATATTTATAGTTAAGATGTTTGAGTTTTGCTTCAAAGTACTTGACACATGGAGAGTAGGTTAAGATATTTAAATGAACATTGATGGTTCATTATATGTTTTTATTTTCCTTAAAAAAAATTATAAAGATGACAGTGAAAAACATTCAGAACAAATTATAATATCTGTAGCCTTATTTTATTCTACTTTGTAAATGTGTCATTCTGTTATTTGTTTGTTTTTTGACAGAGACAGATAGGGACAGAGAGTCAGGAAGGGAGAGAGATGAGAAGCATCAGTTCTTCATTGTGGCTCCTTAGTTGTTCATTGATTGCTTTCTCATATGTGCCCTCACTGGGGCAGGGAACTACAGCAGAACATGTACCTTGACCGGGGGGTACAGCAGAGCCGGTGACCCTTTGCTCAAGCCAGCGACCTTGGGCTCCAAGCCAGCAACCTTTGGGCTCAAGCCAGTGACCGTGGGGACCTGTCTGTGATCCCACACTCAAGCCAGCAACCTCAGGGTTTCAAACCTCGGTCCTCTGCGTCCCAGTACAATGCTCTATCCGCTGCACCACTGCCTGGTTAGGCTATCATTCTGGATTTTACAAACTTATTTATGATTTATGTATACTAAATATTTTAGGAACTTTTTCATAGCATTTGATATAATTGACTTTCTGCATTGTATTTATGTACATTGTACATTCATATATATTAGCCTTGTTATCTGAATTAAGAGAAGACTAGTGTAGCCCTGGCCAGTTGGCTCAGTGGTAGAGAGTCGGCCTGGCATGCAGGAGTCCCGGGTTCTATTCCCGGCCAGGGCACACAGAAGCGCGCATCTGCTTCTCCATCCCTCCCCCTCTCCTTCCTCTGTCTCTCTTCCCCTCACGCAGCCAAGGCTCCATTGGAGCAAAAAGTTGGCCCGGGTGCTGAGGATGGCTCCATGGCCTCTGGCTCAAGCACTAGAATGGTCCTGGTTACAACAGAGCAGCGCCCCAGATGGGTGGAGCATCACCCCCTGGTGGGCATGCCAGGTGGATCCTGGTCGGGCGCATGCGAGAGTCTGTCTGACTGCCTCCCCATTTCCAACTTCAGAAAATACAAAAAAATAAAAAATAAATAAAAAAAGAAAAGAAAAGACTAGTGTTGCCTGGCCTGTGGTGGTGCAGTGGATAAAGCATCGACCTGGAACGCTGAGATTGCCAGTTTGAAACCTGGGCTTGCCTAGGTGGTCAAGGCACATATGGGAGTTGATGCTTCTTTTTCCTCCCCCCTTCTCTCTCTCTCTCTCCTCTCTAAAATGAATAAATAAAATCTTAAAAAAAAAAAAGACTAGTGTCTTTGTTAATATAATGATTTCAACTGTTCCATAAACAGAAAGCCTACAACTGGCATCTTTTTTCATATTTAGAATTATAATTTCCTTATTAGCCATTAGGAAAATGCAAATAAAACCACAATGAGATACCACTGCCTACCTGTTAGAATAGCAAAACTTAAAAAAAAATACAATTCAAAGAGATGGCAGGGACTTTGCAAAGTAGTTGGAAACGGCTCATTAACTGCTGATGAGAATGCAAGATGGTGCAGCCACTCTAGAAAACGATTTGACAGTTTCTGATAGCTTTATTTATTTATTTTTTGTTAGCTTTATTTTTGATAGGCATGGGGACATCCTTGTCCAGAAGGGACCTGGGAGAGCAGAGATGCCTCGCAGCATGGCTCTGGGTGTCCAGCTGACCCTCCCACCAGGACCACTCCCTGTGAGGGTGCGGAGGGGAGGGAGAGCAGATGGGGAGAATAAAGGAGGGAGAGGACGCAGAGCAGGAAGGGGAGTTTGGGGGGCTGATAAGGAGCGGAGTGGCTGGAGGCTGAGCACACTGATCTCGTGGTGACCTCCATACGATGGGGGAGAGCGGAGTGCAGACATGGAGCCTCACTCTCCCCAGGCCAGAGTCTGGATTGGTGTGGGCGAGGCCAGAGCTGCTCTTCCCTCGTGGTTTGGGTGAGAGGGTGAGAAGTGTTCTTTCTCACTTTCCTGAGTCTGGATAGGCCCTTCTTTACTTCTGTGCCTCTGTCTCCATATTCCAGAAAGGGACAGTAGGGCATGTGTCCCTGTGGTGTTAACCCTGGTTTGCTTTAGGAAGCAGGACACAGAATGGAGCAGGGAAGGTAGCTGCAGCACCAGTAAAGGTAGCTCAGAACTGAGGGCTTACTAGGATGGAGGTGATTGCCTGTCCTGTGTAGCACCAGTCATTTGGGGGGAGGGGTCTGGCACTGGATCTCGAGGGAAGTCTCCTTAGTTCCCTGGAGCTCCTCCCAAAAAATGATATCCCAAATAGTCTTCAACAGATGAATGGATAAACCATGGTTTCACCCATACAATTGAATACCACTTAGCAATAAGAAGGAATGAGTTATTTTTTCAGAGACACAGAGAGAGAGGGATAGACAGGGATAGACAGACAGGAATGGAGAGATGAGAAGCACCAATCATTAGTTTTTCATTGCACATTGCAACACCTTAGTTGTTCATTGATTGCTTTCTCATATGTGCCTTGATCGCGGCCTTCAGCAGACCAAGTAACCCCTTGCTCAAGCCAGCGACCTTGGGTCCAAGCTGATGAGCTTTGCTCAAACCAGATGAGCCTGCACTCAAGCTGGCAACCTCGGGGTCTCCAACCTGGGTCCTTTTGCATTCCAGTCCAACGCTCT
Organism: Saccopteryx leptura; assembly: GCF_036850995.1. Classification (NCBI taxonomy): domain Eukaryota; kingdom Metazoa; phylum Chordata; class Mammalia; order Chiroptera; family Emballonuridae; genus Saccopteryx; species Saccopteryx leptura. The sequence goes on from NC_089507.1 coordinate 164,423,809, forward strand.
ATCCACTGTGCCACCGCCCGGTCAGGCTCTTTTAAAATTTTTAAAAATTTCATTTTAAAGAGGGAGGAGAGAAAGGGAGACAGAAAGAGAGAAGGGGGAGGAGCAGGAAGCATCAACTCTCATATGTGCCTTGACCAGGCAAGCCCAGGGCCTTCAAACCAGCGACCTTGGCGTTCCAGGTTGAGGCTTTATCCACTGCGCCACCACAGGTCAGGCCAAGAATTGTTCTGCATCTTGATTTTGATGGTAGTTACACAAATTTATAAATGTGTGATTTATTCTATGAACTTTTAATTCATGAATTCTATGAATTTTATAGCAAAAGAAAAAAAAATTATTTTACTGTATAATTTCCTATAGAAAAGCAGCTTTTTATATCATTGGCAGCACTCTCCCCCAATGAATGAATGTTGTTATTTATCAAGGATGACTATAGTAATATGCATTTAACTTTGTTACAGTTTTTAAATATTACAAATTAATTTGGGAACTTGCTCTGCTAGGTGGAAACCTACGGGTCAATGGAAAAGAAAGAGCGAGTGGAGTTTATTTTGGAGCAGATGAGGCTGTGCCTGGCTGTGAAGGATTACATCCGCACACAGATCATAAGCAAGAAGATCAACACCAAGTTTTTCCAGGAAGAAAATACAGAGGTAAGCGTATCTCTTTATATAAATTTATTCTAAAAGTGTTTGGGGGCCTGACCTGTAGTGGCACAGGGGTAAAATGGTCGACCTGAAATGCTGAGGACACTGGTTTGAAACCCCGGGCTTGCCCGGTCATGGTGCACATGGGAAGCAACTACTACCAGTTGATACTTCCCGCTCCTCCCCACCCCCTTTCTGTCTCTCTTCTCTCTCTAAAAATCAATAAATAAAATCTTTTAAAAAAAGATGTTTGGGGGGAAAACCCATAAATCTCAAGTTATTTTGTCAGTTTTTTTCCCCCCCAGAAATTAAAGTTGAAATACTATAACTTAATGATTCAGCTGGATCAACACGAGGGCTCCTATCTGTCTATTTGTAAGCACTACAGAGCGATATATGACACTCCCTGTATACAGGCAGAAAGTGAAAAGTGGCAACAGGTAAGCGTACATTCTTATACTTGACACGGGTATTTATTAGGAACAATTGCACTTTTAAATTTATTTTAAAATAATTTTAGCTTCAGTAATTACCGAATATCCCCATGAATTAGACACTCCCATGTATAAGATGCACCTTAATTTTGGGGCCTGAAATTTGGGGGGAAAAAATTGCATAAAGTTATTGAACTCAAGTTTTATTCATCATAAAATTTATACAACTCCTCATCACTGTCAAAACTCCCATCCATTAGCTTGACCTCATCTGTGTCTGATGATGAGTCACCGTCTTCGTATATTGCCTCGTCCTCAGTTCCATCTACGGTATTTGAAATGCCACAACCACTGTATAAGACACACCCAGTTTTAAGACACACCCAGTTTCCAGATTTTTTGGAAAAGGGTGTATCTTATACCTGGGGAAATATGGAATACGCAGTTTTATAATGCTGCTTGTTAATTACTGTGTTGTCAATTCAGTTTATCCTTGGTGGCTCACATGAATTGTGGGAATACTCTATTTCAGTGGTTTTCAGCCACCAAGCCATACATCATGTTGGTTAACTCTTTTTGTGGATTGGCACAAAATTTTTGGTGGAACAGCACTAGTCCACAGACCAGCAGTTGAAAAGCACTGCTCAATTATTCACCTTGAAAGAATTGTAGGATTACAATTAAAAATATGTACAGCAGGTCACTATTAGCAGAGTCTGTAAATAAAGACAGCATTACTTTGGAAAATTATTTTACAAAAACTATTTTAAATATCTTATTGGCGTTTTCCACATTTATGCTGTTAACTTGTTATAAAAACTTTTTCTTTTCAATATTTGTTTAAAAGTATAGCCCAAGTAATCTTTCAAATTAGCAAAGACTTACTACAATAATTTTATGAAAATTAAATATTACAGAAAGATACTATGAAAAGAGCAGCTTGGTAAGATTTTATGTTCTCTGAAGACTTTTGATTATAATATTTCAAATGAATATATACAGTTATTCTGTGACATTTCTGTTCCTGCTAGTTTTTAGTTTGTTTCTAATCTTGCATAAATCTGTTGTGTTGTACAACTCTCTTAGGCTCTGAAAAGTGTTGTCCTATATGTTATCTTGGCTCCTTTTGATAATGAACAGTCAGATTTGGTCCACCGAATAAGTGGTGACAAGAAGTTAGAAGAGATTCCTAAATATAAGTAAGTACTTTTATAATTATTTTAGTATGCCTCCATAGAAGCACCATTTTGAAAGAAAATTAGTTAAGTGTACACTTCTTAATTGGTTGTTGATAGATTGTATTAGAGAATAAAACTAGAGATGATAATGACTTTTTTTTTTATCCTTCTGCATTAGAAATTAATGTAGCCTGACTTGGCAGTGGTGCAGTGGATAGAGCGTCGGACTGGGATGCCAAGGACCCAGGTTCGAGACCCCAAGGTTGCCAGCTTGAGCGCGGGCTCACCTGGTTTGAGCAAAAGCTCACTAGCTTGGACCCAAGGTCGCTGGCTGGAGCAAGGGGTTACTCGGTCTGCTGAAGGCCCGCGGTCAAGGCACATATGAGAAAGCAATCAATGAACAACTAAAGTGCCACAATGAAAAACTGATGATTGATGCTTCTTATCTCTCTCTGTTCCTGTCTTTCTGTCCCTATCTATCCCTCTCTCTGACTCTCTCTCTCTGTCCCTGTCTATCCCTCTGCCTCTGTAAAAAAAGAAAAAAAAGAGAGAAATTAATGTAATGAGATTATTACACACTTTATTCTAAATTGCTTCTCAAGGTTTTTTTTTTTTTTTAAAGAGACAGAGAGTGAGTCAGAGAGGGGGATAGACAGGGACAGACAGGAACGGAGAGAGATGAGAAGCATCAATCATTAGTTTTTCATTGCGTGTTGCAACAGCTTAGTTGTTCATTGATTGCTTTCTCATATGTGCCTTGACCACGGGCCTTCAGCAGACCGAGCAGCCCCTTGCTGGAGCCAGCGACCTTGGGTTCAAGCTGGTGGGCTTTTGCTCAAACCAGATGAGCCCGCGCTCAAGCCAGCGACCTCGGGGTCTCGAACCTGGGTCCTCTGCATCCCAGTCCGACGCTCTATCCACTGCTCCACCGCCTGGTCAGGCTCAAGTAGAAGTTTTAAGCTAATTTTATCAGCATTTGTTTAACTATTTAATGAAGTTTTATCATTAGTAATTAGGGGCTTTGTGATTTTCAGAAGTACATACTTTTGAAAATCTAATGTATAAAACACATACATTTCATCGTATTCATAATGGCCATTTTTGAAGCTATTTTTAATCTCATTGAAAGTTTATAGCAATTAGTTCAGAGATTGGCATGTACAATGTAGAGAGAGCTGAATATTAAGCATGGGGATGCTGTTTTCAGAATTACCATGGGGGCCTGACCTGTGGTGGCGCAGTGGATAAAGCGTCGACCTGGAAATGCTGAGGTCGCCGGTTTGAAACCCTGGGCTTGCCTGGTCAAGGCACATATGGGAGTTGATGCTTCCAGCTCCTCCCCCCTGTCTCTCTCTCTCCTCTCTCTCTCTCTCTCTCTCTCTCTAAAAATGAATAAATAAAATAAATTAAATTAAATTAAAAAAAAAAAAAAAAGAATTACCATGGGGAAAATGGTGGCAATATTGGTAACATTAGTAGTAGTCCACATGGTTTATATTCTGCAAATAAAATTTTATAAAAAGCAGTCTTTGTTGATATTTAAAATGTGCCATTAAATTGAATGAAAGTTGTTTTACAGATTTGTAATACTAGTGTTTTATACCATTTATAGGGATCTTTTAAAGCTTTTTACCACAATGGAGTTGATGCGTTGGTCCACACTTGTTGAAGACTATGGAATGGAATTAAGAAAAGGTTCTGTGGAGAGTCCTGCAACTGATGTTTTTGGTTATACAGAAGAAGGTGAAAAAAGGTGGAAAGACTTGAAGAACAGAGTTGTTGAACATGTAAGAATCTGGCACAGTAGAGATGGTAGTTCAGATGTTTATTGGCAATTTTTGAACCAAAACTCAGCAAATTTGAGCATCAACTTTTATTTTTTTTTGTTTGATAATCAAATGTGTTAACATGCTCATTTTTTTTTTTTGGTTTTTTTATATTTTATTTATTGATTTTTAACGAGAGAGGAAAGAGAGAGAAGGAGAGAGAGGGAGAGAGAGAGAAGGGGGAGGAGCAGGAAGCATCAACTCCCATATGTGCTTGACCAGGCAAGCCCAAGGTTTCGAACTGGCAACCTCAGTATTCTAGGTCGACGCTTTATCCCACTGCGCCACCACAGGTCAGGCAACATGCTCATTTTGAGAGGACCTTTCAAGAATCAAAAATTCTATAGCACATTTAACAAAAGGAATTTTTTAATGTGAAGGATAATGGGAATGGAGAGAGTGTTTTCTTTTTTTTTTAATATTTTATTTATTCCTTTTAGAAAGGAGAGAGAAAGGGGTGGGGGCAAGAGCAGGAAGCATCAACCTTCCCATATGTGCCTTGACCAGGCAAGTCCAGAGCTTTAAACCAGTGACCTCAGCATTCTAGGTTGACTCTTTATCCACTGCACCACCGTTAACATATCTTAAACCTGACCTTTTGATCCTCCTGGTGTCTCTATGAATTGAATTATGTCAGTATTCATTCATAAAATAAACACATTTTATTAGTGCCAGACAGACACTATAAAGTGCTGAGATACATGGGAGAATAAGACATGTTCTTTACCTTCAGAAAGTTTAAAAATACACTATGGAGAAGGTACATTTATAAATAAAAACATTATAGATATTATGGTAAAAGGGACATGGGGTCCGTGGGTTACAACAGTCTCGACATATGTTGTTTCGAGTTTATGACGCACACTCCCCTGAAAACTTTGAGGCGTGAGTGTGTTGGCTTACGCCATTAGTGTCATACTTACAGACTACGTGGGTGAACTAGTTTGGCTTTGCGTGGCAGGAAAATAGGCAGTACAGTTTGCAGTGCCTTATGTCCTTTTCCTTTTTCTGTGGCTTTGTTGTGTTTTTATATTCTAGATTATCATTTTACAACTGTGTTAGGATAGGTAAGTGACTAAGGCTAGGGTGTATTTCAGCTTACACCAAAATTTGGGTTTCATCATTGTCATATGAATGGAACTGTCGTAACCCTAAGACCCCCTCCCTGTATGTGGAGTAGAGGGGAACATGAGGAGAGAGTTGATTGGTTCTGCTTGGAAAAATGGTCAGGCTAGATACATAGGAATTGATGGAGGAGGTAAGATTTGTAAGAAGAGTATGTAGTAGCAGGTAGAAAAGGGAAAGCAGTCCATTTAGGCAGATGGGATAGTCTTAACAAGGGTGTGAAGGCAGAGCCTGATCAGGCGGTGGCGCAGTGGATAGAGCATCATATTGTAACGTGGAGGACCCAGGTTCGAAACCCCAAGGTCACTGGCTTGAGCGCTGGCTCATCTGGCTTGAGTGCAGGCTCAACAGCTTGAGCACGGGGTCGCTAGCTTGAGTGTGGGATCATAGACATGACCCCATGGTCACTGGCATGAAGCCCAAGATTGCTGGCTTGAACCCAAGGTCTCTGGCTTGAGTAAGGGGTCACTTGCTCTGCTGTAGCCCCATGGTCAGGTACATATGAGAAAGCAGTCAGTGAACAACTAAGGAGCTGCAACAAAGAATTGATTCTTCTCATCTCCCTTCCTTCCTATCTGTCCCTGTCTGTTCCTCTCTCTATCTCTCTGTGTCTGTTAAAAAAAAAAAAATAAGGTGGTATAGGGGCACAAACCAGCAGAAGAACATAGGGACCTCCAACAAAAAGGCTCAGTGAGAAAATTGTAGAAAGGGTCTGGATTATAACAAAGTTTGTGCACCCAGTGGTGAAGACATCTGAGAGGATAATGACCAGGCCTGTGTTTTACAAAGGTTCCTCTGGGAATAAGTGTGAAAAATGTATTTAGAGAGATTAAAAAGAGGCCCTGGCTGGTTGGCTCAGTGGTAGAGTGTTGGCCTGGCGTGCAGGAGTCCCGGGTTCGATTCCCGGCCAGGGCACACAGGAGAGGCCCCCATCTGCTTCTCTACCTCTTCCCCTCTCCTTCCTCTCTGTCTCTCTCTTCCCCTCCCACAGCCGAGACTCCATTGGAGCAAAGTTGGCCCGGGCGCTGAGGATAGGGCCTCTGCCTCAGGCGCTAGAATGGCTCTGGTTGCAACAGAGCAATGCCCCAGATGGGCAGAGCATCGCCCCCTGGTGGGCATGCCGGGTGAATCCCGGTCGGGCGCATAGGGGAGTCTGTCTGACTGTCTCCCCATTTCCAACTTCGGGGAAAAAAAAATAGAGAGATAAAAGACTGGAGATGAGAAGGCTAGTTAAGTGAGGGGCTATATCAGCCTGAATTAAGGCAGTATCTGAAGTATTGTAGAAGAACTGATGGAATAGACTGACTGGTGGTGGCACAGTAGATAGAGCATTGACCCGAGACGCTGAGGACCCAGGTTTGAAACCCTGAGATCAGCAGCTTGAGCACGGACTCATCCAGCTTGGTTGCAAGCTTGCCATGGGGTTGCCGACTAGAGCACAGGATCAGCTACATGGACCCAAGACCTCTGGCTTGATCAAGGGGTTACAGGCTTGGGTTGAGACCCCCACCCCATTAAGGCATGTATGAGAATTTATCAATGAACAACTAAAGTGACATAACTATGAGTTGATGCGCCTCATCTCTCACTCCCCCCCCCAAAAAAAGAGAAATTAAGATAAGCCTTTATTTTAACTATATATATTTTAAGGGAGTTGTGGAGAATACTGAAAATATGTTGCAAATAACTGCAGAAACCAAAATATCTAAATATTTAGTTTTGTTGAAGTTTTGTTTATTTATTTTAAGTGAGAGCAGGAGAGGCAGATAGACAGACTCCCACATTTGCCCTGATGGGAATCCACCCAGCAAGCCCCCTATGGGGCAATTATCTACCCATGTGGGGCGTTGCTCTGTTGCTCAGCAACTGAACTATTTTTAGCACCTGACACAGCTCACTGGAGGAAATCTCAACTGCTGGAGCCAACTTGCTCGAATCAAGCCATTGCTGTGGGAGTGGCAGAGAGAGAGAGAAGGTGGAGGTGTGGAGAAGAAGATAGTTGCTTCTCCTGTTAACCCTGAACAGGAATTAAACCCAGGACTTTCACAGGCTGGGCCAATGCTCTACCGCTGAGCCAACCAGCCAGGGCCTATTTATTTTTATGGATTGATTTTTGGAGAGAGAGAAAGGAGGGAGAGAGAGAAACATCAATTTGTTGTTTCATTTATTTACATATTCATTGGTTGACTTTTTTTGTTTGTGTGAGGGAGAGAGTCAGGAAGGGAGAGAGATGGGAAGTATCAACTCATAGTTGTGCCTTGACTGGTGGGCTGAAGCCAAGCCAGCGACCTTGGGTTTCCAGAGAGCAATCTTTGGGGTTAAGGCAGCAACTATGGGATCATGTTGGTGATCCCATGCTCAGGTTAGTGACCCCACACTCAAGCTGGTGAGCCTGTGCTCAAGCAGGCAACTATAGGGTTTCGAACTTGGGACCTTAGCATCTTAAGTTGATGCTCTCTCCACTGCACCACCAATGGCTAGGCCATTTGTTGACTCTTGTATGTGTCCTAATTGAAGTCAAATCCACGACCTTGGCGTATTGGGATGATCCTCTAACCAACTGAGCTATCTGTCTAGGGTGTTACTGAAGTTTAGAACCAGCATCATTCCAGTGATGGGTTATGCAAAAAATAAAAGCTCTGAATTTGACATTTTATTTTTTATTTTTTTTAATTTTTATTTTATTTTTTTACAGAGACAGAGAGAGAGAGAGACTCAGAGTGAGGGATAGACAGGGACAGACAGGAACGGAGAGATGAGAAGCATCAATCATCCGTTTTTTGTTGTGACACCTTAGTTGTTCATTGATTGCTTTCTCATATGTGCCTTGACTGCAGGCCTTCAGCAGACTGAGTAACCCCTTGCTCCAGCCAGCGACCTTGGGTTCAAGCTGGTGAATTTTTGCTCAAACCAGATGAGCCCACGCTCAAGCTGGTGACCTTGGGGTCTCGAACCTGGGTCTTCCTCATCCCAGTCTGACACTCTAACCACTGCGCCACCGCCTGGTCAGGCTGGATTTGACATTTTAAGTAAACCTGTTTGGATATGAAAACAAATGAACTTTTTAGCCTTCCTGACAGCTGTTGTCTGTCCTCTTTGCCACTCTCCTCTCTCCAGAATATTAGAATAATGGCCAAATATTACACGAGGATAACAATGAAGAGGATGGCACAGCTTCTGGATCTGTCTGTTGACGTAAGTAGTAAATATAATTGAGTTACTTGTAGCCATTCATTTTGAGTATCACTCAACTTATAAAAACTGAGTGAGAAAATCAGTTTTGTTTTATTTTCAGTTTAGGTCATAGTTTCCTCAAGCTATCTTAAGTACCAGAAAATAGCCTAAGTATCAGTTGAGTATATGTGCTGCCGAAACGAGTACCTAAATATCAGTTTATAGTTGTATTAATATTATTTTTACTAGTTAAAATCTTCACTTAAATATGTTAGTTTTCCATTAATTATTTGAAGTTCAAGGTATATATTCTATAATAAGTATGTTTAGGTACCCAAAAGTGAACTGGAAATAAACATGAGAGACTTAACTGCAGTTCACATGAAAAGGTCCCAGGATGTGTTAGAGAGGTTTTGTATTCAGATCTGGGTTTCATGTTGTTAAAATGGACAACACCAAAGACATGGCAGGTGAGAAATGTATACTAATGGTCTGTAAAGCCATTTCTATTATAGAAGTAGCTACTACAATTTAGCTGAAAAGGAATCATGGAAGATTAGAAGGCTTGATCCTTGGTGAGTTCCTTAGCTCTTCTCATATCTGGATTAGGGTACCAGAGTCCTTAGAAACAAAGTGCCTTGTCCATGGCTACATAGTTGTCAAGTAGCAGAGCATATATTTTAACTCAGCATTTCTGGAAACAAAGTGACTATATAACCCTGCCTTTTAGGAGGAAGCATCCTAGAAAAAAGAGCACATTGAGTTGCTGTTGGTGGCAGGCTCTCCGTAGGACCAGTAGTGTTAGGTTTGCAGGGAAAGAGATTTAGACTTGCCCCTGCTTCTGAGTGCACTCAGAATATATTCATTGCCTATGCTTTCAATAAAATAAGTACATTATTGCAGGAAATGAGTAGTTGCTAACTAATAGTAATGAATTTTAGCCCTGTGTATTCCTTTAAAAAAAATTTTTTTTTACTTATTTTAAAGAGAGGAGACAGAAAGAAATGGGGCGGGAGGGGGGGGGTATCAACTACATGTGCCTTGATGAGACAAGCCTGGAGTTTTGAACTGGCAACCTCACCATTCCAGGTTGACACTCTTGTCTACCATGCCACTACAGGCAGCCTTGCATATTCTTTTTTTTTTTTTGTGACAGAGTCAGAGAGGGAGACAGGGACAGACAGGAAGGGAGAGAGATGAGAAGCATCAACTCTTTGTTGCGGCCCCTTAGTCTCCTTAGTTCATTGATTGCTTTCTCATATGTGCCTTGACTGGGAGGCTATAGCAGAGCGAGTGACCCTTGCTCAAGCCAGTGACCTTTGGGCTCAAGCCAGTGACCCTGTACTCAAGCTGGTAACCTCGGGGTCTCGAACCTGGTCTTTGTGTCTCACTCCAACATTCTATCCACTGCGCTAATGTCTGGTCAGGTAGCCCTGCATATTCTTGAATGAAGAGTTTCGACAATGCTTTCTTTAAATTCTGTTTATTATCTATAATTATCCGATTCTGATCCAATTTGTCTTTCTCTCTTGCAGGAGTCAGAGGCTTTTCTCTCGAATCTCGTAGTAAACAAGACCATCTTTGCTAAAGTAGACAGGTTGGCAGGAATTATCAACTTCCAGAGACCCAAGGATCCCAATAATTTATTAAATGACTGGTCTCAGAAACTGAACTCATTGATGTCTCTAGTTAACAAGACCACGCACCTCATAGCCAAAGAGGAGATGGTCCATAATCTGCAATGAGGGCCGCCGCCCTTAGCGCTTTTAGAGAAGAGTTAAAATTGGAAGTCATTAAAAAAAAAAGACTGTTATGGTGTATATGATGGTTTTTTGTCCTATTCTCAGCTCCTTTGTCTAACATTTAAAATACAGTGAATATGTTTGAGGCCCCTTTCAACCTTTCACCTTCCTGATTTCATTGTTAACTTTTCATTTGCAATTGGTACAGAAATATAATACATTTCTATTGTCCGAGTGCTCAAAAAATTGTCATAATTTACCCAAATGTTTTTTTACCCAAATGTTATCATTTGAAACCTTTTTGAGCGATTATTTGTTCTCATTCAGCTAACAACCACAATTATAATAAAAGCAGTATATGCAAGTTTATTTTCTATGGTTACCTGTTTTCTGAACATTTTATGGGGTAGTGATTTAAGTGTTTTTTAAATAAATTTTGTTGTAAGTCTATGAATTATTTAGTAGAACTTTAAAAGCAACAAGGAACACATAAGAACATTTGGGGTAGAGTTGCGATTTGTGAAGGATTGTGTTTTAGTATTGAGGCAGCAGGTCTCAAGACTGAGTATATATATGGAGGAGCTATCTGGTAGGCTCTAGACTGTGTGTGTGTGTGTGTGTGTGTGTGTGTGTGTGTGTGTCACACTGGTTTCAATCATAATAGCTTATTTTTACCCCTGTCCCCTGACTGACCAGTTGAACAAAAACCAAGTGATGTTGTGTTGGCACAATTTAGCACACAAAGTCATTTTTATAAGACTTTGTGGCTATAACTTCTAGGTCTGATTACATCATTAATGCTCCAAATTTATTATCTTATTATAGAAACTTGAGTTCCTTTGAACACTGTGCTGTGTAACAGCCTAAAATGCTTTAAAAATGATCCCCCAAAAGATCTAAGATTATACTCTCTTATAAATGGTATAGTACTAACTTTTTTTTTTCCTTCAGAATTAAAAGTAGTTTTACTGTCAAAAAGAACATCTGAGCGCAGTTAACATGAACAAGTTTTGGAAGTTTTAAAAATCTGATTTATTTCAGAGAAAATAGGCAAATGAAACTATGTAAGAAGGTTATTTAAAATGTTTAATTGAAGAAAGTATGAGGTCTGCTTTTGCAAAAATACAAATGTAGAAAGAGGGAAAACATTCTGGAAACATCATTTCTCATAATTCATTTTCCATATAATGGCCACTAAATTGTCATATTTCAGGATCCCATGGCTAGAGACAATTGTGAGACCTCCACTATTTATGCTGAGTCATTGTGAGTAATATTATAGTATTAATCTAATTTTATTCTTTAGAAATTTAATGTATTGGTCACATTAATAATATCAACATCTGCTATCACTTTTCTTTAAAAACTAACCAAAAATGTGGCAAGTTCAGAAACATTAGTTCACACTAGCAGTAACAATATGGTTTTAATTTTTTTTTAATGAAAAGAATAGAAAATATTATTTTGCAATGTTAATTTGTAAATCGAATCAGAGCTAATTTGAATTTAGCTTTTCATTAACTTCCTAGGGATTTATTCCCTTTGTATATGCCAAGCCTAGACTGTTTAGCCAAGTATCTTGCTGTAAAGACCTGAAATGCTCCTCTTTGGTCTTTATTCAACGCGCTCAACTAAGCTCTATATATTCTCTTTTGCTGCTGTTTGTAATTGTGTTCCAGGGACCCAGTCCCATTTGACTAATCATCCATTTCTTGTTTTTTTCTGTCTAAGCAAATTTAAGAATTATTAACCGACTTCTTAGTGTTACAAAGAACAATCTACTAGCCTAGAGCGGTAAAATCTGAGATTTTTTTTAAACCTAAGATCCTGTCTTAAATTTCAGACCCAAAGTGGGCATTCATGGAAAGCAGAGAACACTGTATTTTAAGGGTGGAGAAGATAACACTTGACTCACGATCATTTTCACCAGGTTGTTAGTGAAGAGGAGAGGTGGTGAGCTTCTGGGTTCTGTTTTTGTTTTTTTATTGTTTTAAGTGAAACACTTTTATTCTTTTATTTCTATATAACATGTTTTTAGTGTTCAATAGCTATTTCTGTAATTATCCTCGATTTCCTTGTGCTTATTACTGAATCATTGAAAAATTAATCTTTAATATTCATACTGTTTCATTCTATCTCTTACAAGTGTTAAAGTACCTATTCTAACTTGTTTTCAGCTCCTGGACATAGCTGCAATGAAAGCACTAATTTGTGAATATTTAAGAAAACCTAGAGAATAAACCGATACTTTAAAAGGTTATTTCTCTTTTTAATTCTCTTACTATTTTAAAACAAACAAAAAGCTATGGATAATTTTCATTTTTCTTTCAAAAATCATGTTATCTCTATAAACCTTAAGTAGTGGGAAAACATTTTGCACATTAGTTTAAAAAGTCAACTGGTTGGCTTCCCCCCGCCCCCTGAAATCTTTCTAATTTGGGATTAGTGACAGGCCTGCCTACTTGTTCTCTTGACCAGTGGTTGTCCAACTTGGTGCACATCATCATCACCTGCAGGACTTGTTACAACCAGATTGCCTGGCCCCAGCCCAGAGTTTCTAGTCCAGTAGGTCTGAGATGGGGCTCAAAGATTTTCTTTTTTTTTTTTTTTTTTTTTTTTTTTGGCATTTTCTTTTTTTTTTTTTTTACTTCTTTTTTTTTAAAATTATTTATTTATTTATTTATTCATTTTAGAAAGGAGAGAGAGGGAGAGAGAGAGAGAGAGAGAGAGGAGACAGAAAGAGAAGGGGGGGGAGGAGCAGGAAGCATCAACTCCCACATGTGCCTTGACCAGGCAAGCCCAGGGTTTCGAACCGGCGACCTCAGCATTTCCAGGTCAACGCTTTACCCACTGCGCCACCACAGGTCAGGCAAAGATTTTCATTTCTTACAAGTTCTTGAGTCATGGGAGTGGCTGATTCATGAACTATACTTTGAAAACTACCTTTTTTTTAGTTGACCTAGAGCAGGGGTCAGGAACCTTTTTGGCTGAGAGAGCCATGAACGCCACATATTTTAAAATGTAATTCTGTGAGAGCCATACTATGACCCGTGTACATTATGCATTATCCAATAAAAATTTGGTGGTATCCTGGAGGACAGCTGTGATTGGCTCCAGCCACCCACAACCATGAACATGAGCAGTAGGAAATGAATGGATTGTAATACATGAGAATGTTTTATATCTTTTTAAAATTTATTTTTTATTTTTATTTATTCATTTTAGAGAGGAGAGAGAGAAGGGGGAAGGAGCAGGAAGCATCAACTCCCATATGTGCCTTGACTGTTCAGGTCCAGGGTTTCAAACTGGCAACCTCAGTGTTTCCAGGTCAACACTTCATCCACTGCACCACTACTGGTCAGGCATGTTTTATTTATTTATTTATTTTAATTTTTATTTATTTTTTACAGAGACAGAGAGTAAGTCAGAGAGAGGGATAGACAGGGACAGACAGACAGGAATGGAGAGAGATGAGAAGCATCAATCATTAGTTTTTCATTGCGCGTTGCAACACCTTAGTTGTTCATTAATTGCTTTCTCATATGTGCCTTGACCGCGGGCCTTCAGCAGACCGAATAACCCCTTGCTGGAACCAGCGACCTTGGGTTCAAGCTGGTAGGCTTTTTCCTCAAACTAGATGAGCCCGCACTCAAGCTGGCGACCTCGGGGTCTTGAACCTGGGTCCTCTGCATCCCAGTCCGATGCTCTATCCACTGCGCCACCGCCTGGTCAGGCATGTTTTATATTTTTAATGTTATTTTTTTTATTATTAAAGATTTGTCTGCGAGCCAGATGCAGCCATCAAAAGAGCCACATCTGGCTCGCGATCCCTAGGTTCCCAACCCTGCCCTAGTGACACAGAAACAATCTGTTCCTGTATGTGCCCTGGCTGGGGATTGAATCTACAACCTTTGTGTGTTAGGACAATGCTCTAACCAACTGAGCTGTCCAGCCAGAGCAAGAACCACCCCTCTCGACAACACTTGGAATAAATGCTAGAAAAGAACTATGTTGGGTTTTTTAAAATATTTTTTCTGAGAAAAAATACTGAGTGAACATGGACATCTGTAAAGTTAGGATCGTTGTACCGCATGATGCTTATCCAGTGTTTTTATTTTTGAGTCCAGTGATTTGAAAGTCTGGTTTTATATGTCCCCTGATATGTAGAGAAATTATCTCACTTTTTCAGTGGCTATACTCCAGTGCCCCAAACTTGAAGCTTGATAATTACTATGTTGAAAGAATCGAATGGCATCTCTTGAGAATTGTAAAAGTTCCATCATCTTGCTATATTCTCTACAAGTTGGAGAGCCCTGTTTATGTTTTCCCAGCCCCCAATAAGTTTTACGTTCTCTCTCTGAATTTGCCTACTCTAGATATTTCATATAAGTAGAATCATACAATGTTTGTCCTTTCTTTGTTGATCAAGCTACCCAAAAGAAAATTACATAGAGCAACCGTGACATACCGAGCAAGTCAGTCTCATACTATTCATCACCAGAACACTGCAGCCCGGTGTAAACAGTTTCAACTTTCTTGGGAAGTAGCAAGTCAGATTGGGAAATCCTGTCCAAGGGGTCCTATACTGCCCCTTCATTTAGAGTTAACCCTCAAGGACCCCTACCAGGACAACTTTGGCAGAGGGATGTTACTCATATACCTTCATTTGGCAAACAGTCGTATGTCCACATTACAGTGGATACATATTCCGGATCTATAGTAACCTCTGTCAGAACAGAAGAGGCTGCTAAGCATGTTATAGCTCATTGTCTGTATGCATTGTTCTATTACTGGATTTCCTAAACTGGCTAAACTGAAAATGCTCCTGCATATGGAGCAAAAGCATTCACTGTATGTTGTCATGCTTACAATCTTTAAAGTTAAGGTATTATTTAAGTGTACTCAGCAAACATTTTAAGGTCAATTTTAAAAAAATATTTTTTTTTAAAGGGGGTAGTCATATCCTGGAACTCCTACGGGTCTACCATATCATACTTTTTACTTAAAAAAAAAAAAAATTTACATTTCTTTTGAATGCTGATGAACAGGAGACACCAAATCTTTTTCGCCTGCAAACTACTACCTTTATTAGATCCAGCTAATAACACTGTTTTGTCTTTTTCCAAATAGCTCCAGATATATGGAAAAGATTTATATAGGCAGATGGGGATCCTCAAACCCCTCAGCAAGATCTTCTGAGCATGGCTTTTAAGATACCTAGAGGCAGAAAAAACCCAATAGAGATCAGGGGAACTACCAGCTTTTAGGATACACCCTTAAAGGCTCCAATGCCCCAAAGGGGTCTCATAGGATGCCATCTGGATCCTGCTTCAATAGTGGAAAGGAAGGTCATTGAGCTAAAGCCTGCCAGGCTTACATGCCTCTGCTGTGAGGAAACAGGGACACTGGAAGGTAGAATTCCCCCTTGCTCCTCTAAGGGAAGGTTCAGTCTCTTCCAGCCCTGCTCCAGCCACCTATGATCTAACTTTGCCCAGAAAGCTGGGGTTAGCCACTGAAGGCTGAAGGTGCCCAGGGCCGTCAGCCCCATCTACAACACTGTGGACGAGCCTAGGGTATTTCTTCCAAGAAGCAGGTAAACTGATCTCATTTGCACAAGGGCCACTTAACTATGTTTTGCCTGAATAGTCAGGTTTTTTATTCTTCCCTCAAAGATCTCTGTTGTGGGTGTTGATAGTCCTATTTTCTGCTGCTTTGCTTAATATATAGTGTTTCCTTTATCCCTCCTACCTCAATGCCCCACTCATATTTCAGGCTGGGACCTACTCCTAATTTAGAGCTCTCTTTCCCCCTTTTGCCAACTTCTATTATGAATCTACCTTTGCCACCCAGCTGAGTGTATCCCAAGGTTCTCTTTACCACGCCATAGTTGCAGAGCTCCAGGGAAAAGCAACTTCTGTTCTCATCTCTCCAGGCAGAGGAGAACAGAAGCTCCCTCTCCACACATGCTGCATATGGCTTTTCCAGTCTACCTGAATCATTACCAGCTAGAAGCAGCAGTCATTGGGACTTGGACATGAGCTGCAAAGTATAGAATGGTGACAACTCCAGTGTCATGCGGACTTTTCCTGGATGTGGACTTTTCCTAGACTCCTGCTCCCTGTGACAGCTCCTAACAGACTGAACTGTGGTTGGGTTGCATTTTTCAGGGATTTGGCATGATGATGGGGCCAACTTGGACTTGGTGAACATGTTAAGGACACTACTCTTTTATGGATTCTTGCTGTATTGGCCAAGAGTTTGCTTAAAGGCTTTTAATCACTAAAAAAAAAAAAAAATAGAAGACTGGATAAAGAAGATGGGGCACATATACACCATGGTATACTATTCAGCTAGAAGAAATGATGACATCGGATCATTTAGAGCACAATGGTGGAATCTTGATAATATTGTGCGGAGTGAATAAGTGAATCAAAAAAACAAGAACTGGAGGATTCCATACATTGGTGGGACATAAAAACGAGACTAGGCCTGACCTGTGGTGGCGCAGTGAATAAAGCGTCGACCTGGAAATGCTGAGGTCGCCGGTTCAAAACCCTGGGCTTGCCTGGTCAAGGCACATATGGGAGTTGATGCATCCAGCTCCTCCCCCTTTCTGTCTCTCTTCTCTCTTTCTCTCTGACTCTCTCCTCCTTAAAAATGAATAAAATTAAAAAAAAAAAAAACGAGACTAAGAGACATGAACAAGAGTGTGGTGGTTAGGGGGGGTGGGGAGAGGGAAGGAGGAAGAGGGGAAGGGGGAGGGGTACAAAGAAAACTGGATAGAGGGTGATGGAGGACTATCTCTCTTTGGGTGATGGGTATGCAACAGAACTAAATGACAAGATAACCTGGAAATATTTTCTTTGAATATAAGTACCCTGATTTATTGATGTACCCCATTAAAATAAAAATTTATTTATAAAAAAAAACTTGTTCTTTGTGTCTGGCTATTTCACTTAGCATATAATGTTTTTGAGGATCATTCATGTTGTAGTATGTATCAGAACATCTCTTTGTATTATGGAATAGCATTCCATTATGTGAATAATAAATATCACATTTTGCTTATGTGTTGATAAATAAGTGTTTTTACCTTTTTAGGTATTGTCACTAGTACTATGAACATGGGTATACAAGCCCTGTTTACAATTATTTTAGTTATGCCTGCATATTGGCTTTAAAAAATAGATTCAAAGAAAGCTGAAGAGATTGGGCAGAGAGGTTCTTTGGTTTACGCATTAGCTTTTTTTTTTTTTAAGAGACAGAGGGACAGACAGGAAGGGAGGGAGATGAGAAGCATCTATTTGTTGCAGCTCCTTAGTTCTTCATTGATTGGTTTCTCAAATGTGCCTTGACCAGGGGCTACAGCAGAGTGAGTGACCCCTTGTTCAAGCCAGCAACCTTGGGCTTCAAGCCAGCCACCACTGGGTCATGTCTGATCCCACGCTCAAGCTAGCCACCATGGGGTCATGTTTATGGTCCCACACTCAAGCCAACAACTCCGTGCTCAAGCTGGTGACCCCAGGGTTTCGAATCTGGGTCTTCCGCATCCCAGTCTGACACGCTATCCACTGCGCCACCACCTGGTCAGGCCACACTGGCTTTTTAAAAACCAAAAAGATGCTGCCCTATCCAGATCATTTGGTTGGTTGCAGCATCGTTCCAAAACACAGAAGTTGTGAAGGCTGCCACTTAAATCCCCGGTCAGGGTATGTGCAGAAACAAATCAACATTTCTGTCTCTTGCCTGACCAGCGGTGGCGCAGTGGATAGAGCGTTGGACTGGGATGTGGAGGACCCAGGTTTGAGACCCCGAGGTCACCAGCTTGAGCGCAGGCTCATCTGGTTTGAGCAAGGCTCACCAGCTTGGACCCAGGGTCGCTGGCTCGAGCAAGGGGTCACTTGGTCTGCTGTAGACCCCTGGTCAAGGCACATATGAGAAAGCAATCAGTGAACAACTAAGGAACCGCAACGAAGAATTGATGTTTCTCATCTTTCTCCCTTCCTGTCTATCTGTCCCTATCTGTCCCTCTCTCTGACTCTCTCTCTCTGTCTCTGCCACACAAAAAAAACAAACAACTACTTGTGGTCAGAGTTACAGACTAAGTTTCAGCCACGTTGAGCATGTGTCGTGTGCATAAGTCCCAGTGGAGCAATTAGCATTAAATAAGGCAATCCTATCTTCATTGTAGTTGGTCTTGTATCTGAAATCCATTAAGGACATTCCCCTGCCACCATTGATTTGAGAGAGAAATATCAACTCATTGTTACACTTAGCTGCTCCATTTAGTTGTACATTGGTTGGTTGCTTCTCATACATGCCTTGACCAGGGATCGAATCCATGACCTTGGAATGCCAGGATGGTGCTATATCCACTGAGCAACCCAGCCAGGGCCAGGACTTTTTTAAGGTTTTAGAATAAAAAAATCTAAAGCACATTTGGCATTACTGGGACAAATAAAACTGATTAATCAGTATGAATCATAAAAGTAGTTAAACATTTATGCATCCACAAAAATCCATCTGGGCCAAGTTTTCATAAACTTTATTTTTAGGCTATAGAAATAATGTTCTTGCCCTGGCCAGGTAGCTCAGTTGATTAAATTGCCACCCAGATAAACCAGAGTTATGGGTTCAATTTCCAGCCATAACAAGAATACTTCTCCCTCTCTAAGATCAATAAAAAAATTTAAAAATAATAAAGTCAGCTCTAGCTGCGTTGCTTAGCTGGTTGGAGTATTCTCCTTGTACGCCAAACTTACAGATTCAATCCCAGGTCTGGGCACATACAGGAATCAACCAGTGAATGCATAAATAACTAGAACAACAAATTGATGTTTCTCTCACTATTCCTCTCTAAAATCAATTTTAAAAATTTTAAAAATTTTAAATAAAAACATTCATATTTCTATTTTATTTTTTGTAACAGAGAGAGGGGGACAGATAGGGACAGACGGGAGGGAAGGGAGAGAGATGAGAAGCATCAATCCTTCATTGTGGCTCCTTAGTTGTTCATTGATTGCTTTCCCATATGTACCTTGATGGGGGGGCTATAACATCAGACCGAGTGACCCCTTGCTCAAGGCAGTGACCTTGGACTCAAGCTGGTGAGCCTTGCTCAAACCAGATGAGCCCGTGCTCAAGCTGGCAATCTCGGGGTCTTGAACCTGGGTCCTCCTCGTCCCAGTTTGATGCTCTATCCACTGCGCCACCGCCTGGTCAGGCTATATTTCTTTTTTTTTTTTTTTTTTAATGTTCTCAACCGGGACAGTTTTATCTATAGGAAGAAGGTAGATGTCACAGTTATACCATTTCATAATTTTTCTGCATTGCTTTAAATACTGCCTTATTTAGTATGAGTACCAATTGTGAAGTAAAAATGTAATGGTCTAAATGGTCATCTCTTTTTTTTTTTTTTTTTTTTGACAGAGAGAGAGAGGGACAGACAGACAGGAAGGGAGATAGATGAGAAGCATCAATTCTTCATTGCAGCACCTTAGTTGTTCAATGATTGCTTTCTCATATGTGCCTTGACTGGTGGCTACAGCAGAGCAAATGACCCCTTGCTCAATCCAGCGACCTTGGGCTTCAAGCCAGCGACATTTGGGGTCAAGCCAGCAACCATGGAGTCATGTCTACGATCCCACACTCAAGCCTGATGAGCCCACACTCAAGCCGGGCGACCTCCGTTTCGAACCTAGGTCCTCTTTGTCCAAGTCTAACGGTCTATCCACTGCACCACCTCCTGGTCAGGCTATGGTCACATCTTAATTCAGGCTTTGGACATCTTTCTTGAACTGTGAAAGAAAACTTTCTGGTTTCATAATGCCCTGGGGTTTTTTTGTTTGTTTGTTTTTTGTTTTTTGTTTTTTTTAGAATGCTTAAGTGCCACTGAAAGTGTAGCAAGTAAAAAGATTAAAGCAATGGGCTGTAAACTAATTTTACTTGACCAAGGTTGTAGTATTATATTCATTTAAAGTTTTGAGCATTCAAAGAGATTTTTGTTTTATATTTTATTCATTTCAGAGAGGAGAGACAGAGACGGAGAGAGAGAGAGAGAGAGAGAGAGAGAGAGAGAGAGAGAGAGAGAGAGAGAGATAAGGTGGGGAGGAGCAGGAAGCTTCAACTCCCACATGTGCCTTGACCAGGCAAGCCCAGGGTTTCAAACCGGCGACCTCAGTGTTCCAGGTCGACGCTTGATCCAGTGCGCCACCACAGGTCATGCAATGAGTTAAATTTAAAAGAGCTGACTAGGCCCTGGCCAGTTTGCTAAATGGTGGAGCATCAGCCCTGTGTCTGGAAGTTCCAAGTTGATCACACAGGAGAAGTGCTCATCTGTTTCTCCACCCCTCCCCCTCTTGCTTCTCTCTCTCTCTCTCTCTTTCCCCCCCTCCTCCCCTGCTGTAGCCATGGCTTAATTAGACTGAGTTGGCCCCAAGCGCTGAGGATGGCTCCATGGCCTCTGCCTCAAGTGCTAAAAAAAAATGGCTTTGTTTGCAACAGAGCAAGGGCCCCAAATGGGCAGAGTATCACCCTCGTATGGGCTTGCCAGGTGGATTTCAGTTGGGGCACATGTGGGAGTGCTTCTCTCACTAAAAAAAAAAAAAAAAGAGCTGACTAAACCTTCCAGGAGAAGCAAAGAAAATATTGAGACGGAATAAGACATTTCTCAAAATGCATATCATATCTGCTACTGCCAAATGCACAACATGATGCCTCACTACAGAATACTAAACAGCTGGCTTCCTGATGCTCTCAGTTGATTCTTATAGTTTGAAGAATGCAGGGCTGATATTTTATTCAAAGTGTTCCTGTCTAATGGAAATGCTATAGAAGACCACGTTTCCCTCACCTTTTAAAATGCAAATCTTGGCCCTGGCCGGTTGGCTCAGTGGTAGAGCGTTGGCCTGGCGTGCAGGAGTCCCGGGTTTGATTCCCATCCAGGGCACACAGGAGAAGCAACCATCTGCTTCTCCACCCCTCCCCCTCTCCTTCCTCTCTGTCTCTCTCTTCCCCTCCCGCAGCCAAGGCTCCATTGGAGCAAGGTTGGCCCGAGCACTGAGGATGGCTCTGTGGCCTCTGCCTCAGGCGCTAGAATGGCTCTGGATGCAACAGAGCGACACCCCAGAGGGGCAGAGCATCGCCCCCTGGTGGACATGCCGGGTGGATCCCGGTCGGGCACATGCGGGAGTCTGTCTGACTGACTCCCCGTTTCCAGCTTTGGAAAAATGCAAAAAAATAATAATAAAATAAATAAATAAAATGCAAATCTTGAAAGGAGGATAATGTAATTTTCTTTTGCTGTCAGTACTTAGGGATTATAGTCAGAGTTTGGAAATATAGTAAGTTCTCCCTCTGAGGTTGATATAATACCAACATGTTCTGGACCAGAGCAGAGAAGCAAATATATAATGGCTCCCTGGTTGGCAAAAGCTGACTCTGAGAAGGGAACCTTCAAGAGGGCAACTTTTTTTTTTTTTTTTTTTTTGCATTTTTCTGAAGCTGGAAACAGGGAGAGACAGTCAGACAGATTCCCGCATGCGCCCGACCGGGATCCACCCGGCACGCCCACCATGGGGCGACGCTCTGCCCACCAGGGGGCGATGCTCTGCCCATCCTGGGCGTCGCCATGTTGCGACCAGAGCCACTCGAGCGCCTGGGGCAGAGGCCAAGGAGCCATCCCCAGCACCCGGGCCATCTTTGCTCCAATGGAGCCTTGGCTGCGGGAGGGGAAGAGAGAGACAGAGAGAAGGCGCGGCGGAGGGGTGGAGAAGCAAATGGGCGCTTCTCCTGTGTGCCCTGGCCGGGAATCGAACCCGGGTCCTCCACACACTAGGCCGACGCTCTACCGCTGAGCCAACCGGCCAGGGCCAAGAGGGCAACTTTTATAACTAGTGGACAACTAAATGCCCAACATCTGAAATGGTGCCTGGCACACAGTTACATGTGTTGACTAAAGAATAATCAGATAACTTTAAATTGACTGTCTTTGAGATAGATAACTAAAGAACACACCAGTCCAGGAGTTAGCCATGAACGCTAGACAAATGAGTGATGGAAGCATGCACTGCAGTTGTGTGGGAGAAAGATCCTCAGCTAACCAAATGCAAGTGTCAGGGACTTCCAGGCAAGGCCATTCTAACCATGGAAATGGGTACAGGAGTTATAGCCAAACCCCATGATCTACTTGTTGGAAACACTTTTCCTTTCTTTTTTACTGATTTTAGAGAGAGAGGAAAGGAGAATGAAACATCAGTTTGTTGTTGCACTTACTCATGCTGTTATTGGTTGATTCTTGTATGTGCCTGGACCAGGATCAAACCTGCAGCCTTGGAGTGTCAGGACGATGCTTTAACCAACTGAGCCACCTGGCCAGGGCAGGAAACACTTTTCTCATGAAATTGAAGCAGCATGTAAAAATAGCCTTAAATCATATAACGAGCTCACCTTGATCTGACCCCATGCTTGATAAGCAAAATTACGATGATGATTTAACTTACTGTTAAGTCCATGATAACTTACCAAGTATCATTTGATTCTTACAAGGTATTCAAAAAGTTAGAATCAAATATAAAAATGGGGCCCTGGCCGGTTGGCTCAGCGGTAGAGCGTCGGCCTAGCGTGCGGAGGACCCGGGTTCGATTCCCGGCCAGGGCACATAGGAGAAGCGCCCATTTGCTTCTCCACCCCTCCGCCGCGCCTTCCTCTCTGTCTCTCTCTTCCCCTCCCACAGCTAAGGCTCCATTGGAGCAAAGATGGCCCGGGCGCTGGGGATGGCTCTGTGGCCTCTGCCTCAGGTGCTAGAGTGGCTCTGGTCGCAACATGGCGACGCCCAGGATGGGCAGAGCATCTCCCCCTGGTGGGCAGAGCGTCGCCCCATGGTGGGCATGCCGGGTGGATCCCAGTTGGGCGCATGCGGGAGTCTGTCTGACTGTCTCTCCCTGTTTCCAGCTTCAGAAAAATGCAAAAAAATAAAAAATAAAAAAATAAAAATGGGCCCTGGGTGGTTGGCTCAGTGGTAGAGTGTCGGCCTGGTGTGCGGAAGTCCTGGGTTCGATTCCCGGCCAGGGCACACAGGAGAAGCGCCCATCTGCTTCTCCACCCCTTCCCCTCTCCTTCCTCTCTGTCTCTTCCCCTCCCACAGCCAAGGCTCCATTGGTGCAAAGATGGCCCCGGGCGCTGAGGATGGCTCTATGGCCTTCACCTCAGGCGTTAGAGTGGCTCTGGTCGCAACAGAGCAATGCCCCGGATGGGCAGAGCATCGCCCCCTGATGGGCATGCCGGGTGGATCCCAGTCGGGCGCATGCAGGAGTCTGTCTGACTGCCTCCCTGTTTCCAGCTTTGGAAAAATACAAACAAACAAACAAACAAAATGGTCGAGTCATGTGGAAAAGTTTGGTGGACCCTCTAAAACTTAAGCATAGAATGACTGTAATCCCAACAATTTCACTCCTAGGCATATAGTGAAGATAACTGAAAAAAATATTCAAATACTTGCATACAAATGTTCATAGCAGCACATTTCACAATAGGCACAGGCTGTACCTACTTAAATGGCCGTCAGAAGACGAATGGATACATTTGGTATACCCATTCAATAGAATATTATTTAGCTATGAATAGGAAAACCAGAAATGTCTTGAAACATGCCAAGTGAAAAAAAAATCCATCACATAAGGTCACATGGAACATGATTCCATTCATATAAAATACCCAGAATAGATAAATCCAAGAGAGAAAAAGCAGATTGGTAGTTGCCAGGCATTAAAGGGAGGAGGGAACAAAAGTAACTAATGGATAAAGGGTTTTATTATGGGGTGATAAAAATATTTTGGAACTAGATAGATGTGGTTGTTGTACATCATTATGAATGTACTAAATCCCAGTAAATTTTAAAAAATTTTAACTGATTTTAGAGAAGAAGGGAGAGAGAGAGAAATACAGATCATTGCTCCACCCTTCCATACATCCACTGGCTGACTCTTGTATGTGCCCTGACCAGGGATCAAACCCACAACCTTGGTGTCTTGGGACGATGCTCTAACCCAGTGGTCCCCAACCCCCCCACCCCTGGCCGCGGACCGGTACCGGTTCGTGGGCCATTTGGTACCAGTCCGCAGAGAAAGAATAAATAACTCACATTATTTCCATTTTATTTATATTTAAGTCTGAACGATGTTTTATTTTTAAAAAATGTCCAGATTCCCTCTGTTACATCCGTCTAAGACTCACTCTTGACGTTTGTCTCGGTCATGTGATACATTTATCCGTTCCACCCTAAAGACCGGTCTGTGAAAATATTTTCTGACATTAAACCTGTCCGTGGCCCAAAAAAGGTTGAGGACTACTGCTCTAACCAACTGAGCTACCTGGCCAGACCTGAATATTTTACTAAAATAATTTTATGTTATGTGAATTTCAACTTGATTTTTTTTCATCTTGATTTTTAAAATAATTTTTTTTCAATGACAGTTGATCACCTTATTTTTTTATTCTTATTTAATTGATTTGAGAGAGAGAAGAAGGGGGAGGCGAAGAGAGAGGAAGAGAGAAACATTGATTTTTTATTCCACTTATTTATGCATTCATTGGTTGATTTTTGTATGTGCCCTCACCAGGGATCAAATTTATAACTTTGGCATGTTGGGATGATGCTCTAACCAACTGAGCTATCAGGCCAGGACTTGCATCTTAATTTGTTTTAAAAGATAAAATTATAACTCATGTAAATATCAAAGATTTTATTTGACTTATAATTAATAATGAACCAGTAAGATGTTTAAAACCAGTTCTGCCTGACCAGATGGTGGTGCAGTGGATAAGGCATTGACCTAGAATGCTGAGTTTGCTGGTTCAAAACCTCAGGCTTGCCTGATCAAGGCACACATGAAAGTTGATGCTTCTTGCTCCTCCCCCTTCTCTCTCTCTCTCCCTCTCCCCTATCTCTCTAAAAATGAATAAATAAAATCTAAAAACAAAATAAGCCTGACCAGGCAGTGATACAATGGATAGAGCCTGGGACACAGAGACCCAGAGATCACCGGCTTGAGTGTGGCTCATATGGCTTGAGCTTGGGCTCACAGCTTGAGTGTGGGGTCACCAGCTGGAACGTGGGATCATAGACATGACTCTGTGGTAGATGGCTTGAGCCCAAAGTTTCGCTGGCTTGAAACCCAAGGTTGCTGGCTTGAGCCCAAGGTCACTGGCTTGGCTGGAGCCCCCCAATCAAGGCACATATGAAAAAGTAGTCAATGAACAACTAAGGTGTCACAACAAAGAACTGATGCTTCTCATCTCTATCCCTTCCTGTCTGTCAGTCCCTGTCAGTCCCTCTCCCTCTCTCTCTGTAAAAAAACAAAAAAAAACAAACAAACAAAAAAAAACAAATAAAACCAGTTCTAAGGGATATGTGTATAAGAATAAAATTGCTAGTTAGATACAAATGTAACAGGGTTATGCACTGTAATAATGTCTTCAGGTGTTCTGTTTTGCCAGACAGGTATTTGCATCTCTAGTGAACAAAAATCTGTAAGTTAATATTGGTTCCTATAGAATTTTAGCAAGCAATGGAAAGTCAAGCTCAGCACTGCACGGAAAGAAAACCCAGTAATGTGGTTTCTTGAGTGGCATTTAAATTTCTCACTACTGATGAGTTCATGCTCATTCTGGTTTTATACATCAGTATTGCAAGGTGTGGATGCTGTACCTCCCTCTCCGAAAGACAGATCTGCTCTTAGAGCTAGAAGTACTGGGTTTTCCTGCCTGTAGGGCCAGAGGGCAGATGTGGCCTGTAGGAAACTCACCAAGGTAACTAATGTGATCCAGTGAAGTCTTTTCTCTCTTAATTTTTTATTTTATTTTATTCTGTAGTGTTTTTAATCACCAGATAAAGTCATTCTCAATACACTCCACTGTCAGATGGGAGCTGGATGGGATACAAGTGCATGCAGAACACTTGTGTCTGTAGGAAGTTCTGTTCCTTCCCATTAGATAACTATCACTCATTTCCTTCCTGGTTTTTAATCCCCATGCTATTTGTGAATGTTTATGGCTGGGTTTTATGGTTGAGAAAAACATTTGCCGGTATTACATTCAAGGCTCCTTCACTCAAAAGCGTTCTCAGACTTTTCTTAGTCATAGTAGTTACACTACAACTTGAGAATTGCATCAGATGCTATGTGTTTTGAGATGATCACATGATAAAATGTGTATGTTTATGAATGACCTGCTTCTCCTACAATAAACTGACCGTCAAAATGGCTTCCTTGGAACCTGCAGTTTGTCACAAAATCATCCAGCTCTGCTACCCAAGTGAGGTTAAACTAGGGAGAAGGCTGAGAATTGCTTTTATTTCCTTCTTTCAGGTGCACCTGGAAATATTGAGTCACCTGGTTGTTTTTAAAATTTATGTCATATAGTATTTCCCATCATTTTGGACAAGAAAACAGTCGGAGCCCTACACAGGCAAACTGAACCAAGGTGAGGTCACTGTGCATCGATCCACCCAGAAAAGAACCCGTACAGAGAACCAGGGTTCTGGGATTCTTTCTGCCACTTATTAACTAGCAGAATATTTGCTGAGCTGTTTTTGTAGTGTTGCCGCTACTGTCTGTGGGAGACTCAAAAACAAACAAAGGAGCTGTTTTTTCGTACTTCATTCCAAAAGGCCTGTGTGTGTCTGGCCCCTTCTTCCTTTCCCAAAAGGCTACGTGGTCTGGGCCGAGAAGAGACATTGTGGCGATGCTCTCTCCTCTACCCCAGGGTTTGTCTAGCAATCAGCAGTTTATTCAGGGAGGCACTTCTGGTCTTATAAACCATAAGAGTTAAGAACATTTTATTATTATATCCTTTGAGTAGTACGAACATTCGTGTACATCTTCGTGCCTCCTGATCATCCAGAGTATGATCCTACATGTGTAAGGACACATTAAAAAAAGGCAAATATAGGCCTTGGCCGGTTAGCTCAGAGGTAGAGCCTCAGCTGGGCATGTGGATGTCCCATGTTTGATTCTCAGCCAGGGCACACAGGAAAAGCACCCATCTGCTTCTCCACTCTTCCCCCTCTCCTTTCTCTCTATCTCTCTCTTCCCCTCCTGCAGCCAAGGCTCCATTGGAGCAAAGTTGGCCTGGGCGCTGGGGATGGCTCCATGGCCTCTGCCTCAGGTGCTAGAATGGCTCCAGTTGCAATGGAGCAAGGCCCCAGATGGGCAGAGCATCACCCCCTAGTGGGCATGCCGGGTGGATCCCGGTCAGGCACATGCAGGAGTCTGAGTCTGTCTCACTCCACCTTCCTGCTTCTCATTTCAGAAAATTAGGGGGGGGGGGGGAATAGGCAAAAGTATGTTCTTCCTGTTTCCATAAACTGGTTATCAAACACACATGATTTTAAGTTAATAAAACTGTAACTGGAACTAATTTCATTTTGGGGGGAAAAAAAAAACTCACTCCCAGGGGTCAGTGAGCATGAAAAAAACTCACTACTCAAACTCTTAAGCCATTTAGAGTTTCAGTCTTTTGCTGTTTTGCAGCCCCAAACATCCTAACGTGTCTTCCTATGTCAGTCTGTCTGGCAAGGTACACAACAGAGAGACTGTGCCAGGCACACTTCTCTGTGCTCTGCTTTTTTATTTATTTATTTATTTATTTTTTACAGAGACAGAGAGTGAGTCAGAGAGAGGGATAGACAGGGACAGACAGACAGGAACGGAGAGAGATGAGAAGCATCAATCATTAGTTTTTCATTGCGTGTTGCAACACCTTAGTTGTTCATTGATTGCCCTCTCATATGTGCCTTGACCACAGGCCTTCAGCAGACCGAGTAACCCCTTGCTCCAGCCAGCAACCTTGGGTTCAAGCTGGTGGGCTTTTGCTCAAACCAGATGAGCCCGCGCTCAAGTTGGCGACCTCGGGGTCTCGAACCTGAGTCCTCTGCATCCCAGTCTGATGCTCTATCCACTGCGCCACTGCCTGGTCAGGCTGTGCTCTGCTTTTTTCAGGTAGTATATCTCTTTGTAGAAGAAGGTGTACATTCTTTCTAATGGCCACCTAGATTTTCTTTTTTTTTTTTTTTTTTAAGATTTATTGCCTGACCAGGAGGTGGTGCAGTGAATAGAGTGTTGGCCTGGGATGCAGAGGACCCAGATTCGAAACCCCAAGGTCACAGGCTTGAGCGCAGGCTCATCTGGCTTGAGCACAGGCTCACTAGCTTAAGCGTGGGGTTGCCAGCTTGAGCGTGGGATCATAGACATGACCCCATGGTCGCTGGTTCAAGCAAGGGGTCACTCACTCAGCTGCAGCCCCCTGGTCAAGGCACATATGAGAAAGCAATCAATGAACAACTAAGGTACCACAACAAAGAATTGATGCTTCTCATCTTTCTCCCTTCCTGTCTGTCCCTCTATATATTTTTTAAAAAGTAAAAGAAAAATTTTATTGATTTTTGAGAGAGAGAAAGGTGGTGGAGGGAAGGAGCAGGAAGCATCAACTCGTAGTTGCTTCTCACCCGTGCCTTGCCTGGGCTAACCTAGGGCCTCGAACAAGGACCTCAGCATTCCAGGTCAACACCTTATCCAGGTTGATGCTTTATCCACAGTGCCACCACAGGCCAGGCATTGATATTTTGACTTGTGTATGCATTGTAAAATGATTACTACAAGCAAGCTAATCAGCATATTTATCACCTTACACAGGTGATAAATCTGACCAATCTGAAAAAGGATTGGGGGCATTGCATCTTTCCTTCCAGTTTTTTCCAATTGGATGGCCTGTCCTATGATACAGGTTATATGACTTCTTGGAGGACAGTCCCCCAAGATTGAGCAGTGGTGGGTTTAATAATGCATCTTCCTTCTGAAAGTGCGTTCCTCTCCTTCCCAACCTCCCTCCTCTGATTGCTCCCTCCTCTCCCTGAAATCACACTCCCTAATGAACTGGTGGCACGTAGACATTTGCCTTCGGCTGTGCTTTATTTCCCACCTTTTTATACTGACTTTAAATTAAGCCACCCCTAAAGCTTCCTAGTGATCCCTGTTGTGACAGAATACTGAGTTCCTGGGATCATAAAGCAAATGCAGACCTGCTTCCTAATTTTGGGATGAGGAGTGAAGAAGTGACAGAGACTTTGACACAAGCATTTTCTAACCCTTTCTAACCAGCTTTCTCCCCTTTCCTTCTCCCCTCAGCACACTGCAATTTTTCTTTTTAAATATATTATAGAGAAGACGTGTGAGAAAAAGACATCAATTTGTTGTTCCACTTTCTTATGCATGCCTTGATGGGGGTTTGAACCCATAACCTTAGTGTATCAGGACGATGCTACGATGCTCTAACCAACTGAGCTACCTGGCCAGGGCTACAATCTGCCTGTCATCTCTATCATTCTTCTGAAATGACCCTTTCAAGGACATCAGTACAATTTATCATGTTACATCCAGTTCCCATGTTACTTGGTCTCTCAGAAGTATTTGGCTCAGTTAACCAATGCCTTATTGAAACTTGCTTTTCTTTAGAGCTGAGTTACCACCACAGCCTACCTCAGTGGCCGCTGGCTGTTAAGGAAGGGTGCAGGGTCTTTCCTCAGCGTTCGCTTTCCCATTTATGCTCTCTCCCCAGATAATCTCATCCAATCCCATGGTTTAGGATAGATAACTAGGCTGATGACTTCCAAATCACTATCTTCTGCCCTTGCCTTTCTTTTGAACCTCAGACTCCCAACTATCAACTCATTTCTACTTGGGTAGCTAAAAGTACACTCCAACTTAACGTCAAGAATTCCAAAACAGGGCTCTGGCCAGTTGGCTCAGTGGTAGAGTGTTGGCCCGGTATGTGGATGTCCCAGATTCGATTTCTGGTCAGGGCACACAGAAGCACCCATCTGCTTCTCCACCCCTCCCCCTCTCTCTTCTCTCTTCTCTCTCTCTCTCTCTCTCTCTCTCTTCCTCTCTCCTCCTCCCCCTCCTCCTTCTCTGACTCCTCTTCTTCCTCTTCCCCTCTAGCAGTCATGGCTCAATTGGAGGGAGTTGGCCCCAGATACTGAGGACGGTTCCATGGCCTCCACCTCAGGCACTAAAAATGTAGCTCCAGTTGCAATGGTGCAAGGGCCCCAGATGGGCAGAGCATCGCCCCCTAGTGGGATTCCCAGGTAGATCCCAGGTAGGGTACATTCAGGAGTCTGTCTTTGCCTCCCCTCCTCTCACTAAAAAAAAAAAAAAAAAAAAAAAAAAAATTCCAAAACAGAACTCGACTTCTCCATTAATTTGTTTCTCCTGGACCTTCCCCACTACAGGAGATGATACCACCATTCACACAGTGGCGCAGGTGGAAAACCCAGATGACAATTTGTTCTTCTCTCTCTTCATCCTATTCATTAGCAAGTCCTGCCAGAGATATCACCATGATTCATCCTGTAACTGGCCACTTTTTACCACCTCCATTACCAACACCCTGACCCAGGCCACTGTCATATCTTTTCTTTTTATAGTTATTCTTTTTTTTTTTTTTTTTTTTTTGTATTTTTCGAAGCCAGAAACCGGGAGACAGTCAGACAGACTCCCGCATGCGCCCAACCGGGATCAACCCGGCACACCCACCAGGGGGCGATGCTCTGCCCATCTGGAGCGTCGCTCTGTTGCGACCAGAGCCACTCGAGCACCTGAGGCAGAGGCCACAGAGCCATCCTCAGCGCTCGGGCCAACCTTGCTCCAGTGGAGCCTTGGCTGCGGGAGGGGAAGAGAGAGACAGAGAGGAAGGAGAGGGGGAGGGGTGGAGAAGCAGATGGTTGCTTCTCCTGTGTGCCCTGGATGGGAATCAAACCCGGGACTCCTGCACGCCAGGCCTATGCTCTACCACTGAGCAAACTGGCCAGGGCCTCTTTTTTTATTGATTGATTTTAGAGAGACAGAGGAAAGAGGAGAGAGAGAGAGAGAGAGAGAGAGAGGCATTTATTTGTTTCACTTAGTTATGCATTCATTGATCACTTCTCGTATGTGCCCTGACCAGGGATCAAACCTACAACCTTGGTGTTTCTGGATAACACTCTGACTGACTGAGCTAAACCAGCCAAGGTGCCACTGTCATATCTTGCCTGGCTTACAGGAGCGTCCTAGCTGGTCTCTCTGAACCTCTTGTACCCTTCAAATGCAAGCAGAGTGATTTTTGTAATCAGATTTAAATCTGATTATATCTCATTCTTGCTAAAAACAAACAAACAAAAAATTCTTCTAACAGCATCTCTTGCAAGGAGAATAAAATCCAGAA
Source organism: Saccopteryx leptura (assembly GCF_036850995.1). Classification (NCBI taxonomy): domain Eukaryota; kingdom Metazoa; phylum Chordata; class Mammalia; order Chiroptera; family Emballonuridae; genus Saccopteryx; species Saccopteryx leptura. The sequence goes on from NC_089507.1 coordinate 164,455,190, forward strand.
GAGATCTTCCTTGATCTCTTGTCTGGCTTCTCCTCTCCCTTTTCTTTCTGTGGAGTTTGTCTTGAGTCAGCATCTTCACCTGTTGATCCTTGTCTTGCCCAGATCTGACCATGGTTGGCTCCTTCCTGCTCTCCTTCTTATCAGTTGGATCTCAGCACAAATGTCATTTCCCCAAGAGAATTTCCCAGACCTCTCTGGAGAAGGGGTCCTGGTGGCCAGAGCCTCTCTATCCCATTCCCCAGCTTTCTGTTAGCCATGGCACTTATTACTGTCTGAAGTGACCCCTGGATAAGTCACTCAACCTCTCTGTTCTCCACTTTCCCCATCTGTATGGGGATGATAATGATGATGATGATAAATGCCTTTGCCTCGGGATTTTATAGGGAGTAAATAAATGTGTCTCTTCCAACAAGATATTTGGCACAGTACCAGGCTGGGTGCCTAACTAGTTTTCTAAAAGGGTCCAGGCTTGATGTGGCAAAGAGTAAATAATTTATGGTTGTTTTTTTTTTATGTTGATTTTATTATTTTAGAGGGAGAGGAAGAAAGGGAGAGAGAGAAATAGAGACAGGAACATTGAGCTGTTCCTGTATGTGCCCTGACTGGGGATCAGACCCGCAAATTCTGCATTTCAGGATGATGCTCTAACTAACTGAGGCATCTGGCCAAAGCAATCTATGGTTCTTTTAGAGGAGTATTTAACTTTGCCTCATGTCTATTAAACAGATTGAAAATTCCTTTTGTCCATCCTGCACCCCTTTCATCTTTCTTCTATCTCTCCTTTCCTGTATCCTTCCTCTCTCTTCCTCAGAAGTCTAGTGTAAAAGAGTAAAATGAGCACTCTCTCCAACATTTAATTAAATAATTTTTTTTTTTCAGAGACAGAATCAGAGAGAGGGATAGATAGGGACAGTCAGACAGGAACAAAGCGAGATGAGAAGCACCAATTATTAGTTCTTGTTGCGACACCTTAGTTGTTCATTGATTGCTTTCTCATATGTGCCCTGACTGTGGGGCTATAGCAGACCGAGTAACCCCTTGCTCAAGCCAGCGACCTTGGGTCCAAGCTAGTGAGCTTTGCTCAAACCGGATGAGCCCACACTCAAGCTGGAGAGCTTGGGGTCTCGAACTTGGGTTCTCTGCATCCCTGTCCGATGCTCTATCCACTGCGCCACCGCCTGGTCAGGCAACATTTAATTTATTTAAAAATTTTTTAAAGGAATTCTGAAGTCTACCAAGTAACTTTCTGGAGAGGCCTGCATGGCCCTTTGAAGCCACTAGGGGGCTGCTCTGTGCACATGTCCCAGCTAGTTCTCCTGTCAGTAGTGCTCATGCTGTAAGTGAAAAGGCCTGAGAGCCCTTCCACTCCGCTCCCATTCTCTTCTGAAGGAAATCCTGGGCATGTGCTGGGTACATTCTCTCATCTCTCAGATGGCAGCAGGAAACAGCTGCTGCCTCCTTCCTGTGGTCACCCAGGGCCATGGCCAATCCCAGGCACTACAGCCCCAGGTAGGAGAGGGGCTACAGGAAACGCAGGGGCTGAGCTCTTGGGAATTCTCCTTTGTGACATGGAGAGACAGGACTGGAAAGAACCACGTGGGAGACACAGGAGACAGAAGAGTGAACCTCTTCCTTTCCAGCACCCACGAGGTTGAGTTCCTCTCCAAGATGAGACCCAGGAACAGTGTTGGGGTGCTGTGCCCCTCTCCTTCCTCAGCGGGAATCACAGAGGGCCTGACTCGCTGATGTGAAGGTCTCATGGACAGGAAGTTCTCAGCAGACAAACCCCTGCCCAGTGGAGGGGGAAGGGAACCATTTTTTCCCAAGACGGAGTCCAGAGGTCACTAGGGCCTCTGGGTGGTGTACACAACAGACTTATTTTCTGCAGTTATGGAGTCCAAGATCAAGGCGTTGGCAGGGCTGGTGTCCTCTGCTGCCTCTCTCCTTGGCTTGCAGACAGCAGCCCTCCGGCTGCCTCTTCAGATGGCCATGCCAGCACTGCACCCCTGGAGTCTCTCCCTCTTCCTTTAAGGGTACCAGGCATATTCCATTAGGTCCCGCTCTAACAGCCTCATTTTGACCTCTTTAAAGACCTTATTTACAAATTCGGTTACATTCTGAAGTATGGGGAAGTGAGACCTTCATTATATGAACTTTGGGGACACAGTTCTTCCCGTAGTGAACTAGCTCAACTGAGCACAGCTCTCTATCTCTCTTTTTTTTAAATTTATTTATTTTAATGAGGAGGGGGGGAGGAGGAGGAAGCACCAACTTCTATATGTTACTTGACCAGGCAAGCCCAGAATTTCGAACCGGCAACCTCAGCATTCCAGGTTGATGCTTTATTCACTGCACCACCATAGGTCAGACTCTCTCTCTCTTTTTTTTAAGATTTTATTTATTGATTTTTAGAGAGAGGAAAGAGAGAGAAAGCAAAAAAGAGAGAGAGAGAGCAAGAGAGAAGGTGAGAATCAACTTATAGTACCTGTAGTTGCTTCCTGTATGTGCCTTGACTGGGCAAGCCCAGAGTTTCAAACCAGTGAGCTCAGCATTCCAGGTCGATGCTTTATCCACTGCTCCAGCACAGGTCAGGCTCTCTTGAAGGTCAAGGGCAGCTAAAAAGACCGCCAGAGATTTCACATCCCTAATGGGATAACAGGCAAGGAGTGGGGGTGGGCAGTTGGAGCCTTCCAGGAGGACAGGCAAGGGCTGTCTTTTGATGGTCAGTGGCAAGGCTGGGGAGAACTGTAAAGGTGATGATTGTGAGCAGATGGGTGGTATGAACCATGCCTGGCTTCCTGTGGTCAGTGCTCTGCTGTTGGTGGCCATGGCTGGGGAATGGGAGGCAGGACAGCCCCAGCAGAGACACAGGACATGCCTTAGAAGAGGACCCCCTGCATGCTGTCTCATTACCCTCTTACTATGAGCCCCCTCTGTGTGTCTGAGGAAGGATAGAGCCAGTGAAAAACATACTCATGGGCCAGTTCAGGCCAAGGGGACTAATCAGAACAGGGACATTTGTACTGCCCAGGAAGATCATTAAAGGGTCCTGGCTTGAGAGGAGGGTCCGCAGAACCAGTACCCTTTTTGGACTTTAAACCTTCCTTTTCACCTCTCTTTTGTACCTATTTCTGGAGCTACACCTCAAGAGATGACAGCAGGAGGCCTGGGTGGCACAGTGGATAAAGTATCAACCTAGAATGCTGAGATCACCAGTTCAAAACCCCGGGCTTTCCTGATCAAGGAATATATGGGAGTCCTTGCTTCCTGCTCCTCCCCTACTTCTCTTTCTATCCTCTCTAAAATAAATAAATAAAATCTTTAAAAAAATAAAATCAGCCTGACCAGGCAGTGGCGCAGTGGATAGAGCATGGGACTGGGACACAGAGGACCCAGTTTCGAAATTCGATGGTCTCTGGATTGAGTGTGGGCTCATCCAGCTTGAGTGCAGACTCACCAGCTTGAGTACGGGGTCGCTGGCTTGAGCGTGGGATCATAGACATGACCCCATGGTCACTGACTTGAAGCCCAAGGTCGCTGGCTTGAGCGAGGGGTCACTTGCTCTGCTGTAGTCCCCAAGTCAAGGCACATATGAGAAAGCAATCAATGAACAACTAAGGTGCTGCAATGAAGAATTGATGCTTCTCATCTCTCTCCCTTCCTGTCTGTCTGTCCCCACCTGTCCCTCTCTCTGTCTGTCTCTCTCTCTGTCACACACAAAATAATAAATAAAGTCAATACAATAAATATAAAAATATTAAAAAGAACATGACAGCAGGAGGGCAGGATGGTCTAAAGATGCCACCTCTACCCATCTGCTGTGACGTGTGTGTGTGTGTGTGTGTGTGTGTGTGTGTGTGTGTGACCCCTGGAGGAAGTAAGGACTACAGTAGGCAAAACTGTGCAGCTCCCTCACCTTCTATCTCTCAAGATAGGCCTGATTTCTAGTGCTCATCCAGCTTCAGATTTATCTGTATTTCCTCACTGCATTCTTTTCTTTTCTCCAATTTTTTTAAATTGATTATAGTGAGAGAGGAAACAATCTGTTCTGTATGTGCCCCAACCAGGTATCTAACCAATAACCTCTGAGATTCAGGACCACCCTCTAAGCAACCGAGCCATCAGGCCAGGGTTCCTCATTGTATTATTTTTTTTTGTATTTTTCCAATGTGGGGGTGGAGCAGACAGACTCCCACATGTGCCCTACCAAGATCCACCTGGCCTGCCCACCAGGGAGCGATGCTCTGCCCATCTGGGACGTTGCTCCGCTGCAACCTGAGTCATTCTGGTGCCTGCTATCCTCTGCGCCGGGGCCACTTTGCTCCAATGGAGCCTTGGCTGCAGGAGGGAAAGAGACAGAGAGACAGAGGAAGGAGAAGGGGAAGCGTGGAGAAGCAAATGGGCACTTCTCCTGTGTGCCCTGGCCGGGAATCGAACCTGGGACTTCCACACGCTGGGCTGATGCTCTACCGCTGAGCCAACTGGCCAGGGCCTCCTCATTGTATTCTTAGACCATCTGTCAAGGTAATGGGAACAATCTCAATGCTGCCTTCTGAGGCTCCATCCCGCCTTCTCGACCACAGGGTAAGAATTCTGAGAAAGCAACTAGAAGCTTCTTTGGAAAGAGGACATGATTTTGCTCTTCTGAGGTGGCTGTGATATTGCTTGACCATAGTGTTTATGTGAAGAAAATGTGTTCTTTGGGAAATTAGAGGCTGAAAACAAAATCTAATAATAATAAGAGCAAATAAATAAAGGCCAAGAAATAGATTTCTGCAGTATCCAGAGATCACTGTGTTATCCCCAGTTCTCTCCTGCTTCTTGCGATGAGCTCAGTGTGTCACTCCCAGGACCATGCCAAATGATTCCAAAGGACAAAAAGTTCTATGTGCCTGACCTGTGGTGGCGCAGTGGATAAAGCGTTAACCTGGAAATGCTGAGGTCGCCGGTTTGAAACCCTGGGCTTGCCTGGTCAAGGCACATATGGGAGTTGATGCTTCCAGCTCCTCCCCACCTTCTCTCTCCCTCTCTCTCCTCTCTCTCTCTCTCTCTCCCTTTCTCTCTGCTCTCTAAAATGAATTAAAAAAAATTTTTAAAAATCTTAAAAAAAAAAAAAAGTTCTATGTCATTTTCCACAGCAGTGGCTGCTGTTAGCAGCACGATTGCAACATGGCTGAGGGGGGATGGTTTATATGGGAGAAGAAACCACGTGGGGCCAGAAGACAGCAGCCCCCCCACTCCAACACCCGAGTCACACTCAGATGTGTCAGAGATGGACATCTGAGGATCTCTTCAAGTGGGGAGCCCTTTGTGGGAGTTTTTCTGGAATGTCAGGTGAGGGAGGTGGGGCAGGGAGCATCGGAGAGAGGCTGCTTATGCTCTGGGAGTTTGGGCTACATTTTCCTTTAAAAAAACAAACAAAAAAACCAAATATGCTACTGTATTTCTTGCTAAACAGGGTCACAACCAAGGAAACCAGAGTCACTTAGAAACTATAAAGGGCCTGCCCTTCCAGACGGTTCCCCTCTGCAGCAAGCTTATTGCAACTGCCAAGTATTTCCAAGAGCACTCCCCACCCAATTTCCATAGCCCACACCTCCCTGCAGGGCGCATGGCGAGGTGCAGCTGGGGTGGTGTTCCGAATGGGTTTATGTCGATCAAATAACACATGCTCCTCCTCAGAGGAAAATTTAACACCACACAAGAACATCAATCAGAGCTAAACAATTACCTGTTATTCAGCCGCCCAGAGAACATTGATAATATTGTAATTTCCTCTTGGTCTTGTTTTTCAATACATGATTAAACATTTTTTTGAACATAGATAATATATATTTATATTATATTCCTTTTATGTTAAATTTTCCATTTCACATTTTATCATGAGCATTTTTTCCACAGGTGGCATTCGTTTTAGAGAATTCCTCAGACGTCAGGGGGAACTACAAGGCAGAGCCTGTGTAGGTAGACAGGCTGGGCTCTCTCCCTTTCTCTCCGCCCCCCCACCCCCCCAGCGCAGGGTGTCAGCAGTGGGGGCTGAGCAGGGGCTGGGTCTTCCCCTGGCCTGGTGCTCCCTTTCCGGGTCGGTCAGTCGGAGAGCTGTTCGCCTGCTCGTGCCAAGGTTCCTCCCATGGGACCATCCGAAGCTTTCCACAGCTTCCCCATCAAGGACACTTTTGTCTGCTCCACTCGGGGGAGAGGGCTGGAAAGTCTGTTTTTTGTGTCCTTCATGGAGCCAGCCCAAGTTCGAAGGACCCATGGACTTGCTCAGTTTCCCTAGATGGCCCAGCTCCAAGAACAGCTCAGAAGCCAAGGAAACCAAAATCCCTGCGGGTGAAAAGGACAGGCTGTTTCCTGAGACTGTGTGTGTGTGGGGGGGGGGGGGGGGGGGAGTTCCAACCTATGATTTTATTTCTGTGATAGTATGAATCAGCTCAGTGCATAGTACAGCACTGTTCCCCCCCCCCTGCAAATAGATGATCTAGCCTCCCTAGCTGACTCAGCAGTAAAAAAAAAAATACTAAGTATCTGAATGAAAATTTTTGCAAATGAATCCAACCAAACAGTTGGACCAGAGCTCTGTTGACCATGAAAATAATCAATGTCAGTGTTTTAATAGATGTACAGCTTCCTCAGGAGTGAGCTATATCTTAGGTGGTCATTTGTTCCTTGTAGTGCTAGGTACCAAGGTTTGCAAAGAACTTATTATTATTTTTTTTCTTTTTTGTATTTTTCTGAAGCTGGAAAGGAGGAGAGACAGTCAGACAGACTCCCGTATGCGCCCGACCGGGATCCACCCGGCACGCCCACCAGGGGGCAACGCTCTGCCCACCAGGGGGTGATGCTCTGCCCCTCCGGGGCGTTGCTCTGTCGAGACCAGAGCCACTCTAGCGCCTGGGACAGAGGCCAAGGAGCCATCCCCAGAGCCCGGGCCATCCTTGCTCCAATGGAGCCTTGCTGCTGGAGGGGAAGAGAGACAGACAGGAAGGAGAGGGGGAGGGGTGGAGAAGCAGATGGGCGCCTCTCCTGTGTGCCCTGGCCGGAAATCGAACCCGGGACCTCTGCACGCCAGGCCGACGCTCTACCACTGAGCCAACTGGCCAGGGCAAGAACTTATTTTTTTATTGTGATAAAGTATTCATTACATAAAATTTACCATTTTAACCATTGTTAAGTGTACAGTTCTATGGCATTAGGTACATTCACGTTGTTGTACAACTATCACCACCATTTATCTCTAGAACTTTTTCATTTTCTTCAAATGAAACTCTATATCCCTTAAATAATAATTCCCCATTCCTCCTGCTCTGGCCTCTGGCAACCATTATTCTACTTTCTGGAAAATGACTTATTTTTACTATAAATTAGAGTGTATTTTAATTTTTTTTTTTTTTTTGAGAGAGAGTGACAGACAGAAGAAAGGGAGAAAGATGAGAAGCATCAACTTGTAGTTGTTCATTGATTGATTCTCATACATGCCTTGACTGGGGGACTCCAGCCAATCCAGTGACCCCTTGCTCAAGCCAGAGACCTTGGGATCATGTCAAGCTTGTGAGCCCATGCTTAAGCTGGCAACCTCGGGGTTTTGAACCTGGGTCCTCAGTGTCCCAACCCTCTATCCACTGTGCCACCACTGGTCAGGCTAGTGTATTCTAGGTTATCAGTATCATTCATGTTTATTTATTCATTCTTTTAACAAAAAAAAGTTTTTAAAGATTTTATTCATTTTACAGAGAAGAGAGTGACACAGAGAGAGAGGGTGAGGGGAGGAGCAGGAAGCAGCAACTCCCACATGTGTCTTGACAGGGCAAACCCAGGGTTTTGAACCAGTGACCTCAGTATTCCAGGTTGACGCTTTATCCACTGCACCACCACAGGTCAGGCCAACAAATATTTATTAAGTGCCCATGCTGGTGAATAAAACGAAACATCAGTCAATGTGAACATAAGTATTTAAATCACCATAAAACAAGGAGAAAAACGAAAAACAACTATTTAATTGTGTCCATACAGGAACCACATAAAAATCGGAAACCCAAGGGCAAGTCAGTCAGTCAAGGCTTTTAATTCTTCTGAGCTAAGGAATAGGATAGACTAGAGGCTTGGGGCTTCAAAGTGGGGAGGAGGCTAATTCACAGGATAAAAAGGAGAACAAATGTTTGGTAATAAAATGTTTGCCCTGTCATACCAGATAGGTCATTCAGATAAGTTATCTCTTACAGGAGTCCAGCACCTACCTGTCAATTGCCTCCCTCCCTCTCCTTAGTCATGGAACCTCGTATCTACATATATTATAAGTTTAGTTATTATCTCCTATTAATCTGTCTCATGTTAATTTGATTATTAGTCCAGCCAGAGAACTTAGAAAGGTAGGAAGGAAAATTATTGTTTTTTGCCTTTACATTGGTTATCTCTTTCTCTGAGCCACGCCCTCTATCTAAATTCTGTTTGGTAGTTAAGAAAGAGGTAAAAGTTTTTCTTGGGTCTTCTGGGTCTTGATTGCCTTCAGCTCAAAATAATCCTCATGTCAATGTGGCACACTTCAGGGTGGCATAACCTGCTCTCCATTCACAGTGGTTCAGCCATGACGTTGAGGACAGGACTTTCCGACCTTCCAACATTCCATGTGACCATGCTTAGCCTGTCAGCAGCATCCCCTTCCTCATGGTCAAAAGACGGATGGTTGAAAAGTTCCACTCTTCGCAGACCTGCGCACATCAAGCCGAGAAAGGCATTTTTTCCTATGAGTCTGCATTAGGGGAAAACCTTTCCCCAAAGCCTTCCTATAGGTCCTGTTGGCCAGGATCAGGCTGCATGCTCACACTCCAGCCTTAAGGAGGCTGAGAAGCCAATCTGGCATTTCAGCTTCTACAGAGAGACCAGGGGTGGGGTGGGTTCTGCAGCAGGAAGGGCGGTCAGAGAGGGTGCCAGTTGGGCTGGACCACTGGTCAGTTTGGCCTGGTGGAGAAGCAGCAAGCAGGCTGGTGTGGGGGCATGGGAATCCTGTCGATGACACGCGTGGAGAAGAATGGAGAGAAGGTTGAGACCCACAGCTTTAGCTTAGAGACATTATTATATCTGGGTCCTGGGTTGACCTGGGTCCCATGCACTTTATGACAAAGCTTAGTCAGAGGCAAGAATGAGTCCAATTGTTTTGCTGGATGCACTTTCTTTTTTCTTTTTCTTTTGTACTTATTGATTTTAGAGAGAGAGAAAAGGAGAGAGAGGCAGACAGAAACATTGATTTGTTTCTTCATGTGCCTTTAATGGGGATCAAACCATCAACCTGTTTATCGGGATGATCCTCCAACCAACTGAGCTGTCCCACCAGGGTTGATACAAATTTGGAACTCAAGTTCCTTAAAACTTAAGCCATAAACTCAGCAAGTTAAATATTTGGCTTTTTGTGATACGTTTTGATTTTTTTTAAAGTATAAAGTTATCTGATTGATGAAGGCAGAGCAGTGAAGAACTCTGGGAAGGGAGGGTAACACATTTTGTAATTAAAGTACAAGTGCCAACCAGGCTTCTGATCTAGAGAGCCAGGGGTTGCAGGCAGTTCCTTACACCTTCACTTTGTACCTCCCCTCGGCAAAAGGGGGAGGTGCAGGTGTCTCCTAAAGATAGTCTTCTATATGCTGTATGGACACTGTGATTGGGACTGGACTCCAAAAAGACCCCAAACAAATCCAACCTGGATGGGTCACCATTTTGCTTGCCCTTTGTAAGGTCATTTCCTCCAAAGTTCTTTTTTTTTTTTTTTTTTTTTTTAAGCGAGCGAGAGAGACAGACAGGGACAGACAGGAAGGGAGAGAGATGAGAAGCATCAATTCTTCATTGTGGCACCTTAGTTGTACATTGATTGCTTTCCCATTATGTGCCTTGACCAGGGGGCTACAACAGAGTAAGTGATCCCTTGCTCAAGCCAGCAACATTGGGCTCAAGCCAGCGACCTTAGGCTTCAAGCCAGTGACCATGGAGTCATGTCTATGATCCCACGCCAGCTCCAGCTGAGCTAGCTACCTTGGTCTCAAGTGGGTAATCATGGGGTCATGACTATGATTCCACACTCACACCGGTGACCTTGCCCCTAAGTTGGTGAGCCCAAACTCAAGCCAGTGACCTCAGGGTTTCAAACTTGGGACTTTTGCATCCCAGGCCAACGCTCTATCCATTGCACAACCACCTGGTCAGGCTCCAATGGTCTTTTTTTTTTTTTTTAATCAATTAGATGTTTTTGTTTTTTGTGTTTTTTAAAAATTTATTTATTTATTATTTATTCATTTTAGAGAGGAGAGAGAGAGAGAGAGAGAAAGGGGAGGAGCAGGAAGCATCAACTCCCATATGTGCCTTGACCACGCAAGCCCAGGGTTTTGAACCAACGACCTCAGTGTTCCCAGGTCGATGCTTTATCCACTGCGCCACCACAGGTCAGGCCAATCAATTAGATGTTTATGGTTTGTTTGTTTTTTTAAAGACTTTATTCAATTTTCAGAGAGGAGAGAGAGGGAACGAAGGAGAGAGAGAGAGAAGGGGGAGGAGCAGGAAGCATCAACTCCCATATGTGCCTTGACCAGGTAAGCCTGGGGTTTCGAACTGGCGACTTCAGTGTTTCAAATCTATGCTTTATCCCACTGCGCCACCACAGGTCAGGCCAATTATATGTTTATTGATCATCATCTAAATAGAGGGATAGGGCTGGTGAAATTGACACCTGACACAAAAATAGAATTTTTTAAAAAATCAACAAATGGAAAATATTCATGGCCTGAAAAAACTGGATTTTATAGATAATAGTTTCATGTTATTTCCTTTAGTCCTAATGGGCCAGTAGCCCTGTATCTAATTATTTCTGATAGGATGTATTTTGCTCAATTTTACATAAGTTTTCAAAAGGGCAGTTGTGGCCTTTCAGGACAGGAGTTCTGATTTTGATTTGACAGTGATGAACTGAAAATGGAAATGTTAGGGTGGGTATATATTCCAGAAGCAACACAATGTTTTTGTAGCAATCTGGTTGCCTGACCTAATCTAGATAATAAAATATAGCCTGGAAATATAGATTTGTGGTTGTAATTATTGATTTAATTTTTTTCACTTTTTTGTAATTGAAGTTTTATTTATTAGAGATTTACTATTGAGGTCAGACATTTGCTGACTCAATTTTCAAACAGTTTGCAAAACTCGCTACCTTGGGCTCTCCTAGTCTTGGGGGAAGGGTACAGAGGCATGAATAATAGTCCTAATTGTAATGAGGCTGGGTGAACCAAACTTTTATCTGGCCCCCATCCCCAAAGCGCCAGACCTTTGTTTGGGAGGGAGAAACTTCCTGGTGATTCGGGCCTGCCAGCTGTGGTTGTCAGCCGAAGTAGGATGCTTTGTCATGCAACTGTGGGCAAAGAAAATGTGCATGCTCACGTAGCAAGGGGCTTAGCGGATTAGTTTAGGGAAACAGTCAAAGCAGTGTTAATAGAAGAAATACACACTTCTTATGGGGTCCAGACAGGAGAGGGTTTGGGAAGAAAATTAATCCCCATCAAGGCAAGATGTTTGATTTTTACATACTCCAGGAGAAACCAGCTGCAGCTCCAGTGGAATTCTCCTCCCCACCCCCCATCTTTGAAACCAGAGCTCAGCCTTGCCATCTCCCTGGAAAAGCCGGGAAGTATTGAGTTCCTGAAGCCCACCAGGTGCTTTGCAAGTGCAGCAGTAACTGGGAAGAAGAAAAAGCTGGTAAACATCCTTTTGACACCAGAGGCTTGGGAAATTTGCAAGACACAGAGAGGGAGCAAGAGGCCAAAAGGCTCAGTCATTTCTGTAAGACCGGTGATGGATGGGGGAAGAGAATTTTCTTTGGCTGTATCACAGAATACTCTAGATGCTGTTTCTATATTGCCAAAAGAAAAAGATTGAATTCTATTCGGGACTTTAGTAGATTTAGTATCTTCTGCATGTAGCAAGCAGCGTGGTGTTTGTGGTTAGGGTTTGGAGGTATGAGGAAGGACTGACCATCAGTGTATAGCTTGGTTATAATCTTATATCCTCTAACAAACATCAGAAATATTTGGTTCAGTACAAGTATGCCCTAAGAGAAATGGTGAGAACTGTGTAGAATGAATAGTTGAACCTGCCCATATAGCTCAGGCAGGCTTCTCCAATGGTATATACACCCTGAGCACTGGTGGCTCTGAATTTCTTTTTCTTTTTCTTTCTTTTTTTTTTTTTTTTTTGACAGAGACAGAGTCAGAAAGAGGGACAGATAGGAACAGACAGTGTTAATCCAAATTCGGAGGGACCCAAAATATGGAAGACAGGAACAAGGTCCATCGTTTACACATTAAAGCTTTATTGTCTAGCTTGGCCAAGCAGCGGGAACTCCAACAGAAATCTGACAGAGAGCGCGCCGGCCCTTTGTTCTACTTAGTTTTTCTTTTTCTTTTTTTTTAATTTTATTTATTCATTTTTAGAGAGGAGAGAGACAGAGGGAGGAGCTGGAAGCATCAACTCCCATATGTGCCTTGACCAGGCAAGCCCAGGGTTTCGAACCGGCAACCTCAGCATTTCCAGGTCGACGCTTTATCCACTGCGCCACCACAGGTCAGGTTCTACTTAGTTTTTATAGTTTTGTAAGTGGGAAGTACAGAAGCAAAAATTGCAATTAGGAGCCCCTTACCGCTATTGGTTATAGTCATATGTCCTTTAACATGATAGGACCACGTTCAATTTGCAAACCATACATCATTTTGGAGAAAACAAAATTTACAAGCCAACACAATGGTAGAAAGATGTCTCTTTATATATTAAAGGCATTCCTATATTATCTAGTGTTTATCTGCTATCTCTTTGTCCAGAGTCACACACGCATTTACATAGGAGAGGTAGTTTCCGTGGGGACAAATGCCCGCAAATGGCTCATTGCTATAAGAAAAAGTTTATTTTGGCTTTTCTCTTCCTGCACCTGGCTAGCCATTCACCCCTTTCCCCACAGGTGTGGTGGAATGTCTGGGAATCCATGTTTTCCTCCCCTTGCATTTACAATACAATGCCAAGGGCCATCCTGGTTATGCCAATCACACAGTACAGAGACTATTCTCACAATTTCTCAAGCTGGCAACTTTGGGGTCTCGAACCTGGATCCTCCATATCCCAGTCCGATGCTCTACCTACCCACTGTGCCACCACCTGGTCAGGCTGAATTTCTTTTTCAAAGATGAAGAGCTGTACCTCAGTGGTGGGAGAGGCCCTGTTATCACCTCCAAGAGGAGAGCAACAGCAGCTATAGAGCAGATGAGAACAGGTTAGGTGGCTCTGATTTCTGCAAAGCAAACTCAAGGAAATTGTCCAACCGTTTCTATCTGGCAGATTGGGCCTTGGATCTAAGCCCGGGCCAGGAATTTGGGAGCCAGGGCTGGGCTCAGGAAAGGCTCTGCTTGGTCAGCAGTCATGAGGCAATGGCAGGAGAGTGAAGTCGGGCCCTGAGCAAGGGCAGGTCAAGCCTGTGCTCTGGGTCATGGTGCACAGGGAAACTGGTGTTGAGTCTTGGGAAAGAGCAAACTAGGAAGCACATTTGGACTTAAAACATCAAGTCCAAAGCCAGGATGAGAAGGGGTGGGTTGGCAGTCCTGAATTGGCAAAAAGATGAGGCTGGGAGGATGAGCTCTGAACGCTCTCAGCGGAAATTCAACATAGGCAAGAACTTTTATGGATGGAATTGGGTAAATTTGTTTAGAATCAGCATGAGGACTGTATAAACCAGGGCATGGGGTGGCTCTGGGAAAACCAGGATGGCTGCCAAAGAGAATGAGGAAATCCTCTGAGATACTTCCCAGGGAGGAGGGGAAGAGGAGGGCAGAGTCTGTTTGCATTCAGGGACCACCCCCCTGACCAGACCCTGCCCTTTTCAGTTACATGTGGCTTCTCTGGCTGCTCTTTATGGAGCCAGTGATTGGGCAGGTCTCCTCGGTGTATGCTCACCCTGGGGTGGGTGCTCTTAGCTGCTAATGATCCATGAAGAGGGGGTTGCTGTGGCCTGAAGGGGATCTGGGACAAAGGGCTACCCTCTACCAGCTCTGGATAACTCCCCGCTGGCCTTTCTCTAAACCAAATATAGCCTGACCAGGTGGTGGCAAAATGGATAGAGCGTTGAACTGGGATGCTGAGGACCCAGGTTCAAAATCCCTAAGTTGCCAGCTTGAACGCGGGCTCACCAGCTTGAGCATAGGGTCACCGGCTTGAGCGTTGGATCATAGACAGGACTCCATAGTCGCTGACTTGAACTCAAGGTCGCAAGGGGTCACTGGCACAGCTGGAGCCCCCCAGTCCAGGCATGTATGAGAAGCAAAAATTGAACAACTAAAGTTCTGCAACTATGAGTTGATGCTTCTCATCTCTCTCCCTTCCTGTCTGTCTGTCTCTCTGTCTCCGTCTGTCGCTCTCTTACTCTTTCTAAAAAAATAAAATTAAAAAAATACATAGTGAGCCCTAATTAGTGTATAAGCAGCTCTTTTTTTTTTTTCACATTTTCATTTATTCATTATTTTAGAGAGAGGAGACACAGAGAGAGAAAGAGACAGAGAGAGGAAAGAGATAGAAAGAACAAGGGGAGGAGCAGGAAGCATCAACTCCCATATGTGCCTTGACCAGGCAAGCCTGGGGTTTTGAACCGGCAACCTCAGCGTTCCAGGTCGACGTTTTTACCCACTGCGCCACCACAGGTCAGGCATAAGCGCGCTTTTTTTTTATTGATTCATTTTAGAGAGACAGAGAGGGAGGAAGGGAGAGACAGATAGACAGACATTCATTTGTTGTTCCACTTACTTATGCATTCATTGATTTTTTTCCTGTATGTGCCCTGAGCAGGGATCAAGCCTGCAACCTTGTTTCATGATGACACTAATCAACTGAGCCAACCAGCCAGGGCCTAAGCAGCTCTTTTGTGAGGAGTTTCAGAACACATCCCAAAGACACATGCAATAGGGAAGGGATGGGTAGCTGGGAACCATATCCTTGTTTGGTTCAGTTGTTTCCAAATGGATTGAGCCTAATGCTTTTTTTTTCTTTTTTCTTTTTTATTCATTATTATTTTGTGTGTGTGTGTGTGTGTGTGTGTGTGTGTGTGTGTGTTTTGGAAGTGAGAAGCAGGGAGGCAGAAAGACAGACTCCTGCATGCTCTCGACCAGGATCCACCCAGCATGCCCACGAGGGGGCGATGCTCTGCCCATCTGGGGCGTTGCTTCATTGCAACCGGAGCCATTCTAGTGCTGAGGTAGAGGCCATGGAGCCGTCCTCAGTGCCTGGGCCAACTATGCTCCAATGGAGCCTTGGCTGTGGAAGGGGAAGAGAAAGAAAGAGAGAAAGGAGAGGGGGAAGGGCGGAGAAGCAGGTGGGTGGTTCTCCTGCGTGCCTTGAGTGGGAATCAAACCCAGAACTTCCACATGCCTGGCCAACGCTCTACTGCTGAGCTAGCCAGCCAGGGCTTCATTATTACTATTATTTATTTATTTATTTATTTATCTTGTATTTTTCTGAAGTGAGAAGCAAGTGAGAGTGGGTGGCAGACAGATTCCCGCATGAACCCGACCAGGATCCACCCGGCATGCCCAACCAGGGGGCGATGTTCGGCCCATCTGGGGCATTGCTCCATTGCAACTGGAGCCATTCTAACGCCTGAGGCAGAGGCCATGAAGCCATCTTCAGCGCCCAGGCCAACTTTGCTCCCATGGAGCCTTGGCTGCAGGAGGGGAAGAGACAGATAGAGAGAAAGGAAAGGGGGAAGGGTGGAGAAGCAGATGGGTGCTTAACCCGGGACTTCCATGCGCCGGGCCGACACTCTACTGCTGAGCAAACTGGCCAGGGCCTTTTTTTTTTAAAGATTTTATTTATTGATTTTAGAGAGAGGAGAGAGAGAGGGAAAGGGCTGGAGGAGGAGCAAGAAGCACCAACTAGTTTAGTAGCTTCATATGTGCCTTGACCAGGCAAGCCCAGGGTTTTGAACTGGCAACATCAGCATTCCAGGTTGATGCTCTATCCACTGCGCCACCTTAGGTCAGGCTCATTATTATTATTTAAAAAATTTTTCTTTTCCAAATGAGAGGAAGGGACATAGATAGACAGACTCGCGCATGTGCACTGACCGGGATCCACCCAGCAAACTCCATCTGAGGCCGTTGCTCTGCCCTTCTAGGGCCATGCTTGCAACTGAGCTATTTTTAGTGCCTGAGGCAGAGACTCCTTGGAACCATTCACAGTGTCCGGGCCAATGCACTTGAACTAATCGAGCTACTGGCTATGAGAGGGGAATAGAGAGAGAGAAGGGGAGGGGGAGGGTGGAGGAGCAGATGGTCGCTTCTCCTGTGTTCCTTGACTGGGAATCAAACCTGGGACATACACACACTAGGCCAATGCTCTACCACTGAACAAACCGGCCAGAGCCCAATGCTTTTCTTTGTGACAGACTGAGAGAGAGACAGAGAGAAAGAAAGATAGGGACAAACAGACAGGAAGGGAGAGAGATGAGAAGCATCAATTCTTCATTGCAGCTCCTTAGTTGTTCATTTGCTTTCTCATATGTGCCTTGACCGGGGGGGGGGGCACTGCAGCAGAGCGAGTGACCTCTTGCTCAAGCCAGCAACCTTGAGTTCAAGCCTGTGACCTTGGGCTTCAAGCTAGCAACTTTTGGGCTCAAGCCAGCGACCATGGGGTCATCCCATACTCAAGCCAGTGACCTCGCATTCAAGCTGGTAAGCCCATGCTCAAGCCAGATGAGCTTGTGCTCAGGCCAGTGACCTCAGAGTTTTGAACCTGGGTCTTCTGCATCTCAGTCCAATGCTCTATCCACTTTGCCACCACTTGGTCAGGCCCAGTGCTTTTCTTTTAACCAAATATTTTGTAATGACCTCTCTATTCTCCTGAAATAAATTTTCTGTAAAATAACCTACCTGCATACATTATTGCAAAAAAAGAAAAAAACCCACAATATAAAGCTCCAACATAAAGGAGAAATAAATAGAAAGTAATTTATCATAACATAATATAAGTAAAATATTTTAATATGTAAATGCTTGGGCTTGACTATATCAGAAGTCATAAGGTTCGATTCCCTGATGGGGACACATACAGGAACAGCTCAATGTTCCTGTTTTTCTCCCTACCTCTCTCAAAAAAAGGAAGGAAGGAAGGAAGGAAGGAAGGAAGGAAGGAAGGAAGGAAGGAAGGAAGGGGAAGAGAGGGAAGGAGGCAGGAAGGAAGAGAAAGAGAAAGGAAAGAAGGAAGGAAGGAAGGGAGGGAGGGAGGGAGGGAGGGAGGGAGGGAGGGAGGGAGGGAAGAAGGAAGGAAGGAAGAAAAGAAGGAAGGAAGGAAGGAAGGAAGGGGAAGAGAGGGAAGGAGGGAGGGAGGGTGGCAGGGAGGAAGAGAAAGAGAGGAAGGAAGGAAGGAAGGAAGGAAGGAAGGAAGGAAGGAAGGAAGGAAGGAAGGAAGGAAGGAGAGGAAACCTAATGCCCAAGATGTTGGCATTAGAAGGTGGAACCTTAGGGAGGTTGTTAAGGTAGAGCCCTCTTAAAGGTTCCCTTATAAAAAAGACTCCACAGAGCTAGCTTGCCCTTTCCACTATGTGAAGATAAAATGAGAGCCTGGCAGTCTGCAATCTGGAAGAGAGCCTTCAGCAGAGCCTGACTGTGTAGGTACGTTCATCTTAGACTTCTAGTCTCCAGAACTGTGAGAAATAAACTTCTGTCTGTAAAGCCAGTAGCCACGGCCACCATCACAGCCGCCTGGCCCATGCAGGTTCTCATTAGATTCGGACAGACGGTAATGAAACAACGGAGCCAAGAACTGGTGGGCCATTACCTTTAATCCTAGTTTGCACCTTGCAGGCAAGTAATACACACAGTGGGAAAACACTTCCCTTTCCATTCAGGGCTCCCAAAGCCACTCACTTATCCGAGTGTCCTAGAATCAAAGGTTTCTAGCTCACTAGCCTTATTCACCTCTGTTCCCCATCTCCTTTTCTCTGCACAAACTCTGCACAAACTAGCTTCTCCTTTTTCATTCTACCATCTTGACTGCTTTTTCTGGTCTCCTCCACGTGGCCTTTCTCTGCTCTCTTCTAATGTTAATCTCAGGAACAGAGAGAGAGCAAGCTCCTGGTCTGCCCCACTTTATAGTGTAGAAACCAAAACCTTTAATCCAATATACAAACAAGGAAGTCTCTGATACAAAGTCATTTATCTGAGGCATGATGGGATTCCTTATGAGAGTGCATCACCCCACATCAAAAAGGGTGGGAGCCTGACCAGGCAGTGGCACAGTGGATAGAGCATCAGACTAGGATGCCGAGGACCCAGGTTCGAGACCCTGAGGTCACCAGCTTGAGTGTGGGCTCATCTGGTTTGAGCAAAAGCTCACCAGCTTGGACCCAAGGTCGCTGTCTTGAGCAAGGAGTTACTCAGTCTGCTGAAGGCCCACAGTCAAGGCACATATGAGAAAGCAATCAATGAACAACTTTAAGAAGTCGCAACACGCAATGAAAAACTAATGATTGATGCTTCTCATCGGTCTCCATTCCTGTCTGTCTGTCCCTGTCTATCCCTCTGACTCTCTCTCTGTCTCTGTTAAAAAAAAAAAAAAAAAGGTGGGAAAAAAAGAAAGAAAGAAAGAAAAAAAGGGGGTGGGAAATGCTTAGTCCCAAAACCAAGCCCCAGGCTACAAGGATCCTGCCTGCCCACAGCCTGCCCCCAACACGCATTAATATAATCACAACCATCCCAAGCAAGAAGGGCAACCAATACCATCACCTGGGCGATGGGCTTCTACATGGGCAGCGCCATCTTTTTTATTTTTTTTAACAGAGACAGAGAGAGAGTCAGAGAGAGGGATAGACAGGGACAGACAGACAGAAACGAAGAGATGAGAAGCACCAATCATTAGTTTTTTGTTGCACATTGCAACACCTTAGTTGTTCATTGATTGCTTTCTCATATGTGCCTTGACTGGGGGCCTTCAGCAGACTGAGTAACCCCTTGCTCAAGCCAGGGACCTTGGGTCCAAGCTGGTGAGCTTTTGCTCAAACCGGATGAGCCCACACTCAAGCTGGCGACCTCGGGGTCTTGAACCTGGGTCCTCGGCATCCCAGTCTGATGCTCTATCCACTGCGCCACTGCCTGGTCAGGCGCCAACGCCATCTTTAACAAAGTGAGCATAATATATTTTATCTGCCCAACACTGTCATTTTAAACCACCCAGTTGATGATATTTTGTTATAGCAGCCCAAAAGGACATATACAAACAAGTACAGTCATCCCTGAATTTATATGACAATTGGATCCCCCAAACTTTCATGTTTATTAAAAATGTGTGTTGCCTGGCTTGTGGTGGCGCACTGGATAAAGCCTCGACCTGGAATGCTGACGTCCCTAGGCTTGCCTGTTCAAGGCACATATGGGAGTCGATGCTTCCTGCTCCTCCCCCCTTCTCTCTCTCCCTTGTCTCTCTCTCTCTCTTTCCTCTCTAAAATGAAAAAATAAAATCTTTTAAAAAAAAATGTGTTATGTTACCAGAAGAAGTCAGAGCTCGTGCTAGCTATTGCTATGGAGCCAATATACAGAGACGATGACTGAGGTAAGTGAATATAAGTGTCTTTAATCAAATTGCCAGCAAACCCAAGAAGTCAGAGGGCTTCTGAACCCAAAGTCTGCCCTAACACTCTCGTTCTGCTGACACTTTTTATATGATTCAGGGGTTATTAGTAATGTTGCAAAAGGCAAAATCTGTGCAGTTAGTCACATAGGCAAGGGGTGATGGGGTGTCCTTCCAAGGCAGGTCAGTATGCTCTGCTCTTGACATAGATAATGGACTATCTGCCTTCTTCTTGATCTCTGCATTCCTCCCGGAGGCTGAGTGATTCAGACTGTCTGTCTCCTTTCTTAATCTCGGTTCCTCCTGGATGCCTCCCAGAGACTGCCTGAAAGATATTTTTCTCACCATATTTCTTGGAAGGGTCATGGAGAAATCAAGAGAGACTATAAAGCAAATGCACTAATTAACTATTTCCCAACCCTTATACGAAGATACTCTGTGATTATATGTAAAGCAGAGTTAGGTTGTGGGCTGAGATAGAACCACCATGATAATTTAATACCTACATGATAATTTTTATCTCTATGAATATCCATTGGAACATTCAAAATTCCTGTGCTACCATGTGCTTTGTATGCTGTGTATCATCCCTGGTCTCCAGCTATTAAAGAGCAGTCCCTATTGATTATCCTGCCACAGACTACATACGCAAAATGTAAGGGCAGTAGTCACAGCCAGGGCCACTATCACAGCAGCCCGGCCAGTGCAGGTTCGCATTGGATTCGGACAGTCGGTAAAGAAACAACGGAGGCCCTGGCCGGTTGGCTCAGCGGTAGAGCGTCGGCCTGGCATGTGGGGGACCCGGGTTCGATTCCCGGCCGGGGCACATAGGAGAAGTGCCCATTTGCTTCTCCACCCCCACCCCCTCCTTCCTCTCTGTCTCTCTCTTCCCCTCCCGCAGCCAAGTCTCCATTGGAGCAAAGATGGCCCGGGCGCTGGGGATGGCTCCTTGGCCTCTGCCCCAGGCGCTAGAGTGGCTCTGGTCACGGCAGAGCATCGCCCCCTGGTGGGCAGAGTGTCGCCCCTGGTGGGCGTGCTGGGTGGATCCCAGTCGGGCGCGTGTGGGAGTCTGTCTGACTGTCTCTCCCCGTTTCCAGCTTCAGAAAAAGTACAAAAAAAAAAAAACTTAAAAAAAAAAAAAAAGAAACAACGAAGCCACAAACTGGTGGGCCATAGTCTTTAATTCTAGCTTGCACCCAGCGGGCAAGTAAAAACACACGCTGGGCTCCAAAACCCACTCACATTCAGTGCTTGCAAAGCTACTGACTTATCCGAATTTCCTAGAATCAAAGGTTTCTAACTCACCAGTCTCATTCACCTCAGTTCCCCATCTCCTTCTTTATCCCAGATACAAACTCTGCACAAACTGGCATCTCAGTCAGCACTCCACCATCTTGGCTGCTTCTCCTGGCCACATGGTCTCTTTCTGCTGCTCTCTGCTCTGCTCCCTCTGCTCTCTCATGCTAATCATCCCAGGAACCAAGAGAGCAAGCTCTCATTCTGCCCCCATTTTATAGTGTAGATTCCAAACCTTTAATCCAATATACAAAATAGGGACGTCTCTAATACAAAGACACTTCTCTGAGGCATGATTGGATTGTACCGCCCCACATCAAAAAGGGTAGGAAAGGCTTAATCCCAAAACCAAGCCCCAGGCTACAAGGATTCTGCCTGCCTTTAGCCCACCCCAACACACATTAATATCACCTGGGCAACGGCCTCCACGTGGGCAGCGTCATCTTTAACAAAGTGAGCATAATACATTTTATCTGCCCAACAATGTCCCTTCAGTTTTCAAATGTCTTGTAGGGATCAGTACCATCTCTTAGAGAATCCATGGTGCACCTACAAACTCCCCAACATGAAACAAGGCCAGTTGCTTGAGTCTTTGGAAGCCTTTGGAAAATGATGCATTGACAGTTCCTTATTCCCTGTGCTCGTTAATTTTATCTGTCAACTTGAGTGGGCCACAGGGTACCCAGAAATTTGGTCAAACATTATCCTGGGTACATCTGTGAGAATGTTGGTGGAAATGGAAGTTAACATTTGAAGTAGTAGACTGAGTGAAGCAGAATGCTCTCCCTAATGTGGTGGGCCTCATCTAATCAGTTAAAGACCTGAATAAAACAAAAACGCTGAGTAAGAGGGAAGTTCACCTGCCATACTGCTTGGCTGGAACATCAGTCTTCTCTTGCCCTCAGACCAGAACTTGCACCATTGACTCTCCTAGTTCTCAGGCCTTTGGATGTGGACTGGAATTATACCATTGGCTCTCTTGCTTGCCAACTTCAGATCTTGAGACTTCTCAGCCTCCATAATTGTGTGAACCAATTATTTATAACAATCTTTTTAACATATATATATTTATGATAGATATACATACACAGAAAATGGGATACATGAATAGATACATGTATGTATCCATACATATATGTTCTATTTCTGAGAACCCTAATATATCCCATAACTCCTCTCCTGCTCTCTCACTGCTTGCACTCCTCTTAGTCCCTTCCCAATCATTCTGCCTACAGAAATAATTCAGTTTCATTCCTTTTAATTCTCCCTTTCACTATGCCTCTGAAGTCTTCCACAGTGTGGAAGAAAAAGCCCCACATGTGAGTAAGAAACTTTAATTTTGCCTGGCCTGTGGTTGCACAGTGGCTAGAGCATTGATTTGGAATGCTGAGGTCACCAGTTCGAAATCTTGGGCTTGCCTGGTCAAGGGACATATGAAGTTGATGCTCCCTGCTCCTACCCCCTTCTCTCTTTCTCTTTCCTCCCTCTCTAAAAATGAATAAATAGCCCAACCGGGCGGTGGCGCAGTGGGTAGAGCGTCGGACTGGGATGCAGAGGACCCAGGTTCGAGACCCCGAGGTCGCCAGCTTGAGTACGGGCTCATCTGGTTTGAGCAAAAAGCCCACCGGCTTGAACCCAAGGTCGCTGGCTCCAGCAAGGGGTTATGCGGTCTGCTGAAGACCCACGGTCAAGGTACATATGAGAAAGCAATCAATGAACAACTAAGGTGTTGCAACGAAAAACTGATGATTGATGCTTCTCATCTCTCTTCGTTCCTGTCTGTCAGTCCCTGTCTATCCCTCTCTCTGACTCACTTGTCTCTGTAAAAAATAAAAATGAATAAATAAATAAATAATCTAAAAAAAAAAGAAGAAATATCAGATATTCATCAACTTAAATAGTCATCATCCAGTGCTGGTCATTGTTTGCCATTGTGGTATCTGAATTTGGACCTAACGGGTCCAAGTCCTGACAGTTGTATACAATGCTGCTCTTTGAGTAATACTTAGATTCCATTGCTATAATCACCACCTACATTTTTTTTAAATTTTATTTATTTATTTATTTTTTACAGAGACAGAGAGTGAGTCAGAGAGAAGGATAGACAGGGACAGACAGACAGTAACAGAGAGAGAGATGAGAAGCATCAATCATTAGTTTTTCATTGCGCGTTGCAACACCTTAGTTGTTCATTGATTGCTTTCTCACATGTGCCTTGACCTTTCTCACATGAGCGGGCCTTCAGCAGGCCTTGCTGGAGCCATCGACCTTGGGTCCAAGCTGGTGAGCCTCGCTCAAACCAGATGAGCCCGCACTCAAGCTGGCGACCTCGGGGTCTCGAACCTGGGTCCTTCCGCATCCCAGTCCGATGCTCTATCCACTGCGCCACCACCAGGTCAGGCACCACCTACATTTTGATGAACTGGAAACCCACCATGCACAATGGCAAAAAAACTGGAATACCACTGGCGTTCTAAAACACCAGAAATCTTGTTGCCACCTTAGAAGCAACAGGCTGCTGTTCCTTTCACAAGATGCAGGATTACTGCCTGAGAAGTCTGTAGGACAGATTCAAGTACCAGCAGTCTTATCATGCCTGAAAACAACCACTTTTCCCTAATTCTCAGACCCTTCCACTGGATCTCATTTTCAGGACCATTGTAAAATTCAGGTGCCAAGACAAGCCAGTGGAAGAAAGAATAGTCTTTTTAACAAATGGTGCTGGGACAACCAAATATTCTCATGTAAAAAGATTATGTCGAACTCATACTTTATATCATATGTAAAAGTGAACTCAAAGTGAATTATAGATTTAAATGTGGGAGCTAAATATATGTTCAACATCATTTGTCATTAGGGAAATGCAAATTAAAACCAAAATGGGTTACCACTTATACCCACTAGGATGGCTTAGAATAAAAAATATTATAATACCAAGTGCCGGCAAGGATGTAGAGAAAGTGGAACCCTTATTCATGGCTGGTGGAAATGTAGATTGTGCAATCACTGTGGAAAAACAGTTTGGCAGCTTCTCAAAATGTTCCCACATGATTCAGCAATTCCACTCCTGGATAAGTGAAAATATGCGTCCACACAAAGACTTGCACAAAATGTTCATAGCAGCATTGCTCACAAGAGCCAAAAAGTGGAAACAATTTAACTGCTCATCAACTGGTGAATGGATAGATACAATGTGTTCTATCCATACAATGTAATATTAATCAGTAATAAAAATGAAGTACTAAAAAAAAAAAAAGAAGTACTGATACATGCTACAACATGGCAAAACCTCAAACATCAGGCTAAGTTGAAAGAAGCCAGTCACAGAAGAAAGACCACGTACCGTATGATTCCGTTTATATGAAAAATCTATAAAAGGCAAATCTATAGAGATAGGAGCGTAGTTTAGTAGTTGCCAGGGGCTGGGGGAAGGATGTTGAGTGACTGTGAGTGGGTACAAGGTTTCTTTTTGAAGTGATGAAATATTCTAAAATTAGATGGTGATGATGGTTGTGCAACTTTGTAAATGTACTAAAGACCATTAAATTGTATACTTTAAATGAGTGAATTTTATGGTATGTAAATTATCTTTTTTTTTTCTTTTTCCAAGTGAGAGGAGGGGAGATAGACAGACAGACTCCCGAATGCGTCCCAAGTGTGTCCCGAATGGGATCCACCCAGCAACCCCTATCTGGGGCCCATGCTCTGCCCATCTGGGGCTATGCTCACAACCGAGCTCCTGAGGTAGAGGCTTCACAGAGCCATCCTTAGTGCCCAAAGCTGATGTGCTTGAACCAATTGGGCCATGGCTGCGGAAGGGGAAGAGAGTGGTGGTGGGGGGAAGGATAGAGAAGCAGATGGTCACTTCTCCTGTGTGCTTTGACCAGGAATTTAAACTGGGACATCCACATGCTGGACTGAAGCTTTATCAATGAGCCAACTGGCCAGGCCAAATTATATAATCCCGAAGTCGCCATCTTGAGTGTGGGCTCACCAGCCTGAGGGCGGAGTTGCTGGCTTGAGTGTGGATCATAGACGTGACCCCATGGTCTCTGATTTAAGCCCAAAGGTCACTGGCTTGTAGGCTAAGGTGCTGGCTTGAGCAAGTGGTCGGTCACTGGTTCAACTGGAGTCCCCTTGGTCAGGGCACATATGAGAAAGCAATCAATAAACAACTAAGCTGCCGCAATGAAGAATTGATGTTTCTTGTATCTCTCCCTTTCTGTCTGTCCCTGTTTATCTCTCTCTCTCTCTCTCTCTCTCCTTCTCTAAAATGAATAAATAAAATCTTTAAAAAAAAACCCTCTTTCTCATAACATAATCTAGTTTTGTGTATGTCTTTTATTGTTCTTTTTGTGTGTGTGTGTGTGTGTGTGTGTGTGTGTGGCAGAGACAGAGAAAGTCAGAGACAGGGACAGATAGGGACAGACAGACAGGAAGGGAGAGAGATGAGAAACATCAATTTTTTGTTGCAGTTCCTTAGTTGTGCATTGATTGATTTCTCATATGTGCCTTGACGGGGGAGGAGGGGCTACAGCAGACCGAGTGACCTCTTGCTCGAGCCAGTGACCTTGGGCTCAAGCTGGTGAGCCTTGGTCAAGCCCGATGAGCCCGCGCTCAAGCTGGCGACCTTGGGGTCTTGAACCTGGGTCCTCCGCATCCCAGTCCGATGCTCTATCCACTGTGCCACTGCCTGGTCAGGCCTTACTGTTCTTCTTTAAGCATTAAATGCATAAAATAATAAATTACCTTTCGGTATATCATTTTTTTATACTTAAAATGGTCATTAGGGCAGAGAACCAATTGTTAAATTATTTGAATCCCACCATTGCCTGGCCAGATAGCTCAGTTGATTGTAGCATCATCTTTTTTTTGTTCAGATTTCATTTATTTATTTATTTATTTATTTAATTATTATTATTATTTTTTGTATTTTTCTGAAGCCGGAAACCGGGAGGCAGTCAGACAGACTCCCACATGCGCCTGACGGGGATCCACCCGGCATGCCCACCTGGGGGTGATGCTCCACCCATCTGTGGCACCGCTCTGTTGCAACCAGAGCCATTCTAGCGCCTGAGGCAGAGGCCATGGAGCCATCCTCAGCGCCCGGGCCAACTTTGCTCCAATGGAGCCCTGGCTGTGGGAGGGGAAGAGAGAGACAGAAAGGAAGGAGTGAGGAGGGGTGGAGAAGCAGATGGGCGCTTCTCCTGTATGCCCTGGCTGGGAATTGAACCGGAGACTCCTGCACGCCAGGCCGCCGCTCTACCACTGAGCAAACTGGCCAGGGCCAGATTTCATTTATTGATTTTACAGAGAGAGGAGAGGTGGTGCGGAGCGAGAAGTATCAACTCATAGTTGCTTCACTTTAGTTGTTGCTTGTCAGATGTACTTTGACTGGGCAAGCCACAGGTCAGGCCAATGATGTCTTTTATAACAACAAAAAAATCCCAGGTCATGTGTTGCATAGCATTGTCATGTCTTTCTAGTCCTCTTCCATCTGGAAAAATGTTCTGTCTTGCCCTGCATTTTACAGCCTTGACATTTTTGAGGAGTAAGTTATTTTGTAAATGTCCTTATTTGGGTACATCTGATGCTTTTGTCATGATGTGATTCAGTTTGTACATTTGTTATTCTCAGTGCATCATATCAGAAGACATATGATGGCAATTTGTCCCATTACTGGTGGTGCTGACTTTAACCATTGGTCAGGATGCTGTCTGCCAGGTTTCTCCATTCAAAATTATTATTGCCCTGGCTGGGTAGCTCAGTTAGTTAGAGCATCATCCCAATAGGTAAAGCTATGGGTTCAATCCCCACTCAGGGCATATACAAAAACAGATCGATGTGTTTTTCTGTCTGTCTCTCCCTTCCTTTCTCTCTAAAACCAATAAACAATATTTTAAAAATAAATAAAATATAGCCTAACCAGGCAGTGGCACAGTGGATAGAGCGTCAAACTGAGACATGGAGGACCCAGGTTCAAAACGCCAAGGTTGCCGGCTTGAGCGCTGGCTCACAGACATGACCCCATGGTTGCTGGCTTGAGCCCAAGGTTGCTGTCTTTTTTTTTTTTTTTTTTAGATTTTATTTATTCATTTTTAGGGAAAGAGAGAAGAGAGGGAGGAGCAGGAAGCACCAACTCCTGTATGTGCCTTAACCAGGCAAGCCCGGGGCTTTGAACCAGCAACCTCAGCATTCCAGGTCGACGCTTTATCCACTGCGCCACTGCAGGTCAGGCCCAAGGTTGCTGTCTTGAGCAATGAGTCACTCGCTCTGCTGTAGCCCCACGGTCAAAGCACATATGAAAAAGCAATCAATGAACAAGTAAGGTGCCATAACAAAGAACTGATGCTTCTTATCTATCTCTCTTCCTGTCTGTCTGTCCCTATCTGTCCCTCTCTCTGACTCTCTCTCTCTGCCTCTGTCAAAATAAACAAACAAACAAACAAACAAATAAAACACAAATATGTTAGTCCTGGAGCTACTCTCTAAGGGAAGTTATTTGCTCTTTGTACAATTAGTAAGTATCTCATGGAGAAATATGTTTTTTAATTAAAGTTTTTTTTTTTAATTTATTGATTTTAGAGGAAGAGGAAGGCAGGGAGAGAGAGAGGAACATAGATCTGTTCCTGTAAGTATCCTAACCCAGGATCAAACCCACAGCCTCCACGCTTTGGGCCGATGCTCTAGCCAACAGAGCTATCTGGCCAGTGCTGGAGAAATATTTTGAGACTGTGCACTATCCTATTAATCTTTCACCTTTCACCTACCCATTTTAGCATCTCTTGATGATCCTTGCATGAATCAATTATTACTATGACGGTCACTCAATAGTGATATTATAACATTTTCGCTTTTATGTCCTTTGCCAAGGAGGGCTGAAATTTATTTACATTTTCAAAAAATTTTTTAAACCACCTATTGACATATGAAGACAGGAATTTAGAACATGAAAGCAAAAATTCAGGCAAGTGGGGACTGTTTTCATGAACACTATAAATAAAAATAATTTACATATTAAAAAATTTCTTTTGCCTGACCTGTGGTGGTGCACTGGATAAAGCATTGAGGTTGCTGGTTCAAACCCTGGGCCTTACCTAGTCAAGGTACATATGAGAAGCAACTACTACAGGTTGATGCTTCCTGCTCCCCACATCCCCACCTCTGTCTCTCTAGAGTCAATAAATAAAATCTATAAAAAAATGAAATAAAGGACATCACTGGGGACAGCTGATAAAGCCAGAAAACACTCTAGGTTAGCCAGTGGTATTATACGAATGTTAATTTTTTGTTTTTAGTGAGAGAGAGAGGGTGAAAGAGAGAGAAAGAGAAAGACATACAGAGAGAGATACAGAGAGGGACAGACAGGCAGGAAGGAGAGAGATGAGAAGCATCAATTCTTCATTGTGGCATCTTAGTTGTTCCTTGATTGCTTTCTCATACGTGCCTTGTTGGGGGGTGCGGGGGGGTGCTCCAGCTGAGCCAGAGTCCTCTTGCTCAACCCAGCAACCTTGGACTCAAGCCGGCTACCTTGGGCTCAAGCCAGTGACCTTTAGGCTCAAGCCAGCCACCATGGGGTCATGTCTATGATCCCATGCTCAAGCCAGCAACCTAGTGCTCAAGCTGGATAAGCCTGTGCTCAAGCCGGTGACCTCGGGGTTTCCAACCTGGGTCCTCTGTGTCCTAATCTGATGCTCCTAATCCACTGCATCACTGCCTGGTCAGGCAAATGTTACACTTTCTGATTCAGATAATCTACTGTGGTTGTGTTGCCACATGTTTTTAGGAAATATACCGTTGAAAACATTTACAGGTAAAGGGACAGTGTGTCTGTAACTTATTCTCAAATGTTTCAGGAACATTGCCTGACCTGTGGTGGCACAGTGGATGGGACGTCGACCTGGAACTCTGAGGTTCCCAGTTTGGGGTCCGAGGCTTGCCTGGTCAGGGCACATATTGGGGGTTGGTACTTCTTCCCCCCCCTTTTCTCTCTCTTTCTCTACCCTTTCTAAAATGAATAAAATCTTTAAAAAATTGATATGCAGACAATGATAAAACAAACACGGTAAAATGTTAACATTTGGGGAATGTGGGTGAAGGTTGTATGGGACCTCCTGTACTATTCTTTTAATTTGTTGGTAAGTAAGTCTGCAACCATGCCAAAAAACTTTTGAAAATATTAAAATATCTCTGCCTCTGGATAGGAAAGCCATTACTGAATGTCATTTCTGGCACCGAGGGAGTCTAGTAAACCAGGTGAACCCTGGTCAGAAGTATTTTGAATCATTAAAATTTCTTACCTGGCCTGACCTGTGATGGTGCAGTGGATAAAGCGTCGACCTGGAAATGCTGAGGTCGCTGGTTCGAAACCCTGGGCTGGCCTAGTCAAGGCACATATGGGAGTTGATGCTTCCAGCTCCTCCCCCCCTTCTCTCTCTCTGTTTCTCCCTCTCCTCTCTAAAAAAATGAATAAATAAATAAATTAATTAATTAAAATGTAAAACTTCTTAAAAAAAAATTTCTTACCTGTATATCTGCTTTCCCTAAAAGGTCCATCCTTTTGCATAGGTCTATAAATTTGATTTATATACAATATGGCTTTATAAATTCTATATATCAGGATGTACATTTGGTTACATATCTTTTAAAAATAATAGTGACTTCACCCCATTAAAATAAAAATTTATTTATAAAAAAAAATAAAAAAAAATAATAGTGACTTAAATGTGATAGAAGCTTAGTTTCTCCCTCAAGGAACAGAAGTGGGCTATAAGTCCAGGGCTGCTATGGAGGACCCTAATTAACAGAGACCAAAATGCCTCCTCCAGTCTTACTGCTTTGATATGTTCAGTGCCTAGCCTCATGGTCCAAGCTGGCTGCTCAAGCTCCAGACAGCACATCCTGAGAATGCTCTAGAAAATAGGATGAAATACAGTTAAGACTTCTGCTGCCCAGGCTGAGTGGTTCAGTTGGAGTGTTGTCCTGATATGCCAACGTTGTATGGATTCAATCCCCGGTCAGGGCACATACAGGAATCAACCAATAAATGCATAAATAAGTGGAACAACAAATCCATGTCTCTCTCTTTCTCTCTAAAAATAAATCAATCAAAAAAACCCAAAAAGCCCTGGCCAGTTGGCTCAGTGGTAGAGCGTCGGCCTGGCGTGCAGGAGTCCCGGGTTCGATTCCCGGCCAGGGCACACAGGAGAAGCGCCCATCTGCTTCTCCACCCCTCCCCCTCTCCTTCCTCTCTGTCTCTCTCTTCCCCTCCCGCAACCGAGGCTCCACTGGAGCAAAGATGGCCCGGGCGCTGGGGATGGCTCCTCGGCCTCTGCCCCAAGTGCTAGAATGGCTCTGGTCGCAACAGAGCGACGCCCCGGAGGGGCAGAGCATCGCCCCCTGGTAGGCGTGCCGGGTGGATCCCAGTCAGGCGCATGCGGGAGTCTGTCTGACTGTCTCTCCCCGTTTCTGGCTTCAGAAAAATACAGGAAAAAAACAACAACAAAAACCCCCCCACAAAAACCAAAATAACCTCTGCTTAGCCTGATCTGCGGTGGTGCAGTGGATAAAGCATCGACCTGGGATGCTGAAGTTGCTGGTTCAAAACCCTGGGAGTTGATGCTTCCTGCTCATCTCCCCCTTCTGTCTCTCTTTATTTCTCTCTACTCTCTCTCTAAAAATAAATAAATAAAATCCCCCCCCCCCAAAGAAGCAATATGGAAATATCTTAAATAATAGTTAAAAACAACTACAACAGCCCTGGCCGGTTGTTTCAGTGGTTGAGCGTCGGCCTGGTGTGCAGGACTCCCAAGTTCAATTCCTGGCCAGGACACACAGGAGAAGTGCCCACCTGCTCTCCACCCCTACCCCTCTCCTTCCTCTCTGTCTCTCTCTTCCCCTCCTGCAGCAGAGGCTCCATTGGAGCAAAGTGGCCCGGGCACTGAGGATGGCCCCATGGCCTCCACCTCAGGCAGTAGAATGGCCCTAGTTGCAACAGAGCAACGCCCCAGATGGGCGGAGCATCACCTCCTGGTAGGCATGCCGGGTGGATCCCGGTTGGGCGCATGTGGGAGTCTGTCTGACTGCCTCCCCATTTCCAACTTCAGAAAAATACATCCCCCCCCCAAAAAACAACTACAACAAAAAGACCTCTGCTTAAAGGCTGTGGTATAAGAGAGTAAGACTCCAACTGAATAGGGAGAAATGGAAAAGGAGGAAGACAGGAGACCGGGAAGGAAGGGTAAGAGGGGCCAAGCAAGGAAGAGATCATGAAGAACAGGATGGTCAAGTTCAGCAGCTCCAACTTGCCTGAGGCTGGCTTCTTCAGTCCCTGAGGCTGTGGCCTCTTACTTATCTGTAAGGAGAGTTCTGGGAAGGACAACTTTATCTGATGTAAGGATCCATCATCCACTACCAACTGTCATTTGAACTCTCCTGACTTCAAATAAAGCCTTCCTTTCGAAAAAAAATTTTAATTTATTGATTTCAGAGAGGGAGAGAGAGAGAGAGAGAAAGAGGGGAGGAGGGAAAAAAACACATCAATTTATTGTTCCACTTACCGGTTTTTATGTATTCATTGGTTGAGTCTTGTATATGTCTTCTTTTCATTTATTTATTTATTTATAATTTTTTTGAAGTTGGAAACGGGGGGGCAGTCAGACTCCCGCATGCGCCCAACCGGGATCCACCCGGCATGCCCACCAGGGGATGATGCTCTGCCCATCTGGGCGTTGCTCTGTTGCAACCAGGGCCATTCTAGCGCCTTAGGCAGATGCCATGGGGCCATCCTCAGCGCCAACTTTTTGCTCCAATGGAGCCTTGGCTGCAGGAGGGGAAGAGAGAGACAGAGAGGAAGGAGAGGGGGAGAGGTGGAGAAGCAGATGGGCGCTTCTCCTGTGTGCCCTGGCCGGAATCGAACTTGGGAGTCCTGCACGCCAGGCCGACGCTCTACCACTGAGCCAAGCGGCCAGGGCTTGTATGTGTCTTGACCAGGGATTGAACTTGCAATCTTGGAAATAAAGCCTTTCTATAACTAAATCAGGTGAGTGAACAAGGTACAACGGCCAGACAAAGATCATTAGGCTACACTGAAAAGAAATCCAACTGTGTGCGAAGAAGAATTTTAGTAACTGCTCATAAATCAACTCATAGCTTCGCTGCTGTCTTCTGGGTCACCATGGCTGGCTATTATTGGAGGGCCCATTGTTTTATTTATTTATTTATTTATTTATTTATTTATTTATTTATTATTTTTTTGTATTTTTCTGAAGCTGGAAACGGGGAGAGACAGTCAGACAGACTCCTGCATGCGCCCGACTGGGATCCACCCAGCATGCCCACCAGGGGGCAACGCTCTGCCCACCAGGGGGCGATGCTCTGCCCCTCCGGGGCGTTGCTCTGCTGCGGCCAGAGCCACCCCAGCGCCTGGGGCAGAGGCCAAGGAGCCATCCCCAGCACCAGGGCCATCCATGCTCTAATGCTGTGGGAGGGGAAGAGAGAGACAGAGAGGAAGGAGAGGGGGAGGGGTGGAGAAGCAGATGGGCGCTTCTCCTGTGTGCCCTGGCCGGGAATCGAACTTGGGAGTCCTGCACGCCAGGCCGACGCTCTACCACTGAGCCAACCGGCCAGGGCCGAGGGCCCATTGTTGTGGGTCTGAGGTCTCTGAATACTGTAAAGCTGATCATAGGCTTTTGAGTTAATAGATTTTTGGGGGCCCCATATAAAAATACTGCCTTACATCTAACAAACATTTGGTTCTTTTCTTGTGAGGAGAATCATAAGGAACATATACCTTTCAACCAAGCCTTTTGAGTACACTGAAAATTTCAGAGAGGTTGGGTAAGTGTGTTCACAAGCACTTCATTTATAGCAAAATGTTTACATTCTAGCATCCTAGAATTGGAAGAGACCTTTCTCTTTGGGTATAAATATTTCCACAGACGACTGCAGAGATTGGAGTTTGCTTTGTTTATAGAAATCTGCTCCACACCACTCATGAGAATTTCACGATTGGAGACTGGACCTGTGCCAAATAATTTCAAATCTAAAACTGATGCATTTTTGCAAGCTTTGCAAAAATAGTTTGCAAATCTGGATGCCAATTCCTTTGAAGAGCTTAGGCCATGATAGAGGGCCGGTAGCTGATCCCAGAAAAATCATTCCCCTGGGTGCCCAAACTGTTCTTTGGAAACCAAGATGTTAACCAGAGCAGTGAGAAGGCAGTGTGGAAAGTTCTGGTGTCTCTGAGTCTAGACCCAAGCACAGTGATCAAACAAACGGCTCGGCCTATTAAAAACACACTGAAGGCAACACATTTTTGTGTTGTAACATGTGAGAGGGCAGGTTGCCAAGTACTTGATTATTAATGTGGAATTCATGGAAAAAAAAAGGCACTTGCACTTTGTCAGTCTCTTTATGCTAGATTAACCTTATTTTATCAGAAATGGCATGACAGATTTCCTCAAATTATCTGAACCGGGAGCCCTCATTCTGTGCAGTGACTTTAGGCAAAAATGGCAAGTGGGCCCCTCCGGGAGTCCTCTTATATATGTAACCAGTCTGCAGGTAGAAAGTGTGGAGAACCTCTCTGCGCCTTCCTACTGAAGAGAGATTAAAGTTAAATGAAATAGAACAGAAAATGCCTTAGGGTTGTTTTTTTTCCTTAAACTGAAATTTGACTTATAATTAAAACATACTTTGTTTTTTAAAAAGGATGACCTCAGGGGCCTTTTTTTTTCTTTTCTTTTTTCTTTTACAGGGACAGAGAGAGAGTCAGAGAGGGATAGATAGGGACAGACAGACAGGAATACAGAGAGATGAGAAGCATCAATCACCAGTTTTTCCTTGCAACACCTTAGTTGTTCATTGATTGCTTTCTCATATGTGCCTTGACTGCAGGCCTTCAGCAGACCAAGTAACCCCTTGCTGGAGCCAGCAACCTTGGGTCCAAGCTGGTGAGCTTTTTGCTCAAGCCAGATGAGCCGGCGCTCAAGATGGCGACCTCGGGGTCTCGAACCTGGGTCCTTCCGCATCCCAGTCCGATGCTCTATCCACTGCGCCACCGCCTGCTCAGGCTTTCTTTCTTTCTTTCTTTCTTTCTTTTTTAATAGCTGGTTCTTAGCCAAAACCCACATAACTTCATTTTGTGTGTGTGTGTGTGTGTGTGTGTGTGTGTGTGTGTGTGTGTGTGTGCTATTAGAAGACTAAAATCCTTAGTCATTGATTCGAAAGAAATTTAGAGATCATTGCAACCAACACCCCACTGGGCAGGAAGGCCCAGTGAAATGAAGTAATTAGCCTAAAATCTCATGGTAATCTAAGGCCAAGCCACTTACGTTTTAATCTGGAAAGAAGGTTTACCAGGCAAGGAGACATCACTGACCTGTGCACTTCTTCCCATCTCTGCTGAATGCAAAGCTCCACTCTGAAGTTTGAACTACCCAGAAATGTGGGAGTTGGGCTTGTGGGCCCTGATTGCCACTTCCAGGGGCAATAGATTCTGGGCTGAAAATATCCTCAGATACATTATTCTATTTGAGTGCCATTTTCCTGTGGAAGAAATTTTAGTCCAACTGAAAATGCTTAAAATAGGCTGCCAGGGTGTCTCTTGTTTGTTTTGTTTGCTTGTTTGAGTTATTAACTGGAATATGGGAGATGAAAGGCAGGAAGAAAATTAATGAGTGGTTTTTAATTTATACTTTAAAATCTAAACCTTTGAAAGTAGTAAGAGCTAATCTTGTTGCAGACTTACTCTATCAAAGCCATGTTTTTAATTTTTTTTCTTTATTGATTTTAGAGAGAGAGGAAGGGAGAGAGAGAGAAATGTTGATCTGTTCCTGTATGTGCCCTTACTGGGGATAGAACCTGCAACCTTTGCATATCGGGATGACACTTTAACTAATGGAGTTATCTTGCCAGGGCTAAGCCATGGTTTGTGATGCTTATAATTCACACAGCAATAAATGAGAAGGCTATTTTATCATTCCCACTTTATAGATGGGGAGACTCTAGCAGAGAGAGGCAAGGGACTTGCCCAGGGTCTTTTGGTTATAGGAAATAGCATTGCTGGGGTAGGGCTGGGCTGGGGCAGAACTTTGCTGCAGAGTTTCTGCTTCCCAGACAATGGGACCCCAGGCACAGCATATGTTATTCTTCTCTAGACCTATCTTTAGAGGTATGGATTCTGCCTTCAAGTTGGCTCCTTCCTCTTCGACAGTTCTGTGGCCTTTATTTCCTTCCTGCTCTGCTGATTCAGGACCCCAGGAAGCCTAGCTTCCTGTCACAATCAGTTTGAAGACTGCCTGCAGAAGCGCAGACTCAGCAAAATGGAGCCTGCAAAAAGGTCAGAGAACTAGAGGCAAAGGCAGCTCCACAGAGGTGCTTCTCCGTGCTTACACACACACACACACACACACACACACACACACGCACGCACACACGCACGCACACGCACACAGAGCGTGTCTGACTAGGAGAGATGGAAAGGGGGTGAATATAAGAGAGGGCTACAAAGCAAAAAACAATGTGGATAAGCCTGGAGCACATGATGCTATGTGAAAGAAGCCAGACCCAGAAAGAAAATTCTGTATGCTCTCGCTTATGTGTGTACTCTGAAAAAAGTGCAATTTCTAGAACCAGAAAGTAGAACTGTGGCTGCCAGGGCCTTAGGGATGGGGTGGGGTGGGGCGGGGGGAATGAGAAGATGTCAGAGTTCAAACTTTCATTCGTAAGGTGACAAGTTCTGGGGATCCAATGTATGACATGGTGTCTATAGTTAACAATACTGTATTGCAGTGGTCCCCAACCTTTTTTGGGCCACGGACCGGTTTAATGTCAGAAAATATTTTCACGGACCGGCCTTTAGGGTGGGACAGATAAGTGTATCAGGTGACCAAGACAAGCGACAAGAGTGAGTCTTAGACGGATGTAACAGAGGGAATCTGGTCATTTTTTTTTTAACATTTTTAAAAACTAAAACATCGTTCAGACTTAAATATAAATAAAACAAAAATAATGTAAGTTATTTATTCTTTCTCTGCGGACTGGTACCAAATGGCCCACGGACCAGTACTGGTCCACGGCCGGGGGGTTGGGGACCACTGCTGTATTGTATACTTGAAATATGCTAAGACAGATTTTAAGTGTTCTCAATGTCCCACCCCCTGAAAATAACTATGTAAATTGAGGATGTATTAACCTCATTCTGGTAATCATTTTACAGAGTATACATATATTAACTCATCATGTTGTCCACATTAAAAGATTATTTTGTATAATCTAAAAAAAACTAGCAAGGAACAGCAGTTACCATACTTACCTATTTGAAAACTACCTTTTCTTTCTTATTTTCTAGCTTAATTGCATCATTGTCTGACAATGTACCCTGTATGATTTAGATCACTTGAAATTTGTTGAGACTTGCTATATTGCCTAGTATTTTCATAAACATTCCGTATACACTTGTAAAGAATTTGTGATCGGCAGTTGTGAGTGCAGTACCGTATACAGGGTGAGGCAAACGTAGATCTACAGTTGTGCGTATGGGAAAGTTTATTCTTGTATTATTATTTATTATTGTATTATTTTCCGTATGAACAACTGTAAACCTTTTGCCCCACACTATGTATTTTTATTAGGTAAAGTTAGTTAATTCAGTTGTTCAAATCTATTTCTTACTAGTTTTTCATCTCTTCTAACAGTTAAGATAAAAACTATCTTCCACTATAATTACAGATTTGTCTCTTATCTCCTTGCTAGTCTGTCCATGTTTTTGCTTTATATGTTTTGAAGTGATGTGTGTTAGGCACACGCAAATTTAATTTTGGGTAATTAAACATAGTTTCATTGTGAAGAATCCCTTTTTATTTTTAGAAGACTTTTTTTTTTACATTTTTACATGGTTTGTCCCTTTATTTTTAAAATTTTATTTACTTATGTTAACTTATTGATTTTAGAGAGAGAGGAAGGAGGAGAGAAAGAGAGAGAGAGAAACATGGATCTATTTTTCCACCCATTCATGCATTCATAGGTTGATTTCTGCTTGTGCCCTGACCAGGGATCGAACCTGTGACCCCAGCGCATCAACAAAATGCTTCAACCAACTGACCTACCTGGCCAGGGCCATACTTTGTCTTAAAATTTTTTTTTTTTTTTTAGTTTAAAAGTTGTGTTATAGTCTGACCCGTGGTGGTGCAGTGGATAAAGAGTCAACCTGGAATGCTGAGGTTGCCGGTTCAAAGCCCTAGGCTTGCCGGTCAAGGCACATATGGGAATTGATGCTTCCTGCTCCCCTCCCCTTCTCTCTCTCTCCTCTCTAAAATGAATAAATAAAAGGTTTAAAAAATAAATAAAAGTTGTTATAATACACATAACACAATTTATCTTTTTTTTTTTTTTTTAGACTTTACTTGTTGATTTTAGGAGAGAGGGGAGAGAGAGAGAGAGAGAAAGAGAAGGAGAGTGTGAAAGAGGGGGGAGAAGTGGGAAGCATCTACTTGTAGTAATTGCTTCCTGTATGTTCCTTGACCGGGCAAGCCCAGGGATTTGAACTAGCAACCTCAGCATTCCAGGTCGACACTTGATCCACTGTGCCACCATAGGTCAGGCACAATTTGTCATCTTAACCACTTTTTTCCCATTTTTATTGTGGTAAAAACATAATATAAAAATTTTTATTTTTATCATCTTTAAGTGTACAGTTTGGTAGTATTACATACATTTGTAAAGTTTTGCAATTGAATTCCAGGACTCTTGGTTTGGTCAAGTTTAAAACTCTATACTCATTTGACAATTCCCTATTCTACCCTCCTCCCAGCCCGTGATAACCACCCCATTTTCTAATTGCATGAATTTGACTACTCTAGGTACCTCATATAAATAGAACCATACAGTAATTTGTTTTCTGTGGTTGTGTTATTTCATTTAGTATGTCTTGGAGGTTCATCCATGCTGTAGCATGTGTCAGCATAACCTTCCTTTTAAAGGCTGAATAATATTCAACTATATGGATATACTATAGTTTTTAATCCATTCATCCTTTGATGAGACACGTGGGTTGCTTCCACCTTTTTTTTTTTTTTTGCTTCCACCTTTTTGATATTGTGAATAAAGTTGCTATGAATATGTGTGTACAATATTTGAGTCCTTACTTTAAATTCTTTTGAGTGTACACCCAGAATTGGGACTGCTGGGTCAAATGGTAATTTTGTTTAATTTTTTATTTGTTGATTTTGAGAGAGAGGAGAAAGGTGAGGGGAGGAGCAGGAAGCATCAACTCAAAGTAGTTGCTTCCCATATATGCCTTGACAGGGTAAGCCCGGATTTTCGAACCAGTGACCTCAGTGTTCCAGGTCAATGCTTTATCCACTGTGTCACCACAGGTCAGGCTGTTTAATTTTTTGAGGAACAGCCATAGTGTTTTCCAGCGTGGCTGAACCATTTTACATTTCCATTAGCAATGTGCAGGCTTCTAGTGTTGACATCCTTGTCAACACTTGTTATTTTGTTTTTTGGATAATAGCTATCCTAGTAAAAGTGATGTGAGAGTACCTGTTGACTCAAGTTGTTGTCAAAAGCCCAGGGCCCTATGGCAGAAGGACCCCAAATTTCAGAATTACCTCCGTGTTTTGTTTACCCCGGGTAATTTTCACTTTTGTTAATTTTCCAGATGCATTCAAGCAGATGTTTAGAAGACTGTATTGTCCGTTTTGTTTCAGTTTTCCTCGTGGGAGGATTTGTCTGAATCACCTGGTCCACCATCATTTCTTTTCTATATCTCAAATAGGAATGAAGTTGAGCTAAAAAGTAGATGGGGAATGTCAGATTTCAAATTTCTTTTTTATTTTTATTATTTATTATATTATTATTATTTTAAGAGACAGTGTGTATTTGGGGGGAGGGGAAAGCAGGAAACATCAACTCCCATATGTGCCTTGACCAGGTAAGCCCAGGGTTTTGAACCGGCGACCTCAGCATTCCAGGTTGATGCTTTATCCACTGTGCCACCACATGTCAGGTTATGTTACTTTTTTACACCAGTGCTATCCCCCACTACTATATTTTAAGTGACTTAGAGCATATATCTTGGTTGGGCACTTACAGTGGCTCAAATTAATAGGTAGTGAATTCTTGTTAGATTAAGTGGGAAGAAAAAGAAAAGGAACTCCATAAGGGAAAAAGTAGGGAGAAAAGGGAAAAGGGAGAGTGAAGGAGGATTTTGGGGGAATAGATTTGGGAAGAGATAGAAGAAAAGGAAAAGGTGAAAACAGGGAAGAATAAAATGCAAGAGAACTCTCTGTAGTTTTACTAAAGTCTTACAGCCAAGTGATTCTTTAGAAATCCAGTTTCTACTTCTTAACAACAACAAAAGTCATTTCTTTTATCCCTCCCTTGCCAGTCATTCACTAATTTTCATGGTTGGTTGTAGAAAAGGCAATTCATTCACTCAACCAAAAAATTTTAAGTACCTATTTTTTTGCCAAATTCTGTTCTGGGCAATGAGGACAGACACAGTAATGAATGCAACATAGATCAGTCCCTGCCTTAACTGAGCTTCCATTCTAGTGGGTTGTAGTAACCAAGATGTAGTAATTGAGGTGCTGAGTGCTATAACAAATAGATCACAAGTTCTCAGTGGGTTAGTGTACTAAAGGTCTATTGTCTGATCAGCTTTGAGTCCAATGCTCCTATTTTTGGTTAGGCTGATTTCCATGTGCTCATTCAGAGTCACATTTTTGCCCTAAGTCCATCTGCAAGAACTAGTCATATGGCCCCAGCTAGATGCAAGGGCACAGCTGGGAAGTGTAATTCTTAGTAATAAACACAAGTCTTTGGTGATCAGCAAGATGACACTTCACTTGCAGAGAGATAGACAAGAAACTGAATAAATAAACAAATTACTTATGTTAGAAGGCAATAAATGTTATGGAAAAGTAAAAAGGGAAATACATAATGTGTGTATGTTGAGGAATATTAAAATTTTTAATTGATGAGAAGGGGATTCATTGAAGTGAACAAAAGCTTCAAGGAGACAAAGGAGTGAGCCATGTGGATATATTATTGGAGGAAGAGCACTGAAAAAGGAGCCCATTATGGCTGATGCAAGCCAGGAGAGAGCTGGGAGATGAGGTTAAAGAGATGAGAAGAGGCAGATTGTGTGGGGCTCCAGTTTCTCCTCTGAATGAAATGAGAGGAAATCAGAGTAATGTGCAGAGGAGGGATAGGATTTAAAAAAAAAATTTTTTTTTGCCTGACCAGGCGGTGGCGCAGAGGATGAAGCGTCGGACTGGGATGCGGAGGACCCAGGTTCAAGACCCTGAGGTCGCCAGCTTGAGCGCGGGCTCATCTGGTTTGAGCAAGAGCCCACCAGCTTGAACCCAAGGTCGCTGGCTCCAGCAAGGGGTTACTCAGTCTGCTGAAGGCCCACAGTCAAGGCACGTATGAGAAAGCAATCAATGAACAACTAAGGTGTTGGTATGCGCAATGAAAAACTAATGATTGATGCTTCTCATCTGTCTCCATTCCTGTCTGTCTGTCCCTGTCTATCCCTCTCTCTGACTCACTCTCTCTCTCTGTAAAAAATAAATAAATAAAATAAAATAAAAATTAAAAAAAATTTTTATAAAGATTTTATTTATTCATTATAGAGAGGGGAGAGAGAGAGAGAGAGAAGGGGGGAGGAGCAGAAAGCATCAACTCCCATATGTGCCTTGACCAAGCAAGCCCAGGATTTTGAACCGGCAACCTCAGTGTTTCCAGGTTGACACTTTATCCACTGCGCCTCCACAGGTCAGGTGAGGAAGGTTAGGATTTGATTGAATTTGATCAAAACCAGTGTTGGGTCCTGGCCAGTAGCTTGGCTGGTTAGAGCATCGTCTTCCTGAGCAAACGTTGACGGTTCAATCCCCAGTTAGGGTACATACAGAAACAAATTGCTGTTTCCCTCTCCCTTCCTCTTTCTCTAAAATCAGTCAATAAATTAAAACAAACAAACAAACAACCAAAAAAATCCACCAGTGTTCGCAGCTACCTTGAGAATACAGTATACTGGATGGGGGCAAAGGGAAGGGGACTGTAGTGAATTGGATCAGAATGGCCACAATGGAAATGATGGAAAATGGTCAGATACTGGATATTTTAAAGGCAAAGCAGCATTTGGAGATGGATTGGAGGAAAGAGCAAGGAGTGTGACTGAGGATTGATTTTGGGCTGTGTGTTTATCAGATCAGAATCAGAATGAGGGCAGCATTAATGTTGGCCAAGGGACTGTTTCCCCCAACTCCATTCCTATCTGGCCATGTCTAGCTGGGCACAAAGGACAGGTCCCTTAGCAGCTCATTCCAGGCTTCTTCAGCACTCTCTTTCATCACCACCCTTAGCTCTGATAAGTGTGGTCATTCATTCAACAAATATTTGCTGGGCTCTGGTCCAGGCCCTGAATGAACAAGCCAGACAAGGCCTGTGCCCTTATGGAGCTTACACTCCAATGGGGGTGGGGCAGATAATAAACAGTTGACAAAATGATAAACAAGAAAACTTCTATAACCCAGGTTTAAAGAAAATACAGAGCGACCTGCTCTGCTTAAGGGGATCGTGAAAGCTTTCTTTGAGGAGGTGACATCTGAGTCGAGATCTGAGCATATAGAAGACAATGATCAAAGTTCCGCCTGGAGGAAGCCTGGGGTGCTGCAGGGAAAGAGAGAAGGCCCCTGCAGCCATCATGGTGAGGGAGAGGAGAAGTCAGGAGCTACCTCATACAAGAGCTGTGGCCATGGTTAGGAATTCCGGTTTTAAGTGTGCTGGGGACACCTTTGGTGGGGTTGAGCAGAGGAGCCAGGATATTCATTAAGATTATAAATGTCACTGGGTTGGTCAAAAGAAGAATGGACTAAAAGGGGCAGAGCGGAGGCAGGGAGAAGCGTTAGGAGTAAGGTGATGAATTGTCCTCCTTTAGGGAAGACACTCCTTTTGTAAGTTCTGTCCTTCCTTGAAAAGTGTCCTCCTACATGTCCTCCTTTTTGATATTGGAAGACTAATCTGTAAATGTCCGTATTCGATCGACGCAAAGTCGATCCATTGCATGTGATGTGACATATTTGTATCTAAATACTTTTTTCTTACAATTATTATTAAAAATGAACAGGCATGTAAGCATAATTACAATATAAAATATTACAAATGTTTTTATTATGCATTTATCATATTATAGTGTATTATTATTGCAATGAATGAAATGTTTCTTTTATTTACAATATTGTTTTCAATTTATTTTTGTCCTTTTCATTGTAAAAATTTGGTCACCTTAATTAGGAGGCTTTCCAGTTCAGGCAACACGTGGTATTTGGATGAGCAAGGACCAAGATGCACCCTGGAGTGGACGAATGTGTCAGGTAGGCGCAAGAATCAAGCGCTTCTTTGGGCCCAGGCCTATAGGCAAGAAAGGGGCCTATTTTAAAGAAACGCTTGGGAGGCACTGTCCTGGCCTGCAGCATATTTAGTGTATAAATTACAGGAAACAGACCACACATCTAGAGCTGTCGTGTAAACACAGGGCAACCATTAAGTCAGTGTAATCAGGGAACCCCGCAAAGAGGAAACTTTGGAGCCTTCTTTAAACCGGTAGCAGCAGACTCCGGTCGAGAGCCGGCGGAGTCCCGGCTTCCTAGCCCACGGCCACGCGTGACTGCCTGCGCTGGAACGTCTCAGAACCCGGCTATCGGAGCTCGTCGAGAGCGGGTGACTCAGGGGAGGTCCCTCTCGGGCACGCGACGTTCTCGGCTGGGCGTGACTCATTACCTCGCTCCCTCCCTCCCGGCTGACCCCGGGCCAATCCCTTAATGAGTCTGCACCTCACTCTTCCCATCTGGCAGGGACAATTGCCTGCTGGAGTTTTTAGTTCCTCGGGCCAAGGCTCGTGTCGCAGCCGACCTGGTTCCTCGAGAGAGGCTTCTCGAAGGGTCTGGAGTAACGTGGGAACCCTTGGGTAGCTCTATGGCCGGTGTCCCTTCCTGTGCCCCAAAGGGGCCATTTAATCCCCGTGCATTCCTCTAATTTCAGTCATTC
Organism: Saccopteryx leptura; assembly: GCF_036850995.1. Lineage (NCBI taxonomy): Eukaryota > Metazoa > Chordata > Mammalia > Chiroptera > Emballonuridae > Saccopteryx > Saccopteryx leptura. The sequence goes on from NC_089507.1 coordinate 164,498,177, forward strand.
AACAGCATTTTGTACCGAGTGCAGTTTCGTAAGCCTTGATGTCTTAAGGCCTTTTTCATTTGGACCCCTCTCTAAAAATGTGCTTGGAGGAAAAAAGAAACCAGAGCAGCCCCCTCCCTCAAAGTCTGCAGAGCAGAGGCCAGAGAGCAAGGCTACTGACCAACCGGCGCCACGGGCAAGGGAGGATCACGCCAGGGCGCCCCGCGCCACCGAAAGCCGGCGGCGAGCACTGGACTGAACTCGGCGCCCGCAAGGCGCCCGCAAAGCGCCTGCGGGCCCCAGTCGGCGACTCGGCGCCCCCGGTAGCAGCCGGGCGACTCTGTGCGTCCCTTCGCAGCCCCCAGGCGGGAGTGACGCTGGCAAGGCATCCCCTAGCCCGGCCGCCTGGGCTCATCTAACCGCGGGACTCGCAAGGGTGCGGCTGGACCCTCTGGGGACCCTCCCACAAGTCTTGTCGCGGCCCCTGCGCCCCAGCGGGAGCCCGCAGCCCGAACCCAGAGTTACCTGTACCGGGAAGTCACAATCAGCACGTACTCCGGGCGGTGAAAGTGTGGACTCGGTCAAGCCCACATCCTTAGGGGAGGGGACCCTACCTAGAAGGTCGCGGATCACGTTAGGGACGAGGGGTGGAGACAACGGGAGGGAGAGGAAAAAGGGTAGAAGTTGCATTTTGTTTATTATGTCCCCCCAACTCCCAAACGCACTTCGACGCTAGTTGACTCGGAGACTCAGTGTCGCCAGATCCCGGAGCCCAACGGCTCCGGAACTGTCTGTCAGGACAGAGGCACCTTTCAGTCCACGGATGCGGGGGTCAGAGCGCCGGCTGGTCCGCAGGATCGCTGGGCCCTGAAGGCGACCCCTGGCTGCCCGGAGCAGGAAGCGGGTCGCAGAAGCCTGCAGGCATGCACCAAAGATTTGGAGCAATAACAGACACATAATGCGCATAAATAAATCAATGGCAGCAGAGGGGAAACCTCGGGCTGATTAAATGCAGACGTGGGGTGTCTGCCAGGGCAGGAGGGCGGCGGGGCGGTGGGAACCCGCGTGGAGGCGAAGAGTAGGGAAGGGAGGCCAGGGACCGGAACATAGCGAAAAACCTAAAGCCACATTTAAAAAATGGGGCTGCCTTTTAAATGCAAACGGCTCGGAGGAGGGAAGGGGGCCGGGTCGAGGGCGCTCGGGTTGGCCCGCCACCGGGGGCAACTTTCCGGGCGGGAGGGGCGGCCCAGGGGCGGCCCCGGCGGCGGAGGCGGGAGTCAGGGGCCGGGGGTAGGGGGGGGGAGTCACTTTAAAGGCTCTTTCTTACCCATAATGCTTTGTGGGGACGTTGACAAGTGGATCCAAGATGGCGTAGAAAGTAATGACAGGTAAGTCCTGACTTCCCCCTTCTCCGCTGCTGGGACCGCTCCGCGAGGTGCCGGGGCTCTCCGGGAAGGGACCAGACTCCTCTCTGGAACCCTGGGCCCCGGGCGGGGCGGCCCCGGGGCGGGCTGGGGGCCCCAGCGGCCCGCGGCGGGGCCTGAGCAGCGGGGCTCTTCGAGGCGAGGCCCGGACGCCGGGGCTGTTTACAGCCTCTTCCCCTCCTCGGTCCCGGTCCCCTCCGCGGGGGGCCGCAGTGCCCTCGGCCCGGGTGGTGGAGAGGGCCGTGCATATCGCGGCCGCGAGCCGGCGGGGGGTCCCTCCAGCCCGTGGCGCTCCGCGAGGGCGAGTCGAGCCTCCTCGCACGCTGTCCTCTGGGTCGCGGCTGGGGGTGGGGAGCGTGCGGGCCTCCCACGCCTCGCCCGATCACCCCGCGGGGCTCGGATTCGCACCCGGGTGGGGCCCGGGCCGGAGGGTGGGCGTCGGGGAAAGTGGGTCATGGGTGCGCCCCTCCATCCCCCGCGGAGGGCAGTCGCCCTGGCTTCACTTTTTCCCCCTCTTTCTCCGCCCCCTCCTTGGAAATTCTCTTTGGGTCACAAGCATAGCAACAAAAATAAAAACAGCCTGTCCTTTCCTGAAGATTCTTTTCTAGGGCTCAGGGACTGCAGTTTTATCTGGGGACTTTGATTCCTCTCTGTCCAAATTTATTTGAGCGTCCTGCACCCTTCCCTTTGCTGAGGGTCCTTCAGACAGGCCTGGAACCCAGGGTCAAAGGGTTTTCCTTGGGTTGGGTTCCTTAGGTTTGTTTGAAACTCAAAATATTATTTCTTCTCCTTCACAACTTACACTTTTCAGGCAAATCATTAATAGACGAAGTATATCACTCTAGAGACAACAGATTCCTGGGCGGGGTGGGGGAGAGGGGACATTGTCCTGGCTAGTTTGTTCTTAATTTTACCCTCTCTTAAACATATCAAATGAGCTTTCTCTTTCTCCTCCTCCTCCTTTTTGTTTCTCTCTCTTTTTTAAAGTAAGGTTAGTGCTGAAAGAGATGACTTTTTAATGTTGTGAATCTTAAAGAACATTTTGTAAAATTTATCACACAGAAAGGAAATATGTTTGTTTTGAAGTAAGACTTATTTACAAAGCTTCATACTGTACCATTTTGGTAACTTTTTCCATTTGAAATTTAGATGCCCTTTCATTTCAGGCTGATAAAATGTTTGCTACTGATCATGACTATTTCTGGTGTTGTATAGACACATTTTACTTTTCTATTTACCTCAGGAATTGGATGAAGTAATTGATCACTAAAAGAACTACAGTGCTGGTGAGATGTGTAAGGTGAGACTGCAGTTAAAAATGATTTACTTTTTTAATTTTAATCAACTCATAAGGGTAAAGCTGAGACTAAGTAATTTGATGGGTCCATCTTTATTTTCCAAATAACTCAGTCAGTCAGATGGTTGTATAGGCAGGGCTAGATTTTAGGAAGGAAAAATGTGTCACATGTATTCAAGTTTTCAGTGGCTCCAACATCCTCAGCCATAGTGGAGCTTACCCAGGGCCAAATATTATTTGCAGTTATCCTTGATCAGTATCTTCACCAGTGGTAATTATAGTGTGCCTATTTAAATTTCCTTGTGCAACTTTAATTGGCTGTCTTAATTTTATCTGTCTTTTGGTGTCCATCACTTAACTCTGCATTGCCTGTCAGTAATTGTGTCTGTGGATTTTGTGTGTCCACAGTTTGTGGGACTCTTGTACTCCTTTTCCATTTTAAAGAATTTTTTTAGGCACATCAGTCACTCCTGCTTTTATTTTCTTAAAAATGGAATAATATTTGTCTCTCTCATAGTTATTTTGAAATAAAAACAATAGTGTTGAGTTTTGTTTAGCTTATTAGGAATAAGATTGATTTGTCATTTTCTGTTCACACGTGGTGTGTGAATTCAAAGTGCTGCTTTATTTAATGTAACTTATAATGATTTGGATTTAAAAAACTATTGATAGAGTGTTAGTAAATGGTTGGTGTTCAGTACTGAGGAGAAGGAGAAAAGTTTGCTAATGTTACATTTTTCACAAGCATTTTCAACTTTAAACATTTTACTGTGGTTTATTGAGAAAATTAAGTTGTTATAGTAGATTGATTGGTTACTGTAGGTTTGTTTTTTTCTTGACACATCTGGGTAGCATTTGGATTTTGAAATTGTCTCACAAACTTTTTCTTATCTATCACAACATCTGTTAAAGAAGAATAAGCTCTGCTTTATTTTTTTCCAGATTGAGGCATACAATTGACATTTTGCCTTAAACAAAAAAACAACTTGGGAGAGGAAGGTAGACATAAACCAAGATATTTTTCTAAGTGCACACACCACATTTGCTTGTGTTTGAAGCTCATCAGTGCTTGTGTGTATTACATTTATTTTTATTCTTGGCAGAGCAAATATGGATTTTAAAATTTATTTATTTTCAGCTTACAGATGAGGCATATTAGACTTCCCAATCTGAATCTTTTATCTTTTTTTTTTTTTTTAACTTTACAGATTACTTTGTGGAAAAAGAAGCAAGAATCTGCTTTGTAGTCTAAAATTTAATATTTAGAAATAGGTAATCTTGTGTGGCTAGTATTGTTTGGCCTGTATTGTGTCAAGATATTTTCCACAATTTTCACACATGTCGACCATGTGAAGTGTTAGTATTCACTTCAAAGTGAAGTTAGTGGTTGGCCACCAAACAAGTTGTTACACAGAGTCTTCTAAAATGGGAAATACCGTAGTATTGAAGGCTGTGGTGAAGTAGAAGTCTGTGTCTTTGAACTCAATAAAGACATAGCTTTTTTAGTCTGTCCTTTGGCTGGGAAGCTAGGACACTATTTTTAGGTAAGGCTGTATAGTTTTTGGGAGCCAGTAAGTACCTCTCTATCAGCTGGTAAATTTGACTTTTGCAATTGTTAGCAAGAAGTTTCTGTTTTCTGAGACCATAAGTATTTGAACTGCATTGTTTTTAAGTCCATATACATTTGTGGAGTGCCATTGTTTTGCTGAAGAGGGAGCGATGCCACACAACAGGAGAAATCATTCCTACTTGTGTAAAGGGCCTGTGCAGTTTAAAAATATAAAGCAAGTTCTTGAAAGGCTAAGAATATTGCAAAGGGACCTACAAATAAGTAAACCAGATTTTTTTTTTAACAGAGATAGAGAGTCAGAGAGAGGGATAGATAGGGACAGACAGAAGGAACGGAGAGAGATGAGAAGCATCAATTATTAGTTTTTCGTTGCGACACGTTAGTTGTTCATTGATTGCTTTCTCATATGTGCCTTGACTGTGGGGCTACAGCAGACCAAGTAACCCCTTGCTCAAGCCAGCGACCTTGGGTCCAAGTTGGCGAGCTTTGCTCAAACCAGATGAGCCCGTGCTCAAGCTGGCGACCTCGGGGTCTCGAACCTGGGTCCTCTGCATCCCAGTCCGACGCTCTATCCACTGCGCCACCGCCTGGTCAGACAGTAAACCAGATCTTTAAATTTTTTTTTTTTAATTTATTCATTTTAGAGGGGGGTGGGGGAGGAGCAGGAAGCATCAACTCCCATATGTGCCTTGACCAGACAAGTGCAGGTTTTCGAACCGGCGACCTCAGTGTTCCAGGTCGACGCTTTATCCACTGCGCCACCCTGGGTCAGGCAGTAAACCAGATCTTAAACATGCATTTTTGTTTCCTGTTTAAGAAGTAGGCTTGGTATTAATATTAAATTCAAATTAATCTATAATTATCTGTCAGACTATATTTAAGATCTAGATATAGTCTCAGCACAAGAAATAAGATCCTATGGTGGTTGTTTTAAATGCATAGATTTAGGGCCAAGTATATTAATTCATAAGAGTGGGAGGGGCTACTTAAAATTATAAAGATTGTTCTGGGTGTTTATTTTCATAAACTTAGATAAGTATACATACAAAAATAATTTGATTTCTAAGTAATATTTTGAAATGTTTGCTAGGAGAGAACTATGATATGTGTAGGAGGGTGGCCACACTAGCGTACTGTTCATTTAAATTGATGGGTGTAGTCAGAATTATTTCTGTAGCATTGGCTAGAGGGAGCATAAAACAGTGGTCTGTCATTTCAGGGTGGCTGAGTAATACTTTTGAGTAATCCTGACTTTAATAGAGTTAATATTTATTTAAAAAATAATATTGTAGCCTGACCTATGGTGGCATATTAGATAAAGCGTCCACCTGGAGCATTGAGGTCGCCGGTTCGAAACCCTGGGCTTGCCTGGTGAAGGCACATAAGGGAGTTGATGCTTCCTGCTCCTCTCCCCTTCTCTCTCTCTCTCTCTCTCTCTTTCCTTCCATACTAAAATAAATAAATAAGTCATAACAAAAAATAATGTAGATGTAATATGAACATGAATACTTAAAAAAAAAGATTTTATTTATCATTTGATAAAGGAGAGAGAGAAGAAGGGAGACACAAGGGGGGAGGAGCAGAAAGCATCAACTCCCACATGTGCCTTGACCAGGCAAGCCCAGGGTCCTGAACCGAGGACTTCAGCGCTCCAGGTCAACACTTTATCCACTGCACCACCACAGGTCAGGGCTGAACATGAATACTTTTAATTTTAAACCTATCAGTTGTTTAAAACAAATGGAAAGTTTTTGAGCATACTACCAGTCATACCAACTTGTTTACTTGTATAAATTGTTCTGGATCACTTTCTCCAAGAGCAGAAAGTCCTCTGCTAAAACCAGAGTTTATATATTCATCTTGCTTTTGAACAAAAACAAACACAAAACCCAAACCGATTGACTCATTATTAGGTCCCTCAAAGAATGTCTAGCATATTTTTTGACTGAACCATTCTGAAGTGTGAATGTTGGTAATTTTTGTAATTCCTGTGCTACATTTAAGGTGGTCTTGGCACATCTGAATTTGCCTTTTTGCTTTCTTTTGTGGAAATTCTTGTGAAAAATAGTCCTGTAAAGCAAGCTTCTTATCAGTAGGCAGTATGTGCAACTAATATAGTTTTTAAATCTTTATGCAAAACTGATGCATGCTGTGGTCAGCAAATTTAAGCAGTATTAAGGATACGAAGTCAAAAAGAGTAACAGGAGCCTTTTTTATCCTTCCTCCATCTTTAGTCGTGTTCCTCTGAGCTGACCATAGAAAACAGTGGTGTCCTTTGGCTTTTGGGAGAGCTCTGTTGCTGAGGTGTGTTGGGAGCAGTGAAAGCAGAGGTTGTGGCAGGGAAGGAGTGGCCACTGAACTGGTTTAGATGTTACACAGGAACTGTCCCACTCTTATTTCCTGTGATATTAAATAATACTGTTAATCTTAAACTACCATCATTTGAAGATAACTGTAATTGAATTGTTAGTGAAGCACTCAGTCAATTCCATTGTCAGATTAGTGCAGTTTTTGATTTGTTGATATTTTAAGGAAATAAATATTTGCGAATTGAAGTCACATGACTTGAAGGTTGGCAATGGTGATAATTACCATCTGTGGAATTGTATGATATGCTGTACAGTAGTATCCTTCCTATTGGCTTTTTATAACTTGTTATCTCTCCTTTAATTCTCATAACAACTCCAAGATAATTGTTACTTACGTTTTGCAAAAGAGGAAATATAGGCTAATGTGAACTAACATAACGTCACAAGACTGGTAAGTAGTGGAACTGCTGTTCTGTCCTAGAAAGCCTGTGCACTTTCCACTGGAACGTTCTCTGCTGCTCCTGTCTAGCCTGTCTTTATTTCCTATATGAGAACTTAGGCCTGGAGAAGTCAGGTGACTTGTCCAAGGTCACACAGTTAAGTAGTAGCAACATTAAACCAAACTTAGTATAGTCTGGGCTCTTATCTCAGGACTCGTGGTCCTGACTGGTTAGGCTACATTTTATTGAAATACTATGGACCAGAAGACCATATTCTGTGAATACTGGATACAAATGCTTCAGGACAGATATATCAGCAATGGTATTTTCTATTATGTATTTAAAAGTTCCCTTTTCTCTTTTTCAGAAATTATAAAAGAGCTCTGATGGGCTATTTGGGTGATACCCAGCGCAGTGAACTGCAGGTGAGTAAAGTTCAGGAGAGCCTTATTTAGAAAACAGGAACTTGGTAATTCCTGAGAAAGAGATGCGAGAGATTTCATTTAGATGATAGTTTCTGGCCAGAAAGCATGAGGTATGGCAGGGTGGCAGAGTGGCACTCTGAGGGGGGTGGGTCCTGACTGAAATGACTACTTATGGAACAGACTGGATGCTGCCACAGGGGCTCTGAAGAAACCTCCCCTGGCCATGTTAGTTTGTTTGAAGAGAAGAGGGGGTAGGTTAATCTTCCACTTCTGTTTTGAGTCGAGTAACTTGCACAGGGGTTCCACCTATCAGCATGATTGGGACTGGAGAGGTCCTGCAGTTTCTGTGTCAACATTCTTGAGAGGTAATCACCCTTGCTCTGATGAACTGGTTAACCCTTGAATTGTTTGTTTTTCCTGTTATCTGCTATGCACATATTGTCCTGGATAACTATATATACCTGCATTTTTGAGGATCTAGAAACTGAAAACACGTCAGTAGAAACAAAAGTTTAAATTTTTTTCCTAATGGTTGTGTTCCTTCTACACAATGATTGTTTAGTTCTTTAAATTATTTATCTCTTGCCTGACCTGTAGTGGCACAGTAGATAAAGCCTCAACCTGGAATGCTGAGGTCACCTGTTTGAAATCCAGGGCTTGCCTGGTCAAGGCACATATGGGAGTTGATTCTTCCTCCTCCTCCCCCCTTCTCTCTCTCTCCTCACCAAAATAAATATAAATTATAAAAAAAAATTATTTAACTTTTGCTGAAATGCTCTGTTAAGTAAAGAAATATTTATTATTTCACAGTAATTAATCTTCTTGGTCCATTGTAGTACTTTGGTCTTCCATTATTAAACTTAGAAAATGGTAATAGTACAGAAAAACAATGAGAAGACTGTTTTAATACTGTGCGTGTGGGGCATTGGTGCTAAAATTGTTTTTGATGTATTTTCAATTCTAGTCTTATTAGACATCACCAGCTCTGGAAAGCTTCATATGTTAATAAAATGACTTTCTATTCTGCCTTTTGGTCTCTGGCTTGTTTAGATTTACAAGACATTGCCAGCTACTTTTTACCCATCTCTTTTAAACTGGTTTTTTTTTTTTTTTTTTAAGTGAGAGAGACAGAGACAGAGAGAGACAGAGACACAGATAAGAAGGGAGAGAGATGATAAGTATCAGGTTTTTATTGCGGCACCTTAGTTGTTCATTGGTTGCTTACTCATATGTGCCTTGACCAGGGTGTGGGTGGGGACAACTCCAGCTGAGCCAGTGACCACTTGCTCAAGCCAGAGTTCTTGGGCTTAAGCCAGCGACCTTGGACTTTAAACCAGTGATCGTGGGTCACATCTATGGTCCCATGCTCAAGCCAGCGATCATGTGCTCAAGCCGGTGACCTCGGGGTTTCAAACCCGGATCCTCTGTCCCAGCCCAATGCTCTATCCACTGTGTCACCACCTGGGCTAAACTGGAATTTTTAGTTTTCTGTTTCTGGTAGTTAAAATAACATTTCTTCTCTCTTTAACTGTATACCAGGGTCTCCTGGCTCCTACTTCTTTCATTTGTCCATAAGTCCATACTGGTTTTTAACTGTAACTCAGTTTACCACTGAGTCAGTGAGTTCCTTGCAAATCCCGGAGACTTTAATGTGACAATATTCTATAGTTTCGGGATTTATAATTGAATTTGGCCTTGGTTATTTGCTGATTGCTAAAATAATACCTGGTTGCAGGTGATTTTTGTTTCTTGAGTATATGCTTGTTTTGCACAGTTCACCCCTCACAGGTTCATAGGGGATTAGAAGACCGGTTGAGGTGGCCTGTGGTCCTTGGAAAGCTGGGGTGTGGGGTTCTCCTAGGTTATCATGATAAGGAATACAGGGGAGTTTTCAGTGAAGGCCACAGTATGTAGAACAAGAGAGGGTGGACCCTTTCTTAAAACTATTAAGCTAGTATCCTGGAACCCCTCTGTTTCCTCAGTATGGTGCTGATTTAAAAATTGACATTAAGTAAATAGTTAAAATTTGGGTTATTATACTAAAATAGTTGATTTTCTTTTTGGCATTCCATTAAAATATATTTTGCTCATTTTAAATTATGCATATAATTTGAAATGCTTTCTATTTATTAGATCATGAACTATTTCCATGTTAAAGCTGCTACTATTTTAATTTATATGACTAAATTTTGAATACTTGCAAAATATTTCATAAAGTCATGCTCTCATAATCTGCCTTAATCTTTCTTTTTATTTTAAGATTATTTTTTAATTTTAATTATAGGATTTCTTTTTTTTTTTTGTATTTTTCTGAAGCCAGAAACGGAGAGGCAGTCAAACAGACTCCCGCATGCGCCCAACCGGGATCCACCCGGCACGCCCACCAGGGGGCGATGCTCTGCCCATCTGGGGCATCACTCTGTTGTGACCAGAGCCTCTCTTGCGCCTGAGGCAGAGGCCATGAAGCCATCCTCAGCACCCGGGCCAACTTTGCTCCAATGGAACCTTGGCTGCGGGAGGGGAAGAGAGAGACAGAGAGGAAGGAGAGGGGGAGGGGTGGAGAAGCAGATGTGCACTTCTCCTGTGTGCCCTGGCTGGGAATTGAACCCGGGACTCCTGCACGCCAGGCCAATGCTCTACCACTGAGCCAACCGGCCAGGGCATTATTTTAAGATTTTATTTATCGATTTTTGAGAGAGGAAAAAGAAAAATGGGATAGGAGTGGGTAGTAGTTGCTTGTCATATGTCCTTTGACCAGGCAAGCTCAGGGTTTCGAACCGGTGACCTCAGCATTCCAGGTCATGGTTTTCTCTCTATCCACTGTGCCACCACAGGTCAGGCCTGCCTAAATCGTTTTTTTGTTGTTGTTGTTTGTTTTTGTTTTTTACAGAGACAGAGAGAGTCAGAGAGAGGGATAGACAGGGATAGACAGACAGGAACGGAGAGATGAGAAGCATCAATCATTAGTTTTTCATTGCGTGTTGCAACACCTTAGTTGTTCATTGATTGCTTTCTCATATGTGCCTTGACCGTGGGCCTTCAGCAGACCGAGTAACCCTTTGCTCGAGCCAGCGACCTTGGGCTTAAGCCGGTGAGCTTTTGCTCAAACCAGATGAGCCCGCACTCAAGCTGGAGACCTTGTGGCCTCGAACCTGGGTCTTCCGCATCCCAGTCCGATGCTCTATCCACTGCGCCCCCGCCTGGTCAGGCCTGCCTAAATCTTTTTATGTTAGTTATTTATGTTGCTGGTTGGTTTTAGTTATAACTTTAATTTACATTATTGTAGATATTATTGTATTTTTTTCTAATTATATTTTCAGATAAACTTTTCTGTTCATTATTGTTAACATGGTATGAATGTTTTTATGGTTTGCCATACTGTTTTTCCAGACGATTATACCAGTCTGTACTACTAACAGATATGTGGATATTTGTTTCACCATAAGTGGACAATTTTTTCTTAAAGGTTTTCCTTAAAAGTTTTTGCTCATTTAATAGGATAAAATGACACTTGGATTTCTTTTTCTCTAATGTTGGATTTTACTCTTTGAATCTCTTTATTCTGAATTATTTGTTCATATTTTTGGCTATTTTATGCAATAAAGGATTGATGAATGGTCAAGCAAGTATAACCTGCTAATCAACAGATGATTATTAAAAAGTTAACTAGAGCCTGACCAGGTGGTGGCGCAGTGGATAGAGCGTTGGACTGGGATGCAGAGAACCCAGGTTTGAGACCCCGAGGTCACCAGCTTGAGTGCGGGCTCATCTGGTTTGAGCAAAAGCTCACCAGCTTGGACCCAAGGTCACTGGCTTGAGCGAAGGGTTACTCGATCTGCTGAAGGCGTACGGTCAAGGCACATATGAGAAAGCAATCAATGAACAACTAAGGTGTCGCAATGCGCAACGAAAAGCTAATGATTGATGCTTTTCATTTCTCCATTCCTGTCTATCCTGTCCCTATATATCCCTCTCTCTGATTTCCTCTGTGTCTCTGTTAAAAAAAACAACAACAAAGAAAAACTAGAACGTGTTCAGTGAAAATGTTCAAAGAGAGTCTGGTTTAGATGGTGAGCTTGGGGATCATGTTGGAAAGGAGAATAGGTGCGATTTTATTGGGCATCTCCTGTGTACCATGTGCTGTTGCATCTTCTGAGTGCTTCTCAAATAAACATCATGGCATCTACTTGGTTGAAGGAAGAGGCTGCTTGAGAATGTTTGAGATTTGACTCTGGCTGCTGAAGTCACTTTTTGGCTATTTGGAGAGCTGAAGGGATGGGATCACTGTCTAGAACAGGGGTCTCCAAACTTTTTACACAGGGGGCCAGTTCACTGTCCCTCAGACCATTGGAGGGCTGCCAAATACAGTGGTCCTCTCACTGACCACCAATGAAAGAGGTGCCCCTTCCAGAAGTGCAGTGGGGGCTGGATAAATGGCCTCAGGGGGCCGCATTGTGGCCCGCGGGCTGTAGTTTGGGGACGCCTAGTCTAGAACATCTTTAACTCATCTTTAACCACTGTGCCTTAAACAGCTCTGTTCTGAGGGATACAAAAATGAATAAAACATTATTTCTGCAGACAAACGAAAAAATAATCTAGAAGGGAGAATAGGAGCACCAAGAAATGAAAGGACTAGTGAGAATGTGATTAGGTGCTCTGAGGGGTTCGGACAAAATGTAAGGTGGTAAGTGGAGGGAGTGATTCTGCCACCTTGGGGATGTGGAGGAACACTTCAGCCGAAGAGGTGGCATTTGAATTTTACCACTGTGCCTATCAGAAGCAATGGAAAGGGAGGGCAATCAGAAGGGGGGACAGCTTGAGCAGAGTCTGGGGGCAGTGTTGGAAATGAGGCAGATGTCAGGAAACTGCATATTCAAGTTACCGGGACCCTGGGTTACATAAAGAAACACAGTGGAGGTCGAGGCATCCAAATGGTTAGGCCTGGCTTTTAGCGGGTCTTAACTGTCAGTCTGAGGATCAGGATGCTGGATCAGTGGTGTGGAGAAACTAGAGCCAGGGACTTTAGTTTTGAGTCTCAGTAATAGTCCAAGTGAGGGATGATGAGGGCCTTAATTGAATTGGTGACCTTGGGGATGGAAAACAGGTGGCGTATTCAGGAGACATTGTGGAGGCTGAACAAAAGATTTGGTGACTGATTCGAAGGGTAAGGGAATGGTTCATTCTGTGTCTCAAGTCAGAGATGATGTTGAAGCTTTTATGATTGGGTGGCTGGCAGAAGGGGGCATCTGGAATAGGGAGTTCCCGGGAAAGAACAGTCTCAGAGGTTTAGAACAGAGAAAGATGAACTGGCTTTTGTGTTGAGGTTAAGGAACTAGTAGAAAGTTGAAGTCAGAATTAAAAATTTTTTTTTTTGAATTTTATTCATTTTTAGAGAAGACAGAGAGAGGGAGAGAGATAGACAGAAAGAGAGAGAAGGGGGGAAGAGCTGGAAGCATCAACTCTCATATGTGCCTTGACGAGGCAAGCCCAGGGTTTCGAACCGGCGACCTCAGCATTTCCAGGTCGACGCTTTATCCACTGCGCCACCACAGGTCAGGCGAAGTCAGAATTTTAATCCTTTAGGGAACTGATGAAGAAGTTTGGGGCCCAAAGAAGCTAGGCGGACGGGTGAGATCTCAGACCCAGTTACAGCAGAGCGGAGACAAGCTCCCTGCTTTCCCAGTTCATCCAGCACTGCCTTCCTTGTCCCAGACTGGGAAGTGCTGCAGGTTTGCAGCCCGGTGTTTTCTTCACACTGGGTGTACTCAACAGAAAGTTGGAAGTGGGAGAGTTAATGTTGGGGAGTGAGGTCTTCATCTTTAATGAAAATTTCCGTATTACAGAGACTTTCAGACATACAGAAGTAGAAAGAAGATATAAATAATCCACTGACCTGTTGTCCACCTTCAACAGTTATTAATGTTCCATTTGTTTTCTCCCTCCCCATCAATGTTGAAGCAAATGGGAGAAAGTGTTTTGGTGGCTTTATTTTTTATTTTTTAATTTTAATTTTTTTGTATTTTTCTGAAGCTGGAAACAGGGAGGCAGTCAGTCCCGCATGCGCCTGACTGGGATCCACCCGGCATGCCCACCTGGGGGCGATGCTCTGCCCATCTGGGGCGTTGCTCTGTTGCAACCAGGGCAATTCTAGCGCCTGAGGCAGAGGCCGTGGAGCCATTCTCAGCGCCTGGGCCAACTTTGCTCCAATGGAGCCTTGGCTGTGGGAGGGGAAGAGAGAGACAGAGAGGAAGGAGAGGGGGAGGGGTGGAGAAGCACATAGGCGCTTCTCCTGTGTGCCCTGGCTGAAAATCGAACCCGGGACTCCTGCACACCAGGGCGACGCTCTACCACTGAGCCAACCGGCCAGGGCCTTTTGGTGGCTTTAAATGTTGTTTGCAGATTAGGAGAGTTGAACAGATTTGTAGGGTATGTTGAAAGCTTTCTAGGGTGGGGTCCAGAGTGAATAGAAGTAGGATTTACTTCCAGAATTCCTGTGCTGCCTCAGTCTTTGTTTTGGGGCACATCACTTAAGTCTTCTAAGTCTTGGTGTGTCTGTGAGAAGGTACTATCAGCTTTAGTGAGTCACTTGGACAAGGTATGTGAAAGTCCTTTCTGAACTCTAAACTTGGAGGCTAAAGTAAGTAGTTTGGAGATTTTCGTTGTTAGTGTGCTGTTCTTTGGGCTTCTGTATTGCTGGTATGAAGTTTATATTATTCAACAATTTTTTTTTTTTAGATTTTATTTATTTACTTTGAGAGAGAGATGGAGGGAAAGAGATAGAACAGGGGGAGGAGCAGGAAGCATCAACTCCCATATGTGCATTGATCAGCAAGCCCGGGTTTTGTTTTATTTTTTGTATTTTTCTGAAGTTGGGAATGGGGAGGCAGTCAGACAGACTCCGCATGTGCTCGACCGGGATCCACCCGGCATGCCCACCAGGGGGCGGTGCTCCGCCCATCTGGGCACCGCTCTGTTGCAACCAGAGCCATTCTAGCGCCTGAGGCAGAGGCCATGAAACCATCCTCAGCGCCCGGGCCAACTTTGCTCCAATGGAGCCTTGACTGAGTGAGGGGAAGAGAGAGACAGAGAGGAAGGTAGGGGGAGGGGCGGAGAAGCAGATCGGCGCTTCTCCTGTGTGCCCTGGCCGAGAATTGAACCTGGGACTCCTAAACGCCAGGCCGACGCTCTACCACTGAGCCAACTGGCCAAGGCCAAGCCCAGGGTTTTGAACCAGTGACCTCAACGTTCTAGGTCCACGCTTTATCCACTGCACCACCACATATCAGTCCTCAACTACTTTTTATTATTCAACAAATAATTGTTATGTCAAACCTCTGGGACTTCAGCATTGAACAAAACAGACAAAATCCCAGCTCTCATGGAGTTTATGTTCTAGATCCAGAGGATAATAGTTTTATAGTGATTAATAGCTAATGCTTGTACAGTGATTAGTGTAGGCCAGGCACTGTTCTGGGTGACTTCATATTTTAACCTATTTAATTCTCGCAACAATCCTGTGAGGTAGGTGGTGTTACTCTGCATTCTGCAGGTTTGGAGATGAGACGGACTTTTACGCAGGGTGCTGCAGGTCGCAGTTCAGGCAGATCTGGCTTCAAGCCTGTACTCTTCACCCCTGTGTCCAGGCCCATCTAGTGTTTAATACAAATGAAAAGTTAGGTCTGGGTTGAAGTGATTCCTAAACAAAAACTGTTCTCTTGTAAAACACAAAACAAACACCAGGGAAAAAAATGACAGTAGCTCTCTGAGGGTAGAGGCATAGCAGTGTTCTCTCATAGAGCGGTAGTTTTTCTTTTTTATAGGCTTCACCAGCTTTCTGGGTTTCTGTAGCTAGAAATGGCTACCTCAGTGGGGTAGTTATTTTTCTGCTGGCCCTTGAGCAGGATCTCTTCTTCTTTTTTTTTTTTTAAATTTTTTTTAAAGTTACTTCCTTACTTTATTTTTTTTATTTTATTTATTTTTTATTTATTCATTTTAGAGAGGAGAGGGAGAGACAGAGAGAGAGAAGGGGGGAGGAGCTTGAAGCATCAACTCCCATATGTGCCTTGACCAGGCAAGCCCAGGGTTTCGAACCGGTGACCTCAGCATTTCCAGGTTGACACTTTATCCACTGCGCCACCACAGGTCAGGCCTTTTTTTTTTTTTTTTTTAGAATTTATTTATTCACTTTTAGAGAGAAGGGGGGAAGAGCAGAAAGCATAAACTCACATGTGCTTTGACCAGGCAAGCCTGGGGTTTCTAACTGGTGACCTCAGTGTTCAGTACCTCAGTGTTCTAGGTCAATGCATCAGCCACTGTGCCACCACAGGTCAGGCAGGATCTATTCTTGAGTGAATCCCCTTTGTGATTATAATTCCGTTTTCCCTCTCCCACCCCCCAGTCTCCTCTGTTTCCACATCTTGGGGTAATTCCCTTTTCTGATCTCTCCTACTGTCTGTTCTTCCTTTTTCTCATCGCTGTTCTCTGCTTTCCAAGCTCAGCGTTTGCCTTTCCTCCCCAGCCTACCTCTGCTGGCTTCTCTGACCCTTACACTGTGCTTTGGCTTTTCTAAGTTGATTTAGTGGGGCTGATGTTGGGACCTGTTCCCCACCTCTAGCTCTGCTCTTTCAGCCAGTCCTCCTTCATGGGCAGGGCATATTGGGAAGTGAGCAGTGAGCCTTTCTTTCGTTCTTTCTTTTTTTTTTTAGTGAGACAGAGACAGAAAGACAGAGAGAAGGACAGATAGGGACAGACAGACATGAAGGGAGAGAGAAGAGAAGCATCAGTTCTTCATTGCGGTTCTTTAGTTGTTCATTGATTGCTTTCTTATATGTGCCTTGACCGAGGGTTTGCAGCTGAGCCAGACCGCTGCTCAAGCCAGCAACCTTTGGGCTCAAGCCAGCGACCATGGGGTCATGTCTATGATCCCACGCTTAAGCTAGCAACCCTGCACTCAAGCTGGTGAACCTGTGCTTGAACCTGTGACCTCGGGTTTTCGAACCTGGGTTCTCTGCATCCCGGGCTGACACTCTATCCAGTGTGCCACTATCTGGTCAGGAGCAGTGAGCATTTCTTAGGATTGAATCTGGATGAGAAGATGGGCCTTACTGCTTATTTCTAAGGGGGTATTATGGCTTGTATACTTAAAAAAAATTTTTTTGGATAAAGTATACAGAACATAAAATTTGTCATTTAAACAATTTTATCATACAATTCAGTGGCATTAAGTACATTCAAGTTGTGGAACTGTCACCACCATCCTATTTCCAGAACTTTCTCACCTTCCTAAATGGAAATTTTGTACCTTTAAACATTAACTCTCCTTTCCACCCTCCTTTAAGCCCCTGGCAATCATTCTACTTCCTGTCTCTGAATTTTTTTTTTTTTTTGTATTTTTCTGAAGCTGGAAACAGGGAGAGACAGTCAGACAGACTCCCGCATGTGCCCGACCAGGATCCACCTGGCACGCCCACCAGGGGCGATGCTCTGCCCACCAGAGGGCGATGCTCTGCCCACCAGAGGGCGATGCTCTGCCCCTCCGGGGCGTTGCTCTGCCGCAACCAGAGCCACTCTAGCGCCTGGGGCAGAAGCCAAGGAGCCATCTCCAGCGCCGGGGCCATCTTTGCTCCAATGGAGCCTTGGCTGCGGGAGGGGAAGAGAGAGGCAGAGAGGAAGGGGGAGGGGGGGTGGAGAAGCAAATGGGCGCTTCTCCTATGTGCCCTGGCCGGGAATTGAACCCGGGTCCCTCGCACGCCAGGCTGATGCTCTACCGCTGAGCCAACCAGCCAGGGCCCTGTCTCTGAATTTGACTATTCTAGGGACTTCATGTAAGCACAGTCATGCAATATTTGCCCTTTCGTATCTGGCTTATTTCATTCAGTATAGTCTTCAAGGTCCATCTGTGTTGTAGCCTATGGCAGCACTTCCTTCCTTTCTAAGGCTGCGCAATACTCCACTGTATGAAAATACCATATTTTAAACATCCATCTGTTGATGGACACTAGGGTTGCTTTTACCTTTTGGCTCTTGTGAATGCGCTGCCACGAACATGGGTGTACAGAATGTGTTTGAATCCCCACTTTCTGTTCTTTTGGAGAATTTTTCCGAAGTGGAATTGCTGGATCATATGGTAATTCTATGTTGAATATTTTGAGGAACCACCATATTGTTTTCCATAGCAGTAGCACCATTTTCTGTCCCTCCAGCAATGCACAAGGGTTTCAATTTCTCCATATTTTTGCCAACACTTGATATTTTGTTTTTTCTGGAGTAGTCATCCTGATGTATGTGAAGTGATAACATGTACTTGTTTTAAAGGTATCTTATATAGAATAATAGGATTTCAGGACTAGAAATGACATGAAGGTTTCTAATTCATCTAGCAGTAGGCAGCAGAGAGTGTTCCCCTGTGCCATAGCATTTCCACTTCTGTCTCAACTGGAGGAAGGCATTTTGGGCAGATGTGTCTATACTGAATCTTAGGCTCAAGAGGAGCTCTGTTTGTACCAGATGGAGTGTAGTTTAGAAGAGATCTGCTGTGTGACCTGTGGTGGTGCAGTGGATAAAGCTTCGACCTCAAATGCTGAGGTCACAGGTTCGAAACCCTGGGCTTGCCCGGTCAAGACACTTATGGGAGTTGATGCTTCCTGCTCCTCTCCCCTCTTTCTCTCTCTCTTTCTCTCTCTCTCTCTCTCTCTCTCTCTCTCTCCTCTTTCTTTAAAAATGAATAAATAAATTTTAAAAAAAGAAGAGATCTGCTTTTCTATTTTATCAGTGACCCTATTTCTTATACTTTTTATAGTCTCCAGCCTTGTCTCCTGGGTTACTTAAGTCTTCTTTCCAGCTTGTTTAAGGAATAAGATAATTGTATTTAAATAAATGTACTTATTAAAAAAAAACTAGACAAGTTAGAAATTAATTAGCTTAAGAACAATATAAACTGCCTAGCTGATTTAAAAAACTGTATTCAATATCATTTGAAGAAAACCTAAGTATTACTCCTGAATGTTAGGTATAATTTCTTTCTTTTCATTTCTTTTTGAATTTCTCCATTGATTTGAGAGAGAGAGAGAAAGAAAGAGAGAAAGGTGGGGGAGGGGGAGGAGAAAGAGGAAGAGAGGAGCATCAACTTGTTTCTCTTAGTTCCATTTAGTCGTGTCATCATTGATTGCTTCTCCTATGTGCCCTGACTGGGGGTCAAACCCATGAGCTCTGGTGCGTGGGATGATGCTTTATCCACTGAGCGACCTGGCCAGGGCTATAATTTCTTACTATGTGAAATAAATTACCTCTTTTCTTTCTTTATTCTTTTAAAAAAAAAAAAATTTTATTTATTATTTTGGGGGGGGAGAGAAAGAGAGAGAAATACAGAGAGAGAGCTAGAGAGAGACAAAGACAGGAATGTGGGTCTGTTCCTGTATATGCCCTGACAGAGAATCAAACTGCAACCTCTACGCTTTGGGATGAAGCTCTAACCAATTGAGCTGTCTGGCGAGGGCTAAATCACCCCTTTTCAATAATTTTTTTTTAGCTTGGAAAAGATAAATTAAGCAGTACATAAAATCAGAATATATTTTATATTTAAGAGAATTATAATTTCTGCATTAATTTGGGTTTTGAATCACTTTTTTGGTGTGTACAGAGACAAAGAGAGAGACAGAGAGAGGGGACAGGTAAGAACAGACAGACAGGAAGGGAGAGAGATGAGAAGCATCAGTTCTTCATTGTGGCTGTTTAGTTGTTCATTGATTGCTTTCTCATATATGCCTTGACTGGGGGGGGGGAGGGGTACAGCAGAGTGAGAGACCCCTTGCTCAAGCCAGCGACCTTGGGTTCAAGCTAGCGACCTTGGGCTTCAAGCTGGTGACCTTGGGGTTTTGAACCTGGGTCCTCTGCGTCCCAGTCTGATGCTGTATCCACTGCGCCACCACCTGGTCAGGCTGAATCACTTTTTTTAAGTTAGTGAAGACAGTTTAATTTGTATTATGAAAATCTTTCTGGCTATAGCAAGTTGAAAGAAGAGTATAATCAACACCCAGTTGTTATTTAGTATTTTCCCATAATTTGCTTTCCCTCCATTTCTCTATCTAAAATAGGTTGATGGAGTTTTTTTCTGAGCCAATTGGAAGTAAGAGTGGCAGACATTCTGGATGGCACTTCATCCGAATTTCAACATGTATCTCCTAAATATCAGGACATTTTATTCATAGATTGAATAGTATTGCCATGCCTTAGAAAATTATTTAGCAATACTAATGATAATATCAAATTCATATATAAATCCTCGTTTGTCTCCCAAATGTATTTTATTTCTCTAGGTTATTGTGTCTCTTTAGTTTTTTTTTAAAATCTAGAAGAGTTACCCATTCCCCTTTTGGTTTTTTATGACAATGAAGTATAGTGCTTGTTGAAAATTGGAAAGTGCAAATGAATGAAAAAAAATCTATAATGCATCACTACACTTTTTAAAAAATTTTTACTTATTTATTTATTAAGATTTTTTATTTACTCATGATAGAGAGGGAGAGAGAGAGAAGGGGGGAGAAGCAGGAAGCATCAACTCCCATATGTGCCGTGACCAGGCAAGCCCAGGGTTTTGAACCGGCAACCTCAGCGTTACCAGGTTGACGCTTTATCCACTGTGCCACCACAGGTCAGGCTATTTATTTATTTATTTTTACAAGGACAGAGAGAGAGTCAGAGAGAGGGATAGATAGGGACAGATAGACAGGAACTGAGAGACATGAGAAGCATCAATCATCAGTTTTTTGTTGAGACACCTTAGTTGTTCATTGATTGCGTTCTCATATGTGCCTTGACTATGGGTCTTCAGCAGACCGAGTAACCCCTTGCTCGAGCCAGCAACCAAGCTGGTGAGCTTTGCTCAAACCAGATGAGCCCGTGCTGAAGCTGGCGACCTTGGGGTTCCGAACCTGGGTTCTCTGCATCCCAGTCCGACGCTCTATCCACTGTGCCACCACCCGGTCAGGCGAACACTTTTTCTATCTTTATTTTTTTTTAGATAGAGGAGAGAAAGAGAAAGGGGTTGGGGAGCAGGAAGCATCAACTCCTAGTAGTTGCTTATCACATGTGCCTTGACTTGGCAAGCCTAGGGTTTAAAACTGGTGACCTCAGCATTCCAGGTCGATGCTTCATCCACTGCACTACCACAGTCAGGCTCCACTTTTAATTTTGGAATAAAAAAATTTTAGATTTAGAGAAAAGTTATAAATGTAGATCAGACTTCTCATATACTCCTCACTCAGTTTCTCTCATTGTTCACATCTTATATTTTTATGGTACTTTTGCCACATCTAAGAAACTGTCATTGGAACATTATTAATATTAAGTAATTTTCAGATTTTGGATATCCATGGTTTTTCCACTGAAGTCCTTTTTCTGTTCAGAGATCTAGTCAGGAACCACATTGAATGTAGTTCTTATGTCCTTTGGGCTATGACAGTTTTTTTGGACTTTGTTTTTATGACTGTTTTGAAGAGACTTGGTCAGATATGAAAAGATCCAGTGTCACTGATCATCAGAGAAATGCAAATTAAAACCACAATGAGATATCACCTCATATCTGTCAGAATGGCTGTTATCATAAAATAGCAAACAAGTGTGGGAGAGGATGTAGAGAAAATGGAATCCTCGTGTACTGTTGGTGGGAATGCAGGTTGGTGCAGCTACTATGGAAAACAGCTACTATGAAGGTTTCCCAAAAAATAAAAAAATGAAACTGCCTTATGACTCAGTGATTTCACTTCTAGGTATATATCTGAAGAAACCCGAAACACTAGTTCAAAAGAATATATGTATCCCTATGTTCATTGCAGCATTATTTTCAATAGCCAAGCTATGGAAGCAACCCAAATGTCCATCAGTAGATGAGTGGATAAAAGAACTTTGATACTTTGGTGCTGGCCTGGTAGCTCAGTAGGTTAGAGCACTGGGACGACACGCTGAGGTTGCATGTTAGATACTTAGGGCACATAGAATCAACCAATGACAGCATGATGCATGATGAAGTGGGACAAATCGATGTTTCTTTCTCTCTGTATCTCTCCCTGTCTCTAAAATCAATAATAAAAAAGACTTGTGGGCCCTGGCCGGTTGGCTCAGTGGTAGAGCGTCAGCCTGCCGTGCGGGGAAGCTGGGTTCGATTCCCGGCCAGGGCACATAGGAGAAACGCCCATTTGCTTCTCCACCCCGCCCCCCTCCTTCCTCTCTGTCTCTCTCTTCCCCTCCCGCAGCCAAGGCTCCATTGGAGCAAAGATGGCCCGGGTGCTGGGGATGGCTCCTTGGCCTCTGCCCCAGGTGCTAGAGTGGCTCTGGTCGTGGCAGAGCGACGCCCCGGAGGGGCAGAGCATCACCCCCTGGTGGGCAGAGCATCGCCCCTGGTGGGCGTGCCAGGTGGGTCCCGGTCGGGTGCATGTGGGAGTCTGTCTGACTGTCTCTCCCCGTTTCCAGCTTCGGAAAAATACAAAAAGAAGAAAAAAAAATTGTTCCAGGTTAGGGGGGGAAAAAAAAAGACTTGTGGTACATATATACTATGGAGTACTACTTAGCCATAAAAAAGAATGAAATCTTACCATTTGCAACAGCTGGATGGGATCTATAGGGTATTATGTTAAGTAGGGTATTATGTTAAATGAAATAAGTCAGAGAAAGACAAATACCATATGATTTCACGTACACATGGAATCTAAAGAACAAAATAAATGAACAAACAGAACAGAAACAGACTCATTGGGGGAAGTTGGGGGACTGGGTGAAAAAGGTGAAGAGATTGAGAAATACAGATTGGCAGTTACAAAAGAGTCAGGGGGGTGGGGTGTACAAGTATAGCTTAGGGAACATAAGTCAATATGATATAACAACAATGTATGGTGCCAGTTGAGAATGGGAAATAATTAAGGGAACACCTTGCAAAGTATATGATTGTCTAACCACTATGCTGTACACCTGAAACTAATATTAAATAATATTGAATGTCAACTGTAATGGAGAAATAAGAGTCCTGGTCAGGTATCATTTCATAGAATGCCCCTCAGTTTGGGTTTGTCTGATGTTTTCCTCATGAGTTATAGGAAAAGTTATAGGTTTTGGGAAAGAAGATACTCACTTTTAATATTTTGTTTTATCTGTCTCAGCTTTTTATTTAAAATATCAATACATAGAGATACATATTTTATAAAAGTGGGATTGTAGATTGTATTATTTTATAACTTGTTACTTTAAAAATGGGATTATACTATTATTTTGTAATCTATTGTTACTTTACATCTTTCTAATAACCCTTCTTCTTAACAGTTTCAAACATTTGATTTGAAAATATAGTTTTAGAATATAGACTGATGGTAAATTGAAGAGAGCCTTTAGGGCCTGACCTGTGGTGGCGCAGTGGATAAAGCATTGACCTGGAACACTGAAGTCCCCAGTTCGAAACCCTGGGCTTGCCTGGTCAAGGCACATATGGGAGTTGATACTGCTCCTCCCCCACCCTTCTCTCTCTCTCTCTCTCTCTCTCTCTCTCTCTTTCATTCTCCCCCATCTCTCTAAAATGAATAAATAAAATTAAAATAATAATAAAAATATATAAAAAAAGAAGAGAGCCTTTGAGAAGTATGTTGATAATGGTGGTAGTGGTACCCTTTTGTTCTAATTAAGCACTTGGATCTTTTATATTGATTTAGGTTTTATTTTTATATTATTTATTTTTTTCAGAGACAGAGTCAGAGAGAGGGATAGACAGGGACAGACAGACAGGAATGGAGAGATGAGAAGCATCAATCATTAGTTTTTCGTTGTGCATTGCAACACCTTAGTTGTTCATTGATTGCTTTCTCATATGTGCCTTGATCGCGGGCCTTCAGCAGACTGAGTAACCCCTTGCTGGAGCCAGCGACCTTGGGTCCAAGCTGGTGAGCTTTTGCTCAGACTAGATGAGCCTGCACTCAAGCTGGTGAACTCGGGGTCTCGAACCTGAGTCCTTGGCATCCCAGTCCGATGCTCCATCCACTGCACCACTGCCTGGTCAGGCTTATTTATTTATTTTACATTTTATTTATTGATTTTAGAGAGAGAGAGAGAAGAAGGGAGAGAGTGAAAGAGAGAGAAACATTGATTTGTTGTTGTACTTATTTATGCATTAATTGGTTGGTTATTGTATGTGCCCTGATGGGGATCAAACCCATATTCCCTGGGTATTGGGATGATGCTCTAACTATATGAGCTACCTGGCTAGGGCTGATTTATATTTTATTTAAAAAGGTCACCTGTTGGCCCTGGCCAGTTGGCTCAGTGGTAGAATGTCGGCCTGCCGTGCAGGAGTCCCGGGTTCGATTCCCGGCCATGGCACACAGAAGAAGCACCCATCTGCTTCTCCACCCCTCCTCCTCTCTTTCCTCTCTCTCTCTTCCCCTCACGCAGCCAAGGCTCCATTGGAGCAAAGTTGGCCCGGGCACTGAGGATGGCTCTATGGCCTCTGCCTCAGGCGCTAGAATGGCTCTGGTTGCAACAGAGCAACGCCCCAGATGGGTGGAGCATCGCCCCCTGGTGGGCATGCTGGGTGGATTCCTGTCGGGCGCATGTGGGAGCCTGACTGCTTCCCGGTTTCCAATTTCAGAAAAATACAAAAAAATTAAAAAAAAAAAAATAAAATAAAAAGGTCACCTGTTTTTATATTATGATGTGTTCACAAGTCTAAACAGGTAACATGGAAGGGAAAATGAAATGCAAAGAATAGTATTTTATAATAATATTTTCTTAGCAAGCAGCAACCTTTTCTAGAAGTCATTCTTTTAATATAATTTGCTTGCTTCATAAATATGGGTTTTTGTTTTTTTATATCTTTTTTTGATTAGTAAGCATGGTAAATTTTTTTGGAGGAGGCTCAAACTCTTTAAGAACTATAGTAATTTGGAGTTATTGAAACCAAGAAGGCTATCTCCAGAATTGCTTGCAGTTCTAAAATGGGTCCAGGAAAATCAGTAATAGATAGGAAAAGGATCTCAAATTTAGCTGTTGATACACAGTTTAAAACTTTTAGTTCTGATCATTTTAGTAATAAAGTAGATCGTAGCGAGTTCATCAGTATAGTTCTTTTATGTACATATATTTAAAACATTTGCTTTGCTATATTGAATTTTATTCATTCTGGAATTTAGGAGAGTCTACCTCTATGAAAAGAGATTATTCAAAAGAGAATATGATTGATGATCTTAGTTTCTAGTTTTCTCAATAGGCTTACTCTCTCCTCTAATGCTTCTTGCATACTCAGTGACTTTATGAGTTTCAGAGGAAAATGCGAGTCTGACTGAATATTAGCATAGTATAATAAATAAAACTTTATTACTTTGCAGAATATTTTGCCTGTGTATCCTATACAGTCATCACAGATTCCAGTTTTGTATAAAAGCAAATAAATTTGCAGATAATACAACATTCCTTTATGTTTGTTTATGACTTGGCATTCTAATGAGAACTGGATTTGATACAGGACAGTTCTTGGAATGGTTGGAATTTAGGTTATTTTAGGTCGTCTCTTTGGGAGATTCAATTTAAGTATTTATTGAATGGTTTTAGTGAATTGAATGCTTGTCATAGGTATATAAATGATATAAACTATGAGTCTTCTTTTTAAGATAGTTGTGTTGGGTTGTTAAGGCATGATATATTTAATATAACAGATGATTTCAGAGGCCAGATCAGTCTGTAGGAAGTACTATAATGCTGGTTTTGGGAGTAGAGCATTTTAGAGAAGCAGACCTCGAAGTATTCATTTAAAGTTGTGTAGGATTTAGGTATAGAGAGAGGAGGAAAAGGACATCGGGCAAGGAAAGGGAATTGGCGGAGACTCAGCATCTGAACTGTGCTTAGGGCCTGTTGAGGGAGTGGTGGGCAAGTTAGGTTGTAGCCAGACCATGGATAGCCTGACTATCTAGTAATGAGCCCGGAAGTTTTCTGTAGGCATTTTGGAACCACATTGCCATCTCTACAGTAATGGTTCTTAACTTTTTTGCGCCCTGAGGATACATGACATTTAAATCTTTAATCCATTTTAGCATGTCATGGCTAAAAGTATGAGCTATGTCAGACTGTCTGGATTTGAATCCTGCCTCTCTAATTTACAGTGTAACCTTGAGTAAGTGACTTAACGCCTCTGTGCTTCAATTTCCTTATCTATAATAAGAATGATAATAATAATTTTTACCCTAGAAGGTCATTATTATGATAAAATCAGAGTACAAGATGGGTCTTTTCAACAGCCTCTGGTACACAGTAAGCTTTTAGTAAGTGGTTCTGCTGCTTCTTGTTGAAATAGCTTTATGGTGCTTTTCCTGTGGTGGTGCAGTGGATAAAGCATTGTCCTGGAACGCTGAGGTCGCCAGTTTGAACCCTGGGCTTGCTGGTCAAGGCACATATAGGAGTTTATGCTTCCTGCTCCTCCGCCCTTCCCTCTCTCTCTCCTCTTTAAAATGAATAAATAAAATTAAAAATTAGAAATAGCTTTAGCTTTAAGATAAAGTCGTTTTAAATGTTTTAGAAGTATATTTTCAAGAAGCAGAATAACTGATTATCACACTAAGCCATTTCCATTGCTCACTTTTTTTTTTTTTTCCATTTTTTTCATTTTTCCGAAGCTGGAAACTGGAAGGCAGTCACAGACTCCCTCATGCACCCTACCGGGATCCACCCGGCATGCCCACCAGGGGGCGATGTTCTGCCCATCTGGAGGCGTCACTCTGTTGCATCCAGAGCCATTCTAGCGCCTGAGGCAGAGGCCACAGAGCCATCCTCAGCGCCTGGGCCATCTTTGCTCCAATGGAGCCTGGGCTGCGGGAGGGGAAGAGAGAGACAGAGAGGAAGGAGAGGGGTAGGGGTAGAGAAGCAGATGGGCGCTTCTCCTGTGTGCCCTGGCCGGGAATCGAACCCGGAACTCCTGCATGCCAGGCCGACACTCTACTGCTGAGCCAACCGGCCAGGGCCTGCCCACTTTTTTTCTCTTTATACTTATAGTTATTAGTAATCAAAAACTATGACCAATGGTAATGATAATGCATATGTACAGTGTTACAAGGCAATTATCAGGTCACTTGGTATTTTATATTCTGTGAGATACTAATCAGATAATCATATATCTATCAGTTAGCTCCAACTGCCTTAAACATCAGCTTAAACTAGCTTGCTTATACTAGAAAGAAATCTCTTGGCCAGCCCAACTGCAAAGTCCAGCCACTGTGAGCTGGATTCAGGGCTCAAGTGCTGTCTTCAGGACTGTTCCCCCTCATGAATCAACTCTGCCTTTTCCTTTATGGACTTAAGTTATGGTCAATGTATATTAGAAAAATGGCCACAGCATATTCAACCCCTATTGCCTCTCAGAGTGTAGACTCAGAAGGAAAGAGCACCTGTCTCTTTCCCAGAAGCCTCAGCAATAGTCTCATGATGTCTCATTGGCTTTTAGGGGGTAACATGTCTTACTCTGATCCAATCCCCATGTTTGGGCTGTGAGGCTCAGATTGGCCAGTTCTGGTCACATGTCACTCTTGGATCAGCTCTTCAGGAATCATATGACAGTGAGGTTAAGGTGAATTCTCAAAGGCAGATTGTGGGGTTTTATTAGGAGGCAAAGGAATGAGTACTAGATAGCCAAGCCACTAACATGATATTAGTCTTTTGTGTAGATCAGTAGCATACATATCACAGGAGTGAATGGATTTGGATGAGGATCTTGGTTTCTGATTCCAGCTTTCTTGCCTGTGAACTTTTTATCTTCCAAGTTTGTGTTCCCACAGGGCTAGTAGTTTTCAGAAAGTTAGTGTTTTATATACTTTTAGTGAAAAGTTGGATAATTTTTAACAGGAAGAGAAAGAGTCAAGGTAGATGGGGTGGACCGAGGTGGTGCTTCTTCCTACACTGTTGTGGTTCCTGTGACTCAGCTCTGTTCTCTGGGTCTGGGTCTCTCTGCCCCTGGGACAGGTTCTGACAGGCCCGGGTTGGTCAGGGTCTGCCCATGGGTCAGGCCATGCCGCAGGGTCATATGTTGTCCACACAGCTCTGCCTGTGTATCATAGACCCGGGTGTCAGCTAGGTGTCTCTGGCAGCTGGCTTTGGAGAGAAGTAGTTCTAGATCTTTCACTTTGTGTTTCTCAAGTCCATTTCAGCGTGGCCTCAGATGTTGTTTAACTTTGATTTTGTCTGTTTTTTTTTTTATGTTTAAGAAAGCGCTGTAAATCTTTTAGAAGGAGTATATGTAGCAAGGTTCTTTCTGAAAAACCAGAGAGAACAATTGAACAGACTTGCCTTGTAGTGAGAGCCACACTATAGCAAAGTACTATCCCTACTGAGAATCAAGTAGGCCAACTAATTGTCAGGACCTGATTTCCAAAGGTAATTACTGTAGAAACCTTCAAAAGCACTTCTAGGCCCTGGCCGGTTGGCTCAGTGGTAGAGCGTCGGCCTGCGTGCAGGAGTCCTGGGTTCGATTCCCGGCCAGGGCACACAGGAGAAGCGCTCATCTGCTTCTCCACCCCTACCCCTCTCCTTCTCTCTGTCTTTCTCTTCCCCTCCTGCAGCCAAGGCTCCATTGGAGCAAAGTTTGCCCGGGCGCTGAGGATGGTTCTGTGGCTTTTGCCTCAGGCGCTAGAATGGCTCTGGTTGCAACAGAGCGACGCCCCAGATGGGCAGAGCATCGCCCCCTGGTGGGCATGCCGGGTGGATCCCAGTCGGGCGCATGCGGGAGTCTGACTGCCTCCCGTTTCCAACTTCAGAAAAATACAAAAACAAAACAAACAAACAAACAAACAAAAAAAACAAAAGCACTTCTGAGGTGGGTACCTGAGCCTAATGTATCTGAGACTTAACCTCTCTAAATTACGTCATTTCCTCCCAAAGCTCCTGATTTAATTAAAAATTAGGGGATATTTCAAAATGAATATGAATTGATAAAAAGCATTTTATTTTTTTTATTATACAAGAACATCAGAAAAACAAACAAGTCAAAGAAAGTTGTTTGGTTATGCAAATGAGATGCAAAACCAACTTTTATTTCATCGGTGAAAATGCACTGTACAAAAGGCTGATAGTACTGGAGGATCTGCACGCTCCCTGATGCCCTAATTTTTGTGAGCAGTTAGTTCTGCTCTTGATCTCTACCTGTGTATCAGTGTTATTGAGATCTGCCCAGCTGGTGTGTTTGGTGACTGATGTTGACAGTGGTCTGTGTGGCCTCCCCATTGGTATGTTTGGTGACTGATGTTGACAGTGGTCTGTGTGGCCTCCCCATTGGTATGTCTGGTGACTGATGTTGACAGTGGTCTGTGTGGCCTCCCTCAGAGGCAGTTTTAGGGGTTAGCTCATCTTTATCAGTGCCTCACAGATGCACTGATTTCTCCCAACGGCTGCTCTTGCATAATCATTACCAGTTTATTGAAGTGGTTAAAATAGGTGAAAGTAATTATACTGACAAGTAGGTAAAGTAGTTACATAGAGTGATATTTTATTTTCTCTAAATATAATACTATATATTAAAAATTTTTTTTAAAAGTATTTATTGATTTTAATTAATTTTTTTTTTATTTTTTTCACAGAGACAGAGAGAGAGTCAGAGGGATAGACAGGGACAGACAGACAGGAATGGAGACAGATGAGAAGCATTAATCATTAGTTTTTCGTTGCGTGTTGCGACTTCTTAGTTGTTCATTGATTGCTTTCTCATATGTGCCTTGACTGCGGGCCTTCAGCAGACTGAGTAACCCCTTGCTGGAGCCAGCGACCCTGGATCCAAGCTGGTGAGCTTTTGCTCAAGCCAGATGAGCCCGGGCTCAAGCTGGCAACCTCGGGGTCTCGAACCTGGGTCCTTCCACATCCCAGTCCAACGCTCTATCCACTGCGCCACCGCCTGGTCAGGCAGTATTTATTGATTTTAGAGAGAGGAAGGGAGAGAAAGAGAGCAATAGGAACATTGATTTGTTTCTGTATGTGTCCTGACCTGGGATCGAACCAGCAACCTCTGTGCATCTGGATGATGACACTCCAACCAACAGAGCTATATGGCCAGATCTTTTTTTATAACTTTGTGTGTGTGTGTGTATGTGTGTGTATGGCAGAGACAGAGTCAGAGAGAGGGACAGATAGGAACAGGCAGACAGGAAGGGAGCGAGATGAGAAACACCAATTCTTCATTGTGGTTCCTTAGTTGTTCATTGATTGCTTTCTCATATGTGCCTTGACCGGGGAAAACAGAGTGAGTGACCCCTTTGCTCGAGCCAGCGACCTTGGGTCCAAGCTGGTGAGCTTTGCTCAAACCAGATGAGCCCGCGCTCAAACTGGCAACCTTGGGGTCTTGAACCTGGGTCCTCCACATCCCAGTCCGACGCTCTATCCACTGCACCACTGCCTGGTCAGGTGCTTTTTTAAACTTTTTTATTTTTATTTTTCTTTATTTTTTTATTTATATTTATTTATTTATTTTTAAAATAATTTATTTTTTTAATGGGGCGACATCAATAAATCAGGATACATATATTCAAAGATAACATGTCCAGGTTATCTTGTCATTCAATTATGTTGCATACCCATCACCCAAAGTCAGATTGTCCTCTGTCACCTTCTATCTAGTTTTCTTTGTGCCCCTCCCCCACCCCCTTTCCCTCTCCCTTTCCCCCCTCCCCCCGTAACCACCACACTCTTATCAATGTCTCTTAGTTTCACTTTTATGTCCCACCTATGTATGGAATAATGCAATTCCTGGTTTTTTCTGATTTACTTATTTCACTTCGTATAATGTTATCAAGATCCCACCATTTTGCTGTAAATGATCCGATGAAAAATATTTTATATGTTAAAATTAGTGATTTCCACTTTATATATAAAATCTGGAATTTTAGGGAAATAACAATAGCTGACACTTACTGAGCACTTACTGTGTATCAGGCATTATTATTATTATTTTTTTACAGAGACAGAGAGAGAGTCAGGGAGAGAGATAGAGACAGACAGACAGGAACAAAGAGATGAGAAGCATCAATCATTAGTTTTTCGTTGCGCATTGCAACCCCTTAGTTGTTCATTGATTGCTTTTTCATATGTGCCTTGAACATGGGCCTTCAGCAGACCGACTAAATCCCTGCTCGAGGCAGCGACCTTGGGTCCAAGCTGGTGAGCTTTTTGCTCAAGCCAGATGAGCCCATGCTCAAGCTGGTGACCTCGGGGTCTCGAACCTGGGTCCGCTGCATCCCAGTCCAACGCTCTATCCACTGTACCACCGCTTAGTCAGGCCCAGGCATTATTTTAAACACTGTAAACATCATATTCCACTTAATCCTTACACTAAGCATAGGAGATATGAGGTGAGCCAGTTGATACACTTGAGATGAAGTCATTTGTCCCAGACCATGATCTGATGAGTGACGGGTCTGGTGAGTTGTTTTATTTTTTTCCTCACCCTCTGCCCCTACTAGAGGTGGTGAGTTTTGAATGCAAGTCCTCTGGCTCTAAGCCTGGGTTCTGGGTCACTGTGCTGCATTCTGTCCATAGGAATAATTAAGCTTGTGCATGATTAGTTTTTCTTTTCTTTTTACTTCTTTTTGTAGTAATTTCTAGATGTGGCCTGGGAGTTTTATAAGTAAGATTTGCTAACTGTAGGTAGGGCCTTTGGTGTCCATGGGTCGATCCATCTCCTGTTGTTGTCTGGCAAAGCAAACCCTGCACTGCTTATCTCCATCTTCAAGCAGGAATGATTTTATTCCCCTCCCTCAGAACATTTGCTAAAGTCTGGAGACAATTTTAATTGTCACAGTTGGGAGATGTTTTACTGTTATCTAGTGGGTAGAGGCCAGGGATGCTGCTAAACATCTTACAATGCACATGACAGAGCCCCCATAACAAAGAATGACGCAGCCCAACATAGCATCAACTATGGTCTCTTTAATTAGTGATTCTCTTATAATGCAATTCTTTTTTTTTTTTTCTTCATAGACAGAGAGCAAGTCAGAGAGAGGGATAGATAGGGACAGACAGACAGGAACGGAGAGAGATGAGAAGCACCAATCATTAGTTTTTCATTGGGACACCTTAGTTGTTCATTGATTGCTTTCTCATATGGGCCTTGTCCATGGGGATACAGCAGACCGAGTAACCCCTTGCTCGAGCCAGCGACCTTGGGTCCAAGCTAGTGAGCTTTGCTCAAACCAGATGAGCCCACACTCAAGCTGGCGACCCTGGGATCTCGAACCTGGGTCCTCCATATCCCAGTTCAACGCTATATCCACTGCGCCACCGCCTGGTCAGGCGTAATGCAATTCTTATTATATCTACTGGACAAAGTTACTGCAGTAATATAGAAATCATTACTTTTTGATTTTTATTTGATAATTGATTTCATTCAAATCAATGCATTGTTTGTGAGTGCTTTTAAACCAAACTGGACTTATAGCCCACCGAAAGAAAACTGAGAAAGAGAGGCCATATAAAGGCAGAATATAGTACTCTAAATATTTGTTGGAATACCTTATGAGTAGCACAATTAGATTTTGTTTTTTGGCCCTGGATGGTTGGCTAAGTGAATAGAGCTCTGGCCTAGCGTGTAGAAGTCCTGGATTCGATTCCTGGTCAGGGCACACATGAGAAGCGACCATCTGCTTCTCTCTTCCTCCCACTTCCTCTTCTCTCTTTCTTCTCCTCTTGCAGCCAGTGGCTTGATTGGTTCAAGTGTTAGCCCTGGGCGCCAAATTTTGGTTGATTCAAGCATCAGCCCCAGATAGAGGGTCTCCGGGTAGATCCTGGTCAGGGTGCATGC
Source organism: Saccopteryx leptura (assembly GCF_036850995.1). Lineage (NCBI taxonomy): Eukaryota > Metazoa > Chordata > Mammalia > Chiroptera > Emballonuridae > Saccopteryx > Saccopteryx leptura. The sequence goes on from NC_089507.1 coordinate 164,530,420, forward strand.
TGGGGTCTTCCTCTCTAACTCCCCTCCTCTTACTTAAAAAAAAAAAGATTTCATTTTTCATGTTAACAGTGTTAATTTGTTAAATGTAAACATTTAAAATATCCTGTAATTTTAGAAACCATGTTTTGGTATTTTTTATTTATTTTTGACAGAGACAGAGAGGAACAGACAGAGTGGAAGGGAGAGATGAGAAGCATCAATTCTTTGTTGTGGCACCTTAGTTTCTCAGTGATTGCTTTCTCATGTGTGCCTTGACCTGGGGACTACAGCAGACCGAGTGACCCCTTGCTCAAGCCAGCAGCCTTGGGTTCAAGCTGGTGAGCCTTGCACAAACCAAATGAGCCTGCACTCAAACTGGCGACATCGGGGTTTCGAACCTGGATCCTCCAGGTCCCAGTCCGATGCTCTATCCACTGTGCCACTGCCTGGTCAGGCTTTTCTCCAGTTTTTTGCAGAACTTCTATATGACAGGTTCCTTCTTTATTTAAAAACCTGCCATCATGTCTGTTGCCTGTGGAATAAAGCTCACTTCTTGTGGCACTTGAGGCCATCCATTGCTCCTCTTCCTCCTTCTCTGCCACAGCTGGAGGTTTAAGGCGTGCCCTTTCTCCTCTTGGTGGTTTCTGTTAAGCCTTCTCTCTGAGAAGCTCACATATGCTGTTCCTATCATTTCTGTATGGTGAACTTCTGTTTCCTCTTTTGAGGCCAGCTCACGCCTTTCGGCAGATGGAATAAATCTTTCTTTAATTGTTCATTTGTGCTTTGCCTCTGTTGCTAGAATATGAGTTTCCTTTTTTTATAAAAAATTATTGAATTTATTGGGGTGACATTGATTAATAAAATTATAAAGGTTTCAGCTGTATAGTTTTATAAAACATCATCTGTATATTGTTTTGTGTTTAACACCCCAAGTCAAGTTTCCTTCCATTACCCTTTCCCCCTTAACCCACTTCCGTCTTCCTGCTACCCTCTTTCCCTCTGGTAAATAATACCGTTGTCTGTGTCTCTGAGTATTTTTTTTTTCTTCTGTGGCAGAGACAGAGAGTCAGAGAGAGGGACAGACAGACAGGAAGGGAGAGAGATGAAAAATATCAATTTTTCATTGCGGTTCCTTAGTAGTTCATTGATTGCTTTCTCATTAGTGCCTTGACTGGGGGGCTACAGTAGACCAAGGGACCCCTTGTTCGAGCCAGCGACCTTGGGCTCAAGCTGGTGAGCCTTGTTCAAACCTGATGAGCCCGCACTCAAGCCGGCGACCTCGGGGTCTCGTACCTGGGTCCTCCATGTCCCAGTCCGACACTCTATCCACTGCACCATCTCCTGGTAAGGCTGTGTCTCTGAGTTTTTTAAGGTTATTTATTTACTGTATTTTTCGCTCCATAAGACACACCTGACCATAAGACACATCTAGGGTTTTAAGGAGGAAAAGAAGAAAAAATATTCTGAACCTAATGGTATATTAAAATACTTAATAAAATACTATTATTATTTTATATGTAATTTTTGGCCCATAAGACACATGAGTATTTTCCCCTCCACTTTTTGGGGAAAAAAGTGTGTCTTATGGAGCGAAAAATATGGTATTTATTTTACAGAGAGGAGGGTGGGGGTTGCAAGAAGTATCAGTTCATAGTTGCTTCACTTTAGTTATGCATTGCTTGCTTGTTGTATGTGCCTTGACCCGGCAAGCCCACGGATTTGAACCAGCGACCTCAGCATTCTAGGTCAATGTTTTATCTATTGCACCACCGTAGATGAGGCTCTGTCTATGAGTTCTTTTTGTTTGTTTGTTTTGCTTACGCCCTTCACTATTTTCACCCAACCCTGCAACCCCTGTCCACTCTGACAGCTGTCACTGTTCTCTGTATCTGTGAATCTGTTTCTGTTTTGTTAGTTTATTTTGTTCAATAGATTCCACATATAATTGAAATAATATGGTACTTATCATTCTCTGACCATCTTAATTTACTTAGTATAATACTCTCCAGGTAAGATTTTCTTATGTCTGTATGTATGTATTTATTTATTTTTACGGTCGAGTAGTATCCCACTGTGTAGATGTACCACAGTTTTATTACCCACTCATCCAATGGTGGGCACTTGGGCTGTTTCCAAATCTTAGCTATTATAAATAATGCTGCAGTGAACATAGGGATGCATATCTTCTTTAAAATTAGTGTTTTGGGTTTCTTTGGATATATTCCTAGAAGTGGAATCGCTGGGTCATAAAGCAGTTCCATTTTTAATTAAAATTTTTTTTTTTTTTTTTACAGAGACAGAGCGAGAGTTAGAGAGAGGGATAGATAGGGACAGACAGACAGGAACGCAGAGAGATGAGAAGCGTCAATCATCAGTTTTTCGTTGTGGCACTTTAGTTGTTCATTGATTGCTTTCTCATATGTGTCTTGATCGTGGGGCTACAGCAGACCGAGTAACCCCTTGCTCAAGCCAGTGACCTTGGGTCCAAGCTGGTGAGCTTTGCTCAAACCAGATGAGCCCGCACTCAAGCTGGTGACCTCAGGGTCTCGAACCTGGGTCCTCCGTATCCCAGTCTGACGCTCTATCCACTGTGCCACTGTCTGGTCAGGCCCATTTTTAATTGAGGAAACTCCATACTGCTGTCCATAGTGGCTGCACCAATCTGCATTCCTACCAACATTGCATGAGGGTTCTTTTTTCTCCACATCCTCTCGAATACATGCTGTTTGTTAATTTATTGATGATAGTCATTCTGACAGGTGTGAGGGGATATCTCATTGTGGTTTTAATTTGTGTTTCTCTGACGATTAGTGATGTTGAGTATCTTTTCCTGTCTGTTTGCCATCTGTATATCCTCTTTGGAGGAATGTCTGTTTGGTCCTTTGCCCATTTTTTTTCAAAGTTTATTAATTTATGTATTCTAGAGAGGAAGGGAAAAAGAGAGAGATAAACATCGATTTGTTGTTTTACTTATTTATGCATTTATTGGTTGATTTCTGTACATTCCTTGACCAGGGATCAAACCCACAACTTGGGTGTTTGGGATGATGCGGTAACCAACTGAGATCCAAGCCAGAGCTGCCCTTTTTTTTTTTTTTTTGTATTTTTCTGAAGCTGGAAACCGGGAGGCAGTCAGACAGACTCCCGCATGCGCCCGACTGGGATCCACCCGGCACGCCCACCAGGGGGCGATGCTCTGCCCCTCCGGGGCATTGCTCTGTTGCAACCAGAGCCACTCTAGCGCCTGGGGCAGAGGCGAAGGAGCCATTCCCAGTGCCTGGGCCATCTTTTGCTCCAATGGAGCCTCGGCTGCGGGAGGGGAAGAGAGAGACAGAGAGGAAGGGAAGGGGGAGGGGTGGAGAAGCAGATGGGCGCTTCTCCTGTGTGCCCTGGCCGGGAATCGAACCCGGGACTTCCGCACATTAGGCCGACGCTCTACCGCTGAGCCAACCGGCCAGGGCCCAGGGCTGCTCATTTTTTAATTGTATTGTTTGATTTTTTGATGTGAGTTTTATTGTTTTTTACAAATTTTGGATATTAGCAATTTATCAGATGTGTATCGTTGGTAAATCTATTCTTCCATATAGTGGGTTGTTTTTTTCATTTTGTTGATGGTGCAACAAATGGTGTTTGTTGATGGTGCAATTTTTACTGTGCAAAAATTTTTAGCTTGATGTAGTCCTTTCTGTTTACACTTTCTTTTGTTTCCCTGACTGCGGAGATATATCACAAAAAAATATTGCCACGAGAAATGTTTAGGAATTTTATGATTTCGAGTCTAACATGTAAGTCTTTTGTCCATTTTGAGTTTATTCTTGTGTGTAGTGTGAGAAGGTGGTCTAGTTTCATTTTTTTGCACATATCTGTCATATTTAACCAACACCATTTATTGACTAGACTATCTTTACTCCATTGTATGCTCTTGCCTCCTTTGTCAAATATTAATTGACCATAAAGGCGTGGATTTATTTCTGGGCTCTCTGTTCTGTTCCATTGATCTGTGTGTCTGTTTTGAATCTGAATTTCTTAAAAGCAGTGATGACATGCTCTGTCTTTGAATTCAGTGCTGCTAGCACAGGGCCTGGCCTCAGGAAATATTTGCTGAATTGAATTAATAGGCAGTTCAAACTTGTGTTTTAGCCAGTTTTTTATATTGGTGGGTGGGAAAAATAATGCATTGTATAGATTTTGATTCTTTGCAGTCACAGTCACAGAATAACATGACTGAAATGAAAGATTTCTGCACCTTCTGGTTAAAAAAGAGAAGGCTGTATGGTTTATAGCACTTCATAGCATTCAAAGTCATGTTCCATTTATAAATTTGTCTCATTTATATATTGGATGTATTGTTGGTATGATCCTGACTTATGGTTGACATCTTGCTTGGATCTTTTAAGGACTTCATAAAATATCATATAAAAGAGAAGTATGGATTTTGTAGCATCAACAGCTCCTCAGCTGCGACCTTGATCAAAAGGCTAGTTGAGAGGAACTGATAAGAAAGATAATTAAGCCAGCTGATCTGGGTATAGGGCTAGAATTGGTAATTAATAAGTTTTAAAAATTTATTTATTTTTATAATAAATTTTTTTTTTTTAAATTTTCAACTTTCCGAAGCTGGAAACGGGGAGAGACAGTCAGACAGACTCCCGCATGCGCCCGACCAGGATCCACCCAGCACGCCCACCGGGGCGATGCTCTGCCCACCAGGGGGCGATGCTCTATCCCTCCGGGGCGTCGCTCTGCCGCGACCAGAGCCACTCCAGCAGCTGGGGCAGAGGCCAAGGAGCCATCCCCAGCGCCCGGGCCATCTTTGCTCCAATGGAGCCTTGGCTACGGGAGGGGAAGAGAGAGACAGAGAGGAAGGGGGGGGTGGAGAAGCAAATGGGCACTTTTCCTATGTGCCCTGGCCGGGAATCGAACCCGGGTCCCCCGCATGCCAGGCCGACCCTCTACCGCTGAGCCAACCGGCCAGGGCTATTTTTATAATAAGTTTTGAAAACTTTTCTTACTTGTTCTTTCCCTGTTTTTAGGATTTTTGTCCCTGAGTCATGGAAGACAGAAGAGCCGAGAAGTCATGTGAACAAGCGTGTGAATCACTCAAGAGGCAGGACTATGAAATGGCCCTCAAGCACTGCACAGAGGCCCTTCTTTCTCTTGGACAGTACTCCATGGCTGACTTCACAGGGCCATGTCCACTGGAGATAGAAAGCATCAAAATTGAGAGTCTTCTTTACAGAATTGCCTCATTTTTGCAACTGGCAAGTAAACAGTGTTAAGTCAATGTCAAACCATGAGAAATGGCCTATTTCATTGTGTGGGCACTATTGCTGGTCACTCTCTACAAATCACCTAATTTTGGGCTGGGGAGATGAATTAAAAGGCTAGTGATTGCTGAATATCTTTGATGGCAAGCAACTGTATTTTTAAGCCTTGAAAATTGTACTGTTATTTAGCACTTTGGATTAATCATTCATTTAACAAGTATTTATTGAGTGCATACTATGTGCTAGACACTTCTATGTGCTCGGTGTTCACTGATGAAACAAAAAGATCCCTTCATGCTTTTTCTAGTAGGGGGTAGATAGTAACACTAGACATTGTAAATAATAAATTGTTAGAAGATAGTCTGATTGAAAAAAAGAACAGGGCAGGGGATATTGAGGTCACCAGGGTTAGGAATAGGGTTGCTGTTTGAAACTGGGTAGCCAGGTAGACCTCATTGATACGGTGGTACGAAGTGGGTAAGGGAGTGAGCCATGTCGAACTCTGGAGGAAGAGCATTACAGGTGGGGGAACAGTCATTGCAAAGACCATGAGGCAGAAGTATGCCTGCCAGTCATGTGGAATAGCTAGGAGGCCAGTGTGCTGGAGTAAAGTGCATTGAGGGGGGAGGGCGTTAAAAGGGCTAGATTCTCTGGGACCCACCAGGTCGCTGTAAGGACTAGTTTTTATTCTGCTTGAGGTGGGGAGCTATTGTGGAATTTTGAGCAGAGGAGTGATATGATTGGACAGGAATTCTTTTACTTTTCTGTGGAGAATAGACTATAAAGGGGTAAGAGTGGATGCAGGGAGACTAGTTTGGAGGAAGTTGGAATAATCCAGGCCGGAGATAGCAGTGGCTCATACCAAAATGGTAGCAGTGGAGATAGTGAGAAGTAGTTTGGTTCTGGTTATAATTTGAAGGTGAAACCAAAAAAAAAGTTTCCTAATGTATTGAAAACAGGAATGGAGGCATATAGAGTAGTCACAGATTACTTAGACTTTTTTTTTTGTCTGAGCATTTGGAAGAATGAAGTTTCCTTTGACTTGAGATGAGAAGGCTATATATAGATGGGGAGCAGGTTCTGTGGGGAAGAGTTCACTTTGCATATACCAAGTTTGTGATGTCATTGCGGTACCCACCTGGAGATGTTGAGCGAGCGGTCAGATATGCAGGTATGGGCTTGGGAGAGTAGTCTGGGCTAAAGATAGTCATTTTAAGAGCCTTGGCTTATAGTTGATAAGAAAGTCTTGAGCTTAAGTCACATCACCAAGTGAATGAGCATCAACAGAGGAGAGGAGAGATCCAAGGACTTAGTCTTGTGGCTCCACACTGTTGAGAGGCTGTGGGGGAGGAGAAGAACTGGCACAGCCACCTGAAGGGCAGCCTGGAGGTAAAGGGGAGCTGGGCCAGTCGGTGGCCTGGTAGGCAAGTGAGGGAAGCGTATCTAAGTTAGGGAATGTTTGGCAGTGTCCATTGCTGTTGCCTGGAGTGGTGGGTGAATGTCTCATTAAAAAGCATTTAAGAGAGAATCAAAGGGAAGGAATTTAAATACATGATTATAGACAGTTCTTTTTTTTTTTTTTTAATAATTTTATTTTTTAATGGGGCGACATCAATAAATCAGGATACATATATTCAAAGATAACATGTTCAGGTTATCTTGTCGTTCAATTATGTTGCATACCTATCACCCAAAGTCAGATTGTCCTCTGTCACCTTCTATCTAGTTTTCTTTGTGCCCCTCCCCTTCCCCTTTCCCTCTCCCTCTCCCCCCTCCCCCTTGTAACCACCACACTCTTATCAATGTATAGACAGTTCTTGAGGAGTTTTGCTCCAGAGGGGCAGCTGATGGGAAAAGTGAAGTCAAAAGAATAATTTTTTTAAGATGGCAGAAATAGGATTGAACCAATAAAAAGCAAAAAATTAGTGAAGTAGAAATAGAGGAAGCTTGTTGGAGTGATGTTCTTTAATGGGCCGGAGAGCAGATCTGCACGGGTGGTAGGAGGGACTTCCGAAAGGAACGGGGATGGTTGGTCTGGTAACAGGTGGGAGGTGGAGTGTGCTGGGAGGTGGATGGGTGTGGTGGTGACAGTCTGTGCAAAAGGCACCAGCTGAGAATGGGAGTGGGGGTCAGGAGGTTCTGGTGGTTGGAGGTTAGAGAAGGTGAGAAGTAGAGTGTGCGTTAATTGGCTAGGGAGGTTTATTGTATTTATTTGTAGAGCATTGTGTAACCTTAGAAAGTACATGAATTAGCTTTAGTGTGTGAATATTAAATTTGCAATATTAAACTTTGAAATGAAGCCAAACTTTTTTTTTGATAAAATGTTTATTTTAAGCAGCCCTTGAGCTCCTTAATTTTATCTCATATCTTTTATTTTGCAGAAAAAGTATGGACAAGCTGATGAAGATTGTAGACATGGTATGTGTAAAAACGGGACTCTTCTGATATAAAGATGTTAAATGATTTAATTGAGCAATGTTTAAGATAAAATTTTTCCCATATGTTAATTTTAAAAGTGATTATAATATTTTAAAAGCACACCATACTGTGGTGACTAGTGACTGATGTGGATGATGACTTTCTTGCTGTGATGTGTGTACACATGAGCATTGTTCCTAGTCACTCACAAGTGTTGACATCCCAGTCCTTTTGTAGGGAACACCGATAGTGTCCTTGTTAAGTTTGTGAGTATTTTTAGTCAGTAAGAGCCAAATCTTAAGCACTATAACACACATGGATTAAAATGTTAAGCTTGGATAAACGGAAAGGCTGGGCCTGCCCCTCCTAAAATGTTTTTCCCCTTCACTAGAAGATTTCCCTTAGAGAGAAGAGACTGACTAGAATGTTCTTTGGTGCTTTCTCCTGTCTTCTTTTGGGCAGGAAATTGATGAAAAGGATTCTTTCTCTTTGGGTACTCCTAGAATAAGAATCCTTTGTGCGACTGCTGCAGAATTACCAGACTGAGTGGGCGTGAGCAGGAGAAGGGTCCAGTGCACGTCCTCATACACTCTTGCCTGGACTTTTTGCACAGCTCAGTCAGTGATTTGACTGATACAATGTTTCACTTGTCCAGAATTTGGGCAGGGGAGGCAGAGGTGTTTAACATGAGTTAATTTATTTTCCATATACTCCTTTGTGTCACAACTTTTTTTTTAATGCATTTAAAAAAAAATTATTGATTTTAGAGAGAAGAGAGAGAAGGTGGGGAGGAATGGGAAGCATCAGTTTGTAATAGTTGCTTTTTGTACATGCCTTGACCAGGCAAGCCCGGGGTTTCGAACTAGTGACCTCAGCGTTCCAGGATGATGGTCTGTCCACTGTGCCACCACCAGTCAGGCTGTGTCACAACTCTTAAAAGGACATATTTAGGCCCTGGCTGGTTGGCTCAGTGGTAGAGCGTCGGCCTGGCGTGCAGCAGTCCAGGGTTCGATTCCCGGCCAGGGCACACAGGAGAAGCGCCCATCTGCTTCTCCATCCCCCCCCTCTCCTTCCTCCCTGTCTCTCTCTTCCCCTCCTGCAGGGAGGCTCCATTGGAGCAAAGATGGCCCGGGCGCTGGGGATGGCTCCTTGGCCTCTGCCCCAGGCGCTAGAGTGGCTCTGGTTGCAACAGAGCGACACCCCGGAGGGGCAGAGCATCGCCCCCTGGTGGGCGTGCCAGGTGGATCCCAGTCGGGTGCATGCGGGAGTCTGTCTGACTGTCTCTCCCCGTTTCCAGCTTCAGAAAAATACCAAAAAACACACAAAAAACAAAAAACCCCACAAAAGTACATATTTAACCCCTCCCAAAAAATACATATTTATTATTTTTGTTGTAAACCTTACAAAACTATCTTACATACTAATGTGATATATTGGATATACTTAACCATTAAAGATTTAGTGACGTCTGTGTGAGCCTTGCTTCACAGAATTTGATGCTTTGAGAGCTCATTGAAATTTGAGAGATTTTTTTTTTTTTTTTCATTTTTCTGAAGCTGGAAACAGGGAGAGACAGTCAGACAGACTCCCGCATGCGCCCGACCGGGATCCACCCGGCACGCCCACCATGGGGCGGCGCTCTGCCCACCAGGGGGCGATGCTCTGCCCATCCTGGGCGTCGCCATGTTGCGACCAGAGCCACTCTAGCGCCTGGGGCAGAGGCCAAGGAGCCATCCCCAGCGCCCGGGCCATCTTTGCTCCAATGGAGCTTTGGCTGCGGGAGGGGAAGAGAGAGACAGAGAGGAAAGCGCGGTGGAGGGGTGGAAAAGCAAATGGGCGCTTCTCCTGTGTGCCCTGGCCGGGAATCGAACCCGGGTCCTCCGCACGCTAGGAAATTTGAGAGATTTTTAGTACAATCTTCCTTTAACAAAATTCTTACTATCTATGGACATTAAAAAATTACCAGCAAGCCAAATACTAATAAGTCAAATAACATCAAGGAATATGAAGAAGGGAATCATATCTCCTTCCTCCATCTCAAAAGCATCATTGTTATTAGTTTTCTGTGTCTTCTGTACCTCTCACTAGAGTGAGAAACACAAATGTTTATACCAGGGATCCCCAAACTACGGCACGCGGGGCCCCTGAGGTCATTTATCTGGCCCCCACCACACTTCTGGAAGGGGTACCTCTTTCGTTGGTGGTCAGTGAGAGGAGCATAGTTCCCATTGAAATACTGGTCAGTTTGTTGATTTAAATTTACTTGTTCTTTATTTTAAATATTGTATTTGTTCCCGTTTTGTTTTTTTACTTTAAAATAAAATATGTGCAGTGTGCATAGGGATTTGTTCATAGTTATTTTTATAGTCTGGCCCTCCAACGGTCTGAGGGACAATGAACTGGCCCCCTGTGTAAAAAAGTTTGGGGACCCCTGGTTTATACTATATAGATAAGCTTTCTTCCTTTAAGAATTAAGCCCTGGCCGGTTGGCTTAGCGGTAGAGCGTCGGCCTAGCGTGCGGAGGACCCGGGTTCGATTCCTGGCCAGGGCACACAGGAGAAGTGCCCATTTGCTTCTCCACCCCTCCGCTGCGCTTTCCTCTCTGTCTCTCTCGTCCCCTCCCGCAGCCAAGGCTCCATTGGAGCAAAGATGGCCCGGGCGCTGGGGATGGCTCTGTGGCCTCTGCCCCAGGCGCTCGAGTGGCTCTGGTCGCAACATGGCGACGCCCAGGATGGGCAGAGCATCGCCCCCTGGTGGGCAGAGCGTCGCCCCTGGTGGGCGTGCCGGGTGGATCCCGGTTGGGCGCATGCGGGAGTCTGTCTGACTGTCTCTCCCTGTTTCCAGCTTCAGAAAAATGCAAAAAAAAAAAAAAAAAGAATTAAAAAAGATTTATGTGATTATCACAAAGCACCTTTTGCTTTACAGATAGGGAGGACAGACAGACAGGAACGCAGAGAGATGAGAAGCATTAATCATTAGTTTTTCGTTGCGATACCTTAGTTCTTTTTTTTTTTTTTATATATTCATTTTTAGAGAGGACAGAGAGGGAGAGGAAAGAGAGAAGGGGGGAGGAGCTGGAAGCATCAACTCCCATATGTACCTTGACCAGGCAAGCCCAGGGTTTTGAACCGGTGACCTCAGCATTTCCAGGTCAACGCTTTATCCACTGTGCCACCACAGGCCAGGCGATCTTAGTTGTTCATTGATTGCTTTCTCATATGTGCCTTGACCGGGGTGCTATAGCAGACTGAGTAACTCCTTGCTCAAGCCAGCGACCTTTGGTCCAAGCTGGTGAACTTTGCTCAAGCCAGATGAGTGCGCACTCAAGCTGGCGACCTTGGAGTCTTGAACCTGGGTCCTCCGCATCCCAGTCTGATGCTCTTTCCACTGCGGCACCGCCTGGTCAGGCAATCACAGGTTCTTTCTAAGTGTATAAACCTGCTCTAATTCCTGCTCACTGTTCCATAGTGTAGATGTGTCATAGTTTATTTAAAGTTTCCATATTGATGGACATTGAGGTCATTCTGGTTTTCTAGTTCTTAAAATCCATCCTGTCAAAAACATATTTTTTTTTTTTTTTTTTTGTATTTTTCTGAAGTTGGAAACAGGGAAGCAGTCAGACAGACTCCTGCATGCACCCGACCAGGATCCACCCAGCATACCCACCAGGGGGTGATGCTCTGTCCATCCAGGGCCTCACTTTGTTGTGACCCGAGGGGGCAATGCTCTGCCCATCTGAAGCATCGCTTTGTTGCGACCAGAGCCATTCTAGCGCCTGAGGCAGAGGCCATGGAGCCATCCCCAGCACCCGGGCCAACTTTGCTCCAATGGAGCCTTGGCTGCAAAAGGGGAAGAGAGAGATAGAGAGGAAGGAGAGGGGGAGAGGTGGAGAAGCAGATGGGCGCTTCTCCTGTGTGCCCTGGCCGGGAATCGAACCCAGGACTCCTGCACGCCAGGCCGACGCTCTACCACTGAGCCAATCAGCCAGGGCCAACATATTCTTTCTTACTGTTGCTTTTTTTTGTTTGTTTTTTGGAGGATAGTCTTAAAAGTTGCATGTTTGGGTTAAGGAGTTTTAAAAGGTGGATACCTGGGTTAAAATTATATCTGATACTGTCTGATTAGTTTCAGATTCACACACCTACTAGCAATATGTGAGAATGCCTGTTTCCTATAATATCACTAATACCAGAACCGATCAGTTTTGACATTTTGCCAATTTCACATGTGAGGCATGATCTCTCTTTCTTTAATTCTCACTTCCTTGAGTTCTCGTGAGGTTGATACTATCTTCTCATTTTAGAGACCTGTGAAGTCCCAAAGGTTATATGACTTGTGAGAAGTCACAGAAGAAGAATTGTTGTTGGTGAAGGAGCATATAGATTCTAAATTATAGAACAAAAAAAAGTGTTTCATTTCTCTCTTAATTGTTTTACTTAGCATTTTTAAGTTAGATAGTATTTTGTAACTACTGAATTACCAAAATAAAAGTTTAACCAGGAAATGCAATGATGGATATGTTTATTACTTGGATTATGATGTTAGTAACACAAATGTGTACATATGTCTAAACTCACCAAATTGTATACATTAATTATATGTAGTTTTTTAATAATACCAACTATCCCTATGTAATGTTGGATCAGATAAGGTTGTAATGAAATGAGTATACTCTTCTGGTGTTGGTGCAACTTGGTAATATGGTTATACCCTTTGATCTAGTAATCTTGTTTCTGGGGTACTATCTGAGGTAAATAATCCAAAAGAAGGAAAAATTGTATGCAGAATGGTGTTCATTAAATTGCTGTGTGTAAAAGTGGAAAATAGGTTAGTTTTCAGTAATGGGGGAGTTTATTAATTAAATTCTATTCATTCCTTGTTACCATTTAAGTGATAAGTAAACATAGAAAATGCTTATTTAGCCTGACCAGGTGGTGGCGCAGTGGATAGAGTGTCGGACTGGGATGCAGAGGACCTAGGTTCGAGACCCTGAGGTCACCAGCTTGAGCGTGGGCTCATCTGGTTTGAGCAAAGCTCACCAGCTTGGACCCAAGGTCGCTGGCTCAAGCAAGGGGTTACTCGGTCTGCTGAAGGCCCGCGGTCAAGGCACATATGAGAAAGCAATCAATGAACAACTAAGGTGTCCCAATGAAAAACTGATGATTGATGCTTCTCATCTCTCTGCGTTCCTGTCTGTCTGTCCCTATCTATCCCTCTCTCTGACTCTGTCTCTGTAAAAAATAAAAATAAAAAATAAAAATAAAAAAATAAAAGAAAAAGAAAATGCTTATTTAACTGCAAAAGCAATGTATATAAAGTTGTTCATTTGAAGTAGACACTTAGGAATATTGACCAAATTTATACTTATATATTACTAATGTAGAGTTCTGCTTTATATGTATTTTTTTTTCTTTGAAAGCTTTTGGTAACCTTATTCTTATATAAGATAAAATACAATGGTTATGCAGCCAGTCAGTGATAAAAAGCAAGACAAAAATCTCGACCTCTGTTAATGATTATGCTGCTTTGTAATGCCGGATAGCCATGGAATTGCCCCTGTCTTAATGGCCCAGACCTGTATTTGCATTTCTTACACAGTTTTGTCTCGATGTCTGTTCCCAGTTAGGTCCAGCCTCAGCGTGCATTCCTCACTGCTCTCACAGCCCTCGTTGCAGACCCTTTGCCATGTGTTGCTTTGGACCTGATTGCACCTTCTCAGGCAGGGTTAGGAGATCAGGCAATCCTTTTCGTTGAATTTAAAGAAAATGTATATTTTATCATGAAAAATTTAAAACATACAAGAAAGTAGAGGAAATAGTATAATACACATTCATATTCTCAAAACTTAAATTGTAACATTTTATCATATTTCATTTATGTTTTGAAATATTTAACTATAATTACAGACATCATGGTACTTACCACTAGATACTTCAGAATGCATCTCTAAAAAATAAGGCCATACCTGCATGACCATAATATTCTTATGAACCTAATAAAATGGTTAGTAATTGCCTGCTATCATCTCAAACCCAGTGTATAATCAGATTTACCTGGTTGTTCCCACAGTGTATTTTTATGGTTGATTTGTTAAACCAGGGACTTATCAGAGCCATAAAAATTTCAAATTGGAGTTCTACAGTAAGAGTAAACAGGCTTTGAGTTGAAGACTCAAGGGTATCTTGAAAATGAACTACATAGGCTTTAAGTTCATGGAGTTTAACTCCCAGTTTGTTGTGTTCTAGATGGTGAAGGTTGCAAAACTTGTAACCACTAGGTAGTGAGGGGTCAAGTCTGATTTCAATAAGTTCTGTTGGCATAACAGGAAAACTTTCCTGAAATAATGTCTGCTTCTGCCTTTCTGGTATTCATTATATAGGAAACTTACATTTTGTACACTAACAAAATGGAATGAGGTAACTGGAGAAAGTGAAATCAAAAGAAAATCTTAGTAACTACTTGTAGTGTGTAGGAGAAACTCCCGATCATAAAAATCCATGAATAATTTTTATAAGGCTGCAAGATTTTTTTTTTTTTTTTTGTATTTTTCTGAAGCTGGAAACGGGGAGAGACAGTCAGACAGACTCCCGCATGTGCCCGACCGGGATCCACCCGGCACGCCCACCAGGGGGCGACGCTCTGCCCACCAGGGGGCGATGCTCTGCCCCTCCGGGGTGTCGCTCTGTTGCGACCAGAGCCACTCTAGTGCCTGGGGCAGAGGCCAAGGAGCCATCCCCAGCGCCTGGGCCATCTTTGCTCCAAGGGAGCCTCGCTGCGGGAGGGGAAAAGAGAGACAGAGAGGAAGGAGAGGGGGAGGGGTGGAGAAGCAGATGGGCGCTTCTCCTGTGTGCCCTGGCCGGGAATCGAACCCAGGACTTCTGCACACCAGGCCTATGCTCTACCACTGAGCCAACCAGCCAGGGCCAAGGCTGCAAGATTTTTAAACCCTAGCTGAGAGTGTCATTAATATAAGAAATCATCATTACAAAACAAAGGAGTATGGGGTATCTCTTGACATTTATTGTAATGGTATTTGCCCTGTGAAGTAACCTGCAACCCCTGTTGAATACAGGCTGACTGTATCAAAAGAAGGTGAATTGATAACGTGGTTGACTGAACCTTCTACATCCACCCTAGGGGAAAAGTAGCATCTTTATCCACCTTTTTTTTTAAGTGAGAGAAAGATCGAGAAGGTAGAGGGAGACAGACAGGGACAAACAGACAGGAAGGGGAGAGAGATGAGAAGCATCAATTCTTCATTGCGGCACCTTAGTTCACTGATTCTTTTCTCATATGTGCCTTGACCAGGGGTCTCCAGCCGAGCCAGTGACCCCTTGCTCAGGCTAGTGACCTTGGGCCCAAGCCAGCCACCTTGGGCTTCAAGCCAGTGACCATGGGGTCATGTCTATTATCCCACGCTCAAGCAAGCGACCCTGTGCTTAATGCTTAAGCTGGTGAGCCCATTCTCCAGCCACATGAACCCATGCTCAGGCTGGCCGTCTCAGGGTTTTGAACCTGGGTCCTCTGTGTCCCAGGCTGACGCTCTTTCCACTGCACCACCACCTGGTCAGGCTACCCACCTTTCTTCTCAGAAGAGTTTTTTATTTTTTATTTTTTATTTATTCATTTTAGAGAGGAGAGGGAGAGACAGAGAGAGAGAGAGAGAGAGGGAGAGAGAGGAGAGAAGCTGGAAGCATCAACTCCCATATGTGCCTTGACCAGGCAAGCCCAGGGTCTCGAACCGGCGACCTCAGCATTTCCAGGTTGATGCTTTATCCACTGTGCCACCACAGGTCAGGCTCAGAAGAGTTTTGATTAAATAGACTTTATGGTAATTATTATTTCTTTTTTGGAAAAATAGATAGTTAAAAAGGGGTAAAATATTCAGGCCCTCTGACATATTTTATTTCATCATATTGTAGTATCATTCCACTTCTATATATGAGGAAATAGGCTTTATGAGCACAGAGCCAGTCCAGAGTGGAAGTTTCTCTTTATTCTCAGCTACTGCCTGTGTGTTCTTTAGAGTTTTGCAGACACTTTTCTGTTTGGCATACTAAACTTGGAAACAGGGCAAAAGGATATTCTAGAAATGAAACAACTGAGGCTTAGGCTCACTTAAGCACTAGGTGAGTAGGGAAGAGAATTTGGATCTTTTAGCCCCTAGTACTTCCACTGTTTTTTTCTATTTGCCAGACTTTTATACTAGGGGTGCATTTCAGTAACATTTTAAAATTGTTCTTCAGATCTAGTTGCATTAACTTTTTAAAAATTTTCATGTGTACAAGCTTTATTTCTCCAACAGGAATATTAAAAAGCTTTTCATTTTAAAATCATTATAGATTCACCAGAAGTTGCAAAGATAATACAGAGAGATCCTATGTACCTTTCCCCTACTGGTTACATCTTACATAA
The DNA here is from genome assembly GCF_036850995.1 of Saccopteryx leptura. NCBI lineage: Eukaryota > Metazoa > Chordata > Mammalia > Chiroptera > Emballonuridae > Saccopteryx > Saccopteryx leptura. Next base: position 164,546,499 of record NC_089507.1, read on the forward strand.
TTATAGTACAGTATCAAAACCTGGAAATTCGTTCATATGTAGGTTCCTATAACCACCAGCACAGTCAAGATACAGAATTGTTCCATTTCCATGAAGCTCTCCCTTCTGCTACTCTGTATAGTCACTCACTGCCTTCCCTCTCCACCATCCCTAATCCCAGGCCACCATGAAATTGTTCTCCTTCTCTGTCATTTTGTCATTTTGAAAATATTACATAATGGGATCATATTGTATATAACCTTTTAAGATGGCTTTTGTCCTTAACTGTATATTTGAGGCCCATCCAAAGTGTGTTTATCTGTATCATTCCTTTCTATGACTGAATACTATTCCATGGTATGGCTGTGCCGCAGTTTGTTCTTCTGCAGGAACTGGAGGCCTTGTTGGATGGGATCTTGGCTATTCACTCTGTTTCCTCATAGTTCCTGTCAAGTGTTTTAAATAAAGGTCCTATTTAAGTTGATAGCAATAAGTATAATTATAGCATACTAATTTTGGGACAATATAAATCAGGAGAGTGAGTGTTTAATATATAAGTTTGAAGACTTAGTCTCTATGCAAACTCTTATATGAATAGATGCTAAAGCAATAGTCTTTGAACTTACTGAACTCAATTGCAAGAATCTCATCATGGTTGTATGACTATCTCTAGACATTTTTTGATTTATTTAAGGTATCAGCTATAGTCATGAGTGACATTTAGAAATGTATTTCATTTTTAAAAATTTTTCATTGATTTGAGAGAGGAAGACAGGAAGGGAAAGGGGGTGGGGAAGTGAGAGAGAGAAAGAGTTAGAGAAAGAGGAGCATCATCTCATCGTTCCAAAGAGAGAGAGAAGCATCAGCTCGTCGTTCCATTTAGTTGTTCCCTTTAGTTGTGCACTCATTGATGACTTTCTGTATGTGTCCTGACCAGAGGTGATTGAACCTGTGATCTCAGTGTGCCAGGATGATGCTCTATTCACTGAGGCCAGGGCTCATGTTATTTTTATTCATGGAATAAACATTTGTTAGCATCAATTTTATGTTTACTGAAAGTCTGTTTATACAAAAGGAGAGGATTTAAAGTGAGTTACCTTGTTTTATAAAATCTTAGTAAATACAGTACCAAAAGGGAACTGATATTAAGATTATTGTGAACACCTGAAATCACAGCTCAGCCCTTTAAGGCAAAGAAGAGTCACTAGAGTAGGAAAATGTCAGAGTTAACAGATTATTGAGGGAAAAAAGTAAGCAATTAACCATGGAAACAATGAAGTAAGGAAGTGCCTTTAGCATAGGATTTGAAAAAATATTTCACTTTTTCCACAGTTGGGATTTCCTTTGAGTGCTTATATACAACAGAGATGGCAAGATATTGACTCTCCAAAATAGAAATGGTGGCAGTGGAAGAGTTGTAAGATAAAAAATACAGTTAAACTTCATTTTGTTTTAAGTAGAAAAACACAAGTAACTTCTTAATCTAGTTATTGAACAGTTAATGTAAGTTAACTTTGCTGTAATTGTATAGCAAATGCGTCTCAGAAATTAGGATTCTTTATAAAGAGGAAGTTGAAGACTGCAAACAGCAAATTCCTTTCTTTTCTCTCTCCTTCCCTCTCTCTGTCTCCTCCCCTCCCCCATCTCTCATGCACACATAGTGTACAACAGGCTGCTCTTGCACATATTTCAACACCACCTTAGGTCAGTGGTTCTCAAACTTTTTGAAGTCGGGGTACATTTAAGATCCTACAAGTAATTGTAGGCGCACTATATACAAATTTCTGAGAAATACGTTATAATAATTAAGTCAAATATTAAAGAAATAAATATAAAGTCCAAGCATGCTTTTATGGTAATTAAATGAAATAAATATATGACAAAATTAAATTTATTATAACATTAAAAAACATTTTTATGTTACATTTTTTGAGTTGTGCTTTTTTTTTTGTATTTTTTCTGAAGTTGGAAACGGGGAGGCAGCCGACCGGGATCCACCTGGCACGCCCACCAGGGGGCGATGCTCTGCCCATCTGGGGTGTTGCTCTGTTGTGACCAGAGCCATTCTAGCGCCTCAGGCAGAGGCAATGGAGCCATCCTCAGCGCCTGGGCCAACTTTGCTCCAATGGAGCCTTGGCTGCGGGAGGAGAAGAGAGAGACAGAGAGGAAGGAGAGAGGGAGGGGTGGAGAAGCAGATGGGTGCTTCTCCTGTGTGCTCTGGCCAGGAATCGAACCCGGGACTCCTGCACGCCAGGCCGACGCTCTACCACTGAGCCAACTGGCCAGGGCCTGAGTTATGCTTTTTAGAATTCGTAAAAAAGAGGTGTTAAAAAATAAAAAAAAACAACAAAAAAGTCTTTTTATATATATAGATACATCCTTAGTAAGATTTAGTAAATTTGGCAGGTCCCGGCATGAATGTGTTAAGTTTTTTTATTCTTGTGTTTATGAGAAACATGAGCCTGATGTGTCCTAGCGATTTCTTTAATGTTTGGGCATATATTTGAAAGGCAAACTCTCATTTCCTCGTCAATATATTGAAGAATTCCTCTCTTTTTACTCTTAATTGTGTTGAGTGCAGAAAACCTCCACCATACATATCATCTTATCTTTACACCAAACAAAGGATAGAAGAAACTCTCTTCTAGTCTTTCCAGAGAACATGGTGGGTAGTGTAAACAATCCAGCACCACAGCTTAGCAGCCTTTTGCTACCTAATCAGGCAAGTGAGGTGGGGGGTTGGGCAGACTGTCATCTTATAGCCAATTCCCCACACCTCTGTTCCCTAAAAATCTAAACTCTAAAAACCCTGTTGGTTTTTTGGTCCCCAAGAGGCACATATTTCTCTGGAATACCATAGGGCGCACCTGGAAATCTTCTAGGGCACATCAGTGCGCCCTGGCGCACACTTTGAGAACCACTGCCTTAGGTGAAAAGTTTATTCAAGCATGTAGATGATGAAATAAAAACCTTTTGTGATGTCCTTGGAACCAGGATTGAGGTTTGTTTTTATGCTTAGTTGTGTTGTCAACTTTTTACCGTGTATAATTATATTTGTATAGTAATGAGGAATATAATATATTTTATATTTGTATAGTAATGAGGAAGTTGAGGAACATTAAATGATTTAGCTCTAAAATTTAAACTGGAATACTGAAAATAAGCCAGGAGAAATGACCTATGTTTCTGAAGTTTGAAAATATTGAAAAGGAAGGAATCCATGTCTCTTTACAATGAACTGTGATTGAAGGAAAGAGTACTTCCAAAAATATGCAATAAGAGCTTAACTTTTAAGCTCATTGCAAACCTAAGAGATCACGAAGATTTCTGTGACCAGATTAAGCACCTAGTATTGAATGGAACAAGGTAGCAGGGATTAAAAAAAAAGCATATTTAAAGTTGAAATGTTCAGAAGAGTCGAGGTATAGATAACATTGAAGAGTATTAAGGCTTTTCATTTTCCAAAAGCATTTTATAAAGGAAGTATTATATCTGTAAAAGACCTTGGTCGGAAGGGCATAATATGACAAAACAGCTGCAGCCTACATGTCCAAAAGCATTTTTTTTTTATTACAGTTGGAAGAAAAATGAGGGCAAGGAAAGAGGGTCAAGGCAGAGAAGAATAATGTCGGGGGAAAAAACATGATTTGGCCAAGTAGATGCTGGTGAGAGATTTGCCAGTGTTCTTACTCTTGTTGACATTTTGCTTTTTGATACTTGTAAGAAATGGACATTTTAATCTCTGGTTAACACTTAGGTGTAGGCCTTCCACTGTTTGGAGTCTGCGTATATACCACTCCTCCTGTCCCCAAATATATTTTTGGGGAATAAAGAAGTTTATTGCCAAAAATTATATGGCCAATAGGAAAGGGATTTATTTATAAATTATAAATTTATATATTAATAAAAACAAATCTATTTTCGCTTTTGATTCTGTTCCTGAAGTGTTGGTTTAGAGAGTATAATTATATCCAACCAGTGAATGATTGCACAAAAGGAATTAGTTTTCATGGTCATTAAAGTTGTTTTTTTTTTGAAAATTTTTGGGGAAATATTGGTCTAAACTCTTCAATAAAAGAATTTTAGAAATAAATAAGAACTTGATAAAAGAAATAACCTAATATTATGTTACTAAAAAATATAGAATACTCAATCTGTACTGTCTTTAGCTTGTTTTAAATGACCTTTCTCATTGTGGGTAGTTCTTTACAACATCAAGGGGAATTCCATTTTAGTTGTTAATCCTCTCCTTTTGGTAACTAGAAGCTATCATCCACTATTAGGCTATGTTTGTTGGAATAGTTGAATGAATACTCCTTTAATATTACTGTTTTGGGTCCAAACCATTCCAAGTCAGTGTATTTCAAGTGTTAGTAAATATTATAAAGCCCTACCTGGTGGTGGCACAGTGGATAGAGCAGCGGACGGGGATGTGGAGGACCCAGGTTCAAAGCCCCAAGATTGCCAGCTTGACCGTGGGCTCATCCTGCTTGCGTGGAGGTTCACCAGTTTGAGTGAGGGGTCGCTGGCTTGAGCGTGGGATCATAGACATGACCCCACAGTCGCTTGCTTGAGCCCAACAGTTGCTGGCTTGAAGCTCAAGGCTGCTGGCATGAGCAAGGGGTCACTTGCTCTGTTGTAAACCCCCCTCCCCATCAAGGTACATATGAGAAAGCAATCACTGAAAAACTAAGGAGCTGCAACAAAGAATTGATGCTTCTTATTTCTCTCCTTTTCTGTCTGTCCCTCCCTCTGACTCTCTCTGTCTCTGTAAAAAAAAAAAAGAAAAAAGTATATATATGTGTGTGTGTGTGTGTATGTATATATATATATGTGTGTGTGTATATATATATAAAAGTTTTATATATACACACACACACACACACACACACACACACACACACACACACACAAGTACTAGAAGGGTAGAGACAACAATGCAACAACACAGTTATGCTGTTCAGGGTTCTGCCTTTGTAATCCCCAGGGACACGAAGTAGCAATGCAGTTTGGGAAGATTTTCACTGATAGTTGGTGGGAAGAGACATTATTTTCAGGTAATTATAGCTTTTTTATAATTGCTCAGGATTAGATTATATTTTTAAATGTCATCTCTTTTTGGCAAGTTCAATTATTTTAGCTGAGACAAGTTTAATAATACACTAGGCCATACTTTGTTTCCTTCCAGCTTGTTCAAGAAATTAAAGCTAATAAGGGACCAGATTGGCAGCATTGCAATTTAATTTTGTTGTATGATGCAATAGCAGGAGAAGTTTTTGTCTAATTGTTGACTACTTCTTTGCTATAGTTCATCATGTTGGATCCTATGAGACATGAATTGAATTGTATTTTAAAGCAACAGCTGGAAGAAATTATATCAGTACTGCTTTTGTCTAAAAAGGAGAGAGAAAGGGGAACATTATTTTGAAAAATACTGAGACATTCAAACATCAGTGAAATGGAAGGTCTTTTGCAAAATAATGTATTCAGCAAATGCCTTATACCAAAAGGTATAAGGTAACCAAAGAGCTATGAAAGTTGTTTGTAAAATATGATGACGATTTAATACTCTTTACATAATCACCTGAGTTTGAAATATTCTTATGTTTCTTGTTACCCTGAAACATTATTTGGCTTTTAACAACTATAGTGCCTTAATTTCCCAATTATTGAAAGGGAACTAAGATAGTTCCTTCACAGTTCTCAATGCTGTTTTGTAATTTTTAGAAGGGGAAGGTAATATGTAGGGAACTCTTATGAAGAGACTGTGCTGGATACTTTATAATGAACACAATTAATCAGTTTTTGGCACAACCTTATTAGGAGCAGCTGTCCCCTCCATTTTACAGGGAGCAAACAGGCTTAGAGAATGTAAGTAATCTAGACCAGTGGTCCGCAACCTTTTTTGGGCCACGGACCGGTTTAATGTCAGAAAATATTTTCACGGACCGGCCTTTAGGGTGGGACGGATAAATGTCCACGTGACCGAGAAAGGTGTCAAGAGTGAGTCTTAGACGGATGTAACAGAGGGAATCTGGTAATTAAAAAAAAATAAAACATCGTTCAGGCTTAAATGTAAATAAAAAGGAAATAATGTAAGTTATTTATTCTTTCTCTGAGGACTGGTACCAAATGGCCCACAGACCGGTACCGGTCCGTGGCCCGGGGGTTAGGGACCACTGGTCTAGACCTTAGTAGGACTTGTTTTTCTTCAAAGCAATTTACTTGCATTATATTATTTGATCCTTACAACAAATTTATACATTTTTCTGTTTTACAGATAATTGCAATGAGAGCCAGAGAAATAAAAAGACTTGTCAGAGGTCATATTTGAATAGTTTTAGGAATACTAAGATCTGAGGGAGATGGTGGGTTGACTGTGGAATAATTTTTTTTTTTTTACCGTGGAATTTTAAGATGCTTAAGGTATATATAGTGATACTCTTGGGGTTACTCATTTTTTGGGATTATCCGGTGACAGTTGAGTGGAAGAGTGATCTGTAACTTGAATAGAATGAGACAACCGTTTGACCCAACCAGAAGTAATTGAGTAAAACCTTAAAGACAGAGAGACTACAACTTTCAGTTCAGCTGAGTCAATAAAGGATTTATACATTAAGGATGTTTACGGCAGTGTTATCTTTAATAGTTAAAAATTGGAATTATTTGGGAGCAAAGGAATAGTTTAATGGATGTGTTTACTTGATGGAACATTATAGAGGCAATAATATGATAAATATAAACAGTCTAATAACATGGGAATGTTGAATGTGCCCAGGGGAAATAAAGCATAATATGAACTTTACATCAGTTACAATCAAGTAAAAATTATGTAAATATCAACTAAAATGTAAAGAACATGAATGAATGAAAACTGTTTATTGGTGTGCTTATGGTAAACTTTTATGTAGATTTTTAAAAAAATTTATTTAATTTTTTTTAAAAAGACTTTATTCATTTTAGAGAGGAGAGAGAGAGAGATAGAGAGAGAGGGAGAAGGGGGGAGGAGCAGGAAGCATCAACTCCCATATGTGCCTTGACCAGGTAATCCCAGGTTTTCGAACCAGCAATCTCAGTGTTCCAGGTTGACACTTTATCCACTGCGCCACCACAGGTCAGGCTAATTTTTTTCTTTTTATAAATAAATTTTTATTTTAATGGGGTGACATCAATAAATCAGGGTACATATATTCAAAGAAAACATTTCCAGGTTATCTTGTCATTTAGTTCTGTTGCATACCCATCACCCAAAGAGAGATCGTCCTCCGTCACCCTCTATCCAGTTTTCTTTGTACCCCTCCCCCTCCCCCTCCCCCTCCCCCTCCTCCCCTCCCCCCACTCCCCGTAACCACCCCACGCCTGTCCATGTCTCTTAGTCTCATTTTTATGTCCCACCAATGTATGGAATCCTGCAGTTCTTGTTTTTTTCTGATTTACTTATTTCACTCTGCACAATGTTATCAAGATTCCACCATTCTGCTCTAAGTGATCCGATGTCATCATTTCTTCTAGCTGAACAGTATACCATGGTGTATATGTGCCCCATCTTCTTTATCCAGTCTTCTATTTTTTTTACAGTGATTAAAAGCCTTTAAGCAAACTCTTGGCCAATACAGCAAGAATCCATAAAAGAGTAGTGTCCTTAACATGTTCACTAAGTCCAAGTTGGCCCCATCACCATGCCAAATCCCTGAAAAATGCAACCCAACCACAGTTCAGTCTGTTAGGAGCTGTCACAGGGAGCAGGAGTCCAGGAAAAGTCCACATCCAGGAAAAGTCCTCATGGCACTGGAATTGTTGTCACCATTCTATACTTTGCAGCTCATGTCCAAGTCCCAATGACTGCTGCTTCTAGCTGGTAATGATTCAGGTAGACTGGAAAAAGCCATTTGCAGCATGCGTGGATATGGAGCTTCTGTTCTCCTCTGCCTGGAGAGATGAGACCAGGTTGCTTTTCCCTGGAGCTCTGCGACTGTGGCATGGTAAAGAGAACCTTGGGATATACTAAGCTGGGTGGCAAAGGTAGATTCATAATAGAAGTTGGCAAAAGGGGGAAAGAGAGCTCTAAATTAGGAGTAGGTCCCAGCCTGAAATATGAGTGGGGCATTGAGGTAGGAGGGATAAAGGAAACACTATATATTAAGCAAAGCAGCAGAAAATAGGACTATCAACACCCACAGCAGAGATCTTCGAGGGAAGAATAAAAAACCTGACTATTTAGGCAAAACATAGTTAAGTGGCCCTTGTGCAAATGAGATCAGTTTACCTGCTTCTTGGAAGAAATACCCTAGGCTCGTCCACAGTGTTGTAGATGGGACCGACGGCCCTGGGCACCTTCAGTCTTCAGTGGCTAACCCCAGCATTCTGGGCAGGGTTAGGTCATAGGTGGCTGGAGCAGGGCTGGAAGAGACTGAACCCTCCCTTAGAGGAGTGAGGGGGAAGCCTACCTTCCAGTGTCCCTGTTTCCTCACAGCAGAGGCATGTAAGCCTGGCAGGCTTTAGCTCAATGATCTTCCTTTCCACTATTGAAGCAGGACCCAGATGGCGTCCTATGAGACCCCTTTGGGGCATTGGAGCCTTTAAGGGTGTATCCTAAAAGCTGGTAGTTCCCCTGATCTCTATTGGGCTTTTTCTGCCTCTTGGTATCTTAAAAGCCATGCTCAGAAGATCTCGCTGAGGGGTTTGAGGATCCCCATCTGCCTATATAAATCTTTTCCATATATCTGGAGCTATTTGGAAAAAGACAAAACAGTGTTATTAGCTGGATCTAATAAAGAAGTTAGTAGTTTGCAGGCGAAAAAGATTTGGTGTCTCCTGTTCATCAGCATTCAAAAGAAATGTAATTTTTTTTTTTTAAGTAAGAAGCATGATATGGTAGACCTGTAGGAGTTCCAGGATATGACTACCCCCTTTAAAATTTTTTTTTTAAATGACCTTAAAATGTTTGCTGAGTACACTTTAATAATACCTTAACTTTAAAGATTGTAAGCATGACAAGATACAGTAAAAGCTTTTGCTCCATATGCAGGAGCATTTTCAGTTTAGCCAGTTTAGGAAATCCAGTAATAGAACAATGCATACAGACAATGAGCTATAACATGCTTAGCAGCCTCTCCTGTTCTGACAGAGGTTACTATAGATCCGGAATATGTATCCAGTGTAATGTGGACATAAGACTGTTTGCCAAATGAAGGTATATGAGTAACATCCATCTGCCAAAGTTGTCCTGGTAGGGGTCTTTGAGGGTTAACTCCAAATGAAGGGGCAGTATAGGACCCCTTGTACAGGATTTCCCAATCTGCCGTGCTGCTTCCCGAGAAAGTTGAAACTGTTTACACCGGGCTGCAGCGTTCTGGTGATGAATAGTATGAGACTGACTTGCTCGGTCTGTCATGGTTGCTCCATATACTTTTCTTTTGGGTAGCTTGATCAACAAGGGCATTCCTAGGCCCTGGCCCGTTGGCTCAGTGGTAGAGCATTGGCCTGGTGTGCAGGATTCCCGGGTTCGATTCCCAGTCAGAGCACACAGAAGAAGCGCCCATCTACTTCTCCACCCCTCCCCCTCTCCTTCCTTTCTGTCTCTCTTCCCTTCCCGCAGCCAAGGCTCCACCAGAGCAAAGCCACCCCGGGCACTAAGGATGGCTCCATGGCCTCTGCCTCAGGTGCTAGAATGGCTCTGGTTGCAACAGAGCAACACCCCAGATGGGCAGAGCATTCCTCCCCGGTAGGCATGCCAGTCGGATCCCAGTCAGGCGCATGTGGGAGTCTGTCTGACTGCCTCCCCTTTTCCATCTTCAGAAAAATACAAAAAATAAGTAAATAAAAGAAAAAATACAACAACAAAAAAAAAAAGAGAAAAAAAAAAAGAGAGAGGGAAAAAAAAAAAGGGGCCATTCCCTTGTGCTAAAGCTCCAGGGAGCATGGAGTGAGCTTGAGTATGTCCTATGAAATATGGAACTCTATGTTGACATATAAGTGTTTGAAAAAGGAAGAACTGCTGAAATGGTTCATCAGCATTTGTTCCTAAGACAGCAGTCTTTATAGTGGAAACACCATAAGTAAATATTTGCTATCTGTCTATAGATTAAGGGGGGAATATGGCAAATGCTGAAAAGCCATGATCTTTGTGCCCCTCCCTTCCCTCAACCCCCTCCCTCTCCTCCCCCCACCCTGTAACCCCAACACTGTTGTCCATGTCTCTGAGTCTCATCTTTATGTCCCACCTATGTATGGACTCATATAGTTCTTAGTTTTTTCTGATTTACTTCTTTCGCTCAGTATAATGTTATCAAGGCCCATCCATGTTGTTGTAAAAGATCCTATGTCATTATTTTTTATGGCTGAGTAGTATTCCATAGTATATATGTACCAAAGCTTTTTAATCCACTCATCCTCTGATGGACACTTCAGCTGTTTCCAGATCTTTGCTATTGTGAACAGTGCTGCCATAAACATGGGGGTGCATTTCTTCTTTTCAAACAGTTCTATGGTGTTCTTGGGGTATATTCCTAACAGTGGTATTTGATTTAGCTGGGTCAAAAGGCAGTTCGATTTTTAATTTCTTGAGGAATCTCCATACTGTTTTCCACAGTGGCTGCACCAGTCTGCATTCCCACCAGCAGTGCAGGAGGGTTCCCTTTTCTCCACATCCTCGCCAGTACTTATTCTGTGTTGTTTTATTGATGAGCGCCATTCTGACTGGTGTGAGATGATATCTCATTGTGGTTTTAATTTGCATTTCTCTAATCATTAGTGATGTTGAACATTTTTTCATATGTCTTTTGGCCATCTGTGTGTCCTCTTTGGAGAAGTGTCTATTCATTTCTTTTGCGCATTTTTGGATTGGATTGTTTGTCTTCCTGGTATTAAGTTTTACAAGTTCTTTATAAATTTTGGTTATTAACCCCTTATCAGATGCAATGTCAAATATATTCTCCCATTGTATAGTTTGTCTTTTTATTCTGTTCTTATTGTCTTTAGCTGTGCAGAAGCTTTTTAGTTTGATAAAGTCCCATTTGTTTATCCTGTCTTTTATTTCACTTGCCTGTGGAGACAAATCAGCAAATATATTGCTGTGAGAGATGTCAGAGAGCTTACTGCCTATGTTTTCTTCTAAGATGCTTATGGTTTCACGGCTTACATTCAAGTCTTTTATCCATTTTGAGTTTATTTTTGTGAGTGTTGTAAGTTGGTGGTCTAGTTTCATTTTTTTGCAGGTAGCTGTCCAATTTTCTCAACACCATTTGTTGAAGAGGCTGTCTTTACTCCATTGTATTTTCTTACCTCCTTTGTCAAATATCAGTTGTCCATAGAGCTGTGGGTTTATTTCTGGGTTCTTTGTTCTGTTCCATTGATTTATGTGCCTGTTCTTATGCCAATACCATGCTGTTTTGAGTACAATGGCCTTATAATATAACTTGATATCCGGAAGTGTGATACTCCCGCTTTATTCTTCCTTTTCAAGATTGCTGAAGCTATTCGTGTTCTCTTTTGGTTCCATATAAATTTTTGGAATATGTGTTCTATATCTTTGAAGTAAGTCATTGGTATTTTAATCGGTATTGCATTGAATTTATAAATTGCTTTGGGTAATATAAACATTTTAATGATGTTTATTCTTCCTAACCATGAGCAAGGTATATGCCTCCACTTATTCGTATTTTCCTTGATTTCTTTTATCAATGTTTTATAATTTTTCCGAGTACAAGTCTTTAATCTCCTTGGTTAGATTTATTCCTAGGTACTTTATTTTTTTGGTTGCAATTGTAAAGGGGATTGATTCCTTGATTTCTCTTTCTGACAGTTCATTATTAGTGTATAAGAATGCCTCTGATTTCTGAGTATTGATTTTATATCCTGCCACCTTGCCGAATTCATTTATCAGGTCTAGTAGTTTTTTGACTTAGACTTTAGGGTTTTCTATATACAATATCATATCACCTCAAATAATGATAGTTTTACTTCTTTTCCAATTCGGATGCCTTTTATTTCTTTTTCTTGTCTGATTGCTGTGGCTAGGACTTCCAGAACTATGTTGAATAAGAGTGGTGAAAGGGGGCACCCCTGCCTTGTTCCTGATCTTAAGAGGATTGCTTTTAATTTTTGCCCATTGAGTATGATGTTGGCTGTGGGTTTGTCATAGATGGCCTTTATCATGTTGAGGTATGTTCCCTGTATTCCCACTTTGCTGAGAGTTTTGGTCATGAATGGGTGCTGAACTTTATCAAATGCTTTTTCTGCATCTATTGAAATTATCATGTGGTTTTTCTCCTTTCTTTTGTTTATGTGATGAATCACATTGATTGATTTGCGAATATTGTACCAGCTTTGCCTCCCAAGAATAAATCCCACTTGATCATGGTCTATGATTTTTTTCATATATTGCTGGATCCGGTTTGCTAATATTTTGTTGAAGATTTTTGCATCTAAGTTCATCAGGGATATTGGCCTATAATTTTTTTTTTGTGTTGTCTTTGCCTGGTTTTGGAATCAGAATTATGCTCGCCTCATAAAAGGAGTTTGGAAGTCTTCCTTCTTCTTGAATTTTTTGAAATAGCTTGAGAAGGATAGGAGTTAGTTCTTCTTTGAATATTTGGTAGAATTCACTTGTGAAGCCATCAGGCCCAGGACTTTTCTTTTTTGGGAGTTTTTTGATAGCTGTTTTAATCTCATTTGTTGTAATTGGTTTGTTTAGGTTTTCTGATTCTTCCAGATTGATTTTTGGAAGATTATATGATTCAAGGAATTTGTCCATTTTATCTAAGTTGTCTTTTTCTTTTTTTTTTTTTAATTTTTTTTTAATTCATTTTAGAGAGGAGAGAGAAAGGGAGATAGAGAGACAGAGAGGGAGAGAGAGAGGAGAGAGAGACAGAGAGAGAAGGTGGGGAGGAGCTGGAAGCATTAACTCCCATATGTGCCTTGACCAGGCAAGCCCAGGGTTTCGAACCGGCGACCTCAGCATTTCCAGGTTGACACTTTATCCACTGCGCCACCACAGGTCAGGCCATAGTATTTTCTTACAATATTTTGTATTTCTGTTGTGTCGGTTGTTATTTCTCCACTCTTGTTTCTAATTTTATTTATTTGAGTCCTCTCTCTTTTTTTCTTGGTGAGTCTCGTTAAAGGTTCATCGATCTTGTTTACCTTTTCAAAGAACCAGCTCCTGGTTTCATTGATCCTCTGTATTGTTTCTTTAGCCTCTATGTCATTTATTTCTGCTCTGATCTTTATTATTTCCTTTCTTCTACTAGCTCTGGGCTTTACTTGCTGTTCTTTTTCTAGTTCTTTTAGATGCAGGGGTAAGTTGTTTATTTGAGCTTTTTCTATCTTCTTGAGGTATGCCTGTAATGCTATAAACTTCCCTCTCAGGACTGCTTTTGCTGTGTCCCATAATTTTTTTTTTTTTTGGTATTTTTCTGAAGCTGGAAACGGGGAGAGACAGTCAGACAGACTCCCGCATGTGCCCGACCGGGATCCACCTGGCACGCCCACCAGGGGCGACACTCTGCCCACCAGGGGGCGATGCTCTGCCCCTCCGGGGCGTCGCTCTGCCGCGACCAGAGCCACTCTAGCGCCTGGGGCAGAGGCCAAGGAGCCATCCCCAGCGCCTGGGCCATCTTTGCTCCAATGGAGCCTTGGCTGCGGGAGGGGAAGAGAGAGACAGAGAGGAAGGAGGGGGATGGGGGTGGAGAAGCAAATGGGCGCTTCTCCTATGTGCCCTGGCCGGGAATCGAACCCGGGCCCGCCGCACGCCAGGCTGACGCTCTACCGCTTAGCCAACCGGCCAGGGCCTGTGTCCCATAAATTTTGAGTTGATGTATGCTCATTATCGTTTGTTTCTAGGAATTTTTAAATTTCTTCTTTGATCTCAATGTTAACCCATTCGTTATTTAATCACGTGCTATTTAGTTTCCAAGTGTTTGAATGTTTTTCAATTTTTCTATTGTGGTTGATTTCTAGTTTATTTTTATTTTTATTTTATTTTATTTTATTTTTTTTTAAATTTTTATTTTATTTTATTTATTCATTTTTAGAGAGCAGAGAGAGAGAGGAGAGAGAGACAGAGAGAGAGAAGGGGGGAGGAGCCGGAAACATCAACTCCCATATGTGCCTTGACCAGGCAAGCCCAGGGTTTCGAACTGGCGACCTCAGCATTTCCAGGTCAACGCTTTATCCACTGCGCCACCACAGGCCAGGCTGATTTCTAGTTTAATGCCATTGTGATCAGAGAAAGTGCTCGATATGATTTCAATCTTTTATGTAGATTTTGATTAATGTTGGTATATATTTGTGTAATAAAAACATTGAACAATAAAATGAAAATATGTTTAGTACAACTGAAGTAAAAATATTATGAACAGACTGAATGGACTGGAGATATGTAGTATGTTATACTGATACCTAAAACATTTCCTTGGAAATAATTAGAAAAATTAAATTTCCAAAATATTTTCTTTCGGGAAATTAATTATCTTATAATGGAAGCCCAAATGTATAGGAACTCAGAAAAGAATCTTGGACTTAGCAGTAAAGAGAAGGATACAGATTATTTTAACAGTTGACAACCATTGCTATGAAAAATGATCTCAAGTGACACGGCATAAAAAGGAGTATATTCTGTATTGTTTGAACTATGTGCTGCTTATGATTGTACAAAATTAGACCTGCCAATGCTTGCAAACAATTGGCTAGTATTTACAATGGCCATTTGACAGTTGGATTCTTAATTAATCTTTCTGGTTTTGATAAAGGCTGATTTATAGCTTAGGAATATCAAATGTTGAGATTTGTGCCTATTCGGGTAGTTCAGTTGGTTAGAGTATCATTCTGATACACCAGGGTTGCAGGTTCGATCCCCAGACAGGGCACATACCAGAATCAACCAATAGATGCATAAATAAGTGGAACAACAAATTGATGTTTTTCTCCCCTTCTCCTTCTTTATCTCCCCCTCCCTTTCCCTATCTCCCTCTCCTTTCCTCTCTCTCTAAAATCAATCAATAAATAACAAATTTTAAATGTTGAGATTTGCAATTTCTTTTTTTTTTTTTGTATTTTTCTGAAGCTGGAAACGGGGAGAGACAGTCAGACAGACTCCCGCATGCGCCCGACCGGGATCCACCCAGGGGGCGATGCTCTGCCCCTCCGGGGCGTCGCTCTGCTGCGACCAGAGCCACTCTAGCGCCTGGGGCAGAGGCCAAGGAGCCATCCCCAGCGCCCAGGCCATCTTTGCTCCAATGGAGCCTTGGCTGCGGGAGGGGAAGAGAGAGACAGAGAGGAAGGAGGGGGTGGGGGTGGAGAAGCAAATGGGCGCTTCTCCTATGTGCCCTGGCCGGGAATCGAACCCGGGTCCCCCGCACGCCAGGCCGACGCTCTACCGCTGAGCCAACCGGCCAGGGCCTGCAATTTCTATTTTTAGGTATTTTAATGGCACTGGGTCTCCTGTGTCACTGTCAAAAATGTGAGAACTTGATTCATTGAATATTTCAGCAATTTAAAAGGCTTCTTGTACCCAGAAACCATAGGTTCGAGAGATTTAAGCTTAATTCTTTCTGTGATTTTGGTGGGATTCTACTGGCTCTAGGCTGTAGTGGGTTAAATATGAGGGTTGTCCCATTTTTTCTTGTCGTTGTGCATGTCTTGGGCAGAACTTAAACACCATTGCTTTTCTCTAGCACTCACAAGTTTGTCTTTTAGTATATAGGAAGTCATGCTTGTGACAGTGTACCAATATTCAAATCAAGAAAAAGGTGTGTTAAATGTCACATGATTAACGATGGTGGTTCTTTTATGACAGTGCTGGGAGAAGGACTGGCCAATGGCGATGGTGCCTTTCAGGCCGTGCTTTGCTGCATGCAGCTGAAGGGAAAGCTCCAACTTGTATCCAACATTCTTGCCAAGTCACTGACAGGAGAGTCTCTGGTATGTTGATGAGCTCTAATTCTTTTTTCCCAGTGATTTTTAAAAAAATTTATTGGGGTGACATTGCTTAATAAAATGATAAAGGTTTCCAGTGTATTATTCTATGAAACATCAACTGTATGTTGCATTGTATGTTTACCACCCAAGTCAAGTCTCTTTTTGCTACTGTATTGGCTGATGGTGGATCCCCAGTCAGGGTCCATACAGGAAGCACCCAATGAGTGCACAACTACGTGAAACAACAAATGAATGCTTCCCTTTCTCTTTCCCTTCCTCTCTCTGTCTCTCTAAAATCAATTAAAAAAATTGGTTGATGCCACCATATTATACTGACACTTAAACATCAACCATTGACCCTCTTGACTAGTTTCTTTACCCCGTTTCTTTCCAGTAACAATCATATGGTTTGTGTCAAATGAGGTTTTGTTTGTTTAATTGTCTTGTTTTTTCATTTGTTGCTTTTAGTTTTATATTCCATAAATCATATGGTGATGAATTCTAATTTTGAATGTCCGAAAACAGATTCATTTAGTCAACTCCTTAAGAATGTAGTGGAAAAAACAGTTAGTGTACATTTTTTCCTTTTATTTTCTCCTACCAGAAATGAAAGTTCAGGAGTACCTTGAGACTCATTTCTCTTCAACAAACTGATGTTTAATCATTGGATTTCTGTATGTGATAATTCATATAAAAGAATTGCAAGCACTTTTTATAAATTTCAAAGTATAGGATAGCTAAAAGCTGGAAATACTTTTGGTTCTGTTTATGTTTTAAAATTCTCCTGTGGATTTATGATTTTATAGGGTTCTTAAATTCAGCCATTTATTACATGAACTGTTTACATTTATGTAATTTAAGTAATAATCACTTTTGTTTCTGAAAATGCTATGTGTGTAAGTTGATATTCATAGTCACTCTGATGGAGCTATTTAATTCTGTTCAGACTTTGGGATTCATTTTTTTTTAAATGGATCATTTAATTTTCTGGACTTTTTGTTTGAAATAATTCAAAGATTGCTTTTTGGAACTTTAGATAGAGTTGGCAATCTATAGAAATTGGAAGATGAGATAGTATAATGTTTTTTTTTTTATCAGTTGGAAACTTAATTCTCTGATATTTTTCAGGAATCATAATAAATAGTGAAAGCAAGAAAGTATATGTATACTTTGCTATACAGCATGGATATTTTATTTTATTCTCTTTTATTATATTTTGAATTAATATTAATGGTAAAAATTTGGTGCAAAGGTATGTTTTCAGTGCAGATAAATAGATTTGGTTAAATAAAGGAATTAGGAAAGTACTTGGTGTACTGCTGAGTGTAATGTAATAACTCATCTCAGAGGATAATTTACTTATTTTCTAAGGAATTTTTGTGTAGTGGAATTGTTGCATCAGTTTAACAAATTATTTTTATTTCACTAAAATCACAAATGAACATAGAAGCTAAAATGTATTAATATACCAAAATAATGTAGCTCTTTATTTCTAAATAGATAATAATATATCTCTATTAGTAAGAATATTTTATTTTTAAGAAGCCTTTTTATATTAGTTAAGTGTATTGCACAGTTTTACCTATTGCATATTTAAGTAATAGGCTTTTTTCCCCCCTTAATTGACTGGTTTTAGAGAGACAGAGAGAGGAAGGGAAAGAGAGAGGGAAGCATTCACTTGTTCTACTTAGTTGTGCATTCATTGGTTGCTTCCTGTATGGACCCTGACCGGGGATTGAACCCACAACCTTGTCCTTTTGGGATGATGCTCCAACCAACTGAATAACTGGCCAAGGCCAAGAAGTAATTTGCTTTTCAATCTCAAGTGAAATTTGAACTTCAGAAGAAAGAATATTTTATATATTTTCCTTTAATGGCTTTATTAATAAGCCACCTTTAAAGTGGTATCATCATTTTATGTGACTCTGATTCATGGGTAACTAACTGATTGAGTTCACCACTTTGCAAATATAAACCCATTAGTTTTAGGGAAAAAAGTTTTAAAATACTTTAGGTTTATTTTTCTTTTCAATTATGCTATCTTGCTCTTTGTTGATACCCATTGCAAATATTTTTTATTTATTTATTTTTAATTTTTTTGTATTTTTCTGGAGCTGGAAACGGGGAGGCAGTCAGACAGACTCCCGCATGCACCCGACCGGGATTCACCCGGCACGCCCACCAGGGGACGATGCTCTGCCCATCCGGGGCATCGCTCTGTTGCTACCAGAGCCACTCTAGCGCCTGGGGCAGAGGCCAAGGAGCCATCCCCAGCGCCCGGGCCATCTTTTGCTCCAATGGAGCCTCGGCTGCGGGAGGGGAAGAGAGAGACAGAGAGGAAGGAGAGGGGGAGGGGTGGAGAAGCAGATGGGCGCCTCTCCTATGTGCCCTGTCCAGGAATCGAACCCGGGACTTCTGCATGCCAGGCCGACGCTCTACTACTGAGCCAACTGGCCAGGGCCCATTGCAAATATTTTATTAAATTGATTTTAAACTTTTATGGAAGAGGAATACAGTGTTTTAGGACATACTGTATATTTTATCCTGTTAAATTAACCTTTTTAACTTTCCTTATAGATGGTTAGCTTTACTGTCATCATTAATGATAGTAGGGATGGGAGACAGGGTAACATTGTTTTCTTTACAGAGAAACCTTAGAAACAGCTGAGCAATTAAGTCCCCATAGTAAAGAACTAATATACTAATCGTTTTTCACTTTTTCACTTACCCTTTCAGAATGGGATGGTAACAAAAGATTTAACAAGACTAAAAACACTTCTCACAGAAACAGAGGTAAGACTATTTCAGGGGATCTCTTTGGAAAGAGTTTAACGAAGTCTGGCTAGTAATTGTTCTGTATTAAAATTTGGAAAATAACTAGGCATCAGCTGAGAAAGCAAGGCTGTCAAGGTGGAGTAGTGGAACCTTCTGACCTTCTCCTGCAGCCCAGTTGGTCCCATCATAGGAGCTGTGCTTCTTCTCGTGTCTCCCTTGCACCTAGGTCTTCTGTCTCTAATTCTTATTAGCTGTTTCTGACCGACAAGTGGAAAGATGGTTGGGAAATTTTAGTGTTTAACTACATCTGGCTGCCAGAAAAGACTGTTATTAAAAATGAGATGTTCCTCAAGCCTGTGAATCAAGAAGTCTGGGATTTAAGGTCTATTTTTAAGGAATGGTTGTAGGAGATGGAAATAATGTGTATCAGGGTAAATGGTGAACAAAAATGTGCTCTGGTAATGAACTTGAAGGACACATGGCAGACCAGGGACAGACAGCAATGGCTATGTAAAAGTCCTGTAGCTTTGTAAGTCTCACATTTCTGGTCCTTGAACAGGTGTATCCCAGTGTTTTTATTTAGAGGTCTCATTTTAAAAATAGCCATTTTGGTCAGCTTTATTCGTAAGTGGAAGCCCATGTAAAGTGAGTGATTGATTGGCTTATTTATTCCTAATTGGCACTTACTGTATGCTGGGTACTATGTATGCTTGGTGCTGGGGATACAGCCCTGACCATGACACCGTGGTCCTTGTCCTCTGGGAAGAGATAGACAACAAATAAAGAACTATAGGTGTAATTCATGTAGAGGTGAGTGGTATGGAGGAAAAGAATAGGCTTTCTGTGATGGGAAAATAACTGAGATTGGCAGGGATGGGCCAGTGAAACAAAGAGCTGGAGCTGAACAGGCATTGGGCCATGGAGAGTGAGGTGACGGCACCCAGGCGGGAAGAGAGCATGCACAGAGACCCCGGGTGTGGGCCTCGACCTCCTGTCAATTACTTGCCCATTTCACATTGAATGATATATCACGGTTCATACCAATAAGCAAAGATAATCATTGTGGCTTGCGTAAGCTGGGTAAAAGATCCTCTTTCTTTTGTTCTAGTTAGGTTTTTAAAAAATGTTACTTACTTTGTCTTCTGTTATCTTATTGTGAGTCAACCAAGAATCAGCAAGCTCTTATTAATCATTTCTTTTCTTGTATATATGTAGTCTTTTTAATTTCTAAGGATAAAAGAAGAGAATTATAAATGTTTCAAATTTTTAAAATGGGAATGTAAAATAAGATGACCTTTTATTTTATTAAGATTTTTGGCTTTGTTCCTCTTTTATTGCCTTAATTGAATTACCAGTTTTACATCTGATAATCATATATCAGAGTATATATAAAATTTTATTTATTTTTATTTTTATTTTTGTATTTTTCTGAAGTTAGAAGTGGGAAGACAGACTCCTGCATGCGCCCAACTGAGATCCACCTGGCATGCCCACCAGGGGTGATGCTCTGCCCATCTGGGGTGATACTCTGTTGCGGCTGGAGCCATTCTAGCACCTGAGTCAGAGGCCATGGAGCTATCCTCAGCGCCCAGGCCAACTTTGCTCCAATGGAACCTTGGCTGCGGGAGGGGAAGAGAGAACAGAGAGGAAGGAGAGGGGGAGGGGTGGAGAAGCAGATGGGTGCTTCTCCTGTGTACCCTGACCGGAAATCGAACCCGGGACTTCCACATGCCAGGCCGACGCTCTACCGCTGAGCCAAGTGACCAGGCCTATAAAATTTTATTTTTAATGTTTATAATACTGTTACATGTAAAGCTACAAATATCACTTGACTCTTACTTGGTGATCATACTTTTGGAAGAAATTATTTAATTTTGTTATAATTTTTTTCTGTGTAACCAAAGTAGTATTCTTTTTGGTTAGTAAACTTATTATTTTTTAAAAATCCATCTAGAAAAAGTTAACAAACAATGCTACTCTTATTTATTATTGCACATGACGTATTTAAAAATAGCAACAATTTTTTTTTCTTTCTTTTTTTTTTTCTGAAGCTGGAAACGGGGAGAGACAGTCAGACAGACTCCCGCATGCGCCCGACCGGGATCCACCCGGCACGCCCACCAGGGGGCGATGCTCTGCCCACCAGGGGATGACGCTCTGCCCCTCCGGGGCGTCGCTCCGTCGTGACCAGAGCCACTCTAGCGCCTGGGGCAGAGGCCAAGGAGCCATCCCCAGCGCCTGGGCCATCCCTGCTCCAATGGAGCCTCGGCTGCGGGAGGGGAAGAGAGAGACAGAGAGGAAGGAAGGGGGGGAGGGTGGAGAAGCAAATGGGCGCTTCTCCTATGTGCCCTGGCCGGGAATCGAACCTGGGTCCCCCGCACGCCAGGCCGACGCTCTACCGCTGAGCCAACCGGCCAGGGCCAAAAATAGCAACAATTTTTATTTGAAGGTCAGGCTGTGCTGGTATTTACCTTGTGAATGCTGGTGGATAAGAATAAAGACATCGGGCTGAAGTTTGGCCAATGAGAACAAAAACAGTACATATTCTCTAGTTAAATGTAACGTATCAAATATTAGATTTGATGGTAAGTTTATAGGAATTCTAGCAATACAAGGTTTGGCTGCCTTCCCTGAAAGTATTAGTAAGGACTGAGGATCCTAAGTTAATTCATATTGTCTTTCTGTCTTGGGATCTGAGCACGTAAAAAGAGTGTTTAAAAAAACAACAAAAACCAACACAATACTTACGAACCTAAAAGCCACGGTGACCAAATACTCATCTGAGGCCAGGCGCCTCAATTTCCCAGCTCTGCCAACGAGTAGGCATGTTCCCTGAATCCCTGGTTCCCTGGCCAGCCGGCAGGCAGCAGTGCCCGCTCAGGCTTTTACTGTGCATTTGCAAGTCGTTGCAGACGCTGACGCGGGAAGTACACTATGTGCTTTTCCCTTCTAACAGTTATAAATGCTTTGGCTTTCCCTTTATGACCAAACCATTTTATTCCCATCTTTTTTGCATGTTTGATACATTTATTTTGATAAATTTTATAGAGGAGGTATAGTACTTTAAATTCATACTTGAAGTCAAGTATTAACTTTTATATTTCTACATTCTGTGTAGGTGGAATAATTTTTTGAGGGCCAGTGTGGGACGATGGCACTTAGAGCTTGCTTGTACAATTTAGAGATCTCTTAATGTACCTTTTCTTGTGTGTGTTGAGTGTAGAAATCTTGCAATGTAAATAATACAACTGATATGCTGGCTTACGTATTCTTATATATAGTCCTCATTTTTCAAAAAGAATGGGTTGTCTTTAAAAACTTATTAGTAGTTTGAGAATAAGAAGGCTTTTTCCAGTAGAGTTATTATAATGATTTAGTTCCTGCCCAACCTAAAAAGTCCACTTTAATCAGCAACATATGAATTATAGTGATATTATTATTTCAGTTATATCCAATTAGCATTTATGACATTTTTCTGTGGCATAAGACATTCCAGATGTCACCTTGGGATACCATTTCCTCCTTCTGATTCAGTTCATCATTTACTGTGCGCCTGTGCTGTTCAAGGTTCTGTGGGTTTTGGAAAGCTGAGATATTCATGAAAAACAATCTGGTGGCCCAGTCTGAAACACACACAGCTACTGTGTTCATAGGGCAGCCTGTGGTTAGTGAGCGCTGGGATGGAAGTATAGGCAGGGAAGGGAGAGCGTACTGCTTTGTGGGGACACCAGGGAGGCAGGAGTGTGGAAACTGAGGTCAAAGGGGTAGCTAAGTGAAGACCCAGGGGTGACTTGGTCCAGGGTAAGGTTGGCAGTCAGTTGGTTTAAGAATTAGATGAGACAAGTAGTAGTGAGGGCCTTACCAAGGACAGTGGCAGTGGGCATAGAGAGTATAGGAGACATCCTACACCTGGTTGGGCAGGATTTGGAGAACACTCTGATAGCAGAACAGGAGAGGAGAGTTCAAGATGGTTTTTATAATCTCAGCCTTGCTCTCCTTGGGGAAGATGAATCTATTAACTTGTGGTAAGGGGCAGTGAAAGAAGGAGATTTGCAGTAAAGTTGATGAATTTGTTTTGGATATGTTGTGTTCGAATTGCATCCAGCCATTCATCCACCATTTACTGAGTACCCAGTGTGTGCCAGCTCCTCTGTAAGGGGCAGGAATGTAGAGACATTACAGTCTGTTGGCCATGGACCTATACGTGGCTGACAGTGGTCAGCATGTACCATGCTGGGGAGTAGTTAGTTAAATAGGAAGAGCTATGGCTGGCCCTTAGCTGAATTGTGGGTATGGAGTTTAGAGTAAAGCTAGAGTCAAATGGACAGATTCTGGATATATCTGCAACAGTGGTGTCAAGAAAACCAGGAAGTCAGAGTGAATGGATCTTGGCCGTGGCCTCCATTTTGGGAGAAGGGCTCATCCCAGAGTGAGGGGGACTTGGCAGGATGTGCTCTCAGGCTCCCAAGTGGTGGCACTTGGCTTGCTACATGATAAAAGGTGCTTTGCTGTCTGGTCATTCTCTGGGTCTTACGAAGAGGAGAGTGAAATGAATAAGTGGACGGACAGTGCTCTCCGTGGATTCAGGACTGGGGACTTCAACATCTCTTGCTACTAGGTAATTTTTATGTAGGAAATCTGTCAGTTTCCTTAGTGAGGGCCACACAAATATTTCTTTTCTGTGTTTAAGAATAGTTTAAGATAGAGCAAAGAGCAAAAAATATTTAAAATATGAATGTTAAAATTTTCTAAGTATTCAAACTCAAGCTTAAAAAAATATTGAAAATGTCCAAGTTTAATTCAACATCAACTGGATAGTTCTTATTATAAAAATATCTTTCATTTGAAAAATTGCAGACAGCAACTAGTAACGTCCTGTCTGGATATCATATGGAAGACTTAGAAGAGGGTAAGTACCAAACTCTAACTTCTTAGTAGCTGTAGTTCTGGGCATTGGTTTTGGGTTGATTGTTGAGAAAATTTACTGAGTTACAGTACATGTAAGTGGAAGTCTAGGAGAGAGTATAAAATTTTAGTTAAAAAAATAAGTGTGGGTGAAAGCAGTTTTTTTCACTGGCGCCTTTTCTTAGAATAACGGAGTAATGGTGGAAGCAATGCCAGAGGTCATCTATTTCATTTTCTTGCCTCTATGTAGTTCTAAAATTAAAACTCATTCTTAGCAATCCTTAGAGGGGGAAGTCTTTTCTCCTCTCTCTATCCCAGGCTAGTCCAATGACTACTTTTTGGAAGTTCTGACCTGTAAACTGAGTTGTTCTGGCCACTATTAAAATCCTCTTTTGCTGGAGGAAAGGGAAGAGACAGCAACATTCACTGAGTGCTTGCTAGTACTGTGTACTGTTGTAGTGGCTCTCACCGCAATGTGTGCTTTCTTAGAGCCCTTCATCTTTTTGAGAGGTGATGAAACTGATATTTATTAATGTTCAGTAATTTCTCCAGCCATACAGCAGATAAGGGATGATACACAACTTTAAATTCAACCTGGCTGAATATCTTTATTTTTGGTGGAGGCAGGAAGGCACAGTGACTTCCAAGGGAATAGAAAATGGCTCTAAGGTCCTTGAAAACTTGTCTGCTGCTCTGCTTCTGTAACCCTAGCGTTTCTCTCTTAAGCCCTATTTCCCCTGGCTTATTTGAAACCTTTTATCTAAATGAATCAAAGCTCATTGTATTCAGAAGTGTACAGATGTTATTTTTTAGCTTCTATCTCAGAATTGAACTTTTTGAACTTTATTTCCATTGTAAAAAAGGACTGTTTTATACAGTGACATGTGTTAGACAAATCCTAGGGAACATGCGTGTTCTGGGGAACTTCTTCTCACTCAATATGCAGTATTGGAATTTGTTCTATAAAATTTCCTTCCAGGATACAAAAATTTCTCATTCCTGAATTATTCCTAATAGAGACACATCTCATACTTAAGAAATGACAGGCACGCCAATATCCCTCCCCCCTTAGTTTTTAGAAAAGAGAGAGCACTGGAAATATGCTCATCAGTTGCTAGGATAGGAGTCAGGGTCATAGATTTGATTTAACTGCTTGGTAACTGCTTCTTCAGTGATTTTTAAGTTTCATATGGTTAATTTAACTCACTCGATTGGTCCATTACTTTTTTGGTAGAGGCAAGTAAGTATATCATGTTCTTTTTACATCATCTGGGATGATGTGTGTGGAGAGTTTATAGAGTTTCTTACACAGTAAAATATCAGAATTATTAGCGAGCCTCAAATGATAAGATCATATCCTGATTACTCTCTAGGATCTTGTAACGGTTGGCATTTCCGCCCACCACCTAGGGGAATCACAAGCAGTGAGGAATATACTTTGTGTAAAAGGTAATGTGAATTTTTTTTTTAACTCATAACATGTCTTTATTCAAAGAATAGTTAATTTTCCTTCACGTTTATAAAGAAGAGACTAAGTGAAGTAAAAACTATAATGATTGAGTAAAATGGTTTATTTTGAATTTGAAACAGAAGCCATAATGGTCATTATCCTTGAATAATTAAAGTCAAAGCCATTTTGATGAGCCTTCTTTTAATTATAAAAACAAGGTTAGATATGGAGATTGTTAAGACTTTGTTTAGAAGTCTCTTATAATACCAGTTGAAGTAATATGACTGAATTTAATTGCTGGTCTCTTGTTTATGTGAAATTTACCTAAATTATGGTAACTGAAAATTATTTATGAAATAGAAGATAAAATAGATGAAGAAATGTTAAAATATTTTAAGAACTTTTCTAAAAAATCTGTATCTACAGGTAATCCTTATATAATTTGAAGGGCTAACCTTTCATAACAATAATTATGTATTAAGGTAGAAAGAATTATAAGTCACATTTAGAAAGATGAAATCAGTTCATTTGATAAGAGCTAGTAACTAGTGGAATTTTAGATATAAAATGTCATTACTCTAGATTGCTTTTGATTAGGGAAATTTGATAATGTAATTTTAATGGCTGAAAAGTGAAGACATCAGATTTGATTTTATAGTAGAAATAAACTAAATGGTAAATTTTGAAAATCCAGGTGACATCTTATTGTTGATGAGGCAGCCCATAATTGGATTATGCAAAGGAGATGTAGAAAAGTTTATAGTCCAAATGAGAATATCCAACCTTCAGCTTTTAGGACTATAATTTAAAATAAAGCAGTAAAAAAGACAAAGAAATATTTGGCTCATTAAGACATATTTAAGAGAAACAAATATATAATTTTAAACATGTTTTATGAAGCATGAGAGAATTTAATAAATATCATAATTTAGGTTTAAGTGCTTTATGTATCATCAAGAAAACCTTAATGGCCTGACCAGGCGGTGGCGCCGTGGATAAAGCGTCGAACTGGGATGCGGAGGACCCAGGTTCGAGACCCCGAGGTCGCCAGCTTGAGCGCCGGCTCATCTGGTTTGAACAAAAGCTCACCAGCTTGGACCCGAGGTCACTGGCTCGAGCAAGGGGTTACTCGGTCTGCTGAAGCCCCGCGGTCAAGGCACATATGAGAAAGCAGTCAATGAACAACTAAGGTGTCGCAACGAAAAACTGATGATTGATGCTTCTCATCTCTCTCCGTTCCTGTCTGTTTGTCCCTATCTATCCTTCTCTCTGACTCTCTCTCTGTCTCTGTAAATAAATAAATAAATAAATAAATATCTTTAAAAAAAACCCCAAAACCTTAATGTACACTTACCTTTTAAAATACAGTGAGACATTTGATAATTTAAATTGTGCTGTGGTTCATTTTGTATTTCTTGCTATTTGATATTTTACCAGTTGAAAATTTATCTATGATATACTATATCACTCTTGTCTCCATTTTGCTATTTATAATTTACATTTTATTATCATAAGATGCTTTATATTTTTTATGGTTCAACTGTTTACAAATTGGCTGAACCCATAATTTGCAGGGTTTTAAAAACTTATAAAATGTAATGATCAAAGTCTTGCATTTTTATGTTTTTGACTACTGACGTGTCAGTTAATTTTTGAGTTATAAACACTGAGAATTCATTAAGTCTGTAGCCTTTAAAATGAACACTTATGAACTTTACCTATTGAAGAATTTAATCTATTGAACTGTGATTCTAATATAAAACTTTTATCCTTAATTTATTTAAAACTTCAAGCAAATTAATATAGTCCAATATTTTCAATGAAATATAGGTAATCATAATATAGAAAAGAGTAAAGGTGAAAAGCAGAAGCCTTAAAAATGATAATTTATGATATATTAAAGTTTTTTCCAGAATGAAGTTCTTTGTGGGAAATTTTCTTTAGGTTTCATTTTTTTGGGAAGTAGGGCATACTTGTGTTTGACGAGTTAATCCACTTGATGTCAGTATTGCTGTAAAAACTTCTGCTCTAAGAGGAATTTTCTGATAGTTGTTGTATCAACAAGGAAGCTACCTTTCCAATGGTCGTTTCTATGGGTGGGGGGAGGGGTTATGATTATGTTCTGCTTTTAGCATTCCCTGATTCCAAAGAAGGAGGTCAGGAAATATGGGAGTTGCTATTTTGACAAACTGTTGTGAATGTTCTCTAAATTTCTTCCTCCTCTGTACAAGACGGTGTGATAAATATGACCTTTTAGGAGATTAAGTTTTGTTTTGGTTATTGAAGAGTTGGAGGGCAATTGCTGAAAGTTAATCTTTTAAATGGTCCAACAAAGTGTATGATAAAACAGTCTTTCCTATTCTACTTAGATTTTTAGAGCAAGGAATCTGTAGGTATGGTGCGCAGTGTACTTCAGCACATTCCCAGGAAGAACTAGCAGAATGGCAGAAAAGATATGCTTCACGGTTGATAAAATTGAAACAGCAAAATGAGAATAAGCAGTTCTCAGGCAGTTACATGGAAACCTTGATAGAAAAGTGGATGAATTCATTATCTCCTGAGAAAGTGGTGAGGAAAATAAACTGCACTTTTTTGTTTGTTTGTTTTAAATAATGACCTTGTTTAAATTTTAACTTTATTTTGTGCTATATTTTGGTTTATTTCATTATCCTCTATATGGAGAACTTGATTCTTGATAAAGTGTTTTTTTTATAGCAAATGTAGAGCCATTTGCTAAAATAAAGAGTAGAATTAAGCCATTTGTTTGGAGGTTTGCAGGTATATTTATTTTTATTCAGGGAATTTTTACTGCCATTTGTTTGTAGTTTATTTTCTTATGTCTCTTATTTTAGCTTTATTATATTTTGTTCTTATACAAGTAACTGAAAATTAGTATATAAGATACCTTGCTTTGCAAACAGTTCTACTACATCTTACTGTTGACATTTATTTACTATGTTAGAAGTTTTGTGTGTGCTTTTAGGAATAAAAACATAACCTTCGTTGCTCTCCTTTTTCAGCTTAGTGAATGTGTAGAAGGGGTAAAGGTAGAGCACAATCCTGATCTGACGGTGACTGTCAACACCAAAAAGTCTCACCAAACATGGACCTTTGCTCTCACCTGTAAGGTAGGAATTTTGTGCAATCTAAGGAATATAAATTTCCAATTTTCTTAAAGCTTCTTTGGACTTTTAAATCTCTGTGTTAAAGAACATTAACAATGTTTTAATCTAAGGGCATTTTAATGTAGCTTCTATATTGTACTAAAGTGTTCTGCATTTTGATCATTAAAGGCACAATTTTTTTTTTAGATTTTGAGATAAAAATCTTTGTATATGTTTACATATTTGCTTGCTTATTTATTTGGTAAAGAGGTCTTCGTCATACTGTCTTCCAAACTTGGAACATAGGATGGGGTTCAAGGCTTATAATTAACTGTTTAAAAATTGTTTAATCTTGGCAATTCTAAGATTTTTAAACAATGATAACTTGTTTTTATATCTAATTTGATAAAATACAAATTCTGTAATAATGGTGTTTTAATAGGAGACATTTTGCAGTGCTTCTCATCTTGAATTACAATATTCAATGTTTAAGAATGAAGCAAAGTGAAAATTTCTGTGGGTAGATGCAGTGGAAAGGTTTTGTGTACTTTTTGGTGATATTCCTTCCACTGTCTCGTCTGCATCTTGGGGTGACAATTCTGGGAGCATTTAGCTTCAGCCTTGAACCCAATCCAGCACTTTCAAGGTTAATTGCCCGCCTGTGAAGACTTCCTACTTGAGGCTAGAGAAAGCTCTTCTAGGCTCAGGATATGGAGAGTTGGAGGTTGATGGTCATACAAGGTGATAGCCTTTACCAAAGTGAAAGGTGAACATATCACAGAAAGGCAGGGGAGCTAGTAATGGAGCAGATATATGTCATTTCAAAAATTTTCAGCTTTGTTGAGGTCTAATTGACATAAATGTCATTTTAACAACATTTTTTTTTAACCATTCTGATTTTCCCCCCCTTAAATGGCTTATGAGCACAATTTATATTTTTAACATAGTATCTTAGAAGCATGGGAAAGTAAAAGTCCCTTATGGAAATATTTTCATTGAAGAGCCCAGTTACAGTTGGAGTTTTTTACCCCCTTGTACTCAATGAATTATTTTAACTTCCTTGTAGCCTGCAAGAATGCTGTATCGTGTAGCATTGCTTTATGATGCTCATCGTCCTCATTTTAGTATCATTGCAATATCTGCTGGAGATAGTACTACCCAGGTATCACAAGAAGTTCCAGAGAACTGTCAAGAATGGATAGGAGGAAAGATGGTCCAAAATGGATTAGATCATTACGTGTATAAAGTCGGGATAGCATTTAACACAGAAATATTTGGAACTTTTCGCCAAACCATAGTTTTCGACTTTGGATTGGAACCTGTACTCATGCAAAGAGTAATGATTGATGCAGCTTCTACAGAAGGTAATATTTAGATTTTTTCCCCCTGATACAATGTATTAAAAGGCACTATCGTAGCAACATTGAAAGATATGTTTTAGCTCCTGTATGTTCTATGAATAGGGAGGCATCATAAGGGGAAAAAATCCTAAATTAATTGACTCATTTACAATGTAATAAGATCAGAATGGTTTACATTATGCCCTTTCTCTTTATACAGTCGTAGGGCAAAGCTCACTCTGAGATTCCCCAAGCTTGTATGAGTCGATGATCAGATCTGTCTTGGTCTCCCAACTTCATTGTTAAAGTAAGATGATTTTAGCACAAATAAAACCTTATAATATTAGTCGGGGTAGAATATCATTTTAATGGTAATCGTGAGTATACCTACACTATCTATTTCCATGTCCAACTGTCCAATTACTGATGAGATGATAGTAGTGTATTATCTCTGAATGAAAAGTCCTAAATATAAGCTTTTAATAGTTGGTTTTGTACATTCACTAATGTGAAGGAGACCCAGGCACTGTTAATAGAATCTGCTCTGTTTTCTTGGGAAGAGTTTCCTGGTTTGTAAATGTAAGCACCTGTAGAAGATGATGAATTTCCTTGTATGTTATCATATTGCTGTGTATACCTAAATTTTATGCCAAGATTCAAAAAGACAAGGAAAGGTCATGTTAGCCTACAGTTCTTTGGCTCTTGGTTTGATTCATACGTGCTTTATTTTTATTTATCAAACACTGAGTATTTAAATTCGTATTGCAGAGCTGTGTGAAACTTGCTTTTGTATTGACTGTAACTCACCATGTTAGGGAGGAAGTTTTTTACTTTGTACCATACTGTCCTATTTATAAGAACTAAAAGTTGTGTTTTTCATGAGCAAATGCTAGGATTTAATTTTTTTGGGCAAAGTGAACAGGTGGAATTGTTCCTTTAGCAGCTGGTAAGGTTGAATCAACATTTGTGTCCAAATTGAACAATTAGGCATTACCTTCTTGTATATATGTTAATATTCCCATACTTTATTTTACCTTTATTTCTCACTTTGATTTCTTTTACTTGTTTTTATTATTATATTGTTTTTGTCTTCATACTTTTTGAAATAAAAATGTAATTTCCCATAGCCAAATTGATATAATAATTGACAAAATGAAAATATTTGCTTTATATTTACTAACAATTTTTTTTCTGTGAAGGGCCAGGTAGTAAATACTTTGCATTGCAGGGCAGCTGATCTCTGTTGCAATTACTCAGATCTGCATTGTAGTGACAGAGCAGCCATACACAATCTCTTAAGTGAAGGGGCGTGGCTGTGGTCCAGTAGAACTTTACTTTTGAAACAGCAGCAGGCTGGATTTGCTGCATGCTGTGGTTTGCCTATTCCTGTACTGGCAAGTTGCTTTTAGAGACTAGAAAGTGAGACAACAAGACCGTGAGACCCTTTTTTAATCATAATGAAACTTAATGATAGAGACCAACATGCATCTCTCCTCAAATAGAACTCTGGGAAGATGTTTTGACTTTGACGTGGGTTGTATTTTAAAAGTTTGCTTTTAGATTGGTGGACTCATGACTCATTTCTCATAGACGTAGGTTGTGTTGTCAAGAGTCTGTACTAGTTAATAAAAGCCTATTTTATAAGATAGAGCGTTAAATGTTTGCAATAAAAAGTAAGAGACAAGTGATACTACTAAGACAATGAGAGAAGGTAGTGATGAAGAGGGTTTCAGACACTCGGGTGGTCTGGAGGGAGGAAGGGCCCTGGGCTACTTTTCCTCAGATATGTTCTCCTTTTCTGCTTGGGGAAAAAGAGCAGTGGACAGACTTCAGAGGCAAATAAAGTTGGATTCGGATCCTAATTTTCGGATTATTACCTGTGTGACCCTGGGCAGAGCACTTAACATCTGAGCTTTCTGTGGAAACATCTGTAAATGGGGCTAGTAATGCCTGCTTTAGAGGATTATCGTGGGACCTAGAAATAAGCCTTGCAGAATATCTGGCACATAGTAGGCATTTAGTAAATTATGGCTATTATTTTTTTCTTTATTTTTTCTTTCCTTTCCTAACCCTAACCCTAACCCTAACCGCTAACCCAACCCTAACCTTAACCCTAACCCTTAATCTCTAACCCCTAACCCCTAACCCTAACCCTAATAGCTATTATTATTATTTTTAAATTAAAAAAATTTTTTTTATTATTTTTTTACAAAGACAGAGAGTCAGAGAGAGAGATAGATGGGGACAGACAGACAGGAACAGAGAGAGATGAGAAGCATCAATCATCAGTTTTTCGTTGCGACATCTTAGTTCATTGATTGCTTTCTCATATGTGCCTTGACCGTGGGCCTTCAGCAGACCGAGTAACCTCTTGCTGGAGCCAGCGACCTTGGACTGAAGCTGGTGAGTTTTGCTCAATCCAGATGAGCCCGCGCTCAAGCTTGCGACCTCAGGGTCTCGAACCTGGGTCCTCCGCATCCCAGTCCAACGCTCTATCCACTGTGCCACCGCCTGGTCAGGCGTAGCTATTATTTTTTATCAGCAGCTATAATTTCTGGATTACAAACAGAATGAAGAAAGCAGGAAGAGGGGAGGAGGATTTAAAAAAAAAAAAAAAAGAGGACGGAGACTAGTGCTAGCAGGACTGAAAAGCAGAGATGGACAAGTCAGGAAGGTCACAGCACCCACAGATCTTCTTACCAAGAGAGTCAGTGCAGGGTGGAAGAGAAGCTGTCCAAAATGACCGATACTTTGAGAGGGGTAACTAGAAATAATCTCATTCCTGATGGTGCTAATGTATCAGTGTGAAAACAATATATTTTACGTTTATTCAGATATAGTAGAGAGAATTCATACAGACAAGGATTTCCTCCCCTTTGGAACCAATATTATATCTTCCTCCTTTTTTTTGTAATACTGTATCTTTTATTAAGTGACCTTTTTGCAGTTTGATATCTTTACCTATTTTGTTTTAAACAAGGTTTTACTTTTACATAGTTATGTTATGGAAAATAATTGAAAAAAGTTAAGCATTTTCTTGAACTAATTTGGATATGTTAAAACAGTCACATAGTGAAACAGGAAAAATTAATTTATAAGATAACAATACAAAATGCAAAATATATTTTATGGTATCAGTTTTGTAACATAAAAGGAAAACTTAAGTCTAGGTTTAGAAAGCAAGCTAGATGACATTTGGTTGATTATTTTGTTACTTAAATTAGCTGTCTTGTGCTAATTTTTAATTGTCAGATATTTTCTATATTGTTAAAATTGATGTAATTTAATATGTTGATGTTTTTGTTCTTGAATTTTTTATTGTGGACTATATTGGTGTCAGTGTGATTGTGTAGAGTCCCAACAGAATTTTGATGAAATGAAAGTAGGATATAAACAATGTTTGTTTCCTGTGTCAATCTTAATACTAGTTAGTGTTTTTTTAATTATTATAGCAGAGTGCTTGTCAGCAAAAAAATGAGGGCAAAAGATTTATGCAAAATCACAATTTTATAAAACATTCTGAAATAAAAAAATGTAAAATGTTGTATCCCATTTTTATCTTTCCCTGGAATATTTGTATGGATAACATTCAGAGACATTGAGAGTAAGAGAACATCTTTGTTAAATTGGTGACAATGTAACTGACAGTCTGGCTAATTTCATCTCCAGCCTCAGCCATTTCATCATTTGATCTTCCTTGGCGGAGAATTACAAGTCAAGTGTTATTCCATGGACAGGTTGGCCAAATGCAGTTGGGAATTGGGGAATTGGGGAATTGAATTAGATCTGGGCTTTATTATGTTTCCATATAGTTTTGCTAACATTATAAATTATATCACAGTATAATTTGGTTTATATACACTGAAAGAAATTCAGTGATGGTGTGAAATAAGAAATTTATTTCTGAAGTGAGAAGTGGGGAGGCAGACAGACTCCCACATATGCCTGACCAGGATCCACCTGGCATGCCCACCAGGGAGCGATGCTCTGCCCATCTGGGGCATTGCTCTTGCAACAGGAGCCATTTTAGTGCCCTTGGTAGGGCACTAAAGCTCCCGGGCCAACTTTGCTCCAATGGAGTCTTGGCTGTGGGAGGGGAAGAGAGAGACAGAGAGAAAAAAGGGGAGAAGGTTGGAGAAGCAGATGGGCACCTCTCCTATGTGCTATGGCCGGGAATTGAACCCAGGACTTTCACATGCAGGCCAACACTTTACCACTGAGCCAACTGTGTCAGGGCCAGAAATTAGAATTTGATAGGGAAATAGCTTTATCACTTCTTGCACTTGATTGATGTCCATTGTTTAAATAAGGTTTTGTTCTTAAGTTAATGCTATGGGCATGCATTTCTCTTCCATATAGTTATAAAGTTGGACTGTGATGGATCATCTTTTAGCTTGATGTTTCCAAAACTGTATGCCATAGACATTAATAGGGGTTATACACATTAATAATGGGTGGGGTTCCGTGTCTAAATACATTTGGAAATGGTGCACATTTTATTTCCCTTGTGGAGAGTCACAGTGTGCTCAGAATTAAAGGCTCAGTGTCTGTCAAACCGATTTGATCATAGAACTTACACTAAGTGCATTACTCCTTGAAACTTAAAATCAAGTTACATGACAGGCATTTCTAATTCATCATTCATTATTGAACTAAAATACCTACTTATTTTAGTTAATTCCAACTTGAATTGGGAAAAAGAACCCACTTTTTTTTTTTTTTTTTTTTTTACACAAAGCATTCAAACCTTTTTTGTTTGCAGGTTATGAATGAATACTTTCCCCCTGTAGTTGTTGTTTGGCAATCCTGCATACTGGGAAACATGTTTAACGTTAACATTGTTTTATCATTGTTTTTCCCTTGTTGCAATTCAGGTCCAGAAAAATTTTTTTTGGATGAAAGATGTACCTCTCAAAAATGTGCGGTAGGCTGACCTGTGGTGGCACAGTGGATAAAGCATCGACCCGGAATGCTGAGGTTGCTAGTTCAAAACCCCAGGCTTGCCTGGTCAAGGCACATATGACAAGCGACTACTATGAGTTCATGCCTCCTGCTCTTCCCTCATTTCTGTCTTTTTCTCCTCTCTCCAAAAATCAAGAAATAAAATCTTAAAAAAAAAAATGTGTGGTAAAAGACATCTACAAAAGAAGGGAGTTAGTAGTTTCCTCTTGCTTAGCAAACAAACTGCATTATATAGTTTATACCACAAGTTTGAGTAATGGAAAATTTTTGCTTGGCAAAATTGACTTGGAATTCTGCTTTGCATATCTGAAAGCTACAGGTTGACAATTCTTATATTTAAATGTGAAAATTTTATATTCATGTTTCTCTACTTTGAGTCTAGCAGTGGATGTTAGCACTAACATTAAAATATTAGTATGACATACAAATGATCTCCAACTACCAAAGTGGTATATATAGTAAATATGTAATATTTAATATTATGTGATCAGAAAGGAATAGAAAAATTGATTTTAAAAATTGTATATTTGCCAATAAAGATAAATATAACTGAGTGAAAGGATATAGAAGCATGAAGTATTCCTACGCTGTTTTAACTTTTTTTTAAAAAAAGACTTTATTCCATTTTTAGAGAGGAGAGGTGGGGCAAGGGGGGGGGGGCTGGAAGTATCAACTCCCATATGTGGCTTGACCAGGCAAGCCCAGGGCTTCAAACCGGTAACTTCAGTGTTCTAGGACGACCCTTTATCCCATTGCGCCACCACAGGTCAGGCCTGTTTTAACTTTTTATTAGCTGTGCAGAGATCTGGAAAACGGGACAGACAGATAGAAAAGCTCAGAGGCGCTCATCTTTTATGTAGCAGTTTTGGTGAGAAGAATGATGATGTTGACATGGCTAGCTGAAATGGTAGTTTGGGATTACTTTTGGATTTTAGTTTGTTGTTAATTTGAGTGGTCAGAATTTATAAAGCCACAGTCAAGAATATTTTCTGAGGATAACAATGTTTTGGAATTAGGAATCATTTTATCTCATTCTTTGGAAGTCCTAGATAAATGATCTTTTTTTGTTTTAACAAATTCCATATTTAACATGCATTTATTGCATACTTCTTTTGTGTTGGCCCTTATGCTGTGTCCATAGAACACTGGGTTTTATTCTTCTTTCTTACTTCTTATCCATTCTCCAGGTCCTGTTATTTTCAAGTCTGCTACATACTGCAAGACAAAACAAACCAACCCTTTGGATGCTTTATTAGGATAGTAACTGTGGCTGAAACGAGAGCCCTGCTGTTCTCTGTAATCAGAGGGCAGGAGAAGTTGGGAAGCTATCTTGTGTCAGACTAGTTACTCCAACCTCGAATTCTATTTTTGGCAGTAGCAGTTCTTCCCTTATACTGTTTTCAAAAATTAGGTATATTTTAAATATCTTTAACTTTTTCTTAAGAATTTATCTTAAAATATATTTATATTTCTACCTACCACCTCTCAGGGTAACCAATTCCATAGATACGTAATTTCTGTCGGGTTCGCTCTCAGATTTCTTATCCAGGACTTGGTTTAATGAATTATTGTTAGACTCTCCCTACGTGGTTTTATGAATAATGACTCTGACCTTATTCACTTCTCATCTTTCCAGAGTGTTTTTCATCTTAACCTAATCTAGGTTGATGGAAAGCCTTACCAGTGAACCAGCTCAGGCTGCCCTGAGTAGCGCACAAGCCTGGGTTAGATGTTAGCAGATATGCATGTGTTGCTGGTGGGAGTGAAATGGGCCCCAGTAACTAAAGCTCAGCCCCCCTGGGTGGCGTCTTCCCCCTCCTTTATTTAAAGAGGAACACTTAAGGATTAATGACCTCTCGCACTGGAAGTTATGTGGGTAAACAGGTTTTAATAAGCTTATTTTTTCAAGTGAGAGGATTGGAGGCAGAAGTCTGTCTCAAGTTCAGATGAAAGGGAAGTGACGTGGTTTCTGCACAATACATCCTTGGTGGTCGCTGGCCACAGTTCATTTCTGACATCCGAGTTAATGCCTTGACCGTAGTTTATAGACTGAAGCTGGCACACACGGATTTCTTCCAGCGTCCTTTCTGCTCCCTCCGCTCTCTTTTCCTTTGTATTGTGCTTACAGGCATTTAAGAAAAATGGCATAAAATTTAACATTGTTTGGGAATTGTTTTGAAATTGTACTGCCTGTGTAAAGATACTAATTTTTTTTTTTTACAATCCATTTTTAAAAATTTTTATTTATTTATTTATTTATTTATTTATTTATTTATTTATTTTTTAGAGAGGAGAGGGAGAGAGAGAGACAGAGAGGAGAGAGAGGCAGAGAGAGAGAGAAGGGGGGAGGAGCAGGAAGCATCAACTCCCATATGTGCCTTGACCAGGCAAGCCCAGGGTTTCGAACCGGCGACCTCAGCATTTCCAGGTCGACGCTTTATCCACTGCACCACCACAGGTCAGGCGAAGATACTAATTTTAAGAATTTCATAAAATCAGGGTGGAGATCATGGCATTACATAGGTAAAATGATAGCATCATAATTTCTCATACAACTTTTTCCAAAAAGCCTGACTACTTCTGGCCCAGAATAGAATGACTTTCAGTATAATCTGCTTTGTATATCAAATAGGTGATAAAAACACCTTTTTGAAAGGAAAGCTATACTGTTTTAGGTTTATTATCCCAGCTACTTAAATATCAATTAGGAATAACTAGTGACGTTTAAAGAATATGAACATAACATTGATCTAGGAATAGTCTGAATCAGTTTCTTATTTAAAATAAAATTATGAACTATAATTCCCCACCCTAAAAAGTAGTTAGATATCCTTTTATTACATATTAAATAGATTCTTCCATATTACATAATTTAATTTTTAAAAATTGGTTGGTTTGTCATGGTACTCTTGGTATTTCTCTTTTTGACTTTTGAATCAAGGAAGAGAATTATGTACATCTTGGCTCTTTTGATAATATGTAGCATCTGATCTTTAGTGATGGTAAATATGTGCGTATTTGTATGATTTAAATATATATATGGGCCCCAGTAACTAGTCACGCTCAGCTATGATTTAATGAATGAATAGGCAGTGCCCAGTTTTAGAGTGATTTAGGAAGAATATGTGGTTAGTCTACTTTATGAAACTTCTACAGTTGACTCTCAAACAACTCAGGGATAAGGGCTACTGACTCCCTGTGCAGTTGAAATCTGCATATAAGTTTTGGCCCCTGCCCAAACTTACCTATTAATAGCCTACTATAGATAAAAAGCCTTATGAAGAGCAAAAGCAGTTGATCAGTACATATTTTGTATATGTATTATATACTGTATACTTTTTTTATTTTTCCAAAGTAAGAAGCGGAGAGGCAGTCAGACAGACTCCCACATGTGCCCAGCCAGGATCGACCCAGCATGCCCACCAGGGGGCGATGCTCAGCCTCTCTGGGGCGTTGTTCCACTGCACCCAGAGCCATTCTAGCGTCTGAGGCTGAGGCCGTGGAGCCATCCTCAGCGCCCGGGCCAACTTTGCTCCAATGGAGCCTTGGCGGTGGGAAGGGAAGAGAGAGAGAGAAAGAAAGGAGAGGAGGAAGGGTGGAGAAGCAGATGTGTGCTTCTCCTGTGTGCCCTAGCCGGGAATTGAACCCAGGACTTCCACATGCTGGACCAACACTCTACTGCTATATACTATATTCTTAAAATAAGCTAGAGAAAACAAAATGTTATTAGGAAAATCATATAGAAGAGAAAATACATTTATAATATTTATTGAAAAAAATATATGTGTATAAGTGGACTTGCACAATTCAAGCCTGTGTTGGTTAGGGTCAGCTGTGCTTGTGAAGCTGTTGCAAAAATAGACCATCATCATCTCTTTCAAAGTGTTTTAAAAATGCAAAATTTTAATGAGAAGACCATCTTTAGAGCTTGATGATTATAGTTGTATTTATGTTGCCATTTAAGAACTAATAAAACTGGCATGTAATAAAAAATGCCTTTTCAGCCTGACCTGTGGTGGCGCAGTGGATAAAGCGTTGACCTGGAACACTGAGGTCACCGGTTCAAAACCCTGGGCTTGCCTGGTCAAGGCATATATGGGAGTTGATGCTTCCTGCTCCTCCCCCCATTCTCTCTCTCTCTCTCTCTCTCTCTCTCTCTCTCATTCTAACTCTCCTCTCTAAAATGAATAAATAAATAAAAAAAAAGCCTTTTCAAAGAGCAAAGGTTAGAAATTAGGGGAATTACTTTCTTTTTCTTACATTTTTACATTAAATCAGGGCCTTTACATTTTAATCTTTTAAGATATTAGGATAAGATTTCTTTTTTTTGAGAGAGACAGAGAGAAATAGGAAGGGAGAGAGATGAGAAGCATCAATTCTTCATTGTAGCACCTTAGTTCATTGATTGCTTTCTCATATGTGCCTTGACCTGGGGCTATAGCAGAGCGAGTGACCCTTTGCTCAAGCCAGTGACCTTGGGCTCCAGCCAGCGACCCTGTGTTCAAGCTGGTGAGCCTTGCTCAAACTAGATTGAGCCCTCACTCAAGCCGGCAGCCTCGGGGTTTTCAACCTGGGTCCTCTATGTCCCAGTCCGACACTCTATCCACTGTGCCACTGCCTGGTCAGGCTAAGCTAGTTTCTTATATTAAGAAATTTCTCTTGGTGGATGACTGTATGTTTATAATTTATATATATTTAATGTAGCAAAATCTCTCATTAAGCCAAACATTGTAATCATGCATTATGCTCTCATTTAAAAAATAGCACAGAATCACAGGATAAGTTGTCTTTGTACAATCCTTCAGAGGCTAATCTCTTTTTAAAACTTTTTATTTTTTCCTATAATTTTAACTTGAGTTGTGAAACCATCTTTCTAATTATGTTATATGAAAACTGGGTCTTGGCCTGATTAGTCAGTTAAGCAACTTTTTTTTTTCTTTTGGGTAGGTTTCATATTTATAGGTGTATGTATGTTCCACACAATAGAGAAGTAATATTCACTGCAGTCAGAGTGAGGCTCTCCAGTGCTAAGGATTTATGATACGGTACATTTCACCCTGTGTGGGTATTCTGCACTTTTTTCCAGAGATGTCAGACTTGAATAGTCATGCACATTGACATTGTGCCCTACTTACAGTATAACGCAACTGAGACTAACCTGGATTTTGTTTTTCCAATGGCATTTGAATGGTACATCATAATGCGTTTTAATGTGGTATTAGCAGTGTTTTTCAAAACTTTTCAAAAAGATTTTTTATTTGTTGCAAGTTGATTTTGAGAGTTTCACTGTGCTTTACCACACAAAAAAAGACTTAACCTTTCACGGTTTTGTGATCTTTTGTATCTGTAATGGGGCAGGTACTAGTAGTAAGAGGAGAAAAGTAATTGACATCTGGTAGATTTTTTTTTGTCTTATGGGAAATTTGTCGTATTTTCTTCCTGAAGATCAGATTTCTCTTGACTGAAGAGTTAAGTTCTAAATATTAGTCTGTATTTTTAAACTGTTAATACGATTTCTGGTATGTCCTAGCCTGATGTAAAAAATAAGATGTTTTTTATATGGATTTTATTGATGTTATTTTGTTAAGCTAGACAAAAAAGTATTTCTGGTATGGGGAAAATACTTTGTCAAATGGGTTTTTATATTCTGTTTTTAAGAATTTTAGGTATAGCATATAAAATTCTCTTACCGAAATGTACAGTGCATTATTTGAGAATTTTAATGTTGTGTTCTTTTATAAATGTGTTTTTTGTTTCCATCTAGATCTTGAATTCCTGATGCATGCAAAACAGCAGCTAGTAACCACAGCTAAGCGTTGGGATTCTTCTTCTAAGACTATTATAGATTTTGAACCTAATGAAACTACTGATTTGGAGAAGAGCCTTCTTATCAGATACCAAATTCCTCTCTCTGCTGACCAGCTATTTACCCAATCCGTTTTAGACAAATCCTTGACCAAGACCAACTATCAGTCACGGTTGCATGACCTTCTTTATATTGAGGAGATAGCCCAGTATAAAGAAGTCAGCAAGTAAGTTACGTTAGACTTTTTTTTTTTTTAATCTCCCCTTTGGATGGTATTTTTCATTTTGAAACTGGAGAGGTGGTGGCCCTGGCTGGGAAGCTTGGTTAGAGTGTCATCCCAATACGCCAGGGTTGTGAGTTAGATCCCTGGTCAGGGAAGGTACTAGAGTCAACCAGTGAATGTGCGGATGGTTGGAGCAGCAAATTGATGTTTCTCTCTTTCCATTCCTCTTTCACTCTAAAAATTAATGAAAAAGAAAAAGAAAATGGAGGTGTGCCTATGTGAAGACTGATAGTAAAATAGTTGTTAATTCAGTGGCTGTTACTCAGTAGCTGTATATGAGCTGCTTAAGGCAAGAACTGTGTCCTGCTCATCTTGGTAGCCCAAGTGTTTAGTACATAGTTCATTTCCAAAAGACTCTGCAGGTGCTGGGGGTGAGAACACTCTGCCAGGTGCTGGGGGTGTGACCGTGTCTTCCTGCACTCAGGAGCTTGTGTAGCCAGAGTAAGCGCTTAGTGAGTATTTGTGTAGGAAATGTACAGAAACGGAAAGAAACCACATATTTTGAAAAGTAATTTTAAGAATGGAACAATTTAATGTTCAGGAAAACTATTTGCTAATAAAATACCTCTATCACAGTTTATAAATGCTTTAACATAGTCTGCATTTTATTCATGTCTCACAGGTTAAGACCAAGTGTTTAAATCAAAAACTTATTTGAATCATTATAGAAAAAGTAATCTGAGAAATAAAAGTCAAGTGAAGGAAGATGTTAATGAAGTAGTTGTTAAATTTGGTAGTAGTATTCTACCTTTTAATAAAGTGGAACGAGCCTTAAAAATTGAATCACAGTTATGAGGCATGAACATATTTTTATAAGTAGTTTTCCCTGTAAATATAGCTTAACCAACATATTTTTCTTTCCCAAGCTGCTTTTATTTATACTTTATCATTAATATTATTAATAGATATTGAACACTCATTGAGGGATATATTCAGAAAAGGGAAAGTGAAAACTTAAAGATACCTTGTGTTACTCTTATTTTATCTAAATTTTGGAAAGTATTTTATTCAAATTAAATGTAAGATTTACAAAGTCAGATAGAATATAGTTTTCATTACTCTTAAGACTTTAAATTGTGGTCTGTTGATGGTCTTTTAAAAGACAACGATTATATCTATAGACAGTTCTAATGAAATGGTCAGTTATCAGATAGCAAGAATAGTGGCTTGTATAATGTGCACTATTCACATTTTTAACACAGGGCCGGGCAAAAGTAGGTTTATAGTTTGTATGGAAAATAATACAATAATTAATAAGTAATAAATCAAGAATAAACTGTTTCAAGTACTCACAACTAAATCTACATTTGCCACCCCCTATACACTATATACATAAGAGTTTTAAAGGATCTTAAAGATAGAAATGAGAATTTTTAGTTACATGACTAAATATACAAGTAGATAGTTACTGTGTCAGAGAACTCTGGAAAATTTCCAGTGATTCTTTTACTCAGAGATGACCCTGGATGCGAAGGCTGGTAAATCACACCTCGGAATTTGGCAGGCTTGTACAATTTAATGAGGTACATACAGATTTGGTGCACATATGAAGAAGCAAATCCTGTTAGTTATTAGATACAGCTCCCTCTGCGAATAACTAGAGTTCTCAGAGGGCCTCTGTCAGCAGATAGCAAAGGGACAAATAACACAAATTGTAAGGATTATCGAAAGTCTTTGACACAAAGTTTCATACATTGCTTAAAAAGCAGTTTATTTTTTGTTTTCTCCTTTACCCTTTAACCTTAATATCTGTATGCATTTTAATGTAGCCTTGAATTTAGTTCACATTTGATTAATTCTTTAAGCACAAATAACATTACTGGGATATATCTATTATTATTTATTTTTATTTTTATTTAGATATTAAAGTTAGTTTGGTGACATTGGTCAATAAGAGTACACAGGTTTCAGGTGAACATTGCAATGGCATTTGAACTGTTGATTGTGTTGTGTGCCCATCACCCAAAGTCAAATCATTTTCTGTCATTATATATTTGTCCCTCTGAGATATATTTTTAAAATATGGATTTTGGGGAGGTAAATATGCAGCTAGTGAATTGTGCTCTAGTGTAGGGATCAGCAGACTTTTTCCATAAAAGACCGAGTAAATATTTTGGGCTTTCTGGACTCCATTCAGTCTTTGCAGCATATTTTCTTTCTTTTTTTGTAAAAACCATTTTTAGTCAAGGGTTATACAAAACAAGCTGAAGGTTGGATTTGG
Organism: Saccopteryx leptura; assembly: GCF_036850995.1. NCBI lineage: Eukaryota > Metazoa > Chordata > Mammalia > Chiroptera > Emballonuridae > Saccopteryx > Saccopteryx leptura. Next base: position 164,589,242 of record NC_089507.1, read on the forward strand.
CCCTTGGGCCATGTTCTTCTGAGTTTGATTGGATAATTTTGCTTGTCTGTTCAAACAATGCCAGTCATCAGAGCAAAATCAAGCCACCTTTAGAATGGTGAAGAATGTTTTGTTTTGGATTGTGACCCATTTAAAACCAGAAGACAATGATGTTGGTAAATGGACTCAGTCCTCAAAGTGTCTTGGATGTGTAATGACAGTGGTCGTGTAGTTTGTTCTCTGTGCACCGAAATGTGCCTCTTTGAGACTTTGTAGTCAGACCCACCACCTGATTGAGAGCATATTTCCTGAGGGCCAGAGAATGTTTTGGAAATTTGTGATCTCTGACAATTTAAACAGAATATTGCTAATCAGGAAAGTAGTACCAAGCGAATTCTTACAGGTTTCTTACATTTTAATTATAGGGTTTGGACTGTACTTTTGTATGGTCACTTTAGCATTCATTTCTTGGAAATAGGTTGAATGAAGCCTCTCAAGATGAGATAAAATATATTTTACCTTGAGGCTGGATTTAGTAATCAAGTTTGTCTATTTTTTTTAAAGATGAAATTAGTATTTTTATGTTAAGTTTTAGTGTGAGATGTGTGAAGGCAGTAAGGATCACATTGTATTTCATTTAAGTTTTAGGAAATGCTTCTGCGTTCTTTCAAAGATTTTTTTAAAACTTCTTTGGCCTCAACTACATTTTGACATGCATGGTATAATGATTCTCCCTTGAAGTGAAATCTGTTTGGTTCTACACATTTTCAGAAGAATTGACTCTGGCTGAAGCTCTCCTATCATTAAACTGTGTAGTGGCGTGCATAATCAGGTCGTCGAGCTGCTCAGCACTAACAGCTGGCATGACAGGCTGTTGTAGGTGCACATTGTCACTGAGATGGTGAGGGCTCTCTTAGTTATACCTTTGTTCTGTTTCTCTGCGTCAGTAAAACCAGGGATTGGCTTATTGCCTTGGCTGATTTTTGTTGTTCATTTAATCAGAAATTATAGGAAATGAAATTCACTATATAGCTTTGAAATTTTTTAAAAGTTATACTCAAGAACACTGGAGCTAGATTTCTTTTAGCTAGAAGTATGGTTTTAAATTGTTTATATATTTGGTTGGCTACTATTTTACCATTCCCCTAAAGGTAAGGTAAATTATATAACCTTTAAGGCTGATTTCAAATGTGGCATGCAACAATGAAAAGATGGTTTTTCTTCTTATTAAGAGTTATCTTTGGTAATTGTAGGGTATGCTTTTTATTTTTGGTGTTTCTTAGTTATTAAATCTTTTTTTTTAAGTGAGGAGGTGAGATAGACTCCCACATGTGCCCTGACTGGGATCTACCTGGCAACCGCCATCTAGGGCTGCTGCTCGAATCACTCGAGCCACTGGCTGCAGGCGGGGAAAAGGGAGAGAAGGGGGAGAGAAGCAGATGGTGCTTTTCTTGTGTGCCCTGACTGGGAATCAAACCCGGGACAGCCATAGGCCAGGCTGATGCTCTATCCATTGAGCAACCAGCCAGGCCCACTTACTAAATCTTAAAAATGGATATTATTTTAAATATTTAAGAAAGCTTACTAATGTAATGTAGTTTCGGCCTATTAATCTTTTCTTATTTTATTTAGTTTTTTAAAAATTGTTCATTGATTTGAGAGAGAGAGGAACGAAAAGAGGAGGGAGGGGAGAAAGAACAAGTTAAGCACAAACTTGTTTCACTTAGGTGTTCTGTTTAGGTGTGCACTCATTGATTGCTTCTGAAACGTGCGTGCCCTGACTGGGTGTTGAACCCGCTACCTCTGGCGTGCTGGGTTGACACGTCATCTAATAAGCCACCTGGCCAGGGCTAGCCTATTAATCTTTTTTAAAAATTAAGTATTAGTAGCTGTAACTTTTACTAGAAAGTCTATAATGTCTGCATCTTGAATATATAATAAATCTTCTGTGGGAAAAATCTGTATTTCTCAGTTCTATTATTTTCTAATGACTCTACCTCAAGAGTTTTGTTGCAAGACACAACTAAATGTCATATGAGGATTCTCTTATTGCTTTAAAACTGTAAGATTAGTTTTATATGCCTGCTAAATTGTAATCAGGTGTTTTGGGATGGCAAATTCTAAAATAGATGTAACAGTAAAACTTTAATATATTGCAGGATTGCACAGATTTGTTTGGGAGTAATATGAAGTAGTTGAAATGAGAATATAGTCCCTGGAAAAATTCAGATTATTACAGAAATGTAAAATTAATTTAATGAACAAAATTTATGGAATATTCAGTTTTTAGGCTAGCACTGCTATTCTAAGCAAACATGTTTTTTTGTTTCTTAAAGGTTTATCATTCTGTAGGGGAGACTGACCTATAAACATGGAGTTACAATATGGTATGATGAACACAGTGATAAGAGGGGTGCACCAGGGTGCTGGGAAGAAGCGCCTCCCTCACATGAGTGGGGAGAAGGATTGTCAAGTCAAGAAAGGAATCAAGTCTGTTTTTGAGACCAGTTGGAATTTAAGCTAAAGTTTGAAAAGCAGGTAGCAAATTATCAGGTTAACAAATAGGACAAAGGTATTTAGTTAAAGGAAACAGGATATGAGAATAAGATGAACACACATAGAGTCATTAGTGTTGTGATGGGGGGCATGTGTGTGGTGGGGTGCGGTTGTAAGAGAGAAATTCTCTAAATCTTCCCCTCAGAGCTGCAGAAGCTAGCTGCTTAACATCAGTCTGCAGTTTACAAAGGTCTTCTGGTGATGGTTTGGAGACTAGATTTGAAGATCTTGATAGGAGTTACAGCAATCCAAGCTTACAATGTTGAGATGCAGATGAATTAGGAAGAGAAACTATGAGGGCTTGGTGAATGTAAGGTGGGGTATGAAGGCTGGTGAGAGAGTGAGAGAGACAAGGTTGGTTTCCTTTCTTTTTTCTTTTTTAAAGATTTTATTTATTGATTTTTGAGAGGAGAAATAGAAATGGGGAGGGGGGTCAGGGAGGAGTGGGAAGCATCAACTCATAGTAGTTGCTTCTTGTATGTGTCTTACCGGGCAAGCTGGGGTTTTGAACTGGCAACCTCAGTGTTCCAGGTCAATGCTTTACCCACTGTGCCACCACAGGTCAGGCTACAGGTTGGTTTCTGTCTTGGACACTTAGGTGGATGATAGTTCCTTTACCTGATTGGTTTCGGTGATAATGTCAGAGGTCAGATGGTGATTCTATTTGGCTTGTACTGACTTTGAAGAGCATATAAGCCGAGGTATTGTTTGGCAGTTGGGTTTGTTACAGTACTGATCCGAGGGATCTAGGGAGGGCAGCCTCACCTAGTGGGAGTTACAGAGTAAGAAGAGGGCAGAGTGGAGCATTTCAAAGGTCGATGGTGCCTAGATGAAAGATGGAGGAACCGCTAGGAAGGTAGGAAGAAAGGTAGGAGAATGTGGTTCTGCAGGAGTCAGTGGAAGAGGGAATTTAAGAAATTAAAGTGAGCCTGACCTGTGGTGGCGCAGGGGATGAATCGTCGACCTGGAAACGCTGAGGTTGTCAGTTAGAAACCCCGGGCTTGCCCAGTCAAGGCATGTATGGAAGTTGATGCTTCCTGCTCCTTCCCCCTTCTCTCTCTCTCTCTCTCTCTTTCTCTCTCCCCCCCCCTTCTAAAATGAATAGAATCTTAAAAAAATAAAAAATAAAGTTTTTACAAAGAAAAAAAGATTGGGAAACTGTACAGCAAGCAGCTTTAGCAACAAAGCAGTCATTTGTGAATCAAGAATACAGTATAACAAATTTCTTTGCTCTGAGAAAGTTTTAATGACCCTAAATCTCACTTACATGGATAGTAAAAGGAAAAGAAAAATTTAACTTTATTTGAGAAAGCATAGATAATGTAGAGATTCCTGTTTTTGTTTTTTTAAAAGTATATGTTTTTGAAAAGCAGGTAAATAGAGTACATGTAAACTAAGGAGTGTTGTATACTTTTGTTTCATTTTCATTTTTAGACTTATTTTTATATAAATTCTTAGTGCACATTACAGCTTTTAAAAAGTCAAATATGGCCCTAGCCGGTTGACTCAGTGGTAGAGTGTCGGCCCAGCATGTAGATGTCCCAGGTTTGATTCCTGGTCAGGACACACAGGAAAGCACCCATCTGCTTCTCCATCCTTTCCCCCTCTCCTTTCTGTCTCTCTCTTCCCCTCCCGCAGCCAAGGCTCCACCATAGCAAAGTTGGACTGGGTGCTGAGGATGGCTCCATGGCCTCTGCCTCAGGCACTAGAATGGCTCTGGTTGCAACGAAGCAACGCCCCCTGGCGGGCATGCCGGGTGGATCCCAGTCAGGTGTATGTGGGAGTATGTCTGCCTCCCCGCTTCTCACTTTGGAAAAATACAAAAAGAAAAAAAGTCAAATATAACTAGATAACAAAATCTGTATTATTTTAAATTACTGTCCTACTTTTTCTAGTCTGGATCTGGTCAACTGTGCATAGAGAATTGGAGAAATACTATAATGTGATTTTTAATAATTTTATATATATAAGGCAAATATAAAATGTGTAAATATATTAGGCAGATACTGCTAGAATTCATGAAAGGCACATTATTAAATATAAACATTTACACATTTTTAGAGCCTTATGTGTTCTATTCTATGGTATTTTAAAATTACTAATGGAATTTGTAAACTCTTATGAGTTATTATATGCATAAATAGCTAATAGCAGCCCTGGCCGATTGGCTCAGTGGCAGAGCGTCAGCCTGGTGTGCAGGAGTCCTGGGTTCGATTCCCAGCCAAGGCACACAGGAGAAGCACCCATCTGCTTCTCCACCCCTCCCCCTCTCCTTCCTCTCTGTTTCTCTCTTCCCCTCCCGCAGCCAAGGCTCCATTGGAGCAAAGTTGGCCTGGGCGCTGAGGATGGCTCTATGGCCTCTGCCTCAGGCGCTAGAATGGCTCTGGTTGTGGCAGAGCGACGCCCCAGAGGGGCAGAGCATCGCCCCCTGGTGGGCATGCCGGGTGGATCCCGGTCGGGCTCATGCGGGAGTCTGTCTGACTGTCTTTCCGTTTCCAACTTCAGAAAAAAAAAAAAATAGCTAATAGCTATTCAGATGTGTTATTTTCTAACTAAAAATATTTGTCTTATAATTTTGTAATTTTAAAGTATGTAAGTGGTTGCTCAAAATTTTAATATAGTTTTTTTTTTAAGTGAGAGGAGGGGAGACAGAGACAGACTTCTGTATGCACCTCGATGGGAATCCACCTGGCAAGGCCCCTACAGGGCTATGCTCTGCCCATCTGAGGCTGTTGCTGGGCAACTGAGCTATTTTTAGTACCTAAGGCAGAGGCTCCACAAAGCCATCCTCAGCACCTAGGGCCAATTCACTTGAACCAATCAAGCCATGGCTGGAGGAGGGAGGGAGGGAGGGAGGGAGGGAGAGAGAGAGAGAGAGAGAGAGAGAGAGAGAGAGAGAGAGAATGGGGGTGGGGTGAAGAAGCAGATAGTTGCTTCTCCTGTGTGTCCTGATCGGGAATTGAACCTGAGATATCCACACGCTGGGTCAAGGCTCTCTACCACTGAGCCACTGGCCAGGGCTGTTTTTTTTTTTTTTTTTAAAGATTTTATTTATTGATTTTACAGAGAGAAAGAAGACAGAGAGGTATGGGGTATAAGAAGTATCAACTCATAGTTGCTTCACTTTAGTTGTTCATTGATTGTTTGTCATATGTTCCTTGACCAGGCATGCCTAAGGTTTTGAACTGGTGACCTCAGTGTTCCAGGTCAACACTCTGTATCACCACAGGCCAGGCTATAGTGTTTTAATTATATTTGGTTTTCTAATATTTTAAGCAATACAAATGTTTCTATTAAGTTTATAATTTTTTTTAAAATTCTTTTTTTCTTAAGAATTTATAAGATATTCTTGACATCATGTGTATAAAAGATGATCTGAAAAGAAAACAATTCAATAGTATCATTAAAAAGTAGCCTTTTCCACAAGTCGATATATAGATTTTAAAACAATTTTATATTTTCATTCAACATGTTTAAACCTTCTAAGAGAAAATGCAGAAGGTTCTCATTCTTACCTCTTTGTCTTCCATCTTAGTACCATTTCACAGTGGCAAAGAAGAAGAGCTGTCAGTTTAAATGTTTCTTTGACTCTATTTAAATTAATCTTGATGCTCTGTGCCTCTTGCACACACATATTCTCTAATTCCTGCTGGAGATCTTCCTCGAGGTAGCCATGAATGAAAATATATTTTGCATGTCATTAACAGTATTGCAAGAGAAATTTTATGGTTAGAATTTTTCAGTAAAATCTACTTGGAGAGTATCAATTTAATAAAAGTCCATTGTAGATTTAATGTGGTGCATTTCCTTCTGGTTCTAGGTGATGGTAGTCTTATTTGTCCCATGTTATGGTCAAACACTTTCATACTAATTATATGTAATATTTCATTTTATTACAAAAGTCAGACTTAGCTTCATCTTAGGTGCTCATACTTTTAAAAATGTGTATTTTCTTTAACACAATTTAGTATGTGTCTTGTTACTGAATGAGAGTTTATTCACTTAAAAAAAGTTGTTTCTACCTTGGAATAAAGGCAGACAGATGGTATGCAGTTTGTAGCTCAGTGGAGTGGAATGAATAATGAAGTTTTAATTTTTTGTATGTTTATATTTGATTTATTTTGTTTTACTCTTCTAGTTTCTAAATGTTTGATGTAAAATATTCAAACTCATTTTGTACTTCTGATTTAGGTTCAACCTTAAAGTGCAATTGCAGATTCTAGCAAGCTTCATGCTCACTGGAGTTTCTGGAGGTGCAAAGTATGCTCAGAATGGACAACTTTTTGGTCGCTTTAAGCTTACAGAAACGCTTTCTGAAGATACTTTGGCTGGACGGCTGGTGATGACCAAAGTCAATGCTGTTTATTTATTACCAGTCCCTAAAGAGAAGTTAGTACAGACCCAGGGAACCAAAGAGAAGGTTTATGAAGCTACTATTGAAGAAAAAACAAAAGAATATATATTTTTAAGGCTATCCAGGGAATACTGTGAAGAACTTACTCTTCGGCCTGATTGTGATACACAGGTATGTCTGGAGGGTGGTGGAGTCTCCTTATCCGTGACATTCTTCTGGTTTGGTTTCTCTTCTTTCTAACCGGAAGTGGTATTGTACTGATGGGTGGAGAATCGAACCTTTGCTCACTCTCAGAGAAAATCAGTTCTCTTCAATCTAAGTAACACTTGAAATGTTCCAGTTTTATACAAGGCAGTTTTAAATCAGCTATAGAGGAACAGTTGACAGGAAACTAAGTTGCATCTTGGGACAGTTCTCCTCTTGAGTTGTATCTGCTCCTGTCCTCCTTGTCTTTATGGGTTCTTAGGTGAACTGTGTGTTCAGTCTGCCATATTTAACTGGAAAGCTAATATTTTTTCTTCTTCACCATAAAATGGTGAGTATTATTTATTCATAGTAAGTTGATACAGTGTCTTAGGGCTAGAGCTTTTTTTTTTTTTATCACTTAAGGGATCTTTCACAGATGTTCTATGGATTGTATCAAATGTAGTCTTCATAGGAATGGTGTGATCAGATAATCTTTTCTAAAGATTAAGTAATTTGCAAGTGGCTCAGTTTATTTAGGTATGAAATGAAGGTAATAATAGTATATATAACATTGGTACTATTAAGTGACATAATCTATGTAAAGTGTTCATTATAGTGCCTGGCCCTAAATGAACTAAGCAAATATTAGCCATGATAATTATTATTAGAATATAATTATTCTTTAAAAGAATCTCTAAACTTGGTTCCCCTAAAAGATTGTCTCCACAAAGTATTCTATCTAGTGAGCTGCAGGTGCTGTTTATTTTAATGCTTAAAAAAATTTTTTTTATCTTGTGTTTTAGGTTGAACTTCAGTTTCAGTTAAATCGATTACCCCTCTGTGAAATGCATTATGCGCTAGATAGGATCAAGGATAATGGGATTTTATTTCCAGACATCACTATGACTCCCACCATACCTTGGAGTCCCAACAGGTATGATAAGGAGCTATCTCATTGATGGAAGTTATGTTAATGATAAATAAAATATCTGTATCAAATAACTCATGCATACTTCTGTAAGAAAGTTTCTCTGTATTCTTCAGGAGACATTTTATTAGTTGAGAAACAAGAGTAAAAGAACCCTTTAAGAATGAAACATTTTGCCTGACCAGGCAGTGGTGCTGTGGATAGAGCATCAGACTGGGATGCAGAGGACCCAGGTTCGAGACCCCGAGGTCGCCAGCTTGAGCGCAGACTCATCTGGCTTGAGCAAAAAGCTCACCAGCTTGGACCCCAGGTCACAGGCTCAAGCGGGGGTTGCTTGGTCTGCTGAAAGCCCATGGTCAAGGCACATGTGAGAGAGCAATCAATGAACAACTAAGGTGTCGCAACGAAAAACTGATGATTGATGCTTCTCATCTCTCTCCATTCTTGTCTGTCTGTCCCTATCTATCCCTCTCTCTGACTCTTTCTTGGTCCCTGTAAAAAAAAAGAAAATAAAAAAAGAGAGAATGAAACATTTTCCTGACTGGTGGTGGCGCAGTGGAGAGAACGTGGACCCAGAGAGTCCGGATTTCCAGCTCTATTCCGGGGTTGCTGACTTGAGCTGATATAGTCAGCTTGAGCCTGGGATTGCTGGCTCCTGGATCCCAGGTTTGCCTTTTTGAGCCCAGGGTTCGTCAGTTTAATCCTGAGGTTGTCAGCTTGATCCTGAGATCACCAGCTTGATCCTGAGGTCACAAGCTTGAGTCCAAGGTTGTGGGTCAGATTCCTGGTGAAGGAACTCCTTGGTCATGGCACGTATGAGAAGCAGTCAGTGGCTGCACAACTATGGAATAACAAGTTGATGCTTCTCTCTTTCTCTCCTCTCTCTTTCTCTCTCTCTCCCCCTCTCTCTGCCTCTTCCCTTCCTTTGACCCTCCCCCTCCTTTCTCAAGTTAATGGTTGTGTAAATATTTTTCTGCTTAAATTCTATTTGGCATGTTTTTACATAGTGTCGTTAAATATACTTCTCTTTTGTTTCCAGAGTGACAGCAGTGATGCCCGTGTGACTGCATCTTTCTTTTCATCAGGTTTTATTCTCTTGCCCACTGCCCCTGCTTAGCTCACTCCCATCTTTCTTTTTTTTTTTTAAATCTCAGTTGCTCTACACAATAGAAGCTTATTTCGCAGTTGTCAATTCAGTCATGGTAGGGTGTCTCTCTTCCATCTTTGATGGAGGCTCTGTTGTCTTTAATAAGTGGTTTCCAAGGTCACCATGGGTGTTGGCCTCCAGCTGGCAGCTGAGGAAGAGTGAGCACAGCACCCTGGAGGAAGTTCGTGTGGGCCAGGTGCAGGTAGCTCGTGTCTCTTCCCCTCACATTTAATTTCTCCAGTCTTAAAAACAGAACAGAACAAAACAAAATATGCTTTCTGCCATAAAACCAAATAATTTCTCCCCTGTTTTCACTTACCCTCACTATTCTATCTCTATTTTTATTTATTTATTTTTAAAAAGATTTTATTTATTGATTTTAATTTTGGAGAGAGGAGAGAGAAGATGGGGCAGGAACGGGAAGCATCAACTCTAGTACCGTAGTTGCTTCTTTTTTTTTTTTTTTAAAGATTTAAAAAAAAATTTATTCATTATAGAGAGGGGAGAGAGAGAGAAGGGGGAGGAGCAGGAAGCATCAACTCCCATATGTGCCTTGACCAGGCAAGCCCAGGGTTTTGAATCAGCAACCTCAGCGTTTCCAGGTTGATGCTTTATCCACTGTGCCGCCACAGGCCAGGCCCTATTTTTATTTTTATTGCCAGAATTCTTGAGCAGAAATAGTCTACAGATTCCCAGTATTCTTATTTATTCATTCTGTAATCTTGTGTATTCCACTTCCTCATGCCCCTGAAAGTAGTCATTGATCTATGGATGGTAGAAATGCAGTGACATCTTCTCAGTGCTCATTTGATTCAGCTTCTCTGCGTCCTGCGCTTCCTCCCAGTTACAGCCCATGCCCCACTTAGGGCCGGGCTATTTCAGTCCCTCCTGGTCGGCCTTGCCTCCCGCTGCCTGTGTCTCTGTTCTCTAGGCCAGCTTTCATATTTCTTTCAGAGTGAGTTTGCTAAAATAATCATTTCATTTCACTTTATACATCTCTGAAGGCTTCTTTTTGATTTGTAGATAACAACGTCTGAGCTACCTGATACCAAACTCTGTTATGTGGTCTCATTGACAGCACTTTCCAACAGTATCTTTCTAGTTTCTGTTACTTTTTTCTATTTGACACCCTTTTCCCCCTCTAAATCCCCATGCTCTAGTCATATTGAATTACCTTGAAGTTTGTTAAATATGTCCTACACTTATTTGCCTCCTTATTTTTTAAAAACTTCTTAAAAATATTTGTAAGTTCTAATAAAATCTGTCACATAAAACTTACATCTTAATAATTTTTAAGTGTCTAGTTCAGTAGTGCTAAGTATACTCACATTGTTATGCAATCCATCAGCAGAACTTTCTCACCTTGCACAACTGCAACTTTATACTCATCTTAGTCCACTCTCTCTTCCCAGCCTGTCTTCTTCTCATCTGTAAGTGATAGTCTCTGCCTGAAATAATCCTTGCTTAATGATCTGTTGAAGATTTGTCTGTCTTTCAATATGTAGTCCAGCTCAAGTGCTCTCTCCTTCAAGTAGATAAATCTTACTGTTTTATTATTTGAATAATATTTATTGAGTGCCTACTGTATATTAAGTCCAGTCATTTTTGTGTTTTTGAGCATAATTTCATTCATTTTTGTCAATTGCACATTTCTACTGTTTTCATTAGATTCTGAACTTCTAAAATTTTATTTTTAAATTTTTATTGATTTGAGGGAGAGAGAGACAGACAGAAAGGGAGAGAGAGGGAGGAGAGAGAGTGAGAAGCATCAACTTGAAATTGTTTCACTTTAGTTGTTCATTGATTGTTTCTCATATGTGCCTTGACTGGAAGGGGGGGTTCAAGCCAAGCCAGTGACCCCTTTCGCAAGCCAGTGACCTTGAGCTGAAGCCAGCAACGTTTAGGCTCAAGCCAGCGACCATGGGATCACTCAAGCCGGCGACCACACACTCAAGCCAGATGAGCCTGTGCTCAAGCCGGCAACCTCGGAGTTTCAAACCTGAGATCTCTGTTCCAGGTCGACATTTTATCCACTGTGCCACGACTGATCAGACTAATTATAAATATTAATTGAAATGTATCTGGGTCTCAGAACATACCGAGAAATCATTAGCCATTTAAAATCTTTTCTGGAATAAGGTAGAATATAGATAAATAAATGAAGTTGAGAAATTATTCTTGGGCATGTAGTATATAAATTAATTATAACAATGCATTAGACCAGGGTATAAAAGAACCTAGAATTAATTTGACTCAGGGAATAAAATAACACTATTTTATTCATAATAAACTTGAAGAGACTTTATAATTGTTTTAAATTGTGAAAATGAGAGACCACTCTTACCAGCATGTAAATCTTTTTCCCTTTATTTAATAGTTAGAACAATAATAAAGTCAATTTGGTTTACTCATTGGCTTTCTATACATGTTCATCATTCATGACCAGAAACTAGAGAATTGACCAACATTGTTAAAATTTCTGATCTGCTCTGCAGCATTTATATACACTGAAACTGTTGATAAGTAGCATGGGTTATATAAACAAAGAAATAGGGACATGTTTTAGAATTATAACCATAAATCCATTATTAGTCTTAGATTTATACTTATGTATATAATCTAATATCTCTTCATTAATAAGTTCATTAAAGTTCCCAAATTTGAAAAATTAGGTTGTTTTTAAAACTTTTCCTTGATTTTTGAAAGTGTACTGGCCACGTCATATCTCATTTTTCTGAAATCCTCAGAAGCAAACATTAATTGAGCACTTACTGCTCAATTATTTTTCTATCAACTTGTATGTGTTATCTCATTTAATCTTTATAATAACCATCTGATACAAATATCATTATCTCCATGTACATATAAAGGAACCTTGGGGTCAGATATCATAGAATCGTAGTAATCAGGTATTGATGCAGGTAACAGTTTACTGACCTAACTGGCTTCAATATGTAGAGCTAGAGGCCCAGAGGTAGGTCCAGGATCTCAGCAGTGCTGGCAAGGACTGTGGTTCCTCCTCCTCCCTGCCATACACAGCATGTTGGTTTTCTTCTGGATGCCTGTTGCCGCATGATGGTAAGATGGCTGCTGCAGCTTTATGTACTGTGGTCTCATTTCAGCCAGGCAAAGGAGGAAGGCAAGGTAGCAGAAAGGGCTTGTTTCTAGTGAGACTTTATTTTTGTTTTATTGGGTATAAAAGTCCTTATGAGGAACTTCATCCTACCTCTCATTGACTGAAATTGGTTCTCCCGCAGAGGAGGCTGGGAAACAGTGTTAGAGCTGCCTAAGTTCAGTAGAGGAAAGGCAGAAATGGTGCTGTGGGTGGTTTGCCGTGGGTGGTTTGGGGTAACCATTCCATAGTGTCTGCCAGGTGTATTAGATCTGTACTTAGCAGTCACCTACAAAGCTTCCTGGTTTGTGGAAAGTGGAACATTGCCGGGGACTGGGAGGGTTTTGAGTAAATAAGCTGGTTAATGCTTAACTCTTTGGAGTAAAATGCTTGAGCTTTAGTGACTGGTTTCCAGGAACTCTACCGTCACTGGTCAGAGTCCTTTTATTTTTTACTTAGAAAGTTTTAGATTTCAGAAAAATAGGTAATGGCATGTTTATATGGCCAGTGTTTGTTTTCTACAGTTTTACATTTTTTAGGAGAATTTTGTTTAAAATTATCTATCATAATGATATTTTACAACTAAGGGTTGTGAAGATTGTTCCCGGTTTAAGTAGGGTGCAGCCTCACAGGGAAGGAATTTTCACTACTCCATGTCCTGCTATTTTGGGGTTATTTTGTAGGCACTTAGCAAATTTTCTAAGTCTCTTTACACACCCTCCCTATTTTGGTTCACATCCCTCTCATTTTTACCATAGTTGTTGCAATATCTACTATTTTAATTGAAGTTGTGAGAAAGAATGCTGTTGATGCTCCACTTGGTTTGATCCCTCACAGCACCTGCTGTCCATTTAAACCCTCAAACCCTCGCCAAGTCATAGAAGGGACACTGGGCAGTGGGCTCTCATTACAGCAGCCATTTGTGCTGCTGTGACAGGTGTTCTTGACGCTGAAAAATGGGATATATGTATATTGTTTGTGCGTGTGAAAATATTAGAAAACATTTCATGTAGTTTGGCTTTACAAAAACCTATTTTCTGAATTAAGAACTTTATTTTTCAATGTTCTCTTAATCAGGGACATACAGGCTTCTTCCTTTTCCCTTTATTTTAAATTTCAGTAAAGGATCTTTCAACGGATTAGAATTTGGAAATCAGTTAGTTTCCCTTTTGCATTCTATTTGCTATGCAAAGAAACTACTACTTCATTATTACCAGGAAAAAAATTATCTCATGCCTTTACGCAGCAGAGGGAAAATACATCTCAGAGACACTGTCATTACTATATATAGACTTGGCAGAAACTACACTAATAGTGTATGATGTCTTTCAGTGACTTATCAAAATCTTTTTGCACTTGGACTAGGACAAGATAACTAAAGTGAGTTTGATCAACATAGTAAATGTGTTACACACTCTGTTGGGTTATTTTCTAAGAAATAGTTTTAGAATAAGCATTTATTTTTATAGATGCTATGTTATTTCAGTATTTTTAATGACTCAGTGAAATTTAGGATACTTCTGTGTTGTGTTCTGCTTGTCAATAAGGTGTATTTGTTTAAAATAGCTTAAATTTTTATTTTCTGCAGACAGTGGGATGAACAGTTGGATCCTCGACTAAATGCAAAACAGAAAGAGGCTGTTCTGGCCATTACGACCCCACTGTCAATCCAGCTGCCTCCTGTTCTCATCATCGGCCCCTATGGGACAGGCAAGACCTTCACGCTAGCTCAGGCCGTCAAGCACATACTCCAGCAGCAGGAGACAAGGTGAGAAGGTGGCTTGTGGACTCCACGCCCATTAGCAGGGCACGACCTTTGTCCTTGTTGTGAATACAGAGGGAGGGGTTCGCAAGACAAGTTTTCATTCAGCTTGTAAACATTTTTAAATAAAGAGAAAAACACCCACACTCAACCTTGAAAGCACTTGAATTTGAAATCTCTTAAAACATACTGTTTTTAAAAACCAACAGCCTAGAGAATGATGGCTTTTAAACAGCCAGACAAACTTTTTGTCTGCTAAAGAATTGTGATCTGATTTAGCCAAAGAGCTGAAGTTTCTAAAAGTAATTTTATATGCTAGACTTAGTAATAATTTTAGGGAACTTATTTTCTTTAGAGCCTGAAGAATAATATAATTTACTTAAAGCATTGTTCAGTAATATGCTAGAGGTTACTGAGTAGGTTGAGGGGAATGTATAATGTTAAGATGGCCACTGCTTTTTTTTTTTTTGGTATTCTACTGCTTGAATAGTTTTGTGTTTTATCATTCTTTTTATTTGCACCATTTATTTCAGCAGGATTCTCATTTGCACCCATTCTAATAGTGCTGCTGATCTCTACATAAAGGATTATTTACATCCATATGTAGAAGCAGGCAATCCCCAGGCAAGACCTCTCAGGTATTTTTTAAGGTTTATTATGTATCTGTATCATACTTTATTATTCTTAAGAAAAGGTGTCTGTAAATATTTTAGCAACTTTCAGATATCAAACAATCTTGAACTCTGCATTGGCACTTGGAGGTTATGCCTTTTTAAGAAACCATTTAAATTAAGGAAAAATTGAAAAATCTTTGACCATTAAGTAAAAGAGAAAGACATCCTTTTTTAAGTTTTGTATATAAAATTGTTGTTATAGTCTGAGCTCATTTTGATGTGTATTTTTAAAAGCTGCTATGGTGAAGTGATATAAATATGATTTACATAAAATGTAATTAAGATTCTAGTATGTTTTGCATGGCAGAGTAGTCATGCAGTGATAGTTCTTTATGGAAATAAGATTTGGACTGTGCTCATGCAAATAATTCATAAAACCTACACTTTAGAGAAGTTTGAAATATTTAAGTGATTTGTGCAACAAAATATAATTGACTGGTTTTACAACTTTTTGCAAAGTGTCCAAGAAAATTTCAAGTTGCTGTAGAAAGGCTCTTTCAGTGTATATGGATATGAAATATAATTAAATATAGGATTGTGGGGGAATAAAATCCTTTTCTTCAGAAAACAATAAAGAGTCATTAAATGGTTTTATTATACCATTTGCTTTCATTGTTATATGAATTAATGTTTAGTTTTGCCATTTTACAAACTAATATATCATGCCCTGTATTATTTGAATACAATTATTGTTTACAAATTAATTTCTAACCACACTTTTGAATCATAATTCACTAACTTTTTATTTGTTGGGCCTATGCATGGAAAAGTGAAAATTTTCTATTTAATTCTTTAATCGCCATAGCCAAAGTTGTTTGAATGATTTTATAGTACATTTTAACAAAAGAGAAAAAAGTGGCATGGCCTGTGAACACAGGTTTTTATGCCATACTTTGTTTTTACTCTGGAAAATTAGAGCAGAAGTAATTATTTTTAATATAATCCAATTGTGTTTAATAATAAGAAAACATCACATGTATACAATCACTATAAATGAAAATGTGGTATTTTCCAGTAGGTAAATATATTGTCGATATCTAGTTTGCTTCAGATTCTAATCTTTTTTAGCTTAAGGGAAAATTGGATAGCTAATAGGATTTTGCTTGCTTCATTGTTGGTAGAGTATGTGCATGTGTTTCTGTCTCTCTGTGTGTTATATGTAGAAACCATGGCAATCTCAATTATCATGGTGTACTTGGCTTGAAAAACAATGGATAAAAGCATCTCAAATTTTGGTCAACTGAGCATAGTTTATTTGACATGTGGGGCAGTAGAGCCGTTGTTGATAAACATTAAAATCCATCATTTGACTAGCATGATGCTTAGCTTTCCCATATAAAATTATGTTTTGGTGGTTATGAGTCAACATGTAGTACATTTAAAGTATAGAATAAATTATGTTCCTATAAGGTATATGTGTAGCTATAATGGCCCAAAGTCAGAAACTTGCCATCTAGCAGAAAATCTTACCTCCCTGCAAATCACGAGAATGGTTTAGTCAAGGTGGAAAAATATATAAGTATATTTAAATACAAATTTTATGTTATTTCATTTAGTAAATGGAATAAAATAAGAAAAGAGTTGATTTCCCTTAAGTATTTTTTTATGTGGCCTTACATTTTCACAATAGTTTTTCTCTTTGGAAAGGTATTCATTTGTGAATGTATATCCTATGAGGATTAATGCATTGAAATGTTAGGATTTATTGGCACTAAAAACATGTTTAAAATTTTTGCATCTCATAGATACGATATTGGTTATTTTCATAAAGTTTGCAGTTATTCCTATCATAGCAATGTTTTTAAAAGTTTTTAAATTAAAAAAATGTTTTTTCCATTGATTTAAGAGGGGGAGAGAAGTGAAGGAGAGAGACAGAGAAAGGGAGAGAGGGAGGAGAGGGAAGGGAGAGAGAAAAAGAGAGAAAAGCATCAACCTGTTGTTCCACTCAGTTGTGCACTCATTGGTTGCTTCTCCTATATTCTCTTGTATGCCCTGACCGGTGATTGAACCTGCAACCTTGGTGCACCAGGATGGCGCTCTATCCAATGAACCACCTGGCTAGGGCCAAAAAAATGTGGTTTTCTAAAAAAAATTTATTTATTTTAGGGGTGGGGGTAGAACGAGAAGCATTATTTCATAGTTGCTTCACTTTAGTTCATTGATTGCTTATCGTATGTGCCTTGACTGGGCAAGCCCAGGGTTTCAAATCGGCGACCTCAGCATTCCAGGTCAACACTTTTATCTACTGCACCACCACAGATCAGGCAAAAATAATGTTTTAAAATACATTCCTGGCACCCTGATCATATAGCTCGGTTGGCTAGAGCATCATGCTGAAGCACAGAGGCTGTCAGGGCACGTACAGGAACAGATCAGTGTTTCTGTCGTCTCTGTCTCTCTCTCTCTTTTCCTCTCTCTCTAAAATCAATAAAATACACATTTAAAAAAATACAATAAAATACATTCCTGGCCCTGGCTGGTTGGCTCAGTGGTAGAGCATCGGCCTGGTGTATGAATGTCCTGGGTTCGATTCCTGGCCAGGGCATTCAGGAGAAGCAGCCATCTGCTTCTCCACCCCTTCCTCTTTTCTCTCTCTCTCTCTCTCTCTCTCTCTCTCTCTCTCTCTCTCTCTCTTCCCCTCCTGCAGCCAAGGCTCCATTGGAGCAAAGTTGGCCTGGGCACTGAGGATGGCTCCATGGCTTCCGCCTCAGGTGCTAGAATGGTTCCAGTTGCAACAGAGCCACTCCCCAGATGGGCAGAGCATTGCCTCCTGGTGGGCATGCCAGGTGGATCCCGGTTGGGCGCAAGCTGGAGTCTGTCTCTCTACCTCCCTGCTTCTCACGTCAGAAAAAATACAAAAATAAATAAATAAATAAATAAAATAAATAAAATACATTTCTTTCTTACAATTTATATTTAGAGACATTTATGAAATAATTTTTTTTTTTTTTTTTTTTTTTTTTTTGCTCAGGTTTAAAGAAGACAGCCAGTTTTAAATGTTTGATGGAGGTTACAATACATTTTGGAAGATCATGAGATTACTTTTTGTGCATTTTACATTTGAGCTGCCTGGGCAAATATTAAATAAAGAGTTAGATATGCATCTAGGAGCTCAGAGATAGGTCTTGGTTGGAAAGAGAAAAAGGTGTGATTCCTTAGGGCATTGAAGCCAAGGGCCTGGATGGAATTGTCAGGGGCGAGGACAGAGCTTGATAAGAGGAGAGAGCCAAGATTAGGACTTGAGAACCCTAACCTGGGGAGGGAGAAAGCAAGTGGGAAGATCGAGTCATGGAGCTCTAGGAAAAGTGTTTCAGATAGGAAGCAGCCACAGAACTGGATGCTGCAAATACATCAGGTAACCTGATGGGCCTGGAAAATGTCCAAAAGATTGAGTGGCACGGAAGTTTTATGCCCCTTGATTGCACCCCCACTTTTGCGTTCTTTCCTGATTTGGCTGAACCTTCCTGCTCTCTCCTTTACTGTATTGTTCTTTTCTGGTCTCTAAGTGCTGGTGTGGCCCATCACTCGTTCTTCCAACTAGTTTGTTTTTTTTATCTACACTTACTCCAGGTGATCTCATCCAGTTTTCAGATTTAAGTGTTACTCCAGTTGTATATTTCTCGTCCCAGGTATTCTTCCTGATTTTGAAACTTATATATACCTCTGCTTACTGGACATCTCCAATAGGATGTCTGCTAATGAATATATCCGAAATTGAGTTCTCAATCTCCGTGCGCCCAGATCTGTTTCTCCCTTTACTACCTTTGTAAACCCTCCTGCCATCCATCTAGGTTCAGAGGCATGAGATTACCCTTATTCTTCAATTCTACATCTAGTTCATCAGTAAATTCTGTCAACATGACTCTCAGCATGTGGAGTAGTGCATTGGACCATTTTCACATCTCCACTGTTACCATCTTACATCAGCTATCATCTTTTCTTGTCCAGACCTTACCGCAACCTTCTCACTGGTCTTCCTGCTTCTGTCTTTTGCTCCTGACTTTGTTCCAATCAGTGTATGTTGCAGCCAGCTGTATTGCTTGTGAGAGCCAATCAGGTTCTTGTCTTCCATGTTCAGTGACATCATATAGTAGCTTGAAATTGGTCATAGTAGTAGGCTTTATACCACAGAAATCAGCGAATTAATCATTCCCACCCTGACTTCAGAACTGGTTGAACATTTACCAGCATACCAATTTCCAGTCCTCCCTCCCCCAAACAATATATTCTGTCTAGAGGCACAAAGTGGTCCTTGAATAACATAAGTCATGTCATGTGACTGCCCTGTCAAAACTCTCTGCTGGCTTTCCATTAAAGTTTGAGGAAATCGGAAGCCTTTATGAAAGCTTGCAGGCCATGTGATTTGCTCTGTGCTAAAACACAGACACCGAGTAGATTTTTGTTATATGGGTGGGAGGGCGGATAGATGGAAAGGTTGTTTTTGTACCAGTTTAGTAATCTGCATGAGGCCTACTAATATTTTTCTTTTGCAATCAATGGAGGAGATCCTATTTCTTAAGATTATCTGATTGTCCAAAATTTATATTGATTTTTAAATTTCTAGAACATTAGAGGTCTATTTAAATATAGATATAAGAATATATTCTAAAGTGAAATGCAGATATTTTTAAATTTCTGTTGTAATTCTATACGCAATTCTGTTGTAAATTAGCATAGATAATTAAAACGGAATAAGTATATTTTTCTAAGAATTTTCTAGGAAAAAAAAATTCCCAATGGAATGCTCTGAACTTAAACAGCAATGCTTATGGAACTATTTGCATGGCATTCTATTATAAGGTCAATCTGAATACAAAAATTAGAGGTTTATTTTATGGTAGTGCGTTATGCTTTCTGTTTGACTCTTTTGGTAGGGGCAGGTCACAGTTGTTCGTTAAATTCTAATCCAGTAGAGTGCTAACAGTTACCAGGATTATTTCTAATTTCCAGATATTGTGGTCTTAAGTAATAATGTCAATAGTTTGATGATCAGGTGCTGGTAAGATCTTAATAAATACAAATAGAAAATATTGTCTTCTTTTATAGGGTATATTTCAGAAATCGCTGGGTAAAGACTGTTCACCCAGTTGTGCATCAGTACTGTTTGATCTCAAGCGCACATTCCACCTTTCAGATGCCACAGAAGGAAGATATTCTTAAGCACCGAGTGGTGGTTGTTACATTGAACACTTCCCAGTACCTCTGTCAGTTGGACCTTGAACCTGGTATGCTGACTCAGACATAGACCGGGGGGGGGGGGGTCCCTGAATGCTTAGGGGTTCTGCATTCAGTCTAGACCAGGCGTTGGCAAACTGCAGACTGTGGGCTCTGGTTTGTTTTATATATAAAATTTTTTTTGCATGGAACACAGCCAGGCTAT
Source organism: Saccopteryx leptura (assembly GCF_036850995.1). Lineage (NCBI taxonomy): Eukaryota > Metazoa > Chordata > Mammalia > Chiroptera > Emballonuridae > Saccopteryx > Saccopteryx leptura. Next base: position 164,609,320 of record NC_089507.1, read on the forward strand.
TTATTTACCTGTTTATTACCAAAAGATTCTTTTATGCTACAACAGCCTAATCACATAGTTGTAACAGAGATTGTACGGGCAGCAAAACCTATAAGTATATACTGTTTGGTCCTTTACAAAAAATGGAAATTGTCAACCCTATTTTAGACATTTTAGTGACTTCTAGTATATTTATTCTCTAATTGATCAGATGGTATTTGTTTACTATTGATCATGTGAAAAATTAACATTTGGACAGTGTTGGTGTTATTTACAAGTTTTCTTGTTTTTGTCTTAAAGTACTTTTGTGTTGTACATTGTAGAGACAACAATCATGATAGGTTTTTTTTAACATATTGTTGAGATTATTGTAAGACAGAAACTATGTAAAATTAATGTTATACAAAGTACAGATATAAGGTGGCAAGGAATTCTGGTAAATATAGCAGAACTTAACCATCAAAAGGTGGTGTCACTTTAAGCTAGTTTCTTGGGAAGAATATTCATTTATTGCTGCCATATTATAATTGTTGGCATTGCTCAACACTTTTTTTCTTTCTCCTTTTGGAATTGCTTTTAGAGCCAGTGACAAATTCTTTTGAACATCCTGGAAGGTAGAGAGACTGTTCTCTTCATCTGGTATTCCTGGCACCTGCCCCAGGATAAAGAAACCTGGAGGCTCTTGATAAACTCTCTTTATCTTAAATGAATGAATGGTGGTCATTCTTTCTTTTTTTGAGGGTAGATTTAATTTTTTAAAAAAGTTTCAAACATGTAAGTCTTTCTGAGACTGGTAAATATGGTAGGTAGGTGATCAAACTGAGCAATAAATACCTCTAGGGGTTAAAAAAAAGAGACATGCCTCTCAGTAATGAGACTTATTTTCTTGTGCATGCAGCTCATAGCTGGCTGGTGAGGGCAGTTATAAAAGCAGAGTTTCAAAAATGTTTTGAACAGTGACTGCATCATTGGAATGAGTTATATTTCTTCCCAACTGACTTCTTTGAATGGAACAACACTTATTTGAAATGTAAATTTTGGTATGTTTATTTAACAATCGGTCTCATTACTTTATGATTATACTCTGCATATTTGCTGTGTAGATTAAATATCCAAACCTCCTAAACAGTTAAGTTTTGTGAGAAAGAGCAAAGAATGGCTTTAAAGAGCAAGAGTATAGAAAAATACTTATTAGAAGTCAACTGTGCTTTGTTCTGGGTGTTTATACTTTACTTTATTTCATTCAATTCTCATATGGAGGGTTATTGTACAGATGAGAAAATTAAGGTTCAGGAAGAATCAGTTTGATTAATTCAAGTTACCTTTACTAACTTCAGCAATAGGTATAATAACTTTATGATTTTTTAGTTCCTGATTCAAGCCTAGCTCTATTTAATTAAAATATTATCTAATGAAAACAGTAGATTTCTTTTTCACTAGTCTCAGTTTTTTCCAGTTTAATTCATTGTTTATATAATCATCTTCCTTAATTAGTCATGTGGAACAAAAAGCACAGATTCTCTCAGCAGGGAGAAAAATGCATGTGTCCATATCTTGCTTGAGCCACTGTGGGTAAATAGACAATAGTTATTAATACTTGTACTGTGAACCATCGCTGTTTGTTTAAATGGATGATCTTGAGGGTTATTATTGCCATTCAGTAAGATGTAGAAAGTTCCCTACTTAAAAACAAATTGCATTAAAAAATTGTGTGAACAGATTGTCTGGAATTTGTTTATATTTGTAGAAATAGGGATGGAAATAGAGGATAGGTTCTAGGGCCCCCTCATAGTAGGCTGATTACTTCGGAGAGTTGAGGAGCTACTTTGTGTTCTTTGCTACATTAGGAAAAACAGGGCCCCCTTCTAACCTTGGGGAGTTAGCAGTAGGAGACAGCTTTTTCTTTTTTCACGTTGAAACAGCAAGGAGATTTTTGCCTCTTTCTCCCCTTTTAGGGGCAGAGGGGCTTCGTCTTCGTTCTGGGCACAGATTTCTGTGCACTGGTGAGAGTGGTGGCAGCAACTGAGCTGTAGGGTGCCTACTGGTGCAGGTGTTTGCATCTGGGGACTTTGCATAATGAGTATTTTTAATATTTGTTATTAGTCTTTTTTTTTTGTTTCAGACTGGTGTGTTTTCAGGGTAGAGTCTTAGACTTAAAAAAAATAATGTTTTATGTATATATATATATACACACACATACACATAGGGTGGGGCAAAAGTAGGTTTTCAGTTGAATGGAAAATAATACAATACTTAACAAATAATACAAGAATGAACTGTGTTTTATGTAATCACAACTACAAACGTCCTTTTGCCTCCCCTCCAATATACACACACAAACACACACACACACACAGAGTAAATCTAAATAATTAAATTAGTGAATATGCTAATAGGTTAACTTTGGTTTTAAAGTTGGATTATAACTTTCTCCTTTATATTAGATTTTGGGTATGACTTTATTTTAATGTCCAATATGCATGTTTAGGTTAAAGTTATGTATAAACTACCATTGCTTTATTTTTTGGCATTTCACCATAACATAGTGAAAGAACTTGGGGCCTATTAGTGTTTTGATGCCAGCTCTTCTTTTTTGGTGAAAAGCCACTATTCAGCACTTTAAATTTTATTTATTTATTTTTTTTTACAGAAAGCGAGAGTCAGAGAGAGGGATAGATAGGGACAGACAGACAGAAACTCAGAGAGATGAGAAGCATCAATCATCAGTTTTTTGTTGTGACACATTAGTTATTCATTGATTGCTTTCTCATATGTGCCTTGACCGTGGGGCTACAGCAGACCGAGTAACCCCTTGCTCAAGGCAGCGACCTTGGGTCCAAGCTGGTGAGCTTTGCTCAAACCAGATGAGCCAATGCTTAAGCTGGCGACCTTGGGGTCTCGAACCTGGGTCCTCTGCATCCCAGTCAACGCTCTATCAATTGCGCCACCACCCGGTCAGGCAAAATATTTTTAAATATAGCGATTCAGCTGTTAGTCTTGGGGCCTTTAGCACCAGATTCCTATGTATCTGTTATTGAGTGGAATAGTTACTCCTTTTAACCTCTAGTTTTTAAATAATAATTTAAATGGATGGTTTTCTAAATTGAGAATTGGCATTAAAATTACTCACAACCCTTAAATTAGCACACTGAACTCTTAGCCAAAATGAAAAAACAAAAGCCTGCACTGGCCTCTGTTGCTGTTGTAATGTGTTTTACTGTGTTTGCACTGTACTCCATAGGGTTTTTTACGCACATTCTGTTAGATGAAGCTGCCCAGGCCATGGAGTGTGAAACCATCATGCCTCTAGCATTAGCAACTAAGAGCACTCGGATTGTCTTGGCTGGTGATCACATGCAGGTAAGTGCCCTTTGCGGTATCGTATTGAAGGGAACTTTTAATTATTGATGTTTTATATTCTGTTTTCTAAAACAGCCTATAAAGTTATGCCATGTATTATAGTTTGAACACTAAATATTTCTGTACTAATAGTGAAAAACATTGGTATTTCTGAAGGAAAATTGCGATCCCAACTTAGAATGTCTAACAATGTTTTCATGTTTGTTAATTCGAAGTTTAAGTCTCTGTAGTATGGCCTGACTAGGTGGTGGCGCAGTGGATAGGGTGTCGGACTGGGACACGGAGGACCAAGGTTCGAAATCCTGAGGTTGCCAGCTTGAGTGTGGGCTCATCAGCTTGAGCATGGGGTCACTGGCTTGAGTGTAGGATCATAGACATGACCCCATGGTCACTTGCTTGAGCCCAAAGGTCACTGGCTTGAACCCAAGGTTACTGGCTTGAGCAAGTGGTCGCTGGCTCGGCTGGAGCCCCTGGTCAAGGAACATAAGAGAAAGCAATAAAATAACTAAGGTGCCACAACGAAGAATTGGTGCTTCTCATTTCTCTCTTTCTGTCTAGATGTCTGTCCCTATTAATTCCTCTCTCTGACTCTCTGTCAAAAAAAAAGTCTCTGTAGTATGAATTTTTGATTCTTACTTTTCTTTAAAAAGTAATTTTAAATATAAATTAATTTTCCTACAATTCCCCAAGTCTTGTTCGAACATTTGTTTTCCTGAAGGGTTAATTTTTTGCTATCATAAGAAACAGAGTGCTTAATTAAAAACAATGGTCAAAGTCTCAAAACAAAAAGTTTGATTTTATGTATTTGCATACCTAACATATAAAAGAAAAATATTTTCTTATTAAAATCTGTTTTACAAATCTCTGCCACAGTTAAGATTGAATCTGTATAGTATTGTAGCTGTCAGGACATCCAGGAAAGAGTTGAATGTGTAGAGCAGTGGTAGTCAACCTTGTCCCTATCACTCACTAAAAAGTGGGCATTCCAGCTTTTATGGTGGGCGGTGGTGGAGCAACCAAAGTATAAAAAAAAGATAGATTTAAATATAGTAAACTGTTTTATAAAGATTTATTCTGCGCCTGATCAGGCGGTGGCGCAGTGGATAGAGCGTCGGACTGGGATGCGGAAGACCCAGGTTCGAGACCTCGAGGTAGCCAGCTTGAGTGCGGGCTCATCTGGTTTGAGCAAAAAGCTCACCAGCTTGAGCCCAAGGTCGCTGGCTCAAGCAGGGGGTTACTCAGTCTGCTGAAGACCCGCGGTCAAGGCACATATTGAAAAACTAATGATTGATGCTTCTCATCTCTCCGTTCCTGTCTGTCTTTGTCTCTCCCTCTCTCTGTCTGTTTAAAAACAAAACAAAACAAAACAAAAGATTTATTCTGCAAAACTTAGCGGAAATCTGACGTAAAGTACTTGGTAAGTAATTATTAATATATGCTTTAACTTGGTGTAACTCTGCTTTATAAATTTTATAAAGTAAAGTTACTTCCCTACTTTATAAATCACCATAACTATGGAATTCGGTGGGCAGTTAGAAAATTTTACTACTAAGGGAGATACAAAAGTGGGCGGTAGGTGTAAAAAGGTTGACTACCCCTGGTGTAGAGGAACGAATTCTGGTTTTGTTTGCCAAAAGTACTTTAACTATGTTCTTTAGCTCTCAAAGGTATAATGAAGAATGGCTCCTTAATCTTCATCATGAGAAAAAGAGGGTTATTTTGCTAATTATTAAAAAAAATTTATTCATCAGCAAAATATCCTGCCTGCTCATCATTTTAAATATTTGATCAGTTTTAGTGAAATAACTGATTGACTCACCCAGTGATGCAGTCAGTTGCATTCCTGAAATTACTGGACCAGTAGCTATTTATTATGTTGGAGGAGTCCTTTATTAACCTGTGTGTAAAATCTCTAGGTCAGCGTTGGTATAGTGAAATGAAAAGTTAGAAATTTTAGCCTAGTTTTTTATAATATTGTATAGTATTATTCTTTGTAGTATAGTATATATATAGGAATTGTTCATTGAAAAAAATTTTTTTTTTTTTTGTGACAGAGACAGTGAGGAACAAATAGGGACAGACAGACAGGAAGGGCGAGAGATGAGAAGCATCAGTTCTTCGTTGCGGCTCCTTAGTTGTTCATTGACTGCTTTCTCATATGTGCCTTGATGGGGGTCGGGGGGTGGGTGGGAGGGGCTACAGCAGACTGAGTGACCCCTTGCTTAAGCTAGTGACATTGGGCTCAAGCTGGTGAGCCTTGCTCAAACCAGATGAGCCCGCACTCAAGCTGGCGACCTTGGAGTTTTGAGCCTGGGTCCTTTGAATCTATCTCGGTTCGACGCTCTATCCACTGCACCACCACTTGGTCAGGCTGTTCATTGAAAAAAAAAAAAAATATATATATATATTTTAATTTTTTTATTTATTCATTTTTTAAAGAGAGAGAGAGAGAGAGGGAGAGGGAGAGAGATAAGCGGTGGGGAGCAGGAAACATCAACTCTCATATGTGCCTTGACCAGGCAAGCCCAAGGTTTTGAACCGGCAACCTCAGTGTTCCAGGTCGATGTTTTACCCACTGTGCCACCACAGGTCAAGCCTGAAAATATTTTTGATCTGCTTATTCTAGCATTCAGTGTTGAGGTTTCTTGTACATCAGAAGTTTCAGCATAGTGGGTTTTTTAATGAGTAGGTTTAAAAATACTATTTGTATATTTAATTATATTTCCTCTGTTTGTCTGTTACAGCTCAGTCCTTTTGTTTACAGCGAGTTTGCCAGGGAGAGAAACCTGCATGTTTCATTACTTGATCGACTCTATGAGCATTACCCTTCCGAGTTCCCCTGTCGGATCCTCCTCTGTGAGAACTACCGCTCCCATGAAGCTATCATCAAGTAGGTCTGATCGGCCCTCACTGCATCACACTTCCTGTGGGCTGGTGGGAGGGGACTCACAACAGCACTGTCACTAGGGACAGATTATTCCCTGCAGAGTCATACAGTGTCTCTTGTGTTACAAATTATGTTTACTTTTATATTTGTAAAAGAAATCTTCAAAAGTCAGAACTGGAATTTTTTGCAGAATAGGGCATTTTTGGAAACTAAAACTTTAGGCCCTACTATCTATGATATATTTCTCTCTGACTGAATATATAGTATATATGTAAAACTACATGATGTAATTACAAAACAAATATGTTGACCAAGTATGGTATATAATGGTTTGCTTATTGTCTCTGTGTTATATGAGGAATCTGTTTGAAAAAGAAGGAAAGGATAAAGGAAAACCATGAAAATTAGTAATAAAGTTTATGAAGGATTGTGTTAAATATAGTATGCATCCATGAAAGTAAAGCTATCTTAAATAAGAGCTGAATAGTCTTAAACTGAGCACACCCATGTGACATCCAGACATTAAACAGAACCTTACTAGTACTCTAGAAAGCCCCTACATCCACCAAAAGTTTGTTTTAAAGTTTAGTATAATTTAATAATGTTGATTGTGTCAGTCATGTGAAAACCATTTTCAGGCTTCTCTGAAAGCAATAAAAATTTAGGTTTAACGGTGGCTTTATTAATATCTCAATATGCGATTCCTCTTTTATTGCTGCCAGTCACGTGCTGCAGTCAGTGATGAATCAAGTACTAGATAGTCTCTTCATCAGTAGAGTACTCATTTCGTTTTTGAAGACTTGAATGCCCTTCAGTTGTGTGTATTGTTTGAATATCTGTATATCTTTATTTGCATGTATGTGATCTACATATATAATAAAATGTATTAACCGAGAAAATATTCTAGTTAGCACATTTTCTCAGAGAGCAAGATTCTTGTCTGGTATTGAACTGTTGTCATTTCTTCCTTTTCTTTCTGTATCCTGGCTTTGTACCTTACCTAAATGAATTCGTTTAGCAATGATATGCCAGGCTCCTACTCTGGTGTTGCTGCTTTAATTTTGGAGAAAACCTTAGCCTCATTGGCATTAGATGATTAGTTTAAAATTAATCATGGACATGAAGCAGCATTGTTAGAATTGACTGATTCTTTTGTTCTTACGGGTGAATTTAATTTTGATGCTAGATTCCTCTTTATTTATTTATTTGGTCTTTTTCTGCAGTTACACCTCTGAGCTCTTCTATGAGGGCAAACTGATGGCCAGTGGGAAACAACCAGCACACAAGGATTTCTACCCATTAACTTTCTTTACAGCACGAGGGGAAGATGTCCAAGAAAAAAATAGCACAGCCTTTTATAATAACGCAGAGGTACCTTAGTTTTTTTTTGCAAATTGTTACTATTTTGCAGTCACGTAGTCTACTCTTGTTGAGCATTTATTTAAAATTTTGCATTGACATCTTAATGTGTGCTGACTCATTTACGTGAAAATAGTGTGTAAAGTTGATTCTCTCTTGTATAACTAATTTGTGAAGATGAATCTCCTGTGGAAAACAAACACTTTGATTTATATTTTGTCTTGTGATAAAATACAAAATACATGACTTCATTGTAAAGAAAAGCCAGTATTATCTTATATAGATTATTATTGTTAGCCATGTAAAATAGACTCTGATTACATTTTATAGTGCTTATTCAAATGAGGCATCATTTTAAATGAGTAAAACTTGAATTGCGGAATACTGTGCTACAGAGAGCTTCCTCAGAACCGAGATGATGATGTTGCTAACCCATTATGTGCTCCAACTTGTATGATTCTCTTACAACTTGACTTTTAAATTTCAAAGAGAATGTGAGTAGTACAAGGGATCAGATCAGGCAGCAGACAGAAACCTAATGAAGTCTTTAGGGTCCAGCAGGCCAGGGACCCTTGGGATAAGTTCTGGTCATCACTGCTAGTGGAGTTTTGGATTTCAGGAAACCCAGAGGGGAGGGGTATGTGCATATGTGTGTGAGTGCATGGTTTGGTCATTGGAGGAATGTTTTGTTTTCTTTTTTGACAGAGTCAGAGAGAGGGACAGATAGGGACAGACAGACAGGAAGAGAGAGAGATAAGAAGCATCAACTTTTTGTTGTGACACCTTAGTTTTTCATTGATTGCTTTCTCATATGTGCCTTGACAGGGGGGGTTCCAGCCAAGCCAGTGACCCCTTGCTCAAGCCAGTGACCTTGGGCTCAAGCCAGCAACCTTCGGCTTTAAGCCAGCAATCTTGGGCTTTAAGCCAGTGACCTTGGGCTCAAGCCAGCAACCTTGGGCTTCAAGCCAGTGACCATGGGGTCATATCTGTGATCCCATGCTCGAGCCAGCGACCCTGCACTCAAGCTGATAAACCTGCACTCAAGCCGGATGAGCCCATGCTCAAGCCTGTGACCTCGGGGTTTCGAACCTGGGTCCTCTGTGTCCCAGTCTGACGCTCTATCCACTGAACCACTGCCTGGTCAGGTGGGGATGGTTCTTGATCTCTGCTCTTTATTTTCCTTTGTTTGTTGAGACCCATGCTTTACTCATTTTATTTCCTAAGAAATGGCTTTATTATATAATAGTAATTCATCTTTACTTTAAAAAGTTGATCAAAGGCCTGTAGCTAGAAGTTAGGACAAGAAAATCATTAGTACACACTTGATAAAATCCTAGCCAAAAGCAAACTTGACATTTCGGTTAGTCTGTGCCATTTAATTTTAAGAAAAGGTAAACTTTTCTTTAAACGTTTGAAATAAATACTCTGTGGTTTCCCTTCAGATCACATAAATTTTTTGCCTTTTATTACATGTTTGAAGTACTGACAGATAACTGTAGGGTCTCCTTAATTATTCTTATACTCAGGCTGGAAGCTACTGGCCTGGAAACCAGGAAACCAGCCCTGGTAGGCTTGAGTGCTGACAGGGAGAGGCAGGCCTGAAATTCGTAAGGTTTGGTTGGTGGTCCTGCTGTGACACCAGAGGTCAGAGCTGAGCCCTAACTGTGATCCCGAAGCAGGGCTGGTGTTTGCCAGGTGCTCAACTTCCCAGCCTGGGCCACATGTTTCTTCTTGGTGACATGGCCAGTTCCCCAGGAAACCTACAAGCTATGGGACAAGTAAGGTGCATCCTCTTGGGTTGTCAATTTTACTAAAAGTGTTGTTGGGGGGATGAAATATTTTTCATATTTAAAATGCAAAAATAAGATTTGTGTGAGAGTTAAATATTAAGTATGGAACATTAGCGACATTTGAAGCCACCTTGAACTTCACCAGCAGAGCATGGTTGTTCTTTCACTCTCTTCAGCCCCTTGAGTTCCTCCAGGGAAAGCAGTTAAACACACTGCCCCAGGGCTCTTTCCTTGGGGCAGAAACTGATCCTGGGTCCTGGGTGCTGATAGAGGGGGTATAGGTGTTGTTTGGGCTGGGAGTAGAAGCTCTTTGGTTTATAGGCAAGGGTTTCCAACTCTTCAATACCAGTGTAGGCGTGTATGGGCAGTACAATGTTTTGAGAAGCCCTGGACTTTTCCTGAGAGTAGACCTTGTTCAGGTGAGACTCAGGTCTGTTTTGTGTTTTAGAGCATGTAGCACCAGTAACATAAATAGGGGGGGAAATGAGTTTTTTTTTTTTTCATTTATAAAGGTTCTGACTAAAATTTAGGAGGACATGATGAGATTTTGGAATGGTTTAAATTTCATTATTATGAAAATAACAGTCTCACACCGACTTAAAATCGTAAGGAACTTAGAGGATGAAATTAAAAGTAAAATTAAAGAATCTGAAGCTGAATATTCATAGCATTTTTGCTTTGTATAATTGTCCTTTGTTTAGGGAACATGATTTTTTATTTTATATTCTGTGTTTGTCGACTGTGTGAATTGTCTTTTTTCACATGCTTACCATGGTAGAATGAAAGAATAAGAAAGATTATCCTTTTTTTTCTTGATTCTGACTGAATTTATATCCCACAATAAGGAAATGGGCTCAATACAATGCTGTATTGTGGGGATATTAAGCACCAAGACATAATTCTTTAAAAAAAAAAAAGTATTGTCAGATGGATTTTTTTTAAGTGAGAGGAAGGGAATTAGACCGACACGCATGCACCCTGACTGGGATCTACCTGGCAACCCCTGTCTTGGGCTGGTGCTTGGACCAGCTGAGCTATCCTTAGCACCAGGGGTCAATGCTTGAACCAGTTGAGCCACTGAGTGTGGAGAGGAAAAGAGAGAGACATGGGAGAGGGAGGGGGAGAGAAGCAGATGATTGCTTCTCCTGTGTGCTATGACCGGGGATCAAACCCAGGATGTCCATATGCAGGGCCAATGCTCTATCCACTGAACCAGCCGGCCAGGGCGATATGGATTTTTTTTTTAAAGATTTAATTTCTTGATTTTAGAGAGAGGAGAGAGAAAAAGGATGGGGGATAGGAGCAGGAAGCATCAACTTATAGTAGTTGCTTCTCGTATGTGCCTTGACCAGACAAGCCCGGGGTTTTGAAACCACAACCTCACTGTACCAAGTTGATGCTTTATCCACTGCGCCACCGCAGGCCAGGCCCAAGACGTGAGGAATTTAGTGTGAAGAGAGGAGCTATGGAAACAAGTAAAGTGAGAAGTAGACTGATGTATATAGGTATTAAAAACTGAGCCCACCAGGTATGATAAAACTTGTGGCATAGAGGGGAACCTGGTTCTGCCTCATATACTGGGACTCTGTAGTTAGTTGTTACATATATTTATAGTTGTTATATCTTCCTGGTGGGTTGACCTTTTTATCATTATAAAATGTCCCTCTTTATCTCTGCTAACATTTTTTGATTTTAAAGTCAATTTAGTATAGCTACTTCAGCTAACTTGTGGTTGCTGTTTACACGGCATGTTTTTTTTTCATACTTTTATGCTTTTATTTCTATTTTTGAGTCAGAGTATATCTCCAGAAGACCACATCATTGCATGGTTATGTGTTTTATTGTAAATCTAGTCTAAAACAACTGCCTTTTGAGTAAATTGTCTAATTCATTCACATTTAGTGTTGTTATTAATATGGTTGGATTTGCCTCTGCCTTTTGTTTCTTGTATTCTTCGCCCACCGGCCCCCTCAGACCCTCCCACACAGCAGGAGATTACGGTGGGAGAACAGGCACCAGCCATTGCTGCTCCCTGCTATGTAGAGGCCTCTATGGCACAGAGCTGTGGAAAAGGGAGCTGTGACATTAGCCAGCTGCCCAAACACCCTGCGATAACCCTTCCACCCTAGGGAGATGGGGGAGGTGGGCACTGCCCCTTGGCTGCTGAAACAGGTAGACAGAGCTGTTGGGGGTAGGTGCTGTCCCTAGTTTACATGCCCTGGCCTCTCAACTCTTCTTATGAGTTTCTGTAGGCTTTGTTGGGTGCAATGTATGCTTCTCAATTTCTCATTAGCTCTTTGATCAATCTGCGGAGGCTTTCAGTGATGGTTTGTTCATTTTGACCAGTTTATTAGATGTCTCTCTGGAAGAGAGTTTCCTCATTCCAAGTCTGTGCATTCTGACTGTTGTTTTGTGCTGTCTAGAATATAAGGGTGTGAACACAAGGACAAAGTAGAGAAATGATTATGTGTTGCTTAGTGCCAGGAACTCTGTGTCATGAAGGGACAGTGGAGGTGTCTCCCCAACTTTCCTCTACCCCATATCTAACCAAGTGGGTGAATACAGCTCTGTATTATTCCTTATGACAGTAGACTCAGACCCATGTTTCTTACTTCCTAGTGAGAGCACCATGTCTTCAGTCCAGTTTGCTCTTCAAACTGGGGCAGTTGCTGTTACACCATCATAACAGCAGGGTGACTGTCATTCATTGAATTTGTATCTGGAAGTGAAAACTGCATCCTAGCCAATAATCCTCACACAATGTCCTTGTGTTCACACCCTTATATTCTAGACAGTTCTTGAAAGGCATAAAAACTGTCAAATTTTACTAAGTATAATATATTTATAAGTTGCTATTATTAACAAATAGTAAATAAATAAATATTTAAAAGAAAAAATTCTGCTTCCTCTCTAGAATCTTTCCTGACCCTCTTTTGAGCTTGCCTTTACATAGTTTTTTTTTCAAATTAGGAATTTGTTTTCTAAATGTACAGTAATCTCTTAGCAGCCTAGGGACATGTTTTATTAATCATTGTATTTTCCACTGCATTAAGCATTGAAACTGTTTAATCAATTTATTAAATTAAAATAGATTTAACTACACTAAAAGCCAAATAAGTATCATCTGAAACATTTAGTTGGGTAGAATATACCGTTACTTTATTGTGATTTTAATGAAATGTCTTGGGCGAACTTGTATCACTAGATGACAGGGAACCCTGACCCAAATTTGTCCAGTCCCAGCGGTGGTTTGGTGCCAGCTGTTGGTGGCTCCGCTTAGTTACATCAGTAGGGGATGGGGCAGTGCTAGACCTTGTGTGGCCGAGACTGAATGGTGGCACTCATTCTAGGAATATTCTCTTGGTTGGTTTCATTGGCCTGACCTGCAGAGAGTGGACTGAGAACTACCAGGAATGTTGGAACTTGTGTATGTTTCCCTAGGTGCACTTGCCAGTTTTATGGCCGTGTCCCTGTTCTCCTTCCTACACAAGAACTTGAACCTGCCCACATTTAAGAATGGAGGAGACTGAGTATAGGATGGGGGATAATTGCCAATAACATTGTCTCTGATTTTTATGTCTTCACTGGGTACATTATTGTAGAGTTTACTGTTTGAAATCACTGTGTTCCTAAAAAGCAAAGCATTATTCTTATTTAGAGGCAATTTTAAAATGACATTTGCTAAAATGGAATCCTATTTCAGTTACCATATTCTGTTCACCAAACACTTGTGTAACTTTAGTATGTACATGTGTGTTTATTTAAAGGTATTTGAAGTAGTAGAACGTGTAGAAGAGTTAAGAAGGAAGTGGCCAGTAGCCTGGGGGAAGTTAGACGATGGCAGTATCGGCGTCGTGACTCCTTATGCTGATCAAGTGTTTAGGATACGTGCTGAACTTCGAAAAAAGAGATTATCTGATGTTAATGTTGAAAGGGTACTAAATGTTCAAGGTGAGTATTACTTGAAACAAACTAAGTTATTCAGATGCTTAAGCCTTGAAGTATGTGCACATGGGCTTTCTAATTCTCAAAATCTCTTTTTCTGGATGAGCAATTATGTCATCATTTCATATCAAGTTCTTTAATGCCAAATTTGGTAGTTAAAGGTCAAGCTCATTTCCAAGTTTATTAAATTTTTGTATCTAAATAAAAGAAGTTTGAACAAATGAACTTTTTCAGTGGCCGCAATTATGTGACTGCCTCCTAAGTGAAGATAGTTGCCAGCAACTAGTTGCTACACAATTTATGCTTTTAAATATAGGAAACAATACTTTGATGTGAATGCTGAAAAGCCCAGTACAATCTTAGGTGTCACGGTACTATATAATGGTAAGTATAACAATTACTAAATCCTGGGGAAAAATAGCTCCACTATACCATATGTTGTCTAGGTCATGCAGAATTTGGGTGCATTTTAGAAGGAATATTACCAGTAAACTAGGAAGTACCCAAAGAATATTGAGTTAATAGTCTAGAAACTACCACAGTACGTACAAAGAATTGTCATTGATTGACCTAAAGAAGAGAGGACTAAAGACTGACATGAAAACTGTATTCAAATATTTGGAGATCTGTCATAGAAAGAAGGAACAGATGTGTTACTATAAAAAAGAAAATTTTAAAAAATGTTGTACACACTAGACTCTATAAAGCTTCCTCATAGAATCAGCTGCATCTGCCTTGGTCACCAAGAGGCTAGACCAGGGGTAGTCAACCTTTTTATATCTACCGCCCACTTTTGTATCTCTGTTAGTAGTAAAATTTTCTAACTGCCCACCAGTTCCACAGTAATGGTGATTTATAAAGTAGGGAAGTAACTTTACTTTTTAAAATTTATAAAGCAGAGTTACAGCAAGTTAAAGCATATAATAATAATTACTTACCAAGTACTTTATGTCGGATTTTTGCCAAGTTTGGCAGAATAAATCTTTATAAAACAACTTACTATAGTTAAATCTATCTTTTTATTTATACTTTGATTGCTCTGCTACCGCCCACCATGAAAGCTGGAACTCCCACTAGTGGGTGGTAGGGACCAGGTTGACTACCACTGGGCTAGAGGAAGGTGCCTTGTATTGAGTGGGGTCTTGGAATAGATTATTACTAAGGTTGGTTCCAGCAATAATACTGAAATTTTTTTAAAATAAAATTTACCATTTAACCATTTTTATGTGTTCATGCCACCTCCCTACTCTTCCCAGCCCCTAGCAACCCCCATTGTGCCTTCTATGAATTTGACTGCTCCATGTGCCTCATTTCAGTGCAGGAATACACTGTTTGTCCTTTGTGACTGGCTTATTTACCTGAGCATCATGTCTTCAAGGTTTATGCAGGTTGTAGCATGTGTTAGAATTTCCTTTCTTTTTAAGCCTGAATAATATTTTATTACATGTATATACTGCATTTTGTTTATCTCTCTCCTCTTGGTGGACACTTGGGTTGCTTTCACCTTTTGACTATTGTGAATAACACTGCCATGAATATAGGTGTACAGTGTCTGTTCAAGTCCCTGGTTTCAGTTCCCTTGGGTAGATTCCTGGAAGTGGAATTGCAGGATTATATATTAATTCTATGTTTAATTTCTTGAGGAACTGCCGTACTATTTTCCATAGTGTTTTATATGCCATTTTACACTCCTACATGCAGTGAGTGCACGAGTTCCAGCTTTTCCATATCCTTACCAATACCTGTCATGTAGCAATAACATTAAAAAAAAATTCTTTTATTTTACCAGTGGTTCAGAATAACAATCTTAACTCTTCTTTTCTATTTTTTTAATAGGAAAGCAATTTAGAGTTTTGTTTCTTAGTACAGTACGTACAAGGCATACTTGTAAACATAAACAGACACCAATTAAAAAGAAAGAGCAACTGCTGGAAGATTCCACGGAGGACTTAGATTATGGTTTTTTATCTAACTACAAACTCCTCAATACTGCCATCACCAGAGCCCAGTCCCTGGTGGCTGTGGTGGGCGACCCCATTGCTCTGTGCTCTATTGGACGATGCAGGTAAGTATGTGACTGATGGAGACATCAAAAGGGAGAATGTAGAGTCATGTACATTCCTATGTGTACATTTACTTACATGACCTCTTGGCTAATTAAAATCAAGTTTAGTTATACCTGACATATGGAAGAAACACAAAATTTTATTGCTTTGAGTATGTTATACACATAATTGTGTGTTCATTCAGTCATCATTCAACAGCTATTTCCTGAGTCTTACTGTCTTCTAAACACTCTTCTAGCCACTGAGGGTAGATCAGTGAACAAAGAAGACAAAAAATTCTGGTTTTGTGGGGCTGACATTTTACTGGGGAGGAGAAAAAGGCTGACAATAGACAAAATAAGAAACAATGTCATATTTTATTTGATGTGGTAAGTGCAATGGAAAAGAACTAGAACATGGAGGGAGTTAGGAGTGCTGGGTGCGGTGGGCGGGTTTGTGGTCCTCACAGTGTGGTCAGACCAGGCCTCCCTGAGAAGCTGGCGATACAGGTGAGGGAGGCCGTGAGCAGATACCTGGGGTAACAGTGCTTCAGGAAGGGAACAGATGATGCAAGGGTCCCCAGGGCTGTTTGTGTGTGTGTCTTTGATGGAAGTGATGTTTTATGTTGATAACTGCATTTCCCCCCTTCATTACTGTTTTAGCTCGTTTTTTTGTTTGTTTTGTTTTTAATTTTTTTTTTTTTACTGAAACAGAGAGTCAGAGAGAGGGATAGATAGGAACAGACAGACAGGAACGGAGAGAGATGAGAAGCATCAATCATCAGTTTTTCATTGCAACACCTTAGTTGTTCATTGATTGCTTTCTCATATGTGCCTTGACCACATGCCTTCAGCAGACCGAGTAAACCCCTTGCTTGAGCCAGCGACCTTGGGTCCAAACTGGTGAGCTTTTGCTCAAACCAGATGAGCCCGCGCTCAAGCTGGCGACCTCGGGGTCTCACACCTGGGTCTTCCACATCCCAGTCCGACACTCTATCCACTGCACCACCGCCTAGTCAGGCTTAGCTCGTTTTTGATGAATTTTCTTCTCCTCTCATTTTTTTTCAAGGCTTCTGAGTGTCAATAATTCTTCCTGCCTGGTTAATCCAAAGGACTTGAATATTAGGGTGTTAGAAGTTGTTGTTACTTGTCTTTGGTTAGCATTGTTAGTATTCTTTAGATTGTAGTTATAGGAACTATTTTTACTAAAATTATGTTAAAAATCAATGTAAATTTCTCTATACATTTTTGATTTACACCAGTTAATAAGGATTTAACTGCATGAAGCCAGCAATATAAGACTTGGCCTTTGTAGTATTTAAAAACTATGTTAACATTAACAAAAACCCAATAGACTAGAAATCTATATTATTCTCTTATGAAAAAGAAATACACCAGGGATTATTTAAAATTTTGTAAGTCTTGTAGTACCTGTCAAAAAGACTTCAGGACAGTAGAAAGAAATGTAGACAGTTCCAAATATGCCTTTTTGATATGTTAGAGGTAAAGTAGACAAAGCTGTTAGGAAATGGCTCTCTTTATCTTTTTTTTTTTCTGTATTTTTCTGAAGTTGGAAACGGGGAGGCAGTCAGACAGACTCCCGCATGCGCCTGGCCAGGATCCACCCGGCATGCCCACCAGGGGGTGATGCTCTGCCCATCTGGGGCATTGCTCTGTTGCAACCAGAGGCATTCTAGCGCCTGAGGCAGAGGCCACAGAGCCATCCTCAGAGCCCGGGCCAACTTTGCTCCAATGGAGCCTCGGAGCCTCGGCTGCAGGAGGGGAAGAGAGAGACAGAGAGGAAGGAGAGGGGGAGGGGTGGAGAAGCAGATGGGCGCTTCTCCTGTGCGCCCTGGCCGGGAATCGAACCCGGGACTCCTGCACGCCAGGCCGACGCTCTACCACTGAGCCAACCGGCCAGAGCTCAAGAAACAGCTCTCTTTAAACCAGGCTTCTGTTGCAGTGTACATAGGCAGCATTTTATTGTCTTTTTTCCTGTTTCAGCAGGAAAAAAAAATTCTATGGAAAGGCAAATGATTTGGGACCTTAAAAAATAAGCTGCACATATTAGAGTTTAAGACTCCAGAAGAAGTTAATATCCTTTGTCAGGGAAAACCATTAACAAAGGAAGCAAGTGGAGCTTTAATTTATGGTTACCTTATGAAAAATAACCTTAGAAAAGGTTGAGTGGTTTAGGGAAATGTATGGCTAAACAGTTCTGTTGCAAAATATCTTTAATTTCATATAAAAAATAGATTTTCATTCGTTTTTAGCAACTAATGACAAAAAATTAGGTAAGGGAATATACTAATTTCAAGTTATAAGTGTGTAAAACTAAGCGCATTAATTTGGCCTCCCTTCTGAGAATTTTGCTTTAGTTACATTACTGCTTATTGAAAGTGTATTTGGGTAGAATATTACTGAGATATTTTACCATTTTTTTCTTTTACTATTTGATAAATGTGATAGCACGTACAGTTTGATTAGAATTTAAAAGATTGAAATACATGTATAAAATAGGACAACATTGCCTGACCAGGTGGTGGCGCAGTGGATAGAGCATTGGCTTGGATTGCGGAGGACCCAGGTTCGAGAAACCCCAAGATCTCCAGCTTGAGCGTGGGCTCACCAGCTTGAGTATGGGTTGCCATACTCAAGACCCATGGTCATAGACCCCCTGGTCACTGGCTTGAGTCCTAGGTCTCTGGCTTAAGCCAAGAAGTCACTTGCTCTCCTGGAGCCCCCCCCCCCCCCCCCCCATCAAGGCACGTATGAGAAAGCAATCAATGAACAACTAAGGTGCCACAATGAAGAATTAATGCTTCTCATCTCTTTCCCTTCCTGTCTGTCTGTCTCTCTCGCTAAAAAAAAAAAAAAAAGATAGGACAACCTGTGTTAAAATTAACCAGAAACTATTGGGGGAATGAATAGGTAAAACAATAGTCTTGAGCCACATTAGTTTTGGCCTTTCCTTATAAATAACTCTAGACATTTACCAATATGAATATTTTTTTAAAAAAATCTTTGCCCCTTTCTATAGAATACTGTGAGTTGCATGAGAGCAGCATTTTCACTTTGTCTCTGACTTAAACCATTAACTTTCTCAGAGCAAATAGATGAATGCTTCTTTCTGAGGCCATGCTGTCAATTCTCCAGGGCTAAATTCTGACTTGAAGCCAGCTCTACTGGTTGCTTATTTCTTACTACTGAGCTGGGGTATGCCAAGGACTGCAAATTAATTTGTAAGCTAAGCAAAATATTTTCTGAGAGGTGAACATTTTGTGTAGGAAGAAAAAGGCATGTGACCCATTGCTAAATGGGAATGTTGATTATCTACATTATTTGGACTGTTTGGTCATGGCTCTAACCCAAGAGCTGGTAGTTGAGGCATGTAGATATTTATGCTTTAAGCTTTCTGAATTCATTAGAAACTAGTTTACTTTCACTGTACAAAAAACCTAGAGAACATAGTGTGATTTTTAAATACTATAAAAATGGAGGTATGAATTTTTTGTAGTTTGAGTTCATCAGAAACAATCTCCCCACCCATTCTGTATTTTCTAAAAAACTAATATGACATTTTCAAATATTGATCAATTTTTCAGTGAACAATTTCTGTGTATATACACTGTTAGTTTAGAAGGCAGCTGGTTATGTAATCTTTTCTGTTGTACTTTTAAATAGAATTTTTCTATTAACCCAAAATGAATGTAGTGAACTTCCCCTTTGCCCACTTGCCAGACCAACAACTATTAAAGTCAGAGCTGCTGTTTATTGATAGCTTTCTCTCTCGGATGCTAGGTCTAGGTCAAGTGTTCTGTACACTTGGCCTCATTCAGTCATCACAACAACCCTGCAATGTGGGTATTTTATTTGCATTTTAAATGGGCAGCCTGATTCAGAGAGTTGAAATTACTGCCAGGGTCACATAGCTATTAAGAGGTCCACTCAGACAGATGTCAGATTGACTTAAAAAACCCAAGCTCTTCTCACTGGGTTACCCTGCCTTTCCAGGAGGTGGTGAATGTGGGGATAAATCCTCACGGCATGGGGAGAGCCAGGAGGCGCGTCCTGTGTGTATCCAAACCAGTGTGTTTTGGGAAAGGTCTTCCTTTTAGCTGAATTTCTTTATTTGCAGATTCCTTTAACTCTGTGAGATATAAACATATTTCGTGGATGTATAGAAACGTGTATGTATGTGTCTGAGTACATATACACAAACACTTTCTCTCTCTCTCTCTCTCTCTCTGACCTAAGGACATCAAATGATTTCTCAGTGTTTTGTCAGTGATCCCAGAAGCATAAAAACAAAACCAAATTTTGTGTTCTATAGTAATTAAAAGTACTTATAATGTAGAAACACACTTGAGTTCTCTAGCCAACATTACTAAGAAAAAATGTTAATGTGATGATACTGTGTTCACACTTAGTGAGGGGGCTGAGAATTGGCGAAGTCTTTAAATAAGCATAGTGAATTCTTATTCTCATTTTGAGTGTAGATGAAATTCTGAAGTGATCTAGTTGTGTGTTCAGAAATGCCTTATAATGCCATGCATAGTACTTCATTAAAGTATTCAAGTTCAGGGTCAATGTAAATGGTCTTTGAAAGAGCCATCACAAAGAGAGGAAAAGGATATTTTTGAGCTTTAAAACTAATAATTTTTAAAGAAAAAATTACATTTCTTTGAAAAGTTTAAATGTGAGAAGTCTTTTCAATAATAAAGTATAATAATACTCTCAACATTTCAATAATAAAAGACTTCAATAATAAGGTATAATAATAATAAAACTTTTGGTACCCTATTTCACACATGAGGAAACTGAGATACCAAGAGAGGTTAAGTAATTTGCCTGATGTTACACAGCTACTGACTGAATTTGAATGACAGCCACTCTGAAACCCAAACAGTCTAGTTCAGGAATCCAGGCTCTTGACCGTGTTGCTATATCTGTGGGGCAATTAAAAGACAAGTGAGACTTCAAAGGAAATTTCAGGTTGCTTTCAGAACATGTTTAACTTGACTAACTTAGAGTGTTTAGTGTTACTTCTGAAATGGTGACCTTCTGCTCCAAGGCTGCTTCTGTGAGATCCCTGGGGTCTTGTAGACAAAGACTGTCAGGGAGCTACTGGCTTCTTGTTAAGTGTGAGGTTGTTTGAAGGTGAATTCGACTCCTATTCAGTATAGTTGAGGTCAGGGAGGGTAGTATAGGAACAAGGTATGGAATTTAAAAAAAAGTAGCTTGAAAATAGAGCAAGTTCTAGCATTTTGGCTATGTAAGCTGAAAATGAAAATATGTTGTAAGAAATTACACCAAAAACTGAGCTAGAGTAAAAGCCAGTCCATTCTCTCTGGGTTGTTTTGTTTTGCTGTGTCTTAAAGTTTAACACGAATGTGAAATGCCATTCAATGAAACTGATACTTGATCAATTAGACCAAAGATCTTTCTTTTGAATACAGCATGTAGTCCTGGCCAGTTGGCTCAGCGGTAGAGCATCGGCCCGGCTCAGTGGAAGTCCCGGGTTCGATTCCTGGCCAGGGCACACAGGAGAAGTGCCTGTCTGCTTCTCCACCCTTCCCCCCTCCTTCCTCTCTATCTCCTCCCATCCCATAGCCAAGCCTCCGGTGGAGCAAAGTTGGCTCGGGTGCTGAGGATGGCTCCACAGCCTCCACCTCAGGCACTAGAATGGCTCTGGCTGCAACAGAGCAATGCCCCAGATAGGCAGAGCATCGCCCCTGGGTGGACATGCTGGTGGATCCTGGTCAGGCACATGTGGGAGTTTGTCTGCCTGCCTCCCTGCTCCTAACTTCTGAAAAAAATAAAATAAAAAAATAATAATGAATACAGCATGTAGTAGCATTGTATTTTTAAATATGTATTCATTCAGTTGAATTTTGTGGCTTTTTAAATCAAAAGGGTGGGAAGGTTTATGGATTTTAGATCCTAAGTGCTATATTAAAGACAATCCTTCCTTAATGCTCAGACTATGAGAAAAAACCTTGATTCCGTCAGAAGAGTCCTTAAGAATAGAAAGGGCAGATTTTAGTGTGCCTTTTCTTAGCAACACACACTTGTTAGAACTGGCTGACTCTCTTGTTGGCCTTTATTTCTTATTGTCAGGAATGCATAATAATATTTTGTAGCATTTTTTATTTTTCTTGTTGGCATATAGGCCTGAAAAATTTTAAATTCATCGTTAAAAAATTAGAAAAAATGATACAAGGCATATGTAAGAGAAACACAGTTTGAAATTAAACTGCAAAGTTGTTTTTGGGGTTTTTTTTTTGACAGACAGAAAGAG
The DNA here is from genome assembly GCF_036850995.1 of Saccopteryx leptura. NCBI lineage: Eukaryota > Metazoa > Chordata > Mammalia > Chiroptera > Emballonuridae > Saccopteryx > Saccopteryx leptura. The sequence continues at coordinate 164,630,985 of NC_089507.1, forward strand.
AGAGGGACAGATAGGGACAGGCAGACAGGAAGGGAGAGAATTGAGAAGCATTAATTTTTTTTTCAAAACATTTTTTTTTTTTTTTTTTTTATAGAGACAGAGAGAGAGTCAGAGAGAGGGATAGATAGGGACAGACAGACAGGAACGGAGAGATGAGAAGCATCAATCATCAGTTTTTCTTGCGACACCTTAGTTGTTCACTGATTGCTTTCTCATATGTGCCTTGACCGTGGGCCTTCAGCAGACTGAGTAACCCCTTGCTCAAGCCAGCGACCTTGGGTCCAAGCTGGTGAGCTTGGGGTCTCCAACCTCGGTCCTTTGCATCCCAGTCCGATGCTCTATCCACTGTGCCACCACCTGGTCAGACTAAACTGCAAAGTTTTATGAACATATTAACCCAATTGCTATTCATATACTATTACACTATAAACCTTTTTAATTTATGCTTCTTGAAGCCATCTTGATTACTTGCTGTTCTATCTGGACACAAGGATACCAACTTGGGAAGAATCCATATCCTATATCTTTTATAGAATAATAGAACATTATTTGAATCTCATATTAATAAGTCATTTAAAAAATTTAAACTTTATGTTTTCTTGCATAATATGTATTTAATATTTTATTTACATTGGAGATCTATTTTCAAATAGATTATTTGAATGTTTTTTTCTCCTTTAGTAAGAATTTAATTAGGAAATGAATAATCAGCATTAAAATGAGCATTTCAGCTTCCTGTATTTTCTATGATTAATTTAACTCTTAGTGTTGTAACTTGTGCTTGGGACAAGCAGCCATTAAGAAAGGAAAAGATAAGAGTAGCTAGTTATTTCTTAAGGCTCCTCATGAGAGGCTTATCTATTTTGTGGCTCAGATTGATGTCCTGAGTTGACTTTTCTTTGTTATCTAGCACCAGGCTACTTTGGTCCCATAATTAGTTTAATTTGCATGTGAATGTGTGCATGTGTGTGTGTGTAACATACATATGTATATATATGATGTGTGTATGTGCATATAATGTATGTGTATGCTTAGAAGTACAAATCTTCTGTAAAATGAGTTATCAGTTTTGAAATCCTTACTTACGTGGATAACAGTAACTGTTGTGCTAGGTTAGTGTGCATGGCTGAGCATTGACCATGTTACTTGCAATTGGTTGGCCAAAATGAATTGAGAGCATACTTTATATGTTCCACAATCCTAGACGTGGCACTAGGATCATTTCACTAATCAGCTTCTAAAGTTTTCTGATTTAGCAGGAAGGTTATATCTGAATCCTAGTCAGATGAATATTGGATCTAAGGAGTTAGGTTTGGGGGAGGAAATTTGAAATGATCTTTAGTTGTTTATGTTCATTTCTGTGTTCTCACCCACTGAAATGATAAACCTATCTTCTAAATCTTTTCTGTAGGAAATTTTGGGAGCGGTTTATTGCCCTTTGTCATGAAAATAATAGCCTACATGGAATCACTTTTGAACAGATCAAAGCTCAGCTAGAGGCTTTAGAACTAAAGAAGACGTATGTGTTGAATCCACTGGCGCCCGAATTTATCCCACGGGCTCTCAGACTGCAGCATTCAGGAAGTGCCAACAAGCTGCAGCAGTCACCCCCCAAGGTAAACCTGGTAATGAAATGGAAGAGGTTAAAGGGAAAGGAGAGAGCTGAGTGGCAAAGGATTGTGGAGGGGGCTGCTAGTTACTTTAAATATTGAAGGTTACATTGGGCGGCAAGCAGTTTCTGCAAGGACATTGTCTAGTGTGTACATGGAAGTGGAAATACAGTGTGGCGTTTAGCCATACTCAATGTTATGGTCATCCTCAAGAAGTTTTCAAGTACCTGATTTCTTCTTGTGTCTTGCATAATATAACCTCCAGTCCTCTCTGCTGATAGACTTATTTTAGCAAGATGTGAATAAAAGAAGGCAGTTTAGAAGACTAGACTATCATACTTATTAAAAGCATATTATTTATAAGGAATAACATTATAACAATTTCTGTATAAAGAAAATAGTTCTAATCCTTTGTTGATGACCAGTTCATTTCAAATGGTATTTGACACAGTGAGAAAATTTGGTCGACTTCTGGAAGATGACTTTAGTTGATTTGCACCTGCATTTGTTGTATAAGAAGTAATCTAGTCAGAGGGAGGTGAGGTGGGAGAGTCAGAGTCATTTCTGCTTTTGAACCATAGTCCTGTTGGGCAGAGACAGCTAATTATTAGTAGAGTGCCTGGAAAAAAAGGTGTGTACACTTACCATCTAGAAAAGAAAGTTATGAGAATGACATGTTTAGTATTTGTTACAGAGTTTTGGTGTATTTATAGTCACTTGCACTGTATTAAACTTATTGACATGAGTTAATAGAGTGGGTCAGTTTTGGGCTTCATTTAAAAAATAAAAAAACCTAATGTGTAAGTTGTAAGTAATAATGGTTTAATATATTGAAAATTTTTTTTAGCTAAATCATTAAGCTGAGAATAGAACTGTCTATATTAATATACTGTTGTATATTCTTAGTTTAATAAAAATGAAACTAATGTGCAATAATGCTTTAGTGACTTGGGGTTACTAGGAGATTAAGCCTTTTGCATAAATGAATCCTCTAGCTTACTAAAGCTTATACATTTTTTTTAATTTTTATTTTTTTAATAAGCTTAAACTACTAATAAATACTAATTATCAAACAGTTAAGTTTCTTTTATGTGCCAGCTGTTATGGTAGGCACTAGAGAAGCAAAGATAAGCAAATGAGCCTCCAGTGACAGATGTTGGAGGGGCAATGATCAGAGGAAGGAGGTGGGTCCAAGGCAGTTTCCACAGTAGAGATCTTGTTCAGGAGTCCATGGAGTGGTAGAGATAGGCGGAGACTGAGGTATTGTGAGCCAAAGGTCATTTCTGTCACCATATACCCTTTCTTTCCCCAGTGTTTTATTATTATTTTTTAATATTTCCACAAAATTGTTTTAAGGTTTGAACTTGTATTAGAGTCTTTTTTTATTTAACTTTCTATTGTAGAAAATTTCAAACATTTACTGAAGTAGAGAGAATAGTAAAACGAATTCCCTATCATCCAGTTTCATTGATTATCGACTTAACCTTGTTTCATCTACAGCCCACTTCCCCCACTCCATTACCACATGGATACACACTGGAACATTTTGAAACAAATCACAGATATTTTATTTTATGTGCTTGAGTCTTTTGATAAAGGGGAATATACTTCATTTATAGAAAAGTGATACTTCTGAAAATGTGATAATAAACCAGACGACTCCCCCCAGGTTTCCTTAATATTTACTTTCAACACAATTATATGCATAAGAAATATTAAAAATTAGGATTGTTAATGTTAGACTAAGGTTCAAAATCCCCAATAAGATTTCATATAGAAGGCTGGATCATGGTTAAAATGCTTTTGTACCCGCTACCTCAGGGCTGTGTTTGTCAACAAAACATTCTTTTGCCCTTGAGCAAATAACTATTCTCCTTAGCTGTCAGTTCCATCATAAGGTTTAGCAAAGGTACAAGATGTTAGGGGATCTAGAAGTGGGTGGTCCTAGCTAACCCTCATGGCCTCACTCTCTCTAGGCAACACTTGTATAATAACTGCAGCCATTTCCTGGGCGCCTGCAGAAGTAGCACGAAGAACAGTATGCCTGTCTTCACTCTGCTTACTCCTAGGGCACTTGCTGGTAGCAATATTTGGAAGCTGTGATAAAAAGGAACAGTCATTTGCATGCACTATAAAACTATTCAGAGGATAGATGGTGAAAAACAACTCACAAACTAAAATCTATAAAATAATGCATTGGTCTTTTCAAAGGAACCATCCTGAGCATTATCTGTTTTCCGGCTCTTGCACATGACCCCTGTGTCTCAGAGTCATCTGTGATGCACTGAACTTTCTCTTGCATGGGTCCTCATGACTTCCTTTCCACCATATTCCTTACTTCCTCTCCTGCTGCATCTCTGACTCCATCGGGAGAAATTTCTCTGCTTTTAGGGCTCATGCGATTAGATTGGGTCCATCCAGATAATTCAGGATAAACTTCTTATTTTAAGTCCATATCTTTAATTATATTTGCAGAGTCTCTTTCACCACATAACATGACATTTTCAGGGGCGCTAGGGATTAGGGCGTGGGCATCATTGGAGGGCCATTCTGCTTCCCGTACTGCTTCAGTTACTATGGTTTCTTCACGTACTACACAATCACCCCTGGTTAATGACTAAGAAATCTCGATGGTTTGTTACCCTCTTAGAACTATCTTACCTTAGGATGGTGTCATCAGCTGTCCTTTTCTCTGTTTGTGTCTGTGGTCCTGCTGTCCCTGTGGTCACTTCCCATTGCTCATGCACCTCATTGTCCACCCCCTTCTGCCAGCTCTGTTGCCTGCAGCTTTTCCCTTCTCTTCTGGTCACCTTCTGCCTACTTCTCTCATCACTCCTCTGTTTTCTATAGCTAGTGCCAGTCACTGTGAAGATTCTCTTCTGGCTAATGGACCAAATACGATTTTTTTAAAATTTTTATTTATTTATTTATATTTTTTTACAGAGACAGAGAGAGACTCAGAGAGAGGGATAGACAGGGACAGACAGACAGGAACGGAGAGAGATGAGAAGCATCAGTTACTAGTTTTTCATTGCGCGTTGCAACACCTTAGTTGTTCATTGATTGCTTTCTTATATGTGCCTTGACCGCGGGCCTTCAGCAGACCGAGTAACCCCTTGCTGGAGCCAGCGACCTTGGGTTCAAGCTGGTGGGCTTTTTGCTCAAGCCAGATGAGCCCGCGCTCAAGCTGGCGACCTCGGGGTCTTGAACCTGGGTCCTCTGCATCCCAGTCCGACGCTCTATCCACTGCGCCACCACCTGCTCAGGCCCAAATATGATTTTATTTTAATTTGGGGGGACTTTTTAAAGTCAGAGCCTAGCTGCCTTTGCCCATCCATAATTAACCAACTGATCTTTAGTGTGAATCTGACTATTTCATGCAGACAGTTCATGCAATAGATAAAGCATCACTGTACTTTTCTCTAGTCAAGAATAGATCTCTCTTCTTGCTGTAGACAGCATCTCCCCCTTCTGTTTTCAGATGTAGTGTACAAACAGAAAATCTGTACATGTCTAAGGGTAAGTTTACAATGTGCTGCTTTTTTTGTATAATGGCTTTATGTGTTACATTTAGCCAGTGGAAAGAGAAAGAAATATTTTAAAGCCCACAAATTTGAAACTATTTTCGCCTCAAATACTGTTTCTGCCTAAAAGTCATTATTTTTAATGGTAGACTAGTATACCATTACCATATAAATCTGCCATTGCTTACTAAGTTCTTCATTGGAGGACATTTAATCATGTGTATAAACAATACTGTGATGAACATCTGTGCCCAAATCCATTATTATTTCATTTGGATACATTCCTATAAGTACAATTACTGGGTTAAAGTGTACAATTACTGGGTTAATGTACATTTTTGATGCTTTCAATAGGTAGTGCCAAATTGCTTTCGGGAAAATTTGTACATTATCTTAAGCAAATTATGACAGTGTGTCTTTTTCTGTTCTTTCAGTAAATTTTACACTTTAAGATGCCATGAATCATACCCAAAATATCCTAAATCCCAAACCATATTTACATTCATGTAATTGTTTTAAAGGTTGTCATCCTCAAGAATTGAAGACAAATATTTCCTCCTTGACATACAACTTTTACATTTTGTTATTTAATTCATAGAAAATTTATAGAGAAACTACAAAGGAATAGAATTTAGGTTTTAGGCATACCGATTGCATATTTCTTTTTATAAAAAGTTATTATAAGCCCTGGCCAGCTAGCTCAGCGGTACAGTGTCGGCCCAGCGTGTGGAAGTCCTAGGTTCGATTCCTGGCCAGGGCACACAGAAGCGTCGATTTGCTTCTCTACCCTTCCCCTCTCCTTTCTCTCTGTCTCTCTCTCCCCTTCCTGCAGCCCGGGCGCTGAGGATGGCTCTATGGCCTCTGCCTCAGGCACTAGAATGGCAACGGAGCAACGCCCCTGATGGGCTGAGCATCGCCCCCTAGTGGGCATGCCAGGTGTATCCCGGTCAGATACATACAGGAGTCTATCTGACTTCCTACTTCAGAAAAATACAAAAAAAAAGCCCAACCCCCCAAAAAAAAGTTATTATAAAAAAAGTTTAGATACCCCTAATATGAAGCTGAGAACACTTAAGTTCTACCACCATGACTTAATATTTAAAAAGAAGGTTGGTTCAAAGCAGTCTACTGGTTATTAATTATAGGCTTTTAGACTTTAACTTTTAATTGTTGCTGTATACATTTGATTTATATAGGATTACTAAAATGGTATTGTTCTCTAATATTAAATGTGTTTGTTATAGTTTATTTTTTATTTTTTCTATAAAGGGGAAAAACCTCCATCATACCCAGAATGATCATTTCCAGAATGATGGAATTGGTAAGTAGAAACATTAGCCCTATGAAAACTCACTTTTATGACAGAAGAGATTTACCACAAATTTCATCAATCGGAAGAGGAGGGTAGGGAGAGGGAAACACACACACACACACACACACACACACACACACACACACTGACACTTTGAAACTCACTTAACTCTTCTATTCCTATGTCACTTCTTAAAAGGGATGATTTTGTAGGTACCAAGGTACAGATCCAGAAACTCTGAGGAAAAACATTTGAGCCTTTTATGCCACATAAGTTTTTGGGACATATTTATATCTTACAGTTGTGTCATGTAAATTTCAAGATAAAGTTTATTTCAGTTATTTAAAATGTTGCAGAATTATGCTTTTAAAATAGTAATTGTTTACCTTTCATTTTGTATGTGGCTTTATTACAGTTGCAAGTCAAAACTTTATTCTGAAGAATTATATATATTTGCCTAGTCTTGGAGGAATGTATACTGAGAGTGTGTGCATGAGCGTGGTTTTCTCTCTTGGAGATGGAGAAGGACACATCTCCCGCCTCAGAAGATGTTTAAAAAGATGCTAGTTTTATAAAAGGAATACTTTGCATATCTCAAGCTACTTTTAGGGAACATTTTTAAATAATTATGTTTTTCTTTTTAATATGCTTTACTCTTCCACACTAATAATTCTTTGATTATAAGATATTTTGTGGCAAACTTGGGAAATATATTTTGCTGTCTGATGATTGAAATTATTTTTGTCTAGGTGAATATGTACAACTATTGAGTGTACCCTTTCTCTATTTATTTTTCAGTTCAGCCCAATCCTTCTGTACTTATTGGCAATCCTATTAGAGCATATACTCCTCCACCCCCTCTTGGACCTCACCCAAATTTGGGGAAATCTCCAAGCCCTGTTCAGAGAATAGATCCTCACACTGGGACAAGTATTCTTTATGTTCCTGCTGTCTATGGAGGGAATGTAGTTATGTCGGTGCCTTTACCTGTAAGTGGATATTTGAGATACTTTCTATTGAATAAAATAAAATAGGCTTCACTAAATTAGTGACTATCCCAGATAATGTTCTACCAACCTATTTTGTTTTTTTACCTTTTCAATGCCCGCTGGTGTCTTTTAAAGCAGTTCTTATCTTTAACCTTCAAATTTTGAAATGACCAAAGAGAAGTGAATTGTTGCTTACAATTTGTTACTAGATTGTCAGTGGCTATGAAGCAATCTGTAAATAGGGTATTTTCATGAAGAAGCCTTTGTATTCTTTTAAAATATTTTTACTGGGGAAATTGGGCTAAACATTAACAAACCTAGTAAATTGGACCCTTGTAAAGTGATGTTTTTCTTTTATCTGTTGCATTTTATTTACTCTTACATAATTCACTAACCTTTCCTAAGAAATACAGTTCTTTGGAGGAGGCCAAGAGGCTTGAATTAGCCTAACTCCCTTGGATCTAAATTTATCTGAGATTGCACACTTTATAAAATCTTCCTTGTACTTAAAAACATTATAAAATCCTTTCTAAGATTATGGTTTTTAGAGGGCTTCCATTTTGTGTAACACCCATTTTTATTTCCTTTAAGACATTTGGATATTTTGGTAATTTTGTTCATTTGCTGACTTACTGTTTCCAAATTCAGGAATTTTAGCCTAGAAAGCCTTTCTTTCATTGAAGGCAAGTCCTGTAATTTCTGGCAGAGGTGATCATTGCCAAGCTCTTTGGAACCCCTGCCCACACCCCAAAAATGGGAAACTGCTGAGCTGCAGACATTTCGCAGCCATATTGATCATGATAGTTCACGATCACAGCAGTCACCGAGAAGAACTGTCAGTAAGAAATATGTAATTCATGCCCACTCCCCACAGTCTTTCCATTTTAGCTGAGTTACTTCTTCCCAGACAGCCTGGCAACATTATATATCATCTGCTTTAAATAGTAAGTCCCTTAGGACTTACATTTCATTTTACTAGGTCAAAGAGGCTTTTATTATATAAGATTTCTAAGAGTCTGCATTTAACAGTTATAATGAAATAATAGGGGCAGTAGCTCAGATGTCATGGTATTTATCCCTTTTATGTTACTATGCAAAGGTTATATATACACCTAAAGAAATTTTCTGTTTCTATAATAAGGGAAGAGCTGAATTAATCAAAAGCATTGATTAAACTAATGACCTTTTTGAGTTTTGCCTATTATAAATGAATATTAAGTGTTTTGGTTATTCATATAAAATTGGAATATCTGTTTCTGAGTTGAGACTCCTTAGATGAAATTGTTTCTTTTTTCTCCTGTTCTCTTATTCAGTCTGTTAAACTATATGACTTAAAAGATAATTTTTATAGTAATCTGTGACATGTATACATTCATATTGAGGGGAAATGATTCAAGGCTATAAAATGATTTAATGCTTCAAGGAATAATTACCAATTTTAAGTCCTCAGTTTCTTCCCAACCTGTAAAATGATCAATTTTCCCTTTTTCTCTAAAGATTCAGGGGGCCATTTTAGGCCAGTTGAGGTGTAGCACTAATTCTACCAGTTGTTATATTGGCATTGACTTTGTAGTCATTAATTTTTTAGCATTTCTCTTTATGTGTTTTCTTTTTCCTAATTGCACCACTATAGCAGTTTGCCTTCCAAAATGTATGTAATGAAATTATTTTGTTTCTTTTAACAACCTAGGTACCATGGACAGGATACCAGGGTAGGTTTGCAGTTGATCCTCGAATTATTACACACCAAGCAGCAATGGCCTACAATATGAACCTCTTACAGACACATGGACGGGGGTCTCCCATACCTTATGGCCTGGGGCATCACCCACCTGTCAGCATAGGGCAGCCACAAAACCAGCATCAGGAGAAGGATCAACATGAGCAAAATCGAAATGGTGAGTCACTTTGCTGTTCTCATCTTCCTAATGATGATATGCCCAGTTGTATCAACATGTGAAGTCCCTTTAACTGTGGGATTGTTAACTTCTTTATAGATTGTAGACCACTTTGAGAAAAATTCTGATGTAAAAACTATGGCTTTTCTCTCTAGAACATACAGATATGTACACAGATACAAAATTTGCATGTAACCTGCCACTTATGATTGGTATCACCAATTTCCTGAAAAAATATTAAATTTTAATATTTAAAGTGTTTTAAATGGTAGTCATTTTATTTTATTTTATTATTTATTTATTCTTTTTTCAGAGACAGAGAGAGAGTCAGAGAGAGGGATAGGTAGGGACAGACAGACAGGAACAGAGAGAGATGAGAAGCATCAATCATTAGTTTTTCGTTGCGACACCTTAGTTGTTCATTGATTGCTTTCTCATATGTGCCTTGACTGTTGGGCTACAGCAGACCAAGTAACCCCTTACTCTAGCCAACGTCCTGGGGTCCAAGCTGGTGAACTTTGCTCAAACCAGATGAGCCCGTGCTCAAGCTGGTGACCTTGGGGTCTCAAACCAGGGTCCTCCGCATCCCAGTCCGATGCTCTATCCACTGCTCCACCGCCTGGTCAGGCTAAATGGTAGTCATTTTAAATTGAGACAGAAAACTCTCCCTTGTTAAATATTTTTGTTGACCCCAAATATTTTTGTTGTATACTAAATTTTTATTTTATTTTACTTTATTTTATTTTTTTGTATTTTTCCAAAGTTAGAAGCGAGGAGGCAGTCAGACTCCCGCATGTGCCCCACCGGGATCCACCCGGCATGCCTGCCAGGGGGCAATGCTCTGCCCATCTGGGGCATTGCTTCATTGCGGCTGGAGCCATTCTAGTTCCTGAGGCAGAGGCCATGGAACCATCCTCAGCGCCCGGGCCAACTTTGCTCCAGTGGAGCCTTGGCTGTGGAAGGGGAAGAGAGAGATAGAGAAAAAGGAAAGGGGGAAGGGTGGAGAAGCAGATGGATGGTTCTCCTGTGTGCCCTGGCTGGGAATCGAATCCGGGATTTCTACACACCAGGCTGTTGCTCTACTGCTAAGCCAACCGGCCAGGACCATATACTAAATGTTAAATTCGGGTTTATTGGAGTATATTTTATATAAAGTAAAATTCACTCTTAGAGCTTGTTTGGAGGTTTTAGCAGGGAAGCACAGCTGCTCATATACCCTTGACTGAAGAATGGTCCTCTCCTCTGTCTGGGAAGGTCGTTCTCTTGGACCAAGTGCACAGCTTTGGGAGGGACGCACATGGAGCGGTGAGGGAAGAAGGGGACAGCCGCCTAGCCAGCCAGAGCAGCTGAATCAACCCTGGCGATCAATGGGGTGACAGATGTCGTAGCCAGATCTCCCTCACATCCTAAAATTCAGTCTGATGTGTTTTGAAAAATATACAGAGTTGTCATTCACTCCTAAAATCAGGATAGAAGATATTTACATGACCTCTGAAAGTTCCCTCGTATCCCTTTGCAGGCAGTCTCCTCCAGCCTGCCCTGGGCAGCATGAATCTGACTCTCGTCTTCGCTTTAGTCATAAATGGAGTCCTAGAGGATGTAGCATTTTGTGTTTGGCTTTGTTCACTTAGCTTAATGCTTTTTTAAAAAATTAATTTTAATGGGGTGACATTGATAAATTAGGGTACATATGTTCAGAGAAAACATCTCCAGGTTATTTTGACATTTGATTATGTTGCATTCCCATCACCCAAAGTCAAATTGTCTTCCATCACCTTCTATCTGGTTTTCTTTGGACTTAATGCTTTTGAGATTCATTCCTGTTACCTGTCAGTTGTTTGTTCTTTTTTACTGTTGATTAATATTCCATTACATGGATGCACCAGAATGTTATTATCTGTCTGTCAATTGAAGGACACCCTAGTTATTTCTAATTTTTGGCTCCTAAGCTACTATGAACATATGTATGAACATATCATACATTTTTATTTCTCATGGCTAAATACCCAGGAGTGAGCTAGTATAACTTTATAAGAAACTGCCATACTATTTTCTAAAGTGTTTAGTATGAGATTTCCTCGTTTCTTAACATTCTTGTCAGCACTTGATATTGTCAGTCTTTTTTTTTTTTTGTGGCAGAGACAGAGAGTGTCAGAGAGAGGGATAGATAGGCACAGACAGACAGGAAGGGAGAGAGATGAGAAACATCAATTCTTTGTTGGCAGCTCCTTAGTTGTTCATTGATTGATTTCTCATATGTGCCTTAACGGGGGGACTACAGTAGACTGAGTGACTCCTTGCTTGAGCCAGTGACCTTGGGCTCAAGCTGGTGAGCCTTGCTAAAACCAGATGAGCCCGCACTCAAGCTGGTGACCTCGGGGTCTCAAACCTGGGTCCACATCCCAGTCCGATGCTCTGTCCACTGCACTACCACCTGGTCAGGCAATATTGTCAGTCTTTTTAATTTGACCCTTGCTAGTGGGTATCTGATAGTGTCTGATTGTGGTATTAATTTGCATGTTCCTAATGACTGATGATGTTGAGTATCTTTTCATTGGGCTCATTGCCATCTGTGTATCTCAGGTGAGGCACCTCTTTTTGCATTTTGCCTGCTTTTTTAGTAGTTTGTTTTTTTGTTTTACTATAAAGGTCTACCAGAAAGTTCTGTCCGTTTTTGGAATAAAACAAAATACAATTTTTTCTTACTGTCAATAAACTTTATTAAATAATATAATTGCCATTATTATTAATGATTTGCCAGCGTGAGGGCAATTTGTATATCCCATTTTTGAAAAATGTTTTATCTTTTGATGCGAAAAATTGAACCAGTGCTTGTTTGATATCTTCTTCATTTTTGAATTTTTTGCCCTTCAAAAAATTTTGTAAGGACAAAAACAAGTGATAGTCGGAGGGTGCTAAGTCCGGGGAATATGGTGGATGCGACAGACATGCTTCTGTAGCATTTCTTCCTTGTTGAAATTCGTAAAAATTACAATGGCGTAATGAACTTTATCAGTAGCCATGGGTACACAATGGATTCACACATAAGACTAACGTGAATCAACTTTGTTTTAGTTAATTTGCTACGTCAGTATGTATACATTAAGTGATAAAAATAGAGAGGCACACATGCACCAAATAAACTTGTGATAGAAACGGACAGAACTTTACGGTAGACCTTATACATTATAAGAATTCTTTTATACATTCTGTATATAAATCTTTTATTAAACATATGTTTTGAAAATATTTTCTCCCAGGATATAACTTGCCCTTTCATTTTCTTAACAGTCTAAAATTTTTGCCTAATTCAAGATCACAAAGATCATCTATTTTTTCCCCCAGAAGTTTCATTGTTTTAGCTCTTACACAGAGTTCATTTTAAGTTATTTTTGTATATGGTATGAGGTAAGAATTGAAGGGTTCCTTAGTTGTTATTTTGTTTTTGTATATGGTTCAGTTGTTTCAGCACCATTTCTTGGAAACACTGTCCTTCCTCCATTTACTAATTTGGTGCCTGTCTTGAAAATCCGTTGACCAGATATGTGAAGTCTGTTCTGTTCTATTGATATATATGTTTATGTGTATGCCAGATATGCTGGCTTGATTATTATAGCGTTATAAGTCTTGAAATCAAGTAGTGTAAATCTTCCAACTTTGTTCTTTTTCAAAATTGCCTATTTTAGGTCCTTTGCATTTCCGCATACATTTTAGAATTAGTTGTGAGTTTTTATAAAAAAGCCTATTGTGTTGAATCTCTAGGTCAGTGTGGGGGGAATTGACATCTTAACAATATTGAATATACTGATATATGAACAGGTCATGTCTCTCTCAAGATCTTCAATTTCTTTCCTTTTAAGTTTTTAGTATACACTTCTTGCACATTTTTTTTTTTTTGTGACAGAGAGACAGAGAAAGGGACAGACAGACAGGAAGAAGAGAGATGAGAAGCATCAATTCTTCGTTGCGGCTCCTTAGTCTTCTTAGTTGTTCATTGGCTGCTTTCTTTTTTTTTTTCTTTTTTTTTTTTTTTTGTATTTTTCTGAAGCTGGAAACGGGGAGAGACAGCCAGACAGACTCCCGCATGCGCCCGACCGGGATCCACCCGGCACGCCCACAGGGGCGACGCTCTGCCCACCAGGGGGTGATGCTCTGCCCCTCCGGGGGGTCGCTCTGCCGCGACCAGAGCCACTCTAGCACTTGGGGCAGAGGCCAAGGAGCCATCCCCAGCGCCCGGGCCATCTTTGCTCCAATGGAGCCATGGCTGCGGGAGGGGAAGAGAGAGACAGAGAGGAAGGGGGGGGGTGGAGAAGCAAATGGGCGCTTCTCCTATGTGCCCTGGCCGGAAATCGAACCCGGGTCCCCCGCATGCCAGGCCGACGCTGTACCGCTGAGCCAACCAGCCAGGGCCAATTGGCTGCTTTCTTATATGTGCCTTGACCAGGGGTGGGGGAACTGCAGCAGAGCCAGTGACTCCTTGCTCAAGCCAGCAACCGTGGGCTCAAGCCAGTGACCGTGGGGTAATGACTATGATCCCACGCTCAAGCCAGTGACCCCATGCTCAAGCCGGTGACCTCGGCGTTTTGAACCTGGGTCCTCCACATCCCAGTCTGATGCTCTCTCCACCATGCCACTGCCTAGTCAGGCTTGCACATATTTTTTTAAGGTGAAAGATTAATATAGTTATTTAATGTTATAATTTTCCTCCTCAGTAGTGCATTCTACAAATTCCAATGTCATATTTTTAATTTATTGAACTTTGTGTACGTTCTAATTTCTCTTGATACTAGATCTATGGATTATTTAGGAAGATGAGTTTTATTTTTCAATTATTGGAGATTTTCTAAGAATTTTTCTATTATTGGTTTCTGCTGTAATTCCATTGTGGTAAGAGGACATATTTTGTATGACTTGAATCCTTTGGGATTTACTGAGATTTGTTTTGTGACCCAGGATATGGTTTGTTTTTGTAAATTTTCCATGTGCCTTGAGAAGAATGGAGTGCTCTATAAAATGTTAATCAGGTCAAATTGGTTGATAGGATAGAAAGTCCGTGCTGAGTTTCTCCCTACATTAAAGAAAAATACAGCCCTTGCTGGATAGCTCAGTTGGTTCGTCCCAGAGCAGCAGAGGTTGCCGGTTCGATCCTGGGTCAGGGCACATACAGAAACAGCTCAGTGTTCCTGTCTCTCTCTCTCTCTCTCTCTCTCTCTCTCTCTCTTCTGCCCCCTGCCTCTCTCACTAAAGTCAATAATAAAAATATTAAAAAATATATGGAGAAAGGAATACTGAAATCTTCAAATATAATTGGTATTTGTCTCTTTTTCTTTTAATTTTTTTCTTGATGAATTTTGAAATTCTGTTATTAGGTACATAAACATTTAAAATACTGTGCTCTTGAATGATTAACTCATTTATCTTTATGGAACGATCTTCTTTATCTCTGGTAATAATATCAGTAGAGTCACTTAGCTTTGTTTTGTCTGGTGTTAGCATGATATATCATTTGTTGATCTTGTATTTTTAATCTGTGTATTTATATGTTTGTGTCTTTGAAATGCATTTCTTTTAGATAGCATATTGTTGGCTCTTGATTTTAAAAAAAAATCCAAATGTAATCTCTTTCTCTTAATTGGGTTGTTTAGACCATTTATACTTAAGGTGATTATTGATATAGTTAGGCTTGATTTTATATTCTTGTTCTATTTTGCCTTTTCATTTGTTCAATCTGTTTTTTATTCCCTTTTCCCTTTTACTCTGCTTTCTTTTGGATTATTTGAGTATTTTTTATTTCATTTTATCTTCTCTGTTGGCTTATTAGCTATAACTTTACTCTTAGTATTTTCTTCAGGGCTTCTTTTTTTTTAAATTCATTGTGGGGTTTTTTTTGTTGTTTTTGTTTTTTGTATTTTTCTGAAGCTGGAAACAGGGAGAGACAGTCAGACAGACTCCCGCATGCGCCCGACCGGGATCCACCCGGCACGCCCACCAGGGGCGAAGCAGGGGGGGTTGGAGAAGCAAATGGGCGCTTCTCCTATGTGCCCTGGCCGGGAATCGAACCCGGGGCCCCTGCACGCCAGGCCGACGCTCTACCACTGAGCAAACCGGCCAGGGCCATCGTGGGGTTTTTTTTAAAAAATTTTTATTTATTGATTTTAGCGAGAGGAAGGGTGAGAGAGAAAGAGAGAGAGAGAGAGAGAGAGAGAGAGAGAGATAGACAGGAACATGATCTGTTTCTGTATGTCCCCTGACCAGGGCTCAAACCAGCAACCTCTGTGCTTTGGGCCGATGCTCTCACCAGCTGAGCTGTCCAACCAGGGCTTCTTGAGGGTTTCTAGTGCACATCTTAAACTCATCAGAGCCCACTGTGCAATCTCTGTGTGCGCTTCCTGTACAGTGAAAGAACCTTACAATAGTTCATGTTTCTGTCCTGGCCTTTGTGATATTGTTACATTTTAATTTTACATATATTATTAGCTCTAAACAGTGTTGTTATTTTTGTTTAAACATCAAGTTATCTTTTTAAAGAGTTTTAAATAACAGAAATAGAATGTCTTGTTTTACCCTTGCAGTTAGCATTTCTGATAATTTTTCTTTCTATATATTCATGTTTCTATCTGATAGAATTTTCCTTAACATTCTTGTAATACAGGTCTGCTGGTGATAAATTATTTTCAGAGAAATCTGATGATATCTCTCTCTTTCTTTTTTTTTTTTTTTTGTAGTTTTCTTAAGTGAGAAATAGGGAGGCAGAGTGACTCCCAAATGTACCCAACTGGGATCCACCTGGCTAGCCCATTAAAGGGCGATGTTCGGCCCCTCTGGGGCCGTTGCTCTGTGGCAACCAGAGCCATTTTAGCACCTGAGGAGAAGCCATGGTGCCATCCTCAGCACCTGGGCCAACTTGCTCCAATGGAGTCATGGTGGTGGGAGGGGAAGAGAGAGAGAGAAGGGAGAGAAAGAAGGGTGGAGAAGCAGATGGTTATTTCTTCTGTGTGCCCTGACCAGGAATCGAACCTGGGACATCCACATGCCAGGCCGATGCTCTAGCACTGAGCCAACTGGCCAGGGCTTCTGATAGCATCTTTCTCTTTGTTTTTCTGTATGAAATGTATCTTTTTTTTCCTCCCTGATTGCCTTTAAGAGTTTCTTTTATACTGGTTTTAGTAATTTGATTATAACATTTCTTGGTGTAGTTGTTCTTCATGCCTCTTGTGTTTGGGGTTCATTGAGCTTCTTGGGTCTGTGGCTTTATAGTTTTCATCAAGTTTAGAAAACAGTTACCCTTTATTTCTTTAGGTATTTTTTCTGTCTTATCTCCTCCTCTCTTCCTCAGGAATTTCAACTACCCAAGTATTAGTCTGCTATAAATTTCTCCATATCCCATAGATATTCTTTTCATTTTTTAAAAAATAATTTTTCTTTTTGTTTGTCATTTCGCATAGTTTCTATTGCTCTGCCTTCAGCTTCACTGAGTTTTTCTTCTGCGTTTTCTGATCTGCTCTGGCTGGTGTAGTCCTTATTTCAGACATTGTAGTTCTTATTTCTTGAAGTTTAGTAGTAAGGCTCTCCTGCCACGGTAATTGATCTTACAGTTTTGGTGGCATTCTTAAAGGACTGGCTTTTTTACAAGAGCCTAAATCATGGATTCTCTCAGGGAATTTCAAATATCCAATTGTTAATTCTTACGTAGTAAAAGTCTTTTGTGTGCATGAAATAGTTTCATCTGTTATAATTGTGATATTTTTAACCTTGCCTTTGCTGCTTTACTGTTTATCTTTCAATTATATTTAGTTTGTTGTCTATTACTTTTAAACAGTATAAGTACATTTCTTTCAGAACATCTTAATTCAGTTTAGGGTCTTTTACTAAATTAGATGAATACATTATTTAGATTTTGCTTAATTGAATTTGTAAATGACCAAATTTTTGAGTCTGTATAAATAAGCAAGAATGCCAAGATTTTTCTATGTCTAGTTAAAGAAAATGAGACGGTAAATTCCTGGAGATTAGGCAACTATCTTTGGAATTATTTGATGTTTTAAAATTATCTTTTTATTAAGCTTTTGCCTTGTCAATGAGGTTTGTTATATTTATAAATTTTCTTTGTTGCAGAAAAACTGCCACTGAAAATTTATGAACAAAACTTGATAATAATGGGTGAAAATGTTTAAATATTTTACTTTTGTCTAATATCAGGTAGTCATTGGAAATATAACATCCACTGGATACAATTTATAAGAATTTTAAAATATTTTCTTAGGTAAAAGTGATACAAATAATCCTGGACCTGAAATTAATAAGATTCGAACACCAGAGAAAAAGCCTCCAGAATCAAAACAGGTATGCTGCTTACATTTAGTGAATGCATTGCTCTGATGGGTTTAGTCTGATGGGTCATCCTTGAATCTTAATGTTTAGAAAAAAAAACATTTACCATCTTATGTATATTTTTATGGTTATTGTTTCCCAGTGTCCGGTGGGTCATGTTACCCTTTCCCTCCACCTTTTTTTGGCTACATGATTAATCTATCAGTATACTTTTCTCAATTGTGATTTGGTGATGGACTTGAATTTAAGGACTTTCCATGATACACATTGGTCAATGAAGACACAGCCAGTAGTTGTGTTATTAAAAATTGTCTCAGAATGGGCAGAGCTGAATGGGGAAGGAGGAAGAATGAACTTCCTCAACAGAAGGACTTGACTTTCTCAAGCCCCTCACATACCCTCCCTTGGGGCCACTGTATTCATTGCCTCCTCATCCCTTTGTTCATCTGTTCTCTTGGTTTTTGTGCTTGTCGGGAAAATCACATTATTGGCTGAATTAGTGCCACTGCACATTGATGTTTTCTGATCTCAGGGAACCGGGGGTGGGGCTTTCCCATCTCTACACTCACTTGACTCCCTTTGCCCAGTTTTCTCAGCAGCTCTCATGCCCGATCATCTTCTACCTTCTTGTATCCTTATGGTCGGGAGACGATCTTGCCTTAGACCATTAGCATCAGGGTCTCACCTGGCTAATTTAACACCTTAGACTTACCACTTTGCTTTTTCTTTCTTTTTAAAAAAATTTTTTTTTTATTTTGGTGACAGAGACAGATGGGAGGAGGAGGACAGATAGGGATAGACTGACTGGAAGGGAGAGAGATGAGAAGCATCAACTCTTCATTGCAGCACCTTAGTTGTTCATTGACTGCTTTCTCATATGTTCCTTGACCTGGAGGCTACAGCAGAGTGAGTGACCCCTTACTCAAGCCAGAGACCTTGGGTTCAAGCCAGTGACCTTTGGGCTCAAGCCAGTGACCAGGGGTCATGTCTATGATCCCATGTTCAAGCTGGTGAGCCTGTGCTCAAGCCGGCAACCTTGGGGTCTCAAACCTGGGTCCTCCGCATCCTAGCCTGACACTCTATCTATTGGGCCGCTGCCTGGTCAGGCAACTTACCACTTTTCTGCATCTTTGAACATCCTTACTTCCTTATCACCAGTCTCAGAGAAGGAGTTCCCATTAAAACATATCTCTGCTTCTGGTTGCTCACGGACCTGATTCCTTCTTCTCATTTAGCTTTAGATTCTTTTTACAGTAGTTGCTCGTTCTTCCTCGTTGGCCTATAAGTAAATTGATTGATAGATGGTTTTTTAACACTTTCTTTGATTTTCATCTTCTTTTTTTGTGTGTGTATGTGCGACAGAGGCAGAGAGAGACAGAGAGAGGGACAGATGGGGACAGACAGGAAGAGAGAGAGATGAGAAGCATCAATTCTTTGTTGCAGCACCTTAGTTGTTCATTGGTTGCTTTCTTATATGTGCCTTGACCGGGGGGCTACAGCAGGCTGAGTCACCCCTTGCTCAAGCTCAAGCTGGTGAGCTTTGCTCAAACCAGATGAGCCCACACTTAAGCCAGTGACCTCGGGGTTTCGAACCTGGGTCCTCCGCATCCCAGTCCGATGCTCTGTCCACTGCGCCACCACCTGATCAGGCTGATCTTCATCTTCTTATAGCTACTGGCTAACTTCTCCTTCCCACCCCATCTTTTATTTGCCTCTTAACCACCACAGGCTAGTATCAGGCCTCAACATTTTACCAAAACTGTTGCGTTCGAAGGGACTGAATGTTCTGAACAGGCTTTCGTTGTCATCTTTTGTGACTTTTCTTTGGTGTTTGGCACCACTTTCTACTTCTTTCATCTTAACCGTCTTGTTTCTTTTCAGTTTCTGTGACATACATTTCTACTTCTCACAACTCTTTCTAACATGACCTTCTGTCCCTATTATAAGTTCCTGTCCACCTTCTTCCATCTGTTCCTAGTCCTTAAGTTTGGGTTTTTCAGGGTTCCGTTACTGCCCCCACACTTCCTTTTGCATACTTTGGTTTCTTACTACTAACCAGTCCATTTCTGTGATTTCAAATGCCCGCTGCACAATGACTTCCCAATTTGTATCTCCAACCCCAGCCTTGCTTTAAGCAGCTGCTCTCTGCTTGGTTACTTTTGTCCCAGAAGCAGCTCTGATGCACGGTTTCAGCAGCTGGGAGACTCCGTGCCCGCGGGAGGAGTTGCGTGTGAATGAGGCAGCCAGGGAACTTCTCGGTAGAGGACAAGGTGGCACCGTGGGAGGAGAAGCCCTGCGTGTCTAGGCGGGAGCCGGGAGAAGACACGGTGCGTGGGACGGGGCAGTGGCAGCGGCAGTTGTGATCAGAGGCAGCTTAGGACTAAACCAAGAGCCAGGATTTTAGGTGCTGTTAGAGCAGCTGGAGTCAGGAGGGGTAGTGTCTGTTGTGTCCTGGTTTTAGATTGCTGTTATGAACCTTCCCTGTTAGTAGACTAGGCAGCCTGAGAGACAGGGTTCATCTTCTTTCCCACCCTGATGCTTTGTCCTGTGAAGAACGTTTCCCAGCTTTCCTTGAGTCGGGAACTTAGTGTCAGGAGCAAACCCATCATTTAATTCTGGTAATAGTCATCTCAGACTCCTTCAGACCTCACAGTCTTCTGTCCTGCCTAGCCCATTGCAGCATCATAATCATAAAGTAGCATATCTTGATTTAATTTCTCTGGCAGTGGCCTGACTTCCCGTCCACATGAAAGCCAGAAATGAAGGTGGCAGTTAAAGCAGCAGCTTATCCACAGATAACCTTGATATCTAGTCATGGCCTCCCACATGCAATCAGAGAGTGCATATCAACAGTCCTTGAAAAAGTATACCTCAGTCATTAAAAAGATCAAGATTTAAGGGTCAAATGTTTATTTATACAAGAACCTTAATCAGGTTCAGAGACATTTGTAGAACAGGCATCACAGCAGCTTGGGCTGAGTGGGACAGAGTTGTCGTCCTCCTCGTTTCACTTTCTAGACAATGTGTACACACCTAGTAATCTCAGGGCCTTACTGGCCCAATACAATGACAGTCCACTTGAGCTAGAGATTAGAGATGAGAGTGCACTTGGGGCTTGATTGGCACATTGAAACCCAGCTTCAATTCAGGAACAAGCTACTTATTCCGTGTTCTTGGGAGTGGCCAATTCCATGTCTAATGTGAGAGCTTTGATGAGGCAAATAATCCTCGGTGACTTATGGCCCAGAAGCAGCTCTAGCTCTTGGTTTAGTCTTAAGCTGCCTCTGATCACAACTGCCGCCACCCCGTCCCACACGCAGTGTTTTCTCCCGGCTCCCGCCTAGACACGCAGGACTTCTCCTCCCATGGTGCCAACATTGAAACTTATATGGATACTGATATGCCAAAGCAGCTCATTGTGTGTTTTGACAGAGATGGAAAAGAAAAATTGCTTCTTCCCGCCTTATATTTCATTTTTTATTTTTCACATTGTCACCATTTATGATCAGACTCACACTTCAGAAGGATGACAGTACTCCCTAGCTTACAAACCTTTGGAACTTGTCAGAGCTTACAGGATTACAAAAATGGTTGTACTCAACATCGAATTATTCAAGGTCATGTGTGACGACTGGGCCTTGCAGCTTCCTCCAATGTCAAAAAGGGGGAAACTATATATAAACAAGTGAAGCTATGGCTCTGTGTGCACAGGACTTCTTATGCTCTCCAGATCTGCCGTAT
The DNA here is from genome assembly GCF_036850995.1 of Saccopteryx leptura. NCBI lineage: Eukaryota > Metazoa > Chordata > Mammalia > Chiroptera > Emballonuridae > Saccopteryx > Saccopteryx leptura. The sequence goes on from NC_089507.1 coordinate 164,652,390, forward strand.
TCTTTCTCCTCTCTCCACCTCTGTGTAAGATGTTACCTTAACTGAGAATGCTTCTTCGTTCCTTGGGAAATTGCAGCTCTGTGCAAGATTCAACTCAAATGCCGTAGCTTCTGTGAAACCACTTTTAACTTTCCCAGGATCTCATCGTTGTTTACATGTTGGTATCCTCTGCCGGACTCTCAGGCAGGGCTTAGCAAACTTTTTCTGCAAAAGACCAGATCGTACATCTTCAGGTTCTGTGGGTCATATGGTTTCTGTTGCCACCACTCAGTTCTGTTGATATAGGGAGAAAGCAGACATAGCCAGTGTGTAAAAGAGTAAGCGTGGCTGTGTGCCAGTAAAACCTACGAAGAGCTGTTGTGCCGGAAACGGCCTGGGGGCCAGAGTTGGCCAACCCCTACTGCTCTGAGTCCTCAAGGGTGCAGACTAAATCTTCTGACTGCTTTGTAATCTCCAGCACCAGGCACAATTCCCTTGGCAAACCCTCCAGAAATATTTCTTAAAGAAATAAATGTCATTATTTAATGGCAAAGATCGACAACCAAACTGACTATACAAAGGTGACATGTAAATTATTTATTTGTTCCCTTCAGATTTTTTGAAAAATTAATATAGCTGTCTTTGAAGAAAGAGATATGTAAAAACAATAAAATCAGAAGGAAAGAGCACATTTTAATGATTTATATTAGCAAGAAATAAATGGTTATCTTTGAAGGAAGAAAGTGTGAAATTAAAAGTAATGTTTTTTAAAGGAATTAAAGTAGATATGCTAATAAAATGGCAGTGTCTCTTCTTATGACTCAGATTTAATATGCTGTTTATCTGTTTTATCTTTCCTACCTTAAAAAATACTTATTCCCTAATTTGATTGTCAGAAAGTGATTGATTGGGTACCCCACACTCCTGCTGTTACTGAGAAGAATGTGTGACATCCTTAAGATGTGTTAGGGTTGGGAAAAGGTGGCAAGCCACATGACTCGGATTTTCTGCTGTTAAGAAAGACTTCTTATTTTTTCCCTAGATTGATTTGGAATCAAATCCACAGAACAGAAGTCCTGAATCACGTCCTAGTGTTGTTTATCCCAGTACCAAATTCCATCGCAAAGACCATCTCAACTCGAGACACATAAATCTCCCCCTCCCTGCTCCCCACGCACAGTATGCAATCCCCAGCCGTCATTTTCATCCTCTTCCCCAGCTACCAAGACCCCCATTTCCAATCCCACAGCAGCATGCCTTGCTAACTCAGCAGCAAAATAATTTGCCCGAACAGCCAAATCAGAATCAGATGGCGCCCCAGCCCGGCCAGGTCGCCCAGCAGCAGAATCCATTGAATCCGTTGACTCAGCAGCACCCCCCTCAGCTTTCTCCTGCCTATCAGCCTGGGCTCAACAGTGCTTTTTTTAATAATGCCGTTTCCCATCGACCGCAGTCCCCCCCTGCAGAGGCTGTGGCCCCTGAGCAGCAGCCCCCGCCCATGCTGCAGGAAGGCCCCAGTCCCCTGCGGGCCCTGGCTCAGCCTGGCCCCATTCTTCCATCACACCTCAATAACTTCACCGATGAGAACCCCTCAGGATTGCCTAGAGGGGAGGCTTTGGGTAAGTTCTCCTGTCACTGATGAAGGTGACAAATTCAGAGATTATTTACTTCAAATGACATGTACTGTGCAGTATAAATGTGGATCAGGATTGATTCATTTCTTTAAACAATGCCAGCAAAAATCAGTGTAAAGTGTAATCATCAGAATCTATTTAATCTAGTTCCAGATGCTAAAAAATACTGAGCATCTTGTTCATGCCAGCTAAGAAAGAGTCATCATGGCCCTGGCCGGTTGGCTCAGTGGTAGAGCGTTGGCCTGGTGTGCAGGAGTCCCGGGTTCGATTCCCAGCCAGGGCACACGGGAGAAGCGCCCATCTGCTTCTCCACGCCCCCCCTCCTTCCTCTCTGTCTCTCTCTTCCCCTCCCGCAGCCGAGGCTCCATTGGAGCAAAAAGATGGCCCGGGCGCCGGGGATGGCTCCTTGGTCTCTGCCCCAGGCGCTAGAGTGGCTCTGGTCGTGACAGAGTGACGCCCGGATGGGCAGAGCATCGCCCCCTGGTGGGCGTGCCAGGTGGATCCCGGTCGGGCTCATGCAGGAGTCTGTCTGACTGCCTCCCCATTTCCAGCTTCAGAAAAAAAAAAAGAAAGAAAGAAAGAGTCATCATTATCATTACCATAACTCTGGTTACTTGCAAATTCAGAAAACATTTGCTTTCTCCAAAACTCAAACTATAGCCATTTCTTTGACTTTGTGGAGACAATCTGGTTATAAAGATGCCTGAAAAAAAAGGAACTGGAAGCCCTAAATGTATGAAAACTTAAACTTTTCACAAATGCTTTTGCAGACCGTATGCATGGGAGTGTAGCCCTGGAAACATTAAGGCAGCAGCAAGTGCGGCTACAGCAGTGGAGCGAGCATCACGCCTATCTGAGTCAGGGCAGCATCCCGTACTCACACCATCACCACCCTCACCCGCACCTGCAGCATCTCCCTCAGCCGCCCCTCGGGCTGCACCAGCAGCCAGTGAGGGCGGACTGGAAGCTACCCAGCAGCGCTGAAGGGGAAACTGAAACAACAGACTCAAGGTATTTCAGCAGCTACCACCAGCCTCTGGAACAAGACTCACCCGTTTTTTTCCTTTCTTTCTTAAATGTTGTCTTTTTGGCCTCAAGTTGTAATACTGTCCCAAAGAAATTGGATGCTGGCCTTCTGCGCATATGCTACACAGTTCTATTGTTGGCCCTAAAATACAGAAATACAGTTTATGTAAATCTAGGCTTGGACAGTCTGCCGTGGACTTTAAATTAATGTGGTCCTTTTCTTTGTGGTCTCTTCTGAAAAGAAGCATACCATCCTACTCAGTAGTATTTTTTTCGTACTCAGTAGTAATACTTACAAAGAACGAATGAAGACAGCAGTAAATTAGTGATTAAAAGTGAAAAATTATGAATTTATTATTTTTTTTCTAGTAGCACAGAATTCTACCTTCTTTTAACTACAGGTATTTGAGTGTTTACTGCTGACTCTAAACTTGTTTTTATGGCCAGTGTCACATGAATGCATCGATGTGTTTCCTAATCCCTGATGAACAAGGTCCACCGTTATGGTGAATTTCTGTCACTGCCAGTTATCAAAGGCATGTAGTGACAAGGACAGTGTTTTTTATACAGAGGGAAAAGAAAGAAATCAGGTACCTGGACATGTATAGTGTCTTCAGTTCAGAATCTGTTCAGTGTTAATGCTTATATTTGAGATGAATAAATGTTTGTTCAAGTTATGTGTTATGATTTTGCTTATAGAAATCACATACGCAGTTGACCACGCTCTCCTTAATGTGACGGAGCCTTTCTTTTGTTCTCTCCTGTTTCATTGGCTTTGTGTAGGTTTCAGGACTTACTCAGAGAGCTGTCCAGTCGTGAACAGAGTGAAGCACGGGAACTGGCTGAAATGCCACCACCTCAGTCAAGACTTCTGCAGTACAGACAAATCCAGGCCAGGAGCCCACCAGCAGTCCCATCCCCCCCCTCCAGTACAGACCACGGTAGCCACTTTTCTAACTTCAATGACAGCAGCAGAGACGTTGAAGTAGCCAACAGCCCGGCATTTCCACAGCGTCTGCCACCCCAGATATTCAGCTCACCTTTCTCATTGCCATCTGAACACCTTGCCCCTCCTCCCTTGAAATACCTGGCACCTGACGGAGCATGGACTTTTGCTAACTTACAACAGAATCCCCTGATGGGGCCGGGTTTTCCCTATGGCCTACCTCCACTGCCTCACAGGCCACCGCAGAACCCTTTTGTACAGATTCAGAATCATCAACATGCTATTGGTCAAGAGCCATTTCACCCACTGTCATCTCGAACAGTATCTTCTTCTTCGCTCCCGAGCTTAGAAGAGGTAAATGCCTTTCTTTTACGTTTTAAAATCTTTTTTGGGGGTTAGCGATTATGAAAAAAATCAGTATTTATTGATTTGATAATAGTGGACAGGTCTTCTTGAATTTAATAGTCTATTAAAGCTGATCTTTTCTTGGAATTTAATCCTTACCCCTTAGTGGGATATTCCGGACTTTTTATTTATTTATTTAAAATTTTTTATTTTTAATTTTTATTTTTTTTTACAGAGGCAGAGAGAGAGTCAGGGAGAGGGATAGACAGGAACAGATAGGAATGGAGAGATGAGAAGCATCAATCATTAGTTTTTCATTGCACATGCAACACCTTAGTTTGTTCATTGATTGCTTTCTCATATGTGCCTTGACCGCGGGCCTTCAGCAGACTGAGTAACCCTTTGCTTGAGCCAGTGACCTTGGGTTCAAGCTTTTGCTCAAACCAGATGAGCCCGCGCTCAAGCTGGCGACCTCGGGGTCTCGAACCTGGGTCCTCGGTATCCCAGGCCCATGCTCTACCCACTGTGCCACCGCCTGGTCTTTTTAGAATGGTTATTATCATTGAAACATGAAGCCCCTTAGAGTGTTTTATTGTTGTTTTGGAACATTTCACGTCTGACTGATTTGAGGAGTAGCTTAGTCCTATCTAATCTGGGGCAATGTTTTTATTTGTTGTTGTTGTTTTTTGTATTTTTCTTAAGTGAGAAGCAGGGAGTTAGAGTGACAGACTCCCACATGTCTGTGGGAGAACCCAACTGGAAACCACCCGGCATGCTCACCAGGGGGCGATGCTCTGCCCATCTGAGTGTTTCTCCGCAGCAACTGGAACCATTCTAGCGCCTGAGGCAGAGGCCATGGAGCCATCCTCAGTTCCCGGGCCAACTTTGCTCCAGTGGAGCCTTGGCTGCAGGAGGGAAAGAGAGAAACAGAGAGAAAGGAGAGGGAGAAGGGTGGAGAAGCAGATGGGAGCTTCTCCTGTGTGTCCTAGCTGGGAATCAAACCTGGGGCAATGTTTTTTAGTGGTTTATCTTTTTGTTTAAGTTAGATTTGTTAATTATGATACAAATTTGTTAACTAGAGCGTTCTGTGGAGGCTGGCTTTCTCTTCCAGGGCCAGTTCCAAGTTCTGTCCTCTTTCTCCTGTGGCTAGTTGTGGTGATTTCTTAAAGGCAGTTGATATAGAAGGATACTGTGATTTTCAAATGTCAGAATAAACAATGTTGAACAGAGAATTGACTATTCAACTAAGCATTTTAAGATACATTGAGTTTTTATCTGAAACTACTTAGATATTTCCAGAGAGCATCACTGATAAGAAAATCTCAGTAAATCCAGTAAAACTTCCAAAATGGTACTATTTGGTGTAGACTAGAAAAACTTGCTGAGCTCTTTAAGCTCTGATAGATTTTTTTGTGGCTACTTTAGGACATTTTTATACAGACTTGCCATCTATAGGTATAGTTTGTTCTTCCTTTCCAATCTGGATGCATTTTATTATTTTTTCTTGCCTAATTGCCCTTGCCAGAACCTCTAGTATAATGTTTAGGGTGTATATGTAGTAAAATTAGAGAAAAGCAAGTATATATAGGGTGAGTTATCCAAACCTACTTCTGTTACTGATTTCTGATTTCATTCCATTGTGGTTGGGGAACATATTTTTAAGACTTTAACCTTTTCAAATTTATTGAGACTTGTTTCATGGCCCAACATATGGTCTGTCCTGGAGACTGTTTCAGGTGGAGGGACTGGGGTCAATTAAAATACCACAAGCTCACGGTTCTTACGGTGAGATTTGAGATTTCCTGGCTTTTCTTTTTTTTTTTTTTTAATTTATTAATTTTTTTTTAAAATTTATTCATTTTATAGAGGAGAGGGAGAGAGAGAGAGAGAGAGGAGAGACAGAGAGAAGGGGGGAGGAGCTGGAAGCATCAACTCTCATATGTGTCTTGACCAGGCAAGCCCAGGGTTTCGAACCGGCGACCTCAGCATTTCCAGGTCGACGCTTCATCCACTGCGCCACCACAGGCCAGGCCTGGTTTTTCTTGATTAGGTGCTCCCTTGGTTGCTGCAAGCTTTAGTTTCCCAAATTCCAAGAAAGCAGATTGCGGGAATTTTGCCAGTTTTTTCTAAGGTCTTTTCAAGTTTTGTACTTTACAAAAAAATGCTGATTACTGAATAATGGACTTTAATCATTGGTCTATTTGTTCCTTAGTTTTGGAAGTCAGTTCTTTGCACCCTTGAGCTCTTAACATTTGATATTGCTGTTTAGCTATGAGTATATGAGTAAGTACCTTCAATTGTCGTTGGGTTCTTTTTTCTTTTTTTCTTTTTTTTTTTTCAGAGACAGAGTCAGAGAGATAGATAGATAGGGACAGACAGACAGGAACAGAGAGAGATGAGAAGTATTAATCATCAATTTTTTGTTGCAACACCTTAATTGTTCATTGATTGCTTTCTCATATGTGCCTTGACCGCAAGCCTTCAGCAAAGTGAGTGACCCCTTGCTCGAGCCAGCGACCTTGGGCTCAAGCTGGTGAGCTTTTTGTTCAACCAGATGAGCCCACGCTCAAGCTGGTGACCTTGGGGTCTTGAACCTGGGTCCTCCGCATCCCAGTCCGATGCTCTATCCACTGCGCCACCGCCTGGTCAGGCTGTCTTTGGGTTCTTTGAGTGAAATTATTTTTCCAAAAACAGTGATCGCCTTTATTTTGAGGCATGAGATTCACAAATGATGACTAACTTGCAACACTGAAAAATACCTTGACAAGGAAAATACTATTTTTACCACATTGCAGGTTTTGATGTTCTCAGTGCATTAGGGGAACTTTTGTGTGTCGTCGTACAAAGTGATTTTGTATGAGTCATCTTACAAAACGAATGGTTTATGTGCTTGCTGTTTTTTTCCAGCCTTTTAAAATAACTTCTTTAACATTAACAATACAGAAAAATGTCTTATTTTCCTCCCTACTGTGAGTTCTTTTATTGCTAGAAACCTTGGTAACCAGATTACTCTTATGTGGGATGAGAACATGTAGCTGTTAGTTTAACAGCTTGAATTGGAGAGGGTCTTTCATATTACGGTTTTTCTTTTTTATAATATTTCCATTTTCTTTTTTTTTTTTTTTGGTATTTTTCTGAAGTTGGAAACAGGGAGGCAGTCAGACAGTCCCGCATGCGCCCAACCGGGATCTACCAGGCACGCCCACCAGGGGGCGATGCCCTGTCCATCTGGGCCGTTGCTCTGTTGCAACCAGAGCCATTCTAGCGCCTGAGGCAGAGGCCATAGAGCCATCCCCAGCACCCGGGCCAACTTTGCTCCAATGGAGCCTTGGCTACAGGAGGGGAAGAGAGAGACAGAGAGGAAGGAGAGGGGGAGGGTTGGAGAAGCAGATGGCGCTTCTCCTGTGTGCCCTGGCTGGGAATCAAACCCGGGACTCCTGCACGCCAGGCCGACGCTCTACCACTGAGCCAACTGGCCAGGGCCTCCATTTTCTTTTGACAGATGAAGTACATGGTCAGTATGGAAAATGGAAAAGTTAGAGAAATTATTTTCAATTTCACTATGCAAAGTCTGCTACTGTAACATTTAGCTTTTCAGAATATTCATATTGAACGTGTGGGGATGAATGGTGTGAGGCTGCATGTTGGGGAAACCTGGAACAGCTTTTCCTCAGGTGTGGTGCTCAGGTACGTCACTGTGTGAAACCTTGCTTCCCGCCTCAGCTCTCCCCCTGGGTCGAGACACCCAAAATGGAGACTTGATCCTATTGTATAACATTTTTGCTACTTAAAATTTTTAGAGTATTCTCATTTGCATGCTTAACACCATGGGTTTTTGTTTATCTTTCTCAAATGTAGCAAAGCACGGATTCTCAACTGCCTGGAGGAGGCAGACCCTGTGTCTGGTCGTGGTGCCCACAGCCTCTCCCACTCCTGCTTGGTTCCTGGTGTGAGGGGCGAGGGCCAAGGTGCCCGCCTTCCCTGGGCCAGTTTATAGACGATTCCAGTCGTCTTCATACTCTTTATTATGTTATTGTAGGCTCACTAAATAGAATAATAGCTTTCTTATCAAGTGCCTACTTCTTTATAATAGCGCTGTATCATCCTTCCATTTCTGCTGACAGCTGTGGAGGTGGGGAGGTGAGATGCAAAGAGAAACAATAAAAGTTAGTTCTTGGCTTCTGAGCTTCCAATGGTTCAGCTTCGCTTAATTTTGGCATGATCCAGAACTTTTCCTTGGGTTGTTTTTCCCTGTATGAGCTTATTCACCTGGTGTAATAACTTAATGATGTAGCCTCTGAGTAACATGCAAGTCTTTAAGTTTATACTGAGATCTGTTTCTGGACATTGTATTTTTATCCGCACCTATCTGTTTCCTTACTAGGTTTTGTAATATTCTAATTTAACACTGTAAAGTCTCGCTTACTCCTCTTTTTTCTTCCAGTTTCAGTATGTGTGTTTGGGGTGGGGAGGATATTCTGTGGTTTTTCTACTAGGAGTTGAGACTACCTTTTTGAACTCTTCCCCTTCTCTCACCAAAAAGAAAGCCTTTCTTGGGTTTTAATTTGGATTACATTAAATATATAGCTTTGAATTGGGGAATTTTGTCCCTATAATTTTTGTGGGTTTTTTTTGGTAGCAGAACAGAGAGAGTCAGAGAGAGGGATAGATAGGGACAGACAGGAAGGGAGCGAGATGAGAAACATCAATTCTTCCTTGCGTCTCCTTAGTTGTTCATTGATTGCTTTCTCATATGTGCCTTGACTGGGGGGCTACAGCAGACTGAGTGACCCCTTGCTTGAGCCAGCGACCTTGGGCTCAAGCTGGTGAGCCTTGCTCAAACCAGATGGGCCCGCACTCAAGCTGGCGACCTCGGGGTCTCGAACCTGGGTCCTCCGCATCCCAGTCAGACGCTCTATCCAGTGCGTCACCGCCTGGTCAGGCTGTCCCTGTAAATATTTTAAACCTCTCATTTAGAAATTGGTACAATCTTCAGTATTTTATTTTTTTTATTCCCTCTTCCCTTCCCTCCCGTTTTTATTTGTTTTTTGAATATTCATCTGTAAAGTCTGGAGCGTCTTCCTTTCAATAAATTTACTCTTAGGTTGACTTTTTCTTGTTTTGTTACTATTATTTTGTATTTTTCTGAAGTTGGAAATGGGGAGGCAGTCAGACTCCCGCATGCGCCTGATCAGGATCCACCCAGCATGCCCACCAGGGGGCGATGCTCTGCTCATCTGGGGCCTTGCTCTGTTGCATCCAGAGCCATTCTAGCGCCCGAGGCAGAGGCCATAGAGCCATCCTCAGCGCCTGGGCCAACTTCGCTCCAATGGAGCCTTGGCTGCGGGAGGGGAAGAGAGAGACAGAGAGGAAGGAGAGGGGGAGGGGTGGAGAACTAGATGGGCGCTTCTCCTGTGTGCCCTGGCCGGGAACCGAACCCGGGACTCCCGCACGCCAGGCCGATGCTCTACCACTGAGCCAACCAGTCAGGGCCTACTTTTTCTTGTTTTTGGTTATGAACAAAGACCTTTTTATTTCTCATTATACTTCCCAGTCATTTAATCTTGAGAGAGAAGTCCTCACTCTTCCTAAGTGGGTATTATTTTACCACGTTAAAAAACTTTCATTTAACACAAAACCAGCAATGCCAATACTGGTGCAGAGCAAAGCTTTGGCCATTTAAGATGGGCTTCATCATGAAATAGTTAGAATAAAAGTGCTTATAAATAATACATAGAAAGAAAATTTCAAAGCATCACCATAAAAGTCTAGGATTAGTTTAGGAAGCTGCAGGGTTTGTTGTTGCAGTGGTTCTGTTGTTGTGGTGCTTTATAATGAGGATGGGATGCTTATAAATCAGTAATTTTGATCACCTTTCAATAAGTCAATATTGCCTGACTGGTGGTGGCACAGTGGATAGAGCGGCAACCTAAGGTCCCAGGTTTGAAACTCCGAGGTCACTAGCTTGAGTGCAAGGTTGCTGTCTTGAGCATGAGATCATTGACATGATCCCATGGTCACTGGCAGGAGCCCAAAGGTCGCTGGCTTGAGCCCAAGGTCACTGGCTTGAGTAAGGGGTCACTGGCTCAGCCTGAGCCCCCCAGTCAAGGCACATATGAGAAGCAATCAGTGAACAAATAAGGTACCACAGCTATGAGTTGATGCTTCTCATCTCCTTTCTTTCTTTCTTCCCTTCCTCCCTCCCTCCCTCCCTCCTTTTCTTCCCTCCTTCTTTTCTTTCTATCTCTTTCTAAAATAAAGAAAGAAATTAACATTGACTTATCTCAGAGATGACACGTATGCCTCTGTGATGTATCCGTTTTGAAATAGTTCTCATCTATATATCTTGGCTTTCGAATAAAAGACAATTTTGACCTATCTGTTCATTTTCAGGGTTTCCTTCAAGATAGCTCTAGTTTTGAAATTAGTTGATAGTTTTGATTTTAATACTGTTGTCTAATCATCCACTGCCTTTTATGGAGCAAAGTATTGCAAAAATGTAGCTTGAAGTTTATATTTCTGGCTGATTGACATATTCTGTCTATTGTGACTTTAGAAGTGAATGGTGACAGCTCATGACTTGTGTTGTCTAACCAGGTGGTAATATTGCTATCTTCTCAGAGACATCATTAGTATATAGTATCTGATAAACCATCTAATACACATAACAGACAGTGATCAACAAATTAGTAAATTAGACCTCTATTCATGCTTAAATTATCAAAGCTAATCATTTAAATGAACTGCTCTGTTTTAATTAAAGTTTCTGGCACCATACTAATGAGACTTGGAATTTTCACTAGAGCATTTAGCTCTTCCTTAGATTAGCTTTGATAGTATTATTATAAATAGAGCCCTAATTAATTCAGTTGCTAACCTTTTCCCCAGTTATTTATTGATATATACACATGTGAAATAGCTTGCTAACCTCATATATTACAGACATACCTTATAATACAGTGGTGAGCAAATTATAAATTTCTATTTAAACTGACAATTTCAATTTAATAATAGAAATTTGTATGCTGTTCATTTAGATTTTTCTTATTATATGGATTTTGAAATTTTAGCATTTTATATTTTTAAAGACTTTATTCATTTTAGAGAGGAGAGAGAGAGAGAGAGAGAGAGAGAGAGAGAGGAAGAAAGAGAATGAAGGGGGGGAGGGAGGAGGAGGAAGCATCAACTCCCATATGTCTCTTGACCAGCAAGCCCAGGGTTTCAAAACGGCGACCTCAGCATTCCAGGTCTACAGTTTATCCACTGCGCCACCGCAGGTCAGGCTAAGCATTATGTTTTGATATTTAGTAAAAGATATTAGCGGTAGACTTAGGAAATAATGATCATATGTTTAGCAACATAACAATTTCACAGTTTAACATAAGAATATATATAAACACATACACATATGTGGAGTTGAACCCACTCTGACAGGGTAGGATGAGCCTTTAAGCAGTAAGAAATGAAATTATTTAAGACTCAAAGACTCTAAATTAAACCTGAGTGTCAGGGTTGCCACCATTGGTAGGGTTGCCATTTACAAGTGAAGGAACAGTCTGGTTGGCAGGTGATGTATGTAGAGAATAGTCTCTTATGAGAAAACTAAGAACTGGGCAAAACAATGGGAAACAACAAATGGTCATGAAATAAGAAAAGGCCTGAGCTGTGGTGACGTAGTTGATAGAGTGTTGACCCGGAACGCTGAGGTCGCCAGATCGAAACCCCGGGCTTCCCTATCAAGGCACATATCAGAAGCAATCAATGAACAACTAAAGTGAAACAACTATGCTTTCACCCTCTCTCTAAAAACCAATAAATAAAATCTTTAAAAAAAGAAAGAAAGAAAGAAGAAGGGAAGGAAAGTATTACTTATCTCTTTAAACAACCTAGGGGCCCACACGGCTGAAGTGTAGGTGGAAATATAACAGGTATTCTCTGACAGAAATAGTTTTTTTTGTAGGAAAGGGATCTTTTTCTAAACATTTTGTGTTGGAGCCCTTGTCTTTCCAGTGTACTTCATAGAAAGTTCCCTCTGTTGGGGAGGGGGGGCAGGAATCAAATTTTAAACTCATTGCCCAGATGTATTTTATTAAAGTCAATTAGCATGCTCTGTAGTTTTTTTAATTTAAATAACTTAATTAGGCTAGTATATATCATGAATTTCTGTAACAAATACATCAAATTGTTGATGATTGTTAAAGTTGGTGATGGATTATGTTTGTATATTTTAATAATGAACAGTTAAAATTTATTCTCATTGACAAAGGCATTGATTTATTGAAGATTTTTATTTTTATTTTTATTTTTTTATTTTTATTTTTTTCTGAAGCTGGAAATGGGGAGAGACAGTCAGACAGACTCCCGCATGCGCCCGACCAGGATCCACCCGGCACGCCCACCAGGGGCTAAGCTCTGCCCACCAGGGGGCGATGCTCTGCCCCTCCGGGGTGTCGCTCTGCTGTGACCAGAGCTACTCTAGCGCCTGGGGCAGAGGCCAAGGAGCCATCCCCAGCGCCCGGGCCATCTTTGCTCCAATGGAGCCTTGGCTGCGGGAGGGGAAGAGAGAGACAGAGAGGAAGGGGGGGGGTGGAGAAGCAATTGGGCGCCTCTCCTATGTGCCCTGGCCGGGAATCAAACCCGGGTCCCCCGCACGCCAGGCCAACGCTCTACCGCTGAGCCAACTGGCCAGGGCCATTGAAGATTTTAAAAGCTATAATTTGGAACTAGAGTGAGGCCTTGAAGATTATTTATTCTATGTACTCTGTCTCTCTCTCTTTTAAAGTGAGAGGAGAGGAGATAGACCCAGATTCACCTAGCAACTACCATCTGAGGCTGATGCTTGAATCAACTGAGCTATCTTTAGCACCTGAGGCTGACTCTTGGGCCAGCTGAGCTATCCTCAGTGCCTGGGCTGATGCTCAGACCAACCAAGCCACTGTCTGCAGGAGGGGAAGGAGAGAAGGGTCGGGGGAGGGGGAGAGAAGCAGTTGGTCACTTCTCGTGTGCCCTGACCAGGGATCAAACCTGGGACATCCACATGCCAGGCCAATGCTCTATCCACTGAGGAAACCAGCCAGGGCCACATCCTCCTTTTTAAAGGGAACCAAGGCACTGAGGTAGTGAAAGGAATTGCAGCTTAAGTAGGTACTAAGTAAAATGACTTCCGAGTCCTATGCTGTTTTTGGAATGTCACACTGTTCTTCAGGTCTTTATGCCATGAGTAAGATTCATTCCTGGAAAATGAAAAATGATTGCAATTATATGAAGCAGATGTGGGGGAAAGCCAAATTATGTTCTTGGGACTAAAGAATTAAATCTGCATTGTATGGAGTTTTTCTATTTGGGATGTGGGGGGATGGTGGTGGAGAAGAGAGAGATGGTTCATTTAAGGATTCTTTTTTTTTCTTTTTTTTGTGGCAGAGACAGAGTCAGAGAGAGGGACAGATAGGGACAGAGAGACAGGAAGGAAGAGAGATGAGAAACATCAGTTCTTTCATTGCGGTTCCTTAGTTGTTCATTGATTGATTTCTCATATGTGCCTTGACTGGGGGGGCTACAGAAGACCAAGTGACCCCTTGCTCGAGTCAGCGACCTTGGGCTCAAGCTGGTGAGCCTTGCTCTAACCAGATGAGCCTGCGCTCAAGCTGGCAACCTTGGGGTCTCAAACCTGGGTCCTCCATGTCCCAGTCCAATGCTCTATCCACTGCGCCACCGCCTGGTCAGGACATTTTAGGATTCTTGATTCTTAAAAGCTAGCCTATGGCCCTGGCCAGTTGGCTTAGCAGTAGAGCATCGGCCCAGCTTGTGGAAGTCCCGGATTCAATTCCCAGCCAGAGCACAGAGAAGCACCCATCTGCTTCTTTACCCTTCCCCCTCTCCTTCCTCTCTATCTCTCTCTTCCCTTCTCACAGCCAAGGCTCCATTGGAGCAAAGTTGGCCCCGGCGCTGAGGATGGCTCCATGGCCTCTGCTTCAGGTGCTAGAATGGCTCTGGTGGCAACGAAGTAATGCCCCAGATGGGCAGAGCATCGCCCCCTGGTGGGCGTGCCGGGTGGATCCAGTCAGGCACATACAGGAGTCTGATTGACTCCCTGCTTCTAACTTGGGGGGTGGGGGTGGAGGGAAGCTAGCCTGTTCTAGCTGCTAAATATTTGACTGCTCAGATGATTAATTTAAAGACCTCAAATGCCAGAAAATTAACGCTAATGTATTTCATTTCTAAATGTTTTTAAAACAAAAAATTTCGGGCATTACCTTGTTTTTTAAAGCTGGAAAATTTTTTAAGTTGTGATAATTATGATTCTCAAAGAAAATACAGGTAGTTATGAGTTGAAGGGAAACTTCTATGAATTATTTTAATTCCTACTTAAACTGGCATTTTCTCATTGTAAGAGGTGTTTTGTGGTCTATAATTGATAACTTGTCTCTTTCATATTTAGGGAGAGTAAACAAGAGCCAGATAGATTCAAAGTAGCTCAAGATGGCACAGCAGTGAATCTGACATTTCTCTGTTAGGTATAATACTGCATTCATTCTAGTAATACCTTGTGTTTGGATTTAGGAAAATTATATTGTTTAGTGGAACAATACTCTCGCTTGTGAGATACTTTAAGTGGTATTTTTCTTTATTTAGACCTAAATGGATTTTAATGCAGTTTGCTACAAAGCCACATTAATTTCAGTATACCTTTCTTTTAAGAAACACAAAACAAAACCCAGAAACAAATGTACTGTGATCTTAGAATTTAAGATAATTGTTTGCTTTTGTTATTATGATTGAATAGTATGAACTTAATGTGACATTAAAGCTGTTTTAAAATTTCTTTTAATGCATTTTATTTTAAAAATAATTATTTAAAAATAATATTAAGGAAATAGGGAGAGTGTCATAATTTTCTAGGTAAGAGATGAGTGTAGCTTGGATTATGGTGTAGCAGTGGAGATGGTGAGGAATAGAGAAATTGAAAATCTACTTGTAAGGTAAAACCTACAAGAATTCCTGATGGACTGGGTTTGTTTTGAAGTGAAATGCAATGAAATAAAATATTTTCTTTCCAGTGGCTACATGTCTGTTCCTTAATAGCCACATGTGGCCAGGAGCCACCTTCTTGAATACTGCAGATTCAGACCTTCTTCATTGTCATGGGAAAGTCTTTTGGACAGCATTGCTCTAGATCAGGAATCTCATGGCACACATCAACTAATTACTAAAGTTCTGCAGCACACCAAAAGATAAATTTTTTTGTTGATTGGACCAAAAAAAAAAGGTATAATTTTGATTCATTCACACTGGATGGCTATTACTGTGTTGGCTGTTGTCATTTTTAAATTTGACAGTCTAAGGGGAAAAGAGGTTTGTGCCTTTGACGAAATAGGTATAAAAATTCCTGCAGCACACCTGTTGAAAATTGCTGCTCTAGGTAAAGACTCAGTCTCAGACCCTTCATTCAGATCTTTGGAATTGTCTATTATTTCTTTGCTAATTTCTTACCATTTCTGTTTCTCATTTTCTTTTTTTTTTTTGTATTTTTCTGAAGCTGGAAACGGGGAGAGACAGTCAGACAGACTCCCGCATGCGCCCGACCGGGATCCACCCGGCACGCCCACCAGGGGCGAAGCTCTGCCCACCAGGGGGCGATACTCTGCCCCTCTGGGGCGTTGCTCTGCCGCGACCAGAGCCACTCTAGCGCCTGGGGCAGAGGCCAAGGAGCCATCCCCAGCGCCCGGGCCATCTTTGCTCCAATGGAGCCTTGGCTGCGGGAGGGGAAGAGAGAGACAGAGAGGAAGGGGGGTGGTGGAGAAGCAAATGGGCGCTTCTCCTATGTGCCCTGGCCGGGAATCAAACCCGGGTCCCCTGCATGCCAGGCCGACGCTCTACCGCTGAGCCAACCGGCCAGGGCCGGGGACTTTTTAATGCTTGAATCCTCCTGGGCCCTGGGGAGGAATGCCTGGGCAGAGCAGCCATCCCCCTTTCCCAGTACAGACCTCAGTGATCCCTCTAATTTTATGCCTCCTTCTTCCTTCATTTCCCATTTTGACTAGTGTTTCTGAGGCCTGAGCCTTTGTGGAGTTCTGCAAGGATGGGGGGTGTTAATTCCCCTCTTAAAGTGAGGGATTACGCTTACCAAAACAGAACAAAACAACCTCATAGACAGAACAGTATGGTGGTGACCAGAGGGAAAGGGGAAAGGAGGAGGTAGTAGAAGGTAAAGGGGAAGAAATGGTGATGGAGGGAGACTTGACTTGAGGTGGTGGACACACAACACAATCTACAGATGATGTATTACAGAATTGTACATCTAAAACCTATATAATTTTATTAACTGATGTCACCCCAATAAATTCACCTAGAAAGTATTTCCTTCTTGGCTGGGAGCTACAACTCCATCCTTCTTCCACAGACGCCATTCCTCTAGAAAAGTTCCAGAAATGTGTCCTTTCTTGTTGGCTACTCATCCAGTCTTGATTGTTATACTTTTTATTTATTTACTTATTATTTTAGTGGGGTCTTGGGCCAGTCCCCACCAATAACTGGGAATCATACCTTTGAAAAAATAGTGTTATAAATTTATCAAGTACTTTTTAATAGATTATGTTTCACAAACCTATAGACAATACTGTTGCAAACTACAGTTTATTCATCACACGTTTCCTGGCTTGCTAATATTGGTCACTTTTAATCTTTCAATGGTACTCTTCTTTCTTCCTTCTAGTTGCTTCCTAGGTAACTCTGTACTTCTCTACAGACTGGAGCACGTTGGTTTAAACATAAGATGGTAATCTTATGGGAGCTAAATTGAAACAATAGAATCCAAGAGTGTTTTATAGTCAAAATTTTCTTCTTCATATCTTGGAAAAATTAAATAGAAAATAAGGCATTTGTTCAACACGCAGCTTTTAATTCTCTTGTCAAATATCTGGTGAGGACTTTTAGTAGGTATATCAGGTGCTAGAAGTACATAATAAGTAAGAGCTAGGTTCTGCCCCAGAATCTTTGCATGTTCTTTACATTTTAATTTAGGTCAAGGTTATACTGCCTCACTGATCACCTTGGATCACACAAATCTAGGCCTAAACAAATTCAGGCTGATAACATTGTAAGATTAAGAGAGCATGTGAGCATCTCAAAAAAATTAATTTTGTTAGTGAACCAATAAACCTTTATGCTGTAAGAAAATTTATAGTTGAATAAGATATAAAACAATGAAACTTAGTTGTGTTTTAGACCATTAAATTTTATGTCATTGTGAAAAATTATAAATACCTAAATACCCCAGATACGGTTTAACTCAGAGAGCACAGGCTGTTGATGCAGCTTTGGTCAGAGTGGGGAAATATTTTATTTTTTTGAAAGAAGAAAATAAATCATGAGTTCATACGGACATTTCCAAATCAAATAAAGGATTATGAGATTGTTTGTTTTTAAAAGAAAGAGGTTTTTTTTTTAAAAAAAAAAATATTTATTTTAGAGAAGAGAGAGAGAGAGAGAAGGGGGAAGAGCAGGGAGCATCAACTCTCATATGTGCCTTGATCAGCAAGCCCAGGGTTTCGAACTGGCGACCTCAGCATTCAGGTCAACACTTTATCCACTGTGCCACCACAGGTCGGGCCTGAATTATAGGGTTTTCAACATTTGTATATTCTCTTTTATACTGAAATCATGGTTTCTAATGAATGACTAACAACTACTTATTGGCTTTATCTAAATGTGTATACCTACACATAGATGATAGATAGGTAGGTAGATAGATATAGATAGATAGATGTTAGACATGTATATATGTATGTGTGTATATATATAATAGTTGTTTTATAATAACAATAATGAATTTAAGTTACAATAAATACAGTTGAAGATATTTTTGTGGTTCACTTTGTCCTAAGGCTATGTCCTATAGATATTTACTTCAAATACTGGATTGTAAAGGCACTTGAAATAAATTTTTTATTATTTTGCCCATTATAGTGCCCATTTGATAAATATTTGAGTTTCTATTTGTTTTTAATTTTTAAGGATTATGTTATTGAAATCTAATTTTGATTTTAAAAAGTATCTAATAGTATATGGTCCTAAAGTTCAAATTATAGAACAAGCAATATTCACAGAAGAATATTCCATTTCTATTCTCTCCCCCAGCTCATCACATCCCCCTATAGATAACCAGTTATGATTTTTAGTTCAACCTCTGATTATTTCTTTTTTGAAAAGGTAAGGGAATATTTGTATGTACACGTTTCTCCCTTTCATGAATAAAAAGCAGTGTATTACACGTATTTTTTACCTGGGTAGATCGGTGCTCATCCACAGCAGTACATGGGAATCTTCCTTACTCCTTTGCAGCAACGCAGTGTTTTCTTTACGTGGCTCCACCACAGTCATTTCACTGGCCTGCTGGTGATGGGCATTTGGGTTGCTCCCCGTCCTTCAGTGAATAATAGCCTTATGCAAAATCAAAGAGGTTTGTTTACGTGAGATTAAAAAAATCTATGAGCCTGACTGGGCGGTGGTGCAGTGGATAGAGCATCGGACTGGGATGTGAAACACCCAGGTTCGAGACCCCGAGGTCACCAGCTTGAGCCCAAGGTTGCTGGCTCGAGCAAGGGGTTACTCAGTCTGCTGAAGGCCTGCGGTTAAGGCACATATGAGAAAGCAATTGATGAACAATTAAGGTGTTGCAACGGCAAAGAAAAACTAATGATTGATGCTTCTCATCTCTCCATTTCCTGTCTGTCCCTGTCTATCCCTCTGTCTGACTCTCTCTCTGTCTCTGTTAAAAAAAAAAATCTATGAACAGTTTTTTATACAAGCTATTGACTTTTAAAACTGAGGATTTTAAAATAATTATTGATTTGTTTAAAAATAACACACCCATTACTTATTAACATAATTTTTTATGAAAATAACTATTTTACAAAACAAAAATAATCTCATGAGAAAAGTGCCATTTTTTCATAGTTTTGCAAATCTAATGCAGTATGTTATTTTAGTTGCAGTTTATTAAGAAAATTTCCATCATACAGGTATGTACCTAAAAGGGAATTTTAATAGCTTTTTCTTTAATAGGTAATTCTTTGCTACTACACAATTGGTAGTTTCTTAAAGATTAGTTGCAATAATTGTTGCAATATGGAATCAAAAATTCCACTGCGGTAGCCTCAGTCACAACAAAATCCTGCATGAGCCAGCACTTTTCAGGGAGGGGATCCATCCTTGTCAGGTGGAGCTATGGGGTTAGGGGGTGGGGCCAAGCTTCTTTGCCTTTTTATCTCTTCTGTCTTCTTGCCCCTCCAAATAGGTAAAGAAAAAGTGCCACCAAATTACACAATCTTGAAGAGAAAGGGTCATCTCAACTTGCTCTATATGGCCAACATTACTTTGATACCAAAACTAGACAGAGACAGTACAAAAAAGAGAAAACTAGAAACTGGTATTTGTGAACAGTGATACAGATAACCTCAATAAAACAATAGCAAATTGAATTTGGCAATATATACAATGACCGTGTTAAGGCTTATTCCTAGAATGCAGGGCTAGTCCAGTATTTGAAAATAAATCAGTGAAACCCACCGTACTAACAGTCTAAAGAGAAAACCCACATAATTATATCAATAGATAACAACAACAACAACAAAAATTCCACACCAATTGGACAAAACACAACATCCACTCATAAAAACTCTTGGAAAACTAGAAACATAAGGGAAATTCCTTAACCTGTTAAAGGTTAACTTATAAACATCTTACAGCAACCATCAGACCGAATGATAGAGACTGAATGCTTTCTCTCTTAAGATTAGGAACAAGGTTAGATGTCCACTGTCAACACTCCTGTTCCACATTGTGCTGGAGTCTTAGCTAGTGCAGTATGGTAAGAAAAAATAATAAAGGGCATAGAGATTGGAAAGGAAGAAATAAAGCTGTCCCTGTTCACAGATAACGTGATTGCCAATGTAGAAAAACTCAAAAGAATCTACCCAGAAAACTAACCAACAAAAATTCTATAACTAATGTGAATTTACAAGCTTTCAAAATGTAAGGTCAGACCCACACAAATCCTTCGCATTTCTCTAACTAGCATTGTACAATTGGAAAACCACACATAAAAGCCACCATTACTATAGCTCAAAGAAAAATGAATTACCTAGGTATAAATTTAACAAAACCTTATAGGATCTGTATGTTGAAAACTATAAAACTTGCTAAAATGTAATTTATTTGGTATATACATTATTTTATTCGGGTGTCATCAAGATTTCCTGCTTGTACTCAAATTTCCTTTGAGTACATATTCTAAAGTAGCAAATCATATTTTTATACCTCATCTGTGTTATATGAATAGATGTACCAGTAGACTTATACAGTGTGTCTGTAAAGTCATGGTGCACTTTTGACTGGTCACAGGAAAGCAACAAAAGACGATAGAAATGTGAAATCTGCACCAAATAAAAGGAAAACTCTCCCAGTTTCATACCTATTCAGTGCAGTTCAATGTGGGCTCATGCACAGATTTTTTAGGGCTCCTTAGGTAGCTATCTCGTATAGCCTCTACAGACTCGTCACTGACTGATGGCCTACCAGAACGGGGTTTCTCCACCAAACTGCCAATTTCCTTCAACTTCAATATAAAAGAAAATAATATTCAATTAAACTTTTTAGAAAATGTGTCACTTTTATCTTAGAAACTGAAAAACAAAACAAAACATATCTTCATTATCCCACCGAGTAATGTTATTCCTATGTGGTAGCGCTTCATTATAAACACGCCGATATTCACGTTGCACTTTGGTCACGGATTCGAATTTAGCGAGCCACAGAACATACTGAACTTTCCTCTGTACCATCCACATCTCGACTGGCATGGCCGTGGGCTGCTACACTGTATACACGGTATTACGTCGTCATCTGTGCATGCGCACATGCTGCCACATCATCCTACAGAAACTGGGAGGATTTTCCTTTTATTTGGTGCAGATTTCACATTTCAACAAAAGACATTTCTATCGTCTTTTATTGCTTTCCTGTGACCAGTCAAAAGTGCATCATGACTTTACGAACACACTGTATATACTTATGAAACCTTCAATTTTATCTAAATTGAAGAATATAAAAACAATTTTAAGTTTTGGTTCTTTCTATAACAGAAAGCATCAGTCATATTCATAATGTGATTTGGAATTGAATTTCATATTTCAGGAACACATTCATCTTCGTCAGTAGCGACTTAGAAGCTGTTATAAACATGTGACAGTATTTCCACACGTTCTTCTGTGCCTGTCAACTGTGTGTTGTTGGGTTTTTTTGTTGTTGTTTTTTTCAGTTTCTAAGATAAAAGTGACACATTTTCTAAAAAGTTTAATTGAATATTATTTTCTTTTATATGAGCCTTCTCTTGCTTTCTGATTTTTAGTTTTCTTCATTTAAGCCTTGTGGTTCATAGATCTTTTCATTGAAGAAAAGGTATTTGTTTATGCTGCTGGTGTATATATGTTAATTATTTAATGATAAGGGGCTTATAACATTAATACCTGAAATTCCTGAGTGAATTTAGTGTTCTGTATCACCAGGGCATTTGATGATTACAACCTGTTCTCTGAGGCCATAGCAGACATTTGTTTTACACTTACGTATTCACACATAAAGACTTGAGAATGTGATCCCTACAGACTGTGCCTGGGTTGAACACTCAGGGAGAAGCACTTCATTTTGCTTCTGTGAGCTGATCATCTTCATAACAAACGATAAAAAAACAAAGATGTACTGCATAAGCTGTTGAGATCCGTCACTAGGGATTGCCTGGCCTTAGGGAGCAAAGAGCAGTTGAGAAAGGTTGGCTGTTCTGTTCAGCCCCTGCTATGATGACCTAGACAAAGAAATCTCAAATGTGCTGATGAGTTAGGATGATAATATTCTGGAAAACCAGAGTCGAATTCAGAATGATCTTGAACATTGGGGGGAAATTGCCTTTAAAGCAGAGCAAAATTAAAGGTGAATGTAGATACAATTTCTAGAGACAGAACAACAATAAAAATATAGGGGAGGCCCTGGCCGGTTGGCTCAGCGGTAGAGCGTCGGCCTGGCATGCGGGGGTCCCGGTTTCGATTCCCGGCCAGGGCACATAGGAGAGGCGCCCATTTGCTTCTTCACCCCCACCTCCTTCCTCTCTGTCTCTCTCTTCCCCTCCCGCAGCCAAGGCTCCATTGGAGCAAAGATGGCCCGGGTGCTGGGGATGGCTCCTTGGCCTCTGCCCCAGGCGCTAGAGTGGCTCTGGTCGTGGCAGAGCATTGCCCCTGGTGGGCGTGCCGGGTGGATCCCAGTTGGGCGCATGCGGGAGTCTGTCTGACTGTCTCTCCCCGTTTCCAGCTTCAGAAGAAATAAAAAATATATATATTATATTTCATATATATTATATATATATGAAAAGGAATTGACTGGATGGAAGTATTATTGTGCTTTCCCTTCCAATAGCGAAACTTCGGGAATGTGGAAACTGCCTGGGCTTTCATTTAATAGCGAGAGCTGCTCTCCTTCCGACCTTTCCTGTCAGCACAGGGACAGCCAGTCCAGGCCACTCCCTTCCCTGGTTTATGTTCTAGTGGTCTGTCTGGGATGCCTTACCCTCACAGGGCTTGCACCACCATTTCCCCCATTTAATTGGCCTGACACTATTTGCTTATGCTTAGATTTCCCAAAAGCATCCTGCTGTGACTGTGCCAACTCATCTCTCTCCTTTTAATCTCACCTCCAGTGCCTGCTACCCAATTATTGCTAACAACAGTGGTAAAAGAAAGATTCCTCAGAACCATAGTGACTGTAAACTGAATAGCAAATCTGTCATCGGGGAGCAGTGGGAAGAGTAACTACTAACTGATCTCAATCTGTCATTTAAGATCAAACATGGAATCTTATCTTAATATGTTACATGAAAACAATTATATAACAAGAAGCCCTTCCTGTGTGCCAGGAACAGTTCTAAATGCTATGCATGCTAACCTCATTTAATTCTCACAATAATCCTAGGAGGTAGGTACTGTGGATACTGTTGGTAAACGAAGCACCAATAACAGATGAAGTTCCAAGAGGTTAAGTCCATTGCCCAGGGTGAACCTGCTCATAGAAAACAGCCTGCAGCCTAACCTAGGTTGTGTGGCTCTGGACTGAGGCTGCATACCTGACCACTTACTCCGTCCTGCCTGCCACTAGAACTGAGACTGAATATTGGTCACAATAGTCCGGCAACAAAAAATTGTAGAGTACTTAGATGATAATAAAAATAATCTTGAAATGGCTGGCAAATAGATCTTGTCAAGAAGGTTAAAGGAATTTAGGCTGCACAGATTAGGAAGGAGGAAAAAAAATAATAAGTTAATTGCATTTCAATAAAGGAATTTTTGAAGAAAGTAATGAGTGTTTTGTATCAGTGAAGACTGTCTAAAAGAATAAGTGTAGTGAGTCCACTCAGGGGGATATAATGTTGGGCAGGAGGAGTCACGTCTCGCCATCTGGTTGGTTTAATGAATGAAAAATTGGGAGGTTCTAAAGTTAGACTCAGGCCCAAGAGATGAGTCTAGAATGGATGACCCCACCCTGTTCAAGTTGGCTCTGGTTCAATTGATTATAACTATAATTTCCCCATTTAACTTTAAGATGTGTTTCTTCTTATTTATAATATAGTGTTACCTAAAACATCAGTAGAATTTTAGAACTGAAGACAGGAAGTTCAGCTCCATATTTTACAGACAAGTAAACGGAATCAGAAATTGGATGTGTGTTATCACTGGTCTATCCACTAAAGGCCACAGCTGAGTTTTGAACTCAGGTCTCTTGATGCTATGTTCAGGCTGCATTTTTAGGGGGAAGCTGTGTTTTCACAGTCACAGGAGAGAATATTTTTGGGAATTTCTACTTGATATTGCTGCATACTTAAGGAAGGGAGTATATGTTTCACTGATGTATTAAATGTCCTTTTTCTTTGTGTAGTATGAACCCAGAGGACCTGGCCGGCCCTTGTACCAAAGAAGAATCTCTACTAGCTCAGTTCAGCCTTGTTCTGAAGAAGTGAGCGCTCCTCAAGACAGTCTTGCTCAGTGTAAAGAGCTTCAGGACCATAATAACCAATCTTCTCTCAACTTTTTATCCCCGGAGTCCTGGGTAAACACCACCTCATCTACCCCCTATCAGAACATTCCGTGCAGTGGGCCCAGCAGGACAGCCCAGCCCAGAGAGTTGATAGGTAAGACTGAGTCGGAGAGCTGCGGAAACTGTAGCTTTGAACTGCTCTCAGCTCCTGAATGTTTATGGAGTTGTCTTCTTCCAGCCACCCCCCTTTCCATTGCTATATTTGAACAATACTTAATGGTCATAGCTCATAGGCAGTCTCAAGCATACATATTCATTTAGGACATGTTGATTCCATGTTGTGGTCTGGAAGGTAAGTGGATCTGTCAATACGGGGGACTGACCATTTTGATTATTTTGACCTGTGAATGAGTGAAAGAGGTAATGGAACTTAAAGTGTATTTTTAAATACTAGACTCACCTTTGCGTGAGAAAAGTTTGTTTTTTGGTGTTCTAATTCTTCAAAGTGGGGTTGGTAGAGTTGGTTAGGTCAATATCAGTCTTCAAGGATTTATTGTCGATAAAGTAGTTGACAGTTTGAGACACAGTAGAGTTTGGCTATGAGAGAATTCAGTAAAGTCGAACATTTTGAGATTTAGAAATCCTTTGTTTATTTCTTGTGTTCTAATGAACTGAGAAATCCAAGGCTATAAAGAGTTAAAAAAAAAGGCACAGAAAGGCTCTGGAATGGACAGGGTTCTAAACTTGTAATGCATGATGGAATGCCTGCAGTCTTCCTCTTTAACCTTGAACATGAATGCACTTTTATCTTTCCCTTGTTCCCTCATTTTTTATGTGTATTTTAAATGTAAAGAAATGAATGCTGTAAAGAAATGAATGCTACTATCTGCAGTCTCTAATCTATAGCCTTTTCTTTGTGGGCTATAGACATTGATCTCTGGGAACAAGTCTGTGATCTTTGGTGAATTTCTGCCCTGGAAGCACACTTTGCATTTGAAATTAATTTTGTTCATCTTTAGAATGTGAGTCTATTGTTTCTGTAACTGACCCATTTTTGAGTATGTGCCATACAAGCATATTTTTAGAACAATAGTCAGGGTAAAGCAAAAACCATTAAAAAGATTTTGGTTTTGTTTCCAGGCAAGAGACACTGTCATTTTAACCTTTAAACATTCATTAGTGGCCACCATGTCTAAACTGCTGTATTTTGCCAGGGGTTGCTTTGTTATTTTCACATAAATACACTCCTGTTATCATATTTGAGTTTCTTGAGAAACATCTAAATTGCAAATCAGTGATGGAAACGTGTTACTTTTTTCTTGTTTTGTTTATAATAATTCATTTTAAAGACAACATCATTTCACTCTTTTTTTTCATCTAAATTTTAGAATAGCTGTTGGCCAAAATCAGTAAAAATCTGACCTGACCTGATAAGGTAGAAAGTTCCTGAACCAACACCCAAAGTGAATGTCATTGATGGTATCTTTTACTTAAATATAAAATTTATTTTCTTCATTGCTAGGAGACAAATTATGGTATTCTTTAGTTGATGGTAATAGTTAAGTATTAAAAAATTAATTTGAAATCACTAATATCCTGAAACACAACTTCTTGTCTTTCAGGTTGTGTGTGTGTGTGTGTGTATACACACACATATATATATACACACACACACACACATATATATATATATGATATATGTATGTATGTATTTATTTTTAGAGGGATGCAAGTAGTTGCCAGTGGTGAATCAAAAGGAAAATATTTTCTCTGCAATTGTAAGCCTGAGAGCAAAGACCATGTTTTTGACCTTTTTGATCTTTGACTTGTTCATTTGGCACTGATCACACTTCAGGCTCTTATCGATACCTACTGATCCCCAGATAGTGGAAATACAGTAGATCCTGTGCATGAGTCACCCTGCAGGCCTTCATGCATGGTGATTCCCTCGTGCAGGTGGGGGGTTACCTCCCACACTGATGAGTTTGGGGTCTAGTCATTATGGTAACAAGACGTACTTAATCATACATTTTCTCTTAGGACATAGATGAAAATTTAAGACTTGATAGAGATATGTATTTTGAAAAGTATCATTGGTGTCAGATTAGTAAAATTCATAGTTTTAAAGAATAGTTTCTCTTATCTGGAGTATATATGATAATTTAATAGAGGTCTTGGATTCACAGTTAGTTAGGAATGTAGACATTAGGTTAAACATCCTCTAAAATATTTTGTAAGTATTTAAATGAAAACATTTTAAACTCTGATTATATTGTCATGGAAATGAGAACATGGTTAAATAATAAATAAGAATAGTAAGATCTTGAGCAACCAGTAAAATGTTTACTTTATTATGTATTATGTTAGTACTGCCCACCTTTATATTGAAATGTTAAATTAATGCTCTTTTTTTTTTTTTTTTTAAATAAATTTTTATTTGAATGGGGTGACATCAATAAATCAGGGTACATACATTCAAAGAAAACATCTCCAGGTTATCTTGTCATTCAGTTCTGTTGCATACCCATCACCCGAAGCGAGATCATCCTCCGCCACCCTCCATCCAGTTCTCTCTGTACCCCTCCCCCTCCCCCTCTCCCTCCTTCCCTCCCCCCACCTCCCCATAGCCACCACACTCCGGTCCATGCCTCTTAGTCTCGCTTCTATGTCCCACCAATGTATGGAATCCTGCAGTTCCTGTTTTTTTCTGATTCGCTTATTTCACCCCGCACAATGCTACCAAGACTCCACCATTCCTCTATAAGTGATCCAATGTCACCATTTCTCCTAGCTGAATAATACACCATGGTGTATATGTGCCCCATCTTCTTCATCCAGTCCTCTATTTTTTTTTTACAGTGATTAAAAGCCTTTAAGCAAACTCTTGGCCAATACAGCAAGAATCCCTAAAAGAGTAGTGTCCTTAACATGTTCCCCAAGTCCAAGTTGGCCCCATCACCATGCCAAATCCCTGAAACATGCAACCCAACCACAGTTCAGTCTGTTAGGAGCTGTCACAGGGAGCAGGAGTCCAGGAAAGTTCCCCACAGGAAAAGTCCGCATGGCACTGGAATTGTTGTCACCATTCTATATTTTGCAGCTCATGTCCAAGTCCCAATGACCGCTGCTTCTAGCTGGTAATGATTCAGGTAGACTGGAAAAAGCCATTTGCAGCATGTGTGGATATGAAGCTTCTGTTCTCCTCTGCCTGGAGAGTTGAGACCAGGTAGCTTTTTCCTGGAGCTCTGTGACTGTGGCCTGGTAAAGAGAACCTTGGGATACACTAAGCTGGGTGGCAAAGGTAAATTCATAATACAAGTTGGCTAAAGGAGGAAAGAGAGCTCTAAATTAGGAGTAGGTCCCAGCCTGAAATATGAGTGGGGCATTGAGGTAGGAGGGATAAAGGAAACACTATATATTAAGCAAAGCAGCAGAAAATAGGACTATCAACACCCACAACAGAGATCTTTGAGGGAAGAATAAAAAACCTGACTATTCAGGCAAAACATAGTTATGTGGCCCTTGTGCGAATGAGATCAGTTTACCTGCTTCTTGGAAGAAATACCCTAGGCTCGTCCACAGTGTTGTAGATGGGGCCGACGGCCCTGGGCACCTTCAGCCTTCAGTGGCAAACCCCAGCTTTCTGGGCAAGGTTAGGTCATAGGTGGCTGGAGCAGGACTGGAAGAGACTGAACCCTCCCTTAGAGGAGCGAGGGGGAAGCCCACCTTCCAGTGTCCCTGCTTCCTCGCAGCAGAGGCGTGTAAGCCTGGCAGGCTTTAGCTCAATGACCTTCCTTTCCACTATTGAAGCAGGACCCAGATGGCATCCTATGAGACCCCTTTGGAGCGTTGGAGCCTTTAAGGGTGTATCCTAAAAGCTGGTAGTTCCCCTGATGTCTATTGAGCTTTTTCTGCCTCTAGGTATCTTAAAAGCCATTCTCAGAAGATCTCGCTGAGGGGTTTGAGGATCCCCATCCGCCTATATAAATCTTTTCCATATATCTGGAGCTGTTTGGAAAAAAGACAGAACAGTGTTATTAGCTAGATCTAATAAAGAGGGTAGTAGTTTGCAGGCGAAAAAGATTTGGTGTCTCCTGCTCATCAGCATTCAAAAGAAATGTAAATTTTTTTTTTTTTTTTAAGTAAAAAGCATGATATAGTAGACCCGTCGGAGTCATTAGCCTGGTGTGCAGGATTCCCGGGTTCGATTCCTGGCCAGAGCACATAGGAGAAGTGCCCATCTACCTCTCCACTCCTCCCTCTCTCCTTCCTCTTCGTTTCTCTCCTCCCGCCCGCAGCCAAGGCTCCACCGGAGCAAATCCACCCTAGGCACTAAGGATGACCCCACGGCCTCCGCCCCAGTCGCTAGAATGGCTCGGGTTGTAACAGAGCAACACCCCAGATGGGCAGAGCATTCCCCCCGGTAGGCATGCCAGATGGATCCCAGTCAGGCGCATGCAGGAGCCTGTCTGACTGCCTCCCCATCCCCATCCTCAGAAATATACAAAAAATAAATAAATAAAATAAAAAAATACTAAAAAAAAAAAAAGGGGGAGGGGGCATTCCCTTGTGCTAAAGCTCCAGGGAGCATGGAGGGAGCTTGAGTATGTCCTATGAAACATGGAGCTCTATGTTTACATATAAGTCTTTGAAGAAGGAGGAACTGCTGAAGTAGTTTATCAGCATTTGTCCCTAAGACAGCAGTCTTTGTAGTGGGAACACCATACGTAAATATTTGCTGTCTGTCTATAGATTAAGGGGGGAATATGGCAAATGCTGAAAAGTCATGATCTTTGTGACCCTCCCCTCCCCCAACCCCCTCCCTCTCCTCCCCCCACCCTGTAACCCCAACACTGTTGTTCATGTCTCTGAGTCTCATCTTTATGTCCCCCCTATGTATGAAAACATATAGTTCTTAGTTTTTTCTGATTTACTTCTTTCACTCAGTATAATGTTATCAAGGCCCATCCATGTTGTTGTAAAAGATCCTATGTCATCATTTCTTATGGCTGAGTAGTATTCCATAGTATATATATACCAAAGCTTTTTAATCCACTCGTCCTCTAATGGACACTTGGGCTGTTTCCAAATCTTTGCTATTGTGAACAATGCTGCCATAAACATGGGGGTGCATTTCTTCTTTTCAAACAGTGCTATAGTGTTCTTGGGGTATATTCCTAACAGTGGTATAGCTGGGTCAAGAGGCAGTTCGATTTTTAATTTCTTGAGGAATCTCCATACTGTTTTCCATAGTGGCTGCACCAGTCTGCATTCCCACCAGCAGTGCAGGAGGGTTCCCTTTTCTCCACATTCTCGCCAGCACTTATTCTGTGTTGTTTTATTGATGAGCGCCATTCTGACTGGTGTGAGGTGATATCTCATTGTGGTTTTAATTTGCATTTCTCTAATCATTAGTGATGTTGAACATTTTTTCATATGCCTATTGGCCATCTGTGTGTCCTCTTTGGAGAAGTGTCTATTCATTTCTTTTGCCCATTTTTGGATTGGATTGTTTGTCTTCCTGGTATTAAGTTTTACAAGTTCTTTATAAATTTTGGTTATTAACCCCTTGTCTGACGCTATGTCAAATATGTTCTCCCATTGTGTAGTTTGTCTTTTTATTCTGTTCTTATTGTCTTTAGCTGTGCAGAAGCTTTTTAGTTTGATAAAGTCCCATTTGTTTATCCTGTCTTTTATTTCACTTGCCTGTGGAGACAAATCAGCAAATATATTGCTGCGAGAGATGTCAGAGAGCTTACTGCCTATGTTTTCTTCTAAGATGCTTATGGTTTCACGGCTTACATTCAAGTCTTTAATCCATTTTGAGTTTATTTTTGTGAGTGGTGTAAGTTGGTGGTCTAGTTTCATTTTTTTGCAGGTAGCTGTCCAGTTTTCCCAACACCATTTGTTGAAGAGGCTGTCTTTACTCCATTGTATTGTCTTACCTCCTTTGTCAAATATCAGTTGTCCATAGAGCTGTGGGTTTATTTCTGAGTTCTCTGTTCTGTTCCATTGATCTATGTGCCTGTTCTTATGCCAGTACCATGCTGTTTTGAGTACAATGGCCTTATAATATAACTTGATATCTGGAAGTGTGATACCTCCCACTTTTTTCTTCCTTTTCAGGATTGCTGAGGCTATTCGTGTTCTTTTTTGGTTCCATATAAATTTTTGGAATATGTGTTCAATGTCTTTGAAGTAAGTCATTGGTATTTTCATTGGTATTGCATTGAATTTATAAATTGCTTTGGGTAATATAGACATTTTAATGATGTTTATTCTTCCTAACCATGAGCACGGTATATGCCTCCACTTATTCGTATCTTCCCTGATTTCTTTTTATCAATGTTTTATAATTTTCCAAGTACAAGTCTTTAATCTCCTTAGTTAGATTTATTCCTAGGTACTTTATTTTCTTGGTTGCAATGGTAAAGGGGATTGATTCCCTGATTTCTCTTTCTGACAGTTCATTATTAGTGTATAAAAATGCCTCTGATTTCTGAGTGTTGATTTTATATCCTGTCACCTTGCCAAATTCTTTGATCAGGTCTAGTAGTTTTTTGACTGAGACTTTAGGGTTTTCTATATACAATATCATGTCATCTGCAAATAATGATAGTTTTACTTCTTCTTTTCCAATTTGGATGCCTTTTATTTCTTTTTCTTGTCTGATTGCTGTGGCGAGGACTTCCAGAACTATGTTGAATAAGAGTGGTGAAAGGGGGCACCACTGCCTTGTTCCTGATCTTAAGGGGATTGCTTTTAATTTTTGCCCATTGAGTATGATGTTGGCTGTGGGTTTGTCATAGATGGCCTTTATCATGTTGAGGTATGTTCCCTGTATTCCCACTTTGCTGAGAGTTTTGATCATGAATGGGTGCTGGACTTTATCAAATGCCTTTTCTGCATCTATTGAAATTATCATGTGGTTTTTCTCCTTTCTTTTGTTTATGTGATGAATCACATTGATTGATTTGTGAATATTGTACCAGCCTTGCCTCCCAAGAATAAATCCTACTTGATCATTGTGTATGATTTTTTCCATATATTGCTGGATCCGGTTTGCTAATATTTTGTTGAGGATTTTTGCATCTAAGTTCATCAGGGATATTGGCCTATAATTTTCTTTTTTTGTGTTGTCTTTGCCTGGTTTTGGAATCAGAATTATGCTCGCCTCGTAAAAGGAGTTTGGGAGTCTTCCTTCCTCTTGAATTTTTTGAAATAGCTTGAGAAGGATAGGAGTTAGTTCTTTTTTGAATATTTGGTAGAATTCACTTGTGAAGCCATCAGACCCAGGACTTTTCTTTTTTGGGAGTTTTTTGATAGCTGTTTCAATCTCATTTGTTGTAATTGGTCTGTTTAGGTTTTCTGATTCTTCCAGATTGATTTTTGGAAGATTATATGATTCAAGGAATTTGTCCATTTCATCTAGGTTGTCTAGTTTTTTGGCGTACAGTTCTTCATAGTATTTTCTTACAATATTTTGTATTTCTGTTGTGTCAGTTGTTATTTCTCCTCTCTCGTTTCTAATTTTATTTATTTGAGTCCTCTCTCTTTTTTTCTTGGTGAGTCTTGTTAAAGGTTCATCGATCTTGTTTACCTTTTCAAAGAACCAGCTCCTGGTTTCATTGATCCTCTGTATTATTTCTTTAGCCTCTATGTCATTTATTTCTGCTCTGATCTTTATTATTTCCTTCCTTCTACTAGCTCTGGGCTTTACTTGCTGTTCTTTTTCTAGTTCTTTTAGATGCAGGGTTAAGTTGTTTATTTGAGTTTTTTCTAGCTTCTTGAGGTATGCCTGTAATGCTATAAACTTCCCTCTCAGGACTGCTTTTGCTGTGTCCCATAAATTTTGAGTTGATGTATGCTCATTATCGTTTGTTTCTAGGAATTTTTAAATTTCTTCTTTGATCTCAATGTTAACCCATTCATTGTTTAATATTGTGCTATTTAGTTTCCAAGTGTTTGAATGTTTTTCAATTTTTCTATTGTGGTTGATTTCTAGTTTAATGCCATTGTGATCAGAGAAAGTGCTCGATATGATTTCAATCTTCTTAAATTTGTTGAGCCCGCTTTTGTGCCCTAACATGTGGTCTATTCTAGAGAATGTACCATGAGCACTTGAAAAGAATGTATATTCTGCTGCTTTAGGATGAAAGGTTCTGAAGATATCCATTAGATCGAGTTGATCTAATATGTCCTTTAAGTCTGCTGTTTCTTTGTTAATTTTCTTTCTTGAGGATCTATCTAATGATGTTAATGGGGTATTGAAATCTCCTACTATTATAGTATTGCTGTTGATCTCGCCCTTTAAGTCTATCAAAGTCTGCTTTATATCTTTCGGTGCTCCTATATTAGGTGCGTAGATATTTATAATGGTTATATCTTCCTTTTGGAGTGCTCCCTTTATCATTATGTAGTGACCTTCTTTATCTCTAACTATGGTCTTTGTTCTAAAGTCCATTTTGTCTGATATAAGTATTGCTACCCCAGCTTTTTTTTCATTTCCATTTGCGTGAAATATTTTTTTCCATCCTTTTATCTTCAGTCTGTGTGCATCTTTTGATTTAAGGTGTGTCTCTTGTAGACAGCATATGTATGGGTCCTGTTTTCTTATCCACGCAGCTACCCTATGTCTCTTGATCGGATCGTTTAATCCATTAACATTTAAGGTTATTACTGATATGTAATTGTTTATTGCCATTTTTTTTCTTTAAAACTGTTTTTCTCTTTTGCTATATTCTTTTTTTCCTTTGACCTGTTTACAACAGGTCCCTTAGCATTTCTTGCAGCCTTGGTTTGGTTGCAGTGAAATCCTTGAGTTTTTTTTTTGTCTGTAAAGCTTTTTATTTCTCCTTCAATTTTAAATGATAGCCTTGCTGGATAAAGTAGTCTTGGTTGTAGGTTCTTGTTCTGCATTACTTTGAATATTTCTTGCCATTCCCTTCTGGCCTCAAGTGTTTCTGTTGAGAGGTCAGAAGTCATCCTTATGGGGGCTCCTTTGTAGGTGATAGTCTTTTTTTCTCTCGCAGCTTTTAATATTTTCTCTTTATCATTTAGCTTTGGTAATTTAATTATGATGTGTCTTGGTGTTGGTTTCTTTGGGTTTCTCCTTAATGGAGTTCTCTGTGCTTCCTGAACATGTGAGACATTTTCCTGCCTTAATTGGGGGAAGTTTTCCGCTATAATTTGTTTGAACAAAGTCTCTATCCCTTGTTCTTTCTCTTCTTCTTCAGGAACCCCTATGATGCGGATGTTATTTCTCTTCATGTTGTCACAGAGCTCTCTTAAAGTTTCCTCCGACTTTTTGAGTCTCTTTTCTTTTTTCTGCTCTGCTTCCGTGCCTTTATTTATTGTGTCCTCTAACTCACTGATTCGATTCTCTGCTTCATCCATCCTGCTTTTAATTCCTTCCATTGTATTCTTTATTTCAGATATTGTATTTGTCATTTCTGTCTGATTCTTTTTTATTATTTCAATGTCCTTTTTTATATTTGTTATCTCTTTATTTAGGTTTTCGTAATGGCCATCTATGGTGGTTCTAATATCTTTGAGCATCCTAACAATCGTTATTTTAAACTCTGCATCTGGTAATTTGGTTATATCTGATTCACTTAGGTCCTTTTCTGGGGATTTCTCTTGGTTTATTTGTGTTGTATTTCTCTGCCTCCGCATTTTCTCTTCACGGGAGTGGCTGTGATCACGTGCTCGGGTGCACAAGGGTTGGTGGCCTTGGCCTTTGCCCCGCCCCCGTGTGTGACGTTATGCTCGGTCCTGAGGGCAGTGGCGAGCACCTTTGCTCAGCTGCGGGTCTCCGCCTGTTTCCGAGCTTTCGCCCTGCCTTTGCCGGATGATCCCACTCAAGAAACAGCTGCTAGCCTTGGCTCTACCACCAGGCAGGGCTGCGTGCCCAAGCTCAGCTCCGTAGCGGAACTCCGCCTCTTCTGGGCTTTTGGCTCCACCCCCGCGGGAGGAGCCGGCTACCAAGTCAGACCGCAAGCCTGGGTTGCACGGGCGGGGCAGGGATGTGCTCCTCTGCCCTTGCTCCGGGGCTGGTTTCTACCCTTTCCGGGTTTCCCGCCCTTCTCCCGAGGCTGGATTACAGGCTGCCGACAGCTGAGCTTGGCCGCTTTTGCATGCCCCCTTCTCCCTAGCCGGGCAAGATTGAGCTCACACCTGAGCCCAGTGGTGGCCAGCCAGCTTCCAACCCTGCCAGCAGAACCACGCTTTTGTCTCCCGCTGCTAAATTAATGCTCTTAAAAGCAGTGGTTTCACTTAACAAAATCAGTGACATTTGATGGAAAAGATATAAATGTTCTAGAAGGATGTTAAGTGGTTTAAAATAATTTTGAACAATTTTATGACTTTTTAAAGTTTTAAAGTACTAGTGTGAAATTAGCATCTTGAACTACTAAGACTGAAAAATGAGATATTTTCACCTTAACCTCCCAATCCACAAACAGGTAATAAACATGGCAGAAAATATCCATAAACAACCTGACCAGGTGGTGGTTTAGTGGACAGAGCATCGGACTGGGAT
Source organism: Saccopteryx leptura (assembly GCF_036850995.1). Classification (NCBI taxonomy): domain Eukaryota; kingdom Metazoa; phylum Chordata; class Mammalia; order Chiroptera; family Emballonuridae; genus Saccopteryx; species Saccopteryx leptura. The sequence goes on from NC_089507.1 coordinate 164,686,936, forward strand.
GCAGAGGACTCAGGTTCAAAACCCCAAGGTTGCCGGCTTGAGTGCAGGCTCACCAGCTTCAGCGACAGGTCACTGGCTTGAGTGTGGGATTATAGACATGGCCCCATGGTTGCTGGCTTGAAGCCCAAGGTTCCTGGCCTGAGCAAGGGGTCAGTCACTCTGCTGTAGCTCCCTGGTCAAGGCACATATGAGAAAGCGATCAATGAACAACTAAGAAGCTGCAACAAAGAATTGATGCTTCTCTCTCTTCCTGCCTGTCTGTCCTTCTCTCTGTCTCTCTGTCTCTGGCGTCACAAAAAAAAGAGAAATGTTCATAAACACCAATAATCAAAGATATGCAAATCAGAGCTACAAAAAGATTATTTATAAAAGTGGGTTAAATACCATTGTTTTGATTGAAAAAGGAAATGTGTAAACTTTGTTGGGTGAGTATGAATTGGCAATGTCTTCTTGTAGGAAAGTTTGGCCCTAGTTATAAAAACCTTTCACTGTATATATACCATATGACCCAGTCATTATACTTCTAGGGATTTATCCTAAGGAAATAGTCATGAATATTAAGAAATATTTATATCGGCCCTGGCCAGTTGGCTCAGTGGTAGAGCATCAGCCAGGCCTGTGGAAGTCCCAGGTTCGATTTCTGGTCAGGGCACACAGGAGAAGCACCCATCTGCTTCTCCACCCCTCCCCCTCCCCCTGCTTACATTCTCTTTCTCTCTCTGTGTCCTATTTTCCCCCACCCCGACTCCCCACAGCCATGGCTCAATTGATTCAAGCTCATTGGCCTGGGCCTTGTGGAACATCCACCCCAGGCACTAAAAATAGCTCAGCTGTGAGCATGGCCCTGATGGGCAAAGATGGGGGTTGCCAGGTGGATCCTGGTCAGGGCACATGTAGGAGTCTGTCTCTCTCCCCTCCTCTCACTTGGAAAAGAAGGGAAAAAAAGGAAATATTTATCTCTAATAACATTTATCATAGTGTATAAAAGTGAAGTATTGGCTATAACCCAAATTTCTAAAAATGAGAGTTTACTTAAATGATTTGTAAAATATTTACATTATATGATGCCCTAGGAAAAAATGCACCAACAAATTAAGGCTTGTTTATCTCTGGTATTTGGGAATATGAATGACTTATTTTCTTCTTGGGCTCTTTGTGTAATTTTCAAGTTATCCTCAGTGAATATGTATTATGATTATAACCCAATATAATGTTAAAGTCTTAAAAAATTGAAAACAAAAGCAGTGTTTGGAAAAAAGTTATGATTTATGGGCAGGTAAAATTAGGAAGAGTAGAGTCAAATTTTAAAGGACCTTGAAAGTCAGGCAGATTATAGAAAATGTGAACTAAAGTTTATAGCTGGTTTTCCTTTACCTTATTCCATGTTTATTTTATACAGTGTGTCTGTAAACTCATGGTGCACTTTTGACTGGTCACAGGAAAGCAACAAAAGACGATAGAAATGTGAAATCTGCATCAAATAAAAGGAAAACTCTCCCAATTTCATACCTGTTCAGTGCAGTTCAATGTGGGCTCATGCACAGATTTTTTAGGGCTCCTTAGGTAGCTATCCCGTATAGCCTCTACAGACTTGTCATTGACTGATGGCCTACCAGAACGGGGTTTCTCCACCAAACTGCCAATTTCCTTCAACTGCTTATCCCACCGAGTAATGTTATTCCTATGTGGTGGCACTTCATTATAAACACACCGATATTCACGTTGCACTTTGGTCACGGATTCGAATTTAGCGAGCCACAGAACACACTGAACTTTCTTCTGTACCATCCACATCTCGACTGGCATGGCCATGGGCTGCTCTACTGTGTACACAGTGTTACGTCATCATCTGAGCATGCGCACATGCTGCCACATCATCCTACAGAAACTGGGAGGGTTTTCCTTTTATTTGGTGCAGATTTCACATTTCTATCGTCTTTTGTTGCTTTCCTGTGACCGGTCAAAAGTGCACCATGACTTTACGGACACACTGTATTATAATAAAAGGTAAGATTTTTAAGAAATGTAATTCAGTGCCACTGTTATTTAAGTTAATAATAAAATCTATTTTGCCTGACCTGTGGTGGCACAGTGGATAAAGCATTGACCTGGAATGCTGAGATTGCTGGTTCAAAACCCCGTTCTAGCCCAGTAAAGACACATATCGGAGTTAATGCTTCCTGCTCCTACCCCCTCCCCGCCTCCAATGAATAAGTAAATAAATCTTAAAAATGTATATATTTTAAAAAAGCTATTTTGACCAGAAGTTTGCCTATATAGCTTATTTTTATTTAAGAAAGAACATGTTTGTTCCAATTTTCATACTATGAGCAGTTAATATGTATAATAAATATCAAATGTACAATTGTATAAATTAGGTTTTTGAAAGCAAACCTTCAGACTTGACCTTTAGTTTTTTCATGTGAGCTATTTCAGTTCATGTAGTGAATTCCTTCTTGAGTGTTGATAAAATAGAGAAGTTTGGTTAGATGTGTTGTGATTTTGACATTCTGTGGTAGAAGTTCCTGGAGACAAGGCCCAGTTGCAACACGTGTTCATGAGATGCACGAGGATCCCTGAACTCACCCTTAACTTGGTGTCCTTGTTTTCTGGTTTTAGCTCCGCCCAAGACCGTCAAACCCCCTGAGGATCAACTGAAGCCTGAAAACCTCGAGGTGTCCAGTTCCTTCAACTATAATGTGCTGCAGCATCTCGGCCAGTTTCCCCCCCTCATGCCCAACAAGCAGATTGCGGAGTCGGCCAACAGCAGCAGCCAGCAGAGCCTGGGCTGTAGCAAGCCCACCATGTCCTACGCCAGCGCTCTGCGGGCGCCCCCCAAGCCCAGGCCCCCGCCCGAGCAGGCCAAGAAGAGTAGCGACCCTCTGTCTCTGTTCCAGGAACTCAGCCTGGGGAGCTCGTCGGGCAGCAACGGCTTTTACTCCTATTTTAAATAATCACTTTTTCTCCTCAAGGGAGAATGTTTTAATTTCTGTTTGTATCAATAGAATTAAGATAGTTGGACTTCATCTATAGATGCACAGTTCCCTTTGTTTTAATATTAAATATGTTCTCACTTAATTGCTTCGCTGCTAGACTTGCAACTAATTTTTTAAAAGTATATTCCATTATTTTGCATTTTTGATGTGAGTCGGAATTTTGACAGCTTTTATGTAGAATAAAAAATATTTTTAAATTTGTGTATTGTTACATATGTTTGCATCAAGCTAGCAGCTAAGAGGTTAATTGTGCAACTATAAAAAAAAAGAAAAAAATTTGTCTAAAATGTATTTAAAAAGAAAAAAAGTTGTAAGTAGCATTTACATTTATTCAATAATATTACCATATGCTGGGTTTCTGTACCAGAAATGGCCAGTTGATGTACAAAATGTATGTTATTTTTGCTTAAATTCATTTAAAATTTTTTAAAATAAAGGGGCAGCATCTTCTAAATACATTAAGTTTTATCAGCCTTTTTTTTTTTTTTGGTGATAAGATGCTGCATTCTAAAACTTTTATAGTTTTAGACTACGTATGACATGCTGATGTAATCTCCATCCACTGTAGGATAGAGTGAAAGGCATTCTTTGCAGGTGTATTTTGTATGCCACTGTTTTTTGTAACAAAAAAACATGGGCATACTTAGTTCCTTTTTGGACAAGCTACACTTCAGGCTTGTTTTTAATGTTAATTTGATAGTGTGTTTTTTTTTTTTTTAACAGATCATGAAGCTGAAAAATTTTTAGGATTGTTGGTGCTTAGTAGACTTGATAACTATTTTAAAAATGCGTGAATTTAGTAAAAATCTTTCCCCCCCTCACTATGCATGTGTAAATGTTTGTAATCTGGCTCCCCTCCCCCCATTCCAGTGGTATAAAGAATTGTGCCGCTTTAAGGTTTTCCCCCCTCCAGTAAAAAAATTTTGGTACCTTATTTGATGTTTACATTACAATGTGACATTATACATGGCGATTCAAATATTTTGCTAACTGTTTTGTTTGAGGCACATCGTTAAAGAAGAAATACAATGTGTGTCAAAGATCCATCAAAATTCCTCAAAATCTGGGGCATAAAACTACTCTTGTTTTTCACGTCTTTTGGTTCTTCTAAAATAACCTTACTGAACTTGTGTAAAAATATAAACTTTAAATAGCTATCTTAAATATTCTATGGTCTAAAAGTTGTTTTGAATGAACTTTGGTCAAATCCAAAGGAAAACCGTTTGCCCTCTTAAAACTTGTGGTCTTGTAACACGTTTGATGCGATGCATGTCCTTATGTTTTCCTGATCTAGTGCTACAGCTTTTATACTTCAGAAGGACCTTGAAACTATAATATAACTTCTAAAACAATAAGATGAGGTTGGGAAACATTGCAAATGAACCAATGGGTTCTGATGATCCATTCAAAATTGTTTTCTGCAGGACTGCCATAAACTGGTTGTCCTGTATTTTCAGTAGGCTTTTAACACAGGATCGAAAAGTGGCAAGGGTCAAGAAAACTACTCCTGTCTCTGATATGACCCCCCCCCCCCGAATCCTCAGACAGCTTAGGAGGGAGAGAGTGCCTTTAGTAAGAGGTTATCAAGCTGCCAGACAAGTGAAGAGAGTGCCTCTCATCAGGTTCTGCCCTTGTGCCCTTGTGCTCAGAGCACCGTGCGCTCGCACGTGGCTGCACATCACAAGCCGGGTCTGGCATGAGGCCGCTGGCACAGACCTATAGATTGTCGACTTGTTCATGCTTAGTACAAACCACAGTTGGGAAAAGGAGCTAGCAGGTTACAGCATCACGTTTTCTCTGTATGATGTCAGCTGTCCATGCTTAGCTATGTCAGATGTTACCCAACATTATGTTAGCCACCAGAAGAGAAGAAAAAAATTTGCTGTCTTGCTATGTATTTACATCACTGTGACCCAACTGAAGACATAGCCCAAGTGAAAACTAGGTCTCGCTGATGTGAGGATGTCTGTGAAAAATCATTTTCTCGTCAGTGACGATCTTCACCCCACCCCCGATCTACAGGACTGTTACAGTTCTCTAACAGATAAAATGGTCTAAAGCATGTGGATAATACGAAGACAGACAGAGCTGTCATGTCAGGGTTGACCCCTTGTTATGAAGTAATTGCCTGATTTCCTGTTTTCCATACTTGAACCTTTAAAAAGTATCAGTTTTTAAATTATATTTATATTTATGTCTACTTAAAGAGGTCATGTACACACCCCACCACCTCAGAGAACTATATTGATGATGGAAGCTTTGAATGAGGAAGCTGTTAAGTTGTGACATCCCTCTTCTAAGCAGTTATTTCTAAAAACAAAACAAAAAACAAAACAAAAGAATAGAGACTTACTGGTCCACAGCTCGCGGTGAGGGTTCGATGCTCATTTCCTTACTGCTCCCGCCGGCAAGGATGCCCAGGTGGTTTTCGTCTGATCCTCTTAGATTCTGCTTTGATTGTGCATTTCCATCTCTAGCAAGCTTACTCTTTCTCAGCAATATTGAGCGCCGCCTTTCCAACCATGCTTTACATCTGTTATTTATGCGTAGTATCTTGAATGGTTTTGAGCAAGTCCTACTGCAGGAATCACTGCAAGTTTCCACTGAAATGAGGCGTAGCTTCTGAGTCCCTGTCCTACTGTTTCTGCTGCTTGGGTAGTGATCAGCAAGTAGCCATAAATCAGACTTAAAAGCAACTTATTTTAAAGACTAGGCTCAACCTCGGTGGAACTCTTTTTTTTTTTTTTTTAAGAAAACTTGATGTTAGCTTTTGGAGAATACCAAGTATTACCAATTTCCTTTTCTTCTAGAACACAATTCTTTTAAGTGAGGTTAATTGTTCACCTGATGTCTTTCCACTTCTTTGTATCACACTCAAGTTTCCTTTTTCTTGCCAGAGCTATTTCATAGTCACTTCACTTTTTAATTTCAGTACTGCTAAGATTTATTTTTATTTTTATTTTTTTAACTTTAAAGAAATTCTTTTGGGTGATAAAATTTGTAAAGTACTCATGTAAAGCTAAAATTTTTTTCTCCAGATCTGAAAATTAATTTCTTGTTAAGACTTGAAAGAGCCTTAATGTAAGATGGATATTTTCTGGTGTGTTTGTAAAAGGTGTTTGGGTTGCCATTTTGGCACCTGCTTTGCCAAATTGTTAGAGCAGAACTTTGTTTTTGATTAATCAGTAGTTAATTATTGACCATTTAAACTAACATGACCTTAATTTTTTTCTTTCCTCAGACAGATATGCCTTCTATCTAGGTCATTTTGTATATATGAAATAAACTGCTTTGTGGGGTTTTTTTCATCAGAGTTTAGAAAGTAAGTTCAGGTTTGGGATAAACATCAATTGGTCTTTCCAGTTCAAAGAATTGCAGAATAAGTGAAATAAGCAGAATTCCCATTGAATAAGCATTACTTAATTAAACATAGCGATCTCCAAGACCAATTTATGAGAATGGCTTCCTCGTTTATGGAGGGATTGAAATTGCTGAGAAAGCTAACCGAATTTTCTAACTTTGAGATAATTAATATATAGTATTATCTTGCTCTAGTGTAGTTGATTTTACATGTTTAATATTTTCCGTGTATATACATCTCAAGAGCAAAGCTATAAGCATAAGAATGTATTTCTAGATACTTTGGCTAGAGAGAGCCACCTTGCCTAAGAGTCAGGGTGTGAAAAACAATTTCAAGATGAATTTTAGATTCCAACTATTGTTATTCAGAAAATTAGATTGAGGCAACTGTTACACTTAACATTTTTTTTCCTATTGGAGTTGTTTTTAAAAGGGAATCCCAGAAAAAGTCTATAAAAATACAAGATTAAAACTTTAAATGTACAAATTGCTGCCTTAAAATGTTATTTAGTTTACCTTTTATTTTCTAGTTCCAGAAAAGTAGTAATTTGTCTTTTATGGTTTACCAGACATTGTTTATTGCTAACCATCCCCTTAGCAGATGAAAAACCTTAATTTCTTTTTTTTAGGTTATTAAATTGTTTATTGTATTCATTTACAAAGAAAACAGACAATACATCCAGTAGAAAGAATAGAAAACTCTTTAATTTCTAACACCAGCCTATGTGTCTTCCTAAACCTCAAGTACATGTTTTTAATAGATCTGACTTATGTCTCCACCTTTTGCCATCTGATTCGTAAACTAAGTTAGAAATAATGGCTAATGTCTTAATTATGGTTTCTTGTTCTAAATATCAGGTCAGTGCTATCCTTCACATGTTGTAAAGATGTTAAAGATAAGTGGCATGTTAGTCTTCAACATGCTCATTGTATTAGGCTTCTTGCATTTGCCGTTTTCTTGAGGTTGGATGTTTATTGGCTGAGATTTTACTGAAAAGCTGCTACATTCACACTGACTACTCTCATACCTGTTTCATTAGTTAGCCACTTCAAGACCATTGTTACAAGAAGTGAATGTTACTAATGTTTAACATTCTTGTACAACACATGCAGAAAATAGCATTGCAAGTACTTGAAACTAATCAGATGAGGCAGATTGAAAACAAATTTTTATTGTAACATTTTAAATGTTTGAAAGGATTGAAAATATCTACTTAGTAATAAACTTTAAGGAAACAGCCACAGGAGTTTATAAATGTTTTTGGAAGGGCAATACCTAATAGAAGAGTCTAAATTTAGTAGTGTGTGTGAACTGCAGTTAAATTTTAATGCCAGTTATACAATAGTCATCTAAAACTTCTAGAACTGGAGTGTTAGAAAACCCAGAGACCTTCGTATACTTAGTTTTAGTGATCAGAGCATCAGACCACACTTTGTTTGCGATTTGTTCAACAGAGAGATTTTATTTTGATACAAATATTAAGCATAAAGCATAGTAAGTTTTATATAATTCTATGAGTTCATGAAATGATATGGAATTTTCATTAAGTTCTTGGGGCATCTTTTTAGCTCTTTCTGCACCTCCTGTATGAAGGCTTACCTGTATATTCTTTTGCATTCTGGCACTTTGACTGCCTGCCTTAGAACTGTGTATAGGAGGAGAAATCAGTATTACTTTTAAAAAGATATTTGATTCTTTTGAAATAAATTTTTTCATTAGTACTTTTTTTTTATGTTTGAGAATGTAAGGGGAAGAGGTGACAGATAACACAGGTTTCAAACAGCAGAGCCACGCAGAAGTGTCTTGTTTCAAAGCCTGTCCTGTTAGAAGATTTTAGAATTTCTAGCGTGGGAGAGCAGTGGTCCCACACTTTGGCCAGTGTCAGCAGTACCTGGAGGTCTTATTAAAATACAGCTGACAGACTCCATCCCTGAGATTTCTGATTCCTGGCCAGAGCTGGATGGGTCATTCCCAGCATGTTTCCAGGCCCTGCTGCCACCACTGGTCCCAATGCCACCTGTTGAGAACCACTGGTGTAGAGCAGGTCTGAGAGTCTTCTCAAGCATGCATTTATCTACTCAGCATAAAAACAGCTCTTGAGTTGTTTTTATCATTCTGATGCAGTGAGTGGAGCATCAGTGAAGAAAGCTCTGTGGAGTGACAGGCCCTTTGGCCGCCACCTGTCGTGTTGTCCGCCCCTTTTAAAGTCTGTACACCTCTTCCACGTGTGGGTGCAGAGGCTTTGTCATTTCTAGGGTGGGTTTGGATTTGTGTTCATTGCAGCCTGGGCTTTGGTCTGGAAACTGCGTTTGTTTGATGGCAGAGTCCGTCTTGATCATCTGTACACATGGAGACAAGAATGGAGGAAGGAAGCCGTCAGAATGTCATGAAGCATGCACTTGGCACTAAGTTCTAAGATGGCAGTGACGTGGAAAACAATAGATAATCCCCAAATAATTATTTTTAGTTTTTATTATTTGAGGGGGGTTAAAATTATGTATTTCTCAGGTTAACAAGATCATTTTGGACTCTGCCATGTAAGCAGGTGTTAGGGGAGGCTGCAGTGATGTCTACAGCAGCCAATTGATAATTGTCTTTGATTACTTTGCTACCTTAAAAAAACTATGTTTGCAAAACAGTCTAGGGGAATCTATCACCTCTACAGCATGAGTTATTCATAAACCATAGGTGCACATGTATGAGCAAGTTATTTTTGAGAAGGAAACTGTCTAGGATATAGTAAACCTGACAGCTCTTCGGATATTTTTAAATGTGTGTGTTAATGTGAATATTCCCGTCTGAACTGTATGTAGCTTGAGGGGTATTGGGCTCTGCCTCTGGTTTTTAGTTTGGCTTTGAATTTACTGAGATACTAGAAAGAGAAGAAATATTTTTAAGGTAATAGACTGTAGAACGACTTAGATGTAGAAGTCCACATGATAAGCATCATAGAACGCACAGCTTTGGAGTTCTTAACACAGCACTTCCTGTTCGAAAGGCTTGATGACCTTCAGCAGGGAAAGTTTATGGTTCAGCATAGGTTACTTTATTCATTTCCAACTCATTGGGAGCTTCTTCGTTTTATTCACATTTTGCTTTGCACAATGCCTTGTGTGCGAAAACCTCTACCATTCAGTAGGTCAGAGGGCTCCTTTGTCCGGGTTGAAGTCCTAACGTGTGAGTCACACCTGAGAATGTTTTTCAGCCCCCGCCCCCACCATACAGAGGAAGGGTCTTGGATTTTCATCCAGACCATGCCTGCTTCTATAAATCCGTGTATATGACATTGTACTGTATCCGCTTTCTGTGCCAGTCATCTGACCTGATTCTTTGAAACCCATGAAGGTACTGGTTATACATAGTAGTTGTATCCTAGGTAAATATGGTGATTGAAATACCTCTCCTCTAAATTATAAAGGTAATGGGTTTTGTTTTCCATTTTATTAAAGGGTCCTGTTGTCAGTGGCATTGGGTTTTTTTCTTCATGCTTCAAAAATACAGTTTGTATCTAAACATGTACACCTAACGTCATATGATCAATTACTTACCAAATTCATACTGGGTCTTAATTTCGGCAAGTCTTCCAAAGGGAGGCTAATGTAAAGTCAAGACAATCCATTTCTATTCCTTAGAAGGACCAGTTGTATAGCCATCTAATCATAATTTACGGCAAAATTATAACAAAAAAGTTTTTTTCTGAAGTGAATGATACCTCATGTGAGAGGTTCTAGAACCGAAAGAGTAAAATAACTCAAAGCCACTCTGGGGTTTTTATTTTCTTCCTTTTTTGACTTCTTTTTTAAACTTAGTTTTGGAATTACTTTAGCCACTTTGGCTCCTTGGAACAAGTTTTCTTGGGGGTCTCCAGTTCCTACATTGTGATCATTGTCTCAGTGAAGTTCTTTTGTTTTAAAAGATTCATGGTAACACAAAATGTATTTTACTGCTACGACTAAAATGTATTTATAATAAAATGACATTTTTAATAACTTGGAAATTTGTTTATTATGTGCGAACCTCTGTTTTCTGCCACCTTTTACTTTTAAGGTCAAAGTCCTGATAGGAGGCGAGCTCAGCTCTTTGCTTTTTCATTCATAATACTAATTGGTAAGACCAGCTGAAGTAACAGAGCTCAGCATTATTTGTAAAATTGGAACTGTAGTTCCCAGAAATTTTTGACTTGACTTAAATCTCCAAACATCAGTAGTAGCAAAGGCCTAAAGGCTTAGAGTGTTACCAGAAAGTTAAAAAAAATCAATGGTCAGTGAGAAAATTGAGCCCTTTTCAAATCGTCATTCAACACGGTTCTTAGAAATCTGACAAAATTACCACAAATGACTCTTAACACGTCACTTATGAATGATGGGCTTGTGCAGCCCAGAGTTTCAGAACTCAGAAACCTGGTTCCTGTCAGTCTGTTCTGAGGGAGTGATATGCTTGATGGTCGTATGTGACAAGCATGCTTTCAGCTAGCTCACCCCTCCCTTTATCTCCACCCCTCAAAATGCTGGCTGTGCAGAAAACAGTTGCCCCAAGTCAGGGTCCTGTTTTTGTTGAGGACGTAACTGCGTCTGCTGTGATATGAATTTGAGAAGCACTAGCAGGTCACAGAAAGCTTCGTGTGCCGTGATTGTTTTATTTTTAACATCTTATTCATGAGACCCCATAAATCTAACTTGAATATACTGTGCTCAAAGTTTGGAAGTGTAGGTAGATAGGACAGTCTGCTTTTCATAAGGGCAATTTATAGTTGGTACTCATCGCAGGGAGTCCGTTTTTAAGCGAGGTGTCTTGCTTCTTTATGTTGATATGATATGGCATAACTCATCTGGATTTAGGAAAGAAAAACACATTTCAATCAAATGGATTGGGAGGGTTCCCTGAGCCACTGTATGCTCTAGATCAAGTAACCCAATGCCCCAGTATCCGTGGGAAAATGCAATTCAGACTCTCAGGTGTTAATTCTGTGCCATAGTGGTGCTCTTTGAAGATCTGAGTGTGGAAATTAGTGGGAAAATGTTAACTTCACCAAAACCGCAAGGTGGAGATGTTCTGTACAGAGCACAGGCCAAGCATGAAGATAGGAAGTTGGCCCAGTGAGTGGAGAAGGGTTTGCACTTAACTTGGTTGATCTAGAACAGGGGTCCCCAAACTTTTTACACAGGGGGCCAGTTCACTGTCCCTCAGACCATTGGAGGGCCGGACTATAAAAAAAAACTATGAACAAACCCCTATGCACACTGCACATATTTTAAAGTAAAAAAGCAAAACAGGAACAGATACAATATTTAAAATAAAGAACAAGTAAATTTAAATCAACAAACTGACCAGTATTTCAATGGAAACTATGCCCCTCTCACTGACCACCAATGAAAGAGGTGCCTCTTCTGGAAGTGCAGCGGAAGCTGGATAAATGGCCTCAGGGGGCCGCATGCAGCCTGTGGGCTATAGTTGGGGACCCCTGATCTAGAACATCCAAATACCCCTGTGGTTGATTTTACACAGTCAAAGAGCCCTCGGTCTGAAGTGCACTTTGCGGCTTGACTTACACAGAATTATCCTAACAAACCAATCTGCGAATGCAGCGATTTGCAACTGGATGCCACAAGAGTTTTTAAAACGTGCAACACCTGACTCTTTTCCCTTACCCTGTCAAATAAAAAGTTGGCTACAGCCAACACAGCAATAGCATCCCATGCGAATCTATCCAATTTATACATATTTTGTCAGATGGGCAGAAAAGACATTTTTTGGTGTGCTGCAGAATTTTAGTAATTAGTTTCATGTATGCACAAAGCGAACAAGGTTGAAAACTGCTGCCCTGATGGGTGGAGATCATCTTCAGATTTGAAGAACCCCATGTCGATGACAGTGCCTCAGTTTCTGCTCTCCAGTGTCCTTCCTGAAGCTGATATGATTGGGCCACTCTCTTTCAAGAAACCTTCAGTGGTTTCCCATCACACCCTAAACTTCTCAGCTGAGCTCTGGAGGCAGCCCCAGGCCAAGGCCCACTCCTGAGCACCCTGCCCAGGGCAGACTGAGGCAAGACCCTCTCCTTCCTTCCCCCGTCCAGGCGTGGTTCCCTCGCCTCCCTGCTCAGCTTGGACCGCTCCCTTTAGCACTCAGACCTCTCGCCCTGGTTTGCTTTGGGGAGCTCTCATTTTTACAACTGTAAATTCTACCTCCTCTACTTTTTCCTCTGCCTGCAATGAAGCTTTATTACCTCTGTTATCACAGTTTTGGGGGATTATATTTAGGAGTTTGTGATCTTCTGGTAGTCAGGGTCTATGTCCTCAGGCCTAAACCTAGAGTACCAGCCCTTGGATTCTTGCTGAACAGGATTGCAGGGTTTGATTGACAGAAGAACTTCAAGACACTCGCCCCTCTCCACGGACATCCTTTGCCAATGCTGTGCGGCCAGATGGCAGGGGTGATGGCCGGGGATGAAGGAAGAGCGAGCTGTCCTGTGCAGTGACATCCACACCCCCACTCCACACAGCTCTCCAAGCAGTGACAAAGCATTAGCATTCATGAGTATTTTGTGTCTTACAAAGTGTCACTATTAGAGCCCTTAGTTTGACAGCTTCACCATGGTTATATCAGTTTTGATGGATGCTGCCTACTTTAGCATATCCTGGTCTGTAAGCATCTACCTACCGTGCAGAGTTCTGGGAGAGTGATGAAATGCCCCTTTGTCTCGAGCTCTGGGTTGACGCTAAATTCGCAGAGGGAGGTAATTAAATTGAATAGAAACTGCAGCTTGCAAAAATCTAGGGTATTATCCAGCTCTTGGCTCATTAAAACTGATGCTCTGCAAATTGATTTGAACCAGTTTTAGGAAACTGTTGATAACCAACCCCTGAGAAGGAAGTGGCCCTGGTTCAATGCAGGGTTGAGCCAGGAAAAGACTCTGGAAGGTGGGCGTTGGCTACCAGCTGCTGGCTCTGGCTTGGGCTTCCTGGGAAAGGGAACCAGGGGAGACTGTGGTTTGATGTTGTTTGCTCCCTAATTGAATAGAAGTGAAATCACATGACAAGCCCTACGGATGTGAGCAGAGTGCCTGGAACTGTAGAGGAGAGCTTGCAAAGAAAACTTGGAAAAGTTCTAATTAGTCCTCAGGGTTTTGTTTCTTTTATATACAAAAGACAGGAGGCAGCCCCCCCCCCCCCCCACTTGAAGTCACAAGAGTGGAAGGTTCTCTTTGTGGCTGCTTTGCAAACCCACCTGCTGGTTAGGTCTCTCATCTGTTTGGAATGCAAACATGTACATGTTTGTACAAATTGAGGCAGAGACACTTCTAAAAGAAAGTTTTGTGGAATCAGTCCTCAGCTTCGTGACCGGGCGAAAGTGAGTTGCCTAACCTGGGAGAAAAACGACAGGAAAATATCAGAAGGTAGGTCAATAGACAAGCTTTACGAGATGAATCAAACCTCCTCGGGGTGAAATAATCCCTCCAGGTCTGGTTCTGCGGATAGGGTGGAAGAGAGACCATTTGGGGGGAGGGAATGTGTGATCTAGAATAATGAAAGGTGGTTTTGAACCTTTTGGAGAAGAAGTACTTCCAGAAACTTGTCTGTTCTTAAAGGCTGTCGTGCTCTATCTAGCTCAGAAAATCATCTCATCTGGGGGAAATGCATCCGTGTTCTGCGCTACAGCAAATACAGCTGGCCAGGTCTCATGTATCCCGCACAGGCCACGAATGGGCGCAAGCCAGTTGGGCTGCAGACACCCGAGGTCAGGGAGCCAGGTGGAAGAAAGAGCTCTTTCAAGCCCCCCTCTTGCTCCTCAGACCTTCTGACTGCGTGTCCTGATTCTTCTCTCTGTGGTGTCTTTGCATGTGCTCTTCCTGCCCACTTCCTCCTCGACAGCACTCTGGTCCATGCTCTTGACCAAGATGCCGACGTGTCCTGAGAACACTGGATGCTGTACACTGTGCAAAGGGTTTGGAAGAAAGGATGTGGGGAGGTTCTAGCTGCTAGGATGATCCTGAAGAAAACCCAGCCCTTCCCTTCCAAGAGTAGGGTGTGCAGACATGCCGCACGAGAATGACTAAGTCCTGGGCATCGGAGCACAGTGTCAAGGGCATAAGAAGAAGGGAAGTGTAAATTTTGCACTGAGGGCTTGGAGAACTTGTCTCCTCGTGATGTTTGAGCTGGGCCCTGCAGAATAAGCAGGACTTCAGTAGGGTCAGAAAGGGGCAGACCATGTACCCCTTTGTGTTTCCAAGGAAACTACCCTAATCTTATATAACAATTACATTTTATTTTTCTTATTTAAAAATTTTTTATTGATTGATTTTTTTTTTTTTTGAGAGAGAGAGAGAGAGAGAGAGGAAGGGAGAGGGAGACAGAACGAGAGAGAGAAACATCGACTCCTTTTGCTACTTACTCATGCCGTCCTTGGTTGACTCTTGCATGTGCCCTGACTGGGGGTCACACATGCAACCTCAGCATGTGGGATAACACTCTAACCAACTGAGCTACCTGCTGGGACCTTTACATTCCATTTTTAAATCATCCGCCATTGAACTCTAAGTTCCTGATGGAGAGGGCTGTAATGTATTCCTCTCTATGTCCTAGTTTAGCAGGCAGTGTTGATACTCAGTGGGGTAGATGGAAAAGTGAAATATAGGTCCCCCAAGATGTCCACATCTGAGCCCTCAGAACCTGTGAACCCGTGTCTACATCCTAAACCCTGGGACCTGTGACTTTATATGGAAAAAGGGATTTTGCTGATGTGATTCTGTTAGGATCTTGAGATGGGAGATGATCTTGGATTATCTGCATGGGCCCCCAGGTAATCACAAAGGTCCTTATAAGAGGGAGGAAGGAGGGTGACAGTCAAAGAAATGGGAAATGTGAGGACAAAAGCAGAGATCAGAGTGATGCCGCCATAAACCAAGGGGAGTGGGCGGCCCGGATAACCTGGAAAAGGCACAGAAATGGCACTCTTACTTGAACCCCCCGGGAGGGTTTATTCCTGCTGACACCTTGACTTTAGTTTCATAAAACTCATTCCAGACCTCTGACCTCCAGCACTGTACGAGAATCAATTTGTGATATTTTTAGACACTAAGCATGTGTGATCTGTAACAGCATCAGTAGGAACCACATATACTCAATAAGCACGTATTCGCTTAAGACAAGGACATCCCTTTGGTGAAAGATATGAACAGGCCTGACAGGTTTGGAAAGTAAGATTCTAGGGTGGTCAGGACTCAGGTAGACAGTCTGGCCTCTGGCCTCAGGCGGTGGCCGGGGGACAAGATAAGGGTATGAATGTGGGAGTTGTTTCAGAAGAAGAACCTGTGAGGCTTAGCTCAGTTGGTGAACAGCCCAGGAGTCAGTCAGAGACACTACAGTGATTTGTGACTTAGGGTGAAGGGGTAGATATAGTGCTGTCAAAACAAGGAGGCTAGGTTTGGGTAAGAAGAGTCAGAGGTTGGGCTTGGACTTACCTGTCTAGGGTGCTCTTAAACATCTGGGGAGCAGGTCCCCCCCAAAAAAACCCAATGAAATAAACTGGAACTGACACCTGCAAAGAGAGATGGGCTGGAGGCAGAGGCCAGGATTGTCCACACAGGGGGCTGAGGAACTGGACACGGATGGAACTTCTTAGAAATCGTGGTGCGAAATGTGAAGGCTGAATGGAAAACTTCAGAAACACCAAAGTTTTTTAAGGGGGAGGTGGTAAAAAATATGACCATTGTACAAGGGGAAACATCAGGGAATTCTAAGATGGACACAGAGTTCAAAAGCAAGAAATGCTACAGAAAGGTGTAGCAGAAAGTAGCTGGCACCTGAGAGGTCATTGGTGACCTTCAGCAGCGCAGTTTCAATGGCATGGAGCGGTAGAAGACAGACTGCATGGCGTGGGGAAGGGAATCAACGGTGACAAGATGCAGAGAATTACTTGAAGACACTTGTCAGTTGACTCATGAAAGGCAAGGAAGGGTGTAGGTCTCGGAGAAGGGATGGTGACTACCCTGCCGCTTTTAGCCACTGTCTTTGCCTGTGTTCTCTGCCCTTTAGACATGTCTCATCTGTAACTCCATTCGTTTATCTTTATTGTACCGACTCCTTCCTCAAAACCTTTCTTGGCCATCTGTAAGGTAAGCAAGATACATTTACTTGGAGATCCTTCTTTCTTGAACTCTCACACATTTGAACTGGAAGATCTGCTTCATGGAAAGGAACTTTAAGGAACCTTGAAGATCATCTGATCGAACAATTGTTGATGGTTTCCAAAAACTTCAGCAACAGAATCCCCTTTATTTTTTAATTAAAATTTTTTTCTCCATTGATTTGAGAGAGAGAGAAGAAGGGAGAGAGAGAGAGAAGAAGGGACAGAGAGAGAGAGAGAGAGCATCAACTCGTTCCACTTAGTCATGCACTCACTGATTGCTTCTCGTTCGTGCCCTGACCAGGGATTGAAACCACGGCCTCGGCACACAGGGACGATGTTTTATCTGCTGAGCCACCCAGCCAGGGCCAACAGAATCCTTTTTTTTCTATAAAAAAACAAATGTTATATTAGAACCGAAAAATGTAAGTTCTAAATATATATAATGTATAAAATATATGTTTTACTTTTATAACTTTGGTAAATACATTTATGATAGCTTGTAAAACCAGTTTGTGAGAGCAATTATGACATTCTGAAGCCCACATACATTTGAAAATGGAATTTATAAAAGGCAGATGCTGTCTGCTATCTAAATCTAACAGTCATTTACTTCCTCTCTTTTCTTTTGGTTGGACACTATCAGCACACTTTCTGATTCAGAAAGCTAAACAGAACTATATGTGCTTGTGCCATTTTATCTGAGCAGATGGGCACGGGTCTGACTTTTACAAAGACCAGTACAGAATAAAAGTCTTCGTCTATGAAACACAGGCAAGAAGTTGAAATGTCAGCCGAGAAATGGCTGAAGAAAATTTAAGGTCTCCTTTGAAGAAAGTTTCAGCACAAGTTTGAACTCCTTGGGGGTCTTTTTGGTACCCAGATGATGCCTGTAACATACTAAGGGCACGATGGTTTTTGCTTCAGTTGGAATAGACTGAAGTCTATTAGGTACAGAGAGGGTTTCTCAGGCTAAGGAGGGAGCTGGATCTTTTTTTTTTTTTTAGATTTTATTTTTCATCCTTTTTAGAGAGGGGAGAGAGAGAAAGAGAGAGAGAAAAGGGGGGAGGAGCAGGAAGCATCAACTCCCATATGTGCCTTGACCAGGCAGACCCAGGGTTTTGAACCGGCCACCTCAGTGTTCTAGGTTGACGCTTTATCCACTGCACCACCACGGGTCAGGTGGGAGCTGGATCTTAACATACCTCACAGGTGGCCCTTCCGGAGCTGAAACATCGTCTAACTATTTGAAGATGGTTAAGGAGGAGAGAGGCTCGCTTCAACCAGGTATCACGTGCCCTCCCTCATAAATTTCACTTCCGTGAAAGCTACACGACTGTGGTCCTAGAATCCCTGTCTCAGCTTCAGTCACACCGCGAGTTCATAACTGCCAGCGCCCTTCTGCCTGGCCTGCTTTCTCGTTTGTCACAAGGTCGCTGTCTGCCTCTTACCGCTGCTGCCTGCCTGGGCTGTGGCATGTCCCTTTTCTCATTTTCCTCCCCATTAGGCAGATTATACATTGTCACCTCTGTGCCACTTGGACGTTTTCAGGTAAAACTGTTTCCTTGGTTTTTATTAAGCTCATTAACACTTGAAACATGCCCTGAGTCGCCCTAAGACACTGTTTAAAACGAAGCCCAAATTCTATCAGCCTGGCGGGGTGGGGGCAGGAAGCGCACTTACTGTGAAATCAGTGACTTGGAAATGATTGAACTCCTCAGGCTCAGAGCCCAGAGCTCTCGGGTTGTAGTTACAAATCCCCCCTCCTCCATTTCTCCGTGGGGTTACCAGGACCGTTTTGTGAGTGAAGAGAGAGGCGAGCCTAATTCCAAATCAACAAAATTTTCTGAGAGGTCATGTCTTTCATATTGAGGCCAAAAATTTTTGTCAGGAGCAGAGAGAGGAGACAGTATCACTCCTGGTAATAGCAATGACCTTACTGAACTTTGTTCGCTGTGCAGGATCGATGCCTCGTGTGAAGATGAATTGTGGCCTCGGTGGCTACACTGGAGTGAGACGGTGACATGAGGGCTTGAGGAGGCCACAGGCAGCAGCGTCCCCGCTGAACACCCCTTAGGGGTTTAACAGGTATACTCCACCTCGTGGGGTTTATTAATACCTTGTCTCTACTTCAGATCTTTTCTGAAAGCAGGCAGGGTATGTATTTGAAATGGATTTGTAAATAAAACATATGATGGAAACAGGGCGAGTCAGACTGGCAGGGAAACTATTGTAGGAGGATGTGATTAAAACTCCTCTGTACTGGGGCTGCCAAGAAAAATAGAGGCACACAGAGACTCTTGACATTTTCAACTTCAAGGAGGGATGGATGAGAACCAAACTTGAGAAGGCTCTCCTGTGTGTTAGCCAAAGAGAGGGTGACAGGCTCTTAGTGCCCCCCCACCCCCAGTTACCTGAGGCAGAGGCCACGTGAGCACTGGCAGAGGGCCCTGGTTCACAGGTGGGAAACCAGCAGCCTCGGTCCTCATTCCTGTTCGGGTACCAGTGAACTAGGGCCCAGGAAGCAAGCCCTTCCCTGGCCTTCAGTTTTTGTGCAATGGGAATATTCATGGTGACCATCCACGGCCATGCGGAGGAGTGGGACATGAAAGGAGAAGTCAGCGATACAGAGCCTGTTCCTATTTAATCATGCTATTGTGTTTATCATGGATATGGAACAATCGTTTTGATTTTTAAAAGTGTCACATGGTATGTATCCGAAAGAATCAAATGTGCCGTCCTGAAGATGTATTTTGGCCGCTGAGTTCATAGCAACGTTATTCACAGCAGCCCAAAGGTGGAAGCAGCAAAGTGTCCATAGACGGACAGACGGATGACCAACATGTGGCCCACATATTCAGTGAAATATTATTTGGCCTTAAAGAGGAAGGAACTTCTGACACAGGCTGCAACATGATGAAACTTAGAACCCTATGCTCAGTGAAAGAAGCCAGACACCAACGCACAAATACTCCTCACCTGAGGCACCCCGAGTGGTCTCATTCATGGAGACGGGAAGTAGGATGGTGGTTGCCAGGGGTGAGGGGGGAGAGGGGGTGGGAAGTGGTTTAATGGCTATAGAGTTTCTGTCTGGGAAGGTGCAGAGTTGTGGAGATTGGTTGCACAGTAATGTCAATGTACCCAACATTATTGAGGTGTACATTTAGAAATGGGGAAGATGGTAAATTTTTATGTCACAATTGAAAAAAAAATAGCACACTTTAATATTATTATCTGGGTGGCTGAGTTGCTAGTCATGGCTCTCCTACCTTCTTTACTACATAGAATCTGATGAATTTCAAAAAGCTGACAAAGTGAAAGAGTGAATGGACCCTCAGGATTTGGTGATTGCTGAATTCACACATGCTCAAGTGAGGGACTGGAAGCTGTGCGTTTCTGATGTGAACTCTCCACGTTTAACTGCATTGCCGTTTGCTTGTTCCACCCCCCTCTGCCCTCAGGCCCTCAGGGTGTGGCCTGGCAGACCTCTGCAGTGAAGGTCATGGATGCCTGGAACCCTGAGCCAGACTCAGCCTGAGTAAGACCAACCAACTGCCCATCCTGGGGAGTATCAGCTAGTGGACTGGGCAGAAAAAGACATTGTCTCTCCTTGGTTTAGTTGATTTGCTTGTTCTTTTTTGTTGTTGTTGTTGTTATTGTTGTTTTTCCCCCATCACTGGGCTCTACTTTGCACTGTGGCATGGTCTTTATCTCCACAGCAGAGGCTAGAGCAGACACAAGGCTGTGTGGTTGTATGGTGGCTGCCCTCCAACCCTTTTATCGGCATGGCAGCTCAGGGCACTCCTTCGTTTCTATCGAAAGAGTAAAAGTCTATACAGCCAAGCCCTGGCTGGGTAGCTCAGTTGGTTAGAGCGTCATCCTGACATGCCAAGGTTGTGAATTTGATCCCTAGTCAGGGCACATACAAGAGTCACCCAATTGGCCCTGGTCAATGACTCAGTGAATAGAGTGCTGGCCTGGCGTATGGATGTCCTGGCTTTGATTCCCAGTCAGGGTACATAGGAGAAGTGACCATCTGCTTCTCTCCTCTTTCTCTCTCTGCCTTCTCCTTTTTGTCCCTCCTCACAGCCAATGGCTCAATTGGTTCGAATGTGGCCCTGGGCACTGAAGATAGCTCTGTTGGAGCACATCAGCCTCAGGCACTAAAAATAGCTTGGTACTCAAACATCAGCCCTAGATGGGGTAGCCAGGTAGATCCTGGTCAGGTCGCATGTGAGAATCTGCCTCACTATCTCTTCTCCTCTCACCTAAAATAAAATAAAATAAAATAAAGAGTCAACCAATGATGGCATGAATAAGTGGAACAACAAATTGATGTTTCTCTATATATAACATACTTCTCCATTTCTCTCTCTCTAAAAATCAATTAATAAAAAAATTAAAAAAAACTCTATAAAGCCAAATGCATTTTGTTCAGTGGATATTCATTCAAAAGTATTTTTTGTTGCTAAGAATACAGGCACCTATGTAAAAATATAAAATGCATACTAGTCTAATTCTGCTAAAAGTAGTAATAGTAGTAGTAGTAGTAATAATAATAATAATAATAATAATTAACAGCCAATAATACTGACCTCCAAAATGGGGTTTGTGGAACGCGGTCATCCACCCTTACTCATAAACTGATCCCAAATCCTTGGTTAGCCTGGACTTTCATTTTTCTATTTTCTTGCCCAGAGCGAGCTTGCTCCCAGGCTTCCCTTTGCATCTTGGGGACAGTGTCCTGCCACTGGCTGTAAGACCACATTGAGCTGTGCAGCTTCCCCCAGGTCTCACCTGCTACTCACTCTTCTCTGCAGCGCCCAGGCTTTGACTTTGTCACTTTTATGTCACCCTGCTCTCTTTGATCCTTTCGGATTTCAGAACAGTCTCCCAGGCATTTGTGCTGTCCTTGACTCAAATGCTGTGCTGGGCTGTCTGTCCCCAGTTTCCTCAGCTGTGCCTCCCAGCCCAGCCCAGATCCTGGAGATGTCAGAGAAGAATCTTTTTAATGTTTATTTTATTAATTTTGGAGAGAGGAATGGAGAGAGCAGGAAAGAGACAGGAACTGTTCATGTATGTGCCCTGACAGAGGATTGAACATGCAACCTCTGTGCTTTGCAATGATGCTCTACCCAACTGAGCTGCCTGGCCAGGGCTCAGAGAAGAATGTTGACAAGCCTCTGCCATAGCCACTATCCAGATGCCCCCAGACTCCTGCTCCTTCCTTTTAAATTGTTCTAAGCAAGATGGTCAAGTCATTTCCTTCACTTGACAGGTGGGAACAGAGAGGGCTTAATTAATCAGCTGGTTGATGAGTTATCCCAGAACAGGGGTCAGCACATGTTTTCCATGAAGGGCCAGCTAGGAACTATGTCTCATTTTGCAGGCCAGCCCATCTCTGCTTTACCTACTTGATGCTGCTGTCCTAGCGTGAAATTAGCCACAGACTCTATCCAGGCTCCTAATAGCCTTCTTCTCGAGTCGACTCTATAAAGACTTGAACAAATACTAACATCGTTGCTAGCAGCTCAAGGTCACATTCCTTGGATGACCCTAGACCCTCTTAAAGTGACTGCCCAAGAAAAGGCTGACCAAAAAATTGGTGTTGGTTCCAGCCCACACCTGAAGATAAGACCTGTCCCTCAGCCTGTATGAGGGGAGGAGCCTAACTTCGATAAGTGCCAGTCGCAATCCCAGATGGGTTTCACATGGACCAACCCCTTCTTTCTGCTTTTTGTAATCTACAGAGCACCACCCCCATCCCCTCAATCCTCCCTTTAAAGTGACTGATCACCTCTGTACAATTCACAGTTGAGTTCAGTTCAGATGGGACTCTTTCTTTTTGTAATAGTATGTTCCAGATTAAAATCTGTCCTTACCAGTTTAACAAGTGTCTTTGTTCATCTTAACGGTTCCCTAACACTTTATTTGTGAAACTTGAATTTCATGAAATTTTCACATCATAAAATAGTATTCTCCCTTTGACTTTTTAAAAACCCTTTAAAATTATTTAAAAGAAATTCCTCAGCTTGTGAACCATACAACAACAGGAGAGGCAGGTTTGGCACACGGGCTGTAGTTTGCACACACGCTGCCCCCCACCCTAGAAGAATGAGCTATACGCGGGATGACTGGTGCACGTTCCAGGCGAGGAGCTTGTGGGTGCTGTCGGCCAGCGACGTCTGACTTGCCATCCCTAAGGGCTGGGTGAGTCTGGTGGGGCTTCGGAAGGTAGAAGAGCATAAGCTATGGCCCTCCATGTCTAACTGCTAAGCCCTGCTTCCTGAGGTTCTCTGCAATGCAAATCCAGCATCAGAAACTAGACACCGTGGCTGGGCTGCTTGAATGCTGTGTTAGCACTTGGATACCTGGCCTGCTGGCGCTCTGGAAATAACCCCTCCTATTTTTAACACCCTTGCCTAGTCAGATGGTCTCCGGTTTCTCCCAAAGAAAATCCCGCAGCCCAGAGAAACAAGCTGGAATTTAGAACCTCTAAGTCTCGAGGGTAAAGAGGACCCCTTTCCCCTCCTTGTCCACACACAAGTCCTCAGCATACCCAGGGACATGCTTTCCTCTCTCCTCAGGGTTGTTGAGGCCTCTGAGCTGTAGTCGGGAATCCTAGCCATTGCTATGCACCGCACAAGGAAAAAAGGACATTTTCAAAGAGCTTTTATTTCAAACCGTGGTCAGAAAATACCCAGTTAAAAATGCTTCTCAGGCCTCCTAGAAGCCAAAGACAGGATCTCACCCGAAAGGGTGCATCTTTTCACTGAGAACGGAAGTGGCGGGGCTGGCTTTTTACCCAGGAGCACGCCCAGAGCTGGTGACGAGCACAGGGCGCCCCTACAAGGCTAACAGAGGACAACGGGGGCCAGTTTATTATCAGAGACAGCTGGCACAGGGGGACCGCTTTGAGCTCTGGTGGAAGGTCAGGCTTCTGCAACACCTGTGCACCTGCTGGCCCTGCCTCTCCTTCCCACAGCGGGCAGGTCTGGATCAGGTCCACCTGCTCAGTTCACAGAGGAGCTTGGCACAGCCCAGGGAAGAGCTCGGAGAGGGGACGCAGCTGCAGCTGCGGAGGGGCAGGTGGGGACACGGGAAATGTGAAGCGCCCACCTCCTTTCTAGAATGTTCTGGGCTCTGGGCTCGGATTCCTGATGGGAAGGTCCTGAGAGTCGCTGGAGCGCCCCCCGGAGGGCTAGTGCTCCGGCTCCGCGTCCATGCATGACTCCCAGGGGTTCTGGGGCATCCGAGGCAGGGAGAAGAGCAGGAGGGCCAGGCCGCCCAGGAAGAGGAGCACGAAGGCGGCGCAGGCACAGGCGAAGGACCAGGAGTAATAGTACTCGATCCAGACGGTGTCCTCGCTATCGATCATGCGCTTCACCGACTGTCGCATGACCTCCACCGAGACGAAGATGCAGAGACCTAGGGCGGGGCCCGGACGCTCAGGCCCTCCCCTTGAGCCGTGTGCTCCGGGGAAACTGGCTCGAGAGTGAGGGCGGCGATGGGAACCTGCCCAAGTGACCCCTCTGCCTGCCCACCGCGCAGCTCGCTCTGCTCCAGGTAGACTGAGTTTCTTTCTTTCTTTTGTTCATACGTTTGGATGAATTTAAAATCTGTTAGTAACTGGCATTGCTCTCAATAACTTGCGGATGAAATCTTGGTGAGAAATGGACGAACTGCCAACCCCCCACCCCACCCCCTTCAAGACCCACCGCGAGTTGAGGAGACCCTGGACCTAGTTTGCTCCTGGGTGAGCCTGGGAATCTGTCTCTGGACTCACATCACAGGTCGGAGTGAGGATGGGGCTGCAGCCTCCCTCCCTCCGGGACATGGGCCCCCCCCCGGCCGGGTGCACGGGCAGGAGCTCTCATCTACCTGCGAAGGCGTAGAACATGGACGCTGGCCTCAGCAGGTAATCCCGCTTCTTCCCGAAGGACAGGAACACGCAGATGGTTCCCATGATGACGAAGCCCAGGCTGAAGATGGCGATGGCAGCGGCGGAGATGCTGTACTCTGCAACACACACAGGGGCGGAGGTGGCGCCGGCCCCTCGGCAGCCGCCTCATCTGGTCCCTGGACCTCAGCTCATGGCTTGTTGTGCCGCCAACCAGGTGAGTTTGTGTAATAATATCACATATAATTTTCATTGCACATGTGGGAAGACTGAGGGTCCGAGTGGGGTCATCACTCAGTCAAAGGCGCACAAGGGTAATGATCTAATTTCAACTCCCGGGTTGTACTACACTGCAAGTCTCCCTCCACCCCCACCCCGCTGCGGGCAGAGGCCTCGGAAGGGGCAGGGGGCCTGTGGCTTGACAGCTTGCCAGAGCAGAAAACTTCCTCTGAGTGACAGGGCAGAAATCAGCAGGCACTTGGGCTGAGGGCAGTGGGTCCTGGGGCTGACAAACAGCCTCTGGATGTGTAGATTGTTCCAGAGCATGGCATGTGTGATTAAGTGTGCACGTGTCTACAGGTGTAAGATTTGCCAGAGTGTGTGTGTTAGTGTTGTCCTGGCATATAAGGATCTGTCAGAGTGAATGTGTGTGATGTATGTGTGCATGTGCATGCCACGTACAGCTGTCGGCACAGGTGCAAATGTGAGTCTGCACTTTGGACCCTGATGTGTCTCCCCATGCCTCCGGCTCTCCGGATTCTTGGGAAGTGATTGATTTTGAAGGAAGGGATCAGACAGCTCCCCACAGACCAACCCACCAGCCCTGAAAAGCACCACAGGGACTGAGTACTTGTTCCATTTCCCTAGCTCTGCTGGAAGAGGCATTCATTCCTTCTGCAATTCAGGAGCCCATCAGGAACTGGCTCTTTTACCGCCTCTGGCCAGTCCTGATGAATGGAGGCTCAGGACGGTGGAGAAGGAGCACTTCTCTCTCCTGAGTGCAGAGGTGGCAGGGCTCTTTTCATAGAGGTGGCAGGGGAGGTCGGGCTTTTGTGCCAAATGACTTTCTGGCTCAGCGGCGCATGCCAGCTGTCACTTCTCCCTGCTCTCCCTGCTTCCCGCCACAGGCTCACCTTTCTGAGTGGTGAATTCGAAGATCTCCGAGCTCTCGCCTGGGTTAAAATGCCTGAAGTAGGAACAGTTTTTCTCTGCAAAGGAGGGAAACAGCCTATTAGTCAAGAGAAAAGGGCCTGCAGCCAAGGCCGAGGCTCAGCCAAGAGAGGGTGGGTAGGATCCCACTGGGGTGGGCATGAAGGGACCTGGTGGCAAGTCGTCTTCTCTCCAAACCCTCACGCTGGGCTGAGAGAAACATCTTCCTCTGACCCTTAGATGGAAATTTCAGTAGATTAAGGGAGTTGCATAGGGGCTGGGAGATCATCAGGGAGCCAAGACCGACTGAGTCAAAGGTGTAGACAGCACTGTGGGTACTGAGCCCATTAGGCAGATGAGGGAACCAAGGCCCAGGGCTCAAGTCCTTCCTCATGGGCTAGAGGATAAATACATGGTCAAAACAAAGGGCTAACAACAAAGGGGTCTGGTTCTGTCCTCCAGGGGATGTTGGACAATGTCTGGAGACATTCTGGTGTCACAACTAGGCAAGGTTGCTATGGGTGTCTAGTGGGTAAAGGCCAGGATGCTGCTAAACATCCCTTTATACACAGGACAGCCCTCTACAACATAGAACTATCCAGCCCCAAAGTGTCAGTAGGGCTGAGGTTGAGAAATCCTAGATTACGCCACACTGACTCACTGGGTGTGAGTCAAGCAAGTAGTGTTTTCTAAAAGCTTCCAGGAGAGTCTGATGCTCAGCCCGGTTGGAAAGCCCTGCTCCAGGCCCCTTAAAATGCCCCACAAGGTGCTTTTCTGAGTGAGCCACCTGGATGAATTTGGGTGAAGCTAGAAAATCCATTCAAGGGCCAAATGTCAACACCTGTGGCTCTAGAGGCAGCTCAGACAAGACCTCCCCCCGGTGAGTTTCTTGATCCACCTGATAAGGATGAGAACAGCCATAGAAGATCTGTGGACATTAAGACCAAAAGTCTGGATTTGATGGGGGATAGGGAAGAGGTTGAGGAAGGTCTCAGAACAAAGAAATTCATGCTGATTTTAAATATAATTTCAGGCATAACTTCTCTTCCATTCCCTCCCCCCTTCCTCTCCCTTATACCTATGCACACTATAAAATCAAAGGATAGTCTTAGTGCATATTTAATATATAGTAGTTTAATAGTCTTTACTCCTGATTTAGGAAGTAGATGAATGAGTTGTGTGTCTTGAAGAAAACTAAATGAGGTTATTATTTAATCATGTGAGGCCCTTGATGGTGTACTTTTCCCTGTGGATCCAGCACTGTCCACAGAAAACACCTCTCTGTGATTGGGCCCTGGGTTATGCATTCATGTTTTTTTACCTTCGGGCTCCATCTCCATGTTCGCAAGGCGGTTGCTGCCTCCTGTCTTTTCGAGACCCCCCCCCCCTCCCGAGGTGCCGCCTTCATTTGGAGGCGGGCTCCCTTCTGTGGGGCTCACCCTGTCTTACAGCCCTGACGCCTGTGGCCTCCCACTCTTCCCACCTCCCGTCAGGGTTATGGCCGCTCCGCTCCCTCCCTCGGGGGCGGAAGGAAATGACCCCCAAGGCCAAGCCTGGCTTAGCAGCAGCCAGTGTTCCAAGAGCAAACCGCCTTCTCTTTGAGCTTCTATATTTAAATCACTTTCACTTTCCTTTTGAGCCAGTTACCCGGGGTGTCTGACAGAGGTAGGTGGTGATGTCGGAACCGAAGCCACTCATTTCTTTCTCACTGCTTCCGGGGCTATTTTAAAAAGCATAATGCAAAAACCCTCTTGTCGTTGTTAGATTATGAGTAATAGATTCTCCAGAATCACGGCTTCAAAATGGCTTGTGTTGTGCCTTAAGTCAACACGTGTCTCCCTCTGGACAAAGGAACATTTCTGTTTCATTCTTCAAGGGGCCCATTCCAGTTGTCATTGAAAAAACCACCTGAAAAGAATGATCTGAATTCCAGTGTATTTCACAGTCAGCGGCCTCTGACTGCTCACAGCGCTTGAGGTGAAGCCTTCGATGTGGAAGGCTGTCAGCTGAGGCCCACAGAAAGCCTGGCCAAGGCCCAGCCGTCTGGCCGCTTTGGGTTGCTGAGACCCCTCTTGCACAGGTCATATTTGGGTCATCAGCCCCACCAAATAAACCCCAGGCTCCTTTCTGGACCAACCGTGGCTACCCCTGGGTGCCTGCACAAAAGCTTTCTTAGCTCGCATCACAGAGAGAAGCTATGTGCCTGGGAAGTCAGCCTGTGGATTTAGGGGGCAGTTTCCCCTCAGTGGCCCAGGAACAGTGTTTCTGTCCCTCCCCTTCCCTATGAAAGGCTCTCACACAGGGGGGATGGGGCACTCTTGGGGCTGGGTTCCCATTGAGGACATCTGGAAGTCTCAGCTTCCCACTGAAGTGGCTGAACTTAGGGTGTGAAGATAGACAGACCAACCCTGTCCCCTCTCTTGGACTTAGCACATGAAGGAAGGCCAGTGCCTTTTGCCCTGAACCTGGGAGAGACATCCGCTCAGGGTCTCACAGCTGCCCATTGGAGACCTCAGGCTCCTTCATGGTCTCTGATGGCCCCAGCAAGGGTGGCGGCATGTCAGACCCAGAGCTCAGCCCAGACACTTTCAGCATCAACAAGATGCTCATTTAAGCCTGACTTGTGGTGACACAGTGGATAAAGCATCAACTTGGAACGCTGAGGTTGCTGATTCGAAATCCTGGGCTTGCCTGGTCAAGGCACATATGGGAGTTGATGCTTTCTACTCCCCCTCCCTCTTTCTCTCCCTCCTTTCTGAAAAAAAAAGAAAAAAAAAAGAGATGCTCATTTAGGACCAATGAAGCCAGGTATCTGGCATTGTCACTCAGGAATTGCCCAGGGTTCTGTTGTGATGGGCAGGCCTGTCCCTGCCTCACTGGGTGTTAGCTGAGTAAACTGAGCATCAAAGGAACTTGAAAAGGAGGGACATATGAGATAAGCCATGTGTGGGCCACTTAGTCACAGGTAGGCGATCTGGAGGAGAGTGGCAGTGACATTCTGTGCAGACTCTGCAGACTCTGAGCCTCCTTGACTCTGCCTCTCTGGTGCCTTCCACACCCCTGCCTGGCCTCCATCACCCTTTCACAGAGCTCGGGGCTCTCAGCTTTGCCTTGATGGGCTCCAGCCCCTCCTGGGCAGAAGAAGCAAGTGCTTTGGATTAAGTGAGCAGAGATGCCAATGCAAGGCTGATGATCTGGGACCATAATTAGTAACTCAGGTTCCCCCAGGTCCCTTTGTCTCTGCAAATGGCTCCTGGTAATTTTTACATTAGTATTTCTATTTTTCTGTATTTCAGAAATATTTACCATGAACAATCAGAGGGCTCAGTGATCTAAAACTTTCAGTGGGTTATTTCTTAAAAAATATGGTGAACTCAGCAGTTGGGCTTGACAGGGGTTGGAGTATTCTGGCTAACCAAATATTCTCGTTAAGGGAGTGACTATCTACAAAGATCCACATCAACTGTGCCAATTTCAAAAAGCGAGAACAGAAGGCACATTGAACTCCAAACCGACCTTGGATTCATACAGCTTTCTCTGATAGTGGGAACAACTTGTGCAATTAGGGGGTATTTCTGGGTTACCACTGAGAATGTTTCAGTGTGCCTAGTGCTGGTGGGTGCAGACTTTAATATATTAAAAAGTACCTTGTTGATATGCACAAAATCAAGGGAACTAGTGCTTTAGGAGAGTTGGAAGAAATATTTCACCCACTTCTTAACTTGCACCATTATCAGGGTTGTCTTCACTCTTTTTTTTTTTTTTTTTTAAGATTTTATTTATTCATTTTAGAGAGGAGAGAAAGAGAGAGAAGGGAGGAGGAGCAGGAAGCATCAACTCCCATATGTTCCTTGACCAGGGAAACCAGGGCCCTGAACCAGCAACCTCAGAGTTCCAGGTCGATGCTTTATCCACTGTGCAACCACAGGTCAGGCACCCTCACTCTTTTTGTAAAAGTTTTGATGCTTTCAACAATGGCTTCTCTGTGCTCCCTCTCCCTTCACCCCTCCGAGGGAAGATTTTTATAAAATGGGTTGGAGGCCCTGGCCAGTTAGCTCAGTGGCAGAGCGTAGGCCTGGCGTGCAGGAGTCCCGGGTTCGATTCCCGGCCAGGGCACACAGGAGAGGCGCCCATCTGCTTCTCCACCCCTCCCCCTCTCCTTCCCCTCTGTCTCTCTCTTCCCCTCCCACAGCCAAGGCTCCATTGGAGCAAAAGTTTGCCCGGGCGCTGAGGATGGCTCTGTGGCCTCTGCCTCAGGTGCTAGAATGGCTTTGATTGAGACAGAGCGATGCCCGGGGTGGGCAGAGCATCACCCCCTGGTGGGCATGCTGGGTGGATCCTGGTCGGGCGCATGCAGGAGTCTGTCTGACTGCCTCTCCGTTTCCAACTTCAGAAAAATGCAAAAAAAAGAAAAAAAAATGGGTTGGAGAAATCCCCAAGAGCCTACCTGCAAGCTTCAGAGCATTGCCATCCTATGGAAGAGAAGTGTAGTTATGGCCTGGGTCTCCGTGGTACATGTGGATGGGAAAGGGGACCCCTGTAATTCTTGGGGTCAGTAGCATCAGGTGTTTTCATATGGCCCCGGTCCCTGTACCAAGTACCAAAAGAGACACTGTGCCACCCAGCCCAAGGAAAGGGCTTACTCCTCTGGGGATTCACTTGAGCTTTCAGACAGCTTCTGACAACAGGGGAAGCCCTCCTCACCCCTCGAGGCATTGGAATTGACCTCAGATGTTGATCTTGTGCACAACAGCCCTTTTAAAACTCTGAGGTCAATGGCAAACCAAATTAGGCAGTTTGTGTCTTCAGAGCCTCCAGCATTCTGTGACT
Source organism: Saccopteryx leptura (assembly GCF_036850995.1). NCBI lineage: Eukaryota > Metazoa > Chordata > Mammalia > Chiroptera > Emballonuridae > Saccopteryx > Saccopteryx leptura. Next base: position 164,717,294 of record NC_089507.1, read on the forward strand.
GAATGGGACCTCGGAAAGTCTCCTCTTTGCACCAGCTCCTGGTCCACATTATGTCCGAGGTTGGCCGCGTACGTATTTTCTTGGGTCAGCAGCTTTTAGGAGCTGTATCTATCTGTATCGTGAAGGATCGAGGGGACTCTGGGTCTGAGACTTGGGTATTGAACCTCTACCTGTTCATGACTTAGCCTTGAGAAAGCTGCTCTGAACCTCAGTTTCCTCACACATAGAATGAGAATCGCAGGTGAAATGAAAGCCTCTTCACCGGGCTGTTGTAAAGTAGTATAACGGAGCCACCGAGAAGGTGACTTTTAGGGGTACAAGCCTGACTATTCTGCATTGGTAATTGTGTGAGTTCGGTCAAATTAATCACCTTCTCTGTGCCTCGTTTTCCTTATCTAAGATGGGATGATGATAATAGTATGGATCTCATAGAGGATTTTGTGAGGATTAGATAAGTTAGTATTGATATATATATGTATATATCATCCCACTGCCTCTGGCCTCCATGGTTTTTGGAAAAAATTAGCTCTTTTTCGTACTAAGAATTCCTTGTATGTGACTAGTCACTACTTGCTCTCACAAGAGACACATACTCTGTCTTTATCTTTTTACTTACCTATCTTTTGATTGTGATGTGTCTAGATTTTGATTTATCCTACTTGGAGCTTATTAAACATTGTGGGTTTCTAGATTAATGTTTTCCATCAAATTTGGAAAATTTTTGGTCATTGTTTTTCATATACAGTATTCTTCCTGCTCCTCTCTCTCTTCTTCTGGCAGTACCATTATGTATATATTGGTCCTTTACATTCTGTCCCACAGGTATCCCAGGCTCTGTTCATGGTCCTTCATTTTTTTCTCTGTTTCTCAAGCTAGCTAATCTCAAATGACCTATCTTTAAGTTCATGGATTTGTTCTTCTGCCTGCTCAGGTGTGCTGTTGAGCCCCTTTGGTGAAGTTTTTCTTTCCAGTTATTGTACTTCTCAACTCAAAAATTTCTAATAGGTCCCTTTAAAACAATTTCCCCCTCTTTTTTGATGTTCTCCATTTTATGAGCCATCATTCTTATCTTTAATTCTTTAGACATGGTTTCTTTTAGTTCTTTGAATATAGCTAAAATAGGTAATTTAAAGTCTTGATCTAGTAAGTCCAATATATGGGCTTCCTCAAGGATCTATTATTGATTGCTTTCCCTTTCCTTATATATGGGTCATGCATTTTTAGTTCTTTGCATGTTTTGTAATTTTTTTTTTGAAGTGAGAAGCAGGGAGGCGGAGAGACAGACTCCCTTAATAACCTGACTGGCATCCACCTGGCGTGCCCACTAGGGGGTGATGCTCGGCTCCTCTGGGGTGTTGCTCCACAGCAACGGGAGCCATTCTAGTACCTGAGGCAGAGGCCATGGAGCCATCCTCAGAGCCTGGGCCAACTTTGCTCCAATGGAGCCTTGGCTGCAGGAGGGGAAGAGAGAGACAGAGAAGAAGGAGAGGAGGGAGGTTGGAGAAGCAGATGGGTGGTTCTCCTGTGTACCCTGGCTGGGAATCGAACCCGAGACTTCCACATGCCAAGTCGACACTCTACCACTGAGCCAGCCGGCCAGGGCCATGTTTTATAATTTTTAAAATTTAAATTTAAAACTGGAAAATGCAAAGAGCATAATGTAGCACCTCTGGAAATCAGATTCCCACCCTTACCCAGGGTTTGTTCCTGTTGCTGTTTGTTACTATTGTTTGTTTAGTGACTTTCTAAATTGATTTTGTAAAGTCTCTATTCTTTGTAACGTGTGGCTACTGAAATTTCTGCTCAGTTAGTTTGGTGGTCAGCTCACAGAGATTTCCTAAAATTCTAGGAACTACGACATCTCCCCATGTTTACTGAGGGGTTTTGTGCTAAGCAGAGAGGGAAGTGCTCAGCTGAGCATTGTATACGTCTGTCTTAGCCTTCACTTTCTGCTTGCACACAGCCTCAAGATACATCAGCAGCAAGAGCTTCGGGCCTTCTCAGGTCTTTACATAACATGGTGCATGTGCATGGTCTTCTAAACTCCAAGGAATGTATCAGAACTTTCAAAGCAACCTATGGACATCTCATTCTCTAGCTTTTTGGTTAGCCTATTGTTTGCCCAAGCTGTTTTCTGTTGCCTGAGGCAGCTATAATATTAAATAATTGTTTCTAATTGTTTTTAACAACACCCCCTGGGAAACATAGTATTCCCACTGGATGAACTCAGAGTCAGGTCAAATAAAGACAGCCTTGCAAGTGGGTGCTTCCAGGGAACCAGCAGACAGATCAAATAATGACAGTTCCATTTGAAGGAGATCCAACCCAATCTTGTCTCCTTTGGTGGCTACCAGACTGCTGGTTTTCACTGTGACTGCAGGCTGTGGGTTTTCAAGGCTATGACAATTGGGGGGAACAAGAATAGGGGAAGTTAAAGCACCACAAAGCTCACTGTGCGTACTGAGCTTCATCCATTTTTCCTGAGTGAGCAGTTGCTGGATTGGGCAAGACTGGTTAATTTCCAGAGTTCTGAAAAGTTTATTTTGATCACTTTGGGCAGGGTTCACATTGTTTTTATGAAGAGGAGTTTGGAGGCTCTCAATCTGTCTTTTTTTTTTTTTTTTTTTCTGGTGGCACCCAAAGTTAATGTGTATCAATCACTTAGAACTATGTTTGGGAGATAGTGTTCTATTTGTGTTTGCTGTTCTTCTTACTATTGTTATTCATAATGAATAAGATTACAGGTGTGAACTCTATTCCTCCCTCCAGAAAAGAGTCATCCTATAGAGCTCAGGAAAGGTGGTGGGAAGGAGATGTTCACATGCAGAGAAAGGAGAAGGGAGAATGCAGGAATACACGTCGGAAGCTTCTTGCGGGCAAGACTGTGCTCACAGTATGACTCACTCTGGATCAGAGTGAGAAGGCATTGAGACACACTGGCCAGGTTCAAGGCCAAGCCCTGTCTGCTGGTCCCCAGCGGCTGGTTCAGCCACCTGCCGCCAGTCTGTCTCTTCCTTGTATAGACTAAGCTCACCTCCCTGCTCATCTCCTCTGTAAACTCGTCAGACTTTAAAAGGCAGATGTCTCCAAGGACAGGTGGACAGGACCATAACAGTGCATTCCCGGGAAATCTGCCCTGCCCTGCCCTGCCTCGCCCTGCCCTGCCCTGCCCAGGGGAGTTGGTTGGGTGGTGCATCTGTTTACCAGTGTGCTCAGCAGTGGCTGAGGGATACAGGCATCTGGGCTATGTAATACCCTTCAAGCACATGTTCATGCCATTTAAAGCTCAGCCTTGGGACTCGGTGTTTCCAAGACAGCTGGGTATTTACGAGTCTTCCGCGTATCCAGCGGGGATGAGCGAGGTGGAAGCCCGTGGGAGGGGAACGAAGAGGAAGCAGGGAGTTAGGAGGAACAGGGTTTGGGCAGCTTTGTCCCCTCCACACACTGCAAGATTTTGGGGGATCTTGTCACTGACATCCTTGAAGGTGAGGTTTCAATGAACACCCCTTCTGATAACAGTGGGAATAATTCTAAAAACCAGGTTGGACGCCTCACTCACCCTGGTCCACTGCCACCTTGGTGTGACATTTGTAAGCACTGGAAGGGACTCTGTGTTGCTGAGTCCAGCACCACAGGAGGAAGCAGAGGCTATACTGGGCTTTGTCATCCCCACCACAGGGTCATTAGGAGGGTCATGGGTGATGCATGATGAGAGCCCTGACCTCTGCTTCTCCAAACGGGTTTCTTTCCTGAGCACATGCCCTGCTTGTTATCAATGCCGAAGGCTGTTCGTCTGCAGAGGAGACGCATCACCCTAGCACCAGCTGTCCTTTACAAGGAGCTCACCTTCGATGTGTGGTTTGGCCACAAGGTAGGAAGTCAGGGAATGCCTTTAAGTTGCAGTGGAAGGAAATGACAGAGTGCTTGCCCACTCCGAGGGGTCTGAGCTCAGGGAGGGTGTGCCGGAGGGCTGACGATTCTCACTCAAAGGCGAGCGGCTCATCGACAACCACCTCCTGCTGCCCAGACAGGCGCGCAGCCCTGTGCAGTCCCTCCTGGCCCTGCGCCCGGGATGGAGGCACATTTGGTTTCATGCTCTACTGTTACCACCTTGAAATTCTTAGATGATGACAAGGAGCCCTGCACTTTCCTTTAGCATGGGGTCCTGTAAATTCTGTAGCTGATCCTGTCCACTCCCTGGCGGCCGGGAAAAGAACATGCTAACCCCACAGGTCCCCCTGGCCTGAGGACATAGGCCACCAGCCTGTCCTTGCAGGGAGAGGCTGAGCTGGGCAAGCCCAGATGAGTGACCACTGGTGGGGCCAGAAGACCCTCATCTGGCAGGCCCATGGTTTCTATCCTGAGTTTCTAACCCCCATGTGTCCAACCCTCTGCTCTGGGTGAACAGCCCCAAGCAAGACAGAAATGATGAGACAAATGCCCTCATTTTACAACTGCCCATGGCTGCCAGCGCCACCTCTAGCAATTCAGACCCTTTCCTATGGACACAGACGGCTGTTCTGAGCCACTTCTCCAGAGGGGACAAGGAAGGGCAGGAAGCGGGGACGGAGGACAGAGAGAGGGTACGTTACCCCCAGGCAGGGTGATGGGTCCGCAGCTCTTGTCCTTGCTGTCGCTCATGACAAGACTCTTGGTGCAGATCCGCCAGAGGCCGAAGTGGGCTGCCTCGCAGATGGCACTGTGGCGCTCCACCTGGGGGCTCAGCACCGCCCAGTGGTCGGTCACCACGGCGACTGTGGCCAGCACGATGCCCACCAGGATGCAGAAGAGGGTCAGGCGGACCTTCAGCGTGCTGGTCTGGGACATGGTGGTCGTGGAGGAGTGGCGCTCTGAGCAGTGTCTGGCGGCACTGTCTCCCCGGGCAGGTGGCAGCCGGGCGGGGGCGGCGGCAGCAGTTTGGCATGGTGCGGGCGGTGGAAGCTAAGTTTAGTGTGCTCGGCCGAGCCAGAGTGGGCTGGCCTTGGGGCTGAGGGACGCTGGATGGGGCTGCGCAGCTGCCCACACGTGACAGGGGCCTGAGGGAGGCTTCTATTAATGCACATGGACAGGCACTGTCCCTGAGGATGACTTCTTCTCAGGTTTCAGGGCGTCTCTTATCCCCACTTGGAGCCAGAAATGCCTCAGGGAGGGGCAAGGAGAGAAGGCCCTGGATGGCGCTGGGACCTGGACCGAGCAGCTGCCCATGATCCCTGCGTTGGGCGTGGGTGAGGGATGCTCTGGGTGTGGGCTGAAGGTCACTGCTGAGCAGGGCAGGAGACCCCGGGGGGCTCACGTGGCTCAGCCTGCGGTTCGCACCCTGGGCAGGTTGGTTTCCAGAATGGGGTCAGTGGGTCCTGTCGTAGAAGTCTGGAGGGCCCAAGATCAGGCCGAGGGACACCTTGGGGATCCCCCATCCAGGACCCACTGCCGCCCAGTGTGAGAATGTTATTTACGATTCAATTCTCCTGTTCCTCCATTTGGGTCCAGAAGAAAAACCCCATTTGGGGTAAGATTTACCACCTTTCTGACCCTTGTAAAGCAGAGAAGCTTCTGGAGAGGACGGAGCGTCCTGCTGGGCCTGACTGGGGTTCTGTTTCCGTTTCACCTCTTTCATGGCAGGAAGACAGATTTTTATTTTTTAGTTACGTTTTTAGTTACCCAATAAACGTATTTAAGTAAAGAAGAACAAAGGTCAGTTGATTTTCGGGTGACTATTAGGAGGCTAATGGGTGAGTGGTCCTAGCAGAGGACAGGTGCAAATTTGGGACCACCTGCCTGCCACGTGCTCACCAGGCTTGTCTCCACGCCTGACACTCCTCCTGGGTCCTGTGTGTCCCCTTCCTCAGTTCACCAGGTGTCTCCCTGTGGGTGTACCTGAGGCTGAGGCATGGCCAGGAATAGACCCCTGAGCTGGGCAGAGCTTTGAAATGCTGGCATGGGGTTGGCCCTGCTGCTGGAAGGAGTCCCAGCCCGGTGTCACAGACCACTGAGAGCAGGGACAGTCCTAGCCAGTGCTCGTCTTCAGCGAGTGCTCACTCTATGCCAGGCGCTCTGCTAAGCCTCCCACGTCACTGTGGTTCATCTTCGCCCCAGTCCAGGGGTGAGTGTGGCGGTCCCTCCCACTTTACAGAGAAGGACACAGAGGCTCAGAGGCATGAAGTATTTCCCCATGTATAAGACTCACCCTGTATCGAAAAATTGGGGGTCTAAAAACTGGGTGCGTCTTATACAGTGGTTGTAGATTTTTTTACTTGCATTTCCCGCTTTTTCACGCTTGTTTTTGTGCTCATTGTTGAAGACAGTGATTCGTCATCAGACACAGAGGAAGACAAGCTAATGGATGGGAGTTTTGACAATGATGAGGAGTTGTATGAATTTTATGATGAATAAAACTTGAGTTCAATAACTTTATGTAATACATTTTTTTTTCAAATTTTGGGCCCCAAAATTAAGATGCGTCTTATACATGAGAGTGTCTCTTATACATGGGGAAATACGGTAACATGTCCAAGGTCACATAGCAGGTAAACAAAACAATGAAGCTAGGCATCCGAACCTGGGCCCAAACTCTTAACCAATATTTGGAGATGGGAGGAAACTGTTGTGATTTCAGAGAGAAAATGTAGCTTTTTCTTGTACCGGTCTAAGTTCTCAGCTCGGGCTGAAACAGATTAACAAGAGAAAAGCATAAATATTTATTTCGTATACATTTTATTTGACGGGGGAAACTTGACACAAGCAATGACCCAAAGAAACGGTTCAATAGGAACATTTAAATGCCAGGCGCGAGAAGAGTGGAAAGTCGTAGAAAAATATGATGAGAAAGAGGGCCTGAGCGAAGTGCAGTGGCGGATGGGGGCACAGCGAGGTCTATCGTTGAGACTCCTCTTGGCGTCCTGGAGACAGGGCTGCTCCTCCCTCCGGGTGCAGGGAAGGCACGTCTCACGTGAGCGTCTTAGGACCCGCTTCGGGGGAAGGTTGGAAAGGTTTCCCCACACCTGCTGTCTCTCAGATTCCTTCAGTGTAAAAGATTCAGTGCGCCAAGTTGCTGCATTCTGGTGCAGCATGTTGTGAACCCTGACGTGACTGATAAAAGGAACCTGCAGCCTAGTGACAAACTAGGGCCACCTGGTGAACAGCAGAAGGAGGACCGGACAAGGCAGAACCATCCAGGAAACCAGCCCCAGAGTGGAGCTGACACTCTGCATCTCCAACCACAGGTGGGGTGGGGGGCGGTTACAGCCGAACTCGCAGGTTACAAACCTGTTTTCCCCAACCAGAGATTCTCTCTCAACTTCCTCGTCTCTGCTCCCTGTTCTCCCCACACCTGCCCGCCGTGTTCCCAGTCGGGCCAACCCATCGCGGCTCGCTGTTGCCTGCCACAACTGTAGCTCAGAGAGTGACTATCTTGTGTCAGGTGGTCGCTCTTCTCCATGGAGAACTCCTAGAAGCTGAGGACTCCTGCCAGCCCCAGCCCCTCCGCACCGCCCTGTGGGCCCAGATTCAGGAGCCAAGAAACTTGGCGTCTCAGGGGACGCTGTGTAGCCTGAGGCAGACCCACTGTGTGCCAGGCACGCCAGCCAGCCGCAGTTGGGAGTGAGAAGAAGGTCCGGTACTTTAAGAGACTATCCAGAAAGAGGCTATTTTAACTTTAGTTATGGTGTCATTTGAAGAAATGAAAATGTATGTTGAATTTGCTGATGTGGTGGAGGTGGGCATTGTAAGCTCCCCAGCACAGGGGGCCTCTGCAGGTGTCAGAAAGTGCCCTAAGGGGGCACCTAGCGTGGGCTGCAGCCATGCGGCAGGCCCCTCAGAGAGCCAGGCTGCGCCTCCCTCAGTGGGGGCGGGTTTGTGCCGCATGCAGGGGTCCTGAGTCCTCCAGTCCAGCCAGCAAGAGCATTAAAGATTGATGGCCTCTGCCCTTTGAAGTCGTCTGTGTGTAAACCTACCACGAGACTGGCAGCACCGGGGACTGCTGGCAAGTCTTCTCTCTCTTCCCTGTTTACTAAAAGCCCCTTGAAATAGAACTTTTTTTGCTCAGGGAGGCCACTGTCAAACAGCCTGCTTGGCCCCCCGGTGCTCGGCCAGGAAGGGGGCCCTGTGGATGCTGGTGTTTCCTGGGAGCTGGGGCTGGGCGCTGCCAGCACCCTCCCACAGGGCTACCCTTCCCCGGGCCTTAGGAAAGACAGCTTCGTAGGGAGTGGGAGCCAGCCTGCCAGGGACAGCCAGCAGCCAGGCCAGACCCCTGCCCTGCTGAGCTCCAGCTGTTTGGCTCCCAGTGGGCATTAGTCTCTCTGGGCTGCCTTTCCTGCTCTATAAAGCGGGGGCGGTGGCGCTGACTGGGAGCTGCTGTAGAATGAGGGAGAATGCGTTTAGCAGTTTAGCCCACGGTAGGTGCCATGGGCCAAATTATGCCCCTCCTCCCAAATTCCTATGTTGAAGACCAAACCCCAATGTAATGGTATTTGGAGATGGGGCCTTTGATGGGTAATTAAGTTTAGATGAGGTCATGAGGGTGAGGCCCTTGTGCTGGGATTCGTATCCTTAAAAGAAGAAACACCAGAGAGCTTGCTGTCTCTTTTTCTCTGCCATTTGAGGACTCCACAGAAGGTGAGAGCCAGAAAGAGGACTCTTACCAGAACCCAACTGTGCTGGCACCCTAATCTGGACTTCCAGCCTCCAGAGCTGTGAGGAAATACATTTCGGGTGTTAAGGTCACCCAGACACTGGTAGTTTGTTGTGGTAGCCCAGCTGACTAACGTAGGAAGCAACCGATCCAGGATGGCTATTGTTGTTGTTGTTATTATTATTTATAGACTAGATGGATCAGCTTTCTGTAATGGGCCATAAGCTTCCGGAGGGTAGACATGGTTAGACTACATTATATACTCATTCTGAATCCCCTCAAAGAAACCCCTGGATTTGAGCACAGGGTAGGATCTTCATAAATGTTTGTTGAATGACTGATGAATGGATGGATAGATGGACAGGTAGACTGAAAGAAGAAGGAGCTCACATAATTCACTCCACTCGGTGATCTAAAGGATAGTTCTCTGTGGCTCAGGGCACAGGGACAGAAGACACAGCAGCTAGAGCAGCCCTGGGACAGCTTGGACTAATAGCTTATTTGCCTCCAGGTGCTGAGGGACACCCCAGGAGGGCACCATTGCCACCTCTGTGATCAAGTTCAAAAAGAAGCAGCCTCCTGGTATAGGACATTTTCTACAGTCTTCAGTAGATATGCCACACTCAGCTCATCAGGAGGTGTCTGTATTTTTCTCATTCAAATGAACCCATTTTCATGTGTCTCAAATGCTGCTCTTTTCCCAAGAAGGACCAGACATAATGAGGGGAGGGAAAACATCTCCCAGGATGGGCCTCATTCAGAATTGGGACCAGAGCACACCGGGATCGGGACCAAATAAACATTTTTTGGCATTGTGCTGATCTATAGTAGTTTTGAAATCAGGCTTAATTAGTCTAAGAAATGTCCTTGGGTGTTTGATCTTAAGATATTATAAAGAAACCAGGTGTTACCCATTGGTCCAACCTCTTTACGCCACTTTGCCTGCCTCCTGCACTGTTCAGCTGTTACCCTCGGTTGCATTGGTCTCTCCTCCAGCTCCACCCTGTGCCTCTGCGCAGGGGACCCGAAAATCTTCCATCTTTAAAGCCGGTGAGCACATCACTCTGACCTCTGCTCTCAGCATCGCATCTTCATCTGGACTCCTGCCTCCCTTTCTTGTTATGTCAACCCTTTTGGTTACATTGATAATCCAGGAAAATCTCCCCATCTTAACACCCTGAATTTAATCATATCCCCAGGGCCCCTTTTGCCATGTACGGTGACACATTCATAGGTTCTAGGGATTAGGACCTGGACATTTTGGGGCCATTATTCTGCCTTCCCCAGGCATTGATTTATAACTTGCTTGATTTTCTCCAGCATCACCTGTAGCTCAGGTGATGTTGAAAGAGGGCTGGGGCTCTTACAGGAGGGAAAGGCTAGAAGGAGAAGGGGCCATGAGATTGAGGGCATCGGCAAAGGTGAGTTTAACTGATGACTTGCCACGTCTGGGCTGGTTAGGATGGCCCTGCAACTAGGAAGGGAAATCTATTGGGAGAAAATGGAGAGGTCAAGGCCCTGAAGGGCTTGATGAGGCTGGAGAACAGGTGTAGTGGTGGTAAGGGGGTGGAGGAATTGGGAACATTGGAAGCTGTGGTCAGAGAGGAGCTCGATAGCTCTGAAGATTATGGGGGGCAGGGACAGTCAGGTGGTGATGACAAGATCTAAGTTGGAGATGAAGGTCAATGAAGTTGAGAAGACCAGATGTCCAGTGAAGGGGAGCTCAGATAGTCAAGGGAGGTAAGAAGGTCAGATGGCCCGTGGAGGTGAGAAGGCAGGAGAGGCGTGAGGCCTGGGAGTTGGAGCAGTTGGCCCCACAGATGTTAGTATGGTTCAGTGACGGTGGCAGGACTTGGAGCACAAAGGCAGGTTTTGAGCCAGACGTGAAGTCTCTGATGAACATGAAGGAGTGGCCAGGAAAGAGCTGGGGAGACGACAGTGATGGAGAGAGTTCTGGACGGTCTACCCAGGCCCTTGGAGAAGGCTTTCCCCGGGAGGGTGGAGGAATAGTGCTTTGGAGGTATCAGCGCCCCCACCATTCCCCTCTCTGCAATGTTAAGTCCAAGGACATGAGTTCATTACCTTCTCTGATCACGGACTTCTGTCCCTGAGGTTGCACCAGCAGTTTTCTTGGAAGCTGCAAGTTTAAAAATTTCTGTTTTAGGTGCATCTGCTCCATCTCCTCGGATTCTCGGGTCCCTGAGCAGCTCTTCCTTCCCCCGGGCCCTCTCCTGCCCCTCATCTCCAGGGCTGGCCAGCCAGGGGTGGTATATTAGGACTGAGTGTAAGAAGCTGAAGTCACAGGACCAGTTCTGAGCTCCCTGTGGGGAGACTCCTGTCAGCCTCCCATCTCCCCTCCCCCAGGTCTCTCCTCTGCCAGCTCCACACTAGGGACCCAGAACAGACAACTGCCCTCTGCAGCCCTGCCCCCAGGGTACCTGAGAGTGGTCAGGGCTGGCTTTCTGCAGCCTGTGCCACCTGTGTGGAATGGGGAACACCCCCATGGGATGCTGGGGTTGCAGGGCCTGCGAAGAAAAGCAGCAGCCATGCGGCCTTCTTGACCAGCACTCCATCTAGGGGCCCTGAGGGCAGAGATGAGTGGGCTCAGCCAGGGAAACACCGGGAGGACCTCTCTAGAGAAGGGGGGCACTGTGCAGTACCTGGATCAGCGGGGTGACAGGTTTCTCCAGACCAAAGTGCTGGGGCACGGCACCCTGGGGGCCAGGCTCTCAGAGCACCCCTGCAGGGGCTGTTCAGGAACAACCCATTTTGGCAAACTCCTTGAGAGCTGTGAGTCAACAAACACCCCTGAAAGCTCGCTCCGATGCCATTCTCCTGTCTGGGATATTTCTGAATGTTTCCTTGTTGAAGTTGAAGTTAAATTCATCTCCCTACAACCCTGGGAGGTAAGTGTTACCTTCCTCATTTGACTGAGGGCTCCCAGAGAGGTTGGGCACCTTGCCCAGTGCTGCCTGCAGGTGACTGGAGGATTCGAACCCAGTCTTTCCTGCCCACTCACTGCAGCCACTGGGATGTGCGCGGGGGAGGAGGCCACAGAGCGGTGAGTCCCGGTGTCAAGCCGGGCCGGGCTTCTGGACTTGTTCTCCTGCTGCCCGTTTGGAATTCCATCCACATTATGCTCCCAAACCCAGAGACAAAGGCAATGCTGACCCCAACCCAGTACAGGTGGCCATTTTTCTATTTCCTTCTTCAACCCCCAACTTCTGTTTCCAAAACTGTTGGCTCAAAAGAGGCAGGACTTGGAAGTTGTTGCAGGGAAAGGAAACCCTAGGAATAAATAAATAGGGGTTTCTTGGTATGTCCACAGCCTAAGATGCAAATACCAAAAAGCCTCCGTGTGGTCTTGCCCATGTGACCTCACCTTTGGCGCCTCAGTTTCCCTCGGTATAAAGTCAGTCTAGCGCATGGTTTCTCAGCCTGACATTTTAGACCAGATCACTCTTGGGGGTGGGGATGGGACTGTCCCCCCGTTGCAGGATGTTTAGCAGCATTCTTGTCCTCCACCTAGTAGATGCCAGGAGCAGCTGCCTTTCAGGTTGTGGTAACCAAAAATGTCTCCAGATATTGGCAAATGGCCCCTGGGGAGCAGAATGGCCCCCAATTGAGACCCACTGGGATAGTGGTATCTCCCTTTCATGGCTATTATAAAAATCCCCCCAACATATTTCCTTCCCCCTTTTATTCTTTCTCCCATCTCCCCTCACCTCCCACATGGCCACTTTCTCCTTGGGATGCTTGCTCTTCTGTGATGAGAACAATGAATGAGATGATTCCTAAGGCACCTGCCATTCTTGCTGGTCGTGTTGTCCAGTGATTCTGTGGTTCTTGTTTGGGTCACAACACTAGCTCAAGCCTGCTCCCCCAACTTAGGAAGAAAGCAGCATGGACCCCTTTTACAGATGGTCCCTATGGGGCGGGGACAAGGCCAGACATCACATTGGAGCTGGGGCGGGGCTCGCGCTGCACAGGGGTAGATGCAGTCCCAGACAGAGGTGTCAGTTACAAGGGGGCACTCCCAAATGATTTGGGGGAGGGGCAGCAGAGGGAGATCTGGAAAGATACAGACTGGCCAGCTGTTCCCCAAACTGTTTTCCTTGCCTTCTGGGCTAAACTGCATTTCCCAGCTTCCCTGGCTCTTATCGGCAAATGGCCAATAATGTTACTGAGTTCTGGCCAATGGTACATGGGCAGAAGAGAGAGTCACAATGTCCTGCTCCATTAAAACCTCCTACAAGACTCTCTACTCACAAGACCATCTACCCTCTCTCTTCTCCACCTGCCTACTGGGTGTCAGTGCCAGGGACAGCTTTAGAAGCCCATGTGGACGATGGCAGAGCCTCCAGAGTGTGGGCCTCTGAATCTCTGAATGACTGTGCAGAGCAGAGCACCCCTACCCGCCCAGTCAATTGAACTTTATGAGTGAGACATAGACTTCTATTGTGTTAAGGTTGTTGGTTATGTCGTTAGCTTATTCTATGTAATACAAGCAAAGGCAGAATGGGGGTGCTGGGCTGGTAGGGGACCCTGAGCGGCATCTTGGTTGGGGAGCCAGAACACCCACTTCCGTGTCAGTTCTATGGGTCTAATTCTGCAAATGATGGAGACAGAGTTTCCAGGTAAATGAAACGTGTGACCACATGAGTCCCACATTGGTGACCGTATGTTACCAACACCTGCAGACTGCCGTGGGAGTCCAGGACGGCTGCAAGGTGTGTGCTAAGCCAGTTTCTTCTGGGCTAAGGATAAACGGGCACAAAAGTTCTGGCACAGGGTGCCAATGCTGGGTGGCACTGGCTCTAGGCTGGTGGACCATCAGTCCAGAGCTTGGCAGAGGGTCAGTTGGGTAGGGCCTAAGATTCCCTGGCCCTGGGACCTGGTGGCTCAGCACGTCTGAGATGTCAGTTCCCCCAGGTGCCAATCTCAGGCAGAAAGTGAGAGGGTTGAAAAGCCAGAGCTAAAAGTTCAGAGAATTTGGGAGTGGTTCTTGCAGCCAGTAGGCCAGGGACATGGGGACACAGGGCCCTCTGCCTCCCTTTTCTGGATCCACGGTTGGAAAGCCTTCTGTGAAGCTCAAGAGTGTGGTGCCTCTCCGATCCAGGACGGCTCTTAGGAAGAAGACTCAGGGTGTGAGTCCTAAGAGAAATGAGGTATAATTGGATGGGAAGGTGCCCTAGGCTGTAGCTTGGGTAGCAATAGGGACACTGATCATCCTTCTCATGCCTCCAAAAGAATAGGATTGATACCCAGCCAGTGCCCACCTACAAGGCTGACTCTGGTGGGAACATTGTGACTGATGGGGACTGATCAGAGGGGTGTCTCTGGTCCCTCTCGCTGTCCCTTACCTCACTCCTCCTGGTGGCCTGGGACTGGGTACTCTGTCCCACTCGGCCTCTGGTCAGGGCCACAGTCTCCCATCCAGCTTTAGCAGTAATAAAGCTCAATTTGGAATTCAGGCTCTTCTATTTCTTAATGATCTCAGAACTTGGATGGGACAGGAGGCTGGTGAGTGGTCTTAGGAACCCCCCACGGCAGCTTGGGGCCTCCCTCTCAGGCTCTGCGGCCTGCCTTGTCACTGCCCAGACTACATATTCTGGCCCATCTGTGCAAAGGTGCCAGGCCGGCACCAACCAGAAGTCTAAAACCAGCTGGTGGTTCTGGGAGGCGGTCAGTGACCCGGATGAAAGCCAGAAAAGACACAGAATCCATCCTCCCTCCCTCTTTTCGGGAGAGCACAGCACCCCCCAGACTCAGGGACACCGTGACCCTAAGTACCCACAGAGGCTTAAGGGAAGCTCTACCTCTCCCCCCACATCTGGAAGAGAACATTTTAAAAATCTTTTTATTTAATTAAAAAAAGACAGAACTAACAACCCAAAACCAGTAGTAGGTACAGGATTCACAGGTGCTTAACTGGTGAAACACGGGCTGGCTGGAGGGGGCGGCGTGGAGGTGGCACAGACCTCGGGCACAAGGTCGCAGACGGACAGGGCAGAGGCCAGCTCCATCCGCTCCCCTCCCCAGCCAGCCTCGGCCAGGTCCACGAGGAGGAGGTCGTGAACCCCAGCGACGGTCCTTCCCGGAGCCTGGGTGGGGGTGGAGAAAGGCTGTGAAGACCGGGGCTCGGAGCTGTTCTGCTCCCTGCTCTTTGTTGCTTCTTTCTACTCTCTCGGTCCCTAGAGTGGGCTCTGTGTTCTCTGCCTGGGATGGGGCAAGAGGTAGGATTCGTTGGAACACAACTTTCTCCATGAAATGACAGAAACTTCCAGGGGAGCGTGGAGGGGTGGGGGCCACTGATGTGGAAAAAACAGCCAAGCTGCCTTTTTTGTGGAAGCAGCAGAAGAACCTTGGGGCCTCGCTGGGTGACGCATACCCAGATTTCACCCCCTTCCTTCTGGCCTGGGAAGATGGTGTCATGGCATGGAGCGTGTGAGGATGGCCAGGGCTAGGCGTGGGGTAGCTGGGGTTGGCCCACAGCAGGGGCAGCCACGAGCCCTGTCACTCCAGCCTTCACTGCTGCCCATGATCGGACAAGCCACACACAAAGCCAACCTCTTTGCTTACTCTTTAAAAAAAAAAAAAAATAAAAGCCAACCTCAGTGGGAAGGGAGGGTTCCAAGCCAGCCACTGCGCTTCTGCTCCTGGTCCATCGGAGGTGGGAGGCGGACACGTGGAGACTTCCTCTCTGGGGACAAAAGGAGATGGCAGTGACCTTGGCCGAGTCCACCCAGGGGGTCTGCGAGCAGGTGGCTGAGGTAAGAATCTGCTGGTCACTTCTAAGTACAGCAGCTACCGAGCGCACAGGTGACGGCTCCAGGTCGGAGTGAGTCCCAAGTCTCCAAAAGTAAGAAAGGATATGTCTTTAGAAAGCGTGTGTTTTATATAAAAACAGGTAAGCTCCATGTTCCACAAAGCTTTTCTTCAGAACCCGGACATGCTTCCATGTTCTCTGCTGGCTTTGGGAGTGGAAGGGGAGGGGGATGATGGCTGGGAAAACCTTAAACAGGGAGCCCGCCTCCTTGGTCCCCGGGTGAGATGCCCTCTTGTGAGGAGACCACAGCCTGGCCGTCACCGGTTCCTGCTGAGCCCTTTCAGGTGGTGGGTGGATTATAACAGGAGTTGGGGAAGGCGTTCTGCTATTTTTTTTTAAGATGAGGAAATGCATGTCACTTGCTCTCCTGGCATTTATTTGCAATAAATCATGATTGATAAACACCTAGGAAATGGACATTTGTTCTTCGATTTTTTTTTTTTTTGTCACTGTTCACCCTTAAATCTCCTTTTCTGGCCTAGAAGTTCAGGTTTCTGTTCCCAAAAACCAGAGTGGGTGGCATATCTGCGGGGAACTCTCCCCTGGGGAGGGACAGAGCAGCTCCTGGGGGGTGGGGTGGGGACACAGCAAGAGGTCACAGGGCCACCTTTCCTCTAACCTGTGGAACCTTCCAGATTCTCAAGTACGGTCAGTGTGTCCAGCCCTTTCTGAGTGGGGCAGAAACTTCTAGAAGCACACGGGAAAGCCAGCAACGGACTCTGGCCTTTACCTCACACCCAGGTAAGCAAAGGCCTCCGGCTTTGGCTTCTGCCACAGGCCCCGGTCTCCTCGGGTGGAGGGAGTTGGCCCCAGGACAGCACAAAGGCCAAAGCACCAGTCGGTCACAGGGCTTTCTCCTCAGGATCATGGTTATTTCAACAACAGGCCACTGTCAGACAGAAAGACAGACAGACAGACGGATAGACAGGAAGGAAGGGGCAAGCATTGGCTTCCATGTTTCCAGCTCTCGGCCCGGGAACTTCGGGCTAAAACGCAGCTGACCGGTGTCCTAAGGCCCCCGTGTGCCTGGCTGGTGGCCTCTCCATGGCCCCACACCCAGAGCCTGAAGGTCCATTCTTCCAGAAGTATTTGTTTCTGAGAGGAGAAAATGGCTCGATTTTGCTTTCTCGGGTTGGTGAAGGCTGGGCAGCCTCAGGAGAGTGTTTGGGCCTCCTGGGAGATTTCGGAACCCAGGGCATTCAAAAACCCTTTTTGGAGGTCAAGTCAGCCTTCTGCCTCTGATTCCAGTCTCCTGGCACTTTGCTCCAAGCCAGCCCGCGACACATCTGGACACCAGGGAAGGTTGGATTTGGCTTCAGTCCATGGCGGGTCCATCTTAAGGGTTCAATGCCCTCATGTGGGATCCAAACAGCCGTTCTGGGGAGAGGCTGGTGCTAGAAGGGGGTGCTCACACGGGGGTTGTCCGCCGGTTCAGCATGCTGATGTGCAAGCCTTCCTTCAGGTCCTGCTGGAAGAAGTCGTGCACCTGCAGGAAGCTGGCCTCCTGGCCCGGGCTGTAGCTGGCCGCGGTGGTCACCTTGAGCGGCTCCCGGGACAGTGTGTACATGGACAGCTCGCCCATGGGGATGGCTCCGGCAATCTTCAAGCCTACCGGGGATGCATCCCTGGAGGGCGAGGCCTCGGTGGACCTGGAGCTGGACCGAGAACGCCGTCGCCGGTACCTGTAGCTGGGCATCCTGGCATAGGGGGACGAGGAGGGAGCCTTCAGGAACTCCCGTTTGGTCTTAAATCTCAGCTCTTTATTTTTCTCAATGTAAATGTTCACGGCCAGGACGCCCACAGTCTCAGCCACAATGAATGACAGGGCTCCAAAGTAAAAAGACCAGCCGTAGTTGTAATGGTTTTTTTTGTCTTCGTCACGCTTGTCGCTGGGGTCGCCTGTGTTGCTGGAAATGTAGACGATGATGCCAATGATGTTACTGAGGCCTGAAAAGGAAGGGGGAGAGGGGACATGTGGGAAGAGGCAGAGGTTAGTCCCACAGGGACAGATGGGCAGAGGAGCAGGTGGTGGGCACTCCCTACTTTGATAGGCATTGCTTTATTATGGTTGCTAAGTTGTCTTTTAACTATTTTTTTTTAAATGAGTAACAAAGTACAAAGTTCAGATGAGGTATACAACAGAACACAGGTGCTTAGCTACCCAGGTCCTCCTGAAAGGTTATTACAGCCTTTCTTATATTGTTCTTATATCCAGTCTCTCTCTCTCTCTCTCTCTCTCTCTCTCTCTCTCTCTCTCTCTCTCTCACACACACACACACACACACACACCCCATGCTACTGATACATAGACATCTCCCTCACACGTATATTTATTGCCCTGGAAGGAAACAAAAGCTGGAGTTGTGTATTGTAGAAGAAGGCTCACAGGACCTGGAGCAGGAGCCCTGCTTCTACCATGACATTTTGAGTTGGTTGCTTACCTGCTTTCTCTCAGTTCCAGGATGTATACAAACACTGTCTTCCCTCTCCAAGAGAAACCGTGAGGAGAAGATGAGTTGGGGATGAGGATGGCCTAGGGCCGTGATGGCGAACCTTTTTATAGAAACCGCCCACTTTTGCAGTGCTGGTCAACCTGGTCCCTCCCGCCCACTAGTGGGCGTTCCAGCTGCTGTCTCTTAGCCAGGAAAGTGGGACAGTCAGGATGGGCAGGGGGGTCTGCCCTGCTCTCTGAGCGCCTTGCTCACCTGCCCCAGGCATCCTGGGCTTCTCCGCTGCTTCTGCACCTGGCCAGCCCCAGGCCCCCTCACCTGTACCAGCCAACTCCTTCAGGTCTTGGAGTCCGTGAGTCCCTCTGGCTACCTCTCTGACCCCCCAGCTTAGCCAGGCACCCCTGGTACAGGCTTGTGAGGGAACAGTAGTGCCCTTTGTGGCACTCTGCACACCTGGACTTATTATTTTTATTGAAGTTAAATTCATGTGACATAAAATTAACCCTTTAATTATACAATCCAATGGCATTTAGTCCATTCACAATGTTGTGTCACTACCACCTCTACCTAGCTCCAGAACATTCTGTCACCCCAAAAGGTGACCCATACCCATTAAGCCATTTGCGCCCCGCTCCCTACCCAAGCCGCCACACACCTGGACTTTTGGAGTTAATCCCAGGCAGAGACTGAATGGTCCACCCCTCCCCCACCAGGATGTTTGCTCCTTGGAGCGGGGACCAGAGTGGGCAGCTCACCTGCAGCCACAAAGAGGATGCCGGCGCTGAGGACGATGTTGTTCTTGCGACTGTAGAACCTCCCGGCGCCGATGCAGAGCCCGCCGAGCAGGAGCAGGATGGTGCTGAGGATGGGGAAGACGCTGGAGGCACGCACGATACCTGGCCAGGCGGGAGACAGAGCAGGGAGGGTGGGGAGGCCGGCCACCAGCTCTTAGGCACGGCCAGGGCGCCAGACAGGGGCCCTGGAGACCAAGGCGTGGCCCCTGACTCTGAATATTCCCATCAGGCCCTGGAGGCCACTGTGCTTTGGGAGCTGGGGCACGGAGGGGGCAGCTGGGCTAGATGTGAGTGACAGCCTGCCTGCCTTGCTGGTTATACCTGGTGGGCTGACGCCACATCCGCCCACCTCTCTCAGGCTCTCCTTGGGGTGAGCCTGTGTCTTCTGTCTCACACCAGAGTGGTGGGGTGAAGCCGTGTGGGGGAGGTGGTGTGAGTCACACTCTGACAGCCAGAAGGGAGGAGAGCCCCTCAGTGGCACCAGGGAGGCCACACCGACAGCCATAAAACACTGTTCTGCCTCCGATATTTGGATGACACCTCATGGGCACGATCTCCATGAAGTCCCCAGAAGGCTGGGAAGCCACGTCCTTATAAAGCATCTCTAATGGGTGGCTTTGGGACTAGGTAGATTGGGGTGCAGTCCTGCTCTGTGACATGCTGGCTGGTGACTGTGTGGCCTTGTTCAAGTCACTTTGCCTCTCTAAAACTGAGTTTCCCCATTTGTGGGACACAGTTCATAACAGTACCCACATCTTATGGTTGGTTTTATATGAATAAAGGGCTTTGCACAGGGTCTGGCCAGAGCACAGAGCATGACCTTCCTAAGTGACAGCTTTTATCTCTATTGTCATCATCATCACTGTCATCGCCCCCACTGACAGCTCAGGACATCCTGAAGTCACAGGGAAGGAGGCAGATGGACAGAGGGGCACATGCGGACCGTGGTGTCTAACAGATAGATTTGCAACCCCTGACTCTGCCACTGTCCCCTCTTTCATAACCTGGGAGAGCAGTAATTCCTACCTGTAAGGGCTTGAATCGTGGCCCCCAAAAGACAGGTCCAGAGTCCTAACCACTACTACCTGTGAATGGGAGCTTATCTGGTAAAAAGGCCTTTGCAGATAGGGTTGTATTAAGGATATTGAGATGACACTGTCCTAGATTAGGTGGGCCCTAAATCCCATGACACATGCCCTTACAGGAAGAGGAGAAGGCATAAGCAGAAGAGACACACAGGGGAGAAGCTGTGGGAAGACGGAGGCAGAAGAAGGATGCCCCTCCTGTGAAGGTTGTCATGGGAATTTGAGGGAATGGGGTTTATAAAACACTTAGTAGGGGCTCAGGGCTGTGGATCCCCCCTGACTTAGCATCTAGCTGGGAGGAAGGGCAGGAGGAAGGGATGGGGGACATGAAGGAACCCCGGGCTCAGCCTTCTCGACATGCCTGCATGTCTTCCAGCCCAGCAGAAATCTCGCTACTGGACTCTTAGTGGCCCCGGCAGGGGACAGTGAGTCAGGGAGCACTGGCAGGCGCCAACCTCCTGAGCCAGCTGAGCCAGTTCGTGAGGTTTCAGCCTCTGAAGACAGCGTTTGTCTCTTCTTCTGTAAGCCCATCAGTGTGTCCCCTGCTCCACAGAGAGGGGTTTGTTTGGGAACTAAATGAAGCCCTTCTCTCCGCCACCTCTTCTTCCTCCTTCTGCTTTCTTGCAGCCGCAGGCTCTGGGAGGAGGTTTCCGGTGGGTTCTGAAATGTGCCTCTGAGCTGTGCCGGGCAGAAAAGCCCAGGTCAGGGATCCCTGGGTGCCCGCATCCTGCTTGGAGGGTGAAGCCCTGGGCCTCTAAGGTCACTGAAGTCAGATCTGCCTCAGAGCCATGCATCCCACCCAGGTAAGTCATGCGAGCACCTGTCCTTTGCCACATGACCTCCCTCCGGAGCCCTGGATATGCAGATGCCAGGCGGGGCCGCTGTGGATGGTGGTGCAGGCTGGGTTTGCAGAGCTGAGGGACGAGTGGGGCTGATGTCCAGCCCATGGCCCGTGGTTAGATCAAGCCCTGGTGTACTTCCTCCTAATTCATCCTAAGGTACACCCAGCAGTCCTGACACCAGCACTCAAGGCTTAACTCAGAAGTCATCTACCTAACTGGAAATGTGGAACTAGAAAAGGGGTGCCAGGCTCTGGGCAAGAGGCTCAGGAGCCCCTGGCGCATCACCAGAGCCCAGAGGCCATCAGGAAGCCCTGCGACAGCGACCTAAGTCAATGCAAGCTCCATTTCTCTGGTAGGCTTCAGCATGTGCAGCTGGGGGTGGACTTTGATCTTGAGCTGTCAAAGACAGGGTGTGAGGGGCATACCCTTGGACCTGCTGATGCTGTACCCGGTCCCAACAGCTTCTCCCGTGGGCAGTCCACTGTGGGGGCTTCCGTGACTTTCTCTAACAGGTTTCTGCTAGCATTTCAGCATCAGGAAGGTGGAGTTTTGTTCACTGCTCATCCCACAGGACTAAGTAGCCTGGCACATAGTAGGCTCACAGTAACTTTCTGTTAAATATGTGAATAAATGAATTTCCATGAACTCATGTCTCCCACACACATCGGCCCCCACAGCTCTCCCTCTCTTGGGCTTTTACATACTTTTAGGATCAAACAGTCTGGACAAAGACCAGAGGACTGAACACTGGGGACCAGGGTGTCCTAGGAAATGCAGGCTGGATGCCTGCAGTGACCGTGACCCTGGCCTGTCCCGGAACCTTGCCTTCTCCCTCTGGCTCTCAGCTCAGAGGGACCTGCACTCTGCTGCTCAGTGTCAGGGTCTCTTCTCCCCGTCTCTGCAGCCTGAGTGGAAACAGCCTCCTTGTTGGAGAATCGACTCTGCCTTCTACCCCAAGTCGACCCGAAGCCAGAGATCACAGGCCCCCAAACAGTCACCCATTCTCTTCCTGGAGAGTTTCTGGGCTTGTTAATAACCCCGGCTGGTCTCCCTACACACTATACTTGAGGAGAACATTCCCTTCCCAAAGGCTTTCATTGCTGTTGCGCTGTCACCACCCTTTTATTTGGGAAAATCGCTGCTGGACCCTCGCAGGGCACTGTTGGTGAGGTCTAAGGACAGCAGGAGCCAGAGGATGGGTGGTGAGTGTGCAGCACACTCACTTCTGCCCCTTGGACCTCCATGCCGTCTCTCTTCATCCTGCTCTGGGTCCTGGCGCTGACGCCATGGAGGAGGCATCGGGCTACCTTGACTCTGGCTTTGGGAGGAGAGTGCCGGCGAGACAGCTCTTTCCCGGCTTCCCTCCTGTGGCTGCACATGAGGTGGCCGCACTCCTGCACAAAGGCCACACGGCTCCTGCCCTACCCTCCTGGCTCCCCTCCTCCGGGCTCCCATACCTGCCTCCCTCACCTGTCCGGGCCCAGGCATGGACGGGCTCCCTGGTGTGCTCACCAGCCCTTGCAAGTTTTCCTTAACCTCACCCACATCTTTGTCAACAATCCTGCATGGACACCCTTCATTCATCCTGCCTGAGCATGCCCTCTGCTTCCTGCTGGGACCTCAGAAGGCCACAGAATCTGACCTCTGGGCTGATGTGTCATGAGGCCAATCTAGAAAAAGATGCTATAGCTCTGGGGACCCAGAGGGGGACAGGTGCATGGGGGTAAAGTGGAAGAACCAGCTCGTAACCCATAACCTCAGCAAGTTCAAGTGGAAAGTGGGAAGGGCATGGTTTGTTTCTCCAAAGCCTCCCCGTCCAGGTTCAGTGTGGGACGGGGGGCGACTGCATGCAGAGCCTTAGGAACCACCGGACTGCCCCGGGTGGGGCAGGGAAGGGCAGCGTCTGAATCGGTGATTTTCAGCTGAGCCATGTCCGCTGGGCTAAGCACCAGGGGCCACCCTACAAGGCACCAGGCCACACACTGGACACTCTGAAGGGTGACTTTTATAGCAGTCTAAGCAACTACTGTGCAGCTAACAAGTGTATGCGGCAGCCCTATGGAATAGCATTTGCTTGGTTCAGTGTCGGCCCCCCCAGAAACAGAGAGAGAGGACATATGGGAGGAAGAGGAGAGGGTGAGGGAGGAGGGATGGGAGGGAGATCTGGCCAAATGGTTTCAGGTCCCGGGCCTGGCCAGAGCGGCCTGACACTGACAGGGGCGCCCCGGGAACCACATGCTGTTCTGTTTCACCAGATGATTCAGAGAACCAAAATCCCCTTGGGGGTCGGGGCGGGGGAAACCAAGCCCCAAGCAGGTGCGGAGTAAATTGTGTTCCCTCTGAGGATCTGGTGTGATTCTCCATGGATGAACCAGCCCCAGCCCCTGGGGGAGCTGCTGTGAGCAGCTCTGCGGTGTCCAGGCTGATGCGCAAGGGACAGGGACTTGGGGTGGTGCTGCTTTTCCCATTTCCGGGCTCCTTCCTGGGCTGTGGCTCCCCCTTTCCTCCCGAGGAGGCCCAGGGGTGAGATCTGGATTCAGGGTGTGGAGCTGGTTAGTCCTTGGGGTTCAGGATGTGCTGTGACTAGCTTCTTTCTGGGGCCAGCCCAGCCATAGGACCCAAGCAGGGCAGGGCAGGGGCTCCAGGGGCAGCTCGGGGCAGACACGGTGGCTCTACGAGTTGGAGATGGAAGCACTTAAGGCCCACATACCAGAGGCTGCTCTTGCCACCTTCCTCACCTTCTCTCACAAGCTGGCTGCCTGGCACCCCAGCAGGCTGTCTGAGGGTGTAACTTAGTTTGATTTTCTTTGAGAGTAGAATGCTGGGTGTGTGTGGGGAGGAGTGGAGAAGGCAGTGTGCTTGGGGTGCTGTGGTCCTCCAGGGGTGCTTGGCTGGGCAACCCTATGTCTTCAACGTCCTGGACCCAGGCCCAGCTGCGGCAACCAGCTCCTCTGAAGCCAGCCACACGCGGCAGCCCGGGGGAGGGGGGCTGCCCACACGCTCATCATTGTCCCCAGGCCTCGTCTGCCCCCCCCCCACCGGGCATGGGCCTATCAGCCAAGTCATTCTGCTGGGATACTCAGCATGTCATGGCAATGTTGAACAAAATGCCACTCTCTGAATCAGAAAGGGAGTGACGAGAGCATCCAGAGAAAGGCACCCGCTCCGCCCTCACGGAGCCCTCCGGTCCCCCGCCCGCCACCTGCCACTGGTTTCCCCTCTGCACACAAAGGAAGCAAGGGACTCTGGACACTCACGAAGGAGATACTCCGAGCTGTCGTGGTCATAGTCATTGTCCTCTGGGAAGTGATTGATCCGGAAGCAGTGCCCTTTATAGATCCCTGGAGGGAACAAGAGGAAAAGACGCTGTACTGATCCAGGGGTTCACTCGCCCATTCATTCCGGACCCAGTGACTGCGTGTGCACCAGGCTCCTGGCACGGAGAGAGAAGGCAGGCTCAGGCAGCCCCAGCCTGGTGGGGGGATGGGCACAACAACGGGAAAGTGCCCGAGGTGACCATGTCATTTATGATCCCTGTCTGATTTTTCACTCGTGAGAATGAAAGGACATGCCATCAGTTACTATCCGGGGAGAAGAGACCTCAAGCAGAGCTGTCCTGGGCAAGCAGGACACGCAGTCCCCCAACTTAAGGGGACTAAGGGGACTGCAGCGCCGTGTCTTAAAAAAAATGACAAAGAGTTGGCCGCTGGGAACTGGGTGAAGGGGGCCTGTAGGCAGAGAAGGAAGCCGTGCAGGACAGGGTGAGGGGCAGAGCTCGTCGAATTTGGGGAGAGGTGGGAAGTTCAGGGAGGCTGGAGCTTGAAGACCTGTGCAGGGGAAGGGGCACACAGTTATGCCGAGTCCCTTCTAAGGTACTCCCCGAATCTGCACACAGCTGGTCACAAGATTCCAATCTCATCCACTGTGTGGAGCAAGAGAAACTTCCAGAAAGGTCGAGGCATCTCTGGCCTGGTTTCCCCTCCCCACTGTGACAAGTACCTTCACTGGGTGGGGGGCAGGACACCCTGGGCAGTTTAATATCTGCAGGAGGACAAGCCAGTCCTCTCTTCCAGACTCTTCCACCCGGCTCTCCCAGCCCCTGCTCCCTGCAGTCTGGGAACGCCCAGGACAGAACTGGACACGGGTGGAGAGAGGTGCGCACCAGGCATCGGGCCCTGCCCTGCCAGCCAACCCCTCACACCTGGGTCAGCTTCCCTGCTCCTGCAAGGTGCTCATCTTGAAGCCTGGCCCAGCCAGGCTGGGACTGTTCCCAGCTGGGCCCGATTCTTGACCTGCAGCTGCTGCAAGCACCCCGCTGGCCCGCGGCGACCCAGCCTGAGCCCACGCCCTGTGGTAGGCAGAGCCTGCACCAGACCAGCATCCGTCTCCTGGTACTTCCAGTCGAGTGGCCGTGAGGACCTCGGGGCTCACTGCTCTGCCATCCTTCACCAATTAGTAGGATTCCCAGCGGCTTCCTGGTGCTTTCCCCGTGGCCTGCTGCCTCCAGAGAGCTCGGGTGCTGGGTATGGACTCCTGCTTCCCGAAGGCCCACGGGTCTCAGGCCTCTGGGGCCGTTCGTGGGCGGACTGGCCTTGGTTAGGGACAGTGAGGGACAGATGAGGGTCTCAAAGGTGATGTCTTGAGCACTACACGCTTTGACCGTGTTCTCTGCACCAACAACTTAGTTATACCTCAGTCTCCTCATCTGAAGAATGGAGATAACCACAGACTCTGTCTCCTAAGGATTTCACAGGAGATAATACAGGAAAGGCACTTAGATGACTCTCGGCCTGTGGCCTTGGCTCCAGGCAGGTTCAGCGCTACCTGACGCAGAAATCACCCATCCTCCTCTTTTGTGAGGGGTTGAGTTGGCAGAGAACCACAAATGTCTGTGATCCAGAGGAGAGAGCACCAGGACAGGTGGGGGTCAGGATGGCTAGGGGTAGGGACATACGGAGGCCAGAGTGGGCCAGCCACGCCCTCCCCTCCTTCCTGTCTCCCATATCCCAGATTCAGATAAGCACTTTCTAGGCGTGGTGGGCTTGGAGGAGCTCTCTGCCACTTGTCACCCCCCCCTTTGGGGCTACTTTATAACACAATCAATCACCAAGTCACACATGCAGTTGGCACAAATCAAACTGTAAGAGGTTGAACAAGAAAAAAGCGAATACTCTCTCTCTTCAGACTCGGTTTTCAGTGCTCAACAGTCGGCATGCATCTTCCTTTGTGTGCACCCTACACACATACGTGTGTGAGGTCACCCCCTATTTAAAAAGAATATTAAACTTGATACTTGGAGATAATTGTAGATCTACCCACAGTTGTAAGAAACAATACAGACCCCTTTGTATCCTGTACCCAGTCTCCCTCAATGGTAACCTCTTGCAAAACTACAGTCTCTCAACCAAGTACTGATGGCTATAGTCAGGATAAAGACATTTCCACGCACACCCGGGTCCCCATGTTGCCCTTTCACACTTACACACCTCCTCCTGTCCCCAGGGCAACCACTAAGGTAGTCTTCCTTGGAATAGTTCTGTCGTTTCAAGAATGTTCTAGAAATGGGATCACACAGCATGGAGCCTTTGGGGATTGGCTCTTTTTCCTTAGCACACTTCCCTTGTGATTCATCCAAGGTGTTTCTGTATCAATAGTTTGTTCCTTTTAACTGCAGCATACTGTTCCATGGGGTGAGGAGACCACCGTCCACGACAGCTGCACTGCTTCCAGCGATTACACCTGTGGTTCCCAGCCACTCCTAATAATGCCACTGCAAACATTCATGTGCAGGTCTTGGGAGGAACCTCATTTCTCTGGGATAAATGCCCAGGACTGCAAATGCCGGCTCACATGAGAGTTGCTTGTTTAGTTTTATAAGGGACTGACAAAACAGTTTCGAGAATGGCTGTACACTTATTTTAAAAATTATACTCTGTAGGCCCTGGCCAGTTGGCTCAGTGGTAGAGCGTCGGCCTGGCGTGCAGAGGTCCCGGGTTCGATTCCCGGCCAGGGCACATAGGAGAGGCGCCCATCTGCTTCTCCACCCCTCCCCCTCTCCTTCCTTTCTGTCTCTCTCTTCCCCTCCCGCAGCTAAGGCTCCATTGGAGCAAAGATGGCCCGGGCGCTGGGGATGGCTCTGTGGCCTCTGCCTCAGGCGCTAGAGTGGCTCTGGTCGCAACATAGCGATGCCCAGGATGGGCAGAGCATCGCCCCCTGGTGGGCAGAGCGTCGCCCCTGGTGGGCATGCTGGGTGGATCCCGGTTGGGCGCATGCGGGAGTCTGTCTGACTGTCTCTCCCCGTTTCCAGCTTCAGAAAAATACACACACAAAAAAAATTATACTCTGTAACCTGCTTTTTTCATTTAACAATATATCCAAACATCTCTCCAGGTCAGTACCTACAGACTTCGAAGAAAACCTATTTATTTTAAATAAAGAACATTAAGTTGATACTAATCCAAAAGCTGTTGTAAATCCTAAAAGGAAATGACTAGGGGCCAGGGGAATAAATCTTGCTCCAACACAGATAATGCTCAAAGAAAAATAAGCTTTGACAGAAATGAGGAAACCATATATGTATATATGTTCAACGGGAAAATAAGACTAGGTTTTGAAACGTTAGCTTGCGTATAAACACGTTTGTTCCAAATGCTCCTCCAATATATTTTGCTAACCTCCAGTCTACATTGAGGGTGCTACTTTACATTTGACAGAACCTGTACACAGAAACCGCTGTCTTAACATATTAACTCATTTTTAGCGTTGTTTTAGTGGCTGCATGACCATCCATACTTATGGCTTATCAATTCAACTCTACTATAACAATGACCATTCCCATTCTTGGGGCTGTGTGTACACACCCATGGATCCTCCCACATGGAATTATGCGCCAAGGTACCTGAATGCATGCACTCTGCTGCTGACTGACTCCTTTGCTTTCCTTTCTTCTTTCTCTCCTACCTCCTGCACTGAACTCCTCTGCATAGACTGAAAGAATGGGCGTTGTTGTGGGTTGAATTGTGTCCTCCCCAACCCCAAAGATGTGTTGAAGCCCTAACCCCTGGCACTTGTGAATGTGATCTTACTTGGAAATAGGATCTTGATGATATAATCGAGTTAAGATGCAGTCACACTGGGGAGGGCTCTAAATCCGATGACTGGTGTCCTTATGAGAAGGAAATGTGGACACAGACACACCGGGGAGAAGGCATGTGAAGACAGAGACAGAGACTTCAGTTATGTCTCTCCAAGCTGAGGGATGCACAGGAGTGCCAGCAAGTACCAAAAGCCAGGGGGAGGAAAAGGAAGCCTCTACCCAGAGTCTCAGAGCGAACCTGGCCCTGTTGACACCTTAATTTTGGACTTCTGCCTTCTCGTACTGGGAGACAATTAAGTTCTGTTGCTTTAAACCACCCGGTTTGTGATAATTTGGGATGGCCTCCTTGGGAAACTGTGTGAGAGGAGATGCAACCTGCCTCGTTCACTCAGTGTCTGAGCCCCGCCTTGCAGGAAGGTGGCCGTGCCCTGCTCACAGCCAGGTTATGCTTTCCTGCCCCTTTATCTGCCGCAGGAGCTCCCGGCCCATGTCCAAGAAGCCATGTTTACTGGGCATCTGTAAAAGCATCTTCTTGTTCAGTGCGCTGCGAGGAGACTCCAGCTATCCCAGGGTTCGGCTTCCAAAACAACTTTGCCAGTCATCCGGTGTGAGTCCCCACCGGGGGCTCAAATGTCCTTCCTGGGGCCCTCCTTCTTGGGGACTGCCAGGGACGGGGACCTTACCACCTCCAAAAGCATCCCATTTTCAAACAGCTTTAAGTTCCTGGAAGGTCAGCTGCCACCATAACATTTCACCCACAGGTGTGATGTATGGTCCCTGGGACTAGAAGATTCCACCAGCATGTGCTGACTCTTCAAATCATGGAAGAGAGGCATTGTGTCTAATGGGATTGCAGTATGGCTACTTTTCTGGCTGTCTAGGATTTGCAGGTGAGGCTCAAAGCGGAAGACAAGAGGTGGCCTACAAGCTGCCAACAGCTGGGACTGCACGCCTATCCTGGCTAGATTTTATTAGCAGTCTGGAAGCCTGGCCTCAGCCCCGCCAACCTTAACCCACCCCATCTAAAGAAGTGGAGGCTGTGCAGGAGGAGACGGGCACCAGATGTCTTTGGCACATGGAGAGAAAAAAGAGTTTGCTCCCTGCCCCTCAAGTCAAGAATTTGGTTCTTCCTCCTAAATGAAATGTCAAACACTTCAGCTCCTCCAGCCATCTCTTTGTTGATAAACCCCAGCCACCACTCTAGCCCTAGCTCCCTCCTCTCAGTGTCCAGAAACACAGTACCTACGAGCAAACCCAGTGTTCCAGGCGGGCCTGGTTCCAGCCCAGAGCACGGAGGCCCTGCCCCCTTTTCTCTTCTGGACCCCTTGCTTCTGTTCACAGGACCCGGAATTCCTGTCGCCTCAAGACTCCCGGGACATTTTCACAAGAGCTGCCTCACCTCCCACAACCTGTTTTCTATGAGTGGAGTGTTTAGTCCTAAGGACTTCACATTTATCGCTGTCAAATTGAATTTTGTTAGTGCTGGCCTAAGGCATTGAATAGGGAGAAAATTAATGGCTGGTGTGAGAAATAAGAGAGAGAAAGCCCTTTCCAATTCACTTCGCACTCAATGAACGGGGCCATTTGCCACGTTCTGTATTAAGGGATGTTTAGGGTGGTTACTTCTGAGAGCCAGGACTGGCCACACTGCAGGAATACTGAGGCACTCCTGGGGGCCGCTGGCCTGTGTTCCCAGAGACACGCAGCCCTCTCCTTTCCGAGGGCCAGGAAGTCACTGGTGTGAAGAGGCTTCATCAGTTACGTGGCCCCAGGAAAATTATTTCTTCATCTGTGGACCTCAGGGATTAGGCCAGAGGGAGCCCCTCCTGCCCTACGATGCTAAGACTCTTTCCTAGAGAAAAAGTATAAGACTGTGCGTACAACACAAACCACCTTGTTAAGGTATTGCTATACGCACAGGACATATCTGGAAAGAAATATGTGTGCCGTGTTTTATCTCTGGGTGATAGGGCTAGGAGTGAATAAAAATGCTCTTCTTTGCATTTCTTTTCTGTATTTTCTGAGTTTCCTACGATGTATGAAAATGAGCCAATGAGGCTCATTAAAAGAAATGGAATCTTGGATGCTCCGTGAGAATGTGGAGGTGTGTCTGAAGTGAACACAGACCCACCTGGACCTGGAGGCAGCTGAATGGAAGGTATGTGGGCAGCATTTTGGCCTCTGCTGGGTGAGTGGCCCCTGCTGTTCTTCCTCTGGGCAGGGATGGTTTTGTCCTGAAGTCATGTCCTGATCTATAGCTAGGATGACCAACTCCTAGGACTCAGGGAATGAGGACACAGGACTTCCAGCGCTAACACCAGGAAAATTCCAGGCAAACCAGGATGAACTCGTCAGTCACCCTGTGAGTCACTGCAGGGCGCCTCCATAATGGGCCACCTCAGCGGTCTTGCGTGAAGAAGGGGATCCTGGAGAAAAGAATGTTAGAGGGAGACTCGGTAATAATGGTGATTCTTTGTGTCATCCTTTGTGCTTTTCACAAGCACTGGCCCATTTGATTCACACAAATAGCAGCAGTGGACGCCTACTAAGAGCGTAGGGACACCCTCTTCCTGCCTCATACTTCTCTGCCCCCCTTTACTCCCGCCATCCACTGATGCAGCAGCTGGCTTCGTGCACGTGCCACCTGCCACCTGCCGATGCCTCGATTCAGCTGCACTGGCTACTTTTTGCTTTTTTGCCCACGGCACTGGGTGGATGCCCAGGGGAGCTGCCCTGCACCTGTGCATGTAGAGGCGGGAAGCTCGAGGGATTAGGGCCCCCTCCCCCGGGATAACCTTTGAGCAAAAGGATGGGCGCTGGTGGAGAAATGTTCCCATCCTCCATGCTGAGGTCCGCTCTACCTGCTTTGGGGGCCAGGTTCCAGCAGGACCGAGCCGAGGGATGACCCACTCAGCGTCCCCCCGGCACTGGCTCTCCCTGTCTCAGCTGCACTCCCCCCAGCCCTCCTCACAGCTGCTCCCCAGGAAGCCCACCCAGCATACACCACCTGCGTGCAAGCCCTGGCTCAGGCTAAGATGGACGCTCAGGTGCTCAGCATGTTCGAGCACCAGCCCATTTCATCTTGGTCATAGACTCCTCCGAAGATGGGATAAAGGGGCTTAGGGATGTTAAGGAGCCTGCTTTCACAAGCCCACGGCAGAGGCCCAGCTCAGAACGATTAGGCATTCTCCCTTCCACTGTAACGCGAAGTCTTCTTTGTCCCATTTTAAAGAAAAGGCTCAGGAGACGCCTGGTGTGCATGTGGCAGAGTGGTGACCCCTGGAATCCAGCTCCTCGAGTCTCACCAGATGTTCTTCCAGCCCCCACCCCACCCCCTGACGTGGCCTTCCGAGAATCCTCTCTGAATGCAGGCAGGTGTTGTCATGCCCTATGGGCTGCTGGTCCTCTTCCCAGAGATGGACCAGGAAGTGAAACCACAGAGCCACCGGGAGTGCTGGGTTCAAGGAGATGGCTTTCCAGGACTCGGTAAAGGCAGCTCCGGATTGGCAGGGCTGCTGGAACCAGGGAGAAGGAGGCCCAACGTGGCAAGTTCCCTTCCAGCTCAAGGACAGGATGACTGAATACACAGTAAAGACGGCCAATGGGAGAAGGCGCCAAGTGGGACTTGTTCATCCTTTCCTCAACAGTATGGGTACTGAGCACACGCTACAGTGCCCAGCGCCTGGAGCTACAGGTCTGAGTTAGGCGTCGCCCTACTCCCATTCCGGGGGGACTGATAAGACAGGAAGACAAAATGAGTGCCTATCAGTCTCATTTTAGGTGGTGATGTGGGCAGGCTGGCAGGCAGGGGAAGGGGCCTGAGGCGCTGTAGGTCGTTGGCTCCTGTCCTGAACTTGTGGCTGAGCTCAAAGCTGAGGTTAGGGGCTCAGGTGTGGGGCTCACCTCTGGGAACAGGTGCCCTGTGGGGGCTGCTCAGACACGTGATTTCAGAATATCCCCATCAGTCCCACCTTCCTGGTTAACAGGAGTGGAAGAGCCCTGAAGAGGCCCCACTGCTGATGGAGGCGCCTGGCTCCAAGGACGCAGGGAGGGTGAGGACTTCGCACGGGCCAAAGACTTCACTGCTTCATTCGAATCCTCTTCTGTGTTGGAAAACACTCAAACATTTATTTATCATTATTGTTTTTTTACTGGCTACCAATTTGAACTTTATAATAATTTGAAGTAGCTGTCTTTTACTGTAAATTGGGTCATCATGTGCCGATCACAGCCCTGGTCCAGGGGCCAAACAGAGCGGAGCCTTATCTCAGAGTACGGTGTGTGGCAGCAGCTCTATCCTGATACCATCACCTGCTGGAACGGCTTCTCCTCCAGCGCTTTCCCAGAGCTGCTGTCTGTGAGCCTGGCCCCTGCCCTGACCCTCACCTCCCGTAAGAACAGCCTTGCAGGACTGGAGGGTGAATGGAATGTTTCCAGAAAGTGTCTAGAAATTCACGAAGGAGGTGGAGAACTGGGGGGTGGCAGGATTTTTTTGGCCAGGCTGATGGGTGAGGACTTGGGCGAAAGCGTTTTATCCTCACAATAACAGCAAAGATGCACACCTGGTGTATGCCAGGCACTATTTTAAGCACCTGACATTTATTAACTCCCTTCATCTTCAGACTAACCCTGCAAGGTAGAGACAATTACTAACACCCTTTGCTATTACGTGCCCTAGGCAGGATTCAAACCCAGGCTGCCGAATTCAGAGTGTGTGCCCTTACCTCCCATGCTCTGGGGGCAGGACACAGTGTGCTGTCAGAGCTACAGGAGTTTTATGTTTTGGGTTTTTTTTGTATTTTTCCAAAGTGAGAAGTGGGGAGGCAGAGAGACAGACTCCAGCAGGTACCTGACCAGATCCACCCAGCATGCCCACTAGGGGGCGATGCTCTGCCCATCTGGGGCATTGCTCCATTGCAACCGGAACCATTCTTAGTGCCTGAGGCAGAGGCCATGGAGCCGGGGCCAACTTTGCTCCAATGGAGCCTTGGCTGCAGGAGGGAAGGAGAGAAACAGAGAGAAAGGAGAGGGGGAAGGGTGGAGAAGCAGATGGGCACTTCTCCTGTGTGCCCTGGCTGGGAATTGAACCCCAGACTTGCACATGCCGGGCCGATGCTCTACTGCTATAGGAGTTTTGATTGGCCGAGCATGAGGGAAGTATGGGTGCCTGACACACTTTATCAGTGGGTTAACTCTTGGGTTAAAGGCACTGGCTGGTGTTAGAGGCTGAATTCACCTCTCACTGGAAGATGAAGGTGCTCAAGCAGAGGGGTGTCAATCTTGGGCCCCATGCCTGCTGGGACAGAGAGCAGTCAGGGGATGGTGGGGTGAGCGCGAGGGCAGAGCGTGACTGTGGCAGAAGCTCAGGGATTTTGAGAGGTGCTGATGTTTGTGGAGGGGGCACTGAGTTGGTCCGTGTGAGCAAAGGACACATGGGGGGTGAGGTGTGCAGGTAGCTCAGCCTTGTGTCCTGGCCTCAGACGGCCTGGTGTGGTCCAGGAGCAGCAACGAGGTGCAGCCGCTGGGTTGGGGAGTGGGTCTCGCATGGTAGGCTCGGATGGGACCTCCCGGTACAGTCTCCCTGGAGGTTACTTGAGGTTGGAAGACCCTGGCTGGGCAGCAGACACTCTTGAAGGGAAAGCAAGGTGTGAGAAGAAAGGTAGCACAGGGTCGCAGCAGGCTGTGTGCTTGGCTTGGGGGGACCTCAGTTCTTGTCCTTCGATGTCCTAAGGATGAGGGACCAGAGGCCAGGACAGAAGTGACCTGGCCAAATCATTCCAGCACAAAGAGGTGGGATGTATTCGCTTCCAGAGCTACCTAAGCAAGTACCACAGATCAGGCTGCTTAACCAACAGAAATATTGTACATTGTTTCACTTTCTGGAGGTGAGAAGTCCAAGATCAAAGTGCGGGCAGAGTTGATTCCTTCCAAGGGCCCAGAGGAAGAACAGGTTCCAGGCCTCTTCTCAGCTGGGGCGGGGGTGGGGTGGGGTGGGCGTAGCTGGCAATTATGACATTTTTTAGCTTGTGGAAGGGTCACCTTGGTTTCGGCCCTCATCTCCACATGACTTTCTCCATGTGTGTCTGTCCATGTCCAAAACTTCCTTTTTTCCATAGGGACACCAGTCATTCTGGATGAGGGTCTACCCTCACGACCTCATTTTAGCTTGGTTATCTCGTTACAGACCCATATTCCAAATAAGGTCACACTGTAAGGCACAAGGGTTAGGTCTGCAATGTAAGGTTCTGAAGAGACATGATTCAGCTCACAACACAGGGGTAGGAGCTGATGCTCGGCCAGGGGTCCAGGCCGCCTTCTACCAACCCAGGCTCCACGCTTCTCCCCACCCTCGAGCTCTTCGCTTTGCTCCCCCTAATTCCTTGACTGCCACGCATATCTCCAAAGAACTCTCCTGATAGCTGTGATTTCTCAACTGGCACCGTCTGGTGCTGCTATCGGGCTGGCCTCTGTCCAGTCGCACCAGGCTTGGAGAGAAGCAGTGTGGGCTGAGCTGGACTTTCTTGGGGGAGCCCTCACATCGTGGCTTGTTAGTGACTCTCTGAGACCCTAGGAAGCAACTATGGCCTTCAGCTCCTTCCCCCAACTTACACGTATTGAGCACCTGTTATGTGTCCCATGCTGGGGACTCAGATGCAGCTGAGTCTGCTCACTAACACCTCCCGTCCCATCTTCCTGGATGTGGGGCTGCACTGTGTTTCTTAGCTTCCTTCCTGTGCAGCTTGATGTGGCTAGGTGACTTCGTTGGCACATGGAGTGGGAGCAGAAGTGACGTGTGTCCTTTCTGGACAAGGCTCTGGGGAAGTCGGTGTGCCCCACCAACTACCGGTCCCTACCTTCCCACCAGCCACAGGGAATGGTAAAACCATAATAGGGAAAGGACCTGGGTCCCTGAACCCCACTGTGGAGGAAACCTGTCATGGAGCGGACCACCTACGTTGAACTGTTTGTCTCATAAGCCATGAGTCCACTTCTATTATGTTTAAGACATGATACATGTTAGCCTGTTTTTGTTAAGGGCCATAATCAATAATACGAGAAAAGAACAAGACATGCAGTCTCTGACATTCTGGAACTTTCTGCTTACAGAGTCATCTGTGACTGAGGAGGGGTCCAGAGCTGTGGAGAGCGCATCATTGAGGAAGCAGAAACACGGGGAAATATTTTTTCCATCTGGCAGAGTTGAGGGGAGGCCCAAGGAGACCCATGTTGGGCAAAGCATTTTGAGAAGGATAAATCCAGTGGTGGGATTCAGCCAATTAGCACTGGTTTGGCAGAACCAATACCTAATTTTTTGTTGAGTTTGGTGAACCGGTTGTTAAAATGGTACTTATAATCAGGGTTCTCTCTGAGGTGGGCACCTGGGCAGCCACCCAATATGGAAATTACAAATTTACATTCCTTACTCTTTTTTTTAACACTTTTTTTTTTAAATTAAGTGAGAGACAGGGAAACGGAGAGACAGAATCCTGCACACGCCCTACCGGATCCAGCCGGCAAACCCCGTCTGGGCTGATGTTCTGCCCATCAGGGGCCACCGCTCTGTTGCTCTGCAACTGAGCTATTTTAGTGCCTGAGGTGAGGCCATGGAGCCATTCTCAGCATCCCAGGGCCAACTTGCTTGAAGCATTCACACCATGGCTATGGGAAGGAAAGAGAGAAAGAGAAGGGGAGGGGGATAGGTGGAGAAGCAGATGGTTGCTTTTCCTGTGTGCCCTGACCGGAAATTGAACCCGGGACTTCTACACACAGGGCCAACCCTCTACTGCTGAGCCAACCGGCCAGGGCTCCTTATTCTTTTTTAATGCTCATCTGTGCAACAGTGCATTCTAAGCACCCATAGTATTGTTCATTCCGTCCATAGGTGAAAAATTTACAAGTGAGGATGCCAATCAAGAAGCAATATGGAAATACCTTAAATAACAGTTTTATTTTTTTTATCGGGTATTACTTAATATTTTTTCATTAATATTTTAAAATTCTTATAACATAGTCTAGTTTTGTGTACCTCTTATTGTTATTTAAGTATTAAATGCATGAAATAATAAACTACCTTTTGGTATATCAATTTTTTATACTTAAAATGGTCAATAGGGCAGAGAAACCGGTTGTTAAATTATTTGAATCCCACCACTGGATAAATCCTGGTGATGTGAGAGTGAGAATATCACTTTTCAGTCTCTTTTCTTGGAGATGCCTTCAAGCAGACTGAACTGTTTTCAACTGGAGTTTGGGGAGAAGCCCTCTGTGTCCTCCACAAGGCCATATGCTTGGGATTCCGAGCTGGGGCAGTCTCTCTGGGCAAGACCGCACTGACCACCAGGCCTGGGACAAGTGTCACACATGCTCTTTTCTTGCTTAGTCACTGGGGTGCATCATTGTCCTTATAGGATCTATTTGGGATTTGATAGAAACATGGTGGATCCACTCAGTCCCTTGCCAATTCTTTCTTTTATTTCAGCATTCATTTATTGATGCCAGGCTGTGGGATTCCCAAGACACAGGTCCCACTAGCAAGACCTTACAGCCTCGGTGGGGAGGTGAGTGCACACATCACACTGGAACAAGACAGCCGGTAGCCCCTCCTACGAGGGGGGTGGCTGGTTCACAGAGTTTCAAAGGATCAGGGTTAAGTGCTGGATGGACCCCTGGGAAGGGGCTGGACTCCCACAGAACCGAGGAGCCACTAGTATTTGCTGTGTGGCACTTCAGGCAGAGGGAAGCCCAGCAGAATTTGGGAGTTACCTCCTGGAAGAGAGCAGATTGGGGGTGGGGGTGAGGCTGA
Source organism: Saccopteryx leptura (assembly GCF_036850995.1). NCBI lineage: Eukaryota > Metazoa > Chordata > Mammalia > Chiroptera > Emballonuridae > Saccopteryx > Saccopteryx leptura. The sequence continues at coordinate 164,753,819 of NC_089507.1, forward strand.
GAAATATATGGGGCTGCAGGCAGGGAGGTGGCCTTGACTGCCCCACAGAGGAACTGGATTTAATGCCACTGGCTCCGAGGTGCTACCATGAGCTTTCCTTCCACTGGAAAAGTCTCCTCATGGCTAATGCCGGGAACTCGAGTCCCTCTTGGCTTTGTATATCTGTGATTTTATGCCCAGCCTGGCTGGTGTCACTAGACCTGTTAGGTTTAAGGGCCCCACCCCAGGGCCCCCTGGGCATCTTATTTTAGTCCCAGAGGAGCCCAGCTGTCTGAGAGAGAGCAGGCTGTCCTCCTCCAGGATTAACAAGCCCTCTCTTCATCTGCCTCCCTCACATTGGAGCTCCTTGTGAGGAGGGACAGATTGAAACTCTGGCTCCAGCGGCAGCTTCCTGCAGCTGTCCAACGGGCCATGGCAGCCTCAGTGCCCGCCGCTGCCAGGAGTGTGGGGCGGGGAGGCCGGCAGGACCTCAGACGCAGCCTGCTGACCCCCCCCTCGCTCCTGTCCCTCACAAGGAGAGGGCCATCTTGAGGAGCACTGGGCCTCAACTTGCCATGTTTCAGACCTGCCAGAGAAGAATGAATTCTACAGCGACTTAGACCCTGAGTCTCCCCCACCTCAATCTGGTCTGTGACCAGGCGGCAGGCAGAGGGCTCCATCTCCAAGCCACCTCCTGTTTGTAGAGGTGAAGGTGACAACTAGGCCCAGCAGGGTGTTGCCTCCAAATGGGCGAACTCAGAGGGAGGCCAGTGGAAGATCTGGGGCAAAAGCCACCCTTCTCATCAGCAGAGAAGTTGGCACCTTTTTCAGTGGCGCTGGGCTCTGGCTCAGTGTCCACTAGGGGGCTGGGGGCTGTCAGGAACCAGTCCTGGTTCAAGGCTCTTCCCCAGGTAGTGAGATTCCCCGAGACAACTCTCTCTCTGCCCCAAACTGTCTCGACAAACCAGAAACCTGGAGATCAGTTTGTCTTGCAAACAGAGGCATCCCTTGAAGGCCTGGGCTCTAAGGATTTTGTGCTTGGACAGCTTGGCAGTGAGTCAGGGGCAGAAATGGGGAGAGAAAGGGCAGGCCAGCTGCCTGGTACCTGGTGCCACGCCCATCCTGAGGCCCTGAGATGCCTTTGCGGTGTACCGGTGGGAGTGGGTACGGGTCCCTCACACAGAGCATGGCCCTGCCCCAGACAGGAACCCTAGCACACATCTAGTCTGAGCTCGACCAATCAGATGCTCTCCCAGGAGTTTGGATTTTGGATCAGAAGCAGAGGAGACCCAGGGACTAAAGGATGTTGGGGAGTTTGCCAATGGGGTATTCTCAGTGGTTCGTGATGCCAGCTACAAAGCTCCTCTCCTCCCCTTCCGCAGTCTTGGCTTTTAAACTCCTTCGATCCTTTGGGACCTTCCACATCCAAAAAAGCCCTCTTTGAGGATCAAGCCAGAAGAAGTTGGTTTCTGTGCCCACAACCAGAAGAATCCTAACCTCCAACCAGCCACACCTTCCTCAGGGGAAAGATATCCCAGCCCGGTTCTTATGGGCTCCGAAGCTTCTTCCGGGCAGGTCTGCAACACATTCACAAGGTAGGAAAATGGGCACAGGCTCCCGAGAGACTACAGGACCAATGGGGAGAAAGACGGGAGTGTTGGGCACCAGTCCCCTTGCACCATGTGGGAGCTGTGTAACCTGTGAATTTCAGCCTCTGGAGGGCCCAGTCATCTGGGAAAATAATCCCTGGGCTGGTCATTTAATCATACAGCATCTCTGTTTCCTGAGGGACCAAGTGGGGATGAATGGCTCTCACACAGTTCCCAGGAGGAATAAGGAAACCAGACCCTTTGTAACCTGCATGGATGGAGATGGTTCCATAAGTGGTGACTTCTCCATTCCTATAAGAAAGTCTTCCTACCTGCTGGTGGCCAATGAACCAAACCCTGGAAACAAGTCTCCTCCCACATAACTGCTGCTGTCTCAAGAAATGCCTGCCTTGAAAACCTCAGATATGGCTCTGGGGTCCCAGAGGAGGCCCCTGTCCTCACCACCCAGCTCCTGTCCACTCACCCTGGCCCCCCACAGGTGGGAGCCTGGCCTTGCTCTCACCACCCACCATCCCTCATCTCGCTCAGCCAGTCCTTCAAGGACCCACAGGGCCAGCCTCCTCCAACCCTTCGCTGCAGAGCCTCCGGGATTTTCCAGGCTTCCTGCCGAGATTCATAATTGAACAGAGCTGGGGGGCGGGGGGGAGATTTCCCCAACAGATAGCTTGTTTTCTCTCCTAACACAGGGAAATGGGTGTTTAGTTACTGTCTCTGGATTTTTCTACTTGTACCTGCTGGATAACTGAGGCTTGGATGAAGTCTCAGTACCAAGATTTGGGTGGGTTTTTTTTCCTTTCTCTCCTATAATGCGGAGCAAATAGGAAGCCCCCAGGGTGAGACAATTTGCTGCAGATTCCAGGCTTTCCTGTTGGTTTGCCCCTGCACATCTCTGGAAAGTTATGCTCCAATAACCTGACAGTTTTAATGGAAGGGCCTGGGTGAGGGAAGGAGAACCGTAGTGCGCAATTGTAGACATCTGGACACCCTGGGCCATTACCCCATCCCCTGGTCCTACTATCAGAAGGGCACAGGCCAGGCTTGTCCGCTATCGGGATTGCCACGGACTCTTCCTTTTCCTCATCTACCCATGACATGGCAGCTTTCAAAATGAGCAAAGCCTCCAAGACCTGCAGAAGGCCCAGCAAAGTGACCCTGCTTTCCCTGAGCCCCATGACCCACGGACAAACACAGGCTGGCTTCCATCAACCGCGACTCCCTGAAAAGCCCTGTGCTAAGCTCTTCTCATTTTCTCATTGCAACCTCAAAATAACCTATGACGTAGGGGCTTCCAGGAACCCACTTTGCTGATGAGAGAGCCAAGGCTCTGAGAGGGCAGGTGAGTTGCCTGAGATGTAGTGCCCTGAACAGCCAAGCCAGGATTCTCACCCGCTCCTGTCTGACTCCAGAACCAGAGCCCTCACCACTGTGCCGCCCTGCCTCCCTCTTCTATTTGAGAACAGGTGACGAGGGAGAGGAGAGATGAGTGGCAGAGAGAGCCAGCGTCTCAAACAGCAAACAGCTGCCAGGTCGCCAGCATCTGACAGGTGGGTGGGCAGAGCTGAGGCACAGGCTATGGGGCGAGCACATCTGTTCTCCAGTCCCCCCCAGTTTTCAAGACCCTTCTCACCACCCCTGGTCCAGAGTGCCAGGCTAAAATTCTTCACCTGCTGAAGAATAAAATAGAGTTCTTCACCTGCTGGAATCTCAGTGCTTCTAGGATGCCTGGAAAGGGGGCTTAGATGGGTGGCCCGCCCCTTTGTCCCCACTCCCCAGAGCATGTGACATCCTGCCTGTGTCCGGCCCACTGCCTGGTGGCTTTCCAGGAAAGGACTTTACTATTTTTGGACTATGCACCTTCTAATCTCTTTGCAGCCAGAAAGAGCACATCAATCGCATCTGTCCCATGAGGGCCTCTTGAGAGCTGGCAGTCCCCCTCAGTTCAAGTCTACCCACGTCCTCGGGGCCTGCCACATCAGGCTGCACATGGGCTCAGCCAGAATCTCTTGGCTTTGAGTTGGCAGCAAGTGGGGCTGGGGGGGGGGTTGTAGCTGGGTCAGGGAAGCCACCCCCAGAAATGACACCAGGCCTGAGCCCTGAAGGATGCACAAGGTCAAGAAAGGTGCCTTCCAGGTGGAGTGAACAGCACTGTTGAGGCCCAGATGGAGGAGGCTGGGAGGTCAGCGCATGTCTGAAAATGTAAAAGGTGGCCCATGCGTCCAGCTGGAGGCAGAGGGCAGGGGGAAGAGATGAGGGGTGGCAGGTCCTCAAAGCAGTGGGTGGACCATGGAAGACAGTTAAACAAGTCATCAGATCAGATCAGATGGGCTTTTTAAGAAAGATCTGCCTCTTTGCAGGGTGGGAGACAGAGTGGAGGCAGGCAGGCAAGTCAGGATCCAGGTTCTGGGGCAAAAGCCTCACTCAAGATCAACAGCTGATTTGGGACAGAAGGAGGGCTCCTCAAAGCTGACCTGTGCCCCTCCTCCCGTCCCTCTTCAGACTAACCGTCCACCCCCTGGGGAGCGGCCCTGGCTTGGGGACTGCAGCCTTCTCAAGGTGGCCTTCCCAGGGCTGCTTACGTCATGTATGTCCTCCTGGCTATGTCCGACGCAGGGCCTGGAGGACACGACCCCTAGTCCTCATTTGTCCTCCCATGCCCTTCCCAGTCTGTTTCAGAGGCCCCGCCCATGCCCCCCGTCTCTGTTGATGGCTCGGGGTTCCAGGGCAGGTGCCCCGGTCCTTCCGTCTCCACGCCCTTCCATTCGCAGGCCCAGCCCTCAGCTTCAGCTCCCCTGAATAATTTTCTGGGGCTAAGACCTGGGGCTTTTGCTTATGTGAAAAAGAGAAAAGTAAATAAAACGTAAAAGCCAGCTTCCCGCGCACCACGGGCACAGCAGGGCCCACAAGAGGGGCATCGGTGGGCAGGGACACTGAGTTGACAGGCTGGCTGTGAGCCGGAGGAGCCCTTGGGAACAGAGCAGAACGACTGTCATTGTGAGTCAAGCAGGCCGTTTATGGGGAGGATAAAAGTTAATGGGAAGCCATACTTAAGCTCCTCACCGTTAAGTAAGAGAAATGCTGGTAAAAAAAAAAGGTGCGCGCGCATTCGCGCGCACACACACGTGCACGCAGGCAAAGAGGACTGGAGCGCAGCAGGGCTATGCTTGCTGGGAGCCTGTGGAAGACCGGATAACAGCCGGCTGGGAACAGGTGGTGGGGGCCGCAGTCATCGCCTGATTAGGAAGCAATCAGGGTTCAGACATCACTAATGTAATCTCCTGTTCGGGGTCTTCTCCATTAATGAGCCAGCACTCCTTCCTGGGCAGCTGAGGAGGAGGAGTGGGCCCCTCTCTTTAATTCGTCTAAATAAAGCCACATGCTCTCAGGAGGTGGCCCAGTCGAACAGCCCCCATGCGGGGCCTCCTCTGCTCTAATGTACTGCTCACAAAAATTAGGGGATATTTTATCACTTCATATTCATTTTGAAAATATCCCCTAGTTTTTGTGAGCGGTATAGTTTGCAGTTGTCCTGGTTTCTTGCCGGTCTCCAGAGGTATGCAAGGGACACAAGACCAAAGTTTGTGAAGGGGAGCCCCTCTGGGGTCCAGCAGCTGCTCCCATGCTAACCGACACCATTATATAATAACAACCATTACTATCACCAGCAGCTAAACCTGTCGAGGACCTCACTGATCTACATGCTTTAAGTATTAACTCATCATGATAACTCTCTCATGTGGGTGTTGCTGTGATCATCAACTCCATTTTACAGATGAGCTGGTTCGAATCCCAGCCCTGAGAGGTTACGTGACTTGCCCAGAGCTGCCCAGATCCTCAGTGCAGAACTGGGATTAGAACCAGCTGAAGCCACATGGCTCTACCACCATCGCACACCGTGTGTGACACATACCGGCGCAGCTGGCCATGTAGGGGCTGGGGATGCCCAGTCCATGTGATAGAATTTAGATGAGTGCCCTATCTCAGGAGTGCCTGCCTCTCACCAGCTCCCGTGCTACAGCAGGCACCCAAGTGGACCAAGGTGATGAGTGAGTCTCCCTGGAAATGTGTGTTCAGGTGGGAAGGCAGAGCTGACCAGGGTGAGGGAGGTGTGTCAATCACCCGCAAATGAAATGGACCTGGACAGAGGACCCGTGGTGGGGGTGGGATTGCATGGGCCAGCCCAGGAGTGCCGAGGCCCCAGGCCTGGCCCTGGGTGAGCTTAACCATGCATTGCTGCTGCAAAGGAGCTTCCTGCCTCCCTGGGGGGAGGGTTTGGGGGGGACACTCAGGGAAGTGGATTCATGAGTCCTGAAAGCAGGGACTCCAGGCCAGTGCTCCTGACCAGAAGTTTTCGATCCTAGGCTTAGGAATGCACATGTTAGATAAAGCCTGCCCTGGCTGGGTGGCTCCATGAATAGAGCGTTGTCCCACCATGCTGAGGTCATGGGTTCGATCCCCGGTCAGGGCACGAACGTGAAGCAACCAATGAATGCACAACTAAATGGTACTAATTAGAAGAACAAGCTGATGCTTCTCTGTCTCTCTCAAATCAATGGAAAAAATAAAAACAAACAAAAAAACTCCTGGAGACCTCACTATGGGGCTCAGAGGCCCTCAAATTCTTGCCATAGATGATGTTTCCCCCAGTGATAATCGAGAACTGCCCTGGAGTGTCCTGCACCCTGACATTTCAAGGGAAACAGCTCAACATCCTGGACCTTTGCAATGCTCAAAGTTTCCTTTCCTGGTTTCTGCGGTCTTTCTCTCGGGTACGCTCCGAATTCCTCTCTGACTGTCCTCAATCTGTCCTCAGGGTGCTCAGAGTTTCCTTTCGCCCTCACTGCCGGTCTTCACACCACCTGTGACCTCCGCACTCTGTGGTTTCCACGGTGCCGCAGGCTCTGATCCCCAGTCCACAGCTTCTGCCACTTCAGACCTAGCATCCAACTGCCCCGTGGACACCACCTGGACACAGCAGGGACCCGACTTCGCAGGGCTCACACTAAATCACATCCTGCCTTGGTGACCGTCCACCTCCTCCTCTTGTCTTATTACCCTCATCCTTTGAGGTGGGGATCCTGGTAGACATCTTGTCCCCTCCTCCTCCTGCACCCTCCCTAGATTTCCTCCATCAGCCGATATCGCAATTTCATCTCCTAACCACGCATTGTCACTGCCTCCCTCAAAATCACCTGCCAGGGTGACCTGGCGACATGGGACTCTGACCACAGCACCATCAAGACAGTTTGGGTGTGTCGGCCCTCACGGCCTGGCTCCTGTTGGCCCGTGTCTCGTGCTGGCTCCGTCTCCCGACAGCACTGAGCAGTGCAGGGCTCCCTGTCCATGCCATGCGCTGGCCGCTCCCCTTGTCTGAAGGTTTCCTCCTCCTGCTCACCTTGCAAACTCCCAACAGTGATAGGGGGGCACCAGTCCTGGACTTGCCACCCCCTTCCTTTGAGTGCACTTGATTCTCTGTGCACACTCCGTCACTGCAACTTTCTGCATAACAATTAAATTTGTTTCCTCCTGAGCCAGAGGGCCAGATCTGAAACTTATTTCTCTTTGTCTCAAGCTCCTATTCTAGCTGGTTGCATCACACTGAACAACTTTCTCCAAACTGGGCCGCTGGGGACACGGGGGCACTGCTTTCTCCCGGCTCTGTTTTCATGTCCATGGTGGGAAGAACGTCCACCCTGCACGTCCACCCCACCTGCAGGTGAAATAGCCCAGAAACACTACCAGGATGCCCTAGTAACAGCTCTGAAAGGCTCTGGTGGAACTTGCAATGCCTCTGTTCACAAGATGCCAAGGACACACACTGCTTGTCATCAACTCTCTTAAGTCAACAAATCACTCCTGGAAGTTTAAGCCAGTTGCAATATGATAAATAGAACTGTTCTAGGGCTGATTCCACGGGATGCACTCGGAGACTGATAGCTGGGGAGAACCATGTGACCACGGTCCGACAAGCTCCATTTCAACCTCGCTAAAACCCAGGGAAACATCGCCACCGTGTATATAAGCTGAAATGATAGTAACAACAACAACCCCAGAGGTCTGTCTAGATCCCATTTCCAATTCCGTACACACTGTCATACATTCCTACAGTTCTGATGTTTCAGAGGGACGGCTGGTCCACACGGAGAAGGCGCTGTGGACCGAGGCGTGGGTCCTGGAGGCCTGAGCCCTCCGTCATGGCCCCTTTCTTTGCCGGTGCCAACAAGCCTGCACATCCTCAGGCCCGGTGAGAAGCCCCCACCCAGTCATGGCAAAGCTTTCATCCTCCAGCAAACCATTTCTCCTCTGGTTTGAGATCCTGGTCCAGGCACAGAGCGGCGCTCCCTTTAGTTTCCGGACAGCACCTCTCCCTATCTAGGGACAGAAGCCCGGAACACCTGTGTTCAGCCGTTCCTGTAACAGCCGGCAAAGGAAGCCTGCCCAGGTGCAGCGACCCAGGTCGGCAGCACACACCGTGCCGGAGCCAGCACCACGTGTGGAGGCCTGAATATTTTACATCGCATGCCTCTGAGTTATGGGCTTTATCCCTTTAGACACCAGAATTAACTTGATTTGAAATGGGCCCCAGGGGAAATTTGTTAAAGAGAGAGATATTAGCTCGAGTCTAGCGTACTTTGCAAGGTGGCTCTCTCCACCTGTGTCCACGAGGCCATCAGAGGGCAAGCTGCTCCAGCCCTCCTTGTATCAATGCCACAGCACCACGATTCCACACACCCCCATCCTGGGACTAGTGCTCACGTACTCACCCTTTGCCCAGCACCAGCCTCTGGGAGCAAAGTAAGGGGAACCGGGGGCTGACCTGGTATGGGCCCCGCACCGCGCCACCATTGTTTACTGCCAGATCCTTCTGAAAACCCAAGAGGCCAGTACTGATGTCCCCACTTTACGGAGGAGGAAACTGAGGATCCAGGAAGTGATATAAAGAGCCAGTGAAGACAGCAGGGTTTGAACTCAGTTATCTGGTCCCAAAGCGCATGCTTTTTACTTACACAACACCCGGCCCAGTGGTCACCAGGACTGGGCCACTCGGGCGCCGGGCTGGCAGTCAGCTGGACCTGTGATGGCCTGTGAACTTGACAAGTTGCTTACCCACCCTGTGCCTTATTGTCCTGCTCCAAATTCCAGGATAATCGCAGGACCGCCTCCAAAGGTAAGGATTAGGGAAAGCAGGAGGACTCCTTGGCCCAGGGCCTGATGTGCCTTCTCCCTGTGTCTCTGCCCTTAGAGGAGAGGCACTTTGCAACTTTAGCTCCAATCCTGAAATGGTTTTGTTCCTGAATGACAGGGTGTATATGTGGACGGGCGTGTTGGTGAGAAAGTGCCTGGTGGCTCCAGCTGGGACAGTTGAAGAACAGGACAGACAGAAGAAAAGGTGGGTGTAACATGGTGTATACTGGTCACAGGGGCTGGCCCAGCCCCAGCAGGGGTGAGAAGTTGCCTTTTTCCCTCAATGCATGCGTTTGGCTTTGAGCAGACAAGCATCGTGGGGGATAACCTGCGGCCTGAAGAAGCACTGAGCATCTTGCAGCCGTGGGTGACAAGCCTCTGGAAGCCAGCGGCCTCGCCTGCCCAGCCTCTGAGAGCCCACAGCTCCAGCTGAGCCCTAATTCATGGGGCTGCTGCCAGAGCTCATTAATAAATGATGGAAAACCTCTCAGCAAACGTCAAGCCCCCACCATGGGCCTCAGGCCCACACAGACGAGGTGGGCGGTCTCGGGTTTTGAGGTCAGGCAGGCAGCCTGCAGTGTGCCACATGTGCGGGCATGAGATTGCTGACAGCCAGTCCACACCTGGGCGGGTGAACCTGGCGGGCTGCTGACATGGGACTGCTGGAGGCAGGGGTGGGCGTTCCTTTGGAATTTCCCTCGGGAAACTCAGGCATCCAGGTTGGAGGGCTCTGTATTTGCTGACCGGCTTGGTGCTGCCGGCTGGAGAAGGACAGGTCAGTCTGACCAGCCTGCTTTCTGGGTAGGGAGCTGGAGAAGAGAGAGAGGACAGGAAATACAGTCACAGCCCTTCCTGGAGGACCCCTATCTGGCCTGGGCACAGGGAGGTTACAGGGCCAGCAAGGTGGCCTTAGCCAGGAGCGGTCCCCAATTCCCTCCCCAGAGACAGCGGTTTCAGTGCCAGAGCCCACTGTCCCTGTCCCCATACAGCTTGATTTACTGAGACCAGTTGGAGGAAAGTGGGCTGCCCCCAGAAGTCTGCACAGACATTCTGAGCCCCATCCCTTCTTTCACAGAAGGCCTCGTGGTGCCCTCACAGACAGGAACCCCGGGTGGTGCTTATGTCTATGACCCTACCAGGGGCAGATCCAGATTTCGTTGGGCCCTGAAATTTGTGCCATGATACAGGCCCTATTAAATTAAAAGAACACATGGTTATAAATACACAGTTAGATTCCGGGCCTAGGAAGAGCCTGTGCAAAGAAGGGGCCTGAAGCCCCGGCTTCTTAAGCGTCATGATAAATCCACCAGGCCAGGCTTCTGGGCTCCAGCACCGATCTTAGCCTGAGAGCGCAATGCAAATGCTAGGGCCCCCTGCCACTTAGTTACCTTCTCAGGAAGCCCCCACAAGACTAGGGGTCTCAACATCAGGCTTGGGGAGCTTTAGGATGCCTCCTACAGGTGGTTCTGTTTGACCCCCTCCCCAGGCACACATGGGAGAGCTGGGTCCCTTTTATGCAGTTGGGAGGACTTTCTTATTAGATGTATACCCCCTGTGCCTGTGACGATTAGTGCTCGGTGGAATGAATGAATGAATGAATGTGCTCAAGCCTCTGAGGTGAGTCTTAAAGGATGAACAGAGCTGGGTGGGCAGGTACCCCCCCCCCAAAGGGTCCCATGGCATTCCAGAAGGCTTGGTGGTAGGTGAGACTGAAATGAAGAGTAGATGGTAGAATTTCAACTTGGAACTCTTTTTGAAGTGGCCGAGAAAGCTCAGCCTGCAGACCTGTGCCTCATCCCTCTGGTTTCTGTATGCTTCAACATCCAGGCTGGAGAACGCTCTAAACATACACACCAGACCCTCATTGGGCAAGACACTCTCCGAGTTGTTCACTTGCCCAAGAATCATCATGGTTGGGAGCTGTCAGATCACATCCAGGGCTCATATTTGGGGGCTATACGTAGGGCAGTCCATACCCTGTCTGGTTGGGAAAATCCTCATCTGTACGAGACTCTCCTGAGGGTCATGACAGAGAACACGCTGAAGGTGCCGAACGGACCAGTGGATGATCACAGAAGAAAGACATCTGCTACCTCCACTGCTGGCTCAGCACCGGGAGGGTGGGTGTCCCTCCTTCTGTGCAGTCTGGCCCCCGGGAAGAGGAGAACCATGCCTCACACTGTACTGTGTAGAAGGGAAGGCCTTTTCAGTCTTTTCTGTTTTTTGTTTAGCGATCTCCTGTCAGAAGGGGGAGGAGCAGGTAGGCCCTGCTCGGTGTCAGAGGGAGCCCAGCGAGGTCTGGCTCCAGGGCCGGGCGCCTTCCGCATGCGCCACCCATCCCATGTTTTCCTTTATGAAAGCGATAGGCTGGCAACGGGAAGGGAGGGAGCTGCCATTGACTGAGCTCCTAGCAACTGGCAGTGCTTGACGCTTTAACTGACCTAATCTTCCTTATAGCCCTTGAGCCTCGAATCATTGTCTCTCTTGTATAAATCAGGAGACTCAGGCTTAAAGGGTGCAGAGGAACATTCTCCAAGGCCACACCCCATGAGCCAGGACTCCAAGTCAAGTTCATCTGAACTTCGTAGGCAGAGTCATAACGGAGTTCCCCAGTCCCCTCCCCCTGGTGTGCTCCCCTTGAGTGTGGGCGACACCTGTGAATATGATGATTAGGTTAGTTATGTAAGACTCCATTGGCAAGCTGGAGCGGGAGAAGTCAGGGAGATGTTTTGAACTGCCGACGGGGCCACGTGGAAAGGACCTGTGGGCGCCCTAGGAGCTGAGAAGCCCCTGGCCGATGGCTAGCAAGAGAACAGGGCCTCAGTCATACAGTCACAAGGAAACAAATTCTGCCACCAACCAGTGAGCTTGGAAGAGAACACCCAGCTCCAGAAAGGAACACCTTGCTCCCTCCTGACACCTTGGCCTCGACCTTGGGAGACCTGGGCAGGGGATCCAGCTAAACTGGCCCAGACCCCTAATCCATAGAAACTGAGATAATCAGTCTGTGTGGTTTTAAGCCACTAAATTTGTGGGGATTTGTTAAGAAGCATAGAAAACAAATACATTTCTCACCCAACAAGTCCAGTTTGCCTTTAGCAGCCCTGTACAAGCTTGAAAAAGCGGTTCAGAAAGAAAGAAAAACACTCATGCTACATGGGGGAAAGGTGTTCACCTCTCTGAGACTCAGCTGCCCTCAAATGTAAATGCAGATCATACCGGTACCTACATTCTCGGGTGGGTGGGAGCGCTAAGTGAGAGAACACGTATTTGTTCTTAGCCCACAAAGTAAGTTATCAGCACACAGGTTGCGACTAAATCGCATTTCTTTAATTGAAGGTTACTCACTCTTGGAAAGTCACGTTGGAACAATCTCGGAAGGCTGGTTAATTTGGTAGTTGTCGCAAGTTTGAAAGAATTTCCCTGTCTTAGTGTCCTAGGGTTGCTGCAACAAAGCACCGCAAACCAGCATGGCTTCACACAACAGAAAATCATTCTCTCGTGGTTCTGGAGGGTCCAAGTCCAGAATCAAATAACAGCAAAGCCTTGCTCTCTCTGGAAGATCTCTGGGAGAGCCTGTCCCTTGCCTTTCTCTTAGCTCCTGGTGTCCACGGCCACCCTAGTGTCCCTTGGCTGCCTCGCCCTGATCTCTGCCTTTGTCACCACAGGGTCTTCTCCCTGTGTATGTGGTGTGTGTGTGTGTATGTGGTGTGTGTGTGTGTGTATGTGGTGTGTGTGTGTGTGTATGTGGTGTGTGTGTATGTGGTGTGTGTGTGTGTATGTGGTGTGTGTGTGTGTGTATGTGGTGTGTGTGTGTATGTGGTGTGTGTGTGTATGTGGTGTGTGTGTGTGGTGTGTGTGTGTGTGTATGTGGTGTGTGTGTGTGTATGTGGTGTGGGTGTGTGTGTATGTGGTGTGTGTGTATGTGGTGTGTGTGTGTGTGGTGTGTGTGTGTGGTGTGTGTGTGTGTGTGTATGTGGTGTGTGTGTGTATGTGGTGTGTGTGTGTATGTGGTGTGTGTGGTGTGTGTGTGTATGTGGTGTGTGTGTGTGTGTATGTGGTGTGTGTGTGTGTGTGGTGTGTGTGTGTGTATGTGGTGTGTGTGTGTGTGTGTGTGTGTCTTTTCTTCTTCGAAGCACCCAGTCTACTGGATTATGGCCCATCCTGATGGCATGCGAACTCATCTAAACTTGATTACATCTGGAAAGACCCTATTTCCAAATAAGATCTCGTTCATAGGTATCGAAGTTAGGACTTCAACATAACTTTTTGGGGACACACTTCAGCAACTAATATCAAATCCCAAGGTGACAGATGGGAGTAAGAAGCTTTTAGCATCTAACTCTCCTCTAACTTTCCTGCTTGTTCAATGACTGACATGGGAGAGAACCGGAAACAGGAAGCCTCCACTAAGGACTTGGTGGAACATTCAGGGCTGAGAAAGGTGACGAGTAACCCCTCCTCCCCCTGTCCTGTGTCCCTAGAGACTCTCTGAAGAACAGTGGAGACCAGGGGCTGCTCACTGCTGTCTGGGTGATTAGAGATGCAGGGGCCACGAGAACTACAGAGGCAACGGGAGGCAGGCCCTGTGGGAGGCCAGGCTGACCGCGAAGTCAACAGGCAGATGCCGTGAAATCCCTAATTATGGAACCAAATTTCTAAGAAAAACAGAAAAGCTGCTTTCCCCCTCCAAAGAATAGCTGGTGCTGCAGATCCCAGAGGCCTTCTCCTTTCTCCTCAGCTCCTCTGTCCTGTTTCTTACTGGGGGCAGTTTGCAGAAGGAGGAGGCACCCATCCAATGGCTCAAATGACCGGGCTGGCTGAGTCACAGGGCACCACGGAGAGAGCTCTGAGCCTGGACACTTGTACCCAGCCTGATCCTTCCTCCATGGCAACAGTGTAAGATGGGCTGCAGGCAGATGCAGCTCCAGATGCCGTGTGATGGCCTCACACGATCCCAGGTGTTAGCACATGGGGGCTCATACGGCCAGGCTGTGTCTTTTCAAGCTGGTGGCTCTGTGGTCCTATTGTATGCAGCTGCACACGTGTGCTACAACTCTGCTTCCCCCTCTGCTGCAGACCTGTGACATGCATATCCCGGGGCATGTCCAATCTCAGCACACCAGGTATCATACATGAACCAGCACACACAGACCAATAATAGACCCTGCACACCAGCCACACAGGCAGCCGAGAGTACCCCTATGTCCCACCGAACTACATTTCCCAGGTTCTCTTGCTCTTGACTTCTAGGTAGGTTTGGCTAATAATAGGAGGTCCTGATGGAACACGAGAGGACAGGAGGAAGGGAGAAGTCAGGGTATCTCTCCGCCTCTTCCTTGGACACTGTCTGTGGCAACTGCTGCATCTCTTCTGGGAGTCTTAGATCCTCTGGACAGTCCCTCCCTCTGTGCTCCCAGCTTCCTCCACGATCCCAGCACCTGTCGGATGGCCTGGACTCTGGTAAAACCACCCCCTCTTGTTTCTTCTCCACTGTAGGTGCCTCACGGTTTTCCCATACAGCATGTCACCTCTTCCATCACCTGTGTCATCAACTCCCCCCTATGACCTTTCCTCTGTCTGAAAGACACAGAGTGGCTTCTGCTCTCCTGGATGGACCCTGACAGACATTTATTAAGCACTTGGAACGTGCTGGCGACTCCTATGTACGTTATCTCCTTGAGTCATCTTCCATTTCATAGATGAGAAAAATGTAGGAAAAGCCTCAAAGAATTTATATAACTTGTCCAAGGAGAAACCTCCATTTGAACTCAGTTGTAATAGAAAGAACACAAGCTTGTGGACAAGTCTCACCTTAACCACTGAGCCGTCTGACCTCAGGCGAGTCACCTAATATTTCTAAGCTGTTTCCTAGTTCTAGAACATATTCCTCACCCCAATGGAAACCCTGTACCCATTCCGAGTTGCCCCCATCCCCCTCCCCCCCAGCCCCTAGCGGTCACTAATCTGCTTTCCGTTTCTTCAACCATGTTGAACATTTCGAATAAGTGGAATAACACAATAAGTGGCTGTTGAGGGTTGAATGGTGCCCCTTTCCCCCTAAATTCACATGTTGAAGCCCTAACTCTCAGAACTTCAGAACGTGGCCTTATTTGGACACAGGGTCATTGCAGATATAGTTAAGGAGGCCATTAGGGTAGGCCTAATCCAATGTGACTCATGTGTTTATAAAAAGGAGGTATCTGGACCAAAGAGCGCACTGAGGGAAGATGTCACGTGGAGATGAAGGCAGAGATCTACGAGGCCAGGAACACGGAAGATTGCCAGCACCCTGCCAGGAGCAAGGGGGGAGAAGCACAGAACGGATTCCCTCTCACCAACTCTGTGGGTGCCTTGCTCTTGGACTCTGATCTCCAGAACCAGGAGACAACACATTCCTGTTGTCCAAGCCGGCCAGAGCGTGGCGCTCTGCTACGGCACACGTTCGTGTCTGGCTCTGTTCACTTAGCACAGTGTTTCCTAGGCTCACTCATGTTTGCATGTCTCATCACTGCGTCCTGGGTCCTCCAGGGCTTGGTTCTCAAGTGCTGATGGCTAGGCACCTCTCAACATTAAGTGGCAGCCATGTGGCTCTTCTAGACAGCACTGCGGGATGGAGACATAACCAGGTGCAGGCACAGCCCTTCCAGAAGACACAGCTGAGGACGCCTCAGTGAGACTCTCGGTTTCTTCCCTCATGGTCACACCTGCGGGGTCCCAAGGTGCAGAGCTATCCTAGGTTCTGCTGAGAAACACGCATGGCTCCTCTCACTGCCCTTGAGAAGTCCACAGCTCTTCCCTGCATCCAGGGGGTGCAGGCCTCCTTAGTGTTGCCTCACAGTGTGGAGGCTAGGAGCATGGCATCGTGAGCCAAACTGCCTGGGTTCAAATCCCAATGTCAGCTCTGCCATGTGGGAGAGTTACTATAATTTGCTGTGCCTCGGTTTGCTCATCTGTGAAATGGGGATAGTTCAATAGTAAAGAAATTAATGAAGGCACAAGAACCTTTGTACAGTCTAGTTCAACCAGAGCAGTGGCTCTAAAGGGCCCTGCTGTTCCCTGCACACACTCTGGGCTTTCATCCTGCAGCTGGACTCCTCAGTCTGATTCCCAAAGTCCTCTGGTCCTCCCAAGGGTCCTGTCCTGCTTGGTGACACACCACCCACCCTGGCACCCCATGACGGGTTCTCCCCCCTCCTCCTCACGTCCAGTCTATCTCCAAGATGGATCTCACAATCACCCTCCCTTCTCCACTCCATGATCCTAATTCAGGGCTCACTGACCCTGGTCTGGACTCTTCCAGTGTTTTCCTTTTCTGTTATCCCTGACTCTAGCCTTGTTCCCTCCACTCCACCCTTCGAATTTCTTTGGCATTCCAGAACAGCCCCAGCGGCCCACTCGGGACCTGGGACACACAGTAGGCACTCAATGACTATGGAACCCTGGGTGCACGCACGCGGGCTTTGCACCGTTGCCCGTGCTGGGAATTCTGTCCAGAACCCCCCTCTCTTTCTTGTTTCCTTACTGAGCTCATGTTCACTTTTCAAAACTGGCCCAGATGACCTGTCATCTAGAAAGGCTCCCATGACCATAATGAAGCCCACCCTGGCCGCTTTATCAGCACAACCTTCACCTTGACACTCCAAGTGTCTCCTCTTATTACCTGTATTCCCTGTGACGGTATAATTGTGACATACACTGTTGTCTGTTTCATTCACTGCTGGAAAGAAAACTTTCCGTACTCCTTAGAATACTGCTTGGTAAGTAGCAGCCGCTTTATACATGTTTGCTGACGAATTAATACATGAAGCTTTGGGTGCCCAGGGCTAAGTCTAGGATCTGGTTTTCAAATTCTCAGTGAGTATTTGCTGGATATGAACAGAGACGAGAAAACATCCTGGCGGGGCATGGGGGGCAGATGGGTCAGGGCAGCAGTCCCCCAGGGCAGGGTACCAAGCAGTCTCAAAATCACAGTCACAGGGCCGGGAGAATATGGGGGTTCGGTGAGAGGCAACAGATCACAAGGCATGAACAAGTGAGAGGTCTTGTCATTTGAAACGGCTCTGAATCATAGAACTCACTGATACAGAAATATCTTTTTTCTCTGGCAGGTCAAGCAGCATTCCCAAGAGGCTGGGCACCAAGATAATTGCTGAAGGAATGAATGAGAGAATCGCTGAGTCCGTGGGACCTAGCACAAGTTAGGTGCACACATTCCCAATGAGAATTTGCTGGTTGACAAGAACTGAAGAGCACGCAGGCAGCAGGTGGGGATCAGTGAGGCAGGTGAGGGTGGGTGGCAGGCCACCTGAGGGGTCTTGGTTATGCTAGATGTGTATCTGTCTGTTTTAAGTTTTTATTGGGGATAATATACAGAGAGTAAGCCTAAGAATGCAGCGTGGTGGAGGCATGTCTACATCCATGTACCTACCACCCGGATCAGGGTGTGGGACTGTTCACAGCCCTGCAGGCTCCCTCTGGTCTCCTCCCAGGCCATTCCCCATGCAGGAAGCCATGCTGCTGATTTCCATCACCCTAGATAAGTGCTGCCTGTGTTTGAACTTGATATGAATGGAGGCATGCTAGATGATCAGACTGTTGTTCTCTCTGCTTTTTGTGAACTGGGAGTCACCACGTGAATGCCAACAATTGGAATTTGGGTGTGAAAGCGTGCTGGCAGGCAGTATCCGCTGCAGAACGTGGGTTCTGGGGCTTGAAGTGCAGTTAATGTCTCCTTAAAGGAGCTGTCTTGAGTAGAATGCTTTTCACTTTCTTCGCTGAGAGCACCCCATCTTAAGAGCCACCCTCAATCTGACAGCAAGTCTTTCCTCTCCATGCTGCATGAATCAGATATGGGGCCCTGCATTGTGCACTCCTTTGGTCACGACGCTGTGCCCACCTCCTCCAACAAGCCTGCCATGCCAGCTCGTCCGCCTCCAGTGTCTGGTGACCACTGGGCTGCACCGGTGGGTCTTGCTCTCTCTTCACATCTGACCTCCCCACCTCGACCAGCATCAGTGGCCTGCTCTGTGTCACCTGATGTATTTACAGGGCACTGAGCCACCCCACAGCCTCTCTGCAGGGAAACTGAGGCTGCTTCTCTTCCCTGATGTGCAGTGGGCGGAGGACTGCGTTTAGCATGGGGCTGGAGCAAGAGCTGGGAGTGGGTTTTGGAGCAGAGACTTGGGTGCAAATGCTGGCTGTGTCCCAGGCCGGTAAGCCTGCCTCGGTCTCCCCACCTCCCACAGGGTACCTGTGCTGTGTGGCAGAAATGAAACAAGCTGCGGGAAGTGCCTATACTTAAGAGGCTTCCCAAAGTCGTGGCTGCTGCTGCTCCTGCTCAGCAGTGGAGCCCGATGCTGAAGAGGATAGGAGCCGCAGCTAGACTGCCTGGGTTTGAATCCTGACTGCACCACTTGTTAGCTCTGGAGCCTTGGACAAGTTCCTTAACCTTTCTGCACCTCATCTAGCCAATGGAAGTAATGATAGTACCTACCTCCCAGGATCGCTGGAAATGAACTAAATCAATATGTAATAAAGGGCTTGGGACAGTTCCTGGCACAGAGTAGAAGCCAGGTAAGTGTAAGTGCTTTCTCTCTATAATGTGACCCACCTCTGGTGCGTGGGAGGGTCTCCTTCGGGTCTCTGAACCCCAGCACCTCTCAGAGTGCAGGGTCCCAGCAGACACACCACCAACACTTGATCAAAACCTACAAAGCAACCAGGTTTCAAAACAAAACAAAAATAACCCAGGTAAATTTCCTCCCTGATCCCCCAGAGATGGGGCGACTGGAAGAGGACACGGACACCACTTCCGAGAAAATGAGAAGCTTTCACGGCCGAAGATGAGTGCTTTGTTTTCAGCTTCAGGAACGACCGAACAAGAAGAGTTGGATGTTGCCATTAGACGCACAGCAATTTTGATGAGGACCAAGGGACAGCTTTCTAGTCCAAGTATGGAACGTCTCAGCCGCAGGGCTGCTGGATCCGGACCTCACTGTCTGCCTCTCTACACGTTCATTCGCTCTTCTCTCTCTTTAAATCGTAGTTGACATCTACTATTACATCCGTTTCAGGTGTACAACATAGAGATTACACATTTATAGAACCTTACAGAGTGGCCCTGGCCAGTTGGCTCAGTGGTAGAGCATCGGCCTGGCGTGCAGGAGTCCCGGGTTCGATTCCCAGCCAGGGCACATAGGAGAAGCGCCCATCTGTTTCTCCACCCCTCCCCCTCTCCTTCCTCTCTGTCTCTCTCTTCCCCTCCCGCAGCCAAGGCTCCATTGGAGCAAAGTTGGCCCAGGCGCTGAGGATGGCTCTGTGGCCTCTGCCTTAGGCGCTAGAATGGCTCTGATTGCGGCAGAGTGACACCCCAAGATGGGCAGCGCATCGCCCCCTGGTGGGCATGCCGGGTGGATCCCGGTCGGGCGCATGCGGGAGTCTGACTGCCTCCCCGTTCCAACTTCAGAAAAATACAAAACAACAAAACAAAACAAAACAAAAGAACCTTACAGAGTGATCAAAAGATACCTGCATATGATATGTGTATCTGATAAGGGCTCAGTATCTAATATGTGACTTGTACTTTACTCTTAACTAAGACGGCTGCTAATGGCTAAAAGAAGCATTAGCGAGCACCTGGCAACAAGGAGCCACAGAAGCTAAGACCTTGGCATCCGCTGGCATCTGAAGGGTCCACTGATTAGTTGACACAAAGAGTAAGGGATCCTCACGGTGATGGTACCAGTCACAGTGGAAACTGCCTTTCCTGTAGGGTTACCAAGCAAAGATGTTTTTTTCTAAAGAACTTACACAGAACCTGAGTGGTGGTGGCACAGTGGATAGAACGTCGACCTAGAGCACCCACGTTGCAGGTCTGAAACCCGAGGTTGCTGTTCGATCCCTGGTCAAAGGCATGTATGAGACACAATCAATGGACGCCCAACGAAAAGGGGAGGAACAAGTTCATGCTTCTCTTTCTCCCTTCCTCTCTCTCAAAAAAAATCTACACAGATGGAATTGGTAATGCAAGAATTTTTTGACAGAAGAACCCTTCATTTTAAAGTGCTTGGGGATTTTTTTGGGTGCAACGAAGCATGCTTAAACAAGCCACAGGGAGGTTTTTCAGGACAAATTAAAAGCAAGCGCTTCTGTGCAAATTTCATCGGGTCCATATTTTAAGAAACCTTGGCCAGTCTGGCTCCGGCAGAAAAATTCTCTCAAAGGAACATTTCATGATACAGCTTTTATGTTAAATGCTTAGTTGTACATATGTGACAAAAGTTGGTAAGACCAATGATCTGGGCTTTACTTTCTTTTCACTGACTTCTATACAGGGTCAGTTTGGGTGCTTGGATTGTAGGAGGTGGATTTCTAGGAACGGAAACCATGCTTTTGGGAAATAAAGATTCAACTGCGGACGGCTGGCAAAGGCTTTTATCCAGACATCAATTTGGTTATAAATCAGGGTGGCTGGTAATAAAACACTGATCAAAGGTGGCTGGGCGTGATGCCGGTAACCGTGTTTTGGGACACATTTAAGAATATAGAGAAACAGCACCTTTAATGCCAAACAAACATACACATCCATCCATCTGTCTGAGGACAGGAGACGCCTTGGGGCTTTTTACATTTAAACATCAGGTGTATATATATTTTTCCAACATAATAGAAAATTTGAAAAAAAATAGAGGGAGATAAAATAAATTACCCAGAGTTCCCATGACCACATTGTAACATTTCGGTGCATTTCTTCGTAGTATTTCTTTCCAGCGTCACGGAACAGCCACAGCCATATTCCCATCTATTTTGTATTAGATGACCTTTTCAAGGTTCCACACCTGTGCGTTTTTTGACTCAGTCAATTTGCTATTTAATAGAATTTTCCCTGTGTTTAATAACCTTCTTAATAATCACCGAGTTAAAATAATACATTTTTATCTAGGATATGCTTCAAGAGCTTTCAAAAGACTGCTTTGAACAGGAAGGAGAGGCTCATGTGACTTAGCTATGGCAGACAAGAAAGGAAAAGGGAGAAATCATTAGAAAAACAAGAAAGAAAGAGGGAAGAGGGGGAGGGAAGCAGGGCTCGGGACACGGAAGAACAAGGGACCTAGGTTTCAGAGGGTGCTCATTGAAGGGGACCCACTGGTTGGCCAGGTGGGTGCGGTAATCGTAGGGACAGTCGGAGTGGCAGCAACCTGAACAAGGGCCCTTGGGACACATCAAAACAGCCTCCAAGTGTAAGAGTATCTGACCAGGGTGAAGGTAGGGGACAAGGCAAGGGGCCAGCGAGCAACTCCCTGAGAGAGTAAACCTCAAGGCCTCAAGGCCATGGCCACTCTTTCTGAGGTCCCCATCCACAAGAGGCCACCATGGTGGAAGAAGGGTTGCCTCCAAATGTTTAGGCAAATGGGGGACTCTCCACCCACCAGGCATCTGGCTTTGCCTCACATGCAGGAATCCGTGGGCAGAAAGACAACAAAAGCTATTTTTCATGCAAGAGGAGTTGGACATCAGGAAAAATCAGAGCCCCTTTGTATGACATGCCAAACTGCTGAAGCGAGAAAATGTCTCGGGCGAGGGCTCAGATGCGAGCCGGGAACAGCACGCCTGCCCTGGGGAACCCAGGCAGTCAATGTGCGCTTGTTATCAGGCTTTTCAGAGCGAGAGCAGGAAGCGAGTGCGGGGCATCCTCCCCCCCACTCCCATCACACAGCAAAGATGAGCTGGTGACATGGCCTTGGCCAGACTGTCCAGCCCCTGGAAGGGAGCCTGGATGTCCTGAGATGTCCTTGGGGAGTCTTCAGGGATCCATCATCTTTTCTTTGCTTGTGGTTTGAACTGGGGGCTGGGGGCTTGCCAAAGACTCCCTTCCTCTGAGATCCATCCTCACTATGGGACCCCTTCCCGTTGCCCCATGTGCAGGGTATTCTTTGGGTTAGAGAATGAGGCACTGATTCCAGCTCCAAGCTAAGCACTGACATATCTCATCTTGGCTCCTGCCTGCAAATCAGCACAAGGGTTGCAAATATCCCCATTCTGCAGAGAAAGCAACTGAGGCTCAAAGGAGATGGAATGACTGGCCGAAGGGCCACAGCCAGTGAGAAGCAGAGCCTGGATTCAAACCCCGAGTCACTGGGGGTTCTGGACCCTCCACTACCTCGTCCTCTCTGAGACGTCAGTCACAACAGCCACTGTGTATTTCAAGTCCATGGCGAGGCAGACGTACGCGGAGCCCTGCGTGTATTTTCCATTTGATCCTCCTAAAGACCTGGAGATAGGTGCTGTTAGAGCCCCGGGGGGAGACCTGACATCCGGGTGTGTGCCGATGCTCTTCACACCCTGTGCTCTGTTATGCTGCCCGCCTTTCTCCTGCGGGTTCCCCGGAACCAGCGTGTAAGTTCCTTGAGGGCTCTTTGCACCCACAGTGCCCGGCAGGAAGCCAGGCCCATAAGTGCTCAGCAAGGACAGAGTTTTAGGTAACACTGCTCTCTAGGCAGCTGCTGGTTCTGGGCAGTGTGTGGGGTGGGCCTTGGGAAACATAAGAGAGAGGTGAGGTCTGGTTCCGGCATTCCGGCACCGCCTCTGTGCGCCATCGCAGCCACCAATTTCTGTGCCACCTCAGCGCCCTCCAGGCTGCCTGCCTCCAGCCTCAGCGCCCCTATCCCACTCTCCTAATCCAACTCTTTTTCTCAGGGTACACCAGGACACTCAGGAGCAGCCACATAACTGGTGGGGTGCAGCACAAAACGAAAAGGCGGGTCCGCTTGTTCCAATGTGATAAAGAATTTCAAGGTGTGACAGGGGATCATTAAATGATGCATATGGGCCACCTGCACAAGTCTCAGGCCCATGACTATGACCTTGGTGACAACCGTCATTTTACATCCTTTGAACATGACCTAATACTAGGGTCTGGAGTTTTCTAGGGTAGTCTTTTATTAATTTTTTAAAAACTTTTTTTTTTTATAATTTTATTTTTTTAATGGGGTGATATCAATAAATCAGGATACATATATTCAAAGATAACATGTCCAGGTTATCTTGTCGTTCAATTATGTTGCATACCCATTACCCAAAGTCAGATTGTCCTCTGTCACCTTCTATCTAGTTTTCTTTGTGCCCCTCCCCCTCCCCCTTTCCCTTTCCCTCTTTCCCCTCCCCCCTTAACCACCACACTCTTTTTTTTTTTTTTTCTGAAGCTGGAAACGGGGAGAGACAGTCAGACTCCCGCATGCACCCGACCGGGATCCACCCAGCACACCCACCAGGGGCGATGCTCTGCCCCTCCCCTCCGGGCATTGCTCTGCCGCGACCGGAGCCACTCTAGCACCTGGGGCAGAGGCCAAGGAGCCATCCCCAGCACCCGGGCCATCTTTGCTCCAACGGAGCCTTGGCTGCAGGAGGGGAAGAGAGAGACAGAGAGGAAGGAGGGGGTGGGGGGTGGAGAAGCAAATGGGCGCTTCTCCTATGTGCCCTGGCCGGGAATCGAACCTAGGTCCCCCGCATGCCAGGCCGATGCTCTACCGCTGAGCCAACCGGCCAGGGCCAACCACCACACTCTTATCAATGTCTCTTAGTCTCACTTTTATGTCCCACCTACGTATGGAATAATGCAGAAAAACTTTTTTTAAAGAATTTATTTTAGAGAAGAAAGAGAGACAGACAAGTGGGGAAGGAGCATCAACTCCCATATGTGCCTTGACCAGGAAAGCCTGGGGTTTTGAACCGGCGACCTCAGCATTCCAGGTCAATGCTTTATCCACTGTGCCACCACAGACCAGGCTTCTTTTTTTTTAATGTTTAAAAAAAATTTTACTATTAATTTTTAAAATTTATTGTGTTAGCATGGATTCAAGTGTCCCACTCAATATAACACCCTTACCCTTCACCCACGTGTCCCGTTACACCTCCTTCGTCCCCCTCCCTCTAACTCCCTTTCCCCCTTCCCTCTGGGACTTGCTGTCCTGTTATCTGTATCTATGTGTTATGTATATCTAATTTCACTAATCCCTTCACCTTCTCTGATCCTCTAGGGTGGTCTTGATTTTAGACTTTCTCGATATGCCTACCTCTAACTCCTACCTCTCCAAAAATCTACGCATACCAACATTCCAGGATCTCAATAATATTTCTTATAACGTCTCTTATACTGACAACAGAAAATCTCTTGCTTGCTCTTTTTATCTAGAGTTTGGTTGAGAAAGTACAAATGTCACAATGCCATTTGTCTCACGGGGGAACCCAAGACACTGAGGTTCAACATTCACAGCCTGACATCTATCTCATTGCAAGGGGAGATGCTTCCATCCATCTAGCCAGCAGGTGCCTCCCACCCCCGTGTCTCCAGGCCAGCCCTGCCTCAGCCCTGCAGTGACAGGTGGTCCCCTGCCCTGTGCCTCAGCCCTGCAGTGACAGGTGGTCCCCTGCCCTGCCTCAGCCCTGCAGTGACAGGTGGTCCCCTGCCCTGTGCCTCAGCCCTGCAGTGACAGGTGGTCCCCTGCCCTGTGCCTCAGCCCTGCAGTGACAGGTGGTCCCCTGCCCAGTGCCTCAGCCCTGCAGTGACAGGTGGTCCCCTGCCCTGTGCCTCAGCCCTGCAGTGACAGGTGGTCCCCTGCCCTGTGCCTCAGCCCTGCAGTGACAGGTGGTCCCCTGCCCTGTGTCTTCAGCCCATCCCAAGCCGAGTCTTCTGGTTCCCCATCCTCAGATCACTCCTCCTGGGTTCAGTCTCTTGGGGAACGGCTCCACTGCCTTGAGGTGTCGATTATATCCATTTATATCCATTTTATAGACGAGAAAACTGAGGCTCAGAGAAGCTAAAAAGTTTGCCAAGGTCACAGAGCTAATACAGCGTAGAGCAGGATTCAAATGCAGATCTCTCTGACTACCCCATCCCCCAGCACCTGTCTTATTAACCATCAAATGGACTTGGTTCAGATATCCCCTTCCTGGAGCCTCCTCTGGACGGAGAAGCTCCCAGTGGGAGGTGTCAGGGAGATGGGAGGGGCGAGGTCTGCCGGGCTTTTGTAGATCAGGGAATACACCTGGCTTTGTCACAAGTGGGATGTGGTCCCACTGAAGGGTGCTGAGCTGGGGAATGACGTGATCTGATTTATAGTTTTATAAGATCCTTCTAGCTATGATTGAAGGGCTAGCATGGGGGTTGGGGGGCAGGAGAGTGAGCAGGGATGGCTGAGGCTACCGCCAGGATGCGGGGTCCCTGCTTGGTGTCAGGGTGAAAAGAGGCCAAGCCAACAGTGCTTCCTTCCAAGAAAGTGAGCCTCAAGTCCTGTCCCCTCAGCGGTGCCTCTGAGGGAGCACAGTCACCATGCTCCTCACAGCACTTTCCCAAAGAGCACTTCATGGAACTTTCGCAAAGCGAGGGTGCGGGGGGAGGGGGAAAGGACACAGGATGAGAGGAGGACAGAGGGAGATGGAGGAAGGAGGGGACATGAAAGAAAGATGGGAAGAAGGACAGGTATCATTTGCCAGTTTGACAGCCAAGCAAACTGAGGCTCTAGGAGGTAAAGGGATAAGCAGGAGACTGTCCAGGTAGCTGGTGGCAGAATTAGGACCAGGCCACAGGTGTCCTGCCCCCTGACCTCCTTTAACCTGGCCTGTATCCCTCCACACCAAAGTTCACAGCTGTAGCCGGAGTGCCCGCCAGGGAGTGCCTGGGTGGCAGCCATCACCTCTCCAGGCGCTGCCTCGGTGCTAGACCCTATTTCAACTAATTGACTGCCTTCAGGTTCAGATTTTATGGTTCCCAGAAGGCATTCGCAGTGGCGCAGCCTCTAAAAGGTGAGGAGACAGCATCACGTTCTCACTGGTCTGGACAGCCGGGGAGGCTCAGCTTCTCTGTTCCCAGACCCTGAGATCAATGAGCTGACCTGGGGCCTCCCTCAGTTTGGCTGCAAAGGGTGGGCCACTTAATTCTTCTGGGAAAACCTCCAAGTTTCAGGAAACATGGAAATGGGGAGAAGGCAACCACATGACTCTCTACAAGGTGCCAGGCACCATGAGGGTTTTTTGCATCTGTTTTTCTCCTATAAACTTTACAACAATCCCAGGTGTCAATTCCACGATACTTCTGTTTTACAGTGGGGGTAACTGGGGTTCAGAGAGGTTAAGTAATTTGTCTGAAGACACACAGCTGATAAGGGGCAGAGTCTGGACTCAAACCCAGGTCTGTGTGACTTCAGTGCTGGCTGTCTGAGGCTGCCATGAGGACTAATGGGGGTGGGAAAGAGTGACCAGGGACAAAACCTAGCCCCTCCTGTTTCCTCAGGGAGAGGAAGTGACAGAGAGGCTGATGGCAGGTTAGACAGGGAATCTAACCTTTTTTTTTAGTTATTTAGTTTTCTCCTAGGCTCTGGTGATGGACTTGAGTCAAGAAACTCCCTTAGGCCTTTCCACATCTTTCAGAGAGGGGCAATGGTGGGGAGGACAGCATCTGCTGAGCATCTCGGCCGGCTGGCAGTGGTGGCCTTGGCAAGGTAGGAGGCATGGAAGGGTCAGGACAACAACGGGCACCTTGACTCAGATGGGGGAGGGGAGAAAAAGTGAGGGAGGGGCATGAGAAGCCCTTGTTAAAACCCAAAGCCCTATAAGGCCATGCTCAGTGAAGCCCCCTGTGGCTAGTGGGCATAAATTCTCCAGGAGCCCGAGGAAGGAGCTGTGGTGCTTTGCAGAGGCGGCAGGTTAAAGGATGGATAGAAGTTTAGGGGGATGGGTACACATGGGGGTGATGGAGAGGTCCTGATGTTTGGGGGAGCAAAAACAACCAGAGGACTCCTCAAACCCAACCACGTCTCTAGCTCCAGGACCCCAACAGGGTGGCTTTCTTGCCCCTTCCTGGCTCTGGGGCAGTGGGAGGGAAGGAGAAGAAGGCCCAATGCCAAGGCAAGGCATGGCTAAGTGTGAAGTCACACCCTGCTGTCCTCGACCCAGCAGAGACATCCAGGAAGAAGCCTTGGAAATACAAAGGGGCAAGAATGTCTAGCCCCTGCCTAGACGCTGCCCAGTGATGGATGACCTTCGGGCCTCCCTCGCAGCCCCTGCGTGTGGACACTGGCAGCTAAGCTCCTCTCCTGGCTCCTGGCCACACCCAGGAGCCTGGTGGAAGACAGAGGCCAGAGCAGTCCCAATTCCCCACAGCTCTCCAGACAGACACTCCATTTGGGGAACACCTACTCTGTAGGCGTGTGCTGGGGACTTTCGCAGTTACTGCCTCACTGTCCCATTTTTCAGACATGTGAGCAACAACTCAGAGAAGTTAAGTAATCTACTCAAAGCCACACAGCCATGTGGCAATACTGGAATCTGAACTCGAGTCCCCTATCCTTTACCCCTTGCTCCCTTTTCAACAAGGTCCATTTTAATGGGAGAGACTATCGCATCTATAAGGAGACACAAGTACATCTCTTCCAGGCCTCTGTAGCAGAAAGAGCGAGGCATCTCCTGAGCATCAGTGTCCTTTGGTCACGTGCACACTGTAACTCTGCCGTGGCCAGGTTCTGCTCTCCGTCCTAGCCCCCGACAAGCTCAGGGACAAGTCTGTGCTCCACCTCTGGCAACGCAGCCCGCCTTCTGTGCACGCACCAGACTCCACCATCGTCTTATTAGCCTAATTTTATTTTAACTTCCATCCTCGGCCCTCATCCATTTCGAGACTTATTTTGTCCCTTCTTTCCTTCTTCCCTGTTTCGGCCGGAGAAAAAAGAACAAACAGAGTGAAATCATGTGATATAATATTTGCAGCTTCAAAAGGGTTTTTCATATGGAGAAACTGATGTTTAAAAATATGTCCATGGTCTGGTACCAGGTCCTGACTTGAAATTTAGGAAAGATGGGTCTCTTAGGGCAGTGATCCCCAACCCCCGGGCCGCAGACCAGTACCGGTCTGTGGGCCATTTGGTACCAGTCCGCAGAGAAAGAATAAATAACTTACATTATTTCCGTTTTATTTATATTTAAGTCTGAACGATGTTTTATTTTTAAAAAATGACCAGATTCCCTCTGTTACATCCGTCTAAGACTCACTCTTGACGCTTGTCTCGGTCACGTGATACATTTATCCATCCCACCCTAAAGGCCGGTCTGTGAAAATATTTTCTGACATTAAACCAGTCCGTGGCCCAAAAAAGGTTGGGGACCACTGTCTTAGGGCACTTCCCAGGGCGCCACGATGGGGGGCTGGGGTGGATCTAGGCAGGTCCTGCCTGGTCCATCCCTGGGGGGTAGAACCAGTCTGTTCTCTTTTTGGAGCTGTTCCCAGGAGGGCTGGCAGTGAACACACTCACAGGAGAATGTCCTTGTTGGAGGACAGGGCGGCTCCTCTCAGTGTGTTCGCAGGTTAACTGCGGTGGAGGTGAGGAGCTGCAGCAGGGAAAGGCCCACAGGGGGAGTTCCCTCACCTTCGTTTCTTGCTGCTTTCTCTGTTATGGTGGCTGCTCCTTGCCCAACCTTCCCCCAGATGCTGGCCCCAGGGGAGGCTGTGCAGACAGAGCCCTAATGAGACAGCCCCCACACTCACTTCGGCTACCGGTTGTGTGACCAACAAGCTGTGTGACCTTGGGTAAGTCGCTCTGCCTCTCTGGTCTTCAGTCCCCTTTGCTTGCAGAGCGTGAGGATGGGGCCACATCAGCAGTGGACACAAGCTGGGCCTGTCACGGGCAGAGTGCGCTCGGTCACCTGCAACTCATTACTCTTTCCTTTAAGCTTTGAAAAATTTTAAGTGTTCAATTACAGTTGATATTCATTCTTATTTTACATTACTTTCAGGTGTACAGAACAGTGGTTAGACAATCGTATACTCTACAAAGGGACCTTCCTGATATTTTAAGTACCCACCTGGCACCATCCAGTTAATACAATATTATTAACTATATTTCCTGTGCTGGACTTGACATCCCTGTGCCTATTCTGTAACTACCCGCTTGTACTTCTTAATCCCTTTGCCTGTCTCATCCAGCCTCCCAGCCCCCTCCCCTCAGTGATCACCAGTACAATTCATTACTCTTAAGAAAGGGACCCAGCGGGGCACCATCCATGTGCCCAGTCACCTAAAGCAGGTGCCGGGTCATCCCATTAGTAAAGCTGCTCCCCCCACTTGCATCTCATGTGTTTTCTAGAAGGAAAGAGAAACCAGTGGCCTTCCTACCAGCTACCAGGAACTAGGTCTTCCCCTGCCCCCACCCCAGTGATGCTTTCCTTGGAGCAGTGGTTCTCCATGGGGGATCGTTCTGCTCCCCTCAACCCCAGGGGATGTCTGGAGATAGTGTGGGTTGTCACAACTAGGGTGGGTGGGAGGGAGGATGCTACTGACTTCTAGTGGAGAGATGTCAGAGATGCTGCTTGCATCTTTGTGTGGCTCCACACAAAGAGTGATCTGGCCCCAAATGCCACTAATACTGAGGTCGAGACACCTTGCCCTGTCGTGAGGGACAGTTAATGTTGAACCTACACACTGGGGTCTATTGTACGTTACGGCGATTCTCCTGAGTTATGTATGCTGTCTGGTACTTTCTTGTGCTCCTCGGTTATAGGGGTGTCAGAATCTGGGGACCCTCGTGGGTACACTTCTGATTTCCTTTCCCAATCCTGTTCCTTCATCTTCCCAATTTGGACATGACCCCACTAAAACGTTCACAGCCATAGCCCCACATCCAGGCAGTCATCCTGGATTCATTCCCCTCTCCTCCGGCCGTTTCCTCCTCTTGCCCTTCCCTATCCTCTCCATCTCCAGTGCCAGGTCCCCAGTCTGGTCACCTGCAGCGACCTGGACTGGTTTTCTGGTGGCCTCCACTGCTTCCCAGAACTTCCTCCAAATGCAGCCATATACTATGTATTCTAAAAACATTAATCAGATCCCTTTACTCTCCTGTCCAGAACCCCCCAGAAGGTTTTTACATGACCCCACATAAATAAGCAGGCTCCTGACCTTGCCTGCAAGGCCCCTGCCAGACTCCCGCATGGGGCAGAACCTTGCCCTACCCCTCCTGCTTGCTGCCTCTCTTCCGTCCTCACCAGCTAGTTTCCTGGGGCCTTGGCTTTCCTTTTCCTCTTCCTGGAAGGCCTTCCTCTCATCCTTCTCTGACAGCTCTTTCCTGTCCCCTCGACTGACGGCCTCCCTCCCCGGCCTCCGTCAGCACAGCCCCGTGGTTTTCATCATAACACTCATCAGTACCTGGAAGTGTCAGCTACCCCATTGGAATGTCAGCTCCAGGGGAGCAGAGATCATATCTGTCCTGTCCATCACTGTGACTCACAGCTTCCCATGTCTGATGCAGAACAGGTGTTCTGTGAGCATGGCCTGAATGAATGAATGCATGCATGAATGAATGAAGTGAAGCGTGCTTGGCGGGCAAGTGGCTCAAATCCCTTATGTGTGTCTTGGCAGAAAAAAGGTTGAGAGCCGCTGAACTAATCTCAAAGGTTCTTCCAGCCAGGGAAACCACCCCTTCCTTCTATGAGCCCATGACAAGGCCACATGGACCTGGTTCAACCAGGAAGCTGTGGGTGGGGCTCAACGGGGCTCTGTGTCGGGAAGTAGGACGTGGGAATGCTCCAGACCTTTCAGACCCCACTTTCAGATGAGGAAACAGTGGCCCCAGGCTCTCTTCCACAGCTCCAGTTGGGGCTATACTGTTCTTCACCTCCTTTCCCTCTGAGCTCTGAATCTGATGACCTGAGACCCCTACTACTATCCACTTCCAAGATTGTGTCCTAAAAATCTCCAAAATCTTGGCCTGAGGAGACACACACAGGAGGTTTCTTTTCAAGACCTGCTGGTTTCCTAGGGATCCTTTCTGAAGCCCCAGACATGGGGCTCCTCCAAAGCCAGCTCTGTGATGGGGCTGTTACGTCAGATTCCGGGCTGGGGCCCACCAAGATCCCCAGCTTCTCCTCACTAAGTCATGGGGATCCAGTTAAAAGGAGCTAGTTTTTCTCATGAGAAGAGAGAAAGGAATAAAGAACAGAGGAGGGTGAAGAGACAGAGGAGGACATTAAGGGAAAATAGACACAGGATGGGACTGCCAGGGTCCCTTCCTGAATGACAGGATAGTGAGCACCAGTTAAAAGACAAGAGCAGAAAGGGAGAACAATAACAACTGTCTATTGTTAAAGACTGCATGTTTCTGTCCCTTCCTGCCAAATCCATATGTTGAAGCTCTAACCACAGTAGTACTTGGAGGTGGGGCTTTTGGGAGGTGGCTAAGTGTAAATGAGGTCATGAGGGTGGGGTCCTCAGGATGGGATTAGTGCCCTTATAAAAAGAGACCAGTGAGCTAGCTCTCTGCCACGAAAGCACAGCGAGAAGGAGGCAGTCTGCAAGCCAGCAAGCAAGCTCTCACCAGGAACCAAACTGACTGGTACCTTGATCTTGGACTTCTGTCCTCCAGAACTGTGAGAAATGAATGTCTATTGTTTAAGCCACTGAGTCTATTGTGTCTTGTTACGGCAGCCCGAGCTGACTAATACAACACCCTTCCCAAATCTTGGTAGTTCAATATAAAAAGGACATCCCCCAGCTGGCAGAAGCCTGCTTGTCTGTTCACACTCAGCTGAGATCTGGACAGCGGAAGGAGTCCTCGTCCTCAGGAGCCATCCTAAGCCTCACTTTTTATGCCTATAAAAGGCAGATAATTAATATTTACCTTGAAGTGTTGTTGACAATTCCATGAACTAATAATGTAAGTCCTGCCTGAAGATCTTCAATGCGTGATGGCTGTTATTATTAACACTAGAGGGCAAGGGAGGACCTGCGGGGGAGGTGACTCGCTGGCGGGAAGGAGGCCTGAGCTGGCTGCTGTCACCAACCAGGTCCTGATTGGACAGGCTATCCGTGGGTTATTGCAAGAGAAAATGAAAGCAAACACAGACAGGAAGGGTTCCCAGCCCAGTGCCTGGGGCAGGTGGAGAAAGGATGTTATTTGGCTCGAAACCTCCGGGTTAAGGCAGAGCTTCTGAGTGGACCTGCTGTGAAAAGCTTCCAGGTGCCAGAGGAGTGAGCCCTCTTCCGCCTCAGCAAGGGCCCGGGAAGGGGGCTGGAGCCCCAGGCAGTCCCTGAGGACTGTCCTCTCCCTCCCTGGCCCCAGGGTGCAGGACTAATACTTTCTTTCTTTTCCTCTGTGTGCCGTAGTGTAAATAAAGTCTGGGTACACTGGTGAGAGAGGTGCCGCCCAGGTGAGGAAGGTGAGCACAGTTGGGGCAAAGGACCCTCTCACTCCCAGGGTCCAGAATCTTTCCCCACCTTCCCCGGCTGGAGCCAGATCACAGCTGGCACGAAGCAGCCATAGGGACCATCCCTGGCAGCAAGGCTGCCATTTTAAAGCTCTGAGAGGGCTGTGAATGTGCTGGGGACAGTTTCCTCTATGGGCGACATGAAGCACATGCAAGGGGCTGAGGCTGAACTTTACCAGACCTCTCCTAATGGCAGCACAGGGACTGGGTCCCTCGTGAAGCCTGGTCACCAGCAGTCCTGGTGAAGGATCCGGAGCTCCCAGGGGGCGTGGGGAGCTTTGACATGCTGATATGAGCTGCTGTCATCTGGGCCCGAGCCTCCTTACCTCCTTGTCCTCACAAGTCTCTTGTCCCTAGCATACAACAATCGCTCCGGGTGCTAGTTTACATTCTGTAGCTTGCCTAATTTAAAAATGCACTGGAGATTGAACAAATGCTGGTTGGTGATTTCTCTGATTGAAACGTCTGCAAAGATTTATTACTCCTTTTCTCTGTCCCCAGCCTTGGGCTGAGTGTCACAAAAGATACAAAGAAAAAATAACTGGGGGTCTTGGGGAAGGAGGGAACTGATGGTTAATTATGGTTAGGATAGGCTAGTGCAGAACCTGGTGGAAGGAGAGATAGAGAGACAGAGAGAGAGATTGAGACAGAGAGAGAAACATAAACAGAGACAAAGACAGAAGTAGACAGAGAGAGGAGAAATGAAGAGAGCATGTGTTATGCAATATTTGTATACTACTCGTACCTTCTCACTTCTAAATGCCTTCATGCTTGGGTAGTGAAGTATTTAATTCTACTTTAATGGCACCCCAGAAGTTGTGCGGGAAAGGGCAGGATGATGTGGAGGGAAGAGCTCTGTAGTGAGACAAAGGTTCAAAGCTGGCCCTGCAGCCTCCTACATGGGTGCCTTTGGGCAAGTGCTTCACCCTCTCTGAGCTTGTTTCCTGTCTGCAGACGGGGCAAAGACAGGGCCCTCTCAGGGGCGTTGTGATCATGCCATACAGAAACATGCACAAAGCTCTGGGAACTGGAGTATTTTGGCACTTGTCCAATAGAAGGGCACAAGGGTTTTGGGGGGAGGTTGCAGAAAGAGGCTGGGGTGATGTCAGTACTGGTGGGGCTCAGGGCAGCACTCAGCTGGCCTTCTGCATGCAGCCCTGCCAAACTGCGTGTCTGCTTCACAAACACAGAGTTGGGCTCTTCTGGCCCAGCAACATCATTTATGGGAAACAACCAGGAAACTGAATCCGCTGTGTGTGAGTGGCCAGCGAGCCCGTCAGAGTCCCCCCATCACCACCAGGGCTTTGTTAGCTGCCTGCTGCAGTATTTCTTCAGTTTCCACTCAGAGGTTTGATCTTCTCTTCTCCCCCACCCTCCATGTAATGCTCTGGGGCACTTTGTTAGAGAACGGGTAGAAATAATGCATTTGACACACAAAAGCCAATATTGAGGTGACCAGGCCTCTCCATGCCCCCAGGGAGTGACCTGGGGTTAATGTGTTGTCTGTGTCTCAGCCCAGACACTTGCTGGCAGGTGGTGGCATCACAGATGTCAGATAACTGTAGGACTCCTCCACATGTGCTTTTATGAGATAAGCTGGCTGTTTCCACACAGGTTGAGGGATTGTCATGATGATTCCAGCCACAGTGAATCCTGAACCAGCTTCCTCTGACCTGGGTTGGTCCAAAGATGTTCTAGCCCTGGGAGGCGGTCTGGCTTGGCCCTCAAACCCTGCCTCTGGGGGACAACAGGCATTGGTGAAGTTTCCCCAGATGGCGACTCCCCACCCTCCCTCTGCCAGTGAAGCCAGCTGTCCAGAACTTGGGGCTTTCTTGATGAACACATCAATCCTAATTAGGATGAGGAATTAATAAAGGAGACATTCGAGCCACTCTGCAGAGGCCAGGCTTGCCAGTGTGGAGGGGCCCCAGTTTCCACCGTGAAACCTGAAGGCCTGGGGTCCGCGTGTATGTGTTTGGGTGGTGACAGCACCATGACTGTCCATGTGCCACGTGGGCAGCACCCAGTGGAGCCTGTGAGGCGGGCACTGCATCCCCTGCTCACAGGCTCCACTGCTCTGTGTCTAACTCAGGTGCCATGGCAGGTAGTGAAGTGGGTACATGATCCAAATGAGAGGAGTAGGTGTTCGTGATCTGAGCAATTACACACCAAAAAATGATGTTTTTCAAAAGAAAAGAGGAGGGTGTGATCGTGGGCCCATCGAGCCTTTGTGCAGCTGTGTTTCCCAAACTATTGATTGCACATTCCTGCTCCACTTACCCCTGGCATTAAGCTACAAATTGTAAAGGGTAAATTAGCCTACTTTGGAAGAGGATGTGTGTGGGGGGACAGAGGTGGGCAGAATTGCAGATGAGAACAGACATGGTTCAGGAGGAGAGAAAAGGGACAGGTTGGACCTCACCAATCCTACCCAGCTTTACAAAGCTTTTTTTTTTTTTTTTTTTTTAAAGGTAACTCCAAATGCAGCCAGAAAAGGGCCATCTTTTCAAGAGCTCCCTGCCAACCTCCACCAAGATCCAACCAAGCCAAACGATTTGCAGGTGCTGTGACTGCGGTTTTAGGGAGGCTAGGTGTGTGGGAGAACCTCCTGAAAAACTGAGGGGCGGAGCTAACACGTTAAAACGTTTCAAAAAAACAAAGACGAAACTCTAGCCAAGGATATTTGAAAGGAACGCTCTGCCATCTTCCCCCATCCCCTCTCCAATTTGAAAGCCAGGACCAAGCGGCAGTCCTGTCCTCAGCCTGACTGGGACCAGATGGCCCCTCCACAGCCACCTGTTAGTACGAGTTCCGAAGCTGGGCGGGCGGGCAGGCACCCGGGAGGCGCCGAAGTCGGGCGCATTTCGCCATAGGAAGCGCCCGGGCCCCTCCCCCAGAGGGAGCGGTCCCCACAGTCCCGGTGCACCCCATTTCGGCCCCTAGAGGAATTCCAACCTTACAACACCAACTACTCGGCCTCTTAGTGCAACAGAGGTCGAGGCACCGCCTCTCCTACCCTGACGGGGCAACCACGCCCCTCCCAGGCCGCTCCTGGTCCGCGGGTGGCCTTCGCTCACCCCAGTTCTCCACGGGGGTCTCCCGTGGCCTCCTAGCCCAGGGACCACCACGGAGTACTCGCAGCCCCAGTCAGAGGAGACTGGGGGTCGCTCCCCTTCTGCCATCGAGCAGGTAGGAGCGGATGAGTAGCGCCAGGGAAGAGTACGGGATGGAGTAGGGTCTTGGCGGCGTCAGACTCTGCCGACCCGACTTCCCCAGACCCGCTGAGAGCTCAACCCCTGCTCCCACCCCTCGGCCTGGGCCTAATGCTAGAGCTGAGAGGTCCCGGCACTCCCCGCCCCCGGCCGGCTCCGCCCCAGGATGGCCAGTTCCCATAGCAATCGCAAAGACACCGGTTGCCAAGCAACCCCTCCTCCTCCTCCCTCCCCTCCTCTACGATCCTCTCCCCCCAACCCCAGCCTCCGCCGGCCCCCTAGCTAACCTCCACCTCCCCCGGGGGCGTCGGCGCGGTCCCTAGGGGTCGCTCTGGTGTCCGGCTGAGTGCGCGCGCGCGCGAGTTTCGGTGTTTCATTGTGTCTGTGTGCGAGGGGGTGTGCGTGTGTTAGCGGAGAGTTTGTGGGATCGGTGAGTTGGGGGTTCCCTAGCTGGGAGCGACCCCGAGCTGGTACGCAGCTGGCCACGAGGGGACCCACCCGCTCCCTCCGGCTCCTTTGTGTCTCGCGCGAAGCCAGTGCCGCGCCCACCCCTTTCCCAGCCGGCGCCCCGGACAGGGGTGTGTGTACGCGCGTATGTGTTGGAGATCGGGGTGCCGGGCTGGTCGTACCTTCGATGCAGCACACCCGCCACAGCCCCGAGTGGGTGAGGTCGCCGCGGGCGCGGCGGGGCGGGGGCCCGTCGTCCATGGTCAGGTTGCTGCCGTTGCAGATGTGCGCGCTGGAGTAGAGCCAGTAGTCGGTACCGATGGCGATGGCCATGAGCGAGAAGGCGGCGAACGCTCCGGCCGTGGTCAGCAGCAACTGCAGCCCGCGGTCGCATCGCACCATGGTGGGCGCCTCATAGTCCGCCGCCCGCCGGCCCGGCCCGCCGCGCCCGCCCGCCCTCCTTCCTCCGCGCACCGCTCCGGGGGCGCCCGGGCTGGGGGGCCGAGGGCCGGGGGGCGGCGCCGCGCTGCGCGCTCCGACCCCTCGCCCCGGGCGTGCCTGCGTTCTGGCAGCGCCGGGGCTCAAACTCCGAGGCGTGGCGATGAGAGAGGGCTGTGCTGGCCGCCGGACCGGCTGGCTGCGGCGGCCGGGGGCTCCTCCCTCCAGGCCCGCCCTCCCCGCTCGGCCCGCGCCCTCCGCGCCGCCGCGCTCCGGCCCGCACCCCGCACCCCGCCCCTCTTGGCCCCGCCCCTCGCGCCTCGGCCCCCGCCCCAGTTGGCGCTCCACTCTCTTCCCCTCTCCGCGACCCACCCCCGGCCCGGATTTTCTCTCCCTCCCCGCCTCTTCCTTCCCCACTCTTGCTCGCGCGCTCGCTCCGTCTCCCAGGGTTCATTCACATTATTAGAGCGCAGGAAGCCGCGACACCGGTTTCTTAGGAGCAGCGAAGGGAAACCGCGTTCCCAGCTACCTCGCTTACCCAACGCAGGACACCCAGCCTCCCCTTAGACGGCCCTGGGACTCTTTATTATGGGCTGTGTGTGTGTGGTGTCCCTCTTTCCCCCGTGTACAAATCTATGCCCTTTCCTGAATGTATAGGATGTATAGGTGATGAATGTATAGGAGTGTGGGAGTGTTCAGGTCTGATTTCCAGAAACCCCAGATGCGAGTCTTAGCTAGGAGATACTGCAGGCCAACCCGGCCCCTGCCACTCTCCTCCCGCACCCGGTGGCTTCTGCCTCCCGCAGCTGCCCCGGATCTGGTGGCAGGGCCAGAGAGTCCCCGGACTCTGGGGTTGAGGCAGAAGGGAGGTGTCAGCCAGAGGTCTTTTGGGGAAGAATATAGGATCCCTGTTTTATAGGGGGGGGGGTGCGGCTGAGATGGAAGCCAGGGCGCTCCCCCATTATTACATTTCTGATGGTACATTACTGCGAAACCAGGAACAGCCCGGTTGTA
This sequence comes from Saccopteryx leptura, assembly GCF_036850995.1. Taxonomy (NCBI): domain Eukaryota; kingdom Metazoa; phylum Chordata; class Mammalia; order Chiroptera; family Emballonuridae; genus Saccopteryx; species Saccopteryx leptura. Next base: position 164,790,948 of record NC_089507.1, read on the forward strand.
CTAGATTCAAACATCCCAGCCCCTGAGCTGTTTTCCCTCGTTTCCCCAGCTCACTCTTCAATACCTTTATTTGTTTTTGCCTTTCGCTCTACTCAAGCTTAACTGGCTTTCCCTCACCTCCTCCCCTTGATTGCCAGCCTCTGCCTCAAGCCCTGCTGGCTTCACTTAATTGCCTTTGCTGCTGGCATGATCTCAACCTGGACACACTCTCTCTTCCCCTCCAAGCCAATTCAGGCTCCTCCTCCCTTCAAAAGGCAGCTCCAAACTCTTCCAGGAGGCCCTGAGAGCAAGCACCTGGATGTCTATCCAGCATGCCTTTGCTTCCTACCTCCCCCAAGTTCATGTTGGCATCCCTGATGGGTTTCCTGTGGGGTGCAGCACTGCTTTTGGCCCCAGACAAATGAAAGAGGAATATGGAGAGTTACTATTCTTGCAAGATGCAGCTTAAATTTTACCTCCTTTGTGGGACCTTCCCTGACTTCCACTACCCAGAAAAAATCAATGACCCCCATGCTGGAATTACTAGTCTCTCACCCAGAAGATTGTGAACCTTTCTCATATATGACATATATGGGGAAGAATATTGCTGAGTGAAATGTATTCCTTTTCTACCCCCTGGAAAATTATAGTCTGGTTCAGGGAAATAGAGCATATAAATAAAAGAGGGAAATCCAAGATGATATAGCCCAAGGACCAGACTGGCCACATTAATTAACATTTGTTGGCACCCTTCTTCTGCTTTTGGGGCTTCTGTTTTGCTTCCTCAAAGTCTCAAAGGACAAGAGTCATCACCATATATGTTACTTCCAGCCACCTGGTTCCAGTTCTGGGGGAGGGGCCCAGAGTGTGCTGGAAGGAAGGCGTGTGGCTGGTGTGAGAGGGCTTGCTGTGGCTCCCAGCAGGGCTGCACCTCTATCCCTAATATCCACTGTGGTGAATTCTGGGTTCTGTTCTCAGAAGCTCCCAGAAAGGTGGATTTCAAGCTTTACTTTCTTTTTCTATTCTCTTTCCTTTTCTTTTCCTTTCTCCTCCTCTACCTCCTCCACCTCTCCCTCTCCTTCCTTTCCTCCTCCTTCTCTTTCTTCAAGGAACAAATCTTTGTTTCTTTTTAAATAACTTAAACAGAAGCCCAACATAAACTAGGTCTCCCACCAGAGCTGGCCTTGCTGTGGTTGAATGGGAGACCCGAGTACCTGTACTCACCTACCCACACACACCCCCACAGCCCCCAGAGCACCTCTGTGGATCTCAGGTTCAATGAAACATGGTGTGAAAACCCCAACATCTTGAGACAGCTCCCGGATCACTTGCGGATGACATCTGGGTAGTAGAGTCCTCCTTCAAGCAACGGATCCTCACATTAGTCCCACAGAGACAGAACAGAAATATTCTTTCATCAGAGTCCTGTTGTACCAGCTCCCACTCCTCCACTCTCAAAGGAGTGTGAGCAAGATTTGAGAGAGCACTGGACTAGGAGCCAAGATGATCGCCATGTCTTGCTGGCTCCACAACTAACTAGCAGGGCGATCTTGGACAAGCCAAAACCATGTGAGAGAAAGACACTTCTCCCATCCCCCCTTCAGAGTTGTTTTGAAGGTCAAACAGAGTAGCCTTGCACGTTGCACGCACTTAATGGCCATTATGAATGAGTAGTAAATGCTCCCTTTTCTACCTTCCCTTAGAGGCAGTGTGCCTAACACCGTTTAGGGCAGTGGTAGTCAACCTGTCCCTACTACCCACTAGTGGGCGTTCCAGCTTTCATGGTGGGCGGTAGCGGAGCAACCAAAGTATAAATAAAAAGATAGATTTAACCATAGTAAGTTGTTTTATAAAGATTTATTCTGCCAAACTTAGGGAAAATCTGACATAAAGTACTTGGTAAGTAATTATTATTATATGCTTTAACTTGCTGTAACTCTGCTTTATAAATTTTATAAAGTAAAGTTACTTCTCTACTTTATAAATCACCATTACTGTGGAACTGGTGGGCAGTTAGAAAATTTTACTACTAACAGAGATACAAAAGTGGGCAGTAGGTATAGAAAGGTTGACTACCCCTGGTCTAGGGGATAGATGTTATATTTTGTGTTTATTCTCACCATTATCCCCCTTACAACACCTGGATAATCCAAGGCACAGAGAAGCTGAATAACTTGCTCAAGGCCTCACACCTGCAAGATCCTAGCTCAGGTCCTGATGACTTCAGGGCCAGAGTTTCTCAAGGACACTGACAGCCTCTGGGTCGTTGTCCAGTACCCCTTGATCTTAATGTTATTACCCCTTAATTTGGGGGATGGGAAATCCAACGGGGGTTGGCAGTTTGCCTTTTTTCCCTGTGGACAGCCCACTGAGAGCCAAGCTGCGTCCTGAGACTGTGAGGGTGTGGATGGTGGAGTCAAATAAGGACCTGACCCGTGGCGGAAGGAGCTGGAGCCAACTCAAGACTGTCTGAGACCATTCATCATGCCTGGGTGAGCACAATTTAAATCTGGAAATTTCTGCTCAGCTGGATTAGAAAACCCTAAATGGCAGTATTTAACTACTGCCTGAGGTCCCTGGAGTTTCTCCCATGTGACATTTCCAGATCTGAGCAAGGCATGTGCCCTTTGCTTGCTCCGGGGGGACTCTGGATTGGCCTTGTTCTGAAGAGGCTGGATGCTTGACCTCTCCCCACAGAGAGCTGCTCAGTATAAATTGTCCTATTGGGAGAGGGGACCGCATCATACATATTACCTCTCTAGACTGCTGAGGAGCTGGAGATATGTGGTTCTGTCTTCCAAAGCTGTCTTATTCAACATAAAGTGGTTTCTTTCCCCCTCATGGGATCATTTGGGTAATTACCACAATTCTTCACTTGACTTTGGCTGCAAAGACAAAGCTTTAATGAGCTCAGAACCCTCCAACCATCCCAACTCCAGGGTGGAGTGGCCAGGCAGCTGCGGTGGGAGAGGAATATAGTATTAGGCTGCTCATGCTGCATAACGTGTATGTCATAGCAGTGGGCGGGGGGGGGGGCACATTTGCATTCACAGGGAGAAGGAAGGGAGAGACCCTCAGCCAGCTAAGCAAACACGGTCTCTTTCTGCCCTGGCTTTGAAAGTCTTTATCAAAAGCTTTGTTTCCCCTCTTTGTCCTCCAGAAATAATGACCTTCCTGTGGCAAATTTTGTAATATCTCACTTTCATGCCCAAAGCAGATGTTTCTGCTGATTTCAGAAGGCTTAGTAGGGGGGATTTTTGGGAGCTTGGGAGAGATTGGTTGTGAATAGACATAAAGAGTGATTTTGAGTTTTGATAGCTCAGGGTTGGGGATGAGTCTTAGAAGGTTCCATGTGGAGCCTTATCTGCAACCCATCTAAGCTGCTCAGAGTCTGAGAAGAATGCCTCTGGACCTGGTGCTGACAGTCTTCCTTCCATCAGATTATGCAGACAGATTATGCAAGAATGGCTTTTTTTCTTCTTCAGTATTTCAGGAGGGAGCGTGCAGATCAGAAAATGCTACTTGGCTTTATCTATTCAAGTTTATTCCATTTCATTTGCTTATCACTTATATCCCATTTGAGGTGAGGGAAGCTGGATATGCAGCTCTGCCACAAAAAAAGCAGTGGCACGCTCCTCGCCCCCACAACATGCCAGCCTCTAGAAGGACAGAGGGAAATGAAGCAGTATTTATTGAGTGCCTTCTGAGTGTCAGTCACTCTGTGTGCATGCCACTAACTCATGGCAACACTATGCAAGATGGATGCCTTGACTTCCATTCTGTAGAAGATAAACCTGCAGCTAAGCAGAGTTAGTGACCGAGCTGGGATTTGAACCCAGCTCTGCCTGGGGCAGAGCCAGGCTCTGTTAGCTACTACATGGCACCTTATTCCCTGGAGGGTGCAGAGGCTCAGGGTCTTCTAAGTCTCTGCCCACATCTGCTTCCTCCTCCACTCCTCCTTCCTGTATTTATCCAGATGAAGTCAGTTTCAAATGACTATCAAAGTCACATGGGGGTGGAGAGGTTAGGAAAAGGCTGTACCTGCCACCCAGGTAGGGTGGTACAGGCTCCTGTTTCCTGGGAAGGCCTGGTGAACCAGGCTGATGGCTTCCATCAGCTTTAGAAGCTCTTCCTCCTCTCTCTCCTGGCTGGCCAGAGTGAGGATAGGGCCAGCCCATGATCCAGGCCAGTGGCTTCTTTGAGACAGCTCTGGCCTCTAGCTGCCTCCCTCTCCTGGCCTTTTTCTGTAGCAGGAGGAGAATGCAGCCCCCTAAACAGTAAACCAAATATTGTCCTGGGAGTGGAATTTGTGTGGGCTTATTTAAGATCTGTGTGTTTCCAAAATTGATCCCATTGGGGGCTACGCTTCTGCCATGCTGGGCCATCTACCCAGAATCTGCTCTGGAGCCGGCCCCGATGATGAGCATATTGATATTAACGACCTGGCTTGGCCAAAGCTTCTAGCCCAGCATGCTGGATAGTTAGCTGGTTATTCTGAGAACATTCTTTTCCAAACACTCAACAGGACAAATAAGCCCAGAGGTTCCTTTGTCCACAGTCAGCCTCTAAAACTGAGCCGACTCTCAGAGGGTTGAGAAAGACACGCCAAGGAAGAAATCGGCAGGAACGCTTGAAAATGAGGGTGGGGAATGTGGTCAATGACAGTGCATTCTGCAACTAGCGTGTATCATCGGTGCTTTTTACCAAAGTGGAGCTTTTAATTCCTAAAATATAACAGCTTTGTGCAGGAGCTGGAAGAAAAGGCAGCTTTTCATGCAGAACTTTGCTGCAAAGTGTCTGGAGCTGAATGAAAGGTTTGGTTCAGGGTAGGTCTGGCTACTTCCCACTTCTGAAATACACTTTCTAATTCATCTGCCTCCCTGGCTCTCTGCGGCCTGCTGGGGGGTACTCCTGGCCCTCTTGGAGCTGTGCTTGCCACTGGGTGGGAGGGCTGGCTTTATAATGCAGATGCCTTTTTGAACCATGGATATTAATTGAATATTTGCCTCTGCCTCCTCTGTTAGCTTGCTCACTTTGTTATTGAAGAGCTGTTGGGTCTTTGCTGCTTTTCTCTCCAAACCCTTTTCTTATGAACAGGAAAGGGAAGGCCATTGAATTCAGGTGGACCCAGGTTTCCAGCTCTGCTTTGCCATTTGCAGCTGTGTGACCTTGGACAAGTAGCTGCACCTCTCTGGGCCCTGGTGTAATGAAGAACCAAGCACCTACCTCATGGGGGTGTTGTGCCCCAGATTGAAGAAACCCAGGGCATGGACACAACAAGGCTAATAGCTGATGTTTACTCAACACTTCATAAACACTAGATTACATTATAAATGCTTTAACCATATAGTAACTCACTTGATTTTTCTTCCAAATACGTTGAAACAGGTACCATTATTGGTCTCATTTTACTAAAGAGATATGAAGGCAGGGAGAGGGTAAGTCACTTGCCAAGGGTTGTGCTAGGGCACTCAGTTTTGAACCTCAACAGTCAGGCTCTAGAACCCATGTTTATAATTCTGATTGAAGTATGCTCTGAATAAATGGTAGCTTTTGTTATCTTGCTCATTAATACTCCCTAGCAATTAACTTTAAGTTATGCAGTTTCCTCATCTACCAACAATCATTAGCTTCACCAAATTTAAGCTTTCTTTTAATGTAGACCATCTCCCATCAACTTATCCAAACCAGAAATACTGGATTTTCTTTATTGGTTAATTTTGTCCCCTAGAAACCTATGAATGTGGATCTTCTGAGTGACAAAGGCTTAATTAAAATCATTGCTTTCCATCGCCAAAACTCTTTTTGAAATCTTTTCGTGGCCAGAGAGCTGGTGTAGGAGACAGAGCTGAGGCCAGTCACTCAGTTCTCCTCAGCTGTCACATGGCCTTGTAAAGTTCATCCTCAGAACTGTTGTAAAATTTCAAAACGATATGTGAAGTGTGTGGCCCCAGCTGACCCAGGTAAGGTAGTTTGACATCAGCAGATATTACTGTGAGATGCACATAGTATGAGATAAATAATATTGTATGGGTGACTGATGTACCCCGAATTTCAGGGTCCTCTTCAACTAATATTCAGACTCCCTGGGGTCTTCTCAAGCACGTGTGCCCAGGAATACCTGCGCCCTGGCATGGGCACTGTGCACCTCAGGGCCTTCTTCATCCCCCAACCCACCCTTTCCTGACCCAAGGTAGCACCAGGCAGAGCCAATTCTTGGATGCTCACATCTGGCTCTGTGCTCAGCTGGATTTGATAACAGACCATTTCCAGATAAACAGGATGGAGAATGAAATGACTTTCTAGAGGAAATATTTTAAATGCTTTAAATCTTCTTTTTAAAATAAGAAACCCACAGTAAAAATTTTTTATTTATTGATTGATTTTAGAGAGGAAGGGACAGAGACAAAAAATTGATCAGTTCTTGTATGTGCCCTGACCAGGGATTGAACCAGCAACCTATGTGTATTGTGATGATGCTCCAACCAACCAAGCTCTATGGGCATGGCAATGCTTTATTTTTTTATTTATTTATTTTAATTTCTGTATTTTTCCAAAGTTAGAAGTGGGGAAGCAGTCAGACAGACTCCCACATGCACCTAGCTGGGGTCCACCCGGCATGCCCACCAGGGGGTGATGCTCTGCCTATCTGGGGCGGTGCTCCATTGCGGCCAGAGCCATTCTAGCACCGGAAGTGGAGGCCATAGAGCCATCCTCAGCGCCTAGGCCAACTTTGCTCCAGTGGAGCCTTGGCTGTGGGAGGGGAAGAGAGAGATAGAGAGAAAGGAGGGGGGAAGGGTGGAGAAGCCGATAGGTGCTTCTCCTCTGTGTCCTGACTGGGAATCAAACCCAGGACTTCTACACACTGAGCCAATGCTCTACCGCTGAGCCAACCAGCCAGGGCCCATGGCAATCAGTGGTTTTCAGCTGCTGGTTGACAGACAGGTGCTGGTCCACCAGAAATTTCAGGCCAGTCTGCAAGAGTTAACCACTTTGATGTTACTGCTTTAGATCTTTTAAAATTCCAGGAAAAATATGCTTTGACTGATGCTGAATCTGAAAAGAGTGTTGTCACCTAGAGGACAGCCCCTGCTGGGTGACTGAATCGCTGCTGCTGCAGAGTCTGTATCCAGAGGGGAGGCCCTGAGGCATCTGGCTCTGCAGGTCGCAGTTCTGTGCCCTGGAACCAGGGGCTGCTGTCGCCCTGCTGCCCACCCCGCTGCCTGTCGGGCTCCTCTCTGTGCCCAGCTCCACAGCTCTTGTCCCAGAAGATGGGTTCACGACGCAGCATGACTAACAGCAGCTCTAGTTCATTATACAGTTCCATGTGCCTGGCACTTCACAGCAACAAAGATGTTATGATTCCCATTTTATAGATAATGAAACAGGCTCTGAGAGGACAACTTTTTTCAAGGTCACAGCTAATAAATGGAAGAGCTAAGATTCTAGGACTGTCTCCCGAGAACATAGTCTTCCCATGGCTCCCTAGTTTCCAATCCTGCGTGCCCTTGACAACGGCCTGGGGAGATTTAGGAAATAGAGGCTCCTTCCCAGAGATTCTGACCACTCTGAAGCAGGGCCTGGGCATTGCTGTTTCTTAAAGCTCCCAAATGATTTCTCATTTGTAGTCTGGGAAAGAACCAGGGCACAAGGCCATGATGCCTTTGGATTCCAGTTCTCCTGGAGAGTGGTTTGCAACTCAGTTCATCGACAGCACGTGAAGCCTGGCTCCGTCTCTGTGGTAACTAACAGGGATGGTGGGTTGGGGACCCCTGGAATCAGCTGGGCTGGCTTGTGTCCCCCCCTCCTGGGGGGGGGGAGCAAGGAAGGCAAGTGCTAAGCCTGTGTGATCTGGGAGATTCCAGGAGGCTCTCATTGCCACCTGGAACTCTGCAATGTGCCACTGCCACTGCTCCCAGCAGGGGTCAGCTGTCTTGCCATTTGCCCACCCTCCCACCCAGCAGTAAGGGCCCGGCAGGCCTCCTGGGATGGGAGAACTTGGGGATGCAAGGACTGAGCTGGCATTGCTCCTCCAGCGCCTGCCTCCACTGGTCATTGGAATCTGTCTGGGGTGGTTTGCCTGGGACAGTCAGGGAGCTCTGACATCAGACCTGAAGGCCAAGATGCAGGCGGGGAACACTCGGGTTGGTCCTCTGCCCCGGTTCTCAGGGGGACCTGGGGCTGTGGAATGTCAAGTGCTGGACACACCCTGGCCCAGCTCCACTCGCTGAGACCTCCTGGGCTGGGGGCCAAGCTGCTGTCCGCCCTCCGCTTCTCCGCCCTCTGCCTTCACCAGTTCCCCACAAGCCGCCGGCCGCACTTGCCAACCAAGCCAGATGCTGCTTTGGGGAAAATACCTTCTGGAGTTTGTTGTCTGAGTCCTCCCAGCTGACACCCACAATGAAGAAGATGTGTCAGGATAAATGGAAAAATCTTTTCATACATATTTGGAAAAAGACAAAAGGGAGAAGAAAAAAAAAGAACTAGCCCCAAACTCCCAGTGTTTAGGAGTATTTTAGTGATTACTGCTAACCAATGGGGGATGAGTGTCTTTCACATTCATCACAACAGCGGGATCCCAGCCTAGCAGCCAGGGGTCCGTGCCTCCTCTTGGGGCTGCCTGCTTAGAGAGGACCCTTCCTTCGCCCTCCGGCTGGGGGAGAGGACAGACCTGCCCCAGTTGCCAAAGGAACCCAGGGCGCATGTGCAGGTGCCAGGCTGCCCTTTATCCATAATGCATAATTGTGCCTTTAAACTCAGCTGCCTTGGGACTTTATTATAAGTGGAGCACAGGCTAAAGTGGCTTTTAGGGGAGCCCCTGGGAGAAGTGTAAAGAGGCCCCAGGGACCAAGGAGCTAACAGAATAGTGCTTGTGTCCCCACAACCAGAAGAGAGTGACACACCTAGGGCTGGAAGGCCCAGGGGATAGAGCATCTCCCTCCCAGGGGCTCAGCTACGGGGAGACAGGGCCTCTTAACGCGGGGCAATGTAGTCAGCTGTCTTGGGTACCCTCCATGAAAGGGGCCCTTATCAAAGGAGCTCACCACCCATGGACAGTGCCTTCGTCTCCCTGATGACAGTGCCCGTTCTGGCCATACTATCTCTGTGCAGCCTGGACACAGAGCTGCTGCTCCCTGCTCCATGAATGCCTGGCCTTCTCGCCTGCTGTCCTGTGAGGTCACCTGCCTGACTCTGGGGCCTGGTTCCTGCCTGTCTTGGATCATAGTCACAACAGATGAACTCGGTCCTGGAGGGGATGATGGTCAACGGGGGCAGGAACTGTGCCCCATGTACTTTTCAGAAGGTGCTCTTTGCTCTGGGGCCTCTGTCCCAGGAGAGAGGCACACAGATGCCCTTCCTACTCCTTGGCAGCTGACACCCTTTAGTTTCCACAGTTGGTACTATCACATAGAAGGAGGCCTTCGGAGAAGGTTGGTGTGTGGAGCGTAGGCTGCACATGAATGATGGTGTGTGTGATGAGATATCTGTCTCCAAGCATGGGATGGAGGCCACAGGGACCTTGACCAAGACATTGGAGCAGCATTTGTTGTTGGCCTGTGTATCAGTCAGCGATCTCCTGAGAAACATAACCAATGGAGCTATAAGAGATTTATTATGGACATTGGCTCACAAAATTATGGAGGCTGAGGAGTCCCACAATCTGCCATCTGCAGGCTGGAGACCCTAGAAAGCTGGTGGTGTGATTCAGTCTGAGTTTGAAGGCCTGAGAACCAGGAGCTCTGATGTCTGAGGGCAGGAGAAGATGGACGGCCCAGAGAAAGAGTTCACCCTTCCTCCACGTGTTTGTCCTCGTTGGGCCTTCAGTGGATTGAATGATGCCCTCCAACATTGGTGAGGACCATCTTCTTTACTCAGTCCCCTGACTCAAATGGTGATCGCTTCCAGAAATGCCCTCAAAGACACCCCCAGAAATCATCTATTACCAGCATCTGGGCATTGCTTAGCTCAGTCAAATTTGCACATAGAATTAACCATCACAACCTGCCTTTTCCTCAGATATTGGAAATATTAACTGCTTCTGGAAGGAGGTAGGGACCCGGACGGCTGGAGGCTGGGCTGTGCAGACCCTGCTTGGAGAAGGCACTCCCTCTCTGTCTCCACCCCATCAGGAACGGGGCTGGAATGATGTTCGAACACCTCTGGAATGTGAAATTCGCCTTAAATTGTGACTCGGGTCCTCTTGGGAATGTCAATTTTGATTCAGTTCTACCTAAAATGTTGTGTTCTGGACACATTTCTAAAGAACTAATTTAGAAAAATGGGTGTCCAATATAAACACCCCGAAAGGAAGGCTGGTTGAAAAGCAAAGATTTAGCTTCCTGACACATGTGTGAGTTACACTTGGCTTTGCAGGCGACTGACAGAATTCACCAGGTTCTTCCTCCCATCTCGTCCCGGGCTGCTCGAATTCTCTTTGAGGAGCAGTTCTGAAGAGTAAATACGATCCACTCATTCATTACCTCAGTTGACGGATGTAGTGGGTTGAATGGTGGTCCCCAAAAGATATGTCCGTGTCCTAAATCTTAGAACCTGTGAATGTGACCTTACTTGGAAAAAGGGCTTTTGCAGATGTAATGAGGATATGATCTTGAGGTGAGCCCTAGGTCCAATGACAAAGGTCTTTACAAGAGACTGGGGAGAGGAGACCCACAGAGGGGCAGGTCATGTGAAGACAGGCAGAGAATGGAGGGACGCACCACCACTCCAGGAATGCCGAGGGTTTCTAGCAGCCACCGGAAGCCGGGGGAGAGGCACGGAATAAACTGTCTCCTCTGAGCCTCCAGAAGGAACCAGCCCAGCAGACATCCTCATTTCAGACTTCTAGTCTCCATAGTGTGAAAAAAAATAAACGTGTGATATTTTAGGCATCCCCAGTTTGTGGGAATTGGTTGCAGCAGCCCTAGGAATTGAATACCATGGACTCAAGGGGGCCCAGGTGCAAAGCACTGGCTTCACCACTCAGATGAACACAACAGGGGAACAGTGTGGGGGTGACCAGCTTCCAGGGAGCTTTCTCTCTAGAGAAAGAGACAGATTCCAACAGAGAATTGTGTGAGGAGGTTTCTGAGGAGAAGCAGGTCCCAAAGGACGAACTTTCTCCTTCCAAACCTGAGCCTCATCTTAATATGGCCTCACCATGAGCCCCTTGCTCGGCCCACAGGCCTGCCAGCACCGTTCATCCCCACCCCACAGCCAGCCCACCTCCAACTCAGCCCCGGTTCTCTCCTCCGAGGCACACTGGAACCCGTCCACTGCCCCTTGTCTTGGGGCTTCCTTCTGGCCGAGCCACCGCCTCTGCTCCGGATGGCTGAAAACCCTCCTGTAACAAATGAATGTCCCTTGTTGGTTCTGGTCACCTACATCTGCTCCAATGCATTCTCCCTCTCTCTCTGATCTGTGCCAATGTCAACACTTCACTCCCCTAGCTGCTCAGGCACTGAGGATCAAATCTCAATGCCCAGACGTGGCCAGCCTGTGGGATCTGGCCCCTGCCTGCCTCTCTGTACCCTGGGAAGCTGGCCACGTGGGTCACTTTCCTCTCCCAGACTCACCAAGACCATCACACACATGGCTTGCTCTCTATCTAGAAAGTTCTTCCTTTGACTCATGGGTCTGAATTCTACAATAGGTCTCAATCTCAATCTCTTTGTTTCAAAGCAAATGTCACCCACCTTCTTAGGCTTTTCCAGATGCCCACTTGGGAGGGCACACCTCTATCTTATATACCTTCCTCCTTAGCTCTTACCTCCACAGTTCCACAGTGACTGGAGGGGTGAGAACGTTTGATGTCTGTCTTTTACACACACAGCAAACCCCAGCCAGGCAGCGGCCATCTCTGATTTATTAAATTCTAATTCTCCACCACCTAATTAATGTAGGGCCTAGGATACAGAAATGCTCAATAAATATCTGTTGAATGAAAGAAAAATGAAGAGGTTCCTTGAGCCATATGGGGGAGGGGAGGAGTAAAAATCCTCTGGGCTCTGGTGTGGCAAACTTCTCCTGAGATCCTACAAGTTTATCATCTTTTGAGGCAGCGTTGGTTTTTTTTTTCTCTCTCTCTCTCTCTCTCCTCCAAAAGCCTCATTTTTAAAGGTTGCTTTTTTTCTCCTATGGAGTAAATATGTGCAATTAACCCTTAGGGTAGCAGAAGAAGAAGGTTGGGTTTAGTTGAATAGTGAGCTTGCAAAGGTCAGACCCTCCCACCCGAAGGAAAAACTCCCTGTTAACAAAACATCTGATAAAAGGTAAAAGGCATTTGCAGAAGTAAATTGGTTGCTATAGCAACCCACCATGGTTCTCCCCCAGAAGAAAAACATAGAAAGAGGAGAAGGGGATGGTGGTGGCTGGGAAGTCAGCTAACAATGGTTAGAAGTTGCTGTTCAAATAGAATTATGGGACAAGATTGTGAAAGGTCTCATGTTCCCAGCATAAAGTGACGTTTTGCAGGCTTGTCTTGGTTTGGGCATGGGGCCCCCATGCCCACCCTGATTCTTATTTGCATCACCTTCTGGGCTGGCTTCTGTGGGCGATGGAATGATCAACGCCTGTCAGATGGTGCCTCCTGCCCTTCTCAGTGTTGTTCACCAGCTCCCGTATTAAATGCTTCTGGAAACCGGCTCTTTAAAGAGACCCCGGGCTGGGCCCTTTGGTAATGAGTCATCATTTCTCAAACCCTCTCATCAGAAACTCAGATTTTTAAAATCCATATGTGGATTTTGAAAGTGGAATCCACTCATCTGTGCCAAGGGAGTTCACTGAAGTTATCAGAGTGGGGAGGGAACGAGGGAACTTTCAGAGGTGATTCTCGGCGGTGCCTTTGGGGTTCGTGGGGGTAGACAACCCACTTACGGGGTAGAAGGTCAGCAGTGGGGTGCCAGCTGCAGGGCTGTGGGAGGGTGGGCTCAGGCGCCATCACCTGGCCCGGGTCGGAGGAAGCGTGGTGGCCCCAGCAGCCCAGCCTCAGCTGATTTTCTCTGAGCAGATTATCTGTTGAACATGTGAGTCTAAGACTGCATTTTTAAGGGGTTCAATGGTGGCCAAAAGGTACAAAAATGTTCCTGTTGAAGTCTCTTGGTGGGTGGTACACTTCCCATGAAGTTTGGGGGTTCATTTTATTTATTCATCTTTGTTCAACGTGCATTCATTGAATCCCGTCTGTGGGAGGCAGAGTACCAGCTCTCCAGAGATGCTCACCTTCCTAATCCCTGGCACTTGTGAATATATGAATCATGTTACACGATCAAGGGGGATGCGGTTGCAGGTGGAATTAAGAGCGTTGATTAGCTGACCTCAGGATAGGGAGAGTATCTATACTGCATTACCTGGGGCCCAGTGTAAACGTGGATGAGGGGCGCTCACGGGGAGGTCGGAGGGACAAGGTGGAGAACAGGTGGGCCTCCGGTGCTGGCTGTGAAGGCGGAAGGGGGCTGCAGCTGGGGAAGGTGGGTAGCCTCTAGATGCCAGAAAAAACAAAGAAGCAGACTCTCCGCTGGAGCCTCCTGCCAGTGCCTTGATCTTAGCTCTGTGAGAGCCATTGAAGACTTCTGACCTTCAGAACTTTCAGAACTGCTGGATGATACATTTGTGCTGGGTTTTTTTTTAAAGCATTTTAATTTTATTTATTTATTTTGTGACAGAGACAGAGAGAGGAACAGACAGAAAGGGAGAGAGATGAGAAGCATCAATTCTTCGTTGCAGCTCCTTAGTTGTTCATTGATTGCTTTCTCTTATGTGCCCTGGAGGGGGGGGGGCTACAGTGGACCGAGTGACCCCTTGCTCAAGCCAGCGACCTTGGGTTCAAGCTGATGAGCTATGCTCAAACTAGATGAGCCCACACGCAAGCTGGCAACCTCGGAGTTTCAAACCTGGGTCCTCTGTGTCCCAGTCTGACTCTATCCTCTGCGCCACTGTCCAGTCAGGCAAATTTGTGCTGTTTTAAGCCACTAAGTCTGTGGTCATTTAAAAAAATATATTGATTTTAGAGAAAGAGGAAGAGGAAGAGAGAGAGAGAGAGAGAGAAAGAGAGGGGAGCACCAGTTTGTTGTTGCACTTACTCATTGTGTTTGTTAGTAAATTCTTGTATGCGCCCAGAACAGGGATCAAATCAGCAGCTTTGGAGCTTCAGGATGACACTCCAACGGACTGAGCTGCCCAGCCAGGGCAGTTTGTGGTTGTATGTTACAGCAGCCTCAGGACACCAGTATGCCCTCTAAGCGCCAAGCCTTGCACTGGATTCTGGGGTGGAGAGCGTCGTGTGAGGCATGCTGCTTACCCTGGCCTGGGTAACAGTCCTGAGATGGGGGTGAACGGGAACATCATCAGCTGAGGCCCAGGGGTGTAGATGGTGGGGTGCTCTAGGTGCTGTGGGGGTGCTGGAGGGCCGTGCTCAGAGCAGGCTTCTCGGAGCCAGCTTTTGAGGAATGGACTTGAAGGAGATGTTAGGGAAAAGGGGCTGGGGAAGGACACCCAAGACAGAGGGAGGGGTGAACCAGCTGGGGTGGCAGAGAACGCGCCCCTGGGAGAAGTGGCCCGGAGCGCCGCAGGGGTGCCCACGGAGGGCTGGGAGCCAGGGGCGGACAGGCTGGCGTCAACCCGAGCAGAGAAATCGACAGAGCCTGTCCAGTGGGTCAAAGTGGAAGGGTACCAGGCACAGGGCCTGGCAGGGTCCCCTCCTGGAAAGGAGCCGAGGCCTCTCTCCACCCTCCACTCCCCTGCCCCCGCATCAGTTCCCAGCCCAGCCAGGTCAGGAGCCCTTGATACTGCTTGACCTGCTTCAAAGAAGTGGTCGGAATTCTGCAGACCGGCCCTGCCCCTGTTGCCTGTGAACAGTCTCCCCTTCTCCACTGGCCAGGGCGCCAGGAAAACGGCCAATGGAAGTGAAGCCGCGGTCACAGGAGGAGCACTGCGCCTGCCATCCCTTCAGAAATTAAATGTAAACTGTAAAAATCAGTTCTTGAAGGTGTAATTGCCCCTGTTGCCTGTGAACAGTCTCCCCTTCTCCACTGGCCAGGGCGCCAGGAAAACGGCCAATGGAAGTGAAGCTGCGGTCACAGGAGGAGCACTGCGCCTGCCATCCCTTCAGAAATTAAATGTAAACTGTAAAAATCAGTTCTTGAAGGTGTAATTGCCATTACTTTCTAATAAAAAAAGAGGGATGAATGCTGTGATGGATTGTGAGCCAGAATGAGGAGAGCCATTGGAAGAATTCTGCAAGCCTGCTGAGAAAGCACTCCCCGCGGAGCCGGGGGGCTGCCCGGCGGCTCGGCTAGCCGGGATACAGCTGACCAGCAGGCCGCCTCCAGCCTGGGGGCTGCTCTGGAGTCCTTCCTCGGCGGCCAGGCCTGGGCGGCACGAGATGGGGAGGAGGCGCCTAGCCAATCCGAGGCTCATAGGGTTAAGCAGTTTTTCCACTAACACTGAGTTAGTGGCAGAGTCAGGATTCACACCTTCATTTCTGGTCTGTCCGCCAATCTCCCCTCCACGCCACTGGGCACTGCCCCAACCTCTACTGCACACTCCTCAAGGATCCTCGTCAGACTGGTCCTGGGGTGGGGTTGCTCTCATGTGGGCAAGGTTTGGGTATTCGGTGTGGTCACTCGCAGAAGCAGTGTTTCCCCGTTGCCTTCAGAGCTGGGTGTTCTCTCTACCAGGCCCTCTTCCTACATCAGCGCGTGGCTGCTAAATGGAACAAGAAAATGCAGAAGAAAGGACTGGCATTGATCCTGGTCCTGGAACCTCTCCCCGTCCCTGGGTTTTCTCTCCCATCTCCTTCTGGCTTATCCACCTACCTGTTACCTGCACCCTCCAGCACCAGGCCTTGGAGACACAGTTCTCCTTCTCCAGAGCCCTGTTCTTTCGTTTGTGCCACAAACAGTGATTAAGCATTTGCCACTTACTGGGCGCTAAGCTAAAAATACGAGTCCAAGACCTGAGTCTGCCTTCAGGAAGCTTTCAGCTGAGGAGGGGAGACAGACAAGCAAACAGGTGACAAGTGACAAGTGCTGGGATGGCAGCAAGGCGGGCGGAGGGCTTCCAGGGAAAGGGCTCTTTCCTGAGTCCAACAGAACTGGGGACAGTTCCTGGGGGAGTGGACATTTATACAAACTCTCAAAATCATGGGAAGAGCAAACTGGAGCCTTCTGGGGCAGGTGCTCAGCTCGTGCACAGGTCTGCCTAGGGCGGGGAAGGAGGAACACTTGGGGCCCTGCCAAGGGCAGCAGGGGCCCAAGCTGGCAGGAGGGGAGGGTGCTGAGGCTGGAATAGGCACAGAGATTTACATCTTGTCTTGAAAGCCATGGGATGTCAGTGAAGGAATTTAGAAGCAAGAGACTAAGCGACAAGACAGACCTTTCAAGGAGGTCGAAGCCAGTGTCTGCATGGAGGAAGGGGCTCCAGTGGGAGACCCTGAGCAAGGGATTGTGGGTGTCTGGGCGAGAGAAGGTGCTAGCTTGGGCTCGGTAAGGGCAGTGGGGACACAGCGATGGAGAGCCGTTTGGGCTTATTATAGAGGTGGTGCTGGGAGTTCTCAGACAGAGATTTGCCTGAAATGAAACTCAGAAAGAAACAAAAGAGGTAAAGCAACCATTTAAATGCCAGACTCCTTCCTGATTCCTCCTGGTCCCCACGGTACGCTGCCATGTCTATTTTCATGCCCTGTCTTGAGTTTTCAGAACATGTCACTGGGATTCGAGTGAGCAACGCCATCCTGACACTTGTGTGATTCACGGTACCTGGGACCAGTGCTCGGGAAGCTAGTGTGGCCTCCACGGCTGCAGGCGTCTAATTGATTAACACATCAGCTGAGGAACCGCTGTTTCCTGAATGAAACCTAAAATTACATTTGACTGCAGCGCAGCTGAAGGGGCCTTTCATCCAAATGCATAAGCGGGAAGGGTGTGTGTGCGTGTGTGTCATGACTTCGGGGACAGTCGCCGGAGCTAGTAACTGCACCGTAGATCTGTTGCCCCCGTGTCTCCCCAGGTGGAGGCACGGACACGGGAAAAAGCAATGAGCCTCATGGGAGGCTCTTTAGAGAGTGACAACGGCCACTTGTCAGAAAACAGATTCCCCTGTACATGCTCACCCCTCGCAGCGGGGCTAAGATAATGAATGTTCTATGAGCCGCTTGCATCTGAAGGGAACTAATTGATTCCAATTTTCAGTTTACTGGATCCCGTAATTCTTTATTATGCTTGCTTTTATGACTTGGGAGGCTTTGGCGCTGAGTTGCTGTGTAACAGAAGGGCTGTGTAATCCACACGATAATCATTTATTCACCAGCAGGACAAATGGTGCTTTGTGTCGGTAAGAGGACGCCCAGCTCTCACCCTGTCACTCCTCCCATTCCAGACAGGTGTGTCAACCTCAGAGCTCTGTAAGCCGTCTCCCCCCTCAAAGGAGAAAGAAGGGAATGGGAAACCTCAAAGAAATTTCACAGATGAATCTGAAATTGCAGCTGTCTTTCCCCCTGGCATTCTAAGACGAATGGTAACATTTTGGGGAAAGTCATGCTTCAAGATTATTCCCTGGTGGCAGGTGGCTTGAGACAAAATTTATTCAAGGAGAAAGGATCGAGCTATGTCTGTACATGGGCAGGGGCAGGGTATTTTCCTCCCCAAAGCTGGCTGGGCACAGCTCCAGGAAGCCAGGTTAGGAGGCAGGTTTTTCAAAGACTGTTCTCTCCTCCTGCAAAAAATACAGAAAGTCAGCTCCTCCTGCAGCTGACTTCACAGGTTCCTGAATGCACGGCCTCATTCATTCACTCACTCATTCACTCTCTTACTCCACACACATTTATCAAGTCCCTGCAGTGTGTCAGGCACTGGGGATATAGAGATGAATAATACACGTGGCCCTGTTGTCAGGAACTGACTTTCTGGCCAGGGAGGAAGGAAAAATAAAGCAAGGCAATAAAAGAGCAATAGAACAGGGTTCAAGCAAGGGAGGGAGCAGGGACAGAGCAGGACGTGATGAAGTCTCCCAAATCTGAGCGGGCTCTGAGCTGGGGCAGGGGAACAGTTTGCAAAGGCTTGTGGGGTAAAGGCAGAGGGCAACCTTAGGGAGCTATGAGCAGAGGATCAAGAAGAGAAACGGCTGAGGTTTGTTGAGCCAAATCACGAGGGCTATGCCTGCCTGGCTAAGCAGTTTAGGTTTTATTCTGAAGGCAATGGGGATCCAGGATAAATTTTTAAGCCAAAAAGAGACACTACCCAATGTGCAATGTATGCATTTTAGAAAGAGCCCTCCGGCGGTAATGGAGAGAGGTTTTGGAGCGGGAGATGGGGTCCCTGGAGCCCTGACCTCAGATGTGGGCAGTGAGCATGGCGATGGCGAGGGGAGGGGGAGGAGGGGAGACACCCAGGAGATAAAATCTCCAGGGCTTGGTGATTTAGGAGACATGAAAGGTGAGGGAGCGGATTTTACTCCTGGAGCCTAGCTTGGGGAGCTACATAGGAATGCTCTTGGCAGCCAGGGATGGAAACCTGACAGGGACTTAATCAGTAAAGGCATTTAATTATCTCACATATTGAGGAGTCTGGAGGTGAGCCATCTAGGGCTGGCTCAACATCTCAATAGTGTCATTAGTGACCTAGGATTTTCTTTCTTTCTGCTCCCTGTTTTCAACGTATTGACTTTTAAACCTCATGGCTGCAAAAGAGCTGCTGCACCTCCAGACATTTTCATGGCATTCAAGCAGGAAGAAAGGGAAAGAGGTGGCCATAGCCATCCCTGTCTGTTCCCTTTAATCAAGAAAACAAACAAACAAAAAACTTTCCCAGAAGCTTCTGCTTCTAAGTCAATGGTCACCCCTAGCTACAAGGAGGATGGAAAGGTAAGTTTTTAACTTTTCCAGCACCAACAGTGGAGGCAAATAAGGAAGAAAGGAACTGGGTCAGCAGTGTCACCCCCAGGATGGGAAAGTTAAGGGGAAAAGCAGTGAAGTCCCATGCCCTGAGGTCAGAGGGATGTGGGAGACAAAGCAGCCTCTATCCCAGAGGGTTGTGGGGAGGTAGGACCCGGCTGGCGGACGCCTGGTGCACAGGTACGAGGTTGGTTGTCTCACACCCACTCCTCGCCCTTCCCCTGCTCTGTGTGGCTGTGTTTCCCTGGCCCCCAGCTCATTCCACTGCTGGGAGGTTCTGGAGGAGATTGGAGGGCAGGACGAAGAAGTCAGGTGCTACCTCCCCCCATTTCTGTCTCTAGGGGCTGCATCCCCTTGCAGGCCTGCCTCCTTCCTGCCTGCTGTGGCTCCTCTGGTTGACCCCAGGACTTCCCTTCTTTGTCCCTCCTGCCTCCCGGGGAAGGTGGCTTCCTGCTGGTGCTAAGCTCTGCATCTCCTGACTATATATTGCAAGTTCGGCTTCCTGTGTAACCAGTTCCCTGGATCACATTCTCTCTATTTGAAGCGTTCAGAATGGTTTATGCTTTCCTTGTTGGACCCTAACTGAGCCACCTATGTTTGAAGAGGGTTGGGGGTCTGGGAGGGTTTGTTTCCAGATAATGGTCACAGGAGTCCCCAGTAAAGACAGTGGAAGAGGGAGCAGCAGAGGCTGACAGGGGTGAGAGGCTAGATCGGAGGATCCTTGGTGGGGAGCATCAGTAGGCTGAGGGTGGGGCATACCGGATGCAGGCGCAGCTGCCTCCAGGCTGTGCTGGGCCTGCCATGATTTGCTGTCCTGGAGCTGGTGGTGATGGGGCTATCGTTACTGCTGACACACAGAGTGAACTGGAAACGTGGCAACTGTCCAGTGTGAGTGATCTGCTTGATCAACAGAGTGAGGAAAAAGGAAGGGTTTCTCCATTTGCATTCTCTGCTTGGTGACCATATTCCTGCTTCCTGAGAATCTGCTAAGACAAGGCTACTGAGAGGAGACTGTGGGAAGCTCTGATAAGGCTCAAATTGGGGAAATCAGTTTTACCCATCAGGACATGCTCTGTTATGCTGCAATCACAGGCAACCCCCAAATCTCAGAGGTCTAATGTCACGAAAGTCTATTTCTCACTCATGCCATGTGCCCACTTGAAATGCCCTCATGGAATGCACTTGAAAAGTCCATGTGGTGGCTCTGCTCCTCTGTCATCCCGTGACCTATGTGGTCACACGTATCCATGAGGAATCATAGCAAGCTGTGCACCAGCTCTTAAAGTTTCCACTCAGGACAATTGTCACTTCTGCCCATGTTACATTGGCCAAAGCAAGTCACATGTGCCCAGGAAGAGAAGAAGTGGAATCTTTGTGAACAAACTTAATTAATGCATCCCAACAGGAGTGGCCAAGAGTTGCCAGCCAACTATGCTGCTGTTGCTGCTGCTTTGTAGAGGTGTATAAGGCCAGGGGCCGCCATCGTGGCCATTCACATGTAGGTTCCCATTTGATTCGGACAGACAGTAATGAAACAACAGAGCCAATCACTGGCGGGCCATCCTTTATTTCTGCTCGCAACTGGCGGGCGAGAAAATACACACGGGGCAAACACTTCCCTTTCCATTCAGGGCTCCCAGAGCCACTGACTTTCTCCGTTTTTTCCTAGAATCAAAGGCCTCACCAGCCTCACTCAGTCCCCTCTGCCTGCCTCCATTTTGGCTGCCTCCTCCCCTCCAACCACGTGGCTTCTCTCTCCTCCACACAACGTGGTCTCTCCTCTTCAAAATGGCCTCCTAGCTCCTCCTTTTAAAACCTTTCGGTGGGACAGTCCCTGCCCCAGCACACATTAGCATAACCAAGCCCCTTCCCAAGCAGGAAGGTAATTAATATTATCACCTAGGCGACGGCCATTCACATGGGCAATGCCATCTTTAACAATCAAAGTGAGCAAAACCAAATTACACAAATTTTACAACTTATTTGCCCAACAAGGTGAAAGTCACTCACACTTTAGTAGAATTAGAGCACCCACATTGAGGAAGTAGGCCTGTATGTGTTCACTGGAATGTAAACTCTAGGAGGTTTGGCAGCTCTGTTTATTATGATCACTGATGTATCTCAAGCAACTAAAACAGAGACCAGCACACATGAGGGGCTCAACAAATTTTTTGTGGCGTTAATTATTAATTCCTCAAAACTCACAACTGCCCCCATAAAGCGGGTGTTGTAATTATCTCCATTTTACAGGTGGAGAAGCAGAGGGTCAGACAAGTTAGTAAATCGCCAGAGCTGAACACGTGGACTCCCAGGTCGGCACGGGAGAGCTGGGAGCTCATCTCCTGTCCCTTGGGTATGTTTCTCCCTTTGTGGCAAGATGCTGCTGGAACTTCCATCTGCAGCAGGGATTCCTTGACCATCGCCATGCAGTTGGCTTCTGATAAGGACCGACCCTACAAGACACTGTGTTGGTGCCGGCCGTGGCCCTTGAGGAACTCCCAAATGGGACCCCGCAAGACAAACTTTCAGCGATGAGGGAAAAGGCACCCCACGGAGAGTGACGAAAGGGAAAGACAGCATCATCACAAAGTGCTCACAGCACAGCAGTCAGTGCCCCCAGGCCTCTGTCAATCACCCGGGTGGGGGGTGTCAGCTGGTTTGCCCCTGGGCCATTGGTTCCTCTTTCCGTGGGCCACAGCACCCCATGCCCAGTGAGGACCCAGTCTCCCGTGGCGGGCCTGCTGATCTAGGCGCCCTGTTCTCTGCTGATCAAGGAGTGGGGGTCTCCAGAGGCTGATGTGAGGACATGGACCCCGCCTGGTGTTGGCTCCCTGGAGCAGGTGTTCGTGCGTGTGGGCTTCCCTGCTCCTGGACCCCTCCTCAGTCCTGTGAACACCGCCCTACCCCCACCCTATAAATCCCTTTCTGCAGAGCCTGGCCCGAGCTGCAAGCCATCTGAGTACAACCCAAACCACCTAACTGACGAATGTGGTCACTAATCTCAGAGCTGGAGGGCAGCTCAGGGACCATTTGATCCATCCCTTTCATCCTGCAGCCGAACAAATTGAGGCACCAGAGTAAACTGAAGTCTAGAGAGTGGACATGAGGGCAGGCAGGCTGAGGGCTGTCTGTGAGTCAGCTGAATTTCTAAGCATCCCCTCTGACTCAACACCCCAGGATGAGGGTTATAGCATCCGCATTTTAGGGAGAGGAAAGCCAAAGCACCCAAGTGCTGAGCAACGTCCCCCAAGTCACACAGACAGCTTCAAAGTGGCAGGCCCGTGTCCGAACCCAAGCAGTTTGGTTTCAGAGCTCGAGCTGACCCCGTCCCCAACCTCCATGTATTCTTCCTGCTGTGCCTTCCCCGCCGGGGCAGATATCAGCGCTGGAACCTGGGGCCCCTGGGGTCTGCACAGGTCCGGCCACAGGTCCTGATTTAATCTGTGGCTGGCAGGCTGATGTCAGACTCCTCTGTGATTCTTCCTTCCCACCCTCCTTTCCCTCCTTTTCCCTCCGGGTCTGCTGAGGTTCCCACCTTTCTGTTTTAAAAGCTGTTTCTTGAGAGCCCATTGTGCAATCAGGGGATGCAGGTGTCTACCGAGGGTCACACGGGTGTCCCCGGCTGTCACGGTCAGGAGATCTTGCCCATTCCCAGAGGGCCCAGGCCTGAGAGCCTCACGGAGCCCCCACCAGACGCCTAGGGAGCAGCCCTGCCCTGCCCTGTGGGCGCCGTGTAGGCTGTGCCATCGGGTAGGCACCACAGAGCAGTTCCCTGTCATGGTCAGGAGATCTTGCCCATTCCCAGAGGGCCTGAGAGCCTCACGGAGCCCCCACAAGATGCCTAGGGAGCAGCTCTGCCCCTGCCCTGTGGGCGCCGTGTAGGCTGTGCCATCGGGTAGGCACCACAGAGCAGTTCCCTGTCATGGTCAGGAGATCTTGCCCATTCCCAGAGGGCCTGAGAGCCTCACGGAGCCCCCACAAGATGCCTAGGGAGCAGCTCTGCCCCTGCCCTGTGGGCGCCGTGTAGGCTGTGCCATCGGGTAGGCACCACAGAGCAGTTCCCTGTCATGGTCAGGAGATCTTGCCCATTCCCAGAGGGCCTGAGAGCCTCACGGAGCCCCCACAAGATGCCTAGGGAGCAGCTCTGCCCCTGCCCTGTGGGCGCCGTGTAGGCTGTGCCATCGGGTAGGCACTACAGAGCAGTTCCACGGGGCGGGGGCCCCTGCAGAGGCTTCCTGGCCAGTGGCATCAACCCCGTCCTAGGCACGAGGAGGGAACCACCTGCCTGTGGAGGCCTTTGCAAGGCTCCTGCTCCCTGTCTCCTCACTACCTCATTCTCCCCAGGTAGCCCCCACTTCCAAGCCCTCAGCCTGGCCTCTCACAGCCTCCCGACCAGCAGGGACAAGTCCCGGTCCTTCTGTCCCCTGTAAGCTCCAGCTTCAGGGTCCTCACCACATGCTTGGAGAAGCTCTCGTCCCCTCATCCACATTTCCCGAAGGGAAGGGGTGAGCCCCGGCCTGTGTGAGTCCCCGCAGTCCAGCCAGGGGAGATGGGCCTCTTGCCCTCTTCCCCAGGAATCGTGTTCCCTTCCCTCCAGCTGTAACCTCTCTGGGGGAAGCCCATACAGATGTCCCTCAGTTGGCAGGCCTTCGACTGTGCCCCTCGTGAAGAAGGAAGCCCCAGATTCTGCACCAGGGGACACTGTTTGTTTCCTAAGTGTCGGTGTGCATCGGCACACGGCTTGTCCAGCACTCTCCAGACCGGAGAGCAGAGGCAAGGGCTCATGCTCTATTCTCCAGAGGATGGGGGCACTGTCTAGTTACCCACCCCCGTCACCTGTACCATAGGTATTTAGGGAGCAATGACAGGGTGTGTGATAATGCACAAGTCAGGTCTCACCTCTGTTAGCACTGAGCGGGGCAGTCACGCATTAAACATGCAATGACAGGCAGAGGCCATGAGGGTACATGGGACCTCTCTGTACTATTTTTGCAAGTTCTTGTTAGTCTATAATTATTTCAAAGTAAAAAACCTAAGAAAAAGGGGAAACAATTACAGAAGGGTGAGGGTGGAACCTCCGTCCATCCCCCCATCCTCCCCACTGGCTCAGTCACCCCTAGCCACCACTTCAGATTCTTACAGAGCCTTCCAGAATTTATTTTTGCATATACAAGCAAATGCAAATAGAAATAATGGTTCCTCCCTAAATTTTATATAAAAATAGTATAACACACTTTTCTGCTCCTTGGCTTATTCACTTAATAAACCCTAGAAATCCTTCCATTTCAACACACAGAGGGCTTCCTGGCTATTTTTACATGTGCACATGAGTCTACGGTACGGTCTACTATGTAATGTTCAACCAGTCTCCTTCAGATGAACATCTAAATCACTTTGCTGTTTCAAATAGCGCTGCAATGAACAGCCTTATGCAGATACCATGTTTACCTCCCCGGAAGTGCAATCACTGGGTCTTTTGCTTGCTTATCTCATGATCGAGGGGTAACACTTGGGAAGAAGGCTGCCTCTGGCTGCAAGAGTGTCAGCTTTGCAGCCAGACCATCCTGGATTGGAATCCCGGCTCTGCTACTGATGAACTGTGTGGCTCTGGGTAAGTTCCTTCACCTCTCTGGGCCTGGGTTTCCTCATCTTAATGTGGGAGTTGACTCAAGACCTGTTTCCAAACGTTGCATGCTTAGCGTGGTGCTGGTATGTGTTTATGGCTGTCAGAATGTTAGACCCTTCCTGCCATGGCTTCCACAGGGACCGAAGTGAAAAATGTGCATATGCTGATTGTCAAGGAAAGCTCTAAGAACTTGCTCCATCTGGCACCCTCCCATCCAGCCAGATAATACCACCCTAGGAGGGGAAAGAAGAGAGACAGCCCTCTGATAGGTGGTTCACTGGGTGCCCACTGGCCCTGCTCTCCCTGCTGAGGTCACCCTATACCAAGGGTTTCCTGGGGCCTCCTGACGTTCAGGTCCCAGTCTTGGTTGGAAAATAGGGTTTTTGCATTCAAGGCTCTGTCAGGGCAGGATGCCCAGGCCTGCTCTGGACGGCGGGGGTGGGGGGTGGGGGTGGCTTTTTCGCTGATGTATGCTGTCATGGGACCTGAGACCCAGAGCTGTTTTAGAGGACATCCTGGTCTCTGCCAAGCAGGAGGATGGCTCAGTGTGAGATCGTGAAAGCTGGGCTAAGCAGACCTGGAGACAGTGTGACCGGACAGGTCGCTTTACCTCTGTGAGCTTCGGGGTCCTTCACTGGACGGGTCAGCTCACACTACTTGTCCCCAGAAGCTCTCCATGCATCATCTCGCTGAATCCTCACAACGACCCTGAGAGACCGGCCTCTTCAGCAACCCCCTTTAGCAGATAAGAAAACTGAGGCTGAGAAAGTCCCGTGGTGAGTAAACAGCAGATGGAGAAATCCAACCGGGATCTGTGCAACTCCAAAACCTGGGCTCTGTCTCCTCACAGGCCTTTCTACCAACACAAGGATTCATTCATCACCAACAGAGTCCACTAGGTCAGCGGGTGGCTGGTCAGCCAGAGGGTGGAGAGAAGTCCCTGCTGCACCGGGCTCAGAGCTGCTGGCCACCTCTGGAGGCTCCAGCTGCAAACAGCCTGAGAGCCTCCCCAGTGCGAGGCTGGCCAGGAAAGAACTGGGGAGAGATACACTTGGCAAAACACATTTGCATCTTCCTCACTGCTAATTAGTTTTGCGGAAAATTATTTATTTATCTATTTATTTTCACCAGAGAGCAATTGGGGCTGCGGAAACCTGGTGACATGTTTTACACGAAAAGGAATGAGAAGAAAATGCCACTCACTGCGGGGTTAATCATCTCCCATGTAGATAATGAGCAGGAATCTGGGGCCTGCAGGTGGGAGTGATTGGAGGACAGCAATACTCTTGGGCGTGACTCAGATGGGTCTCTTGCCCTCCAGAGGCCTGGAGAAACAGGCTCACAGCCCTGGCAGGAGTGGCCTATGAGTCACGTGACTGCTGTGGAGTTTGGGGCTGCCCCCCTCCCCACGCTCTTTTTTTTTTTTTTTTTTCTCTGAAGTTGGAAACAGGGAGGCAGTCAGACAGACTCCCGCATGCGCCGACCAGGATCCACCCGGCACGCCCACCAGGGGACGATGCTTTGCCCACCTGGGGAGTTGCTCTGTCACAACCAGAGCCATTCTAGCGCCTGAGGCAGAGGCCATAGAGCCATCCTCAGCGCCCAGGCCAACTTTGCTCCAATGGAGCCTTGGCTGCGGGAGGGGAAGAGAGAAACAGAGAGGAAGGAGAGGGGGAGGGGTGGAGAAGCAGATGGGCGCTTCTCCTGTGTGCCCTGGCCGGGAATCGAACCCGGGACTCCTGCACGCCAGGCCGACGCTCTACCACTGAGCCAACCGGCCAGGGCCTCCCCACGCTCTTGTTGGTGCTGTTCCCACTGCCTGGAGCTCCTCACTTTGTCTGCCTAGAAAATGCCTCTCCATCGCTCAAGTGCATCTCCTCTGTGAAAAGTTTTCAGACCCTCAGGGGTAGAATGCAGCCCTCCCTTCAGTGCCCTTTCTAGTCCCTTTTAGGGCCACCATAGCACCTGTAAAGGTGGTTTCCAGGTTCATCTCTTGACTGAGCATGGGGGGCACTCTGTAAGTTCTAGTTGAAGAAGGCATGGTCATATGAGGTGATGGCCACAGGCTGAGCTAGTGAGGGGAGGCTCCCCATAAGCGGGGCTCTGAGCCGGTACAGATAGTCAAGTGGCAGAGAGGGTGCCCTTAGCACATGGCTCACTTTCCTGGGGGTGTTCCCTTTCAGAATTAATCTCCCTGAAGGCAAAAATGACACTTTTGACATTGTGTCCCAGTCTTAGCACTGGTGTTCCTTGGGTAGCTGTGTTTTTGAGAGCCCTCTTTAGCACAGGTGTTCGCTATATACTTGCTGTAAGAATGAATGAAGACATTGTGCTATACCAGAAGCCAGTCAATGGGAAGATTCCAGGCACAATCTTTCATTCTCTATGCAATACTGGGTCAATTGCTTCCCCTTTCTGGGCCTCAGTTTTCTCATCTGTTAGTTCAGGCTAAGTGTGGTCTCTGGGTTCCTCTGTTTGTCGTGTTGAAGACTGCCCCTTCCTATGTTTGGAGAGCTTTCCGTGCCACGAGTTCCTTCCCCAACCCTCAGGGAGAAACCAGAACTCACTTCCCCAGCCTCCCTTGCAGCTTTGGTGCTGTCATGTGACCTGGACTCCACCAATCAGGCCTCACAGGCTTCCATTGGCAGAGACTTTGTAGGCTGCAGAGAAGCACTACTGAATATTATCATTCACTGGAGATAGAGCTTTCAGGAGAAATGGTGGTGCTGGTCCTGGTGGTGATGCCCACGTGGGGCACTGTGTGAGCCGAGGTGCTTATGTTCTACTGTGAGCCAGGGACGGAAGGCGCTACCCCCTCTAAGCCTGAGGGTTTGTACTGCCTTTTCTCCCCAGAGGCATATGCAGTCATATGTAGTCATGAGCTCTGTCCTTGTCTACAGAGCAACGCTTGTAACCATCACATGCTTCCCCACCTCTTCTGACTCTGCTCTTATCTCAATCCACTTGGAACTTGGCTGACTTTCAATGGAGAAAGATTAAAAACTCCAGATAGAAGAGTGATGTGCTGGGTGTTGTTCTAAGTGCTTTGACTGTATCATCTCATTTAACAACACTCTTAACGTTACTAATCCTATTTTACAGATGTGGGAACAGAGAGATCAAATATCTTGCACAAGGTTCTAGACACCTGGAGAAACCAGGATCCAACCTCAGCAAGGCAGCTCCAGGGCTGGCTCTCTTTTCCAAGTTTATAGGATTCACCTTACCCAGAGCCAGCTGAATATTTTTGTCCTTCATCCTTG
Organism: Saccopteryx leptura; assembly: GCF_036850995.1. Lineage (NCBI taxonomy): Eukaryota > Metazoa > Chordata > Mammalia > Chiroptera > Emballonuridae > Saccopteryx > Saccopteryx leptura. The sequence continues at coordinate 164,818,702 of NC_089507.1, forward strand.
GAAGAGAGCATGACTATTCTAGCAATGGCAAATCAGGTTCCCCTTGTATAAAAACCCTGATAGCTTAGTTGTGGTTGCCTGGATCACAGGCGTGAAAATGACCGGGCTCAGCAGCTGGCGGTTGATTAATAATGTCTGCCATCCAGAACAAGAAAGTGGCAGGTGGTTTACCTCAGATTTACTGTCTCTAGATTAGCCCGTTGAAATGTTGAGATCCCGGATTATCTGATCAGCTGCACCTTCCCCGGCGGTCTGTTCTTCCTCTCCCCTAGCATTAACTCTTAGCCCCCTTGTTCTTTTCTCCAGCATCCATACTCCTTCCCTTTGCTTCTTAGTGTTTCCTAAAATGCAGTCTCACTTCTCGTAGCCCACTGCCCTGCTCCTACCTCCCAGGTGGAATTGCCTGCAGTCACCCATACTTCACGGATCTTAATTTTATTGGAATCTTCCTGTGTTGAAATGTGTGATCCAACATTTAAGCATGCAGACCACCACGAGTCAGACCCCGTAAGGTGGGAGCAGGGGGGCTGGGGGCAGATCCATTGGTGGTCTCTGTCTCCTAGAGTCTAGCACAGAGCCCTGTGCAAAGTGCACACTCAACAATGATTAGGAAATAAGCAAATGAAAGAATAAAAGGATGGTGTTTTTTAAACATTTGTACATTTTATCAACTCTTTGTGAGCAGAGATGGTGTCATCTAATTCTCTTAGGTTCTTTTCAGCATGACTGTGGTGGACAATAATATTTCTAAAAATCTGTGGGGACAGAAACTGAGCTAATAAAACCTCTTTCACAGGTTGTTATTGAGCAATTTGAATGAAATAGAGAATAATAAATGCTTATAGCAAAAATTCAATAAATATTTGACTGTTACAAATAGTCACAATAACAATCATAATGCCACTTATTGATTTAGCCGCCTAAACTGTGCAGAAGTTATTTATTTTATGCACTACTCAATGCATCTCTTTTAATGTCAATATGAATATGTAATTTATATCAGTTAGCTTTGGCTGTGTAACAAACAATCCTAAAACCTAGTGGCTTAAAACAATAATGATTTACATACCTCAAATGGGTAAACTCTATAGTATGCAATTTATATCTCCATAAAGGTATTTGTTTAAAAAAAAAAAAACCAGTAACAAAAGGATTTTGCTTTTTGCTTAACACACCAGCAAACTGTTTTTCTTTAAAGATAATGTTTCACAGATCTCTAGGGCTCCCTGAGGATTTTTCAGGGAACCTGGGAGATCAAAACTATTTTCATAATAATAATAAGATGATTTTACTCACCTTTTTCAGACCTGTTCTCTCATTAGTATACAACAAAGTTTTCCAGAGGTCCCCTGGTCTGCAATATTGCAACATATTGATGCGGAAGCAGATACGAGAACCTCAGAATCTCTTATTAAGTCAGTTATTACTGAGATTTGCAAAAATGTAAAACAGTGTCAATTTCCTCAGTCAATTTTTTTGCTTTGTAAAATAGTTATTTTTGATTAAATATATTATTTATGTTAATGTGTAATAAATTTATTTTTATGACATTAAGTGAACTAATGTTTTAAAAATCTCTATCCTTTAATTTCTAAAATGGTTAGTCTTGATAAAAATAATGCCACATAAACAAAAGCTCTTTGGGACCCTTAATCATTCTTAAGAGTATAAAAGGGCCCAGAGACCAGAAAGTTTGAGAAATGCTTTTGTAAAGCAATATGCCAGTATGCTCCAAGCCTTGAGCATGGTGCTTTTCTTTAATCCAGCATTTCCATTTTAAAATAATTTGTCCCAAGGAAATATCAGTGATCTATCTCAAGATATTTCTGTAAGTTAATTCATCTTAATATTAAAACAGCAAAATGTAAAAACAATACAAATGGGCCCTGGCTGGTTGGCTCAGCGGTGGAGCGTCGGCCTGGCGTGCGGGGGACCCAGGTTCGATTCCCGGCCAGGGCACATAGGAGAAGCGCCCATTTGCTTCTCCACCCCCCACCCCCTCCTCCTCCCTCTCTGTCTCTCTCTTCCCCTCCCGCAGCCAAGGCTCCATTGGAGCAGGGATGGCCCGGGCGCTGGGGATGGCTCCTTGGCCTCTGCCCCAGGCGCTAGAGTGGCTCTGGTCGCGGCAGAGCGACACCCCCGGAGGGGCAGAGCATCGCCCCCTGGTGGGCAGAGCATCGCCCCTAGTGGGCGTGCCTGGTGGATCCCGGTCAGGCGCGTGCGGGAGTCTGTCTGACTGTCTCACCCCGTTTCCAGCTTCAGAAAAATACAATATATATATTAAAAAAAACAAACAAACAATACAAATGCCCATCCATAGGGAATTGTTTCAATAAATTGCTACAATGTAATAGAGTATATACAGTTAATAAAAATAATAGTAAAAAATAGTATTTTATTTTGACAAAAAATGTTTACAATTCAGTAAGTTAAAAACTAGGATACAGCCCTGGCCGGTTAGCTCAGCAGTAGAGGGTTGGCCCTGTGCGTGGAAGTCGCGGGTTCAATTCCCGGTCAGGGCACACAGGAGAAGCGACCATCTGCTTTCTCCCCATCCCTCTCCCCCTTCTCTTCCTCTTCCCTTCTCGCAGCCAGTGGCTCAATTGTTTTGAGTGTCAGCCCTGGGTACTGAGGATTGCTTGGTTAGTTTAAGTGTATCTTCCTCAGGTGCTAAAAATAACTCAGTCTTTGAGCATCAGCCCCAGACAGGGGTTGCTGGTGATTCTCGGTTGGGGCACATGTAGGAGTCTGTTTCTCTATCTCCCCTTCTCTCACTTAAAAAAAAGTCGTTTATCTACATATGCATAAACAAAATATAGAATGTTAACAGCCTTATTATATATTTTCTTTTTATAAAAATTTTATTCACCCCAATAAATTCAATAATTTTTTAAAAAAATAAAAAAATTATGTATCGATTTGAGAGAGAGAGGAAGGGATAGAGAGATATATCAATTTGTTGTTCCTCTTATTTGTGCATTCATTGGTTGATTCTTGTATATGTCCTGCTCGGGGATTAAATCCTAAATCTTGGAGTATTGGTAAAGCTCTCACCAACTGAGCTACCCGGGCCCAGGGTAGTATTATGTCTTTTCAAAATATTCTATAAAAACATGCATTGTTTTCTTAATTGAATATCTGGGAAGGAGCTCCAGTGGCACAGTTAGCGTGCAGTACTTATACAGAATATCTGGGGAAAATGTCATTAAAGATTAAAAAACAACAATGATTTCTTTTTCTTTTTTCTTCTTTTTCCAAGTGAGAGGAGGAGAAATAGACTTCCGCACATGTCCTGACCAAGATCCACCCAGCTACCCCTGTCTGGGGCCGATGCTCTGCCCATCTGGGGCCATGCTTGCAACCAAGCTATTTTTAGCACCTGAGGTGGAGGCGCCACGGAGCCATTCTCAGCAATTGCAGAGAAGCACTCAAACCAATTGAGCCATGGCTGCCGGAGGGGTAGGGGGAGAGAGAAAGAGAGAGAGAGAGAGAGAGAGAAAGGAGAGAGAAGCGAAGAGAGAGAGAGAGAGAGAGAGAGAGAGAAGCAGGGCAGTGAGGGGTGGAGAAGCTGATGGTCACTTCTCCTGTGCGCTCTGACTGGGAATCAAACCCAGGACATCCACATGCTGGGTTGACGCTTTACCACTGAGCCAAGTGGGCAGGGCCACAATAATGATTTCTTTAGGCCATAATTCTGTGAGTTGGCATTTTGGACTAGGCTTATGTAAACAGTTCTCAGATAAAGTGGTCAGACTCAGTCAATCTCTGCTGGGTCTGGGGCAGGTCTCGCCTGGCCTTACCTATGTGTCTGCATGCAGCTAGCTGCCAGTTAGCTCGGTGGTGCTGCTTATGGGAGCCAGCTGGCTGTTGGCTGGGTGATGGGGATAACATGTGTCTCTTATCCACACAATGGCTGGTCTGGACTCCTTCACATGATGGCTCAGGCTTCCAAGAGCAGCGACAGTAAAAGGAGTAGAAGGAGCCAGGCCTCTTGAAGTTTAAGCTTGGAACTGTATGTCACTTTCATTATATCCCATTGGTCCAACAAGACAAGGCTAGCCGAGATTCAAGGGGTGGTGAAATGGACCCTCCTTCTTATTAATGAAATTGCAAGGTATTGTGATGCTTTATGCATTTACTACAAATACTGAGGACCCCTTTATTTGTCAAATATTTAGAACCCTGTGCGAGGTGCACCGTCTTTGCTGTCAGTGGGGGAGAGACATACATCTCATCTGAATACCAAGCACATGGTGGGTGCTCAGGGGATACTTGTGGAAGAAGAGACAGAGCTGGTACAGCCTCTCTGCTCCTCCTACTGACCACATTAATAAGCTCTATTATTATTCTCCTGGTGTGATATGCCACATGGCATCAGCACATCAGGCCGATGCAGTTCACATGAAAGCAGAAACGGGTTTCTTCTAAGATGAACAAACAGTATGCTGATTGTCACGGAGTATAGCCTGATCTAGGTCAAGCACACTGCTGGCTGCTCCACTTTACAGCGGAGAGAAACAAGCAAAGAACCATTCATTTAGGACAAAATCATTACGCCACGTTTAGACACAAGCAGACAAGCATATGAAACGAATACATTTCTTTGATGTTGCCACTGATACGGAGTCTAGACACTCCAGAAGGCAGCGTTGGTAAGCTGAGCTCTACAAATAAGCTTCAAAGTGGGAGGGAGGGAGGGAGGCCAGTGTAGAAGGCTGGGGAGAAGTGCGTGCGTGTGTGTGTGTGTGTGTGTGTGTGTGTGTGTGTGTGTGTGTGATGGAGGGGGGGGAGGAGCTTCAGCTCTTCTCACCTCTAAGAACAGGACACGGAATGCCTCAGAAGATGTTGCTTTAATTCGAGTTTTGTATTTATTAAAAAAAGAAATAGATGACTTCTTCTCCAGGGAGAAGGTGTAGGGAGCAGCTCTGCTGACTATTGTCAGCATCCACCTGCCTGCCCCGCATCTTCGGAGGCAGCTATCGTGGAGGCAGGACCACAAAAGCGTGGTCACAGTCTGTGCCACCCAGAAACCAGACTCTCCCTCGCTCTGAACAGCTCACAGCATCTCCCAGAATACAGAGAGAGACACCCAGGGTTGACCCGTTCTGTCCTGTCCTCTTGTGGCCAATAAAGGCAGAACACACTGGGTTTCTTGCAAGGCAAAGTGGCCAAGGTTGGTCACGAGGAACAGAGGGGAGGCAGGCCCTACAGGTGCTTCAGGTAGGACCAGGTGTGGTTCTTCAAGAGTGTGAACTTTGGGTCTGATCTGTGGTGGCGCAGTGGATAAAGTGTTGACCTGTAATGCTGAGGTCACCGGTTCAAAACCCCAGGCTTGCCTGGTCAAGGCATATGTGGGAGTTGATGCTTCCTGCTCCTCCCCCCTTCTCTCTCTCATTCTCTCTCTCTCTCTCACTCTCAAAATGAATAAATAAAATAAATAAATAAAAATTTTGAGAGAAAAAAAAAGAGTGTGAACTTCAGATCCCAACAGCCCTGATACTTATTAACTGGGCAAACTTTGGGCAGGTTACTAAATCTTGCCAGCCTCTATGTTCTCATCTGTAAAACAGGGATAATACTTGTGCCTACTGAGCATATAATAGTTGTTTAGCATACAATTGCTCAATAAACGGCAGTGTTATGGATTGTATGCTTATGTCCTCCGCGAATCAGATGTTGAGACTTTAAGCCCCCAACGTGATGGTGTGTGGAGGCAGGGCCTCTGGGAAGTGATTATTAGATTCGGATGAGCTCATGGGGGTGGCATCGCTAGGATGGGATTGGTGTCTTTATACAAAGATGAAGAGACCAGAGTTTGCTCTCCTTCCCTCCCTCTCCCCACCATGGGAAGAAACCAGGAAGAAAATTCTTGCCAGATCACAACCATGGTGGCATTCTGACTTCCCAGCCTCCAGTACTATAAGAAATAAATGTCTGTTGTTGAAGTCACCCAGTCTATGATACTCCTGCTACAGCAGCCCGAGCTAAGACAAGTAGCTCCAAGTGCCATATGATGCTGGCAGGGGGTAAGGTGTAGAGAGGGACCTCAACATTCAGGTCTCGGAGACCCACCTGAGCTTTGGGTTCTCTACCCTAGTCACCCACACTCCCCAGCTCCAAGGGTAGAATGAGATGGGGAACGTTGGTACATTTATGTTACTGTTTAGCAATGCAGAGCTCTCCAGAGCAGAGAGTTACTCCCTTGGGTGGCAGTGAGTGTCCTGTTCCTGGGGACAGTCAAGCATAGGCTGAGTGACCAGTGAGCAAAGATGTGTAGGGCGATGCAAAATGGTGGCTGGACAGATGCTGCCCTTGTATCTTTGGGATTCTCTGGATCCATAATGAGGTAAGTAATGCTCGGCGGTTAGGTAACCGTTACATATTTGACTTGTGTTTCTCTGTCCTCATCTGAGTTCCCCTCCCAGGATTTCTCCCCTCTCTGAGTTCCCTGCATCTGTTTCTCCCACATGACCCAGGAGTGAGGGACTAGAGATGTCCACATTCACGATGGGCTTGGACAGACCCTTCATTCACTGCCCCTCGCAGGGGCCACCCTATGACATGGGCTCTCCTGTATAGCAGGAGAAAGGCACATCCTGGCACCATGAGGAAGACCATTTGAAGTTGACTTTGCTATTTTAAACAGTCCCTTGGTCATTTCCGCTGACTGGGGGACACATCATCCTGTCACCTCCAGGTGTGTGATTCTCCACGCCCCTCTCCTCTCTACACACCTACCACCGGGTTTCTGCTCACCTTTACCTTCTGTTATTTCCCCCTACCCTTCCCCTGGGGCTTCCCCTTCCACCCCAATACGGTGGACTCTCTGGATTCAGAGGTAGGTCCTCCTTCCCGAAGAGCAGCTCTGGGTCAGGCTGGTAAGAAAAGTTGCTTCTCTCTCTACACCACCGTCTTTGCTTGGAAAGATTGTCATCTAGTCACCAGACATTTATTGGTTCCACTGAAGCTTCTGGGACAGTATATAAAATTGAATCTCTGCCCAGACAGATTGGTCAAGTACCCCTTGGGAACAGAGCTTTCACTCTGGGCCAGCAGTCACCGAGGAACCGAAGGATGCCCCATGGTGTGTGGTGCCCTCTCACCAGGCAAGCCGAAGACCAACAGGCTGAGCGAGGGACTGGAACAGACAGTCCGTTCCCTTGTGGTGGTGGCTGCAGTTCCCCAACCAGTCATTTCAGATGCACAAATGTCCAGTGAAGATGTGAGAGTGAAGGGTGTGGGGACTGACACTGACGGGGTCCTCTGATTTCCTTTCTTAGTAACCTAACAAGTATTAGTTTCATCCCCATTCAAGCACCAAAAGACTTATTTTTTTTTTTAGAGCAGTTTTTGGTTTACAGCAGAGTTGAGAGGAAGGTGCCTTGATGGGAGATAACACAAAGAAATCATTCTGGTGAACAAAATGGAAGGAAACCTGTTGGAAGGATATCAGAAACGGGGCATTTTGGGGTGGGCTGGAGAACTAGGTTCCAGCAGACTCATTCCATTCAGCATGCCACCTTAAACATCCTTCACCCGCTGCCTGGGTGTCTTAGCATCCTACCTGTCTGACCACATGGCCGCCCCTTCTCTGAGGTCCAGCCCAAGCACCCCCTCTGCTGTGACCCATCCAATGAGCTCAGATGACCACTTCTGAGCCGCCATGGTCCCCGGTTACTGTGTTACAGCACTGAACACCCAGAGCTACCCCTCCCCCATCGGATGGTGAGCTCATTGAGAGCAGGGCTGGCAGCTTCCTCCTTCTGCTGACCCAGCGTCCAGTACTGTGCCTGGCACAACGTGGGCTGATTCTTCGGCACCAGCAGAAATATATGTATGGATCCTGGAGTGCCACCTCCTGAACTGCTTCTGGAGTGTGTCCTGAAGAGAGTCTTCAGTACCAGTGTTGGACCTCGGGATGGGGGTGGCATGATGCTAACCGCCTTAGGTAGGGAGACAGAGGAGGGCAGAAGAGGACAGAGAGGTTAGCGGGGGACAGAGAGAAACAGGGGTAACAGAGGGGGACAGAGGGAGACAGAGGGGGACAGAGGGGTTAGCGGGGGACAGAGGGGGATAGCAGGGGACAGAGAGACACAGGGGGAACAGAGGGGGACAGAGGGAGACGGAGGGGGACAGAGAGAGAGAAGGGGCAGAGGGAGACAGAGGGGACAGAGGGAGACAGAGAGGAACAGAGGGAGACAGAGGGGACAGAGGGGACAGAGGGAGACAGAGAGGGACAGAAGGGGACAGAGGGAGACAGAGGGGGACAGAGAGAGAGAAAAGGGGACAGAGGGAGACAGAGGGGACAGAGAGAGAGAGAAGGGGACAGAGGGAGACAGAGGGGACAGAGGGGACAGAGGGAGACAGAGAGGGACAGAAGGGGACAGAGAGAAAGAGAGAGAATGCCCGTGAGATTCAGAGCCGGTGAGATCCCGAGATGTGCTGTGACTCAGGGACCGTATGGTGTCCACATGACCTTCCTTAAAGTGAAAATAGTTGGGCTTTGTGGGTGGTGTGTGGATGGTGGATGATGCGTCTTCTTATTTTGGAGGTACATTCATGACTGTATCCCTTGTCAGACTGTTTGTCCTGCCATTTCCTGGCTGGTGAGACGATCCTGGACAGCTGGCAGGTTGGGGTACTGGGGACAGAGAGCAGGAAGGAGGGGCTGGGAGCTCAGCCAGCATTCTGGGTCATTCTGACGCCTGCTGAGGGTTATAAAGTACTGTTCTAGACAGCCTAATGGGAGCACAGCGGGGTCAAGTAACTCGCCCATGGTTTCATTCATTCATTCATTCAAAATTTACTGAGTGCCTAATATCCACACTGGTCTAGGCATTGGGGATATGTCGGTGAGCAAACAGACAACTCCCCACCTTTGTGAGCTTATATTCTGTTGGGAGGGTCACAAGAAGACACACAATATAGAAAGTTAGGAAGCAAAGTGTGTGGGGTGCTAGAAGGTGGAGGGGGCTCGACCAGGGAGAGGAGGTTAGGGCTGGAGATGCATTCACAATGGGCTAGTACGAGAAGGCAGCCCAGGCAGGGAAGGAAGACTTCAGGAGGAAAAGGAGATGGGTAAGCCAGGCAGATATTGGTGGGAAGGAAGAGAGTCCCAGAGAGAGGAAGCAGCTGGAGCAAAGGCCCTGGGGCAGGGACGTGGAGGGCCAGTATCATCATCTCCTGCATGAAACCAGACCAGTGGAGCAGGAGGCCCCGGCAGGAAGCCAGGCAGGTGGTGATGGGTTCAGACCTGGGCTACCTCAGTTTCCTTGGTGCAGGACCGCGCACGGCCCTCTGTGCAGAGTGAGGACAGAGAGCGTGTTAGGGGTTTAAGGCCAGCAGAGACAAGTCTATGATAGCCATCCAGGTGTGTGTGTATGAGGGGGTGCTGAACAGACTCGGGAAAACTCTGTCTGATTGCGGGCAGCGCTGAGGGTCACTGGTGGCTGCTGGTTACGAGTGTGAGGTGAGAGTTAACCAGGGTTAGCATTCTGCCAGACGAGGGTGGTGAAGTGAGAAACCACAGGGCACCAGAGTGTGGGCCCAAAGGAGGGTATCCGGACCTGGACCGTGGAATCTGAACTGTGCCAAAATGGGGAAGGCCCGGTGTTCGTGGCAGAGCTGAGATGAAGAACCGGGCCCCTGACTTCTTGCAGGAGGCCAGATTAGGCTGATTCACTGGCGTTTGGTCCAGTCAAGCTCATCCTGCACCCAGTGGCATCCGTGGAGGGCCATGAAGTCTCTCCTAAGCCCTCTGGCTTGTGCCAGGCCTGGTACAGCATCTGGATTGCTGAGGCCTTGGCACTTAGCAAGGGGGTGCTGTGGACCATCCCAGCTCCAACATGGAGCCTGGCACATGGCAACTGTGCAGCAACGACATCAGTGTTTGTTGAATGAATAATGAACAAATTGATTTCTGGCCTTGAAGTTTCACAGCTTACATACCTAGTGGTTTTCAACCTTTGGAATCTGTAGCAGTTTAGAGTACAAAATTTTAAGTAGATTCCCTACTTGAATGGATTAAAACTTTGTCTAAATCACACTAAATAAGCGAGCAACACCTACCACATACTCCCCAGTGCCATGTGGCTGTGTCCCACAGTGTCACTCAAAGTTCTCACAATTATTGCATCATTCATTTTTGTCCCCCCTCCGTGCTATGACAGAAGTCACCACCCTTCTCTCTCATACTGCAAAATTAAACCTTTCTTAGGAGTCAGGTTTTTAAAGTTATCACCAAAGGAGAAGACACAGTTTAATAAAAAGAAATTACCCTAAAAAATAATTGAACGTCCCCAATAAGTGCAAACTTCCTGGGCTGTGCCCACAACAGCACCTGAAGCAAAGCTCCTGGGTGAAGGGTTAATTGGTATGTGCAATCTTAGGGCTGCAAAACCAAAGGGAAAGAGGCTAGTGAAGAAGGAAAGGAAATAGAAGATAGAGTGTTTCTGAGCGGTTCCCCGCGTACACAGAAAACTCGATTGGTAGTTTAACAATGAGAAATATCTTCCAACTGGCTATGTGGATCTATTGGGACATAGAGCTGTCCATCAAGGAGATAAGAAGAATATGACCAGCCTCTGCCCTGATGTGCATGTAATGCAGCCAATTAAATATTTTTAGGCAAAATAGCAATCATAGTATTTTTGATCGAATAAAAGGACAAAGAGAATTCACTTCAACACTTGAGTTGGAATATGTACAAGACAAAGTTCTTACCTGTCCTGGCAAAGTCACTATTCTCTGTCCCCAGCCTTGGGTCAACCAAGCCCACGTTCTCTGGGGCATGTGGCATGTACTCCTCACCCACAGCAGTGAGCAGGACCCACTCACTGGGGCCAGACGGGGTGAAGGGGAGATGGGCACTGGACCCCAAGTCACTGGACCCCAGGTCACTGGAGGGAAGCTCTTTAGTCCCATGAACCCAAGGGACTAAAATTTACTTGACCTAAAATTCTGGAGCCACAAACCCTGAGGTTACAAAGAGATGATTGAAACTTAAAAAGAAGATGGAGTGGTGAGCTCCTGGAATGTAGGTATTATTTTCACAAATGACCTGAAGCAGAGGCTCCCAATGGCTGGAACACAGACCTTGAAGGGACAGTGACTGATGCTAGGGTCTCAAAGTCCACATGGAAGACAGCTCTGCCCACAGAGTCAATACCGTGACTCATGCGTATACAGTCTTGCTGTTTTTCAAAATAGTGTCAATGCTGTTATGATAAACTAACTACACATTTATTCCAAAGCGCTGCAGAATTCCTAGTCACTTCGGGTGGGTTTTGCATGTTTTCAGTCAGCAGGTGCTACCCACACACCGTGAGGGCAATGGGCTCAGTGAAAATGCGGCCGCACCTTCCGTGTCTAGGAAGTCCCGGTCCAAAAGCTGTAGGAACTGAGCTCCTCCCGGACTGCTCTTGCTCTCTCCCCCACTGAGACCTCAAGGCCACTGTCCTTTTAGATCCTGTGTTTCCAGGACAGAGTTGGGCAGACAGAGGCGCAGATAGCATTGGGGAGACGTGGAGATCTCGTTGTCCAGGCTGCCAGCACGCGGAGTTCTGCTGTCTCCCGTGGAGGGCCCAGGGAAGCTAGGAAAGGGTTCCTCCTGGTCCCGTGGTGTCCCCATGCTCAGAAAGGAGCCCTGAGGTGGACACACTGCCTGGCCTGGCTTCCTTCAGCCTTCGGAGTGTCAGCTTCAGCCCCACAAGCCTGGAGCCAGGTCTGCTCTTCACGTTCTTGCTCCCAATCAGGCCTGGTGTCGGCTTCTGGAAATGTAGGGCCTTGGCCAGGAACGGGAACTGGCAAGTGCTTGATTGGGAACAGCTGACTCCGTCCCCATCCAGTGAATTACAGCCACCTGCTCTTACTTCCCATCCTGCGCTCGGACACTGCCTCGCCTGCCATCCTGTCTCAAGTGCCTGAGTGGATCAGAAAAATGCCTGTTTCTGCAGACCAATCAGGAATGAGTCCATAGGCCCTGGCTGGTTGGCTCAGTGTTAGAGCATCAGTCTGGCGTGTGGGAATCCCAGGTTCGATTCCCAGTCAGGGCACACAGGAGAAGCACCCATCTGCTTCTCCACTCCTCCCCCTCTTGCAACTCTCTCTCTCTTCCCCTCCTGCAGCCATGGCTTGAATGGAGCAAGTTGGCCCTGGGTGCTGAGGATAGACCTCTGCCTCAGATGCTAAGAATAGCTTGGTTGCGGAGCAATGGAGCAATGCCCTAGATCAGTGGTTCTCAACCTGTGGGTCGTGACCCCCACCGGGGTTGCAACCCACAGGTTGAGAACCGCTGCCCTAGATGGGCAGAGTATTGCCCCCTAGTGGGCTTTCCCAGTGTATCCTGGTTGGGGTGTATTTGGGAATCTGTCTCTCTGCCTCCCCTCCTTTCACTGAATAAAAAACCCCCAAAAAACAAAGGAGAGCATGAAGTAAAATTTAAAAGACAACTGCATTGAAAATATTCAAAATTTACATTTGCCTGACCAGGCAGTGGCACAGTGGATAGAGCGTCGAACTGGGATGCAGAGGACCCAGGTTTGAGACCCCAAGGTTGCCAGCTTGAGCGTGGGCTCATCTGGCTGGAGCAAAAAGCTCACCAGCTTAGACCCAAGGTTGCTGGCTTGAGCAAGGGGTTACTCAGTCTGCTGAAGGCCCACGTTCAAGGTACATATGTGAAAGCAATCAATGAACAACTAAGGTGTCGCAATGCGCAACGAAAAACTAATGATTGATGCTTCTCATCTCTCCGTTCCTGTCTGTCTGTTCCTGTCTATCCTTCTCTCTGACTGTCTCTCTGTTTCTGTTAAAAAAAAAAAATAAATAAATAAAAATAAATTTACATTTGTTTGAAAACCTAAAACTGGTCTAAAAAAATAAAGTTTATTAATTAAAAAATAAAACATTTTAAAATGCAAAAGATTATATTAGTATGATAGTTTTTCCTTTATTTCCCCCTTCACTGCTAAATCATAATGCAGGAGCCTTACTTAAGAGTACTCAAAGAATCCTACATATCATTCAAATATGTTTTAAAGCAGCTTTTAATAAGTGAAACAGATTCATGTTAAAGGAGAATGTCACACTTGATGAATGACACTAGCCTCCTCAGGTACAGTGAAATAGCAAGTCAGGAGACCTAGTTTCTGGTACAGGTCCACATCTTTTTTTAAAAATTGATTTGAGAGAGAGAAAGAGAAACATCGATTTGTTGTTCCACTTATTTATGCATTCATTGGTTGACTCTTTTTTTTTTTTTTTTTTGTATTTTTCTGAAGCTAGAAACGGGGAGAGACAGTCAGACTCCTGCATGCGCCCGACCGGGATCCACCTGGCACGCCCACCAGGGGGGCAACGCTCTGCCCACCAGGGGGCGATGCTCTGTCCCTCCGGGGCGTCGCTCTGTCGTGACCAGAGCCACTCTAGCGCCTGGGGCAGAGGCCAAGGAGCCGTCCCCAGCGCCCGGGCCATCTTTGCTCCAATGGAGCCTTAGCTGCGGGAGGGGAAGAGAGAGACAGAGAGGAAGGAGAGGGGGAGGGGTGGAGAAGCCAATGGGTGCTTCTCCTGTGTGCCCTGGCCGGGAATCGAACCCGGGACTTCTGCACGCCAGGCCGACGCTCTACCACTGAGCCAACCGGCCAGGGCCTTGGTTGACTCTTATATGTGCCCTGACCAGGGATTGAATTTGCAACCTTAGTGTATGGGGATGATGCTCTAACCCACTGAATTACTCGGCCAAGGATACATTTTGTGTGATCTTGCTCATGTCAGTTAACCTCTCAGGCCTGTGTCTGGTGGCAGGAGTTTGGTTTATGGTCACCAGGACCACGTCCAGTGTTTGTTATCAAGATTCCGTGCCCAGACAAGCAATACACATCATCATGTGTAGGCCCCAGGGCAGTGCACCCTAGAACTTCCGGAGGAGCCAGGAAGCTTCAAATAACATCCGATCTCCTGTGAGAAAATTGTCCTGTGTCATTCCTTCCTTTTGACCAGAGGAAGTCTTATCTCTACTCCTCTGTCTCTGATGTCTGCGTCACATGTGCTAATCGCCCCTTTAACAGAGTTTGGCCTGTGCTCCAGAACTCTCAGGAGACAGCACTAACTACCTGGAAGTCCAGGATGCGATTTGATGCTCCACAGATTCATCTTGATGATAATTTTCTGCTTCTTTTGTGCATGACATTGGATTCCCATTTACTCTACGGGATTGGAAAAGATTTTTGTTTTAAGTGGAATGTATTTAAGCGAACAAGTAAGTTGGTATACAGAAGAAAAGTTAATGTTACAAGTGGTACCTAGATGTGGAAAAAACCATGGCATGCATGCACACACGGATGAGGATGAAGTTTGGAAATTTTTATTTATTAATATATTTTTCCCTGGTACAGGTGGATGTTGAAGGTGCTGTCTCCTGGCTTCAGGCTCTATTTATGCAGTTTCTGGATCTGGCCACTAGATGGGGCTTCTCCCTTTGTGTCTGAGCAGGCAGCCTTGACAATGGCTCTGCACCACGTTTTTGGCTCAGAGAGTTATGCCACCATTTTCTGAACTTAATCCAAATCTTTAATATTAATAGATTCTACAAATGTTCTCCACCATTCAGTTCTCAATTCAAAAGTCACCTCCTCAGAGAGGTTCCCCCATCCCCTTCCCGCTGATCCTATTTTATCTTTGTCATTACACCTGAACCTACCTGTCTTAGGTGAGTGCTAAGCTGGTTATTGGGTTCTGTCCTGAGCCCCGCCTGGTAGATGGTAAATTCCTCAAGGACAGGGCCTCTAGTTAGAACAGTCTCTGGCACGTAGTAGGTACTCAATAAATATCATTCAATGACTAAGTGACCCTTCGGTAAAAAAAAAACTTAGTTCATAGGGCCAGGCAATCATGGGAGGATGACAGGTGTGAGAGTCAGACAAACAGGACTTCAAATGCCAGCTTCCATCTGCGGCCAGGTGGTCTGGGCAAGTACCATGGCTTCTCCAAGTCTCCGCCGTCTCATGTATGCAACGGAGACGTGTGCAGTGTTGGTCAGGTCATTCTGAAGGTGAAGTGGGAGACAACTTACGTCAGGTGATGGACCCAGAGCAGTCACATGAGTGGTTCCTGCCCTTTCCCAGGAGAGTAATTCAGAATAAACACACAAAGTACACTAAGTTCTTAACATTTTCTCTGCTAAGTTCTCTGCAGTATGTTCAGAAATAATGAACTTAGAACACCTGGTAGAAACAGACGCAGGCCCTTGGGAACCGGTCTATCTGGCTTGGGTGGAAATTTTGACTTGAGTATTTTTACGGAAAATGGTTCTATAAAAACGCTTTTCTGTTTCTCTCAAAAAATAACAAGCAATGTGCATAATCCTTATAACCTGGACTTCCAACCCCAACCTCCACCTCTTCCATCCCTCTTCCCTCCTGCCTGCTGTCCTGGGCTCCTCTCAGGCTCTCAAACCCCCCGCAGAGCCTTTGCAGATGCTAGTTCCAGCCTGAAAACAATGGCTTGAGGCCTTGCCCAGGGGAACTCTAATTCATCTGTGCTGGGCTGAAATGCCACTTCCTCTGGGAATCCTTCCCTGATCACAGACCCTACTGGATCAGCTGTGTCCTTTAGGCTTCAGTGTTCAAACTTGTATTTACTTCCTCAATGTCTAGCTTTCCCATTCTTTGTTGACTGAGAACTTGTTAGTGGACAATATCTGAGAGTTAAAGAGGGTTAGTTTTTACTACAGTCAGAGTGACGGCACCAAGATGGTTGCATCAGAACAGTGGTATGACTATGCTCTGCCAGAACCTTCCAGAACCCGCCAGAACCTGCATCTGTGTGCTAGGCATTTCCATGCCAACTAGCTGGGGCCTGGTGAGGAGCACTCGCTCCCTCAATGAACACCCTCCGAGTTAATTACAGATGTGCCTCTCTTAACGGCAGAAAGCTTGTTTCAAAGTTATAGTTTGCAGATTCATAGAGCTGGATCCTGGCTGTTGAGAAATTCATTCTCAAAGACAGAAAGCCCACAGGAAGTGGACCGTGCATGCTCAGATCCAAGGTAGGGATGCAAAATGTGGGAAAGCCTGAGGCACTTACCCTACTCCCAGCCTCCTGTCCAACAGCAGGCTCAACCCCTGGAGCTGGGCTGGGCCCTCCAGGCCTCTCCCTCCCTCACGGCCTCCTTCTCTCTGCAGGTCGGAGTCTGTCAGGGCCCGTGAGAACTTCTGCAGGTAATGGCTGGATTCTCCACATTGTTTTTCTTCCCGGCTGGAGATGGCGGCATTTCAGAGCACTCTGCAATGTTCTGCGGCCAAAGAAGTGTCTTGGAAATGTTTGCAGCTTAATTACCTGCCTCCTGACGGCAGCGTCCTCCCCGCGGGACAAACCAGCTCTGCCTCCTGAAGCTGGCATTCGTGTGTGTGTGTGTGTGTGTGTGTGTGTGTGTGTGTGTGTGTTGCAGCTATCTTTTCTATTTTTTTGCTAAAATTTTTCTGTCTTTTCCAGCAAATGTGTTTGAACAGTGGTAAGATTTTGTCTCTTTCTTTTAAAGAAACTAATTTTAATCACCTTTGGGCTGCTATTCCAACCAAGCTCCAGAGTGGTGGCCCCGGAGTCTGAGCCCCAGGCCAGGAGTCCTTCCCATTACCTTCCACTGTCCTTTGGAGGACACCGGAAACCGATGGCAGGAGGCTTCTGTGCTCAGAGTGAATGGAGGCACATGACCTTTGGCCTGCTATGGGTACCACATAAATATTACTGAGACCCCAAGAGTGCCACTTACCAGAAAAGTTTAGGAATCTCTAGTTTAGAAAAAGATTCTTTGTCTTGGATTTGCAACTTTTCTGTAAGTTTCAGATTGCTTCAAAATAAAACATGAAGCCCTGCGATCGACTCATAGATCTCACAGAGGCTCGGGGTGGACAGAAGTCTCCCTGGCGTCCTAGGGCAGTGACAAGCTAAAACCAGAACGGCGGCATGAAGGTGGAGGGCTGGGGGTTGACGAGCCAGGCTCTTAGCCTGCTGTCACCAGCTACATCACAGGAGGCTCCTCTGCATCTCCACAAGCAGGCCTGTGTTGTTCAGAAGACAATGCAGGTGAGGCAATGTTCAAACAACAGGAATTGGCTTGTTTCATTCTATCCCAAGGCAAAGTATGGAGAGAAAAACAAGAAACTGGCCATAAGAGGGCAGTGTTGTTAGCTATTTTTTCTTTAAAAATTGAGGAAGCATTTGGAATTTGAAGGAAACAGAGCTGCTTTGAGGATGCATGTTCTAGGTAAAACAAACAAGTGCATCATTTGAAAGAGGGAGGAAAAGTACGACTTTCAACTCCAAAGCCCTATTTCTAGGTCCCGGCTGGTACAGAGTGGCTTGAGGACTGCTGGCCTGGAAAGCACCTTAGCTAACACGTCTGTGGCATGTTCTTAACAAATTGGACAGACACGTGCGCAGTGTCCACATTAGGGCTGGCCTCCAGCATTTGGTGCTAGAGTTTCGAATCAATTCTGCAAATCTCACTGAAAATAGATGTTTCAATCTAGACAGTCTACAGAGGATGCTGGCCAGGATGGTGAAATGGCCCAGAAACACAGCATCCACTCATCCACAGGTTGGGAATGAGGAGGGGACACAGTTCCCTAGAAGAGGTGACTCATCAGTGGGGACCCAGAACTACTCTCAGATGTGACTCCACAAAGCAGGGTTTATGTGGCGTGGTTCCTGAGGGCCAAGCAAGAGCAGTAGACTGAAGCGACTTGAGGCACAGGTAGAACTGTGTACAGCAAGGAGCACCGGCTACTTGAGCTGTCTGACTGCAGAGCCACCTCTGGGGGCGGGGAGTCCACATGACATTGGGGACATCAAACGCAGATGTCTGTGCTGTGAGGCATCTGTTTGGCACGTGAAATCGGTACAGGGTGAGCTGCCCTCACTGAAGTGGAGGGGGCAGGAGCGCTCCCCACCTTAGGCCCATCCGTGTGCAGGGCACAATCATCCCAGCTTGAGTCCCTTGCCCACTCCTTGGACGGAAGGGAAGCCAGGAACTGGGCAGAGGAAAAAGAAAGATGTCTTTTATGGCATGTTCCTGAGGCTGCCTGCGAATCCTGTGGGTTAGGATCACTCACAAACACCCCTGGAAGAGGGGATCAGCAATTATATAATTATAGTGATGCCCTGTTGCAGGCTGAATTCCTCAGTAATAACAATGAGCTTGCGTGCCCGCAGCAGTTGGGGGGTGTGCCCTTGAGACAGCCCGGATTGGGCAGAGGAGGCGCCCAGCTGCAATACAGGCTTGACCCCTAGGGGGCGTTGGAGGCCAACTGGCCCTCCAGAGACCTTGAATTGACGGGTTGTAGCCAGGCCCTTCTATTCCTCAGTGGAGCAGTCATTGAACGTGGGCTGCCCTGGAAAGGGCGTGGCTGTGGGTGAGGTGGCTCTCTGCAGCTGAGACAAATCCCCAAAGACATGGGTTGATGGCTGAAGGTCTGTGCACCGCGCTCCCAGCAACAAGGACCACAAGTCCTTCGTTAAGGGGGACCCTGGAGGTGCTTACAGTGTCCACCACTTGATAATAATAGTTTTCACCACAACCATCCTCCTCCTCTTCGTCATCAGCACAGCTGCTCTGCTCACCTGTGAGCTTCTTGAGAACAAAGGGA
Source organism: Saccopteryx leptura (assembly GCF_036850995.1). Classification (NCBI taxonomy): domain Eukaryota; kingdom Metazoa; phylum Chordata; class Mammalia; order Chiroptera; family Emballonuridae; genus Saccopteryx; species Saccopteryx leptura. The sequence continues at coordinate 164,837,343 of NC_089507.1, forward strand.
CAGGATCTGGGATTGACCACTGCTGTCTTCCTCACCCAGCTCCAACCCAAGGCTTGATTCTTGGGCAGGTCCTCAAAGGCCATGCGCCCACTGGACTAATGGTCAGCTTTTATAGACATCGTTTGTACAATGTGTTATGTTTCTAACATATAACATCATTCATGCAGATGCTATTATTTACACCTGATGGGTGAGGCCATCTATCGAGTCAGAGTGAGGGCCAGGCTGTGCCTAGTGACCAGATCTGTGCTTGGGCCACCCCTGCCTGAGCCTCTGGCCTCCCTGCCACAACCTGGTGACCTCACACCACCTGCCAGGAAGGCAGCCTCTGCGTGAGCCTCATCCTTCTCCCATCCCACCTGTTCTGTTCTCCTGTGAGAGATCATGGCTCACGCTTGGCCTTGGGGCGGAACTGAAGCCGTGGGCCGGCCATGAGCAGGGAGACACGGAGCTCACTCAGGACAGAGCCAACTTGAAAAGCCATGGTGTCGTGGGCAGGTACTTTGACATGAGTTGTGTGTAGAGAGGTGGAGGAAGAGGATGGGGAGACACCGATCAGAGGAAACTTGGAGCGGCAAGGCAAAGAGCAAAGGGCAAAGGGCAAAGGGCAAAGGGCATAAGTTTTAGAGTTGGTCCAACCCAGGCTTTCATATCTACAAGCCCAGTGACTCTTAGGCAAGCTACACGGCCTCTCTGGGACTCTGTTTGCTAACCTGCCCAATGGGAATAATAGTACTTCCTTCATTAAATTGTTCTGAGGATTACCTAGAGCTCCATAAGTAAAGGGCCTGGCACTTGGTAGTTGTGAAGAAGTCTCAGTTGCCATCCCTGTCTTCTTTCCCAAAGAAACAAAGGGGTTCTGGGAGCTTGCTTGAGCCTCTTTCCTCAGCAACATCTGGAGAGAGGGAAGGAGGAAAAACCAAAGGAGCAGCAGCAGCAACAGCCCCATGCTCAGGGGTGCACAAGACTCACTGAAAGCTCAGATGGAGCTACTGTATAGGAATAATTACGGCTGCTATTTTTGCACACTAGTTTAATAATGTTAATTTGGCGACAGCCTGGTATTATAACATCCTCTCCCACACAGGGGTGGATTCTCTTCACGAGAATCCATTTGCATTTCTCTCGTGGAGTTTGGGATTGGGGAGCTGATGACTCACAGCTGGGGGGCCCTCCAGGACAGGCCCCTCTCTCCATATGAGGGCGTGAGCTCCTGGCAATGCTGCCTGGTGAGGAGCAGACCTGAAACTCGCCCTGCCTCCCCGGGAATGTCCTTCTAGCCTTGCTCTGGGCCTCTCCGAAAGCTGGCCAAGAACTGGCCCTTCCTGAGCCTTTCACCAGAGCAGGCTTCCTAGCGGAAAGACTTGGGATGTGATTAATGGCCTTGGAGTCGGGGGAAAGCATAAGGGTCGGAAAGAGTAACCCCACCAAGACTCACGACTTGGAGATTGCTGTTGGAAATAAAATAAAAAACAAAGAGTGGGTTCTGAGCGAGGGCAGGCAAAATGTTACTAGGGGTGTTTTGCTGAGTCAGCATAGAAGGTCATCCACTGGCGACTGGGCACATCCTGGCAACAGGGCATCTGCCACTGCGAACAGTGGTGACCGAGGTATGAAAACCAGACAGCGGGCGAGGGCGAGTTTCTCTGAACAGCAGTGTTCCAGCTCATCCGAGAGCAAAGAGCGATATTAAAACATCAGCGTTTTGTGGCCACCAGTGAACCTAGGCCATGACTGCCAATGGCCACTAACCTCACAGTGGAAGGACAGCCAGAGGTTGCATGCCTCTTCATTTCAGATGATGAGGTTAAAGAAGGGTTGTTAATATTGTAAGTGTGTTACTATCAGCGTTGTGTTAAGGAATCCTCGTTTTTGCAGATACGCAGTGAAACACTGACAAAAGAAATGATGTAATGTCTGGGGTTTGCTTTCAAATAATCGGGGATTGGACATGTGTTAATCCTAGTTGAAACTGAGGGATGGGTGCAGGGGAGACCACTGTCCCGTCTTCTTGAGGAATTCTGGACCGTTTCAGTGGGGTGGGGCCCCCGGAGGTAAGTGTGTCATGCTTGTGGGAGTAAAAACTGCGGTCTGCATTCTGAAAAGCACCGAGGCAGTGCTTGAGCAGAATGAAAGCACACATCCCATGATGCATGCACTCCGCTCCCTGGTCGGTCCCATAGGCACGGTCACACGGGTCTGCAAGGAGAGACAGATGGCTGCACTCCAGCGCCGCTGTTTGTGAGCGGTGGGGATCGGGAGCCACCGCACCTGAGAGCTGTGCTGGCGGGATCGCGGTCAGACCCGGAGATGAGCTCTGGCCTCTCGATCCCAGTGTCTTGGTGTCTGTTGCTATCACTTCCCCTGAGACTTAGGCCAGAGGCAGTCGATGTCAACTGCGGTGTCCTAGGCAGTGATCGGAAGCAATGGGTTCCGTGTTTATGGAGCCGTGCTGAGTAAAAAAGTGCGGAAGAGGCCCTGGCCGGTTGGCTCAGCGGTAGAGCGTCGGCCTAGCGTGCGGAGGACCCGGGTTCGATTCCCGGCCAGGGCACACAGGAGAAGCGCCCATTTGCTTCTCCACCCCTCCGCCGCGCTTTCCTCTCTGTCTCTCTCTTCCCCTCCCGCAGCCAAGGCTCCATTGGAGCAAAGATGGCCTGGGCGCTGGGGATGGCTCTGTGGCCTCTGCCTCAGGCGCTAGAGTGGCTCTGGTCGCAACATGGCGATGCCCAGGATGGGCAGAACATCGCCCCCTGGTGGGCAGAGCATCGCCCCATGGTGGGCGTGCCGGGTGGATCCCGGTCGGGCGCATGCGGGAGTCTGACTGTCTCTCTGTTTTCAGCTTCAGAAAAAAAAAAAAAAAGCGCGGAAGAGAAAGACCTCATAACGCGGCATTCTTCATTCAAATGAAAATAGATACCAAAGTCCAACAACAGACCTTGTAAGGAGCACATCTAAACAAAAAGGTACTTTATTAAACACATCTGATGGTGGCTCATGCAGTGGGAGGGGAAAGGGAAACAATGTGAATGAACGAGAGATCAAGAGCCCAGGCTGGCGTGGAACAATGAGGCTGCGCGCCCTGAGCTGGAGAGCGCAGTGCCCTCAGACTCCGCTCCGGGATACAGAGGAAATAAATAAAATAAAAGCATGTAGGATGAACTGCCTAGGCTAGCAGCTGGCATACTAATAACCGCTAACAGCCATGAAGCACTAATTTAATTATGACTGCTCACAAAAGTTAGGGGATATTTCAAAATAAATATGAAGCAATAAAATATCCCCTAGATTTTGTAAGCAGAATATTATCAATAGGCAAGCAGGATAAATTATTAAGAACACTTTGACCATCTTTTCCCCCACCTTTTTCTTCTTCCCCAATCCAGGAAAAGAGTCCAACACCGTATGTCTAGGGAGTCACTGAGGAATAACATGGACTGTCTTCCTAAAGTGATAGGTTGGTGGGACGTCCTTAGTAGAGATCAGGGAAAGCAGTAAACCTTGGGGACAGTCCCGATGCCTCTTGGGAAGGCAGTGAGCCAGGAAATGCAATTGGTGGAGACGAGAGTCCCTTACAGGGACTTCTTAGGACAGTGGCCACCAGGAGTTGGGGTCGTGCCTCTGCAAGGACCCCTAGCACGTACACTGTGCTGGGCTGTGCAGCCACCTGGTGGCCTCTAGCATCCACTCGCCATGGCACTGCTGGGCAGCCTTTGGGGACACTGAATTTCTCACCAACCAGTGGAGTGCAGCCCAAAGTTAGATTTAATTTGATTTACAAAAACAAGGTGACACTTGTCACATTTAAGTGTGGTGAAGTAAAACTCATTCACACTTCACTTTTTTCTTTGCACCCCCTGCAGCAATCAGTAGGGGAGCTCACACATACGGTGGGTGTTTCAGGGGACATTCTGCTGAACAGAGAGATTACTTCCTCCTCTGCAGCTGACGGGCTCCAGGGGTGCCGTCTCACCTTCCATGTCACTCCCACAGGCCAATTGCTTAACCATGTCCCAGGAGTCAGCCTGGAAGAGGGGACCCAGAAGCCATAGTCCACCGTGAGCTCCCCCCCAGCATTAGAGCCTGACTCCTCAGCACTTGGTTCAGATCAGGTTGTTGGGATGTGACCATGACCGCTGGTCACACACTCAGGGGTCAGTCCCAGCAGGTGCCGCGAGTCTTCCTCCAGTAACTAGCAGGCGAGGAGAGTCTGGGGAGGCTCCAGCCCTGACTGATCTCTCACAGGAAGACCTGGAGCTGTTCTGCAGCCGTTTCCAACGCTGGTCGTGCAAAAGAATAGAAAATATGTATGTTGGTCTTGGCCCCAGTTCTTGGTGCAGAACTCCTAAAACTGTAGTAAGTGTTAACGGCACTAGGAACATCTTTTGTTCTACGATTTGGTCTTTGACCCTGGCTCCTGCCACAGAATTCCTTGGGTGACAGGAGTGTCTTGGTCTAATGAGGTGGCTCTGGGTGGGATCCTGGATGGCTGTAGGGCGGGGGCTGGTCACGAGAGAGAACACGCCGTGGTTAGAAGCCCGGAACTTCCAACCCCATCCCCATCTTCCAGGAAGGGGTGAGGGGCTAGAAACTGAGTCAATGACTGGTTGTGCCTATATGATGAAGGCTCCATAAAAATCCTCAACGTAGAAGATTTGGAGAGCAGCTTGGTTTGACAGGAACAGCATGGCCTGTACTCAGTACCCTTCCAGACCTCATCCTATATATCTCTTCATCTGTAGCCTTTATTGTTCCTTTTATTATATGATAAAGTGGTAATATTAGTCAGTGTTTCCCTGAGTTCTGTGAATGGTTCTAGCAAATGATTGGATCTGAAGAAACGAGTTATGGGAACCTCCGTTTTGTAGCCACATTAGACAGAAGTTGTAACTTGGGGACCTTCTTCTTATGATTGGCATCTGAAGTGGGGAGCTGTACTGTGGGACTAAGCACATAACCAGTGGCATGTGCTCTAATGCTGGTTAGTATCAGAATAGAATTGAATTGTAGGGGTGTCACCAAGAATTAAACATTGAGAGTAGAGATGTGACAAAAAAGTCAGGATAGCAAGTAGAGAGCTTTCAGGGGAATGACACCTGACCTTTCTTTCCCATTACTGACACCTTTCCTTCCTCATCTGTCTTTGAAAGAACACCTGGACCATTTCTCTGATTATGAAGCGGGTGCTTTGGCCATGCTGGGCATTGGAACTGAAGATAGTAGCCACTGAAAACTTGCAGAACACTGCATATATTACTACCTGCATGATCATGACAAAGTCTCTAGCCCTCTTTAGACCTCAGTGTCTTCTCTGTACAGGATGAAGAAGGCTAAATGAGACAACGCTCACAAGGAAGCCACTGTGTGCCTACCACTTTGATAGGGCTTTACAAGCATGTTGACATTGACCATGATGACATCTGGTGACTCTGCTGGAGTTGACCCTGAAGTCACAGCGTCTAAAATGACATTCACAAGAAATGTTGTCTTGACTCAAAATGGCAAATTCACATTCCCCAGACCCACGACTGACCTTGTAAGATAGTCCACCCAGCCTTGATAAGTTAGGGCACCAAGAATTGTTTTGGATTTAATATTTGGTACTCACCTGGAGCCTATGTGGGCTTAATTTAGTTTCTTTACTGTTTTGTTAATCAAGGGAACTGAATTAGAAAAGAAAGTTACACTTTACATACATACTCCCCTCACCCCCACAATTCCATAGTGTTTCCATGCAGATTTTTTTAAATCTGAAATGGGATAGGATGTGGATGTGTGAATGTGGGTGGATTTCATGTTAGAATTGACCCAAAATCAGTCTGCTGAGAAGACTGTGATACATGGTCTCTCTATTGCCTGATGAGAAACCCCCAAAGCCCTTCAGCCTTGTTCGTTTTATTATTGCTGAGTGTAAAATGAATTATTCAAAGACCAGTGATGAAGATTGGTTTAAGCTCTGCAATCGGAGCCCTGAGACTGCAAGGTCATTTCTGAACATCCATCATGCCTCCTCAGAGCCAGAAGTCCATCCCTTGGCCCTGACAGAGGGGTGGAGAGCACATTAACTCCGGAGTGCTAAGCACTGTTGCCCTCTTCCTCAAGGGCAGGCTCCTGCTGCATCCTAATGAGGACCAGCTCCCCAGGGAAAGGGCCCAAGAGCAGAGAGGCTGGGCATGAGCCCGTGAACTTGATAACTTGCCCACGGCACAGCCTTTCCTATGGAGGGCAGTCTATGAGGGCTGGCAGGTAGCAAGGAGGATGCCTGGCCTTGAGCATCCTTAGTTGCCCACCCAGCACTATTTTACCTTCTTTTCTTGCTTTTTTTTATGGGGGGGGGGAGGAAGCCACTAGACTTCCAACTAAACTCATGAGAAGGGGCTTCATTTCCAGTGATAAATCCTAGTAGATCCAAGCCAGTGGTTCTCACCCTGGTATCACATTAGGACCACATTGGAAGCTCTAAACAATTCCTGTGCCTGGAACCCAGGGCCTAGGGCCTGCAGCATGGCACACCTTGATATTACCTGGAAGTTGGACAGAGAAACAGACTCTTAGGTCCCATCTGAGAACAAAACTAGAATCTCTGGGCTAGGAGTACACTGATCAGAGCCAATTGTACAGCAGCTGTATTTTCCAACGATGGTTGCCATGACAGGTTCTGTTTCTCACGCTCTCCTCACAAAGGGACTTGGACACTTCTCACATCTTGCATCAACAGGACCTATGTTCCTTTCCCTGAAATCTGGATTGTCTGGTCATTCTGATGAAAATGACACTAGATAACATCCAAAGCTACTTCAAAGGAAGGGAAGACTGCTGTCTTCTGGAATGTTCACTCTTAAAATCCAGCTGTCATGCTCTGAGGAAGACCAGGCCTTAAGAGGAGACTGCATAGGTGTTCCAGCCGACAACCCTCGCTGGGGTTCCAGTGGATATCAGTTGCCAGACAAGTGAGCAAGGAAGCATTGGAGATATCACTGTCTGACTCCAGCTGTCTGAGGGATCCTGCATGAGAGCCGCCCTGCTGAGCCCAGTCAGCCCCTAGCACTGTATAATGATAGGACTGAAATTGTCGTATGTGACTGAGTTTGGGGGTAATTCTTTATGTATCAGTGGATAACTGGAGCACATAGTCACCCTTCCCCTTGCCAGATGGTGGTTCTACAATGGGTGTGTGACCCAGTCTGGGCCAATAAGACATGAGGTAGAGTCTTCTGGGGAAGCTGTCTTTGTTCCTAAGAAAGCCACAGAAGAAGAGACAGTCCTTTTCTTCCTTCTGATGCATTCATTGCATCTTGATATGACATTTGAAATGGCTGCTGCCCCTTTGCTACCAACCTGCAGATAAAGTCAACGCCAAGATTAGCACAACCAAGAGATGGAAAGAACTTGGGGCCTTGAGGGCATCACTGAGCTGCTGAATTACCCAGTCCTCAAACCCACATGACTCCTGGCCTCCCTGGTGTGAAGACAATACATATGGTCTAAAATGGTTTGAGTCAAACTGTTATTTACTATTGGAAGTGTCCTATCTGTTGCAGTGCATAAGCCAGAAGCCCATCTCCATCAGCTTTGAAAAGGAGGTATCTCAAGGCCAAGGTTAATGGGCAATGGCGTGTCAGCTGCTCCCCAAAGCTGCTCCTCCTGCTGGTGAGAAGGAGGCTGACAGGAAGTCCTTCCTAAGCCATGAGCAGGTTGAGGGTTTGGGAGGGTAGAACTGTATGACAGGACAAGTCAGCTAAGCTGGGGTTATAGAAAGGGTGACTCTGAGCCAGCACTCAGTCCTGAGTCAGCGTGTCTTCTCCACCAGCACCACCAGAATCCCCAGGTAAGTTCTCATGTAGGCTCACTCCTTCCCAGGAAAGAAGGCCTGAGGAGCCTGCCCATTTTGTGGATGGAGAAACTGAGGCTTAAAGGGTGCCATGGGCTTTTCCAGAGGGAGTGGCTCTGAAGTCCTCCCTTCACCTACAGAAAGGCTGGGTTGGGACTTGAAAGGAAGTTGCAGATCATATCCCTGAACCCTCATCCTCCCTGCGTGGCCGGCGGGCCTTACCTGCTGATCCGGGGGTGCGCCTATGCCCTTCACATCAATTCGAGGGTGAGCTTTTCTGGGGAAACCATCGCTTCTCTCTGCTAAGTCGACCTCCCCCTTCTGGAAACTTTCATCTCCCAACAGACACAGTTACATCTTGGGTACCTTTCAGTTGGGAAACATTTTTTCTGCCCAACGTTGAGCTTGAAAGTGGTGCCTTTTGACCTTGAACCTGCTCTTGAACCTCTGGATTTGGCAGAACTGGGGCCTCACTTTTCTTTTTTTTCTTCCTTTCTTTCTTTTTTTTTTTTTTTACAGGGACAGAGAGAAAGTCAGAAAGAGGGATAGATAGGGACAGATAGACAGGAACGGAGAGAGATGAGAAGCATCAATCATCAGTTTTTTGTTGCAACACCTTAGTTGTTCATTGATTGCTTTCTCATATGTGCCTTGACTGCAGGCCTTCAGCAGACGGAGTAACCCCTTGCTTGAGCCAGTGACCTTGGGTCCAAGTTGGTGAGCTTTTTTTTTTTTTTTTTTTTAACTCAAGCCAGATGAGCCTGCGCTCAAGCTGGCGACCTCAGGGTCTCAAACCTGAGTCCTTCCGCATGCCAGTCTGACGCTCTAACCACTGCACCACTGCCTGGTCAGGCGGGGCCTCCCTTTTCATAATGCTGTCAGGGGAACAGACATTGGCTGGAGCGGCTCCCTGCTCCCATCCAGCTCAGAGGAAGATAAAGGACGCCTCCCTTCTCTCTCCTTCCTGCTACTCTGGGGGTCTGCCATTGCACTCAGTCTTGTTCTTTCTTGGGGTCCCCCAAGCATCTGATCTCTTATCTAAGTTCCATATTGTTCAGGCTGTTCTCCAGGTGCTCCTGGCAGGAGACCGAGAGTCCATCACTTGAGCTTTGGTTGGGTTTTGCTTGTAAAGTCAACAGCCTTCATATTGGAGACAGAGCCTGAGGACAAAGCCGGGAGATGACTTATATCTAATCCCTTCATTATATGAATGAAAAAGTTAGGTCCCCATGTCCTGGAGGGTCTACGACTTGGCTATGGTGCCCCACCCTCCACCCCACGGGGAGCGTCAGGCCTGCTGGTGCTGGCTGAGCCCACACTCACACTCGCCTGGCCCATCGGGGCCTGTGCGCACATGGACGTGCTGACTCCCCACACCCCCACACCACACCTACCCTGCATTTGGCAGAATCCACTTGTTCATCCACTTCTGCACCCACTCAGGATGAGGAGTGTTTGTGTTCCAGGGGCTAATTAAATTCCTAATTAAATTCCTGTATTAGCATATGAGAGTGTGTTCGCTGAGTGTGGGATAAAAGTCCAGACTGGGAGAATTGCAATGGGCTTTGTGCACTCGAGAGCCTGGCCTTACCGGAAGGGTGGTCTGTGAATGCACACAGCCCCGGGTGTGCATGGCTATCCATGCTGACTCCCTGCACCCCAAGCCCTACACTAACCCTGCAGTTCTTAAGGTGGAATGCCATTTCCCCCACCTTCCTCTGCTCTTTATTCACTTGCGATGGTTAATTTTATGGGTCAACTTGGCTGGGCCATGGTGCTCAGGTATTTGGTGAAATATACTGCTCACAAAAATTAGGGGATATTCCCAAAATAATATGAAGTGATAAAAAAAGCATTTGATTTTTTTAAATAATAAACAAGAAGATCAAAAAAGCAAATGACAAGTCAAAGAAAGTTGTTCAATTATGCAGATGAGATGCAAACCCAACTTTTATTTCATTGGTGAAAATGCACTGTACAAAAGGCTGAAAGTACTAGAGTATCTGCACGTTCCCTGATCCCCTTATTTTTGTGAGCAGTGTATTAGTCTGGCTGTTTCTGTGAAGTTGTTTTCTTGTGGGAGAGAGATTAACATTGAAATCAGTGGAGTGTAAGTAAAGCAGATTGCCCTCTATAATGTGGGTGGGTTCCACCCAATCAGTTGAAGGCCTGAACAGAACAAAGACTGACCTCCCTAGAGCAAAAAGGAAGCCTGCTAGCAAAGGCCTTCAGACTTGAACTGGAACTTTCCTGAGTCTCCAGTCTGTTGGCTCCCCCACCAGATTTGGACTTGCCAAGCCTTTACTGCCAGGTGAGCCAAGTCCTTAAAATAAATCTCTCTATATATACACATCCTGTTGGTTCTGCTTCTCTGGACAGCCCTAACATACCACTTTTATTTAGGGAGAAATGAGAGTTACCTAAGCATTAAGAAGGAGGCTCTCCCCAGGGAACATCTCCAATAAGCTAGTGACCCGTGTGGATTTGCCCGTAACTCCTGCCCTCAACTCCTTGCACAGCCCTGCAACAGACCAGTCCTTTGAAGACCACCTCATGGTGCTGGGGGCTGGGGCACCCTGACTCTCCCCCGAGACAAGGAGGAGGGAGGTGAGTTCCAGGTGGGAGAGCACCCACGTCCCTTTGGCTAATAACCCCGAGTGGTTTTATTCCAAAATTCATCAGACTTTAGTGTATGAGCTCCCTCTCCCATTTTTGAGGGTGAAAAAGAGCCCATCAATGTATTTTTAAAGTGCTTGTAAAGGATCATAAAGTGTATTGGGGAAGGGGCCCTAATCCCTAATTCATGATTTCTGAGTTGAATTTATATACTTTAATGTTTGAATAAAATTTTTTGATTGTGGAGAGGCAGCAAATAGGATCAAGTTCTGAGATCAATTTCTAGATGGAAAGGAAACTGGCTTTCCATTCAGTTATTGACATGTTCACCCATCGCCCATGAGGGAGGCCAATGACCCAGACCTGTTCCTATGGGAAGTGTGAATTGCACGTTCTCAGGTTTAGAGCTGCTTCATTTAGCAGCTCAGCATCCAAGCCAATAAAGGCTCATTCTAATGATGTCACAGTCAACACTCTGCTTGTGTTGAGGCTTCTATTTTTTTCCATGTGCATAAAAGCAAGCCTGGGACAGTGACACAGAAAGAGTGCTTTAGGGAGAGAAAAGTGCACCCTGCAAGCCAATCACATCGACAGAAATTGGAGTAGAGCAAATCTACACACCCGCCCAGTTTGGAAAAGCTACCTCATGGCCTCCAAGTACACTCACCGATTCCTTTGCTGCGAGGCGCGTTTTCCGTCTTATTCTGTAAGTAGTGACCAAAGACTACAACAGTCATCGCCAAGTGCCAGCGGAGCGGGAATTGGGGCTTCACAGTTGCTACAGGTTTGTAGGCAAGGGTTGAAAGGTCACACATGAAGGCAACTATCTGGAGTTTTCTCCATGAAGGTAAATCATGAGAGCTGGGGGTGGTACCCTTATAAAGAGGGGATTTGGACACAGGGGCATGCACAGGTGCACGGAAAAGACCATGTGAGGACACGGTTGGGAAGATGGCCAGCAGCAAGCCAAAGAGGGACCTCAGAAGAAACCCACTCTGCCGACACCTCGATCTTGGACTCTTGGTGTCCAGAAAATAAATGTCTGTTGTTTAAACCATCCAGTCTATGGCATTTTGTTATGGCAACCAAGTGAAAAAGAAAAAAATGCCGCTGCCCTTTGGAAGGCTGTACGGGTCCCCCGTGCGCTTCTCCGCACAACCTTCCGGAGCCCGTAAGTTCCCCGCCAGGGGGCTGGCTGTGTGCACCCAGAGCCGAATGCTATTTTACAGAGAGCAAGAGGAAGAGAGAAAATCCGGTATGGAAAAAGGACAGCAGAGAGCCTGTCACCTTGCTAGTCAAAGCCTCAAATCCAAAATGGCGCGAGCTGAGAGCCCTGGCGAACTGAGGGGTCACGTCCTGCCAAGGTCCTCTACCCTTTCCTGCCCCGTGGACTTCATGGAAAGTGCTTCACACATCCCACACAGCTTGGGTTTCTTACTGGGAATGGGCATCACGCGGCCTCATCTCCTGGGGGCATCTATTTGCCCCTCTATGTCCCATACCCAGGAAGAAGATGTGGCCCTATATTCAAGTGGCAACTCCCCACGGGTCACGGGCATCCTCAGGAGAGCAGCCGATCACTCCCAGACTGGCCGTGTAGACTCAGAATGCACCGGGGTCAGCAAATCCAGCTCCAAACTCCATGCAGTGTTTTTGAAAGCTGCCTTCTGCTTAGGTGGTTTAGACATCTATCTACACGATTAGATTTTAGAGCATGGGACCGGAACGATGGCCCGTGTGAGCAAGGACAGTATCCCCAGGGCCTGGAAATATTCAGTCAGACCAGCAGATTTCAGAAATTCTCATCAGAGTCACTTCTTTGGGTTAAGGCAGTAAAGACCCCTGTTAAATATGGTATAGAGGGGCCATACATATTAAGACATCATCAGCCATTAACACCTTTGTGACTTCATTAGAGTGGCCTCAGAGGCCCCTTAGTTCCTTAGGGACCACAGTGGGGCAGCTGAGAGAAGTGGAGAGATTCCCAGCCTGTGGGGCAGAGGCAGAGGGGGAGGGCACTGACGGGTGCGTAGAGGAACAGGGTGACAAAGACTAATAAAACTTTCCACGAGGAACACCGCTTGACAATTCTGAACCAGCCAGAACTCCATATCAGAGTCACCTTTGGGTCCGATGGTCTGGATTATGAATGTGAGGGCCAGGCCAGTTGGCAAGTGCACAAGTCCGGCTCAACTAGGTCTGCGGAAAGAAGTTGGCATCTCAGAGCTGCCCCCCCGGGGGGGGCATGAAGCTGGGTGTGCAGGGATAAATCCACCGCTGGGATACCCACCTGTCCCAGGAGAGAGCTGCTGGAGTGACTGGCACTCAGGAGGTGGGGCTACACCCCTGCTCTCAGCCAATCTGCTTGCTGGCTGGCTCCAGACTCCTGATACCACTGTGGGGCGGGCAGTTAGAGATATTCTGGGGGGAAGCACAGGACAAATGGGTTAAGTGACAACAGCTAAGCACAGAGGCAGTTCCGGCCTGACAACCACGAGCCCGAGGCTCACAGGCCAGCAGGGGAGCATGGGAGAGGCTGCTGTCCAGCTGTCCACAGTCTGGTAAGGAGGTGGCAGAGCTCAGCAGGGGGAAGATGATGTCTGGTCATAGTCGGGACACTTGAGCAAGGCTGGGTAGCTGCTGTTCATCTGCAGGGAGGCGTCGCTGGAGATGTCGGAGGGGCTGCGGCCGCGGACCCAGGCGTCCGGGTGTAGGAACTGGCCAGAGTAATCCGAGCAGTTGCTCAGCCGCGGGCGGTAGAAGCCAGGGTGGGGCCTGTACATGTCCTCAGCGGTGTACCTCTTCATGAACAGATAGACGGACATCACGCCCGCACTCTACAGAGGAGAGAGCAGGAGCTCACTGCCAGTGGCCTGGCCTTGCTCCTGGTGGGGTCTGCATGGGACACAGCCGCTGGGGCAGGAGGGAAGTGGGTGCAGGGCCCTGGGGCATCCTGGGTGGAGTGGCATGAGAAAGTAACCCAGTGATGCATTCTGGGGACAAAGGGCTCTAGAGCAGTGGGTCTAGGATGTGTGTAGAGTGTCCAAACACCGCCCCCCGCCCCAGCCTGGGCAGTGCCCTGCCCCCCACCTAGCCTGTTGGAAGGGTTACCTCGGTTAAAAGGAAGGAGATGGCAGCGAAGGCAAACGACCAGCCGTACTTGTAGCTGAAATAGGTCTCCGCGTCCTTGGTCTGGTTGAGCATCTCGTCGTTGATGCTGGAGATGTAGAGCACCAGGCCCACCACGAGAGAGAGGCCTGGGGGGGCGGGGCAGCAGTGCTCAGAGAGAGAGGCCTGGGGGCAGCAGTTCTCAGAGAGAGAGACCTGGGGACAGCAGTGCTCAGAGAGAGAGGACTGGGGACAGCAGTGCTCAGAGAGAGGCCTGGGGGGGACAGCAGTGCTAAGAGAGAGAGAGAGGCCTGGGGGGGACAGCAGTGCTCAGAGAGAGAGAGAGGCCTGGGGACAGCAGTGCTCAGAGAGAGAGAGAGGCCTGGGGGGGACAGCAGTGCTCAGAGAGAGAGAGGCCCGGGGACGGCAGTGCTCATAGAGAGAGAGGCCCGGGGGCGGCAGTGCTCATAGAGAGAGAGAGGCCCGGGGGCGGCAGTGCTCATAGAGAGAGAGAGGCCCGGGGGCGGCAGTGCTCAGAGAGAGAGGCCTGGGGACAGCAGTGCTCAGAGAGAGAGGCCTGGGGACAGCAGTGCTCAGAGAGAGAGGCCTGGGGACAGCAGTGCTCAGAGAGAGAGGCCCGGGGACGGCAGTGCTCAGAGAGAGAGAGGCCTGGGGACGGCAGTGCTCAGAGAGAGAGGCCTGGGGACAGCAGTGCTCAGAGAGAGAGAGAGGCCTGGGGACGGCAGTGCTCAGAGAGAGAGAGGCCCGGGGACAGCAGTGCTCAGAGAGAGAGGCCTGGGGACAGCAGTGCTCAGAGAGAGAGGCCCGGGGACGGCAGTGCTCATAGAGAGAGAGGCCCGGGGGCGGCAGTGCTCATAGAGAGAGAGAGGCCCGGGGGCGGCAGTGCTCAGAGAGAGAGGCCCGGGGACGGCAGTGCTCAGAGAGAGAGGCCCGGGGACGGCAGTGCTCAGAGAGAGAGAGGCCCGGGGACGGCAGTGCTCAGAGAGAGAGGCCTGGGGACAGCAGTGCTCAGAGAGAGAGAGAGGCCTGGGGACGGCAGTGCTCAGAGAGAGAGAGGCTAGGGACGGCAGTGCTCAGAGAGAGGGGCCCGGGGACAGCAGTGCTCAGAGAGAGAGAGGCCCGGGGACAGCAGTGCTCAGAGAGAGAGGCCTGGGGACAGCAGTGCTCAGAGAGAGAGGCCCGGGGACGGCAGTGCTCAGAGAGAGAGAGGCCTGGGGACGGCAGTGCTCAGAGAGAGAGAGGCCTGGGGGCAGCAGTGCTCAGAGAGAGAGAGGCCTGGGGACAGCAGTGCTCAGAGAGAGAGAGGCCTGGGGGCAGCAGTGCTCAGAGAGAGAGAGGCCTGGGGACAGCAGTGCTCAGAGAGAGAGAGAGAGGCCTGGGGACAGCAGTGCTCAGAGAGAGAGAGAGAGAGGCCTGGGGACAGCAGTGCTCAGAGAGAGAGGCCTGGGGACAGAAGTGCTCAGAGAGAGAGAGACCTGGGGACAGCAGTGCTCAGAGAGAGAGAGGCCCGGGGACAGCAGTGCTCAGAGAGAGAGGCGGGGGACAGCAGTGCTCAGAGAGAGAGAGAGGCCCGGGGACAGCAGTGCTCAGAGAGAGAGGCCTGGGGACAGCAGTGCTCAGAGAGAGAGAGAGGCCTGGGGACGGCAATGCTCAGAGAGAGAGAGAGGCCTGGTGACAGCAGTGCTCAGAGAGAGAGAGAGACCTGGGGACAGCAGTGCTCAGAGAGAGAGAGAGACCTGGTGACAGCAGTGCTCAGAGAGAGAGGCCTGGGGACAGCAGTGCTCAGAGAGAGAGAGAGACCTGGGGACAGCAGTGCTCAGAGAGAGAGAGAGGTCTGGGGACAGCAGTGCTCAGAGAGAGAGGGGCCCGGGGACAGCAGTGCTCAGAGAGAGAGAGGCCTGGGGGGACAGCAGTGCTCAGAGAGAGAGAGAGGTCTGGGGACAGCAGTGCTCAGAGAGAGAGGGGTCCGGGGACAGCAGTGCTCAGAGAGAGAGAGGCCTGGGGGGACAGCAGTGCTCAGAGAGAGAGAGAGGTCTGGGGACAGCAGTGCTCAGAGAGAGAGGGGCCCGGGGACAGCAGTGCTCAGAGAGAGAGAGGCCTGGGGGGACAGCAGTGCTCAGAGAGAGAGAGAGGTCTGGGGATAGCAGTGCTCAGAGAGAGAGGGGCCCGGGGACAGCAGTGCTCAGAGAGAGAGAGGCCTGGGGGGACAGCAGTGCTCAGAGAGAGAGAGAGGTCTGGGGACAGCAGTGCTCAGAGAGAGAGAGGCCTGAGGGGACAGCAGTGCTCAGAGAGAGAGAGAGGTCTGGGGACAACAGTGCTCAGAGAGAGGCCTGAGGACTCTGCTCAGGGACAGCCACCTCCCCGTGGGGACAGGGAGAGAGCCACCAGCCTTGTGGTGACAATGCCCTCATTTCGGAGTTCAAGGAGAGCAGGAGCTCCTGCTGAAGACCCTGTTTAGACCATAACCTTCTAGAAAGCAGACAGTTGAAGGTAAGAAAGTCCTATCCAGCTGCCCCCTGAGCCACGGCAAGCCCAATGGTCCTCAGCCCACCTGCCCTGTAGAATCACCAGTCGGATGTAGATGTCTGGTCCCACCCCTGGACATTCTGAGTCCCCTGTGGGCTGGGGCCCTGGCCCTCTAGTGTCTTCACAGTCTCCAGGGGATGCTAATGTGAACGGTATGTGAGAACCGCTGAGCTGGCCAAGTGGGCTTTGCTAAACTGAGGAATAAAACAGACTCCTGGACAGACAGCCAAGCCTCCAGTCCCTGTCCCCAGCGGTGGATGGTCATGTCATGGTGGAGACCAGTGGCTCATGGGCTGTGGAGCCACCCGACCACTGGGCAGAGCCTATTGAGATGGTTAGGCAGAGAGGTAAGGAGAGTTCATCCAGATTCTGGCAATCCTAAAGTCAGTGGGGCCTGGTGGGGCTCAAGCTCCTACTGTCATTGTGCCAAAGGCTGCCTTAGGCACCAGTCCTGTCAATTAGTGACTGTAATTGAATCAGGACATAATTAATTACTGTTTTGAGCTGTTCAGATTTAATTCCATTCACATGATTAAACTAGGGCATTTTGAAGGGTGAATGTTAAAGGAAAATCAATGTGATTCAAGACTTCTTCAGCACTTCACTCACGTTTGCATCACTGGGGATCCAGAAGACCCTCTCTATTGCTATTATTAAAACAACTTCATGTGGCCCAGTTCAATCTGAGATTTCTGATCTTGTAGCCTACTGCTGAAAAATGCATCTCAGGTGCCTGAAGCTACAGCACAGCCTTGACTATTGTCAGGGTCACAGCAAGATAAAAAGCTTAGTCCTGGGTCCTTACCTCTAGGACTGGGTAGAAAGATCACCATGCAGAGGGTGGGATGAGGACATTGCAGGTTCTCAGTAAATATTTGTTGGATTGATGGATAGAAGCTAGATGGATGGACTAATAGATGGGAGAATGGATGGAAAATGGGCAGGCAGGTGGATGATGGAAGAAAAGAAGGGTGGACGGATGGATGGATGAATGGAGATGGATGGATGGATAGATGGAGAAAGAAAAAAAAGCTCTTGGGCATCAGGCACTCTGGTTGCCACCTAGTTCCCAAAATTGATGAGATGTTGGGAAAAGGAAACTAAAGGGGCTTGGAAATCAGGCGGCAGCAGAATGCCTGGTGCCCAAAAGCTGTTTATTCTCTTCTCTGTCCATCTACCTATCCATCCATCATCATCATCATCATCATTATTATTATTTTTTTTAAGTGAGATAAGGGGAGGTAGTGAAGCAGACTCCCGCATAGGCCTCAACCAAGATCCACCTGACAACCCCATCTGGGACCGATGCTTGAGTACCAAGCTATTTTTGGCACCTGAGGCTGACATGCTTGGACCAATGGAGCTATCCTTAGCGCCCAGGGCCTACACTCAAACCAATTGAGCCAGTAGCTGCAGGAGGGGAAGAGGGAGAGGAGGGAGAGAGGAAGAGAAGAGAGAGAGGGAGGGGGTGATAAGCAGATGGCTGCTTTTCTTGTGTGCCCTGACCAGGAATCAAACCCAGAACGTCTTTACACTGGGCCAACACTCTATCCAGTGAGCCACTGGCCAGGGCCTATCTGAGCATCTACTCCCTAGCCCCTCCTTTATCAACATGTCCAGGGCTCCAGGGCACCTCAAACATATACCCTGAGTCATTCCTTTGGCTTGATGCATTATCTACACATCCCCCCATCCCAAAACAGAATCTCATGAAAATGCACAGGTCACCTTAAAGAGTAGGAAGAGACTTTTTTTTTAAACCACATTTTCTTCCCTTCACACTTTACACACTTCCTGTGAATCATCTCATTCACATGCACGGCTCCCTCTCCTACCCCTGGCCTAGGCTGACAGCGCTCAAATCTGTCTATGGTTCAGGCCGCTTCCATGAGCCCCAGGCCCTAACCTCCAGCAGTCTTCTAGACACTGTTCGGATCTTACTTGGACACACCAAACTTTCCACTCTAAACGTGTGATCTCTGCCCCAAATTGTCTCCTTTTCCTGTGATCCCTAGATCAACAGTGCAAGGTGCCATCTGCCCTGTGCCCACGCAAGAACTTGGCACTTACCCTTTACTCCTCCCTTGAAAGCCTGATTCTGGTCCTGTTGAGTTCACCTCCCAAGTGTCACCTGTACTGTCTTCTTTGTCGCTTCTCTGCTATCTTCCCTCTGTCTGGGCCACTCTCACCTCTCTCCTGTACTATTAAAATAGCCTCTTGCCTGGTCTCCCTGTCTCCTGGCTGGCTTCCTCCCTCTTTCCATTCCCTAGAGGGGTCATACTAAACCCCAAATCTGGTCATGCCATTTCTTGACTCAGAATCCTTTTGAGGATGCTTACAAAGCCTGATATCCTAAGGTGACCTCGGATGGCTTCCCGGCCTCACCTCCCACCACATCCCTTTCGCACTCCTGCTGTGATGAGTAATGCTCCTGCTGAGACCCCCCCAATAAGTCCTCCTCTGACTTTCCTCCAGGCTCCCTTTCCACCCCACCCCCAACTTGCTTCTTCACCTAATTCCCACTTACCACCTTGCCTTCTCCCGGAAATCTCCCCTGACCCAGCCTTGGTCTGAGATCGAATCACTCCTCTTGTCCCTTCCCCCAACAGTCCTTGCTGGGCCACTCTCAGCCCCTTCCGTGCTGTGTACATAGTCCCTGTCTGCCTGTCGGTATCTCCCATTACACTGACTGTTAGTGGGCAGTGATGCCAGCACCCAGAATAAGGCCTGGTAGCTATCATGAATGAATGAATGAATGAATGAATGAATGAGTGAATGAATGAGTGAATGAATGAATGAATGAGTACACCTGGTGTCAGTCCAGGAAGACAGGTCCGTGTTGAAGGGAGCTGGGAGGGCCCAGGATATGGGCTGGGACTGGAAAGTGAAGGGGACAGTAAGAGTCTCCTGAGGATAGCTGAGGGCTGGGAGGTACAGGGACCATTATTCTGAAAGCAGACTACATTTATTTTTCATGCAAAACCATGAAGACAGCTCCTTCAAACCCAGGAATACTCATTGTCCGTGGGAACTAAAAAGTAGGTGGTGGTGGTGGTGGTGGTGATGGTGCAGTGGGTTCTGATGCCACCCGGCCCTCGGGTGAGCCTGTCAGGGCACTGCTCCTCCGGGAGGGACGGATGCACTCAAGGTCATCGGAAGTCTCCTTCTGACTCTGCCTGGTCACGGACACAGCCGGTCTGCTACCAGGGGCGGAGCCATAACCGTGACCAGGACTTCCCAGGGGAGAGCTGTTTAGGAGTCAAAAGTCTAGAGTGCATGAAAACAACAAACTTACCAGAGAGGATGAAAAAGATGCCAGAGACAAAGGCCAGTATTGTTCGGTGGGGACGGATGTGTCCGATGTTGCTCAGGATAAACCCAATGAACATGAAGAACAGGCTGACCAGAGGGAATGGTGTTGCAGAACGAATCATTTCTAATTGAGGGGACACAAGGACGCTGTCATCCTCCAGTGGCCTCACTGCTTAACCTCCTGAGTCGAGTGTTCCCACAGTGTCGGCTAGCTGGGAACCCAAAGCTACACTCTGCATGAGCTCCCTGGGCCCCATCTCCTCCTTCGGTGGCCTGGAACCTCCCAGTACTGCCAGGGCTTCTGTGCCTTCGCCCTTAGACTGTGGAGCCTGTGCTAACTCAGGGTGATTAGTGTCAGAACTGTACTGCAAGTTCATAGTTCATTCTAGGGGTTAGAACCAGCTCTGTGAGGCCAAGGCCATGAACTCAGTCTTGTTGGGGACCAGAGGGCTTGATTCAGTTCCCTGAGTACTATGGTCCGAATGTTTGTGTCCCCTCTCCCCAAAGTCATATGTTGAAACCTAATGCCCAATGTGATGGTATCAGGAGGTGCGGCCTATGGGAGGTGCTTAGGTCATGAGGGTGGGACCCTCATGCATGGGCTAAGTGCCTTTATAAATGAGATGCCCACAGAGCGACCTCACCCCCTTGCACCATACAAGGACCCAGCAAGAGGACACCAGCTATGAATCAGAAGAGGGCCCTCACCAGGACATGACCATGCTCGAGCCTTGATCCTGGACTTCTAGTCTCTAGAACTGAGAGAAATACATTTATTTCTGTTGTTTATAAGCTGCCTGGTCTGTGGCATTCTGTTATAGCAGCCCAACAGGTTAAGATACTGGGCACAAATGCCCTCGCACAAGACTGGGACATTCTGGCAATCTGTCACCACCACTGGATACATCATTGGCAGAGCAAGTTCTGGTGAGCTCACGTCAGCACAACCAGCTGAGTGTAAGGACATGAGCTCTTGAGAAGCCAGCTGGTCATCCCGACCCTTCCCCCTGCCCTGCTCTGCTCTGGGTTGCCCGCGGCCCAGGTTGGAAAGTCTGAGGCACTTACTTAGAACATTGACTGTGGACTCAGATGTCAGCTGGGTGTTCATAGGCATCACATATTCTATGGTGAAGCAGCGGCCACGCTCCTCACCTATGAAGACAAGAATCAATTACTATTCTGGGTCCTTCCGGAAGGTGGATTTGAAGTTATTCAAATGGTATTTCTAAATGCTTCTAAGATCTTCGAACCATGGTGTATTTGTGCCTGGATTAGCTCCAAATCCTAGGGAGTCCTGTCCCTGGCTGGTGACTGGCCCACGGTGGGAATGGAGCACATCCTGACATCACATATCCTTTCTGGAGGAGTGCCACCGTGAAGACACGCCCAGGCACCAAATGTCACGTGAAAAGCGATCAGACTGCAAACCGGTGCTGGGTCAAACGTCTGGTGGGGGCTTTGTGGCTTCGGGACAGAATCGATGTGTGGCAGGCTCAGATCCCGGTGTGGGCGTCAGGGAGTGGAACCCGCAAAGCCTGCCAACCACTTTGGAGGCCAGATCCTGGTGACTTCAAACTCTGCTTCTGATTTAAGTAGAGATGATGCCACATAGTCTAGGGCAGCAAGAAGTGAGATCTGTATTGGACGCCATTCCCAAGGCAGACACAAGTCACCAGCAGGCCAGGCCTTGAGGTGTCCTCCCTGCTAAATCCTGGGGAGTACCAGGTAGGTCCTGGAAATACCAGGGTGGGGGGTCACTTTGTAAAGTATATGATTATTTAACCACTATGCTGTACACCTGAAACTAATACAAAATAATATTGAATGTCAACAGTAATTGAAAAATAAAATTAAAAAAAGTAAAGAAGAAGTAAATGGAGTTTTCGTAACCAAAACCTGAAGTGAGGTTCTTTGGCATGTCTCAAACCGTCAGGGTGGAGCGAGGTGGGGCTGGTAATGCCACCTGTAAGACCAGCACCAGGAAGGGGCAGACAGCAAGAGTGGGGTGGAGGTGGCCGGGGGAGGGGCTGGCCCGGAAAGAGAGGGAGGGGAAACCCTTCCTGACAGCCTGGAGGGGCGGGCCTTTCCCGGGAAGCCCGTCCCACCCGTGAGAGGTAGACACAAGGCAGTGGCTTCCTGAACTAGAAAAATGGTTAGAAAGGAAACATGGTCTGAAATACAAGAGACTAACATGAAGTTTAACTGGTAAAATTTGGGGTCACCACTAGTTTTCATTACATTCTAATTTTTTCCTTGCAGTGACTCCTCATATTAAACACATGTATTAGAGCAACTAATTGTATTACCCACTAGGGTAATAAACAAATAAACAAGTAAATGCAGGGGGACACCAACCACCACGCCCATCTCCCAAAGCCCCACCATGAAGCCGGGAGGACCACATGGTCCCTCTGCACATGCACACAGAGGTGACAGGTTTTCCTGGGGCGGGGGGCCTCCTCAATCTTTGGGGCAGGGCTGTCCACAACCCTCGGTGCCCTCACCTGCGAGGAAGCACACACGCCACAGGCCCGAGTGCAGGGACATCTTGACCTCCGTGCTCTGGTTCTGGGGCAGGATCACGCCCTCCTCCAGGTACAGCCAGTAGTCGGTGCTGACTGCGATGCCCAGGAGGCCCAGGCCGCAGACGGCGAAGACGCTGCTCAGCAGGGTCAGGGCCTTCCTCCCGCAGGCGCTCATCTTCCCTGGAGGGCAAGGGGGCGGCCTGCCACCGTGGTCCCACCAGCGGGGAAGGGGCTCTGCGGACAGGACAGAGAGTCAGCAGGCAAGGGCAGCATGTCTCCGAGGAGGCCATGATGAGGGGCCTTGGGGATGGAACTAAATGAACTCCACCTGGCTAACCTGATGAGTAAAAGACCAATGAGCCAGCTCCCTGGACACCAGGCCACTGGGACGGAAGTGCCAGCCTCTTCCTCTCCCTGCCAGGAATTCACAGCTTTCCTGGCAGGCTATGGCAAGGGCTTCCTTGTCCTATATGGGATTCCCCATTGCTGGATAATGTTATTCAATCATCCATCCGTTCATCCATCTGTCCATCCATCCACCCATCCATTCATCCATCCACTCATCCATCCACTCATCCATCCATCCATCCATCCATCCATCCATCCATCCATCCATCCATCCATCCATCCAGTAGTCCATTATGCCCAACATGAGAAATAAAAAGATGAACACTGAACATGACACTATCCTTGCCCTTGAAAACTTCCTGTCTAGAGCAAACACACCCACAAAGCAGTTACAATGCCGCTTGCTGGGGACTGTGGTAGAGATCTGCTCAAATGCTCAGAGCAGGGAGGAGGGATGGAGAAGCAGCTTTGCTGAGTGGGCTTTTCAGTGTTGAGAAAGATTCTGAAGGCCAAGTGCACCCCGGCAGAGAGTTGCAGCATCCAGAAGGGGAAACGGCAGGGGGCAAAGAAGCCTTTTTGGGGTGGTGTCTTCCTCATAGGCTGCAAGCAGTTGTAGTTTTAGGTCAACAGAAGTAGAGAAGCCACACCACAGTCCAAGTCCCATGGGCCTCCTGAACCCACCTAATTAGAAGCCGTCTGACTCTGCCTGCTTAGCACACAGCATTGGTGGGGGCCAGGTCTGAATGAGCCAGAGAGAAGCTAGGAGTCTTTTCCAGGGGAGCCACAAGCACGTCTGTTCATTCCTGCCAGGCCAGGCTCTGGGCTCCGAGCTTGGAACACCTGAAGAATAAGTCAGATGGGTGCTAGGCCCCCACGGAGCCCACAGCCCAGCGCAGGGCCCTAAACACTGGCTGCAACCTAGACCCACCCAGGAAGTGCTTCGTAACCCCCAACGCCTGGGTGCCACTCCTCCAAGGGATTCTGGTCTGCCTGGGCTCAAACAAGGGTGACAGGAATTTTTAAAGTGCTCCCGGCGACTCTAAAATGCAGCCCAGGATGAGAATGATTGGTCTTTGCTACTCAGTCTGTGAACCATGGTCCAGCGGCATCATCTGGGAGCTTGTCAGAAACCCGGGCTGATTACAGAATTGGGCGGTTCCAATTCTGTAAATCACACTGTAACAAGATCCAGATGAGCTGTATACCTGCTGCAGTCTGAGACCTGTACCAAGCAAACAGGTGACAGGGAAGCCCAAGATATGATGACAGCCCAGAAGAGGGTCACCCAAGGGGCTCGAGGGGGCAGGCAGAGCCATCTCTAGAAGAGGGTGAGGCCTGGGCCACTCAGTGTGCCTTGTCCGAGCAAAACTTTCAGTGTTGCCAGAGTGTCAACCCCTTGCAAAGCCAGACATTTTGAAACAGGATGTTAGCGTTCAAGACACTGCCAGGTGTCACAGCACCTGCGGTGGGGAGGTGGAGCCACCCAGTGGTGACCTACGGGCCCTATTCAGGGCAAGGCATCATATCTCAGCCATGGCACAGGTGGATCCTGGCTGAGCCCGCGGGAAAGGGACAGAAGCCACACTCAAGTCTGGAAGCCCGATTCATCTGTGGAGTCTGAGCTCACTGAAGGAGGGAGAAAGAAGAAGGGGGAAAAATGGGTGCTCTTTTCAAGGGGGGGCATCCTGGCACTGATGCCATAGCACCAGCCACGCCCCATCAGCTGACCCAGGACAGCTGACTGATCTATAGAATGACCCCATGCTGCTTCCTGGAGGCATGTAGGAGCCCTTGGAAGCAGAGTCATCCTGCCTGCAAGGCCCAGGGCACTGGGTTAATCCAAGCCACTCCCTCCGGAACCAGCTTTGACAAAGAAGAGAAAAATGAGATGCAAAACAGCCAGCCCTCCCCACCAAGCCAAGTCATTCTCCCCACAGAGGGGTGGGATGCAGAGCAGGATGGCCTGGCTCCCAATAGGGCTACAAATATAGAGAGAGCACCTACTATGTGTGGAGCCCCGTGCTGACGGCCATGTAAGAGGCCAGGGAGTCAGAGGCACTGCTTGCAGAGTTCACAAGCTGGAAAAGTATGAAACGGCAGCCTCAGGATGGTGACACTGGGGCAGGGCAGCATCTTAGTAGGTGGAACCTGGGTGGGGGGGAGCAGGAGGGGTGGGGCAGGTTGTCTGGAGCAGCCCCGGGAAATGGCTGCATGGATTGGTGGGAGGGGTGTGACATGGGGATTGATAATTAAGATTTTTATAGCAGTTTGCTAGGTATTTTCCCTTACCTTTAAGGCTCCCAGAACCCCAATATCTGTCAGAAAGGGAATTAGAGCCCCAGGGATGGTTGCTGGGGGTAAGGGAAGGCACGGAGGACACAAGGGTAGAACCTGGATGAGAATAACAGCCCCAGGTGCTGCGAAGAGCCTTGAGAAGCAGGACGCCTGGACGGCACCCTCAGCCCAGCCACTTCTCAGCTCTGGAAGGCTGGGAAACGAACCTCTCCTGAGTAACACGGAGGGAGAGAAGAGGAAAGTATCTTGCAGGTTTATCAGCATCACTAGGAGTCTGCTAAGCACTTGACTCCGTTTTAATTCTTACAGCTCTCACAGACCCCCTCTCCCACCCTCCACAGAGGAGCAAGCTGAGGGTCAGCGAAGTTCAGAAACTCGCTCAAGGTCACCCAGTGAGCAAGGGGCGGTGCCTGCATGTGAACTTCACCGGCTTCATTTCTCAAGGCCCTTCCTGAGCCACCCCATTGTTTTCCAGAGGGGGTTCCCCAGAGCAAAGCTTCCTCGGACTATTCTAGCACAAAGGACTCTGGTGGGAAAGAAGCCGCGAAGTGCTGTGTGGAAGGCTTGAAGAGTCCCTCTGAACGGCCACACAGTCACGCCTCGGAAAGGGCAGTTTCACTCAGGCCAGTGTTTCCCAAACTTCTCTGTCCACGTGATGGCATCTCGTTCTGTGAAACCACTTTGGGAACAAGGCTGTGCCCCATAATGAAGAACACGGCCAGTCCTGCCCACCCCACAAAACTGCGGGGAGAGTCAACGTCACATCAGCTATGACAGGACTTAGTAAAATCTAAAGCACGATCTCGGTGTAAGGAATTATTCTTAAGCATGGATGGGCAAATAAGCCCGTTATAAGGTAAATGGAACCGGGCTTCGGAGATATAACAGCTAGTGCCTGGCTGGAGCTGAACGGCCAATTCTAATAAGCTTGGCAGCAAGACAAAAAAAGGATTTGGGTCTTGGAGGCTGGGAAAGATGAAAGTAGAGAGGAGATTGGATCCAAATCTATAAATACAAGAAATAAAAGAAGAAGCCGAAGTTGACCTGAGCTGCCAAACTCTATAGCAGCAGAGCACGGAGCCTGGAGTGAGCTTGAGAGAAGGAGTGAGCTTGAGAAAGGGAGTGAGCTTGAGGAAAGGAGTGAGCTTGAGAAAGGGAGTGAGCTTGAGAAAGGGAGTGAGCTTGAGAAAGGGAGTGAGCTTGAGGAAAGGAGTGAGCTTGAGAGAAGGAGTGAGCTTGAGAAAGGGAGTGAGCTTGAGGAAAGGAGTGAGCTTGAGGAAAGGAGTGAGCTTGAGAGAAGGAGTGAGCTTGAGAAAGGGAGTGAGCTTGAGGAAAGGAGTGAGCTTGAGGAAAGGAGTGAGCTTGAGAAAGGGAGTGAGCTTGAGAAAAGGAGTGAGCTTGAGGAAAGGAGTGAGCTTGAGAAAGGGAGTGAGCTTGAGAGAAGGAGTGAGCTTGAGGAAAGGAGTGAGCTTGAGAAAGGGAGTGAGCTTGAGAAAAGGGAGAAGTCCCCTCCAGAGCATGAGACAGATTTATGGAACTCTGCACAGAGAAAAAAAAATCATATTCATTACACAAATGTAGTTATGGTTCTATTATGAAACCATTTTTATTTACAAATAAATAATACCATGAAGACCTCACAATAACCTGTAGGTAGATAGTATTAGCCCCATTTTGTGGGTCGGAAAACTGAGGCTTGGGAGATAGATGGTAAGCAGCCTACAGGATGTCACAGGTAGGTAACGGACTGTGGATTTCAACCTAGGTCTAATCCCAAAGTCTGTGCTCTGGCTACCCCATCTTCCTACTGAAGTGTAGAGGTGAAGAAACACATCCCAAGTGGGTCACTAAGGAATCTAGAAATGTATGTAATAGAATATTTGAAAGACTTGTCTTTATACATGGGCAAGTGTTACCTATGGGATATTTCTTGATGCTACTTGGCTTCCTCTTGGCCATCACCTGGGCATACCTTCTCATGCAGTCTCATGAGGGACTATTGGACTCAGCATTTCTGATTCCAAAGCCCTCCTTGTAGGGTGGGAAGACTAATAGTTCTCTCAAAGCACACACAAGAAAATCAAGGTCCAGAGGGGAGACGTACCTGAGATCACCCCGCCGTGCCTATGGAGGGACTAATGTGTGAACTTGTATTTACTTCTTTATTCATTTATTTTTTAAGTGAGAAGAAGGGAGACAATGAGACATTCCTGCATGTGCCCTGACTGGGATCCACCTGGCAAACCCATCTGGGATCAATGCTCAAAACAACTGAGTTATTTTTAGTGCCTGAGGCTGACAGACTCAGACGAACCCAACCATCCCCAGCACCTGAGGCTGATGCTCAGATCAACTGAGCCACTGGCAGCAGGAAGGGAAGAAGGAGAGAAGGGAGAGAGAGGGGAAGAGAAGCAGATGGTCACTTCTGTGTGCTGAACCTGGAATGTCCATACACCAGGCCGACACTTTATCCACTGAGCCAACCAGCCAGGACCTTGTAATTTTTTGAATGCTGATCCAATGCTTTTTTCCCCTGTGCTGCATGGGAAATTGTAAGGCAGCAGATGCAAATGACCTGTACTGCTCCATCCTGAAAACACCATGACTGGCACCTCAGTTCATTGCCTTCCTGTCTTCTTTCTGATGTAATTGCCCATGTGTGTACCCAATGTCTTCCGCTGGTGGAAGCAAAGATGGGGGTCCCTTTAAAGACACTGGTCTGGGATGAATTCCTACTTCCCACATAATCAGGCTTCCGTTCAAGTCTTTGCTTTTACATGACTGTGTCCCTTCCCATAAATCCCACTCTTTATTTACAAGGTTCATTAGATTTTTCTGATGGGGAAGGCAGGCACTTTTAATAAAAGTTGTTACCAGAGAAGATATTTATGCTGTCATATTCAATGAATAAAGCTGGATGTGAAGCCACAGGTCTAGCAAGAATTCGACTGTGAAAAAAACTCATAGGCTGGATAGAAATGAACATAAATGTGGACGAAGGATGCTTCTGGGTAATAAGGTTATGGATATTTGATTTTCTATATTACTTTCCTGTGTTCAGCAAAGTTTCTAAAAAAAACAAACAAAGACATGTATTATTTCTATAGCCAGAGAAGAGAACCTAAGTAAAGACTAGAAGTGTCAGTTCTTCAATTGCTGCCCGCGTCTGTGGAGTCCCAGCTAAGTCCTGGGCTAAAGGAGCTGAAATGCAGTGTTATCCTTTGGGGCTTGGTGCCAGAAGCAGAAGCCGCTTTGAGCCTTTTAAGATGATACCCAGGTGCCACTATCTCTAAGTATTACCATGTTAATTATCAGAAATTAACAGTTGCTAATTATCATCCGTGACTAGCAATTAGGGAGAAACGTCTTGTGGAGACTTGGTGGCACATTTCTCTGCCCCAGCCAATAATAAAAGGACTTGCAAAGACGTGCTTAGGTGCTCAGAGATAGGTGAGGGTACAGGTGTGAGTGGGAGACCACTAACTGGAGAGAAAGTGGGAGAGTCCAATGCAGAACCCTGATCTCAGTCTCCTATCAGCCCAGAGAAACCCCAGTAGTGCTTGAAGGGTTCAGTGCTTGAAGGGTTCCTGGCTGTTACAGCAGCAGCTCCTGTGAGCAGGTCTAGGGACTCAGTATCAGCTTGGCCAGCTCCCAGGAGAAGGAGCTGGCTGGTGACCGTCAACCCCCAGTGGTCCTATAGCACTGCTTGCTTTCCACGATGCTGAATGCCATTGTGTTCTAGGGCGGTTCGAAAGGGACCACACATTCCTTGAGACTCTTCCTATTGGGAGGTGGGGCCCCTACATGTTTCCTTCCCCTGAGTCTAAGCAGGTTTGTGACTGCTTCGACCAGTAGCATACACCAAAATGGGTCAACTCAGCTGAGCGACCAGCCAACAGCCAGAGGTAGCTGCCAGCCATGGAAAAAGCCAACCTGGACATCCGGCCCAGGTGACCCTTTGGATGACTGCGTGTTGGGTGGTCCCGGCTCACCATGAGCTAGACCCTCGAGGAACAAATAGGACAAAATAACCAATGCCCCCGACGCAACACCCAGAAAGGTGCCAACCTGTGAGAGACAGTGGGGCTGCCCCGGGGTGCCCGAGGGACCCATGGCGGGCTGGCCTGTCCACATGCCCTGTTGCCTACGAGCCTCTGCCACCAGGTCCCTCACAGGCCAGTTCAGAGATGCCAGCCACATCCCTTCTAGATGGCACAACCCTGGAGACTGGCACGGCAAACGTAGCACCAGCCAATGTCTGACTCCACCCGCATGAGAAATCCCAGCAAGAACTACCCAGCTGAGCACTGACCAAACTCCTGACCCACCAGATCATAAGCAAAATATATTAGTTGTATTATACTGTTAAGTTTTGAGGTAATTTGTTGTGCAGCAGAAGTTAGCAAACTAACTTTTACTCATTTATCAGCATCATCTTCTAACTGCCTAAGTATGATATAAGTCCCAGGTGTGACTGTTGAAAGTGTAACTTAGTGATGGAGAGTCTGAGGGCCATAGTTGAATCTCTGGAATTGACAGCTATGTGAGAAAGTGAATGGCGTATGTGCTTTGGGAACAGGCAAATATGAAGTAGAACGCCAGTTCTTTTGTTTCACATCTTTAGAAAATCACAAGACCACTCTGAACCTCAGTCTCTTCCTCTGAAAAACAGGGATACTTCATAAGGGTTACCGTGAGGATTTATGAAAGTGTCATTGAATAAGGCTTGGCCACCAGGGCCAGCTCAGTAACTGCTGCGATCAGAAAACTGACACACAAAGACCAGTGGACAATAGAGCAGGTGTAACAAGGTAATTTTATCTTTGAAAAAAAAATGCAAAATGGCCCAGACTTTTTCTCATCACTATCCAGCTCTCCAACTGCCCGCCTTGTCATGGCAGTGGGTCCCTGCAGAATTTTCATTTCATACCCCCTGCCCAATTTCAGCCTTCCTGTCTCTTCTCTCACCTCCAAATCAACAAAGACTTTGGACTGACGAGATTTTAGTTTTTTCTCATTTGAGAAGCTAAATTGCTTTATCTGATGATGTAAAGGGTGCTCACTCACCAATGTAGCTAACTTAGGAGCTCTGCGGGTAATGGACACTGTGATTTTATTTCATGTGACTGCATGTGAATGCATACTGAGCACAAACATGCACTGAAGGATACGAGTGTCAGAATGGGACACACAGTGACAACGACGAGGAGGGTGATGATAGCTGCCATGCCCTGGACCTGATTATCTAGAGCAGCGGTTCTCAACCCCGGCGGGGTCGCGACCCACAGGTTGAGAACTGCTGATCTAGAGAGCATCCATACCTAGTCTCATTCTGATAACAACCTGGCCAAGTCACATGATGACTATATTTTTTTTTTACATAGAGGATCCTGAGGATGAAGACAGGGTGGTCACTCAACTTATATTGACAGAGATGAGATTCAAACGTAGGGGCAACTGGCCCCAAGTCCAGGCTCTGCGCATCCCCCCAATCCCGCATGCTGCTATGGAGGCCAGCCCTCTCTTTCATTTAATCCAAAAATTTAAAAAATTCTGCCTCCTCTCTTCAACACAGGGGTGGGGTTTCTTTTTTCCTTTTTTTACAGGGACAGAGAGAGAGTCAGAGAGAGGGATAGATAGGGACAGACAGACAGGAACGGAGAGAGATGAGAAGCATCAATCACCAGTTTTTCGTTGTGACACCTTAGTTGTTCATTGATTACTTTTTCTTATGTGCCTTGACCATGGGGCTTCAGCAGACCGAGTAACCCCTTGCTCAAGCCAGTGACCTTGGGTCCAAGCTGGTGAGCTTTGCTCAAACCAGATGAGCCCGCGCTCAAGCTGGCGACCTCGGGGTCTCAAACCTGGGTCCTCCACATCCCAGTCCGACACTCTATCCACTGCGCTACCGCCTGGTCAGGCCACAGGGGTGGGTTGTTAATGTCAAAAATTATTCTTAACAAAGAGGATATAGGATGTAAAATATAAATGAATACTATGCCATAAGACCATTCCATAAATCGATGAGTGTGAGCAAACACATCTGTGTCTCGGGGCTCTGTCCATCTGCCCTGTGACGTCCAGCATTGCCAGCCCTGCCATCAGCCATGAGCAATACAGGCTCACCTTCCCCTCTGCCCCCTAAGTCACACCCCAGCTGTGGGCCACAAATCAGGGACAGCGGCAACAGAAGAGATATAATAGCAGATGTCCTGGCCAGTCCTAACGTCAGGCCCACCATGACAGCAGCCAGCCCTGAAGTTCCATCCCAACAGAAGTGGATTTGTATTCTGTAGCATTTGCGGAAACCAAAAAATCCCCTTTAGGAAAGGCAGAGCTGTTTACTTCCTTCTTCTGTTCAATCCCACATGAACACGACCATATCCAGGGTGGCAAGCCGCATCGTTCAGTGACCTGCAGGCTTAACTGCTGGCTGTTAGGACCCCACACTGCAGCTGTGTCCTCCTGCTCACTCCTCCAGCAGCGCCCGCCGAGCCTGTAACATCACTGCCCCCACGGCTGCTGGGCGCAGGCAAGGCCAGCGAGGCGAGGAAAACAACTTGCTACCCTGTGTCTTAATCTGTGTAGACAGGAAAAAGGTTCAGACTTGATCTAATTTTGGTGGCACTGGCCATCTATCAGATCCTGGCCTCAAAAGCCTGCAGGGAAAGTAGGGACCAGGGGTTTCTCCTTTCCTTGGGTCCTGGTTTGGGGGTCTCTGCTGCTTCTCTGTGTACTTCTGTTACCCCAGTTCCTGCTGGCTGACGTTTATTGGATCAGGATCTCGTGCCAGAAACTGTTCTAAGCAATTCACACAATTAATTCCCTTAATCCTCGAAACAACCCTTTGTGGCAGGCACAATTATTTAAATGAGGATAATACTAGTACCTTCTTCAAATGGGGGATGAAGATTAAATGAACCAACACATGTAACCAGCTTAAAGTCGGTGCTCCAGCCAGGCACGCAGTAAGTGCACATAGTAATCTTAGCTATAGTCATCCTCTCCACTTTATGGGGGGGAGGGGTTCTGCCACCTGGCCAAGGTCACCAGATAAAAAGTGGAGGAGCTGGGGCTTGAACCCAACCACCTGTCCCCATTCCCTGCTAAGCAGAACTGCCTCTCGTTCAGCTCATCCTGTGAAGCGGCGGAAGCCGTTTCGATAGAGCGCTCAGCTCTCACCACCTTGGAAATTCTCACTTCTGAAAAAGTGGAGATTTCTGTCAAAGGGAAACTCCGACCTAATGGTGCTCCATATTACCAGCTTCTTGCTTAAAATAAGAGGGCTGAGGGCTTCATACCCTTTCCTGCTTGGCCTTTGGGCCGCTCAGGTGCTGGACAAACCAGGTCTTTTTCATATAAAATGTGGGAGTACGGAGGAGGGAGGAGGAGGAAGGAGCCGAGTGTACCCCCAGGCGGACTCGGAGTTATTCTTGGGTACGTCCAGTCCCCTCCACCACTCTTGGAGTTAGTATTTATGCTTCAAGAGAGACATTACTTTTTCTGCTGATTCTCCATTCTGGGGGAAGAGAGGAAGGAGGGTGGGGGGAACCTGGGGAGGAAGATGAGTGTGGCTCTGGGGAAGCTATCTGGACAGCACCCGGAGGCGCTGGCAGGCCTGCAGAGCCACTGCTACAGAGGGGCTCTCGGGAGACGATGTGGCTGGCCAGGTCACGGGGCAGTGGTGTGCTTCTATAAATGCCTCCTGCCAGCCCGTTTTCCTGTCTCCAACATATTCTTCCAGAACTCAGGATTCTAATGGTCCGTAGCCCAGGCCTCCCCTCTCTCTAGTGCCCAGACCCCTGCCCTTTGGAGTCCCGAGCCCTGGGTCACACAGAGAGCTGGACAGGTGCCTGTGGGCCCAGGAGCAACCCCCACAAACCCAGAGTTCCAGCCCTCCCAACGTTAGTGCAAGAAGAAAGACGAAGTGCCCGCCACCTCAGGGTGAGAGCCTTGGACAGGAGGGACAGGAGAGAAAAGCATAAAAGGGCTCTGTGGGGTCAGCCAGGTCTCAACACGAGGCCTCCTCCTGCTCCTCCATCTGCCCCCGTGACTTCAGAGGAAATGTGTCTGGGCAACCGGAGTCCCCGGTGGCCTGGTTCTGAGCATGCCCTCTTGAGCTCCCTGGGAGCGGGGAGGTCCAAGGCCATATGGTACAGTGAAAGTCCATGCGCTCTCTCGGGCCTGGAAAGTGGCCCAGTGGCCCCTAGGGGGTCCTAACTGCTGACTCCCAAGTCCCTGTCCCCAAAGATGCCTCACAACTCTTGAAAGATAAAGTCAAGTTGCTTTCGATGTTTTCAGTGAGACTTGAGTATCTCCTGACCGGATGACAGAATAAAGCTGTGGGCAGGGAACCGAGGGCGAAGGAGGAGGGGTTCACTGTTCAGCAGGCCCCGCAGGAGATGGTTGGTGACAAGGCTGAGGAGGCACACGGGTAGTGCTGTCTCTGCTTCTCAGCCAGCGACACCACCTCGCAGCCCCGAGCGCCGGGCATGGCAGCTCACTGGTCTGGAAACAGCAGCAGGAGGCAGGACGAGCGTGCCCCTCAGCCCGGCTGCCGCTGCCACTGCTGCTCGCTGCCCAGGCCACACACCCCCACTGAGGCTGTGCGCCCAGGGTCCGGGGTTCCAGCTTCCAGGCCCGCCTCTGCGGGGAGGAGGCAGGGCCTCGGGTGACTGGCTCCGCCTCTCTGGGTCTCATCAATAACCTCGGAATGACTGGTTCTTTACAGGGCAGCTGTGAGGCACTCCACAAGTGTCCATCATCATCCCTTGGTCCAGAAAGGAAGCCGGCTGGCCACCAAGGAGGCTGACCCCAGTGCGGAAAATCCTCAGGGAAATGGGGTGGCACTGGCGGGGTGGGGACAATGGTGGAGGTACTGTAACACCAGCCTCAATGACTGTCTCCCAGCTGAGCAGGGCAGGTAGGACTGTCCAGGTCTGAGAAGACAGAAGCCGTCAGAACTGCTAGGGAGGAAAGTGTGTGCTCTCAAGGGCTCAGGTCAGGAATTGAGCAGAAAAGAGACTTCTCCCAGAATCCCATGGCGTTTATGACAGGATTGAGCAGGACACAACCCCAAGCCTTTAAACCAGGGTGCCTCAATCCCTGCTGTCCATGAGCACCACCTTGAAGAGGGATGTGTGTGTGTGTGTGTGTGTGTGTGTGTGTGACAGAGACAGAGAGAGGGACAGAGAGACAGGAAGGGAGAGAGATGAGAAGCATCAATTCTTCCTTGTGACTCCTTAGTCTCCTTAGTTGTTCATTGAGTGCTTTCTCCTATGTGCCTTGACAGGGGGGCGGGGGGCTCCAGCAGAGCGAGTGACCCCTTGCTCAAGCCAGTGACCTTGGGCTTCAAGCCAGTGACGATGGGGTTGTGTCTATGATCCCACGCTCAAGCCAGTGAGCCTGAACTCAAACTGGTGAGCCCATGCTCAAGCCGGCGACCTCAGGGCTTCAAACCTGGGTCCTCTGCATCCCAGTCCAATGCTCTATCCACTGAGCCACCACCTGGTCAGGCACCTTGAAGGGTTTTAAAGGAATCCCAGAGTTGACTGCTTCCAAAACCAATTACTGGGAGGGGGGGTGAGGCATCAGTATTTTTAAAAATTCCAGGTGATTCCAATGGTAGCCGAAGTTGAAAACCATGACCCAACATGGAGACCTTCACAAACCTGGAGATGTACAGACCCCACACTCATGGTTTGGACCAGAGCTGAGCTATCCGATATAGCAGCAACTAGCCACACAGCATTCTTGAGACTTGACAAGTGGCTGATCCAAGCTGAGAAGTACCATCAGTACAAAATACACACCAGAGTTCTAAGACTTAATACAAAGAGAGAATGTAAAATAGCTCATGGATGATGTTTTAAAATACTGACTATAGGTTGAAATGGTGTATTGGGCTAAGTAAAATATGTTAATTTTAATTTTACCTATGTCTTTATATTTTATTTTACCTATTTTTAAATGTGGCTATAGAACATTTTAAATTATACCACGTGGCTCTCATTATATTCTTTTGGACAGTGCTGGTCTAGAGACTAGCCAATTCAAAAATGTGTTTCCTATAGTTCCTCTATTTGTAAGTTTGTCTCTTCTGTATTTTGACAATAATTTTCCTAAAAAATGTCACCTCATGATTTCATTGATACACCACTCTTGAAATGACAAAAGTAAAGAAATGAAGACTAGATTAGTGGTTGCTGGGATTCGGAAGGAGGGGAGGAGGCCAGTGTGGCAGCACGAGAGATCCTTATGTTGTGGCAATGTTTTGCATCTTGACTGTAGCTACATCAACATCCTGGTTGTGATGCACTGTGCTATAATTTTGCAAGATGTTATCATTGGGGGACATTGGATAAAGGGGTCATGGGATTTCTCTATATGATTTCTTTCAACTGCATGTGAAAAAACAATTATCCCAAAATAAGAAATTAAATTAGAAAAACAATGTTACCTCTGAAACAGTTACTTTTATACTCTGCTGGCCAGAGTGTAAAGTGGTGCAACCCTTTCCGAAAGCAGTTTGGCAACAATGCATTGAGCCGTAAGCATTTTCAGTTCTCCTGGTCCCCCAAATTCCACTCTGGGAATTGCTGCTAAGGAAAGAGATATAAGTACAACAGTACACAGATTTATTCACTGTTGTTGGTATTTGCACAATGCTCAAAGCCACAACATTCTAAAACATTTTCTCACAGCCTGCCACTTTCCTTTTCACTCAATGGTATCTTTTGAGTTCTTAAATACATTTGAATGCATTGCACTATTATTGATTTCTGTATGTTCATCTTGTATATAGCATTGCCAAACAGGAGTCTCTCAGATTTTCTACGTAGAAGATCTGTAGTTTGTGAATGCTGACACTTTTGTAGCTTTCTATTCCAATTCTTATGCCTCCTATTTCTTTTTAAATTTTTCTTTATTCATTTCATCAAGAACAACGTGGGAGGAGGGAGAGAGAGAGACAGAGAGAGACAGGGACACTGAGCTGCTCTTGTATGTGCCCTGTCTGGGGATTGAACTGGCAACCTTTGTGTTTCAGGATGATGCTCTAACCAATTGAGCTATCTAGCCAGGGCTACCTCTTATTGCTTTTTCTTATGTTAGTGCACTATCAATTAACTCTAGTACACAGAAGGGATGATAGAGACATATTTGGTCTGATTTTAAAAAGAATAATTCTAACATTTACCATCAAGCAGGATATTTATTGAAAATATAGCTTATCAGGGGAAGGAAGTTGTCTTCTCTTGGTAGTTTGTGTCAAGTTTTTCTTTATTTTTTTAGTCATATTGATTATTTTTATCATCTTTTCTACATTGAAATTTCATGTTTATTTTTCTCCTTTAATTTGTTAATAAGGTAAACCATTCTTGCATTACTGAGATAAATTTTGCTTTTGTTGTGATATATAATATTGTATGTAAATTGTAGGTCAATTTCACTCATGAATATGAACAGAAATGTCATAAATATAATGTTAAACGGACATGAGTGAAGTTGATCTATAATTTTCCCCACTGTCCTGTTTCGTTTCATCATCAAGGTTATATTAGAACTGCAGTGAGATACCATTATACACATACTAGAATGGCTAAAGTTAAAAAGACTGACAATAGTAAGTGTTGACAAGGATTTGGAGCAAGTGGAGTTTGAATACATTGCTGGTAAGAATGCAAATGGTACAATTGCTTTAGAAGACAGTTTGCAGTTTCTTATAAAGTTAAACATGCCCTTGCCATACAATCCAGCAATCTCACTACCAGGTAGGCATGTTTCTAGCCTCCTATTCACAGAGGAATCTCAGTGGCCACTTCTAGCATTGCCCAAGGCCATATCTTCCTGTCTCTGGGTGGACATTAAAATTTCAGACTTGAGCTACCATGCCACATCTGGGCCCAATACCTCCTGGGCCTCCTTGGTGTCAGTTCACATGCTCACAGCTCTGGGTTGGAGTTCTATGGGGACTTCAGTATTTCTGAAAAGTCAGCTGTGTATTTCAAAACCTTCTTAAGTGCTGGGTGTTGGATGGGTGTGCATTAGCTGAGCTTAGTCTGTTGCTGAAACTGGAAGTGTCTAATTCACTACCTACTTTTCACTTGCTCTCTTTCCTCAAGGTGGTACCAGAAATCTCTAATGCCCCTGCCTGGCATTCTAGGGAGGGCGTGGGAAGGAGGAAACTGCCTCTTTCTACTTTTCTGAATTTCCCAGTGTGCTCTTAAGGACAAATCATTTCTCCAATTTGGGGGGTGTGTGCATATGCCTATGCGTGTGTGTGTTTATTTATACACATATATGAACTTTAGAAGAGAGTTTGCAGTTTTGTGAAAAATGAACAAAAGATGACCTATATATAAAGAAAAAAATATTTTTAAACCAGAGCAGCTTCACGGCAGAGGGAGGCTGACAGTGAAGGCCTCCCCTCCCCTGGGATGGCCTTCTCGGCTCCTCCTGAGGCAGAAGCCAGCCTGCCCCAGGCTTTCGCAATGTTCTATTTTTATTTTTATAACTTAACTGTGTCCAACACACGCCGCTGCAGCGTGGCATGCTCAGCTCCATCGCTTTTTGGACAACTGGCCTTGGCCTGCAAAGGCGCCAGTCACATGTGACCTCCTCGGGTCCCCTCCCCCTGTTGATTTCAGTCCCAGGCAGAGCAAGCAGGGATGGCTGTCACCGGGTGGGGGTGGGGAACACAGGAGTGAGTGAAGGAGGCTGTGGCCACTTGCAGCCTGCTTTCAGCTGAGCAGCTCTGGGGCTGGAGGCGGGCTCACTATCTCTCTGTTTTCTCACCTCTGCTGGCTTGTTTACCATTCACTGAACTCAGCCCTGGCCAGACGGGCTGGGACCCACCTCCTGGAGGACTGAGGGGCTTTAACTCTTCTACCTTATCTTCTTTCTTAGTCAAAGAAAGAAACTGTCCCTTCTGACCACCTGATCCCATGAAGGTTACACATCCAGCAGCTTGGAAAACCATGGGGCGAGTCATCAGGCAAATAGACGCGGGAGTCTTCCTTCACCGACCTCATTGAGCTGGAGCCTTGGCATTCACGATGTTTCACCAAATGTTTTCATCAAATCCTTTCATCAAGCCTAGGAAGGTGGTGTTATGGATAGCACGATCTGTTCTGCAAGTGAGGAAACTGAGGCTGAGAGAGGCAGCCTGCTCAGGGAGGCGGGACAGGACCTGAACTTGTGTCTTTGGGGACACAGTCCTTAGCCTGCATTCACCCCATTCTCCCTACAGAGAGGTGCGCACTTTCTCAGGCCGACCCATGGGAACAGAACCCCAGGGGCCACTCAGCCAAGAATCCCCAGGGCTTGGGCTCAGGGGGCACCCCGGGCTGATCCATGCTGGACCTGCCCCTCCCTGGGGTAGGAAGGCGAGGCCGGGGGCTGTTGCTTCCCCTCTGCCGCCCTGGTGCCCGCAGGACCATTCCTGTCTCCTTCCCTGGCTGGCTTCCCCTCTGCCGCCCTGGTGCCCGGCAGGACCATTTCTGTCTCCCTCCCTGGCTGGCCTCCCCTCAGCCGCCCTGGTGCCCGCAGGACCATTCCTGCCTCCCTCCCTGGCTGGCTTCCCCTCTGCCGCCCTGGTGCCCGGCAGGACCATTCCTGCCTCCCTCCCTGGCTGGCTTCCCCTCTGCCGCCCTGGTGCCCGCAGGACCATTCCTGCCTCCCTCCCTGGCTGGCTTCCCCTCGGCCGCCCTGGTGCCCGGCAGGACCATTCCTGCCTCCCTCCCTGGCTGGCCTCCCCTCTGCCGCCCTGGAGCCCGCAGGACCATTCCTGCCTCCCTCCCTGGCTGGCTTCCCCTCTGCCGCCCTGGAGCCCGCAGGACCATTCCTGCCTCCCTCCCTGGCTGGCTTCCCCTCTGCCGCCCTGGTGCCCGCAGGACCATTCCTGCCTCCCTCCCTGGCTGGCTTCCCCTCTGCCGCCCTGCCCTCCCAGGGCACTGTCTGTAGGCCCATCAGATGACGAGTGTTCCTCATTCTCTCACAACAACACATTCATCAGGAGGGAGACAGGCGTTCCCGACCGGAGGGAAGGGAGAGTGGAGGAAATCAATAAAGGAGAATGATGTCTTCATACACTGCCTCCCGCGCACCGGTTCCCTCTGCAGAGGCAGCACAGGAAAAAGCGTTGGCTGCGTTTCTGATTCTAATTGATCTGGAAGCTGGGTGAGCCCAGCGGTGCCCCCTTAATGGCCAGCCATCGTCTGCGGGCACTTAGGTTGACAACGAGTCCTCAATCACTGCTCACAGGGCCACCATTTATCTGATTGGGATGTCCCAGTTCCTCTCTGCTCCCAGCACTGGGGCCTGCTCGGCCAGGGCTGAACACCAAACGGGCAGGGGGCGACATGGGAGAAGGTCAAAAGAGGAAACAGGGTCACAACCACAGCCCCAAACTCATCTCTCCGCACATACAGACATCCCTACTTGCCTTCAAAGCTGAGCTGAAATCCCAGAGGTACAAACAACACTGTCAGCCAGTAACACTTTAATCTGAATTTATAGAGCCTTGTCCTCAATGGGGACAGTCACAGCACCTGTCTTGGGGAAA
The DNA here is from genome assembly GCF_036850995.1 of Saccopteryx leptura. NCBI lineage: Eukaryota > Metazoa > Chordata > Mammalia > Chiroptera > Emballonuridae > Saccopteryx > Saccopteryx leptura. The sequence goes on from NC_089507.1 coordinate 164,876,485, forward strand.
TGGGGCAGAATGCACGAGACGACTCATGCACAGGGCCCAGCTCACACCTGGCACTGTCATCAGCTACTGTTACAGCCACGCTCTGGTAACGCACATGGGGCTTGGCACAGTCCCTGGCACGTGGCAACTGCCCCCCTCAAGTTTCTGGAAGTGTGCTGTGGGAGTGGGCTGAGGGGCTGAGGGGAGGGTGTAGGTGTGCCTGGAAACCTGGAGCAATGGCCCGTCCATAGGGAGGTTTCAGAGAGGGGCAGGACGAGGTGCAGAGGGCCGAGCGGGGTCCAAACACCACCCTGTGCCTGGCACTGCACTTAGAGCTGGACTCAGTCCCTAACCTCGGAAAACCAGTTCAGAGTGGCAAAGCCCCGCCTGGGCTTTTCTCTGTGAACTCAGGGGTCAGGTGACGCCTTGTATCCTAGAACGGTGATGCTGGTCTTGGTGCCACGCGCCTGCCAGCCCCGGAGCACCTGGCATGCTCCTGCAGAGCAAGGCGACGCTGGCTGGGGCACCGCGGGCCTCTGGGACAAAATGGTTGAAGTTAAGATCACCCACCAGGGAGCAGTCACCTATTCTGAGGCCAAGAGAGATTCACACAGGAAGTCGCCTGCCTCCTGGGGCAATGGTAGAGGTATCTGGCTGTGTCACCACACGGGGAAGGCACTGCTTTCTGGCACGCTAACACGTACTGCTCATGAGTGCCAGGATGCTGCTCCCAGCAGCACACTCAGAGGGGCTCTGTTTGGAGGAAAAGCCACGGTGGGTAGGGGACTACCAGGGCAGCCAGGAGCTGGGACAGAGTGGAGCCCCTGGCTTCACATGAGCGCTGGGAGAGGAGGCCAGCAGTCAGCAGGGCAGAGGCCCCGAGCTCACGTCTGGCTCTGCTGCCAACCAGCTGTGTGGTCTTGGACAAGCTGCTTAACTGCTCTGGGCTTCCATGTGCTCGTAAAATATGCGTAACCATAGATCAAAAGGTTCTTAGGAAAAATAACAAGTTCTGGGAAGGATGTGGGGAAATCAGTGATGGGAATATAAAATGGTGCTGCGGAAAAGTCTGGTGGTGTCTCAGTCAGTTACACACGTAATTACCATATGACCCAGCCATTCTCCTCCCAGGGATCTACCTAAATAACCTGGCAACAGGCGTTATAGCAAATACTTGTACCTGGATATTCAGAACAGTATTATTTGTAATAGCCAAAAGGTAGAAAAAACACGATGCCCAGTGAGCTATGAACAGACCCACTCCAATAGTATACCCACACAACGAAACATCGCTCAGCCATAAGGAAGGAATGACATACCCTTACCGGCTACAGCATGGATGAATCCGGAGGATGCAATGCCAAGTGACAAAGGACCACCTGTTGTGACTCCATTTACATGAAATTTCCAGAATGGGCAAATGGAAAAAGAGAAAGCACAGAGCGGCTGCCAGGGCCATGGGGAGGGGGAAGTGGGGGCTGACTGCTCTGCTCTTGGGCCAATGCAGACATTCTGTAACTATAGCAGGATGGGCGCACGACATCTGACCGTACTAATGCTACTGATGGTATCAGGGGTCTCAAACTCGCGGCCCGCGGGCCACATGCAGCCCGGATTGTGCTTGTTGTACTGATTTTTTTTTTTGTTTTCAACTGCAGTGAGAAAAGTGTTGCATAACAGTTGCCTTTTGTAGACCTAGTGCGGCCTGCCGAACAGCTGTGATCTTGCTCTGCGGCCCACATGCTGAGTTGAGTTTGAGACCCCTGATACGTTAAGGGTTAAAATAGCTGATTTTATGTGTGTGTGCATTTTGCCACAATAAAACCCTCTACACACCGCATTTATTTATAGCAAAGACTGTGACTCACCATAATTTAAGGAGTGCGTACGGAAAATGTATGCATACAAGCAATTATGGAAGAGTTGGAGAAGGTTGCCGGGGATTAGAGGAGGCTACATATGAAGTGCTTGGGCAGAAAGTAACTGCTCAGAAAACTCCAGCTTCCCTCACATTTCCTCCTCCTGTTACAGAACTCAGCCCTGTTGACCACGCCCTTTCATCCATCACATCCTCCTGCACCCCGAGGGGCTGGTGGGACAGGTTAAGGTCTATCAGCTGTCTACTGTGGATCAAGTGATTCCCTACCTCCCTCTACAGCCCGAGACCCCAGGGACAGAACTCCAGAGCTTGCCTTTAACGCCTGCTACCTGACTTCTCTGAAATGCCATGATTAGCCCTGGTGAACACAAGCTTCGTGGGTCAGGGGAGATCCACAAAGGGCAAAGGAACCACTGGGTATTGGTTTCAGTGACTACTGGAGTGAATGTCACTCAACAAGCAGATTGTGAGCATCCCCTTGGCAAGCAGATGCTGGCCGTGCAGGAGGCCGGTGGCTGATGGAGGTGATTCCACTGAAGCACAAACAAGGGTCCCTAACCGGGGAACACCTGAGAAGGTTTCCTGGAGGAGGTGACACCTGGAGGAGGTGACATCTGAGTGAGTCTATTACATCACCTGGTTCCTATATGGAGGAAGTTTTCATGTTAAATGAAGGGAAAAAGAAGAGAATTTGGGGAGAGTCAGGCCTTGTGCCTGGTGACTTGGTTACATTTTCCTTTTCCAAATTCCCATGGTCTCAGAAAGCATGTTGGGCTCAGGTTCAAGTACTGGGTCTTCTACTTATAAGTAGGGTGAGTGGGCAAGTTACCTGGCCTTCCTGTGCCTCAGTTTTTTCATCTACAGAATATGATTAATGACAATGACTCAAAAAGTTGCTTGACAGTTAGATGAGGTCAGTAGAGCCCTCAGCATGGGAGACCTAGGGGAGGGGTCATGTATAGGAGCTATTCTCATTGTATCCACTCCCTTTATACTTGGCTGTGGCTTTGGGGCTGCTTAACTGACAAGGTGGCCTGTAGGAACCCATTGGCTGCATTCTTCCCCAGCCGAGTTCAGCAGAAGCTCTTTCAGACGTCACGTAGTGGTGAAACGGGCTCTTTGTCCAGAGGGCTGGGCAGACCAAGCTAGCGGCCCCCATGTATGCAGCTCCTCTTGTCATTGCTTCATGTTACATGGTGTCTGTTGTCTCCCTTTAATCTTATCTTCACCCCAACCCTACGTGGTAGTTGCTCCCCCTTTCACTTTAGAATTCAGGAAACTGGGGTTCAAAGTGGTAAAACAATTTGCTCAAAGTCATACAAGGCAGTCAAACTCCAGGTCCACACCCCACCCACCCCCTGCCCAGCATGGGGGACAGGGGACGAGAGAGAAGAACTTGGGTTGCATCCCTACACCAATGCTTCCCAGCTGAGCCTGAGTCCTGGGCTGCAGAACGAACCTGACAATAGGGCATATCTCACAAGGATTAGACGCAGGAGGCTTACGCGTGATAAGCTTCATACATGATAAGCACCCATTAAACGTTCACTTTTATTATTAGTGCAAAAATGCCAGGTCCAAAGCGGATGCCACAGAAGGGAGGGAGCTATCATTAGCCACCATCTTCTGCAAATGTCCCAGCATCAGTCTCTTTCCATTTGCCTGACACATGGGACTCAAGATAGTACTTTAGAAAGGGACTCTGCTCTCTGTTGAGTCCTCTGTCCCACTCATCCTGTGGCTTGTCAGCCCACCCACGGCCCCTGCCTTTTCTCTAAGCTCTGCCCTCTCTGCCTCAGGAGCGGTCCCTCTAGTCACACGCAGATGCTTGGTCCAGAGGTGGATGCCTGACCTGATCGGGTTCAATCACCCTCCTCCCCCTGGGGAGTGCTCAACCCAACTGCTGGGGCTCCCGTGGCTCACGATCTGCCGAGGACAGGATGTAACCAGGGCCCTGTGGTTGGAGACACTGTGAGACCTGGGTTTCCTGTCTCCTCTCCCACTCCTGATCCTAGGTTCCGTGAAATTGGACTTCAAGGCCCATGTGTGGGCTCTGGGACATGCCTGGGGCCTCTCTAATCAACCTCCCCCTTCTAATGGAGCAATGCTGAGCAGAGGGAGCTCACAGGGTTTGGACCCAGAGAGACCTGGGTTCAAATGCTGTCTCTGTCACTTACTAACTGGGTGACTGTGACTAGTGGCTCAGCCTCTCTGAGCCTCAGCCTTCTCATTTGCAAAGTTTCTTTTATTTGCAACCAATAAAACCACACTCTCTAAAACAGGGGTCCCCAAACTACGGCCCGCAGGCCACATGCGGCCCCCTGAGGTCATTTATCCGGCCCCCACCACACTTCTGGAAGGGGCACCTCTTTCATTGGTGGTCAGCATCCATATCCTGTGCTCCTGGAGTACTGTATGTAGCAGCGTCGCTCACGTACAGTACTACTTCCGGTGACGCGGGATGAACGCGTCACGGCTCCGGAAGCTCATGATATCACTTGTTACGGCTAGCAGTGACAAATATGGAACCGGACATTGACCATCTCATTAGCCAAAAGCAGGCCCATAGTTTCCATTGAAATACTGGTCAGTTTGTTGATTTAAATTTACTTGTTCTTTATTTTAAATATTGTATTTGTCCCCGTTTTGTTTTTTACTTTAAAATAAGATATATGCAGTGTGCATAGGGATTTGTTCATAGTTTTTTTTTTATAGTCTGGCCCTCCAACAGTCTTGAGGGACAGTGAACTGGCCCCTGTGTAAAAAGTTTGGGGACCCCTGCTCTAAAACAACCCCTCTGAACAATGCTATTATTATTTCCAGTTCACCAATAAGGAAAGCTGAGAGAGAGAAAGAGAAAGAGGAAAGAGAGAGAGTGTGTGTGTGTAAGTGACCTGGTCAAGGTCAATGGCAGTGAGTAGGGGCTAGAGGGAAACCCTCAAGGCCAGCCCACGGCCATCTCACTATCTGGCTTTGCTCTGGTGCTAGGACACTCACTCCCCTGTACCTCTCATCATTTTTATATTTCACAGATGTCCCCTGAGGACCACCAGCTTAACCCCTCTGGCGGTGCAGAAGAGGAGGCCCAGGAGGTGGGTGGGGAGAGAGGAGCTGGGGAGAGGAGGGTCTGAGGCTCCCCCAAAGTACACCAGGGAAGCAGTGCCCTCTTCTGGCCTTTGCGTTCTCTGCACCCCACAGCTCCTTTCGCTCACTGGTGGCTAGGGTCCAGATTTCTTCTCCGGGTCACCGCCCCAGTAGGCTCTAGAACTGGGAGGACTTCGGAGGCAGTGGCTGGGAGCTCCTGAAGGGAAGGGCTGTGCTATTCCCTGAAGCTCTAGGAATAGGCTCTAGAACTGGGAGGACTTCGGAGGCAGTGGCTGGGAGCTCCTGAAGGGAAGGGCTGTGCTATTCCCTGAAGCAGCCCTGACCCGACATACAGTAGGTGTCCAGAACATGTAATGAATACTCTCTCCCATTCCATCCTTTCGCAGATGAGAAAGAGTGACCCAGAGAGGAGTGGGGACTTGCCTGAGGGTCTCTGGATGCCTATTCCTAGGCCAGGGCACTTGCTGCAGTCCCCCAAGAAGATTTGTGGGTAGGACACTTCCCTGGGTAGGCGCAGAAGGAGCCAACTACCCGTTGGGCATCATCTGTAGGTGATGCAAAGATTCTAGCAGGGGGGACTTGGCCATGTCCTCCTGGCCAGGCCTGCCTGGCAAAGTTAGAGGGCTGTGGCATCCCATCATCCCATCAGATGGGCAAACATACACAGACACACAAATGGGGCAGATACACACACCTCCTGAGAGGCGCCTCACACACCGACACACCCACGGGCCCGACAGTCCCGGGAATTTCTGGGGCCTGCCATCACTGCAGTTCATCCCCAGGGAAGACGTCCCCCTGACCTGGAGCAATAAGGGGGTTCAACAGCGGCCACTATCAAGGAGGTCATCTGCAGGTGCCATCAACTCTCTGGGGTAACGTTTAAACGCACACTTCCAGGTAGGAACCTATTTCTGACATGGATCGCTGGAAAAGTGAGAACCTGTCCATGGTCAGGGGACACTCTCTGACAGTCTTAGGAACTCCGGGGTCACAGTTGTAGTCGGCTGCTCTGGTGCCTGCTCAGCCACACAGCGGTCTGTAGCTTCAGCAGCTGGTCCCCAGGAGAAGCCAGGCCAGCCTCCCTGGACGAACGGGCAGGGCCTGGCCCCGAAGGCACAGGGCGATGGTGGCTCAGGACGGGTGGTTCTTCCACCTTGGCTCTCAGAGATGGAGCAGGAAAGGGAGCATTTAACTTCCCTTGATGTCCTGAGATACTGGCTTTGAACTTACCAGGTGGCATTGCTGCCGCTCAGCAAACAGACCGCACAAATCCAGAACCAGAACCGGTGGCTGGGAGAAGCGGAGGGTGCTGCCTGCCCTCTGGCGCCCTGCTGGCGCGAGTGTATGGGGAGGGAAGGTTGCGGGAGGTGGCACAGGCGGTACACGAGATGGCACAGGCAGGCAATGCACTACTCCCTACAAACTCCCGAAAACCAAGACTCAGAGAGGCTCTGTGACTAGTCGGAGGCCACACTCCACTAGGAGGCGACTGAGCTGGGATACTAGCGAGTGCAGACGATAGTGGAGTGCTGATTGGTCAAGTTCACGTCCCAGTGGTATCCCCCCCCAAGTTGTTTGACCCTGTGGGCCTTGAAACACGAGGTAGAAAAATAACACTTGCTTTATAGGACTACCATGAGGGTGTGTGGTGTTTGCACCTGGCGGGTCCTGAGTACCATGAGTACCGGCCTTTGTACTCAGAGAGGAAGCTGCTGTCCTGACTGTGGCCTTGTGGTCCTAAGGCAGCCTGACAGCTACCCTCCCCCCGCCTGTTCCTTAACTTTCTCCCCCTGCTGCCAGGCGGCCCTCCCCCAGATCTGTGCGTGTCTCCCTCCCCTCATTCCCTCCCTCCCTCCTTCCAGCCTCTGCTCAAATGTCACCTCACACACACACACACACACACACACACACACACACACACACACCACACACACACATTCTCTCTCTCTCTCTCTCTCTCTCTCTCTCTCAAACCTCCAACCTGGCCTTGTCTTTCTCTGCAGCTGCACCAGGAGGCCTCCTGCACTGGTTCCTTCTTCAGCGTATTTATTGTTCCTCTCCCTCTACTGAGTGCTTACTCCAAAGGGAAGAGCATTGAATTTGGTCTGTTTTGTTCACAGCTCTATTCCCAGTGGGTCTCCACAGGGGGTGACTTTACCCCCCAGGCGACATTTGACAAGGTCTAGAGACATTTTTGGTTGTCGCAGCGGGAGAAGGGATGCTGCTGACATCCTACAATGTATAGGGCAGACCCCCTCAAAAGAATAACCCATCCCCAGATGCCAATAGTGCCAGAGCTGTGTGCCCTGCACTCACAACGGTAGCTAGCATGTATACAGTAGGTGCTCACAGGTGATTGTGAGGGAAGAATGAAGAACAGCTGTCATGTCATCAGCCTTGTTATTATTTGAGAACGAATATAGTCCAGAATAATCTTTAAGAATGGTCTATATTTGGGAGTTGATGGCCAATAGGTCATACCGGTGACCCATAACTTCTTCCCCCTGGTCTGAGCTCTGCCCTCGGCAGCACCCAGACCAGGCTGCAGGCTGATGACCACTGCTGGGCCATCATGAGCCAGGACCAGTCCATGTTTCAGGTCCCCTGAGAACCTGAGTGATGCCAGCCTGCCCCTCCCCACATAAAGCCTGCCTGTGGGCTCCCTGGGCAGCGACTGTCAGTTCTTACCCCCTGAACCTCCAACACTCCCCCCCCCCCCCGCCACTGGAAAACACAGGACCATGTGCCCTACTGAGTAAGGAACCACCTGCACAGCCTTTTAGGGGCATCCCAGCTGCCTCTCAGAGCCTGGGGGACTCACGGGTCAGAATGAATTCTGGTGTGTTTGCTCTTTCGAGAAAGGGTAACAGAGGGCTATAGGATATCCAGGAAGGCACAGGTACTGACCTTCCCGTGGTGTAGCTCAGCCCAGGCCTTTTGCTGACCTCACAAATGACCACTGACAGTTTTAACTAGTCAGTTGACCAGCGCAGGCTCTTGAGATGCAGAGAACACCACCTATAGAATACATTTAACACCATGAGGCCATGCTGTCAAGGGGCAGCGTGCAAAGGAAGGATGCTTTCCCTTTGGGCCTGTATCATCTCCAGAAACAGGCTGCTGAGGCCCCGCCCAGCCACAGGACTGGAAGCTTCTGGAAGCTCCTAACACCTGTACCTTCAGCAGGCTGCCCAGGTCACATTCCCACCAGGAATTCCCACTTGAGGTTCACAGCTTTCCCTGCCCCCCCACATGCAGTTCCTTCTCCCAGGGGCCTCCTGGGGCTCCCCGCTGGGCCTTTCTCTGCAAACTCAGGAGGCTGGGACAGTGGCACCTTCTTTCTCCTCCTCTCCCCTCCTGGTCTCTCCTCCCCTCCCTTCTGCCCTCTCCCTCTCCCCTCACAGGTCCTGAAAGCTTTTAAACAAGTCATCAGCTCTAGGGTTTAGTAGCTGACATAAATGGGTACAAGGCCAGGAGTCAAATGAATGAGTGTCTAATGGAGGACTAGTAGGCAACAGACAGCTAGATTTAGGGGAACAGAACAGTATTTGGTGGCAGGGGTTTTCCTGGCACTCTTGAAGTCACAGGTAGCTGGCCCCAGCTCTGCCAGGGAAACAGGCTCACCCCAAAGCCAGGGTGGAATAAAGGAGCTGCCTGGTGCCCAATGACCACCCGGGAATGTGTCGGGGGCCTGGGCGAATGGTCCTAGGGGGACAAGAAGGCTAGAAGCCTGAGGCAGAAGCTCCAACTCCCCCCAAGGCAGGGCTTGGCAGAGGCTGGGTCCCAAGGTTTCCACCTTTTGTCTGGGAATCCAAACTCGATCTGTGAGCTACCCTGACCCAAAAACTTACACCACTCCTCTAGATGAGGGTGGCATGAGGGGTCCTTGCCACATTGTCACCTCCCTCAAGTTCAGTGTCTGAGAATCTGGCTGGGGGACAACCAGCCCTGGACACCTCCAGTGAGCTCACAGGACCATCTGAAGGCAGAGAACCAGATCAAGTAATTAACCTAAGGGGCATGGGAGTAGCTGGAGAAATTTTTTGGTGAATCTACCTGTGGACCCCCATGTCCAACACCACCTTCTCCCCACTGTCCATCTCCACTTGGTGGCATCTTCCTCCTACCCAGCCAGACCCAGGCATCCTCCCTGTCCCTGCAGCCAGGCAGGGGGAGCCCCAGGGCAGGGGGACCCTCTGGGGAAGTGAGGCCACCCTGCAGACAGGCTGTGGTGAGTGGGGAATTCCACACACAGCCCAGTTCCACAGGTGGTGGTGGGCTTGCCCTGGCATTACCGGATCCCTCTGACCCGCCGCATTCAAGTCCCACCTGGGAGTCTGCCTTCAGCTTTGGAGTGGACAACAAGAACTGCTCATCAGCGCGGGCAGAGGGGTATCAGCACCTCGCTGCACATCCCGTAGACACGCACGGACACACACACACACACACACACACACAGGAGCGCGCACACACACTCACACACACCACACACACACACACCACACACTCACACACACCACACCACCCCCTTTCACCACGCTATCTCTACCTTCACCGCGCCGGCCAGGATGGGCGCAGGGGCAGCTTGGCCCCGCCCCGGCTGCGCGGTAACTGGGGGCGAGGGCGCAGTGGAAGGGGCTCCGGCGGGAGGTCGTCCTCCACCGCCCCCAGGATGGGAGAGCCGAGGTCTCCCGGTCTTCCCGGCTCTTACCTCGTGGGAGTGGCCGCCACCCCAATTCTGGTGCAATGCCCCTCGCCGGCTCCGCGTGTCGGGCGGTAGGGACCGTGCGAGGTTCCCCGGGCGCCCGTCCCGTCGCGTCCCGCCGAACAGCTCCGCGCTCGTGACTGTGGCTGCAGCCGCCGCCGCCGCCGCGGGAGCCGCGAACTCGGAGAGGGAGGGTGGGCTGGGGGCGGGGCCGTGGGCGGGGCCTCCCTGCCTTCACGCTGAGAGCGCCCGCGGGCTTTGGGACCCTGCGGACGCGGTGTCCTCCCAGGGAGCAGAACACTTCTAGGGGAAGCACCTTCGTGGAATTTGCAGATGGAGAGGTGGAGACTGGGATAGAGAGTAGAGGCTTACGAACGCCGCGTAGGGCTTGGCCAAGAACCCCCAGTATTTGGTCAGACCTTCAAATTGCTGCTCTTACGGGTATTGCTGCTTAATATCAATAATAGTAACCACAATAGCAATGCTATCTAAGACTTATTGGTCACTTACTGTGCACTAGATACTGTTTACAGCACTTTGCAGATATGAAGTCATTTGACACCCCCTCCACACACACACACACACACACACACACACACACACGCACGCAACAATCTCATTTTACAGAAGGGAAAACTGAGGCACAGAGCAATGACTTGATTGCAGCTCAGGTCTCTGTGGCTCCAGGGTCTGTGCTTCTAAATCTTCATCATGCTTTCTGTCTGTGTGGTGGTAAGCAAATTACTCCTTGAAGGCAGAAGGCCAGGCAAATAGTAGGTGTGCAGTTAATATTGTTAAATGAATAACTAAACCTGTTAAGGGGAAAACCACCAACAAAACACAACAAAAAAACATGGATGAAGATGGATCAGTGATATGAAAAGATGAAAAATGGGCACAGCAGCTAGGAGATGTATTGTCCTCAAGGTCTGCACTTAATAATCCAGCAAAGATCAGAGACGCTGCCTTGTGATCCATGTCCTGCAGGGTCATCTCTCCTGGGCAGCAGCCATGTCCTTAGGTAGCTTCAGAGCATTTTGGGGGCTAAGCAGACTGACTGAGCATGCGTAGGGGGGAAGGGGGGCTGGGACAGTGGATGTCCTTCCTCGTGGGCTGATTGAGGGATGTCAGAATGCCCACTGCTTCCTGCGTCCTCTTTGATCTGTGTGATGTTGTTCTCCATGTCACCTTGCAATGCCCATGGTGAAGTAACAGTCCCATTAACTGCAGAAGGCACCCTCACAGGGGTCTCAAACTCAAATCAGCATGTGGGCCGCAGAGCAGGATCACAGCCGTTTGGCGGGCAGCACTAGGTCTACAAAAGGCAACTGTTACGTAACACTTTTCTCACTGCAGTTGAAAACAGTCTGCGGGCTGCACAAAATTATTCGGCGGGCCGCATGCGGCCCGCGGGCCGCGAGTTTGAGACCCCTGCTCTAAGAGGAAATAATTTCTAAGGGTGCTTATAGCCTCCTCCCCAGTCATTCTGCCGGAGGCCTCATCAGTGGTGTGGTTGAGAGAAAAGTGATTGGGATTAGATAGACGGGGGTTTTTAACCTTATTCTGCTCCTAACTCCCTGTGTGACCGTCGACAAGTTACTTAACCTCTCTGAGCTCCAGTTTCTTCCTCTATAACCATGGCTGCCTTCTTGGGCATGTGACTTGTGCACACAGACCTGCTTTTAGAAAGGCTTTATGCTTGGTTTAGTGATCTGCTTTGGCCATCCTAAAATTTTGGATTATTTTTGAACATGGGGCAGCGTTTTCAGTTTGCACTGGAACCCACCGATTACATAGCTGGTTGGTATAGCACCCACCTCACTGGAGTATTGTGACACTTCATTGAGGTGATGTTGAACACATGGGCTCTCCACGGAAGTTGGTTTCCCCGTCTCTGATCTGGGCCTGATGAATAATGGAGCAGCTCTTCCTCCCTGGGTCTTTTTCTATCCTTTCAATAATTCATGCATTCCACATTGGTTAAGAATTTTTATAAAACCTCAGCCTTTTCTGAATTCTGGGCCAATCTGAGCAAATCTGGTGGCTTCATGCATTAGGTCTTAATTAGAAACATACATATACATGGGCACATACAATTTTGCAAAATATACCTTGTGTTCAAGTCCAGGAAGATGCCCAATTATGTCTCGGAGTGGGGCAGGTCCAGCGAGGCCCCTTGGAAGGGAAGTGGAGATGGCTGCTCTGGGGAAAGAGGGTTGGTGGAGAAGGCCCACGTGACATGTACTGCCCAGAAGAGACTATATATCGTGGTGTTTAGTGCCCTTCCTATGGGAGGGCTTTTCTCCCTTGCCTACTTGAAGTCAGGCTTGCCCAGGGGGCATGCTTTGGCCAATGCAATATGAGCAGAAGTGACTGAGTTCTTTGCCACCCTATTTTCCCTGCCTTTGGAGAAATGAGGCAAGGTACCCTATGAGCTTGCTAGAGCATTACTCCTTCCTATTTCCAGGTAAGGAAATGGAGGCTTAAGGAAGTAATTTGCCCTAGAAGTGGCCAAGTTATAGCACTCAGAAGAACGGCACGTCCAGATTCCATCCATGTTGGCATCATTCATGCCATGAGTGACCACAGCAGCCGGAATCTCAGGCCAGCTGTCAGGACCCAAGAAGGTAGGTCAGTCTCAGCTGGGAGACCAGGGGCTACACATTCTGGATGACTAGGGCCACAGGGTCATTGGCCATGAGGTGTCCAGTGCTCAAGGAATACTAGACTTTAAGAAGCAGGGGAATGAGTCTCTGCTTTTCCTTAAGGGAGGCTGGGTCACCAGATGATGTTTCCCAGCAAGCTGGTTGGCAAGGACCTAGAAGGGGGAGGAGCTGTGCTTTAGGGTATGCTAAACTTCCAGGAGAGATTCGTTACTGAGATTTATTCAGGCTTATAAATTCCCGCTCTTCTTCTGGACTTGACCTTGCAGCTGGTGGAGGGGTTGACAGGGACATTGGCTCTGCCTCACTGGTCCCCATCAGGTTGACAGGGACATTGGCTCTGCCTCACTGGCCCCCATCATTCAGACCTCAGCACATCTGTCCTTTTCCATCACCTCTCAGTTCGGCCTGAACTGTTTTCCGTGGCCCAGGGTGATACCCCTCAGCCCCATGTGCCTCTTCAGGCCTCTAAAGGGTAGAATGTGTCCCCTCCTTCTCTCAACACAGCGGAGTGTGAAACCTGGGACCTGGAACGTCCACATGGCTGTTCACATCCCACTGGCCATTCTCTAAGCTGTGCTCCCTGCTTCTCGAAGACCAGCTGTTGGGCCTCTGCTCTCTTAATTTGTCCCCTTGGCAACTAGATTATTGCTTATACAACAGTTCTGAGGGCAGGGGAGTCCATCAACAAAATGAAGACTGCTCTCCGTTTTGACTGCTGAGAAGCTGCAGGGTATTAAAGAAAATATCACTGAAGTGAAGGCCCCACGGGGCTGAAGACAGTGAGGACAGGGAAGAAAGAGACCTTGGCAGGCAAGGGTTGAAGGTGGTCCAGGAAGATGGTGCTCAAACAGGTCAGCACCTGGACAGCTCCCCACAGGGCCAAGACATCAGGTCCCTGGGGTGGGGAGAGGGGGAGCTTTTAAAAGATGATTGCAGACTCATTAGCCCTAGACTTTTCCTTGTTCTCTACTGAACCCTCTAAAAACTGCCTCTCTGGTGATCCAGACCGTCAGGACTCAGGGAGATACCAATCTCATCTGATAAACTAATCTGTGCTCCCCTCAGCATGGATTCTCAGGAGCTGGGGTGTTAAATAGGGCCAGTGACACATGACGGTTCCTTAGAGAACTTCCAGAAGTTACGGCCAGGAGAAGAACAGGACTGTGATGGTTGCAAGCCCAGCAAACTTCTCGATGGCTCCAAGGGAAGAGGTGCTGCTCAGTTCATCTAAGATCCAGGGCCCTGCTGGGTAATCAGTGGCATGGTAGGGGCAGAGCTTCTCAAACAAAGGGCCCAAGAACCCTGGAGGGTAGGGTGGGAGGGAGGCGCAGGGAAGGCAGGAAGGAATGAGAGTGGAGCTCCTATTTCAGAACAGAGAAGGCAGGGCCCGGCTCCAGCCACCTTCCCAGTCACCTGGCTCTAGATATAGTCTCTATATAGAAGGGCCATGAGTGAGACTGGTTTTCTAAGCAGGTAGTATATGGGAAGGCAGCTATGCCCACTGAGAAGCCAGATGTGTCCCCTCCAGCCATGACAGTCCTCCAGCCTGAGGTCAGCTTAGGAGGCCCTTTGGCTCAGACTTGACTGCCCTACCCAGTGACTAAAGCTTGAAAAAAGGGGTGGTCTGGTAGTAGGGATCCAAAGCATTGAAACTGTTAGGACCCTTTGACTCAATAATCTCTTTTCTATCAATCTAATTATCAGTATTCATAGCTTTATTTATGATGGACAGAAATAGGCAACTCCCTAAATATCTACCATTTGGGAATCAATTAAGATAAGTATGTTATTTATATCCATAGGATGGAATATTATACAGCCATTAAAAACCAAGTTTTCAACTTAAGGATACAAAAAGCTGCTCATAGTATATAAATGTTATTTATATATTAGATAGTTAAATAAAAATTTGGACACAGAAAAATTTATATAATATGGTCTACTTTAGGAAAAATAAAATTATATACATAGACACAGCAAACTACAAGAGCTATAAGAAAATATAGCAAAGTGTTTGCAGTTGTTATCCTTGGAGGAGAGTTTATGAGTGATGAATTATTTTCTTTTTCATACTTTTCTATATTGTCCTAAAGTTTTTAAAATTATGAACACATTCATTTTATAATCAGAAAAATAATACTTATTATTTTAAATAATGGTACAACAAACATAACAAAATGTACCTTTTAACCATTAAGTACACTTACATTGTTGTTGTGCAACTATCACCATGATAAAAAATAACACTTCAAGTGTACCTTGAAAGTTAAAGTTTCTGTACAGATAGAAGCAGAATTTTCTTTCTTTTTTTTTTTTTTTTTTCATTTTTCCGAAGCTGGAAATGGGGAGGCAGTCAGACAGACTCCCGCATGCGCCCGACCGGGATCCACCCGGTATGCCCACCAGAGGACGATGTTCTGCCCCTCTGGGGGGTCGCTCTGTTGCATCCAGAGCCATTCTAGCGCCTGAGGCAGAGGCCACAAAGCCATCCCCAGCGCCCGGGCCATCTTTGCTCCAATGGAGCTTCAGCTGTGGGAGGGGAAGAGAGAGACAGAGAGGAAGGAGAGGGGGAGGGGTGGAGAAGCAGATGGGCGCTTCTCCTGTGTGCCTTGGCCGGGAATCGAACCCGGGACTCCTGCACACCAGGTCGACGCTCTACCGCTGAGCCAACTGACCAGGGCGAAGCCAGAATTTTCAAACTGCAACATGAATAGCTCTCGGCCATCCCCCGAAATTTACTCAGACGTAAGCTAGGGTCTGCTCCACGGAAACATCGAAGCTATCTGTCAGGATTGTTTGGGTGGCAAGTGAGAGAAAACCAGGAAAGGGAATTCACTGACTCATGCAACTGGCATCTGGACTGAGAGAGCATGGTGGGAACAGGTGCTCAGAGGACAACGCGGGAGCAGGTTCTAGAAGAAGGGACAGGTGTTGTTCACCAAGTCAACAGATGCTTGCTACATAGAGGATAAGGTGCGGCACCCTTATGAGGCACCAGGGCTGCTGTAACTATGACACTAATTTTCTTTAATTAAGATTTTTTTTTTTACTGATGTAAAATTCACATGACATATAATGAACCATTTTCAATGCCATTTTCAGTGGCATTTAGTACATTCACAACGCTGTGCAATCACTGTCTCTATCTCATTCCACTTTCATTGCCCTAAAAGGAAACCGGTACCAATTGATCAATTACTTCCCATTCTCCCTTTCCCCAGCTCCTGACTACTACCAATTCCCTTTCTGTCTCTATAATGGAGTTAACTACGGATATTTCATATGAAATAAAACCCCTTGTTTGGCTTCTTAAGACAGCCTATTTTTCAAGACTCATACAAATTGTAGCACATATTCATACTACATTTTTTATGAGCACTGTTCCATTGTATTACTACATAATATCACTATTTGTTTATCCATTCATCCACTGGCGGACATTGGAGTTCTTCCACCTTTTGGCTATTGTGACTAGTGCTATTATGAACACATGTGTACCTTGTTTGTTTGAACACCCGTTTTCAATCTGTGCGCATGTAGGCATTGCCTCAGAGTAAAATTGTTACTTTCAGAGGAACTGGCAGACGGTTTTTCACAGTGGCTGAGATGGTTTACATTGCCACCGCAATGCATGTAGACACCAGTTCCTGCGTGCCCTCACCAACACTCGTTATTTTGCTAGGTGTGAAGTGTAGGATCATCCTTTTGAGGAGACGGTCAGGGACAGTGAGGATGGGAGAGCTGGTCCCCGATATCTGAGCACTGCTGCTTTTCCTGTGGCTGTGGCTGTCCTTTCAGACCAAGCAGAGGTCTGCAGGGTTCATCAGGGCTTGGTACCAGGACGTGGCACTCCCTCTGGGCACAACAAATTGGCCTCTCCAAAAACAGACCTGCCTCAGGTCATCTAGAAGCCTCTAGCTCTTGGAAACCTTGATTAAGAATGACAAATCCCTCAGCCATCCCTCATAAAGATCACAGATTCTGCTCCCACGCAGGACTAGAGAAGATCCCCACAGTTCCCTCAATTGCTACCATCCACAGGGAAATGTCAAAATCTCCTGGCCGACCTGTCCATTCCAAGGGAAAGTTCAGCTCAGTCTGTCTTTTCTGTCCCTTTTCAAGACAGTGATAATTACGGGTGACCCAGTGGGGTAAAAGGACAGGGCTGTTTGCAGCTGTGGGGGGGCTCCGGGGCTCCCCCCACTCCAGGAGGCGCTCCCCCTGCTCCAGGAGGCTCTCCCCTCACTCCAGGAGGCGCTCCCCTCGTCCCAGGAGGCAGCCCAGCCGCTCCAGGAGGTGCTCCCCCCACTCCAGGAGGCGCTCCCCTAGGCGCTCCCCCCTGCTCCAGGAGGCGGTCCCCTCACTCCAGGAGGCGCTCCCCCCCCCCCCCCCCCCGCTCCAGGAGGCGGTCCCCTCGCTCCAGGAGGCGGTCCCCCCGCTCCAGGAGGCACCCCAGCCACTCCAGGAGGCGCTCCCCCCCCCCCCCCCCCGCTCCAGGAGGCGCTCCCCTCACTCCAGGAGGCGCTCCCCTCACTCCAGGAGGCGCTCCCCCCCGCTCCAGGAGGCGCTCCCCCCCGCTCCAGGAGGCGCTCCCCCCCGCTCCAGGAGGCGGTCCCCCCCGCTCCAGGAGGCGGTCCCCTCGCTCCAGGAGGCGCTCCCCCCGCTCCAGGAGGCGCTCCCCTCACTCCAGGAGGCGCCCCAGCCGCTCCAGGAGGCGGTCCCTCTGCATACCTGGAACTCAGTTACCAGCGGTGAGTAGGCGCATGCGCTCTGGAGTGAGGCCGGTCTGACCGCAGACTTGGGTAAATTACTTGATCCCTAAGTGCTGGTGTCATCATTTGAACAAAATGCCTATAACACACAGCTCCAGGGTTTGTTGAGAGAATAAAGAAGACAATACATTCAAAGTATGTAGATGGGGTCTGGCAAAAAGTAATGGTTTTTTTTTAGGGTTGAATGTATGTTCAATATAAATCTTTCCAGGGGAGGATGGTGTTTCTAGATGGTTCACAGTCATCTACCAAAGTTCCAGGCACATTCCTAAAAGCAGATGTTGGTGGCATAAAGACACATTGGCCTACCTGAGGTGAGTAACCTGAATGAGCCAGAACCCCTCTAGGACCCACCAGGACGGTGAGGATTGGGGATACTATCTTATGTTTCACATGGGTAAGGTGTCTTCTGTGCGCATGTAGGCATTGCTCAATGCGGGCCACCTGTGGTCATAGTCAGAGGTCCTCACCCATGTCTTAAGTGCTGGTCTCTGTAGTGAGGTGAAGCCGATTTCCAACAGAGAGGTCAGGACAATCTCAGAGGATGGAAATACAACCTCTAATTCATTCCTTGATTCTTCTGGGCTGGGAGGAGGGCTGAGACCACCGACCTTCCCCAGGGGAAGGAGGAGGCAGCCCCAGGTTCCTTAGAATGTAGGACAAAGTATAGTGCCTTGGGCTTACCAGGGCTTCTCAACTCAGTGCTGTCCGAGTTTGCTTGTGGGGAGGGAGGGTTCTGGGACGCCCTGTGTACCTTAGCAAGTTCAGCAACATCTCTGGCTTCTACCCACTAGGTGTCAGTAGCACCCCCACCACCATTTGTGACAACCAAAAATATCTCCAGACATTGCCAAATGTCCCCTGGTGGCAAAACCACCCCTGGCTGGAGGCTACTGGCCCAGATGTTAACTGAGGCTTTTTTTTTTCTGCCCAGACTCCCACTGGCTTCAAAGCAGAGAAGGGAGAGGGGGCAGTGGTCCGAACAATGTGGGAAAGGCCACCCCGACTCTGAGTCTTCATACATTTCTACACTAGTGAAAGAAACAAACATCTGCCCAATTCTTTGTTACTTAAAAGCAAACCCTTCACTACAGCAAGCTTTCCTTTTCTTTTAAAGACAATCTGGTCTGCTTGCAAAACCAGAGGACCGGGCCCTGCTCCTCACTCCCGACGCTGACCCACACCTTGTGGAATGACAGCTTGGTCACTGTTGCTCTAAAGGAGTGACCATCTCGTTCCAGGCCTTGCTTTTCTTATAAACACCCTGCAGTAGGCAACAGGGGCTGTCCCCAGATGGATACTTCTGGATCTCCAAAATGGCCTCTGATGGGATGGACAGGGATGGCAGGCGGTTTCAGGTCATCCTAAAGATTGGTGTTCTTGCTTTATTGTTTTAAATGACCAGATTAAAGATCAGAGGGCCACTCCAGAAAAGACTGAACTGGCATTCACTCCCTCCCTCCCTCCCTCCCTCCCTCACTAACTTATTCACTCACTCACTCCCTCCCTCACTCCCTCACTCACTCCCTCCCTCCCTCACTCACTCCCTCACTCCCTCACTCACTTATTCACTCACTCCCTCACTCACTTATTCACTCCCTCACTCCGTCACTCACTTATTCACTCACTCACTCACTCCCTCTCTCACTCCCTCACTCACTTATTCACTCACTCCCTCCCTCCCTCCCTCACTCCCTCACTCACTCCCTCACTCACTCATTCACTCACTTATTCACTCACTCACTCCCTCTCTCCCTCCCTCCCTCCCTCCCTCACTCCCTCACTCACTCACTCCCTCCCTCACTCCCTCACTCACTTATTCACTCACTCACTCACTCCCTCCCTCACTCCCTCACTCACTTATTCACTCACTCACTCACTCCCTCACTCACTCCCTCACTCACTCACTCCCTCACTCACTCCCTCACTCACTCCCTCACTCACTCACTCCCTCACTCACTCTCTCACTCCCTCACTCACTCCCTCCCTCCCTCACTCACTCCCTCACTCCCTCACTCACTTATTCACTCCCTCCCTCACTCCCTCACTCACTTATTCACTCACTCACTCACTCCCTCCCTCACTCCCTCACTCACTTATTCACTCACTCACTCACTCCCTCACTCACTCCCTCACTCACTCACTCCCTCACTCACTCCCTCACTCCCTCCCTCACTCCCTCACTCCCTCACTCACTTATTCACTCCCTCCCTCACTCCCTCACTCACTTATTCACTCACTCACTCACTCCCTCCCTCACTCCCTCACTCACTTATTCACTCACTCACTCACTCCCTCACTCACTCCCTCACTCACTCACTCCCTCACTCACTCCCTCACTCACTCCCTCACTCACTCCCTCACTCACTCACTCACTCCCTCTCTCCCTCCCTCCTCCCTCACTCCCTCCCTCACTCATTTACTCACTCACTCAGTCATTCACTCAACATACTTGGCACACCCTGAAGGGCTGGGGGTGATCTAGCTGCACAGCCCCCATCACAGGGGCAACATGTTTTTGACCAATGGACTGGATCCCAATGGTGGCCCAAACACCAGCTCCAGTGGGCATGTCATAGCCGATCTCCTGAACACCATTGGAAAGGAAGGGGCATATCTGTCTCTTCTCTCGGAGTCCTCCATATTAGCGCCTATGCCCATCCATACTAGTGCCTCCTGGCTCTGTCCTGTGACTCAGCCTTGCTAAGCCCTAAGATTACAAAATGTGTTAAATCTCCAGGTAAGCTTTACCCTCAAGCACACCTGGGTCTGAAAACCTTTCTTGAAACAATGAGGAGATGGGACTATATCAGTGGTTCTCAGCTGGGGTGATTTTTCTCCCTAGGGAATATGTGAAAATGTCTGTAGACATTCTTGGTTGTCACAACTTGGGGAGAGGGTTGTTGTTGGCATCTAGTGTGCAGAGGCCTACAATGTTTAGGACAGCATCCCCCCCCACACACACACACACAACAAAGTGCATCCCAAAGTGTCAGAGTGCCAAGGTTGAGAAATCATGAAATAGATAAAATATCGGATTCGCACACAGCTCCCAAAGGGGAGGTGAAGTGGGGTCAGGCAGGTGTCCCGAGAAGAAGCGTACTGGTTGTGGAACCACCCTCCGGCCCCGTCTGCTTTGGATGGTTCTGGATTATGTCCATAGCCCTGGTAGAATGAACAGGTCTCTGTTTTACTTTCATAAGTGTCCCGGTCTGGACAACAATTACATAGTCACTCTGTCATTATGCAGGAACAGCAGCTACCCTGTGTGGAGGCAAAGCCCCTGGACGCGGGGACAGGGTTCTGCTCCTTTTGAGTCACAGCGAAGCCTGGAGACGGGTGAGTGAGGATGGGGACAGAAACGTTCCCAGCGATACAGAAGTCCCCAGGTTCTCACTGACCGATCACTCCGTGTTCTTCTCAGTATAGTCACGTTTCCCAGCATCTCCTCGCTGGCCTCTAATCTTTTCTCCAAAGTTAGTTTACTGGTTTTTGCTCTGTTTTGTTTTGCTATAAATTGTCCTAGCTGCAGCAGTAGGTTTGGGGCCAATGATTGTTGGGAAAACCGCACAGAAGGAGGCCCCTCCAGCTCAAGACCCCTTCCGGAACTCTGTGACACAGAGCTGTCTCCTGCACCACCCACCCAGGCCATTTCTGCAGGCCTCCGGGAGGCGGTCTGAGATGATTCATGGAGGAGTCTTCACTCAGGTCTCCCTGGGTTACATGTTCTTACCTCAACCAGCCGTTGGGAAGGACAAAGGACGTCCTGTGATTGGCTTACACCAATGAGCATCCATCTGCTGGGGGCCCAGGGGACCCAGAGAGCATGTGGCAACCCAAATCAGCTCCAAGTTGGGGTTCTGTTAGCAAAGGAGAGCATAGGAGCAGCAAGCAGCCAGGTGGCGGATATCAGAGCTTTTCCCAGTGACCTGTGAGGCAGACCTCCCAGTGAAAGCACCTGCTCAGCCCCCGTCCCTCCCCACAGGGAACCTCCCTCTGCTCATCGCTTTGATGATGGGCCCAGGTGGCCAGTTTTGTATCAAATGGCCCCTCCCCGCAGGCACAGATGTGGGAACTTGACCCTCCCTACAGCCATCCATGAGCTCGCCAAGGACCAAAGACAGGGGCTGCCCTGGAAGTGCACTAGGCCATGGGAGTTCCTCTCCCGGAAAGATGAGAGAGATGCCCTGGGGCTGAGAAGCGCCAGGAGGAGGGATGGCCAGTGACCTGTGGGGAGAACACACGCTGAGGGGTGGGGAGCACACAGGAGGTTCCTTTCTGTCACACGCTTGAAATGACAAAATTATGGCGGTGCAGAAGGAGCAGTGGATGCTGGGGCTATGGTGGAGCCGTGAAGGAGTAGCCCAGTGAGCTCCCCTGGACACAACAGTTGTCGATCCTGAGCTCAGGGGTGGTTACATGAATCTACATGTATGTTAGAATCTCATAGTACCACACACACGCATGCATGTGCACACATACATGCACACACGGCATAGAAAGCTGCTGGGGTCTGAATGAGGTCGGTAGTTTACTTAGTGGTATTTTACTAGGTCAATGTCCTGATTTTGAAGAGCTGGGTGATGGGTCTGTGGGCCCTCTCTGTATTATTTTTGCAAATTCTTGCAAGTCTTAAGTTATTTCACAATGAAAAGTTTTAGGAATGAAAAAGAGAAGCTAAAATGCTGACATGAAAGCCAGAGTAAAAAAAATTTAGCTCCCAGGGCTGCCGCAAGGCCGGAGATTTCTGTGTTTATTGCAAATGGAGGAGCCCGAGCCAATGGCTCTCAGAACCCAAGTCTCCGGGCTCATTTCTGGTTATTTCGTGGAAAAAAATCGCCCGTAGCTGACTTGCTGCGTGTAAGCACATTTTAAAGACTTTTGTTACTTTGTGCCAAATTGCCCTTTAGAGAGATGATACCCATTATATCCCCAACCTCGGCGCATGAGTGTGCTGGCTTCCCCAACTCTTGCCAAAATTAGGTTTTAATCTTTAAACAAAGCTTAATCTTTGCCAAGTTGATAGCTAAAACATAATATCTCATTGTTCTTTTTCCTCCAGAAATTCAAAATTATTTTTTTGGGACCAAGTTGGACCACGTAATTGGCTACTTACCTGGAGACTTGGCTTTAGCTTGTCAGTCGGTCACCTTCATGAAATTGCATTTTTTTTTAAGTTGGAGGAGGGGAGATAGACTCTCACATGCACCCCAGCCGGGATCCACCAGCAAGCCCTGTCTGGGGCCGATGCTCCAATCATCCGAGCTATCCTTTTTGCTGCAGGAGGAGAAGAGGGAGAGAAGGGGGAGAGGGAGGGAAAGAGAAGCAGATGGTCGCTTCTCTTATGTGCCTTGACTGGGGATTGAACCTGAGACGTCCACATGCTGGCCGACACTCTAGCTACTGAGCAAACTGGCCAGGGCCAAAGTTGCATTTCAATATTATGCTTCTAACTCAGTAAAGCTCACTAAAGAAAGGCCACATGAAAACTTATTCTTTTAAAAGTCCCAAAACATTATTGAGCACATCATTGCTTATACTGCCCAGTCTATCTTCTGTGTAATAAAATCATATCCAAAAAATTTCTTCAGAAATTTAGTGCTAAGAAAGGCTTTTTCTGTTCCCAGGGGAACACATCTGCTTCCTGTTTTACCACTTATGAGATCCCTGTACAAAGGCAGATTAAGGTCAATTGAGGCCCCTGGCGCAGAAGAAAATATTGGGCCCTTACATTAGAAAAACGTGTCAAGTTGGGGTTTTGCGGGACCCTTCAGAAGTCGGGGCCCCGGGCGCGCACTTGGTGCACCTGCCATTAAATCCGCCTCTGCCCCTGTAACTTGATCATGGTTCCCACCCTTTTTTTGGCCACTAGGAAATGCAAAGCCAAGTTTAAGGATCAATGGCAGCAATTTTGTGAACTCTTGTGGGAAATACATTTATGTTTTCATTGCCTTTAGCCCTGACCTTCTATTTTTAATTTTATAATTCACATGGAGTGCTTTACTTGTAAGGCACTTCAAATCCTGTGGGAAAAAGGCAAAAGCCAAAATTTCTCTTGATGATAAACTCTGGTAATCATCACACCCCTAAAACATTGACCAGGCCTGGCACCTAACAGTGCTCACGTAAATGTTTGTCTAATGAATGAAGGAATGGATACACTTGACAATGACCAGCTGAGAAAGGCATTGACATCGACTATAGAGAAACAAGAGTTACTAGTTGATCCAAGAGCAGGAAGATGTCACCGTGGAAAGTAGGGCTTCCAGAAGCCAAACAAAAAAATGTACCCGGAGTCTCAAACATGGTCAGCCTTTCTATTTCTATACAATGACCATAATGCCTTCAAAATTTTAGAAACAAAGATGTTCATCCCCTAGTTGTTTAAAATAATTTAAAAACTGAATGGAATTGAGACAGAGGAGGGATCAAAGGGACCAGAGGAATAGAGGACAGAGGGAAAGGGGATGATAGGATGGGATAAACCTGAAGGGAAGGGGGGAGGGCGCTATGGGGAAGGGGGCAAGGGAGATGTTGAGAGGAATATGGGGGAGGGGGGATGCATTCGGGGCAACACTAGAATCTATGTAAACACAATAAATTAAAACCAATAAAGAAAATAATGTAAAAACTGAGAACAACCTAAAAGCCCCACAATGGAGGAATCAGTAAGAAAATTGTGATATGCTCGATGAAAAGTTGTAGTCATTTAAAATATTCAGTATAAAGAGTTCCTAAGGACTAGAAGAAAAATGTATGCAGTAATACTACTCAAAAAAGCAGGGCACAGAGTCCTGTATATTCACTGCGATTCCCGCAGTGGAAGACAATGTGCACAGAAGGAAGAAGGCAGACTACAATGTTATCGGCAGTGGTTGTCTCTAGGTTGTGTGATAATGGGTGGATTTTATTGTTTTATCTCGAATTTCCCATATCCTCCAAATTTTAATAAGAGAAAAGGCTTAATTAATAATAGAAAATAAAAAAAGATATACAGCAATAGTAAAAGTTACTGAAATGCATTTTGGAACGAGGGTGTATCATTGTGTCAAAAGTGCAACTGAAGTGTGCCCAGAAAGGCCCAACTTCAGGTGGTTTGTTGTTGTTTTGAAATGTGCCCTAAAATTCAAGTTTGAGCTTAATTCTTCTCCCCTGGTTTATGGGCTGGACTTAGTGACTTACTTGTAACAAACAGAATGCAGTGGGAGTGACGATGAGTGACTTTGAGGAGTAGCTTGCAGGTGGCTCTGCTTCCTCCTTGTTAGCTCTTGGATTGTTGCTTTTGGGAAGCCAGCTGACATGTTGTGAGGACATCTGAGCAGCCCAATGAGAGGCATGAGTGGTGAGTAACTGAGCCTTCTTTTCAAGAGTCATGAGAGTGAGCCTTCGTCAAAGTAGATGCTCCAGCCCTGTCAAACCTTCAGATGACGGCAGCTGTGGGTGACCTTCACTACAGCCTCATGACAGATCCTTAGCCAGTCCACCCAGCTAAAGCACTGCCAAACAATCACCCACAGAAACTTTGAGATAATAAATACTTGTTTTAAGTTGCTAGGTTTTGGAGTAATTTGTTACACAGCAACAAGTAACTAATACACATGGTAAACATTAACTCTGTGTACAGCTATGTAGGGATTATGGATGTGTGTGTGTGTGTGTGTGTGTGTGTGAGAGAGAGAGAGAGAGAGAGAGAGAGAGGGAGAGAGAGAGAAACTTTGAAATGACTCAGTTGGATAAAATTTGTGGCTTCCTCTATTTCTTACTGCATTTTGATACTATGAATCAAAATCCCTAAAAACGTTCATAGCCATTGACTAAGAATCCGACATTTGGGAATTTATCCTAAGGACATGGAAACATCCCCAAGAACACAATCCACAAGGGCAGGGGTTTTGTTGGTTTGGCTCTGTGCTGTATCCCCAATACCCAGAACAGTACGTGGGACCTAGTAGGGGCACAATACATGGGTTTTAAATGAATAAATGAATAATTTGCCAAGTTTGTGAAGATGTAAATATTAGAATATTCATCACAATGTTGTTTATGATAGTAAAAAAATGAGAATCACCTTAATGTTAGGACAAAAGTAAATGATAGGTTAGCATGAACTAGAATGCATATGCACAAAATGAAATATTATACAGCCCTTAAATTATGTAGAATGACCTATATTTTGTAATGGAATCTTTCTTTGTTGATATCCACTGAAAGACCTGGATTAGCCAACAATTTTTTCTCTACAAAAAAACAAAATAAATTCCATGACATGCCAAATATCTTATTTTCCTCAAATTCCTAGTTTCTCAGGACTTTGTACAATTAAAATATTGTTTTATTTATTGATTTTAGAGAGAGAAGAAGAAGAAGAGAGAAAAACATTGATTTATTGTTCCACTTATCTACGTGTTTGTTGGTTGATTTTGTCTGTGCGCTGATTGGGGATCAAGCCCGCAACCTTGGGGTATCGGGACAATGCTCTAACCAACTGAGCTGTCTGGCCAGGGCCACTCGGCAATTTTGCGCTCACTGTGACTTACCATGAGCCAATTTATTCCCCAAATTTTTGATGCCTGCAATATTGTTTTGTATTTAAGTGACTTAAGCAAACACCACATAAAATGATGAAATACAGCTACAAAGAACAGACAGAGTTGTTTCAATGAACACAAAATAGAATGTGTAAGAAAGATAATAAAGGTGAGTTTTTAAAATTCACAGAGCTAGTTGCGGCAAGGCAACTACAAAAGATGAGAAAATATTGCAGAAATCTGTAGAAGGGCTTTGCATTCGGGTTGCTTTGTGAATATTTTGCTTCTCTTTAAATAAACTCCAACTGGAGATGTTAAGTCAAGCACTATGGGTATAGCTCATGCAAGAGAGAGATACCGCACTCGGAACTGCCCTCCTCTCCGCGTGGTCATGCACTTAAGGGTTTTAAGTAACCATAAAATGTTTAAAGCATGTGCATATCAATGTTGTATTCCTGCTTTAGATGCTGAGCTGCGAGTCCCAATGGAGTTTGGTATGAGAGCTTCACTGCCCCATCGTGAAAAGGTAACAAAATAATTAATAAAAATTAAATGATGTGAGCAAGATATTAAGCCATTTAAGCATGGCAGTGGTTACCTGGGGGTGGTGGGGTTTGCTTCTCCTTATCTGTATTAGCTGCAAGAATCAGGTGTCATATTTATAAATTTTCTAAAATTTCTCTAAAATAACCGAAAAGCATTGCCATAGTATTGTGTCCCAACCAAGCCCAACCTTGGCTCCCTGGGCTGCCTGTTGCCAAAGAAATCGGCTTCTTCATCTTGACAAGTTCTCTCCACTACACGATGCTTGCACCACCTGGCCAGCCTTGATGCCCCCCCCACACACACAGTGCCTGGGTTCCATCAGCACGCACACAGCTGCGATTGTTTCTCCATCCGGGGGGCTTGCTGCCAAGGCTGTCCTGTGGTGAGAGGGCCACAGGGCTGGACAGTCCTGCTTGCCCCTTGCTTTGCTTCCTCTGAGGTCTCTCCAGGCAGGAGTCGGTCGGGTGGGGGTGCCTGCAAAGGTGCCTGCCAGGTTCTGAGAACTAAAGTGCTATTCTTCTCTCTCCACCCACACCTGACAGCTAAAAAACAGTCAGGTGAAGGTGGGAGAGAGGCTTCCAGAAATAGTTACAGAAGGGCATCTAGTCTCGTAGGCATCAGAGTCTGCCAAGGGATGGGGTGGGCTTTGAAGGAAGCCACAAAGGGGAGAAAGGCCCCAGGAGGGCCCTGTGGCCATCCGGCCACCCAGGCTGCCCCTTTGGTCTCCTGATTGTGACAAGGTCAGAAGCATCAGAGACCCAGTGCCCAGCCTCGCTGTGCTGCCGAGGAGTTATGTAACTGGAAGCCGGTTAATTAACCTGGGCCTCAGTTTCCCCGTCTGTAAGCTATACATAATGACTTCTATTTCACAGAAGTGCCACAGATATTAAATGAGATGATTATGTTGAAATTATGCAACGGCGCTAAATAATAGTTCATCCTTCCCCTCCTGCAGTGTACGGATTTCTGCCTGTTCCTCTCCTTTCTATAGTCTCTTCCATCAGAGTGCAGCCTCCCTGCATCCTCCTCCAGGGAGGCTCCTGGCATGGCTCACATCTCTGCTCTGCCAATTGGCTCAATTTGTCCAGTGTTGCTCCTTTGACATCTCTAGACTAATCTTTCCTCTCCTGTAAAATGGGCACAGTAAGGAGGACCCACCTTACTCTGCAGGTTTTAATAAATGCACAGGAAGTACTGTAACCAGAAAAGTGCCTGGCTTACTCAGCGTGTGTGTGTGTGTGTGTGTGTGTGTGTGTGTGTGTGTTTAAAATTGTGTTACAATTTGTTTTTGGACATTTTTGTCTGTGTCTGAGTCCTTGAGCCCACACTAGCTCTTCTGTTTCCTTAGAACCTTAGTGTATTTTTCCCTTTCATGCCTAGAATATATAGTTATCAAATTAGCTTTTATAAAAAAAGAATCTTGGGGAGACATCCAGTTCTGCTTTCTCGGAGCCAAAAGCACTCCCCGCACAGTCCCCGCGGGCACGGCCCGCTCCCTGTGAGGAGGGCTCTCGGATAGGGACACAGCGTGAAGACAGATCACCTTTGCCTGCGCCTGAGTGCTTTAGCATTTTAATTGAACCTCAGATTCACTGCCGGAGCACACATGAGGCCAGAGGAAAAGCTCAAGGCTTCATACAACCACCCCAGGGTAGCATGAAGCAGCCATGGCCCCTAGCACCTGGGCCTATGGGCAGAGTTTTGAGAACTTGTGTTGCCTCGGTGTGAGCTCAGAAAAAGCTTTCGAGAGCCAGTCTTTAATTAATTCTTGTGTGCACATCTGGTCTCCTTAATCAGCTGGTGAGCACCTTGAGGGCACGGGCCACGACACAGTAACGGTTGGGTGTCACCTTGCTTGGCTCAGAGCAGATTTGAGATCCACGCATTCCCTCACTCGGTCAACATTCTTTGGAGCTTCTACCCCGTGTGGGCGCTGCTGCGGGTGCTCCCTCCTCATCCAGCTTCTGTGCTGACAGGGAAAAGACACACACACACACACACACACACACACACACACACACAACTGATCAATGCAATCGGCACTTTTCTGAGCTCACCTCTTACCCGTTGAACCGAGTGCCACGAGTCAGGTCATGTGAGGCTGGCAGGCTGTGCAAAGGTTGGGGTTTTATTCTGAGAGTTATGGGGAGTCATTGGAGTGCTTTGAGCAGGGAGGAGAACTGCTTGAACAGGGTCACACAGGCTGCTATGCAGAGAGGGCCACGGGGCGTCCAGGGTGACCTCAAGGAGACAGGCAGAGAGAACAGTGGACACGGAGCAAGCGGAAGGACTTGGAGTAGGTTTTAGAATGGGGTATTCAACAGCAGCAGCGCTGACATTCCCTGCTGTGCGGGGCTGTCCTGAGCATTGTAGGATGTTTAGCAGCGTCCCTGGCCATTGGCCTCTACCTGAGGTGCCTATGTTTCCTCCCCCCAGTTGTGACAACAAAAATGTCTCTGGACATTGTTAAATGTCCCTTGAGGGACAAAATCACCTCCAGTTGAGAACCGTGGCTTTGGGGCCAACCCAGCAGGACTTGTTGATGGACTGGCACTAAGTGGACAGGGTGGACATGGGGCGGGAAGGCCTGTACTGGACAGAGCACTGTTTCTGAGCTCCCACTCTGGGTGGCCCAGAAGGGCAATTCCACACACAACCCAACATGGTATCTGTTTATTTTTTTATTTTTATTAAGTGAGAGGCAGGGAGGCAGGGACAGATTCCCATATGCACCCTGACTGGGATTCACCTGGCAAGCCCCCTTGGGTGATGCTCTGATAATCTGGGGCCGCTGCTCCGTTGCTGGGCAACTAAGCTACTCTAGCACCTGAGGCAAGGCCATGGAGCGATCCTCAGCACCTGGGGTCAACTTGCTCAAACCATTTGAGCCACGGCTGTGGAAGGGGGAGAGGGAGAGAAAGAGAGAAGGGGGAGGGGTGGAGAAGCAGATGGTCACTTCTCCTGTGTGCCCTGACTGGGAATTGAACCTGGGACATCCACATGCTGGGCCAACACTCTACCCCTGAGCCAACCGGCTAGGGTAGTACGTGGTTTTAAGAGGTAAATTGTTAAGGGAGGCAATCAAACATTCCCATAAATAAATGTAAAATGGCAAAGGTGATAAGTGCAACAAAGAAGGAATGTGGATACCAAGAAAATGTTTGAAGAGATGAGGAGAGGACAAGCTAGTCAGGGAGGAAGGAGAAGGCTTTCCCAAGAGTTAACAGTATAGAAGCAATGTGAAGGGTAAGGTGTCATTCACTAGGCTTGGAGAAGGATGTTTCAGGTAGAGGGCACAGCAGGTACAAAGGCCCTGGGGTTGGAAATGTTACAGTACACTTGAGGAACTGAAGAAAGACTAGATCATCAGCAGAACATGGGGCCAGATGATGCCAGAGGTGGGGAGGGGGGGTGTTGCACAGAACTTTGGAGCTATGTTTAGGGTTTTGGTGTTTCTCAAGGGCAATGAGACACCTGTGGAATATCTTAAGATGTGGCAGATCAGACTTCACTCTGGCTGCATTAGTGGAGGGCAGACTCAAGAGGCTGAGCCCAGGGGCTCCCACTGGAGTCATGGTGAGCCAGGCACAGGACTGGGGCCCGAGAGGGTGAGTCTAAACGTACAGTAGTGGTGGTGGATCAGGACAGGCAGGTGCCGAAAGAACACTCAGCAACTTTTGCTGCAGCCAGCATTCTGTGGCTGCACTGCCTGCCCCGGCCTGACGCTGTGTTCCCTACCTTGTACCCTAGCCACGGGGACTGCCTCTCTGGGAGCTCCCGACTTAAACAATTAGAGACGACACCCCCTTCTCCCCCACACCCACACCTAGTGCCACCTCCAATCATTTCAGGGCAAGGAGAGACACACAGGGAGCCTCTACCAGCCACAGTGCCGTGGGCTTGAGTTCCTCCACGTTAGACTCCCTCTCTTCCCTCCAACAGCCGCCCACTGCACAGCTGCTCGGGCTGGAGTGGAGCCCTGGGGTGCCGTGGTGCTTGCGTCTGCCGGGCTGTCTCCTGGAGCTCACGCCCCAGGGCCATCGACCGTTCACCCAGCCAAGCCAGACCGGGAGCAGGTGGCTGGGCAGCAGCCCGGCTGCCCCTCTGGGGGCACAGCTGTGGCCGTGGGTGCTGGAACGGGGGTTTGGCAGTGCTGCTCTGCTCTCCTCCCACACTGCTCAGCTGCGCTCTCTGTGAACAGGGACTTCCTATTTCCAGAACATCCATCTTTAGCCTGCTGGGGGCCCCGCACGCCCCCGTTCAGCCCTGTTCCTATAGACTCTGAGGTTGCTTCAACAATGATCTCCACACCAGGAACCTCCTCTTCACTGATTCACAGCCCCCTTTCTCCATCTAACTACGTACTAACCCGGCTCCACTCGCTTAGCTTCTGAGATTAGACGAGATCGGTCGCATTCAGGGTGGTGTGGCCGTAGATGCCCATGGCCACCTTTCTTAAATAGGGCTGGAAGGGAGAAACACCCCGGGGCCATTCCTGGCTGAAACCGCAGCTCCTGCTTGGTCTTAGCGGGAAGAGGGCCGCGGTCTCCTGCCCTGGCGAGGAGAGCGAGCACTTTCTTGCCGGGGGCTCTATTGTATGTAACACCTCGGGGCCTGTCTAGTCCTCACCCTGCAACACCATCACCATCATCTCCTTTTACAGTGAGGAGGCTGAGGCAGAGAGCAGCACAAATAGCTCACCCCTCATCAAACAATCACTCCATGGGATGCCAGGCAGTGTGGTCCCAGGTTCGCTCTTAATTGCCACCCAGGCTTCCTCTCCCGAGATGGATGAGGGATGCAGCGTGGGTGCCAGGCCCGCCGCGGGGGCCTGGATGCAGGTGTGTGTGTGTGTGTGACAGTGTCAGGCTTAATGGCCTCCTGGGTCAGCTTGGCAATGGGCGGGGGCCTGGATGCAGGTGTGTGTGTGTGTGTGTGTGTGTGTGCGCGCGCGCCTGCGGTGCAGGGACAGTGTCAGGCTCAATGACCTCCTGGGTCAGCTTGGCAATGGGCTGCCAGCCCCGCTGGAGGTATCAGGTGTGTGGCTCAGAGGGAAGGACAGCTGGGGAACTGCCACCCTGAGTCTGGTGGCTGATCAAGTCCCGACAGGGCCGCGTGTCCTCCTGGGGCTCAGCACTGCCACCCTGAGACTGGTGGCTGATCAAGTCCCGACAGGGCCGCGTGTCCTCCTGGGGCTCAGCCCCCCGCCCCCCCCCCCCCGGGCTGTCATGGGACCAGGAGGCCCAGCCACAGCTGATCTTGCTGGAGTTGCCAGCCCTCACTCGGTAACTGACTGAGTGGGCTGGGGCAGCACCTGGAGGAGAGGAGACACAACCCTGGCAGATGTGGGTGCACACGGTAGTGCTGGGGGTGGAGCATGAGGGACGGCAGTCCCCAAAGGAGGCGAGGAAGCCAGCCAGGCGAACTTGGTCAATGCTGACCTGTGGCTTCTAGCAGTGCTATTTTTGTTGGTTTTTTAACTTTCTTTGAGGCTAGTTCCCTCCTGTGTTGAGTGTTAAGAATGTTTCCTACCTGTTTCATTCTCTGATGTTTGCACCCATGAGGAAGGACAGGACAAGGCCTGCTCGAACTGAAAACGGCAGCGGCCCTGAAGCTGCTTCCACAGCCCAGCCGGCAGGATGTGTGAAAAGTACCTCTTTCTGGAGGACAATTCCCACAGTTTGAGCTGAATTCCTCCCAGAATCCTAGTGGAAGAGGATGGTGTCCTTGGACAGTGCCCGCATCAGCTGCCATGTGTCCCCTGCAGTTTGGGGGTGCCAGAGCCTAAGCCTCCCACAGGCAGGGGCCAGGCCAGTCCTCCTCACCACCACGTCCCCAGCGCCTGGCACAGCTCCTGGTCCTGAGTGTCTGCTCCCTGAATGGCCGATGAATGAATGAATGACCTACCATTACTTTATCCCAGTAACTGCTTGGGTTTTGATTCAAAGCATAAAGTATTTTAAGGAAAAAAAAGTGGGGGCAAGGGAGAAGTAGAAGAGGGTATGAGGGGATAAATGGTGATGGAAGGAGACTTGACTTGGGGGGGTGAATGCACAATACATAGTTGATGTGTTATAGTATCATACACCCGTTACCTATATACTTTTATTAACCAGTGTCACCCCCACAAGTTCAATTTAAAAAGTAATTTCATCAAACTGTATACATTGGGAAAAAAAGGTAAATTTAAATGGAGTATGTGTGCAGAATGTGTCCAGAGTCAAATTATAGAAGATGAGTATTTTAAAAATAATGGTGATGCCACAAATGATGCAAATGAGACTCAAGTACACTAAGGAATGATCATTATGTTTATTCATACACTCTGAATTAATGTCTCTAACAAAGCATATCATGCAAACAAAGATTGGAGGGCATACGAATTGAGAAAAGCAATGCAGTAATTTATACATTCATCTCGCCCACAATAAACCCAGCGTCACGGACAGCTGAACGGCCTCTCCAGGCATCAGAAGGTGCTTTCCACAGAAGCAACAACCCAGCCTCCAACTCTTCCTCCTCCGCCTTCTTCCAAAGGTGAGTCTTACACGATGTTTCTCAATGAACGATTTAAACATGGTGTGTCCTACACACACACACACACACACACACACACACACACACACACACACACACACACACATATTACATAGCAAAAGCAATGATTTCAAATGTTTCTGACCTTCTATAAAAGTTATTCTGAAAGACCCTAAGAGAAGGGACATGAGGAGAATTTTTAGACCATTTAGACTTAAGAGAATAACTGCCTTCATCTATAATTTTGAATAGGCCACTAATCTCCTTGAGACAAGGTTCACACTCTTCCAAGATGAGCATTCACAAAAACCTATGCGCAGTCACAGGAATAAACACTCCTAAAGTTAGGCAGAGGACACAAAGATACAGTTATTTAGTTAGAAAACACAAAGCCACCCTTTGTCTTATTTTAGAAAAAAAAGACTCCTTAAAGTGGACTTGATACTTGTTTTCTGAAAAGTAGGGATCTGTCGACTCACATAAGGATGGACTCTGGGACAGACGCCTGTGGGTGTGGCTGCCGCCTCTTCTTTCTCAGGGACTGTAAAGCGTTTCTGAATTGCCCAATGGGCAAAAGCCTCATAGGACATCTCTGCATTTTCACTGAGTCGGAGACACCTGGGACTCCTGAGGGCTGGGGACAGAGCTGAGGACACACCCTCTCCTCATGCCAAAAGGTGGTCACAAAACCTCACAGAGCAAGGAAAGGGGCGCCCGGGCCCCCCGGGCTGCTAGCTTAGGGCTGCCTCTGGAAGAGGCCCAATAAAGCCATCTTTCTATGGTCTGAAAGTTTCCAGACTTGAGACAGTTGTCCCCAGTGTCTATTAAAAACACGGAGGCCAGCTGTCCACCAGCATGTCCCCCTGAACTTGCAGCCGTTGTGATGAAGACGCCACACCCTGGTGGCTGGGGGATCCCTGGGTCAAGGTGCTCTGGCGGAGCGCCACAGGGGCTGTGTGATGGGAATCCTATAAAACTGTCAGTATATTTATTTTAAAAACTTCTTTTTAAAGAACTGAGTTATTAAAGTTCTCTATAAAAAAGTACAAAGAGCCAGCATACCCAGTTTTCTACTGGAGTTAAATTAATTTCTTCCTTAAGGTGTAAAAAAAAGTCTTTGGAACTTGTGGGCCTTATAGTGTGATAGGGGGCATTGTAAGGCTGTTTAATAACTGAGACTGACCTATATAGTTATTAACTGACACTTGATCCCACAGACCAGAGAGTCCCTGACATCACTGAGTTAGCAGAACTGCGGTCGACACCATTTCCAGATGACGGCCTTCATCCATGTGTAACTCAGGTATCCTTCCCCACATTGAGGCTTCTGACAGCAGAAATGCTCAGGCCTCCCTACATTTGCAGTGTCAGCCCCGATGGGAAGCGACAGAAACGTTTGCAGCCTGCTGTATTTCATAAAATGTAAACCCAAGCAACTCAAGGAAAATGTTTTAAAAATACTTCTCAATACTCCTTGTGAAACACGTGTGCAGTCACTAACAACCAGCGACCCTTCCCTCACCAGACCCGCCGTGCCTTCCCTGTCCCTGGACCCCGTTGGGCCCCTGGCTCAGCGTCCATTTCATGCTGATGACTGCTTTCAGCAAGGGGGACGCTCCTGCCCTTGCTGGCTTTAAAGAAACGGGCAATGGTGCGAACTGCACACATATAAGAAGTAGGTGACTGCCTAAGACTCAGGTGGGAAAATGACTGTCAGATGGTGTTGCTTTTCTGAGGCTTTTAAAAACATAAGGCTCTCACTCCCCCCCTCTTCAGTACAGAGAAAACAAATCCCAGCAAACGCCTCCCCCCACCCCTCAAATCTCTCTTGCTAAATGGAATCAGGTGGGAACTGCACTGGTAGCCGTTTCTGTGACTTCTCCTTCCATCCCTGGTGCCACAGTGCTTGGCAGCCAGCCCCAGAGGAAAAGGGTGGGGACCTGCTGGGTCCCAGGGTGGCGGATGGTTCTGGCTCAGCCCCTGGCAGGTAGGGAGGGGAAGGGGGCTTCTAGCAGCTGGTGAGGATGCTGCTGACATTGGGAACCGTTTTCGAGGACAAGGCTATCTCCCCAATGACAACTTGCTCTCAAGGACCAGTGGGGGGTGACGGTCACCTGCACCAGCGCCCTCTGGTGGCAAGGCCCTGGAAACGGCAGCAGCTTCCTTCCCAAGGCACCATCTCCTTCTCCTCCATCCTGACTTCCTTTCCTTCTGCGCAGCAAGCCTCCTTCCAGACACGCTCAAACCCCGCTTCTCTCCCAGTTCCTTACCCACCGTGGCCTCCACCGACTTCCTGCTTCTCAGAACATCCACAGGACGCCCGCTTGGGGGCTGCGCCCTCACTCACCAGCGAGTTGCCACGCTCTGCGAAGAACCGCAGCTCAGGGACGTGCTCAACAGGCCATTTGCTGGCGTGCGTTAGCCTGGGCCTTTCTGTATTTCAACCACCATCTCAGGCCATTTCCAGAGAGCCCTTAACTCTCACATTTCCTACTAAAATTCCTACTGGGAAAGCCTCGTAAGAAGACAGGCTGCATTCACACGGACCGGGTCAAGGGATACAAGAGAAGCAGACGTGCTGCCAGAGCAATCATGTCGGCCCCAAGGTCTTGCATCGCCCTCTTGAGTTAGTTCTTGCCTTGAGTGAACCTCCCATAAACCCGAGGGCACTCCAGATACTTCCACTCCAACCCAACCCCTAGTGGCTTCAGACACGATGCCGATGATGCTGAGAGGGGCTGGCGGCCCGCAGTCTCAGCGGGGACGTCCGCCCCTGGACAGCAGCCACCTTCCAGGACAAAACA
The DNA here is from genome assembly GCF_036850995.1 of Saccopteryx leptura. NCBI lineage: Eukaryota > Metazoa > Chordata > Mammalia > Chiroptera > Emballonuridae > Saccopteryx > Saccopteryx leptura. Next base: position 164,912,009 of record NC_089507.1, read on the forward strand.
ATGCAGGGCAGTGACAGCCTTTCGGACTCACAGGCCGATGAGTCCGAGGGGGAGACTCAGATTGTGCTAGATTCTGTCGGCCGCCTGGACCTCCATAGGCCCTTGTGGTACGGGAGTGCCCAGGGGCTGGGCCTTCCTCGTGTCCCCTAGTCACCCGACCCTGAGGCATCCTCTTCATTCCAGCCTCCAGCGGGCTGCCCACTTCAAACGGTAGCCCCTGCCTGTGCTTGTTCCCGCCACGCCCGCGGCGTGGGACAGTGCCACACAACTTCAGCCGTGCTGTGGCTAAGGGTTGTGTGCATGGTTGCCCTGACTCGCTCTTTCAGCAGTAACTATCAAGCCAATAACTATCTGCCAAAATCTTTCAAGCATTAGTCTTTCTCTGAATTCAGTACACAGCACGGTACCAAACAGGCTACGTCCAGGTGACACTTCACTGGCCCGGTTCTTACTGTTTGCCCTCATGCCTGCTGGCCCTCGGGCACAGTGACAGGCCCCACAGACAGGGAATTTTCTTTGAAAAATTTTTCACACATTTGGGAAGAATACAAGCCAGGTGAGATGGTGACCATGTTTCCTAGAGAAATAAGAATAATTTTGGAGATGTTTTGGCTGTTTCTCCAAAAGCCTGGGCCTGCTGCTGGCTTACAACAGGTGGATGGGCAGTGTGGGGCTTGGGCACAAACGGCCACAATTCGTGTGCTTTTCTGGGACTTCGTCCCCTGGAGGGCTCGGCTGGAAACCTGTTTTGCTGTAGCTCCCTTCTGGGGCAGGGTGATGGGTTCTTTTGTTTCTTAGGCCCTTTCTATAAACTTGTCCCTTTTCTATCAGATTGAACTGAGGTATACCTGGTGAGGCCGTGTCCCCCGAATGTGCACTGACTAGCAGGACTGCAGCTCGCGATGTGTTAGACCCTCTGGAGTTCTGAAGTCCACAGTCCATTGAAGATGACAGGGAAGTTGTTCTTGGGTCTGACCTGTCCCCTACCCATCTCTTCTTGCCCCCAGGGGTTCCCAGGACAGAGAGGTCTCTCGTCTCAAAGCCCCCTTGGCAGCTGAGTGTTCCATAAATCTCAGGCCGGAATACACTGGAGGAGGCACTTAGCTGAGACGCTGCTGGGGACAAGGAGGCAGAGCAGCCCGCCGGGAGGCGTGAAAGCAGCTTCCATCTGAACGCCTTTCTGTTGCAGAAGACAGGTTCTCTGAGGGACTGCGTGGGACGGTGTCTAGTGGCGAAGCGCTCCTCTGACCGGCTCCAGCAACAGCTGAAGAAACTCTGTGGCCTCTGAAAAGCCTGTGCGGAGAGCTGCAGGGGGCGGCCGTGCCCGGGGGCGGCTGGACGGTGCGTCTCACAAAGTCTGTGCGTGCGGAACAAACGTGCGGGTCCTTCCAGAGGTCAGGGTCCGCCTGGCGTGACCAGGCACACGGATCAGCAAGGGCACCTCCCGGTCCACTGCCCCCCGAGTCACTAATCGTAACGAGGCTGGAAGGAAGAAAACAAGAGAGTCCAGCCCAGGGGCTGTGATCGCCCACATCTGTTCATACTAGCCACACCGGAGTTAATCACTCCCCGCCGTCCCCAAGAGGGACTGGCACAAAAAACCAGAGCAGAAGATAGCATTAAGAAGCCAAGAGAGTCTCATCTCAAAAATAATCCCCCAAAACTTTTGTTTACAGGTAGAATCAAATATTTATATACATAAGCCTAATAAATCATGTAAAGTAGCCATTAGTTTATGAAATTACATCTACATTAAAAAATTAATACGTCCAGTACAGTGCCAATGTGCAGGGCACACACAGGATGGGGTGGGGAGAGGAAGCAGGGCCACAAAGAATTCAATACAACTTAATCACAGAAGCAGGATTAGAAACAAGAGCCTTCACGAATACGGATAGCACAATTGTATCTTATAAAATTATTATAATACTCTCTTCATACTTGATACAATTATATCAATAATATAGATTCACTTGTTATTAAGGTTTATTATAAACATGCAAAATTCATTGCATGATGCATTTGCAAAACATATTAAAATCCTTCTTGCAATAAAACATCTTTGAGCTGATATGTATCTAGGTTTCCCGATTCTGCAGCTCCAGGTGTGTCATTCAACAGGAACTAGAAGTGGGGACCAAAACTGTATCGTTTTCCATCCCTAAGGGGATGGTGAGGGACAGAGATGAGAGGGAAGGCCACCAGGAGGGACTGATTCTAGAGTCAACACTTTAAGTTACTGTACATCGTACTCTCATAAACGATACTGCAGCCTATTAAATAAATAAGTACAAAAGGGGGTGGGGCGTATCCTTCAGATTCTTAGGAAGTAGGTAGCAAAATATTGGTGGTGGAGGGGGGGTTGGCTAGCAACACTGGCGAGTAGTGGCATTGCTGATGGCACCCTGGATCACAGAATAATTTCCCAGAGATGAACACGGACGTACGCACACACTGGTTTTGCCTCGATCTGAAATGACTTCACATTTGCTCATTTAGCAAAGTCCTTAGAAGATTTGGCCTCTTACAAAGAAATGCAAGTATCAAGATAGGTATCAACCAAATAGGGTACAAGATGACCGGCTGATGGAACACTCATCTGAGGTTTTCTTTCTCTCTCTCTTTTTTTAAAGACAGGTAACTGCCGGACCATGATTGGGCTATGACTGTCAACGTCTGGGAACAGTGAGCTTGCAAATGACATCCTGGCTTCTTGGATTCTAGGGGCTGTTTCCATGGAGGCAGAGAACAGCAGCAGCAGAGGTACCCTGAAGCCTCCCCACCCCGTGTGCACTCTCTGCTCTCTGGGCTCCCCTTTCTCTCGTGCCAAAGGTGCCTGGGTGGAGATGTGTCCAGCCACATCTCTGGTTGGGTTGGGAGGAACCTGATGGTGAAAACCGACAGAGAGAAGATATGGGAAATATATCAAATCGTACCAAAAAAGGGGCAAGAGTCTGTTTGCTTTCTGGGAAGGTTTAACCTACAGCCAGAGGTGACTTCTAGCAATTAAACTGGACACTGAACAGTGTATCGTCTTCCACTAAGATAATGTTCTTGGTTGCAAGAGAGAGACCCTGAATGGTTGGTCACACTTGGACTAGAAACCCTACGATGTGCAGGCTTCCATCTGGAACAAGAAACAAGGCCGTGGCCTTACAATTTTAGGGTTAAGGATCATTTCCCACTGCTGGGGGGGAAGTGTGGGTGGGGGCAGGGGAGGCATCTGCTCTCGTGCGTTTCATACTGCGCTCTGTAAGATGGGGTGCACAAACTGGGGGTTGACATACGAGAACCCTTCGAAATCAGACTGGTCTATGTTAGCAATGACCAGCTGATCAGGAGGTGTTAAGACGGGTTGCCCTCGTGTGAAGAACTTGTCAAAGTTTTCTGCTCCCTTGCCGCACTGCGGAGAAAACAGAGAGAGAGGGAAAGATCATTAAGCATTACACAACACTCGGCTGCTGCTTGCTGGGAGCGCCCGCGCGGAGCGCAGCGGGAGTCGGGCTGGTTAGGCGGGAGGGACTTGGAGGGCTTGCAGGCCGACCACACTGAAAGCCAGGCACAGCAAACAACAATGGAGACTCAGTTGTGAACCTTCATACACCTCCCCCCACCCCCACCAAAGTGAAACCCTGGTGGAAATGCGCTGTTGACAGTGAGGTGACAACAGGCAACAGCTTCTTTTACTTCCACCTCACAGAGCAAGCAGGGCTTGAGCACGGGCTCCACGCACATGGGGCCATCAGTCACGGATCCACGTTGAAAGGCCAGGCTGCTGGGTGGGAACACAGGCAGTTACCCCTAGACCGAGAGGCTGAGCTCACTGTCCCACATCCGGTTCTTTGAAATGGTGTTTGTAATAAAGTAAAAGATGTGCTATGTGTGTCTTCCAACTGAAATGTTCTAAAAAGCCCAGCCCTTCATCTTTGAATGACAGGGGGCAGGTGTGATGATGACCAGGTTGGGATGCTAACCTGGGGCCCCAGCTGGACTTCAGCATATCTAGCTTGATCCGGTCAACCAGCACACAGGTCAACATGGACTTCATGTATAGGATGGCCTCAGGCGCTGGGTTTGCACTGGTGCCCAAAGGAGGCAGAGGAAAGCCTGCTGTCTCAGCTGTTCCTCTTCTCCACCCAACCAGCCAACCAACCGACCAGCCAACCAGCCAACCAGCCAACCAGCCAGGCCTACCTCACATGGGGCCCCACATTCAGACACTGCTGTTGTAATGACAACTAAAAAAACAGCCCTCTTGCTTGACCAGGTAGTGGCGCAGTGGACAGAGCGTCGGACTGGGATGCAGAGGACCCAGGTTCGAAACCCCGAGGTCGACAGCTTGAATGCAGGCTCATCTGGTTTGAGCAAGGCTCACCAGCTTGGACCCAAGGTCGCTGGCTCGAGCAAGGGGTCACTCGCTCTGCTGTAGCCCCACGGTCAAGGCACATATGAGAAAGCAATCAGTGTCACAACATGGAATTGATGCTTCTCATCTCTCTCCCTTCCTGTCTGTCCCTGTCTGTCCCTCTCTCTGTCTGTCTCTGTCACAAACAAAACAAAACAAAACAAAACAAAACAAAACAAAACAAAAAACAGCCCTCCTTTGGAGATACCAGTGGTTCTCAACCAGGGATGATTTTGTCCTCTGCCCCCTTCTTTGGGGACACTGGGCAATCTCTGAAATCATTCTTGGTTGCCATGACTTGGACAGGGGGTATTGCTGGCATCTAGCAGGCAGAGGTCAGGGATGCTGTTAAACACCCCTTAGTGCACAGGACTCCTCAACCCCCAAGGATGGTTGGTCCAAAATGTCAACAAGTGCTATTGTTGAGAAGTCAGGGCTATACTAAGATGGTAATGAAAGGCTGGGTCGTCCCCAGGGTCAAACAAGGACATTAGGCAAGGATTGCCATCTGTGAGAGCCCTGGGAGGGGAAGCAACAGAAGCCCAAGGCAGAAGTGTTGTCAGCGAGCGATCCAGCCTCGGTGGAGCTGGCTTCCAGGAGGACGTCCTATGGGAACCTGATTAATCCACAGCCATTCATCTACCTCTAAGGTGGTGCTTCCCGGGGCTGGCTTACGTGTGCCTTAAAAAGCACTCAGTTGCATTCTTTTGCTGTTCACTAACCATGCAAAGATGAACAAGAAGGAACTTCTGGAAAAATGGAAAAAAAGGTGAAGCCTCTAAAAGAAAGGAGGCAGCAAGCCAAGGTGAGATGTCCTCCTCCCAGCTGGAGCCCTACCCGTCTGGCTCTTGATGTGAAACAATCACACAGGTTTTCCCTTTCCTTGGGTGCCATCTTGACTATACACATGAATCATTTCTCAACAGTGAGTTCGAAAAGCTACAGGTAAATCGCCCAGAAGAGTAAAAAATAAACCAACCCAGAGAAGCACTCCTATGATCTAAAAGTGGACCACATAAATGTCAACACTGAGAAGCCTGGGGGTGGGGACAGATGGTCCAGGACGTCCAACTCTAAAGCTGTTGTCCAGAGGAGGGTTGCTCCTGATGGCGGCCACAGCTTGGAAAGCCACGCACTGCAACCCATGGGGCAGAAGCCCCCACTGCATCAAGCCCCATGCGGGGACTGCCGCTGTCCACAGAGCCAAGGGGAAGGACGGGCCCAGTTCATCTGAGCTCTGCTCTGCTGTCGCACGCAACGGGAGTGCCACCGTCAGTCTCAGAACCGCTCGCCGCCACCAATCTCCCCTGTTCTTTCTAGTTCTAAATCTTGTTTACTCCGGCGGAGAGACCGGAGGAAGGCCAGGCTGAGGGCGAAGATGAAGTGTACAGATGCTGTACTGTAGAACTGTGCACCCAACACCTGTACAGTTTTGTTAACCAGTGTCACCCCAATAGATTCAACAAAAAGGAAAAAATACACAAGGTTGGCTCCTTTCCTCCAGCCGAATTCTCTGCATCAGCCCATGGACAGTAGTTTTTAACCCCCTTGATGATTTGCAGAGATGTGCCCCCTAATTACTAGAATCACAGTCCCAAGTCAGAGCACTTGGTGTAACTTAACTTCACATTTTCCCTTGTATGTCTCAGAGACTTTCCAGACGTAAGTTTTCCCAATCTCATCTCTAAATCTTTACCTCAAGGTAAAATCTAAGTAGCCAGTGCCCCCTTTGATCCACAAAGACAGTCAGAAAATTATGCTCTCTTGACTGTCACCCTCATACCACTTTTTAAGTTTTAGTTCCAAGATAGATATAAAAATCATCCACCTTCCCCAATCTCCACTGCAATTCAGGCGCCCACTGCACCCTAGACTGGGCAGCAGTCTCCTCTGCCGTCCCTCCATGCCCTCGCCTCTCTGCCCCAACCCATCACCCACAGAGCAGCAAGGGCGATCTTAAATGTGATGACCTTCCCTGTCGCAGACTCTCCCTCCTTCCCTGCTCCACACAGGACACGACCCAATCTTAAACACAGTCGCCAAGTCTCAAGTAAACTGCCCCAGGAATCTCTATCCTCGTTTTATCACATGTGCTTGCCAGGGTCCACCACACAGGGCCCAGCACAGTGATTCTCTTCCCTTCATTTTAAAACACCCAACACCCTCCCTCTTAGTGTCTTTACTTCTGCTTGGCACACTCTCCTTCACAATTCTTACCAGACTAACTGAAAACATCATTTCCTGCCATAGGTACTGTCTAGAGCTTTTTTTTTTGGTTGTTGCTATTTTTGATTAATTCTTGCCTAAAGAGGTTCTCTGGCCATCGAAGGCCACTCCCTCAGCCCAGGCGAGGGCAGGTGAGACGCGCTGGGGAGTCATGCTTCCTTTCTCACGCCAGGAAGAGCCTTCAAGCACTGAGGGGTGGGAGGTGGACAGCGACCCTGGCATCCTCCGCCCTCAGAGGGGCCGGGGAGTGCTCCCCACTCCCTCTCAGGTCCTCTGGAGGGACTCAGCCCCAGCGGCCCAGTGCTGCCAGGTTAATAACAGGTCTTCACAGGCTTCCCCTTCCTCTTTACAGGCCTCCGATCTCCTGCGGGTACACATCCCACCAGACTGCACACACCTTCCTCCCTGCTGTGGGCTGGCTCCCGGAGGACTCTGACTTAGGGCACAAGGCATTTCATCACAAAGACAGAACCATTTATTTGACTAAGACATAGGCAGAGAGCACAGCTAGGAAATACTTCACTCACGATGCCTATTTTGATCAAAGAGAAAACAAGTGACCGTTTTAGAATTATTCAGTGATAATGACCGTGTTAGCTGCAGTTACTCATTTCTGTGTGTGCCCAAATGTACGTATTTATGTGAGTTAAGTGTATGACTATTTCAATTACTTATGTGTGAAGTAAAAGTTTTATGTGTTAGAAAAAAGAATAAAGCCCCGGGTCTGTGGCTGCACCCTCGTAAGCCGTGGAGGAGGCCCTGGAAGAACGGGCGGGCGGCTGAATCTGAGGATCGGACGTGGGTCAGGACAGAAGAATTTCTATTCTCAGGGAAATCAGACTGTAAAGAAGTCGCTCTTCCCCCACAAGGGGCGGGAGCACAGCTATTTTTACCAGAGGGTCAGTACTATGAGAAGCTGTGCTAGATTTTCCACCACTGAGGATCTCTTCATGCCTGAAAAGTGAGCCCTCCACACTCTTAGCAAAACTGGGTTTAGAGACAGTTGCCTTTAAGTCAAATTGCAGATCTTGAATGACTTGTTTTTCAAGATGTGGGGAACTGCAACGGGTAAGGCATTGCTCTTCGGATCCTTGGGGAAAAGACAAACAGTGGCTTCAATAAGCTAGCGAAGTTTTAAGGTAGAAAGGATTTTCCGACCGCCTGTAAGCCAACCTTACTCATCACCACCAGCCAGTGGGCAACAGGCCCCCAGCACCATCTTGGGTCTGAGAGGGAGAAGGAGTGACAACGTGAGTGAAGAATAAAGCTGGCCAGACTGCAGACACCCTTCCAACATTACCCAGACGAAGTGGGAAGGTTACTACCATGGCCCCTGGAAGGGCAGCTCCCCCAGTCTGTGCCAACAGGCAGGTTCGGGCTGTCCATGGACTCAGTGCTCTAGGCCACTTGACAAAGCAGAGAAGCTAAAGGCAGTACTTGCTACTTGTGAGCAAAACTCCTCTGCTGGTGCACTGTCCTCAGCTCTAAGGGCCCCCGTACCTTCACCCACTGAGGCTTCTGACATCTGGGATGTGAGGTACCGCACAGTTGATGTGGGACAAAGAGGGGGGCTAGGAGGGTGACAGGAGGTGGCCCAAACCTAACTGGGTCCGTGTGTGAGCCCAGACAGTTCCACTGGTACTCCCCGAGACCAGACGATGTCTGTGTTCGCAGGGCCATGTCTGATACCTAAGGAAAAACGGGAAGTATGGTGTGATGGACCCGATCAGAGGTCAGAAGCCCAGGACATAGGTTTGGGCAGCTCACTGTAGAGGCACCTTTGTGAAGGTAAGATGAGGATGTGAACGTTCATGTGCTGTGCCTGTTGTATCAAAGGAACTAGTGCAGGGGTCTCAAACTCAACTCAGCATGTGGGCCGCAGAGCAAGATCACAGCCGTTCGGCGGGCCGCACTAGGTCTACAAAAGGCAACTGTTACGCAACACTTTTCTCACTGCAGTTGAAAACAAAAAAATATCAGTACAACAAGCACAATCGTACATGCAGTTTACTCAGTGTCACAAAACGACCAGAAACTGTAGTTCGCATCACAACTGCTGTTAACTAAGCTAATATCTAGCTAGGATGCTAGAGAAATGAAAAATACAAGTAGGCCCCTAGGCTTACTTAATTTTATCCAAAATATTTTGAACTTCGTGGATTAGTCTGTGGGCTGCACAAAACTGTTCGGCGGGCCACATGTGGCCCGCAAGTTTGAGACCCCTGAACTAGTGTGTGCGCCACCCTTTCTAAATGATCAGGCGTGATGCTGACCTAAGGGACAATATGGATAGCAGGGACCTGTCCTGGGAAAGGCATGTGACCACCACAAGAGGCACGATCCGACACCATGAATAATCTACTTCCTTCCCTTAGCTCTGGATTCAGGACTTAAAACTCCCTTTTCTGTTTCGACATTCCTACCCAGTTGGTAAAAATCATCAAGGAATAAGTTGAACCCAGGAGATTAGCAGGCGTGGTAAGGAAGTGACAAAGCTCAGAAAGAGACTGACTCTGGTGGCACTTGGGGCTGCAGTGCCCCCCCTCCAGAGCCCCGTGCGGCAACGCTCTGCGTTCTGTGTGACAGGCTGTGGGGCGGGGCCCAGCCGGCGTCACGGAGATGGGCTTCTCGGCTCTGATTCTTACCTGGGGGAGGCCACTGGGACAAGGCACACATGTATGGTCTCAATCCTGTCCTTTACCTTGGTGCCTCAGTCACATGGAATAAAGCCCCGTAGCCACTGGCGTGGGAATTAGGGGGAGTGTGAGTAGCATTGAAAACACCGCCATTACAAAGCAATCACACAAAACCCGGGAGAGCGGGAAGAGTGTGCGACTGACAGGAGAAACGGCGGATAGCAACAGAAGCAGGAGGGAACCTTCGCGGGGTGGGGACGTCTCTGACAGTTACCAGAGGCAGCAGGATGTGCTTGGTCTTAGGGTGACCGTCACCCACATTTCAAGTCCTGATCGTGGGGGCTGCCCGTAGCCCTGTGCCATGGGCCGAACTCAGTGCCTCAGTAAGAACACTGCCAACACTGAGCATGGCTCCTGGCTCCTGGTTGTTCGCCGTCTTCATCTAATTAAACACCCAGCGGCAGAGGTGAGCAGAAGCATTCTGCTGTGGGCCTCCAAGAAGGTCGTGTCCACACTATGGAACCACCCACTGGGCAGCAGCCGTGGGCCTGCCCCTTTGAAGAAGGTCAGAATGCTCAGGGAATGGTCCTCCGTGCACGGCCAAGGCAAGCAGGCGCACACGCAAACGGTTAATGAGTGAGGTTAGCTTGCGCAGATAGTCACTCAAGGTTCTGGAAATGTGCTCACCGAAGGCCTGGATGCCCACTCAAGCCAGAGCGTTTTGGTACAGAAAGTCTAGAGAATAAGAACGGGACAGGGTAGAGTATTTGGAGAGCAGTCAGTGCCTGGCCTCAGAATGCCTGTGCCAAGGATGCCACAAACCCACGTGCGCTGACGGGAAAACACCTCCAAGATACACTGTTGTGTGAAGATTCAAGGTGCAAAATAGGATGCGAGGTACAACCTCGCTAGTGTACCTGCTCACATGTGCATAAGACTTTCTGGAAGGTTACAGAAAAGATATGAGAACCATGGGACTAGTAGTTGCGGAGGGGGAGAGAGTGTCTTCATTTTATATTCCTCTCTACTGCTTAGCTATTTCACCACACTGAGCTAGTATTTTAATAACAACTTAACAAAAAGAGGGGTGGGGTTGGGACCGCCTTCATCTCCTGCCAAAATCACCTGTGGTGAGAGACTAGACAGGCTTTGGTTTTTCCGACAAAACTAGACTGTATTTGTCTCACTTGTCGCCTTAGAGCCTGTCTCAGAAAGGGCCCGTCGGTCCAGCGGTTTTATTGGCGGGTTGGCTGACAGACACAGGCAATAAGCCACACACTCAGTGAGTGGATTCTTGTGGGCGCCAGAGCTGCGTGCGTGTGAGGGCCAAGGCTCTGGCTTAGCCTGGGCTGTATTTTATGTAAGAACAACATGCCCTCCATGTGGTCTTTATACAATGGCCAGCTTCTGATGATTCAGGGCTCCTTTTCCAAGAAGGGTTGTTGGAAGGACCACTGTATTCGGAGGCCTTTATTTCAGCCAGCGGGAGCGCGTGCAGTCACACACCGGGGGCACAGAAGGTCCGCCTTCACCCCGTCACTCCCATGGGGCTCCCTGAGGCTCGCGCTGGAGCTGCTGACTTATAGTGATTATTCTTTTAAATGTCTCATTTCTCTTTCAAGCAGAAACGTATTCTTGCCGCTAATTAACCAAGGAAAAGATGCTGTGTTAGGCTGGTTTGAAGGCTGAAATCAACCCGAAGCACATCAGGATGTGGCCAGACTCCAGTCTCCACAGGCCGGTCAGTGTTCCCTGTTGTTGCTGAAGCTCCCTGAGTCTGGAAGGCCTCACTCTCAATTAGTATCACTGCTTCTGGTTCCACGGAAAGGCCAAGAGGAGGAACCTGCTTGCGGCCAGAGAGACCTGATTAGTGCAGCCCCAGGCCGCCTACGGCCTGATCACTCGGACAGCCCTCTGGGGCCTCCTCTCACCCGGAGGGCGGCTGCTCTGTACACATCCCTTTTCAGAGCAGTGACGAAAAGAACAGCGCACCACAGAATGTCCTCGGCTTTAGGAAACGTGTGGAATCATTTAGATGTAAAGAGGCATTAGGTCTGTTGCTTACTCTCAAATGATTCAGAAAAAAAAATATGCGTGTGTGTCTGTACACACAGGCACTTAGAAGTGACGGAAGAACGATACAGACACTGGGGTAAAATGTTAACGTTTAGGGCATCTGGGTGTAGGGACGACAACAACTCTTTAAACGAGTCTTGCAACTCTTCTGCAAGCCAGAAATTAGGAATTAAACATAAAAGGAAGCACTATCTCTACTTTGCTAATTAAGTCATCATTAAACTCTCTAAACAAGCCAATGACACTGACGTAAAGGACTTCGGGGCGACTGGGACGAGGACCACAGCAGCACCCACTCTTGCTCGCGATGTGCCTGTCTCTTCTGCGCTTGCTGCAAGAGCGACAACGTCCTGATGAAAGTTATTATTTTTCTGTCTCTTTTTTGATAAAATGACAGTAATTTACCCATGAGTGACAGGACTATTTTCAAACTGCTCTGCTCATCTATCAACCCTAGGCTATCTTTCTCGGTGTTAAGCTTTATAGATTAAGTTCTCTCTCTCCCATAACCGCTTAAGCACAGGGAATGCTTTGGTCTTGCCCGTGCACTAGCTATTCCGCTCCTCGTGGTCAATGGATTAAATTCAAACATGGAAAATCAATGAACGTTCCACTTCTAGTAGTTGCATAAACTGTTATTTTTTTCATGGGCAGGATGCATGGAAATCTGAAGGCTGTTCTTGGGCCTTTTACTCACATGAATAATAAATTAGGATAAAAGCCTATAAAATGAAAAGCGACACCAGATCAGAATCTTGGTCTCCCATGGGCGCACCTGCAAGGGTGCGGCCCAGCTGCAGGGGCTCAAACTCGGGCGTCTTCTTTCTCAGGCCACACAGAAAGAAAGGGCTCCCTTGCTGTCGCCAGGTTCTCAGGACATTGGCCAGCAACCTGGTGCGTCACCTCCTCAGTCACCTGATGGCCTGGGAAGCAGCTGGGACCCTCTCATGTGTCCTTCAGAAAGTCAACAGTCACCTTTTCAGGACTGACCTTTTTTTGTGACGATCCTGTTTCCTTGTTCTGCATACCAGCCCGACGCCGGGCTGACGGTCCCTGTCCCTGTGCCCGTAAAGTGGAGGGTTGCCCCCGCTGTGTCTTCTGGAAGGGGAACCCACTCTGTGCCCTCTCCCGTCAAGAATGGGAACGAGTTCTGGGGCAGCCTCACCTCCAGGTGAGCAGAGCACAGCAGTTGTTTCTTTTGCTTTTGTTTTACAAAATAAACCAGGACATGGTGATCACCCCGTTTTTCAGACAATCATCGTCATCTTTGCCATTGCACACGATAGCCTCCTGGGGACACGTGGCTGTCCCCACAATAGGCCGCTGCAGCGCAGGTCATTTCTTCTGGCTTGCGGATGCCTCCCTCCCCACTTCTTCTGTGTTGGGCGTGTGCGTCTCCGGCCCCGCTGTCCAACGGGGAGAGGGCCACTGTCCCACACCCGACACCAGTCACTCTCCTCTCTTTGCTCTGCCTTCTGTGCGACCTTAAACAGAAAGCGGGCTGCGGCTGCACCCTAAAGCCTGACCTTAACATTGTCATGATGTAGAAAACTCCGTAAGGAGCGTCCTGATGGATCTGCTACATCAGTGCTGGTCAACCTGGTCCCTACCGCCCACTAGGGGGCGTTCCAGCTTTCATGGTGGGTGGTAGCAGAGCAACCAATGTATAAATAAAAAGATTTAACTATATATAGTAAATTGTTTTATAAAGATTTACTCTGCCAAACTTGGCGAAAATCCTAAAGTACTTGGTAAGTAACTGTTATTATATGCTTTAACTTGCTGTAACTCTGCTTTATAAATTTTATAAAGTAAAGTTACTCCCCTACTTTATAAATCACCATTACTGTGGAACCGGTGGGCGGTTAGAAAACTTTACTACTAACAGAGATACAAAAGTGGGCGGTAGGTATAGAAAGGCTGACTACCCCTGCGCTACATCATGAGATGCCCTTGGTGGTGGAGGTCACACTCTGCACAGCACTCTCCTCTACTTCCAGGGATGGCACTTCAGCAGGCAGCACACTGAAAAAAGACGGGACACGGTGGGGCGCGCAGTTCCTCCAATAAGCTCTGCGGGGTCCAGCAACAGAATCCCTCTACTCAGTTAGGAAGAATTGGTGCTTTTGGAATCGCCTTTTCCTGGAGGGTCAATACAAAAAATTAGAAAAACAAAGATGAGATTCCTGGGCATCTCAGTACAGGGTGGACCTCCAGAAGCGCCCTGCGGACAATGGTTGGTCAGCCAAGTCTCCCTGCCGCTGTCTACAAACACCAAGGGCTTGATTTCAGGGGAGTCAGGTGCAAATGGTCCTTAATCTGGAAAGTCTCGGGAAATCGATTCACCAGCATTTGCTTGAAAAGCAGGGAGCAAAGACAGACGAGTGCCGTCAGCCAGGCTGTCAACACTGCTCCGTGGAGTTCGCCGCGCACATTACCTATAAATCTCTGGCTGTGCCTGATGGTCTTTTCAGCAGTGAGAGCTCGGCTGGTTTCACAGCATTTGAAATAACAAAACCACCTGTCAGAGAAGACTCAGCGTTGTCCTTTACCCATAAACATTTATGACCTTCTAATGACGTCACGGGATAACTTCTCTGCTCAGTGGGTTCCCTGTGGCTGCTGTGCTGAGCGGTGTTTTCTGCCTGGACGACATCTGAATTTGGACGGCTTTCTTCTGTTGCCGGCGTGTGGGCGGTCATTCTGCTCCAGCATGGCCGGCCCCACATGTCAGGGACGTCCCAGAGGCTGCCGAAATGCCACCTCCTCCTGAGGTTCCGAGCCAGTTCTGCTGCCGCAGGGGCTGGAGGAAACTGAACGCCTCCCTGGGACCAGAACTTTCCTGATCAATCTCTTTTCAACCTCCACTATGTTTTCTCTCCCTTGCTGCAAATCTCCTGTCCATCAGCACCGCCCTGTTTTGCACACAGGCTCCCAGCAGACTGTGGCTCCTGCCTGAGAATTCTCGCTGTGAGCCGATGAGGCCTCCCCTGGCCTTCCTACCAGAGCTCTCACCAAGCAGGCCTTCCCCATGGAACCACCAGGGTTAAGATCTCAGTCTGTGCTTTCTGCTCCTGTTTGTGAGCTCTGGGGTTGTTTCTTCACAGCCCAGGGTAATTTATTCTTTCTTTTTTATTCTAACTTGGGCTCAGCGAAAAACCAAACAAACAGCAGCACTCCAGGAATAAACAAACACTGCCCACAGCTCGGCGGCTGGCGCGGTGTGACCATGCTCCCAGCCACCGCCATGGCCCACACGTCCACGCTTGGCTGCTAAAGCCCTCACGCCCTGGCTTCCCCTCTGTCTGAGCTGGGGCTGCGGTGTCCACTGAAAGTGGAAGACTGCAAATCAACAAGGTCTTCTGAAAGCAAGGTGGAGACAAACAGAAGAACATGCTTAATGGTGCCTTGGCTACATCTCACCTGTCTGGCAAGAGGATTTTGCTGAACATTTAAAAGCAGGGTCAGCGTGTGTCTCCACATTGTTCCTGTAAAGAAACTGAGCTGTGTGTAAGATACTATTGTGGACCTTCCATATGTAATTTAAGAAGGGCAAATAAACAGGTCTACTGAGACCATCCGCAGCACCATTCATCACTCTGTCTTCCTGCCTCCACCTTCCTTAAAACCAGGTTTTGTAAATAGGACGGTAGGGAGCCCATAAAGAACCTGCAATCAGTGCCCAGCACTGGCTCAAGAGAAGGTGGGGTGGCAGATACTTCATCTTTCTACTTGAGGTGATGATTCAGGGGAAAGTCAACTGACTTGAATAATTTTAGTTTTTTCCTCAGTTCGTGCTAAAAATGCCTTGGAAAAATAAAATCAATGGGCTCACCACCCACGGTTTTATTCTTGGAATAGAAGGCACATGAGCCTATTTGAGGAGGAAGTTCCTGCTTTAAGAATAAACCCGTGCCTCCCCCCCCCACCAGTTCATAACTCAGCTGCCCAGGAGGGGCCCCACCGCATGCACACTAGGCACCTGTCAGGAGACAGATTTGGGCCAAACCAATACAGTGAACGCTCTGAGACTGACTGTGCAATAAAGCTGCCCTGTCCACAGGCTTGGTGGTGACGACCCAACGCCGCCTGAGACAGTGGCAGAGCTGGAAGGCAGGAACCCACCTGGACTTCAGGCCTGGGACGCGTGGCAAAGCAGCCTCCCTGCAGGCACTGCCCAGTGGCAGGTGGCGCATGTGAGGAGCTGGTGTCTTAAAGACTCCCGGCTTATCTCCGGAAATGTAAACATTAAGAAAGGGAATGCACAGGCTGCAACCAACAGTCAGACTGGAGGACGCATGGCAGTCACTGAGGTGGAGCAATGGTGGGGAGGGACACACAGATCCAGGAGCCAGGACACTGCAGTTTGAATCCTGGTTCCACCATTCACCAGCTGTTTGTCCTCAGGCAAGTTACTCAGCCTCTCTGTGCCTTACTTTCCTCAACTGTTATTGGGGACAACAGTACCCACCTACAAGGTTTTTTGTAAGGGTTAAATGAACTAATTTGTAAAGCCCTCAGGATAGGGCCTGGTGCACAGTACTTGTTAAACAGATGAAAAATAATGGGGGTATAGGCCCTGGCCGGTTGGCTCAGTGGTAGAGCATCGGCCTGGCGTGTAGGAGTCCCGGGTTTGATTCCCAGCCAGAGCACACAGGAGAAACGCCCGTCTGCTTCTCCACCCCTCCCCCTCTCTTTCCTCTCTGTCTCTCTCTTCCCCTCCTGCAGCCAAGGCTCCATTGGAGCAAAGGTGGCCCAGGTGCTGAGGATGGCTCCATGGCCTCTGCCTCAGGTGCTAGAATGGCTCTGGTTGCAACACAGCAACACCCCAGATGGGCAGAGCATCGCCCCCTGGTGGGCATGCCGGGTGGATCCCAGTCGGGCGCATGCGGGAGTCTGTCTGACTGCCTCCCGTTTCCAACTTCAGAAAAGTAAAAAAATAAAAATAAATAAGAAAAATAATGGGGGTCATATGGGGAGAATCTGAATGAAGGTGGTGATGCCAGAAACTGTGGTTGGCACACACGCACTGCCGCAGGGGCAGCGGCCAGCGTGAGACCTGCACCCAGGCCTACCCAGGAGCTGGCTCGTGTTAGTTATGCTGTGGGTGCAAGGCAAATCCAGGAAACCTGGAGAGAGAAGTCTGGTCAAGGACTCAGAGAAAGAACGCCAGTCCATGGTATTCAGACCCGAAGCCGACCTGCCCCGGCCCTGATAGTTTTGGGTGAACGCTCAGCAGACGCCCTCTTGGAGCGCACAGAGGGCACTGGCTGGTCCGCCCTCACTCTCAAAGTCAGCAGGAATCGCGGATGCTCAGACCACAGAGTTGAGGGCAGGGCAGGGACCTGGCAGTTTCTTCTGCCCTGCAGAGGCCAGGGGTCCCTGGCTTCCTCTCTCCAGAGGAGGGGCTGGCAGGCCACCCCCGGGATTTGGGGGAGCGGGGCTCGGGAGGCGGGCCGTGCCAACTCACCACTTTGGGCTTGAAGGGCGGCTGGATCTCCCTGCTCTCCAGCTTCTCCCAGTCGATCCTCCGGAAGAAGGCGTGCTCCCGCACATCGCGCTCCCCCTCGGGCCCGCAGCCCAGCCGCTTGCCCGGGTGTTTGGTCATCAGCTGGAAAGCAGGAGAGAGGGGAACTAATGGATCACGTGGTGACGGCAGTTCATAAAAACATATCGTGTCACTGAAATTTGCCAAGAGAGTAGAGCGTCAGTGTTTTCCCTCCAAAAAAGAAAAAAAAAAAAAACAATAACTAGGTAAGGTGATGGACGAATTAGCTACACTGTGGGAATCCTTTCATCACGTACAGGTGTCCCGTGGGATAACGGGGGATGGGCTCCAGGACCCCTCAGGGACACCAAAATCCGCATATGCTCAAGTCTCTTACGCACATCCTCCCGTGTACTTTAAATCATCTCTAGGTTACTTATAATACCTACTACAATGTCAATGCTGTGTAAGGGGTAGTTATACTATATTGTTTAGGGAACAATGACAAGAAAAAAAGGCATGGACATGCTTAGTACAGATGACATCAGTCATCATCCTAGCCTAACTACATAGTACAGATCAGCAACCGTGTAACCTTTTCTTGGGAATATTTTCGACTTGTGGTTGGTTGAATCCATGGGTGTAAAACCTGTGGATGCAGAGGGCCACCTGTATATGTATATCAAATTATCACATTGTACAATTTAAATATATCACAGTTTTATTTGTGAATTATACCTCCACAAAGCTGAAAATAAGAAGAAACAAATAAGCAAAAAATTCATTCATATGTTCCTCAGAATACACGACCCAGATGGTTCCTAGCAGTCTGTGGATAACAGTCCCAAATCAAAGAGTCCCAAACAACCCACCAGTAGAATGGCTGAAGGTTGCGGTGCGTTCACACAATGTGAAGACAAACTACGACCACACACAGCCGTATGGAGAAATCTCACCTCCACAATGTTGAGCGGAAAAGCCAGGCCCAGGGAGCGCCCACTGCGTGAGCCCCTGTGCACGGAGTTCCAGACAGGTGCCGGGAACCCTGCAGGGTCAAGCCGGGTGCGACTGCAGGATGGGGGGGTGGGGTGGCGGTCTCTAGGGTGTTGCTGGGAGGGTGCAGTTACATGGGTGTGTCTATTTTGTGACAATTCATTGATGATTTATGCCCTTTTCTATATGTATATTCCATCTCAAAAACAGAGAAATGAACAAAGAATGAACCAAGGCACATCAAGTGAGGCAGTGGAAGAGAGCCAATGTTTTCTAAGGGTCTGCAATCGCTTCGGGCAACCTGCCCACGACTGCATGAGGTGGGTGGGAAACTAAAGCGGACGGGCCAGAGCTCCTGGAAGTGCTGGGGGTCAGTCCCTCGTCCAGGCCTCCACTGCTTCCCGCCACGCCTTTGACGGCAGGGCGCAGGGGTGTGGGTCTGCTGTCCTTCAGCCATCCTGCAGAGAAGTGTGGTGAAGACCTCCCCTGTCGACCCTTGGGGTCTGTGATCACAAAAGGAATCCAAACCCACTTACTCCTTTGCAGATGGAAACGGCCTCCTTGGACAAGGATTTTGGATAAGAAACATTGTGCTCCATTATAGATTGAAACAGTTCGTCTTCATCCTCGCCGTCGAAAGGAGGCTATTCCGGAAAAGAGAAAGATGGCAACATATTCAGGCAGGGTGATTTATTATTTTATTTTTTATTTTTTTTGACAGAGGCAGCGAGAGAAAGGGACAGGCAGACAAGAAGGGAAAGAGATGAGAAGCATCAATTCTTCGTTGCAACACCTTAGTTGTTCATTGGTTGCTTTCTCATATGTGCCTTGACCGGGGCCTACAGCAGAGTGAGTGACCCCTTGTTCAAGCCAGCGACCTTAAGCTCAAGCCAGCAACCATGGGGCCATGTCTATGATCCCACACCCAAGCTAGTGACCCTGCTTTCAAGCTGGTGAGCCTGCACTCAAGCCAGATGAGCCTGTGCTCAAGCCGGTGACCTTGGGGTTTCGAATCTGGGTCCTCTGAATCCCAGTCCAATGCTATATCCCCTGCACCATGGCCTGGTCAGGACAGGCAGGGTGATTTATTAATGAGGCACCTGAAGACCCAATTCAATAACAAGAAACACCACAGGCTGCCGAGTCAGCTCAGCTAGCTCGCAGGCTGATTAGATTACCTTTGATTAGGTTGTAGGTTGTGTGTTTTTCAGTTTTCCCTCTGTTCCTTTAATTATCTTGCCCTGGGCGACCCAAAATAATCTTTAAGAAAAATGGTTTTTTGGTTTTTTTTTTTTTTGAGTAATGCTTTGAATGACTTGCAAATAAATTATAATTAAACCATTAATCTTGTAATTATGTGTTAAATATCTGATTATGATCAAGTTAGGTTACAGACAGCTTTGTGTTCAGAAGGTAGGGCTGGGGTAGGGAATGCTAAAAAGTCTTTGAATTCTCAACATGGGGTGAAGGGGGTATCAGAATAGGGCAAAGAGGTCTTCCTTAGGTCCAGGAACTCACATCAGGGGCCTTCTGACCCAACACAGAGCTGCACCCTGCGTGGTGGTTGTAATGGAAGCTTCATGTCCACTAGACACCACTCTGCCCTTTTCTACTGGGTCCACACCCCCCTATGGAGAGCGGAAGGCATG
This sequence comes from Saccopteryx leptura, assembly GCF_036850995.1. Lineage (NCBI taxonomy): Eukaryota > Metazoa > Chordata > Mammalia > Chiroptera > Emballonuridae > Saccopteryx > Saccopteryx leptura. Next base: position 164,931,482 of record NC_089507.1, read on the forward strand.
CTGGCACTGTGGAGGTCATGGCTTTGATGTCAAGCAGATCCAAACCAGAATCCTAGCTTTCTCACCTCCTAGCTGGTTGTCCAGGGGCAAGTGACTCACTTCTTTACGACACAGCTTTCTAATCTGTAAAATGGGGTTCCCTGGTGAGTCTGAAAAAATGCCTGACATTTTGTCCCGTACCCAGTGAGGGCCCAATGAAGGGTGCTTAGCTCTGTGAGTACTGTTATGAAGGTAGATGAATAGTCTTTGGGAGGGCTGCTAGGGTCCCCAGGAGGAACCAGTGAGCTCAGGATGCCCTCCAGCCTTGTCGTCTTTCTTTTTTTTTAAATTAAAAAAAAAAATTTATTCATGCCCTGGCCGGTTGGCTCAGCGGTAGAGCGTCGGCCTAGCGTGCGGAGGACCCGGGTTCGATTCCTGGCCAGGGCACACAGGAGAAGCGCCCATTTGCTTCTCCACCCCTCCGCCGCGCCTTCCTCTCTGTCTCTCTCTTCCCCTCCTGCAGCCAAGGCTCCATTGGAGCAAAGATGGCCCGGGCGCTGGGGATGGCTCTGTGGCCTCTGCCTCAGGCGCTAGAGTGGCTCTGGTCACAACATGGCGACGCCCAGGATGGGCAGAGCATCGCCCCCTGGTGGGCAGAGCGTCGCCCCATGGTGGGTGTGCCGGGTGGATCCCGGTCGGGCGCATGCGGGAGTCTGTCTGACTGTCTCTCCCTGTTTCCAGCTTCAGAAAAATGCAAAAAAAAAAAAAAAATTTATTCATTTTAGAGAGGGGAGAGAGAGAGAGAGAGAGAGAGAGAGAAAGGAGGGAGGAGCAGGAAGCTTCAACTCCCATATGTGCCTTAGACCAGGCAAGTGCAGGGTATTGAACCGGCGACCTTAGCAGCCTCGTCTTCAATGCCAAGATCAGCAAGTTACCTGTCACTCTGGACAACCCCCAGCATAAGTGGGTTTAAGGAAAATCGCTTAACATTCCCCTTTAACTCAGCTAACCTTAAGCTTAGCATGCAAAACTCGGACCGGGGTCAGCCCTTGCAGAGCGAAGCCTGTTTCATCTTGTACTTTCTTCTTGTTATTACGGTCACTTTGGCCGACATGGTTAGGGCTCAGATAACGCAGTCTGGCTTAAATTTAAACTATATCGTGGACCAAAGACAACTGTGTGCTCATCAGCAGGCTATCTATCCCTTCTTATCAAACATTTCCGCCTGAGGAAGAGAGAACAGTTGAACTAGGCAGAGCACTTCCCTAACCACCATTCACAAACCATCCCAACCTGTTTGGCCCACAACCTTCCTCCTCCACCTCCATCCCAGCCCTGAACAGGAGTTGGGAGTAGGGTCAGCTCATGGGCCTCACACCTAACAGAGGGAAAGATGCCAAGTCTATAAAGAAACCTACCTTGGGACCAGGTATGGGGTCACTGATGCCACTTAATGCTTTTTTATTTTTTTGGTCTAAAAATATAAATAAATTGGCCCGTTTGCCAGTTGTAAATGCCTGGTGTTAAGAATGTCTAATCTGATGGGAGCATGCAGGTGGGTGAGGAGAACTAAAGTCAGCCTGCCTGTGAATGACTCAGACGGAGCAGCAGCACTCCGCGTGGCGAGTTCCCATGGGTGGAAGTGACGTGGCACCTGGGATACCTACCGGGCAAGTCCGCTGGGGAGTGCAAACTGCAGGCGATCGTCTGAATCGGCAGGGGGGTGCGCTGCTCCTATCTACAGAGCAGAGCAGGGCGGGCTGGCATATGGGCGTGGATGTACCTGGCGAGGCCTAGAGCGGAGGCCAGTCCTACAGTCCATCCCACGGAATCTTCTCTGCCTGGTATCATGCAACCTGACTTCTTTCTGACTTTGCAGCTTGGGCTCTTAGCCATTCTGAGCAATGCCACTTCCTGCACATGTCCCGGTAGTTAGACCCTGAAGGATGCCCCGTGGTGCTGCAGCTCTGGGGCCAAGCAGGTGCTCAGCTGCTGGTACACGCAGCACGTAAAGAGAACTCAACTGTTCAGGGAAGATCGTTCCCGTAAACTGTAAAAGCCTGATTCATACTCTGCACAGTGGGTAGTGGTGAGTTCTAAAAATTAAGGGTGGGCAGTCACCATGGCCTGAGATGTTTCAAGTCACTGTGTAGAGTGGCTGCCTCTAGACTAGATACCAGGCTTAAGTTCGGATTGTTTGTCTCTTGCTATGCCACATGTCCCCTGGGGGCCGGAAGAGGTTGCCTGGGCACCCGTGCTGGTAGAACAGTGCCAGCTTGCTCTTGCTGAGGCAGATGGGACAGGAGCTCTGGAGCGTCTTCCTCGAGGGCTCAAATACTTTACCCGCGAGCAGGTCCACCCAGATCTCATTGGTCAGAACGAGCCCCACGCCCCACCCAATCACGCGTGAGACGGGATACAATCCTACATGTGCCAGAGGCGAGGAAGACCCCAAATACCAGGGGAACAGCAGGAGGAACCATCGCATTTGGAAGAGTTCTTTGGGGCCCTATTTTAAGTTAGAATGACGTCTCCTTGGGGAGAGGGAGAAGTTCCTGAGAGCAGTGCCCACGGTCCCCTTACCTAAACACACACGGCACTCTTCCTTGTCTCTAGATGCTGTGCTTTTCATACTTCATCATTACTTCCCAATGATGATGCATACTTTGGAGTCTTTTGTTCTTCACTCACTGTGGCAAATACATTTTCTCTGCAGCTACCAGTGTTTCCGGTCAGATTCGTGCCGCTGGGGAGGCAGGTCATCGTAGACCTGCTCATTTGTCCGTGGGCACGTTTATCATGGCCTCCAGCCCTAACAACAGCGACTAGAAACATCTGTGTGTCATTTGTTCCTTCTCTGAGTCACCCCTAGAATGCTTTCCCTGTGTGGGGTTATCCAGCCAGTGGACGTAAGCACCTTGATGGCTCTCCTGACCACTCTCCAGGTCACTCCGGGGCGTTCTCACAGGGAACTGTCTGCTCTCAGGCCTTGGTACTGAAGGCAGGTCAGTGCTGAAAAGCTATAATTACATTCCTTCTCCTGTCCAGCCTTGCCAGCTACGGAGCCCGGGTCCACAGGGCGTAAGGTGCTGCCGAGGTACTTACAGCCTGGCTGTTTTGGATTGCTTCTCTCCCTCTTTCCCCTGTTCCCATGATTTTTCTTTTAAATTTCTACAAATCTAGACTCAGTGTTTCAAGCTAAACTGAAGTCTTGGCTTGGGGGTGCCCTCCTTGGCAATAAGTAATCTATGAATTTTAAACAGACAAATGAGGGATGATAGATCCCTTTTTCTAAAATGATTCCCAAATCACTTACTAGTAAGTGGTCCCTGAGCCCCTGCCATTTTCACTTGTGGGTCACTGGTGACCAGCAGTGGGCTGGGTGGCAGCTCAGGGACATTCAGGCTGACATTCTGAGGCGAAGGGCCCATTACTGATTCACTAGGAATGGAGACACAGCATGAATAAACCTGGTGGAAAGGGACATAAAGAGGCCTGGTCCCTTTATGATGAATGCCCATGAACACTTCGAGAAGCAATTTGCTCATTAGAGAGCTGGGCAAATACTATTCATGCCCGAAAGTCATCATATTTGTCAAGCGATCCAGGAACGGAAGACAGACTCAGGCTGTTTATACTTAACTGTCCCCCCCCCCCCCCCCCCCCCCCGGCTGTGGACAATAAATACAGCAAATGAGAAGAAAATGGCAATAAACTATTTTTTTCCTGCTCATCTTCATCTCTCATGATTATAGAGGACAAATTCAGACCACAACCCCATCAGCTGCTTTATAATCAGTCTTATTTCCAATAACAGTGTCTCCTCCCTCTGCTGGGTAGCTGGGGCTTCTGCGCCTATGGAGGAGGGAAGCGTGTGGGCCACACACATGGAGCCTGTGTTATCCTTTCTGGGCTGAGTGGCCCAGGAAGACGTGTGAATCTGCATCGAGTCAGGGAGGAAGACTGGGAAGGGGGGTCTGAAGTGAAAATATGGTATTTGCGGCAGACACGGCGACAGTGCAGCGGAACAGCGTCGCCACTGTGCCGAACGTGGGTGCCTGTAAGGTGTCACATTTAGAGTGTCACCACTTTCAAGAGAGGTTATGAAAACTTCCAGAGATCATATAAAACAGGTTAACTGACCCTGAGAAACAGGATGAAAAAACAATGAACGTGTGCCAGCATGTCTATAAAGCCACTGGGGATGGGGAGGGCCCCATGCTCTCTCTGGGGGCATGAGGTGGGACCAGTCTGCCAATGAGGCCGGCCACCAAGATGCACCCCTACGGGGACTTCCCTAAAGAGGGCAGCGCTTCCTGCCCCGCCTCCCCTGCACAATGAAGACCCGGGCAGAACTGGAGGAAGAAAATGGGGCTGGGGGCAACCTGGCTGCAGGCCTGGGTTCGGAAAGGCTAGTCTCCTGGCCTGGGTCCTGAAATGCGAGCCCCCTGCTGGCCCGTAGACAGCTCCTTTTATCTCCTGTACCCCAGGAAACAGATCCTATGTCCACCCAACCGATTTCGTTGGCTGGCATATGCAAATGTGCTTCTTGATGAAAGCAGCACTTGTTTTCTGGACTCGAAAGTTGGAACATTCAAGTGGGATCAAGGAGGGAACAGCCTTTTGTGCTTTCAGGAACAGCATGGCTGGGGGGGGGGCACTAATTCAGTCAGAATCTATCGTCAACATTCTAAAGAGAAGAAATGAACTTAAGGAGCAGGCAGCTTGTGTTTTCCCAGCTGTTGTCTCCCTGACAGTTGTTCTGTGTAACCTGCAAATGGAGGCATTTGGTCTAAAACGAACGTGGCATTGGGAACAAACACCTAAATACTACACATTGTAAATATATCAAACAAGTCTTCACATCACTAAGAAATAACGACCAAATGTAGGCTAGTACCTTCTATCTTTTAATATCTTAAAGGTCATGTTCATGTCTGAAAGATACGAGACAATGAGAGAGAGACAGAGGACAGATTATGAACAGTCTCCCACCGAGTGAAAGCCAGTGGTCTCGCCATGGCCCCCGTGCACTCACGGCTCAGGGTTACCCTTCCTCTCTGAGCTCGGCCTCCTACTCCCTCTCTAGACTCCCTACTTTGCCCCAGACATGCGATGGCTCCCCTTCCATCCCTGAAACATGGCAGCCTGCTCCCACCCCAAGGCCCCTGCACTCGCTGTTCCCTCTGCCTGAACGGCTTTCCCCCCAGATACAGGCCTTCGTCTCCTTCTCGTCCTAACCTTATTTGTACACAGGCCCGCCTTGGCCACCCTAGCTAAAATCTCGACCCTCCCCCAATACTGTATCTTCTTTGCCTGCTTTGTTACTTTTCTTCTTAGCTTTTCAACTATTATAGGTTTCTCTTATTTAACCTGTCTACTGTCTCTCTTTCTTTAGACTGTAAGCTTCATGAAGGTACAGATCTTTGTTAACACTACTGCCTACCAGAGTAAGCATGTATTCAATAAGTATGTGTTGTATGAAGAAATGAATGAGTCAATGGACATAACTTGTCAGAATGAGTGACAGAATTTGTTTCGTCCCCCCAGAAACAAAGATTCAAAGATTTCTTTGGGGGTTTCTCTGCTGCTCAACACAGCATTTCTCTCCATTCTCCTTAGTCAGGCTCTAGCTCGAGAGGGCCAGACTCCTTGTCAGCAGGACTTAAGTGCTGGTGACTATAGAGAACTGCCAGACAGAATCGTTTTTAGGTATAACGGCAGACAGAGGTCTGGTAGATGCTCGCCACACCTGCCTCCCCTTGCCGAGCTCACGGGTACCCTACTTCCAGCCCACTGCATCTCGGTGGGACCTGGGGCCAGAGAGAGGGCAGGCGTGGCACATGCCACTTCCCGCGCAGCTGTCTTCCTGCTCTCTCCTCATTGGCCAGTTGAGTGAGGAGCAGTCAGGGGAGGAATCTGAGGCCCCACAGGGTGAAGCCCATGGAAGGAAGAAGCCTGGGTCCTGGAATGGCCATGTGGATCCATGCTCCCCACCCCCAGCACACAGGACCGCACCAAGACCATGAAATAAGTCTGTGCTGTGTGCCGAGCCACTGAGATGGTGAGGCGGCCTGTTCAAACAGCTTGTGTGACTTACTCTGATACAGATATTAAGGCCATTATATTAGAAAGTGCCACATTAGGCAGTAACACACTTGGTTATCTGGTACATGCCACATTCTCCAGGGAAACCAAATTTGCCTTTTCTTAGCTGAAAGTTCTGCCTCTTTGGACTTTTGTTAAAGTTATAATGAACTGTCAATGGTGAGATACGGAGATGGGAGAAACTATGAAAACACTTCTTCAGTAACAGTGATTACACACATGGGCAGTTCCGGGGGTAATTTCTGCAGACAAACTTGCAGGGACCCTAACCCAAGTGTAAGACACTGAAAACTTAGAGGCCACTGTCATCAACAACATGCAGGGGAATTTTGTACCTAATATGAAAGCTGTCCACTGTGCAGACTCCAGAATGTACCTTTCACTTTAGGATCTTGTGACTAGAAGATAATTTCTGTACACACTGAATAGAATCTGCTTTTAAGGGGGACGCGGTCAAGGCAGACAGACCAGCCTCAGCCATACCACGCCGCCAGCTCCTGCCCTCACGGCCCCATCAGAACTGCAGAGGTCACACTGCACGGTGATAAACAAGCACGAAAACACGGTGCAACATTACCTGCCCGGCCAGCATTTCATATAAGAGGACGCCATAAGCCCACCAGTCCACGGACTTCCCATACGGCTGATAAGCAATGATCTGTGGGGAAAAAAAATACACCAATTCTGTTTAGAGGCAAATAAAAAACCTGTGTTAGAACAGGTAAGTCCAGGGTGCAGGCATTTACACAGTTTGTGAATGAGGGGTGATAACTTCTGTCGATTTCCACACCGAGGGAACGGCGCCCATCATAGCGGCGCTGCCCCACGGTCCACCGCCCAGAACCTTTTGGAACTTGCCTTCTGAATCCCCTGCAATGCCACTGTGCTCTAATCTATTACTAGTGACTTGAAATGATGTTCCTCTAGTTCCCAGACAGGAAACCACTGGATCGAAGCCTGCCTTGGCCATGCAGAGTCACAAAAACGGTCTCTGCGCCCAAATGAAAATACACCTGCTGAGTACCTACCACCAAGCCGATGCTCTCTGCACATTCTGTACAACCTGACGAGACAGAAATGACCTGCTGAGTACCTACCACCAAGCCGATGCTCTCTGCACATTCTGTACAACCTGATGAGACAGAAATGACCTGCTGAGAACCTACCACCAAGCCGATGCTCTCTGCACATTCTGTACAACCTGACGAGACAGAAATGACCTGCTGAGAACCTACCACCAAGCCGATGCTCTCTGCACATTCTGTACAACCTGACGAGACAGAAATGACCTGCTGAGTACCTACCACCAAGCCGATGCTCTCTGCACATTCTGTACAACCTGACGAGACAGAAATGACCACTGTTCCCATGTTATAGGTGAGAAAACTGAGGTGTAAGAAGATTAGGAGACTTGCCCAAAGCCCATCAGTTAATAGGTGGTGCTCTGAGTAACAATGTATTTGTTTTAAAAATATGTTTTTGGCTTTCAACTACATGTCATCCCTCCATCTTGGATTAATAAAATATTAACCAAAGGGCTTTGAGGATTAAAGAGATTTGAAATCATCATTTCAGCTGAGTAACGGTATTTCAAAGGCATGTGAATAACATCTGTTCTCATAACTATGTTAAATGCCGTCCCTGCGATCCATTCTCAACAATCAGAGTTCCAGGTATCTCTAACACGGTGAGCCAAGGCGCGTGCTGCTGGTGCGAAGGACGCCGCAGAGGAGGGGTGGGACCGGACAGGGCGGCCACACTTTACTCCACATCCACTGCTCTACAAATACCGGTAAGGTCTGCCACGTGGGAGCTGGGAAAGGCCACCCAAGCTTGGAAATCTGTAGGAATTCATGGGTGTGGAAATCTTGTTTCTGATCAGAATGGTTCACAAATTCGAAATAAGCCAGGGTCACCTGAAGTTTTTTTGACTTTATCAACTGTGATCCAACTTGCTTTTCATTTTCAATTCTCACAGCATTCAAGTCCATGACTTCTGCTGACAGCACCCTCTTTTTTCTCTGAGGCCTACAAAAGCAGAATGCCACGTGCCAATGGCTCGTTTTTCTTGGCAACAGCCTTCACCAGCCCCCCAGAGCCCGCCAGCTCAGCCCCTGGGCCGAGGATACACAGTCGCTGGGATCACAGCAGTGCCCTGTAACAACAGGATGGGACTCAGCATGTAGCAGCAGCGAGAGCATGTCCTCCCCAGGGGCTCACCATCTGTCACCATGGCTCATGCACTCGATGAAACGGGACGGTCTGAAGATTGAAGTCACAAGATCTGGGGAGGGCAGACTGGCCAAAGCCAGTTCACTGTTAGAACGAAGCATGCTTTCCCCTTGGGGACCAGCTGCTGTGAATAAATATCTCCTATGACCCCAAATCTCACTGCAAAAGGGAAACAGTGCTGGAGGGCACCATTTGAAATAAACATTTAGCTACACCTCATTCAGGATGTTGGTAACACTGTTCCTGGTGAGCTGCCTGGACCTGTGCAGCCAAGTTCAGCGGCCACCAGCCACGTGTGGCTGCTGAGCATTTGAACTGAGATGCTCCAGGGACGCCCAGAGATGTGCTCTAGGTGTAAGTCACATACCAGATCCTGAAGACTTGGAACCAAGAAACACAAAGTATCTCATTAACAATGTTTTGTTTTGGACACATTGGATTAAAATATTTTCAAATTAATTTCACCTGTTTCTTTTTCTTTTATTATTTTATTTATTTTTTTGTATTTTTCTGAAGTTGGAACGGGGAGGCAGTCAGACAGACTCCCGCATGCACCCGACCAGGATCCACCCAGCATGTCCACCAGGGGGCGATGCTCTGCCCATTTGGGGCGTAGCAGAGCCATTCTAGCGCCTGAGGCAGAGGCCACAGAGCCATCCTCAGCGCCTGGGCCAACTTTGCTCCAATGGAGCCTTGGCTGCGGGAGGGGAAGAGAGAGACAGAGAGGAAGGAGAGGGGGAGGGGTGGAGAAGCAGATGGGCACTTCTCCTGTGTGCCCTGGCCGGGAATCGAACCCAGGACTCCTGCACGCCAGGCCAACGCTCTACCACTGAACCTGTTTCTTTTTAAAATGTGGCTGCTAAATGCAGTTAGCTTGCCTTTATTTCTGTTGGACAGCGCTGGTCCATACTTAGCCTCTCAGTGGCTTGTATGACTTGCTCTGGCTCCCTGGCTCCTGTTGGCATAGGGAGCCAGCTTTGGGCTGAGGACCTGGCTCAGAGGCCACAGCATGAATGGTGAGGCTCTCTGGTGTCTGTCCCCATTGCAGCAGGTGTCTCTGGCATGCACGGGCCAATGGAGGCTTATAGCTGAGCCTGGGGTGGGTGGGAAGGGGCAGCCTGACACCCCAGGACCCAGGCAAGGGGCTGTGATGGCAATTGGGTTTCTCCCAGCAGAGAAACTCACAAAAAGAGAGGCTCCAGTTGGCAGGCCTCCTGCAGTTCATGGGAGGTTGAACTTCAGCTTCAACAACAACCCCCCCACCCCCCCGCTGGGGTGCTGTCATTCAGTTTTACTGCTCTTTGTCATTATAATCATTATTATTCTACTTATATGAGCCCATTGCTTGTGGGTGTGTGTCAGGATGTCATAAGCGGTTGCTTGTCTTATGTAAGGATCTAGGAGTGAGCTTTCTCCTAGCCTGGGCTCAGGGCCAGGGATGACAGGGGCCAGGGGCAGCCTCTCATCTCTCACAAGGCCAAAGGCCCACAGCAGCTGGAAGGATGTCACTCTAAGGCCACGCACCCTCCCACCCTCTGCCAGGGCTACACAGGAGAAGGCCTCCCAGAGAGGCTGGGCTTCAGGTGCTTTCTGGAAGAACAGGGCAGCACGATGAGGTTTGAGATGCTACTGGCAGTGGCAACAAGGACTGTACCCACTGTCACCATTATGATATTCACCGTGTGCCAGGCTTTCCAGCTCTGAGTTCACTCAGCCCTCACATGACCCTGAAGAGGCGGGCATCCCACTTCAAAGATGAGGAAATGAGGCACAGAGAGGTTAAGTTGCTCGCCCAGGGTCACACAGCTAGTAAGTAGCAAAGCTGGGATGTGGACCCAGGTAGTCTGGCCTTGGCATCCCTACTTTTGACCATTTGGTCATCAGCTCTTGACCTTGTCTGGTCCAACTGAGGTGAGTTTTGAAAAAAAACAGTGTTCAAATACTTAACAGGATCGAAACAGCCAGGATGCCCCCTTCACTCGGGACCTGGGTTCAGAAGGCTCTGTCCTGAAGGACCCATGAGACTGTAATGCATGCATGCAGACTGATTCTCCCGTTCTTGAGACCCTTTTCTGCATTTTCATGTTACACTGACTCACCAGTCCTCCTGAGCCCCCATTCTAAAATACACGGCCTGCTGGCAAAGCCTCCTCGCAGACTGTCATCACAAAATAATGCTGGCCTTTATGCATTAAACATGCTCACGGCCTTCTGCTGTCTCAAGGAAACCAAGAATACCTCTTCCCTTTATCAGAAATAACACTGACATATCAAAATGGTGCCATCAGGGGAGAAAGGAGGTGGCCTCTCCTCTGAATGCTGGGATCGTCTCCTCCACTCTTCCCTCCGTGGAGGCCCACAACCCCCGGACCACGCAGCTCCTGGACCCTTGGCCATGTTACATCAAGGCTGCTTCTCTGCCCCGACTCAACCCAGACTCTTCCCAGAAGGCCAGGCCGCCCTCCGTGCACCCAGCGCCCGGACTGCTCCAGCACCGCAGACACACCACGGGCTGTGTTGCAGAAATGGATCTGACCCAAGCCCGCTGTGCAGACTCCACCGGCCTCTAGTGCAACATCCAAAGTGCTTGTAAGACTGCTGGGCTGCAAAGGCTGGGAGGGCCCCTAGGGATGATTTAGGAAACTGTCTTCAGGATTCTGAAAAGGAACCTGAGGCTCAGAGTAGCCAAGTGGCTTTCCTGAAGGTCACTGGGCGGGTGAGCGGCAAGGTCTCCTGACTGTCCCCTTCCTGCAGCAGCAGGCCTGGACCAGAGTGTGACAAACGGGAAGCACCAAGGTGGAGTAAGGGTGGGACACAGGACCCCGCGACGCTCAGCCAGGATGCTCCCCAGTCTGCCCCTTTCGGGGGCACACTGAAACCCAGAGCACAAGGAGCTGATGCAGGGGAAGTACAAGTGGTGACAGGGCTCCAACCTGACAGCAGGAGGCTCTCTCTGCGACTTGGGAGCTGTGTGACCTTGTGCAAGTTGTCTAGCCTCTCTGAGCTTGTTTCTTGGCTGTGATTTTGGGCTTCCAGCACCTGCCTGGCAGGTGGGTGGAGAGGGATGCAATGGCAGTATGTATAGTAAAATGGGTTTATTGCCAGTAAGTTGACAAAACACGTAAGTCCATGCTGCCTAACATCAGAAATTAGACTGCTCTCCCACCCCCACCCCGACACAGCAGGCAGGTGGGAGTGATTTAAGGCAAATAAACTAAACCCAGCATAGGAAACAAGTGGAACATTTTGGTAGGAGGTTATATTAGTATATATTGAACACTCTGACATGGCTGCTGACACTGGAAAATTCTCAGTCAGCATCGAAACTTCCATTTATTCTTTCAGCAAATATTAGCGTACGGTGTGCCACCCACTGATTTAGGCACGGAGTACAGAAACGCCCCCTTCTCATGCAATTAAATTCATTTTTACTGGAGCAGCGAGACTGCAGGTTTCTCCTTCCTTGTGGCATTACCCCCCACCCCCGGCCTCCCTCCCTCACTCCCACTGTGGATGGCTAACTGGACATTTCTTTGGGCTGGCCACTTCACTAGGCACCAGGATTATGCCTCTAACTGGGGAGAGAGACATGAAAATGGATTAATGCACCAAAATGCTCTAAGATCAAGGATCTTAGTATGTTACTGGAGAAATATCAACAATGCCTGAGATCTTTGGGCAAAAGGCATCATGTAAATTATAAAGAAAATTGCTACAAGGCAAGAGTTGGAAATCTGGAGTCCATTTTTTTCTATTTAGACAAAAACTGTAGCACTCTCTAGGGTTGGGGAGGAGACTTCTCTACCGGTAATAAAAGTGCTTTAAATACTATTTCCGGTAAGCCCCCTCCTCTCCCTCTCTGTAGGTCCTTTATACCAGGAGAGTCGAGAGCCAACAGTGGCCCACCTGAGAGCACTGCTTCCCCAAAAGGTACAAGAAAGGTTTGTAATGATTAACACTTGCTTTAAACAACAGTACAAAAGAAAAACAAAGGAAAAAAAGAAAGGAGGGAGGAAGAGGAGAAAGAAGCGAAGTTAAAGCCTGCTGATTACAAATGCTATTCTCAGATGTGGCTCTTTGGATGGCTGCATCTGGCTCGCAGACAAATCTTTAATAAAAAAAACAATAACATTAAAAATATAAAACATTCTTATGTATTACAATCCATTCATTTCCTACTGCTCATGTTCATGGTTGTGGGTGGCTGGAGCCAATCACAGCTGTCCTGGGACAACACCAAATTTTTATTGGATAATGTGTAACATACACGGGTCATTGTATGGCTCTCACAGAATTACATTTTAAAATATGTGGCGTTCATGGCTCTCTCAGCCAAAAAGGTTCCTGACCCCTGCTTTAGAGGAATGGCTGGGAGTTACAATGTATTTTGTGCCTGTGAGAGCTTTATTAGCTGACATCAAGGATTGTCCAGAACTCGGAGGTCTCAGAGTCCAGCGGGTCTGGACAGATATCCTGGGTAACTGAGCAGTCAGCCAGACACTGAGCGGCAGTTGGCCACTGGCGGCATTACGGCAATGATTTTCAACTGGCGTGCCACGAGAATTTTTAAAACATGCACTACCTGGCTGTTTAGTCAGGGGCACTGATATCTTTTCCCTTAGATTGTCAAATTAAAAAAAAATGACAACAGCCAACACAATAGCCATCCGGTGTGAGTGAATCAAAATTTTACCTTTTTTTTTTGTCAGATTGGCAAAAAATATATTTTTTGGGCATGCTGCAGAATTTTAGTAATTAGTGTATGTGTGCTGTGAGATGAAATAGGTTGAAAATTGCCACCTGAAGGCAGCAGGTAGTTGGGTAGAGCTGCCCAGGGTCCCAGCCCAGGGCAGGTCACCTCTCTGCTCCAGCCTCCATTTTCTCATGCAAACGAGGGATAATACCGCCCCCCTCTGAGGACTACTGTCAGAATTAAACGAGATAACAGACGGGCATCTTACTAGGAAGTCAGTAAATGTTGGTCACCTCTCTCAAGATTCCCACACCCCCTCCTCCTCATCGCCCAGGCAATTTCGCAAAATAAAAGATGAAACAGAATTCAGGCACCTCTGACCCATTTTTACAGGATTTACACAAATTCCCCAAATGAGGGTGCAACTAATGCAACCACAGAACACGGGGAGTAAAGGGTGACTGGGCTGTCATCAGGCTCTGGAGACAAGGGACTGCCCGGGAGAGCAGCTCATCTGTGCTGGAGGCCAGGTATTCCCCGGTAGCAGCTCAGGTGCTACGGCCATCTCTTCCTCTCAGGACAGTAGCCACCGCAGGGAGAGGCTCATCGGCCCTGGGTTCGAAGCCCAAGGCTGCCCTGAATCGGGGCCATGGGAAAAATGAACACATTTCTTTGCACCTTGGGTTTGTCGTGGGAAAACAGGGCCAATAACAGCATGTTTTCAGAGCTGACTCAACGACTGAACAAAAGGAAACCCACGAGGGAGGCACCCTGCCTTGGGTCCAGGCATTCACCAAGAGGCAGCCAAGCCACACGGAGCGGTGGCTTCTGGAGGAAGAACTAAAAGGAGGGGTCTCGAGGAAGGACTGGGTCACAGCTGTTTCATGAACCAGGATGTCGCCGAGGGCGCAGAATGCTCCGGAAGAGCGCGGCTGAAATGATTCAACTCTGAGGCCGGGAGAATTAGGAGGCAGCCAGAGAGCTGCAGGCAGACTACAAAATTGATGAGCTAATATAGCCAATGTTAATTCCTGGAGAAGATCTGAGAAGAATTACACAATTTAAGGAGGAGCCCACCGGAAAGCCTGGCCTTGGCTCTTTACATCCTTCTGGGAGGGGGAGTGGCGGAGACTTCATTTTCTCTTGCGATGTTGGAGCCACTGGCCCGTGACCTTCCACAGAAGGAAACTGGCCTTTGATAGAAAGAAAGCCACCCTGCGGTTTATCATTCTCTTGCTTTCATCGCGCTTTCTTTGCTGGGCTGGGTGAGGGGCCGGCGCTTCAGAGGGGCTGATCCCAGAGCAGCCACCACAGCTGGGGCTGATGGGTGCCGCTCACTAGCTCATCACTCCCCCCCACCCCCGTTCTTGTCCGTTTGGCAAGTAATTTACTGCCTGACTGCGTGCACCATCTGAGCTCTCTTCTCATTTAACGTTTACATCCCCTTTTGTTCTCTCTCCCTCTCTCACCCGTTCCCCGATGGCCAGGAGAAGCCTTGGGGATGTCAACATGGGGGGCACCTTGGGGTCTGGGGAGCCTGGGCAGGTGTCCCGCCAACCTTCGCACACACAGGCTCCCTGGCAGGGGCTGGGGAGAGGCACACGGCCCTCCTCTGAACTCTGTCCCCGCCATCAGTCTCACCCTTTCCCACACCAGCTCCCAGCGCACCTGCCCTCTCAGGTCCAGAGCCTGCGGTGCTTGCTGTTGTGTCTCCTCTGCCACAGTGGTATCCTGGAACGCAGCATGCCGCGGTCGCTTGTCCCAAATACCTATGCCTGCCTGGTGGGCACTGCTCCAGACCCTGCACGGGGCTCACCAGTGAACACGAGACCCTGCACACAGGGTTCCACTGTGTGCAGATTCACGGGGTAGATAAGAAATCAATGCATAAGAGCATCGAGGGTGATGGGCACCTCAGAAGGAAGAGTTGAGACACGAGGTCAGGAGTGCTGGGTGGGCTGGAGGTTTATAGTTTTAAATAGGATCAGCAGGAAAAGTGACCTCTCTGAAGTGACATCTGAGCTGTGGCCGGAAGGAGGTGAGGGAGAGACCCACGCTGATACCTGGGGGACAGGCGTCCCAGGTGGACCCTACAGCTCCCCGGTTCTTCGCCTCTGTGCACACCCCTTGGTCTTCTCTACTATGCTCCTCCTCCTTCTGGAGATGGTGCAAACATCTGGAAAAACCTCGATGGGCTCGAGGTCTAAATCTCTTGGGTCCTAATCCCACTTTGCCTGTTACCAGCTGCATGACCTTGGGCGTGTCACTTGCACATCTGCACATGTAGAAAATGTGACGCATTGGAAGGTGGGCTCAGAGGGGCTGGTACAGAGTAGACGGTCACTGCATTGTGACTGCTATTCTTCATGTGTCTAATGTCCCCTACACAGCCAGGCAGCGAGGGAGGACTCCGCATGCACTTTCAAAAAGCTTTGCTCCCGTGGCAGCAGGAGGTGCTCAGAGGTCCGCCAGCCAGAAGCAAATGCTTTCCCGGTTGCTTCTCTTTCTTCCAGGAGACTGTAGGCAATGCTAGTAGCCGGGGTCTGATTCGTGGCTGTGCGGCAATACTTGATGGGCAACTGGATCTCATAAGCCCCAAATAACTAACTTACAGATGGGGGATTGAATCCAGACAAAGGGGTCAAGGGCTCTCACTGACCCTGGAGAGTTCTTTCTATGTCAGACCAAAGAGCAGCCCTCATGCCAGCTTCAGGACTTACTTCCTGGCCAGTGTCCACTCCATGGGTGTCTACCTCAGCTCCAAAAGCACACCTGTTAACGACATGGTCTGCCTTAACTCATCTTCCCTGGTTAAGGAGATGCTAATGTATTAATCCATTTCAAGGTTTTCGAACAGGCATAACTATTCAAGCCTCCGCCCTGCTTATTAAGGAAAATGTCATCTAAGATAATTATTTTGCCTCCACCTGTCAGGAAGATTTACACAGAGGACAGGATAACCTTGGATCAAATTCAGAAACCTTGAACCTGGATGGTCTTTCTCCTCACCACAATTATGCCTATGACTTGGTATGCTCAGTGCCTAGACCCTCTGAGGAAAATGCCAGCGGAAGGTGAAAGCCCTCAAGCCACTATTGACTGTGTTCCCAAAGCAGTGAGGCTTATTCTTCAATGAAGGTCGACTTGGATCTATGCACAGGTTTGGTTTCTGCTTGTGTGCACGGAAGTCGCCTCTTCTAAACTGTTAAGTACTCTGAGCTCAGGGCCCTGGCCTGATACATTTCTGTACCCCTGGTGGCACCATGCTTGGCACAGTGACGCATGCACACTGTCGTCTGCACATGTGAATCATTGAGGGTTTGAGCAGATTTCCTGTGGTCGGCAGTGCAACGGTCCAGAGCTGGCCTGAGCCTGGGGTTCAAGCCTGATGCCAGCAGTTCTTAGGAATGTGGCCTTAGACCATTACTGACCCCTCAGCACCTCCTCTGAAGCGCGGGCCTGGTGCTAGGTCCCTGACGGGTTTGGTCATGGGATCTGAGGGAAAGCACAGAAGGAGCCGGCACGTAGCAGACACTTAATAAACGGTGGTGCTCTCTTTGTTGCGGCTTGTGCAGTGGATACAGGAGAGGCACGAAGGCTTGCAAACTCGGTCTTCAGGGCCAGACCATGTTATCGTCTGTGTACGAGGGGCCCAGAGTTGGTTTTTCATGCCTCCTTCTCTAAAGGCGTGTTCCCAGCATGCGTGCTCACTCTCTCTCTCTGACAGGCGTTCTCAGGATCCCTCCTTCAGAAAGCTTGTTCCCTGGCTCCTAGCATGACCTGGCTAATTCCAGACAGGAGCCATGCTCTTCTGGTGACTTCTAAATGGCAATCAACTTCTCAGTTCAAAGGGTCTTTCCAGGCCAACCAGCACTTGCTGTCCCACAAAATGACCATGAAGCCAGCAACAGCCAGGGTCTTCCAGCAGAGGATGTGGCAGGCAGCTGTAGGAAGTGCACCATCCAATGCAAACGAGCCAACTGAACAATGACGACAGAGGCCCAACCGGTCCCGAGACAGAAAATACTCCAAGTTACAGACTACAACCTTCTGGAATAGACCTTATCATCCCCATTTTACAGGTGAGGGAATGGAGGCCTGGAATGTATTGAGCAAATGGTAGAAACAGTACTCAGACATGATGACTGTAGTTCTAGATGACTATAGTGCTCAGATGAAAATGCCAACCTTGACAGGTTACATACTGCCTGACTGTCATAGAACATTCTTGAAATGACAAAGTTATAGGGTGAAAAGTAGGTGAATGGTTGCCGGGGGACAGGGAGGGCAGCAGGGAGGGGTGTCAGGAGGGAGGTGAGTGGTCATAAGAGGGCCAAGGAAGGATCGTTGTGGTAGTGAGACTGAGGTGCATCTTCACAGGGGTGCTGGAGGCGTGAACCCACACGTGTGATCAAGTTGCACAGAACTAAACACACAAGCACACAACCGAGTCCAAGAAAAAAAAGAAAAAGGCCCAGAGTTACCAAGATAGGTAGAAGCACGGCTGGGTATCCTGTAGGCGGGTGGTGGGAAGCTATCGAATGCTGTGAGACTGAGCGCCATCAGGGCGCAGGACACAGATGTGTGTATCCTCAGCCCGCAGCCGTGAACATGTTCATTTTGCTCCATAAGAGGGGCTCTTATGTGATGAAGAGTTTTGAGATGGGGAAATAATCCTGGATTACCTGGGTGGGCCCCATGGGATCACAGGGGACCTTCTGAGAGGGAGGCTGCAGGGTTGGAGCGACAAAAGACAGAGAGCGGTTACAAGACGCTATGCTTCGGGCACAGAGAGGAGGGAGATACCTGGAGCCCAGGACTGCACACACCCTCAGAGACTGGAAGAGGCCAAGAGTGTGCTCCCCAGAGCTTTCCAAGCGAGGGCAGCCCTGCCCACGACCTGACTGGAATCCTGTGAGACTGATTCTGGACTTCTGCTGTCCAGACTACCGGGTGGTAAGTGTGCATTGTTTTCACCTACTAAGTCTGGGCTTGTTTCTTACAGCAGCAACGGGAAACACATACAATGAGGGACATTAAAAAAAAAGAATAGATTTCAATTATTTGTAAAGTTTCATCTATGTGGAACACTGTCATGCCTGGTGAGACCAGATGGCTGAGGTGTTACTGAGCACAGGAAGCTATTTGTCTGATCAGCAGAGATCTGGTCTTAATGAAGTTCAAAGCCACCTTTGGTCCCCCAAATGCTCCCACTCCTGTCACCAAGCTTTTATAGCATCTGGTGGGTGTCACATAGAGCTGGCACAGCTCATACTCACAGCCTGTTGAACTCACGTCAGCTGGTAGAAGGTTTCGTAAGAAACACTGTATAGAAGAGGGAGTATTTCTACTGTCAAATCTCACTGTTCATGTTTGAAAATAGGACTAGTTAAGCTCATGTTATGCCTGGAGATACTAACACGTGAACTCTTTTTTGGGAGAAACCTCAATAACTACTTATCAAGATAATATAACACCTTTGGCCATGTAATTCAGAATTTAAATTTCTAAGTAAAGAGTTTAACTATGTTTCCACATGCTCTAGAGATATAAAACAAAAAGCCCTTGAGAAAGAAAGATAAATTCATCTCCCTTTTGGAATAATGGCTACTCCTGAGGGTTTACTAGGTGCCAAATATTGTATTAGGCACTTTAGCCTTCATCACAATTTTACACGGCGCTCATTATAATTATCCCCAACTTGCCTCTGCAGAAATGGGTTCAGAGAGGTTAAGTAACTTGCCTGAGTCCCCACAGCCTGTAACTAACAGAGTAAGGATGAAAGCTCACATTGGTCTGATTCCTAAGCACACATCTTTCCCACTGCACTGAGTGCCTTTCAGAGAAATGTATGGGACTGAGTGTTGAACAAATAACATGAAAGTCACCAATAGCTAACATGAGAGCTCTGTAAAGAGCGGAAGGTTGACCTAACCCTGAATCCATGACTGCATCATGCTGGAACTCAGCTGGGAAGAGACCGTTTCATCCACAGAGCTGTGTGGGAAGAGAAAGTTGGCTATATGGGGACCCTGGGCTACAGCCCATTCTATCCTTGGCAGGTAGGAAGCTTCATCAAACAGGAAGTGAATTACTCAACATGCCTCATAACAAAGACAAAGCACTATGGCCTTGGCTGTTAGTATACAAATCTCAATCCACTTTGATGATAACCACATGGATACATTCCTCCTAGATTAAACACCAGAGTCAATTCCAACATGTCATTTAGAGCACTAATCATTCTGATTTTGCTAAAAAAGCGATCACTGGAACCACCTTCTGACCCAGTTTTTCTACAAAGAACATTTTCCCAAGCTTCCCTGCCTGATGGTCTTTCTTTTTTCTTTCTTTTAGCAAGTGGGGGTGGGGGTGGGCAGAGGGAGAGAGGCAGGGAGGTAGAGAGACAGAGAGAGATGAGAAGCATCAACTCATAGTTGCAGCACTTTACTGGTTCATTGATTCCTTTCTCATATGTGCCTTGACTGGGGGCTCAAGCTGAGCCAGTGACCCCTTGCTCAAGCCGGCAACCTTGGGCTTCAAGCCAGAGACCTTTGGCCTCAAGCCAGCAACATGGGATGATTACAATGGGGTTTCAAACCTGGAACTTCAGCATCCCAAGTCAATGCTCTATCCACTGCGTCAGCACCGGTCAAGCACAATGGTGTTTCTTAAGTTGTTTTACCATAATCGTGTAGGAAATATATCTTACCATGCAACCAGCTTACACGTGCACATAAGGAAGACCAAAGAACAAGACATACACTTATTATGTGCCCTGAGTGTTCACACTTTCTTTTTCTGTTTTGCTCTGTTCAGTCTAGTCTAGTCTGTTTTGTCGTCAGGACCCCACACATTGACTTGGTAACGACTCCATACCCCACGAGGGAGCTGTGGAGTCACTGGTCTAGAACACAAGGAGAACGGGGGTCCCTACCTCCGGGGCAATGTAATCTGGGGTCCCGCAGAAGGTTCTGGTTGTGACTCCTTCCATCATGTGTTCCTTGCACATTCCGAAGTCAGCAATCTTGATGTGTCCTTCTGAATCCAGCATGACATTATCTAACTTCAGGTCCCTGTAAGGAAGTGGTACAGCATCAATGCCTTCCCCATGACATGGTGTGCTTTGCTCCGCAGCTGGTGAGTCAGAAGGCCACGTGACTAGCTGCTGCCTCGATGGCACATGAACTACAAGTCCCAGGAGGGTTGAGACCAGGGATTATTATTTTTTAATCTCTAGAGTATAATGTAGTGCTTAGCATATAGGAGGAAATAGACACATGTTGAATGAACGACTAAAGGACTGAACTAGCCATTCCCAACCATGGCTGCATCAGAGATTCTGATTTAGCTTGTCTGGGGACAGCCCAGTCCTTTGATTATTAGTGTCCCACACAGAGGGAGGTGTGCAAAGTCACAGGTGCAGAGCCACACGTGTCCCTTCTCTACTGCCCAGTGTCGCATGCCCTTTTCATTACTCTTCACTTACTACTGGAAGACATTCTTCTTTCTTTGGCACCAGACTTTCACTAGAGGTGACAACCAGAAGAATTTAATTTAGTAGTTTTTCCCTTGCCTCTCTCTCCCCAGTTTCCCATGTTCTCATTCAGCGGAGCATCTCCCAGAAATTCAGTAGCCACTGCTCCCTGACTGCCCTCCCAAATAAAAGGCAGAGGAAGAAGCTGTCAGTGGAAAGAAAAGCATGTTTTCTTATGGGAAGCAGAAACAAGATTAATCTCTGGAGGCCCAGATCGGAAGGTGGCTTGGATTTCCTGGAGGGTCCCGGCAGGTTGCTGTGGGGGTTGTTATCCACTCCATGTCTTAAGTCCCTGTCACTGAGTGACACGCCCAAAGAGACCCAGGGGCCCAACAGAACACGCGAACTGCATGGAGGGTGGAGGAGCTCCGTCACTCACCTATAGATGATTCCCTTTTTATGAAGGAAGAACAATCCAATGGAAATCTCTGCTGCATAGAATCTGCAAGAGAAAAAGCTCGTCAGGCATCTCTGGACTCCTGGAGACCGTGCACCTCCTCCCACCGGCCCAGTCCCCGAGTTCAGGCATCCAAGCGGTAAAAGAATGGAAGACTCGGGACTACTAGAGATTGGCATCGCCCCACGCATGTTCTTCCAACCCTTGGCCCTTCCCTTTGCCATTTTATACTCCAACTTCTCCTACTAATGATGCAGCTAATCAAAGTGATGAGATGGGCTTATTACCTGCCCACAAACAAACACTTCTCGTCTGGGGCAGGTGGACAGGTGACACACTGCTTAAGAGAAATTCCTAATCCAATCTTTTAAAGAGTGGCTGTTAGACTACTCTGGGTCAGGACTATGGCAGAACACATTACTGTCTGAATGCACAATAATTCCCTGGAAGACAAAGCACAGTGTGCGAGGAACTCGATAGCTGGATGCCCCCTCCCCCGCCCCCGCACGCCCAGGTAAGTGGGAGGCATACTGTGATTCATACCTGAGTTTACCCGGGTTACGTAATTCATAACAGAAAGCAGTTATTGCTATCATTGCAAAATCATTCGTAGGCTAATCGCTGAGTCTCAGAATAAAAGTGGAAGGATGTTATAAAATTTGACTGGTATTTATGAATCTTTGAAGTCTGAGAAGCCACAAAACTGTCTGGGAGAACATCATACCTAGGAGGCTTCAAATAAGCACGTCTACACGAGCAGAGAAAAGCCCTGATGACAAGGACCAATCTTTTAGCAAGTGTGTGTGTGTGTGTGGGGGGGGTGAGGGTGAGTGTCAGGGGAGGTACCACCTCTGAGAGCTGGTGGGAGAGGGAAGACATCAGAGAGAAAAGAGAGATGGGATTTAGAGGTGACTTTGACGTGATTTTTCACGCTTTTCTCTCTTTTAAAAATAAAACCTTCCTGGCAACACAAATACCATGAAAGGTGCCTGGCCCTCTTATGTTGCTTCGTAACACTGGGTGGCTATTCTTGACTCATTCTTCAGCTTTGTTGTCGTCCAGCTTTACCCGACAACCTGAGCACAGCCTTGCTTTCTGACTAGCAAAATAGGAGAGGGGATAAGGGCAGGCGTTTCTGAAAATTGAAAAGAACACAGGAAAATCCGCCTGCACAGTTTTTTAAGTTTGTTACCGAAGAAGTCCCCAGATGGCCTTGCCAATCTTCCCCAGGACGGACCCTCCACCCAGGCCCCGCACTTGTCACATTCCTCTATCCCATGAAACATCAGCCAGAATCCTATTAACATCTGCAGACTTGACTCATCAGGGCTCAGGGACACGCAATGGCTCTTCGTTTAGGTGTGCTCCTGTTGAGTGCCCTGGAACTTCCTGGCCCCTGAAACATGGGGCGATTGTTCAGAGATCCAAGTCCACCCTCCAGACGGATGAGTCTCGTCTTCCCCTGGAGCCCAGGTCTGTCTCCCGTGTTGCTGACTGGCGT
Organism: Saccopteryx leptura; assembly: GCF_036850995.1. NCBI lineage: Eukaryota > Metazoa > Chordata > Mammalia > Chiroptera > Emballonuridae > Saccopteryx > Saccopteryx leptura. The sequence goes on from NC_089507.1 coordinate 164,953,929, forward strand.
CCTAATGAAACCTTCCACACAAAGCTCATGATGTGACCCTCAAACCACCACCTTCCTGGCGGCTGCCCACTCCCAAACCTCAAGTGGGGTGTAACGTAAAGAGCTTTCTCTCTTCTCACCCCCCATCACCAAGCTCTGTCTCTAGAAGAGTTCTCAAAGCCACTGACTCCTCCAGCTACGTTCCTTCTCCTCACCATCGACTGCCATCAGCAACGAAGCTCCCTCCCACCCTTCCTCCCTGTGAAAATGTAACCTGACGCTGTCCGGCCTCACGGAGTCCCACTCAGCCTGCCGCCCCAGGCGTGTCACCCAGAGCCCCTATGATTACTGCCCCTCCACATCTCACTCCATCTCCTGCACCTCCGGGAGGGTATTCCTTTAGAATGTTCTTCCCTCACTCTCCTCTTTTGGGGGCTTTGCATGGTGCCCCATGCCACCTGCAAAGTCATGGCAATGCATTACAATTGTCGGGTGACTTCTCCCACTCCCCAAGGGCAGGGGCCACTCATTCCTTCACATTGCAGGCCCTGGGGGTGTTGTGGGTGTGCAATAACCATGCATTCAGTGCATGAGTGGCTCACTTCATCAGTACGGAAACGCTGAGACGGACCCTGGTTCCAGTGCACCACCGGAACCAGGCTGTGCCCCATCTGCACAGTTCACCCAGCACAAGTTCCTGGCGGGGACGCCTGTGTGTCTATCTACATCAAGGGACTTAAACAAATACTCACACTGCTTGTGGCTCCTTAAATTTTCCTACTTGCTGGATGTGGTACATGAGGTCGCCGCCATTGACATATTCCATGACGAAGTACAGCCGGTCCTGGAGGCCAAGGGTCAACACGTGAGCAGAGCTCCGCTGCAGACGGAGCAGCGTCCTGCACGCTCTCCGGGCTGCGGGCTGCTTTCTCATTAGTAAAATGTGGGCCACGCTGACAGATCGACTCAGGGCAACCCCTCGACATGTTTTTCCCCAAGTAAAGAATAAGAACTGAACCCTCCTGCACGAGGACCCTGGGAAGGATCAAGTCGTTACATAACTGAAGTAATGGCTCCCCATCAGCGTGCGTGTCCCGTTCTGCTTACGTATGCTCCCTGTTCCAGTAATGGCCTCAGATGGTCTTCCCTTTTCTCGTATGCACACAATACATTTCTCAGTTAGAGACGATGTCAAGAATCTGTATGGGCCAATTACTTCATTTTAACCAGTGTTGCTGCTTTGCAACGGCTAGGAAGCATGTGGGAGTACTGTTGCACTGAGACTGCCTGCCTGCTTCGGAAAACAAGCCTCGCGCATTAGGTTGGGCGTACACATTATAAATGCTCAATGACATTGGCTATGGGGGAGGGGACAGTAAACGGAGAGGCTAATCCAATGTTCTTTTGCATCCATAATATGCCTGAATATGGTTTTTGATGTCCCGTCACTGGTATGCTGAGTGTTGGCCCCACGAAGGGCAGACATTGTAGAACCACATAAATCTGCATATTTGAGGACATTACACTGGGACAGGGAGGGAGACCCAGGGGGTGTAACAGGGAAATAACAAACAGCACAGCGAGGTAACAGCTGACCTCTGCTCTCTTCTAGAAAACACCACCATTTCAGGGAGGTTATTAAACACAAAAGTATTGCACAGGGAGGAGAAAAAAATGACGAAGCCTCCGCTAAAAGGCAGGAAATGGCTCTGGGAGCTTCAAGCTCGACTTTCCCATTATGAACTTTAATTTCGTTTTTATTTCTCCGCTTGTCGCTTCATCAGTGTAACCAGGGTGATGGGATCTGGGCTGGGGTTCAAACACGGTTCTTTCTTCCAGGCATATTTCTCCTCTCTCCGTGGCGCTGCCTCGATGCTGCTGGGTGCAGGGAGCTGCCTGGGGCCACTGGCATCAGGCTGACAGCAGTGGCCAAGCCGGGCTCTGCAGCCCCGCCCCTGAGACTGGGCTGCCTGTGAGATTCTAAAACCCAACAGCATCGAGGGGCGCCTCCCAACAGATTTCAAAGGGAGACAGAAAACAGGAAGTCAGTGTCTGGCCCATGGGAAGATGAACATAGTAACAGCTGCCACAGTCACATTGCAGCCCCTGATGACTGAGCCACATCTCAGAATGCAGAGAGGCAGAGGAGTGGCCAGTTTAGACGTCTTGCAGGCCACATGCAAGCACCAAGCCAGGACCCGGCCCCACCGCTGGCTGATGGGTGCTCTGGAATTTTCTGAGTCCTCTGCATAGTTCTACCATAGGACAGGGCTCAGTAGACATCTTCCTTAAAGGGCCAGACAGTCAACAGGCTTTGGGCGTGTCTTACGCCACTCCACCCTGCCTCCATAGCTCGAAGGCAGCTGTTGATTGAGGAGAGTGAATGAGCTTGGCTGTGCTCCAAGAAAACTCCTTATGACTCCGATATGTGAATCTCATCTAATTTTCACTTCATATGCCATGAAATACAATTTTTATTATTATTTTTAAGACCTTCCTTAGAGCTCACGGGGTGCACAAAACAAGGTCAGATTGCCAACTCCCGTTGTGTACTTTGAAAAAAGAACACACTCTTATGCAAAAATCGAGTCTCCTGATGTCCCAACGCAATGCTTGGCAGCGGGTACGCTGGCCTGTTATGCAGCCAGTACTGTGAGTTATTGTATTGTTCTTGTGTCTCCAAGTCTTAGCACAACGCCTGGCATGTGGAAAACCTTTGACAGAAACGTTTGCTGAATTAAATGGAATTAATGCCAAGTCTCTAAGTAGGGCACAGCACAGGAAGGGGACGCTCCCAATGTACCAGTGGCACAAGACTGAGGTGTCCTCTGTCACCTCTGCTTTGCAGAGACAACTCTGGGGCTGGGCGGTCCCCAGGCTATGCCTCTCTCCGCAGGAGGCAAGGTGACTTGGATGCTGAGGGCACCTGGGTTCAGAGCAGCCCGAGAGGAAGCAGCCCACGGGCAGGAAGCCCCGTGTCCTTACCACGGTCTGGAAGCAGGAGTGCAGCTGTGTCAGGAACGGGGGCTTGTCAAGCAGGGCCAGCACTCGCTTTTCCACCATGGTGCACTCCACGTCGTCGTCCTGGATCACCACGTCCTTCTTCAGGATTTTGATGGCGTAGAGTTCCTCCGTCCCCTTCCTGTCGGCCAGCATCACCTGAGGGTAGATGAAGGGCAACGTGAAGATGGCCGCGCACGTGGAGGGGCTGGCGCGGGCAGGAGCCAGGCCGGTGCCAGTGCAGACAGCACATGAGGACGTGGAAACATGAGCTATGAAAATAGTCATCAAGTTCCACTTCATGTGCACGCTAGGAAATACTGCAGAACACTATATTAAATTCCTCTTGCCCTGTGTCAGTTTTAGGTCAGCAACATCTGTACACTGTGCAGCCTGCTGCCACACGATGGCGCTGTTGCTGATAGGCATATGCAACATGATCAGCAGTAGGGTTGAATTATGCATTTTTGGGGAATAACCTTTAGGGCAAAATATGTGACTGACATTTAAAAGCTTCTCACCAGTCAGGAGCCAAGACAAAGAAATAGGCGAGACAGAAGCCAGTTCCTGAGTTTATGGTGAGATTTGAGGGCAGAAAAGCCAAAGGTAGATAGATACACAACTTGAAGAACCCCAGGTCAGTATTTCATAATTAATTACATACACTTACTACAAGCTGACATTTTAATTTTTAGTTGTGAAAATGGTTTACTCAACCAACACTGTGGAGCACCTGTTCTGTTCTGAACACGGAACTGGTGCCGCACCATACTCCTCTGTAGCTTTTTGGAGCAGTTGGTTTTTAATGAAATGAAGGAGGAAATGTCTGAGGAACATGTCCAGAGAGCAGGGAAACCTACAAGGCTGCTCTGGAGCCTTCAGGAAGGACCAGACGATGCCAGCGCGCCGTACGAACACCACTGCTCGCCCCCTTACCTTTCCAAAACTCCCCTTCCCCAGCACCATGAGGAAGTTGAAGTCAGTGAGTTTCACTCGGTCAAGGTTGTTGGAAAGTCTCCTGTCGTCTGAAGCACTGATGACTCTGTTACCGGCAGGGCCAAGCTTGGCTTTCTAAACAGCAAGCAGACAGGTGAAGCCAGTCAGTCGTTTGTTCCCAGGGAAAAGACTGACAGACGTTATAACTAAGCTTGACACCAGCTCGGGGTGGGGGGCGGGATGGGGTGACAAAAGGAACCCGGCAATGACAATGACGTATCCAGCATCCTTTCATACTCCATGGCTACACTCACCATAAAGGCAACATCTGCCAAGTACCCTCAAAATGGCTCTCCCCTAATGAAGAGACAACCCATTAAATAGTATACCAAGATCAAGTCATGGGACTCTGCCCCGGGCAGGCGGGCAGGCATTCTGGGAAGGAGAAAGGGAACTGCCTGGGACACCAGCGCTCAGCAACAGTTAACAGAACAAAGGAAATAAACTGTGCTCTGTCGTTTGTCTTATCTGGAGACTTTCCAATTTAAGACGAACCTGCCCAAAAGAAACGGGTACCCCTGCCAAAGAAGGACTAGTGTCCTCTGGAGAGGAACAGCCTAAGTGGCAAGCTGTGGGAATGATTTATTGCTACTTTCAAAGGCATGGTAATAAGAACAGAGTGTTTTTTTGTTTGTTTTTGTTTTTAAGTCAGGAGTTAAACTCATGAAAAGAAAAGATGATAGATCTGCCTGAGAATCTGGCTTCAAACGAAACACACACTGCCCTCCGAACCTGAAGAATCACCAGCAGTTTTTATTTATTTTTTTTATTTTTATTTTATTTTTTATTTTTTTACAGAGACAGAGAGAAGGATAGATAGGGACAGACAGACAGAAACGGAGAGAGATGAGAAGCATCAATCATAGTTTTTTGTTGCGATACCTTAGTTGTTCATTGATTGCTTTCTCATATGTGCCTTGACCGTGGGGCTACAGCAGACCAAGTGACCCCTTGCTCAAGCCAGCGATCTTGGGTCCAAGCTGGTGAGCTTTGCTCAAACCAGATGAGCCTGTGCTCACTCAAGCTGATGACCTCTGGGTCTTAAACCTGGGTCTTCTGCATCCCAGTCCGATGTTCTATCCACTGTGCCACCATCTGTCAGGCACCAGCAGTTTTTATAAAGCAGGCTCGTGTCACACAAAGGTGCTGGAGAGACCACGCCCTCATTGCTTTCATGGGGCGCCTCAGGTCAAAGGCAAGAAGCCCGAGGACCCAGCAGGAGAGGAGAGGCAAGGGGGCAGAGAGGAATGTCTCAACTGTCAGCAAAGGAGCCATGGAGAAAGTGGAGGAGCCCTGAGTGGATGGAGAAGCTCCCCACAGAGTCTGCATTGTGAAATCTGCCCCACAGTGAGTGAGAGAGCCAGGTACAGGGCATGTCCGTGACTGAAAAGGCCAGAGTCCAGGGGGCTGGCTGACCCACTGCAGCCACAGCCCTGAGCCACAGGGCCCAAACCCCTGCTTTAGATACATTCTCAGTGCGATGGTGCACCCCTACCCCCACCCTCAATGCAGCAGATGTGACCAAGTGCAGCTCTGAGCTTTGGGGCAGGTGCCAGGACATCACTCAAATCAATGTGGTTACCAGGGACATGTCGTAGGAGGCAAAGAAGGCATTCGTAGGGCTTTATTAGACAATCAAAACACTGGCAACATCAGTTCTTAGCTCTTGGGGGGAAATGAGTGAGGGGCTTTGTCCCAGGCTCTGATGAAGAAGCTTTGAGCCCCCATCAGCTGCCTCTGGGTCCCCAGCCCTAACCGCACTTGGCACAGGGCGTGCACTCAACGTTGTGGTTGAATGAAGAAAGAAATGAAGCCAGACTGTGTTCATCAGATGCTTTCCTCTGAGGCAATGCTCTTCTCTGGTGTAAGTAACTGGTCTGTATAGGGATCAACCCTCACGGACTGAGTGCACGCTCAGATAAACTGAGGACACCTGTGTAAGCAGAGACATTAAAACACGGGGGAAAGATGGTCCCAACTTTCCCACTTCAAGGCCAAAAGTACTGAACTTCAATGATACAGAAACTGGCCTTCACTTTGATAAGGATAGAAGGATTTCAAGACACACTAGTGAAAAAAAGCCAGGACTTTTTTTTCCATCAGAGATGCCCTCAACTTCAGGACCAGTCTCATCTTCCAAAGCAGCTGCCCAGAAGCCATTCAAGTAGAGAAACTTTCTGATTTGTGTCTAAATGAATAACTGGGAAGTTCAAATTTGAGATGAGAATATTGACTAAGCCACCCTATCCCACTCTTCTGATTTATAAAGAGAAAAACTTATCAGAAAGAGGCACAAAGAGATTACTTTTATGTTATTAGAAACTCCACAGTAACCTCTGAAAAGACCCAAACACAGCAGACTCATTGCTCTGGGGTGCCTGAAGCAGTTACAGAGCGTTTTCACCTGGGAAGCTGACAGTGGTCCTGACCAGATGGTCCCAACCCATGGGCACCCCTCAGCAGCACGGGGCCTTCAGCAGGCTCCACCGCCACAGGCCGTGCAGGCCGCAGAGGGCTGATATGAGTAGCGGCCTCCAGAACAGAGACGGGCTCTTTCATCCACGCGTTCCCTGCCGTCCCTGGGGGCGGAACCCAACAAGGACTGTGAGTTTTGTGCTCGGACTTTAATCTAATGGTTATAGGGACAGAATATTCCCCACAGTCAGGCTCAAGGGATGTAAAAGCAAAAGAAAAAAAAAAGCATTTCTACATTTGAGTGCTTCTGAACCCAATGGCAATGGTACCTTAGACTCCGCTCTGAAATCAAGCCGGAGGTATGGGAGGGAACATGACAGGACCCTCCTGCTCGCATGCAGGGATGAGGCCAGACAGAGGGTTAGAGAAGCTTGGGTCCCTGTGCAGTTATCCTGCCAACGGGAAGGGCGTTCTGCCAATGGCCCCCACAGAATATGCCTCCAGAGCCGCTCCACGCTGCCACCTGCGGGCCTTGCTGCCCAATGGCATGCAGCCGCCTCCAACACCAAGTTTTCAAAGCAGCTCTTTGAGGGTAAAAAAAAAAAAATCCCATGATATCAAAATCTCAGTGGTCAGGGCCTGACTCGGGACAAGTTCCTCTGTCAACCTGGGTCTAGTAAGTAAGGGGGTTGGAAAGATACCCCAGCAGCAGTGTCGCTGGGGGCCTGTGGGCAGGGCGGTGGAAATGGGCCTCAGCTCCAGCTGCTCACCTTGATTTCGGACCACCTTCTGCAGCCCCTCCGGGGTGGGTACTGTGCAGGAGAAGACCCTGACTTATTAAGATGGCACAGAAAGTTTTTGAAGAGAAAATAAAGGTGGAAACTATGATATATAGATATATAGTGCTGTAAAGTAGAACAAAATGACTTCAAGTGCTGAAGATTTAGCATGCTTCTTTAAAAATTAGACTAGGCCATAGCCAGTTGGCTCAGTGGATAGGGCGTCAGCCCGAGTGCAGACGTCCCAGGTTCGATCCCCGATCAGGGCACACATGAGAAGCGACCATCTGTTTCTCCTCCCCATTCCGCTCTCCTTTCTCTCCCTCTTCCCTGACCACAGCCAGTGGCTTGACTAGTCTGAGCATCGGCCCCAGGAGCTAAGAATAGCTTGGCTGATTTGAGCATCGACCCCAGAAGGGGGTTGCCAGGTGGATCCTGGTCGGGACTCATGTGGGAGTCTGTTTCTCTATTGCCCCTCTTCTTATGCAAAAAAAAATTTAGACTAAAACTCAGTAGGGCTCATCCACTCTGATTAAGCAACTCAGAATCCAGGAGTTTTTGGTCCCTGAAAACTTGGCACATTTGTGTTAGGTCCTGTCGTGCGTGCACTGTGATGCTAACGGGATTCCCATGTAGGGAGAACAGGCAGTGTCCTCCCCACCCGCCACCACCAGAAAACTTACTGACAACCATGCATCTCACTTCGTACGAGAGATAGTCTTGAAAAGTCAAACAGTTTGCAGTCACTGAAGGTGCTCTCAACTTAAAGGACTCCTACGGTGGCATTTCTGTAAAGCACATCCTGCAACGTGTGTTTGAACAGTACAAACCCGGATTCTTGGAGGCTGAGGTTGGGGCGAGCACGTGTGCTCAACACCTGAGTCTGAGGAGCTGTCCATGTGGATCATGAGAGGCTCTCCACACTGAGCTCACGGTTAGGGGCCTTTTCAACTGAAGACGGAGAGGTAGATTGCCAAACTACAATGCCGTGTCAACTATGAGGGTTCAGATTGAGGGAGATGTTCATTCTCTCTATTAGGGGGGACCATTTGCAACTGCTGACAACCTGACCTGCAGTGATGGCGGTTCCAAACGGTTTAACTTAATACCACAAACACTCTGCAACGTTTTGGATTTTGCACAGTGATTACATATTAGCTCTGGGATGTGGGAAGACAGAATAAAGACACGCAGAATCTTAAAGCCATCAGCCTCAAATACAACATTACCCTGACTAGCATTGCTTCCAAGAGGCGCTGACTTGTCTGCAGTAGGACCCTAAGCCCAAAGATTCATCTGCAGTAAGAATGCAGAGACTAATAACTGAAAGTCTCCCGGAGGGTCTATCCTATAACAACAGACCCTCTGGGTAGCCCTCTGAAGAATGCTTTACTGTTTAACTCCATTCGACTATGCCTGTGCCCGTTTGTACCTATTTTGAGAATGTGTCTTCAGCAGTAGTAAATCCCCTTGCCTAACAGGAAATATGGCTTTGAAAAATATGTTTATCAAAGAGGTTTGTGAAGTGTAGAGAGATGAACCTCAAACAATGGAAGCTTCTTCCTACCTCTAAGATTCCAAGGGTAGACAGCCGACAGTGACCCACCACAGGGGCAAACAAACACTCTGGATTTCTTCTCAACTTGCTTTCTCAATTTTTCATCCCCCCTCCCCCCTACAATGCTTCCTGTTATAAAAGGAATACATGTTCATTTTAGAAACATTAACAGGCATGGATAAGTAAAAGGAGAAGGCAGTTTAAAATACCCATTATTTTATCAGAGATCATCACTGTTAACATTTTGGTGGATCTTCTTTCCCATTTTATTTTTCATGTTTCCTTCTTTGATATATATGAAAGTATATTGTTTGTAGCCTGCACTGCCCCCTCAGATGAGGCGGACCATTTATGTTATTAGCAACCTTGACCATACCTTTTAGTGACTGCATGATGCCCCACTGTGTGGCTCCCCTACAGTGGATCTAACCATTCCCTTGCCGTTGGGCATCTAGGTCGTTCCCAGTTTTTAATCACATGCAGAGGGACAATTCTGTTGTCTACTCTCTATGCACAACCCTGATCTCCCCGGAGTAGATCCCTTGTGTGGAATTTCTGGGGCAAGAGGTGTAGATGTTGCAAAGATGGGTGAATGAGGCCAGACATTTTAACCTGACCACGCAACGTCAAAGAGTCAGCCCAATTCCTGAACTTGGTTTCTTTTAGGTCTTGTATCTAACTTCACGATTAGAATTTCTAATAGTGCTTCCAATCGGCAACTCAAAGCTGGAGGCATGGGGCCAGGTGCTTACTCCCACATGACTGTGTGGACACCTGTTTTCTCCTGGAGTTCACAGGTGAACAGCAAATCCCAGGTGCATGTCACTCACTCCCACTGGCAGCTGCAGGGGTGGGGGTGGGGGGCTCAGAACCAGAGACTGGCAGCTGTAGGTCTCATCTGCCTTTGGTACAGGTGAAGACGCTGACGTTTAGAGAACTAACCCCATTACCTACCACGGACCAGGGTCGTGGCGGTGCTGGGGGAGTCGATCCTTGAAACAGGACCCGAGTCATCCCGCAGACGACCATTACCCTGTGCTGAGAGCTGCTCCAAAGGGGATGGAACCTTTACCAACAGCACAGGGTTGAGGGAGCTTTTAGTATTTGAACGGAGGTTGGAGACGAGCTAATCATGGCCCCATACCTTACAGATGAGGAGGCGGATGCCCGGGGCAGCTAAGTGATGTCTCTAAAGCAGTTTTCCTCTCAGGGCTCTGAATCCAGAACTCTGTTTTTTGAATTCAGTTCTCATTCTCCTATATACAAAGTAGGCAAGTAAAGGGCCGGACAGACGATGAATATTTCGGGCTTTGCGAGCCAAGCACCATCTCTGTTTTAACTACCCAGTTCTGCCGCTGAAGAGTGGAAGCTACCGGAATGAATGAGTGGGTGTGGCTGTGTGCCAATAAAACCTTCAAGTACAAAACCAGGCAGCAGAACGGGCCTCCAATTGGCCTACCTTTGCCCTAGATCCTGCAGGTTCTCAAATTACTCAGTCCCATTTGCAGTTGGACTTAAGTAAAACATCGCATTTCATGGCTAACTTTCAGGGCGACAATCATTAAGAACCTCAAGTGTGCTGAATGAAAGGACCATTCGGTCTGTTCCAGGACGCCTGCTATGCTGACCAGGACTGCAGAAGCCACCTCCCAGCCAGACGGCACGGTGCGGTGCAAGAGGAACCCACTCAGTGGGGCGGGGATTGGAGAGACGGTGCATGAAGTTATTTTCTTAATGAGACATATTTTTATGGACACATCGCTTACACTGTTGGCCTCTGTGGAAACAAATTCACAGGAAGCCTGCCGGCCTCTGTTGTCATGGCAACTGAGCCTACTTGAAGGAGAAACTTGGGAGCCCAACATACGATCACTTGGCCCAATGAGGAAACCAGGCTGCTTGGTTTTTCTTGGACTGAGTGTTATACACCCCGACTGTCCCGCTTCAACCAACCCCATGTTTCCCCGTCTCTCAGAGATGTTCAGGGAACGTCGACCACGCCTTAGGCGGGCTGACCGCCATTCCCGGTGGAAGCACTGCGACCTGCCTCCCCTGCCAAACGGGTCCTGGGAAGGCTGCTGCCCTTAGTTCTGCCCCGTTGCTAACAGTCCATCCAGGCTTACGTGACGATATGGGGACCAAAAGCACCCCAGCCTTTCCCTTCTGCAAAAAGACTTTCTCTTCCCCAGGAGTGACCACACTCCTCCGTCTGACGGCCCCGAGATCAAGGCCTCGGCGAGCAGACCTGGCCACGGCGCATGGCTGTCATAGTAGTTTTTGGCACTCAGTTATTTTTGGAATTCTATATCCTTTCCCTGCTAGGAAAGCTCCCCTTTGGTATTCACATGTCACTGGCTTTGTGAGTTGGCTGTGGCAGGGTCAGAAGCTAGACGAACTCACAGATGCTACCAAAGTAAACGCCTTTCTCAGCATTGCTCAGAAGTGGGGAACTCTGCACTAAGAAAGCAGAGGAGATAGGAAATGTGCAAGGGCCCGTGCAGCCGGAACAGCCTGCAGGAGCCACGCAGTCCTAGGGGAAACCCTGGCCATCTTGCCTCCTCAGCCCCCTGCCGAGTCCCTAAAGCCCTCAGAGCAATGGGCAGTATAGAGGTAATCCCATCTTCACGTCCATCGAGAAGGGAAGGCGATGCAGGCTCAAGCTCATCGCTATCCTGTGTGCAGCTTTCACGGACGCTTTCGTTAGCACATCTTTACTGCCCCCTTGTGGTGTTTCTTTTCTGAAAATAATGTTTTTTGAGCGGGACCTCTTAGCAGAAATATGCCTAAGGTTCAGCAGTCTGGTCCCCAGAGGTAAAGGTCCCACAAATGCTACAAAATGGCACAAACAAGGCAGAAATTCTATCTCCCCAGCTACACCTTCATAGAAGATGGCTCCGCTCTCTGACGGGACTGCTCGGGCTGTGCATAATGCCAACAGAAGGTGGGCTAATGCTAGAGGTGTGCTTTGGGATCTGCAGGTGCTTTGTTCTGGAAAACAACCCCCCAACTAGACACATCTCTGTGTCTCTAGAGTCTAACCTCTGGCTGGCCTAGGCTTTGGAAGCCACAGATACAAGAAGCGGGGAAAGGGAGGCAGTGAGGTCTTCCAGGGCGCTGAGGAGGTCTTAGAGACGCAGCACCCTGAGAAATAATGAGAAATGATGGTCATCACATGAGGGAAAAATTCAATAAAAAAGCCACCACTGGGGAAATCCAATGGGAACTAAATGATCACAGAATGGCATCTCCTGAATATATATTCAGGCAATAAAGCTCAGACCCCAGGGAGAAGTTCTAGACACTTCTCTCCATCAATATGCAGCTGCTGAAGGGAAGGTGGGCAGGACCAGGCTCCCGAGGGGCCGACCTTCATCTGCATGGAGGTAGCAACAGAGAAAAATGATCCTGCCCCCAAATGCTGACCACGCTTGCTCAATTACTCAATTTAAGTTGTTGGGTTCTTTTTTTTTAAAATAAATGTCTCTAACTGACAGCAGCATTTTGAAAGCAGGGCCAAGGGCAATTAAATTTGGCACAATCAAAATTTACATAATTGTTCATTTCATCCTGTCTTCTCTGAGCACTTGTAAGCCTCACCAGTTTTTAAACAACGAGGGGCCTAATTACAATTCAATGGGACACCTGCTTCCAAGGCTGGCGGCAGCTGCCTTGCTTTGGGCTATTCTGGGTTGGTCCCGACCCCTGTGGTGGTCAGTTGACAGGGAAGCTGGCGGAGCAAGGGGGAAGAGCCTCAGAGTTGAAGTCCAGCAGGTATGGATGGGAACACCAATGACGGCACTGCTGCCTTCACTGAGGCCTCAGTTTCTCAATCTGTAAAATGGACAACTCCCTGCCTCCTCCTGTGGGGAGCTCTCCCTTCCCACAGGGACAGGAGTATAACTGGAGCCCGCTAGCTGCTGCCAGGCTGGGCATCAGAAGACGGGTCCCCGTCAAGAAAGCAGGCAGAGAGGAAGCAGAGGGACAGGACGTAGGGCCTTGCACAAACGAGGCTGGGGTTCCCGCTGCCCTCGGGCGACAGGGCCGCAAGAGCAGTCCATGGTGTTTTCTATAAGAACTGGTCTCCAGGGCAGGGGGGACCTTTGGAGAGGATCTCTTGGGGAGGGGGAGATGTGGAGGATGGGGACAGGATGTTCCTTCCCTGTCTTAAATGGATGGGGGAAATGTCAACAGGCCAAGGAAAAGCCAGTGCAATGCAATTTGAAATAACTCCATTTCTGTGCCTTCACAGGCGCCCCCAAGCTGCTGGGGCCTGGGGGGAATGTGGGCCCGGGAGCAGCGTGCCTAGTGAGAAATGAGACCAAGGTTGCCCCTCCTCCCAGAGCCATCCCGCAGGCTCTGTGCAAGGCTGGCGGCCCACCCGCGGCCACTGGCAAGAGTCAGGAAGACACTCCTTCCTGTACGGTGCTTCCCAGCCTGTCGACAGAGAGAAATGGTCCCTGGGACCCACGATGGCCTGATAACTGCCAGCTCTGTTTTCAGAAAAAGCCGCAAGGAGAAGACTAGTCCGTGAATGAGTAAGCGGTGCACCCTGGGAAGAGGTGTGAGTGAGGGACGGCATCCATTTTCACTGCATGGGTCAGGGTAACTTTCCAACACACAGGTGATGTTTTTCTCTCTCGGACAGAACAAGCTGGTTTCTTGTCCTAAGACCCGTGACAAAAAGCTCGGGAAACATCAACAATGTGCACCGACACAGAGCATGTCAGACAAGAGACAGACGTGCCACCTCTCATCCCTGCTCTTAAACTCAGGATGCCCTCACGTCACCACCGCGGGCAGGGGCACTGGGGTCGCTAGTTCTCTGGGACGGAGCCTTTGCATCTGATGCACCCCCGGGGTCTCCCAACCCAGTGTCCACGAGTGGTTCAGAACGGGCGTCAGGGTCTGCTGGAATCCGGCGAGGGCTCCTCAGTGCACACTGCCGCTGCCATTAGGGAAGGCCTGCGGGTCAGAGGTCAGAGTGCTGAGAGGAGTAGCAGCAGCAAACGCCTACCTTGCAAAGCACTGTTCTGAGCCGTTTTTATAGTTACTTGTCTAATCCTCCCAATAAGCCTATGAGGCTAGTACTTTAATGTCCCCATTCTGGGGATGGAGAAACTGAGTTAAAAGAGGTAAGATAAGTGGCCCAAGGCTAAGAGGTGGGAGAGCTGGGATCTGAACCCAGGCATGCCCCACACTGAACTGAACTATCTCCTTCAAGTGACAGTGTGAAGGCTGTGCTGCCTGGCAGGCGGGGATGGGTGGGGTGGGGTGGGGAGGAGGACAGTCCTCTGAAGAGGTGCAGCCTCTCATCTAGGTCAAGGGGAGCCCAGTCTACAGCCAGAGGGCCTGCGACGGAGAGGCTCTGCCCTACCTTCTCCTCTTTCTCTCTCCCTAGGCCCCTTGCAGGCACCTCTGAGTTCTGCACCAGCACCCACTTCTCCTACACGTTGGGAAATACGGCCCTGTAGTACGTCAAATTTCCCCCTAGAATAACAAAGTTTCCAACAAAAGAACAAAGACAAAAAGGCATTGCTCAGGGGTGTTACACCACCCAGGGAAACACGTCTGGGTCACAGTTAGGATCCGAGGACCCAATTTGAACTGGTTTCCCCAGAGCAGAGGTGTCTTTGGAACCACAGGGTAGAAGGTGACAGGTGATACATTGTGTGGAAGCCGGAACTGTCCCCACATCCTGGGATGGTCAAGCAGGACCCGTTACTCTGTGGACCCAGAAGGTCATTACTCCACGGGAAGGTACTGCCCAGTGCTAAGTTAACACATGGCATCGTGTGACAGGGTTTTAAAAATCAAACAACAGGAGGGAAGTGACAACATGCATCTTGAAAGGCTTAAGTTTTCATACATGATTGTTACCACTCTCTGCAAGACTTGTGAAACCTCAAAGAATGTTTTTTTCTTTCCATTTCCAATAACTCAGGGTCACGTCTGTAGTGTCAGATACAAGTTCTGGAGATGAGAAACTTTAAAAACATTATTTACTGGATGTTTTCCTTAGGACAATGTTCTTTATAAAGAGTGTTCTATGTAGCCCTGGCTGGATAGCTCGGCTGGTTAGAGCGTTGTCCCAAAGTGCAGAGGTTGCTGGTTTGAACCCAGTCAGGGCACATACAGGAGCAGATCTATCTCTCCCTTCCTCTCTCTGTAAAATCAATAAAGTAAACATAAAAAAAAAAGTGTTCTATGTTGATCCTAGCATTAAGATAGAGGGCTAGAGGAGGGGGTGGGATTTCCCCTTGTCAATCCTTCACCCAAGTATTTAAGTATTTAAATTCTTCACTTGTTTCTAATATGAATATGCTGTAACAATCTAGAGTTGATTTTAATTACTAACAAAAGCAATACATTGAGGGCACAGCTGGCATATGGCCCTAACCAGCTCCCCCAAAGAGAGCTATGTTGTCAGAAATGACAATAGACCAGATTTTTAAAATAATTGACATGCAAATTGCAAAGTTCCATTGGATAGTTTGGGGAATAGAATGGTTGATTAGATATGACAGTGAAGTGAGTTGGGAAGAAATGAAACAATGAGAAAAAATGAAATATAGTGAGTAGAATTAAGCCAGGCATTAAGAAGGTCAGAACAAGGTGATGGTTTCAGCCCATGGTGTATTACACTACACCTTCCGTCCTAACACAGAAATGTAGGGTTAGCAGACCATATGGATTGCATGCTAATGATGACATATGCCTACACAACTGAAAATGAGGGTTAAGATATGCTTAGACATACAGAGCAACAGGAAGAAAGGAAGATGTGTTGTCAATTTAAAGATGCACTCTTTCTGTTCATTCGATGCTTTCAGATTAGACTTGAGCTTATCTTTCAGAAGACATACCAGTATTTCCTGGGTCAGATCTGAAATGAATCTAATCTGAAGAGAGGGGAGGATGGCCGTGTTCTCTGGGTGATTGACATCCAGGCATTTTCCCTCACTGGAGGGCCGACCGGATGGGGCAGACACACTAGGGACACAAGGAGGCATGAGGTTCAAGCTACCAGAACACACAGTGCCTCCTTAAGCGTGGAGAACACGGCCGGTGGGGCTCAGGCTGGGCAGCCACAAAAACCAGGGCAGACATTTTTGTGGAAAAAAAGCAGGGAATGAATGGAGCGTTAGAAGAACTACCTTTAAGAAGCGGACATGACGTCCCTGTAAAAGGAGAGGAGAAAAACTGCTAGGTTAGCAGAAGACATGCTAGATACACAGGAGAAACAGTCCGTGCCGTGAGAAAAGTAGCAGAGCACCACACACCACGGGTTCCACCTACATCACAGATAGAAGGCATGGAGGAGAGATGACCCAAGACACAGCCTGCGCGTCAGGGAGGGAGGGAAGGGGGCCTTATATGGAGGCTGAAGGGTGAGAGTCAAACCGCATGGACCCACGACCCCTTTCTCTTCTTCCTTGCGGCATTTATGTGGCCACACATGGCACCGTGTCGACAGTTTCACACAATCCTGTATGTTTCTCTGCTTTTGGTCAAGACATACGATGGAGCAATGGGGGATTTGGTTAATCAAGTGTCTGAGGCAGGACACAGCTAGTAACCTAATCACTTTATACACAGACTGCCATTATCCCATCAATGAGCACGAACCGCAACCCATTTACTATTGAAACTACTTCTAACAAAATCTGTCCTTTCTTTTTTTTTGTATTTTTCTGAAGCTGGAATAGGGGAGAGACAGTCAGACAGACTCCCACATGCACCTGACCGGGATCCACCCGGCACGCCCACCAGGGGCGACGCTCTGCCCACCAGGGGGCGATGCTCTGCCCCTCCGGGGCGTCGCTCTGCCGCGACCAGAGCCACTCTAGCGCCTGGGGCAGAGGCCAAGGAGCCATCCCCAGCACCCGGGCCATCTTTGCTCCAATGGAGCCTCGGCTGTGGGAGGGGAAGAGAGAGACAGAGAGGAAGGGGTGGGGTGGAGAAGCAAATGGGCACTTCTCCTGTGTGCCCTGGCCGGGAATCGAACCCGGGTCCCCCGCACGCCAGGCCGACGCTCTACTGCTGAGCCAACCGGCCAGGGCCAAAAATCTGTCCTTTCTTGATGATCCAGATCTTCAGTATCTTGGAGTGCCCACGATGACTGGTGAAACAACCAGGTCAGGCAGCAGGTTAACCGAGTCATGGCCGACTGAATGCCAGGTAACCGGGTTTTGCTTTTCAGACACACTTCTTTTACCTTTCAACTTGTGTCTAAAATAACCCAGCATCACGTGATACCTTCACTTGCTCAAGTACTAATGTGAAAGTAAGCTAAAACCTGAGTGGAGAATTCCACATGAGCAGCCATGGATAAACCCTACAAGTTCATACACGTGGGAGCCACAGCCCTGGGAGGAAGTCCGAGAGAGAGGCCGAGTTTCGGAGCCTACATCCCACAGCCCGAAAGGGTCACAACATCCCGAGCCTACCCAGAGAGAAGACCGAGACAGACAAAGTAGACTTTCTACTTGGAAAGCTTTGTCTACAACAAGGGGACACTGGTCAGATTGTGAATTTTACATCTCTCTCAAACAGGTGCAGATAGATTATCTTCCATTCCATTTTATAATTATGGTCTTTGAAGTCTGTAATCACAAATATGTCTATAATTATTCTCAAAATAGGCCATTTTATTTCAACCCCAAAGCTCTATTTTAGGCTGCAGATCTTAATCCATGTCAAGATTAAAGGGAACGAACAATAGCAATGAAAACAAGTCTCTTGGAGTCTCAGTGTGGGAAGAACCTCAGGGATTAACCTGGCATTTCTCCTGCACCTTTCGGACAGCACTGCCAATCTTTTCTCAGAGACCTGCACGTACAGAGGACCTGGGATTGGCCGAGATGCCCTGAGACATACATGACGTGGCTTTGGAAGGGTCCTGCTTCCAATGCCACCTGCAATAGGTCGCCTGCTCCTGCAGGGAGACAAAACTCTAGCAGAGCCACTGCCATGCAACTGCTGTGCACTGGGTCGTTATTCCTGGACTCCAATGGACCTACAAAGAACTCGAAAGCTGTTCATCCTCGGAAATGACAGACCAACCCAAACTTCCTTTTGAAAACAAATTCAAAGGCTTATGAAGTGAATCCGCCAGACTGCCCCAGGCCCTCTGCACGCATGTCCAAGAGCTCTGAGGGAAGTTGTCCAAAACCACACGCCGGGGTGTCTGGGCGGGAGAGGAGGCAGCAAAGCCCCTCTGCTCAAAGTAAAGGTGAAAAACGCAGCCGCCATTGCTGCCTCAGTGTTAACTGCCTGGGTTTCAACAACGTGCTGAAGACACAGCAACCCCTGAATTTATGGAGTCCTTAAGCAATGATATGCAATGACCCCACCTGGCTGATTGGAGGAGCTGGGAAGAGCCACGCTCATGTGTCCGTCAAGAGCACCAAAGCCACGGGTTCCTGGGCCTCACATTGGGAACTGCCATTTTGAGTTCTCTGAGGCCTCTGTGGTTCCAAGTCCTTGTCAATGCCACGTCTCATCAGGCCAGCCATATCTTTTCAGCAATGAGGTTAAACTGGTGTCTCAAAAGCTGTCCCTAGACAAAGAACTGTCCTGAACTATACACCTGCGTCAGCTACCTCACTCATCTAGTTAGCTACTGAGTATCGGCAAGAATGAAGTTCCCCATCCCCTGTGCGGGTCAGGAATCCTACCCAGGGGAAGATAACATAGGAGGTCTCACATCCCCTTTACTACTTAGCAAGTTTTGTTTTTTTTTTGACAGAGACAGAGAGAGTCAGAGAGAGGGACAGATAGGGACAAACAAACAGGAAGGGAGAGAGATGAGAAGCATCAATTCTTCATTGCGGCATCTTAAGTTGTTCATTGATCGCTTTCTCTTATGTGCTTTGACCAGGGGGCTACAGCAGAGTGAGTGACCCCTTGCTCAAGCCAACGACCTTGGGCTTCAAGCCAGCGACCATGGGGTCCTTTCTATGATTCCATGTTCAAGCCAGCAACCCCGCGCTCAAGCTAATGATCTTGGGATTTCAAACCTGGGTTCTCTGCATCCCAATTTGATGTTCTATCCACTGTGCCACCGCCTGGTCAGGCAGCAATATTCTTAAGAACAAGGTTCGTGTCTTAACTCCTCTTTATCCCCAGGGATTGTGCTTGACACAGAGTAGATGCGACACTCAGCGGCAGAAATGTCCAGAACTCCCCATTTCTGTAACCATGAGAAGTGTGAGAAAGGAGCTGCTCTATCCCCGAGAGTGACCATATCCATCACGTCTAGTTTTACCCAACTGCTAAAGGGCTCTAAGTCTACAAGGAGAGGAAGGCCCTCTGGGCTGCACGGTGGCCTCTGCCCTGGATGGCTTCTGTCACCTTCCTAGACACGTGAGCTCAGACACCTTCCCCTGGGACGTCATGGAAAGCTGGGTGAAAAGGTGGGTTCCTTGTGGGGCCTGATGTTTAGATTCCAAAGCATTCAGAGCAGGACCGTGGGGTGCTGACTCTGCAAACACGATGGTGACGCACCTCACAGGTGTGTCCAGTAAGTGAGCAGTCTTTAGATCGCACTATAACGTTTCAGACCAGTACAAAGCTTTGAGAATTATGTGAAGGTATGGCTGGGATTTGAAGTCCTTGAGACAGAGGGAAGTGGGGAGGAGAAGGGAGAGTTTTTCCCAGGGAACACAGTGAGTGCTGAGATGCACGAAAACACGGGTGTCTGCACGGAGAGGAAGGTGGTATCACAGGCAGCGGCTGGGCCAGGAAACGAGAGAGAAGGCCGTCCCACACAGAGATCTGGTCCTGCTAGGGGAGCCTGACTAAATCCCTTCTGCGCTTTCGTTTTCCCATTAACAACGATGATTTTAAACACCCCTCCCAGTCCTAATATCCTGTTACTCCATTATTCTAGGGGTCAGTAAACTTTTTCTCTAAAGGGCCAGATAGTGCATTAGGTTTCATGGGCCATGCTGTCTCTTTTGCAAAGATGCAACCCTCTACCATTATAGCATGAAAGAAGTCAATCAGTGAATAAATAAAATGTCTGTGTTAATAAAACTCTATTTAGATACACTGAAATTAGAATTTCATCTAATTTTCAAGTGTCACAAAGAATATCCTTTTTTGATTTTCTTCAGCCATTTAAAAATATTAAAAGAAGTCTTAGTTGCTTGAGGGCCATACAAAAACACTGATCCTGGCCCTATTTGATACGAACACTGGGAATGATGAAGTCTATCCACACCGTCTCCCCCATCCCTGGAGAACTAGGATTCATTTCCTTGTTAGTCAGCAGGTCATATCCTCTTGACTAGAACTTCTCAAACTTTAATGGGCACAGGAATGACCTGGGGCATCTTGTTAAAATCCAGAATCTGACTCAGTAGAAATCTAGAATAGGGTCTGGTATTCTGCATCTTTAATAAGCCCCCAGATGCTGTTGGCCATGATCATACTTGGAGCTGCAAGGATCCAGAGCACCAGGGTAGTCAGGGCTTCCCTTTTCAAGATACCAGGGAGTTCAGAATCTTGGGACTGATGTTGCTAGAGATGCCCAACCCTAATTCTTTATGGGACACAGTCCTTGAGAAAAAGAGCAAATAGCGTTATGGGTGGTGTCACCGTTACCCTAGGCTTTTCTCTTTTAGGGGGCTTTTTAACTTCTTAGGCGCATAAGATGGAGCCATAAAGACCTGTGTCAAAGAGGAGTTGCCATGACTGTGTTAGTGTCAATGACATTGGCTTTATCCTCCTTCCTTTTCATTCCTTCCCAACAGAGGCAAGCATTCTCAGTACCCACAAATCTCCTGTGGGTGCTCGTGCCAGCCACTTCTAACATTTAACCAGCAATACCCACCCATAAGGCCACCCCTGTAGCTTATAAACACAAGGCTTCTTTCAGGAATTCATGAAGATGGAACAGACAACTGGATGCACAACTTTTTTCTTAGTTTCTCAACAAAGTCACTGCCATATGATAAACGGAAAATATGCTGCCCATACTATAATACAAATGCATTCACCCTTCCTTACAGACTGATGAAAAGCTGCAGTTGCTTTCACAGGCTCCCTTTGAGTTTGCTCAGCTGAGTGGCGGGGTTAACTTCAATCGGCAAGCATGTAATGAAAGCATGAAAATGATTTCCAACACTAAACCTTGTTCTATTTCAATGTAAGATTTTGCTTCCAAGTCAGAACTGAAGTACAAAGATCAAAATACCTCTCTTTCAACTGATGAGCATTTTATAGATTTTCACCCCTTAACATCACACAGTTCAGAAAGTAATTAAGCAGTTTGAGACAGACAAACAAACAAAAAAATAACAACCCCCCCCTCCCCCCCAGAATCCGTATCAGGAACAAATAGATTTTCTGTTTAGTGTCCAAAAGGTCATTGGCTAGTACTCAGTTTCCATAGTAACACTAGCAGGCCTGATCAAATCAACAAATAGCTACAATTTATCTGAGGGTCTCCAATGAACTATTTTTTTTTCTCTCCTATCCAAACAGGAACAGTCTGAATTAGATAATGTCTTCAAAGACAACAGAGGCTTTTGGAAAACCCAACGTCAATAACGGCAAACAAAAATGCTTTCTCTTCCTACATGAACCTAGCAATGGAATCTCAGTCTGTGAATGTAAATACCTTAACTATAATAGCAATTGGATCATATTAGCTTGTTAATTAGCAATATGGATCATCTCAAAATGTTTCCACAGAATGAATAAAAGGAGAGATATATGTGATCTTTAGGCAAACTGTAGGGTCTCCAGGGTCATCCTGCTAGTATTCTTGGACCTATATGACCAACCTCACATAGCAGCTCATGATAATGGGTCATGATTATTAATTTTATTTTGGCTTCTTTGGGCTTGGACCCTGATGTGGTTCTGAATGGTCACTAATACAAAAACTGCAAAGACACAGACAACACATTATTTTGAAGGAAGTCATTTATAACCCAGCTTCAGAGTCTGACCAGAATCTAAATACAGATATAGAATACTGGATATTCTGTAGAATCTATTCAAACAAGTCTTTTCAGTAAAATATTTCAGCCATCAAACACTAGTGTCACCTATTTCGAAAATACCTGTTACAATTAATGTAGCTCCTGGGTTCAGAGCCCTTAGGTGACACATGTCCTATAGTCTCAGAGGTAAGACAACTTGTGGCTTTCCAAGTCTTCACTCCCACAGACTTTGCTCTGAGCTTTCTAACTCACCAGAAGATCTCAATATATTGACTTCACTGTGACTTCACTGTGACTTCTGGGACTATTACAGAAAAGTGTGCAGTTACAATCAATAGGCCACTCAAATACTACTGCAGCTTTGTTACATCCTTGTCTCTAATATATCGATAGTTACTTGGCCATGCAAATAACATCCTTCCTAGGGCCTGGTAACAGGCTCAGATCTAGAAGGAATCTGCTTTCTGAAATCTAGGTCTATTGAAAACAAATGATTTATAAGCCCAGGAAAAATATATTAGAAAGTCATGGGTTTTGCATGTCAGTCCCCACCCCACAGCAAACTATTCTTCATCTGGAGGGAAGTTCTAGACTAGCCCTGCCCTCCAGAAATACAATGTGAGCTACATATGTAATGCTAACTTTCCTAGTAATCTCATTAGATATATACCAAACAGGTGATGTTAATTTCAATAAAGATGTAGCTTAATACTATATTTAATACTAATATATTTATTTATTATATTCATTTAATGTTTATAGTATATTCACTAAAAGCCAATATTTAGTAATAAATTGATATAGTTACTAATAGATCAAGTATATAATTGTTATTAAATATGTATTTGATATATTTAATTTGATCCTTATTAAGTATTAATGTTAATATTTACTTAATATATTTATCAATAGTAATAAATTTATTAAATATGTATTTAAGTCAATAGATCAAGAATATTATTTCAGTATATAATCAATATAAAAATTATTATGAGTAAGCCATTTTATACTCTTCTTTTTACTGAATCTTGGAAATCCAGTGTGTATCTGATACTTATAGCACGTCTCAATTGAGACTGGCCACATTTTAAGTGGTTAATAGACACTTGTGGCCAGTGGCTAGTGAATTGGCCATTGCAGCCCTTAAGGATTTTCAAGGTAAGAGAAAATGCAGTTTATTCACGTGTTGGAATTTGGGATTATGCAACTCTTTAAAAGGCGAAAGATTTATACTATCTGAAGAGAAACCAGAGCATGGATTATGCGACTCTTTAGCTGACAATGTAGTCAAGCCACAGAAATGGACAGGCTTGGCTCCTCGAGGCTGACCTCCCCAGTGGGTCGAATTTCCGGCTTTCCTCGACCCTCTGCAGAGAAAGGGGGCTATGGGTCAGCTGCAAAAGATGATGGTGGTCTCTGAGGAGAGAATAAGACTTCTTTTGAGAGGGTCAAGTTGAGGTTCCAGGGCATGGCATGGATGACTCATGGGCACGCAGCAAGCTGGGGGTGGCACTGATACTGAGAGGGTAAGCAGAGTGGGCAGGTCCCTCAGATGGGCCAATCTCCCAATCTGGTAAGCATCCAGTTCAAACAAGCCAGAGGTGCCTCCTGTGTGCCACGAAGGAGAGGCTGAGACCAGCCGGGGAGCCCGTCTGCTGGAAACATCAAGATGTGAGAATCAGAGTTCAGCTTCAGCTTCCAGAACGCTGTGGCTGTCGGGGCAGCCAAGCCAGGGGTCTGTTCTCAAGAATGATTCCCTGACACAATTTCTAACACTCAGAACAAGCTTCTGAAACTTCTCTCAGTAGCACCTCTTTTGCATACACAAATATTGTTTATCCAAGTCTCAAAAAAGAGAAGAAAAGGTCACTAGCTACTGTATTTCCTCATGTATAAGATGCACCTCAATTCTGGGGCCCGAAATTTGAAAAAAAAAAAAGTATTACATAAAGTTATTGAACTCAAGTTTTATTCATCATAAAATTCATACAACTCCTCATCACTGTCAAAACTCCCATCCATTAGCTTGTCCTCATCTGTGTCTGATGACAAATCACTGTCTTCATATATTGCCTGACCCTCAGTTCCATCTAAGGCAGCGGTTCTCAACCTGTGGGTCGCGACCCCCGCCGGGGGTCACGACCCACAGGTTGAGAACCACTGATCTAAGGCATCTGAAATGCCACACTTCTTAAATGACTTGACAACCACTGCATAAGACGCACCCAATTTTCAGACCCCAAATTTTTCAAAAAGGGGTATGTCTTATACATGGGGAAACACGGTAATTAGAGGTAGAGCTGGGGTGTGAAACCATGATTAATCATTCCAAATTGTACAGTCTTTCTAGACTACCACAGTAAAACATTGAGTAACTTGCCCAAGTTCACATAATTGGGCAGTAGATAAGCTAGGACTTGAACCCGGGCAGCACCGGCTCCAGAGCTGGGGCCCTTAACCAGGATGCAATAGCACTTCTCCAATAATAGTGCTCAGCACAGCAGCTCACTGTGTGCTCCCCAGAGTCACTGCCACTCTCAGCCACTCTCAGTGCCATCCCCGTCAATGCCATCCCCTCCTGCTTCTGGGAAGGGACGCAATAGGACATGGCAGTCAAAATCACCCTCCAAGAGCAGTCACCATATTTCACACTTGACCAGGAACTTCCCTTTTTATAGAGCTTTGAAAGTATATGCATACTTTGGTTTATTGTACTTCACAGATACTGATTTTTTTATTTTATTTTATTTTTTTACAAATTAAAGACAAGAAGATCCTCCACCAGCAAAAAGATTACAACTCATTTTACGGCAAGGGTCTGGACCCGAACCTGCAGTATCTTCAAGGCACACCTGCATTTCCCTATACAGAGCTCACACACGTTTCAAGGGAGCCTGCAATTTAAATAGATTCATCCTGTTTTCTTGAACGCTGATACTCCAAAGAGTTGATGCTATATCATCTGTCAGCTTTCTCATGGGACATTCCATTATCACGTTCTTTTTTGACAGCATTATTCCATTACAGATAAAGCCCAAAGCAGGCTGCCTTTCAGCTACGAATATGTCTGTTTTGCTTTTTAGCTTTTTTAACATTTGGTTTTAACTTACCCTCCAGCGAAGCAGCAGATAACAGTGACAGTTATGGTCAAAAACAGGAAAAGGCTCACATGCTTTTAACTTATTCTGTTCTTAAAAAAATCTAAAACAAACAATGACAATGACGAAAAGCCTCGACCATCAGCAGAAGAGGATGGTGTAGTCTCCTCTAAAGAAAGCTGCTTGACTCTTCTAGATGAGAACTTCCAATAACTGGGACCACGTGGAGGCGACACGCCACCCCACCGGGGGTGAGGAGTTCATTTAAAGTCCATTTTAACTAGGAGAGTCACCTAAATACAAATTAGAAGCAGTGATTGCGATGTGAGATTGGAATAAGGGAATTTAGGTTTTCTGTGGTTAAACACTGGAATAGGAAAAGAGAAGAAGAGAGAAGTGACTTCTAAGCCCATCCTCGGTGCTGTCGGCAGGAGGAAGCCAGGGCCAGGGCCAGGGTCAGTGCCCCTCTGGCCCCATCTCCCTACAGGAAGCGGGACAGGGGAAGGAGTTCCGGGTTGACGAAATTGCCGTGGGGACAAGGGGCTGAGCCTTAGGAGGAAGGCTCCGCATCAGAGGAGAAGGGGACAGAGGAGGGAAAATGATCAGGGAAGGAAGAGGCGGGCTCCAATGTAAGGGCCGAAAGTCATCCTGGGACTTGCCTTACCTTTCTCCTCCCCAAGCCTCCTCCTACTGTATTGATTCGAGGACAACCCCCAGTAGGGAGGCAGGTACATTCCCAATAGCCCAGAGGGAAGGATCAGCCCTTCCCTGACTAATAAACACAACAGGAATATACTCAAGCTCACCAATAACCACAGAAATGGACACATGACAGGAAATCCTCTGGAGATGTTTGGAACCAGTAAAAGATATATGATCAGAAGATTCTCCCAACTGGGAAGTAGAATGTGACAGATAACTCCTGAGGCATAGATCAAGATGTGAATGGTCCAGACCCCAGATTTTGTAAAAGATCAAAAGAACAACATGAAAACAATAGAAGAACTGATCTTTCATATGAACAGAATCAGCAATAAAGTAACTAAACCGTACCATTTCTGTTGTGAACCTACAGCGTGACTATCCTTAGTGTTCGTGCTTGGTGTGGACTGTGTCACACCCCATACAGACGTGCTCACCTTTGAGCCTTTGATGAGGACCCTACACCACTGCAATGAGGTCTGTGCAGATGGCCCCTCAGGGGGACACTCTATTTATTCCCTTGACGGTCACTAAAACCCTGTTTTGTCTGGAGATTATTTGGTCCACTGCCAGGCACACAAAGTTCCCAATCTACAAACATGTTATGTTCCAGAAATCCATGTGAATGTACACAAAGATACATTTTCCCACAAAAACAATGTCGTAAATGCTGGCAATGCTCTCACTAATATGCCATTTCATAATAAGGCTGCACTACAGGGCACAGAACATGCCCACTTCTGAGTGCATACTTTCAACATGAACTTTTTTTTAAAGTAAAGCTTCAGAAGTAAAAAACAAAAGGCAAAATAAAAGCACCCTCTCTAACCCAGTTTCTGCAATGAGACATATTGATGATAATGATGATAAGAGCTAACACTTGTGTATAAGATTGCTTTAAGGAATTTTCTATTGACTACTTAATTTAATCTTTAAAACACTACTATTAAGTAAATACTGCTAATTGTTCCTTTTTACAGTGAAGGGGACACACAGAAAGGTCAGATGGTTCTTAAGTGGCAGAAACGAGGATTGGATTCTAGAGTCCACAGATTGAGCCAGGGGCTGGTAAACTGGGGTCCATGCTGCCTGCTTTTGTAAATAAAGTTTTATTGGAACACAGCCTCATCCTTTTGATTACAGGTTGTCTATGGTTGCTTTTATCTTACAAAGGCAGAGTTGAGTAGCTGTAACAGAGACCCCCCTAATTCATAATTACTTACTTTAAACCTTAGGCCGCAAAGCCTAAAATATTTATGATGTGACCCTTTACAGAAAGTTTGGTGAGCAAGGACCAAACCATATCCGGCTACCTCTCAGGGAAGGCAGGCCCTGTGGCCACAAGCCTCCAGGAGCAGGAGGAAGAACAGGCACCTTGATGTCCTCACCAGCGCTAGGAGGTGCAGGGGTGTGGCTGACCAGCACAAGAGTTACCACCTGCTCATATCTCAGTTAGCTTCCTTCCTCAATCTCCAAAAAGATCTGAAGCAGGGTCCACAGGTACCCCGCAGACAGGAGGGACAGGTTGCTTTATTTCTTTCTGGAACATTATTGAACAAATAACTATGTATTTTTTTTGTTTGTGACTCAGGGACCACTGGTACTTTATTTGAAGACAAAGATGGAACAGGTTAAAGGCCCCTAGACACACTGTCCGTGAAGGCTGTGGCCAAGGTTCGGGTCTGTGTTGTCTTTCAGGCAGACAGGCTGCTCTGGTGGGAGGATGCGTAACAGAGCAAGCTCATTTCTCACCATCCTGGGAATGTCCTTGGCTCCCAAGGGCTTCACTCACTGATCATTCTGTTGGCCAAGATCTTCAAAATCAACCAGCAATTTGAAATGTTTTCCATGTTCTTATTAGATGAGAATAAACACAGTGGCAGAGTTATAAATACTCGGGTGTCTTTATTATCATGTTTTCCTTTCGTCAGATGGAATGACTTTTGATTTCTGGGGAAGGATTTAAAAACCACATTTAGTGAACTCTTTCTAGAAAATGGAGCTGGAGGTGCAAAGACGAAACCCTAGTGGCTGGCTGAGCAATCCCACTGAGCAAGCTCTGGTCCTAAAAGGACCGGCCATCATGTTGTGTTCCATCCAATTGTGATTCATCACTGATCTTTAAATTAAAGAAAGAAAGGACTCAGCTGAATCAAACCGTTACCAGAGGGCGGGGAAGTCCCTCTGAGGAGTGGGTGAGGTCAGGGGAAGGACTGGTAGGATGGAAAGCCAGCCAGGATGGCAATTCTATGGAGAGGACACAGGAGGGAGGCTGCAGACAGTGGGAAGCAACCAGACTGTGGCTGGGGACTGGGAGGGAGTGAACGGGGTGGGGGCTAAAGGAAGCCCCCCCAAATTGCACCCCAATCCCTAAATGGTACTCCATTTGGGAAGGCAGGCTGTCACCCAGAAGTCCTCAAATGTTGACATGGTGTTCCTGCCCCAATGGGCGCATCACTTCCCAACAGTTTGGCACTGGGGAAATCCTGCAACCATCCCATTTATAAACCTCGGCAAGAAGTCGTTGCAGGAGTAAGCCCCTGCCTGAAACCTGACCCGCACACCCCATTTTACAGGCAGTTCTCATTCTCCACATCTTTTCGACACCATCATCTTGGGGCTTTCTGCTCAGTCTTCCTGCAGTGTGTTTTACAGATGCTCTAAGTAAATGAACTAATAGAATTCCAGTAAAATCTAGGGAGTACAAGCTGGAAGGCAATTAAAGAAAAAGGAGGAATGCAGTTCATGCATGGAACTCAGTGAGCTCCGAGCTCGGAACTCTGGGAGCTGGAGAGCTGACACTCAGCCCCCTCCCGCCACGGCTCAGCGGACACACCCTGTCCGGCCTGATGCCACCCGCCACTGGGCTGGTGCTTCACAGCCACATGCGCAGCCCTCCCAGGACAGACGACAGTCACCAGCATGACACACACACACGGCTGCTGACCAGCCTCTGGAGAGATGCTGCACTTCTAGCCTCAAGCCCTCTGGCCCAGGTTTTTTGGGGGTTTTTTGGAGTTTGGAACTCTGACCTCCATAAGAAAGCTGGACTCGCTGCCCAGAAAAACAGGAAGGCTACTCACCAAGAAGCGCAGAAATGAAGCGTTAAAAGTGGGTTAATGTTCCTCCGGCAGCAAAGCCCAGTCCCAGACACTCCTGTGAGTGACACCCTCGTGACGCCCCAAAGCTGTTCCTCCTGCTAATGCGTTCCCCGCCCCTGGATTGCTAATGACCAATATGACGTTGTGATGTTTAGTAAGGGTCTTTTTAGCTCCTCGGGTCTCTCCCCTGATTGGGGCACCCAGTGTCCCTAAACTCTCTCTAGGATTCGCCTCTCATAGGATCGCTGTGACATTGGGACGGGGTTCCTGTCCACAGTGGTGGGGCATAGGGGCCAGCAGATAAGCAAGTGAAGAAGGAAGCAAACAAGAAAAGGACTATTGCTGGCACAGGTACTGGAAGCGACCTCAACCCTAATTAATGTTCATCCCTGTGGGCCTCCAAATATGTGAAGCTTCTTTGGAAAGAACATATCTATGTTCATACATACATATATACATATATTCCTCTTTCTTTTTCTATTATTTTTAAAGAGCGGAGATTGCAAGCTGGTTCCCATTGGCTGAATCCTACTTGTGCCTAAAGCAACAGATGTGTGTTTGACTTACCCAGAGTTCAAGTTTTAATTAGCTGCTAATGTGAAAAGAAATCTAAACATATCATATAAAAATGTGGGGGTTTTGCCTCTCTTGCAGAACCAGACCCTCACTTGTGCACAGCAGTAGCCCTCGGGTGCCAGGCCACAGAGGCGGCACCTTCCGACAAAGCCTGGCTCACCACTCACCCCAGTCCCCACTGCTCCCTATTGTCTCATCAGGCCTCAGGCCGGCTCTTAGTGGCCATTTAGGTATATTATCTATGACTCATTTCAGCCATCTGTGCTCCTGAGGGCATCATTTGCAATCAGTATCCACTTTCACCAATTACCAGTTTAACAAAACACTGGACTATTTTTTTTTTTATGTTTTACCTTCTTTGGAATTCCTTTTATCTGGATATGACCTATACACTTCTTTGGAATGAAAGCTTGTCTGGGAGAAGGAAACAAGAGAAGGAGGGAAATAAGACCAGCCTTCCCTGCGTGTCAGTATTTTAATCATAGTTGAGCAGCTACTGGCACTCTTGTGCGGGTACGGGTGCATTTGGTCGGGGTAGGGGAATTCCAGGGAGTTCCCATAGCCCGAGGAAGAGAAAGATTCAAAAAGGACCTGTCCAGCTCTGGCCAGGTTGCTCAGTGGATAAAACATAAAACATCGTCCTAGCATGCTGACACTGCAGGTTCGACCCCCTCCCCCCAGTCAGGACAGGTATGAGAAACAACCAATGAGTACACAACTAAATGGAACAACTAAGTGGAATGTGTTATGCTTCTCTCTCTCTTTCTTCCTCCCTTCCCTCTCCCTTCTCTCTCCCTTCCTCCCTCAAGTCAATGGAAAAATTAAAAAGAAAACAAACAAACAAACAAACAAACAAAAGAACTGGCCAGTTCCACAGACTGAATCGGCTATTCTATCTAGTCCCCGGCAAGCGCAATGCAGGTGATGAGAGAAGCAGCAAAATGGAAAGCTGTGATCTGGAACTAAAGGCAGGGGCTCAGAGAGAAGGGGTCCATTAGAAGCTGAGAAGTTTGGAAAGAAAAGAGAAGTAGGGTTAGAGAGGAGGAAAAAAAGAGAGCAGTGAGGAAGAAGAAGGGATAACAGAAAAAGGAAGAAGAAAGAAGGCAGATGACCCTGGGACAGAAGGCAAATACAGACACCCAAACGGAAGAAAAGGAACAGCCTGCCCCAAAATTAAGACACCAGCGTGGTCAATCAATTACACCCAAACAAACTCCCAACTTACGACCAAACGACCTCCCGCCATCTGGAGGCGTAAGGCCCTTCCTGCTACTGAGAATATGGCATTCGGAATCCTGCCCTTCTCCCCAAGACATTCAAACCAATTTCTTACACAGAAATTGTAAGAAATTTTTCTAGGACACTTCCAGGATCCACTCTCTAAATGACAATAGATAAATGTCAACAGCTTGCGAAGGAAGGTGATTCAGTGACATTTACAGTTTTGAATAAAGGAACAGATCCTCATTCAAATTACATTTCGCCTTTCAGCAGTGTGACCACAACAGTCTGGCCCTGCTGAAGGGACACTTCCTCCAGGAAGGAGTCCAGTGGTTTGGTGGGGGTCCTTACCTCGAATTTCTGCCTGAGCTCCATGTTTCCTTCCTCGTCCCCTTCCGGAATGGGTACGTTGTAGTATTCACCTTCTTCTTGGTTAAGCAACTTGTACCTTTCAGAGACAAGGGAGAGAAGAGGTGTCAAGACCCCAGGTGCAGCAATCGTCTCCTTCCACCTCTCGCCCCTGCAGCTTCGGAAATGCGTCCTGCAGGGAGATGCCAGCCAGAGAAACACAGAGTCGAGGGTCGTTTTAGACCTAAGTCAGCTTGTTTCTTAGTCTCTGAACGTGCTGACATTCTGAGACTCCTGGCCCTTGGCTGACACAGACACAGTACCCGTGGGCTTCCTTACCAGCCACAGGCCGGCATCTTCATCAGCTCCGAAACGCCGAAGGAAAGGGATCCCATGAAGTCGTTCCTTGTTGTCCGATCCCAGTCCCAGATTTCTATGGACAGTCGTCGGTCTTTATCGGAAGGTTTTAATTTGCTACAAATGAACACACAGACAGACATGGTGTCTCGGTCATGGTTTCCTGGGTTACCCCAGGCTCATGATCTGAGCTTGAGATTCAAAAATCAAAAGTATATTCCGTTCTCTTCCTGAGAATCCCCACTGCCAACAAAGTACCAGCCTTCTGGCAACCAACGCTCTAGACGAGGGGTTAGCAAACTATGACCCACTGCTTGTTTTTTTAAATAAAGTTTTACTGGAACACAGCCATTTGTTTGCATATCATCTACAGCTGCTTTGACTCTAGAACAGCAGAGCTGTGTACCTATAACAGAGCCTGTATGCCTGTAAAGTCTAAAATAGTCACTCTCTGGCCCTTTACAGAGCAAAGCTTGCTGGCCTCGGTTCTATATGACCGAGAGAGACCTTGATGGTTGTCCATAGGTAAACGGCCACCTGTGCTCTAGTCTACAAAGGGGATCACTTGTTTGTGCTTGGCTTCAGTCTATGCTTCCTCACCCCTGACTTACTTATGCCATTCCTTCCTCCCATTAACTCCTTCCTTCTTTCCCATCGCTCTCTCTGAAATCCTGTATTCCTTCAAGGCCCATTTTAAATGCCACTTCCTCCAAGAAGTCTTCCTTGCTTAAAGGTAAGGATGATCTTCCCATTTCAGTGGCAACAGTAGCATCAATGTTACTCATTTATTCCACGTTTTAAAAGTCATTATTCAAATTCTTACCCTTCTTACCTTACATCACCCCCTAACCCTCAGAACATCCTCAGTTCAGCAAGAGGTGGGACACATTTTACTTTTTTTAAATTTTTATTTTTACTCCTTACCTGTTTTTATATAGTCTATAACATAAGAGAGTTTTTGTACAGAGTAGACACTGATAATTATTTGGGGCCAGCATCATGTAACTCTTGGTCAACCAAGTTACTGTCCATTAAACAGGAGTGACAACAGCTGCCCCCGAGCAGCAGTCTGGGAGTCTTAGGGGTGAAGCCATGTTTGGAGGCATTCATGACAAGCCCCCCTCAGTCTCTAACGACAGGGTGGACAGCCCTGTGGTGTGCAGGGAGGGGAGCTGACCGAGAAGGGAAGACGAAACTTACAACGTGAAGGACTCGTTCCACTGCGGGTTTAGTGTGGAGCGGATGGTTTTGGTTTTTTGTTTGCTTTCATTCTTGGGATCAGGAATAAGTTTCAGCTTCACATAAGGGTCTGAAAGTCCATTTGGATCCATGGGGATTAGGTTTTTTGCGTCTTGTACTGTGAAGAGAGAAGGAAGGTTAAATGTTATATATATATATAAAAGAGAACTGACCCATAATGCCCAGTGTCAGCACTATGCTGAATGAATCACATGTCAAAATGGTGTTTAAGGGGAGAGGAGGTCCCAGAAGCCACTGCCCCTCAGCATGAGAAAAGCTACCTTCTGATATAACAGGCATCGTATGGGCCCTTGTGGTCAAGCCCAAAGATGCAGTATCAACCTGGACCAGAAGCATCAGTGACGTCTGGTGCCTGTTAGAAAACCAGAAACCTGAGACTCACCCCAAACCTGCTGAAGCAGTACCTGGAATTTACGGAGATCCCAGGTGCTGTCTGCAGCCCTTCTCCAGGAGACTGGTGCCTACGCCCCACCCCCAGCAAAGCAATCAGCTGATCTCATCCGTGTACTTAAGCTGACAGAACGACTCATCTCTCTTCTTTGTAAAGGGTGGTGATTTTAACTGGGCCGTATGTTGGAATCGCTTGGGAGGGGATTTACCACGCCAATGCTCAGAACTGAATGGGAGTCTCTGAGGGGTGTGGCCCAAGTATTGGTTTCTTAAAAGCCCCCCCCCCCCGGGTGATTCTACAGTGCAGCAGGGGCAAGAGCTATGGGTGTACAGACACGTGACGCAGAATATGCCGCACAGGTAGGTGTGCTTAAGGCTTACTACATCACGTACAGACCCACAGATCAGCAGCACCTGGGACATCACCTGCTCACTCATTCAACATGTAGACAGGTCCCACCCCAAAACTACAAACTCAGAATTCTCACTTCAACAAGACCCCCAGGTGACTCCAATGCACATTCTAGTCGGAGAAGTACCTACTCATCCAGGACTCCAAAATAACGAGGAGGAAAGGCCGTTTCACTCACTGAGGGAGCAATGCTCAAAGATGCAGTGGGCAGAGCTTATTCCAGCGGGAGTAGCTAAAGCCACTGTGTGTCAATAAAACAGGCCATTATCCCTGTGACGAGAGGGGACAAAGGCTTTGACTCCACATGTCTCCCTCCACAACGTTCCCCAGCATGGCTGAAATTTCCCATCATCAGAGTCTCTACTTCACCAGACACCACAGGTACACATCCAACTGGGACCGGGCTCTTGAGCCCAGCATGTCACTCAGTGGCCCCCGGACCAGCAGCACAGGTGTTACTGAGTCAGAACTGTAGGGGTGGGCCCAGCATGCTGCGTTTACCAAGCCCCTTGGTGGTTCTGATGCACAGGGACGGTGCAGAGCTGCTGCTCCAGCCTATTAGGATAGGTCATGAGCAGAATTTAATTGTTCAATTGAGAATATCAGAAGAATTTTAGGAGGTGCTGAGTTGGTAGTAGGCAGGGAGAGAAGAGGGGATGGAAGGATGGTAAAGATGTCGGGTTTGGGGGCACAAATGGGGTGGCAGCATTGCCCATACTTGTCTGAAGACACAGAGTGACACCTGCTGGTCAACAGCTGTATATTCTTCTTTCCTGGAAGTGTCAGCACAGAAAGGTGACAAAGGGGACCCTATTCAAATGGTCTGAGTAGGGGGCTGGTTTGGGTCTACCAGCTGCAGTGAAACTGAGCAGAGGTTCCTCACAGTCTATTTGACCTCCTGAGAATTTCCCCCATGAGACAGTATCCACCCTGACCCCGTGGGGGCTGGACAGGACAGGTGTGAGCTGTGCAGCTCAGCACAGCTGCCTGTAGTTCCTGCCTCCTTCCCCATGTGACCCCAAGCGCTAAGAAACGCACATTCACAAGCTTGTTTCTTGATCTAAAAAACAGAGGCATATTTCCAGTGGCACAGGATTGCTGGGAGAATTGAAATTAGGTACTGTGTGTTTTATGTAGCTGGTGACTTGGAAAATGGAGGAGGAAGAAAAAGATTCCATGATGTGAATGCTCACCACGCCCTAGCCACCATATTTTGGACTCATCCCCACTCCCACAATTTCAAAATCTTCAGTGGGGTAGGTGGCCTCCAGGAGACCTGGCTACCAGAGAATTCCCCTACGCTCAGGCAGAAGGTGATTAATGCGACACAGAAGAACCGGTCTCCTAAAACACTGAGCCAATAAGTATCACAAAGATTAAAACTTTGAATATAAAAAGAAAGCTCCCCCACAAGGAATTAAAATGAGCCAAAGGTCTCCAATAAAGCGCTGGAATGAGAATCAGATCCTTTCCATACGGCAGAAAAAGCCCCGCAGGTCAAATATGAAGGCTACATCTCAGGTAAGCTCATGGGGAACCATCAAGGCCGCCAAGCATTCTGCTGATTGTAGAATAACTGTGGGTGTGGCTCTATCTTCTTCACCTTACAGTCCTGACAGCCAGCACACACGAACCCACTTAAGGCTGATCTCTCCTGAACGATGATAAGTTCAAATCCCAAAAGGGTTTAAAGCTCTGGGCTTTCTACGGGAATATTACCATTTAAGCTGAGCATTTAAAGAAGTTATCAATTCCAAATGTCACTGAAGTAGACAGTGAGTCCAAATTTCAAATTCTTATTGCACAGAGAACAGCACGCCAGAGTAGCTGAATTGGGATTGGGAGCAACCCCGTTGGGGTCCCAGAGCTCAGAATGCGGGCTCTGTGGCCAGCCTGCCTGCATTTGAATTTGGGCTCTGCCACTTCCTGGTTGTCTAACTGGGAAAGACAGTTAACCTCCCTGTGCCTCAAGTTTCCTCATCAGGAAAATCGTGCCTCACTGTGACTGTATAGGTTCATATGCACAAAGTGCTTAGAACAGCGACAGGTGCACAAAAAGAGCCCACTGATTATAATCATTGTTGTTAATACAAGTTCCTGGCACAGACAGAACCTGAAGGGATGTTCAGAACTGGACTGACAGCTTATGAACTGGCAAGCAAATGCCATGAAGAACAGCAGCATGATGTGTAACTTTTCTAATGTGTTTGTACTGTGTGCTGCCAGCAATGTCTTCAACCAAGAAGCAGGAACAGGTGTGGGAAGCTGGAAGCAGGAAGCCTGAAGAGAGAAAGAGGAGAAAAAAAAAGTGGACGAGGAGAGAAAGGGCTAGAAGGCAGGAGAGAGAAAGAAGGGAACATGCGCCCTGGCCGGTTGGCTCAGCGGTAGAGCGTCGGCCTGGCGTGTGGAGGACCCGGGTTCGATTCCCAGCCAGGGCACACAGGAGAAGCGCCCATTTGCTTCTCCACCCCTCCGCCGCGCTTTCCTCTCTGTCTCTCTCTTCCCCTCCTGCAGCCAAGGCTCCATTGGAGCAAAGATGGCCCGGGCGCTGGGGATGGCTCTGTGGCCTCTGCCCCAGGCGCTAGAGTGGCTCTGGTCGCGGCAGAGCGACGCCCAGGATGGGCAGAGCATCGCCCCCTGGTGGGCAGAGCGTCGCCCCATGGTGGGCGTGCCGGGTGGATCCCGGTCGGGCGCATGCGGGAGTCTGTCTGACTGTCTCTCCCTGTTTCCAGCTTCAGAAAAAAGAAAAAAAAAAGAAAAAAAAGAAGGGAACATGCAATGGCAATGTGGAGCCAGAGGTGGCGAGAGAGCTGCCCTGCAGGTGCCACTGGGACTGGATACACGAGGGCTGGGTGTCCACCTCCGCTGCGCACTGGACACACCTGGGATGTTCTAGTGACTACTGATGCCTGCTCCCCCCACCCCACCCAGAGAGTCTGATTTAATTGGTCTGGGCTGAGACCCAGGCATTAGCATTCAGTAAGCTTCCCAGCTGAGTATTACATGGAGTCGTTGAATGCACCTGCTATCGTTCTCAACGTGTGGTCCCTGCACTGGCATCACCCGCATCATGAAGACTCAGACCATCATTCACGCTAAAGAAAAAGTCTGCTCACTTTTTAACACTCAACATTTAAAAATGTACCACTCAAAATTGATCACTATGGTAAATGGAAAACCAAGATTGTCTTCCATAGAGAGTAACCACAAAAATAAATACAATGGAAAGCCAACTGGTGCTCCTTATTTTTAGATGATAAGTTGCCTGAGACTGCTCTTGGTTACAAAGGGGAAATTAACAAGCCTTTTGAAGTGTTAAGAATATTCCAGCCCCAGATGAGAGTCTTCTCCTAGATTGAAAGACAATTGTAAGGGGAGTAACTTTCTCACCATGTAATTTAATGCTTTTTAATGTCAGTTCATTACCTTCAGAAATCATCTCAAGTAAGACCCAAAGTCATAGTCCATTGGTAGCCCCACCCCATCCAGGGGACGTATCCTGGGGTGAGGGACACGCCAGCACTGAGCAGGGAAGGTGTGGGGCATGTCAGTCTATGAGTGCCGGTAGGTCCAAGAGCAGACCCAGCACGAGCCCCATGGCTCATTTCTTGCCTCTCATTTCTAGATCAGTGGTAGTCAACCTGGTCCCTACCGCCCACTAGTGGGCGTTCCAGCTTTCATGGTGGGCGGTAGCGGAGCAGCCAAAGTATAAATATAGATTTAACTATAGTAAGTTGTTTTACAAAGATTTATTCTGCCAAACTTAGCGAAAATCCGACATAAAGTACTTGGTAAGTAGTTATTTTTAAAAAAAATGTTTTTATAATTTTTAAATCATTTTTAGAGAGGAGAGAGAGAGGGAGAGAGAGAGACAGAGAGGGAGAGGTGAGAGAGAGAGAGAGAGAGAGAGAGAGAGAGAGAGAGAAGGGGGATGGAGCTGGAAGCATCAACTCTCATATGTGCCTTGACCAGGCAAGCCCAGGGTTTCGAACCGGTGACCTCAGCATTTCCAGGTCGATGCTTTATCCACTGCGCCACCACAGGTCAGGTAGTAATTATTATTATATGCTTTAACTTGCTGTAACTCTGCTTTATAAATTTTATAAAGTAAAGTTACTTCCCTACTTTATATATCACCATTACTGTGGAACTGGTGGGCGGTTAGAAAATTTTACTACTAACAGAGATACCAAAGTGGGCAGTAGGTATAAAAAGGTTGACTACCCCTACTCTAGAAGAACCAAATTGCTCTGACTCACAAAATTAGAACAGAAAGAAAATATCATGCTACTTTGACAAACTATCTCAAATGATTTTTTTTTGGGAGGTGAAGCGCTGTTGTGCCAACCCCAGTTCTGAAGGTAGATGGTCTCTGAACGCAGCAGCAGAGAAACAGCATGTGTCCCTTGCACTCGGTGGCTTCAGCCCTCACTGGGCCCCTCGGGCTCTGTGCAGAGGGGCCCCGGGCGGGCGGTGGAAGCCAGGCAGGCAGAGAGGACACTGTCCCCTCACGTCTCATTAGCAGTTCCGCAGCCTCTGTGGGGACACAGCTGCTGGAGGGACATGTCTGGGTCGTGGAATTTGCAGTTTAGAAATGAAAGTCTATTCTGTGATCCTAAAACATTAATAGAAATACAGAACATGAATTAACTCACCATCTTTTGGCTTGAGATGCCCATTTTGAAACGATCAGCTGTCAAGCCCAGCAAGGAGAAAAACCTAGTGCAGGGTTGAAAAGTTAACTTCCTGATAATGTGAGATATCCTTTCTGGACAAAGCCATTTCAGTGAGCTTATGGAGACTGAGAAATACCTCCGTGGTGCTGCAGAAATCCCTGGCAGAGGTGGTGCGGCCAGCCCAGGGCATGTGAGTTCTGAGTAAGCGTACAGGCACAAGGGCTGTCTCATGAGCGCAGCGGACTGGGCAGCCTTAGCCAGACTGGGGCATCTACATTAAAGGTGCCCGTGGGAAACAGGACAGCTGGCACTGAGGAACAAAGCCAGGGATTTCTGTCAAGGGCCTGCTTGGTGGGGGAAGAGTGGAGATGAGGATGCAGGTAGGTAGACGGGTGGGTGGCTGGGCTGGAAGAAGTGACTGCCATGCTTTCTGGGAGAGGCAAGCTAGACCTACAAAGACCTGTAGTCAAGTGACTGTCCATTGGGCATCTGAGGACACAGAGTGATGATCAGGCTCACGCGGACAGAGGCTGCAGACGGTGGCTGACATCTCAGAGGCAGCAATAATGTGATGGCTAGAAGCTGGGTTCCAACCTTGCTCTACCATTTACTAGCTACCTGATGTTGGACAAGTTGCTCACTTTTTAGTTTGTTCATTTGTAAAATGGGAACACTAACAGTGCTCATCTCACAGGGCTTTTGAGAGACTAAGTTAATATGTATATGCACAGCGTTTAGAAGAGGACATGGAGCAAATGAAGTGCTATGAAAGTATTTGCTGTTATTCCTAACAGTCATGTCAGTGCAACTTTGCTATCTTTATTATCACTGTTATCACCATCACAACGTCATCATCCAGTCCTCCTGTCTGGCCCAGGGGAAGGCCTATTTCCTCAGGGTGAAGACACCTAGCATATTAAAGGACAGTTCTGATACCATGGGAATTTCCAGACCTCAGGGTTAGACCCAGGGGCAGCTCTCAGTTGTTCCAAAATAGCTTGGGAT
This sequence comes from Saccopteryx leptura, assembly GCF_036850995.1. Classification (NCBI taxonomy): domain Eukaryota; kingdom Metazoa; phylum Chordata; class Mammalia; order Chiroptera; family Emballonuridae; genus Saccopteryx; species Saccopteryx leptura. The sequence continues at coordinate 164,992,755 of NC_089507.1, forward strand.
TTAAAAAGAGGCGGGGGGAGGGGGATCAATGTAATCCTTGATCTGTTCAGAATGGTCCAGATGGTCTCATGAGCCAGAGAATATATATAGCATAAATGATGGCATATAACAATAAAATAAACACCTTTGAGCTCACTACCTAACACAAGCGCTAGGTCAGGGCCAGCACTGATGAACCCACCTTGTGTCTTCCCTACTCCCACCTCCTTGTCTCCCTGTGGACTCTGAATGCACTCTGAGGTGGCCTTGGGGCCCTCTGGCTGGGCACAGGATCCCCGGAGGCACTGAAGGTTCATCCATGACACACAAACTAAAAGCTTTGTTGAGGACACAGATGAAGCTTGTCCTTTGCCTGCAGACTGCACTGGTCTGCGCTGACCCATAGTAACCCTACCCATCACAGAGTTCCTCTGCAGGGGACATTGTTCCGTGATGTGGAAAAGTCAAGTGCCTCCAAATTCAAGGACAGCCTGGCCCTTCAAATTATTTCTTTTTTTTTTTTGGCTGTAGAAAAAAATTATCTATTGTTTCATGCCCTTTTCCTTCCTCTGAGAGTGCCTTTGTTCATGGTTTCTGTTTACAAGCCAACAATAAGGCCAAAGGCTCACAACAGGGTCTTACTGCAAAACTCAGGAGTGGTCAGTGTGCTGGCCTCGTAACCCCCTCCACCTCCGTCCTGGCTTGACAGCAAGAGCAAGAGTAAATAAGATTCTAAAATGCTAACCCACCTTGTACAAAAGCCAAAATTATGTTTCCTGACGCTACAGAAAAAACACAAATTCTTCTCTGTTCGGTGACCAATGGCAAAAGAAATGTGAATGCAAAAATGCTGGGCGGTCAGCAAGTGCAGACCGTGAGTAGGGCTTAGTGTCTTATGTCCAAAGGACCCACTGTCTCTTGACGTCAGGGAACAGAGTGATGGAGGCTTCCCAACTCTATGAACCATGTCTTCGAGCAAAGCCAGAGCATTAATTTGGATAATTATTAGACAGCCGCAACACTTTCTTACAATAACTTTAGACTTGTAGGTTAATTTCTTATAAAAATGCAGTCAGATTTGAATATAAATTTAACGCCAGAGAAACCCGGTGGGTTCTTTGTAGGAGGTGTGCCTTCAGAGGGAAGGCGGAGACGGGCGTGTGTGTGTGTGTGTGTGTGTGTGTGTGTGTGTGTGTGTGTGTGTGTGACCTCTCACTTCTACCCTGACAAAGGCTGAGGCGAACCCAGGGCAGTCGGTTGTAGCCAGGCCCCACTCTCTAGGCAGCCCATGAATATGATGGTGATTGTAAGGACAGCATTCCTGGAGAGATTACTCAGTAGCAGGCACTATTTTATGTTCTTAAATACTAGTTTTTAAAAATTTATTTAATGATTTTAGAGAGAGGGAGGAAGGAGAGAGAGGAGGAGAGGGACAGAAGGGGAGAGAGGGAGACAAGGAAGTAAGAGGAGGGGGGGAGAGGGAGAGAAATATCAATTTGTTGTTCCACTTACTTATGCATTCATCAGTTGATTCTTGTATGTTTCCTAACCAAGTATCAAACCTGCAACCTGGCGTATCAGAATGACGCTCTAACCAACTTGAGTTAGCTACCCAGCCTGCACCTGGTTTAAGTTCTTTACAATAATGAGATGCTAGTCCCAAGCCCACTGGCAGATGGGGGCCTTGAAGCAGAGAGAGGTGTTATTACCAGCTCACTACTCAAAGCTAACAGGTAGCCAAACTGTGGATAGCATGTGATTGTATAAAGCCCAGCTTTTGCTTATTTTTTGGGTAAAAATAACTTGAACACATTTTGTTCTAAGTAGTAAAGTTGGCCTCAGGAAGGAGGAGATGGGGAAGTTTTCCCAGGTGAACTGGGAGAAAGGGAGAGAACTCCTACCCTCCCACAGGAGGGAGAGAGACAGCAGAACACGGAGGACTAAGGGAACACGCAGCAGTGGTGAGCAGTGCCTCAGAGGGCAGTAGGAATAAGGCGAAACGTGTAACCACATCTCTGCTTTGGAGACATCCCATAGTTAGCTAAGGGGGTGTCGCTCCTGATTTAAAGATGTGAGTGTAGTAGATTCTGGGGTGCAAATTCTGAAATCACTTAGCACATTGAGGTGTTTCGGTCACTAAGTGGCTCTACAGGCTGGGCCTCTGGAACATGCTGACATTTGCCTAAGAACTGATGGGTTAGTGCCTGAAGCAAGTACGAACATGATGACATTCAGACACAGGGTCCAAGTACGTCCAGTGACCGTCATACAGAAGAGGCCACAGAGGAAGGCTCCACCCATCCACATGCAGGAATAGTGTTTTGGTTCTCTCTCTCTCTCATCTCTTTGCTGAAGACACTAATTCTAGGACAAAACACACATGGAAAGCATAAAGAGAAAAGCGAGGATTGCAGTGGGTGTAAAGTGAGCTGGGTCAATGTGCACTAATGTAGAGATTCTTCAGATCACAAAACAAATGATTGAAACCAAAAAAATTACATTCTGCAAACTCACATAGGCCTATCCTTAGCAATCCCAAACAGTGTTCATTTCTCTCCCAACGATGCTCAAAAATATCAAGGAGTGGAACTGAACCGAGCAGGGAAAGGTCTGGGTTTACACCTTTGTTCCCTGCTACGCGAATGTCTCTTGGCTGAAGCAGGCTTCCCCACCACTAAACGGGGTATGTTGAGAAACATCTGCCTCAGCTGAGATACTAGGACATATTTCCAACTTTTCAAATAAGGTCACATTGACAGAATTGGGGATGAGGACCTGAGAGTTTTGGGGTGGTCATTATGCAGCACACCACAGGTACCATTAAGGGATTTCTTTTTGGGGTGATGAAAAATGAAAATGATCTGTAATTGGTGGTGATGGTTGTGCAATCTTGTGATATACTGAAAACCACTAGACTGTACACTTCAAAAGGGTGAGTTTTACAGTGCATGGATTACATCTCCTTGGGTACATTGATTGACAGATGTCCATGTGCCTGACTGCACCTGCTCTCTTAATCCTCCTCACTTGTCCTGTAAAATTCACTCAAATGCCCATTTTTCGGATGAGGGAACTGAGGCCCAGGGATGTTAAGTAACTACCTCAAGGTCAGGCATTTAGCAAGTGATGGAGTTAAGGGTACAACTGAGTCCTGACTCTGGGGCCTGAGCATTAACCTCTACTTGAGATTGGAAATATTGTAGGCTCTGCAGGCCACAAAGCCTCCACTGTAAGTTCTCAAGTCTGCTGTTTACGAGTTAAAGCAACCAGAGAAAATGCGTGAGCAAATGAACATGCTGTATTCCAATAAAACTTCATTAAAAAACAAAACAAAACAAACAAGCAGTGGCCCTGATCTGGCCCTCAGGCCATATTCTTAATTAACTATGTATGGTTTTAGACCAGTGTGAGATTTATTGGGATGATTACTAAGTAAGTTATGCAATGTCTAATCATTGGAGTATACACCTAAAATTAATATAATAATGTATGTCAACTGTAACTGAAAAGCAAAATCTAAAAAACAAAACAAACAAACAAACAAAACACAAGCAATGGGCCAGATCTGGCCCCAGGCCCTTCCTGAGCAGTCGATGACATAGATGTACCCTACCCAGCCACCTGCACGACACCCTGAAGAGTTTGAGAAAAAACTGACAGGAGAGCAGCCTCTACTCTCCGGTTAGAACTCTGCTTTCTTCTAGTTCCTTCTGCTTTGATCTGAGCCTCTGAGACTCTGAGCTGGTCCTAAAGCATGGGATTGAGGAGAGAGGGTCTGTCTTCTAGGAGGGACTGGAACGCCCCCTGGTCTCTGTTGTTCTCTCCTGTTTCAGCAGAACCTTCAGAGCCGACGTCACTCGGGTGGACTCAGGCTGGCTTCTCTTCCCCATTGGGCTGCCTGCCTTTGGTCTTTTTGGGGGGCAGTGGTCCACACACCTAGACAAACCTGATTTCCGCCTCTTCCCTGGAAAGTCCGATCTGGCCGCAACCTGCTACAATCTGCCAACCCCACCTCCTTAGGCAGCCACAACGGGGCCCCACCCAGGGACCAAGTGCAAACAGGGAGCACGATAAGGCATCAATGGGGCCATTCTTTAATTAGGCAATGGCTGCCTCACAAACAGGAACGAGAACAGAGTGTGTACCCAGCAGCCCCGGGGCGCAGCAAGTCTGACCCGTCAGAGGAGCGGGCATGGGAGCGGTCCGCTACTTCCTGGTTCACTGGCGGCACGCTACCCAGCCCAGTGCTTGTCCTGCTGAGGAAGCTGCCTCCGAACAGGCGAGGCAGTGTTTCAGGTGGCCCGTGGGCTGGATCAGAGGGAAAAAGGGAAAAAAACCTTTATCGAATCCCCAGCCCTCAAGCTCCGAATCAGGTGGAGACGCGGCCACACCACTGAGTTCTCGTGTTGCCTCTAGATTACAGTTTCCTGGTCACGTTACTGGGAAGAACACCCTGTCCTCCAGGTCTGTTTTCGCCTTCCTCGGGTCTCTGGTGACGCTGCTGCAAGGGAGAGGCTGTGCCTACAGGCTGCCAGTCAGACTTCCAAATGTCGACAGGGAAACTGGCAGAGTGACAGACGGCTTCCGGAACAGGATTTACCGAACGCCCTTCATGCAAGATGTTTTGGGGGCGGTCAAGCTGTCTAGAAATAGGCAGGGTTTTGGGGTTAGGGTCTGAGTTGGAGCCTCTCAAACCACCAGAGGCAGACAAGTTGGCCTGGGACCCTGCGAAGGACCAGAACTGGCAAGGCCATGGGCCATTGGGTTGGCACAGAAGGTCACCGCAGAAGGACAAAAGTAAGGTTTCAGTCGGCCCAAGGGAGTGAGCACAGAGAAGCAGGGCTCCCAAGTCACATTCCTGATGCACACGGGTTGTAACTCTGGGTGACAGGTCCACCCTAGAAAACTTCAGACCAGAATCTCTATTCTCTATAAGCCATCGACCCCTTTAACACAACCTCACAGTTTTTCTGACAATCTGAGGGCATTCACAGGCCCTGGGTTGAGTGCCTTTCCTGCATGCTCTAAGAGCCTGGCTCCCCAAGGCTCGAGAATGCACTCAGAACCTGTGCGCAAAGGGACAGGCAGCATTACGCTGGGTGGTGCCTACTTTGGCTGGGACGCAAACAGGTCTGAGAGTTGGGAGAGGTCCTGGCAATGGGGATGGAGAGCTGGCTGGAAACTGCCCTTCGGTGGGAGGTGTAAGTAGGGTGGTCTGTCCACAGCCGCGTGGCACATTCTCCATTAGTGGGAAGGTGGGTACATATGAGTGGGTGCTCACCAGTGGTCGAGTTCAGTCTGGCAAAATTAACACTGAACTGTTGCTAGGCTCGGTGAGGGCTGATTATGAACTCGTCGGGCTGATTCAACAGAACTGTTTAGCTAGGACAGTGGTTTACAACATCAAGGAGGTTAACTCCTTTGCAGATTGGCATGAAATTTCTGGCATACTGGCAGCAGTCCATGGACCTGAGGTTGAAAACCACTGAGCTAGGAGAAACAAAAAGTCACCTTCTTCTCTTACTAAGAAATTAGGCTTCCGGAACAGGATTTCCGGAAATCTACACGACTCGGTATTTTTGAGGCTCCCAAATATTGACAAGAGGCCAATAGCCTATGTTCTCTATTATTGTCATCAACATTTTAATCTAAGTTTTAGGGACACTCCATCCTCACTGGTCCACATTCACCTAGCACATGGTGGCATGATGTAGGAGCTGGCATTGGCTCTGACTGGTTGATTGTTAAGCATGTGAAATATTTAACTGCACCCAACCTATCACGTTTACTATTTATAGAACCTCAAAAGACACATTTCACACCAATGAGGCCAGTCTCCTTGCTAGTAATGATTTTGAACCCACACTGCCTACCATAGCATCTTGGTATGCACTCAAGTAACTGCTTGCTAAATACACGTCTCTCCAGGCCTTCCTTGTCCTGTGCTCTGCGTTCATGCTGCCTGTCTGTGGGCCACCTGGAGCACACCCCTCCATCAATCTCAGTGCCACAAGCCCTCACTTTGGCACAAGATGCATCTTCTCTAACCTTCCATCTACTGCCCACCCAGCCCACTGGAGTTCACCTCTACAGATTGACAGCACCTTGAGAGTAGGGGTTATATCGTAGCTTACACTTGGGTGTATCCTTTTCCCTCCTCCCCTCTCCAGCCCCAGCCCTGCCAGGTCAGCACAGGGTAAGACAAAACCTGTGAGTGCCCAATTAGATCTTGCTTCGATGAAAAGCTAAAGCATACAGGAAAGCTTGCAAATGTTTCATCTTTTGGTTGTAATACATAAAGTGTCCATTGGAGGGACTCTAAGACAAGGGAAAAAAGCTCACAGGCCGTGCAATGGAGAATAAAGGCAGGCCAAAAGGAGTCACACACTTTGTGCATTACTACTTTGAAGAAAAGATAACTGAGCCCACAAAGACTAAAGGATGTATAACATAGTTCCAGCTTTCAGGAGAAACATATCAGAAAGGGCATTTACTCTTGGGGAAAAAAACTACCATGCAGAAATCTTCAAGATTTTAAGAATAAAATACATTGAGCCTGACCTGTGGTGGCGCAGTGGATAAAGTGTCAACCTGGAAACGCTGAGGTTGCCGGTTCAAAACCCTGGGCTTGCCTGGTCAAGGCACATATGGGAGTTGATGCTTTCTGCTCCTCCCCCCTTCTCTCTCTCTCTCTCTCTCTCTCTCCCCTCTCTATAATGAATAAATAAAATCTTTAAAAAAAAAAAAAAAAAAAAGAATAAAATACAAAGATGTCATTAACAACAATGAATAATTTTTGCCTGGGTAACCACAGACTGCGATTCTGTACATGACCTGAGGTCTTGGTGCTATTTGGTTTGACCCGTTCGCTCTAATTCCACTGTGTCATGTCTGATGATGACAGTCTGTGTTGGTGAGATCCATGGAATTTCGGATTTAATCTCTTCCATTTTAGTATAACACGACCCATACGTTTGTTGTATTTGTCCCTTACCTGCCAAAGACAAAGGCAGGAAGAACAAGCTACACTTAAAATACACCTGCTCAGTCATCTCCACCCCACTACATGTAATCCACACAAAATCTGAAAAATCTGGATTCAGGGACATAAGTTATCTTACACTTTGGACCTATTTATGAAATGTTCTGTTTCATTGGTAATACTCACTGCTTGGTGATAAGAGTGTAGTTTCTGTCCCAGTAAATTCAGTGGCCACTCACCTACAGAAAAACACAAGTTGGCAACTAACTCTTCAACCTGAGTCCCTCTGGACTCAAACTCATGAAAGAACTCCCGAGGAGTATGGTATGTGGTGAGAAAGGGCAACACACGGACTTCGGGAAAAGATCTAAACCAGGGGTCCTCAAACTACGGCCCGGCCCGCGGGCCGCATGCGGCCCCCTGAGGCCATTTATCCGGTCCCCGCCGCACTTCCGGAAGGGGCACCTCTTTCATTGGTGGTCAGTGAGAGGAGCATAGTTCCCACTGAAATACTGGTCAGTTTGTTGATTTAAATTTACTTGTTTTTTATTTTAAATATTGTATTTGTTCCTGTTTTGTTTTTTTACTTTAAAATAAGATATGTGCAGTGTGCATAGGGATTTGTTCATAGTTTTTTTATAGTCCGGCCCTCCAACGGTCTGAGGGACAGTGAACTGGCCCCCTGTGTAAAAAGTTTGGGGACCCCTGATCTAAACGTTTCACTATCTTGTACAGTTAGTGGAAGTAACCATTTCTATTAAAGTTTTATAACCCTGATGTTCTGAGAGGAAATAGAAGCTGGTTGTGACAGAAGGTAAGTTCCAGATATCGAGAGATTAGTATGATTTTCTATAACCAACACAAAAAACTTATTAAGAAATACACTTAATTACACAAAAATCTAAATAAACTATAAAGAAGAAAATTAAAATCACCTACACTTCTGCCGTAAGAAAGAACCACTGTCGGCATGTTGGAGTATTGACCGCCAGTCTCTTTGCTCTGTGGATATCTAGCTTGAAATATTTATTTCTTATTGAGTTTATATCTTTGAACACAGTTTTAGATACTGCCTTTATAACATAATAAGGTGTGCTATGAAGACTTTTTTAAGGCCTAACATCCCTTATCCACCTATGTGATAACTGATTGATCCAATCCCCTGTTAGGGTTCATCTATTTAGTTAAAAATTCTTCCCCTTCATAAATAACACAGCAACTGATCATCTTCATGCTTAAATATTCCCATGAATTTCTGATTTTCTCCCCTTAGGGCACGTTTTTCGAAGTGGATCAAAAGGTACAAAGTCATTCAAGACTCTTGACATGTATTGGTAAACTATTCCCTGCAATGCTGTACCAGTCTTATCAAGGGTGTGGTGAGAAAGTGAAAAATAACATGGTGATTTTGGCTTCTCCGATTATCTTTGGGGTTCAATTTTTATTCCTATGGTTATTTGGCCACCTGTCTCTGTCTGACTTACTCCCTCTTCAAGTGTAACAGGTATTGTTCAAGTTCCTTAACAGCGTGTCTGTTAAAGAACTTTCTGACTGGCTCAGAAGAGCTCTTTAGAGGTAAAGGAATAACGGCTGTTTGTCCTACTTGCTGCAAAATGCCTTTAGATTTCATTCACCATGCTTCTAGAAACACAGCTTACAGTTTTAAACTTATCAAACACTGTTTTGCATATCCTCCATTTCTTTGAAGTTTAGAAAAATTCTTGCCCTTTCTGAGATTGTTTTCTCTTATTACTTTGTGTCTTTTTCATATTTAACTTTTAAATCCAACTGAAATTTATTTTGGTGTACAGAATGAGGCAAGAGCAAATTAATTTTTTTCTTCCAAACATTCAGACAACTTTCCCAGCAACATTTGGGGATTGAGCCCTATGGACCCCCTGGATCCCATGCTTCTGCCTGTTTACCTCAGGCCTTCTATTTTAACACCATCAGCTTGGTGCTAATTCCTGCAACACGCCTATGCCTCCAATTGTTCTAGATTTCCAACAGGTTTTAAGACACAGACTTTCCCAACCAGGTATTGTTTCACGCATCAGGGCAGTTCCACAGCTATTTGCTGTTCACCTGACATATCTCTTTGTATCTCTCTCTCTCTCTCTCTGTATATATATAAAACCTCATTCTGTTTGCCCTTCCTCCCAATCTGTTTGCTCAAATGGCTTCCTGTTCTTGTTTTTTGGGGATGGTCTATTCTTGCATTCTACATTAGTTCAGATAGAGTTTTCTCAAACAGTCTTTTGTTGTCTGTTTTCACTCCATAATCCATTTTCAAACATGTTCTCCATGATGCTAGTCCCTTTATTCCTCAGTATATATAGACATTTTCACAGGTCACGTATTATGTGTGTGTTTTCTTTCCCTGTTGATTTTCAAACAAGGAAAGCTATATCCAGACTAAGGTGCCTGCCAAAGACACTATGTTAGGTTCCCACTGGCTGCATCCACTGTCTACTCGGCTATTGGGAAACTTCCTTCCCTCACAGCTACCCCGGCACTCACAGTTGTGCGTGGCTCCTGACCCAGTATCACTGTGTCTCGTGGACCAGGTGGGATGACATCCATTTCTCTGGACATGGTCATCACAAACACAGAATCAATGGCCTCAATTTAGAGTCCCACTGACACTGAGGCTCTTCTCTCTGTCAAACCTGTCCACTGTACTTCATCCACGGGCTTATGACCCTCAGGACTTACTCCACCAAGACCAGCTGGTTCCTAGGGCCAATCCTTTTGTTTTTCCTTTGGAAATTACACTGTGTGGAATGATAAAGAGAGAACAGCATTTTGGCTGCCCCAAATTAGAGGCCCTCTGCCATAAAGGGAGACCTTTGGCTGGTGAAGAGTCTGTGTCTCTGAGCCTAGGGGAGGCATCAAGAATCTCCTGATTTCTGAGACAGGCTTTGCTGTTTCTTGGACCAGGTACGGCCAGACCACTGGTAATTTTTTTCCTAAGTCTGACCCACACAGGCTAATAGAAATGTCTCTAAGATGGCAGTGAGTGGTTTGTCCATCTCAATTGTGGGGGTCTGTTTTTTCCAAGGTCTTCTGAACTTTCCAGAGGGACATAAGAGAGGTTACCGGCTTCCTTAATTTGAGGTAGAAATCTATTGGTTTCTTAAGCAGCTCTTGGAATCCCACTGTTTCTAGAAAGCCTGGCTGATTGGAAGAGGGGTAGATTCCTCTTGAGTACTGTCAGTTTGACTCTAAGCTGCCCACCATCATTTCTCCTGGCAAACATGTCACCTGTGCTTTCTCACTGCCCCCTCATCACTGGGTGGGCAGCTTTCCAACGTGCTTCTATGGGTGAGGTCTGTCCTTTAAAGGTCAAGGCTCTGTCTAACTCAATTCTGCATTATCTTATTGATCAGTTCACCTTCAGCTCTGATTCACTAAACCTTCGGATACTCCAGATGGGACTTAAAGGGCAGGAGAGGCCGGGGCAGTGCACTGGGCAAGGAGCATGGGTCTCTAGCCTACCCTGCCTTCCACTCACCTTCTTGGGCAATCTCTAGTGAACCACGTCATCTGTCTAGAAAGCAATGGGGTGGGCTAGACAAGGAAATCTCTAAGATGCCTTCCACTTTGAGCACAAGCTACATGCAAATTGATAGGCTAGGTTTATGCTTTTGTTTTTATGGATACATTGCCTATGTCCAAAGTTGGAGGTTCCTAGCCCAGATACTAGGTGGTTAAAGGTTCTTTACATTGTCCTTCATTCTGGAAGTAATTCCTAAATTTGCAAGTGGGGGGAAGGGGAGGTCATGGGCTGCCATGGAGGGGATGATAGCTGTGGCTGCTCCTCCTCCCAGGATGGAGACACAAAATTCCCCATATAATCTTGGTGGCCTCCCTGGGCCCAGGGAGGAGGGCTGTGGTTCTGTCCACAGATCTGCAGCTCAGAGCCTGCTCTAAGATAAACATTGCTCCTCTACTACTTGGGGCTTTGTCACACAGGCTCCAGGCTCTGTCGGCATCAGGTTGGAACAGAGCACCACGTTCCCTAAAGAAGACAGAAACTTCGCAGACTCATGGGACCAGCCTGCAGCCAACATGGATATATTCCAATATGAGAAAAGAGAGGCATGGAGGCAAATAGCAGAAACGTCTGCAAGGCTGGCCTGAGGAGCAGCATCTGAACATCTGACTTAAGTGTTTCTGGCCCCAGAAGCACAGCTCTGCCCCTTTCTGGAGATACACGTTAAGTCTTAGCCCGATGTCATTAAACATTTCTCTAATCCTCTTGTTGTACTTCCATGTTCACTTGGCAGTGTTCTGAGTCCCTGGAGGTCTGCCTACAGGGAAGGAAGACATCGCCCCAGTGGATTTCTATCTGTGCTTCCCACAGGCCAGTGTTTTACATGGCAGGTCAAGAAAATGGGTTCTTCATGTCTTGCTTTCTTGGGTATCTTGACTACACTGGAGAAGCTACTCTGATCAAGTCAGTGGACACATGGACAGTTTTCTCTCTCTGTAAATTAATAAACTGACATCCTGGTGTATTGCTCAGATGGGACTGTATTGGAATTGGTCTCTAGGGCCCTGACTATCTCTGGGCAGAAATAAGAGTGAACCTTGGGGCCTTCACAATTGAAGGCCAGGATTAGCTGTGCTACCTCCCCTGCCTTGAGATGCTATGACATTTCCACATGTTAATAACTACTCCACTGCGATCTCAAATGTACAGACACTTTTTGCTGTTGTTGTTTCAGGCAAATCTAACCTATTACAAGACTAGAACTTGAAATATGCAGAGACGCAGTTCTCAAAGGTTACTGTGCATATGAATCACCTTGGAGAGCTCATTAAGGACGGAGTGGCAGGTTCCACTCTCAGAGAAGTGGATTCAGGATGTGGGGGGGGGACCCCGAGGGAGCAGGGGTCTGCACAATGAATAGCACCCCTCTCTGAGAAACCTGGCAGGGAGGCCTGAGTGGCTAGCAGGCCTGCTGGACAGACTTGAATGAGTCATGAAGGGTCCTCGGACCACCTGAGACCCTCCTGGTTGTCCATCCCTATACTCAGCCCTCTCTCGGGGCATGTCTACCCCGTGGGCTGGTGGGAGAACAGGTTCTGAACCAATGCTAACCCAGGTGACCCATCAGCCTGCACCAAAAACCTTGGAGTCATGTTGTCATGGGAACTCTCAGGACATGGGAATGTTCTCCCTGGATTTACGTTTATCTCCACCTTGTCACTGGGCAAGTCCCTGAAACCCTCCGAGTCTCCACTTCCTCATCTATAAAATGGGGATAAGGAGAGTCTCACCCAAAAGGAACTATTAAGTATTAAGTGAAATTATTCAAGTAAAATCGTTGATACAGTTCCTGGCACAAAGTAAGCAATTATTCACACTTAACTGTTATCATCAGCATCATCCAGAAAACATCCGTCATGAGGACAGGCACTGAGACTCACTGCGTGCCCGGCACCCTGCTAAGTGTGGGGTTTCTGCACAGGAAGTAGGACCCAACAGGGCCCCGAGCGCATGGGGACTGGCACTCCAGTGGGGACACAACTTTCTACCTCCTGAGTGACACATAGAACTGGGGTAGATCTCTCCTGCTCTGGATCGCTCCTGGTACCAAACCAAACGCTTGCCCTAAGCCCTGGCCCTCCTGCCCCCGGCCCACCCGCAGCTAATCAGGTGACCTTGGGGACCCTGCTCCTGGGCTCATGGCTGTCACAGCAGCCCCGGGCCATGGTCCTTTTGGTTCTGGGTCTCACTGAGGGAGCTTCTGTCTAGCATATCAACCTAGACGACCCCCTTGAACAGCGAGTCCCTGGCATCCCGCGACCTCAGAACAACAAGGCACCCCCAAGAGAAAGAGTTCCAAACGCACCAAGGTAAAGGGACTCGGCTACAAGGAGCAGGGGGAGCAGGGGAGCCCCTGTTACCCACTTCTCTCCTGGCTCTGGAGGGAATCGCCGTTTGTACTTCTGGCTGCCTAATTGTTATTGCCCCCTCCCCCACCCCAACTAACAGAACGTTTTCTTCCTCAGAGGAATCAGAGGATGCCAGAGATGACTCTACAGTGAGAACCAGAACTTGGTCTGACCCACCTGTCTCCATGGTCACTGGCGTTACAGCAAGAGGGGCTGGGCTTGGGTAACGGGGGGTGGAGCGGAAGGTACCTCCTGGCCTCCTTCACCTGCTCGGTCTGACTGCCTCCCTTCATCTGTGCTCAGAGTAGACTGAGCCAAACTGTAAATAACCGGGGAGATTAAATTAAATGTAATCAGACCTGGCTCTGAGGCCGTTGCTAATAAAATCATAACCATTCACATCAGTGTGGCAGACACAAACGATAATGTTTATTGGTTTGCTTTTTTAAAAAACGGGTTCTTTACTTTCCCCTGAAGTAGCTGAATTCTCTAGAGACAAAGCCCAAAGAACCCAACCTGTTCCATCACTTTACGCAAGGGAGTCAGTGCAGACACCTCTGAGGCTGGTTACCCCAGGAACTTGTTCTTGCAAGCTCGCCCAAGGGTGCCCCATCTCCTGGTGGCCTTTGCTGGGCTTCCCGGCCCGGAATGTCCTGAGTGAGCACCACCCCTGAAGCCTGGTCAGCAGGCGACAGCCCACGTGTGCCATCAGTTGGCAGACAAGGGATCTATCGCCCCACCCTAGGCTGTTCCCACCACCTGCAGGACCAGCGGCCTCCCACACATTCTGGGTCACCAAAAAGGGGCTCGGAACTGAATCTCTGAGGGGCACACTTATCAGTGGCAATTGGGGGTTCACAGGAATGAGAGATGTGAATATTTGTCTTTGGAACACTACAGTCTTTGGAGAAAGAGAAAATTATAACAATAAGCCATTTTTTCTGCCTTTCTGTCTGCTATACAGATGCAGTCTTTACTCTGAGATTACAAAGCTGAAGACAAATGTCACCTAAACTCAGGAGGTCAAGGCTAAGAGATTTTTACCTGGTAAAGGCTCTCACCATCTCAACCAGTCAGAAATAGAAAAGAACCCGGGCATTCTCAGTGTGTTTGGGGTCTCCGTCCGATGGGGCCCACCTGCCAACACCTTTGACCAGCACAAGGTGATCACGTGCATGCATCAGACCTGGTGCAAGACTACATTAATTCTGGAAAGACAAGGCTGGGGACTGAGTATTTTAGATGTAAAACTTTTAATCTAGTGTTATAACTTAGGGGCTCGTCCACCACCAGGCCATGGTGCTGAGGCCCTCACTGAATCAGCAAAGGAGTCAAGCAAAGAGAAGATGAGACGGGAAGACAGCCAGGGTTGTATCGACAGAACCCACAAGGCAGAGACCACCCGCAGGATGAAGCCTTGGGTCCCATGCGGCCTTAGGAGGCGGGGTTTAGAGATCTGCATGCTCCGGGGAGGACAGACAGAGAGGGGAACCTGCCATTCTCAGCATCATCACCACCATGTACAACCCAAGCCGGAGACACATCATTTCCCTAACCAGGGGAGCAACTGAGGGCGATGATTCATGCATAAAATGTATCCCGCTTTTCTTTTCCCTTGCTGAATGAACGGCCGGTCGCCTGGTTTTTGTATTTTCCGAGTGAGGCTAAGAATCTAGGGGCATTGATAGAACATTGCCAACGAGCTTATTCTCGCAGCTGGAGTTTGTCATGAAAGCCAGGCTCCAGGGGTGAGAGGCACGGGGGCGCCAGGGCCCCGTGAGCAAACAGCCTGCACACAGAGCTGCCTGGGTCAGCGGAGAGTCCTTTCAGGCCAAAGAGCTCAAAATGCAGGCTGTGGGCTTGGTCCCATTCACAGGCCCTTTCCTGGGTTACCTGCTCTCCATTCTAACTGTGGCCCCATTCAAAGAACTTGCTTCCAATAGGTTCTGTCATCACGAAACCTTCTCTACATCAACAGTGTCCTCACCTCAAAGCCAGTACACTGTTTCTCCAGCTTGCACACAAGAAGAGGAAATTAATAGGCCGGGCGGTGCAACTGTAGACACACTGTTGCCTCAAAATTGGCCCTTTATTCCTGGCTATTTTTGGAAAATGGCCAGGCCAGGAATATGTTCATTTGTTCAAGAGGTTAAGAGTCACATCGAACTTCTTCTGCACAGACGCTCAGACTCTGCCACCGCTCTTGAGTCATTTCACGGACGTGCAGTGTGGTTGACGGAAGAAGGCACCAAAGCCTAAGGCAGGCGCCCGCCTCCAGTCCCTGCTCCAGAGCACATTTCTGCGCAACCCTGGCTGATGGCTTGTGATTTCGGCATGACTTATCACCATCCCCTGTCCCTGCCAATGTCCTTCCCCGCCTTTATCTGTCCTCTCCTAACACCTACAGCTGGTTGTCCAGAGGTGGCACATGACCCGAAGTGAACCAATGAATCCTTCCCCGGGACTTTGGATTTATTCCTGACAGCAGGAGGGAAGCCTTCACAGACAAGGCATGTAGAGCCATCCATGGCCATGCCTTCTGCAATGGGGGGGGAGGGACCTTACTTGCTACGAAAAAGATGAATGACAGTCGTATGGAGAAAGGAGGCGGGGTGAGACACAGAAAGCCAGTCCCTGCTTCTAGCTATTTCTATGGTCTCACAGCATCCACCCGAGTTCCACAAGATGCCCCGTGTTTCTTTTGATAACTCTTCTTTCAAAGAGTGCACTGGAGCTTGATTTTGTCCCTTACAACTCAAAACATCCTACCTAGTAGTCACATTCCTTCTTTAAACCTTGGTTTTGACACAGGTAAAATGTGGGGGTTGGATTATATCCATGATTTTCAAACTCTGGTCTACAGAGTCGTCTCACGGGTCATGGAGGAGGAGGAAGGTGGGGACTATATCCTTTCCCCTTTAATGGGAATATCACTCCACATAGGATGTCACTTGAAGGTGTATGTTGTTCAAACCTGTTTGAAAGTCACCAGACCCACTGCTTGTCAGGCCCCCTCCCCTCGCGGAGGTCCTGGAGGCTCCGGCTGCACTGCCAGTCCAAAGGGCCCCGCTGACTGACACTGATTAGCTTCCTCTCTAAAACGACTCTCATGGCAACAAAGTGCTAGAGCTGGAGGGAACCTCCAACTTCACGGTCCAAGTGCCTTCACCTGCAGATGAGGAAGCGGAAACAGACCAGTTACGTGATGCAACCATTTCACTCATATGAGGAGGCTCTTTTGATGCGGAAAGCACTGATTCTGCAGTGTGTTCCTGGGTAGTGCTTGGCTGGCAGGCGGGTGGGCAGGTGGGCGGGCATGGTAGAGGAAAAACAAATGGAAGCTGGTGACAGGCTTTCCTGAGTGTGGCTAGAGTCCCACTGTGGTCATACATCAGAAATAAAGCGGACAGAAAGAGTTGATGATGTGTTGATCAAGTGACACGCTTCGATTCATTGGACTCTAACATCAATGTGACTGGGACACATGTGATGCTAGTCAGAGTAACAATCCCTAATACTTACTGAGCATTAGCTAGCTGCAGAGCTGGGAGTCAAACCAGTCTCTGTGACTCCAAAGCCAATGCCACAGTTTCCTTTAAAACCAGATCATTTAATTATCTCACAAACACAAGGCCACCCCGCCCCTCATGAATCCTTTCTTCAGTCATTTAAGCGTGCTGAAGATTTTTCTTCCAAAACGTACTGGCCTCGTTCAGAAGCCCAGACTTCTGAGGAGGTCAGAGTCCCTGCTCTCTTGGGGGGTGGGGGCAATGGAAATCAGAGCAGCGGGGAGTTAGAAGTCATGAGGCTGGACAGAGCCATTTACATTGTGTAGCGCGCACATACTTTCCTCTCTGGCCTTCTGGGCGGATGTTCCCCCACAAGAGTTCTTTGTGGGTAGTCACCGAGGCTGCCCATAAAATGAGGGCAGCACTACAGCCAAAGCAGTATGCCCCCCAATGCCGGCAGTGGCTGAACACAGGCAGAGCAACTTGACAGAAAGAGACGTTAGCGCAGTATTTTCCAGAACACAAGCCCTCCTGTCCCCGCCTCCCTAAGGGGTGTCTGGCCAAGCAGGACTTTCTCTTGATTCCATGTGCTGCCTCCAGTGGGTTTGAGCTGGCCAAGTGGCACGTCCCCCCCGTGTGAATGTCCCGGAGTCAGCACCTCACCTGGAAACTTTTATAGGAAATTTGCCTCCGTTCTCGTTTCATTATTCTAGGGGAAAAAAACATGCCTGCTTTGGTTTTCAAAGGAACCCTGGCTGTCTTTAATTAACCGCAAATCTTGCATTAATTACCAAACCGGTGGTAAAGTACAGCCGCTGTTCTTCTCCATAAAGCGCATGCCCCGGGTGGGAGCTCTGGTACAGAGCTCTGGGCAGGTGGCCATCCCCCCACTCTGTTCAAAGGAGGATATTTTAGAACTACCACGGGAGCTAACTTATCTCGTGTTTTCTCTGGGAATCTGCGCTCTTTCCAAGTGCAAATGCCTAGAAGCTGAGATGAACGGTCTGATGTCTCTCTGCACCATTTCAATGCCTGTTATCAGGTCGTGTACACACGCATTCACTGGAGGTTGCTTTACAAACCACGTGAAAAACAGATGTTCGGGGGATATCAGAGCAGCTTCGTGTGGGAGGGAACCATAAGACAGCACCTGGGTCCTCTAGCTTTTTGGTGGCCCACTCTCACCCATCCTTGAAGGTGAAATGACTCAGAGAGGAAACATCCCTGCCTTTATTTGGGGACAGTTTCCATTGGTGGACCAAATGATTCCCAAACCATGACTGGTCAAGTTTTCCAACCTTCCGAGGGGGAAGCAAAAGTGGAATTAATCTGCTTTTTGTTTCCACTTCCATCCCGATCCCTTTACCATCTCCTTCTCCATCAGAGTTCAAAGTCGGTTTCCACAGAAGGGATTAAAAAACAGACACATCATTTGTAAGCTTCTATGCAATTCCTCACTTGGCTAATGCATTTACTTTCCTCCAGGAGAAGATCAAGTTCTTTGCAATAATTTCATGGCAATTAATCTTGTGCTTAAATGATAATCCTATAATTAGAAGCAATTAAAATCCTGCACAAGAATGACCTGCTCCATGTCAGTGTCCCTCTATGCTAATGGGGTAATCTTGAATGAGGCCCCAGAAATAATTTGTTCCTCCTCTTCCCAGGGATGCAGGCACTCAAAGCCCATTTTTAGAATGCTTATTCATGGCAGGAATCCCTGAAGTCAAAGTGGATGGAAAGCTGAGGTCCCTGTAAAGAATCCAGGGGCTTGAGACCATTTTAGGCAGGAGAAAGAGAAGCCATGTCACTTTCAGCTTGGATGCCTGGGTACTTTTTAAGACAAAGGCAAACACTACATTAAGGGAATGACACTGGCAACTATTTGCCCCTCACCCTAGTCTTCCTGCCTCCTACAAACAGCCAGTGACTAAGCACCCAGGGTGGAAATCTGTGTTGGAATCACTGCACAGAGAACCACACAGGAATAACAATCCGTAGGAGGGCACATGGCTAGTTAGTACACATTTGACATTTAGCTCTGCCAAAGATAGGTCAGGACGAGGCATCACAGTCGGGATGTAAATAATGAAATGTCTCTCAGAGAAGATCAACCTAACCTCTTTCCATAAGATACCCAGAATTTCACGTGGCTTCATGAATTAGGCTAAAATAGGATCATTTACACTCAATCCAGACAGCCTGGCCTGTGGTGGCACAGTGGATACAGACTTGACCTAGAACACAGAAGTCGGTGGTTTGAAACCCTGGGCTTGTCCAGTCAAGGCACAAGCAACAAGCAAGCAATGGATAACTAAAGTGAAGCAACTATCAGTTGATATTTCTCACTCCCCTCCACCTCTCTCTTGCCTCTCTTTCTGTAAAATCAATAAATAAAATCTTAAAAAAACACACACACCAAAAACCTGATCCAGATATAGGGGTAAAGTGGAAAGAGTTGCTTGGATTGAGGATATAGGATCACAGTACAAAGCTGAGTAACTCTCTTATGTTGTGTCTACTAAATACTTTCATCATCATCATCGTCGTCGTCGTCTGCTCAGCACAAACTCAAGCACTGAGGTGCAGGAGATAAGACATCATCTCCGATCTCAAAGGGCTAACAGCTGGTAGAGGGAAACCAACATATAAATGAACACATAAGTGACATTGCATTATAAATGTTATAAAGCACTTGGGGAGAAAGTGGTCAGTCTTGGTCAAGGCAGAAAATGTCAGGAGAGGCTTCATAAAGTTAACTGGCACAGAATGTTAAAAAGATAATCCGGAGGGAACAGGGGAACCAGCAGAAGCAAAGGTGAGGTGGTGGGAACTAACCTGTCCACTGGGAGATAGCACTTAGGTTTTCTTTACAATTGGAACACACAGTGTCAAAGGAATGAGGGACGTGGGAAGACATAAGACTGGGGAGGTAGGCAAGGTACTGGCTGCTGAAAGGGTCACATAGACACGTGACACCCGATACTTAGAAATGTCCAATCCAGGAAGAAGACAGAGTAGATAAACCCAGTGAAAACATTCTAGCCATCTCTGAGAAGCATGTGCATTTGGATGGGCCACGTGCAACCCCCTTTTGGTATAAACAGACTGCCATATGTTTTTAGCTTAGAGGTAGTTCCTGATTTCTTCTGCAAAGGATGGGCCTGGATGTTAAGCATGGGGACAACTGCCAGAGATGGGTTCTTCCAAGACTGTGAAAATGTGAGAGCCAGGACAAGTCTGCAGTGGGAAGGACCCAAGGCCAGTAAGGAAATGCCAGCAGTAGAGGCTGAGAAAGGACGTAAAGTGACATGTCTGACCAACTCATGCACAATCAGAACACATCCTGAAGTGGTCTCTTTCCATCCTTGTCTAATTTAATTCTTCACTTGAAGGTAAAAGAGCTCAGCCAGATTCCCTGCTGCCATTTTAATTTGAGCCATTATCTCAGTCTTAGAACATGGAGACTCTGGGAGGAATAATGAGACTCTCACCCACAATGGTGCCAACACCACTGCAGAAATTACAGGTGTCAAAGGGCCATCACAGAGTAGCCTCAACTATTAATCGCAGGAGAGCAACGTGAAATCGCAAACACTTTAGCAACAGTGTGGGCCATGTCTACACTAAAGAGAAAGGGTTGTGAACCAGTATGTCACCTTCTCTCGGCCAGAGCCGAAGTCAGCTGTAAAGCTAGGAGGGGCGTGCCTCGGTGCTGAGCTGGTTGAGGTGTGGGGGGGTGTCCTCTACTTAGTAGCTGTGTAACCCTAGGTGGGCCATGGGAGCTCTTCCAGCCTCTTTCCTTAGTTACAAAACAATAGTGATGACAACATTTTTCTCCAAGGGGTGTTGTGATGGATGAAACAACACAGAGGGAAGCATCCAATCAGGAACCTGGTATACAAAAGGTGCTTAATCAATGCTGGTTTCTCTTCTTGCAAGACCCCAGCACTCAGTGAATACCAGTAGCTTCTTGGCTTGCTTACGCCCATTCCCACATTTGCTACTTGTGTTTCAACTGGCTGGCTATCATTGACGTCCCCATCAGGAGCTCTTATATGGGTTCACCTGGAGGCTTCCTTCCACTTGAGAGTGACCCCTACGGAAAGCGCCATGGTGCTACATGGCTGGGACAAAAAGCTCCAACTGCACATGGCCCAGCTATTTAAAGGTTTGGTTGGTTTGAAAGATCAGGAAAAATCACAGCTGAAATATTTCAGCATTCCCCTCCATCATCACATTATCATTATCACCCAGAAATTTCACATGGCTACAAAAGCATTCATTTAAAATACAGTCCAGATTCGGATTCCCCGATGGTCCCCCAAATGTCCTGTGTACGTTGCTGTGTGTTCTGGCTCCGGGATCCAGTCGACTGTTACAGGTTGCATTTGGTTGTCATGTTTCTTCAGTTCCCTTTAGCCAGAAACAGTCCCCTGGCCTATTTTTGTGTTTCATGATGCTGACGTTTTTGAAAAGTCCAAGTCAGTTCTGAGGCCAAACGACCCAGTACCTGCATTTGGCTAGATGTCTCCAGCATTACAATTACAGTCAGGTTATAACATTTTGGCAGAAACACCTGACAGGCGACAGTGTGTCCTTTCTATGACATCACGTTGGTCTGTGCACAGTCTCGATCTGCTTTACTGGGAAGGCTGAGTGTGATCCCTCTGGTTAAGGTGTCACAAACTAACTGGATCACATAACCACACAGGACCACATCTGATCCAGGGAACAGTCTGCTGACTATGTACCCTTAGTGGGATATCATCTAAGGATTAAAAAAAATGGCCAGAAGACCCTGAACTTGATTGAATAGGTATGCTCTTGGTGGAGGGATAGGTGCACTGATTCTGAAACTTGGCTGCACGCAATGTGGGGCAGAGTGGACACATGAGCATATTCATGTCTTCAGAACTAGGGGTGGTCCTGAGGGGATGGGACAGTAAGGACTGGGGAAAGGCAGGGAAGAACCCCGGGCTAGGATCAGAACCAGGAACATCAGTGTGAAGTCATTAAAAAAAGAAACTCCTACCTTTGTCTACTCTAAGAGCTTGGGAGCAGTAATACCTCAGGTCCATTAAGCACTTCTAGCACCTGGAGCTTAGACTCTTACTATTTCCCAGTTAAAAACACTAAGCCCCCCACCCACACCCCCAGGGTTCCTCGGAGACATTAAGTATAGGTGATCCTTTGTGTTCCAGAAAGAAAGGAAGTGTTTAAACATGGATGGGTCATGTCAAGAGGACACAGAGCCAGCTGGAAGAGGCTCCCACTGGCCATATCTCAACTGAAACATCGAAAAAGATGGTGAAAAAGAACTGGGGAGCCCCAATTGCTACTTTAAAAAGCATAGGGGAGGGAAGGCTTTTCTTTCAGACTAATGCCAGCTAATGAACGTAGAAGAAATGACAGAATTAGAAAATCACCATTCTGTAACCATCAATGTAATAATGAATTAAGGTCCATCGGGTATAAAAGTCATTTGGGTGAAAGGTTGCTGGTCTCTAAGTATTACATTCAGACTCCTAATTACTTACAAACAGAAGAAAGGACTTTTGCAACCGACGGATGTGATGAACATACCTTTACCAGGGGATGAAATGTAGCATCACCAATGATGGACAGTCTGGGTAAGCCTGATGGTAAGCAGGTTCTGCTGACTCTCTCCCCCATCCCTAACCAAAGGAGCAGCTCCATCAGCTTCAGCACTGTCTGCACTCCTGAGCTAAATCCCAATCCCGTGGCCCAGATCTGATTTAATAGAAATGACCTCCAACTGCTACCTTTTCCTTTAAGCAAGTAGGTCAGCCCCACTCCTCCCTGCTGGCGGCTCCAAAGTGTTGTTACATCCCACGAGCCCATCTGCCACCAGTAAAAACATCCCTACAAAACTTTTGTTTAGGCAACAGAGGTGACCTGCTATACCCCCATTTCTAGTGTTGACAAAGAAAGTCGAGGACCACTGCAAACCAGGGTGATGTCCAGAGTTCAGGGCAGGAGACCGATACTCTGTCCTTGTTGACAACATAGCTCTGGAGATTGAAAATCTTCCCATTTGAAAAAGAAATATTTAACTTGGAGCCCACACTGCACAACCCCTAAGAACTGCACGTTCTACGAGGTGGGATGAGTGTAGCCCTAATCCCTTGAAAATGGGAAGAAACTTCCCTCGGGCTCTCCCCACCTCAAGCTCAGAATTTCCCAATTCTTGGACTGTGTCGAGCTTCCTGAACACATCATGCCTTCCATAGCTCAGCATCTTTGCCTGAAATGTCACCTTCCCACCCGTCCTTCTGGCTCTGCTGTCCCTTCCTACGTGAAGCTATTGGCAGCTTCCGCAGGTGAGGCCTCGCTCTCCCAAGCTGCCACCACCTTCAAAGGCTCCTGGTGCATTGCCCCGTCATTCTCTTTCATGTTTTAATTCCCCCCAAAGACCACACATGCCATGCTGTGGGCCACGTCTTAATTATCTTAGCATCCCAGTGCCGGGCAGAGAGCCTGACGCATGCCCAGTAAATGTGTAACGAATGAATAAATGAATAAGTGGTCACTAGATGAAGCTGAGACTCACTGCCTTGACTCTGCAGCAAGCATGCTGTTGTAAGGTGGAAAAACACAGACGGGATATTGTTTTAATCACAACCACATGAACCTAAGTCTTGATAGCTGGGTGGTGAGACATGGACATTAAATTGCACACAGTCCCAGAAGGCAGACGGAAGATGGCACCCTTATTGTGCAAAAGGCTCAGAACCTATAGGAACTCCTTTCAGAACTTGAATCTCCACGCCAAGTGAACAACCCAAAGTATGGGAGAAATTCAGATTCTTCTGCAGAATAATCTTTTTGTAGGAGAGAAGTGTTTCTGAAACAGCTGTAAGGCATACAAAGTTCTTCCGTTTACTTACAACATTTAATTAAACATTAGTTCCCAAGAGGGATTATTTCTTTACTAGTCCTTCAAACCAAATAAAATAGCATGCAAGAATATGGAAAACCACCTGAAATGGCATATTGAAAGAAAAAAAAAAGACATTATTCAGATAGCATCAGCACCACTGACCAACGGCAAAAATATAAAAATACGGCAGGAGAGTGGAGGTCTTTGCTATAACTACTGCACCAATCTAGAAAGGAAAGTCTTCTCTCATCTCAAAAGCATGATTTCCATCTCAAAGCTAGAGTCCGTGGGAATCTCTATTTTACTTTGGAAATTATTTTCAATGTAAGTGATTCTGTGCAGGTGAAACGAAGAGAGCGCTGATCCACAATTAACACAGAGGCTCAGAGTTGAAGTGCCTTTTCCAAGACATCTCTTGCATGTGGACCACAGCTCTCCTCATTATGGTTTGTTGTTTATGTCTGTCTCCCCATGGAAGCCAGGCTAGTTCCCACACCCCAACGCCCCACTTAGCCCTCCGTGGAGGTCCCTTCTCTCTGCCTGTCCAGGATCTGCCGGCCTCCAGGCTCCACCAGGGTCTCCTTCCTCCCCAATTACCACCCTCACCCCGAGGACCACCCAGGGGCGCACTATTCAGCACCCACATTAATGAGCATTAAGTTATACTTGGACTTGGGCTGTCCTTGAATTCTTTCCTGTGTTCCTCTTTCTCCCCTGGTTCTAAGCCCTGCATCTGGACCTTCTGTAACCTCAAAGAACATGTGGGGTACTGAACAAAGGTGCACAACTATTGATGGGTTTGCTGTTTATTTGAAAGGAGACTCTTGAAATGAGTAACAGAGACTTGGGGATTCATAGCCTGTAGGAGTGGAAGTCTGACCTGGGTGCCAGCCCCAACTCCGTTACTTTCTACCTCAGAGCTATGAGCAACTTTCTTCCCTTTGCTCAGCTCATTGGCTCATCTGGAAAATGAGGATGATAAAAGCACTTTGTGGTATTATCTGAAGGATTCAATAAAACAAATGTAAAGTCCTACACACACACACACAGGGTCCTATTCTATGAACAGTCTAAGTACACAGTAAGTACTCAGGAAGTGGGAGCCATTGTTATTAGACCATTTGTCAAGACAGACTCACGCCTGAGCTACTGGGTTGAGAGGAGGGGCAGGCAGGGTCTGCAGGAAGGGCCCCACCGTGGACAGGCACTGCTCTGAAGGACCTTCGCTCTGTAGTTCGTGCAGCCCTTTTATACTGGGATAAGTTTGATGTCCTTTAGACCCTTTAACACAATTTTTAGTGAGTAACACAGGTACCTATTTTTCACAAATGTATCAGGTACTATTTAAAAATCTGACTACTTTGTACTCAAAATATGGGTATGCAAAAATATAATATTGGAGGTGGTGGGTGAAGGGTGCACGAGAACCCTACTTTGTTTCTGTTTGTTTTTTCCCCCCTATTTGGACCATAAGCTCTACTCTTTATGGTTGTTTATACTTGTGTTCCCATTAAAACCAGGTAAATTCTGATCCTGAAAATCTAAAATTAACTCCACATGAAGAGTTTTAGAGAAATGATTGCCTATTAGTTACTTCCTTGAGTTTGGTTTTCTATACTTAGGATTGGCTTTCCTTCATCTCCTGTGTTTTTAACTTAGGTTTGCTATGAACTGGATGTTTGTGCACACCCTCCACTTATCTGTTGAAGCCCTAGTCCCAAAGATGGAAGAGGAGGCCTTGGGGGAGAGGACTAGGGCAGGCCCTCATAAGAGACACCACAGAGCTTGCTTACCTCCCTCCCTCCACCCGCCCCTCTCTCTCTTGACCACGCGAGGCCTTGGCTAGAGGCCAGAAAGCGAGTTCTCTCCAGGAACTACCTTCCCAGCCTTCCGAATTGTGAGAGGTAAATGTTGTCTAAACCGCCCAGTCTGAGTTATTTGTTATAGCAGCCTGAACTAAGACAAGAGTCCAACTGTTGTTGATTCTATCATTAAAGCATCTCTACTTGTACAAGTTAAATATCTCACGATTAAAATGACCATCTATATGACTCTGGACAAGTTATTTAATTTCTTTGTGCCTCAGTTCCTTCATCTATAAAGGAAGAATGATAAACTTCCACACAGGTTTGAATCAGTGGTGGGATTCAGCTGGTTTACACCGGTTCGGCAGAACCGATACCTAATTTTTTGTTGAGTTCCACAAACTGGTTGTTAAAGTGGCACTTGGAATCAGGGTTCTCTCTAAGGTGGGCGCCTGGGCAGACATCCAATGTGGAAATTACAAATTTACATTCTTTACTTTTTTTAATGTTCATCTGTGCAACAGCGTATTCTAAGTGCCCGTAGTAATGTTCATTCTGTCCACAGGTGAAAAAAATTGCAAGTGAGGACACAAATCAAGAAGCAACATGGAAATATCTTAAATAACAGTTTGATTTGTCAGATATTATTTAATATTTTTCATTAATATTTTAAAACTCTTCTAATCTAGTTTTCTATACCTCTTTTATTGTTCTTATTTAAGTAATAAATGCATAAAATAATAAACTGCCTTTCAGTATATCTTTTTTTATACTTAAAACAGTCGATAGGGCAGAGAAAAGGTTGTTAAATTATTTGAATCCCACTACTGGTTTAAGTAAGTTTCCCATGTGAAGTGCCTTCTTTGTGCAAAGGGCTCAATTAGCATTAGCTGCTACTGCTGTTATTATTAAACTATTGCCAAATTCGTTTTCCTAGAGCAGAGCTCTATCTATGCAAACAATTTTAGACTAACTCTCAAGAGATCTGACCTAGATTGTTGTCATAAGTTATGTTGGTTGGCTTTCATGAAAAGTCTATGTCTAATTCAGGGAAAGGCTCTGTCCCCTAAGAGGCCTCTGCAGCTGAGCTGAGTTCGACTGTTCACAGTGGTGGAACGATCAGCATGTAAGCTCTAGGAGCACCACTGCTCGCTGTCCTTGCGTGGTGGGACCTGGCATTTCTCTTCCACTTGTGTGCCATGTGCCACCCTAGCCAGGGCATGGGTGCCCCTCTGTGCAGTTGTACACCTGAGAGCCTCCTGAGGCCCATGTTGAAGACTGGGAACTGAGCAGCACTCCCGGATGCAGCCTTCACTATAGGAGAGCATGCAGGCCAGTGTGTGTGTTTTGCTGCCTTCAGAAGCAAAATGAATGAGAGCTGAACATTTAAAAACTTTGCGCAGGCGTTCTTGCCTTACGGGGGCTGCGAACCTCACAATTAAGCTCTGACAAATCACCTGTGATGTCTATTCTATCACCAAAGGCGGTGGCTTTATGAAGCTGAGGGAAGAACACTGAAATGTTTAGCCAATAGGCATTCACATTAGGCTTCTCAGTCCTTCCCCACCTAATGAGACTCTGTGTTAGGGTAGTTTCCTCCTCATCTGCATGCCCCCTCCCCCCAGTACAGGACTTCGACAAGGCAGGAGCAGCAGAAAAGAGAGAGGAACAAGCATGAGTCTGAGGCAGGGCAGATGGGCTCATCCCGGGAATGGTGGGAATGTTATTCACGATGCAGTCTGGACCCGGAGCTATGCTTGGGTTGTTCCACGGGTCATCCCGAGGCTGTGTGCTGACCCTCTCCCAGCAACACAAAGTCCTTTGATTTTTCCTGAATTCTCATTTGAGAGGATGGCTCTGGGTAGAAAAATTGCTTATTTTTCAAATAAAATAGTATGAGGATGCTTTAAAAAAAATGAGCTTTCTCTGGAATACTTTTTCTCTTCCCCCACCTCTTAAATAGACCCTTTTGGGCCCCCCCATAATATCTCCTGCTATTTACTTGTAACATTTTTCCATTTTTACCCTAGTTTAAAATTCCTAAATGCAAAAGGCAGCATAACACCTTTGCTGTTCAATTGAAAACCCGCTCCCCTGGTCAAAGAAAAGAGGGCGCCCCATGATCAGGGAAGCGAGGTTGACACCTGAGAACGAAGCCATTAATCAACACGTAGTGGGACGTGGCAAATACGCCAATCAAGTGCCTGGAACCTTGACGAGTCCTGGGCCAGCAAGACTCCAGGATAACTCGGTCAAGTGTGTTAATTTACAAAGTGCATCTGATGGGCAAACCAAAGGAAAAACCCTGCTACCACAGAGCCCACCCAGACAGAGCCCCAAGGAGGGCGTGTCCTGGCCCCTGAACAGGGATCCTGACCCCATGGCTGGGCTCTCTGTAGGAGGTGCACATGGTGTGATCATTAGAAGCCCCAGGTATGCAGTCAAAATGCCTTGATTCCCATCCTGGCCCTTCATTTACTCTGTGACATTGTAAGTTACTGATCTCTCTATGCCTCCGTTTCCTCTTCTGGAAAATGAGGCTCATAATCGGGTAGTCATGAGGACTGAGTAAATCAATCCACATGGAGTTCTTAGCACGATGCCTAATGCAGAGGAAGCATAAATACTCAGTGGCTGTTTGTTGTTGTTACATTAAGATGGACTTAGCAGGTCTTCACAGCCTGACGTCATTAAACACCTGGACCATCCATCGCTTCCCCTTGCCCTAGTTCCAGTCTCACTCACAGCATTTGCCTAATTGACTTCCCTGCCCCCCAGTCACCATGGGATAACATGCTGGCCATGCAGCGAGAGTACCCTGATCCACATGGCAGTTATGACTTTGAATGACACTGACATTGGAGAATTTGCATACAGAGCAGTCTCCTGGGAGACGTGCTAATGGGGATCACTGGCTCTGAGTAGGACCAGCGTGGAGGCAGACAAGCCCTGGTGCCTGAGTCCTGCCCGAGTGTCACCCTCACCTTCATCCGAATGTCTGCTGGGAAGCTGCGTGCCTGACACCCCCACGAGCATGCCTTACCTATGACATGGAGCTTTTCATCGGTGACCTCAGCCTTCAGGTAGATTCGGCCCCTCTTCTCGGTGTGGTCCATCCCACAGAGGCTGGGGACGTTGATTACACACTGCTTATGCACGTTCATGTCACAGGCTGTGAAGCAAGCAAGCACAGGATGAGGCCGGACATATGGACCCAAACCACCACCCAGTGTTTTGGTGTAGGTGCACAAGTGGAAGCCAGCTACCCTTTAACTTGATACTTTGCTGTAATGTTTTGGGTGACATAAAGAACGGTTAGCAGATGTCCCTTACAGCACAGGCTTTGTGTGAGTGACAATATTCCTAAAATATCCACACCATGTTCGTTCAGTCTTAACTGAGGCAAAATGCCCTTGCCTGGTCTCCTGTGGCTGCTCAAATACTTAACAGTATGCAAAATTCACATGGGTCAAGGCACACAGACGCCAGGCTAGTTAATATTTCGCGTACACGGAGGCAAATAGCATGCATATTTTAAACAGAGGACACTTTTTGCCAAAGAAATTCTTATGACTTCCTCGCTCACCACTCAGAAAGGGTGAGAATCTGTGGGCTGACTGTAGAAAATTCATAACATTTTCCTTTCCTGAGCTGTTTTTTAAGCAGGCTTAAATACATTGCTTTCTTTTTTTTTATTTTTAAGAACTTCTATTTGATATTTTAAACCTGTCTTCAAATATTTAAATATTATTCCAAGTAAAACAAATACATGCTTGGCATGGCACGCCGTTCCTTACCAGCTGACATTACGTGGGCGAGACGAGGTGGGTAAAAAAAGAGCATTGCAGTGAACCGAAGATGCCCTGAAAAGAATCCTGTGTGCTGCGTGCAAACAGAGACTGTGCAGGTGCTGCAGCTCTGTGGTCCTGTACCTGCCGGCTTCCAAAGAGAACCGGCCCCGCATGCCACGAGGCTCTTCTGTGACATTTGGATGGTTTAGGGTTCACGTGGTGAAATAAATTGCAAAAAGCGTATCAGAGGATGTGTGCTTGCCATGCTTAAACAACAGAGGCAGGATAATGGACACTAGGAGGGAAGAACAACTGGTCGATTCACAAGTGTGGATTCTGGTTTAGGCTCCTGTTTCCAAAGCTAACTGTTCAAAGCCAGGGACCGTGACTTAGCAAAGATACAGACTCTTGAAATGTTGTTAATGCCTGGGAAGGATTTGAAACTTAAAGGAAGTAAAGGCCACAGCCTCCGAGAAGAATCTGGACCACAGGGAGGGTGTGTGTGGGGGGTGGGAGGAGCACTGGGGCTGTGTTCTTGCCTCGGCTTTGACCATTAATGGCTTCTAATCTTGGGAAGCTTATGTGCTCTTTCTGATTCCATTTCTTATTTTGCAAATTAAGGGGCTGGCCCGGACAAGTGGCTGATATGCTCTTTTTTTCCACCACGCAGAGCTGTATATACTCTGGCGACCCTGTGTGTAAGGGCACAAGGAGAGCTTCCTCTCTGCAGAAGTTAGGGGAGGGTCGGGGGCCCAGCCCCCACCTGCTCTCCCTCCTCCGTCCTCCCTCCTGGAAGGAGCACAGGTTGCTGCCCCAGGTGCCCTAGGACACCAAAAAAGAGGCGTTTAAAACAAAACTAAACAAAAAGCACTGGTTTTCAGATATATTTTAAGTAATGGAACCCATTTTTCAAGCAAAATCTTAAGCAGAATCCTACTGTGTAAACCAGATGATGAGTATTATCTTATTAGCATAAACTTAGTTAATAAATTTAAATTTATACTAGTTAGTTATTATAAAGACATTCATGGATAACCAATCAAGTCCTCTGAACCAAACAAAAAATTGAAGCCAGCTGCAAGGGGTGCCAGGTGAAGTCTCCACTCAGCATTTAGGAACTCATTTATGGATCTCGTTGATGTTACTCGGTCCCCCAGGTCCCAGTTCCCACAGAGAGTCTGTCCCAACAGGAACACTGTTCCGCTTCGCAGTCCTGGGAGGCCCTCGCGCAGGGGCAGCCGGCAACCCTGAGTGCACGCTCTTCCCAGCGAGCGATGCCGGGCAACCGCAGGCCTCCACCGTCATCTTCAGCTGGTCGAGGCGGAGTGTGTAACACAGGCACGTGCTCAGCCTTGTTCCAAGTTTTAAAGCAGTTAAAAGTATATTTACAGATGCACTTAGAATCTGTGCTTGCGCAATCCCTGAAACCATGTCTCTGAACTCCGAGGGCTGCTCAAAACATGGCAGGCCAGTGGTCAGGGTCATCGCAGAGGTTTTGCCGGGCTATTCAATTCCATGGCCTTGGGAGGGGGAGCATCCCTGGGTTCTGAGAAGCTACCCATCTACTCTGTGCAGTTCATATATTTTTATTTTTTATACACTGTGTTTGTTGCGTGTAAGATACACACACACAGCTTCTGGCCATAACAATAGTTGTTAATGAATGCCAGTGTGCTGACATGTCCACAACACGTTCTTGTTTACTAGAACAGACTCTGTAATTACCTCTCATGTCCTAAAAGCTCACCTTTTTATTTAAGCAGATAAATAGCCTGGGGAATGAATCTCAAAATATAAGGATTATCAAAGCAAAGTGTTTCCACAGTTGTTTTTCTTTTCTCCTGGTAGTTGAAGGAGATATGTACAGAACACGGAAGGAGAGGGGGCTGCCATCTTTCTCATCCACAGGCTTCAGTGATTCCGTCTCTGACTGGGTGGACAGAAACTGGAGCTGACCATGGGCACGCAAGGCAGGTGAACTTAAGTCAGACACCATCCTGGTTTTCATTTTCATTGCTGTTTCAATTTAAGGAGATCCTACTGGATTTTTCCACAGTCCACCTACTAGTTAGAGACAGAGGGAGATGACATGGTTGCTTAGCCTATTTTGAAGACTAACCAAATGTGGGATCTGGAGGGGGGGGGTGGTGGAGTCTTTTTTCAACACTGGCATTTGCTTCGAGATTTGACCAGCCTGTATTTCCTAGTGACTGAAGACTTCTACCACAAAAAACTGTGATGGAGCCAACTTCATTTATAAATTGGGTACTTTAGGGGGTTCACCGTTAGACAATGAAGCAGTTTATTAAACCAGAGCTTTGACAGCGGAAACATCCTATGCTGTATTGGTCTGGTGTGTATCTGAATGAATGCTCTTTACAGACGAGTGGGTGTTGAAAAGTGAACTGACCCTGAAGTGCTCAAGAAACTCTGGGCACTGCCCCAGAGCCCCGGGACCCACTGGAGAAGAAACTGTACTTACTGTCACATTTCATCCCTTGATGGATGAGGCCATACAGCAGTGACCCACAGTGGTCACAGAAGGTGGGACTTCCGTAGGTGTGGATTTTAAACTTGTGCTTGCTCCTGGGGTCCTGGGGGGAGAAGAAGCACATTGCTCATTCCAGTCATGAAAGGCCACATTCATGGGCTGAGCCAAGGTCAGGCCCCACCTCTCCCCACAACCATGTCAAGGTTCCATGGAATCAGACTGTGCACGGTTCTCTGGGGCCACCCAACGGCTGTGGCGACTTGGCCACTTCACATTTTAACAGGCTACCTGTCTGGGCCACGTAACAAACATCTACATTTCTTCCCTTTATGGGATGTAATTTGCACATCCCAGGGTTTCCACCAAAGCTGTCACTTCTGGACCTGCAGTCATCCAAGTGCCCGAGGGCAAGACAGGGTTTAGACACTGTAATATCTCTGTATGCCCAGTACCTGGCACAGGCACAAAATGAGGGTGTGTTTGTGAAGCTGAACTGAGTCTAGGTGACCTCCTGTTGGGCAAGGTTTCCAGAAATACAATATATCATAAGACCAGATATGCACCCAAACTAACAGGGACATCTTCCCGCTTCTGCGCTGCTTCCAAAGCATTACACGCACTCACACCGGGAAACTGACAGGATCAGAGGGAAATGAGAAGTGCACTGAACAGACACTTGCCACAGCCTCCCGCTGCAATTCTCTGACGTCCGCTAGCATGCCAGACACATTCCTGAAGGGACAGCTTATTTTCAAGTAGGGCTTTTGTGCCTCAGTCCGCAGAAAGATTCTATGTCGGGAACTAAACATAGACAGCATAACATAGTGATTAAAGCGCCTAGCCTCTGGAGTCAGACTGCCGGGTTCAAACCCCAGTGCTGTTACTTCTCAACAGTGTGACCACGGACAGATGACTCATCTTTTCTGCCTCATCTGCAAACTGGGAGATTAATAGCGCCTATCTAAGTGGTTGTTCTGAGGATGAAACAAGTCGATTTTAGTCAAGCGCAGGGATGGGTAAATCAAAAGCAGTAAGCCCCGCTGCCTCTTGGGGCCTCTGATTATTAACACATAAAAACAGAGGGTTGAGCTAAAAGATCTTTCTGTCCTATTCGGACTGTAAAACCATTTCGTACTCTACCTGTCCACATGAGGACCCTTCCTCATTATACCCCACCCTCAGAATCATGTTCTTTGTGCCTGAGCAGCCGTGAAGGCAGAGCTGCCATGAACAGACTGGAGGAAGGGGACAGAGGGGGCCGGGGAAGGACCAGAGACCAAATGTTCCATTGCGGACACGTTCAGCTTGACTTATCCCTTCAATCAAAGGTTCCTCTGATGTAAACATACGCAAAGATATCCTTGGCTGCCGACTTTCCAAGAGCCGAGGTGCTGGCGATGTGAGGGAACCCCATGGTGAGGCTGGACTTGATAAGAGAACTGAGCACTGGGCGGACTTTGGAACCTACAATCTAAGCCACACATGTGCCAATGAATTGTGATTCCTATTTTAACGACATAAATTCTAAAATTCTGGAATATTTCAGGTGTGCAGCATAACATAAACAATAATGTACGTCAAACACTCACGTGAGCACCACCTAGACTTGAGGCATGTTAGCATTTCCCTGATTTTTCGCTGTGTAACTATTATCCTCATTCTACAGAGACAATAGTGACCTTCAAAGTCACCTGGCAGGTAAATATCAGAGGAGAGATCTGATCACACCTGTGTCTTTTTAACACTGCTTCCCATCCAAGAGTTTTCAGAACTTCACTCTGAATGAGGCTCTGACCTTAACATTTAAAAAAAATATATATGCAACACAATTGCTTTTTTTGGGGAAACGAGAACACCACCTGTTTTATCAATAAACTTTCCTCGGAACCCAGGCATATGTATTCATTTGCCTGTTTTCTGTGGCTACAGAGCAGAGATGAGCAGTGTGACCGCAGCACAGCACACAAAGCCTAATGGGACCTTATAGAGAACGGCCCCTCTCTGCTTTAGGGCCGCAGTTTTCCAGGTGTGGCCCCTACAAGGCACCACCACCACCTGGATCTTATTAGGAGTGGAATTGTTCAGCCCCCAGCCTACACCAGCTGAATCAGAAACTGTGGCAGAGGCCCTGCTGGTCATCCTCCTGTGGGCGAGCATGCTCAAGACCAAGAACCACGGCTTTGGAAGTTCCTCAACAGACATTTAGGCAGTGCTGAACAGGTGCTAGCTGCCTACATGTGTAGATGCTTAGCAATTTTCTCGGGGTGTAAAACATCAACACCTTCTTCGGGAGATGAGTTTTCCTAGTAAGTAGGAGCTGTGACTATGGTCTGGAGGGTAGGCTCAACCGTCCACCAGTAATGCTTTAAATCAGCCCATCCACTTTCCCCAATATCCTAGGATGCTAGGTAGAACGTCAAGGTAGCAGGCCCCTGAGAATATCCATGAAAAGTTCCCACAAGGACAGCAAAGGTTGTGTCCTACCACGAGGAAGACAGAGAGGATGCCAGGTGAAAGGGCACGGCCAGTTCCCCTCCAGAAGCGAGGTGCTGACAAGCTGCAATGGTCAGAGCACAGCCGTGGGCTCACAGCCGTCCCGAGCACGGAGAGCCAGGCAGCCCCAGGGCGGCTGTCCTGCCGGGTGGCTGTCACATCAACCCCTGTTCACGTAGCGCAAGTGTGACTTTCTTCACTTTTCAGGAAAATCTAAATCTTACTCATTCAAACCCTACCTGGCACCTTCAGGCTCTTTCTGTTTGGAGGTGCAGGAAGAGAAGAAACCATTGCTCTCACCTCCTCTGTAAGTCTGGAGAATGGCCAAGCTTGGGGTCCTCATACATCAAAACTGTGAGCGGCCAAGGATTATGCTCACAGTGACAATGACAACAACACACCTGTTTGGTGATCATCACTTTTGTGTAGGTGTTTTATTAATAGCCAAGATCTCCCCTATGATAAAACCATTTACCAGGATCCTGGACACCCATGTTCTGACTCCAGCCTCGACACGAACTCAGTGAGTGACTGACCTTGGAAAAACTTTGTCTCTTATTTGTAAAGCGGAAAGAAAACCAGTCTGCCTGTGTGATGCCCTGGAGGGAGGCTTACCTTAGGGAACGTATGAGGGCTTTGCAACCTGAAAATCCCTAGACAAACACAAGAGAACATGATGGCAATTCTATTATCCTTGGAAGTAAGCCAAGGTGCCCAAGGTTTCCTTTACTTCAGTGACCTGGGCCTGAATGGGAAGGAAGAGGAAAGCTAATTAGCCTCCATCCTCACAGGTAACTGGAGTGAAAGCCAAGGTGGCAAGAAGCCAGGGGCCTTCTCTGAGGTCCCGTGGTCCTGCCCTCTGCCAGAGACTGGCTTCCGAGCCAACGACCCACACCAAGTGGTAAACTGTGAAACCACCTGCCAACACAACCAGCTGGGCACTGGACGGACCATATGGATGAGTGCGTCTCCCACACACCAGAAAAGGAATGCCTAACAGATCTCACCCAGTCTGAGAAAGGAAGCCAGAGCCTTAGCAAGAGAGCTGAGACTTACAGAGATTCACAGAGAGCAACTCCCCAGGCACCGTGTTTCTATCAGTGGTCACTAAAGAGCGGTGCACTCCGCTCCTCTGGGCCCTGCCTGCCTCGGCCGGAGCCTGACGGTGCGGGACTGGATCAGCCTCTTTGAAGCGGTACTTCACAGAGCCCTGCAGTGGACAGGAGGTCCCTGGGCCTGCGGAGGACGCGAGGGGGAGCAGCCACCGCTAAAATAAAAGTTGTGAAATCTTGACGAGATGATCTCTTTGATTCTGTCTTACTTTCAAAAAGAAAAACACAACCCTTTAATTTTTATTTTGGAATAATCAAGGACTTGGAACATGTGCCAAATTAGTACGGACTGTTCCTGTGCCCCCTTCAGCCAGCCTTCCCCAGTGATGACATCTTACGTGACCGCAGCGCACTTGCAAAGCCAGGGCCTTGACGCTGATACCACCCAGTCCTTAAATGATGGGCTTGAGGGTTTTGCCAGATCTCGCATGCATAATTCCCATGTATGCATTTTTATTAAGCAGCTTATGAACTGAATACACTGTTTACAGAGTGGAGAATGCAGTAATCAGTAATATTTGCTAGGTCCATATGACCAATTCAAGCAGAGTGCCACTGAAGACCACCGATAGCTTGTTTACCAAATAGCCCACTGGATTTCATGTGAAGGGGTCAGGGGAGGATGAGTCTAAAGATTTGTTTGAAAAGTAGAATGAGGATGCTTTTCTCTATGTAAAAGAAACATAGAAAAATTTCAAAACAAAAATCATTCTAAGGTGCAGGTTGCCTAAGGGCTCACACAAAGTATGGTGCCAGCAGGGGTCAGGGGACAGTGACAGGTATGTAAGTTATAGCAATGCCTGTAGCCTGATGGACAGTCAGGACACACTGCAAGACATCAAGGCATGAGCTGTCCCCTGCTGGCTCCCGAGTCGGCTTCCTGACAGGTGTGGGGTGAACCACACAAGCACTGACCGCGGTGGGATGCCCAGGAGGCTGGGTGGCCAGGGAGGCAGATCAGAGGAGCTGAGTCCTAGGTCCCCTCAGATTGGGAGGAGCAGCACCTGACAGACGGGGCCTTCAAATTCCCTCCTACATCTGTAAGCCTTGACATCCAACCCTTCACTTGGTGAGCCCCGGGCAGCAGCCAGGCTTCTCTCAGTCTGCTTGGGCTGTTTCCTCTGCCTGGAACAACCAGCCTATGCCAAGACCCCACCTGCTGAAACACATACAAAGGCAATAAGGAAGGCTGCTTCCTCCTCCCAGGACACCTCTCCAGAGGCCGGCCGGATACAGTCGTCCTCGTGCCTCTGACCTTCCAGAGGGTGCCATTTCTGTCTTTTCTATACCATCTGCACATTCTGCCACTAAAGACAGCTCCCCCATCTGCCACCTCTTCCATTCCTCATCATTTAACGTACACCTCTCCCCCCGACATGCGGGACAGACACCGCCGTCTAAAAAGAGAGCTCCTAAAGCATATGGCTCGTTTGTGACTGGCCAGGAACCAAGGCTGACAATTAAGTCTTAAGTATGAACTTTACCCCGAGCTTCCTGGAAACCAAAGCGGAAAGGGGAAAGAAACACAGTACGTTCCTCCAGGGACGGCAGAGCCACCTGGATGCAGAAGTCTGTCGTCACACCCTCCCAGATCATTCTGTCTCGCACGTGTGTAAGGGACTCCCAAATCTTCAACAAAGCATACTTTCATCACTGTCCTCCGGAGGGTTCTAGAGAGAGTGGCCTCCCATATAAGCTTACACTTGGCTGCACCGAGGGCCCCACACAGAGAAGTGGCCGGGACACAAACCGAGTCTTGACTATTGCCGAGCGGTGGCGCTCCCCCACTCCCCTGAGTGCTCTGCAAACAGGTAAATCTTCTGTTTCACGGCTCCCAGCACTGGCAGCCTCTCCTTAAGCAGAGCCTGAAACCTGCTGTTACATGTCACAAGCCTGGCATTATATTATCACGAAAGTGAAAACGGAAGCTTCTCATCCACACGGCTGGGGAAGACAAAGAAATTTTTGACTAAATCAATTTTCAAAGGTACAAATGAAGTCTAACCCACAAATCTGCATTTAGACCATTGGGGTGTGTGTGTGTGTGTGTGTAAGTAACAAACAAAAACTTCAAGTTCCATGGAAAACATCTGCGAGTCTGTTTCTCAGACCTTCGGCTGTGGAATGTTGCGACATCATCTGCCTTCTTCGGAAACCTTTCTTGGCATTTCCACCAGGACCTTCTAAGCCTTTCTTCATCAGCACCACCACCCCCATCACCATCATTTTGCAACAGTATGAATAAAACCACAGATCTACATTGCACCAAATTCTGATGCTGTTTGGGCCTTAAATTTCTGAGATATATTTTTAAAATTATTATCTATAACCATCTGGAAGGTATTCTAGATAAGCTGAAATTCCGTCTCTGTGGATGGAGAATGCTCTAGCAACGTGCAATGGGAAACCTCTAAGACTTAAAACTCCGAGTACACCAGGAGACAGGCAAACAGTGGGGCGTCTCGATGGGGATGTTGATATTTGAATGGACACTGCTTCAAACACCCTTTTAATTCAAGGAGTAAAATAATGGCAGGCTG
Organism: Saccopteryx leptura; assembly: GCF_036850995.1. Taxonomy (NCBI): domain Eukaryota; kingdom Metazoa; phylum Chordata; class Mammalia; order Chiroptera; family Emballonuridae; genus Saccopteryx; species Saccopteryx leptura. The sequence goes on from NC_089507.1 coordinate 165,030,265, forward strand.
TTTTGTTTTGTTTTTTTTTTGCCAGAGGTTGAGTTTTCCACCCACATTTGAATGTTTCTGAAATGCCCACGGGTTTCCCTGAGAGGACCCAAATGGCTGTCGTCAAGGGCTAGAGTTCAGCTCTTAAGAGTTTCTGGAAAAGACTGGTTTTATCTGAGTGGTGCCCTGCACTGTGACTTCCTCAGTCCCCCAGAGCAGGGTGGCTCCTTTGAGCCACTCCCTCTGAATCTCAAGGAGAAATGTCCCCACTTTCACCGTCTGATATGTTCTCATTATCCTGCTTGTAAGCCAAGCTCGGGTCACCTACATGCTGATTACAAAAATGACACCACCACCCCCCCCAAAAAAAAACCCATGGCTCTGAGGGTGCGCCTGGCATCATTTCTGTGATCTTAAATTTCTTGGGAAGCAGGGTGTTTTTTTTTTAACACTGATTTAAAAAACATTCCTATTTAAATCTTTTTTGTTAATGTGAGGCTATTACCCAAACCAGAGCATACGGCCAAGGTGAGTTTATGTAACTTGGGTAACACTGTCATTGTCTGGTTGGATATCATGTTCAGAGCAAGGCGCCCACAGCTGCTCTCCGGCCGCTGAGTCGGCCCGGGAGGCTCTTCACGTGGGCTCAGGGAGTGTGCTTTGCCGTGACACTGGTGTTGTTGAACATGGGCTGTTCAAAGAAAGAACTAAGGAACTTTCATGTCCGGTGTCAGTTAATTTTTTATCTTAATGTGACCCTGTTTTATTCTCACAAATAACATTCACCTTTACATTTGGGCTAACTTGTCAAATCAGACTTTGCTAGTTGAAAGGTTCATATGGGTCCTCTGCTGAGCTCTGCCAGATGGTTGAATCATCCGATGTGAATCAACAAACCCTTTAAATAAAGTTTTCTATAAATCTCTGCCAGTAAGTCAGTGGCTAAATAAACCGAAACGTATATATATCGAGAATACTATGCAGCAGCTAAATCAAACAAGTTGGGTCTTCCTGTAAAAACATGGGCAGATCTCAAAGACATAGTGTCTAATGAAAAGAGCAAGCCATAGAATGGAACATAAAAGATGACATTTATGTAAAATACAGGATTCACTAGAACCTCCAGACACAGAACAATAATATAGCAGGATAGAGTTCTAAGTAACGTGCCTCTGGTGACAGACTGGCTTCAGGGGTGACAGTGAGAGGAGACTTTCAATATTACCTGAAAAGGTTATGTTTAAAAACAAATTAATTCATACATTAACCATGTAATCCAAATTACAAGCCCCCCTGTGAATGAATATAGCTGGTTATATTTCAACTGGCTCATGAGATGCCATTAGAGGGAAAGTCTCAGTAGTTAAAGAAACGGGGGCGTGGCAGATAATGGCTTGGTCTGCAGCTTCTCCAGCAAAGCCACTGAGAAGAGTCTACATGCGACCACTATGCAGATATCTGGGACCACCAGCCATCAGTAAAGCTGAAATCCTCATTAAACGCTGTATCATACAAAAGCTACATCTCTCTACTTGTAAAAAAAAAAAAAAAGGAAAGAAAAAAAGAGAATATTATATGCTGTCATCAACTCCAGACCAAAACTTGACATGTTGACATCTTATCATTCACAAAAGAACCTTTGAGGGTTTAGTCTGAAATTCTGATATTCAAATGTTTAAAAGGTGCAAATATGAAAACCGCAAAGCCTAGTGTTTCTGTAATTAGCTAGCCAAATTTCTTCATTTCACTTTAAAAATGATTTATTGTGCACCAATGGGATGCTGGGGTGTGTGTCCCTGGTGATGAAGACACCAGATACAGCTCAGGTCCTGTCTCACTCAGGAGAGGCTGGGCTTATATGGTGTTAACAAATGGCTAACTAAACCTCTAATGCATTACTCCTCACTTTCAGTGGCTTAATGTGAGCAACAGTTATTTCTCGTTCTTTCTTCTGGGACCCACGTTGAAAGAGCAACCAACCCCAGGATACTGCCAGTGTCCTGGCAAAGGAAAAAGGGCAGGACTACTCAATGTCTCTAAATCTCCCACTTGGAAACATGTGTGCCTATGTGTCTAGTTCTATGGACTTTGTCGTGCTCAGAGCCATGATGCAGAAGAGCTCTGCCACCCAAAGCGGCCCCCTTGTCCTGCCCGCTATAATCATACCCGCCCTGATCCCTAACCCTGGTAAACACGGATCTGTTCTCCACTAGGTAAACTTTTATACCAATTTATTTTAGCACCAAAAAGGGTTGTGCTAAGAAAGGTCCAGTGAGCTCCAATGCCATAGTTTGAAAGGAAAATAAAACAGGAATACAGGAGGCATCTTCATTATGTAAACCCCCGCTGGCCCTGAACAAAGTTAATTTGTATCCTAAAAAAAATTCATTCCGAGTCTGTGTGACTATCTGAGAATGAATCAGAGATAAATGGTAATGTATTTATTCAAGATCATCTGCAATCTATCATCTGTGTTTAATTTAGCAAAGACAGAATTGGGTTGTTATTAACGTGAGGAACCTTGTCTAACGTCCCTGAGATGGTGTGGGACAAATTTTGAAGCCCAATATTTGGTTGTAGGTATATACTGTGCCCACGCTGCTGCCCTTAGTTTCATCATGGACTTGAAAAAGTGTAACACTGTTTGCAAGATGGCTGGTTGTTATGCCTCCCTATAAGGTTGGAAGATTCGCCAGCAACTGGTATTTGCTCAACTGATGAACACAGCAGAGGAAGCAGAAGATGTACCCCTGTCTTTCTTGACTGCAAAGTCTAAAGGGGGCAGGAGTCTTTCTTCAGGTACCTTCGATTCTTTATACAGACTGCTCATTACTCTCAATAAATATTTCCCAAATGGCAAGCCCTCCTCGTTATGTTGAGATATTTACTTCCTGATGTCCAAGGATCTTTTCAGTTATAGCCTCATTTTATTTTTTAAAAATGTGCAGCATATGGTAAAATAGTAATCATTTTAGCCACTTGTTATTAATTTTTAATAGTTTATTCATAGTTCATTTCTGTAGCTAAAAGCATATATGTTAGAAAAAATACAGTTAAATAGAAATAAAAATTATATATGTAAATATTTTGGTATGTTTCATTCAAGAAAGATATGAGCATGTGATTGTGTGAATCAGTGTGAGTGTACGTGTGTGTGATTTCATGTGTGTGTGATTGTGTATGTGTGAGTGTGTGTGTATATGTGTGTTTTATTAGGAATCATCCTAAATAGACTGGGTCTCTCGACTTTTTCTTAAGAAAAAAAAGCTCATCTTAAACATCTTTTCATGTGGTTAAATAAAAGCAACATCACCTTTTCCTGTATGATATTTTATCACATGGATGCACCAGATTTGATTTGACCGATCTCCCATCCCTGGACAGTTAGGTTATTTCCAGTTCCACTGCTATAAACAATACCACCACGGTGTCTGTGGGCACGACTGGGCAAGGGGGGTCCTACCAGCTCCTCAGGATTAAGCCCAGAAGTACAACTCTTGGGCCAAAAGGACGAAGAGAAAACAGTAAATTTAAAAGCTTTCCATCCATTATAAGCAGAGTCTGTTTTTGACCGGGTGTCTCTGTCTGTTCTGGATAAGCTCACGAGGATCCAGTTCTGTATCTTGGCTAAAAAGTGCCAGGCAACTCTTGGTCTGTACTTGCCTTTTGTTCGGGGCAGGTGTTTGTCCTTGAGGTTGGCGGCTTCAAGTTGCTTGATGCTTGCCGAGAGGCTCCCAAACATGATGGCTGGCACTGTCCTCCCTTCTCTGGCCTCAAGGATCACTGCTTTTTCTGGGGATACTTTCTGTTCCTTTTCTAAAACTGGGAGCTGAGAAACAGTGAAGGTTCATGGTTCTGGGTAGCAAATCTCCAACCATTTTTCAGTTAAGGATGGCTGTGCTGAGTCCATAAGGCAGCAGAACATCTTGTACATTTTTTTTTAACTCTATTATTTTAGCCTGTGATTGTTTCTGCCACTTCGTCTTACCCTGATGCACTGGGCTCAAGTACACAGATGGGAGTGGGTAAAAGACTTCCACCTTGGCCTTAATCAAGCAAAAAGCACTGTCGCAAGTACAAGTGAACAGTCCTTTAGCACCTGCCCACTGGGCAGGCTCTGCATTGGGCTTCCAAGTTTTTGAACGAGCATGTCCACATCGGGCTGTGTTGTGCTGGTGATTCTAGAGCATGTCCCTGTGCTCAACACATGTATTCCTTTCTCTCTCTCTCTAAACAATAGGAGGTAACACTAATGTCCTTTCCTCCAACTGCGTCTTTAAATGCACCCTAAGCAATGCCTCCCAGAGCTCAGGCTAGAAAACGACAAAAACAGTGCTTGCTCAGCTATCCCCCGGCATCAGGCCGCCTCCCATCCTTCAACTGAAACTGCAGCCACAGTTTTCTCAGCTCTTATTAAAAACCCTGCAGTTTGCCCGCAGGGTGGCAGAAACCTACTGTGCACGTTGGAAATTTGTTTTACTGTTTCTTTTTTTTTTTTTTTTTTTTTTAAGTAAAAACAGATACCTAATAAGAATATTGCTCACAACATGCTAATATTTCTACTTGAAGCAAATGGTTGTGTTATAATGAAGGCAGAAGCCCAGTGCTACGTGCCCCACCCAAGTGTTTAGTCTTCAGTGCTTAGTGTCCCCTCCGCAGAGGGAGGCTATGATGCACTGGAACAAAGAGGGGCGTGCCTAAGACAATTGCACACATACCTCCACGTGACGTGCTTTTTCTTTGAGAATACAGAAATACGGTGATGGCTAATATTTTGGAAAAAATTTTCCCCCGTTAACTGGCTTAACCTCAGAAAAAGTCAACAATTAAAAGAAAAGGGGAAGCTTAACAAAACCAAATGGCAGACTCTGGGTCCCTGTAACCAATTCAAAGGCAGCCTCATGCCCCCCAGAACTCGACCTGTATGCAGGGCTGGGAAACAAATTTCCAGTCCACCTGCTCATCCACTCTTTGGAATAGGCTGCTACGCTACAGGAAGAGGGGGTTAGAAAACCTGCAGAGTCCAGTGTAGTTCTCAAGGGCTTGCGTTATTGCCCTGGACCTTGTAAAATGGCCATGGAGGGTCAGAGGAGGACAGTCCCCAGCTGCAAGATAAAGAAACCAAGGCCCAGGAAAGTAAACAACTTAAGCAAGACCCAAAGCTGGTGAGCAGTAAACTCAGAGAAATTCTGAACTCAATTGATGGGTCCAATCCTGTGCTAGACGTTGAACCAACATTGGGCAGATACAGTGATATCCTGGGCAAGAGGCTCATTATGGTATCAGGATGAACTTGATACATAGTATAAATACCCAAACTTACTTTTTTTCAAGGAACTCAAATAGACACAGAGCAAAGAAGACTATTTCCCTCTGAGAACAGGAAAAGGAGATACAATATAAAACAGCAGCCTATCATGAAATGGAAATAAATGGTAATGGCATCTTCCATCTTTAATATCCCTAGACTTCCATTACTACTCTTGCCAATATGTCCACGCTGGAGTAGAAAACAGACCCTTTGATTTCACTACAGGGGAACGGAATGAGGTCGAGGGATGCAAGTCAAAAGAGTTTTAAAGGCTGTCACCAATAGAGTGGAGAGGCCTCCTGCTGTCATTGCTGTTCTGATGAATTTGGGTTTTAGAACACAAGGTCCTCTTCTTCATAACAGTCTGTTTCAAAGACATTCAGTCTGACTGAAATTTTACTAGCTCTGTGACACGCACACTTCAAACATCCTGTTCTTCCTGGAAGTAATCTTTCTATTATCTTTTATCAAGTTCACAGCATTTGACAGCCAAACCAATGTAATTTCACAAGGAATCTAATTGGTATCTGTAAGTGGGTATGATCTGTACAAATAGAAATTGCAAGAGGGGAGGGAGCTTGGGATATAAAACACCGTGTGAGACTTTCTCATGATCTTCTGAAAGAGAAAAAGGTTTGTTCATCAGAGAAATTAATGCTCCAGCTCAGCTCCTTTTGTAATGACAGAAATGTCTCCTACCTGCCCTGTTCAATCCAGTAACCGCTAGCTACCCGCTGAGCACTTGAAATACCCTGACTGCTAGCTACAAAGTAACTGAATGTCTCAATTTCCATTTACTTTCAATTTACAGAAGTTTAAATAGCCAGGACGACTAGGGGTTGTTACTGAGTTGGCAATGCAAACTTCCAACATTCTTCCCAGAGACATTTATTTTGACCTTTTCCTCCACCCCCTCCTCCTCAAAAGGACCACGATGGCAAAGACACGCCAGGAGAGCTTTTTGGACTCTGCAGACAACTGGACAAGCTGGGCTACTCAGCGGTGGCTGGGCATCTTTTTGAACTGGACCTTTCATGCTAACCCCACTTTCCCACCCTACGCCAGATGCCTGGTGGCTTCCTTCCCCACTCCACAGTCCAGTCTGATCAGATTGCTTTTCATGATTCATGGCCAGCAACACATCGCTCCCTTGCCCACAAACCCTGGTGGCTCCCCATTGCCACTTAGTCCAGCCGCAACCTAACTGTCCAACCTCCTTCCTCACCACGGGACTCTATGTTAACTGCCAACCCACAAGCTTGCCTTGGTGTCTTTGCTCAAGGGCCCCTCTCCCCCACTGGGAAAAGCCCTCTCCCAACCCTGCCTCTTCTCAGTATAGGTTCTAAACATGCCTCAAGGCCCCGCTTCAGGCCACCTCCTCCCTGAGGCTTTCTCTGACTGCCTCCACCTATAGTTTCCCTCCTTTGTTTCACAGCCTGTGGCCATCCCAGCTACTACCTTCTAAACGTTTATAACGGATCTCTGCTACTGACCTGTTCTCTGATTACACCATTTATTTGTTCCATCCCAGGGCCTTTGCACTTGCTGTCGCTCTGCCTGGAGCCAGGCACCCAGCTCTTGTTTACATGGATGCCTCCCTTGTCAGTTCCAGGCTGGGCTCAGTTCCGCCTTCAGCCCTGTCCTCTCCTGCCAGGGAGGTTTTCCTGGATTCCCATCTACAGGAGAGCCCTCCAGACAGTCTGCGTACACTTATCTGAATTTATTTTTCTTATGTGATTTTTAGTCATTTAAATTCTGTATACATAGACAGTCTTAAAAATGTAAATTCTCTGAAGAGAGGGCATCTTATCTGCCTTGTGCCTGGCTGAACCTCCCGTGCCCGGAACAGGGCCTGGCATAAAGCTAGCTCTTTATGAACACCTGTCAGATAAGCGAGTCCTGTAGTCCCTCCCAACAGATGGAAAACTCAGAGATTAGAGACTATGTTATACTACCTGGGAGGTCAACACAGGTTTGCTCAAGAGCATAACAGCAGGGACCCTGAAGCCAAGCCTTCAACCACCTATCTCACAGTGGTATACTAAATGAAGGTACTTCGCAAAGGACACTTTACCTTTTATAGCTCTATCTGTCTACCAGAAAGTCCACCTCAACTTTAGACCAAAACAATCTACATAAGGTCAATATTTAAGGATGGAATAGTCAAGTATAACAGTTACATCATTACCTATCTAGAAAAGTCTAGAAATTGTAATGTCTGATTTCAGTTGTGAACTTAATACCGTTGAGAGTGGTGGCGGGCTTTCTGCTGGGAAGGGGGAGCGCTTCTTCTCTCACCCAAGTACTGAGGTATGGTGAGGCTTTCCCAGCAGCACAGAGGGGGAGGAAAATCTCTCAGTGTGCGTTCTTCCGGAAACGGGGAGAGAAGAGTGATATGCAGAACAGCTTGGGGTTCCTGTCTTGACATTAAACCTACTCACAAATTGCCAGTGTCCTGGGAAAGGTCAGTCCTCCGTAGTTTACTGAGCTAAATCACCTGACACGTGTTCCTCTGACATTTCACTTTCTGGGGATGTCAGTTCCCTACATTCAAATGAAAATCAGGGACCTCAGGGAAGAAGCTACTGCAGGTCAAATCTAATTACAATTCACTTTAAAATTATTTGGTTATACTGTTATTTTGTCTTTGAGCATTGATTAAAGAAGTGAAGGCCATTTTCGGGGGCAGCATCTGCTCCACTGGGCTAAAATTTTGGTTGTAAACATCTCTGCTTGTAATCATCTTTCCTCCGTTATTGTTAATCTCATTTCTAAGATTATAGATGGAGATGGCCATTGTTTGCATGCAATTAACTATGAACAGTTCACTAGTCCCAAGAAATCTGTAGGCAGGCTGTTGTTCAGATTGTTATTGAATGTGGGATTTTTTTGTTTTTGTTTTTAAAGAGCCTTTTCTTAATGTGGACTCCTTGAATTTAATTGCAAATTCCTGCTAAGGTTACCACTACAAACCCATCTGAGGATCAGAAGTTATTTTATTTTTTCAGAGGTTACTTTGACACAATCAAGTATACTGCTTCAAATGTGATTTTCCTGATCGATTCTGAAAGCTCTATGTGGCCAGAGGGTCATCCTCGCAATTCCCTGAGCTTTCTATGACATTTTCCAAGAAAATACATCAACATAAACACCATATCAGCAATGGGTATTTGTCCTGAAAAGTACATCCTACTCTTGTTTTTAATGTTTTCACTTAACCCTTACCCCAAGGATCAAAGACCTTGTAAAGAAATCTGGTTCTAATGAAGATGTGAAAAGATTTCTGCAAACTTCTTTTTTTTTTTTTTTACAGAGACAGAGAGTCAGAGAGAGGGATAGATAGGGACAGACAGACAGGAACGGAGAGAGATGAGAAGCATCAATCATCAGTTTTTCGTTGTGACACTTTAGTTGTTCATTGATTGCTTTGTCATAAGTGCCTTGACCGTGGGGCTAGAGCAGACTGAGTAACCCCTTGCTCAAACCAGCAATTTTGGGTCCAAGCTGGTGAGCTTTGCTCAAACCAGATGAGACCGCGCTCAAGCTGGCAACCACGGGGTCTCGAACCTGGGTCCTCCGCATCCCAGTCTGATGCTCTATCCACTGTGCCATGGCCTGGTCAGGTTTCTGCAAACTTCTAAATAGAGCAAATGAGTCTCTGGTTGAATGCTAAGTGATCAAAACAGGTGGTATATTTTAATGATTACAGTAGGTTTTACATTAGTAAATTTGGATAGAGCAAAGTAGGTTGATAAACGTGAAGAAAAGAAGGAAAATGGGGACAGCAGGTCCTTGGTGAAGAAATATTTTTTAAATGCTTTAATGGATAAAAATCATGATTTTGATGAATTTCAAATAAGAATATTTAAAGACACATCTGAATTGCAAAATTGTTATCAAGAAAATGCCATTTCATGCAACTCCAATATGTGACCATTCTTCTGGGTTGACCTATGAGGTATCTAAACCCATAGCCCCAAACTTTCTCGGAGTGGGACAAATCAATTAATCCAAAATTTTGGGAACAGAGGGAAGCCTTCTTTCCTGATGAACATCAGATCAACCCGAATCTTCTCAATGGAGCTTTCAGTTCCTCTGCAGACAGGCTAAGTAGGAGTTAATATTCCTTAGACGCATAAGCTAGCACTAAGTCATTGAAAGAGCCTAGCTAAACTTGTACTGATGAATGGATAAAGACTTATTTTTTACTCAATTGCCAGAGGGCAACCTCATCATGGAACTTCAGAGCTGAGTTATTTTCAGATGCTCCCTGATAAAATGTACTCCAACCCTCAAGGTTATTTGGTTAGCTGCAAGATAGATCTAGCTCCCTTACAAAACAGGCAGATAAAAATTAGGAGAGAGTTTAGGCAGAAATTGTGGCTCTCCAACTAGAGTAAACATTTGTCCATTTCCTGTGGGCAGCTGACAGTGAGATAGCTGCACAGGACACAAGCTGTTCATGGTGTCAACGGGCTGTTGAAAACATGCTCACTTTGACTTCTTAGAGTCACTCAGCATCCATCTGCTGGGATCTGAGAGCCCTCCCAGTAGCAGACATTTCTAGGTCCCTGAGCTAAACCCAGTCTTCTTTTTCCCCTTTATGAAGACAGCTCTGGTTTTTGTAGGAATGATAACATGTTTAGCTAACTAACAAAATACACTTTGCAGCTTCTCTTGCTGCTATAGGTGGCCATGTGACACAGCTCTGGCCAATCAGATGTGAACACAGTCTATGGGTTACTTCTAAAAAAGTCCTAATTTTTTGTTTTAGGTGCTCCCCCCTCTCCCGTGGCCTCCTTTTTCTACCTTCCGACCTGGAGGTGGAATAGCCCTTTGATGACCAGAGGTAAATTCTATTCCTTCTTTGGACACGGACCTTTTTGTCAACTCTCTTACAAAGGCAGTTTTTTTTATTATTTTTCTTCCTAATCTCAGGAAAACAGGCACCAACTGACAGAGGCTGTCCAAGGAATCACTGAGAAGTTTTGTGGCTTTTATCCATTTCATCAAGTTTTCACTGAGTCAGAAAGGAGAACTTGTTTCTTTCCCTTGTTGTTTGCTGTCTCCATGACAGGGAGACACAGCTCAGTGAGGGCAGCCTGCTCTCTGACAGCTATGTGATCCCCTCAGTGCTGGACGTGTTTGCAGACCTGTGTACTCAATGATCCTATTGCAGCCATTTAAGAGAACATGTGACAGTGTGGCTGACCTGAAAAAAATCTTTAATTACCCCAAAAAGCATGTTTCCTTAGATGTTTTGGATTGTTCCTAGGTGACAACTGCCCGCACCTCAGTCTGGTTCCCTCCACTGCTGTATAACCTCATGATGGATCAGGAAAGCAAAGCAAAGGTAAAAATAAAATCCATTTTCTAAACATTATACAGGCACGTTCACTCCCACCGCCCTTCCTGCCTTCCCTCCTACTCAGAGGGCTAAAAGAGACTATAAGAAACTTCTAAAAACATCTGCTTAACGAGGATTTGCCTTGAGACGCTGAGTGGGGGGAAGAGAAGGAGTGGGTTTCAACACAGTGAGCTTTGCCAAAACCTGTGGCTTAGAGAAAACTGCCCAGCCTGCCAATCCTCCAAGGCTTTCAGGTCAGAGATGAGGATAATGATACTCATTTGAGGGGCATATTATGCCCTTCTGTAGCATATACAAACCAGCCTTAATGGATATTTTAAAGATTTCCCATGGGGAAAATAGGCCATGTGAAAATGCCAGGCATCCAAGTGTTACTTCCTCCCAGGGAGAAAACAAATGAAAAGGAAAAAAACCCAACAGTCCTACTTAGATGGAGATGGCTCTTGCTCTCGCTGTTAAAGGCTCTTAACGCTTCTGCCTCCACAGTAGACTCTAGGGCTTCCTCAAGTCTACAGCCACTTGGAGGGTTGACACCTGCCAGAGTCACATACAAATGTAGAATAGTTTACACAGATGACAGGAAAGAGGGTGACAGAAGAGAGGCTCCCATTTGTTTCTCTCTGTGACTAGCTCTGACTCCCACAATGCAACAGTCCATGACAGATCCTCCAGGGCAACCATCTCCCGGAAGGAGCACTGTTTTCCATTTTGCAAAGTTATTTTCCTGACCCTTGGTCCTCCAACTGACTTAGAATATCAGAGAAAACTGCCAAGACTATAAGACTTTTTAAAAGCTACCAATCAGATGGTTCTTAACTTTTTCTGCCTGACTTATTTTGCTTTGCATGATATTCTCAAGATCCATCCACGCTGTCACAAATGGCTGTATTTCATGTTGCGGCTAAGTAGTATTGATCTCATTCATATGCGGGATATAAAATGAAAAGCAACAAGTGAACAAACAAGAAAAATAGACAAAAACTCACAGACACAGACAACAGTACAGTGGTTACCAGAGGGAAAAGGTGAGCGAGGGGAGGTTGGGGGTGGATAAAGGGTAAAGAGGGTCAAATTTATGGTGACAGAAGAAGACTTGACTTTGGGTGGTTGGCACACAATGCAATATACAGATGACATATTATAGAATTGTACTCTTAAAACCTATATAACCTTATTAATCAATGCCACCCCAATAAATTTTTAAAAAATTAAGATGAAAAACAAACTTAAAGCCTTACTTTCTCAGTTACGGAGGGAAGGGTATGTGATATTTGGGGCTAATTATGTTCAACAGGATCAACCTGACACATATGGGTACCCCATCCTCACCTACTTCCCAGGGAGAGTTTAAAGGTTCTAGAAATTAATGAGAGAACTAAGATGATTGATGGATGGATGAATGAATAAATAAATGGAAGGATGAAAGGATGGATGGAAGGAAGGAAGGAAGGGAGGGAGGGAGGGAGGGAGGGAGGGAGGGAGGGGGGGAGGGAGGAAGGAGGATAGCAGGAATGACTTATGCATGAAGAAGTGGGACACAGTCACTCTAGCTGTAATTTTCCTCTTTAGATATTCAGCAAAAGTCTGTGCACTTAGCCGAGCCCATGTCCCTGCAGAATGCAGACATGTAGTACAGACTGTCAGCATTTCCCACAATATGAAATCGCCTGAGTCACAGATTCTGTTATTAAAATTTATGAGTACCATCTCAAAAAGCATAATCCCTTGTCACTTAATGTCTGCTACTTATCTCTGGGAACCATAGAGCTGTTTAATGCCCAGAACTTTCTCAAAACTGTACCCGCAATTAATTTAGGGGTTTTCTTAAATCATAATTTTTTAAAAAGTCACCATAATAGGTCCAAAAATAATCTATTTGTTTTATAAATAAAACACTTGTAATATATATATATAGAAAATCTAAGTAGACAGCAAAGATTATACCTAAATATTTAGGGAGGAACAAAACACATGAGAATGCAGGAAGGAACAGCTAAATGATTAAATTTAATAACTCTATTAAGGACAAGACTCATTCAACAGTATACTGAAAGAATTAAGTTACTCTTGACTTAAAAATTAATGTAGCACTTCTGATCCTATGTGAATTGGTGACCACACTGGGCCAACTAAACTTCTACAACACAATGTGTTTCTGGCACCAAGAGCACCTTGAAAACTTAGCCGCCTGCCTCTTCACTTGATAAAATCTCACTATCGGTTCAAAACAAAGAGAGTTAGTTTCTCTCCCACTGTAACATAAGAAGTTCCTACTACACTAGATGGTCATAAGAATGCTTTATATTTCTGAAAGGCCTTTATGTGCTACAAGAACTTGACAAAGGAAGGCCTGCCTGGTGGTCATCGAACAGTTCTATGGAGTTCTGACCCAATTCCAATAAGGTTTTCAAGAGATGAGGATAAACAATGTGCTCATCAGTGGCCATGGTCGTGAAGCTGCCTGGCGGTTTCTGCAGTCTCTGGATCTGGGTCTTGGTAGCTGGAAGCAGATCCACTTCTGCTGGGCTTCCCAGCCGGTTCGTGCACAATTGACCCAAATGGATGCATAGGCCCATTAGAGGCAAACAACCTTGGCCTGTTTCCCCCGGTTCCTCATCAGATTTACTCTCTGTTTGATCTCAACAGCTCTGTCATGCTCCCCCCTTTAATACCCACAAAGCTGGTGTAAGTCAGATCATGACAGGGGACATCTGGTGGCAGAGGGACGAGGTACCTTCTGAAGAAAAAAAGTTGAGCTTCAAACCCAGCAGATGGGCCAGGAGAGGAAAAAGCCCCCAAAACTAGATTAGAAACATGAAGAAAAACAGCCCATACCGAGCAGGTCAAAAAACATGAAATGGCCCAGATGCTCCATGTTTGAAACCCAGTCCATCACCCTGTCCTCATCGGGCCCTGAGATGAAACAGCTTCTGAGCAGCTCTCCCTTTCATCTCGGGCCCTCACATTTCTCATCAGGAGGGGGCTGAGAACCGACATGTTGTACAAAATTCTGTATTAATCACAGTTATAAATGAGGAACTTGCTTTTTTTGTTTTAATCTTATGAGCTCATCGGGCCTGCATCCTGAACCTCCACGTACACCATGGCCAGCGGCCGTGGGAAAGCTGGAGCTCCTGCCGCCATCAAGAAGCCAAGCAGGGCCCTACCCGTCCAACCCCTGGTGGCTCCCGTGGCCCCCAAGGGCTTCTTCTGGCCCCAGTCCCTCTTCTGCCTCTCCACTGCCTAACCTTCCAGCCTTTCTGCTCTTTTGCTCCTGGTGGGCTCCCTCTGGAATACAAGCTTATGGCACTTACCACAATTGTCACTAGTTAATTAATTGTGTGGTAATGGCTCAGAGCAAATCTGTCTCATTATGGTATCAACTCCACCCGGTGGTTTGCACCATCTCTGGCAACTGGGGACAGAGGTGCCGTGCATGTGGCCCTGAGCCCAGTCTTAGCATAAGTCGCCAAGGTGGATGGAGCCAGGTATCAAGCTATAGTCACTTTCCTACCCCCAGTGCCTAGCACAGTGCCTGACACAGCAGACACTCCGAAGGCCTCTGCACAGTGAGCTGAAGAAATACATGAGTGAATAAACTGCAGTGCTGCAAAGGCTCTTCATCATTGCCCCTCATTTTACACTTGGAAAGATTTACTGAAAGATGCTCAGCTACCTGGTGTTGGGGCAGAATTAGAATCTAAGTGTGATGGCTGAATGTGCATTGTTTTTTCTATCACCATGACTGGGGTGGAGGTGGGGGTGGGAGGGAAGGTCATATAGCCGCTAAAATGTGCTAAAGTCAGGCAATATATAATGCGAATTGCTACACTCCACAGAACTGAAATTCATGGACAATTAGTTATGATCAGCTAGGGGCCAGCCAGACTTTCTGATTGAGCCCTCAGGAAGGGAGATGAATTACAAAATGGTATATCTATTTTTTCTTGCCATCTGAAACCTGGATCCAGAGCGTTGATGAACGTCCTATGGCCTAAAACCTTGCTCAGCAAAATGGCTGAGCAAAGTGCTCATCAATTTTATTAGTTCTGGATCTATTAGTGAAACACTGACTATTCCAGTCCAAGCAGCTTACAGGGGCCCTGGCACTCCATCCCTGCCCCATTGTGCAGAGAAGGGATTTCATTTAAACCCTGAATGGGCACAAGGTGGACTGCTCTTTGCATTGCACAGTGATGTTCCAGTTTTAGTGGCTATGTTTTGTAGATTTGCTTTAAACCAGAGACAGCTCTAACAAAGCTGTGCTTCATTCTCCCAGAGCATATGCAGGCCTGTAAGGACCAATGGCTACAGTGGGAAATGACCACAATGGAGATGCAAATTATTCATTTTCTTTTAAGTATGGAGTATACAGAGTTCTCCAGTTATGAATGGGTTTTTGGAAAATCATTGGCAAGGCTGGTGTTCAAATCTGGATATTTCTAACCCAGGGCTGCATGTATGGTTCACTTCCCAGATCAGACCCTCAGTCCCAAAGTGCTATATCTTCAGAGCCCTATGTAACATAACCCCGTCGCAGCAGAAAATGCTGATTACCTACCCCAATCTCTATTCCCTTTCCCTCCTTCCTAGTAGAATCCCCGTTTTCACTGGGCACACTGAAATCTGCAGCAAAAACATTTTTTTCTAGCACTAAGTATAGCCATGTGACAAACGAGATAAAAGTGGAAGTGTCATGTGGACTTCCAGAAAAGCTGCTTTAAAGGCAGGCTGTTCAGTTGCGAGAGGTGCCCTGTTTGCCCATCTGTGGCATGCAACCCAAACACAAGGGCTGGAGCTTCAGCAGCCACTTTGGAGTGGAGGGGACCATACATGGAAGCCATGGGCTCAGATGATGTAAGAAACAGAACCTTGCTCCAGACGATTGTGGGCTGCTTCATAAGCCCTGGCCTACTCCCTCCATGGACTTTTAACATAAAAGAGAAACAAGTGCTCTTATTTTATCTGCTGTTATTTGGGATTTTTTTTTTATTGTTTACAGCTGCATACAATTCTTAACTGATATGTCCACGAACAACAATGTCTTTATGGGAAATTGGGATGCCTGCAATGCGTCTAGTATTTCTAAACCCTCTCTGACAGGACTAACTACAAAAAGAACATGCACAGCCCTCTGAAACAGCCAGAAAAATACATAATGACAGTAACTGACAATTGTGGGCTACTTTGTACTTGACAAGCGTAGTATTTGTTAGCCACCACAATGGTATATAAGCTAACTCTGAATTACTGCTGTCCTTATACCAATGAGGAAGCCGAGCTTCAAACAGCTTAAGCATCTGTCCGAAATCAGTTGTTCAGTGGCCAATAAGAGTTACATATATGGCATGAGATAGGATAGATACGGTAACAGGCAGAAAACCGTCACATTTTAAAAGATCTTATCCATAAAAGAGTAGTGTCCTTAACATGTTCACCAAGTCCAAGTTGGCCCCATCACCATGCCAAATCCCTGAAAAATGCTGTATTGGCCAAGAGTTTGCTTAAAGGCTTTTAATCACTGTAAAAAAAAAATAGAGGACTGGATGAAGAAGATGGGGCACATATACACCATGGTATACTATTCAGCTAGGAGAAATGATGACATCGGATCACTTACAGCGGAATGGTGGAGTCTTGGTAGCATTGTGCGGGGTGAAATAAGCAAATCAGAAAAAAACAGGAACTGCAGGATTCCATACATTGGTGGGACATAAAAGCAAGACTAAGAGGCATGGACAGGAGTGTGGTGGTTAAGGGGGGGTGAAGGAAGAAGGGAGAGGGGGAGGGGGAGGGATACAGAGAGAACTGGATGGAGGGTGGCGGAGGACGATCTCTCTTTGGGTGATGGGTATGCAACAGAACTAAATGACAAGATAACCTGGAAATGTTTTCTTTGAATGTATGTACCCTGATTTACTGATGTCACCCCATTAAAATAAAAATTTATTTATAAAAAAAAAAAAAAGATCTTATCAACAAATTTAGTGAACTGCCATTCCATGGGGAGGCTGGAATAAAGAGGTAACTTGACAGAATTGAATGAGGCAATACACTTAACGGTGTGCATCATGTGGTAGATATTGTATTTCCCCATGTAAAAGACGCACCCTTTTTCAAAAAATTTGGGGTCTAAAAACTGGGTGTGTTTTATACAGTGGTTGTAGGTTTTTTTTACTTGCATTTCCTGCTTTTTTGCGCTTGTTTTTGTGCTCATTGTTGAAGACAGTGATTCATCATCAGACACAGATGAGGACAAGCTAACGGATGGGATTTGTGACAGTGATGAGGAGTTGTATGAATTTTATGATGAATAAAACTTGAGTTCAAAAACTTTATGTAATACATTTTCCTTTTCAAATTTCAGGCCCCAGAATTAAAGTGCTTCTTATACATGGGGAGCGTCTTATACATGAGGAAATACAGTAGTCCAAATATATCAGTTTCCATCCGGATTTTTCAAAAGCTCTTCCTAAAATAAAACAACCCCCAAATTTTTTAGATGTATTTTGCTAGTTTATTTTGTTTGGGAGGTAATAAACATGGAGAACTGCAATCATTTAAAAAGCTGTACCTGAAAAATGAAGTGGCTAGGTTTGTTTATGAGGTTGAGTAGTATCCTCCCTAAAATTCATGTCCATTCAGAGGCTCAGAATGAGACCTTATTTGGAAATAGAATCTTTGTAGGTGTTAATTAGTTAAATTAAGAGGTGGTCATACTGGATAAAGGTGGGCCCTAAATCCAAGGACTGTTGTCCTTCTAAGAAGAGGGATGGACACACGGACAGGAGTGAAGAGTGTCCTGTGAAGACAGAAGCAGAGACTGGAGTTACGCAGCCACAAGCCAAGGAATGCTAAGTGTTGACAAGGAGCCACCAGAAGTCAGGAAGGATTATTCCTTACAGCCTTCAGAGGGAGTGTGGCCCTGCCAACTCCATGATTTTGGACTTCTAGCCTCAGGACAGAGAGAATACATTTCTGTTGTTGTAAACTGCCAGGTTGTGGCGATTTGCTCCAGCATTCCTAGGAAACTCAAGGTCTGAAAACAGATGTAAAGAATCAGAAGGAGCACTGACTACTGACAGTATTTATAATACTGAGACACATTCTGTGTGTCTGGAAACTCTCTTTCTTACGCAGATTGTGTCTAATCTCTAGTGTCTATTCTGCCCAACCCCTGTTATGCTGACCTTGACTCAATTCTTAGGAACCTGCACCAGGCTTGCGATTCTGGCTGAGAACGCTAATGGTCAATGCCCCCCTTAACCTGTTGGTGGTGTGCTAGTTATCGAGGTGAGAGAAGTCGGCTGTGGTATGTCAAATACACCAATAAACAGCTGCTAATTTGATTTGGGGATCAGATTTTATTTTATCCTGGAAATATAAGCAATCCTTATACAATTACAACTTGCATATATATGCCTAATTTTAAACTTCCTTTTCTATTCGTCTGAAATTAACATAATCAAGTTTAGTATAATATATAATCAAGTTTAGTATACTTACGTGCAGAATATCAAATGAATAAACATGACTTTATACATACTTCAGAGTTTTACAAGCCTGTGATAGAGAAACCCAATTATGATAATTTAAAGAAAGAAATGATAATTTACTTCAACTGTTTGTAAGAAAAAAAGGGTTTTCTTCCCCTGGAAAAATTCACAATACCACAAATGAGTTACTTATCTCTTCAATTTCCACACAACTTAGCTAAAGACCAAAAACCTCCAACAGAATCCGCTAAATGTTCTCCATTGCACATAATGATTTTCAAATTTGTATGTGAGAATTTCACAAATATCAACATTTTCTCAATGTAGAACAGTTATCTCCACTAACTCAGTATTCCCCTCAGGATACAGGCTTCTGTATGTGTGCTATATTTAATACATTTCTGTTATCAATGTCAGATTTCTCCAACTACCAGAATGATTTCTAAAAGATTAGGTTACATGGAATTATAAGTCCAAGTGTTCCTAACATCTCCGTGGTGTTCAAAATATTTGTTATCTTCCCTTTCATTCTTCTACTCACAGGGGGAGACATGCTTGGTACGAAAAGTACTCTTTTGACTCCACAATAAAAAAGATAAAGAACCCAATTATAAAATGGGTCAGGATTTGAATAGACATCTCTCCAAAAGAGACACATGTCCAATGAACCCATGAAAATATATTCAACACCATCAGCCATTAGGGACATGAAAATCAAAACCACAAGGAAATGTCATTTCTTCTCTACCAGAATGACCAGAACCAAGAAGATCTCCAAAGATGAGTGTTGGCAAAGAATGTGGAGAAATTGGAACCCTCATCCATTGCTGACGGGACCATAAAACAGTGCAGCTACTGCAGAAAAACGGTTTGACAGTGCCTCTATATGCTGGCCGTGACGTTGCCGTGTGATCCAGCACTTCACTCCCAGGCAGCAACCAAGAAACCTGAAAGTCTGCGTCTATGCCAAACCTCCGCAGTCATGTTCAGAGCAGCATTATTCACAGAAAGCGGACACAAATGGATTTTTGAAATGTGATATACCATACAATGGAAAGTCATTTGGCCATAAAAGAGGTACAAAGCAGTGAAACATACATACCGCAACATAGATGAGCCTTGAAAACACTGTGTTACATGAAAGAAGCCAGTCACAAAAGACTACTTAGTCTATTATCCCATTTATATGAGTTGGCCAGAATAGACAAATCCAAAGAGACAGAAAGTAGATTAGTGGTTGCCAAGGGTTGGGAGAACAGAGAAACAGGGTATGACTGCTAATAAGAACAGAATTTCTTTCAGGGGTAAAGAAATATTCTGGAATTAAAATTTAGCTTTATTGGCACAACTCTGTGAATATGCTACTAAAAACCACTGAACTGTATATATACACTAAGTGGCTGAAATTCATGTTATATCAACTATATGCTAATAAATCCATAAAAATAATATAGAAAACTGTATCTTTTAAAAGAAACATTCACACCTACACAAAAATAAAGTAACGCAATGCCCATTTTTCACAATTAAGGAAAATCCTTGCCAAAACAAAATAAAAATCAAGGTAGCTTCCTATGATGATTTTCTTCAACTTCTATTATGGGGGTTTCCCTTTCTCCATCCCTTCTCCTTCTCTTTTTCTCTTGGGGCTTCTGATCACACCATTCAGACAATTTGACACCTTCTTAACTGAACTGACCAGCTGCTTTACTACTTCCGTGAGCTGTATTTGTACGACAGGTGACTGGACTGTGTCTTTTGTTGACAAGCTTTGTTGGGATAAGTCAGATCGATGGAACAGACCACCAGGCAAAGTCACAGTCCTGTTGTCCTAACTCACCAGGCTGTGCTGATCTCTCCCGTTTCTGCTTTGCAGTTGGCTGTTCGGTTCTCCAGCTCCTGCTTATTAGAGACACGCCGTGCACTTTTCAGCACCTCTACCTAGCCAGTCATTCATTTCCATTCACTGTCTACCCATGGACTGATGTAGACTTACATCACATATTTTTTTCTCTTAATTTAAAAAAATTTATTGATTTGAAAGAGAGAGAGAGAGACATCAATTTGTTCCTCTATGTGCCCTGACCAGGCATACTGTCCTAGGAACTTCACATGGTGAGAAAGGCATTATTATTACCATTTTACAGCTAAGGGGCTGTGGCCCAGTAGTTTAGAATTCTCCCTGGTCACCCAACTCATAAATGGTGACAGGAGGACTCCAAAACAAGTGCCTTTCCTATTAGAATAGGGCTTCCCTGTTGGCGGGAAGACAGCAAGTGTCTTATGGAAGAATTAATGATCAGACCACAATGGGATACGAAATCACACCCACTGGAATGGCTATGATCAATAGAAGGATGAGAACAAGTGTTGGCAAGGATGTGAAGAAATTGGAACCCTCATAAGTTCTGGTGAGAATGATAAGTTCTGATGCACCTGCTTCAGGAAACTATTTGGAAGTGGCTCAAAAATTCAAATATAGTGTTTTTCATATGACCCAGCAATTCCACTCTTAGGTACGCACCCGAGAGAACTGACATCATACGGCCATACAAACACTAGTACAAGAATGATCATAGCAGCTAAATCCTAAAAGCAAAATAAGAGCTGTAATTATTTTACATCATTTTTCATATTTTATGGGTCAAGTTAATCCCAGATAGTCATTCCCTTAGAGAACAGAGAAGATAAATTAGACTTTCTTCCAAAGAAGTGGGCCTGCTGATTTGGCTACACCAAGTCCTCCTCAAGATCAAGACTATCTTTTGAGAAACAGATGCTAGTGGCGCGCCTCTAGGCAAGTCTCATTCAGGAGCGCTGCAGTGGACTTGGACTCTGCCCTGCACATGTGCTGCCGGAATGAGCCCAGCAACCCAAGGTTTCGTCCAGCAGCTGGGCAGCCAGCTCCAGGCTCCCACCCAGCGGAGGGAGACGGGACCACCTTGACAACAGCAAACACCCTCTGTCCTACTGTTTCCTTCTTACAAGTAAAAGTGACACATGTAAAACAAAAGAACTGGGCACTGGCCTTCAAACATCAAGTCTTCTTCTAGAATGTAATTCCCACTATATCTACCATTCTGGGACTTTCGTGTGGGCTTAAGAGCTGCTGTAGCTGGCCAGGAAGTCAGCTGTGACCTAGGCCATATTCTTTTCCTCATAGATGTCACCAAAGCTTTCGGGAAGCAGACTTTTCTTTGGAACTACTACTACCTGTTCTATTTCTTGTCTGACGCACTCCGGAAACTCTCGTTTCCAGAGGAGGTGGGTCATAATGGCAGCATTCCGTTCCAGCGCTGCCACAAAAGAGAAGCAGGGAGCGGGGAGCAGGGATCAGATGGAGAGGAAGGCATCACCTAGAGGAGGGAGGAGGTGGGAACAGAGGAGGTGGGAACAGTGGACGTGACCCTCAGCAGGTCAATGAATACATGACATGTGGTACCTATACTACTCAGGCTGAAAAAGGAAATTCTCATCTATGCTAATGAACGAACCTTGAGGACATCATGCTCAGTGGAACAAGTAGTCAAATTTAAGAGACACAAAGCAGCGGGGTGGCTGCCCAGGACTAGGGAGGGAGAGAACACAGAATTATTGTTTCCCAGGTACAGAGCTTCAGTTTGGGAAAATGAAGAGAGTTCTGGAGGTGGATGGTTGCACAACAATGTGAACAACCTTATTGCTACTGAACTGTACCATTAAAATAATCAGTTTTAAAGAAAAGAAGGGACAGACCTTCATCTCTCTCACCCCAACTCCCCATGCCCCCTGCAGAAGCATCTCCCAACACTCACTGTGTGGTTTCACCGTAAGAAGGTGGAGAGAGGGCTCGACTTAAACCAGTGGGCGTGTCTGTGTGTCAAGGACCCACACGGTGCTCTCAGGAAAGGGCTATGGCAGGAAGGCCAAGGAAGCACAGCAGACAGCCACCCCGACAGACAGAGCTGGCCCTGACCTTCCACTTGTGCCACCACAGAAAACTTCTGAGACCGTTTCCCCTTGGGTCTGAAGAACCCTGCGTCAGATGACGCAGCAGAGCCAGGCTTCCAAGGTCCACCCTCACACTGAGCCGCCCCCACCCCTGCGTCCTGTTCAAATCTAATACTTTTTGTCATTCTACAGTAGCTAACTACACTATCCTGGTTAAGAAAACAAAACAAAATTGTCTAAAGTTCGATTTCCTACAAATATCCTGAACATCAAAGGAAATGAAACCTCCCCTTTTCCTTTCTGCACCTAGGATGATACTGATTACTGATACAGAAAAGAAGGGGACATGTGGGGACCGGCTTACTGTCATGGGGCTGGATGTGGCACCGGGCCCAGCTCTGCACAATGAAGCAGCGAAGACAGTGGTGGGGGGTGGGGGGGGACAAAGGAACAACACCTCCAACTGAACCTCACACAGCTAAATTCCGGTTCTGACTTTCCCCCATCTTAGTCTCGCTTCCTTTTCTGTAAAACCTTGCTTTTGCAGGTGCTCAAAGGATCCACGGTGAAGAGCGAAGGTACAAAGTGGGAAAGATACCACAAAGTGCCCATCCAGGCGTTCCAGCCCTGGGAGGTGAATGACAGGCCCTGCACCCACCAGCTAATGACAGAGCCCAGGAAAGCCAGTGCACGCAGAGAGCACATCATCGTAAGCCAACCTGTCCACGCACAGCTGTGCCAACGGGGCTGCCATGCACGCGAGCGTGCCCCAAGACGACCCATGACCCCGCTCTCCAGGGGGAGCCGCTCACTTGCTGCCACGCCTGGCTTTCCTCTGTGAGAAGTGGGCCTGTGGCAGTGACGAGGCTCTGGGCTCAAGTCTGCAGTCCACAAAGCAGGGGGCTTGGTGGTAATGAACTTAACCTCTTTAAACATCTGTTTGCTATGATATGGCAATGGGTTAAATTGTGTCTTTCTCCCCCCCCCCCCAAAAAAAAAAGATATGCCCCAGTCCTAACCCTGGTACCTTTGAATGTGACCTTACTTGGAAACAGGGTCTTTGCAGATGTAATTAAGGATCTCGAGGTGTGAGATCACCTATCATTTAGGGTGGGCCTTAAACCCAAATCCAATGACTGACCTCCTTATAAGAAAAGGGAATGGGAGACACAGAGACTCAGGGGAGCAAGGCCTAGGAACACAGAGGCAGAGACGGGTATAACGTGTCTACAAATCAAGGAAAGCCATGGGCCACCGGCCGCCACCCGAAGCAAGGAGAGACTGACGAACGGAAGGAACCAACCCGCAGACACCTTGATTTTAAACATCTAGGCCTCCAGAACTAGCAGGGAGTAAATCTCTATTGTTTCCAGCCACTGAACTGCGGTCATTTGTCATGGTAGTCTCAGGAAACTAATACAGACAGATGTTAACTCCCCCGGTAAGAGTGTTTAAGGAGGTTTCTATCGTGCCTCTTAGTCTTGGAATGAGGATCAGTGTCCAGGGCCCCACCTGAACGCTGAGCATGTGAGACAGCACAGGAGAGACTGGCAAGGGTCCATTTTAATTTATAATTTGATTATTCCCCCTTGGAACTGGGAGATTGCTCTCTTAGATCTAGGAAATTAAACTGTAAATGTGCCAAAGGAACACACACACACACACACATACACACACACACACAGTACACAATTTTCCTATGGTTTCCCTGAATTTGTTGGCCAATAATATGCTAAATAACAGAACTCTTCTGGATTACGTGAGGTTGCCCTTCATTAAAGCCACTCAGACCACTGTCACAAGAAAATAAAGTGATTCCAGAAATTTCTTGCCAAACTAAAAATAAGGAAGCCATCTGGGAGAGTAATCCACAGCTTCGTTTGTCCTGTTGATAGCATCACACAGGAACTGTAATTGGTAAATACAGGTCTCAAACCTACAATTATTAGACCCATTGCACCCGACGGGCATGTGCCAGGGTGAGTGGTCATGGCTAACACTGGTTTGGGCTCTGGGAAGTCAAGTTCTTTCAATTGTGTCCTTGCGTCCCTGAGAAATACCTTTAATGGGAGAGCCGTAATTGGGAAAAAGGACAAAGACTGATAATCCTCCATCG
This sequence comes from Saccopteryx leptura, assembly GCF_036850995.1. Taxonomy (NCBI): domain Eukaryota; kingdom Metazoa; phylum Chordata; class Mammalia; order Chiroptera; family Emballonuridae; genus Saccopteryx; species Saccopteryx leptura. The sequence continues at coordinate 165,054,465 of NC_089507.1, forward strand.
CACCAAACCTTTGTGGATGATAACTGATGTGGAACAGACTTGCTCTCACACCAGCCGTGTCTTCCTGGGCCTCGGCCTTCTTAGCTTGAGGAGTGTGTCTGGTAAGGTGGGTTGAAAAGTGAAGCAGGTAAGGAGCGGAAATTTCCTTTTCCCATTTTGTTAGAGAGAAAAATGGTATGGGTCAGTAACACCTTCCTGTCTGCGGCCCAGATTGCTATTATATTTGTTCCCCCTTCCCAGTAGCTCTCTCTCTTCTTCTTTCTTTTAGTGACAGAGCCCTCTCCCCACTCCACCCCAGGTTTCAGCTGGCTGACTTGCTGCTTGTTTGTGGACTGTATGTGCCTACCTATCTCTCGGTTGGATGTAACTATGTTGCTGTGCTTGGGCCAATGGGCTGTGTAGAGAAGTGCTGTGTGACTCTTCTGGGTCTTGACCTCAAGACACTGAACTTCAGTGCCCGATCCTCCATCCCCACTTCCATGCAAATCAGCTTCAGTTCTGCTAACAAGGAGAAACATCCCAGAAAATGGACAGAACGTCTAGACGGGAGAAACTCAAGTCCCCAAAGGACCACGTGGTGCAAAGCTGCCCCCACCTACTTCAAGACTGCTACGTTAAGAGGAAAAAGAAACTCAACTTCAGCCACTGTGATTTGCTATATCTTCACTGCAACAGCTTATAGCCTTCACCCTAACTAGTCCTCAACATCAGGCATTTGAGCACCAATAATTAAAAGCACCTTTATTTGATGAGTTAGTGTTATTTGGTTACGCACAATTGGGAAAACAAATCACACAATTCAACTGCACCACAGTTTGCTTCCATCCAATGTAAGGATGGGAGTTGGCTGAAATAACACAGTGACCAGCCACCAAGAAGGTTTGAAAGGTGCTGCGGGAGGAGCACAGCCCAGTCTTGCTTGAGGACGACGTACTGTGAGATCCTGAGCAAGCCATCCTATCTCCTACTCTGTGTGGATGTCACCTAGAATTCCTTAGACGCACGAGAGAAAAAATAATAGCAAAGAAGTTTTCCATGAAGTTAATGCAATCTTGGGGAACTTACTGAGCTTAGGTCCTTTATCTTTCTCCCACCTCCCTTTTTTATCCCTTGCAGGGGAGGCAGTATAGTAAAGGGGCTTTCTTTGATAAAATGGTGATTTAGCTGACAGTAACTTTTAATAATGTCCTTACCTAGAAAAATTAAAAGCTGGCCACTTTAATGCTCATATCAGCCATTAGAAAATTACTGGTTTGGCCTGGAATCCCCCTGGATCTAGACCAGATACCCTCAAGTCCTAACACTCCATGATCGTAGGACGCACAAAGTTAACTCAGAGCAAAAACAACTGGCATTTCAGTGACAACTGAAAAAACACACTTGCCAGAGATGACAGCTCTCTGCCAACATGGCTATGCTCAGGCTCATGTGAAAGGACCTGTTCCCTAGACAGCCAGCCACGGCCTAGCAGCAGGCCCACTTGGAGGAGTGCCCTGGACGCAGGCTTCCCAGGGTGCTCCGCAAGGCTGGCAACAGAGCTTCTACCATTGTTCTGCAGCAGCAAACCAGCTCCTCCAAACCTTATTTAGAAAAAGCAAATCCTTGTGGCCCATCACTAACCTGCCAAAGTAGGGCACTTTTACTAGGAAAGAACTATTTGGGAAGTTCCAGAATGATGAATAAAAACTGTCTCACCAGGTCCTGGGTAAAGCACTCGTGTGTGATTATTCCCTTTGACTCTCACAAGGACTCTGTGATGCTCCTGATGTTACAGACGCAGAAACGCCAGCACGGAGAGGCTAAGTCCAACGGCACAGAGCTGGGAAATGGTGGAGTCAGGACTTGAACCTGGGGTGTAGAAGAGCAGAGCCGTGCTCTGCCCCCACTGTGATCTGCTAAGCGTGACTCAATGCCCTGCAGTCAGTTCTCCCGGCTGCCCACGCTTCCGTTCAGTGGGGGAGATCTCCCTGAAGGACCAGCATCCTCTTCAATGTCCTCCGGAGCTGTTACTCATTCGGTGCCCTCGTACACACCCAAGGACGACATTAACTGCTGTTTACACCACACTTATCTAGAACCTGACAGTCAGCAGACCACTTTTCCATCCATTCTGTGACTTAAGTGTCACAGTTGGGAGGCCGATAAGGCCAATGCGATTATTATCCCTGGTAGACAGGGTGGAAACTGAAGTACCAGAGGTTGTGAGACTCGTCTCAAATAGAGGTGGGGCTGTCCTTTCAGTCAAGGTAAGCATTTGAGATCATTTAGACAGAAAACAGGGGGAGCCGCAAGGATCACTCCAGGAGAGTATCTGCCTGTTACTGTCCACCTGCCTTAGCTGAAGACCAACGTCCCTCCCCCTGGCGACGGCTCCCCACGTCCTCATCTGCTCCTCCCAGCTCAGCTGCCTGTGCACAGCTCCCAGACGACTAGCCCTGAGATCCAGGACTGGGAGCATGTCAAGTCCTCCATGTTCCCCACCCATAGATGGCGCCCAGCATGTGACCGGCACTCAACAAGCATCCAGGAAGGAGCGGACGACTCACCTCCCCCCACAGCGCTCAACAACGCAGGGCTCTCTATCAAAGTCTTAGAGAGAAAGTATGGCTTTGGTTCAGTAATTCCAACTCTTATATTTTTCCCCACAAGGAAATAAAGATACTCACAAACACCCATGCTCACTTCAAGGCTGCTCCTTACCAATTAAAAAATAAATAAAGGAAAGCACCAACGTATCTGATAATAAAAAAATTGTTTAAAATCTTCAAGCTGCAAGAGATGCAACCACTCAAGTAACACTATAGAAATATATCCATTAACTTAGGAAGAGATTTTCAAGATATTTATTAAGTGAAAAATGTACAATTTAAAACAATATGTACTCTATGGTCACTTTTGTTATGATACGATACACAGTCACACATGAATTAGAAAAAACGCTAGCAGGATCTATTTCAGAGTGTTAACAGTAGTAGTCTCTTGGTGGGAAGAATTATGTTTTTAGTGGGATTTATAATGACTATGGGTTGCTTCTGCAGTAAGAAAAACATGTCTCAACTTTGGGGGGCTGCAGCTAATCAACCATACACTGGTAAGTGTTGCCAGACACAAGTGGTGTTTCAGAGGTCACAGGAACTTGTGACACTCTGAATGATAAGTTGCCAGGCTTGTGTTCACTTGTGGCATGGTGATAGCGTCAGCCACTCATTTCCAAAGTTCCTAGGCAAGTAAGCATAAAGGACCACCAAGAACAAAGGCATCTTCTTAAAGGTTATGCTTTAAAAAGGCAAAACAAAGGCCCTGGCCGGTTGGCTCAATGGTAGAGCATCGGCCTGGCATGTGGGAGTCCCGGGTTCGATTCCCAGCCAGGGCACACAGGAGAGGCGCCCATCCGCTTCTCCACCCCTTTCCCCCTCCCCCTCTCCTTCCTCTCTGTCTCTCTCTTCCCCTCCCACAGCCAAGGCTCCATTGGAGCAAAGTTGGCCCAGGCGCTGAGGATGGCTCTGTGGCCTCTGCCTCAGGCACTAGAGTGGCTCTGGTTGTGACAGAGCGACGCCCCGGATGGGCAGAGCATCGCTCCCTGGTGGGCATGCTGGGTGGATCCTAGTCGGGAGCATGCAGGAGTCTGTCTGACTGCCTCCTCATTTCCAACTTCTGAGAAATACAGAAGAAAAAAAAAAGGCAAAACAAAGATTTGGAAAGAAAAAAATAAAAAGCTGCGAGCTCCACACATGTGAGGACTTCCTTCCATCCCAGACTGCTGATGTTCCAGGGACAGAAACACGTGTCGCTGGGCAGAAAGCCCTTCTCAGCAGTCAGCTAGAACCTCGGTGAAGCCAACTGTGGTGCTTTCAGCGGTGGTCCCCAAAAGATACACCCAAGTCCTAACTCTAGTACCTGGGAATGTGACCTTCTCTGGAGATGAGGTCTTTGCAGATGTAATTAAGAATCTTGAAATCTCTTTAGATGGGCCCTAAATCCAAAGACTGGTGTTCTTAGAAAGAAGAGGGAGTTTTGTGAGGACACAGGGGAGAATTCATGTGGTGACAGAGGCAGAGGCTGGAGTGATGTTGCCGCAAGCCAAGATAACCAAGAACCGGACGAGGCCAGCAAGGACTCTCCCCTCAAGCCTTTGGAGGGAGTATGGTCTGGCTGACACCTTGATTTTGGGCTTCTGGCCTCCTGAACTGCAAGAGAATGTATTTCTGTTGTTTTTTTAAGCTACCCAGTTTGTAGTAATTTGTAACAGCAGCCACATGAAACTAATCACCAACCTCAACCTCAGATTTCCTTGAAACCAAGCCAGAGTGACAGGGGTCAAGAAGAACAGAGGAGAGAAGGAAGGAAGGATAGAAGAAAAAGGAGGAAGGAGGGAGGTAGGAGGGAGGAAGGAGGAGGAAGGAGGAGGAAGGAAGGAGAAAAAAGGGAAGAGGGAGGAAGGAAGAAGGAGGGAGGAAAGAGGGAGAAAGGAGGAAGAAGGAAGAGGGAGGAAGGAGGAAGAAGGAAGGAGGAAGGGGAAGGGGGAGGAAGGGGGGAGGGAGGAAGGGGGGAGGGAGGAGGAAGGAGGGATGAAGGTAGGAGGAAGGAGGAAAGAGGAGGGAGGAGGGAGGAGGGAGGTGGGAAGGAGAAGAGAAGAGGGAGGAAGGGGGAAGGAGGAAGGGAAGAAGAAGGAAGGGGGAGGGAGGGAGGAGGGAGGAGGGAGGAGGGAGGAGGGAGGAGGGAGGAGGGAGGGAGGAGGAAGGACAGGGATGTTGTGAGCAAATGTGATGTCTTTTCCTTTCTGCCCACCCAACAGACTTCTGCTTTGAACCAAAACCAGAATCGACCAGAGAAACTAAGAGCCTGAAATGTCAGCACTCTTAGACTATATATCATTAGCTTCCCAGAATATTCGTACCTATTCGAGGCTTTAGGCTGTGGGGCTTATTTTTATGACACTCCTCTCAGCAAACTGAAAAGTTGCAATAAAGACTTTGAGGAGAGACTTTAATAGCTTCAGGCTTTTAAAAGAGGCAAATCTACCATTAAAAAAAAAAAGAAAGAAAAATACACCTAACCCATTAATTCTACCACCCTAATAATTATTTCTCATTTTCAAAAGTTACCTCTCAATTAAAATAATTTCCCTCTGCTCCTAACCAGGTAAAGGGATACTTTGGGGGTGGGAGGATGCTCACTCAATTAACTGTTAACCCAGAAGCTGTCTGACTCCCATCAATGATATGAGAGACCAGCACTATAATTCTTTAAGAATGCTTCCCCAAAGGAAAGTAACTTCTTTCAGGCTGTCACTGTAAGTCTCCTAGAAATAAATTCCTTTTGCACAATATTGAAGACTTTATCATCCATTCTTAACCTCTGCATTTTACTGTGAGTTCCCCAAACAGAAAAAGACCATTTTAGGATGTCTAGAGTTATTAAAAACAAAGTGAGATATGATAGAAAAATCACCAAATCATAAAGCAATACACATGAGATATATTTTTTCCCTAAAAAAAAAGTCATTTAATACAATGGTCCCCAACCTTTTTTGGGCCACAGACCAGTTTAATGTCAGAAAATATTTTCACAGACTGGCCTTTAGGGTGGGACAAATAAATGTATCACGTGACCAAGACAAGCATCAAGAGTGAGTCTTAGATGGATATAACAGAGGGAATCTGGTCATTTTTAAAAAATAAAACATCATTCAGACTTAAGTATAAATAAAACGAAAATAATGTAAGTTATTTATTCTTTCTCTGTGGACTGGTACCAAATGGCCCATAGACCAGTACCGGTCTGCGGCCCGGGGGTTGGGGACCACTAATTTAATAAGTAACTTATTTAGTAGTCCTATATCTGGGAACCTCAACGATCTTTACCAAGCATCAGAAGTGAGCAATCCTACATTCATTAAGTGAAAACCAAAAATAATGAGAACAAACACAGCGTGTACTCAGTGCCCGGACTGCATGAAATGTTCTAACATGCATCCATTCACTTAACCCTCTGAGCAACACTGCAAGACAGATGCTTGTTCTCCCCATTTTACAGACAAGTAAACTGAGGAACAGAAATAGGGTGAATGACACCTATCCCCGCGGTAAGCTGGGACTCCACCAGATTGCTCCCAAGGGCTGTGCTCTAGACTCCCTGCCACATAGGGCTCCTATTTTGAAGAGACCAGTCAAAGGTCAGGGTTTTGCACCTACACTGTAGGTTCACTTAGGCTGCTAACAGAAACAGCAAGGTAGTGTCAGAGGAGGAGGCAGGCTTTAAGGAGGGCGAGCTGAAGTTACAGTTCCCATCCTGTGGCCACTAGGAGAACAGAAAATACAATTCAGACCCTCCAGGGTGGAGGAGTTAGATGGAGAATAAGTACTCCTCTTAGCCAAGAATGCCTAGGGCCACTTCTGTGGGGGGAGGGAGGGAGGAGAAAAAGCAATGACTGCTAGACAAATGTTGGCGATGAGGCCTAGAGGACCTCTCTGTAGAGAGGACATTATCAGAGAGACTGCCCAGAGTCTTTAACACGTGGCACAGCCTGGGCACTGCTCCTACACTACTGATCACACTGGGTCTGTCCTGAGACTGGCATGGCCATACTGGCGTGACCAGCTGACTCTCCTTCCCGTGATCCCCATTTCACCCAAAACCAAACAGACCCAGAAAGGTCAAGTAATTCATCCAAAGAGACACGGAAGGAGAACAAGGCCAGGATGTCTACATCATTACCCAAACTTACTAAGAAAACATTATCATCTTGCTTGGAGACTATAGATAAGTATTTCCAATCTTTAGAGCAGGGGTCCCCAAACTATGGCCCGCAGGCTCCATGTGGCCCCCTGAGGCCATTTATCCAGCCCCCCAGCACTTCTGGAAGGGGCACCTCTTTCTTTGGTGGTCAGTGAGAGGAGCACATTGACCATCTCATTAGCCAAAAGCAGGCCCACAGTTCCCATTGAAATACTGGTCAGTTTGTTGATTTAAATTTACTTGTTCTTTATTTTAAATATTGTATTTTTCCCCGTTTTTTCTACTTTAAAATAAGATATGTGCAGTGTGCATAGGGATCTGTTCATAGTTTTTTTTATAGTCCGGCCCTCCAACAGTCTGAGGGACAGTGAACTGGCCCCCTGTGTAAAAAGTTTGGGGACCCTTGCTTTAGAGAGATCCCCTTCCAGAAATGGTTGAAATAAAAAAAAGTGGTGGAATAAAATTTTGTGACAAGCAAACATCATGTGAACTTCATATGTCAATGTCCATAAATCAAGCCTCTTGGGCCACAGCCCTACTCCCTGGTGCATCTGTCGTCTGTGGCTGGTTCTGCATCACGTGGGCAGAGCCGAGTGGCTGTGACAGAGACCACACGGTGTGCAAAGCCAAAAATATTTACTATTTGGTCCGTTGAAGGAAACAATTGCCGGCTACTAATCTAGAAAATTTGTTTAGAAGAATTATTTTTCTGATGATAAATAAACAAGGCAGTAATGTACTAATAAAACAATTTACAAATCGCACAGTCACCATAGTTACTCAATTCTATAAATTCAAAAGGGTGGCTTTGTGCCGAATGTGTTTGATCTTTGATGGATAACTTTCCTCTAATGAGCCTGATTTTCCACTTATCTTTTTCTTTTCTATTATTCTAGGATATAGAAAAGAGATAAATTGAGGATTATGGGGAGAAAACAACCACATTACATCTTAGGTATACAGTCTCCTGCACAGTGTATGTTCCATTGGTGTGAAGTTCAAACAAGCAAAACGAACCAAGGCTGTCAGAAGCTAGGAGAGCTGCAACCTACCTGGGGGGGGGGCAGAAGGGACAAGAAGGGGGTGCAGGGGTGGTGCCATGTCTGGTTGTGGATCCGGGTGCAGACTACACGGGCATGTTCAGCTGGTGAAAAGCCATCGAGCTGCAGACTAATGACACTGCCACTTTTATGAAATACGTATGTTTGAACGTCTAAAAGTTGATGTAAGAAATGGGTGCCCTCTCTTATACTTGGATGTGTGGAAGCTTCAGGGCCTGGTGACTGTCCTCAGATCTCTGAGAGGCTGAGATGAATGGGACCCTGGAGGTCCGAGCCCAAACACTGCTCTGTGGCCTTGTGTTGTACTACACACATGCCAAGTCCCAGGAGGAGAGCCAAGAGGGTCAGCCTGTTCCCATCCCAGCCGGCCCCCCATCGCCAAATCCCACTGGCTCACAGAGCACGGCGGAGCCGCAGGGCCTTGCTGATCTGAGCAGGAATGCAGGAACACCAGCAGGCAGTGCGCGGGTTGGCCTGCCGGCAGGGGACCTTTTGACTCCTGAAGAATGTGAGCTGGAGGAGTGACCCCGCTTCCCCGTGGTACTGAGGAAATGGAAATTTTAGCTTTCATAACAGACCATGGGTACCCCCACACGGAACTCATTTTATTTAGGGGTAAGGTTAAAAGAAAAAGATGGTTTATGACCCTTGTTGAAAACAGTTAAGGCAGACTTGATTCCTTAGTGCGGTGGGTATAGGGCCCACTGCAGTAGGGTTTTGTTGCAAGGGAGAGAGATTAGGCTCAACGCCGAATACGAGGAAAAGTGGGGACTTACAGCCAAGGAGCAGGGTGGAGGGCACTGGATGAAGAATCACTGCGGAAACATCAGCAGGAAGGGGGGATTCCTGCTGAGGGTCGGCTGGGTGACTGATTGGACATCACCTGGAGGACGGCGGGGGATGTGGGGCCCCCTCAGAGGCAGAGTGTGAGCGGACACTGAGAGTGGGCGTTCTGGTTAAAACTGGATGCCCCCGAGAAGAACACCGGAGCCCACAGGTCAGGGGCTGGTTGGGAGGAGAGTTTGGAGAAGAATGACTCAAGTTTGGTTAAAGAGGAAATGACAGTCACAGGTAGCTACAGTGTGAAAGTCACATCAGAGTTTTTTAACACGAAGTTGAAAATCAAATTACTCAGCAAAATTTCTAATTTTGTAGCTTTGTAAACGCATGTCCCTCTATTTTTTTTTTTTTTTTTTTTTGTATTTTTTCTGAAGTGAGAAGCAGGGAGGCAGAGAGACTTCTGCATGTGCCCAACCAGGATCCACCTGTCATGCCCACCAGGGGGCGATGCTCTGCCCATCTGGGGCGTTGCTCCACTGCAATCGGAGCCATTCTAGCACGTGAGGAGGAGGCCATGGAGCCGTCCTCAGTGCCCAGGCCAACTTTGCTCCAATGGAGCCCTGGCTGCGGGAGGGGAAGAGAGAGACAGAGAGGAAGGAGAAGGGGAGGGGTGGAAAAGCAGATGGGCACTTCTCCTGTGTGCCCTGGCTGGGAATCGAACCTGGGACTTCCACACGCTGGGCCGATGCTCTACCACTGAGCCAATGAGCCAGGGCTTGTCCCTCTATTTTTTAAACCTAGTGAGTGTCCACTGTGTCTGGGGAATCCCGAGTGATGCTGGGCTCACCAAGGTGACACCTCCCTGATGTTGAGGAGCTCCAATTTAGTGGAGGAGAGAGGGTCACATAAAGATAGTGACACCTGCATTAGGCCTTGAGGGACAAGTAGAAGGGAACCAGGTGCAGGGAGGGAAACCCAACCCCACATTTTTACCTATGCTAGGAAGTGATAGCACATAATATCTCCTTGCTTCCACCTCCTCTTCCCCTTTGGACCCACTGCCCTCCCAAGCAAGTAGACTGATCACTTGAAAATGCAAACTAGATTATGTCACTCTCTAAGCAGTTGGCATGGCTCCCCTGGTCCCGTCTCTGCCTTCCAGCCTTACCCCGCTGGTCTAAGCTGCAGCCACAGAGAGCTCTCTTTCACAACCTTGACCAGGCCAAGCAAGTCAGCATACGAATCACAGCATGGGCTTGGGATCCAGATGACCTGGACTCAGGCACCACTACCCTACTAGTCTCTCTGTGCCTCAGATTCCACATATGATAAGTGGGGGTGATAAAAGTACCTACCTTGTAGAGTTTTCCAAGGATTCGGTGAGTTAACACAGGCTATTCCTAGGCCTATGCCCAGCACAGGGTAAACCTCAATATGTGTGCACATCAACGGTCACTACTATTCCTATCAGTTCCTTCCAGACTGTCACCCTTCTTGGAGGTCCTAGAAAGATCTTTCTTCAAGCTCACCCACCTACCTGAAGCTACTTCCTACCACAATTTCAGCGTAGATGGCACATCACTGACTCCTGGTCTGCCTTTACCTGGTCACCTTCATGGCACTTATCACCATGGTTGAGGATATAATTATTGCTGTGATGGCTTGTGTGACTGTCCTTCTCACTCGTCTGTACATTTCACGAGGGACAAAGCCACTTCTGCCCACTCAGCACTGCACCCTGGCCCCACTGCCGTGCTCCCTTAGGACTCACTATCGAGTGTGTGCACAAACACGTTCCAGGCAGAGCAGCAGACCCCGGGGAGGCCGTGGCCCTCACAGGGGCAAGGAGACCCCTGGGAGGGAGACGGGGCTGAGCAGCAAGGGATGGACCGGGGGGACGCCTACGATTACGTTATAAAGGGCAGCCCGGCGAGTCACGCTCAGGGAAGACACCAAGAGGTCCGAAATACAGCAGTGTGGGTGGGCATTGGGGGTCGTCCACAATCCAGATGAGCCAGGGGATGTCCGGAGGAAGGACAAGGCTGGAGGCAGGGGGCCGGTTAGGAGTCTCTCACAGCTGTCACAGAGTTGGGTGAGGACATGAACCACACCACCCTAGGACCGAGAGGTGAGGTCTGACTTGAGATAAAGGATGTAGGAAGGCTGGAACTTGGTGATTGCTGGACCGGGCTACTTTAGAATGATTAGGGAACCAGTTTCACTTTTTTCCCCCTTTATTTATACCCCGTTTGGAGAAAGGGGCAATTTGTATAAATCAGACCAACCCCAAAGACTGTGACGTCTCAGACCATTCTTTTTGACCAGAAGGCTGGATGGCTTGCTGAGCTCCCCTTGTCTGCAAGGTATGTTTCCTTGACTGTCATTTTAAAGGTGGAGAATCCAACAGACATAGACTGCTCTGTGCCAAATTCCTTTCAACTTCTCCTTCTCCAAGGACTTGAAACCCCACTGAATCGGAGGATTTCATTGGAGGATCTCTGAGATCAAACCATGTGGATCTGACCTGTGGGAGCCTCACCTGACCTGTGGAACTCTACCTGACACAGGTGGACAGTCTTACAAGTGTGCTGACCCAGTGGGTGCCCTGACTCTGGGACAAGACAAAAGCAAATATCAATGGCAGGCAATGAATGTTGGATTGTTTCTTTTCACTGTGTTTTCTTTATAAAAACCGTCTCTTCCTCCCTCACAGATGAAAAGAACAGTTTCTGAATCTGACATTTCAAAGGTAGGTGGGGGGAGTGGATGGAGAAAGGTTAAGGAAAGAACGAGTAGGGGGTGGAGGAGGCATCCGGCACAAACCCTGCATCGGGCAGGTCTATGCCACAGGACACATGTGTCAGCTGAGCTGGCAGCTCGAGGGGGGTGGCAGGGTGCCGAGGAGCGGAAGTGAAGAGCACAGGATGGAAAACAGTGACTCATGCGGCATCAGGGGACAGCTGAGGAGCAGCCCCCTCCTGTCCTGTCTCCCCCACCTTCACTGGGTGTCAGTCTCTGCTCTACGGACAAATGTGACATGGACTTCCGGTTAAGATGCTATTGTTAAGTTCTTGCTTTGGACCTTTCCTTCAGCACCAAACACCTAAACACTCACACACAAATAATAAAAAAGAAGAAATCTGAATAGCCTCCACCTCTATATAAAACAAGCATCTCGGGCCCTGGCCGGTTGGCTCAGTGGTAGAGCGTCGGCCTGGCGTGCAGAAGTCCCGGGTTCGATTCCCGGCCAGGTCACACAGGAGAAGCGCACATCTGCTTCTCTACCCCTCCCCCTCTCCTTCCTCTCTGTCTTTCTCTTCCCCTCCCGCAGCCGAGGCTCCACTGGAGCAAAGATGGCCCGGGTGCTGGGGAGGGCTCCTTGGCCTCTGCCCCAGGCGCTAGAGTGGCTCTGGTCGTGGCAGAGCGACTCCCCAGAGGGGCAGAGCATCGCACCCTGGTGGGTGTGCCAGGTGGATCCCGGTCGGGCGCATACAAGAGTCTGTCCGACTGTCTCTCCCCGTTTCTAGCTTCAGAAAAATACAAAAAAAAAACCAACAACAAAAAACAAGCATCTCCATGGGCTAGAAGGTGAGCAGAGACCCCAAGCTGTAATTAGAGTAGGAGCTGCAGGCCTGCTGAGCTCCAGGCCAGAAGCAGGCGAGGGGGTGGCAATTTCTCTCCTGCAGAGAGGCTAAGCAAGTCCGAACAGGGAAGGGGGTGCTGGAGTCCAGTTGCAAGGAGGTTATGGCTGACCCCTCTCCACCACTGTTGATGGACTCCCTTGCCTAGGCCACAGGCCACATACTGGGAGGTCCTGGATGATGTCCTCAGAGACATCATCTGCTTTTATTCCAGGGAAGTACAAGGAAAGGGAAGTTGTACTTGCCAGGCCAACCCCAGGAGTGGGACTCAGAGGTAGTCACCCAGGCCTTGACAACCAGAGCAAGGAATGCAGACACCCCCACCACGAGACCCCTGACCGCAGACCCACTGCGCCTGCCCAATGCCCCGATCCAAGGGTCTGTCAGTTTCATCAGCTTCCAACCCCTCTGATTAAAGACTATTGAGATCAAAAGTGCATTGCTGTTTTCTACTGAGAAACAACTTCGGAGCTTGAGAAGGGAGAAATGGCAGACAGAGCGCATTGAACCTACCATAAACCCTCTGTGAAGCGAAAAGAATGCCATGCAGACTCCTTGCTCAGGCGAGGAGACAGCACGCTGCCCCCTTCCCCGGGTGTGTGCTCCACGGGCGTTTGAAGCCACTCATTTATATACGACTAGCTGAGCAATCACAGAAGATGAAATTTCAAGCCTGGTCAAGTTGTATGGGGATGTCAGATTTCTCTTGTTTTGGGAACAGCAGATATGAAATTTCAGCATGGAGAGAAGTCCTCAAACACCTTGTAAAAATCGACAGGAAGCAAACTACACACAGAAGAGCCAGGGGCTTTGGCACTTCAAAAGGCATGTATTTCAAATTATAGACTGGTTGGGAATTATGCAAGCTCTTCCTTTAGCTTAAGGGCACATCCACAATAAGGGCTTAAGTCTCTCTCATGCTTTAACTTCATTTCATGAGGTCAGAATCCAAGCTTCCTCATGTTTTGTCCATCACCGCAGAAGCTGGCACTATAACTGTGAAGTTTCTTCTAGTTTGTCTTCCTATGCCCAGTCACAGCTACAGTAACAGTACACATACTATGGGGTGCCCTTATGTTTAACACTGTGTGGTGAGTGATGTTCCACGTTGTGACATAGTTGTCTTAGCCACCATTTGGAACCACTATAATTTATTTTCCCTTTCCTCCAGTTATTGGATGATTAGGTGTTTCTAATTTTATGTACTAATGTTAACATGAGCACCTATTATCCAGACACCTGCCTTAAATGTTACTGCATTTAATACAATAATGCATAAGGTGATAATAGATACGCAATGTTGACCGCGTGTTTTCTATGTGCCAGACAAGGTCCTGACTGCTTTGCCTATTATAATTTTATTTTAATCCTCACAGAAACACCCAGAGGCAGAGATTATTACCATCTCTGTTTGGGAGGCTCAGAGGTTGAGTGACTTGTCCAAGGCACAGAGCTGGTAGACAGCCATTTGAATTCAAGTATATCCGAGGAGTCGCCCATGGACTCCATTGTATAGACTGTGGCAAAAGTAGGTTGACAGTAGTGAGTATGGGAAACACGGAGTTTATTCTTGTATTTTCCATATAAACAACGGTAAACCTTCTTTGGCCCACCCTGCATGCCATCACTTCATGGGGATAATAAGCATTTCAACGTTTTTCTAACAATCTAGCTTTTTACTATTTTTAATTTATTGGTTTTACAAAGGGGGAGGGGACAAGAAGTATCAACTCATAGTTGCTTCACTTTAGTTCACTGGTTGCTTGTTGTACGTACCTTGACCAGGCAAGCCTGTGTTTTGAACCAGCAACCTCAGCATTCTAGGTCAGGCCTAACAATCTAGCCTTTTAAACACAGATTTTTTTCCTCAGTTAAATGAACACAGAAGTGAAGTTGCTAGGTCAAGATGATAAATAGTAAAGCTTATTGATACACATTGCCAAATTCATTTCCACAAAGCCCACATCAACTCGCAGGTCACAGACAAGACACAAGGCTGCCTCTTCGCCTTCCCCGTCCCTAGCACCCCTGGGTGTTGGGGTCGTATTCCTTTAATAAGTAGGATCTTGTTTCACACTGTTTTACGACCCTTGAGTCCATTTTTCTACATGTTTATTTACAAGTGGTATTTCACCTTTGGAGAAGGTGAATATTTTTATGAGCTGGTAGGCAAAGATGGCCCTTCCAAATGAAAAATCCTATGTAGGAGGCTAGATAGAGCTCGCCAAACACAACAGCAGAGTATGAAGTCCAAAAATGGTGTTGTTTCATTATAAAAGCTTATCAATATTTTTCTAACAACCTAGAGTTATCAACCATCTACTGTTATTGTTATTTCAAATAATCTACAGTTATCCTATTGGTTCAACCCATGAATCAAGTGTTTTCTACACAAAGTGTCGTGGGGGGGGGGGGGATATTCGGCAAAAAGTTCCTCTGTAGACAAAACGCACTTCTTTCAAACACATAAAAATAAACGCATACTTTTTAAAGTTCCTGGGCCAGCAAGACTCAGAATCTTTTCAAAAATGGTCGCAGGCCTGACCAGGTGGTGGCACAGTGGATAGAGCATCAGCATGGGACGCAAAGGACCCAGGTTTAGAACCCCAAGGTCGCTGGATTGAGTGCCAGCTTATCTGGCTTCAGTGCAGGCTCACCAGCGTGAGTGCAGGGTCCCTGGCTTGAGCCCAAAGGTCACTTGCTAGAGACCAAGGTCACTGGCTTGGCTGGAGCTCCCCAGTCAAGGCACATATAAGAAAGCAATCAGTGAACAACTAAGGTGCTACAAAGAAGAATTGATGCTTCTCATCTCTCTCCCTTCCTGTCTGTGCCTCTCACTGTCTCTGTCTCCCTCATTTAAAAAAAAAATAGTGGTTGTGAGGTGTGTGTGTCACATTTTCTGTTTGAGAGTAAGTTGTCCCCAACCCCTCTACTACTGAAGTATGAAATGCTTCATATTTAAAAATTGAAAATGACTGAAAGGGGAAAGATATGCATCCCTTATACATTAGCAAAAACCAGTAAAAAAACAAACAAAAAAAATTGTGTAACATATTTTAAAATTAAATTTTAGTCATAAAAGCCTCATAGGAAAGTTTCAGTGGTGAAGAGGTTAAATACAAGTTACCTGGGCAATTTAACTGAAACATTCCTGGAAAGCTGGTTCATCTTGGGCATTTTCTTAGAGTAGTTATTGATATTTTTTCACAGCCTCTCAAAGCACAATATTCATTCTGAAAAGTGTATAAATTCAATTGAAGGTTAATCGATCAGTATCTGGAGGTATTAGGTATCTACCTTATTTTGTCTAGGATCACAGCCTCACCGACACCATAGTCACTGAATTCCACCTCTGTCAGGTTTCTGGACAGAGAGCACCCCAGTTAAATGGGTTGAACCCCCTCATAACACCATCGCACATCTGAAATGTTTCCTACACCACAGCATAGAATAAGAGTTGCCCACTGTCCACTGTGCCCAACAGTCTTTTCAAATCTCAGCAGTAAAGTATATCAACCCTCCCCACCCCTGCTTCTGACAGAGCAACCTCTCTTTTATATATCCCACATATTGAGGTTCACGGGAAGGTTTTATTTGCAGAAATATACATCTGATGCTAAACAAAAGTTTCTAAAACGTTGGCCTAGATCCCTGGTCGGCAAACTGAGGCTCATGAGCCACATGTGGCAATTTGGCCCCTTGAGTGTGGCTCTTCCACAAAATACCACGTGCAGGCGCTACCTTGATAAGGAATGTACCTAACTATATAGTTTAAGTTTAAAAAATTTGGCTCTCAAAAGAAATTTCAATTGTTGTACTGTTGATATTTGGCTCTGTTGACTAATGAGTTTGCCGACCACTGGCTAGATCAATAGTCTATTTTCTGAGAATAAAATTTCCAAGAAATTCACTTAGGTTGTTCAATTAAACTGAAGTTAATTAAAACTTTTCTTTTCCTCTCCTTCTCAGATATATTTCTCCTGACCAATTTATTTGACTGAAAGTTCCAAATTAGCTTTTTTTCCCCCCATCAAGGAGGCCATTCAAAATAACAGTGATAAGAGCTAAAATGATTACCAGTGTGAAACTCGCTGCTAGTTTGGCATATTATGATTTGTTATCAGGCAAGTAATTATATTTCAACAGGTCTGTATACACTCACAAAAATTACTTTAGAAATATGGGTAACAGACAATTCTTTCCAGAGCCAGCTCCTTTCCTACAGATGCAGCTACCCCATGGGTGCTACTGTTGACATGAAACACAGATATAAAAGTACATCACATGTAGCAATATGACAGGCATTAGAGACAAGAGAATTCTACATGCTAGAATGGCCCCAAAATTCCTCCCTCATGCTGTCTCTTTAAAACTGTCTTGTCACCCTGGCCGGTTGGCTCAGCGGTAGAGCGTCGGCCTAGCGTGCGGAGGACCCGGGTTCGATTCCCGGCCAGGGCACATAGGAGAAGCGCCCATTTGCTTCTCCACCCCTCCGCCGCGCTTTCCTCTCTGTTTTTCTCTTCCCCTCCCGCAGCCAAGGCTCCACTGGAGCAAAGATGGCCCGGGCACTGGGGATGGCTCTGTGGCCTCTGCCCCAGGCGCTAGAGTGGCTCTGGTCGCAACATGGCGACACCCAGGATGGGCAGAGCATTGCCCCCTGGTGGGCAGAGCGTCGCCCCATGGTGGGCGTGCCGGGTGGATCCCGGTCGGGCGCATGCGGGAGTCTGTCTGACTGTCTCTCCCTGTTTCCAGCTTCAGAAAAACGCAAAAAAAAAAACCAAAAAACAAAAAACAAAAAAAACAGAAAAGAAAAAAAAACTGTCTTGTCTATGGACATTTCAAAGGAAATGAAAACACACACACGCACACATTAACGTGATTAGAACCCCACAGCAATGTGAGGTTTATGCAAGCAGATTTCTCAACCAATTGTTGCAATTTGGAAACCATGCTCACAGGTATTACGTTGCTTTACCCTCACAGCAATCTCAGAGATGGGTAGTATGATTTCATATGTCACTTTAATGTTGCTATTTTAAGGGTGGAGGGAAGAGCTGTCCAGAATGGCTCAGTTACTTGTTCCAGGTCCAGGCCTGGATATTGAAACTAGAACCCAGGGCTCTTGGCTTCCAGCCCAGAGAACATCCCACTAGATTAGTCTGATAATCAGCTCGTGAAAACTTCATTTCTATAATCTAGATTGAAAAGTGTATAGCTATTTAAATACTTGGCTCCAGACAAGCAGTTATATCTAGACATTAACATATAATTTTAACAGGAAAACTGCCAAGTCTAGTAAAGGTTGGCAGGGAAGCCTGAAAAACAGAGCAAAAGCAGAGTCTTTTTAACCACGAGTAAGTGGCATAGCCAGAGTACAACCCCTCTCTCTGCTCGCTGGCATCTCTCCTTCTGTCACCTGTGTTTAAGGGGCGCTGTACAGACACCATCGCCCAAATGCCCTGCAGCCTAGGTGTTTGTTTAAAGGTGCTTCTAAAACAAACTTTCTTAATCAGGTATTACGTGCTCACACGGCACGTATCATAAATGCACAGCTTCATCATGCAGGATCACATGATGTCCCCCCACCATGTATCCCAAACCCAATCAGTAGTCCAGGACCCCAGAAGTCCTTGTGTGTCTTCTAGACACCATCCTCCCGACAAGGCAGTGGCTGTACTGATGCCTAGCCCTACAGATGAGTTTGTCTCTTTTTGAACTTTAACTACATGGAATCATTAGAAAATCATATGCCTTTGTGCCTGGATCCTGAAGTTCAACGTTATGTTTAAGAGAATCACATTTTGTTGCATGAAAGAGCGTTTTCATCATGTTAATAGTCCATTGTGGGATTATTTAAAAAAAAAAATCCATTGTACCTGTGAGGAACATTTTAGTTGTTTCCAAGTTAAGGCAATTATGAGTAACAGTGCTATGAACAATTTTGTACATGACTTTTGGTATATACATATACACATTTCTTTTGGGTATGTACCGAGGAGGGGAATTACTAGGTCACGGATACAGTATGTGTGTTTGGCTTTAGTCAATACTGAGGTTTTGAAAGTGGTTGTATCCAAGTGTGTGTTTTTCTCGGCACTTATTATTGTGGACCTTTTTTATTTTATTATTTTTTATGAGTGGTAATAGCATCTCAATGCAGTTTCAATTTGCATCCCCTTGATGGCTGATGGGGCGGGGTGCTTTCTCCAGTTGTTTACTGTCCATCTGTACACCCTCTTTTAAAAAGTGCGCAGACCTAGTGCCTGGTCTCTAATGGACTGTCTTTTTCTTTTCTTTTCTTTTTTGTATTTTTCTGAAGTTGGAAACGGGGAGGCAGTCAGACAGACTCCCACATGCGCCCAACCGGGATCCACCCAGCATGCCCACCAGAGGGTGATGCTCTGCCCATCTGGGGTGTTGCTCTGTTGCAACCAGAGCCATTCTAGTGCCTGAGGCAGAGGCCATAGAGCCATCCTCAGCGTCTGGGCAAACTTTGCTCCAATGGAGCCTTGGCTGCGGGAGAGGAAGAGAGAGACAGAGAAGAAGGAGAGGGAGAGGGGTGGAGAAGCAGATGGGTGCTTCTACTGTGTGCCCTGGCCGGGAATCGAACCCGGGACTCCTGCATGCCAGGCCGACGCTCTACCACTGAGCCAACTGGTCAGGGCCTGTCTTTTTCTTACTGAGCTGTAGGAGTTCTTTTATTCTGGACACAAGCCCTTTCATAGTTCTAGGTATAGCAAATATTTTCTCCCATTCAATCTCTCAATGTTTCAGTTAACAGAAACTCTTCATTTTATTGTAGTTTATTATATTCATCTTTTTCTGCATGATTTGTGCTTTCCATATTCTGTTTAAACATATTCTTCTCTGTCATTCCTTTTTCTGGAACATTTACTGCTTCATAATTACAGTCAGAGCCACCTATCTGGATTTTTTTTTTTTTTTTTTGCATAGTGTGTGACCTGGGGAGGTTGAGATTTAAAAAAATAGATATAGATATCCTATTGGCCCAGCCTCATTTATCAAAAATAGCACCCTTCCCCCACTGATGAGCAGTGGAAGACAGAACTTTAACATGAAGATCTTGACCTTAATATACACAGAAAAAACTCCCAAAGATTCTAAGTGTCCCATCCTCCCTCTGCGTACATCCCGTGCACAATTCCCATGTGAATGCGGAAGCTTTATGTCCACAGTTGAAAGGCTTTGTCCTCAATTTCATCACTTTCGTTAAATCCTATGAAGTTGTTATTTTTCCCGACTGGTTGGTGGCCTGTGGACAACAGAAATGCTTTGTAAATGAGGAAAAGCTTTTTAAATCATCTCAAAATGAAATGATTATAATGTCATTTTATACCACAAGGAGCTCCTCCTGTACTTCTCCGAACCCATTTCTTAAATTTGATTTTAGAAGACATCCCTACTTCATTAACTTCACCACATCAGCTGTTCCAAAGAGCTGTCCTAGGGAATGGTGGCTGGATGGATGAGTAAGAATATAATCAGATTTCTGCAGTGCAAGCCTTCTTGGTCTTTGCGATGCTAACATAAAACACATATTTCAGAATGAGTACCCAGACTCACTTCTTAGACCAGGGGCTCCTTCTCACCAGCAGCACCTGACAGTGTCGCCCAAAGCAAGTCGGAGAATCTAATGGGGAAAATGCTGATCTCTGCAGAAATGCCAACTCTGTTATCTAGTTTTCTATGCAGTGCAATACATTAATCTTTTTCCTTTATGTTGAGTGCTTTTTATGTTCTGTGGAGAATTTTCTCCCCAGGAAACATGTATACACCCGTCTTCTGTGACATAATCACTTTTCTTTTTTCCTGGTTCATTTCCTTTTTCACTAGAAATTCTATCAACGGCACCAAGAGTTGGTGCAAGGCTTGGCCTCAGGGACAGACCTGCATATGGCATGACAGGACCTTAGGCCTGCTTGGAGCCCAACACCTGCTTCATTAACATTCACAAGTTGCTAATAGCTCACCAGCAGGGGTCAGTCTCACTTACTATGCAGAGCCAAGTGGCACACTCTAGCTACACGCCAGATTCTGGAATGTTCTGGAAGCTGACTGGTGAGGCTACATGGAGTACTGCCCACCTAGTCTTCTTATGCCGCCACCTCAGCACTCCATTTCCTGCTTGCTCACCACGGCACGTTAATACTTAGAGAAATCAGTTGCTTATATTTGTACTGAGTATTTCATACCTAGCTAAATGAATACTTAGAGAAAGTCCTGTGTTGTGCACGTGGACTCCCTTACCCTGATACTTACTTTACAGGAGCGGGAAGATTCGCTCTTCCCATGCTTTTACCCAGGGAGGACAAGATGTACTCCCACTTACAATGGAAAACGTTTAAACATTATATAATTTGACAATTATATTTTCTAATATTTGCACTTAGGCTTTAATTTATCGCTGTGGTAACTTTTTTTCTTTCTAAATTACAAAACAGCCTTTCATTAAGCATCTTTCCCCCACACACAGCTTCTCTACGCCCCGGGAGGCTGGTGAGAGGCAACGGTCCAGACGCCCCAGACCTGAGCTCCCTGCCTTACCGCAGGGCAGTGGCCCCAGGACTGAACAGCGAGGTGACCAGACTGACAGCAGCAAAGAAAACCTGGTGTCACTGACGAGAAGACTAAAGAAACTAACTGTATTTCAAGTTTGAGGGTGGCTTTCATTCAGGGCACATTGCTAAATCAAAAAATAGTTTTAATCTAATGAATGACCATATTTCTTGTCAGTAAGGTACAACTATATTTATACTGATTACCTTTTTTCTTAGAAAAAGAAAAAACATTCCCCTCATTAATCTAATGCCCATCAAACATTCAGGAGGAACAGGTGCTTATTACCCCAAAGTGGGGAAAGCTGTTTCTAAAAACCAGGGCTTCTGTGTGCGTAATGTGTTCCTTCCCACAGTGGCCTATTTGAATGAGATTATAAAGTTTCATCTGAAGGTGTGTTCTCCACTTCCTTTCTCCCTGCAACATCAACTATTCCTAAAGCAATGGTGTCTACCCCCTTCCCACTTTCTCACTGACCGGACCTCAGTAGGGAATCAACTGAAGGAACCTGGAGACAAAAGGTCCCAGCTGCTCCTCGGCTGGTATGGAAACAGTCATTCTGTATATAAAGAAATTCCTTTTTGTCTACTGCCATACTACCCTGAATGCGCCCGATCTCGTCTGATCTCGGAAGCTAAGCAGGTTCGGGCCTGGTTAGTACTTGGATGGGAGACCAAGAAATCCGAGGATTAGCAATAGGTCTGAAAGGAGTCACTAAAAGATGTGTTGAAGGGTGCATTTCAGCCTAAGGGTGGTGAGAATGGGCCAAGGACTCCACACACCCTACCCACTCACTCTTCCTCTACCCTTCAGCTACAATAATTCACCTACAATTTCAATCTGACCATATCACTTCCCAAACATCTTCAGGGCTAAGTCATAAAGAGCTGGGTGGGCCCCATGCCCCTTCCTAGGGCTCCCTCCAGTCCCTGCATCTTCTCACTTGCTCATGTGTGGCCAGATAACCTCTTTGCATATGAGCCCCCTGAGAACCAGGACTGTGATTGCAGGCTTTAATTTCCAAGTCATCCATGGTTTCAAAAGCAGCATTAAAATGAATGCATGCAATAGTGGGCAGATCAGTGGGCTATAGCGAAGGCCTTAGTAGTATACAGGTTCCAGAAGTTTCTGCATACTGCTATCTTATCTGTCTGAAGAAGTGCACCCCTACCCAGGGCAGGAGAAGGAACCTTCTGGTGCAAACTGGAGGCTGCCCATCCTGAAACCACTGAGCAAGAGCTCCAGGTTTCTGCCAGTGCGATTCTGTTTGCTTTCATTTTGTACAGGAAATCCCACATTATAACCCTGGAACTACAATTAATATTTCGCTTTAAGTCTTTCAGCTAAAGCTGGGATTAAAGTTCAGGCAGAGGCTAGGTGGGTGCCTCAGAGAACAGGCCTCCTGGGGGCCTGCGGGTTGAGAAAGGGAAAGGTCGAGGGATGTAAATGGAGAAGACACAAGGCACACTTAACTTGAGAGCCGCTCCCTGCCCCCCCCCCACCCCGCCTCAGTGCCCTGAGAGCCACACAGATGCTGCTGTCCTCTGCAGACACTGGCCACACACCAGACTCCTGACGCTGCAGAGCTCTCTGTGGAATCCAGGCTGAGTCAGGAGGACGTTCTGAGTCCCTACGCTTTACTCCCGTTTACTCCCATTACACAGATAGGCAACTGAGGCTGAAAGGGTAAGGAACTGCTGGAGGTCACACGTCTAGTAAGTTTTGAGGCCACAATCACAATCAGGTCTTTTTACTTGTAAAGCCTCCATTCTCTTTGCTGGGGAACCAGTCTTTTTAGATTGCTTTCTGTAGGGGGAAAAAAAAATGCCAAAAGAACTGTATGGTAATCCTATCTAAAATGCACTAAAACCCATATGGTCACATATGTGTTTCTTTCAGTCATTGACTTATCTCAAGTGCTTGGCGTACATACAGTAGGTGCCTAATAAACATGAGCTGAATGATATACTTAAAGGAACATGGTAGACAAAGGCCAAGTGCTACTTTTTTCTAACAGCACTGTCTAACAGAAATATAATGTGAGCCACGTGAATACTTTTAAATTTTTCTAGTGGCCACATTTAAAAAGGAAAAAGAAAGCATTACAATTTTATTCCATGTATCTAAAATACTATATTCCATACATAATCAGTGCAAGAAATTATCCATGGTATTTTATACCCTTCTGCTTATGCTAAATCTTGGCAATCTGATATGTATTTTTCATGGGACAGAACAGACATCTCCATTCATACCAGTCATATCACCAGGGCTCCATGACCTCGTGGGTTCTGTGGCTCCTTGATGGGACAGCACAATTTGGAGTCTGGATCAATCAGACCCGAAGTCAATGGGGCAAAGAGAGTAACACTGTTCGTGACCTTTCCTACCTTATGATGTTAATGGTCAAATATGTAGAAAACTGAAAATTTTAAAAAGCTTACAGAACTTGGAAGCAACCAAGATGTCCCTCAGTAGGTGAATGGATAAACTGTGGTACCTCCAAATGATGTGTCATTCAATGATAAAAAGAAATGAGCTACTAAGTCATGAAAAGATATGGAGGAACCTGAAACATATATTACTAAGTGAAAGAAGCCAATTTGAAAAGGCTGCACACTGTATGATTTCAGTTATGTGACATTCTAGAAAAGGCAAAACTATGGCATGAGTACGAAGATCAGCGGTGGCCAGGGGTTCAGAGGAGAGAGAGATGAACAGGCAAAGCACAGAGGACTTTTTGGGCAGTGAAAATACCCTGTATACTACAACGATGGATATATGTCAAATCTACATATCTGTCCAAATCCATAGAGCTATACATCACAAAGAGTGAACCCTAATGCAAACTACCTAATGTAAATGGACTTTAGTTAATAATATACCAATATTGATTGATTCATCAATTATAACAGAGTATGATACTAATGCAAGTTGTTAATAATACAGAAAATTGTGTGTTGAAGGAGGTGGCAATATGGGAACTTTGTACTTCTCTCTCAATTGTTCTATAAACCTAAAACAACTGCTCTTAGAAATAGTCTATTAATATTTAAAACAGCTTACAAGAGGAAATAGTTGCCACAGTTGCTGGACCTTGAACCAGAAATCATGGAGAAGGGTCGTTTCATTCTGAACAAAAGAAACCATTCAGTATAAAAATTGACCAAGCTGCCTGACCTGTGGTGGCGCAGTGGATAAAGCGTCGACCTGGAACCCGAGGTCACCGGTTAGAAACCCTGCACTTGTCTGGTCAAGGCACAAATGGGAGTTGATACTTCCTGCTTCTCCCCCCTTCTCTCTCTCTCATTCTCTCTCCTCTCTAAAATGAATTTTAAAAAATTGACTAAGCTAATTAACTTATGGGCACTCACTCTATCCATAGAGTAGGTAATACAAGATAGATACATGTCAGCCATTCACAGTGACTCCCAGGAGGGAGCCAGTTCAAATCCTGGCTCTGATGCTTGTAACCAGCTGAGTGCCTTGGGCAACTCTTCCCTCTGTCTTCATTTTGATTATCTCTAAAATGGAGATGATGACAGAACCTTTTATTTGAAGCATTTCTCACAAGGATTGGCATGTCATATTTTTTTTAATGTTACTTATTATTTTCACGTGTACTGGAATATCTGTTGTTGTTATTGTTTTCACATACACTGGAATATCTGAGAACACCAAAGGCTAGTAGTAGGACCCAGAAAAAATGCTGAGTGACCTACTGATAAGGGAAGAAATGGGTCCCTTGCATGGCTTTCCTTCCATTTGTCCTCATCATGCTCTGGGTTCCTTCAAGGTCTCCCTTCCAGACTGCTCTAAACAGATCTCAGTAACTGCTATCTCCCTCCCAGAGCTTTAAACAAGAAGGAGAGTATGGGGGCTGGCAAAATATTAAATAGTTCACCAATTGCCTGACCTGTGGTGGCGCAGTGGATAAAGCGTCAACCTGGAAACGCTGAGGTTGCCGGTTCAAAACCCTGGGCTTGCCTGGTCAAGGCACATATGGGAGTTGATGCTTCCTGCTCCTCCCCCCCCTCCCTTCTCTATAATAAATAAATAAAATCTTAAAAAAATAAAATAAAATAAATAGTTCACCAACATTTCCAGGGTAGAACCCTTCTGAATTAGGGCAGAGAAGACCTACAGATACAGCTATTCTTTTGTTGTTTTATTTATAATTTTTTTGTTTTAAAATACGTATGTAACCAAGTTTGCTATTTTAGTCATTTTTAAGTGTACAGTTCAGTGACATTAAGTGCATTCACACTGCTGGGCAATCACCTCCACTGTCTATCTCCCGAGCTTTTCATCTTTCCATTGAAAGCTCTTTATCAAGTAAACATTAAGTCTTCATTCCCCTCTCCCCTGCCCCAGCCCTGGCAAGCACTGCTCTGCCTCTAAGAATTTGACTGTTAGGTATGTCCTATAAGTGGAATCATACAGTATTCATCCTTTTGCGACTGGCCTTTTTACTTAGTGTGATGTCTTCAAGGTTCATCCATGTTGTAGCATGTGTCAGAATGCCCTTCCTTTATTATTATTTTTTATTTATTTTTTTAGTAAAGGGAAGAAAGAGATAGTGACAAACAAGACAGGAAGGGAGAGAGATGAGAAGCACCAACTCGTAGTTGTAGAACCTTAGTTGTTCACTGATTGCTTTCTCATATGTGCCTTGACCAGGAGGCTCCAGCTGAACCAGTTACCCCTTGTTCAAGCCAGTGACTTTGGGCTTAAGTCAGCAACCACAGGGTCATGTCTATGATCCCACGCTGAAGCCAGGGACCCCGCGCTCAAGCTATTGAGCTCAGGGTTTTGAACCTGGATCCTCAGTATCCCAGGTCAGCACTCTGTCCACTGCACCACCGCCTGGTCAGGCTGCCCTTCCTTTTTAATGCTTAGTAGTAT
Organism: Saccopteryx leptura; assembly: GCF_036850995.1. NCBI lineage: Eukaryota > Metazoa > Chordata > Mammalia > Chiroptera > Emballonuridae > Saccopteryx > Saccopteryx leptura. Next base: position 165,080,167 of record NC_089507.1, read on the forward strand.
TCCACTGTATGGATAGACCATATTTGCTTTACCCATTCATTCACTGATGGACACTTGGGCTGCTTCTACCCTTTGCCTCTTGTGACTAATGCTTCTATAAACAAAGATGTGCAAATATCTCAATACCCTACTTTATTTCTTTGGGTATATACCCCCATCCCTGGGTGTGGAAATGACACTCAGTGAATGAAAATATAAGGTCTACAGGATTTGCTCTCTTCAGATGAAAAGACATACATTCTCAGTGGCAGGATTAAAGCCAACCCAGTTTAAAGGTAAAATGTGGCTCTCTCTGCCTGTTTACTTGTGATCTTTTTAACTCAAAGAGCTGTACTCCAGTTCAGTTTCACAAACTGACAAGGAAGATGGATTTCTTCATTACAACAGGATAATAAATTCTGTATTCAAAATTTTAGACTCCAGCTCCATCGGTAAACCCAAGACCTTTCATTAATCTTGACTGAATTAAAAAGCATGTGAAAATTACTGTTTTTGCACATCTAACCTGCTACCACTTTATCAGATTAATCTCATCAGTCTAATTTAACAGGCTTCAGAATCATTTAAAATGTCAAGTTTTAAGGGAAACAGTAGCTCTTGTTCCCTTCCTGCTGGCCCACCTTCTCACACAGTTGTCTTGTTAGTACTTCAAACCCCAGCAGCCTTTGACTGAATCAATATTTAAATGTGGAAATTTCCAAGGGAAACCTGAGAGGGACAGGAAGGGAGCAGAGAAAGTAAGCATTGCCTCAAGAAGACAGCAGACTATTTCCCTGGACCTATGACTGACTTCCTTAAGATGGAGGCCCAGGCAGGCTCTCAAACTCCTTAGGGCATCTCCTACCTGTCAGGACTGAGGTCCTCAGCCAAGTTTGCTCAGAATTACCCCAAGTGCTTTGAAAACCTCCAAGACCTGGTGCTAACCCAGACCACATGGAAGAAAAATGCCAGAGAAGGGGACAGATAATATTTTTAAGTTCTTCAAGTACCGCCTGAATTAAAAACAAAACAAAACAAGACACAGAGCTGGGAGGAAATTCAGACTTTGTCTGAATGGTGTTACACTGCTTACAATGGCTTCTCTGTGCACTATGTCATTTGAGCCTCTCCACAAGGCAGTATGGTCAGATGGGCTCATGCTATCATGCCCGTTTCTCGGGTGGGGAGAAGGAGATCCTGAGAGCTCAGATGACCTGCCTAGCGTCCCACAGCTGATTCGCAGCTGCACTGTGTGAGCCATTGCTCCTCCCTTGACATTAGGCGGCTCCACAACTTGGAAAAACTTTCTGGGAAATATCAGAAATCCCCCTCTACAGGCTATACAGGTGATGGGCTTGAAATGCAGGCAACCTTTTTAGTTTTCCTGAGCCTGACTAGCAATACTTCTGGAATTCCTAATTTTTCATAAAATGGCTTCAACTTCAGTTTGCATTTTACATTGTAAATTGCATTCTCATTGGCTCATCTTCTTGATGCCCTTCGGACGTGGCGAAGCCCTCCTTGACAATTTCTATAGAGTCCTGATGTAACTGTTACACAATGCTCCTTGGCATTCGCAATGCAGCAGTCTTCTGCAAGTCTTTGGAGGGAGAGTCAGCCTCTGCCAAGCACGCCCACATTCTCAGCTCTCCAATTTGTAAACGACTGCTCTGCCACTTACATGGGAGAGAACATCCTCATTTATGGGGAATGGCCAGCATCCTAAATTAAACCTCTAACTCCAAATGTGAACCCGAAACCACTCAGCTGTGACACCCACCGCCATGTTTCAGAGCCCCTACCTCTGTGCAACAAGCCTCAGAGGGCTGTCCTACAGCTCAGAGATTATTAAAAGGGAAAATGACACTTAAAACACACTATAAATAGTGAACTCCAAAATCTAGCTGCCCCAGTGGCCAGAACTCATTAGATCTGAAACAGTTTGACTTCTCACATGAAAGTCTGGAGCTCAATTACCACAGTTCACATAATTCCACTTTTAGGCTGTTTACTTGAAACAATCCTAGGCTTGCTTTGTTTTTAGACTGGCTTAATCCTTAAATAAATTAATTCTGAAAGGATTTGTTAAAGTATACCCCAGAAGGATTATAATGAAGATTTGCAAAAGTATCACTCAAAATTCTCAGGAAGAGAAGGGTTGTTTCTGCTGACAGTTTTTCTCCAGCTCTGTCCCTCCCTAGTTGTATGTCTTTTAACGAACAATTCATAATCTCTCTGAGCCTCAGGTTCTTAAATGGAAAGACAAGGACACCAGGGGGCTTCTGGTTTGTCCCTGCTCAAACAATCGTTGATTCGAGGACTCTTTTGCCCCAACCATTTGTGGTCCAGAACGAGGACTGTAATAGATTCCAATGTGTGGGTCCCTGAGCTGTTCCCCTACAGCCCAGAGGGATGCTAATGGGAAGTGACAGCGAGGAAGGGTCCCTCCAGCACCAAGCTTCTGCTGAGCCTTGCTCAATTCTCGCTAGCATTGCTTCCGCTTTGCACTGGACCCATCCACTTCCTCTGACAACTTCAGACACTAATGGAAAAACACGCCCAGCCCAAGGTATGCCCGTCGGAGCTGCACAGCAGGATGGCCCACACCCGATCCATAACCCAACCTTGAGCTGTTCTTCACTTTCCTTCACTTTCCTCCACCCTCACAGCCACCACTCCAGGTGTGGGCTTTACTTTCACCTGAGCAACTGCAGACACCCCCCTGCCATTCTTACGGTCTCTCCTGCCCATTCTCCCTTTTCCCTTATCCCAGGCTGTAGTCAGGGTCATCTTTTTGATCATCTCCCTCCCGCCACTTCCTGTCTCTGCCATATCGCTCCTCTGTGCCCAGAATGCGCAGGCCCACTAACAAGCTCCTTTCTTCCTGGAATGTATTCTCCTCTGCTCTCCCCTAGATGGTTCTAGACATCCCATGAGTCTCAGCGTCAAGGTCCAATCCTTGCAAAGCTGTGCCCGCCGTCCAAAAGAAGCAAGCCGTTCTCTCTTATTCCCTATCAGTGTACCTCACGTTTTTGGCTTCTGAGGCGCCTCGTATGACTTGAATATATCTGTGTGCATCCTTGTTTGCTTCAGTCTCCTCAATTAGACCACAGAAGGGGAAATGTCTATGTTTCAGTGTCTACAGAATGCCCAGCATGTAGTTGCTGTTACATGAACATCTGGTATGTGAATGAACCACCAACCAAACTAACCATCCACCCCAGCTAAGGGAGCCAGCCACGTTTCATGAGAACTTCTGGGTGCACAGCCATTTCCTGTGTTGGCTAGGGCCATTAAGTCTTAAATATTTCAGAAGTTTGGCAGGCAAGGGCTTTATCCTGAAGCAAAAGTTGCATCACAAGGCTCCCCAGATGCTGGCAAATGAATGTACATGCTGGAAGGCTTCTGGGATGCAGGAAGAGGGTGCCTTCCGCCACCTGCCTATTCAGAGCCTGGGCCTGCACGTTGGTATCTAACCTGGCATCTTGGGGCATCGATCTGCATATGAACTCAAAACATCACTCTCTGGCACACAGGCCTGTAAAAACCTACCAAGGTGGGTCTCACCATTTAGTAGGGAAAAAATACTGGAAAAAAATCCCCCAAATTTTGAAATTATGAGATGAAAAACCATTGCGTTTACTGAAGAAATCTCTGTGGGCTTTACTACAATGTACCCTGAAAGAGGTATTAACCGTTGCTAAAATTGTTTAAAAAGCCCCCCACCCCATACAAACATAAAGCATATTTTAGAATTTATTCGATGAAGAGAATTGTTAAACCCAGGATTATACTGAATGCATGCATTTGAAAATCTTCATGAGTAATCTTTCCCCCCCTAATTTTAAGACTTGCATAACCCATTAGTCCATGTACATCATTTTCTGTGTCAGATTCCACACCCATTCAAAGACTAACTATGGGAGCATGAGCGATATGTCTAAGAAATGTCAAGCAGGAAACTGCTATTGTAAATAGGGTGTATGAATAAAATATAATGAACAATTTTGGAATTGTAATTTGTATCAAGTTGTCTTTGTGCAACTTGCTTCACGGAGAAGTGTCTCTGAATAATTCATTATGTATCTTCCCCAAGTATCTTAAAAAAAAAAAGAATCAGAGACACTGTAGATAATATTCTATCCCTGAAATGAGTCCTACTCATCCCTTTTCCTACCATTGAAATGATGCCCCTGGAAGCAGAGAGGGAAGGAAGTCACTCACTCGTTCTTGAATAGCTCTGGCGACCAGAGGCTTAGGACTTTCTGAACCCATCTAGTCCAGCCCACAAGCTGCTGGGCTTCCCTCTTCCCCACCGTGGTTCTGCCTGGTCCTTCCTTAGTGAGTATCCAGGAACACACCCAACTGCCTAAGTGCCTAAAGGCAGCTTTGAACTCTTTCAATTTGCTCTTCCTCCAGTTAAATATTTCCATTTTTAGCTCCAGGAGTCCACTCTCCAATCATCTCTTTGAATAATGTCTTAGGAACTAAAATGGAATTGAATCACTTTTGTCACCTAATGCCCAGGAAACTATAGGTCTTGACTTAAGAAACACTACTCTTGGGAACACAAGAGGGGACTCCTTTGGTCTACGCCTCCAGGTGTGGATGCATATTAAATAGATGTTTTCCAGCGATAAAAACTAAACTTTGGATTTTTAACGTGCCTTTCAGGAAAGACCCAAATGTGTTCAAAGCGAAGAGCCTCCAGGCTGTAAACAGAAACGCGATGCCCAGGGGTGTTCTTGTGAGCAGAGACTGCTCAGCTGAAAAGAACCCCAGCGGCAGGCAGAGGCTCCCGACCGCCCTCCAGAGCCGGGCGGAGCAATGTGAGCGCCTTCCTCTGCACAGCACACTTTTCTTAAGAAAAGGCAGTAGCAATTGAAAATTCATTTGGCAAAACAAATAAAGAAGGCTCTATATGTAATGAAAGAAAATTAGTTGCAATCACCGCCAAGGTATGACAAAAAAAAAATACTCCAGGAATTCTTCTTGGATTCCACACATTTTTTTTATCTTATATGGAACCTTGGAGGAAAACCCTTCACCTAAAAAAAAAGTCTGAAATTACTACTGAAACAGTTTGTCAATGGTCATAGTTCAGAACAGATGTGCCAGTATAAATAATAATAATAATAAATCCAAAGACTTGTTCCTGTAACTCAAATCAGAGTCTGGGTGGAGTGGTCTCTGGTAGCGTAAGTGGTTCTTAAAGAATCCATTAGTCTACAAGTCACCACACTGCCTAGACATTTCTCAGATGAAGTTAGAAACTAGGGTTTTCACAAGATGTTAAAAACAAACAAACAAACAAACAAACAAACAAGATGTTGCATCCCAGAAGGAACATTTTATAAGACATTTGTAAAGAGTATCCACCACGTTGGGTGGGGAGGAAGCAATCTTGCTTCTCCGTCCAAAGGTACCCAAGTGGCATGGGGGACGGAGCAACACAAAAGAAAGTTCAGAAAGCATTTCTCCACCAGGACTCTGCAACATGGCAGAAAAAGCACGCTCTCGGTGCTGAGGGATCTGTGTGTGGCGATTTCCGTACAGGAGGTCTCAGGGGTGCTGCAGCTAAGACATCAGCTATGCAAAAAGGGTGACACACATTCTACATGGCTCTGCCTCCACCTACCATGTCTACCAATCTAGAAGGAAGAAAAGCCCTTCCTGAGTACCTGTTACATTTAAAATACTGTGCTGGCTTTTCAGTAAAATATAATCCCTGCCTTTAAAGAGTTCACAGTCTATGTAAGGAGACAACTGTGTGATCACAAGCATTATGTGATGGTATCAACACAATACTGTAAGTGTTCAGAGGCAACAGATAGTCTCAACTGGCTGGTCCACTCCTGTAGCGAGGAGAAAGCTCCCCTTCAACAGACTGCACAGCTTGGGGAGCCAAGAGGGAGGAAGTAGCTAAAAACAGGGCAGCAGATGTCACAACCAAACTACCTTCATTCGCAACCATCTATTTACTTTGTTAGGGGCCAAAAAAAAATTTTTTTTAATCCTTTAATATAAAATATCATCTTGCCTTTGGAGAATGGGTAGGACTGAAAAGGTAGAAATGGACCCAGCAATATCAGAAGGAAGTATTCTAGGAACAGGATGGGCAGAAAAGACTCATGGAAGTGTATTCTTCCAGCCCAAAGCTTAAAGCATGGGTCCTGACGGGAACCAGAAAATGTCACAGCATGGTTGCTAAAGGGAGCCCTAAGAAACTTCTAGGGCAAGGATGTTTTATGTAGGCTTTCTGACACACAGCCTGCGTTTCCATGGCTCCAGGTTCACACTTTTTCCAAATCCAAATGAGTTCAAAGCAGCCTTTCTGAAAAGTCTTCTCCTCCTGACCACGGGAGGCTTCCCTGGGGTTCCTCTCCACACAGTGTCAAGTGTCTTGCTTCCTCTGCTCCTCCCACATGATGCACACACTCTACTGATGAGCCTGGTACTTCTTACCTCTGTTATTGATACTTTCATCGCCTCAGGTCCCATCCCAGCTTGTGAATCATTTCAGGTCTCCATTGGCCTGTCCAAATTCTATCCCAAGCCTGAAGCTTACCCATGAACCTCCGAGACGCCTCTCCAGCTCCCTGCAACCACATCATTCACCTTCTGAATGAGTCTGACGACGGCATACGCTTTCCTATGTTCAACCAGGTATGGGGCACACAGAGGCCAGATGCTGCCTGTCTGAGAGGTTTAAGGCACATCGGAAGCACAAGGCAAGAGGCCATTTGTATGGAAAAGCCACTGGAAACAGCTTGGGTGGGCCTCCAAGTTAGGTGGGGTGGAGTTTCAGGGAGTAGCCAGGATGAACCATATGAGCCAGGCTGATGGAAACTCAGACATGATGCCCGCCTGCCCACTCTGTGGTGGGGAAGGGAGGGGGAGGGTGTCACATAAAAGGACCAATGGCTTCTGCCAGCTCTTGCCCTCATGCTCAACAATCAAGTTCCTCTCTGTAGTAGTTCCAGGTGCCTTTCAAGCTGCTGCCCCAGCACTGGGGCTCAGAGAGAGTGAGTCAGAGTAAATTCATGCCAGGCCTTTTAGGAGGAGCTGCCTGGAACTCCAGCAGCCCTCTGTCTCCCTCAGCCACAAGCCCCACTGGTTTTTATAGCTGGAAGTTCCAGGAACTTCTCTTCCTGGCTCTGGGACCTCCTCGCTCCTCAGGGGCAAAATCCACAGTCAAGGTATCCCAGCTAATTTTAAATCACTGCATGTGGGGGTGGGACCATCCTGTTCCGTGTCTCCACCCTCCTACTAGTCTCAATGTGGCTTCTTCTCTATATCCCTAGTTATAGGACTCCCATTCAGCCATAGTTCAGGTGCTTCTGAATGATGGCTGTTCTGTAGTTTAGTTGTAATTCTGATGTGGCTGTGGGAGGATTCGAGTACTACGTTTACCTATGCTGCTTCTGACCAAATGTCTAAAACATTTATTGTTCAAAAAGCCACTACAGCCTGGCCGTTTGGCTCAGTGGTAGAGCATTGGCCTGGTGTGCAGGAGTCCCGGGTTCGATTCCCGGCCAGAGCACACAGGAGAAGCGATCATCGGCTTCTCCACCCCTCCCCCTCTCCTTCCTCTCTGTCTCTCTCTTCCCCTCCCGCAGCCAAGGCTCCATTGGAGCAGAGTTTGCCGGGTGCGGAGGATGGCTCTGTGGCCTCTGCCTCAGGCGCTAGAATGGCTCTGATTGCGGCAGAGCGACACCCCAGATGGGCAGAGCATCGGCCCCTGGTGGGCATGCCGGGTGGATCCCGCTCGGGCGCATGCGGGAGTCTATCTGACTACCTCCCCGTTTCCAACATCGGAAAAATACATTAAAAAAAAAGCCACTACATTTTGGGGTGATCTGTTATACACCAATATACAATTGATTGAACTGCCACATAACTCATAATTTATGTGCTTTAAAATAGAAAGGGCTGGCCCAGGCTGAATGACTCAATTGGTTAGATTAGAGGTAGTCAACCTTTTTATACCTACCACCCACTTTTGTACCTCAGTTAGTAGTAAAATTTTCTAACCACCCACCTGTCCACTGTAATGGTGATTTATAAAGTAAGGAAGTAACTTTACTTTATAAAATTTATAAAGCAGAGTTATAGCAAGTTAAAGCATATAATAATAACTACTTACCAAGTACTTTATGTTGGATTTTTGCTAAGTTTGGCAGAATAAATCTTTATAAAACAACTTATTATAGTTAAATCTATCATTTTATTTATACTTTGGTTGCTCTACTACTGCCCACCATGAAAGCTGGAACACCCACTAGTAGGCAGTAGGGACCAGGTTGACTACCACTGGGTTAGAGCATCATTCCAAAGCACAGAGGTTGCCAGTTCCGGTTCGATCCTTGGTCAGATCAATGTTCCCTTCCCTCTCTCTCTCTCTCTTTCTCTCTCTCTCTCCCCTTCTTCTCTCTCTAAAATCAATAAAATAAACATTAAAAAAATAAAATAGAAGGAACTGCTTAATAAGAGCTGTAGTTGGTAACAAAAGATAGTCATAAAATCCAAACACAAAATAACAACTCTTACATTCACATGAGAATAAAAAACTGTCGGCGCTTTGTGCGAAGGACAGGGTGTCTCTTTTCCCTTCGCACCCACACGTGCATGCACAGTGGGGCAGACAAAGAGTGGCTGGCCCATGTCGGCAGGGGGCTCTCATGAGGGCGTTGCTTCCTTATTCAGCTTGGAGAAATCTTTCCCATCTCTGTTGCTAAAGGCTTCTCCAGGCCACAACAGAACTTTCAATGGTCAGGAGAGCCACATTTTGCTCAGAAACTCACCATGGATTTCCCAAGGACCTGCAGCAGGGGACCTCCCCAAGGGGAGCCTCTGTGATACAAGGTTGAGACAGAAGCAGAAGATGATCCAAGGCCATCAGTTTTAGTCACGTGATCGCCCTTTCTTGGCTTAGACTCTTCACCCAAAGAAAAAAATGTGAAACCCAGCACACATCAGAAAGGCACGTTTCTACCAGAGACACTGAGAAATCCCCAATATAGCAGGCCTGGATATTCTTTCACGTTGTTCCAAATGGAAATGTAAGAACATAAGGGTCTCCAGAACCTCCCTAAAGAGAAACATGTGAGGAGGTTCAGAGGAATTCCTTAACTGGGGGCAGGTGGTTGTCTGCGGGGAGAGGTGCTTCCAGACATGTCTTTGCTGTTGGACTTCAGCCCCCCTTTCCCATTTTGTCTGTGCTCAGAGGGAAGTCCATCTGTACCATCACTAGTAAGATGCACAATCCATCTGCCCCATGACTCATACGAGGTGAATAAAAAGATGGCAGCATAGGGCACATTTAAGGTTTTCTTCCTTAGAACTAAGATGTAAAATTCTCAGAAGGAAGAGCCAGCACCGCTTGTTTTTCTTCTCATTACCAAGTGGTGTGCATTCCAACCAAATACTTTAAATAATTTGGGTTAGAAGCACCACCAGAGGAAGTCCAAATGGAACCCACACAACTACTGAGTATCGATTTGCACGGCGTTTGTTTTCTCTGCCCCCTTTTCGGTGCTGACTGAAAGCAGGTGGCGAGAAGACAGTTGAATCCACTGTCGCCCACCTCCTGGGGTCTGGGGTGGCATCATCCTTCTCTGCCTGAGATTTCCATTTCCTGAGAGAGGTCTGGGCCTCCAGGGAATCTTATTCCAGAGAAGAAGGGAACAGTCAGCTGGGCTGTGTGAGAAGACCCTGGCCAATTCTCATCTACCTGTCAGCATCAGCAACAGAGGCAAATGACCGTTTTATGTAGTAAGGCTTGCTTTTGGTTTGGTGTATTTTAAACTAATGTGTGTACAGATATTTCTAAACTGTCTGCAAGTACCTTACTTTCTTAAACAGAATAAGTGAGTATAATTAAACATTTTCTCAGTGATCACCATGATGCCCCCAAATCAGTGTGTCTCATATTCTGGTCCATTGCGATGAGGTTTGTGAGCTATACAGGGCTTTTGTTTCTATACTAGTGGCCTTGAACAATCTCATTTCTTTGCAATTATTGGGCCTGCTGAACTTTAGTCCTGTTCTCAGTAAGTCTATCATCTCCCTGCCCTGTTTTCTGCTCCTGACACTTGACACAGGAAGCCAGAGTGTGGGCTTGTTATGGGGAGTGGACTTTGGGTGCTGGCAATGTCTACAGTGTAGGGTGCACCGGGCTTCACTGTGGCACTATGGCTGTCCCAGTCCGACTCCTGCAGCACAGCGCTCTGTTGCCGCACGTGAATACCAGAGGGGCTGCAAGGCACTGATCTCTTTCAAATAACAAAGGGTGGGTGATATCATCAAAAGCCTTATCTCACAATAACGTGTTAATAACTTAGAGTTTCTCATTATATAAATAAAAAATTGAGTGGGGTTTTTGGTGAAAGAGCCTCATGGTGTTTAAACATTGTCATGAAACCAAGAGACATGGGCATTCTTTTGAACACTCACTTAGTACACTTGAACTGCTGGAAGGAAAATCTCCAATTATATTTTATATATAATCTTCGGTTCCAGTCACTGCTCAGAAACCTGCTGTCACAGAAAAGAAATGAGCAGGTGACCATTTACGAGGCAAAGTTTATAAAACGTCAGGTAAAAATCAAGCATATTGTATTGTGTTAAACATTTTACTAACTATAAACAAGAGTAGAAACTGGAAGTGTGTAACTTTGGCAACTGTGTGAAATAATAGGAGAATTTGACTTTAATTGGATGCCTACAGATGAAACAAAAGTTGACTCTTGAGCTGTAACTCCAAGGAATTTTAAAACTATTACATTTCCCAAATACAATTGTTTATTTAAAAGATCTCTTTGACTCATCAAATGCTATCTTGAAAATGCTACCCTCGTTCTGAGAACATGACATGCGCATGCTAGAGTAAATTGACCTGCCAAATATAATTTAAATTTAATATAACAAAAAAGATGCACTAATCTGTACTTCATCATTTACTAGCAGGCTGATATTTCTCAAGGAAAAAAACATAGCACTTCACCCACAATGAATGTTAAGTCTCTCCAATCTGCTCCCACTTACCTTTTCAGCCTTCCACCTCCTAACACAGACCTCTTCCATGGAACTCTGCCCAACAGTCATCATTTCTGAATAGTCCCCAAACTTACAACTTCTGTGTCTCTGCCCTGCTCCTTTGGCACCGCAGTGTCCCCTCATCCAAGTCTTATCGTAGCACCTTTCCTGGCCCTTCATACCTGCTCTTTTCCAAGAAGCTTTCTTTAGGCAGAAGCAATACCCCCCCCCCCCTCCCCGTTCTCACCTCCACAGCCCTCAGCACTTCCCATGCTCGGGCTTTATTATAGCATGTTCAGGGATTTACCAGTTGCCCATTTCCTGTCTCCATACAGGAAGCTCTTTAGACCAAGCACCACCACTGAATGTCCACAGAAACTAACATGAAACTTGGGCACATAATTATGCTAATAAATGTGACCTGAGTAAATTAACTGCCAACTGTATCATAGAAATCCTAGACATAATAAAAAGAGAAAAGAAAAGGTCCTATTTTTTAACACTGTCTAATATATTTCCTTATAACCCCTCTGTAATAATTTTAAAGCTAGGAAAAATGCTTGGCTTAACTCACTCTCTATAAACTCTTTAAATGTTAACTAGTAAGTTTTAAAAGCATGGAATGACTTTTTCTCCCCTGTGGCTTTATATAGAACTATAATAATTGCGACATGATCTTAGGGTCTCTATAAATGCCTGACACTAAACTCCCACGATGGGATTCCACGTGGTGCCTTATTATCACAGCCTCACATAGAACAAATATGGTCACTATAAAAATCTGCTTTGAGGCCCAAAAAATGATTTAGGGGCTCATGCAAGCTTACACCTTTGACATTTAATTGATACCCAACAGGCAGACACGGATGGAAAACCAGAACAGACTGAAAAGTTTTAGACAACCTAATTACACATTTTTACAGGAACCATGTTTTCCTGCACCCCCCGGAATAGATAAGTAAATATTGTAGAGAGTGGCAATATGGTTAATTTTCAGTATATCCAGTCACCTCACCGTGGCTTCTGTGCACAGCAGGCACCCGAGTCACGCAGGCATGCCCCAAGTGCTGCGAGGCCTGGACCAGAAGCCAGCCCTGCTTGGCATCTGTAATACCTCCTCTCAGAGCCCTGGCCGCCAGTTGCTGCCTCTGCATTTGCCTCTCTTTGGACAGGGGGGATTAGCTCTTCTACCTCTAAGTCCAGAAGGGCAAACCAGCTTTGAATGCCTCCCCCTCAACTGCTCTTTGTCTATTGCAAAAAATTAATTTAATCCAAAGAGGGGAAAAATAACAAGGGAGCTAAGCCTCCAAACTCTTTTTGATTTCCCTTGGCTCTGCAGAAGTTCGTCAGTCCCTTTTAAGAACAGGAGCCCGGGGGAGGGAGGCAGCTTCCACATGACCCCACTGAACCGCCATCTTTGGCTAACTCTCACCATCTCTGCAACGCAGACACAGCACACACAGATTCAAATGTGCTTAAAAACAAACCAACCCTCACTTTCTTTTTTTTTTTTACATTTATTGATTTTTGGGGGGGAGAGGGGGGAGGAAAGGAGGAAAAGAGAAAGAGAGAGAGAGAGAGAGAGAGAGAGAGAAAGAGGAGAAGCAGAAAGTATCTACTCTATAGTAGTTGCTTCTCGTATGTGCCTTGGTGGGGCAAGCCCAGGGATTCGAACCAGTGACCTCAGCATTCCAGGTCAATGTTTTATCCACTGTGCCAGCACAGGTCAGGCCAACCCTCACTTTCACATCTTGCTTTATCAAACTCTCTTAAAAGAACTATTACCAAAAAAACAAACAAACAAAAAAAGCCAGACTCTTCTGAGAGTCTCATCTAAACCTCTGCCCTCACCTGTAGCTACCATAGTCACTCCACTGCAATGTGATGGCCAGAGAAGAGATACAATGGGAAAGCAGGAGCAGCCACTCCCTACCTCTGCAGATTTTACTAAACCCTTGCACATACCTCACTTTATCTGGTTATTCACTGCAGGGTGGGATGGGAGTGGAGCTGCCTTTTTCTTTTCAGCGGAGAAAACCAAGGCTCAGAGTGAAATGCACAAGGAAACACATCTAGTGGATGTCAGACCTAGAGGTCACACAAGGTACTAATAACTACCATCAACTATACACGTGTCACAGGCGCTCATATTCAATCTCCAGAGGAGAGGTCTGCCAGCCCCCTTTTATAGAGAGGGGGACAAATGGAGACGTAGGAAGTGAAGGGGTCAGAGGAGCAACGGCAGAACTGGGGATCGGATGCAGGTGCAACAGACTCCACGGCCCACGTTCTAGAGACTGCAGATAATCCAGATGTGTCCAGCTCAGCGTGCCTTCCATGATGCCACAGCGTCTAACAGACGGCTGGAGGCCTCAGGGCCGCGAGACACCCAGGGCAACCCCTCCCCAGGCGCTGCTTCTGCCTGTAGCCCCCACCCGAGCAGCCTCCCCGCCAACTGCTCTGCGGTATTTATGAGATAGTCCCTGTTCTCAGAAGACGTCTGTCCTTAGATTATTCATCCCCCACCTCTACCCCCCCCCCCCCCAAGCAACACCAGCACAGGCTGTCCCTTCTGCACGCAGCCCTGTTTCGGCTCTGCAGTCCGTGTGTCCCTCTCCACCCCCTCCCTGACAGTCAGGGCTCCGACTTGGGCTGAACCTGTTCAGTACTGAATGTTACCCTTTGTCTCGAAGCCCCGGGCTGGCTCTGCTGGCTGGAAAGCCTGAACAACAATGATGAATCAGAGTGTTTATTTCTGAGGTTTTTCTCCAAGCTGCCTCTCTTCATCAACTCTTAAATAGCAGCATTCAAAGCTGCACAGACACTTCCAGAAGTTTGCTGGCCTGGGGTTCCCGGTGGGGAAAACTTGACCCCCCTGGCCAACAGGCATCGACTCCCAAACACCTTGTCTCATGGAGAGACACGAACAGAATTTCTCCAAGACAGGATGGGAGGCCGACATGTTTGAACTGATTTTCCAAATTATTTTCTAATCCCTCTGGTTGCATGAGCGATGCTGGCTTCCTATTTCTACGCATGGTGACCTTTCCTCAAACTGTTTCACGCTTCTCCCTCTTCTTTAATGGGTGCGACGGGAGACTGCAGACTTCCCTTCTGCGGACCACCGAGGGGAGCTGTGGGACCCCACACAGGCAGCCTCAGGCCCTCGCGTCTGCAGTCCAAGAACCATCAACGGGCACAATGTGGTGGTGGTTTGCAGATGTCACCCTCTCGTGTAAAGATGAACCATTCTTGTTAAAAGTGAAAGCTGAAATTCAATCACGGAATCATCAGGCTTGAGAAAGGAAAATGTAAGGATAACTCACAAACTAGAAATTTGTTTTTTCCTGTACCTTTGACTATTCACACGACAGAAAGGTATTCGCCACCTAAAAAATTCATTTATACACATACACACACACGCGTGCGCGCGCGCGCACTGGATGTTTTCAAAAATGCTGAAGAGTAGTTTTCCTTTTCTTTTTCCTTTTTTAAGGCAAAGGCAGTTTCGGGGCTAATACAACCAAACCAGAACCCCACAGTGACAATCTGACAAAGCTATACAGAAATACGACGGTGTCGAAAAGTGAGAGAGTCTTCACAAATTATTTTGTACATTTGTCTGTGCGAAGATGAGCTCAGATGAATGCTGAAGAGGTCAGGAGGGAGCTGACGGCTCTTTTTGGCAGCGTGTAAGAGAAAAGGACACAGTCTAGCAGTCTAACTCTTCCTGCGCCTGGGATGAGGTCACAGGGATAGATTCTAAGAGAGGCCCTGTGGGCAGAAATGACTGCCCTGCCCTTCTCTCCGGGAGCCTCCACATCCTGGGGCTTATCACACTTTCAAGTACTTTGCTACCCTGAATGCTTTCTGGCTACACATACAATTGTTTTGCCGTGGTACCCATTCCAGCCTGGGACAGGACAGGCTAGAGTCCCCAATGCCACTGATATCCATACTTGGACCAGGAAAGTATTGACAACCATGGGTGAGGCTGCAAAATAACTGTTGTCACTGCCCTGGCCTGATAGCTCGGTTGGAGTATTGCCCCGATGTGCAAACGTTGTGGGTTTTATCCCTAGTCCAGGCACAAACAGGAACAGATCAATGTTTCTCTCTCTCTCTCTCTCTCTCTCTCTTTCTCCCCCCACCCCAATCTCAAAATCAAATTAATCAATTAAAAACAATAACAGTTGCTGCCATTTACTATCTGCCGGACATTCTCCTGGATATTTTAGGTTTCTGCATTATTCAATTGTCATAACCCCAGGGTTGGTATTATTTCTGCCATTTTGCTGAATAAGAAATGAAGGCCCCAAGAGGTGAAGTGACTCTTAAAGACACCCATCTCCAGGTGACCGGTGGAGCACACCCTGCTCCCCAGGTGAAGGCTTCGGTAACAGCTAGGAAAAGAGACATCATGGGAAGACCCCTAGAAATGAAGGCACTCTTTTTACTCAACGGAAACATAAACATTTAAGAACTTGGGAAATGGGGACACATAGAATTATCTCAGTGTTGTTCAGGGACACTGATGTACTCTCCTAGGCAAAGAGAAGATGAGATGATTGGTCTCACACATACTGAAGAGAGTTCCCTTGGAATTGTACCTCCTGGCTTTTCCCAGTGATACATAAAGATTCAAATGGCATCTGACCCAAGGGAAAACCTACCAATACAAAACCTTCCCAAGAAAGTTAGCTTTAAGTGGTACCCTACACACGCAATCTAAAGAACTCCAACCACAGACCACATCAAATCACAAGGAGCACTTAGTGTTTCAGGATTTAGTTGTGACTCTGCCCACCACACTTCCAAAAACCCATCATCGTGGGAGCAACAGAGCTCTACGAACTGAGAGTCCATTTCAGTATTTGTTTTACTTCTCAATGGCCCTTACCTACATGATTATGCTACGTGTTGCCCCAAATACATTTTTCCATAAGTTACGGCAGCGATTTTCAACCTTTTTTCATCTCATGACATACATAAACAAATTAATAAAATTCCGAGGCATACCAAAGAATATAGTTTACCAATCTGACAAAAAAGAAAAATATGTATGATTTTGATTCATTCATATCAGACAGCTAATGTTGTGTTGGCTGTTGTCATTTTCTTTTTTAACAATCTAAGGGAAAAGAGGTCAGTGCCCTAACTAAATAGCTAGATATCAAATGTTTAAAAAACTCTTGTGGCACACTGGTTGAGTTACAGTAATAATTCAATTTGGTGAAGGGGGCATGAGTGAACTATTGTTCTCAAAAGGGAAAAAAAGAAGAATTTGAGAACACTGTAGCTTTCTGCCACCTCCAATTTTGGGCAGAGAAGAGTTCTCAATGTCTGGGTGCATGCTCAGTTGCTATCAATAAAAAGCTTCAGAAGCACGAGGGGTGGGGCCATTCCCTGAGAATCAAGATTAGGAGGAAGAGTTGGAGTTCAGAGAAGGAATTACTGAAACCGTAAAGCAGAGATGCTACTGACTTACTGGGGTGAACTGCAGAAGGAATGCCTAGGTCCATATGATCAATTTGGTGTAGGGATTTCAGCAGTGGGTTTCTTGAAGGCAGGTCCAAGTCCTTCCCCTCCATTGACCCAGCACCCATTGCAGAGAATGGTCTCATATGGTTTTCAATTCAACAGATGCAAGAGGATAAAGGGACTGGTGACTAGACAACCATCCCTCTCCCTGCATCGGTCCCAGAGACATCCACAGGAATATCCCGTGATCCACGATAGTAAACTCTAATTTCCATGGGGGAAGAGCAGTTAGAGCTGTCTTGTTAGCCCTGCCTACTAATATCAATGGTAATGATAGTGATGATCACCACCACTGTTCACTGGACACCCGATACACATTTTGAATTGTTGTAAGCATCCATAAGTCCTCACCACAGCCCTATGACAAAGCACTGTCATCATCCACATTTTACAGAAGAGAAAAGTGAGGCATAGAGTTTAAGTGAATTTCCCCAGGTCAAAGAGCTAGCAAGCAGCAGAACAGGGATGTGCATACAGAGCCCAAATTTCAGTCATCATCCTGCACAGCCTGGAGCACTGCACGTACCCAAGGAAAGAATGTTTAAAAAAACAAAAATCCCAGACAAGCAGCTTGGATATTCTGTTCCATTTCAGTTTTGAATTTATGAGTGTCTTTTTCATGCTGGAGGCTCTCGGAACTGTGGTTCTTGCTTCTCTCTCTTCCTGGAACTCCCCAATGTGCCACTGTTCATTTCTGATTTTGTGGCTACAGGAAGTGAAAGGGGCAGACATGCTCAATCACCTGTCTACTTCTCTCGGGAGTTCTGTTCACAGGTGCTTCCGGTGGGAGGCTAGAACTAATGACTAAAATAAATAACAGCCACCACTTCCAATTATCTATGGATGCAAGGTCCCCTGGAAAAGCTTTTTCAGAGTGGCCACTCTTTTGGACTTTGGGATTGTTAGAAGAATTAAGCTGCTCTACCTTTGGAGAATGAATTCCTCTGCTCACCACTGCAAGAATAAAACCTAAAACCTTAAAACACAGAATCATAGAGAAGGGGGGGGGGGATCAAATTCTTCAATGTTATCCAAGTAGGTGGTTGGCAGGCTATAAAATTCATGTCCAGAATCGGTCTCAATAATCCAGGTCAGTGCTCAGTAATACTCTGGGCAGGAAGTGAGTCCGCCTTTCACACATACTTCCCTGTGTGCATGGTAAGCAGGACCAAACTGCTGCTAATCTCTAAAAACCTTGGAAATTTAGAACAGTAAAACCACAATAAAGGAGGGACCTTGGGACAACATAATCAATTTCATTTTGATTTGTCTTGCCCAATTTAAATGCCCAATATAGTTTTTGTCTTTGTTTTTATATAGACACATGTTCATCTCTAGACATGAACTTGCCTCCTCGACAAATAGAATCAGATAATGTCATCTTTGTGGCTTCTTTCACTTATAACTATTTCAAAGTTCATTCATGTTGTAGCATGTATCAGTACTTCACTCCTTTTTATGGCTAATATTCCACTCTAAGGATAGATTATATTTTACTTATCTATTTATCAGCTGATGGTCATTTGGGTTAGTTCTACTTTTTGGATATTTTGAATAATGTTGCCATGAACATTCAAGTACAAGTGTTTGTGTAGACATATGTTTTCACTTCTCTTGGATACATACCCAGGAGTGAAACTGCTAGGTCCCATGGTACTTACTCTGTTTAAACTTTTATTAATTAAATATGTAACATTTTAATTGAAAGCTATAGGTGGCAAGTTCAAATTAAGAATTTAACTATCATTTGTCAAGTATAAATTTACTTACCTCCAAAATAATCTATATTCCTAGATTATAAACTTCTCAAGGAAATTAGCCTGCATTTTATTCAACCTGCCCTTACATGTGCTCTATAAAAGTTTGACCTGAACAGATTCCAATGTGCCAGGAAAAGAAAAAAAGAAAAGGAACCCAGTTTTGTTTTTTTTTAATTCCAAATTCTACAGATTCTAGAGCTCCCACCTAGACCCCACCTGAAGGGGCAGAGACACAGGCCCTCCCACCCCTTTTCAACTCACTACTGTAGTAATGAAGATTTCTCGACTTAATTCCCAGTCTGTAACATGACGATGAAATAAGGTCAGTCTTGTCAAAGTCACAGAAAAACAGGACAAAAAAACTATATACATATCAATAATGTCTATGTTATTTGAAACGGACAGACCACCGACCCTGTTCCCCTGAAGACTAACCACAGAAGAAAAATCATGACTTGGGGACATTCCTGCTCCCAATAAAAACAATACAAGATGAGGAGACACCAGATCCTTCTCCACCTGGGAATGTGGCTTATTTGTATACATGTCAAGTAACTGATGGAAAAGCTGAACCTCCCTCATTCCTGGGGACACAGGTGTTCCTTTTTGGTAATATTCCAGAGGGTTTAAGGTACATTGCCTCTGAGTTGCAAAACTCTATTGGACCCCATTTAATGAAAGTTTTCTAACATGTATTGGACATTTCCCTGACCACTTAAAGGGACAGAAACAGGGAATGGAAGAAAGAGCTCAGTCCAGTGCCTGCTGGGAGCTAAACTTGGGGCAGAGCACTCATACGTTTGCCCTTTTAGGCCCTGAGACAAACCTTTGAAGGCACAGTGCTTAAATGTCTTCTTGGCAACGTGAGGTTCTTTCAGTGATAGTGGCTGCTGCTGTCGTGGTGGGGGTGGGATCAACACCCATTCCACAGCTCAGAGGGGGTGAGCAAGGAGCCCAAGGTCACAGGACCTAGAAGTGGAGAAGCTACTTCAAGCCAGGTCTTCTGAGTCTGAAGTTAACCCTGTTAAACACTGTTCTAATGACATCCAGATATTTTAATTGGCATTATTACCCTTCTTTGCCCAGACAGTATAATCTAATAGAGGCCATAATCTCATAGAACATTTCCCTGTGGGTTTCATTTTCCAATCTGTGTGTGTCTCTGTGGCTCTTCTGTGAATGAGCCTCCCTTGATCAATGGAGGATCTATTCAGATATCAGACAGCTGAATTCATGATGGAAGGTTCCAGCCAGCAGACGAGGAGCTTTGAGACATCCCTATTCTATCAGGGCATCTCAGTAGCATAACAACAGTGCTCATGTCCAAGACTGTGATTAGCAGCAGGCTGAGGGAACCGCAAGAAATAAATGCCAGGATTAGAAAAGTGGGACACATGCAAAAAATGGTTTTTAAAAGAAAAAGATGTCTGTAAAAAGCAGTGAGTTAAAACCCAGGGAAGAAACAGAAACCACGAGTCCATAAATTATCATGTACAGCGCAGGCAGAGCCAACAGCTCTCCAAGTCCAGGCAAGGAATCACCAGCCACAGGGGTGTGGAAGGAAAGGACAGCAAGGCTGACCGCCCAGCATGTCCTTGGCATGATGCGAGTTTTGGCCTAAGTCTTCCCTTTTGCTTACAGGTAGGCATTTTAGCATAAAGGAGAGTGAGCCAGGAAACTGGAGAGCCGGCCCGGATGACACAGGTGCCCCGCTGAGTGAGACCCTCTATAAAATGTGGGGATGGACTGCAAGAGTCCGGGCTCACAAGACTCCGAGTTCCTATCACGCTCTCTTGCTGTTGAGAGAACTGAAGACCATGGAGCAGTGGAAGGCCCACAGGAACTCAGAGGGAGGGACAGAGCAAACAAGGGCCAGCCACCAGCCACCAAGGAAAGGTCTCTGCGGCCCAGGTGGCTTGCAGAATCCCCTCAGGAGCTGTGTTGTGTGCCTCCCATCCTGGTGGGAGTGCACCCTGGAGAAGCCGGTCCCGCAGAGCTGAAGGGAACACCTGGCAGCATGAGAGGTCTATGGGCAGTGGGGGAGGGGATTTAAGTGCACAATACAGCAGGTTAAAGAAGCTGCCCTGTTTATGTTTCATCATCTGACCCTCAAGACATCGACATACTCCTTTTTCTGCCATGTGCTGGCTTGAGGTCAGAGCCCCTGGTATGAGGGGCACCATCGATCAACAGATGGCCTACTTACACTCAAGAATATTTTAAGTAGTCCTCATCTCTGGTGAGTTTCCTCCATCTGGCAAAATATGAGTGGCGTGAAAGTGGCAGAGCAGCTGGGCAGTGAGGCGTGGTTACAAGTGTGAATTCAAAAAGCGGACTGCCGGGGTCCGAGTCGTGGCTGTCACTCAGCACACCGTGCACGAGCTGCTAACCCTCACTCAGGCACAGCGTTAGCTGAGGAGCAAAGAGGACTGGAGCGCGCTCTCAGGGTCTGGGGAAGACTCAGGGACTCGTTAATGTCAAGAACCGAGGACGGTTCCTGGTACTTTAATACGTGTGCAGGAAATGCTCCGACTCTGACTTATGATCGTGCTGGTATAGGTAAATGTTGATGGTAAAGCACCCTTTGCACACTGGTCACACTGAAATTGAAATATACTCAAATTGTTAGCCTTTGGATCAATAAAATCAGCACACGCTACTTAAAAGCCTAGATTTGCCAAGTCCAAGTGGTCCTCCTTTATTTCATTGTCAATAATAGTAATCCAGGTATGGGCAATGGTGGGATTCATATAACTTAACAACCAGTTCTCTGCCCTAATGACCATTTTAAGTATAAAAAAATGATATACCAAAAGGTAGATTATTTAATACTTAAATAAGAATAATAAAAGAGGTACATAAAACTAGATCATATTATAAGAGTTTTAAAATAGTAATAAAAAATTTTAGATAATACCTGACAAAAAAACAATAAAACTGTTATTTAAGGTATTTCCATATTGCTTCTTGATTGGAGTCCTCACTTGCAATTTTTTTCACCTGTGGACAGAATGAACATTACTGCTGGTGCTTAGAATACGGTGTTGCACAGATAAATGTTAAGCAAGAGTAAGGAATGTAAATTTGTGATTTCTAAATCGGGCAGCTGCCCAGACGCCCACCTTAGAGAGAACCCTGATTACAAGTGCCACTTTAACAACCGGTTTGCCGAACTCAACACAAAATTAGGTTTCAGTTCTGCTGAATTGGTGTGAACTGGCTCAGTCCTACCACTGGGTATGGGTCAAATTATTATATCTTCGAGTTTATTTGCCCATGTCCCTCATGCTAGAAATTCATCATTCACACATTTGGCCCAAAGTTAAGAAAGATCAACCTGTAACTTTTCATATTCAGAATACAAAACTCCAGAAGTCAGACATTTAGGGATACAACAAAAGTCCCCTCATCCTGGGGAAGATTTACTAGCAATCAACAGAAGACAGTGGGATCTCCCTCATGCACCAGGGACCCCAACTGTGCCCTTTAGAAAGAACAGTAACAACTGAGCCCTGCACAGTTCCCGTCTACGGGGAAGGCACAAAGGTGCAACTTTGGCTCTGACACAAAACCCCAGACAGCTCCACTCGATAAGGAACCAGTCGAGGTCAGTGCCATCAAAACCAGTCATTTTCAAACTGGGGTGGTGGAAGTGGGGGGTGGCATCAGCAAAGGTCATGATCTTCATATTAACTCTAAATACAAAAAAACTTAAGACTGGAACTTAAAGCGCTGCCTCCGTCCTCTCCAGAGAGGGAGTGCTCAATACATACCGTATTTCCTTCCCCACGTATAAGATGTTCCCATGTATAAGACACACTTTAATTTTGGGGCCCAAAATTTGAAAATAAATGTATTACATAAAGTTATTGAACTCAAGTTTTATTCATCATGAAATTCATACAACTCCTCATCACTGTCAAAACTCCCATCCATTAGCTTGTCCTCATCTGTGTCTGATGACAAATCACTGTCTTCATATATTGCCTCGTCCTCAGTTCCATCTATGGCATTTGAAATGCCACAACCATTGTATAAGACGCACCCAGTTTTTAGACCCCAAATTTTTGGAAAAAGGGTGCATCTTATACCTGGGGAAACAGTACTTCTGTGTTAAAGAATGACAGGGTCGCTTCTGCCCCATGGAGTCCACGTATCTCCAGACAACTTGTTTAAATGCCTAGGAAGTCAGCTGTCGAGGCTGCCCTTTCCAATGACCTCTGCAGGGGGACAGATCCCTCTGTAGTGGCAGAAATGAGCCTGGGCATCAAAAGCAGCATTCCTCAGTTGACAATGGCCGCTTTCAGCAGGAACCTTGTTGGAGGAAAAGATTCTGCCAGGCCAGAGTGGGAGGCGGCGTGAAGAATGCCCTCTGGACCTTTTCTGGCTGCTTAGGACTGACCCACTGGGTAGCCAATTAAATCAAGCCTTAGAGCAGCAGTGCTCAACCTGTGGGCCGCGACCCCGGCGGGGGTCGAACAACCAAAACACAGGGGTCGCCTAAAGCCATCGGAAATACATATTGTATTTAAAAATGTATTGTATAATAAATATGTATTTTCCGATGGCTTTAGGCGACCCCTGTGTTTTGGTCGTTCGACCCCCGCTGGGGTCACGGCCCACAGGAGAACCGCTGCCTTCCAGGGAAAGAACCTGGGGTGACACTGGTCTGCAGTTCAAGAGGAAGCAGAAGACTGGCCCTTTGCACAGTCCTCTGCCCAGCCACATTAAAAACGGACTGTAAACCAAATGGTTAACATGCAGACTCCAGCCTTGCAGGTGACATGCTTCAAGACACATGGCCTAATAATTACCATGAAGCAAACCAGTGGGGTTCAGGACAGGCAAGCCCGGAGCCCCAGGAAAGAACACAGGAAAAGAAGGGATGTGGCCAATGCTCTGTTGCCTTCTAGAGGCTAAAGAGAGGCATGTCCTGTCTGAAGTGACAGCAAACATGGGAACAGAGGAAATGTTTCCTCTCTTAGGCAAACCACAAGCAGGTATCTTGGTTAAGAGAGGGTGTTAGGAGAGAAAAACATGGCTAATTTCATGGCATACGAACCTATCACTCTTCTGCACATTTTTGGGCGTCCCTTTCAGCATTGCTTAAGTAAGGAAAGAGGTGGTCTGAGAATAAAAAGGTTATTGTCTAAGACACATCATGAAAAGCTCTAATGTTTGAGGTCTTGTAGGTCTTAAACTTCATTGTCAAAGGCTGAAGTGCTGCTGATTGCCTAACATTACAGTTGTGTGTAGTGTTTTCTAGCCATGGATTTCCCTTCACTGAACGCAGGCAAGGGAACGGGCCTGTTTTGTGCTGAGAAAGCGCCGTTCTACCCCACCAAGTGCTGTGTGTGCACATGGATTCTACCTGCAGCTGCAGCTGGGTCACTGGGAATAAACTGAGCCTCCAAACCGGCAGGGACCGAGCTCTAGACTGCTGATTTTCAGGACAGGCAGTCAGGGTACCTGGTCACAGCCTCAGACACACATGGCAGGCCCAATCATCTTTGGTGGATGAGAACACAAATCCAAGCCAGTCCTTGGCATTTTATCCCACACAAAAGGGAGAAGGATAATGGGGTTGGAATTCAATTAAAAAGACAAATAGAGGTTTGTGCGGGGGGGGGGGGGGGGGGGGGTATGAAACAATGGTACTCAAAAAAAAAATTGAGTCTGGTTAAAACCCAGTAAAAAGCTAATGAATTATCACAGGGCTTTTTAAAAGCCCTCTGTTGGCTCCATAATTCCTGCTGCACAAAGGTGGCTGAGAGAGACAGACTCCAGGGACTCACTCTTCTGGAGCCAGATTTTTACCAGAAGTGAGTCACTTAGGGGGCAGGGGAGGGGGGAATCCATCCCCAAAGGCAAAGCCATCTGCAGTTTTCCTTCTTGGAAATTCACCCTGATCAGCTTAGAAACGGAACACGGTGCTCCAGCAGGGAAGGAGCTAAATTATGCAGAAGCAAGTGCACAGAAGGGAGGCTCCAGAGATGTCTGCGGGCGCTGGGTGGGGATGCATGGTTGCTTAGCACCTTGGCCCAGGAGTCAGAACACGCAGCTCCTCTTGGGGGGGGATCAAACTTCACCCTGAAAATGCAGGCTCCAGACTGTGAGGTCTGGGGAGGTTAAGCATCAGGGAAATGATCTGAAGAAGAAAGCTTACTTTATTTGCATCCTAGTTTCTAAGCAGGGACTTGCAGACATCTATCCCTGATGGGTGGTTTCTGTGCGTTCTGTTTGCTGCCCGAAAGGTTGGGACTGGCTTAGAAGGTAGTGGTGTGGAGAGAGGCGGGTGGAGACATATCTGCACCTGAACTCTGTTTGCCACTGATCTTGCTGAGGGCAGAAGGCTAAACCCCACAGGAAGATGCAAAGACAGGTTTGTAAGAATGTGCACCAGGTCGCCTCACCTGAAACAGGCACACCATCACAACAGGAAAGACCCAAGGAGCCAAAACCCTACAGCAACTTCTGCCTCCCAACAGCAGCCACACACAGTCAGTCGACTCTCCCCCTCGCAGACTAGCAGACGTAACAGTCTGAAGTGAAGCTTCTTTGTTCTCGCCACATCAGGACCACCTGGTGGTCTAAACCACTGAAGCCACCAACTGCCACCAACTTCACTGATCTGGAGATCACCCTCCTCCTTTTAAAAGCTCCTCAGGTGATCTGAAGGTGCAGTCAGGATCCGAGAAGCTCCGGTCTGCAGCATCCTGAGAGGGACTGGCTTCCACGCTGCAGACACATTCCGAGATGCCCTGCCCCTCCACTGGTCTCTCACCACTGTGTAAAGCCACGTGCAGGCTCTGGTGGCCCCAGCTTCCACGTGTCAGTCCCAGACCCATTTAATAGCTGAGTTTCTTGGAATCTTGCACTCAAGTGTTTGCCGAGTGAACAGCAGCCAGCAGAGTCCCACGGGGGCAACACATGTTACTGAAAATCCTCATTGTCAACAAAAATCTAGATAACCAATTAAGCAACAAGCAACAAAGTGTTGTCAGGAGGATAAGAGAAGTCCGGGGGAGGAGGAGGAGGGAGAGGCTGGGGGAGGTAGGGAGACAGACAGAGAGGTATTCACAATCAGGACAAGCTGGATGCACAAACTTGATTTTTCTAGCTCTCCACCATTTGCCCTAATATCGCTACCTTTGAAAGGCAGGTGAGGAATAACAGCATTTAGCACAGGCATAGGTAGCATCAGAAACCCCAGAAAGGAATCCTGGTTTCTCCTGCCCAACCAAGAGAGGGTGCCTGTCAGTGGGTCAGGGAGCCCCCCTGGGCTTGAGCTACATGCAGTTCATCCCACTAACAATGAAAAATAATAATAATACAGAAGGTTTGGGACCTGACACTCCCCTCAATTCTCCAGAACAGAGAGCAAAAGATGCCGGAAAGACATCCATTTTATCCCCCATGGAAACTGAGGACACACTGAGGGCTGTCACAGAGGCAACAAATCTCAATGTTCTCACTCTGCTTTTTACATGCAGCCATCCCTATAGCTGGAAAACGTGCTATCTGATATTTTTCTTTCTGCCCAAGCAGCTTTCAGTTGCCCTTTTTGGTTGAACCTCATTGATAGTGCACTGAATGGTGACATACATTCTGCCACCCACATCTACATATGTCAGTAAGACTGGGTCACAGACTTTGGCTTAATTAAAATATATTCATGTGTGTATCCCTCTTCCTACCTCTCAGGTCAAAAGATTTTATTTGGAATAGATGTACCCCTACTCTGCTTATACCCCTACTCTGACAGTTCAAACTGTTTGATGAACTTCAAGACAGAAAGGATGGGAATAAACTGGTTCTAGCCAGGATACTTTATGCAGCAGGAACTCAGAGAGAACTGAACTTGGGGCAGGAGCCAAAAGAACATCATTTACTTTCCAAGAACTTCTAACGGTGTGTGATGTCGACAAATCAAAGCCAAGAACATGGTTCCTAACTTCCTTTTTTTGTGCGTATTTTTCTGAAGTGAGAAGCGGGGAGGCAGACAGACAGACTCTCGCATGTGCCCGACCGGGATCCACCCAGCATGCCCACCAGGGGGCGATTCTCTGCCCATCTGGGGCGTAGCTCTGCCACAACCAGAGCCATTCTAGCACCTGAGGAAGAGGCCACAGAGCCATCCTCAGCGCCCGGGCCAACTTTGCTCCAATGGAGCCTTGGCGGCGGGAGGGGAAGAGAGAGAGAGAGAAAAAGAAGAGGGGGAAGGTTGGAGAAGCAGATGAGTGCTTCTCCTGTGTGCCCTGCCTGGGAATTGAACCTGGGACTTCCACACACCAGGCTGACACTCTACTGCTGAGCCAACCGGCCAGGGCCATGGTTCCTAACTTGGTTCCCAGAGATGGACGGAGTTCCAGCTCTTCTAAGACTTGGTCTTTACCACATGGGGCAGATTTGGGGTGACAGAAGACAGAGAAGGAGCCAAGGAAAGGGTATAGAGCGAGTCAGATGAAATACCACGTCTGTTTGATTTGTCGTGCACCATCAGGCAGGATAATTGGCAGCTGATTTGGAGGCTTAAGAACAGTGTTTGGCTCTGATTTATCCAGCTACACCATGGACCACAATATTCAGGACTTCACTAGAGTGCTTACAGAACATGGGAGGACTTCCATAAGTGCATTTTCATAGTGATCTTCATTTAGTTCCTCAAGATAGGTAAAACTAGCCTTGGAACATACAAAAATTTTCAAAAGCTCATTTTACTTGGGGCAAAAAAAAAAAAAAATGCAAAGATTGACTATGAGATTCTGGAATTCTACCTGTGGGCCACATCCCAAACAACAAAGAGCCCATCAAATGTGGGCTGAGATCCTTGAACCAATGAAGACCAATGCTCTGCAAGATCACAGGACTCTGGAATAGCAGAGGCAGGACTAGGAAATTACTTAACTGAACTAGAAAGCTGGGGGCGGAGCCACCAGCTTTCCTTGCAATAGCTTCTTCTACCTTGGCAATAGCAGGACACAAGAGGGACGGAGAGAAAATTGGTATCTAACACAATGTCTGAGTTACAGAATGCTATGGTCACCTTATAGAATTTGATGGTCGTTTGTAAATGTTTTTGACTTAAATGCTTGCACTCAAACTTTTGCAAAGGTTTTAATTACAAGGATATCAATAGTCATCAAAGATTACATTTCAGCTCAAAGAAAGCCTATTTAACACCAGAAAGAGGAAAAAAAGAAAGAACGAAAGAAAGAACGAAAGAAAGAAAAGAAAAGAAAAGAAAAGAAAAGAAAAGAAAAGAAAAGAAAAGAAGGAAAGAATGAAAGAAATTGCTTCCCTATTAAGGCTAGAACCACTTGCCACCCTGACATAGCAAAACCTGAACTAGAGTAGGATTCTGCTAGATTTAACTATCATTTGCTTGATTTTGAACTTCAAATTCTACCATTTCCCCCTCCTCTAACATTTAAAGGTCACTTGCTGCCTCTTAGTCTTAACCACCCAACCAAAATAAACTCACCAACCATCCCATCAAACTATACTAGCCAACTAAAATACACTAGCCAACTAAAATACACAAAATAACTTCCAACTATCATTTTGAAATAGGCTTCCTTCCAGTAAACACGTGCTATGAGTTTTCTATTGCCACTAAAACAAAATACCACTGACTTAGTGGCTGAGAACAAGACAAATTTATTGTCTTATCAGTTCTACAGGTCAGAGGTCCAAAGTGACTCTTAGAAGGCTGTAATCAAGGTGTTGGCTGGCCTGTTTCCTTCTGCAGGCTTGTTTTCCTTGCCTTGTCCACATGAGGGGCTGCTACGCTCCTGGGCTCATGGCCCCTTCATCTTCAAAGTGCAAACCTTCAACGTCTGCTTCCATATCTTGTTCTGCCTTCCACCTGGCTCTACTTTCCCTGGGCCACTCGGGTAATCTGGGTTCATCTCTCCATCTCAAATCCTTAATTAGTCACATCCACAAAGTACCTGTTGCCATGAAAGGTGACATATCCATATTCAACAGTTCTGAGTCTTAGGATGTGGCTATCTTTGGGAGACATCATTCTGTCTACTACATATATGCACACATTTATTACATGGTTGCAACAGTGTACCAGCAATGATTCTGTATGGTATATACTGTGTATGTATGGGTGTGTGTCCATATATATATTTTTTAATGGAACACATTACAAGCATTTCCATATCTTTATACAGGTATCAAGATTATTGTTCCAGCGTGACCAGGTGGTGACGCAGTAGATAGAGCGTTGGACTGGGACACGGAGGACCCTGGTTCAAAACCCCAAGATCACCGGCTTGAGTGTGGGCTCACCAGCTTAAGCACAGGGTCACTGGCTTGAGCATGGGATCACAGACATGACCCCTTGGTCACTGGCTTGAAGCCCAGGGTCACTGGCTTGAGCTCACGGTTACTGACTTGAGTAAAGGGTTTACTCTCTCTGCTGTGCCCCCCCCCATCAAGGCATACATGAGAAAGCAATCAATGAAACACTAAGGTGCCGCAACAAAGAATTGATGCTTCTCATCTCTTTCCATTCCTGCCTGTCTGTCCCACTCTCTGACTCTCTGTCTCTGACACACAAACATATACACAAGATTACTGTTCTATAACCATCTAAATCCACACCTGGTTGAGAAAACCACTATAAATACATGCCAAGGAGGTGGTAGTAGGTATAATATACAGTTTTTTTTTCTTTTAAATTTTCTTGGTAATAGTTAGCCAAAAAAGTAATATTAATATATAAATAGATAAATAAATTAAATAAATAAATAAATAGAAAGCAGCAAGGCTTCACGCTGACCCAAGAGGCATGAACCTCCCACACCAAGAGGACAGGGAGAGGAGGGTCCAAGCAACATGGGTCTGCGGCCCTGCTCACGGGAGTGGAGGTGAGCGGATCTGCACTCCATTCCACACAAAACACAATCAGAGTGTCTTTCACAGAACAGGAACAATCACCCTATTGTCTAGCACCATGAATGACCCACAGAGCTACAAACCATTAACAGTCAAGGCCAGAGTAGGAACTGGATCTCTCATTTGTATGTTGTTCTAAAGTCTGCAATTTATTGGCTTGTAAACTTTGGTTTAAGGATTGCAGCTTGTGGATGTAAATTGTATTGGCTTCCACTGCCAAAATCCAGGTGCCGGGATTACTTGATCTCATTATATGTGTTACAAAGACACACAAGAATAAGACTGTAGCACACACTAGAAAAACCCTAAATGGGACTGGGGATTGGTGGCAGGTAGAGAAATAAAGATGGTAACTGAAGGCCCTAGCCGGTTGGCTCAGTGGTAGAGCATTGGTCTGGAGTGTGGAAGTCCCGGGTTCGATTCCCAGTCAGGGCACACAGGAGACGCGCCCATCTGCTTCTCCACCTCCCCCTCTTCTTCCTCTCTATCTCTCTCTTCCCCTCCCGCAACCAGGGCTCCACTGGAACAAAGTTGGCCCCAGGCTCTGAGGACGGCTCTATGGCCTCCACCTCAGGCGCTAGAATGGCTCTGACTGCAATGACCAATGGCCCAGATAGACAGAGCATCGCCCCCTGGTGGGCATGCCAGGTGGATCCCGGTCAGGCGCATGCGGAAGTCTGTCTGTCTGCCTCCCTACTTCTAACTTCGGAAAAATACAAAAAAAAAAAAAAAAGATGGTAACTGAATTTGCTTGGCACAAATTATTCAGTTGCATAGCATAAAACAGGGGTTGCAAACCTTCTCTGTAAAGGGCCAGACAATATGTTTTCAGCTCTATGACGATTCAGTCTCTGTCACAAGCACTCATACTCAACTCCTATTATAGAACCATAGAAGTCATATATAATATATACATTTATGAATAAGCATGGCTGTGTTCCAATGAAACATTGTTTACAAAAAGAAGCCCTGAACAGGACAGGGTCAAACCAGCTGAAGTCTACAACTCCTGGTAAAGGAGGAAAGCAGGTGTCTTTACGTTATAAAAAGCCAAAGCATCCCCAAATTCTTTCTTCACTACTACTAATGTATATGTTTGTACATTTTCAGCAAGTCTTGACCTTACGCGTCACAGAGGTAAGGTGGTATACTTCATTTCCGATTCCGCTTTTTCACCCCTACCTGCATCCAGAACATTTTCACTTTGGAATCCCTCCCACAAAGGTCAAATATGTTTCTCTGGCTCTGTTTTGGCCTCAGCCGTATGACTTACTTTGGCCAACAGAATGAAGCAGAATGCTCCACACTGTTCCATGCCTAGAACAAAGCAGACCTGGCATTTCTGCCCGCCCTCTCAGGCTTCCATCAGCTCTGGGAAGAAGACGCCTGGGCTGGCCACCTGGTCAGAAGAGGGCGAGAGGCTTGTGGGGCCGTCAGCCCTCGGTCCCACAGTGAGATATACCTCGGTGCTCAGCTGAGCTCAGGGGAAATCGGCCAGACCTCCTATGACCTGCAGATAATGTGAGTGATGATACCACTGTTGTCTAAAGTCATCGATTTCTGGTGTGGTTTGTTAGGTGAGCACAGTACATTGATATGGCAGTATATCTACATAAAGCAAACACCTCTTTGCTTCAAACCCACACAATCATCACCATAGAAATCATCCCCATAGAAAACCTCTCATCTCCTTCTACTTAACAATTTCTAATTGAGATGATATATATTACATATACTATAAAACTTGCTTTGCTAATCCTAACTTTATTTTACTAGTATGTTTTCTCAATATTGCCTCATAGTACTGTGTAGTTGCTTTTAACCACTGATCAGAACAGACATCTCTATAGCAATATGGTTAACATGCACATGTGTTTTTAGACCACTTCATGAAACATGGTTTACCATCATTGTTGTGGACAGTAAATGGCAAAAAGACATTGTAGATTCGAGGCTTAGCAAAAAGCTAAGTTCTCCCCCCTTCACCTCCATATTGGCTATGATGCTGAGTATTGCACCCATTTCACCTGCTTCCTTAAGTTGCTGGAAGCAATTTACATGCCCTTCCTCTTACTCTTTGTTCAGATGTTGGTTGCTTTCACTTACGTATGGTGGGGGGATTCCTGTTTATGCCTTGGGAGAGTTTCTGTTTTAACCTCGGATGTGTAACTTTGTATCAAGGACTTACTTGATTTGCATATGGCTATATAATAAAGCAAACTGGGGCTATGGGGCACTCGGGTATTGCCATCAGCATTTGAAAAGTCCTCCCGGTCCCATTTTTTCTTAATAAGTGTTTCCTTAATTCCGCACCGTTATTAGGAGCCGTGCTGGTCTGCGGCACATCATTGCAAGAGCAATCTGGAACCATGTGAACTTTATTTATAGGAAGTATTAGGAAAGACATTAATAAAATGGTGCTTATAAAGCAATTATGCACAGAGAGTATTCCCAGGCCTCCCTCTGAATTAAAACAAAAACCAAAAACTCCACAACTTTTGGAAAAGAGGGAAAAGTGTGTACAGTAGCTCTGCCATGTTTCTGTCTAATTGATGAGGACAGAGGCCCATTTTTCACTTTAGACTGATATTACTGAGTCATTCTTTTCATCAATGCTTCTAGTAAGTAATGGAGACAAGACTTCATTCAGTGAAAAGATATTTGTCCAAATTCTGGCCAGGGTCATCTCCAATGCCTTCCCAAGTATGTCCACTACTCACACCCCTGTAAAGCTGGTCCATGTACCTGAGGGACTTTCTACCATCCAGAGACCACAGTTTCACACAGCTGATGCTAACCGCTCTTTCTTAGCAAAACACACACAGCTAGTCACATTTTCGGTGGTTCTATTCCAAAGGCTTGTCTCTAAGTGGGCGATTTAAAATGTGAAATGCATTTCCAAAGTCAACCTTCCAAAGTATTTAATTCATAACAAATGGGAATTAATCCCTATTAATAAATAAAATCTTTGCAACTCTCAGTGACTAATAATAAAACCACATGCACTGAGGCTAACGGTGAGCATCATGGGATTTTAAGCTGGTGCGAGCGCGTGCGAGAGCATGCAGCCGCTTCCATCTGTCAGTTGACTGGACTAGACGGTCTGTGACGGCCTTGTTCACAGGCCTGGTGGATGGGGCTGGCTGGGTCTAGGGCTCCTCAGCCAGAACATTTCTTTTTCTTTTTAAAGATTTTTTTTTCATTGATTTAAGGGGGGGGATGGGATAGTGGAAGGGGGAAGGGGAGGGAGATGGAGAGGGAGGGTAGGAGAGGGGGGGCGAGAGAGAGAGAGAGAAGCATCAACTCATTCTATAGTTGTTCCATTTTTTAAATTTTTAGTTGTGCACTCATTGATAGTTTCTCGTACGTGCTCTGACTGAGGTTTGAACCTGTGACCTTGATGTGCCAGGACGGTGCTTTATCCACTGAGCAACCTGACCAGGGCCAGAGGCTTATTTCGGTTTCACATGGCTTCCCATCCTCAAGGAGGCTTCTTCCTAAGTCAGCAGAAATTCCAAGAGAGCAAGTAAGGGTGGGAGCTACAAAACCTCAACTGAGAACTTCCACAATGTCATTCGTGCTGCATCTACTGGTTAGAGGAGGGCCCACACTAGCCTGGACTCACTGGAGTGAAGAGAAATGGACTCCTGACCAAAGCTGAGGCACAGTCATGTTACAAGGGAACAGGCTACAAGGACAGAAGGGTCTATGGCAATTTTCTGGGATATACCTCACATACCCAACAATCACATACTCTACTCTTTCTATGCAAAAGTGCCTTGCAGTTTTCATGACTCAGTCTCCTTGCTCAGTGACATGGAAGATCCTGGAGGGTTGGTGGGAAATGATCACAGATAAAGGAAGAGAGAGCCAGACACCTGTCACAGGTTACTCCTCACCTGAAACAATGAGGTAGGCACATCTCCAGGCTAATGGCACTGGAACACACACTCCATGAGCACAGGAATTATTGTCTGTTTAGTTCAACTGATAGATCCGCAGTGCATGGAAGAGTGCGTGCCTGGCCCGCAGCAGGCAGGCAATGAAGACCTAGAAATGAAAGAGTGACTGCCTCCTAGGGGTTCTGAACTGAAAATGACCGAGCAGTTCCACAGTGGGAGATGAGAACATCTGACATCCGAGGTAATATTCACTTATGAATATGGGTCATCTGAAGTCAGAGACTACCAGTACTTAGAACCAAAGCAGAGAAGTGATGTGCTAAGATGGTTCTATATTAATCTTCCAGAATGACATTAACAGCTGCTTGAGAATGGAAATCAAACAAAAGCACAACGAAGCAGACTTTCTGCATCAGTCCAACAGGAAAAAAAAAAGCTCTTATAAGTGGAAATTTCTGCCTTTGTTAACTTTATAGGAATCTGAATTGTGAGCAAGAAATCAACAGAACATTCAGCCTGCCACTGAACAATGGGTCTTACACAGAACCAGAGACTGAAAATCAAGGGTACACTAAATAAGTGCTTTGGAGAGGAAGTGCAGCAAACGTTTGGTGAACGTCAGATGGTTAGTGCTGAAGCCGGAAGACCCTGGGCAGTTGCCAGAACCCCCACCCCCACAGTGAGGAAGTGCTGAGGCCTCAGAACGAAGTGGCTTGTCTAAGGTCACTCTGCTCATTAAGGGCAGATTTGGGACAAGAACTCAGGAGGTGAGACCGAGCTCTTGCCGTTGCACCCTGCTGACAATTTTCAGCAGTATAAACAAGCTTTTGAATATAAGCAACTATAAATAGCAATTAGTCAGAGTCTTGTATTAGATAGGTTGACATCATCAGAAGGAAAGTCTGCTCACTGCAAGCCCCTTTGACGCTCACTCTGAAGCAGCTCTTGAGTCACTGTCTTCCCCGCTTCCATGCACCGTCTTGGACGCCTCTCAGGTCCAGACCATATCCTTCTAACATCTTCCAGGAAGCTCTGGTTCATTACAGCGTCCCCTTCTCCCAAACCTCACTGACTATTTGTGTGCATTTGCTTCTCTCAGTGATCTAGACAGTCTATTTGTCAGGGTAGGAAGCATGATTTCTCTAATTCTTTTGCACATTCCCAAAGTACGGAGCAACCATCTAGCATACACATTTGGGGTAAGCATAATAATAGCAGCTAATATTTACTGAATGATTACCAAGTGACAGGCAATGAGAGCTAAACATTTTACAAGCATTTCATTTCATTTGTCCCCAAACTGTATAAATAAGTGTGATTAGCTGTCCTTTGTCCACGGATAAAGAAAATGTGGTTAGTAGAGGTTAACTCACCTGCTCAAGGTCACACAACTAGTAAGGTGTTTGGAACTGAGATTTGACCCTAGGACCATCTGACTTTCAAGTTCATGCTATGTCCTGGTCCTTTCCAAGCAAGACCTGCCAGAGTTCGGAGTGTGGCCCAGGAAATGCATTTTGGAAAATGTGCCAGGTGGTTCAGGTATACACCAGGTTTGGGGGTTTCTGCTCCACACTCTGTAACTCCACAATGATTAGTCCTGCTTGTTTTTCCGAAACCGAATGATGGTATGACTAGAACCTGACCAGCTCCTCTCAGGTGACTCAAGGTACACACACTGCAGAGAGTGTTGTCTTTGCTCCCTTCCACGGGAACCCCTCATGGTCATATCTGGATACCAATGGAAACCAGAGGGTACCAGATAAGTACTCCAGCAGCAGCACTGGGGGTCTGTCAAGAAAGTCCTGACAGCACAGCCCAGGAAAGGAGCAGGTTCAAGGCTCCATAGGTTCATAGAGATCTCATACTAAATACTGCTCTAGGACCTCGTCTTTGGGGTCTGGCTTTTTTTTAATGAGTCACCCACATATTATCCAATGACAGACCTGGCTACACAATCTCATGCCATTTTCTCCAAGTGTAGAATAGACATTTTGGTTTTCATTGCTACGCCCCAACACTGCACATCATAAAACACCCTCAAGCATCCTCTGAGGAAGTATGCTTGGAGCATCTGGTCCCTCCTTCCTCTACAAAGGACTCCAGCATGAACCTCCTCCAAGGGGATAACTTAGCCCATTTACATACAGTAATACTATACCTAGCACAGGACTGAAGGTCTCCAGGAGATCACAACCATGAGCTTTCAATCAGCCCCCAGCTCCTCTTTTACCAGGAGTTCTCTCCTGCTTCAAGTACTGCCCCCCCCCCCACACCATTGTGTTCTTTCTTTTGAGCTCTGCTAATACCCAGGAACTCCTTTATGCCTAGCACAGATGACTCATAAAGACATTACTAAATACTAAAAGGAAATAAACACAGAAAGTGCAGGAAGCCAAATAAAAAAGAAAACGTTTTGTAAAGAATAGGTGTTCCATCCTGCCATAGCCAACGTCACTGGCCCTGCCCCGGGTCCTATGAAGACTTGGGATGTCCATTCGCTCTTCCCCAACATCTGGTACACGATCTGGCCTGCTGCCTGTGCTCCTTTCTCCCGGCTCCCAGTCTATATTCACCTGGAGGATGTCCATTTCAGGACCCCAGCATCTGCCCACTGGACATCTTGAAGGATTTGTGATGCAGACCAAGAGAAAGACCCCTATCCCTGTCATGCAGAAAGGGAACCAAAATATGTCCAGGAGGGGAATGAGAGGTTGAACAGTAGCTAAATGATTTGAAGGAAGGGTTCTTTCAGAGCTAAAATGAAGTTAGCTCCTCAATTCTTTCTTCACTTGAGTTATTTTATTTCAAAGAACATTCAGCAGTTTGGAGATTGATCTAAAAGTAGAAACCAGGTCTCGCTATTTCCTAAGCCTGTGTTCTTGTTTTGCAGAGTAAAGTGATAAAACAATTACTGACCTTATTTTCTTTTCTTCCACACATGGCAAACATTCGTAAAACCAAGAGGATTTCATCCTCTCCAAGAAATCGAAATTTGTCTTACCCTGGCCCTCTCTTCAACAGTCATTCTTCTAACTTGGGTCTCCTTAGAATACAGACTGAGCCAGACTAGATTTGTCACTTCATAATTGGATGTTTACTTTTTGTTGTCCTAATTAGCCACAAACAAAAAAAATCACACTTCAAATTTTCTTAGAAAAAGTTGAACCTCGTCTTGCCATTTATACTAGTCTTCTGGGATCCTAGAGACAGGACTTATTAGAAAAAGGAAGTGTGAAAAGAAACTTAGATTTAGAGGAAAAATTTCTCCGTGGTCATACACTACCATCATCCTTATAGATGAGTTTATATCTGGGTGCTAAAGACATTTAAAAGCAATAAAAATGAGACTTCTGACTTTGAAAGTCATTGTATTCTGTATACCCATCATTGTAATACACCATTAGGGCTATATTTGTACTTCTCCCCTATGTAAACATCAGTTAGCGATTGCCACATTCTTTCAACGTCTGTGAATACACACACTTGTTAGAGAAACTGCAGACTGTGGCAGAAATCCTGTAAATGTCAAACATTTTTAGCACTTTTCTTTATGGGGCGGGGGGTAATTTCCAAACCAAAAATAGTTGAAGCTACAATTTGGTTTGTGTCGAGTGGGCAGGTTCCCAAGGAACCCTGCTGATGCCACGTGTCACACAGTATCTGCGTGTCTCATAAACTAAGTAAGGCTCCTGCCCTGCACCCATATACCAACAATGCCCTGGTTTGATACTTTTAAATCAGTGCCGTGGTTTTTTCATGTTTAATTCTGTAACAGGCTTTTAAAAAGAAATAAAATTGGAAATGACTGACTCAGGAGAATTTCCCTGCATCTGAAACAGGAGCTGCAGGTGGTGTTGGAATCATTTCACTTTCCTGTTAAGTGTGGGGGCAAATCTTTTGGGTTTCAGAAGCCCAGCCATCAGCCATCACTTAGGAATAAGAAGGCAGGATACTACAGTTAGAAAAGAATGTGGGCAATTGTTTCTTTAGCTCAGGCAAAAAGTATCAATTAATAATTAACAGTCAATACAGATACCTGACATCAAGGGGAAAACGGGTGCTCACTGAACTAACTTTGAAAAGCTGAATTAGATGTGCTTTTTGACTGTCAGATAAATATGAATAGATCCTTTCATTCAGAGGCATCCTGTTCTTCTAACGGCTCAGAAATCCAAAAGCCGCCTTACTCAATACCCTTCCCCTTCTCTAACAGCAGAGCAGGAGAGTTCCCTGAGTGACCAGGAATCTCACAAAGCAACATGATCTGTATTCAACCACATCCCACGTAAACCCCGCCCCAAAAACAGGTGCGAGGGGACTGGTTCTCACACAGTGAGCCCGCCTGGAGCTCTCTAAACACAGAGTGTGGGCCCCATGCCCAGAATGCTGATTCAGCACTTCTGGGGCCCCTTTCCAACAAGTTCTCAAGTAATAATGAGGCTGTGGGTGGGGATCTGAGAGCCACCGCCTTCGGGAACACTAAGGGGATGGGAGTACAAAACCAGACATCACAGGATCTTTATTTATCATCATGCCCCCATTGAATGAACCCTCTGTGTAACCGCTGGGAGCATCACCTGTGCAAGATGAGCAAACTGACACTCAGAATGGTTCTTGTATTCGCTGATGAGTGAGAAGGTGAGACACAGTCCCAGGGCAGCAAGGGGCCACCCAGCCTTCCAGCTGCTTCACCCCCCTTAGATTCCAACCAGTAAAATCACATACCTGGTCAATACCCTGCTCGCTATCTGGTTGGGCTGTCTTACAACTTGCAATCTTGCTAATAAAAGCATTTGAACTTGGAGGCCTCGGAGCATTCAAACAATTATGCACAGCCATTTCTCATCTAAGCTGCCAATTTCTACTACATGGTTATTGGAAATTTCCAAGTTTCCAACAATCCCCTGTAAATTTTGGCTTGCTCCTTTCCCATACCACTAAACACTCTCCCCCTTCTTTCTTAATAAACCTATGTGACATGACCTTGACTGGCATATAGTAATGACATGCTCCTGACCAAGGATGGGTTTCACCAACTGTAATACAAATGTCAAGTGCGCACCACCCAGATGTCTGTTTTGCATTTGTAGGTGGTCAAAGTTATGTCTTTAGTGTAAGCTCCAAAACTAGAGTCCCATTTTTTGTACAATAGCACAACACCTAATAAAGGCTCTGTGTTGATAATGACCCATAGTAACTCTCCATATCAGGGAGTCCCTCACACTGTATAACAAAGCAATGCCAAGATCTGTTTCCATGACAACAGCAGCATCACACAGGAAAGAGAAAGAAGAGACTACAGAAAGGCTTTGTTACCAAAATGCATATCCAGTTTAGGAGGTGAAAAAAAAGATTCTGGGCATTAGCTTTAAGGTTGAAATCTTTTCTTTCTTGAATATATCCTCTAATGATGTGACTATTTTTAAACATCTAATAGGAATTGCTTCAGAACACTATAAATACCAGCCGTCTGCCAAATTTCAAGTCTAAAATTAGGTTACCAGGTTTATCAGTTTCCCTTAGAAAATTCTAGCAGAAATAGACCCAAGCTCTCCAATGGCAATAACAATAAAATTCTGACAGTTCAAATGCTCTGGTAAGTAAGCTGCATTCATGCAACAGCCATAAACTTACAAGAAACTCCCCAAACCATAATTTTCCTCGAATAAAATTAAAATGGGAAATAGCTTATGAGACATGAGTTTCTTGGAAGGCCCTTCAAACCATTCACCAAGCCACATACTGAAAACACCTCACAGCATTGTGTATTATAACTAAATCACATACTTTAAGCAAATACGAGAGGGGAAATTACCTTGTCCCTTTCTACTGTGCTCATGCTTCGTGCAAACAGCTTGCTTTTCTCTCATAGATGAGGTAAAAATAAAATGAAACAGCAGACCACCTGAATAACCTCCTCCCTGCCTATATTTATTTCTACTGTGATTTTTCATTCATTGATTATCAAAGAAGAAAGGGTCCTCTAAAAAAATACTGGAACAACAGCCAGAATTCGGACATATTTTGTTCTTAGTCCCTGGGAGGTAAGGTTCTTTCACCTACACGTGTACCAGGTTATTTTTGAAACTTGCTTTGTTCTTCTCTGTTTATTCTATTTTGATAAACAAAAGGGAGGCTGGCAGCCTATTGTACTCAGAGTCTCTCCAAGCACCCTCCCTCCCTGTGGTCCGCATGCCCATCAACAGGGACGCAGCACGGGGGCATAATGTGCTTCGTGCAAACAGCTCGACAGGCCATTTTCAACCCTGTCATAAGCATGGAAGTCAGACACTGAAATGAAAGATGGCACTTGCACAAAGAACTGTGTGTAATTCTTTATTCTCAATAATCATCCATTATGCTGAGAGGCCACTGGGCTGGCTCTAGGGAAATAGAAATTCTGTGTAACATCTAGGTTAACTCAAGTAGAATCTTACCAATCTCTATTCATGTTCTTGCTAACTCAACAATTGTTGGGAGCCAGCTCCATGCCAGGCCGAGGATAAGCACTGAGGACAGGGAGGTGAAAGACAGGGGTTTGTCATCAGGGGCAGCAGTATGTGGTCAAGAAACCGATGGTTACGGCACACTGCTAGAGATGTCTTCATAGAAGTAGTGCAGGGAAAATGGAATGGAGGCAACTGACCTGGCAGGAGGGGTGGAAAGGAGTCTGGCAGGTGGGGTGGTAGGGAGGGTGGTCAGAGAGAAGAGATGTCTAATGTGACATCTTAAAGGAAGACTAAGAATGGGGCCGGTGGCTTGGGAGAAAGATTCTGAAGAGAAAACCAGCGTCTCTGGAGTATCATCTCAAACTTTCAGGGACCCACTGCTACTCTTCTGGGTAGAGCAGGACGAGCATCCCTTGGTATACATCTCAGGGCTCCTTTTCTGTAGTCTCTCCTCTACGCTTAGGCATATCTACTCTTCGTATGTTCTTCTTGGGGGTTATGTTAAACTCTGCTTTCTTATAACAGCCATTAAAAGTCATCGGATCAGGGTCAGGCCCTGGGATTCCAAAGTCAAGGCTTCTCTTCCTCCAAGGACAGAAGGCAGCTCTCATCAACTCCTACAACATACTTCTTTCTTCAGGCTAACATTCTTGACTCTTTTTCTGGGTCTCCGGACTATAACCCCTGGATCACTTCCTTAAGATCTGCTGCCCATACGGCACTCTGTCTGGCACCCATAGAGGAGTGTTGCCTCCTTCAGCCTGGGAATACCCTGCTGCGAATGACCAAAGCCACTCCAATCAACAGTGAGTCATTGATATACCCGTTTTGCTTCAAGCAATTCCGTATAATTTACTATCAGGAACTAGGTAATAAGACTATTATGACTGAATACACACAATTATTGAAACTCAAAATATTTCATTAATTGTAAAAATGCTTCTTGCAAAATAAAAACCGTAGAAATACAATCACCAAAGAACCAACAAAGGGTTTTGGCTGGGTAACTCAGTTGGTAAGAGCGTTGACCTGATACACCAAGGCTGCAGGTTCACTCCTCAGTCAGGACACATATAAGAATCAACCAATGAGTGTATGAAAATGTGGAACAACAAATTGAGTTTTCTCTCTCCCTCCCCCTCCGCCTTCTCTCAAAGTCAATACATAATAATAAAGGATGTTTTTTTTAAAAAGAACCAACAAAGGTTCTTTAAAGGGTTGGGGGGAGTTCATCATAAAACTCCTCCCTTTTTAATCAACAGATCAAGAATTATAAGTTAATTCATTTGCATCTGAAAACTCCTCATGACATCAGGTGAGTGACAGAACCCTCCCTGCACCTGAGATGCTGGCCCAGCAACAGGAGTACAGAAAAGGACACCCCTCAAAACACAGTGCAAGCCGCTGGGTCTAGAAGGCGACTGGCCCGCACAACTTGAACCTGGAATTCATTGCTAGCTGCCTATCCAACACTCAGTCTCCTCTTCTTCAATTACTGAGCTACTTTGATTTTGTTCTGGGTAGAAACATACCCAGCTTAAAACAAAACAAACCAAAAATCTACTTTTCCCAAGTAGGAGTGGTTAATAAGAAATAAATGAAAGTTGTTGCATTGGGCTTCTGGAGTTCTTTCAAAGGGAGCAGACTCAACGGGCATCTGTGTTTTGACCTTCACCTTTCTCCCTCCTGTTGCTCTGGATACAAACGGGATGGTTTTGGAGCAGCCATCTGACAACGAGGGCAACAACGGTAAGGATGAAAAGAACAAAAGGCTTTCACGGAGCTTTCATCACATGATGAGATGCCTGAACTGAAAGGCAGAAGGAGCAGAGTCACTCACGGAATGACAGAGCCACCGTATGAGCCCAAGACTGCCCAATCCCAGACATTCTGTCACATGAGGAGGACAAAATCCCTAGTTGGTTCAAGCCACCGTTTGGTCAGATTTTCTATTCCTCATGTCTGGACCCAATCCCAGACTGAAACACTTAGCATGTAGCAGTGGAGACACCGGCAACAAACAGCTTTCCCATCACACCTCTGGGCAAAGAAGAATTCTCAGGCAGGGGGGCGTGCTCCATTCAAATCACTTTTCTGGAGACCACAGCACCTGGCCTTGTTCCAGTTACCCGGATGGGACTAGAGAGAGGTGCAAACACCTCAATGAGAATTTGAGAACTTTCAAAAATCGTACTATTTCAATAAGATTCAATCCAGAAAAATAATCTAAGTTTAATCATCTTAAAAATCAATTATCACATGATTTCAATTTCCTAGGGTCCCTTCTAGTTCCTGCTTCCCAACACACAAATTCTGCCGTACTGCTAATCACAATAATAAGTTTAAATTTTTTAAATGTTTATTTTATTGATTTTAGAGAGAGGAAGGAAGAGAGACGGAAACATCAATCTGTTTCTGTTTGAGCCCTGACCAGGGATCGAACCAGCAACTTCTGCACTCCAGGATGATGCTCTAGCGAACTGAGCTATCCGGCCAGGGCAAGTAAGAAGTTCATATTAAGCTTTTGCACCTAGCATCTATAAGCTTCTGTCCATGTCCTTGTAATCATCATTCCTAATGCCTACACTCATTCTATCACACTGATGTATCACAATCGACTTAACAGCTCCCTACTGATCAACAAGAATGTAAATAGAAGAAATTGATGGCCAAAGAGGAAAGTCTAAGAAAGAGAACACTGCTCCCAGGCCAATATCCAGCCACTCCATGATTTTTAATGCTAAGATCCTGTTAGATATGAATTATTCTCAAGGTACTAAATTTGCTACTTATCCCACTTATCCAAAATGGCTGATATACAGAATCTGGCAGTTAAGTATTCTAGTTAAATAAGATCGATTACAGATACATTATTTTGAAATGAACTTTATAGGCCATATATTCTTAACATTAAAATTGTGAAGAACATTAAACCCCACTTACCTATAGTTTCTTGACACATTTTTTTTTTTAAACTAGAAAAGGGATAGTGTATCTTAGTGTATGCACAGTTAGGAGATCACTTTGAATTCTCCATTTCCTAACTGCGAACAGATACAGCACATACACCAGTTTATAAATAAGCTGGTTTTCAAGCATAAAGTCAGCCTCAGCGATAATAATACACTATTGAAAAAGACCTAAGGCAATGAATTCCATTTCTAGTGGAAAAAAAAGAACTGTGCAAACAAGCTTAAAACAACCTATTTTGTGTGTGTGTGCCAATGCTCTAAAATGTAGCTTTTAATAAAACCTTGACCCAAATGCCAGCAACTTCAGAAAAGAATTTTGAGGGGTTGGGGAGAAGAAATTTCTTTCATTTAGGAAAAACGACCACTATCTTTTCCCTAATCTTCAATACAAACAACTGAGACTGTGATACACAGCTGCTGGAACACTTGACAATTCCTGTGGACCAGGGCAATTATAAGAGCGAAACACAATTATATTTTTAAACGTTGGGTCAAGGCTTTGCATAAAAATACCATCCTACTTCTCTCCCAAAGTTTCTAAAATAGGACATATCCCCTCTCCTCCCCAAATCCTCAGCCCTTCAGGAATTCTTTTGGACTCTCTTGTGCCTGTCACTCCCAATCCCTAGCTCCTTGGGCGCAGTGACAAAACACCCGATCCTAGGTATTTTATCTAATTATTTGGGTTAATATGGTGATAATGAAAAGTCAAGGTAAATTTGAAATATAAAGGCTTCTGCTTTACCGAGTTTGAATTACGCCACAATGCTCACGTGAAAACGAAAATGACATCACAGTGAAACTGAGACAAGTTTCTTGGTCTTAACACTTTTGGTTTATTCTTTGCCGTGACCCGCCTTCCCTGCGGTCCTGAACCATAGCAAAGGAATGCTGCATCTCTTATTCTTGTAGTGCTGAGGTTACTGAAGTTATAGAGAAAACACACCTCAGCTTCTGCTTCTCGGAAAGTCCTGCTGGCTGAGACCGACAAGTCTAGTTAAGCAGGGGGAATTAAGGGAATGCAGAATTTGTAAAACCACGTGATTCTATGATCATGATCTCAAAAAAGAAGGAATTTCTCCTTCATCTTTTTCTTGCAGTTCATGTAAGAACACTGACTCTCTAAGCTTCTAAAGTGCTGGAGGTACAGACGGTCTAGTAGAGAGGTCGCTGTCATGTTTGATACACTGAATGTGTGCTTAACTTTCCTTATGTACTCAAAGGTAATTTGTTCAGCTCCGTGATCTTATAAAATGAAATCATTCATTAGCAAAAGAAGAAGCAATTTCAACCTAACAAATCAGAAATGTTTATTATTTTATGTTGAGTTGAATATTTGACTCTAACACTTTTCTACATACAAAACACAAATATCTTGAAGGCTCCTCATGCCTGCATTTTAGGGGAATTTATTATGTCGTAAGTGCTTCTTAAAGATTTGACAGATGACTTTAGTATCCATATGTTGGTTAATTTTCTTATGAGCCCCATGATGGAAAGATTTAAGGATAAACTTGACGGAAAAAATGAAGAAAATTGGACTATCAGGTTTTGTTAAATTGTTACATGCTTAAGGTTTTTGTTCATTAATTTATATTCACCCAATTACATAAAGCAACTTTGGAGGAAAAAAAAAGATTATGAAGAACATTTGGTGGTGGTGGGGGTACATCCAATCACACAGTAGGCCTTAGGTCTA
Source organism: Saccopteryx leptura (assembly GCF_036850995.1). Taxonomy (NCBI): domain Eukaryota; kingdom Metazoa; phylum Chordata; class Mammalia; order Chiroptera; family Emballonuridae; genus Saccopteryx; species Saccopteryx leptura. The sequence goes on from NC_089507.1 coordinate 165,124,417, forward strand.
AACTGGCATGACCAGTTTATTTATTAACCATATGGTATGACATTATAATCATAGAAAAAGGGAAAAAATCTCTATTGATCTTGAGGCATTTCCTTTTAGTTTTATTATGAGAAGGACTCAAACAAGACCCTGTAAGATTTGTCATGTCTCTCATAAAAAAGTAATATGCATCCATTCAGCCACCCGATGAATGTTAACTTACTACATGTGCCAGTTCTCGTTCAACAGAACAGGTAGGTAAAACAACATCCCTGCTTCCACGGTGGTGGAAGAGACAATAATCAAGCACCAAGTAAACAGTACCTTTTGGGTGGTGAGAGGGGCTATGAAGTACATGAAGGAGGAAAGACTAATAGAAAATAATGAGGGGAGGGTCATCTGAGCGGAGACCTGAGTGGTATGAATGAGCACCCTCTGAGAATGAGTTCCACGCAGAAGAATCCACCAATGCAAAGACCCTGAGATGCAAAGGAGCTTAGCCCGTCCTGGTCAAGGAGGTGGGAAGCCAGATTACAGTTGTGAGGGGACTCGCTAACCAAGGGAAGAAGCTCACATTTGATTCGAATGATCAAGGAAAGCTATCAAAGGGTTTAGACCAGTGGTTCTCAAACTTTCTGAGGTGGGGGCACATTTAAAATCCTACCAATAACTGTAGGCACACTACATACAAATTTCTGAGAAATGTGTTATAATAATTAAGTAAAATATTAAAGAAAAAAATATAAAGTCCAAGCATGTTATGGTAATTAAACAAAATAAATACAACATTAAATTTATTCTGACATTAAAAAACATTTTTATGTTACATTTTTTGTTATGCTTTTTAGAATTCATAAAAAAGAAGAGTTTAAAAAATTAAAAAATGACAAAAAAGTTATCTTTTTATATATATAGATACATTTTTAGTAAGATTTAGTAAATTCGGCAGGTCCCAGCACGAATGTGTTAAGTTTTTTCATTCCTGTGTTTATGAGAAACATGAGCCTGATATGTCCTAGCGATTTCTTCAATGTTTGGGCAAATATTTGAAAGGCAAACTCTCATTTCCTCATCAATACATTGAAGAATTCCTCTCTTTTTACTCTTAATTGTGTTGAGTGCAGAAAACCCCCACCATACATATCATTTTAACTTTATACCAAACAAAAGATAGAAGAAACTTGCCTCCAGTCTTTCCAGGGAACATGGGGGGTAGTGTAAACAATCCAGTACCACAGCTTAACAGCCTTTTGCAACCTAATCAGGCAAGTGAGGTGGGGGGTTGGGCAGACTGTCAGTTTACAGCCAATTCACACCTCTGTCCCCCAAAAATCTAAGCTCTGAAAACCCTGTTGGTTTTTTGGTCCTCAACAGGCACATATTTCTCTGGAATACCATAGCACACACCTGGAAATCTTCTAGGGCAGTGATCCCAATCCCCGGGCCACGGACCGGTACCAGTCCATGGGGCCATTTGGTACCGGTCCGCAGAGAAAGAATAAATAACTTACATTATTCCTGTTTTATTTATATTTAAGTCTGAATGATGTTTTATTTTTTAAAAATGACCAGATTCCCTCTGTTACACCCGTCTAAGACTCACTCTTGACGCTTGTCTCGTAAGTTCAACAATTATATTTAAAAATACCACAGTTTTTACACCAGTCACATAATTTTATTTTGTGCATTTATCCGTCCCACCCTAAAGGCCGGTCCATGAAAATATTTTCTGACATTAAACCAGTCTGTGGCCCAAAAAAGGTTGGAACCACTGTTCCAGGGCACACCAGTGCGCAATGTGTACACTTCGAGAACCACTGGTTTGGACAGTAACGCCTGATATGCTCTGCTTGATACATACAGAACAACAAACCCCACTCTGGCTGCTGTGCAAGGGATAAACTGGAGGAGACGACAGAAATGAGGAACAAGTTAGGAGGCCAGCGGGCAAACTTGTGTTTTTCCAGAGGATGTTTTGTTGGAGTCTCCCATCATCTGGCTGCTGGATGAATAGAAGTTTACGGCAGGAGCATGTGATCAAATTGAAGGAAACAGCTCCAGATCCACAGTGGGCATGTGGACTTGGCAGAGAAGCTCCGTTTCACTTTTGTATGTGATTCATTTTTTAAATTTTCGACTTACTTTTCTCTTCCCCAGTCTAGTTCTGTATATTAAGTTGCTCTAAATTACAGATTTGTAGTGAAAAAAATAAAAGTGATCAACATGAATTACCTGAATCTTGGTACATCATTCAAACTTAGCAAATGCTAAAGAGAACAGCCTGCCTTTCTAATTTTAAGACCTGCTGTGTGAACTCCTCTTCTTTTTCCCTGGTCTTCTGTGATTAATTTCAGCAATGGAAGAACGACCTGTTTAAGAACAAATGACTCACAATACAGCTTAATATCTAGAAACATAAAATCACCCTCCTCCACGGAGACTATCATTTTCAGGTGTGAAATTCTCATGTTTTAAACATTTCGAGCCCGTGCTGACGCTACACAGCTTCCTGCCTCAGAAAGGAGACAGAGAAACACAAGCACGGGATGCGTGAAGTGTGGACAAGGGATGCGTGAAGTGTGGACAAGCGACGCACAAACTGCCTTCTGAAAGGGAACTGTCTTAGGTGGGTTTCTGACAAGACAAAAAAAATCCTGCAGTTTAGAATCATGCATTTTAAAATATATTCTTCTATCCAGTGATCTCATGACAGGATAAATTTCTCATGAGCGGGATAGCAAGCAACCCATATGAGCTCCGCAGAGATGCTTTTTCCCGATACAGGCAGGCACAGAACACACGTGCACCAGGAAACGCGGTGGCCAGACAGGGAGGAAGCAGAGACGACTGACCCCGAAGGCGGGGTCCTTAGCGCTCTCTGGTATCCCTCTGCCTCTTGAATTGTGACTGGTCAGAAACCTCTCCAGATGAACGGTTTAATTAGCAATTACTTCAAGGGTTACAAATCTAAAATATGCAGTGAACACAACAAGCCTTTTCTCTGAATGGTATTTTCTTTTCCTTCCCATCAACATTTAACAACAACAACAACAAAATGTTCATCAGGTTAAAACTGGTCACACAGCAAGCATGGTTCACTGGGCATCTTGCACAATTTTATTAGGCTTAAATTTCTTCAAGCACTGAAAAGTAAAAAAACCAAATTTTAAATAAGGAAATTCACTTTCTAAAGTCTAACTTATCAGAAAATGGCCAGTATTGATTCTGAGAGAAGCTCATGAAACATTTTACGCAAATCAAGGAAATGGTTTACATTCTATTTTGGGAATCAGAGATTTCACTTTTTCATTCATTTGCTCTTTTAACAAACATTAATGATCACCTACTATGAGTCAGAAATCAAACAAAGCATTAGAGATATAGAGATGAATAGATTGTAGGGGGAAAGAAACAATTACAATGTAACATAACCAAAATAAGTCTCCCTGTGGTAAAGTGTTACTTACATTCATGGCGTAAGTGACTCAGCCCTCCCAAGATCCAGACCCTGTGTATTCACCCTCCGGGAGGGTGAATTCTGTGCATCGACCGGAATGGACCAGGGGATGCCCAGATAATTTGGTCAAATGTTATTCTGGGTATTTCTGTGAGAATATTTTTGGATGAGATTAACATTTAAATCAGTAGACTGAGTAAAGAAGATTACCTTTCCTAATAAAAGCCTAAATGGAACAAAAAGGCTAACCCTCCCCTGAGCAAGAGAATTCTTCTTGCCTGATGACCTTGAACTGGGACATGGGCGTTTCCTCCTTGGACTTCAACTGAAACACTGGCTCTTCTGTGTCTGGAGCCTGCCAACCTTCAGAACAGAACTACACCATCTCCTGTCCTAGGTCTCCAGCCCATGACTCAGTACGTAGGTCTTGGGACCTGCCAGCTCCCATCCTCACACAAGCCAGTTTCTTGTAATAAATCTCTCTGTGTGATACATAGGCATAGACAGCCTACAGGGTCTGTTTCTCCGGAGAGTTCAGGCTAATCCACCTCCATGGGGATTCTGAGCTTGGCCATGTGATGATTGGCCATGGGACATCAGAAAACGATACCAGCGGAAGATCTAGAAGTGCACGTGCACTGTGGCTCACCCTCTTGGAAAAGGGGACTGCCGTGTAAGAAACTTGTGGCATTACCCTCCTGGCAAGGCCAAAGTGAAGGGGAACCAAGGAATCCCAGCCCAGAGCCCCAGCTCACAGCCAGAGGAGTCATCCTGTGGGACCCTGCAGAAACCCTTGGAAAATGTTAGGCAGGAGAGTAGCATGATATCATATACATGTTGTATATAAAACAACTGGAATACCACTGGGTGGCATCTACAGGAGCAACAGTCTGGCTCAGTAAGGCCCATTCCTAGGACCAGATAAGGTGTTCAGTAAAACGGGGCTATGAAGAAGGAAAGGACAGAGGCAGGGCCCACAGAACTTGAGGACCTCTCAGATGTGGAAGACAAAGGAGCTGGAGACAACCAAGTCAATCCCGAGACTTCTGGCTTGGGGGGCTGTGTAGAGATGATCACCTGGTGTTGTTCCAAGCCAGATCAGGACAACGGGAGTAAACATGGGTGTGGCGAGGGGAGGAGATGCAGGGAGAATGGCCAGGGTGAAGAAACAGAACAGTCACACCCAGCTGCCATGATGCCCTTGATGTAATGAATGTGGGCACTTTCCACATGGGGAGTCTCATGTCAAGGTCTCGAAAAACCTTGACACAATCAGGACTAATCTAATGACAATATGACCGGGTACCATAACAGTGATTTTCTTCTTAGAACCTGGTTTTTTGTTTTGGTATGTCAGTCTCAAAATAAATGTTTGGGGAATATGCTATATTAGAAAAATGGAATTGTTGAATGAATAAACAAAATGATTACAACAACTGACCTTCCCACCATCCATCGCATCTCTTGCTAGTACTAGACTCTGTGATGGGAGTGTGCTCACACCTCTGGCACAACAGCATAATACAAACATTGGGCGGAGAAGGGACTCCCCCCCCCCCTACCGGTTTCATTGCTTTTAGCCATTATCAAAGGCTACACAGAATTCCTAGTAAGGGGGTTCATTTGATTGTTAGGGATGTTTTGGGGTTTTTTTTTCTGTCCTTGGTTTCACTGTAAATAAATAAATATCACAGTGATAATGCCAGCTATAAAATCTTCAATAAATCTTTCTCCCTTTCCTGGCCCCTAGGAAATGTATTTCTTTTTGTCCATAGACTCTTCCTGAGTCTCCCACTGCAAGTTTATTAAGTGGCAGAACCATAAAACAGAACCAAGGTGAGGAAGGTACCACCTAATTGAATGGGACTTGTCCTTCAGCTTGTAAAAAAGTGACTCACTAAAATCCAGGAACAAGCCTCTGGCATGAGCCAAAATGGTCTTAGGGCTAGCTTTCAGCTGTGGCTGAAGCCGCCAGAAATGAATCTTTCCAGAAACCCCGTGTCCTGGAAAGCCCTCCCTTACACCTCCTTGAGAAAAACTCAAACCAAGTCTCCAAACTGCTGCAGGCTCTCACCTGGTTCCGTCAGCCCTGCAAGCTCTATTACACTAACATGCACGATCGGTCCTGCTTGTACTGTTCATATTTTAGGAGTTCATCATTTCAAATTTCTCTTACTCTTTTAAGATTTCTCTCCTACTCACACTCACCCCAGACTCTGTCCACAAAAACAGAGCCTTCCTAGGCAGAAAAACTGCTCCTTAAGTTGCTTTTACTGATCAACCACATGTACCAAGGAAAAGAGAACAGGCCTGGGAGCAGAGAGACCTGGTTCAAAGCTTGACGCACCGTTTACTACCAGAACCCAGCAAGTCACTTCACAGCCCCTGAGCCTCAATTTTCACATTTCTACTGTGGGAATAGTAATACATGCCTTGTGCATTTGTGTATGCTACCCACTAAAGTAATTATCTGAATAAATAATAATGTTTCTTCGTATGTGTGACTCCCCACTCAGGACAAACTGTTTGTAGAGAAGGAGCACGTTTTCTTAACCTTTGCATCTCATAGCCCCTGGCACATAATAAATGCTCAAGAAACATTTAATGATAACATATAATAAATAAATGCAACAAAAGCACCAGGCATAAGGAATGCTAAATATATGTCAGATGATGTCAGTCTGGGCTCCCAATGATTAGAACCCCAGCAACAGGCCCCCCAGACATCATCTTTAGCAATGGTTCTCATGCACAGGTTAGTTAATTTGATTATCTGGACACTATCAATTGTCTGATAACCCTAAGTCATTTGTTTAGGTCAGGAAAAAACAAAAATAAGTGAACCACCCTATCAATTTTTCATACCAACTAGTCCAAAGGCTATTACCCAGATCCACCAAAGACTCCAAAAACTCAAGACAATGGTTTCAAATGGCTACTGTGAAGAGTAGGCAAGTCCATCAGCTGTGGCTCCCCACCCCTGCAAAGAGACATAGTAATGAAAGTAATGAACCATCCATCCTAGATCCTGGGGCAGTTCAGTACCATCTCATGTACAACTAATACTATTCAAGTAACTGGAGACCAGGTAAAAACAGGTGGGGATCAGATTAGGTTCTCAGACCTTCGTCTACTCATTCTCTTTGGTTCAACAATATTTTTCCAGTGCCCATTCTATGCCAGGCTATGCACTGGGCTCTTAGCTTTTAAAGGGAAAAGACGCAGGATCTGCTCATGAGACTTCACTGTGTAGGCAAAATCATTAAGCAATGCAACAATTAAAAAAACAAAAACCCACAGGTATTAAGTAAAAGTGCCCCTGAGAGGCTACAATGACTCCTATGTGCTCTCCATGCTTCACAGGCAAAGTCTCTTTCAAACCTAATGTCAGAGACAGTTCACAGCTTTCTTAACATTCACATTCTCCCTAATCCCATTACCTCCTTCTGGACCCACAGTAGCACTGCCCACCTTAATCATGCCCCTTACTCAGATTGGGCTCCGCCGGACTCAAGGCTGCTTCCCCAAACTGACACTCCCCACACTCTCCAAGGCAGACCACTTGCCAAGAGTGGAGGTTTTGAAAAGAATGTGCTACTGGCCTTCTCCGCTGGTCTAAGAGCGGAGTTCCAAAGATGCTTGAGCAGTGACAACTTCAACTGTTGGATGAAGCTGAAAGCCCCCAGAGTTCCTTGCAAACAGGCTTTTAGCTAAAATATGAGGCCCTCTGTCATTGGCCACACACTCCTCTCCTTACTGGCCAGAAGTTGGGAGGTGGAGAGAATGGACGTCCCACTGCCCAGCTGTCTCCCGTAGTTCAGTAGTTCATCATCAGAGCTGCGGACAAGGGGCAAGTACTTGGGAATACTTTCAATTCCCAGCTAAATACATTTGGTGAAAAAGTAACAGGAGTCCCTTCCCTTGCAGGAAATGTTTCTGTTGCTGTGAATCTGGTAAACAAAAGAATCCGCCCACCAAGGATCAGAATTAGCACAGGAGTTCTTTGTTTGGTTTATTTTCCTGAAATAACTTGTTTTTAAGGTTTCCCGGGGCATGGCAGCATGTGAGCGATGCTTATGTGGGCGAGAGCAGGGTGGTTTCAGGACCTGGCCAGGGCTTCCTCAGAGGTGCACCGGGGGGAGCCCACCAGGACGTGTAGGACACTCCGGCTCTTTTTACAGGGCTTCTTGCAAATGTGTCATTACCTGAGTTTGTGTGCCACTGGAGAGCCGCACCTGGCAAGAGATGTGACTCCCTTAAGCCAGCAGGGAAGACAAGAAAATACTGGTCTGTGTTCATTAAAGAACCTTTTGAAAAGAATGGCAATCCATCTTAAAATGTCACTGCCTTCAAGAGGCCTTCCTTCATGCTCCCTCCACTTTGACACAACTGCATTTGCCTCTTCCCCACTTATGCAACCTTACAGTGTAATTATTTGCATGCTTGGCTCATCCTTGTGATGGACCAGAATGTATTGGGAGGGCAGGGAGGAGACTGGACACCCAGTTCCCACCCTGAGACCCCTTCGAGCTCCCTCTGCTGAGTGCCAAATGTCACCTTTTAGCACCTGCACCTTTTACATATCTCACCATACTCTGTCAGTTCAAGAATATAAAAAATTTGGGGGGTATAACTGGGTATGCTCACAAAATTGTCTTATTTCCACAGTAAATGTAAAAAGTACACTTTGAGAAAATAGATTTGCTAATTAAATTTCTCTCTAGATTTGTTTTGAATGTGTTGAGTTTTATTATAAATGAAGCTTTTGAAATGTTGAATTTTAAACAATGGAGTAGCTGGGTTTTTTTTTAAATTATTATTTGGCTGGTTTCTAAGACACCAAGAAGAACTTGAGAGTAGAGAACACTCAAGGCTGTCACCAAAACAGAAAGCGATTTTGCTCTCAAGACATGCAGCCTCCACAGAGTCCAGCTTCCCACCAGACGTCACTGTGCGTTGTAGCAATTTGTTCAACAGCTTCTCTTCTGGTTCTGGTTCTAGTCAATACTCTCGAGCTCCTTCTAAGGGCCCCGTTGTATGATCTTCATAGGCTTGAAGCTGTACCAGGACCAGAGGTAAACTTCCCTGCCTTTTAACCAATTAATTAATTTTAGTCGTGCCCTTCTTCCAGCAGGTGCCAGCTAACGTGTGACATCCCCTGTGCGGATGCTGGCTGTCTCCCAGGTGAGGTACGCTGAGGGCCCAGGAAGCTGTTTTTAAATCACCTGGATTCTGTTTGATTGTATGGCTCAAGGCATAAAAAGTACAAAGCCCTACATGAGCAGTTTCCCACAGACAGGCCAGGGGCACTGTACAAGGTAAAAAAAAAAAAAAAAGAGTATGCAAGGCAGAAAAAAAGAAGGAGGAGGAGGAGGAAGAAGAAGAAGAAAGAGAAGAAGAAGAAGAAGAAAGAGAAGAAGAAGAAAGAAGAGGAAGAAGAAAGAAGAGGAGGAAGAAGAAGAAAGAAGAGGAAGGAAGAGGAAGAAGAAGAAGGAAGAGGAAGAAGAAGGAAGAGGAGGAAGAAGAAGAAGGAAGAGGAGGAAGAAGAGGAAGGAAGAGGAGGAAGAAGGAAGAGGAAGAAGAAGAAGGAAGAGGAAGAAGAAGGAAGAGGAGGAAGAAGGAAGAGAAGGAAGAAGAGGAAGGAAGAGGAAGAAGAAGGAAGAGGAGGAAGAAGAAGAAGGAAGAGGAGGAAGAAGGAAGAGGAGGAAGAAGGAAGAGAAGGAAGAAGAGGAAGGAAGAGGAAGAAGAAGGAAGAGGAGGAAGAAGAAGAAGGAAGAGGAGGAAGAAGGAAGAGGAGGAAGAAGGAAGAGAAGAAGAATGGCTAAGAAAAATTGCAAATAGAAGTGCAAGGGAAGCATGTTACCTCTGGTGCTTTAAGACTTTAACCGGGTCGCCGCCTACCCCCTTTCACCTTCTCAAACATCCACGTGTCTAACGCACAGAGTAAAGGTGCCAATGAGAATGTGTAGATGGTTGGTTAGCATTGTGTCATTGTATACATATTACATAAGAACTTTCTCTCTCCCTACAACTTTGCCGATGGAAAGGGTGTGTGATTCTATGTATCTGTGTGTGAGTGTGCGTGCGTGCACGTGTCTGTGTGTGTACATTGTGGCCTGAAGAGCAGGACTGAATTCCTGCCAGTTCTCTGAAAGGGCCCCTGTGCAGCTTCTCTCACTCGAGGCACAGAGGAAACAAAGTACGAGAGGAAACGATTTACTGTGTGAACAACACACATGCGTACACACACATGCATACATGCTGGCAGAACCCAAGCACCCTGTTTTCCCTCGAGCAGGGCGGCTTCACGGACAGACAGAACTGAAGAGGAATGGAGATTATTCTGAGAACAGGGAGGAGTTCCAGACTGGAGGTCAGAGGCTGGTGAGCTGAAATTTGAAATAGCGAAGGGAAGTCTGAGAGAGAGCTGGCCCCTGGAAGGCCCCATCAGCCCTTCTGAGGTCTCCCTCCTCACCCCGTCACGGCCAGGGCAGGGAAGAAACCACTGGGAGAGCAGTTCCATAGTGCTGGCTTTCCAAAAGGCAAAGTTATGTTCACCGTCGCCAGTCCCCAAAGCTGAGCAATATAATAGTCCCTCCTCTACCCGTGCACCATGTCCTGGTCCAACCCTTAACTTGGGGGGCGGGGGCAGAAGAACTATTTCTAAACATGGACCAGTTTTGTCGTATTCCTTTGTTGTCATATAAAATCTTGGATGCGGGGCAGAAATGCCGGGGCCACAGACCTAGACACACAAATTCTGCACCAACTCACAGTGCCTCGCCAATACCAAACAGGCAGAACCCAGCTTGTTCTGTGAGCCAGGGACATCCCTTCTTTCCAGCTTGTGAGTCCTGGCTCCAGAGACTCACAGCGGCGGTGAATGCATTAACCTTTAATGGTAGGTTCTTTCAATGTCTCTCCTTTTCCTTCTCTACTTGGTGTGCACAGGGTTGCACTTCAAGTCTCAGAAGCCTTGGCTTTCATCTCTAGGTGTGGTCCTACGGAATGTCTGCCAGACGCTGCTCATCTGGAGGGGGTGGGCGGGCCGAGAGGCTGGCCTCGTCTTCAGGGGTTCCCACCGTTGCATCCAGGAGCTCTCTCTCCTCTGAGGTGCTCGGCGTGCCCCATCAGTTCAATAGGACTGCTCGTGGAGTCCTGAAGATGATCTCTGTTCAAAACAATGTAGAACTCTCTTCCCATGTGGTTGCGGTCATCTGAGTTCTGCCATTTGTCAGTACTTTTCCTTTCATCTGGGAGATGAGAGAAAGAGCAGGTACCGTGTCTGTGGACGGTGCAAGCTCGGCCCTTCCCCCTGTGAACACTTGGGAGTCCGCTGCACTCAGTAAAGGCATTATTAAGCCTCACGTAAACTGTGCACCTTAAACATTCACTGGGGCATGAAAACAAACATCTTCACTGATGAGGTTTTCATTTTCAGAGAAAAAATATTTGGGGTAGTTTTTTTTTGTCTTACATCATGGGGGGGGCAAAGTAGATCTGTAGTTGTTCGTATTAAAAATAGTACAAGTAAAAAATAATAATACAAGAATAAACTGTTTTGCATACTCACAACTATAAAGGTGTTTTTGCCTTGTATTTTGTTTTCTTTTTAAAATTATATTAAATTTAATAGGGTGACAATGGTCAGTAAGAACACACAGGCTTCAGGTAGTATCTTGATAGCTTTGAACTGGTGATTGTGTTGTGTGCCCGATCCCTCTGCTCTACTGACTGGTGGTTCTCCTGCCTTTTAGCACGTTTCTGAACGTCTGAGCAGAACTTCCCATGACTGCACCAGGGGGTAGATCCCAACATGTTCCACAGAAGCACAACCAGGCCAGGGGTTGCTCTCTCTTTTCCTTAACACCCTTCAGCTCTGTGATTTGAAACTTACTGAATAAAACATTTAAAAAAGGAGGAAACAATAAAAGTCCTACCAACTCAGCTCAGCCATTTGCTGAAACCTTCTTGCTTTTCCAACTACCGCCCTGGTGCAGTACATCGTGCATATTTGTAAAAGAAATAAAATCGTCCTGCACAACAGACAGGAGACACTTCCCATGCTGTGGCCACGGAATGCCTAATCACAGGCCTCTGGATGCCAAGGACCAGAATTTCCTCCCTGGACGAGAGAGAACGCACAACCTTTTGTAAATCGGGCAGTCGGGACTCACTGATTCTTTTAAATATCTCACGTCCTTCTTTTTCTCTCATATTAATTTTTAAAAGTTCATCTCTTATCACCTTTACTTTCAAGGATTTTAAAATGTGAGGCTCAGGACTAATGGCGAGTCAACACCAGAGGAGGAGGAAGAGACCTCAGCTGGACATCAGGTCACAGGTGCACCTCTCACATCGTATGTCACACCACGTGGACCTTCACCACAGCTTCCTGCATGGCTCCAGGCTCCAGGCTCCAGGAGTAAGGCGAGCACAGAGCAATCATCCAAACAGGATAAAATTTCTGAGTGTGAAAGAGGTTGCTAAAAATAATTAACAGGCATGAATTGATGTCTAGCCGGCATAAACCAAGATTTTTCCTTGTCAACAAGACGGACCAGTGCACCCTGGGATGCACAGTGCCTACTGAGGTGTAAAATCAAAAGCTTACAGCGAATTCCTAACAGGATCCCAGAACGTGATCAGAGAGTTGGCCTCTGGCCCCTTGAGGACATCGTGAAATCAGCACCACACTCCTGGGTTTCCGCCTACCTGGGTTTTCTGCCCTTCCTCCTCCACCCAGTCTGCGGGGTTCCTCAGATCTCTCCTGGGCCCTAACCTCTTTTCTTCTCGCTCCATACCCTCTCTCTAGGCAAGATGGTTGTGAGGCAACTGTGTTAGGCTTGCTCACGGGTTTACGGGCTGCAAGCACTGGACTTGGTCAGTGCATGAGTGCGTGGCAGAGGCACGTGTGCAGAGCCCGTGTGAGGCCATGGGTGTTTCCCTGGGCAGTGGTTCTCCCAGATCGCTCTCTGGCCACTGTGAGGTGCGGTTTTCCTTCCTGCCTTGTCCTTACTGTGAATAGTAGATTTTCCTTTGTTTATCAGCTTTCCCGTCTGTTGTTTATTTGCTCTCCTGTCTTTGCTCGCCTCCAATAAATGGGAATAGCCTGTCACTTTCTGGCTCCGCAGTCCCTCTACTGTCTGCTCGAATCCAGCGTGAACCTGCCTGGCCTTGGCCACAGGCATTAGAATGGTGCTTACACAAACATCTGTATCTGCAGGACACACCCCACTTCTTACCTCCACTCATTGAAGATGTCCAAAGTCAAACCCTTGATCTGCTTTACCCCATGGCCCCAAATATGCTCTGTCCTGTGCCAGAATCCTGGAAGTCTTTCTCAATGTCTCCATCTCCCTGATCCCACAATGGCCAAGAACACTGACTCGGCGACTCAGCCTGTCCTGAGTGGGTCCACTCTGTCCACCCCAGTTGCCTCCATCTGCTCCAAGCTCTCCCCTTCTTGCCCTGGAGAGCAGGAGCTTCCATGCTGGTTGGCCATCCCCAATGCTGCCCCGTCTCTGTCTGTCCATCAAGCCCACTTCTCACCCAATTCCTTTCTTACCAGGTCGCCAGAGCCACCTTCATGAGAAACAAATAGCATCGCATCATTCCTAGGTTCAAACCTTTCCCTGGGTCCCCGCTGTTTCTGCGACTGCGTTCAAAATGCTAAACTAGACACCTGACACCCAGCCCACTCAGGATCTTTCAGACACGGAGCTCCTCCCCACATCAGGGAGTTCCCACTTGAAAGCAATGCTTTACAGGGCTCCTAGTGCGCCAGCTTCCACAACCTCCCCTCCCCTTGCCCCCCGCCCCCCGCTGCCGATTCCTGATGCTGCAGGAATGGGAGGAGATAGAAGAGAAGTGAGTTAAGCTGGAGTTGAGAATACCAGTAAGGAGGTGAAAGGACCACCCCAGGATACCTCAGGCCCACTTTCAGAAAAGTCAGTACTTTTCATTTGCACCCATTTTAATCTCTACAATGCACCAGACGGACACATGGGAGTAGGGAAAGGTGGGATGACACTGCATATATGTATATATGTACATTTTTGCATGTAGGCAAGTCATTTCACATTCATGGACTGGGCGTCCTGGCTCATGAGGAAATGAAACAAGATGATCTCGGATGCTCCCTCTGGCTCCCAGGTTCTGTGAGTCTTTGAGGGAAGGGGGCGGTACCCCCCCTATGCTGCGTCCCTCAGCACTCTGACCGAGAAGCAGCCTGTTCCCACACGCCAAGGGTCCCCTGGTAAGTTCCTTCCTTACGTGTGTTAAAAAAAAAAACAACGCAAGGCTGAATTGCTCAGAGCTGCTCGTGAACACGCCATCTTCCAAGAAGGGGAGGATTCAGCCCTGCCTCCCCTGAAGAAGCCACCAGGAAAGCAGTTTCTTGGTGAGAACAGATGCCTCAGGTGGAAAGCACACTGTTTAAGTGTCAGTGACTCCAGGCCCTGGCCGGCTGGCTCAGTGGTAGAGCGTCGGCCTGGCGTGCAGGAGTCCCCGGATTTGATTCCCGGCCAGGGCACACAGGAGAGGCACCCATCTGCTTCTCCACCCCTCCCCCTCTCCTTCCTCTCTGTCTCTCTCTTCCCCTCCCACAGACAAGGCTCCATTGGAGCAAAGTTGGCCCAGGCGCTGGGGATGGCTCTGTGGCCTCTGCCCCAGGTGCTAGAATGGCTCTGGTTGCAACAGAGCGATGCCCCAGATGGGCAGAGTATCGCCTCCTGGTGGGCGTGCCGGGTGGATCCTGGTCAGGCGCATGCGGGAATCTATCTGACTGCCTCCCTGTTTCCAACTTCAGAAAAATACAAAAAAAAAAAAAGTGTCAGTGACTCAGTGATCTGGCGAAAGCCGTTCAGAATAGAAGTGCCTGGTCTTCAGCACCCTCTGCCACAACACTTTTTTTTTTTTCAGTTAAAATATTACTTTCTATGTAACAGCCCAAGTTTCTTTCTGCTCAATATACAGGGTGGGGAAAAAGTAGGTTTACAGTTGTGGTACATGAAACAAAGAGTTTATCCTTGTGTTGTTATTTATTTGTTGTGTTATTTTCCGTACACACAACTGTAAATCTACTTTTCCCCATCCTGCAGTGCCGATGCCGGTCTTTCCCGGGCCTCCTCAATGGCACCCTCCGTGGCCAATCTGGTCTACGCAGAGCTGGGACGGAGATGCCTCACAGAGACAGGCAGAGCCACAAGACACGGGTAGCTCACCCACGGGCAGCTTCAGAGACCATGCGCTCAGTGAAACAGATGTTAACTGATTTAAATCAACAGCAGCCTTTATAAAACACGTAACGAAGAGATAGCAAGGATCTCATGAAGTGAACAAGGCATAGTTTCTTATGCTGGTCAACAGCGACAGATCTATTAGTAAATAGAAGGGTGACTTATGTGGATTGTAAACTTTGTCAGCATCTTCGGGGAAGAACCACACTGTGTTGGGAAAGCTATTCCTATACATTTGGTGGATGCAGTCCATGTGGCCTACCAGGGCAGAAGGCTGAAGGGGATCAGCCAACAAGAAATTCTCCTCCAGTCCCTCAGTGGTCCCGACAGGGCTCAGAAGGACTACACATCTGTTCATTAGTTCAACCCCAATAGTATGAGACTAACTGATACGTCTTCCCATCAACAGTATGGGCCCAAACAACAGTTGTACAGGTGTTAAAAAAAAAAATTAAACTCAAAAATCTGCACTGACGTCAAACAATAGTTTCCAGATTACTTACATCAGTGTCGGGTCCCTTATCCGCACCCGGACAAGAAAAAGTAACAAATTCATGGCACCTCTTGTGAACCACAAAACAGCAAACTGGTGGAGAGAAAAGAAAGTTAAAATTAGAATAGACTAGATTTAGTATACAGTTTTGTCTTCTCAAAAAGCTTAGTACACAAGCTTTATTTTCTAAAAAGCTACTGTTAGGGGTCAATTAAATTTCATGACAGACAGACTCTCAAACAGCAATTAGAAGGCATTTCATTCAAGACTCAGCAACACTTGGTATTGATTACACTCACAGACAATAAAACGCCAGGTCTGACAGGGTCCAAGGAGACCCAAACCATATTCCCTTTCTTTGCAGTTGAAGGCAAGAGGGCCAGAGATTGTAAGACCATTTTTCAAGGTATAAACAAAGAACCAAAATTTAAAGTACTTCACAGTCTTATACCAATACACTCACACTGACATATAAATGTTTATAAATGTTATACCCTGTAAAGTGACAGAATCTATAAAGAGTTTATAACTATAAATAATAGCAGGGCAACCCACTATGTGGGTTACAGAACTTCCTTAGCAGATTTCTAAAACTGAGCAATTCATTAAGGCACAAACCAAGTTTATAGAGAAATGCCCTTTGAAATGAAGAAAGGTTGGGGAACACCCTCCCGCCTTCTTGTTTCTGCTTGCTTGCCATAAATATACAACGGGAGGAAGGGGAGAGTGGAGAGGGGAGGGGAGGGTGAGGGGGGATGAGAGGGGGGATGAGAGGGGGATGAGAGGGGGATGAGAGAGGGATGAGAGAGGGGATGAGAGGGGATGAGAGGAGGATGAGAGGGGGATGAGAGAGGGGATGAGAGAGGGGATGAGAGAGGGGATGAGAGGGGATGAGAGGGGGATGAGAGAGGGATGAGAGGGGATGAGAGAGGGATGAGAGGGGGATGAGAGGGGGATGAGACGGGGATGAGAGGGGGATGAGAGAGGGATGAGAGGGGGATGAGAGAGGGATGAGAGGGGATGAGAGAGGGATGAGAGGGGGATGAGAGGGGGATGAGAGGGGGATGAGAGAGGGATGAGAGGGGATGAGAGAGGGATGAGAGGGGGATGAGAGGGGGATGAGAGGGGGATGAGAGAGGGATGAGAGGGGGATGAGAGGGGGATGAGAGGGGGATGAGAGGGGGATGAGAGAGGGATGAGAGGGGATGAGAGAGGGATGAGAGGGGGATGAGAGAGGGATGAGAGGGGATGAGAGAGGGATGAGAGGGGGATGAGAGGGGGATGAGACGGGGATGAGAGGGGATGAGAGGGGGATGAGAGAGGGGATGAGAGAGGGGATGAGAGGGGGATGAGAGGGGGATGAGAGAGGGGATGAGAGAGGGATGAGAGGGGGATGAGAGAGGGGATGAGAGAGGGATGAGAGGGGGATGAGAGAGGGGATGAGAGGGGGATGAGAGGGGGATGAGAGAGGAATGAGAGGGGATGAGAGGGGGATGAGAGAGGGATGAGATGGAGGTAAGAGAGAAAGAGAGGAAGAAGAAGAAAAGAGGAGAGAGTGGGGAGGGGGAGAGGGGGAGGAGGGGTGAAGCCCAAAGGATAAAGACCTACGTAGGTAGGCTGAGTCTGGGAAAGAAGATAAGGGTTGATAGTTTTCTTTTTATTTATTTTTTATTATTATTTTTTTTACAGAAACAGAGAGAGAGTCAGAGAGAGGGATAGACAGGGACAGACAGACAGGAACAGAGAGAGATGAGAAGCATCAATCATCAGTTTTTGTTGCAACACCTTAGTTGTTCATTGATTGTTCTCTCATATGTGCCTTGACCACAGGCCTTCAGCAGACCGAATAACCCCTTGCTCGAGCCAGCGACCTTGGGTCCAAGCTGGTGAGCTTTGCTCAAACCAGATGAGCCCATGCTCAAGCTGGAAACCTCGGGGTCTCGAACCTGGGTCCTCGGCATCCTAGTCCAAAGCTCTATCCACTGCGCCACCGCCTGGTTAGGCGATAGTTTTCTTTTTAAATAGTTATATTTTTAACATAGCCACAACATAATGTCTCTGTAATAGTACATGTTAAAGAAAAAAGAAAATGCAGGCTTGGCCTCAAGCAGGCAGAGTTGGACACATGAGGGAAACTTTCATAGGAATAGGACAATTGAAGATCAGTTTAGAAGCCAGGGTTCTTGTTCACTGGCAGCCACCCCTGCCTGCCTTGCACAACAGGGGCAGGAGGAAGCGGGTGTGAACCACAGTGGAGCGAGCCCCCAGGTTGCCCGGGCACCCCTACCCCTCAAGCACTTAGCTCCCACACCCCTGGGACCAGGGCCTCTCCACTGTGCTCCTGCTAAAAGCACATCCATCGGAACACTCTAAGGATGGACAATAAAGCGGTGCGCTGCGACGGCGCAAACCAACCTCAGATGCTCCCTCTCTTGGGCAGGGTCGCGGCTCACTCACCGGAGTTGGAGGATGGATGACTAAAGGAAACGGCTTGCAGGGGCATTGCTGCCTTGCCACGTTTGCTGTGGATACGGTGTTTGTTTTTTGAAGGGAAAATAAACATTCTGATTCCCTACTCAATCGTTCAAACATTGGAGGCTTTTCATCTCTTTCTCTTTTTTAAATCCATCCCTGCACTCATTACAAAAAGCACTATTTATCAAATCACTGCGGAAAATACATTTTGTATTTGCATCTGTCCTTTCTATCCCCACTTACCCATCCACAAATTAATTATATGTTTCCATAGTATTTCTATTATATGCCTCAGAAAATCTCATGTCCAATTTTGTCCTCAGAAGAACCAGGCCCTCACTGCACAGTATCGTTTACAAGACAGCAAAAAGCCTCACCACCAACCCCAAAAGACTTCTTCCCCACCTCTCTATGAGCCCCCTACCTTACAGGAAAGTCTCAGATCCCGAAGTGCCTGGAACACCGAACAGGACGTGCAGAGGGGGTCATGTGTTTCCAAAGAGCCATTTATACATGAGTGACCTGAAGAAGGATAAAGACCCTGTAGGCCTGCCCAGAGACTTGAGATGCAGAATGGATGATCTTCAAAGAAGCCAGACCATGCCTGTGCCCGAGTGACTGAGGAGAGAGCTGGGTCCACCCTCTCCTCGCCCGACCTCCAGGGAGGGGAGCAGGAAAGAGGAGCTTCTTTACATTGGCTGACTCCAGCATTTGCCTATGTGGGAAGTCTGTCCCAGAAAGGTGAGCAAGGGCCAGAGCTTCCAAAATCACTGATGGCTGGTCTTGACCTTTGGTTTCAAGTTCCAAACTAAATGGGGAATGCATAGTTTCGTAAGACAATATGATGCAAACATTAGAGAAGTCTTGCTGGTGTAGTTGAAAAATGAGGAAAAGAACGCTCAATAAAAGAAGAGAATGCATGGGGTTGACCTGGAGATTGGATGGTACAGACTTTCCTTCAGGCTGAAAAGTAGGAGCTCTGGTTTCCATCCTTTTTATTAGAAATCTGAAGGTCTTCGTCTCACCACGTTACAGGGAGCAAGAGGAATTGGGGAGTATGAGAGGATAAGATGATACCTGTCACAGATTATGCTTGTGATAAATTGTTGTCTGATCTTAGCTAAGAGGAAGGCAACATTAAGACAGCAGCCACTCAGTTGGAAGAAGTACAGACATATGTCATGGCAGACTCCTGCTCCATGCTTGGTCCTGGAGCTGGACCCTGCGCCCTTTAATAAGTCTTTGCTTACGCAAGCGCAGGCTGGCCAATAAGACTGAGATGAAGCCTCAGGTTCAAGGACTTTAGGGTCCTTCTGCTTGTGTAACCAAATGAGAGGTTTTAAAATAGGAAGCTGACCTGCAGCTCAAAGTCACCAAGTAAGTCTTCATCCAGTTATTCCCTAAGCACAAAATTGCTTTCCTCTAATCCTCTGTGTGATATGCTGATGCTGCCTGACAGTGATGACATGATTCATGAAATGCACAGATCACCCTAAGCTAATGACGTGCGAAGACAAAAATAAGAGAGACCACAGGCCTGGCCTAACAGCGTTGCTTATTAATGTCACGTGGTTTTCAAATCGAGAATGCTCAGTCTACTCATCCGCATGGCACACTCATCACACTTACGGAAGTCAACGACATGGAAACAAAGAAGAGTTTTGGCCATCTGTCAAAAGCACCTTTCCAAGACGGAACAAATGACAGTCATGTATGTTTGACTCAAGAACAGAGGTGGATTAAGGTCAGTTGAGGCCCCGGGCACAGAAGAAAATATCGGGCCCCTTAAAAAAAGAGAGAGACAGGGAAAATAAAAATAAATGTTAATCATATTTTTAAATAAATAAAAAATATGTACTATTAATGTTAAATTGCACATATGAAACCAAACTTGGTGTCATTAGAAAAAAGTGTAAAGTTGGGGTTTGTGGGCCCTTCAGAAGTTGGGGCCCAGGTCGAGTGCCCGCTGTGCCCGCAGTTAAATCCACCTCTGCTCAAGAACCTATTAAAAAAAAAAAGGTGTGTTGTGGTGCTGCCATATTGATGTTAATGGTGGTTTTCAGCTGTGCTCATTAAAGAGAACAACACTCAGCAAAGGGCAGGCTGAAAGCTAAACACTCAGTGAAGGAAACACTTCCTTCTGTAACCACCCCCCTCTATATACTTGGTAAGAACTCATTTAACTACAGTGAGTTTGGGCCCATAAGACACACCTAGGTGATCTGAAACTTTGTTTCTTTGTCAAATGTCATCATTATGCCAATGGATGACTTGGGGCTCTTGACACTGAACGACGATTCCTTCCTAGAGTGATCTTGGGCAAATGGTAAGCCCAGAGACATTCTTTATACCCCTTCATCACGGAATTTTACTATAGTGAGCCGAAGCTCCTTACAAAGGAATCGGCTGCAGCTAAGAGATTCCTGTTCATCCACTCAGTCTCCTCCTTAGGAATGCCACCAACACTGATCACGCATCAAGTAGGCAAAGCAATGGCTGTCTCATGAGAGAAAAGGTGACAAATCACCACTTCCATGCATTAGGAAGGCTATTATTAAGGGAAAATAAGACAAAATAACCAGCGATGGCAAGGATGAGAGGAAATTGAAACCCTTGAACACTGTTGAGAATGTAGAATGGTACAGTTGCTATAAAAAAAGAGTATGGATATTTCTAAACACAGAACCATCATGCGATCTAACAATTCTATTGTGACACCTTGTCACTTAAGCTATTTGTAAAATGGGGTCCCCTTATTTTTCCTTGACCTGGGCTTCCATGTACACTGAGGGGAAGAAATGCATACTTATATATTATTTTCCATTTTTTTAAAAAATAATCTCCATTCACCCTCAAGTCTCAAGTTCATATTATTTCAAAGTCAGGTCATAGGCATGTCCTCTACCCCCTTACTTGTAGTTTCAGTTACCTACGATCAACAGTGTTCTGAAAATATTAAGTGAAAATTCCCCAAAACAAACAATTGATAACTCCTACATTGTGCTCTGTTCTGAGTTAGCAGGATGCCAACTCTTGGTGTCCTGCTCCATCCTGTTCCGACGTGAACCACCCCTTTGTCTGGCTGTAGTCACTTCCTACCCTTAGTTACTGAAGTAGTCAGCCATCTTGGTTATTGGATCAACTGTCAAGGTATTGCAGGGCTTCTGTTCAAGACACCCTTACTTTACATAATAATGGGCCAAAGTGCTGGCGATTTAGATTCACCAAAGAGAAGCCATAAAGGGCTTTCTTTAAGTAAGATGGTGAAAGTTTTTTACTTAAAGCATTTATCATCTCCCATCACCAGGGGAAGGATGAGTACAGTACAATAAGATATTCTGAGAGAGACCATCTTCACATTACTTTTATTGGAGTATATTGCTACAATTTGTCTTTATTATTCATTGTTAATCTCTTACTATGACTAATGTGTATATGGAACTTTATTACAGATATGTGTATATAGGGAAAATACAGTATATGTAATATAGGGTTTGGTACTATCCAAGTTTTGGGTCTCCCCCCAGGAATAAATGGAGACTACTATACTCAACAAAGTTCCCTGTTATCCAAAATTAAGAGGGTAAGAACCATTATGTAACAAATTCTGAATTCAAGAAAGAACCTACTAAATTTAATAGTTCAACTTTGTTTAGAACAGAAGACGGGGAGCTGAGCTTCCAAGAGTTCCTTTTTTAAATACATAAATGGCTGCCACCATGTGAGATGGTTTTAATTAAATTTTGCTTCGCTAGAAGGGATTAATGAAAGGTAACGTCACATTCAGAACACAAGGAAAATGAAAAATCTTGAAGGCAAATGAACTGCTTTCAGCTTTGTAGGGAAAGTAATAAAAAAACGGAGCTTATATTTTTCATGTTAAAAGAAAATTACTGGTTTCTGATTTGTAACAGTGAAAACAATCTTCTCATGGGAGATACCGTAAAGCAGTTTAAAAACAAACCAGTCCATGTGCTTCACCACCTATTCTAAGGAGTGCCATTCCTCTGGCAGCACCTGATGTGGTCCCTAAGCCTCTGGGTACAGACACCCAGCACACTCTTCCCCAAACCCCAGCACTCCCATTTCTCACCAGGCATCCTCTCTCTTTCTTTTCCCTGGGAGAATCATCATTCACCTTTTTCTCAACTTCCTTTTCCCTAACATCGGCCAGTCTGACTGATGCTTCCATTCTGCAGACTGGTGTCGGTCCACCAGAAATTTTGTGCCAGTCCGTGAAGGGGTTAACCACTCTCATATCTTGCAACAGTTGTCTTTCTAGCCAATTTCTGAGGGCCACTCAGTGTAAGTTGCTATTCTTTCTACCTATTTTTCCTATCCACAATTGCCAAGTGAAAATGTCATCTGATTATTTCAGTCATTAGCCATATTGTTATGGGTTGAATTGTGACTCCCTAAGTGCATACGTTGAAGTCCTAACCCCAATGCCTCAGAATATGAACTTCTCTGGAAACAGGGTTGTTGCCAATGTAGTTAATCCAAGGTCATACTGACACAGGAGGGGACTCTAATCCAATATAACTGGTGTCTTTATAATAAGGGGGAATATGGACAAAAATCACACAAGGAGAATGTCCTATGAGGGCAGAACTCAGGGTGATGCTTCCATAAGCTGAGGGATGTCACCAATTCCTGCAAACCACCAGACGAGGGGAGAGTCATGGGACAGGTTCTCCCTCACAGCCTTAAAGGAGCCGACACTGCTGATGCCTGGATCTCAGCTGTCTAGCCCCCAGAACTGTAAGACAATAAATTTCTGCTGTTCAAGCCTTTCAGTGTGTGGTGCGTTGTTATGGAGGGCCCAGCAGACTAATGTACATAACCAAGGCATTTTCTAGAAAGTGTATTTCTAGATGTAAATTTTAGTTAGAGGGGTGTGTGTGTGTGTGTGTGTGTGTGTACAGCATCAAGAAAATACAAACACTACCTTCTCAAATGGAACCCAGGTTACTAAGAGAAAGTCAAAGATTAAAAAGTCCAGGTCTAGCTTTGTACATAAATCTGTCAGGTGACAACTAAGTGACATGAATAAGAGCAGGGAGTTAAGAGCCTCAAGGCACTGTTTCCCAATAGCTCCATGAGCCAGCATTCTGAGTCCACAGTATCACCAATGAGGGCTGAGGGTACCTTTGTGTCCAAAGAAGCCATGAGCAATCAAAAATTCATAAATTAAAGTTCTCTTTACACTTCCAAAGGGAAAAATAAGAACCCACAGGTGACTAAGCAAAAAGTTATTTATACCTAAATTGAAGGGTGTGAAATGGAAATTTTGAAAATCAAATATATCTGGGGCATTTGTATAGACTCACTTGGTCACAATTATAAGTGAATTTAATAAAGTCCATATTATTAAGGGTTCAATATACAAGTGTAATCATAAGCCCCAAATTAAAATCATTGGTTTTTAAAATATGACATGTTTAATGTAGTAGCTGGTATTTATAATCAAATTCATAACATAACAATGACCATGTTTGTACAATGCTGCTGATTATATAACTGTCTCAGTCTTTAGTGGTGATATAATGTAGGTTCCCACACAAGTATAAAACCACCCAGAAAACAAACACTTGTAATCCTCAAGACTTTTAACACTCACCTTCATAAATGGTGAAAGAGAAAGGACTTTCACCATTAACCTTCATTAAGGATATTACTAATAAAAAGCAGTAAACATCACTGAGGGTCTGACAGTAACAGAATCAGCTAAGACTTCAGAGAGAACCTACTTGAGTGGTTTTCAAACTGGAAGCCTTTTGGGAGCATTGGGTAGGTGAGAAACAAAGTCATGACTCTGTTCTTTTATTGTTTAATCCTAGGCTACAGTTTTAAAGTCAAAGTTTTTATATCCTAGCAGCCTCAGGAACAGTCAACATCCTTAGCACATAGTCTTCAGTAAACAAACCATTCTGTTACAAGCTGAAGGTCAAGGGCAAAGTCAAGAAATCTGCCACTCTTTACACAAATACCTATGAAGTTCCCAGTAGAAAGCCAGGGAGGCTGGCAGACATGTGAGAACTTTGGGTTTAATAAAGCACTATTCTCTCTCTTTTTTTTTTTTTTTTAATTTTTCTAAAGCTGGAAATGGGGAGGCAGTCAGACAGACTCCTGCATGCGCCCGAACGGGATCCACCAGGCACACCCACCAGGGGGCGATGCTCTGCCCATCTGGGGTGTTGCTCTGCTACAACCAGAGCCATTCTAGCACCTGAGGCAGAGGCCACAGAGCCATCCCCAGCGCCTGGACCAACCTTGCTCCAATGGAGCCTTGGCTGTGGGACGGGAAGAGAGAGACAGAGAGGAAGGAGAGGGGGAGGGGTGGAGAAGCAGATGGGCGCTTCTCCTGTGTGCCCTGGCCGGGAATCAAACCCGGGACTCCTGCACGCCAGGTCGATGCTCCACCACTGAGCCAACCGGCCAGGGCCTAAAGCACTATTCTTTTGGGGCACTGGTTAGCCAAGATGGTGGAAGCCACCTAAGAAAAGGCAGTGGACAACCTGAAGGCAGTGTCTAGGAAAAGAGTGTGCTTGAGTGCTGAGACAAATCAGCAAATGAGGAGAAGTAGACCTAGGAGAGAGGCAAGCAGGGGGCCAGAGCCCTGAAATCTAATGGTGGGAGTGTTTCAAGAAGGAAGAAGTTTCCAATAGTGTCGCCCTCAGAAGAAGTCAGGAAGAAGTTGAGTGAGGCGGGTCTATTTGATCAGGGATTGGCGGGTCATTGTCACACATGGGACCATGGTTTTGGTAGTGGTAAAAACAGAGAAACAAAATACAGGGGTTGGCAGGAAAGCAGGTAGTAAAGAAACAGAGGCAATGAAAGAGAGAACACTCAGTTCAGTTAAATTCTGGTCAACAAGTATTTAACAGCTATATCCCAGAAATAGCAGTAGGCCCTGAAATGGTCAAGATCGACAGGCTCAGGTCCCTCCACAAGGAAGCACTGGCAAGTCTTCCTATGGGCTGTGAGTGCTTAGGAAAGGGCTCTCATCCCAGCCTCAAGTTCACCAAAGACTTGTGGCAGGAATGATGCTCTTGGCCAGGCTGAGACAGGACAAAAAGTCAAGGGACTTTTGCCTACCAAGTTATGACAGCCTTGTGACAGTCTGCAGTAACACTCATGTAAAATTATGAAAATAGGCACGGCCAACTCATGCAAACTATGGGACAGGTAGTAGTAGGTCAGAGGAAAATCAAGCACCAATGGAAAGAAATGTGATTCATATCCTCCAAGAAAGTATTACTTTGAGCCATGATGCACAGAAGGAAATTATGAAGGTGTTTCAAATATTGTAGGAAATGCTCTAACATACGAATCTGGTATCATCCATTTTTTTTTTGTTTCAGTCATATAATTGCAAAGCTCCTGTGGGTAAAGGAGGGAAAGAAGGTTTCATTCATGATGTCTTGGTTCGGGTGGACTTCAGTGGATGTTGGAATTGGGATGGGGACTGTCTCAGGATTGAAAGGAGGATGTTCACCTTTAGTGACAAATGCAGGACATAAGTGAACACAGTACAGTGTTACTCCTGAAATTATAGGATGGCCCTGGAGCCATAGTTACTCTTCAGAGGTAAATACATACACAATGTTCCCATAAATAAAATGCTTTCATTTTTCTTGAGATTACACTGAGTTTATGTGACAAAAAAAAAAAAAAATCTGTTCATATTATTATGTCAATTGTTGCCCCTGTAGCACTTCCCTCTGCTCATCTTGGAAAACAATTCAGATTATCTCCCTTTGATCAAATATGGCGGGAATGAAGAAAGCATCAGGGATGTGGAACACAATGTAGTGACAAAGCAATGAGACCAGAAATTTCCAAAAAGGAAATCTGGAGATGTCCAAGGCATGCCGATGTCCACAGGCACAGCCACTAGCAACCGGGGGACCACTCCATACCAAGCAGCAAAGCGGACTCTCCCACACTAAGGAAACAGACGAGGCACAGAGAACAGCAGGAAACCCATGCACGCTAACAAATCCACCCTACAAAACAAACACGTTTCCTTCCCAACAGCACGCCAGAGATTGGAAGACAAAGTGCATTTGTGCAACACAGGAATCGTTCATTCAGAATTTTCTTTCCTTTCTTTCTTTTTTTTTTTTTTTTTTTTTTGTATTTTTCTGAAGCTGGAAACGGGGAGAGACAGTCAGACAGACTCCCGCATGCGCCCGACCAGGATCCACCCAGCACGCCCACCAGGGGCTACGCTCTGCCCACCAGGGGGCGATGCTCTGCCCCTCCGGGGCGTCGCTCTGTCGCGACCAGAGCCACTCTAGTGCCTGGGGCAGAGGCCAAGGAGCCATCCCCAGCGCCCGGGCCATCTTTGCTCCAAAGGAGCCTTGGCTGTGGGAGGAGAAGAGAGAGACAGAGAGGAAGGGGGGGGGGGGTGGAGAAGCAAATGGGCGCTACTCCTATGTGCCCTGGCTGGGAATCGAACCCAGGTCCCCTGCACACCAGGCTGACGCTCTACCGCTGAGCCAACCGGCCAGGGCCTCATTCAGAATTTTAAAGACCAAACTACTTTCTCATTCACACACCTATACACAACGCTCCAAAAACTTACATCTGACATCATCATCATGTAGAGCAAGTGACTGATTTGAAAAAAGGTACCTGCGCCTCCCCACCTCCCAAGGGGAAGAGTTTGCGGAGGATACAGACCAAAGGGGTAAAGGGATTGTGTCTGGAACAGTGTTGAAGAAGATTTCATTTGACTTGTCTTTCTTTGTGTTCACCTCCGCTTTCTAATTTTTTCAACCATGGACTGTATTAACCAAATATATAACTTTAAAGATGATGTTTATAGTAACAAGCTACAAGATCCTGAAGTGATTTCTGAATCATCATCATAAAAAAGTAGTCTTAGCATGTGTTTAGAGTTAAATTGGTTTTGTTATACAATAAATCCATCAGGTATTTATTTAATACGACTCCCTGACTCATGCTGCCGGATGCAAACCCACTGGGTGTACTCAGAAACGAGGACACAGAACTTGCAAATGCTTGGGGACAGGCACTGAGACGAGCACAAGAGCCAAAAAAAAAAAAAAAAAAAAAAATATATATATATATATATATATATATATATATGGTAACATTTCACCGTTGTCTGCTTAAAAACTTTTGATTTTGCATATGAGCAATTCCACATTCAACAATTAATTCAAAGAAAATGATCAGAGGTATGCATAAAAATGTGGCCCAGAGATGTTTATAACAGCATTATAGATGTCAAACTATTGGAAAGAAGGTGAGAGTCCAACAACAGACATGGAGGTTACCAGGTGTCGATGTGATATAACACTAGGCAAGCCATAAAACCTGTGGGAAATGTACCCTTACTGAAGCAGGCAGGTGTCTAAGATGCATGACTAAACAAGAGGAAAGGAAGCTGGCTACAAAGTAGCATGGTGTGCATTCTCAGGTGCCTATGGAAGACCATATGTCAAAATCAAAATCGTAACAGGGACCAACTGCCTTTTGTGGGGGGAAACACTGTCACAGTAAAATTTTCAAAAATTCAAAATATGACTCTAAATTACAAAATAGAGATGCTGAAACTATTCAATTATTCATGAGGCAACCACAAGGTTGGTAAAGCTGGTTGGTTCAAACCAGAATTGAGTCCCCCAAGAAAGGCATTCTGAAACCATTTGCAGGAGTGCTGCTCACAGGTTCCTTTCTGGGGTGACGAGCACGTTCTAAGATGGATTGTGTTGATGGGTGCACGACTCTGAAAAGTCCGGAAATGACAAGTCATACACTTCAATGAGTGGCTTGTGTGTTGTGTGAATTATATCAAAGTTAGTTTTAAAAGCGACAGAAACAGCCTAACACCCTAAATATATAATTAATCCTTCAATGGCCTTGTTAAACAATGTCCCTGAATAACACTGACAGGTCACACTGCTCACTTTTATGCTTTTATGCTTTCTTTCTAAATTTTCAATTATTTTGACAACATCGAAATGACATATTTTTATTCCTTTGGAGATTTGTTTTTCTGTGTTTTCTGGACTAAGCGTGGTCTCCGCAGTGGTTCTGTTCAGGGACACTTGAAGCATGTTCTCAGTGGTTTAAGAGCAGCATGTGTCCAGCACAGGGTCTGTCCACCTGGCAGGGCAGGAGACCAGTGTCCCATGTCACCCTTGCCCCCCCCCCCAGCCACATGATCGTGGGCACATTCACGTCAGAACCTCATTTCTCTGCAACTCGACAAGGGAAACGAACACCACGGCCTCGCCAGGCTGTGAAGGGCCAGGCAGGATGGTGTGAATTAAGTTCCAGCCCAAACCTGAGACAACGTGGGCACTCTGCAAACAGTTCTTTTTCCTTTTCTCCTGATTAGAAACAAAGAAAATTTGTATAAAAAAAATGCAGGTCATTTTAGAGGGTTCCAAAATAATTTGGAATGTGTGACTAGACTGAGAGAGAGAAAAAAAGGGATATTTTCAAGTGAAGAAATGTAAGACAAGACAGAATCCAGCTGACATGAAAATCAATGAGTAGAAGACTCAAAGCAAGCCTGGGCCTCCGGCAACTGCAGCCCACACTGGGCCAGCGAGAAGGTAGTTCTTCCCGTCTCCTAAAAAAAAGAAAACAAGCCCTGGCCGGTTGGCTCAGCGGTAGAGCGTCGGCCTGGCGTGCGGGGGGACCCGGGTTCGATTCCCGGCCAGAGCACATAGGAGAAGCGCCCATTTGCTTCTCCACCCCCCCCCCCCCTCCTTCCTCTCTGTCTCTCTCTTCCCCTCCCGCAGCCAAGGCTCCATTGGAGCAAAGATGGCCTGGGCGCTGGGGATGGCTCCTTGGCCTCTGCCCCAGGCGCTAGAGTGGCTCTGGTCGCAGCAGAGCGACGCCCCGGAGGGGCAGAGCATCGCCCCCTGGTGGGCAGAGCGTTGCCCCTGGTGGGCGTGCCGGGTGGATCCCGGTCGGGCGCATGTGGGAGTCTGTCTGACTGTCTCTCCCCGTTTCCAGCTTCAGAAAAATACAAATAAAAAAAAAAGAAAACATGCCAGGGGCTCCTCAGAGCTGCCTCTCAGACCGAGTGGTAACCCGAGGTTGATGGAGCCTCAGCCCGGCGGCCCCTCTCAGCCTCCCTCTGAGCCCAGAACCTCCCCTCAGTCAGGCATGTCAGAAAGCCAGGCAAGGAAGAGGAGGGGCGAGGACAAGGTGGGGGTGCCGTGGTACAGGGAGGCCTCGTCCTCGACCCAGACAGCAGAAGGCTCCAGAAGTGTGATCAAGTAAGTCTCAGGAGGTCAACTGCCAAGGGAGTCAGAAACCACGGCCTCTTCTGGTCCAAGCACAGGGCAGCTCAGACAAGAACCCACCACAGCAGGGAGGAGGGGTCCCCGACTACATGCGTTCCTTCAAGTCTTTACCGAGAGCGACCAGAATCCCTCACGCCACAGCTCAAGTCCATGGACGTGACCGTGCACACACCTGTACCTGTGAAAGAAACCTCTGACAAGCAGATGAGATGTGATGCACGCGTTTCAGAAGGGGAGATGGCCTTATGAGAGGTCTAGGTTAACAGGCTTTATCTTCTCAACTTGCGTGGACCCCACAGAAGGTAAGTTGCCCAACTGGGCTGAAAATGTGTCCTGCTCTAATCAAACTAGAAACCTAAAGAAAATTCCTATGCTAGACCAGGCCAGTTCCACAAATTGGACCCTGTATCAAGATGTCACTAAATAATACGTATAATTCAAATTCCCACACCTGGCTTCCAAACTATTCAATACAAAAATACAGAGTGAGAAAAAGATAGACCAACCACAGTACAGACACAAAGACTGAGGCATTTTAATTGATACAGTCAATGGTGTGGTATGGGTGCTCAAAGAAGGGCTGCATTAACAGATGTAGATCATCTACAATGGGGGAGGTGAGAATCCACACAGTTTTTTATTCCTCCTGAGACGTGGTTCAAGGTTCCAAAGGCTTTTATTACAGTGGTTGCAGTTTCTCTTTGGTTTAGGATGTCTAACAACAAGTAAGATGGTGAGACTCAGAATCACATCCTAAAAGGAAGGGGAGTGGGGGGGGGGGGAGAGCACGCGGGGGTGGGGGGTGGGGGTCTGCCTGAAAGGGAAGGCTCAGCCTGCAACTGAGCTCTCTGCAAATACTTGAATGTCTTGGTATTTGCAGGAAGGATTAAGCTAGTTCTGTTTGTCCCTAAAGGATGGAAATTCAATAAGACTCAAGAAAGTTTCATGGTATCAGATTTCAGCTAACCGTAAGAGGGGATGACATAAGGGCTGTCTGAAAATGAAGGTGGCTTGCAGGAGGACTCAGAGGTCACCAGCGTTGGTTGTTCGGGCACAGCCCAGAAAACTGTTCTCTGTGAATACACTGGGGCAAATGTCCAGAAACTCTACATGACTTGGATTACACATGAACTTTAAAGTTCGTATATGTACCCTAAAAACCTAAAACTACCCAATTCAACCAGATCAACTAACTGCAGCCATCCTAGTTATAAAAGTTTCACTTACTAATCATGTTTTTAAGTCGAAAGAAATAAACTTCTGGTATAATAAAACCCCCATCTAAGGAAGACTTTAGAAAAAACAAACAGCAGTTTTACTTCCGGGGATGGGACAAGGCCTTGGGCACGTTTGAAAGCTCAAGGTGGAATGTGGGTCTGGAAGCTGCAAACTTGGCCCTTTTCACTTGATTTATTACTGCTATCAGAGGCACAGGGGAGCCTCGATGCACTCACCCTCAGCCGTTTCTTAAGACTGTGCCCAGCCTTTCCAATGGGCCCAGCAACAAGAGCCTTTCAGCAAGACCCACTCCTGTGCTGATCAGAGGTATGCTGAAGCAACAGTCGCTGGACGCCAGTCAGGAGAGCACACTGCCAGCAGTCCAGGGTCCCCACCCATTTCTAAAGCTGTTCTGAATGCACACACATACCACACGACAACACACAGTGTCACTGGAGGCTTTTGCTAATGTCAGGAGCGCCACTGGTGTCCTGAGGTGGACTGTTGCTGCAGAAGGATCTCTAAATTACACTGCCCAGTGCTTAGTCTCTTGAACTGGCTTGGTCACGTGGGAAAATAAGGAACAATAATCAGGGTAAGTTCTCATAATACTCTTACTAACTAGTTTTATGAAGGACAAGGAAAGAGTGTGGGCGGCAGAGGAAAGAAAACTGTGGTGTCACACGGTTCACACATGGGGAGGCTGAGTCCCCAGCCTGCCAGTCTGGGTGGAAGGCTCAAGTTGCTACCGGGACATAACAGCAGCTACTGGGACTCTTACTTCCACTCCCCCCACTCCTGTCACTCTTGAATCGGAACAACAGTAGAACGGGAAAAGACTGGCTGAACGAAGGACTCATGGTTACTGAGGGTCCAGACAGAAAGATGTTCCCTTTCTGAAGCCTGGGAGTTACAGGGCACGGGCCAGGCCCCAGGTGTGAAGACAGAGGCCTGAACCAGGCAAAGGAACAGATGAGATAGATAGCAAACCTGGACAAGCCCATGCAGTCCCTGCAGTTGTGACAGAGCAGGCAAGGTGACAGGGAAACCCGAGGTGAGAGGACAATAAGAGACAGAGAGAACCCTGGTCCAGGGCTGACAGCAGGCACAGGCACCAGAGCTACATGGGCCCAATGGCTAGGCAGAAGCACTGGGTGCAGGGGAGTGTGGCCCACCTGTACAGTCAGGTAGGAATACCTGCCCCTGGAGCAGGAGGGCGGGGGGGGGGGGGGACGAGAGGCAGACCATTTATCCAGCTCTGGCCGGCGGCCTCCCCAGTAAGAAAGAAGAGGAGGAAGCATGTGCTTAAGAACTCGGACTTCAGCCTGGCAAAACTAAGATTGCCTCATTCATCACACAAAACAGGCAAGGCCAAGTCTGTGCACCTCAGATGGTGGCGGAAAAAGCTACAGCCTCTTTAAAAAAGCATCCGTTTGCCTGACCTGTGGTGGCGCAGTGGATAAAGTGTCGACCTGGAAATGCTGAGGTCGCCGGTTCAAAACCCTGGGCTTGCCTGGTCAAGGCACATATGGGAGTTGATGCTTCCAGCTCCTCCCTCCCTCTCTCTCTCTCTCTCTCTCTCTGTCTGTCTCTCCCTCTCCTCTCTAAAATGAATAAATAAAAAATAAATAAACATCTGCTCTTTATAAAAAAAAAGCATCCATTTATCTGAAAATTGGAAAATGGCCTACAGTCAGGCACAGGTAACCTGATTCTCTCCCTACTTTTCATTCGGGGCCCACACAGCATTTCAAAAGAGAGCTGGCCCACTTCCAACACCCTTCTCTGTATGTGGGCGCCCGGGCGGAGGGCCCTGCAGGCCAGAGGCACTGATCTACCCAGGGTCTCGCTCAACTGAAGAGAGTCTCTCCCAGAGGCACTGATCTACCCAGGGTCTCGCTCAACTGAAGAGAGTCTCTCCCAGAGGCACTGATCTACCCAGGGTCTCGCTCAACTGAAGAGAGTCTCTCCCAGAGGCACTGATCTACGCAGGGTCTCGCTCAACTGAATAGAGTCTCTCCTAGCGGCACTGATCTATCTAGGGTCTCGCTCAACTGAAGAGAGTCTCTCCTAGAGGCAGACCTGAACTGCTGACTCTTCACTCCCTTTTGGCAACTGAGCACTCAGCCCAGGAAGGAGTGATCAGGTCAATTCTGCGGGAACACCTGAGAATGAATGGATTGTCTGCTTCCTCGAGAGAAAATTGGGGAAGTGCTAATTGGATACCAGGCTCTAAGTACTGATTTAGGTTAGTTCCCCCGTTCCCCTCCATGAGCACACCCAGGGACATCTGCACATGGCTGGGTGGGCTGTACGCAGGTGTGATTTCCTCCCCTAGTGACCACAGCCCCCAGAACCAGCTAGGCAAAGCTCAGGTCTTCCAGAAGCCACCACCCACCTCACCACTCTGGGCTCCAGGGAGGTGGCTTCACTGGTTGTGAACAGTTTCAGCTTTACTGATCAAATTGATTGATCCAAGTCTGTTGCCTCTGCTTCCTCGTGTTCCCTCTCTAAATCATTTGGAGCAATTCTATAGGTGTTCACTCAACCCACACCACTGAGTGCTTCACAGTGACTTGAAAGGTAAGCCACTTTCTCACGGGAGGTCAAGTCCCACTCCACCACACCTTTTCGTGAAACCAAGCAGGGACAGGGAGCACAACAGAGACACACGTGCCCCTCTGTGGTGTGAGAAATCAGATTCCACGTTCTCAATCTTCATTCTATTTTTAAATTCCACGAATTCCACATGCAGAAAACTCAGAACACAGTTCATTCCCTTTGCCTCACTCATTCAGACTCAGCAGTCGGAAGACCAGTGTCACATCAGCTCTCCGCAACAATCACGGAGGGCTGGCAGCTCTGCTCAGTGGTGACAATGTTTTCCTGTGACTGTCCTGGCTGTACTCATTGTTGCCACTCAATTCCATTCAATATACCTTTCCTGGGTATCTGTTATGTGCCAGACACTGGCTGTGTAGGAAAGGAATAACCCAAGGGCACAGGA
The DNA here is from genome assembly GCF_036850995.1 of Saccopteryx leptura. Classification (NCBI taxonomy): domain Eukaryota; kingdom Metazoa; phylum Chordata; class Mammalia; order Chiroptera; family Emballonuridae; genus Saccopteryx; species Saccopteryx leptura. The sequence goes on from NC_089507.1 coordinate 165,157,580, forward strand.
GCTAATTAGTAAGAGACACAACACACACTCATTGCTGATAAACACTCTCCCAGAGGTACGAGTTGCAATTCCCATCTATCACACTGCTTGAGAAGAGAGTTCAAATATATTTTATACACTAGAGTACCCGATCTTTCTTTGTGATGTATTACTTACTGATGCCACCAACATAAACTTTGCTCTGGCAGATACCACTTACAGAAACAAAAATATTAGCAAAATGTAGGCCCTGGGCAGTTGGCTCAGTGGTAGAGTGTCAGCGAGCATGTGGACATCCTGGGTTCGATTCCTAGTCAGGGCACACAGGATAAACAACCATCTGCTTCTCCACCCCTCACCCTCTCCTTTCTCTCTGTCTCTCTTCCCCACCCATAGCCAAGGCTCCATTGGAGCAAAGTTGGCCCGGGCGCTGAGGATGGCTCCTTGGCCTCCACCTCAGGTGCTAGAATGGCTCCAGTTGCAGCAGAGCAATGCCCCAGAGGGGCCGAGCAGAACCCCCTGGTGGGCATGCTGGGTGGATCCCGATCGGGTGCATGTGGGAGTTTGCCTCCCTGCATCCCAGCTTCTAACTTCTGAAAAATACACACACACACACACACACACATACACAAATATATATATATATATATTATATATATATATATGAAAACGTAATATATTAGGGTCAGCAAGTGTAAAATAAATCTGAATTTTCGGGAATGAAAGAATTTGTCCAAAACAAGGCTGAAGTTCACTCATTCAATACTTTCTCAGGTTCTAGGACTCGCAGAACACCTCGTGTAAATGGGCCAAAATAAACTAAACAAACAGGTACTAACTAGAGGCCAGACATAAGTTTAGAAAAGGGTGTGTGTTTCCTCTCTCACTTGAAATACAACCTACAGGGCTGTCTAACTGAACACTAAGGTGGAGGTGCTAGCTGCCTGCTCAGCCCCGGAGGGAAAGCTGACCAGGGGATTGCTTTCCAAGTTTTAATTCACTCGGCTTCCTCTCCTATTCAAGCATTTGACATTTGTTTCAGGGCTGTTTTGCACTGCCTTTGCTGCCTCCCTAATAATTAAATCCTAAAATACCAAGTCCTTCAAGACCGTTTTTGAAAGGGCAATTGTCGATATTGAAATGAGGGGCTTCGTTACCCTTTAAGTCTGAACAGTGCCACAGGCGGGGAGTGACCAGATCTGCACAGATCAAGTCCCGAGAGCCACCTGGGGCCCGGGAGCCCCGCCTGGGGTTCTCTCTGCCCTGTAAAAATGCAAAGTGGTTCAGGCCCGTTAAGCATGAGCTCTGAAATATGTTGGAGGGGGGTAAGAATTCTTTCTGGGCATGTGACCCTGAGGTTTCATGAGGTCTCTTTCTAGGACATGCAGCCAAACCTTATTTTGTCCCCTAAAAAAGAGCCCCTTCCAAAACAAACAAACAAACACATACAGCACGATGTGCATCAGTGGACACACACTGTGGGTCACCGACTGAGTAACAGAGCAGACCTTTCCACGTCATCTTTAACATTCCTAATGAACCGTTAAACCAGCAGTTAATAGCTAGGCCTCTACGTTGATGGACAGTTACTTGGATCCTGAGTCTCTGGTTTCCTCTAACAAAACCAAACACCCCACGAATTCTTGCACTCAGGGGCTGGGAGATGAACCGGATGGATCCAGCATGTCTGCTGGAGGCAGAGTCGTGGTGGAACCTCACCTCCAAGCGTGCACATGCGCAGCCAGCCATTGCTTCTTTTCTCAGACGCTTCCTCGACAACCCAAATAATGTGCTTTGGCAGCTTGGTGAACAAATTATTATAAGATATGCTGTAGCCTGACTAGGTGGTGGCACAGCGGATAGAGCACTGGACTGAGATGTAGAGGACTCAGGTTCGAAACCCCAAGTTCGCTGGCTTGAGTGTGGGCTCATCTGGCTTGAGCGCAGGCTTACCAGCTTGAGCTCAGGGTTGCTGGCTTGAGCATGAGCTTGAAGCCCAAGGTTGCTGGCTTGAGCCAGGGGTCACTCACTCTACTGTAGCCCCCCCCCCCCCATCAAGGAACATATGAAAAAGCAATCAATGAATAACTAAGGTGTAGCAACAAGAATTGATGTTTCTCAACTCTCTCCCTTCCTGTCTGTCCTATCTATCCCTCTCTCTGTCATATACACACACAAAAAGATATGCTATAAAAGGTTTTAGAAACCAGTGACTCTCCAATATACAAAATCATACCATTCCTACGAGCCCATACAGATTACATAGAATGACAGAGCAACTGTTCAACAGATAGCTAGACAGATGGATATTTTATATTAAGACCACCTGTGCACCAAGGTGTGTGACTGTAATTATCACCTGGTGCAGACACTGTGTTTGTTTTCCATATCACTTATTTCTATCTTATTTTCTGCAATGAACATGTATTACTTACAACTTTTTATTTTAAAGCTTAGTGCCTGTCATAGTTACTCCTCGATTGAACAGATCATCACACTGGCTACAGAGCAAAGAGAGAGTTGGGGGGAAATGTGTTCCAAACAAGTCCTTGTGAAATGATGGCAGGTCACCCTTGTCTTCAAGTCACAAGTTAATACCTGGGAGCCCCTGGAGAAAGGGGAGTGCATATGACCCTGCAGCCAGCTACCACCAGGGGGCGATCCTGGCGGTCCAGCCCCACAGAAACTCTCCTGCCTTTGGAGGAGACAAAGGTACCCGCAGGGGAAGTAGAACTAAGTGGGGCCTGATGAAGATGCCAGAATGGCATCCTCACCCCCTCCTTAGTGCTGACTGGAGGGAAAGTCTAGGCTGAAAGTGATGGTCTTCATGGGAATGAAGGTGAGCAACTATCCCTCCATGTTTCTGCGAGGAAAAGAGAAACAGAAACTGCGAAACAGACAGGAATTGCAGGATGGGAACCTGGCTTTTGGCTTTTCTCCCCTAACAACAACGCCAGGGGTGGGTTCCCTTTCTCTTCAGTCCTCCTTCACACTCCCAACTCCCTCCCTCCCTCCCTAGTCTTCCTCTGGGGCTCTTGCCTGGTTGTTGAGTTTTAGAGCACAACCGCCTCTTGGAGAGCTCAGGAGGATGCCCCTGGGCGTGTATTCCAGGTCAGAGTCCCCCTGAGAGGGCACCAACATGTCAGCAAGTGCAGGAAGCTTGTTTCTCGGCCAGAGATGCTTCTGTCACTTGCAAAAGTGTCGGACCATGGGAAAAACATGAATTATGATTCACCACCCCCTCCAAGAAAAATACATCCATAGAACAAGTCAGCCAGCTGGCTGCAACATGCTGCATCGTGATAACACAAATGAGCTAATGACAGCCAGAGAGACGCAACCAGCCACACGGGCAGGGACACACCATTCCTCAGCTCTAGGACCTCACTGTGAGGTGGCTGCAGGAGTATGCGCCAGGGTTCCGAGACAACAGAAAGTAGTCTGTTTCTTCCAGTTCAGGAAAAAATTGGAGGGGGGGCGGGGAGGAAGGGGCGTTGGTACATATTATCTTTTCCAACAGGTAACTACACAGTATAGACCCAGTAAAGGAAAAAGTCATTCTAGTTTTTGTTTCTGTAAGCCAAAATACACAAAATGGAAAAGAAGTCCTTATGCGAATAACTTGATCATTTCAGAGACACAGCTTCACCTTGTGTTTTCGCTGATCAGAAGGATAAAGAAGTGTCGCAATGATACCACACCCCTCCTGAAAACAGCTAATAAGGAGTTACTAAAAGGAGAAGCCTTTCTGTGACACATGTTTGCAGAGGAATGGGGCCGTCAGCAAGAAGACAGAACTCTAAGAAAACATATTAGTGTCACATCAACACTCATCAGAGCAAAGAAAATTAAAAAAACAAAAACAAAAGCACAAATGCATTTCATGTTCATGTTAAAACGCACCACAGCAGACTACTAATCATCACAGGGTTCTTTTTCTGCAAAAGTGAATCATTCTTCAAGTATCTGGCTCACAATGCAACCTGAGATATCATTTAGTCAAAAGCCATCATTTATCGATGAGGAAAATGAGGCAACCAGTAATATCATAATGTGAGTGGTCAATAACTTTAGCTACAAGAAATCTGGTTATGGAACATGAAGTTGGGGTACTGTTAAAACCGCCCCATTCAGCACACTGATGTCCATGAGACCTGGTCATTGTAACAAGGTTGCGACACATCATGGCCTAAATGCGAGTTGGTAGACCGCTATGTAAAATGATCTCCCCCCACTCCAGGTGAACCAGGGCAAGATGTGTAGTTGTCATCTTTTTCTAAGATGCTCAAAGAAAGAAGACAATAACGAGTTACCACATGAAGAGCCATTTCTGTCATGCATATTTTTGGGAAAATGAAGCCATCAGCAAACAATTCTATTGTAGGTTCCATCTGAATGTTGCTATAGTTTTTAGCTTTCATTTAAAAACTTTCTGGCTATGATGAAAAATAAATCAATCCATAGTATCAAGTACTAGTCTCAAATCTAAACCAAGGACATGAGTAATTTTTTTCTTTTTTTTAATGAAGGAAGAGGTCACAATTCAAATTCCGTTTCTTGACCCCTAGGGTAAAGGTTCTATTTGTGGTAGGTATCCTGTACCCTGAACGAAATAAAGTTGACTTTATTTAAAAACCTAAAGTTTCTATAATTCAGATATCTAGACTTTTGTGGACTACTTAGCAATTTTCAAGAGCAGAGATCCCATCTTCAATGTGGTTTGTTTGTTTTTTAAGCTCCAGTGTGGCCAAATCCTGGCCAAAAACACATCACAAAGAAGTGTGTCTTGTTCTGAAATAAGGAGGAAATAAACATGGGGAAAGGGGAAGGAAACACGTCCCGGAGTATCTTCAGACCCCTCCCCGGGAGAAGACCCAGAGCCGAGAGAGGCCTCCCAGGGCCACCTGGCTAGCACACACAGGAGGGTCAGCGGCAGGGCTCCTCGCCGACTTACTCTCTCAGCTGGGACGCATGGGCCCAGTGCCTTTTCCTCTCAGCCCAGCTTTCCCCAGACCCTGTCTCCATCCACACACACATTAGTTTTTACAGGTGCAGTTCACTTTCCAAAACTTCACCCCCTGAGAAAACAAATAAAAGATGCAGGCTTGGGACAGTGAGGAGATCCAGACCCATCCTTCCACTATGAGACAGCATTTCAGTAACTCCTCCTAACTCCCACGACAGGGCTCTGCATGCGGCCGTTCCTCAACAAGGTGACAGCTGGCACACGTAGACACTGAACACTCGAGTCTCTTCATTGCTCAGTTAAGAGTGACTTCTCATTTCAGAAATCTGTATGGCCCTACAGAAGAAAAGCTTTTCACTTATGGCTGAGATTATACAGACTGAGGTTTCTGTATGAAGGATAGCTTTTGATTTTTTTTTTTTAAGTCGACTTTTACACAAACACCTTCAAAAAAGTGTTTTAAATGTGCCTGGGGTCAATACATTCCCTTGCTTAAGTGGAAAAAGACAGCAATCCCATAGAGACAAAGCTACCTCTGTTCATAGTTAAGACCAACCTTTCCCTCTACATGGTCTTACTGTTAGAGTTCCAACATGTCAGTTGCCAAATTTCCAGATTGATACACTGTTAAGATAAGCCAAATATAAGAATTACCCAATAATAATGAATTCTCAGGGCAGCCTTGAGACAAGAGTTCCCTTTTCAGCCAAAAATAAATCTTGTCTGCAAAATAGTAGGGAGGACTAAAGTTCTGGTAGACACAAAGGATAGAGTATTAGTCCTCTGTTCCTGTCAATGTCGAGTCTTAAGGGTTAGCCTACTCAGGAATTTCCTACTCAGTCACTCAGTTATCGACTTAAGTTATTTGTTCTATTATTGGGAAACTAACAAGCTCTGTTTCTGCCAAAAGAGATAGAGAAAACCACCACCCTCTTTAATTAAACTAAAATGAAAAATGATAAAATTCTAGAAGATAACACAGGAAAAATCTAGATGACCTTGGGTATGACAATGACTTTTCAGATACAACACGAAAGTTATAATCCACAGAAGAAATAACTGATAAACTGGACTTCATTAAAATTCTCCCTTCACACCCTACAGTTAATACTTTCTGGGTTGTACAAACAATAAATTTGCTTTGAGTAAGAGATTCTTTTTTTCTGGAAGAAGACGTTTTATTCCTCTGAGGTATAAGCCACTTAATATTTTTATAGAAAGCAAAAGCTGTAGGAGGTAGGTAGGGGTGTCTGTTGTTTTGTAAACTGCCCCTAAGGGAGCTGCCATCATTGGTAAAGACGACCTCTATCGTGCCTGAGAAAAGTCCCCGAAACACGACACGAGGACTACTGATATGCTTTAGTAAATTATAAGGGGCAGTCGATGTTAAGTCTTATCTATTTTGAGAACAAAATAAATCGATATAATGAAAATGTTTACAGACGCTACAGGTAAGGTTATAAAATAACCTCGGTTTGCTGTATCACAACATAGTCAAGTATTAGAAAAATAAAATTTCTACCCAGATACGAATTATTATCTTCAGGTGAATGTTAGCTATTGCATGCCTTTGTTCAGGCTCAGAATGAGGCGGCTCACTGACGAATCAGGGGGCTCCTGGCTGCTTCTTGGAATGAAGACATGTATGCTGCTCCCCAACCTCACCTGTCCTCCTTTGTGTTCTTCTCGATAGATGCTGTTTCAAAAGGAAACAGTAGAAAGGAGTAACTGACAAACCAGGCTTGGTCTCACGTGCTCATCTCAGAAACTGCAGAGCACCATTCAGCTTCCGTCCACTGAAGGATTGTGCCCGCCTGTCCTGGGTCGGAGAACTTATACGCCCTTGACCTACAACCAAAGTTGCCTTCCAAAAGCGATACCATGTAGATTTGAAGACAAATAAGAAAAACTGACAACTTTTCGCGGAAAACTGAAAGGCCTCTTCGATGTCCCACAGAACACTCTTGGTCGTCAGGACACCTCACCACATGCTCATGCTTTCCTGTTCCCAGTGATTCGATACCTCATTGCCAGTAAGTTCACGAGCTGTCACAGAGCCCAGAAGATGCTTCCCCATCCAGCAGGGACTCCGGTTGATGTTCTTCATCATCGACCATCATACTCTAAACCTAAGTGCCCAGTGAGTGATTTCTATGAAGATGTTTCTTGTTAGATACATTTCCCCAGAAAATTTCACATCATTTCTGCCCGTTGCTGCCTGATGACCCCTGAGCTCACTGAGCCTTGATGACTGCGCATCACAACATGGGAATACAAAGCGATGAGAGCAATTATGACAACACTGGAACGGGAGGTCACTTTCTCCTCTTGGGCATCAGAAAATGAAGGACACCTGAAATGGTCCGTCACAACTCATGTTACCCTGCTGGCTACACTGAGAACACTTACTTAGAACATTTTACTAGACGAGGGTCTACTTATTTATTTACTTTTTCGTGTGTGTATGACAGAAAGAGGGACAGACAGACAGGAAGGGAAAGAGATGAGAAGCATCAATTCTTCGTTGCAGCTCCTTTAGTGTTCATTGATTGCTTTCTTATATGTGCCTTGACCAAGAGTATACAGCCGACTGAGTGATCCCTTGCTTAAGCCAGCGACCTCTGGGCTCAAGCCAGTGACCCTGCACTCAATCTGGTGAGCCTGCGCTCAAGCTGGCAACCTCGGAGTTTCGAGCCTGGGTCCTCTGCATCCCAGTCCGACGCTTTATCCACTGCGCCACTGCCTGGTCAGGCGAGGGTCTACTTATTTTTTAATGTGCAAGATAACTCATTCATGGTGAGGTGAGATTGATCAAAACGGGTCTGAAGAAGGTCTAACTGGAAGAATATTTTTACATACGGAAATGTTAGCAATTGACTTTTCACTGTCGCACACGACCTCCCAAAGGACCTGGAGGTGCTTTTCTAAAGAACAAACATATTAAGACAGAATCGCAGAGAAGGCCAGTCATATTTTGATTTCATAAGCCTGTTTCTGTGGCAAACCCGGCTAGGAGGTAGGATGCGCGAGGCTGCCAGCGCCGCTGCACTGACCCTCAGCACCCCCTGCACGCCGAATCCCGGGCGTGCTGCTCCACCTCCACAGCGAAGGAAACTAGAGCCTGATGGTTTGTCTCCTGTCAACTGGCAGGTTGGCACAAAACCTAGCAGTAACATTCAAAGGGACAGCTCAGCGGTACTCCAAAGCTTTAGCAAAAGGGATCACTGGGAGAACAAGACAGGGCTGTACTCCACTGAGCTCAACGAGGCCAGAGGCCAGATGTAGGAAGGTTCATGGGCTTCTCCCCTTGTGCACTGCTGAAGTTCAGAACCAACAGATGGGCAGAGCACACGCGCACAGTCTGAGAGACGGGCTGAAGGGATAACACAGGTGGACTGGGGAGGGATGGCTTCCCTTAGCTTACCAACCCTGTTTGTTAAGTATATACACACTTTCCTCTCATATACAAAATCTTTTTCACATACTTGATTTGTTTAAATGAAATAAAATCTCAAGGGAAATCATTTAAAAAGAAAACCACAGCCCTGGCCGGTTGGCTCAGTGGTAGAGCGTCGGCCTGGCGTGTGGAAGTCCCGGGTTCAATTCCCGGCCAGGGCACACAGGAGAGGCGCCCATCTGCTTCTCCACCCCTCCCCCTCTCCTTCCTCTCTGTCTCTCTCTTCCCCTCCCGCAGCCGAGGCTCCATGGGAGCAAAAGATGGCCCGGGCGCTGGGGATGGCTCCTTGGCCTCTGCCCCAGGCGCTAGAGTGGCTCTGGTCATGACAGAGCCGACGCCCCGGAGGGGTAGAGCATCGCCCCCTGGTGGGCGTGCCAGGTGAATCCCAGTCAGGCGCATGCGGAAGTCTGTCTGACTGCCTCCCCGTTTCCAGCTTCAGAAAAAAAAAATAAAAAATAAACCCACCACTGCACAGCAATAAGAACCATGATGTCATGGTAAGAAACATGTCTTCAGTTATACAGATCATGAATACATACATACATACAAAAATAAATACCAACACGCATACTGCACTCGACTCTGCTGGGTATTTCTAAGTCCCTGATCAACAATCTGCATAGGCTTCATTTACAGCGCTCGGTACACAGCATGATGACTGAGACTAAGCATGCCTGTTCCTTTGGACCTACTCAGAAAAAAATAAATGCACACACACACACACACACACACACCCTTAACAATGTGGACTTCCTATTTCAAAAACTGTGTGAGAAACAGGCAGAAAGGCAAAGGTTAATTTTAAAAAATCAACTTTGCAAGAAAAGCTTGTGTCCAGTAAGCAGGATGGAAAACCTGCTTTCATGAATGATTCATCCTCCGAGACTGTGGATGGATTACTCAAGGCCACTGACGCGAGCCTTCCTGCACGTGTACCGGGTTATAGTGACAACCAGCACCTGGCAGGCTGCATGTGCTCTCACTTGGTAGTGCTGGAAAAAAAACCACAAAAGGCCTCAGGAAACAGGTGGAGAGCAATACTTCCATACTGATAGAAAAAACAAAACACAAAACACAAAACCAACAGCAATGTCCCAAGTAATTATTTGCTTAAAAGCACTCCCAAGGGAATCAGATCATAAATACAGGGAAAATAAGCAGAAACACCTCTAAGCATACAGCCATGTTTCTCCCCTGATTTCTTAATTTCAACAAGGGGGAACTGGATGAGATGGCATCACCTTCAAAGGGAGACACAGTGAAACCTCGTTTATTCTGCTCGGGGAGAAGACATGGTGCTCCACCAGAGGAATTTTCCAGAAAACACAAACTTGTCTTGAACTGATCCAAAGTTGGTTTATTTGTTTGTAACCAAGAATTAAAATAACTTGAACCACTAACATTTCTAAGGGGTGCTATAGAGTATACTTTCTTGCCTTTTCAAACAGGAGACGCAAAACATTAACTGGAGCGACTGAGTACATGGTCTCTGGTTTGAGTGTTTCCATGAGATCTCCTGGGCTTCTGCGAGAGTCAGGATGTCCATGGTCTCCACAAAAGTGTCTGTGCACAGGAGTGGGGAGCTATGCAATCAGATTTGAGTTCAAAACCCCACCTCCCCACTTCATAGCTGGGTAAACTTCAGGTTACCTTACCTCTCCGAGCCTCTGTTTACCCATCTGTAAAATGGGAATAATAAACTCCATGCCACGTGCCTGGCACACAGTAGGCACTCAAAAAATGTTACTGCTATGATAAAATAATTTTCAGAAGATACTTAAAGGACCCTTACAGGGACCCCAGCAGCGTAGAATGAAACGTTAGGTTTTGTAATGGCTGTTTCTAGTACTTACTTCTTGTTTAATTCCAGAGTCTAGGCTCCACTCCAGAAAGCTGTAGATTTCTTTGAGCCTTTAATCAACGTTTTAGCTATAACTTTATTGTAATGGCCTAAACAGAAAGCACATTAATTCACACATAAATCCTAACAAAAAATCCTCACTATGTATCCTGCAAAACAGGTTATTTTTTTAATGTTTCAATAACTCCATTTTTTTTTAAAATTCAAATCAGTATACCCATCAACTAGTCTGGAGATCTTGTCCTAAGCTGCCTAGTTTTGGAAATCACTACCTTCAATGACATGACTTTGTGAAGGTTGTAATATTTCTGTCAGGCTGCTTGTTCCAAACAGATTTGACAGATAAGAGATGACAGGTTTGTACATTCAGTAGGAACCCACAGGGCATCAGGCCTCATTCGTTCATCCTGTAAAGGAGAAGCCTATCGTCTAGAAGAGTCAAGTGGATGATCCCAGCAGCTAATGGTAATGTTTGAAAACTCACCAAGAGCCAGGTGCCATGCTGGGGCTTGATACACAGCGTGGGGCTAAAGGAGGTTTGCAGTTGTGAGCACATGAAACAGAGTTTATTCTTTTACTATTATTTATTGTATTATTTTCCATAGGAACTGTACACCTCCTTTTGCTCACCCTGTACACCTGCCATTGTCACCAGCTCTGAGTGGTACTGTTATCATTGCCACTTTAGACAGGGCTATTCTGACTCAATGAGTTAGAAGCAGAACTGAGCCACTGAGGTCTTCTAGACTTCCAGGCAGGTGATGATCACCTCACAGGAAGGGAGAAATCCCATACATATCTTTACCACAAACACAGGAGGCCTGACCTTCAGCAGAGGCACAAATATGTACTCTTCTCCTGATCCATATAAGCCCAAAGGACACGATGAAGAGCTCAGCTATTCTCCTGGACAGAATGCCTAAAATAGTGATGATGCCACAGGCCAAGGGAAAGATTCCAAGATGACGCTATGCCTTAAATCCTCCCTGAAATATGAAATCACTCTGCCATGATCACTCCAAGCAAAAAGTTTTCCATCCTACTCCTGCCAAACAAGCACCCTCCCACAGCCATACTGGTGGAAGCCACCGGCATTCAAGGCACACCTGTAATCACAAAGACAGCCTAAACCACCGAAAGGACTCCCCGTTTGCCATTAGTCCCCGCTCAGTGCTCTGTTTGAGCACAGAGAGCTGGTCCTGAAAGGCTAGTACATAGCCCTCCACAGAACAGCCGCACCAGATGGAAATCTGGTGTGGTCCCATTCTGCCCGGCCCAAGCTGTTCCGTGCCCTAGTCTGGGAAGCCAGGGCTGGGGACGAGAAGGGACACTTTGGCTTTTGCCTGCTGACATGTACACATACCTCTAAATCAGCCCCCAAACTGTTTCAAGCAGCAGAGGAGAGAGCGTGACACAAGCACACAGCTGTGGCTGGAAGCCGGCCCCATGGATGATGATGTTATAGTCTTGATGAGGAAAGACCCTGTTGTCATACCCAGCAGAGTACCTGGGCAGGGTCTCTGACTATTGAAACTCTGGGTCCGGGCAGCTGATTTATTAGAATGTCTTCCTCCCCTCCTCCAGGCAGGACATGAGGATACAGAATGAGTGGCAGTGTGCCCTCTGTATGAAAGTGGGCAAAGGTGGCACAGGAGTAGAGTGGAAGGCGTCTTTGATTGCCAGCGTTGCTGTAACAGGTGCCACAAATGAGGTGGCTTACCACACCAGGAAGGTAGCCTTTCACAGTACAGGAGGCTGGAAGTCTGAAGTTGGGGTGTTGGCAGGCTGGTTCTTCCGGAGGCTCTGAGGGATCACCTGTCCCCTGCCTTTCTCCAAGCCATGGGTGGCCCCAGCTGCCCTGGGCGTCCCTCAACTTGTCAACACATTGCTCCATTCACTACCTCTGTTGACACTTGGAATTCTTCTTGTGTCTCTTATAAGGATATCAGTCATTGGATTGAGGTCCCATCTTCATCTCGTCTGACCTCACCTTGACGAATCATATCTGCCAAGTCCCCATTTCCACAGAAGATCACATTGTGAGATTCTGAGTGGACATGAATTCTGAGGGGACACTCATCAGCCCAGAATAGGGAGAAATAAGAAGAGGGGAGTAAATACGTGAGCACAGCCAGGCCTGCGACACACAAGGTTTGTATGAACTTCTCACTCTCTTCCAAGAGCAAAAGGCGGACGTGAACTTCCGTCTCTGCCCAGCCCTGAGACCGACCGCACAACACTCTAAGTAGAAGGAAAACCCCGCACAGGTAACATCCCAGTTAATCACAATGCCAGAGCAGGGTTTTATCTTAAGTGCAGTAAGAGGACGAACTAGGAAGTATGACACAGCCAACTTTCCATCACTATCACTCTCGTAAGTTGATTGCTGTTTCCAGAGTCTAAGAAAATAAGATAATCTTCAGAAAACTGGCAGTGATGAGTGAAGTCCATGTCCTGCCTGGCACTCTAGTACTGAAAATGGTTTCCCTGGCGGCTCCTGCTCTAAATGCTGTAGGAGACTGTCTTTTTTTTTCTCACTGTGTCAACAGAAAAGGTCATCCTCTCCGCCCAGAAATTTGGTGTTCCTGGAAATATTACGGTGTCTGTGTGGCCAGGAGAGGCACTTTATTTTCTCAAAAGCACATGTGTAAAATGTGTGGGGAACCAACTAAAATGAATGAACTTTTCTTGCCAAAAAGAACTAGGCTCCAAATCTGATCATGTACTGCCAAATAGACAGCGTGGACCAAGTCGGTTTGTGAAGAAAAGAAAGAGCACACAGAGGATGCGGAAGGTGAACGCAGGCCGTCCCCGACTCATTGATACCGACCGAAAGCTGTCCCCATCTGGCAGCCCATACCTGAAGCTCAGCCAGACACCCCGCCTCTGATCACCCACGCGACACTTCTCTGCCATCTGCCTCCGCACCTTCCTCTTCCCTCTGCAGAGCCCTCCACTGCCTGGACTCACGGTCCCCAAGTCCTTCCCCACCCTGGCCAGGCACCTCTCCCAGCCTGGCCCAGCCCAGGGTCAGTGGTGGACGAGCGACAGTCGGTAATGCCGGAAGGAAAGGGCACCCTCTCCCCCTTCCCCAAGCAGCTCCTCTGCCTTGGGGCTGGCTGCCTTGCAACCCTTAACCCTGCCCAGATCCTACCCCCTCGAACCCTACATACCTGAATCTTTTTATTTTCCTCTCAAAAAAGAATATTTAGACATTCACTCCCAAAGTCCATGACGCTGACCTCCTTGGTCTTTACTGTAACCCTGCATTTCAGACCCACGCCCTCCTTGCACTTGTTGCAAGGGCGGGGGGGCACTGCCCATCTGAGACTGTCAGCCCCAAAGTGCTGTCCCCAGGAAGCAGGCACACTGGCCGAGGAGTCACAGCCCGCCACAGTGGCCGTGTGCGAGTGACTGCCCCACAGCAAGCACAAGCTGTAATTTGAAGCTGAATGCCATTAATTGTGTAATTTTAAGTCATTTCATATTAATTCTGCTAAAATTACATAATACAATTAGGGCATGATGAAGAATTATTTCTGGAAAGAAACCAAAGTCTCCCTAAGTGCTAGGTTCATATCTAATACTGACAGCAAAATACTATAACAAGTAGAGTTATTGATTACAGAGAAAAAAAAAACTGACTTAGCTCAACTACATAGAGATCACATCCTACAATTTAAGAAGCCCAGAGCCCCTGGTCCTGGTCTGGGAAAAACACCCAAGGCATTCTGACTCCCATTTAAGCTCAACAGTCATATTGAAAACCTCAGAAAGATGCATGTTTATATCAGGAAGCGAGTAGAAAACAGGCCAATTTTAGTTAGAAGAAAACCCAGAAATGTGGTAGGAAGCCTGAATCCAATCTACTTCCCAATGAGGTCCTGCTTTCAACCCAATTCAACCCAAAACAGATGATGGGAGTCGGGTAGGAAGCAAGCTGATCAATTCTGGAGGGCATGAGGGCAGAGAAAAAGGTGACTTCAGTAGGTGGGTACTGGTTCCCAGTCTCTCCTGGGATTCCCTGAAGTCCCCAATCCCTGCCAACCCCAGAGCCTCTGCCCCAAGCCATAGCTCCATCATCAATGGTTTCCAACCTGGGGTAATTCCACTTCCATGACCACCGTCCTAGTCAATGGGAAGTGAGGAAAAGGAGGACTTCCTGTTCCATCTCCTAGGCCTCCGGGGGGGAAATACCCTTGGCCTTCCTGATAGGACCCCTCACAAACTTGGTTAAATGTGGTCACTGACACAACTCAATACGTCAAGTGCAGTGGGGGTTAAGTCAGCCCTATCGTTTGAGAACCCAGCCCTTCCAAGTCCCATAATTTCTTAGGGACAACTGTCATTCGAACAGTCCCTGCGGAAATAAAGTCTGGAGCCCATCTGTGGTTTTCATTGTTTTAGCCATGAGTGCACAGGCCCCGTTCTTGCAGGCTTCAATGCAGCAGGGACAAGCAGGGTGGGTTCACAGCTAGTGACAAAAGGCTCCTCGCAGTTCCTAGAATGCGCAGTGTCTCAAGAGGAAATGGAAAGCCCCTGGGCAGAAACAGGGCAGTTCCTCATTCTGTACCCTAGTTCCGTTTTCCAGTGAAAGCTCCCAAAAACCTGTTACCCTTTCTAGAAGTGCCTAAAGATAAGTCTAACCTCTAGAAATGCGCCTGGACTCTGGGCAGAAACAGGGCAGTTCCTTCTTCTGCTACCCTAGTTCCGTTTTCCAGTGAAAGCTCCCAAAAACCTGTTACCCTTTCTACAAGTGCCTAAAGATTAAGTCTAACCTCTAGAAATGCGCCTGGACTCTGGGGCTCCCGCTCCTGTCCTTTCTCAACAAAGGCTACACTGGCTGCAAGGAGATGAAGGCTCCAGTGCTGTAACTTGAGGCTCCCACGTCAAGAGAAGGCAAGGGACTGCAGACACTGCTCTACACAAAATGAAAGTAGTAGTGTTTTCAATAAATGGAATCATCCCGACCCCATGGATCAAAAGGTTGCCCAATGCCTCCATCCTCTAGGTCAGTCTGGACGTGTCTCTGCAACAAGGAGGCGTACTTTCTATAAATGAGGGGCACGCCCTGTACAATGACATGGCTGCTGTGGACTGTGAGGTGGAAAGCCCTAATCAGGTTAACTTCCTGACAATGTCCTGCTTTCAATCCAATTGTCTGGACAGTTAGACTGAGACCAAATCAAAGAGGTATTTGCCAAGAGGTACAAAAAATGATTTCTGTCCCTGGTCTTTTGGTGATCATGGTTTAATTAGAAAAGAAATGTGCATTTTTTTAATGCCGTGAGATAACAAAATTTAGATTGTATATGACCTGGGAGTTAGCAAAGTCAAAGCCAAAGCAAACCTACAAAAGCATCTTTCACTGTATTTGTCCAGGGGGGGGGGGGGTGAGGGGAGTATGCCTAATTCTGGGCTTTAAAAATGTTTGAAATTAAGAGCACTGCTTAGTATTAATTTCTATTATATTCTAATGTTAGAACCACCACTTACAAATCAAACCTGAAAGAAAGCCAACATTTGCAGCATAAGCAGTAAGAGGATTTAACATGGAGCTTCATCAGATGAGCAGGTGCACCATCCATTTCCTTCTAAAGATGAATACCAATATCTAATTTTCTATAATTCATATATATATATATATATATTTGTTGTTGTTGTTGTATTTTTCAGAAGCTGGAAACGGGGAGAGACAGTCAGACAGACTCCCGCATGTGCCCGACCGGGATCCACCCAGCACACCCACCAGGGGGCGACGCTCTGCCCACCAGGGGGCGATGCTCTGCCCCTCCGGGGCGTCGCTCTGTCGCGACCAGAGCCACTCCAGCGCCTGGGGCAGAGGCCAAGGAGCCATCCCCAGCGCCTGGGCCATCTTTGCTCCAATGGAGCCTCGGCTGCGGGAGGGGAAGAGAGAGACAGAGGGAAAGGAGAGGGGGAGGGGTGGAGAATCAGATGGGCGCTTCTCCTGTGTGCCCTGGCCAGGAATCGAACCCAGGACCCCTTGCACGCCAGGCCGACGCTCTACCACCACCGGCCAGGGCCTATAATTCATCATTTTAAATCAATAGGCCACTTGGTTAATGAATTGAAGAATAAAACAAAGAACAACAGAGGTCCAGAGACCACATTCACCTCGTGGTTTCGCCTGAATCAATGGACACACATGACCTCTTCTTTTTCTTCCCATCGCTTAACAATTTTTTTAAAGGTGAAAAGGTAGAGACAGCCACAGAATGGGTCATTCTACTTTCAGCCCAGTTCTAAAAATTCACTCCTCAGGAAACCTCCACACAGCAGTCCCCAAACAGTACCATTTTCTTCACGTTAAAATGGAAATATCAAAGTGTCTCACCAGTTGTACGAGTTAGTGGTTTTCAAAAACAACTCAGCACAACTTATTTACAATAAACAGACTACAGTGCAGGAGCCCATTACCGGACAACCGGGCTATCAGACAGTCATCAGCCAGCAGTACCTGCTTGTGCACGCATCACTTTATGTAAAAGCAGACACCTAACTCCCCCCAAACTCTCAGGGCAAAGAGTGTGCTCAGTGTGTGGATGAAAGTCACCTTGAGGATAACTACTGCCCCGGAGGAAAAAAAAAAATACCACCTACCCTGGGACCTTTGTCCAATTACGAGCTCTCCATTCCCTTGGGTGCCTCCTCGTTCGTGGGCTGTGTCTGTCCAGCTCCGTCTGCCTCCCCACGGACACCCTCCCATAGACCGAGCACCCTCCTTCTATGCACCTATCAGACGCTGGCCTTCCCCAGGTCTGGGGAACGTGAACCAGCAGAAGGGTCAGCAGGCGTTTGTACCTGTCTTGTTTCATACTCAGCACTAACCTTTGAGGTACCGTTATTACCTACTTCATAGAGAGGAAACAGATGAAGAGAAATTCACCGGGTTTCACAAAGCTGTCCCAATCCTTGCTTACTGGTAGAGTGGCCCTGCCATATGTCCTGTGAGCCTTCCTCAGCTGTCACCATGACTATATTCCTCTCCACAACATGAGGCCTTGAAGGGCCCTGCAAGGTGCCTGGCATGCTACAAGCACTCCACTTAGTCATTGTTGCACGAATTAACTACTTTGTCAAAGGTCACCAGTTAATGAGGGACAAAGATATAATTCCAATGCCTCTACTCCTCCCACCCTTCCACTAACATTCTGTCAAGGATGTAAATGATGCTCTAAAGAAAATTCACTTCCCAAAGGATACCTCCTTGAAAATGAAAACCAAACAAAATGAGAAACCACTTCTTAAAAGTAATCAATACACGAGTACAATACATGCTGCATCCGAAGTGAAGCTTCCAGCAGCATGAGACACACTCACTGTCCACATCAGAGGACGAGCGGTGAGGAGTGAGTTCACCGGTGGTGGGAAGAGGTTGGAACCCTTTTGCCCTCCCCCAGCACCATCACGGGCCACCTTGCACACGGCCCATGGGAGGAACAAGTCCAAACTAGAAGCAAGCCCCTGGTGCTGGTCTACGTATATGCTGTCCCTCTCACCGGTGTCATTCCTCCTGACTGAACTGTATCCGGATAATGGACAACAAGCTCGTTCTGCATGTCACACAGTGTAAGGGACACAGAAGGTGAGTTCTGCAGGGAGAGACGGGTTCAGGCTGCATTATTGGCTGGGCAAAGATTTCTGATTTACAGAAAGAGAATAAGACCACTGTTGGATTTGTTTGCTATTTTATATAGGCTTGATTTTCAAAGGCAATATGGCTAATGAATTACAAATACAGATGCCTCAGTTTCCCCACCTATCCATTTCTTTAAAGCTCATACAATATATTTGTTTGCTTTTTTAAATGTATTTTTCACAAGTTGGGATAGCCCTCTTCGAAATACTATGAACAATGCAGGGGAGGAAAACTGAGCGAAATTGACCGAGTCTATAAATTTAAACTATTCAGAAAAAACTTTTTTGGCCAGAATCTTTTACCTGTCCACAGAAGCATTATAGGATAACACTAGAGTCATATCACTTTGCAGAAGTATGTTTTGGGGGTAAAGTTGTCTGGGTATTTTCATTAATTTTCATTAAAGGAATTTGTGATTTTGGCAGGGGTGTTCATTTGGTTTAATTTTGGACAAATCAAAAAGCCCAGGAAACCCACAGTGGGTTCTTTCTAAAGTATAGACTTTTGTTATAACCTAAATAATCTACTCCTAATGTATTTGTGATACCTACATTTGGATTTTTATGCAACTAATTTTCAAAATAAAGGGTTGGCACAGATAGTCTTTCCAAAAAGTAAAGCCATCTATCAGGATATGAGTTCCCTCCCAATTTGCCACCCTCATTATATTTAACAGTTTAATAGCACTGAGCCTACTAGGTCTCAATGGCTGCTATGCCATGCTAATTTCCATCAGGTGGCCTGACTCCCAAAACCAACCTTCAGCTTTCACTGAGCTCCAAAGCAGCAAAATTCACTGTTCCCTTTAACCCAGGGGTCTCAAACTCGGGCCCAGCCCGCCCACCAATTTTGTGCGGCCCGCAGACTGGCCCGCAGACTAATCCACAAAGTTTGATTAGTCTGCGGGCCGCACAAAATTGGTGGGCGGGCCGCGAGTTTGAGACCCCTGCTAACCAGATCTTGTTTTTGCAATGCCATATTTATTAGGACCAACTGCAATAATGACACAGATAGCTAATAACCCATGTTACCCTGAAATTTAGAAGTACTAAGTATGCACTCTGATATCAAAAGAACAAAGTATCAGCATGATATCAACTTGCTAGGAAAAAAGGAACAAGACAAAAGAGAAGTCAAAGTCCATCTTTTACCAAGATTTCACTCTGAAGAACCTAAATATGATCATAGAATTCAAGGTTTTAATTCGATCCATTATCTTCTCATGGAGTGTCTTCTCGGAGTTGGGTGTACATCTAAACCACACACCCAGAAATGAGTAAGACAGCCTCACCGACAGATGCTCACTGCCCAGCAGAGGCAGAAAAATAAACAAATACCCACTTGATGTGAGAGCCGTACACATAAGGCTTGGAAAAGGCACTGAAGTGACAGGTGCTGTCTAGGACTTCAGGCGACGTCAGTTACATATGAGAACTCCCTGAGCTAAAGGATGAAAATCATCAGTCTCCTACTAAGAACTCACCTGGCCACATCTACATGATCAGCCAAAGCTGTATGCAGGAAGCTGAGGGAGATCACTAGAGGAAATGAATGGGGGCTTGAAAAGGATATATGTTCATTGCTCCCTGCTTTCAACATCCCCAGTCTCTCTCATTATCCCTGTCACCTCTCAGCTCTGTCAGTGTCTCATATATAAGAATACAACACTTTCATACATTACTAAAGTTGTAAGGTTCCCGCTGAAACATTCTTAGGGAGCTGGCCCTCCAAATACAGGACTTACCCCTCTTAATAATTGATTAGCTTGTCATTGGATGGGTTGGTTTTGAAGAAATTCTGGAACTTAAAACTATAGTAAACTATTTTTTAGATTGAAAGGAAGTTATTTGCTAAGTGAAATAAATCAGAAAAAAACAAATATGGTATATGAGGAATGTAATATATTTTACACACACACACACACACACCAAAGCTAATAAAAACAGAGAACAGATTGGTGGTTACCAAAGGCAGCAGGTAAGGGGTGGGAATGAGGAAAAGAGGTAAAAAAATTTTTTTAGTTTAAATGAACTGAATTTTTTTTTTTTTAAAAAAAGAATAGTCTTTTCAAGAAGTGATATTGGTACCAATACATATGCAAAAGAATGATTCTGGACCCCCGACCTCACAGCATATAAAAATTAACTCAAGTGGATCATGTGCTTAATGTCAAAGCTAAACCTATAAAACTCTTAGAATAAAACGAAGAAGTAAATCTTCATGACCTTCATGACCTTGGATGTAAGTAGTGGTTTCTTACCTATAACACCAAAAGTGTAAGTAGCAAAAGAAGTAACTTGGGCATTATCAAAACCTCAAACTTTTGTGCTTCAGAGGACTGCACCAAGAATGTAGAAGGACAAACCACAAAGCAGAAAAAAAAATATTTGCAAATAATATGTCAGATAAGGAACTTATAGTCAGTATATATAAAAACGCTTACAACTCAATACTAAAATGACAATTAAAATGTGGGCAAAAGCTGTGAAGAGCTATTTCTCCAAAGAAGACACACAGAGGGCCAAAAAATTTATGAAAAGATAATCAATGATTAATATAATTTAGTCACTAGGGAAGTGCAAATCAAAATGACAGTGATATAGCACTTCACACACAGTAGGGCTGGCTACCAGCAAGAAGAAAATCACAGGTGCGGACAAGGATGGGGAGTGGGTGGAACAACCTCACACAGCTGGTGGAGATGCATAACGGTGTGGCTGCTCTGGGAACTCACTTGGCAGCACTTCAAGAAGCTAAACATGGAGTCACTGTATGGTTCAGCAACTCCACTCTGAGGTACAAGCTCCAAAGACTAGAAAATATGTCTACACAAAAGCTGTGGATACTCTTCTGCTGCCCAAAGGGACAGGCTCGCCGTCTGCTTAATTCATGTTAGCCAGCGCCTGCTGGGTTCTTTCTGGAGAAGAACTCTGGGCTAGGAGCCAACTTAATAATTAAAAAAAAAAAGATTGTTAATTTAAGAATTTAATAAACATATGGATTATTGACACATATAGATTATTAAGCCTATTTCACTAAAAATAAATGAGTAAATATGAGCAGAGTGAATTTCTCCGACCATTAAAAGGGAGTTTGCATATCTTCAGAAACCACGGCATGACAGGAAGCTCAAAAACAAGCTAGAAGAGTTCATTCCGAGATCGGTGCAGGAAGACCCCTTGTACCCCCCCACCCCCACACGTACCCTGACCAAATGCTCTATTCACCTCAGCTGTTTTTCGTTTGCAGATCTGGGGGATCATTAGGGCTCTGGGAGGCTCCTTTACCTCAGTTCTCAAGGCTTCTAGGCCATGGGCTTCCTGGACGAGGCACAGCAAACACAGAGCAAGGGCTGCTGCCTGCAAGTGGTCTGTGTGCCAGCCCCTGGGCTTCCGGGCCCATTCGGCCCCTGACCCTGCACACAGCAGGGAGTCACCGATGTGAAAGAACCCTACTGCCCAGGGTCCCCAGTGCTTTGTAGCCCTTGACTCAAATCTAGAGGAGGGCCTGTAAGATCTCAGTCACATCAAAATACAGCTGCTTATGAAAATCCAACCATGGCCTGTATTTTTCAAACAATAATACAGACTCCATCCCCACCAGGATCCAGTGGAGATCCTGAAAGCGTCTGGCATGCCCTCTCTTAAGCTAGGCTGACGCAGAAGGATGGAAATTATTTCCACCTTGGAGAAGGTGGATCGGGGTGTTGTACTGTGATGCCCGTGTCTCGACTCCTAGGCGGGCCACAGTGGGCATGACTGTCTCCACCTCAGGCCCCACCCCCCAGTCTTTTGGAAAGGGTGGCGGGCGCTGGTGGTAGGAAAAGTCTGTATCGCCCAATAAAATTAGAAAGCAGTATCTCTTCCAGGGCCAACATGGTCGGAGTCACAGAAAAGCTCAGAAGTCTACCTTAACACCCAGTGCAAATGTCATCCCAGCCCTAATGCAGACATTAAAACTGTCACCACCCCTACCACAAACAAAAGGCCACTCCAGGCAGCCTCCTCTCTGAAGGGCACAGGAAGACGGAGCTGGCCGGCTGTTCGCATGTTCACCGCCTAGCATGCTCTGCAGAGCGCCGGGCGCCGGGCAGCAGGTGTGCCTGGGTCGGCTCAGTGCCCAGCAATGGGGAAGGCCACAAAAGGAGTGTTTCTAGACACGGTCCAAGTCCTCAAGTCCTCTGTGGGGTCACACTTAGTCTTCTCCTCCCAGGATGGTCTTAATTAGGCCTGTGCCCTACAAACTGGGGAGTGCTCCCTCTCAGGCCATCAGAACCTTTCACTGGGAGGTCACTGGGCTGAATGGCCTCTAGCCTCAAATACTTGGACTCCCCAGTGTTGGCCACAGCTCAGGTCCGCTGCGCCCGGCCAGCCTGGAAAGGTCGGCATTGGAGGCTCTTCCACGTGGAACAGAGCTCAGTTTTCACCCTAGTTTTTCCTTCAGCCCTGCCTGGGTTTCAGGCCTGGAAGCATCCCTAACACCTGGACAAGTAGGGACTTAAACCTCAGGGAGAAGGGAGCAGGAGAAACAGGGACACAGGCTTTATTATGAAGTCCTTCCCTGGGCCAGTGTCACAGGCATGACCCCGAGAGGTGAGTCCAGATGGTGATTCCAGTGGCAAATCCAGGGGCAGGTACATGTCACAACGAATCCCAGTGCTCAGTAGGGTCCCTCATGCCAGTCAGTGTGCGTGCATGTGCGTGGTGTGGCATGCTGTGTGCATGGTGTGTGTATGCCATGTTGGATGTGGTGTGGGTCCCGAGTAATGGGAAAGGTGTTCATGGACTCTAAAAACTGAGTAGGATTTTCTAAAATGCTAAGAAAAGAAACATAGAGAAGGAAATTATATTTTGCTCTTAAAAGCTTTATTCTCTTCACCAGGTGCAACCCAGGCCTTCAGAAGTGGGAGTACCTTTTGACAAATAATTCACTACCCCAAGTGCTACAATTAAACTCCTACACAGGCAGACAACAAGGGAAATATTCCCCCCTGAAATTCATCGCCAACACACCTTGCCAGATGACTCCACTGGACCCTCCCAACCCCGCCACAGATAAGCCTCTGTCTGCTCTCTGACACTCACCCTCTTAACCAGCAACTCACTGAAACTGCAAATTCAATAGGCAATTCCTCCACGCAGCAGAAAAAGGGTGTTCCCTGAAGGTCAGAAGGAGGAGAGCTCGGAGCCCTGAGGTCACACACACACACATCCACACCCAGCAGCCAAACCCTAGATGCCACCCATTGTAAGACGTACCTCTGAGGAAAAACAAGAATGCTGCCATTAAACTATGACATGTGCCTGACCAGGCAGTGGCGCAGTGGATAGAGTATCGAACTGGGATGCGGAAGGACCCAGGTTCGAAACCCCGAGGTCGCCAGCTTGAGCGCGGGCTCATCTGGTTTGAGCAAGAGCTCACCAGCTTAAGCCCAAGGTCGCTGGCTCAGACAAGGGGTTACTCGGTCTGCTGAAGGCCTGCGGTCAAGGCACATATGAGAAAGCAATCAATGAACAACTAAGGTGTTGCAACGCGCAATGAAAAACTAATGATTGATGCTTCTCATATCTCCGTTCCTGTCTGTCTATCCCTGTCTATCCCTCTCTCTGACTCTCTGTCTCTGAAAAAAAAACACCCAAAAAAACAAAACAGAAACTATGACATGCCATCGACCACAGGGCACCTCCAGATCCCAGAACATTCGAATGTGAAGACACATGTGTCTTAGATGCAATGAGACGGCATTAATAGACAGGACCAGCTTGTCTGAGAAGTTCCTGGACTGCAGGAACCAGAACCTGTAGAGCACTGCCCTGTGATGACTTTCATGACCTGACCCCTCACTCCGTCCATTCACTCAACGAGTATGCACCACGCATGGTCCTGGGGCCAGTACTGAGGGCTTCACGTGCTCGTGGCATTTAGACTCATAATTTCCCTGTGAGGCATCATGATCATCCCTCCCCTTTTCCAGAATGAGAAGCTGATTCAGAAAGGCTAACTATGCAGGTCCGGTTGGGTGCAAAGCCTGTGGTTTCCCACCCAGCCTGCATCTTGGGTAACTCTTTCTCCAGGTGAAACAGGTATCCACCTATGTGCTTTCCCTTCTCCCTTGGGATCTTGCCAGCCCAATTTCATGGCTTCTGGCAATGAAGACGTATTCCTTTTCATTAGATTGTGTGTGGTCAGGAATTTAACATTAGCTCTCTTCCATCTACTGTCCAATTTACTCTTCTCATTCAGTGGGCCACATATGGCACAACACCAAGCCCAGCTAGTGAGTCAGTTACCAAGGATCGGTTCTCGCATTTTTGGGGGTTTGAGGGAGGCAAACAGCAGGCTTTTGTGTCAATTCAGCTGCACATATCCCAACATGCCATGGTTTGTCACTCATCATAACAAAGACACTTACTCGTGGCTAAAGAAAAACGTGTATAACCCATTTAGTAAGTTATTTAAGTTCCTCCTTCCACGAACTCTCATGGAAATTCTCTATAGCCAGAGAAAACAAGCTTTCTGTGCCATACATAGTGACATCGAAGAGGTTCAACCGCATTATTTAGTCTCTGGTACCAAGGCTAGGTTTCATTCTAGGAGGAGCAGATGCCAATCACCTCATCCAAGTTGTCTCCCAAGTTACTTCTCATTCATTACTTTTGACACTCAAGTCAGAATTCAGTTTGTTAGGGACCAGCCCACTCATCGTTATAAAATCTAATTGACTTTCACAGAAACAAATCAGAAAGGGTGGCCCCAGCATCAAACCAGAATAAGAAAATCTTTTTTTTTTTGGTGTGTGTGTGTGTGTGTGTGTGTGTGTGTGTGTGTAACAGACAAAGAGAAGGACAGACAGGCAGGAAGGGAGAGAGATGAGAAGCATCAGTTCTCCATTGCGGATTGTTCATTGTTCATTGATTACTTTCTCATATGTGCCTTGACTGGGGGGCTACAGCAGAGCGAGTGAGTCCTTGCTCAAGCCAGTGAGCTTGGGCTCAAACCAGCACCTTGCGCTTCAAGCCAGTGACCATGGGGTCACGTCTATGGTCCCACGCTCAAGCCGGTGACCCCACGCTCAAGCTGGTGAGCCTGTGCTTAAGCCAGATGAGCCCACGCTCACGCTGGCAACCTCGAGGTTTCGAACCTGGGTCCTTTGCATCCCAGTCCGACTCTCTATCCACTGCGCCACCACCTGCCTGGTCAGGCCAGAATGAGAAAATCTTGATTTGACACCTGCAACCACCACTTGCAACAATGGGGAAGGGACTGACCTTCTCTGAGCTTCTCTGAGCTTCGGCTGTTGGCTTCACACAATGCAGTTCCTAATAACCAATGGGAACGCCGTGTGTTCTAAGGCGACTGTGAATAACAGCCCTGTGCGAGCAGCGCACTGACGTGAGATAGCACCAGAAAGAGATGGTGGGCGGAGCTACTGGCTGAGTGGTTGTATATTTCCCAAAATGTGAAAACAGTCACTCTCTCCCTTGCAAATGGGGACCCAGGAACTTCTCATTGTCACCCAGTTCCAGAACAGTTTATCCCAAAAGAGAAAAATGTAAAGTGTGCACATGGCTAGGTATGAGAAAGCAAAATCACATGAAAAGTAAATATTCAATGGATATTTATTGAGTAGTTCTATGGGCTAAGTGTTGAGATTCAGGGTAAATAAACAGCAAGATGGGCTCTGGCCTCACTGAGCTTGCAGGCTAATGGAAGAGATGGATATGAATGAAATAATTCATAGACTCAATACGTCATTCCCAACCAGGAACAGTGGGAAGAAAAAATGTGGGTGATTCAGAGAAGTGTCCAAGGGAATTTGTTCAGCATGCATGATACAATGTCTCAACCGGGTACTGAAGGGAAAAAGAAGTAGGTGATCAGTGCAAGAAAAGCATTCAAAGCCAATGGAACAACCCGAGCAAAGGCCTGGGACGGAAGGAGGGAGAAGGCACAGCATGAACCCTGGAGAATGGGGGGGAGGGGCAGAAAGGAGCAAGGGCAGCAAATGACCCAGGGCCTGGCAGGCCAGGGAGAGGATCTGGGACTTTATCTTACAAACCATGGAAGCCCCTCAATGTTAATGATCATAAGCAGGAAGCATGGAGCCGGGTGGCAGTTTTAAAGATCAATGGAGTGGAGAACAGACTGGGGTAAGAGGGCTCGGGAGGGATACAGAGGGACCTGCTGAGAGGCTGGGGGCTGGACCCAGAAGAGAAACTGAAAGCGCGGTGAAATAAGACTATGTCGTGTGAAAACATCCCTTGGTAAAATTGGGGCCATAAAGCCCCTGGAACCTGGGTATAGCCTTGGGGACCTTCACCAAAGGCTACTACACTTAAGTGGGGGCATGGGGTGGCACGGGGTAAATAGGACCCCATGAAGCTTACAAGCAGTGTGGATTCATTTGAAGAAAACTATCACCCTGAGATGACCCACCAGCACCTCGTAACGGTATCGGTGCACACCAGGCCTTAGTGATTAGGAAGCAGGTCATTTCTGTGTGAATCAAGGGTTCTGCATCTTTACCTGAATTAAATTCACTATTGAGAACAAAGACAATATGCAGACAAGCTGCTGTATGAAACAGCCCAGAAGCTGTGCCTTTGTGCCCCTTTGGTAGGAGGCACCCCGCCTCTCCTTTCCCCTCCCATGGAAGTGTGCCCGCAAAACAAGCAGCTTCTCCCATGAGAAGAGCATCAAATGAAGCCGTATAAAAATAACAAACATTTCCAAGGGCTTTCGAAAAAATCAGCAGGCAGATGGGGCCTCGGATCACTTTTAGACACAGACAGACTTTGGAGAGAAAGGGAAAGTGGGTTCCACCCCTAGGGAATGGCGTTCTCCCTCTGCCAGGGAAGGGAGCTGGCTAGAGATGTGAACTCAGAGCACCCCGATCCTGTCAGTGCTGGGGTCCCGGATTCCAGGGAACAGTGGTGACAGCGTTACCTCATTGGCTCTCTCTGGCCCACCCTTGGTCCCTGGCTGCAATGTCCAGGCCTCCAAAACTCCCCCTTGACCACCAGCCCCAGACTACATGGCGACCCCTGTCACGTGCGCTCTCAGCGCCTGCACCTCACCTTCAGTTACTCGTGGTCATTAAGATGACAAATGTTTGGGTTTACTGTTGAACATCCATCTCCTTGCTAAACTCCAAAATCTGTGAGGCCAGGGGCCTCTGTCTGTAGCTTCAGAATCTACAGGACTTGAGAGAACGGGAACCTGGTAAACATTTGTCCACTTCTTGAATAACCACACTAAGCAAAAGTAACTAAAAAGAAGCATGAAAACTAGCTATGGGCTACAGTCACCACCCTCTTCAACTATGGAGAATTGACTGGGAGTCTTTTCTGTCCTGTAGCCTTTGGGCGGAGGGGAACTCAACACTGCGGGGCCTGGACTATTACCTGACATCACTGTAGCTATTATTTTGATTCACTTCATCAGAAGCTTGAGCTTATCAATTCAGGGCAGTTGCAATCAGTCAGAAGTCAATGACAAGATATTTTAGGACTAAATGTTTCTGGTATTTCAGAAGGAAAGAACATTTTGGGAGAAGGGGAAAAAGGGGAAAAAAACAGTCCCTTATTTAGAAGGGGCCTACATATCACTCAAGTTCATTCTGGGAGTGATTTAGGACATTCATCAGAAGTCTGTTGCATTAATTTTGAGATTTCCAGCGTGTGTGGGGACATATGGAAAAAAACAACCCAAAAATTGTATTTTATTTTTTGAAACAGCAGTGCCTATTCCCTTTCTCTGCCTGGGCTAATCTGGTCCCGCAGGTCAAATGCACAGAAGGCTTTCTTGTCTAGTGATGAAAAATGGTGCTTCCTGCCGGGAAGAACACCAGCAAAGATGGTGTGCGCCAAGGTCTACCACAGCCTGTGACAAAGACGCAGATAAGCAAGAACTCCCTGCACTGGTTTCCAGCTGTGGGCTTCCACAAACCTCAAACAAGAAGGATCTCACACCTCCAAGCACCAGCATGAAGGAACAACGAAAGGCCCTGTGAGAACTACAGCACCACCTAAGAGAACATGCTCTGGGGACGCAATCGCACCGCGCTGGCCAGTGCTATGACGTAGAAAGGCTGGAGAGCAGCACCTGTTTTTCACCCGTCCAGTGTGGGTACAGTATCTAACGTATTACAGTTGTTGGGAAAGTTGAATGAAATCAGATCAGACACAAACTTGCAGTGCTCACATGATGCTTTAGGTTCTCACTAAATGCCAGTTATTGCTGACAATAATGACAATGATTACGCCGACCATGATTAGGAGGGCGTGCTTAGTCCTCTGTCCCTCATCCCCCAATCTTCTCATCTTGGTCTGGCTTAAATGAAGTAACTGGTGTAGAAGAATGACTTCCCATAAATGACCCAAGTTGGGCAGACCAAGTTCTTCAGACAGCTTGTTTCCTCTCTCAAGTGCTCCCTTGTGTGAGCTCCTTCTAGCCAGGAAAGAGCCCGGTCGATGTTTACACCTGGGGCCCCTGCTCTCACATTCATGGCTCACTGCACAAGGACACACGTTCAGACAGTGTCCACTGGAAACACTGAGGCTACCAGTGCCAGAGGCATTGAGAAGCTTGAACTTGCTCTTTTCTGAAAGAGCTGCTTTGCTGATGGAGAAACTGAAAGAGGGAAATGCTCCCGGACCCTCAATGCCCCTCAAGAACAGGACCCAGAAGTCACCAGGTCCTCAAAACCCGTGGGCTTTCCTCAACTCCTGTCTCGCCGTGTGAGGGTAAGGGCAGAGGGCAGAGGACCCTCCGCTGTCGCTCACTAAGCCCTGTGCTCCCAGGAAGCTGTTCCCTGACCTCTGCCAGTTTGGGAACTTGCTTCCCACTCCCCCAGCCGTCAAAAGCCACTCTAACCAGCTCAGCAGCACCCCACCAAGACGCCCACCTCATAGTTGTAAAGTCACATGATTGACTTACTCATGGGGGCCAAATACAAAGGGAACCTGTTCAAAGATATTTATAGACAAGAGTTGGTGCTCAGAAAAAACCAACAAAGGAAGGATTTTCAGAAAACTAAGCAGAAACAGGAAGGGAGGAGAGTTCACCTATGTGGGTGTGAACTGTCTAAGGAATTATCCTACTTGTTTGGCTAATCTATCTAAAGCAAAAAAAAAAGGGGGGGGGATTTCAAAGAATTGCCCACTTTTGGAATTCACAGCATCATGACTCAAGCTACCACGGAGTTACCTATCCCTAAGCTGCACCTGCTCTGGGGCCGCCAGGTGGGCCGGTACCACGGAGTTACCTATCCCTAAGCTGCACCTGCTCTGGGGCCGCCTGGCGGGCCGGTACCACGGAGTTACCTATCCCTAAGCTGCACCTGCTCTGGGGCCGCCTGGCGGGCCGGTACCACGGAGTTACCTATCCCTAAACTGCACCTGCTCTGGGGCCGCCTGGCGGGCCGGTACCACGGAGTTACCTATCCCTAAACTGCACCTGCTCTGGGGCCGCCTGGCGGGCCGGTACCACGGAGTTACCTATCCCTAAACTGCACCTGCTCTGGGGCCGCCTGGCGGGCCGGTACCACGGAGTTACCTATCCCTAAACTGCACCTGCTCTGGGGCCGCCTGGCGGGCCGGTACCACGGAGTTACCTATCCCTAAACTGCACCTGCTCTGGGGCCGCCTGGGGGGGCCAGTACCACGGAGTTACCTATCCCTAAGCTGCACCTGCTCTGGGGCCGCCTGGCGGGCCGGCCTTCTGCTCCCCAGCACTGTTCCAGCCAAAGGACTCAGGAACCGTTTCCCAGGAGAAATGACCTCTTTAAAATAAGTCTTTAAAACTCAAGTGATTTCTTTCCCAGTGCTTAGAAGCATTATGAATGAGAAACTTCATTTGCAAAAAGAGAAGAAAAAAAACCTGAAGTTTTTTAAGATTTGAGAAGCATCAACTTTCATACAAGTAAACACCGTGGGTTTATTTCTGTTTTTTCTCTAGAGAAAACCAGTTTCCAGGCCTGCACCTCCCCGCCCCAGCCTCCACACCTGCATGCCCCCCTCATTCTGCAGGGAAGCCCTTTCCACCTGCCCCCTCTTCCTCCTCCTCCGGAGTTCCCCACCTGGCTCCCACACGCAGTCCTTCCTGCCCCTGGAGGTCCAGGGTCTTGCTTTCCACTGGCTGTTTTTCACATGCCTTTTAAAAACACTCAGCTTTCATGGGGAAGTCGGGGGCTGCAGTGGCTCTGCTGGCTCCTTAACACCATCTATCTTATCACCTGACTCTCCTCTCCCTGGACCTCAGAGTCTAAATCACCCCACAGCTGAGCTGCTTGCTCTAGCATCTCTAACAGTCTCCAGGCCTCATCAGTGTCACTGATTTTTTTTTCTCCCTCAATTTTCACTCCATTCTCAATAATCTGACTTGGATGACATAGTAAAAAAAAAAAAAAAAAAAAAAGCGCCCACTACTCTCCTTCCTTGGTTTCCATGACAACACAATCCCCTGATTTGCCTACTAAATCTCCAGTTACTCACTGTGTCTGTCTTTCCTGAGCTCTCTACTGTCCTCCCACTCATCCACAGGGGTATTCCCTATGGCACCACATTGATCTCCACTGACAATGATCCCCCATTTATCAACCTCTGCATTCACGCCATTGGGAAGAGCCTTTATTTCTAGAGTCTTATACCCTGTATCTCCCAAATCTAGACTTCTCATCCTCACTGTCACCTCTGATCCCATACCTACCTGTCTGAATTTCAACGCGATGCAAACAATAGTGACATAGCACTAACTATGGGCCCAGCATTTTTCTAAATGTTTCACATGTGTTATCTCATTTAATCTTCATAACTACTTATAAGGCTGTGACTATCATCATCCTCATTCTATAAACAAGGAAAGTAAGACACACAGAGGGTAAATTGGGCCAATGTTGCATAGTCAATAACTGGTGGACCTGGAGTCTGAACTCAGGCATTTGGAGTCCAGGGTCCAAACTTCTAACCAAGGACACATACTTCCTCTTTTTCTTTCCTTTTTTTTTTATTTTTTTATTTTTTTTTTTTTTTGAGGGAGAAAGAGAGAGAGAGGAGAAGCATCAACTTGTAGTTGCAGTACTTCAGTTGTTGTTCACTGACTGCTTCTCATACATGCCTTGATTGGGGGGCTCCAGCTAAGCCAATGACCCCTTGTTCAAGCCAGCAACCTTGGGCTTCAAGTCAGTGACCTTTAGGCATAAGCCAGCGACCATGGAATCATGCCTATGATACTGTGCTTAAGCAAGTGACCCCACGCTCAAGCTGGTGACCTGTGTGCAAGCCAATGATCTCGGGGTCTTGAACTTGGGATTTCAGCGTCCCAGGTCAATGCTCTTATCCACTGCACCACCAAAGGTCAGGCACTTCCTCTCCTCTTTTAAAAAGAGCTAACAATTTCCCCCTGCAAGGTTATTCATTTCAGCCCTTCACAGGAACTTCATCCATCACCAATACCATATATCCTATCAGTTCCCAAACTTTGGAGTCTCAGAATTATTTTCCTTCCTTCCATCTTTTTCTTTATTATTCAATTTTTGAAGAACCTGATGTCGTCTCTCCCATAACACCTGGACATGCGGCCCCACCCGTCCACAGCCAGCGGTGCCGTCCCTATCATTTCCTTCTGCATTGCTACCGTAGCCTCTGGCTTGCTCCCATCTGAGGCATGTTTGCACATGGTGCCCCTCTTCACCTTGCAGATCTCCTCCTACCATAGTTTCCCCTCACCTGGCGTGACAGATCTACCTTCCTTACCTTGCGCCTCAGTCTCTCCAACTCTAACTGCACTACTATGCTCAACATATGGGTCCTTCAGGGTGGTCATGTCAAACACACATTTTCATTTTAGTTCTGTGGCTATGTGGACTTCACACCTGTTGGTCCCTCCCTGGGAAAAGCTCTCTCTTCTCTTCAGGATCCAGCTTAGAAGCACCGACTTCTAAAAGGTCTCCCCTCCTTGCTCATTAGAACCATTCCATGTGCTTTGTGCTTCATGTGTGCTGTTTTCAATATATATACTCCCATTTCTTGTTTCTACTGCCTGACGTGCCCCCAATATAACATACCAGGTTGCAGACAGCTTCCCTTTTGTACCTCTCCGCCCTCCCTTCCTGGGAGCCCAGTTCAGCGCTAACAGCCTGCTTTTGTCCATGGAACATGGCAGCCCCTGTGGTGGCCTCTGTGGTCCTCAGGGAACCCATCTGTAGCTAGTCACAAGGATGTAGCACACGTGCAACGTCACACAGACATGATAAACTACCACTTGTAAAGAGTGTCAAGCCTGACTGTCACAATACTTTGGGCTTCTTATCTGACAATATAAACCACTTTAAAAAGAAGTCAGAGTAAGGAAGAAAAGGTCTCAGCCAATGCTTGGTACAGCATGGATCCAGGACCTCGCATGGGTCTAATCAAGAAGGGACGAAACTGGGAAGGTAGAACACTGAGCCAACAGTCCACGCGAAGGGGGAGCTCCGAACAGAGCACTCAGGCCAAAAACTGGATACGGTGCCAGTGTCTTTGCCCTTGTGCTTAGGCCACTCTTTCTTCTTCTGAATCCAAGCACACTGGACTCCATGGCAAAAGCCTGGCATCTGAATTTATTTCTTTTTATTGCATTCACACATGATCACAGGTTACCCACCAGAATACAAAGAGCAAAATACAAATACATTTGTAACTCCGCCTTAGGAAAACCACTCATCAAGCCAAAAAGTTCTGTATTGGAGGTGGGAATAATGTAGACATCCAAAGCTACGATTCCTTGGTGATGGAGGTGGTGTTGCTAACGTTAACCAAACAACCAGTACATTAGAAGAAGGCTCTCAGCACTTGACATTATTATTGTTCTTTAATTCTCACCATCACCCCAGAGGTAGAGAGTATTCTTATAACTGAGAAAATTATCATGACACTCGGGCACCATCATTTTAATCAAGGTGCAGAGAAGTCAGGCAACCTATCCAGGGCCAGCACTTCCTGATCACTGAAGCAAAGGGGTAAGGCACCAGAGCAGATGTCAGAAACAAACAGGAGCCCAGCTTGAACAGTTCCAGGAGCAGCGGTTGAAATGAATGGACAGGCCTCTGGCCCCTGCACTGCCCCTGTGCACCTGTGGACGAGGCCTACAAGACCAGATCAATGCATTTATCTGCCTATCACAAATCACTGTGGGAAGCCACTGCCCACACCAACTGCATTTGATTATCCAGTCTAGTACAGGGGCAGCTGGTTTTCATTCCTACTCCCAGCTCATCTCATAAGGGGCTAAACTGACAGCCTCGTCAAGGGAGGAGAGCCGGGACATCACAGCCTCTGTCCCCCGAGGTTAAATAAAGCTGTTGTATAGATTAAGGATCAGACTACTCCTGTCTTGTCTCCCATTCAAACTGCTTCAAACCTCAAGGCTCAAGCAGAAATGAGATTCACTGGCCCCTTAGCCCTGCTGGCTCCTGACATGCCTAGGATGGCTGCTAGAACCCCAAGAAGACTTTAGTTAAGAGAGAAAGAACAAGAACTCGGGTGGTGGGGGGTGCAGAAGCCAGGCACTACCCCGGCCACAGGGCTCCCAGTTCCCAGGCCAGGAAGCTCACCTCCGTGGGCTCCACTTGCCCCACCCACCAATCAAGGGGGCTAGAGAACCCATTAATGAGGAGTATTAGGTTGTGGGGAAAGTTCTACAAAGAGGCTCTGAGTCAGACGTTTTGGAAAACACTCCCCGGGTGTCCTGGGGGAACCTCTGGGCTGGAAGAAATCACAGCCCATTCCTGTTCCTTTGAGCTCCTCCATGCTTACAGCACACAAGCTCACTCTGTGTTTCAGAGAACAGACCAGAAGAGGAAGCAGGAGAGGCTGGGAATAACTCAGCAGGGAGAGAGGCTGCTCCAGACAGTGTTTATAGGAAGCTTCCGTGGAGGTAATTTCATGACAAGATGCCCCGAGGCTCGGCTCCGGGAGGAGGACCCAGGAGGAGCTCCGGCCTCTGGGATTTCCTCCAAGGCACATTCTACTGAGTCACACCCGGCCCCCAGAAAGCATCCCAGTTATTGCAACACTTGATCTCTATAGTTCTCTTTGCTTTTAAAAAATAAAACAGAAGTAAGGCAGCTATGATAAATCCAGGTTAGAAGGAGATCTTCAGTCGAGTTGGCCACTTCCCTGCTTTCTGGGCTTCTTCATTCCCTTGGCAAATCGCACACATCAGAGATGTGCTCTAGGCCTCCTACCTTCTGAACCTCACAGCTTATAGTCGGCCTGTCCTGTCCAGCTGCCCTCTCACCTACTGCAAGATAGATACTGGGCTTGTCACAAAGGTGAAGGTTTGAGGGTTTCATCAGTACTCAGTTGTCCTGAACTTTGAGGAATAAACAAAATCTGGCAGCCTCACTTTATTCAATCAACAAACATTAATGGCACACCTCTGTGTGGGAAGCACTAAAAGGACCCACACCACTGGTCTACACGCCCCAGGTACCAAGATGCTTAAGATCCAGAGCAGTTACAATGACTGTGTGCTCCTTATGACCAGCTGCGAGCACCCAGAAGGGCCACATCATCTCCTTCAGCCTCAGTGTTCTCGAATATTTCAGGCGATGAAAATCAGACCCCTGCAAAGGAAATATTATTAGGAAGGAGAATAAGTACCGTATTTCCCCATGTATAAGACTCACCTTAATTTGGGGGCCCGAAGTTTGAAAAAAAATGTATTACATAAAGTGATTGAACTCAAGTTTTGGGTTTTTTTTTTTAATTTTGAAGAATTCAAGTTTTATTCATCATAAAATTCATACAACTCCTCATCACTGTCAAAACTCCCATCCATTAGCTTGTCCTCATCTGTGTCTGATGATGAGTCACCGTCTTCGTATATTGCCTCATCCTCAGTTCCATCTACGGCATTTGAAATGCCACAGCCACTGTATAAGACACACCCAGTTTTTAGACCCCAGATTTTTCGGAAAAGGGTGCATCTTATACATGGGGAAATACGGTAACGATAGGGAAGGCTCTCCCTGAAAGTCTCTGGCAGCTTGGTGGCAGCTTCCTCTGAGAACAAACAGAAAGGGGGAGGGAACATGTCTGGCTGGGGGAGACCTGATCTGCAGTCATGGTAAGAAGAAACCACCAGTTTAAATGATCAATGACAGCTCAGCACCAGTACACAGGCCTGTGCCATCCCCAAGCTCTTGCTGGGAGGCCAATCAACAGCCGACTCGCATATATGACCTTGACATCTACGTCCTCTACAACCACCTCCTGATGCCTGCCCAGCCCTACACTTCATGCCTCCCTGAACCCTCTACAGGGTCAGCTCCCAGCGTGGCTCAGAGAGACCTCTCCCCGCCACCCCCATGAGTAATAAATTCACTTTACTGCTTCACACATGGAGGGGAGGTCTCTTTCTTTTTGTGTGTGTGTGTGTTTTTCTGAAGCTGGAAACAGGGAGAGACAGACAGACTCCCGCATGCGCCCGACCGGGATCCACCCAGCACGCCCACCAGGGGCGACGCTCTGCCCACCAGGGGGCGATGCTCTGCCCCTCCGGGGTGTCGCTCTGCCGTGACCAGAGCCACTCTAGCGCCTGGGGCAGAGGCCAAGGAGCCATCCCCAGCGCCCGGGCCATCTTTGCTCCAATGGAGCCTTGGCTGCGGGAGGGGAAGAGAGAGACAGAGAGGAAGGAGGGGGTGGGGGTGGAGAAGCAAATGGGTGCTTCTCCTATGTG
This sequence comes from Saccopteryx leptura, assembly GCF_036850995.1. NCBI lineage: Eukaryota > Metazoa > Chordata > Mammalia > Chiroptera > Emballonuridae > Saccopteryx > Saccopteryx leptura. Next base: position 165,193,224 of record NC_089507.1, read on the forward strand.
CCCTGGCCGGGAATTGAACCCGGGTCCCCCGCACGCCAGGCCAACGCTCTACCGCTGAGCCAACGGGCCAGGGCCGGGAGGTCTCTTTCTTGAATGTGCATCACAAAAACTTTTTTTGCCTGCCTCTCCGGATGTACTTTTCAGTCTATGGATAAAAATGAAAAAAAGGACTTGAAAGTAATTTGGAAATGCTGAATCTCTACACAAGTGACAAAAGATGAAAATGGGGGGGGGGGGGGGAATTTGTGGATTTTCCATAGGACAGGTCCTTGGTTTTACCCAGTGCCAACCTGGCCTCGTTTTAGATATAACTCAATACGTTCAATTATTGGCTTTCAATGCTCACTGAAGGTTAGAAGTTGCAAATGATAAAGGGCAAAGGGAAGAAACTAGGAACTGGGGGAGATAATACATACATACATGAGGCCTCTAAAAACTCAAAGACAGACCCCCTCGGGCTCAGCAATCAGCTCCATTGGTTCCTCAAGTCTCTGTTTCAGAAGGGACTGAACTGTTAACAGTCGTTAATGAAAAAGGTAAAGGTGTTGGCACCTGCAGGGGTGAAGCCCCTCAGCTTTATTCAGAGCTAAGCTGTCTCTGCAGACCCCTAGAGAATCGAGGAGAAACTCTGGCAATTTCTATTCTGACTTGCTTGGGTCAGGAACCATAAGAAGCAATGAAAGAACAACATGAGGACACCCGTCCTGAAGAACCTGGTGTGTTCTATCAAGAAAAACAGGCAAAGATCATGGGTATCAAGGGAAAGCCAAAAAAAGGGGGGAAGGCAAAAAAATGAATTTGTTTCCAGGACTACTGCCCAGCACAGCTGCGCTGAACTCATTTATATGTGTGATTAAATGGCCCTAATCAATATGAACACTGCACCACATGCAGGTCCATGTTTGAAATAGCTAAAAGTGTCAGAAACAATAAACCCAGTCACTGAAGGGGCAGTGGGGACCACACACATCATTATTTTTCCTTCCCAATTAGTGGACAATTATGAGAAGAAACTCCACATTCTGAACGCTAGTTATTCATGCTGCACAAACAGAAACACATTTTCCAGTGTGAACAACGAAGGCCGGCTGTGATTTTATTGCAAACCTGAGGCCCAGACACTGCTCCACAAAGCAGCCTCACTCTATGAAGCAAATTGATGTTCCATTTCACCACTGGCTCCTGTGATTTCCCAGAAAAACCCTGTGCCCACCAGCAAGTGGACTTTTCCTCTCTGTGTGGAAGGTAAAAGATTCGTGAGCAAGAACTGGAGCAAACTGCAGCAATCGAGCTATCCTGCTGGGAGCCTGGACCTAAAATAGCCATCTTCAACCCAATGCCCAATCACTCGGCCATTTCCTGGTGCTCCCAGAAAGCCTCCAGAAATCATTTTACCCTCATGTCTCCGCTGAGTGAGCCATGGCAACATGGTGTGGCAGAGTGCTGTGAATTAACTTGGTCTCTGTCATTTCCCTCCTCCATGAATGAAAATCAAGCTCTCCTTCTTGGGGCTCAGTGTGCCACAGGGCTCCCCCCCACCCCCAGCTCCAGGCCCCTGCAGAACGTCCCCCTCTGCTCCAGATTCAGGCTTCATTTCTTAAAGCCCAATCACATCTTCCGAGCACACTGGCAGATGTGCTCTTGTGCAGGAAAGGGTGCTGGGGCCTGAGGCATGGCAGGGGCCTCCTGTCTGGCTGTGAGGCTGCGGCGACCACAAGGCACAACACTCTCTGCTCTTGTATTTGGTGCCACTCTCAAAGCACAGGAGCTCAAAGGACATGGGCAGGAGATTTTCTCTCTCTGCGTGGACTTCATTCAAAGCCTGAATAGGAGCCATGTTGTACAAGGAGGATGAAGGTTAACAGGATCTTGGCAGACCAGAGTTCATCAGGGGCCGTGGAGAGAAAGAAAAGACCCAAGATATAGACACGGACAATCTCTATTCTGATCTTCACATAAACCAGTGTGTGGCTCAGGGGTCCAGGAAGGCAGCGTTCTATCATCCAGACCAAAGAGATGCTGCCGCAATCTCAATGTGTATAATTATATCTGCAGCCCCCAAATCTGGTAAGTATCAAAGTTTCACTTTAGATAAAAGATCTGAAAGCAATCAAGAAACAAGTGAATATGACCTCCTACCAACATGTCTACAGTCATTCTTTCTAAGACACATGAACTGTGCTAGCAATGCATATACTCTTAGGGAGATGAACTCCACTCTCCTTTTGCCTAAGTTTTGCCAAGAGGTACAGGGTGGGAACGGGGGCAAGGGAGACAGGTACATGGTTCCAGTGAAGAGAAAGGGGACCAGAAAGGTGGTAGCTTCTTTGCTTTATTTATTATAAAAATAATCAGCAGTGGAGTAAGGAAGTTAACATCCATTTCCTCATCCGAGTAAATGAACTGAAGAAGCCATCGCTGAGATCTCTTTCCAGCCTGACAGTCTATACAACCTCTTACTCACTACCACTGACTGTTCTTCAATGATAATCACGTCAAACCAGAGTACATAGAAAATCTTATTTCCTAAAGCCCTCATGATACCAGCTGTTTCTGGAAACCTATTTTATACCAAAACTGATATACATGTACCAAAACTGATCATTAATAAACATACACATTCACACATACATGTATTAGGTTCAGGAAACCAAACAGTAAGCAAAGCTGGGTTGTAAATTTTCATTTCGGAGGATGTTAGTACCCCACGAAGCTACAATGACAGAGGCACCTTAAAATGGAAGTCCTGAAAAATTAAGAGTAGACACATTTATTCAATATGTATTTATGGAGCACCTGCTGTATACCAAAAACCATGCCAGGTGTTAGCTGACCAAAATCAGACATCATTCCCTACTCCAGAGAAGTTTTTGGGCCTGGGACAAAAGCAATCACAAAAGTAAGTCTCCCAATAACAGAAACGCATTCCCTATAATCCCCAAAGACTACCAAACTAGAATAAGACAATTTATCTGAAACTTTCAGTTAGGAATTCAATGTCCATGAGAGGCTTAGAAAGCCATTATATGGTCTAAGCTGAAGCAAAAGTCTAGTTTTACTGTCACTTCTTCAGTGATCCTCTCCTCCCTGCTTCATCAAGATTAAACACCTGTTGCTAGTAGAGTCATCTTCCTTGTCCAAGTTTTCAAGTTAACGTTTCTGGGATATCTTTCAACTTTTCTGAGATGTCTTGTGCGGTTTCTCCTGAATGCTGGTATGATATCAACCATTATTCCCCCCTGAAGTGATCAAATAAATCCTCCTGGTTCAGGCTGTCTTCCTCCGACACCTCATCTTAACTGTTCATTAGTGTTTTGAAGACAGCTCAATTTCTTTGCTAAAACCATTGCCTGTGGCTTCATCATCTCTGACCATATATCCCTGCCATCAAATCCATCGATTGGCACCCCAGGGCCAACATGCTCAGAGCAGAGTCGGGCACAGCGGGTGGGAGGTGTTGAAGCCAATAACCACAAGAAGCCAGACATGAGCTGGGACGCCCCACTGCCAACACGAAGGTGGGCCCCTCCGCATACACACAGTCCACAGGCTGGGAGGCAACAAGACGTACTGAGCCTTGAGGCAACTTCTCTGGGGGCTCAGAGTATTGAACATGCAAAACAAGGGTGATGGATGGTGTCTACGACTCATCCAACAACAAAGTGGTCTGCACCAAGCCCTGAGTAAAAGACTGCTTGCTCTGTGCTCATTGACAGCTATCTGTATGACTCCTGCTGGACACTGTCTCTAGGCTGAAAGAAGGGGGCCAAGTAGATTCCTGTTAAAGAAAAAAAAAAATGAAAGAAAATTCAGAAGAAATATGAAAGGAAAAAGAACGCCCAGCCTGACCAGGCAGTGGCGCAGTGGATAGAGCATTGGACTGGGATGCAGAGGATCCAGGTTCGAAACCCCAAGGTCGCCAGCTTGAGTGCAGGCTCCTCTGGTTTGAGGAAGGTTCACAAGCTTGAACCCAAGATCACTGGCTTGAGCAAGGGGTCACTGCTGTAGGCCCCTGGTCAAGACACATATGAGAAAGTAATCGATGAACTAAGGTGCTGCAACAAAGAATTGATGCCTCTCATCTCTCTCCCTTCCTGTCTGTCTGTCCCTATCTGTTCCTCTCTGTCACCAAAAAAAAAAAAAAAAAAAAAAAAAGGACGCCCAAATCAGCAGTGTTCTAGAGCAGTTCCAGCAGGACAAGCTTCTTGAATGCAGGGCTCCAAGACCAGACCCACGTGGCTGAGCATCTAGATGGCTGTGTGCTCGAGGGCAAGGACCTGCAGTTCTATTTGGGATCAATCAAGGAAAGGCAAATAAATCCTCTTCCCTCCTCTCTTAGCTCATGTAATAAAGGTGTTTAGTCTTTTAAAAAAAAAAGTTGGGCCATTACTAGAGGGAGAAGGTCTTATTTACAATAAGAAAGATCACAAAAGTCAAGGGTCATCAGGCATTGATGATCCCTAAACCAAGGGTCACAGGCGTTCCTTAACTCTTACAGCCAGTACCACAGGGTCAGTGGACAAGAGCAAAAATCACAGAGACTGTAAAAATAATTTACTGACCTTCTTCCTTGTCTGGGACAATCAGGTTAGAAATTGATTGTCATACCTAATACCATCAAGATATGTCTTACTTTCATGGCTGAAGTGTCTGGACCAGGGGTCTCCAAACTTTTTACACAGGGGGCCAGTTCACTGTCCCTCAGACCATTGGAGGGCTGCCAAATACAGTGGTCCTCTCACTGACCATCAATGAAAGAGGTGCCCCTTCCAGAAGTGCAGTGGGGGCTGGATAAATGGCCTCAGGGGGCCACATTGCGGCCCGCGGGCCGTAGTTTGGGGACGCCTGGTCTGGACCTTTCATTTTCATTTACAATAAACAACCCTCTCCCTCTGGTTTTCTCTCCTGACGCAGTCCCTCTTTTGAAGCACCTGCCATCTGGCACCATCGTATTAAAATTACAACCAATATGAACTTGACATTCTCGACTGCTCATTGTTGGAAACTATCCTACTTGGCTTCTGAGATGTGCTATTGAATCTCAAATACGTATCTTGGTCTGACTGCGCGTGTGACCTATGGAGCCCTGTCTACACAATCTCCAGTTAACATGTACAGAACAAGGCCAGCATCTTTACGGAAGAAATTTTGAATGGAGATAAGTAGAAAAATCTTACTCAAAATGGCTTAAACGAGGGGTCAGCAAATTCTTTTTTCAAAGGGCCAGAGTAAATATTTTAGCTTTGTGAGCCTTGTATATGACTGAACTCTGTTGTTACAATGCAAAAGCAGCCACAGACAGGCTGTGAGCAATGGGCTTTGCCATGTCCCAGTACAACTTCATTTACAAAAAACAGGTGGTGGGTGGCCCATGGGCCATAGGCTGCCAACCACAGACTTATACAAAAGAAAGGTGACTTACAAAACAAGGTATGCCTATGGCAGGACAATCCCAGGGTTAATTCAGCCAGTCAACTAAATCCTAAGGCCCTGTTTTTTCTCCCCACCTTCTGCTTTGCTACCTGAAAAGCTAGCTCTCCTAATGGTCACAAGATGGTTGCCACAATGCCCAAAACATGCATATATGGCAACATCCAGCAGAAGCAGAAATGGCTTCTTCCTTGTGCCCCTTTCTAAGGTAGGAAAACCTTTACCAGAAGCCACTCGCCTCAGCGACAAGAATCCTATGATCAATCCTGAAGGGGATTCCCATGATTGTCTTAGACTAGTCAGGACTTACCACTAAAGTTACACAGGTGAGCCAACAAAGACCAAGCCCTAAGACTGCATGGGGTCTGACTGACCCTCTGTCAGTCGTTTCTTCCCAACCCCTGCACCAACCCTCTACTCGCCACCCACTGTGCCCTGGACAGCCCAACTCGTGAGCTCCTCTTCAATACCTTCACTCTTGCCATTGTCTCAACCTGAAACGTCCTCCTGCTTCTCCAAATAACTACATCTTCCACATTTCCAATGCTGGAACACACAGGGAAAGCAATGGAACGTAGACTTAGGAGAGCTGGGTTTGACTCCCTGCAGCTCAGCCACTTGCCTGGTAAGTCAGCCACACTGATATCCATTATCCTCACGCATAAAGACAGGGCCATAATGAGTATTTCAGAGTCACCATAAAGACGAAATATGTGTAAGTGATGCCAGGCTTGCAATAATTCCCTTCCTCCTCCTGAATCATAACACCTCTGAGACTCCTTTTAAGACCATTCCTGCTCCCACAAATTAACATTGTTTAATTAAAGTTAACCTACCACAGATACCTGAGGGCTTTGCAAAGCACAAGTTACCTGCCAACAGCCAGTATGCTACTTGGAATCGCTGGCTTTGAAAATGATACAAAACCCTTTGTTTCTGAGCTCCCTGCAATCACTTTCCATGAAATACAATTTAGTTTCCGGATTAGATAAACAGGCCACAGAAACACCAGGATTTCTCTCACCCTAGAAGCTATCAGGAATAGACCTTCAACTGTGATTTTCCAGTGAAACTGCCACTGTACAGTCACTGACACCTTGCCAATGAAAACAAAAGGCCTCAGGCAATAGGTTGATACCGAGTTGACAACTTTGCTTCCCACAATAAGCGGCAAATAGCAATACTTGTACCAGAGCACCATGGGAGGCCCTGGCTGGGTGAGCGGGGCGGAGAGAGCAGAACCACACTCGGAAGGTTGAGTATGGCATGGCAAACCTGGGCGGCAGGGTGACACTGGGAAGGGGGCTCAGGGGCTCCGTTTTGATGAGAGATGTGTGGAGATGCTGACAGTCTGTCTGCAGGAAGAAGCATGTCACAGGGATGACACTTCTCCTCGTTAATCAGGGAAGGGAAGAAGCCCGCCACGTTCGGTGACAGCAAGCGTTGGCTACGTCAACGCAAAACCTGTACAAGTTGCACAGTTCCTGCAAGCAACAGGACCAGCAACCGTGGCGCGGATATTCACAGATGCGTGCCATTTTACAGGAGACCTGCAGGTAGAACTGGCAGAGAAATGCATCGTGAAGACGTGTGCCCCGTCTACGGGAACAATGAGACAGAGTCAGGCTCCCTACGGCTCGTCCATAAATGGACTTCTAGATTGGGAAGGCTTCTTTCCCAATCCCTAACTCCTATTCCGAGTAACATTATTTGAAAACTATGCAACTTTCTAGAAAAATGAAAGTTCCTATTAGGTAAGCACAAAATCACAGCTGACACCTGAATACTTGCTGTTCCTTCTTGTTGGAAAGGCACCAAGGGTGTGCTGGGCACCCTGAGAAACAGCCCTTGGTGGAGGTGAGCAAGGCTGCATCTCCTAAAGTCACACCACAGGAAGGCAGCGCCCTCATCCCAGCCTCCCTCTAGAGATCCCAGCCAGATATCAGCTCTCCTTCTCTCCTGCAACGGTAGCATTATGCATATAACACTACCAAGTGCCAAAGAGAACCGTTTTAATAAACAAAGTTGTTATGCTCCTGAAAAACTTGAACACAAGCACTTGATTCTATGAGCTCAAGTGAACAGCAGCCAAAGGAGGGCTCTCAGTGGAATGATCAGCACGCTGCTCCTTAAGAAACCGACATCACCTGCACTTAAAAGACTGAATTCTTAAACACACTGAGCTCAAGAGAAGCTCTCCCAGGCTAATTAGAGCTATCCATGTAAGATCCTAGAACCAGAAGTGGGCTTTAAATATATTTTACTGCATTATATGATTGTGTTTCTCAACTGGGGGCCGGCCATTCAAGTGAGCCCTAGTAATTATTGTAGATTACCTGGGAAGAACACCAGGAGGCATTAAAAGCTTCAGTAAAGGCCTGCTTTAAGAGAACAGGCAGGCGGTGTCCCTTAGGGAACTGTCTTCTGAGTCTGGCTAACAAGTATTGTTATGTACATAATGCCTATAAAGACGTGTAACAGAATTCTTTGTGGTGTCATTCTCTCATATTAACTTGATCAGCAAATCTCTCATTTATAAAGGGAAATTTTAGCCTAATTGCTCTGAACTATCAAAGTTTCAAACTTATGAATTATCAATGATTTTTTTAATTTATTGATTTGAGAGGGGGGGAGGGAGATGGGAAGTAGGGGGGAGGGAGAAAGAAAAAGAGAGAGAGACACATTAATTTGTTTTTCCACTTACTTATGCATTCATTGGTCGATTCTTGTATGTGCCTTGACCAGGGGTGGAACCTACAACCTTGGCCTAGTAGGGTGATGCTCTGACCAACTTAACTACCAGGCCAGGGAAAATAATCCATGATTTTTAAGTATGGAATCATAAAAATGATAAGTACAGCTATTTTCTCTGGTGCATAAAAGGTTGCATCAAGCAGAAATCTGGGTTAAAAAAAAAGTACTACTTTGGTAACTAAAGGGACAAAATTCGCTTTGCTTTCTGGGTGGACACCATTATCTCGGCATCATGAGTGAAATGAAATTCCACTGTAATTCACCAACACTTCTACAAAGAGTTTAGCATTCTGAGGATACCTTTCTTCCTGCAATAACACTTCAATCAAATGAGGTCAGAGCACTATCTTACCTGTGTTGGTTCAATAAATTTTAAAATTGCTATCAATGATCTAACTACCATTTAAAAATATATACAGTATCATGGTGTAAAAAAAATGACTTGACACAGAACCTCTTACATCCTGTATTTCATGACACTGGGAAGGTAAGGCTGACAGGAGTTTGTGCTGCTGTCTTCAGTGCAAGACTCTCTACTTTAGGGTCATCGCATACAGACCTAAGGTTGAAGAAAATCATGCACTGCCTTTGAGTCATTTCTTAAAAATTGAAAACTAACATAGCTTTATGGCACTCCTTAACTTTCTTACATGTTTGAGATGCATCCATCCAACAGCACTATTTATTGAGGTTTACTCCAGGCTCTCGGGGACAGAAATGTTATCGCATGGATGACATAGACAAAATCCCTGCCTCACGGTTTCCTTCTAATATGTGACACATCAAATAATTATAAACTGAGCTGCTCTGAACTCTTGAAACACACAATACAACTACGGGAGTCCCAGGACTACAGGTTCACAAAGCAAACTAAGAAGAATACAAAGTGGAAGGCAGAGGAATTTGCTGAAAGCCACTCCACAGAACTATTTTAAAAAATAAATAAATAAATGCCTTGGCCAAATTGTGACACATTTATACACAATGATAACAGAAGTAAGTAGTCAAAGGGAAAAGGGACTGTCCCTTCTTTCCAGGTGCATGAAACTTGCAATCAGCTTCCAACACTGTGTTCCTTTCCGTTAGAAGTGCCTGTGAACTTCTGTGACAAGTTTCTCCAAATGCCAAAGATTCTCTTTATCCCCCCCCCCCGAAATTACTTAACCATATCCTTTTGGTTTCACTTCTCTTCTTCCTGAGTAAAAGCAGAAGAAGGTGGTTTGCATGTAGACTCAGAGCAGAGAAGCACAATGAGTTCATTTGGGTTCCTGTAGCAAAATTCACCAAATAACTGACCATGACCATCAAACATTCATGTCCTCATTTAGGACCTAAGACTATATCCATTTCAGTATAAATTAATTCATTACCCATCAGCTATTACAAATTCCAACCCTTCCCTTTTTTACAGGATTAATTTATACCTGTAAAAAGGATTTCTTTCTTTCTTTTTCTTTTACTTTATTTTTCAATAACAGTTTGCATTCAACATTTTTATTATTATTATTCATTTTGAGAGAGAGAGAGAGAGAGAGAGAGAGAGAAGTGGGGAGAAGCAGGAAGCATAAACTTGCATATCTGCCTTGACCAGGCAAGCCCAGGGTTTCGAACCTGCGACCTCAGCGTTTCCAGGTCAACACTTTATCCGCTGTGCCACCACAGGTCAGGCCTCAACATTATTTTGTTTTAGTTTCAGGTGTAAAAAGGATTTTGAAATACCAGACAAGCGAGAAGAGCAGGGTACAATGAATGATATCACTGAATTACAGAACTTCAGGGTGAAAGGGACCATCTGAGTGTTTCTTGATTCACACCTGGCTTCACATTATAAGACTGTCAAAATAGCCTGTCTGAAGTCCTGCAAATCTCTTCTCTTCCTCTTGCCATAACTTTATTGTACTTTGCCCCAAATTTAAACAAAGTCAATGCTTCAAAGAGTCCCCAAAGGGTCAGTTTATTTATTCATTCAACAAATACCGACTGAGGACACGTTATGTTTACTTCATGTCTCCACAGTTCGGTAAGTGCTGGGCACAGGGGCCACAAGTGAAGGATGGAGTAATGGTGGATGTATGCTTTGAGAACTCTCCCCATCACCTCCCATGATTTCTACCTTCAGTCTCCGAGACTTGATTAAGCTATGCTCGTTAGCAAGTACATAGTTTGCTCTCAGGGCTTTTAGAACTTCTTCACAGAAATCTGCACACTATCCCCATCTTTCCCAACATGTCATATCCATCATCCTTCCTTCACCCTGCCCTTCCTTCCGAATGGGGGCCATCGCTTCGATAGAAGGCAGTAGACCTCAAGCTCACTGAAGTCCACAGCAGTGTGTGCTGAGCTGCACTGACCACAAAGAGGGCCACAGAAAACGTGGTAAATTGGGGAACAGAAAGCGTGTCACTGTGTCCAAGGCTGCTGTGCAGGTCAGTGTGGTTTGTATTTCTAGCACTGAATCAGGATGAAAAGAGAAGAGTTAAGTAGTTTTGTTTTATTTTTAAATCCCAGCTGCATGCATCTCAGGGACTATGTGTGACACACACACAAAAAAACAGCCCAGGCTTCATGAGGTCTTTCTTTTCCTGTCAAGAAGAGCAATTTTTACAGTTTTTAATTTTATTTTTCAATTACACTTGACATTCAATATTATTTTGTTTTAGTTCCAGGTGTATGCTCAGTGGTTAGACAATCATATACTTTACAAAGTGATCCCCCGATACTTCAAATATCCAGCTGGCCCCATACATAATTACAACATTATTCACTGTATTTTCTATGCTGTACTTTAACATCCCTGGGTCTACTGTGTAACTACCAATTTGTATTTCTTAATCTCTTTACCTTTTTTTTTATCCAACCCTCCAACCACCCTCCCCTTCGGCAACCATCAATCTGTTCTCTGTCAATAAGTGTTTCAATTTTGTTTGTTCATTTAATTTGTTCTCCAGATTCCACATATAAGTAAAATCATGGTACTTGTCTTATTTCACTTAGCACAATACCCTCAGGTCCATCCACGAGGTGGGAAATGGTAAGATTTCATTCTTTAAAGATAAGCCTTCTCTAACATCCACTTAAGGAAAGCTTTGATCTTTATAAAAAGAAGAATGCTATACAAATGCTCTGAGAGATATGGCAGTATGGCAGTTTGGTTTAAAGCCTCTGGCCTCTGACACAGGGAGCCCTGAACGAATAGCTCAAGACATCCAGGGCTACCTCTGAGCCAAAGGTTAATCACTGACAGCTAAGTGAGTGCAGGTAAACCACCCCTTTTTCAGCAGGCTTCTAATCTCTTATGAATCACTGTAAAAATTACAGAGAGCTACTCTTCAAGTGCAAGCCAACTGAGATGCTAATCCAGGGGTCTCAAACTCGCGGCCCGCCGAACAATTTTGTGCGGCCTGCAGACTAATCCACGAAGTTCAAAATATTTTGGATAAAATTAAGTAAGCCGAAGGGCCTACTTGTATTTTTCATTTCTCTAGCATCCTAGCTAGATATTAGCTTAGTTAACAGCAGTTGTGATGCGAACTACAGTTTCTGGTCGTTTTGTGACACTGAGTAAACTGCATGTACGATTGTGCTTGTTGTACTGATTTTTTTTTGTTTTCAACTGCAGTGAGAAAAGTGTTGCATAACAGTTGTCTTTTGTAGACCTAGTGCGGCCCGCTGAACGGCTGTGATCTTGCTCTGCGGCCCACATGCTGAGTTGAGTTTGAGACCCCTGTGCTAATCTGACCCACTGTTCTTTAAGGAAGAAAGGCCATAAAAGTTCCCTTCAACTTTGCTGTTTTCTAAATGAAGATCACACCAAAACCTCAATAAATGACATATTTTCTCTCAATCATGGTTAAATATATTGTTGAACTTCAGGTCAACAAAGATTATATAACCTTAGAGATGAGCTGGTCTAAAAAAAAGTTTACTTCAATTACTGATTATAAAAGTAACCCAAGCTCACCTTAGAAAATTTGGAAAATGTGTAAGGATATAAAGAAAATAATTATGCTACCACCCAAAGATAAATGTTAGCATGTTAGTATGTTGCCTTTCAATCATTTTTTTACTGAATATATGTAAATATGTCTCTTTTGTGATTGATTTATAGACATTTTTACCCTGCATTTGTTTGTTTATTTATTTATTTATTTTTACAGAGACAGAGTCAGAAGGATATACAGGGACAGACAGACAGGAACGAAGAGAGATGAGAAGCATCAATCATTAGGTTTTCGTTGTGACACCTTAGTTGTTCACTGATTGCTTTCTCATATGTGCCTTGACCGTGGGGCTACAGCAGACTGAGTAACCCCTTGCTCAAGCCAGCAGCCTTGGGCTCAAGCTGGCCACCTCAGGGCTTCGAACCTGGGTCCTCCGCATCCCAGTCCGACATTCTATCCACTGTGCCACTGCCTGGTCAGGTAAAGTCCCTTTTCTTAAAGCAACCATCCACTGGCAGGCAGCCGAGGTGCTCTACACCTCCTTCCCATTTGATGACAAAGAATATAATAGAAAGAAACATGTAACTCAAGCATCAAGATTTAATACAATTAATCATTTTTACCGTTTCATCAAGGACATGAAGTGGAAATTTTTACGACTGCTAGCTCAGTGCAGTCACTGCCAGGGCACAGGCCCAGAAGCCAGCAGCAGTTTAGCCCATGCTTCTGCACCACTGCGGCAAGGGTCAATGCCTAAAGGCAAAAGGCAGCTGAGTGTGATCATGAAAATAAGCTTGACCTTGAAGACCCTCTGAAAGACGCTGTAGCCACTGAAGCATCCACAGAACATGCTCTGAGGACCACTGGCCCAGAGCACAGGAAAACTATACTAAAAGAACTTCAGGATGATTTTTCTTTTTATTTTTACAGTAAGTACATAAATAATCTCTCAGTGTTGAAAGGTGTTAAAAAGAAGCGTGGTTCGATTCCCGGCCAGGGCACACAGGAGAGGCGCCCATCTGCCTCTCCACCCCCCCTTCCTCTCTGTCTCTCTCTTCCCCTCCCACAGTGAGGCTCCATTGGAGCAAGGATGGCCTGGGCGCTGGGGATGGCTCCTTGGCCTCTGCCCCAGGTGCTAGAGTGGCTCTGGTCAAGGCAGAGCGATGCCCCGGAGGGGCAGAGCATCACCCCCTGGTGGGCAGAGCTTCGCCCCTGGTGGGCGTGCCAGGTGGATCCCGGTCAGGCGCATGTGGGAGTCTGTCTGACTATCTCTCCCCGTTTCCAGCTTTGGAAAAATACAAAAAATAAAAAAAATAAAATAAAATAAAAAAGAAGCGTGTTTGTTTTTATTTAAGGATCCTGAAACAATAAATAATAATCAGAGAAAACACTAATTCTACACAAAGATTGGCTCGCTTTGGCTCAGTGAGTGAAGGACGCGTTTCTAAGGCAAGGCAAAGCAAAGGCTAGCCCTCGGCCCTGGTCCTGCACAGCACACATCTGAGGAAGTCGTTTGCTGGCCAGGTTCAAAAGTTCAACTACTTTAAAACCTCAATGAACTGGAACTAAATTTATTCGACTGCTTTCGGAAACCAAGAATGACAAAATATATCACTTTTGAAAAAACAAAGTCCAAGATGCAGTTTTCTTCTATTAGGATAATAACTTAGCCGTCTGAGCAACTGAAAACTGCTTTTCAAACCAGGAAAATGAATGATTTAGTACCGTTTCAGTGATAAAATAACACCCTAGCCCTTTCCCAGTCTCTACCTGCAAATTCACTCACAAGTTGTTAAGATACAGCGGGAGGCCTCTTTGCAGTGCTTACTTACAGTCTACATGAATCACAACTATTTCTCACGTAGAGAAAAGGCATCCTCAAATAATAATGGTGATTTTAGTAATGATTTCTAAAATCCTTCTTACTATTTCCTACATAATTCAGTAACTTGCTAAGGCAGAAATCCATAATTATTATGTATATATGATGAACTTTTGAAAAAGGGACTAGGGAAAAGCTGACAGTTGTCACGTTCACTCTGGCTTGGCATAGCACCTGGCATGCTGGCAGGTATCCAGCTAGTACCTGCTGGTTGAACAAATGAATGAATAAACAAATGAATGAATGAATAAACAAACAAATGAATAAACATAGTAGATGATGACAGACGGACCAGCTGGCTCTGCAAACAGTCTGATTTCTATCTGATTCTATCGATTCAAAAAGAACTGGAGGGTACACATCTATCTAAATACTATTCTCAAATACTTAATTTTCTGAGATGCAAATAACTTCTAACAGTTCCACTACATAGGAGAGAGGGGATATGTTGTGTGACTCTATCGGATATATTAATGCACTTGTTTTCCTAAGCTTTCCCTTCTCTGGAAATATGAATAATCTTTATGATAAATGATGATTCATCAATGGAAAGAACACTACACACAGGTTAGCAAGATAAGGAGGGTGTCATCCGCCGTGATCATGATAGAGAAAGTTCATATCTGACCTTCTCTTTCTTTGCCCTAGTCGCTGGTGAAGGTAAATAAAATGAATATTTGCATTAAGATGGAGGGAGTAAGACTAAAACCAATTATTCAAAAAAAACAGATAAACCCAAAAATGCAAAGGTAGGTAAAGAATTACAGGTCTCGACATTACCACTTGGACGGGCATGCATATACACACACACACACACACACACAGCTTTAATTCCCAATTTTAATTCCCAAGCTGGATTTTAATTCATTTATTCAAATGGTGATTTGGGATAGATTAAATGTATTCTCTTCTTACAAACTAGTTTTCAAAGTTCTGGTTATGATATTAAAATGTTTGACACCCTTCAGACAAAAATGTTGCCCTAAAATGCAGTGATTTAAATAAATCATGCAATTACAAAGGTACTAATTAACCAATAATCGATGAAATATACGCAACACCTTCTCATAGCTAGAGGTTCTTTTGTAAACACTGAATAATCAGATTTAGTTTTTTTTCCTTTTAAATAGTTTTCTCTTTGCACAATTTCAGCTTATTTCCGAATAACATGTCACAGACCTACAGTTGCCTTTGACAGTCTGTTTTGATTAGAGCATGTTTTCCAGTAAATCTTTCTTATGCCGTATACCATCCATCTACCCAAAAGAGGTACAGAAAGTGAATTAGTGTCAATGCCAATTTTTATAATATGTAATTGAGTGTAACCTTCTTGGAATCATGAGTAGTTCTAACAACACATTACATAAATGCTCAAATCCCTACCCAACCCATTTCAAAACATTAAATTTCAGCTTTAAAAATAATGATTTTTAACTGCTTACCCATTACCTGTTTCTAAGAAACAACATAAAAGTGTATACCTATGTTAAAGACAGACTTTGAATACTGCTTGCCATGTTCAAGAATGAACATCATAATCCTTGCATGTTAAGACATGGTAAAATTCTGTTAATGTACAATAATAAAATGCAACACTTCTGCTCGTGTGTTGATTCAATTGTATATCAAACCTTTTTAATTTCTTTTTTACAAGAAATACAAAACATTTTTCAGAATAGCAGAACCACATGAACATATATTAAGTCTCTAACAATTTTTGGGATGTATTTAGGTCCAAATAAATAGAGAAAAGAAATAGAAAGACAACTTAAAATCACAATTCATAAACTTAACTCATATTCTAACAGGATGCTCCATAGACAAATACAAAATTAGTTTCACTGGAGCTACACAATGGGGTAAAATATTAACAGACAGGCTTTCGTTTTTTTCAAAGCAAGGAAGATGGTTTAGAGGTCACATGGAAAAGACTTTCAGAAATGCAATCATTTTCTTGAAATTAGATTTCCTGGAAATGAAGTGTCTTCTACAGGTGAAGTTGCCAAGAATTCAGAGTCAGAAGCAGACATGAGCTCTCTCTCCAGGAGCGATCAGACCCTGCACAGAGTTCCTGGTCCTTTTGCTCTCAGACCATACAGGGCATGGGGAGTAAAGGAAAAAGAATCAAGGTGGGTGGCCTTACTTTCACCTCCTGGATAGCAGGTTCCTACCAACCACAGAGATCAGTCCAAAGGATGAAATGTGTTTCTTAAATGTTAAGTTTTAACTTCCAGGTTGATATTTAACATCAGTACACTGGATTCACATCCACCAGCATCTCTTCTACGACAGGGGGGAAAAGACCTCAAAAAGCTCTAGAATGCTTCTGGCAGGTGCCCGGGCAGCATTCTCTGCCCTGCCATCGACTCCTGGCAAGAGAAGCTGATATTTTGCAGGCACGACACAGAGAGGGATAATTAGACTCTTGGGAACCAATTTTATGTTGGATTCCAACCATACCCTTAGGTGACCTGGACAAGCCTTTTTGTTCAGGGAGTCTTATCAGCATCTGTAAAATGGGGATATTTTTACAAAGTAAAATCTCTGAGAGTGTGTTTTTCTTTCTTAGTGGGAGAGCTCTAGTCAAAATGAGCAAGGGACTAATGTATAGGCACACCTCATGTCACTGTGCTCTGCTCTACTGCACTGCAAAGATGGTGCACATCTTACGAACTGAAGACAAGCCCCTCCGCCGGCACAAAGACTGCGACCTGCTTTACTGTGGTGGTCTGGCACCAAACTGGCAATACCTCTGAGGACTGCCTGTACAGAAACCCAGATACAGAGATCTCTGTTATCCTGTTTTCTTAGACATCTGTAAGAAGAAGTTTTGGGGAGTGTTTGGCAATGACTAAGGGGCTGCTGCCAGCTCTGTCGCTCAGCCCACTGACTCAATGCACGACAGAGCAAACTGGGGCAGGCATTCAAATCTGACAGCTGGCTGGAAAAAGAGAGGTAGCCACTTTTTCTTTTTTGGTAAAGAGGTGAGAATAATGTATTCCATTCTTACTCCATACCAACTATAATGATTGTCCACAGGAAGCCCCTGAAAGCCACTAATAGGAACACAGCCACAGAAAACCTGGCAGAGCCCAGCAGAGTCTATTCTCCGATCAAAATGCTTGACTTCTGCAAGTAACAAAGAAAAAAACTGCTAAGAGCAAAGGTAGCCATCTGCCAATAATTTTCAACTTTCTCCTATTCAGGCATTAGCACCTATGGGGAAGGATTAATTTTACAAGCACAGGAACCGGGAATGAATTATTGGATAACAAACCCTTAGAGAAACATGCTTCACTTACCAGGAACTTCTAAATTTACATTTTAAAGCCAACTAAATCTTTAAATGTGTATTCTAACTGTGAAATTCAAAGAACAATTACACAGAAGGCTGGGTGTTTTTTTCCCTATTATTAATGAATATGCAGTAACAGAACACTGATGCTAGAAGATCTCACAGTGACACTAAATATAGGTAGAAGTTTTCCATGTGAAATGACACTGGACCTGATTCAGGAAGCATCACAGGAAAAAAGTGGAAGGTCCACAGGTAAATCCAGGGACAGCAGAGTAACAACGGCTCACCATCCCCGTGTCCGAGGGCCATTTCAGCAAATCAAAAGTGAGCAGCAAAACCAGGGTTTAAGTCATGACACCTTAGCCCGCAGGGTGGCCAGCGTGCTAGGAAACCCTCCCCAGCCTGCACACAGCTCTTCTCTCTCACACCTGCCTCATACAAACCCCCAGAAAGTATGTGTTGTGCGTGTGCCCTCTCCGCAAAGTGAACAGGGGCCCTCCTCAGGGAAGATCGCTGCTGTCCACTGCTCCTCCTGATCAGACAGAAAGGGATGGGCTGAAATTAAAGGAAGATGGGTTTCAATGACGTCGAGAAGGCCTTCGAAGCTCTGCAGTACTGGGGTAGTGATAACGAGATGAATAGGTTTCAGGAATCCTTGAATATTATTGCTACTGAGGACCAACTTGCAGCTAACTTCCTACAGCCTGTAAACAGTGACCTGCCAAAAAAATAAGAGATCAGCAAGAACTTTGAGACACAGACACAAAGACTACTGAATAGTCACAGTTGGCGCATTCAGCTGTGTGATGCCGCAATGCATTATCGAACGCACTTTGTTGTAATTTTTTTCCTGGAGGAGTGAGGAATAGGAAGTGCCTACTTGATTATTTGAAAAAGAATGTTCTACAGGCAGAGGTTTTCCTAGCAGGCCACAGTGAAAACTATCAACAAGTATTTTCTGGGTGTCTCTTAGTGCAATGTGCTAGGCTGGATGCTATAACTGAATAAATATCCATCACTTTCCTTTCAGGCATCCAGCATGTGAGTGCATGGATCAGAGACTGGGGAGTGAAGGTTCAGATTCAGGGTAAGTAAGTTTAATGCTTGCTGGCAGCTTTGCCTCTTAAGATACACAACTGGCCCTGGCCAGTTGGCTCAGCAGTAGAATATCGGCCCAGCGTGTGAAAGTCCCAGGTTCAATTCCCAGTCAGGGCACACAGGAGAAGCAACCATCTACTTCTCCACCCCCTTTCTCTCTCTCTCACTCTCTCTTTTTCTCCTCCCACAGCCATGGCTTGAATGCTTCAAGCAAGTTGGTCCCAGGCACTGAGGATGGCTCCATGGCCTCACCTCAGGCAATAAAATAACCTAGTTATTGAGCAACAGAGCTGCGGCCCCAGATGGGCAGAGCATTGCCTGGTAAGGGGGCTTGCCAGCTGGACCCTAGTTCGGGTGATTGTGGGAGTCTGTCTCTCTGCCTCCCACCTCTCATCCTCTCACTGGAAAAAAAAAAAAAGATATACAACCAACCAACAGCCCGTTGACTATTGAAGTTCTCTGTTCACCAGCATTATGCAATATCCATAGCTCTGGAAAAGCCACAGCCATCCTCAAACCATGAAGCATAAACCAAAAAGGTTCTTCTCTGGAAACTGTCTCATTTTCTATTTGAATAACCTAAACTCAACAGCCTGAACAATAAATAAAATAATGATAACAGAATCTGTGGGATCTGCTGAAAATTAATACATACTTATTGAAATCTCTAATGCTCTATTTCTCCATGCATTACAGTTAAACCTCTGATTTCTTTTAATAACATTATTGGAAACTAGCATTATGCTGCAAAGCTCTATTATTTGGATTGTTCATAAGTGGATTTAGGGCTGCTGCTGCGTATCTGAAAGACTGCATTGTGTGCGTTCTCCCTCTCATACCGTGAGCATTCATAAAGACATTCCTACATCTCCATCTGCCCTCCTGCAGAGAGCTGAGTATGTACACCTGGGACACTTTCCCTTAAATTGCATTAATGGGTTCAAAGTAAAACACCACTCGGGTAAATTCATAAATAAATAGTGCCAGCATCTAACTTGGGGGCTATAATGCAGTGTGAGATTCACACTCGTGTTTGCCCATTATCAAATGAAGCACTCCACTGCAGAGTCATGCACGAGTCTATGGAGCGGTACCTTGTCTGACATAGACACCGCCTTGTTTTCCCATCAAATTGGGATCAGGAACGAAATCTCCTCTGTAGGCTAGAGAGGAATGCAGGTATGTTGTGTAACTCAAATATACATCAGTATATATAGGTGCTTTAAACATCCTGCCCCTTTGCATTCTATAGCAGTGAGTTTAGATAAATCTCAAATGCAATTTTAGATTTGTTTATGAGGAAAAGATTAATGTAATATATAGTGTAATATATAAGAAAGTATAGACTGACCTCATACCCGTTAAGATGGCTACTATCAAAAAACCCCAAAGAACCCAAGCTGGCAAGGATGTAGAGAAACTGTAACCTTGTGTACTGTTGGTGGGATCAGAAAATGGTGCAACCACAATGGGAAACAGTGCAAAGGTTACTCAAAAGGTTAAAAACAGAAAGAACTATCATATGACCCAGTACTCCCAATTCTGGGTATATATCCAATAGAACTGAAAGCAAAGCAATGTCTCAAAGAGATATTTGCCCATCTATGTTCACAGCAACAATATTAACAATAGTCAAGAAGAAGAATCAACCCAAGTGCACAACAAATGAATGGATAAACAAAAGATGGTATGTACATACAGTAAAACTATTATTCAACCTTTAAAAGGAAACTCTGTGAAATAGCTTATTTAATTAAAAAAGAAAGAAAAAAAAAAGCAATGAAACCACCTGAGGCCACATGGATGAACCTTGAGGACATCAAGCCAAGTGAAATAAGCCAGTCACAAAAAGATAAATACTGTATAATTCCACTTACACGAGTCAGAGTTACCGACAGTAGTCAAATTCATAGAAACAAAGTAGAATAGTGGTTACCAGAGACTTATGGGGAGGGAGAAATGGGGAGTTACTGTTTAGTAGGTGTAGCATTTCAGTTTTGAAAGAGGGAACAGTCCTGGAGACATGCTTCCCAACAATGTGAGTAAACTGAACACTACTGAACTATATATTTAAAATGGTTAAGAAGGTAAATTTTATGTGTTGTTACCACCAATAAAAAACACATAAAAAACAAATAACAAAACTCTCTGCCTCCCCCCTTCTCACTTCAGAAAAAATACAAAAAAGAAAACAAAAAATCAAATAAAAAAAATGCAGACTGAATTTTTTTTTTCTTCTAAAATTAAATTTAATGGGGTGACATTGATCAATAAGAGTCCATAGGTTTCAGGTGAATATCTCTATAGCATTTGATTATGTTGTGTGCCCATCGCCCAAAGTCAAATCATTTTCTGTCACTGATTATTTGTCCCTCTTAATGCCCCTCCCCCACCCCTGCCCACTTTACTTTTATCTATGTCCATGAGTCTCAGTTTTATATCCCATCTGTATGGGATATATATTTTGCAGATTGAAAATTTGATAAATTCAAAAAAAATCCTAAAACTCCATTTACTGCTTGAAAAGAATTACGATTTTTTTTTTCGTGTGATGGTTACTTTCTTATAAAAAGCATAAGGAAATTCCACATGCCCCTATGAAAATGGTGTCCAACAAGCACGGGGTCCCCCATGCCCACAGAATTGCTCCTCTGAGCTTTCCATAGCTAGGCTGCCATATAGTTCGTCTCTGAATTGAATCTGAATCTACATGAGAAAACACAGAACCAATAAGCACAAAAATTGAGCATTAAATGAAATTAAGTCTCTGGAAAGAGCACAGTTTGATTCTTAAAGGGAACATAGTAACCCTGTCCACCAGTGCACTGAAACCTCTGGGAGCTTTTCACAGTGGCAAGACTCCAATTGCATAATCTAGTTTGAAATTATGCTATAATTTTACATATTAAAAGAACATATGAGTAGTGTAATGCCACCCACCTCCCCATCACCCATCTGTCTTTTCCCATTCATCAATTACATACGCCTCTGATTCTCTCCTCCTCGTTACCCTGAACACTAACAAACATCCTCCAAATTGAGGAACCTTCTCTCTCTGTCTTGTTCCCTGATTAAGCCATGATATTCTAGAGCTCTACAATTCCTAGTACTCGTGGAACTTTTCTGCCCCTTCTTCCGTCCATGCCCAAATGCCTTCCTCACTCTGATCAGCTCTTCTTACCTGCTTATCTCTTCCACTTAATCTTCCAAATTAATCCAACACCCACTGGTGTTTCTCCTACAACATCTCAAAGCCACCCTGAGCCACTATTCACTTGAAAAATGAGACTGAATTACAATGTTGCTGTATGACCACCCACCTTGTTTATGGGTAGAAACTAGCTGTGTGTGGCAGCGAGAATGTCTGACCTGGAATCACAGGAGTTTTGAGCATCCCTCTGGCTTTAATCTCTGCCTCATTTCCTGTGGTTATCAAGGTCATTGGGCCTGGATTCTGGACATGAGCTTTAGAGTCAATTCTATCCCCACCTCTGTCCATCCCTAGCTCTGTGACTCCAAGGAAGTTAACTAACCACTGAGCTTCAATTGTATCAACCATAAAATGACAGAATAGTACTTGTCATGTATGCTCATGTAAGGATTAATCATGAAAATAAAGTGCTGAGGCTCCTGGCCTGGTGCAGTCACTGACAAAAGGTCACAAGGGCAGATACCAGATCCCTTAGAGAATGCACTAGCTCTAACCCTTTGGAGCTTCAACAATGTCACCACACTTTTCTGCTGAACTCCTGCACTCTGCAGAGGCCACGGAAAAGGTTGCCAGACTCGGGTGTCGGACTACAGTGGGCGCCTTCAGGACACAGTCATCAGTGCTGCATCACAAATATGGTGCTATCGAGACCAACCCCTCGTGAGCGGGTCCCACTCTCCCTATGACATTTACTGATAACATGTGTTAAGGTTACCACAAAGCTCAGAACCTTGACACGTTCAAGTCTTCAAGATAAAGAGGTAACAGTCACATAACATGCATGCTGAACATAAAAATAAATATGGGCTTACTTAAAAATAAATAAAAGGCAATGAAAACCACTTGTGACCCATGCTCCCAGCATCCCTTACTAGGCTCAGAAAGACATTTGTTCCTTAACAGTCCAGGACAAGGGCTCCAAAAGATCGGTTAAGAAAAGAAAAGAGAATATGTGCCTTTAATGTAGTAACTTTTTAAATTTTAAAATCGTGCATCAAAACACACCTGTCACCTATCAACTTAATAAGTTCCTTTACCTCCATAAATACCAGCATGGGTTGGACTGTGGGGAGCAAGGTGTACACATGAGTGTGGGTAAGTATGTAATCTCGAGCTATCCTTTGGAAGATAATTTGACAGCGTTTATCAAAAACCCTAAAAATATCTATATCGTTTAATCTGACAATTTTGCTTCTAGCAATTTACACTGTATGGTTCAATTTTCATACAAATATGTGGAAGGGAATTCATCCCAGCATTACTTATAATAAAAATGGAAAAGAACAAGAGAGAGTCGATTAAAAGTGAGATCAGCCCTGGTCAGATAGCTAGATTAATTAGAGCATCCTCCCTGAAGCACAGTGGTTTGCCGATTCAAACCCCGATCAGGTCACCTACAGGAGCAAATCAATATTTCTCTCTCTCTCTCTCTCTCTCTCTCATCTTCTCTTTCCCTGCCTCTCTTGCTAAAATCAATAAAAAAAATTTTTAAAGTGAAATCAATGACAGAGTATAAGGTAGACTATTGTATAGCCATTACATTATATTCTCTTTTATATATGTTATTAAATGGACAAGAGCAGATTATGCACTTGATCTTAGTCAAAAGGCTGAGAAGTGTTTTTTATTATATTCTTTAAAAATATTTACAAATGAAAAAGATACTCATGAAACATTAACTACAAAATAAAAAAAAAAAGATAAAAACTACACAAACTCGCATTGTGAAATTTTTCTTTTGTCTTTTTCAAACTGGCTCCAAAGAACATATATTACTTTTACACATGAACCTAGGAGAAGGTCATCTGTTTGCCTTTTACTTGCAAGTTTCTACCACTCCCTTTATCCCACAACCCTAATTTCCTTACACACACAAACCACTCTTCAACAATGTTTTCCAAGACCTCCTTCATAAACTGACTCGAAACTAATTCCTTGATTGTACAGCTGACCTGGAAAAACTCAGAAGAAAATTGTAATGCTACTCAACAAATAGTATTTCATCCAGGCTGAGTAGGTGCGAAGAAAGCTATACTTAGTAACTTTATCCTTATTTAAGTTGAAAATTAATAGCTACAATATTCAATAAAATAACAGTTTAAACCTGTACTGAAATAATGCTAAAAATAGTCACACTGCCTGTGCCAATGACTTTTCCCTGTGGGAGACTTTTCAGGTCAAACAGGAACAGTCAGGTGGAATTCCTCCCCACCATTAAGAAAAGGGGTGGAGAGCACAGAATCGATCTCTCCAAATGTATGCAAAATAAGGTCTCTTGACAACACCTCGCCCCTGGAGGCCCCAAAGTTTTCCATCAAGGTTTGCAGCCCTCTCTGTCCACTGTCACCTCCTATAATATTGAGTGATCTCTCATTACCTGCCCTCGGGGTATCCCTTCCCACAGTGCCCAGAGCAAGACTGCTAAAGAAAAAAAGAAGAAGAAAAAGCCAGCTGTTTTCATCAGCTGAAGCAAGATTAAAAATAATAACATACCATCCTGTGCAGGCATATTGGCAAGAAACAACACACAAAATAGATGAATTGTAGGAACTACTCCTTGTCTTCAGTTGATGGGCTATTGCTTAAAAGACCACCACCCAAACAAAACGGGCCCGCCCCCCAGCACTCTCCAAGCCTTCCCTGTCCACAGCCACGAACAACAAATGCCGTTGAGCACTTAAGGTGTGTGCAAGTCCAAGTGGAAATGTTCTAAGTGTAAAATATACATCAGATTTAGACAGCTTGGTGCAAAAATCTGGATCACGTTTTTTTTATACTGATTGACTTTAGTCAGACAGAGGAAGAGAGAGAAGCATTCACTTTGTTGTCCTACTTAGTTGTGTGTTCACTAGTCACCTCACTCGTTACCATTTTTATATTACATATTCTAATGACGGTATATTGGATCAAATAAAATATTTTAAAATAGCTTCGCTTATTTCTTTTGACTTCTTTTAATGTGGCTACTAGAAGACTTAAAACTGCATGTGGCTTACACGGAACCTCTAGTAGACAGAGCTGCTCTCCAACACAAGTCGTTTACTCTCTTTAGAGTGTGCATCAGCAACCGGACCTGTCCGTTCATGGGACTGACTCATTAAAGCTCCCCCGCCCACAGAACAGAAGCCCCACTAGAGCAGGGCTCTCCTGTCCAATGTACCTCGGACCAAAGGTGCACACCCCGCACCACGACGGGGAGCGGATTGCGAATGAATGTGGCCACATATCCGGGACCGGCACTCCTCAGTCTGACTTCCCACAGGCCGGCTCATCCTCTGTCTAACCTGATATTCGGGATGTGTTATCCCTTGAAAATTCATTCTCACTTTTCCTCTAACTGCCCCCATGCCCATAAGTGGGTCCGAGCACAGGCTGCTGCTGGGGGTGAGAGGGGCGTCCAGTTGCCAGCAGTCTGAGCTCAGCCATGTCAAGGCTTCTGTGGACCTCTGCTTCCAAGGAAGCAACAATAATTTTCGTTCCCATAAAACACTAACCCATGACCCTCCAACCCCATGTGGCCACTGTCTCCCTTGGTGCAGAACACGCCCCCTGTGGGGGCCATATGAGTTGTCTGTCTTCTCAAGGGGGCCCTCTCTCAGGTGTCTGTCTGGCATTGGGGAGCTCCTCTGTTCCAAAGGCCAGTGACATGAAGGGAAGCCCCTCCCTCAGGCCTGGTCTAGATGCCCCCCCACCACCACCACCACCACCAGGAAGGGCCCCAGGAGCCTCCACAGCTCTGATACTTGAGAGCTGCACACCTGCCCAGGGCCCACAGGGACGCTGAGGTCCTGGCTCATGCTCTCCGCTGCACTCTGCACAGACCCAGGCTCCCGGGCCTCTAGCTCGAGTCTGCGACAGGAAATGATGGGCCCCCTTCCCGTCCATCAGTGCTGCTCCCTAGTCAATGGCGAAGGTTACGTTGTCTGATTTTTTTTGTTGTTTGGGTTTTTGTTGTTGCTAGTTTTTTGACCGCTATTGAACTGAGACAATTACGAATTGGATTTGGGTGCCGCTGCGGATTGTGTGTAGCTTGGAGAAACACGTCAATGAGGTCATGAAAGCCGGTGCCTGAGTTGCAGAGAGGGTCCCACAGATGGAGTGAAGGAACTAACCGGAAGCTGGGGTTGGCTAGGATGGACCACCTGCCATTATCCCTCAGCTTCTCACTCTCCAGACCGTCTTTGCACCTTCCTCTTCTATGCATCACCTGTTACAATGCCGAACAAAACCAAACCAGCAGTTCATCTTCCTCTATCCAGACAGAGGACAAAGTGAAAGTCGAGACCCAGGCTTGCTGAGGGTGACCTCTACCTCTTCTCTTGGCTCCCCAGGCTTCAAGCCCATTGGCCCACATTCGCAGTTACCCCCGTTTCCCACTAGCGGTTGTCATTCCCACTGCAAACCAATACTGAATATTTATTTTCCACCATGTCCCTTCTCCTTCTCCAAGGACATGCCTAACAGCCATGGAAGTGCCTTTCTCTCCCTGGTCCAGGGTGTGGGCTGTTGGCCCACATCTTGTAGGCTCCAGGAATTGGAATGTGTACACAATCCTCCCAGAGTGCTCCAGGGGTGGCCCTTCACTTTCAAGGACACATGTTTAGATGTAGCAAAGTCATTCTCTGGTGTATGGTGGCAATCAGCAACATTCTGACTACTTGCATCGGCCTGCACTGCCTTTTATTTACAAATTCTAAAGCATGATCACAAAATTAAACCACAGCTATTAAGAAAATGCAAACGTCGGGTCTGCTTATGGCTCTAAGTCACCAAGCTCACACCAGCACATCCCACGGTGAGGAGAACCCGGCTAACAGCTCGCTGGTCTGCACGGCCCCTCCGCACACTAATCAGCCTGCCCGTAAATGCAAGCAGAATAAAGGCACTTTTTCAATGACAGCGCCCACGAGGCAAAGGAAATAATAAGTGCGGCTGTTACAAAACCACAGAGGAATTGTAAAAGCAAGAGCCCCAAATATGGTGAAGTCGAAAGTGTTTCAAAGGGAAAGTCAACTGTTCTTTGAAATACTGTACCTCTTCCCTGTTGAAATTCTAGGCACGGACACAGCGGAGGGGTGTCTGTGCGGGCAGCTCAGCTGACACGCTAGCTTCTCAATGAAGCGATTTCTCATTGTTCCAGGTTATTGGGGTTTTTTTAAAGTAATTTTCCCACTTTGTACTCTCAAAGCACTGTGTTCCTTGGTAAGGCCCCTTCTAATGGTGTATCTTATTCCCTTCCCAGGACTGAAATACTCAGGGCAGGCACAACCTCCATGTCCACAGTCTACTTTCCAATCATCTGGCACCAGCGTGTGTCCATGTGTGTATGTGTGCATGTGCACACGTGTGTGTACATAGAGAAAGGCATGGATAGAGCAAGAATGTCAAGCAGTCAATAGTCAGCAGGCCCAGATGATCACTGCACTCACTGTTCTCTCATATTTTCTGTCAGTCTTTCAAAATAAAATGAAATTTTTTAAGTAAAAGAACACATAGTAGGAATGCTGGTTGTCAAAGAAAGGAAGTGTTCTAGTTGGATGACTACATGAACATTTAATAGGGACAAAAAGGACTATAGGGATTTTTTTTTTTTTTTTTTTTTTTTTATTCAATAAGTGTGGATGCTCCTGCCGCCAGGCACTGGGGTAGACAAAGAATAAGAAACAACAAACCAGCCTTTGTCCCAACCCAGGGACCCTCAGTCCCCAGGGAGAAGCAGATGACCAGAAGCAGTCATGCCCCAAGCACTCTGACGGGGGCTGCGTAAGGAGGGGAGGGAAGCAGCCTTCTTCTCTTGGGTAGGAACACAGAGCCAAGGGACATTCAAGGAGCACATCACAACCAATTAATAGTCGCAGAACAAACGAATGACAGAGGATGTGAAAGCTGAACAGAGCCTCGAAGCACCCAGCAGGATCTGGCCCTGTGTGGGGCAAGGTGAGCTCCCTGCAAGGCTGAAATAATCAAACACGGAAGGGACGGACAGTTCCCCTCCCACCACGGCTCTGAAAGCTCCATGCCAGCACCCCCACCACTCAGATGACTGCTGCGCTGCAAGAATTTTTAAAACGTGCAATACCTGACTCTTTAGTCAGGGGCCCTGACCTCTTTTCCCTTAGATTGTCAAATAAAAAAATTAAAAAATGACCTCAGACCAGCCTCCCTTTCCAAAGCAGGGGTGGTGGAACTGCCTACACCCTCCCTCCTGCTTGAAGGCTCAGGGCGTCCTGTCCCCTTAGAGAATAAGTCTCTGATGGCTTTGCTAGCTCAAACAGTTCAGGAGCCCACAGAAGCCCCATAAAACTCCTTTGGAGACCCCACTCAACACAGGTCTTCTGAAGAAGCAGTGGCTAACGTAGGACCCTGACAGGATCAAAGGCGGGATTTCTTGCCCTGGCCAGATAGCTTGGTTGGTTAGAGTGTCACCGTCAAGCAGAGGGGTTGCCAGCTCAATTCCTGGTTGCGGCACATTCAGAAAGAGATCGAAGTTCCTATCTCTGTCTTTCACCCTAAAATCAATAAAATAAACATTAAAAAAAAAGATGGGATTCCTCAACATTATAATCACAGGGGTATTCTAAAAATCAAAGTTCACAGCACATGCCTCCACCTTCCACAAAATCACTGCACATGCTGTTGACAACCCCGGGAGAGAAGCACATCTGTGGGAACAGTCTGGTTTCCCCCTCACCAGGATACAAAGCCGTGTTCCTTAAACAAAAGGCTGAGTGGGAGCCAACCCAATGCTTTCCCTTTCTCTCCTCCCATTGGCGCTTTGTGGGCTCAGGGAGAACGATTTCTTTTGAGAATGATTTCTTATAAACCGATTTTGGCTTTTGGAGCCGAAGGAGACTGGGAAAGCACGACTACGAACATGCACGCCGACGTCACGACCAATGCATCCCAGAATACAGGGATACGTAGCTACCTTGCGAAATGGCTCACCGTCTGTGATTTCATGTTGTTCCAAGCAATTTATTTTCACTTGGATAATTGACAAATGGATAAGCCCCTGTTTGTGTGCACCCTACATAAGTAAGCTCCTTACATCTCTGGCTTTCTCCAGAAGAACATTAAGACTATACATAAAAATGAACTGTAGGGCCAGTAATTTTCAGCCCAAGTCAAACAGATGACTGCTTTCCAACCAATCAGCCTCATTACCGAAGGTGGTCCTCTTTGCACCTTGGCCAGCATATGAGAAGAAATGGTTACGTGTTGCAAACAGGACAAGAGCATCACAAAGCACACCTAGTCACTGTCAACCACCCCGGCTCCGAATGACGATGACATTAACAATGACAATAAGAGATGTTGTTGACAATGGTGCTGGCTGCCATTTCCTGAGGATCTGGCAGGAATCAGATACGACCTTTGTTTTTTTCCCCCCACATATGTTCTCTCCATCCCTCAACAATAACCCTTCTGCACAGAGGTGCCCTTCTGCAGAGAGGGATACTGAGGGCAGAAGTCACACAGGTGGTGGAGCTGGAGGACGCCCTTCCCAAAAGTCTAACCAAGTCAGCAATAACCCTCCCATTCACGGGGCTGTAGGAGGGGGTCGCAGACCAGCCTCTGAGGAGACACAGACTCCGCAGTGAGCCATAGTCCCTCCTCCTTCCCTTCTGGCCAGCCTTCTTATGTAAGTGAACTTCAATTCCACCAACATTTACCTAAGCACCTTGTATGCATGAAGCCTTCTGATGGATGTCGCGGGAAGATATGAGAAAAAGAAAATGGGCATTTAACTCAAGTTAACCTCACAGCTGTACGTTGAACAGAAAAAGGCCACACTATGTTAGACAGTTGTAACACCTGATGCTGTTTCCTGAATAAAATCGTGGGTCATCATCAATGGCTTAATGAGCTTTTCACCATTTCCCAGAACTATATGTGTTTCTTTCCTAGTGATGTCATCCATTTGATAGTAAATAAAATATCCTTTGGTAATTCGTACCAGGTCTTAAAATTAAACAGAAAATGATGTCACCCACCGGTGCTGCAAATGGCAGAGTGGAAAAGGTGAGACAGGGCTCTGAAGTCCGATGCCTTCCAGCACATTCTCTCTAACTGTGAGACCCTGGGCAAGTCACCGACACTCCCTTGCCCTCAAGTCCCTTGTGGGCACCATGCGGCTACCCACAGTGCAGGTACAGATGAACCTGAGGAGCCTGTGGACCCCTTAACTTGCATGCACTTTTGTGTGTGTGTATATAAATATACTGTATGCTTTGTTCTAGAGAGAGAGTCACAGTTTTCTCCAAATTCTGCAAGAGAACTGTGACCAATAAGAGGTTAATATCACTGAGTACAATTTCTCTAAGGTCTAATCTGTTTCCAAAAGTCTTTGAGTCTACAGAAAATTTAAAAAAAAATTAAAGAATGTCTACAATTCCAAAAAAAGCTAAAACCTCTCTCCCCTTCTCCATTGCACTCCACAGCCTCAACAGGTCATGATGCTATCAAGGACATGCCCAGACCCAATTAATCGGGACCTCCGATTAATTTGCATGCCCTCCTGCATGAGGGTCACCTCCCATTCTTCAAGCTCAGACACAGGTCTTCTCCTCCACATCCTTAAACCTGAGATTCCTATTTCAAGAGAAGACTGACTGAAGCTCCACACCAAGAAAGGAAACAGCCAACGAGGGAGCAAAGGCCTAGACACCTTGGAGTAGGAGCCGTTGGGAAAAGAGCCAAGGACAACAAAATTAGAGCTGAGCGTTGTGGGGGGAAATGTTCCCACCTGAGACAAAGTGACAAGCCGTCTGGAATCAGCAGAACGGGCTGGCCGTGCTCTAAGTGCCATGTCACAGCTTTCTCTAACTTCCTGTGCACCCCCGCCCAGCTCCTGAGCTCCTTCTTGATGAGCTGCTATGATGGCTGGGGTCCCCCATGGGGCAAGCAGGAGGGAATTAGGAGCCCCACTGCTTAAAGGGAACCAGGGGACTTGGGGGGACATGCTGAGGGATGCTTACAAAATAAACTGCAGCAAGGCCTGTGTTCTTTGCTAAAACCCATTTTACCAATGGTCCTTCCTTCTTGGGCCTGCAGGAAAGCCAAAAGGAATGGCCTCTTTGGGCCATCAGGAGTCTCTACAAGAAGAAAGGTATTACCAACTCCAGGACACAGGAGCTCTCCCAGGATGCCAGGTCTTTCCAGGGCTTTGCCAAAAGCCCCTCGGCTGTCTCTCATTCTGTCCTCTATCCCTTTAGTTTTCCCTTACAGTGAGAATGGCCAACTATTAGACATGACTTGACCCGGTGACAGATAACAAGGCCTGTCTCACCGGGTACTGCATGCACCATCTCAATTTCTCTGTCCACACGGCCACCAGATTTCACTCATCAGCAGAGACAGTGCCTCTCACCGTAGCCTAGCATCTTGCTTGCGTCTGCCCTCCAGCCCTGCCCAAAGAAAAGGACAACGAATCAAAGAATGTTTTCCTGTTTTACCATGAGCGATGTCAATCATCCCAATGTGCAACATTTCATTGGGCAGGACTTAGCTGCTCGTATACAAATATCAAGCAATACTGAACACGAAGGAAGTAACCTTTACTCTTAGTCAAGCACATTGTACTGAAACAATGAGGGAGAAAATTTCAACCACAAGTCCAAGAACCATTGATTTTCTTCATATTTTCACTTCCTCCACGGAGAATCATACAATGTTTGGATTATCACCCCAGCACTTCACAAGAAATGTCACTATGTACTCAAAACAAGAGATAAGTAAAAGGAAGTAATGAAGGAACTTGTTTGCTTCCAAGCCTTATGTTAATAAAAAAAAATAAAAAAATTAAGAAAAACCCACTACGCTCTTTAAAGCTCAGAAGTTTAATTATTATTAAAAGAGCAACTTGGTGCAACACTGGGTCCAGTAATACCCACCACAATTGGAATTCACATTTTTTAAAAGAGCACTTGGTGCAACACTGGGTCCAGTAATACCCACCACAATTGGAATTCACATTTTTTTAAACCAGCAAGTCTGAGTTTAGAAATTTACTCCACTAATATACTGTCAAGTGCGCACACACAAATGCAGTCAGAAGTAGCGCTAACACTCAGGGAGCACTCCCCACGTCCCAGGCACCTTGTGCATTAGCTGTTTTACTCCTTGTGACCGCCCTATGAGGTAGCATTGCTACCACCCTATTTTACAGAGGAGAAACCAAAGGACCAGAAAGGGAAAGCAATGTGTTCAAAGTCAGGGAGCTAGCAGCGGGTAGAGGCAGGATTCAAACTCAGACAGTCTGAAGAGCTGAAGGAGAGAAAAAGAATCCTTTCCAAACACAAACATTTAAAGAACAGTATTTGCAAAACTGGGAGTGGTTTCCTGAAGAACAAAAATGTAGGAAACATTATAAAATGGTAGATGCTTTACTCTAAAAAGGACTCAATCTCCAGAAACCAGAGTGTTTATTCTGTTCCTCACATTTGAAACTCAACTAGAAAACTATGAAAAAGGCCTTGCTTTTGACAAGTTTCTGAAGCCCTGTTCTAAGACCAATCACTCTTCCATGAAACAGTTTTACCACTGAAAAAGTAATATAATTGGAGATTTTGTTTCTAATCAATGCTTCAAAATCAAGCACATCATAGTCAAGAACAACAGCCCATCAAAGGCAACATTCACCTATACCCCTCTGAAATCATTATAATAGAAAATTATACTCTAAGTCCTAGAGTATGGGCATAAATTTACTGACTCATGTTTAGTACACATTTATGAGCCATTTTGTATGTCAAACAGATATACTCTGTCTATGAAATGCCAAAGAGTGCTAAGTGCCCATAAAATGTATAAATAATCAACAATAGGAAAGTATAAACGGAACCCAAATTTCTACCTAAATATACTTTAATTAACTTCAATCAGTTCACCAAAACATATTTACTTTCTCGAAATTTGACAGGATTTCCCATGCTGCTTGAAATGATTCTGATTCTTTTTAACAGTCCTCCAAGACAGTCGAAACTACCACCATTCATTTTCTTAATTTCTCAGGAGGCATCGCAGGCCTCATTCTACTGACCCTGTTGAGTAGGCACAGATGGTTGTGTGAAGACTCTGATGCTAGTGAGGACAATTATAAACATACTGTGTCTTTCAAAAAGAGCACATCAGAAGGATTACCAATAAAAAATAAAATACCACTTTTTGCCTATTTAATTAACACAAAAATATTTTTTTCTAACAAAATTGATGTTTTATGTTGACAAGAACATAGGCAAACAAGAAGGCCATTCATTGCCGAGGACTTTCTGAAATTAAGACTATGCCTTTGGAAAGCAATTTGGAAATATATGTCAAGAACCATCCAAAAAAATCCACCCCTTAGAAAAACATGAACACTTGTCAATCCTACCCTTAGAAAATAATTGGAAATTCAGAAAAGCCAAATGCACAAAGTTGTTCATTACAGGTCCTTCAGAAGAGCAGTAATTTGAATAGTCATAGTAAAGAAACATGAGGAACACAGTCTGGAAGACTATGTAGTAACCCTCTTAACGAGGATGTCCTGCCTAGTGAAAAGACCTAGATAATGAAAACTATGTGCACCATTAAATAGATACGCACATACATTAATGAAAGAAAATCAACCCACATAACACAAACTAGAGGTGGGATTGCTGCATGTTAGAGTGGAATTATGACAGGATTTCCTAACCTCAGCACTGCCGGTATTTGGGACTGGGTTGTCCTCTTTTGGAGTATTGGCGGGGTCTGTCCTATGCATGTTAGAGGTCAAGCAGCACCCCTGATCTTGATCCATGAGATGCCACAGCACCTCCACCACCCATTAGGACAACCAAAACTGTCTCCAGACAGTGCCAAATGTCCCTGAGCTTATAGGATTTTTAAAATAAAAAATGGTAATAGCAGAAGCCAACATTTAGCTCCTCTACAGTCAAAGCCTAAAGCCTGCAGCTTACTACATCCAGTCTGGAACACAGGACTGGCGGGAGTCCCAACCTCAGCCGTGGCCTTTCCCTCCACAGCAGCCCACCCCAGAAGCTGCCCGGAAGGCCTGCCCTTAGAAGGACACCAGGATTTTTTCCACCAAAGAAGCTCTCCCAGCACAACCCTTCTTGCTCCACGAGCCTCCCCTCCTACAAAACTCATCCACCTTTGAAACGGTTCATCATGAAAAGCAGAAGAGGGAGACAAGAAACTCCACCACCGTTTTCCTAACGTTTGCTGTTCTGCCGCTTGGCCATCTTCAGAACCTCACTCTCCAGAGAGAAACCATGAAACACACAATCACATCACTAGTACAGATTTCAAGAGAAGCTTCAAAAACCCTTCCCTAATGACTACAGAGCTCTACAACCACCAAAGAGCATCTGTGCCCCATGTGGTTGCTTTTGCATTGACAGATCAGAAAGAAATCACAGGATGACTTAAAAATGACCAAACAAGCTAAACTACGTCTTAGGATCCAGAGAGTGAAGCAGTGATTTATAAACTGTAAGAGAAGGGGAGACAGTCTTTAATATCTTGTACTTTATTTAACTTTATCCACTGGCAAATACACATCTATTCTGCTGCCCATGCTAATGATACCTAATGGTAAGTCCTTGTGATGGAGTGTACAATGAAGTTCAAATTGGCCTCAATTTCTTTGGCAACCTTATTGCCCAATTCCCCACTCCCATTCCCACTCCCACCCCCGCAAATGTAAACTTCATGGTCCTCCTTCTCGCGCTCCTTCCTGGGGCTCAGGCCTACCTGGCTAGAAGATGACAGTCGATTCATCCCCTGCAAGCTTCCACCTGATGCATTAATTATTTCTACAGATCACACCCCCAACACACCCTTTCTACGCCCCTAAACTGGGAACTCCCTGAAGACAGGGCTGAAACCCCAAACCATAATGCTGACTTGTAATTGGCCTAAAGCCATCTCCAAAGAGTCCTATGAGTTCCTCTCACAAATTTACGACTTACGTTTGGGCTGTGAGACAAAGAACACATTGGTAAAGAATTCTTTCCTGAAGATTCTTTGTAAGGAACAAACAGATTCTACAACAGGCGGCACTTCTGCCTGTTGCTTTGCCTCTGTCATCAGCGCCATTCATAAAAGCCCCAGCAACATGTCATCCAGTGAGATGTAAGGAAGGACTAGTTACCTGACATTAATTCATCCTCTCATCTGGTTCTACAATGGCTCTTCTGAACCTAGGTTATAACTAAGTAAAAAAATGTTATAAATAAGAGAAATGTTATTAGATTATCTGATTAAATTATTCATAAAAATATTAACTATTCCTTCACTGAGGGCAAAATTAACTATTAACATATATTTACACAATAATTCAGAACAGTATAGTAGTATTTAACACTCAAGTTAAAAGTACAAATTATGCTGCTGGCTTAACTATATACCAGAAATATTTTTTAAATAAATGATATATTTAATAATAAGCACTTAAGCATTTACTAAACATTAGGTCCTTTTGATATGTAAACTAATATAATCCTCACAACCCCATAAGGTTATGTACTATTAATTTCCCACTTTTTTTTTTAAGATTTTATTTATTCATTATAGAGAAGGGAGAGAGAGAGAGAGAGAGAGAGAGAGAAAGAGAGAGAGGGAGAAGGGGAGGAGCAAGAAGCATCAACTCCCATATGTGCCTTGACCAGGCAAGCCCAGGGTTTTGAACTGGCAACCTCAGTGTTTCCAGGTTGATGCTTTATCCACTGTGCCACCACAGGTCAGGCCTAATTTCCCACTTTTTAAAAAAGTAATTATAAGCAACTTGAGTAGATATACCTACTCTCTCCTTGATTAGAACTATGTGGTATATTTACATATCTAAAGAGTATGGGCAGAAACTAAGTCACACTCTCTCAAGTCTCTCCCATAACGTCAAACACAATATTTAAAAACAAGATTCCATATGAAGCAACCCACATGAAGCTGACAGTCTTATGTCTGTAATAGGTATTTCTTGAGATGCTCACTGGGGGCAGTGTCAAAACACATCCTAAATTGGATCTTGCCTTAGTAATCAGCCAATTTTGACTAAAAGTCAATTGAGACTGGGGCATTTATTTATTCCTTCAAAAAACAAGACATAATTTTGGTATCCTGTGACTTAGTAAGTTCAACAACTGGACAGAGCAGAGAAACAATCCTTTTTAGAAAAAACTTTTTTCTTTTTTTTAATCCATTATAGACTTCAATAACCCTAACCAAAACATTACTTTTAACAACAACAAAGAAAGTTAGAAAAGCCTCAAAAACTTAACTCAGAAGGGAGCATAAGAACTAAGGATAATAGATAACACTATAAAATTCTTAGAAGAAAACCAAGAAGTAAATCTTCCTGACCTTGCATTTGGCAATGGTTGCTTATATGATGCTGAAAGCATAATCAGCCAAAGAAAAAAATGCATGAATTAAACTTCATCACAATTAAAAATGTTTGGTGCTTCAGTAAGAAAGTGAAAACACAACCCATAGAATGGGAGGAAACATATACAATTATAATAAGGAGGTTGTATGCCTAATAAGCATGAAAAGATGCTCAACAACATTAGCCATTAGGAAAATAAAAACCAAGCCTGGCTCGACTGTTTAAGAGCGGCCTCGGGCACTGAGGATAGCTTGGTTGGTCGGAGCGCATCAGCCTTAGATGCTAAAAATAGCTCAGTACTACAGCATCAGCCCCAGACAGGTGTTGCCAGGTGGATCCCAGTTGGGGAGTATGCAGAAGTCTTGTCTCACTATCTCCTCTTCTCTCACTTAAAAACAAACAAAATTAAAAAAATAAAAACAAAATAACCAAAGCCACAAGACATTGCTTCACATCTGCCAAGATGACTAAATAAAAAAGACAAGCACTAACAAGTGTTGGCAAGGATGTGGAGAAACTGGAACCCTTCCTTGCTGTGAAGATCGTAAAGTAGGGCAGCATCTTTGGCAAATAGCTTGGCAGATCATTGAAATGTTAAACATAGACATAACATGACCAGCAGTTTCAGTCTGAGGCATATGCTAGGGGAAATGAAAAACACATCCAACACAAAAACTCGTACATGAATGTTCACAGCAGCATTATTGCCAATAGTCAAAAAGTGAAAACAACCCAAATGCTACCAACTGATGCATGGTAAGCAAGTTATGGTATATCCATACAATGAAATATTGTGGAGCTATAAAAAGGAGTGAAGTACTGACATATGCCAGAACACGGACGAACCTTGCAATGTGCCAGACACAAAAGGCCACATGGTATATGATTCCATTTACATGAAATGTCCAGAATAGGCAAATCCAAAGAGACAGAAAGTAGGTTCATGGTTACCCGGACTTGGAGAGAGGGAGACTGGGAAGGGAATGCCTTTAAGTGTGGGCTTCTTTCTAGAATGACAAAAATACTCTAAAATTAGGTGGTGTAGATAGTTACACACAATCTTGTGACTACTAAAAACCACTAAATTGTACATTTTAATGAGTGAATTTTATATCAAGTGAATATATCAATAAATCTACTTAAAATGGCATATGTGGCAGAGCAAAAATAAAAGTTAGAAAAACCTCCACATTAAAATACGTTGTGTGCAACTGTGTCCATTGGTGATTCTTAACTTTCCCTTCCATTTCTTCACACGGAACAGTGATATCGGTAATAAGAGAAATAAGCAGCTGTGTACCTGGGTTCTACATCAGCTCAGCCACTGGTGGGCCCAGGACAAGGTCCCATTCCTAGGCTCAGGTTTCTGAGTGGCCAAGAGGGTAAGAGTATTGAGAGTACTCTAAAACCCGAGGCTTGGAGACTGTAGCAGGCAAGATCCTTTACAGAATCTATACTTGCCAACACATGGAAGCAACCAAGATGGCCTTCAGTGGGCGAAGGAAAAACAACCTGCAGTGCCTCCAGATAAGGGAATATTACTCAGTCCTGAAAAGAAATGACTTATCCAGCCATGAAAAGACATGGAGGAACCTTGTATGCATATAATAAAGTGAAAGAAGCCAATCTGAAAAGGCTATCTGCTATATGACTCCAACTCTATATCCCTCTGGGAAAAACAAAGGCATGGAGACAGTAAAAATTCAGGGATTTCCCAGGGGTGGCAGGGTTAGGGATGGGTAGGTGAAGCCCAGAGGATTTTTAGGACAGTGAAAATGCTCTCTACATTGTAATTACAAATAGATGCCATTATACCATATTTCCCCATGTATAAGACACTCCCATGTATAAGAAGCACCTTAATTTGGGGTCCTGAAATTTAAAAAAATGTCCCAGTAAGCCTAGGTTGCAGATTCGAGGGTTCAATCTCCGTCAGGACACATACAAGGAACTAATGAATGTGTAAATAAGTGGAACAACAAAACAACAAATCGATGTGTCTCTCTCCTCCCACCCCATTCCTCTCTCTAAAATCAATCAATTTTTTTTTAAAGTCCAGGTATTGGGGATCAACTCTTTACAAATGGTTGAACTTAAACAGCAAAACTGGCTTGGTGTGTTTTCAGCACCGTCTCTGTCTCCATCACATAGAGCTTCTCTGCCTCCCTGTGCCATCTGAGCCGGCAGAGAGGGGCCTCAGCTTACCTGTCCAGTGTGCACTCAGAGTTTCTGCACACACTCCACGCGGGCACTATGCAGGGAGTGAGTATTCACACGAGAGCAGGTCCATTTGACTTGCTAGCTGAATTCAGGGGCTGTCTAGCAATGGATGGTTCGCCCTCCATAATGAACGGGTCATAATGGACCCACTCTCCATTTCCCTCTCTCCCACACCCCCAGGACAGTTCATCAGACTTGTGTTCTTACACTGGAGACCCACCTGTTCCCTCCTGCTCCCTATGCCAGCCTCACTCACGTTTATCTCCTTTGTCTCTGTATCCATCCTACTGTGCCAGGGCTGCTTCCCACACCTGAGTGTGTGTCCATGTCACCAGGAGGGCTTGCTGAAATCGACTCCTGAGCCCCAGCCCTGAGATTCTGACTCAGCAGGTTCCAGTGGACCCTGAACTGACATTTCCAGCAAGCTGAGGCTGTCTGCCTGGAATGTGCCCTGAGGGGAGCTGGGATATAGCACATGCCTAGCATGCAGAAGGAAGTCGATAAATATGTACTGAGTAAATAATGGACTCTTTACCTAGATCATAAATCATGTTTTACAAGTGCCCCTCACTGTACCCCCGTGATCTCCGCTGATCTTTACAACTTGACACATTAGCAAGCAAGGTACCAGCTTCCCCTGCTTTACAGCTGTCTGAGAGACCGAGGCTTATAAGGATTAAGCAATGTGCCCACTCCATATGGTCCAGATGGGCAGGGCTACCCTGAGAAGCCAGGGACTGTGAGGTTCCCACTAGAGCTACCCTGAGCCTCTGTAGCTTTATACGTTTCTCTTCATTGCATCTGTTTCTCCCCAGTTTAGCATTTCCCTGGTAGATGGCCTCAGTGGTAAAGCAAGAACAGAAAAAACAAAACTGACTCTTAAAAAAGGTAGAAAACACACACACATACACACAGTGCCCCAAAAGCTCTAATAACACACGACCTGCTAAAGGAATGTGTGGCTTACACAGAAATTTGGGACACAATATAAGTGGGATGCTATCCTGGCTTCACCCAGGGGTCCTCAGCTAACAGGACAACATGCAGAAAGATGAGAAGACCAGCTAGGAGCAGCCCTGTCTCCATTTCTGAAAAAGCAGACCAGGTGAACCATCTATCACTAGGCAGCCCCTGAATCATTACCTGCCTTCAGCTAGCAAGTCAAATGCAAAAGCAGCCTGTGTATAAAGCCAGTGCCCTTCAAGTCTTCAAACTTGGGTG
Source organism: Saccopteryx leptura (assembly GCF_036850995.1). Classification (NCBI taxonomy): domain Eukaryota; kingdom Metazoa; phylum Chordata; class Mammalia; order Chiroptera; family Emballonuridae; genus Saccopteryx; species Saccopteryx leptura. Next base: position 165,232,650 of record NC_089507.1, read on the forward strand.
TTTCCAGGTGACAGGGAATAAATATTCATGAACCAGACCTAGGAACTTCCTTTTCCTCAAATGCCTCTACCTACAACTGGAATGATTTCTAATTCAACTCTGCTCATTCTCTTTTCCTCCATGCCAAATCCTCCCAGAACTTCTGGTGCCCAGAAATCCTCTGCAGCTTACACAGGTAAGATGGTCAAGTCTTCCATTAGATGGTAAAGACCTCCATGAAACCAATGACTGCCTCGAGGCCACATACCACATACAGAAATAAAGATTCAACATAGGAAGGATGCAACACACCTCACAGGTGTGGGGCACTGAGCAGACACACAGTTACACGGCAGGTGTAATGACGTCATTACTTTCCTGTCCTCAAGACTGGGATCTCAGACCCGGAAATCCAGCTTCCTGTATGCAATGTCCACCAAAACTTGTCTGCTTGCTGAACTAATTCAGGAGCTGAGGTGCAGACTGGACTGGAGCAGAGGAAGGAAATGAGATAGCAGAGGCTCCTCGAGGCTGGATGGGTACCATGGTAACGCATGTGCAAGTGGCCACGCGAAGAGCAGAGAAGACCAAGGCATTATGTGCACGACTTGACAGCACTAAGCCTGGGAGAGGAGAGGCAGGCCTTTGATAGTCTCTCATGAGGGCACTCCTCCAAAGGGGATGCCATAGCCACCAAAGCACTCTGCACCACAGGAGGTGACAAGGCGAAGCCCAGGGGTGAGGAAGCTGGGCCCACTGGCGAGAGCTGGAGGTGGCGGCAAAGGATTAGCTGGGAAAGCCCCAGGAGAAAGCAGAGTGGGCTGGGATGCAGGCCTTCCCCAGGTGGCACAGGTGGGGCAAAGCCCTCCCCTGCAGAGCCCCCACATGGCCATCCTCTGCCCCCAGACACAGATCTGGCAGCACCAGCAAGGGGAGCCCTCTCCCCATGAGGAGAGAAGACATCCACCCAACCAGGAGGGGGAAGGCAGGAGATGGCCCAGCCCCACCCACCTCTGGAAATGAAGCAGACAACCTTATAACTCTAAGGGCAGTTTACAGCCTGGGGTGAACCAATTAGATGCTAAAAACCTGAAGACCATTTAATCTGGCTTCTCACCTCACCCAAGCCCTGAGTATTTGACCTCACAAACCAAGAGATAATCCGCCCAGAAGATGGGATGGGAAGTGATAATGAAATCAGGAGGAGGGATTTCAATGGCACCTTCCCTACAGCGGTTAATTAGTTTAGCTTCTCTGTGATGGTCTCCATGTAAATCCCCAAGTGGCAAAAGCCATCCCAATAATCAACTTTACACATTTAGAAAGCCATTAGGATTATCAGTTGGTTTACTTAGTAACTGGTGCTTGGGGGGGGGGGGGGGTATGACCTCAAAGAAGCAGGAAAAATAAAATCACCTTATTCCTACCACTCAAATACTGGGGACATTTTGGTATACATGCTCAGCCTGGGACTCTCAGATTCAAAACCCCCTGGCTCATTCAGCTTGAGTGCGGGGTCACTGGCTTCAGTGTGGGACCATCAACAGGATCCCATGGTCACTGGCTTCAGCCAGGGGTTACTGGCTTGGCTGAAGCTCCTGGTCAAGGCACGTATGAGAAGTAACCGATGAACAAGTAAAGTGCTGCAACTACGAGTTGATACTTCTCATCTCTCTCCCTTCCTGTCTGTTTGCCTGTCTTTCTCTCTCACAAACAAACAAACAAACAAACAAACAAAAATGTGTGCCTATCGATGTAGGAGAAGTCTCATATGACAGTTCAAGCACAGAGCTTTGGTAGTCACTTATAGGCTGTCTGACCATGGGCAAATCACTGTCCCTCTCTGGGCCACTTGTCCATCAGAAAATAGGGATAACACAGCAAACTCATCAGTGTGGTGTAAGGATGAAAGGAGAGGATACATTTCAGCTGTCTGCCACACAGTAGGACTCAGTAAGCATGAAGCCCCACTGCTACCTATGTGCATAATGTTTTCATTTGTCCATATCTCAAACGTATTTTCATGACCTCAGATAGAGCTCTACATTTTCAGTTAGTAGCTGTATGCATGGGCCATAAACTAGTCTATCTCTCTCTGCTGCCCTTTGATACCGCTGCTCATTCTGCTGGAAGATAACAGTGATGAGCACTCCAGGCCATCCAGCTTGGCTCATCCATCTAGTCCACCGCTTAAGAAAACTCCAGGTAGAACTGCTGAGAAAAAATATTTATTCATGTAGTTATACAGCCCTTTGCTTTAAAAAAAAGAAAAGAAAAAGGCAAAACGTAAGGACTGCAGAATGTGTTAGTAATACATTGAACATCAAATAAAAAATGTCACCAAGATTCAGCCAAGAGTAGAAGTTTCTTAAATCTTGTGTAACTGAGATTATCACCTCCCAGGAAAGTGTTTGTAAATGTATCACTGCTTCCTTTTTAAAGAGTCATCAGTGCTAGACATCTATGAATTTGGCTCTGAAATTGTTTTCTTAATAAGCGGACTCAGAGTAGGTCTATCCATTTCTATGTGAAACACACACACACACACACACACACACACACACACACACACACACGGCTTCAGTTAGAGTTTCTAATTTTCCAATTGCCAAGGAGCTATCAGTGTGTGTGAGCCTACACGCTGGACTGAAAACTGTTTTCTCCACATCTGGTCCACAGACTGCCTGTGTCAGTGCAGATTCCTGGGTCCCACCCAGAGAAACCAAGTCAGAATCACAGAAGCTAGTGATGCATTTTTAAACGAGCCCCCCCCCCCCTCAGATCCTTAAACAGTAAGACACAGCAGGTGCTATCTTCCTATGATACATAAATAATTACTGATGCTCCCCCCTCCACTAGCCTCTATTCACATTTTACATCCTTCCAATTGCAGCTCTTAGATACAGCCTTGTACACTCCTATGCTTAGTTTAAATACTAAGTACTTTTACATTCTCAAATTTAACAAAAAAGTATTAGATATCTATTAGGTACCAGGCCTTAGGCAGGAAATTGCAAGTAACTGTCTTGTGCCCAGAGACATTTTTAAGGAGAAAATCTACCATCTGGTGTTTAGGTAAGATTGCCAGATGTCACACAAAAACTTGGGCATTAGATGGTACCTTTCCCCTTTTACTGTATCACCATGTAAATTATAGATAATAAACTACAAAATTCCTTTATGTCAGGCCCTAGTATTCCAAGAATGGCACATATATTGATTTAATTCTATGGCCGTGCCAATGGAGCTGGTGGTATTATTATCCACGCCTTACAGATGAAGAAACTGTGTGGAAGAGGGAGGCCAAGGACCAGTTCAAGATCAGAGTCAGAAGTGGAAGGGCTGGGACTTGACCCTGGCAGGCTGGGTCCAAGGCTATCCTCTTTACCACCAGCCTAGACTGTCCTTCTAAGGTTCAAGCTCAAGCCCCAGTTTCCACTGAAGAAGACCACTTTTAAAATGGCCTGCTGATCTTCAGGAGGGTCAGTGCATAGTTCTCTTCATTCTCAAACTCCCCTTGACCTCATTAGGGACTGCAGGGCAAGGCAAGCAGTTTGAAATCTGGAAACGAGAAGCCCGCTACACCGCTGATGCTGAGAGAGGGTCCCTAGATTTAACTCTCCATGGGTTGAAGACGTGATATTTTTACCAAAGATGGAGGACTCAGGAGAGAATAACTATAAAAATAAATGCATAATCATATATTTTATCTGCCACCAGCAGTCTGTAATCATATATAATAAGAAATTCACACTCCTTTGTTGAAAATGAACAGGAAATGATTCATTTCTTTCTTGGAATCACTTAGGAGAAATGCTTAAGGTAACAATGTGCACTCTTACGCAGAATCCTCCCCACCCCCATCTGTAACTGGATAATACAGTGACTATCAGCTTAAACTCTGGGTTTAAACCCCAACTCAGCTGCTTACTACTCACCTTCAGGCAAATGGTTAATTTCTCTATGCATCAATATCCTCCCCTACAAAACAGGAAACAATAATACCCAGTCTATGGTTACTGAGGATTCAATTAATCCATATCAAGTGCCCTCCTCGCAGCTTGTACCTGGTCAGTGCCCAGCATGGATGGACTATTCCCCAAAGTATATACTTTACCTGCATTATCTATAAGTCACATGCTGTCTTTTGAAGGCCACTAGGTGACACAGACCAAGAAAGGTACTATCTAATGAATGGCCCAAGTCTCTGTGACATCTGGCAATACTGTCTCTGAACTGTTAACCACCCTGGTTACTTACCATTTCTGTCCCTAAAGTTTACCAAATAGTTTTATTCATTTCATTCAATAAACTAAATTGCATGTGCACCATTGTGAACGTTGAGAATACGCAAGGATTGTCCTTCCCATCAAGATGGCTTCAATCAAGTACAAGTGACAAGTAGAGTGACCATATGTCTAGGTTTGCCCAAACAGTCTTGGTTAATACTTGTTGTCCCAGCAGCTTAAAATTAATGGCACTCTCGCTGTCAAAAGTGCCCTGGTTTGGATGATAATTTATATGTCCATCCTAGTGATAAAATACCTGAACAAAAAACAAAAAGAACCAAACCCTATTATCTGGCAATATTTAGTAAGCCCCAGAGCAGTGACATAGGCTGCTCAAGTTCTTGATGGGACAAAGAGAAGGAAGGACACTTGGAAGAGGTGGTCACTCAGCTGGGCTTCCAAGGTGAGACGGGAGGTGCCTCAGACTAGCCAACTAAAAGAGAGGAGGAAGCTCTCACCCTACTTCCTCCCTGTTTCCCAGAAGGGTAGACTGTACCACATTCAACAGAGAAAAAAAATGCAGGTGAACTATTAAAGGCTCAGTGATTCCACAAATATTTTTTACAACTTAATCTTTTCCATTTGAGAGAGACAGAGAGAGAGAGAACGGGGGAGAAGCAGGAAGCATCAACTCCCATGTGTGCTTTGACCAGGCAAGCCCAAGGTTTTGAGCTGGCAACCTCTGCATTCCAGGTCGATGCTTTATCCACTGTGCCACCACAGGTCAAGCCTGATTCCACAAATTTTACTGGACTATTTGAGGTAGTGATGGAAACTACTGGGAGATTAAATGAGTCCCTCAAGGCCCCCAAGTTAAAAATCTCCAAGTTAATTAATCATCCATCTCAGCATCAACTGCTTTAATCTGATCAACATCAGGCTGACTTCAGCCTTGGGGAATTAAGCTGAATGAGAAGGGGAAGAAAGGAATCACCTGGGTAATTTTCAGTTCTGGTGGCACAGGTGTCTCCTCCCCACTGATCACTCTCCTGCAGTTTTCTGAGGGGCTCGTGGGACGGTGGAACCATCTTCACAAGACCCCCCTCTACAGGTACAAAAATATCCAAGACCTCGCTAGAAGGGAGAGTCGCTGAAGCCTGCTGAGAAGAGGCTGAACCTTGGAGCCTCTACGACAGCAGGGGTCTGGGATGAAACCCCAGCACTTACTTCATAGGTTTAGCTTGGCCTTTCCTTGGGCAGAATGTCTGATTAATGGACAGAAGCTGAATTACAGACAACAGCAGCTGAATTACAGATAATGCACAGCTCTGACGTACCACCTATCAGCCAGCCTTTTACAAGACCTTGGGAAGAAGGTGCCAGTCAAGGATCACGGGGATCAACCAGAAAGCAATATCTGAGAAGAAAGGGTTCAGGGAGTCAGGTTGTCAAACTCCCTCCATTTACAGTTGAGCAAACTAAAACCTAGAGATGTTGAGACTTTCCCTGGGTCAGAGGACTTGTGCCAGGAAGTAAGTCCCAGACCCTACCTACTCAGTGTGAACCACAATAGTTTGCATTTATACGGCGGTTAGTATTTTAAAAAGCTGTGCACATATGTGCCTTCACCTCTATAAAGAAGCGATCCTTAGATTATAAATGGAGAAACGTGGAATAAACATGCCAGGAGATTCACTACAGGCCCAAAGTCACTGGAAGCCTCACGATTGAGCCTTCCTTCTCAAAGTGCCCACTCAGCCACAGCGGTCCAAATCAAAGGCACAGAATTTGATACAAGGTAAGAAACACCAACGCTGCATGAGCTCCATTGTCTCAAACTGTGTTCCAACAGAAATGCCACTGAAGGGACAGCTGGGATGCCACGGCTGCCGTGCTGAGTCCACTGGCCAGTGTGGACAGCGTGCCAGGCGTCCCGGTGCAGCCCTGTAGCTTCATGTCACTCATCCACATTACACCCCGTGGAGGACAACTGCACCGGCAGGGGTTGTCTAACACAGGACATTCTTTGCCCGTGGTACTCTTCTTCGGTGCTGCTGCAGGGTCAGCAGGCAGTCAGCTTTATCAAGCCCCCATTCTACAGGAGGAACTTTCCCATACAACATTTCCATGTATCACTGCATGTGTTTACAAATCACGTCGTCCCCCTTGAGTGAGGTGGCACAACAAAGCTGAATACTGAACATTTGCTGAGTACTGTGAGGCCAGCAAGGATGAAGCCCAGATTCCAAATCTGGCCTTAGAAGACTAAGAACTAGTCATCTCAAATGTAACAGAACTGCTTTTATTTACCCCAACCAGTCATTTCTCCAGGGGAGAAAAATAGACCTTCCGTGATCATTTCACCCCATTTCCTATCAAGGGTGTCTGTTAGAATGACAACAGCTGAACAGATTTTGAAGGACGGAGCAAAGAATGCAGGCAGAACCGTACAGAGACAGCAAAGCCCCAAATTTCTACAACTTTGAATTTTAAACTCATTTTAGGTATGGATGTGGCTTCTGCTGGATCCCTTTGTCACACCTGTATTTCTACTTAACAGGCTCTGGCTTTCAGACCCTAATTTTTCACCTGCCATCCAAGCATTCATTAGTCTTTTATCCACCAGTGTGACCAAGGGCCTTTTCTGAGCTCAGGTTCCAAGCCAGGGAGTTCTTGGCCAATGGCCCAGCCACTTCTGCAAAGGACTGAACAGCAGGCTTCTTCTTTTCTACTTAACACCGATTTTCACAAAGAACATTAGGACCTTTTTTTGTTTCCTTTAGAGAAATCAGATTTTTCCAATTCAGTATGGTCCTATTAAAAACTTACAAACTTCCAAGTCGCTTGCAAATGAAGACCAGTTATATACGTGCTTTATTTTTGGCACAACAAAAGCCATGTTTCCAAAAGATTTTAGCTGCCCTGACAAAACAATCACCTGGAAACAGGGAGGGCCAGGGAAGAGGACAGCCTGAAAAAGATCACTTTGACATCACAGTTATTCTATACAAGCCAACACAGACTAAAAGTCCCAAACATGCTTCTCAAATCATTTCATAAACTTAGGTCATGATTTAAATTTTTTGGTCACTATGAAGTACTTTATAAGACCCAATGGTTAGAGCATACATGTTTTTTGTTTTGCTGTTCAAGCACATTAAGTCAACGGTAACTTCTTCAATGAGAAATGCATGAGAGTCACTGGAGTAAGTGTCTCATCCTCTCCTTTCAAGGAAATGAGCTGGAGTGGGCCAGCTACTCCCAGGTCACTTTCTCCACAGCACAGCCTGCCTACAAGTCATTTATCATTCTTCACTTTCTCCTCCAGTCCGGCTATGTCACCCCTCCAAATTCAGGGCTATTCCTGAACTCTGACATACCCCCTACAGTGCACAGGCCCGATTTAGTTATAGTCAAATATTGTCTCTTCTGGATTCACTACAGAAAGGAAAACACCCCAATCACCTGCTAACCATCTTCGTACCAGGCCCTGAAAATGAGAACACGAAAGCAATTTATTTTTAATAAGCCCGTCAGGTGTCTATCACTATGAAAAGCCTGGCTGGGCAAGTTACCCAGAAAACAGAGGCAGTTTGGCTTTAAGGTACATTTTCCACCAATTGTAATCTAGGTTTTATTTATTGAAGATCTTATAAAACTTTGGCTTTGGAAGGAATTCTTTTTCCTTAAAGTACTACTGTTAAATCATGAACACACACACACACACACAAGCCATCCATATTGACATCTAAAAGGGTCATCTATGTGATAGTTACCTTTAATGATACAAATGCAAAGATGCAGAAAGAGGCCCTTTTATAACTGGGAATATTATGGTACTGTGGGGATGGGTTCTGTGGCAGCTTATGAAGCACACTTTAAAAGTACAAAAGTATCACAGTTATGATATGAACACATAATAACAAACATCTCCATTCAGACTTCTCTGATGCTGGGGAAAGATAACAGTTACCTACTTCAAATGCTTTCTGTACATAAACAAAAAGAACATGAATGCTACATTGTGTCAACACTCCATTCATAATTACAGTGAAAAACCATGGCTCAGGTAATGTTAAATGGTGCATAATAAATCATTTATGTGAGGCTTTTTGGCATGGGTTCTATACTTCTGCTTAAATATGAAAGTTTATGATAATTGGGGGTGATGAAACATTCATGAGTCTGCTTCTCAATGGATATACACTGAATAAAATCAGTTTTCTGGCCCTGGCCATTTGGCTCAGCAGTAGAGCGTTGGCCTGGCATGTGGAAGTCCCAGGTTCGATTCCCAACCAGGGCACACAGGAGAAGCACCCATCTGCTTCTCCACCCTTCCCCCTCTCCTTTCTCTTTCTTCCCCTCCCACAGCCAAGACTCCATTGGAGCAAAGTTGGCCCAGGTGCTGAGGATGGCTCCATGGCCACCACCTCAGGTGCTTAGAATGGCTCGGAATGCAGTGGAGCAATGCCCCAGAGGGGCCGAGCATCGCCCCCTGGTGGGCATGCTGGGTGGATTCCAGTCAGGCGCATGAGGGAGTCTGCCTGCCCCCCCACACACACACACACCCCACCAAGGAGAATCATCTTCCTTTTTAAGAAATATTCACTGAGCCTTTGGGATGACAATAGCACTAGGATGACATGAGGCTTATTCTAGGTACCACAGAGTACAGAAAGGGTGGATCAATTGGGGAAAGTAAATACTATGTAATAGTAACTATAAGATAAGGGTAGAATAAAATCATCAGTAAAGAGAAGAGTTCAGTGGTTAAGAGCATATACTCTTGGGTCAAATACATCTAAAATATGCAATTTCCTCTGATGAAATGGGCTTAAACGAGATCATGGATGTCCAGCACTTGGCCCAGGGCTGGGTCATCTACTCACACCCTCTGCTTTGCTGCTGCTCTTGCATTAGGCTGTAAGTAGCCAGTGAGACTGGAAAAACTTTCTCCCCTTCCTCTTCTGCTCTCATGCGGGATGTATTTCGTGCCAAGACTTATCAGGCCACTATCCTGCTCAATACATACTCCATATCCAACAATAATGTTGATTTGGGGGACTTCCCAGAAAGTCTGTCTTCCTAATTCTGATTCACCCCCTGCCCTAAGAGCCTCAAGAAAACTGCACAAAATGCCAAGAACCTATGCTAGGAACATCAAGACGTGAAGATGAAAACTACTTTTAATATGAATTCCCTTTTCTTTTCTTCTAATGTTTAGGATAGAATTGTTTCTTATAAGACAATCTTACAGGCAGACCTTCGAACACACAATAAAAACCATTATCAGATGAGATTATATTTTACATTCTTTGGTTAGGATGTAGTCTACAAGTAGAAAAATATTTTAAAGAATTCCTAGCGCCATGCAGTATAGGGAAAAATCACATTAATTGGTCTAAAATGAAATGTTTGCAGAAGACCATGATGGGATGAAAAAGTAGAAATGAGAAAGAACACAAAAAACATTGGCCTAGAAAATACATTATGTGGGCATGAGAAGCGATCAGCAGCCATGGAGAAGTGGAAACCCTCACGCCAGAAGAGCCACCCCTTGTCATATGTCCCCGTCAGGGAGTAGGTATTAAAGCCTCCCTGTTCCCACATGCTCTACACTTCAACTACACTGACTTCTTGCTATTTATTCTTCTAGTAGATCTGGTGTCTTCCAGCCTTTGCGCGCCTCTGATCTTCGCTCACACTGTTTCTTCTCTTTGCAGGGCTACTTGCATAAAATGCACCCGCTCTTTAAGACCAAGTTCAAATGTTACTTTTTCGGTTCCTACCCTTTGGCTCCACAACACTTTGGTTTTATCTCTGTGGTGACACCATGATTTCATTTTCTGGCTGAGGTCGTTTCCTTCTCTGCTACTGACATGAAATTATAATCCTCTGTAAAAAGCCCATCCCTAGTTGCGCATCTCAGTCTCTCCCCCGTGGTAAGCACCATGAAGAGCATGAGGAAAAAGCCCCATGATTTTTTTTTTTTTTTTGTGACAAAGAAAGAGAGAGGGACAGACAGACAGGAAGGGAGAGAGATGAGAAGCATCAATTTTTGTTGCAGCACCTTAGTTGTTCATTGACTGCTTTCTAATATGTGCCTTGACCAGGGGGCTACAGCAGACCAAGTGACCCCTTGCTCAAACCAGATGAGCCCGCGCTCAAGGCAGCGACCTTGGAGTTTCGAACCTGGGCCCTCCGTGTCCCAGTCCAATGCCCTATCCACTGCGCCACCACCTGGTCAGGCCAGTGTTCCTTCTTAATGCATTTACTTGTAATGCATTAAGTAGACAAATTTCTCCATTTAGAAGTCATGACTTTTTACTTACAGAATATGAGGAGATGTCTTTACATTCAGATGGCTAGTTTGGGGGAGGGTTTTGTTTTTTTTACCAAGTATAAAGGACAATAATTTCAAAAAGGAGCAAGCCATTGCTTTGTTTTTCTGGTATCATACTTTGACTGTTTCTTCTAGGATTCACTGATGCAACTGCAAAGGGAAAAGACTTCCCTGTGTAAAGAAAATTGGTCAAACAACACGGGGTTGACTGACGAAAACAGCAAACATAGAAGTAGGCATGCAAGCACTTGCCACACCTCAGGCTGGTACTAAACTCTGCAATGTCTTTTCATCTAGATGCTCTTACCAGCAGAAACAAAACAAGATGAGTTTTAAGTGTGAATGAAAGAACACATGATTTCTGGAATTGCTGGGCGCCTTTAGAGTGTCTCCAACATATCGGATTTCTGGGACTTCAAGGTCTCTAGGATGCTGTCATTACAAAATAAAACAAATCTGAGGAACCCACAAACCTACAATGGAAAAGGATAGAAAAATACATTTCCACATCAAGTAACAGTGAACGGACTTTACCTATTGTCAACTGTGTGCCAAGCCGGGGAGACTCAACCGGTAAGACTTGATCTCCGCCCTCAGGAGCTCAGGATCAAGGGAAGGCGTCAGACATCAGGCAACCACAACCCAGATGCACAGCAGAAGCCCTGGACATTCTGGGCAACAGGGCAGAGGACAGAAAAATACACCCGACCAGAAAAGCCAAGAGGAAGGGGTGCACGCAGAAGCAGCAGCAGAGAGGCAAAGAGATGAAGGAGTGCTCACCTTCTAGAATACACAAGCGGCTCAGCAGAGCAGGAGTGGAGACTGTTAGGGGACAAAGCCTCCGCAGAGAGGCTGTGGGTGAACAGATGTGTCACACTGCTATCACGTCAGTGAACCCTAGCCCAGCAGGGCTTAGAACACTGCCTGATGCAGAGACTGCTCTTGGGAAACACTAACTATGGCCACAGTTAATACAGCCGGTCCTCAAACGGTCGTTTCAGTCAAGGTCATTTCTTTATAAGGCTGATGTGATGTGCAGAAACTTAACTCTAGTTTTTTTATCAGTTAGACTATGGTAAAACTAGTTTTGCTTATGTCATTTTGCTTCAAGTCACAGAACCTATTGATCAGTGAGGTTCAACCTTTTTCATTCAATCTTTTTCCTGATGCAATGAACTAGCGCACATGAACTAAGTACTGAAATTCTGCAACACACTGAAAAATATTTCTGCTGATCTGACTAAAAATTAGGTATAATTTTGATTCATTCACACTGGACAGCTCTTGTATTGGCTGTTGCCTTTTTTTTTTTATCTGACAATCTAAGGGAAAAGAGGTTAGTGCCCCTGACTAAACAGTCAGGCATTGCATATGTTCAAAATTCTTGTGGCACACTGGTTGAAAATCGCTAGTCTAGAGATGTATCTCGATTACTTTAAGACAGTACTTTGGATTTACTTGCCATCTTAATGGAAAGGAAAAGTAAATCTACACATCTGTCAACACTAAAGAAGCAGTGAAAACCACCAACAAAAAGTAACTATTTGAAAAGCAGAACAAGGAAGATGGGTAAGATTCCATGCTATTTGCCAAAAATGGGGGAGAAAAAAAAGGAACCCAATGCATGCATCTATGGAAAGAACATAAAAGAAGGATGAAGAGATGATCTGTTCTGGCCTCTGAAGTCTCTCAAGATCCAAAAAGGATGCTTTCTGCTGAACGGCTTGTTGATATTTGGGCTCTGGAATGTCATTACTGACATACGCAGGACAGGTTCACTGGCTCAGACTCGCTGCTCCACTTCGAGAACACTCTCCGGGTCTAATGTCCTGGACCCAGCCAAGCTGGGCTGAAGGCCTCTCAGCCTTGTAAATAACCTCCAATGAAAATAACATGGTCACAGACCATTGGGTGCTTATTGAAACCTAATTTGTCTTCCTTCTCTTCTCTCTATTTTTAATCACCAACCCAAAACAAAAGGGAAAGCCAAACAACACAACACCAAGACTATTCCCTAAATTCCTTCAACCAGAAAAAAATAAACTACTCCAAATGCACTCCCTTACCTCCCTCTGCCACTTGGGAACCGAATACCCACGAGCTCAAGGGTTTGAGCCCTGGATGCAGCCATGGGTCAGAAGAGCCCACTGCATGATCAGCTCAGATTGCAATGCTGCTTGAGACTTCCTGTAAAGAATGTATAGAACAGATGAAGAAAAAAGGCCCCATTTAGCTCTTCGATCTGGCCTGCTTGCTGCTCCTGAACCACCTATGTCAAAGCTGGTCCTTCCTCACGATCACCCAGGCTCCCTGCAGCTGCAGCAAAGTTTAAGGGCATCTCAGCCACCTTAGGGCTTCTTCCCATCCATATCCCACCTCCCAGCTTCTGAACAGGACTGAGGAAAAGGGCCAAGACCAGGGTCATGCTTGTTAAACACCCATCAGGCAAGACTGTGTCAAGGCTACAAGGAACCAGCAGGCATCTTCCTCGTTAGCAACTCACTTGGAGGACCAATTCTTTCCAGTCTTTCCCCACTCCACCCCCAAGTACTGAAGAGGACTTCCAGTCAATTATGGGCGACCACATTTGGGTCAATATCACTTCTAATACCCACTCACCTTCAGCCAGCATGAAAGGGTCTCATGGGTTGCTGAACTTGACAGCTGTGAAAGCTTTTCCCTCCAAGTTCAAATATTACAAAAAAGTAAAATACATTTAGGGTCTCGGTAACCAAGCCCAGGGATGTTTGAGTGGAAAAGTGATTCTGAACTGCTGGTCCAATTTCATAGTGAAGGGAATATTCCCAGTCTACATATAAATTGTGTTCTCACAATAAAATGGTCTTCTCACAATCTAATTGTCTTTAAAGATGTCCTGGCCATTGTGTTGTAATCCTGGTCTAGAGAACCATACATTTAAGTGATGAAAAACAGAACTAAAGAAGAGAGACTCTTAAGCAATGAGCATGGTTTAGTAGGAGTTAAACAGTCTGAGGCTACAAGAAATAATTACTTATTCCAGTTCTCTAAAAGAACTGCAACTAGGTTGCTTAAAGTACTTCGAGTTTATGTGCAAGTTTATGCCTACTATAAATATTTCTATAATCCTTTTCTGTTCCCAACTCCATGAGAGAAGCCTAAAAAAATTCGTGAAATATTTTTGGTGTTGGCCTAGAATGAATTGTTATTAGCATTGGGGACACAATTTATTGAGTTGTCCATCAACATCCTTCAACCTCTTGTGTAATCTGAACACATCAAAGGTGTTCTACTACATACAACCACTGAGTCTTTTTTCTCTTTAGATGTCAATGAGCCCTTCAGAATTTCAAGACCCACATGGCCAGGCAGCAATTCTTCTTTAAGTAAGATGAGACTTTAATCTTGTCAATTATCACAGCGACTGAGAGACCGATGTCATCACATGGTGTGATATATTCCTAAGGAGGCAGGGAAACCAGTTTTCTGCATATGGAATCTAGTTCTGAATATACTAAAAAGCTGTAATTTTTTTAAGACACCTGTAGCAGATTCCAAAACAATTTTCAAATTTATGATTTGTAATGAGATTCGATGTTCAAAGCATTAAAGTGAGGCATGTTATGAGCTTTTAGTGAGGAAAGCTGGTGCCACTGAAGAATTCTCTGATCCCTCATTTAGCTCAGCTGGTTAGAGTATCATCCTAATACAATAAGGTTGCAGGTTTGACCCCTGGTCAGGGCCTATTTCTTTCTCTCTCTCTCTCTCTCTCTCTCTCTCTCTCTCTCCACCACCACCCCTTTTCCTCTTTAAAGTCAGTAAATTGAAAAAACATTATCTGAGAAATTTTCTTTGTTGAGATTGCCTCAGGTTCCATAATATCTACATTCGTGTTTTTAACTTACTTGGCTCTTCCCACGTGCATTTTGGGAATGGAACATTTGCAGAAAAATAAGATTTTATACTAAATCCCAAACAACTTTCAGTTTTAAGTGAGCTCAGTTAAGATGAAAAGGCAACCAATGAAATGCGAGGATAACAGACAATGTTGAAAGTCATCATTAATGAACAGCAAACTTTAGGCTCATATCTTTATTCACCAGGGTGAAACATTTCCTTAACAGAACTTTTTTTTTTTTTTTTATAATTTTTATTTATTTATTTATTCATTTTAGAGGGGGGGGAAGAGAGAAAGAGAGAGAGAGAGAGAGAGAAGAAGGAGGAGCAGGAAGCATCAACTCCCATATGTGCCTTGACCAGGCAAGCCAGGGTTTTGAACCGGCAACCTCAGTGTTTCCAGGTTGACGCCTTATCCACTGCGCCACCACAGGTCAGGCTACAGAACTTTTTTTATTAGGGACTCTCATGCTAAGTAAGACCCTATTAAATTTCTTTTTAACTTCTCAGATGGTCACAATCCATATAACTATGGAAATGAAGTAGAACATTACATGCCTGTTAGTGTGAAAATGAGACACTTTATTACGTGGGAGTAGGGCCATTTGGACATTAATCACTAAATGAATCAGCCAAGATGAGATCTTGAATTTATGTGAGCAGACAAATGTGCCAACATCACTCTGGGAAGGAAAAAATAAATAAAAAAGAACAAGCAAGAAGGTGCCGGTATGTGTTTCGTTTGCCAAGGAACCAATGGAGAATGAATGAGTGAAGAACAATACTGCAGTCCCACAAATCGTTTAATTTACTGTTGTGCTGTAAGGGAGCAAAGTGGTTGCTTTTGTTTCTTCTTTTTTTTATATGAGGATGGATTTAGGTTTCAATCTGTAAGAAAGAAACTGGGTGGGTTGTAAGTTTGCCATCTCTCCATTACTATATGCAAAAAATATTCTAGCTACTAGAAGAATAACATGTGAACGAATTGGTGTTTTGCCACAAAGAACTTATACGTTTTGTAACCATTAACCCAGAGGATCAGTTAAGTTTACCTGGTATGAAGATCACATGGATTACTCAATTACAGTAACAAGTTCCTTTGCCTTTCTGAGAATCACCTTTAAATTCAGTCTTTAAAAAAAAACAAAAAAAAAAACTGCACATAAATCGACACTTAACCAAGTATATCTCACCAAATTTCTGCTTTTCAAAATACTTCAGAGATCGAATTATAAATTGTGAAATATTAGACAGGAAGCAAAACAAAAGATAATTAGATTATAATTGTCCTATTGATATTAATTCTAATTCATGCCATTACACTTTGCATAATTTGTTACTCTTTTCCCAGCTTCTGAGTTCACCAGAAAGACAGTCTTATCAAGGAGCTCATTTGCAATCACTCTGCTGGCCACTTGCACCTCTTCCAAGGAGCCATTTAGAATCTGGACCCGGTTTCTATTCTGAGCTACTGTAATACAGACTGTGTTCCCCGTGACACAGCATTCAGTGGGTCTTTAAATAACAACACTTACTTTACTGTTAACTCACCATAACCATCATCTACCAAGTACACTATGAATCAGATTCTATAGTTAAGAGTATGAATGTATATTATCTTTTATTTAATAAGCACAAACCCCTATGAGAAAGGTAGTATTATTTTCTACTTCATAGATTAAAAAACACTCTGATTAAGAAAAGCTAAGTGATTTACCCAAAACTCAGAGCAAATAAGCAGCAGGGCCTGTAGCCAGCCTTGTTCTATCCCAAAGCCTGTCGCCTTACTTAAACTAAATTAGAAATATATACATTTTCTATAAAGATCATAACACATTCTAAATCTATATTGATTTATCATTATTATTTATTAAAATCTGTTTATACCTCTGTTACCTTTACTATCAGGACAAACCTTACTATTTTCTAAATTGATTTTAGAGAAAGAGAGAAGGGAGGAGGGAGAGAGAAAAGAGAGATAGACAGAAGCACTGATTTGTTGTTCCACTTAGTTGTGCATTCATCGGTGGCTTCATCTATGTGCCCTGAGTGGGGGGGCAAACCTGCAACCTTGGTGTATCAGGATGACATGCTAACCAACTGAGTTATCTGACTAGGCCCTGAAGTTCCAGGGGTCCCCAAACTTTTTACACAGAGGGCCAGTTCACTGTCCCTCAGACCGTTGGAGGGCCGCCACATACAGTGCTCCTCTCACTGACCACCAATGAAAGAGGTGGCCCTTCCGGAAGTGTGGTGGGGGGCCGGATAAATGGCCTCAGGGGGCTGCATGCGGCCCACGGGCCGTATTTTGGGGACGCCTGCCCTGAACCCAACAATTCTTCATTCAAGGTTGACTGCAATAAAAATATATACTGGTAATGAAAACAGAAAGCTAAATGAACGACAGATGGTTCAAGACACAGGTGTGGTTAAGACTATAGTTGCCTTTGGTGCCCTCCTCCTATCTGTTAGAGCTCCCTCCCTTTCACCAAGTCCTTTACCCCAACTTAGAGCAGGCACTCAGGAGCTATGACACACAACCAAAGAGCTGTTAGTTGGGAACTCTCACCTCCTAGCAACACTGTCCCCATGAAACTCTCTTTACAAAAGAAAAGACCTCTACACTCAAAAGAATTCATTTTAAGATTTACTTTTATTACCAAAGCACCCATTTCTCCCTGCTTTGTAAGTCTTGTTCACTTTAAAATATCCATCTAATATGGCATTTCATTATATAAATTATGTGGTTCCCTTTTTAAAAAAATTGGACCATACAGAAAATTAGAGAAAATGATTAAAAGCAAAGCAGTCATCCATCATCTCACCACTTACCACCATCACCACTCAGGTTTTACCTACAGATTTTGTTTTTAATCACTGTAATTATACTGCGAATATAATTTAACATCTTATAAGTGGCAGAGTGTATTTTCATAAGCATTTCTCCATATTCACTCTAAGCAGTGAATAGTTAATAATAGTTTGAAAGACGTTAATAGTTGACTACTTGAATATGCAGTACTAATCACCACTGTATATTCAATTTCTTGCTATTTTAAGTAAACCAGCAATGGACCAGTATATTGTGCAAAAAGCTTCCATATGTCAGATTACTTCCTAAGGGCTGATTCTCAGAAGCCGGATCAGATGATAGAATGACTCTCGAATTCAAGATGAAGATGGCTATGATAACGATGATGAGAAAATGTTTCAGACAGACACAGAAGTTCAGATAGTGTAAACACCCACACACTCATCACCAGACTGAAATTTAACGGTGGGGGAATTCCAGACCCAGGAGCAGAAGCAGCACACCAGGAACTCCATCAGCAGCAGAGAAGCAGTTAAAATACTACTTCACTCCAAGAATCCTAGAAATGTACCGGTGAAATTGACAGGCACCAAGGAGTCTCCCGGCCTCCTTTTCATTAGCACTTTCCCAGGTTTGCACTGGCACATACAGCAGGGTTTCAAAGGACCCGGGTTGGCTGCCTGCTTATGATAGAAGTGGAAGGATCTCAGTTTTAATGAAACCCTTTCTACATATGTAAACTGGGGGGGAGGGGTATTCAATGAGAATTTGACCTCTAGAAACTTAGCAAATAACATGAAATGTGCTTATTTCAAATTAATCATTCAGAAAATACCATATGCCAAAGATCATTTCAGTTTTCACTGTCTTCTCCCCTCTAGCCACCGGGATTCATAAAGGGTTGGTAAAACGTAAGCACGCTATAGGAAAGAAAGCTGCCTGTATGCTCTGATGCTAAAAATAAGTAGAATACAGCTAGCATGGACAATAACAATAAAAAGTATGTTTCTCTCATGACTACACTAGAAAATCTAAAGAAATATCACAAAAAGGCAAAAGCATAAATGGAAATTAAATTTCTGCTTAATCATCCTTCTCCAGAGGGGGGCGGGAATAAGTACTTTATTTATATGCAAAGCAATATCATCTTTTAATAGGTATAGGACACATTACTATTATCCTGCTGCTACTTGGCTGGAGAAATAGGATTAGTGGCCTAGGAGGGAAGAGCTTAAACTGATTAGTCAAGGAGGCAGTCCTAGGGCAAAGAAGCAGGAAAAAGGAGAACAGCCCAGACTTCTGTGGATAAATGTCCTGCAGAGGAAGATCTGAGCCATCCAAGGCTGGTCCAGGACTTCAGGCTGTAATTCACATGAGAGGGCTTTTAATGTTCCGTTTTCAAGACAGACTCCAAGTGACAGAGGTCAGACTTAGGTTGCCTCGAAAAGCAGCTTACATCCTCTACAAAGCAGTTTCAGGATGGTGACCATTCATCTATTCATTCATTTGCTCTAACAACAATGTATATTATATTGTTGCAACTACCATACTAGGCACCAGTGATGCAAAACCTGAGCCTGCATGCAGGGAGCAGAGCTAATGTAATTGGTTAATGATTCTGCCTAATCAGAAGTTTCGTGACAACGAACTGAGTATCTCAAACTGAGTCCTGGTGTGTTGGATTGGAAGCTATCTTAGAGATTACTACAGCCACTCCTCTTCATTTAGCAAAAACAAACAAAAAACTGAAGTGCAGAGATGTGGATGGACTCAAGAGCACAATCTAATAAGGGGGAATGTTAATGTCTACAATCCCAGCCAAGAGCTCTTTCCACAAAACAACACAAATTGAAAGAACTCAATGCCCAAAACATAAGAAATTTTTAAGATGAGATGTTTCCAAAGGTAAAACAAGCAAAGTAGTAAAGAGCCTCTCTATTTGATATTCTAAGCACAGTGGAAAGGCAACTTTCATCAATCAAAAAAAAAAAAGTTCCCAGCAACTTAGGCTGTTTAGAGGCCCAAGTGAGGTCTTAGTCTCTGTGCTGAGGTCTGGAAGTAGTCCACCAGGGCCACAACCCTCAAAGCAAGCAACAGAAACCCAACACCACTGTGGTCCCCAACTTTCAAATATTTCCCACAGTCCCTCTGTTGGGGAATTCCTCCATGCTTTCACAGCCGACTTCCGAAGGGAAAGCAAGCTCCCTTTCTGAATCAAATGAGCCGATTATACCTGTTGTAAAAAGGAGGGAATACCTGCCATGAAATTCAGCAGAGAGCCCAAAGAGGGGGTTACCAGGAGCAATTATAAAAATTAAAATAAAGATTATGATCCAAGTGAGTCATCAAACATGGTTAAGCTTCATCAAAATGTGCAGAAATATCTGCCTGTACTATATATCCTTAATGGAAAGGATTTCAAATGTCAAATCTAGGACATGCCCCTTTCACCAGGGAACTTTATTAGTTTAATGCAATCACAGCTGCCCAGCTGTGTAATAGCTCTCTTTAGAGCCAGGCATAAAAAACAAAATTACCTTCACTGCAACCAGGTAAAGTTAGTTGACAACGAACAATCATCTTTGACAGACTAAAATCCCTAAAATTATATTAAACCCATTACTGAAGGGATGCAGCTCAGAAATATTTCTTAGCCATGAAGGGGCTTATAAAACTATTTTGTCTGAGGGACAATTCAAGAACATCCCTCCTATACCATTTTCTCCCATTTCCCTTTTCCCCAAACCCCCTAACACACCGCAACTCAAAATAAAAATACAAATAAACACACAAACTCGAGATACTCTTTTCTCTCCTACCATTCCCTTCCATTTGCTCTGGAGCTGTCGGAGGAGATTCTACCACTTCCATAGAATGACTACCGTATTTACCCATGTATAAGACGCACCCTTTCCCAAAAATTTTGGGGTCTAAAAACTGGGTGTGTCTTATACAGTGGTTATAGACTTTTTTACTTGGATTTCTCGCTTTTTTGTGCAGATGAGTTGTATAAATTTTATGATGAATAAATCTTGAGTTCAATAACTTTATGCAATACACTTTTTTTCAAATTTTAGGCCCCTAAATTAAGGTGTGTCTTATACTGGGAAGCGTCTTATGCATGGGCAAATACGGTATTTCAACAACCCTAGGGGAGAGACTGCTGGGCTGGGCTGTCTGCCTAACCTGTGCCCAGCTCTAAAAACTCCATCTCACTCATAAGGATGAGTCTCCAGGCCAAGCTTCTGCAAAAGAAATAGTGGGAAATAATTGGGAGGAAAGGAATTAAGGTGGGGTCAGACCCTGTGGCTTGCTTGATCCAAGTACTGCAGCCCCGCTGACTGTTTCCAGACTCTTGAGAGAGCTCCAGGTGCTGGGATCTTACCTCAGCCCTCTAAGCTATCAATACATTTATTCCTCAGACTCTTTCGTGGGCAGAATTCACTGGATTGGAGGGCAGGGGACATCTGATCAGGCTCTCTCCCAGAAATGTAAATGGACTTGTACCTGTCTGCACTTGAATTTGGGGGCTGGTACACTCAGGACTTGACTTGGCTATTTTAGACCCTATAAACAGGAAAGTAGAGGCCCTGGCCGGTTGGCTCAGCGGTAGAGCGTCAGCCTGGCGTGCGGGGGACCCGGGTTCAATTCCCGGCCAGGGCACATAGGAGAAGCGCCCATTTGCTTCTCCACCCCCTCCTCCTTCCTCTCTGTCTCTCTCTTCCCCTCCCGCAGCCAAGGCTCCATTGGAGCAAAGATGGCCCGGGCGCTGGGGATGGCTCCTTGGCCTCTGCCCCAGGCGCTAGAGTGGCTCTGGTCGCGGCAGAGCAACGCCCCGGAGGGGCAGAGCATCGCCCCCTGGTGGGCAGAGCATTGCCCCTGGTGGGCGTGCTGGGTGGATCCTGGTCGGGCGCATGTGGGAGTCTGTCTGACTGTCTCTCCCCGTTTCCAGCTTCAGAAAAATACAAAAAAATAAAAATTAAAAAAAATTAAACAGGAAAGTAGAGAAAGTTCCACTGTTCCCTATAGGAGAATGAAGCCAGTCCAAGGAGGGAAATGGGGTGAGCCTCAGGAGCCCTCGGGATGATAGGGCCTTGGTTCCTGGTGCTACCAGAAGCCTCCTTGTAGCCCAGCAGCATTTCCTGTCTGTGTCCTTGTAAAGTGCCCTGTGGGTCCTCACATAAATTCTAATTTTATGACTTAAGCTGGCTTGAGTAGGCATTTGTTTTTTTGTAACCAATAAGACATAGTCATATGTTTAATCATTTAAAAGCTAACATCCAATGATTTATAACCCCCGTAGAACAGTGTGGAAGACTATTTCTTTAGCAACATGTACTAAAATATATTTGTATCCAATTTTAAAATGTGGTTTATTGCTTCCTTATAGTATTTTCTAAAACAAAGCCACATGGAAAGGGGGAAGTTTAAATACATATGTATAGTCACTCTCTGTCCTAAGGGATAAGCTGTTAAAATCTAAAGACCTCGGGTGACAGGTTTTACTTTCAAGTCTTCAAATTCAGAAAGCACCTCACAGACTTGAAACACAGACCAAAGGACTTGCTACTATGGTGAGAAAGTTCATTCAAGCCTCAGAGTCAAGAGTCCCCCAAACTGTGCTGTAGGTTAGGTAACATACAGCCTCTGGCTGTCATGGCCTCTGTCCTGTTAGAAGGCATGTGCCCTCAGTCAGAGGGAGAAATAAAATCAGCAGTGCAGACACATCATGGTTTTCCTTACCAGTAAACTTGGCTATATTTACGCAAGCATCCACCCATTCAACAGACAGTCACTGAATAGCTAGCCCACCATGTATGTACCAGGCTCAGTATCATGTACAGGGAGTACAGACTCTGTCCACTCAGTTTCTTCCATCAGACATTTACACATTAGTAAGAGAGAGAAAATGGATACACAAACCATTACAATGGACTGTGGTCTATGACGAGGGGTGAAGAGAAGCATGGTATATTGGAGGACCGCAGAGAAAGCAGGCTGTGTGCAGCCCCACTCACAGGGAGGGAGGAAGCCAGAACAAACAGGCCTCGAGACTTCATGCACTGGCTTATGGATTCTCATTTAACCTTGGTGACTAGCAATGCACGGACCCCAACACAGATGCCCAGCCTTCCAAAGGTGGGTAATAACAACATTTTAAATATTTTTACTTTGTTTCATTATTCCATTTTAGGAAGGAGAAGATGAAATCATCACCCCTATAATCAACCCTCCTGTCTCTTAAAGGTCCACTGACACCTACGCAAGGGCACTCCCCCCCGCATGGGTGTGCCCTGGATGGACTGACCGCCATCTATCCGCCACCAAGGGCTCTCCTGAGCCGTTCCTCTCGGGTTAGAAATGCATTTCACTTACTGGGTGTCTTAAGTTTTCTTCACAGCACCACTTCAACATGTGGAAAGCTGGTTCCCAAAGGGAAATAAAAAGTACTGTTCTCACAAATTTGTCCCCACATTTGTACCAAGGCGGAGCTGTAAGCAGACTCCTGCCAGTGCCTGAAAGGCCATAGCCCTGAGGACACTGGCCTGAGCTTTAGTTACAATATCTTTTTTCACTGCCCCTTAGGAGCTCGTGCTCCCCCGCCCCTGCCCCCACACCCCTCCACCAGCCCCAAGGGTGGACTTTTTTTTTAACCTCTGTAACTCAAGAACCTGATCGGCCATGTGATAACGGAGCTGTGGCCTAAAAACCCTAAGTTTCCAATTCCAGCAGCAACAGCTCACTTTTCATGTTTCACACACAGAAGACATTCACAACGGCCCTAAAAATAAGAGACTAGAGGCAGCCAGAGAGATACTCAACACTCAATCAAAGCCGCACCAGTGAGGAGAGCAGGAGCAGTTTTTGGGAAGCAGGCCAAATGCTTTTCTCCTGGAGGAACGAGTTCAAGGTTTGTGCGCAGTCAGCAGCCTGCGGAAGGTGAACGGACACGGGAGCCGGACAACCGGGAGGCCCCGGAAAACCCTCTCTGCCCTGCCAAAGTCTGCCACGTGGGCGAGCCCTTCACAGCCAACCTGGTAGAAAAGGATGATTCATGTCCTCCATCCATCCAGCCAGGACAAAAATTAACCACAGGAAGAGAGAGAACACCAAGGATGTGACAACTTCTTTGCAAACCTCTGCACAGCCCTGCACTCACTAAGACGGGTCTAAGTGGCACAGGGCAGAGCAAGCTGCTGCTTTTCACCCTGTTCCTAAGGAGCCAGTGACGTGCCAAATGCCAAGTGTCTTCAGAAACCCAGCATCTGCAGGAATTTCAACTTCCTCCTTTTCCAAATACAGATCTCCAGAGAAAGAAAAGCATAGTGTCAAATTTTAAGAGCAGGCAAAATAAAATATTGCCTCTGTACCTGCTGCTATAGGTAAAAAATCATTTCTTTTTATCCAATGACTGTGCACTAAGAGTTATCAGGGACTCTCCAATTGTGTGTAGGGAGAGGGTAAAGTAGTCTCTATCTAATGGTGATCCTTAGAGATCAGTTTTTCACATTTGTTCCATGTCTGGTGCAATCTGAATGCTTCCTAAGAGAAATTACATACGCTCTTACTAACAAACTCCCATTCCAAAACAAAAAGTCTTTATGGAAATTCTTAACCCAACCCTGGATCCCTTCTCAGTTAAATGCTATTTTAAAAGTTTGCACAAAGTATGTATTTTGGAGACCTGTAATTTTAAACTGTATATAGTTTTACTGCTTTTTGATTAAGAGGCTGACTGAAGCTAAGAGTAATTCATAGCTCTGTTATCCTCATGTGGATGACTCACTCAGAAGACTACCCTAACTCCAGGCTGCCTACCTGCTCTGCTGTCCAACCTGATCCAGGGCTACATGTCCATGACCAGCTGGGATAAACTAAGGATACAAAAACCAATTTTAATACACAGAGAAACAAAATAAAGTTAAATGCATTTCTCCAAGATAAATATAAATTTTGAGTTATGTATTGTTTTGGACAATTGATACCATATTTTCAATTTGTTTAGTATGAATTTTAATGTGCTATTCCAAAACTTTTTAAAAAAATTTATTGATTCTAGAAAGAGGAAAGGAAGGAGGGAGAGAGAGAGGAGGGAGGGGGAGAGAGAAGAGGGAGGGAGAGGAGGAAGGAATAGAAGAGGAAGGGAGAAAAGGAAGGAGAGAGGAGAGAGAGGAGGGAGGGAGAAGAAAGAGGGAGAGGAGAGTGGGGAGGGGGAGGAGAAGAGAAAGAAACAGTGACCTGTTGTTCCATTCATCCACACACTCACTGGTTGATATCCATATGCGTGGGGATGGAACTCGCAACCTTGGTATACCAGGACAATACTCTAACCAACTGAGGTACCTGGCCAGGGCTATTCTCAAACTCTTGATGTCAGCTCCTTAGACCTCCAAGGGTCAGCATCATCAGATCTACTCTCCCGATCATGCTAAGACAATGATGCTAAGTCATTATTTGCCTTCTCCCACGTTGAAGCATCTGTCCCGAAGGTGGGAAAACAATGTCAGTAAAACCACTGGGGACTTAGCAAGAACCAAGGCTGCTGCGTCATACTGTGTGGCGTGACATTCATCCCATCATGAAGTCCCAGGGTTTGGTTTTGTTCTTCATGTCAGTTTCATGTTTAAGAATGTCTTGATGGTGCATTAAAGTCATTCATTCTATGCTATTATTTGGTGTGGCGCTCAGGCTGCACTGAGTATGATGGCTGCCACGTCCCCTCCTTCCATGGAACACCATTTCTATCTGAAGAACTGCACTCTATGGTTATCCAGACCAGGCTCTTTGGCAGATCATTTTCTTGCAAATGAATGAAGTGAGAGTCTGTCCCTTTCTGGAAAATAACTGACAATATTTATTGCCAATGATATAAAATTCAAGCTTTCAAGTGAAAAACAGAATTCTGGGAAAACTAGATCTGCCAGGAGCTGGGCAGTGTCCTAGTACTTAACAGGTCTTCTTTTCTTTTCTTCCTTTTTTTTTAATGAGATTGATGCTGATCTTCACAGCTGATTTTTTTATGTTATATAATAAAATGCCTCAACATGTAAAAGACCTGCAGGACTAAGTGAAATCGTGTTTTCCAAACAAAGAATGAGGTCACACAAGCATGTGAAAGAGGCACTCCAGACAGACCAGGGACACACATGTGGTTTCATATTCTAGCTAAAGTTCAAATCTGTTCAATTGCCAATTCTCGCTATTAAAGAAGATTGTCTCCAATCATCTGAAAAGGCTGTCAAAATACTTCCCTCCCCTTTCCAGTTACACATCTGTACTAAACATAAACTTCAACCCAAAGCAGCATATTATAACTGATCAAAAGCAAAAGCTGCTGGTTCCAACTGTGGTTTTTTTGGAGTAAGACATGGAAGAGTTTCAAAATGTAAAACATTACCAGCCTCAACTTTTTTATTTTGAAAAATACCCTTTTTCATAAAATAACAATATAAAGGGTTTATCATTTTTTACTGTTATAAAGTGAGTTAAATATTTTTTAAATTTCTTTTTAAATGAGGTAAAATATTGGTAGATAAAAATCTAAATAAACAAAAGCTCTTTAAAGTCCTGAATAGTTTTTTAGTATCATGGGGTCCTGAGACCTAAAAGTTTAAGAACTATAGCCTTAAGCCTGCCCAGGCGATGGTGCAGTGGACAGAGTGTCAGACTGGGATGCAAAGGACCCACGTTTGAAACCTGAAGTTGTCAGCTTGAGCACAGGCTCATCTAATTTGAGCAAGGCTCACCAGCTTGAGCCCAAGGTTGCTGGCTTGAACAAGGGGTCACTCAGTCTGCTGTAGCCCCATGGTCAAGGTACATATGAGAAAGTAGTCAATGAACAACTAACGTGCCAAAACAAAGAATTGATGCTTCTCATCTCTCTCCCTTCCTGTCTGTCTGTCCTTATCTATCTCTCTCTCTCTCTTTGTCACACACAAAAAAGAACTATAACTTTAATATAATTTCTATTAAATTCAAAATGCATGCTCTTCAGTATTTCTAAATTACAAAATGCGTTTCTGGTATCATAGGACATCAGTGATATTTCTAAACAGCTTGAATTCATAAATATATTTCTATCATCCTTTAGGGTCTATAGCTTTTATACTAAAAAAGACCCTTTGACGGCATTCATTCAGTTATCTGTTCTTAATGTACTTATGGAGCACTGAGTACCTTCTCCATAATGCTAGAAATCCAGCAACTCTGGATTTCTCTTTCACGGAGCTTCTCTTCTCCTGGCATTCATCTACCTAGCTGTATCTCTGTTCATTCAATAAGACTAACTAACCATCTGTTATATACCAGGCACTAAACTTGGCTGTCTTCTCAGAATCCAAGTGTTGACGTACTGCATTGCACTTTCCATCGGGGCTATGAACACGTTTCAAATGTTCTCAATTTTTGCTCATTTCCAAAAGTCTTTGGAGTTAAGAGATTTGTTCACCCTAAACCTGAAGGCCATTGCTATATTCATTTCTCCTCTCCACAATTTCATAAGCAAAACAAAGTTTCAGGATAAGAGGAGGAGATATGTCGATCATCAGAAAAACTGTGGTATACTCAGCCATCCATGACACACACGTTCTCCCCTTTTCCATGGTCAAGGACTGGTTCTCTGACCAGGAGCTTGGGGAGAGCTGGCGTTCAATACTAGCAGGGGGACCTAGAAACCACCTCAAAGAAACAGAGGCTGACGCAAGCTTGCATGGATTTCCTATCAAAGTAATCAGGCAAGTGATGGCATGCATAAACATTACTTGGAACATCATTACAGCAAGATATCAGAGAAAACTGAAAGATAATTGTCTATTAGTTACACAGGCTGAACATAAATGACTACTTCAGAAATTCAACTTCTAAACAAGGTTTTTAATTCAATCACAACTTTTGAAAAACCCAACAGCACCACCATGTACATAAAAGCTGGCTAGAAACTGGAATGGGAGGTAAGGATGGTTACACTGAAATAAATCTCAAATCCGTGACACAGGTATAAGAAGTCTGTGAATCTGAATAATTTTTCTATTTTCACAGCAAGATAGGTGATACGAGTTGCTAAGAAAACCCAGCTAAAGAGGATAAAAAAGGGCATTTTGTGTACAGAAGATATAGAAAACAAATTAAAAAAATAAAAGAGGTCATCTTTTACTCTGGGCATTACATAAAAGAGGCTTGATCAGACTTCAATTTCCATATTCATTATTTCAGCAAAGATCTGGGTACAAAGCACTGAGATCCAAAGAACAGCCATCACTGCCAACCAACAGGGCTTGTCTACATAGTGGAAAGTAGTGAGATTCTGGAATCAGATTATATTCAAATCCCACTTTTGCCACTTATTACCTACTTCTATTTACATTTCCTATGCCTCAGTTTCCTCATCTGTTAAATGGGAATACCAATACCAATTTCACAGGGATAATTATGTAAATTACCTACCACAGGGACATGTTAATAGTTGCTAGCTGTCTCTATTCTAAAGGCTAAGCAATGTCCTCAAAAAATAAGGCAATAAGTAATAAGCATAATAACTGCTAAAGAAATTGAGGTAGAGAGATAAGTGGTCTCAGGTGGTCAGGAAAGAACAGTTCAAACTCCTTGTTACAAATCTGAACAGCAAATTCCCATTCATCAGGACTGTCTCTTGTGCTTCATAAGCCCATGACAAGTATTTACTGAATGGTAACTGTGATGGAACGTACTTAGTGATTCTAACCTCTGAGTCATGGCCCTCCTGAGTGTCTAATAAAAGATATGGAACAAACCTCTCCCCAAAAAATGCCACTGACAATTATTTAAAGTTCAGGCATGATGGACCCCCAAAAGCCCATTCACAGGCCCTAGCTAAAGACATACAAGGTTAAACATGATGATCTATCGATTCTGAAATGAAGCCCAAAGTCACGGGGTCCAGCGTCATCATCAGGTGTACAAACATCAAGGCTGTCTTGCATCACACCTTCTTCTCAGTTCACCACCATCCATCCTATTGTGCAAGCTCAGAAGCCAGGAGTCACCCTGGACACTTTCTCTTTTACTCTCCCTTCCACAACTTATCTTCCAATAGGTCTTATCCATTTCTCAAGTATGGCCTCTTATTTCCATCTCCTGAGTCCATGTCACTGTCATCCTTTAGCAGGACTGCTTCAGTAACATTGTCACTGGTCTACTCACGTTCTCTCTGGTCTCACTCCAGCCTGGTCTGTGCTCAGCAGGCTGATTGCAGCTCTAAAAGTATCAAAGCCATCTTCCCCCACCTCACACTCACTGAAACAAAAAAGGGAAATGTTTTCATTGAAAGCAAGCCACACTATTCTATGAGTGATTGTGTACCCTGGAATGGGGGTAGAGAGCGGTAGGATAAAGAGATGCAGGAAAAAACTAAACATGGCAGAGAAGAGATGAATTAGGTATCAAAAATAGCAACAGCCCCACCCTGGATGGTTGACTCAGTGATAGAGCGTTGACCCTGTGTGTGGAAGTCCTGGTTTCAATTCGCAGCCAGGGCACACAGGAGAAGACCCATCTGCTTCTCCACCCTCCCACCTCTCCTTTCTCTCTATCTTTTTCTTCCCCTCCTGCAGCCAAGGTTCCATTGGAGCAAAGTTGGCCCGGGCACTGAGAATGGCCTCCACCTCAGGCGCCAGAATGGCGCCAGTTGCAATGGAGCAACGCCCCAGATGGGCAGAGCACTGCCCCCTAGTGTGAATGCCGGGTGGATCCCAGTTGGGCGCATACGGGAGTCTGTCTCTGCCACCCCACTTCTCACTTCAGAAAAAAAAAATAGCAACAGCCCCTATGTTATATTCTCAGCTACACTGGAAACTTAGGTCTGTATGTGTAACATATAATCAACATTCAGTATGGTAAGCAATATGTCCTCCCACTTCCCCCTTCTCTAATTTTAGGAATTAAAAATGTTTTTTAAAAACCTATTTATATCCCTAACACTCAAAATGATCTAATTTTAAGATTTTTGGCATATTTGCATATTTTTATTTCTAAATATTTTTAAAGACTTTATGCAATGAAGAGTAGAAAGACAAATGCAAGAATAAATCAACTCAAACACCGACACACATATATAAAAAATATCATTTTGCCTGATGTTAAATCAGGGAAAAACCATTCCAGGAATCTTTCCACATCTATGGATGGATGGATGAAGAATATAGGTAGATAGAACTAATTTTATGAAAATGGGATTATATTCCACATGCTATTTTTTTGTGTGTGTGTGTGACAGAGACAGAGAGAGAAACAGGAACCGATAGGTAGGAAAGGAGAGAGATGAGAAGCATCAAATTCTTCGTTTTAGGCCTGACCTGTGGTGGCGCAGTGGATAAAGCGTCGACCTGGAAATGCTGAGGTCGCCGGTTCGAAACCCTGGGCTTGCCTGGTCAAGGCACATATGGGAGTTGATGCTTCCAGCTTCTCCCCCCTCCTTTCTCTCTCCCTCTCTGTCTCTCTCTCTCCCTCTCTCTCTCCTCTCTAAAAATGAATAAATAAAATAAAATATTAAAAAAAAAAAATTCTTCGTTTTAGCTCCTTTGTTATTCATTGATTGCTTTCTCATACGTGCCTTGACCGGGGTGGGGGGGAGGGCTACGGCAGAGCAAGTGACCTCTTGCTTAAGCCAGCAACTTTTGGGCTCCAAGCCAGCAACCATGGGTCATGTCTATGATCCCATGCTCAAGCCAGAGACCACATGCTCAAGCTGGTGAGTCCGTGCTCAAGCCGGCTACCTCAGGGTTTTTGAACATGGGTCTTTTGTGTCCCAGTCCGACGCTGTATCCACTGCGCCACTGCCTGGTAAGGCTCCAAATGCTATTTTTGATAAGTTTAAATTTGCTTTCCTGTAACAAAATAAAATTTAAGATTAAGAGATGGTAAAAAAAAATATGAGGAAGCTGGAGTCATATTTTCAATGATGTGCTTTGATTTTAGGCAGTCCTGGTTGATGACTATTTCAAAAGTTGTGGACACCAGTAAGCTAATATTTCCTCTCATGTTTCCTCTCTTGTCTCCATATTTTTGTTCAGTTACAAATCTAAAGACTATAAAAAAAAAGTCATTTTCATAGCCTCCTGGTCCTATACTACCCTTAATTGTTTGGCACTGGTTCCAGCAACATTTAAATAGGTTCAGATGCTCACCCTGCTTCCTACAGTATCTCTTTTTCTGAATTCCTTGTTTTTATTCACAACTTGGAATTGGATGGATTTCAGCATCCTCTTAAATGCAGGGCCACAGTGCTGCCCCCTTAGTGTCTGAGTATAGTAGGTGCTCCAGAAACACTTGTTAAAAGTAGAATTTATAACTGCAGAAGAGTGCGGAAATAGTTTATCTATTAAACAACATACCAGTGGTACCTTGAGATACAAACAGACCAATATACAATTTTTTTTTAAGATACAAGCTGCGACTCAGTCTGTATTTTTGTCCAAGATCCAAGTGAAATTCCGAGATACAAGTCGTGATTCAGGAAGCTGCCATTAGTTGGCGCGCTGGCACACAGGTCCAGTATCGGCAGTTTGATACACGAGTTGACTGACTTATGAGCTTGGTTACAGAATGAATTAAACTCGTATCTCAAGGTACCACTGTATGCTGTATCTGTGACACATATAAGGTAATTCAAAATCATGAACTCCTTGTATAAGAGCTGTAAGAAAGTAATTCACTAAAAAATATTTATCACAATTTTATAAACTGCCTTCCTATTTGAGACTTTTCCTTAATAAATTGCAATAAACTGAAGGTAGCTTTTTTACAGAAATGTTTAGGGCAACATGCAAAAAAAAAAAAAATTTTTTTTCCTTTACACTGAAAGAGAAACTAACATTCAGAAGATAATCAGGTCAACTTCAACTTCAAATTCCAAGCTGGTAGCACACTGTACTAGAATCATACTTGACACTTGGCACGGTCAAATGTCAAGTTAATTATTTGTGACTGATTACCATTTATAACTCATGTCATCAAAACAGTTCCTTATTTATAACCACTCTTCCCCAAAATTCAAAGCCCAAATATTGTTTATAAATTCTTTTTACCCTTTCAAATGTCTTTCAAGACAAAATATTTAAAATTAACAAGCAGTCACAATCCAAGTCACCAGCACATACTTCTGGACAAAATGCCTAGATCAATCCTGCATTGCTAAAAACAGACTTCACACAAAATAAAAATATTAATTTTTTTAAATTCCTTAATACCTACTGATTTCCTTAATCACCTTAGTGATTAAAACCATAAAAATAAAAATGGCTGTGATCTGATGCAATGAAACTGAATTTGAATACTTACTTAATACTTATTGCCAGCAGAAACCTAAAGATGGCAGTGAAGTACGCAGATGCACAGACTCCCAGCTAATACCACTGAACTGGATTACAAACTAATTTATGAACAATTAGTGTGAAAAACCAAATCTGGACTACAAGAACAGCTCTCAAAAACCAAGGAGCAAAGAAGAAGCCACAACAAACCTGGTAAGGAGCGCCTGAATCTCCCCTGCTTACAGGAACAGGGGGGGGGGTGAGGCTGAGAGCCCAGAAGGGATCTCACTCCAAGGAAAAGAGCAGTAAATACTGCTCACAGCCACTTGCCTGGCGATCAGGGAATGAGGTGTGTTGAAAGGGCCAGCTTGTCTTCCAAAAAGAAAGGGGAGAGAGAGAGAGACAGACAGTGAGGGGCAGAGGAATGCAGGGGACGACCTGAAAAGCTGACTCATCCAGGGCTGGAGGCGGCCATAGCTGGGGGAGGGGCTGATCCTTTCACAAAACAAAAGTCAAAGTGCTTCCAGGTCACAGATCTCCAGACATCTCTCCAGCTCCAATCAGCGTAACAAAACACAGTTGAAAACAAGAAGTGGGGAGGAGGGGCAGTAACTCAGGTCTCCATGGAGATCTGAGACACACCTCCCCCTTCTGAAGCTGAGAAAGCAACCCACCCCCAGAGAGATTAACTGGCAGAAGAGGAATTCAGAGTCTCAGGTTACACCCACCAAATTCCTGGATACAGTTTCAAATAAGCCCCCTGCTGAGATCAGTAAACAAGACAATCACCTGTTAAGAAACAAACAAATCAAGACTTCAAAGTGGCCCAAATACGAAAGTGGATTACAAATAATAGCTAATGCCAACCCAAGAAAACCTAGAAATAACACAATTGAAAACTGAAGGCAGACAACACCAAGCATAGACTCAACCAGCTCTACAAACAAAATACCCAAACACACAGATATAATGAGAAGACAGAGAAGTTCAATCCAAATGAAACCACAAGAGAAATATCCAGGAAATGAAATGAGTGATATGAAAATAACCAAACTTCCAGATGCTGAGTTCAAAATAACGATTGTAAGGATGCTTACGGATCTTAGAACAACATTGGATGGTCATTACAAACACCTAAATAAAGAAATAGCAAGTATAATAAAGGATATTGAAATATTAAAAAAGAATCAGTCAGAGATGACAAATACAATATCAGAAATAAAGACTACAATGGAAGGAATTAAAAACAGGATGGATAGAGCTGAGGATCGAAACAGCGAGTTGGAGGACAACTGGAATTAAGGTATGAAAGCAAAGAAGAAAAAAGAAAAGAGATTCAAAAGGTCTGAGGAAACCCTTGGAGAGCTCTGTGACAACATAAACAGAAATAACATATGCATCATAGGAGTTCCTGGAGAAGAAGAGAAAGAACAAGGGATAGAGACTTTGTTCAATCATATCATAGCTGAAAACTTCCCTAAATTAATGCAGGAGAAATTCTCAGAAGTTCAAGAAGCACAGAGGACTCCATTAAAGAGAAACCCAGGCCCTGGCCAGTTGGCTCAGTGGTAGAGCGTCGGCCTGGTGTGCAGAAGTCCCGGGTTCGATTCCCGGCCAGGGCACACAGGAGAAGCACCCATCTGTTTCTCCATCCCTCCCCCTCTCCTTCCTCTCCTTCCTCTCTGTCTCTCTCTTCCCCTCCCGCAGCCGAGGCTCCATTGGAGCAAAAGATGGCCCAGGCGCTGGGGATGGCTCCTTGGCCTCTGCCCCAGGCGCTAGAGTGGCTCTGGTCACGACAGAGCAACGCCCCGGATGGGCAGAGCATCGCCCCCTGGTGGGTGTGCCGGGTGGATCCTGGTCAGGCACATGTGTGAGTCTGTCTGACTGCCTCCCCGTTTCCAGCTTCAGAAAAATACAAAAAAAAAATTAAATAAATAAATAAATAAATAAATAAAGAGAAACCCAAAGAAACCTACACTAAGACACATCATAATTAAAATACCAAAGCTAAGTGATAAAGAGAAAATATTAAAAGCTGCTAGAGAAAAAAAGGCTATCACCTACAAAGGAGCTCCCATAAGGATGACATCAGACTTCTCAACAGAAACACTTGAAGCCAGAAGGGAATGGCAAGAAATATTCAAAGTAATGCAGAACAAGAACCTACAACCAAGACTACTTTATCCAGCAAGGCTATCATTTAAAATTGAAGGAGAAACAAAAAGCTTCCCAGACAAAAAAAAAAACTCAAGGATTTCATTACAACCACAGCAATGTTGCAGGAAATGTTAAGGGGCATGGTGTAAACAGATCAAAGTGGGAAAAGAATTTAGCAAATGAGTAATACAGCTTTAAAGAATAAAATGGCAATAAACAACTACATATCAAAAATAACCTTAAATGTGAATGGATTAAATGATCCAATCAAAAGACATAGGGTAGCTGCATGGATAAGAAAACAGGACCCGTACATATGTTGTCTACAAGAGACACACCTTAAAACAAAAGATGCACATAGACTGAAAGTAAAAGGATGGAAAAAAAAAATTTCATGCAAATGGAAATGAAAAAAAAGTTGGGGTAGCAATACTTATATCAGACAAATTGGACTTTAAAACAAAGAATATAGTAAGAAATAAAGAAGGCCACTACATAATGATAAAGGGAGCAATTCAACAGGAAGATATAACTATTATAAATACCTACACACCTAATATAGGAGCTCCTAAATATATAAAGCAGACTTTGATGAATACAAAAGGCAAGATCAACAGCAATACTATAATAGTAGGGGATTTTAATACCCCACTAACATCACTAGATAGATCCTCAAGAAAGAAAATTAACAAAGAAACAGCAGACTTAATGGACACACTAGATCAACTCTATTTCATAGATATCTTCAGAACCTTTCACCCTAAAGCAGCAGAATGTACATTCTTTTCAAGTGCTCATGGTACATTCTCCAGGATAGACCACATGTTAGGGCACAAAAGTGATCTCAACAAATTTAAGAAGATTGAAATTATATAAAGCACTTTCTCTGATCACAATGGCATAAAAATAGAAATCAACCACAACAGAAAAGCTCAAAAATTCTCAAAGACGTGGAAACTAAATAGCCGATTGTTAAATAATGAATGGATTAAGAATGAGATCAAAGAAGAAATAAAAAAATCATAGAAACTAATGATAATGAGCATACAACAACTCAAAATTTATGGGACACAGCGAAAGCAGTATTGAGAGGGAAGTTCATAGCACTACAGGCACACTTTAAGAAGCTAGAAAAAGTTCAAATAAACAACTTAACCCTGCATCTAAAAGAACTAGAAAAAGAACAGCAAGTAAAGCCCAAATGTAGTATAGTAGAAGGAAGGAAATAATAAAGATCAGAGCAGAAATAAATGACATAGAGGCTAAAGAAACAATACAGAAGATCAATGAAACTAGGAGCTGGTTCTTTGAAAAGGTAAACAAGATTGATGAACCTTTAACTAGACTCACCAAGAAAAAAAGAGAGAGGACTCAAATAAAATTAAAAATGAGAGTGGAGAAATAACAACTGACACAACAGAAATACAAAATATTGTAAGAAAATACTATGAAGAACTGTATGCCAAAAAACTAGACAACCTAGATGAAATGGACAAATTCCTTGAAACATACAATCTTCCAAAAATCAATCTGGAAGAATCAGAAAACCTAAACAGACCGATTACACTAAATGAGATCGAAACAGTTATCAAAAAATTCCCAGCAAAGAAAAGTCTGGGGCCACATGGCTCCACAAGTGAATTCTACCAAATATTCAAAGAACTAACTCCTATCCTTCTCAAGCTATTTCAAAATATTCAAGAGGAAGGAAGACTTCCAAGCTCCTTTTATGAGGCAAGCATAATTCTGATTCCAAAACCTGGCAAAGACAACACAAAGAAAGAAAATTATAGGCCAATATCCCTGATGAATATAGATGCTAAAATCCTCAACAAAATATTAGCAAACCAGATCCAACAATATATGGAAAAAATCATACACCATGATCAAGTGGGATTTATTCTGGGGAGGCAAGGCTGTTACAATATTCGCAAATTAATCAATGTGATTCATCACATAAACAAAAGGAAGAAGAAAAACCACATGATAATTTTGATAGATGCAGAAAAAGCATTTGATAAAATCCAGCACCCATTCATGATCAAAACTCTCAACAAAGTGGAAATAAAGGGAACATACCTCAACATGATAAAAGCCATCTATGACAAAAGCACAGCCAACATCATACTCAATGGGCAAAAATTAAAAGCAATCCCCTTAAGATCAGAAACAAGGCAGGGGTGTCCCCTTTCACCACTATTACTCAACATAGTCCTGGAAATCCTAGCCACAGCAATCAGACAAGAAGAAGAAATAAAAGGCATTCAAGTTGGAAAAGAAGTAAAACTATCATTATTTGCAGATGATATGATATTGTATATAGAAAACCCTAAAGTCTCAGTCAAAAACTACTGGACCTAATAAATGAATTCAGCAAAGTGGCAGAATATAAAATTAATACTCAGAAATCAGAGGCATTTTTATACACAAGCAATGAACAGTCAGAAAGAGAAATTAAGGAAACAATCCCCTTCACTATTACAACCAAAATAATAAAGTACCTAGGAGTAAATTTAACCTAGGAGACTAAAGACTTGTACTCGGAAAATTATAAAACATTGATAAAAGAAATCAAGGAAGATACAAACAAGTGGAAGCATATACCGTGCTCATGGTTAGGAAGAATAAACATCATTAAAATGTCTATATTACCCAAAGCAATCTATAAATTCAATGCAATACCAATTAAAATACCAATGACATACTTTAAAGATATAGACCACATATTCCAAAAATTTATATGGAACCAAAAGAGAACACGAATAGCCTCAGCAATCTTAAAAAAGAAGAATAAAGGGGGAGGTATAACACTTCCTGATATCAAGTTATACTACAAGGCCATGGTACTCAAAACAGCCTGGTACTGGCATAAGAATAGGCATATAGATAGATCAATGGAACAGAACGGAGAACCCAGAAATAAACCCATAGCTCTATGGACAACTGATATTTGTCAAAGGAGGTAAGAGCATACAATGGAGTAAAGACAGCCTCTTTAATAAATGTTGTTGGGAAAATTGGACAGCTACCTGCAAAAAAATGAAACTAGACCACCAACTTACACCATTCACAAATATAAACTCAAAATGGATAAAAGACTTAAATGTAAGCCATAAAACCATAAGCATCTTAGAAGAAAACACAGGCAGTAAGCTCTCCAACATCTCTCACAGCGATATATTTGCTGATTTATCTCCACGGGCAAGTGAAATAAAAGACAGGATAAACAAATGGGACTATATCAAACTAAAAAGCTTTTGCACAGCCAAAGACAATAAGAACAGAATAAAAAGACAAACTACACAATGGGAGAACATATTTGACAGTACATCTGATAAGGGGTTAATAACCAAAATTTATAAAGAACTTGTAAATCTCAACACCAGAAAGACAAAATATCCAATCAAAAAATGGGAAAAAGAAATGAATAGACACGTCTCCAAAGATGGCCAATAGGCATAGGAAAAAATGCTCAACATCATTAATCATTAGAGAAATGCAAATTAAAACCACAATGAGATATCACCTCACACCAGCCAGAATGGTGCTCATCAACAAAACAACACAGAATAAGTGCTGGCGAGGATGTGGAGAAAAGGGAACCCTCCTGCACTACTGGTGGGAATGCAGACTGGTGCAGCCTCTGTGGAAAACAGTGTGGAGATTCCTCAAAAAATTGAAAATCAAACTGCCTTTTGACCTAGGTATCCCACTTTTAGGAATATATCCCAAGAACACCATAGAACTGTTCCAGAAGGAGAAATGCACCCCCATGTTTATGTCAGCATTGTTCACAATAGCAAAGATCTGGAAACAGCCCAAGTGTCCATCAGAAAACGAGTGGATTAAAAAGCTTTGGTACATATATATGCTATGGAATACTACTCAGCCATAAGAAATGATGACATCAAATCATTAACAATAACATGGATGGACATCAAATCATTAACAATAACATGGATGGACCTTGATAACATTATACGGAGTGAAATAAGTAAATCAGAAAAAACTAAGAACTATATGAACCCATACATAGATGGGACATAAAAATGAGACTCAGAGACATGGACAAGAATGTGATGGTTGCCTGACCAGACAGTGGCGCAGTCGATAGAGCGTCGGACTGGGATGCAGAGGACCCAGGTTCGAGACCCCAAGGTCACCAGCTTGAGCGCAGGCTCACCTGGTTTGAGCAAAATCCCTCCAGCTTGAACCCAAGATCGCTGGCTCCAGCAAGGGGTCACTCGGTCTGCTGAAGGCCCACGGTCAAGGCACATATGAAAAAGCAATCAATGAACAACTAAGGTGTTGCAACGCACAATGAAAAACTAATGATTGATGCTTCTCATCTCTCTCCATTCCTGTCTGTCTGTCCCTGTCTATCCCTCTCTCTGACTCACTCTCTGTCTCTGTAAAAAATAAATAAATAAAAATTAAAAAAAAAAAAAAAAGAATGTGATGGTAACAGGGGGTGGGGAGAGGGCGAGGAAAGAGAGAGAGAGGGGGTGAGGGGAGGGGAGGGGCACAAAGAAAACCAGATAGAAGGTGATGAAAGACAATTTGACTTTGAGGGGTATACAACATAATCAAATGTCAAAATAATCTGGAGATGTTTTCTTGGAACATATGTACCCTGATTTATAAATGTCACTGCATTAAAATTAATAAAAATAAGATTAAAAAAATACTTACTGCCAGCAAACAGTATCACAGAGAAGAAACTTGAGAGTCTTGCCATATCTCCCCTAAATGTCTGTATCACAAAGGAAGGAAACTACCAACCTTCAGGGTCTGGGACCAGCAAAAAAATAAAGATTCAGGACGATACCATGAGAAGGGTTTGTTTGTTTGTTTGTTTTCAAGTGTTCTTAAAAAAGAGTAAAAGAAGAATTACAAAGATATATACGTAAGTGATTTTCAGATCTGCAAGAATGCTGTCTACCCTCCTGCAAGCATCAAGGACAGGACTCATCCTCTGCCCAGCCCTCCCTGGATTCCCAGGTAACCAGCTTTGGGCTTTCTGACTCCTGGGCATTGGCTCTATTAACAGGAACTCACTGTCAAGTTCCTCCTGGGCCCTATAGGACTGCAACTGGCTCCCCTACCTTCTTGTTTACCAATCTTTTTTATTTTTAATTTAGAAATTAAATTTAATGGAGTGACATTCATCAGTAAGAGTACACAGGTTTCAGGCAATCATCTCTAAATCATATCAACTGTTGATTGTGTTGTGTGCCCGTCACCCAAAGTCAAATCATTTTTTGTCACCTTGTACTTGTTCCTCTTCACTCCCCCCAACTTCTGGTAACCACTTTACTTGTACCTGTGTCCACAAGTCTCAGTTTTATTTTATTTATTTTTTAATTTATTCATTTATTCATTTTAGAGAAGAGAATGAGAGAGAGAGAGAGAGAGAGAGAGGAGGGAGAAGCAGGAAGCATCAACTCCCATATGTGCCTGGACCCGACTAGTGCAGGGCCTCAAACTGCCAACTTCAGCATTCTAGGTCAACACTCCATCCACTGTGCCACCACGTCAGGCAAGACTCAGTTTTATATCCCACCTATGTGGAGTACATACTCGTCCCTCTTTTATTCCCCTCCTTCCCACCCCCATCACACTGGTGATGACTTCACTTCATCTATGTTCATGAGTCTGAATTTTATATTCTACCTATGTGTGAGATCATATATACTGCTCACAAAAATTAGGAGATATTTCAAAATGAATGTGAACATGCAGATACTTCAGTACTTTCAGCCTTTTGTATAGTGCATTTTCACCAATGAAATAAAAGTTGGTTTTGCATCTCATTTGCATAATTGAACGAGCTGTTGTTTGTGAATATCATCTCCCATTTGGTTGGCCTTTTTGTTGTCATTTTGTTTTACTGTACAGAAGCTTTTTAGTTTAATATACTCCTATTCACTTATTGTTTCCTTTACTTTCCTTGCCTTTGGATCTACTGTAATTCACAAAATGTTCTTCTATGGACAAAGTCTGTAAGTTTAGTATCTATGTTCCCTTTTTCTTGTGACAGATAGGAACAGATAGAAACAGACAGGAAGAAAGAGAGATGAGAAGCATCAGTTCTTCGTTGAAGCACCTTAGTTGTTCATTGATTGCTTTCTCGTGTGTGCTTTGACCAGGGGGCTACAGGAGAGCAAGTGACCCCTTGCTCAAGCCAGCAACCTTGGGCTCAAACCAGCAACCTCGGGCTTCAAGCCAGCAACCATGGGGTCATGTCTTTGATCCCATGCTCAAGCCAGCAACCATGTGCTCAAGCTGGTGAGCACATGCTCAAACTGGATGAGCCCGCGCTCAAGCCAGTGACCTCAGGGTTTCGAAACTGGGTCTTCTGTGTCCCAGTCTGATGTTCTATCCACTCTGCCACTGCCTGGCCAGGCCCTATGTTTTCTTATATGTATTGTTTCAGATCTTATATTTAGGTCTTTGATTCATTGTAAATTTTTGTGGATAGGGACAAAATGTAGTCAAGTTTCTTTCTTTTGCATGTGGCTTTCCAATTTTCCCAGCATCATTTATGGAGAGGTTTTCTATTCTAAATTGTGTTTCTGGCTCCTTTGTCAAAGATTATTTGTCCATATATGTGTGGTTCTATTTCTTGGCTCTCAATTCTGTTCCATTGGTCTGTATGTCTATTTTTCTGCCTATACCATGCTGTTTTGATTATCATGGCTCTGTAGTAAGTATATCTTGAAGCCAGCTCCACTCTATTTTCTCAGTATTGCTCTGGCTATTAGGGTCATTTATGATTCCATACAAATCTGCTGATTTTTTGTTCTATTTCTTTTAAAAATATTGGAGTTTTAATGGGAATTGTATTAAATTTGTATATTGCTTTGGGTAATATAGCCATTTTAACTATGTTGATTCTTCTGGTCCATGAACATATACTCTTTTCCCATTTTGTTGTGTCTTTTTCAATTTCTTTTAACAAAAGATTTATAGTTTTCAGTGTATAGGTCCTTCACTTTCTTTGTTAAGTTTATTCCTAAGTTAAGTACTTTATTTTTTTCTTGTTGCAATTGTAAATAGATTTTTCTTCAATTCATTTTCTGAAGTTTCATTGTTGGCATATAGGAAAGCAATAGACTTTTGTATATTGATTTTGTATCCTGAGACTGTACTGTACTTGTTTATTGTTTCTAGTATGTAGTTTTTCAGTGGAGTCTCTGTGGTTTTCTATATACAGGATCATGTCATCTGCAAAAAGCGATACCTTTACTTCTTTCCCAATATGGATGCCTTTTTATTTCTTTCTCTTGATCTAGCTAGGACTTCTACTATGTTGAATAAGAGTGAAGGGCGTAGGCATCCTTGTCTTGTTCCTGATTTTACTGGAAAAGCTTTCAGTTTGTCACCATTTAGTATGATACTGGCTGATGGTTTGTTCTTTATAACCTTTATTATGTTGGTGTGCTTTCTGCTATACCCATTTTATTGAGTGTTAT
This sequence comes from Saccopteryx leptura, assembly GCF_036850995.1. Lineage (NCBI taxonomy): Eukaryota > Metazoa > Chordata > Mammalia > Chiroptera > Emballonuridae > Saccopteryx > Saccopteryx leptura. Next base: position 165,273,806 of record NC_089507.1, read on the forward strand.
AAACATAAACAAATGCTGCATCTTATTGAATACCTTTTCTGTATCTATTGATAAAATCTTTTGATTTTTGTCTTTGTTTTGTTGATGTGGTGTATTATGTTGATCAATTTATGTATGTTGAGCCATCTTGTACTCCTGGAATGAATCCCACTTGATCACCATGTATCATTTTTGTACAGTATTGTATTTTATTTGCTAGTATTTTGTTTAGGATTTTTACATCTGTCTTCATTAGAGATACTGGTCTGTAGTTATCTTTTTTTGTGTTGTCCTTGCCAGATTTTGTTATTAGGGTTATGTTAGCCTCATAAATTGTGTTAGTAAGTACTGATTCTTCTTAATTCTTTGGAAGACTTTGAGAAGGATAGGCACCAAATCATCTTTGAATGTTTGGTAGAATTCGCTAGTGTAGCCATCTGGTCCTAGACTTTTATTTGTGGGGAGGTGTTTGAAAGTTGTCTCTATTTCCTTCCTGTTTATAGGTCTATTTAGGTTTTCCACTTCTTCATGACTCAGGCTAGGAAGATTACATAGTACTAGGAACTTATACATTTCTTCTAGAGTGTTGAATTTGATAGCATATAATCTTCCATAGTATTCTAGTAGGATCCTTTGTGTATCTACGATGTCTGTAGTAATTTCTCCTTTTTCATTTTAGATTTTGTTTATTTGAGTCATTTCTCTTTTTTCCTTAGTGAGTCTAGCCAGGAGTTTGTCAATTTTATTGATCTTTTCAAAGAACCATCTCTTTGTTGTATTCAATTTTTCTATAGTTTTTTTGTTGTTGTTGTTTTCCTTTATTTCATTTAGTTCTTTAACTTTTACTATTTCCATTCTGCTGACTTTGGATTGCTTTTGTTCTTCCTTTTCTAGTTCTCTCAGATGTGATTTTGGGTTGTTTGCTTGGGACCTCTCTTATTTCCTGATATAAGCCAGTAATGATATAAATTTCCCTCTTATTACTGCTTTTGCTGCATCCCAAAAGTTTTGAATTGTCATGCTGTCATTCTCATTTGTCTGTATATATCTTTTGATCTCTTCTTTTGCTTCTTTGACCAAGTCATATTTTAGAAGTATGTTGTTTAATTTAATTTCCACACTTTTATGGGTTTCTTTACTTCATTTCTGCAGTTGAATTCTAATTTCAAAGCCTATAGTCAGAGACTATGCTTGGTATAATTTTAACCTTCCTAAATTTGTTGAGATTAGTTTTGTGGTCCAACATATGGTCTGTTAGTCTATCGTGACTTTTCTATGCACAGTGGAAAAAGAATGTATAATCTATGTTTTGAGATGAAATGTTCTGTAAATGGCCATTAATGTCCATTTGGTCTAATGTGTCATTTAAGGCTGGTATTTCTTTACTGATTTTCTGTTTGGATGATCTATCTAAACTGTCAATGGTGCGCTGAGATCTCCAAATAGGACTGTGTTTTTGTCTATCTCTATTTTTTGTTCCGTTAGATTTCTTTTTTAATTTGGTGCTCCCTGATTCAGAGCATATATATTAAGAAATGTGAAGTCTTCTTGATATAGTGTTCCCTTTACCATTATAAAATGTCCATCTTTGTCTCTTGTTACCTTTGTTGTCTTGAAGTCAGTATTGCCAGATATAAGTATGGCTATACCTGCTTTTATTGGGTATTATTTCCTTGAAGAATCATTTCACAACCTTTTACTTTGAGTCCGCTTTTGTTCCTGGAGCTTAGATGAGTCCCCTGAAGGCAGCAGCATATGATTGGGTTTTGCTTTTTTATCCAGTCTGCTATTCTGTGCCTCTTTATTGGTAAGTTCAGCCCATTTACATTTAGGGTAATTAGTGACACATGAGGATTTCCTATAGCCATTTTATGTTTTGTTTTCTGGTAGCTCTGTGTCTTCTTTGGTTCTTTTCTTTGTGTTTCTGCCAGTTGTTTTTGTTTGATGGTATGCCATGCTTTTTCCTTTCTTTCTGCTTTCAAGCCAGGGGTCTCAAACTCGCAGCCCGAAGGCTGCATGTGGCCCGCCGAACAATTTTGTGCGGCCTGCAGACTAATCCATGAAGTTCAAAATATTTTGGATAAAATTAAGTAAGCCCGTGGATTAGTCTGTGGGCCACACAAAATTGTTCGGCGGGCCGCATGCGGCCCTCGGGCCGTGAGTTTGAGACCCCTGTTTCAAGCTATATCTTTCAGTTTTAGTGTTTTTTTGTGTGGTTACCATTAGATTATTGAGGAAAAAAAATTTCAGATATAAGAGTCCTTTGTCTTACGAGTGCTTCTGCACTCCAACCTCCTTTGCTACTGCAGATCTTTATCCTCTCCCCTTTTGTTATTGTCGTCACAAATCATCCTTGTTTTTATTGTAACCTTGTTGGAGCTTTTACTGGTAGTTTTGTTCTTTGTATCTGGTAAAATAATCCCCTTGAGTATTTCCTACAGTGTGGGGTTTCTGGTGATAAATTCCCTCAGTTTCTATATGAATGCAAAAGTTTTTATTCCTCCTTCATATTTGAAGGATAACTTTGATGTATATAGTATTCTTGGTTGGTAATTCCTCTCTCTCAGTACTTTGAATGTTTGGGTCCACTCTCTTCTTGTAGAGTTTCTGCAGAGAAGTCTGATGGGTCATCTTTAAATATTAAGTTTTTCTTTTCCCTAGCTACCTTGAGAATTCTTTCTTTGTCACTGATTTTTTTTTAAAGTTACATTACAATATGCCTTGGAGATGGTCTGTTTGGGTTGAGGTAACTAGGTATTCTGTTTGCTTCTTGGATTCAAGGATCTATCTCTTTCTATAGGCTTGGGAAGTTCTCATCCATTATTTGTTTGAATAGGCTGTCCATTCCCTTCTTCTGAAATACCCATTATTATTATATTGCTCTTTCTAATGGAGTCAATTTTCATAGAGCTCTCTCATTTTTTAAATTCTTGAGTCTCTCTCTTCTTCCCTCCATATCACCTCTAGTTGCCTGCCTTTGATGTCACTGACTCTCTCCTCTATCTGGCCTGTTTTATTAGATAACCTGCTAGCTCATTTTTCAGTTCACGTATTGAGCTCTTCATCTCTGTTTTTAAAGTTTCAATCTCCTTGGTGAGGTACTCGTTTTGTTTTCTGAGCTCATTAAGTTGCCTACTAGTGTTTTCTCACATCTCATTGAGTATTTTCAGAACTTCAATTTTGAATTCTCTGTCATTTAACTCCAAGGTTTCCACGTGATTGAGATTGCTTTCTGAAGATTTTTCCTTTTCTTTCTGAACTGCATCTCTTTCTTGGATAGCCAAGGTATTCATTTTTTTTTCCAGCTTTTACTCTATTCAGTACATGGATCTTTCAGGCAAACCTGCAAGCCCAGTTGGAGTTCCTTCCTTGAGTTCAAGTTGTTCAATTTGTTGAAATTTCAAAGGGAGAGATCAAAGATATCTCTCACACCAACCATTACTCTGACATCTCCCCTACCTTCTAAATTGCCAGATAATTTTAGTGGAATTACTGCATCTGGACTAACAGTGCTCACAGCTGTTCATATCAGTGATGAATAGGAATGACTTCTCAATAAAGGATTTTTGTGATATTCAAATTCAGACAGGGTTTGCCTGCTTAGACCAGCCACCACCATCTAATGACATTTTTCTTTGCTCTCCCTTGAACATTTTAAATATCCTAATATTTATGCTCTAACTTTTCCTCCCTGAATATTTATGTTCTCCCTTCCTTAAAGAAATGAAGAAGCCATGATTATACTTAAGTAAATTCACCTATTGGAGAAATAGTGCTTGCATGTCAGAAGCACCACATCTTTGCTGGCGTGTCTGCAATGAGAACTTCTGGATCATTCACAACCTAAACCAAACTGAGGCCTCATGCTGACAAACCACACTGGACACTCTGACACTAGCCAGGATCCCCCAGTGCCTGCTGAAGGTCAATTCACCCACCCCATCAAGTTCCCTGAGACCTTGGTAATTGTTTTCCATTACTGAGATTATTTCCAAGCCTAAGTCTATTGCTACAGTCTAAACAACTGTCTGATACAAACATTTCACAGTGTGCAGCTTGCTCGTAAGGCTTAAATGTCCTTTTCACCTGTTCTCCCAAAGAGGTTAATGCAATACGTCAAAAAGATGAATGTATGTGTAACACAGAACTAATCCACACCATTTATCCCCCCTCCCAATGGTCCTACTGTTAAGCCTGGAATCAATAAAGGACACATCCAATGTTTAAGCTTACTTTAGGCTCATGCCATCAACATTATAACTCCAACCTTTCCCTTTCACCTCCATTATAAAAGCATTTGAAAATCTGATTAAGCGTGCATTCATCTCACAATTGGCAGATTTCAAGATGGGCTCTTAATATTGGGTTATCTTGTTGCTTTGGGGGAACTTTCTAGTTTGAGGGCATCTAGTTAACATTAGGCTATTTCCATAAAATATTTTGCCCTTGTTAGTGGCCCTCAGAGGGGAGCTGCCACTCTGCTCTGCAACTGGGAGAAAGCAGATAGGGTTTGGGGTTAACACAGTGAAAGGAAGCAGCTTCTATTTAAAGGGTTTGGGGGCAGAAAGAGGGGAGTCAAACAAAAAAAACCACAATTCTAGAATTTACAGCTCTTTAAAGTGCTCCAGAATGGCTGTCACATTTCTTTATATCTAAATTCCCCTCTAGTAGTAATGACAAACGATACTAGGTAGTTAAAATGAACAACAGACTAGAAAATAAACTTCCTTTACAGAAAGGTTTTTTAATACTTCTAGGAAAACCGTAGGAGTCACATAAGAAATTTTTTAGCATATGCTAAAAATAAGTGAGCTTCAAAATGGTTTGTAAAAAAGAAAAATATTTGAGTTAATGAGAGGGATCTTAGTCCAAGTGTAAGCTTAAGAAATTTGGGTTTTACAAAAGAATCCATTTTCCCCCTTGAGCCACTCAGTTTTTAGAGGGCCTAATTTTAAAAGAAAGATGGATTAAATATTAGGACAAATAGCAGGGCCATGACACCAGCTCACTAAGGCAGTAATGTCAGAAGTACATTCTTATAACGTTCTGGAAGGTTGCAACTCTAGGTTTAAGTGTTGCAAGTCAGCCTAAGAACCCAGCCATTCCTTTACCAGTTGCTACTGTTAACAGTAACTGTTTAAGTTACCTCTACTGCATTCTTGTTAACACCAGAGTTATCAGAATCAAAATGATCCTCTACCCCCAGCCTATCTGCTTCCCTTCTGATACACTTCAATAAATACCTAAGGAATGCTAGCAAGATAGAGCAAAGCCTGTTTTGGCACTGCAGCAATTAACGTTTTATAAAGATAAAAGTCACACACAACTAGACAAGCAAGCCTAGGATGGTGGCCACAAGTATGTCTCTTTCTTTCTTTCTATTACCTTGAAGATCAGGAAACACACTTCCCAATGGAATAGTAATATAACAGCTTTGTGAATTTTGTGGCTATCTACAACTACCACTTTCACCATAAATAATTTGTGTCAGTATCTGAGAAACAGCTGTATAAAACCTCTGCCAGGAAGAACCACTTAAAATTGCAAAAACATCTTATTTGTCCACTCCACAAAATATGCTTCTCCTTCCTGCCCCCTCTTCCCACTGTAACCTCCTCAGAACAGTCAAAGGCCAGATGCAGCTGCAGGACGCTGGTCCATTTATATTTTAAAAATTGTGTCTATAAGACAGCTTTGAACAACAACCCACAAACCCCACATGTTTAAAATGTAGGGGGGGTACCAACATGATGTCTTTAGCATACCAAACTTGCTTATTTAATAGCTGCATAATGAGAATAATCCTAGAAGTCAGAAAAATCAACACAAGGAGAATATGCAGCCCCAGCAGGTGCTCCCAGCACCAGCCATTGCTCACCGTCTCCTCTAAACAACAATTTAGTGAAGCACTATAAAGTGCTTAGGCTGATGTGCAGGAGCTGGTTCACAGCCAAAGTGGGGCTTCTGCACCATAAGTCACACAGCCAGTTCTGAAAACTGGACCACAGTCTTCTGTTTATAGAGACCAGGCAAAAAGGAAAAGGGACAAGTTTGGTGAGTTTGACCAAAGAAAGCCAGTGTTTTCCAGGTGACTGCAACAGAGAGACCTGGCAGCCTCTGATGGTGCCAACTCCAAGTACTCTCTGGACAGAAGAAAGAGGGAGTGTGCGGCTGTTACTCCAGAATGCCAGAAGCCCTCAGCAAGATCTGGACACCTTACTGGATTAAAACGACCTCACCAAAAATAAGTCACCTGTCAAAGTGGGAATTGCAGCAAGAAAAAAAAAGGTCCAGGTTAAAAAAAATATCTATGCTGCTTCTACATTTTAGCAACAAGAGCTAAGAAACAGACTTTCAGACTGATGGAAAAGCACAAAAATGATTAATCATCATGGGCTAAAGCTTCAGCACTTAGGGTTTCTTCAAGGATTCCACTGAAGTAAGCTCTTACCACTCATAGTCAAAAGGCCAATGCCAACTTTTCTGGTATTCCTTTAACTAAAAGTATTGAGGTCTATTAGAAAAAGATTAACTTTCATTATTGGTTCAACCAGTTTTCAATCCTAGGTCCATCACAAACAACTGCTCTTTGAACTCAGCAAGTTACTTGCCTCATGAAGATTTGATTTCCTGGTTTGTAAAGTGGTGGAAACAGTTTGAGGACTGATAACATGGAGGAGTGCTTGGCGGACAGATGTACTCCTGCCTCCACTCCCTCACTGCCAGCCTTTCCAAGCCCTCAGACAATCCAAGGTGCCCCAGGGGCCTCCCTGCCCCCAACTTGTCCCTTCCCTTCAGCATTTTTCATGTAGAAGTGCAATATTATACAAATGGTGTTTTCAAAGAATACTTAATGATGTGAGAAATGGCAGAATGTTTTTTTAAATTGTGGTGCCATATACATAACATCCAATTAATCATTTTAACCATTTAAGTCTGTTCTATGGCATTAGCACATGCACACTGTTCTGCAGCCGCCACCACCCATCTCAGAACTCTTTCAGCTTCCCAAACTGAAACTACACATGAAACACTAACCCCCCATTCGCCTCCCCAGCTCCTAGAAACCACCATTCTACTGCCTGCCTCTATGGATTTGACTACTCTAGTATCTCATAAGCGAAATGCTACAATATTTGTCCTTTTGTTCCTGACTTATTTCACTTAGCCTAATGACATCAAGGTTCATCCACGTTGTAGGATTTGTCAGAATTTCCTTCCTTTTAAGGCTGAATAATATTCCACTGTATGTATGTATCACATTTTGTTGATCTATTCAACCATTAATGGACACATGGCTTGCTTCAACCTGCTGGCTATATTGTGAATAACACAGCTATGAACATGAAATGTGCAAATATCCATTCATCTCTCTTCTTCCAGTTCTTTCCAGAAGCAGAATGGCAGGATCACATGGTGCTTCTATCTTTGATTTTTTGAGGAACTGCCATACAGTTTTCCACGTTGGCTGCACCATTTTATATCCCCACCAACAAGGCACAAGGGTTCCAATTCCTCCACACCCTCTCCTACACTTACTTTTCTGTTTTCTTAATAACAGCCGTCCTAATGGCCATGAAGTGGTATCTTCTTGTGATCTTGTTTTACATTTCCCTAAGCTTAGTGATGTTGAGCATCTTTTCACAGGCTTACTGGCCATTTTCACATCTTAGGAGAAATGTTGACTCAACTCCACTGAGCACTTTTTAATTGGATTATCACACTATATTAAATTACAAAAGTAGAATCTAAAAACAAGTTAACATACAGAAAAAAATATGCATATATACATTAAAACAGAGAAAGGAAGCATAATAAATGAACAGGTTCTTCTATTTAGGAAGATTATAAACAACTTACTTTCTTTACACTTTATTTGCAAGGTTTCTAAAAAGAAGATATATAACTAGTACAACCAGGAAGGAAGGGGACATTAAAAGTAACTTTTTTAAAACATGAACTGAACCACAGAGTTAAAATTTCAATTAGGAGCATCGATCTATCGATCTATTGATCTAAAGAGTTTCTGAAGTTGGCCTCTAGCAGGAGGCAAGACAATTTCTACTTGTCCTGTCAGGGCAGCGAACAGAGGAGAGAGGCCAGGAGGCCCAGGATGTCCGTGGGATGTTGACAGAGTGCCTGCCTTGGCCAGGACTCAAGCCCACCATTCCTTCTCGTCTCCAGAATCCAGACTCCTTCCCCTCAGCCCTCAAACGAGCACATGGCACAGGGGGATAAGAAATGTGCTCTCTCTCCTTGCAGAACTTGAAAACAAGATCAAACCAGATAGCAATGGCAACAACTGACAAAGATAGAATTTTATACAAAACACAACTGAATGACCATATAAATACATGCCTCAAATAATATCAATGCGGACCCCTCCAATTAGAACTATTATTCAGACTAGACCACGCTAGCCTTGAACACACAGCAAAAAACACCTTGATAATTCAGATTGTAACAGCAGACCGGTAAAGGCTTTGAGAAATACAAAGCTGTTCAGCATGTAGGGGAACCCATTTCCATTAAAAATCACTCTTCTGGTGGTAGTTTCTACCTATTAGTCAGACTTAGTATATGTTAAAATTATTGATCACATACCTGTCACTGCCGTAGACTTCCTGCCTCCATGATGATTTTAAGTGGAGAGCTTTGCCCGTGCATGGCACATGGGTCAGAATACCAGTTAAGAAATCTGAAAACCTAAGGTTTTCATTCTACCTAAACAAAGACTTCTGCCTCCTTAAAAGCACTGGCCTTGCCTGACCAGGGGGTGGCGCAGTGGATAAAGCATCGGACTGGGATGTGGAAAGACCCAGGTTTGAGACCCCGATGTCGCCAGTTTGAGCACAGGCTCATCTGGTTTGAGCAAAAGCTCACCAGCTTGGACCCAAGGTCGCTAGCTCGAGCAAGGGGTCACTCGGTCTGCTGAAGGCCCACGGTCAAGGCACATATGAGAAAGCAATCAATGAACAACTAAGGTGACGCAACGAAAAACTGATGATTGATGCTTCTCATCTCTCTCTGTTCCTGTCTGTCTGTCCCTATCTATCCCTCTCTCTGACTCTGTCTCTGTTTAAAAAAAAAAAAAAAAAAAAAAAAAAAAAAAAAAAAAAGCACTGGCCTCAAATCACAAACAGATCCCTTAAATACCAGAAACCTAATTTAGACCTCAAAAAATATGAAAAAATGGACCTAGTATGGATGACAGTTACAGTCTTAGATGCTAATGTCCCCTCCCCCCCCCCATTTTCTGGCATCCCTCCTACACACCCTACCCCACCCTACAGCAGAGGCCATGAAACCACTTGCACAAATCAGATTTCCTAGTGTCACCGGAATTACCATGTTCTAGTCTAAGAAGTATTATAAGTATACATCCTGTTGTGAATGGGACAGAAGTTGTCTTCTGCTCAAGTATATTCTGAACCAAAAACAACAACTGGTCTGCTGCCATTGCATGCAAAAGGAAAATAAGGATTAAATCAACAACAACAGGGAAAATAACTGTAAAACTGCACTGACAAGACAGAATGTAGGTACTCTACATTGTCTTTAAGTCTGTTTCCATCAAGAAAAGGCTATAGCAATGCATTTAGCAACCAAGAGGGTATGTACACAGCTGTCAGGAATTTCCTTTACAGAAATAAAATGATTACAGATGTGACAGAGATAAGCATATGCATCAGGACCTGGCTGGTTGGCTCAGTGGTAGAGTGTGGGCCTGGCATGTGAATGGCCTAGGTTCAATTCCCAGTCAGAGCACACAGGAGAAGTGACCATCTGTTTCTCTACTCCACCCTCTCCCCCTTCTCTCTCTCTCTCTCTCTCTTTCTCTCTCTTTCCCTCCCTCCCTCTGCAGCCATGGCTTCATTGGTTCAAGCATATTGACCTGGGGTGCTGAGGATGGCTCCAAGGAGCCTCCGCCTCAGGTGCTAAAAATAGCTCAGTTGGGAACATGGCCCCTAAGGCAGAGCATCAGCCTTAGACAAGGGTTGCCTGGTGGATCCCAGTTGGAGAGCATGAGGGAGTCTGTCTCTCTGTCTCCCCTTCCTCTCACTTGGAAAATAAGGGGGGGAGAACACACATCAGATATTCCCCTTCTTCCCTGCATGTTCCATTTCTTCCTCTGCCCCTACCAGAAGCTCACATGACATGCTCTGACCAATGAGCTGTGAGCAGAAGTACCATTCCCGAGCTGAAGCGATGAAAAGCCCTTGCATCTTGGACAAGGCCCCCTTGCTAAGTCATGGAGTTGCTCCAGGGATTCAAAATATGGGGCGGTTACTAACACAGACAAAATTTTTAGGAACAAGAAACAGAAATGAATAGTCTTAGAGTGGAAAGACAGTCCCAGCAGCCATGTGCCTCCTCATTCCTCCCAGGATCCTCCCAGTCGGAGCCCATTAATTCTACAGCTACATAGGTGAGTCCAAAATCGTTTTCCTGGTCACTGTTTTGAAGTCCATTTTCACTTATTTATAAAATTCTGGAATCTAGTTAATGTCAGAGCACATGACCCTCCAAATATCCCCCTTTTTCCCCTGCAATCATCCTGAGACCCTTTTAACAAAACACTTGAAAGTGGAGTTGTCTCTAATAGAATACTCTAGCTTAATACAATCTCTTCCAAATGCTGACAAAATGTTTTCTTTTGCCTACTGATCCATTTTATCTTTTCCGATAGGATGAGTAGGTATTACAGCCGTATTGACTAAAAAAATAATTAAATAGTCTTTTTACTGAGGTATACAAATGACCTGGCTGACTAAATAAAGGCAAAGAGGTTGTGGCTGGCATGGATACATCTGAGTCACACACAAATTAGTTATCTGAGGACAGCTTATCTTCCAGCTGTTTCCTTCTGTATTAATACCCAAGAGACAAGCAAAGAGAAGGTCAAGTGAGATCAGCTCAGTAAAAACTAGGTGTTGAATGCATAAAATTTTAAAAATTAAAACTCAATTGTATCCCTTTCTTTTTAAAGAATGAAAGTAGGTAACCAGGTCTACCCTGATCGATTGATAGAGACAGGCATTTCTAGGAAGCCATAACCTTAACAGCAATGCATGGGAAGCTCAGACTACCCCAATGAACAACTGGGGTGCATTTAACGAAACAATCCTCATACTTTCCAGAGCATTATTGGCCCAGATAGTTATTGTGCCCATTTCCTTTACTGTTTGCCCCATGACAATAAAGCTCCAACTCCACCAACCCATGAACACAACTCCTCTCTGGAAACCTTGACCTACTACCTACAGCAACAGGTCCTCCTCTTCCCTCTACTTTCCTATACCACAACCCCTGGTTTTGTTACTGCCTCATTGATCCCAACCTTCCTTTTTGCTAGCTCATTCTTTTCTTTTTTCTTTGAGAGAAAAGGAAAGGAAGACAGAACATGGATTTGTCATTCCACCCATTCATGCCACCATTGGTTAATTCTTGTATGTGCCCTGATCAGGGTTTGAACTTGAAACTTTGACATGTCAGGACAACACTCCAACTGCCTGAGCCTCCAAGCCAGGGCCTGCAGGTTCATTCCTGTCAGTGCAGACAATGAATGTCAAAGTTCTACTACACCGGTGGTCAGCAAACTCATTAGTCAACAGAGCCAAATATCAACAGTACAACGATTGAAATTTCTTTTGAGAGCCAAACTTTTAAACTTAAACTATATTGGTAGGTACATTGTTATCAACTTAATTAGGGTACTCCTGAGCTGGCCAAAGAGCCACACTCAAGGGGCCAAAGAGCTGTATGTGGCTCGTGAGCCGCGGTTTGCCGACCACTGTACTATACTGACAGCACTGGTCCTCCCATCTTTTCAGCCTGTGCCCTCTCCCCAACCACACTAACCTTTACCATTCAGTGCCACCTGTAAGCAGATGATTGTCTAGCCAGCCCCTCCTCTCCAGTGCCCAAATCTACCTAACACCCCCCCCCCCACTTTGGAGACCTCAAAAACACCTCTCATTCAACAAGTTCAAAGCCCTGTTGCCCTTCCCCCAAACTTAGTCTTCCTTCTTCTAGCTTGCTATACACAACAGTGAATAATAACATTATAGATATATAACATGGCTGTGTCTGCCAGGCACGGTGCCTCGTGCTGGAGATATAAATAAACCAAACTGAGACTACGTATGCTATAATCCCTCCAGTAATGGACCCAGCCACTAATCCAGTAATCATGAGGACAAGTCACAATAGGCTGTTTATGGAATTGGAAAGGAAAGGGCCTTGGGACTCTGCTCATGGATAACAAGGCGGTAGGTCTACCTTAGTCTGGGGAGTTCAGGCAAATCTCACCAAAGGAAACATCTGAATGAGCTCTACAGGATGAAAAGAAGTTATCTAGGTAAAGGAGAAAAGAAAATCCTTCTGGCGAGGCACCAGCAGCACAGAAGCCCAGAAAGAAAGGAGCACTGTTTGCTCTAGGAACCAAAACAGCCCTGTTCCTGGAGTGAGTAGAGCAGAGTGAGAAAGGGTTGGAGAGCCTGACCAGCGGTGGATAGGGTGTCGGACTGGGACATGGAGTACCCAAGCTCAAAACCCCGAGGTCACCAGCTTGAGCACGGGCTCATCTGGTTTGAGCAAGGGGTCACTAGGGTCTGCTGTAGCCCCGGTCAAGGCACAGATAAGAAAGCAATACATGAACACTAAGGTGCCACAATGAAGAACTGATCCTTCTCATCTCTATTCTTTCCTGTCTGCCTGTCCCTATCTGTCCCTCCCTCTGTCTCTCTGTCTCTCTCTGTCTCTGTCATTAAGTAAATAAATAAATAAATAAAAGGAAAGGGCTGGGGAGGAAGGTAGGGGCCCCTTGCAGTCTCCGACCACGTCATTATCTGTGGGACTCCATGGATGGGGCTGTAAGGAAGGAGGAATTCCAAGGATCGGAATTTCCTTGGAAAGGATCATGCCTGCAGTTATGTGGAGAACTTATCTAACCAGGCAGGAGTTATATGTGTTGAATAAATACCTAAAATTTTAGACCTACATTTTTGACATTCTCCTCCAAACTTGTCATACTAATATTTAAATAAAAGCTAAGTAAAGGATGATTCAAATTTCAAAATCAGGGGAAATGAGAAATAAAAAGAAAGATGGAACCAAAACAATTAATTGAGCTAAAGAATTAAGTCATAGTAATAAAGGGCCCAAGTTTACAGAGCGCACTGCAAATATCTGGGGGTTAGGGAAGTAGCTGACACAGAAACATAGGACTATTTTTAAATAAACTGTCAAATGGAAAATGAAGGTACCACCTGCTGTCACTTTCAGCAGATCTCCCCTTTCTCAAACTGTAAAATATCAGGAATTTACAAATACTGATAAATTAAGGGCCTACCTAAATAGAAACCCAAATCATGACTGGTGAACACATCAGAGGTAAGCACACACTGCTCACTCTAAGAGAAGCCACGTTTGCGTTGGCCAGACCACTTCCTAACTGGCCAGGTTCAGGGTAATCAATCTCAGCTGCTCACAAGGACAGACAGATCAGGCACACAGCAAACACACAATTACCAAGTTGTTTCTCAACCTCGGCTAAGGCCAGAAAAGAGAAGACTCCTAGAAAGTAAAAAGTTAGGCTTGAATTCATCTTTTATTTAAATGTAAACCCATCCCATGTGTCTTTGAAACCTCCCCAATTTAACGTTTGCTAGGCTTGACTGCACTTGTTCTAAACAACATCCCTACCTACCACCAGGATATAAACCAGGAAATTAAAGAACATGTTCTTACAGACAAGTTTCTATAATTTATTATGTGTGATGAGTGGAGGAGGGGCTGCCAGAGAGGGAAGGCAACATCTGGATCCAAGTTGTGAAATGGGGAAATTGTTTTCAGAGACATACAAATCCATGAACAGTTGCTCTTTCAAAAAACCTGTGGTTTAGATGAAATTTTACAAAAAAAAAAATCAACAAAATGAATCAATAATCAAGATCTACATTCAAAGACTAGCCCAGCTCAGTCCCTTAGTTGTACGATACAGGCAACAACTTCTGAGCCTCATCCATAAAATAACCAGTCCCAATTTGGTTGTGAAGAATAAATAGGATAGGTATGCAAAGTGCTTAACCTGGACGGTGCAGAAAGGACATAGGAGGTGTTAGGTACTATTATTATTCCCAGCAGCTAGCACAGTGCCTGGGAAATATGAACTAAAAACATAATAATAAGTAGATGGGTGGTAGCCAGCTAAACACGGAGGTCTTAGGGCCTTAACATCAACCATAAAACCTAAAACTTCACACAAATGGCCAGCTTTTTTAAAAGGGTAGATAGGAGGAGAGGAATGGGAGACAGTAATGGAAATTACTTTAAAGGTCAAATTTGCACAAATAGGATTTGTGCGTGCAAAAGCATGTAGTCTCATAAACGCAAAGTAATCCTGGGGCTCTATCTAGCTCAAGGGATTGTAAGCAAGCTTTCCAAAAAAAAAAAATCACCGCTACCTACCCTTCAGAGCCTTTCTCCTTTCCCTTAACTCTGTTCTCAAACAGTTTTAAGAACATTGCATCCTGGCTTGCTTCTTCCAACATAATTTCCTCTCACATGCATTTCTGAATAGAGCAATCTGTACTACCGCTATCAGCAGCCATCGCTGGGCTTAGGGTACCATTATTTCGGCCTTCATTATGATTCCTACAAGATCAAACACAAAGCTCTACTCCTTGTATTTTATTTCCTCTCCAGATTAGGCGGGGCTGCAGAGTGAGTACTTGGGTCACAGAGCTCTAAAATATCACAAAACCAAAACATGACTCACATACCAGATTCTGACAATACGGAATTCACATAAAAAATTGGAGAGTAAAAAACATTGGCTTGGACCCAACAGAAGTCAGAAAAATTTAACATTTTACATGCTGTTAAAAAGGAACATCAAGGCATGAACAGGATTTGTTTTTTCCATCCTAAACCAGCTCAATCCCTGGTTTACAGCCAAATCCCAATGTCTGATGGGTTTGTTTTGCATGAAACTTTCAATATTTCATGATAATATTTTAGGGGGGAAATTTTCAAGCCATACATTATTTTTCCAAGATATTATATGCTTCTATGGAAGAATTAAGAGGAGAGGGGGAAATATATAAAAACTGAGGCGCAAAGAGATTGAGCACGTTAGAAAGACTCCAGCCTCAGGAGAGCAATAGCTGGAGGGACCTTGGACACCAGAGAGCCTGGGACTGACAGAGAGACCTGGTCCACGGCAATCCCAATCAAATGAAATGGAATGGCTACTTGGAGTACTGAGGTGAGAAGGGTTCTGAAGTTGAAAGAGGACCGTGATTAATCAGTATTATCTGCCTTAGCAACTGGCCGGAATGTCACATTTACTACCCTTAATAGAGCCCAATGCCCCCACTGCAGAGTGGGCAGAGGCCTACACTGGATTCAAAACAAGATTAGCTCATTTCTAGTCTAGTGCTTATTAGTCACACAGAAAGGTCTCTTTTTGACTTTTTTTTTTTACTTATACATATTGACTTTTTTAAATAAAAGAACTCTTCAGTACCTGAGTCGTACTTATCCAGATATATTTTAAACTCCCCAGTAAGAGTGGACAGGCCCTCTAATTCCTATGAAACCCCTCCTCCTCCAGTTCAATCGCTCAAGTGTGGTCCTGTACACAGCAAGTTCAAGGCCCATTTGCCATCTGCTTCTTCAAATAAGAACACGCCAAATTTACCTCTCATGTGTTTATTCTCTTTGCCCCTAGCTGTTCCACTGTACAAAAATAGCTCTGAGCCCAATTTGGTCTCGTGTTGGAAATTAAAAGACCAAGAACAAAAAAATGTGTACAGCCATGTGGGTGAGGTTTAGACAAGTAAATGACTATATGACAATTCAATTAGCCATTCTTTCCACCACCCTCAATGGGCAGACACACACCCACACACAAACACACACCTCTTGCTCACAGAAGCACTTACTAAAAACCAAAATTTACACAGAAGTAGTGTGAACACCACACATTCAGAAAGACCTCTGGCAACCTGATTTCCCACAAGTAGCAGGCAGATGTTTCTATGGTGCAGACTGTATCCTGCAAAATGCAGCACAAACTGATTTAACTAGGTGAACTGTTCTCAATTTAGGATACTTTATGTGATGGAGAAAACACTTCATTGGTGTTCTTTTCACACTGATGTACATGTAACCAATAAGCATGTGAAGTTATAAGGGCATCTTAAAACCTGTCTGACCCAGACCAACCCTGAGTCCAATCAATCAAACCTCTGGACCCAGCTGCCAATTTGCAAATACTACAAAGCTGCATGCTGCACTGTGCCATAACCAGGCCATCAGCAAAATGCCAAGAGAAAATCTATAGGTTCTAAATTCCAGACAGAAAAGGAAAAGAGGGAATGGAGGAAGCAACTGTGGACTGCAAGACTCAAGGGCATTTCCAATTATTTGTAAATGTATAAGAGTCCACAGCAGTGTCTAAGCATAACCACTTATGAAACAAAAAGAAATGCACTGAAATGATGACTCCAAAAGTCACAATGATGGTTACTCTGGAGGAAGAGATCAACCCGATGAAGGACTTGGCCAAGTTCTACTACTCAACCTGGGTAGTAGTTACAGAACTATTAGCTTTATAATAATTCATTAAACCATATGTTTGTGTGTGTGTGTGTGTGTGGTTTAAACATATTTTATGTTACAATACTGTACAAGGTTTTAAAACTATGACCCAATTTTACTCCCTAAGGATGCTCTACAGTTGAACTCTCCAATATGGTAGGCATCTGCCACATGTGACCATGAAACTTTAAACTTTAATTAAACATAAAACAAAACTTCAGTTCCATATGTCAAGTGCTTAATAGCCAGAGCGTGCTAGAGGCTACCATGCTAGATCCTGCAGATTCAAGAACATTCCCAACCATCACACAACATTCAAGTGGATAGCAAGAACTTAGCAAATAAGCTGGCTGTCCAGGTGTCTGAAGCTCTGTGAACTCCTACCTCATCTCTCCAGAAAAGACCAGGCATGAAACCCTTGACTTTCAGAATAGGCTTCCATTCCTATTATTCTGCTTATAAATAAGACACCAACAATGACAAGCAATATAAACTCACAGTGACAGCCTCCAGACAACCACACTGACCACAGGCTGACCCCACCTAGAATAGCATTAGCACAATGTGACTAACAGTAATTAAGGAGTAGTCTGATTAATGATCAAGGAAAACATCTGATTGCTCAGATGCATGATCAGATACACTATACCAAGACAACTCTTGTAAAACCTGTTATCTCCAAGACAAAGGAAAAAGAACTAGATGCAAGACAGGATCCTGGATAGATCCTGGTACAGAAAAGAGATGTTAATGGAAAAACTGATGAAAATTCAAGTAAGGTTTATAGCTTAGCTAATAATATTGTACCAATGTTAATTTCCTGTTCTTGATGATTATGTCAACATTGGGGGGGAGCTGAGTGAAAGAGATATGGAAACTCCCTGTATCATTTTCAACTCTTTTTTTTGTATCTAAAATAAGTTCAAAATAAAAGCTTGAAGGGAAAAAAATTATTTCTTCCAAAGGTTTCAGAGGAAGTCTGATGTGGCACAACCCCAGTTAGAGACAAGGACGGCTTAGTCACTGCAAGGTGAGATGTTGGCAGAAGTTTCAGTTCATGGAACAACAGCAAGTCCCTGATCCACCCTAGGACCATCAGAGATTTTTCTGGAAAACTGGATTATTTGAAGAGAAAGGCTATTATTCAAAGCAGGCAAAAAAGTTTCAACGCAGCAGTCACAATGGAGACATAAAGGAGGTGACCTAGAAAGTGCCTATCCTTAGCACTAAAGTCCTATCAAGAGTTTTCAAATTATTCATATACACTACATCAGCAGTGATCAATTTTAAGCTAGAATTTCCTGATTTGGGACATGATTTAAAGACTCCTGGAGCCCAAGAAGGAGGAAAGTATTGGTGGGCATGGTATCACTACATGGATGTTAAGAACTAGAACTAGTGATTTAGTTGGTCACACTCTTATGGGTTTACAGCAAGGTCCTTCATTCCACAGGGACCAACTCCACAGCTGTCTACTCAAAGACCTCAGCTACACAATCCCCATATTCCTTTCTTGCTTTAAATTCTAAGAATAACCCTGGCCAGCTGGCTCAGTGGTAGAGCATCGGCCAGGCATGTGGAAATCCCAGGTTCAATTCCCCAGCAGGGCACACAGGAGAAGCGCTCATCTGCTTCTCCACTCTTCCTCCTCTCCTTTCTCTTCCCCTCCCGCAGCCAAGGCTCCATTGGAGCAAAGTTGGCCTGGGTGCTGAGGACGGTTCCATGGCCTCCGCCTCAGGCGCTAGAATGGCTCTGGTTGCAGCACAGCAACACCCCAGGTGGGTTGAGCATCGCCCCCTGGTGGGCATGCCGGGTGGATCCCAGTCGGGCACATGCGGGAGTCTGTCTCTGCCTCACTGCTTCTCACTTCAGAAAAATACAAAAAATAAAATAAAATCTAAGAACATGGCTCTTTCTGAACCTGTGACTACAGAATTCAGCAAAAAGGTCAAGGAAAGTCAGTACTTAAATGTATACACATTCAGATGTTAACCTGCATTTAAACACATGTTTTTACCTACAAATATATAACTTAACCAAGATTAAATCTGATGTTTAATGAGAGAGCTATCCTGGTTCTTTACTGACCGAACCATCTAACTTGAGTATCTTCGATCACTTCATATAAATAACTTTTTAAAAATCCTAAGAAAAACTTTCCACAGTTTCAGGCTGTTAGGATTTAATATACAATAATATCAAGTATAACTTGACTTTAAAGGAACACAAAGGAAATAAGTAAAAACAGACCAAAAGTTAATGATGCACTTCAGAATTCTGAGATAAAACTTGGGCCTCCATTAATTCTCTACCAATAGGCAAGTCGGCCAAAAACGCCTTGTTCACAAATGAGCCTGTCAAATGCAGTATCATGAATGCTTCCATTTTCCCTGAGTCAATGCTTTAAATTTAAAACAAATCATGAAAAGCATTAGCATTGCACCTCTCATTCTCATAGTAACTGAAAACTGAATCAGCCCAGAGGCTCGCCCAGGACTGGCCCTCCGCTCTCCAGTACCTGACCTTCATTCTGGATTACCCTTCCACAGCATTTCATTAGGTCCTATTCAGACCACCAAGGCAAGTACTGAGCACACCACCTATTCCAACTCCCATCCAATAACTCAATTTTATAAAATGCAATCTTGCAAGTTAATTTTTACCACACGATCACAGACTTGGCTCAACACCAGTAGGTATTAATGAAGAACAACAACAAAAAAAGGAAAAAATAAGGACGATGCATCTCTCAGCCTTATCCCTAATCTCAAATTTGGACCTAAATAATAATGAAGAATCAGTCCTGCCTGATTCTGAACTATTTAAAATGCAGGATCATTTGACTTTTAATGGCACATGTGGTATGGAGAGAAAATGAAATCAAAACAGAAAAATGAAGTTTTCCATGTTAATGAGTCACTCAGATCAAAATAACTACTTGAAACTTAAGTGACAAAAATCACTTTAGTGATCAAATGTACTTGGCATGTGAAAGAATTAGATTTACTCAAAAGAAGATTTCAAAGTTATTATCAAATGACTCACAACATAGTATTTTAGAATCCACCTATAAAATAATACACACCCTCACACAACTTTTTATAATTACAACTGCATTTTTAAAAGAAACTATTGGAGTGACGTCAGAGAAATGGTGCCGTGAGGGACACTCCTGATCTCTCCCCTTGAAATTTCAACAAATTCAACAACTAAACACAGAGAAAAAAACCTCAGGAGCACCTGAAATATACACACACCAGACAAAGGTATGACTGGGCGAAAAGGTGGCTGAATATATAATCCACTCTGAAGGAAATAAGATGGAGAACAGGGTATTTCGCTTTCCTCACTGATCTGAGGAAGGGGCGCTTTCATCTGGAGCACAGTGAGGTAGAGTCTGAGGGGGAAGGAGCTGAGTTAGGGTAGGTGCTCAAACACAAGAAAGAATGCACCAGCTCTGCCTGAGATCATAGACGCAAGGCCCGCACACAGGCGGCAGGCTCCACCTAAAATTCCCAGTGCACAGTGCCCGTGTGAGCCAGTGGCAGCACCTTTGTGCATTCCCAGCTCCATGATCACCGGTGGTGTGCGAGTGGCTCCACCTAGCATCACCAGTGTGGCCGCATGTGCAGGCTGGAGGCTTAGCCCAAGGTTATCGGCAATAGGCACCAGCTAGGCTGTTTTCAGCATCTTTGTGCGTTCCCGGCTCCACGATCACCAGCGAGGGGTGTGCTCACGGGCCAAAATCCTTGGCCTGACACTGCTGTGGCTGGGCACCTTTGTGGGTCAATGCAGGCTTCTGAGTGCATTCCCAGCTTTGACTGAGATCACAGGCGCTTGCGCACCTGAGTGGGTGGGTGCAGGCCTCTGTGTGCATTGCTGGAGTTGTGGGAGCTGGACACACACATGGCTTACTGCAGGCTACCAAACAATGCACAAGAGAGAAGCCTGTGGAGAGTAGATCCGCCACGCGCTGAGGCATGCTAGACCTGCCCTCAGGCCCATAGAAAGGCATTTGATCTGCAATCAGCTCCCAGCCCTACCTGCTCTTGCTGGTGACTTTGGTTGCTACTGCTTTACCCAGAACTGTGCTTTGAATGTACTAGAGGAAAGACCTGGTTGCTCTTAGAATCTCTTGCCCTGCAGACAGTGGCTAGGGCGAACCTCACAACTAAGTCCCCAGGCTGCTAGCTCAGGTGGGAGGGAAGTGGGGAGAGGCACCTGAAACTGCCATTGTTAGAGGTTTAAAACCCTAAGAAGCCCCACCTGCCAAGGAGACTGAGGCCCAGCCTATGTCATAACCACAGCGACATACCAGCAGACATCTGCTCAAGAGCCCCACAGGGGCAAAACTTGTAGTACAGTACCACATAACAGAAAAAAAGAAAGAAGTCACCTCTCAAAATCAGAAAAAAATTACATTTTTATTACATCTTTTTTTCATTTTGTTCATTTTATCTTCTTTCCTTTTTTTTTTCCTTTTCCTTTTGAACTTCATTATCCATAGCTGTTATATTTTTCATTCTTGTTTTTTGTGAGGGTTTCATTTCAGAAACCTTCACTTCTATTTTTTTCTTTTTTTGTTTTGTTGTTTTTGTTCTTTTTCTCTCTCTTCTCTCTTCCCGTTTCTTCTCCTTTCTCTTTTTTCTCATTTGATCATTTATCATCAAATTATTATATTTTGGATTCATATTTTTCTCTGTGGCATTTTGTTTGTTTTTTACTTCATTTTTTCTCTCTTTTGTCATTTTTCCTCAGTTCCTGCTCCTTGTTATCTGTAGTTTTTGTTCCACTTATCATTATACAATTTTCATTTTTTCACTATATTTTTCTATTTTTATTTTATTTTAATTATCTCTTATTAGTGTTATTAACAATACCACTCTCAAATGCCATTAAGGAAAAAGAAATCAAATATCATGGATACAAAAGAGAGATGTAGCTCAGCCAGGTGATAAAAAATCTCTAGAAAAAATTTTCAACTACTTGAAAACCATGGAGTTAAATGACAGAATTCAAGATTGAAGTCCTAAAAATACTCAATGAAATACAAGAAAGCTCAAAAAGGCAATTTAGAGAGCTCAAAAAACAATTTAATGAAAAGAATACTTCAAGGAAATTGAAACTATAAAAAGGAATCAAACAGAGATGGAAAACTCAATGCATGAACTGAAAAATGAGGTAACAGGCTTAGCTAATAGAACAGACCAGATAGAGGAGAGAATTAGTGACAGAGAAGACAGGCAACTAGAGATACTACAGAGAGTGGAGGGGAAAAGACTCACAAATTTAAAAAAGAGAAAGCCCTATAGGAATTGTCTGATTCCATCAGAAAGAGCAACATAAGAATAATGGGTATATCAAGAGGAGAAGAGAGAGAAAAAGGAATGAAGAACATATTCAAACAAATAATCGATAAGAACTTCCCAAGCCTGTGGAAAGAGTTAAGAGCCTCAAATCCAAGAAGCAAACAGAATACCTAGTTACCTTAACCCAAACAGATCTACTCCAAGGCACATCAAAATGAAATTATCACAAACCAATGACAAAGAAAAAATCCTCAAGGCAGCCAGGAAAAGAATACAACATATATAGGAAGGCCCATTAGGCTATCACCAGATTTCTCAGCAGAAACTCTACAAGCCAGAAAAGAGTGGATCCCAATTTTTAAAAACTGAAAGAGAGGAATTTCCAGCCAAGAATACTATATCCATCAAAGCTATTCTTCAAATATGAAGGGGAAATAAAAACAATCACAGATATAGAGAAGATGAGGGAATTTATCACCAGAAAAAACACACTTCAGGGAATACTAAAGGGGGTTATCTGACCAAATACAAAGAACAAAACAAGAAAATCACAAGTAAAAGCTTCAACAAGATCAAAATAAAAACAAGAATAATCTGTGACAACAAAAAAAAAAAAGAGGAGAGGACAAAGATTAGCAGTAGCAAAGAAGGATGGAGTATAGAAGCACTCATGAGATAATGTACTGCAGTGAATATGTATATATTCTCTTAATTACCTAATGGTAACCACCCCTGAAAAAACCATTACAGAAACACATGGCTTAAAAAATAAAAAATGGAGGAAAGAAGTATAGAATACAACCAAACAAAAACAAATGACAAGAAAACAAAAGAGAAAAACCAAACAAGAAACAGAGATATCAGAAAGCAATATATAAAATGGCAATAGGAAACCCTCAAGTGTCAATAATTACATTAAATGTAAATGGATTGAACTCACCAATAAAAAGACACAGAGTAGCAAAGTGGATCAAAACAGAAAATCCAACTGTATGCTGCCTTTAAGAAACACATCTAAACTACAAGGATAAAAACAGACTCAAAGTGAAAGGTTGGAAAACAATTCTCCAAGCAAATAATATCAAAGAAAAGCAGGTGTAGCTATACTCATATCTAACAATACTGACTACAAGACAGCAAAGGTAATTAGAGACAAAGATAGTCATTTTATAATGATAAAGGGGACACTAAATCAAGAAGACATAGCACTTCTTAATATATATGCACCAAACCAAGGAGCACCAAAGTATATAAGACATCTACTAACTGATCTAAAAATAAAAACCGACTAAAATACAATCATACTTGGAGACCTCAATACACTGGTGACAGCTCTAGATAGTTCTTCCAAACAGAAAAGCAATAAAAAAATATTGGCCTTAAATTAAACACTAGAACAATTGGATATGATAGACATCTACAGGACATTTCATCCCAACATGTCAGAGTATACATTAATTCTCCAGTGTACATGGAACATTCTCAAGAACTGACCATATGTTGAGCCACAAAAATAACATCAACAAATTCAGAAAGATTGAAATTATACCAAGCATATTCTCTGACCATAAAGCTTTGAAACTAGAATTCAACTGCAAAAAAGAAGTAAACAAACCCACAAAAATGTGGAAATTAAACAACATACTTCTAAAAAATGACTGGTTCAAAGAAGAAATAAAACCAGAGATCAAAAGATATATACAGACAAATGAAAATGACAACACTACATATGAGACTTTCTGGGATACAGCAAAAGCAGTAATAAGAGGCAAGTTCATATCACTACAGGCTTATGAACAGACAAGAGAGAACCCAAGTAAACCACTTAACTTCACATCTTAGGGAACTAGAAAAAGAAGAACAAAGGCAACCCAAAACCATCAGAAGAAAAAAAATAATAAAAATCAGAGCAGAAATAAATGAAATAGAGAACAGAAAAACTATAGAAAAAAATTATAAAACAAGGAGCTGATTCTTTGAAATAATCAACAAAATTGACAAACCCTTGGCAAGACTCACTAAGGAAAAAAGAGAAAGGACTCATATAAACAAAATCCAAAATGAAAGAGAAATTACCACAGATATCATAGATATACAAAGAGTTACCGTAGAATACTATGAAAAACTATATGCCACCAAATTTAACAATCTAGAAGAAATGGATAAATTCCTAGAACAATACTATCTTCCTAGACTGAGTCATGAAGAGTAGATAGCCTAAACAGACCCATAAGCAGGGAGGAAATAGAAACAACTATCAAAAACCTCCCAAAAAATAAAAAAGTCCAGGGCCAGAGGGTTATACTAGTGAATCCTATCAAACATTCGAAGATTTGGTTCCCATTCTACTCAAAGTCTTCCAAAAAAACTGAAGAAGAAGCAATACTTCCAAACACATTTTATGAGTTCAACATAACCCTCATACCAAAACCTGGCAAGGAAAATACAAAAAAAGAAAACTACAAACCAATATCTCTAATGAATACAGATACAAAATACTAGCAAATTGAATACAACACATTAAAAAAGTAATTCATCATGATCAAGTGGGATTCATCCCAGAATCACAAGGATGGTTCAACATACATAAAACAGTTAACGTAATACACCATATCAAAAAAACAACAACAAAGAACAAAAACCACATGATCCTATCAATAGATGCAGAAAAGGCATTCAATAAAGTACAACATCCTTTTATGTTTAAAAAACTCAACAAAATGGGTATAGAGGAAAATATCTCAACATAATAAAGACCATTTATGACAAACCATCAACTAACATCATATTAAATGGCAAAAAACTGAAAACTTTTCCTCTAAAATCAGGGACAAGGCTACCCACTCTCTCCACTGCTATTCAACGTCGTGCTGGAAGTTCTACCCAGAGCAACCAGACAAGAGAAAGAAATAAAAGGCATTCATATTGGGAAAGAAGAAGTAAAGGTTTCACTTTTTGCAGATGATATGATCCTGTACATAGAAAACCTCAAAGACTCCACAGAAAGACTATTAGAAATAATAAACCAATACAGTTAAGATTTTGTATCACAGTATACAAAATTAATATACAGAAGTCTATTGTTTTCTTATATGCCAACAATGAAACTTCAAAAAATGAACTCAAAAAAATAATTCCTTTTATGGTTGCAACAAAAATAAAATAAAATACCTAGGAATAAACATAACAAAGAATGTAAAGGACCTATATAATGAAAACTACAAATCCTTGTTAAAGGAAATTGAAAAAGACACAATGAAATGAAAAAATATTTCTTGTTCTTGGATAGGAAGAATAAATATAGTTAAAATGACCATATTACCCAAAGCAACATACAAATTTAATGCCATTCCCATCAAAATTCTAATGTCATTTTTTTAAAGAAATGGAACAAAACATCATCACGTTTATATGGAACTATAAAAAATCCCGAATAGCCAAAGTAATCCTAAGGGGAAAAAACGAAGCTGGAGGAATTACAATACCTGACTTCAAATTATAATATAGAGCCACGATAATCAAAACAGTGTGGTATTGGCAGAAAAATAGACAAACCAATGGAACAGAGAGCCCAGAAATAAAACACATATATGATCAAATCATCTTTGATAAAGGAACCAAAAACACATAGTGAAGAAAAGAAAGTCTCTTCAATAATTGGTGCTGGGGAAACGAGAGCCACGGGTAAAAGAATGAAACTTGACTACAGTTTGTCTCCTTGTTCTAAAATTAATTCAAAATGGACCAAAGACCTAAATATAAGATCTGAAACAAATTACATAGAAGAAAACATAGGTACTAAACTCATGGACGTTGGCCATAAAGAACATTTTATGAATTTGACCCCAAAGGCAAGGGAAGTGAAAGCAAAGATAAATGAATGGGACTACATCAGGCTAAGAAGCTTTTGCACAGCAAAAGAAACTGACAACAAAACAGATAGCCAGCCAATTAAATGGGAGATGATATTTTCAAACAACAGCACAGATAAGGGCCTAATATCTGAAATATACAAAGAACTCACAAAACTCAACAACAAACAAGCAAACAAGCCAATAAAAAATGGGAAGAGGACATGAACAGACACTTCTCCCAAGAAGAAATACAAATAAATGGCCAACAGATGTATGAAAAGATGTTCATCTTCACTAGCTATTAGAGAAATGCAAATCAAAACTACAATGAGATACCACCTCACACCTGTTAGATTAGCTTATATAAACAAGACAGGTAATAACAAGTGTTGGAGAGGCTGCGGAGATCAAGGAACCCTCATTCACTGTTGGTGGGAATGTAAAGTAGTACAACCACTATGGAAGAAAGTATGGTGGTTCCTCAAAAAATTAAGAATAAAACTACCATATGACCCAGTCTACTGGGTATATACCCCTCAAACTCAAAAACATTGGTTCGTCAAGACACATGCAGCCCCATGTTCATC
The DNA here is from genome assembly GCF_036850995.1 of Saccopteryx leptura. Classification (NCBI taxonomy): domain Eukaryota; kingdom Metazoa; phylum Chordata; class Mammalia; order Chiroptera; family Emballonuridae; genus Saccopteryx; species Saccopteryx leptura. Next base: position 165,300,143 of record NC_089507.1, read on the forward strand.
GCAGCATTGTTCATGGTGGCCAAGACATGGAAACAACCAAAAAGCCCTTCAACAGAAGATTGGATAAAGAAGATGTGGTACATATATACTATGGAATACTACTCAGTCATAAGAAATGACGACATAGGATCATTTACGACAACATGGATGGACCCTGATAACATTATACTGAGTGAAATAAGTAAATCAGAAAAAAACTAAGAACTGTATGATTCCATACGTAGGTGGGACACAAAATTGAGACTCACTGACGTAAGATAAGAGTGCAGTGGTTACCATGGGGAGGAGAAGGAGGGGTGGGAGGAAGGGCATAAAGAAAACCAAATAAAAGGTGACAGAGGACAATCTGACTTTGGGTGATGGGCATACAACATAATCAAATGTCAAAATGATCTGGGGATGTTTTCTCTAAATCTATGTGCTCTAGCCTGACCAGGTGGTGGTGCAGTGGATAGAGTGTCAGACTGGGATACGGAGGACCCAGGTTCGAGACCCTGAGGTCGCCAACTTGAGCGCAGGCTCATCTGGTTTGAGCAAAGCTCACCAGCTTGGACACAAGGTCACTGGCTTGAGCAACGGGTTACTCGGTCTGCTGTAGCCCCACAGTCAAGGCACATATGAGAAAGCAATCAATGAACAACTAAGGCATTGCAACGTAATACTAATGATTGATGCTTCTCATCTCTCTCCGTTCCTGTCTGTCTGTCCCTGTCTATCCCTCTCTCTGACTCTGTCTCTGTAAAAAATAATAAAAATAAATAAATAAATCTATGTGCTCTAGTCTAGTTGATCAATGTCACCCTGTTAAAATTATCTAAATAAAATTTTTTTAAAAAAGCTTTTGTTTAGAATATAAGAAAATATGATTCAAACTACTTTCTATATTGTAATAGCCTGGAATTAAGTTGCAACATCTAGATTTTTTTTTAATGAGTTATCTCCCACTTCCATGTTTTAGGATAGTTACAGTTACATGCACACTCGCTTAAGCTCATTTACTGCCACTTAACTCCAAGACACATCCCAAAGGAAGCCAATGAAAACCTTTGCAAGTGTGAGCCTAACTTTCTTAAATCAGTAAGAGTTTTATGAATGACAACAAACAGTACCACAAATCATTCTTTATTTAAAAAAAAATAAAACCAAGGAAAGAAAAAAAAAACAAACAAACGAAGATATGAGAAAAAGGAACTGACTACTTAGGTGTACAGCTTCAGATACTAAAACCTACTGCGATTAAACGCCCAAGATCTGCCTGGTCTCAAAGCCAGAACTACTTCTCAGGGCCCAGCACTCGCCCCCTGCAGAGCAGGGTCAGTAATGCCAGTGTCACCAGGGGGTGGCATATTGGTAAGTACATGTCAGCATGATACCCACATTGTGTGAATTTTTATTTTGCAAATCTGAAATCCGGATGAGAATCTATTTATGCTCCAACCCGGGGTGCTCTGCAGCACCCCCTCACTGTCCTTTATAAAGTTCTCTGGCTGGGGTTCTAACACATTCTCCTGAGCTCAGCCCCACAGAGAAGGAAGGAATAAGTACTGATAATGAACCAGAAATTCAGACAGAACAGGTCAGCATGCAGTTTTTCAAATAGAAAGTGTTTGTTTTATATATCTACATGTTTTATTTCTTTACCACTTCGCTTATTAATGCATATGAACATATCTAAAGTAAGTTGGTACATCTGTCACCTCCACTCAATCTCCATTACGTAAGACCCTGGACTTCCAACATGATGCTGTAATCAATAGTAACAGCTTGGTAATAGTAGAGACCCTTGAAATAGTATCCAAGCAGCACTCTTTCTAAAACAAGAAGTTACTTTCCAAGCTTCAACACAATATATCTTTCATGGAGATACAAGCTTTATAATCTTCTATAATTGTAACATTTTCTGAATAGAAAGCATGGCATACAAATAAAAAGACAGAAATGGAAATAGTGTTAGTGCAGAAGAACCAATACATGGGGAAAAGCAAGATGTACTCCACATTTCTCCAATTTTTTTCTGTTTGGTGTTCAGCACTGACACCTGAACTAGTCAGGCCTCCCTCCTAGTCTGTGCGGCTCCCTGAATATCCAAGTCACTTTCATCTCTCTCTTTCTTTGCTCATGTTATTTCCTTATAACAGAACATCTTCCTGCATCTCTCCAAAGGAAATTCTATGCAAAATCAAAGCTACCTCCAAATGAGCCCAGAAAATATCCTCCTCCTCCTCACATGCTTCAACATTATTTCATTCAGACTTATAATGCAATGAGTAATGTTTCTATCTAAGCTCCCTGACACCAGACTGTCCCATGCCCTGTAGTGTCTGGTATAATGCATATACGGTGAAGGTCTCTAGGTCTGATATAAAGTCCCATGACAGGTATTAAGAGTGCTACTGAGTTGAACAACTCTTCCTCCTTCCACACCTCCACAATCAAGTTAGTGCTGGAGTTCAAGTCTGACACAAGGGGAACTATGAAGCAACAGAGAGAGCACTTGGGTTAACAGCCTGGAGTCTGGACCCATACTGCCTGGGTTTGGATCCCAGCTCTGCCATTTTCTACTGTGTGAACTTGGGAAGGATACTCAACTGCTGTGTCTCAGTGCCTGTTTCCTCAACTGTAAAAAGGGGATAACATTGCTTACCCTTTTCAGAATTATGAGGGTCAAATGTGTTCATAAAAAGTGGTTAAAAGAGTGTCAAAGAGTAAGCCCATGGGTGACGTTTAGTGCTTCAAGTCTAGGAAATGACCTAAATCAGATTTTGTGCACTGCGTACTGGAGCTACCGTACACATCCCTAAAACAGTCATGTCTGCCCGCAGGATAACTGACAATGATAGGAGTTAGATCACCCCCAAAACAGAATTTTGCTCTCAGAATTCAGCTGTTACCTGGACTCTCCTCTTATTCCATTTCTCATACTAGTCTGTCCAACTGGAAGCTAAACACCTTCACATCCCATATTCTAACATTATTTATCTAACTGCCTATTGACATCACCCCAAATGATACAGATGGAACCTGTATTTTCAAAAATGCCAAAACTAGAGGCACTGGAGGAAAAAACACACAGCAAGCAAAAGCATGAAAGATGAGCTTTCCCTCAAGCTAATCTTACTTCGTGAACTCCCTCTTAAATAATTCTTATCTTGTGCTGACAATTAATCAAATCATTTCCCTCCATCCCACTTTTTGATAGAAATCTATTTCCAGAAACCATTTTCCACTTTGTATAATTTAATAGAGGGTTTTTTTTTAATGCAGCCTTAGTAATTTCAATTAGATTTGACTGTTACTACTGTGCTAATACTGAGATATTCATGCATCAGGTTCAAGTCTAACATGAGGTTTCAAAGCTTGGTCAAAAACAAGACCTGAAATAAAGGGTTTGTCATGGAAATTGTGACAGACAGCTGAGGATGGTGAAGCCTAATTCTCTGTCACCAAGAAATGTTTCATGTTTCCCTTAACAACATCATTCTTTCCTCTCCTAATAGAAATCCAGGCTTTGTAAGTACCCAGAGTTTCCATTTGGCTCTGAAATAAATGTTTTCTGCGGGAACTGTTCAAATCTGAACGCATGCCCCACCCCATCAGCCTGGCAAATTCTTCAGTGCTCTTGTTTCAAAGCATGAGGTAATAACCCATGCTTAATGGGGTGCTTTGGGAATGAAAGTATACACAATGTAAAAGCTCCTAAAGGTCCAGCACACTACACCACTTAATTAATATTATTTTGTCTTTCCTTTCAATGGAATAACACCTTTCTTTATTAATTTCTAAAGAAAGAGGACAGAGTGGAAAAGAGAGAGAGAGAAGGGGGGAGGAGCAGGAAGCTTCAACTCTCATATGTGCCTTGATTAGGCAAGCCCGAGGGTATAGAACCAGCGACCTCAGCGTTCCAGGTCAGCGCTTTATCCACTGCGCCACCACAGGTCAGGCTGGAATAAAACCTTTCAGGTGCTTGTAATTCAGGTATAACCCCTCTCCAGTGTCTCTACTGCTCTCATCCATTCCTCTCACATCCAAGCACAAAAACTTTTTGGGTACAAGTAGTTTAGGAGTACCAGAATCAGGGTTAAATAAAATGGCAAGCTGTAAGTAATTCGAGGAAAACAAAAGAAGCCCTGGCCGGGTAGCTCAGTTAATTAGAGCACTGTCCTGCTAGGCCAAGGTCGTGGGTTCACTCTCCAGTCAGGGCACATACAAGAATCAACTAACAAATACATTGAAGAAGTGGAACGACAAATCAGTGTTTCTCTCTCTCCCCCCTTCCTCTCTAAGATCAATAGATTTAACACAAAAAAGAATACTAGTATCAATCAAGTTGAGCTACTACTACCTCTGGTTTCAGCTATGAGCAACCTCACAGTAAAACAGAACATTTTACTGACTGTACAAATATATCTCCTGGGGCCGCTTTTAATTTTTCCCCTGAACCTAGGACATCCTCTCCACCTCAGCCAACAGCCCCCACTGCAGCCCATAACATGCTCATTTTATTGTGGTCGTAAGATTCATTCCTGATGTTTGGGTACCTACCTAAAGACAGAAGGATACCACACACAGTGGTATACTCCTACAGTACTGATTTTGTAGGTTTAGCATTACACCTAACTTACTGAAGACACAAATTAAAATTCTTCGCTACATGCTTTGAATAAATAAGTAGGCTTAGCAACAGAAAGTACTTTTTCTTAAGCCATCTCAAGATGGCTAGTTGACATAACTTTGGATTATAAACTAGACTTAAAAAAAAAATAGTATGCAGGCAGAAGTCACCAAGATCCTTCTGGTTATGGACATTCATATCAGACTCTCCTAATATTTACATAGTGTCTACTGAGTGCCAGGCACTGCACTAAACACTGGAGATGGAGGGAGAAGCCTCAGGCCTTGCTGTCAAGGCTGGCTGGGGGACAGACAAGGAAAGATGCTGGGCAAGCGTCCTGCGACCGGGAGGGCAGGAGGACAGTCACGGTCTGGACTACGACCCACAGGTGAGACAGGCATTATATCCGGGCAAAAGGAGGTGGGGAAGGAACTCAGAAAGAAAACACTTTCTGGGAAACTACAACTTACTCCAAAGGATGGAGAAGAGGGGAAGAAGGAGAGCATCCTGAGATGAGTCTGGAAGGCAAGGCAGCAGGGTTCCAGAGAAAGACTGCACCTGACAGGGAAGCTCGGAAATTAACGCTGTCTTTGACATCGGAATACTCTGAAGAAATGCCAACAAGCACGCTAAGGGGTAATGGGCCTAAAAATGTTAACTTGAGTAACACTATCTAGGAATGTGAAACACTCAGAGGGCAGTAAAATCATTTCATCAAACAAATTAAAAAAAAAGGAAACTTCAATGTCAGCTTCATCCTTAAAAATAAATGCTAGGTTTCTACTGCCAAGTAGGAAGGATAACCACTCATCCAACTACAGCATCAGCTGCTGGTGGGAATGTGGTGAATCAAACAAACAAGAAACACACTGCCTAACTAGGCAGTGGCACAGTGGACAAAGCACCAGTCTGAGATCCTGATGACACAGGTTCGAAACCCCGAGGTCATCGGCTTGAGCATGGACTCATCTGGCTTGATTACAGGCTCACAAGCTTGAGCGCAGGGTTGCTGGTTTGATCAAGGGGTCACTCGCTCTGCTGGAGCCCCCACCCCCTGTCAAGGCACATATGAGAAAGCAAGCAATGAACAACTAAGGTGCCACAACAAAGAATTAATGTTTCTCTCTCCCTTCCTATTTGTCTGTCTCGCTCTCTCACAAAAAGAAAACACAAAAACACTTTCACTTATGTGCCAAGTATGATTCCAAAACTATTAGAAATCATTTCAGGATAAGTATATAGTACCAAATGGGAAGACCTAACACTAGTTTCGTCCACATGCCCCTATTTCTAACAACTATTAATGTATCTTAGAGGAGAAAATAAAAAATATTGAAAAGAAAAGCAATTTGAACTACCCACCTCCACTGCACTATTCCATATTTTAGGCATTACAGACAATTTCATCTTCAAAGCTGAAATAACGCTGTCATCTGACCTCAGTGCAAAACTACCCGGTTTTAAATTATACTCACTCTTTCGTGAGCCTTTTTGGAACTCTATAAATAACCCCAAAGGCTCATCTATAGTTAGCGTAGACTCTGAGTTGGGATAACAAATGAAAAGCAGTGTGCCAAAAGGCTGATCCCTGTGATGAAGATGAAGGATGGAAAGGTCTAACCTCAGGTGGGAACTAGACTTATCAGGGGGTCTCTTTGTAAATTACATAAATGTCTAACCATTATGCAGTATGCCTAAAATATAAAATATTGACTGTCAATGATAATTGAAAGGAAAAAAAATCCTGGCATCAACTCTGAAAATCAGCGGCCTACGACAGTTTAGGGGTCGCTGACCCCACACACAGGGAGGATAAGTACTCTATGAAAGGAAGCCACCTTCCTGTTCTGCCCAACTCGGACCTTTGCCCCTTCTATCTCCCAGCATTTGCTGTTCACACTTCTTGGCTCTCCAACCCTGCAGACTGATGAGAAGAACTAGACATCCTCTTCTGAGATGCTCCCAATGCAATCCCCATTCTGTTAAATTGGCCTGGTTTTCTGGAATTCTGCAGCTCATGCAGCCAAGAAAGACTCATTCTTTTTTCTTCTTCCCTCAAACATCAAATTTCACTCTTACAGAAGGAATATAAACCACCCCACTGCTCAGGTGATCTGATGAAAATGCCTACCTGGAAGGAGATGTTCAAAAGGGAATGTCGAAAAGAAGAAACGCACCCCCATGTTTATTGCAACATTGTTTACAATAGCCAAGATCTGGAAACAGCCCAAGTGTCTGTCAGTGGACCATGGATAAACAAACTTGGTACATATACACAATGGAATACTATGGGACCATGAAAAAGAAGGAAATCTTACCTTTTGCAACAACATGGATGGACCTGGAAACTATTTTGCTAAGTGAATAAGCCAGGCAGAGAAAGAAAAATATCATATGACCTCACTCATTTGAGGAATCTAATGAACAATGTGAACTGAGGAACAGAATAGAAGCAGAGGAGGGATCAAAGGGACCAGAAGGAAAGCGGTCAGAGGAAAAAGGGATGAGAGGATGGGATCAGAGAAGAGAAAGAGATTGGTGAAATTATATATACATAACAGCATTATAGAGAGCAGAACAACAAATCCTGGAGGGAAGGGGGGAGGGCATTGGGGAGAGGGGAGGAAGGGGAATGTTGAGGGGAACATGGGGCTGGAGGAATGTATTCGGTTGGACACTTGAATCTATGTAAACACAATAAATTAAAATCAATTAAAAAAAAGGAAATGTCATTAGCAAAGGCAAGCTGATTTTTAACCCTTCACTACTGAAACCTGCAGAGTTTCAGGGGACACACAGAATAGGCACAATATTTATGTTCTTAGCAGAAAAAGGGCTTGGAGATTCAAAAGTCTTCCCAGTAGCAGATTGAAAGCACACAAAAAATAATGCCCTGCTCTAATATCCCTGGTGTCCCTCATTCAGAGCCAACAGTCCCCGGTGGGATCAAGGGCCCTGGGAAGAATTCATTCTGATGCTGTCGTTAAGGTATCCTGATCCAGAGCCTTCGTTAGCAGTACATTGTAATTTATGACATTACACAAAAGAGAAAGAATAGAAAAGAGGGAAAACGTGCCGAGGTGAACCAGATGTCACAGACCCGGAGTGGCTATTCCGCATGTAGAATAAGCAGGTCACACCTGGGGAGGCTGTTTCTATCCCTGTAACTAGAGAAGCACATGAGTCTTGCTCATTCTGAGGAAGAAGAAAGCAAGTTGGTTCACCCCCTTTTCCAGTCGTGAAAATAGCAGATGGGACTGGTTGGGCCCAACTGCCCCAGCAGAAGAGAACCTTGGAGCAGCTCAACAGGTCCTTCTGCTCTGTGATGACTGCTTTTGGAAGCAGCCAGCAAGACAGAAACCCTGACCAGAGACAAACCTCCCAGGTTTGAATCTCAGACTCATCAGTGATCAAGCCAGCCAGGCCCACTTCTTGTTCTCCCTTCTCCTTTCTCTGAAAACACCCAGGGGCAAGGACCAGGTAGCCTCAGAGAGACCAAGTAAGCACGAGGCAGAGGAAGCCAACCAACAATGTTATGCCAAACAGAAAATCAAAAAGCCAATGCGAGTCACGTCATTTCAAGGGTTATTTCAGATCTACAAAGGGAAAGCGGCTTTCATCTTTAAGAACCTTAAGCAAGATGTTCCATGGCTTCTAGATCTGCACCGTCTTTCTTCTCCCCGGTGGTTCAGGCCCTTGGTTCTGCTGAATCAGACAGCAAATTATCACAACAGGATCCTCCTGTGTCACCTGCCCAAGTAATATGTTTCAAAGTGAAACTGGGACTAACCCCATCAATCTCTTTAGTAAAAGTTCCCTGCTTCCATTTATGCTGTATCTTAGAGCACAAGGGAGGACATGGGAAAGAAACTTACATGCTTCTTGTGCATGCCTGTAAAACAAAATGCTTTCTAAATGCCACAGATGACAAAGCCAGCCTTAAGGACCAAAAATCACTTATTTCTTTAGTCTTTCAATCCTTAACATTTACTAAGTAAAATGACGGTGACTATTTTAGATTGGAAGCTGTCTTACTATATGAATGTGACTCATTTAGAGCATATGTACCTTTATTTTAAATATATATCCTTAGCCCTGGCCGGTTGGCCCAGTGGTAGAGCGTCAGCCTGGCGTGCTGGAGTCCCGGGTTCAATTCCCGGCCAGGGCACACAGGAGAAGTGCCCATCTGCTTCTCCACCCCTCCTCCTCTCCTTCCTCTCTGTCTCTCTCTTCCCCTCCCACAGCCAAGGCTCCATCGGAGCAAAGTTGGCCTGGGCGCTGAGGATGGCTCTGTGGCCTCTGCCTCAGGCACTAGAATGGCTCTGGTTGCAACAGAGCAGCGCCCCAGATGGGTACAGCGTCGTCCCCTGGTGGGCGTGCCGGGTGGATCCCAGTCAGGTGCATGCGGGAGTCTGTCTGACTGCCTCCCCGTTTCCAACTTCAGAAAAATTTTAAAAAATAAAAATAAATCCTTAGCTACAGATTGTTTATGTACTAACAAAAGCAACACAACGTACTAAGAGCTAGAAGATGCTGCCTCCATCAGGTGAGATAACTGATGGATCAGGAATACCAAAAGCAGTCTCCAACTAACTCCAGCTGCCATTTCCAGAGTGTGTGTCGCCAAAGGCAAGGATGAGAATGAGTTTTCCTCCTGAATAAGAATGCGACTATCAAACAGAATCAAGGGGGAAAGTTTAAAGTGAGAGAACATTGAGAAAACATACTAACATGGTCAGATGTTATAAAAATTAATTTCAAGCAGAGCACCAAAATGGGAAACATTGGGTAAAGATGTTCATGAAATTAAAAAGCACTCACTATCCTGAGCTTACATAGCTTTAAGTTTCAACAAAGAATAAGATATAATGGACTGGCCCTGGCCGGTTGGCTCAGTGGTAGAGCATCGGCCTGGCGTGCTGGAGTCCCGGGTTCTATTCCCGGCCAGGGCACACAGGAGAGGCGCCCATCTGCTTCTCCACTCCTCCCCCTCTCTTTCCTCTCTGTCTCTCTCTTCCCCTCCCGCAGCCAAGGCTCCACTGGAGCAAAGTTGGCCTGGGTGCTGAGGATGGCTCTATGGCCTCTGCCTCAGGCGCTAGAATGGCTCTGGTTGCAACAGAGCAACGCCCCAGATGGGCAGAGTATCGACCCCTGGTGGGCATGCTGGGTGGATCCTGGTCAGGCGCATGCGGGAGTCTGTCTGACTGCCTCCCCATTTCCAACTTCAGAAAAATACAAAAAAAAAAAAAAAGATATAATGGATTGATTAGCATGCCTCCTTGAAATCAAATACAGTTGACACACAGTACTGAAATTGTAACAAGCAGATACCATGTTACAATTAGACTTATATTTGAAATGGTTTCCATGAAATAAAATTTGTAAATTCAGCTGGGGAACTCGGTCAAGAGATCTGACATTTAATTATTCACCAAAGCAAAGAACAGTGCATAAAGTTAAGTACACAGTCACTGCTCTGATTTGTCTCATTTGTAAACCCCAAATTCAAACAACAGGTAAAGTAAGGCAATTCACAGGACAAATACAAATGGCTATAACATGCTTGAAAACATGCTCAACCTCACCCAGGAGATGATATTAAAAAATGAGGGGAGGGCCTTTTCACCTACCAGAGCAAAAAACATAAAAGACTGATATTAACTAATACCAATAAGAGTGAAGGAAAAAGGATAATTCTCATAGATTAATACTGAAAATGTAAATTGGAAACTATTTGGAGAGCAACTTAGCTGTACTCATTAAAATTTAAAATGTATACACACACTCTTCTAGGTATCTATCGACTGTAGAAATACCTACACAAGTGTCCAAGGATATTGTCAACAGCAGTATTTTTACTAGTAAGAACTTAGAAACAATTAAAATATATCCTTCAAGAGAAATGGATGAATAAATTTGATACATCCGCACATGCAACCACTAAATAGAGTAAGGTTGAACTGATGTTTTGACATAGAAGGATATCCACCATATACTTCTGAGTGAAAGAAATTAAGTTGCAAAATGAATAAAAGTTTGATCTCTTTTTTAAAACACTAAGTATGCATGCCTGAGTGAATAGATGTCTCAAATAGAAGTTATCACTGAGGGTGAAAAGGGAGAAGAGGACAGTTTTATGTTTATACAGTGTTCACAATTTCTGAGAGTATTACTTGTACAGTTTAGGTAAGTTATGCTGAGACTATGCTAATTCACTAAAAGTTCAACAGATGCTCTGTAAAGTTCCCCTGGTAGCCTAATGATGCAGCGATTCTTTGATATTTACCAACAAAATAGGCTCTCAAGAGCAGGTCCGAGAGGGACCAAGTTCATTATATGCAGAAAATTAGTTTTAAAAATAACATACCTCTTGATCTGTGGTGGCTTGGTGGCTAAAGTGTTGACCTGGAACGCTGAGGTCGCCGGTTCGAAACCCTGGGCTTGCCCAGTCAAGGCACATAATGGAAAGTTGATGCTTTTTGCTCCTCCCGCCCCCTGCCTCTCTCTTTCCCTATCTCCTCTTCAAAAACAAAAAAATAACATACCCACTTTCTATGAGATATTTAGAAAATGTAGTAGACATTTTTTTCTATAAAGTTTCCATTGGTCCCCACCCAAACACAATACCAAAAAATGACAGATGTGAACCACATTAGCCCACAATCATTGGTTTACATCATTAAACCTCCTAATATCATGTTCAAGCACAGGCCCAAACATGACCTGCTAAGTTCAGGTCCACAGCTTTGAGAAATGGAAAGAGATACACCTTCATTTTTCATAAAGATACCAGTGATATACACCTTTCTCTTTATTCTTTTTTTAAAGGAATATTCCATGCTTTCCCAATGTAACTCAAAATGATTTATTCAATAGTGGTTTTAAGCACATTGTTAAGAAAGGTAAATTATTAATTATACCATGAAAGACCTTCCTCTACAATGTTTAGAAAATGCACAGAGTGGGGCAAAGTAGGTTTATAGTTGTTTGCATGGAAAATACAATAATTGATAAGTAATACAAACTCACAACTGTAAACCTATTTTTGGTCCACCCTGTATATAAAAAACAAGTTCACAAATTTGCCAAAGGTTTTAAAGGCAATCACCCTAGCCGGTTGGCTCAGTGGTAGAGCGTCGGCCTGGCGTGCAGAAGTCCCGGGTTCGATTCCCGGCCAGGGCACACAGGAGAAGCGCCCATCTGCTTCTCCACCCCTCCCTCTCTCCTTCCTCTCTGTCTCTCTCTTCCCCTCCAGCAGCGAGGCTCCATTGGAGCAAAGATGGCCCGGGCGCTGGGGATGGCTCCTTGGCCTCTGCCCCAGGCGCTAGAGTGGCTCTGGTAGCAACAGAGCGACGCCCTGGAGGGGCAGAGCATCGCCCCCTGGTGGGCAGAGCGTCGCCTCCTGGTGGGCGTGCCGGGTGGATCCCGGTCGGGCGCATGGGGAGTCTGTCTGACTGTCTATCCCCGTTTCCAGCTTCAGAAAAATACCAAATAAATAAATAAATAAATAAATAAAGGCAATCAACTTACTAGCACAAGTTACAAAAAGTACACATAGTCTTTCTTTCTTTCTCTCTCTCTCTCTCCCTAATGCACTTAATATTAAACAGTGCTAGAATAATATTTTCCAGGCTAGGATGTACTTTCCACTTGCCCTAATAATAAACCTATGCCCAGATGGGAAATGTAACCAGAACTAAGTAAATATAATATAGACGGTGAGCAGGAGAGCCAGAAGGCAGGCTAATAAACCTGGGATGCCTTCACAAACTATAAAATGTTAAAATAAAACAACTTTAAACAAATAGAATGAAGAGTATAAAAAGCTATATATTGAACACTGGTGAAATGCAACTACAAATCAGGGAAGAGACTGATTTCTCTCTGGATGAGATAGATAGTATCATATGTTGCCACATATTGAAGCTGAGGGAAAAATGTGCCTCATGCAACAGCAAACAGTTATCATCACATCAGCAACCTGACTTTCAGTCGTGTAAACTTTGCTCTGGATGACAATGACTAAACAGATAACAAATGACTTACTAGATAACGTGTAGCCTAAAATTAGTTAGGAGTCCAACTCAATGCATGGATATGAGATGAACAAAAACAGAGGAAGACAAGAAAAGCCACATGATTACAAAGCAATTCCTTTTCTTTTTTTCTGAACACCCACACAAAGACTGCAGTTTCTGACAAGAATGTTCTTGGCAAAAGATAAAATTACGGGCAGGATTTTTCCCCCAATGAGAAAAAGGCAGCTCTATATGTAAATTACGTAGGCAATACCACATGATATTTCTTTTAAGGTCCGAATTCATAGCCCTCATATTTTGAAAACACTTAAATAACTTTTTTTTGGATGACAAAGCAAAGAAGACTGGAAACACAGCTCCTGTTCGGAATGCTTATTTCATGTTGTATTTGAAAATAAAATCCAATGTGGTAGCTTACCTTGGCACTGGAAGCCTTGTTTCCCAAACCCCCTGAAAAACAAACAAGAATAAAATATCTTAACATATTTTGTGTTGGATGACATATTTTAAGCCAGTTATGTGACAAATCATTCTACAGAGTTAAAGGCATGTACATAAAACCCAGTGATCTGAGAGGGAAAACATGCCTAAATAGCTCAGAGTACTGTGCAAATTCAACTTGGAAAAAAAAGTCTATCTGGCCTCTAAAGGCTCACTGAACTATTTCAATGTATCAAAATTCTTCCCAAATTTTTACATTGTTATCAATGCTTAAGAACATACTTGTATATTCAAAGTGGTTGGCCACAGTATTCAAATAAAAGACCTTATAGTAAAAACAAATAAAACGTCAAAGTGGCTTAATTTGGTCCCTAAAGACCGATTTAAAAAATTGGGTTTTGTTTCTCCCTAACGATAGCTAAAAAAGCGGCTTCCTCATTTGTTATGAATTTAAAATATTTGTCTAGAAACTGCCAAACAGCTCCGTTCTTAATGTTAAATTTTGGCTCAAAGGATCCAATTTTATGAAGTATTCCTATGGCTTGCATTTGAGATTATGATCTAATTTTTACTGAGAATCAGTAACATTTGAAACACAAACAGAGGCTATATTATTCTTGCAAATTACTTAGAGAATTTACTCTAAGCGGAGAACCTTAACATGAGCATTGATTTCAAACACAATTCCCACCAAGCTGAACTGCATTAATTTTTTCAGGTTATTAGTCATAATCTCTTGCTTTACTCAACTTTTTAAGTTTACAAAGCACGTCACATATTTTGATAATTAACTTTGTCATACATACACCCCCCCCAAAAAAAAAATACTTAACACCTAAACAGTTTTAATTAGTACTTTAATATTTAAATAAATCTCATAAATCAAGGACCCAGAGAAACAATAATGAAAGGACACAGAGAAGCTAAAACCACTGCTAGACAAGCCTGGTGAACATCTCCCTGGAACTTCCAAGTGGAGGGAAGATGCTTTATAGTTAAGTGGAGAGATGTGTGGGGGTTACTCAGAGAAGATACGGTGACCTTTATTTTCCACTTCACCTTACACCTGATGTGGGGCATCAGGTCACCAGGGGCTAGGCCTTCAGGGCAACTGATAGTGGAAAGACATTAGCTAACCTGGGTATGTATGCTGCAGTTCTTTTTCTAGTTTACCCACTTCCTGCAAAAGTCATCAGCAATCTAACTCTTCCCTTTCAATAGGATTTCACAGTTGGCAGGTGAGGCTGAAGCCCCCTCCCCCTCGGCCAAACTAAATGCAATATCCTCTTTGCCCTGATGCTCCAAGAACTTCTTTTAAATGGCCTTATCATAATTACCTACTCCTCTGAGCACAATTGCCTCGTAGGCTGACTACACAATGAAAATCATTCATAGAAGTGGCTGTACTTTTCACGAATGAGTACTTTTGAGTTGATTTTGAAAAAGGAAAAATGAAGCACTTTTGCACCAAGTTTGTGGGACTCTCCCTTGGAGATATTTCCCAGGTATGATGGATTTACATAAAGCCACCCATAAAAGAAAAATTAAGCATCACGCTTGTGGGATTCGCCCTTTAAGATGTTTTTCCCCAGGTGTGATGGACTCACAGAGCCACCCATACTTCTCCCTGGGGCCCGGACAAGATATATATAACACACAGCCTGCTGGTGGCAGGGTGCACTCTGGCACTGTAACCCCAGGGCAGATCTCATCCACCCCTCTGAGAGGTGAGAAATAAGGAACCCTAGCCACAGCTCTGACTTGAGGACCTTGGGAAGGTATCCATGCACAAGCCTAGAAAAGGCAGGGTATCTGGCAACTGGGGGGGGGGGGGACTACTGCTCCTCAGACTTCAGCACCTAGAGTTCCCTTAATTACAGATTTCTAGACTTTTGGGGTTGGAGGGGGCAGAACCACTGATCTTCCCAGAAGCAGCTAATAAGGCAGTGATTATCTTACACAAAATAAGGACATACAATTTCTCCTTGTTTTACAGGGCTCAGAGGCCCCTGAAGCCCATCCATTTATCAAATCCTCCCAAACCCCCAGTCGTTCCCCCTCCAAGTTAAGAATAGCTGACTTCATTGGAAATTACCTGAACTCTGACACCTTTAGCCCTTACAGTTCCTCTTAAATAAGGCCTCTGTCCTCGTCAACAGGGTTACAGGTCTAATCTCGTGTTGACAGGGTCTATTTTAAATGACTCCCTCTGTCCTTCTGCCATTCGCCTGCTGTTTTATTTCCCCCTCCCCCACTGCAAGCTTTCAACAGTTTGTTGCCTCTCCTCTCTTTGGGATCACCCAGAGAAGTCAAAGTCTTTCCGTGCCCAGTAGATACAAGCTACAGTAGGCAGGGACCCAAGGTTCCAGTGGAGTCCACGCCCGCTGGGAAACACAAAATACACACCCCCGAATGCGCCCAGCCTGGCTCGCCAACAACTTGGCCGGCGCGGCGCGATCGCCGCGGCTGCCGCGGTTACTCCCAGACGTGTTCTCCTGGAAACTCTGCCCTCTGGATTCTCCTTTTCACTTTCCCCTCCGCTCGCGCCGGCGAACGGCCACTCGGCTGTCTGCACTGAAGGCGGGCGCGCCTGGGGAGACGGGGCCACGAGCCCGTGGAGGGGACCCATGTCACCACCGCGCCGCCAGCCTCCCCCTGCGGTAGGGGGGGTGTGACCCGGCGATGACTTCGCTGAGAGTTCTGCCCGAGTGTGCGCGCGCGCGCCTGTGTGTGTGTGTGTGTGCGCGGCAAGGACCCGGGCGCGCGCGTCTCATTCCGGGCGAGAGTTCGGACTCCTGCCGGCTCTCCAAGTTCCCCGAGTGAGTCGGCCCCGGAGTGGACACGCCTGGAACCGGGGGGGGGGGGGGGGGGGACTGGGCGAGGACCCCCGAGGCGCAAGAACCCCGGACTGGAGAGAGACTGCCCCGGCGGTGACGCCCCCCGAGGGTCCGCAGGGCCAGTCCGCGCGCCCACCCGCCCGCGCGCACCTACCAGATGAAGTCCGTGCAGTGGCTGCAGAAGGTGGGCTGCTTGAAGAAGCGGGCGATGAATTTGTGGTCCTTCACCTCGTGCACATTCTTCTGCCTCAGCGCCCCTTTGCGGGCGAAGCGGTTGGCCACGTCCTGGGGCGCCGTGGAGTCGTTGGCCGGGAAAACGTCAGCCATGGTCCCCCCCAGTCACCTCTTGCCTCGCGGGGAAGCAGCGCTGGGTAGGACCGGGTGGGCGGGTGCGGAGCGGCGGGGCCCCGGGCGACCCCGGGCGGGGGGCTCGGGCCGGCGGCGGAGGTCGCGGCGAGGAGGCGCGGAGGCGCGGCGGCGGCCGGGGAGAGTCGGGCCGGAGCAGCGTGCAGCGGGAGCCGGAGCCGCTCACTCGCTCGCTGGCCCCACGCTCACTGACAGCCCGGAGCCAGGCGCTCGCGCTTCCTACTCTCGGCGGCAGAGGCGGCCCGGAGCGGCACCGCCCACCGCGCATGCCCCGAGCGCGAGCGCCGCGCGTGCGCGAGTGGGGGCCGCGCGGCGGGGCGAGGACGCGCCTGCCTGGGCAGGGGAAGCCTCGGCCTTTTCAGAGCAGCCCAGAAACCCGAGGCGGCAGCCGTGGCCCGGAGAAAGCTAGCCCGAATTTGGGGGCGGAGGCGGACTCTGGGCGGGGCAGACCTGGTCTTCTCCGCCGCCTTTTTCTCTTCCTATCTTTTTCTTCCCTCTCTCCTCCCGCCTCTCCTCCCTCCTCTGCTTCCGCTCCTCGCGCTTCGCTCACTCTTCTCCCGTCTTCCTCCGCCCACTCTCACTCGCTCCATCCAGCTCTGCTTTCTCCTGGCTTCCCTTTCCTCCTTTCCGGGTCGGAGGTCTGCGCGACGGGCGCGTGGCAGGACCCCCGAGGCGTAGGGTGAGGCTCCGCGCTGTCCCCGCCGCCGGCTGGGACCTGCTCCGCCAGCTCCCGCTTGGCACGCGCCGCAGCTGCCTCTTTCCCGTCTTCCTGGTTTTTTCAGTTTGTATCAATTCGAGGTTTCACCCGGCTAAAACCACGCCAATTGTGTATGCCCCAAAATGCCCAACTTCAGACCTTCGCACTGTTTCTATATGGATGGCAAGAGAAAGGGAACGATTGTAAATTTCACTGGTGTAGGACATAAAACAAACTAATAGACAACGGTATGATGGTTACCAGAGGGGAGGGGGTGAGGGTAATAAAGGGTAAAGGGGGCAAATATATGATGACAGAAGATGATTTGACTTGGGGTGGTGGGCACACAATGCAATATACAGATTATGTATCTTAGATTTGTACACTTGAAACATATAGAATCTTCTTAACTAAAATCATCCCAATAAATTTAATTTAAAAAATAAAATCATTGAATATCAACCCTCCCACCTGCCTCCAATTGTTGTTCTAATTCACCTACACCTTACATAGACCTGATTTGCAGTAGGTCAAAGGACTTGTGGCCTTAGCTATATATCCCTTCACCTGTTGCCTATCAAGTTCAATGTTGATCATCAGGCTTTCTTGATTTTACAAGTCCAGAACTATAATTTAGAAATCCTTTGCGTCGTAAGCTGAATTACTTCAATACTGGCAGGTGCAGAGCGCAGCCAGTGCATTTGTAAATTACCTAGTAAAGCTGCTTATTCAAGGATAACTGGTATACATATGCAAAGGACTAACTGGGGATGTACCAACTAATCACTTGATGAATACTTATTAGTTCTGCCTGGAGGATCCTAAAATACAAAGAGAAAGCAACCATCACCCAGCATTTAGTGTCTTATTTCAGGGTCAGATTAACTAGGTTCACAAATCAACCCCATGAACTGAAAACATCAAGAAGAACATATCACCTCAGACCTGTCAGAATGACCATCATCAAAAAATCAACATAAAGCCTGACCAGGCGGTGGCGCAGTGGATAGAGCATCGGACTGGGATGCAGAGGACCCAGGTTCGAGAC
Source organism: Saccopteryx leptura (assembly GCF_036850995.1). NCBI lineage: Eukaryota > Metazoa > Chordata > Mammalia > Chiroptera > Emballonuridae > Saccopteryx > Saccopteryx leptura. The sequence goes on from NC_089507.1 coordinate 165,318,183, forward strand.
CCCAAGGTCACCAGCTTGAGCCTGGGCTCATCTGGTTTGAACAAGCTCACCAGCTTGGACCCAAGGTCCCTGGCTTGAGCAAGGGGTCACTCAGTCTGCTGAAGGCCCATGGTCAAGGCATATATGAGAAAGCAATCAATGAACAACTAAGGTGTCACATCGAAAAACTGATGATTAATGCTTCTCATCTCTCTCCATTCCTGTCTGTCTATCCCTCTCTCTGACTCTCTCTCTCTGTCTCTGTAAAAAAAAAATCGACATAAATATCGCAGGGGTCTCCAAACTTTTTACACAAGGGGCCAGTTCGCTGTCTCTCAGACCGTTGGAGGGCTGCCACATATAGTGCTCCTCTCACTGACCACCAATTAAAGAGGTGCACCTTCCGGAAGTGTGGTGGGGGGCCGGATAAATGGCCTCAGGGGGCCGCATGCGGCCCGCAGGCCATAGTTTGGGGATGCCTGAGTGGAGAAAGGGACCCCTTGGAATGGCCTCATGCACTGTTGATAGGATTGAAAATTGCAGGCATTATTAAAATCAGTAGGGAGGTCCCTCAAAAAAGTAAAAATAGAGCTGCCATAGACCCAGCAATTCCACTTATGGGTATTTATCCAAAGAAAACAAAAACACTAATTCAAAAAGACATATGAACCCCTATGTACATTGCAGCAGTATTTACAAAAGCCAAGATATGGAAGCAACCTGTGTCCATCAATAGATGAAGGGATAAAGAAGATGTGAGATATACGTGTGTGTGTGTGTGTGTGTGTGTGTGTGTGTACATACAATGGAATATTACTGAACAATAAAAAAGAATGAAATCTTGCCGTTTGTGACAACATGGATGGATCCAGAGGAGATAGTATGCTAAGTAAATAAGTCATAGAAAGACAAATATTGCTTTTCACTTAGATGTGGAATTTTTTTTCAAAAAAGTGAGTAAACAAACCAGAAATAGACCCTTAGATACAGAGAACCAGCTGATGTTTGACAAAGGGGAAGTGGGTGGAAGATGGATAAAAAAATAAAATGCCATTGACATCTCTAACTACCAAAAGAAAGGAAGAAAGGAAAAGAGAAAAAGAAAACATGTTCAACCCTTCAAGAAGTTAATAAGAGAAAAAATCTTTTCTAAAATATATACTCTCTTGGAGCATTTCACATAGACCAAGTTGGGTTACCGGTTTTTAAGACTGCTTAATTGAATGCTAGATAGGAATGGTTTTTACATTCTAAAAGTGTAAGCTATTATATTTGTGGGGCATGCACTTTGCTGGCTCATGTTTAATCTCTGCTGCCAATGCATCTGGTGCTTAAAGAGACTGTACATGCTTGATGTTCTATCAGGGGTCCCCAAACTACGGTCCGCGGGCTGCATGCAGCCCCCTGAGGCCATTTATCTGGCTCCCGCCGCACTTCCGGAAGGGGCACCTCTTTCATTGGTAGTCAGTGAGAGTACTGTATGTGGCAGTGCGGCAAAGCACAGCATCGCTCACAGTACAGTACTACTTCCGGTGACGTGGGACGCACACATCACGGCTCCGGAAGCACATCATATCACTTGTTACAGCTAGCAGTGACAAATATGGAACCGGACATTGACCATCTCATTGGCCAAAAGCAGGCCCATAGTTCCCATTGAAATACTGGTCAGTTTGGGTTTTGTTTTGTTTTGTTTTTATTTTTATTTTTTTTGTACTTTTCTGAAGTTGGAAACAGGGAGGCAGTCAGACTCCCACATGTGCCCGACCGGGATCCACCCAGCATGCCCACCAGGGGGCAATGCCCTGCCCATCTGGGGCTTTGATCTGCTGCAACCAGAGCCATTCCAATGCCTGAGGCAGAGGCCACAAAGCCATCCTCAGCGCCCGGGCCAACCCTGCTCCAGTGGAGCCCTGGCTGCGGGAGGGGAAGAGAGAGACAGAGAGGAAGGAGAGGGGGAGGGGTGGAGAAGCAGATGGGTGCTTCTCCTATGTGCCCTGGCTGGGAATCGAACCTGGGACTTCTGCACGCCAGGCCGACACTCTACCACTGAGCCAACTGGCCATGGCTCAGTTTGTTGGTTTAAATTTACTTGTTCTTTATTTTAAATATTGTATTTGTTCCTGTTTTGTTTTTCTACTTTAAAATAAGATATGTGCAGTGTGCATAGGGATTTGTTCATAGTTTTTTTTATAGTCTGGTCCTCCAACGGTCTGAGGGACAGTGAACTGGCCCCCTGTGTAAAAAGTTTGGGGACCTCTGTTCTAGCTGGTCAGAAGTCTCACCACTCATGGCAGCCCCCTCCAGTCTAAGAGGTGAAAAAGAGGAGGGAGGAGGAAGAAAGAGGAAGAAAGAGAGGAAAAAAAGAGGCAAGAAAAAGAATGGAAAGCAGAGCATATCAAGAAAGAAGATCAACTTCTCTACCAAATACTTTATGCATCTCATCAAAGGGGGCAGCGTAGAATGAAGCACAAGTCTTTCCTCACTGCTGTCTTTATCTAAGACAGAGGTTCTCACACATTTTAAGATGAGAGACAGACTCCCGCATGTGCCTGACTGGGATCCACCGGCATGCCCACGAGGGGGCGATGCTTGACCCCTGTGGGGCATTGCTCCGCTGCAATGGGAGTCATTCTAGTGCCTGAGGTGGAGGCCATGGAGCCATCCTCAACTCCCAGGCCAACTTTGCTCCAATGCAGCCTTGGCTGCAGGTGGGGAAGAGAGAGATAGAGAGGACGGAGAGGGGGAAGAGTGGAGAAGCAGATGGGCACTTCTCCTGTGTGCCCTGACCAGACATCAAACCCAGGACCTCCACACACTGGGCCAATGCTCTACCACTGAGCCAACCAGCCAGGGCAAGATGAGCTTCTTTATATTCCCCTGAAGCCTTGATATAGTGGTGAAGGAAGAATATGGGGGAGTTGGAGGGAAGGGTTGCTGATAGCAAAATCTCTGAGTAAAGTAATAGGGAAGTTCAGCTAGGACCTTGGCAGCAGCCTATGTGAGATCTCCTACATACGCTCTGACTGACTGATCACAGCAGTGGGGAGAGCAATGGAGACAACATATCACTTTTCTTTCAGGTTGTGGTTTTGCCTCATTGATTACTGTTGTTCCTTGTGGAGAGAAGTAACTGGAAATTTGTTGATTGATAGCTGGGCTGAGCTTGAGTGTTCAATTGCCTACAGCTTAGCTCAGTTGTTGAGGGTGGGGTGGGGATGCACCTGGAGCAGGGAGTTATCAAACAGTGTAACACTGCCCCTAGCAAGGACTGACGGGAATGTGAACCATAGCTGGCCCCTGCCACTCATCTGAGAAAACCCCTTGGAAGCACTAAAATGGAGGGCATTACAGAAAGGACCAGTGGGGAGGGAGTGGTAAGTCAGCCATGGATGTTAGTGATTATCTGAGATCTCCTGTTTCATGAGAAAAGTACAGGAAAGAAGAGGGAATGATAGAACATAGAGTTTGTAAGATCCCTCCTCTATGACTCTTGACTTTGGAGGAGTGTAATGCCGGTTGCCGAGGACTGGAAAGGTTCACATTGGATTTGGGCAGATGGTAGAAAAACTGTGGAGCTGGAAAGGGTTGCGCCATTCCATTTAATCAAGTCTCACAATGGCGGACAAACACACCGGCAGGGGAAACCGCCTCTCAGGTAAACAAAGAGCAAAACGGCCCCTCACGGTGGTGGGCAGGCAATCCGTGTATCCGCAGTCCCCAATCTCTCACCTCTATCTAGTGCAAGCACCCCATAGCCTTATATAGGCTGTGCATACATGCCTCTGCCACGTGTTCACACACTAATCAAACAAAATACAGCTGATAACCCCATGAGCAAGCCTAACACAACTGCCCCACACAGGGCTAATACTTCCTGCATTTCAAAAGGTGTGTTAACCTAGAAGCACAAGAACTATGGATGGGGCTGGCTTAAAACCTACCCCTACAGAAGTTTGGGGCCTGTGGCAGGACTACCACCATAATCTGCCCAATTAGGAATTTGTGATTAGATCACCCTGTGAGGTTACTTTCCATAGAAGCCCTTTCTTGTCCACAACACCACCTCTATATGAATGTAGATATGCTCGTGCATGTATACACACATGGGTGTATGTAGAGGTATATACAGCAAAGTTTTCATGTACGTGACTATCTCTGGAGAGTGGGAATACAGATACTTTTCATTACAAGAAAAATAAAAATAAAAAGGTTTTGACCTAGGACTCACATTTATGAAAGGGCATTAGAAGCCATAATTTTAAAATGTTTTCCTTTAATCAAAAGGGAGGCATTTATTACTTTTTTTAATTTATTGTATTGACTTGGTTTCAAGTGTAAAAGGGAGACATTTATTATTTTTAACACAAAAGGTTTTTTATTTTTCTTTCATTTATTGATTGATCTTTTAGAGAGAGAGAAACATTGATTTGTTGTTCCACTTATTTATGCATTCATTGGCTGATTCTTGAATCTACAACCTTGGCATTTTCACCTGGGAAGATTCTCTAACCAACTGAGCTACATATACAGCCAGGGTAGTCATTCATTTCTCATATCCCTCAAAGGGCATCAAACAAAATGCAGTTCATAACCTGCAACCAGACTTTTTAATCCTCCCTTTATTCTTTCTTCTCCCATCCCCAACATGCACTCTGACCTCCCACACTCTCCGAAGCATCTCAGAAACTCCTCATTCGCCAAAAAATAGTTCTTCCTCTTCCCATAGCTAGATCAGCTTTGACCCCCTTCCCTCCTGTTTATTATTAGTTTTTGTACTCTTTATTATCTTACCAATTTTGACAAGACCTCTCTGTACCACTCCCTTTAGAAAACCCCTTCTGTACTCTTTCTATGGCCTTGCATGACAAAATGTCTAGGAACTGGTTTAAAAAGGGTAAGTTGGGTACAACTGATCATCAGGATAGGTGAGCAACAGGAGAGTGCTGGCAGTTACCAGATTGTCGTCCATTGGTCCAACAATGCTGGGTCCTAGCATATTACTGTGTTGATACAGTGTTGAGCCAAACAGATATAATCCCTGCCTTTGTGTAATTTACATGCTCTTTGGTGATTTGAGTGGGAGAGGGAAGTTTGTGGACACTTCCACCTTGCAAGAACTCATCACCTATGCTCACTTCTATTTCTATGATAGCCATCATTTAATACACATACATAACCTCCTTTAAAACTTTGGTTTTGTTTTAGTTTGGATGTTTTATGCTGTACGCAGTAATGGAATAAACAACAGCACACCTCCGCCCAGTTGGTATAGCTTAAAAACTCAAGCACAACTTGGACAAGCCACACAGAAGAAATGTCCAACAGGGTTTATCATTTTTAGGCTAATCAGCAGTAAGGGATGTAGAATACTAGCCTCCTCTTGGGTAGAGCTATTTCACAAGAGCCACACCTGTTTCTTTTGAATGCACACTTAATATTTTCTGGCCAACTGTGCAATCTGCAATTGTATCTGTGGTTGGCATGGCCTTAAGAACTAGAATGGTGACACCTCCCAAATCCTTGGAATCCATTCAAACATAATTCAGATGTCTATAAAAGGTATGGCTCTAACAAAGAGACAAAATAGAAAAAAAGTATTCAGAAACATATTTTATTAAATAAAAACTAATTGTGCCTTTATTACATGCTAAGCCCTGTTACAGATATTGGAAATGAACAGTGAACAGAATAGTTTCATTGAAGAGGTATGGGGGGTTCTCTAAGCTTAATTGGAGGGGGTTTAAGAGAGAAAAGAAGGAGAGAAACTGAAGTAAGAGATTATAAATTGATGTCGCAATTACGAGTAAAAAAAATAAAGTGGAGAAGGGTGGTCAGTGAGATCTAAAGTAATGTTATGTTTGTATGATAATGGGAGTGACCCTGGAGGGGGGATAGAACTAGTTAGGTCAAATAGTTATCTTAACTAGATACCACTGGTAGGTGATGGGGAAGAAACCCTTTTTCTCTCTACCCACTTAGATTTAGTGAGTAAGGGTGTGCAAATTAAATTGACAAGGAACAGATTAATGGGAGGAAAGGCCAGTTTTTATTCACATACATACACAGAAACACATAGAAAAATGTGACAAGGGATGGTTGGAATTTGGGGTTATATACCATTTTAATAGGAAGGGGAGGGGGAAGAAGGGCACTTATGTGAAAATAAAAGACTTTTTAAAAAGCTAAATAAACCCTTAGGGGACTAAATAGGAGATAACATCATTTTTTGTGACCATGTCTATTTATATGATTCAGAGACTTCATCTCCAATGATAACAGCTGTGAAATTCCTGGGGAGGGGACTTAGGAGAGCTGACTTCTTTTGGAGGGCTCTGCTTTTAGGCAGATAAGGGGAATTCAGAGAATAATACCTCTTCCTGCAACTGTTGATTTTGAAATGATTTCAGCTCAAAATAAATTTTATGCCACAGTGGCATATTCTGTATGTTGGAGTCTGTAGCAGAGTGACTATTAAAAGGAGACCAACCCCAAAGGCAGTCATGTGAAAAATCACTCTTGATGTCTTAGTTCCAGAACACATTTTCTTTGTGAATGTATGAGAACAGCCTTGGCCAGGGGAGATGCTAGGTGAGATGGCCAACTCAAGTGGGAGGTATGGTATAAATGTCTTCTCTTCCGTGGGTAAGTGTTTATCACCTGAGAAATCCAGAATTAACTGTACAGATGAAAATATTAAGTAAATCAACAGTATTTGTATTTTTGAGTTAAGTTTAAAAAGAAACTGTTCAGGAAAATGTAATAGGGGTTTTAATGACTTTACTTTGTGATTCTAATTTACAATTTGTGAATAAATTTAGACTGCGATTTTAAGTTGAAATCTCAATAGCCTTGTGAGCAGTGTTAAAACACTTAAAAAGAATCTTAGGATTCACCAACTTTATAAGTTGAATGTTTTAGATTGATAAAACTTACTTAAGTTTTACGTCTTAACAAAGAGAACTTTGTCAGACAATTGACAGCTTATTATTTATTTCTATTTTCCCCAAGCCTCTCTGAAGTGATTTTTTAAACAGAAGAGTAAGATTTGTAAACCGAACTTAAAAGCTTCAGGGATAAGTAGATTTTTAAATCTGTAACTTTCATAAGTTAAACATGAATGTCAAAAATATGCGCTGGAGTCAGAGACGAGAGCCAGTGTTTGAGGAGCTCAAGGTTGATTTGTTTTGTCCAACGACTGACACTCTTGGAGACGCTTTAAACTTCCCTTCAGACTGATCGTCTATAACAATGACCTTTCACGCTCAAGTTCTCCTGATTCCCAACTCGACCAATTCATCATCTTTCAACAGTAAGGTAAATTTGAAGAGCTTTCATCTGAAGAAATTCTTCATAGATTTCAAAAAGGTGTTTGTCAAAACTGTTCATCATGTTTTCATCCTTCAGTGCAATTGAATGTTCAGATACAGGGTCTCTTTAATTAAAAAGTGTAACTATATCTGTGTCTACCTACCTCAGTATCGGTGAAATGTTGAGTTATTGGGCTGAACTATTAAACAACAACCATTTTTAAAAGAACCCTTTGGTAATAATACAAAATAGCTTAACCATCATTAGTTTGTGTCACATTGCCTCGTGTGAAAAATAAATGTGTGGGCCTGACCAGGCAGTGGCACAGTGGATAAAGCATTGGACTGGGACGCAAAGGACCCAGGTTCAAAACCCCAAGGTTGCTGGCTTGAATGTGGGCTCACCAGCTTGAGCACAGGGTCGCTGGCTGGAGTGTGGGAGCATAGACGTGACCCCATGGTCACTGGCTTGAGCCCAAAGGTCACTGGCTTAAAGCCCAACGTTGCTGGCTTGAGCCCAAGGTCGTTGGCTTGAGCAAGGGGTCACTTGCTCTGCTGTAGCCCCACCCCCCAGTCAAGGCACATATGAGAAAGCAATCAATGAACAACAAAGATGTCACAACAAAGAATTGATGTGCCTGACCAGGCAGGATAGAGTGGATAGAGTGTTAGACTGGGACACAGAGGACCCAGGTTCAAGACCCCGAGGTTGCCGGTTTGAGTGCGGGCTCATCTGGTTTGAGCAAGTCTCACCAACTTGAGCCCAAGGTCTCTGGCTTGAGAAAGGGGTCACTCAGTCTGCTATAGCCCTCCTCCCCCACCCCCTGTCAAGGCACATATGAGAAAGCAATTACTGAACAACTAAGGTGCCACAATGAAGAATTGATGCTTCTCATCTCTTTCCTTTCCTGTCTGTCTGTCCCTATCTGTCCCTCTCTCTGTCTCTGTCACACACACACACACAAAAAATTAATGCTTCTCATCTCTCTCCTTCCTGTCTGTCTCTATCTGTCCTTCTCTCTGATTCTCTCTTTGTCTCTGTCAAAAATAAAAATAAATGTTTACACTGTAGGGAAGGGTGTGTAGGGGATGGAGAAAACATCTCTTGCTATTCTCTCTTTGTGCCACAGTCATGCTGTTTGAAGGGCCACGCAAAATGGATTTCCAGTTACTGGAAAAGATTCCATGTGGGCTCCAGCTGCTGCCGTCTAGGGGGCTGGAGCCTGATTTTTCTAGGCAGTACCAGCTGGGGCTCCGAATGAATGAATCCCTGAACTGGAAAAGTTCCACTTCCAAATGGGGATGCCAGGGACACAGCTTCTCACCAAAGCAAAGTGATTTCTCCTGAAACAGCCATCTACTTGTAGCCCCAAAGGTTTTCCCCCAAGATTTCAGGATGGTGTTTCCTGATTTCTCTTCACCCTTAATTGGGTGCACGTGACATTAAGAACCAACCAGAGCCCTGGCCGGTTGGCTCAGTGGTAGAGCGTCGGCCTGGCATGCAGAAGTCCCCAGTTCGATTCCCGACCAGAGCACACAGGAGAAGCGCCCATCTGCTTCTCCACCCCTCCTCCTCTCTTTCCTCTCTGTCTCTCTCTTCCCCTCCAGCAGCGAGGCTCCATTGGAGCAAGGATGGCCTGGGCGCTGGGGATGGCTCCTTGGCCTCTGCCCCAGGCGCTGGAGTGGCTCTGGTCGCGACAGAGCGACGCCCCGGAGGGGCAGAGCATCACCCCCTGGTGGGCAGAGCGTCGCCCCCTGGTGGGCGTGCCGGGTGGATCCCGGTCGGGCGCATGCGGGAGTCTGTCTGACTGTCTCTCCCCGTTTCCAGCTTCAGAAAAAAAAATTTAAAAAAATAAAAAATAAAATAAAAAAGAACCAACCAGAGCAACATCAGAAGTTAGGGTCAGAACCCGAGACCCTTCCATCCGTCCACATTTGTCCCTTAGTGAGCTTAACAGCCGAGGTGCTTTGTGACCTTACAACAGGAGTGTCAGCTTGAAAGAAACGACAATTACGTGTTTCTAGTTAACCTGTACAGAGAGGGTGAGCATCTCACGAACATCTTCTTCTTGTCCCCTTTTGTGGGGCTATTCTTTTTACATTTGAACTAGTTGTTTGTTTGTTTTTTAAAGAAGGCTCAGATAGGCACATGGTAAAATCCAAGTATTAGAGCAATGTTTTTCTCTTCCCCTCTCCTCACCCAGAGGAAATCTCTCTATATAGTTGTATTTTAAAGAAAAAAATATTCATGTTTGTGGGGCATCTGTGTTAGACTTGCTCGCTGGTTTACTGGCTGCGAGCTCTTTGCCTGATTAGTACATGAGCACATGGCAGCACCACGTGTGTATAGTCTATGTAAGGCTACGGGTGCTTGCGCTCAGGGGGCTTGCGGATGCGCGGTTGCCTGCTTGCCAGCCATTTTGCTGTTTGTTTGCCTGAGAGGCAGTTTCCCCTGCCTGTGTGTTTGTCCGCTATTGTGAGACTTTATTAAACGGAATGTCCCAACCCTTTCCGGCTTCACAGTTTCTCTACCATCTGCTTGAATCCAGTGTGAACCTGCCTGGCCTCAGCTACCAGCTTACAGTGTTGCACAACATGGAGTCTTGGTCCAAGTTTCTAAAAAGTGAAAGACAGGATGCTTCGGCTTAGCTCCATCACTGCTGGGCCCTGGCTCTGCTCACTTAGAAAAGATCAGTAATTGGTTCCAGCAGATGCTGAGAATCAGAAAGTTAACCAGCACCATCGCTTAGGACTTCCTTTTCTGATTACATCAGATCATTCCTTTTCATGTTTGCTCAGCCTTGGGAGAGATCAATAAATGTTTGTCGATCAAACAGGCTGTATTTGGTCACGAAAGGGCCATTTAATGAGAATATAATAAGTAAGCAGAACACCATCGGCCATCGTCTCTTTTACCACAGAAAAGAACTTCTAACATAGGTTTCTACAAAGGAAAGAGCCCCAGTGAATGATCAGAAATGTAACTTGGCCTAAAGAGAGTGAGAGAGAGAGAGAGAGATGACAGGGAGAGAGACAGAAAGGAGAGGGATGAGAGAGAAACAGAGAAAGAGAGGGACGAAGAAAAACAGAAAGATCGAAACTAGTTTCTGGAAAGGCCTCAAGTAGAGACATTCCAGACGTCTCATTGCTACTGATAACCCAATTAAGGGCCCAAACCCTTGGCTACTTTTTCTGAGTGAGGTTGGAGCACTAACAGTAGAAAAACGTCTGTGTTTATTCAAAACTCCATCAGTGTCGCGTTGCTATGGGAGTGGCTGCTCTCTCCACCATTGTTGGAGAGATTCTATAAACGTAGGCCTGTGGCCACGGCTCCTGCTCACCGTCAGTCCAGGGTCTGCTGGAGGGACTGGCTGGCAGTGGGGGCCTCCTCGCCTGCTTAGGCTTACGGGAAACAGAGACAGCACAGCGCTGGGATTCCTCACGCTCCCTCTCTGAGGGATTCTATCAGCAGGTCAGCGGCACTTGATAGAGACAGATCTGGACTTCATGAAAAGACAGACAGGAATTCCATGTCTCCTTTGTGAATTTGCACTCAAGTCAGTAATGGACAGTTCTGTCACCCTTTGACAACACACCCAGGATCCTCCAGAAATTAATGGAGAGAGTAAAGGTTTGGGAGTCAATGGAGCTGTATATCATATCCAGTGGCAATCTATGTAGCTGTTTGACTTTGAGCAATTATTTAACCTCTGTAAGCCTCAATTTCCTCTTCTGTAGAATGGGGATAATTATATACATCTCCACAAAGGCTGCTGGGAGAACTTAGTGGGACAATGAGGTCCCAAGCCCATGAACCTGGCAGATAGTAAGTGCTCAATAAGTTTCTTATTTAAGACATATCTATTAGGGATGAAAGGGGGGAAACAGGGTCAGAAAGAAAGAATAAAAAGAGATGGAAGGAGGACCAGCAGGAGTAACAGTGAGAACTTAACAGCAAGCTTCTGGTCCTGGAGAAAGTCTTCGTGGCTCAGTGCTCGGCTGGTACGTAGTTCGGGGCCTCACCACTTCCTCCTGCGATTCCACCTTTGGCCATTTCATTCCTCCTTAGCACCTTTCCTGGGAAGAAGAGAGAAACTGAAACTCAAATCAGTCAAATTTGCTGATAGCCCGCCTTGTCAAGTTGGGAGAAGGAAAAAACTCAGTCATAATAGAGGCTGGAAATTGTGTATACATTCCTGTTCTCCTCCTCTCCCCCTTTTCTCCTTACTCAAATATCTCTACAGAGAAATCAGGTCCGACACCTTTCTGCCCTCACCTTCCATTCATGTTTAACCCTTGCCTTCTACCCCACCTTGCTCCCAAGAGCAGCATTCTACTGAGTTCGCCCTTTCAAAGGTCATTACTGACCTCTCAGTTGCCAAATTGCTTTCTGTGGCATTGGGGATGACCTGAAACTTGCTATTCCTGTAGCTAACTACCCCTGGTTGCTGGGAGTACTCACTGTTTCAACTCCATCTGCCCCTTCTTCCTGGCTGTCCTATTTTGGAGGCAATGTGTCCAGCTGAAATCCCTTATTCCCAGCCTCCTCTGCAGCTAGCAGTGTCTCAGGAGTGTAAGCTGTTGGGAAACAGCTGTGTTAGGCTTGCTTGCTTGCACTTTGACTGATTAGAGTGTGAGCACATGGCAGTGCCACGTGTGTATAGTCTATATAAGAGTGATTGCCCTCAGTGAGAATGGCGGATTGCGCATTGCCCACCCACCCATCCACCTGCCTGCCTTGTGAGGGGCCATTTTGCTGTTTACCTGAGAAGTGGGTTTCCCTTGAGTCTTTGCTCATCTGCTATTGTGAGACTCTATTAAATGGGAATGGCCCAACTCTTCCTGTCTCTGCAGTTTCTCTACTGTCTGCCCAAGTTCAATGTGGACCTGCCTGGCCTGGGCCACCAGCATTACATAAGCAGACTTGTGCCTAGGGAAGGGCAGTTGGAAGGTCATCAGCCAAGTCTTTAACAGAACCCTAACTGGAACTTCCTTTTTTACCCAGCCTTGGGAGACCATTAAGGAGACATTTCTCTAGAACTGACAAGAATTTAGTTCCGATGAGATGCTACCTCTTCTCTACCATGGATGCGCACTGATTGTCCTTGGGGGGTGGGGAGGCTATAGCTCCACTTTTGTGGGTCCCTGAGAAGGGAAATGGAAATCCATTTGGGAGAAGAAGGTTTCACTGTGAAGTATTGGGAATGAAATAACTAAGCTGTCCTCACTGGTGACATATCCCAAGATCATAATGCTGTAGGAAGCAGGAGAAAGGCACTGAAGGAGAGGAACCCCACTCTCGGTACCAGCCGAAGTCAGGCTGGAAGGGGGGACCCCCATAGCTAACACAAGATAGAAACGCCCAGGTTCCTGCTTGTGCCCAGAGAGTCCAAGAAGATCTTGGAGGACAGGCTGCTCAGCAAAGGTGCCTGGCATGCCAGTCAACCTAAACCCTCAGTAGAGCAAGATCCTGGCTCCATGGTTGTGGGGCTGGAATGGAGCGGGGGCAGCATGGGTGCAGCCCATTGAGCGGAGCAGGACCTTTCCTGCAGGATCAGTGAGTTGTGTCAAGATCACCAGGGAACGCTTACAATCAGAGTGGGGGCCCCTGGGCTCTTGTGAGTCACCGTGGCACAATCCACAACTCTTGCTAGTTTTGTTTGCTGAGTGACACATCTTCCTTATACACTGTGGTCACTGTTCTGGCTAGTCCAGAACTTTGTGCCAGACGACTTAGTCATCTCCTGGGAAGACTGTATTAGACATTTGATACCTCGAAAAGATAATCCACAAGGGAGCCAGCAAGCACATAGGAGTAAGGAGAATCCCTGTGACTTTGAGTGAATTCTACGTCTCTTTCAAGCCTCAGGTTTCTCGACTGGATGGTAATAATGAAGCATACCTATCGGCTTTGTTGTAAGGACCAACTGAGGTCATGTGTTTAAAGTAGTGGCTCTCAAATTTCAGCCACCTGAAGAGAGTTCCTCTTGTTAAACTTGATTAAATTGAAAAATCTTGTTTGTCTTATTAAACATAGGTTCCAGGGCCCTCCTTCAGAGCTTCTGACTTAATAGGTCCAAGTGAGGCCTAAGGATTTGCATTTTGAACAAATTGTTGGGTGATGCTTCCGCTGATCCTGGGATCGCACTTTGAGAGCCACTGCCTTTGGGTACTTCCTGAGGCTTCCACGTGGATTTAATGAGTTCCCTTTCTCCCATCTGTTTATGCAATGGGTGTCTCTAACATAAAGCTCAGACTTCTGGATAGCTTCTTGGCACAGAAACTATTAATGAATGCTCCCTACTTCAGATATGACCCCAGGTAGCAGGAAAGTTGCAATCTGTAGTCTGTGTGGTCTTTCCAGGGATAACATTAGCAAAGCTAATAGTTGTGCAAAACTTTCACAAGTACAATTTTATTGGATCTTCACCTGAACCTCATTTTGTAGAAGAGGACATTGAGGTAGAGAGAGGGTAAATGACTTGGTCACATTTGCACAGCTAAAAAGCAACATAGCCTGGACTCGGATTAGGTCTTCTGACCCCTACGCTGGTGTTCTTTTCATCAAATTCAGCTGACTTCACTTTGGTGGCAGTTATTACTATAACCCGGTGGGAAGATGGTTTCCCTGGCCCCCACCCCATGTATCTATAATGAGGTGCATGACTCATGGCAAAGTTCGTAAGTTGAATGACTGTCTCACCTACAGCCCCCAGGTGAGCCACCACACATGGCAAGTGTGGATGGTTCTTAGTATTGTCCTTGAGGCATGCCCAGTCTAACTGGGGAATAAGTGAAGCAACTCATTGAACAAGAAATGCTGCCCTATCTTGGACATTCCTCTTCAACAGGGAGGCTCCCTTCCCTATAGGACTATGTTGGAGGCGATGTCAAGGATGCAAACATTTAGCACCAGGCTTGATCAATAAGATTGCTGAAAAGCAAATGGAAACTGTATTCTCTCCAGGCAGAAGGGATGCCAACCACGTCCCAGAAATGGGAAATTCCTAGCACTGTAAAAGAAGCTTCTGGCTTCGTTTGCAGTAGGATGTGCAGCCAGAAAGATATTCTCACTTCAGGGCAATTAGAGAATTTGAGTTCTGCTGTGTGCCGCACTGTAGGAATGGCCGGGCCAGGTGAGAGAGGGCTGCGGAGGGAACCAGACAAACCTGGCTGCCCATCTGGGCACCGCCACTTCCCAAACAACTCTCGGCACGTCCCCAGCCTCTCTGACAGCATCTACCTCTTGGGTTGTTGTGGGAGTGAAATAGAGTCCCTGTTAGCACGATACACCCTGAACATGCTAGCTTTCTTTTCCCACCCACGGGCATCACCTTGTCGTGGACTTTCGTCTTTTCTTGGTGGTGGTGTTATTTTGGTTTTCCTACCTGTGAGGCAGCTGTGTTAGGTTTGCTTGCTGGTGTACTAGCTGCAAGTACTTTGCTTGATTAATGTGTGAGCACCTGGCAGAGGCACGTGTGCACAGCCTGTATAAGGCCATGGGCAGTTGTGCTCAGGAGTGCAGATGCACGGATTGCCTGCTCGCCTCTGTGAGGGGTCATTTTGCTATTTGCTTGCCTGAGCGGTGGTTTTCCTTGCCTATGTGCCTGTCTGCTGTTGTGAGACTTTATTAAATGAAATGGCCCAACACTTTGCAGCTCTGCAGTTTTTTTGCCATCTGCCCAAATCCTGTGTGAACCCGCCTGGCCTCGGCCACCGGCATTAACTACCTTACATCAGAAGAGCCTTCTTATTCAGGGATGAGCCCTGTGCTCTGTCTGCAAAGCACTGTGGCTGGGCTTCCAGCTGACTCACTTCTGATCCTGCCTTTTCCAAACCTCCTTCTCCAGCCATCCTGAAGAACCCATTTGTGGGGCAGCTGTGTTAGACTTGCTCGCTGGCACTGGCCACAAGCACTTTGCCTGATCGGTATGTGAGTGTGTGGCAGCGCCATGTGTGTATGGCCTATATAAGGCTATGGCTGTTTGCGCCTGAGAAAGATGAGGGATTGTGTGGATGGTGGATTGCCTGCCCACGACTGTGAGGGGTTGTTCTTGCTGTTTGTGTGCTGGAGAAGTGGTTTTCCTTGCCTCTTTGCTCGTCTGCCATTGTGAGACTCTATTAAATGGAATGACCCAACGCTTTCTGGTTCTGCAGTTTCTCTATTGTCTGCTCGAATCCAATGTGGACCTTCCTGGCCTTGGTCACCAACATTACAGGGGTCATCTGGCTTAATTACTATGACGGCAGGGTTGCCATAGTTGTCCCTGGCTGGCAAATGTGTGTGTTTCAAATATGCTGAGAATAATGATAAAGGAGGGGAGCCATCCCAGTCCCCTTACCAACGCTGGGCTTCTTAGCAGGAGCAGGGAGAATTACTAAGAAAAAAATAGGTCTTTAACTTCACGCCCCACTCCTCACTCTCATCTCTGGGGAAGAAAAGCCAGTGTTGCTTGTCCAAAGACTCACTGCAAGAGGATCTGTGACAATAACAAAATGGGAGCAGTTGGTAGGGAGCGTGGAGACAGAAATGACCAGAGGGAAGTGGCTGCTCCCTCTTAGTTGGCATGAGCAGACCTCTTCAGGCCAGTGAAGGGGACCTCTGTTGGGGGTATTGCTGAGATCCAGACCAGCAGAGCAGCAATGCCCAAGCATCAGGGACCATGTCTTAACAGGGACCTGGGCTTGGAGCCAAAGAACACCTTGAAAGATGATGATAACCATGGACTAAGACCTTGCCCCCAACCCTGCCCGAATTTCCTGAGGCTCTGAAAGTTGGAGGACTTTATTACCAAAAGGAGGAGGAAGGGACACTCCAGAATCTCTTGGGATTGAGTTTTTTCACTTGTTGGGTAGGGGCCCAAAGCAATTGAAATTTGTTTTTGAGATATAAAGCAACAGGATCTGTGGTGCATCCAAATGTTATCCTCAGCACATTATCATTTTCACTTTTCAATTTCCAGCCTTCGCCAGAGACAGTAATTGTACAGCCAAGTGCGTAATTATATTCAGTGCAGAAGCAATCTCTGTAAGCAAACTCTGCACAGCAGAGCAATGCTGCATGCTTTTTGATGAAATGGAGCCCAGTCTAAACTTGACCCAGGTCTAAAGTTGGGGACTCACTCTGCCATCATCTCCTTCCGGCTGCTTGGGACCACTTCCTTCATTCTCCAACTTACTTCCACTCTCAGGTGAGGGCTGTCCTCTCTTGGCTTCCTGGGTACCTTCTGGGCCCAACTCTCAATCCAAACTCCTCACACAGCTACTTGAACTACTTGGTCATCAGAGGCAGCTAGAGTCCCCAGCCTAGTGGTAACGCACCCTCAAGCCTGGTAACACATTGGACTCTCTCAGAGGAACATTAAAAAAAAAATCTATCCAGGTCCTGAACTGCTGCTTTAGAGAATCAGAGGCTCCAGGAATAGGCCCAGGGGTTCATATATTTAATAGTCGTCCCAGGGAATTCAGACGTAGAGCCAGGTCTGAGAACCATCGTCTTGGCTGGAGTTGCTGAAACTGCCTACTTCCTAACCCTAGAAGAAAACCAACCAGGAACCTCTGGGGCTAGTCTGGGTCTACACATCAACTGTCCCCTGAAAGCTATAATGCCACTGAAGTCCAGTGTTTTGTCTGAAAACTCATTCGTATTCTGATTTTGTAAAGTGCCAATCTGCCCTCTCTGACAGACTGTGTTCATTTTGACTTCATCTCAGTGATAAAATTTCCAGAAATTACAACCCCAAATTTTCCATCACTCATCCCATGTAAACATTTCCACTTCCCGTTTTCATGAAAAGGCCGGAACTTTATTTAACTGAAGCTATCGGACCCTCACAACAACATGCAAAGTAGATTACCGAACTCATTTTATAGATGAAGAAACTTCAGCTCACAGAAATAACACAGCTAGTACATGACAGTGGTGTCTTATTTGTTATTGGGGTAAAATGCATAAAACAGAATATCACTTTATTCATTTTTAAAATTGTAAGATTTAGTGGCATTCAGTACATTCACGATGTTGTATAACCATCAACACTGTCCATCTTCAGAACTTTTTCATCCTCTCCAACAGAAACTGGGTACCCATTAAACACTAACACCCACCCTCCACTCCAGCCCCTAGTAACCACTGCTCTGCTTTCTATTTTGATGAATTGGCCTATTCTAGGTACATCATACAAGTGGGATCATATACTATTTGTTCTTCTGCATCTGGTTTATTTCATTTAGTGTAACATTGCAAGGTTCTTCCATGTTGTATCATGTCAGAGGTGTAATTTGCACCCAGTTCTAACAGATTCCTAGACTCATGTCCCTTCCACTTCCCATTTTGCCTCCAAGTATTGAAAGGGCTGGGAGGTAGAAAAGGAATAAACCATGTTCTGTCTGGTCACAGAGGATAGAAACAAGATCATCAGTGTAAGTTTCAGAGGGGCAAATGGCAACCTCAGAGGCTGAAAAAACACCTTTTGTCTTTGGAGCTGACTCAAAATTAAATGCCATCCTCTTGCTCAGTAATGACTTATCCGTTACTGGAGGTGACCAAGCACTGGCCGGACAATCAGGTGCCAAAGAAGCTGATTTCTCCTGGTCCCTAGGATTTTGGTTGGGAGAAGGGAGGGGTCAGAATACAAATAACTGCTTTTCACTGTTACTCCTGAGTTATTCCAGTATTGTAAGGTTGGTGGGCAATGGAGGAAGGTCACGTGGGTTCCCTAGCCAGAAACTTTGACTAGGACCGCCCACAACCAAGCATGCCAAAAGAAACTTCCCAGGAACCCTTTGTTTTGTTTTGTTTTTAATTTTTTTAAAAGACTTTATTTATTAAATTTTCAGAGAGGAGAGAGAGAGAGAGAGAGAGAAGGAGGAACAGGAAGCATCAACTCCCATATATGCCTTGACCAGGCAAGCCCAGGGTTTCGAACCGGCGACCTCAGTGTTCCAGATCGATGCTTTACCCCACTGTGCCACCACAAGTCAGGTCCCAGGAACCCTTTGGAAAAGAGCAACACCTCTGTCAGCCAGTGAGATTTCACTACGTCATATTAGCTCACCCACCCTAGGGACCCTTTAAATATCCCCCACACGGGTCACCCCTTGCGACTTGCCTAGTCTCTGTCCCCGAGGCTTGGGAACCTCATCGGGTGGAATGCCCGCTCTGTACTCAATAAAGCTATTATTCCAAACTTCATGGCTACGGCCCCTTCATTCTTTCTCGGTGGGGAAAAATACCTTACAAGTATCACCTGGAATTCTTTTAAAAATGATTTCCAGGTCTCCCTCCAGAGATTTGGATTCCTCAGATCTGGAGAAGACTCAGGTGGTGCATTTTGGAAGAGCTGTTGAAGACCTGGACTACACCCTAAGGTTAAGAGCCACTGGACAGGGTATTAGCTAACCCCGCCCCAACACCAGATCTCTTTGATTCAATTCCAACTCATTTATCAAAGGGATGAGGTGTACACAAAAATGGGCTCTAAAGACTGTTAAAAGTCTCTGGGAAACAGAGGTCAGTGGTGGTAGGTGGTTGTGTTTTGGAAATGACTCAAGCACTTGAAGAGAAACATTAGAATGGTGAGTGCTCAAGCCCATTAACTTCAGGAAACAGTGCCAGGACTGGGCAAATAGTGATAAAAGTCATTTTCATGTCCAGGAAGTAACAGGACCCAGCACAAGGTATTCTGGCCTTGCCCTCTAGCACAGGGGTAGTCAACCTTTTTATACCTACCGCCTGCTTTTGTATCTCTGTTAGTAGTAAAATTTTCTAACCGCCCACCGGTTCCACAGTAATGGTGATTTATAAAGTACGAAAGTAACTTTATAAAATTTATAAAGCAGAGTTGCAGCAAGTTAAAGCATGTAATAATAATTACTTACCAAATACTTTATGTTGGATTTTTGCTAAGTTTGACAGAATAAATCTTTATAAAACAACTTACTATAGTTAAATCTATCTTTTTATTTATACTTTGGTTGCTCCACTACCCCCCACCATGAAAGCTGGAGTGCCCACTAGTGGGTGGTAGGGACCAGGTTGACTACCACTGCCTAGCAGAATGTCTGCTCCATCCCCATTGCTCCCTTCAGCACTCCCTGGTCCTCTCCTGTCCCCAGGATATTTATGGGACTGGGATAGAAAGAGAGGAGTTACACAGCAGCAAGAAGCAAGCTAGAGTCAACTGGTCCCTTGCTGGGTTTAATAAGCAAATGAATTACCCCAGGGGAATCTCATTAAAATGCAGATTCTCTTTCCGTGTTGGGTGTGGCCATAGGACTTAAGAGTGTGCATTTCTAATAAGCTCCAGGGGATGACTAATACCTACAGCTGCTGGGACAGCCCAACTCCTAAGGACCAGACTTTGAATAACAAAGGTGAGGGAGTTGAGGGGGCAGGCTCTGGAGTCAGAAGGCCCCAGTCTGAGTCCCAGCTGTCTGTCATCATGCTGTGTAACTTTGGGGGAGATATTGAACCTGAGTGCCTCTATTTCTGCATCTGAGAAAGGGGGAGATAATGGCACTTACATCATAGAATTGTGAGAATTACAGACAATGCAGTATGGGAAGCATTTCACACAGTGCCTGGCACAGATTGAGAGCTGGGCACCAATATTAAACAGATTGAAAAAGAAATCGGGAGACTGAGCTGGGAGCAGAGGCACAGCGCCTCCAGAACCCAGAGCTGGGCAGGGCTCCGGGCGTGGCTGTCTCCTCTGCCGCTGCTTTTCATGCCACCCCATGAGTTAGCCCCGTCCTGGCAACTGCTGGCTGCTTTGTCACCTACACTTTTCATGAGCCTTGTTGGGGTGGTGCCAGTCGAAACCTACATTGAGGGAACCCCTCTGAATCCTTTGACTTTGGTGCCACTGCACCTGCTCAGCCACTGTGCCTTGATGTGCTTTAGATCAGCCATCCCTCAGTTGCTATCCTGTTGCGTTAGTCTAACTATAGAGCAGCCAGTAATGAGTCCAGCCTGAGGACTGATGCGGGTAGGAACACTCTTTTCTTTCCCCGTTGAGACTTCATTGACCACCCTGGCAACACCCAGCAGGAGCTCTGAATTGCTACCATCCTGTTAGCGGCTCTGGCTTATCGTTGGCTGGGCACCTGCAGCAGGTGGTGAAGGACGCTTGTGGAGCAGAACCGTCAGGGAAGCCTTGCTGGCCTGTTCTTTTTTTTTTTTTTTTTTTACAATCTTTTGGATTCTCTGTACATCTCTGTCTTATTTTTCCTGTACATTCAAGACTCTGATATGTAGGCTGTTAGCTCCTCTTTTATTGGTAACTATCAAAGCCTGATATAACTTCATGAGCAATAGAATACTGGTCAGGAATGTTGCAGAAAAATAAAATTTCTCATCAGAGACCAATCCCACAGTAGCAACAGTGGCTTAGAAAGCATTTGAAATCTCTTCTGGACACAGCAGTCTCATGGGCCTCTTACTGTCATCAGAAGTACAAAGGGAGAAGTCAGCTCCTCTGGGCTTCTTACCCGATCTGTCAGGAGCCTTGATAACTCACATCGGAGCTCCGTGCCTTTCCTTTGTCATTGTGTCCAGGCTGAGACCTCACTCTCCCCAGGTTGCAGTCTAGGGCTGGGTTCAATACAGGCGTCCTTCAACAATAAAAATGAGACAACAGGAAATTCAGGTGCAGGAGTCCGAAGACAACTTAGTTGGAGGCACGGTGGCCCTGACAAATGCAGAATTCTGTCTGGAAGAATTGCTCAGGTGAAAAAAATGTTGTGCTTCAAGAGCCAAAGCCTTTCTCACTTGAACCATTTCTTACACAAATCCTTCTGAAGTTCACTTTACATGTTGTTGTAGGGAAAACTCAACTTATTTTCAATGGCTTAACCCACCATTAGGATCTCCCTTATGATGGTGACAACTTTAAGAGGCGTTGAAGTAACCCCAACTTTTCAACTTTAACCTTTGTTGTTGTTTTCTTGTTATAAAATGATACTCTTAAATTTTTTTAAAGTCACTCACTTTTTAATAGTTTTTACTATCTCCGTTCACACTATCCACCTATCTGTTACTCTCCACTATAGGCTTCTAGCAGTGGCTGTCTCATTTGTGATCTTTGATCTGGACTTAGGTGGGGACACTGCACAATCAAGTTTGTTACAATTGCGTGTGAAGAGCACCCTCAGGAGAGACAAACAGTCAGTGAACAGTACAAGGCCAGAACTTTCTAGTGCATTACAGAACAAGCTTAGGCGGTACAATCAGATAGACCCAAGTGTAAATTGCCTCCCTGACTCTTACTAGTATTGGTGGCTTCAACAAATAACCTTATTATCCCTCAGCTCCAGTTTCCTTAAAGTAAACTCAAAATAACAACACCTTAACTCGCACGACCATTGCGAGGATCAGCACGAGATGGGGCACAGCCGTGACAGGGGTCGGCTCACCACGTGCCTGGAAGAACGCTAGCTCCCCTCCTCACGATGTTGTGGAAAGAGAAAGCCTAGTGGTGCAGAACTTGAACTTGCATCGGGATCTCTTGGAAGGCTTATACAAATACACATTTCTGAGTCTCTGATTCAGTAATAATAAGTTGAGGCAGTGTAATTTGCATTTTGAAGACATTTCCAAGTATGCTGGTGATGTTGAAGCTCTGGTCTGGGGCCCACACATTGACGACCAAGAATAAGTAGGGGCTAAACTTTGGATACAAACCCTGCTTGGCCACCCCATCACTGCATTAATCTGGACTTTGTTTAATTTATCTGAGCCGTGATTTCCTAGCACTTAATAGGTCTTCATTAACCTTATTATTTTCCCTTCTTTGAGGTAGGGTCCCTTCCTCTTTAGCTTAAGGACTTCTAGTGTCCTAATGAACTATCTCACCCCTAAAAATATGTGCATTTCATCTTAGATACTTTAACTATAAGCCACCTGCCATTTGATCAGGAGCTTGACAATAGAGAATAAATACTGGTCCTGTGGAGGTAGCTTAGAGATCAAGTTCATTAACTTCTCACCTGTTTACCTTCTAGGGAAATGATGGGTTGATTAAACATTATTTCCCCCTGATGACTAGGAAGCATTTTACAGGTGAGGACATACAAGTCACTGAGTGCATTTTCTCCATTGGGGATTCATGAGCTGTGGTTGGAGGCATCTCTCTTAAACTCACATCTAAAAGCATGTGTACTCATAAATTGCAAAGCAGATACAACTCTAACTGGATATATTCTGTTCAAACAACATACTATCCAGGAAAAAAAAATCATGTTTTTCTGCTGTGAAACTGGTTTGCTAGGGTTCTGCCAAATGGAAGCCTTATCATAGTAAATACATCGACTTTAATTATTCATTTCTATTCGCTTGGAGAAATATTCTTATGTGACATACATATGTTCATACATTTCCCTGTTGCAGCAACATGAACTAAATAAGTCACTTTCACACATAAATGCAGCTCCAAGAGTTATTGCTAACTTGTGTTTCCTATACCATTCACACATTTCCATTCAGTTGGAGAAAGTGTAGTGTTTAGGTAAGGGGGAAGAATTATGGAGAAAAAAAAAAAAGAGGATCTTTTTAGTGTTCTTTCAAGTAAAGGGCGGGGGAAGCATAGGCTACCATCTGCTGTTACTGATATATTGAAATATCTCTATCTATAGAAATTCATCAAAGTCCAACTGGTTCGCCAAATTCATCTACTGAATCTTCACAACCAAAATGAGGCTACAAGTCTTTGCAACTATTGTATTAAGTCACCTTGTCGACACATTAGGGTCCATGCCGCCATCTGGTGTCCATGGAAGGAAACGTCTGTTGAGACACAAGTTAAATGGTTAGTGTTTATCTCACACATTATCCTTGGCTATGAAATTGTTACAATCTCAGTGAAAGGCAATTCCATAATCTCTGCCAAATTCCAAAATGAGACAATTTGAAAATATCCTTTAACATTTACAATACACAAGCCCTTTATCTAGTGACTCTACTTTTATGAATTTATCTTAGGGATATGTTTATACATGTGCACAAAGTAAAGTAACACAAGAACATTCTCAGTAGACTGCTCATAATGGTGGATAACCAGTAACAAGATAAAGATCCACCACTAGGGTATTGGTTAAATAAAATGCGACATACCCATACAATGGGTATACTATGAAGCTGTTTGAATACTCAAACAGGTCCATATTTGCTAATATGGGATGATCACCAAGATGTTAAGTAAAATAAACACAATCTAGGACCATGTGCATAATGTACTGATATTGATGTAAATAGACTAACATAAAGTAAATAAGTAGCATGAAATATCCCTAGAAGGACACCCAAGAAAGTGGTAACAGTGTTTGAAGAAAAGAACCATGGCGCTCAGAGATGAAGAGGTAACTTACCCCTTATAATTAATACTTTCTACTGTAGGGAGAATTTTTCACATGTATATGTAGATGGTAAAAACTGCGCAACAGTCTTTTTTTTTTTTTTTTGTATTTTTTCTGAAGCTGGAAACGGGGATAGACAGTCAGACAGACTCCCGCATGCGCCCGACCAGGATCCACCCGGCACGCCCACCAGGGGTCGACGCTCTGCCCCTCCGGGGCGTCGCTCTGTCGCGACCAGAGCCACTCTAGCGCCTGGGGCAGAGGCCAAGGAGCCATCCCCAGCGCCCGGGCATCTTTGCTCCAATGGAGCCTCGGCTGCGGGAGGGGAAGAGAGAGACAGAGAGGAAGGAGAGAGGGAGGGGTGGAGAAGCAGATGGGCACTTCTCCTGTGTGCCCTGGCCGGGAATCGAACCCGGGACTTCTGCACGCCAGGCCGACGCTCTACCACTGAGCCAACCGGTCAGGGCCAACAGTCTTAATGTTAAGAGACTGTGTTCATTCTTTGCACAGGGAATCTGTAAAATCCCTATATAATAAATAAATAAAATCTTTTAAAAAAGTGTAGTAGTGATCAGATCTAGAACATGCAACCTCCAAGACAGAAATGCCACCAAAAGAATCTGAAGAAGCAGGACCTGCTAAGTCTCGCCTAGTTGACTACACTGGCCTTATATCCTTTTTGTCCTGTTATACTTCCCCATGACTTTCCACTTTTCATCAAACCTAGTATAAAAATGACCAGGTTTAACCACTTATTTGCATCTTTGTTTCTTTATGAAGGTCTTCCACGTCACGTCACGCAAAACTTAGATTTGTGTTTTTCTCTTGTTAATCTGTCTTTGATTCTAGGAGCCCCAGGCAGAAGAGTAGAAGGAAAAGACATATTTTCTTCCCAGCAGTAGCAAATCTCACAGTGATACCTTTTATCTAAAATATATGTTATAGCCTGACCAGGTGGTGGTGCAGTGGATAGAGCATTGGACTGGGCCACGAAGAACCCAGGTTCAAAACCCTAAGGTCGCCTGCTTGAGTGTGGGGTTGCTGGTTTGAGCCCAAAGGTCATGTCATCATAGACATGACCCCATGGTCGCTGGCTTTGCTGGCTTGAGCCCAAGGTCGCTGGATTGAGCAAGGGGTCACTTGCTCTGCTGTAGCCCCCCTCCTCCATCAAGGCACATATGAGAAAGCAATCAATGAACAAGAAATCAACAAATAGCTAAGATGCCACAACGAAGAATTCATGCTTCTCCTCTCTCTCCCTTCCTGTCTGTCTGTCCCTCTCTCTGTCAAAGATAGATAAATAAATAAAAAATATAAATAAAATGTATGTTATATTTCAAGATACAAGTTTTTCTCTTCTATTACCATTATTCTCATCTAGTTTGGTCATGGTCTTTTGTTCAAATAACATTCATCCAAAAATAATACATTTGTTAAATACATCTCAGGGACCAACATCTACCTGTGAAGAGAAAGGAGGGCTAAGAGGTGAGTGATTTCTTCTGGCATTTGTACCCATGGGAAGCCCTGACTCACGGCTAGCAGAAAACATGCATTAATAATAAGCTGCACGGGTTTGTGTAAAAATGATTTGAAAGAGGTTAGTACACACTGTCCAGTGGCAACCTTGATCCTTGAACTCAGGCTCGGCACACAGCTCAAGAGATGTGGCAAGAAGATGAAATGGCGTTGCTTACCTTCGCTTTCTATGCTCTCTCTGCTCTTGTTGACCAGTCACACTTGCTCTTGTTCCGCACTGTGCTTTCTGCTCTAGTTGTCACACTGCTGGATTCACCTCTTGGTTCAACCAAAATGCTTATTTTTTTTCCCCTAACAGTTGACATTCAATATTATTTTGTATTAGTTCCAGGTATACAGCATAGTGGTTACACATCAAATACCTTACAAAATGCCCCCCCCAATATTTCTAGTATTCACCTGACTACCATACACAGTTATTACAATATTATTATATTCCCTGTGCAGTTCTTTACATCCATGACTACAAAATACTTAATTCTTAAATGCTACACTATTATTTATATGTATATGTATATACATGTGTGTGTGCATCTATATATAATCAGAATATACAGAATATACATAATCTAATCAAATTAATTATAGTTACAATGTGGATGAGGCTTAGCTTTTCCAGGAAGCATTTCCATCTCCCAAAGGTGTTTATTAGCAGAGTCTAATCTCAAGTTGGTGAGTGTTGTCAGGGGAATGGCTTTGAGCAGCCATGTTACTTCACTCTGTTTCCCTCCCACCTGTCAGCCCACAGCTGCATAGAGAGCGTGTACTGGGTGCTGGGCACTGTTCTAGGTGCTGAGGATGCAACAGGTAAAGACAGAATCAGCCCTTGCAAGGCCTGCATGCCAGATGGGGAGGCAGACCATAAATACACAAGCAAATGAAGAAAGGTGATTTCAGGTGCTGCAAAGGGCGATGGAGGAGGTAAAAACAGGGCTCTGTGGTGCCAGGTGAATGGGGGATGGGGTGGTATCTTAGCCAGTTTAGAGAAAGCAGGAGCCCCAAGTGATGAGAGGGAGGGCAAAGGAAATATCCTGGACCAAACTTTCCCAGGCAGAGTGAACATGCACCAAGACTCTGGCTGGTGTCAGGGAAAGCAAGAAAACTTGGATTGAAATAGCATTTATTGTCTGTCAGATTCATCTCTCCAGCCTGTACTTGCCTTGGCAGCCTGTCTCTTCATCCAGCTTGGCTCTATTAGGTATCCCAAATCTACCAGGTAAAAACTGAACTTTTAGTTCCAGAAACCAACCTCAAATTCAACCCCTGCCAGGTTTCCCCATCACAACAAATAGCATCTTTATTTCTCCAATTGCTGAAGTCTAAGATTCAGGTCATTCTTGACTCTTTTTCTCTGGAATCTCACATCATATCACATCCATCAGCAAATTATAATGACTGCTTCTCCTAAAATGAAATTGAATCTGATCATGACTCACCACTTCTGTTCCTACCATCTTGGTGCATACAGGGACCATTGCGATGGCCTCAGCAGGAGTTAGGATGTAGGCTAAGATGCTGCAACAAAAATATCATCCTAGCTGAGATGCTGAGCTGAAAATAATGGTAGTCCAAATAAGATAGCTGCTTGTTTCTCTCTAGCCAAGAGTTGGAAGGCTCTAAGCTGAGAGGTTGTCCAGGAGCCATGTTCTTTCTATCTTGTGTCTCCAACATTTATTACAGCATTTTTCTTTCCTTCATGTTTGAAGCAGGCTTCTTCTATTCCATAGCAAAGGAGGGAAAAAGAGTGACAGATTGTGTGTGTGGAGGAATAACAGCTTCTTTTTTTAGGATGCAATCTTGGACATAGAACACATAATTCCACTCACATCTCTTTGGTCAGGACAGGACACATGGTCATGCCTAGCTGCAAGGGAATCTGGGAAATATACCATCCAGCTGGGCGGCCATGGGCTCTGATAAAATATGGGGACGTTTTTAGGAATAAGGGAAACATTCTAGCAGTCTCTGCATCCGCCTCTGTGGTAGTCACAGAGATGTACCACCAAATTCTCCATTAGGGAGAGCCTTGCTGCCCACCTGTGGCCAGCACACAGCCTCCCATTCTCAGGTCCTTTGGGGTCTGTCTTAGCTGCAGAGAGCTGCCTGGTCTGAGGTCACACCCTGCCTCTATGCAACCTGAATTCAGTGACTGAGCGAGAAGGTGTCATAAAAGGCCTAGTCATTCAGGACACTCTGACAGGTGATACTTGCTCCAGAGCCCCCACACTGGGTTGCCTGAGACTTACTGGGTGTGCCTTTCAGTTCAATTTCTTCCTCTGCCATTCTTGCTTCTTCTTCTTCCTTCACAAGTTTGGTTCCTGTTCCTAATAAATCCTTACAATCCAAATTCTGTCTCGGCGACTGCTTCTAGAAAGCCCAACTTGATTCTCCTGATTCTACCTGTGTTTACTTGCAGAATATTCCCCACACAGCCACCAGAAATACCATTTGAAATATCATCCCTTTGAAATATCATTCAGATTATGTCACTCCTTTTCTCTGAACATTCTGGGGGCTTTCCATGTCATATCTTTTAGTGAAATTCAAGTCCCAACAATGGCAAACATGCCCCAAAAGATCTGCACCCCTCAGCTGACTGTTCCTTTTCTATCTCAGCTCTGGCCTCACTTACTCCTTGGTCATTTCCCTCCAGCCTCACAAGCCTTTTCCATGGACATGTTCATCACCTTCCAGACCTAGAGCTTTGTCCTTGATTCTTCCTTAGGGATCTATGGGGCTCACTTCCTCTATTCCTTCTGGTCTCTGTTCTAACATCACCTCCTCAGAGAAGCTTGCCTGATTGCCTTATTTAAAAAAGTACTTTCTTCCAACACTGTCCACTACTTTTACCATGTTTCTTTTTTCTAACACCACCTTGTGGGTGGAGCGCAGAGTGCATTCCTAGCAGCTGTGGCTGATGCAATACTGTGAGAATATTCTAGCTCCCAGAACTCTTCTGGGTATACCCAGGAAGGGAGCTCACCACTATAAGGAAGTGACTCAGCACCAACCACACAGGCTCCCTGATCTTTTCAGCCACTGGCTTTGAAGAACATGCTGTAACACCCTATAGGCTGAACCTGTGTATATAAGCTAACTTACTTCCTGAATAAAGCGGATCTGCGTCACTAAACCTGGTCCCTGGAGTCGGGTCTTTGTGTCTCCATCGTCCTCACCCCCAGCAGGACTTGTCTACATCACCTGACACTTCATCTTTGTTTATTATTATTTTTTAGTCTTTCTTTCCCAACTAGAATGTCAGAAACTTCAAGGTAGAGATTTGTGTCTGCATGGTTCACAACTGTTTTAATACACAGTAACCCTTAAAGAATAGTCATGAAATAAACACATAAATGGAAAACGGAGAGAAGTGATGATGGAGATGAGCAGGGGCCATATCATGGAGGACATTGTAGATCATGATGAGGAGACTGCATTTTGTTCTCATTTTAATGGGGAGCCATGTAATGTCTAAGTGGGAGAGTAGCCTGATCTATTCTTCACTCAGTTGAATTTCAATGGCCCAGAACCTCAGTGTTACCAATGATAGAATGCTCACCATTTCTTGAAGAAACACATTCCATTGCTGAAAATCTTTACCAAAAATTTTCATATATTGAATTATTCTTTCCTATAAATGCCACTGCCTTCAGGAACAACTCAAAGCAAGTTTAAAACTTCTTCTACATAATAGTCCTTGAAATATTTGGAGACCGTTTTTTTTCCTGTTGTTGTTCCTTTTTGTGTGTGTGTGTTTTCCCTTGCTTTATTTTAGTTTCTGGAGACAGTGTTCTAAGTCTTCTCCATTCTAGGATAAACATCCGTGATTCTGTGAGTTATTATCCTATTACGTGGCATTCAGACCTTTCATTGTCTTTCGGAGAGGTCTGGCTTTTCAATGTGCTCCTTAAGAACTGCCAAACTTTGGTCTGACCAGCATAATACAAAGGAGCAATTGTGTCTGAGGCTGGAGTTATCTATATCTTTGAACACAGTCTAATTTAATTACACTTCAGCCAGGTTACCACTGGGTCAGGCTACACTTGTGCTCAACAAAAACATCTGGAACATCTTTAAGCTAAAAGTGCTTCATCCCCTACTTAATTGTCCTAAGTACTGAGGTTTACATTGATCTTGTGACAGTTATACTGTGGTTTCCGGCTGATGTGTTGAAATTTTTGTGATCAACTCTGTCTGCATTCTCTCAGCTGGGCAACATCTGTAATTTTGTAAAAGTTTTTCTCTATTCATCTAATTTGTTAAAAATATTGAATAGAACTGGGGGTGAAATTCTATAGTTTTTGTCTTGAAAGTGTTCCTAAAATATCAGCTTTTCAACTAATGGACTGAGTCGACCGAAGAGTGTATTGTTATACCTGCAGTGTGAGTATCTTTGTAGATAAATACAAAAATTTTAGAGCAGGGAAAATAAGGGGGTCATGTTATATTAAACAAAACTCATAGGAGAACACATAGAAACAAAAGGAAAGTCATAAATAACTTTGACAGCTTAAATAATCAGTTTGATTTATTTTTCCCTGGGAGACGAGTGAAGTCATCTATAAAGGTCCTTGATACATTTATGATGTTCCTATAATGAGATGCTTTAAGAATATTTCTTTAAAATCCATGGTCTTTTTGCAGGTCCCATATAACACAACATTGTTGCATGCCTAGACTCATTTTCAATTTAATAATTTAAATTTTAAAAAAGCAATAGGGCATACTCATGGGAGACATGTATACCTCTTACTCTCTTAAAAATAGTGATCTGGCCCTAGTTAGTGACTCAGTGGATAGAACATTGACCTGGCATATGGATGTCCTGGGTTTGATTCCTGGTCAGGGCACAGGAGAAGTGACTATATGTTTTTTTCTCCCTTCTTCTCCCCCTTCTTTCCCTCTCCTCCCACAGCCAGGGGCTCAATTGATTATAGTGTGGCCCTGGGTGCTGATGATAGCTTGCTTGGGCCAAGCACATCAGCCTTAGGCTCTAAAAATAGCTTGGTACTCCAGCATTGGCTCCATCCACCCATCAACTGGGTGCATATGAGTCGGGGCACGTGCAGGAGTCTCCCTCACTATCTACCCTCCTCTCACATAAAAAAAATTAGTAATCTGTTCTTCAAGTCCTGCTATATTTTCATATAATCTAGACTGATCAGGGCTAATGAAACCACATGGGGGTTGGGTTGCTTCACAGTGTAGCTACTGAGCAGACCTTTTACATAGAGTTTGTACAAGCAGCTGCTAAATCAACTCACAGGCATGAAACGTCTGGTTAAGATGGAAACAAATATTATAATGAAATCATTTTCCCTTATCCACTAACCTAATAGCTATGTCAAAGACACAATTGGACATAATTTGTTATAACCTGTTCGAAGAGAGCCCATGTTTTTTATTGGGGTTCATCTTACTTTCATCCAAGCACACATAAAACATCTCTTTAACAATGTATAGCATTGGGCTGTGGGTTTATGTCAATCTCACCTGATGCTTGGTTTTCATAATCTATTGCTTTTCACCCTGTCTTCAGACATATCTCTTGGATATCATTAAAAAAAATTCCTTTTTCTCCCACTGTAAAGTGATACAAACAAATTACATATAAATTAGAAATAGAGAAAACAAACAAAAATAATCTCCTAACTGAAATACTTTTAATATTTTGGTGCATTAACCTCCAGAATTTTTTATTTTTTATTTTTCTGAAGTTGGAAACAGGGAGGCAGTCAGACAGACTCCCGCATGCGCCCGACCGAGATCCACCCGGCATGCCCACCAGGGGGCGATGCTCTGCACATCTGGGGCGTTGCTCTGTTGCAACCAGAGCCATTCTAGCGCCTGAGGCAGAGGCCATGGAGCCATCCTCAGCGCCTGGGCCAACTTTGCTCCAATGGAGCCTTGGCTGCGGGAGGGAAAGAGACAGAGAGGAAGGAGAGGGGGAGGGGTGGAGAAGCAGATGGGCGCTTCTCCTGTGTGCCCTGGCCGGGAATCAAACCCGGGACTCCCGCACGCCAGGCTGACGCTCTACCACTGAGCTAACTGGCCAGGGCCTAACCTCCAGAATTTTTATGTATCTATTCTTTACAATATCACAATGCTGTGCATATTTTTAAAGAGTTTATTTATTCATTTTAGAGAGGAGGAGAGAGAGAGAGAGAAAGGGGGAGGAGCAGGAAGCATTGACTCCATATGTGTCTTGACCAGGCAAGCCCAGGGTTTCAAACTAGTGACCTCAGCATTCCAGGTTGATGCTTTATCCACTGCGCCACCACAGGTCAAGTGTGCATATGTTTATAAATAAAGTGTTTGTGTTATTGGATTGTCTTTCTTACTGTCCTATATTGTAAAGGGTGATGGCAGCAATGTTGAGGTCACAATTACAAGTTTTCACAACTTGGGGTATATTTTCCTAGGTTTATAGCCCCCAAATGCTTTTGGACAGCTAGTTGCTTATATTATTTTCTAGCTGAACTTCAATTTCATCTTCATGATGTCCATTTTACATTTTTCAGTGTGCATATAATTTTCTTTGCTAGATAAGCCAAAAGGAAACTAAAAAATTAAATAATTGAGCTCTGTCTCTGTCTGTTGTTCACATCACACTATGTTTGGAACCTTTAAATATAAAGTGGGAACATAAATTGGGCTAACTTTTCTGGATGGTGGCCAAGGAATATGAGTTAAGGTCTTTAGAAATCTTTTGCCCTGGCCCTAGCTGGTTTGCTCAGTGGTAAAGTGTCAACCTTGCGTGTGTATGTCCCAGTTTGATTCCCAGTCAAGGTACACAGGAGAGGTGATTATCTGCTTCTCCACCCCCACCCCCTTCTCTGTCTCTGTCTCTCTCTTCCCTTCCCAAAGCCATGGCTTGATTGGTTTGAGCACATTGGCCCCAGGTGCTGAGGATGGCTCCATGGAGCCTCCACCTCAGGTACTAAAAATAGCTCAGTTGTGAACATGGCCCTAGATGGGCAGAACATCAGCCCCAAATGAGAGTTGCCAGGTGGATTCCAATCAGGGTGCATATGGGGGTCTGTTTCTCTATCTCCCCTTCTCTCACTTGGCAAAGAAGAAAAAAATATTTTGCCCTTTGTCCAACTAGTTCCACATCTAGAAATAAGATCCTAAGGAAACAATTTATTCAAACATTTTGCAGAAAGATCTTAACTGTGGGGTTATCCATAATAGTGAAAGATCTTACCTAGATGTCCAAAAGTAGGGGGATGGTTAAAATATAGATGATGGAATATTATATAATCACTTAAAAAAAAGCATGCCTTTAAAAAATAAACAATGACCTGGGAAAGTGCTAATGATATGAAAATATTAATAAAATACAATATTGTATACTGAATAGGACCCTGATTTTGATACACAAAAATGCTGAAATGATATAACTCTACATGGTCATAGTACAGGATTTTCAATTTGCTTCATAAATTTGTTTTCCAGATTGATTCCAAGTATATAATGCTTCTTTTATAATGAGTAAGTTGAACACGTAATTGCCACGTGTGTGAACCATCTTCCTAAGGAAGTAAAATACCTCTTCTTCCTCTTCTTGTTCTGACTCCTCCTTGCCTTTTCTTTGCATCTTTTGAAATCTTTTTTTTTTTAAATAAATTTTTATTAATGGTAATGGGATGACATTAATAAATCAGGGTACATATATTCAAAGAAAACATGTCTAGGTTATTTTGTCATTAAATTATGTTGCATACCCCTCACCCAAAGTCAGATTGTCCTCCGCCACCCTCTATCTAGTTCTCTGTGCCCCTCCCCCTCCCCCTAACTCTCTCCCTCCCTCCCTCCCATGTCCTCCCTCCCCCACCCCTGGTAACCACCACACTCTTGTCCATGTCTCTTAGTCTCGTTTTTATGTTTCACCAATGTATGGAATCATATAGTTCTTGTTTTTTTCTGATTTACTTATTTCACTCCGTATAATGTTATCAAGTTCCTACCATTTTGCTGTAAATGATCTGATGTCATCATTTCTTATGGCTGAGTAGTATTCCATAGTGTATATGTGCCACATCTTCTTTATCCAGTCTTCTATTGAAGGGCTTTTTGGTTGTTTCCATGTCTTGGCCACTGTGAACAGTGCTGCAATGAACATGGGGCTACATGTGTCTTCACGTATCAATGTTTCTGAGGTTTTGGGGTATATACCCAGTAGAGGGATTTCTGGGTCATAAGGTAGTTCTATTTGCAGTTTTTTGAGGAACCACCATACTTTCCTCCATAATGGTTGTACTACTTTACAGTCCCACCAACAGTGAATGAGGGTTCCTTTTTCTCCACAGCCTCTCCAACATTTGCTATTACCCGTCTTGTTGCTAATAGCTAATCTAACAGGGGTGAGATGGTATCTCATTGTAGTTTTGATTTGCATTTCTCAAGGATGGTTCAACATACGCAAAACGGTTAACGTAATACACCATATCAACAAAACAAAGAACAAAAACCACATGATCTTATCAATAGATGCAGAAAAGGCTTTTGATAAAATACAACACAATTTTATGTTTAAGACTCTCAACAAAATGGGTATAGAAGGAAAATATCTCAACATGATAAAGGCCATATATGATAAACCATCAGCCAACATCATATTAAACGGCATAAAACTGAGGACTTTCTACCTTAAATCAGGAACAAGACAGGATTGTCCACTCTCTCCACTCTTATTTAACGTGGTGCTAGAAGTTCTGGCCAGAGCAATCAGACAAGACAAAGAAATAAAAGGCATCCATATCGGAAAAGAAGAAGTAAAGGTATCACTTTTTGCTGATGATATGATCCTATACATCGAAAACCCGAAGGACTCCACAAAAAGATTATTAGAAACAATAAACCAATACAGTAAGGTCGCAGGATACAAAATTAACATACAAAAGTCCATAGCCTTTCTATATGCCAACAATGAAATATTAGAAAACGAACTCAAAAAAATAATTCCCTTCACGATTGCAACAAAAAAAATAAAATACCTAGGAATAAACATAACAAAGAATGTAAAGGACCTTTATAATGAAAATTACAAAGCATTGTTAAGGGAAATCGAAAAAGATACAATGAGATGGAAAAATATTCCTTGTTCTTGGATAGGAAGAATAAATATAATCAAAATGGCCATATTACCCAAAGCAATATACAAATTTAATGCAATTCCCATCAAAATTCCTATGAGATTTTTTAAAGAAATGGAACAAAAAATCATCAGATTTATATGGAACTATAAAAAACCCAGAATAGCCAAAACAATCCTAAGGAAAAAGAATGAAGCTGGGGGCATTACAATATCTTTTGAAATCTTTATGTCATCCTGGACCTACTTTAGTGAGCCAAGTTCCTGACCATTTGCAGGCTTGGTTTATGCTGCGTTTGAATCCATTCCATGTAATATTCCCTTTCTTCCATTCCCCACCCTCTTCCCACCCCCATGCTCTTAATACCTGAGCTCACCGGAGAACTGCTTGGGAAGTCATATGAGTTTCCCTGGCTGCCTCCTTATTTTCTTCTAGATCAGCTCGCCAATGAGCATCTTACCAACATTTTATTCTCAGGTGCCCAGCTGGTTAGCCTCTTTCCCTTGTATCATTTCCAGTGATGTGATCACACCCATCTTTTCTTTGGTTTTCTTGCAATGTTTTTCTAAATACTGTATGACACCTGTGTGAATTTCTCAGGGTTGTTTTTGTGCTCTGAAGTGTCATGGCCTCTTGTCCCAATCTTGACCTAATTTGGGACATCACAGGAAGCAGGAAAAGCAAGGGAGTTGAGGCCTGGCAGCGGACCACACAACAGGGTCAGACAGAGGCCGAGGAGACCGGGCCTGCAGAGGAGCTGGCTCTGAAGGGACTGGCTGGCGTGTCTGGTGTTCAGTAGATGTTACTGGGAGACATGATGACTCTACTGACCGTTGGGAAAATATCTGTAGAAAGGTGAATTCCTGGAGCATGGAGTTCTGTGCTTGTACTTTCCAGGAGGACTAAGGTTAGGGAAGCAGCACTCGGGAAAGTTCATGTAGGTTCGTGTGTGAATTACATACCTACTTTTGTGTTTGTAGATTTCCACTCAGGACATCTTTCTCCTAAACTTGGAAATAGACTTTCTGTGTTATCCACTTATAAGGCTTTTTAAATTAGCAAAACCAAACTAAAACAAAAAACTGACATACAAAAAAGAAAAAAAAAAGGAAGAAGGTAAAATACCCATATTCTACCACCTGCAGAGAACTACCACTAACATTTTGCAGTGGTGTATGAAGTGTAGCTCTTTCTTTTTGTCTTTTGTTCTTCTGTGTTTTCTAGTAACAAGCACCATTTCACCGCATCTCATTGAAATCTATTAGACTGTGTGGTTTAGTGCAGGAATTCACCGTACTTTGGTGTATGACGTCTGAGTCATTGATGTTAACACTGAGAAGAATGTGCGTGACCACTAAATTTCATCACGCACTCAGTATA
Source organism: Saccopteryx leptura (assembly GCF_036850995.1). Taxonomy (NCBI): domain Eukaryota; kingdom Metazoa; phylum Chordata; class Mammalia; order Chiroptera; family Emballonuridae; genus Saccopteryx; species Saccopteryx leptura. Next base: position 165,353,842 of record NC_089507.1, read on the forward strand.
CACCAGGCACTTTGTAAGTACCCAGCATCCATTCTGATTTAATCCTGACAACAAGCATTTGAAGTAGGTTTTATTTTCATTTGCACTTTAGAGATGAAAACTTGACCAGAGAATGTCACTTGCCCAAGATACCACAGCTGGTCAGAGACAGAGTCAGGGCTCAAACTCAGGTGTGCTCGGATCAAAAACCTCATTAATTAATCAGGCCACCATTCTTCCTTTCCACTGGGAGCTTGTTGGTAGATATTGGTTAGAATCCCAACCCAGAAAGAGACAACATTGAAAGTATTTTTTTTAATTCTAAACTATTGCTTAATGTTTAATGTTATGGTCAAAGTCTCTGCTTGTGAAGTAAATAGTTTTTTAACATGTGATGCAATATGATTTCAGGAATACAAAACCCTGGACTCTGAGTCTAGGTCTCTATAGTTTAATTTACAAAGTAAAGTAGGAAAGGATATTAAGAGTTTTTAGGTACAAGGTCCTGTTTCCTGTAAAGTAGTTGTCATGTATTCTTTAGCCTAAGTGTCTATATGTATTTCTCTTTATGGTTATAAAAGATCATATACTAAGTACAACATTACATCCAAGAGTTGGCTAATCTTTAGTGGTGAGCATAAACCTCAACAATACAAAATAGCCACTTGATTTGCTATAATTTTTTGAATTTTTTTTTCCTTAATGGTTTTTCCATTTGCTCTGCCAAATTAAACTTCAACGGTAAGTTTAAATGTGTCTTTTAAATATCATTTAATCTTGAATATCAGCCAGATCCTCAGTTATTACCATAAGTTAGTTACTGGAGTGTGAATTGAGCTATATAGAGGGGATGATAGACCAGACTTCAGGTCAACCACATGGTGCTAAAGTTACACAAAACAATAAATCACAGATTGAAAGATGAACAACTACATCTCATTTTAAGGCTCATCATAAAGGCTTTAAATTAGGCTTATATGTGTTTTTAGAAGAGTTCTGGGGGCATCTTATATTCTCAGACATGTTCAAGAGGTAAAGCACTCGGGACTAGTAATTATAATAATTTATTAATTGTGCACATTACTGTCTATTATCTTTGTATTTAATTGTACAAAGGAAAATTTTACTAGTCCAAAACGAACAACCCCACTCACAAACACACATGATTCTCCCCAAAAGCTGTCAAATTAAGTTTGATTTAGTTGTTCCTTCATTTTCTGCTTGCTTTATCTTTGCACCATTTCACAAAATTCAATAGCTGCAAATAGGGGCTGGGTGTCAATGATTTAATACATTTACAAACTTAAACTTAATAAAATTTTATCCATTACATTGACTTTTTTTTTTTACATTGACTTTTAAGGGATGATGCAAATAAAAGTTGAGGTCTCATATGGTGCAATTGAAGAACTATCTCATTAAGAGTACTCTTTATTTTCTTTCTTTTTTTTGTATTTTTCTTAAGTGAGAAGTGAGGAGGCAGAGAGACAGACTCCTGCATGCGCCTAGCTGTGATCCACCCGGCAAGCCCACTAGGGGGTGATGCTCTGCCCATCTGGGGTGTTGCTCTTTTGCAACCATAGTCATTCTAGCACCTGAGGTGGAGGCCATGGAGCCATCCTCAGCTCCAGGGTCAACTTGCTCCAGTGGGGCCTTGGCTGCAGGAGGGGAAGAAAGAGAGAGAGAGAATGGAGAGGGGGAAGGGTGGAGAAGCAGATGGGTGCTTCTCCTGTGTGCCCTGACTGGGAATTGAACCTGGGACATTCACATGCCAGGCCAATGCTCTACCACTGAGCCAACCAGCCAGAACCTTCATTAAGAATACTCTTAAGGAAGCCATGAAAAGGGCACACAATTATTTTTTTAATTTATATTTTTAAACAATTTCAAATTTCAAACATAAAGAAATTTTCCAAGAATAGAACAACAACAAAATACTCTTTCAAATACTTTTTACTCAGAGACCTCATTCCAGTTTTACCAGACATTCCCTAGGCTCCTATAGCAAGAGGATGACATGGGACATCCATTTAGCATGTCGCCCTAGGCTCCCTCAGCCTCTCTGCCTTTTTTGAAGATTGTAGGACAATCATTTTGCATACTGCCCTTCAACTTGGGTATGTGCAATCTTTTCTCACAAAACAACCCAGGTTATTATGTTTTCAGCAGGAAGATCTCAAAAGAGATGTATATTCTTCTCATTGCATTCCATTGGGGAGAGCATAACATCAATTTGTCCCATTAACAATGGTATTAATTTTGATTATTTGTTTAAGATGGTGTCTTCCAGGGTCCTCCACTATAAATTTCTTGTCCTCCATTTGTAATAAATAATTATTTTATGTGGAGACCTCTTCAAGGCTATACAAGCATTTCATTTCTCATCCCACTAACACCTCCCAGTTTTAGCATCCATACCAATATTTCTAGATAGAATTAAATAAAAAAAATTTTTTTAAGTGAAAAGAGGAGAGATATAGAGACAAATTCCTGCACGCGCCCCAACTGGGATTCCCCTTGCTAACCTCCGTCTTGGGGTAACCTCGCAACCAAGCTATTTTTAACACCCGATGCAGAGGCTCAGCTGAGCCATCCTCAGCTCTCCGGCCAGCTTGCTCCAGTGGAGCCTTGGCTGCGGGAGGCAAAAAAGGAGATAGAGAAAATGGAGAGGGGGAAGGGAGGAGAAGCAACTGGTCACTTCTCCTGTGTGCCCTGACTGGCAATTGAACCCAGGACTTCCACAAGCCAGGTTGATGCTCTACCACTGAGCCAACTGGCCAGGCCCAGAATTAAGTATTTTAATAATAATTTCCTAATTGCAATTTTCTGATTCTAGTATTCCTCCTATATTAATTCTCCTTAAAGGAATACCTTTCTTATCTTCCTATATATTCGTTAATTGTTAACATGTTTACTCCTCTTAGTGTGGACTCATTGATTCTTGTTTTAGTCAATGGAGTATAAGTTGTTACCATCATTAATTATTTTGATACTCAGATTGTCCCATATTTGACGAGTGAAAACCCATTCAAATGACTTCTGGATCCTTTAACATGTTCCCTATCACACTCTGAGTGTTATTCGAGTTCTTTTTCACAACCTGATGTTCCAGGCTTATCTTGCCCTTCCCCTGCCCCTGGAATCAGCCAATTTCCCAAGGAGCCTTGCTGCCTTTCAGTGGAGAGTTATATTTAGAAACCAAGATCTAGGCACTAGGAATGCTCACTGCTACTGGGTGTATTGCCATTCCCAGACTATCTTAGTGGAAAGAGCCAGGGATCATATGCATATACAGGCATACATACACATATGCACACACCTTTATAGCTACAATTATTTCTGTGTCTGCCTGGATGTATGCAAGATTTGTCCTGATTCCTCCACTTCTTGTCCATACCACAAGGTTCACTGAAGCTTTCCTTCTTTCCATAGTGCTACTCCTCGTCATCAGTAAGAGTGCTGACTCCCATGATCTTCAATGGATTTGCTTGTTTGCTCAGTCCCTTGTATATAGCCAATACTGTGACAGTACTAGGCTGCTATCCTTATAAGGCCCACCATGACTTCCCCACTCAGGTCTGCCCCATGACTTGGAAGGAAGGAAGGAAGGGAGGGAGGAAGGAAGGGAGGAAGAAAGGAGTGTATTAATTTTAAATTCAGTATAATTAACATATAAAATGCACTGATCTCAAATGTTCAGTTGGATGAGTTTTGACAACTGCATGTATTTAAGAAACAACCAACTAAAAGAAAATATAGACTATTTCCACCCCTCCAGAGATTTCCTCAGGTGAGGAAGTGCACCCATCAGCCAGCATCATTAACTGCCCCCCCCCCCCCCACTGATCTCAATGTCTACCACTCAGTTTGCAAAGGCTGCCAAAAATGTTCTCTTCTCCATTTTGTCTCAAAGTTTCTTTCCCTGATGCCCAGACTGCTTAGTTTTTTTGTCTCTCTTTCTCTACCCACCACAGGGCTTTATTATATAGAACAGCTCGGTTCCTCCTCACTAGTGTTCTCTCTTTCTCACCCATTGGGGGAATTCTTCACATTTAAGCCGAGCCTGGCAGTGATCTAGTGATCCAGCAAACAAGAATCCTTTCCATATTTGACTACGTGGTGTGTGTGGGGGGAGGGGGGGAGAGAGAGGAGAGTTTTTGTGATTTAATCACAACAGAAGAAGGGCCACCATTATTTTATATTAATGGCAGTACACTTTCTTTCTTATCATGGAACACAATGTTCATTAGAAGCATTGTTTAAGAATCCCTGCCTGACAAGAATGTTGCCTAAACTGATGTGTTTCAAGGAACTTTAGACCTGTGGATATAAACCAAAACCTCCCCAGTGACAACAAGCCAAGGCTATTTATTCAGAGTTCACAATAGCCAGGGAGCCAGCCAACCCCATTTGTGTCTAGCAGAGACCCAAAGTCAGTTTGAAGAGTGGGAAAGCTTTATAGTGGATGAAAGGGGGAAGGCTTCATGTCTATCCTCGTTGGAGATTGTTTGTATGGGGAAATGGAGACAGACAAACTAGAGGTCAGGCAGTCTATGCAGTTGGTTAGAAGAACATATTTGGTTCTTTCTGATTGGTCCTGCATTGGGCCAATAGCTACAGAGGTTATGATTTGGCTTCCTGGATTGGTTGTTACAGAGACATGGGTCAGCATGCTAAGATTTTTATATATTGTCTGTGGCCCTTGTCCATTTGTATATTCAGTTCTTTAGAGCAAATGAAGTATGAGGGGATGGTGGAAGCATGGATACCCCCCCACCTTCCCAATCACCATCATCGCCATTCTCACCCCCTACTCAACTCCTCTTCTTCTTTGAGTCCCAGTCAACTTTCTGATCCCTAAAAAAGATGTAGAAATTTGTCTAGACAGCTCTAGGAAGTATTCAGAATGGATGAGCAAGACTTTGTAGTAATTTGTTGTGAGCAGATTGAGGATGCTCGGGTAGCTCCAAGGTCATAACTGGAGCTCCCAGGAGGATCTTGTTACTAACTGCAGGTATAAGAGGCATGTGGAAGAGATGATCACTAGGTGAGAGAATGACAAACAGTGTTTTATGCTTCTATGATATTCTTTCAAATCATACATTTAGACACTGGAATATCATTTTAGAGGCATGTAGACTGATACCCAGAAATGAAGAGATGATCTTAAATTAAGTTCACATGTCAAGGCTGTGAGTGGAGCAATCACATCAGCCTTGTGGTGGTCCATCCACGATGAACACAAAACAAAGGACAGAGTATGAGAGGTCTGGGCAGAAGACCCGGCAAGCTGGAAATCACGAGGATCCCATCAGTGGCAATCATGAACTGTTTTGTGCCTTTAACATACATGGTATAAGACAGAAATCATCAACCAATGATTTCACAACAGACCCACAGAAGTGGAAAGTAAATAATTAAAGAATGTAGGCCCTGGAGTTCCTTTTCAGATCATGATACTTTATCTTCTATTTACATAGAAAAAAGTACACAAAAATGGTTAATAGTTAAGCAGTTTCATATGTGCAGCTTTCGTTTTGGTCGAGACAAGCCACTTTGGAGTGCCGGCGAGAAGCATCCACAATGATCTCTCCAGGACTCATCTTGGTCTCGAGCTTTCTCTGCCATATGGCTATGGCAGGACGGAGTAAGTACTCATTGCTTTTGCAAAAAATAATTGATATATCCCTCCCGCTGGTGTATGCCAGGGGTCACTAACGATAACTGAAATTCTGTTTAGGGTGGATGCTGGAGAGCCTGGGTTGATACTTATTTTTTAATATTGCCACGTTTAAAGGTCTTCCAGAAGTTTTTTTTATTATTAATTTTAATGGGGTGACATTGTTAAATCAGGGTACATATGTTCAGAGAAATTTGTTATTTTTTTTAATTTTTTTTATTATTAATAGAAGTTCCTTAGACGGTTTAAGACTCAGTGGACTGAACTGTACAATGGAGATGACAATAGTACCCTTCAAAGGCTGTTGAGGAAATTAATGAGCTATGGCACAGGACTTGGGAGAGTTACTATGGATAGTATTAATGAGTTTTCATTGCTAGGCCAGCCGAACTTAAAGATGCACGTAGAGACTTCTTAACCAACTGCATTGTGCTCTATTCAGCCTGTCCCAGGCCGGAGCATTTACCATTTGCCACAGTAACTCCCTTGCAAACATCTTATGAGCCAGGGGAGGAGATAACGTACTCTTGCCAGCCGGGCTACGTATCCCGGGGAGGGATGAGACGGTTCATCTGCCCTCTGTCTGGACTCTGGCCCATCAACACGCTGAAATGTATACGTAAGTCAGTGCCTTCTGGCACGTTCTTTCCCTTGTTTGGATTCTGGACATTTTGGAGGAATAACCTATTTTATCATGTTCGGGGTACAGAAGGCCAGCAGTGTTGTGGGATGGGGAGGGCTGTGAAGAAACAAGAAAGTCTTAGGGTTCTTCCATGGGCGATGAGGACAAGGGCAGTGAGTCCTATTTAGAGAAGGGGAGATGAACTTAGCCTGGAACTGGGGGAGATGTAAAAAGAGACCTGGTTTGACTAAAGGAAGAGAGAAACACTGTAGAAGTGAAAAAAGGAAGTGCAGATACTCTGAGATTTACACAGATGCCAAGGAGACGCTTGAAAAAATAAAACCTGAAAAATCATTATATTTCTGGACTTTGGATCAAAATGCAAGCAGACTTAATAGTTATTGAAATGACAGTAAATTTCATCTAAATTATGTTTATATTACATGTTATATTTATAATAAAATATAAATATATTATACTAAATTAATCATATAACCCAAATTATATACATTGATATCTCATTATTGCTTTATGATAGATGGTTACTTTTATTCATCAACAGAATATAGTCCTGTGATAGCTAACTGGCAGTATTTTTCCAGTCAAACATTGAGCAATCAACCAGAAAGAATTTCTGGCAATTTTATGTAGAAATGAAGTACAGTACTAAAATTAATTATATGTGCCTTTCTAGGCTTTGGTGATTTTGGTCCTATAGACACGACCTTTGTGAAAAATTATACATTCTCATACACATGATTTTAATGTACTCTGATTAAAAAATCAAAACCAAAAAAAGACCAAACACAATTTTTAATGAAAAACCACTATAATATCATTAGGGAATTTTTTTTTTGAATCAGCCATAACTCTGGAACACTAACAATTTCATTTTTCAAATTTATTTTCTATGTGTATATTTTTGCATTATTATAGAGCACAGATACCATTTTGTGTTTTTCTATTTTCATCAGCATATTGGACCATTAACTGTCTCTACAGTCATCATAATTAATATTTTATTGGTTGTATTATAGTTCAACTCTTGATTACCATCATCAATTGAAACAATACTCTGGTAGTGAACATTTAGACTGTTAAGATTTTGTTATTAGAGGTAACTGTGGAATGATCACCTTCATGCCTATATCATTTGACTTATTTTAGTTATACTCTTAGACTGTCACCAGTACAGTTATTGGATAAAAGGATAGAAATGAATTAATATATTTTTATTTTAATAGCAAATTCTATAAATAGATATTTACCTTTTTTATCTTTGAATTGCAGCCAAAGTATGTCCTTTTGCTGGAATCTTAGAAAATGGAGCTGTACGCTATACAACTTTTGAATATCCCAACACGATCAGTTTTGCTTGTAACCCAGGGTAAGGACTGATGGGTGGGTGAATGAGTAGCTAACAGATGAAGCACATTTCTATGCCCTTAAGCTAAACATCAAGACTAGTTCATACTTTATTTTGAGGCTTGGACTTGCTGAATTCAAATCACTGAATACAAATGTACCATGGTGCTGAGGGTGGGTAAGGGATGGAGAATATGATAATTAATGAACTATATCTAATTTTTCTGCTCCTTATTTATTTATCTGAGGAGATACATTGAAATTATTGACAACCTGACCAGTGATAGTGCGTTGGAGAGAGTGTAGACCTGGGACACTAAGGTCCCAGGTTCAAAACCCCAAAGTCAACAGCTTGAGCCTGGGTTCATCCAGCTAGAGTGCAGATTCACCAGCTTCAGTGTGGGATTGCTGGCTTGAGGCTTGAACATGAGATCATTGACATGATCCCATGGTCGCTGGCTTGAGGCCCAAGGTCACTGGCTTGAGCAAGGGGTCACTGACTCATCTTGAGCCCCCTGGTCAAGGCATGTATGAGAAACAATCAATAAAAAACTAAAAGTGATACAACTATGAGTTGATGCTTCTTGTCTCTCTCCCTTCCTCTTTCTATCTTACAAAGAAAGAAGAAAGAAAGAAAGAAAGAAAGAAAGAAAGAAAGAAAGAAAGAGGAAGAAAGAAAAAAAAGAAAGAAATAAAAATAAATAAATAATAAATAATTGATAACTGTCAGGGGTAGGGAGTTGGGGGGATTTAGTAGGCAGATGGAGGAATGGAACAAAAAGGAAACAAAGAGAAAAAACTCAGGAACATGGACAACAGTGTGGTGATTGTCTGGCGAAGAGGGTTGAGGGAGGTGGAAGAAGGTCTGGGGGATAAATGATGAGGGACAGAGACTTGACTTGGGGTGGTGAGCACACAGCACAGTGTACAGATGATGTGTTGTAGAACTGTGCACCTAAAACTTTGTATAATTTTGTTAACCAGTATCACTCCAATAGATTTAATAAAAAGGGAAAAAATTAGAAAAAAGAAATTATTGAAACTGGATAATAATTCTTTATAATTTCTGAGCCAAACCTTGGCATGAGGATTAAAATATTTTAGGAATTGGATTTGGATGTTAGCTATAAGGCTGATGGACTGAGGTGGAAGTCTCTAGAGAATACAATGGAGAAGTTTGGGAGTATGAGGACGTAGACCATAGTTCTCTTAATTCCCAATACAGTAAATGTCCTCAGGAAGAAGACGTGGTTGGTAATAATAGCTCATCTGCCACTACTGGTGGTGACATTGTCAATAGCAAGTTGGCTGTACATAGAGTAAGGTATAACTTTACTGAGGATCCTTGTTTGAGGTTGGAGATTAAGAAATCCTACGTGTGAAAGAGAAATGCAGTTCTTTCATCTGATACACAAATTACTGGTGGGTCTGATGACAAATGGCATTGAAAAAATTGGCTTCAAGGACAGAATGTTACATTTTCAATGGAAATAGACTGCACTGTTTTGTTTGTTTGTTTGTTTATTAAGTGAGAGGCGGGGAGGCAGAGAGACAAGCTCCCGCATGTGCCCCAACTGGGACCCACCCGGCAAGTCCCCTACCTGGTGATGCTCTGCCTATCTGGGGCTGCTGCTTCATTGTTCAGCAACTGAGCTATTTTAGTGCCTGAAGCAAGGCCATGGAACCATCTTCAGTGCCCAGGACCAACTTGCTTGAACCATTTGAGCCATGGCTGTGGGAGGGAGGGGGGGCGGAGAGAGAGAAAGGGAAGGGGGAGAGAAGCTGATGGTCGCTTCTCCTGTGTGCCCTGACAATGAATTGAACCCAGGACTTCTACACACTGGGCCAACTGGCCAGGGCTTTTTGTTTGTCTTTAATTACAGTTGGCATACAATATTATATTAGTTTGAGGTGTACAACATAGTGATGAGACATTTATATAACATACAAAGTGATCAACCTCATAAAAGGCTACAATGTTTTTATATATTCATGTGACAGGGCTTTCAGAAAATGAATGGTAGAGATTACTCAGATTGATTCATTTTGTAGTCCTGAAAAAGAAATGGTTTTTCTGCTTCACATAAGAGTCAGTTCATTTATCCAGCTCATTGAAGGTGAAGGATTTGGGGGTTTAGCTATTGCATCCACCAGCTATGGACCCTCCCTTTCTTCAAGTGATTCACCTGCAGCCTTAGGCTGGAAGACTTGAGCCTTAGATGGGTGTTAAACTCTTCAGGAAAACAACATTATAAAATGGGAATGAAGTCAATAGCATTCTTCTGAAGCAATGCACAAAGGGAGAAGGCATTTGAGATGCTCTCATGGGTTATTTTCCTGCTTGATGGATTCAATTTTCCTTTGGCAGGTTTTATCTGAATGGAGCTAAATCTTCTAGATGCACTGAAGAAGGAAAATGGAGTCCGGACCTTCCTGTCTGTACTCGTGAGTCTGTGGGTCCCAGTTATGGGGAGGGTGACCAGTTGGTTTGCCTGGGACTTTTCTGATTTCAGCACTAAGTCTCAAGCCCTTGAAACACTTCAGTCTCAGCTCCATGAGATGACTGGTCACCCTTGTGGGGAATGGTTCATCCTGATAACATCTTACTTTGGAGGAGGAAGCAACCACTTTGGGATGACAGGAGGGAAGCATTCTACTCATGAACACATTTTGTATCCTCTCCCTGATGGAGCCAGTGATTTCTGGGTTTGTTAATTCCAACACTCCCACAATGTTTTGGCAGGGGCTTGCATATGTGTGGCATTGGTCTGTCAGTGACTGCCACCATTGGACTAAAAGAACTTCTGGATCAACCACCTTCTTCCCACTCGGGCACCTCATTTATTCGTTTACTCATTCACTCATTCATGTATTCAATAAACATCTATTGAGGATGTAATATGCACTACATCCTGTTTCTAGCATTGAGGCTACAAAGCTAAGCGAGACTCAGCTCTGCCCTCAGCAAGTAAGGCTAGAGATGAGGGAGACAGGAAGTCACCTTCACAGGAAGCTTAGAGCCCATCACAGGGCCCTATAAGACCTCAGCATTCTAAAAGCTCATTGAGTTTCCTTCAAAGGGTTAGATGTGTTCAGGGGATGCTCAACTGAGCAGTCAGGGTCAGCTCTGGGCTTTGCTTTTATAAGGAGGGATATTCGTATACTCCCTAACTTGTGATTTCTGCACATACAATTTTGACCAAGAGGCCTGGACATTACAATAATATTAATTTTTAACATTTTAGTGAGGTGTATCCTAGACAAAGAAGTGGAAAAGTAAAGCATTCTCAAATAAACAAGTTTGAGAAACATTAAACTACAGAAAAAAATTTTAAGGCTAAATTAAGTAGTTTTGTTTTTTTTTACTCAGTCCTAGGAATCACTGTGGTTCTTATTAATAGTTTCTCCTTTTAAGCAGATTTATATCTCCTTCATAAAGTCATTTTTTTTTTTAGTAACAAGCAGAGAGACTATTTCAGCTTCTGTCTAACCTGAACAAGCACTCTTCACACTGTGATGTACATCTGAATCTCCTAGGCATCTTGTTTCAATGCAGTTCTGGTTCGTGGGTCCTGGGAGGGCCTCGGCCTCTGCGTTCCTAACAGGCTTCCGGTCAGTGCTCCTGCTACTGGTCCACGGAGCACATGTTGAGACTCTAGAAACTCAAGATTCATCATAGTTCGGTCTGCATTAAGTTCTGTTATGTTAATATAACTTTACCTGAACTTGCTCAGACTTTACACTAGTCAGGTTAAGAGGATAACCTATACCATTTCTCTGTATAGAGCTCCTTGTATGAGCTCCAGAGTGAAAAAAAAAAAAAAAAAAAAGCAGGAGGTGTTCACTAGGAACAAACAAACCTGAACTGAACTAGCAGTGGAACTCAGATGTCGCAAGTGACTTAGCACCGAGTTGCTGCAATCAGTGATGATCACAGGATGGTCCCTGAGCAATGTTGTCCACCTATTCTGACATCCAGAAACACCTTCCTTCGAAGTAGCACTGGGATCAAAGACTCAGGGAAACCTAAGCTCTATGGGATTCTAACAGGCGCATTAGGGGTGGCAGCACTGAAATTCACTTCAATTTTTAGTTTTGACTGGTTTAGACATCTGCTTTTCAGGTCAAATTTTCTTAGTTGGCTTCTACCATGGGTCGTTTTTATTCTGGCATTTGATCAAATTTTGCATTTTCTCAAGTTAATCTTCAGGTTTTTTTTTTTTCTTTCTGGAAAAAGTATACTTAGAAGCCTGTGATTTTTTATAAAAATTATGGTTTGTTCTTGTTCCAGGTATGAGCTGCCTTCCACCACCCACACCTAAATTTGCAGTACTCAGTGGTAATGAGTCATTGGCTAGAACCAGCTTCTTCTATGGTGACAAGGTCATCTTTAAATGCTTGCCACATTTCGCCATGTTTGGAAATGATACTGTTACCTGCACAGAACATGGGAACTGGACTGCATTACCAGAATGCAGGGGTAAGTGCAAGGATAAGAGAAAATGATTATGTTAGTGGTACAACTCCCATTGTTGAAAACTATTGAACATTCTACTATCGTTGACTGTTTCAAATGAACATGTTTGGCATTGTTGGTAAGTGGCGAGCATAGCTGCCTTCTATTGTAAATGACCAAATGTTTATTGGTCTCCCTCATGTTACCTGGCAGTGCACTAAGTGTTTGGGACACCAGATGAAGGGAACCTGGTTTCTGACCTCAGGGAAACCCTACAGAATGCAAAGAATTGTCTGGAGCAGCCTGGGAAATCTTTCCAGAGGAGGGGCTTATAGGACGAGTGCATGCTTAGGGGAAGGCATGCCACACAGGGCTCAGGGTGTGTCAAGTCTGGACGGCAGGAAAGAACAGGGTGTGTACACAGGCAGCTGTACATTGTGAGGTTGGTGAGGAGAAGCCTCGATTAAGCGGAGATGAAAGTAAAAAACTGGATTGCAGTCAAATCATTATAAACTTTTACCTACATTTAAGAATCACGAGGCCCTGGCCGGTTGGCTCAGTGGTAGAGCGTCGGCCTGGCATGCGGGAGTCCCGGGTTTGATTCCCGGCCAGGGCACACAGGAGAAGTGCCCATCTGCTTCTCCAACCCTCCCCCTCTCCTTCCTCTCTGTCTCTCTCTTCCCCTCCCACAGCCGAGGCTCCATTGGAACAAAGTTGGCCCGGGCACTGAGGATGGCTCCATGGCCTCTGCCTCAGACGCTAGAATAGCTCAGGTTGTAACAGAGCAACACCCCAGATGGGCAGAGCATCGTCCCCTGGTGGGCGTGCCGGGTGAATCCCGGTCAGGCGCATGCGGGAGTCTGTCTGACTGCCTCCCCATTTCCAACTTCAGAAAAAAAAAAAAAAAAAAAAAAAAAAAAAAGAATCACGAAAATAATTGATTAAAAAAATGATACCAATTCTTTTTCCCTGCGTTTGAGCTATCCTCACTATCTTTAATTTTTGTCAATCACATAACAAATTGTAGAATTTATCATCCACACAAAGAGTCATACTAAGGAGTTAACTTCTTCTGTAGTAGACATTTTAAGGATCTGTTGAATGATTCAAAACATCAGTGCTTTTCAGCATGAGGAAACTACGGGTAATAATACCGAGTGTCTGTTGGGGGACTGACCTCTGCCTAGGCACTGATCCCTGCTTTGTATGTGTCCTCTCATTCTACCAAGTCCTAAGTAGGTACTTAAAAATTTTTTCCCAACGTCGATGTATCAACTAGCAATATGTTGTGACATTCTCATTCTCCCCACCTTCAGATACTTTTTTCCCCTGAACCATCTGAAACCATTCCTGAACCATCATGACACTTACCCATAATACTTGAGCATAAATATCTAAGAAAAAGAATTTTCTCTTATATTATCACTGTACCCAAGACACTGAACATGTTTTGAAATGTTAACAATAATTTAAATAATTGTAATAATTAAAACAATTTAAAAATGCTTCATATGTAAGTTTTTCTAATTGATCCAGAAGTATCCTTTATATGTGTGTTTTATTTTATGTGAGCACTAATCAAGAAGCACACATTCTGTTTGGATGTCCTGCCTCTTTAGACTCCTCTAATTAGGAAGATTCCCTGACTTTCGAGTTGTCTGCCACTGACATTTTTGAAAAGTACAGGCTAGTTGTCCTATAGAATGTTCTTATATTAATTCGGTTGATTTGTTTTACCTCATGATTAGATTGAAGTTAAATAATTTGTTAAAGATTCATTTCATCATGTGAGGAGGCACATGGTGTTCATCACTGGTCATGTTCTGTTTGATCTCTTGGTCAGGTGGGGTGAGTGGCAGATCTGTTTTTGGTAAAGGCCATCTTATTCTTTGCAATGAGCTACTCAAGCGTGATGCTTGGCAATTGTGTGGGTATGCTCTCTCTACATGCCATTTTCATATCCACTCATGATCCAGTTCTGTGGTTGCAAAACGGTGATTATCTAATTCTGTCTTTCCTTCCATATTGTTTAGCTGGCATTCTTCTACAGAGGAGAGCTTTTCTTCCACAGACTATTTCTTTAAGTATTACTCTAGACTCTAGACTTATAGTTTTGTGTTGTGTGTGTGTGTGTGTGTGTGTGTGTGTGTGTTTTGTTTTGTTTTTGGTGTGAGTAGATCCTCTATTATGTTTTTAGTCAAAATTTTAATTGAATTGATTGGAGTGGCATTGCTTAATAAAAGCATACAGGTTTCAGGTGTACAATTCTATATATTGCACTGTGCTCACCACCCCAAGTCAAGTCTCCCTCCATCACTATCGATCCCCCCTCTACCCTCTTTTGCCTCATCCTACCCACTTTTCCTCCTGCAATCTCTACACTGTTGTCTGTGTCTATAAATTTTTCTCTGTTTAATCCCTCCACTCAGCTCCCCCACCCCCATCCACTCTGACAACTGTCAGTCTGTTCATAGAGTCTTTTTCATTTAATGTGTGGAAGAGTCAACATCGAACCGAGCAGTTTAACTCTGAAGTTTATCCTCTTAAACTACCTCATTAACCTACCTCACAAGAGCTCTGTGTTCCTGGCTTCCCCCTTGCTTTCTTATATTGGAGTAAGCAGAAATATGGGTTTGGGGCTCTGCTTTTAGGAATCTTAAGAAGGCCTGAACGCAGCACTATTTTTTTTCTTTGTATTTTGTGCTGGCTTCTCGTATAGTCTGAAAATAATCATGAGAATTAGATTTAACTTTTTTTTTTTTTTTTACAGGGACAGATAGAGAGTCAGAGAGGGATAGATAGGGGCAGACAGACGGGAACGGAGAGAGAGATGAGAAGCATCAATTATCAGTTTTTTGTTGCAACACCTTAGTTGTTCATTGATTGCTTTCTCATATGTGCCTTGACCGCGGGCCTTCAGCAGACTGAGTAACCCCTTGCTCAAGCCAGCGACCTTGAGTCCAAGCTGGTGAGCTTTTTGCTCAAGCTGGCAACCTCGGGGTCTCGAACCTGGGTCCTTTGCATCCCAGTCTGACGCTCTATCCACTGCGCCACCACCTGGTCAGAAAGATTTAACATTTAAAATCCAAATAATGGTGTTCTGTTGTGCATAGAAAGAGTCTTTCTGTTTTAATTTCATGGTTTGTTGGTTAAAAGAGACAGATAATTTTTCTTCTTTCAAACTTACCATCTTATACTACCTGGAAATGAAACTCACAATAAATGATGCCTATGACTATGTGAAAGCCTGAAGAACTTGGTAACTCATTTATGTACTTTCAAAAGGGTGTTGTTTCTTTTTTAATGTCCAGGCTCCCATAAGTACAAGATAAGAGAGACAGAATTAAGCATTAAGGTACCTAGAAATTACATTTCAAGTCACAGGAACACCCTCTGTTCAATGGTATAAGGGAATACGATGGTAACAACATATCCCGTGACTACTGGACAACATCACTATTTATACTAATTATTTTTTCGAATACCTTATTTTAGAAGTAAAATGCCCATTCCCATCAAGGCCAGACAATGGATTTGTGAACCATCCCGCAAAAGAAGCACTTTTCTACAAGGATAAAGCCACGTATGGTTGCCATGATACATATGTCTTGGATGGCCCAGAAGAAGTAGAATGTAACAAATTTGGAAACTGGTCTGCACAGCCAAGTTGTAAAGGTATGAAATATGGGTGAGGTCTTAAAACACATCTGAATTTATCCAGTGGGTCACCCTTACTTGCCATTTTCTTGTCCAATCATTTTTGACTTGTTGCTCAGACTTGCTTCGCAGGGCACAGGGCAGCTCTGTGCTTGGCAAACTCATTTGAAATTAAAATGTATGACATTAACAGATCCTTTGTAAGCACTGATAATATGGTGGAAGATTGCTTTAAAGTCTTTTTCTATGAGAATTCATTTCTAGTTAAGACTCTTCTCATTGTTGCAAAAGCCAACCACATAGTTCAAAGAAATGAGGGCTTATAAATGGGCAGCAGTCAATGAGATGGACATTGAAGAAGAGGAAATGAAACACAACCAGTCCTCCTAAGAACTGGAGCTGAAAGTCAGGAACAAGTGTTACCTTTTTCATATCTCAATGATCTCATGGTCTTTCTCATCTCCATGTTTTTCTGCTTACTCACCTTGAACCTGGCCAGACTCTACATCAAGACTTCTCAACAAAAGAATTCATCACTCATGCATCTTTTTTCCTGAGCCATTCCTTTATATTTAATTAGGTGCCTATCCTTGATATGGTCAGTGTCATGCTTATGCAAAGAACTACAACCTAGCCCTATTTATCTGCTCAGGTTGCTGTGGGCTGGACAGTGTAAGCAGAAAAGGGAATTAGGCACAGCAGGCAAAATGACGTATGGCTAGTGTTTAAGGTCAGGGTCGCCTAGAAGCAGAGCCTAAGACAGGGATTCAGGTGCAGTTGATTTGTTAAGAGGGTGTCTCAGGAGAAAGACTGATGCAGGTAGATGGAGTAGGAGACTGGTTCTCAAACTCCGCTGTGCATCAGAATCCCACAGAGTTTCTGACTCGGGAGATCTGGATAGGACCTTAGAATTTGCATTTCCACCAAGTTCCCAGATGATTCTGATACTGCTCATCCAACTAAGTTTTGAACAAGTATGTGATCTCAGCTCAAGTGTAACCTTCCTTTTATCCCCTTAGAAGCTATGGACCATAAATTTTACCCCAGAGTTCATTCCACCAAGAGGCAAGGGGACATGCTTTTTGTATTTTCTTGCTAATTAGTCATTGCTGTTCCCTTCTCTGACCCTGGGGTTGGGGCTGATTTGCATTACCTCCTAGAAGAGTTGTCTTCCTTATGGCCAAAGGCAATCTTTCAGAGAAAGGAGCGTTTTTTGAGCTGTCAAGCAACCCTCAAAGTGGCTGGTGGGTGGGTGCCTAGCTTAGTAAATGGGTCCTGAGTGGGCCAGTGCAGGCTTACAAGAAATGACAACATCTGGTAGAAGTCCCTGTTCACTGAAGCCTAGAATCTGATGCTTCTGCCCTGACCTTCTCATGTGGCTACTGTAGGGGAAGAAAAGGCCATCTTGGAACCCATGACTAATGGTTCTATTGATAAAGAGCTTTCATTAGCAATGATATTGTTACTATGTACAGTATTGGGATCTTCTGGTCTTGAGCAATTTGTTCTAGGAGTGCTCATCTACAGGTTCAAATGCTACATTCTCTTTCAGAAAGACTAACAAAACTCTTAAGTTTTGACTACAGACATTGTTTTTTTCAGCATCTTGTAAAATATCTGTTAAAAAAGCTACTGTGATATTTGAAGGAGAGAGAGTAAAGATCCAAGAGAAACTTAAGAATGGACTTCTGCATGGTCAAAAAGTTTCTTTCTTCTGCAAAAATAAGGAAAAGAAATGTAGTTATACAGAGGATGCTCAGTGCATAGATGGCACCTTTGAAGTCCCCAAATGCTTCAAGGGTAAGTTTAACACTGGCTAGGACTTCAATTTGCCCCTTATTATAACCGCTACTTTTATTACATAATGACTGTAAGAAGCCATGTCATGTCAATATGGTCATTGGTCTTTTTTTTTTTTTTTTTTTTTTTTACAGAGACAGAGAGAGTCAGAGAAAGGGATGGACAGGAACAGACAGACAGGAACAGAGAGATGAGAAGCATCAATCATTAGTTTTTTGTTGCACATTGCGACACCTTAGTTGTTCATTGATTGCTTTCTCATATGTGCCTTGACCACGGGTCTTCAGCAGACCGAGTAACCCCTTGCTCAAGCCAGCAACCTTGGGTCCAAGCTGGTGAGCTTTTGCTCAAACCAGATGAGCCCGCACTTAAGCTGGCTACCTCGGGGTCTTGAACCTGGGTCCTTAGCATTCCAGTCCGATGCTCTATCCACTACACCACCGCCTGGTCAGGCTGGTCATTGGTCTTTAAAAAGAGATTGAGTGTGCCCTAGCCATGTAGTTCAGTTACTTCAATTGTTGTTCCTATATGCCAAAGTTGAGGGTTCGATACCTGGTCATGGCACCTACAAGAATCAATCAATGAATGTATAAACAAGTGGAACAACAAACTGATATTTTTCTCTCTCCCTTCCTCTTTCTCTAAAAATCTACTAAGAAAATATTTTATTTTTTTTAAAAAAAGAGAGATGGAGTGAGAGGAAGCAGTAAGCTGCATTAATTTCTTTACTTACATAAACATTGTTCTTTCTAATTCTTTTCTTTAATACTCAGGGTTGTGATTTTATTTGATGAATATTGAGGTGAATGATGCCATCTTGTACCATTTCAAATTAAGCTTGATTAGTAATAATAATAATAATAATAATAATAATAAATGGAATATGTACCACCTTTTGGTTCCAAATTAAAAAGAACTCACCCAAACTACAAAGTAACTCATGGCAATGGTAATTGGTTTAGAACCCTCCAACATTTTTTCCCCTTTCTTCAGCAATTCCTAGAGTTTGAAAAGTACCCACTAGAACATTGTATTCATCAGAGCAAAATGTTTTAAATAAGATAATTTTGTCTGTGAGATTTAAAAAGTTTCTAATAGCCAGCATTTGGAGCTGCTAGCCTTATATGGTTTCATGTTTAGGGTTTGACTATCCTTGTGTGAAGGAAACAGAGGCTGAGGCTGTGGTTGGCTCTGGGTTTTAAAATGGTCCAAGCATGTTGCCAGCCCTGTATCAGCAGATGGGAGAGAGCAGAGTTGGGAGCAGGTGCAGAGAAGAAGAGAGGGGGCTGAGAAGTGGCCAGCTAGAGAGACAGAGGGAAAGAGCACTAGTAGTCAATACCCATTTCAGAGGTTTGATTATTAGAAGTGTTATGCATGACATTGAGTTGGTGCTCACTCAGTGACAGTTATGATCATTACAAAGAGTTAGAAATGCACTGAATAAATTGTTATTGTTCGAAACAGAGCAGAGCCCTGGTGAAACGTTAAATACCAACTTGGCAAAGCACCGTAAGCATAGTAGAAATCAGCATAAAAAATATTCGCGGAGGATCATTGAAAGAAACAGAGCTTTGTTCAGCGGTAGAGCGTCGGCCTAGCGTGCGGAGGACCCGGGTTCGATTCCCGGCCAGGGCACATAGGAGAAGCGCCCATTTGCTTCTCCACCCCTCCGCCGCGCTTTCCTCTCTGTCTCTCTCTTCCCCTCCCGCAGCCAAGGCTCCACTGGAGCAAAGATGGCCCGGGCACTGGGGATGGCTCTGTGGCCTCTGCCCCAGGCGCTAGAGTGGCTCTGGTCGCAACATGGCGACGCCCAGGATGGGCAGAGCATCGCCCCCTGGTGGGCAGAGCATCGCCCCATGGTGGGCGTGCCGGGTGGATCCCAGTCGGGCGCTTGCGGGAGTCTGTCTGACTGTCTCTCCCTGTTTCCAGCTTCAGAAAAAAAAAAACGCAAAAAAAAAAAAATAAAAATAAAAAAGAAAAAAAAAAAAAAAAAAAGGAAACAGAGCTTTGTTGACATATTTCTTCAGGCCGTTCTCCCTCCCAGTCTTCAGACCGATGCAGTGATGTTAGTGTGTTGGAGAATAAAAGGCTGATACAGTTTTTATTTTTTTTCTTTTAATCTTGACTCTCAGAGTCACAGAGAACCTTTTATTTTCTGTCCTAGAAAAGAGTGCCTTGTCATTTCCCTGATGCTTCTCGTATCACATAAACCTCACACTAAATGGATTCACTCATATAATTATGTTTATTCTCTATATTTGTAAAATGTATTTGATTTGTCTCAGCCATTTAACAAATTAAAGAAATGATGATTTCTCATAGACTGTTTATCTTTTTCTCTCCAAACAGAGCACCATTCTCTCGCTTTCTGGAAAACTGACGCATCAGAAGTACAGCCATGCTAAACTCGTTTTCAGGTTCAAAATGAAATGTTATATCTGTGTTTTTCCAAGGAACATAAAGGAAGTGGAAAAAAATAAAGTGATTGGATTTATGGCCTTAGCCCTTGATTGCATCTTTGCTCATCCTGGCTTGGTTTTAGTTACGCTATCTGGTTAAGAACCTAAATATTTGAAACACCATCGTTTCGTGGCAGTGAAGTGGACAGTGTGAATAATGACCTGGGTACCCCAACTCCCTTTTCCCTAACTCTATTCTCCAGTGCTCTTACCTAAAACAGCTATAGTTCAGCACTTTTGATAGATTGGCCCACAGACCCCTGCATTGGCGTTGCCTAGTACTTAGTACAAAGAAAAAAATGCCAGGTCCCAGAATTTGTGAAGATGATCTCAAAGTCTGCACTCATGACACAGCCTCAGGTGATTCTTTGCATCCTCCAGTTTGAGAAGCATGGCCGTAGAATGATGAGATGGACTTCCAGGCCAGGAGAGCTGGGGTGGAACCTTTGGTGTTTGGTTAAAAAATGACTTAAGAAAAAATCTTTCTGCCCTGGCCAGATAGCTCAGTTGGTTAGAGCATCATCCCAAAGCACAGAGGTTGCCAGTTCAATCTCTGGTCAGGGCACATGCAGGAACAGATCTATGTGCCTGTCTCTCTCTTTCTTTCTCTCTCTCTCTCCCCCTTCCTCTCCCTCTAGAATCAATAAATAATAAAAAAAATTTTTAAAGAAAATAATCTTTTCTTAGATATTCAAATTCTGCAATCCGCCATGAAATTGCTCTTTTTGTGTATATTCAATTCCCCTGCCCAGTTCTCCTTCTGTAGCACCTGGTGGCAAAACCCACCCCAGGTGCTAGTTGCCTTCTCTCCACCTGTACCAGAGCAGCTGAAGGTTGCTGGAAAAAGAAGAAAAATTCACAATTTTGCTAATAGGTCCCACTTCCAATTCATCAGCACAAATGTTACATAAGCCCTTGGCTCTTGCCCAGAAATCCTACCCTATTTTGATAGGCTGTACACTCCCCTACACTCCAAGGGCACCATGTCTCTGCTCAACCCTCCTCAAGCCACCGTCTCTCTCTTTGCTCTCAACTGATGACCTTGCTCCTTATTTCACTGAGAACATAGAAAAGACCTTAAAAAAAACCCCAAAAAACTCAGCACTATCATCCCTCATTTTATCAGGATTTGTACAGGGACTCTGCCCTCCCTCTTGTTATGATGGATGAACCTCTGAGCTCCCATTTCTCCCTGCCTTCCTCTGGTTCTGAGTTGGTTTGAAGAGGGTGTGGTGCCTACCCTTTCTAAACCTAAAAACCCAATTTTGTAATTTTGCTAAACAAAAGAGCCATCTACCCAGGAATTCCTTCCTCCCTTAGCACAGTTTTCTTTAACTTGTCACATAGTAATTAAAGAAACATTGTTTTTTTTAACTTGTCACGTAGTCATTTTAAAATGGACCTCCCTCTTTCCCACACCATCCCACCTGATATCTCCAGGAATGCAAAGACAGCAGCAAAGTTTTATAGCATCTCCCCCTGCCTGAGATGTAATCACTGGGTTAGCTCCAGGAGAGGTGAGAATGTATTTTTGTATTACTCTCTCTCTTTTGTTGCAAGGTGTTTCCTAATTAATTTTATGGTATCAAGATTTATAAATATATATAGACTTTTAAAATTGCTTGCTTTCTCTCAACTCAGGCCCTGAGCATTGGTCCTGGGAGCCAGCAGGGCTGATTGCAGGTAGAGCAGTGGCTGCATGTAAGGAAGCTTTCTTGTGGTGTCTGGTGGGTGGTTTTTGGGAGCCTCCCTAATACAGACCCGAGCTCCTGGCTTTTGCTCGGCCTCTGAGGGCTTCTCTATAAAAGCCCACACCTGGCTTCCCTCTTCTTTCACAATTACCATTACCTACTGGGGTCAACTAAGACATATTAATACAGAATTTTTGAAGTCCTATGGCCCAGCTCAGACCTGATGAGTAAACAGACCCAATGGGCTTTTTTGTTTTAATTTAAGCATTAATTACCTTATGAACTTTTTTAGGAGTATAACCAATAGGGCAGAGGATCAGTCAGAATGAATTCTGATCCTGGACTAAAGGGTTGAGGTTGGGGGTCAGGGCTAGAAGCCCCCGATGTACCCAGCTTTACCTTTAGTTGTTAGACTGTGGGTAAGTAGAGGTAGGGGATCTTATGGGAAGAGCTGGTAGCCTTGTGTGCTTGGCGCTCAGAGCGCTTGAGCAACAGCTGTTCACCAACCTGTGTGAAAGCCTCCTGGTATTGTAACTCACTGAATGCCTTACCACGCCTGCATTCAGTAAGGACTTGGGACAACACTGTTGAAAAGAATACAAACAACATGAAAATAAACCCCACACACTAGAACCAAAACAAAATAAGCTCGCAGATTTTGTAATTCTATTGTTATACCATCATTTATGACTTTTTTTAAAAAGCAGTTTTAGGTTTACAACAAAACTGATTGGAAGGTCCAGAGATTTCACATATACCTCCTGCCTAACACATGCATAGCCTCCTCCGTTATCAACATCACTTATTAGAGCAATACCTTTTTTTTTTTTTTAAACAAAGATGAATCTACATGGACATGTCACAATTACCCAAAGTTTATCTTGGGATTCACTCTAGATGTTGTACATTCTATGGATTTGGACAAATGTACACTGACATATTTCTATCATTGTAATTTTATACAGAGTATTTTCACTGCCCGAAAAATCCTCTGCGATCTGCCTTCTCATCCGTCCCCCATGCTTGAAACCAGTTTTTTTTTTTTTTTTTGCGTGTGTGTTTTTTGTCTCCATAGTTTTGCCTTCTTCCAGAAGCTCACAGAGTTGGAATCATGCAGTCTGCAGCCTTTTCAGACCGGCATCTTTCACTTAGGAATATACCTGGGAGGTTCCCCCATGGCTTTCCATGGCAAATATCTTCTTCCAGTCTGTGGCTTATCTTCTCATTCTCTTGACAGTGTCTTTAGCAGAACAGAAGTTTTTAATTTTAATGAATTCCAGCTTATTGATGGTTTCTTTCATGGATTGCCTGTAGCATTTTGTCTAAAACTTCATCACCACACCCAGAGTCATCTAGGTTTTTTTCTATGTTATCTTCCAGTAGTTTTACAGTTTTGCACTTTACCCTTAAGTCTATGACCCATTTTACATTATTTTTTGTGAAGGGTGTAAAGATTCATTTTGAGGGGGGCAGATGGCCAGTTGTTCCAACACCATTTATTAAAAAGACTATCTCTGTTCCATTGTGTTGCCTTTGCTACTTTAGCAAAGATTGGTTGATTATATTTATGTGGGTCTATTTCTGGTTTCTCTATTCTGTTCCATTGAACTGTTTTGTGTGTCGTGGGTTTTTTTTTGCCAATACCACACCATCTTGATAACTGTAGCATTATGCTTGGAAATATCTGGTGTTCAGAATGCTAAAAGCTCCCAAGCCCAGCCCTTCTATTTTAAACCTACAGTACCTCTCCACCTCCGACCCCTCCCCCACCCAGCCTGTTTCACAAGGAGCCTCCTGGGATATATAGTAAATCTGTTAGATATGGCTTTTCATTGGAAGGCATTTGGGGCTGCTAAATAGGCTTGGATCCCTGAAAAAATAATCAGAGTAGACTTTGAAGCTTAGGCCACAGTTACTGATTCCTCTAATTTAATGATATTTTCACAGAAAGAAAGATCTGCTGTTTTTTCAACCTGAAGAGACAATTTGATTTAGAGGAGCTGTGGCCCATCAGTAAAAACTACCCATTTGCAACCCCTCTATTTAGTGATTATGGCCCATTTAATCCCATAAATAAATTCTCTTTTCCAAATGTTTTTTTTTTCTTTTACAATCAGACATATGGGTTTTACTTAACAAATGATGCCACTGATTAACATTTATCTTAATGCTAATGATACAGATTCATGAATCTGTTTGCCTAGAATATCAAGTTGATGAATGTTACCCTGAAGAGTTTTCAAATGAGAACATAATACAAACCATGTTAAATGGATATTATTTTACATTCTCCAGAATAAAATGAGACAGATAGCATTTAAGAACTCACAAGATGGATGCATATTTGACATCAAGTAAACATGCTAGAATATAATAGCAAGGATTTCAAGTAATTTTTCTTGTGAGAAAAATTAATTTTCAGAATGCACAGGGGATGATAATACAGATTAGGTACCATTGTAAACAAGTTCACAATTATTGAACTGCCTCAAGGTGTATTTTCATAATCAAAGTAGCCAGCATTGTGTTTCCAATTAGTCAGGAAAAATTAATCTGTAACCATTATACCCCAAAAATGAGCTATGTAGAAATATTCATTGATTAAAACAAATAAATCTAGTATAATCAATTGGTGCAATCCATTTGAAAAGTCATACTACTACCCTTACATGTTCCATTAACTTATTTTTCCTATCTCTCTATTTAAGCATATAGTTGAGAATAGATTTGTTCATTTGAGTTTGATTTTCACTTTTTTCTATATTAGCTATATTTCTCTATTATCAATATTGAAAATAAAAGGCAGGCACTTTTTGTTTATTTTTTTTAGAAAGAGAGAGAGAAACAAGGAGAGAAGAAAGAGAGGAAAAGTATGAACTCAAAGTTGCTTCACTTTAGTTGTTCATTGGTTGTTCCTAATACACACCTTGACTGAAGGGGGGATGGCTCAAGCCAAGCCAGTAGCCCCTTGCACAAGCCAGCATTTTTTTTCTTAAATGCTTAGATCACCAGGTTGCCTGTTGTCAAAATTTAGCTGCACCCTCCCTGGCCAGATCCTGTGGTGATCTCCCAGGCTGGCTGACAGTGCAGGAAACACTACCTGCCCCCCACCCCTACCCCCAAGGAGTCCACTGAAGGAAGAGTCAAACTATAAACATAAGTTGGTGGTTATTGTCCTCTATTTTAGCACGGCTGAATTTTGTCTCCCGTCTATGTAATGTTACTTAACTAGCAACTGCAGACCCAGTGACCCTGTAAACCAGTGGTCCCCAAACCCCGGGCTGTGGACCGGTACCGGTCCATGGGCCATTTGGTACCAGTCTGCAGAGAAAGAATAAATAACTTACATTATTTCCATTTTATTTATATTTAAGTCTGAATGATGTTTTATTTTTTAAAAATGACCAGATTCCCTCTGATACATCCGTCTAAGACTCATTCTTGATGCTTGTCTTGGTCACGTGATGCATTTATTTGTCCCACCCTAAAGACCGGTCCATGAAAATATTGTCTGACATTAAACCAGTCTGTGGCCCAATAAAGCTATAAACTGCACAGGGCCAATGAGGCTTTCTTGTTCCTGGATGTGCTTCCTAATGATCAGCTTTCTTCTCTCTGATTATGGCAGGATGGGTTTCTAAATGTAAAGGTGCGCATGTGTTAACTGTCTCTCGTGCTGTAACATATTTTTACAAGAAGTTTATAGTAAAGGAGATGAATTCTCTCATTTGTAAAACATTGACCGAGTTTTCAATAATAAGTATTCATCAGTAAAATTTCTCACCTACAAGCCTGAGATTATTCCTCACCTTCAATGTTAAATAAAAGATTAAAAAGATAAAAAGAAAGAAAGGAAAGGAAAGGAAATAGCTTGGGATGTATGCATATGTGTGTGAGTGTGTCTCTGTGTGAGAGGTTTTTGTGCACATGTGTGAACATTAATCCCTCATGAGTGTGCATGCTGTTTGAGTGTGTACTCTTTGTACATGTGAGATTACGTGTGCATGCATGTATATGTGAATGTGTGATGTGTTTACATGAATGTGTGTGTGTGTGTGTGATAACTAGTTCTTTGTGTGTTAATGCTGCCTCCTAGTGGTATCTATTACTTTGAAAGTGCTCACAAAACAATTGGAAGGAAGGTATAACGACTGATGCTCAGGGAAATGATGTAACTTGATTTAGAGAGGTCAAAGCTAACCAATAACAGAACCAAATATCCGACCTTCAGAACTATATCTTTTCCACCATTCTTAGACTGCTAATTAAGCTATGATTTTTCCCAGTGACTTCCTGGAAATAATTGGACTCTAAAGTTGGAATTCTACAGTCTAGGAAGGGTGCTGAAGCAGGTTGGTAGAGAGATTTTTGTACAGGTGAGTCTCTGAGTAGTTGGTCGCCTGTTTGCATGAACATTGGCTGGGGCAATATACATATTATTGAAGGGGAAGGAGCAAGCA
This sequence comes from Saccopteryx leptura, assembly GCF_036850995.1. Classification (NCBI taxonomy): domain Eukaryota; kingdom Metazoa; phylum Chordata; class Mammalia; order Chiroptera; family Emballonuridae; genus Saccopteryx; species Saccopteryx leptura. The sequence continues at coordinate 165,380,011 of NC_089507.1, forward strand.
TAGCCAGTTTATCTCTGTTAATAGCCTTGAGCTTGGATTGTTCAGGAAGGCAGGATGTAAACCACAGAGGTAAAGACGGAATGGTTGTTTTGGCACAGGGAAGGAATCAGAACCATCGTAATTTTTTTTTAGTAGTAAAGAAAAGACTGTATCTTGTCATTCTCGGTTTCCATTTTCTTTGTACTACATCTATTCGTGGTATAGACCATACCTCTGTGACCAGTAAATATGAAGTTCGGAATCATTTTCTATCCAATTTTAAGGGATTTACTGGCTGCAGGATTATTCTGATATTTGTCTCTAATGTGTTTATATAATAAAAATCGTTCTTGGTATTTATAAATTGCTTTCCATTTAGATTGCTAAGAATCATTCATGTATTTCATTCTAATGATACAAAGTATCCTAATGCAAAATGGTGAATCACTGACTGAAATTTAATTATTTAGAATATCAGCTTATGCATTGGCACTGGGTACAGAACCATTGCTAGTTGTGAAACAATAAATAAAAATATGGATGCTATATATGCCATGACACATTCCAGAAAAACAGACAAAGGGCTAAAGAGGAACTTTGCAGAAGAATAAAAAAGAAGGACGAATAACATTATTATTAATTAATTAATTAATTTATTTACACTATTTTCCAAGTGAGAAGAGGGGTGATAGACAGACTCCTGCATGTGCCTGGACAGGGATCCACCTGGCAACCCCTGTCTGGGGCCGATGCTCTGCCCCTCTGGGGCCATGTTCACAACTGAGCTATTTTTAGTACCTGAGGTAGATACTCCACATAGCCATCCTCAGCCTCCTGGGGGATGTTTCACAGGGCCATCTTCAACCCCCCCCCCCCCCCCGGGGCTAATGCGCTTGAATCAATAGAGCCATGGTTGTGGGAGAGGAAGGGAGAGGGAGAAAAAGGAGAGAGAAGGGGGAGGAGGAGGGATGGAGAAGCATATAGGTGCTTCTCCTGTGTGCCCTGACCAAGAATCAAACCCGGGACATCCACATGCTCTACCAGGTCAACGCTCTACCACTGAGACAACCAGCCAGAGCCTAATAGCAATATTAAATATTTCCACTTTTCTAATAGTGGGAAATAAAAATTAAAGAGATACTTTCTATATACACACAATTAATACAGATGAGAAAAACTGTTAATGTGAGACAGCCACCCTCAGGGAATTTTGAGTGAAATTACAAATTTGCAAAACACCTGGAAGGCAATTTGACAGTACTTATTAAAAGCCTTAGTCTTTTTTCCCATATAGGAATATCTTTTATGGAAACAGCTGAAACTTCAACCAAGATGTATATTAAAAATATTTCTTCCAGTATTATATATGAACCAAAAATTGCAAATATCCAATCACAAGAGAATAATTAAGCAAATGATGTTATATTCTCATGATGGAATAAGTAGACATTAAAATGATCTATATATTATTTTAATTATTTTATATATTATAATTTTATTATATATAAATATATCTATGATTTGAGAAAATATAGACAATTAATAGTGGTTATTTTTTAATGCTAGGATTATACATAATTTTTATTTTCCTCTTTAAAACTTTCAACAGTTTTTAATTTCCCTATAATAGAGTTAAAACTGGTATACTCTGAAAAAAAATGCAATTTAAAAATTTCAATTTAGAAAAATTTTATTTCTCTTTACAGTTAATTCTTAATTATTTTTCTAATAATAAGTGGAAATAATTGACTAATAATTCACCACAGTGACCTAAAGTTAATAACACTTGTTCTTGTGTCTTGTACTTACACTTCATGTGTTCATTCACAATCTTTCAAATTACTGGATAAAATCACAGTGAAGTTGTTGAAACCTTAACTCCACAATGTTTTAAAGGAGAAAAATATACTGAATTTAATATTTTGTGCTTAAGTCAGAGTTTTCCAAAATAGTGGAATTTTGGGGGAGACTTGAGGATGTTTAGGAAGTGCAATTGAAAGGATTTAAACCATCTTTAATTTTTTCATTGAGAGAATCACTGTCAATACTTGATTCATATTCTTACATACATTCTGTGTGTGTGTGTGGCAAGTATGTGAAATAATAATTTGTAAACTATCTTGTAACTCACTTGCTGTATTTACTAGTATAGACTTACACTTTTGGTATTGACCTTGAGGACAATTAAAGTATCCAAAGAATGCCTTTAGAAAATATGTACTATTTATATGTATATAATTTAAAATTAGGAGAAGTTACTGTATTCAGTGCACATTTGACTTTATAAAACAGAAAACTCAAATAATAGTGGCTTAAACAAAATGGAGGTAATCTGTAGGTCTCTATTATAGTCATTGTCATTTTATAGAGCAGGAGTTTAAAATATCAATATCAGCTTTAATACTTATAACAAAATGCAGGCATAGTTAAAATTATGAATGAATAATTATTATCTTTGTAATTAGAAAAAGGTCACATTTTTCCATGTATTATATAGGGAATAATTGAATTCCCATTGTTCAGTATTATTTAGACTGATTCTTAATTTTAAGTTTATCTTTTGAAAATAAACAGAGCCTTTTCCACATGAGAAGTATAGCATGATTAGCTTCCCACACAGGAAAAGAAAACAATTTTTTTTTTTAGGGTCATGTTTATACTATCATCATTAATTATGAAGTAAAATGTTATTTGTGTTTGAAAAAAACCTACTCTCAATTTAAGTCATTTGTAGCTGATAGGAAATAATATTTTTAATGGAAATAATGTTTCAATTTTCTTTTGTTTTTTTATATTTATTTTACTTTTTGAAGTGGAAATTATTGGGTTGACACTGGTTAACAAAATTATACAGGTTTCAGGTGCACAATTCTATAACACATCTTCTAATGTTTCAATTTTATTACATTTTTAAAATCAAAGATAAAACAACATTCAGTATATATTTCCTGTATATATCTTCTTAACTGACTTTATCATTAAATTAGACCCATCAGATTTACTCTTGTGGAAAGAAATTTGGATTCTGAAACGTTTGTCTTCTGGGCACCTTGAATGGAAGCTGTAGATTAGGAAGCTATGTGGTGGCTGTATTCTACCCTAGGTGCAGAGAAAAGGACAGGACAATCTGCATTTGTTCTCTAATTCAATAAACATTTACGGGTTGTCTCTATGTGCTGGGTACTTTGTAAGGTGCTGGGTCTGCAGAGGTGAACTCAACAGATGTCCCTTCCTTAAGAGGCCTAAGATAAGATCATTGATATTAGTTCATATTTGATTACAATTTTGATAAATACAGTGAAGAAAAGAAACAGGGGCTTTGAAAGAGAACGAGGGTGGTCTGAGAATCACGGAAGGCTTCTCTGAGGAGTGACAGTTCAATGAATATATATTGAACTGACAATAGATTATCCTGCTAGACGTAGAAGTCATTAATTGGTTGCTATAGATATTTGGCCATAAAACGTTTCTGTGAAACTGTATTTTTCAGGCCACATGTACTGCAAAGGTTACAAAAGAGTATTTGCCTGGCTTGAGGTCCCTGAATGGTCTCCGATTTCCGCAATTTCTTCCTGAATATACCTGGAGGTCCCCAGGGTAGTCTCATATGTGTTCTTTACTAACCCCAGTGTTAAGGCCAATGAAGTCTGTACTGAGTTTGCTCTCTTCAGAAATCATGGGTACAAATGCTGCTTGTGGCTTCTAGTCTCAATGGTTAAATGGATGCACAGTCCACAAAGCAAGGGTTCTTAACCTAGGCTTCATGAATGGACTTCAGACCTTTTGGGAACTCTTTGATTTGTATACACATTTTAGGGCATGTGGGTAGTTGGTGGTGGTGGTGGTGGAGTGAGGGAGATGAGTTATAGCTTTTTAAGATCTCAAAGGATTAGGCATCACTCTATTAGAACAAGAAGAGGAGAACTGGAGGTCAAATCATGGCCATTACTGTGCTTTATGTAGAATCACTCACCATTCCTTCAATGCTTTTATACTGTCATTGAACCAGATCTGCTTACCATCTGTTAGGGAGGAGTTTGTTCCTAGAAGGGTCCTTGGCCCTTATGTAAGGAGATTCCAAGTGGATGCCAATCAGTTCTCTAGACATGACAGATAGGGTTGAGTCCTGATGTTGAGGAGCCACTGCGCCACCTCACCCGCAGGTGTTGTAAAGTACCAAAAGCTACAGAATCAATATTAATATTTTAAGAGGCTTAAAGAACATTTTATTAATTTGGGTTAAGATATGCAGAGAAAATTTGAGAATAATCTCTGTACTGTGTGATTGGCATAAAACCAGGATGGCCATTGGCATTGTATTGTAAATGCAAAGAGAAGGAAAACATGGATTCCCTGATATTCCACCACACCTGTGGGGAAAGGGGTGAATGGCTAGCCAGGTGCAGGAAGAGAAAAGCCAAAATAAACCTTTTCTTATAGTAATGAGCCATTTGCGGGCATTTGTTCCCAAAACTACCTCTCCTATGTAAATGCATATGGTTAATACGTGTGACTCTGGACAGAGAGATGGCGGATAAACACTAGAAAATATAGGAATGCCTTTTAATATGTAAAGAGACATCTTTCTACCATTGTGTTGACTTGTAAATTTTGTTTTCTCCAAAATGATGTATGGCTTGCAAATTGAACATGGTCCTATCATGTTAAAGGACATATGACTATAACCAATAGTGGCCTGACCTGTGGTTTCACAGTGGATAAAGTGTCGACCTGGAAATGCTGAGGTCGCCGGTTCGAAACCCTGGGCTTGCCTGGTCAAGGCACATATGGAAATTGATGCTTCCAGCTCCTCCCCCGCTTCTCTCTCTGTGTCTCTCCCTCTCCTCTCTAAAAAAATGAATAAATAAATAAATAAATAAATTTATAACCAATAGTGGTAAAGGGCACCTAATTGCAATTTTTGCTTCTGTATTTCCCATTTACAAAACTATAAAAACTAGGTAGAACAAAGAGCCGGCGCGCTCTCCCTCAGATTTCTGTCGGAGTTGCCACCGCTTGGCCAAGCTAGACAATAAAGCTTTGATGTGTAATCGACAGATTTTGTTTGTGTCTTCAATGTTTCGAGTCCCTCTGGATTAGGCTTAACAATATGAACACAGCTCAGGCTCAAGCTAAATATGTAGGACTTAAATAACAATAAAACCCTTCATGCATTTCTCAATTTTTGTTTGCATAACTGTGTGTGTGTATATGTGTGTGTGTGTGTGTGTGTATGTATATATATAAAGTGACAATCTGCTAGTTCTTGAAAATAAAAAAGGAGATTTTCTTATCTTTTTACTTTTACCTAATTAGAGAAAATATTTTAAGAAAATTACTTTTTTTACTTTTTAACTTCCAGTCATATTTTTTGCTGGTGCAATTATTTTTTCTCAGATGAACTTGCTTTGATGCATTTCCTCCCCTTGATCCTTGTAGGGAGAACAGCTGTGGTTAGGCTTGCTCACTTGTTTTCACAAGCACGTTCCATGATTTGTGCATGAGCACATGGCCTATATAAGGCTATGGGTACTTTCCCTCTGTGTGAATTGCTTGCAGCCACTGCAAGGGGTGGCTTTCCTGATCTTTCACTTGCCGCCACCAGGGGCAACTTTCTCCTGTTTGCCCGCTGCCTGAGAAGTGGTTTTCCCCAGCGTGTTCATTCCTCTGCCTCTTTAAGAACCTGATAAATGGGAATGGCCTAACACCTTTCGACTCTGTGGTTCTTCTGTGGTCTGCCTGAATTCAATGTGAACCTGCCTGGCCTTGACCACTGACATTACTTTTAGTGTAGTGGGCAGGATTCAGTTTAGACTAGTATGGAACCGGCATTACAATCCTCTTTTTTTTTTTTTTTTTCAGTGAGAGGCAGAGAGATACCAAGATATACTTCTGCATGTGCCTGAACCAAGATCCACCCGTAACCCCTGTCTGGGGCTGATGCTGAATCAACTGGGTTATTTTTAGCACCTGAGGATGATTCTCTCAGACCAACAGAGCTATTCAGCGCCTGGTCCCATGCTGGAACCAATTGAGCCACTGGCTGCAGGAGGAGAAGAGGGAGAGAACGGGAGCAGGAGGGGGAAAGTAGAAGATGGTCACTTCTCTTGTGTGCCCTGACCAGGAACCGAACCTGGGACATCCATACACTGGGCATATGCACTGAGCCAACTGGCCAGGGCCACAATACTCTTTTTTCCATCTTCCATCTTCTTGCTTATGTTCATTTAGACTTCATTTATCAAATTCATGTGGTTATATATGTTGAACCTCTTCACTGAGTGGTCAAATTTTTGCCATTGCATATGTGGATTTTGATTCTCAGTGCAAATGATCTGGATTACTGATTATTTGTTAGCTATAAACATGTTCAAATATGCTTTTGGAAAGCTAAACATTCTTAAAAGCATTTCATAACCGTCCTTTCTCTTAGTCTTCATGATTTGTCATCGTTGTAGTAATATAAGGTTATAGTAATTAAATATACAGAAATATAAAAATATGGAAGATATATAAAATTAATATGATATTAAAAATAATTATTAAAATTAAATAAAGTTATGCCATTTAGATAGGAATTAATATAGTGGCTTAGTGCCATAACTCTGTAATATGATAAACAGACTGACTTACAAGCAGAGCCCAGTTAGTATGTGTGTGAAGTTATACATAGATAAGAAGTGGCTTGGTGTTTACAAAATTAATGTAAATAAGAACATCTTAAAAAGTGGTTTAATGTAAACATTTCAGTAGATTGACATAGAGAGGATTCCCTGCGAGGAACTCCCAAAAAGGTGGTTTGAGGTGATAATCCTGTAGATTGACACCTGTTAGAAGGCGTTGACCAGAAAAGGTACTAAAGCTGAGGGGCCCCTGCTGCAGTAGTCGCCCAGACTCCAACATTGATGCGGACTGTCTCCCCGCCGCTCTGAGCTCTGACCAAAGCCAGCTGAGAGGAGCCCGCCAACGGGGCCCCCCCCTTAAGCTGTACCCAGGCACGCCAGAAGGATTTGTGAGCAATAAATTGCCTGTGATTACTGCAACTAATCTATGTGTCGGTCGTGTTTTTCCTCTGGTGGCACTTAACAGTAGCATCCTCATAGCCGCCTCAAGAGTAGTCTCAAAGAGGCTGCTAGCCCTGCTGATAAGCAGGAGTGTCCCACTGCACCCGGAAGTCGAATCAGGGGCGCCTGATCGATGTAGAGCTTGGGCTCCACTGGGACAGTCACTGAAACAATGAAGATTTGTTAGTTTTTACTTCCAGTGGGATGGGTTTGAGAAGCACCTGGGAAGGAATATGACTCCCCTCTGGAAGTTTGAAACTAGTTACAAGTGAATGAATCCTCTCTTTTCTTTATGGAAAATTAAAAAGATGCTACAAGCTGTGCTTTTGTTATATTTGGCATTACACTGAGTGTATTGCATAGACTTCCTCAGGAAGGAATCCCGTTGTGAGATTAGATGAAAAACAGTGGTAAACTGAATTTCATTTAGGTGAGTGCTTCTTTTACAATTTAAATGTTTCTGCCTGTATATTTAAAAAACATAGTTCAGAGTTTTCACAGAAATGTAACAGAAGCCCAGAGAACACAACATAGCAGTGCAGAAATAGAGGCTGCCCTGAAGAGGCTGAGACCCTGGGACCAGCAAAAATTCATTTCCCACTAGCTTTTGCTATTCTACACAGAATTGGTAAACAGAAAGCTTTTTAAATTTCATTTCAGCATGTTCAGAATTTGGGGTCAGTTTTTTCAGACCTCTGACAGTTCTGAATGCAAAAAAAAAAAACACACAAAAAAACCCCAAACAACCCACAAAAAGGTTATGCTCATTTTCCCCCTTCACAAACCCTATTCTCCTCTGGGTTGTGAGAAAGACACCAGGCAGTAAGTTCTCACGTTTTTAGACTCATTCAACTCGTAGTGTCTGTTCAAACAAAGGACAACTCCTGTGCACACCTTCCAGTAATCCCATTTTCTCTGCCCTTTATCTGTTCTTCCTCCACAGCCGCTAAAGTGTGTTCAGTCTACACTTGTGATGCTCGAGGGCAGCAGTGCCCAGCTAGAGGTCTGGTTATCCTGCAAGCCGGGACCTGGGATCCGCCTAGGAGCCACCAGATTGGAATGCGAGCCTGGAGCCTGCGCCCAAGACCGAGACCTGACCGTCGTCATGGCAACGGTGTCGCCAGTACGCCGGAATCGAGTTTAGGGGGTGGAAGGGAAACGCGAGGGCGGAAGTCCCCGCCTCCGGCCTGCCCCGAGGTGGCTGCAGGAGCGCCAAGCGTCGCCATGGCAACAGCGCGGTGCGGCGGCGGGCGGAGGTGGGAAAGGGGGCGGGGAATGCGAATGCGGGTAGCCCCGCCCCCGGCCTGCAGGGCGGTGGCGACGGCAACAGCCCGCACGGATTTGAAACCGTTTGGCCGGGGCCGCTGGCGACGGAAAAGCTTGCATGTAGGGACGCCAGGTTCTTGTTTTTCCGATTCCCCTTCCCCGCCCCCGCCCCCGGGTTCTCGGGTGGAATTCTGCCTGGGCGGGGTAGCACAGGAGGGGCGTCCCCCAGCAGGCCCCGGGCCGGTTCTCCAGGCCCGCGGGGCGCGCGCGGCGTTCGGGGGGCTCGGCGCGGACCTCCGGGTTGCACTGGCAGAGGGAGCTCCAGCCCGGACGCGGGTTCGGCAAGTTCTGAGTCCAGTCTGAGAAACGGACAACGCGACGAGGTCCAGAAGTCGGACCAGAGGATTTGCCGCTGGGGAGAGGAAATCCGTGTGCTGGACAAGCGGGGGAACGGCCTGGGCCTCGCGGGCCTCGCAGGCCTCGCGGGCCGCAGCTGCCCTCCGTGGCCGGGGAAGGCACTCACGGGCAAGGCACACTGGACTTGTCACATTCCTCCCAGAGCTGGGTCCGCGACTCTGGATGTAGGGCGGAACCGGTGTGCCGCTTCCTTTGTGGGAACGATGCTTATCACCGTCTCTTGGGAGGGCCCTGTCCCAAGCATCCAGGTGCTGGGAGCTACGGAGTATTTCTGGGTTTATACAATATATATATATATTTAAGTGTTTAAGAGAACAACTTAAATGAATACGAACAGCTCTTATTCTGATTCCTGTGTAGCATTTTTTTTTTGTGGTCCTTAATAAAGATAAGTAAAAATAAATAGAAAAGCCCAATGATATGACACCTGCCTTCTTCTAGTGGTGCATCAGTGTCCGGGCACAGTGTTCATTCAGGCCCACCTGCCGCTTTCCGTGGGACCCGCGGTCAGTTCCGAACCCTACTGAGCCCCAGCTCCCTCCTCTGGGAAGTGGCTGCTTGATCGTGCCAGTCTCAGGGCGATGACTGCGATGCGTTTGCAAAGCACACACACACAGCATGCCCCTGGCACAATCAGGGAAGGCGCAGTCAAGTCTCTGGTAGCTGTCCACACACCCAGTGGGTAAGCCAGGTGCCCATGCACCTGGAAGACTTTGATGCACTAACGTGCACGTTTCAGGTTTCCTTAATGACCCACCATGTGTTTAAAATACGGTTTGATTGAACAAAATTGATTACACGCACGCCATTTTTCAGGAAGATGTTTGTTGTGTTTGGCAAGGGGCATGATACACTTGGAGTGCAGTGTTTGTTTACAGTTGTGGCCGCTTTTTGTTCCCAAAGCCCTTCAATATTTGTGGCTTGCTCATGCTTTGCTGATTCCTGTGGCAGCTAAGCAACTTGAAAAGGTCCACATAGAAATAGGTTTAAAACAAGACAATGCTGGTGAATTAAATATAAGACACGATCAAATATAGATTATAGCAAGAGTCACCCAATGCACTTCTTTTTTACTTTTGAAGTAATTAATTTGGCTGGTAGGCACACTCTTAAGTCTATATCCAAGATAGAGCTTTATTTTTTTCAGTTCTAATCATTTAAATCTGCAATTCTAATAGTAAAACTGTTTGATTAGCTGGAACTAAGTAGATATATTTATTTATAAGGTGTAATTTGTGTAGCAAGAATTCCTTGAAGGTTTGAAATGGTAAATTAATTTTTTTCTTTTTGCATTTCTTATTTTGATGGAAAATAAAAAAGGGATAAGGAGAAGCAGAGTTTTAGCTTTTATCATATATTACATTGCCTCTTCTTTTTTAAAAAAATGTGTACCCCAGTACTATATGTTATAGCAATTCTGATTGCCTTTCTGATAATAAATTTTTTTCAATATTAGTTGGAGATATTACTGACTTTTAGGTAAATGGCCAAGTGGTTTGATATAATGGATCTGAGAGCTAGGGATTTCAGAATTTTAATCTGAGCTTTGGGCTTAATTTCATGACTTTCGGTGAGTGTTTTAACTTTGAATTTTAGTTTCCTCTGACATTAAACACTGTCATCTCCTGCCTCTGTCAGAGGATTTATTGAGTGATTATTATGAGCCTTTTGCTTTACCCTTAACTGTGAGTACTCTCAGACAAATGTTTGATTGCACTGGCAGGATGTTTAAGCCCGGGAGTACACTTCTAGGCCAGAGCTGTGCTTAAAATTCTGGGTTTATGAGTTTCTTCATCCATTTGAATAGTTGGTTTTCAGCTTTATGATCTGACATCCAGCAGTGGTATCATAACCCCCTGTTACCAAATACATAACTGATATAGTCACAGAGGAGTGCAGTTAGTTATTGCAGGAATGTGAAGGAGAACCAACCAACCAAACAACACCAAGCTGACTAACCAGGCAGAAAAAAAATTTATGTTAACCAAGTTTTGAATTTGAAAATGTGTTTCTTCTGTAATGCAGAATGTATGGTGACCAGTTTTGGTAACTAGAATTAAAAGCATATGCTATTTCTTTTCTAGAAGACCTATTTGGTATTCAGAATGAGATATGGAAAAGAAAAAAAAGTCTAGCTATGCAAAAGTGGGACATTAATTCCTTATATTAACATTCGTTTACCAATTCTTCAGCTTCTAATATGTACCACGCCGTGTGCTATGTATGTACTAAGATGTGTACATCATGGTCTCTGCCTTCTGAGAACATCTCTTAGATGGTAGATTGCATGCAAGTAATATACAGATGTGTAAAAAGTAATAGCATGATAAATTGATAAATGCTACTACACAGATTTGAGCAGCGCACACTGAGAATGGAGTAACAATCTATGATAAGTGGGACAATATTCACTCAGAAGGGACATTTGTAGTATGTTTACCTGATAGAGGGATCAGCTGTGGAAAGGAGGTGGACTCATGTAAGGGCTTTTTGAGTGTTTGAAGAATGGTGAGAAGTTCTTTGTTGGTGAAGTGGCCATTGGTGGGTTGGTGTAGTTAAGCAAAGTATGTGTATGTGTGTGGGTGTAGGGAGGGGTGAGAGATGGGCTTAAAATGCAAAGGGATTTGTAAGGCTAACTTTGAATTAGAAAGTATCCTGTTGTAGCAGGCAGCCAGGAGAAGTTTTTAAAAGTAGTTTTGTACTTAGGAAACCCTCTAGTACGGGTGAGGGTTACAGTAGGGAAAAGTCAAGTTGGCTGTAGGTAGGTGGTTGGAAGGGCTTTCTCTGAGATAGCGGCAGCTAGAATAGAGATACTGGCTGGTTTGAAGTATTTCTGAGTATTTGTTGATATATTGGGTAGGGGGTGAGAAAATGGGAACAGTCAGCAGGGCTGGGTAGTTTGACACAGTGAGGAGGTAGTTGGTAGGTGATGGAGGTGTTGCCATTAGGAGAGAGGAGAGTTCATGCTGCTGATACAGAAGTAATGGAGTGAAGTGTGTGCTCTCTAAGAAGTGGAGAGAATTGCATTTTGGGGTGTTACCATCTGACTATTTTCTTCTATAAATCAGGAAGTAAGATATTTAAAATTGAGCTCAAGGGGAGGCTGGAGTGCTTTATTTAAGGGGCTTTCAGATGTCTGGTAAAAGTTTAAAAGCTGCTTTGTGGAGTAGGAAATAGTAAAAGACTCCTGCAGATTCAGGGAAGATTGGGAGCCATCTGACTACAAGGCAGTGCCATTTTTCTCCAGCCAACCCTTAGTCAGGGGACGAAGGGGGTGTGTGAAGGGATCATAGTCCTGCTGAGTGTAAAGAAAAGATCAAGTGGAATAAGGAGAAAGTTTAAGAGATAAGAGGCTGCGATCAGATGGAAGGGTTTGTGAGATGACAGTGTTGAGAATGGAGAGTAGGAAGTATCAGGCAGTTGGAAGGAGCCTCATAAAATGAGAATTTCTGGATTGAGGTTGAAGAGGTTGGGAAGGTGGGATAGATCTAAGAAACAATTTTCCTTCCTGGGCAAGGTTGGGGGGAGAGAGTTTCAGACTCCACAGAGCGCATGCACATCCTTGACAGAGGATTGGAAACCTTGGCTCACTCTGGACTGTGAGGGAAGTCAGGTCAGCCAGTGAAAGCTAGGGTTTCCTTCCAGAGACAGGGTACAGAGAACTTTCTGTGAAGAGGCTGTTGATAGTAATGATGGTAAATACTAGAAGCTGCTTTAGCAGAGGGAGGACCATCTGTGTAGCAAGAATGACCATGAGGCAGAACAGAGATATTTTTCCCAAATATGTAATTTGTTAATTGAGTAAATGACAATTGGACACCTTATATACTGTAGAGATATGTCCTTACCAAGACATTTCATAACTTAAACATGTTGAGTATAGATGTACAGTATTTTTAACGTAAGGAATTTTGTTAAAACCTACATTTCTGATTTTGGGGATTCTCTTCTTTATATTCAGTGTTTTCCTCACTAATTAGGGAGGAATACAAGGACCAATATTTTAATTTTGGGGGGGTAATTAAAAATTTAAATTTACATAGTTAAAATTAAATTTAAATTTTTTGGGATACAGTTCTGTGCATTTTACGCATGTGTAAAGTACGGTCTTACCACTCCTCCACAGGCAGTATGCCGACCAGTTCCAACACCTAAATCATTTCCTTATGCCGCCTTTTTGTATTCGGATCTTTACCAACTGCTAATTTCTGTGAACCTCTGATCTGTTTTCATACTTTGTCTTTTCTAGAATATCATGCAAATGGATTCATACAGTATGTAGCCTTTTGAAAATGGTTCTTTCACTAAGCGTAGTATGTTCGAAGTTTATTTAGTTAGTTATATCAGTAGTTCATTATTTTTTGTTGCTGGGTACTGTCTCATTCTGCTTTTTACCATAGTTTGTCTACCCATTCCCCAGGTGAGGGACATTGGCTTGTTTCCAGTATTTGGTGATTGCAGAAGAAAAGGCTGCTATAAACCTTACATTCAGGTTTTTGTCTAGATATAGATGTTTCACTTGGGTAAATACCCAAGAGTGGGATTTCTGGGTCATGGTAAAGTATGTTTAACTGTGTAAGAAACTGCTCACCTGGTTTCCAGAGTGGTGTACCGTTCTGCATCCCTACAGGCTGTGCTGGTGAGTTCCTGTTGTTTTGCATCCTTACAGCACTAGGTATTGTTTGCATTTGTAGTTTCAGCTGTCTGTATAGTGATATCTCTTTATGGTTTTAATCTGCATTTCCCTAGTCACGAAAAATGTTGAGCATCTTTTCATGTGCTTGCTTGTCATCTGATTATCTTCTTTGGTAAAGAGACTAATTTTTTGCTGATTATTTTTATTGGATTTTTGTTTTCTTACGGTTTTGAGAGTTCTGTGTATTCCAGATATACGTTCTTTATGAAATACATAATTCATAAATATTTGAGTTTGTGACTTTTCTTTTCAGTTCCTTAACAGAGTCCTTTGCAGAGCAACTGTTTTTTATTTTGATGAGAACCAGTTTATCAAGTTTTTCTTATAGGAGTAGTGCTTTTCATGTTGTATGTAAGAAATCTTTGCCTTTTCCAGGGTCATGAAAATTTTTTCCTATATTTTCTTTTAAAAGTTTTATAGGTTTTTATTTTACACTTAGATCTGTGATTTATTTAGAATTAATTTTTATAGATGCTAATGAGGTGTAGGTTGAGGTTTGTGTAGGGGTTTTTTTTTGTATGTATGTCCAGCTGTTGCAGCATAATTTGTTGTAAAGATATAATTTCTCTGTGAATTGCACCTTTTTCAAAAGTCAGTTGTCCATATTTGACTGGTCAGTTTGTAGACTCTAGTCTGTCCCATTGGTCTATGTGTCTTACCCTTTCTCCAGTACCGCCTTGTCTCGACTGCTATAGCTTTATAGTACATCTTAAAGTTGGGTATTGTGAGTCCTACAACTTTGCTCTTTTTTGTCAGAATTGTTTTTGCAATTCTAGATTCTTTAACTTTGTAAAGTATAAATTTTAGAATCAGCTTGTATATATATACAGAGGGTACTTTTAGGATTTTGATTGGAAATGCATGAAATCTATAGATCAACTTGGGGAGAATTGATATTTGGTGCTAATGAATTTTCTTCTATCTCTTTTATCAGTTTTATAGTTTTCTGCATGCAGATCCTTAATATTTTAGTTTTAAATCTTTTACAGACTGAATTATGGAAGTGGAAAGTGAAGAGGAGAAATGGGAGAAGCTGGATGTGGAATTTGATCACTTTGTGGTAGATATGAAACCCTTCGTTCTAAAATTACCCCATAGGTCAGGTAAGATTATGTTTGAAAATTAGATACTTAAGATTAATTTTTTTCTTTATATTATTTTATCAAACCAGTGAACCATCAAGATGGAAAAAAAGCTGAATTCTTTTAATACCAATTTTCATTTTAAGCTGATGTAGGATTGTTTACTTTAAGCTGGTTAAGGATCAGTAGGACTTTAGTGAGAATGTCCTAGTAAGCCATGGAAAGATTGTGATATCCCTTTTTATGTTTCATGAACTGATCTCTAAAGTTAGCTACAACCGTTTATTCCTGCATCTTTTTTTTTCCCACCATGGGAATGTTTCCTCTTTCAGGAGGAGCCTACTGTCCGCCTCTGTCTGACCATTTTGTTTATAGAAGTGGAAAGGAAGCTATTGGTCTTGTATGCTTTGGGTTGACTGAATAAACTTAAGTATGAATGAGTTTTTGCTGCTTAACTTGTCTCCAGTTTCTGGCCTGTTATCTGTAATTATGAAACGAGAGTGTATCTGTTTCAAGTCAAAGAATTTTTAAATAACTGAAGATATATGGAGCAATGGGAAAGAGGTTAGGGGACCAGGAAGATTCTCTGAGTTATACCGGGCATAAGATTGATTGTAAAGGTATATCTGATTTGGCAGCTTTCAAGTGGAGGGTTTGGAGTGGGGCCAAGAAACTGGCTTTTATTCTAAGTTTCCTAATTTCTCTGAGGTGTCTGAGGGAAACCTATATTCAAAATAAGGAACCAAGTCGATATTAGATATTTGTTCCAGGGAGCTGCACAGGGAGAAGGGAGGGTAGTATATGAATTGTGCCTACTGTGGTCACCCACTGTCCCAGGCCTGCTACTTTTCCCTGTCCACGGTGGCTTGGCAGGGTCTTCCCTCCGAGCTTCTCCCACTGCCCACCTGCCTGTCAGACTGCAACCTCTTCTTTCTTCCTCTGCTAGTCTTCAGAGTGATTGTTTCACATATCACGGCTCATTCATGATTTTTTGAATTAGTATTTAATGATATTTCTATACTGTTGGTCACCTTTTGATATTTACTACCTTTTTTTCCTTTTGTCTGAGATCTGATTAGGAAAAATTTTTATTAAAATCTCCCATTATAAATGTATTTCAAATCCAGCTATTGTCATATTTATCTTCTTTTAAAAATGGGTTTTAGATATAAGAATTAGATTAATTTTAATTTTTGTTTCATGACTCTTTGTCAGTATTAGTACTTCCCTGGCCTTCTCTTATTTAGTTAATTCTTAATTGATGCTTGGGAAATCACACCCCAGTCAGGAATCTAAGCAGACATAACAATTTCTATCTTTTTAATGCTAAATTCTACTTGTGAAAAGGGTTTTCCCATCATTTTAAGTAAAGGAATGAATTAAGTCATACCGAATTGTAGCTATTCCAAAACTATGTAGACTTCAGTTTGCTGTTGGGTGTAGAGAAAATACATAGTTTGGAAAACTGATTACTTAAGTTTATCAGTTTTACTTTTGCACAAAGTATGCCCGATATTTCATGAAGTTTGCTTTGTGGTTATATAATTTTCAAAGGTAAAAATACCAAAGTCCTTTAGAGGCTATCTCTCAAACCTGTGATGATAAATCCGGTATGAGCAAGGTAGGAAATCCAGCTCCAGCAATTTTTGCAGGTAGAACAATAAATGAATGTGACCTTTAGAAACTAAGAGATTAAAGCAGGCTTATGATTTGTGTTAGATATATAATCCTCAAATTGAGTTAGACTGTTAAAAGATTAGTGTCAAAATAGTTTTCATGAGACCTAAAAACAATTCTGTGTCATGGCAAGATAAAGATAGTCAATAAATAGCTCTATATTATATGTGGATTAGACTGTGCTATATTTTTAAGGTAGTTTTTAAAAGGATAATTATTTAAAAAAATTACATGTAAATAGCCTTCAATTATTTTTAGAGAGGTTAAAAGAAAACCCTAAGTAAATCAACTATAAATCCCTGAATATTACCAGCTTTAGTAAATAAAACATTTGAGATTTAATTTTAGATTAACTTTAAAATGCTTAAATAAATAAGACTGCCTTTTATCTCTTTCTTGGTTTGTATAATGAGAATTATAGAAAGATTTTTCAAAACAATTAAAATTATTTTAAAGATGTTTTTACAGCAAATTTTTTATGTCATCACTTTGACAGTAAGGCAGAGATTTTATTTCTGAGTAAATTTCTTTGCGTTTGTCTTGCCTGATTAACTCTAGACCGGGGTTGGCAAATTGTAGCCTCTGGGCCAAAGCCAGCCTGCTGCCTTTTTGGTAAAGTTTTATTAGAAAACAGCCATGCCCCTTTGTTGGCACGTGGTGGTGGCTGATTTCATGCTCGAGTGGCAGAGCGGAGCAGTTATGCCAGAGTTCATTGGCCTGCAGAGCCTACAGTGTTTACTGTGAGTCCCTTACAGAGTAAGTTTGCCGTCTGCTCTCTAGACAAAAGCAGATTTATGTAGTCTTTTATTTAATGTTTATTTACTGAGAAATTGTGTCCTTATAGTTTTTATGTATTTCTAGAACGGCAGAGGTGTGCCCTTTGGATTAGAAAGCTGTGTGAGCCTTCAGGAACAGGTACAGGAGTAGTGGGCAGGAAGAATCGGAACTTGTATGCAAAGCTGTTATTGCATATGCTCAAGCGAGGAGTGATTGAAGGCCCTTTTACACACCGACCTGAACCAGGAACACTAAAAACTTTACCCTCGTACATGGTAGGTGTCATCAACCCAAAGATGTACTAGTTTAGTTTCTTTAAAATGGTCTATTTAGCATCCCTTTGTGGGGATGGTCATTTGGGTAAGTTATAAGTCCTAGATAATATATGAGTTAAAACTAATGTTTTTTTTCTCTCTGATTCAATTTTTTTCTACTTTGAACAGAAATTAGATATTGGTTGGTAAGGTGCTTATACTTACTGATTTAGTCATCCCACAGTATTCTACAATATTTCTAAAAAATTTAAAGTGCATTTTAAATTTGAGCCTTAATTTTCCCTGTTTATAAAAATATTTTATGTATGCCTGTAAATTTGTTATTAAATCCTTTTTATGGGGTTGGATTGAGTGACTTTTAAAGTTTCTTTCTACTCTTTTTTTTTCTTTTCTTTTCTTTTTTTTTTTCTTTTTGCATTTTTCTGAAGCTGGCAACAGGGAGAGACAGTCAGACAGACTCCCGCATGCGCCCGACCGGGATCCACCCGGCACACCCACCAGGGGTGATGCTCTGCCCACCAGGGGGCGATGCTCTGCCCATCCTGGGCGTCGCCATGTTGCGACCAGAGCCACTCTAGCGCCTGGGGCAGAGGCCACAGAGCCATCCCCAGCGCCCGGGCCATCTTTGCTCCAATGGAGCCTTGGCTGCGGGAGGGGAAGAGAGAGACAGAGAGGAAGGCGTGGCGGAGGGGTGGAGAAGCAAATGGGCGCTTCTCCTGTGTGCCCTGGCCGGGAATCGAACCCGGGTCCTCCACACGCTAGGCCGACGCTCTACCGCTGAGCCAACGGGCCAGGGCTCTACTCTTAATAAAATGACAGTAGTAGGTTGGAGTTTAGAAGTGATTTCCTGTACTTTATTTAATTTCATTATCAAAATCAGGTTTGTTAAAAGGCAGTTATAATTATACTTGGTTGGTGAATTGTTGACTGTATGATGGCTTGGTTTGTATGATGTTTGATACTTGAGAAATCTGATTTGAGTTCTAGGTATTGGTAGTTGCTGTTAGGATACATTAAAAAAATAAACTGAAGAATTCTTGTATAATGATGTATTTTAAGATTTTTTTTTTAGTATTTTATCAGTTAAACCAAAAATTTATTCAAGAGGCGTGCTGCACAATTAGACTATAATATCTACATATTGTCCATGGGAGAATGCCAATCGTGTGTTAAAGTAGAACTGTACATTTTGCCTAAAATCAGTAAGTCTTTGAGATAGTAGTTACTTGACTTGATATTTAATTAAACATTGAAGTGACTATCTCACTTAAAAAGAAATTATTGTGCATGTTCGATTTGGGCTAGAGGGTTGTGTTTCACACCTCCCTAGAGAGCAGCCCCCTTGAGGATTTTTGTGTGTGATTGAGGGAAATGTTGGAGAAGTATCCACTTAATGCAGAATTTTCTTCAGAAATGTATCCCAAAGCCTGGCTCACTTTAAAGAGAAAAAATGGGCTCATGTCATTCTCCTTAATGACTAAATATAGAATATTCTCTGAAACACATTCAGATGTTAAGTTATGAGTATACTGTATTCTGTTTTCCATTCACACTCAATTTCATAAACTCGTAGGGAGGCTCTATTTTAGAGATAATAATGAGAAGGCCTGGAGGCTGCCTTGGAATGTCCCGCTCAGCTGTGGCACAGCCAGCACTAAATCCCAGGGCTTCAACCCTGCTCTTCTCATCGTATATAGGGATTCCTGATTTTTATTTATTGCGCTTTCTCTGCCCACTGATTTTTTTGGAGAGGGGCTGCAGAGTAATGATTATAGAAAGAAATAAGAGAGCGCATGATTTAAAAAGAACTTTCCATTTATGTTTACCTGATATTCCTTTTGTAATACAAATAATTATCAGATTTATCTGTTATGCAATTTTGTCATTTATGAGTTTTCTTTTATAGCAGAGCACAACTAAAATGTAAATGTAATTCATTTTATGTAATTTAATATTTCTTAATTGTGGATTGACTGATACATTTTATGTATGTTTTTGTAGTTTAATTTGAGTATTTGATAGGTTACCAAAGTTTAAACTTGATGGAAATCTTAACTAATTATTTAATCATAGTACATTTTGAAAGAATAATTTTTCTAATTTTAAAAAATCAGTCCATCTATTTTGATGAACCAAATCCGGCACGAGTGAAAGGTTCGAGCCCAGAAGAATTACCAGACTGGGTGATGGGTGAGCTGGGGACAAGTGAGCACCCGCTAGGGGAGGTGTGGAGGCTTTCTTCTGGGGACACTTACTCTCCGGTGCAGTCGCCACCTGATGGCCACAGGTACGCTGTGACAATGTAATTTCACATGTGTTGGGTCATTTAGCCTGTCTTTGGAACTGATTCATACATTTCCTTTTCCTTTTTTTATTGGTAAGTAGTTGGTTTACTTTATATTTTTGTTAAAGTTGAGGTCTGTGAAGAGATATTGGGAAGGTAAAATGCCAGTTTTGGTTTTAAATTTGTTATATTTTTAACCACTTTTTGAATATCTAATATATTTACTTACATTCCATTGCTTGGAAAGTGTTTCCTGAGACTCTTTAAATAATGCAGTTCTCTGTGTACCTTTATGACAAGCATGAATTAAGAATATTATCAATGACTGCAACATCTTACATATCCATCTTAAAGCTTATATTTGAATTTATCTTCTTTTCCCCTCATTGAACAATATTTGTTTTGATTTAATAAAGTAATGAATATAAACATAAACCTCATTAAACTGTGCTTTCTTACTAGAGTATTAAGCTTAAGTAGGATTTTTAGTGCAAACAAAAGTTAACTTCTAAGTTTTCAAAATACACAAAAAGATGATTATTGTTGTAGTATAACTTTTGGCCTTTAGGAGGGATAGACTTGATTTGGGCTTTTATCAGATTTTGAGTTTTACCTTTGGCATTGTTCTCTAAAGTGTTAAAATATTGGACAGTGTCCGTCAACATGCACCATACTTCATACTTCACTCCTCACCATTCTCTTGGTAATTTTAGTTTTTGGAATTTGATTTGGTTAACAATATAATCTTTCTTTTCTACTACATGTTCTTTGGTTTATTACTTAATCATATATAGAAATGTTATTAGTAATTTGAAACGTTTTTATAGTTTGATATAGTCTGGTTATGTTTTTCAGACCTTAAGTATCATGTTGGGAAAGAACAGATACACAAAGCAGAAAATCCAGTCCATATGAATGTTTTTGATTAGGGGAAATAAAGTGGAGAGGCAAAAAGGAAGAGGTGATATAATTAAGGACATGTTCAGAAGAATAAAAAGAAATGAATAGATAAGTCTATAGGAGGTGGTGTAAAATGCTTGTTTTTGTATTCATAGGAGATTTAAAAATAGGAGAGGTGTAATTATGGCATTTTTGTTAGCCAATAAGCAGGTAAAAGAAGGTGTAAAAAGACTGTGATGTACCATATTTCCCCATGTATGAGATGCACATTTTTTCAAAAAATTTGGGTTTTAAAAACCGGGTGCGTATTACACAATAGTTCTAGACTTTTTTACTTGCATTTCCGGCTTTTTCGCACTTGTTTTTGCGCTCATTGTTGAAGACAGTGATTCGTCATCAGACACAGAAGAGGACAAGCTAATGGATGGAAGTTTTGATAGTGATGAGGAGTTGTATGAATTTTATGTTGAATAAAACATGAGTTCAATAACTTTATGTAATTTTTTTTTTCAAATTTTGGGCCCCAAAATTAAGGTGTGCCTTATAGATGGGAGCGTCTTATACATGGGGAAATACGGTACATACAAAGAAAAATACAGTTCTTGGTTTGGCTGTGAAATGCACCAAAAGGTTTGTTGAGTGTTTGACTAAATGCTAGGCTCCTTTCGGGTGTGATGAATATTGAGATTATAGTATAAAGGTGAACTAAAGGAGTTTCCTATGTCTTGGAGTTTTCCAGAGGTTGGAAATTGGTGATCTTCCTTGACCAAATGAATCATTTGTATAGATTTGTTTTGCTTGACTTATATAACATCTTTAAATGTTTTTTAATGAATTGTCAAAATGAACAATTAGAGAATTTTGTATAAAAACCTATATTTCTGGCTTATTTTAAAAAATGGAGGCCTAGCACCCTCTCTGGATAGCTTGGTTGGTTAGAGTGTCATCCCAGTATGCAAAAGTTGTCCCCGGTTAGGGCACTTGTAGGAACAGATTAATGTTTCTGTCTTACTCTCACTCTCTTCCTATCTCTCTAAAATCAATCAATAAATTAAAAAAAAGTGGAGACCCAGCAATCTTTTGCAAGACAGCCGTTTGTTGGAGATAAGTACTGCTTGGTCACTCCCCCAGTGCAGTGTGCTCCACTATGTCCTGCTGCTCTCTGACTCTGCCTTCCAGGTCAATTGCACTTCGTAGTGAGCTGTTTTTTAAAGCAGGGTTAAGAGAAAGTAAAGTATTTGTTTTTCATTTTTATATTCTATCAAAAGTAGAAAGAAGAAAGATAAATAAAAGGGATCACATGATTCAAGAAAAGGGAGAGACTGTGTCTTAGTAGAAGTGAAGAATGTCCGGTAGCATCATCACCCACTTGTTACGTGTTTAGTCTGAGAGACGTTTGATCTATAGCCGTTGTAGGTGAATAGGGAAGAGAGATAATAAGTACATGGGTAATTTCTGTGCCATGATTTTGTGTAGCTGTAGAAGTAGTCATGAAGACTGAGGTTTGTATGAGTAGGATTCAGGATAGGAAACAGATGAGATTTCCAGTTTTCTTTCTCATGACAGAGGGTCAAGTTTGAGAAAACAGAATGGTTTTCAAATATTAGTGATTTTTTTTCTGGAAAATCATAGTAAAATCTCCACAAGTTTAACAAATTATTTTTATTTGTTGTTTCGCTGTAATAAAATAGCATTTTAATGGAAATTACTTGAGTGTGAGGCTTTAGTTATCACTTATATAATAAGCAATTAATGGGAAAAGCAGACCTCATAGCTTCAGATCTCATAACTTCATCAAGCCTTCCCTGACATTTCCAGTCTGTGTAGGTGACTCTTTTCACCAAAGTGTTCTGTGTTCTTTGTTGCACTCACCACATGTGCAGAGGTTCAATTTCTTTTTTTTTTTTTTTTTTCTGAAGCTGGAAACAGGGAGAGACAGTCTGACAGACTCCCGCATGCGCCCGACCGGGATCCACCCGGCATGCCCACCAGGGGCGACGCTCTGCCCACCAGGGGGCGATGCTCTGCCCATCCTGGGCGTCGCCATGTTGCGACCAGGGCCACTCTAGCGCCTGAGGCAGAGGCCACAGAGCCATCCCCAGCGCCTGGGCCATTTTTGCTCCAATGGAGCCTTGGCTGCGGGAGGGGAAGAGAGAGACAGAGAGGAAAGTGCGGCGGAGGGGTGGAGAAGCAAATGGGCGCTTCTCCTGTGTGCCCTGGCCGGGAATCGAACCCGGGTCCTCCGCACGCTAGGCCGACGCTCTACCGCTGAGCCAACCGGCCAGGGCTCCATTTCTTTTTTTTATGGTGACAGAGACAAAGAGAGGGACAGATAGGAACAGACAGACAGGAAGGGAGAGAGATGAGAAGCATCAATTCTTCATGGCGGCACCTCAGTTGTTCACTGATTGCTCTATCATACATGCCTTGACCGGGGGGCTACAGCAGACTGAGTGACCCCTTGCTCAAGCCAGCAACCTTGGGTTCAAGCTGGTGAGCCTTGCTCAAACCAGATGAGCCCACGTTCAAGTCGATAACCTTGGGGTTTTGAATCTGGGTCCTCCGCATCCCAGTTCGATGCTCTATCCACTGCAGTATCTCCTGGTCAGGCCAGAGGTTCTGTTTCTGTGCCTTTTTACTAGATTGTAAATTTCATGAGGCAAGAACTATGATTTTCCTGTTTGCACTATATTTTCAGTGGCTAGCACTATGCAGGAATCTGGTAGGAACTCTATAGGCATGTATATTTGGTAAGCCCATGGAGAATGGCACACAGAGATTGAGGGAAAGATCAAATTAAGAAGATTTAGAGAAGTATGGTCGTACAATCTGGAGATGCCCTTCACACACCAAGGAATGCAGACACAATGAAGGAGCTGGAAGGGACACTTAAATATCTGTCTAGTCAGGTGTTAGCATGCCAGTAAGGTCAAAGGCCAGTTAGGCTGTAGAAACAAAACATTACAGTGCATCTTTTTGTGTACATTTCTCAATTAATTTAACAGATATTAGAAATTTTATTTACTAAATTGAAGGCATTTAGAAACTAAACTAACATTTAGTTTAGCTAAAGGCAATAAAATTGATCATAAGGCCAAACATAAACTGTGAGTTCAGATGAGTGGTAGTCAAGTCCAGTGATGGTCTGCCTTGCTGTTTCTATTCCAGAGTGGCTCCTCTCCCCAGAGTGGTCGCACTGTGCTAATGAAAAAGTATCTGCTAGTGTTGACCTAATACCTCTAATCAGTTCAGCAAGAAATTGTTTTAAAAAGTTTAAGAGACTTATAATATTTGACACATGTATATTTTTATAGTGAATAATTTATTGTTGCTTAGAACTGAAGTTTAAGGCTGCCTCATAAATTTTACAACCACTTCAACTTGTCCTTTGAAAAACCTCTTTAATCTTAAAAGATTTCCCCCCTTAGTGTTCCTTTTTTGATCACTTTATAAAATCCTGCTTTACTTAGACCTTTTTGTATGTGAAGGATTTCTAATGGCATTTTAGATTATGCTGTTTGTGTCCCAGCCTTTGTATATTATTAAAGATGCAGGGTCCTTTTGAAGCCTCTTTGTGAGGACTCCCTATTCAGCAGAGACAGCACCTTTCCTTTACCTTTCTTCTTCCTGTGGGTGCGGTGTGTAGCCTGCTTTTGAACTCCTTAGAAGTATTACGAGGTTATATGCTATCAGGCTTATTATTGTGCTTTCTTTTTTCCACCAAATATACATTATACAGGGGTAAACTTAGCGTTTCACATCAGACAGCTTCAGCACTTGGCTAGGTCCGCCCTGCTTTTATTCTCTGCTTTCTTTTCTTTCTCATGGTTCTTGGTTTAAGGTTACGCTTTTAGCCATGATTTCTTTTAGGAAAACCACTTTCCAGATTGCATTGCCATTTTATGAGATCTCTTATTGTATTTTCATGTCAAAAATCTGCTTATTTTCTTCACAGGATATATATATGTATCCTTCAGATGCCTACTGTTGAGATCTTGTGAAGACCTTGATTATCTTTGTAGTTGACACATTTTCAGATGACTGGCCCCATAACCCTCCTGGGTGTTCACAGTTATATGTAATCCTCCCCTTGAGTGTGGGCAGGACCTGTGACTTGCTTCTAGTAGAATATGGCAGTGGTGCTGGGATGCCACTTCCATGATTACATCATAATGTGTAAGACTGTCCTGCTATCAGACTGGCTGTAGAGCCTTGCTGTCTTTTCCCTGCTGGCTTTGAAGAAGTGAGCTGCCTGGAAGTCTATGGCTAGAAGGGCACTGAAGGCTGCTGACAACACGCTATCGGGAAAAGTGGAGCCTCCCCTCGCTGAGCCGGCGGGTGAGAACGCAGCTCTGCTCAAACCCTGATGGCAGGCAGAATGCGCCTGCACTCTGGCCCGCAGAAACTCATGAGAAAATGTGTGTATGTTTAAAGCTGTTCAGTTTGTGGAGATCTGCTGTGCAGCAGTGGATGACTAATAGAGATTTTATCCTCATTTTAGAAAAGTATACAATCTATAGGCAATATGTACATGCTTGTCATGGAAACCTCAGTGTAGAACTACGTAGAGTAAAAAAAATGGAAGTCCTTCACTCTGTGTCCTCCTTATTCCATTATCCTCCCAAGAGGTAATAGTCATCAACAATTTGGTGTTTATCACTCTACGGTAGACACATACATTCCCACATGTATAATTAAAACTTACACATTGACTTACACTAGATGTACTGTTCTGAGACTTGTTCTTTTATTACTTAGCTGTGTCTTAAACCTGTGTCATCTTTTTAATTGCAGATAATAGCCCATAGTGTGGACTTACTGTAATTGAACTTGTGTATGTTGCTCAGCTCTTACCTGTTGTACAGAATGCCTTCATAGAGTGTTAACATCCTGTTACATATACCACTATGTCCCTGCATGTGTTCTGGGCCATTATTGATTTCCAGAAAATGAATTGCTATTTCAGTAGCTTGGCACATTAACAAATTTAATAGATGAGCTGTTAGTGGGATTATTGGTAGGTTCAACATCTTGTGCAGTGGTAGCAAATCTATATGGGCTAGTTGGAAGGGTCTCTAAGATATAGGAAGTCAAAAGAAGTACATAAAAATATAGTAAGCTTCTATTTGTGTGTGTATGTATATTTTAAAGAGGACATGTGGGTACCTATGTGTATATGTGCATGGAAGATTTCTGGGTGGCATGTACAAAACTGTTTTACCTTTAGGGAGTGAGACTACTCTGGAAGAAAAGTTAAAGACTTTTTTTTTTGTACATGTGTCTGTTGTTATTAATAATCACATACTCATTTTTTGATCTTTAACAGTCAATTTACCCTCCAAAATACCATCTTGGTTGGGCATTCTCATAGAGTTAATTTTAGTGATGCACATGAATACTTTTACTATATATACAAATACACAGATTTAAATGTAAGAATGAAATTTTTCTAATAAATATCTAAATATTTATGTATATCACCTGTATTTCTAATCTGTTAAAACAGAAATCACGTGGTACAAATTGTACCATGATGGTGCACCTGCTGTGTGCTAGATGCCATTCAGGGAGCTTTTATATGTTATCTGACTACATCTTCTCTACAATTGCGTGAGGCTGACATGATGACTCTATATGTTTCTAGACAGGTAGCAGCTTTGGAAAGGTCAAGCACCTTTCCCAGTGGTGGATCCAGGTCTTGATGATTTCAGACCCCATGTTTGTCCTGCATGCCATGTAGGCATGAGTACTCTATGTAGCAAGTAGGGA
The DNA here is from genome assembly GCF_036850995.1 of Saccopteryx leptura. Taxonomy (NCBI): domain Eukaryota; kingdom Metazoa; phylum Chordata; class Mammalia; order Chiroptera; family Emballonuridae; genus Saccopteryx; species Saccopteryx leptura. The sequence continues at coordinate 165,406,197 of NC_089507.1, forward strand.
AATTTCACTTTAGTCCATTTCTTTCCCCACTTGAGCTACATCAGCAATCCTGAGCGATGGTGCCTTTGTTCTTGGTTGTTTCCAGGTTGAGTTGAAATGAGGCAGTTTGCCTTTGTTCACATCTTACTTCTGACACTTGGCAACCGTGTGTCCTCAGGCAAGTTAGTTATTTCTCTAAAGCCCAGTTTCGTCTTTTGTAAAATGGCACTAGAGAGTCTTTGTCATGGCACCTGTGAAAGTGTTAGCTGCTGCTACCGCTGTCCATCATCACTGGTGCGGCGAGGGTTGTTTTAACCATTCACACAGGGGCTTGCATGCCTGCTTGGTTAGGTTGTTTGTCCGGTCTTCTGCTCTCTAATTATGTAATTATATAATCCTTCCAAAGGGCATGATCTTAAAATCCACTGGTCATTAATGATTTTGAGTTACTAAAAATCTTTTTGTGTTTCTGAGAAAAATAAATAAATGACTAAGCAAAAAGGTTTGACTATAAGTATGAATCCTGCACACTCTCAGAGTAAAGAGTGGTAATAGTATTTTAGAAGAGACTTTGAAGGACTCTTTGTTTAGATAATTCAACAAATCTCTTTTTCCAAAATAGACAAAATACAGTGTGGATGGCTTTTTTTTTTTTTTTTTTTGCATTTTGCCACCTTATGTATTAGAAGCTGCCTAAGGAGTATTTAGACTTCAGTTCATGTCATCTCTCTGTTTTCTTTTCATGCCTTTTCCCAAAGACAGACACAAACTAATACCATATTTTTGTTCCATAAGACGCACTCCCCCCCCCCCCAAAGTGGAGGGGAAAATGCCTATGCACCTTATGGAGCGAAAAATATGGTATTTTATTAAATATTTTAACACGCCATTTGGCTCAGAATATTTTTTTTCTTATTTTCCTCCTTAAAACCCTAGGTATGTCTTATGATCAGGTGCGTCCTATGGAGCGAAAAATATGGTAGGTTGTATTCTTGTCTTAAAATTTTGTGAAAAATGTTTTGAAGCTTCTTTTTAATGGCTTGTAATTATTTCTGTGACTTTTTAGTCCAATATGATGTGGTCTGGTCGCTTATCACCACAGTGCAGTTAGGTTCTGGGATAGGGAAAGATGAAAAAGAAACATTTAATACCACTTATTTATGTATTTATTTTAATGACTTTATTGGAGTGACATTGGTTAGTAGTCACATAGGTTTCAGTAGTCCAGGTCTATAATGCACCATCTATCTGTACACTGCGTTGTGTTCACCCCCACGTCAAGTCTCCGTCCATCACCATTTATCCCCCTTTGCCCTCTTCTGCCACCCACCACCACCGGCCACTTGTTATTTTTACTTGAAACTAAGATTCATGAGTTAGGATACGGTGAAGAGGAGTAAAGTCGAGTCAACCCCGACCTTTAAACAGTGCTTTGCAGTGGAAGAAACATATTAATTCTGCTTATTATAGAGGACATTGTTGATGAAAAAAGAAGGAATTAGTTTGGATTTATTTAGATACCTTTTTATAAAGAGATACCATCCAGATGACTTAAAAATTCTAGGAGTATGCAACAGAGTTATTATTATTTTTCTATATTACTTTTATCATATTAGATATAGGTTAACTTTATATAAATTAAAATTTTATATTTTAATTTATGTTGTGGCCTCCAAATAATAAATGTGTTCATACCTATAAGAAAGGATTTGGAGAATATCCTATTTTATTATTTTATTTTTTTTAATTATTCTATTTTAAATGATTATCGAGGACTATCATTTTTGTATCTTGCTTTAATGAGATCTTTCCATGGGTTATTTGATGCCAGATTTTAGTTTGAAATGAGGAGTCAATTATAGTCCTACCCTTATGGAAAATATGATTTGCTTTACAATGATCTCTTTATATTGTGGTTTTCCAGGAATGAATAATGGCAAGAAGCTAGGACTATATGTCCTTAAAAAATGTCTCCCAGTATAGCTAGTGTTTCCTTTCTTGTGCAGTTTAATAACATGGCCAGCAGATGGTGCCCAAGTATAATGAAAAGGTGCTTGTGATTATGTTGATTTATGTGAAAAAACATTTTCACTTTAAAAATATTGATTTCAATTTTAGTCGGGATACTCAAAAAACCACAATAGGATATTTCGACCTTGTTAAATTCCATTTTTATGTATAAATAACACTTAACAGTATAAATAGCTCCTGCTCATAATTTGTCAGGAAGAATTTATGGGGGAGTTGATCAATACCTTTCCTTCCTAGGGATTCTTTATGGACATTGGCTTAAATTAATATGGTTAGGATTATACATTGGAAAATTTTCTTAAGTATTATTCACAAAAGGTACATTCGTTTTATTTAAGAATAGCCCTGTTGTTTGGGCAAAGACATTCATTCCACAGCAGCACGGTCCAATAGAACTTCCAGCGACGGTGGGAATGTTCTATAGTGCTGTCTAATACAGTCACCACTATTCACATATGACTCTTGAGTATCTGAAATGTGGCTAGTGTGACTTAGAAACTTAATTAATTAATTATTTTATTCAATTTATTGAGGTGACAGTGGTTATATAGGTTTAAAGTGTACATATCTATGACACATCATCTTTAGATTGCGTTGTGTTCACCACCCAGTCATTTCTCCTTTCGTCACCATATATTTGACGCCCTTTCTCTCTTTTTCCTCACTAAAACTTAATTAATTTAAATAGCTCTAGGTCCCTGGTCAGCAAACTGCAGCTGGCGAGCCACATGTGGCTCTTTGGCCCCTTGAGTGTGGCTCTTCCACAAAATACATCATGCGGGTGCTACCTCGATAAGGAATGTACCTGCCTATATAGTTTAAGTTTAAAAAATTTGGCTCTCAAAAGGAATTTTAATCGTTGTACTGTTGATATTTGGCTCTGTTGAATAATGAGTTTGCCGACCACTGCCCTAGGTGATCAGTGGCTCCCTTACTGGACTTAGAGCTCTAGACATGGGTCTTCTGATGGGCCATTGCAAAACCTGACCTGCTAGATGAGGAGCTGCTGGCTAGGTGGGGAAGTGGAGCGGGGATAGGGACTAGGAGTTGGGTATTGGTGCACATAAACTGCTTCTGCCCCCGGGGACACCTTTGTTCTGTGTTGATGTGCAATATGTGGTTATCTCCCTCTTCAATGATGATCACTTGTGGTCAACTTCTAGTTGCTCCTCTATTGGTCAGTCTCCAGTTTCAGAGGAGCTCTACCTAACAAGTCTTTAAAAAAAAAAAGATAAAACTTAATCATTTATTTTATATTAAGAAAAATAATCATTTTTATAATTTTGTTTGTGTAGAACACTTAGTATGGAATTTGATATTTTTGATATAATGGATACCTATTAGGTAGACACTTAACCTTGAGCTGTAGAAATAACACTGCTATGTAAATGAGGAATGGAAACTGTTTCTTAGGGTAACAATAAAACAATTTACACTCATAAAAGCACTTAACTACTCATTAATTTTCAATGTTAAATGCTAATTATTGTTCCTTTTTTGAGTTTTCTATTTTATTTTTTATGTTTTTTTCTTTTTATTGAATTTACTGTGGTGATACTGGTTAACAAAATTATACAGATTTCATGTGCATGATTCTACAACACATCATCTGTACACTGTACAAGGCAAGGCCAAGTGGAAAAAACTTGTAACTGAGATGGAATCACTTTGAAAATAATGGCCTTGCATTTCTTTTTGGCTTTTTTTCACTCAGTGAGTCATATTTTTGATAAACTTGCTCACTTTTTCTTGTAAAAACAGTTTTAATGAGTGGGATTTTGTAATAGCATCTTTTTATTTCACAAGCAATTTTCTTTTTGTGAATTCATAATACAGAACAGTTTTGATTGTCCTAATAAACAAAAAAGGATAACAGCTCATAAGTGTATTGTAAAACTTAATTTTAAGGGAGTTAAAATACTTTCTGAGTGTCATACTGTTAAACCAGAGGTAAATTAATAAATGTTGATTTAAATGTGTGACTTTTGAGGGTGTTTTTTATTTTAATTTTTATAATCAAATTTGTTATTTTAAAGGAAGAAATGGGAAAAATATGAAGCCCTAAAATGTTTCTGAATCTCTGGTCATTTTTTAGTTTTGTCAAGCTCATCTTTTTTTCATTTAGTTTTTTTCTTTTTATTCCTAATAAAGTTCCCTTTGAAAAATTAAAATAAATTATGTTGTGGATCATTGGGAGTTACTTTCATTTTCTTATTTTCAGTATTATTTGACACTTTCCTGTGTTGTTCTTTATTGCTATTTATTTTTATTTTCCACACATATTTCTGCAGATGGCATATTACCTGCTTTTCAGATGAATGCAAAGACATGAAATAGAAAGTTAGCTCTCATTTTAATTTTTTGATAATTTCTAATGCAGTTGTATTATTCAAAATGTTTTATACCTGTGAAACATAGTATACATGTAAAATGTGTATGAAAGTTCACAGATACAGTTTAAAGAACAATTATAAACATCATTTCCTTTTAACACAGCCAAGAAAAAGCATATTACAATATTCTAGGAGCCTTTGGTGTCCTTACCCTGTTGTCTCTACTTCCCTTCTCCTGAGAGGACCACTGTCTTGTATTTTGTGTTGATCACTTTTTGTTTTTTGGGTGTTTTTAAACTTTATATAAATTAAATGATACCATATATGTTATTTTGATACTTCTTTCATATTTTTCAGATTTATACATGTTAATGGATGTAGGTGTAGTTTTTTCTTTGTTTTGTCATAAACTTTTAAAATCAGTGTACAATATGTTTACATTAAGACATTCAAATCTTAGGTGTAAAGCTTGAAAATGTAGGGGAAATGCTATATGACAATGCATTTGGTAGTTTATTGGCTATGACACCAAAAGCACACATAACAAAATAAAAGATAGATAAACTGGACTACATCAAAATGAAAAGCTTTTATTCATCAAATAACAGTCAGCAGAGTGAAAAGGCAACCCATGAAACGGGAGGAAATATTTGCAAAGCATGTCTGTGCAAAAAGGTTGCTAGCCAGAACATATAAAGAGTTCTACAACTCAACAGCAAAACTAACAACCCAATTGATAAATGGACACAGGACTTGAATAGACATTTCTCTAAAGAAGATTCGCAAATAACCTATAAGCACATGAAAAGGTGCTAAAAAACAACACTGCTCATTCTGGAAATGCAAATCAAAACCATAATGAGATACCACCTGTTAGAATGGCAACTTTTAAAACAAAAGGACAAAGACTTGACTTTGAAGAGGGGTGAACACACAATTTTGTGTACAGAGATATGTTGTAGAATTGGGTACCTGAAACCTGTATAATTATGTGAACCAATGTCACCCCAGTAAATCCAATTAAAAAATAAACTCTTAACCTAAACAAATAAATAAACACCTAGAAAATGTGTTGGCAAGGATGTGGAGAAACTGGAACCCTTGTGCACTGTTGGTGGGAATGTAAAATGCCATAGCTACCATGAAAAATAGTCCCTCAAAAAAATTAAAAATAGAGTTACTGTATGATCTAGCTGTTCCACTTCTGGGTATGTATCCAAAAAAATTGGGAACAAATACTAGAACAGATATGTGTACACCCCTGTTCTAACATTTTTCATAATGGCCAAAAGGTGAAATCATCCCAAATGTCCATCAATGGAGAATAGATAAACAAAACACACTGTGTTACATACATGCAATGGAATATTATTGAGCCTTAAAAAGGGAGGACATTCTGACACATGTACAGCATGGATGAACCTTGAAGATACTGTGCTAAGGAAAATGAGCCAGTCACAAAAAGAGAAATACTGTAATACTGCACTTACATGAGGTGCCTAGAGTAGTCAAATCCATAGAAAGTAGAATGGTGGTTGCCAAGGGCTGGAGGCTAAGGGAAATTAATTGTTAAAAGGGTACAAAGGTTTAGTTTAAGAAGATGGAAAAGTTCTAGAAATGAATGGCGGTGATGATTACACAACAATATGAATGTACTTAAAACCACTGAACTGTCTATTAAAAATAGTTAAGGTGGTAAGTTTTATTTATGTTAGGTGTATTTTGTCACAACTAAAACAAGAGAAAGAAAGCACAAATTAGCAATATCAGGAATGAATGAAAGAGGAGGCCCCATACAGCTCCTGCAGATGTTAAGAATATAAGAAAATATGTATAAATGACTTTATACCAGTGAAAACTTTGAAATTGACATGTTTCAAAAGTCAACAAAAATTGATACTGACTCAAGAAAAAATGGGAACTCTTAGTGGCCCTATATCAAAGAAATTTAATTTATAATTAACCACCTCACCAATAAATCTCTAAGCTCAGATGACTTTCTTGGTGAATTTATCAGGCTTGTATGGAAGAACATTTTATCATCCCACATGACTTTTTTCCAAGAAATAGAGAAAGAGGGAATGCTTCCCAACTCATTTTAAGTCAGTATTTTTTTGTTTGTTTCCAGAAGAAGACAGAGACATTACAAGAACACAAAACTATGTACCAATATTTCCTCATGTACATAGACTTAAAAATTTGTAATTAGCATATTGTATCCAGAAAATATAAAAAGCTTATTATATCATGACTAGATAGCCTTAGCCCAGGAGTAAGAATTTGAAAATCTATTTTATTATATAAATAAGAAAAATAATACAGTCATCTCAATAGATGCAGAAAAAAATATTTCACAAAATGCAACATCCAGCCCTGGCTGGTTGACTCAATGGTAGAACGTTGGCCTGGCGTGTGGATGTCCTGGGTTTGATTCCTGGTCAGGACACATAGGAGAAGTGCCCATCTGCTTCTCCACCCCTCCTCCCTCTTGTCTTTCTCTCTCTCTCCCTCCCTCCCTCCTGCAGCCATAGCTTGATTGGAGCAGATTGGCCCCAGGCCCTGAGGATGGCTCCATGGCCCCTGCCTCAGGTGCTAAGAAGAGATTGGTTGCTGAGGAAAAGAGAGCAGTGCCCCTTAGTGGGCTTGCCAGGTGGATCTCGGTTGGGACACATATGGGGGTCTGTCTCTGCCTCTTCTCCTCTCAATGAATAAAAAAAAATTTCAACACATTCACTTTGATAGAAGCTCTCAGCAAGTTATGAATAGACAGGAATGTCCTCAGCCTGATCTCAGTTATTCTTAAAAAACAAAGCAATTATAAAAAAAGAGAAAGAGGTTCTGATTTGTAGAATTAAAGCTTCAGTAATAAAAGTAGCAGCATTGGTGAAAGGATTGATAGATTCATGAAATAGAATGGGGAGTCTAGAAATAGGTTTCCATTGATTTTTCACAAAGATGGCAATGGGATTAAATGAAGAAAGGTAGATCTTTTCATCAAATTAATGTTGGAACAACTGAACATCCACATGGGAAAAAACTGAAGTGGGTTACAGACCTAAATGAAAATGCTAAGAACTATACAACTTCTAGAAGAAAACAGAAAAATCTTTGTGACCTTGGGTAGGCAAAAGTTTCTAAAATAGGATATTAAAAAAAAAAAGAAAAAATATAACATGAACTATGAAAGTTAAAACTTTTTGTTTCAAAGACACTATTTGGGAAAATTACTAGGTAAGGCACAGAATGGGAGAAGATACTCTAAATACATATCTGACAAAGGACTTGTGTCTAGAATAAGTGGAGAACTCTCGCAACTCAAGAAAATGTAGATAACTCAATAGGCAAAAGATTTTACAGAAACTTCACTAAAGCAAATATATAAATGGCTAATATACACACATGAAAAGATTATCAACATTATTCTTCATTAGGGAAATGCAATTATAAAGCTTCATGAGATACCACTACACACCCATTAAAATGGCTAAAATGATAAAGACTGAGAATACCAATAGGGTTATGCTCTGATGAAACTGAAAGTCTCCGACGGTGTTGATGGGAACAGAAAATGGCACAACCACTCTGGAAAACAGTTTGCAAATTTCTTATAAAACTTTAAGATAACTTACTGTATGACTCACAATTCTATTCCTAGGTGTTGAGTCAAGAGAAATGAAAATGCATGTCCACATAAATATTGGAATGTTGATAGAAGCTTTGTTCATAATAGCACAAATGTGGTGACAATCTAAATGACCATCAGCACATGAATAAAAAAGCAAATTATGGTTCATTCATATAATAGGATTTGACAAGCAATAAATGAAATGAACTTTTGATATGTGCAACACCATGGCTGAATCTCAAAAACATTTCCTCAGACAGCCAGACAAATATGTACATACTCTTTGATTCCATACATTTGAGAGTCCAAAAAATCAAGTTGTCTGGGTTTACAGAAATTAGTAGATTGATTTCAGAGGAGCTCAACAGAACTTTGGGGTGTGATTGAAAGGAATCTCCTTGTAATGGTTATACTACTTTATACATTTGTGAGAACTCATCAAACTCTACGTTTTAAGTGGGTAAGATTTTTATTGTCATAAGTTATGTATCAGTAAACATAATAAAAATAATATCCAAATGTGGTCGAGGCTTCTTTGGTGTGGCTTCTCCCAGTCTAAACACTTATGAGCTAAAGGGGTAACTTGTTTCCCCTGTCCCCCCAATCCACCCACATGGCCAGCGCAGTGCAGAGAGAGGAACTGGAGAACTTCCATTCAAAAACTGAAGGGAACGCACATAGCAGTGACAATTCTATAGCAATTTTGACATCTAGCCAGGCATCTAATCTGTTGCCTGTTTCTTGGTTAGGGCTTAGTGCTGCTTCCTGGGAGTGTTCTTCATGGCTCTGGACTTTCCCCTCAATTATATTTCTTTTATCATAAGCAATGATTTAAGTCCAGTAGTTTTCTTAGCCTGCTTCCCGTTTGTAGAAATTTAGGGACTCAAAGCACCTCTTTTCATTTTGAATTCTCTGCCCCTTTCACATCAAGCTAGTCTGGTTCCTTGTTTTTGCGCTGTGATTGGGTTCTTTGCCTTTCTGTGGCATGTAGCTTCTTATAAAGCTGTAGCTTTCAGAAATGACCATTGCACTGGTTTTCAGCTTCCTGTCAAGAGCAAGGAACTCCATCCCTGCCTCTGGTTGGTTTCTTTGTGAGTTTGACTTTATTTCTTTGACAAAATTTGTGTGTGTGTGTGTGTGTGTGTGTGTGTGTGTGTGTGACAGAGACAGAGAGAGGGACAGATAGGGACAGACAGGAAGGGGGAGAGATGAGAAGCATCAATTCTTCACTGTGGCACCTTAGTTGTTTGTTCATTGATTGCTTTCTCATATGTGCCTTGACCAGGGGCTACATCAGACCAAGTAACCCCTAGCTCAAGCCAGAGACCTTGGGCTCAAGCTGGTGAGCTTTGCTCAAACTAGATGAACCCACACTCAAGCTGGTGACCTCGAGGTTTCAAACCTGGGTCCTCCACATTCCAGTCTGATGCTCTATCCACTGCGCCACCACCTGGTCAGGCGACTTTATTTCTTGACTTGGAGGACTTCCTAGTTCCTCCACTTCTCTCTAGAGTTACACTTCCGGGTTTCTCTAGTTTCTGGAACCAGAGCCTGGCAGACCTGTTTCCACCCTTTTCGTGGCATTGCATTTTTGGTCTAGCTAAAAATGGTGTCATGTCTTGTTTCTAGGCTCTTCTCTGATTCAGTCTTAACTGCCATTGTCACTGCTCTATCTTTAGTTCTTATTTCCCAAGTTTCTATTTTGTTTACTCCTTCTGGAATTCATATTATTTTGATGTTGGAATTTTGAATCTATCTTCCTTCCTTATCTTGCATTTTCACTTATTATATTCATCTCTTTATTTTTTCCTTTGTGTTCTTAGACTATTTCTTGAACTAGTTTTCTAATTTACTGATTTGATTTTATGCTGTATTTAACCAGCTATTCCTTCTTCCATTATGGTTCTAAAATTTGGCAATCTTGTTTTTTATTTGTAGCATATTTTATGATCACAGATTGTTCATTCCTCTTTAACTTCAAAATGTTCACTTGAATCACATTACGAGCCCAAATTAAAAATACATTTTAGAAGTTTCTCCCTTTTTAAAGATATGTTGCTTTTTTTGCAGGAGAACATTTGATTGGTCTTTCTTTAGGCTTTTAAATCTTACATATGTCATTGCTTATCTCTTTATAGGGACAAGTCTGTGTTTCTCTAGTATTTGAAATCAACAGAAGTGCTAAGAGAATATTTCTGGATTTTTGTTGAAATATTTTAGCATTAGGAAAAAGCAAAAGGGCAAAATGTATTATAGTTTTGCTCTTTAAGAGAAGTAAAAAGGCATTTGCATGTTGGGCATCTTGCAACATGCTGAAGCCTTCTTTCTGTGTTAGTTTTGGCACTCTGAAATTAATCAAGCCATGGTCCCTCTTTGCTCATTGGCACAAGTCCCATAATCATGAGCTTACTGTAGTCACGTCTCCTTTGCTAATTGTAGGCTGTCTTTATGAGCACCACCACTTGCTAGTCTGTGTGGCAGGCAGCACCTGTTATCCGTCATGCGGGGACTTACTGGGCCGAGCTTTGCCCTCTGCCCTCTGTCTCACTGTTCACCTTGACCTGCAGCCCTATCACTGCGATTTTGAGCTGTCTTTATACCTTCTTAGAGTCTCAGTTAATTGTGTTATCAGCTGAGACGGTCTCGGTGGCAAGAAATGAAGTCTCTATGCCTAATGTCCTCGGTTTCTTGTGCCAGACAGATTTTAGCAATGATACTGACATCTCTCTTTCATTGGTTCAGCTGCCTTTACCTGAAGCTGGCCTCAGGGATGCCTCTGCTTTACTTAGCAGGCACTGGAATGTGTTCTGGGGAAAATACAATGCATTTAGTTTTGGCCTTGTTGAATTGGAGGTAGGGCTATTCAACTTGTATTTGCAATGGTGTTGGAGGCCAAGAGAGCAATTTGGGCAGGAGATGTGGATTTGGTAATCAAAGCTTCCTCTTATTTGAAAAACAAAAAGAATATTGAATTGTCCAGAGAAAGCATGTAAAAAGGAAATAGGTAAGATTAGACACAGAACCCTAGGATTTTAGCATATGTGGATTGGGTAGAGAAAGAAAAGCTAGTGAAGGTTACTTGGAAGGGGATTTCTCAAGGAGAGAACCAGGGAAGAATGGCTCTATGGAGCTGATGAATGTGACATCTTTAAGACACTGTCCCTAAAGGTTTGGTGAGGTCAGCCAGGGAGGGTAAAACAGATTATGGCTCATTTGCTTGAGCAGCTAGCTGATCATTGATGATTTGACTTATAGCACTTTCAGGAGGAGTGGAAGTCAGATTGTAGTTGATTGAAAAGTATATGGCAGGTTAGAACATGGATCCAAGAGCTTATTTTGAAAATATTTTTGGAAGGGAAAGGGGTTGATTGGGACAGAGGACAGCAACAAGTGTGTTCAGAGGGTGTGCTGCTTTATGTGTGGACCCTGTGTGATAGACTGATAAATTTTTCAGTCCTTTTTTTATTAATTAATATCTTCTATGAGAAGAATTACTTTTAATATTTAAGCGTTTTTCAATTTTTAAGTATAGCTCTTTTTATGATTGTTTAATCTATTCTTAAAGAAGAATAGGCCATTGCTTAATAGGATGTATCAGGTTGCCTCTTCCCACATACTGTTTTAAATGCTTTTGTCAGCTCTAGCACATTGGCTGGTGAGGTTATTCTCAAAATACTGCTTTATTTAATTTTCTCATTTGTTTTTAAGTATCTTGCTATCTGGGATATTGAGTAGGATATAAAAAGCCAATAGCTCTTTAAAAAATAGCTTTCTCAGACATTCCTGATTACTTAGTAAATAGTCTAAAGAATGTTGTTCTATTCGAGTTACTACCAAAAAAGATAATCTTGTCTTTTTTGAATTACTATTTCATCATTTGGGAAGCTCACTGTTTGTGAAGGAAATCCTGGTAATGGCTTGTAGTTGCAAGTTGGTGACTTTAATTCATTATACAGTGGTCAGTTAACATTTCATGTGTATTGAAGCAGCTGTTCGGAGCATAAATATTTGTAATCATCGAACTTTCATTGAAGTAATGTGAATAAAAGTATAAGAGAGACTCAAGGATAAGGTAGGATATTGAAAATAGTTCTTTTATATTGAAGAACAATCTCCTTGTTCAAGTTCATTTGGAAGCTTAAACTGTTTTCTTACTCATGTTGTAGTTATCACATTTTACCTGAATCAACATGGTGCATTTTTAAAATTGAAGACTGATTTATCTGTGGTTTCTGACAGGATTTCAGATTAATTTAGACTTTCAGCAACATGAAAGTTTTGTTATTTTATGTATTTTAAGGCTTCATCTTGATGTGGAACACGAATCTAACAAAACTTGCTAACCTTTTAAAAACAATTTTTTTCTCTGAGAATATGTACTTTATTATTATTTTTTCTTCCTATGCTTAGGGGTAAGGGGAAAGGAAGACAAAAATTTAAATACATGTAGATTATTATAGTCCCATTTAAAAATAACATTTGTTTGTAAGCAAGTAAGTGGCATTTAGGTGATATTTTCTTTATCATTTAATCTAAATGAAATAAAATGTGAGAAATACAAGTTATTATTTAGATTTTTTCTTTGCTACTGAAACATCATTCTTAATATAAATAATCATTCCCCCCCCTAAATAAAGTTGGTAATCCTAGACTTGAAAACCTCTGTGTCCTCTGACACTTCAAATTCTGATTGTCACTGTTTTGGTCTGTTAGTAGGGAACTGTCCACTGCGAAGATCCAAGCCAGATCTCATTCTGTGAGTCCAACCTATGGAGAAGATGGACAAAATGCTAACCCAGAGAGTTGTGTAAGATCAGATTCTACTTTTGCTTGTTTGTTGCTTTAAAAGAAGGCCACACATTTTTAGTTTCATATTGTCGAGGTTGCCGTGATTACTTACAAACAGTGAATAAAGTCCAAAAATTTTGGTGATCATCCCGATGTCAAAGAAGTGGTATATTTGCTTTATTCTACACTGTTCCTTCTGCTGTCTCAATGATGCAAAGACATCATGTTAATCAGTTTATGGTTTTTCTTGTGCATCGAAGTGTAACTTTGGAAAGCTTGGTCTTTGAGTTATTTTTTTTCCTCCGTTTTGCTTTTATTCAGTGTATGTATAAAAATAAGACACCCAATTGTTGTAAACTTAAAAAATTGGGATTAATTTGTAGTGAAATAGGGGACACTGCCTTTCTGATGAAGTGAACTGTTTATATCTTGAACAATGAATACCTTTCTTGCGTCTAGCTATTTAACAGATTTGTTTTGAACAAGGCACCAATGAGCACACCAGGCAGCTTTGTGAAGAGAAGGACTTGGCCTGCCTAATAAGGTTGGGCTTGTGTAACTTGGGCTTGTCTTGGGTTGCAAGGTTTAGTTACAAGAAGATCATGAGTGATGCATGACTGCTTGAGTATATATTGCTCTAAACATAACTCCTTGCATTTTCTCCTGTGATACTTTGGAACTTTCAAAAATATTTTAATAGGGCTGGCTTAAGCTAAGCAGTTTTTCTGAGTCAAGTTCACTTGTTAAAAAATATTTTAATATAAAGGGGAGCACATTTTTTTTTTTTGTATTTTTCTGAAGTTAGAGGCAGAGAGGCAGTCAGACAGACTCCCGCATGTGCCAGTCTGGGATCCACCAGGCATGCCCACCAGAGGGCGATGCTCTGCCCATCTGGGGTGTTGCTCTGTTTCAGCCCGAGCCATTCTAGTGCCTGAGTCAGAGGCCATGGAGCCATCCTCAGCACCCAGGCCAACTTTGCTCCAATGGAGCCTTGGCTGCAGGAGGGGAAGAGAGAGAGAGAGAGAGAGGAAGGAGAGGGGGAAGGGTGGAGAAGCAGCTGGGCACTTCTCCTGTGTGCTCTGTCTGGGAATCAAACCCGGGACTTCCACATGCCACAGGCCAACGCTCTACCACTGAGCCAACCAGCCAGGGCCAAGGGGAGCACATTTTAAATATTTTTGTATTTTATATATTTTTTTATAATTGTATTTACTCAAACAAAGCAGGTACATTTTGCTTAAGACATTATTCACAAAAATAAAAAGGAGACCAACAGTAGAAGCAATAATGAATTTTAATATGTAACAAACAACATTTTATTCAACAGAAATGTGGAGTCTCAATAAAATATAAAGAACATTGTAGTGTATTTTTAGCAGATGATTTAAATGACCATAGGTAAATAGATTTATTCATTAGTAATGTGATTTTTCTAAAAGCATGAAAATGCTGTACCAACAAGTTGAAGTTCAACACTTGAATTTCTGTGGAATATACTTTGTTTTACATGGATTTTCCTTTCAAAGTTTATAGAGTTTTCAGATCATTGTTCATTTCTGGCACAAATCTTAGGCTCTCCTCAATTAATTATAATTTCAATTTGTCTTGATAAATGTGTAATTTAATAAGTTATAGGAGATGTGAAAAAATATGGAATTTTAATTTTTTAATTATTTTTTTATTTTTATTTATTCATTTTTATTAGAGAGAGAGGGGAGAGAGAGAGAGAGAGGGAGAGATAGAGAGAGAACAGGGGAAGGAGCAGGAAGCATCAACTCCCATATGTGCCTTGACCAGGCAAGCCCAGAGTTTTGAACCGGCGAACTCAGCATTCCAGGTCGAGGCTTTATCCACTGCGCCACCACAGGTCAGGCTGGAATTTTAATTTTTTTTAAAGTAAAGACTCACCATAATTGTGTTTTTGTGATGCAAATCCAAAGCTTATTTCTCTTTATATTTAGTGTATGAATGAGAATTAATTTAAGAACAAAGAGCTTCTTGGCCATCAGCACAAACTTTCCTGTTAACTAATTTTAACGAGAGTTAATAGTTCATCTTTTTGAGTGTTCCCCACCCCTCTTTAAAGCTGCTGTGGTACACCACAATTAAAACTTTTAGTAAAAAAACTTAAAGAGAAGAGTCTGGATTAATTTGTAAAATATTCTTTTGATGGCTTTTTTTTTTTTTTTAAATCTTGTTACTGTGTGAATATATTGTGAAGGCATCTTACCCCTAAGCAGCTATAATAAACAGTCATTCCTTAGAATTGAAAGCTAGCTCAATTGTCACATAATCCTTTCCTCTGAGGGCACTATGGCATTACTAAAAAAGCACACAAAATTCTCATTACTCTGAATGACGTATTTTTGTTCATTTTCCTCCCTCTTTCTCTCCTTCCCTCCTTCCCGTTTTCCTTCTCTCCCACTCTTCCCCCCCTTCCTTTTCTTTTTTATGTCTCCCCTCCTTCGTTCCCTCCTCCATTCCTCGTTCCTTTCTCTCTCTTGTATTTCAGGAAGCTCATTTGAAAAAATCTGCTGTTTCTTTGGATGACAGTGACATTGAAGCTCGCCTTAATAGTTGGAATCTTGGGGTAAAAAATGTATTTGTTTTATGTATGTATATTAATGTGGCAGAATCATATTGTGTTTGAAAAACTTCTCAATTAATTTAATTCTTTTCAGTGAACAGTACTGGATGTTAGACATTAAATACTGTGTTAGCACTGAGAAGGCCTTTAAGTACAGGAAAGAGAAAGAATATTCCAAAGAAGCATAAAATAGTTCCTGCTCTTGACAAACTGATTTCCTTTTTGGTTAAATAATAATTTAAGGTAGTATATGATAAAAATCCCAAAGTGAGTTGGAAAGACTTTAGATACTGAAGTGGAAGGGACGGGAGGGAGAAGTTAGAGAAGAAAGGGCAGCTGTGGGGAAGAAATCTCATGGAGCTGTCATGGATGAGCCGTCATTGTGGACAGCAGTTTTCGATGCAAAGGCAGGGAGTTTGAATATACTTGGCTAGGTGGAGAGGACGGGAACTAGAATTCAAGGCAGAAACTGGCATGAAGAAAGGGATGTTGTATAAGTGAACTGTCATGTGTGGATCTTTGGGGTTTGTGTAGGGGATTAGGGGCCAATGTTACCAAGCTGAATTGCATGGGGGCTTTTAAATTTTAGGCAGTAGTGAGCCCCAGAGGTTTATTTTTTCCCCTCCACATTCCTTTGCATATATGTTGTTTAAATGCTTTGAGGAAATGGAAAGGGGTAAAAACAATTTTTATTATACTTTGTTACTATAAAAATAATTTATAATTTGAATATTTGAAAAATAGGGAAAGTAAGAGGAATAAACTTTTAAAATCATAACACCCAGAGATGTAACATTTTGTTATATTTATATTTCCTTTTCACTGTGTGTATAAAATTAAAATGTAAACAAAATGGGTCATATTTAAGTACTATTTTATTATGTGCTATTTTAAACTTGGTTTAAGTTTTTAATAGTTCTGTAAACATGAATCTTAATGGTAGCACTAATTTTTCTTTTAGATAGATATTTCATAACTTGTTTAAGAATTTTGTTATTTTTGGACATTCAGTTTGCTCTCTGTTTGTTGCTAATATAAGGAATACTGTACTAAAATTCCTTAGAAGAGTCATTTCATACATTGTTTGTTTTCTTAGGTCCAGAAGGTGTATACCTGTTTATTTTCCAACTAGCAGTGTATGGGATTGTCTGTTTCTCACTTCTGCACTGACATTGGGGATTTTCATTTTATTTTTTATCTTAGTGAGAGGAAAGGAGGAGAGGCATAGAGAGACTCCCACATGTGTCCTGACCCGGATCCACCCAGCAAGCCCACTAATGGGCGATGCTCTGTCCATCTGGGGCCCTTGCTCCTTTGCAACCTGAGCCAATTTTTTTAGTGCCTGAGGCAGAGGCCATGAGCCATCCTTAGTGCCTGTGCCCAGCTTGCTCTAATCAAACCTTGGCTGCAGGAGCGGAGGAGAAGAGAGAAAGGGAGAGAGAAAGAAGCAAGAGGAGAAGGGGTGGGGAAGCAGATGAGCATTGCTTCTGTGTGCCTTGGCCGGGAATTGAACCCAAGACATCCATACACCAGGCTGATGCTCTACCACTGAGTCAACTGGCCAGGGCCAGTAATTTATTATTTTTAAAAAACCTAAACCCTTCCTACTAATGATGGACTTCAGTGAAAGCAATGCTTAGGGAAATGGACTTGGTGGCGTAATGAAGGCTATATTGAATGAGTGCAGAAATGGAGAAAGGGAACCAACCAGTCATCTTTTAGGTGTTTGTTAGAGTGATGTTTGTGAGGATGGAAAGGGTAGGAAGGAAACCCTTTTCAAAGAGAAAATGAATGCTTAATGACTGGCAGGCTGAAGAGAAGGGCCCCTAAAAGTCTGATTTTAGCAAATGGGAATATTGACTCTCCATCACTTATTTGATTGTCCAATGAGGGAAGCCACTTTAGGGGTTTACAAGTTTTAGATGGGTGGCGTTTGAAAGGATGGTACGATTAATTGAGGTGTTCAAAATCTGGAGCTTAATGAGACTCAAGGGCTGGAGTCATGTCATAGTCCCTCTGCTTGAGGTGGTGGTTGTGCTCAGACGCTGAGCATTGCAATTTTTAGCATGAGGAGGGCTGGATGGAGGGTGTAGAGTGAGGACACCTGACTTGTGCGATGGCCAGATGAAAAGGCAGGGAGATGGGTCAGAATTTAAAGCAATGGGGATCTCTTAGTGATTTGGGAGTGCACTAGTGAAAGACAAGAGAGAAACAGAATCAATCAGGAGAGGAGAATAGTAAGTCAAAAGAAAAACATTTCCTTTTTTTTGTGTATTTCTCTGAAGCTGGAAACGGGGAGAGACAGTCAGACAGACTCCCGCATGCGCATGACCGGGATCCACCCGGCACGCCCACCAGGGGGTGGCACTCTGCCCACCAGGGGGCGATGCTCTGCCCCTCCGGGGCGTCGCTCTGTCGCGACCAGAGCCACTCTAGCGCCTAAGGCAGAGGCCAAGGAGCCATCCCCAGCACCCTGGCCATCTTTACTCCAATGGAGCCTCGGCTGCGGGAGGGGAAGAGAGAGACAGAGAGGAAGGAGAGGGGGAGGGGTGGAGAAGCAGATGGGCGCCTCTCCTGTGTGCCCTGGCCGGGAATCGAACCAGGGACTTCTGCACGTCAGGCCGACGCTCCACCACTGAGCCAACCGGCCAGGGCCAGAAAAACATTTTCATGTTTGAAGATGTTGAGGAAGTTGTCCAAGTGACCAGTATGGGAGAAAAGCACAGGAAATCTTTCCAAAAGACTTTTTTTTTTTTTTGCCAGAAAGCACTATCAGAATGAAAAACAAAATTCTGGGCTATCCTTTTAACCTTGCCTTTGCTCTTAGCTTGAAACTTCTGATGTACATTTCTTAGCACATAGAATACTTTTCATGATTAGTTAACTGTTCAGAGGATTAAACTGTTCATTTGTATAATAAAATTAAAATAAAACATCTAAAATATTTTGAGATAATACCTTAAAACTAGACCTGCCTGGGATTTTGTTTCACTTTTTTTTTTTAAAGATTTTTTTATTTATTCATTATAGAGAGGGGAGATAGAGAGAGAGAAGGGTGGAGGAGCAGGAAACATCAACTCCCCTATGTGCCTTGACCAGGCAAGCCCAGGGTTTTTTTTGAACCGGCGACCTCAGTGTTTCCAGGTTGACGCTTTATCCATTGTGCCACCACAGGTCAGGCTTGTTTCACATTTTTATTGTTCAAAGAATGCCCTAACATATAAAATATAAAAATAACATAAAATATAAAAGTCTTGCATTTTTATATATTTATAACAATATGCATTAATCAGGCTGAAGTATATGTCTTGATCACAGTAGAATAATTTAAGTATCCAGTGTATTAAAAACTTAGATTTTGCTTTGATTTTAGTTTGTATGTGGATGTGCCATGGACTTTTTTTCTTTCTTTTTCTGAATGATCAGTTAATAGCTAGTTACTTTTTGTGCTTTCTATATACTACGGGTACATTTTTCATATTGCTATCGTGACTGTCAACACCTTCATTCTGATGTATTAGATATGCTGGAATTGAATTTTCCATTTTATGTTAAAAAATACATTTTCCTCCCAAATATATATATATATATATATATATATATATATATATATATATATATTTTTTTTTTTTTTTTTTTTTTTTTTTTTTTTAGGAGTGTGTTGATACTTTTTCTAGGAATACATATTTTTATGCAGATTTACTTACTAAACCTAGCAATTAAATTTTCCTCCAGTATTTTTTTTTCTTACTCTTCAGCATTTTTAACCTTTAGTTTTGGGAAAACCTTCTTGCTTTGTTGATATATTTTATATATGGGTCATGCACAACTCTCTTTATATAAATCTGCTTTTCTGAGGATGGAGTGAGGGGCCACGAGGAGGATTTCCTTGGGCTTTTCATTCTGGTCCTCCATCAGTTCCCACCCTGGGTCCATGTGCTGCCTGCTTGCAGAGCCTCACTCCCACCAGGGACAAACGAACAGTGAGGACTCTGAGTAGACCCCTTAAGTCCCTGGAAACAGAGCCTGAGAGGTCGAGATCCAGGGTGGGAGACTTGTGCAGGGAGAGCTCTCAGGACCGGAAATGGGGGGAAGGAGCAGGGTGAGGGCAGCAGGGGTCAGTCTTCGGATCCTTCAGGGAGCTCTGGACGGTGGGACAGCACCCTAGAGTTAGTCGGCTCCACCTGGAGGCCAGGGCCTGTCTGGAAGGAGTGAACCTCCCCATGTGGTCAAGGGAGCACCAGCAAACCTTAGCAGAGGGGCGCTCCTCTACTCTTTCTGTGAGGAATGTGGGAAGCCTGGCTATTCTACTGACTGGCCTTTGTCCCTGTGGCCTACTGACAGCTGTTCTAATCAGTCACCCGGGTGCAGCTGTCACTCTGGTGTAGCAGACACATGAGTCCAGTGAGACGAACTGCTCAGGTGGACGAGCTGCCCAAGTTGTTGACCCACAGAATTGGAAGCTAAATCCAGTGGTTGTAGTTTGAAGCCACTAAGGTTTGGGGTGACTTGTGCAGCAGAGCTAATTGATGCCGTAGACACTGCCAGTTTTCCACAGCGATCGTGTCCATGTGCATCAGCAGCAGCATGAGTCAGTTCCTGCTCCACTACTTTCTCTTCACTTGGTGGTGTCAGTTAACTATGTTTAACTCAAAATCTGTAGTCATTCTTGAGAGTGGTTAGTGACATTTCATTGTGTGGTTTTTTAACATGTATTTTCCTGATGACTAGTAAAGTTAGATGCTTTTTAATGTGTTTATTGACAGTTTGGATGGCCTCTCCTAGTGAAGAGCCTGCTTAAGGCTTTGCCAATATCCCTGTGGGCTTGCCAGCCTTTTTCTTATTAATACGTAAGAACTTTGTATCTATTCTGGATTAGAGTCCTTTGGAATGTAGTTTTATAAATATTTTCTTCCACGTGGTTGCTTTCCATCATTTTCTTTCTTGTGTGTTTGGTGAACAAAATTTAAAATTTTAATGCAGTTTATTATTTTATCACTTTATATTTAGTGTTGTTTTGTGTTCTGTTTAAGATCTTTGACTATCTTAAGGTCCTGAAGATGTTCTCCTATGTTTTCTTCTAGTAGCTCTATTATTTTACTTTTTCTTTTTAGCTTTATATACCACCTGGAGGTGGTATTGGTATATGGACTTAAGATGAGTTAAGGTTTGTTTTTGTCTCATGTTTATGTCTAGGTGATACTCCCATTTATTGAAAACACTATTCCTGTTGCACTGTGGTGTTATTTGTCTCATAAATCAGGTGACAGCATATGTCTGTTTCCATTCTGTTTCTTTGGTTTACTTACTTTTTCTTGCCAGTGGACCCTGTCTTTATGCTCATTAAATGTTTATTGAAATATGAGTAAACCAATGAATGAGCCTCCATTTATAGTATTATTTTTGTGAAAAGTGATTTTCAAGTTCTAAAATATTGACTTAAAAGCATTATTTTCAGGCATAATTGAACTAATATTGAAGACAAGCTTATTTTATGCCCTAGAGTTTTAGCAATTTCTCTGACTTGATGCTATGACTTCAAAAACATTTATTTTAGGATGTTGCTAGTAATATATTGCACAATAATGCCCCTTTCTCTAAAACAACTAAAATATCAAATAAAATATCTTTCTATTTTTCTGAAACCACACACCATCTCAACATCAGTCTGTAAGGGGCTATTTGGTGAGTTTGAACAAATTCTGAATAAATTGAAGAAACAAACTGACAGAACCCTTTGCCACCAAACAAACAAGTTCTGCTAAAGAACAAAACAAAATAAAGTGTCAAAAACCAGTTTGCATTAGAGAGCATTCAGATGTCTGTATCTATGTCTAGTTTAAATGACTATGTATTTTATCTTTGTAATTTTATTTGCTTCTTAAGAAATGTTCAGTCATGTGATTGGAACTTCATTATTTTTGGCTTTGCTTTCTGTATAATACTTGTTAGACTTTAATGTTTCATATAGTCTTTTCTATCTTCCATTTTGGACATTCTTTATTGTGGTATTCTTTCTAGAGATATTTTGAGAGAACAACAAGTTTTCTAAAAGAGCATGAAAAAAGTCAATGTTATGACTGTCTACTGATTGCTTTATGTCCATGTTACTTGTGGATTACAAAGTGAGAACATTTAACTTCAAAGCCCATCTGGCTGCTGTTACAAAATCAGAAAATAGATTGCTATTTCCCTCAAATAGATTCAAGAACACCCTTTGCTATGAATAATTCCTCATTACATATTAAAAGTGGTTATGAGACAAACTCATTCATTGTATTGTAAATGAATAAAAACAGAGGATTGATGGTTGTTTACAATGTTCATTGTTGTTTTGAAATATTAGATTTTTTATCTTTTTGATATTTTTTGGGGTCCATTTGAGAAAGGAAATTTAGGATAACAAAAGGAGTTCTTAACTTCTGTATCTAATGACTGTTAAAAATGAAGGGGATGATGTCACCCCATTAAAATTAATAAAAATTTATTTATTAAACAAAAAAAAATGGAAGGGGATGAAATAGGAGTTACTGTATAGTTGAAAGGTTACACGGTATTTAGCTAAACCAGTATTTTATACCTTGCTTATAAATGGAGAGCTGAGTAAAAATAAGTCATAAATGGTTTTCTTGGCTTTTGGTTTTAAATTTTAAGCTTAATTAGAGCTTGAGCATCTTTGAGACCTCCCTGTTTCCCTCTTTATTTTCCTCGTTAAACGTAATTCTCCTTCGTGAATTAGCGTTTTATAATATTTTCAGATTTGCATGTGTCTTTGAAAACCTTACTTTCTATGCTTGTTTTCTCCATTCCAAAAATAGAGAATAGTTATTTACTTTTCATATATATACCGTCAAACAATAAATATTTATTGAGTGCACATTGCTGCCTGCTGGACGTTTGCTGCCTCTATTTTTAAAACAGCTGTGTATATATAGTACAGTGTTATTTGCTAAAGAATATGCCTCTTTCTCTACTGTGATATTTAAGTGGATTTTATTGTCTTTTCTTAATAAATGTTTCCCAAAGTAAATATACTAATCCATATGCCGACCAGTAGTGCTTCACATCTGGAACACTTTTATTGTCAAATTTTTAATGTATGCTAAGCTGGTGGCTGTAAAATACCATTGCATTGTGGTATTGCTTTACATCTTTCTTATTTATAAACAGATAGAGCATATTTTCATGTGTTTATTAGTTATTCACATTTCTTCAACAGTGAACTGTGTCTCATGTTTTGCTCATTTTTTTCTAAAGGGCTGTTTTTTCTATATTATTATTATTATTTTTAAGACCTTCCTTACATATTTTAGAATTAAGCATTTAAGCAAACATTTCCCAATTTGTGGCTTGTCTTTTCACTTTCTGATGTCTTTTTTGGAGATCAGTTCTTTCTTTTTATTTTTTATTTTTTTATTAATTTTACTAGGGTGACATCAATAAATCAGGGTACATATGTTCAAAGAAAACATGTCCAGGTTGTCTTGTCAATCAATTATGTTGCATACCCATCACCCAAAGTCAGATTGACTTCCGTCACCTTCTATCTAGTTTTCTTTGTGCTCCTCCCCCTCCCCCCCGTAACCACCATTCTTATCAATGTTTCTTAGTCTCGTTTTTATGTCCCACCTACGTATGGAATAATGCAATTCTTTTTTTTTTCTGATTTACTTATTTCACTCCGTATAATGTTATCAAGTTCCCACCATTTTGTTGTAAATGATCTGATGTCATCATTTCTTATGGCTGAGTAGTATTCCATAGTGTGTATGTGCCACATCTTCTTTATCCAGTCTTCTATTGAGGGGCTTTTTGGTTGTTTCCATGTCTTGACCACTGTAAACAATGCTACAATGAACATGGGGCTGCTTTTGTCTTTACATATCAATGTTTCTGAGTTTTGAGGGTATATACCCAGTAGAGGGTCGTAAGGTAGTTCTATTTTCAGTTTTGTGAGGAACCACCATACTTCTTCCATAATGGTTGTACTACTTTACATTCCCACCAACAGTGAATGAGGGTTCCTTTTTCTCCACAGCCTCTCCAACATTTGCTATTACCTGTCTTGTTAATAATAGCTAATCTAACAGGTGTGAGGTAGTATCTCATTGCAGTTTTGATTTGCATTTCTCTAATAACTAATGAAGATGAGCATTTTTTCATATATCTGTTGGCCATTTGTATTCCTGAGAGAAGTGTCTGTTCATGTCCTCTTCCCATTTTTTTATTGGATTGTTTGTTTGTTTGTTGTTGAGTTTTATGAGTTCTTTGTATATTTTGGATATTAGGCCCTTATCTGAGCTGTTGTTTGAAAATATCATTTCCCATTTAGTTGGCTGTCTATTTATTTTGTTGTCAGTTTCTCTTGCTGAGCAAAAACTTCTTAGTCTAATGTAGTCCCATTCATTTATTTTTGCCTTCACTTCCCTTGCCTTTGGAGTCAAATTCATAAAATGCTCTTTAAAACCAAGGTCCATGAGTTTAGAACCTGTGTCTTCTTCTATGTACTTTATTGTTTCAGGTCTTATATTTAGGTCTTTGATCCATTTTGAATTAATTTTACTACAAGGGGACAAACTGTAGTCGAGTTTCATTCTTTTGCATGTGGCTTTCCAGTTTTCCTAGCACCATTTGTTGAAGAGGCTTTCTTTTCTCTATTGTGTGTTGTTGGCCCCTTTATCAAAAATTATTTGACCATATATATGTGGTTTTACTTCTGGACTTTCTATTCTGTTCCATTGGTCTGAATGTCTATTTTTTTGCCAATACCATGCTGTTTTGATTGTTGTGGGTCTATAATATAGTTTGAAGTCAGGTATTGTAATGCCCCCAGCTTCGTTCTTTTTCTTTAGGATTGCTTTGGCTATTTGGGGTTTTTTATAGTTCCATATAAATCTGATGATTTTTGTTCCATTTCTTTAAAAAATGTCATTGGGATTTTGATGGGAATTGCATTAAATTTGTATATTGCTTTGGGTAATATGGCCATCTTGATTATATTTATTCTTCCTATCCAAGAACAAGGAATATTATTCCATCTCATTGTATCTTTTTCGATTTCCCTTAACAATGCTTTGTAGTTTTCATTATATAACTCCTTTACATTCTTTGTTATGTTTATTCCTAGGTATTTTATTTTTTTTGTTGCAACTGTGAAGGGGATTATTTTTTTGAGTTTGTTCTCAAATTTTTCATTGTTGGCATATAGAAAGGCTATGGACTTTTGTATGTTAATTTTGTATCCTGCGACCTTACTGTATTGGCTTATTGTTTTTGTAGATTCTTTGGGGTTATGTATAGGATCATATCATCTACAAAAAATGATACCTTTACTTCTTCTTTTCCAATATGCATGCCTTTTATTTCTTTGTCTTGTCTGATTGCTCTGGCTAGAACCTCTAGCACCACATTAAATAAGAGTGAAGAGAGTGGACAACCCTGTCTTGTTCCTGATTTAAGGGGGAAAGCCTTCATTCAGTTTTGTGCCATTTAATATGATGCTAGCTGATGGTTTATCATATATGGCCTTTATCCTGTTGAGATATTTTCCTTCTATACCCATTTTGTTGAGAGTCTTAAACATAAAATTGTGTTGTATTTTATCAAATGCCTTTTCTGCATCTATTGATAAAATCATGTGGTTTTTGTTCTTTGTTTTGTTGATACGGTATATTACATTAACCGTTTTACGCATGTTGAACCATCCTTGAGATTCTGGGATGAATCCCACTTGATCATGATGTATTATTATTATTTTTTTTGATGTATTATTTTTTTAATATGTTGTTGTATTTGATTTGCTAGTATTTTGTTTAGTATTTTAGCATCTGTATTCATTAGAGATATTGGTCTGTAGTTTTCATTTTTTGGGCTGTCCTTTCCTGGTTTTGGTATGAGGGTTTTGTTTGCCTCATAAAATGTGTTTGGAAGTATTGCTTCTTCTTCAATTTTTTGGAAGACTTTGAGTAGGATAGGAACCAAGTCTTCATTGAATGTTTGATAGAATTCGCTAGTATAACCGTCTGGGTTTGGACTTTTATTTTTGGGGAGGTTTTTAATGTTTTTTTCTATTTCTTCCCTACTAATGGGTCTGTTTAGGCTTTCTGCTTCTTCTTGACTCAGTCTAGGAAGGTTGTATTGTTCTAGGAATTTATCCATTTCTTCTAGATTGTTGAATTTAGTGGCATAAAGTTTTTCATAGTATTCTACAATAATTCTTCATATATCTATGATGTTCGTGATGATTTCTCCTTTCATTTTGGTTTTGTTTATATGAGTTCTTTTTCTTTTTTCCTTGGTAAGTCTTGCCAAGGGTTTGTCAGTTTTGTTGATCTTTTCAAAGAACCAGCTCCTTGTTCTATTAATTTTTTTCTATAGTTTTTCTGTTCTCTATTTCATTTATTTCTGCTCTGATTTTTATTATCTCCTTTCTTTGGCTGGTTTTGGGTTGTCTTTGTTCTTCTTTTTCCAGTTCCTTAAGGTGTGAAGTTAAGTGGTTCACTTGGGCTCTCTTTTTGTTTGTTCACATAGGCCTGAAGTGATATGAACTTCCCTATTATCACTGCTTTTGCTGCGTCCCATAGATTCTGATATGTCATATTGTCATTTTCATTTGTCTGTATATATCTTTTGATCTCTGCGCTTATTTCTTCTTTGACCCATTCATTTTTTAAAAGTATGTTGTTTAGTTTCCACTTTTTTGTGGGTTTTTTCCCTCTTTTTTTGCAGTTGAATTCTAGTTTCAAGGCTTTATGATCAGAAAATATGCTTGGTACCACTTCGATTTTTCTGAATTTGCTGATGTTGTTTTTGTGGCCCAACATATGGTCAATTCTTGAGAATGATCCATGTACACTGGAGAAAAATGTATACTCTGTCACTTTGGGATGAAATGTCCTGTAGATGTCTATCATATCCAGGTGCTCTAGTGTTTTGTTTAAGGCCAGTATATCTTTATTGATTCTCTGTTTTGATGATTGATCTAGAGCCTTCAGCGGTGTATTGAGGTCTCCAAGTATGATTGTATTTTTGTCAGTTTTTGATTTTAGGTCAATAAGTAGCTGTCTTATATATTTTGGTGCTCCTTGGTTTGGTGCATATATATTAAGGATTGTTATGTCTTCTTGATTCAACTTCCCCTTAATCATTATGAAATGACCATTTTTGTCTTTGAGTACTTTTGCTGTCTTGTAGTCAGCATTATCAGATATGAGTATTGCTATGCTTGCTTTTTTTTGGATGTTATTTGCTTGGAATATAGTTTTCTAGCCTTTCACTTTGAATTTGTTTTTATCCTTGTTGCTTAGATGAGTTTCTTGTAGGCAGCATACAGTTGGATTTTCTTTTTTAATCCATTCTGCTACTCTGTGCCTTTTTATTGGTTAGTTTAATCCATTTATATTTAGTGTAATTATTGACACTTGTGAGTTCCCTATTGCCATTTTGTACATTACTTTCTGTTAGTTTTGTGTCTTGTTTGATTCTTCTCTTTCGTTTCTCTATCTTTTGTTTTTGTTTGGTTGTATTCCATACATTTTTCCTGTGTTGCTATCCTTTTTAAATCATGTGCTTCTGTGTTGGTTTTTTCAATGATGCTTACCATTAAGTAATGAAAAGGGTTCCTACCCTGTTCATTGTAGTGCACTATCTTGTGAGTACTTTTGTACTCCATCGTCCTTTGCTACTGTTAATCTCCGTCCTCTCCCCCTTTGTTTTTTTTGTTGTTGTCACAGTTTAAATTTGGTTTTATTGTGTTCTTGGTGGAGCTTTTACTTGTGGTTTTGTTTTGTTTTGTTTCTTTTTATCTGGTTGGAAAACCCCCTTTAGTAATTCCTGGCGTGGGGGTTTTCTGATGATAAATTCCCTCATCTTTTCTGTATCTGTGAATGTTTTTATTTTTCCTTCATATTTGAAGGATAGCTTTGATGAGTATAGTATTCGTGGTTGAAAGTTCCTCTCTTTCAGGACTTTAAATATTGGGGTCCACTCTCTTCTAGCTTGTAGAGTTTCTGTTGAGAAATCTGATGATAATCTAATGGGCCTTCCTTTATATATTGTATTCTTCTTTTCCCTGGCTGCCTTGAGAATTTTTTCTTTGTCGTTGGTTTGTGCCAATTTCATTATGATGTGCCTTGGAGTAGGTTTGTTGGGGTTAAGAAAATTCGGAGTTCTGTTTGCTTCTTGAATTTGAGGCTTTAGTTCTTTCCACAGGCTTGGGAAGTTCTCATCTATTATTTGTTTGAGTATGTTCTTCATTCCATTTTTTCTCTCTTCTCCCTCTGATATACCTATTATTCTTATGTTATTCTTTTTGATGGAGTCAGACAATTCCTATAGGGCTTTCTCATTTTTTTTTTAAAATTTTGTGTCTCTTTCTTTTTCTCTCTGCTGTGCCTCAAGTTGCTTGTCTTCTATTTCACTAATCCTACCTTCTATCTGGCCTGTTCTATTAGCTAAGCTTGTTACCTCGTTTTTCAGCTCGTGAATTGAGTTTTTCATCTCTGTTTGATTAGTTTTTATAGTTTCAATTTCCTTAGTAATATATTCTTTGTGTTCACTGAGTTGTTTTCTGAGCTCCCTAAATTGCCTTTCTGTGTTTTCTTATATATCTCTGAGTATTTTTAGGATTTCTATTTTAAATTCTATGTCATTTAGCTCCAAGGTTTCCAATATATTAAATTTTTTCTCCATAGATTTTTCCACATCTATCTGTGCTACCTCTCTGTCTTTTGTACCCATGATATTCGATTTCCTTTTCCTTAATGGCATCTGAGGGTGGTTTTGTTGGTAGTATTAATGAGAATTAATAAAGAATAAAAAGTTAAAAAAATAAAAATAAAAAAGAATGAAAAAAATTATTCCCCCCCCTTTTTTTTCTCTCCTCTCCTCTCCCCTCCTTCTTGAGAAAATCTTGTGGTTAGCTGTGAATTATATTGTGCTAAATAGAACAAAAACTACCTATATTGGAGGGCCTGCATTGGGGAGAAGTGATAAAGGGGCAAAAAAGGGAGTATGGACCCACAAAATGCAAAAAAGGAAAAAATTTGGGTCAAGAATAAAATGATCTGGCCCTGGCCAATTGGCTCAGTGGTAGAGCGTCGGCCTGGCATGCAGGAGTCCTGGGTTGGATTCCTGGCCATGGCACACAGGAGAAGCGCCCAGCTGCTTCTCCACTCCTCTCCCTCTCCTTCTTCTCTGTCTCTCTCTTCCCCTTCACAGCTGAGGCTCCATTGGAGCAAAGTTGGCCTGGGAGCTGAGGATGGCCCTATGGCCTCTGCCTCAGGCGCTAGAATGGCTCTGGTCGCAACAGAGGAATGCCCCAGATGGGCAGAGCATCGCCCCCTGGTGGGCATGCCGGGTAGATCCCAGTTGGGAGCATGCGGAAGTCTGTCTGACTGCCTCCCTGTTTCCAACTTCAGAACAATACAAAAAAAAAAAAGAATAAAATGATTTGCTTTTAGGTGATGTATGACTACGAGATATGATGAGAGGAATAAGAGGGAAACAGGAAAAAGGGGGAAAAAATTAAATAATTACTATTGTATTTAGTGGAACAAGAACTAGATAAAATGGAGAGCCAGGGTTGGGAGCACTGCTAGTGAATTAAAAAAGGGAAGTTAAAAACCCCCAAAGCGCCACAAAGAAAAATTTGAGTCCCAGATAAAATAATTTGTTCATGATTGAGGATTGAATGAGAGGAAAAGTAAAGGAGAAAAGAGGAAACTCATATAGAGGGAGAAAAAAAAAGAAAGAGGAAAACACAAAACAAAAAAGAATAAAAGGAGAGATAGAGAGAGAGAGAGAGGGAGAGAGAGAGTTAAGGGTTTTGGAGTGCAACCCTCATAGAGAGAAAGGAAGAAGAAAGAAAAGATAATGGGAGATGTAACACTTATGGGTAGTGAAGTTCAAGGAGAGGAGAGAGTAAGACTGGCAGAGAATTAAACAACCAAATTGGAATAGGAAGAAAATAATCAAGACAAGAAGATAAGAGAGACAAATGACAAATATAATAAAATGGGATAGGTTATAAAGTCTGTGGATTATTCTTGATTTTGAGAGGTTATCTTCTTGCTTTTTCTTTTCTCTCCCTCTTCCTGGTCGGTGACTGTGTACCCCAGGTTCTGCCTCATGGCATGCTTAGGTAGAGGTTTGCAGTTGATAAGTCTCTATGATGATGTCATATATTGGGCTTCAGTCTCGTTGGTAGTCGAGGCTCGTTAGCATTTGCAGGCTCTGCCAATAAGAGAGTTCGTGTTCCTCGAGCCTCTCTCCTAGTCTTTCCTTCCTCAATTAGTAGCCTGATAATCCAGCTATGTGGTTGCTGCTGCCTCTGCCTGGAGAGTAAGAGGCTTAAAGAGCTGACAAATCCCCACTCTATTCCCACTCAGCACAGGGCTCTGGGTAAGGCTCAATCAGTCAGAGCCCCTAGCATAATCAGGTGGGGCTTTGGCCCACACAAAGACCTCTGACTCTGCCCCTCTGTCCGGGAACACGGGCGCCCAGTCCCGGGGGAATCTCTCACCCACTATCTGCACTCGCCGACCAGGAGATCAGGACGGCAGCCTCTCACTCCGAGTGAGGCTCCCCGCCCGCACAGAAAAGTTCGAGCATAGGGAATTTCGCTCTCACTCCCTCCCCGCGTGCTGCTTTTTGTGGCGCAGGGGCGACCCCGAGATTCTGGTTTCAGCCCACACAAAGGCCTCTGACTCTGCCCCTCTGTCTGGTAACACGGGTGCCCACTCCCGGGGCTCTAGGAGGAATCTCACGCCCACTATCTGCACGCGACCAGGAGATGGGGCAGAAGGCTGTCCCAAGTGCATGTCTTTGTCTGGATTTGGTGCAAGCGTTAGCTTGTGTTGACTGGGTTGCCACAAGCACAGATTTTCCTCGGCTTGGGTGTCCGTGCCATAGCCCGGTTCAGACATTTGTGCCACAGCCTGGTTCTATTCACACCCTATGCCCGCCTTATTTCCTATACTCTCAGTTCCCAGTGAAAGCAGCCCTTATTTAGGTTAGTGAGGAAGGCGGAGTGTTTCTTCCTCCTTATTTTCTTCGGGGTTGATTATATATTTAGTCAATTTTTCGCTCGATCATACCTTTGCGTTTAGTGTGGAACTTCTGGAGCTCCAAGGATACATTTTTCTGTCCCTGGTTGAAGATCTTGTTGAACTTTTGGGGAGATTTATCAGTATCACTCCTTACGCTGCCATTTCTCTGATGTCCCAGTTCTTTCTTAAAGTGGTCAAATTTATTCTTTTGTTTATGGGTTTTTTTGTTTGTTTCTTTCTTAAAAAATCTTCTTTATTATGAGGCCATGTAGTCATCCTTCTAGATTGTCCTCTGAAAGTTTTTATAGTTCTGCTTTTAATTATAAGTATTTAATCCATGGGGAATTTATTATACATGGTGTGAGGAAGGGATCTGATCTTATTTTCTTCTTCTTTATTATGAGGCCATGTAGTCATCCTTCTAGATTGTCCTCTGAAAGTTTTTATAGTTCTGCTTTTAATTATAAGTATTTAATCCATGGGGAATTTATTATACATGGTGTGAGGAAGGGATCTGATCTTATTTTCTTCCACTTATTTAACACATCCTTATTTTCTCAATAGTTTTCAGTGCTGTATCTTTCATGAATAATATGCTAATATATATTAGAGTTCCTGGTGCTCTGTGGTTCCACTGACTTATCTTTATCAGTATAGTTTTATTCTGCCTCTGTTAATCAACCACCTTCATTTTTTTCTTCAGGCATGTCTTTGCTATTCTTTAGTATATGTGCTGCCAAAGTGAGCACATCTTGGCTATTTTTATTTCTTTCTTTATCTTTATATATTTTATAACAAGCTTATTAAGTTTTAAAAAAATCTAGATATTGGTTTGTATAAAATTAGTCGCTAGATCAAGGTAAGGAGAATTGACATTTTTATAATATTGAGACTATTCAAAAACATTATTTCACTATTTCAGTATTAATGTCTTTTAAAGAAGCAAATTATTATTTTTTTCATAAAAGTTATATGTATGTTTTTAGATTTACTTTTAGTAACAATACATTATATATTATAGTGCATATAATTATATATTACATATTTAGGAATTATATATATATATTTGTAAAATCATCTTTTTTCCTAGTTGGTTTTTGCTAATTTACATAAATGTGGTTTATTTTTACATACTGATTTGGCATCTGGCAACTTTGTCAAGTTCTTATTTGGTTAGCTCCTGTTCAATGTCTTCCTACAATATTTTTGTCTTTATTTTTAGTGTTCTTTATGAACTTCCTGAAAAAATTTAAAAGTTATTCTTGAATGCGTATTGTCCTAGTGGTGCTAGAACATAGATATCACCAATATTTACCTGCAGAGCGTGGCCTGCCTTAAGCGTGGTGCCCAGAAAACCTGATGCATTAGAGTGTGCTGGCAATAAGGAAGGCCAAGGTGACTGTACTGCTGTTTTCTTCTAGTTCATGGCTTTAAAAAATGTTATTCTTTCTGCCAACAGATTTTCATTTTTTAAAAAAATGTTATTTATAAAATTAAATTTAACAGGGTGACGTTGATCAATAAGAGTACATAGGTTTTGGGTAAACATTTCTATAGCATTTGAACTGCTGGTTATGTTGTATACGCATCACCCAAAGT
This sequence comes from Saccopteryx leptura, assembly GCF_036850995.1. Classification (NCBI taxonomy): domain Eukaryota; kingdom Metazoa; phylum Chordata; class Mammalia; order Chiroptera; family Emballonuridae; genus Saccopteryx; species Saccopteryx leptura. Next base: position 165,438,186 of record NC_089507.1, read on the forward strand.
CAGATCATTTCCTGTCACACTATATTTGTTCCTCCTTACTCGTTCCTCTCTCCCCCTCCCCCACATTCCTCTCCACATCCTTCTCCCCCACATCCCCTCCCCCTGGTAACCACTTCACTTTTATTTATGTCCATGAGTCTCAGCTTTATATCCCACCTATGTGTGATTTACTTATTTCACTTAGTATGAAATAAGTTTTTAAGGTCCATTCATATTGTCATAAGTGGTAATATGTCATCATCTCTTATGACTGAGTAGTATTCCATTGTATATATTTACCACATTTTTTCATTTTTATTTTCTATTTTTTTATAGTAAGTTTTTATGGATGTCAGTTTTTTTTTTTTTTTATGTTCATGATTATTAGTTTTAGATTTTTCTGATCAAGCAATAACCAGTAATTATATGGGAGGGATGGTTTGGGTAGCTTACTTTATTGCTTAGTTCAGAAGGCCCTCTTCTACTCTGCTGAAATTCAACTTCTCTAATAAATGTACGTTTTTTGGTTGTCATTTTCAGGTTTTTTGATTCTGTGTAGTTTCTGTAGAATCCTGTTCTTCATTTTTTATTTTCTTTCTCTTCATCATGGACGACTTTCTTTCCAGGAGGCCTCTTTCTACCACAGAAGTGCTTCCTTCCTGAGATGGCCTCTCTGGCTCTTCCATGCTTTCCGTGCCCTTTTGATTCCCCTGCCTCCAGCACTTTGTCCATCAGGTGCTTCCGTACTACCCACTTAAAGTTGAGGGTGTTCCTTCTACAGGTCATTGGATGACATTTATGTTTTACTGACCACTAGGACCCTGAGGCACCTCTTTTTTTCCCCATGTGATTGTTCTGGTTTGTCACCGGAGCTAATTCTGTTGGTTTGGGATCTTTGGCCACTTACATGTTAGAGGAAGGTTTGGGGAATCTCTTTCCCCTTGTTATGAAGTAGGCATGGGTGGTGGATATGCTTATTTTCTCTCTCTGTTGTATGAGTTTTGGAGGATGGGTTATAGAGACCAGTGTCCAAGTGAAAGAAAAAAATCTTGTTTAGTTCTTATTTCATAATCATAAATAAGTCTGCAATCTAGCTAGACTTGGAAGGGGTCAGGAAAATATGGAACCCAATGAACTGCATTTTTGGGGTTAAATTTCTCCTAATCTAGCTGCTAAAATATGGTTATTCTAGAGCCTATCTGTTGCTATAGAGACTTTTAATTTTTTTAAACTTATTAAGTTATAATTTTAATTTGACATCCTCTACATTATTTGATTAATTGATTTTTTAAATTCATTCTTAACTTTATTGTCATATTGGGGATAGATTGTTCACCTTCCATAATTATTAACTATAACGAATTATTTAAAGAGCTTCTCAATAACACAAAAGGATTATTGAAGAGTGGAGCCCAAAAATACATATTTGAAAAGTTTGTCAGTTATACTATACACTTAAGAGTAAGAACCACTATCTTAGGTTAAAATTATGGGTAGTATTATATTTATATTCTTGTATACTTTGAGATTATCTATGTAGTAAATTGTGTTTACTATGTCAATAGATTAGAATTCCATGTTAATGATTTTAATTATCACTTATTTGTCAATGAAATAGTTGGGATAATAATCAGGGTTTCTAATTTATTGTACAATATAGTCAATAAATATTTTATTGAAAGCCTACTCTGTGCTAGCTATTGTGCTGGGTCCCAAGAATACAAAATTGAGGAGCCATCATCCTTGCATTCATTACACTTAAAGATAGATGTGGAAATATATTGATAAACACTTAAGATACAATATGAACTATGAGACACGCACAGGATACTTTCATAGCTGATAAGAGCATGCGATCAGGTTTCATTTGCCCTTTCCTTTCCTTTCCTTTCTCTTTCCTTTCTCTTTCCTTTCTCTTTCCTTTCCCTTTCCTTTCCTTTCCCTTTCCTTTCCCTTTCCTTTCCCTTTCCTTTCCCTTTCCTTTCCCTTTCCTTTCCCCTTTCCCTTTCCCTTCCCCCCTTTCCCTTCCCTTTCCCTTTCCCTTTCCCTTTCCCTTTCCCTTCCCTTCCCTTCCCTTCCCTTTCCTTTCACCTTACCTTTCCTTTCCTCCCTCCCTTTCTCCATCCCTTCATCTCTCTTTTTTCCTCCCTCCCTCCCTCCCTCCCTTCTTTCCTTCCTTCCCCTCCTTCCCCTCCTCCCTTCCTCCCCTTCTTCCCTCCTTCCCTCCTTTCATTTTTGAGTACTCCCTATCTGCCAGTTCCTGTGCTGGATGCTAGGGATAGATGGGTTACCAGACAGTTATAGTTTCTTTTAGAGTCCACACTCTTTTGCTGAAGATAGAAGTTAGATCATAAAAGGGAACAGGCCCCAGGGTACTACCAGAGTAGAAGGAACTTAACTACATTTCCTGGGGGAGATGACTCTTGAACTGTGAGTTTTGAATAAGTTAACCACACAAAGAATTGGGAGATGATTTCACAGTTTGCAGATATTCATATATGAGAGATTGTAGTGTTTAATTGGTAAAACAAATTGTTTGGTGTCTTTGGAATATGGTGTATGTTGGAGGATAGATGAGCCTGAAAAGTAGATATGGGAGGAGTCACAAAAGAATTTTGTATTTTAGTTGCTATCATGGAGATACATTTAAGGATTCATGCAACAAATCAGCCTGGGCAGATAGTGATTAAATTGAAATTTAAGTTGAATAGGTATGTGCTTGTAGGAGTGGGAGGGTAGACAAAGTAATACATAGAGTCAGAGATTCATAAGAAGATCTGTCATATTCTGGTAATAGAAGTCATCCAGGATTCTGGAAGTCTACACATAAGGTGAGGAGTGATGGAGATGAGGCTGAGGATAGGCTGTGAGAGGATAATGAAATGCATTTGTGTATGCAAAGGTTATGTTTCAGATTTCATTTGTTAGTGGGCAACTGAAAATGTATTATGCAGTAGCCATTCTAAAAACACTAAAATTAAGACATATAAAAATATTTTCATAAAGCAGTTTAATTCTGTTTTATCAATTAGTGATTAAAACTAAAAATTAATAAGTCTTTATTTTATTTTTAAATTTTCAGATAGAGAATCCTCGATACCTGAGACAGAAGCCTATCCCAGTTTCTCTGGTAGGTGAGAATTCCATGGACTTTTTCTATGGACAGATATTTTTGAATAAAATTGTCATTAGCTCATTTACAGAAAATAATAAAGCTCACATTATGAAGCATGATTGCCGTATTAATCCTAGAAATAAGAAAAATCCTATTTTTTTCTCCAATGTTAGCATTGTTTTGGCATGAAATTTAAGCAAGTTAGAAGTTTACTTTGGGGTTAAGGATAAACCAGGCCTAAAGAAGTATTGAATAACTCTTATTCAACAGATGCCTCCCAAATTCAGCCTGAGAAAGTCCAGCAGTCTCCATGAGGATTACTTACTCTCTCGAATGCATGAGAAAGAGGTAAGATTGAGATATTTTTGACATATCTAATTATTAACATTATTTTTATGAGTTTTCAGGTCCGAGTTAGAATAATAATGTATGGTGGGAAGAGATTATCTTTGGTATAAATATAAATTGATAATGAGGGTATAACCCTGGCTGGTTGGCTCAGCAGTAGAGTCTTGGCCCGGCATGTGGAAGTCTGGGCTCGATTCTCGGTCAGGGCACACAGGAGAAGCGCCCATCTGCTTCTCCATCCTTTCCTCTCTCATCTTTCTCTGTCTTTCTCTTCCCCTCCTGCAGCTATGGCTCGATTGGAATGAATTGGCCTGGGCGCTGAGGATGGCTCCATGGCCTCTGCCTCAGGCATGAAGAAGAGCTCAGTTGCTAAGCAACAGCAGTGCCCTAGATAGGCAGAGCATCACACCCTAGTGGGCTTGCCGGGTGGATCCCGGTCGGGGTGCATACAGGAGTCTGTCTCTCTGCCTCTCCTCCTCCCACTGAATAAAAATAATAATAATAATACAGGATAGGCTATTTGTCTTTCTAGTTTTTAATGCCCATATTTCAGTTTGTGTGTCCTAGCACCTTGCCTACTATCCAGAGTGTTCAGAAGGACTCTTTCCCGACTATCATCTCTGATTATCAGGGGCGTAGGAGAAATAGCAGCTTATAGAAGCAGTGTCTCTGACCTCAGTGAATTCTTCCACTGTCTCCATGTGGCAAATTACTTGGATCTTTCTAGTTTCACTCTTTATACTATTTTTACTATTTAAATAAATTTATGTCCTAGCAGGGTAGCTCAGTTGGTTAGAGTGCTCTCCTGTTACACCAAGATTGTGGGTTCAATCCCGGTCAGGGCACCTACAAGAATCAGCCAATGAATGCATAAATAAGTGGAACAGCATAATGTATGTTTCTCTCTTTCTTCCTTCCTTTCTCTCTAATATCAATAAATAAAAATAAAAAAACTTATAAATTGATTTGCTAAATTAAGGTGTGTTATAGCTGATATATGACATAATATCTTCTTTTTCTTTGATTATTGAAGAGGTGATATTGTTTATTGGTTAAAAGCATAAATTAAAAAAAAAAGCATAAATTTTGGGATGAAGAATACATGATTTTAAATCCTGCTGATCAGCTCTGTGAAAATGGGAAGATAGTTATCATCTCTGAGCCACAGTTTTCTAATATACTTTGGAGATACCTGCTTTACAGGACTAATATGAAAGTTTTATACTCTTTAAGTACCTATATGCTTCATGTATAGTAGTCATTAAACAGAAGTTAATTTGCTTTATTATTTTCTTTCTTTAAATTTTTATTCTGGGAAATTTAAAAATCATCATTATTATTTTTATTTTTGCTTATGACACCAGTGAAACAGTTTGATCATCTGTGTGTATGATAGAACACTATTAGATTAGTAACCTGAAAAACTGTATCCTTAACCTGCCTTCAACTTTAAGTCATATGACCCAGGGAAGTTAAGAATATTAGTTTAGTTTTTGTTTAAAGAGACCGTACTTATTAATGTTACAGGGTTGTCACCAAAATCAAAGAGAATAATGACTATGTATGTAACTTGTAAATTGTAATGCTCTATTTAAATGTGCAAATATGAAAAGTGTTATTGGAGTTAGATTTAACGTTTCTAATTTAAATAATTTAATCTTTCATTTTAATGAGGATGCTTCTAAGAATTTCTAAAATTTAACTTCAATTTGGTTATTTTCTTTTTTTTTTGTGTATTTATTTATTTTTTTCTGAAGCTGGAAACGGGGAGAGACAGTCAGACAGACTCCCACATGCGCCCGACCGGGATCCACTCGGCACGCCCACCAGGGGGCGATGCTCTGCCCACCAGGGGGCGATGCTCTGCCCCTCCGGGGCATCGCTCTGTCGCGACCAGAGCCACTCTAGCACCTGGGGCAGAGGCCAAGGAGCCATCCCCAGCGCCCGGGCCATCTTTGCTCTAATGGAGCCTCGGCTGCGGGAGGGGAAGAGAGAGACAGAGAGGAAGGAGAGGGGGAGGGGTGGAGAAGCAGATGGGCGCTTCTCCTGTGTGCCCTGGCCGGGAATTGAACCCGTGACCTCTGCACGCCAGGCCGACGCTCTACCACTGAGCCAACCGGCCAGGGCCCAATTTGGTTATTTTCAACATGGTAAAGTTTTCTTACTGTCCTGTTCATACAATATCACAAAGGCATTAATTTTTTTCTTAGAAATTTCAAACAGTATCATGAGCATATAAGTTTATTTTTGTTGATAATGGAGGAGGAAGGGCTATTTAAGAAAGAATTCCATCTGGTAAAATTATTGCTACTGATCTCAGTAGTTGTCTGTTGTTTTATAGCTCCAATTTAAGGCATACAGAACTTATTTTTTTAGTACAATCCTAGTGTCTTAAAAAAATTGAAATAAAAAGAAATTACATTAAAAAAACCTTTTTGAGGGTAACACCTTTTATATTCAGATACCATCTCCTTTTGAGCTCTTGTGAATTTCTTTTCAAAAATTGTCAATTGTTTTGTAAGTTATTCTAAGTCATTTCCAACTTTTTATTTTTTATTACTTTGTACTATTTTTTACTGTTGAGGCTGCTTACCATAGAATAATTAAAATAATTGAAAGGAAGTGGTGGCTTTTTGAAATTCCTTGGTCTTTCATGAAATAGTATCTTTATGATGACATTTTGGGTCAGGGGTAAACATACCAGTGCTACCCACATATGTGTTGAAAGAAAAAATATTTACAGCTATCAGGTATTGCATCAGAGACTCATTTTTAAATGTGCGTGGTTTTATTTTTTCCACACCCTTATGTTTTTGTTTTTCTTTTTGGCATACTGTAAAAATATTTTGGCATCACTGAGAAGTTTGCATGTAAACATTAAATTACTCCATATCTTAAAATATATTCAGTGTACATTTTGGCTAAAATAACCCTTGTGCAATTACAGAGGCATTTCTGACTTTTTTTTGAAAAATGTGTTCTTCATCCTAAAATGTTTGAAAGTAATGCTTCGTTGCCCCATGTGTGAACTATCTTAGCTTCTTATTCTTTTAAAATAGTATTGTGATAAAAATAAAAAATAAAAAAATTTGGAGTTTTAAATGTTTAAGTTATAGAATTCAGTAAGTGTGGATAATATTGAGTAATATGAATTTTATACAGATTATAGAGTTTATCTGTGTCATCAATCAGTTGGTAAAGTATTGTATACTGTTAAAATTTTAGAGTCCTAAAATACTTACCCTTTAGACATCAAACTTTACAAAACATAACTTCCCTTTGAGGTTTATAATTGTGTAGAAAATACATAGATGTTAAATGAGTAATATTTGCAATATTATTTTATTAGAGTTAAACAACTATAGTAGTTTTATTTTGGTGGCTAAAAGTATACCTATGAAGTATTTTAAGATGTTCTCTAATTTTCAGTTTATTTTGGGCCTTGTGAGGGAAGGTATGTTCAGTGACAGGGATCCTTCATTTTAACTCGAACCTGTTATTCACCAATGAACTTGGACTTGTTTGTCTTTGTAACTGCTGACACATTTCCTGTGGTAACCACATCACAGAATTGTATGACAGTGAATATCATCAACAGTGTTTTTTCTTTTCTTATTAGTAACTTTAAAAAGATTTCTGACATAGATAAAGACATTTGGAAAACTGTTGTCACTGAAAATGAAAGAAGAGACAACACAACAAGCAGAGATCAATTTTCAGAGCAATTTTCAGTTTTTAGAGAGCAGATGACAGAAATTGTGAAATAAAATAGAAAATTTCCTTTGAACCTCACCTTCACCCACATTGAATGTTCCCACCTATTGCTTAAAAAGGGATGTTGTTTCTTTCTTATATGTAACTGGAAAGCCGGCAGTCATATGAAATGACTGCTGTCCTAGATATTATAAATTGTAATTAAAATGATTTGTGCAAAGGTGTCTGCTAATTCAAACTGAATTACCCAGGGCAGGCGGCGAGGATGTCCCTTTGCTTAGTGCCCCACCGGGTTTCCCCCTTCTACTTGCTTAATTGCTTAAAGTAGAGTGCAATGAAGGAAACCACTGGCGGTACATTTCTTAAGACCTACCGCTAGCTCAATAAATAAAGGTGATTTCAATAATAAAATGTTAATTCACATGTCAAAGATCTCTTTGTACACAACATTTCTTGTGCAGATCTTTCCATCATTTTTAAGATCGCCTTGCAGAGGACAATCAATTATTTTTAATTTTACGTCCGTTCTTTCACGAACTCTTGAACAGGCAACATAAAGTTGACTGTGTCCAAATGCAGGCTCAGGTAAAAAATGCCAACACGCTTAAGCGTTTGGCCCTGAGACTTATTGATGGTCATAGCAAAGGCAAGTTTTACAGGAAATTGTCTACGTCTCAATTGAAACGGCAACCCTTTTATATGCAGTAGCAAATGGGTTAATGTCTTGAAATAATTCCCCCATTTCATTAAGTAAGGTCTCAGGAACTCTTTTATTCCATTCTAAACGGGCCGAACTGGCTTCTGAGGGATCAAATATATATAATTGAGCAAACTTTCTTTTCCCGTCAGAAGGATGCAAAGTTCCAGTTTGATGGTAAACTTGACCATGAAGTCGAAAGCAATAAAGTCCTGGTCCAGGCAAGTCAATTGGTTTGTTTCCCATGGACGCAAAAGCAAACGAACTATTAATGGATCAAGTGCTATCCATGTACTGTTTGCTATTTGGATGCTGATTAGTCAATAATTTATTCAAGAGTGGTGGATAATTCTCAATTAGTGGAACTACAATGTTTCCATACTTGCAACATTGAGAAAATCTTTTCTTGCCATGGTCAAATCGATTAGTTTCTAACTTGAAGTTTAAGGACTGACAGTGTTCACATTTAATATTCATGTCAGCAGAGGAATGCTCAAAAATTAAAGTTTCTCCGTTTGAAACTGTTTTAATCCTTTTTGCGTTTCGGTCAGCATTACTCTGTCGTTTCTCTGCATTTCTCTCCTGCCTTTGTTCAAGGGACTCATTTTGTTGAGACAGGCTTTTTTGTCTTACATCTGAGGCAAGCCTTGTTTCTCTATGCTCATCAGTCTCATTTTGCCGAGAAAGACGCATTTGCTCTGCGACTGAAGCAAGCCTTGTCTTTCTCTGCTCAGTGGTTTCTTTTTGTCGAGAAAGCCATTTTTGTGCAGCTTTAGCTCCTTTTCTCTCCTCTTCAGTGCTGTATTTTCTAGGAGGCATTCTTAAAAGAAATTACGTTAAGACGTAGTTTTTATGTAAAACAGATGATTGCCAATGCAAACAAATATTCACCTTCCCCCTGACCCGCTCAATATGCGTTCAGCCGTGGCAACTTCACTCCATTGGCTAGTGCAGTTACGCAAGCAACCAATAAGCTATCGGCGACAAACAGACACTTAAGCCGCATATAATAAAGATGCCAATGAGGCAGTCTTTGTGACATAAATGAAAGAATTGATATTTTAAAATATTTCTTATGAAAATAACATTCAGACACACAGTCTTACACAATACAATCAATAATTATGCAAAGGAATACCATGTAAACAACACTCATTGCCAGTTTCCCAGAAATTGCTGTCTGGGCCTGGCAATCATAATTCTCTTCAATCTTCCCTAGAAATGACTACTATCCTGATTTTCTGGTCATAATTTTCCTCCTTTGTTTTTAAAATTGATTTTACCACCAATTTCTTCATCCTTAAGAATGAAAATACTTTGGCCCTGGCCAGGTGGCTCGGTGGATAGAGTGTTGTTCCGGCATACCGAGGTCGTGGGTTTGATCCCCAGTTGGGGCACATCTGAGAAGCAATCAGTGAGTGCACGACTAATAGAACAACTAAATGGAATAACAAGTTGATACCTTTTTCTCTGTCCTCTCTCTTCCTTTCTCTCTTCTTTGCCTTCCTCTCTCTTTCTCCCTCTGCCTTCATCTCTCTCTGAAATCAGTGGAAAGAATATTTTTAATTTTAGATTTTGAATTTTATATAAGTAGAACAAAACATATTCTTTTGCCTCGCTTCTAATAGTATGTTGGTGACATTCATCCTTGATATGCTATCATTATAATAGATTCATTTGCATTGCTTTCTATTAAATGAATCTTACGTTTATTTTTGACAGTTTTTGATGAATCTATTCTAATTTTCAGACCCCCTCCCCCCCCCCCCTGATTTCAATGAATACTTCTATTGTTTATTTACTAGATCACCAGCTTGGTGCCCTCCCTTTCTACACTTGGAATTTCATCTTGTTTGCATGATGGTAGTGAAACAATGACAACGCTAGTCAATAAGCTACTCCAAGAAGAGCAGTAAACCAACAGCGTGCTTTCCTTTAACAGGCAAAACATAACTATATGCGCTTTAGAATGCACAAGGGTTTAGTCCCTGGGAAATTAAAATGGGATTCTGAAGAAGGTAGGGGAACCCAGGTGCAGCAGAGATGCGCTGAGGCGCTGGGCCACTGTCTGCGGGTTTCTGGACTGCATCTCCTGGCCACTCGTTGAAGCTTGACAAGGGGGAAGGTTTTAGCTAATCCCAAGTGGAGGTGCAGAGAACACTAGGGTGACTTAGGGGTGTGCCCAGGAACCAAAAGGTGGGAAAGCTGCTAAACATTGCTGAGAGCATCCACCCCGGAAGGACTTGACCTCCCTAGAGCTCATAACTGGCACCTCCCCCAGTGCTCGCAGGGCTGACTTGATCCTCCGTGTTCCATTTGGTGCAGCAAGTGGCACTGTCTCCACCACCTGTGACGGTGATACAGCCCCTAGAAGTGGCTTTTGTCACCTTGTCCATGAGGGCTTTGGTCCCTCAGGCAGATGCATTCAGATTTACAAACAGATCCAGTCCACACCACCTGCTTAGCCCTAGCGGCAGCCTCAGTGTCCTTCTCACTGCTCTCAGGACCACAGTCCACGCCTGTCCTGCCAGCAGCTGTCCCAGAGGCTGCAGTGGTTTTGCTGCATTCTCATCAAACTTGTCAGCAGGGACAAAGTCAACCAGCCAGGTCATCGTTTCACCATTTTTCTCAGCTTTGGACATGAGGTCGTTGATGATCTTGGCTCCCTTTTCATCAAACAAAGAAGTGCCAGTCTCTGTGTTGTTGGGCACCTTGTAAGGTAAACAGCATTCTACCACCTAATCATCTCCCTGATGTTGTCTATTGATCAGCTGGATCTTGTCTGCAACATGCGCTCTGCCCAGGATAGCTAGGAAGGGTCGCTCTGGGCTGTGCAAGGCCTCGGCAAGATAGTTCCACTCCACCCCCCACCCCACCCCCGTTTTGTGGCAGACTGACTCCCGCCCCAGAGTGGTGACTCAGCCACAGCGAAGCATTGTTGACACAGACATCCTGTAGTCTGGATGGTGAAGCTTAGCTGGCTCAGCTTGAGTCTTGTTCCCAGCAGCACCCTTTTCCTTCCCTCTCTCTCCACATGAAAGCCAAGGGTCTCCGGCCGGTGACAGAGCCCGCAGCTGGGCCAGCACAAGCTTTCTCTGCTTTGGTAGAAACCTCCTAGTCCCCAAGATTCTTTCATGAAAACTGTGAAGTCAGATGATTTCTGTAGTAATATTTAAATGTTGTTTATTTTCTTTACTGGATTAGTATTTGCAGTGACATTGCAAATACAGTGCTGAGTACAACTATATCTTGGCCTGAATCAAGGCAGTGGCACTAAATTGTATTGGCAGTCATTATATTTTTCACTGCCCCATGCTCACAGGGAAAAAAATACCAATTTTACTTAAGAATGTCCTTAATGAAGTAAGAAGTAAAAGTAATTAAATGTTGCACCTCAAATATGGGTCTTTTTGATATCTGAGTGATGAACTGGAGCTGTGCGTAGGGAACTTAAACTGCGTGTCAGTGTACCGCGGCTGCTGCAGCAAGAACCCTTGGCGCCACTCATTCCGTTATGAATGGCGGCAGCTGCTATCTTTGTGGATTACCATTTTTATTTGAAAGAATGACTTTCGGGCAAACTGTGGTTATTCAGACTTGGAGATTTGGCAGGCATTTTCTTAAAAATGAACAAAATGTAATACAACCGATAAGGTTTGTTGCTAATAATAAAATTTGACCTTTTAATTCAAATTAGAATTTTGGAAAACTTGTATTAGCTGCTGTGAACTTGGGAACTTCCTCATATGAGACTTTTCTGATGAGATTGGTGGTGATATTAACCAATATGGAGTTTTGATAGTGTACCTTAATATTTTCAATGTTTGGAAATCCATATAACTCATTGAACCATTTTCCATTAGGTATCTAGCGCATGGTGTTATAAAATCACTAGGAGGCAAAAGATCCATTCCAAGTTCAAGATAGACCAACAGGACTTATTGTGACATAGTATGAAAAGTTTCAGATTCTGTAATGCTGGCAACTTAAAAAATCTAGCACTTTTGAGTATTGTGTTATGTAAGAATTATTCTAAAAGGGTGCTAAAGTACTCCTTTCCTTTACAACTACATGTTTATGTAAGGGGACATTTAATTCTAATATTACACAGACTCTTTGAGATACTAGAGAAGGGGATGCTTATTGACTCATTTTATGAGGGAGACCTGATCCCCAAACTAAAAGGACATTGCAAGAAATAAATCCTAGTAAAAATAAAAATTTGATAACAAAGTTTATTATCCATACATTGAGAAAAAAACTTATTTAATAAATGATGCTGGTATAACCTTTTATTTTTCCTGGAGAGAATAAAACTGGGTCTTCATAGTCCAAAAACAAACTTGAATTCTGGATGTACTAAAACCTTAACCTACAAATGCCCAATCACACATTTCAAAACAACACAAAAATCTTGCAAAAAATAATCTAGGAATTGGAAGACCTTTCTAACCCTTAAGTCTTTTCAAATCCAGAAACTATAAAGAAAATTATAGAAGTATTTAACCAAGTGCAATAAAAGTTTTTTTAATGGTAAAATATGTAATAAACAAGATCAATAGAAAATATAATAAATTTAGGGAAGTATTTGGGACAGGCTGTGTATTAATGTGTATAGCATACCAGGAGGTCATACTGATTGACAGACAAAACATAGAGCAGATTGTGAAAGGGCATTTCACAGAAAAACATATTTGTATGGCCCAAAAACCCTTGAAAAGGAGCGAAGGCACAGCAGTGTTCAGGGAAATCCAAATTAGGATAGTGATGAGATATCTACTCTTGTGGTAGAGATGTGAATCTACCTTTAACAGAGGGCAAAATCTATTAAGTTCTATCCACCATGGACTTATTTGCATGTCTTCTGAGAATCCATCCTGCAAAAATCAAGGCCTAGAGTGTAGGATGCATATATGACAATATTTTTTGTGGCTTTATTTGTAGAGGGAAAACAGTAAAAATAAAGTGAATATTTATTAAGGAGAATAGTTGAACAGATTTTGTTTTCTCTCATTAAGAAATAACTGTTAATTAAAAAGACTGACTAAATCTATAGCAGGTATTTTTTGAAAGACTTCCATGAGGAGAGAGAAAAGCAAGATGCAGAAAATATTTTTTTGAAACATTCATCATTATCATCATCATCATCATCATCACCATCATCAAAACTATGTAGCACTAAGGGTGTAATGCTTTGAAGAGAATGTATGTAGCTCGTAGAACAATCCAGGGTGTGTAGGGAGTGCTCTGCTTGGTGATGTCTTTGGGGACCCAGGCTAGTGGGGGAGTTTTGCCATCTCCAGCATAGAGCCTCAGTCCCTAGGTCTGAGGTGTCAGTTCTCCAGTATCTTCTCTTTAAGTGCCATCCTTCAGAAAAAGAGAGCATTGAGAGAAAGGCATTTTATTTTAAAAAATACCCATCCAAGTTGCCTGTATCATTTCTATCCTATCATTCCCCAGACCATACCTATCACATGGTCATGCAGCCTTGTATGATACAGCCAAATGCCCTGCCCATATTGGGTGGTGGACTCTGGGCCCCAAAGAAAGAAGGGGGGATTAGATATCTGGTGACACCAACAGTGTGCCCTAAACTCCCATGCTAGTGTGTACATTCCTGCTCATGTTTGTGTGTGATTCTGTGAGCATGGCAGAAGACTGAATATATACAAGGCTGTTATTATGGAATACACCATGCAGGTGTTGATGTGGGGAGAAAAGGGGAAGAGAGGGCGAGATTTAAATAAAAAAGGGAGTGAACACCAGTGAGTGCAGAGAAGCTAAACAAAATAAGTAAAACTCTATATAATCTAATTATGTTTGTTTCCTGTAAATTGTTTGTACATGATGCATGACAAAATTTAAAGATTAAAAAAAAGATACCAACATGCACTCTGTGTGTTAAATATCACTTCTTCTCTTAATATGATGAGTTCTAGTAGTTTATAAATTATTGTTTGGGAAAATTCTGTACATCTCTAAGCCCCAGGGATAAGATAACACGAGAGATAGATGCCTTGTTTTTTGCACTGTTTTTATAAAGAAGCACGATGAATAACAATTGGCAGTATTAAATATTACAAATTAACATTTTGAGAATAGGATACACTGGAGATATTAATCAGGAAGAATCTTAATTACTCATATATGATAATTTCCTCTGACTAGTAACTAATAGAATTCTCTAAAAAGATGTTTGTGACCATTAGGTATCTGTGGAAACAATGTGATGATTATTTTATGAATCATTTCTTCGGCAGTTTGCTGTGATGATTGTTAAGATATAGAAGGAAAGTGTGCATCATTCAGTTGTGTTGCTGATAATGCTTTGGAAATTGCTGGACAATGCAGATGGCTGACATCAGCGATGTTTTTTTTTGTTTTTGTTTTTAATTTTTTTTTTGTATTTTTCTGAAGCTGGAAACGGGGCCAGACAGTCAGACAGACTCCCACATGCGCCTGACTGGGATCCACCCGGCACGCCCACCAGGGGCGACGCTCTGCCCACCAGGGGGCGATGCTCTGCCCCTCCGGGGCATCACTCTGCCGCGACCAGAGCCACTCTAGCGCCTGGAGCAGAGGCCAAGGAGCCATCCCCAGCGCCCGGGCCATCCTCGCTCCAATGGAGCCCTGGCTGCGGGAGGGGAAGAGAGAGACAGAGAGGAAGGAGGGGGGGAGGGGGTGGAGAAGCAAATGGGCGCTTCTCCTATGTGCCCTGGCTGGGAATCGAACCCGGGTCCCCCGCACGCCAGGCCGACGCTCTACCGCTGAGCCAACCGGCCAGGGCCTTCAGTGATGTTTTTGATCTTACAGTTTAGTTGCTACATCGTTACAGTAAATAAAAAAAATATATATATATATAAAATTTTTTTTTGTGTGTGGCAGAGACAGAGAGAGTCAGAGAGAGGGACAGATAGAGACAGACAGACAGGAAGGGAGAGAGATGAGAAACACCAATTCTTTGTTGCGACTCCTTAGTTGTTCATTGATTTCTCATATGTGCCTTGACTGGGGGGCTACAGCAGACCGAGTGACCCCTTGCTCGAGTCAGCGACCTTGGGCTTAAGCTGGTGAGCCTTGCTCAAACCAGATGAGCCTGCGCTCAAGCTGGTGACCTCGGGGTCTCGAACCTGGGTCCTCCACATCCCAGTCCGACGCTCTATCCACTGCGCCACTGCCTGGTCAGGCCAAAAAATATTTCAGTAAAATTACAAGGCTACATTTTATACTTGATCGAAAACTAAGAGTTTTAGATAGTCTCTACATCTAAATAAGTCTTGCTCTTTTGGGGGGGTACATTTTATTCCTTTTGACACGATTGAAGTAGTTGATAAATATTCAAACTTTGTAATAACATTATAAGGAGTTCCTTGGTATTTTAAAATGTGTAGCCAATGCCCATATAAATGACTTTAATACATTTTTCCTTACAAACTCACTAATGGTTAATATATTTGGTTTTCTTCTAAATTCAGTATCAAATGTTAAGCATAATTTACACATGCAAAATTGTTAAATAGTAAAAGTAGCATTTTGAATAAGAAATCTGCTTTTCTCGAGGCATGTTGAATACTTGAGTGAATAGATTGCTAAGTGTTCCTTAGAAAAAACCTTAAAATTTGTGCATAGTCAGTTGAGTAAAATGACACTGGTAATTGCTCTAAAATTTAAGTAGTTATCCTGTTGGATATTTTTCACCCCGAGCAAATACTTTTATAATGAGTAAGTGAGCACGTCATCAGCTGTATTAATTTTGTAGGAATGCCCGTCCTCAGAGCTGTCCTTTGAAGTGTCTACTTCAGAGAAATGGGGCCCAGTGGATTTGGTAAATAACATTTCTTAAAGTCTTTCTTAATAGAAATTTCAGAAGTTCTCTTAAGAACAGCTTGTGGGAATGCCCTCTAGAAAGTGATGGTATCCCATTTCAGTTCCTTGCTTTAACAGTCGTCCAGAGAATGGCTTGTCACAGGTGCCTGACGTTCCTGTGGCGTGGTCTCAGGTCCAGGAAAGAAGGAGGGGAGCGCAGTGCAGGGTGCCTGGAAGGCAGCACTGAGTGAGAAGGTGTTGTTTTGTGTATCGAGGAAGGAGAGGTTGCTTTTGTCTGGGGAGCTTGAGAAGGACATGGAAAAGTGACATTTGAGCCAGAGGTTGTTGGATCATATGTGTAATTCTTAACAGGCAGAGGAGACGTGGAGCAGAAACCCAAGTGCCCGTTGACCACCTGGCCAGTGTATAGGTGAAGGTCAGGAAGAGAGTGTGGCAGAGTCAGAAGTGCATGGTGCTGCCAAGCCAAGGCCCAGGGAGCTACTGAAGCTTGACCAGAGAAGGACGTTTTCCTAACTGTGCTTTTATTTTTTTAAATTAACTTATTTATTTTAAATTAAGTGAGAGGTGGGAGGCAGGGAAGCAGAGACAGACTCCTGCATGTGCCCTGTCCAGGGTCCACCTGGCAAGCCCCCTACAAGGCAATGGTCTGCCCATCTGGAGCCGCTGCTCAGGCAACCGAACTGTTTCAGTGCCTGAGGTGAGGCCATGGAGCCCATCCTCAGCGCCCTGGAGCCAACTGGCTTGAACCATTGGAACTATGGCTGCAGGAGGGGAGGAGAGAGAGAGAGAGAGAGAGAGAGAGAGAAAGAGAGAGAGAGAGAGAGAGAGAGAAAGAGAGAGAAAGAGAAAAGAGGGAGGGGGAGGAGTGGAGAAACAGATGGTCACTTTTCCTTTGTGCCCTGACTGGGAATCGAACCCGGGACTTCCACACAACAGGCCGATGCTCTACCACTGAGCAAACTGGCCAGGACTAAAAATTTCTTTTGATTTATTTATTGATTTTAATGAGAGAGGCGGCGGGGAGAGAGGCAGGAACATTGAGCTGTTCCTGTGTGTGCCCAGACCTGGGATTGAACCAGGAACCTCTTCACCTTCGGGATGATGCTCTAACCAACTGAGCTACCCAGCCAGGGCTCCCCAGCTGTGCTGTAGAAAAGCAACTGGGCAGTAGTGTCTCAGGTGGGTGAAAGGAGGAAGGCTGGAGTGAGTAGTCACTCGGGAACAGTTCGGGTGAGGGTGAATGGCGGGGGCTGAGGCGGGGCACTGTGGGCTGGGATGGAACTGGGTGAGACTTTGGATGCTGAGCATGAGGGAATGGAGGAGTCACAGAGAAGGGCTGAACTGATACGCAGTAGGTGCTAACTGGAGCTGTTGTGGGAGGCGGTGTGAACCTAGGAAAGACAGGAGGCCTGCAAGTGGAGAACTGGGATTCATCTGCATGGGAGATTAGAGTTAAATCCAGATACAATCACCCAAGCAAATGTTTACACGTAGTGAAGATGACTGTGGGGCTACATCCAGGAGGTGCCACCTATAGGGAGTGGAATAAGCACAGGACAATGCAAAAAGATGGAGAAACCTCCCCTAGGATGAGTGAAGGGTCAGAGCTGCCCCTGTCACTGGGCCAAGGCGAGAATGAGCTGATTGCAATGCAGATGTTGGCGACTAAGAGGAGGAAGTTTGCCCTTAGATTTGGGTGATCAAGGGACCTTTAGATGAAAAGTGAAAATGATGTCAGATTGTGACCTTTGAGATTGCAGTGTTCATAAAGGACGAAGACAGATTGTGATGGGAAGGGAAGAAGTGGAGGTAGAAAGTACAGAATACTTACTGAAATGTTTTTCACTACAAATAAGAAGGTAAAAAGAGAACGGTACTTTATGGTGAAAGTGAAATGTTTAAACAGCAAATTCTGCTTGTAACTCTTAATTGGGATTAAAAAATCTATTAAATAAATATTACTGAGGTAAAATGCAGCTTCAAACACTGTGTCAGGTCCTCATGAGTCTAAAAAAGTAGGAGCCCTTAATTAATTAAAAACATTAGAAGAGATTTTTTAATTGATTTTAATTTGTGTTTACATAGATTCTGGTGTTGCCCTGAATGCATCCCCCCTCCCCTTTATTCCCCTCAACATCTCCCTTTCCCCCTCCCCATCGCACTCTCCCCCTTCTCTTCAGGTTTATCCCATCTTATCATCCCCATTCCCTCTGTCCTCTTTTCCTCTGGTCCCTTTGATCTCTCCTCTGTCTCAATTCCGTTCCTCAGTTCACATTGTTCATTAGATTCCTCAAATGAGTGAGGTCATATAATATTTTTTTTTTCTGCATGGCTTATTTCACTTAACACAATAGTTTCCAGGTCTATCCATGTTTTCACAAAAGGTAAGATTTCCTTCTTTTTCATGGCCTCATAGTATTCCATTGTGTATATATACCATGGCTTTTTAATCCACTTGTCCACTGACGGACACTTGGGCTGTTTCCAGATCTTCGCTATTGTGAACAATGCTGCCATAAACATGGGGGTGCACTTCTTCTTTTGAAACAATGCTATGGTGTTCTTGGGATATCTTCCTAAAAGTGGAATGGCTGGGTCAAAAGGCAGTTCAATTTTTAATTTTTTGAGGAATCTCCATACTGTTTTCCACAGTGGCTGCACCAGTCTGCATTCCCACCAGCAGTGCAGGAGGGTTCCCTTTTCTCCACATCCTCGCCAGCACTTACTCTGTGTTGTTTTGTTGATGACCGGTGCGAGGTGATATCTCATTGTGGTTTTAATTTGCATTTCTCTAATGATTAGTGATGTTGAGCATTTTTTCATATGCCTGTTGGCCATCTGTATGTCCTCTTTGGAGAAGTGTCTATTCATTTCTTTTGACCATTTTTGATTGGATTGTTTGTCTTCCTGGTGTTGAGTTTTACAAGTTCTTTATAAATTTTGGTTATTAACTCCTTATCAGACGTATTGTCGAATATGTTCTCCCGTTGTGTGGTTTGTCTTTTTATTCTGTTCATATTGCCTTTAGCTGTACAAAAGCTTTTTAGTTTGACTATATAAGACTAAAAGAGATCTTTAGGGAATAAAAATTGAGCCACAGTATGTTTTAGAATAATGCAATGATTTGGTGATTGATTGTCTGCCTGTCTCTTCTCCTCTCCAGTGGTGTCAGTTTCTGTCTTAGGTAACCATTCCTTATCAAAACTACAAAATTACTTAGAGAGCATCTTCTTTTACTAGTTTGAGTTCTGTTTGCATATTGAGCTGGTTAAAATAGGTGAACTGTCATATTTAAAAGCAACAGTATTTTGCTTTCAGTTATTAGCTGGACCCAGACTCCTGAGTATGAATCCAGGCTTTGTACCTTTCTGGCTGTGTGACCTTGAGCAGGTACCTTTTTGTACTTTATTTTTATTATCTGTAAAATGGAAATAGTAAAAGTACTGTACTCATTTTTGTAGGTTGTGAGGATTACTACATAAAACAATGCATGTGAATTGCTAGGAACAGTGCTTCGCATGTAGTATATAATCTATTAGATATTAGTGGGGTTTTTTTCTTCTGCAAATTTTTCTTCCTACTCCTTGCTGCTGCTGCTACTGATCTTGCTACTTTTCAACCATAACTGCTGTTGCAGCTGTTACTGGTACTACCTACTACTACCATAGTACTTGCTACTAACTATACTACCTCTAACTACTGCCTACTACTAACCACTTACTACTTATTAATACTACTGCTGCTGCTCCTACTATTACTAATAGTATTAATGCTGCTGCTGCTAGTAGTATTATTGCTACTCCTAATAGTATTATACCTAGTTCTACTGCTACGCTGCCCCCATGGCTTTCTTGTATTGTTTAGAGAAGCTGGCTTATATTATGATTTATCCTTATTGCAGTGGCATCTCTAGTTGTTTAAGAGTTTTTGCCTTTCAGTGGCTAATACCATTCTTGTCTATCTATTTGGACCTTTGTCTCACTCTGTGTTAAAGTTCTGTTATACTATAAGTCACCCAGTTTCCTCTTGCCCTTCCCAAACTTACTTGTCCTTTACCCATTCTTGCTAATTTCACAGATAACTTAATTCTCGGTATTAATGGCTTATAATGGCTTCATATAACCATTTTTACATTGACCTCAGAGACTTTATCATTTTGAAGTTCAGGTTAAGAGTATAAATATGTGATTTATTACCTGTGATGTTTTTAGCCACCTCGTGTGACTGTCTGAGTTAAATGTACTCTGTCATAAATAGTTTAGGTTTTATATTTATTATTTTTCTTCCATAGAAAAGTTACCTTAAATAGGTTGTGGTATCTACATGTTGATATTTTCTGTAGTCATCATTGGCCATGATCAGTATTCACAGATTGCTAGGAAAGCATGTCCACTCTGGCTGGCTGGGCCTCCAGTATCTCCCAGCACTGTTGAATCTGTACTATTTGTTGTATTTCTGCCTTGTAGCAGCCTTGCTTTGTTATTCACCCAGTGCTTACACCCAGTGCGCCCATTGCACACACATCCCCACCTCTGAGTAAGCGCTGGAAGGGGATCTGGGCAGTTCCAGCTTCTCTGCTGCTCTGTGCTTAACATTCCAGCTTCTTCAATTGCCCTGACTTCTGACCTTTGCCTTCTCAGTTCAGTAGGGCTGCAGGGCTCTACTGCACTCAGTGTTCCCCTGCAGAGAGGCAGACAACAGTGGAGCTCAGTCTGTGAGGGTGACAGCATCTCACTGCCTCTGTTCTAATACCTGAGAATGGTTACCTCATTTATTTTATCCCTTTTTAAGGTTGTTAACAAAGTGAGTTCAGTAACTAGTTACTCCATTAGAGCCGAAAGTGGATCTCCATGCTTCAAGTTGAAATTAATAGTGTATGTTTTGAGCCAAGATAGAGAAAACTGAAATGTTGTTTGAGTCTCTTATTTGGAGGTCAAACAGCTTAGAAATGGTATATTGTATTTAGCTTTTTAATTTCAGTCTTTTGTGGTAAACTAAATTAAGCAAGGCTGTTTACAGTATATATACGTGTATATAGATGCTCACATATCTAGACATATATGCTTATACCTATATCTTGTCTTTATATACTTTACTATATTGCCTTTATATCCTTTACTGGTAAGATTGTTTCAATATTCTAATTTTCAGGGCTTATCATGAACCATGCCCTAGAGTCTAGGGCAGAAACATAGAGCTATTCTGTGGTGTTAAGGTAAGAGATTCCAGAGAAGAGATACTACTGTTTTTAAAGAGTGCCAGAAGAGAAATTTTTCTTTAATACTACCCTTACAATAACTTGGTGTTCACTATTGTAACCAAGTTATCAAACCTTGCATTGGCAATATTGGGACAAGCCAGTCTTCAAATAAGATGGGATAAAAAAGGACACATTATCACTTTCGTGTCATTCTTTCTAAGATCTAATAAGTCTAATCATGAGGAAACATTAGACAAATCCAAATTAAGGATCATTTGATAACTGGTTGTACTCTTCAAAAAGTCAAAAAACAGAAAGGCGATTCCAGATTAAAGGAGATGTAGCTGAGGTGACAAAGACAATGCATGATCCTGAATTAGATGGACTGGGGAAAAAATAGCTATAAATGCCATTATGTTGATAATTGATAAAACTTGACTATACATTAGATATTACTGTGTTAATATTTTCTGATTTTGATAACTGCACTGGTTATAAAAGACAGTGTCTTTGTCTTAAGGAAATAGATGCTGAGGACTTTAGGGATGAAGAAGTATGCTGTCTCTGAATTTCAAAAATGGTTCAGAAAACAGTGTGTGTATGTGTGTGTCTGTGTGTGTGTGTGTGTGCAGATATAGATATAAAATGATAAAGCACATGAGGGAAAACGTAAACAATTGGTAAATGTGGGTAAGGGACGTATGGGAGCTTCTTGTGTTATTATTCCAACTTTTCTTTCAGTTTCCTGTTATACCCAAGTAAGAAGTTATACCAGAGCAATAGAATTCAGATAAATCTCTTTGTTTGCAAGAACAGAGATTCATCAAGCTACCTAAATTAAAAGGGAACACAGAAATCTTTTTGAATTCTAGTACGCCTAGTGTCATGGAGACTATTGGAACCTAGGTTGCTGACTTCCTATTTCAGATGCTGTGTGGTTTCTAGATTTTGTCATGCTTGTGTATTTACTTTGCTTTCTTCTGTTACACTGGACTTATCTGCTTTCTCTTGGGTGCTGCTCCTCTGGAGCTTGGGTTTATTCCCCAATGTAGCTGACTTGCTATCTTCATTCAGATTCTTGAGAGAGAAAACCAGATGATTATTCTCTAGCTAATGATTACTTACTTACTTATGTGTCTAATGTTTATTCCTGGTCTGGTCAACCAAGATCGAGGCGGAGCAGCTGGGACCTGGGGGGTTGGGTTATAGCAGCACAGTTACATGGTATTTAGGGCTGACCCTTGGAAGTTGAAGGTACCAATTCTTTTGAAGGTACAATGGAAAGATATGCTCATAAATTGTCCCCTATAGCTTCCCAGTTTTGTAATATTACTTTTTTGTATTTGATTCCTTTTTAATTGTCCCTCCCAAAATGCTTTTGTTAAGGATCTTCACATGGTTTTAGGTCACCCAGCCCCCACCTTTCTGCTAAAATGAGGAAGAAGCATCAGGTGATTTAGAGGCAAGAGAATGGAAACATTCAGAATTTTTTCCTTTTGTGTAGTAAATGGATGACTGCTTCCCTCTCCACCACTTATAATATTTAAAAATTGTGAATCTGTTATGTTTTTATTTGTAAAATGTTAAAATTTCATTTTAGTAATTTGATTTGATCATGCATGTTTATCTTAAGTTCAAATACATTGTTTATTTGAAACAGTAATCAAAACATATTTTTTAAATTTTCAAGAAAATGTTCTGATAGTACATTTCTAATGTTTTAAAAGAAAAATTTTCTGAAGGCTTGTGGGCTAACATTTTCTGTATACCTGCTTTGTGCCAAATATTGTACTGAGTATAGTTACTTAAGCAGTATCATTAAATATATATAAGTTTCACATTTCATAACGATAATTATCCTTAATTAGCAGAAGAGGAAATAAAATCTCCAAGTGGTGACTTGCTTCAAATCACAGCAGTTAATACATAGTGGGATAAAAACTAGAGTTAGAAATGAGGTCTGTCAAACTTCAATGTGCATATTCTTTTAAAGAGTAAGGAGTCAGGTGGTCAAATACTTTATTATTTGAGATAGCTAATTTTATGTCATTTTTAAAACCTGTTACTACTGTTCTTTTTATTCTAAGATGCACTTATGATCAAGTATTGGTACATTTTGGCTGGCTTTGCTCAGAGCATTGGTGCATTAGGTATTGGTTTGAGGAGGATAGGAATGAATGAATGCTTGAGAGGAGATAAAGTCACTCTCTGGAGGGAGTTGGGATCTTGAATCCAGGAGAGAGATGTGCACTTATTCGTAATATGCCATATCTATGGACGTTCATTCTCAAACCATCATATACATGTTTTAAAGGAGCACATAGATCTAAGAAAAGCAAAAAGTGAAAAGGTTGAATAGAGAGTTTCTCAAATAGAAAATAATAAACATCAAAATACTGAATGGAGTTAGCAAAATATCACTTTATTTTTTATTTTTATTTATATTTTTCTTCTTTTTTGTATTTTTCCGAAGCCAGAAACAGGAAGGCAGTCAGACAGACTCCCACATGCACCCAACCGGAATCCACCCCGTATGCTCTGCCTATCTGGGGCATCGCTCTGTCGCAACCAGAGCCATTCTAGCGCCTGAGGCAGAGGCCACAGAGCCATCCTCAGCACCCGGGTCAACTTTTGCTCCAACGGAGCCTTGGCTGCTGGAGGGGAAGAGAGAGACAGAGAGGAAGGAGAGGGGGAGGGGTGGAAAAGCAGATGGGTGCTTCTCCTGTATGCCCTGGCCGGGAATTGAACCTGGGACTCCTACACGCCAGGCCGACGCTCTACCACTGAGCCAACCAGCCAGGGCCAGCAAAATATCACTTTAAAATGAATTTTTTGGGGGTGGCTGAGGTGGAGATAATGGATGAATCCATATTTAGTAGTGCCAATTCACCTATCAAGTGAAATTTATTTGAAAGATTTTTAATTAGCTTGGAAGTAATCAAGGAACGTAACCAGCATGTTGGTGTATGTATTTCTAGACCTTTGGCTATAGGGGTAAAAGTGGGAAATAATATTCTTTTTCATATAGGCAGTTATTTTAGTTTAATTGTGTATTTTTGCCAAAGAGAAAAGCAAATTATTAATACCTTTAAAATGTTTTCTTTAAAGTTGGACATGAAAACTAAAATGATAGAAGCTAAATGTCATGAAGAGAAGCTTAAACTTCAACAGAAACATGATGCTGATGTTCAGAAGGTAGGGTTATACCACTTATTCTTTTACTAATATTGAATGTTTGAAATATTCTAGGTTGTGTGATCATATATCTATCTGTCCATCCACCCACCCATCTATCTACCCACCTGTCTACCCACCCAGCTACCTGTCCATCCATGCATCCATTCGTCCATCCTCTTATTTATGTACTTATGATAGCCTGTTATAAATGTAATTTGCTAAATCAATATTATATCAAAAGTTGATCTTTAAACTTTATTTTCTAAACATATGTATTTATATGAATTCTTATAGTTTACATTACCTTTTAGTTCAACTGTAAATTCCAGAGTTTTTTTTGGCCTAATATTTTTTCTATTTTCTAGCAATTAATATTAACCTTTTAATTTGAAAAGGAACTCTTGGACAGCTCCATTTGGTATAGACTGCATGCTAGCACTGATAATATAGGCTTCTTTTTTCATTATCTCATTGACATTCATGCCTTCCAGTGTTTCAAGCTGTATTCTAATAAAATTAATTGTTCTTCTGAATGGGTTCTGCAAAAATCATCAATTTATGGTTATCCTATGTATAATTTCAAAACTATATTGTAATAATAATTTTTAAAAATTAGTGATACATACCCAGATGAGCTGTTGGCATTCCCTGTGCAGAAACGTCTGCTGTGGTTCTGCTTCACAGAGCTGAGAGACAGAAGTGGAGGCGGGCAGCTGAGGCCGCAGTGCCCTGTAGCGAAGCTCTCCGAACTCCGACCTCCATTATTATTTAGTCAGGTGCATATTTGGCTCATTTTTCGAAGCAACAAGAAGGAAACCACTGGTTGAAAATTAGAAAGACTGTTGAATCCTTTTTTTCTCCTTTCCTCTTTCCCAAACTTGAAAGGCAAATATTTCTTTCTGCTGTTATCGGCATTTCACCTTGGTTCATAAACTGGTTAGATAAAACAGTTCTCTATTATAAATATATTAGAGATTCAGTTCAAACAAAATAGAATCTATTCATGTATAATATAAAGGAATATAAAAATATATTTGGAAAAATCATGATAATAGAGTTTGAAATAGGCTTCTTGGTGTGTCTGTTACGAAGATCTATTGTAACAAAATCTTTTAATAATAAATATTTTCCAGGAACTTTTGAAAAAATAAATTCCATGTGAAAAAGGAAAGCAATGCAGCTAGTTTGAAATGCCAGGTGAAACATGAATGTAATCCTGACCTTATTCCATGCTGGGGAAGCACGTTCCTCAGTTTGTTGCTTGTATGGTGTTTCCTAAGTATCAGGACCTGGAGAGGAACAAAGTTCAGTGTTTTATCTATTTGCCTACTTTCTTTTCCTCTTATGCTGCTTTATGAAAGTTAGGATCAAACTAGCTCTTTTTTAAAATTTATCAAACCATTCTTATAGTGCATCTAAAACAATAAAAGGTAACGTAAGATGCTGGTAATAAAAGCACTAAGAAAAAGTTAGTTAAATATTGGTGAATAACTTTTTTTTTTAAGCTGACTTTGGGTGTATAGGAAATATACCTGAAGTGTAAGAAAAGAGTATATTTATACTCCTGCCTCAATTTGTGTGTTTCTTTTCCTCCACCTGGTTAGCACACTTTTTTTTTCCTTCTTGTTAACTTTTCTACATTTTGGTTATTTCTCTGTGATTTTTTTTTGAGTGTAGATGTATTTAGAAGTATATAACAATCATGATTAAGTTTCATTAAGTGATTAATTTTCAAACTTCTGACACAATATAAATTCATGATGTAAAATATTCATGCAATTTTGACATCTTTTGAGATGATTTTTCTGATTCACAATAACAGAGCTAGATATAAAAGAAGCTTATTACCTCTCATCTTCCCATGTATCTGGAAATTCTCGTTATTGTGCATGAAAATGATAGGACATTAGCGGGAAGAGTCAGAGCTCTGCGCATCTGAAGATGCTCTGTTCCAGTGAGGTGGGGGGGGTGAATTGAACTATCCCAACATGTCAAGTTTTGATGGCTTCTCCCTGTTACTTTTTGACAGTTTAATCTCTGAGTTATATTTTAGAGAATCACCTAATTTATTATTTATAGTCTCCTTAAAGATTGATACATGAAAATTCAAAGCAGATAGCATATCTCTTTCAGTAATCATTTATTCTAACATATTTACTATTTTCTCAATATAATTTTTATATCTTTTATGGGATTAGCTGAGATAGACTTGCAAAAAATATTGTGCTCATTTAAAAAATTATGTGTTCTGTATGTCAAACAACATAGTATACTAAAACATTTAAAATTTATTTGCAGATTTTAGAAAGAAAGAATAGTGAAATAGAAGAAATGAAAATTTTATACAAAAAGAAACAAAATGAAATGGAGGAGACTATTAGAAAACTTGAAAAGAAAGGTGATGCTGTATTGTTACATAAATCTTTTAATAATACTTTGTTTATTTTAATGGTTATATGAAGTAAAATTTAGTTTCTGACCTTTTGTTGTATGAGATGGCAATGTTTATGTGGGTATCTATCAGTGGATATGTTTATGTGAGCTTTCATATGAATGGGGAAAAACTGTGTGCGTGTGTGCATGTGAGTGCATGAGTGTGTGTGATGGCAGCAGTGGTGGCTGGTTTGGTTAAGGAATTGGAAAAGTCTGTCACTGTTACATTCTCTTTGTAACTGTCTGACTCCTTATTGGGCTACCATAGGTCAGTCATAGAGTTACAGGGGGTCCTCTGGTTACAATAGTTTCATTCCTATAACAGTGACATAAGCCAAATTTTGGTGTAAGTTGAAACACACCCTAGCCTAACACAAATGGAACACTTGCACTTTTTTTTTTTGCATTTTTGCATTTTTCCGCAGCTGGAAATGGGGAGGCAGTCAGACAGACTCCCGCATGTGCCCGACCAGGATCCACCAGGCATGCCCACCAGGGGGTGATGCTCTGCCCCTCTGGGGCATCGCTCTGTTGCATCCAGAGCCATTCTAGAGCCTGAGGCAGAGGCCACAGAGCCATCCTCAGCGCCCGGGCCATCTTTGCTCCAATGGAGCCTCGGCTGCAGGAGGGGAAGAGAGAGACAGAGAGGAAGGAGAGGGGGAGGGGTGGAGAAGCAGATGGGCGCTTCTCCTGTGTGCCCTGGCCGGGAATCGAACCCAGGACTCCTGCACACCAGGCTGACACTCTACCACTGAATCAACCGGCCAGGGCAACACTTGCACTTTTAATAGTCCAAAATGGCATAGGTAAGTGTACTAGGGGACGCCAGCTTCCTTACTCATACATTGTGTTACTATGTATTCCACTGTGCACAACCAAGCTGGTTCACCCACATACTCTGTAAATATGACGCTAACAGCATAAGCCAAAACATGTCTTAAGTTTTTTAAGTTTTTATGGGAGTGAGCATTGTAAACTTGAAACATCGTATGTCGAGACTATTTTAACCTGAGGATCCCCTGTACTGGTTTTCACAAAGAAGTCTAGGGAAATTATTCCTCTTGGTCTAATACAATTTATTACATCAAGCATCTAATTGTGCTCGCTTAGGCAGTGCATATATTAAAAAACATTAAGTATCTACTTTATTGCCTTATATTCCGGTATTGTGATTGACCAGAACAAACATTTAAAAAATATTCCTCATCTACACTTTCATTAAGAAGGAAAAGAAAGCAAGTGATCAAGTGTTAAATTGACTATGATTATAGGCCACTACATCTAAATACAACAGGCAGCCATTAAAGAGAGTGTTGAAAACATTTTTGGAGAAGAGAACTTTAAAAATGTCCAGGTACTGCCCTAGGGATGCTGATACTGGTAAGTTTTGGGACAGATGCTGCAAAACCACTTAGCTAGAGTGGATATCCTATACATTAAGAGATAAATTGGAAAAGATAAGCTAGGTGACTTGGCATGACTTAAGCATGGCCTTGAATTTCAGATTTCAGAGTTTCAAGTTAATCTTGTAGATGCTAGGGAGATGGAAGATTTTTGAGAAGTGAGTTTTCAGACCTCAAGTTTTAGGAGGAGTAGACTTGTAATGGTGGGTGGTGGGTGTGCCACCATGGTGAGGCCAGTTCCCAGTCTGTCATAAAGGTCAGAGGCAGAATGGAGTGAGAGAGAGAGAGAGAGAGAGAGAGAGAGAGAGAGAGAGAGAGAGAGAGAGGGGGCACATCCCATCTATTAGAAAACAGGCTCTAATCCCAGGCTTGCTTTTCAGCATCTGCTATGACATCAGGAGGCCTCTGAGCCTTGTCTGACTTACTGTAAATGGTGCGGTTGGAATAAATAATGCATAAAGTTCCTTCCAACTCAAAGAGTTCATGCTTCTGTGCTTCTGTAATTTTGAGTATAAGGTAATAAGAACCCAGGATATCAGAATGCTGGAAGTGGGAGTACTGAAAATGGAACTGAAGAAGAAATTTTGGAGGATTTGATGAATGATAAGATATAGGTGATGAATGTGAGGAAAGGGGAGAGAAGAATTCATTTAGGGGTTTCCATATGGAACTTACTGGCTCTGTTACCGGTCACCAAACTCGAGTGTATTTGAGAGAATGGTAATACTTTTGAGATTTAGGATGGCAATTATATATATAAATTACCTAATGAAATAGGTGTTTTTAGGTTTGTTCCCATCTTTAAATGTTGGCTAGAAATTTGTTTAGGTTCTTTCTCCAAATATCAATGGCCACAAGAATATTTTAAATTTATGTCTAGGTATTTGTTTTTTACCCTGATTTAAATCAGGCAATTTTTAAATAGGTTTAAAAATAATATTTTTAAAGACTTTGAATTACAAATAGGTCTTAGTTTAATTTTGGATTGTGAAGTAAAATATAGATGCTAAAGACTAATACTAGGTTTATTTGGATTCTTCTCTTTCTACCCCCATTTGTTACATAGTTGAGATATAGGAGTGAAAAAAATGCTTATGTAAATGTTTTTGGAAATTTTGCTCTTTTTTTGAGGAATAATTGACATACATTATATTAGTTTCAGATGTTCAACACAATAAATGATCGGCACAGTAAATTTAGTTAATGTCCATCGTGATACGTAGTTATAGGATTAAATTTGGTATCTTGAAGTAAGTGAATAAGGACATATTCAGTAAGCTAAGAAAATACTACACTGAAGCAAACACACAGATGAATTAATTTTACTATTCAGATGACATGAATATGTTAAACACATTTATGCTTAAGTCAGTTTTAAAAAGGTTTTTTAAAAATAAATTTTAGAACGTAATTTATAAGGGAAATATTTTATGTAATTTAAAGCATATTTTGTTTTAGTAACATGAACCTTGGCAGTGATTTTAAAGTTCCCAGGAGCAACAGTGTGGTGAAATGACAGGCTCCTTTTTTATTTATCTAGTATACATCCTTTTGAGCACTATTATGCCTGGTAGATAAAACATTGACTTATCTTTCTGCTCAGGAAATAGGCAAGTAAACCATTATAACACATAATGTAGTAAATGATTTCATGGAGAGGTATTTGAGGTTCCTTGGGCATACAGAGGAGTTTCCTTCTGCCCTGCACGGTGAGGAAGCCGGTTGGTGTAGGGTCCACAAAGGAGCTGATACTTGAGTTGTGACTAAGAATAAGTAGGAGTTTTTCAACAAGGGAGAGGAGGGCGTTCCAAGTAGAACAACAGTCATAGTTATAGTTAGGCAGTAATGTATGAGGGTTTTGGCTTTTATCTTTTAGGTGAGGGGGATGGTAGAAATTTTTTTTTTAAGTCTGGGAATAAATAACATTACTGGATTTGCATTGTAAAAAGGCCTTTTTTAAAGCAACAGAAGGCCCATTGAAGGGAATGGTACTGAAGCCAGCACAGTGTTAACATTGCCTGTAGGGTAAGTATGAAGGATTCAACCTAGACTGTGGTGGTTGAAATGGAGAAAAAAGAATAAGGTATTTCATAAGAGAGAATTGAGAAGACTTGGTGAGAAATCTAACTGGTACACTATCTATTTTTTATCATCAAACTCTTATATGGTTTCTAGAATTGGTTTAACTCTGTTTTTATCATTTTGACAGTTCAGACCCTTATACGTGATTGTCAAGTTATCAGAGAGACTAAAGAAAACCAGATTGCAGAGCTAAAAAAGATATGTGAGCAAAGTACAGAATTTCTGAATAATGATTGGGAAAAAAAGGTAAGAAGTAATCAGAAATATAAAGGTTTATGCTTCAAAGTAACAGTTAATTATAAAAATAATGGATGTTCACAGAATATACAGAAAGGTATGAACAAAGAAAATAAAGTAACTTAAAACCAGGGACTATCTAGAAGTGGCTACTGACCATGTTTGATATATTTTCTTTTAGAAGTCTGATGGCTTATAAAATAGTTTGCATTTAGAAAACTTTTGACTAATTTTTAAATTTAATTAATATTCTGAATATTTTTGTCATAGTTAGTAGATTTTAAGCAATATTAATAGGGAAACAGCAGTAGGATAATTTTTGGAAATTGAATTCTTAAAATTTGAGATTTAAGCTATTGAACCATTATTTTCCTGGAATTTCAGATAACAATCGTTATAGTATAAACTTGTTTTTGATATAAATAAAATCAGTAGTGGATGGGTTATTCTTGGAGGAACATTTAATTTAATTAAAAATATTTTCATAAATTTAGCAGGGCAAAGAGTAATAATAGAAATACTCATTATGAATGAGTCTTACCTCATCATATCGTATTTACTCAGGAGCCCTTCACCATTAGTTCAAATTACAAAATGTATTTAAAAGAAATATTTCCTTTGAGGTATTCTTTTGCAGAGATCTTCTGTTAACTGATACTGATAACTCAGTTAGTCTGGGTTCAAAATGTTTTATTGAAAGTTACAAATGCCTTCCCGAGCAGGGTGGCTGGGCTGAAATCTGTCCTGGAGGCGGCAGCTCAGGACCAGTCTGGGCCATGCAGTGCATATATGTGGAGATGGGCAGAGCTAGCTTCTCCCTAGTTTTACTTTGTTCATTGATATGGTTTTCCTCTTTACATATTTTGTTTTATATATATTTTCTATAAACGTGGCACATGCTTGTGCTTGCTGTAGGTATTTTGTGTACACAGCAGGCCCCATTCCCTAGTTCCATATTTCCCAGTGTAAGTTTAAGGTGTTTAAGAGAAAAGTCTTCTGCCTTTTGCCATATACAAGGGTATATTTTATTCTTTCAGCTGGATTAGTATCTGTTACAGTTACACAAAAAATAATAGCTGTGGGAACATTGCAAACATGGTGGGAGGCCTTTTTTGTGATGCACAGTTGCAGGTCAGTCTAGGCAGAGGTGAGAACCTGTGTAAGCAGGACAGGTGCCAAAAATTAATATGCAGATGATAAGTTCACTCTGATTTATGCAGTCATTCATTCAAAAATTATTAAGTATCTCTGTGGACAAGGTAATGTGATATATGTGTGTGTATACCCCTTGCTAGAAATGTCCATCTTACATCTCTCGCTTTAAATCCCAGTTATCCAACTACCTATATAAGATCTCTCCCTGATTTAAATTCCATCCTTCTCAAATTCCATCTTCTTTTGTTGCTCAATTAGTCTCCGTGTAGGGTTTTTCCTATGTCCCCCTTTCGGGCAGTATTGCTATCTACCCAGCTGCTCACTCTCTTCTGGCCTCACCTCTCCAATCTAACTACTTGCCAAATTCTGTTCCTTCTACTTGTTTTGAATTGCTCACCCTGTCCCCTTTCCTAATTTTTGGAGCCTGTCGTCTGTTGCTTGGATTTGCTGTAACTAACTCTTTGTACCTGTTTCTTCAGTTCACGCCCCGTGATACAACCATACTGATGATCTTTCTGCCACACCGGTCTGGTTTGCTTCACCACAGTGGTTCTCGACTGACCACCTGAAAGCTATCCAGGAGCCCACCAACAGTCACCTCATTAGAACAAAGGACACTTATCACTTAGGAAGTAACAAGGGTTTTAGGAGCTCTGTCCTAGGAACCAGGAATAGAGACCAATTGCTGTATACAGGAGTGGCCAGAAGTAGGTTTATAGTTGTTTTTATGATATATAATAATTAAATAATATTAATACAAGAATATACCCTGTGTTTTACGAACTCACTACTGTAAACCTACTTTTGCCATAACCTGTATATTCTGTTATTACACAGATATGTATCTAGGAGTGGAATTTCTGGGTTATATGATTAATTCTATATTTAACATGTCAAGAAACTGCCAGACTGTTTTCCAGAGTGGCTGTACCATTAACCTGTGGGCTTCTGTGTGGACAGATTCCTGGTTTTTCTTGGGCTCTTCTGGCATAGGGCAACTACATGGTCAGGTGTCCAGGCTAAAGACCGATATGCAGGATGCTGGGAAGGCCTTCTGTGTCCCTGTACCCCCTGCCAAACCTTGGCTAAAATATTTCTGTGGGAATTTATAGACCCCCTTATTATCAGGGCCAAGATGGCATCCTTGT
This sequence comes from Saccopteryx leptura, assembly GCF_036850995.1. NCBI lineage: Eukaryota > Metazoa > Chordata > Mammalia > Chiroptera > Emballonuridae > Saccopteryx > Saccopteryx leptura. The sequence continues at coordinate 165,470,701 of NC_089507.1, forward strand.
TTAATAAACCAAGCAAGATTTGTATTTGAGAGCAGAACTCATGTTTGCTGTTGAAACAGTTTATCCCTCAGGGGAATGTTTGCCCTTTAAAGCCTCCCAGACCACGTGACCGGGAGTCCAGTTCTAATTCACGGCTAGGTTTGGGAAAGCACTCGTGATGCACTGTGCCTGGTACATGCAGAGATTAATGAAATGTGTTGGTTGAACATCTAGGTACTGTCATCTCCAGTCAGAGCATTACCCAATTTCACCTGTTTGATCCTCACATGAACCAGCCGAATTATAGCATACTTGTTTTTACCAGTGTCATTTTTACCCTTGTAGTCTCAGCTATAAATTCCCTGATTAGTTTGAAAGACTTAGAGACATCCCTCCAACTTCCAACAGGCACGTGCACTTTAAAAAGCAATTGCGGGTTACACTTGAGGAGCCACTGTGTATTAATGGACTACTAAATACAGTTGAATTTTGACAGCCAATAGGCATATGTCCTAGGGCCTTTGAGAGACCATGACCCTTGCAACATAAATATAACCACAAAATTTCTGGCATTCACAGCCCTTTGTCAGAGTTACTATGCCTGTCCAGCTGCGAAGCAGCACTGAGATTTAGGTGCTGTGGACTGGGCTACCTTCATGTACCAGCTAAGTGATTGACTTGAATACTAGACATAACAGCAGTTTAAAATGTGTACTTTGGCAAGGATACAAATACAGCGTAGCAGGGATTTGGAGGACCACCTGCAAACAGTCTAAATTGCATAGGTTAGAGTATTCTGGATGGCTGTTACTGAGCCAACATCATTCTTCCTGTTCAGCTAGAATCTAGAAGAAAAGTTCTTGGGACCCTGACCCATAATTAGCATAATCATTGTTTGCATTCTGCCTCTGGTTTCCACGATCTTGCAGGATTTTCCCTGTTTGTTTAATATCGTCCTAGTCAAATAGGAATCTGTATGCATATGAAACGGCCTTGTTCTCCATGAACGGGAAATAAAATGTACCTTTTAAACTATTTTGGACTCCTCCCCTCCCCACCTGTTGAGTGAGCCTGGGGTTGGATGTGAAGGAGAGGAGTTAGACTCTGAATCCCGCTCCCTTTCAGGTAAGAGAAGGAGTGCCTGCAGGCTGCAAGCATAGGTTTCAGTTTCTTGTGAAAAGTGTCCATTGAATCTTATATATTTTTTTACCTTAGTTACATAGATATTTAGAGTATAGTCTTTATAAAGAAAAACCTGTATACATAGAGACATAAAGTATACAGTTCTTAAATAATTCTCTATTTGATTTATGATGTCATCTCTGTATCTACTTTTGTACAGATTACAGAATGGATAAAAATAGTTTCTTGTTGGAGGTAGAGTGAAAGAGAAAGACTATTTAACATTACTCTTGTGCAAAATTTCATGCAAGTATTATGAAAATACAAACAGTAACATAATCCTTTTTTTCTTCTTCTTTACCAAGAGGAGAGGAGATAGAGAGGAGGGGAGATAGAGAGACAGACTCCCGCATGTGCCCCAATGGGATCCACCTGGCAACCGCATCTGGGGCCGATGCTCGCAGCAAAGCTATTTTTGGCACTAGAGGTGGAGGCTCCAGGGAGCCATTCCCAGTGCCTGGGCCAGTGTGCTCAAACCAATCAAATCATGGCTGTGGGAGGGGAAGAAAGAGAGAAAGGAGGGGGAAGGGTGGAGAAGCAGATGGGCGCTTCTCCTGTGTGTCCTGACCCGGGACATCCACACATAGGATGATACTCTACCACTGAGGCAACTGGCCAGGGCTGATAATATTCCTAATAAATAACAATATTATAAAGATTTCTATGTGCTTTCAGGCTAACATGAGTGTGGTTTAGCTAAGACATTGTATTATCTATCTGATTTATTTACTGCTGTTCCCTGAGGTGGATAATTCCCTTTAAGATTTGTTGATCCATTAAAATTTCCAAGTCAGGAAAGTAAAGAATTTTTTTTTTTTTGTGACAGAGACAGAGAGAAAGTCAGAAAGAGGGACAGATAGGGACAGACAGACAGGAAGGGAGAGAGATGAGAAGCATCAGTTCTTCGTTGCGGCTCCTTAGTCGTTCATTGATGGATTTCTCATATGTGTCTTGACCGGGGGCATTACAGCAGAGGTAGTGACCCCTTGCTCAAGCCAGCAACCTTGGGCTCAAGCCAGCGACCTTTGGGCTCAAGTCAGTGACCATGGGGTCATGTCTGTGATCACACACTCAAGCCAATGACCCCGCACTCAAGCTGGTGACCTCGGGGTCTCAAACCTGGGTTCTCTGCATCCCAGTCCGATGCTCTGTCCACTGCATCACCACCTGGTCAGGCAAAAATAATTTCTTGATAATGCTCTTTATATAGTATCTTTACTTTGAATGTTTATTTGTGAGTTTTATATCTTTTAATGTTTGGGACACCATATAAATAAATAGAGAAATAAATAGGAAAACATTTTCCTGAGTTGTAAAATCATCTATTTTATAAGAGTGATGAAAGAGTCTACTTTTCATTTCACCATGTAGCTGCACAACGCTGTCGCAGAAATGGAGAAGGAGAAGTTTGACCTTCAGAAGCAGCACACGGAGAACATTCAGGAACTGCTGGAGGACACGAACGTGCGTCTGAACAAGATGGAGAACGACTATGTGTTGCAGACACAGGCCACAGTAAGTCCTTCTCTTTTTTGGCCACTTTTAGAAACTAGGCTCTGATTCTCCATGGGTCTGTGCTTTTCGGATGTGTGCAGTGAGCAAGTGTGGTATAGAATTGCAAGAAGTCGCTTTACCTTCCCACCTGGTCCAGGTTTATGTGTGACAGTGGGCAGTCTCTTGAAGCAGCTGTGGATTTCACTCTGGGTTATTTGATCCCCCCCCCCACACTTTATCTCACCCCCTGGAAACCATTGTAAATGTTTCCTGTTTTTTTCACTAACTTTCAATCTAGATATATATATATAGTTTTTTCTTTTTGTTTGTTTCATTCTTTTTACCTGAAGACTTGACTGTTTTTCTGAAAATATTTAATACTTGGGTGAAGAAAATCAAATGGGAGGAAGGACTAGAGTGACCACTTCAAGGCAGATTTTCCTAGAGGCGGCATCTTGACTGAAGGACTAGACACAGTTATCACGTGTGTGATTCCCAAGTCCCCTTCCTGTGCAAGTACAGGAGGAGGCCAGCACAGAACCCTGCGGAGACCAGGAGCGAGGGAGGGCCCTATCAGCCTCCTTACAGAGCTCCTGCGGCTGAGTGCGGGAGGGGCAGGTGTCCGCGGCCTTTTAGAAGCCCTGCTGACTTAACAAAGCACCTCAGCCTGGAACAGGTAAGCTGTTGGCACAGACCCAGGCAGCTTGCATCCGAGGCAAGTGTGCCTCATCAGTCTTGTTCCTAATGTGTACAATCTGCCAGAACGGTGGGGGTTGTCTCCCAGGCATAAACCCAGTGCTCATGTATCACTCACAGCCCACCCACCTGGTCTGGCTGGCCCAAGCACATCCTTGAGCTTAAACCTGTGGCATCTGAACACTCAGCTACCCAGGCCTGGCTTGAGACCCCTAGACCAGCTCCAGGGTCGATCTTATAGGGTTCACATATGGGAAGCCAGATCCACAGTGATGTGTGTCTCTGGTTCTATGTGGAGAACAAACTGTGGGACCGAGAGTGGAGCAGGGGAACCAATGAGGAGGCTGCTGCGGTCGTCCAGCAAGAGCTGGGGCTGGGCCTGGGCGTCGTCTGGAGGGAGACCGGGAGAACGACTGTGCGGTCAGCCACATGGCGCAGGCTGGGCTGGAGCAGGCTTATTGGGGAAAAACATCAGGAACTTCTCTTCTGGATAATCATGATGTGCAAAGTTATGAACAGAAACCAAATTTATCATTATATCTGAATTACATTTTTATCATCTCAGCATCCTGAATTTTCACAAATGTGAAATAAATAGGTTAAGTAATTTTAAAATGAGAATTTGTGGAACATACTGACTGCCTAAAATGTTTACTGCATTGTTCTATATTATTAATTAAATAATATTAAGAGAGCAGTATCTTTCACTGTGGAATTTTTAATTTTTATGAATTTGGGATATAAAGAAAAGTGATACTTTGGAGCCAAGAGGTCACTCTCAGAAAAACTTCATTCTGTTTTTAATGAAAGTTGAATTTCAAAATTAGCATTCAGACCCTGTCATTAGATAATAGTACATACAAAGAAAGACGGACAGTCTGTCAGCAGACTTGAATTTCAGAATCATCAAAACTAGACAGGTCTTGCCGAGCAGCTCCTGATTTAATAATTAAACAAGGTAGAGTTCAAGGCATGGCTCACGATGAAAGGCGAGACTGTCACTGAGAATTAGTTTCTCAGTTTTGTTGTTCTTTCAGGCTTTTTCTTCTTTTGTGGAGCCTTGTGTCAGGGCCATTTGTTGTAAGCAGATGCTGGTATAGATTATTAGAGTTATGTCCTTTGGTATTGGCAGGGCTGCTTTTGTGCAAAACTCATTTAAACATGTAAACACTGGATTTTTAAAATAATATTAGAACTTATAAACAGGAAAATTATAGCAAAATTACTAGGTGCGTGGGGAGGTGAGGCTGTAAGTAGATAGGCTCTATCAGTGTCAAGGTTAGGTGCACGGTAAGTCTGGTGGTTTTGGTGAGACTTTTTGGCTTTATTAGTAAAGTTCTTTATCTTTTTCTGTATCATGGGTCCTGCTGGCATTTTTAAGGTCTATTCCGTCCTCAGAATAATATTTGTACATTTAACAAAATATATAAAGATTATAAAATATAAGATTACAAAGAAAAGAAGTTATATTGTGTTACAGTTGTCAGAAAGTCATGATAATGTAATATATGTGTTTCTAAATGAGCACAGTATATATAAACATTTGGCAGTGGGCCTATTAACTATTGTAATTTATGAATAGCAATGAGGGTGAACAATATTTAGTGCTTATCTAACACTGTAGTGGACTGGAACAATATCTGTAATTTTGTCAGTTGTAGGCACTGCTAATGCCGCCTTGCTTTGTTGACTATATATAGTATTTATAATTGAAGGGATGAGCTGGAGGTGTGGTGCAAATGAAGATGAGCTCTTTTTCCTATTCAGAGTCCCACCTCAAAAAGCATCAAAAGGCTTTAGGTGCCTGAAATATTTTGTTAACTGTTATTAACTATAATTGTTAGTAGTGGTATGCAGTAATCTATAGAGCAACTTATCTACTCTAATATGGCTAAAATTTGTCATTTTATAGTCGTCACCAGCATTTCACCTCCCAATGATTGTCAAGAAGAAACTTGCTGATAGCACCAGTTCAACATTTTGAATAGGATGACCATCTTAAAGATGGACTTTATTTTTTAGAACAGTTTAACATTTACAGAAAATTGGAGAAGATAGTACGGAGAGTTCCTATATACAGTACTTCACATTCAATTTCTCCTCTTAGAAATATCTTGTTGGCCCTGGCCGGTTGGCTCAGCGGTAGAGCGTCGGCCTGGCGTGCGGGGGACCCAGATTTGATTGCTGGCCAGGGCACATAGGAGAAGCGCCCATTTGCTTCTCCACCCCCCTCCCCTCCTTCCTCTTTGTCTCTCTCTTCCCCTCCCGCAGCCAAGGCTCCATTGGAGCAAAGATGGCCCGGGCGCTGGGGCTGGCTCCTTGGCCTCTGCCCCAGGCGCTAGAGTGGCTCTGGTCGTGGCAGAGCGACGCCCCGGAGGGGCAGAGCATCGCCTCCTGGTGGGCAGAGCGTCGCCCCTGGTGGGCGTGCCAGGTGGATCCCGGTCGAGCGCATGCGGGAGTCTGTCTGACTGTCTTTCCCTGTTTCCAGCTTCAGGAAAAAAAAAAAAAAAAAAAAGAAATATCTTGCATTATTTTGCTACATTTGTTACAATAAATGCAACATGATTGACACATTATTAACTAAAGTCCACAGTATATTCAGTGTTCCCTAGTTTTTACTAAATGTCCGTTTTCTTTTCTAGGATCTCATTATAGGACACCACATTATATTGTGTTCATGTCTCCTTAGGCTCCTCTTAGTTGGCAGTTTCTCAACTTTCCCTTGTTTTTCAAGACCTTGACAGTTTTGAGGAGTGCTGGTCAGGTTGATTGTAGAATACCCCTGTATGGGATTTTTTTTTTTTTTTTTGTATTTTTCTGAAGCTGGAAACGGGTAGAGACAGTCAGACAGACTCCTGCATGCGCCTGACCGGGATCCACCCGGCAAGCCCACCAGGGGCGACGCTCTGCCCACCAGGGGGCGATGCTCTGCCCCTCCGGGGCGTCGCTCTGCCACGACCAGAGCCACTCTAGCGCCTGGGGCAGAGGCCAAGGAGCCATCCCCAGCGCCCGGGCCATCTTTGCTCCAATGGAGCCTTGGCTGCGGGAGGGGAAGAGAGAGACAGAGAGGAAGGAGGGGAGGGGGGTGGAGAAGCAAATGGGCGCTTCTCCTATGTGCCCTGGCTGGGAATCGAACCCGGGTCCCCCGCACGCCAGGCCGACGCTCTACCGCTGAGCCAACTGGCCAGGGCCCCTCTATGGGATTTTGTCTCATGTTTCTCTCATGGTTGGACTGGGGTTATGGGTTGAGACAGTAAGATCACAACGGTGAAGTGTTAATCTTATCACATCATATCAAGTGTACATACTATGAATGACTTATAACTAGTGATATAAACTTGATCACCTGGCTGAAGTTGTATTTATTAGATTTTCTACTGTAAAGTTACTCCCTGCTTCTCCACACTGTCCTCTTTGAAAGGAAGTTACTGGCTCTGCCCAAGCAGGGAGTACTGCTGTCCATACTTGGGGTAGAGTTTCTACGTTAGTTATTTGGAGTCTTTCTACATGGGAGATTTGTCGCTTTTCCCCTCTCCCCCATTTATTAATTTACTCAATCATTTGCTTATACCAGTATGAACTCATGGGTATTTTTTATTTTATACTCCAGGTTATAATCCAATGTTACTTTATTTTGCTACTCAAATTTTTCCAGTTTTGGCTATTGAAAACTCTTTCATTGGGCTCCTGTACCTCTTTTACACATCCACATTGATGTGGATTATAGGAGAATAGTGTTAGATACTACAATCTGTGTGGTGGGTATGCTCATAACTACTGGGGTGACGTTTTTTATGCCCTCTCACCTGACAAAAAAGGAAGTATATGTGTGTTACTAACCTGTGTATCTATGTGTGTCTACAAACATTTCTATATATAACCATCTGTACCTACATTAAACTAAATATAATTTCTTACCGATGTCTGTAACTCTAATCCATTACCACATGGGATATTCTAGCATTCTCCCTTTGTGTATATGCAAATTCTCAATTCAACAATGGAAACTTGACTTCCACGATCTTCCATTCATTTACTTAATTGTTCAATTCCAGTACACGTGTATACCAGTATCAGAGTTAATCCACACTCATCGTGGGAACCAGCTTGTCAACCAGACTACAGTACTTAAGTGCTGTTCCTTTTGTCTTTGGTCTTAGAAACTCCATTCATTTCAGAATTGCTTAGGTCATCACATTTTCCCCATCCCTTCAATGATTTTTTTTTCATGTATTTTTAAAAATAACTGGATTTTCTTGTCACAGTGTGTATTTCTTCCTGGGACACACCCCCAAACTCCTGAATTTTTTTTTTAAATTTGCCCTTATTTTAAAATAAGTTTCATTTTAAAATTCCATGAGTTTTGACAAATTTATCTGATCATATATTCATGATTATGGCATCATACATAATATTTTAAGTGTCCTAAAAATCACAAGTGCTTCACCCTAGTTATCCTTTCCCCCTCTCCCTGGAGTCCCTGGCAACCACAGATCTTTTGTATTGACTATATAGTTTCGTATTTACCAGAGTGTCATGTAATTGGAATTATACTATGTGCAGTCTTTTCAGACTGGCTTCTTTCATTAAGCAGTTATACATTTAAGATATCTTCAAGTTTTTTTGTGTCTTGATAGCTCATTTATATTTTATTGCTGAAAAATATTCAATCATATGGATGTACCATAGTTTGTTTATCCATTTACCTACTGAAGAAGTCATCTTGGTTGTGTTCAGCTTTTTGCAATTATGGGTAAAACTGTACTGATCATTCACTTTCAGGTTTCTGCATGGACATAGTCTAATTTTTTTATTTAGACAATTAAATTTAACAGGATGATATTGGTCAACCAGAGTACATAGATTTAGAGAAAACACCTCCACATCATTTGGACAGTTGATCACTCAAAGTCAAATCATCCTTCGTTACCCTATATTTTGTTTCTTTTTAAGCCCCTCCTCTTCCCCCCATTCCCCTCCCTCTTCACCTTTCCCTTTCCCCTGGTAACCACTACCCTTTTATCTATGTCCATGAGTCTCAATTTTGTGTCCCACCTATGTATGGAATCATACAATTCTTAGCTTTTTTTGATTTACTTATTTCACTCAGTAGAATGTTATCAAGGTCCATCCATGTTGTCGTAAATGATATTATGTCATCATTTCTTATGACTGAGTAGTACTCCATTGTATATATGTACCACATCTTCTTTATCCAGTTCTCTATTGAAAGATATTTCAGCTGTTTCCATGTCTTGGCCACTGTGAACAATGCTGCGACAAACATGGGGGTACATGTGTCTTTATGTACCCATGTTTTTTTAGTTTTGGGGTATATACCCAGTAGAGGAATTGCTGGGTCATATGGTAGTTCTACTCTTAATTTTTTGAGGAACCACCATACTTTCTTCCATAATGGTTATACTAATTTACATTCTTACCAACAGTGAATAAAGGTTCCTTTTTCTCCACAGACTCTCCAGCACTTGCTATTACCTGTCTTATTTATAATAGCTAATCTAACAGGTGTGAGGTGGTATCTCATTGTAGTTTTGATTTGCATTTCTTGAATAGCTAGTGATGATGAGCATTTTTTCATATATCTATTGGCCATTTGTATTTCTTCTTGGGAGAAGTGTCTGTTCATGTCCTCTTTCCATTTTGGACTGTTTGTTTGTGTATTGCTGAGTTTTGTGAGTTCTTATATATTTTGGATATTAGCCCCTTATCTGAGCTGTTGTTTTAAAATATCATCTTCCTCAGATATCATAGATATACAAAGGATTATTACAGAATACTATGAAAAACTATATGTCACTAAATTCACCAATCTAGCACAAATGGATAAACTCCTAGAACAATGCAATCTTTCTAGACTGAATCACAAAGAAGTAAAAAGCCTAAACAGACCGATAAGCAAGGAGGAAATAGAAACAACTACCAAAAACCTCACCAAAAATAAAAGTCCGGGACCAGATGGATATACTGGTGAATTCTACCAAACATTCAAAGAAGAATTGGCTTCTATCCTTCTCAAAGTCTTCCAAAAAATTGAAGAAGAAGCAGTACTTCCAAACACATTTTATGAGGCCAACATAACCCTCTTACCAAAACCTGCTAAGGACAACACAAAAAAAGAAAACTACAGACCAATATCTTTAATGAATACAGATACAAAAATCCTAAACAATACACTAGCAAATCAAATACAACACATCAAAAAAATAATTCATCATGATCAAGTGGGATTCATCCCAGAAACAAGGATGGTTCAACATACGTAAAATGATTAACATAATACACTGTATCAACAAAACAAAGAACAAAAATCATATGATCCTATCAATAGATGCAGAAAAGTCATTCGATAAAATACAACATCCTTTTATATTTAAAACACTCAACAAAATGGGTATAGAAGGAAAATACCTCAACATAATAAAGGCCGTTTATGACAAACCATCAGCTAACATCATACTAAATGGTAAAAACTGGAAACTTTTCCTATACAATCAGGAACAAGACAAGGTTGCCCATTCTCTCCACTCCTATTCAACATGGACATAGTTTTCAAATCAGTTGTGTCTTAGCAATTTCACCGTGGGAAGTATAACCAAAAGAAATGTATGTACCATAAAACCTGTATGAAAATTTTCATAGCAACATTATTTTTAACAGCCTAGCAATGGAAACAACCTATCAGTAAAATGGATAAATTATTTTACATTGTTTGTACAATGGAATCCTGTATATAGCTTTGAAAAGGTTTAAACTACTGCTGTATGCCATGACATGGATGAATTTCACAGACATAAACTATACACGATGAAGCCTGCCCCAAAAGAGTATGTACTCTAGAATTTCATTTATAGAAAGTTCAACAAAAGGCAAAGTTAATTTTTGGTGATAGAAGTCAGAATAGTGTTTACCTTTGTGTAGAAGATGACCAATAAGGCTTCAGATCAGCTGGTAATGTTTACATCTTGCAGTGACTCATGGGGGTGTTCAGTTTGTAAAAAATTACCAAAATATATAGTGAAGATGTGTGCATCTTCCTGTATGTATGTCAAATTTCAAGAAAAAGTTACAATAAAATGTGGTGTTCCTTTTGCCATAAGAGTGGAAATTTGGATTCTAAATAGTTGCTGAATACTAACCCTTTCTAATTTTTGACTCTTACAGGATTTTTTTTTATGTGTCACCACCTCTTCTATTTTGTTTATTGACTTTGTAACTTTTAAATAGTCCTTTCTGTTTTAGACAAATAAAATAATATAAACTGCAAATAGAAATTAGTTTTAACTTTCCCCAATTTTATACTAATTAATTATTTTCTGGTCTCATTTCAATAACTTTAATTTCCAAAAATACTGTTGTATAAAAATAGAGATTGTGAGTGACCTTGACTTGTTCCTGGTTTTAGTGGAAGTGACTTTGGCATTTCATGGTTAGAATGAGGATTGCTGTTGATTGTTGGTAAAAAGCCCTTTTGATATTTAAGTCATTTTCTTTTATTTCTGTTAGTATCCTTTAGAAGTAACTTCTGATTTTTTTCCCTAATGGCTTTTCAGTATCTATTGACAGAAATATATTTTTTTCTCTCTTAATTTTTTCAAGAAATAAATTATATTGATAGAATTCCATTAACTCTTAACAGGATTTCAAACGAAGTTTGTACACAAAACTCCTATATTTCTTATTCTGTCTATTGTTTGTATAACTGAAAGCCTATCAGATATTTTACGATTTCCTTATATCTATAATTATGTCTATATTTTATACCAAAATAATATCCTTTTCTAAACTTTCTTAATTCTCAGTGTGCCTATTCTCTTGGCATATTAGGTTTTACACTGGGAAGATTTATGATTCTTGTCACTTCTCACCTCCTTCATTTAGTATTCACTTAATAGTATTGTTTACGTCCCTGGAAGTTTTCCTGGCTCTGCTCTCTTTCCCTGTTTCCACAGCTACCACTGGAGTCAGGCCATTGTTGCCTCATTCCAGGACTCTGCCAGTAGTCTGCCAGTAGCGCTTTCTGTCTGCTCATTCCATATCTCACACATGCTATTTGTCCTATTTTCCCGTGACCAAGAACTTGAATGACTAATCTGATGCCTATTATAACTACTGCTTACAAACCATGTCCACTCAAGAACTCCAACCTAGTCTTCCAAGTGCTGCCTTTGCGTTCACAATGTGGGAACATAGTTCCTGTCCCTAAGGTAATCTGTTTGTTATTAACTGTACAGTTCTGTCCCTTCTCTGATCCTGTTATAACGTACCTGCACTCCCTTCTACACTCTGTTACAACCTGAAAAGATGATTCTACAGCATCTTTTTTTGAATAACTGTTTACCCCATTTTGAGGTCTCTGCTATTTTATCACTCTTCAGTTCTTGGTATTCAGTTTAAAAAATATTATTTTGGCCAAATCTTGTTGTCCTTAAGGTATATTACATATATGTGTATAGGCTTTTCCTTGACTTTATGTCTAAAATTTAAAAATTTCCTTTGTGCCTACTCTATATTGTATAAGACACATGAGGGTTAAGAAAATGCTTTAAAAATAAGTAATAAAAATAAAACAATAAATAAAAATAAATGAGTATTAAAATGAATAACTGTCATCATATATTTGCTTTTTGAATCAAAAAGTTGTATCAGCATATAGAAAAGTATTTATTCAATAAGTATAGATCTTAATGCCAAGCCTATTGATGTGATGGATTACATTAATTGATTTTTGAATGTTGAGCCAGTTTTTCTTACATGGGGAGCTATACTTTTTATTTCTGTTAGTGATGGAGTAATTGGGAGTGCACTCTTTCTACTTGTATGGTGCTAGAGTAAGAAATATTATTGTTAAAAGATGAGCATAGTCTTTTTGAATTAGAAACATCATCCCATGATAACATTTGGGATGAACAGTTTAATTTGTTCAAATGAGAGGAAGACTGTATATAACTATTGTTTAATGAAATTATTTGTTAGTCACTATTATAATGCTGATATAGATATAAAAAGCAAAACAGGGAAAAGGTTAGAGTTATTCCATGCAGTTTGAAGTGTAAGAGCCAGAAGGTAATCAAATAATACCTCAGTCATGTTGCCACTACCTATTGAGAGAAAGAGAGAGAGAGAGAGAATGAGAGAGGGGGAGGGAATGAAAGAGGGAGAAAGAGGTTGAGATTTTATTTTTAGAGCATTCAAGTTTTACATTTGAAAACTTATTTCTTAAATATTATTTTTGTCATATTTTAAAACTGATGATTTTTGGATTAATTTAAGCTAATTGTGATATGTATATTTAAGAAATAATTGAGTGATGAGCCATCTCTATTTTAATAGGCTATTTAGGGGTCCTTTTGTGGTAATAGGTTATTTCTATAGCTCTAGTCCCTTAGCAGATTATATGATATTATGTTTATGAGTCTCATTTCTTGTGTAATGAGTATTCTTAATAAAGGGCCAGAGAAATGAATAGACTTTCAGTATTCTGCCCTTTATCATAAATTATTCTAGCTAGGAAATAGTACAGCCTGCAAATTACAGAATTAAACAAAATCTTATGTTGGGTATGGATACCAATAACAATAATAATTTGGGAGGCGAAGAAAGAGACCTCAGATATTCCAGTATTACATTGAGCTTTTCTTATCTGTGCCTTATGTTTTGAAATGATATGTCTACCTGAGGTATTTCTGCAAATTCATTCTATGTTAATCCCATGAGCAGAATATTATAGTCTTAGAGGCGCTATAATGAAGTGGGTTTTGGAAGAGGGAGCTCCAAATTCTGTTCTGCTGCTTACCAGGTTACTGGTGGGTGATTATAGGCAAGTTAATCAATTTTGCTAAATCTCATTTTTCTCTAACTTAAATTTATGTCAGTAATACGTAGGTCATAGTTTCAGGGGGAAGATGACATGGCCCAATGCTTATAAATACTCAGCACAGTATCTGGTCTATAATAAACACTCAGTGATGACAGTCTTCTTCCTTGGAATGTATTTGTTGTCTGTGAAGTTTTGGGTGTTTATTTTACTTTTTTAAAGTTTATTCACTTTTTTAGATAGGAAGGAGGGGGGGGGGAGCTAGAGAGAGAAGGAGGGAGGAGCAGCATCAGCTCCCATATGTGCATTGACCAGGCAAGCCCAGGGTTTCAAACCAGTGACTTCAGCGTTCCAGGTTGACACTTTATCCACTGCGCCACCACAGGTCAGGCAGTTTTGGGTGTTTAAGTATGGAAGAATTTTATATATATATTCTCCTTTAATAAAGTAAGTATATCCATGGCTTTTAACTTGCAAAATCTTTTCTGTTGTAGATTATTTTGTAATTTTGACTTATTTGAATCTCTTAAAATTTTGATGAGATCATTTCATTTATGTAACTATAAAAAATAAAATAAAAATAATAACAATTTGATAGAATAGGGCTGTCTTAGTCTGCATAGCGAGCCTCTAGCTAGCTCTCTTTGGTGTACTTCTGGTGGCTTGGTGACTTGACTGCTAATTCCCTCAGAGTGTCTTCCAGCTCAGATATTCTGTGTTCATGTGCTGTCAAGAGAAACTTTATAAAAGAAATGCCTTTTATATATTTTATAAGTTCATATAAATTCATCTTATCCTCTCATTCTCATTACCCTTTCAAAAGAAAATGAAAAAACGTTGAGTTAATTCATTATAACTTTTTCTTAATGATGGTTCTAGTTGATGAGGCTTTTTAACAATTCATTTGAGAACCATGGTAATTATTATCAAACTGGCTAGTGTTTGTTTAATGAAGTCTACCTTCTTTCTGTTTGTAATATTTTGTCTGTTTGATTTCTGGTTCAGTGGCCTACTGCCAGGCGTTTTCGGTCGGACACTGGACAGCTGACTTGGGTGTGGCTGGGTATGCTCTTTTCACCTGTCAGGACCTCACTGTTTCTCTGCTTCCATCACCTCTGTTCATGCCACTCTAACTTATAGGCAACCGTTTTTTCTCAGGAAATCTGGGGAATATTTTGTCTATTTGATTCTGGGTTATGAATTTCCTTTTAAAATACTATAACATTGCTTTTATAATTTTAAAAAGTTTCTAAAACTTCAAATGAAGAGCAAAATCAGTTAAGTACTCACCTAACAATATAAATTTTTTAAGTTGTATAAAGAAAATGTAATCTTCCTGAGGATAGGGACTTCAGTATATATTTGTTGAATGAATGAATGAATGGCTAAAAGCACATAAATGTGATGATCTTTCTATTATGGCAGAAAGCATTTTTTAAAGACTTAGTTAATTTAGAGGTTGATTTAGTTTTTATTAGCATGGTTTATAATACACTTGTTTTCTGTCTAATTACCTCTATTAGGGCACATATTTTCTTCAGGCTACTTAATGATACCAAAGTGTTACAAAGTCAAAGTCAGAGGCTTTTCTAACAATGACCTTTTTTTTTTTTTTAGAACCAGATGGTCAAAGAACTGGAGTCCCGTGTCCAGCAGCTGACTGGAGAGGCAGAGAACAGTAATTTACAGAAGCAGAAATTAATTCAAGAAAAAATGGAGCTTGAGAGATGTTACCAGATAACATGTAGTGAGTTACAAGAAGTAAAGGCAAGGTATTTTCTGAAGTCAGATATCTCTCAGGTGTGGCTGTGAAAGTACTGATAGTAACTCTGTAAAGTATCTGCCAAAGTTAATCACACCTTGCACATTAACCTTGGGAGGGTTCCAACTAAATACTCTCATCTGTTTATTTTTTAAAGTCTTATTTAACATATAAAGCATAATGCTTTTTAAAAAGTTGATAAAAATGTTGATAATTATTTGATATATTGAAAGATAATGCAGTTGGATTTGGTTCCTAGATTCTGTTCTAGGAACTGACTTTAAATACATTGGGAGTGCATTTTCTTTTCTTTTAGGCGCAACACACTGCATAAAGAGAAAGATCATCTCATAAATGATTATGAGCAAAACATGAAACTGTTACAGACCAAAAATGATGCTGATATAAACCTTCTGAAAAAGGAACATGCCCTTTCAGCTTCTAAGGTATTATATCTATGCTGGTATATATACATACAAAGTGATTTACATACATATATAACGTACAAAGTATATAGTTACTTACTTTACTCAGCTTAGGGCTGTAGGTAGCCAGGTAGAAGCTATTTGGCATTGGAAATTAGTCTCTCCTTTGCTTTATTTTTGAAATGACTGAAATAATATTTATTGGCATTTAAAATACCTAAAATACTAAATGTCTAATATGTAGCATGGCATAAATACTTAATAAACTGAATTCTACCATAATAAGTTAACCCTTTTACCAAAGTTTTTAAAAAAGGAAACATAAAACTCCAAGAAGAAATGTTCACTTGTGCTAATAATGTATTTTTTAGGGTAACTATATGCATTATTATTATTTTGAAATCTTGGTTATGCTTTAGTTTACATTTCATCCTATGCACATATATGAATGAGTGTCTGTCCACGATGTACATATATGAGTGGCTTTCTACCCACTGGTGCTCGCACGCTTTGTGTCTAAGAAGTGGCACTTTCTGCAAAGGGAATCCATTAGGTACAATTCTCAGGCAGTCAATCATGCGATATTTCATGAATTAAGTGTTCCAGAGGATTTGATTTTAAAATTGAAATTGGAAAGTTTTGTGTAAAACTTTTTTCTGTAAAGCCAATTATTTCTGCATGATGATATTTACATAACTTTAAATACTAGGCAATATTCAACATATATTTTTACTTTAAAAGTTGGAATTTTTAACACAAATTTAAAAAAAGAAATAAAAGATGGGATTTTTTTTACTTCTTTAGAAAGCATTTTAAATTCAGATTTATAGATCATTTTGATTTTGATTGAACCTTCAGGGGGTGGGGGGAGGTCAATTTATTCAACCAGAAATTATAAAATGGTAAAAAGCAATATTCTTTTTTTATTATTATTCTCAAAATCATTCTAGGCATCTGGTATGATTAAAGAATTAGAACAGAACATCTGTCAATTAAAACAGCAGTTACAGGAATCAGAACTTCAAAGACAGCAACAACTAAAGGTAAGTCTTATATCTTTTCACAGAAGAACAATGGCTAAAGCTCACCTTTCCTTTTCTTGGCTTATATATACAAATAAGAGTAAAAAAGCCCTTAAAAATGTAAGTGGCCATTTCTGATTCTATTTGTTTTTTGACATGTAATTGACATGTTATATCCTGTGAGTTCCAGGTGTACATTCACATTCATAGTGATTTGATTTTTATATACATTAGGCAATGATCCCTACAATAAGTCTAGTTACCATCTGTCACCACACAAAGTTACTACACTATTAATGACTGTATTCCCTAAACTGTACATTACATTTTCATTGCTTATTTATTTTAAAACTAGAAGTTTGTAGCACCTCTTAACCCCATTCCCTTTATCTATTTTGTCCACCCCCTAACCCTTTTCCCCTTTTGTTTCCTGTATCTATGAGTCTTTTCGATTTTATTTGTTCATTTGTTTTGTTTTTTGGGTTCTGCATGTATGTGAAATCATAGTATTTGTCTTCCTCTGACTTATTTCACTTAGCCTAATACCCTATAGGTTCAAAGAATAGTTTTCTCCCTTTAAGTTATTTGCCAGTCTTCATAATTTATTTTTCCCTTTCCCCTCCCTTCCTTCCTCCCTCCCTTCCTTTTCCTCCCTCCCTCCCTCCCTCCCTTTCTCTCTCTCTCTTTCTCTTTCTTCTCTCCCTCCCTTCCTCTTTCCCTCCTTTCCTTCCTTTGTCCTTTCCTTCCTACTTTCCTTTTCACATCTTTTAGATCTTTCCTCTTCCCTCATGGTCAAAACATACCAGGGACTGGTCTATGGTATAACCTCAAATTTATTATTTCCATGTTGGTTCAGTTAGTCATTTTAAGTAATCTTCTAATGCTAAGGGTTACGTAATTTTAGGAGTAGTACATCTTCTGATAACTAAGGTTTTATGACCTCTCACATAAAGCTAATCATGCTTCTATTTGTAGTTCAGAAAGTTGGACGGTTTTTACAAATACATGAAATTCAACCTTTGTTATCAAGCAGATTTATCTGTTTTCTTAGATTACTAATTTTATTAATTCTAGTAGCAATTTAAATATAATAAAAATAAATATTTGTCATTTATAGGATCAAGAAAATAAATTTCAAATGGAGAAAAGTCATTTAAAACGCACCTATGAAGAAAAGGTAATATATTTTGTGGGAAGCTACATTTGAAATAGCAAATGAAGCAATTAAAAAAAGTGAGAGTTTGATTTCTATAAAGAAATATTTTAGTCCTTAAAGAATAATTTATGCCTAAGTTTATATCAGCTAGCTAGTTATGACATTTTTCTTTTTTATGTTTATAAACAGCTTCAGTTCTATTATTAGTTATATCAACATTACAGCACAACTTGTATGTTATACTTAATGAGCAAAGAGTATATATGTTAACGTGTCATAATAACACTATAAAATTTATTTCCTGTCATTTAAAAAATATGACATAATTGTTGAGAGTTATTTAGTGTTCTGCTGTATAATATGTATACTAAGAACTCTAAATATTTAATCAAGGAATATAAAACAATGAAGACTTGTCTACTAAAAATTGATTAGTAACTATTTCTTATTATTTAGAATAGTGAATATTTATACTGAAATAAGCTGATATCTCTGTAATCAGCAATAACTAGGGATTCATTGACACACCATTAACATCTTCGGCAGTAAAGTGGAGAATTCTGTGGTTTGTGACTTCTAAATTTCAGTTTTGAATTTATTTGCTACAGAACATAGAAAGTGAAAGAGTAGCAGGGAGGCAGCTCTGCAAACCACTATACCACCAGTGCTTTGGCTAAAAGAGCAGTGGGATAGCCAAGATTCTGTTGCTGCTTTTCTAATTATTTATTCTTCTAACATTTATCAAAATAATCCATTTGTAAAATACACATATAATACAAAATGCAAATGTGTTAACCCCTCATCTAATTAAAATACATACAAATGATAATTAAACAGGTTTTATAGCATAAAATTCTTAAAAAAAACTGTAATATCATGTCTTACCTATCATATAGTCACTCAGCAGTTCTTCATTAAATACTTTTATTGGGCAAATATTGTACTAGGTCCTGGGACTGGAGAGAGGGGTAGAGGATGAATTAGAGATTCTCTTCTCCAAGAGCTTAGTGTCTAGGAAGAAGAATGTTTATGTCATTTGGAAAAGTATTTCTACAGACATGTATTGATCCAATTATATGCTCTTTAAAATTATAATAAATTTTCTTATTGCGGAAGCCTTTTTTTTTTTTTGGCCGCAATTTGAATATAGCTCAATGTAGGAGCTTAAATACACCTTTTGTCTATAACATGGTATCTGAACAGGAGAGGGAAATATTGCTTTCACTGAAACAGAATTTTTTCAGTTTCCTCTGTTGAGCCATGCAGCTTCATAAATATTTTACTTCCTAAAAGAAGACCATACATTATGATAAGCCTTGCTCCCCACTGTATAGGCAGCCACAGCCTCTGGGTGTGCTTTTTAGTCCATTGTTCATTCTTTAGGCAATTCTCTGGCTTCCCGTTACTTAAGGAATGCCCTCCTGGCCTCCTGCTCCTGGCCTTCCACTCAGAAGTCAGCCCTCTTCTGGAGAGATGGTATCAGGGTACCTCTGAGACAGACGGAGGGCCGGAAGCCAGGAGGAAGGCATGCACTAAGTAAGTTTAAAAGCATGTATTCCTATCCTCAATTGTGTTAAGTCCTACTGAGGACTGTTAGCTGGAGAGATGGAGCTGGAAAGGGTCTTTCTCCTACTCATACCTTTGTTCGGTATCTCTCTTACCCACTAGGTGAGCTGAGGTTACTGCATCAGCGCCTCTGCCTGGTGGACACAGACAAGGAACAGAATGTTAGAGCTCAGTTCATCCTTACCACTTAGCCTTCCCACCATTCCTAGTCTATTTCACTTCAGGGAGCAGACCTAAATCCTTTCTGTGAGGCATCAGAACTACAGCTTTGCCCTTCCCCTGAGCTATCCATCAGCCTAGCTGTTTAATAACGGAACTAGTTAACCTGTGTTGATTGTTTTCAGTGTAAATAGGACATGTCCAAATTAATAGCAACCTTTAAGTGAAAAAGAAGCATATTTGTGCATATTGCCTATGTTTCCACATTATTTATAGTAGAAGAAAATATTACTCAGCATGTCACTCTTTGTTTTACAATTAATTCCATAATCTCCCTGTTTTAAATTGGCATCTATCTGTTCTTCTTTCTTTATTAATCCTGCTGTGATCTCAGTCCTTGAAGATTTGATGTCTTGTACCCCCCTCAGGGAATATCCCTTTTGACTGCTCAAAGAGCTGACATAAATCTTCCATCACCCTGGAGTGTGTAACTGGATAGTGAAATGGGATGTACAGGGCTTTTGTGCGTTAGACAGTGTTACAGGTGTGACAGGTGTGTGCATTCAATAGCTTTGGGTATAAAACTTGGTCTGAATATTCAGGAGGAGGAAATGCCATCTGAGTGACATTATTTCCTCATGCCAGCATGAGAGATTCTCACTTGTCTTTGAGGTAAGAGAAACAGCATCAGATGCTGTCCCTAATTTAAGCACACACATCTAATGGTCTTTATTGATCTCTAGTGGCCATTGCCTTCTCTTAAGATCTTTGAACATCAAACAAATAATAGGTAGTAAAACTAAATGTCATTGTTTGATGAAGTATCCTAATCTGTTAAATCAGGAAATGGTTAGGCTAAGTGATTTTACTAGCAAGGAAACACCTGCCTCCTACAAATAACCTGTTGCTGTTTTCCAAACAGTCACCAGAGAGCAAGAGATTGTGGTGTTTACCAAAAGGAGTTGGGGGCAGTTGTTAAGCATACATATTCAAGAATGTGCTACAATTGAAATATCTACTTACAATAATCCTGATGTATCTCTCTAAGGAATGAGATACAAAGACTGTTGGAATTCAAAACCACTAAAAATAGTTATTTCATGCTTAGCATTCATATATAATCCTTTTAATTAGGTTAAAATAATTTAAAATTTCCACAGCTTTATGCATAATATCTTATGTAGTATTTTCTAACTACTACTGGCATGATTTTCTTTAAGAGTACACGTACCTTGAGGTTTGTCTTTAAAAATGCATTTGTGCTATGTAACACTTTGTAGCAGTCCTGCAGCCTGGTACCCCGTTTTTCGTGTTGGGAAGCAGAGGTTGGAGCAGTGCGGTCACCCAGCTAGTCGGTGTGTGGGGGTCAGCACGGCTCAGCGCTCTGCTGTGCTGTGGTGTTTGCCGCAGGTCCCCATGTCCTTGTGCATAGCAGAACCTTTTTCTCTCTACA
Organism: Saccopteryx leptura; assembly: GCF_036850995.1. NCBI lineage: Eukaryota > Metazoa > Chordata > Mammalia > Chiroptera > Emballonuridae > Saccopteryx > Saccopteryx leptura. The sequence continues at coordinate 165,491,430 of NC_089507.1, forward strand.
CCAGTGCTCACTGCCTTCTCACTTAAAGTCTTAGGATGAAAAAGAGTACATATACATATAGTAAATGTTCAATAAATGTGTTCATGGATACTTAAACCTTAAGTTATTTAAAACATATTACAACAATCTCATGTTTGAGAATATATGCTGTATCTCGACTTTCTGGTTTATCATTATTTCTATTATTAAAATTCATATTTGGTATTAATATATAGTAGGGAAAGGGTTACAAGCAAATTAATTCAAGCCTTATTCCCCACTGCCGTTAGTACCTTAAAAAGGACAGCATCATCTCTGTCACCCACAACTATCTGAAACATAGGTAAAAACCAGAAATATAACCTCAAAAGGCCCTTAAGTATCCAGCACAAATATATTCAGTTAAGAAGAAACCAACCATCCAACCCAGAACAGCAGTTATTTGCTGTTCTAGTGAATCAGGTACTGATTGGGCCGGGTGCTGGGGATATAAAAATAAATGAGTAACAGCTTCTTGCTGTAAGGAGCCCCAGCTCAAACGTCTGTGCTTTGAAACATACATGTTGAGATCAGAGGGAAGTCTTATTCTTCCATTCAGATAGTTCCATTTCTGCGATAGAAATGGTTCTAATAGTTTCAAAAACATAAATGAGATCAAGGTGCTTGGGTTAGCACACTGACCAAGCATCAGAAGTGGCAGCTGTAAACTTGACAGAGGTTAAGAGTGAACTATGAATGATAAAGGGCACTTGCAAGAACTCCAGCTTCTTAGCAATTCAGGAGCCATTTTCTGAAAGGGCAGCTGGTTTGTCTAAGGGAATTACTGCATTGTGGCATACTGTGATTTTGGGTGTTCGTAATGACCTTGAGTTTTCAAGAAAATGTTTGTGTATAGAGTATTTAATCTGAGAGGTTAATGATAATAATTTTTTAACAGTTGTTGAGCATTTATTATGTTCCCAATATAATTATAACTTATTAACTCATCACAACTTTTGTATTTACTCAGTGTTATCCCCATTTTTCGGATGAGGCAACTGAGTGTGTAAATTACTGTGAAGGGTGGAGACGAGCCCATGGAGTCTGTCTCCAGAGCTGACATTCATAATCACCATTAAATTTAGATTTCTCTCAAAAATGTTTAAGTTTTTGAAGTTTTCACTTAAAGAGGTTAATCTCAATTATACAGTACTTGCTTTGCCAGCAGAGTTCTGAGTCCCAGAAAACAACTGAGCAGCAAACACAGGGGAAGCCCCTGGTAGAGCAGCCCCCGGGAGGCATATGTGAAATCCTGGTGACTAGTCAGAACTCTGACAGTGGCTCCTGGTTAGCTTTCCCTGTACGAAATGGACTGCCCACGCCTAAGAAGCAGGCCCTGGGGTGTGTGTGGGGGCTCCTCCCAGTAGGAGTCTCCAGCCCCTCCTGGGGATTTCCTGGGAACCAGACTTAAGCTGCAGCTCTGAGGAGCCGTGCTGGGAGACATAGGATAGAAATAAGGTCACACCCCTTGTACTTTTTGTCAAGCACTAAATCTTAACAGATAATGTACTCTTCAAGAATGGAGTAGGAGAAAAATGTCAAAATGGGACCAAGGAATGAGAGCATTATACTGAAGACTTGGAGAAAGGAGTTTTTCTGAAAATGTGCTATTCCAGAAAAAACATCAAGAGATTCATCAGTGGGATACCAGAAAATACGATGTCCGGGACAGAGGGACAGTTTTCATCAGGCAAGAAAATGACGAAGGGCTGTGGGGACCTAAAACACAAGAAGAGATTCGCAGCCCACACAGGAGTGGGTTAGGGTGGAACGGGTGTAGAGAATCATGGCGGTCATATTAAGGATAAACCGTAATTTTTTGAACTGCAAAGGAAAAGGGTAAAGAAAAAATTTTGAGAAAGGAGATAGGATTTAAGGCAGAAAAATAGAAAACCAGTGTACAACAATTGATATTTCTGAAGCGGGACTTAGAATAAATGAACTAAACAAAGACATGAGAAAACTTTTCTGAAGGTCTGTGTATGCAAATTTTGTAGATCCACCCTGTATCAGATAAAAATCAATAAAAAGATTGAAATGCATTTGAATTGCAGTACAAAAATTGGTCTTATAAGTACCCAGACAAGCATGTGAGGACAGCAAAAGTCAGCTGACTTTAGTCCTTTATTTCAAATCTAAATTTCAAAAAAACAGAATGACATATGGTTTGTTTTTAGCTGCACATGTTGTGACTCAAGAATCTTATGCAGACACATTCTTTTGTGTTGAAGGCTATAAAATGGCATTCTTGGAATTGCAGAGCTTCAAAGATCGATCACTTGGATGTTCTTTTGAAAATAAAATTTTTGGATGATATACTTGAAACAACTTAAAGATAAGCAGAAAAAGCAAAACAAAACAACAGAAAATACCCAAGAGAAAAAGCAGTGGTGACTTTAATATTGTACGTGATAGAAAACAATGCAAGTGTCAAAGAAAAAAATTCTCAAGAGATGGGATGTAAAGTTAAAACAGTGTTAAAACAGCTCTGTGGGTCACATTCCCAGATTATTTTATGTAAAAGAAAACCAACATGGGTGAGAAGAAGAACACGTATGCTAAGCTTTTTTCTAAATGAGAACATTGAAGTTCATTTTTTATTGCTAAATGGTAGAAAAATCTAGGTTAAAATAACTATGAAATCTTTATAGTATCACTGGTGAAATTAAAAACTGTCTTTCTCAATTTATCAGAACATGGAGGACATTGGAACAAAAACAAAAAAAGCCGTATTCATAAGGAACATAAAAACTAGGAAACATAACAAGAAATTACATAAATAAGAATATTAGAGATAACAAATCAAACAGTCTGTCTTATTAAAAAAGAAAATTTATAACTTGGGTCTGAAGCCAAATCTGTGTGATATTTACAGGAGAATTAAAATTAATTAACAGAGGTGGCACTCCTGGAAAAGTCACAGGTGTGACATTAGCTATGCTGGTACTAGTTTCTAAAATTAACTGCCTTCTCACTTTCATTCCTCAACCTTCCACTCAAACAGATTTGCTTTTCTTTGTGTCTTTATTTAAGTTGGTACTTGAATTTTTACTTAGGAATTTATTTCAAGAAAGGATTTTACTGATATAAAAACATGTTTCCAAAATGTTCATTATTACTTCATATCTGAATTTCATTTTGAGACTTTCATTCTTTTATTCTATACAGTCAAGAAACCGGAGCAGTGTTGGCATGGTGCTTCTGTGGCTGTAGTAAAGTGTTTGCTCCAATTTAGCAAGCTTACTGTGTACCAAGCAGTGTAACACATACTAGGGGTCCACCATAATAAGTAAGACAGCAATTTCAAACTTGAACCTGAAAGAATTTTGGACAATAGAACTGCTCCCTTTCCCATGTAAAGTGTTTAGAATGTAATGGCAAAAATTTGCGATACAAGTTAGTTGCTTTCTCCCCCCTAATAAGGTAAGTATTTATGAGGTATTCTAATTTTACCATTTAAAATATGGGAGAGGAGCTCCTGTCTCCTAATTCTCCTGATGGTCCACTCTCCCCACCATCTGACATGTTCTCTCTATTTCTCAGTTTTTTTTCCCACCTTGGTGATTGCTGTCATAGCAACCCGTAGAAGCCTTTTGATATTCTTCTGGAAAATTTCCTCTCTACTCTCATGTCTTTCTGTCCACAAGTAGCCATTTTATGTATGTATGTATGTATGTATGTATGTTACTAAAACACCAAGGGGAAAATACAAAAAGATTATAAAAGGAAAAAGTAAAAAAATATAGGGTTTTTGAGTTAACTAGATCTCCATCCAAATTATTATAAATAGCTAACTACAGGTATTTTTGGGTAGCAGTGACTCAGTGTTTTGGAAGGTTTGTGATTGTGTGTGTTGTTGGTTTTGTTCTTGTCCCTCTCCTATCCCCTGTACCAGCAGTTGCACTTTTAGGCTCACCTGGGTTGCTAGCAGGTGTGTAGCTGCTTGGTGTACCCTCGCCACAACTGAGTGACTTGAATTTTGCCCTCCCCCCCCCCCCCCCCAAGCTGGCTCTGTACTCTCAATGGCCATTGGCCGTGCAGTGAGAACTGGGGCTGCTGCTGTACTCCTCCCTTTCAGTCAGCAGTACCAAAGTTCCCTTTCCCTGGTTTTAGATCCGGGGAATGCTTTATTTCCTCACTGGGAATGCTTATCTGCATTTACGTTTGAAGAGTCTTCTGTGAAGTCAAATTTTCATTTGTTGTTGTCACTCACGCTGCCATCCCACCTACTCAAAGGATGCCACATTTAGGAAACAGATACTCATGGTGGGGGGACTTCCTCCTAAATTCAGCAAACATTGAATAGTCACATCAATCATTCCCAGCAGTGGAAGAGGACTATTCCATCATAATTTGTATGTGTTTGGGAATACAGACACATTACTTATTGTATTCTGATGCTCATGAGGTTTCTTTCCTTTGGCTAATATGTAATTTAAAAAAATCCAAGCAATTCCTCCCTTTTTGAGTTTTTTATGTTATCAGTTTATTTTCCAGGGAACCCACATACCAGGTAGATTACTAACTTTGACCAGCAAACTGGTATTTGAAGTAGAGTATTGAAATAATTATATGGTAAATGGTTATGGTTAACTATGTCTCTATCTTGAAATATTTAAGTCTAATTTTATATTTAAAGTGGATTTCAGGTTGCTGTTTCATTGGTTGTATTTCTCCCTTGAGCAAACTTCTCTGATAAATTTTACATGTCTTGTCATGGCAGGTTCATGACTTGAAGCGTGAACTTGATAAAGAAAAAGAAGACACTCAAAAGAAAATCCATAAATTTGAAGAAGCTTTGAAGTGAGTAAAATTGTAACGTATTTAATTTAAAAAATTCTCTTATTCTAAATTGTGAGCCAACTTAAGTAGCCAGAACCTAAAAATCATATTTTTATAATAAATCTGCTATGGTTTAGTTTGAGTCACTTTCTGTCATGAATCTCTATTTTCAGAATTTCATTGCCAGCCAGTCATTTTTTTTTTTTTGTATTTTTCTGAAGTTGGAAATGGGGAGGCAGGCAGTCAGACAGACTCCCACATGCGCCCGACCGGGATCCACCCGGCATGCCCACCAGGGGGCGATGCTCTGCCCATCTGGGGCGTCGCTCTGCCACAATCGAGCCATTCTAGTGCCTGAGGCAGAGGCCACAGAGCCATCCTCAGCGCCCGGGCAAACTTTGCTCCAATGGAGCCTTGGCTGCGGGAGGGGAAGAGAGAGACAGAGAGGAAAGAGAGGGGGAGGGGTGGAGAAGCAGATGGACACTTCTCCTGTGTGCCCTGGCCGGGAATTGAACCTGGGACTCCCGCACGCCAGGCTGATGCTCTACCACTGAGCCAACCGGCCAGGGCCTCCAGTCATTTTTTTAAAGAAAAAATCAGTCCAGCTGTTTTTAAGTGATAGGATTGTAAGAAAATAGAATGTAGTAGTTTCAGAGGCTTTTTCTTCTTAAATGAAAACAGATAAAAAAAAAACAGTAAGATTTAGGTCTCAGAACATTTAGAAATTCCTCTATAGATTTTTTGGAGAAATGTGAGTAATGAAATCTTTCAGTTATATTTGAAAATGAACTACTACACAGGCATTGTTTAGGAAAGGTTTTGCCTCATGATATAAAATTTAAACATGCACATTAAAATATTAGATTTTACTTGTCTTTGTTATTTGTTCACTAAGTTGATTAGATCCTACTTTATCACTAGATTTATCTGGCAGGTTTTAGGAGGAAAATACAGATTTTTTCCACAAATAATGAGTTCCCACCATGTCTCAGGCAATGTGTAGTCCCTTCCCGAACCTTATAGTCTGGGTGGAAAGATACTAAAGAACTTTGGCAATTATATGGCAGAGTACTAAGAACTCTAGTGCAGGAAAGGTTCACAGAGTACCTGACCCACGTAAGTGAGTTAAGAAGGAAAGCTTACTGGAACTCAGTGTATCTGGCTAACTCCAAGGAATCATCTAACTCATTCTTCCTGCATCCCACTTACACTTCTGTAAGTGTAAGAATCACTTACAGAAAGGCCAAAAAGAAGACCCAGGCTCAAACAAATTTAGTATCAAGTTTTTTTCTGGAAAGATTGCATAACCATTCCCTCTCCCTCACTTTTTGTTGCAGTGGATTGGCTGAGTTGCTGAATAGAACGTCTTACAATAATTTATGTACCGGGCATCATGGGCTATCAGTTTATCTACACAGGGACTCATTGCTATTGTTCACATCGCCACCTGTGAATTAGATGAAGTCAGGAGGGACCTATAACATTCATTAAACGTTATGGTATTAACTGTATTTCATACTCCAACTTAAATAATGACAGAACGAGGGCATTCTTGCTTTCCTTACAGATGGGATGCCCTCCTTTATTCCTTATTCATTCACTTTTTCCTCCTTAAAATGTTCACTGACAACTTTGTTCATTTACCCAGTATGTTGCACTTTTGTTTCACTTTTGTTCTACTTTGTCTCTGTTCTTTTGTAATTTTATACATTTTTAATTGGCTTGTTGATTTGCATTTTATATCTCTGAAGGAAGAGATAATACCTTTAAGTGAGTAAATCAACAAATATTTGTTTAGTATTTACAATGTCTATATGTTACAGTATCATAATAAAAGAAATAGAAGGCTTAGAAGCTATATAGCTCAAGACCTAATGCTGTTAAGATTTTATAGTCTAGATCAGGCATTTGAAATACTTAGAGTACTAGGTATTCAGTTGTTGACAATAAGTGCAGCTGGAATTCAGAAACATTTTTTCAGTGGGGTATTGGGAGTTTGTGTAAAACAGTGTAGTATCTTTTAATGTTCACTAATTGCTTATGAAAGAACCTTGAAGCCTCCATAGTTTTCCATATACAACATAAGCATTTACTGAGCCAAGTAACACTCTTTACAGCTTTAAAGGTTTTTACCAAAATACCAAATTTTACTCAGAGTTAAAAAAGCTATTTTAGATTTTTAATAAAATTTTCCTATAGATCTATTCTTCCCATTCCTTATGTTAGTGATGTCTTTATTTTGACTAAATTTATGATTCTAACAATATCACACCTGGACTGCAGGTGTAATCTGGTCTGAAAGCAGAGTTGAGTTATTTTGTGGTCCAAATTTCACAGTAAATAGCACAAGCTGGCTGTTTTTCCAAAGGAAAATATTCTTGGGTTGTAGGGGGTGCTGCTACTGTAGATCCTTTTTTTTTTTTAATTTTTTTAAAATTTATTCATTTTAGAGAGGAGAGAGAGAGAGAGAAACAGAGAGAGAGGAGAGAGAGAGACAGGGGGGAGGAGCTGGAAGCATCAACTCCCATATGTACCTTGACCAGGCAAGCCCAGGGTTTCGAACCGGCGACCTCAGCATTTCCAGGTCGACGCTTTATCCACTGTGCCACCACAGGTCAGGCTGTAGATCCTTTTTATTAACTTCCAGTAACTAAAGTTTATCTGAAATTGTAACCATAAATGCCTTGAATTGTATATGTTCGTTTTTCATTTGTCAAAGAAATTAAAGTATATGGAAAACGTATAGACTTATGAATGGGAAATGACCATATATAACAAAATAATTTGGTGTAAGTCTTTGAAGTTTATATTTTTTTGGAGGAGTTAAAATCTATACATTATAGATATAGAATGTATAGATTTGGTTTATTCCTTTTAAAGTATTCGGTGAAACATTCCAAAGTCATCTTTTTGATTGATACTATTTTCAAAATCCTCTTAACTTTTTGCATTGTCAAATTGTAAATGTTATCAAAATTTCTACCCCGACACTAATAAGCTTGCTGTTTCTCAGTTGATATTGAAAATATGTAGTAGAAATTCCACTAGAACATCTACTGTAGATCTTTAGATGATGTGGTTATTTATAAATGACCCACAGGAAGTAAGCCCTTCTTGAACTAAAACATTCTTTTGGTTGTAGTAGTTGCTGTATATGCATATATATGTATGGGAGTTCTGTCTAAAACTCTTTAGAATGCTACTGACTTTTTTAAATGGTGACTCCAAAAAGCACTGTAAGTTTGAAGTACTTTCATGATTATATCATTTAAATAATTGATGAATATAAGAAATAATAGTAATTCCTATTACAGTTTATTCTAGTAAGGAAATAGTTCCTGTATTTCTTTTCCTTTTTCTTTTTTTTTCTATTAGGTTTTAAGTTATGATTATTTTTTTTTTATATTTTATTTTATTGAATTTATTTTATAATTCAATATTATACTTATTAGTTTCATGTGTACAGCATAGTGGTAGACGATCATATACTTTACAAAGTGTTCCCCCTAATATTTTAATACCCACTGGGCACTGTACATAGTTATCACAATATCATTAATTCTATTCCTTATGCTGTACTTTGCAGCCCCTTCACTATTTCATAATAGTTCCTGTATTTAAAATATATAAATATAGTGAACTTAACATAAAAAATGACAAGTAAAATATCTGTTTTTATTTCTAATGCAGACTGAAATGGCTTATAGTATAAACAAATGACATATAATTGAAACTAAAATATAACATCAACTTGAACCGGAAAGTGGATATTGTGCCAGAAATGAAATTATTTCTGTATTTAAGTTCTCAGTTTTCAGACGGTTCTTCGAGGCATTTGAGTTTCATGTAGGTTAAGAACATGGACTCCTAAAGGGGACCCAAGATGTCAACAGAGTGGGTGGAAGTCACACTAACCTCCTTCCAGGTCCAAACTAGAATTACAGCTAAATGATAGAACAGCCAACCTGAATAACCCACTGAAGACTACCTGAAATGAAGTCTTACCACTAAGGATTTACACAAGTCACATTGAGACAGAAAATCAGTTAAAACATCCTACCGTAAATGAACTGGACTATTAAATAACACCTGCAAAGTTTAAAAAAAGAAAAAGAGCGTGGACTCTGAACCCAGCTGTCGTGGATCCAAATTCCAGCTCAGATGACTAGTTGTGTGACCTTGGGCTGGTGCTTTACTCCTCTGTGATTCAGTCTTTATATCTGTAAAATGAGGAGAATAATCATATTTAGTTTGAATCTCTTCCAATAAGAATATTGCTTGTTACTCTTTTGCTAGCCCTGCTAGTTATTGTGAGGCATTCCCAGACATTCTGGGATACAATTGCTCCATGTTTTATCCTTCCCTTGTGGCTGAATTCTTAAGCTTGTACGCCTTTTCTTGATCCTGTAAGTGTAACATATCAGGTCAAGTACTGACAGTCTCTTTTTTGTTTTAACAAAAGTGGTGCTAACACTCAAGTTTGTGGTCTCTCTCGGGCCCTCAGGTTTGGGCAGGTTTTCTGTGTGCTCTCCCTAGCCAGCTGCCAAATCTCACTCCAGATGCCACCCCTGGGATACACACAGTGAGCCCCCCACAGGTTGGGGTGTATGTGGGAAAGGCACACAAGGTGCGAGGGGTGGCTGTGGATCTGTTGGGGGCCCAGCAGCTCATGGGCAGGCTTCTTGTTGGAGTCCATGATGTAGGAGCAGGATCTGTGTCCCTTTAACACCCTCCTGAGAATCCTATCCTATGTGCCTTTCTCACTGCTGCTCTCAACCCCTTGGTCATGCAGCTCATGATTCAGGACTTGATGGGGCAAGATAGCAGTGAGTGCTTTTGCTCTGCATTTAGGTTTGTGAGATATATTGTTACATAACATTGTAGTTCACTCATTCTCATTTACTGAACAGCACTTTAAAGTGAACACACCACAGTGTATTTATCCATTCTGCTGTCATAATCTATTTGGGCTGCTTCTAGTTTGGGGTTATTATTAAGAGTGCTGCCAAGGACATTTTTATTATGTTTCTTTTTTAAACACATACACACGTCTATGTTAGATATACACCTCCCTCCAATTTTTATGTTGTGTTAAGTAAAATATGTTCGATTACTCGGTGGCTTGGGACCAAAGGGAAGATGTTAATGGAGGCCTTTCCTCACTTGAACTTCACCAAAGTGCAGTATTGAACATCCAGGTCTGCAAACGCAGTCATTATGTTAACTTTATTTGTTTAGGGGATCTAAGACATGAGTATCTGACTCATGGACCTGCTAGTTGGTGAACTGGTGATTATAAACGAGCAAGTGTTACAAGTAAGGAAATAGTGTTAAAAATTTTTAAGGGCTTATTTTTAACATATTCTTGTTTTCTTTTTTCATATTGCTCCCTCAGTAAAGATTTCTGTTATTGGGAGCTGTTTTTTATTGTTTGAAAATGTGTAGTCATATGTTCATATACCATTGTCTTTGTAAATACAATTTCACTTGCAAATAGAATTTTTTAGAAGCAAGTTCCTTATGTCTCCTAGGTAATTCAGAATGTTCTTGAATTATATTTTTATTTGACCTGTTCAGAAGCCAACTTTTAATGTTAATGATACTCAGCAAATGTTCACCATCTAGTTCTTTTGCCTGACTTTTTTCCATAGTTTTGTTTAAAATGAGGAAATTTAGGCCCTTGCCAGGTAGTTCATTTGGTTAGAGCATCGTCCCAACATGCTGAGGTTGTGAGTTTGACCCCCAGTCAGGGAACATACAAGAATCAACCAATGATGGCATGAATAAGTGGAATAGTGAGTCAATGTCTCTCTCTCTCTCCCTCCCTCCCTCCTTCATCCTCCCCCCATTCTTCTCTCTCTAAAAATCAATAAATTAAATAAAATAAAATGAAATTTATAAAATAGTTTTGAGGTATTATTTTTCCAGAGAACTATCATAAGCTTTTGAAAGTTTTTTTTTCTTGTTCAGTATACATAGTGTTTATAACTTTCCATTACAGTAGAAAACAGATTATTTACCCCTAAAGTTATATTTCTAAAGAAGTTATATTTTTAAACATGAGTGGAAAATCTTTCATATGAGGCTCTTTTAAATCTCCTTCATTTATCTTTGGTAGCTTGTTTGCTGTTATATTGGTAGGAAGAGAGATTAATCTTCAAATAGGAATGCCTTAGAGTAAAGATAATAAAACTGCAAAGTTATAATGACAATGTTTTTGTACTTTTATTTGCTAGAAACTAATCTTAAAAGAAGACTTAAATTGAATACTAAACAATCTTGTGATAATTCAAAGAAGTAGACTACATTTTGATTAGGTTTGTTTTTTAATAGAACATTGCTTACTGTAAAAATTTGGATGAATTGCATTAAAAGCAGAAAACCTTGCAGTTTACCCAGGAGCTTGAATTTTGAATTCTGGTAGAAAGGGAAAGCTAGGATAAATCAACCTTGTGTAGGAATTTTAAAGTGTAGCTGAATAATATAATTCTAAATTTAGTTTTATCTATAGCCAAAGTGAGGAACTGTGGCTTGGTCATTTTGTTTGTAAAGTTGTTTAAAGTATCTCAAGGAATTTATGGTGATACATACTTTAAAATGGGAAAAATGTGAATTAAGGAACTATCTAGAAAGAAGCTAAAAGGAAACTTGCGAAGATTTTTATCCTTAATAAGTGAATGAAAATATCTTTACAGGGTTACCTTGATAAGAAATTTTATTCTGTTTAGAAAACAGATTTGTACTTCTGAAAAGTTTTCTTGTGAGAGTAATTTTAAAAACTGTTCCACTACAATGTAACAGTAGCCTGTAACTTATAATACTGTACTTACTAACGGATGTGTGATGTTGGTGTTAGCCGAGAATATATGAATTGAAAGAGTAATTAGTTGCATTTATATGTTTTCAGTATATTTTCCATTACTATTAGTTCTAAAATTAAGAACAGATACAACTTATAATGTATTTTCTCATTAAAATGTGTCAGATATTTGTCTCTGCTTATAAGGTTACCCCCCAGAGATGTGTAGGGGTTAGTTAGCTGGTTTCTGGACATCTTTCATTGTAATGGTGTCAGTGAGTCTATGGGAAGAGGGGCTTCCTGTGTCATTGTCTTGGTCATCACCCTCAAATTTGGAGTTTTTCTTCTTCCTGAAATTCTCTTTTCTGTGCTTCCATTGTACTAGAAGCATCTGGTGGTTTTCTACCTAACTGACTGGGTGCTCCGTTTTAGTGCCCTCTGAGTCCTTGTCTATCAGGATTCTGTATTTCATTAGAGTGTCCTAGGTTCAGTTCTTCACTATTTTTCTTCTATATTTATACTTGCTAAATGAGCTCATCATCAAGCTCCCTGGCTTCAAATACCATACACAGGGCTAGGCAAAAGTAGGTTTCCTGTGTCATTGTGATATTCTTTTATGTTAATAAAACTATTATAATAATCATAGCTGGCATGTCTTTTTCATATGAGCCACTGTAAACCTACTTTTGCCCAGCCCTGTATTAGAAAATCTCACATTTTTATTTCTGGCCCAGATCTGTCTATTACTTTCCAGAACCACTTATTCAGTGTTGGTATTGAATTGAATTGTTTATGTTCTAATTTTTAGCATCCTCATTTCAGATCCCTTTTTGTATCTTTTATCATTCCTTTGTATTTTTAATTTTTGTTCATATATTTTTATGTTTTCTTTGTCCTCTGAGTGTATGTTCAAAATGGTTTATAATGTCACTGATTTCATTTTCTGAGCCTACATTTATGATCTTTTCCACTTCCCTTACGAATTTTTATTCAGCTCTAAATTTTCCTTTCTTTTTATCCCTTCTTAATCACTCCCCATTTTTAAAAATTTTTTATTAATTTTAATGGGGTGACATCAATAAATCAGGGTACATATATTCAAAGAAAACATGTCCAGGTTATCTTGTCATTCAATTATATTGCATACCCATCACCCAAAGTCAGATTATCCTCTGTCACCTTTTATCTAGTTTTCTTTGTGCCTCCCCCCCCCCCATTACCACCACACTCTTGTCCATGTCTCTTGATCTCGTTTTTATGCCCCACCAATGTATGGAATCATGCAGTTTCTTGTTTTTTTCTGATTTACTTATTTCACTCCGTATAATGTTATCAAGATCCCACCATTTTGTTGTAAATGATCCGATGTCATCATTTCTTATGGCTGAGTAGTATTCCACAGTGTATATGTGCCACATCTTCTTTATCCAGTCTTCTATTTTTTTTTATAATGATTAAGGTCTTTAAGCAAACTCTTGGCCAATACAGCAAGAATCCATAAAAGAGTAGTGTCCTTAACATGTTCACCAAGTCCAAGTTGGCACCAACACCACAGTTCAGTCCATTAGGAGCTGTCACAAGGAGCAGAAGTCCAGGAACAGTCCACATCCAGGAAAAGTCCTCATGGCACTGGAATTGTTGTCACAATTCTATACTTTGCAGCTCACGTCCAAGTCCCAATGACCACTGCTTCTAGCTGGTAATGATTCAGGTAGACTGGAAAAGCCATCTGCAGCATGTGTGGAGAGGGAGCTTCTGTTCTCCTCTGCCTGGAGAGATGAGACCAGGTTGCTTTTCCCTGAAGCTCTGCGACTGTGGCGTGGTAAAGAGAACCTTGGGATACACTAAGCTGAGTGCCAAAGGTAAATTCATAATAGAAGTTGGCAAAAGAGGGAAAGAAAGCTCTAAATTAGGAGTAGGTCCCAGCCTGAAATATGAGTGGGGCATTGAGGTAGGAGGAAAAAGGAAACACTATATATATATTAAGCAAAGCAGCAGAAAATAGGACTATCAACACCCACAACAGAGATCTTCGAGGGAAGAATAAAAAACCTGACGATTCAGGCAAGACATAGTTAAGTGGCCCTTGTGCAAGTGAGATCAGTTTACCTGCTTCTTGGAAGAAATACCCTAGGCTCATCCACAGTGTCGTAGATGGGGCCGACGGCCCTGGGCACCTTCAGCCTTCAGTGGCAAACCCCAGCATTCTGGCAAGGTTAGGTCATAGGTGGCTGGAACAGGGCTGGAAGAGACTGAACCCTCCCTTAGAGGAGCAAGGGGGAAGCCTACCTTCCAGTGTCCCTTTTTCCTCACAGCAAAGGCATGTAAACCTGGCAGGCTTTAGCTCAATGACCTTCCTATTCACTATTGAAGCAGGACCCAGATGGAATCCTATGAGACCCCTTTGGGATGTTGGAGCCTTTAAGGGCCTATCCTAAAAGCTGTAGTTCACCTGATCTCTATTGGGCTTTTTCTGCCTCTTGGTACCTTAAAAGCCATGCTCAGAAAATCTCGCTGAGGGGTTTGAGGATCCCCATCCGCCTATATAAACCTTTTTTGTATATCTGGAGCTATTTGGAAAAAGACAAAATAGTGTTATTAGCTCGATCAAATAAAAGAAGGTAGAAGTTTGAAGGAGAAAAAGATTTGGTGTCTCCTGTTCATCAGCATTCAAAAGAAATTTAAGATTTTTTAAGTAAAAAGCATGATATGGTAGACCTGTAGGAGTTCCTGGATATGACTCCCCCCTTTTAAATTTTTTTAAATTGACCTTAAAATATTTGCTGGGTACACTTTAATAATACCTTGACTTTAACGATTGTAAGAAATACCCATAATTTGAAAGGTTTGACAAAATACAGTAAGTGCTTTTGCTCCGTATGCAGGAGCATTGTCAGTTTAACCAGTTTAGGAAATCCAATAATAGAAAAATGCATACAGACAATGAGCTATAGCATGCTTAGCAGCCTCTCCTGTTCTGACAGAGGTTACTATAAATCCAGAATAGGTATCCACTGTAACATGGACATAGGACTGTTTGCCAAATGAAGGTATATGAGTAACATCCATTTGCCAAACTTGTCCTGGTAGGAGCCCTTGAGGGTTAACTTCAAATAAAGGGACAGATTGTAGTATAGGACCCCTTGGACAGGATTTACCAATCTGCCGTGCTGCTTCCCGAGAAAGTTGAAAGTGTTTACACAGGGCTGCAGCGTTCTGGTGATGAATAGTATGAGACTGAATTGCTCGATTTGTCATGGTTGCTCCAAATAATTTTCTTTTGGGTAGTTTGATCAACAAGGGCATTCCCTTGTGCTAAAGCTCCAGGGAGCATGGAGTGAGCTCAAGTATGTCCTATAAAACATGAAGCTCTATGTTGACATACAAGTCTTCAAAGAAGGAGGAACTGCTGAAATAGTTCATCAGCAGTTGTCCCTAAGACAGCAGTCTTTATAGTGGAAACAACCATAGTAAATATTTGCTGTCTGTATATAGATTAAAGGAGGAATATGGCAAATGCTGAAAAGCCATGATAATGGCATATAATTCTAGTCTTTGAGCTGATTTGAAGTTGACTGTTTCAGTATAAAGTTGTCCATTGATTTGCAAAAGTGATTTGCCATTTAGTGGAAGTTTCCCAGAGCCATTGTTGTTGATCCTTTGAAAAAAGGAACAACAATAATTTTGAGGCTCAAAACCTATAAGCTGTAAGGGTCACCTATGCCCCTTGATAATCCAGGAGGCTTCAAGATCAAAATATGGAAGTGCATTCCATGGGCTATTAGATGGTTCATTGTGCCCAAGCTGTAGCTGTTCTTGTGCCAATTGAGCAGCTGCCCTAAGTTTCTCCTGAGGAAGGGACCATTGGTCTACCCAAACAGGATTATCTGATTTCCAAGTAATTGAGTCTGCACAATGCATTATTGGGGTAGCAGGAGCTACCAAGGCTCCTATGCTAAATTTTGATATCCTAATCCACACCTTCTGGTATTAGGTGCCACTTCTATGGGGGTGAGAATTCCTCGCTGTTCTTTCCCTAGTCCCTTAGGCAAATATCCCCGATCAAGCATCTGAGTACTGACTAGACCATTAGGACTGACAAGCAATGCTCCCGTATTTTTCAAAACATCTCTACCCCACAAATTAACTGGCCATCCAGGGAGCACAAGCCTTAAAGAATCCAGAATGACCTTCTTAATCTTCCCAATGTAAAAAACTAGAACTTTGTTGAGGGGATTTACTCTGACGTATACTTTGTAATTCTGTGGCTGCTGCATGAGTGGGCCAGGAAGGAGGCCAATGTAGCTTAGCAATAACAGATACATCAGCTCCAGTATCTAAAAGTCCTTTAAATTTATGCCCATGTATTGTTAGTTCCATTTCAGGGCATTCCTGACCTATTTTGTTAAACCCAATTGGCAAAATCAGAGGAGCCAAATCACCAATTTTCTTGGGGCCCCTTTTGCAGGATGTGGCCTGAGAAGCAGAATTAGCATCCTTATACTATTCTTCTAACTGCCTGAATTAGCCGTGAGACAAATTCTTTTTTTTTTATTAATTTTAATGGGGTGACATTGGTAAATCAGGGTACATTTGTTCAGAGAAAACATCTCTAGGTTATTTTGACATTTGATTATGCTGCATTCCCATCACCCAAAGTCCAATTGTCTTCCATCACCTTCTAACTGGTTTTCTTCGTGCCCCTCCCTCTCCTCCCCCCCCCCCCGTAACCCCCACACTCTTGTCCATGTCTCTGAGTCTCATTTTTATGTCCCACCTATGTATGGAATCATATAGTTCTTAGTTTTTTCAGATTTACTTATTTTGCTCAATATAATATTATCGAGGTCCATCCATGTTGTTGTAAATCATCTGATGTCATCATTTCTTATGGCTGAGTAGTATTCCATAGTATATATGTACCAAAGCTTTTTAATCCAGTCATCCACTGACGGACACTTGGGCTGTTTCCAGATCTTTGCTATTGTGAACAATGCTGCCATAAACCTGGGGGTGCATTTCTTCTTTTCAAACAGTGCTATGGTGTTCTTGGGGTATATTCTTAACAGTGGTATAGCTGGGTCAAAATGCAGTTTGATTTTTAATTTCTTGAGAAATCTCCATACTGTTTTCCACAGTGGCTGCACCAGTCTGCATTCCCACCAGCAGTGCAGGAGGGTTTCCTTTTCTCCACATCCTTGCCAGCACTTACTCTGTGTTGTTTTGTTGATGAGCGCCATTCTGGCTGGTGTGAGGTGATATCTCATTGTGGTTTTAATTTGCATTTCTCTAATGATTAGTGATGTTGAGCATTTTTTCATATGCCTAATGGCCATCTGTATGTCCTCTTTGGAGAAGTGTCTATTCATTTCTTTTGCCCATTTTTGTATTGGATTGTTTTTCTTCCTGGTATTAAGTTTTACAAGTTTTTGATAAATTTTGATTATTAACCCCTTATCAGATGCATTGTCAAATATATTCTCCCATTGTGTAGTTTGTCTTTTTATTCTGTTCTTATTGTCTTTAGCTGTGCAGAAGCTATTTAGTTAGATAAAGTCCCATTTGTTAATCCTGTCTTTTATTTCACTTGTCTGTGGAGACAAATTGGCAAATATATTGCTGTGAGAGATGTCAGAGAGCTTACTGCCTATGTTTTCTTCTAAGAGGCTTATGGTTTTACATCTTACATTTAAATCTTTTATCCATTTTGAGTTTATTTTTGTGAATGGTGTAAGTTTGTGATCTACTTTCATTTTTTTGCAGATAGCTGTCCAATTTTCCCAACACCATTTGTTGAAGAGGCTGTCTTTACTGCAATGTATGCTCTTACCTCCTTTGTCAAATATCAATTGTCCATAAAAGTGTGGGTTTATTTCTGGGTTCTCAGTTCTGTCCATTGATCTATATGCCTGTTCTCATGCCAGTACCAAGCTGTTTTGAGTACAATGGCCTTGTAGTATAACTTGATATCCGGAAGTGTGATACCTCCCACTTTATTCTTCCTTTCAAGATTGCTGAGGCTATTCGTGTTCTCTTTTGGTTTCATATAAATTTTTGGAATATGTGTTCTATATCTTTGAAGTAAGTCATTGGTACTTTAATCGGTATTGCATTGAATTTATAAATTGCTTTGGGTAATATAGACATTTTAATGATGTTTATTCTTCCTAACCATGAGCACGGTATATGCTTCCACTTGTTTGTATTTTCCCTGATTTCTTTTATCAGTGTTTTATAATTTTCTGAGTAGAAGTCTTTAATCTCCCTGGTTAAATTTATTCCTAGGTACTTTATTTTTTTGGTTGCAGTGGTGAAGGGGATTGATTCCTTAATTTCTCTTTCTGACTGTTCATTGTTGGCGTATAAAAATGCCTCTGATTTCTGAGTATTGATTTTATATTCTGCCACCTTGCTGAATTCATTTATCAGGTCTAGTAGTTTTTTGACTGAGACTTTAGGGTTTTCTATATACAATATCATATCATCTGCAAATAATGATAGTTTTACTTCTTCTTTTCCAATTTGGATGCCTTTTATTTCTTCTTCTTGTCTGATTGCTGTGGCTAGGACTTCCAGAACTATGTTGAATAAGAGTGGTGAAAGGGGGCACCCCTGCCTTGTTTCTGATCTTAAGGGGATTGCTTTTAATTTTTGCCCATTGAGTATAATGTTGGCTGTGGTTTTGTCATAGATGGCCTGTATGATGTTGAGGTATGTTCCCTGTATTCCCACTATGCTGATAATTTTTATCATGAATGGGTGCTGGACTTTATCAAATGCTTTTTCTGCATCTATTGAAATTATCATGTGGTTTTTCTCCTTTCTTTTGTTTATGTGATGAATCACATTGATTGATTTTCAAATATTGTACCAGCCTTGCCTTCCAAGAATAAATTCTACTTGATCCTGGTGTATGATTTTTTTTATATGTTGCTGGATCTGGTTTGCTAATATTTTGTTGAGGATTTTAGCATCTAAATTCATCAGGGATATTGGCCTATAATTTTCTTTCTTTGTTTTGTCTTTGCCTGGTTTTGGAATCAGAATTATGCTTGCCTCATAAAAGGAGCTTGGAAGTCTTCCTTCCTCTTAAATTTTTTGAAATAGTTTGAGAAGGTTAGGAGTTAGTTCTTCTTTGAATATTTGGTAGAATTCACTTGTGAAGCCATCAGGCCCAGGACTTTTCTTTTTTGGGAGTTTTTTGATAACTATTTCAATCTTATTTTTTGTAATTGGTCTGTTTAGGTTTTCTGATTCTTCCAAATTAATTTTTGGTAGATTATATGTTTCAAGGAATTTGTCCATTTCATCTAGGTTGTTTAGTTTTTTGGCGTACAGTTCTTCATAGTATTTCCTTACAATATTTTGTATTTCTGTTGTATCAGTTGTTATTTCTCCACTCTTGTTTCTAATTTTATTTATTTGAGTCCACTCTCTTTTTTTCTTGGTGAGTCTGGTTAATGGTTCATCAATCTTGTTTACCTTATGAAAGAACCAGCTCCTTGTTTCATTGATCCTCCGTATTGTTTCTTTAGCCTCTATGTCATTTATTTATGCTCTGATCTTTATTATTGTCTTCCTTCTACTAGCTCTGGGCTGTACTTGCTGTTCTTTTTCTAGTTCTTTTATATGTAGGGTCAAGTTGTTTATTTGAGCTTTATCTAGCTTCTTGAGTTATGCGTGTAATGCTATGAACTTCCCTCTCAGGACTGCTTTTGCTGTGTCCCATAAATTTTGAGTTGATGTATGTTCATTATTGTTCATTTCTAGAAATTTTTAAATTTCTTCTTTGATCTCATTGTTTACCCATTCGTTATTTAATAACATGCTATTTAGTTTTTAAGTGTTTAAGTATTTTTCAGTTTTTCTGTTGTGGTTGATATTTAGTTTCATGCCGTTGTGATCGGAGAAAGTGCTCTATATGATTTCAATCTTCTTAAATTTGTTGAGACTGCTTTTGTGCCCTAACATGTGGTCTATTTTAGAGAATGTACCATGAGAACTTGAAAAGAATGTATATTTTGCTGTTTTAGGGTGAAAGGTTCTGAAGATATCTATTAAATCAAGTTGATCTAATATGTCCTTTCAGTCTGCTGTTTCTTTGTTAATTTTCTTTCTTGAGGATCTATCTAGTGATGTTAGTGGGGTATTTAAATATCCTACTATTTTAGTATTGCTATTGATCTCGCCCTTTAAATCCATCAAAGTCTGCTTTATATATTTAGGTGCTCCTATATTAGGTGCGTAGATATTTATAACGGTTATATCTTCCTGTTGGATTGCTTTCTTTATCATTATGTAGTGACCTTCTTTATCTCTAACTATAGTCTTTGTTTTAAAGTCTATTTTGTCTGATATAAGTATTTCTACCCCAGCTTTTTTTTCATTTCCATTTGCGTGAAATATTTTTTTCCATCCTTTTATCTTCAGTCTATGTTCATCTTTTGTTTTAAGGTGTGTCTCTTGTAGACAGCATATATACGGGTCCTGTTTTCTTATCCATGCAGCTACCCTATTTCTTTTGATCGGATCATTTAACCCATTTACATTTAAGGTTATTATTTATATGTAATTGTTTATTGCCATTTTATTCTTTAAAACTGTATTCCTCTTTTGCTATATTCTTTTTCTCCTTTGATTTGTTTACAACAGGCCCCTTAGCATTTCTTACAGCCTTGATTTGGTTGTAGTGAATTCCTTGAGGTTTTTTTTTTTTTTTTGGTCTGGAAAGCTTTTTATTTCTCCTTTAATTTTAAAAGTTAGCCTTGCTGTATAGAGTAGACTTGGTTGTAGGCTCTTGTTCTGCATTACTTTGAATATTTCTTGCCATTCCCTTCTGGCCTCAAGTGTTTCTGTTGAGAAGTTGGAAGTCATACTTATGAGGGCTCCTTTGTAGGTGATGGTCTTTTTTTCTCTTGCAGCTTTTAATATTTTCTCTTTATCACTTCGCCTTGGTATTTTAATTACGATGTGTCTTGGTGTTGATTTCTTTGGATTTCTCCTTAATGGAGTTCTCTGTGCTTCCTGAACATGTGAGATGTTTTCCTACCTTAATTGAGGGAAGTTTTCATCTATAATATGCTTGAACAAAGTCTCTATCCCTTATTTTTTCTCTTCTTCTTCAAGAACCCCTATGATGCGGATGTATTTCTCTTCATGTTGTTACAGAGCTCCCTCTTAGAATTTCCTCAGACTTTTTGAGTCTCTTTTCTTTTTTCTGCTCTGCTTCTGTGCCTTTATTTATCATGTCCTCTAACTCGCTGATTCGATTTTCAGCTTCATCCATTCTGCTTTTAATTCCTTCCAGTGTGTTCTTCATTTATGATATTGTATTTGTCATTTCTGACTGAGTCTCTTTTATTATTTCAATGTTCTTTTTATATCTGCTATCTCTTTATTTAGGTGTTCATAATGACCATCTATTGTTGTTCTAATATCTTTGAGCATCCTAACAATCGTTATTTTAAACTATGCTTCTGGTAATTTGGTTATATCTGATTCATTCAGGTCCTTTTCTGAGGATTTCTCTTAATTCATTTGTGTTGCATTTCTATGCCTTCTCATTTTCTCTGTGTGAAGGAAGGTTTTGGCCACTGGAATCCACTGGGTGTGGCCTCTGTGTTCTCTAGGTGTGGTCTGTCTGCAGGCCCGCCACCCCATCTGTTGTTGCTGCCTAGGGCATTTGGGTATGGGCGTTGCCAGTTCCTGCCCACTGGGGCTGTTGCTGTGGTTTTCGCCTCTCCTTCATGGGAGTGGCTGTGATTATGTGCTCTAGTGTACAAGCCTTGGTGGCCTTGGCCTTTGCCCCATCCCCGTGGGTGGCATTATGCTCGGCCCTGAGGACAGTGGTGAGCACCTTTGCTCAGCTGCGGGTCTCCACCTGTTTCCAGGCTTTTGCCCTGCCCTTGCAGGAGGAGCCTGTTGGTGGGCCAGCTGCAAGCCTTGGCTCCACAGGCCAAGCGGTACTGCGTGCCCATGCTCAGTAGCGGGACTCTGCCTGTTCTGGGGTTTTGGCTCCACCCCTGTGGGAGGAACCGGCTCCCAAGTCAAGCCACAAGTCTTGGTTTCTGGGCGGGGCAAGGCTGTGCTCCTGCGCCCTCGCTCAAGGGCTGGTCTCCACCCCTTCTGGGGGTTCCTGCCCTTCTCCCGCAGGCTGGATTACAGGCTGCCCGCAGCTGGGCTTGACCGCTTTTACATGCCCCTTCCTCTCCAGCCGGGCAAGATTGAGCTCACACCTGGGCCCTGTGGTGGCCAGCCAACTTCTGCCCTTGCCGACAGAACCGCGCTTCCGTGTCCCACTGCCGCCCGCCCTCCCGCGAGCCCTCAGCCGTGTGGTTGGGGGCACTGCAGCTCAGACCCTAACACTCACTACTGAAGTGCTGGAAGCTCCCTCTTTCTAAGCTACTCTGCTCTGAGTTCTGTGGGAGAGCTTGTTTGGCTGGTGTCCTACTTCCCTTTGCTGGTATTGCTGTTTCCAGGGGAAATATTCACTTCAGATTTGGGGAGTGACATGTCCCAGGGGTTAGGGTGGCTGTCTCCCAAAATGTTTCTCCCTGTGCCTCCTAGATTACACTTTCTTCCTGCTACTCTAGTCCTCTCTTCTCTCCCTGTCCCCCGGAGCCCTGGTGAGTGGTTGTGAGAGAGATGTTCTGCGCAGTCCCTTTAAGAAGAATCCTGGGTCTGAGAAATCAGTCTCTTTCTCACAAACAGTTCTTGACTTGTTTCCAGCCAAATACTGTCCATAAGCCTCTTCTGGGCTCTGGGGCTGCAGGCTGGGACTTTGTTCCTGGGGCTCAGGACCCTCCCCTCTCTGCTAAACTCACTTCTCGCCACACGAGTCTCTCCTGTCTGCCGTTTGCTCCGGGGAGCTGGGCAGCCCTCTCTGCGTTTCCGCTTTTCCTACCAGTCTTGGTGTGGCTTCTTCAGTGTTCCTTGGTTGAAGAGTCCTCTTAGTTTAGTCCAAAGTTGGTTTTTCCAGATGATAGTTCTTAAAGTAGTTTGTAATCCATTTTGGTTCTGGGAGGTGGATGTTGGTACGTCCGCCTACTCCAGCGCCATCTTGTCTTCTCTCACTCCCCATTTTTAATCTTATTATATTCTCTTTAGCTTAGATAATTCTTAAAACTTTATCCTCTATTTTGTAGATACTGTATGCCATCACAAATATTCTTTATTCAGATACCTCTCAGTTTTTTTTATATTTTCTCTAGTTATTAGTTCATTTTGAAACACGTGTCCAAGCATTTAAGTGCCTGTTTTCGAGTCTTGAGGTATATTCTTGGGGGAACACTACTTGTTCTTGTACTTGGCTTCTGTTGCTGGTCTTCAAAATGGTCATCTGGTAGGTGGCATACACATTACTCTTTTACACAGATTGCAGCTGCTGCTGTCACCCACAAAAGGAGAACCCTCATTGAGAATGATATAGCAAGATTCTACGCATTTCGTGAGAATATTCTTTTCTAGTGGACTATTCTGTTCTAGAATTCTAGCTACTCATTAACATATTGTTTGATAAACATAAAATTATAACTTAAGTGTTCTTATGTAGTATTCCTATCAAATTAAGGTAAGTAGTTAAGGCCCTGGCCAATTGGCTCAGCGGTAGAGCGTCGGCCTGGCGTGCGGAATCCTGGGTTCGATTCCCGGCCAGGGCACACAGGAGAGGTGCCCATTTGCTTCTCCACCCCTCCCCCTCTCCTTCCTTTCTGTTTCTGTCTTCCCCTCCTGCAGCGAGGCTCCATTGGAGCAAAGATGGCCCGGGTGCTGGGGATGGCTCTGTGGCCTCTGCCTCAGGCGCTAGAATGGCTCTGGACGCAACAGAGCGACACCCCAGAGGGGCAAAGCATCGCCCCCTGGTGGGCATGCCGGGTGGATCCTGGCTGGGCACATGCGTGAGTCTGTCTGACTGCCTCCCTGTTTCCAGCTTTGGAAAAATGAAAAAAAGAAAAAAAAGAAAAAAAAGAAAAAAAAAAAAGGTAAGTAGTTAAATTGGTTAAGTTGCCCTTCCCTAAGTTGGGAATATTTTTGTCTGTATCTCATTCTCTAGGCTTCATAAATAAAGTTTTTCCCAGCTAAGCAGTGCCAAAAGTACTCTGACAGATATTCACCAGTTATATCCTTCCATCTATAATCATTATTATATAATATAGTAAATGAAAAACATTACCACCTTATGCCAGTAGAGTTACAATAGAACTGTTAGGTTATTACACCTCCTGGCCCTTGGGAAGGATATATAAGAATGTTGTTTCCTTTTGATAGAGGAGCTCATTTACATAGCAATTTTAATATTTTGTATTTTTGCAATTCAGAAAAATAGTGCCAATGTTAATGATAAGAAATCAGATCTTGGAAACAAAACATAATTGAGAAAAGATAGAAATCATTTGCTATGTTGAAAGCAATGCTTCTTTAATCTCAATTAATTTCACATTAGACAAGTATAAAGGGAAAAAAGCAAAATTAATTGATAATACATCTGAAATATTAGAAAAGCATTCTCAAAGATGGTAACATCTCACGGTTATATCAGCTGTTAGTTATCAGATAATTAATTTTCTTCATTTTACTCAGGAAATAAGTTTCTATCAGTAATAAATATGTATAATCTAACTCTTAATTTGGTATTAATTTTAATAGAAGACCTTTATTTATTATTTTTTTTAATGAATTTTTATTAATGGTAATGGGATGACATTAATAAATCAGGGTACATATATTCAAAGAAAACATGTCTAGGTTATTTTGTCATTAGATTATGTTGCATACCCCTCGCCCAAAGTCAGATTGTCCTTCGCCATCCTCTATCTAGTTCTCTGTGCCCCTCCCCCTCCCCCTAACTCTCCCCCTGTCCTCCCTCCCCCCACCCCTGGTAACCACCACACTCTTGTCCATGTCTCTTAGTCTCATTTTTATGTTCCACCAATGTATGGAATCATGTAGTTCTTGTTTTTTTCTGATTTACTTATTTCACTCCTTATAATGTTATCAAGATCCCACCATTTTGCTGTAAATGATCTGATGTCATCATTTCTTATGGCTGAGTAGTATTCCATAGTGTATATGTGCCACATCTTCTTTATCCAGTCTAGAAGACCTTTCTGATGGTGTCCCCAAGGTATATTTTGAGCACAACGGCTTATATACCTGATAAATTGATTACTACATACTGTTTAGCAAAGGTCATCTAGGAAGCTGGGCGAGGATGAACTTTAGATGGAGAGCGCAGAGTATGTGTGGAGAAACCGTGAAGAAGATCTGAGCTGAAACAGAAAGTACCGGGGGTTGGTGGTCCAGATTAGGGGGATCCCAAGCCCCCCGAGAGGGGGGCGGTGGAAGGATGTACTTTTCCCATAGGGCACAAGGCATCGTTGATGAATTGAGAGCAGTGTGGTATATGGTAAAAGTGACATTGGAGGAAGACTTACTTTCCTGAATATTTCTCTGCAATAAGCTAAACTAGGTTTTGATGGAAGGTCAGAAAATGAGCTGGTAGAGAAGAGAGAATTTTCCTGCCTGAAGGAATAAAATGTTTTAGGGACATGGATCTGGTAACATGATAATGTCCAAGCATGAGGTTAGCAGTAAAGCTAACAGATCTGATTTTCTGGAAGACAGATTTTTGTCAGAGTATAATAAACAACATATATAAAATAGGTAAGCAAATGTTGAACATTTCCACCCTTAAGAAAACATGCTTTTATTTTCTTACTGAATTTTCTTTATTCCTCACCAAATCATAGTCCCTAAAATTTGATGTCATGGAATTTAACAAAGAAATTTAAAAACTGGTGACTCAAAAATATTTTAATGCTCTAATTTTTATTAGATATAAAATTCATTCATTTTAAGTGTTTAATGCAGAAATGTCAAGGAACTTCGAAGAAACTTTCAGTAATTTGAAACATATATCTCTATTTTTAGTGAAAAATAAAAACACCCCGAAGGAGGCTTTATGTGGAGTAAACCAGGTCTGGAAGTGGTCTTGAAAGACCTAATGGCCTTTTGATGTCTGATTCTTTGATTTGGCTTTTGCTTTTTAAAGGGGTGCTGTGTGATTATAATTAGAAACATTTCTAGTTCTTTACTTTGGAAGTTAATTATTCCTTGGCTTGCTCCTGTAGTTTTGAATGGTAGTAGTGTTTGAAATTATTACTAAGAAGATTCACCTTATGTAGTAGAAAATGTTTCAATTCATCATGAAATCTTTAGTCACACACCTAATGTGTAATCATTCATTTTACATGTTGTGGCTATGATGTGAACATATATTTATTAAATTTTAAAATGTTTTAATAATTTTCCAAGTAATTAATGGGAATATAATAGTTTGCTTTTCTTACAATTGGTATCATTATGGTTGAGGTTGACAATTATCAAATTACTAGAGGGCACTGCCAAAATATGTAATTTTCTGATTAAAAAGTTTTTTTAAAGTTTTATTAAAAAGTATTCAGTTTTGCATGAGTACTGACATTTGTGTGATGTTAAGAGAAGTTATCCCTATACTTGGGACAGTGCCTAAAAGCTTGGAATATAATTTTCTTCTTAGAAAACGGCTTTCTTAAGTATCAATGGTAGTGGTGGGGACCTATCTGTTCTCTTTTCTGCAGTCTACTTGAGCATCTGAGACCATTTCAGATGGAGGGCAATCGAAGTTTCTAGTTTATTGTTAGCATTCCTTAGCTGCTGTGAGCATGCTGACATACCCCCCCTCCCTTGAAGAAGCACGGTGGAAAGCTTGAAGAGAGAACAGAAATATGCGGTGATTTTGTTTCAAGTTGAAAAGGAAATTTCTATTCTGTTGAGTATTTTTTTGTAGATACATTTTCACAAAACTGCATTTCTTCTCACAAGAACATCCTGCTTTAAATGAGTGTCAGTATTATGTGATGGTCAAGAAACCTCTATTGATGGAGACATTTGTGACACTATTCACACAATAGGTTTATTTATTTTTTCTTTTTTAGTGAGAGTAGGGGAGATACAGAGACAGACTCCCACATGCGCCCCGACCGGGATCCACCCAGCAAGCCCCGCTGGGGCTGGTGCTCTGCCCATCTGGGCCACACTTACAACAAAGCTATTTTTTTTGGCACCTGAGGCCAAAGCTCCACGGAGTTATCCTCAGCACTTGGGGCTGATAACGCTCAAATTAATCGAGTCATGGCTGTGGGAGGGGAAGAGAGAGAGAGACAGAGAGAGAGGAGAGCAGGAGGAGGAAGGGGAGAGGAAGAGAAGCAGATGCTCATTGCGTCTAGAGTGGACACCTTGCCTAAAGGCAGCACGTTCCTTTTGCTATCAGTGACAAAGGTCACACAGCTGTAAAGTGGAGGGAGGTGCCAGAATTTTAAATTGTGTGTTTGACCCTAGAGCCCCTACTCTTAACCATTGTTCTGTACTGCATTTCCCTCCTCCCTGACCTTGGGAATTTGGAACTGGAAAACTGAGAGACTAAGTCAATGCAGAGGCTGAAAACAGGGAAAGTCACTGTGAGGATGGTTAGCTAGGCAGCCGCTATGGACCGTATGCAAGCTAAAGTTTTGAGTAGTTATGCTGACGCCAAGAGGAAAACAGCGCAGATGCCCAGAGAGAAGCAGAGAAGTGCAGCCACGTGTGGAGAGAAACTCAGTCTACTCCAGTTCCATCCCCAGAGAAGCACTTCCCTGGGATCTTGCTTCTTTACAGCATAAAGCTGTTTATTTAGGTAGTGTGAGTTGGAAGGTATCTTAAAAACTTGTTTAAATAGTTGTTTATTTTAAAAAATAGATTAAATGTAGCCTATACAATGTTAACACAAAATATTTGTTAAAAAACACATTTATCTTAGAATAAATAAAGATGAATTTAAATGTCCCCTCTGTCAAAATCATCACAAATTCTTACTAACAGTGTCTGAATTAGTAGGACAATGGTGTACCTCTATAGACTCCTTAGGAGTTTTGAGGAAGGTTGTCCATGAAAATAAAATTAATGATGCTGCTTTATTAGTAATACCTAGGACAGAGGTCCCCAAACTTTTCACACATGGGGCCAGTTCACTGTCCGTCAGACCATTGGAGGACCAGACTATAAAAAAAACTATGAACAAATAAATCCCTATGCACACTGCACATGTCTTCTTTTAAAGTAAAAAAACAAAACGGGAACAAATACAATATTTAAAATAAAGAACAAGTAAATTTAAATCAACAAACTGACCAGTATTTCAATGGGAACTATGGGCCTGCTTTTGGCTAATGAGATGGTCAATGTCCGGTTTCATATTTGTCACTGCTAGCCATAACAAGTGATATGACGTGCATCTGGAGCCATGATGCATGCATCCCTCGTCACTGGAAGTAGTGCTGTACGTGAGTGACGCTGCGCTTTGTGGCACCGCCACACACAGTACTTCAGGAGCACAGGATGCACCTCTCACTGACCACCAATGAAAGAGGTGCCCCTTTTGGAAGTGTGGCAGGGGCTGAATAAATGGCCTCAGGGGGCCACATGAGGCCCGTGAGCTGTAGTTTGGGGACCCCTGACCTAGAGTTTATTCTGTGGGAATAAATTCTTCATGTAAACTTGTATGAAATCTGAAAAAGAATTTGACATTTTTTATTTAAGAGGGATTGGAGGCCAGTAAATAACATTTTTCCCCTGTCAAATTTAGAACAAATTTAAAAAATTAGAAGATTGCCCTAGCCGGTTGGCTCAGTGTTAGAGCCTCAGCCTAGCATGTGGAGGTCCCAGGTTCAATTCCCAGACAGGGCACACAAGAGATGCGACATTCTGCTTCTCTACCTCTTCCTCTCTTTCTTCTCCCACAGCCATGGCTCGAATAGTTTCGGGAAAGTTGGCCTCAGATGCTAAGGATGGTTCTATGGCTTTGGCCTCAGGCACCAAAATGGCTTGGTTGCCGAGCAACTGATCAGCGGCCTAGATGGGCAGAGCATCAGCTTGTAGGGGCTTGCTGGGTGGATCCCTGTCTGGGCACATGTGCGAGTCTGTCTCTGTCTACCTGCCTCTCACTTGATAAAACAAAACAAAACAAAGAAAAAGAGAAAAAGAAAAATTAGAAGACTTAGGTAGCTGAGCTGTGATTTTAGGTGTGTGGCCAACATGAGGCTTGAGAATTCTTCTGCATTGGGTTCTATGCACTCACCTGGTCACAGCCAGAACTGCCAATGAGAGCCTGTGTATAGCAGAGGATCACTTTCCTGGAGAGAGAAAGGGCTGAAGAAAGGGCTGAATTTACAAGTACTTCTCCAATGCCAGCGGCTGTCAGCATGCTTGGGAGAGAGCTGGACAAACAGGGCAGAGGTTCTGTCTTTATTGAAACAGTTGGTTAGAGTGCTTAACTTTTGGGCCAGTCAGTTAGGGTAGGTGGGAGGAGAGTGAAACATACTCAGCCCAAAAGTATGCATTTCACAAAGGGTAGTGTTTTGTAATTTTTATTTTAGCTCCTTCTTTGTTAAAAAGAAAAAAATGTTATAGGTAAGATTTTTCTCTCTTTCCATCTCCAGAGACTATCAAGTATTTCTTGTCCACATTTGTGCTTTGATTATGCCTTTTCAAGGCTGTGGGTACTCCCTTGAAAAGGTTTCTGATTTCATTACGATGAGTTCTCTTCAAAGAGGACTTCCTGTCCCCTATGCAGATAGACTTCTGGTCATCATACCCAAGCAGTTGTCACACTGACCAGAGTGCACATGAATCCCACATGTGAAATCACAGGTCGGTCCCAAATGAAGCCTCTCACTATTTGTCTTTCAGTAAAACAGGGTAATTAAACACACACACACACACACACACACACACACACACACACACACACACACACAGAGTGTGTCCGTAAAGTCATGGTGCACTTTTGACCGGTCACAGGAAAGCAACAAAAGACAATAGAAATGTGAAATCTGCACCAAATAAAAGGAAAACCCTCCCAGTTTCTATTGGATGATGTGGCAGCATGTGCGCATGCGCAGATGATGACGTAACACCTGTGTACAGTGGAGCAGCCCACGGCCATGCTAGTCGAGATGTGGACGGTATAGAGGAAAGTTCAGTATGTTCTGTGGCTTCCTAAATTTGAATCTATGACCAAAGTGCAACGTGAGTATCGGCGCGTTTATAACGAAGCACCACCACATAGGAATAACTTTACTCGGTGGGATAAGCAGTTGAAGGAAACTGGCAGTTTGGTGGAGAAACCCCGTTCTGTTAGGCCATCAGTCAGTGACGAGTCTGTAGAAGCTATACGGGATAGCTACCTAAGGAGCCCTAAAAATCTGGGCATGAGCCCACATCGAACTGCACTGAATAGGTATGAAACTGGGAGAGTTTTCCTTTTATTTGGTGCAGATTTCACATTTCTATCGTCTTTTGTTGCTTTCCTGTGACCTGTCAAAAGTGCACCATAACTTTACGGACACACTGTGTGTGTGTGTGTGTGTGTGTGTGTGTGTGTGTATTTCAGTTGCTTTTCTTATATTAACATGCATTTAAAGTTTTAAAGAAATGCTTAAGAAAGGCTTAAGTTGTATTTTATAAATTTTTGTATGTAGTATTTTCCTGTAGCTCAGTTACAGGTATACTAGTTTGTGATTTTCAGGATGAGTTCTTATCAGAAACTTATATATTACCTAAAGGTGTGTTTTTTCCTTCCAAAGAAATTGCTTTTAGCCCCTCTCAGCAGGCAGAGATAGGAAACAGGTTAATATATACATTGGCACATGCATCATATGTGTGTGCACACATATGTGTATTGTATATGTTCTAACACATGTACACACATCTCTATTTCTGTATCAAACTAAATATATAAATATCATAAATTCATATTAATTCCAGTTCTAATCAAATAAATACCACAGGGTTTTCCCCACTATTTTCTCCCTTAGTTTTTATTCCCTCCTCTGACCATGAGAAACCTGACTTATGTATTTAGCTTTTGCTCAAACCTTGAACCCCAGGAAATGATTTATTTTATCTTTATTGATTGATTTGAGAGAGAGAGAGAGAAATATCAGTTCGTTGTTCCACCTATTTGTATATTAACTGGTTGATTCTTACATGTGCCCTGACCTGAGATGGAACCTGTAACTTTGGTACATCAGGACGACGCTCTCGCAAACTGAACCACCTGATGAGGGCCAGGAAATGCTTTCTGAATTGATAAAACATATCTCTGTGAAAAAGAAATCTAAAACTAGAGAAATACTTTTTTGAGGTTTTTGTGTGTGTCTGTGTGTTTCATTTTTGTATTTTTCTAAAGTGAGAAGTGGGGCGGCAGACAGACAGACTCCTGCATGTGCCCAACCAGGATCCACCCGGCATGCCCACCAGGGGTCGATGCTCTTCCCATCTGGGGCATTGCTCTGTTGCAACTGGAGCCATTCCAGTGCCTGAGGTGGAGGCCATGGAGCCGTCCTCAGCGCCTGCGTCAACTTTGCTCCAGTGGAGCCTTGGCTGCAGGAGGGGAAGAGAGAGACAGAGAGGAAGCGGAGGGCGACTGGTGGAGAAGCAGAGGGGCACTTCTCTTGGGTGCCTTGGCCGAGAATCGAACCCGGGACTTCCACACACTGGGCCGACGCTCTACCACTGAGCCAACTGGCCAGGGCCCTATGTTGTTTTTTTATTTCCTGTCATTTGAAGTACTGTTAGATTTTGTTTTCTGTTGGTATTTCACTTTAGAATTTCCCACTCTCATTCCTGTTTAATTTTTTCTTTGGTTTTTGAATAAGTGAAGCATTAATATGGTTTCAAAAATCAGATCTGTACTAAAAGGTGTATTTATTCTGTCCTCTCCTGTCCATTCCCAGCCTCCTCTGCCAACATGTGACCTCATCAGCCTCAGGCTGACCCTTTCCTGTCTGTGCACAGATGAGCAGGTGCATGTATATCTCATTGTTTTCTCATCTTTCTTACACTTTGCTTTTTTGATTTATTATAAGCTGGAAGGCATTCATTCTTTTTACATAAGCAAAGTATACGAGTGTAGGATGACCCGCACTTTATACAACAGCCATCCTACCTGTGGGCACCGAGGCTATTTCCAATATTTGTAATTATGAATGATGCTGTAATGAAAAACCTAGTAGATATGTTTTTAAAGATTGTTTGAAATATATATTCAGGGTAACATTTTAGGAGTGGGAATGCTGGGTCTAAAGACAAACATATGAAATTTTGTTCTATGTTGTAAAATTCCCTTCCTTGAAGGTTGTACTGATTGAATTTCTACTGGCTTACATACAGTGGTACCCTGACACATGAGCACTTTAAATCACAAGCAATTTGAGAGACGAGCAGTCACTTGCTGGATTTTTTGCTTTAAGTCACGAGCGTATATTTGAATCATGAATGTTGGGCAGATAAGTTTGTAAAATTTGTGTCTTTTGAGTTTGCTCACTTTTATTGTTAAAAATGGTGCTGGACAGCCATGTGTGTGCTTGCCCTCAGAGCAGGGCAGTTGATTACAAATTGCGAATTACCTTCCTGCTTGGGAAGGGCCATTGTTATGCTGATGTTGGCTAGAGGAGAGGTTTTGGTGCCAGAAAAGTTTTAAAAAGGAGAGAAGGAGGAAGAGAAGAAGCCATGATGGCAGAGTGAGAGCAGAGAGGAGGCAGAGTGCTGAAGGAGGAGCCAAGATGGCAGGGTGCTGAAGGAGAAGCCAGTTTGTGCAGAGAGGAGAAGGGGAAGGTGTGCAGTTGGGGAAGCAGAGGTGACTGAGACTGGTGGGGCCTTTCATTCTAGGAAAAACCAGAGAAGATTCTCCTGCTTGTGGAACTGGAGGATGTGTAAGTGGCTTTGGAAGCCCTGTGTGTATTTGCTCGTTGGCTGGTACAAGTCTTGAATAAAGGAATGGCCCCCCATTTTTTGACTCCACTGTTTCTTTACTGTCTGCCGAATCTAATGGGAACCTGCATGTGTATGGCTATGACGGCAGCAACTACTGGCCTTATATTTGGTGTAGTTTGCGGCAGGATTCGGATCAGATCGGTATGGAGCAGCCACCACCCTTGAGTGGTGGGGTATGACTGGTCGTTGTTATGGTTCCCCATGGCTGTCCTTTTGGGGACTATGGGCTGGCTAATTTTTACAGCCCTGTGAGAGGAAACCAAGAGCTCTGTGCAAGAGGCTGCCCAAGGCCTGCAAATGGAGGATTGGAAGGAGTTGGAATGGCCACGGGAGAAAGAGATGCAGATCCTGGAACTAGAGCAAGCACTGGAGGAGGCCAACTGGGTTCACAAGTTGCACCTGGAAGTGGAGCAGTCTCTGGAGAAGAAATTATGGGTTCGTGAGAGTTGCAGTTTGCCCTGGAAGTTGTGGAGAGCCAGCAGCTGCAGGAACCTAACCTCGAGTCATGCCGGCAGAGTGGCTCTGAGTTGGCGGGAGCAGGCGTTTCCAGCTCCTCTTCTGACAATGAGGAGACTGAGGCTGAAGTTGCCATCCAAAGACTCCAGAAGGTAAAAGCCCAGCAACAAAGAGTACCTACTAAGCCCCTGGCAGGTTTGCTACGATTACGGCACCTAGGGGTGGACGGCAGCATGCTCTCTGGAGCAGAGGTGGAAATGTTGGCTGCCATTGCCACGTACACCCTCTTGGGGCAGTGTCTTAAGAGCTTCCAGGATGGCAGGGATGAGGGGGGAGGCCAGAGGCCCCATGTGTGTGGACTGACACTTGGACTGTGACCAGAGGGGGCACTAGCTCCCCTGTTGGATGAACATGCAGCTTTTGGACAGTATGAGAGACCCTGATGGAGTGGGGAGCAGGTCTGGTTGAAATTGTATGATTTATGCTGTTGCTATAATTTGTTTGTGTGATGTGCCTAATCCCTTGCACAGGAATGTCTGTGGTGTGAATTGCAAAATGAGCAAAAGAAGTGGAATATTGGGCAAATGAGTTTGTAAAATTTATGTTTTTGAGTTTGTTCACTTTTATTGTTAAAAAATGGTGCTGGGCAGTCTCTGAAATTGCTAGTTACCTTCCTGCTTGGGAAGGGCCATTGTTAGACTAATATTTCCTACCACCAGCATTTTCACCTGACCTTGAAGGTAAACACACTTCATAAACCAGTTTATTTCTTTACACTCTCTCTTATCGTGTGTGTGTGTGTGTGTGTGTGTGTATAATTTGTTATTTATAAAGTACATTTTCTTATTTAAAAGCATATGAAACAAAAATTCGTGTGGTTTTTGGGGGCCGGAATGGATTAATTGTATTCCCATTAATTTAAATAGTGAAATTTGATTTGACACACATGTAAATTGAGTCTCAAGCTTGGCCATGAAATGAATTAAACTTGTGTGTCAAGGTACCCCTGTATTAGAATGACTTTTGACCCACAACTGCCCAAATAGAATGTGTTGTTATATTTTTTTTAATTTTTGTAAATCTGATAGATGATAGATGATAGTTTCTCAATATAATTTTAATTTGTAGTCCTCTTGTAACAAGTGATAATAAACATACTTTCACATACTTAAGGACCATTCTAGTACTTTAGTTAATTATAATTGAAATCCAATACATTTCACATATTTAAAGTATAGTTTCACAATTTTTTTTTTTTGTGTGTGTGTGTGTGTAAGACAGAGACAGAGAGTGAGACAGAAAGAGGGACAGATAGGGACAGACAGGCAGAGAGGGAAAGAGATGAGAAGCATCAATTCTTCGTTGTGGCTCCTTAGTTGTTCATTGATTGCTTTCTCATATGTGCCTTGACACGGGGACTACAACAGAATGAATGATCCCTTGCTCAAGCCAGCAACCTTGGGTTCAAGCCATCAACCTTCGGCCTCAAGCCAGTGGACCGTGGGCTCAAGCCAGTGACCATGGGTCATGTCTATGATCCCATGCTCAAGCCAGCAACCCAGCGCTCAAGCCGGTGAACCTGCGCTCAAGCCAGATGAGCCCACGCTCAAACTGGTGAGCTTGGGGCTTTGAACCTGGGTCCTCTGTGTCCCAGTTGGACACTCTGTCCACTGTGCCATAGCCTGGTCAGGCAGCATAGTTTTACAATTTAACATGTATATACTTGTGAAACTGCCAACACAAAAATATATGTCATGTTGAGTATATATTTATTCCTAGTTTCCCCCTGCCCCTGTGTAATCTCTCCTGCCCACCCTTTGCCTTCATCACATGCAGTCAACTTCTGACCTCCTTTCTGTCACTGTATTTTAGTTTCTACAATTTTATATAAATCGAAATATATAGTATGTATGCTTTTTTGGTCTTACTTTTTTTCTGTTAGCATAATGATTTTGAGACTTATTCATGTTGTACCATATCATATATCAATAGTTCATTCTTTTTTATTTCTGAATAATATTTCATTATATGGATATACTATAACGTGTTGATCCATATATTTGTTGATAGACAAGACTTGTGAACTGTTTTCAGTTTGGGGCTATTAAAGCTTCTATGTGCCTGACCTGTGGTGGCGCAGTGGATAAAGCATTGACCTGGAAATGCTGAGGTCCCCAGTTCGAAACCCTGGGCTTGCCTGGTCAAGGCACATATGGGAGTTGATGCTTCCAGCTCCTCCCCTCTTCTCTCTCTCCCTCTCTGTCTCTCTGCTCTCTAAAAATGAATAAATAAAAAATAAAAAATTTAAAAAAAAAAAAAAAAAAAAAAGCTTCTATGACCATTAGTGTCCAAGTCTTTGTGTGGCCATTTGCTTTTTTTTCTCTTGAATAAAAACCAAAAAGTCAAATGTCTAGATGGTATGGTAGGTGTCTGTTTAACTTCTTAACAAATGGCTAACCTGTTCTCCAAAGTGGTTGTGTTTTGTGGAAATCCATATTTCTGTCTCATATCATTACCCTTCATCCTGAAGGACTTTCTTTTTCAGTGCAAGTCTCCTGCAGAGTTCTTCCATTCAACAACAGACATTTGTATATCAGAAAAGTCTTTATTTTACTTTTGTTTTGAAAGGTATTTTTGCTGGGTATGGAAATTTATTTTTAATTTTAAAATTTTATTTAGAAAATTAACAGGGTGACATTGATCAATTAAGAATACATAGGTTTCAGGTAAACATTTTTCTAGCATTTGAACTGTTGATTGTTGTTTACCCATCACCCAAAGTCAAATCATTTTCTGTCACCTTATATTTGTCCCTCTTTTTACCCTTCCTGCCACCTCCTCCCCCCTGTCCCATTCTCTCTGGTAACTGCTTCACTTTTATCTATGTTCATGAATTTTTATATCCCACCCATGTATGAAATCATACAGTTCTTAGCTTTTTCTGATTTACTTATATCAGTGAGTATAATGTTGTCAAGGTCTATCCATGTTATCATAAATGTCACTATGTCATCCTTTCTTATGGCTGAGCAGGATTCCATTGTATATATGTGCCACATCTTCTTTATCCAATCCTCTATCTAGGGACACTTTGGTTGTTTCCATGTCTTGGCCACTGTGAATAATGCTGTGATGAGCATGGGTGTGCATGTGTCTTTACGTACCAATGTTTTTGAGTTTTGGGGTATATACCCAGTAGAGGGATTGCTGGGTCATATGGTAGTTCTATTTTTAGTTTTTTGAGGAACAACCATTCTTTCTTCCATAATGGTTGTATTACTTTACATTCCAACCAACAGTGGATGAGGGTTCCTTTTTCTCCACAGCCTCTCCAACACTTGCTATTACCTGTCTGGTTGATAATATCTAATCTAACAGGTGTGAAGTGGTATCTCATTGTAGTTGCATATAGTAGTTGCATATAGTTGCATTTCTCTAATAACTAATGATGATGAGCATCTTTTCATATATCTGTTGGCCATTTGTATTTTTTCCTGGGAGAAGTATCTGTTCATGTCCTCTTCCCATTTTTTTTTTTTTTAATATGGAACGCTTCACGAATTTGTGTGTCATCTTTGCGCACGGGCCATGCTAATCTTCTCTGTGTTGTTCCAATTTTAGTATATGTGCTGCTGAAGCGAGCACCTCTTCCCATTTTTTTATTGGATTGTTTGTTTCTTTATTGTTGAGTTTTATGAGTTCTTTGTATATTTTGGATATTCGGCCTTTATCTGAGCTGTTGTTTGAAAATATCATCTCCCATTTAGTTGGCTGTCTGTTTGTTTTGTTGTCGGTTTCTTTTGCTGAGCAAAAACTTCTTAGTCTGATGTAGTCCCATTCATTTATCTTTGTCTTCACTTCTCTTGCCTTTGGAGTAAAATTCATAAAATACTCTTTAAAACCAAGGTCCATGAGTTTAGTACCTATATTTTCTTCTATGTACTTTATTGTTTCAGGTCTTATATTTAGGTCTTTGATCCATTTTGAATTAATTTGAGTACAAGGGGACAAACTGTAGTCGAGTTTCATTCTTTTGCATGCGGCTTTCCAGTTTTTACAGCACCATTTATTGAAGAGGCTTTCTTTTCTCCATTGTGTGTTGTTGGCCCCTTTATTGAAAATTATTTGATCATATATATGTGGTTTTATTTCTGGACTTTCTATTCTGTTCCATTGGTCTAAGTTTCTATTTTTCTGCCAATACCATGCTGTTTTGATTATTGTGACTTTATAATATAATTTGAAGTCAGGTATTGTAATACCCCCAGCTTCGTTCTTTTTCCTTATGATTGCTTTGAGTATTTGGGATTTTTTATAGTTTCATATAAATCTGATAATTCCTTGTTCCATTTCTTTAAAAAATCATTGTAATTTTGATGGGAATTGCATTAAATGTGTATATTGCTTTGGGTAATATGGTCATTTTGATTATATTTATTCCTATCCAAGAACAGGGAATATTTTCCATTTCATTGTATCTTTTTCGATTTCCCTTAACAATGCTTTGTAGTTTTTGTTATATAGGTCCTTTACATTCTATGTTATGTTTATTCCTAGGTATTTTATTTTTTTGGTTGCAACCATGAAGGGGATTATTTTTCTGAGTTTGTTTTCTAATGTTTTGTTGTTGGCATATAGAAAGGCTATGGACTTTTGTATATTAATTTTGTATCCTGTGACCTTACTGTATTGGTTTATTGTTTCTAGTAATCTTTTTGTGGAGACTTTGGGGTTTTTGATGTATAGGATCATATCTCTGCAAAAAGTGAAACCTTTACTACTTCTTTTCCGATACGGATGCCTTTTATTTCTTTATCTTGTCTGATTGCTCAGGCTAGAACTTATAGCACCACGTTAAATAAAATTGGAGAGAGTGGACAACCCTGTCTTGTTCCTGATTTAAAGGGGAAAGTCCTCAGTTTTATGCCATTTAATATGATACTAGCTGATGGTTTATCATAAATGGCCTTTATCATGTTGAGATATTTTCCTTTTATACCCATTTTGTTGAATGTTTTAAACATAAAATTGTATTGTATTTTATTCAATGCCTTTTCTGCATCTATTGATAGGATCATGTGGTTTTGTTCATTGTTTTGTTGATATGGTGTATTACATTAACTTTTTTCCGTATGTTGAACCATCCTTGAGATTCTGGGATGAATCCCACTTGATCATGATGTATTTTTTTTTTTGAAATGTTGTTGTATTTGATTTGCTAGTATTTTGTTTAGTATTTTAGCATCTGTATTCATTAGAGATATTGGTCTGTATTTTTTTGTGTGTGTGTGCCGTCCTTGCCAGGTTTCGGTATGAGGGTTATGTTGGCCTCATAAAATGTGTTTGGAAGTATTGCTTCTTCAATTTTTTGGAAGACTTTGAATAGAATAGGTACCAA
Organism: Saccopteryx leptura; assembly: GCF_036850995.1. Classification (NCBI taxonomy): domain Eukaryota; kingdom Metazoa; phylum Chordata; class Mammalia; order Chiroptera; family Emballonuridae; genus Saccopteryx; species Saccopteryx leptura. The sequence goes on from NC_089507.1 coordinate 165,529,730, forward strand.
GTTTGATAGAATTCACTAATATAGCTGTCTGAGGCTGGACTTTTATTTTGGGGGAGGTTTTTAATAGTTTTTTCTATTTCCTCCCTGCTTATTGGTCTATTTAGGCTTTCTGCTTTTTCATGACTCAGTCTAGGAAGGTTGTATTGTTCTAGGAATTTATCCATTTCTTCTAGATTGTTGAATTTGGTGGTATATAGTTTTTCATAGTATTCTACAATAATTCTTTGTATATCTTTGATATCTGTGGTGATTTCTCTTTTATTTTGGATTTTGTTTATATGAGTCCTTTCTCTTTTTATTTTGGTGAGTCTTGCCAAGGGTTTGTCAATTTTGTTGATCTTTTCAAAAAACCAGCTTCTTGTTTTATTAATTTTTTCTATAGTTTTTGTGTTCTCTATTTCATTTATTTCTGCTCTGATTTTTATTATCTCCTTTCTTCGGCTGGTTTTGGGTTTCTTTGTTCTTTTTTTTCTAGTTCCTTAAGGTGTGAAGTTAAGTGGTTTACTTGGGCTCTCTCTTGTTTGTTCATATAGGCCTGAAGTGATATGAACTTCCCTCTTATTACTGTTTGTGCTGCATCCCAGAGATGATAAGTTGTATTGTCATTTTCATTTGTCTGTATATATCTTTTGATCTCTGCACTTATTTCTTTTCTGACCCACTCATTTTTTCAAAATATGTTGTTTAGTTTCCACATTTTTGTGGTTCTTTTTTTTACCTCTTTATTTGCAGTTGAATTCTAGTTTCAAGGTTTTATGATCAGAAAATATGCTTGGTTCAATTTCAGTTTTTCTTAATTTGCTGATGTTATTTTTGTGGCCCAATATATGGTCAATTCTTGAGAATGTTCCATGTACACTAGAGAAAAATGTGTACTCTGTCACTTTGGGATGAGATGTCCTGTAGATGTCTATCATATCCAGGTGCTCTAGTGTTTTGTTTAAGGCCAATATTTTTTCATTAATTTTCTGTTTGGTTGAACAATCTAGAGCCATCAGCGGCGTATTGTGGTCTCCAACTATGATTGTATTTTTGTCAGTTTTTGTTTTTAGGTCAGTTAGTAGCTGTCTTATATATTTTGGTGCTCCTTTGTTTGGTGCATATATATTAAGAAGTGTTATGTCTTTTTGATTCAGTGTCCCCTTAATCATTATGAAATGACCGCTTTTGTCTCTGATTACTTTTGCTGTCTTGTAGTCAGCATTGTTAGATATGAGTATTGCTACACCTACTTTTTTTTGTATGTTATTTGCTCGGAGTATTGTTTTCCAGCCTTTCACTTTGAATTTGTTTTTATCCTTGTTGCTTAGATTTGTTTCTTGTAAGCACCATACAGTTGGATTTTCTTTTTTAATTCTTTCTGCTACTCTGTGTCTTTTTATTGGTGAGTTTAATCCACTTACATTTTGTGTAATTATTGACACTTGAGGGTTTCCTATTGCCATTTTATATATTGCTTTCTGTTAGTTTTGTATCTTGTTTGATTCTTCTCTTTTGTTTTTCTATCATTTGTTTTTGTTTGGTTGTAATCCATACTTCTTTTCTTTGTTACTACCTTATTTAAATCATGTGCTTCTGTGGTGGTTTTTTCAGGGGTGGTTACCATTATGTAACGAAAAGGGTACCTACCATGTTCATTGTAGTACAGTATCTTATGAGTGCTTCTGCACGCCATCGTTCTTTGCTACTGTTAATCTTCGTCCTCTCCCCTTTTTGTTTTTATTGTCACAGTTTAAATTTGGTTTTATTGTGTTCTTGGTGGAGCTTTTACTTGTGGTTTTCTTTTGTTTTGTTCTTTGTATCTGGTTGGAAAACCCCCTTTTATATTTCCTGAAGTGAGGGTTTTCTGATGGTAAATTTCCTCATCTTTTCTGTATCTGTGAATGTTTTTATTTCTCCTTCGTATTTGAAGGATAGCTTTGATGGGTATAGTATTCTTGGCTGGAAGGTCCTCTCTTTCAGAACTTTAAATATTGGAGTCCACTCTCTTCTAGCTTGTAGAGTTTCTGCTGAGAAATCCGATGATAATCTAATAGGATTTCCTTTATATATTGTATTTCTCTTTTTTCTGGCTGCCTTGAGAATTTTTTCTTTGTCATTGATTTGTGCCAGTTTCATTATGATGTGCCTTGGAGTAGGTTTGTTGGGATTAAGATAACTCGATGGTTTGTTTGCTTCTTCAATTTGAGGCTTTTTTTCTTTCAACAGGCTTGGGAAGTTCTCGTTTATTATTTGTTTGAATATGTTCTCCATTCCATTTTCTCTCTCTTCTCCTTCTGATATACCTATTATTCTCATGTTACTCTTTTTGATGTAGTCAGACAATTCCTGTTGGGCTTTCTCATTTTTTTAAATTCTGAGTCTTTCTCTGCTTTCTGTTGTGCCTCAATTGCCTTCCTTCCGTGTTACTAATCCTCTCTTCTGTCTGGCCTGTTCTATTAGCTAAGCTTGTTACCTCCATTTTCAGTTCATGAATTGAGTTTTTCATCTCTGTTTGATTTGTTTTCATTGTTTGAATTTCCTTGGTAATATATTCTTTGTGTTTGTTGGAGTTGTTTTTTTGAGCTCCCTAAATTGCCTTTCTGTGTTTTCTTGTATATCTCTGAGTATTCTTAGGATTTCTATTTTAAATTTTCTGTAATTTAGCTCCAAGGTTTCTAATCTATTAAATTTTTTTTTCTATAGATTTTTCCTCATCTGTCTGTGCTACATCTCTGTCTTTTGTATCCATGATATTTGATTTTCTTTTCCTTAATGGCATCTAAGGGTGGTTTTGTTAATACCACTAATGAGAATTAATAAAGAATAAAAAGTGAAAAAAAAAGATAATAAAAATAATTAAAAAATTATTTTTTTTCTTTTTTCTTTCTTTTGAGAAAATAACATGAAAAACTGAGATTTATATTGTGATAAATGGAACAAAAACTACCTATAACGGAGGGCGTGAGTTGAGAAGTGATAAAGCGTTAAAAAGGAGATAGGGCCCTGGCCGGTTGGCTCAGCGGTAGAGCGTCGGCCTGGCGTGCAGGGGACCCGGGTTCGATTCCTGGCCAGGGCACATAGGAGAAGCGCCCATTTGCTTCTCCACCCCCCGCCCCCTCCTTCCTCTCTGTCTCTTCCCCTCCCGCAACCAAGGCTCCATTGGAGCAAAGATGGCCCGGGCTCTGGGGATGGCTCCTCGGCCTCTGCCCCAGGCGCTAGAGTGGCTCTGGTCGCGGCAGAGCGACGCCCCGGAGGGGCAGAGCATCGCCCCCTGGTGGGCAGAGCGTCGCCCCTGGTGGGCGTGCCGGGTGGATCCCGGTCGGGCGCATGCGGGAGTCTGTCTGACTGTCTCTCCCCGTTTCCAGCTTCAGAAAAATACAAAAAAAAAAAAAAAAAGGAGATAGGGACCCACAAAATGCAAAAAAGGAAAAAATTTGTATCAAGAATTAAATAATTTGCTTGTAAATGATGGTTGATTGACTGAGAGATATAGTGAAAGGGATAAGAGGGAAACAAGGAAAAGAAAAAAAATTATTGTATTAAGTGGAAGAAAAACTACATAGAATGGAGAGCTGGGGTTGGGGAGAATGCTAATGAGTTAAAAAGCAAAGTAAAAAGCACATAAAATGCCACAAAGAAAAAATTTTAATCCAAAATAAAATAATTTGTTCATGATTAAGGATTGAAAGAGAGGAAAAGTAAAGGAGAAAAGAAGAAAGTAAGAGAGAGGGAGAAAAAAGAAAAAGGGAAAAAAGAAAAAAAGAAAAAAAAGAAAAAGGAGAGAGTTAAGGGTTTTGGAGTGTAACCCTCATAGAGAGAAAGAAGAAAAAAAGGAGAAAAAATGGGAAATGTAATACTTATGGGTAATGTAGTTCCAGATGAAGAGAAAAGAATAAGACGAGCAGAGAATAAAAGGACCAAGGTGTAAGAAGAAAAAATAAAAAAATAAAAAAAAGTAGATGAAAGAAACAAAAAAAAAGTGGAAAAATTCATAAGTGGATTTTTTTTTATTTTGAGAGGTTCTCTTTTTCCTTTTTCTTTCCTCTCTCTGTTCCTGGTCAGTGACTCTGTACCCTAGGCTCTGCCCCGGTGGCATGCTTAGGTAAAAATTTGCAGTTGATGTGTCTCTATGGCGATGTCATATAGTAGGCCTCAGTCTCATTGGTAGTCGAGGCTCATTAGCATTTGCAGGCTCCGACAACGAGAGAGTTCGTTTTCCTGGAGCCTCTCTCCTAGTCTCTCCTTCCAGAATTAGCAGCCTGATGATCCAGCTATGAGGTTGCTGCTGCCACTACCTGGAGATTAAGAGGCTGGCAGATCCCCACTTTATCCCCACTCAGCTCAGGGTTCTGGGTAAGGCTCTGTCAGTCTGAGCTGTTAGTGTAATCAGGCAGGGCTGGGAGCCAATTGCTCTCAAGGTGTCTTTCTATGAGCCTCCAGGCGTGTCCAGTATGCCTCAGCACTCTGTGGGACTGGACCACTCTCCCCAGGCTTTTTGCACTTTGTAACCTGTATTAATAGGCTGGGATGAAGATGCCCTAGTCGCTGCCTTTTGAACAGGAGGTCTTAAAAGCTGCCAAGTCCCTCTTTTTAGTGCACAGCCCTGAGTATGAAAGCTCTGCCAATCAGATTCACCAACTTAAGCAGGTAGGGGGGCGTGTTGACTTCTATTCAGTTCACCAGGTATATCTAGTTAAATTTGCCTTAGCGTTCTGTGGGATTGCTCTCTGCAGGCTTCTTCCTTGTTAAAAAGCCTACAGCTTAGCCTGTCTAACTTCTGCAGTGTTCTCTGAGGTTTGTTCCATAGGAATGTGTTTTTCACCCTGTATCGGCTGACAGCAAGTTGCCCCCACCCCTACGTGCAGAGCAAGAGGCACTAAAAAATATCACGTCTCTTGTCTTAGATTGCTGATCTGAGAGAGATGTTGTCAACTAGAGCCACGTAAGCCAGTTGGGTGGTGAGCAGACTGTGGATTAAGCTAATTTCAGCGATTGGATCCACAGATATATGTTCCAGAGACAGTCTGCAAGCTGCCTGCACGCCCTTCCCCCTATGACTTCCGTATTTTTTACTTCCCCGGGATGTTAGCCTGAATGGCTGGGTGAGGTGCCCTGTCCGCCCGAAGAAGTCCGGACATAGGGAAGTTAACTTTCCGCACTCCCCGTGCTCTATTGCTGGGGGAGCAGGGACCACACCAAGACTCTGGTCGCAGCCCACACAGAAGCCACTGACCCTGACCCTCTGTCTGGGAACGAGCGCCCATGCCTGGGGTGCTAGGAGGAACCTCTCACACACTGTCTGAACTCACTGACCAGGATATCGGGGGTAATGGCAGCCGCTGCTGGCTTGCCCTTGTCCGGGTTCGGTGCCGGCATTAGCTCACGTAGGCTGAGTCACGGGGGGCCCAGTCTTTCCTTGGCTTGAACGTCTCTGCCCCAGCTTGGCTCCCTCCACGCCCCCAGCCCCACTCTCTCTCAGTTCCAAGTGAAAGCAGCCCTTGCTCAGGTTAGTGAGGAAGGCGGAGTGTTCTGTTCTCTGTCTTATTTCCTTCAGGGTTGATTATATATTTAGCCAACTTTTCGCCCAATCATACCTTCTTGTTCAGTGTGTGGTACTTCCAGATGCTCCAGGGATAGATTTTTCTGTCTCTGGTTGTAGAACTTGTTGAAATTTTGGGGAGAGGTATCAGAAGTGCTTGCTCTTCATGGTGCCATTTCTCTGACATCACTTTGTAAGTTTTTTATATATTTTGGCTATTATCCCCTTATCGGAGCTGTTGTTTGCAAATATCTCCCATTTAGTTGGCTGCCTATATGTTTTGTTGTCATTTTCTTTTGCTGTGCAGAAGCTTTTTAGTTTGATATAGACCCATTCATTAATTTTTGCCTTTACTTCCCTTGCCTTTGATTTCAAGTTCATGTATTGTTCTCTATGGCCAAGGTCAATGATCTTAGTACCTATGTTTTCTTCTACATAATTTATTATTTTGGATCTTATATTTAGGTTTTTGATCCATTTTGAATTAATTTTTGTGCAGGGGGACAAACTGTAGTCAAGTTTCATTCTTTTGCATGTGGCTTTCAATTTTCCCAGCACTATTTATTGAAGAGGCTTTTTTTTCTTCATTGTGTGTTTTTGGCTCCTGTGTCGTAGATGATGTGTGTGTGTGTGTGTGTGTGTGTGTGTGTGTGTGTGTGTGTGTGGTTTTATTTTGAGCTCTCGATTCTGTTCCATTGGTCTGTATGTCTATTTTTCTGCCAATACCATACTATTTTGATTATTATGACTCTATAATATAATTTGAAGTAAGGTAGTATGATACCTCTGGCCTCATTCTTTTTCCTTAGGATTGCTTTGGCTATTCAGGGATTTTTTTTTTTTTTTTTTACAGGGACAGAGAGAGAGTCAGAGAGAGGGATAGAAAGGGACAGACAGACGGGAATGGAGAGAGATGAGAAGCATCAATCATTAGTTTTTTGTTGCAACATTTTAGTTGTTCATTGATTGCTTTCTCATATGTGTCTTGACCGCAGGCCTTCAGCAGACTGAGTAACCCCTTGCTTGAGCCAGCAACCTTGGGTCCAAGCTGGCGAGCTTTTTGCTCAAGCCAGATGAGCCCGTGCTCAAGCTGGAGACCTCGGGGTCTCAAACCTGGGTCCTCCGCATCCCAGTCTGATGCTCTGTCCACTGCACCGTCCACTGCACCACCGCCTGGTCAGGCTATTCAGGGATTTTTATAGTTCCATACAAACCTGGTAATTTTTTGTTCTATTTATTTAAAAAATTACATTGGGATTTGCATTAAATTTGTATATTGCTTTGGATAATATGGCCATTTTAACTATGTTCTTCCAATTCATGAACATGGAATATTTTTCCATTTCACTGTGTCTTTTTCAATTTCTTTCAATAATGTTTTATAGTTTTCAGTGTATACTATATATCCTTCACATCTTTTGTTATGTTTATTCCTGGTTATCTTTTTTTGTTGCAATTGTTAAAGGATTTTTTTTTTTTTTTTTTTTTACATTTTGATGTTTCATTGTTGGCATATAAGAAAGCAGTAGACTTTTGTATATTGTTTTTGTATCCTGCGACTTTACTCTATTGGTTTATTGTTTCTAATAGGTTTTTGGTAGAGTCTTTGGCGTTTTCTATATACAGGATCTTGTCATCTGCAAAAAGTGATACCTTTTCTTTTCTTTCCTGATATGGATGCCTTTTATTTCTTTCTCTTGCCTGATGTCTCTGTCTAAAACTTCCAGAACTATGTTGAATAACAATGGAGCTCTAGAGTGGGCAGTCCTTGTCTCATTCCTGATTTTAGAGGGAAAGCCTTTAATTTTTTCAACATTTAGTATGATATTGACTGATGGTTTGTTATATATGGCCTTTATTATGCTGAGTACTTTCCTTCTATTCCGATTTTATTGAGTATTTTAAATATAAAGAGATATATCTTATTGACTACCTTTTCTGCTTCTATTGATAGGATCATATGATTTTTGTTTTTTGTTTTGTTGATGTGGTGTATTACATTGATCAATTTCTGTATGTCGAACCATCTTTGTGCTTCTGGAATGAATCCTACTTGATCATGATGTATTATTTTTTTAATCTGTTGTTTTCAATTTGCTAATATTTTGTTTAGGATTTTTGCTTCTGTATCCATTAGAGATATTACCCTATAGTTTTCTTTTTTTGTGTTGTTCTTGCCAGGTTTTGGTTCTGTTGGCCTCATAAAATATTTTGGGGAATATTGCTGCTTCTTTTATTTTTTGGAAGACTTTGAGAAGGATAGGTACCAAATCTTTGAATGTGGTAGAATTCACTAATGTAGCCATTTGGTCCTGGACTTTTGTTTATGGCAAGATTTTTGATAGTTATTTCTATTTCCTCCGTGCTTATAGGTCTATTTAGGTTTTCCACTTCTTTGTGACTCAATCTAGGAAGATTGTTTAGTTCTAGGAATTTATTCATTTCTTCTAGGTTGTTGAATTTGGTGGCATATAATCTTTTATAATATTCTACTATGATCCTTTGTATATCTTTGATGTCTGTAGTAATTTCTCTTTTATTTTGGATTTTGTTTAGGTGAGTCTTTCCTCCTTGTTCCTTAGACAGTCTAGCCAGTGGTTTGTTGATTTTATTGATCTTTTCAAAGAACCAGCTCTATGTTGTATTAAATTTTTCTATAAATTTTTGGTTATTTATTTTGTTTAGTTCTGCTTTAATTTTTACTATTTCATTTCTCCTGCTGACTTTGTGTTGCCTTTGTTCTTCTTTTTCTAGTTCCTTAAGGTTTTCTTAGGATCTCTCATGTTTCTTGATATAAGCCTGTAATGATAAAAACTTCCCTTTTATTACGGCTTTCACTGCATCCCAGAAATTTGGTATTTCATGTTGTCATTTCATTTGTATATTTATGTCTTTTGGTATCTATTTTTATTTCTTCTTTGACCTAGTCATTTCTTAAAAGTATATTGTTTAATTTACACATTTTTGAGGGTGTCTTTACTTCCTTTTTACTGTTGAATTCTAATCTCAAAGCCTTATGATCAGAAAATTTGCTTGGTATAGTTTCAGTCTTTCTGAATTTGTTGTTTTGTGGCTCCACAGGTCTGTCCTTGAGAATGTTCCATGCACACTGGAAAAGAATGTATAGTTTGATATTTTGGGATGAAATGTCCTTTAAATGTCTATTATGTTTATTTGGTCCAGAATGCCATTTAAGCGTGATACTTCTTTATTGATTTTCTGTTTGGATAATCTATTTAAAGCCATCACTGGTGTATTGAAATCTCCAGGTATGATTGTGTTTTTTTTCTGCTTCTATTTTTAGATCATTAGTAGATGTCTCATATATTTTGTTGCTCCCTGGTTCCATACTTATATATTAAAAAGTGTTATATCCTGATACAATGTTTCCTTTATTATTATGAAATGCTCATCTCTGTCTCTGGTTACCTTTGTTGTCTTGAAGTCAGCTTTGTCAGATATGAGTATCATTACACCTGCTTTTCTTTGGATATTATTTGCTTGGAGAATTATTTTCCAACCTTTCACTTTGAATCTACTCATGTCCTTGCAGCTTAGATGTGTGTCTTTAAGGCAACATATGGTTGGGTTTTGCTATTTGATCCAATCTACTTTTTGCCTCTTTATTGGTGAGTTCAGTCTATTTACATTTAGGGTAATTATTGACACTTGAGGATTTCCTATAGCTACATATTTTATGTTTTGTTTTCTAGTAGCTCTGTGTCTCCTTTGTTTCTTCTCTTTTTTGTTTCTTTTAGTGGTTTTTATTGGTAGTATTCTATACTTCTTTCACCTGTTTCTTATTTCTTTAAGCTGTGTGTTTCAATAGTGGCCTTTTCATCGGTGGTTACCATTTGGTTATTAAGAGAAAAATTTTCATATGTACAAGAGTTCTTTGTGTTATGAGTACTACTGCACTCCATCCTCCTTTGATACTGCAGATCTTTATCCTCTCCCCTTTTATGTTATTTTGTTACAGATACCCTTGTTTTTATTGTAACCTTGTTGGAGCTTTTACTTGTAGTTTTGATTTGTTTTGTTTTTTGTATCAGGTTGAATAATCCTCTTGAGTATTTCCTGCAGTAGTTTTTCTGGTGATAAATTCCCTCAGCTTCTGAAAAAGTTTTTATTTCTCATTCTGTAAAATTATGTTTGTAAAAGTTTATTTCTCCTTCATATTTGATGGATAACTTTGATGGATATAGTATTCTTGACTAGTAGTTCCTCTTTTTCAACATTTTGAATGTTTGGATCCACTCTCTTCTGGCTTGTAGAGTTTCTGCTGAGAAGCCTGATGATAACCAAATGGGCTTTCCTTTATATGTTATGTTCTTCTTTTCCCTTATTACCTTTAGGACTCTTTCTTTGTCATTGATTTTTCACAATTTTATTATGATGTTCCTTGGGGTAGGTCTTTTTGGGTTGTGGTAACTTGGTGTTCTCTTTGCTTCTTGTATTCAAGGTTGGTTTTCTTTCCATAGGCTTGAGAAATTCTCATCAATTATTTGTTTGAATAGGCTCTTCATTCCCTTCTTATGATATACCCATTATTCTTATATTGCTCTTTCTGTTGGAGTCAAACATTTCTTGTAGAGCTCTGTCAGTTGTTTAATGAATTAGTCTGTCTCCTATTCTCTCTGTAGCATCTCTAGTTGCCTGTCTTCAGTGTCACTGATTCTTTCCTGTATCTGGCTTGTTCCATTAGTTAAACTTACTAACTCAGTCCTCAATTCATGTATTCTGTTCTTCATCTCTGTTTTTAAAGTTTCAGTATCTTTGGTGAGGTATTCATTTTGTTCATTAATTTGTTTTCTGAGCTCATTAAGTTGCCTGTTGGTGTCTTCCTACATCTCATTGAGCATTTCCAGAACTTCAATTTTGAATTCTCTCATTTAACTCTGTTTTCATGTGATTGAAATTTTTTTTCTGGAGATTTTTTGTATTTTCTTTCTGAATCATTTCTCTGTCTTGTGTAGCCATGGTATTCAATTTCTTCTTCCTTGATGGCATTTGAGAGTTGTATTGTGAAGAACTGTAACAAAAAAAAACAACTAAAAAATAAAAAATTAAAGTAAAAAATACAATAAAAATTTAAAAAATTATGACAAGGAAAACAACAGAAAAAAAGCTCAAAAGCAAACAAAATGATCAAAAACAAAACATCCACAAAAAAATAAGAATAAAAAATATAAAAATTAAAGAAAATAAAATTTTAAAGAAAAAAATAAGAAGGAAAAAAGGAAAAATAATTTACATTTTCAAAGGTTTCTTACAGTAGGTGTCATTGTATTACAGTGGTTAGCTGTTTGAAGTTCTTGGGCTGACCTTAGCTAAGATCTTGCTGTCACAATGATGTAGGCCCGGCCACAGACACATTGGTGGGTGGCGCGTGTTGTGTAAGGCTGGTGTCTGTGTCCATGCAGGTTCACATTGGATTAGGGGAGATAGTAGAGAAACTGTGGAGCTGGAAAATAGTGGGACATTCTGTTTATTAGAGTCTTACACCAGTGGATGAGCAAGCAGGCACGGAAAACTGCTTCTCTTTCTCAGGGCTGATGAGTAGACAAGCAGGGGGAAAAATCCCTTCCCTGGAAAACAGTAGCAAAACATGACTCCTCCCAGTGAGGGCAGGCAATCTGCAATCTACAGTCTGCCGCCCTCAGAGCAAGCACCTGCAGCTTTACATAGATTGTATAAATGTGGTGCTGCCCTATACTCATGCACCAATCAGGCAAAGTACAAGTGAGCAAGCCTAACATACTTGTTTACCCAACAGAGGGTTCTACAGCTTTAGCTTTCTGACTTGATGGCTCTAGCAATGGTGATCTTAGGCTTCTGGGTGCTCTTTCCCATATCTCAACAGACCTGGGGACTGGACATGGAGCACTTTTGTTCTTCAGGGAGAGAGTGGAGTGGCTCTGGATTGCTAGCTGTGGGCTTTTTCTCTGCCACTCTTGGTACTATAGGGTGAGGGAGGTGGGATCTAAGAGGTTGGGGGGCTGCACTTTAGCTTTCTCTGTCAGCCTAGTGCAGGCTGCAGGCAGACTGTAGGAACACTGGCTGTGAACCTTTACTCTGGCTGCTTTGGTTTATCTCTCCCTCTGCCCCTCTATCTTACCACTTCTCCCAGCAGAAGGAGACCCCAGTCACACCAAGTTTCCTTCTCTGGGCCCCTCAGACAAAATCCAGAGAGCCTGAGCTTCCATCCTCCCCATAGTTCAGCACAGAAAAAAACCCTCAGTCACTCCAGGTTTGTTCCCTCTCCTCTCTAAAGCCCACCATGAATCCATTTTATCTTCTGCCCCCCTTTTCACCCCGTCCCATCTTTAGTTTATTTGGTCTATGAATCTTGCAGGCTTGCCTACAAGCCCAGATGGTGTTCCTTTGCTGCATTATATTTCTTCAATTTGTTGAAATTTTAGGAGGAGAGATCACAAGTATCTTTAATGTCGCCATTACTCTAATGTCATCTCTCCAGGTATGGAATTCTATGTCGAGTTTTCTCTTTCAGTAGTTTAAAGATGTTACTTTATTGTCTTCTTGCTTACATCATTTCTAATGGAAATGCTGTTATCCTTGTTTATGTTCCTCTGTAACATGTCTTTTTTCTTGCTGCTTTTAAATTTCTTTTTTCTTTATCTCATGCAAATTGATTATGATATGCCTTTATGTAGTTTTCTTGTGCCTTGAGTTTTTTTTTTAATAATTTTATTTTTTAATGGGGTGACATCAATAAATCAGGACACATATATTCAAAGATAACATGTCCAGGTTATCTTGTCATTCAATTATGTTGCATACCCATCACCCAAAGTCAGATTGTCCTCTGTCACCTTCTATCTAGTTTTCTTTGAGCCCCTCCCCACGTAACCACCACACTCTTATCAATGTCTCTTAGTCTCACTTTTATGTCCCACCTACGTATGGAATAATGCAGTTCCTGTTTTTTTCTGATTTACTTATTTCACTTCGTATAATGTTATCAAGATCCCACCATTTTGCTGTAAATGATCCGATGTCATCATTTCTTATGGCTGAGTAGTATTCCATAGTGTATATGTGCCACATCTTCTTTATCCAGTCATCTATTGATGGGCTTTTTGGTTGTTTCCATGTCCTGGCCACTGTGAACAATGCTGCAAAGGAACCCTCATACACTGTTGGTGAGAATGTAAAGTAGTACAACCATTATGGAAGAAAGTATGGTGGTTCCTCAAAAAAACTGAAAATAGAACTACCTTATGACCCAGCAGTCCCTCTACTGGGTATATACCCCCAAAACTCAGAAACATTGATACGTAAAGACACATGCAGCCCCATGTTCAGTGCCTTGAGTTTTTTGAATTCTTGGATCTATAGATTAAAATTTTAATTAAATTTTAAATAGTTTTGGCCATAGTTTTAAAAAATGTTTTTCTATCCTCATCTCTCTCTTTTTTCCTTTAGGGACTCTAAGTACACATACAGGGATGGGCAAAAATTATGCTTACTATGCCATTGTGATATTCTTTTGAGTTAATAAAGCTATTGTAACAATTATAACCTACATGTCTTTTTCCATATGAACAATTGTAAACCTACTTTTGCCAACTCCTATATATAAGGTTGCTGGAAGTTGTCACTGATAATTTGTTTGTATTTTATCATCCTGTTTTTCTTTCTGTGCTTTGTTTTGGTTTATTTCCATTGCTCTGTCTTCAAGTTCACTAATCTTTTCTTAAACAGTATATAATCTGCCTTTAATCCCATCCATTATATTTTTATTTCACACATTGTATTTCCACAAAACTACAAAAATCCTATCTCTAGAGTTTCAGTATGAAAAAGTAATTCTCAGCCTCATCACAAACCCTTTTCTCCTCCTTCTCTCTTCCTCATATTAACCACAGTGTGTCCCTTTTACAGTCTTTCAGTTTTTTATCCTTCATACTGGAATGCCCTTAGCCTGTCTTTTCACTCTTTCTAGCCTTCACTTAAATTTTTTTTTTGTATTTTTCTGAAGTAAGAAGTGGAGAAGCAGAGAGTCAGACTCCTGCATGTGCCTGACCAGAATCCACGCAGCAAGCCCACTAGGGGCCGATGCTCTGCCTATCTGGGGCTGTTGCTCCATTGCAACCAGAGCCATTTTAGCACCTGAGGCAAGGCCATGGAGCCATCCTCAGCACCTGTGCCAGCTTGCTCCAATGGAGTTTTGGCTGCAGGAGGGGAAGAGAGAAACAGAGAAAGAGAAGAGGGGGAAAGCTGGAGAAGCAGATGGTTGATTCTCCCATGTGTCCTGACCAGGAATCAAATCTGGGATAGCCGCACGCCGGGCCAATGCTCTACCACTGAGCCAACTGGCCTGAGCGGCCTTCACTTACTTTTAGTAACACTTTTTTTTTTATTAATTTAATGCAGTGACATTGATAAATCAGGGTACATATGTTGAGAGAAAACATCTCCAGATTATTTTGACATTTGATTATGCTGTATACCCCTCACCCAAAGTCAAATTTTCTTCTGTCACCTTCTATCTGGTTTTCTTTGTGCCCCTCCCCTCCCCCAACCCCTCTCTCCTTCCTCGCCCCATCCCCCCTCCCCCCAACCCCCACCCTTGATGCCATCACATTCTTGTTCATGTCTCTGAGTCTCATTTTTATGTCCCATCTATGTATGGAATCATATAGTTCTTAGTTTTTTCTGATTTATTTATTTCACTCCATATAATGTTATCAAGGTCCATCCATGTTACTGTAAATGATCCGATGTCATAATTTCTTATGGCTGTGTAGTATTCCATAGTATATATGTACCAAAGCTTTTTAATCTACTTGTCCTCTGACGGACACTTGGGCTAGTTCTAGATCTTCGCTATTGTGAACAATGCTGCCACAAACATGGGGGTGCATTTCTCCTTTTGGAGCCGTTCTATGGTGTTCTTGGAGTATATTTCTAAAAGTGTGATAGCTGGGTCAAAAGGCAGTTCGATTTTTAATTTTTTGAGGAATCTCCATACTGTTTTCCACAGTGGCTGCACCAGTCTGCATTCCCACCAGCAGTGCAAGAGGGTTCCCTTTTCTCCACATCCTCGCCAGCACTTATTCTGTGTTGTTTTGTTGATGAGCACCATTCTGGCTGGTGTGAGGTGATATCTCATTGTGGTTTTAATTTGCATTTCTCTAATGATTAGTGATGTTGAGCTTTTTTCTTATGCCTATTGGCCATCTGTATGTCCTCTTTGGAGAAGTGTCCATTCATTTCTTTCGCCCATTTTTTGATTGGATTGTTTGTCTTCCTGGTGTAGAGATTTACAAGTTCTTTATAAATTTTGGTTATTAACCCCTTATCAGACATATTGTCAAATATGTTCTCCCATTGTGTAGTTTGTCTTTTTATTCTGTTCTTATTGTCTTTAGCTGTGCAAAAGCTTTTTAATTTGATATAGTCCCATTTGTTTATACTGTCTTTTATTTCACTTCCCCATGGAGATAAATCAGCAAATATATTGCTCCGAGAGATGTCAGAGAGCTTACTGCCTATGTTTTGTTCTAAGATGCTTATGGTTTTACGGCTTACATTTAAGTCCTTTATCCATTTTGAGTTTATTTTTGTGAGTGGTGTAAACTGGTGGTCTAGTTTCATTTTTTTGTAGATAGCTGTCCAATTTTCCCAACACTATTTGTTAAAGAGGCTGTCTTTACTGCATTGTATTTCCTTACCTCCTTTGTCAAATATCAGTTGTCCATAGAGCTGTGGGTTTATTTCTGGGTTCTCTGTTCTGTTCCATTGATCTATATGCCTGTTCTTATGACAGTGCCAGGCTGTTTTGAGTACAATGGCCTTGTAGTATAACTTGATATCAGGAAGTATGATACCTCCCACTTTCTTCTTCTTTTTTAATATTGCTAAGGCTATTCGTGTTCTTTTTTGGTTCCATATAAATTTTTGGAATATGTGATCTATATCTTTGAAGTATGTCATTGGTATTTTAATTGGTATTGCATTGAATGTATAGATTGCTTTGGGTAATATAGACATTTTAATGATGTTTATTCTTCCTAACCATGAGCACGGTATATGCTTCCACTTGTTTGTAGCTTCCTTGATTTCTTTTATCAATGCTTTGTAATTTTCTGAGTATAAGTCTCCTTGGTTAAGTTTACTCCTAGGTACTTTATTTTTTTGGTTGTAATAGTGAAGGGGATTGTTTCCTTAATTTCTCTTTCTGACTGTTCATTGTTGGCGTATAAAAATGCCTCTGATTTCTGAGTATTGATTTTATATCCTACCACTTTGCTGAATTCATTTATCAGGTCCAGTAGTTTTTTGACTGAGACTTTAGGGTTTTCTATATACAATATCATATCATCTGCAAATAATGATAGTTTTATTTCTTCTTTTACAACTTGAATGCCTTTTATTTCTTCTTCTTGTCTGATTGCTGTGGCTAGGACTTCCAGGACTATGTTAAATAAGAGTGGTGAAAGGGGGCACCCCTGCCTTGTTCCTGATCTTAAGGGGATTGCTTTTAATTTTTCCCATTGAGTATGATGTTGGCTGTGGGTTTGTCATAGATGGCTTTTATCATGTTGAGGTATGTTCCCTGTATTCCCACTCTGCTGATAGTTTTTATCATGAATGGGTGCTGGATTTTATCAAATGCTTTTTCTGCATCTATTGAAATTATCTTGTGGTTTTTCTCCTTCTTTTTGTTTATGTGATGAATCATATTGATTGATTTACGAATATTGTACCAGCCTTGCCTCCCCAGAATAAATCCCACTTGATCCTGGTGTATGATTTTTTCCATATATTGTTGGATCCGGTTTGCTAATATTTTGTTGAGGATTTTAGCATCTATATTCATCAGAGATATTGGCCTATAATTTTCTTTCTTTGTTTTGTCTTTGCCTGGTTTTGGAATCAGAATTATACTTGCCTCATAAAAGGAGCTTGGAAGTCTTCCTTCCTCTTGAATTTTTTGAAATAGTTTGAGAAGGATAGGAGTTAGTTCTTCTTTGAATATTTGATAGAATTCAGTTGTGAAGCCATCAGGCCCAGGACTTTTCTTTGTTGGGAATTTTTTGCTAACTGTTTCAATCGCATTTGGTGTGATCAGTCTGTTTAGGTTTTCTGATTCTTCCAGATTGAATTTTGGAAGATTGTATGTTTCAAGGAATTTGTCCATTTCATCTAGGTTGTCTAGTTTTTTGGCATACAATTCTTCATAGTATTTTCTTACAATATTTTGTATTTCTGTTGTGTCAGTTGTTATTTCTCCACTCTCATTTCTAATTTTATTTATTTGAGTCCTCTCTCTCTTTTTCTTGGTGAGTCTAGTTAAAGGTTCATCAATCTTGATTACCTTTTCAAAGAACCAGCTCCTAGTTTCATTGATCCTCTATATTGTCTCTTTAGCCTCTATGTCATTTATTTCTACTCTGATCTTTATTATTTCCTTCCTTCTACTAGCTCTGCGCTTTACTTGCTGTTCTTTTTCTAGTTCTTTTAGATGTGGGGTCAAGTTGTTTATTTGAGCTTTTTCTAGCTTCTTGAGGTAGGCCTGTAATGCTATGAACTTCACTCTCAGGACTGCTTTTGCAGTGTCCCATAAATTTTGAGTTGATGTATGTTCATTATTGTTCATTTCTAGAAATTTTTAAATTTCTTCTTTGATCTCATTGTTTACCCGTTCGTTATTTAATAACATACTATTTAGTTTCCAAGTGTTTGAGTATTTTTCAGTTTGTATGTTGTGGTTGATTTCTAGTCATGTCATTGTGATCAGAGAAAGTGCTTGATATGATTTCAGTCTTCTTAAATTTGTTGAGACCGCTTTTGTGCCCTAACATGTGGTCTATTCTAGAGAATGTACCATGAGCACTTGAAAAGAATGTATATTCTGCTGCTTTAGGATGAAAGGTTCTGAAGATATCTATTAAATTGAGTTGATCTAGTGTGTCCAATAAGTCTGCTGTTTCTTTGTTAATTTTCTTTCTTGAGGATCTATCTAGTGATGTTAGTGGGGTATTGAAATCCCCTACTATTATAGTATTGCTATTGATCTCGCCCTTTAAATCCATCAAAGTCTGCTTTATGTATTTAGGTGCTCCTATATTAGGTGCATAGATATTTATAATAGTTATATCTTCCTGTTGGATTACTCCCTTTATCATATCTCTTACTATATCCTTTGTTTTAAAGTCCAGTTTGTCTGATATAAGAATTGCTACCCCAGCTTTTTTTTTCATTTCCATTTGAATGAAATGTTTTTTCCATCCTTTTACCTTCAATCTATGTGTATTTTTTGTTCTAAGGTGTGTCTCTTGTAGACAGCATATGTATGGGTCCTGTTTTCTTATCCATGCAGCTACCCTATGTCTTTTGATTGGATCATTTAATCCATTTACATTTATGGTTATTATTGATATGTAGTTGTTTATTGCCATTTTATTTTTTAAAGCTGTATTCCTTTTTTGCTATATTCTTTTCCCACTTTGATCTGTTTACAACAGGCCCCTTAACATTTCCTGCAGCATTGGTTTGGTTGTAATGAATTCCTTGAGTTGTTTTTTGTCTGGGAAGCTTTTTATTTCTGTTTCGATTTTAAACGATAGCCTTGCTGGATAAAGTAGTCTTGGTTGTAGGTTCCTGTTCTGCATTACTTTGAATATTTCTTGCCATTCCCTTCTGGCCTCAAGTGTTTCTGTTGAGAAGTCAGATGTCATCCTTATGGGGGCTCCTTTGTAGGTGATAGCTTTTTTTTCTCTTGCAGCTTTTAATATTTTCTCTTTATCACTTAGCTTTGGTATTTTAATTATGATGTGTCTTGGTGTAGGTTTCTTTGGGTTTCTCTTTAATGGAGTCCTCTGCGCTTCTTGAACTTCTGAAAGTTTCTCCTGCTTTAATTTAGGGAAGTTTTCAGCTATGATATGATTGAACAAAGTCTCTATCACTTGTTCTTTTTCTTTTTCTTCAGGAACCCCTATGATGCGGATGTTATTTCTCTTCATTTTGTCTCAGAGCTCTGTAAGAGTTTCCTTAGACTTTTTGAGTCTCTTTTCTTTTTTCTTCTCTGCTTTCTTGCCTTCATTCAAGTTTTCCTCCAACTCGCTGATTCAATCCTCAGCTCTATCCATCTTGTTTTTAATTCCTTTCCATTGTGGTCTTTATTTCTGATATTGTATTTGTCATCTCCGACTGATTCTTTTTTAATATTTCAATATCCTTTTTTATATTTGCTATTTCTTTATTTTGGTGTTTGTAATGACCATCCATTGTTGTTCTAAGATCCCTAAGCATCCTTACAATCATTATTTTGAACTCCGCATCTGGAAGTTTGATTATTTCCATATCACTCAGTTCATCTCCTGAAGGTTTCTCTTGTGGTTTCATTTGGATTGTACTTTTTTGTGTTCTCATTATCTGTGTTTGGGTGTTTTGTTTGTAGAGTTGGTTGAGTCTAGGCTTGGTGTTGTCTGCCTCCAGTTTTCAATTGTGTTATTTCTAGGTCTTCTTGGGTTGGTATCAGCTATTATTTGTAATCCACTTTCGGATTTGGGCAGCTTTGAAGTCTTGATTTGTTTGTTTTTTTAACAGGTGATAGTCTTGTTTACTGATCTCAGCAGGAGGCTTCCTTGAAACTATCCAGGAATCCGATGGGTGTAACCTGAGACTCTGAAGGCCTCTTCCACCAACTAATCTCTCTGGGGACAGGGTGTTTTCTCAGCTTCAGTAGGGGGAGGTGTATCTCAGATCTCCATGGAGACCTGAGTTACTACCCCTCCTCCCCACTACTTGTTTTTAGCTGTGTCTTGTTGCGCTGATTGGAGCTGGAGAGATGTCCGGAGATCTCTGATCCAGAAGCAATTCAGTACTGTTTTGTGAAAGGTTCAGTCCCTCCCCCAGCTATGGCCACCTCCAGCACGAATGATTCAGCTTTTTTAGGTCATCTCCTGCATTCCTTAGCCCCTCACAGTCTGTCCCTCTCTTTCTCCTTTCCACTTGGCAGATAAGCTGGTCTTTTCAACACACCTCACTCCCTGGTCACCAGGCAAGTGGCTGTGAGCAGTATTTTCAGCTCTTTTCCCTGGAGTGAGATCCCCTCTTGGCTCTCAGCCTCCCCCTTCCCTCCGTTCCTGTAAGCAGGGAGATTCAGGTACTCCCTACCAGGTTTGTAGTGGCTTCTTCTTTGCTCCTTGGTTTTTGAGAGCTCTTCTTGTAGTC
Organism: Saccopteryx leptura; assembly: GCF_036850995.1. Classification (NCBI taxonomy): domain Eukaryota; kingdom Metazoa; phylum Chordata; class Mammalia; order Chiroptera; family Emballonuridae; genus Saccopteryx; species Saccopteryx leptura. The sequence continues at coordinate 165,549,456 of NC_089507.1, forward strand.
CACAGTTGGTTTTTCTTGCTGATTTTTCCTAAATTGATTTGTATTCCAGTTTGGTGGTGAGAGCTGGGCGACTGTGTGTCCACCTGCTCCACTGCCATCTTCCCATCTAGTAACAGTTTTTTACATCCTAATTCCTAGGTAAGGTTCCCCAATTGCACAAATCCTTAATATCCTGTAGTCTCCTTTGCTCATTGAATTGAGTATTTATTGTTTTATTAATATCAATCCAATGCCTTTCCCCCTTCTAGACTTCAAGATCCCTTAGCACAGGAACTGGGTGTGATTAATTTAGTGATGTTTTCTTAACTTCTAGCAAGGTGCCGGGACACTTAACACATTAACAGTAAATGAATTAACCACATGGTAGCAGTTAACAGATGACTGGGCCTGTGTTAAGCACATGGAAGATAACCACTGGAGACTTTGGGAAAGTTTAGTGGGAAGAAATGGTCTTATAGCATGAATGGTATCCGTTTATAAGAAAAGATTGGTATCTTAAAGCTAATGGGAATCTAGGTACCACACTTTTATGTACTTATCAATAGAGTGGTGCTTTTTATAATCATTGAAAATATTGTATATTTTATTATATCTCAAAGAAAACTTTAATCTTATCTTTAGAAATTTCTTGGCTCTACTGTATTTATCATCCTCTTGAAATAAATAAAAAAATATAATGTAGATTTGCTTTTTTTATGGAAACTGTCATGGTAAGGAGGAAAATAAAGTATATTTTACAAATTATCAAATATGTATTTTGCCAATACATATATATTTTATATATAATGAACATATATGTAACTTTGATATGTATGTATATATGTGTATATATATATATATATTTTACCACTTAAGCATTCTTGGGATGATCTTACCAAAATGATATGCCCTTTATGAAACTTTGTCTATTTTACTGTAGGAACAATGACTTCCACTGGTCCTTGTTTGACATAATATTGTGTTCATATCATTGTGTAGCTTTATCACACTAAAAATAGTATAGAGTCTGTCTTCTGTCCCATTTTGGAAGCTGGGAAAATGCCTTTTGTATATTTATATTTTTAATTGCAAGCACAGATACTGGTATATAAGAATTAAGTAAATGCTTGATGAACATTTAAACTTTCAAATGTTCTGAAAGTGATTTGGTATGCAAATATTAATGTTGTGGAAGGATAAATTATAGTAAGAACCTAGTTGTAAGTTCAGTTAATTAACATCAAACAGTGGTTTATTAAAAATGTATACATATAGTCAGGGCATACAGGAGAAACTCCCATCTGCTTTTCACCTCTCTCTCTCTCTCTCTCTCTCTCTCTCTCTCTCTCTCTCTCTCCTCCCCTCCTGTAGCCAAGGCTCAATTGGAGCAAGTTTACCCCAGGGTGCTGAGGACAGCTCCAAGACCTCTGCCTTAGGTGCTAAAAAAAATGGCTCTGGTTGCAACGAAGCAAGGGCCCTAGATGGGCAGATCTTCGCCCCCTAGTGGGCGGATCCCGGTTGGGGCATATGCAGGAGTCTGTCCCTGCCTTCCTATCACTAAAAAAAAAAAAATTCTACACATTTATGTACAGGTGTAAAGAAATAGCATGATACTGTGAAACAACTTTGGATTTTGAAGTCAGATGGGCTGGTTTAATTTCTTCTTCTACATTTACTTAATAAACTTGGGCAAGTCACTAATTCTTCTAAACTTTACACTTTCCACTTGTAAAAAAAAGTAAATAACTTTTTATAGTTATAAAAATGAAATGAAGTAATATATGAACTGCTTAAACTGTGATGAGCATAATAAGCACTCGATAAATGTTCACGCTACTTTATTCGCAAAGACATTAAAATATGGTTACACTATGAACAGTACAGTTTGTAGCAAGATCAGTCACTACAAGTACTAGAAAATATCTATTGTGACATTAAAATATATTTCAAAATTTAGAAATCATGTATGATAAGCAGAAAAACTCTCATTGATAAATATGAAGGTTGGGCAAAAGTAGGTCTAGAGTTACATTGTGATGTTCTTTTGAGTTACTAAAACTATTGTAATAATCACAATCTGCATGTCTTTTTTCATATGAGCAACTATAAACCTACTTTGCCCACCCCTGTATTACATTTATATTTGGTAAATAAAATTTTTCTACTTAAAATTTGATCTACTATGTATAGCGACAAATATAAGTGAGGATTTTTCCAGCTACTTTGAAATATTGAACTGCCCAGGGACAAAGCAGGGATGATATTTGAAAGAAATAAATATTTCAGCTTCACATTTCAGTCTTTTTTTCTTTGTTCCTTTGATCTGGCTTTGGTTTACTTATCATTCAGCTCGAATGATTTCACATTGCCTTTTTCTTCTCCCTAGTAAGAAGAAGTGGTCCTGTACCTATTTCAAAAATACTTAGGCTTTGTCATTTTATGGGATGAACATGTATTTCCTTATTATTTACTGATATACTACTACCTGTAAAATAAGATGTATTGATGTGTATGTTTATAGCTTTGCATGTAGGATATATAATTTATATATGGAACTTTTAATCAGTACTGTTTTAAATATAGGAAACACATGAGGAAACATTAGATTTGGGATTATTTTCTAGTTTAAAGATTTAAAAAAAATTTTGATGGAGACAGAGAGAGGGACAGATAGGGACAGACAGACAGGAAGGGAGAGAGTGGAGAAGCATCAATTCTTCGTTGTAACATATTAATTGTTCATTGATTGCTTTCTCATATGTGCCTTGACCAGGGGAGGGGAGGTTACAGCAGAGCGAGTGACCCCTTGCTCAAGCCAGCGACCTTGGGCTCAAGCCAGCGACCTAGGGCTTCAAGCTAGTGATCTTTGGACTCAAGGCAGTGACCATGGGGGCATGTCTATAATCCCACACTCAAGCCAGCGACCCTGCACTCAAGCTGGATGAGCTCATGCTCAAGCCGGCGACCTCAGGGTTTCGAACTTGGGTCTTCCGCATCCCAGTCTGATGCTCTATCCACTGCGTCACTGCCTGGTCAGGCTCAAGTTTAAAAATTTTAAAGGAAATTTTCTTCACTATATGCTGTAGCCGGTTTATCTTTTAAGAATCATTTTCTCAAGGTTTTTCTCTTTTACCATAAAAATATCAATGGCTTTCCTATTTGCTGAAATAGAATTTTTTTCATTTCTTTATAAACTCATATTATAAGCATAAGTTGAGCTCAAAATTATTATGAAGAACTTTAAACTGTATTATGTTTCATTACATTTAACTAATTATTTTATACTTTACAAACAGATCTTTGGATCTTCTGGGATGGTTTTCTTGTACAGATTCTCACTGCCTCTTTCTACTTAATGTATTTCTATAGCACTTAGAATTTGTCACAAAATATATATAATGTTACACTACTATTTGGATTTATTATTATTATTTTTTACAGAGACAGAGAAAGAGTCAGAGAGAGATCGGATAGATAGGGATAGACAGACAGGAACAAAGAGAGATGAGAAGCATCAATCATCAGTTTTTTGTTGCGACACCTTAGTTGTTCATTGATTGCTTTCTCATATGTGCCTTGACTGTGGGCCTTCAGCAGACTGAGTAACCCCTTGCTCACGCCAGCAACCTTGGGTCCAAGCTGGTGAGCTTTGCTCAAACCAGATGAGTCCGCGCTCAAGCTGGCGACCTCTGGGTCTCGAACCTGGGTCCTCCGCATCCCAGTCCGATGCTCTATCCACTGCGCCACTGCCTAGTCAGGCTGATTTTTTTTTTCCCTTGTATTTTTCTCTTTTGTCTCAATCAGATTGTCATTTCTACAAGATAAGAACCATTTCTTAATATTTCTCAGTTTTCTTCCGATTTGACCAAGTGAATGTCACGCTTTGCTGCCAGGACCCTTCCCTCAGTGACAAGAACATGCTGAGTTACTAGGAGGTTGATGCCAGGATCTTTTGAATCATGATTCAAATCCAGTTAACTCCAAAGGATTTATGGACCTCCTAGCAACCACCAGTCTGTTTTCTGTTTCTCATTTTGGGTTTTTTAGATTCCATGAATAAGTGAGATCATACTGTATTTGTCTTTCTGTCATATTTATTTTACTTAGCATAAATGTTGTTGGCAGGATTTTCTTCTTTATTGCTGATTAATATTCCATTGTGTGTGTGTTTTCTTTATTCATTCATTTGTTGATGAACACTTAGGTTGTTTTAATGTTTTGGCTATTGTAAATAGGGCTGCAGTGTACATGGGGGGGGGTACAGATATCTTTTCAGGATAGTGATTTTCTTATCTTTGGATATATATCCAAAAGAATTGCTTGAACATAGGGTAGTTCTATTTTAATTCTTTGAGGAAACTTCATACTGTTGTTCATACTGGGTGTATCAATTTATATTCGTGCCAACAATATACAGTGGTTCCCTTTTCTTCATATCCTTGACAACACTTGATATCTTGTCTTTTTTATGATAGCCATTCTAATAGGTTTGAGGTGATATCTTATTGTGGTTTTGATTTACATTTCCCTGATGAAAACAAAACAAACAGCACTTGTTATTCTCTGTCTTTTGACTATAGCCATACTAGGTTGTATAATGGTACCTTGCTGTGGTTTTGCTTTGTATTTTCTTGATCACTAATGAGAGTGTTCTTTTATATGCTTATTGGACAATTGCAAATCTTCTGTGGAGAAATCTATTTAGATTCTTCACCTATTTTTAAATTGTATTCTTTATATTTTTATTATTAAAGAGCACTTTATATATTCTTGATACATTTCTTCAGTTATATGATTTTCAAATATTTTCTCTCATACTATGGATTTTCCTTCCATATCCCTAGCAGGACAAGAATTTTTTTAATTTGCTGAAGTCCATTAATCTACATTTCATTTTCTTGTTTCTGCTTCTGGTGTTATATCTGAAAAGGCTCAGCATAGCTCAAGGTTACAAAGATTTACTCCTATGTTTTCTTCTAAGAGTTTTATATTTTTAGCTTCCACAGGTCTGTGGCCATATTGAGTGAATTTTCATATATTATGTAAGGAAGAAATCCAGACTTATTTTTTTTTATGAATATCTAGTTGTCCCAGATCCATTTGTTGTAAAGATGATTCTTTCTCCATTGAATTGTCTCGACACCCTTGCTGAAAATCCACTGACGACCGATGGGTAGGGTTTATTTCTGGAATCAGTCCTATTCCATTGATTTATATGTCTGTCCTTATGCCAACAGAACACTGTTTCTATTGCTCTAGCTTTGTGATACATTCTTCTGTTTCAAGATTGTCTCACCTAGTCTAGGTTTCTTACATTTCTATATGAATTTTAGGGTCAACTTGTTGATTTATTTAAAACACCACTTGGAATTTCAAAAGAGATTGTGTTAAATCTGTATTCTGTTTGTAAATCAGGATAGAAGTTATCAATTAAAAGCAGTGTGCCTATATTTCAAGGTCAATGTGAGGAGTGTTGTCATTTGTCCAGTATTCAGACCAATACTAATTTTTTTTATCAGATATTCTTTTCTGAATCTTAAAGTTTCAAATGTTTAGATGTCAATCGTGTTTATGATTTTTTTATACAAAAATTTGGCAGAGACCATTAGTCTTAGCAGTCATATGAAGAAGAGGCCCTTTAGCATGCTTAATGAAAGGTAGTATTTTTAGTCCCTTTTACATCATAGTTGCACATTAATGTTTTTTGACTAACTCACTCTAATCAGTTTAAGGACCCATTGCAGTCACGAATATAGATGAGATAGCTGCTTGAAAGTCTTGTTTCCAGCTCAGCAGGAAAGGGAACAGAGACTCTTCTAGCTGTTTTTCAGACTTGTTTGAAGTTTTTTATTTTGTTTTGTTTTTCTTGGAGTTTCCAGCGGAGATGCCAAGCTGGCAGCAAACGGAGTATACTGTAATGTGAAGCCTTATAAATATATGTTGGATCTCTGCCATCATTATCAAAAGTGCTGGTACAGAAATGTGCAAAGGGGAGATTTTCACATTAAGGTTGGCCTGTATGTATAAATGTTCGCTTGTAAAGCTCAAGAAACATGAAATTGTACTCCATTAGTCTCTTCCATTTTATTGGCTTTTTGGAATAATCATGTGCTTCAGAACATCCTTTAATCTGAGCTGGCTTGTGGTTGTATAAGAATGCGGCGTCTTTATTCTCTGTGCTTTATACATTCCAAGGAGGAAAATTTACCGCATTTTATAAATAAATCAGAGCTAAAAAGCAAATCTGCTTCCCACCTTTTTATCTTCATGGAGGCCTAGCTCTAAGCCCTTTGAGTGATGCATTTGTACTCGGCCCCACAACTAGTTCCACTGAGAAAATAATTCTCAAGGTCCTTTTTTTTTTGTATTTATAGGACATACTGTTTGGAGTTATAAAAAGACACACTGTGCTGATGGTAGTAAAGAGCAGATTTTCCCGTTTTCAAATGCTGAAAGTCTTTAATTCTACCTCATGACTTTGATAGAAATGAAAGCGGATCCCTCATTAAAATGATTATCATCTCTTTATCTAAATTAAGACAGATATTTATATGAAGGCAGAAGATTTCTAAATATTAGTGGAGCTCAGTGTGTTTGTCATGTTTAACTGAACAAGAACGTTGATTGACACTGAGCGAGGCCTTCTTTGATATTTAGCTTTACTACTAATTTAGCTCAGCTAAATTACTACTTTTTTGTGGGGCTAAAATTGGTTGGGAGATTTGACACATTTCCCTATATTTGCTCTTTATTATAAGTCAATACTTTCTATTTGTAAATCAGGATAGAAGTTATCAATTAAAAGCAGTTTGCCTTATCATGCAAGGTTTTGTTTTAACAATATTTTTAAAAGGTGTTTTTAATATGGTTTGTAATATATACCTCATTATGATTAAAGTTTATGATGTTGACTTATATGGTCATAAGGTAGTTATAAAGTAAATGAACTAAACTTCGTAGGCAAGATTGAGATGACAAAGAAAAAACATTTGTCCTATTAAATTGAAAGTATTTAACTAAATAATTCCTGTGACTTATTGCACAAAAAAATGTAAGGCAACTGACTTTCAATATTCATAGAACAAAGTTGATATTTCAGTCATAAGTCATGTATTTTTATCAAATTTTCTTTTGGCTAAGTGATGTTACATAATTTAAAATGATAAGATATATAAATTTTTAAAGATTTCAAATAGTCAATATACTTTCTCGTCTCTTTATAGACAAACAGAGCAAGCAAAAGTAGACCTTTGAAAAATTGCAGTCACAACTGTGAACTAGTCTTCCCCAGTGCTTTTAGGAGGGCCCCCCAAATGTAAGAGTAACGCAGGATGGACTAATTTCTAGTATGGCAGAGAAGTGGCTCCTGCTCTGCCCAGCCCCACCCCTGGGAATATTATTTATTCCTCAACCACAGTAGCCTTCTCCTCTGAGCCTGGTCTCAGAGTCCTTCTGATAGAGCATTCTAGGGAGCCCCTTCCAGTCATTTGGGTCAATCACACCAGAGCAGATAGAGGTCCACCAAACATTTGTAACAATTTGCCAACATACCAAATATGATTTATATGATTTTATGTTTTTCTAATATACTGTTTTCATATTCAAATATTTGAGTATTCAAACAAAATAATCAATGTGTTTTAGGAAAACTATACATACAGCTCAAGGCTTCCTGCTTCTTATAGCGGAATACAATACTATAAGAAGGGTAAAAATATACCAGACCAAGTTAAGCTTCCCTCTAGCTGTCAGAGTGCTCTGTCTTACGTAGTGCTGTCTCTTGGATCAGTCTTCAGTGTGACATCCATTTATTAATCACCATTGTCTGTGAGCTAATGTTAACATTAAATGGCAAAAAACCATCACTAATATTAAGGCCTTGAAATTTGGCAGCCAGTTAACATTAAAGACATTTGATTTTAACAACCTGTAATAAACATGGAGGACACCAAGAGATCAAGTTCCTGTTAAATAGTGAATTGAGGTGGACAACTTAAAGAAAAGCTTTAAAATGTCACAGATTTTTCAGATTGGGCCACATGGCTACAACATGCTGTAACTGCGCACTCCGCCCAGCGAGCACGCAGCCTGGAGCGCTTCACTCTCCGGGGCCTCCTGTGCCAGCACGCGGAGGACTCAACCCAGTAGGTCACTAACACGGCAGCTCTGATGGGGCAGCAGACACAAAGCAGAAAAGGGCCTTTAGTGGAAAAACTGCTTAGTTTATCAGAGATGTATCGATTATCATCATCCTTAGGTAGGAGGACTTGTGGGTGGATATGAAGAGAGCAGTGGTTCTTACAATGAAAAATAAAGGACAAGTGCACACCGGATATGTTCTTCCAGCCGATCCACAGAGAGCTGTCTCTTTGCTGATACTCTAGGTCTGAACACGGGGTGGGTCAAATGTGCCTTGCTGCTGTTTTGTTATAAAGGGACAGGAGAGTCCTGCTGAAATGGAAACTAAGTGACACTTATTCTTTTTGGTCTTATTTCCATTTAAGCTTTGAGAAAAGTTTAGTTTTTTTTTTTTAATTTTTTTTTCTTTTTGTATTTTTCTGAAGCTGGAAACGGGGAGGCAGACAGACTCCCGCATGCGCGCGACCGGGATCCACCGGGCGTGCCTACCAGGGGGTGATGTTCTGCCCATCTGGGGTGTCGCTTTGTCGCGACTAGAGCCAGTCTAGCGCCTGAGGCAGAGGCCATGGAGCCATCCCCAGCGCCCGGGCCATGTTTGCTCCAATGGAGCCTTGGCTGCAGGAAGGGAAGAGAGAGACAGAGAGGAAGGAGAGGGGGAGGGGTGGAGAAGCAGATGGGCGCTTCACCTGTGTGCCCTGGCCAGGAATCGAACCCGGACCTGGGACTTCCGCACGCCAGGCCGACGCTCTACTACTGAGCCAACCGGCCAAGGCGAGAAAAGTTTAATATTTTTGATACTTAATATTACGTATGTGTTCTATTGGAAAGCCTAGGAATTAAGTGTCTTAGCGGGGATTTTAAACTCAGATCCGAGTAACTCCAAAAAGCTCACATTATTTTTTGTCCACATCTTAAAGCACGGTGGCATCAGTGTTTGGAAAATTTCTTTCTCCTCATTATGATGTTTCTTTAAAAATTTTATTTGTGTGAGTTAAATTGTGACAATTCTTAGCATTCTTTAGTATTATAGTTAATAATAGGGTGGTGTTTTTATATATGTATAACTTTTTCCATTTGGGAAATTAATCTTATGATGGTCCTGTTTATTTGGGCTGCTATACCAAAATACCACAGATTGGGTAGGTTATAAACAGTAGACATTTATTTCTCACCGTTCTGGAGGCTGGGAAGTTCAAGATGAAGGTGCAGGCATGGTCACGTGCTGATCAGGGCCCTTTTTCTGGTTCATAGCTAGCGCCTGCTGTTGTGCCCTCACATTGTGGGACTGGCGAAGGATCTATCTGGAGCCTCTTTTATAAGGGCCCTAATCTCATTTTGGGAGGATGTATTCAGACCATAGAAAATCCAATCTGGGAAATCAGGAAAGCGGCAAAGCACAGTCACCAATAGCATGAGCTCTAGCAGCAGACTGCCAGGACTGGACTCCTGGCTTGACCCATTCATTACTGGATGCGTAGCCTTGGAAATATTCCAGAAGTCCTAGTTTCTGGTTCTGCAAAAGTAGGGGTATAATAATACTCTTATACAAGTTTACTGTGAGAATAAATGAGAGAAGACAAAAATATTTTGCACAGTACCCAGTTCCTAGTGAGAATTCAGTGTTAGCCATTATTAACTTTCATATATTTATAACCTAAAGCCTTTATTGTTTTATTCCACCAATATGCAAAGGTATCTTTGTTTCACTGAACCTTCTTAACTATATAATTTTAGTTCTAGGTGTAGAGAAATGAGGTAGTTTTCAGGCAAGTCTGCTGGAGGGCAGTAGGTAATTTCAGGCCATCCTGTTGCTCTGTCACACCTGTCACCTTACAGCTCAACTTCGGTTAGGCATGCATGTTAGAGACATTTCTATTGGTACATTTTAAAAATTGAGATATAATTCACATACAGTAAAATTCATTTGTTTAAAGTATACAATTTAGTATAAATATATTCATAAGGATGTACAACTGTCATTACTATCTAATTTCAAGAGATTTTCATCACCCCAAAAAAACAAACCCAACAAATACATCACATGCATTAGCAATTACTGTGCATTTGTCCCACTCCCTCTCCTGGGCCCCTGGCAGCCATCAGTCTATGTTCTCTATGGATTTATCCATCCTGCATATTTCACATAAATAGTCATATAATATGTGACCTCACTTGAATAGCTTCTTTTACTTAGCAGGTTCTTTCTTGTGGCACATGTCAAAAATTCATTCCTTTTTAAGGCTGAATAATATTCCATTGCATATTTATACTACTTTTTGCTTATCCACTCATCAGTTGGTGGAGCTACATGGTTTTAAATCGTTTTTAAGGAAATCTTAGAAAGTAGTTGTGCTTTCATCAGAACATGTATGTGTCTATACCCTTTTCCCCCTAAGACAAGTTATGTTATTGTCAACATTATAAAGAAAAGTTTTATAGAATTTGGATCAAAAAATTGAAATCCAAATTTTATTTTAGAGAAGGTTAAATATTGTTCTTTCAAGGCTAGTTCTTTGATATTTTGACTCTGAAGTGTTTCTGAACTGTTCTAGGGAGAAAGAGGAGCAGCTCACTCGTGTGACTGAAGTTCAGAGGTTGCAGGCCCAGCAGGCAGACGCTGCCCTGGAGGAGTTTAAGCGGCAGGTGGAGCTGAACTCCGAGAAGGTCTATGCTGACATGAAAGAGCAGGTGAGGCCACCACCCAATCCTTTTTGAAAGACATTCTCTCAGTAGCCAGGCATGTTCTGATCTTAAATATGACAAAAGCGTATTTACATTTTTAAAAGGCTTCATCAAAATTAGCCAGGCAATGGGGTCTGGAACTCAGAATGAGGAAGGGATATTAGCCTGGTCAGAGGACACCCACTGCCGCCAGAGCCTCAATGGAAGAGGTGGCCCTAGTGACCAGGAACAAGAGCCCTGGTGGGAAGGGATCCCCGGCAGGCATGGAAAGGGAAGGGGGCTGTGCTGCGTGTCTTCGGGGTGCCTGTTCCTCGCTGCCCCTGGGCCTCTGGGCGCACACTGACCTGCAGCTAGCTCCCTGGTAGCGGTGAGGAGGGAGCCAGTGGAGGCCTCTGGGTGCACACTGACCTGCAGCTAGCTCCCTGGTGGCGGTGAGGAGGGAGCCAGTGGAGGCCTCTGGGTGCACACTGACCTGCAGCTAGCTCCCTGGTGGCGGTGAGGAGGGAGCCAGTGGAGGCCTCTGGGAGCACACTGACCTGCAGCTAGCTCCCTGGTAGCGGTGAGGAGGGAGCCAGTGGAGGCCTCTGGGTGCACACTGACCTGCAGCTAGCTCCCTGGTGGCGGTGAGGAGGGAGCCAGTGGAGGCCTCTGGGTGCACACTGACCTGCAGCTAGCTCCCTGGTAGCGGTGAGGAGGGAGCCAGTGGAGGCCTCTGGGAGCTGTGCAGACAAGGAGGTGGGTTCAGTCTCCTCCTTCAGACTTCCTTAATTCATCCTTAATTAATGCCAAGTAATCATTTCAAAGTTGCACCTACCCATGTGGTAATGGCAAACATACTATATATCTCACTTTGGGAGCATAGATCAGTCCACAGGTAAAATCCCATGAGCAATTGGGTTTTGTAGAGCAAAGGCTCCAGTTAACCACTTCTATGTTTGTTCATGTCCCATAAATAGTGTCTTATTGATCAGTTACAGCAAACTGTTTTCAACTGGCAGTTCAGGAAGACAGAGGCTATTTCCAGTTCTTGTACAAATTAAGTGGTATGTTTTTTAGTTTTTAGAGAAAATTTAAAACATTGGGAAAGAATAAAGGGAACAAACACCAAGGTACCCATCATGAAGAATCAACAATTGTTAATGCTGTTTATTTAAACTAAATCATAACAGATGACATTTTGGTTTGCTTTGTTATTCATGTCTAATCATAGTACTCTTTCCTTTCCGCCTCTGCAAAAAACCACTGTAACCAGCGTAGTGTGTAATATTTCAATCTATTATTTTATATCTGTATATCATGTTGATGTATGTTATATGCATTTTTTTGTGCTTCTATTTTTAAAGAGTTAGGTAAGTACTATGGATTTTATATAGTATTAGTCTTTGCTCTTTTATATTTAATATTATGTATCTGCACCCTATCTAGGTTGATTTAATGTAACCCTTTTAACATTGAATGTATTTTATCATATGACTGTACCATAGTTTATTTATCAGCTCCCAGATTCAAGGGTATTTAGTTTCTTTTCAAATTTTCTTGATTATAAAGAATGTTGCAATACTTGTTTGTGGTTTCATCTTTAGCTGGAGTTATCTTCCTCTGGAGTCCCAAACACACACTGACAGGGTCATAGAAACATTCCTATAGAAGGGTTTGAGTCCTGCAGGCTTTATTAGCTTGGAACTATGTTTTCTTGTTATTTCTTTTTTTTTTAATTTTTTAACTTTTTTATTAAGTGAGAGGTGGGAGGCAGAGACAGACTCCCACATGCACCCCGACTGGGATCCACCTGGCAAGTCCCCTACTCAGCAATGCTCTGCCCATCCCAGGCTGCTGCTCCATTGCTCAACAACTGAGCTATTTTAGTGCCTGAGGTGAGGCCATAGAGCCATCCTTGGCACCAGGGGCCAAATTGCTTGAAACATTCCAGCCACAGTTGCTGCAGGAAAGGGGGGAGAGACAGAGAGGCAGAGAGAAAGAGAGAAGAAGGAGGGGTAGAGAAGGTGATGGTTGTTCTCCTGTGTGCCCTGATTGGGAATCGAACCCGGGACTTCCACATGCCTGGCTGATGCTCTACTGCTGAGCCAACTGGCCAAGCCCTCTTATTATTTTCTGATTTAGATTTCCATTCACACTGAGTTGTGTGAGTTTGGTTCCTGAGAGTAGGGTCTGAGATCCTGGAGTTTTTTCCTAGCTCCCTGCTACAATCAGAGCTGAGGCCCTGAAAAGGATTATCTGGTCCAGATATGCAATGAGCTGCATAGCTATCTCTCTGATTGGCTTAATGTTTAGAAGATTGCAGAAAATATTGAAGAGGGGACCCTGGCAAGAAGTTTTAAGTAGACAGTTAAGAAGGGTGAAAATGAAGTATGTGAAACTGCTAAGGCTGACAGTGCTACTTTCTGAGAAAAACCTGAGACCCTGACATGCACCTTTGGCTCAGTAAAGGCAGCTCTTGGGGCTGATGATACGATATTAACAGATCACAGAATTCATGGGTAAGTAAGGAGAAAACACAAGCAAACAACAGTGGGACTTTTGAAATCATTCTGTAGGATAAAGAAGAGACATTTGTATCCAGCAGTTGTAGGAGAAAAGCATACTTCTGAAAATGATCTGTAAAATTCAGAAAAAAAATTCAGGAAAGGCGTACCTTTAAGAAGACATGATTTATAGGAAAGAGGCCACAGATCAAGTAAAATTAATGCAATGAAGCCTGGATACACTCTAGAATAACAGTCGGGAACATATGGCTCGTGAGCCAGATGTGGCTCTTTTGATGGCTGCATCTGGCTCATGGACAAATCTTTAATAAAAAAATGTTAAAAATATAAAACATTCTCATGTATTACAATCCATTCATTTCCTACTGCTCATGTTCATGGGTGGCTGGATCCAATCACAGCTGTCCTCCAGGACAACACCAAATTTTTATTGGATAATGTGTAACGTACACGGGTCATTATATGGCTCTCATGGAATTACATTTTAAAATATGTGGCGTTCATGGCTCTCTCAGCCAAAAAGGTTCCCGACCTCTGTTCTAGAAAAAGAATTGAACCTCAAGTAGAGGTGAGAATAAAATGAAAATCCTGCAGGTTTCTAAGCAAGATGAAACTGGCCAAAAAATTAGAAAAATAATGAAGTAATGCTTCTGAGTACTGAAGGAGAAAGGTATGACCTAATTTTATATATAACCGAGGAGTTTTCCACTTGCAAACTCAACAGAAAAACATTTTCTTAGTAAGTATTCACATAATGTATACCACCTATTTTTTTTCTGGAAAAAATAAAATGAGCATGGCAGTCAATCTAGAGATGAAGCAAAAGATATCACACACATGGAGAAACCATCATATTGAAGGATAAGTTGAGACCAATGGAGAACAACAAGGCAGAAACAAATTTAAGATTGAATGCTAATATTTATTGATTTTTGAAAAGTATATAAAGTAGAAAACACAAATTTAATACCAACTTAAATCTAAATCTCTAGATTACACTAATAAGGACCAAGAAATAACTGAATGGTGAGAGGGTAGGAGGAGTATAGTATGCTAAAACACCGCCATGAAAGAATTGACACTCAAGAGATCCTGAAAAATAAGGAAATGTAGGTGAAAATAATTTTGAAATACATGAACATAAGCATTAATAAAATTAGTAAGTTGTTGCTTTCTCATAAAACTATTGAGAAGATAAAAACAAAACTTGAGAGGAGATATTGCCTAAGGAACAGAAGCAGAAGCAGAGCAAAATGTCCAAAATAAGGCAGAGTGTATCATTATAATAATAAATATTAATAGGTTAATTGTTTCTAGTATAAAAAGTATTGATTAGATGACTTAAAGCCATGTATATGCTATTTATAAAAGACACAACTACAAGTTACACAAAAATTATATTAGACAACCATATGGTTATTACAAGAGGAAAAAGAGAGTGGGGGCAGGTAGAAGAAGGTAAAGGGGGATATTAAAAAAATAAAAATGGGTGATGAAACCATATCACTTGTATTTAGATAAAAAGAAAAAATATAACATAATCCTGCAAATTAACATTAATACAATTCATAAACTGGACAAAGGATATAGTTTTCATGCTGAAGGCAAGAGTACTAAATCTAAAATGGAAAGGTATTAAGAATACATGGAGAAATTGCCATAAATAGTCATGGTGTGCTTTTTGTTGTTGTTTTTTGAATTTTTCTGAAGTGGGAAGCAGGGAGGCAGAGGAACAGACTACTACATGCACTGGACCAGGATCCACCCAGTCTGCCTACTAGGGGGTGATGCTGTGCCCATCTGGGGTGTTGCTCCGTTGCAACCGGAGCCATTATACCACCTGAGGCAGAGGTCATGGAGCCATCCTCAGTGCCCAGGCCAACTTTGCTCAAATGGAGCCTTGGCTGTGGGAGGGGAAGAGAGAGATAGAGAGAAAAGAGAGGGGGAAGGGTAGAAAAGCAGATGGTTGCTTCTCCTGTGTGCCCTGACTGGGAATCGAATCCGGGACATCCACATGCTGGGCCGACACTCTACCACTGAGCCAACTGGTCAGGGCAATATGGGGTGTTTTAATATAAATATCTTCTCCATCTTTGACAGATGGGGAAGAAAACCACATAGGAGGTTTAAATAACAGTCAATAAAATGGCTATATTTCTACATTTTTCCCTTTAAATATAGCACATTAAATTTCTACTCCCATGGAATAGTTATAAAACTCAGTAGACCATAAGGAAACACCCAATATATTTCTAAAACTTGACGTGACAGACCACATATTTTTTACGGTGTAACCAGAAATTAAATTTCAATTAAAGTTGGTACATTAGCCTTCATCAAAATTAAAAACTTTTGCTATTTCAAAGACACCATTCAAAAACTAGAAAGGAAGTAAGGCAAGCCAAAGAATGTAAGAAAAGATTCACACACACACAAAAAGTCGCAAAATTCCTCAAGAACTTGTATCTAAAATGTAAAAGAAATCTTATAACTCATAATTCAGTGATAAGACAAACAGCCCAGTTAAAATATTTGGAAACCTCACAGAACAAGATATATGAATGACTAATACACACATGAAAAGATGTTCAATATCATTACTCATCAGGGAAATGCAACTTAAACCCCAAACTAAATGCTACTGCATGCTCATTAGAATGGTTGTAATTGTAAAGATTGGTTGATAATGCCAAGTGTTAATGAAGATGTGGTCAAATGGAGGTCTTATAAACAGCTGGTGGAAAAGCTGCCAGTTTCTTACAAAGTTAAGCATATAATAACCATATGTCAGCCATTTCATTCCTGTGTGTTTAACCAAGAGGACTGAAGGCGTATCCAGACAAACACTGTGTACATACATATATTGACAGCAGCTTTATTCACAAAAGCCCAAAACTTGAGTAACCCAAATATTCCTCAGAAACTGAAAGGACAATCAAAATGTAGTCCAGTTGACCCTTGAACAACGGGGGTTAGGGACGCTGACATTTATCCATGTATAACTTTGACTCCCCCAAAACATAGTTGTCCCTCAGTATCTGTGAGGGATTGGTTCCAGAACTCCCTACAGATACAAAACCTGCAGATGCTCAACTCCCCTCTATAAAATGGCATAGACATGTGTACAGTCAGCCCTCCACATTCCCGTGGATCCCCAACTACAGATAAAAAACAATGCAGAAATTTATTGAAAAAATTCACATATAAGTGGACCCTCACAGTTAAAATTTGTGTTCTTCAAAGGTCAACTTTATGTACAATGGAATACGACTAAGCAATAGAAAGTAGTGGACCTCTCATACCCCAAAACATAAAACAAAGAGTACAGGCTATATGTTGTACACTCTCTGTGTGATATTAGAATTTCCTAGATAATGTTGAGTTTTTGTTTCAGCAGATTATCAACCCAATTCATATTACAGTGAAAGTCCTGTCTCATCTTTTGTAGGTGGGTTCCAGTTCAAGTTAAGTTTCAAAACCTTTGCTCTGCACTTGGGGTCTGTTTCTACTATGCCACTCAGGAGTGAGTCTGAGACGTGAGTGCTGCTTTACATCACCCCACCCAATGACTGCAGGCACTCACAGAATAGTCTCTAAGACACCATATGCTTAGCCACAAAACAATTTTAAAACCATTTTCAAAGGATTAAATTCATACAAAATGTGTTCTTTAACCCCAATGATAGTAAATTAGAAATATGCAATAAGAAATCTGGGAAATCCCTACGTAATTGGAAATTAAATAACACACTTATAAATAACTCATGGGTCAAAGAAGATATAAGGAAAGTTAGAAAATATTTTGAGCTGAATTAACCAACAATATGTAAGGCATATCAAAATTGATGGAATGCAGCTAAAGCAGTTCTTAGAGAAACATTTATAGCTTTAAATATCTACATACAAAAGAAAGTTCTCAGATCAGTAACCTAAACTTTAAGAAACCAGAAAAGAAAAGCAAGCTTCTGATCAAGAAAGCAGAAAAAAAGGAAATAACATTTTTATATGTTTCAGAGAGCAAAGAAAGAGAAAACAGAGAAAGAGAGAAAATCACTGAAGCCAATGTTAGTTCTTTGAAAAGATACAAAAAAATTGACTTTATCTTTAGCTTGACTTATGAAAAATAAAAGTGTCAAAAGATGAATTACCAAAGTTAGGAAAGAAAGATGAGAGAACACCTCTACTGAGTCTTTAGAAAATGAAAGAATTATAAGGTGGTATTTTTAAAACTTTATGCTGACAAATTATATGACTTAGATTAAACGGTATGACTTAGGTGAAATGGACAGATTTCTAGAAAGCTGCAAATTACTAAAATGTCTCAAGAAGAGATAGAAAATCTGAATTGTCCTATAATACATAAAGATATTTAATTAGCATTTAAAATGATCTCACAAAGAAAAGCCTAGGGTGGCTTCACTGGTAAATTCCATAAATTACTAAGAAAAAAATAATTTTAGCTTTTTGAAAACTCTTTCAGAAAATTGAGAGGGAAGGAATGCTTCCCAATTCTTTCTGTAAGGCTATTATTATTCTAATATCAAAGCCAAAGACACTGCAAAACAGCCACCTACTAATAATATCTGTCATGAATGTGGACACAAAAACTCTTAATGATATTTCAGTAAACTGAATCTAGAAACATGTAAAAATAATTATATACCACAATAAAGTGTGGTTTATTCCAGAGATCCAAGGTTGTTTTTACATTTGAAAATAAATTAATTTCATACAACATGTTAATAGAATAAAGGACATTATCTCACTGGAGATAGAAAAAGCACTTGAAAAAGTTCAACATTATTCATGATTTAAAAAAAAACCTTGACAAATTAGGACTGGAAGTGAATTTACTCAACATTAGCTAATAAAGACATCTGTGAAAAGCCTTCAGCTGATATATTTACTGTTGAAAGACTTGATGCTTTTCCTTCTAAGTACAAGGAGAAGAGGTTTGGATCTGCCATCCCCATTCAACATTGTATTGGAGATGTTAGCCAATTCACTAAGGCAAATAAATAAATACAGATTGGAAAGGAAGAAGTAAAAATGTCTTCAGTTGACATGATTCTGTATGGTCAAAATCCATGATTTAAACAAGTTTGTAGGATACCAGATCAATATACGGAATCTAATTATACTTCTATATACTGGCAATGAAGTACCTGAAAATGAAATTAAGAAAACAATTTAATTCACCATAGCATCACAAAGAATCAAATATTTACAACTAAACCAATGAAATAATTTGAAAGGAGAGCCATTCTGTGTTCACTGATTGGAAGACTCAGTGTGGTCAAGATGGTGTCTCTCGCCTGGCTAGGCAGTGGTGCAGTGGATAGAGCATCGGATTGGGACATGGAGGACCCAGGTTTGAAACCCTCAGATCGCCAGCTTGAGTGTGGGCACATCTGATTTGAGCAAGGCTCACCTGCTTGAGTCCATGGCTACTGGCCTGAGCAAGGGGTCGCTCAGTCTGCTGTAGCCCCCTGGTTGGAGCACATATGGGAAAGCAATCAATGAACAACTAAGGTGCTGCAACGAGGAATTGATGCTTCTTGTCTCTCTCCTTTCCTGTCAGTCTGTCCCTGTCTGTCCCTCTCTCTCTGTCTTGGTCACAAAAAAAAAAGATGGTGCCTCTCCACAAACTGAGGTATAAATATAGTGCAATCGCTGTCATGATCCTAATATGCCTTTCTGTAGAAAATGACAACAAGAAATGTTTGTTTTCACTAGTAAAATTTTAAAAAAGTAAAATAAAGCTAAAATAAAGTGCTATTTTTCAACCAACACCTAGGTAGACATCCATGAGGGCCTGAGGAAATGAGCAGTGACCTGTGTTTTTGGTGGGAGTGTAAAGTTACATCACCTCTGAAGGGTTGGTTCAACACTATGTTCATCATCTGCTTGTTCTACTGCTGGGATTTTATTTTTCAGGACTACAAAGCGAGTTCAAGGATTTTTATTTTGGTGTTATTTGATAGTGAAAATTAGGGGGAAAATGTCAGAAAACATTGGAGAAAATATAAAAGCTTTTTTCTTTTTTTTTTTATTAAGAGGCAGGGAGGCAGAGACAGACTACGCCATGTGCCCTGCTTTGCAAGCCCCTATCAGGTGATGGTCTGTCCCAGCTGGGCCACAGCTCTGTTGCTCAGCAACCAAGCTATTTTAGTACCCGAGGCCAAAGACATGGAGCTATCCTCAGCACCTGGGGCCAGCTTTGCTTGAACCATTTGAGCCATGGCTGTGGAAGAGGAAAAGAGAGAGAGAGAGAGAGAGAGAGAGAGAGAGAGAGAGAGAGAGAAGGGAGAGGGGGGAGGAGTGGAGCAGCAGATGGTTGCCTATCTTGTGTGCCCTGACTGGGAATCGTACCTGGGACTTCCACATGCTGGGCTGACTCTCTACCTCTGAGACAACCAGCCAGGGCTGGAAATGGAAAAGGTGATAATGTATGTGTGTGTGTGTGTGTGTGTGTGCGCGCGCGCGCGCGCACGCGCGCACTAAAAAAGAAGTCTGAGAGTTGAATGGCAAAACTGAAAGCCCTGGAGAACCATCAAATTAAGAACCCTACCCAGCCACAAAATGAGATTGTCACAAAATAAAGATATTTGTGAAATTGATTCTGGAGCTACCCTTTAACTGGTCCACTCCTATTCTTTGTTCTGTTGTGTGCCTGGTTCATGGTCTGTCTTCTGTCTTCCTTCCCCAATCCTGCCAGACCCATCAGACTCTCTTCTTGACATTAAGAGATCATGTATTTTAGGTATTTTAGGTATTCTAGGACTCTAGGTATCATGTCTCTATGGACTGGTTAAATAATCTGATGAAAACCCTACTATTGCATGTCTCTGGGATCCTCCTTCTCCCCCACAAACCCTAGCCCTGTGTCCTGGCATTGTGAGGGGTCCTCTCCAGGCCCGGTCTGTCCAGTGGGCTGGATCAGACTCCTTGGAAGTGATAGTGATGGCAACTGATGAGAGAGAAATTCTCTCAATTATCTTCTATTGAAGAAATGTTCTTCAGTGGTTTCAACTGTAAATATTTTGCCAACAGCCACTGAGTTTCTGAAATAGGGAAAGCACCTTTGCTGTGAGTACAATAATAATAAGGAGCCCCATTTATAAGAGTTCTTATAGTTAGTCTCATTCACCAACCAAATTATTCTTATAGAGCAAATGCTAGCTAACATTGAATTTAAAAAAATATAGAAACATTAGAAGAACTTTATTTTAGATTATTTGTTGATTAAAAAGTGTGACTGTGACATAACTTAACATTTTAAAAGAAAAAATGAGAAGCTCATTATTTAAAGAATCATAATGCTTTCAGATTTTTCTGTAGTCTATATTCCTAACAATCTTCATTTTCTGTTGTTGTTTTGAACTGCTGTTTTCTCTTCTTACTAAAATCTTTTGTGTAAAAGCCAGCAGAGCTTAGGGCATCTTTTCCATTTGGAAACTGCTGCAGACAGCAGACAGTGGGATTTGAATAAAAAAAAAAGCTTTCAGTTTGTTTTCAAAAGTGAATTGCTGTTTCAAAAATGAGGCCCATGAGAGAAAATGGAACAGACTTAAACTTAAAAAAAAAAGCTTCACACTGTTACTTTCACTTTGAAGAACTTTTTACCTCATTTAAGACTGTTTCAATAATCGAATTTTTACTCCAGTGCTGGAATCCACTGTAAGTGTTAGCTGTCAGCAATTAGTTGTGTAAAATTTACATTTTTTAATTGTGAAGATTTAATACTCTGTTCGAATTATTTCTGTACATATGTAATCATGTTTTAAAGGAATGGTGTTCTATATTTACCTTTTCTCTGTGAAGCAAATAAATGACTGAAAAATACAGCCTTTTTTTTTTTAAGTATTGGCAGCAACTCTAAAGCGAAACTTTTTAATCTTGTAAACTGACTGCATGGATGTCAGCTAACCAGTCTCTCCTGGGGCTTCCACTAGCTAACTCACTTTTTTACTTTTTTGTATTTTTCTGAAGCTGGAAAAGGGGAGAGACAGTCAGACAGACTCCCGCATGCGCCCAACCGGGATCTACCCGGCACGCCCACCAGGGGCGACGCTCTGCCCACCAGGGGGCGATGCTCTGCCCCTCTGGGGGCGTTGCTCTGCCGCGACCAGAGCCACTCTAGCGCCTGGGGCAGAGGCCAAGGAGCCATCCCCAGCGCCCGGGCCATCTTTGCTCCAATGGAGCCTCGCTGCGGGAGGGGAAGAGAAAGACAGAGAGGGGGCGGGGGTGGAGAAGCAAATGGGCGCTTCTCCTATGTGCCCTGGCCGGGAATCGAACCCGGGTCCCCCGCACGCCAGGCCGAAGCTCTACTGCTGAGCCAACCGGCCAGGGCCTGGCTTTAAATTTTATTCCTTCTTCTTTATCATTGTTAACCATGTGATATTAACTTTATACTTGGAAAACCCACTGGTTTGCCATGAAACAAAATTCTAAAACAGCACTGTGGACTAGTGAGGTTTCCTCTGCTCTGAGCACATTGAAACCGGCTAGTTTACATCCTTAGAGATTACAGGTTTAGTTCATCATCCTGTTATTGCTATTGAATTAATGAAAAAAATCTCAAGTTACCAGAAAAGAAGTTTGCCATCTGGCTATATCTGTGCCATGAAGTATAGAAGAATGACAAACAGACCTAAAGAAGGAGAGCATCAACACACAAACCATTCATTGTCACTGAGACCTCTCTCCTCTGGTCCTTTAAGGGTAGTGCTGGCTCCTGTAATTTTAGATACGTGTTTTAGACCAGTTTTAAGGTGATAGATTCAATATAAATGGAAGCATTTCTCTCAGTTACTTTGTAATGGCAATGAAGAAATCTCTCTACCCTTTTTACATTTGGGATTTTGTCTTTACATGAGATTAGGTGGGAGAGGTAAAATTCCAGAATAATATTTAAATGTTTTGATATTGTGATAATTAATCAATTCCAATTGACAGCATCCAAAGAATATGTACAATTATTTGGTTTTGAAAAAATAAAATCAAACAAAAAGCACCCCAAAACCAAAATTACTAGAAGAAATCTTAACCTTTATCCTTAAATGCTTAATAAAGTAGTAAGTGAAACATTTTCCTAATAATATATTTATCAATGACTAATCTCTTTAGCAGAAGAAAAATAAGCCATAAAAAAAAATCTATGAGAACATTGGACCAGAAAATATGTCATTCTTTCTTTATTTTGCTGATTTTAATGGTTATCAATTGTGAAAAGAGTAACATTATTATTTTTTAATACCTCAATTGTTTTAATGACTTACTGGCCAAAGATTTAACGAACATGATTTTTTCTGTCATTCATTTATCAAAAATTTATAAATACTTGCTCTATATCAGCTGTTGTTGTATATTCTGGGAATTTAGAGATTAAGACATGTTTGTGGCTTGTGTGATAGACCCATGCATAAGTGTATGATTATAATAGGTGGTATAACTAGTGGAATAAATAAGTCATTAAGAGAACACAGAGGAAGGACATATAAGGTAAGGTAGTTATGCATTTATTTGCAATTAATGCCTTCATTGTGTAACTATGAATTTCTTCAGTGTCTACTTGTTAAAATATTATGCAATTAATTTAACAAGGTCACTAACCATTAGGTTCATTTTTATTTCTATATATCAGTAATCTGAAAATAGAAAGTAAACTTTAAAAAAGACATCATAGTACCAGGAAGCTTCACTTACTAGAAAATAAATATAACAAAAGATGTATAAGGCCTCTACTTTGGAAACTAGAAAATATTGAGAGAAACCAAAGAAGACCTAAATAAATTGAGGTATATATCGTGTGTCTGGATTTGAAGACTAACTGTTATAAAAATGTCACTCCCTAAATTAATCTATAGAATCCATAGAATTTAAAAATCAAAATGTTAGCAGTGTTTTTGGGATGGGGTAAGGGAAACTGACAGGCTGATTCCAAAAAGTATATGAAAATACAAAGGGCTAAGAATAGCTTTGGCTGTCTTGGAGAAGAACACAACTGGAGAACTTTCACTACCAGACACTGAGACTAATATTAAGCTGTCGTAATTGATACAGTGTGGTTTTGGCACAAGGGTGACCAATGTTGCAGAAGAAAAAACCAAAATGGTCTTACACATTTCTGATTAATCTGATTCCTGTCAAAGGAAGTATTGTAGTGCAGCAGGGGAAGAATGATCACTTAATAAATACTGTCAACTGGATAGCCATATGGAAAAACAAGAACCTTGCCCCTTATCTTACTCTGTTCACGAAATGAATTTTAGGGTTGTAGATATACTGTGATAGGTAAAATAAAAAACCTTCAGAAGAAAATGGAGAAACATTTTTGGTAATTGGAACTATTATAGGCAAGTATTTTCTAAAAAGAAAACAAAAAGGCATAAAAAATAATAGTGTTAAATTTAACTTTATTAAAATAAAGAAAAGTAAAACTTCTATTCATCAAGAGACCAGTAGAAAATGAAAAGGCGACCCCAGACTGGGCAAAGGTATTTGCAGTTCAGATAGTGAGCAAGTTCACATCCAGAATAGTTAAAAACTGCTATAAATCACTAACAAAAGGACGGACATCAGACATCTTGTCTATCTTATATCAGTTAATAATGATCTCTCACAAAAGAACTATAGATATAATCAGTTATTGTTTTCATTGATTTTTTCCCTGTTAAGGATATTAGTTCTTAGTCCTTAAGGCACATACTGGTAATTGTCTGCTAACCTATCTGTCTACCTCTCTACCTACCTAGCTAGCTACCAACCTACCTATCTACCTATTTCTGTATATATCTGAAAATATTTGAAGAACAATTTCTTAAATTTTTTAAAATATATATTAAATGTACTAAAATATATTTTGAATTGTGTATTTATATATAATTTTATGCTTATATAATATGAGTTATACATATCAAGTTACTCAGAATATAATAACATTGATACATTAATGTTAGTTATTGCCCTAGAGAAAGGGCAATAACTTATTATGACCATATTTGGCAGAGACTTCCAGATGTTGGTCAAATGGTCATCCATACTTTCTTACTAATAGATCCCTAATTTGGCTTGACCTGTGGTGGTGCAGCGGATAAAGTGTTGACCTGGAATGCTGAGGTCGCCAGTTCAAAGTCCTGGACTTGCCTGGTCAAGGCACATATGGAAGTTGATGCTTCCTGCTCCTCCCCCCCTCCCTTCTCTCTTCCTCCCTCTCTCTCTCTCTCTCTCTCTCTCTCTCTTCTTTCTAAAATTAATAAATAAAATCTTTTAAAAAAAGATCCCTGATTTTATTTAGGGCAACATTAGACACAGCTTTATTTTTATTTATGTATTTACTTTTTAATTTTTTTTAACTGTCATCTCTCACCTTGTAGATAGAGCTGACCTTTTATTAATGTTCCTGTGAATGAGATGCACGCAGCATAGTTAATTTGCTATTAATAGGCCCCTGCAGGAAAGCTCCTGAAAAGGGTGTTTGACTGGGCTAATATGCACCCTTTCTCTCTCCCCTTCCTCTTCCCCTTCCACTTCCCCTTCCCCTTTCCTTTTCCTTTTCCCCTCCCCTTCCCCCTTCCCCCTTTGCGTTTTCCTTCCCAGATCTTCAGAACTGCAGAGGCCATTTCACAGCCATTATGGGAAGGGTGAATTGCAGAGACCTTAACCTTGACATCTTTGAGCTGCCAATATAGCAGCTTATTTCTGAACATACTGTTACATGAGGAAAACATAAAGAGCCTGTGCTGTTTAAGCTGTGGATACTGGGTTTTCTTTTACGTGTAGCTAAAGTAATGCCTGAGGCAGCGTCTAAGGAAAATTCAGCACCGTTTTATACCACTTTCTTACTGCATTAAACACTAACCATTCACAGAAATATAGCCAAGCCCTTTTCTGCTCCTAATTTGACCACCAAAGTTTTACTCTGAGGTTTTTGGAAGCCAGAGTTACACAGTAAAGGAGTGTGTTGTTTTCTTTAAACACTTGAAGTTGAATGGAATGATGTATGATGAAGCAGAATCTTTTGTATCTATGGCAACTGAGAACTTTGTGTTTCTATACAAACAAAGCACTTTAGAAGAATTGGATTTTGATTTTTTTGTTTGTTTGTTAAATTGTGAATTAATGATGGAGTGGGGTCTTGCATTCTCAGTCAGTATAATCTAAAATAACATGTATTTCATTATCTTATAAGATCAGTTATTATTTATTTTGTATTTTCTTAATGTTTAGGTAAAATATGTCTTTTTATGTGCTTTAAATTGTTTGCTATTTTGATTATAGAAGATAATTCTATTTTTTGGTAGAAGATACTCTAGTTTACAAACTTTGAGCATATAAGACTCTTAATTTTTATTTTAAGTATTTAATACTGGAAATATTTAAATCTTTGTTATTCATTTTAATATTCAATCTGTGCTGAAGAAAAATAAGAACCAAGCCTGACCAGGTGGTGGCGCAGTGGATAGAGTGTCGGACTGGGATGCAGAGGACCCAGGTTCTAGACCCCGAGGTCGCTGGCTGAGCACAGGCTCATCTGGCTTGAGCAAGGCTCACAAGCTTGAGCACAGGGTTGCTAGCTTGGGCGTGGGATCATAGACATGACCCCATGGTCGCTGGCTTGAGCCCAAAGATCGCTGGCTTGAAGCCCAAGGTCGCTGGCTTGAAGCCCAAGGTTGCTGGCTTGAGCAAGGGATTACTCAGTCTGATGTAGCCTCCCGGTCAAGGCACATAGGAGAAAGCAATCTATGAACAACTAAGGAGCTGCAACAAAGAATTGATGCTTCTCATCTCTCCCTTTCTGTCTGACCCTCTCTGTTCCTCTCTCTGTCTTTCTCTCTGTCTGTGTCACACACACACAAAAAAAGAAGAAAAATAAGAACCAAAAATCAATTTCATATAAACCTCTCCCTTAAAAGTACTGAATAAACCATATCTTTCCTCCTTGTTTATCTTTTCTCTTTTCTTCCTCTTTTGTTTTTGCCAGTCCTTTCATTTGTCTTTAAGAATTGAACACATGTTTATTCTGCATACCAAGGCTATTAGATAATAATTAAGACACGGGAGAAAGAATTAGGTCATAGTTCCTTTTATTTGGGAGCTCAAGATCTAGATGAATGAACACAGTTCAAACATTTGAAGCTCTTCCATACTATAGAAAAAAACCACAACGTCCTAGAAAAATAAAGATGTTAAGTCCTAGAGCATAAAGCAAAGGAAGACATTGCTGTCAGTTTGTGAGATTAAAGAATACCTCAGAGAAGAGAGGAGACTTGAGTCAACCCTGAATATTGATCGGATGAGGAGAAACATGAAGGGGCTTTCGTGTTAGTGGAAGGATGAAGGATAGCCATGGCTTATTTGGAAAATGCCAAGGATATTGGAGTGTGGGGAGTTGTAGATGGCTGAGGACAAACCAGTGAGCCACCTGCTTGAGGTTGACCCTGAGAAGCATGGAAGGAAAGGCAAAAGCCTTGAAACACACATCTTGAGTTAGAGACAAATGCAAACAAAGTGGGCTTGACTGTGTTTCCTGTAATAACTTATTAGTAAAATTATTTTTGACCATGATACTGATTACCTGTGGATCAATCTTAGAACTTTGTTGAATTTGGAAGCTAATAACAATATTATGAGTGTTGATATTGATGGTATTTACAAAGAAATACTTCAGTGCTACGTATAATGCCATAATCTAGATACTCCAGACTTCTTTTATTTTTTTAAAAATTATTATTTAATTGAGAGGAGAGGAATTAGACTCCTGTATGTGTCCCAACCAGGATCCACCAGGCAACCACCATCTGGAGCTGATGCTCTGCCCATCTCAGAATGGAGCTATTTCAGCACAACCAAACTATTTTTAGCACCTGAAGCAGAGGTGCTATCCTCAGTGCCTGGGGCCAATGTTCTTGGATTAATCGAGCTATGGCTATGGGAAGGGAGGGGAGAGAGAGAAAAAGAGAGAGAGAGAGAGAGAGAGAAAGAAAGGGAGGGGGGGGAGAAGCTGATGGTCACTTCTCCTGTGTGCCCTGACTGGGAATCGAACCCAGGACTTCCACATGCAAGGTTGACTCTCTACCCTGAGCCAACTGACCAGGGCCCCGGACTTCTTAAGGTGTGGTTAGACAGCAGTAGTGGGGGTGACATGCACATTGTCCTCATCAGCGAACTGGCTACTTTTCACTGAACATCTTCACTTCTAGGACCTTAAAGTTTAACCATGCTGAATAAATGGATTTGAATGGTTGTGTTTTTTGTTTTTTTTTTTTTTTTTTTTTTTTTTTTTTTTTTACCAAATGTAACATGAAAATTTGTGAAGGAATCATTTTCACAGTTAATTTCCCCTCATATTCATCTTTTATCTAATTTTAGCACTTACCAAAACAAAAGGTAACCTGAAAGAATATTGTACAGCTGAGAAGAAGAAATATCTCAGCATATCAGTGAAGCAGAAGAGTGATATGAAGTAACCAGTGATAGAATGGTGGTTACATTATCTGATAGTTACCTCAGAAAAAAATATTTCCCCCATTTGAGACAGGGGTAGAAAGACAAATGAAATACTGCATAACTCTGAATAAAAGACGTTCTTTTCGTGTTATTGATATGGAGAGCTTTTTCATTACTATATGTAGGAATATCTGTTTCTGTCACATAAAAAGAACATCTGATAAGAACAAGGACAGTAACAGATGATCTAATTTCCTAAGTGATAGAAACCAGTAGATACAACGTATTTTTATTTATTTTGTATGTGTTGCAAAGAATCTGGCTATTCTTTGCAACTATTCTTTTCAACTATTGAATGTTGAAAGTTCAGCAAATGTCAAACCAGGTTGGGTACAGTGTTTCTTTTTTAAAAGGATTTCATTATATTAGTATTTACTGAGTCTCTTAATGTGTTAGGCAGTGTGTTAAATGGGTAGAATACACGAGTGATCATGGAGTTACGGTCCAGTGGGGGAGACAGACATTAAAAACACCTTTATTATATATGTTATTTTAATAGTGTACCTGAAAGTGATGTGTCCTATGGCGAAAAAGAAAAGAGTAAAGCAAGGAAAGGTAGACTGGGAGGACCAGAGTGGGCTGCAATTTAAAATAGGGTGGTTGGGGAGGGCTCAGTACAGAGGGAACATGTAAGCAAAACTTGAATTCTTTGAGAAAGAAGCCAGGTGAATATCTGGGTGAGCCCAAAGTGAGAGCATTTCTGGCATGTTTTAGGCCCAGCAAGGAGGCAGGTGTGTTGGAGTGTGGTGGTGCAGAGGTATAGGGTAGATGTGAGCTGGGAGCAACGATTGGTATTGGGTCATGTAAGTCCTCATAGAATGTGGTAATCTTTGACTTTTCCTTTTTATAATAGCTTTATTAGAAGTGCAATTCACATACCAAGAGCTCACTCACTGTAAGTGTACAATTGGATGGTTTTAAATATATTCACAGAGTTGTGCAACCATCACAATTATAGATTTGATCAACCCCCAAAGAAAAGTCATACACTTAAGCAGTCACACCCCCCCCCCCAATCTCTTTTCACCAAAATCCATTAACCTACTCTGTTTCTATGAATTTGCTTATATTGGAAATTTAATAGAAATGGAATTATACAATAAATGGTCTTTTCAGACTGCCTTCTTTCACTTAGCATAATACTTTCAAGGGTCATCCATGTTGTAGCATGTACTAGTACTTCATTTCTTTATTTAATTTTATTTTTTTATATTAAGTGAGAGGATGTGAGGCAGAGACAGTCTCCCACAAGTGCACTGAGCAGGATCTACCTGGCAAGCCCACTAGAGGGTGATGCCCCGCCTATCTAGGGCCTCTGCTCCTTTGCTTTTTGCTCAGAACTGAGCTATTTCAGTACCTGAGGTAAGGCCATGGAGCCATCCTCAGTACCCGGAGCCAAATTGCTTGAACCATTCCAGCAATGGCTGTAGGAAGGGAAGGGAGAGACAAAGAGAAAGGAGAAGGGGAAGGGTGGAGAAGCAGATGGGTGCTTCTCCTGTGTGCCCTGGCTGGGAATTGAACCTGGGACTTCCACATGCTGGACCGATGCTATACCGCTGAGTCAACTAGCCAGGGCCACTTCATTTCTTTTTATGATTGACTAATTGTATGGATATGGATACACTATATTCGGTCTGTCCATTTATAACTGATATATATTTGGGTTGTTTCTTCTTTTTTGCAATTATGAATAATGCTTCTATGAACATGTGATATGTTTTTGTGTAGATGTATGTTTTCCTTTCTCACTAGGAGTAGAATTCCTGGTTCATATGGTAACTCTGTTTAACTTTTTGCGGAACCGCCAGACTCTCTTCTAAAGTGGCTGTATCATTTCCTATTCCCACCAGCAGTATGTGAGGGTGCCGAGTTCTCCACGTCCTCACCAACACTGGCTGTTAACAGTCTTTTGACTGTAGCCATCTTTGTGGGTGCAACGTGGTTTGTCATTGCTTTAATTTTAAATTACCTAGTGACAGTGATGTTGAGCATGTGTTTACATTCTTACTTGGCCATTTGTATGTCTAGAAATGTCTTTTCAGTTCCTTTGTCCATTTTAAAATTGCATTTAATTGCTTGTTTATTCTGAGTTGTAAGAGTTCTTCATATAATTTAGGTACAAGCCCCTTATCAGTTATGTAGCTTGCAAATATTTTCTCTTATTCAGCACATATCAAGGCCTTAATAAAATATTATTGTATAAATATTTGAATGTTCAAAATTATATTTGCATTACAATGTTATTTTAAAATAATAGAACTTAGTCAATTATATATTAATTTTTTTCTGACTTAAACTATTAAAATATACCAAAATAATTGATATATCTTTTATTAGTTTAACATCTTTAAATTCATCATTATGCTTGGTGAGGTATTTAAAATTGGTTATTTTAGTGAATGGACAAATACAAACCTGGAATATAATTTTTTTAAAAATCTTGGTATTTGATGTTTTAATTTTATAGATGGAAAAAGTGGAAGCAGATCTAACTAGATCCAAGTCTCTTCGTGAGAAGCAGTCAAAGGAGTTCTTACGACAGATGGAGGATGCCAAGCAACGGCATGAGCAGCAGGTGGGGTTTTCATTGGGGCAATGCCATTCCGTTTTTAATGCATGTGTACTCTCTCATAAATACCTCTTTTTTTTTGTTTTTGTTTTGTTTTGTTTTTGTATTTTTCTGAAGTTGGAAACGGGGAGGCAGTCAGACAGACTTCCGCATGTGCCCGACCGGGATCCACCCGGCATGCCCACCAGGGGGCGATGCTCTGCCCATCTGGGGCGTTGCTCTGTTGTGACCAGAGCCACTCTAGCGCCTGAGGCAGAGGCTATGGAGCCATCCCCAGCGCCCGGGCCATCTTTGCTCCAATGGAGCCTTGGCTGCAGGAGGGGAAGAGAGAGACAGAGAGGGGGAGGGGTGGAGAAGCAAATAGTGTTAATCCAAATTCGGAGGGACCCAAAATATGGAAGACAGGAACAAGGTCCATCGTTTACACATCAAAGCTTTATTGTCTAGTTTGGCCAAGCGGTGGGAACTCCGACAGAAATCTGACGGAGAGCGCGCCGGCCCTTTGTTCTACTTAGTTTTTATAGTTTTGTAAGTGGGAAGTACAGAAGCAAAAATTGCAATTAGGAGCCCCTCACCGCTATTGGTTATAGTCATATGTCCTTTAACATGATAGGACCACGTTCAATTTACAAACCACACATCATTTTGGAGAAAACAAAATTTACAAGTCAACACAATGTTGACTTGTAAAAGATGTCTCTTTACATATTAAAGGCTTTCCTATATTATCTAGTGTTTATCTGCTATCTCTCTGTCCAGAGTCACACATGCATTTACATAGGAGAGGTAGTTTCGGTGGGGACAAATGCCCGCAAATGGCTCATTGCTATAAGAAAAGGTTTATTTTGGCTTTTCTCTTCCTGCACCTGGCTAGCCATTCACCCCTTTCCCCACAGGTGCGGTGGAATGTCTGGGAATCCATGTTTTCCTCCCCTTGCATTTACAATACAATGCCAAGGGCCATCCTGGTTATGCCAATCACACAGCACAGAGACTATTTCTCACAATTTCTCTGCATACCTTAACCCAAATTAATAAAATGTTCTTCAAGCCTCCTAAAATATTAATATTAATTCTGTAGCCTTTGGTACTTTACAAC
Source organism: Saccopteryx leptura (assembly GCF_036850995.1). NCBI lineage: Eukaryota > Metazoa > Chordata > Mammalia > Chiroptera > Emballonuridae > Saccopteryx > Saccopteryx leptura. The sequence goes on from NC_089507.1 coordinate 165,580,939, forward strand.
ACCTGCGGGTGAAATGGTTCAGTGGCTCCTCAGTGGGCGCCTCTCCTGTGTGCTCTGGCCGGAAATCGAACCCAGGACTTCCACACGCCAGGCCGATGCTCTACCACTGAGCTAACCGGCCAGGGTTCATAAATACCTCTTTATATCACAAAATCTCTTTGCAATGAAAATATTAGTAGACCATTGCTACCAATGTCTAAACAATTGGAAATTGTTTAAACAATTGGAATGTTTAAAACAATATTTGTTTTAATAAAATTTAGAAACAATTTTAACTCTCCACTGATGTGTATTCTTACCGTTTTTAGAAAATATGAATTTTTAATTGAAACATTTGTTGTGATTCTTGAATTCTATTTCTATCAGAGCACCAGTTTGACTTATTCATTTATTTAAGAAATAGGTTTGGGTACCTGTTATATACTAGCTGCTGCTACCAAAACTGAGCAGAGCAGTAAGCAGGACCAGCAAGGTTTCTTTTCCTAGGAAGTTAGATTTTGGTGGGCAACCAGACCTTGAATAATTTCAAAGAGTGATACGCAAAGAAAAGAGGGTGTGTCCATAGACATTGCCAGGTGGAGGGTGGGAAGGAGGCGACAGCATTGACGGTTGTCGGGAAGCCCTGGAGCAGGAAGGACTCTAGTGCTGAGAATCCTGACCCCTGGGGGGAGCCAGCCAGGAGGTCTGGTGAAGTAAACTTCCAGGCTGGGAGAAGAGAGCAGGCTGGGGGTGTTTAAGGAACACAAATGACAACAAAGGCTGGTTAAGGCCTGACCTGTGGTGGCGCAGTGGATAAAGCGTCGACCTGGAAATGCTGAGGTCGCCGGTTTGAAACCCTGGGCTTGCCTGGTCAAGGCACATATGGGAGTTGATGCTTCCAGCTCCTCCCCCCTTCTCTCTCTCTGTCTCTCCTCTGTCTCTCTCTCTCTCCCTCTCCTCTCTAAAATGAATAAATAAATAAAAATTTAAAAAAAAAATAAATAAAAACAAGCTATACTTTAAAAAAAAAAAAAAAAAAAAAAAAAAGGCTGGTTAAGGAGGAGTGTAGAGAGAAGGATTCCCGCCAAGGCCATGCTGGGGTGGGGGTGGGTAGGGGAGGACTAGAAGGGGGCGGCAGAAGCATTTGCGATTTCGTTCTCAGTGTCTGCCACTTATTAATAAAAAAGGTTTTATTTTTGTATTTTAAGAAATAGTATTCCTGCTCATTCTTGGCATATTTAAGGTGGCTATTAATTTTTACTTGCCTAATTTGTTTGCCTTGTTCCCTTAACATCTGAAAAAAAAAGGTTAATTAACTTAGTCACTTAATTAAGACAATTTTTTTAAAGACAATATTTGCACCTTTTTAGATTGGAAACCTGAATAATTTTTTTCATTGTTATATTCTACTCCCTTAGTAAGGGGTTTCCATCAAAAACTTATTACCCTATTGTGATTACTGAATTTTATTCCCTCTTCTAAGTGATAGCAATCAGTGGATCACCTCAGTTCCATGAAAAGGAGGTCTGATCGGACATGCAATCTTACGGTTGTTTTAATCTTAAAATATTGGCAGAAATCCTGAGTTATTTTCACAGGCAAAATAGTTATAAAGAAAAAAGTTTGCATATTGACCCTTCTTTGTTATGTTCATTATCTGGACTGTCCTGCAGAGGAGAAAAACATATAAGAAAGGAATTGAGTAAACAGTCACATAGAAGCATTTTCAGCCTTGGTGTTAAAAATTCAAATTAGAATTGACCATAATGTACCATCTGAAGTTGGCAAAAGTTTAGTAATATTGGTCTTTTTTATATAGTGCTAGTGGCATTATAAATTACTGCAATCTCTTGGGAAGGATTTGGTAGTATGTACCAAGAGTTATAAAAAATGTTTATACCCACTGGCTCAATTATTCTTAATCTTGAAAATCAAGACATATATTTAAATAGTGATGTTGATTATTTGTCAATTGATGGAGTCATGGTTGTTGTTTTTTACATCTCCCACTTTCCATACTGTGACAATGATAGTCTCCTTTTTACTGTGACAGCCACTTTTTAGTGTAAAAATATGTACATTATACATTCATTTGAAAGAATGTTAAGCTTCAAAGGCTTTATCAGAATGGTAGGTTTAAAAATCCACCAAACTTTTGTCTTTCATAATCTTGGTCAAAAAAATACTTAATAGGGAAAATTGATTAATTCTTTGAAGAATTGATACTATTAATAGAAACCATACCCTATCACCCCAATTTTTCTCTATTTTCATTTTTATGGAAAAGAGATTAATGATATAAATGTTACACAAATGTGTAACAGGAAGTAAAAAACATCCACCACGGGAGCTCCCAGGCTGGTGTAGAGTTCACCTGTTTTTATGCTTTCTGCATCTATAGGTGTGTCCATTAGACTTGATGTTGAGAATGAAGACCCCAGGCAGTACTCACTAAGAAGAGATAAAGGCAGAAATGCAAGCTAGTATGTTTTTAGTAGAATATTTATCCATATGCTAATATACACAGGCTAAAGACTTTTTTCCCAGCAGAAAATTCCATTAACTGAAACAGTATTCCCCTTGATGTTAAGGTTTTTTACTGTGAAAGTTGACCAGAAGGAAGAATAGATGCATAGTAGTGGTCCCTCCAAGCCACCACCTGTTCATTAAACATAAGGCTGAATAAACTAAGCTTATGTCCTTCTTTGAACAGGGTGGTCAGGCTGGTGAGCAGGGAAAGAGGGAGGAGAAGATGTAATATATCTGGACCTCACTGAGCCACCCGACAGGCTCCGTCATGAAGGAAATGTAGGAGATGTGGTTTAGGTATTGGTGCATTTATGTGGTGACGTGATAGTTTAAAGGGCCATCTCTGAAGGGCCATCTCTGAAGGGTCAACCTGAAGTGAGATTTCTGAGTATCTCTTCTCACTCAGAGTTCAGAGGCATAGTTATGGAGAACAGGTAGATCATTTTTCTGAAGCTTTAATAGCTGAAATTAAGAATAATAAATTTATTGGGGTAGAATATAAAGTTCCAAGCTTCAGTTTAGAAAATCATCTGCAGAAAGTATGTGGTGGGGGATGGGTAAGGGATGTGAGGGGTGTTAAGGAGGGGACAAGGAAGACATCGATGCCTGGGAGATGAGGGAAGGAAGGTGAAGGGCACGGTATCCAGGATATTGTTTATGTGACAGGTCTTATAAGAAAGAAGTCCATTCTGGCTATACATTTTTTAATTTTATTATTTTTAATTTTTCTGAAGTGAGAAGCAGGGAGGCAGAGAAACAGACTCCCTCATGTGCCTGACCAGATCCACCCGGCATGCCCACTAGGGGGCGATGCTCTGCCCATCTGGGGTGTTGCTCTGTTGCAACCGGAGCCATTCTAGTGCCTGAGGCAGAGGCCATGGAGCCACCCATTCTTAGCGCCTGGGCCAACTTTGCTCCAATGGAGCCTTGGCTGCAAGAGGGAAAGAGAGAGATAGAGAGGAAGGAGAGGGGGAAGGGTGGAGAAGCAGATGGGTGCTTCTCCTGTGTGCCCTGACCGGGAATCGAATCTGGGACTTCCACATGCTGGGCCAATGCTCTACTACCGAGCCAACCGGCCAGGGCCTGGCACACATTTAAGTAGAACATGGACATACTTGAACATGTTCAAAGGAGTGCTTCCATAGTATCAAAAGGTTTTAGAACTATGTTAGAGGGAATATTTAAAGAAATAAGTATATTTTGCCAAGAGAAGACAAGACTAAGGAGAATTGCACATCTATTTTTAAATTCAAGGTCTATAATTCAGGAAATGTTATGATTGGTCCTTGTGATAGTGATCATAGCAGGTAACAGTAGGACTGTCCTTATCTGCTCCAGGTGCCATCTCTCCATTCTTGACATAACTTCTGCCCCATCAGTAGTCTGTGAAGCAGTGCCATCATCCATTCTCCTCATATTCTAGTTGTAGAAACTGAAGTGCACCCAGTTAGTAACTGGCCCAAGGTCCCACACGGTAAATATGTAGGTGATAGAATCAGAACCAAACCTGAGCCATGCTCTTTGTTCTCACTCTGAAAGGACTCCCCGTGGAGTTCCAGGGAGCAGAAATTGAGCCGGCGTGTAGATGGTACTGTCATTTCAAAGTAGTTCTTCCCTACCAAGTGTGCCAGCATTTATCTCATGAGAAGCTACATTTCCCCAGCTGAATATGTTGCATTAGCAGTCGGGTGCAGTGGAGGGTGCGCATTTAAGGGCCTGTCCTCCCGCAGTGGCCCCTTCAGGTCCACTGTTCCTTGTCTGTTCCTTTGCCTGACTAGACCTCAGCCCCTCTGTGTGTCCTGACAGATGTAGACATCTCTGGACTGACTCACTCACTCACTCACCTGCCTTTCCACCTGGATCTCCCACTGCAGGGCTTCCACCGACCTTCTTGTTTACCATTCAAGTTCAAGCATGACAGCTTTTCTACCATCTTGTTTTACTTTTCTCTAAAATATGAAAATCATAAATGTTATAGCATCCCATACTGGAGGATATTTAGATGTTGATCCCCCAGGCTTCTCAAACTGAGGGGGTGGTCCCTGGGGTAGTGAGCCAGGGCCCAGGTATATGTGAGACTGCAACTGTTTCCTGGAGTATGGGATTCACATGATTACTTGTTGGAAAGCAGAGAGCTTTACGATTGAGGTAACATTTATTTTAAAACAAACATAGACTTTCCTGTTTGGTGAAATGCAAAGTTCACATGAATTTTTAAGGTAAAATAGGGCATTTCAAAGAAACTTCCAGTTTGCCCTCAGATCCCCCTGAAGGTACTATTCATTTTAACTGGAGCTAGGGGTACTTTGATGGAAAAGTTTTAGAAGCACTTACCTGCTTTAATACTCATATTTAAAATTAGGAATTTGACATCCAGAGAAATGAATGCCTTTTGCCTCTGGGCCCAAGCTTCCTCATTCAGTTTTAGTTGTTGAGCCCCTCCATGTAGAAAGCATCATGCCAGGAACTGGAACAAAGTGGGGCTTGGGGAGAAGCAAAGTGGTGTTTTCAACTATTTTAGCCAACATGCAGGCATAGACTGTGCAGATGTGGAGAGAACTACATCAAACACATGGGATAAACACTCACACAAATATCCTGTAGAGCCCAAGCTTTCATCAAGATTTCCTGTTTCTTTCCTGCATAACCCATTGGAACAAAAAGACAATTCCAATTGTCTTTTCACAAACCTCATTCAAGTTGCAGACAAACAGCAAAGCGGGTGTGCTAGGATTTCCTGCACCATGGGGGTTTCTTTCCAGCAATTTCGTCATACCATTCTTCAGTCTTAGATTTTGTATCTTCTCTTTTCACGACAAAGCCTTTGATGGGAAGTGTAGTTCAACAGATAAACGAGTGGTGACATTCTCTAGAATGAATAAATATGTATTGCTGATTACAGAAAACACCGAAGGCCAACCTCTTGCACGTTGCCATTATTTGAAACTTAAAATATTTTGGTAGCAAAATCAGTAGTAAAGGTAATATAGAAATTATACGAGCTAGGCAACTGGGAGATTTTAAGATCAGTTGAGATATTTCAAAAGCAGATAGCATGCAACTCCCAACTTTTCCTCTGTACATGTTTTAGTTTTTAGTTATCTAGTTGTTGTTTTTTTGTTTTTTTTTTTAAGGTAAAATAGCCCACACACATAGGCTTCTATATGAGACTGTTTAGTTGACACTAGAAAAGCATAGTTGAAAGCAAGAGGTGCAGGAAATCGGGGGAAGACACTGGTATAGGTTCCCAGGAATGGGAAGTGTTGGCTCTGGAGGGGCGGGCGGGTCTGTGCAGCACCTGGAGAGGAAAGGGGGAGGATGGGTGTACAGAAGCTTGTAGGTCTGCCGTAGCAGAAGGATGACATTCTCATTGCTGGAGGATTTTCTCTGTGAGGTAAGAGGCAAGATCACTGGAGGAGACTGGAGGGATTACATGGACAGGAGAGCCGACGGAAGGGGTGTTTTGCAATCATTTGGTGATGGCATGACCGATCTCACTAGAAAAACTCATCAATAATTTTTTTTTTTGGTATGAGGTTTCAGAAGAGGTTAATGAGCATGAAGTTGTGGGTCCCCCTAAAAGTTCTTCGAAATGGATTTCTGTATGATTCATTGACTTCTACATCTGGTACGCTCCTGTTGTTCTTTGTTTGGTCCTTCTTGCTCTCCTTATTATGTCTTTTTTGATTCTTTTGGCTTGGTCTTCCTTTCCCAGTTTCTAATAATTTGGGGCCTCAACTACATGTCAGCCACTTTGCTCCTCATAGGTGATCAGACAATGCAGCTTCTGATCCAATGATGCTCCAGTCTTCAAGTCATTCTTCCTACAACCAGCCAGCCCAGAGGGTGCAGCCATGCTGCAAGGCACAGGGTCGTCCTGCCGGCAGCGAGCACAGTGGCAGGTCCTGGCCCACCTGGCTGCCAGAACCAGAGACCCAGGCTATGAAGTCACAGAGCCTGGGCCTGTGGGTCCAGGCCAAGTGTTGGGAGCCTGGGTCCATAGAACGGGCATTGATAATTAGGGAAAGTGTATTAGGCAGGGCCTCTTCTTGGCTTCTTTTTGGCTAGTAACTTTTCTCATGTGGATTAAAACAAATGGCATCTTTATCTAATGGGAATTAAGAGAGCAAAGGTTTTTTATCACTATAATATGAAATGTGTATGTTTTGTTTTAGGAGACTTCATTTAAAGAATGTTTCCTAGATAGAGATACAGCTAACTGATGATTCCCATTTTCTGGATACCTTAAAAATGGAGGATTGAAATAATGTCTTTCCCAGCACTTGTTTTTTAACCCATGTTTGTTGAGCACCTGCTTTGTGCTAAACACTGTTCCAGGTGCTTAGAGTGCAGCAGCGAGCAATGTGGAGCCCATGCGCATGGGCCAGACGCACCACAAACACACGTGCTCACTCTCAAAATGCAATAGAGGGCAAGGTTGCTCTGAAATAAACAAGAGGAGGTGTCTGTGAGGGAAGCAGCTATTTGATCTAAGGTTGTTATTTTATATAAGATGGCACTTTAGATGCGGTTGTCAATGCAGGACTCTTAAGTGATTCAATGTTAAAAGTGATGTATTAAAGTGATGTTAAAACCTGAAGTGGCCCTGGCTGGTTGGCTCAGAGGTAGAGCGTCGGCCTAGCGTGCAGAGGACCCGGGTTCGATTCCCGGCCAGGGCACACAGGAGAAGCGCGCATTTGCTTCTCCACCCATCCGCCGCGCTTTCCTCTCTGTCTCTCTCTTCCCCTCCCGCAGCCAAGGCTCCATTGGAGCAAAGATGGCCCGGGCGCTGGGGATGGCTCTGTGGCCTCTGCCTCAGGCACTAGAGTGGCTCTGGTCGCAACATGGCGACACCCAGGATGGGCAGAGCATCACCCTCTGGTGGGCAGAGCGTCGCCCCCTGGTGGGCGTGCCGGGTGGATCTCGGTCGGGCGCATGCGGGAGTCTGTCTGACTGTCTCTCCCTGTTTCCAGCTTCAGAAAAATGAAAAGAAAAAAAAAATAATAATAATAAAAAAACAAAACAAAAACAAAAACAAAAAACCTGAAGTGAAGGAGAGAACCATGCCACAGCCCAACGTGAGAATGGAACAGCGCAGACGGAGGAAACAGCTTGGTTTCTGTCTGGAGTGGAGTGGGCTAGGGAGTGGTAGGAGCCAAGGCTAAGTAACTTCTGCAGACTGTGGTGGGGGGTTAGATTTCATGCCGAGTGCTGGGGCAACTGTTGGAGCATCTGAGCAAGAACTGGTTTGCGCTTTAGAAAGATCTCTGTGGCTGCTGTGTGAACCATTGTCTGCTGTGGAGGCCGGAGAGGAAGCCAGGAGGAGGTCAGGAGACAATGCCGGTAGCCTGGCAAGAGACATGGTGGTTTGGACTGTGGAGGGTGGGCTGGGGTGAGGGCAAATGGGCAGATTTGGGGTATATTTTGCAGGCAGGACTTGTTTTGTCTTGTTTTGTGTTAGGGCACAGTTGTCAATATATTCATTGGTGAGTGTTATTGTTAATACCGACATGGTCAATCCTCTTCATCATTATCATCACATCATCATCTTTAACTTGTAAACTATATAAACAAAACATTAACTGTGTCAAGGATATAATCTGTGAATTTATTGTAAATCAGAATTATATATGTATTTATTTATGTAACAGATGTGAAATGCTGTGTGAAAAAAAGAGGGAATTCAAACGTGGCTCACAGGTTCTCCAAAGGTGAATGGTGGTGGCAAGCACTGTCGTGAGTAGGAAAAAGGAAAGGAAGTCCGAGGACTGAGCCCAGGGCACACCGACAACTAGAGGTGGTGCAGGTGGAGGAGGTAGCAGAAGAGCCCGAGAAGGAGCAGCCTGGGCGGTAGAGGGAGCACGGAGACAGTGGTCCTTCCAGGAGCCCCGTGCAGCGCGTGTTCCAGGGAGGAGAGGTCTGTGCCCATGGTTTCAGTTGTTGCCGAGAGGGCAAGTCAGGTGGAGGCTGAGAACTGGCCATTGGATTGGGCAAGAAGGTCGTTAGCTACCTCCGCAGTGCCAGTTCCAGCTGAGTGTGCGGACCAAAGCCTGAATGACGCGGGTGAAGAGAGAATGGGACATGAGCAACAATTTTGAGGAATTTTGAGAGAAATTGGAGCAGAGAAATGGGATGGTAGGTAGAGGGCTGGTATCAAGGGAAAGATTTTAAAATGAGATATAGGGAAACCGTGTTCGTGTGTTGATGAGATGGAGAAAAAAGTGTTGATGATATTACAAGACCATCATGCTTAATTTGGCAAGGGATGGAATCCATGTACCTGAGACGGCACAGGACCAGCTAACTGTTCGCATCATCGGAAAGGCAGGGACTGTGACACGCTGGCCAGTTTGGTGACGAGGAAGATGAAGTTGTTCCCTTCTGACCACATCAGATTCTGTTTATTGATTGCTCCTGCATGCCACATGTTCCATTCAGAATTATGAATAATTGTGAAGTGTTACAGTAGGTGATGTCAGGAAAGTAAACAGAAAATTAAGATGGTTAATATATTGGAGGTATTTATAACCGAGTTGATCTGTTTCTTCTTCCAAATTCCATACTAGCTGGGAAAATTGGATTATTTCTGTATTTCATACTCATTCAAAAGTAGTGATGTACTAGATTAAGACAAACTGAATGTGTTTTAAAGAAACAAACACAGGAGAGGCTCTCAAGGGGATAGATGGTGATGTAAGGGGACTGGACTTGGGTGGTAAACACTCAATACTGTATACAGGTGATGTATAATATTATAGAATTGTACCCCTGAAAGTGATATAATTTTATTAACCAATGCCACCCCATTAAGTTCAATAAAAAAGACATAAAAACAGACAAGGCAATGTAATTAAAATACGCAGTTAAGACACATTTTTACCAAAAATGTTGAACTCTAAGAGGGTGCATTCTTAATTAATAAATTTTCTCAATTTGAGAGGCATGAGTAGACCATCATTACAGTGTGAGGAGAAAGCGTGTTGAAGCTTTTGATTATCTAAATCCTTCCTGGGGGTTTTAATGGTGATCTGGTGGTTAAAAACACAGAAAATGGAGCAGATTTCTCAGAGTTTTAAGAGCTCAGGGTCATTATTGTCACTCATCCTTCCAGGTACCGGGTCAACGTTCTGAAGGGTTCAGTGGGAAAGGGAACCTCAGAGAGTGGCACTGGTTTCAGCACAGCCATCATTTCTCAGCTTTCCTGGGCATGGGTGCACCCAGCCTCAGCCCTCAGTGCTCCGAGCTTCGGGGTCAGCAAGGGTTTGTCCCTGGGCGATGGCTAACCAGAGAGGAAGAGGAATGAAGAGGCAGTCTGTGCTTTCTTGTTTCCTCTCGAACAGCAGTTAGCACAGCAATATCGAACTTTTAAATAAAGAGAACTTGCGTGACTATAAAGCTAACTATTGATTGACAGATTTCATGGATGCGTCTTTGTGTTGCAGCAGATCTCTAACCCTGGAGCCACGTGGCCACTCTCAGATGACAAATTCTATTTCTACTCTCGACACACTGCCAACTTTTTACCTTTTTTTTTTTTGGTGCCTGTTTTTATTAAGTTGTTCAGAACATCAGACTATAGTGTGGTATTTTCTGTGCTAAAATGTACTTTTTCTCTGACTCCAAAGTCTCAAAGCTCATGGTATATGCTCCTAAGTTTATCTTTAAGGGAGTCTTTATCTCTCATGAAATGTGATTCCAGTAGCACATTTTATATTGTGTAAGTGCAATTAAAAAAAAGATTCCAACATCTTTTAGTAAGGCCACAAAATCAGTCTAGTGAAATGGTACTAACTTTGCAATAGACTGTCCCACTGGAGCTAAATTTCTGGAGCTCTAGAGAATTTGGTAACTTATTTTGACATTTAAATGTGCTGTTTTGAAAATGCAAATGGGAAACTGCTTAGAGACATAACCTGGGGATCCAAGTCTATGTCTCTTAAATGGAAAAACCAGGGCATGATGTACTTGTTTTTTAATGTGGATCAAAATTTGTCCACAGAGAACGCTGGGATGGGACCAGGATGAGGCAGCGTCACCCAGCAAACCCTGTAGGAAAGTTCTTATCTTTCAATGGCTAGCCCTTGAAAGCAAAGTGCCCGTGAACTGCTATTACTCTGATGTATACTATTGCTCACAGTATTGAACTGATCTTCATCTCTCTTTTAAAAAAATGTAGCACATTACAATAGATTGTGATTTTACTAGGTAGTGATCTCCTCTACCAGTCCAGCCAGATGGGCCCAAGCTGGCCATGCCAGACAGCCTTGGCATAGCACTGAGGGGAGGTCACATTCTCGGGAAAATGAAAATATTAGAATTATTTTATTTCTTTGGACCAGGAAGCCCTAAATGGATCTGCTGCCTTTAAGGTGCTGAGGAGTGCACCTATGGTGGGGACACCAGTGTCACTGACTCGCTTTGTGGTGACTCCTCCATAGGCCAGAGCCATACAGTAGCAGGTGCTGCTATGATACTGGGCTGCCTCCTTTTAACAGGATGGCAGGGTTCTGGAATGGCAGACGCTAGGTGGGGCACTCCAGCACCCTGTGGAAGATAGAATGATTTCTGTGATGAGTGCCAAGGTTAGTGTGCTGTCTTGCCCTTCAGGGGTCTGCACTGACAGTGAATACTGCATGGTGTTCTGACAGATAAGATAGAGACCAATGAGAATACTATTTGTACAACACCAAGAACACAGTCAAGAGCTGGCAAGTGAATTTTCCACAGTTCACCTCTTTGGTGGAAAACCATGGTCCTTCAAGTTTCCAGATCAGTGTTCACAGTTCACCGACTCAGAACCCATGTGTTTGAAGGGGGACCATGTCCCTTGATAAAGCTGTTTCCCCACAGGGAGCTATTGCCATTTGACACGGTAACTTCATACAATGAAGAAAGCAAAAATTCTATCAAAATTTTATCTTTTAGAAAGGACTATTGTTAATCTTATAGAGCATCATTTCAGAAATTTCCAGGAGAGATAAATAGATAAAAGGATAAATTTTAGAAACAAGTTTTTAGAAACGGGGTCATGGTATATTTGCCACTTATTAAGATATTTAATTTTATATGAAATCAGTTTAAGTGTAGAAATAAGGAGAACTGAAGGGATTTCTGATATTTAGAAAATGTCTCTACCATATGAGAGGTGATTTCTTAAAACAGGTAGAAATAAAGATTAAAAATACATTGAGTTTAGAGTCATTTTCAGATTTTATGGCTCAATTTTGAGAGTATTAGTTCACTCTGTACAATAAAAAATAAAATTAACATGCTTACACTTCCTCCTGCCCACCTCTACCACTCTGTTTAGTTAATTATAGTGTTATTTATACATTGTGAAAATTTGTAGCATTTACAGCTTGTTCTATAAGCATAATTTTCACAGTTATATAGTTAGATTTTCTATTTAAATCAATGACATACCCACCACCAGAACTTTTAGCACAACTTTTCTGTATCTGAGTTCTTTATTCTGATTCATCAATTGACTAGTGAGATATCACCATTAAATAACTTTTTTCAAAAAGGGCATAAAATTGCATTCACTGCATTTTTTTCCCTTAAATGAGAAGCGGGGAGGCAGAGAGACAGACTCCCACATGTGCCCCAATAGGATCCACTTGGCAAGCCCCCACCATGGGATGCTCTGCCCATCTGGGGCCATTGCTTCTCTGCTCAGCAACCATACTTTAGCATCTGAGGTGAGGAGGCCATGGAGCCATCCTTAGTGCCTGGGGCCAACTTGCTCTAAAGGAGCCATGGCTGCGGGAGAGGAATAGAGAAAGATAAAAAGAGAGATGGGAGATGGTGAGGGGTAGAGAAGCAGATGGTCGCCTCTCCTGTATACCCTGACTGGGAATCGAACCCGGGACATCCACATGCTGGGCTGACACTCTACTGCTGAACCAGCTGGCCAGGGCCATATTCACTGTATTTTTACATGCTTGAGAATCACTGTATTTTTGAAGACTAGCTTGGCTGGGAATAAAATCCTCCGGTCATCTATTCTTTCCATAAAGCTTTGTCCGCATTGTTTCACTGTGTTGTGGCAACTAATTGTTGTTCTTTTTTATTTTTATTTTTTTCTTTACAGGGACAGAAAGAGAGAGTCAGAGAGAGGGATAGATAGAGACAGACAGACAGGAACGGAGAGAGATGAGAAGCATCAATCATCAGTTTTTCATTGCAACACCTTAGTTGTTCATTGATTGCTTTCTAATGTGTGCCTTGACCACGAGCCTTCAGCAGATGGAGTAACCTCTTGCTTGAGCCAGCGACCTTGGGTCTAAGCTGGTGAGCATTTTTTATTTTGCTCAAGCCAGATGAGCCCACACTCAAGCTGGCGACCTCAGGGTCTCGAACCTGGGTCCTTGGCATCCTAGTCCAATGCTCTATCCACTGTGCCACCACCTGGTCAGGCTAATTGTTGTTCTTAATACAGATTCTTTAGTTATCTCCTGGTTACCAAATTTCCTCCTTAAGTGTTTTTTTTTTTTTCTCCAAGAGTAGTTTGGGTTTTATAGCCTTTGGGTTTTTCTATGTTTGAGTTTAGTTGTAGTATTCTTGAGCCATTCTTTTCCTCAGTGCCAAATCACTTTTTTTCAGTATACACTCTACTTCTTTGATACACCTCTTCATTCATTTCAGAAAAATTTTCAGATATCAAATCTACATATACATGGGTTTTCTTTTTTGTTTGCTCTCTACCTTATCTTCTCTTTGTCACCTTCATGGTCTTTACTATGATTATCTCAAGTCTTTTGTCTACATCTGTGATTAGATTTTCAGCCATGTTTATTCAGCTTATTGTTGTTTCTACTTTAGAATTAATTTTGTGATAGAGTTATTTTAATCCTTGGTTTGTGGTTTTATTATTATTTTTTTGTCTTAGGGTTCTCTTTCATTGCACTCTTGTTATTTTAGTTGGTATTTTGCACCATTATTTCTCCTTTTTAATGTGTTAGGTCCATTCTAGCACTTCTGTAATTTATGTTTCTGGTTTTAGGATTTCTGACATTGAGGTATGTTATTTGGATGTGTTGGTCTTCTATGTGTTGTATACTGAGAGATAATAATTTATCCCATGCTCTCTGCCTTTTTCTTTATAAGATTATTAAAAGGTAGTCAGGCCATATTTGCTTGCACTAATTTTTTTGTAATCAGTTACCAGGACTTAAAATATATATTCCAAGACTCCTAGAGACTTGGCTATTAGCAGTTCCTTTTTTGAGTTTTCTTAGGTCCTAGAATATGCTTCTGCCCTTGGGTCTTTTGAAGCCTTGGTTAGAATGAAAACATCATCATGATCAGATTGCAAAATGATTTAGTCTGGGTTAGAGAGCTCTGTTTGCAGGAATTTCAGAATTCCAAAACTTCATTTATGAATTTCATTTTCAGAGTGTGTGATGGGTAGCATAGTAGATGGAGTAGGATCCTTTTTCATCTTCTATTTTGACCTACAAAAATGGCAGCTGTACCCTGGCCAGATAGCTTAGTTGGTTAGATTAGAACATCGTCCCGATATGTCAAGGTTGCAGGTTCAATCCCTGGACAGGGCACATACAGGAACAGATACATGTTTCTGTCTTTCTCTTTTTCCCTTCTCTTTCTCTAAAATCAAGAAATAAATTTAAAAAGACTTTTTTAAAATGGCGATTGCATGTGAGCCAGCCTAGCAGTTTCTAGGCCATAAAGCCATTTTCTCACCCACACCCAATCACCAAGCCATCAAGTTTAGTATCTGAGGGGCCTGCCAGATGCTACCAGATGCTTGCAAGTGATGCAAGTGAGGGCTAATCACTTTCCTTTGTCCCTGAAAGACAGGCCAACCTGCTTTAGTACCTGTAGAGTAGGCACTACAAGTATAGTTACCTGGCCCACAGTTCAGTGTTCTGCATTAGGGAGCATGAGGCTTTTCCTCCTATATTACAGGGGTAGCTTTAGCCTTCCTTAATTGAGGAGGGTTCCGTCATGATGGTACACCCTGTAGCATATATTACAAGTTCTGTACTACCTGACTTAGAGACCAAACTGACCACTCAACATCTACCCTTGTGGATGCTACCCGCTTTTACATCCTCTATATTTACTATGATTTGCCATCTCTTAACCACCACTAACTCCATTAAAAATTATCAGTCAACCAGAAGTGTCTAGTAGTCCAAGGTAAGGAGGATAAGCTACTTTCTGTTACCTTTGAGGTGTGCCCATAAGTAAAGGGCCAAAATGGAAAATCCAAGAATTCTTTTTCGCATTTACTTAGGACCATCTAATAATGATTTATGAACATCTATGTTTAGGTTTGAAATTCCATTATCGATTTCATTTGTTACTGATTTTTTAGAATGAAAAAACTCAAATTTGAATATGGGCAGAATCATTGATCAGTCTATCAGAAAAACTTCTCAACTGACTCAGAGAAAGTTACTGTGAGAGTGCATTATTCCCTGAGCCTGGAGTGGGTGATGCCGTTACCAACAACCTCACAGTGACTTCTGGCCACGTGCCTTTTCCTGGGGAAAAAACCCCGTAATTCTTCTGTCTTAATTATATATAGGTCAGCTGGTTACTTTTCCGTTGAGTTTTGTAAAGTATTTTGCTTTCTAAAAATTATAAATTATACCCATTCTCCCAGTTTTTCTGGGGCTTTTTGAGATCTCAGTGGAACTTCCCACCTCCTTTAGTTTCCTTTCAGTGTGTTATATACTTAAATTATCTTCAGCACAATTTATAATTTTGTTATAATGATGCTTGATAGCATAACTTTGCGTAGAAATAATAATGTGTCCAAGAACTTAAAATAGTCTAACTCAATAATTCATATACTTGGCTGCCTGGAAAAAACGCAGTAATATCAATAAATTTTTAAATTATTTTTTGTTGGGATTAGCATTAGGATTAGTTGTATGAAACACAAAATAAAAATGTATATTTATTTTAAATAATCAAAGAAAACTCTTCTACTTGATATAGTGTGTAATGAGAAAGTTTTTAGTTTATTTTTTCTATATATTGCCAATAGTAGTATATAATATGGAGAAAGATTCCTACATTTTAGTAAACATGAATTCACTAGAATGCATCTTTATTTTCAGATGAAAAATAAATTTTTTCATATTATTTTATATAATTGTTTTGTTCTGATAAGCCTATATATTCAAGAATTAGAATACTTTTCTCTCTTCTAAATAGTATAACAAATTTATGAGTGGTCAGAAATTTATTGTTGGTTTTCCAGTTCTCTAAGAAAAATCACAAATCACTATAAGAAAAATATTTAAAACCTGTGTTTAAAAGCAAATTTAATTTGTGTTTTGATTCTTCATTTGCAAGTAGAGGATGAGAATGTTAAATCTCACTAGAAAAGAACTTCTGAAACATAGTGCAGTGTGCATGCCTGGAGAAATGAATGCTATAGCTTTAAGATAAGGTAGTCTGGTGATTCATTTCATGAAAAAAGATCGATTGGGAGCAGGCTCCTACTGTTAGCTTTTTTGAAGATGGATTCTCACGCCGAAAATAACACAACATATTCTAGATAACAGCAGTTTTTTCCCCTGAAATCCACCAAAACTGAAGAAAAATCCAAGTGACTGTTCTTAGCAGCTGTGTGGCCTGGAGTTCACTGGGGAAGCTGGCTTCCTGCAGTCCCTATTCATCACCTGCTTCAAAGACAGCCTGGCTGGCTATAGTTTGCAGGCCAGGTAGGGTGCCATTGTGCACAGTCTGGGAGGATTAGTATCAAAGCTGCGGCAACCAGGCCCTTGGTCTCCGGCTGCCATTCAGTCTTGCAGGGAGAGGCTAAGACTGGCCAAGGTCACAGTCTCCAGTGTGGAGTGGACTGGGAAAGGATCCTGAGAATAGAATGCTTTTTATGAAATCATGGCGCAAGCTTGCAGCACAGCAGGTGCCCTTCTGGAACACATAACATCTGTTTATGTTGGTATACCGTAGCTGACAACGAGATAATAGAGCTTTGAAATTTATCATTTTATTTTTAAAAAGACAACTGTATATACAATAATCCAGATGCGTATTTAGCTTCGATCTTTTATTTGAAAATCATAAAGCAAACTGACTGATTTAATTGCTGCTTGTACGTGTATATGTTTAAGCAAAAAGCGAAAGCGTAGTGACTATTAACCATTTATAACCATTGCTGATCAGCTATACCTGAATTCTTGGGGAGGAAATACCTAACATTCAACATAAAATTTTTTTTAAATGTTCAGGCATTTGTGTCAACAGATTGCAGAAGGATTTACTGAATATGCCCAATAGTCTTGAATATCAGAAGCTTTGGATAACCCCCTCCCCACCCCACTCCACCCCCACCGCCACCACCGTAAATGAGAGTATTCAAGGGTGAGGTAATAATGACGCAAAAATAAAATTTTCAACTTGGACAAATTAGAGAAAAATTAAGCTGTCCATGAGTTGTCATGACGACAAGGATGTTCTGTTGATGAACTGTCCTCCTCATTGTCCAATCAGATAGTAGAGCTGAAGCTGGAGCATGAACAGGAGAAGACGCACCTATTACAGCAGCATAACGCAGAGAAGGATAGCCTAGTCCGAGACCATGAACGGGAAATTGAAAACCTGGAAAAACAGCTTCGCGCTGCCAATATGGAGCACGAAAATCAAATTCAAGAGTTCAAGAAACGAGATTCACAGGTAATTATCAATAATATTTAATAGAACGGGTATCCTTTTAAAAAGTCATCAGCGTTTAATGTTTTCTTATTATTCTTGTTGATGCACGCTGTTTGATCATTTGCAAAACTGACATATAGATGTGGGGTTTTTTTTGTTTTCTTCCCTCCATTCCCCCCCCCCCCCTCATTTTAGGGATGAATAAGGCTTTAACTACAGAAACCACAGGTAGCCAGATTAAAAATCCCATGGTGCGCTATAACTTGGCCCCTTTTTTATAATCTTGTCTCAGTTCCTTTCATGATGGTTTTTTTTAAAGGTATCTGCCCCTTACCCCTCCCCTCAGCCTTAGCAAATCCTTATGAAATATATCAGCCTCATTCCTTGTTTTTTGTTTTAATCTCTGTAGGTAATCAAGCAGCTGTTTTAATATTTGCTTTTGCTTCCTAGTGATGCTTTTTGTTTCATTAGACTCTATATTTGGTTAGATCACTCAGATGGTAATTGATAAAAATGACTACAGTGAAGGCTATTTCCCGTCAGGACTGGTGCTTTTTCCTACATGCTCATACACATGCCTCCTAGCCTCCATCTCTGTAGTCCCTGTTGGAAGCCATTTGCCAGAATAACCCCCAGCTGTGGTAGCATTTGACTCTTCAAACTTATGGATGAAATGTGCACTGTCAGCATGGAAAATTATCTTTATAAATTTCAGATGAAAAAAATCTTATTGAGCGTCTATCTTTGTAGTATAATACATTCTTTAGGGTATGCAGGGTGGGGCACAAGTAGGTATACGGTTGTTCGTATGGAAAATATTGTAATAATTAATACATAATAATATAAGAATAAACACTGTGTTTCGCATACTTAAAACTGTAAAGCTATTTTGCCCCACCCTGGATATAATTAAAGGCCTTTAGTGTATCCTCTTGAGGAGATTGCTGTAAAATTTTATTAAAGAAAAATTGAAGAGCAGATGATAACAATAGAAAGATCATTTTCTTTTCTAATAAAGCCATATAGTGTATTAGGTTTAAATAACTCTTTTTCCATTGAAACCTAACCATATTTCCCATACCACACATAAGCTTCTTCCTAGTTATACTTCCTCCTAAATAATATAATTTTTAAACAACAAAATAAATATTCTATTTGTTTTAATATGTGTTTAAACAATTTTGTAATTATCTAAACATGAAAATGCTACTGATTAAATAGATGTTAATTTCTTGAGTGGAAAGTGGAAGGCGGTAAAGCAAAGCATGGGAGTTCTTGCTTATTTTTCATTTGACCTTGAGTCGTTTACTTTTGGATAATGACTGAGCAATATAGATATACTCAGCACAGGGGGTTTTTTTGGGAGGGGGGGTTGGTCAATAATATGCATTTATAGGAAATTTTTTTCTATTTGTTTTATGAATTTTGCTGACTAAGAACATAGTTATTGTAGTAGCCATAGTAATAGAATAGGTGATTCCTATTAAATCAATGTGTCTTGTAGTTTTGCCACCAGTCTCATTAGAGTTTTTATAAAATCTGTGCTGATATTTTTATTGTTAGTCATACAGTTTATTAAGCATATTTTTAAACTTAATTTCTCTTTCAAAGATGATGCTAAGTGTACCATTGTCTTCTATGGTGTGATGAGTGTGAGTCAGTGTAGTGTCTGTTTACCTAGTAGAATTGAATAATTGATACAATAACATCCATTAATTTATATAACTGACTGCTATGTTGGTGCTGTTGTGGAAAGCCAACACAAGTGGAGGCCAAATTTGAAAGGAAATGTGTGACTTAGGGATATGTTGTATCTGCCATGTATAGGGTGCGGTTCATTCATCCAATGATAACAAAAGGGAAATTTTAGAATTTTGGGGTATAATTAAGCCACAGGAAAGTATAATAAAGTTGAAATGGAATGTTTTCTAGTTGAAATACTGAGTATGAGAATCATATGACTTTTTCAAATGCTATGGAAAGTATTATATTTCTCATATTTTGAGTCTTTCTTGGAACAATTGAGATGGGAATGCTAGTAAGCAGTGGAAACAGGCATTCTTGATCAAAATGTAAATGATTTTCTGTATAAGCTATATACTTAGTTAATTTTAGAGAATATTTTTTATGAACTTTATCAATAAGTTATATTAAAAAAAATTATGTTTACCAAAATGGTAATACTTTGTATTTATTTTTGGTTATTCATTAAGGATATTATTTCAAAGTTTTCTTTAGGTAAGTCCTAAATTTTCCAAATAATGCTTTTCATGATTGTGCTCTAAATAAAAGAATGTGTAATGCCTTTGAAGTCCTGGATCCCATTTACAGATTTCAAAATAACAAAGTGAGCATGTACTTTTTAAAATAGATCTTTAAAAAAAAAAAATCACTGTTTTGTGATTTGGTGCAGAACCATCACAAGTGTCTTAAATATTGGACTATTTTTTTTTTTTTTTTTTTTTTTTTTTTTTTTTTATTTTGGTTCCAGAGTGATTTGATTTTCGGTTCATGTTTGGCTGCTTTCGTTTAGCAATGGAGGCCATTTTGTAGAAAGGACTAGTTGAAATACTCAACCAAAGAGGACCAGTGACAAAGCTGTTGGGAATACTATGGCTTTGTTTGCTGCTTTTCTTCCATCAAATACTTGAATGTATACAATATACTAAAAATTGTATACTAAATTTACAATATACTTTTGGCCTTTCTAAATCTGTAATATTTTGCATATTGATAACAAAATAAAATAGTTTTTATAAAGTATAGTTACTTACCATAAGGTGAATCATATATCAAGTAGGAAGTCATTTCTGGTGATTTTACTGTCTAATTATCTTAGGTTAGTTATTAATCAAGTAATTTTTGTTTTATAAAGAAATGATAAGATATAATAATGCAACTAAAGGCAATTAACCATTTCCCTCATTTTATTTGGTGCATTTAGCTAATTATTCTATGCATATATTATATTTCTGTCATCATACCTTGATTTTCAATGGTAGGACATTTTATGCTGTGATTTGCTGAAATGCACATTAAATTTATCACCCTCATATAAGATGTTTAGACAGGTATCTACTTAAAGTAATGTTTAAGAAAAAGCATCCAGATCAGTAGATATCAAGACATACAGAAATTCATAATATCTGTTGTAAGATATTTCTCATTTGCCAGATCCCTGTTATTGAAATTATTTTGAAGAAGACTTGACTTGGAAGGGGGGTGAAAACACAATATAGCGTTTCAAGATGTGTTGTAGAATTGAGCACCTGAAACCTGTATAATTATGTTAAACAGTGTTATCCCAATAAAATTAATTAAAAAAATTTGATCCAATCATGTTTTTTAATATGATGAGAATTTATATTTTCATTATGAGTATTCAAGGAAAACTTATTTCTAACCTGATAGTTCTGCATGTAATTCTTGTTTTCCTATTGAGCTGCAAATGTAGTAAAACAATTTCTATAATGTGCCCCTTTGAATTAGAAGAAAAATAGAACATAGGTTCCTTGACCTCTTAGTTGTTCTTTTAGGACCCTGAACCACTTAGAGATTGTTTGATATTTGATGTTTGTTGTTGAAGTGAGTGGCATGTATGAGATGCTAGAGAGAACCTTTGTGACCCGCTGCAGAGGTGGTGTCACCATCTCAGGACAGCTGTCTTTGTGACCTGTTGAGTACAGACAAATTGAGGAGTCAGGGCGACCACAGCAGCCACCGTGAATCACCATCAGAATGATACAAATTAGATAAAGTAGACATGAAGGTTATCAGTGATACCTGAAAACGTATTAAACATGGAATTTGTATATAGTAAAACAGATCTTGCCTAATCTTGGCATCTAATGCCTTTATTGATTCCCTAAATTGAGAATTATGATTCTAATATGAACAATTTTTACATAATAGGTGAAAGGTCATCTTGATTTTGCCATATTGATTCATAGAAAGAGGATGAACCTATCACTGAGTCTAAAATGTTGGGATTTTCAGAAATCCTTTTTGTCCCGTCTTCCATTTACCAAAAAGTTTTCCAAAAGGATATATGTGGTGAAACAATTTTACTTTTTGAAATTATACTCAGTCAATGACATTATTTTTCATGAATTTGAGGATCTGGCCATAAGATTAAAATCTCCATGATAAGCTGAGTGTGAATGCAAGCAGTGGATTCTCTAGCTGTCATTCTTCAAAGATCACCTGAGGATAATTTAACAATATCTCTGTCCAGAACATTGTTGTTCAACCTCTACATGATCTTTGGGCTCCTGGGGGGTGAGGGGAAGCATTTTTCTATTGAAAACACTTGGTTTTAATTTCTTTTTATGCCAACTACTTTCAAAAAGGGTTTGAGAGGCAACATTTTATAATAAATAGATGCTTAAATTAAACAGGTAAAATATAACTGAATGTAATAATTTAGCAATAAATGATGTTAATACCATCAGAAAATCCATACTTAAAAAATGCTTCAGTTAAGTACAAGTTTTAGCTCTGAGCTTGCCTAGAAGCCATAGCGAAGAGGGAAAGTTGGTGAATTATGTAATTCTAATTATCTAATGAAAAAAATCATACCAATTCATGTTTTATTTTCTCCAGCTCTCAACTGTGAGAAACTTTTCACATGGGACTTAATAAAAGGGCACTGACCAATATAACTGATCATATTCTCTACATTTTAAAACATTACAAATAAAATCTGGTGGGAAAAACTTAGGTTCTTTAATTACTTTCATGAAATATAATTAGCAGGTTTTATTTTAATATGCCAACCTTTTTATTTTAGTTTATTGAGAATTCGGTTCTTAACATCAAAAAACAAACTCTCTCTGTCTCTCTCTCCTTTCTGTCCCTCTCTCTCTCCTCTCTAAAAATGAATAAAAAAAAAACAAAAAAAACCACAGATACTTTGAGAGATTCAATTTTGTAGATACTATAAATTAGAAAGATGCATATTTTAAGTCATTAGCCTAACAAATTCTAGTACTGTTATTATACAGTATGTTGGTTCCAAAAACCTTTACAAAATGTCTTAAGGAAGTAAAATTAGGAACATGGCTGAGATAGGAAATAGTTTTAAAGTTAATGCCTTGGTGTTAATTTCCAAGTATGTTAGTGCTCTCTCTTTCTCTCATATCTGATTATCCTGTCCTCTGAATTGATACTATGTAAAACCATAGGAAATAATAAAATCAAGTGGTAATTTGGTTCAGGAGTATGGAATATTTGTACCTGTACTAAAATGGTTCCCATTCTACTTACATAACCAAAATAGTATTTCCTCATCAATATTTATTCACCAATATCATTTGTTTAGTTTTGTGGTAGTAAATTTTTTTATTTCTTTGGGTCAAACTGGACTGATTGCTTAGATAAAGCAAACTGTGTAATCTATATCCCCAACCCCAACATGATGAGGCTGTTGCTGTTAACATAACCTTGCTTGTGCTCCCTTCTCTCCCTAGTAACATACAGTCACATCAGAGTGGTTGTCTGGACTTCCAGCTGTGTACACACCACACTTTGATATTCATCCCTTGATAGCCTGAGTTATTTGTAGTAAAGGGAAGAGGAATGGAATTAAGTGGGTTTTGCATCAATGTACATAATGGTTTAATTTTTTATTGTATTTATTGGGGTGACATTGGTTAATAAAACCATACAGCTTTCAAGTGTCCAACTCTATAACACATCACCTGCATACTTTTGTTTACCACCCAATGTCAAGTCTCCTTCCATTACCGGTTATCACCCCTTTACTCTCTTCTCCCTCCCCTCACCCTTTTTCTCTCTGGTAACCACCATACCGTTGTTTGTGTCTATGAGTTTTTTTTTAATCCCTTCACCTTTTTCATATATGTTTAACATCAGACATTAGAAGAGTAGGTGGGAAAATGTTTTGAAAAATGTACTTTATCATTTCAGAAATAATGGACTTGTGGTAATACTACATTATAATTTTTAATTTATTTCCTTTAGATGGAGATTCATAGCATTACCTGAGTGTATAGTATTATGATAGCCCAATAACCTTCTCTGTGCATTTAAAGTATAAATAGTGGTTTTCCTAACTAAGCTGCTTTTAAAAGCCTGTGAGGAAATATTGTTTTCATGACATCAAAACCAATAGGTAATACAGAATTTTCCAAACAGGACCAAAGTCCTCCTATTTTGACATAGGTAGGTACATTGATGGGAAGATCTCATTTAATTAGTATCCAGTGTGGTATGTCTGACATTATTACATATGAATTTAATAATACATATTGTACTTATATATTATTATATGTATTACTATATATAAGAATACTATTTCTTAGGTATATAATCAGAAAATATAGGCTGATGTCCTTTTAGGAGAAGTTTACATTCTTCTAGGTCACCAGTTTTCTTTATCTATTACAATTCTAAAATTCTATAATTATTTTCAACTTATAAGCACAAAGTAGTATATATACCTATAATTAAACTATTATAAATAATTCAACTTGGTCCTCTTTGTGGAGAAAATTATATTAAGTTTAAAAAACAAAAAACAGACTGTCAGCCAAAGAAATTGATTTCTCTAAGAACGACCTATTTGTAGAAGTAATATACAGTGTAGCTTTAGTCCTGTATATTTAGCATATTTTTTAAATGTGGCAGTTACCATAGAAACCACATTCTATGGCATGTGGTCCACTTTCAGATAAAGAATATTCTTTCAGAAGACAAACCTTCCAAATGACATATAAAATATTCACTTTGAATTAGCAACCTTGTGTCAATTAATAATGATTGCCTTAAAAATCCATCTTTTGTTCTCATTATACTTAATAGGATTTTTAGAAATATTAATATTGCTCTTGAAAAAGTAATAATTCAATGCTGGAAATATTTAAAATAGAGGTTATAATGTAACTGCAGTGGTGAAAACTGGGGAGATTGCTGGGAAGCACAAGTCTGTGTTCATAGTATATTCCCCCAGACAAGAAGCTTTTAGGCATAGCAAGTGTCTAAGCATCCAGCAATAGTATCGTCAAATTAAGCAATCTAAAGAGATGAGCATATCCCATTATTTTCAATTTGCAGATAAAGAACCTGTGGTTCAAGGACATTATCTTGCCCAAGGTCACAGAACTAGCAAGCTAGGGCTTTTTAATTTTGATTCAGTGCTCTTTATCTACAGCTTCTCTCAAAAAGCTAAAATCTTTTCTGACGTAGCCTTGGCAGAAAAAGGAAAGGGCTGTATGTGCATCTCTGCCTAGCACGGGAGCAGAGCAAACACTGGTGCTCTTTGTTCGCCACGCTGAGGTTCTTGTGGCAATTTGCATTTCTTTCAGTGATTTGCCATCCTGGATGTTGCTGCAAAGTCACAATGGAATCAGGCTGCTTGAGTTCAAGTTTTAGTAAGCATTACCTCCCAGAACCACACACAGTTTTTACTTTGTGTGTTTAATGGCGGCAGCAGAAGCAACAACGAAAATACATATATTATTATGCTTCCCATGTGCCAAGCTCTCCGCTAAGTCCTCCACATTACATTACCCCATCAAGTCCTTCCAATACCCTGTGAGGATTGTATTTCCTGTTTGGAAACTCTGTTTTGACCTTATAACATGGGTCAGAAGTTGACCATCTGTATTGCCAATTTATTGATAAAAAAAGTTTCAGAAAGCAGAAGAAAACTGCCCAAGATTTACATAACTAGTAGTTAATGTAGCTGAGACTCAGGGCGAAGGCCCGTAACCCATATGCTTGTTTATGAGCCTGTTATCCTGAATTTCATTTATTCTGCATAAAGTCCATTACATTTTCAATTTGAGGTTGTTCATACATTGCTAGATTTAAAGTATTGATACCCATAACTCAGACTATGTAAATCCAAATCAGTTTTTTGCCAGTAGTTTGAATATTTCTCCAAAGCCACAAGCCATGGCTACGTCTCTATTCTGACAGAAATTAAATTCAAGAGATATGTATTTCTTAATATTTACTTGGAATAGAAATCTTTCCCACAAATTTCAGAATTTGTAGAATGGAAAAATCTATATATTTTTGAAATGGGTTCAATTTAGGTTTTCACATTATTACTGAAATAAGAAGCTATGTTCAGAGTAAGAATCTAGTAAGCTTTTAGGTCAGTGGGCCTACCAGTCCATATAAGAATTGCTTAGGAATTTGCATTTAGCACTGGTGAATATGGTTTGGTGTGAATGGTTTATTATTCATGAATGATTGCTATATTCACATATTAATTTGGAATATTATATTACATATGATCCATTCATTTTATGAGATGAATCTTTAAATCTCAAAGACTTCAATGTTGGTATTTTTTCCCTAAAGGAACCCTTGTATTTGGTCCTATTGCATGACAACAGCTAGTCAAACCTTTTAGAAGTGAGGTCAGGTAAGTCCAAACATGGAAACTTTCTGGATAGAAATACAAGGAATAACTAGAAAATCTGTTTGTTTTAGAGTCCCTCCCCCAATAAAAACAATTTATGTTGATGTAATTTTGGCTTAATTCTAGAGTTATTTTAGTCAAAATGAAAAGTTTGTGAGTGAATTTATTTTTTGTATAGAATACCCCAGAGACAAATCATTATTCCACATGCCGAATGTCAGTCCCGTCGACCTAAGGAAGAATCCTTGCAGTTATTTTTGGCATCTTGCTCTTGCTTCTCTTCACCCCGGCCTCAGTATAATTACCAAGAACGTTGGCAGAAATGATCTTTGAGGAAACACTGGGTGAATAACTCTTCTTCCTTGATGTCTTCGAAAAGTCATTTTTGGCTTTCTCCAAGAGACGGCCCCGATGTCTTTATTTCTATATTTGAGGTAATTTTTTGTGGCAGAGAGGTTGAAGCCAGAGTACAAGCAGTGATTGGCAAAATGATGATATCATCTAATGTTCAAAGGGCTGGCAAATTGAAGCTTATTAAACTGTCATTTTGTCTTCTATTCAGGACTAATTGGAATCATGCCTGGTTGTATGATACGAAAGATATTTAACACCTGAGCATTTTTCATGAGAAAAAAATGACAGAAATTGATGTCAGAGAGATCTTAAACTCCTGTTTGAGGAGGCAAGCAAGGCATTACATGAAAATAATAGACTGTATTACATGAAAATAATAGTCTATTTTCAAACTACTTAATATTTGTGTGTTGTCATTGGGAGGAAACTTTTCAGTAATAAAAACTGGCCTAATTGATACCTAAAGCATTGAAATTGGTGGATTAATGTGAAACTTGAGTTAATGTTTTTTAGTTAAGACAAATGTTAAAATTCAGTGAAAATTACTTTTCTTTGCTTGTTTTAACACTTATTTTAAATTGTTACCTAAGCTTTCAAGTACTTTTGGATATATGTATGCGGTGAGGTTGGGGAAAGATCACATGAAATCCGAGAGTAACAACACACGGTTAGACTTGCAGAATTTGAAAATGTGTTCTTTTTCCGGTTCATTTTGATTTGTTGTGTTTAGGTACGACGTGAGGCCTGAACTTGCTTGTTCTATTTGAAGGTGAGTTTATGAATTAATTCCTTAGAGAAGGAAGATTGCTACATACAGAATGTGACCTGAATCTGGGTCTCATTCCTTGTTAGTGGGAGGCTTTGCAATGCAGCATTAGTCTGGAGGTGTGTGTGTGCATGCATGTGTGTGCATGTGCACTGGCACGTGCATGTGTGTGCATGTCCCACGGATACTGTAGCTCTATGGTACAGAGGAGCTTTCAGTGAACATGTAACCAGTGGTCTAGCCAGGCATAGCATCTGAAAACAAGGGCATTTTCCAGTAGAAGTACTTGAGAGTTGCTGGTCTTTAAAAAGGTTAAAATTAAACTGGTGATTCATTCATCTTAAGTTTGCTCTTTAAGTCAGTATTTATTAATGAAATAAACCCCAGATCCCTAGGGTCAAGTGGAACCTTATTTATTTTGTTATTTGCAAAGATGTAATTTTAATGTACAAAATGCATGTGTTCACCAAATGTTCCCTGCAAACATTTTTGTAATGTAAATGTTATCCTCACTTGTTGGGCAAATTTTATAATGGCTCCAGATAAAATGATGTTGGCATGTGCAGCAAGAGAAGTGGAGTGTGAGGGCTGAAAACTTTTTGTTCTTCAATTATTCAAAAATTACTGCCAAAGCTGTCTCAGACAAAAGCCATGAGTTCGGGAGGTACAGTGTGTTCCCGCTCACTATTAAAGTCAGCCCCAATGTGCAGATGCTGGTTCAGCCCTTGGGAGACAGGAAGAGTGCACCATGTACTTCTGCCTCTCTGGCCATTCCTAGTGCCATGCCGTAAGCACCCCACTCTAGTGCTATAAAGTTGGTATTTCTTACAAAATAACCATCCAGTTGTGAAAAATTGATTTCATGATGTTCTCTTGAAAATCATAATATTGTTAACTATTCTGATTGCTCTTTGAAATCTCATTGTTCCATATTGATACTGACAAAACGGAACTCTGTGACTTGAAAATTTTTTTAATTGTGACTCTTCAAATAATATATAAATCAAATTTATTTCCACATAAGTTTTCCTATCTATAAAACTTAGGCAGATTCACATATGTGGAATTTCCTATGACATACACTTTAATTCAGTGTGATTGATTTATTTCATTAAGACTTCCGAGTGCTGTGTGGTGCCAGGCCCCGGGCTGGGTACACTGTGAGGAGGTGCTTTTCACATCCTGATGTGGCCCCAGCGTTGTGCAGGGTGAGGCCTCTGTAATCTAAGGGGGTTTCAGCTCTAAGGGAACTTCCTCTTGAGTTGAGGGAGGACAGATGATAGCACACAGAAAACCAATGAACAAGGAGACATGACGCAGCAGTTACTGGTGGGTGTGGAGTTAACGTGGCGAGAGAGGACACAGTGACCGACGTTTGCGCTCTTTGACCGCCAGAGAAGGCCTCTCAGAGGAGCGCTGTCCAAGCTGAGGTGTGTGACGGGAAGCCAGCCAGACTGGGGGAACGCGGGTGCGGAAGCCCTGTCGGACAGTGACCTTGGTGCATGAGAGGAATGAAGAAAGGGGCCTGTGCTGCGCGGGCGTGGCAGGTGCAGGGCAGGGAGGGCCTTGGAGGGGTTTGTGTTTTATTTTAAACATAATCAAAAGACAGGGGCTTTTAAGCAGTAAAGTGTATGATCTGACTCACGTTTAAAGGCCACTCTGGCTGTTGCACACAGTCCTCGGTGTCTGTATAGCATCCGTATTTGAATCAATGGGCCTTGTGGCTGGGTTAGGTGTGGGGAGTGAGGGAAAGAAGAATTCTTTAGAGTTCTTGTTTAAGCAGCTCGATGGATGGTGGTGTTTGATAGGAGGATGATTAGGAGGGAATAAATGCAAAAGCAAGAGTGCTGTTGTTGCCAAGCTGAGTCTGAGCTGCATCTTACGCATCCAGATGGAGCTGTGTCAGACAGGGATCTGGGAACGCAGGTTGGGATTCCAGAAGTGTGCATTTGGACATCATTGGCGCATAGGTTGTAATTAAAGTATGGACCTGGATGCAATGACCAGTTTTTTTGTCAAATATGAAGACAGAGATGCTGGTTCATGGTCAGTTTGTGCTACTTCCTGGCTCTGTAAACCTGAGTTTCCTACTTTATACCTCCAATCATCATTTCCCACATCTGTAATAGTCATTCATCTGTTTATGTCATCTGTTGAGCTACTATGTGCCAGACACTATACTAGACCTTGGAATATTAAAAAAGAAACATCCTACCCTCCAGCTCATAGGCTGTCTGGAAATAGGCACTGTGCATCTGTCATAAAAGGGTGATGTGATTCAAATCAATAGATAGGAGGACTGAACCCTTCCTTTAACACAGGCAGAGAGGGTGCATCTTATCACACATCAAAGGCTGCAGAGAATAGCAGACATAGTAACACTCATGGTCAGAAGGACAGCTCTCCTGATCCTCAAGTCCCCATAAAGGCACCTTTCTGCTGATTAGGCCACCTGACTGGTGTGATGATTTACTGAGGCTTTTTAAGTTACTTTCTTCAGCATTCTGTGGGGATGTGGGAGATTGATACCCTCCCTTCCCCTTTCTACTGTCTGGAAACCCATGGAAATGGGCAGTTCTATTCCATGGCCCTCCAGAGTTACAGACCTATATCTAGCAAAGTGCAATAAAATAATAAAGGTGCTTTGATTCCAGGTGAAGATCTGGCAGCCATGTGGTATGGGGACATAGGGTCTGGGGAGATGATCAGAAAAAGTTGCACTGAAAGAGCTATTATATGCATTGAGTTTTAAAAATGAGTAGAAAGTTATATGCAGATTAGAATAGGAAAAACATTCTAAATAGGAGTAGCATGATCAATGCCTGGAGAACACTTTGTACGATGTTGAGAAGTCTGTGCTTCCCCTTGGACGTGGTCTCCTGTGTGGGCTGTGTACTCTCCATCGATGCTGCCATTTCTGTCCTTTTCATTTCTCTACCTCAGCATCCTCTTGTGACCCTTAGTGCCCCTTCCGGTAATTATTTGAAATGGTGATCTCCTAAGTAGCGTCCATTAGGATATAGGAAGAATAAAACCCCAGAACTTCTATTTTTGTGTATTTGTCTTTAATCTTTTAAAAATACCTGTGTATGCTAATTTTATAATTTACATAGTACATTAATATGCTAGTGTTATAGATTTCGACATACATACATACACTGGGTTGCATGCCCCAATTTTTTATGATAGGAGTGTCTAGTTAAAGCATTTAGAGATCATAACTATAGACAGAAGTCACTGAAGGAATTTTAAGCAAAGGAGGAACACTTGGAAGGCAGTGAGGTTTGAGGCTGAGTGACTGGTGAGGAGTCATCCTAGTGAGAGGTGAAGAGAGGCTGAGCCCTGGCACTGATAGCGAGAAGGGCTGGAGTGACAGGGAGGGAGAGGAGACTCGGAGTCGTGGTTTGATGTGCCACAGGAAATTTAGGTGTTCATGTCACTTAGGCCAGTTGCAATACAGGGCTAAGTTCAAAAGACAGATCTCCTTTGGAAATAACAATTTAAGAGTCACCTGGATGGACGGTGATGGATATCAACAGGGAATGGGAGACCTCTTAAGGAGGGGACTGGAATGAGAATAGACAACACTCTTTGCCTAAAGGAAGATGGAGGAAATAGAACTGGACAAGGAGACAGAGAAAATGGGTCAAGAATGAGTAGAAAGGGAACTAAGAGGAAGTGGTTTTCGGGAGCCAGGGAGGAAAGAAGCAACAAGAATACCTAACTCCTAGCTTGCGGTGAGAAATTGAAATGGGAAAATACTTTTGAATAATCCCATAAGTGTGAGTTTATTTATTGTAATATGTGAACTGTGGCCATGCTACATAAACAGGCCACTGCACCAAAGAACAAAGGTCCGCAACTAGCTCAGACTTTATGATCGGGTGCCTGTTTCAGAGATGGGAAATGTGAGCCCAGTTGAATGAGGCAACTTGGACACTTTAGTGGAAGAATCAGGCATGGTGTGCAGGCAACACTACACCGGGCTTCCTTAGTGATGTGGCAGCATCAACTACACACCCAGCCCAGTGTCTCGGGGCCCACTGCCACTCCTGGAAGCAGTGAGGTTCAAGTCCCCCGAGATCGTTGCTGGGGTGCCAACAAAGTTTTCATAGCTCACCTAGAGAAGCAGCGATCCATTGTCAGGGTCACCAAGGAGGCAAATAGCACCAGGTTTTGCCTGGGCCTGTATAAGAGCCCAGGGTGTGAGGGTCTGAGATCAGCCCAGCATCAGCCAACAGGAGATCAGGAGACCCCGGGCTGCTCTGAAGCTCCCCTCAGATGCCCAGGGTCCTCAGACGGAGCCACAGGGCTGTGAGAAAGCCCCTGCCGCCACAGTAGTCTGTGGCCGTGCCTGGGATCTACTGGTCACATTGCTTGGAGTAGCTCTATGTGGAAATTCTCTGGGCTAACATTCTCTCTCACTTTCCCTTTACTTATGCCTGCATTTAAATTTCAAAGTAAACATATACAATCAAATGAATTCTGGAATAGTTAATTCATGAACACTTTTAAAATTTAAATGATTGAAGATGTATGATAAGAACAAATGATTTTATTTTAAGTGAGAGGAGGGGAGATAGAGAGACAGATTCCTGCATGTGCCCCGACCAGGATCCACCTGGCAACCCCCATCTGGGGCAAATACTCTGCCATCTGGGGCCGATGCTTACAACCAGGCTGTTTTAGCCCCTGAGGCTGAGGCTTGACAGAACCATCCTCAGCGCCTGGGGATCAGTGCCTGGGGACTGATTCATGCTCAAATTAGTTGAGCCAAGGATGTGGGAGGGGAAGAGAGAGAGAAAGAGAGAGAGAAGGGGGAAGGGAAGAGAAGCAGATGGTCGCTTCTCCTTTGTGCCCTGACTGGTCTGGAATTGAACTCAGGACATCCACATGCCAGGTCGATGCTCTGCCACTGAGCCAACCTGTCAGGGCCAAACAAATGATTTCTTTTAAGATGAAACTATCTTCAAAGGTACCTTCATATATCTCTTTGTTCATTCTTCACTTGTTGTATGCCTTCGTGTAGCAGTCACAGTGCTAAGAGGAGGTGTAAAAAATGCAGGACAAAGTCCTCCTGTGGAAGAGTTCACCATCTTGCCAGGGCATTTAGCAAGTATACTGACTGAGCATTACAAATGAGAGCATTGCTGTTACCTGGTCATTGACTCTGTGTCCTTAGTCAGAGGGCTGTGGGAGCCTCAGGGAACCAGGGGTGTCCTTCCAGGAGGGAGGATCTGAACAATGTAGAAGTAGAGAGGAAAATAACTGTCCTAGCCATCATATTGTGAAATGGATTCTAATTAAATTGCTGTCATCGAGCTGAAACCCATTACACTGGAGAATTGGGAGTTTTGATGAATGGAGAGAGCGCAAAGGAGTAGGAAGAAGAATACTGCAGGAAGGTAACTTTCTGGCGTGATGCCAGAGGGGAGTTGTATTCAAACAGCTTGGACATCTGGAGGTGGGGAGGGGGGCAAGAACAAGATTTAGGAAGTGCAGACAGGGGATAGGGAATGCTTAAGGCAACCTTCACCTTTGAAACTGTGCCTTAGGGTTAGTAATGCCCAAACTGTAGCCACCTAGTTACATGAGGAAATAGCTCCTTCCTTAGGAAGATAAACCCCAAGATGCCCCTGTCCTCATAGAAAGCCTGAGGACTGGTGAGAGGATGGTAGTTCAGCTTCTTTAAAGTAAGCTTGTCGGTCACCCGCCTACCGCCTATGAGGTCTGATTTCTCTGGGTTGGAGGGCCTTGTTTACTCCTCCCCACTGCCCAGGTCTGTTGCCTAATCCTGCCTGTGGGTGTTCCTCCCACCCCTGCCCCAGCACCCACCTGCTGTGCTGCTCCCTTCAGTGTCCTTGTGGAACTGGGCTACATGTTAGCTGTCAGAAGCAAACAAGTGTATGCCTAAGGGTCTGACCAGTCATGGCTATGTGAGATTACATGTGAGGGACAGTACAGGGCAGTACGTACGCACTACTGAACCTCGAACAGTGGGGAATTTCAACGTTCACTTTTACAAGAATGGTCATTTTCTTTAAAATGTGATTTTGTTGTCTATAGAAATATAAACATTTTCAGCTAGAAATGACCTAGTGTTGTTGGTTTTTTTTTTGTGTGTGTGTATTTATTTGTGAAAGGGAATAAATAGAGCACAATGTTACATGCTAGACACTTTTTCCTATGCTTTCTGGTAAGAGGTAGGTATTATTTCAGTTTTTACAGAAGGGAAGGCAGATCCAAGCTGTGCTGCTTTGCAGTGGAAGAGCTAAGATTTGAAGTTAAGGCTGTCTGACTTCAAAGCCCATGACCTCTCTCTCCTGTGTGCTCATCGTGATATAAATGACAGGCATACTCATTGGTGGAAAAGCCTTTCTGTCTTTCCTTTTTTTTTTTTTTTTTTTTGCTACTACTCACTAGTGACTTGTGGTTAACATGAATATCGTGAGGGTAGTTTCATGGAACAAATCAAATTGACATGTTAGAACTATTTAGAAGGGCAAATAGTTTGGGGATCCTCTGAGTCTTTCCCCCAAACCCTAGCAAAGTGTCCCCCAGCATTTTACATGTGACATTACAGCTCTTTCTTTTTGAGTAGGCATTCATGCCAAACTGTAGTCACGGCTGCAGTTTTTTCTCCTACACAGCTCTTTCTCTTCTGGACCCTATGGCAGTCTGTGGTTGTTTAGATTGAGCTCAGGCATGTTTTTAAACATTAATTTGGTTTGACATGAGTTGGTGCACAAGTTAATTATTCAGGCACATATTGTTCTGTGTACATGTGAAGAATGAAACTGTAGTGAATCACATTCTCACTACTACATGGGAGTGGCAGTGTTACTAGCAATCAGACCATTAAAGAACAAAAGCTGGCAACATATAGTAACTCCAAGTTTGGCCAGTCCCACAAAATTAGCATAAATATGTGAAGCAATCAGAACAGTTTTGGACTTCCTAGGAAAGTGTCCCTCTGCTTATCTAGTTCTAAAAGAATGTGAAATAAACTATTCATTTAACCAAGTATAAAAGTATGTCTGCTATGCAGTTATAATCATGTGTCATTAATCAGAAAATACTGCAGAAACTCTGACAAATTAAAAACACAAGGATGTGTCTGCAAGGGTTTTTCTAGCCATTAAAAAACTGCTTCACCTCTCAGGCGAGCTCTTTTATGGCAACTTCTTGCTCAGTGTACTGACATCTTCAAAGGCTCTGACATCTGTTGGCCTTTGAACTACCATTAAAAAATATTATCCCATTTCCATTCTTTTATGCCCATTTTTTTAATTATAGCCCTTCTTTCAAGTTGGGAACATGGTTGGTTTAAATGATGCTGTCCTTTCGTTTTCAGCCACCCAGCTGCGGTTTGAATAAATTGATGTAGAATCAAAGGCGGGACTTTAAAGGAAAAAGGTTTGATGGACTTGGACTCCGAACCAGATGAGGTTTTATGATGAAAAGGGTTTAATCCCAGCACAGGCATTGCTTCTATCAGTTGAGCAGTACAAAGCAATTCATATATATAGGTTCACGCGAAATGATCTATTTTTTTTTAACAGCACAGATCTCTTCGGGACTTGCAAATGTGGCATTAGCTAATATTCAGAGAGCTGATTTCCTTTTATCCACCAGAAGCTTATGATTATAGTACAGTTCTCGAATTGGAAATGAGAGCTGCAACACAGATTTAAAGCTGTGCTGTCTGATTTGTATTCAATATACATGTCACTGCGGAACAGGCTAGTCTGGGCCAAGCTGGTTCAATACAAGGAAAAACAGTTTCATCATCTGAGATTCTCAGTCAAAATATCACCAGCTAATTAAGACAGCAGTTTCATGACTATTAGCGAGGTGTTTGGTTGATTGGTATCTCTTAAAACTTGACAAGAAGCATTTGAAAATGCATCCTCTCTTTTATTACATATTCTTCCTGTAGTGTTAATGTGTTCAAATGCATTGCAGGGTAAAGGAGTGTAATCAGATAGCTGAACTCCCCCCCCCCCCTTTTTAAAGGGAGATCAACAATTTTAAAATAATTACTTATATTGCATTAAAATATTTCCCTCATTTGATTATTGATCTGGGAAAAAATCATTTATGAAAGCAGACTTGAATATTGTCTTTTCTCAGGATACTATTGTATGATAAATATTATCTTGAGCCAAATAGTTTAGTAATTAGATAAGTAGTTGAGGATATTTACCAACCAAAAATATGAATCTCAGTCTATTCTAGACTGAAAAGCCATTACTTTATAATTTTCTAATAGTAATTCAGGATAAGTAGTACTTCCAATCCATTAGAAATTTTTATTTTTTTTATTTTTTATTTTTTTTTAATTTTTATTTATTTATTTATTTTTTTCATTTCTGAAGCTGGAAACGGGGAGAGACAGTCAGACAGACTCCCGCATGCGCCCGACCGGGATCCACCCGGCACGCCCACCAGGGGCGATGCTCTGCCCACCAGGGGGCGATGCTCTGCCCATCCTGGGCATCGCCATATTGCGACCAGAGCCACTCTAGCGCCTGAGGCAGAGGCCAAGGAGCCATCCCCAGCGCCCGGGCCATCTTTGCTCCAATGGAGCCTTGGCTGCGGGAGAGGAAGAGAGAGACAGAGAGGAAAGCGCGGCGGAGGGGTGGAGAAGCAAATGGGCGCTTCTCCTGTGTGCCCTGGCCGGGAATCGAACCCGGGTCCTCCACACGCTAGGCCGACGCTCTACCGCTGAGCCAACCGGCCAGGGCCTAGAAATTTTTCTTAAGACAATGCACACTTGCTTTGCATTAGAAAATTTCTGTTTCTCAGTTTAAAAAAAGGTTCTTCCATTTACTGGAAACTTTGGTACCATTTTATTGTACAGATTTTTATCATTCTCCACCCTTTTTCAAATAGAATTTCTCTTTTAAACTACCATTTAAGCCTGACCAGGCAGTGGCACAGTGGATAGAGCATTGGACTGGGATGCGGAAGACCCAGGTTCGAGACCCCGAGATTGCCAGCTTGAGTGTGGGCTCATCTGGTTTGAGCAAAAGTTCACCAGCTTGGACCCAAGGTCGCTGGCTCGAGCAAGGGGTTATTCAGTCTGCTGAAGGCCTGTGGTCAAGGCACATATGAGAAAGCAATCAATGAACAACTAAGGTGTCGCAACGAAAGACTGATTGATGCTTCTCATCTCTCTCCGTTCCTGTCTGTCTGTTCCTATCTATCCCTCTCTCTGACTCTCTCTCTGTCTCTGTAAAATAAATAAGTAAATAAACAAACTACCATTAATAGCCAAACCATAGTTTGAAGAAATTCTGAATATTTATAAATTAGGAAAATAGATGTCAGGAGGAGGGTCAATACTTTAATTCTTCCTTTACTACAGTCAATAGTCTACCTCATATTCTAGAATGTTTCCATTTCTTTTTTTCTTCTTAAAAGAAAACATGGGATAAAGCCCCTTCACATAGGATTTACCCGGACATACATTTTGCTTGCTCTTTATTTTTGTTGTAGATTCATGTGTGCTGAGCGACTTGGAAGCAGCGGACTTCCTTTCAGTGCCGTTGGCATTCCTCACTCTGGAACCGAGTTTAGTTCTGCCCTGTTTTATTTGATTGTTCTTTAACCAGCCAGTTGTTAGGTTTATTGTTCTTTAACCAACTCCTTGTCCTTAGGTTTCCATCTCTGATACACCCTTTTCACTCTGTCCTGCTGAATTATGTCTGCATCTTCCCATGAGCCCCAGTTTTCTTCCTTCTTCTCCCACTTCATCCTAGTTCCTTTTGCTCTCCTGGCTTCTCTACCTCTATGCTAAATATTGGAGTCTGACCTCTTGCCCCCTTTCTTAATTCTTTTCATTCTTCTGTTAGGTGATCATCTACATTTCAGTGACCTTACCTAACAACTATATGCTAATAACCTCAGAGTTCCCATCTCTCATCTGAGGCTGAACTCAAAAGTCCAGGCACCCTTTGGTACCTTCTCATAGCTAGCTCACAGGCACCTCAAATTTCCCATGTCCAGAACGACACCCCCATGCTCCATCTTCTCTGTGTCTGCAAGTGGCATTGCTCTGCGCTCAGGGCTCAAGCCAGACCTTGGAAGTCATTCTTGAATGGTATGCCTTTCTCTTAATTCATAATCTAAATACTGTATATTCAACCTTCCAAATGGATAGATATCTAATCCATTCACTTCCACCCTTGGCTCTCAACCAGGCCACTATCATCTTTCACTCAGACCTCCACAGTGGTCTCCTAACTCAAAGTCTTGCTTTCTCTCTTGTTTTTCTCAATAGCCATAGTGACCTTTTTCAAAGTGTATATTAAATTAGAAAACTCCCCAGCTTAAAATCCTTCAATAGTTTGTACTTAGACTAAAATCCAAACTATTTAGCATGGCCTACAATCCCCAGCATGATGTGGCCCTATTGTCATCTTCCCAACCTTTTCTCTAGCTGTTTCCCCTTGCTACCCATCCCTGAGCCCTGCTGGCCTCTTACTGTTGCTAAACCATGCCATACTATTTCCGGCCTTCAAACCCTGGCCCATGCTGTTTATTGAAACTGGAAGGCCTTTGCTCTATCTCTGTATATGACTGGCTTCTTCTCATTCTTTAAGTCTTCGCCTAATTGTTAACTCCTAAACAGGACTTCCCTAATGACACCTCTTCCAGGGGCTTCCTTTGCAATTCTAATTCTATATCAGAGCACCTTGTTTGTGAACAGACGAAAATAACTAAGACACACTTAATCATAAGAGTAAAAGACAAACATAAATATGAAACAATGTGTCAAGCGCAGAGTTAGAGACACCATGAAGCAGCGTTATGCACCACGAAGGAGAAGTGCGCCTTTCCAGGAGAGGACAGTGGTGGGGGCAGTGCCTGCTCCTTTGGCACTGCCCTTGTGTGGTCTTCTCCCAGCTGAAGAGTATATTATTGTTTCTGTAATGCTTTTTCAGTAAGTACAAAATATCTTATGTTCATGTAGTTTCATCCCTGCAGAGGTTGCCCTGTTCAAAGGAAACAGGAACATAATCAATAAAAGCTTCTTTTTTAGTTATTTGCTGAAAGCCCTGATAATCAGTCTAGGATTGAATTTTGCTACTGATTCCATTGTGTTAGAACTATATTCCTACGTAGTTTAATGTTTCTCTCCATAATTTATATTAAAATATTCAAAAGGGGGAGTCTATACAGAGAATGTCCTTAATTCTGCTGTCGTCTGTTGGTGATTATTGAGATTTGTATAGATTTATTTTTATTTTGTTAAGTGAGAGGAGCAGAGATAGCGAGACACTCCTGCATGCTTCTCAACCGGGATCTGTGTCTGGGGCCAATACTCAAATCAGCCGAGCTATTTTTAGCACCTGAGTCTGACACTCAGACCAACGAGCTATCCTTAGTGCCTGGGTCGAATGCTTGAGCCAGCTGAGCCACTGGCTGCAGGAAGGGAAGAGGGAGAGAAGGGGGAGAGGAAGAGAAGAGAAGCAGATGGTCACTTCTCCTGTGTGCACTGACCAGGAGTTGAACCCAGGACGTTCATATACCAGGTTAACGCTCTATCCACTGATCCACCAGCCA
The DNA here is from genome assembly GCF_036850995.1 of Saccopteryx leptura. NCBI lineage: Eukaryota > Metazoa > Chordata > Mammalia > Chiroptera > Emballonuridae > Saccopteryx > Saccopteryx leptura. Next base: position 165,619,185 of record NC_089507.1, read on the forward strand.
GGGAGAGATTAGTATGGTTTTAGAAACTAAATTCATAAACTGAAATCTGGGTGTAGAAATTCTGTGTTCATGCCATTGAAGTGTTGTCACTAAAGATGAATGTGGCAACTGTGTCATGCATGATGCACTGTGGTACCAGAGCCACTGCTTGCCCTTTTCATCTGTGTTCAGTGGGTCTGATGCTGTAATTAAGGAGAGCTGGAAAAGGGACATAGTCTGAGTTCATCTTTAAGAACTTCTTTAGCTCTTTTCTAGTCAACAGATTAACTTTAAAGGGATAAAATAATAAGATGATTGTTTGAAGCCATGTCTGATGGCCAGTGAGAAAACATGCATACATGCGTGTGTGCATATGCATGCACGCACACAGACAGAGCCTTTTATCTGCTTTGCCTCTGAAATTAATGTGTGAACTTCGCTGCCTCTGTTCTCATAAAAATAACGCAAAGGGGAAAAAAGATGTCAGTTATAATAAAGTAGAATTGCTCTGTGCTCCAGAGGGCCTTGGACTTCCTATTCCTGTTTTTTTGTTTTCACTATAATCATTAACCTTCTCATCTGAGAACAGGAGTGTGGAATTAATAAATACTGTGGGGTTTTTTTGTGTTTTTTTTTTTTTTGTATTTTTCTGAAGCTGGAAACGGGGAGAGACAGTCAGACAGACTCCCACATGCGCCCGACCGGGATCCACCCGGCACGCCCACCAGAGCCGATGCTCTGCCCCTCCGGGGCGTCGTTCTGCCGCGACCAGAGCCACTCTAGCGCCTGGGGCAGAGGCCAAGGAGCCATCCCCAGCGCCCGGGCCATCTTTGCTCCAATGGAGCCTTGGCTGCAGGAGGGGAAGAGAGAGACAGAGAGGAAGGGGGGGGTGGAGAAGCAAATGGGCGCTTCTCCTATGTGCCCTGGCCGGGAATCGAACCCGGGTCCCCCGCACGCCAGGCCGACGCTCTACCGCTGAGCCAACCGGCCAGGGCAAATATTGTTTTTTTATTAGGCAAGGACTCTGAAGGGAAACAATTGGGAGACTTTATCCCTTGAATAAAGAAAGTTGAGACATTTCACTGGAGTTGACAGTGGCCACATGTCTGACGTTGTAGTCAGAGGCAGGAGACAGGCCTGCCCTCAGCATTCCTCCACGCCTGAAAATCACAAAGCTTGTTCTAAATCAAAGACCTCAGAACGCCTTCATGACTTATTTTTTTCTCAGATTTTTCTTCATTTTGTCTTTCACTCGGAGTTTCTGCAGATTTTTTCCCCTTTATGCTCAAGAACCATATTGTTAGACCCTGGGATCTTTTTGTACTTTTTCTATTTATTTTTCAAAGTGTCTTGTTTTCACTTTGTAGATATAATACTTTTTCCTCCAAGTTGATCAGTTGGAATGTTTTTTAGTACCATTCTCTGAATTGTCTCTTTCTTGCAGGGTTTATATTTTTCTTTTGTATTTATTCTTCTTGGCTATTCTTTTGTGCTGGATGAGTCTTGCTTTCTAGTCATACTTATAAAAGATTCACGGAGCGTTCGTTTCCTACTGCTGTTGTGACAGGTTACACAGAATGTGACTTAACACAGTAGAGATTCAGTATCTTACAGTTCTGAAGGTGAAATAACTGGAATTACTCTGACAAAACGAAAACATGTTGTCGGCAGGGCTGGTTCCTCCTGGAGGTCCAGGGAGGACTGTGTTCTGCAGCCTCAGAGACCGCCTGTGCCCCTGTGTGAGCCCACACCACAGTCTTCCCTCTTGCGTGTCTCTGGCCATGCACTGCCTTCTCTCCGACTCAGACCTTCCCCCTCCCTTTTAAAGAACCCGGTGATTACATTGGGCTACATGCAAAGTCCTGGACAATGTTGGATCTCAGGATCCTAAATCACACATGCAAAGTTTCTTGACCATCTAAAGCAGGGGTCTCAAACTCGCGGCCCGCCCACCAATTTTGTGCGGCCCGCAGACTGGCCCGCAGACTAATCCACGAAGTTTGATTAGTCTGCGGGCCGCGAGTTTGAGACCCCTGATCTAAAGGAACATATTCACAGGTTCTAAGGATTAGGATGTGGACAGCTTTGGGCAGAGGGGGCTGTTATTCAACCACCACTTGTCTGTCAGATTGCAAATAGCTGATCCATTGTGCAAGTAGAGCTTTTTCCTACCCACTTTCTTTCTTTTTTTTTTTCTGAAGCTGGAAACGGGGAGAGACAGACAGACTCCCGCATGCGCCCGACCGGGATCCACCAGGCACGCCCACCAGGGGTGATGCTCTGCCCACCAGGGGGCGATGCTCTGCCCCTCCGGGGCATCACTCTTCCGCGACCAGAGCCACTCCAGCGCCTGGGGCAGAGGCCAAGGAGCCATCCCCAGCGCCCGGGCCATCTTTGCTCCAATGGAGCCTTGGCTGTGGGAGGGGAAGAGAGAGACAGAGAGGAAGGAGGGGGGATGGAGAAGCAAATGGGCGCTTCTCCTATGTGCCCTGGCCAGGAATCGAACCCGGGTCCCCCGCATGCCAGGCCGACGCTCTACCGCTGAGCCAACCGGCCAGGGCCCCTACCCACCTTCTAATATGCCTCTGCCTGTGTGGTAAGTCAGAGTGATTTCTGGGATGAGGGGTGACAGTTGCACAGAAAAATGTATTAGAATACAAGCCCCTTGGAAGCTAGAATGAGGAGGACTTTGTTCTGGCCTTGCAGACTTCACTAGAAACCATAGGTTTTCCTGGATTGTTCATTTAACTTTTTTTAAGGGGGAAACCTAGTTTCTACCTGGATTGCCTACGATCTGCAGGTTGGGGTGGGGCCCACGCCCCCTGTACACAGACCTTCAGGAGCTTGTTTTTAATGTCGCCTCTCATGGTATCTCTTCCACCTTGGTAGTCATGAACCCAGAGCCCCTGGACAGGGTTGTGATAGATGAGTCCCCATTCTCCTGGTACCTCCCATTAGCTCTGACTCTCACAACCTGTTTTCCGCTCACATCTCAATACAGTGCTATTTCCTGTCCTCCAGGAATTTGCTGAAAGTTCTTAGTTGGTAAATGGCCCCCAAATATGTCTGTTACCATTCTCTTTGTTTCCAAGGGCGACTTCATTTTATACATCAATAGTTTTATTTTACTCAAGGTCACTTCTTAGCAGTTTAATAAATTGGTAAAGCTCACTAAAAGAATTTTTAATACATCATAATATTTACTTAAAGATGTAAAGATATTTGTGCATACAGTGACTAAAATACTACAAGGAATGAATTTTGGTAAAACTCTGCTAATTAACATTTTATATCACATCAAATAATTTGATGCACATTAATTTTTAAACTAATGGCCATTGAAATGGACTTGAATGAAGGATAATTAGACATATTAATAGAAATCCAGCCTGCCACTTCCTTTGCAATTTTACATTTCAAAGCACATCATTAGAGCTTAATTGTGCGTGGAATTGCCTTGGTTTGGGTTATTCTGAAAACAGAGTCTGATAGAAGAGTTCGTATATAGTAGTTTATTGGGGTAGGGATTCCTGAATCGGAAGTGAGGAATGGGGAAAATGATACAGGGGAAGGAAAGGCCCATAAACAGTACTGTATTTATCAAGTTCCTACAGAGAACAAGGGGTGGATCACTCCGTTCCACTGAGGGCCCTGGGTGATCTTTCAGAATGCACTAGGAATTGTCCCACCAAGAATGGGGATCTGGAGCGTTGGCCCATGGAGTCCTGGCTCCTTTTGATTGGTGGTACCCCCCAGGGGCACCTGCTCCTGCATTTCCTGCCTTTACCGGCTCTTCCGGCTGCACTTGGCCCTCCTGCCTGCTCTTGCACTTGCTGGCTGGGCCCCTTGAAGTGGAGTAGAGTAAGAGTTGCATGTGTCAGCTGAGCTGCAAGCAGAGGTGGCCCAGGACACCCGAAGCATCTAGAATTTATAAACAGTGAACGGGGAACAGAAATATAAATGCACATTTCTTTGTGCAATAGAGCCTCCCCTTCTCTGCATTAACTGCATGAAAAACAACTTTCAGAGGTTTGAATCATGTTCATTTGAAACATACTGAAAGAAGCCCCGAAATAACTGTAATAATCAGACCACGAGTTTACTTCCTGTCCCTTACAAAGACACTCTTAAGATGATGACCAAAGTCATAAAACTACCACAACAGAGAGAACACAAGGTGGCCGCCAGCAGACAGGAGGCTTAGACACATTTCTGGAAGCAGTGCTGAGATGGCCAACATCTAGCTACACATGAAGATTACAGCCTACCTGGGAAAGAGCCTCTCTCCCTCATAAAACCCCAAAGAGGCCCAGACTCAAGGATGCGAGGAGGGAAGGGTAGCAGAATTGGGGGAGGGGGAGGGGAGGTTAAACGCGGGATTCGTTGAAAGTGTATGGACAGAATAGAAAACATATCTCTGCCATGAGCCCTGAATGGTCAGCAGGTGCACATTTTCCCAGGCTGAGAGAAGTGACTGAACCATCTGGGAAGAGAACAAGGAGGCTAGCATGGAAGATGATAGCACGAAGCCTTATGCTTTATAGCATCTTAGGGATCTGCACCACAACATCTTTATCTCCTCCTGCTCATCCTCAGGCACAGGGACCCCTTCCCATGCAAACTCCAGCCCCTCATACACACAGCTTCCAGTCTGCATGGTACCTCCTAGTAAGGTGACCAACTTTTTTACAGTGAAAAGGAGAAAAATAAATTGAAGAAAACAATATCATAAATAAAAGAAACATTTTATTTATTACAACAATAATACAATATAATATGATAGATGCATAATAAAAACATTTGTAACATTTTATATTGTAATTATGCTTACATGCCTATTAATTTTTAATAATAATTATAAAAGTACTCATTTAGATACTGATCCTTGACAAATCCTCATGTCAAATACAAATATGTGACATCACACGCAATGGATCTACTCTGCATCGATTGAATACAGACATTTACAGATTAGTCTTTCAATATCAAAAAGGAAGACATGTAGGAGGACACTTTTCGAGGGAGGACGGAACTTACAAAAGAAGGACTGTCCTCCCTAAAGGAGGATGATAGGTCGCCTTACCTCCTAGGCCCATGATGGCGAACCTTTTTATAAAAACCGCTCACTTTAGCAGTGCTGGTCAACCTGGACCCTCCTGCCCACTAGAGGGTGTTCCAGCTTTCATGGTGGGTGGTAGTGGAGCAACCAAACGGCATCGCGATTGTTTCTGATCAGTTCCCCTGTCAGAAACAAAATACTGTATAGATTGAAATCATATTTCCAATAATCAGTAGTAAAATATAATAAGGCCTTCATTGGAACTATGAAACCAGATTTCTATAAATAATCCAAAATTCAATCAATCATAAGGTTAGAGAAAGACTTTGCAAAAATGCAAGGATTTGGAAAGATTATCTCCTGTATTTCCTTATATGTTGCTTCTAGATGTCTTTCAGTAAACTAAAGGAGTAAATATAAAAGATAAACACAAAGGATTCAAGGACCAATGGTGATTCCAGACAGGAGAGGAGAAAAGAAAAGTCCCAGAGAACTGATGGGCATCATCCAGTCCATATCAGAGCAGGTGTGGCGTGCGGGGAGGAAGGATCCAGGTATTGCCTGTGAGGATTCTCCATAGTTGTCCTTTGCCATATTGTGGTTCACTTTTTGTAGTCTCACTGTATCATGGATTTTTAAATTGTATATGTCTAATTTTGTATCGTGGATTTTTCGCTATATCATGGGATTTTGCGGTATATAGATACTATATATTATTTTATTTTTGTGGTAAAGTAAGCATTTTCTAGCCTAAAAAATTGAAAACTATAAAAATATTAATTAAAACATCATCATTCAAATTGTAGTATATTCACTGGTGAGTACCCATATAGAATTTTATATGTCATTAAAATTAGTAGGTTTAAGAATGTAGAAAGTGTTTAAGAGCATAGGAAGTGTTTATAAGAGTATAGGAAAGGTTAATAACAGTGTGGGAAAAGTTTATAAGAGTGCAGGGTGGGGTTATAAAGCCTTAAAATATACATAAATAAAAAATAAATATAAGGTTTCTACTTCACGGATTTTCACCTATGGCAGGGGATTCTGGAACCTAACAGCCACGATAGATAAGGGACCACTGTAATGTTAGGAGGCAGTAAATGCAAGGGAGATAAAGAAAGCTAATGAGAAGCTTTGGGGAGGAGAGTGGGAGGAAGGAACTATCAGAAGCAAAATGTAGTTATGTAAATTGCTGTCTGGTTGTATTTTAAACAATAATTAGACTCTGTTGATTATTAAATTCACCTTTTGAAGTCAATTTATAGATAAGGCATAAAAAAGTCATCCATGCTTACACCATGCTACCAACCTTAACAAAAGTACAGATAACGGAAGTACAGAAAACTGAGATATTGAGGTTGTGAGACTAGTTAGGTACCGATGAAGGCTAGGCGGTACTAATGTAGTCATAGAATTAAGAGGAGAATTAGAAGAGCCTCTCCATAATTGCTGGAAAGAAAAGGCACACCATCCACAGTGCACGAGTCTCCTTTTCTCCACATCAAAAAATTAAAAACAACCACCATCTGAGCCAGCAATCTCACTTCTGAGTATATGTCTGAAGGAAATGGAATCATTATCCTGAAGAGGTTCTGGCACCCCCAAGTTCATTACAGCATTATTTACGATAGCCAGGATATGGAAGCTACCTAAGTGTCTATCAGTAGATGAATGGATTAAGAAAATGTGGTGTGTATATACACAATGGAACACTACTTATACATAAAAAGAAAGAATCCTGCCATTTATAACAACATGGATGGACCTTGAGGTCATTATGCTCAGTGAAATAAGTCAGACAGAGAAAGACAATTCAGGCCATATGATCTCACAAATTTTGAGAAGCCGAATTTGTAGAAGCAGAGAACAGATTGGTGATTGCCAGGTAGTTGGGGGTCAGGGAATTGGTTGAAGATTGTCAAAAGGTACATATTTCCAATTATAAGATAAATAAATTCATTTTGCAATATAGACACATAGTGAGTCATTATGCTGTATACCTTAAACTTATACAATGTTGTATGTCAGTTATATTGCAGTAAAACTTGGGAAAAGTTTTAAAAATAACCAATAAAGGAACTAAAATTCATTTTTTTTTTGTATTTTTCTGAAGCTGGAAACGGGGAGAGACAGTCAGACAGACTCCCGCATGTGCCCAACAGGGATCCACCCGGCATGCCCACCAGGGGCGAGGCTCTTCCCACCAGGGGGTGATGCTCTGCCCCTCCAGAGTGTCGCTCTGCCGCGACCAGAGCCACTCTAGTGCCTGGGACAGAGGCCAAGGAGCCATCCCCAGCGCCCAGGCCATCTTTGCTCCAATGGAGCCTTGGCTGTGGGAGGGGAAGAGAGAGAAAGAGAGGAAGGAGGGGGGGTGGAGAAGCAGATGGGCGCTTCTCCTGTGTGCCCTGGCCGGAAATCGAACCCGGGACTCCTGCACGCCAGGCCGACGCTCTACCGCTGAGCCAAACGGCCAGGGCCTAAAATTCTTAAAGTAACTATATTTCAAAGATGGAAGAGGAGTGATGGTGGATGGTGTAAGGAAGCTCAGTCTTTATCTTTCATAGGAATACGTGGGTGCTGAATGAATGAATAATTTATGAAATGTATAATGGCATTAGGTCACTATCAGCAGAGTTAAAAACACAACTGAAAGCGTTAAATATATCTGCCTCAGGGTGTGGTTTCAAGATAGGAAGTCAAACAATAAAGTATTGTTTCATTAAAAGCACTTTTCAATTAATTATTGAGGTGACATTGGTTAATAACATTTTATAAGTGTGACATGTACAGTTTTATAATATATCATCTGTATATTGCATTGTGTGCTTCACACCCAAGGTCCATAGTCTAGTCTCCCTCTGTCCCTGTAAAGGCGCCCCCTTTACCCTCTTCATCCTCCCCACCCCCTTCTCTTTCGTAACCACCTTCTGTAGTCTGTGTTTGTGAGTCTCTTTGTTTCATTTTTTCATTTGTTGCTTTCGGGTTTATATTCTACCTATGAGTGAAATCATGATTTTTGCCTTTTTTCTTTTGACTTATTTAGCTAAGCATGATACTCTCAAGATTTATCCATGCTGTCACAAATGACAGTATTTCACCCTTTCTTATGATTGAGTAGTTTTCTATTGTCTACATTAAGAGCACTTTCATACCATTTGGTTTGTTTGACTGTATATTTTAAAACTGTAAGGAGACATTTGAAAAAATGTCAGAAAGAAAATTTTTGACAATGCAATGGCCTAAGTTTTCTTTTTCTATTTTCATCTACTCTGATATTTGTTTTCTGAGGTATTCCACAGTAATAGATTTGCAAATGGGTGAGAGAAAGTCCTGACTAGTAAATTCATAGTATACTTTTTCATAGAAATTTGGAGACATTCAGAAGATGTGTATCTGTTATTTTAGAGTTATCTGACATCCTGTCAAACATCTTATGGTACTGCCATATACTGTGTTCTTATGAGAATGGTTGGTAAGATATTTCTGTCATTAGTGCAACAAAGGGTTAGGGTTTTTAGGGTTAGGAAGACAAGGATAAGTATTAATTGGAGTAATTACTAGGATGAATAACACAACAGGATAAGGAGATCATATCTACATTCCACAGTGGTGGTCATATGTGTTTTAAATAAGAGTGACCCTCTTTTTCTGTTGCCAAAGTGAATAACAGAACACAGGCATAGTTTCATCAATATGGAAAGTACATTAGATAGTCCCAAAGGTATAGTAGTCAGGGTCATAGTGAGTCGAAGATATGAAATCTAAGTGGAAGGGGAACGTAGAAAAGTGTTCTGAGAAATAGAAACTGCACGGAAAACTGACATATTTTGGAAATAAGTATAAGACTCACTGAGGCAAGACTTTCTTCATAAATTGTGAACATCTTGTTGAAATGTAATTTTGTGATACAATAAACTTTGAGTGGGAAACAAAATATCATTCTTTATTAAAATGATATTATTTCAGATAGGTAATTTACCAATGCATGGAAAATCACTAAATGTAAACAAATCTAACATGCTTTTTTTCCCACTAATATTATTTTAGATTTCTTTAGCATTGCTATGTTAGTTGAATAGTTTTTATCGATCCAGCCAGCAACTCTTTGTAAAATAAAATATAGGGAAGAATGCTCACTAAAGATTTTAATTAAAAAATTTAGAAAGTGACTCACTTGCGTCTAAACCTCTGTACAAAATTTCTATGAGTTCTAGAGCGAGAAGCTTTAATTAAAGTACAGCACTGTCTAATAGAGCAGATGGGAAGGGAAAGGACCTAGGGGCCGATTCTGGCTGCTGCTTGCAAGATTTGTGAACTAAAACCAGACCTTAACCCAGAAGTTGTCAACCGGCGTGCCACAAGAATTATTGGAACATTCATACCTGACTATTTAGACAGGGGCACTGACCTCTTTTCCTTTAGATTTTCCAATTTATAAAAATGACAACAGTCAACACAATAGCCATCTGGTATGAATGAATCAAAATTATGCCAATTTTTTGTCAGATCGGCAAAAAATATTTTTTTTTTGGTGTGCCATGAATTGAAAAAGGTTGAAAATTGCTGCCCTAATCTCATGTTTTAGAGATCCATTTTTATTATTATTATTATTATTATTATTATTATTATTGTATTTTTCCAAAGTTAGAAGTGGGAGGAGGCAGACAGACTCCCGTGTGTGCCTGACTGGGACATCCCACCAGCTTGCCCACCAGGGGGCGATGCTCTGTCCAGCTGGGGCGTTGCTCTGTTGCAGCCGGAGCCATTCTAGCACCTGAGGCAGAGGCCATAGAGCCATCCTCAGTGCCCCAGCCAACTTTTCTCCAATGGAGCCTTGGCTGCAGGAGGGGAAGAGAGAGACAGAGAGAAAGGAGAGGGGGAAGGGTGGAGAAGCAGATGGGCGCTTCTCCTGTGTGCCCTGACTAGGAATCGAACCTGAGACTTCCACACGTTGGGCCACTCTACTGCTGAGTCAACTGGTCAGGGCCCGTTTTATTATTTTTTGATGAGAATGATATTACCTACATTTTTATCATAAGGATTTCAAATAAATCTGTGGAGCTGACTGCAAAATTTTGAAGCATATAGGACACAGACACAATGGTTTTCTAAATTGTGGAATTGAAATTCAGAGAGTTGTTTAAGTGATGTGGTTTGTATTATGCCTAACATTTAATTAACAGCATGTACTTTATTATATACATTCAGTTATAATCATACAGAACTGGGAAAAAAATCTTTCCTTATGACTTTTGAAATTGTTGTATGATTTATACCCCCATTCAGGGCACCTCTCACTGAACTAACAATAAAAACAAAAAAGCCTTTATATAGTTTTCTGCTAATTAAAGTAATATGTGCTTTCTGGCTTCTTTGATCACATTCTTTGTTAAGTTTCTGCCTCCTTATTGGCTACTTTACTTTGGAACTGCATAGAATAAAACTAAGGTCATAGAGTTCTGTATCCATAGCAATGTGTCTTTCTGTTTCAATACTTTTCAGGTATTTATTTTCATTCAAATACTTTCTTAGAATTTGCTGGTTTCTTTGGGGACTTAGATGGCTCAATAAGTAGCCTGAGGAGAAGTCTACTAATCCAAGTACCTAGGAGATGTCAGAGAGAGGAGACCAGATACCTAGTTGGCTAGGCATTAAAATGAACATTTAAAATTATTAGGAGAGTGTGAAATTCAAGTAGGTAAGTTTTAGAATAATGAAGTCATATCAAAAGCTCAGGAAAAGGACTTCTTGAGTCCATGTAGTTAAAACAGGAGATAAAAATGATGTAATTACATAAAATTGAGAATCTAATCACCTCAATAAATTGGGTACAGGTAGCAACCTTAATTTTGGAATGTGTAGAGTCAGGAATCCAAACCCCAGATTGTGAAGCAAACAAGTATCAGGGATTGAGGGTAACAAAAAGATTTAGTCAGGCAAGTGACTCGAGTTTATGGCTGTGAGCCTATCTTCAGGGCAAGATCTAGTCTGGCTAGAGCCCTGCTGGACGCACCCTTCTTAGCAAGGAATAAGCCGAGTGGCTGGGAAAGTGTGAGCTTGTGTTTGCTGTTAAATGGAAGACAGAGGATGAAAAGAGTTTCAGAAACTTTCAGGTTAATAAAAAGGAGAATCATCTCGTAAACCATCTGCCTCGTGTATTGTTATGTGGCTTTGTTCAGCACACTGTAAGTACAACTTACTGACAACTAGTAGGCTACCAGTAGTTCAACAAGCATTGGCAACTTGGTGCATACTGACTAGTTAATGGGAGCATAGGTAGTTATATGGACAGAGTTTTTTAATTGCAGAATGGTGTAAGAAGAGCTCCTCATCAAATTGTGTAGACTATTTTTGTTAACAAAGCTTTCATACTTAAAAATATATATGACATTCATTGGTATTGACTGAGGAAAAATCAATTCACATTTATCAAAAATGTTAAACTGAGACGCATTTAATTTTTTTTATTTATATCTAAATTTACTTACAGCATTTTTCTATAGGTTTAGAAAAATCTCTTTGTCTCTGTGATCTTGATCTAGGTAGCTTTTGTTCCTTAGTTTGTTTTAAAAGTATTATAACATTGGGGAACAAAATTTTTGTTGCATCCACAAAAACACTTGTTCTTACCTAATTCGAGTGTGCTAATCTCAAATCTGAAATTAGTTTTTCTCTGTAAGCTACAGTATTTTTGCAATTCAAGATTTTAGATCTTCATCTTATTGTAAAATTTTCAACATTTAGTTTAACACAATGAAGTAGAATGTCTTCCTGGGCATCATCTTTGTTGTGAAAATACAATAATTTATATAATGCAGTAAATACACTAATACACTAAAAGATATGATTGCATCAGAATTTGTCTACAGTTTCAAAATAGAACATATTAAAACACTTATTTTAATCATAAAGTTTGCGCAAAACTTATTTAAATTCTATTCAGGCATAAATTTGCGTTTGTAGCTCTTGCATTTATTTGTGTACTTGTTGAGGACAATATAGTTTGATGCTCCAGCAGTGGTCTGCTCATCACTAACAGCTCCAAGATTTTCGGGAAACTTATCAAGGTGACTGTTCAGGAAGTGAATCTTAACGCTCATGTTACATCCAATGTCACGGAAAGCCAACAGCATCCTTTGAACCAGAAGTTCATAGTTTTCTGCTTTTTTGTTGCCAAGGAAATTCTTTGTAATTGCCACAAAAGACTGCCATGCTGCTTTCTCCTCCTCATTCATCTTCCTGGCAAACTCTTTGTCACGTATGAGAGTTCGAATTTGAGGTCCATCGAATACACCTACTTTTATCTTCTCGAAAGACAAGGCAGGAAAAGCAGAAATAATATGTTGAAAGCATTCACTTTCTCTATTCAAAGCCTGAACAAACTGCTTCATTAAGTCAAGTTTGATGTGAAGTGGGGGAAAAATGATCCTGTCTCAATTAACTACAGGTTCATTCACAATATTTTGCATCCCTACTTCCAGAGCTTCATGTTTTGGCCACTCCTTCTGTGTCCAGTGTTTTTCCCGAACTCGGCTGTCCCACAAACACAGAAAGCAAGGATACTTTGTGAAACCTCTCTGTTGTCGTAGCAGGAAATTTACCATTTTCAGATCCACACGAATGATCCAGTTATACTCCTCATACTTCAGAAAGTCGAGGACAATTTTTATGTCATTATAATCTTCTCGCAGATGAGTTGAATAACCAATTGGAACCACTGCATAACCATTACCATTGTGTAGGAGAACACATTTCAGACTCTGTTTAGAGCTGTCAAGAAATAGCTGCCACTCTGTTGGACTGTAAGTGGTAACACCTAGGTGGCTGAGAAGACTACTGATATCAATACAGTAAACAAAGTGTTTGTCTTCAGAAAAGAAGTCCACAAAAATTTGTTCACGCTTCCTAAAATGGGATACTTTAGCTGACCAGTGAAGTACGTTCTTTTCTTGAAGCCTGGAGGTTAATAACTCAGCTGCTTTCTTTGATAGGCCCAAATCTCTTACTAAGTCATTCAATTCGGGTTGGCTAAACTGCTGAAGGGGTAATGACTGCTTAGCATCAGAAGAAGACCCTTCAGATTCTACAACCATTTCCTCATACATCGTATCAAAATACACTTGATCACCATGTTCACTTTCTTCATCCTTAGAAGAAATAAAACCATTGAAAACTGGAACTGGAGTGTCTCAGAGTGTGGGATAGGTCATATTGCTGAAGGAATACTAGGATATGCAATCATATGCTGTTTTTTCTTGTCGATGCCCTTTGTATGGATCAGACAGAAATAACAGTCACTGCTGTGGTCCTTAGGTTCACGCCAAACCATGGGAATACCAAAAGGCATTCCTTTGCGTTTTCCTTTTGTCCAGTCATGAAGCATTTCCTCACAATTATGACACACAATATGAGGAGCCCAATTCTTTTCCTGATCACCAAGGGGAACTTAAAAATAGACAATATATGCACGTGTCGCAAATGATGAAATATTGCGCCTTTGACGTTGAAGTGTGTAACAGCCACATATATAACAGAAGGTGTCAGGACTATTCTTACATTTATGCCTACTCGAAGAAGCCATGATTCAATTTTAAAACAAAATAAGAGGGTGTTTTTATCAAATAATAATTTTTTACATTTAAAAACAACTACAATTATGTAAAAGTGATGTTTGTTAAACATTAATTGTTTTGTGGTTATGTTCAATCCAAGAGTCATTGCCCTTTAACTCCAGTTTAAAAACCAATGCATGCCATTAACTGTAACAAAAAAAATTAAAATTGCATAAAAACTAGAGCATGCACCAAAAAACGGATTTCAGATTTGGAATCAGTGATGCAGAAATATATAGAAACAGTTCTAAAACCTCATGCAACAGAAAATGAAAAAATTTCTTCCTAGTGTAATTAGGTTCAGTGTGTCTGTAGTTAAGTATTTGATTATCTAAGATGCATAACTTTCATAACTGTCTAGTTTTACCAGAATATAATGATGAAAAGAGTTAAACATTATATTTAATAAAACAAATCCTTAAAGTGGTAGTCTAAGTCCATCTGTAAATTAATTTTAAACCTTTGTTTTTATATTATATCATTGTTATTAATCATATTTCTAATGTCTCTATGCCAGTTATTATAGAACTGTCTAAGCCCATTCAATATACATTTGAATGTATTTAAGAACATCCTGTTTCACACTCTTACAGAGCCTCAGCTAAAAATAGCCCACAAAAGGTTAATATAATTAAAAGCAATTTTTTTTGTATTTTTCTTTTTCTTTTTCTTTTTTTTTTTTTGTATTTTTCTGAAGTGGAAACGGGGAGGCAGTCAGACAGACTCCCACATGCGCCCGACCAGGATCCATCCGGCACGCCCACCAGGGGGCGATGCTCTGCCCATCTGGGGTGTCGCTCTGTTGAAACCAGAGCCATTCTAGCGCCTGAGGCAGAAGCCACAGAGCCATCCTCAGCGCCTGGGCCAACTTTGCTCCAATGGAGCCTTGGCTGCGGGAGGGGAAGGGAGAGAGAAGGGAAAGAGAGGAGGAGGGATGGAGAAGCAGATGGGCGCTTCTCCTGGGTGCCCTGGCTGGGAATCGAACCCGGGACTCCTGCATGCCAGGCCAACGCTCTACCACTGAGCCAACCGGCCAGGGCCTAATTGAAAGCAATTTTAATGTGAAAAGGCTAAATTATTGAAAATTTAACAATTAAATATTTTACATTTATAAGCAGAGATAAATAAACATTACCATTGATTTAGTGAATTTTTTTCCTAGTTACTTTCACTGGCTTTGCCCACAAAATATCTTTTATATTAGGTGAATTCATTTTATGAATAGAGAAGTAAAAGCCGCAAGTAACAGATCATATACAAAAATACAAATTATTGCAATAAGTTACGTTATTGTTGCAAAGTCTCGTGGGGTTCCTGTGTTGGTGCCAAAATCCTGGAGGATGCTTTCACAGTGGGGATTAAGAGAGAGATAACCTCCCTCTCGTGGCTGACTTTTATAATACGAAGTAGTCTGACACCTAAGATACCTTGGGGAGTCCTACCTGGACAGTAAAGCTGTCTTTTAAGGTCAGGTTGACTGGGGAGGATAGTGTGCTCCCACACTGGAGTATTCACCACCAATGCCAGAATGGTTTTAGCATGGATTTCCTTTAGTCTGGATACTTACAGGCGTCCCAAACTGCGGCCCCCTGAGGCCATTTATCCGACCCTCCGCCGCACTTCCTGAAGGGGCACCTCTTTCATTGGTGGTCAGTGAGAGGAGCACTGTATGTGGTGGCCCTCCAACGGTCTGAGGGACAGTGAACTGGCCCCCTGTGTTAAAAGTTTGGGGACCTCTGCTTCAGAATTACTACAAGTAGTTCTATCAAGAATTACACTGCTTTATGCACTTAATGAAAGGAATATTAGACTAGATATATCCCCTAGTAATCTACTGCTCACGGAAAAAAATGGTTGAAATAACAATGCTTCAGGTTTATTTCTTTAGATGAGATGGATTTATAGTATGTTTTTAATGCACACTTAAATTACAAATGTGGTTCTGGTAATTACGCGATACTGGGTGCTGACTTAAAACAGACCATGTGATCATTTTGTGTCAGTTTCTGTTCATGTCTGAAGAAGTAGTTGCATGAAGTATACACAATGCATAAACAGTATGGATCACGGGAAGGAAATGCTGTTAGAAGTGGTAATACGGAAGGGTTCACCATGTCCATTCTGAGGGGGCAGTCACTGAGTGGGCATCGCCCTGAGGGACAGGGTCTTCTTTCCCTCATTGGCCCATTGTCCAAGTCAGCTATGTGTGCTTCAGAGCATTCTTGGTTTTCTTATATTTAATTAAGTGGCCAAAACTTCTGATACTTTGCTTTAGTAAAGTCATATGGTTTTTAGCACAGTAATTAGTGTTTTCTGAATGATACTAGTATAACATGTGGGCTACTATGACTTTAATTTGTGCAGAATATTTGAATAGAGTAGCTAATAAGAACTGGCAGAAAACCTAGGTCAAATTTTTGCTTTTCTTTTTGGAAATGGGAAGTATAGTAAATGGAGAGAGTATTGAAAATCTGCCTTCCAATTATTTGAATGTCATTCTTTATAGAAGGTGTCTAGTGAAGAAGAATTCAGCCTGAATTTTTTTCCTCTTCCAAGGCCAAATAGGTTACCTGTCACTCCTGGAAATACCCTGTCAAGAAAAAAATCTGTGTTTCTAGATGCTGCAAATAACATCTTCCCAACATGCAGTCCTCCTGTTTGTTAGCCCTGATGGTACACCACTGTGAGCGGTGGCTAATATGTCTGTGTTGGCTTTTTAATACATACATTTTGTATTCTCAAGATAAAATTTATAAGGTGCTATTTGAAGCTCATGTCTTTTAGTGTCATTATTCTCAAGAGGAATATTTTCACCTTTATAATTCCATTTGAGTCTAGAAAATATATACGTATTTATATTTTGTGCTTCTGTTGATATAGTTTCATGTTTAAAAATGCTTATGCATAGTTATTTTAAGCAGAGTAGACATTCATTTGCAACTTTTCAAACTAGGTCAATGTGCTATGAATCTTTTCTCTCTTTTAATTGTAACTTAATCTAAAAGCAAATTGCTGTGGGATTTTACTCACTTTCCTCAAGAAGTATTGTGAATTAGATGATTTGAGTGGTTCTAGAATGAAGTTAGAAATTTCAACATCAGTTATGAATTTTTAGCAGTGTTGCCATTATTCACAAATAACAAATGCAGCTGTCATGGTTGCCAGTTCATGTGACTCAGACATGTTCTACTTTTTTTTTTCCAGATAGGCATTTAAACTAATGAGTGCTTTTCTTTTGTACCTTTACTCTATTTCATTTTTTAAATCTACCTGGAGTACTCTCTTCTTTTGCAGGTAAACATAATTTTTCCTTTTTTGTCTAAGACCTTTGCAGTATGTTCTAAAACTGAATTGTTCTAAAATTTTTAACCAAATTAAAGTTTTCCTTGCCTTTCATACATGTTAAACTCTGTCCTCTCTTTCATCGTGCTATTGAATAGTGTCATTGTGGTCAGTGATTCCACATTGATTTTGTGTATAGAATTCCTTCCAGAACTAAGTGATTCTTTTGGAATTTGGGGAATTTAAGTCATTTTTCCATTTTATGAGTTGTGGAGGAAATATTTTCACTGAGTCACAAGATGGCCTAATGACTTTACTTTCAATTACTGAGTCTTTTTTTTTTTTGTATTTTTCTGAAGTTGAACATGGGGATGCAGTCAGACAGACTCCCTCATGCGCCCGACCGGGATCCACCCGGCACGCCCACCAAGGGGTGATGCTCTGCCCATCTGGGGCATTGCTCTGTTGCAACCAGAGCCATTCTAGCGCCTGAGGCAGAGGCCACAGAGCCATCCTGAGCGCCCAGGCGAACTTTGCTCCAATGGAGCCTTGGCTGTGGGAGGGGAAGAGAGAGACAGAGGGGAAGGAGAGGGGGAGGGGTGGAGAAACAAATGGGCACTTCTCCTTCTCCTGTGTGCCCTGGCCGGGAATCAACCCGGAACTCCTGCACACCAGGCCGACGCTCTACCACTGAGCCAACCGGCCAGGGCCAATTACTGAGTCTTAACGACTGTAGAACAAGAATCTGAAAATGCAGATGTAATTTGAATATACCAAACATGCATATTAGATCTGAGAGAAAATTTTGACTTGCCGTAAGATAAATCTGCTGGCTGTTCTAAATATCTCTCAGGCAATTAAGGGATTTTAAAAATATATTTTCCAGTGAATAGAACATAGGCATTATGAATCAAGAAAGTTCTCTTTATAGCTTAGATGTAGTAAACTAAAAATAGAAAATGTGGGGCCTGAAGAATCTGAAGACCAGGTTTCTTACCTAAGTTCAGGTTTCTTACCTAGACTTGTGTGTGGTTTTACCTGTACCCCATAATGCGTCTCTTCTACTTTTATCCACTACCTGTCTCTCCCATGGCACATGGGAACACACTTCAAAAGCTTTAGCCCTATAAAAGTACTATGAAAATATAAGTTTTTATTTTAAAATGCAGCAAAATATTACCCTACATATAAAACAATTCTATAACACTTGGCTTAATTTGAAATCATTAATTCATAATGTATATGAAAAAGTATTTTGTATGATATAATTATATAGTAAATAGCCTTTTTATTTGCTCTATTTAGATAAATTTCAGTTTTTAATTTATAATAAACATAAGAGCTTATAGAAGAGATAGTTTTATACCTGATATCTACTTAATCTCTATAAAATAAATTGATATATTAAATCTTCTAAAAATACTTTTATTTGTTCAATGGTATTTTCTAATATATTTACAATTGATTTTTTAATATCTATGCTGTCCTTCCTTGAAGTCTGAATATCCACTTCCACATCCAGTCTATATATTTAATAAAATCTCAAAAATTCACATTTCATTCAAGGTTTTCTTTCATTAAAAAGTAAAATGAGACATTTTATTTTCGTGGAGTGAAAGTTCTAGAAGATAATAGTAAGTTTTGCTTCAAAAATAACTGACATAGACCTATGGTGGCGCAGTGGATAAAGCCTCGACCTGGAATGCTGAGGTTGCCGGTTCAAAACCCTGGGCTTGCCCAGTCAAGGCACATATGGGAGTTGAAGCTTCCTGCTCCTCC
The DNA here is from genome assembly GCF_036850995.1 of Saccopteryx leptura. NCBI lineage: Eukaryota > Metazoa > Chordata > Mammalia > Chiroptera > Emballonuridae > Saccopteryx > Saccopteryx leptura. The sequence goes on from NC_089507.1 coordinate 165,637,896, forward strand.
CCACCCTCTCTCCTCTCTCTCTCTCTCCTCTAAAATGAATAAATAAACAAAAATAACTGACATAAGGAGTGATCAACAACCAAATATAACAAACAATGTTTTTTATCTGTATTTTAATTTTTAACATTATAGTCAATGCTAGCCTGACCAGGTGGTGGCGCAGTGGATAGAACATCAGACTGGGATGTTGAGGACCAAGGTTCGAGACCCCGAGGTCGCCAGCTTGAGCGCGGGCTCATCTGGTTTGAACAAAGCTCACCAGCTTGGACCCAAGGTCGCTGGCTTGAGAAAGGGGTCATTCAGTCTGCTGTAGCCCCCGGTCAAGGCACATATGAGTAATCAGTCAATGAACTAAGGAACCGCAACAAAAAATTGATGTTTCTCATCTCTCTCCCTTCCTGTCTATCCCTATCTGTCCCTCTCCCTGACTCTCTCTGTCTCTGCTACAAAAAAAAAGATAGTCAGTGCTAGAAAACATAATGCTGTATACCACTAGCGAATGGATTATATACTTATGTTATGTATCATAACTAACAAAAACCAGTATCTTCAGACTTAATCATCATTGCCCTCTCAAAATTATTTTAAAAACCAGCCATGGGTTAAGTGTTTCATGAGCAGACAGCTGCCCACACTGACAGTTATCTCCCAAGAGTTTTCCTCTGCAGAGATCTCAGGGAAGTTTTTTATTTTTATTTTTTTATTTTATTTTTTAATGGGGTGACATCAATAAATCAGGATACATATATTCAAAGATAACATGTCCAGGTTATCTTGTCGTTCAATGATGTTGCATACCCATCACCCAAAGTCAGATTGTCCTCTGTCACTTTCTATCTAGTTTTCTTTGTGCCCCTCCCCTCCCTCTTTCCCTTTCCCTCTCCCCCCTCCCCCTGTAACCACCACACTCTTATCAATGTCTCTTAGTCTCACTTTTATGTCCCACCTACGTATGGAATAATGCAGTTCCTGTTTTTTTCTGATTTATTTATTTCACTTCGTATAATGTTATCAAGATCCCACCATTTTGCTGTAAATGATCCGATGTCATCATTTCTTATGGCTGAGTAGTATTCCATAGTGTATATGTGGTATATGTGCCACATCTTCTTTATCCAGTCATCTATTGACAGGCTTTTTGGTTGTTTCTATGTCCTGGCCACTGTGAACAATGCTACAATGAATATGGGGCTGCATGTGTCTTTACGTATCAATGTTTCTGAGTTTTTGGGGTATATACCCAGTAGAGGGATTGCTGGGTCATAAGGTAGTTCTATTTTCAGTTTTTTGAGGAACCACCATTCTTTCTTCCATAATGGTTGTACTACTTTACATTCCCACCAACAGTGAATGAGGGGTCCTTTTTCTCCACAGCCTCTCCAACATTTGCTATTACCTGTCTTGTTAATAATAGCTAATCTAACAGGTGTGAGGTGGTATCTCATTGCAGTTTTGATTTGCATTTCTCTAATAACTAAAGAACATGAGCATCTTTTCATATATCTGTTGGCCATTTGTATTTCTTCCTGGGAGAAGTGTCTGTTCGTGTCCTCTTCCCATTTTTTTATTGGATTGTTTGTTTGTTTGTTGTTGAGTTTTATGAGTTCTTTGTATATTTTGGATATTAGGCCCTTATCTGAGCTGTTGTTTGAAAATATCATTTCCCATTTAGTTGGCTGTCTGTTTATTTTGTTATCAGTTTCTCTTGCTGAGCAAAAACTTCTTAGTCTGATGTAGTCCCATTCATTAATTTTTGCCTTCACTTCTCTTGCCTGTGGAGTCAAATTCATAAAATGCTCTTTAAAACCCAGGTCCATGAGTTGAGTACCTATGTCTTCTTCTATGTACTTAATTGTTTCAGGTCTTATGTTTAGATCTTTGATCCATTTTGAGTTAATTTTAGTACAGGGGGACAAACTGTAGTCCAGTTTCATTTTTTGCATGTGGCTTTCCAGTTTTCCCAGCACCATTTATTGAAGAGGCTTTCTTTTCTCCATTGTGTGTTGTTGGCCCCTTTATCAAAAATTATTTGACCATATATATGTGGTTTTATTTCTGGAATTTCTATTCTGTTCCATTGGTCTGAGTGTCTACTTTTCTGCCAATACCATGCTGTTTTGATTGTCGTGGCCCTATAATATAGTTTGAAGTCAGGTATTCTAATGCCTCCAACTTCATTCTTTTTCTTTAGGATTGCTTTAGCTATTCGGGGTTTTTTATAGTTCCATATAAATCTGATGATTTTTTGTTCCATTTCTTCAAAAAATGTCATTGGAATTTTGATGGGAGTTGCATTAAATTTGTATATTGCTTTGGGTAATATGGCCATTTTGATTATATTTATTCTTCCTAACCAAGAACAAGGAATATTCTTCCATCTCATTATATCTTTTTCGATTTCCCTTAACAATGCTTTGTAGTTTTCATTACATAGGTCCTTTACATTCTTTGTTATGTTTATTCCTAGGTATTTTATTTTTTTTTTGTTGCAATCGTGAAAGGGATTATTCTTTTGAGTTTGTTCTCAAATGTTTCACTGTTGGCATATAGAAAGGCTATTGACTTCTGTATGTTAATTTTGTATCCTGCGACCTTACTATATTGGTCAGGGAAGTTTTAGGAAAATGAAATTGAGGACAAACTGTAGATGTTTATATAAAACATTTAAAATAGAAAAATGCATACATAGTAATAAATGAAGCTAAGTTATATAATAAACTCCTACTTATTTAGGATATAAAACAAATAAAAAGGTAAGGAGAATTTAAATGTATATATTCCATGAAAGGAAATAGCAGATAACAAGGATTTCTTTTTTCTCCAAAATTACTTATAGATTATTCCTCTGGTCACCAGAGATTAATTCCATCACTTAAACCTTATACATTTATGTTACTTCACCATGATAATTGGTGTTTGTAATAATGGCCTTGAATTATTTTATGGTCCTGGAATAGTTTCAAAATCTTCAAAGAAAGATTACAGCATTATAAATGTCTATGCAATAACTTGCTCTTCTCAGTACAGTAGATTCATTTCTTGCTATGTGTGATGCTTACAATGAGTTGATCTCACTTATATGTAAACCATGTGCCCTATTCTTCCTGTGTGAAGCAAAATGAAAGGACCAAGTGAATTAAAGGTGAAAAAAATACATAGGCAGGCTCCTTAACTGCAGGGGTGTGTACAGAAGTTCTCTGACCTTTTCTATATGATGTAAACAGCCAAGAAATTAGATGATCATTTCTTCAAACTTTTACTCATCTGTAAAGTTTTCATTCCTGTGGCAATTAAGAAGTGTAACTTCCTTCAAATGAAAAACATGGAGGTGATGTTTTACTGCCTTTTTCTATACCTGTAGCATCTTGCTCGTGAAGCCTGTATGAAGCAGTGATATCTGACCAAAGGTTATCCACTCTGTACTCTTCTTCCTAATTCTAACCTGTCTGCCATCTGAAGAATGTCTAAGGAAAGCAGGAGAGTGGTGTCAGGGATTCTGTTCTTAGGTTCCTTGCCCTTTCACTGTGGAAGGAAATTTCTAGTAAGGAGCTTAGAAGCTTGGACTGCTTCTCTTAAAATGTAATCCCAATTTCCTCTGAGAATTCTTTCTTCTTGGTAAACTTTGTTGATAATTAAGAACACAACTCTTCAGAAATGGACACTGAAGCTTCATTAATAGATATAGACTGTTCATGTCCTTACCATGGGATTTGGTGAGGCAGTGGAAGTAGAGATGGATGAATACACAGATGGGCAAACAAACAGATGACTGGCATTGGTGACTAGAGAGCTGTGAACTACCCAAGGCTCAAAAGTCTTTAAAGAAATGAGACCAATGTCAAGGCAAGAGTTCACTGGGAGGTACTCACCCTTCTATGAACACCTCTGCCTCAGACCAGTCTGAATTGAATCCTTTTGATCCTGCCATTTTACAGGGGGTTTTTTTGTTGTTGGTTTTTTAGGTGAGAGGAAGGGAGACAGTGAGACAGACTACCACATGTGCCCTGACCAAGATCCACCAGGCAACCCCCATCTAGGGCTGATGCTTGAAAACTGAGCTACTTTTAGTGCCTAAGGCTGATGTGCCTCAGCGCTTGGGGCCACACACAAACCAATCGAGCCACTGATTGTGGGAGAAGATGAGAGAGAGAGAAGGAGGAGGGGAAGACAAGCAGGTGGTTGCTTCTCCTGTGTGCCCTGACTGGGGATTGAACCTGGGACATCCATATGCCAGGTCAGCACTCTATCCACTGAGTCACCAGCCAGGGTCACCATTTTGGAGTTTTAATCCTGTTTATTCATATTGTCTGACCCTACTCCTGCCTGAACCATGGTATTCAGTACCAATTGTCCTCTTTCAGAACAGAACTGATTTCTATTTTAGTATTATATTTAATTTGTATTTATTTATTACCGTATTTCCCCATGTATAAGACACACCTTTTTTGAAAAATTTAGAGTCTAAAAACTGGGTGTGTCTTATACAGTGGTTGTAGAAGTGTGGCATTTCAAATGCCATAGATGGAACTGAGGATGAGGCAATATATGAAGAAAGTGATTTATCAACAGACACAGATGAGGACAAGCTAATGGATGGGAGTTTTGACAGTGATGAGGAGTTGTATGAGTTTTATGATGAATAAAACTTGAGTTCAATAACTTTATGTAATACATATTTTTTCAATTTTCAGACTCCAAAATTAAGGTGCATCTTATACATGGGAGCATCTTATACATAGGGAAATATGGTAGATTTAATTTGAACACCTGAACCATGATGTTCAGTACACACCAGTTAGTTGTCCTGCTTCAAAACAGAACTGATTTGTATTTAAGTATTATATTTAATTTATAATTAATCATCTATTACTATTTCTCATATTCTTTTCTTCAGGAGACAAAAACAATGTTTTGTTACAAAGTGAACCTCTCTTTTATGTTAAAGTTTCCATGGGAGTTTACAACAGAGGTAAAAATTCTTTTGCATGTGTTATTTGTAAAATAAGGTAGAAGATACAAAGACCATCAAGTTAGCCTGACCAGGCAGTGGCACAGTAGATAGAGCATCAGACTGAGATGCAGGTTTGAAACCTCCAGGTCTCTGGGTTGAGTACAGGCTCTTCTGGCTTGAGCCATAGTCTCACCAACTTGAGCACAGGGTTGCGGGTTTGAGCGTGGGATCATAGACATGACCCCATGGTCGCTGGCTTGAGGACAGAGGTCACTAGCTTGAGCAAGGGGTCACTGGCTCAGCTGGAGTCCCCCTGCCCCAGTCAAGGCACATATGAGAAAGCAATTAATGAACAACTAAATGATACAACTATGAATTAATGCTTCTCATCTCTCTTTTTTCCTGCTGTCTGTCCCTGTCTGTCCCTCTCTCTGTCTCTGTCTCTTTCTCTCTCTAAAAAAAGAACCCATCAAGTTAAAACAATGTGTTTTTGTTGAATCTATAAGCTTAAATCCAAATACATATTTATCATGTTCAGTATAATAAAAATAGAAAAATTATTTTGTTAATTTTTATGTGACTTAAAATAAGTTTGGTGGCCTTAATATTAACCATAAATTATTCAAATGTATTCTAGAACTATTAATGTTGTTTTAAAGGAAGTATATTAGTTTAAATGAACAGTTTTACATGATAATCAAAAGTAAAAAGTAATGAAGCAGTGTGGTTTTCAAAGACATAATTGAAATTGAGGGTCCCCTATGAAATAGCCACAAAAAAGGGAAAATGTCATAAGATATTTGCATCTTTATAATAAATAGAAAGATGATATAAAATGATGGTTCTAAAATTTAAGTAATTATTCCTGTCTCCTGGGCATAAAACCTTTGCATCTTTAAAAACTTTTTATTATGTTGTGTCTGATAGTCATAAATAATGTATGTCAAGTAATATTTAAGCACTAAGGTGAACAAAAAAAAATGAACATCATGAAGCAACCACCCAAATGAAGAATTAGTACATTATTAAAACTGTTGCCTCTACCTACATTCCATTCTCATACTCCTGTCATCACTGTCCCAGAGACAACCATTGTCCTTAATCCGGGATATTATTGGCTCACTGTCCCCACATACACAGGTATGTTTTATTTCTCCTGAATACGTAGCTACGAATGGAAAGAATTAACTTTTGTCTTTTGTGTAAGGGAGGGAACTGATTTCATTTTCCCCCATGTGAATAACTGGCTGTGTAGCACAGTTTTTAGACTGGTCCATCATCCACCCTCTGGACTGCAGTGCCAGCTCTGCCCTACGTGAGCCTGTTTCTAAGCTCTCCCTTATTTCCCTTTGTCAAGTGTTTCTATTATGCTGGCAATTTTCAACCCATGTGCTGTAAGAATTTTTAAAACAAACGATACCTGACTGTTTATTCAGAGGCACTGACCTCTTTTCTCTTGGATTGTCAAATAAAAAAAAAATGACAACAGCCAACACAATAATAGCCGTCTCTTGTGAATGCCCTGCCTTGAACCATAAATATACAGGGTGGGGAAAAAGTAGGTTTACAGTTGTTTGTATGGAAAATAATACAATAATATATGATAATGCGTGAATAAACTCCATACTTTATGTACTCACAACTGTGAACCTACTTTTGTCCCACTCTGTATAGTTCATGTGATAGAGTTGCATCTTATTGGTCACATCACATAATAAGGTAGCATCTGACTGGTTAATTCTTGGTATCAGAAATTTTTATATACAAGTCCAGGCACCTGATTTTTTAAAAATCACTTTGAAACAAAAAGGGTAGGTAATTACTATTATTATTTTTTGTAAGTCAATCAAAACTATAATCCATTTATATATGCCATGAGATTTAAAAGGTTGTTAATCGCTGCTCTATGATAATATTACACTATATTAATTTTAGTAACATTATTTTAGGTCCTAATATGTGGTATGGAATGCCACACCACCTGTCTCTCTTTAGGAATATCATAGTACTGTGTTCATCCTTGTACATTATAGATTAAGCTTGTCAACTTTCTTGAAAGCTAGTGTTGAAATTTTCATTGAACTTGCATTGATTGATGCTGTCAATCAATTTGGGGAGAGCTCATGGAGAGACTTTCCATCACAATGATATATCTCTCAGTTATTTAGATATTCTTTGATGTCTTTCAAAAAGGCTTATAGAGTTTTGCACGTCTTTTGATAGACAGTTCTGTGAATCCTATATTTGTTACAGTTGTAAATGGTGGTTTATAATTTTCTTTTTGCTGGTGAATAAAAATTACAAATGATTTTTTAACATTAATCTTTTATTCAGAACCTTTTAAAAAACTCTATTATTGCTAATAACTTGTACATTCATTTTGCATTTTCTCTGATGACAATCCTAATATCCATGAATAAAGACAGTTTTGTTTTAATTTTGTTTGGTTGTAAGGTTATGAATACAAGTAGTGATAGTAGACATTCTTTTCTTCTTGGTTTTAAAAAGACTATTTTCAAAACTTCATGATAAAGAATGAATAAAAAATGCTGAGTTTTTGGTAACTACCTTTTATCTAGTTAAGAATATCTCCTCTGTTCCCTATTTTGTTAGGAGTTTCTGTCATGGAACTTTATCAAATGTTTTTCTGTGTATTATGATAATCGTAAGACATTTTTCTATTAATACTTTAATGGAGTAAATCACATTATAAGTTATTTTCTAACATTACACCAATCTTATGTCCTTTCCAGTTCTTTCATGATGTATTATCATTGGATTCAATTTGCTAATAATTGTTGAGGTTGACCTGATATTTTTCTTTTTTGAAATGTTTTTTAATTGATGTTATGCTAGCTTCATATGTTGAGTTGCTGAATAAGCTGTTTTCTATTCTCTGAGAGAGTTAGTATCAGAGTGAGTTATTTTTTTCTTAAATACTTGAAGCTGGCCAATAAAGCCATCTGGGCTGAATATTTCACTTCTGGAAAGATTTTTGACTACTACTTAAATTATTCTAATGGTTATAAGATGACTCATATTTTCTAATTTTTTCTGGTCAGTTTTGATAGATTTTTATAGCTTAGAGATTTTTCTTTCCATTTAAATTAGATATTTACAGATGATGTGATGTAGAATTGTGCGCCTGAAATGTGTGTATTTTGTGAACCAGTGTCACCCCAATAATTTCTTAAATTAGATCTTTATCAGCATGTATAGATTTTTTTATTTTTGTATTTTTCTGAAGTGACAAGCGGGGAGGTAGAGAGACTCCCACATGCACCCGACCAGGATTCACCTGGCATGCCCACCAGGGGGCGATGCTCTGCCCATCTGGTACTCGGCTCTGTTGCATCCAGAGCTATTCTAGCGCTTGAGGCAAAGGCCATGGAGCCATCCTCAGCACCCGGGCCATCTTTGCTCCAATGGAGCCTTGGCTGCAGAAGGGGAAGAGAGAGACAGAGAGAAAGGAGAGGGGGAGGGGTGGAGAAGCAGATGGGCGCTTCTCCTGTGTGCCCTGGCTGGGAATCGAACCTGGGACTTCCACACACCGGGCCAATGCTCTACCACTGAGCCAGCCGGCCAGGGCCCAGCATTTTTAGATTTTTGTAACTGTTAAACTGCCTTGTATTCTTTGCAACTTTGTGATCACATATTTGTATATTTTATTGGACTTGTTTGCTAATAATTTATTTAGGATTTTTATGTCTGTTTCACGAGTAAGTCGGCTTATAACTTTTATTTCCCATTTCTTTCATCCTTTACTATCAATAGTATAACTTCTAAAATAGTCTTAGTGTATTTATATTTCTCTGTTATTTGGAAAAGTTTCTAAAAGACTAGAATTATCTATTTCTTAGAATTACTATCTCTTTCGGAACTCACCTATAAAATTATCTGATTTTAGTGTTAACTTTGTGGGAATATTTTTAACTTTTTTTTTTTTTTTGTATTTTTCTGAAGTTGGAAACGGAGAAGCAGTCAGACAGACTCCCGCATGCACCCAACTGGGATCCACCCAGCACGCCCACCAGGGGGCGATGCTCTGCCCATCTGGGGCATCACTCTGTTGCAACCAGAGCCATTCTAGTGCCTGAGGCAGAGGCCACAGAGCCATCCTCAGCGCCAACTTTGCTCCAATGGAGCCTTGGCTGTGGGAGGGGAAGAGAGAGACAGAGAGGAAGAAGAGGGGGAAGGGTGGAGAAGTAGATGGGCACTTCTTCTGTGTGCCCTGGCTGGGAATCGAACCTGGGACTCCTGCATGCCAGGCTGACGCTCTACCACTGAGCCAACCAGCCAGGGCCAACTATTTTTTATATTTCTTCCATTTCTTTATATATTTATTTTGACATTTTATGTTTTTATTGGGATCTATTTCAACTAGGTTTCCAACTATTGGCATAATATTTTTAGGGTACTATCTTATCTTTTTAATCTGTGACTGATATGTAGTATGTTCTTTTAAATTTTTATTAGTTATTATACTATTTGTCTAGATAATATTGCCATAAGTTTATTTTCATTTCTAATATTGTTAACTTGTGCTTTCTTTGTTTTCATCATCAGTCTGACTAGAAATTGTTCTGTATTACCAATATCACCTACTTTACTAAAAATTAGCTTTAAAAACACGTAAGTAGCATGTTAAGGCTACATATTTTCTTGCTTTGGCTTCATCCTCCCAGATTTGATAAGTAGTAGTTTTATTATCAATCATTCCTAAGAATTTTTATTTAAATTGTTATGAATTTATTTTTGATTGGGAAATACGTTAATGTCAATCAGAACTTGAAAGTCACAAAATTAGATATAGCAAAATAGCTCTCATTGTGATGAGAACAACTTCGTTCTTCTGAGTTGATGCCTAGGCATTTTATAGCATGACTCTGCTCACACTCAGAGTCCAGACACTTACACAAGAACTTGGGTTTAGGATTCCCACTGTAAGTACCTGCTTTGCTTTTTGTTTTTGTTTTTGTTTTTTGGGTTTTTTTTTTTTTGTATTTTTCTGAAGCTGGAAATGGGGAGAGACAGTTAGACAGACTCCCGCATGCGCCCGACCGGGATCCACCCGGCACGCCTACCAGGGAGTGATGCTCTGCCCCTCCGGGGCGTCATTCTGTTGCGACCAGAGCCACTCTAGTGCCTGGGGCAGAGGCCAGGAGCCATCCCCAACGCCCGGGCCATCCTTGCTCCAGTGGAGCCTCGGCTGCAGGAGGGGAAGAGAGAGACAGAGAGGAAGGAGAGGGGGAGGGGTGGAGAAGCAGATGGGTGCTTCTCTTGTGTGCCCTGGCCGGGAATCGAACCCGGGACTTCTGCCTGCCAGGCTGATGCTCTACCACTGAGCCAACCGGCCAGGGCTCCTGCTTTGCTTTTTATGTTTTTTTTTTTTAAATAACCATTTAAGCTGGGGTACATTTACACAATGGAATACTACTCAGGTGTAAAAAGAAAAAAAAGTAAATCTTACCTTTTGCAATGGCAGGGATGGGCCTAGAGAGCATTATGCTAAGTGAAATAAGCCAGAGAAAGACAAGCACCCTATGATTTCACTCATATGTTGAATCTAATGAACAAAACAAACTAACAAATAAAATAGAGGCAGATTCATAGGTACAGAGAACAAACTGACGGCTCTCAGAGGGGAGGGGTTTAACGGGACTGGGTGAGATAGGTAAGGGATTAAACAAAGAAGAAAACCTGCTAGACACAGACAACAATATGGCAATTACCAGAGGGAAAGGAAAGTAGGGGCAGGTAGAGGAAGGTATGGGGGATAAATAGTGATTGAGGGAGACATGACTTGCGGTGGTGAACACACAATACAATCTACAGATGATCTATTATAGAATTGTGTACCTGAAACGTATATAATTTTATTAATCAATGTCACCTCAATACATTCAATAAAAATTTAAAATAAATAATAAAGTGAATCTCTTGTAGACAGCAAAAAAAAAAAAAATCATTTACAATTTTTACACATACCAGACACAAACACAAAATAAATAAAATAAAATAACCATTTAGAGTTAAGCCCATGAAAAGTCAGTGACCTTAGTTTTTACCTATCCTCTTTCTGTTCAGAGATCTTTAAAATATCATACATTTAGTTGTCATGTCTCCTTAGTCCCTGCTTTGCTGTGATAGTTATCCAGATTTTTATTATTATTGTTGTTATTATTATGAAGTGAGAGGCAGGGAGGCAGAGAGACAGACTCGGCACGTGCCCCAACCAGGATCTAATCACCATCACCAGAGCTAATGGTGATGCTCTGCCCATCTGGGGCTGCTGCTCTGTTGCTTAGCAACTGAGCTATTTTAGTTCCTGAGGCAAGGCCATGGTGCCATCCTCAATGCCCAGGGCCAACTTGCTCAAACCATTCTATCCATGGCTGTGGGAGGAGAAGAGAGAGAGGTGGGAGGTGGAGAAGCAGATGGTTGCTTCTCCTTGTGTGCCCTGACCAGGAATTGAACTTGGGACTTCTACACACCAGGCTGACACTCTACTGCTGAGCAGGCCAGGGCCAGATTTTTCTTATTTTTGATGAGCTTGACAGTTTTGAGGAGTAGTACTTAGGAATTTGTAAAATTTTCTATTGTAATTTGGAATTCTTCTGGAAGAAGAATTTGCCCCTTCTCCCCCATTTATTAATTTATTTAAAGATTTACATCAGTATGTATTCCTGGATATTTTATTTTATTCTTTGGGATATAGTTCAGTACTTTTTTCTAAAATTGTTGCAGCTTTGGCAATTGGAACTCTTTCCGTTGACCCGTTGTCTCTTTGCTATGCCTTTGTCAGCGAACACTTCCTTACAGTGAGCACAACGTGTTCCGGCTCCTCTCATGTATTTTCTGCCCACCTGGAATCAGTCACTTGTCCCAGGACCACTCATTTCTTTTACTGGAGAATGGGGCTAGAAACAAAAATCTGGGTACCTGTTGTTACTGGGATGTCATTTCCTAAATGTATCTGTGTTTCCCCTACTTTGTGTGCTTTATTAGAGTGTTTTATGAAAGAATGTTTTGACCCCTAGAAACATAACTGTTGTTACTGCCTAAGTCTATCTACTCTTAGAATGTTTCTCATCTATTTCAGAATGTGATTAAGTTGACCATATTCTCTCTTATTATACCCAAATATTGAGTTCAGAGGGGAGAAATCATAAACCAATAAGTAGAAGGCAAGAGACTTTGTTTTCAAAATAATTGGTCCATAGCTGTGTATCACTCTACAGCTATCAATATATCTATTAATCTTTCACCTCAGTTTTATGAGTATTTACCTTTTACATAAAGTCTTCTCTCACATTCCCTTGGGATGCTCTATTTTAAATCAGCTTTTATAGACAGACAGGATAAAAATGGAGCACCCTGTGGGCTCCAGTCCCCAGGCCTTACATCAAGCCCTTTTCCCTCCTCCAACATAAGTGTACTTAACCAGCCTTCTGTAACTCATGTGTCTTCCAATCTAGTGTAGATAAGAAACAGGGTCAATAGTTGAGCTAGTTTGTCCTGACCACAACCCAAAATAAGGAAAAGCTTTGTATATTAATAATGTTTATCATATTGAGTTACTGTAAAGATTACATGAAGTAGTGATGCCCTTTCAAATACTCCAAATGCTAGCAATTAATTGTTTATCATGTAAAAATTGTTAAATTGTTACTATTTTAATAGAGTGAATACAGGTTTTTTTTCTGAAAATGAAGTATTCATTTATTGTAGGTATTTTGATTATGAAAGCAACTTCTCATCATTTAGTTTTGTATTCCTCTTGTAACTTTACCATTACTGTCACTGTTGGCTTTTCTGGTTTCCAGTCAGGGAAACACTGGTTTATGCAGTGCTTGTCATAAGTACATCATACATAAAACAATGATGACATTTCATGAAATGTGTTCATAATGAATGCTGAGACAATAATCATAATCATAGGACCCTTAGCCTCCTGTCCATCTGCTCATGTGGCAGACTAGGTACCTGATAAACTTTCTCTCAGGAAACAACTAAGATGGCTAGATTTAAAAAAAAAAAAATTTTTTTTTTCATTTTTCCGAAGCTGGAAACAGGGAGGCAGTCAGACAGACTCCCGCATGTGCCTGATCGGGATCCACCCGGCATGCCCACCAGGGGGCGATGCTCTGCCCATCCGAGGCATCACTCTGTTGAGACCAGAGCCAGTCTAGCGCCTGAGGCAGAGGCCACAGAGCCATCCCCAGCGCCGGGCCATCTTTGCTCCAATGGAGCCTCGCTGCGGGAGGGGAAGAGAGAGACAGAGAGGAAGGAGAGGGGGAGGGGTGGAGAAACAAATGGGCGCCTCTCCTGTGTGCCCCGGCCGGGAATCGAACCCGGGAACCCTGCACACTGGGCCAACGCTCTACCGCTGAGCCAACTGGCCAGGGCCAAAAAAAAAATTATTTTTTTAAGTGGCAGGAGGGAAGGGAGATAGATAGTGAGACAGACTCCCACATGCACCCCAACTGATATCCACTTGGCAACTCAGTCTGGGGCTGAAGTCTGGGGCCGATGCTCAAATCAACTGAGTTATTCTCAGCGCCTGAGGCTGACACTTGAACCAACCAAGCTATCCTCAGTATCCAAGGCCATGCTCGACAACCAAGCCACTGGCTGTGAGAGGGGAAGATGGAGAGAAGGGGAAAAGGGGGGGGAGAGAAGCAGATATCACTTCTCCTGTGTGCCCTGACCGGGGCTCAAACCTGGGACATCCATATGCTAGGCCGATACTCTATCCACTGTGCCACCAGCCATTGCCTAGATTAAAAAAAAAAATTAAAGAACACTTTTAGCACTAATAGAAAATATAGTGCTTCACTTCTAAACCAGAAAGGAAAAGAAAGTTGAAGAAGGAAATAAAATATATTTGTTTACAATGAAAAAGGCAAAAAAGGCAAAAAATAAAAATATATAAATAAGCCTGACCTGTGGTGGCGCAGTGGATAAAGCGTCGACCTGGAATGCTGAGGTCGCCGGTTCAAAACCCTGGGCTTGCCTGGTCAAGGCACATATGGGAGTTGATGCTTCCAGCTCCTCCCCCTGTTCTCTCTCTCTCTCTCTCTCTCTCTCTCTCTCTCTCCCCCCTCTCTCTAATAAAAATGAATAAATAAAATCTAAAAAAGTAAATAAATAAAATATATATATAAGGCAAATGGCACAAAATAAGGGAAACAATAAAGTCAAATATGTCAGAGGCCCTGGCCAGTTGGCTCAGTGGTAGAGCATCGGCCTGGCTTGCAGGAGTCCTGGGTTTGATTCCCAGCCAGGGCACACAGGAGAGGCACCCATCTGCTTCTCTACCCCTCCCCCTCTCCTTCCTCTCTCTCTCTCTTCCCCTCCCGCAGCCAAGGCTCCACTGGGGCAGTTTGCCCAGGCACTGAGGATGGCTCTGTGGCCTCTGCCTCAGGAGCTAGAATGGCTCTGATTGCGGCAAAGAGACGCCCCAAGATGGGTAGAGCATCACCCCCTGGTGGGCATGCCGGTGGATCCCGGTCGGGCGCATGCGGGAGTCTGTCTGACTGCCTCCCCGTTTCCAACTTCAGGAAAAAAAAAAAATGTCAGCATATACAAACTAATCATCTAAATTGGACTACCCACTCCATTTAAAAGACAAAATGTTATTAGATTCTAAAAAGAATATTCAAAATATATATGCTATTTGTAAGGTAAATACCTAAAACTTGTGGATGCATGAGGATCTATGTTCTAAATTGATTGGTACCCTGACCTCCCCCAAATTTCAAATTCACCCAATCTGTAAATGTGACCTTATCTGGAAGAAGGTTCTTTGCAGATGGAAGCAAGTTGAAATAAGGTCACGCTGGATTTGGGTGGGCCCTAAACTAAATCAAAGATGACCAACAGTCCTGATAAGAGGGAAATTTGGACACAGACACAGAAAACGCCAGGAGAATATGGAAGCAGAGATGGGAGAGATGTATATACCAACCAAGGAATGCCAGGGACTGCCAGCAATCCCAGAGGAAGGAGAGGCAGGGACAGATGCTCCCTCATGCCTCCAGAGAACCAACCTGCCAGCACCCTGATTTTAGACGCTAACCTCTGAAACAGTGAGAGAGTGAACGACTGTTCTAAGCAACCCACTTTGTGGTACTTTGTTATGACAGCCCTAGAAAACTAACATACCCCATATGTTTGAGAATTAAAAAACATACTTCTAAATGATTCATGAGCCAAAAAAATAATAATGGAAGTTCTTAAATGTTTTGAACAAAATGGTAATGAAAATGCCACATACCTAAACCTAAGTGATTAAATGTAAGCAATAATTAGAGGGGTATTTATAGTCTTAAATTTATAAATCAAAAAAGAACAAAGAATAAAAATAAATACATTAAATACCCCAAAATAAGACATTAAAAGAAGGGAAATGAAACAAACCCAAGAATGTAGAACAAAGGATATAAGAAATAAGAACCGAAATTAATGAGATTAAAAACAAAAATACAATAGCAAGTAATAGATTGAAGCTCATTGTTGAATTTTTGAAAAAGTTGCAGAATAATACATGTATAATCCATTTACATAGATAAACAAGTGAAGCTAAATATGGTGTAAATAGTAAAATGTCCTAGGCAGTATTTGTGTCTGAGCTAGGTTGGAAGGGCCTGGAATTGGAGAATGAGAGAAGGCAGGAAGGAAAGGAGGAAGGAAGAAAGGAAGGAAGGAAGGGAGGGAGGGAGGGAGGAAGGAAGGAAGGAAAGAAAGAAGGAAGGAAAAGAAGAGAAGGAAGGGGACAGGGAGGGAGGGAGAAAGAAAGAAGTGGATATTTTTGTATCTTTTTTAGTCTTTTTCAATTCTTTTATGACTTCCCCATTCATAGCCGCTGCATATTTTTTTTCTTCCAAACAAGGTGATTGCTGACATGGAGGCCCAAGTCCACAAGCTGAGGGAAGAGCTGATCAGCGTGAACTCTCAGCGGAAGCAGCAGCTGGTGGAGCTCGGTCTGCTCAGGGAGGAGGAGAAGCAGAGGGCCGTGAGGGACCACGAGAACGCGGTCAGCAGGCTGAAGGCCGAGTCGGAAAAGATGAAGCTAGAACTGAAAAAGACGCATGCAGCCGAGACAGAGATGACACTGGAGAAGGTAAGACATCCACCTCACAGTGACAGACAGTTGAAACCCATGTTTGCAATCCATGTCTGCCACCCTTACATTTAATCTCCGGAAAGTGGAGGATGTTGAGTTCCTCTTCAAATTTATAAACTGTTCAAATGAGCAGTTTTAAGTATGTTGCTGTATGTCTAAGCGCCACTGAAATAAAATGGGGAGTTTTCTTTTTTGTTGGAGGGAATGGTATAGATGATCTCATTCTGTATTGAGTAAATACACATTGTGATAAGACAATGTTATAATATTGTGAAATGTTGTACTGGTTAGGAATACTGGGGCTGTAGACCTAAATTAGGTAAAGACTAAGTTTCAGATCTTTTCTAGACTATCAATTATTTCTATATTTTGCAGTTTTTGTAACTGTATAATATGACACATTTTCCCAGATTGATATTTCAGATTAAGAAAAGTTTCTTTAAAATTATATATATACCATATTTCTTGCTCCATAAGACATATGTGACCATAAGACACTCATAGGGTTTTAAGGAGGAAAATTAAAAAAAAAACCTGAACCAAATGGTATGTTAAAATATTTAATAAAATACTGTATTTTTTGCTCCATGGGCATTTTCCCCTTCAATTTTGGGGGGAAACGGTGCATCTTATGGAGCGAAAAATATGGTGTATATATAATATTTCTTTGTGACAGAGACAGAGAGAGAGTCAGAGAGAGTGAGAGATAGGGACAGACAGACAGGAAGGGAGAGAGATGAGAAGCATCAGTGCTTCATTGTGGTTCCTTAGTTGTTCACTGATTGCTTTCTCATATGTGCCTTGACCTGGGGCTATAGCAGAGCTAGTAACCCCTTGCTCAAGCCAGCGACCTTGGGCTCAAGCCAGTGACCATGGGGTCATGTCTATGATCCCATGCTCAAGCCAGCAACTCTGCACTCAAGCCGGTGACCTCAGGGTTTCGAACATGGGTCCTTTGCATCCCAGTCCAATGCTCACTGTGCCACCACCTGGTCAGGCTATAATTATATATTTTTGAAATGAATGTCAATATAATGTTCTCATATTTGGGGTTGACTTATATTCCAGGAACAATTTTAAATATTCTTTCTTTTGATGTTTTGGACAAATGTAAATATTTTAATTGGGTAGTAAATGTGAATTGTTCTTAAGTATAACAAATGTAAGTTGCCCCTTGAGTTTTATAAGACCTATCTATATCTTGGGATAAAGAACATTGAAAAGTGTAATTGAAGAATCTTCTAATTCTGTTTAATTTTTCCTCTCTTCTTCATCTTGAAGTAATTTTAAACTTTCATCGCATGTACTTCACCATTTTAGGCACTACTCCATTGATGTTACATGGGTCAGATACTAAGGTGCTACTTGATAACACCTAAATGATCTGAGAGTCAGACTTCAGCCAGCTGTGCCCTTGGCAGCTCAGCTCTGAACCCAGAAATATCCAGGAAAAGGGCTCTAAAGAGGTGGGAGGGAGCCTGGCTTCTTGAAGGAGCAGCAAGGAGACGAATGTGGCTGGAAATGGTGCTGGGGATGAGGGGGAGGGTGAGGAGGAGAGGTTAGGGAAGGAACCTCAGAGGGGGACTAGGCCCTGGAGGTATGTCTAGGCTTTTGAAAGGGCTTGGCTTTGACTTGGGGAGTAGAGGAGGCTTGACAAGTTTTGAGCAGAAGAGTGACATGATCTGACTCATGTTTGAATAGGAACTCTGCCTGCTAGTGCTGAGAATAGACTGCTTTAAGAAAGGAAGTGGGAAGACTGTTCAAAGGCTATTGCAAGAATTTAGACAAGAGATGGTAGAGGCTTGTTCCCCAGGCAGTAGCTGTGAAGGCGGTAAAAACGGATCGGATATGGGTAACGTTGTGCAGGTCGAGCTGGCTGGTTCTCTTGTTGGTCCAGACACAGAGATGGAAAGGAGCAGTGGGAGAGGGCAGTCAAGAGTTTGCGAGGTGACTTCCTGGAGCCAGTAGACAAGGGGAACCTCCCTCTGCCAACAGGAGGAGGACAACGAGAGCAGGTTGGGCCATTCTGGACAGGGAAGCTTTGATACATCCCAGTGAGGAGGTTAGTGAGAATTCTGCCAGAGCGGTACAAAATGACAGTGGTCTGGTGCTAACATATGTAAGTTTCAGGAAGTAAGGATATTTGCTTATATGGAATAGTTTTAGTCCTCTGACAACAGCAAATAAAAGAGAGACCAGTGGAGAGTGAGAATAGTGTTGTGCTTACTTTTCTGGAAACTCCTCCACTCCCTCCCTGGACCTCAGTCCTGTCCGCCACCAGTCGGAGGATTTCCCAGTAAAGGTTCTTACCTGGCACCAGTACCAGCACAACTCGACGTAAGAACAGTGGACTGCCAAAGCCAGCCTCCTAACACGATTTTCTTGCATTATATAATCACATTTTTAATGTTTCTTTTTAAAGGATGAAATATCTCAGGTATAGGTTTACATGTATTACTAATTGACAATTTACAGATAATAAAAAGTATTAGAAACCCTGGGTAATTCATTTGGCAAACATTTCTGGAAGATTTTCTGAATCGGAAAGGCATTATCCCAGGCACTGTGCGAACACACAGAGTAAAAGCCAAAAAAGGCACTGTCTTCAAGGAGATGCTAAAAAATGGTGACTGCAGGATGCACGTGCGCACACACACACAATTGTAATGTGAGGCAGAGTATGCATTGGGGGGAATTACTTTCTATTAAGGCAGTCTCTTGTAGAAGAGACTAAGTAGAGGAGAGATTAAGTAGAAGAGATGTCTCTTGACTTAAACCTAAGCAACATGTGGGATTTCCACTGGTGATATACAAGATGGCCTAAGAGCCAAAGGAGTCGCTGCAGCAGGAGCGAGCCCACCGCATGCGCATGTGGCATAGAGGTGAGTCAGGGAGGTGGCTTGTGGTCAGGCTGCAAGGCGGCAGGTTGATTCCCAGCCTTCAGAGCTGCCATGAGCATTTTAGTTTCACTGGGTAAACAGGGAGAAGCTGCTGAAGACTTTTAGGCAATGAAGTGTCAATAGCCAAGTGATTATTAGGAAGATCTGTCAGTGTTGGCAAAATGCCATAGGCGTAGAAGTGGTTGGTGAGGACTGAACTAATCCAGGTGACAGTTTCCTGGGGACAAGTGAGAGGTAGGTGAAGGCAGTGAGAATATAGCAGTGACAGTGGGCCAGTGGAGGCGTGCCTGAGACTCATCTCAGAGACAGCACTGGTCAGAATGGTTAAGTGTCATCAACCCATAACACGTTGGGGATGTAGGAGGACTTTCTGGTTTGGGAGGGAAACGATGAATTCAGTTATAAATACATTGAGTTGGAAGTGCCGTCGCGGAGCCAGCTGGGTGAGCATTCACTGTGAAGGAACGTTTGTAGTTAACCAGGAGCGAAGGCAGGACTGGTCAAAGCAACCTCATGATCCACCCCGAGAGGGGCGTGCTCAGGAGGGAGCGAAGACCTTCAGTGAGATTTGGGGAGGAAACAGTCCAGGAAGGGTCAGCAAGGTAAGAGGAATATGAGAAGAATGTGTTTTCATGGAAAGGAAGGAAGAGAATATTTAGAAAGGAGGATTGTCAAGAATGTGACAGAAAATCAGGAGGAATAAGGGTGGAGGAAAGGTCACAGGGTTTGAAACTGAGAAGTCACTGATGATCTTGGACAGAGCACTGAAAATGATAGTATGGACAGAAACACGCTTGCAAAAGATAAGTGAGCGAGGAGCGAGGGGGTGGGGATTTGTGAATGCTCTATTGTTTTTGGAAAATCTGATATTAAAAGGAAGGTGGTGTCCGAAAGAGCAGCCGGAGTTAAGGAGACTATATTTTTAGGCTGAAAATGTCTTGAAATACAGAAGGAACTGACGGAGAGGAAGAGCTCAGCAATGCAGAGAACCATAGATGCTTGAGATCTTGTGATCTGAAAGATGAGAGTTCGAAGGAACTTCCCAGCCAAGCCCACCCTGCCCCTTGGCCAAGAGGACCCAGCTGTAGAAGACATTGGTCTGTTTCTGGAACGCGCCTCGCTCTCTGCTGTCTCCAGGTCTTTGTACTGCCACCCCTCTGCCTAGAATGTTCTTCTTTATTACGTTCTTATGGCTACCCATCCCTCCTCATCAGGGCACTCCTCAGTATTCTTCTCTGACCTCTCTTTCTCAAGTCCTGCCTACTTCCACTTCTTACCTTTTCCCATTGTCTTCAAAGCTCAGGTCACTATCTGAAATCATCTGTTAATCTTTTCGCTTGTTTATTTTCTGTTTACCCCCTTGGAACATAAGCTTCGTTAGCAGGGCCTTGTCTATCTTGTTCATTTCTGTACTGCTAGTATCTAGAAAACTCAGCACCTGTTAACACCACAGTATGAGCCTAGAAGGATGGAATGTTCCTGAACTGAGAACACAAGTCATCCAGGAAGCTAGAAGTGGGGTTTTAGCATAGCAACTTGAACTGACATGGGTCAGGTTCATCAGAATGCAGGGGTTTGGCAGAGCGGGCTTGGGAATGGGGGACGGCCCCATGCGGGCTGCTGGTACTGCTCTGAGTCTTGTCGTGCTGCATCGGGGTAATGAGCCCTCCCCAAAGCCCATATGATAAAATGACAACTGCTGGCCTCTGGATACGAAGATTAATTTGTATTTCTGATTGATACATGTTTTTACTTCACTAGTAAAAGGAGTTGAGCCATTTTGAAATGCAGTGAAGAACTAGACTGTGGGATCCCTGAGAGCAGTTTTTGTTAAATATCATTTCTAATGCTCCAGTATGAAGTGTGGTGCTGGGTTCGAAGTGGGCCTTTACAAAGGCTAGGTGAGGGACCAGAAGAATGGCGATGAGCTGAGAAATTCACTACAGCCATGTGAATGGTGTACAAATAAGTAAAAAATTGTTAGACTTACCCAATTTGATTTCAATCCATTCTAAATACTTTAAGTAGGATAAACTATATCTTTATATTCAAGTATCTTTGTTTTTTAGTGTTGTAATTTTCTCCATATTAATACATTAAACACATAGCATAAATCCTTTTTCAGATAGGGTTTGAATCTTTAGTACACCAACTAGACATTTAAGTTCTTATTATAAAAGTTTGAATTAACACTAATATGGTGGTAGGTAATTCTGTTTCTAGACTTTTGTTATTGGGCATGTTACTTGAATTCTTCTTATATATTATAAAAAGCTTAATGTTTTAGCATGTTTAAATAAATCTGAAAGTTAAAGTACTATATTTGCTAACAGTTCAAAATCTAGTCAGAATCAAGAGATTTAGAAATTAATTTTCTATTATTAAGGATAAAATTGAGGTTCAAAGAGGAGAAGAAAATAACCCCAGAATGATAAATAGTCTAAATGTAACACCCCCATGGGTCTGGGCTGTTTCCATAGCACTTCCAATGTTAATTTGTAGAGGAATTTCTAAGTCACATCCTCTGCAGCTTCCGTCCGTGGCGAGTTAGACCTCAGTAATGTCTTCAGTGGCTTTGAGTTGAGGGGAACATGAAGTAACCTCCACAAGGTCAAAATTCTTGAAGTAGAGAATACAGGAGAGTGAATGATTGACATTTGCAACATTAAAGCTGCTTTTCTAGTCTTTTAAAATCTTTTCAGACCGTATTGAAACAAAGGCCATAATATATGAACCTTTGAAAAATTAAAGAACATTACTAAGTGATGGGAATGGGTAGTTTTCAGAAGACTGATAAAAACTTTAGTACTATATTTAAAATTTATCTTTGTTTAAGAAGCCTATTCAGCTATTTTAAAAGTGACTTTTCCTGAAATAGAAGATAGTTTAGAAAACATGGCAAACAGAGAAGAGTATAAAATTTCCTGTTGTTGCCATCTCCCAGAGAAAGCCAGTAGTACTAATTTGGCTTGTAGGTAACATAGCTATGTTAACTGAGATCATATTAACCAAACTGTTGTATATTTTACTTTTTTAAAAAAGTTATGCTAATAATATTCCAATGTCATTTGAAATTCTTTGAAAATATAGTTTTCATTGTTTCATGATATTCCATTTTATGAATGTAGCATAATTTATTGAGATAGTCCTTTATTTTTAAGAGTGAAGTTGAATATTTATAATATATTTGTTATTCTCATTTCATTTTCTGGAAGTTCCAGTTCACGTTCTTGGTCAGTTTCTCTTCTGTTAGAGTCCTCATGTTTTTCTCATTACCTTTATATAAACTTATTTTATATTTGGAGTGATAAAACTTTTTATCTTTGTGGCAAATATCTTTTGTATTTGCCTTTTTATCATTTTATTTTATGATAAAAAAAATTGTTTGCATTTAGTGTAATCTGTCCATTATTTCCTTTATCAATTCTTTATTATAAGTGGTAGTTTTAAGCTTCACAATTTAATATTTAACACCATATGAATATATCAAACATTTACTACACTGTACTAAGTAAAGAGCTCTTATGAAATTGTCATAGCATTTAGCAGGTTGGGTTTCTGATCTATAATTTTAATGGTATCTGAAGGATTAGACTGGAATTCTGCCAGCCTGAAGTCATTTAAAAAAAAGGCTTTGAGCAACAATTCAGCATCTTTTTCAAATTTAAGAAAAGCTCCATATGGCATAATTATTCAAAGCTAAGGTCAGAGAAACTACTTAAACCTTTGAAATTTATAATTAAAAGATTAATATTAACTTATGAAGACATTGTCATTTTGGCTTAAAATGGATTTTTAATCTCAATTCTGTTCCTTTTACTTTGATCTTTTCCCTGATTCTTTCCTTTGTAAAAATATAAAATTTTGTATCCTTAAAAATTTTAAATGTTATCCTCAAACAGTTTAGATGTATAAAAAATTGATTGGCAAACAGCATCCAGTATGATTTTTACAATATCTGCAAATATAGATGAACTTCAAATTGTCATTTTCTGAGACTCAGAGACATGGACAAGAGTGTGGGGGTTACAGGGCGGGGGGTGGGGGGGAGGAGAGGGAGGGGGTTGGGGGAGGGGAGGGGCACAAAGAAAACCAGTTAGAAGGTGATGGAAGACAATTGGACTTTGGGTGATGGGAATGCAGCATAATCAAATGTCAAAATAACCTGGAGATGTTTTCTCTGAATATATGTACCCGGATTTATCAATGTCACCCCATTAAAATTAATAATAATAAAAATTATCATTTTCCTCTGAGTGTGTAAGCCACAGCTTGATATAATGAACTAGAATGGTACCTCTAAACATAAAAATAAATTAATTTCCAATAGAAAAAACATGCCCAAATGACAACTTGGAGGACTTTGGGTGTGGCACAGAGTTTAATACCAAGGAGTGGTATGATCCAACTTAGCCTTGAAAGGATCATTCCAGTTGTGTGAAAACAAAGGTAGGAAACCCCAGAAGGGCATTGCATCATCTGAGTGAGAGATGGTGGTGGCTTAGATCAGAATGGCACCAGGGAAGGTAGTCAGTTTCTGAGTATGTTTTAAAGTTGGAGCCAGCATGGCTTTCTGATGGGTTTGACATAGGGTGTGAGACCAGGAAAATGGAAGCCACAGAGAAGCTCACACACAAGGGGAATAGGAAAATGTGCCAGTTCATTTCTCTGGGGGATGGGATTATATTGTGTATGACTTTTATATTGTATCATTCAGTCTGTTCTAAATGTTTTGCATTTTAACCACTTTGTAAGCTATACAGTAATGTACCAAAGTCACCATCCAGTTTTATTGTTGACCTGTTCTTCTACCCCTGGGGCATCTTCAACCAGCTTCCCCTTTTCTGTCCCTGGAGGACCAGAGTCACAAAGAAAGGGGTGTACTCGCCCTTGGGCTGTACATTAGGTAACATCAGGGCCTCAGAAACTGAGCAGTATGATTGTGATGTCACTTGCCCCAGCTTACCCCTACCTGAGAGTTTGGGGGGTTCTCAAAGACCCTGTCTCCAGGCCCTTGCCCTCTTTCTGGCTGGGCAGGGAGGCTGTGCCCTCATTAGCCTCAGAGAGAGGCGGAGGCTCTGGCTGGCTGCAGCCTGCTGAGGGCTCTTACCTTGGCTTCTGCAGTCTTAATGGGGGCCACCAGAAATGTGGACCCCTCTGACTATAGACTATTCATCTCCCAATGAGAGCCAAGCGCCGGGCCTGATGGGAATGAAAGGAGAAAACAGGACTGACCCTGAGAAGCAGCAGGCTGGGAGTGTGCGGCCCCTGAGGGACACAGGACCATCTGGCCTCAGAGAAAAGAAGGTAGGACTGCGACAACCTCAGTGTTCCTGAGACAGGTTCTTTCTACCGATCAGACCTCATCACTGGGCTTGGCTAGGCACTGTGACATAAGAACAGCCTGTCCCTCAGAGAGATTTCTTTAATGGGTCAGGGATAATGGAACAAACGCAACTGTGATTACATTGAACTGAAATTAGAGTCATTGTCTAGATCTGTTGGTCAGCGTGCCCTGAGCAACACCCAGGAAGGTGTCTGGAAATATGTGGGGAGGAGTAGGATCAGGCAGAACCTTCTGGACAAGACTGATTATAAGCTAATGGCATTTCCCTCCCTTGTTTAAAAGCCATTGCTCATGACAGATGGAAATGATCACAGCTCCTTAGCTTTCTGGTCAAGGATTTGCATAATTCCATTTTTTCTCTTCTACTTTTCCTTTCTTTTTTTTCTTCTTATTTAATTAATATTTTAGTGTACATTTTAGTGCTATTAAGTATATTTAAAATGTTGGGCAACCATCACCACCATCCACCTACAGAACTTTCTTCATCTTACAGAACCTAAACTGTCCTCATTAAACACTAAGTCCCTGTTTCCTCCTCCTCCCTGCTACTTTCTGTTGCTACGCATTTGACTCCTTGAAGGACCTCATATGAGTGGAATCAAGCAGTATTTGTCTTTTTGTGACTGGATTATTTCACTGAGCATAATGTCTCTGAGGTTTGTCTATGTTGTAGCCTGTGTCAGAATTTCCTTTTCTAAAAAAGGCTGAATAATATTTTATTGTATGTATAGGAGACATTTTATTTATCCATGCATCCCATCAATGGACACTTGGTTGGCTTCTCCCTTTTGGCTACTGTGAGTAATGCAGATATAGTGTAAATACAGGTGTACACATAGCTGTTTGAGCTCCTGTTTTATACCCAGAAGTAGGATTGCTAGGTCATCTGGTAATCCTATTTTTACTTTTTTTGAGAAACCTGCCTTATGTTTTCCATGCTGCTATACCATTTATAAGGTTCCAATTTCTCCATATCATCACCAATTGTTTTTGCTTTGTTTTGTTATTATAGTAACCATCATATGAAGTGGTATCTTCTACCTTTCTTGACTGTCTCCCCACCACAGATACAGTCTGTGTGTGCCATCTCCAGGTGACACCTTTTCCATCTACAGGCCGTAAACATGTTCCCTTCACGGCTTCATGTGTTTTCCCCTCTGCCTGGAAGACCTGGTGAGCTTGTCATCCTCACTGACAAGTATTAGCTGGCCTGGCGTGGCCCTCCCACACCAGCTCAGACGAAGTCATGCTCTTTACTGTGCTCCTGTGACTCATTCTTCTCTTTTTAAACATTTTTTTACTCAGATACAATTTACGTCTAGATTTTGTATAATTCTGTAAAATTTGACAAACTGTCACCACAATCAAGACCAAGAAATGTTCCATCACTGCAAATATGTCAACCGTGTTTTCTTCCCCTTGCACTGCTCCTGGTAACCACTCCTGTGACCACTTTCAGTGATTACAGAGCTGCCTTTTTTGGGATATATACTAAATGAATCATTCGGTTTATTACCTTGTAAGTCTGGTTTCTTTCCCTTAGCATAACACATTTGAAATTAATTCATTGATTGTACATCAGTAGTCCATTCTTTTTATTGCTAATATTTTATCCACTCTTCGGTTGGAAATATTTGGAATATTTTGGGTTGTTATACATTCATATAAAGACTTTGCATGAACATAAATTTTTTATTTCACTTGGATAAATAGCAAGGAGTGAGATTACCAAATTGTATATTAAATAGATTTTTAACTTTATTAAAAATTGCCAGACTTTTTCCAAAGTGGCTATGTCATATTGCATTCCCATCAGTAATATATGAGTCCCAGTTGCTCTGTATCCTCATTAACACTTGATATTGTTGAGTTTTATATTATTTTAGCCATCCTAATAGGTATATTTAATGGCACATTATTTTCCTAATAACTAATAATGCGAAATATCTTTTACACATGTGTATTTTTCATCTGAATATCTTCCTTGGCAAAGTGTCTATTTAAATGTTTTCCAATTTTATATTTAGTTGTTTGTTTTATTTTTATTAAATTTTGGGAGTTCTTTATATAACCTGGATACAAATCCTTTATAAGATATCTGATTTTGCAAACACTTTTCACAGTCAGTGGCTTAACTTCATTCTTTTAACAGTGTCTTTCAAAAAGCAGAGATTCTTAATTTTTATGAAATCCATTTATCAATTTCATTTTAAAGTTCACGCTTTTAGTGTCATATCTAAGAAATCTTAATATAACCTAAGGTCACAAAGATTTTCTTAAGTTTTCTTCCAGACATTTTATAGTTTAAGGTTTATATTTAGGCCTATGTTCCATTTTGAGTCAATGTTTGTGAATGGTGTAAGGCAGAGATTCGGATTCAATTGTTTTAGCACTCTTTATTGAAAAGATTATTCTTTCTCCAATGAATTGTCTTTGCAACTTTGTTGAAAATCATTATATAGATATAAGTGGTATACAACTGGACTCTTATCATTTTGTTCCATTGATATATACATCTGTCCTTTTCCAATACCCACCATCTTGATTATTGTAGCTTTTATAATCAGTCTTGGAGACAGGTAGTATGAGTCACCAACTTTATAACACCTTTTCAAAGGTGCTTTCTTTAGAATCAGCATAAAGAAGTCTACACAAAATTCTGGTAGGATATTTTTTTTAATTGTGTTGAATCTATTGAAATCTTTAATGATACTGATCCTTTCAGTCCATGAACATAGAATATCTTGCCATTTATTTAGATTTTCTTTTATTTCTTTCATCAGTATTTACAGTTCTCGCATATGGCTGTTGAATTTGTTAGATTTATACCTAATCATTTCATGTTTTTAACTTTAACTCCCAATTGTTCTTTGCTAATATATAGAAATGCAATAGATTTTTTTATATATATTCAATATATTGGTCTTGTATCCTGTGACCTTTCTAAACCCTCTGATTAGTCCTAGGCACATTTTAATAGATTCTTTGGGATTTGTAATCAGATATATACCTGTTGTTTAATAGTTTTCCCTATGAGGGATTAATTTTATTTGATAAAACAGCATATATCAACATTTTTTTCTTACAGTGGGGAATTTTATTATTAGACTGGTGAATTTTGGGAAATGACTTCTCAAAACAAACCTAATATGAAGAATCAAATGAAATCACCAATCAGAGAAAATAGATACGGGATATGGAAGTGAGAACATTTGTAATTTCTCAGTTTATTTTGTTGTGTCTTCTGACATACATGTGATTAAAAAAAACAATATAGGGAGTGATGTCAGAGAAATGGCACCGTAAGGAGCGATACCGATAAATCTCCACAAAATTCAACAAGATCTTCAACCAGAGACAGAAAAATCTATCCTTGGAGCCTCCAGCAGTTCCACACTAAACGCAAAGGTATGATTGTGCCAAAAATTGACTAAATATATAATCAACCCCGAAGGAAATAAGATGGAGGAAGAAACACTCCGCCTTCCTCACTAACCTAAATAAGAGCTGCTTTCACTGGGAACTGAGAGTATAGGAACTGAGGCAGGCATAGGGTATGAATAGAACCAGGCTGCGGCACAGACATCCAAGCCGAGGAAAAACTGTGCTTGTGGCAACCCAGTCAACACAAGCTAACACTCGCGCCAAACCCAAAGAAAAACAAGTGGGGCAGCCATCCGCCCCGATCTCCTGGTCGGCGTGCAGATTGTGTGCGAAAGATTCCACTTAGAGTCCCGAGAGTGAGCGCCCATGTTACCGGACAGAGGGACAGAGTCAGAGGCCTTTGTGTGGGCCGAAACTGGAGTCTCGGGGTCGCCCTGTGCCCTTAAAAAGCTGCGCACAGGGAGTGAGCAGGAGCGAAATTCCCAACGCTGGAACTTCTGCCGGCGGGCAGGGCGCATCACCCAGGGAGAGAGGCAGTCGGCCCGATATCCTGGTCGGCGAGTGCGGATAGTGGGCGAGAGATTCCCCTGGGAGTGGGCTCCCGTGTTCCCGGACGGAGGGGCAGAGTCAGAGGCCTTTGTGTGGGTCGAAACTGGAGTCTCCGGGTCGCCCCTGTGCAGTGAACAGCGGCCGCGAAAGCGAGATTCCCTACGCTTGAACTTCTCCAGGCGGGTGAGGCGCTTCACCCAGCCATACAAGCTAACAGACCTGTGAAGGATTAGCTTAACCCACAGTCTGCTCTCCTCCCAACTGACCTATACGACCCTAACTGACAAGATCTCTCTCAGGTCAGCGATCTAAGACAAGAGGGGAGATATTTTTTAATACCTCTTGTTATGCTATGCACATAGCGGTGGGGGCAACCTCTGATTGGCAGAGCTTGCATACTCAGGACTATATGTTAAAAAGAGGGATTTGGCAGCTTCTAAGTCCTCCTGCTTTGAAAATAGTGACTAGGGCATCTTCTACCCAGACAAAACAGGTTACAACGTGCCAAAAGCCTGGGGAAAGTGGTCCCACAAAGTGCTGAGGCATTCGGGACGTGCCTAGAGGCGTATAGTAAGGCACCTTGCTCCTAGCCCCGCCTGATTATGCTAGCGGCTCTGACTGATTGAGCCTTACCCAGAGCCCTGTGCTGAGTGGGAATAGAGTGGGGATTTGCCAGCTCTTTGAGCCTCTTACTCTCCAGGCAGAGGCAGCAGCAACCCCATAGCTTGATCATCAGGCTGCTAATTCAGGAAGGAAAGACTAGGAGAGAGGCTCCGGGAAAACGGACTCTCTCATTGTCGGAGCCTGCAAATGCTAATGAGCCTCGACTGCCAATGAGACTGAAGCCCAGTATATGACGTCACCATAGAGACTTATCAACTGCAAACCTCTACCTAAGCGTGCCACAGGGGCAGAACCCGGGGTACAGAGTCACAGACCAGGAAGAGGGAGAGAAAAGAAAGAGCAAGAAGATAACCTCTCAAAATCAAGAATAATCCACAGACTTTATAACCTATCCCATTTTATTATATTTGTTCGTTTGTTTCTCTTATCTTCTTGTCTTGATTATTTTCTTCCTTTTCCAATTTGGTCGTTTAATTCTCTGCTGGTCTTACTCTCTCCTCTCCTTGAACTACACTACCCATAAGTGTTACATCTCTCATTATCTTTCCTTTCCTCTTCCTTTCTCTCTATGAGGGTTGCACTTCAAAACCCTTAACTCTCTCTCTCTCTCCTTTTGTTCTTTTTTCTTCTTTTTGTGTTTTCCTCTTTCTTTTTTTCTCCATCTATATTAGTTTCTTCTTTTCTTCTTTATTTTCCTCTCATTCAATCCTCAGTCATGAACAAATTATTTTATTTGGGACTCAAATTTTTCTTTGTGGTGCTTTGGGGGTTTTTTACTTCACTTTTTTAACTCACTAGCAGTGCTTCCAACCCAGGCTTTCCATTTTATCCAGTTTTTGCTCCACTAAATACGATAGTAATTTAAAATTTTTTTCCCATTTTTCCTGTTTTCCTCTTATTCCTCTCATCATCTCTTAACCATCACCTAAAAGCAAATCATTTTATTCTTTACCCAAATTTTTTCCTTTTTTGCATTTTGTTGGTCCATACCCCCTTTTCTTGCCCCTTTATCACTTCTCCCCAACTCAGGCCCTCCAATTTAGGTAGGTTTTGTTCTGTTTAGCACAATATAATTCACAGTTCACCACAAGATTTTCTCAAGAAGGAGGGGAGAGGATAAGAATGAAAAAAAAAAGGGAAATAATAATTTATTTTATTTTATTTTAACTTTTTATGTTTTATTAATTCTCATTAGTACTATCAACAAAACGACCCTCAGATGCCATTAAGGAAAAGGAAATTGAATATCATGGATACAAAAGACAGAGAATTAGCACAGATAGATAAGGTAAAATCTATGGAGACAAAATTTAATATATTGGAAACCTTGGAGCTAAATGACAGAGAATTTAAAATAGAAATCCTAAAAATACTCAGAGATACACAGGAAAACACAGAAAGGCAATTTAGGGAGCTCAGAAAACAACTCAATGAACACAAAGAATAAATTTCCAAGAAAATTGAAACTATAAAAACAAATCAAACATGAAAAACTCAATTAACGAGCTGAAAAACGAGGTAACAAGCTTAGCTAATAGAACAGGCCAGATAGAAGGTAGGATTAGTGACATTGAAGACAAGCAACTTGAGGCACAACAGAGAGAAGAAGAGAGAGACTCAAAAATTTAAAAAACTGAGAAGGCCCTACAGGAATTGTCTGACTCCATCAAAAAGAATAACATAAGAATAATAGGTATATCAGAGGAAGAAGAGAGAGAAAATGGAATGGAGAACATATTCAAACAAATAATAGATGAGAACTTCCCAAGCCTGTGGAAAGAACTAAAGCCTCAGATTCAAGAAGCAAACAGAACTCCGAGTTTTCTTAACCCCAACAAACTTACTCCAAGGCACATCATAATAAAAATGGCACAAACCAATGACAAAGAAAAAATTCTCAAGGCAGCCAGGGAAAAGAAGAATACAACATATAAAGGAAGGCTCATTAGATTATCATCGGATTTCTCAACAGAAACTCTGGAAGCTAGAAGAGAGCTGACCCCAATATTTAAAGTTCTGAAAGAGAAGAACTTTCAGCCAAGAATGCTATACCCATCAAAGCTATCCTTCAAATACGAAGGAGAAATAAAAACATTCACAGATACAGAAAAGATGAGGGAATTTATCATCAGAAAACCCCCACGCCAGGAATTACTAAAGGGGGTTTTCCAACCAGATAAAAGGACAAAACAAAACAAAACCACAAGTAAAAGCTCCACCAAGAACACAATAAAACCAAGTTTAAACTGTGACAACAACAAAAAAAAAAACAAAGAGGGAGAGGACGGAAATTAACAGTAGCAAAGGACGATGGAGTACAGATGTACTCACAAGATAGTGCATTACAATGAACAGGGTAGGAACCCTTTTCATTACTTAATGGTAACCACCCTTGAAAAAACCACCACAGAAGCACATGATTTATAGCAACAGAGGAAAGAAGAATGAATACAAACAAACAAAAACAAAATATAGAAAAACAATAAAGAAGAATCAAACAAGACACAAAACTGACAGAAAGCAATGTATAAAATGGCAATAGGGAACCCAGTAGTGTCAATAATTACACTAAATGTAAACGGATTAAACTCACCAATAAAAAGGCACAAAGGAGCAAAATGGATTAAAAAAGAAAATCCAACTGTATGCTGCCTACAAGAAACTCATCTAAGCAACAAGGATAAAAATAAATTCAGAGTGAAAGTCTGGAAAACAATACTCCAAGAAAATAACATCCAAAAAAAAGCAGGCGTAGCAATACTCATACCTGATAATGCTGAGTACAAGACAGCAAAAGTACTCAGAGACAAAAGTGGTCATTTCATAATGATTAAGGGGATGCTGAATCAAGAAGACATAACAATTTTTAATATATATGCATCAAACCAAGGAGCACCAAAATATATAAGACAGCTACTTATTGACCTTAAAAAAAAACTGACAAAAATACAATCATACTTGGAGACCTCAAAACACTGCTGACGGTTCTAGATCGGTCATCCAAACAGAGATTCAATAAAGAAATATTGGCCTTAAACAAAACACTAGAGCACCTGGATATGATAGACATCTACAGGACATTTCATCCCAAAGTGACAGAGAATACATTTTTCTCCAGTGTACATGGATCATTCTCAAGAATTGACCATATGTTGGGCCACAAAAATAACATCAGCAAATTCAGAAAAATCAAAGTGGTACCAAGCATATTTTCTGATCATAAAGCCTTGAAACTAGAATTTAACAGCAAAAAAGAGGGGAAAAAAACATAAAAATGTGGAAACTAAACAACATACTTTTAAAAAATGAATGGATCAAAGAAGAAATAAGTGCAGAGATCAAAAGATTTATACAGACAAATGAAAATGACAATACAACATATCAGAATCTATGCGATGCAACAAAAGCAGTGATAAGAAGGAAGTTCATATCACTTCAGGCCTATATGAACAAACAAAAGAGAGCCCAAGTGAACCACTTAACTTCATACTTTAAGGTACCTGAAAAAGAAGAACAAAGACAACCCAAAACCAGCCAAAGAAAGGACATAATAAAAATCAGAGCAGAAATAAATGAAATAGAGAACAGAAAAACTATAGAAAAAATTAATAAAACAAGGAGCTGGTTCTTTGAAAAGATCAACAAAATTGACAAACCCTTGGCAAGACTTACCAAGGAAAAAAGAGAAAGGACTCATATAAACAAAATCCAAAATGAAAGAGGAGAAATCACCACGGATATCTTAGATATACAAAGAATTATTGTAGAATACTATGAAAAACTTTATGCCATTAAATTCAACAACCTAGAAGAAATGGATGAATTCCTAGAACAATACAAACCTTCCTAGACTGAGTCAAGAAGAAGCAGAAAGCCTAAACAGATCAATTAGTAGGGAAGAAATAGAAAAAAACTATTAAAAATAAAAGTCCAGGCCCAGACGGTTATACCAGCAAATTCTATCAAACATCCAAAGAAGACTTGGTTCCTATTCTACTCAAAGTCTTCCAAAAAATTGAAGAAGAAGCAATACTTCCAAACATATTTTATGAGGCCAACATAACCCTCATACCGAAATCGGGCAAGGACAGCACAAAAAAAGAAAACTACAGACCAATATTTCTAATGAATACAGATGCTAAAATACTAAACAAAATACTGGCAAATCAAATACAACGACATATTGAAAAAATAATACATCATGATCAAGTGGGATTCATCCCAGAATCTCAAGGATGGTTCAACATAGTAAAACGGTTAATGTAATATACCATATCAACAAAACAAAGAACAAAAACCACATGATCTTATCAATAGACGCAGAAAAGGCTTTCGATAAAATACAACATAATTTTATGTTTAAGACTCTCAACAAAATGGGTATAGAAGGAAAATATCTCAACATGATAAAGGCCATATATGATAAACCATCAGCTAACATCATATTAAATGGCACAAAACTGAAGGCTTTCCCCTTTAAATCAGGAACAAGACAGGGTTGTTTACTCTCTCCACTCTTTTTTTTTTTTTTTTTTTCTTTTTTTTTTTTTTTTTTTTTTTTCTTTTTTCTGAAGCTGGAAACGGGGAGAGACAGTCAGACAGACTCCCGCATGCGCCCGACCGGGATCCACCCGGCACGCCCACCATGGGGCGACGCTCTGCCCACCAGGGGGCGATGCTCTGCCCATCCTGGGCGTCGCCATATTGCGACCAGAGCCACTCTAGCGCCTGGGGCAGAGGCCACAGAGCCATCCCCAGCGCCCGGGCCATCTTTGCTCCAATGGAGCCTTGGCTGCGGGAGGGGAAGAGAGAGACAGAGAGGAAAGTGCGGCGGAGGGGTGGAGAAGCAAATGGGCGCTTCTCCTGTGTGCCCTGGCCGGGAATCGAACCTGGGTCCTCCGCACGCTAGGCCGACGCTCTACCGCTGAGCCAACCGGCCAGGGCTCTCTCCACTCTTTTTTAATGTGGTGCTAGAGGTTCTAGCCAGAGCAATCAGACAAGACAAAGAAATAAAAGGCATCCATATCAGAAAAGAAGAAATAAAGGTATCACTTTTTGCAGATGACATGATCCTATACATCGAAAACCCCAAAGAATCTACAAAAAGACTACTAGAAACAGTAAGCCAATACAGTAAGGTTGCAGGATACAAAATTAACATACAAAAGTCCATAGCCTTTCTATATGCCAACAATGAAACATTTGAGAACAAACTCAAAAAAATAATCCCCTTCACGATTGCAACAAAAAAAATAAAATACCTAGGAATAAACATAACAAAGAATGTAAAGGACTTATATAATGAAAACTACAAAGCATTGTTAAGGGAAATCGAAAAAGACACAATGAGATGGAAGAATATTCCTTGTTCTTGGATAGGAAGAATAAATATAATCAAGATGGCCATATTACCCAAAGCAATATACAAATTTAATGCAATTCCCATCAAAATTCCAATGACATTTTTTAAAGAAATGGAACAAAAAATCATCAGATTTATATAGAATTATAAAAAACCCCGAATAGCCAAAGCAATCCTAAAGAAAAAGAACGAAGCTGGGGGCATTACAATACCTGACTTCAAACTATATTATAGAGCCACGACAATCAAAACAGCATGGTATTGGCAGAAAAATATACACTCAGACCAATGGAACAGAATAGAAAGTCTAGAAATAAAACTACATATATATGGTCAAATAATTTTTAATAAAGGGGCCAACAAAACACAATGGAGAAAAGAAAGCCTCTTCAACAAATGGTGCTGGGAAAACTGGAAAGCCACATGCAAAAGAATGATACTTGACTACAGTCTGTCCCCTTGTACTAAAATTAATTCAAAATGGATCAAAGACCTAAATATTAGACCTGAAACAATAAAGTACATAGAAGAAGACATAGGTTCTAAACTCATGGACCTTGTTTTTAAAGAGCATTTTATGAATTTGACTCCAAAGGCAAGGGAAGTGAAGGCAAAAATAAATGAATGGGACTACATCAGACTAAGAAGTTTTTGCTCAGCAAGAGAAACTGACAACAAAATAAACAGACAGCCAATAAATGCAAAATGATATATTCAAACAACACAACAGCTCAGATAAGGACCTAATATCCAAAATATACAAAGAACTCATAAAACTCAACAACAAATAAACAAACAATCCAATAAAAAAATGGTAAGAGGACACGAACAGACACTTCTCCCAGGAAGAAATACAAATGGCCAACAGATATATAAAAGGATGCTCATGTTCTTTAGTTATTAGAGAAATGCAAATCAAAACTGCAATGAGATACCACCTCACACCTGTTAGATTAGCTATTATTAACAAGACAGGTAATAGCAAATGTTGGAGAGGCTGTGGAGAAAAAGGAACCCTCATTCACTGTTGGTGGGACTGTAAAGTAGTACAACCATTATGGAAGAGAGTATGGTGGTTCCTCAGAAAACTGAAAATAGGGCCCTGGCCGGTTGGCTCAGCAGTAGAGTGTCGGCCTGGCGTGCGGGGGACCCGGGTTCGATTCCCAGCCAAGGCACATAGGAGAAGCACCCATTTGCTTCTCCACCCCCCCCTTCCTCTCTGTCTCTCTCTTCCCCTCCCGCAGCCAAGGCTCCATTGGAGCAAAAATGGCCCAGGCGCTGGGGATGGCTCCTTGGCCTCTGCCCCAGATGGTGGAGTGGCTCTGGTCACGGCAGAGCGACGCCCCGGAGGGGCAGAGCATCGCCCCCTGGTGGGCAGAGCATGGCCCCTGGTGGGCGTGCCGGGTGGATCCTGGTCGGGCGCATGCAGGAGTCTGTCTGACTGTCTCTCCCCGTTTCCAGCTTCAGAAAAATACAAAAAAAACAAACAAACTGAAAATAGAACTACCTTATGACTCAGCAATCCCTCTACTGGGTATATACCCCCAAAACTCAGAAACATTGATATGTAAAGACACATGCAGCCCCATGTTCATTGCAGCATTGTTCACAGTGGGCAAGACATGGAAACAACCAAAAAACCCTTCAATAGAAGACTGGATAAAGAAGATGTGGCACATATACACTATGGAATACTACTCAGCCATAAGAAATGATGACATTGGATCATTTACAACAAAATGGTGGGATCTTGATAACATTATACGGAGTGAAATAAGTAAATCAGAACAAACCAAGAACTGCATTATTCCATACATAGGTGGGACATAAAAGCGAGACTAAGAGACATTGACAAGAGTGTGGTGGTTATGGGGTGGGGGGGGAGGAAGAGGGTAAGAGGGAGGGGGAGGGGCACAAAGAAAACTAGATAGAAGGTGACGGAGAACAATCTGACTTTGGGTGATGGGTATGCAACATAATTGATCGACAAGATAACTTGGACATGTTTTCTTTGAACATATGTACCCTGATTTATTGATGTCACCCTAGTAAAATTTATAAAAAAACAACAACAATATATTCACAAACATATGATAGCAAAGTGATAGATATTTCCAAATGCCTCTTTTTAAAATGTTATTCTTATTCCTGCCTCTATATATTTATCAGCCTTTTTAAAACTCAAAATGAGTTTTAAATGTTTTAAAACAATATAGTTTATGCATATGTGTATTCTAAATATTGCATTGAGTCAAGAGATTCTACTTCTTAAATACTATAATATTATTTGCAAATACAACAATATTGAGATCAGGCCCAAAATATACAGGGTGAGGTGAAGGTAGGTTTATAGTTGTTTGTATGGAAAATGATACAGTAATTAGTAAACAATAATACAGGAATAAACTCATATATGTCCCAAAATGTGACTAATATGTGTATATATGTACATATATCCACAATTCAGAATGTATTAATCAATTTCAATAATAGTGTAGGTTTTATCATTGCATTTATGGTTAAAATCCTAGTTAAGCAGCCAGGTGTAGAGTACTGTATAATATTTTTTATAATTTTCAGAATGTATTACAAATTGTTTTAAAAAAAGAAAGGCTACATTTTTAAGTGTGTGCAGATGTGAATTTTGGCAAACATATCTGTTTTTAATATTCATCTATGGTATTTTCTTGGCAAAGAAAATGAACATTTATTCCCACTGCGTGAATCTAACAGATCAGTAGATATCCTAGAGTACTCTAAGGAGGCAACCCTGGGTCAGGGAAAATATCTCATAAAACATCAATATCTATGAATCTTATTTGTGACAGTTGCTTTGGGGATTTTGGGGGTTTTTTGTTTGTTTGTTTGGTGTGGGGTTTTTTTTAGCGAAAAAGGGGCACAGAGAGATAGAGAGATGGACAGATAGGGACAGACAGACAGGAAGGGAGAGAGATGAGAAGCATCAATTCTGCATTGCAGCACCTTAGTTGTTCATTGATTGCTTTTTCATATGTGCTTTGACTTGGGGGCTCCAGCCAAGCCAGTGACCCTTGCTCAAGCCAGTGACCTTGGGCTCAAGCCAGTGAGCTTTGATCTTAAGCCAGAGACCTTGGGGACATGTCTATGATCCCATGCTCAAGCCAGTGACCCCATGATTAAGCTAATGAGCCCGTGCTCAAGCTGGTGAGCCTGTGCTCAAACCAACAACCACAGGGTTTTGAACCTGGTCAGGCATGTGACAGTTGCTTTGTTATATATTATACCTTCCATATTATTACCGAATGAGGAGTTTTAACAGATTTTAAATGAGCTTTTGAAGATTTATAAGTTAGGTCTATCTTTCTATTAATTATTACAATTCTAATATAGGTTATGATGTTTTTTCAAGCTAGACTACTTTATTAAATTGAAGGATGTATCATATATTTTAAAGACTTCCTAAGAATAAGAAATTATTATAATTGTTATACCTACATCATAACTAATGGTTCATGTAGTCTTGTGTTTGGTATATAATAACAAAGAAGGAATAAATGGGTGATGAGAACTTCCAAATCTAGTTTCCTTAATAATTTGTGGGTGAATGAGTCAACATAGATGTAGTAAGCGAACAGTGTGTACTTAGCCCAATGCTGCTCACAAAATGGAATGTAACTTTGTCCCTGCTTTCTGGAAGCTTTTATTATTGTGGTGATAATGAGAAATACAAGCATTAAAGAACTTTTAAAACTATATAACTATGCATAGTAAAATTCTAGATTAGGGTGCAATACTAGGAGATCTAAGGAGGTCTGCAGTAACCACAGGCTGTTTTATGGAGGAGGTGGTCCTCAAAGTACAATATTTGAATTGGCACTAGATATGAAGAATTTTCTAAAGTGGTCCAAGGGGATAAAATGGGAAACTAAGAGCTTAGAATGAATTGAGGCAAAGTACAACAGAAATTTTGAAAACCCTGCATACAAAATATACAGAAAATGACTTTTTAAATTTTATTTTTTAAAACTTTTATTTACACTTACTTAAAAGTCTCAAAGTTAATGCAGAGAATTTCCATACAGCTTTCCCCCAACTTTCCTCCATATCAGCAACTTATCCACAGTCCAGTCACTGAAACCAGGAAATCAACATTGGTAGGGTACTTTGCATTTACATTGGTAAATAACTACTACCTTATATAAATTTCAGCCGTCTTCCCACTAATCTTTTTTGTGGTTCTAGGATCCAATCCAAGATCTTACAATGCATTTAGCTGCTATACATTTTTAGTCTCCTTTAATCTGTGACAGTTCTTCAGTCTTTCCTTGTCTTTCAGGACGTGACACTTTTGATTAGTGCTGTTATTTTGTATAGTGTTTCTCACTTTGGGTTTGCCTAATGCTTTTTCATGATTATATTGAAGTTATGCATTTTTGGCAATAATACTGCAGAAGTGCTATTGTGCCTTTCTCAAGTGCCTTATATCAAGGAGTGCATGATACTGAAATATCTTATTACTGGTGACATTAACACTGATCACTTGGTTAAGGTGATATCTGCCAGGTTTCTCTGCTGTAATGTTATTTTCTTCTCTTTGAAATATGTAACCTATTTTGAAATATTTTGAGATGATGAAATATTTTGAAAATACCTTGTTTCTCCTTAGACTTTTGGTTATTAATTTTACCATCCATTGGTGAATCTTTCCTACAAAATTATTATTATTAATTTTATTTACAGCTCCTTTGGCATTTTGGTGTTTTCTGGATTTAAGTTATGCAGAGATAATTTTTATTTTTATTTTTTTTAATCTTTAGGGGTAAATGTATTGGAAGTTAAAGGTGACTTTTTAAATGCAAGTTTTTTTAGAGTAAGGAATGAAATCTAGAGGGAACTGAGAGAAAACAACAAGATGAGACTAGATAAGAACTGTGAAATACAAAGTGTGATCTGGGGGTCTGTCCACCTTTAGAGAGGGCCCCCGCCGACTTTAGTTCCAGGAGCATGTGTAGAGAAAGCAGCACAGGTAGAACATAATTCAATACGATACAGTTTTAAAGTCATCAGTTCAGATTCCTGGAGGTGAGACTTTTGGAGAAAAATTTACAAACGGTTCTCATGAAGAAGACAGAATGTAATGTGGTTAACACCTTCAACAACGATGTCTGGAAGTTAACATTTTTATAAGCTACTTTCTTAGAATGTATTATTATTTTGACTTTAACTTTCTAATAATAGAATGGGTGGTAGAGCGTCGGCCTGGTGTGCAGGAGTCCTGGGTTCGATTCCCGGCCACGGCACACAGGAGAGGCGCCCATCTGCTTCTCCACCCCTCCCCCCTCCTTCCTCTCTGTCTCTCTCTTCTCCTCCTGCAGCCGGGGCTCCATTGGAGCAAGGTTGGCCCCTGGCGCTGGGGATGGCTCTGTGGCCTCTGCCTCAGGCGCTAGAGTGGCTCTGGTTGCAGCAGATCTATGCCCCAGATGGGCAGAGCATCGCCCCCTGGTGGGCGTGCCGGGTGGATCCAGTTGAGCGTATGCGGGAGTCTGTCTGACCTCCCCATTTCCAACTTCAGGAAAAAAAAAAGTTGAAATAGAATGACTATTAAAGTGAGATATAATATATTAGAAGTCAGTCTGAGCTCCAGAATTCCTTAAGAACTCACAAACTCATTATAAGGTTTGTGAAATTATTTGAGGATCAAAGAAATTAATGATCATATCGTATTTGTTTTAATAAAAATTGAATCTTTGCTATTCAAATGTTACTGTGCTAAATAACCAAAACCTTATTATAATAGTATTTTCTCTGGAGTAGAAATAATTTGTTCTTAACCATCTAAAGGGGATTAAATAGCAATGTCCCAAAGTAACCTTGTTATAAGATAGTCTCACAATATTAACCTTGAGAAGAAAGTTAACAAAATTGAGGTTCACCAAACATTTACCTTATTTGTTGTAATTCTGGAGAGATTTTTTTACTTCAGGTTTTGCTTCTGATGATAATTTTATCCACTGGAACTGAATACTGAGAAAGAATGTTGAGGTACTCAGGAGGTGAAAAGATATTCATATCTTGCTTAGATTATCTCCTGTTAATTTTCTGTTTCTAAAGAGCTAAAAATATTTAATATTTGGACATTATCTTAAAATACATAGCTTTTTTCTGCAGTGAGGGTTTTGGTATATTTTTTAAAAGCTTAAAAGCCCTCTTACAGTATTTAAACGAATGGCTGTCTACTTGAGATATGCAAAGTAAGTGTATTTGTACATTTAAAACAACTTTTAGTCAAGGAAAACTAAATGTGTAATCACTTCTTTCATTGGCCATCACATTAGTCTCTGAATGTCTGGATTACTTTGTATATTGCTACATTACCAGTTTAATTCAGTTGACCTTCATATTCAATAAATGAGTACCTACAATGTGAGCTTGGCAATAAGTTAAGCATGCAAGATACAAAGAAGAAAAGTTATCATTAATGATCAGAACATAAAGGATCAAAATATATTTAACATAGACTTGTTAAATTACAAGTCAGTTTATATTGTATAAAATATAGCTGAGAATAAAATAGCCCCAATATAGTATCATCTGAAACTAGATAAAGAATTCACCCATGGTAAGTGGACCACATTTTGCATTGTCTGTGGAATTTGCATATCTATATTTATTAGGTTATAAACCGACAATAAAATACTGTAAAAGTTTCCAATCAGAGTGATGTTTTGGCATGACTTTTAGCTGCCCTGCACTATCTTTAAAAAATGTGCCTTACATGGCCAATGACTTTGCATTTGAAACAAAAAAAAATACAGATGTGAAGATTTATGTTTATTTTTCAAATACTTTGTGAGACCTCAGGATAGAACCAAGTCAAAACTGTCCAATGTTATGAATGCAGTTTTTACTCTTCAGAATCTAGAAATAGCAAAGCTTTTGATAGACAATCCTTGGAGAAATCTTAGATTTTTAAAAATCACATGAACAGGAACTTACATAAGCATGAAACAGGCTGATTTTTGCTTTGATCAGGTCTTTAAAAAAGGAGAAGGGAAAGTTATTGGATCCATTTTGCAACCCTTTTTGGTTAAATAACTGTTGGTTATTTCAGCCTCACATATTATCTTCACATCAAGTTTTCAGTCATTCTTTTTTTCTTTGGTGATATGTTTAATTAGACAATATTTTGGTTTTGTTCTCACAACTTAGGTGGTTTTATTAACCACCTAATTAAATGAAAAACATTTGTCAATATGCTGAATATTCATATTTATATTTAACTGTTTATATGTAACAATACTTTATTTGTTTATAAAGTAGCCTTTAATTTTATATTTTATATATATATATCCAAAATTATTTATATATTGTATATACATAAACAAATTACCACTCATGTTTTCTGTTCACACACAAAATATTTTTAAGTGAGGCAAGAAAAAACCATAAGCCAGGTATCCTTTTAATTATTGCTTTCACAAATACTTGGCAATCTCTGTGTCAAGTAACTATGCTAGCATTCTCTGGAAGAAAGAATTATAAACAACTACTTCTACAATTTCTAAATGGAATTATCCTTGGAATATTGAATGGATGGGTAAATAAAGACATTTTAAACCAATGGCTACACTAGTGAGTTCTAGCAAACATTTAGGAAAGAAATAATACCAATACAATACAAACTTTCAAAAAGTAGAAGAGGAGAAACACTTCCCAATTTATCTTATGAACTTAGCATTACCGTAAAGCCAAAACTGGACAAAGATATAGGAAGAAAACTACAGACTGAAGATACACCAATACTTAATAAACTATTAACCAATCAAATCCAACAATATATAAAAAACCTAGCACATCATGTTCAAGTGGGCTTTATTCAAGGAATGCAAGTTTGGTTCAACATTCAAAAATCAATCAATGTAATTTACCATATTAAAATGCTAAAAAATAAATCATATTTCGGTAGGTACAGAAAAAGCACTTGATGAAGTTTAATACCCATTCACTAAAATAAAGAGCAACCAGAAAAAGAGAAACCCATAACTAAAAATGTATTTACTGGTGACAGACTATGTGATTTTTTTCTTACGTCTGGGAACAGGGCAAGAATGCCCAATCTCATCACTTCTATTCCACTTTATACTAGGGGTCTTGTCACTACAAAAAAGCAAAAAAGAAAAGAAAAAAGAGCAAGCCAACAAATTAGAAAGGAAGAAGTAAAACTATATTTGCAGACACATGTCACCAATATGAAATAATCAAAAGGAATCTACAAGAACACCCAACT
This sequence comes from Saccopteryx leptura, assembly GCF_036850995.1. Taxonomy (NCBI): domain Eukaryota; kingdom Metazoa; phylum Chordata; class Mammalia; order Chiroptera; family Emballonuridae; genus Saccopteryx; species Saccopteryx leptura. The sequence goes on from NC_089507.1 coordinate 165,680,407, forward strand.
GTATTAGAACTAATAAGTAAAGTTACCACGGTCTCAAGGTACCAGATCAATAAGCAAAATCAATTTTGTTTCTATGGACTAGCACTGAGCAATTAAAAATTGGAATTTTAAAAATCAATGCCATTTGTAATGGTAGCGCAAATATGAAATACTTAAAATTTAACAAAATATGTGCAAAATCTGTGCACTGGCAACTACAAAACATTGGTGATATAAATTGAAAAAGACCTAAATAATTGGAGATAAATACCAAATTCGTGGGTGAGACAGTTCAACATTGTTAAAATACAGTTTCTTTCAAATTGGTCCTTAGCTTAAGTACAATCCAAATAAAAATCTGAGCATTTTTTTGTGTTGAAATTGACTCTAAATTTTATTTAATAATGTAAAGTAAATCAATTTTTAAAGGAACAAAGTTAGATGATTTACACTTCCTGATTTTGCTACGAACTAAAGCTATAGTGATCAAGAGAATGTGGTATTGGTTGGTGTAAGGATCAACACACCAATCAGTGAATCTATAGGGTCCTGACATAGAGCCACACATTTGTAATCAATTGATTTTTTACAAAATAAAATGTACTAAGATCATGGCGGGGGAGGATAGTCTTTTCACATAGTTCTGCAACAATTGGATATTCATAAGCGGGAAAAAGGATAAGAAACCTTGACTTTTGCCTCACTCTTATACAAAAAGTAATACAGAATGAATCTTGGGCCTAAACATAAAGGCTAAGAGTTTTAAAACCTTAGGGGGAAAAACCTTAGGTTCAGACAAAATTGTTTTTTGATTGGATTCAAAAAGCATGAACCAAGAAAGAAAAAAACTGATAGATTGGTCTTAATCCAAATCCAAACCTTTGCTCTTCAAAAGATGCTCCTAGGAAAATAAAAATCAGACCAAAGACTGGGTGAAAATATTTGCACAATATGAATCTTATAAACTTACATAAAGAATTTTTATCTAGCACATATAAATAATTCTTATTACTAAATAATTATAAGAATATACTTTTTTAAAATCACAAAAGCATGAGATAGACCCTACCACAGGAGATAGACTGTGTTAACAGGAATTTAACCATGTTTGGGGGGCACTGGGTTTATCTGAACTGTGAAAATTGAAATCCATGCAAAGAACTGTGCATGACTACCTACCTATATATAAGAAACATAATCACATCTACTTTCAAAGTTCATTAATTTAATGTGGTTTCAGTTACACTGTGTCCAACAAGGGGCACATGTTATATGGGAGAAGCATCACACTATGAATGTGTTAAACATCTGGTATTAAATACTCCTGCCCTAATTGCCCTTACTGACTAGTAATAAAACTGGCCAACCGTTATCGCACCAAGTATCAAGCATTGTTGTAAAGGCTTATCTCATTGTCTCCTCTCAACAGCAAAGCAAGTGCTGTTACTCTCTTGGTGTAGGTTTAGTTATTATGTTCAGTAATTTGGAGGGACAAGATTCAAACTTAGTTACTCCAAAATCTGTGCTGTTACCTCCTCTATTATCCATGTGGTAACAATATGTATCACAACTCTTTTGAGAATTGAAATACAGGGAGCTATGAGAATATGCCAGAGTGGACATACTGGTCTTGGGACTAAGAAAGACTTCCCTGATGAACTAATGCTTACACTTCTTCTTTTATAAGGATGAACATTAGACACACGTGCAGGGAAAGACGTGGGTTCTAGCCAGACCGCTGTCAATAACTCACTGATCAGACCTTCACCATTGACCTCTGACCATGATCCTGTCCTGTGCTTACTTACATGGCTACTTTTCAAGCTTCAACTTTTCACCCTTCTCTTTTCCATTGTAAGAAATGGGCATCTTGAATGTGGACAAAGATATTTATTATCTGAGTTTTTTATTGCAAATAATTACTTCCTTTGTTTACTATCCCTCTTCCCTTCTCATTTCTACCTTAACAATTTGATCAGGAAATACAAGATTTTTAAATGGAATTGTTCTTAAAAGTTAACATTGTTGCCCTGGCTGGTTGACTCAGTGGATAGTGTCAGCCCAGTATGCAGACATCCGGGGTTCAATCCACTGTCTGAGCACACAGGCAGCCATCTGTTTCTCTTCCCCTCTCTCCACCTTATTTCCCTCTTCCCTTCCCACAGCCAGTGGCACGATTAGTTCAAGCGTGGGCCTCAGGTGCTGAGGATAACTCGGTTGGTCCGAGTATCAGCCCCTGACAAGGGTTACTGGGTGGATCCTCGTTGGGGGTGCATGGGTAGCCTATCCCTCTAGCTCCACTCCTCTCACTTAAAAAAACAAAAGTTGACATTGTCAATGTCACAGAACATTAACTATCTTCTTTGTCTTTTTATGTCTGCAAACACAGATCTCTGTTTTAAGCATTTCCTCATGTTCACATAAATTATTGAAAATAATTGATAAAAGTTACAACTGATAAGCCTATACAATATGTACCTAATGGAAGATGATGTTTATTGTGTGCCAGGTACTTTCACATCTGTTATCTCACCACACTTTGAAGTTATTATTGGAATAGCCGGAGATATTGATGCTCAGGAATTAAGCAGCCTGTTCAGAATTACTCAGCTACAAATTGCAAGACCAGATTTCTAATCTCAGTGTATCTGTCTCCAAACCTCTGCTAGCAATTGTTTGCTTCCCATTCCGTTAACTGGCTAACCCAGCCATCTGTTGGCTCAGTAAGTCACTGTGAACAAAAGATAGAAGTTCCTATTTTACAAGATCATTGGTTTTAAGAACCAATTAGTGCAGATTGCCACATTCCTCATTCCCAACTAGACTCTAATGTGCGTTCCTAACTCCTCATTACCCACAACTTTTGTTCACAAGTTGTCTTACCTATGTTTTCTTTCTGCCTTGATTGTCATCTTTGACTATTAGGTATTTCAGCTCTTATTTGATCACTTTGGATTTTATCTCAGATCCACTCAACTTAATGGAATCCTCCTAATATCACTCCCTCTTTCATAGACTTTAGTCACATATCAGTTAGCAGAATTATTGGTCTGTTCTCTGGACAAACACCAGACCTTTTCCTTTAGAAAAGCAATGTCTCCTTTTTTTCTATCTTAAAAATATTAAAAACAAGCTTTTATCCTGTATAAATTCTAAAGTTTTATACATTTACTTTTTAAAAGCATTAGTTCTTTTTTAAAATATTACATTGATATCTGTAGAAATTTGTCTGTTTAAAGAGCAACGCTTGAAAGTCACTTTGACTTTTGAGAGCTGCCAGATTGCCTTATCATTGTCTTTGAGAGATTAGGGATGCTTGTTTGGAAGGTTGCCTTTTTTCTACGTAAAACTGAAGTTTTGTTGTTCCATTGTTATGTTTCATTTTAATCTGATTGGTTTCTTTTGGAAAAAAATATATAATGGGGACCAAAAGTAGTTCAATAAAAAACCTTCAGTTATAAATGGGTTGACTGTTGTTTGCTGGCTTTTGGTGTCCTTGTCAGCTCCATTAGACTGCTGCTTTTGATAGATGTGAAAGAATTTCTCTGGGTTCTTAGGGTCTGCGTTGGAACAACAGAATATTAAACAATTCTATTCCTTTCATAACTATGAATCATCTACAAGGCAATAAAGCCATTTTTTCATGTAAATATCCTGAAAACAAGATGTTTTTCAATAAGAAAAAGGTGCTTTTAATATATATGGTTATGATGGGGAAATGGCAATGAAAAAATTATGTATTAATGAAAGAAAATAAAAATGGTTTTTATGTCTATTTTAGTAGTAAAGTGCCACTTCAATTTAAAGTTTTAAACCAAAAATGAGGCATTTTGCTATTGTAGAAATGCATGACTCTTCATTTAGCTTTCAGTTCTAAATAGGACATTAATAAGATTAAGATTTAAAACAATTAAAAAAGATTTTTAACTTTAATTAAATAATGCTTTTCTTATGAAATTTAGATATTACTTGAAACACTGTCTCATCCATATGGCTTGATTTCATGGCTATAACTTGTACATGATTAAACCTATGCAGAAGAAACCAAGCACATCCTAACCCAAATCATAAATGTTCATAGCAAAGGTGACATTAAATGGACTGACCCATTGATGAGAACCATTACACCCACTAGCCTTTTCGTTATTATAAGAGCTCAACTCTTTTTCTCAGCCACGTGCTCATGGTTATGACCTAGAGTTCTTTCCAATCCAGTAACTGCCACCTTCAAAATTGTAGTTTTAAGCCTTCCATTCTCTCTACCTGTCCCTAGCTCCCATCTTTCTAAATCAAGTTAGCATCCTGACTCCAAGAGATTTTCCCTCGTGTGGACTTCCAATCCATTAACCTTAACATTTTTCACTTTCCATTAACCTCTGTCTCCATTTCCCAGCTTAGCTTTTCATGTCTATCAATGTGATCACGTCCTTGAACTACCTTCAACTTCCTTGCCCTTCTTTTCTTCCACCTTCTTCACTGGCACAACTCAACCTTGGTTAAACAAAATACTCATGTGCCCTACTCTTGCATCTAAATAGTTGAACTTTGTTCAGAAGAGACACTTATGCCAACTGGTTTCACTTAACTTAAGGCCAAAAGGCTTAAGTGAGCCCTTTACCACTACAAGAGTTCATTCATTTTCCCACTAAGAAAATTTCATTCCTCTTTTTTTTTTTCTCAAAGCTCCAACACTCCTTTTTTGTCTCACTCTTAGAGGATGGTCTCTATTTCACTGGAAAAGTAGAAGCAACAGAAAAGAAGTATCTCATCAGCCCAGCCCATCCCCCCTTTTGTCTGCATCTGTGTCCTTGTGTCCCGCCTTCCTCCGTGAGAGAGCGTGGGGACCTTCCTAAGGGAAATGCGCCTCTGGCTCAAGCCTTCACTAGAGCCCCACACACCTCACCTCTCCTGAAGGACTTTTTTCTTTTAATTATTCATCCTTTCTCTTATATTGACATTTTCCTTTCTACTGTATTATTTCCAAAATCATAAAAACATGCTGTAATATTTTAAAGAATTCTTTGATCACCCATACCAAATTATGTTTTGTTACATTGTGGTAACAAATTGACCTCAAAATCTCAGTGGCTAAACAAAGGTCCACTGTTAAATTAAACCATATGTAAGTGCTGGGTTTTTTTAGGTCTAAACTAGTTAATTATCAATCATTGCATGTGATTAATACTTTTCCAGACGATAAGTCCAATATTGTTCAACAGAAAGACTCATGATCTTCATCTTGACCTCTCAAAGGTTTTGATGCCACTGATCACTCCCCCTTTGATAGACTTTAGTCACGTATCAGTTAGGAGGAACTTCATACCCTCCAGGGGTTTCTCCTAAGTCACCAGCTGCTCCTCCTCTACCTCCTTCACCAGCTCCAGCTGATCTTCACACCTTCTCATGCTTCCTCACTCAGTCTCTAACTGATCCAGTCTAGTCCCACAGCTTTAAATGCCATCTACGCACGGATGACTTCCAGTCTCTTCCCAGTCTCTTTCCTGAGCTCAGACTTGTGTACCCGGGCACTTCCTAGACCCCTGTCCTGCCTGCCATTCTGATAGGAGCTGCACACTTCACGTTTCTGAAACAGAACTCCCAGTTCTCCCCAATCTCCTGCAGATCCAGTCAGTAAGACTCAGAGGCATCCTACCCTCCTTTCTTTCTTTCAACCTCGTTCTTTCCATCAGAAAGTCCTGCTGATTCTATCTTCAAAGTATGTCCCACATCAGACCACTCGTCATCACTCCTGCTGTCACCACCCTAGTCTAAAGCACCATCAGCTCTTGACTAGACTGATGCAATAGCCCCCACCTGGTTCCGTTTTTACATTTGCTCTCTCTAAGACTTTTCTTGACACATTTCCCTCTGCTTAAAACCTACCAGTGGCTTTTCATTGCTGCTAGAACAGACGGAAGCCCCTGAACTGTGCAATGTGCTCTGGCCCCTGCTCACCTCTCCTCCTTGTCTCTACCCCTCTACCCCTCGGCGGCACAGATCAGGCATGTGGCTATCCAACCTCTTATAAACATGCCAGCCTTGTTTCTACCTGAAGCCTTTGTCGGATTCCCTCGCAGATCTCATGTTTCCCGGTGACCAGCTGGTCCCTGTCTCAATATTGGAGTCCATATCACTTTCTGTTGTTGTACCCTACCTTTTTTCACCACACTGCTCCTCACTCATGACACTATTATTATTTTTTATTCACTACTGTTTCTCCTGTGCCTAAAACAGTGCCTGGCACATAGTAGTCATCCAATAAGATTCTTGAATTGATAGATGAATGGATGGGTCTTTCTTGTTTTTTTCAACTATGGTGCGTGCCCCAGTTAGGCTGGAAGGATTTCTTAAGGAGTAGTTCTTGGGCCTTGAGTCCAACTGTCAGTGAAACTGACACGGACACTTCTAGCTCCCTGACAACAGAACAGAACAAACGTTTTTCCTGATTTTGTTTCAAATATGATTTGAGTATATCCATAATGCAGCGAAAAGTTATGAAAATAACATAGAACTGGTCAATATATGAAACAGGACCACTAAGTAATAAAGGGAAAAGGGGATTGAAGCAGCTTCCATAGGAAGATTTTTATTTTATTTTTTTTTATTTTTTTTTTATTTTTTTTTCATTTTTCTGAAGCTGGAAACAGGGAGAGACAGTCAGACAGACTCCCGCATGCGCCCGACCGGGATCCACCCGGCACACCCACCAGGGGCGGTGCTCTGCCCCCCAGGGGGCGATGCTCTGCCCATCCTGGGCGTCGCCATATTGCGACCAGAGCCACTCTAGCGCCTGAGGCAGAGGCCACAGAGCCATGCCCAGCGCCCGGGCCATCTTTGCTCCAATGGAGCCTTGGCTGCGGGAGGGGAAGAGAGAGACAGAGAGGAAAGCGCGGCGGAGGGGTGGAGAAGCAAATGGGCGCTTCTCCTATGTGCCCTGGCCGGGAATCGAACCCGGGTCCTCCGCACGCTAGGCCGACGCTCTACCGCTGAGCCAACCGGCCAGGGCACCATAGGAAGATTTTTAAAGGTTTTCATTTCAGGCAGAAGATTGAGAGGTTCTCTGATCATATTCCCTAGTACCATGGGAGGGTTAATTCAGATCATTTTTTCAACAAAGTACTATTTAGAAGAATGTCAAAGAGATAATTTGAAGACAAATAAGAGGAAGCACAGGCATGCCTCATTTATCAGATACTGTCCAGAAATAAAATGTTCCGTGTGTCAGTCTCCAAATCACCATGCATGTAAGCCATATGTACTTGCCAAAACTTACATTTTGAAGGTTGTTTCTCTAATGTACTCCTCTCTTCTTTTCAACAAAAATGCTGAAGACATCCACAGCCCTTCCTGACAATTCTGAGTTGTCACTGTGAACACTATGGTGCTGGACGAAAAATTCCCTGCAACCAATGTTCCACACTGTCATTCTACCTCTCTCTCCTCTTCTCACTCTTCCTGCTTCGTTCAGTTGTCCCTTGATTCTGGTAGCAACTGCCTTCAATTTGTTGACTGATTTTCTACACCCAGGAGCATGGGCAAAGGCCTCAAGGAAGCTCCTAGAACATTTACAGATTGTTGCTAGAACTTGGACCTCTGGACAAGTGAGGTATTATGATGGTAGTTCAAATAGCAAAATGACATAAAATACAGTAAAATGATGGTGGTGATGAAGAGAACTTGTATGACTCTTCCTGCCACCATGAAGATTATCTGTACGGGATCTGTCCTTTGGCTGCTAGATGGACTGTGGACGTAACCTTGTATGGTGTCATTTAATGTAATGTCATTTAATGTTAATAGCATATTGCAGATATAATTCATATTTAGAACGACCATAGCTACCCATTGCAGTGCAAGTTTTTTCAGTAGAATTGCTAGCGCTCCACTCACTCTCTGAAGTTATCCAGTTTTGACAAGTTATACATTTAGCCTTATTCATATTTTAAATAAATCACAAAGTACTATTAATTTTCTTCACTCAACCCAGAGGGTAGCTGCCTGAAATGGGGAAATAAAACTCAGATAAGGATTTTTTTGTGATAGCATAAGAAATATACTTAATGTAAAATTATGCCCAATATATTAAGCAAAAAGAAATGAAATGTGAATTGAGGAAATTTTTCCTGATATTTAACTGTAACCTGTATATCTCTAGGGGACATTCTGTCAATTTCTGTAGTACTCTTAACATTTTTGTTCAGTGAATAATTAGATTTATTCACCTACACTTGAAGTAGAAAGCTTCTAAAATGTGGTTTTAAAAATTGCTTTATAGATTTAGAATACAAAACAATGTCACGAGCATAGATCATACATCTAATTTCAGTAACACAGAGAAAAGTTCTATGGCTATTTGTGAATCGAAATATGCATCATTTCTTGTTTACTTAAATGAACATCTCCTTTGACTTAGGTATACCAGAGCAACACCTATTTTTAGAAATTCTAGGTAATTAATCTCAACTCTTTTAAAACATGCTGAGAGATTATTGAAAGGTGGCAAATTCTTTTGGATGAGGTTTCGTTTAATGTTTAATTTCTTTTATCTGTGTTAAGTAAGCATCAGTTCTAAAGAAATACAATCTTAACAGCCATTCGCTTGCAGTTAAACATGTGTTAAAAACCAAATCATTCTTCTGTCATTATGGATTTGTCAACATCTAGAATATATGAAATAATCTATATTTAACACATGGTGGCTCGCCAGGTGCCGGTCATGAGGGTGGGGAAAATGGGTGAACTGTTTTGTTGGATTTTTTTTTTTAGTTTATGTTAACTTCTTTTTCTATTGAATTTATCAGGGTGACACTAGTAAATATAAGTATACATGCTTCAGGTGACTAGTACTACAACACATCTCTGTACATTGTATTGTGTGTGTTCAGCCCAAGTCAAGTCTTCGTTCATCACCATTTGTGCCCCCGTAACCTCCTTCAGCACCCCCTCCCAGAAAACACCACAGTTTAAATAAATGGGAAAAAAAACTTTGAACAAAAAATACAATATAGACTAATTTTAAATTTATTAAGTATTGCCAAACGTGAGAGCAGTTCTTTTTGGCCATAGCTGCAGCTACGTGCTGTACTCTTCTGGTTCCTTCTCCATGGTGGGAGTCACCTTCCCAGTGATAGCTCTGGTCATTTCACTAGCGAACACTGCGTAGAACAAACCACAAATTCGTTGGCCTGAGACTCCTTGGTTTAGCAAGACCCTGAATTTTTGGCTCTGACGTCAGAGATGAGTGGAAGACAAACAAGAAAGTAGATAAAACCAATAATGAGGTGTGTCTGGGTGAAGCAGAGAAATTGGGGAGTTCTATTGGTAGCATTAGGAGTTTCTTTCTAAGCATCAAGAACAGAGTGCTTCCTGTTGGTGGATAGTTCTGAGGATATCTGTTGGTAGTCATAGTTTTTATTTCCAATGTGGAGGGGAAAACAAGCTTTTTAAAAAGGATATTATGCATAGAAAACATTTTCTCTTTATTTCATCTCAACATAAAGAATTAAATACTATATTTTTATATTAAACTTTGTAAACCAAGTGGAGGGGAACATCCTTAAAGTCTATTCTGTTATTTTGCATCTATTAAAACATTTGTTTTATAACTTTGATCAGTAAAGGAAATTTAAAAGTCTAGTTTCTGCCTGTTTGGCTACTAAATTTTTTAGTTCACATATTTTTTATTTATTGTTCTTGGTCTTGTAGTTAAATATTCTGAAGGGTTATGGCCATTTTAAAAGGTTGAGTCCACTCAAGCACTCCAGAGCAAAGTCTGGTTCGTGATACATTTGTATATCATTTTATTTGGTTTTTATTTTTGGGTGAATTGAAGCCATAGTCATGTAGCTCATCAGGAAAGTACTTCAAAGATTTTAGTAGCTTTAGAACCTAAAGCAATTAACTCCATCACCTTTCAAAACAAGAGACATCAAACATTCTTGGAATTTTTTCCAATTTCTGTTCTGAGATTACAGGACTAGGGATGAGTGCTTATGACAAATGACAGGTATTAAGCATACCACAAGTCTGGCTTAGAATGTGAGCAAAGTTATGTACACATCTAAATGAAGTTTAATAACTGATAGAAGATAGACTAGCAGAAAATTCCCTCCAGAACCTAGTCTACTCTGGGTTTTGTCTGTGTAGGTGAGGTAACCGCCACAGGGGTACTGGCAACACTGAGTTTTAGAACCTGCACAGCAAGGGATCCGATTATGGTTGGTGGTGGGCTCAACAAATTAGAAGCATCTCAGTGATGGTGTCACAAGAAGTACTTGAGGAGTCTTGGAACTCAGCTGGCCAGCCAAACAATACATTAATCTAGATAAGACTCTTCCATTCAGATGTCTATAAGATATTAAATTTCAAATTTTTGAATTGAAGTTATACATTTATAGTTTGCCTTTTATAACCAAATATGCTAGAGAAGCAATAAGGAGGCGACTTTCAGTTGATTGGGGTCATAGGCTGACAACTACCTAAATCCAAGGGGTTCCGAGGACATTTTGTTGAGAGCCACCAGCTGAAAACCAGGGCGATTTCAGAAGGAACTTGGAGCTCTGCAAACCCTACCCGTGGTCATCAAGAACAAACCACTTGAAATAATTTGAAAGCATAGTGTCAACTGGCAGCAGGAGTTAGAGGATTTTTAGAAGAAGGTTCTCAAATCTTGGATAAGCATCATAATCACTTGGAAGATTGTTAAAAACAGAAAAATAAGATAATCTAGACCTGATGAGTAGAAATCTCTGGAGACAAGGGCACTCTGATATACTGATAGGTTTGGAAGCCACTAGCCTAGAGTAGGGGCTCAATAAATGCATTCTATTAATCTTCAATAGTATGTTCTACTTGAAGTTTTGAAATCAGCTTTTCAATGAGTGAAAATGTCTTCACTGGGCTCTCTACGAGGCAGTTGGAGTTATCTAGGTGCCAAACGTCCATCTCCTGGGCCTGCACATACAGATAGGGTGTATGGGGGGGGGTCGCCACTGAGAACCCATTCAATTGTTAGTCTTACTCCTGATATAAAAAGGTCAGATTATTGTGCATGTGTGCATGTGTGTGTGTGTGTTCTCTAGAATTAGTTTGAAAATAGGAATTTTCTTCTACTGGCTTTGTGTATTTTATATCAGCCATACATTAAATCCCACTTACATATTAAAAAAATTACTAAAATTCCTAAAGCAATCACAAGGATCTTGGAAATTTCAGGTTGAAAGGGACCTAAAAAATGAACAAACAAGATAAACAAAAACTCATTGACACAGACAACAGTATGGGGGTTACCAGAGGGATGGAGGGTGGGGTGGTAAAAGGGACCAAATATATGGTGACAGAAGATGATTTGACTTTGGGTGGTGGGCACACAATTCAATAAACAGATTATATATCATAGAATTGTACACTTGAAACCTATAGAATCTTGCTAACTAATGTCACCTCAATAAATTTAATTTAAAAAGAAAGGGACGTCTAGTCTGACATCTCCTGCCCCGAGTGCAGACTCAGGATGGGGCTGCAGGAATTTCAGAGAAGTTCAGCTCTAGTCACTCTAAAGAAAGATCTTCATTTCACCTGCTCTTGATTATATATATATATATATATATATATATATATATATATATATATATATATATAGTGCCTTACTATCTAATCTATGCTATTTCTATATCATAACCAAATGTAAATTTACTTTTTGAGAATCTTCTAGATTTCCATGTTTGTGTTTCTTCATTTATTTCAAATTAAATGGAGACACTTAGTCCTTTTCTTTGAGCAAGGAACATTAGTGGGTGACTAGTCCCACATTGTTTTAATGAGAACAAAAACAAAATGTTCCAAAATTATTTGCTTGCAGCTACAAAGGATGTTTAAGAAATAAAAATGCATGAGGGGGGAAAACAAATTGTTTTGAAGTTCTTATGATCAGCTTATCCAGGCTTCATTGTAAACTGATACTAAAGAACCCCCATTAGGAGCTGTGTATTTTGGTGCCAGAAGGTTTTTTTTCTTATGCTAAATTATTAAGTTCTGTCAGCTGCTGGGCTGTCATATAGAGATATAGTAAATCACATTATATTTTGTCATGGATTACACAGAGCAATAAATTTGGGAATAAAGATCAAAGTCGTTCCACGATCACATCTGAGTGTAGGAGGGATGCTTAAGTTGTAGAAAACTGATTTAGGTGAAGCTGCCATGGTTCTCGTGTAGATTTGAAGTGAATTTGGATATTTGGTTGGAAATGATGAAGGATCAAGTCCCAAAATGACTTTCCATCTTTATATTTCATTCAGAGAAGTTAATTCTAGCACCTAGCTGTATGACTTGAATTAGATAAATAATTACATGCCAAGAGTAATGGACTCAGTGAAGATTGTATTTATGTATTTTAATTACTTTCATGATTAAACAATCTATTCCGTTGTATATTTACTTGGGGCTTGGGGGGACCTCATAATTAGTTAAATACTCTTGTAGTAATACTCTCGGACTCCTTAGAGCTAGTTGACTGTTTGCTTTTTACTGCATTTAAAACCATTAAATGTAAGCCAGCTTAAGATCACTAAGCAGCCTTGATTATTTAGATCTTGATGGTTATTATCTTTGTTCTGGGTTACCATAGAAACTCTTTTGGGGGTTTTAAAAGTTGATGATATTTATTTATTTAAAGTAGCCGATCTCAACTTGCTGGGCTCTTTTCACAGAAAAATCACAGTAGAAATGAGACAGCATAGCAGAAGTGTGAATGGAAACTATGTGCTTTATAAGTTATTGTTCTCATACTTTAATCTAGGAAAGTGCCCTCAGTTTCTTAGGGCAGTGGTTCCCCAATTGGCAGATTATCAGAAGCAACAGGGGAGCTTTTCATGCGGGATCCTAGGCCACAAGATCCTGCAATTTTGATTCAGTAGGTTTTGAATCGCAAATAAAAATTTTCTACCTTCACTCTGTTGTCATTTTTCCTACTTTCTTCTTTTGTTGTAACCCCTTTTGGCGAAATACTTCTCCGTGTTATAGCTCATTAACAGACGTTTAAGCTTTGCAAAATTATTTCTCAAGATTTTGGTTCCCTTTTAGTCTCCTATTATCATCCTTTCAATTGATTTTTTTTTCCTCTGGTGAAATTTTGGAGATTTATGCTAATGCTCTAGTAAAGCAATCTGACATCAGGCATAAACAAATCATCCCAAAAAACCATATGAAGATTAAGACCTCCCCATCTTAAATGGGATCAGAATAACATGTAATTGGAATATAGGTATGATGCCCTGAGGTGCTGATTTCAGTCTGAAAAGAAATAAAAGGCCAGTTGAGGGAGGTGTTAGATAAGTTGGAATGTTTAGCAGTGATGCTACAAAAGCCTCGTTGGAAGAAATTGAATAGTCTAAAGAACTCAGCATCTGTAATGGAGGTGGCGGGGACACCCCTCAACAAAAGATCATGGAGATTGTGTTTGCAGGCCCTAAGCAATCCTAACAGGCTCTTTCTTGTGGCCTCTGATAATGCTGTGATGCCTCTGAAGTCCAGACCTCCCTGATTGGAACCAGTATTTTAGAGCATCCCCATGAAGAACCAAAAGCAAGCAGAGCTTTCAGAGCATGACGTGCGCCTCTGTGTTTCCCATACTGTGTGCTAGGGAGCCAAGGGGTGAGGACCGCAGTGGCAGCCACAGAGGGAGCAGCTCAGGGTTCTGTCAGTGTTCATGGGAAAATAAAATATAACAGCCACATAAGAAGAAAGAAGGAAAATATCAGGCCCAAATGATTTTATACTCAAGTTCTTATCAAACTGTCAAGGAATTAATCATTTCAATAATATACAAAATCTATCAGAAGGAAGAAGAAGAGGAGATATTCCCCAGTCCACTCAAGGCCAGTATAACCTTGATATGAAAATCAGCCAGGGGAAGTAAAAGGAAAATTACACACCAATTTTATGTTTAATCTTCTGTAAAAACCCTAACAAAAATGTAGAAATGGCATCTAGTAGTATATAAAAAGGACTGTGACAAAGCCGGATCTAATGCAGGAATTCAAGAGTGGTTCCGTGTTAGAAACCCATTACTACATCTACTGCATTCCAGGCGAAGAAAAGATGCTCACTATCACTAGTCACTGAGGGAACACAAACCAAAACAAAAATGTCATTAGCGCTTCCTGTCCACTGAGATGGCTATCATCAAAACATGGAAAACAAGTTTTAGCAAGGATGTGGAGAAATTGGAACCCTCATACTCTGATGGTGGGGACCAGAAACATTGTGGTCACTTTGGAAAATAGTTTGATACTTCTTCAAAATGTTTAACATCCAGTCACCGTATGCTCTAGCAATTTCTCTTTTAGGTGTATACCCATGAAAATTGAAAAGATATTTCCAAAAGATACATGTACAAGAATGTTTGCTGTAGCATTATTTATAGTAGCCAAAAAGTGGAAACAACCCAAATGTGCACACAACTGATGAATGGATAAACAAAGTGTGGTATGTTCATGCAGTGGACTGTTATTTGACAGTGAAAAGGAACGCAGTGCTGATGCATGCCACAGGTTAGATGAACCTTGGAAATGTGCTAAGTGAAAGAAGCCAGTCATGAAAGACCACGTATTATATGGTTCTGTTTATATGAAATGTCTGGAATAGGAAAACCCATAGTAGAGAAATACATTAGTGGTTTGCCAGTGACATGGGGAGGAGAAAATGGGAAGTGACTGTGAATGTCTGGGATTTCTTTTTAAGGTGATGAAAATGTTCTGCAACTTGATAGTGGTGATAGCTCCACAGCTCTGTGACTGTACTAAAAACCACTGAATTGTAAAGGTTTAAAGTATGATGTTTATGATATGTGAATTATATCTTACTAAAGCTGTTATTAAAAGTAGGAAATCTGACAATGCTAAATATGATTGAAAGTATGGAAGACAAAGAACTCATATACTGTGGTGAGAACATAAAACATTGGCGGCATTATCCTCTCAAGTGGAACATTTGATTTATGAGCCATCAGTTCAACCCCTTAGCGTGTGCCCTGAAAACTCACAAATATGCACCAGGAGATGTGAGCAGGAATGTTCACAGCAGCATGGCTCATGGAGGAAATCTTGAAAAGTTCAAATGCTCATTAAGAGAAGATGACTAATGTTGATCTCTTCATATAACCAAATCGTCTAAAACAGCGAAAATGAAGGAAACCCAGATTCAGATGAAACATCTGACGTTCTTAGAAACAGTACATTTCAGGGAATTACATAGATCATGATTATGTTTATAGAAAGCTAAAAATAATAAAAGTAATTGATATCTTGGAGGTACTTATATGTATAATTTTTTAAGCAAGGCAATAAATAAAATTCAAGATAGTGGGTAATTCTTAGGAAGAGCCGGGATGGAGTGGGGTGGGGGAGGCCCTGGCATTTGCAGTTCTAGATAATAAGTGATGCTCATTTCAGGAGGTTCTTTATCATGTTTTATAAGTGTACAAAGTATATTTTTGTATGTGCTAATTATTAATATAATTTAAACATTTACAAGTAAAAATTATTTGCAGTGTTGAAAGTGGTGCAGCCTGGTCTTGGAGACATGTCAGGAAAAAATTTGCTTCCCAATAAAGAATCTGAGGCAAACGGGTAATTTTCATGGCTTCCGAGTGGAAGAATGAGCAAGAAAGAGTAACTAGAATTAACTGCAAAAGATAGATTCTGATAGCTACCTTTCCTAATAGCCTGGCCATGCAACTGTGTAAGCTCAGCTATAGTAAAGTCACTTCTATCTTGTTTCCACTTTATCTGTCAGAAAATGCAGCCATTCCTCAGATCTCAGCCTTACTCAACTAGTTCACCTTCAAGACCTCACTCAGTCTATCCAATTCCCTTTTGATCACCCCTGCTTTACTTTTCATTTTTTCCATTCTTTCACTCATTAAAAAAACAAATAAAAAACCCTGTCTTTGTCCTCATTACAATGCTTACTCACCACCCTCTGATCCCTTGCCATCTTGAACTTCCACAAATCCTATGTTGCTAAACCTTAGTCCTAATCTTTTTAATCTTTTTTTTATTCAGTGAGAGGAAGGGAGGCAGAGACAGACTCCCCAACTGGATGTGCTCCAACTGGATGCACCTGGAAAGCCCACTAGGGAGCAGTGCTTTGCCCTTCTGGGGTGTTACTCCATTGCTCAGCAACCGAGCTCTTCTTAGCACCTGAGGCAGATGCCATGGAACTAGGATAGCAGAGGCCATCCTCAATGCCCAGGACCAACTTGCTCCAGTTGGTCTATGGATGCAGGAGGGGAAGAAAGAGAGAGAGAGAGAGAGAGAGAGAGAGAGAGAGAGAGAGAAATGAGGGGGGGGTGCAGAAGCTGATGGGCACTTCTTCTGTGTGTCCTGACCAGGAATAGAACCCAGGACATCTACATGTTGAGTGGACACTCTACCACTGAGCCAACCAGCCAGAGCCTATTTAATCTTTATTGTTCACTTTATCTTCATATTATAAAATAATACCCAGGAAAGGGAAATAACCTGCCTGTGGTCACATCACCCAGGTTTGTTCAGCTTCAAAACTTGTGCTTCTAACCACCATTCTCTACTGCTTACCATTGGGCAGTAGATGTTGGAATAGTCAACCAGAGAAACTTGAGTTCATGAAAAAGAGGGAGTAGGTTTGGGAGTCTCATCTGCACAGCAGCAAGACTAACTGAAGACATTATGTTTGCAGACTGATAGGGGATAGGTCATGCTTTACATAGTCATCCCACTCATTGTTGTCAGCATTTTGAGTAATTTTTAGAGTTGGTATGGTAATTCTAGTTCGGCATGGGTGAGCCTGGAAAACCAGATAAGCTCTAGGCCATTTTTAATTAGGAAGATCTAGTGACTAAATCTCAAGAATGTCCTCTCGGCACCTGTTGCCAACTTCCAAATTATCCAGTGGTGGAAACAGAACTTTTGTTATATATGGAGATTACTGCTTTATTTTGAACTGTCTACAAACCCAGTAAACTTCCTGCAATACATTATTTCATTACATTTTTCCTGTACAAATTAACCAAAAAGTAAAAGCTTCAAAAGTAATAAGTAAAATATTAATGTAATTTATGAGTATGCTGAATGAGGACATCTAACTCCTAAAGGCAAAGCTTATTTGAAATAATTTATTTCTTGACCAATAATTCAAGTAACATCATTTGATCATTGGACATTGACAGAAAATGTCAACATTTTCTGATGGCTGAATTCAAATATTTGAAACAGATCTTCTATCTGCTTCCTAAAAGGCACTATACCAACAATGGTGCCACTCATGTGTAAATATACTAACTATATTTAAAATGTATATTATATATGTTAAAATGTGTTAAATACAGTAGTCCTTTTCCTTTAACATTTGTCAAACCAT
Organism: Saccopteryx leptura; assembly: GCF_036850995.1. NCBI lineage: Eukaryota > Metazoa > Chordata > Mammalia > Chiroptera > Emballonuridae > Saccopteryx > Saccopteryx leptura. The sequence goes on from NC_089507.1 coordinate 165,697,786, forward strand.
GGAATGTTAGATTTTGGTGTAAAGCACAACAGTAGCAAAGACATAAAAATATTATAGAAGGTGGAGGTTCTTAAAAAAATTAATTGACCCCATTTATATTTGGTCTTTGATGATAAATTCTTTTTTGCACATCAGAGAATAGTTGCTTCTTCCCTAGAGCAAAGTAAAGTTTTTTTCCCTCCCTCATTCTCTTAAAGTTTGTATTTCTGCCCAAGTAATAAATGAGTTTCCATTTCTGTGGCCTCTGCTTCAGAGAGCTTCTCTGAGGTTGAGTTTTTGAAATATGATTAGATCTTAATTCTTTAACTAGTTCCATAAGCTTGTTTCACAGTTTGCTTTCTTATTCAGTGAGTTGGGGAGGGGGGGTCTGTCTAAATCTTAGGTGATCATTTATGGGTGGTAGTCATGGAAATATGATGTTGCAATGGTGAGAAAATTAGTCTTTATGAATTATAGCAAGAGCAGAAAATCACTGCTCCATGCTGTTTTTAGGTTATTTGCCGTGAAATACACATTATTTTAGTCCACAGTATTGACCACAGTTATAACTCTGTGTGGACAGAGAATGTGTCCAACACGTTGACTTGGTATATTGACAGATAGGGCCAAATACACACACACACACACACACACACACACACACACACACACACACACACACTTTTTAAAAAATAGCTTTATTAAGGTATAATTTACATAGTATAAAATTAGTTTTAGGAGTACAGTTTAATGAATTTTTAATAAATGTATAGAATTGCACAACCATCACCACACTCTGTATTTATTTTTACAATAAAAAAAATTGAGTGTTGCCCTGGCTGGTTGGCTGAGTGGTAGAGTGTCAGCCCAGTGCATGGAAGTCCCAGGTTTGATTCCCAGCCAGGGCACACAGTGTCCATCTGCTTCTCCATCCTTCCCCCTCTCCTTCTTCTCTGTCGCTCTCTTCCCCTCCCGCAGCCAAGGCTCCATGGGCACAAAGTTGGCCCGGGTACTGAGGATGGCTCCATGGCCTCCGCCTCAGGTGCTAGGATGGCTCTGATTGCAGTGGAGCAACACCCCAGATGGGCTGAGCATCGCACCCTGGTGGGCATGCTGAGTGGATCTTGGTCCACCACATGCGGGAGTCCATTTGCCACATACCACCCCACCCCGGCTGTTCATTCCAGAAAAATACAAAAAAAATTTTTTGAGTGTTATAAAAATGGCCTCCTATTACAGCAATGAGTTGTATGGATAAGTTGCATGGTCACTGATAAGTTGAATGGAGGGATCAGAGTCAAATTCAGACCATAAGTAAAGAATGGGTGGTCATCAAGCTGCTCAATAAGTATTTCTTGAGCTAATGAGCAAATGAAAGTGAAGATTGTGAGTAGAGATGACCTTTTCAAAAAATGTGGCTGTGAAGGAAGAAAAGAAAGCATGGTGCCTCAAAGATACCATGGTCCTTCAAGATTGAGTACACATTATTTCTTTCCCCTGAAATTTTCTTCTTTTTTTCAGTTACTTGATTCCTATTCATTTCTAGCTGATAACCTTGAGCAAGTTTTTTAGCTTTTCTGACTCTGTTTCACTATTTATAAATGAGGATAATAATTGTGCCTATCTCACAAAGTTTTTAAGAGGGTTGGATCTGTTAATATGTGTAAAGCACTTAAAGAATGTGTCAGTAAGAGCAAAGTGAGTATTAGTTGTTTTGTCGCTATCATCATGATGATTATCATCATTATCCTTTAATATTCATCTCCTTACAGCAGCCTCTGATGTCAGGTACTCACCGTGTTTCCCTAATAATACCCTGTGCACAGCTCTTTTGTGACACTTAATGCTATATTTTACTTATTCACTTACCTGTCTCCTCCTCAACTGCTTTAAATCTTTACCACCATAAACACCCAGCACCCAACAGAGAAAGAACTAAAAGTGAATGTTTAGGCAGCTATCACAGGGATGTATCAGGATTTCAGGGAGAGCTGTGGGATGTGTGTGTGTTAAAACTAGCCTTTTTGTAATTATGTGGAAAGGAGTCAGTATAGAAGAAAATGATGTGAAAGGAAGCAACACCAGGGAGAACAAATGGTATAAGGCTTTTAATAGTGGTGAGAGGCAGGGCCCATGCTTTGGTGGAAGAATGTCACTCCTGATAACAGGTTAACCTGTTACCATGTTGTATTTTCTGGAATATTTTATGTGAAATTGATGTAATTTCTTCTTTATATATTTGATAGAATTCACTAGTGAAACCACTATGGCCTGAATATAGGAGAGAGAGAGAGGGAGAGAGGGAGAGAAAAAGAGAGAGAGAGAGTTTATGTGTGTGTGTGTGTGGTGCTTAATGCATATAGGGATATAGGACTCTGAGTTTTCTATTTCTTCTTGAGTTACTTTTGGTAATTTGTTTCATTTAAGAGATTTATGCATTTTATCTAAATTCTCAAAAAATTTTGGCAGTAGGTTCATAATATTTCTTACTGCTCGATTAATGTCTGTAGGATCTGATAGTGATGTCCCCTCTCTCATTCCTGATATTGCTAATCTATATCTTCTCTCTGTTGTTTCATTTTATCAAAGGTTTATTGATTTTATTGATCTCTTCTCAGACAACTTTTTTCTATTGTTTTTCTGTTTTTTATTTCATTGATTTTTCTCTGTTGTTTTTCTGCTTTCTTTTTATTTTTCCTTCTTCTACTTACTTGATAAAAAACTTTGCTATTCTTTTTCAAGCTTCTTCAGGGGACCCTTACATCACATTTTAGGTCTTTCTTCTTTGCTAATAAAATAATTCAAAGCCAAAAGTTTCCTCTAAGCACTAAGGAGATATTTCATTTTACATACACTATCCTTAATTTTCCTTTTTTATTTTTTAAAAAAATTTTTATTTATTGATTTCAGCAAGAGAGGAAGGGGGAAAGAGAGAGATAGGAACATTGAGTTGTTCCTTTATTTGCCCTGATGGGGGATCGAACTGGCAATCTCTGTGCTTTGGGATGACACTCTAACCAATGGAGCTATTCAGCCTGGACCAGAAATAGAATTTTAAAAACATTTATACTTAATATAACTATTGATATTGTTTGTTTTAATCTACTATATTACTATTTGTTTTCTATTTGTCCCATATTTTTTTCCTCTTTTCATACCTTCTATTGGATTCATTGAGTACTTCTTAATATTCCATTTTATTTTTACTATTGGCTTATTAAACATATCTCTATTGTCTTTTATGATATACATCTTTATTACAGTTTACCCTCACATACTATTATATCAGTTTGCATATAATGTAAGGTATACTTTAACAACAGTATACCTCTACTTCGTAATTATCTTGTTCTACATATATTACAAACCTCACAATATACTCTTATTATTTTTGCTTTTAACAGCAAATTGTCTTTCAAAGAAGTCTTAAAATGAGAAAAACATAACTTATTTTTATGTAGCTATTTTCTGTAGTTTAATGCTCTTTATTCCTTTGAGTTTATCCATGTTTCTATTTGATAGCATTTTCCAATTATCTGAACAACTTCCTTTAACTTTTTATGTAGTACGTGACTGCTAGTGAAATAGTCTCTCAGATTTTTGTTTGAAGATATTTGTATTCAATATTTCATCTTTAATTTTGAAGGATAGTTTCACTAGATATACAATTCTAGATTGACAGACTTTTTTCTTTCAGCACTTTTTTTTCTTAAGAGAGAAGCAGGGAGGCAGAGAGAGACTCCTGCATGCTCCCGATGAGGATGCACCTAGCAAGCCCAGTAGGGGGCGATGCTCTGCCCATCTGGGATGTTGCTCCATTATAACCGGAGCCATTCTAGTGCCTGAGGCAGAGGCCATGGAGCCATCCTCAGCACCCAGGACAACTTTGCTCCAATGGAGCAATTGGAGCCTTGGCTATGGGAGGGGAAGAGAGAGATAGAAAAGAGAGGAAGAGGCCCTGGCCGGTTGGCTCAGCGGTAGAGCGTTGGCCTGGCGTGTGGGGGACCCGGGTTCGATTCCCGGCCAGGGCACATAGGAGAAGCGCCCATTTGCTTCTCCATCCCCCCCCTCCTTCCTCTCTGTCTCTCTCTTCCCCTCCCACAGCCAAGGCTCCATTGGAGGAGCAAAGATGGCCCGGGCGCTGGGGATGGCTCCTTGGCCTCTGCCCCAGGTGCTAGAGTGGCTCTGGTCGCGGCAGAGCGATGCCCCGGAGGGGCAGAGCATCGCCCCCTGGTGGGCAGAGTGTCGCCCCTGGTGGCCGTGCCGGGTGGATCCCGGTCGGGCGCATGCGGGAGTCTGTCTGACTGTCTCTCCCCGTTTCCAGCTTCAGAAAAATACAAAAAAAAAAAAAAAGAAAAAGAAAGAAAGAAAGAAAAGAGAGGAAGAAGGGTGGAGAAGCAGATGGGCACTTCTCCTGTGTGCCCTGAAAGAAAGAAAGAAAAGAGAGGAAGAAGGGTGGAGAAGCAGATGGGCACTTCTCCTGTGTGCCCTGACCAGGAATCGAACTCAGGACTTCCACACGTGAGGCCAACACTCTACCACTGAGCCAACCAGCCAGGGTTCTTTCAGCACTTTAAAGATTCATTATATTATCTTCTGGCTAACCTAGTTTCAGCTGAAAAATCCTCAGTCATTCCTATCTTTTTAATGCACCCGTTATATTGGCTGCTTTTGAGAATTTATCTTATTTATTTTCTTGCAATTTGATTATGAATTATCTTGATGTGGTTTTTTGTTGTTGTTTACCTTTTTTCTCATTGGTCTTCTTTGCTTGTAGGTCTATAAATTTCTTCATATTGGAAATATTTGGCCATTGTATCCTCACATATTTTTCCAAATCTTTCTCCCTTTGGTATGCAATTACATATATGACAGATGATGTGATACAGTCTTATAGATTACTAAGACTATTCACTATATTCTTTCAGTGTTATGTCTCTCTGGCAATCCTTTGGATATTGAAAATGTCTTCTGTTTATATTTAGTGATATTTTCTTCTCTAGGGCTGAATCTATTGTTAACCCTATACAGTGAAAAAAAATTTTTGGATAATATATTACTATGCTCTAGACTAGTTTTTTAAAAAATATCTTCTGTTTCTCTCTTCATTATATTCATGTATTTATTAAATATTTGGGTGTGTTTCAGTAGCTATTTTAAAGTCTTTGTCTACTAATTTTATCATCTGTCATTTCTAGATCTAACTCTTGACTGATTTTCCTCCTGCTTATGGCTCACATATTTCTACTTTTTCTCACATCCAGTTGCTTGGCACAAAAATCTTGAAGTCATCCTTGATTCACTTATTTTTATCATACAGCATATCCAGTTGGCTCTCCTTTCCTCAGAATCTGACTGCTTCTGCTCACCTCCTTTGTTCCCATCCTGGATTATTTGTGATAGACTGTCAACTCACTTCTCTGTATGATTCTTACCCCAAACAAGAGCTAGAGTAATCTTATAACACTTAAATCATGTCACACCTATACTGAAAACTCTCAGTGTCTCTTCATTTCACTCATATTAAAAACCACATTCCTCACAATTGCCTACAGTGACATGCAGGATGGGTCTCTGAAACCTCATCTTGTCCAAGGGAGGCATTGCTCACTGATCCAACCACACTGGCCAACTCAGTGTTTCTTGTACCTGCCATGTTTCCTCTGCCTCAGATTTTTGTACTGGCTTTCACTGCCTAGCGTGCTCTTCCCATAGAGTTCACTATGGCTCCCTCATGGTCTTCCAAGTCTTTGCTCACAGATCACGTTTTCGGTGAGGCCTTCCCTAGCTTTCATATTTTAAAATTTGTAACTACTTCCTACATTTGATCACTTCTCATCTTTCTTTCCTGCTTCATCCTTTCCATAGCACTTGTACCATATAACATATTACTACTTTTTTATAAGTTATATTGTTTATTCCCAAGATAGAAGTTCTATAAAGGTAGGGAGACATTTTTGTCTTTTTCGGTCATTGCTCTAGTCCCAATTGCCTGGAGTGAATGAATGGATGAATAGTTAGCTTCAAAAGAACTTATCTGAGTTTGTGGGGTTCTGGCTGGCTGGCCACAGACTGTAGCTGAGACCTAGGCTAACCTGTACTAACCAGCATCTCTGACTCCCAGCTTTTGTAGGGAAAGATAACTTAATCTTTATGACATTATAATCTATTTCCTAGTGAGTAAATGGTTTTAAAGCACGTAGAACCAGGCCTGGTACATGGTAAGAGCTCTGTGTTTCTTAAATAAGCAACAAATACTTTACCAAGCATTTTATGATTTAAAAATATATATTGGCAGGTCCTAGCCGGTTGGCTCAGCGGTAGAGCGTCAGCACGGTGTGTGAAAGTCCTGGGTTTGATTCTGGACCAGGGCACACAGGAGAAGCGTCCATCTGCTTCTCCACCCTTCCCCTTCTCCTTTCTCTCTTTCTCTCTCTTCCCCTCCTGCAGCCAAGGCTCCACTGAGACACAGCTGGCCTGGGCACTGAGGACGGCTCTATGGCCTCTGCCTCAGGTGCTAGAATGGCTCCAGTTGCAACAGAGTAAAGCCCCAGAGGGACTGAACATCGCCCCCTGGTGGGTATGCCACGTGGATCCCAATTGGGCGCATGCGGGAGTCTGTCTCTCTGCCTCCCCACTTCTAACTTCAGAAAAATACCCCCCCCCCAAAAAAAAAAAATATATATATATATATATATATATATATATATATATATGAGCAGAATGTGAGCAAAGACAAATGAAGCTCAAGAGGTTCAGAGTGGTCTTAATTCTATTAATTATAGAGCTGGAATAGAGTCTGATTGCTTACTAGAAAAAAAGAAAAAACAATTGTCACATGCCTTATCTATTCTGGAAAAGACAAAAATCCCAGTGTAGTCACTGGGCTTATAGATACAGAGAGATTTATGGAGTGAATTTTAAAGAATGGCTTTTGAACTTAAGTCCATAAAACACATGGTTATTGTCTTAGTCAGCTTGAGTTCCATAACAAAACACTACAAACTGGGTAGCTTATCAAGAACAGAAATTTCCTTCTGGCAGTTCTGGTGGCAGAAAGTCAGATCAGGTGCTAGCGTAACCAAGTTCTGGTGCAAGCCCTCTTCCTGGTTGCAGACTGCCATCTTCTTGTCTCCTCACACGGCAGAAAGATTGTAAGGTCTCTGGTCTTTGTACAAGGTCACTAATCCCATTCGTGAGGGCTTTATCCTCTGACCTGATCACCTCCAAAAGCCTCACCTCCAAATACCATACATTGGGATTAGGGTTTCAACATACAGGGGTGGGCAAAAGTAGGTTTTCAGTTCTAATACAAATAAATAATGCAATAATTAATAAATACTAATATAAGAATAAATTCTTCTGTACTCATAACTGTAAACCTACTTTTGCCCACCCCTGTATTAATTTATGCTATGTCTGCCGCTTACCCCTCCCTGGTTTGCTCTCTGGAGAGATGCAATAAGGGAGGGGATCTAGGTAGAGCTATGGGCAAAATGCAAAACAGAAGTGTGCAAGGGTCAATATCCTGAACACCTAGGTGCTCTCCTGAAAACATGAGCAGCCAGATCTGTGCTGCCAGGTAGTTCTGGCAGAGTGGTCCAAGGAGACTGTCCAGCTGGATACTGGCATGAGGGAGTACAGGCCCCTGTGTGACACCCTGTGCTGACATGTACCTATCCCCAGGCCTGCCCATTTGAATAGGCCTCATTTTAAATAAAAAAACACCAACAATCACTGGACGATTGAGGAAAGTAACTAAAGTTAAAATCAGAGACCAAATCAGACTGGCAAAGCAAATAAAGGGAACTCAGAAAAACACAGACACTCTAGAGAGCAGAAGAAAAGTTTAAATGTGTGTGTGTAAAGATATAGACATACAGATGTGTATAGGCATATATGAAATTAGTAACCTCAGGAGAAACAGAGACTGTATTGAGAGGCATTATGCAATGTGCTCTAGCTGGTAAAGCACCCATGTACTCTTGTGTGGGCTTGAGTCCTCGCTCGATTACTTCCAGCTGTGTGATGTTGGGCAAGTTACTTAATCTCTCTGTGCCTGTTTCCTCATCTGTAAAAAGGGGAGCGATGATGCTATTTAGAAAACAAAATTACTGTTGGAAATTATAAGTAGTATGGCAAAATTTAAAAGTTGAGAAATATCTACAAAAGATCACGAAAATAAAGAAATTGAAAAGAGAAACAATAAGAAAAAGAAGAGGCTAAACCTGAGAGGTCAATCAGAGCTGCAGAGAAAAAGAGACACCAGGGTAAAAACAGAGGAAATGAGGAGAGTAGTGACCCAAACCTCCTTTTGTGATGAAAGAGCCTATTTAAATCCCTGGTCGGGTAGTTCATTTGCTTAGAGCATCATCCTGATACTCCAAGGTTGGGGTTCAATCTTCAGTCAGAGCACATGCAAGAATCAACCAATGAATGCATAAGTAGGTGGAACAACAAATCAATCTCTCTCTGTCTCTCTAAAAATTAATTTTTAAAAAGTTTTTTAATAAAAGGGCCTACTTAGTGCTTACATAACAGGGGGAAAGACCTGGTCTAGGACATGTCACTGTGACACTTCCACACACTAAGGATAAAGGGAGGGTCCCAAAGGCTTCCCCACAGCCGGAAAGCAGGTCACGTACAAAATATCGGGACTCGAGTGGCAGAGAATACCCCTGAGTCCGTGGACTTACTCTGGCAAGGCCACCGTACTTCCAAGACAGGAAAATTGTTTGATTTAGATATATCTGTTGCTGCAAAAAATAGTTCTTGTGTGTTAGGCAGATTGGGGGCTCAGCTGCTGAGAGAATCCAGAAATCTCTCTGCCTCTGTCCAGGAGCTTCTATTTCTTTTCTCTTTAAAGGACAGAGCATTGCATTTCATCCAGCCCCTCCTCCCCCTTTCCTCTTCCTTCTCCTGTGTTGTCCTTCCCTCTCCCCACTTTACCTTCTGAGTTTCACACTTGTGCTGTCTATTTCTGTCCCTTCTTCCTCCTTTCTTTCGCTTTCTCTCCACAGAAGTCTGTGTTTGTCTAATAATTGGCAAGAGAGATCTTTTTTCTTTTTTTTTTTTTTTTTTTTTTTGCTTTTTGCTTTTTGCTTTTTAAGTGATGAATAGTTGGCATTAGATCAAAGACAAGCCCTGTGGTTTTCTGGCTGCTCCGAAGGGCGGAGCGGCTGGCAGCCGGCCAGCTGCCTGGTGATAGGCATGTGCAAGATATCGGCTCACAGGTCACTGTCTGCGTGTGTTCTTGTCCGTGTGTTTTTTAGGCCAACGGCCGACTGAAGCAGATCGAGAAGGAATATACTCAGAAGCTTGCCAAATCCTCTCAGGTAAGAACCTTAAAGGAAAGCAGCAAAAAGACCAAAACAAACAAGAAACCCGCACATAAAAGCATTTGTACTTCAGAGTTCAACTCACTTCTCTTCCGTTTCTCATGGATCAGGATCACATTTTTGATGGGTATATGGATAAATAATAGCTGCTTTAAATATTTTTTACTTAAAATTTTTTTCAATCGAACCATTTGAACGCACACGCGCGCGCGCGCGCGCGCACACACACACACACACACACACACACACACACACACACACGTTGTAAAACCAGCCTGTGCACTCGAACAAGCCCAGGCTGAAGCATATTTCACAAGGGCGGGGGATACACACCTACATCTGTGATGTAAGCAATCTGATACCATCTCTGCTTTTGCGCAATCTTCCACGTTGCTGCACCTAAAGATGGCTTAACCACCAAATTTAGAACGACAAATGTCTGCACAAAATTAACTCAACTGTTGACTTTTTTTGGGAAAAAGAAGAACCAGAAGTCCCCTGTGCTCGCTCATATCTTGCTGTCTGTTGTTACTATTGTAGTTTTAATATAAAAAAGCCAATAATTAATGCTTGTCAGTACTTGATATGATGCCTAGAGTGCTTTTTCTGTGTGCTGTTGTCATGATATCTTATAGGATCATCTAGGGGGTCCCAAGCATTCCTTAGTTGTATGAATAACTCCAAATAAATAAAACTATTTCATTTCACAGATGAGTAGAATAACCCACTTAATTCTGTAGGCATCATAACTAATGACTTTGTAAATCAACTTTTCTTAATATTTTTGTATGTATACAGTGGCATGTGGTAGTAAACCTAAATTAATATACCATTTTATGAGTTAGCACATGGTGGTAGTGACAGCAACACAACAGCAAGATTTTATGGGGCGCTATCCATATTGACTCATTGCCTCTTCATTCGCACTGACTCTGAGGTTACTGGCTCCTTTTTCCAGGTGAGAATACTGAAGCTCAGAAGAGTCGGGTCACACCATTAGCAAATGACTTAAGCCAGGACCCAACCTGAATCTGACTTCGGAATAGAAGCTCTTAACCTTGACACCCCAGCCTGTCCCAATCCTTCACATTTTAATATTACAAAACTTTAGTGATAATGATCATGAAATTTCTTAGACTCTACAACTATTTCCACAATATGCACATGTTACCAATTTAGGATTTGGATATCAAAAGGCCTTCAAACGAGGAGTCATTTGTGTTTATTTAGAAAGATGATGATTTTTTTTGTCTGCCATTATTCCAGACCTTTCTTGAGGAAGGAAAATGGAGAATATCCTTTTGTAATCCACTGAATAAAACACTCTTATAATCAAAAGAAGTCTGATTACTCCAGAAGTTAAAGTTTAAACAGAAACATGAAGAATACCCAGCTAGTGTGCCCTTACATCCTGCCTCTTCTGCTTGATGTTAAGTGGGGGAGGCAGACCGGAAGTGAGATGTAAGATAGCTGACAAAATTGCTTCAATAACGAGAGTATAAACAGCAGTGCTTAAGTTTATCTAAAGGAATGTGTGAAGAAGCCTGATTAGTTCATATTAAAGCAAATTAAATGTAAGCTAGTGCGGAGCAAAGCCTAAGCTGTAGAGTACAGCTGACTGGCATGTGAGTGCCAGCCCTTCCCCTTCTGTGACCTTGAGCGAGCTACCTGCCCTCCCTGGAATTCAGCTCCCTTATTCAGAAAGTGGGGGAGTAATACTTACCTCATAGCAGTGTTTTAGATATTAAGTAGGAGTGCCAAAAAAGTGCTTAGTATAGAGCTTAGTGCCTAGTAAAGAGTTTGGTACCTGTCAGCTCTTACAAAAGGAGTATTACCATATTTTCCCATGTATAAGACACTCCCATGTATAAGATGCACCTTAATTTGGGGCCAAAAGTTGGGGAAAAAATAGATTACATTAAGTTATTGAACTAAAGTTTTATTCATCATAAAATTCATACAACTCCTCATCACTGTCAAACTCCCATCCATTAGCTTGTCCTCATCTGTGTCTGATGACGAGCCACTGTCTTCAACAATGAGTGCAAAAACAAGCGTGAGAAAGCAGGAAATGCAAGTAAAAAAATTTGCAACCACTGTATAAAACGCACTCTGTTTTTAAACCCCAAATTTTTCGCAAAAGGGTGAGTCTCATACATGGGGAAATGTGGTAAAATTGCAATAGAGAAAGGAAAGGAGGGAGCAAAGAATGAAAAGGTTTGGAAAAGCAAAAAATTATTTTTCTTGGAGTGGTGAACATGCAGTACGGTGTATAGGTGGTGTGTTGTGGGTTTGTGCACCTGAAACCTGTATGCTTTGTTACCTAGTGTCACCCCAATATACTCAATACAAAGGAAAAAAATTATTTTCTATTAATGTATTTTTGGGTATTTAAGAATTAATATAAACCTTCTTCCCAAATTTGGAGAGCTATATTTGGGTTACTATATATTTTCCAAATAAAGACATGAAGGAGAAAGAAGAGGAGGAGCAGGAAACGCCAATTAGTAACAACTATCATGTCCTATAACCAACATTTTGTAAATGAAAGGACAGTGCAACACCAAAAGAGAAAAATCTAGAAAGGCTCTAATAACACAATGAAAGCTAGCCCATCCTTCTCATAAAAGCTGTGATGACAACCTTGCACTGATAGTTGTTTGCCCACCTCTGAACATGTGAAACACTGGTTGACAGTTCAGTCAGTTTACAGAAACATGATCTAAAAATACACATTAAAGAAACAGAACCTTGGATTGACTTTTTCTGTTTTCCAGTTTTAGTTTACTGGATTCTCTAATTCAGTATCTAAGCTGAGGAGAATGCCAAGAGCCAAGTTGCCTAACTGTTTATTAAGTTTTTAACAACCTCTCCAAAAAAGAAAAAAAGAAAGTAATACGATGAGTGCATTAGTAATGAATGTGTTGGTACTCAAGAGATCATCGGTTAAATTTGGAAAATATTTTAAATATTTTCCTCCCTTAAAGGAAGTTACTTAATCTTTAAGATTGTATCAAGCTTTTAGGACCTAATCAACCATGTACCTCAAACCCTTGGCACTCTCAGCACTGTGCCCCTCTGGGAGTCTCAGTGTTCACCAAGATGGCAATGTTCCCGTCATCTCTGGGCACACTCCCAAATATCACTCTATCTGAATCACATATTTATTCTTTTATTTTAATATTACATATTAACTGTGCCTTTCCTATTTTAACGTGGTTTTCCCCACTCATCTGACTGCTTTGGTGGCCACTGGTCAAAGAAAGACATGGCCATCTTCAGCGTGTGCGTGGTTGTGGGGACTGAAGCTGCAATGCCGACAGCCCACCTCCGACAGGGGCTAGCCTCCCCACTGCCCCACAGTCAGTCCCACATCCTGATACAGATCAGTGCCCGGACATACTCCACGTGTCTCACACACCTCCAGCCTTCCTTCACGTCACTCTCCAGGGTGACAACCCAGAGTGCAAAGGTAATCAAGGAGCCACTCTTCCATGTATTTTATGAGGGTCTTCTATGTTCATTGAACCTAACCAAGTATGCCTTGTCTTGTCTACTGTATTTTAAAGTAGAGCTTTATAAACATCTCATACTGTACTATGATCTGAAAAACAATAGAACGAGTTAAAGAAAAGATTTTAACCTCTATTTAGAATCCTGTTATTTTTAAGACCTAATAAGGCCACTAACATTTATGCAAAATATTAATTGCTTAACAGTAATTACTAGTGATTATAGCTTTTATGGAATAGGTTGCTTACAGTATCAGTACCAAATTTATCTCCTTTTGATTTCCACAATACTAACTTTTAATACTCATATGGAGCCTGACCAGGCAGTGGTGCAATGGATAGAGTGTCGGACTGGGACGCAGAAGACCTAGGTTCAAAACCCCAAGGTCGCTGGCTTGAGTGTGGACTGATCAGGCTTGAGTGCAGGCTCATTAGCTTGACTGTGGGGTCACTGACTTGAGCATGGAATCATAAACATGACCCCATGGTTGCTGGCTTGAGCCCAATGTTGCTGGCTTGAGCAAGGGGTCACTTGTTCTGCTATAGCAATCAATGAACAACTAAGATGCCGCAACGAAGAATTGATGCTTCTCATCTCTCTCCCTTCTTGCCTATCTGTCCCTCTCTGTCTCTGTCTCTCTCTCTCTCTCTCACACACACACACACACACACACACACACACACACACACACAATAGTCATATGGAAATGTTCTAATTTATTTCTTTGTCTGAAGGTAATACAGGGCACATATTTAGTTGAATGGTGCTATTTTGTTCTATGGTCTATAATTAGGACTCAACCAAAACTGGTGGGGTTTGATTATGATCATATAGATCAGTTTTAATTTTTGTCAGAAACTTTTTACATTTTTATTTAATGAAAGGCTTGATTCTCTCAATATACTATTTCAGGTAATTATTTTGTTAACTGACCATAATTATAATTTCACTACTTCAATATTTTTTAAGTGCCTGTCACATACACTGAGCTAAGGGGAAAATAGTCTATTTTCGGCCCTGGCCGGTTGTCTCAGCGGTAGAGCATTGGCCTAGCGTGCGGAGGACCCAGGTTCAATTCCCGGCCAGGGCACACAGGAGAAGCGCCCATTTGCTTCTCCACCCCTCCACCGCGCCTTCCTCTCTGTCTCTCTCTTCCCCTCCCGCAGCCAAGGCTCCATTGGAGCAAAGATGGCCCGGACGCTGGGGATGGCTCTGTGGCCTCTGCCTCAGGCGCTAGAGTGGCTCTGGTCGCAACATGGCGACACCCAGGATGGGCAAAGCATCGCCCCCTGGTGGGCAGAGCGTCACCCCATGGTGGGCGTGCCGGGTGGATCCCGGTCGGGCGCATGCGGGAGTCTGTCTGACTGTCTCTCCCTGTTTCCAGCTTCAGAAAAATGCAAAAAAAAAAAAAAAAAAATAGTCTATTTTCTTGTACTCTAGATCTACAACCAGTAAATTTTGTTCCTTACCTAAAGCATATTAATCTATTTAGTATGATTATTTCTGTCTTAAAGTAAATCTTAAATCGGTTTATAAAAATTATCGATATTTTAGGCATGTCTTTATATTCAATTTACCTATCAACTAATTTATCTGTTTACTCAATGTATTTTACCTGAAGTCTTTTGACACTCTCCTCTCTACCATCTAAAGAAGCTTTAAATTAACTTTCCAAAGGTAGTCTCATTATCCCCCCAAAAAATCTCATTATACCCCCAAAGAATGTAAGGTTTCATTTTCCACACAAAAGCAAGCATGCTTTCCTCAGAACATCCTGGACTTTGCTAGTAGTTCCTTCTAAAACCTCCATTAATTTCTTTTTGATGGACTGTTGTCATAAATCTTCTGAAAATGAGAGATCCCTCTTTCATGCCCTTGTGCTCATTTGAAGAACCCCAAGATATTCTTATCTTCAGTCACTTATAAAGCTAACCTAAAACTTACAAGTCTTTTAAGAAGTGAAATTACTTTGTACTTTAAAAATGCCCTGCATGACTATGATGATGGATGTATGAATCTGCACATGTGATAACATTGCAAAAAACTAACACACCACACACATACACACGCACCACAAACACACAGTGAACACATTACAGAATTAAACTCACCACTTCTACAAAGTTGTATTTTATTCAACTTGAGACACTGCAGTTGTCATTGAAAGAGTAAGTTGTTTTTGCTATTTGGCCCCATGTTCTTATAAAATACCAATCCTAAGTTTCATGTTGGGCTAAGAGAATCTGACTCGTCCTTATCTCTGGCTCCTCTGGCTCTGGGACTGTGAGTGAGCTGATTATTCTGTGCCTCAGTTTTTGACATTACTATAAAAATTTAACCTTCCTTGTTTCATAGAAGTGCTATGGAAATTGATGGAGTCGATGCCAGAATGGAAACATTTAATCAAAATTAAAACACACACACACACACACACATACGTGCGTGCGCAAAAACATTTTCATTCTCAGTAAATGAATTCTGTCACTCATAGCAGAAGTTCAAGTTTACATTTTCAAATATGACCATACTCCTATTATGTATTTTGTCATTTATTTCACAGTTGTCTTAGTATTTGATTATTTATAAATGCCAAATGTTAAACTTTGTTACAGTAAGTCAGCTCCCTTTAAAAAGCATAAATGCCTCATATTTTATTGTAAATGTGCTATTATTTCTATCAGTAGTAACAACTAATATTGCTATCAGACTTGGCTTCTGGGAGACTCCAGACATTTTTATTTATTGCCTTATAATGCTGTGATCTTGGTTTGTCATTGAATAGTAGCTGGAAAAACGGAGTCTCCAGGAAGAGAACTAACTTATCTAATGTTTCTCATCAACCAACCCTCCCATAGAACCAACAGAATTCTAAATCAGGACTATGGTTCTTTCTTTTATTAAAAGAAACCACCATTTCCTGCTTTTAAAAAGTCATCACTATTGAATTTGAAAGGAAGTGGATACATCCAAACCAAAGGAAGCGAGTGCTCTCCATCAGCCCATTAAACCGAAGGTCTCTTGTCAGACAATGACTTTGAGACCTGGGAGGGAACCCAGGCATAGAGAGAACCACGTCTCAAGTGTAGATAGTGCACCAGGAGTTTCTGAAATGACACAATTTGGACCAAAATGAACTTTCATGGATATACATATTAGCACTGAGGAAGAAAGCAACCTATTCGGAACTATGTCATCATAAACGTCTCTTCAACACCAAAACAGTATTCACAGTAGCCTAGTTTGAGAAACCAGTTAATACAGCAGTTGATCTGACTGAGTGGTTCGAATCCTGCCTGTCCCTTTGGTTGGATGTCATCTTCAACAATGTAAAATGTATGACCTCTTTTTGTGCCACTGTTTCTCCATTAATAAATGATGGACGATAATCATGCTTGCCTTCATAGGAACTAAAAGTGCTTAGCACGGCGCACACACATCAATGAATACCCAAAAATTGATGTGAGGAACTAGGTAACTAGGAAGAATGAACTCTGTTCACTATTTTCTTTGGCTGTTACAGTTCAAAGTATTAGGAAAGGCAGGATAGCTTTTTTCATTCTAATAAGTCTTATTTCTCAGTAAAATAAAATCTGACGCATTTCATATTTTTGCAATCACAGATGTTCTTTCTGTTGATGAGTAAATATTGTGGAATGTTATCGTGGAAATGTCTTCCAAATATATTTGGTTCAGCAGTTGTTCACCATTCACAGTTTTATTACAGTTTTTTATTGGGTGGAATTTCATGTGTTATAGTGTGTGATATGTTAATTGAAAATAGTTTTCAAAATAGTTTTGCCAAACCCATTCCTTTGTTAAGCATAAATGCATATGAAATAGATGCCTCTCGCTGAAGAATGTGGAATGATAGCATGCTGTTTTCATTTTAGACCATAGCGGAGCTCCAGACAGCCATTTCCTCTCTGAAAGAAGAGAGCAGCCGCCAGCAGCTCGCTGCCGAAAGGCGGCTGCAGGATGTTAGACAGAAGTTTGAAGATGAGAAGAAGCAGCTGATTAGAGATAATGACCGAGCAATCAAGGTAATCAGAAGACTTCAGTAACCAGTGGTACCAGCTGCTTCAGTGTAATTAAAAGGAGGGCTGAAGTCCCAGCAGTGGGCAGATGAATGCAGGTATCTGGCTTGTTCACACAGCCTGCAGTAATTCCATTCACTGGCCTCAACCTTTGATGTAGCCAGTGACTCAGGCCGACTTCCCTCTAAGAAATCACATGCCAGCATAAAAAGTAATTTTTGGCAAGCCCAGTCCATTCACATTGAACAAATATTTGAGAAAATACCCGGTCCTCTGTCTTAAGAACCTCTTTGGAACTGTCTCTTGAAATTAGAATGACTCTTTTAGCCCGGGACTGCTGGCTAAAAAATTCCGAAGTCAGCTTCCAATTACATTCTAGTCTTTGCCCACATCCTTTCGTTCTGTATTCGCATAATGAGAAATAACCTGTTGGAGGTTTGGGATGCCAACTATTTGATGTGCTTTGACATTGTACAGGGTACACGTGTTGCTGCTGAGAACCTAGGTTGTTCCAAATGGCTTCAGAAAATGACAGCAACAAAAAATTCCCTGGACCCTGATGGCAGTTAGATCTCAAAGTGGTTTTGTCTTGGCTTTATGGCAGAGAATGTCACTGTAAGCATCTACCTCACGTGGTATTTAATCTGTGAGGATAAGCATCTGGAAACCTTTATAAATAAGATTTAAAAGAGAACAAAAGTGTGTTAAAGAATTTCCAGCAAAAGATTATTTTTCAGTAATTTCACTTTGTTATAGCAATGCTTACAGCATGTAGAGTCATCATGCAAAGCAAAGAAAAAGAAAAGCCACATTTGGGTTTATCATGGCCCTTTTCTGCCGAACCCCCATCTTGCTTTCTTATAGCCTGTTGTAGGCAATTTGAGTAAATTATGGAAATGCTAGTGTTAGTGCAAGCTGTTGTCATTGATACATGTGTACCCCCCTTTAAATCTGGGCAACACTGCATAGAATTAAAAACCTTGGAGGCCATTGCATCCAGCCTCCTCACTATAGTGGAGGAAAGGATTATTTCTTTATTAATGAGATTTTCCCTATAGATTTCCATCTGTGAGCTTTTTCTTTCCTTCTATATGTGATATGAGGGGAAAAAATATGTTTCCTTTTCATATTCTGGTAATTTAAAGAAATATTTGGAGCTCTTTTCATTTTTAAATGCACGAAAGTATTCATTGATCTGTATAACTATTGTGCTTCGCGTGAACTGAGTTGAATACTTTGTTTAAATTCTCGTAGTTATATAAAACTTTCATTTTAAGTAAATTTCTTTCCCAGTGATGTCCAAATATCAAGTGGTAGGTAATTTCCAAATTTTAAATAAGTAACTGAATCCCAATATAAACAAAAAGGGAAAACTTCAACTTACTTCATAATAACATACCTTTAGTATGATTTCTTAAAGCTTTTAAAAATCTTGAAAGAAATGTAATTAATATAATTGCCTATTTTTAATTATTTGTTTTTGTAGTTTTAATCCATTACCTGTTGAAAGAGGAAAACATTCTAATCCTAATTTTAAAATTATCAGAAAGACTAAATTTAAAAGAGATATGTACAACCTCCAAAACATAGTTACCCAAAAATAACTGAAAATATACTATAGATAAGATATTGTTTAGTTTTGCTTAACTCACTTAGATTATGTATAAAGTGAATGATGTTTTTGTTTTTTACTAACCTACCCAAGATAATTCATTTGCACTGTGGTATGTTTTTTTTAGGCTATATTATATAATATAATAGGAGTAATAGCTGATATTTACTCAATATATACTATGTACCAGGCTCTCTGCCAAATATTTTCATTCATCTCATGTTCCATTATCTCATTTAAGCCTTACAATAATTCTTACAGAAAGTGTAGTTCTCTCGTCTCTATCTTACAAATCAAAAGATTGAGGTTCTAAGGTTTCAGCCCAAGGTCATACTGCTAACAACTGGCGGAGCCAAGTTCAGTCAGTCTTTCTGGCTTGAAAGCCTCAGCCATTACCTATATTATGCCATACCTCAGTCTCCCCATTCTGTCTCTAAAAGTGAGTTAGTGACAGTGTGCATAAATGAACCTGGATAGCCTCACTCTGCTTTTATGTTGGCCTGAATGATAATAGAACATTTGTGGCCCTGGCCAGTTGGCTTAGTGGTAGAGCATCAGCCTGGCATGTGAAAGTCCCAGGTTCGATTCCTGGTCAGGGCACACAGGAGAAGCACCCATCTGCTTCTCCACCCTTCCCCTTCTCCTTCTTCTCTCTCTCTCTCTTCAGCTCCCGCAGCCAAGGCTCCATTGGAGCAAAGTTGGCCCAGGCGCTGAGGATGGCTCTATGACCTCCACCTCAGTCGCTAGAATGGCTCCAGCTGCAGTGGAACAACGCCCCAGATGGGCTGAGCATCGCCCCCTGGTGGGCATGCTGGGTGGATCCCAGTCAGGCGCATGCGGAAGTCTGTCTGACTGCCTCCACACTTCTAACTTTGGAAAAAAAAAAAAAAAAAAAAAAAAAAAAAAAAAAAAAAGAATATTTGCAACAGTTATTTGAGATGGACACTCTAATTGTATTTGAGTGTCTTGTACATACAGATGCATAGATAGGCACAGACACTCAGAGACAGTCACCATGAAGCTTGTATTTGGTTTTCTGAATATATATTATATATATTCTGCACTTATATTAAAATAAGCTCACGTGTGCCTAGTATTTTGTAGCATTACATATCACTACTTGTAATTATTAGTATTAAATAGTTCTGTATAAAATAGTGTGCATGGGCCCTGGCCAGTTGGCTTGACGGTAGAGCATTGGCCTGGCATGTGGAAGTCCTGGGTTCGATTCCTGGTCAGGACACACAGGAGAGGTGACCATCTTGTCCACCTCTCTCCCTTCTCTCTCTCTCTCTTTCTCTCTCTCTCTCTTTCCCCCTCCCACAGCCATGATTCAAATAGTTTGATTTGGCCCTGGACGTAGAGGTCCTCCATGGCCTCGTCTCAGGCACAGAAATAGCTCCGTTCAGAGCAATGAAGCAGCAACCCCAGATGGACAGAGCATCACCCCATAGGGGGCTTGCTGGGTGGATCCTGGCTGGGGCGCATGCAGGAGTCTGTCGTTCTGACTCCCTGCCTCCTTGCCTCTCACTTAATAAAAATAAATAGATAGGCCCTGGCCGGTTGGCTCAGTGGTAGAGTGTCAGCCTGGCATGCAGGAGTCCTGGGTTCGATTCCCGGCCAGGGCACACAGAGGGGCACCCATCTGCTTCTCCACCCCTTCCCCTCTCCTTCCTCTCTGTCTCTCTCTTCCCCTCCCGCAGCCAGGGCTCCATTGGAGCAAAGTTGGCCCGGGGCCCTGGGCGCTGGGGGTGGCTCTATGGCCTCTGCCTCAGGCGCTAGAATGGCTCTGGTTGCAACAGCAGTGCCCCAGATGGGCAGAACATCGCCCCCTGGTGGGCATGCCAGGTGGATCCCGGTTGGGCACATGTGGGAGTCTTACTGCCTCCCTGTCTCCAACTTCAGAAAAATACAAAAAAAAAAAAAAGATAGATAGATAGATAGATAGATAGACAGATAGATAGATAGATAAAACGGTGTGCATGCTAACTGTGAAAGGTGCTTCACGCCACTTTCTGAGTGGATGCAAAGCTGAGTAACTGTCGAGACTAGAAGTGGAGAATGAATCTGCTACTCTCCAGAGCTCAAGTTATATGTCCATGGATAAAGTCATTCTTTTTTTTTTTTTAATTTTTCCCGTTGATTTGAGAGAAAGAGGAAGGGAGAGAGAAAGAGAAAAGGGAAGAGAAAGAAAGAGAAGCATCTGCTCATCGTTTCACTTTGTTGTTCTATTTAGTTGTGCACTCATTGATTATTTCTTGTATGTACTATCCATTGAGTAACCCGGCCAGGGCCTAAAGTAATTCTTTAGAGCAGTGATTTATAACTGGTGTGCTGCAAGAATTCTAAAACATGCAATACCTGACTATTTCGAGTCACTGACCTCTTTTCTCTAAGATTGTCAAATTAAAAAATGACAACAGCCAACACAATAGCCTTTCAGAGTGAATGAATCAAAATTGTACTGATATTTTTTTCAAGGTCAGCAAAAAACATAGCATTTTGCTCTTTGTTTCCTTTATAACATTTAACAAGAAACTGATGTTGGTCAGCTATTACCACAATAATGCTCCATAAGAAACAATTCCCCAAACTTAGTGACTTATAAGCCCAGGCATTAATTTTTCTTACAACGTGCCTGCAGATCCCAGGGGTGGCTTGGACGCAAACTGGATGTGAGGTGGGTTTGGCTCCAGGCTGTGGGTCAGCTTCAGCCTCTGCACCTGTCCGCAGTCTCCGTGGATGCGCAGCTGTCTGAGCTCCCCTTAGGGCGAAGCCAGTGTAGGAGAGGGTGAGCAGAGGCCAAGCTTTGCAGCCTCGGTCCCGTTCCCACTCAGGCCAGTGGGCAGGGAAGGGGCATGCCCCCTCTGGTGAGACACTGGGAATACTCAGGACAGGAAAGTATTCACTGGGTTTCATCAGCCACAGGAAGTCTCTGAAACTCCCCGCGCCCCGTGGCAGCCCCTGCCCACCTCACCGGCATCTTGAAACCCTCTTTCCCATCCCCGTGGGCTCTTCCTCCTCCAGCACTGAATATTGGTATTCCTCCTGGTCTCTTCTGCTTCCTCTGTGTGCACTGCACTACCCTTAGACGCTGTCATTCCCTCGTGGAAGTGTTCAGTAAATGAATTTTGGGTCTTCCCCTCCACCCAGACGCTTGTTCTGAGCTCTCAGTCATAGTTCTGAGGACTGTTGCCCGTTTTCATTTGGATAGTCCAGAGGCTCCTTAGTCCTGACATGTCGTAAACGGAATGTGTGTTCCTCCCACTCCTCCCTTACCCCCAACTTCTCACTCTTCTTGTATTGGTTATCTGAGTTAAGTACCTCCATCATCGACCCATCACTCAGGTCATGATTCTGGAAGTTCCCTTGAATGAATTCTTTCCCTCCATCACCTCTCTCAACTCAGTTCCTAGAAATAATGCCTAAATATCTCCAAACTCATACCCCAGTTCCCAGTCACTAGTTCCTGCCTTCTTAGACCTTCATCATCTTGGCCTTTGCCTGTTGCTACGCCTCCTATGAAGAATCACTGTCAGTTGCGCTGTTGATGAAGTGACCTTTCTAAAATAAATATGAGCATATGATTTGCTACTTAAAATTCATCACTGGCTTCCCATGGGCCAGAGAGTAGGCTATGCTTGTCAGCATAGCGTACGGAACAGTTTATGATCTAAACCAGCGGCAGTCAAGGTGTTGTCCTCAGACTTCTGTGGGTCTCTGACACCTTTTCAGGTGTCAAAATTATTTTCATGATGACACCAAGTTGTCACTTGCCTTTTTCACTGTTTTCTCCTTTGCACTGACGGTAAAAAGCAACGGTGGGTAAAACTGCAGGTGTCCTAGCACATAAGGCATCGATAGGAAATCCGACTAGCTGTTGCTTTCCTTACCACCATGCCGTCCTGCTTTCAGAAAAGGGAAGTGATGATAAGTACATTTGATTAAATCTCAGCCTTGAGAACATATCTTTTCCACGTTAGTGGGAAGTACTCACAAAGCCCCTTGCTGCATCCTGACGTGGGATGGCGTCACACTGAAGCAGGGTGCTGCGTGTGTTTGTGGGCTGAACTCGAGTCCCTTGGAAAGATTGGTTGACAGGGACACTATTCTGATTCAGATTTGGGGATCTGGCATAAGTCTTCCTGGAAATGAAGGCAGTGAGCCTGATATTTCAAGGATAACAACTGATTCTATTATTGCTAATGATAAAACTTGAGTGTTCAAGCAGAAATTAGAAATTTGGAAAACTTGTGCCATCATTGTAAGCTTGACAGCTTCCCAAAACTTGAAGGCATTTCTGATGAGATCAGTGGTATTACTAAGGGTGTGAATGGGAAGAAATGGGTAAGACTATAATGAAGTGTATCAGTATTGGGAAGGTTTATATTATACACTGAACCAGTGTTTTCCAAATGATCTGATGTTACAAAAATCACGCATGGGCAGAAGATTCATTCAAAGTACAGAAGAGATCATAACAGTATGCAGACTTCACTGATAGAGTTTTTGATTCCACATTGCAACTAACTTTTAAAAAACTACCACTTGTCAAGGTTTGATATAGTCACAAGGAATATTCACAATTATCTGAGAAGGCTACTGAAATACTCCTTCCTTTTCCAATTACTTATCTGTGTGAGCCTAGATTATCTCCTATACTTCAGCCAAAGCAACAGCTTGTAAGAGACTAAATGCAGAGTAGACCTTAGAATTCAGTTGCCTTTTATTAAGCCACACATTAAAATGATTGGCAAAAATATAAAACATTCTTCTCACTAATTGATGTGCTTTGGAAAATAGTTATTTTTATTGAAAAATATATCTCTGTTCACACATAATGGGGTTTTTACTGTTATTTTAAAGTAAATTCATAAATAATATATCCTAATATTTCTTAGTTTTAATGTCATAAATATCAATAGGTGTAAGTACGTAAATAAAATCTCTTTGGAGTTCTTAATTTCTAAGAGTGTAAAGGGGTCCAGGGACTAAAAACTTTGAGAACCACCTGTCTAGACACCGCTCTTCTCTTCCCTCATCAGTCCTCAGTGCTCAGCCAGCTCCATAATCCTGGGAACTCTGCGGAGAGCCCTTTCCTTTAAGATTTAAACGTCCCCTTCCCTGTGTCCAAGTGAGAGGCTTATGCTGGCCTTGATCATTCCCCTAGTAGAGTTTTCACTGCACTGTAATGCTGGGCCACGGCCCCTTATCCTGAGGCTGCGTGTGTTTGTAGATCAGAACCCACAGGTTCTAAAGGGGATGGAGGGACTCAGTGCTTGTGCTTTGTCCCCAGTGATTCTGGGACAACACCGAGCGCCCAAACACACAAATGCAGTGAAACGCGTGAATGTTCCTGATAAATGGGGCAAATAGAGACTGCAAACATCGTTATGACACCAGTCAGGTTTTGTTTTCTCACAAGTTAACTGCAACCTTTCAAAAATTACTCGTAGTCCTCAGAGGAGTTTCAGATCGCAGGACTGCGGACAGAGGTCGTGACTGGGGGTCAGTGAGTTCTCTTTCTCACCAGCTGGACTGAGAGCTTCCTGAGATCCAGACTGACTGCAGCATTCGGCTCAGTGGAAGTGCTAGGAATATGCTGAATAAAGGAGTGATGTCCCCTCATAAGTCAAGGCATTGAAAATTAATAATGTCACTTGATTATCGGGATGTATTATTTTGTGCTGGTGAAACAGATATGCAAAAATAACTCAGAGCTTGGGGTCACAGTGAGATATGGGGCCTGGTTAGGCAGCATCTAACAGAATACCCTCTACCTTGTATATGTTATTCGAGAGCATACCTCCTGTGCTCGGGGGAAGGTCCCCAGAAGTTTGTACACTGAAGCCATGCTGTCTGAATGTCGTTAGCACTGCCCTCTGGACGCGCAGAGCTGGCGGAGACGCCGCTGGGAGCAGCTCTATAGAAGCTGCAGCACCCTGGCTCCAAGTACCGCCAGGGCTAAGCCCCTTCTTTGAAGCGACTGTATTGAAAGTTCCTCACTGTGAAGCCAGATGTCCAGGCAGAGATTTCATATCAAGGAGAAATGTTGTCAAATTTTTGCTCGCAGGCATAGAAAAGAGGTTTTAAAGCATTGAAGCTTGTCTCCCTTGGCCACTGACTGGAGTTCACAAGGAAAGGTCGGCTGCCGGTAGGACATCTAGAAATCTGGTCTGTGTTACCAGAAGGGCTTGCGGGGGGACAAAGAATATTTCATAAGATTGGGCAATTCTCGCTGTGCTAAAAGCTGACAGGAATCCATTTTGCAAAGAATAAAATTACAAACCTCATTGTGGGGTTTTAGTAGCATTGAGAAAACAGAAAGAAATCGCAGTCCTGGCATCAACTGGCTTTGTGTGGGACCTGTTCATTTTTTAATTCTTGTCTCCCCTGCATGCACATCCAAAGGGCACAGAGGGAAGTGGCATTTTCTTTGTGCCCTTCTGAATTAGAATTAATAATGCTAAGAATAGAAATGTATTTTCCATCCCACCCAGGAAGGCTTGCCCGCTCCCTCCGAGAGGAAGACTGAGCCATTCAGTCATTGTAGCTTAAAGCGTAAGTGCCACTTTCCTGGAAGAATGCTCTGGAAGATAAGTGTGGGTGCAGTGCGGCAGTGAATTGTGACCTTGCTTCCTAGAGCAGGGAGAAGCAAAAACAATAAGTGAGCAGAGAAGAAATGAACCAATTATTTTACCTTTCCTCCAGTTCTACTCTCTGGCAAATTCTTATTTTATTTAAAAACTAGTTGAAGTTTAATTGTTCAGTGGACAAAATCCTTCAGGCACTGTGAAAAATATTTTTAGCCTCTGGAACATTGCCTTGTATATACCAAGGACTTATTAGGGTTTGATGAGTGAATGCATGAATGACCGAGGAGTGATTGAAAGGTCCCAGGTGGAAACATTCTCTTTCACCAATGGCTGGGTAAAGTTTACTCTTTAGAAGTCACTAAGGGACTTTACGTGGTTCATATTATTATTGCATGATTCAAAATATGCGTTGCTTTGGTTAATCAAATATTGGAATACATAGGCATCATTTAGATTTTTAGTATTTAAAAAAATTATTAAATTATTATTTGGAAATATTTGAATGTTTAATGATTCTGAACTCTATAAGAAACCATTTCAAAGTCAGTATGATGAACAGAATGAACACTGAAATATATAATTGTAAGCCTCAACAACCAAAATTACTGAATGATTAATATGTATGTACATATGTGTATTTACACATAATTATATATTTGCATATATGTGTATTCAGAAACACTGAGTTATATAGAATCCTAGTTATTAAAAGACTTGATAATGATTTAATAAATTTATTAACTATTTTGTGATTTTTTGGTTCAGCTGGCAGTTTTCCCACTCTCTCTGGGTTTCTGCACAGTCTCTGGGGACTCTTGACAGCCTCTCTTTCACCATTTGTCAATGCTGAAGTTCATGACTCTTCCATTGGACTACCATGCTATTGTCTGTTGCTTTTCAGGATTTATCCCTAAAGAATTCAGTCCTTTGCTCTGGTCTTCCTATACTCCATCTCCTAGTTTCCGCACTGTGACTGCAACACCCAGCAGGAGTGCTGGCCCAGCCTGGGCTGTCTTGAATGCATACCTGTCACGTGGTCAGGAGCCCTGGCGGCTGGGGTGCACGCCTGGAAGTGGGTACACACTGCTGCAAGGATCTTCTGAGAGCCAGTCCTCAAACATTGGTCAGTTTACCACTGCTACAGCAGTTCCCTTTCCCCCACTTCCTGGATGAAACTGACTTTCAGCTCCGGTGCCCATGGTCGTGGTGACACTCACCCTTCTCCACGTAAAGGTACTCCAATGTCCCTCTTGCTAGTCTTTCTAGGTACCGACCAATCACTTGCTCTGCTTTTTCTGATGTGTCTAGGATTCAGTTCTTCCTAATATTCCCTTCAAGTCCCTTCTCCAATACCAATATAATACAGAAAGTTTGTGAAGTAATCTAGTACCTTTTCTTTCAACTCAGTGCTGTTTTCCCACTTCTAATTACTATATTCTCTTACTCCACGCAGCATTTGACTGTTTTGACCAACAATTTTCCTTCTGGCATGGGGTTAAGTAAACTTTTTCTGATAAAGGGCTGGATAGTTAATATTTTAGACCTTGCAGGCCATGCAGTCTCTGTGGCAATTACTCAGTTCTTGAAAACAGCCTTCGATTATCTGTCAACAAGTGGGCATGGCTGTGGTTCAGTAAAACCTTATTTACAAAACAGGCTAGGTTCCAAATTAGGCCTGTTGGCCATAGTTTACCAGCCTCTTTAGAAGCTCACACACCTCCTGGTTCATATGATCCTCGTCTCCTCTGCTGGTGTCTACCTCCTCGTGGGTGTTCCTCCAGGCTGCGTCCTGGGCTGGGCTTCTCCTTTTCCCTTCCACAGTGAGCTCATCTCCTCTGTGACTTCAGCTGTCACTTTACAGAGAGGACTCCCAGAAGCCTTAGCCTGATCTCCGTTTGGTTCTTATATCTCACACTGCCTATAAATCACCTTCTTTGGGAGGATTCAGTCCTATTTCAGACTCAAGAACTACAACGTTGAACTGTCTTCTTCCTTTCCAAATTGGCTCTTCTTTGTGGCCTTTTGGGGTTACCCCCAGTCTTTCTGTTTCCTGTTAGAAACTTTGGGCTCATCTTTGTCCTTTCTTTCCTTCATCCCATTTTATCTCAAGTCCACCAGTGTCCAGGAATGTATTTCTTATTCCTCTGATCTGACCCTACTCAGAGCCCTGCTCAACTTGCAGTTGATTGAAAACAGCCTCCTCTCAGCGGACGGCCCTGCCAAAAGTCTCTCAGCTCCAGTCCAGTGTGAAGTACTCTCTCTGCCAGGGAAATCTTAAATCACTGGCTTGCCTGCCTCAAAGAGTGCCTGGAAATCAATAGGAAAAGACTAACAAGCCAGTGGACAAAGAGAGCAAAGAATATGAACACGGAATTCACAAGCAAAAAGTCATACCCAGCAAACGTAAAAAGTGTGCTTCTTCTCATTCATAATTAAAGCAATATAGATCAAACTCCCAAGTTTTGAAGGGCCTGGCTACCAC
This sequence comes from Saccopteryx leptura, assembly GCF_036850995.1. NCBI lineage: Eukaryota > Metazoa > Chordata > Mammalia > Chiroptera > Emballonuridae > Saccopteryx > Saccopteryx leptura. Next base: position 165,725,340 of record NC_089507.1, read on the forward strand.
GTGGTGGGCATAAATTTTTCATTTGAAAAACTGCCCAATGATGCACCATTGCTGAATGTATGCATGGGGGCAGCGTCTTTGGAGGGCACTGTGGGGGTCTCTACTGCCATATTACATGCACATAACCTTTGACCCAGCAGTTCCAATAACAGGAACTGATATGCTGGCAAGGATATACAACATCTTTCTGAGCAAAAAGATAGGGAAGAAACTGAATTATGGTACATTCACACAATGAAGTGTGATGGGGGTGTTTTCAAAGAATAACGTAGATCTCTGTGTGAAAATGAAACAGATTGCCAGTACGCAGTAAGTGAAATGGAGGTAGTGTGACATGCATTTAGATCGCCTGCGTGGGTCTCACACGGGGTGACTGGTTATTTGGGGAGGAAATAGGACTTTTGATATTTTTCATCGTATGTCTTGTGATGATATTTTAATTTCTTACAGTGTCACACACTAATTGAATTTTGAGGGTTGCTCATAACGTCAAGGTCAAGCTCTTCCGCCTGGCCTTTCACAGCCCATGCGGACTTCCCAGAGTTCAGTGGACACGGCCCGTTAGGTCCATTAGATCAGGCATTCTTTCTGGTCTTGCTACTACCTGCATCCCTGCTCCCAGTAGTCTGTCCTCCTGCAGTGTCCCTCCTTCACTCAGGCTGTGCTCCTCCGTCCCACTGTGACCTCCTGCTCACCCCTCAGGTCGTCACTTCCCAGCAAGGCCAGTGCAGGTCCTGCCTACCTCCTCCATGAGCAGTTCTGATGGCCCCAGTCCCTGGGGACCTTAGTGGTTCTCTTCAAGTTTTATGTCTCATACTTCTGCTTTCTGCATGGCACCCCACGGTACTGGGCCCCCAAAACTAAAGACGTGGTTGATGATGAAACTCTGTAGTCGTAAAATTCTAAATTTTATGTCTGTGGATGGTTTTTTCTTAAGGAAGCTTTAAGCACATCAGCACCAACCTTGCACTTAAACGAAGTAGGGATTCATACACACACACACACACACACACACACACACACCTGCAGTTAAAAGTGGAAGCCTTTGGGTTAGCAAATTCCTCTTTTAAGATGCAGGCATCCTTGGTGTGTTAACATATTCCCCTACTTGGAGTTACTCACACTCTAATGAACTTTTCTTCCCAACAGTTAGGTGAGCTCATCGCACTACAGGGACCAGGAAGTGGTATCTGGAGGGGGAAAGGGAAAGGAGGTCTAGAGGGTCGTTTAGGAGCCTGGGCAATGGAGCTCCGAGGTCTGCAGGGCGGGGCAGGGGACCGGCAGCCGGGAGGGCAGCTGGAGAGGCCGAGGGGAAGGCAAGGGGAGGGTAGCGCTGGGCTGAGATGGGAGGCAGAGCCCCAGAGCAAGACGGCCTGCTGGTAGACTTGGTCTCAGATCATCTTTGTTGCTACAGAAGTTTAACACCTGACTTCATAACTATTTCTGACTGTATCTTATATGATGATGCATAGGTTGAGATTGTATCTCTAAAAAAAGACATGGAATGTATGTATGCATGTGTGTGTATGGTTTTCCAAAAAAAGATAGCATGCATGGATATCTGTCCATACATACATGTCTGTTTTTCAATAGTTATTGTACATTGTGAGTGAGAGAGAAAGGGGAGCTATGAATAAACAGTTGTATTATCATAACCGATTCTGTATAAATGTGCCTTATAAAGCATGGAAAAGTTTTAAGATGGGCCTGGCTTGTTGCACTTTCCTTTATGTAGTCTTATTTTTAGGGGAGTTGTTACATGAGGAAATACATAATGAGAGAATTCATCTACACAGCTTTACACAGGCTCTAAGGAACTAAATCAAAATCAATAAATTAATAAAAAGGAACCTGGTTCTGTATATGTACTGTGCTTCCCAGATGTATGTCACTGGGAGGAAACAGTGCAGTGCTGCCTGTCAGGCCATCAGGAGAGACCAGAACGTTGCTTCCAGAGCTGTCAGGAGGAGGCTGTTGCCATCAGAGCAGCAGTAGTAGCAGCTGAAACAGAAGATTTGGAGCAAATGAGATCTGGGGTGGTTGGTGGGTTACAGGAATGCTTTAATGTTGGAAGCACAGAGGAAAAAGTGGAATTAAAAACAAAGAAACAGCCCCCATTTCTTTCAAGAGAGATAGAACCATTTGCTTTTATGTCTCTGTCACTTGCTCCAGGACTCTTCATAAAGCCCTCTAACCACCTAAATAAATATTCATATGGCTGCTCAACATCTCATTAATAAAACAAGATTTGGTGGTAAAATATTTCAGAGTAACATATGATTTGCATCTCGCCCTTGTTTAACTTTAAATCTCGAGCAATTAATAAATTAGACTCGAGAGCTTTTTAAGAGGTAACATCTTACACGCACCACAAATTGCATTATTTTTATGTGTAAATAATGATGAAAGGAGAGATTGTTCCTTTGATGTCTATAAACTACACTGTAAAATATGCAGAAAACATTCTTGAGTTCACTTGGAGCCAAAACAAATAGACTAGTTCATGAAACAAAGCAGCAGCATTCTTAGAAATAAGCATTATTTTTTTGCTTTTCTTCCCGACTGCTCTTTTTGTCTTATATTCTTGCCATTCCTGGTGGCAGATTCATTCCAAATTCAGAAGTGGTGCTAGCCTGCATCTTCTCGTCCAGAGAACTGGGTTCCTCTCGGGTTCTTCCCTGTCAGCTCGTCTTCCGGTACCGCCCAGACCCGACTGGTCTGCCAGCTTTTGCGCCGTGAATCATTTTTGTCAGTAGTCTTTCTTTCATTGTGGCTTAAAAACTAATTATTTCATATTTTAGCAAATATTAGTATGCCTCAGAGAGATATATTTACTTTCTTCTCTATCTTCCAAGCTGGCTATCTAGTTTCATTTTATTTTTTAAATCATTATCTGCATGTCCTTATGTACAATGTCTCCAGGTTTGGCCTGGTTTTTTCTTGGGTATGTAGTACGCGGTGCCTCCTTGTAAGCTCCTGTCCACCATGAATGGATACAGAGGCAGTCTGAGCTTCTGTTAGAACAAGCTCATTGGTTTGTTTGTTTGTTTATTTGTTTGTTTGTTTTTAAGATTTTGTTTATTGATTTTTGGTGGGGTAGTGGGAAGTATCAGCTCATAGTTGCTTCTCATCAGTGGCTTGACAGGGCAAGCCCAGGGTTTCCAGCTGGTGACCTCGGTGCTCCAGGCTGACACTATCCACTGCGCCACCACAGTTCAGGGGAAAAACAGGCTCACTGTTCACAGCACAAGGTGGTTTGCGTTCTCCACCTGCTGCGCGTTTATTTGTCTTTAAACACGCTGTATGGTATTAGAATAAATACGAGGTAGAAAAGTTCGTTTGAAGAGGACAGAGATGGATACTTATCTGAAGTCCCTCCCGACCCACACAGTGCATATGCTTCCATGTGGTCAACTTTGCTGTGACCCCTGTTTCAACCTTGCTAGCAAGTCTGCCATTTTACTTGACCACATTACTTTTCATAAAACTGATACTGAGCTCTGCTCACTCTAAATAACATCTAATCTAGGAGTTCCTGGGTCACATTTCCTGGGTTTTTATTCTGATTTCTCTCCTTGAAGGCAATTTTCCACTCAAGCTCACCATCTCTGTGTTCTCAGGCATCATGTTCTCACCCATCCAACCATCCACCCTTTATTTTTTTATTTTATTTATTTTTTCTGTATTTTTCTGAAGCTGGAAACGGGGAGAGACAGGCAGACAGACTCCCGCATGTGCCTGACCGGAATCCACCCGGCACGCCCACCAGGGGTGACGCTCTGCCCACCAGGGGGCGATGCTCTGCCCCTCCGGGGCGTTGCTCTGTTGCGACCAGAGCCACTCTAGCGCCTGGGGCAGAGGCCGAGGAGCCATCCCCAGTGCCCGGGCCATCTTTGCTCCAGTGGAGCCTCGGCTGCGGGAGGGGAAGAGAGAGAGAGAGAGGAAGGAGAGGGGGAGGAGTGGAGAAGCAGATGGGCGCTTTTCCTGTGTGCCCTGGCCGGGAATCGAACCAGGAACTTCTGCACGCCAGGCCGATGCTCTACAACTGAGCCAACCAGCCAGGGCCCCACCCTTTATTTTTAACAAAGGTTAATGAGCAGAGTGTTAAATATAGTGGATTCACGTAACCTGTTTCATTTTCTACCAGCTGAAGTCATAGTCCCATGTTATTTCATTTATTAATAGAATCTTAAATCTGAAAAGAATCTCAGAGAATTAGGTCCACTGACCTCTCATTCTCCCCAGCCTTGTCTCCCATTTCACAGATAAAATCCCCAACCCCCTGGAGTTCAAATGCACGGTCCTTTTTGTGTAGCTATTGGCAGCATCAAGCCTCGAACCCAAGACTTCCAAGTCAGGTCTTCCCCTCACATTCCTTCATGTATTCAAACACACATGAAAATGGAAATACTAGTTTTACTTTAAACTGTGTGAGCTACCACAATCATTCCTGGTTCCTTGGGACTCAAACAGAATTTCCCTTGGCTTTTAGAGAGGGGCTCAGCAGAGCCATTTTTCATTTGGACTTTTAAGAAGTGTTTCCTTCGGTAGTTGGCTTTGTTGCTTACTCTGATTTGATGATGATGATGATGATGATGATGATCACTTCTTATCTTTGGAAACAAAATATTGAAGGCCAATTTAGCAAAGAGGTCATGATTTGAAAAGCAACTTTCTAAACACTTGACCTAATTTAGAGAGCATTTCAAAGGAAGGAAGTGGTATAGATAGATGAGGACCCAGCTCCAAGATGGGGAAGTTCAGCAGAAGCACTTGTGCCAAGATTGATTTGTGAGAAGACGGAGGACTTTGTTTTCCAAGAGGAAACCAATTATTCTGAGAATATATTTGGTTCAGATGACTTTATTTCTATGAAAAAATAGGGGTCAAAACAGCAGCATTGTTTATCTTTGAAAGGGCACTAGCACCGCGGACTAGAAATGGCAGCTCTGTTATTTTGAGTAATTTCTCAACCATTGCCCAACTATGAAGTGTTATGTGAAAAGCAGGTTTTTTTAAAATGTTGCCACTGTTTCATTGTTCTAAGACAGTGTTTTTCAACCAGTGTGTTGCGACACACTAGTGTGCCGTGAGACATGGTCAGGTGTGCCGTGGGGAAATTAAACATGGGTCCCCAAACAACGGTCCGCGAGCCGGATTCGGCCCGCAGAGGCTATTTATCCCGCCACCGCCAGCCGCCTCCATCCAAACATAAACATTCCCCTCACAATCCCTCCAGCTATCAGCGACAGGAAGAGTGGAGGCACAGGGAATGCTCACTGACCAATCACCTTCTAGGATTCATCCCGACCACTAGCGATGAACCAATAGTAGGCGGCCTCTCATCCACACCCAGGAAGGTCCCCGCTTGGGCTGCCGCACACTTGTCATTGTGTGGCCGCGGCTGCTACTCCTCCCCATGGACCCTATTTCTAATCCTGTTCAGGACTAGAGGTAAATGTTGCCACCACTAGATGAAGCCTCAGCCTCAGCTAGTTATATCTATCCTGATGGTGTATATAGATATTTGACCTTTTTCTTTTTAAAAGAGGCCCCCACAGAGGGTGATATACAATGCATCACAATGTTATCTATATTGTATATGGCCTCCTGAAGGGTCATCTTCTTAAAGAGCTCAAATCTGTATATACACCATCAAAACAGACAGAACCAAGGCCCCTGCACCCAGTTGACCATGGGATTTGAACCCACAACCTCAGGGAGAACTCTAGTATTTATCAGAATCCTTACCTAGAAAGCAAACTTCTCAATCTGACAGTAGAGATGCTCTGAGGACTTATGATGTTACACAAGTACCCAACATTTTCTAAAATTGATTTTGTCCAGTCTCTATATAGAGAGAGTATTTGCCAAATTGATTTGAACCTACAACCTTGATGAAAGCTCCAGTATCTATTAGTGGGACTGTATATATGAGGTTACATGGGACTGTATATGAGAGGATGTTACGTGGGACTGTATATGAGGGGATGTTACATGGGACTGTATATATGAGGGGATACATGGGACTGTATATATGAGGTTAAATGGGACTGTATATGAGGTGATGTTACATGGGACTGTATATGAGGGGATGTTACGTGGGACTGTATATATGAAGTTACATGGGACTGTATATGAGGGGATGTTATGTGGGACTGTATATATGAGGTTACATGGGACTGTATATGAGGGGATGTTAAGTGGGACTGTATTTATAAGGGGATGTTACGTGGGACTGTATATGAGGGGATGTTACGTGGGACTGTATTTATAAGGGGATGTTACGTGGGACTGTATATATGAGGGGGTTATCCTTTTTCATTTAACTTTTTTAAATAAATGTAATTTATTTAAACTTTAAATAAATTCTAACAGTTAGAGTATCATTTTGGTAGGTGGTGTGCCCCAGGATTTTGTAAATGTAAAAAATGTGCCGCGGCTCAAATAAGGTTGAAAATCACTGTTCTAAGGCTTATGATATCCCTTTACTTTATCTTCCATGTGTGGCATTAAAGAAGTAGAGTGCTTCATAAGCTGGATTCTGGAACCAGACTACCTGGGTTCAAGTCCTGGCTCCCTCATTTCGAAACCACAGACCTTAAACAAGTTACTTAACCTCTCTGTGCTTCAGTTTCTTCCTTTCAGAACATGGAAGTAATAACAAAACTTCCGGGAATTGCTATAAGATTTAATGAGTTAATGCTTGAAAATCATTTAGAATAGTGTCTTCTACTTAACTTCTTCATATACGTAATTGTTAAAATACCTTATCTGATCAGGGTTTGAGATATATTCAAGCATGACCCACATTAAATAAACCTCTCTCAGCCTCTTCTAGCTACTGTCTCTTCTCCATTCCTACTTGTTTTTATTTACAGTCTGACTTCTGACCCTGTCAGGACTCCATGGAAACTGCTCTTTGGGTGGACAGGGGCATCCTGGGTACCAGATCCGCTGGACACTCCATCTTGACCTGCTTGCCTGCCCTGCATCACTGAGTCAGTGGCGGGCAGCCCCTCCTGGCCACAGTCTTGGCCTCTTCTGTCTGTCTTGCCCTTGAGCCCTGTTGTTCCCCAGGGGACTGTTCTAGCTTCCTGTTCCCGTAGGGATGGTGACCTCCTGTAGGTAATCTCACCCACCTATATTTTGAGAGCTGGCAACTCTCTATCTCTAGCCCAGACCTCCCAGGTCTTACTGCATCCCAGATCTTTCTGGAAGTTTCCCAGATATCTACACAGATCTTAACATGCCCTCCAGAAACCTGCAACACACCATGTACAAAACTGGTTATTTGAACTGTCTTATACCTGCTTCTGCTCCTGAGTTCCCTGTCAGTGGCAGTGTTCGCCATTTGACCGGACCAGAACTCTAGGCCCTGGCCTGCCTTCCTGCTCTCTGTCACCTCCACGGAGCGCCAGTTGCCTGGTCCTCACCCTCACTTTGAGTCACCCTTGTCTGTGCACCCCCCCACTCTCCCATGCCCTTTCCCTGGTGCAGGGACATAGCGGCTCTGTCAGATTCTGATCAAGCTCCTGGCCCCAGGGTTGCCCCTCCCACCCCTCTGACCGCACCCAGAATGATGGATCACTTCACTGGGTCCCCAGGGACCTGAGGAGGCAGCCCTGAAGCTCTGCCACGGCTTCCAGGTCTCCATGACTGCACAGCCGCTCTCGCCTTTTCTCAACTCATCCCCTAAGTCCACACGTAACTCACCTTGACTCTCACCTGTGACAAGCTTGCTGTCATCCCCAGCTTTTGCCTCTTCCCCTCTCTGACTCCTGCTGATCCTCCTGGTCTCTTCGTAGATGTGTCCGCCCCTAGGAAGACTGCTCGGCCTATCCAGCCTCCCAAGACTGGTTACACCCCATCCTAAGCTCCACTGCTGTCCTCTGACCCTCTGCTGTCACGGGCACACACGACCTGGTGGTTGCTGGTACTCCTCTGCCCCTCCTGCTGGCCCTGGGCTCTGTGAGAATGGGCCACTCACCGCGAGTCCAGGGCCAGTACCCTACTGGAGCTGTCATGGTCATTCAGATGTTCACAGCAAATTAACCCATGCCTAGTGACCACTTTCATGTGGGCTGTATAAAGCAATAAAAATAGAGTTCCTTTTAGGAAGCACTTTTTAAAGTGATATGGCAGCACATATGCAGAGAAAACAAGCACTTTAACTTCTTCAGCATCCACAAGTCCTTCTCCCTGCAGATGTACCTTCCACTCCCCTCTCCCCTTTCTCTCCACATTTTTATGCGGCCAGTTACCATAGCCTTTCTCTGAACTGTTCCTATGGAGGCACTCGACAGAATTTCTGGGGCTAAGAAAGCAGCCCTGGCCGGTTGGCTCAGCGGTAGAGCGTCGGCCTGGCGTGCGGGGGAACCGGGTTCGATTCCCCGCCAGGGCACATAGGAGAAGCGCCCATTTGCTTCTCCCCCCCCCCCTTACTCTCTGTCTCTCTCTTCCCCTCCCACAGCCGAGGCTCCATTGGAGCAAAGATGGCCCGGGCGCTGGGGATGGCTCCTTGGTCTCTGCCCCAGGCGCTAGAGTGGCTCTGGTCGTGGCAGAGCGACGCCCCGGAGGGACAGAGCATCGCCCCCTGGTGGGCAGAGCGTGGCCCCTGGTGGGCGTGCCGGGTGGATCTCGGTTGGGCGCATGCGGAAGTCTGTCTGACTGTCTCTCCCCGCCGTTTCCAGCTTCAGAAAAATACAAAAAAAAAAAAAAGAAAGCAATGATACTGACGAGCTTCACCCTGAGATAACATTCCCTGGCCTGGCCTCTTTCACCTGCTGGTCTCTGAACTACCTAGGAGTTCCGAAAAGCTAGAAATCTGTACTTTCTCCTGTGAGGTTTATCCAAGTGTATTTCATCCTGTTGATTATTCATGACACAGAAATCCCTTTCATTTTATCAATAAATATAAATATGTCCAAAAAAAAAAGTTTAAATCCTCCACCTACCCCCCAAAATCAATAGAACTTATTACAAGTACATATTTAACTACAAGTGAAATAGATCTCAGATTAAGGGGCCTGTGAAGAGGCTGTGTTCCTAGTGAACGCAGATGAAGGAGGAGACACTTCGCAAAAACTGAATCATTGATTATATTCTTGGGAAAAATAGCAAATATCTAATTGAAATTAAAATAGTAAATGCAACCTCCAGAAAAGATATAGCAAAGTATCACCTTTATACCCAGCACATTTGTATAGTTTAAGATGTGAATCAAATTTTATATGAATCAAGAAAAGTTATCAGAAAAAAGAAATACAGGCAAAAGAAAAAAATTTTTGACACCTTTGAGTTTTTAGAGCGAGCTTGTTCGAAATGCCTCTGAGGTCTGCCAACCTAGATGACTATCCATGGATAAGAGAGCAGATGGTTTCTATGCTTTTGTGTCTGCTTTTAAGACATCAGGGGCCAGGAACATTTTTACCTTCAGCGACCCATGCCTGCACTTGGACACAAATGAGCTAGCTGCTGGTTTTCTGGAAATAATGTATAAGAAAATGAAAATTTGAAAGCCAGATTTGAGGAAATAAAATTCAAAGCAGTGCTTTCTGCTTATTATAGAGTATAGAGTACCTATAATGTGGACCTGCTATGCTGGAGACACTGAATGAGGATATGTTCTTTCAAACACCTGCCTTTCGGCTATGCCTTGCAGCCAAGAGGAGGAGCCAGTATTTAAAACAGGGAGGAAAAACTGCTAATCAAAAGAAAAAACAATTCAGTACAGTGCTCAAAATATGGCATTTCTGAAAATCATCAAATAAGTTTCAAAACCTTATTTTTGTTCCATTTCTAATGTCTTTTTGGAGTTCTTCTCTCTCTCCTGGGACCAACCTGATTTTATATCTGTGAGATCATTATAGTTTCAAGAGTGTGAGAACGAACTTACTGCCCATCCAGCCACTTGCCTGAGGCTCATGACATCTTCTCAGAGGCTGTTTCAGGGCCAAGGTGAGCTTCCAGATTCACAGTGAAGACTTTTAAGTGTGTTGAAGTAAGAAGTCCTAAAATATACGTATTTATTTTGCAGAGGAAATTATATTTCCCAATGAGAGCTGATCATAAAGGTTAGTAGCATTTTCTGGGAATTAAATAAAATGGAACATGACAATATAAATTTCATTGCAGCCAGGAATGTCTTCCGGCTTGAATTACTTGCACCATTATTTAGAGACTCCTGGCTTCTGTAGGTAAGAGCTATAGTTGTTTTCCTTAAGGGTTACAGCAGTAGTAAATAATGACTAGAATCTAGACCTGTGATCCGAGCAGGACTCCCACTCTTCCATTTCCTGTAACTCTCATGCCCCATCATGTTTCCAGCCCTCAGACTCAGATTCTCCCTGAAATATTCCTTTAGGACATCATGTCCCCTAATTGGTTTTCTCCTCGTGGTCTCCTAATCCTCTCTTCTCATTTCCACCATTACCCTCACATTTTTAATCCATTATACTACAAGACTATTGTAAGGAGAAGTGTTCCTTACGCCCCAAGTGGAAACTCTGAACACATTTTCCAACAGGAACATCGTTACAAATGGTGGATGGGCCTCACAGTACAATTAGCACAGTATAGTATTTCAGATGCAGGAAGGTTAATCTTTTTCTTATTCCATTCTTGACTCAGACTAGTCTCCCGCACCTAGACTGCTTTCCCTTCAACCTCTTAAAACCACTAGATTACCAGATAAGGTTATGCCTGTCCACTCTGCTCTCTCACCTTATATTCATTTCTTCTTTGCTTTATACCCAGTGCCCAGTTCAGTAGTTTGCAAATAGTAAGCACTCGGGAAATTCTTGTTGAATGAAGACATGAATTTTTCATTTACATCTATCAACTAACAAAACCACATTCTTAGAAATGATTGCCATCCTACTTATTTTTAGTAATGCCAATAGCAGTAGTAGTCATTACTGTGATAGTGCTTATGTTGATGGTGATGGTAAGGATGATATTAATCATGAATTCGTCCAACTCCTTGGAACAGCATCAGTTCTGTTACACACTTGTGATGCCCTCTATGGTTCACTGGCTCATCTCTTCAGGAACCCTGAATATAAATCCTGTACCAACCAACACTCCGTGATGTTTTCCTCTTTGTCCCCTCCAGTTTGTTTCCCCTCCAGTTCCAGACTGAGCAGACACCTCTGTGAGTGCTCTCTCTGCATCTAAACTTCAACATAATTCCTTCTTCCCCACTCTTACTGCGGGTGACTTAAGTTACACCAAAACCCTCAGCTGAATTTTTCCCTTCCTCTCTTCCTTCCTGCAGAGTCTATTTCTTCTGTGACTCCCAATTAACCCTTTCCTTTCTGTTACCGTTACCTCAATCCAATATGCCGATTACAAGAGCCTCTCGTGGACTCTTCCTGAGTCTCCTTGCTCCCTCTCATCTAACTCTTCCATGTCTTAACAGAGCAAATAAATCAGCTATATATCTAGGCAGACCCAGTCATATTTCCCTAGCTAAGCTTTCGGAGTCCCCCCCCTGCCCGGGGAAACATAGAACAGACAGCTCAGCTAGCCTCTCGCCCTCAGCAGCCACCGCTTTCTACCACATCAACAGGAGTGGACGACGTTCATTGCGTAAATATACCCACTGCTTCTGTGTATACAAATCTGTGGTATTGTCTTTCCTTTTTCTGGCTAGAATATGGGATTACTTAATTTAAGATCTCAGACATGCACCAATGCTAAATAGTAAGAGAATACATGATATAGCAGTGGAATGGGTTTTCAACTTGGAGGTGAAGGTAAAGTTTTCAGAGGAGAGGAAACAAAGGAGCTGGGAGGATAAACAGGAAGGAGCTAAATGGCTAATTAATGAAATCGCTGGGGTCATATCATTGTAGAAACTGGGAAAGGGAAAGGCTGGGACTGGGTCACACTGAATCCACAGATAAAGTGATGAGAGTGTATCCTGTTAGGCAATGCTCATCTGCCTATAAATAGCCAGTGATTAGCAAGTCAGTGGTAAAAATGTTGACATTATATAGACCAAAATAAGAGTATTATAAAATATCTGGTTTGTTGAAAGTAAATTAGATATAACAATCAGAATTACCCAAGAATGTTACATGCTTACGCTGTGGGCAGGAACACACACACACACACACACACACATACACACACACACACACACACACACACACATACACACACACACAGATACATACATACATACATACATACATACAGGGGCTTCTTGGGTTATAGTGGGCAAATGAGTTTGTAAAGTTTGTATTTTTTGAGTTTGCTCACTTTTAGTGTTTAAAAATGGCGCTGAGCAGCGCCAGGTTTGTGATCTGTGAAATTGCAAATTACCTTCCTGCTTGGGTAATGGCTTGGGGCCATTGTCTTGCTAATGTTTGTTGGAGGAGAGGTTTTCAAGCCAGAAAGTTTTTGAAGAGAGAGAAGGAAAGGAGAAGGAGAGGCAGAAGGAAGCTGTGTTTGCAGAGTGAGAGACCAGAGAGAATGCAGAGTACTGAAGAAGAGGCCACAGTTTGTGCAGAGAGAAGGGAGAAGATATGCAGGTGGGGAATCAGAGAGGGGCTTTGTGAGCTCTGCTGAGACTGGTGAGGACTTTGATTCTAGGAGAAACCAGAGAAGATTCTCCTGGTTGTGGAACCGGAGAATGTGTCAGGGCTTTGGGAGCCCTGAGTGAAAGGGAAGTGTTTTTCCTGTGTGTGTTGCTCGTCGCCAGTGCGAGACTTTAATATAGGAATGGCCCACCATTCTCTGGCTCCACTGTTTCTTTACCATCAGCCCAGATCCAGTGAGAACCTGCATGTGAATAGCCGCAACAGCCTGACTAATGGCCATACAGGTTACAACACAGTTCCATTCCTACAACAGTGACGTAACCTGAATTTTGTCTAAGTTGAAACATACCCTAGCTTAAGTCACTTGCATATCCTAACTATAATATGCCACTGATTCTGGTCTTGCAGCCATAAAACTAGCAATCTTTCCATCTCAGTCATTCTGCCACTTCACTGTTTAGTAATCATGGTCGATTTCATAGGGGCTGATCCCTTTACATGCTCTCAGATACGGTCTTTACCCTTGATAATGGTTGCTACAGTAGCGCTGCTAAGGCCTAGCACATGGCCGGTGTTTGTAGCTGATTCTCCTTTTTCTGATCTCTTTACAATGTCTAATTTCATTTCCATTGTGAGGACTTTCCTCTTCTTCGAAGCACTACTCTGACTTCCGTTTAGGAGCCATAGTAAGAGCCAAAACGTCACCAAACAAAGCAATACAGATGGAACACTTGCACTTTTAACAATCCAAAATGGCGTAGGTGAGCGTACTGAGGGCCACCAACTCCCTCACTTATATGTCACGTTACTGTGTATTCTTCCGCAGGGCACAACCAAACTAGTTCACCCATGTAGTCCATAAGTATGACACTAACGACATAAGCCTAAACATGCACGTCTCAATTTTTTTTTAGGTTTTTATGGAATGACCATTATAAACTCAAAATATATATCTAGACTGTCATAACCCAAGGACCCCCTATATACTATATATAGCATATATATGTATATGTATATACTATATATTTACAGAGAAAGGTCTTGTTTGGAACTCAAAGGGACAGAGTCTCTGGAGAACATAAATCCTTTTTGAAGAGGAGAAAGTAGAGGATACGTGCATAATTTAAGCAAGGAAGGTATTCGAGGTTTAGAGAACTGTCAAAGACTCCTTTTGAAGGGTGGCCAAGAAGCCAGTCTACACAAAGGATCAGTGGCCAAAATTAGAAGAGGTAGTTTAAGTCCTCTTCAGCTCCTTGGAGAGGGACTTTTGGAAGAAGGAAAGAAAATTGACTTTAATATGGAAAGAAATAATAGTGATTAAAGAATTTGAGGGACAGAAACAGACTATACTCTTGAATTGTGCCAGCACCCGAGTGTGTTTTGTAGAAATCAACGTGTAGTACAACAGTTTGGTATTGCTCTCGAAATAACTTCTAAATTGTTCTTCAGACAGTATAGGCTTTCCTTAAATGCCTATATTTAGAGTTTCTTCTGTTTTTGATTCTAAACTTAATATAATTTGTAGCCTTTTGCAGACTGGGTCTTTTAGTTCCCCAAAATAAAAATAGCAACTTCAGGAGGCTAGGTAATAATTCTAATTATATCAGCAGGTTCTAATTGTCTGCATACCTGGTAACTCCCTGACCACTAGCTAGAAAGCCATGCTTCATTCACACATTATGTATTTCCTTCCATAAAGCTGCCAGGATACTCATCCACTCCTTACTGTACAGACCAGAAGCCAGAAAAGCCTGCAGGATCAGTAAGAATGGCTGATGTGTGAGCTCACAGTGTTTGGGGCCGTCAATGTATTATACTTGGAGTACTTTGGACGTCTTGGTTGACTATTTGTTTTGTGCCTTGAGTCTACCTTTCCTGGTTCTTGTGCCCAGGGTTCACCTCCTCCCTGACCCAGCATTAGCTATTCAGCCTGGCATAGGTGACTTTGGCATGAACACAAGCTTTGTTACAGTTTTGTGCTGCCAGCAGCACAGCTCTGAGCCCGATCCTGTCCCGGCTTTTGTGTGTCACCCACAGCACCCACCTACACAGAGGACAGACCTGCTCACTTCTCACTGAAAGTGGAAATTAGAGCAGGGCCTGCACAGCTCTGACCCTGCTTACTTTCTCGTACTATTTTGGTAACTATTTACATTTGCTGGTGAGAAAGCAGGCTTTTTTTGTTGCTCAAACCCTTTTGAAGGGTTTCATGGCGCAGCAGAAATTACATGTTTGCCTGGCTTTGCCAGTAGGATGGAAGAGGGCGGTAACTGCACAATAAGGATGGTGACGCCAGGACCCTGTCCTGTGTGTGCTGTTTTTGCATGCATCTTTAATACACCACATTTCAAAGGGCTTTGGCACTATTCCTGCCTGAGATATAAGTAATATTAGACATGTCTCCAGGGTGCTTTCCCCTGACATACAACTACAGAATATTTCAGTCTCCACAGAGACTTAGGAAAAGTAGATAGAGAGGTATTTATTTTTTGTCCTAATAACCATCTTTGGTATATCTTATTCATGAGTTGGGGGGGTGTCATAATTTGCCTGTGAGGACAGAACTATTCATCTCATGCTTTGATTTCTGTCACAGCGTCTCAGAAGCTGCTCCATTGAGCACAGTGAGCGTTTGGTATCTGTCCATTAGACAGCACAGGGTGGGACTCCCTAGAGCAGGGGTCGGGAACCTATATGGCTCACGAGCCAGATGTGGCTCTTTTGATGCATCTGGCTCACAGACAAATCTTTAATAAAAATAATAATAATAACATTAAAAATATAAAACATTCTTATGTAGTATAATCCATTCATTTTCTACTGCTCGTGTTCATGGTTGCTGGTGGCTGGAGCCAATCACAACTGTCCTCCAGGACAACACCAAATTTTTATTGGATAAAGCGTAATGTACATGGGTACATTACGTATGGCTTTCACGGAATTACATTTTAAAATATGTGGCATTTATGGCTCTCTCAGCCAAAAAGGTTCCCGACCCCTGGCCTAGAGGAAGAAAGCAGAGCTGAGAAAACGTGTCTGTGTGTGCTAAGCCTGGGACGTGTGGCACTGGTGCCTAGAAGTAATCCTGGCCAGCTTTCTTGAGTATAGGCATCGCACAGAAGCCTCTCCTCCCTTCCCCAGGCTAAGTGTGGACTCCGCCTGGCATTCAAGGCCTCAGCTCTGGCCCTGCCTCCCATTTCAGGACTACTTTTCTTTCGCACCATCTAGGACTGTGTGTTCTTCCCTCTTACCTTTGCTCACACTGCTTCTCAGCAGACAGTTCTTCCCCCTCCCGTGTTGCCTATCAGAACTGTAGCTCTGATTCAGGGTTTTCCCCATCACCACCTTCCACCTGCAAGATGTCCTAGTCTCCCTGTGCTCCCCCATATCATTTTATTATAATACATAGGCTTATTTTTTTTTTCAGTTTTATCATGAAAATTTTCAAACATACTCTGAAGTAGAATAGTACCATGTACTCATCACCCAACTTGAGCAATTAGCCAGATCCAGCCACATTCACATCATCCTTTCCCCCTTTTTTCTAGGCGAAAGTATTTTAAAGCGAGTTGCAGACATCATGTCATTTTACCCCATGTATTCCAGAATGCCTCTCAGAAAACGTGCCCAATATGTCACGCTGCCACAGTCAATGCCATCCCTAAGAAAATTCACAATTAGTTGTTACTATCACCTAATGTCTGCTTCGTAATGAGATATTCCCAGTTCACTTTAAAATGCCATTTACAGTTGATTTGTTTGAATCAGGATCCAAACAAGATCTCAGATCTGTGCACACCCTCCCTCCCAGGAGCAAACCCATGCCGTTCCCTTCCCCCTCCCCCTCTTCTTCCCTCGCAGGCGTTCATCTCCTAAATTCTAAGGGTCACCACAAGGTTTGCAACCAGGAGAGCCTGCTAACCTCCTGAACCTACCTCAAGGCCCCCTGTTCCCTGACTTCCCCATGTAGGCTCATTTCTTTCCCATAAGGTTTCTAGAGAGCCAACTTGTTTCTTTTATCCTAGGCCCTGCCTTGTTTCACTCTCCCCAGGTTTAATAAACGTCTCAAAATCACCAGGACTCATGCGTGTCCTGAAATCTTTCCTGCATGAAGTCAAGAACTCTCATACTACCGATGCCCTGGGCAGGCCCATCCGGTAACACAAGCATTAGGTTTGGTTGTTATATATGTTATCTTTCTCATCTAAACTGGAGCCTCCCTTACTTTTATTCCAACTGCTGGCTTCCTGCAGAGCCCCAGCCAGCTATCCTGGAGACTGTCCCACATTCTGCCTTTATCTGCTCACTCCTTTGTGGTGTCATTGGACTTCTTCCTCTGTCCTTCTCTTGTCCTTTTGTTCTCTCAATTGGATGCTTAAGACACTTGCTGTCTCCTCTGCCTTTTGTCCTTGTCACATACCCTCTGTGATACTGTAAGCTCCTCAAAAGGTCATACCGTCTTTCCCAACTTTTTGCTTTCCATATGATGTCTATCACATATCTACTTAAAAAATATCATCCAACCGAATTGTCTATGAAGCCTTTTGATTCCTCTTGCAAATATGTGAACTGGAGGTGTTCTCAATGTGAAGAAATTAAGTTGCCAGACAAATCTCAATAATTTAGGTCACTGTTTCCTATTTTGCACTCAGAGAACTACAGCTTGACTTAAAGTGGTGTGTTCTTATATCTGAGAATTCTTACAATTTGCAGCATTATAAAACATACATGAAATGTCCAAGTCCCCTGCTTTGTTTCTGGGTCCACAGCAGTGATTTCAGAAGCCGACTGTATTGTGCATTCAGCCTGAAAACTAGGTCACTAATCATTGTTCTGATCAGGAGAATTTAATTTTGCTTAGTAGTTCAAAAATCAAACCAAAAGTCTGACTACAAACACACTATCACGTGTCTGCCGTATTGCCGATAACTAACTGCAACCTAAGCTCTAATAACTAAAATGTAGTGGAGGAGACTTCAAAAGGTTGCATGATAAATGTTTTTGACAATGTGTCAGCTGAACATTAAACAGGATCTTTGTAAATCCTCTCATTCTAAGTGGTTTAAGCGGAATTTTTTTAACTTATTCTTTCATAAGTATTGGCTCCACATAGCACAGTATCCTCAGGTTAAAAAAAGAAAGAAAAACACTTTATCTGGCATATATAATTTCTACCGCCTATCTGAATGAGGAGGTGTGGGAGACAAGCTCCCCACTTGGCCCTCATCTCCCCACTTGGGCATTTTCTCTTTCATCACAGGAATGCACCAACATTCTACGGAATGACTTCCTTTATAACCTGATATGACCACGTACACAAAATTATAAAAACAGAGGAACAAATACAGTAGTAATAATACTCCCCAATGCCATTTTCCAGGTTGTATCATAATGAGAGTATTGTTGGCCTTTACAAGGACAAAATGAGCTCTAGAACTGGGCAGTACAAAATAAATGTATGTGTATGTGTGTGTGTGTGTATTTCACAGAAAGAAATGTGTAAAACAAAGGAGGTTTATTCCTGTGTGTTAGTTTCCTAGGGTTTTCATAGCAAAGGTAAAAAACTGGATAGCTTAAAACAACGAAGTTACTGTCTCATAGTTCTGGAGGACAGAAGTCTGAAATCGAGGTGTCACAGGGCTGTGCTTCCTCTGAAGGTTCTGGAGAAAACTCGACCCTGCCTCTTTTGTCTTCTGTGTTTCCCACAGTCTTTGGTGTTCTTTGGCCTTTAGATGTATCACTCTGCAGTCTGTCCTGTCATCATATGGCCACCATTCTCCTGTGTGTCTCTTCTCTCATAATATTCTCTTCTGTCACATTGGAGTATAGGTCCACTCTACTCTAGAATGAGATCATCGTAACTGATCACGCCTGTGTGTCCCTGTTTCCACATAAGGTTTTATTCTGAGGTACTGGGGCTTAGGGCTTCAACAACCTTTTCCAACGATGTGATTCAGCCGATAACCCTATGTGGTGCCCTTCTTTTTGACACCATACTCTATGGGCAAGCCACCAGCATCATTGTTACAAAAACTTATTTTTCCTCTTGCTTTTTATACATTTAAATTTATTAACTTAAAGACTACATATATTAAAACCAAACCAAAATCATTGGGGGTCACTGGAGGCTTTTGCAGGAAGGTAGCATTAGCACAGGCAGAAGAATGCATCCTAGATAAGAGGAGGAAAGGAACCACGGCCCATGGGCCTTGCAGAGATGAGCCTCACTCCGGCCAACAGGCAGGAGAGGCAGGTGTTTGGGCAGCTCCACCCACTCCTCTGCGGCCCCACCCACCAGGGGCCACTTCCTCCCTCCACGTCCTTCCAGCTAGACAGCCATGGGCACCCTCCAGGAGCCTCTGCTTCTTCTGGTGAAGGCCTCTCTTCGAGGGTTGTTGTGAAGGCAGTGGAGCATTGAAAGCCCCTGTCACAGTGCTGAACCCAGAGGAACTAATGTGTCACTTGCAGTTAGTGTACAGAGCCCAGTGGGAAAGATTATGGAGAGTCACGACTAGGTGGAGGAATTTCACCTGGACCAGGTCAGAGATGATCAGGTGTTTATATTTTGGGAGAAGAAAAATGACATAAAGAATAAATCTTTGAGAAAAAAGTATCTTCAGTGGTGTGTAGGATAACATGACTGAAAAAGCGTGGACTCCTGGTTCACCGGAATGAAGACCCAGATGAGAGTCATCTCGCATAGAAGTGGAAGGAATGCAAGCACCTAGCCAGGCATGAGAACCGAGAGGGAACACAGAAGTGACTGAGGTGGGAGTCTGTGTGACTGGAAGAGTGGCTCTGTCACTGATCAATAGGGCAGTTAGGAGGGATGTTGGTGGAGGTGGGGAGAAAATCATGAGTTTGGTCTTGAACTTGAAAGTTTGAGATGACAGTGAGGCAGCTGTGTGCACAATTGCCAAATTAGAGGACTTGGGAGATAATGGGTGGATTTGAGCATTAGCAATCATCAGCAAGAAAGCCTCAGCTAGAACTAGTGTTTCATGCCCACTGGGCAGGGAAGCCTGGGCGTCATGATGTGCATTCAAACTCAGTGGCTCTGAAACGGAACTCCTGACTTGACTGCCCCAAATCATTTCTTTCTTGGCCCCATACTCTTCTGGGCAGGCCATTGGCATTCTGTTACTGTTGATCTATGTCACACAGAAACTTATGTTTTCTTCTCCTTTCCGTATAAATTCTACTGTGTTCCCTGCCTTAGTTAGTGAAAGTACCAGGCCACCTCATAGATATTCTATAAAACTGCCCTCAAACCTGGCACGCTCTTTCTGTCTCCAGCCCCACAGTCCTGCCTTCTGGTTCGACTGCTATCCTCCTCGCAGGGAAACGCCCCAGGCCCCGCACTTGTCACCTTCTCAAGTTCACCAGGCTCATGTCCCATGTGATATTCCAGTGGCCTCCTAATGGCCTCTCTGCTGTGTCAGAGTGACTGCCTAAGGCAGATTCTCCTGCACAATTTATGCAATGCAGGCTATAAAATTGTGATTTTTTAAAAATTATTTTTCTTTTTTAGTGTTTCCAGACCTGACTTGAAATTTAATGTGTTTTGCCTCATTCTGTATTCCCAAGCTTTGGCAAATTGCTTGTGCCTCACCTTTTCACAAGCACTCATGAGGCATCGGGGCATGTTTTCCTGGGCCTGCGTTTCTAGTGTGCTCTGAGAGAGCAGTACTTTTGCCCGTTCTGGCCGGGGATTGTCCCGCGAGTCCTGGCAAGACTCTTCAACAGCCGTTAGCAGGCCTTGCTGCCACCACTGTCTCCACTGCCACTTGAATGTTCTTCCTGCATCGTCAGTCTGATCCTTATAGGGCATTTTGTGGTTCCGCGTGGTCGCAGAGTATCATCTATGTCCTCCTGGCCCACGGGGCCCTCCCAGAGAACCCAGGCCGCCTTTCCTGGTTCAGTGGCCATCGCCTGCATGTTGTTCCTCCTGTGCTGCCAGCACCATTTGCTGGTTCATGTGGTCACACCTCGCTGTCTGGATGGGATCTGTGGGCCCCCCCCCCCAGCAAACACCCGCCGGCTCACTTAGCTCCTTGATGAAGTCCTTCTCCCAGCCTTTCCCAGCTTGGCTGCTGACTGCCTGTGCGCGCATAACACTTGCTAGACTCGTCTTCAGCACTGTTCACGCGGCAGCACAATTACTCCTTTATACGTTTGTCATATACATTAGATACGATGCTTTTTGAGGGTAGAGTAGGGCACAGTGCCTGGCACATGCTGTGTGCTCAGATGATAGAAATACTTGTATTAATTTCTGAAATTGATATAATAAGTATCTAAAGGAGATAGTGTAGAGAGAGTGGAAGGATAAGAACCTAGCTTGGGAAATTGCCACAATTAAAAGCAAAGAGGAGGAGCAGGAAGCCTGAGGAAGGGGGAGAAGGACACCAGGATTTTGTGTCAGAGGATGTTTCTGGAAGGAGAGGGATCTAACAGTGCTCAGTGAGACAAGAGGTCAGGAGAATAAAGATGTGGGAAAGGCCAGTGGATAGTCTGTAAAAGGATCATTGCTCACCACCCAGAGAGCAAGTGTAAGAGGTTGGAGACCAAACTTGGGTTACAGATGAGGAAGGAGTTAGGATGGGGGAGAAATATGGGTAATGTAGGAAGATGCCTGAGATATGTGGCTGTCATCAAATAAAGGAATGTCAGTGTTGCAGGGACCGCAAGGGTGTCTTCCCAGTTTGCACACGTACAATGTGTGAGAAGCAGGGAAGCTAGTTTCTAGAGGGACGGCAGGGGAAGGACAGGGCGCCAGTTTAGAGGGGCTCCACAGAAAAGGAGAGAGAACAGTTGTGACCAATGCCTTAGCATTTGAGGACACCATAGAGGTGTCATCTTGAGGAAAACTAGCAGGGGGCAACACTCTGCCCACCAGGGGGCGATGCTCTGCCCCTCCAGGGTGTCGCTCTGCCGCGACCAGAGACACTCCAGCGCCTGGGGCAGAGGCCAAGGAGCCATCCCCAGCGCCCAGGCCATCCTTGCTCCAATGGAGCCTCGCTGCAGGAGGGGAAGAGAGAGACAGAGAGGAAGGAGAGGGGGAGGGGTGGAGAAGCAGATGGGCACTTCTCCTGTGTGCCTTGGAGAAGCAGATGGGCACTAGTCCTGTGTGCCCTGGCCGGGAATCGAACCTGGGACTCCTGCACGCCATGCCGACGCTCTACCACTGAGCCAACTGGCCAGGGCCTGTTTTGTTTTTTTTATCTTTGGAGAGAAATGGTGGAGTAAGAGATACTCCCGATCTCTCCCCTTGAAATTTCAACAAATTCTACAGCTCTACACAGAGGAAAAACCCCAGATGAACCTGAAATAGACACACACCAGATAGATAAAGGTATGATCGCTCAAGAAGGCAGGCCAAAGATAGAATCTGCTCAGGGAAGAGAAAAGGACAGAGGACTGAGTGTTTCTCTTTCCTCATGGTCCTGAGGAAGGGAGGCTCTGTCCGCGCAGGTGTTGTCTGGGAGCCCGAGCCCAGAGAAGAGGAGAGTATGTGGGGAAGGAGCTGAGACAGGGGTGACGACCAAGGACGGGGAGCAGGGCCATTTCCCAGGGTGGGGCGTCTGCCACACCCATTTGTGATTACAGGCGCTCGGCGCCCACAAAGCCGTGGCACACCCCGGAGAACTGCGTGCAAATAGCTTGTGGAGATCAGCCTGTGGGGCTCCGGGGCACCCTTGATCTGCCCGCCCTACCGGCATAGTATAGCCTGTGGCACCAGACGTGCTTGCTTTGGGATCTGCGCCCCATTCACTCTGAAGCTTGGGCACTTCCTGGCCGAGTGTAGCGTGTGTGGGCTGGACACCCTAATCTGCTGTCTCTGCTGCAGCTGCTCCCAAAGCTCAGACGCGGGCTTGCGGCGCACGACCCCTGCCCGGCCCAGGGCTGCGCTTTGAGTGCTTAGAGTGGTGTCGGAGGAGGGACCGGACTGTGTCACCCCAGCCTCCCGGTCCCGCACTTCTCCCCTTGCTGTGTCAACAACGGTGGTGGCAGACCCCCCTCAGCTGAGTCTCCAGGCTGCTCTCTCCTGTGAGAGGCCGGGGTGCCTGGGGCCCTTGATCCCCTCCTCTGTTGGGACATAGAGGGGGCCCCCAAAGCACACCTGGTGGGCCCACACCTGGCAAGAGCCATAAAATTGCAAAGCCCTAACAAGCCTCTCCTACCAACGCCAGGGCCCTGCCTGCTTCATTAGACAGCGACACCTCAGTAGAGCTTCACCCAAAAATCTCAGAGGCAAACCTTGTAGTACAGTGCCTCCTACCGGAAAAAGGAGTGTTACATCTCAAAACTGGGGAAAAAAATACTTTTTTTCCCTGCTTTATCCCACTTCTTCTTCTTTCTCCTTTTCCCATGTGAACTTCATTATCTTACTGTTATATTTTTTATTCTTGATTTTTTTTCAAGGGTTTCATTTCTGACATTTTCTCTTTTTATTTTCTCTCCTCTCTTCTCTCCTCCTTCTCTCACCTTTTTCCTTTTTTTCTTTCACCTGAACATCATTTTTCATCAAATTATGATATTTTAGACTCATACTTCTTTTTGTTGCATTTTGCTTATTTTTATTTCATTTTTTCTGGTTTTTTTTTCTGTTTCTGCTTTTTAATTATCTGTAGTTTTTGTTCTACTTGTCATTTATAGAATTTTCATTTTTTTCCATTTTTAATTTTTTTATTATTTTTCAGTTATCTCTTGTTAGGGTTATTAACAGTACCACTCGCAAATGCTATCAAGGAAAAAGAAATCAAATATAGATATACAAGACAAAGACATAGCTCAGGTAGATGATAAAAATCTCCAGAAAATAAATCTCAATTACATGGAAGCCTTGGAGCTTAATGACAAAGAATTCAAAATTGAAGCTCTAAAAATACCCAGTAAGATACAAGAAAACACCGAAAGGCAATTTAGTGAGCTCAAAAAACAACTTAATGAACAAAAAGAGTACTTCAGCAAGGAAACAAACTATAAAAAAAAACCCCAAAGAGATGAAACACTCAATACATGAACTGAAAAGTGAGGTAACAAGCTTAGCTAATAGAACAGGTCAGATAGAGAAGAGAATCGGTGACATTGAAGACAGGCAACTAGAGATACTACAGAGAGAAAATGAGTGAGACTTACAAATTTAAAAAAATGAGAAAGCCCTACAAGAATTGTCTGACTGCATCAGAAAGAGCAATATAAAAATAATGGGAGAGGGAAAAGGGAATGGAGAACATATTGAAACAAATAATCGAGGACTTCCCAAGCCTGTGGAAAGAGTTAGAGCCTCGAATCCAAGAAGCAAACAGAACACCAAGTTACCTCAACCCAAACAGACCTACTCCAAGGCACATTGTAATGAAGTTATCAGAAATCAGTGACAAAGAAAGAATCCTCAAGCAGTTAGGGAGAAGAAGAATATAACATAAAAAGGAAGGCCCATTAGGCTATCATCAGATTTCTCAGCAGAAACTCTACAAGCCAGAAGAGAGTAGACCCCAATATTTAAAGTACTGAAAGAGAGGAACTACTAGCCAAGAATACTATATTCATCAAAGCTATCCTTCAGATATTAAGGGGAAATGAAAACATTTACAGACATACAGAAACTGAGGGAATTTATCACCAGAAAACCCCCACCACAGGAAATACTAAAGGGGGTTATCTGACCAGATACAAAGAACAAAACAAAACAAAACTACAAGTAAAACTTTTAGCAAAACTACAATAAAAACAAGGATAATCTGTGACAACAATAACATAAAAGGGGAAAGGATAAAGATCAGCAGTAGCAAAGGAGGATGGAATGCAGAAGCACTCATGAGATAATGGACTCTAATAAATATGATAAATTTTCTATTAATAACCAGTGGTAACCAGCCCTGAAAATGCCACTACTGAAACACATAGCTCAAAAAAAGAAAAAAACAGAAGATAGAATACCACCAAACAAAAACAAATGACAGAAAAACAAAAAAGAAGAACCAAACAAGACACAAAGCTATCAGAAAACAGTATATAAAATGGCAATAGGAAATCCTCAAGTGTCAATAACTACACTAAATGTAAAACTCACCAATAAAGAGGCACAGAGTAGCAGATTGGATCAAGAAGCAAAACCCAACAATATGCTGACTTCAAGAAACACATGTAAGCTACAAGGATAAAAATAGATTCAAAGTGAAAGGTTGGAAAATGATTCTTCAAGCAAATAATATTCAAAGAAAAGCCGGTGTAGCCATACTCATATCTGACAATGCTGACTTCAAGACAACAAAGGTAACCAGAGACAAAGATGGACATTTTATAATGATAAAGAAGACATTGTATCAGGAAGACATAACACTTCTTAATATATATGCACCAAACCAGGGAATGCCAAATTATATAAGACATCTACTAAATGATCTAAAAGTACAAACCAAAAAATATATAATCATACTTGGAGACTTTAATACACAATTGATGGCTTTAGATCATTCATCCAAACAAAATCAATCAAGAAATATCGGCCTTAAATGAAACGCTATAACAAATGGACATAATAGATATCTACAGGACATTTCATTCCAAAACATCAAAGTATACATTTTTCTGCAGTGTGCATGGCACATTCTCAAGAATAGACCATATGCTGAGCCACAAAAGTAACATCAACAAATTCAGAAAGATTGAAATTATACCAAGCATATTCTCTGACCATAAGGCTTTGAAACTAGAATTCAACTGCAAAAAAGAGGTAAACAAACCCACAAAAATGTGGAAATTAAACAACATACTTCTAAAAAGTGACTGGGTCAAAGGAGAAATAAAAGAAGAGATGAAAAGATATATACAGACAAACAAAAATGACAACACGACATATCAGAATCTCTGGGATGCCGTGAAAGCAATTATAAGAGAGAAGTTCATATTATTACAGGCTTATATGAAAAAACAAGAGAGAGCCCAAGTAAACAATGTAACATCACATCTTAAGGAACTAGAAAAAGAAAAACAAAGGCAACCCAAAACCAGAAGAAGAAAGGAAATAATGAAAATTAGAGCAGAAATAAATGAAATACAGAACAGAAAAACTATAGAAAAAATACAACAAAGAGCTGGTCTTTGAAAAGATCAACCAAATTGACAAACCCCTGGCAAGACTCACTAAGAAAAAAAGAAAAAATTCTCATGGAAACAAAATCCAAAATGAAAGAGGAGAAATTACCACAGATATAATAGATATACAAAGGATTATTGTAGAATACTATGAAAAACTATATGCCACCAAATTCAACAATATAGAAATGGATAAATTCCTAGAACAATACAATCTTCCTAGACTGAATCACGAAGAAGTAGAAAGCTTAAATAGACCAATAAGCAAGGAGGAAATACAAACAACTATCAAAACCCTTCCCAGAAATAAAAGTTTGAGGCCAGATGGCTATATTAGTGAATTCTACCAAACATTCAGAGAAGATTTGGTTCCTATCCTTCTCAACATCTTCCAAAAAATTGAAAAAGAAGCAATACTCCAAACACATTTTATGAGGCCAACATAATCTTCATATCAAAACCTGGCAAGGACAACACACAAAAAAGAAAACTACAGACCTCTATCTCTAATGAATACAGATGCAAAAATCCTAAATAAAATACTAGCAAATAGAATACAACACATTTAAAAAGTAATTTAGCATGATCAAGTGGGATCCATTCCAGAAACACAAGCATGGTTCATCATATATAACATGATTAACATAATACACCATATCAACAAAACAAAGAACAAAAACCATATGATTCTATCAATAGATTCAGAAAAGGCATTTGATAAAATACAACATCCTTTTATGTTTAAAACACTCAACAAAATGGGTATGGAAGGAAAATACCTCAACATAATAAAGGCCATTTATGACAAACCAGCTGACATCAAACTAAATGGTAAAAAACTGAAAACTTTTCCTCTAAAATCAGGGACAAGACAAGGCTGCCCATTCTCCCCACTGCTATTCAACATAGTGCTGGAAGTTCTAGCCGAGCAATCAGACAAGAGAAAGAAATAAAAGACATTCATACTCGGAAAGAAGAAGTAAAGGTTTCACTTTTTGCAGATGATATGATCCTGTACATAGAAAACCCCAAAGACTCTACAGAAAGGCTATTAGAAACAATAAACCAATACAGTAAGGTTGCAGGGTACAAAATTAATATACAGAAGTCTATTGCTTTTTTATATACCAACAATGAAACTTCGGCAAAAGAACTAAAAAAATAATTCCTTTTACAGTTGCAACAACAACAACAACAAAAATACATAGGAATAAACATAACAAAAAATGTAAACGATGTATATATACTGAAAACTACAAAGCATTATTAAAGGAAATTGAAAAAGACACAATGGAATGGAAAAATATTTCTTGTTCATGGATAGGAAGAATAAATATAGTTAAAATGGTCATATTCCTCAAAGCAATATACAAATTTAATGCAATTCCTGTCAAAATTCCAATGTCATTTTTTAAAGAAACAGAACAAAAAATCATCAGGTTTATATGGAACCATAAAAAACCCCGAATAACCAAAGTAATCCTAAGGACAAAAAAATGAAGCTGGAGTCATTACAATACCTGACTTCAAATTATACTACAGAGCCACGATAATCAAAACAGCATGGTACTGGCAGAAAAATAGACCAATGAATAGAATAGAGAGCCCAGAAATAAAACCACATATACACAGTTAAACCATCTCTGATAAAGGAGCCAAAAACACACAATGGAGAAAAGAAAGCCTCTTCAATAAATGGTGCTGGGAAAATTGGAAAGCCACATGCAAAAGAATGAAACCTGACCACAGTTTGTCTCCTTGCACAAAAATTAATTCAAAATGGGTCAAAGACCTAAACATAAAATCTGAAACAAATAAATTACAAAGAAGAAAACATAGGTACTAAACTCATGGACCTTGGCCACAAAGAACATTTTATGAATTTGACTCCAAAGGCAAGGGAAGTGAAGGCAAAGATAAATGAATGGGACTACATCAGACTAAGAAGCTCTTGCACAGCAAAAGAAACTGACAACAAAACAGACAGCCAACTAAATGGGAGATGATATTTTCAAACAACAGCTCAGATAAGGGGCTAATATCCAAAATATATAAAGAATTCACAAAACTCAGCAGCAAACAACCCAATAAAAAAAATGTGAAGACATGAACAGACACTTCTCCCAAGATGAAATACAAATGGCTATAGATATATGAAATAATGCTCATCTTCACTAGCTATTTGAGAAATGCAAATCAAAACTACAATGAGATACCACCTCACACCTGTTAAATTAGCTATTATCAACAAGACAGGTAATAAAGTGTTGGAGAGGCTGTGGAGAAAAAGGAACCCTCATTCACTGTTGGTAGGAATATAAAGTAGTACAACCACTACGGAAAAAAGTATGGTGTTTCCTCAAAAAATTAAAATAGAACTACCATATGACCCAGCAATCCCTCTGCTGGGTATATACCCCCAAAACTTGAAAACATGGGTACGTAAAGACACATGCATCCCCATGTTCATCACAGCATTGTTCACAGTAGCCAAGACATGGAAACAGCCGAAATGCCCTTCAATAGATTGGATAAAGAAGATGTGGTATATATATATACTATGGAATACTACTCAGCCATAAGAAATGATGACATAGTATCATTTACGACAACATGGATGGACCTTGATAACATTATACTGAGTGAAATAAGTAAAACAGAAAAAGCTAAGAACTGTATGATTTCATACATAGGTGGAACACAAAATTGAGACTCATGGACATAGTTAAAAGTGCAGTGGTTACCAGGGGGAAGGGAAGGGAGGAAAGACAGGGAGGTGGGGGAGGAGGAGGGGCTTAAAGAGAAACAAAATATAGGGTGACAGAGGATGATTTGCCTTTGGGTGATGGATATACAGCATGATAAACTGTCCAAATGATGTGGAGATGTTTTCTCTAAATCTGTGTGCTCTGGTTGACTGTCACCCTGTTAAATTTGTCTAAATTAAAAAAAAATGGGGGGGGGGAGCTCTTACCCTTGTGGAGCTCATACTCTGAAATGAAAAAAAAAGTCAGATAAATTCATAATACAAAGAGGTATGCAAAGATATTACCATGGCTGGCTGAGAAATGTGGGTTTTCTGCAATCTGGATTTGCAATGTTTCATGGAAGAAGTGAATCTTGATTTCAGTTTTAATAGAGGACAAATTCACAGTTTGTTGGAGGGAAATTGGAATGATGCTGCAGGCTCATGTGTGAATGATTAGCCAGGTAAGAAAATCAAAATTTGAATGAATGATTTAGGGTGCCTCTCTTCCCAGGGCTTGAGCAGAAGGGAACTGGTCCATGAGGCTTTAGCAGTGTGTCCTCTGTTCCACAGAGACCGACCTCAAGTGTAAGCGGTTATCACACTGGCCAAATGAGGAAATTCTTCTGTGATCCCAGAAATCCTAGCTGTAGTTCTTGAACTTGATTCTAGATGTCTACCATCCGAGATAAGAACTTGTTCGCAAGTAAAGCTGTCCGGGTGACATAGCGGGGAAATGTGCTTTGAATTTCCTGAGTAGCTGTGGACTGGCTACTTTAAGAGGAGACGTGGGGAATGTCAGGATGGTCCTCTTGTGATGGAGCATTAATGAGGTGTGCTAGGAGATTCCAGCTCCCTTAGATCATCAAAGTCTTGGAATAACATGATTTCTTTTCCTGGAACCTCTGTTAAAATCAGGAAACATTAACTTTTTTTTAAAGTGCATTTCTGGGACTTTTAAAGGAGGTTTTTTAGGAGTTTTAAAGGACTGGAAATAGGTGCAAGAGAGAAGAGAACAAGTGAAAACTTATTCTTAGGTTACAACACAGCTCTTATTTTTTTAATATTGACCACAGCAGTTTTGTCTATTATGTTGAATCAATAGTCTAATTAGAACTGTAGCAATAGCTCCTATCCAAGTGCAAGTTCTCATACATGTGGTTTGTTGCAACAACTAAAAGGTTTCCACCTGAAATGAATTTTGTTTTATGTGAAGAGTAACATATGTATCAGGTTAAAACCGCCAAAGGTCTCCTTTTCTTCACGCCAATTATCATGGGAGACTGAATTATGGGGCTTAAAAAAAAGGTGCTTGCTTGGAATGTGAAAAAAATAAGTTAAAAACTTGAATGTAAGCCATAAAGAAGAAAAATTACACTGTTGTGTTTTGAATATATTAGTGGCCTCTGCAGTGACTATAGCCCTGGTTTTCTTTAGCTTGATAGCATGATCCCCTTCTCCATTACTATAGAATGACTAATATAACCTTTTTATTGTTTGTTATTCATCCTGGGAAGATCTGAATGAAGAAATCACTTGAAAAGAAATCTTGACTGGCATTTCAGTTGAAGAGGACTTGTTACTTTGTTGGTAGATATAGCCTATTTAAAAAAAATAATAATAAAACAGGGGCTAGAGTGACGTCTGAAAATAGCCAGTGAGACCACCCAGTAAAAATGTCACTCTCTGCCATTGTCATCATCCTCAGCCCTAGAGTCGTATCTCATCTGGGGACAGGGCTGGATCTTCTTGCTGTACCCCAGTTTTTTAAAGATGTGGTCAAAGAAAGTAAGTACAAATCTGACATAAAAATAGTGATTTTTTTATTGTTTTTATTTCATTTTCTCTTAACTGTTAGTAGTAGTAGAAAAAAAATTTGCTGTTTTTGTGTCATTTCATATGTCAAAGAAAACCCATTCGTCAGAAAATATTGTCAGCACCATTTGTAAACTAAATTGAAGTGATGCTGCTCAAATGTGGGCGTTATCAGAAAGGCAGTTAGGTTGAAATCACAGTCCTCCTTGTTTCTGCTTTATAGTTAATGTCTCTTCACTGTAATCACAGTTCTGGTGTCCTTTCTGTTGGATGGGTAAGCCAATCAGAGGAAGATGGTCTACATCAAAATTTTATCATCATAACAGTTAGTTGTTGTTTTTTTTTCATTTTTTTTTTTTTTCATTTTTCTGAAGCAGGAAACAGGGAGAGACAGTCAGACAGACTCCCGCAAGCGCCCGACCGGGATCCACCCGGCACGCCCACCATGGGGCAACGCTCTGCCCACCAGGGGGCGATGCTCTGCCCATCCTGGGGGTCGCCATGTTGCGACCAGAGCCACTCTAGCGCCTGAGGCAGAGGCCACAGAGCCATCCCCAGCGCCCGGGCCATCTTTGCTCCAATGGAACCTTGGCTGCGGGAGGGGAAGAGAGAGACAGAGAGGAAAGCGCGGCGGAGGGGTGGAGAAGCAAATGGGCGCTTCTCCTGTGTGCCCTGGCCGGGAATCGAACCCGGGTCCTCCGCACGCTAGGCTGACGCTCTACCACTGAGCCAACCGGCCAGGGCCATAACAGATAGTTTTTGACACGGATTTTTAAATCATGTCACAGGTTTTAAATGGAAAACAGACCATCACCATTAAAAAAATAAATCTGGAACTTTACTGTATGTAATTACATCACCATACAAATATCAATAAACCTTCCCTTTCCAGCAGTCTTCTCCTGGGTCCAGCTGAGCGTCCCACTCCTCCGTCCCTCTCTGCATGTCCGAAGTGTGCTCGGGGACCCCCTTCCACACCCCTCCTCCCACGGAATGATGAAGGAATCATCTGTTTGCTCTGAAGTCAGATAGTAAATTCAAACCTCATGAAGGGAAGGATATGGTGATTTCATGGTTTGTTTGTTTTTTAAGAAGGAAAGGCTTTAAATTTTTAACTTTTTATGATAGAAACTTTCAAATATACACAGAAGTCAGGAGAACAGTGCACAGAAGTCATTACAATACCCCCCCCCCTCCCCGGTCACTCAGCATCACCAGCTTTCAAGTTGCTGGGCATCTTTGACACAAAGACTGCTTTTTTTTCCCTGTAAGAGTTCTCAGCTACGCACCCGGCCGCTGACGAGGTCCCTTTCACATTTCATCCAGAAGTTCCTCTGCTCCTTTGTTTCAGGACCATGGGATGACTTGGAGGATCCCACTTTATATCTATGTAGGGCAGAACTTAATTCACAGCCTTCACTTACATTCACTCTAATCTGGTCCCTTTCCATAAGAGAGCACTGGAGCGTTCGAGGTTCCCACTCCCAGGGCATGTGTGGGGGCCATGCCCGGCCACCCAACCGAGGAAAGGATGCATTTATCCTTCGCCCCTCGATGTGTGGCAGACCCGGAAAATGTGCGTGTGGGCTTTGTGAAATGCCGGACACAAGCAGCAGCTGAGACTTAGCCACACAGAATGAGGCAGAATGTAAGTGTCAAAGATAAAATTTCACATCGGCGAGAACTGGTTTGAACACTTAACAAGTGGTAGGGCACAGTTCTACGGCCTGCAGGACATAAATTGTGTGGGAGACCGGAGTCCACTCTGCACCTGCGTTTGCCCACAAGTGGCTCAGGAGAAGGGCCACTTTCAGACGCTTGGTTCTGTGTTGATTTACAAGTGGGTTTTTCCAAATTCCTCCCAACCAGGGTTTTTGTAAAGATAAGAAAGTAGAGAGTGTGAGATTTTATCTCTGGTAAGAAGTCAGTGTGTAGATATTCCGGATTATGAGCTGAGGACAAATTTGTGTGCTCACATAGCCTATCGGGGAAGGGTAGGAAGGTCACAGGGATTGCATGCCAGAGTAGATGCCCGCTCCCACCCTCCTCTGTGGAGCCGGCTGAGAGGTTAGCCAAAAGCAGAGTCAGAACGACTGACACCCTCAGCCCAGAAGCCTCTCTGCCGTGCTTTGTGCACTGGGGACGTTTTGAGTCTATCTTTTTATCATCATGGCACAGTAGCTCCCCCTTCAGTGATGTTTTCCTTTATTAGGTGGCTTTTTAACTGCTTCATCATTGAAATGAACTTTTGTTTCACTTAGGCATTATTAAAAGTCATGTATCTGCCATCATTTCATGTGTGTTTAATTGATTAAGAATGACAAAAGAAACTGGTTGGTTTTTAACAAGACGGCACATAATTCCTTTGTGCATGGTTTTACAGGTTGAGTGGCATGTTTGAATTCATGGGTATAAATTTTATGAGAATAGCATTGACTAATACACATGTTTTCCCCCAAATCAACAACAAAGCTCTGGTACTGTCACAGGTGCCACTCATGGGTCCATGAGCTCCCAGGGCTTTTCCTCCCCCTAGAAAGTCAGTTAATATGTAAAATATTTTACACTTGAATTTGCTCTAAGTATTTTCATATTCTAAACAAATCAAATCAAATTACCCTATAACCTGATGCCTTTTAAAGAGTTTGGGATACACTCATTGTTCTCAGAAAGCTGGTGATGTCATTTACATTCTCCTTCTGGAAAGTGTCGCCCTTTGTTCCCAACCCACAAAGAGTGCTCCAGAAGTGGGGTGCAGAGCGGCTTCCTGTGGCACCGGGTGTCCACAGAATGAAAGGCGGGTTTAACTGGAGGAAAGAGCTGCCATCTTAGTAAGGGTGCCAGTGAGCATGGCAGAGCTGAGACATGAGGAATAATTTTGCAGAATAAACAGTCTAACTATTCCAGTTGGTTTTGTTTTGTTTTGTATTTTTTCAGTTCAATGTTGGATATTCTGTTCTTTAATTATCTTGGACTTTTCTCGGGAATAAAGTAAAAGCTGTGATTGTGTGTGTGTGTGTGTGTGTGTGTGTGTGTGTGTGTGTGTGTCAAGCTGAAGGTTTTTAAATAAAGAAGCGACAACTTGAAAGAAAGTTCCTACTTGTACTTATTGAATAATTGTGGTCATTTTCCCATAGTCCTTATGTCAGACTCCAAGGTCAGAACTCTAATGGTCTAATAATTTTTTAGAATATGAGACCAGGAACAGCTGCCAATATAAACTCATTTTCTTTTCATCTAGTACATTTTAACTCTTTAAAAACTGGAATATCATTTGAGTTCTCTTCAATTTTTAAAAAATAATTTTTAATAGATAATAAAAGATTTCTAGACATGCTGCTTTCTCTGATTAACCTTAGAAAGACCACATTTTACATCTTCAGTTAAATTATAATAAGCACATTTGAAAAGTAGTACCTTTTTGAAAAGCAAATGTAATTTCACTTCTATTTTGATAATATTGATAAAATAGGGTGGACTTAATAGTCTCCTCACTGTGAAGTATGGAGAAATGGTCAGATCTAATTCTGTTGCCCGTCCTCTTGGGACCTCTGTTAGGCAGCTTCCCGTCCCCCTGACAGCTCCCTGGCTGCTTCCTGTCCCTCTGAGCTCCCACCAGTCCCGTGGCACCTTCCCCCACCTGCTCCTTGGCATGGGTCTCACCCACGGGCAGGTTTTAGAACCTCTTCTCTTTTTAATGCCTCCCCCAAGGAAGTGTCCCCATCTATACCTCGGTCCCTGCCACCCTTCAGACCCACCTTCCCAGCATGACTGGTCCTCTTGGAAATCCCACCAGCACCTTAAACTCAGCTGGTCAGAAACCAAACTGCCCCCACCACACTGCCTTATCCTTGTCACTCCGTCAGTTTGTGGTGTCACTGTTGTCTGATCATTCACTGTCAGGCCTTGTGGTACCTTTAGGTCCCTCTTCTCCCCAAGAAGAGCAGGTCTTTGTTTAAGACAAGGGACGTGCACAACTCCTTTATTGCTTTCTGTGAAATGAAAAACAAACCAAAAAATCAAGCAAGTGTGTTTTTTTTTATTGTGGCAGAAACCAAACAGTATGTTACTACAACTAATAATAAGATCATATATACATATGTAATATGTGTATGTTGATAAAGACCTTTGGAAGGTATATTTGTACACTCTGTGTTTGGAGAAACATAGCAACCTTCAATGCAATGTGCCGTATTAAAGACAATCAGAAACTGATGGCTGAGGTGAATTTCCTCTGAGAATATCGTTCCTCCCACATGCGAGTTTCGTGTCTGGAGGGTGCGTCTCCGGCCTGACACCACACTGTGGACAGAGAGGAGTGAGCTCGAGGCCAGGGCTCTCAGCCTCACACAGGTGTGGAAATGCATTTTCTGAAACACCAGATGCTTAACACCCAGGGAGTCCTGGCCTAGCTCTCGGGGTAGGTCAGGGAGATCATGCCATTGATCTCCCTGCAAGCCAAGCAGGGAAGCTTCCAGGCAAAGGAAAGAGAAGTAGGCACAGGGAGAGCAAGGCCGCATGGACTTACCCCAGCATGCTGAACTCGGAGTTAGTGCGTAAGCATTCCAGCCCACGCCAGACTCTGGCCGCGTGCACCTGTGCAAGCTGTTTAACCTCACTGAGCCTCAGTGCCCTCTCCCATGAGGATGAAACAATACCTGCAGCCAAGGGTAGCAGAGAGGGTTTGAAATCAAATCCACCCAGTTGATGATGGCTCCGTGGCTGTTCTTGTTATGCACAGGAGCAATGACATCAATATGGCACTGGGGCTCATGCAGCTCAGCATAACCAGAGCCACAAGGCGAGCGTCCCTGAGAACCAACTGTGTCCAGAGCTGGAGCTGTCTCTCAGGGGTGCTGGAGTGTGGTTTCAGCATTTCAGTGCAAAGATGACCACAGTTAGATTTAAGGAGAGCACTCTGACAGTAGTGTGAGCATGAATTGGAGAGCAGGGAAGAGTGAGAGCAGAAAAACATGTACAAATAAATATTCTTTCCAGTAGCGTAATCATGATCCCTGATTATGCTGTAAGAGAAGCTAATAAGATCCTATTTTTTTGTTAGCTATCACAAAGAGAAAAAGTGTTAACATGATCAACAAGCATAGAATATTGCTTTAATCATTTTGGAAACAGACCACAGTAACAATTCTAGACAAGCATAGAGAGTTTCAAGCTCATTGTCAGACTTGGTTGAACTGTGGATTTATAATTATGCCTAGTATCAAAGCAGCCCTAAAGTTTTTAACCACATTCTCGAACAATTTTACTCTTTAATTTAGAGGCTCTTACCCTGGGGTCTAGCCATGGATGAGCTTCAAGTGGTGAATGGATTCCCTGAAATCAGAAGCAAAATTATCAGCATGTTTTTTTTCATGTGGTAGTGACCACATAGCATTCCTCAGATGCTCAGATGCTCAGATGGGTCTAGAACCCCAGAAAAGGTTAAAAACTGCTGTCTGTATCTTGGGGTCCTTCTTTTTTTCATGCTCTGCATTCACACCTCGGGGCTGTCTTCTCTATCTTCAGATATATCGGAATCTGACACATCCCTCACCCTGAATTGCCATAATCCTGGTCCAATTCTCCATCATCCTATCCCAGTATGTTTGAATGTCCTCTACCCTGCCTCCCTGCTCCTGTCCTTATCTCTCTTCAGTATATTCCTCATAGCAAACAAAGCAGTGTCTTCTCACAATCTTCCGCTACCTTGCCAACTACCTCTGAATAAAATTGAAAGTTCCTAACTTCCTCTGAAGCTTCACATGACCTGATGTGACTGGACCTTTGTTTGCCCCTGACATTGTTGCTCCTTTGTGCTCACTCCCCATTCTGGCCTTTGTGGTTTCCTCGCACCTGCTACCACAGGGCCTTTGCACGTGCAGTGCTACCTGCTTGGAAGGTTCTGCCTATAGACATCTGTGTGACCTGCTTTCTTCTT
The DNA here is from genome assembly GCF_036850995.1 of Saccopteryx leptura. NCBI lineage: Eukaryota > Metazoa > Chordata > Mammalia > Chiroptera > Emballonuridae > Saccopteryx > Saccopteryx leptura. The sequence continues at coordinate 165,761,491 of NC_089507.1, forward strand.
TAGGTTTTTGCTCAGTTAGGTCGTCTGGGGCCATAGATTTAAAATTGCAATGCTCCTCCCTTACCCACGCCAGAATATCCTCCTTCCTGGCTTCATTTTTGTTTTGTACTTATCACTGACATATATTATACTTATTGCTTGCTTATTGTCTACCCCCTCAATATAGTGTAAGCTTCATGAGAGCAGGGAAAATTTTTTTGCCTGTTTTCTTTCACCACTCTTTCTAGCCATAATAAATTCTTGACATATAGCAGAAACTCAATAGTCTTTATGGAATGAATCTTATTTTGAGAATTTGGCATCTTTGTAGTTATCATCCCATGTGTTCTGCTCACTGTAAACTTCTCTGTATTATATCTATAATTATATCAGGTTGTTTGGATTCTGTTTCTTTTCTAGTTCACCTCTTTACTTAAAATAGTAATTGATATAATAATTACTATTGATCTTTGTGGTTTGTAAGTTCCCCATATTAACCTGAATTTTATTTCCCACAACTACTTGGCAACTGAAAGAGTTCATTTCTGTCCACTTCTTACAGGCTCCTCAAATTTTACACCACTCTCAATGACATAGTAGAGAAATTCCTTTAAGGTTACTATAAGTTACACAAATTGCCAAAGTGTAATTTTGAAAAATGTCACGTTGGTCCAATACTACAGTTTTTAGCTGTCACAACACTTTTCAAAGTGTAAGTGCACCTTGCAGGTGTACCAGTAGAGCTGTTTTAATTAGCAACAGTTTTATGCTTTATTGCATGCTTGTGGTTCTATGCTGTAAATATAAGAGGTGTTTTTATAAAATAGACACCTGCTAATTTATCTGTTTTATAAATGATGAATTTTTTATACTAGTCATTCCGAAAGCAGAAAACATCTGGGCCTGACATTTAAAATCTGGTTTTATTTGCCTGAACTCTTTGGAACAACAGTAATAGGCTAAAGATCTGAGACCTTATTAATGCCAGTTCAGGTGATAAAACTTTCTTTTTCCAAGGGTGCTCATTTTTAATGTCTGTGTGACATCTGTGTGTTTCTCGTGCTCTGTTCCAGGCTTTGCAAGATGAACTAGAAAACCGCTCGAACCAAGTGCGATGTGCAGAGAAAAAACTGCAGCACAAGGATCTGGAGTCACAGGAGCAGGTACCATCCCTCCCTGGCCCAGCCACTTTGTGGACTTTTTCACATTGGGCATTTTACATGTTTCCTGTTTCCACGGGGATGCCTTGGCTGCACAGAGCAGAGCGCTCACTCCAAGTTGGCATAAACAACAAAGAGATTTATTACCTCACAGAACCAGAAGTTGTAGGTAGGGCAGCCCTGGGCAGGGAACCTCCAGGCCCTGGCTAGCTTCTCTGATATTCTTGTGGCTCTTCCCTCTGTTGACTTCATCCTAAAAGCAATTCCAAGGTGTCTTATGCAGACTTAGCAATACCCAGAGGCAGAAGGAGGCTGACTGCTTCTAGGGACCCCTTCTGAAGAGTAAGGAGACCTTTCCCAAGCCCTTCCCCCCCACACACACACACACACCACACATCCCTTCATGTTTCATTGGCCAGAACTGGTCACATGCTCAGCCTGGCATGTCCAATCCCTGGCAAGTGGACCAAGGGCATGAAAACCAGCCTAGACCAATCAGGCCTTCACTAATGGAAGTGGGAGAGGGAGGATAACCTGGACAAGAAAAAGAGGAAATGGATATTGGGTATGCAGCCAACAGTGTCTATCATGTCACCATATCAAAAGAGATGGATGTTATTGTACTTAGAGGCAGAAATCACATTTTCTTTTTTTTTATTATTAATTTTAATGGGGTGACATTGATAAATCAGGGTATATATGTTCAGAGAAAACATCTTCAGGTTATTTTGACATTTGATTATGCTGCATTCCCATCACCCAAGTCTAATTGTCTTCCGTCACCTTCTAACTGGTTTTCTTTGTGTCCCTCCCCTCCTTCAACTCCCTCCCTCTCCCCCCCCCCCGTAACCACCACCCTCTTGTCCATGTCTCTGAGTCTCATTTTTATGTCCCACCAATGTATGGGATCATATCATTCTTAGTTTTTTCTGATTTACTTATTTCACTCTGTATAATGTTATCAAAATCCATTCATGTTGTTGTAAATGATCCAATGTCATTATTTCTTATGGCTGAGTAGTATTCCATAGTATATATGTACCAAAGCTTTTTAATCCACTCGTCCACTGATGGACACTTGGGCTGTTTCCAGATCTTCGCTATTGTAAACAATGCTACCATAAACATGGAGTGCATTTCTTCTTTTGAAACAGTGCTATGGTGTTCTTGGGGTATATTCCTAAAATTGGGATAGCTGGGTCAAAAGGCAGTTCCATTTTTAATTTTTTGAGGAATCTCCATACTGTTTTCCACAGCTGCACCAGTCTGCATTCCCACCAGCAGTGCAGGAGGGTTCCCTTTTCTCCACATCCTCGCTGCACTTATTTTGTGTTGTTTCGTTGATGAGCGCCATTCTGACTGGTGTGAGGTGATATCTCATTGTGGTTTTAATTTGCATTTCTCTAATGATTAGTGATGTTGAGCATTTTTTCATATGCCTATTGGCCATCTGTATGTCCTCTTTGGAGAAGTGTCTATTCATTTCTTTGGCCCATTTTTGTATTGGATTGTTTTTCTTCCTGGTATTAAGTTTTACAAGTTCTTTATAAATTTTGGTTATTAACCCCTTATCCGATGCATTGTCAAATATATTCTCCCATTGTGTAGTTTGTCTTTTTATTCTGTTCTTATTGTCTTTAGCTGTGCAGAACCTTTTTAGTCTGATAAAGTTCCATTTGTTTATCCTGTCTTTTATTTCACTTGCCTATGGAGACAAATTGGCAAATATATTGCTGCGAGAGATGTCAGAGAGCTTACTGCCTATGTTTCCTTCTAAGATGCTTATGGTTTCACGGCTCACATTTAAGTCTTTTATCCATTTTGAGTTTATTTTTGTGAATGGTGTAAGTTCGTGGTCTAGTTTCATTTTTTTGCAGGTAGCTGTCCAGTTTTCCCAACACCATTTGTTGAAGAGGCTGTCTTTACTCCATTGTATGCTCTTACCTCCTTTGTCAAATATCAATTGTCCATAAAGGTGTGGGTTTATTTCTGGGTTCTTTGTTCTGTTTCATTGATCTATATGTCTGTTCTCATGCCAGTACCAGGCTGTTTTGAGTACAATGGCCTTGTAGTATAACTTGATATCCATAAGTGTGATACCTCCCACTTTATTCTTCCTTCTTAAGATTGCCGAGGCTATTCATGTTCTCTTTTGGTTCCATGTAAATTTTTGGAATATGTGTTCTATATCTTTGAAGTAAGTCATTGGTATTTTAATCGGTATTGCTTTGAATTTATAAATTGCTTTGGGTAATATAGATATTTTAATTATGTTTATTCTTACTAACCATGAGCATGGTATATGTTTCCACTTGTTTGTATCTTCTCTGATTTCTTTTATCAATGTTTTATAATTTTCCAAGTATAAGTCTTTAATCTCCCTGGTTAAATTTATTCCTAGGTACTCTTTTTTTGGTTGCAATGGTGAAGGGGATTGCTTCCTTAATTTCTCTTTCTGACAGTTCATTGTTAGTGTATAAAAATGCCTCTGATTTCTGAGTATCAATTTTATATCCTACCACCTTGCTAAATCACATTTTCTTTTCAATTTTAATTTTCTCCTCTTTCTGTCCATTATATTAATAAAATAAATCTAACATAACCAGAATAATCTGGCTATGATGATAACTAATGACCTATTTCATTTTCAAATGACAGGATTATTTTTATTCAGTTCTTCTGGTTATAGTGAATTATTCTTTGGGGTAATTTTGACCCTTTAAAAAATTAGCAACCTATCAGTAAAGATCACGAGTCTCAATGGCACCTTTTATAAATGCATTGTCCTCAGCTACTGAGTATAGCATTGTTAACATTCTTCTAAGCACCACCCGTCTCTATGCACAGAGCCTGTCTGAGGTACAACTGAGAAACGTTCATATGTTATCTCACAGTAACTTCAGTACAGGAATGTTGGGCAGGTCATTTTAACCTTGTGGGAAGAGGAAACACTGAAGTAAGCCTACTGGAGAAACTTTCTCCAGCTCTGGAGATGTTTACAAACAGGATCTTGCTGTGGATGTGAGTGTCAAGCAGACGCTGAGTGTCAATACTGAACTGATGACCTCGTAATTCCCTCCTGCTTCCAGATGTATTCCCAGCATACTAGACATGTCATGCAGACATGTCTAAGTCATGTATAGATGATATGTATAAATCTATATGTATGTGTTATATAGGGCAGTGGTTCCCAACCCCTGGGCTGTGGACCGGTACTAGTCCGTGGGCCATTTGGTACCGGTCCGCAGAGAAAGAATAAATAACTTACATTATTTCCGTTTTATTTATATTTAAGTCTGAACAATGTTTTATTTTTAAAAAATGACCAGATTCCCTCTGTTACATCTGTCTAAGACTCATTCTTGATGCTTGTCTCGGTCACGTGGTACATTATTCGTCCCACCCTAAAGGCCGGTCCGTGAAAATATTTTCTGACATTAAACCGGTTCATGGCCCAAAAAAGATTGGGGACCACTGGTATAGGGCCTATGTCATACAGTCGATAATAGGATCACAAAATAAGGTAATACAAGGATGAATAAACTAATAGTAACTACACTTTATCAACAGCCTACAAGATAACAGATACTACACAAGAAACGTTACACATGTTAGTTCATTTCTCCTGGTAACAGCCATCTAAGGCAAGCTCAGCATGTCTACTACACAGACGGCACAGTGAAACCCAGAGACATTGAGTCACGCATCCAGGGTCATAGAACTAGCAAATACACAGGTGGAGCCAAACCCAGGTTTACCTGAATTCCAAACTTTTGCTTTTTTATGATACTATTTAAGGTACATGTCTATTCGTTTAAAAAAAAAAAAAAGCTGCATAGCAGTAACGGGAAGTGCAGTTATTAAGAACAGCAGGGAACACACACGCCATTCCAGACACCTGGCCCAGTAGCCGTCACCCTCCGTGGGCAGAGGACGGCAAAGGGCAAAGGAAACGAAAGCAGAGCGGGTGTGGTCTGGGTGAAAATGCCTCCCAAGATGGTACGGTGTCTGTGTAGAATGGCGTAGGGTCCACCTTCACCGAAGTTCAGCTGGGCTCCCCCTTCTGGCTCAGACACTGGTAACTAAAGAAGACAAGCTTCTTAAAAGCAGGAACGGTGCTCCCTGGAGGATCAGCCTTCTCCATTTTGTGATAAAATATGATTTAAGGTAAAGCTTTGTTGACATCACTCTAATTCATGGCAAAACTTCACACAGAAAATTCCATCATACGTTGAGAATAGGGAAATTAAGAAATCCCAAATGAACAATGGGGAAGTATTCAGGAACCACTTCAGTCTTTTTTTTTTTTTTATTGACTTCTTTTTGATCATCAAAGTTACTTTCATCTTTGGAGTGACAATAGCTTTTTTGACTATTTCTTACACTAATTCCTGATATCTTCTATTAGGCTACAAGTTTACCAAAAAATGTCAGGAAATACCCGTGGGTAAAGCTGAATATTTCATAATCTTTGCAACTATGAAATGTTGGGTTCTTTCCACAAGATCCTAGGGTGTAGCTAGAAAATATGCCAATTGTTTCAACAAAACTGAAGAGCAAGTAATGGGCACTTAATCAGTATTACTCATTTATACTTAATTTAATTTAACTTTATTTTTATCACCATTTGACCTATGCCCTCCTTTCTACTTGTGGCACCAAGCAGAAGTGGTCAACAGTACTCAGCAGCATTGTCCTGTGCATTGGGTCCGCTATATGGGAGCGTACTAAGGATATTTAAAGTCACGAAGTTGTTGCATATGATTTTCTTCTTTGCATCTGTCACAGCAGCTGCAGTGACAGTCACTGCCTGAAATCGGCCAGTCAGACAACAGAAATAAATGCATGTAGACTGACTGCTTGAAATGTCCTTCTCTTTCTTTTCAACCAAATATTATTATCCTGATACTAGTTGCAAAGAAAAAGAAAAAAAAATAGAAACTGGCAGAATTACAAAGGACAATTTCCTGAGCTTCTTTTTTTAACTTGCTGTTTAAAAAAAAGCTTAATCTGTTTCTGTTTTTCATTTAAGAAAAATTCCTATGTTTTGATTCTATAAAAACAAAAAATGAATGAGGCATTTTAAAAGTTGTGTTTTTAATTAAAAACAAAAAGCTGCTTCTCATCAGGTCTTGATGGGTGGCATTCCTGCTGCCCACCCCTGGCCTCGGTGCCAATGACTCCTAACTGCTCACTCTGGTCTGGTCCATCAGCACCATGCCTGTAGGAAGCTTGTCCATCACAGTTACAGAGGGTTAATCTGCTCCTTATGCAGGTTCCAGATAACCCAAATAAAATCAGAAAACACTAATTTTCTGTCTAAATCAGCCTTACGGAAACATGATCTTCTGTAATCCATAAATAGCAAAATAATTAAAAATCGTCATTATTTGTATCTATACCAGGAGTTAATAATTTCTAATTCCAGATAAGATCTGAGCAAGAGTCCCATAATTGCAGCAAAACAAGGGGAGATGAGAGCTGTGATCCAGCTTCCTCACTGTGCAAGGAAACTGAGTCATGGGGAAAGGATGTGGCTGCCCTGACACAGTGGTGGCAGTCCCAGGGCGGGGCCGCTCCTGCCCATATGGCGTGAGGACTGTCACTCCCAGGGTATTAGCAATTCCATTGTAGTGACACTGTGTAAAACAGATCTATGTTGTATATTACTCGGGTTCAGGGGTGTGTAAAACTAAATCTCATTTCCAGAGCAAACACTATTATTCACAATAGGCTAAGTAACTTGCTAACCTTTGCCAAGATAATTCTGTCTGCTAAATTATGGAAAAGATAGGGAAGAAAATAAATGTTTTAAAAATTCACTTTTAAAAATGCTGTACAAAGTATAAACATGTCACAAAGGCACTAAACTGTGTCATACTTTAACCAGAAATAATGTAGATAATAGTGTACATGTAACAGAACCTCTTGTTGGAACTAGGGATATTAAGTTTTGAAAATATCAATAGCTTTGATTACGTTGGTCACTCAGTTTCCCAGAAGATTATTTTAAATAAATTAGGGAGAAAAATACAATAAGTCAGAAATCTGCTGGTAAATAAAATAAGGTGCTGAGCATTTCTCAGCAGGATCACTACTGTTTTTGTTCGACTTTTGACAGGCATGTGGTGCTGGACAAAGAGCAGGTGCTGGAAGAACCAAAGATGAGTAAGTTAGAGAGGAGCTGACAGTCCACTAGAGCAGAGAAGACCATATAAAATGTAGACTCCACACAAGGAATTCGAGGGAGGTTCTTATTCTTCCAAATGTCTCAGAGGCTCAGAATTGTAAGACAAATAGAAAACACAGCATCGGTCCTGCGTCGCCCCCCCCCCCCCCCCCCCGCCGCCGGCCCTGTGAGGAAGGAGGAGGATGTTTAGCTGGCAGAGAAGTGCAGGGTCCCACTGCCCTGGCAGGGCTTGGAGCTTGCTGACACATAGTTGTTCAAGAGCCTGCAGCCCTCATGGGAACCCGGTCCCTCTGGGCACTCAGGAGGGGCAGTGCCTCTGCCAGCCTTCTCTGGGACCCTCTGGGCTCCCACCTCATCCTGTTGCCTAGGGCAGCTCTTGGAGGCCCCTAAAGCTCTCTGGCCAGCTTTTTTAGCAGGCAGCTGCTTTTGATTGTATGTCTTACCTGGTGTGTCCAGGTGTTAAGGGTTTGGTTGGTGCAGACACAAGTAACCCATTAATTGTCTTAAAATATATAGCAAAGAGCCAATCATACTTAACATTTCAGTCAGAGTTTTGCAACAACCCACTTTATATTTAAGGCCTCGACACATTAATTTCAGAAAGAATCTAGTGAACGAAGACAATCTCAAAGATAATTTTGTGTATCTGGGGAGGGAGCAGAGATGTTTGTCCCAGAGATGGCTACCAAGACGCGAGCAGCGGGGAGGGACAGGGGCAGCTTCAGGATGAGTGTGACCCAGTGGGGAAGACTGCTGCTTCACAGTCCACCTTTGTCACTACCAGTCATTGGGCAAGTCATTTAACTTCTCCAGATCCTAGGGTCCTAAAACGTCAGTAATAATACCTTCCTACAGGGTTGATGTGACTGTCAAAACAAGATCATGTGTGTGAGATACTTCAGAAACTATAAAACATATGCAGGTGCAATGTGTGTGGCTATAATTAGTCACAGAGGAGGAAGGGGACATGAGAGCTAGTCATCAACAGAAAGGAAGGACAATGGAGCAGATGAGGGAAGACATGAAGCTAAGACCAGAAAGTTAGCTTCATTCATTTCACCCATTAAAACACACACACACACCGACAAGAACAAGCCCTTTTTACTGTCTCCTCTTTACCAAGCACCAGGCTTGACCGTTGTCAGCCAATCTTGGATGCAATGCCAAGGAATTGTCTTTGGTCAGAGAGCAGTCATCAGCATTGAGGTTTTTCTTTTTTCTTTAACTGGGAGCATCGCCTGATTGCATTTATACTTCAGAAAGACGACTGTGGCAGCAGAAGATGAGATGAACAGAGATAGATTCCTAAGGCATTCCTTCACTGCAATCACATCACTGGTCTCAGGCAGCGGAAGGACTGAACTGGGTCCCGGCATGCCTCCTTACATTGCTCCGCTTTGTTCCGCTTCACAACTGAGGGCGGGACCCTTCACCTGGGAGCGGATCATTGCTTTATTGTGATACTGGCTTTATTGTAAGGTTTATTGCAACTGAACCTAAAATATCTCCTAAGTTATTCCTTCATTTCAAAGGAAGTAGAAAGAAAGGAGCAGATGTGCAGACTCACTTAAAATTCACAAAGATTTAGAGGGCAGAAGAAAGGAATATGTCAAAAAATAACACCACGGTTTTGAATTGATAAGCTGGTGCATAGTAGACAGCACTAGTGTCGTTTGGATGTTGAATCTGAGACACTAGCAGCAGGACATTCATTTGGAGGCGTATAGTTGAAAATCTGGCATATCTGACTCGAAAACTCAAGGAAGAACCTTGGAAATGTGAACATGCCGGAATCATCTTATGGGGGATGTAGCAAATGCCGTGGGTATGGGTGATACGGTCGAGGAAGAGCCAGAAGAGAGACAGGAGGGCCATGGGCAGCACCACATTCAAGGGACCAGAGAAAGCTGGGAGGATACTGCAAAGACTGAAAAGGAATGAATGGTTGTGGAGGTGAGAGCAGCACCAGAGGATTTGTCATGAAAACCCAAGAACTTAGTTTCCTGGCAGACGTTACGCTCAGACGTCAGGGCCCTCCCTCTCTGTCATCCTCACAGTGTCTACCAGCACTTGTCAAATTGAACTGCTCTGTAAAGCCTTTGCCACCCTGAGTCTCATCCTCAAAGTGACCTTGCCCACCCATGTTTCTCTTTCATCTGTGCTCTTGTAGCACTTTCAGTGACCTCCATGAAAGGTTTCCCACCAGACTCCCAGAAGAGATGAGTGTTCTTTGAGGGGAGGCTCCTGAGCTTGTGCCTCAGTGTCTGGCCCAACACCTGGCCCACATGTTGCTCAGTGACTTCACTGAATTCATGGAAGGAAGACAGGAAGGAGTGAGGGAAGGAGGCAAGGAGAAGGGCAGGGAGGGAGGGAGGACTGCACCACGTGCTCCGGGAGTTCAAGGGCAGGGAGTCCCAGAGGCTACACACTGGGTGACTGCAGAGCCTTTGTGTTACACCTCCTAAATATATTCCAAGTAGACTTTCTCTCAATATATTCTTGATTAGACTTTTGTTAAAATAAATATTATTGATATTCTTTTATAATCTCCATCTGGGGTGAGGAGAACCGCTAAACCCATCATGGCTGATCTATGGTCCTCAGCTACTCCCCAGACATCGGAGAACCACAGGGGTTCGTGCACCAGGGGAACCAAGGGAAGCCACAAAAAGCCAGCACCTGCCTATGCAGCCCACCTGTCCTCTTTATTCCTCAGTAATTATTTCCAGCTTTATTGAGGTATAATTGACAAATAAAATTGTAACTCCTTAAAATGTACAATGTGATGAGTTGATAATACATTGTGAAATGATTGCCACTATTAAGTTAATTAACACAGGCATCAGCTTACATAATTACTTTGTCGTATGTGGTGAGAACACGTAACAAATAGACTTGTTAGCAAATTTCAAGTCTACAACATGGTATTATTAACTCTAGTCACCATGCAATGTACAGTCATGCATTAGACCCCAGGGCTGTCTCAGAACTGGAAGTTTGTATCCTTTTACCAACAGTTTCCCACTTCCTTCACCTGTCACCCCCTGGCGACTACCATTCTACTCTGTTTCTTTGAGTTCAACTTTTTAATTTTTGTTTTAATTTCTCAGGTGAGCGAGATCCTCTTTCTCTGTCAGGTTTACTTCTCTTAGCAAAATGTCCTTGAGGTTCACTCATGTTGTCACAAATGCCATCATTTCACCTTTCTGCTCTGCCCTAAGACAGGGCACTTTTCCTTCCAAGTCTCTTCCACAAGGTACCCCAGAAGGCCAAAGCAGGCAGCTGCCAGCAAAATCCTTCATTTTCTCTACAGATAAATTTAGCATTCTGCCGCTTTCTTCCCAGGTTCTTGGGAGTAAGAATAAAATTTGGGTGCTTTCGTATCAGAGTGGTGGGGTAAAGCTAGACATCTCTGGGAGTGCCTTCAGCTTCTGCCTGTATACCATTACCACTGTCATCATTTGTATTCCCGAAGAATTTCTCTGCCTCCCACAATGCCCTGTGATATCTCGAGGAGTAGCATGGATTTTAGGAGAACCAATATCAGTATGTTTAAAGATTCCATTGATGGCATTGCTTATCTTTAAACCACCACGGTAATCATCAGGAGTAACCCAGATGCTATATAGACAGAAAATCAATTAAGCAATAATTGTGACAGTTGTTGAAAGGAAGAATTGGTCTTTTATGGAATTTTACAAATTCCATTTTCTAGAATAGATTTAAAAACTTCACAGTCTTAGCTGCTGTTGACTAATGTATCTGCAGTGAAATCTATTTAAAAGTACTAACAGTTAAAACTATGTTTTATCCCAAAGCACATTATGAACACAGGAGTAATAATTGCAACAGAAATATAATTCAAAGACTTTTATTGACTTTTCATGTTTAATGGTTATTATTCTGGTTTGTTTCAAGTAATTTTAATAACCACAGTTTATTTACAAAATTCAGACTAATTCTTTTGTTCCCATGCTAACAAAATATATTTGTTCCCAGACAGCTGGTATGATGCATCATGCTAAAATTTGAGTTGTTATGAGAGATACAACCACATTTAATTTTGACCACATCTTATTGTCAATGAACGCTCGCCTGTTTTTCAAAGAACACGTGAAGGACAGTATCAGGGACATGAGTATTTTCATTAAAATATACATCTCACCAAAATGTTCCTTATAAATCTGTTATTGCAGTAGATTTTAGTGGCAAAGCAAGTTAAATAAACACTACCCCAAACCATCACTAACAGCCATGCACACGGTCACAAGGCCATTTTTAAAGGGTTCCTGAAAGCGGCTCTTCTGGGGTGGGTGTGCTGTGAGTTTCATCACTGTTTTATTGAGATTCTATCTGTTTTGGACTTCCCTGGGCTTGTGCTGGGGGAGGCAAGGGGAGGCGGGTCCCAGAAGCGCCCGCTGCGTGTTTTTAATCCTGCACTTTGCTGACATATCAAGTCCAAGTGTCAGCAAAGTACCCACTGCGTCATTGCAGCTGTTTTTCCATAAAGCATTTTCTACGTTGTTGAAGTGGGTCTTCCTCCTGGCAGGGAACACGGGAGTGGTGAAGACGGGTGGGAGGGTGCTCAGGATCGCACCGGGCTGCGGGATTCAGAGTCTGCCCGCCTGCCCCGGGCTGGACCTCATCTTTCACAGGTGATAAGACATTCTCACTCCTTTTGGTTTGCTTTCTTTTCCAATAGTTTTGGCTTTAATTTTAGTCTTTTTTAAAACTACATATTTTTTAATCCAACAGTGATTTCATACAAATGACTTAATTCCAAATCAGTAAATAAGGGAGGCACTTAAAAGAAAAGGCTGGAACAAGAGCTTGCGACCGAGCTGAGTTCTGTACCACCTGTTACAATAGGTGGACGGGCAGAATTATCAAGCTCTAACCTGGGTAACCGAATATAGTCTCCCAGGAAGATAAGAAGCAGACTGTACCCCTGAGCAGTGTCCTATCGCGGCTCACTTTCCTGGCAGCTACTAGACATGGGATTCATGGCATTGAGGGGACAGCTGGAAGGAGGAAGGAGGAGATAAACACAGTGATGGTACAAGAGGGTGGGGGTGAGCCAGCCCAGTTACAAGGGAGAAAGGTCTGGCGACTGTTTATTGTGCTTGTCATGTTCAGGGAAGGGTATCAAATAGTCTGAGATGCCACTTAACTTACAATTCCTTTTCCACTCTATAGCCCAGCCCGAAAAGATCTCCTTTTCCTGTTGAGACAGGGCTATTTTGAGGTAGGAGCGGTTGAAATTGTTTATTGTCAAACAAATGACAAAGCAGAGGTATTTTAGAGGCATCAGATGGTTATCAGTTTAAATTAGTAATAAGGAAAGAAAGTGATATTTTTTAATACAAAGAAAAATTCAGAAGTTTTAAAGGCCATTTGAATATACTCTCCACATAGATAACCTTTGTGATTTCTATACAGAATTTGAGGACAGAGGTCCAGAAAAAATTTTATAATAAAATGTTCAAGTGCAAAGAAGGACTTTGTGAAGCACATGGGAAAATTAGAGCTAGTAAAGAATGTAGCATTGTTGGCGTTATGAAAAGTTTGTGAAATACAACACTTACTTGAATCAGACAACCTAATACCTACTCAGCACTCAGCATGTAGACATGACACAGGAAACGTCTCCTCTAAGAACTTCTATTATTATAATACAGGAAAACAAATCATTTTTTAAAAGTCCACTTTGGTTTTGTGTGGGAGATTCACACTCAGGTTTATTCAAAAGGGGTGCAGAGAAGCAGGAGCAGCGAGCCCTCTGTCGGAAGGTTTTCTCATTTTTGATTATCAAGCAGTAAGGGAGGAATTTGCGACCTGTTGAGCTGGTCTTGACAACTTATGTGGGGGCCATTTCCTGCTCAGGCAGGCTGCAGCACGGCATTTGTAAAGGAAAGGGTGCAGAGGTCTGTCTGTCTGTCTGTCTCAGCGCTTGCGCTGGTTCTTAGAGCAGCCGCAGAAGGATTCAGTGATCTGACAGGTGGCATTTCAGGCCTGCCACCCCCTATGGAAACAGAGCAGCATATTATTTTGTTTTTCTACCTTTCTGCTTTAAGATGTTATTTCAATGAATGCCCTTGCAGAAAAAAAAAATGGGGAAAAATTGGAAAACTAGACTGAATGATTCCAATGCTTTATTTTAGTACATAAGATTTGAAGATGTGCTTGACTTAATTATCAGAGAACGTAAATAAGATGGTAAAACTGAAGGGGTTGTGGTAACTATAGGACAGCTCAGTGAGTCTTATCTAAACTCATAAGTGACACTTTCAGCATTTCAATTTAACTCACTGAATATTTACTGAGCACCTACTATATAGCAGGTCCTTCGTTGGCTCTGATTATGTCAATGAATAGCCCCCCCCCCAAAAAAAAAATCTTGTTCTTGTAAAGGTTACATTTGAATAATAGGTTTTTCCATAGCTTTTTGCATTTCTATATAAAGTTTATACTTCACTTATCAATTCCTAATAAGTCTTCTGGTCCATGAACATAGTAAATTAGTCTGCTTTATTTAAGCATTCTTTAATTCTTCTGTTATATTTTTATCATTCTATGTGAAGATACCTTGCACATCTTATGTTAGATTTATTCTTATGTATTTGACATATTATGATGATGTTTTATGGCATTATTTTAAAGGTTTCTTTTTCTCACAGTTTGTTGCTGACATGTAGAAATATAATTGACTTTTGTACAGAGTTCCTTTATCACATTAAGGAAGTTTCTTTCTGTTTTTACCAAGAATTGTTTTACCTTTTTTAAATTATAAGTGGACATTCAATTTTATTAAGTGCCTTTTATTTCCCATCTTTTGAGAAAAGTATATGACTCTGTTCTTTTTTCTGCAAATGCAGGGAACTTAATGGGTTGATTTTCTAACACTAGGTCAACTTGCATTTCTGGAATAAGCCCCATTTGATCATGATGACTTATCCCTTTTTACCTTTTACTGGATTTTAGTTTGCCAATATTCTGTGCAGGATTTTTACATCATTGTTTATGAGTGAAATTGGCCTATAATTTTGTTTTATCTTAATGTTCTTATTGAATTTTGTTATTAAAGTTTTCAAGCCTCATAAAACAAACTGGAGTCTTTCTTCTTTATCTGTTTTCTGGAATAGTTTGTGTAATATTGATGACATTTTATCCTTAAAATGTTTGGTAAATGAAGCCATCTAGGTCTAGAGTTATTTTTGTTGTTGTTGTAAGATTTTCAATTAATTAGAAAAAGCTTTCTTTAATGGTTATAGTGTTCAGATTTTCTATTTTAACTTCTACCTAATTCTCTCTCTTTTGGGCTATAATTATATGTATATTAGACTGCCTAACTCTGTGCCCTATGTTCTGTATTTATTCTGGATACATATTTTTACCTAGCTTCTAGTTCATTATTCTCTCCTTAGCTGTGTCAAATCCACTATTAAACCCATTCTTAGTTTTGGTTGTTACATTTTCCTGAGCTGGATCTTCTGCTTAACTCCTGTTTAGTTTCCTAGTCTGTGCCAAAGTTCATAACATTCTTATTTTGTTGAACATATTTATCTTGGTATTTTCAAAATCTGGGTCTGATAACCATTATCTAGAGTTCATATGCATCTTATTTCCTTGACTTTTGTTTCTCTTGGCTTTTGGTCATATTGTCATGCTTTCTTGTGAATCTGGCTATTTTTGATTGAGTACCAGATATTTTCTATGGAACTTTGTAGAAATGGCTTTTCTAGGATAATGGTAATTTTTTCCAGAGAGGATTTACATTTGCTTCTAGGTAAGCAGGTAAGGGCATTTGCCATCTTGAATGACCTTTAATACATTTTCAGGGATTGAGATGATTTGAAGTTAGACTTCAATTCTAGAGAGGGCTGGTCTGTTTCCAATTCACTCCTACTCCTAGGGTGTAGCCATTTGGGATTCACCCAAAGCATGGTATTTTACCCAACATGCCCCTTTAGTGAGACCTGGACTGCAATTTGTGTCTCCGTGGCTTTTTTCTCTTTTTTTTTTCGTGAGGCTGTTAAGAGATCTGTTCATCTTCTCATCCTCTCACCAGCCACTCTAGAATTGGCAAAAGCCACTGTGTAAAAATGTCTCCGAGTGCCAGACTTACAAGCTGTCTTGATTTCTATCATCTCTAATAGCTTAGCCTTATAATTCTTCTCTGCCTTGTTAGTTCCCTACTTTGAAGCAGTGTTGGGAGAGAACTATCTAAGTTTCTATTACTGGAAGTGGAAATCCAATATTTGCATTTCTGTGAATTGCTTGATCACTCATTGCTAATTTTTTCTATTGATTTTTAAAAATCTGTAGAAATTAATTTTATTATTCGGTTCATTAATGGTTTGTTAGTTAAATAAGTTGAAAATTCTTTCTCCCAGTTGGTTATCTTTTAACTTCTATATTCAATATTTTCATTTTTTAAGAGTTATCTTTCATTTTTTCTTTATGGTTTCTAATCTTGCTTAGGAAGGTCCTTCCTACTCCAAGATTAAAAAATATATTCCCTTTTATTTTCTTCTAGTACTTTTATTGTGTTCTTGATGCAGCTTTTACTTGTGGTTTTGTTTTGTTTTGTTCTTTGAATCTGGTTAGAAAACCCCCTTTAGTATTTCCTGGAGTGGGGGTTTTCTGATGATAAATTCCCTCATCTTTTCTGTATCTGTGAATGTTTTTATTTCTCCTTCATATTTGAAGGATAACTTTGATGGGTATACTATTCTTGGCTGAAAGTTCCTCTCTTTCAGGGCTTTAAATATTGGGGTCCACTCTCTTCTAGCTTGTAGAGTTTCTGATGATAATCTAATAGGCTTTCCTTTATATGTTGTATTCTTCTTTTCCCTAGCTGCCTTGAGAATTTTTTCTTTGCTGTTGCTTTGTGCCAATTTCATTATGATATGCTTTGGAGTAGGTTTGTTGTGGTTAAGAAAACTCGGTGTTCTGTTTGCTTCTTGAATTTGAGGCTTTAGTTCTTTCCACAGGCTTGGGAAGTTCTTGTCTATTATCTGTTTGAGTATGTTCTCCATTCCATTTTCTCTCTCTTCTCCCTCTGATATACCTATTATTCTTATGTTATTCTTTTTGATGGAGTCAGACAATTCTTGTAGGGCTTTCTCATTTTTTAAAATTTTTGAGTCTCTCTCTTCTTCTCTCTCTTGTGCCTAAAGTTGCTTGTCTTCTATGTCACTAATCCTTCCTTCTATCTGGCCTGTTCTATTAGCTAAGCTTCTTACCTCGTTTTTCAGTTCATGAATTGAGTTTTTCATCTCTGTTTGACTTGTTTTTATAGTTTCAATTTCCTTGGAAATATATTCTTTGTGTTCGTTGAGTTGTTTTCTGAGCTCTCTAAATTGCCTTTCTGTGTTTTCTTGTATATCTCTGAGTAGTTTTAGGATTTCTATTTTAAATTCTCTGTCATTTAGCTCCAAGGTTTCCAATATATTAAATTTTTTCTCCATAGATTTTTCCACATCTATCTGTGCTACTTCTCTATCTTTTGTATCCATGATATTCGATTTCCTTTTTCTTAATGGCATCTGAGGGTGGTCTTGTTAATAGCACTAATGAAAATTAATAAAGAATAAAAATTTTTTAAAAAGTAAAAAAAATGGAAAAACAATTTGGAGGAAAAAAACACACAAAAAACCAATAATAATTTATTATTTCCCCCCTTTTTTTCTTCTCTTCCACTCCTCTCCCCTCCTCCTTAGGAAAATATCATGATGAACTGTGAATTATATTATGCTAAATGAAACAAAAACTGCCTATAATGGAGGGCCTGAGTTGAGGGAAAGTGTTCAAGGGGCAAAAAAGGAAGTAGGGACCCACAAAATGCAAAAAAGGAAAAAATTTAGGTCAAGTATAAAGTAATTTGCTTGTAAGTGATGGTCGACTAAGAGATATAATGAGAGGGATAAGAGGGAAACAGGAAAAAGGAAAAAAAATAACTATTGTATTAAGTGGAGCAAAAACTAAATAGAATGGAGATCCTGGGTTGGGAAGAATGCTAATGAGTTAAAAAGTGAGGTAAAAAGCACCCAAAATGCCACAAACACAAAAAAACTTGAGTCCCAAATTAAATAATTTGTTTGTGATTGAGGATTGAATGAGAGGAAAAGTAAAAGGAGAAAAGAAGAAACTAATAGAGAGGGAGAAATAAGAAAAGGGGGGAAAGGAAAAGAAGAAAAAATAAAAAAAAAACAAAAAGAGGGAGAGAGAGAGAGAGAGTTAAGGGTTTTGGAGTGTAACCCTCATGGAGAGTAAGGAAGAAGAAAAGAAGTAAAATGTAACACTTATATGGGTAGTGTAGTTCAAGAAGAGGACAGAATAAGACAGGCAGAGAATAAAAGGACCTAGGTGGAAGAAATAGAAATAATAATAATAAAAGCAAGAAGATGAAAGAAACAAAAAAATAGTGGAACAACTTATAAAGTCTGTGGATTTTTCTTGATTTTGAGAGGTTAACTTCTTCCTTTTTCTTTCCTCTCCCTCTTCCTGGTTGGTGACTCTGTACCCCAGGCTCTGCCCCTGTGCCACGCTTAGGTAGAGATTTGCAGTTGATGAGACTCTACGGCAATGTCATATATTAGGCTTCAGTCTCGTTGGTAGTCAAGGCTTGCTAGCATTTGCAGGCTCCGACAATGAGAGAGTCCGTTTTTCTGAGCCTCTCTCCTAGTCTCTCCTTCCTGAATTAGCAGCCTGATGATCCAGCTATGAGGCTGCCGCTGCCTCTGCCTGGGGAGTAAGAGGCTCAAAGAGCTGGCAAATCCCCACTCTATCCCCGCTCAATGCAGGGCTCTGGGCAAGGCTCTGGCAGTCAGAGCCGCCAGCATAATCAGGCAGGGCTGGGAGCCAATTGCTCTCAAGGTGTCTTTCTATGAGCTTCCAGGCCTGTTCAGCACGCCTAGCACTCTGTGGGACCACTGTCCCCAGGCTTTCCGCTCTTTGTAATCTGTTTTGGCTGGGAAAGAGATGCCCTAGTTGCTGCCTGCAGTACAGGAGGTCTTAACATCTGCCAAGTCCCTCTTGTTAGCATATATCCCTGAGTATGAAAGCTCTGCCAATCAGAAGTTGCCCCCACCCCTTTAGCAAGAGGCACTAAAAAATATCACGCCTCTTGTCTTAGATCGCTGAACTGAGAGAGATCTTGTCAGTTAGAGCCACGTAGGTCAGTTGGGAGGTGAGCAGACTGTGGGTTAAGCTAATTTCAGCGATTGGATCCGCGGATCTGCTCCAGAAAGGACTGCAAGCTGCCTGCACACCCCTCCCCCGATGCTTGATTGTTAGCTTGAATGGCTGGGAGAGGCGCCCTGCCCATCTAGAGAAGCTCGGGCGTAGGGAAGTTCGCTTTGGTGCACTCCCCGCGCACCGCTGGCAGCTGCTGCTCATGGCATGCAGGCGGTTGCTCGTGGCGTGGGCTGACTCACCACAGGCACACTCTTTCCTCGGCTTGAACAAACGTCCGTGCCGCAGCCTAGCCTCCTCCACACCCCTAGCTCCCCCGACTCTCAGTTCCAAGTGAAAGCAGCCTTTGCTCAGGTTAGTGAGGAAGGCAGAGTGTTTTTTTGTCCGACTTATTTCCTTCAGGGTTGATTATATATTTAGTCAATTTTTCGCTCGATCCTACCTTCGCCTTCAGTGTGTGGAACTCCCAGACGCTCCAAGGATAGATTTTTCTGTCTCTGGTTGATGAACTTGTTGAAGTTTTGGAGAGATTTGTCGGTCGCGCTCCTCACGGCGCCATTTCTCTGACGTCACTCCGCCAATCTTCTAGTACTTTTAAGAGTTTTGTATTACACACTTAACTCTTTAATAATCTACCTCATTTATTGTTATATGCTGTAACATAAGGATTGTGGTAGACAGAATATCCCCCCAAGGATTTTCATTCTCTAATTCTTGGAACATGTATATTACAATGACTAAAAGAGTCTCTGTAGGTATAAAGTCGCTAATCAGTGACCTTAAAATAGGGAGGTCACCTCAGATTATTGGAGCAGTGAGTCCCGTCTGAACAGATGGCTACTTAAGGGCAGAGAACTTTCTCTGGCTAGAGATAGAATAACTGTGGCAGAAGGTCAGAGAGATTCCAAGTGTGAGAAGGATTCAGTTTGCCATTACCAATTTAAAGTTGAAGGGGCAATATGAGGAGGGTTGCTGGATGCCTTCTTTAAGAACTGAAACACTCCCAACTGACAGCCAGCAAGGCAATGGGGACATTAGTCCTACAGCTGCAAGGAACAGTTTTGCCCACAACTTGAATGAGCTCAAAAGCAAATTCCCCCGCAGAGCCTCCAGATAAATCTGGGCCAGCCAACACCTTGATTTCAGTCTTGTGATACCAGAGCAAAGAAATCAGCTGAGCGCCCTCCGACATCTGACCTGTTGAACTGTGAAATAACAAATTGGTGTTGTTTCAAGCCACTATATTTATGGTAATTTGTTTCAGCAACAACAGAAAAATAATACAGAGATCTTATGTTATTTGTTCTACTTGCAAAGAGATAGCCAATTATTGATACTATTTATTTACTGAAATATTCTTCTCCATTTTATTTGAAATGATACCTTTATCAAAGGTCAAAATTTCTATATATACATGAATATATTTGAGACTTTGTATTCTTTTCTATATATCCATTTCCTGTGCCAGAATGTGTGATGTATTCTGGTACTTAAGAGCATGAACTCTGGAGGCGCGGTGTATGGGTTCAAATCCCAGCTCTGCTACTTCTGCTTACTTGCTATGGTGCTTTCAGTGAGTTACTTTTTGCCTCAGATTCCCTGTCTTGAAAATGGGTCGGTCACTTCTCCCAGGAAGAAATACAAATGGCCAACAGATATATGAAAAGATGCTTATCTTCTTTAGTTATTAGAGAAATGCAAATCAAAACTGCAATGAGATACCACCTCACACTTGTTAGATTAGCTATTATTAACAAGACAGGTAATAGCAAATGTTGGAGAGGCCGTGGAGACAAAGGAACCCTCATTCACTGTTGGTGGGAATGTAAAGTAGTACAACCATTATGGAAGAAAGTATGGTAGTTCCTCAAAAAACTGAAAATAGAACTACCTTATTACCCAGCAATCCCTCTACTGGGTATATATCCCAAAAACTCAGAAACATTGATACATAAAGACACATGCAGCCCCATGTTCATTGCAGCATTGTTCACAGTGGCCAGGACATGGAAACAACCAAAAAGCCCATCAATAGATGACTGGATAAAGAAGATGTGGCACATATACACTATGGAATACTACTCAGCCATAAGAAATGGTGACATCGGATCATTTACAGCAAAATGGTGGAATCTTGATAACATTATACGAAGTGAAATAAGTAAATCAGAAAAAATCAGGAACTGCATTATTTCATACATAGGTGGGACATAAAATTGAGACTAAGAGACATTGATAAGAGTGTGGTGGTTACGGGGGGAGGGGGGAGAAGGAGAGGGAAAGGGAGAGGGGGAGGAGCACAAAGAAAACTAGATAAAAGGTGACAGAGGACAATCTGACTTTGGGTGATGGGTATGCAACATAATTGAATGACAAGATAACCTGGACATGTTTTCTTTGAATATATGTATCCTGATTTATTGATGTCACCCCATTAAAAAAATAAAATTATAAAAAAAAAGAAAGAAAATGGGTCGGTAATAGTACCCCCTCATAAAATTGTTGTGAAGATTGTCAGTTACTGCAAGTTAATACCATAGGAGTCCTAGTACATAGTAATTATTATCTGTATGGAAAAGGCTCTCCTCTGTCATCTTTTTTTACAATTGGTTTAATTATTCTTAAGTCAGAATAGTCTTGCTGACTTCCATTTATTTTTGGAAATCTCATTGATCATGTGGTTGGAATTGCATTGGCTTTCTGAATTGGTCTGGGAAGATGTAAAGTCTTTGCCATACTGAGTCTTCCCACTCAGGGACATGGCACCTCTTTGCATTTTCTTATTCAATTTATTTTCAGGTATATTATGATACTTTTTTGTCCTTTTGTGGATTTTCTCTGTATACTCTCTAAACAGTTATTGCTGATATTTAGGAAAGTTCTCCTATCTTTTATTTATATACATCCAGCAAACCAGAACTATTACTGATATTAATTCTAATGGTTTTTCAGTTGATTTCTTAAATTTTTCTAAGTAGACAATTATATCATTCCTAAATAAAGGTAATTTTTGTGCCTTCCTTACCATTTTCCATTCCTGTTTGTTGGTGCCATTGCACAGATGAGGCCTCTAGCTCAACACTGTGGAGTAACGATGCTAGAATGTCTCTCTCTTCACCTGTCTTTAATAGGGATGCTTCTTATATTTTACTCAAGCATTTGGGTTTCTGATAGCTGCTGTTTGTTGGATTTTGACACATCATCATTATAATTAGTTATAATTTTATATATATCATATATATTATAATTTTATCATAACCACTAGACTCAGACTCCTTTGAGGGCAGAAGCTATATTAAAGTAGGAAAACACACACACACACACACACACACACACACGAGTGTTGTGTGTATGACATATAAATCTGTCCCATAGTCAGCTTTCACCACCGAGAAGCTAGAGTCTATCTGTGTTGTAGGGAATTTCTCATAGTTAAAGACACACAGAAAGCCCTGGAGGCCTCCTGCACGTGTGAGAGAGAAGCATCACTGCCTTCCCACTTGTCCTTCTATTAGCCACAAAGTGACTTCCTGGGCCACTTACATTACACAGTCGAGAGCTCTCTCAGACACTGTGCATGATCCTCATCTCCGAGGTATGGAATGCCCCTGTTTGGGGGGTAAGAGGGTACTTCTTCCCTTTCTGCACATTCCTCCTCCCCTACGCTCCTTCTGGAGCTCCTTCTATGATATCACCCTGTGGTCTGACCTTCAGATTCCTGGCCTACTGACTACTGTTTTTCCTTGGGTCACCTGTTCGTAGTGTTTCCCTTTCCACCAACTGCATACTGTTTGTCTTACCCACCCCTGCACAGCCACACCACCTCAACAGACAGCTGAGAAATGCATTTCCCTTCAGAAAGAGTAGTAGGCATTTCTTTATCTATTTATATCTTACTATTTTCTGTCTATTATATTCATATTCTTGATTTCTGATAACAGTAAGCTGTTCTTTTGAGGACAGTAATGTGAGTTGATTCCCCAGTTGTTTACATTGAGCTTACTCTGGGTACCCACTGGGCACAGCATCCCCGCAGTGCCC
Source organism: Saccopteryx leptura (assembly GCF_036850995.1). Taxonomy (NCBI): domain Eukaryota; kingdom Metazoa; phylum Chordata; class Mammalia; order Chiroptera; family Emballonuridae; genus Saccopteryx; species Saccopteryx leptura. The sequence continues at coordinate 165,784,057 of NC_089507.1, forward strand.
TGCATGGAGTGGGCGTGCCTTCACCTGCTTGGTCCGGGAGTGTATAAATAATCCATTCCATAAGTCTTTGGACTCTGAGTTGGCTGACAGTTAGCTTTATAATCTTGAAGTAGTGTCTACTTAGTTTTTATTCATCTTTAACACTGCCAAAGTGCTGCTTATGCATACACTGGCCATTTTAGTGAAGTTTGCCAAAAATGTATCACAGCACATGTGAAAATTATGTTGGTTAATTTTTTTTAAGTTTCAACCGAGTTATAGCAACATGTAGGAAGTACAGGACCCAAATAATGAGTTGAAATCCTACCTTCTAAGAAATCCTAGCTGTGATATTGATGCAACTCTATTAGAGCATATATTGAAAATGACAGAACACAAAAGTTTTAGACCCTCTTAACCATCAACAAATCTCAACGAAGATATGCCTCACTGAAGGAAGAAGCAAGTTATTTTTAATAGAAGAAGGCTCTTACCCGTTGAGCAAAAATTTTATTGTGCCTACTGTGTGCCAGCTGCCAGCAGCCCCGGAGTGTCAGCTGAGTGAGGGAGCCTTTCCCTGGAGGAGCTCCTAGCCTCATTCACTCTATTGGTTTATTGGCCCAGCACAATCCCATTGTTTTCCTTTTCAGACCCCACCTCACAATCTCTTTTATTGACTCTGTTCTTTGGCATTCCCCTCTACCATAAATAACCTCCTCTGTTGTCTGGTCTCTCTCCTGTTTCTTCGAGCCATACATTCTCTCTCTCCCTCAGGGATAGCATCTGTCCCCATGGGCTTCAGCTCTCACTGTGATGATCCCCAGATTTCTAGCCTGAGGGTGTAACTCTCTCAAACTCAAGCTCTGTGTCTGCATCTGTGTGGTGACACAGGGATGGCAATCTGGTACGCCAGACTCTAGAGTCTAAAACCTGTGTCTTTAGAAGAAATCCTTACTGTCACATCTAGATTTATTATTGATTGAGCAGTTGGGCTTCAGTGTCAACAGCTTGGAGAGGGAAGAGAAATTAGTCATTAATAATAGGCAATAGAAATAGAGTTTCTCTTAATACCAGCCCAAATCAAACAGGGATGTGATTTCAGTGAGTAGAGAAGGGTCTGCTGCCCCCTCCCAAACTGTTGTGTGTGCCTTACCTATTTGCTGAAAACTGAGATTACGCAGGTTGGGGGTGAGATTTCAGGTGTCAGGGGCCAGAACTTTATTTTTCATTTAGAGACTTACTAGTGCAAGTTATTCCTTAAAATGTTCACCCATCAGAGTCCTTACCAAATGAAAGTTCTGCTAGGCGAAAGGGGCAAAATATGTGAATATATTGGGCACCAGAGTAGGGTGAGGAGGAGGGCCAGATTCTGTGTGTGGCGGGGGGAGACAGAGGAAGGAGAGGCCAGGAGAAAAGCACCCCAGGAAAGCTTTACCCAGCACTGGCCTGGGGGTCAGACAGCCCAGTCAAACCTGTCCTGAGCTGTAGGGCGGTGCTCACTCTTCTACTGCGTCAGTGTGCTGAACCGACAGAGGAGAAGCCGTTCCACTTTAACAAAACTGGACAGTAAGGAAGGCTTTCTCCTCCCATCCCAGCAAAGCAGGAAAAGGGGGTCTCGCTTTGGGGTGTTGTAGAATGTGTGCTGTTCCCTTCAGCTCGGGTAACCCCAGGAACATGGCTCACCGACAGCCACATGTAGTCAGGTGGTTTCAGAGTTCTCTCTGCCCTTGTGGTTATGAATAATATAGACTTTTAGTGCTTAACTACCAACAGAGGATTTTCCAGGTGGGGAGGCAGAGTTATGAAAAATAAAATGCTGAAATACAAGTCACTGGGGTAATAAGTTCTCTTGGACGTGGGTAGACAGTTCCTGACTTAGATCCAAGGGCTTACCATATGCACTGAACAGTTCAGCATACGGGGAGGGCCCTGGGGCACAGGCCATGAACAAGGCCTAGATGTTTTTGATGTGAATTGTTTACCAGCTAAAAACAAAATAAAAAATAAAATGTGGCCCTGCCACCAACTTTGAGTTTATGAAATGGAGTTACGCCCCTAGGAATAGTGTCCCAGGCCTGGGAGGCACTGCAGATAGCCAGCGCTCTGCCTGGGTAGGTTCCACAGTGGCTTCACAGCGGGTGTTTTGTTCTTCATGATTCTTCAAGTTAAGTGTATCCTTGGTATGTGATATCGCACACTAATCCTAGTCCTGTTTCCACTTTGTCTAACTCAATGTCTGAAATATAAAATAGATGTCTCTAAAATTAATTACCTCCCTACCTACTACTGCTAATTGTTAGTCTATGTGAGACTCCTCTCAACAGACTTTTTTTTTTTTTGCGTGAGAGTAGGAATATTTTCAAAACGTTTCCTTAATATAATAAATCATAGAGGTATAAGGGAAAGAAATACAGGATTTTGGAGTTTGGGAGGGTTAGTTGGTTTTTTTCTGTTGTTTAGTTGGTGGGGGGGTTGTTTGTCTTTTATTTGGGGGGGTTACTTTCTAGTACATCAAGGTGGGACCAAAGTTTTCGTCAATCCTATAGCCTAGAGTGACTCAGAATATATTATTTTCTTCCCCCACCCTGCTGCTCCGAAGTTGTGACCACCCTCTGTAATTCACTGGGTTTCTACATTTGGTTTCTGGACATTTTCCCAAGCTTGTTCAACCATTAGCCTTCTGGACTTATGGGTTTAAGTACTGTCAGATCAGATTTAAATCATGTGTTAAGGCTCGGTGGGTCCATCATTGTCCTTAATTTAAGAAGCATTATAGAGGTCATGACATTGCTACAAAGAAGGTGGCACTAATCCCTGCCTTTATAAAAGGGAGCGCTGTGCTGTGCATTACACCGAGGGCACCCGCCCCGCCGCCGGCCGGGGAGCCAGCCCATGTGTTCATTTCCTCCGCGCTCTGCGTGCTTCCAGGGATGGGCAGTGTGAAACCAGATGTAAGCGATTTTTCAAATACTCCTCTGACTTAGCATTAAATTTCCCTTAGACCAGATGCCAGTGTTTAAATAATATCCTGAAGGATCCAAAGAGAAGGAATTACTCATCGTGTTTCATTCATATAAAATCTGAAGCAAAGGGGAGAAAAGTACAAAGAAACCCAAGTACCTGTACGATGCCCAGTGGATGGGTAACAATCAGAAGAGTATCGCCTTGCATATGAAAGCTCAGACTTGCGGGGCTCTTTTTCTCTAATTACTGACTGAACATCCCATTATGTAGTAGGGCTTTTCAGTAAAAACAAAGGCAAACCATTCCAGTTTCTCTGGCAAAGCAGTTTGGTGATGTTTTCAGGAGATGAGGCAACACTTTCAAGTGGCTCTGTCCTTTACTCACTTACCTTATTGATTTTATACCTTGCTCTCTGCAATTAGTGCCTTGATGGCCTGCATCAAGTAAGACACAGCAACTAGCTAAGCCCCTGGTCTCTGAGCCATGATCTGCTGTGGCACTCCCTATTACCACAAGCTTCACCGCACCAGCCATCGGGTCCTGAGTTCCACCAGGCCAGTCGTTGGCAGACCATCAGCAATATTAGCTGCTATGTACGGAGACCTCTTGGGAGAAAGAAGTGGTGTGGGAAAGGCCCCCACGCAACGTAAACCAGAGGCCAGGACTGGGTTTCCCAGCAGTGGAGTAGGCCCCTGGGGTTAAATAGCATGAACTTGTAGTTGAACCCATTGGAACAGTTTGTGTTTGTATCGTTGTGATTTACCTTCTGCGGCAGCAGAAGACAGGAGCGGTGGGAGCACTCCCAAGACCCCGCAGTATAAGATGTTGGAGTCTAAAGTCTAGGTGAAGTCAGCAAGGGAACTAACACATGAACTTGGAAGTAGGGATGCTTTGCATGACCAGAGTCGTAGAGCAGATATCAGTAGCAAGGTAGTTGGGGAGGTACACGTTGGTTTAGGGGTTGGGACAGATGTCAGGACTGAATGATCGAGTCTAGTCAGCAGGGTGTGGCAGTTTAAATAGTGGCCACTGTTACATTGCCAGCTAATTAGCTTGGCTAGCTCACTGGATGCAAAGTCAAGGCCCTTAGCAGAGCATCTCTGCCCCAATCAAATAACCCATAAGAAATAAATGGTTGAAACTCCTACTGGTTTAAACAAGGGGAATTTTTTGCTTTATGTAACTGAGAAGCAGTATTGGCTTCAAGAGAGGCTTAATCCAATTACTCAGATTATGTGACCAAAGCCAGTTGTTCTGTTTCCACGCTTCCACCATTCCCTTATTGTTGGCGCCATTCCCTGCGGTTTCCACCCTCATGGTTGCAGGATGGCTGCTGGCAGTTCGGGGTCTTATGCTTCAGGCTCCAATCAGCAGAAGAGAGAAAGTTTTTCTCCACTCCTCCTCCTTCTGGAGTCCTGGGCTCCCACCTCATTGGCCGCCAACTCTAATCCTAGCAGGGACCTTGAGCAGCAGGAAGGGAAAAGGCAGTCCATGCATGCGAACTGGGTTAGTGAAGCAAACATCACCTGGGCCCTGAGGACGCTAGACACTGGGTCTCGAGTCAGACAAACCTAGCTGTCTGCAGCTGCTGGGCCTCAGCTGCTAATGTACCGGCCTTCCCTCCTGTCTCAGCCGCCGGAGATGAGGATGACTGAGGGACGCAGGCAGAGTGAGGTGAAAAAGTCTACAGTAAGGAGTGCAGGTCATTAAAATTGAGGTGGTATTAGGGGCTGTGCGCCCCCAAATTCATGTGTTGAAGCCCCTAAACCCAATGCAATGATATTGGAGATGGGCTTTTGGAGGTCATGAGATCATGGGTGGGTGGAGCCCTTGTGATGGGATTAGTGCCCTTATGAGAAGAGAGCTTGTGTCTCTTCATCACGAGAGGACACAGCAGAACAGTGGCTGTCTGCAAGTCAGGAAGGGAGGTCTCACCAGCACCGGACCGCGCAGCAGCCACCCTGCTCTTGGACTTCCAGCCTCCAGAACTGTGAGAAATAAATGTCTATTTCTTCAGCTGCCCAATCAGTGTATTTTGCTGTAGCAGCCTGAGCTAAGACAGGTGGGAACCGAGAAGCCAAAGGTGTCAAGATAGGTATCCATGAGGACATTGAGCCCTGACTGACAGCAAGGTCGAGAGGAAGACTGCACTAGCCGCCTTGACATTATCTTGGACTCTCCCCTCTCCATCAGTCACGTTCTATAACCATATCATCACCAAGTTGTGTTATTTCTACCTCCAAAATGTCACTTCTGTTTTATCCATCTCCATCGTCCCCACTGTCTACTTTGTTTGAATGCTAATCACCTCATGTTTGGGTGAAATGGTCTCTTTCTAGCCAGTCTATCTGCCTCTCACTCTGAGTAATCTTCCTTGAATACCACTGTCATCATGTTCCCTCTGCTGAAATAGACGACTGGTTCCCACTCCCTGCCGGCCTCCTCCAGGTCCCGGGAGCCTGGATTAAGCAACCGTCTGAGGTTATTTCTAAGCACCCCCCGCATTGCCAGTCAGGCCGTCCGCTGAGTGGGCTCTCAGCATCCGTGCCAGCCGTGCTCAGTTTCACCTTGGCTGGTGCTTTTCTTCCTAAGCCTGGAAGTTCTGCTCATCCAACTGCTCTTCTCCTTTGGAAGCTCAACTCAAATCTACCATCTCCCTGAAACCTTCCCAAGCAGTTTCATGCCAGAAAGACCATTTTCTTCCCCCACACTTCTGTTATACTCAGCTCCCCCATAGCTGGATGTGTGGTGTTTGTGAGCTAATTGTAAACTCTTTGACGACAGGGTGGAATGCGTCCCCTGTGTTCCCCACAGGCCCAGACCAGTGCGGCGAGGAGGTAAAGAGGGCAACGCGGGTGCACAGCGCACCAGTGCAAAGTGCGCATCAGTCCTGTGTGTGCGGCGGGTAGGCGTGCCTGAGGCTGCTTCACCTGTCCAAGCCATTTCCCACCTACCGGCCCACCAATGGGCTCCGCCATCCCACTGGCTTAGAATAGTTTAAATTGAGAAATAAAAGTTGTTCCAGGAATACTGAGATGGTATTTGAAAGGCCTACATCCCAAAGAATAGCCACCTTGTACCTATTCCTTAGACAGTCACACTGGCCACCCCACTTTCTGCCAGACTTCTTACATTTACCACATGTGACCCAGAGACACAGTTGAGCTATATATACCATGGGTAGATGAAATTTAAAATTTCTTCTCAAAGTTCCCATTCTATCAAACAATTATTTTGCCTTACGGGGTATTTAAAGTATAGATTAACTTAATTTCACAATACAGCAACCCTTGTATTTCCAGGATCACTGGACATGACAAAGATCACATAAGCCACTTTTAATACAAGGAGTTGGGCTCACCTGAGTACATAAAATCTTTCTAAGGCCAAGAGGAAGCAAGATTAATTCTTTCAAAGCTGGAAGAAAATCTTAGCATAATGCAAGATGAAATAGTATTCTTATCCCAAAACTCTTAGACTATCTGCTGCCAACATCAGTTTTAAATACATGTGCATGATAAAGAGAGAGAGAGAAGTTGCTGTGGAGTCCTAAGTTACCCGCAGGAGCTACACAGAAAGATCCTTGTGACAGCAGCCTCCAGTGGTTGGAAATCAGGAACAACGAACCCTCCAGAAGGCTATCTGAACAAGAAAAGACACCCTTTTTGTTTGTTTTCACTGAGAAATTTTCACCACAATATCTTTGGCCTTGCAGGCCAAGAAATAGGAAGAATGACATTAGTCCTACTATTGGCACACAATGTTCCCATTCTAAGCAGTGAATTCTCTGTCACTGAAGTAAAGCCCTCGGCTACCTCTCTCCTTTGCCTGTTTACTCTCTACCAGGAGTTCTCTGCAGACGTCATCAGAATAGGTTTCCAGATTTCAATACATTTTTAATATTAAAGAAACATCTTCAAATGAAAGAACAAAGTTTTTCTGCTCTTTATTTGACCTTTGTTGGTGTGATATGTTTTAGGAAAGCTCTGGGCATCGGCTTTATAAAGAATGCACCGGGGCCTGCCTGGAAGAGTACACAGGGAAAATAATAACGAAGGGAGGGTGAGGAGAGGAGGCCCCTGCCCTTCCCGCCGAGCTGACTGAGGTCGTCCTGACGTTGTCTACATCAAGAACAACGTCCTTCAGTTTTTTAAAGATACTTGAACCATTTCTGACAGACGCTACTTTCACATACGTCCAAGTGTATCACCAGTCTATCTCAGTGGTGGGACTCAAACAATTTAACAACTGCTTCTCTGCCCTAATGACCGTTCTAAGTATAAGAAGAAACGATATACCGAAAGGTAGTTTATTATTTCATGCAATTAATACTTAAGAACAATAAAAAGAGGTACACAAAACTAGATTATGTAATGAGTTTTAAATTTTTAATGAAAAAATATTAAATAATACCTGACCCAAAAACAATAAAACTGTTATTTAAGATATTTCCATGTTGCTTCTTGATTGGTGTCCTCTCTTGCAATTTTTCTCACCTATGGACAGAATGAACATTACTACGGGCACTTAGAATACGCTGTTGCACAGATGAATGTTAAAAAAGAGTAAGGAATGTAAATTTGTGATTCCACATTGGGCGGCTGCCCAGGCGCCCACCTTAGAGAGAACCCTGATTACAAGTGCCACTTTAACAACCGGTTTGCCAAACTCAACAGAAACTTAGGTATCAGTTCTGCCGAACCGGTGCGAACTGGCTGAATCCTGCTACTGGTCTGATTTGTAAACATAGGAACGCCAGTCTCTTTTAAGAAAGACTGAAAGCGAACAGCTCCCTGGCCCATCTCTCCATTGGATCCAACTCAGGTGGAGCTCTGGTTAGGTGAGCCAGAAGTACGTGGTCAGGATGCTTCGTGCAAACTCCAGATTGCTTAGGAAGGTGGAAAAATACCTTTATGCTGGCAAAAACAATCCATGCAGTGTTTTCAAACTTCATGTAAATAATGATGTGATATTACTTTTTAAATAGCATTGATCTCCAGTCAAAGGTAGAACTTCCCCGCAGGGACCCACAGTCCCATAGCTGAAAGCAGTACGTAACCCAATAATAAGAGCATGTGACAATGAAGTGAAAGCGAGGCCTCTGGGTAAGGAGGACCTAGCCGTGGTCCTAGCTCAGCTGCTAAGGAGCTGTGTGGCTGTGGGTGAGACAGGGACCTCACCAGGCTGGATTTTCATATATAAATAGCCATAGAAGTATCCCTCAGAATCAGTGGGGAGATTTAATGAAATACAACACACGGAAGGATGTAGCAGGGTGCCGAGTACATAGAAAACACTCAGTAGATGTCAGCTGTTGATGGTGCTGAGCATGATCAGAATAGTCGTAGCTGTTAGATGCACAGGGTCCAAGGCATCTTAGAGGTGGTGTGGTCACCTTGAGTGGAGCACTGAGGAAGGTGACCCAGAGAAGGGCATAGAAGGGGCACAGCATGAAACATAAAATGGCATGGAATTTTGGGGGAAATGCAAGTTATTACAGGAACACAAGGGGTCCTAGAAAATTAGGCTAAGATCAGATAAGTAGGTTCTTAGGTGATCTGCACCTAAGAGATTGTCTTTATATATAGGTAAAAACAAACAAACAAACAAACAAACAAAGAACACTGAAGTGTTTTTACAATGAAGGTGTGTGTGTTGGGGGAGCAAGATGGTCAGGTCTGCATTCTAGAGCAATGGGCAACCTTTCTAGAATCTAGAATCAAGTGAAGACAAGCTAGAAGCCCCTAGCTTTTTTTTTTTTTTTTTGTAATACAAGTCAGCTGTATTAGTCTCCAATCAGAAATCCTGAGCTGTCCCGTTTCCAGCAGGACCTGGAAAGTCCTAACCACACAGTGCCCACCTGACCCTCTCATCCCCTGCCCACCACACAACCTCCATCCGCACCTGCCCCCTTGATAGTTCCTCAGCATCTTACTTACCCAGGTTCACCTATATGTTTCCAAGTTCCTCCTCAGTTGCCCATTTCTCCTCCCTCTGATGTACCTATAAAGTTTCTACTCATTCTGCAACAACCAAATAGAATTTTATCATCTCTTAAAGACTTCCATTATCCCACTTAGAAGTTACCTATCCTATTCTCTTCCTTGACCTACTATACTCCAATTGTATATTTATGTCACTCCTTTTTACCTGTCTCATGTAAAAACTGTAAGCTTCTTGAGGACAGAAAGCATTTCAAACTCACTTTGCTGGTCCACACAGAGCTACACGGAGTCTTCACCCCTCGACGTTGGTTGGCTCCAGATCCTGACCGCTGACATGCAGAAAGCCTAAATGAAGGCTTTTGATAACTTCGCATTCCCTAACTTTTAATTGAATGAAAATTCCTTTTATCTCCGCTGTGTAAAGTTGAACAACTCATGAATTTAGTCAGTGACTGTTTACAATGGTGTTTTGAAATGCTCTGCTCTGAGGTTGTGGGGTCTCTGTTCCCATTAGTTGGGAGGTTAGGGGATTCACGCACAAAGTCCTCATTAGTGTTAATTGGAACTGTTGAAGTAAATCCCGGGCGCACTAGCCGGACAATGACTGCTTTTGTATTCCTGTTCTGTGTTGTGTATAGAATGCCATATCTGGCAAGAAATGCCGTCTCAAACATAAGGAGATAATTGGTACTTTGAGGGAGAGATTTAACTTCTTTATAATTGTCAAGTTTGAATACGCAGAAAAGAAAGAGCAGTCACAGCCTGCCTCTTTTGAAAGATGTTCTCAAACCAGGTCAGAAAGCTGTCACTAAATCAGGTATTTTGAATGTACCTATAAACTGAAGATTAAATGTAGATGCAACATATCAACACACTAATTCCACCTTAAACTCTATATTTGTTGCATCGCTGCTCACCAAAATCTCGTGACTGATGTGCTCTATAGATGGGTCTGTTCCATGCGTGGTGACATGCAAGGCATGTGATGGAGATGGTCTTACTGTCGCTGGCCTCTCTGTGGCACCTGGCAGCAGCTGCACCCCTCCCCCACTGGAACACAGGCCCTGCTCACCACGCTCCTGACTTTCACCCCACCTCTGCCTCTCTCAGGCTATTCCTGACCTTCCTAGGTCCTAAATGTGGGAGCCCCTTGTGGCTCTTTGCTCCCGGAAATTCCTGTTCTCTCTTTCCTCCTTCAGAGAGCTCCTCCATTCCCAGGGCGTTACCTCCCTGGTCAGGGCTCCAGGCCTAGCTTTGTGCTTAAGCTCCAGGCCTCTGCTTCCTCATGAATGTCTCCCTCCTACCGCAAACTGAGTAAGTGCAAACCGAAATCGTGTCTTTTCCCCACCCACACAGACCAATGCCCTCTACCCATCACCGTTTCTACAGTGACGTCACTTTCCTTCTAGGTGTGTAGCTGAAGGCAAACGTTCTCATTTAACTCACCCCTCACTTTTATTTTCTACAAGCCAGTTGTAAGATTAGAACAAGAGGCTCCTGACTCTCCTAGATCACTCCACTCCTGCTGCCGTGACTCTCCTCTCCTGGGTTTCTTTATAATATTTCCAGATTACCCCTGCCCTGTGTCCACCTCCTGGTAACAGGTGGTCATGGTGCAGTTGTAGATGTCAGGTTTCAGTCCTGATTCTAGCAATTATTCCCCATGAGCTGTTTCCTCATCTATGAAACAGGCATGGTACTATCTATCTCCCAAGTTTTACCTAAGCACTAAATAGAATCTTAACAGTATGTGGAAAACTACCTATGAATTCCTTAATACAGTGCCTGGCATAGAACAGGTGTCCAAGTGTTGGTTTCTCTGCTTCCTCTGTTGTCTACCCCATTATATTGAAACCTGTTGGCAGGACTTTTACTGCCCTCCATAATTTCAAGTTCCTCCCTACCTATTCAGCCATGGATTTGTTTAGCCATTAGCTCATTAAGACAGTATTTACTGAGCATTCACTATGTGCCACATGTCCCAACCTCACTTCACTGTTCAAAGAAGAAATATAAAATGACTCCAAACGCCCTACCAGCCTTCCTGAATAACAATCTCATGCCGTAAGTCGTCTTGGGTCTTTCTTAGCAAAGTCTGTTCAAAGTCTCCGGAGTCTTTTATCCCCACTTGGTTGGAGTTTTGGTACTCTGTTGACAGACATACCTTTCAGGAGGTTTACAAAGGGCTGCTCCACTCTCTTTCTGAAAGGAAGGCCAGGCTCTGTCAACAAGGGGGGAAATCACGGTGGCTGTCCCTCTCCCGGTGCTTTCTCCAAACCCCTTCGAAGATGGACCTTAGAGAGTGAGAGGGACAAGTTGCTTGCTGCTGGCTCATATAAACTTGGCATCCCAGCATTCATGTTCTCTCACGTGAACCTCCACACTCCCCTCTGGCCACCCTCAGCCCGGCCCTAGAACTGCTGCACGGATTGTACCTGTTTAGACAGACACCAGTCTTTATTTGACGGAAGGGAGTGTTCACAGCATGTACCAACCTAAGTGAAGAAAAATATTAGGAATGATGTTATTAGGAAGAAAAACAGTAGAAATAGTAACCAAAAGTATATATTCTAGTGAGGAAGGAACTGGGATTTAATATCAAGAAAGAAAGAGAAGCGTGAGTTGCTTAATATCACAACCCAATCAATACAGTCAGATGGTGAGTAAAGGAGGGGAGTGGAGAGGGGAGGCGGAGCAGGGATGGACCAGCTCCCCTCCTTCAGGGTCAGCCTCTAAGATCACTTCTGATCTCTCAGCCCCATGGGCCGCGGTGTTGGCTTCCGACATTCTCAGCTTTGAAGCAGCCTGCTCATTAATATCCACCATGATGACAGTGTCTGCTCTTTGTACGTAGGGAAGATTTGTGACTGGTTTACCCTAGACACCGAAGATCCTGTCGTTTGAACAGAAAGACCGACTTAACACCACACCAGTGTTCTCTGAGGTTCGGATTCATTCATTCACTCAGCAAACACTTACTGAGCTGTGACCGTGTGCCAGGCACCCTGCTGAAGGCCCCTGGGCTGCGGCAGTCGGCAGAGCAGGCTAGCCTGGTGCAGGACTCAGCCTCCTTCTGCAGGGGCGGGGAGCAGTGTCTTAGGCCATCAGGTCTCTGTCAGGACCACTCAGCTCTGCTGCTGGCCTGCCAAAACCGCCACAGAGAAGACATAAACAAACGAGCGTGGCTGTGCTCCAATAAAACATCGTTTACAAAAACAGGCAGTGGGCCAAATTTGATCTGCAGGCCTAGATTCACTGACCACTGGTCTAATGGATACAAGCCGTAAATGCAAGCTAGATTTTTCATCGTCCATGTTTCTCAATGAGGATCATTGAAAATCCAATCCCAACTAAGAAATCTAAGGACAGGGCTGACTGGCTACAGCTTCATTGACAGTGGGCCTGGCCTCTCCAGTTCCTAGCCCTGCCTCCTTGGGCTTGGCTCCACCTCAACCCTGCGCTCACTCTGTGCAGGCAAAATGGCGGCCACAACTTGGGAGTGACCACCCCCAGGCGGGGCCCAGTGGTGAGCGTTCAGGTCCCAGCACTTGCCGTGACTCTGGTTGCCTAGCCTTGGGCCGCAGACCCAGGCCCCACAGTACCTCCGTGGGGAATGTGACATGATGATGGGCTCGACCTCCTCACATCCTTCAGCCCTGGGGCCTCGGGTGGGACGGAGAGTGGGGCAGGGGGAGGGTCCAGTTACAGAAGACTCTTGAATGAGTGCTGGGGGACAAAGCTCACAGTTCCCCACTACGCGATGTATGAATCCTGATTGAGCACTCTGAAGGCCCCGTTTGTTTTTAGGAGCTCTAAATAGGGTTTCGGCTTCTCCATCTCCATTATGAAGTAAAGTTTGTATGCCAAATGCTGTCCAAAATTTAGTATATGTTCACACATGCTTATTTCATGTCACAACCTTAATCTTCTTATTAGATATTTAAGTCTTTGAGTCATGGGGAGTTGCAGTTTATTTGTAATCTTCTGTCCTGTGACTGTCCAACCAACTCCCATCTTTTCTTTGGCGGGGGGAGTCCTTCTGAACAGACTTAGCGGACCCACCTCTGGAGTCTTTTAAAGCACCTGAATCTGGGTCTAGAGCCTCTAAACTTGATTAAAATGCTAAGTTCAGGTCCTTCTCTTCATCCACAGGCCACCGTTTTCTCCACAGCACGAGAAAACTGTTCCTCCTTCCTGAAAACCTCGCTCTGCCCAGCAGCTAGGTCAGACTCCCCTCCGCTGCGGAGGTGAGCCCCTGCCTCCCGCGGGCAACCCCTTCCTGGTAGCCCAGGCCCCTGCAGTGGCTGGAGACGGGTCCTAGGAGCCGCAGCTCAACTTGGAGGGACACCACTGGAATAAAGAGCCATAGATAAAGCTCTAGTGGAGAAAGAGGGGGAAATTAATATGTAAAGGTTAAGAAAATTATGGTTACTTTTTACATTTTCAGTTTCTACTTTAGAATTAAATTACACAAGCTGGCGGCAGAGCACCTTTCTTAAAATGGATCTCCCTTGGCAGTTGCTGTGGCAACACATAATACCTAACCCCATGAAAAGCGAAATGGCTTAGAAGGCAGTGCATTCTTTCCCAGCCGCACAGAGCACTTTCTGCACCAGCTTTTACTACTGTTTCTTTCATTCATATTCAACCACAGTGGAATTCAGTATAAACCTGTAAGTTCTATATACTCTGAAGAGCCTATGCAAAACGTCTTTGTTTACAATAGCCCATCACTCAGAAATATCCTTCACATTTCTATATGTATGACCTCTGATCCCCCTTATGCCCCCCCATGCCCACCCCTTACCTGCCTCTCACTACCCTTAACAAGACCAATGTCTTTTTGATACTCTCTTCTTATCCCTAACCCCTACTTCAGTGCCCACCTGTATTCACCCTCCTTCAGGGTATCTACTATGTTCCAAAGTTACTTGTTCTGTCCCCTCATCTCCTCCCCCAACACTCCACCCATCAGTCAAACTCAGTTTGCTTTGTGGCCTTCTACTCAGCAGGGTGTCAGGAGAACAGGCTCTGAATAAGCTGTCACACACTACCTGGGAGCACCGGGTGACCTCCCTTCACCCTCCCCCATATTCCTAATGGTAGGAATCCAGGCTGGATAGACAGAGTCGTGAGCTGAGCTCCTCCCCTTAATCATTCAGTGTGGAACCATGGGTCCCCACCCATGAGCCAGAGCTGTTGGCAAGGGTCTAAGAAAGTCCTTACACACCAGCCATTGTCAGTAGCCCGGATGTGTGATATGGCTCAAAAACAGCTACTACTGTTTTTGAGATGCATGTAATTTGTTTCACTTATAAGACACAAATTCATTTAAAATTGATTCTGGATTCATAGAAGCTTTGTGTCGTTATGCCCAGTCTTAATCAGTGGATCCTAAAAAATACAAAAAAAGGTTTAAATGGAGTCCTCAGATTAATCATAGATATATGCAAATAATTTGCTATAAGGATGTATAGTATTGCCAATCATTAGAAAGCCAAAAGTCTAATGATACAGGATTGACTAAATTAAATATATAATTCATAGCACCTATGATATATAATACAATATATGTGTATAACCTCCACTATATGATGTAATAACAATGAATATTTACTGAACATTTACTAAGTGCCCCTCTGATAAATACTCTACATGAGTTAAATCATCTGAGCCTCACAACAGCCCTATGAAGTTAAATTCCCATTTCCCTGATAAGGACTCCCAGGCAGAAGGGTTACCCTTCCCGAGCCACCATTCAGGGCACAGCCCAGACCCGCTCCCGACTCTCCTGCTCTGGAGCCTGGCTCTTACCCCTCCACCCAACTACAGTGAGTTCAAAGGCAGGTTAACAGTCTCTCCTTTGATACAAGATGAACCTTGAGGTCCTGTTACAAGGCACCCCTCTGCTCTAAACACTCAACAATGATTGGTAAAATATAAAAAGAGAAAAGTGAAGGAAGTTCTTGGTATCAAACGCAAGATGAACATCTGCGTGGAAGCAGAAAAGGCCCCAGAGTGGTGAGGGAGGCTTGCTCGAGGACGGGGTCCTGAACCCAGCAGCAGGGAGAGGCAGGTGGGGGAGGGGCCCAGGGGACACCAGGACTGAACTTGTGGATAGGGCTCCTTGCCAAATAAGTGACAAGAGACTGAGTCGCAGCTTGGCACAAAGGCTGCTTTGGGCCCCCATTATTGAAAGGAAACTGATGAAAGCTGTTGCCTTCCACAGCTAGAGGCCAGAGCTTATCCCAAGTTGGAAGGCAGTTGCCCCAAACACAGCCCCACCACCAGGGCCTGACAGGTTCCCCCAGGGAGCCACAACATTCCTGCTGCCACCACAGAGCAGGACCCTCCAATAGCCAGAGATCCAGATGGAGGCAGGGCAAAACCCCAGGGGACAAGAAAGAATAATCAAGGAAAAATGAGAAAGGCAGTGTGTGAGAGAAAGCATCAAGTATTTGGTGAAGAACTGAGAGAAAGTATCGTGTCTGCTGCTCCGGAAGTGTGGGGACTCTCTGGGGTGACAGGGGGGTGAGTGGCTATTCGGGGCCAGACTATTCAGGATCCTGTTGACCACATAAAGGGTTTTGATTTTAATTTTAAAGGTTAAGCAAATTCAAGTCAAAAAAACAAAACAAGTCAAAAAGCACACCAATATTGCCAGTCCAGATTCAAGATCTTGAAGGTATTGTGGCCTGGGATGGTCCCAGAGGCAGTGCAGTAAAGTGGGGAGAGCTCTGGAGAAGGTGTCAATGAAATCCGTACTTTAGCCTTGCCTCTGCTTGACCGACCCCAAAAGGCCTGGTGGGACTTTGTAAGGTAAGTTCAGGCATCATCACTTTCCTGAACTGCTTCACTCTTACCTTACTATCCAATAATAAATAACTATGTATTTCATTTTTAAAAATGTAAAAATAACCCATGTACAATACTTACCAGTGACAACTATTTAAGTGGCCTCCCCTTTTCTCTCCTCTTTGAAAGTGAATTCAGTGTCGTGTGCTTTGAACTTGCATTTGAGGCACTATCCCTACATTGTTCACACAAAGCTGCCCACTTCCACCTTACTTGCTGTTTTATTGTACAACAGGAGGTTGACATAGTTTTGACATATCAACATGACTAATTAATGTAGTGGTTTTCAAATAAAAATACCACTAAATATGTTTTAGTTCTCCCTTCATATTTTTAATGAAACTATAAATTTCCAAGGTCTACTTTTTTCAGCATCACTTTTCTATCTCCAGAGACCCTCTTGACTCAAGTCAACTACACATACTGTACACTTTGTAGACTCTCGTGTATGCAAATGAGTATTTGTGAGCTTACCCAGGATATAAGTTTTACTTAATTATAATGCTGAACTCCAGTTGGGGATGGTCTTAGTCTTCATACCTCATTTTTAAAAATTAAAGGAAATATTGTCAGTGTTCTGCCTTCAAGGGAAAGATGTGCAGTCTGTTGCCATGGTGCAAAGGACAAGCTGTCTTTGGTCACATGGGTACCATTTATACATACACTCTTCCACTCAGCTTACAGGGATCTGATTACATACAAGAATGTCCTTGTTTTTCATGGTTTTCTGGTTTTCCTCATTTTTCTGACTAAAGGTAAGAATACGAAGGAAAGTATAAAGAGAAGTAGCCATGGTGGAGAGAGGAGGCTCCTGTCTATTTGGTGTAAGGTGTTGAGGAATGTAGCAGAGCAGATACTTCCACGTGGTGATTCTGAGGGCAGTGGGGGTGGAAGTGTGCCGTGCAGAGCTGGAAGACCCTCTCCAGCAGCACTCGGGTGAGGACAGCCTTTCAATTCTTCTACATTTAATAAACATCACTCACTAGCACAGTCGCACACTATATACTAATGAAAAGTTAATATTCAAATCTAATAATAAAATAGATTTATATGTTAAAAGCTTTTATCTCCCTTAGTAAAAGCAATTGTATGCCCATCACACTGTTTGCTTAGATGAATTCAGATGTGGGAAGGCAGGAAGAAGAGAGAGGGACACATTTAGCAGTTAATAGTTGTGATTAGTCTATAGATAAGTATTATCACTCCCTCATCATTTCCCCTCAAATATGTTCTGAGTTAAGGTGAGGATAGGAAAGTGGTAGCAGGTGTCTAAAGTGATATAAAGGAATATGAGCTAATTCTTTTCTTCCTCTTATTTTGCCATGTGGCAAACTTAGATATATCCTTCACTGGCTGAACTTTAAAATATGTGCTTGTGGAGGATTTGTGAAACTTTTATTTTAGGTCAATATGTGCATTTGTATAGATTTATAAAAATTTGTCTTCTACATAAATCTTTAATACATTAAAATGTTAAACTGTTGGAAAAGTATGGGGAACTTAAACCATATTGGAACCAATTGTTATTATTGTCATTTAAAAAAATAGAGCAAACTCTAGATGAATGTCTGAAAGGAAGTCGTAGTACATCCCACCCCCTACCCCAGCCCCTGTTATGTTTGGGAGAACACTGGTGTCTAACTGTGGGTAAAACTGCTCCAACTGGTTGTCTGGAGTTCCTTTTCCTTTTGGAGTGGAATGAACATTTCAGCATTTGGAAAGATTATTTAAGCCTGACCAGGCGGTGGCGCAGTGGATAGAGCATTGGACTGGGATGCAGAGGACCCAGGTTCGAGACCCCATTGTCACCAGCTTGAGCGCGGGTTCATCTGGTTTGAGCAAAAGCCCACCAGCTTGAACCCAAGGTCGCTGGCTCTAGCAGGGGGTTACTCAGTCTGCTGAAGGCCTGCGGTCAAGGCACATATGAGAAAGCAATCAATGAACAACTAAGGTGTTGCAATGCGCAATGAAAAACTAATGATTGATGCTTCTCATCTCTCTCCGTTCATGTCTGTCTGTCCCTGTCTATCCCTCTCTCTGACTCACTCTCTGTTTCTGTAAAAAAAAAAAAAAAGATTATTTAAGAAGCTGCAGAGTATAGTGAATAAGAACATATGTGCTTGAGAGTCAGACCACTTGAGTTCAAATCATGGCTACTGCTGTGTGCTTACTCACTGGGGTATCATAAGGATTAAACACTTACTAAAACACTTAGAATTGTATCTGGCATATAGAAAATAATAAAGGTCGCTAGGGTAAATCAAATTGGTTAATGTTTTTATGACTTTATTAAAGTAATAAGAGTCTTAGTGATATAATGATTTTTAAATTCAGGATTTGAGTTTAAAGATTCAGAGTAGTAATATTGTTCTGATTGATAGTCTCACTGGTAGGTGAGATGATTTTAGATTTTCCAAGGGCTCATTTTAAGTTCCCTCAGATTCACTGAAATCATAAAAACAAAAAAGAAAAGTGTAATCAGGAAGTAGAAATGCCTAGGTCCTCAGTAAAAGTTAGAAAATATACTGTATTTTTTGCTCCATAAGATGCACTTTTTTCCCCAAATGTGGAGGGAGAAATGCCTGTGCATCTTATGGAGCGAATGTTTTTTTGTTTGTTTTTGGGGTTTTTTGTTGTTGTTGTTGTTGTTGTTGTTGTTTTAGCTGCTGTGGGTTCCTGGACAACTAGAAGAGTATTTGAACATTAAAGTCTCTTCTCATTTGTTAATAACAGTGCTAATGGTTGTTAATACTGCTGTTGAGTTTACATTGTTGAAATATCAATATTATTGTGGTATACTTTTTTTTTTTTTTTTTTGTATTTTTCTGAAGCTAGAAATGGGGAGAGACAGTCAGACAGACTCCCGCATGCGCCCGACCGGGATCCACCCAGCACGCCCACCAGGGGGCGACGCTCTGCCCACCAGGGGGCGATGCTCTGCCCCTCTGGGGCGTCGCTCTGCCACGACCACAGCCACTCTAGCGCCTGGGGCCGAGGCCAAGGAGCCATCCCCAGTGCCCAGGCCATCTTTGCTCCAATGGAGCCTTGGCTGCGGGAGGGGAAGAGAGAGATAGAGAGGAAGGAGAGGGGGAGGTGTGGAGAAGCAGATGGGCACTTCTCCTGTGTGCCCTGGCTGGGAATCAAACCCAGGACTTCTGCACGCCAGGCCGACGCTCTACCACTGAGCCAACCGGCCAGGGCTATTGTGGTATACTTTTTTAACACACCATTTGGTTCAGAATATTTTTTTTTAATTTTCTTCCTTAAAACCCTAGGTGCGTCTTATGGTCAGGTGGGTCTTACAGAGAGAAAAATATGGTAACATACTAAATTTAAAAAGTGGTGGAAGGCAATGGTGATCAAAGAGCAACCTTGCTCAAACAAGGTTTCTGCTGTCTACAACCTCACTTCCAATAGAGGGAAACCATCAAGTATGAAAAGTGAAGTGGGAATAAAAGTCAGAATAACTATGAGCATGAACCAAAGGGCTTACGTGCTGGGCTTGACCTCCAATGTGCTCCAATGTACTCAGGGGAGGTGGCCCCAAGAGCTTACTCTCCCTACTTCAGTATTCCACAAATAGTTGGTTACATTAGAAAATGAGGTTTAATTTTTTTAATGAGAAAGGAACTAGCATAAGGTCCTTGCTAGATGAGAGAAAAATAAGGAATGTAAGAAAAAAATTAATAAATAACATAAATCAAATGGAAAGTTACCCAAGAAATAGAGGGAAGGTTCAGACAAATTACAGCTCTTTATAACAAACAGGTCTTCACAATGTCAATGCATTTACAATTTATATTTCTCTGTCAAAGAAAAAGCTGGGGGAAGATAGAGAAGAGGAAAAAAGAGGAGATATGTGTTTAAAGATGAAAAATGATCTCTCAGATCTAAGGAAAATAGACAAAAATTAAAAGATTACAGAGATTGAAACTACATTAGAAGAAACAAAAATAGAAAAATCATAACTGAAAACATCCAAGGAAATACAGTGATCAGACTAAAGGAAATCCCACAAAATGAATGGAAAATAAAAATTGATATAAAATGATAAGAACATAATGTAAAACAATAGAGAAAACGATAATTATAGAAGACTATCAAAGAGAGCCTATACATGCAAAATTTATGTTCCTGAAAAAGAACACAAATAGAGAAAGACTCATATATATAATATAAACACATAGAACAATAATAATAGACTGCAAATAATTCTTCTAACAGAAGAAACTACTTCAGAGAATTGAATTTGAAGCTACAAAGGGCACACACAATGTCTCAGGAAAATTGATATGGAATAAATAATACCAAAACATATCCCAATAAAGCTACTTAATTAAGACAAAGAAAATCATATCAGCATCCAGCTGCACAGGGGAGTCACAGCCGCAAAGAGAGCAAATTTGTTTTGAAAGCACAGGTGCCTGCGTTTTATGAAAATTGTTGGAATTCCGACTGCAAAGAACATTGGGGAAAGGGAAGTGGAATCAGTGGAATCCTTGCAGAGTTCACATATTCCTATTTCTAACACACTTAGAAATTTAAAAACGTACTTATTTTTTTCTACAACAATAAGTTCCCTCTATATTTCAAAGAATCTTTAACATGGAAAAATATTTTACCCAGCATCAGACTTTACTATAGGTATATGTCATACAGAAGACATTGAAAAAAATGTCGCTATATATCGAAGAAAAGAAAGTGGGATTGAAGCATTTTTATACCCAGCCAAGTTGTCTTTCAAATGTACAGGCAAGTGGGCAGAAATTCTTAACAAACAATGTTACGTGAAATGAGCAGACAGGTGTCTCTTTACAAGAGTACTAGATCAAAATTTCTGAGCCAGTGTTAAGTGATAAAATAATATAGTCCTGGGGTCAGGAACCTATGGCTCACAAGCCAGATGTGGCTCTTTTAATGGCTGCATCTGGCTCGCAGACAAATCTTTAATAAAAAAAATAATGTTAAAAATATAAAACATTCTCATGTTATTACAATCCATTCAATTCCTACCGCTCATGTTCATGGTTGCAGGTGGCTGGAGCCAATCACAGCTGCCCTCCAGGACAACACCAACTTTTTATTGGATAATGCGTAACATACACAGGTTGTTGTATGGCTCTCACAGAATTACATTTTAAAATATGTGGCGTTCAGGGCTCTCAGCCAAAAAGTTTCCTGACCCCTGATACAGTCAATATATTAACTAGCCTGTGAACCCTCAATAAATGTTGTCTTTCAGATCTGATTTATAAAGCATATGTTTCCCTTTGCTTTTGCCTTTCATTTGAGTCAGCTGATAGATGTAACTAACTCATTTAAGAAGAAAAGGAGAGAAAAATCAAATATTGCATCATTAGGAGAGATCTTTTCATTATTTGTTTTTATGTTAGGTATAAATCACAAGATTCTAAGATATCTCAAAAAAACACTTTGCCAAAAAATGAAAAATTATATTTTAGCATGTTCACCATTGGCTTTTAGTAGGTAATGAACTATTAGAACACGTTTCTTCCTTAATTCAGATTAGTAAAAGAAAAGTTGGGAATTAAAGGCTAGTGATTTTAAATTATCCTCAGTAAATCCACAGACTTATCTAACTGAACTTAGTTACACATATGTCATAGTATATTCCCTTATTGCTAGGTATGTCCACTGAATCACTTTTGGGAGATGCTGCAATTCAGTTGTGATAATTCAGTTAAATCATACATGGCACCATGCAACAGATTTTTAAATTCTATCACATCATCGCATCTCAGTTTAGGAGGAAGAGAAATAAAGACAGACAGCTGGAGAAAGACCACCAAGACATACACACATTCATGCTCACACTCAGGCCCCTCTTCATTCTGCTCAGGTGTATACTTCCAAAGATTTTTCTCCCACCTTCCTCACTTGTCTCTATCTTTAGCTTTTAGAGAAATAATGGGATGAGCCACCAACCTTCTCTTTACCAGCCTGTGGCCATCAGTTGTTGAGCACAAACCTGACTGTATCTGGAGGGAGAGGGAAACCCCTGAACCAGAGATACTCACGGTGACAAGGGCACTGTGGTCTACCCATGGCAAAGAGACTCAGAGATACGGTGGTGTAGATGCTGCTTCATTCAGATCTTCGTAATCATATGGATTCTATTGAGCAGCCGGTACCCAGCCCTAATGGTATGCTGCGAACTGTCCTCCTTCACAGTTTGTTGTAATCATAATCCACATCCTGATTGAGAAAAGGATACAGGGTTAGCACAGTATACCCTTCATGAGCAGAAAGGGGAAGACAGGGATGTTACTTCTCCACTGCTGAACATTGTGTTCCCAAGGGTTTCAAATAAACGAAGTGTTGTTACAGGTACTGTCTCTCCCAGACTCACAAGGTCAGACTGGGAACCTTTTTCAGTTTGTATTGTTTCCTCGTATTTCATTATCTGGTTTTTGACCACGTGTAACAAATTTACCTTTATGATTAATAGATATTTTTCTGGGATTTATTAAATTCCAAACAATCATTTCTGTGGTTAAAAAAAAAAAAAAAAAGATAAGCTGTCATTTTCTTTTCTTTTTTTTACTTTAGATAACATACATACGACAAGAATATGAAACAAAATTCAAAGGGTTGATGCCAGCGTCTCTAAGACAAGAACTTGAAGACACCATTTCCTCCCTAAAGTCACAGGTAATTACTAAAAGCGAGGCATTTTCCAAGGGTCTTGGTGATGTGTATATCCTGAAAAGAGACTTAAAAATAAGTTTGATTCTGCATTGATGTCAGAAGTAAATGTTATGTCATAGTATAGCCTACACCCCAGGATGAATTGGGTTTTGTTTGGGTTCCTTTTTTTAGAATTTTTTTTTTCTTACTAGCTTAAAAACTCATTGTCTCAATAAGATTTTCTTTAAAGCACCCTTGAAATTGAAAAGTTCAGCTATGCTTATGTTTATTCACTTACAGTCTTGGTACCAGGCCCAAAATGCCATCACTTAGAACATTGATGATTCCTCAGTGTGTATAAGTGGAGAGAAGTTGAATGCACAGTTAAATTAGAAGTGTTTTATGTGGTTTTAGACATGACAAGATGCATTTTAAATTCAAGGCAGAATAATGACAAGATATTCAAACAATTAGGTTAAAATTTCTTGCTGAAATATGTAGTTCTTGGTAGTTTATAAAATATAATATAAGAGAGGCCATGGCCAGGTGGCTCAATGGATAAAGCACTGACCTGGCATGCTGGAGATCACGGGTTTGACCCTCAGTCAGAGCATGTACGTATGAGTAGCAATCAATGAGTGCACAACTAATGGAACAACTAAAGTAGAACAATGGGCCCAAATGGCTCAGTGGTAGAGTGTTGTCCTGATGTGTGGAAGTCCCGGATTCGATTCCCGGCCAGGGCACACAGGAGAAGCACCCTTCTGCTTCTCCACCCCTCCCCCTTTCCTTCCTCTCTGTCTCACTCTTCCCCTCCTGCAACCAAGGCTCCATTGGAGCAAAGATGGCCTGGGCACTGAGGATGGCTCCATGGCCTCTGCCTAAGGCGCTAGAGTGGCTCTGATCGCAACAGAACGACGCCCCGGATGGGCAGAGCATCGCCCCCTGGTGGGCGTGCCTGGTGGATCCCGGTTGGGCGCATGTGGGAGTCTGTCTGACTGCCTCCCCGATTCCAGCTTCAGAAAATTACAAAAAAAAATAATAAGAAGAATAAAGTAGAACAATGAGTGATGCTTCTCTCTCTCTCCCTCTTCCTCTTTCTCAAATCAATAGAAAAATTAATATATATATATAGTATGAGAGATAAATTGATTTAAATTTATGTAATATTTAACATTATTTAAAAGCTTCCAATGTAAATTTCCTCCATATACGATACTTTGATAAAGTTTTATAAACACATTTACTTCTGTGTTTTATATATTGCTGATGAGTTCTTTTAACTCTAACATGACAAAGAGTTCACATATTCCTATTTCTAACACACTTAGAAATTTAAAAACATACTTATTTTTTTTCTACAACAATAAGTTCCCTCTATATTTCAAAGAATCCTTGTATGGCTGAGACTGATTTAAAACCATAGCTAGGATCCAGAATAACCAAAACCATTTTGGAAAATAAGAATAAATTTGTAAATTTCACATATCCCAATTTCAAAACTTACTACGAAGCTATAATAATCAAGACAATGTGACGATGGTTAAAGAAGAGACATCCAGATCAATGGAATAGATTTGAGAGTCCAGGGAAAAAAAAGCTTACAGTTTTGGTCAACTGATTTTCAACAAGGGTTCCAAGACAGTTCATCGAGGAAAAGATACAGAGTGTTGCTGTGAGGAGTGGCTGACCGACATGCTCCAGAAGAAAGCCCTTACACGCTACCCCCAGTCAGCTCAAAATGGATCACAGACCAAAATATAAAAGCTAAAATGAAACTCACAGAAGAAAACTCTAAGAAAGAGATATCTCAGATGAAGGGTAAATCATTGTACCTTGGATAGGTAACAGGTTGTTTTTTTTTAGTGGTAAGACTTAAAACAGCTGCAGAAGAATTAAATAGATGAATTTACCTTCACCAAAACATAAAACTTTGTACTTCAAAAGACACCATTCAGAAACAAAAAAGGCAAACCATGGAATAGGAGAATATTGCAAATTATTTGCCTAAGAAACTTTAAAAAAAACACTTTTCTGTGGAAAAACTCCATGAAGGAAAGAACTCCTCGCCCTCTGAGCCATGAACAGGGCCTGTCACCCAGTGGATGCTCAGTGAGTGATTTCCAACTGCAAAGATGATCTAGTTTGATGACACTCACCTTAGCTATTTACAATGGGTAAGACAAAGGGCGGGGCAAATCTTAGCGTTGCTTTTACATTTCCCTCAGTAGAAAGCCTCCTGACTGAAAATGAAATGTTCATTATATCAGTCCGTCTGCTACTGTAGGCTATTGCTTCTCTGGGCCAGGAAGTTTTGCTGTGCTCTCCCCTACACAGAAACAAGGAAGACCTGAGAATTGAGAATGTTCACTTAGGGTTGTGTCATCTTTATTTACATGCAGAAATCTCCTCGGAGGTGCAGTTTACCCGTTAACTTTGGAGGAGAGCTTCCATAGTGTCAGCTACAGACCCAGTACCTTCAGAAGATTTCTTGCTGTTGTTGTTGTTGTTTTCTTTAGGAAAAAAAAAGAAAAGAAAAGAAGAAAGAAATCGGACACCCACCTGCAGGGCTTCTGTTATCATTCATGTCATCTTACTGTAATGAGAGCTCCTCCAGCCTCCTGGCACTGGGGGTTGACCCAGAAAGAGAGTGCCGAGTGCTGGCAGCTGCACGGGGGAGTCACAGCCGCAAAGAGAGCAAATTTGTTTTGAAAGCACAGGTGCCTGCGTTTTATGAAAATTGTTGGAATTCCGACTGCAAAGAACATTGGGGGAAGGGAAGTGGAATCAGTGTAATCCTTGCATCTGTCAGAATTATCAATTGTCCTATGGGTCCTCTGAACAACCTGATAAAATTAAGACGGTGGTGACAGTACAAATAAGTGAAACCAAGGGGACCACTTGGCGCCACGCCCATTTAGGGAGACCGTGCTTTCCTCTCCTGCAAGCACATTTAGGTTCCGCCAGCTGTACTCTCTTGCATAACCATGTTTCAGAATCAAGTGTTGCCATGGTTTCAGTTCAGACCTAGAAGCAAGAGTAAACAATTCGAAAATGATCAAATACCACTGACTCTCAACTACATCGAGCCATTGTATGCGTTATCCCCAAACCATTTCTATGTGGTCCTATAAGGTGCTTTTGAACTTACACCTGATATGGGTATCTTTAATAGTAATAGAAATTTATGCTTCAAAGTAATCAAACCAAATCATAAAGGTCTGACAAGACAATATGCTAAGCCACCTGGTTCCTTCACCCCCCTACCCCCAAGGGTGGTGGCATGCATGGGGCAGTATGTGCTATGAGCTCTGCACTAGGTAGACAGTTCTATTAGTCACTTCACGTCATCCTCGTAACTTTAAGAAGTAGCTGTCATTAACTCCATTATGCAAATGAGGCATCGAGAGTTTAAGTAACTTTCCCAGAGCCATAAACGCCAAACCAGGAATTGAACCCAAGTGGGCCTACCTCAAGACAGAGCTCAGGCCCTTGCCTCTATGATATGTTGTCTCTTCAACCTCCGGGAATCCTCAGGATGGGTTGAGGTTACCAGAAGGCAGTCATTTTCTTTCCACTCGCTCGTTCATTCATTAACCAGCTAGGGAATGCCAGCTCCAAGTCAGCCCTGTAAAAAGAACTGGGGACTCAGAGATGAGCCAAGGGGGCCCTAGGTTTGTAGGAGCCATCAGAAAAGAAATAATCATGAGGCCACGTGAGAAGTGCTCGTGAACAGAGTACAGGAATACAGAGGAGGGGCCACTGACTGTGCTGCCGGTGGGGGCAGTGAGCAGTCAAGGAGTCGAAAGAATTCAGTAGGTGAGGTGACATCGGAAACGGAGAGTGCAGGATGAATGGGAGATATGCCAAGCACTCCCAAGAGAGAAATGCCTGTGCCAAGGGGCAGAAGGGAGAGGGAGACAAGGTGAGTAGGTGGGGAGAGTGGGAGGGGCGTGAGGAGGGTGAAGATGCAGAGAGGCCAGGGCTCCATCAAACTGGCTCTGCAGCGGAGACTTGGAGCTGATGCTGTAGTCTCTGATGTGATTTCAGTAGGGACACGAAGCGCTCAGATGTCAGAACCACAACATGGACACTCAGCAAACCTTCTGAGTTTTATCCAGGGAACTGTCTGAATCCAAATAAAGTCCTACCATACTTTTTGCACATGACTGCCATTTAAACCACTGTTACCTCTGTTCATACAAGGTGTCTTTTCTAGGTTAACTTTCTGCAGAAGAGAGCATCCATCCTTCAAGAAGAACTGACCACATACCAAGGCAGAAGGTACAGCCCCTTGATCAGAATGCCTTCTGATTAGTTTGTATTGTTTTGCACCTGTGAGTCTCTTAGTTTGACATTAAAGTCTTTATTAAAATTCCTAAATAATATCAGTTTTGAAAAAGAGGCTTATATTTAGCACATAGCCTCTTTGAGAAGTCACCCACCCTTATAATCACTGTGCTTAGTCAGAACAACCAGAATTAGGTGACAGAACCCCCAGGCGCCTGACAAGTCCAGGCCTCACCTACGTCATCACGACAAAACATTGTCTTGAAGCCCAGTCGCAGGATTAAGGAGACAGTGTCATCCTTTTAAGATAGTGAGATGATGCAATTCTTAATATGGTAGGTAGGTCGCAGCTTCAAAGTCCTGCATTCCCTGGAGGTTTGGAGCTGTTACAGATGTTCTCCACACCAGATCAGTGGTGTCACACACTCACCGCGACGTCAGTGCCCTAGCGTGTAAGTCCCAGGGATGCACGGGACCTTTTTGTCAAAGGTTCCCAGAGACATCACAGACATAGATTATGTTTACCCGTGCTAATTTAGTCAAACCCCCTTCCTTTTAGTGCAGTAAAAGACTGACATTAAATTAAAAGTAAAGACCCTGTGAATCATTTACTTTTCAAACAATTCCATTGCTTGGTATGGATAGGGGTTCACCCCTTATAAGCATAAAGGATGAAGTTTTTACATCAAATATTCTTTTTAACCTCCCTCCAGCTCCTCTTGAATGAGAATGTGTTTTATAATTGACAAGCCCATTAAACCCAGAGGAGGTCCTAACTGAGCTGTGTGGTTTTCAGGTAACTCGGCGAGGACTTCCCCGGTAGCGCGGAGCATAAGCAGGATTCAGCTGTCCGGCCACACTGTGGACTTCTAGCAGGTTTGAAGATTTGCATAGTGTAAACTGTGAGATCAGTGGCATTTTTAGTACTTAAGTGTAATTAAGATCATAAAAACATACCTCACTCATACACTACGGGGATGGTTTTATTTGTGTCTGCCTAAGTTATTTTTTTAAACATTCCTTTATTTTTTATTTCCGTATTTGTGTGTGTTTAAGTGTGTATTGAGAATTGCTTATGGGGAAAAGAAATTATTTCCTACAATGTGTCTGGTTAATGCTTTTGCATAGAATCTTACCAGTTGTGTATGATCAGAATCACGTTTGTAGCATCATATCAAAATTTTTAACATGTTTACATTGTTTTCATGTTCATATTCATATTTTATTAAAGTATTGTTTTGTACTTGTCTGTTTTGTTTCTACTTTTTGTTGCACCTCATTTGCTAAAACAGATATGACATCTGTCTGGTATTTTCCCCTGGAAAGTACTGACAAGCTCAAATTATTCTCTGGAGGAAAATGCCTTATGTCATGTCAAAGATCAAATCCATAAGTAGTGTGTTTATTTGGAATAAAAACCACTGGGTCATCTGGTATCAGTCCAAGCACTTGTCACGGTGGTCTCTAACCTGAGGCTGGGCCTCCGGAGGCAGAAGAGTGTAAGAATGTTAGGTAGCAGCTATGGTTTTATGGTTACTTTCTTGACCTCTCTTTTAATGGTGGTTTTGATTATAATATCAAGTGACACTCTTTGAAATAGCCTAAAAATGCCAGGTGTGTTGGGAAGGATACTAACACCCTGGCAGGTGACAGCACAGTGAGCTTGGATGGGTCCCATTGTCACCGTGGAGAAGACTCAGGGTAGCTCCCACACATGGCCATTTCAGTTACTACCCGATACCAATAAGCTGTCAGATGCTGACTGGTTAACCTGATTTGCCAAAGACATTTTGAATTGCAGTGAACAGGTGCTCAGTATTCTTTTGCCTGCATGTGGTGTGTGCCAAGGGGCCCTCTGAGATGCTCTGAGCATCTGGGCTGGTCAGGGCTATGTCACCTGGGTTGCTGCAGGAGGACAGGGCCGAGGTTTATTTACACTTGTTCAAAATGCTTTTCTCTTTCCCACGCCCCATGCTGTTGTTTGCTGCCCAAGGATTAATTACCCTCTTTTGCACTGTAACTGAGACATGGAGATGATAAGGACCTAACCTCAGCCACGTCCCCAGACTGGCCAGGAGCGGCTGACACTGCCTCGAGGCTGGCCGGCAGCAGGCGGCCATTGGCAGGCGGCCATCAGCAGGTGGCTGCTCGTTTTTTGTGCGCTGATCATTTCTGCCCATCCCCACTCTGCCTGGGGGTGTGCCCCCTGACCCTTCCTTCCAGAAATACATCTCCATCCTTTGGAAGATTAGGTTTTTCTTACATATACAATAAATTATAGCCCTGGCTTAACGAATATTCCGGGAAAAGCAAGATTATGGCAGATGGTATTAAAACCACCTAACAGATGAGGACAGTAGGTACTCAGCTTGGTTTAGTACTCGAAAGGGAAAGATGAGGCCTCCTGGTTAACTTGAAGTACTTCACAGACGGCGAAAAACAGGTTGAAGCTCAACAGATTTCATGAGTAATGTTATTAGCTGCTTAAAGTGAAAATACTTTGTGAATTGTATTGGGTGCCAGACTAGGAACTCCCACTCCAGAGTATTTGTTTTCCGTGAGTAAATATCAGTAGATGTTTGGAAAGTTTCCTGCTATTCTTTCTTTTCCTTGTTGCGAGGGTCATGAAATTACAAACACTGGTGAACCTTTGACATTCCCCAGATCCTGTTTCCTTTCCGAAGTGTGTCATATATGTCTGGGAGTAGCCGCTGAAACCGTAGGTCACTGTGATTGTATGTGATAGGAATACGTGGCCGACTAGAATGCTTTTGTAACATTCTCTCTTAAAGGAAGAGAAAGAGAAATTGTGCTTGGCATGTGTAAAGCTCCTTCCTGAATTAAGCACTAAGTCCACAAGTGACTCCCGAAGGAAGAAGTAAGTGCTTGGGAAAGAAATGATAAACATCGTGCCTTGTTATAAAATCATTTACAGTTTCATCCTTTCTTTTATCTGGTGGGAGATCAATTGTTCATCACAAGTACCCAATTTAGTTCCGTTTCAAGTTCTATTGTTGGCTGCTGCACCTGAGTTGCCCACCTGTGCAACATGTGATTTTCCATCTCAACATGGAAGGCCCTGGTTGATATAGTGTCAGGAGCATGCTGAGCAGAGGAATACTGTGGGGTCACAGTGGTCTCGATGTGTGTTATCACCCAGTTATGGGGTCGGGCATGAGAAGGGTTAATGTGAGAGTTAGCTGTGAGTCATCTGCATAACTCATGGTTGTGTTATCCACCATCTCTGTGTCACCAAGCAGGGAGCCACCTGGGGGTCTGATGCCTGATGCTGCAGCCCCCCCACTCAATATTCAGCTCCTCAGAGGGGAGCCCTCTCAGGCAGCCAGGGAAAGAGGAGGACTAAGGGAGAAGGACAGACTGGCTTCATCATTTGTACAAAAGAATTGACTTGTGATGCAAAGGAAATAGCTCAGATTCGAACCTTATCCTGTAATGTCACTTATTCACAGTGGTTTTGTCAGAAACAAGCGTGTGCTTATGGTGGTGAGCGGCCTCATTCCTGGCACCTGCAGAGCGCGCAGGGGGCAGAACCTGCGAGTCTGAATGCACAATTAGCAGCTCCCTTATTGAAGTGCGCCACCATCCGCAGAAGGCACTGGTGGTTTAGCGCGCTTTCTGAGAGTAAAAAGGAAAGGTAGAACATCAAAAATGGTGGGAGAAAAGTTTCAGAACACAAGGTCATTTTAATTCATGGTATCCTTTAAAGAACTATGTCTTCTCAGCTTTCATATTTTGTTCAGAAAGGTCGTCTCTTTTAAGCCTTGTCATTAAAGACAGTTTGTTCTTTAAAGTGAATTATCAAAGGGTGTAGAAATTGCAAGTTACTGAAACTAAAATGCGTGATCAATTTTAAGTGTGCTGGCTAAAGCTTGCTTAAAATTGGATGTGCTTTTGTCCCGGCAACTGCTTTGATAAAGCCAGGAAAAGATGCATGGTTGGTCAGTTCAAAGTAGGAAAAGAAGATAATTAGGTAAAACTTTTTTAACTAGTAGAGTGCTTCTTGGATGTAGTGACTTGATTGGGAAGCTGTGGGATAGGCTGTGATGGAGTCTGAAAAGTAAAAATTCTGATCCCAGATTTTGACCTGGATTAACAGTCTTCACTATATTGTTTAAGAACAGAATCAGCCTGACCTGTGGTGGCACAATGGATAAACCATCGACCTGGAATATTGAGGTCACTGGTTTGAAACCCTGGGCTTGCCTGGTCAAGGCACATATGGGAGTTGATGCTTCCTGCTCCTCCCCCCTTCTCTCTCACTCTCTCTTTCTCTCTCTCTCCTCTCTAAAATGAATAAATAAAATCTTTAAAAAGAAAAAGAACAGAACCAAACTTCAGGTTATATTACTTAGCTCTCACATAGAGAAAGAGACATGGCATTTATAACATAAAACTGGAGGAATTTTAAAATCTGGATCCCTTAGCAATATCTACATCAGTTGAAAATTTGATCTTCTAGACATTGCAGTTTTAAGCAAGGATTTTCATCAGGCAGTTGTTTTAAAACCAAAGATGTCGCTGTAAAGTCTGCTTTTTTAGAACTGAGCTTAGTCTAGACATCAGGCAAGTAAATACTCTTATATCCTCTGTGGGAGTCTCCCATTTTAGAGAGGTCTCATGGAAAACAGCTAGTTGGACACAAAGACTTGATGGGGCGGAAAGAGAGGCTACCTCGTGAAAAGCCTAACACACTGAATTAGCTAAAAGGCGGTGACTTGAGTCCCTCTACTTTGTCCACACTCCTCGTTTCCGGGAGCTGGGAAGGGAAAGTGGTTGTGACGTCTACTGATTAGTCTTGTCTCTTTGGCCCGTTGTCTTCACCTATCTGACTTATAACATAAAGGGGTCTAACCAGACCAGTATTTCCCAAACTCTACCACTTTAATCCTCTGAGCGTTTCTCAAGCTAGTATTCCATCAGCCCTATTCTGTATGATTCGTCTCAAAGTATTCAGATGTCAAATTTAGGAAAAGTGGCCAGCTATATCTCCTCTTGAAGAACCAGCTTTACATTATTCAGGCATTCGTTCATTTAATAAATAGTTACTGGTTGCCTACTATGTGCCAGGCAGCACATTAACCACCTCCAATTTAGTGCATTAAAGCAATAATGTATCATCTCTCTAAGTGCTGAGAGTTGAGCAGGCTCAGCTTGGCCATTTTCACGTGGGCTTCAAGCAGCTACAGTCTGGTGTCGGTGGGGGCTACAGCCACAGAAGGCCCAGGGGTGCAAGGCCATGGCGGATCACTCACAGGGCGGCTGTCAGGAGCCTGCAAGAGCAAGCCCAGCAAAAGACCAGACATCGAAGTCACCAGCTGCCTCAGACCTGGGCCCCACAGAGGCTCAGTCTCACTTCTTCTGTATTTTGTCAGAGACAGAGCCCACCAGGGTCTGGGGCGGAGGACACAGGCCCAGCAATGTCGCAGAACCCGTGGACATCTCTCACCCTGTAGTAAAGAAACCTATCTAACTTTCTTGCATCTGGAATCTCCTAAAACAGTTTGGTCCATGGAGTCATTTTTCTATGGTCCACATATTATATTGTATAGATTTCTTTGAAACACTGATTCAAGAAGCCCAAATTTAGATGATGGCTAAAAAGTTTCTTCCTTTGCAAAATCCTGTTAATCTATGTTGTGTTTCTATACTCACAGATTAACTGATGGATTTGGAAACACTACTTGGGAAGCCCCGAGTTAGGAATTTCAAAAAGACCATGTCTTCCTCTGTGATTCCTTTGAAAGATGGTAGCAACCATAGTTGTATGTGTGGGGCTCGGAGTGCATTATTTATTGTAATTATCTTAGCAAGTGTATTTACAAAGGTCCGCCAAAGCCCACGCCCTGTGCTTAGCATGGCTTCTGCTCCTTTCGTGGGAATATCAGGCATGTGGAAGGATGTGAACTTGATGAGTCTGGGAGGGAAAATTTTCTGAACCACTCATCTAAGCAGATCATAAGCATCCAGGTAAACAAATGAATCAGCCTCCTAGTTGCCCCATTACCTTTCTCACTGCTGCTGAGTTATCGCTGTTGATGCCTCTCACCCCAGCCCCTGTGCCTTGCTGTTCTCAGCTTGAACTTGAGCTGGGAGTGTAGATGGGCAGAGGAAGCCGTGGCCACCGTGTTGCCGCCTAACTGCGATGCTCCCTGAACGCTGCAGCTCACTGGACGGTCGATCCAACCTGGTGCTCCATGTGTGTATTGAAAGCATCAAAACAACTGGTTTGACTGGAGTACGGCTCCGTTCAGCAAGCAGAGCCTGACAGTCGGGAGGGTGAGAGAAAAATAGAAAAGACACCGTTTCCCTAGGAAGAGGAAGTATTTTCCTAACAGGGTGGGAGACAGTCCTGAGAGTCTGCTACTTTCTGCAGAAGTATCTTGACACCAGCTGCAATTTCTCAAAAGCGAGTTTGCATTACCCAGTGTCGCTTCGCGCAAGCTCACTGCACTGTCATTTACCTGACATCCACCCCACGTCGCTCTTCAAGTTCCCTGTACGCTCAGTCCCAGGCCGGTTTCCCTTGAATACATAACGTTTCTTTTCCCAGCTACTGCAGTGTCACAATCCTGTGTGAAATCCTTTTTGGAACTGAGCCTTTGGCTCATGACATATCGTTGTGTTAGTAATAAAAAATATTACCCAACCCGGGCGCAGTGAGTCCTGGTGAAGCCTGGGTGGTTGCCTCATGGCGTCAGCAGCTGCTCCTTCGCGAGTTCAGGACCCGCCGGCGGCTCTGCCCAGAGTGATCCTTGTCACCACGTCAGGGAACCTTTCTCTGACTGCGTTCCCACCTGCGTTATCTGATTGTCTTCTTCAGCATTTTTATTTATGTATTTGGGCATGTGACTTTGGAAGCTGCTTGCTAGAACACAAATTGAGTGGATTAAGGGAATTGTTTTGCTTTTAAAATCCTTTCTACAATCTTTTTTTTTGGGAGTGTGTGTGCGTGATTTTTTTTAATAAGCTAATTAAGATGGCAAACCTAAGTAGACCTCCCACTGTTGGCCCCCACTGGTAGGTACTTTGCCTAAAACCATGTAATGCTCATCCTCTCTGCCTTTTTATTGGTAGGGGAGAAAGATTAATTTGGCCTATATCCATCATACGTTGTAATTGTTGTTCTCTCTCTGATAGAACCTCTAACATATAAGGAGCATTTTCACTTCAAGCAAACTGTGAATTGAACTCAGCTCTTCCAAACTTGAATAAATTTGCTCCAAAATTAATGTCTTGCAAGACTTCCACTGAGCCCCTGGTATGAGCCTTGGTCTGTGGGATGTCCAAAGACCTGCTTTTTTGCCTAGACAGGGCTTGTGATGGTGCGGGAAGATAAGACATACACAGGGGATCCTCGGGTTACAACAGTCGACATACGACATTTCAAGTTTACGACACTCACTCCCATAGAAACTTAAAAAAATTGAGACATGAGTGCTTCAGCTTATGCCATCAGTGTCATACTTACAGACCACGTGGGCGAACTAGTTTGGCTGTACGCGGCAGAAGAGTACGCAGTAACGTGGAATGTTTGTGTTTTTCTGTTCTAGATGATGATTTTACAGCTATGTTAGGATGGGTAGGTGACTTAGGCTAGGGTGTGTTTCGACTTACACCAAAATTCAGGTTATGTCACCGTTGTAGGAGTAGAACCGTGTCATAACCTGAGAGAAAAGAAAGAAAAAACAGTAATACAAGAGAGAACATGATCTCTATAGCAGAAATGCCAAATATTATATTATGGGGATTCCAAGGAAGTGATAACATTTTGAAATCAATTCTCTTAGGAGGAGGTGACGTTCAAGCTGGACGTTGGAACAGAGTAGAATTTCAATATGTACAAGTGTGGGAATGGCACTCCAGATGGGTCACAGCCAGGAAAGTTGTTTAGATCATCTAGATCCCTGGTTGGCAAACTGCGGCTCGTGAGCCACATGCGGCTCGTTGGCCCCTTGAGTGCGGCTCTTCCACAAAATACCACGTGCGTGCAGGCACTACCTAGATAAGGAATATACCTACCTATATAGTTTAAGTTTAAAAAATTTGGCTCTTAAAAGAAATTTCAATCGTTGTACTGTTGATACTTGGTTCTGTTGACTAATGAGTTTGCCAACCACTGGTGTAGATCACAACATGATGGGAGAAAAGCCATGTGAGAGAAGATTTAGAAGTCAGGTTATAGAAGTCAAAGGGAACTGCGTTTACCGACCACCTCCAGCACTGGGCGAGGCCTTGGCACCCGGGTAAGGGCTTTGGACTCAGACGGATCTGGACTTGGGCCAGTTGCTTAGCTTCTCAGAGTCCCAGTTTCCTCATCTCAGAAAATGGAGGAAAGAGTAGAGCAAGGTTGCAAAGGTGAAATGA
Organism: Saccopteryx leptura; assembly: GCF_036850995.1. Taxonomy (NCBI): domain Eukaryota; kingdom Metazoa; phylum Chordata; class Mammalia; order Chiroptera; family Emballonuridae; genus Saccopteryx; species Saccopteryx leptura. Next base: position 165,819,123 of record NC_089507.1, read on the forward strand.
GATAATGCATCCTACAAGTCTGACATGCAATTAATGTTCAATACGCAAGGGCCGCTTTCATCTTCTGACAGTCCTCAATAATTTCGTGAATTAAGTGTTACTCAAACTTGAGGAAGCTGAAGCAAAGAGAAGTTTGGACATTTGCCCAAAGCCACAATTCTAATGTATGATGAAAGTAGAAATTGGAACTGATGTGTCTCTAATTCACTCACTTTTGCTCCTATTTACTGTACTGTGTTGCCTCTGTGGATGGATGAGGAGAGGTTTGGACATTGTTTTATAAGCATCAGGGAGCAATTAAGAGTTTTGAGCAGGAGCATGACACTGTCAGACATTGCTCTAGAGCCTTTGCCTGGCAACTCCTCAAGGCAAGTGTAAGGCCAGTAGCCACTGCACCATCACAGCCGCCTGGCCCGTGCAGGTTCGCATTTGAATCAGACAGACGGTAATGAAACAACGGAGCCAAGAACTGGTGAGCCATTACCTTTTTAATTCTAGCTCACACCCAGTGGGCGAGAAAATACACAGAGTGGGAAAACACTTCCCTTTCCATTCAGGTCTCCCAAAGCCACTGACACATCCGAGTTTTCCTAGAATCAAAGGTTTGTCCTCACCAGCTTTATTCACCTCTGTTCCCCATCTCCTTCTCTTCTCTCTGCACAAACTCTGCACAAACCGGCTTTTCCTTCAGCACTCCGCCATCGTACGATGCTAATTTTAGGAACCGAGAGAGAGCAAGCCTCCGGTCTGCCCCGTTTTATAGTGTAGAAATCAAAACCTTTAAGCCAATATACAAATAAGGAAGTCTCTCATACAAAGCCACTTATCTGAGGCATAAATGGGATTCCTCATAAGAGTGCACCACCCCACACCATGCAACAATCAAGGGTGTAGGGAAAAGCTTAGTGTTGATAAGATCTTAGGATTAAAAGGGTGGGAAAGGCTTAGTCTTAAAACTAAGCCTTAGGCTATAAGGACCCTGCCTGCTTACAGCCTGTCCCCCACACCCAATGCAAAACTATAAGCGAGCAAACATATATATCATACTTGCAAACTTATTTGACCCACAGCAGGATAGTTGAGAGGAGCCAAGAGGCAGTGGGCCGAGAAACAGCTAGCTAGCACATGCATGCAGGAGTCTAATAAGATGGACCAAATCCCCAGTGAGAGAAGCATCTCTGTGAATGGAAAGTAGGTCAAAGATTCAGTAGCTACCGTGGCACCTGAATGAATGGGATGATTGTGGAAGACAGAGAAACAACTGTGGGGGCCAAGGTTTCTAGCCTAGAAAGATGCATAGAGGAGATTTGAGTGGGAGGAAGAGTGACGAGCTTGGGTTTCGACCTAGACAGAGCTTCAGCAGGTCACTGGAGACCTGGGTCAGGGCCCAGAGGGCTGCCGGTCAGAAACATTGGGTGTGAGCTGATGCCGAGACAGCTGATGGTTTCACCACAAAGGGGAAAGGTTTGGGGGAAACTGAAGAAGAGAGGAAGAGGGATAGGAGGGGCCAGGCTGGGAAGCTAAAGAAAAGAATTTCTTAAAGAGTTTATAAGAGAGAAGTAAGGGGAGGGAGAGGGCTAGCTGTAGGGTGAGACACGGTGTTTCTAGCCTGGCTAATAAACCTGTTGAGTTTGTCCTTGAGGAAGAAGTCACAATGAGACAAGGACCTGAGTTCCTTGAGGGTCCAAGTTGGAGGGCATGGTGCCTTCCAGACATCTGGAGTCCTGAGGTCAGTGGTGGAAAGCAGGCTTACTCCCTTGATCTTCCTATCAGTTTGCACTTGACAGTGGTTCCTGTTGCGGTGCAACTCGGAGGAACGGAACCAGAGCCCAAACTGATTAAGAATTTGAAGAGCCTTTATCAGCTGACTGGCATCTGTCCGCCAGTTCCCTGGCTGGGAATCGATGAACAGAGAACAGCTCGGAGGGAGAGAGGTATTTAAAGGCAAAAACTACAAGGTTACAGTTGTTTCAGCACGTTTGTATAATACCTTTGCAAAAGTACCCACTGTTCTAAAGATAATAAACTGCCTTCCTGCAATGTCTGCAAGGCTGAAGCGCAAGGAACGCATCCTGCCTCTGTTAGCAAGATTAGATCTGAGCCTAACTGCTGAGGCTTGTAAGAATTTTCTACTTGCAGCTGTAGCTATAAACTAGTTCCTCTTAAGCATAGAGCTAAATTGGGTCAGGGGTCCTTGGCATAGGCTGACTTGCCAGTGCAGTTCCACCAGACATTAATCCCACAAAAGCACTGGGCTCAGGCAGGCCTTGTGGAAGTTTAGGAAAAATGTTTTTGAAAGTTCAGCTCTGCTCTCACTACAGTGAGCAACAATTTGTAAATTTTGCAGTTACTAGAATGAAGTTAGCCATTTCGGCAAACTAGCCCTCTGGATAAATCGTGATAGTAAAATTGATTGTTCTTAAGGGCCATTCCTCTACCTTAAAGTATGTTTGTTTCTGACTCTTACTGATAGGGAATTAGCATTAGTTTTCAGACATTTTTATTTTTACAACAAAAAGCCAACTTGAACTTGATATCTAGGTAGACTTTTAACCTTGAGATAATAGTGTATGTACTTGATCCCTTGAGTTAATAGTACATGTACTTGATCACAATTACACTTTTTTCAATGTCCAGCTCCCCCCTCATAAAAACAGTGGTTAAGAAAACCAGGTGCATGACTATGAGTCCACTTGGAGGTGAAGAAGAGCACATTAAAAACAGGACAATACAATACAATCCCTGTAAGGATAGTACAGGGATTCAGAATTAAACACAAGCAGATGAAACAATGTTTCTAGAAGGAAATTAAATTTGTTAAAATTTTGGAAATATGGTAAGAGCTCCTTACTACATAAAAGCATTTTGATACACTAAATTTTTTAATTTTGTAAATGTTTGCCACAGTGTCTAGAAGCCATACGTGCCTTTCTCTTTTTATTTTTTTAAAGTTTGGTGTCAAGATTTCTTTCATGCCAACCCCGAAAGTTATTAATTGGGGCTCAGGAGGAGAATCAGGCAAGACATTACAATTCTGTCAAAATAGCTTAGATTGTGGGCTAATTTTAGAGGGAGGGAGAAAATGGCTTTTTTCTACTAAGGGAAATCGAGACTAGGACATTTGGTTATTTTGTAATCTCCAGGGGCTGGGGGTACAAAAGGGTATAAATGCCTTAGATTTGCTGACTGTCCTCTAAAGAAGTGACGAAGGGAACCCAGCTTAGCCTGGTGCGCGTGTGCTCTTCTGAGAATTCAGTCCACGCAAACTGGCCAGACCATGGCCTCCCCACGATCCCCCCGTGGACTGGGAATGTCTAGAGATGACTATGGAGACCAAGTGTGCCCTCACTAATCTAGCTCTGGATTTCCTTTTCATAATAGAATATGCCTTCCTAGCTACAAAAACAAAGAAAGAAATTGGGACCCAGTCATAACTTTAGAGCATGTCAACATTTAGCTTGTCCATTGCATAGATCAGCGGTGTGCACAGTGAGAGGGAGGTTGGTAGTCATCGACTGGAGGCGTGGCTGCTGCTGGAAGCTGAGCCCTGGTGCCGCCCTTCTGCCCGGTGGCATCAGCGAAAGCAGGCTGACAAACGGCACAGGGGGTGATGAGTTTGGTTTAGAATACTTGCCACTCCACTGCTGGGGAGGGCGCGCTTCTCAAACCCCAGGCACTTCAGAAACAAATGGAGAGGTTTCCAAATATCTTGTTGAGAAGTCTTGAGTTTTGTTCCTAAAAATGTATGTAAAACTGAGAGCAGCATTTACCTTTATCTGATAGGAAGCTTTGAGCCAAAAATAAGTAGAGTCTTATTTCAGATTAGCTTCATTGTAATACTATCTAAATAATGCCATTTTATATACTTAGATTTTATGCTGTAATTCTTACTTGGTCATAATGGTTTTATCTGTGATTATGTCTCTAAGGGTGGTTGAATTTTACATTATGCCTTCTGACCAAAGAAAAGAGAAAGTATAATTCTACTGTGTCTTCAGGCAACTTATTAAATATTTTATTGTACAAGTATAGGTCACAATACTTTGAAGTAGGGGCTTGTATGGATAGACAAATTCAGTTTCTAACATTGGCTAAATTGGCCTTTTTAGGCCAGGGACCTTAAACTCTGTGTGTCTTATGTTCACCATCCAATTAGACAAGAAACAATGACTACAGGATCATCAAATTAGTGAGGTATATAAGCTTTAGAAGTCACAAGGTAGAAATCGCTTAGACCATCTTGAAAGGGGAACGCCCCCCACCTCTCCGGACAGCCCTTCACTTGCAGCAGCGCATCTCGCATCTCCGCATTCACTCCTGCCTCCCGGTCTTCTCTCAACCCGATTAAGACCACTGCTCGCCACTTCCTGTGGCCTAGATCCTTTGGATATGCAGTCTAGTATTCAAGGTCAAAGTTGGTAGTGATTCATCTGACTCTATCTGCTGCTTAGAAAAAAACATGTTTTGCAACATTTAAAAAAAAAAAATCAAGGGCCAAAATGTTTTTGTGCTTCACTATATCTGAGAAAAGCAAGTATAACGTTTGGATTCTTGAATCAACAAACCCTAAAGAAAGGCCTGAGTTTTGGAAAATAAAGCATTTGATCAAAAGGAAGGTATCTTATTTGATTGTCAGCATAATTCTGAAGGACAGAAAAAATACTTGGAGCACAGTATAGAGCCAGTTCCTCAGTATAAGAGAATATGATAGACTCATTTATAAAAGAGAGTAAAAAAAAAAATTAACAGCATAGGAGAAACCTCATCAGATACAACAAGTCCTATGCCTTGGACTCCAGCACTAATTTAGTCAGAAGAACCACTTCCCTCCTAACCACGTAAGAACAGGAAGACGTGATCAGCAGCACAAAAGCAGTATCCATTCACTAGTTCCTTCAGTACTTCCATGTCTTACAACCTAGAAAGGACAAAAGGGTTAGCCCCTAGTGGCCCTGGGAACAGTGTCTGTTTGGAACTATGCTATACGGCATCAAAGCTTAATTTCACAAACCATCTGATAAGACATTTTCTAGGGCAACAACACTTTCTGGAGTCACAGAGCATGGCATGCGCAAGAGTCTGCTCTTGGGCAAGAGTGTGAGAAATGGAGTGGGAATTGCGAGCAAGGTGTCCTGGCAGTGCTCCCAAGCACTCTGTGGCCTCAGGCAGTCCTCTTCCAGGCTGGCCCTCTGCTGTCCCTCACTTCTCTAGAGTAAAGAGAGACCCTACTGGGCAGTGGGGAGAGGGTCTGCGAAGAAGCCGCCACCTTCCGATGTCAGCCACGGCCAGAAGTGAATGAGGAGATTCTTCCTTTTAGGGATTTTGTTTCTTCCCCATTATTTGCAAGGTTGGAGTGTCCGCCCCTTCCCCACGAAGCTTGCGGCCCCTCATTCCTGCAAGACTTCCAATGGGGGAGCAGAGGCTGCCCTGATTGGTTGGGCAAGCCTTCCGTCAATGTCTCGCAGATTCCATGTCACACAGAGTTCTGTGACAAAGTCCTAGGACTCAGATAAGTAGCTGTACTTGGGCCACTGGAGGGAACAGTGTGAAGCAGTCAGACAGATCCTTGGTAACCAGCCAGATGACCTCACCTGGGCACATTATTAAATCTGGATGCCTTCAGAATGACTCCACATTCATAAAGATTCGAAATGTGTCATCTCGATGCTGGCTTTGAATAAAATGTACGAAAGCAGCATATATATGCAAATCGTTCCTCAGGGCCCAGCAGCTCCTGTACCCTCAAAGTCATCAGGAAATGGGGTCCTTCTGAACAAGCCCGGAGCCCCACCTCCTCTAGTTTGCATGTAGGTTGGAAAAAGGGGTGCACACAATTCCTTGAGAGAGCTTGACCTTTGTCGCTGGCTGTGTTTCCTCCTGAACAACATAAAAACATGCCGACTTTGAACTAAAAGCATTCTTGTGTGGACCAATTCTAACTGGAAAGAATCTATTTTCTGAGGGCAAGCACTTTTATAGACATTTCTCCTGAATCCTCACTCCCGTGCTGGGAGGTAGTATGTACATACAGCATCATCAGCTCTTCCTTACAGATGAAGAAATGAGGCGGAGAGATTATTTCCCAAGGAGAAATAGTCCTGGTGGTGGAACAGGGACTCGAACCCAGGTCTGTCTGATAAAGACCTTCCACTAGTTCAGTGCTTATGGACAGCAGTCCTCACCCTGACTGCACATTGGAATCATCTGAGAAGACTTTAAGACACACCCAGGCTCGTTGCCCACCCTGGACCAATAAAAAGCTCAGGGCTGGGGCTGGGACTGGGGACTGCAAATGTTTTAAGAGCTCCTGGATTACTCTAACATGCAGCTGGGGCAAGAACCACTGCGAGTGGAATGTCCAGTCCCAGACTTGAGTTTTATAGGAACCCCCATAAAGAATGAAGAGCTCCCCAGGGAGAAGGAATCCCACCCTCCCCCTGCCCAAACTTGCCACTAGAAGAAGGCTAATCCAGATGCCTGCCCTTTAGTGGCAACATCTCTTGTGGGCGACTTAAGGATGTGTGACTCCCTAGTGATAAAGTGGTCCTTGACACTCTGGAGTTGGCCAGGGCTAGCAGAAGAGAGGAGAGGCTGTTTGCTATCCCACAGCCCACGCACTAGGAGATTTAATTCCTATTGTCTAGTTCCTCCAGAGATGAAGACACGCTGCCCACACGTCCCACGAAGGCAGTGTTTGAAGAGTTCAATCCTGGGGAACTGCAAAATGACAGCATCCCCAGCTCTTTGTGTCTCTGGGAGGTAGAGGAGGGATATTTGCAGACAGAAGGAAAGCAAAGCTGAAGGCATCTTGGGATGTCCTTCGGCCTCAGCCAGTGGGGGCGCATGTGCGTGCGTGGGCAAGCACAGCCCTAGTGGACTTGATGAAGGAGCAATTTGCCCAAGTTCACAAAACCAGATAGTTGCAGAACTGGGCCTGGTCTGACCTGAAACCATGACGTGGGGATTCAGCTGGCCCGTTGAATTAGTAGGCAACTAAAATACCTTTCCCTTTCATTTGTGAAAAACAAAATGAAATGAATATGCCACTATCCCTGTGAGAGGGCTGACTGCGCGCTGGGAGGGCAGAGCGGCCGCGGCCGGAGAGCAGCTCCTATGGGGATAGGGCCTCTTGGTGGCGTGGGCGTGCGTGTGGGCGTGACGGAGGGATGCAGGATGGCTCCCGAGCGTTTGGCCTGAGCCACCCAAAGCAGGCGGTTGCCGGTAAATGAGGTGGGAAGGCCGCTGGCGGTACTGGTGGGACGAGCAGGACCTTGGTGGTGACTGTGTTTATTCTGGGAAGTCTGTTCAGCCTTTGTTCACACCTGTCACGTTTGCACTGGGCCTGGCCCAGCACAGGAGGACCACAGTAAGCAACCGCGACTCTGTCATTAGCACTGTCACCACCAGAGCTGCTACCTTGAATCCTGCAGAGGCAAGGCTACAGAAAAGGTCAGACAGGTTCCACTGACTCCCACATCATTCTTGCTGTAGTGATTGGCTTTTTCTCCTCATGAATATGCATACGGGAAGGCTGCCCAGGGGATCTCAAGCCCAGGGTAAGCAGCAGCTGAGCACCTGGGCGCTTTCTTATGTCAGGACCTTGTGTGTGAGGGAAGCTGGCTCTGGGGAAAGTCACTCTGCAGCTCTGAGTGTCAATCCAGGAGCACAGACAGAAATGGTAGCAAGGACTCCTTTGCTCTCTGGGACCCGAAACACATTCCTGTTCTCACGGTGCTTGAGCTGTGAGCATGGAGACCTGGGTCCGACGGCTGGCCCTCCGCGGTATGAAGAGGAGGAACTGGGCCCGACTGTGGGAAAGGTCTCGTGCAACATCACAGCCAGTTAGTGGTGGGCCTGATGCCCACAGCTTTTCTTATTCTTATGGACAAAGGAGGATGCTTATTTTATTAAAGATTAGAGGATAAATACCATAAAGAGTATGTTGAGTTCCAGCTCTAGTAATAACAGAGCAGCTTATATAGAACTAAGTCTTTGGAACATAACGACGATAAACTCTTGACAAAATCATTTATATATATATGGCTCCAGAGAGTGGCCAAAAGTAGGCATAAATTGGAGGGTGTTCAACCTATGATAGACAAGAACTAAACTGAGAGCCACATTTATGGAGTGTCTCCCCTGAGGGGAGTCCCCAGTCTGCATGACACGGGGAGACTGGAACTCAAGCAGAGCCACAGACGTACTGCTTTGAGGTATCAGTAGACATAATTGGGGCTGCCACAGTGGCTAGAAATTGAGGGTGAAACCTAGGGAAAGAGATAGCTATGTTTGGGGAGCCTCAAAATCAGCATATGAACATCCCTCAAATTCTCGGCAGAGCCCTGAACTCTCAGTGTGTGGGGAGACTCTAAGGAGAGGCAGAAAGTAATAGCTGCGAGGTAGAAAGATCCCAGCAAATACCACAGGAGAAATCGAGTTTACAGCTTGCGTCCCATCAAGGTACCGTCTGCTCGAAAAAGAAAATCGCTATAATCTTCAAAGAAAGATAAAATCCAGTCATTATAGCATTTTAAACACAATGACTAGTATATAATTTAAAAATACTGAACATGAAAGGAAATAGAAAATCTTATCTTACTCAAAAGAAAATCCATCAAAAGAAACTGACCTCAGTATGACTCAGATGTTGGAATTAGCAGACAAGGGCTCTAAGGCAAGTTTATAAATATGTTCAAGGACTTAAAGGAAAAGATAGTTATAATAAATGTTAAAATGGAGAACTTGAGATAAGAAATAGAATATTAAAAGAAACAATCAAATTCTAGAACTGAAAAGTATACGTATCTGAAATGGAAACTTTACTAGATGGGCCTGACAGCAGATTGGAGATAGTGAGAAAAGATCAGTAAACTCGAACGTTAGATCAATAGAAAGCATCCAAGTTGAAGAAGAGAGAAACTAGATTGCAAAAAGTGAACAAAGCCTCTCTGCTTTTTGGAGCACGCCATGTGGTCTAACATCTGTGTAATTAGAATCTCAGAAGCACGGGAGAGAGAATAAGAGAGAAAAAGTATTTGAAGACATAATGGCTGAAAATTTAGTAAATTTGGTGAAAACCATCAACTTACATATCAAAGAAGTTCAGCAAATCCCAAGCAGAATAAATGCTATAAAGAAAACTGTACTTAGGTACATCCTAAACTGTTAAAAACCAGATGTACCGAGAAAATCATGAAAGCTACAAGAGAAAAAAAGACAGCGTGACCAGGGAACAATGTGAAGTATGAATGCTCGTAAGAAACATTGAGGATCAGAAGACAATGGATCATCTATAAACTGCTGAAAAGATGTCAGCATCCTTTCAGATTGTTTCAGAAACAATCTTTTAACCCTACACCCTTCTCTGCCTGACTACTTCTGCAGCTTGGCTTGGAGAGCTGTGTATGTGTGTGTGTGTGTGTGTGTGTGTGTGTGTGTGTGTTCTTGCAATTTTATCACACATGTGTCTGTTTTGTTTCATTTTGTCTTTTTCTAAGATATTTATTAGCATAAGACATGGTATTTGCTGAAGAATTTATAGTCTGCTTTAAAAGACCAAGGAAACAAGTATAAGAAAAGTGAAAATATACATTTAGGAAGTGTTTTTGTTTTATTTTATTTAGCTTTTTTGTTGAGTAAAATTTCATGCAGTAAAAAACACACATCATAAGTGTACAGCATGATTAGTTTTACATATATGTACACTTATGTAATTATCACCCAGATATAAAACATTTCCATCACCCCAGAAGTCTCCCTTGTGCCCTGTCCCAGGCAGGGCCCCCAACCAGAGGTGACCACTTGTCTGACTCCTATCAGCAAAGTCTGTTTTGCTTGTTATACTTGACATAAATAAAATCACATAGTATGTTTTCTTGTGCCTGGTTTCTTTGATTCAAGAAAACATCTGTGAGTTTTAGCTATGCTAGTGTTTATACTTGTTGTTAATTTTCTTGTTATTGCTGTGTAGTATTCCATGCTATAAATACCCACAATTTATATATCCATTTACCTATTGATGGATATTTGAGTTGTTTCCAGTTTGGGCTATTATGAACATAAGCTCTGTGACTATTATTATACATGTTTTTGGTGGGCATGCGCAACATTTCCTCTAGTTCCATATCATAGTAGAATTAGTGGGACATAGGACACACACATTTGATAGATATTGCTAAACAATTTTACGAAGTGGCTGAACCAGTTTACACTCCTATCAACATGTTTAAGAGTTCCCATTGTTGGCATGCTTGCCAACATCTGATATTGTCATCTTTTTCATTTAAGTCCTTCTGGTGCGTGTATAGTATCAGCTCATGGCAGCTTTACTTTGCATTTCTGATGAGTAACGACACTGTGCATGTTGTGTCATCCCAGTGCCTCGTGCAGAGGGGGCCATAGAGGAGATGCTCATTGTTGGATTAAATTGAGTCAGCTCACTCCCTATACAGCTCTTCATCAACCTCCACCCTGTCTCAACTTTGCAGAGAGATCATGGACAAACTTTTCCAGGAGTCAGAATGGAAAATTGGAGAGAAACGCATCTCTCCCCTACCTTCAGGCTCTGAAATAGCAGCAGCATCTCAACGTCTTTCTTCCAAGGGACCTACAATCAGGCATTCTCCTTGAATCCTTCATGACTTCCCTGTCCGCTCAGATCGCTCAGGATTAGCCCTGTGAATTGGCCACAGGAAGGAAGATGGCTGTCCAAGTTTATTTTATCCTCAGTATGGTAGCACAACAAAGGTCACCTGGCCAAATCTGAACGCACAGCTGAGCTCCTAAGATGTGTAGTCCAAGTCAAATGTCACCTGATTGATGCCCACAGAGAACATCCGCTCTGGTACTGCTGTGTTTGGGACAGGAGCCTGTTGTCAGGTGCCGATGCGTGGAAAGCAGCTGTCTGCCATGGGCCCTGGACTGGAATGACTGCTTTTTATATCCCCACCTAGATATTAATCACTTTGCACGTTGCCAGCCTGCGTGCCAGCTGCATTCCTTGAAGGCCTGTTTTTAACAGGCCTGCGCCCCGCCTGCAGTCCGAGCGCCGCGTGCGGGCTCACCAGGCGGGACCACAGACTGGGCTATGTCCTACTGCACTGGGCCTGGGAGTCTGCGTGCGTTCCTGCTTCTAGGAAGGATGCTACTCATTGATCTAGTCAGAGTAGGTAAATGAGAAGATGGGTAAATAAAATACGTACTAGAGAAAAAGAAAATAAGATTAGGAGGCTGATGTTTGGGCTGATCGTGCTTTTCTGGACTCCAAGGAAAAATAGAACAAGATAATTTTTTTCAGCCCAAAAGATGTCATGCCCAAAACACCACCGCTAATCCAGTTTCCCTACCCTAACAAAGTGTTTTTTAACACCTTTTTAAAGGTTCAGTTCTCATACTAATTAGCCACTAGTTCCCTCTTTATCGATATATTTTCAATTTCCTTGACAGAACTTGACTCTGTGGTGCTTATTTGTCCTGATATAAAAGTAGTGGGGTATGTTTCATCTCATTTTTCTGCCGTAACCACCATTTGGGGGGTTCTCACTTCAGATTTGCGTCAGAAGCTGTGAGTTCATGAAGAGCCATTTAGGTAGTGTGGACTGTCAAAGTCAGCGACCAGCACTGTGTGGTGAGTGTGGACTTGTTTGGTGAACAGGCAGGGGTAACTTCTCTCCGGGGAAGCGGGGAGGGAGGACACAGGCAGGCTGAGAACTGACATTTTTGTTGGATAAGACTTTCCCAAACTTTAAACCTGAAAAGATTTTTGAAGAGTTTCAAGCCTGTTTTTGTAAGATATTAAAAAAAAAAAGAAGAAGAAGAAGGAGGAGGAGGAGGAGGAGGAGGAGAAGAAGAAGAAGAAGAAGAAGAAGAAGAAGAAGAAGAAGAAGAAGAAGAAGGAAGAAGGAAGAAGGAAGAAGAAAGAAGAAAGAAGAAGAAGAAGAAGAAGAAGAAGAGTTAAATATAAAAATTGAAGTTTGGCAGGCAATATTCCCTGAACTCAATGCATTGCTTGTGGTATTTTGAAAAAAGGAATTTTGCTTTGAAAATGTCATACTCCAAAGAAGTTTTTACAAGTCATTTCTAGGGGGAGTTGACTCCTATTTAGTTGAATGGCTGATTTAGACCCTTCCTTTAAAGATATTTCTAACTGTTCCAAACAGTCTCTCTGTCTCTCTTTTTTGAACAACAGGCCTACCCTACACAACATTCCAGTAAAACAGGGTAGGAGGGAAGACATTTCCATTTCAATGGAGAAATAATAATTACAAAAATGTTAAAAGATCATGCCTGATAATCTTCTCCAAAGATATGGGAACATATGCCGCTCAGCTGGCCCCAGGAAGCGTCCCAGATGGGAGGCAAGCAATCTGGTGATGACTGGACCTCAGGGAAGACCTGCCTCTGTGCCATCCGCACGATCGTTCTAGAAAAAGAGCTCTGCCTCCCTCCCTTTATCTTCCCCTCAGACGGCCCAGTTTCCTCTTCCCTCTGGGAGGTGCTCGGAGAAGAGCGTCTGGGCTGTGGTGTGTAACGGTTTCCTTCGCGTCTGCGGACAGCTGTGGTATCCAGCGTTAGCGCCCAGTGTCAGCGTTCCGACAGCTCTCATCAGGAGCTGCCGGTAGGGTACGCACCTGCGCTGGCGAGGCCCTCGGAAGGTGGGGGCTGGCGTCCGAAGGGGCAGAGCCATCTGTGGGTGAAGGGCAGAGACGGGCACAGTGGTTATGACAGGCAGGGAGGAAATGCACCACTGCTCTTGGGCTGCTCCGCATTTATACAGAGCAGTAGCTGGCCCCTTCTTTTTCTCGTGCTTAGGACATTGCTGAGACTTTGAAGATGATCTCATCTGATTTCCTCACGTTAGTGAAATAGAAACCAAGAGACAGAGGATGTCAATGGCTTGGCCAAGGCCACATGGCCAGCCAGTGACAAGTGTGACTGGACTACTCTAATGGATGTGTTGCCTTGAGTACCCCCTTCACCCACCTCTAGGAGGGCTTTGGCCTTCACATCATGCCGACACTCAGTAAGTGCCACTAATGTTAGTGGAAATGGTGGACATCCTCAGCGTCTGTCCACTCCTCCCAGAGCCAAGGGTAAGCAAGTGAAATGGATGGGTTCCAGCCAAGGTCGCTACAAACGGGATCCTGTTTTCCTGTTGACTCTTATTGCAAGACCAGAGGTACTGTCTCCTGCGGTCAGCACCACCCCTCTGATCAGTTCATTTCTTAGAGCATCTATCAAGGCCACGGTTTTGAACTCCTTTTGGACCATCGCATTTTCCTGATGCCCACATTAGAGGGCATGTCGTATTTGGTCATTTTATATGTCTGTGATGGGTCGTGGGGCCCAGACAAGGGAACAAGGGCAGATGAGGCAGGTTAATCACAACTGCGGCTGGACAGGCAGAGCCAGCGCAGGGCCAGATCCCACCGGGAAGGAGGGTCTGGGGCATATTGGATGTGCTTGGTCTCTGGGTGTGGCATTACCAGCAATTTGAGAACTGCGTAGCATTCTGACTCTTGCTAAGTTAAGAACATCTCCTTCGCCTTCATCTCCTCTTCTGTTGCTTCTAGGGTCAAGGATCCCCCACCTCTGAACTTCCTGCTCCTCTTCCTAGTCCTTCGGGCCAGTGGCGGGCAATGTCTAATAGAATCGGGTTGCATTTCCATGCTTTACCAGTAGGTGCCCCTGTTTAACTCATGATGGACTTCAACTTGACCCTGTCATTAGTCACTTCCGTTCGATAGAACTAATTAATGTTCAATTTAGACAACCCTATCAGATTATTTTTCTGCAAAACAAAGGCTAATGTCACTGTCATCTGCCCAACAGCGAGTCTGCAGCGGTCTGTGACAGCAGCCACAGCCAGGTGTCAGTGTCCATTGCATCCCTGGCAGCACTCTCAGGCCTGAGGATGCAAAGGGAGCCACAGCTCCTACTCAAAAGGAGCTTACAGTCTTGGGGGCTCAGTGAAATCCATTCATTCTTATCTGGGTTTGTGCACACAGAACAGTCATTGGGAATAAAATAAAATAACGAGTGTACTGAGCACCTGCTACAATGTGCTGAAGACACTACCGCCTCTAATAACCACAACAGATGTCAGAAGCGGGATTCTTCCCCCATCGCACAGGCGAGGAAGCTGCGGCATAGGGAGGTCGGTCATCTGTCCTGGACGACTGATCCTCAGCCAGTACGGCAGCGCGAGGCGCAGACTCGGGCTGAATAACAGATACGACTCCTCAAAGTCAGGTCACCGGGGGGGTGGCTCTTAGGTTCATCCTTCACTTCCACAAAAGTGACAAGCACTCTGCGATGTCCCCTCATCTCCTTTCCCTTGTGCATGGCTCATGCACCCCGCCTCCGCTCCAGAGGGTGATAGGGGACTGAGGAAGGGAAGCCAGCCGGCCTCAGAGTGCTGACCCGGGACTGGGTTCCACTCTGAGGCCAGAGTGTGGTAGAAGCTTATTAAAAAGAATGTCCCTGGCTTTGGGCCCTCTCATACCGCCAACAAAGCCACCTTCACTAGAACCTGCTCCTGACACCTACTCTCATCACACATGAAGCCTTCCTCTCTAAAAGCGACATGAAAGGACGGCCTTTCGCTCAGTTCCCTAGGTAAGACTCTGTGGCCTCAGCTCTTTGGGAGAATGCTCTCGGTGAATCTGGGGTTAGCTTCACTTGGCAATGAACATCCATTCTCTCTTACTGCTAAAGTATCTGTCACCTTAAAAAAAGAATAAGGTGTAAAGGGGAAATATTGGCCTACCCCAAAGGGAAATATGGATAAGGGATGCTGAAGAATCAAGCTAACCCCTGACGCCAGGTCGCCCAAAGCATCCAGGGTCCCCACACTGGACTCCAGGGCCTCTGTGCCTGCTCAGAGCCCCTCCCACACACTTTACGGCCCAGCCCTGCCCAGCAGAATTACCTGTCAGAACCCAGCATCAGACTTTCTCAAAAGCAGTAATTAAAAATACACCTCATGGCCCTGGTCGGTGGCTCAGTGGATAGAGCATCAGGCTGGCATATGGACATCCCTGGTTCGATCTCCAGTCAGGGCACACAAGAGAAGCAACCATCTGCTTCTCTCCCTCCTCCCCTCCCTTAGCCAGTGGCTTGATCGGTTCGAGCATGGCCCCAGGCGCTGAGGAGAGCTTGGTTGGTCTGAGCAGGTCAGCCTCAGGTGCTAAAAATAGCTCAGTACTCGAGCATCAGCCCCAGATGGGGTTTGCCAGGTGGATCCTGGTCAGGGCGCATGTGAAATCTGCCTCATATCTCACCTCTTCCACCTTTAAAAAACAGTAACAACAACAACAAAAAAAGAGTGCACTTCATATCTTACTTTTGTGAGGCAAGAACACTACAAGAAACATTTTCAGAAGTACTTTAGAACAAACCGAGCATTATTAAAAAAAAAAAAAAAAAAAGTCCAGGCCTTCCCTAAATTTGTTCCCCTTCCCATAAACATCTCCAAACATCTGACTTAATAATGTGCAAAGATGAGAAAACCACTAAGTGGGAAGTCCTGGAGCTAGGAGGAGAGATTACAGTTGTTCCTAGTGTGGGCCACCTTGGGCTTACTGTGCTGCTTAAATCTTTTATTTCTTGACAGTCAAACTATTTGAGCAGTTGTAGTTCTGGCAAAAAAAAATGCAAATGAAACCCTCTGATTCAAGTAGAAGTTCCTCCAGGGTCTGCACAAATCGTATTATAAAGCAGCTTTTATGTATCGAGAATAATTACACTTGATTTGAAGAAGTTTGTTTTCTGTTAAGCTAACTTTAGCATCAGTTCTAATTGGGAGCAGATGTATCCTAGACTAGGCAGCATCTTTTGCTCACATATAAATATCTGTGTTTACATACATGTCCTTTGTCAGAGGTAATCACAACCTGGGACATCTACCACCCCTTATGGTGGCTCAGGAGACCCCAACTTTTGGTGACTTCTCATTGGCTGGGCCGGAGTCAGCTGCCCCTCTCACCTGGGAAGTCACTACTCAGGCTCACGTACTGTACCCTCCCCCAAAAAAGCAGAATGGCCCAAGCCTGTGGCTCATGTTGAATGATGTGCCCACATTTGTGACCCCTCTGATTCCCTTAAATCCAAGAAATGGAAGTGCGGCCTGGAAACAGCGAAGGCTAGGGCTTCGAAGGCTCGCGTTCTCAGAGAAGTTCAGGCCCTGGGAGAGAAGAGCCCAGGAGCCCTCAGCCTTCAGAGAAAGTATGGGAAACAGTCTTATCTTTTCACAAAACCCCTCCACTACTCAAAACCTGCTGCCTCCCCTCCCCACCAAAGTGCTAGCTCAAACGTGCACAAATAAGACAGAAGATGTAAAAAACCCAGGCTGAGGCGTTTTGAAATCAAAACCCAGGACGGGCTGGTTTCGAATGGAAGCGTAAGCATCAATGTTGGGGCCTCAAGGTAGTTTTTCCTTCCCAGGTCTGGGGCAAAGGGCCTGACCCGGGGGTCTCGAGGGCACAGGAATGCACTGCCACTGTCTCCTGTCTGAACGGGTTCCGGGCCACCCGCTGCCTCCCTTAAACTCGGAGTGTCTGGGTTCAAAGAGCCCGACATGGACTTCTGCAGGTGGGCAGTGGGGCAAGCCCGTGAGCCTGCACTCCTGGGTGCCGGGCGGGTCCCACCGCGTCCCGCCCCTCAGCACCCTCAGCAACATGACACGGTGCAGCAGGAGCTGCGGGCTCTGTGGGGCCCAGCAGATGCAGCAGGGAGCTTTCCAGATGTTGCGAACAATAAAGCCAGCTTTTATTGTATTATTTCTTTCCTTAATGAGGAGAGGGGGAGCTGTAACAAGGGCAACAACGTGAGCTCTCAAACCCTCAGTGGGCAGTGTGTGTGCAAATGTGCGAGCCGGGGAGAGAGAGCTGGGCCGCAGGGCGGAGGGCAAACTCTGGAAATGTCCCGTTTCAAATGAGGCAGAACTGCTCCTTGCTCCAGCGACTGGGCAACTGCGGGGACAGGCTGTTCCCCTTCGCGTTTGCATCTCTTTTGTGTAGACAAGCGTTCCAAATGGGATTAAATAAAAAGGAGAATGAAACACACATTTCCAACGTGAGTTAGCATGCTCTGCCTTCCCCTTCTCCCTTCTCCCTCCTCCCTTCCTCCCTCTCTATCTCTTTCCCTCTCTTCCCCCTTCTCTCTCTCTTTCCAGGGAAAGACAGGCAGCAGAATGATCCTGAAAGACCTACTCTCTCTGGGAGCCCAAAATGACTTTTGGAAAAAAAAAAATGGCAGGAGAGAGTCATGATGACTCTCCTCTGTGGTGGGAGGAGCTGGTGACCAGTCCCTGCTCTCCGTCCAAGCCTCTTTGGGAGACGGATCTCCTTAACAAGCCCCTTCCTGGAGCACGAATAGTTGGTCCCTTCCCCCTCGAACAGTGTCAGTCGTGCACCATGTCAGACATCAAAGCCCTAATTAAAGCCATTCTTCAATTGTGTCTCTTTGCCTCATTACTTTCTCCCCACTTTGATGAGGACTCTCTGCTCCCTTTCTCCCTGTTTTCCAGGGGATCTGAAATTGTTGTTGTTGTTGGGGTTCTCCCCCACTTTTTTCTTCTTCAAGTTGGGGACACAGTCCCTTTCCTGCCTCACCCCCCATCCTTCTGAACAGGCCAACAGTTAAAGGATATTCACACCTTTTCCCCTCCCGGCTCCTCTATTCTTATGAAGTTTCCATTGATTATTGTCCTGAAATTCCTTGGTCCAGTCATAGATAAAAGGATAATGACTTCAAAGGGAAGAGTTAAGAGTTTAACCCCAAGCTAAGAGAGTGGACAACTAGATAATTGAGGGTAATAACCCATCACAGGCGTGCTTTCAAAGGATTGCCAAGCTGAACTCTCAGGTGGCTTTAATTTTATTAACATTTGTAGCCGCTGACTTGAGAAGACAGTCTGGAGTCATTAGGTGCTTCAAAGCCCCAGGTAACACTGAGCCAGCCGGCAACCTGACATCAATTTGGGCATGAGCGCCCCCCTCACAGGATGGTGGCGATTGCTGGTAACCCCGAACTTCTCAGTCAAATCATAGACCCCAGAAACTCTGGGGGAGGGGTGGGCGAGGACATCAAAGGTCCCACTTGGCCCCCACACCTCTTCATGATGGCAACCAAGAATTCAAATCAAATGAAGACACAAAAAAGCCCCAAAGTTCCGGAAGGTAGCAAAGCCTTCTTCCACTGTTCTGGGGCAGGTGTTACAGAGACTGGAGTCCCAGTTTCTGCCTTGAAGCCCACATCTACTCCGTGCTGGGCTGGCGGGGCGGGCCATGGCTGGGGCCCCCCCTGAGCCTCTACCCCCCTGAGCCTCCTAATCCCCCTGAGCCTCCTAACCACCCTCCCAGCCTCAGCCTGTTCAGCCTTCCTTGCATCCTGGGGGATGCCCCCAGCGTTTCATGTAAGAATGACACCCGGCCACCAGGCCAACATCTATATTATGGATGGGAAAATAGGGGAGGTGACTTGCCTCGAAATCACCAGCTAATTGGTAGTAGCCAAATGGAGACCAGAGGCAGAGCACTTACTCCCACAGCTAACCTCAGGGAAGCCAGCAAGACCAAGGAAAGGGAACGGGGACATTGTCCGCTGGGGACTCGAGGCTGAGTGTAGACACGTGCAGGGCCTGCACGCTTCTGTTCAAAACCCAGAGGCCCTCCTGCTTTGCCACCGCAGGTGGCCTCCATTCACCCCCGGGGCAGGTGAGAGTGGTCCTCCTCGAGGTCGCTCACCCCTTCAGACCGTCCAGTGATTTACTGCGCTGACTGCCCAGCTCTTGTCCCCCTGTGCCCGTGTTGGAGGGGACTCCAGAGCCAACTGTGGGCCCTTCCCTGTGCGTGGCTTCAGGCTGTCCTTCTGCCCCTTAGAAGTTTAACAAAAGGCCTTTGAAATGCATCGACACTTAGCCAGCTGCCAGGGCAGCCATAGCTTCTCTCTGCAGCTTTGGGCAGGGCTCCCCAGCCCCGTTCCTGGGTGTCCTGTTGGGAGACGGGGGCCGGGCGGTTACCTTCACCCCTGCCGGCATGGCTCAGCCCTGACAACCCCTCTCATCCCAGGCTTTCACAGGGCCACCTGAGTCCCTCTAGGACCCCAGAATGCATCCCAAGCCACCAGGGCCTGTAGTGTGCTCACCACCAAGCACACCCCCTCCAGAAGTGTTCACATGGGCACCAGCAGGCCCGAGAAGACCACCGATGCGGCCCCATCCCTCCCTCCACAGCCTCCCTTCAGTCCTTGCATAAACCTTCTCTCAAGGACTGTACATGACAATTTCCCGAGGGAAAAGGTTTGGACCGTCTCAAGCAGTATCCCAACTCCTGGAGCGGACTTGCAGAATCAGGCGGCAGGTGGAAGAACCAGGCAAGGACAGAGAGAGCCGGAGCCTCCTGGCACCTCTGAAGTCACCACCTGGTGCAGCCGCCTAACGGAAGGGAGTGGTTGTGGCCCCGGCGGTAGCACCTGTCAACACCTGTTGTCTAATCAGATGTCCACTGTAGACCCCCCCCCCCATCACATACAGGCTGTACACCCTCTAAAAAATTGATCCCAATGAAGGTTGCTTGGTCAGTTCTTTGCACTTGGTTTATTCTTTGAAAGTTAGGATGAATTTTCAGTGCAGCCTGATAGAGAAACATGATATACATTATTTCAGAAGCCAATACAAAATCGTTAAAAAAAATAACATGTGCTGATTTAAATGTTATACACTGCAGCCCAGATACTCCTCTAGTAGAGAAAACTTGGAGGTGACTAGAAACATCCTTAGCATGCCCTGTCCTTTCTGCCCTGGGAGCCGGCTGCCTGGACTCCCTCTGCACTCTTTTACTCAGAACCCCTCGTCAGCAAAGACGTGCCCCAGGTCAGGGTCGCAGGTCCTAGGCTCCGGGACAGAGCAAGTCCATATGTGAAACTGGATGCTGGGAGTGTGGGTATCGCCAACCTTTGATTTTTACGATGTTGTAACCCAGATGTCTTAGTTTAGACACATGTGTGGTGCATTGGAACCAGCCCACACTTTGAAGTCAGACAGACATGTGTCCAAGTTCAGACTCTGCCATTTACTGATCAGCTTAGTGTGGGCAAGCCTCGTGGCCACTCAGATCCTCGATTGTTCCAGTGGTAGGTGATGAAATACAGTCACCTGTGAGTCAGACGTCAAGGCCACCTACCCACGCTGGGTACCTGCCTTGTGGGAACTCGTGGGAATAGAAAGGGAGGGAGTCTTGTCCTTGCTCTGAAAGAGCTTCGGGTCCAGAGCTCTGATGGAGGCTCCTTCGGCGTCCAACAGAATGGAACTTGGATGCAGACACAGCAGTGCTAGGAGAGCCTGTGACTCCATGCCCCTCCCTCTCCTGCCCACCTCCGGGCACCGGGCTCCCGTGGTGAGATGGGGCATGAACCCGGATGGAGAAGCCCCTTGAGCTTGTGCTGGCATTCTCTGAGAGTTCAGATGTTACAACCGTAGTTTTGATTTTTTTTTTTCTTTTTGCAACCTTGAAAGTCCAAGACAAGCAGGCTTTGCAAATGGGCCTGGGGCAGAGATTCTGATTTAGAGAGAAAGGATGCAGAGGGGCTGTCCATGGTGGGGGGGGGGGCAGGGGGCTGATTGCCAAGAGAAAGGCAGTGGCCTCCCTGCTCTGTCATAAAGAGGAGAAAATTAACTTTGGGGCTAAATAGCTCTGGAGCGCCATGAAAGGTTAGCCTGGGCCTGGAGGGTCGGGGGACAAGACTCAGGGCTGACATGTGGCTGGCTGAGTGTGTCCGGCTGGACCCACAGTGCTGGGAGCTGGCTCTGGTCCTGGTTAAAGGCTTATCAAAGTCTCCCTGACTGGCTGGCTTTGATCTCTAGCCTCAGGTCTGAAGCGGTAACTCAGATGCTTAGTGATTAATTGCATTTTTTTTTTGGAGATCACATGTCTTAGTGGTATCTATGGCTTGTAGGGACAGACCAAGGTCTCTGTCAGTATCCTGCCTGAGGGTCAAAGTGCTTGCTACCCTGTGTGCCCTCTCCTCATTTGCATGAAGCCTGCAAGGGCAGCCAGGGGCCTGCAAGGGATGTTATGCAAATGTCGCTTTCCTCCCTGTGCATGTGTCCGACATGACTCGGCATTTCAGAAGTGCAGTACCCTTGAACATTCTTGGAGAACTTTCCCAGGCTAGAATCACATTCTTATCCCTATACCAATCTTCGTGATGTGTGGGGCAAGGTGGCAGCGGCCTGGCTGTGGGGGTAAAGGGCCCTGAATCGCCGATGGATGGGGGAACACCCTCGCCCCATATCCAGATAGCTTGTGCCTCCTCCTCTCCCCCACACCTGTGCCCTGGCTCTCGAAGCCCAGCCCTGCCCCTCGCTTCAAAGCCCTGTTGTAGCCATTAATGTGGTTCATGCTTGGCTGTGAGGTCAACATGGGGCATTCCCTACTCTTTCTTGTGCCTTGCCCCTTCGCAGCTGGGAGGAAACTTTTAGAGCCACGAGGTCCCCGTAATCTTGGGAATGGAGCTGTTGTCACCGTCCTGTCGGACTTTCCTTGACCTGCTAGATTGGAACCATGTGAGTGCTTCCCCAGTCCTCATTCCTGGCCAGGCACAGTGGAGACCGATGCTCACAGGACGCCAGGGTAGTCCGTGGGTGGCAGCCCACGGCGCGTCCTTGCGTGGAGCACAGACAGTCCCTGGGTGGTCTCGTATCTGTAGCACATGCCATCAAGGCGCTGGTCTCCAATCCCCTCGCCTTCCTCAGGCGCCATCTTCTCTCTGCTTTCACTCCCAGCTCCCTCCTATCTCTGGTGGAAAGTGCTAGAACCCGCTTTGCCTGCAAACTCAGACAGCAGAGAGTGTGTCTCCCCCTGCACCTGCCCCCAGTCCTTAGCCGGTGACTGAGATAGGGCGGAGGCACCAGTACGCCAGCTCCCTTATCCCCAAGCGACGGTGTCTCCTGATCTGCCTGTGGGTGGAACCAAAGTCACCTTCTGGGGGACTCTGCTGGTCATCTCTACCTTCCTGGCCTCCCTCCCTGCCCCAGGCCTCTTCCTTACTCCCCACCAGATTTTTTTTCTGAGACTATTTCCTAATAATTCACAGGAATTTCCATCTCAGGGTCTGCTTCCGGGGAGCTCAGCCTAAGACAGTTGTTGAAATAAAATGTAACTATTTCACCAACTAGGATCTCTCAGATTATAATGAACTCCCATTGGGGTTCCTGTTTCCTGAATCCCACCCTTCGTTAAATCCAGCCCAACACTCCCGTGAGCAAGTGCTTCTGAAAACACAGCTCGGTGGCATACCTCTGCCATAGCCGGTTGGAAACAGTTTCTCGGTTGAGTCAAGGCCACACTCCCTAGTAGAGCGTTCGGTTTCTCTTGATCTGACCACGGCCACTCCATCTGGACACCTCCGTGCCTCCTGTGTTAGGTGTGATCCTAAGGGGAGCTGTCCCTGTTCCAACGGCCACGTCCAGTTCCCGAGCCTTTGTGCTGCACCATCTGCCAGGGCAGCCCTTCTCAGCTTCCTTGGACTGGTTCTGCCCTTTGTCACCTCCCCCAGGGTGAGCTCAGTGTCCCCTCCCACCCTCCAGCACCTTGGGCATCTCCCCTTCAGTACATCCCCTGTGACTGTTAGGTCATCCGCTTTGTAGTCATCTCACACAGTGAGGGCCCTGAGGAGACAAAGCCGTGTCTGGTACTTGCTGACACTGTCCCTGAGCCAACAGCGCAACAGGGTCCAATTGCCCTGGTGATGATTCTTGAAACTGGGTGCTATAGACTGAATTGTGACCCCCTCAAATGCATATGTTGACCCTCTACCCTCCAAGGTGATGGTATTTGGAGATGAGGCCTTTGGAAGGTAATTAGGGTTAGATGAGGTCAGAGGGGGGGGACCCCGTGATGGGATGAGTGCCCTTAGAAGAAGAGAAGCAGAGTTCTCTCAGCTGTGTGAGGACTCAGTGGAAAGGTGGTCATCCATAGCCAGGAAGAGAGTTTTCACCCAGAACTGAATTGACTCCCACCTTAATCTTGGACTTTCAGCCTCCAAACTGTGAGAAATACATTTCTATTGTTTCAGTCACCCAGCCTGTGGAATTTTACTATGACAGCCTGAGCTGACTTAGACACACAGGCAAGGTAAACCAAAACGTGTACATTTCTGAGGGAACGCCAGAGCACGGACTCTGGAGCCCAGCAGCACACCTGCAAGCAGTTTCTTTCTCTTTCTTTCTCTCATGATGAGAGAAGGAGTTAAGGCATTTCTATCTGTTAATTTTATTTGTATGACAATGCTACTATGCATATTTTTGGGCTATTTTGGTCCAGGCTACTCTGAAAGTCAGTGGCCTAGCTTACTGATCCCTAAACCTTCCCCCACCCCCATCTCCAGAGCAGAGCTCTGGACCGCCCAGGGGTTCTGATGCAAGCAGCGGGTGCAGCCCACAGCACCGCTTGGTACCACTGGACCTACGAGCAAAGGCCTGGTCTGAAACCAGACTGACATGCTCTCTCTCCTTGACCCAGCCTCATCTATTTTGTCCCACTTTGTTCCCATTTTGTTCTTAAATGTTATGTATTATTGGCATGTACTCTACGGGGTCAGCAGTGGGGTAGGTAGGTATGCCCAAAGCTAAGCAGTATTGCTCCATCAGAGACAAAAGCAGGGAGAGCATCCTGGAGGAGCCATTCTAACCACTTTCAAAGCCTGTGGACATTAGCTTCACCTCCGTGGCTCTATGTCACTGTTTCTCCCAGTTCTCTGAGGGTTGGCCAGAGGGGTGGTGTGCACTTTCTTTATTCTGACTTGAGTTGGGGGGCTGGGTGAGAGGTACTCTCCGAGACCCGGCTGCACCATCAGCGTGCTGGCCACGGAGGAAGCGGCACGCTACAGGACTCCTGGGCGGCACCGCCCGTGCCTGCAGTGCCAGCATATTGGCCTTGGCTTTGCCACCCTGCCAGCAGCCAGCACTGCCCTTGCCAGGAGCCCTTAACTGTGGTCCCTCAGCCAAGGCTGCCTCTTCGGCTGACCCAGACCCGTGGGGCTCCCTTCCTCCTGAGACCATCAGCCGGTAGGAAGCAAAGCAAGTTCTTGTCTGGTGCTCACCACCCTGGCCGGGGCTTCTCCCGGACCCACGTGGGGCAGAGACACGGGCGTGCAGGAAACCTCCTCGGCTTTCCAGGCAGAACCTTTTGGGAGTGGGGCAGAAGAAGAGTTAAAAGTTCTGGGCTGAGGCTTCAGTGCTCAATTTCTTTATTTCCTGTTGATGACATTATTGCCTTCCTACAACCATTGACACATGTTGCTTTCATCTGTTTCATTTCAAGACATGAGTATACTCGCTGGAAACTATGCCTAATAGTTAAACTCAAAACACTTGGATTTCCTTTCCCTCCTGACTCTCTGCTGGTGTGCTGTACTCTCTGGGTTGGTTTTTTGGGTGGCGGCAGTGGTGGCGTGTGTGCGTTTCAGCCACCATTTTTAATGCAGCAAAATGAAGCTGGTGGCTTCCTGGCCAGGTGCCTCGGGCCTATCTGCTGCTTATGGGATATTTCACTTTGGGGTGGGGGTGTCCGTGGCTCAGCCAGCCCCCTTGTCCTGGCGCTGAGACACATCTAGCCTCTTCCTTTACCCGTCGGCCTCCCCTGTCGGTCGGAGAGAGCCCTGGCCTGTTTGACGGCAGGATGGGCAGAGGGTTTGCTGCATCCTTGAGCGCCGTGGCTCCTGGCTTGGACCTTTAGAACGGAGCCTCCAGATCAGAAAGGTGAGCTCATCAGTCTGGACCCAACAACTGTGGAGGAACAAACAGACCCAGCTTCCTGGGGACAGGATGTGGACGAGTCTCCCCCTGGCTGACTCTGATGGAAAGCGACCATCAGGAACAGGCCAGCCTCGTCAGGCTGGCACTGGGTTTGACACTTGTTTCCAAACCTGGTTGCTGCTACCCAGCCTTCCGTGGCCCAGGGCCGCGCTGCCTGCTGACAGTCTGCACAGCGGGCATTCTGCTCTCAGAAGAGTCGGAAGGGTGGCTGCCGCCTGGCTTGGGTGACTGCCTGTGCTCAGCACGCCCAGCCCCCCACCTGCTCCCCAGGGTCTGGGACATTTTCCTCTTATGGGGAGGCTGGGTGGGTGGGGGGGGACAGGGAGGAGAAGCAAAGCCACAGCCCACAGCCTGGCTCCCTCAGATGAAGGGAGGTGGACATTTGCAGGGCACTCATTGGGTGCCCATTTCTCATTTAGGTCCACTTTCTCATGTCACCCTTCTCGGAACAGGGAGCTTTATTCCCCTTCCGTAGCTGAGAACACTGACGCTCAGGAAGGGGCAGAAACAGCTGCCTGAGCCACACAACTTCTAGTGGTGAATTGGAATCTGAGCCTGGGCCCGCGTTCTCCCAAGCCGTTTCCTTCCGTGGGGAGGCAGGGGTTTGGGGGAGGAGAAGGCGGTGCACACGCAGCCTGCCTGGTGCTTCCAGAGGTGCCCACGTGCCTCCCCCTCCTCCCTTCCCCTCTGCACCCAGTCTGTGCCTTTGCTGCCCAACAGCGCCACATGTCAAGCACATAGGAGGAAAGTTCGCAGACACTCCTAGACAGAAGAGCCTTCACCCAGGAGGAGAGCCTCCTTGGGGCCAGTCCGTTCCCTTCAGGTTGGCAGATCTGGTGAGGGTCTGAGGCAGCAGGAAGTGTGGCGGTGCGCCTGGGGGACAGAGCAGGGAAATCATCGCTCTTCTCTAGTGAAGTCTTCGGATTCACTAGCAAAAGTCCCCTCGCTGAGGAAATGGACTTCAAACTCTATGACATTCTTTTTCTTATTTTTTAATTAATTTTTTTATTTATTCATTTTAGAGAGGAGAGAAGAAAGAGCGAGTGAGTGAGAGAGAGGAGGATCAGGAAGCATCAACTCCCATATGTGCCTTGACCAGACAAGTGCAGGGTTTCGAACGGGCAACCTCAGTGTTTCAGGTTGACACTTTATCCACTGTGCCATCACAGGTCAGGCTTCTATGACACTCTTTATACATCTTCTTGCCGAGTAGTCCTGGGCCATTGTGTCCTGCGTTGGCTGTGCCTCTGTGAAAGGCAGGGCACAGGCCCAGACACAGGCAAAGTCACTGGTCTAAGGATGTGGCTGGCATGAAACAAATGATGATACGCTGCCTTCAGAGACCCCACTGCTGAGCAGGCAAGGCTTTGTTGGCCTGCCAGGTTGTCCCCCAGGGCCCTGGCTGGGGGTGTGCAATGCCCAAGCCCCAGGTGGAGTCCCTGGATTGCAGGGCACCCCACACCTTGAACAGCAGCTCTTCTTCAACCCCGCTGAGACCAAGCTCATACCACACGTGTGACCCAGTAGAAGGTGGCGTTCCAACAGGGTGGGGGTCAGCCAAGAATGAGATGGTACCCCCTCTTTGCTGGTTAATTATTTTTATTAAAAGTAATATAAAATTGTCACAGAAATTTTGGAAAATACAAGATAGTATTGTTCAATTGCAAGGACCAGAGACCCGTTCAGTTGGCCCCAAGGGAAAATGGGGGGGTGTTAAAAGCACATGAAGAGGTTTAGGAGCGTTCTGCGTCCCTCAGGCCATGGCCCCTCCCTCTGGCCCCAGCTCCCGCACAACTACAGCAAACCCCGGTCCGCGGGAACCCCCGGTCCGCGGGAACCCCCGGTCCGCGGCGGCCACTCCCCAGTCTCGTTCTGGCTTCTGCACAGCTTGGGCTCCCACAGAGCAAGGTTTCTTTTGGTTCTTTTGGGTCGTTTTATTTCATTTCTCAGATCAAATTTCTGAGCTCAAGAGGAAAGCTAAACAACCTAGCTCATCTTTACAGACTTGACTCCTCAGGTCATATGGCTCCGCTGGCTTACGATGGACTTGCCAGGAGTGACCTGGCCAAACCGAGTGTTATTCCCTGTGCTCTGAGGAGGTAGGGAAACATGGTACAAAAGGCCGTCAACCAGGCTGCCCTCGGGAAGGCCACCAGCAGCCCGAACACCCTAACACAAGTGTAAAAAGTATGACAGGCACCATCTGCTAATCAAACCTTTTATACAAGTTTTGCTTCTTGCTTCTTGGAGTTAACTTTATAAGCATTTTCAATAATATCGTTATGAATATATTACATTTTTTAATGACTCCATTACATTTTAAATGACTGTATAATGTTCCTATGCACTGCCTGTGGTGTGTCTAGAATTTATTTAATCAGTCCTCTACAGACATGAATGTTATTTCCAAATTCCTACAATCATACGTAACCTGGAATGCTCGGACTAAGACCAGGAATGCACAAGATGACATGCTCGACTCATTGTTCATTCTGGGCATGTTTGGGAAGCCTGGCTTTTTCTTCTAAAGCCTGAGAATAATGGTTCTTTGGAAGAAACCACAGGGACAGAGGGTAGAAGTAAGCCCCAACCTCTCAGCAACTGCCTGTATCCGTGCTGTTGTACTTGAATGCTGGACCTGTGGATGAGACCAAAAGCCACAGACCAGCACCCCTCCCCAGTCCAGGGAGGCCGGAGAGTACGCGCCGTAACCCAGGCTGTGTAGAGGGAGGAGGACAGGGTGGGCGACAGGCACCTGCCTCCTGAAGTCTTCACTCCTCTTATCTCATGAGTCTTGCCGCCCCCGTGGACCAGACGCGCAGTGAGGAGGGAGCCTGGAGGGAGAGAGTCAGCGATGCTGGTATCCAAGCCCTGCTCTGCGGGCGAGGGCCCAGGCAGCCGAGTGGCCTGGGTTCCAGAGCCAGTTGCAGCCAGGACCGGGACTGGGATGCAGACCTGGGTGCTCACCACGAACCCTCCCCAATTTTGCATTCAGTTGACAAGAACACATTAGCCAACTGGAAAATTAACAAAATGCCCCTTCAGTTTGATGGGCACCATCCTTAAAACTAGCAGCTTAGACTAGATACCTTCAGCTAGTTAGGAAACTAACATTACACCAGGGTAATGTTAGTTATCTGTCAGTCGTAACCAAGCCTGACACCAAGATACGATTTGGTCCATTTGCCCATCTGCTAAAGGGTACATCCATCCCCACACATCAATTTTGGAGGGATGTGGACCTGGCAGCTCCTTCCAGCCTGGACGCTTCTGCTGCCAGGAAGGCGTCTAAGCAGATGGAGGTGGACATCTTCCAAGGCACTGACGGCCCACCTTGAATTCCTGGCTTTATCGGGTGAAATCATCTCTCAGGGAACCGGGTGACCTCCAACTGTTTACTTACCCTCTCTAACCCTTTGCCCGTGGCTGGTGGCAGCACCGTCAGTGTTGTGGAAGGGCTGGCAGGGAACTAGAGGCCAACCCTGAGCCTGCTGCTTCCCACTCCCCGTGAGCCTGGGCCTGTGCTCAGCGGGCCCGGCTGGTTTAATGCTATGCTGTCACCATCATGAAATTCCTCATCATTGTTGAGCAAGGAGGCCACGTGGGCATTTTCCACTGTGCCCTGCAAATTACAGCAGGTCCTGCCCTCAGGCCTGCATTTCCGATAAAGTGGGCTGGTGATAGTTATTCTCAGATGGTGGGAGGGCAGGGGAGTAAGTGAGGTGACCACCAGAAGTGCCTGTCCCTCTCTGCCATCTTTGACGCTTGCTGTATGTACCCTGAGACCCGCAGCCCGCCTCTTGCCCTCAGCCAACCAGCCTCCTATGTTCTCCAGTGCCCTCAGAGGGCGCCTGTGCCTCGCATCCTCCCTGTCTCTGTGGACTCTGAACCAAGGTTTCAAATATCTTGGGCAGGGGACCCAGACTGGGAGTCACAGGGCCTCCTCGGAAGCCTTGAAGCCCTTATCAGAAAGGAAACGGCTAACGACTCTGTCCCTGGTTTATGGCAGCTCTGCTGGTTTTACTGCCCCTGGCGTGGCCCGGAGCTCAGAGGGTGCCGCTCTGTGTGAGAGCAGATGGCTCCACCAAAGGAGCCATCACTGGTGGGTGAGGCCCGCAAGACCTGCCTTCCCGCTCCGGGACAGGCCTTGGACTCTCGGTGGCCCGGGGCAGGGTCAGTCTAAAGTAATTCCCAATTTGGTCCAGAAGCCACACTTATAGGACTGAGTGTGATCACCCTGCCCGGGTCTCTGGGTCAATGTCCTGGAGCTGATGCACCCCGAGTAGGGAAATGATACTAACAGCAACAGCGGTCACTCTGCTTCCTCCCAGCCAGAGTCTGTTGTGGGTACTTGGCATATATTGTCTTGATCCACACAGCGTCCTGGGCCTGTTAGGTACCCAGGACTCGCATGTGGGAGAAAGGAGAGCTTGAAAATTCCTTCAGTAAGCAAGCCTGACACCAAGATACGACATCCAGCTGCACCGCAAAGACACACAGAGGCCTGTTGGAGGGTGAGACCACCGTGTCTCACTCCTGGGGGCTTCTTCAGGAACCCCCTGGCCAGCAACAGGAAGTGCACCCTGGCAGGACGGCTTGACACGCCCGTGGCCATCATACCACTCACCCTGAGGATTCCCTTTGAACAAGCCTTTTTCCGACTCAGACTATGAATAAGGAATGGAATCCACACAGCAAAGAGGCGATGAAACACAGCGCTTTGCAGGATTTACAAAAAGAGGAACGAGTGAGCTGGAGGGCGGCCCCATGCACTTAGTAGTCACACCTCAGTCGTTAAAAATGTGTTGAAACAGAAAGAGAGCCAGCACGCTCTGCGTCTATCTGTTGTCAATTAATTACAAGAAGTCTGTGGAAGGCTCTGAGAAACAGCAGTGCCAGGAGGGTGAGGATAAAAGGGGCCAGGAATGGGCGCCCTGGCTCCCCTGACCTCACCCCGTGGGCTCCGTCTTCGGGTTCTTGGGACAAGCAACAGCAGAGTGACAGAACGTGGCAATGCTGTTTCTGTCGTAGCCCAGGGAAAGCCCCGGAGGGTGGGAGGCGGGGGCAACAGGCACCGGCACAGCTGCGGGGGTGCTGAGGGTATACAGGGTTCAGCTCCTAAAGTGACTGGTTGACCATTTGCAAGTACAGCTCGCCCTCCGTACCTACGGGTTCTTCACCCAGGGAGTCAACCGAGGGAGAATGGAAATATTCGGGAAAAAGGTTACACAGTTCTTATGCATCCTTAGTTGTTAGGCCTACATGGTCTTCTTTTTTAGTCCCTAAACAGTAGGGTATAACAGGTATGACTCAGTGTTTACATTGTGTTAGGTATTAGAAGTTTGGTAGTGCCCCCCACCCGTGGGGTACATTCCAAGAGCCCCATGGGTGCCTGAAACTGGTGTAGGACTGAACTCTGTGTAGACCGTGCTTTTCCTCTGCACACATTCCTATGATAAACTTCAACTCCTTTTCCATCTTAACTGAGTGCTTATCACGCACTGTGGTCCTAACTTTGGCAGTTTGAGGTGTGACAACTAAAGTCGCACAGATTTCTTCACATGTTCAAGGATAGTAGACTCGTTCTTACCATAGGTATTAGCAACCTCAGCATACAAATTTTTTTCTTTCCTTATTAAATCGAGCACTTTCATCTCCTCACTTCGAGGGAGCACTTTCTGGCTTTCCCTCAGCACATCACGATCACCGGCACCACTACTCCTATGCTCTGAGGGCCACGACTAAGTAAAACAAGGGTGACCTGAACACAAGCTCTGTGTCACTGTGACACTCAATCTGAGATTTGATCACAGAAAGAGTTATTAAGTGACGAGTGGGCCAGGGGCACATACAGCGTGGAGACACTGGACAGAGGGATGATTCACACCCTGGGTAGGACAGAGCTGGACGGCTTGAGGTTTCTTCACGCTACTCACAGTGGTGCACAGTTTAAAACTTAGGAAGTGTTTATTTCTGAAATTTTCCATTTAATATTTTCATACCACAGTTGACCTCAGATAACTGAAACCACAGAAAGTGTTCATTGTAGTTAAGGGGGAGCATTACAACCAATGCAGATATAACTTAAAGTACACAGGAGCATGTGCATGCCCACAGGTTACTGTATAAGCAAATACTAGACCATTTTGTAAGGGACTTGGGCATCCGTGGACTTTGATATTCACGAGGGGTCCTGAACCAATCCCCTCTCTCCCCGCAGATACTGAGGGAGAGCTGTACCTAGAAGCTCTCACTGTCACCTTAACAAGGTTTAGGGGTGCGTCCTGAGGGAGACGCACAATGGAGTCAGCTCTGGCTACAGCCCCTGCCCCTAGCTGATGATGAAATGTATGCCAAGACCTCCACTGGCCTCGGGAAGCCTTTGCAGAAAGCCAAGCACTAACACCTCTCAGAAACTAATGCACTGGCTAAAACACGTCCACTCATACTCTGCCCTAAAGATGGCGTTATTTTATTCCCACTTTATAGTTAAGGGCAGAGGGTCTTGAACAGTCCAAGAGATGTGTAGGACCTCCTTAGTGGGGAAGAACTAGGCCCCAGCCCAGGTTTTCTTAGTTTTTCCCCCAAGACAGCTAAATCTTTACTGAGTGCTCAGCAGTGACCACGTAGAGTTCTAATGACTTCACTCTAGGACCTCATTTAATCCTCTCAACCCGGTACTTCTGTTCCTCCTGTTTTATGCTTGGGGAAACTGAGGCATGGGGAAGTGACACTCTCCCAGGTTTATCCAGTGTGCCACGCTCCCCTGGCTCATAATTATACTTTAGGATAAAGAAAACCCCTTCTTCCCGCAGCCCAGGATGCTCTGCCAAGCTGAAGGCCGAGTCTGCCCCACCTTGTCCCTCCCCTCATTTTCTTTTTTTTTTTTTTTTTGTTTTGTTTTGTTTTTTTTGTATTTTTCTGAAGCTGGAAACGGGGAGAGACAGTCAGACAGACTCCCGCATGCGCCCGACCGGGATCCACCCGGCACGCCCCCCAGGGGCGATGCTCTGCCCACCAGGGGGCGATGCTCTGCCCCTCCGGCGTCGCTCTGCAGCGACCAGAGCCACTCTAGCGCCTGGGGCAGAGGCCAAGGAGCCATCCCCAGCGCCCGGGCCATCTTTGCTCCAATGGAGCCTTGGCTGCGGGAGGGGAAGAGAGAGACAGAGAGGAAGGAGAGGGGGAGGGGTGGAGAAGCAAATGGGCGCTTCTATGTGCCCTGGCCAGGAATCGAACCCGGGTCCCCCGCACGCCAGGCCGACGCTCTACCGCTGAGCCAACCGGCCAGGGCCCCTCCCCTCATTTTCTTTCTTTTTTTTTTTTTTTTTTCTTTCATTTTTCTGAAGCTGGAAACAGGGAGAGACAGTCAGACAGACTCCCGCATGCGCCCGACCGGGATCCACCCGGCACGCCCACCATGGGGCGACGCTCTGCCCACCAGGGGGCGATGCTCTGCCCATCCTGGGCGTCGCCATGTTGCGACCAGAGCCACTCTAGCGCCTGAGGCAGAGGCCACAGAGCCATCCCCAGCGCCCGGGCCATCCTTGCTCCAATGGAGCCTTGGCTGCGGGAGGGGAAGAGAGAGACAGAGAGGAAAGTGCGGCAGAGGGGTGGAGAAGCAAATGGGCGCTTCTCCTGTGTGCCCTGGCCGGGAATCAAACCCGGGTCCTCCGCACGCTAGGCCGACGCTCTACCGCTGAGCCAACCGGCCAGGGCCCCCCTCATTTTCTATGGGTTTCTGGAAAAGGCACTGCTTCCTCCTGCCTGGGGCCTGCGCAGGTCTTGTTCCCAACTGCGCACAGCCCGGCACCCCCATCCCCTCCTGTGCCCGCCTCCTTGTCTCTCTGACCTCTCCTGCCAGTGCCTTACACAAAATACCTGCAATGAGCCACTGGGCTGCTGGTGTCTTCCTGCGCCCTTCCCCAGGCTGTTCCACTTGGGGGCCCAGTGCCCGCAGCTCTGAGTATGCTCCGTCCTCTTCCCATCCGGGTTCCAGGGGACAGAGCTCTTCTTGGACAGAGCTGCCACCCTGAGGACAGGCAGGACCCTTCATTGTCTTGTGGAGTCTAAGGCTGATTTCCTTTTCACAGGGAAATTCAGAGCAGAGCGCCCCCCCCCCCAGGGAGGGCTGCAGAGGGGAAGGAAGGCGCCTTTGTGGGGGTGGGAAGGTCAGAGCCCAGGCTGGGGATCGAGTGTGTCACGTCCATAAAGGAAGAGCCAAGTTCGTTCGGGTGCGGCAGCTGCCGGACCAACATGAAGTGAGTGGCCGCCTGAGAAAGCCGAAATGGCGGAAAGACCTTGAGACCATCCCACCCCCACGCCCCCTTCCTGGGTGGTAGAGCGGCTCCTGGCCCAGGAAGCTACCCTGCAGCTAGGGCTTCTCTAAGGTGCCCTCCGGAGCATCCACCAGGAAGACTCTGACTCCCCCCACCGCCACCACCCACCCCAGGCTCCACTCCACGCAGCTGGCAGCTTCTCACCCCCACCAGCCCTCACCTCGCCCACTGTTCTCCGGGGCTTCTCTGACCTTGGAATAGGGAAAGGCGAGGGGAGGAAGCCCCTTACTTTTTGTGACTGTATTTTCTGACCCACAAAGTCAGGCTACCAGGTCTTTATCATTTTCTGATTTGTAGATTAATAGATTCACATGAAAAGTTTTAGCAAGGTAGACAGATTTAATGCATTGAACACACTGATCTTTTTGGAAAAAAAAATTTCCATTCTGCCATATGATATTATCAGCTGAAAGATCGGCCTCCTCTCCACATCACCTGTTGAAGTTGGTGGCATCTTGCTCCAGTCTTCCTTGTCCAAAGAGTTAGGCTTGCTCAAGACTTCTTTACTCCACTTAATATTTTTTCCAACATTCCATAAGTGTTAGGGTGATTTATTGAGATGATCAGATTTCACAGTTTCCACAATTAGTGTATCTTTTTCCATGTTCAAAATTTACTGGGAGAAGTATCAAGAGAACATTAGTAACAGGAGGTGAGGCTCAAACTACACATCTTAATTTATGTTTAAGACACTCATGTTTTTGCTAAGACAACCATGAAGTGTGTTCAGCCATGTCTGATGTACAATTTCTCCTTGTTTGTTTGGGGTACATACTCTCACGATACCCCATCCTTAAAATGGTCATCAAAGGACAAAAAAGAGACTTCTCCAAAGTTTTCTTCTGGGCCACCTCATTCAGAAAGTTTGTGGACAGAATTCTGAGGACAGCGTCACAAGGATCATCATCATTTCAGAGGGTTAGCCCCCTTCCCCTTGGCCACCACATTTTAATTCCAGCGATGCTTTTATTAGCACAGGTGCCGAAGGAATATGGAGGAGAGGTCCCTCTCCCCATCCAGGTGGATGAGGCTGGGTAGGGGTGCAAAGTACAAAGGCACAGAGAATGGAAGGTGGGGACCATCATGTGGGATGCACTTGGCAGGGGCCTGGGGATAAGGCTGGAGATTGGCCTGGACCAACCACCTCGAGCACCATGCTGAGGACTTTGGATCTTATCCTGAAGGCTGTGTGTGGCCAGGAGAGGACTTGAAGCCGAGAATGAGGTGGTCAGTTTTAGAATGCAGAACACTTTCTGCCATTGCCACATGTAAGGCATCTCAGGGGCAAGTGGCTATTAACTGCAGGCAGGGAGAAGAGTTAGAACGTTTTGCTGTTCCTGGCAAGAACCAGAGACCTGGGGAGTGGGCATGAATGTGGAGGATGGTGGTGATTTTAGAAGTTTTTTAGGTGGAAGAATCAACAGTGCTGAGTGATAGAATGGAGTGAAGGAATCTAGACATGGCCCAAGTTTAGAACTGAGGTAGCTGGGGATGGTGAGGTCATTCTCTTACTGAGAACAGTCCGTTTCTATGAGGGACAGATAGGTTCCATTTTAAGAGTGTGGCCAGGCCTTGCAAGGATGAAGATGATGGGGAGGGGAAGAGGGCAAACCTCAGGAGAGTAGAGCTCGGCACTGTGGTTGGAAACTGGAGGATACATCGTAGGGCAGGGGTCCCCAAACTACGGCCCGCGGGCCGCATGCCGGCCCCCTGAGGCCATTTATCCGGCCCCCACCGCACTTCGGAAGGGGCACCTCTTTCATTGGTGGTCAGTGAGAGGAGCATAGTTCCCATTGAAATACTGGTCAGTTTGTTGGTTTAAATTTACTTGTTCTTTATTTTAAATATTGTATTTGTTCTCATTTTGTTTTTTTACTTTAAAATAAGATATGTGCAGTGTGCATAGGGATTTGTTCATAGTTTTTTTTATAGTCTGGCCCTCCAACGGTCTGAGGGACAGTGAACTGGCCCCCTGTGTAAAAAGTTTGGGGACCCCTGTCGTAGGGGTTTCTTTTTAAAGACTCTCTGTACTTCCTGGGCTTGTGTGTCTTTTTCCTTCCCCAGGTTAGGGAAGTTTTCAATCATTATTTCTTCAAAAAGTTCTCTATTTCTTGCTCTCTCTCTTCTCCTTCCGGTACCCCTATGATGTGGATGTTGTTATGCTTCATGTTGTCCCAAAGGTCCCTTAAACCAGTGTTTTTCAACTGCCAGTCTGCAGACTGGTATGGTCCGCTAGAAATTTCACGCCAGTCCATGAAAGAGCTAACCACCCTGATGTTATGGGACAATTATAGAGTCTATGGCAGACTGGCACCGGTCTGTGGACTGGCAGTTGAAAAACACTGCCTCTTAAATTCTCTGCATTCTTTTTCATTCTTTTTTTCTTTTCTCTGCTCCAATTGAGTATTTTTCTGCTACGTTGTCTTCCAAATCACTGCTTCAATCCTAAAACATTTAAGGGGGAAGGAACTCAGAAAAAGAGCACCTTGTGTGGGATGGGGTTGAGGAAGAGGTGCTTGGAAGAGCAGCAGGAAAGGGAGGTGGTCACTGTCAGGAAATCCTTTCAGATTTGGAACTCGAAAAGGAGAGAGTTGCAATGCAAATAAGCCCAGCTACACACAGGTCAAAGGGGCCCACGCGACTTAACAGTTAGGATGTCTTTTACCTGCCTGAAAATGGTTTTTGAAAAAGAGAGACTACCTTGGGTTAAGGAGACAATGGGAAGGAAGGAAGTGTAGACAGCAAGTGTAGATGCCTTGAAAGAAGTTGCTAGCCATCCATACCACCCAAGGGCTCTGAAGCCAGCAGGCAAGACAGGAGGACGTTGCTACAGCATGGTAGTTGACATAATAAAGCCGCACACCGAAAACCTACCCACCCGAAGCAGGGGAGGTTCTCTAACAAATGCAAAGCCCAGAGCTCTCCAGGTGTGCTAGGGCACACCCTAGGATTCTGCCCAGCACCCTGGCCCACCGGGCAAATCCCCATGAGCCCGGGAAAGCAATCTGTCAGCAGAAATGCTCAAAGCAAATCGAGAACCACTGACACGAGAGAATAAAGGAACTGATTTCAAGCTTGGCAAACCTTCACTTTCCAAAAGTTGTTTAAAATGAGCAAGACGAAATGTCAGGAGCAGAGAAAAATGTCCATGGAGAGAGCTTAGGAACACAGGCGTATTTATTAGCAACATTTCACGTGTTGCCAGTTAGAGTGCTGACTTCAGGGTTTCTTTTTCCTACCTGTCACTTCCCTTTCTGGAAACGTGTGTGTGTGTGTGTGTGTGTGTGTGTGTGTCTGCCTGACACTATGGGAGAAGATAACTACTAACTTCAAAAGTCAGAAGCTCTTTCAGAATATGCTTTAATATTGAGGGTCGCCTCTGGCTACAAGTTGAGGCCAACTCCTAACAGCCAAACTCCAAGGCCCTGAATGGCAAGATGCCGAAAAACCTGGCCATTTTTTGCTCCATTTATAATAAATACAATAAGCACTTGTAAGTACTAAATTAGATTAGGACATTTCAAATTATTGTTTGACTTAACTGTGTTTTAAATTTAACATACCACAGAACACCCCCCCCAACTTCTATAGATAGGGCTGCTTAGGGAACCCCCCTTTTCTACTCGTGACTTCAAAATCTCCACCTCGATGTTCCGAGTCCCCTGTCTGCAAAGGAGAGAGGAAGGAGGAGACAGGAAGTTGAGTTTGATTTTTCCTCTTCTCTCCCTCCTCCTTGGCGCTGTGTAAAGTTCGTTCTCCTTTACGTGGACCAACCCCACTGAGATGCCTGTGGAAACATCTGCCACCATAAAGGACTCGGCGGAACTGCCCAGGATGTGGCTGAGGACAGCCCAGTTCCAGGGGCTTAAGACCATACAAATGTAGGGGCTGAATGAAGTTCAGGCTGAAGCCCTGCGGTGATTCTTTTAGGAAAGCATCCCAAATCAGCTCTGCCATAGAAGTCAAGGACACAAGATGCTCAGGGTCCCCTCACCACAGTGTTGAGGAGAAGAGAATGAACCAGGGGTCAGGACCCTGAGGAGGGTCTAGCTAGCTGAAAAATGATCTTGGGGAAATCTCTTCACCTCCTCTTTGCTTAACTTCCCCATTTTAAATGCTGGGTTAGATTAGCTAACACTTTAAGGGCATCTGGCTAGAAAATGCTGGTATTTCTTTTTGAGTACAGGATAGGATGGGGTTTGAGAGATGGTACAGCCCCCTTTGCCTCCCAGCTTCTGATTTCTCTGCAGGGAGGATAGTGGGGTTGGGGCTCACCTCTGCAGGACCTTCTTGGTCAGCTTCCAAGCCCCCACCCTCCGGAGTGTGGCTCCTATTTGAAGGGCATCTTTGCTTTGGAGTTGGGGACTTCCTTCCCAGAACAAGTAGTAGACTACTAAGGGGACAGAGTGAGTTGGCAGAAGGAACCACCATGTCTTAAGCACCTACTATGTATGGCTCGTCGGGCTGGGCATCTACCTTATCACTAATCCTCACCGCATCCTTCAGAGACGTGTTTCTTCCACTCTGGAAGTGAACACATGGGACTCAAAGTGGTTAGGTAACCTGCCACCTCAGGAAAGACTGCCGTATCTCTCTCCACCACCCTCTCTAAACAAAGGTGCACTGTCTAAGGGTGCCGTTTTCCAAAGAAATAAAATATAAAGTCACTGAGTCTTAGTGACCAATGTCCTGGGTCCGAGATCCTCTGAAGTTGCAGCTGGTGTAACGTCCCCTTCAAAGAGGTATTTGGGGGCTGACTGAAGGTTGGAGATCTGGCCAGATGTTTCTCAGGGAGCGCTGAGCCCTTGTTTTTGGGGGATTCTAGGAGTTCAGTCCTGTATATAATTCCAGAAAAGAATTACCCTTTGCTTTACGAGACTTGTCTGCACTTAGGCAAAGTGGGGCTGTTTATCCTCTGTAGGGCTTTTCTTTAAAGGAGGGGAGAGTGAGCATGTGCAGAAATCCATCACCTTGCTTTCCAGTTTCCAGGCAACCATGCAGGATTACAACAAGTCACATGATATCCCTGCTGCCAGGGAGAAGGGGAAAATGGGAAACTGCTAGCTTGAGAAAGAGCTGGGTACACGCAGAAGACTTTGGATTCTCGTCCAGAAATATTATCAACAAGTAGTCAAAGACCTGGAGGCTCCAGAGGACTCCTGGCTTCTCAGCACTTGTCCCAGCCTTCTGCTGGATAGGCAATGCACCACCTGATATAAAATTGGCCCGGGGTGGGGGGGGGCGGTGGAGATGGCCCAAGGTTACCAAGCACCTGTTCTGGAAACCGGCTCTCAGGGGGGTCATTAGTGAGAAGATCTAATCCAAACTAGACCTTGCTCCTGAATCCCCATCTCCAGTCCCTGCCGCAGCCCTGGGGTAATGAGGGAGCAGGGTCTGTGATGATTGGGGCTGGCTGGGGGGGGGGGGGCAGTGAAGGGTCAGTGGGGACAGCTGGGAAGGGAGGAAAACCACCCATGAAGACCAAGTTTCCACTTCCTTTTTTACAGTCTCCTCTTTCTGATCATTGTTTATTTTGATTTGGGATGTTTTGCTTCTTTGATCTCCCCTCCCCCAACGTGTATGTGTATGCACAGACACTGCTGTTGTTTAGGTTACAGACGCTTCTATGGCCATTCATCCCCCTCCCCATCTGTAGACACTTTTGTTCCTGTAATGACACCCTCTGTGGCCTGAAGACTCCCTGAAACCATAGGGACAGCTTTGCTTCTGGCTCTCCTGGGGTTGCTGAAGGGGGGTGGGCGTGCCCTTGGCCATGGGTCCCACATACCAGCATTCCAGAAGGCCAGGCTATTAGATCAAGCCAACTCGAAGGGGACCAGCTTCCTGTTTCCTCACACCCAGCAGTGTCCCAAGGCAAAGATGAGTCATCAGGCCACACTCTCGCTGGTCTTCCAGGTTTGCCCCGAGGTGGTTGTATTTCATAGTCTGGGCTGCTGGTTTTATGCCACCCTGGCTGCCTGGGGAAGTGAGCCCAGAAAGCAGACTATGGACTTACAGAGGCAGATGTGGGAGAGGGAGACTCAGCTGCCACCGCCGCCACCTGCCTTGGCACCCAGGAGCTGAACAAGGACTCTGGTCCCTTGTCATAGCCCCATGGGCTGGGGGTGGGCATGGAGCACAGTCCTTGCTGCTTGCCCTTTTCCAAAGGAGCTGGTGGTATATCTTCTCTCGTCCTACCTGTCTTGGATGTTTCAAAGTGCTGAAGGCCTAATGACAGGTCAGAGCCCCTCTGTATTGAAAGGGGTTTGTCATGCTTTAAGTTCAACAAGAATAAAGAAAGAGGGAGTAGAGTTGGAAAGCCAAAGCCTTGTACAGCTCTAATGGTGTTGGGCCCTTCCTTTCATTTCTCGAACAAATTTGGTTTGCACCCTTGTTTTCTAAGAGGAGGAAAGTTAATTATTAGTTTGTCATATGAGGGGTCATTCTGCAAAAATAGAGAGTAAATGAATAATGTTCTAGGTTTGTGAAATATTTTCTCGTTACATTAAGTGAGAAGATTTGCCTCATAAACATTGGGGGAATGTGGGCAGGAATTCAAAGGTGACAGTGGGGTGAGGAGTTTTCAATACATTAAAACTATGGGTGGAAGGAAAAAGACATTCCATGTCTGTTTAATAGGTTACATATGGGAGGATGGGGGATGCTTGCAAGAGACTTTTGGGTATGCGGTTAACAGAAGTTTGGTCGATGTGTGCGCAA
This sequence comes from Saccopteryx leptura, assembly GCF_036850995.1. Classification (NCBI taxonomy): domain Eukaryota; kingdom Metazoa; phylum Chordata; class Mammalia; order Chiroptera; family Emballonuridae; genus Saccopteryx; species Saccopteryx leptura. The sequence continues at coordinate 165,858,996 of NC_089507.1, forward strand.
GGAGTATCCTAATGGCCAGGTTGGGAAGCAAGGGTTAAATCTTCAGGGAATTGAAGCATCTTCCTAACAAAGTGTCAGATCCCATCTTCAGCACTCAGGCCTGTGCTGGCAGATTCACACCCCCAATCATCCACAAATACACACACCGCACCATGGTCCGAACTCACACTCAGATACAGCGGCATAAGCATGCACAAGCATGCACACGCCTTCTAAGCCCAGGCCTGTGTTCGCCCTGTGACGCCTGGCCAGTTGGTCTCAAGACTAGAAATTCCTTCACAAGATCCTCCAACCTCACGTTCCCAGGAAAACTTGAATAGAGGTACAGAAAGTGTTTGATGATAGGAAAAAAAATCTGCTCGCTTGCAGTTCTGGTGTCGGCCAGAATGGTACAATAAACTGTTGCTTTCCAGAGCTGGGAAGGACGAGGGCAGGCAAGGGGGGAGAAAGCTAGAGCAAAGAAGCCAAAAACTTAAAAGACAGAACCAGAACTCAGGCTGAGAGCGCCCCTGGGGCAGAGGGGGCCAGGCAGGGGGCGGAGGAGGGACGGAGACTGGTTACTGCGGGAGCGAAGTGTGCAGCAGGGGCGGGCCCGGCTCAGCCCCGGCGGGTGCCGAGCCCTGTCCCTTTAAGGCGGGCGGCGCGGGCCGGCCGAGAGCGGCTGTGATTGGCGCGGCGGGATCACTGGCTCCCCAAGCCGGGCCCGGGGGAGTCGGCTGGAGCCCGCTGCGCTTTGATAAGGTCCTGGCAACTCAGTAACAACCCGAAAGCTCGGAAATAAAAATAACCCCTCATAGCAATGGATTTCGTGGCTGCCCGGCATCCAAGGAGCCCGTCACCCTGGCCGAATGCCCTGTTGTAAAAGGTAGGGATGGAATCGCAGCCCCAGCAGAGCTGCTTCAAAGAAAGCCCCCCCCTGGGACGGCGAGATAGGTTGAGGCAAGCCGCGTTGCAGGCCCCGGAGACGGGAGGGGGTCCGGCACGAGTGAGACCGGGCCTGGAGGGGCGGTGCGAGCCGGCGGCCCTCCTGAGGGGCGCTGAAGGCACGGGGGACGGCTGGGGGCGCGGCCGCGCGTACCTCCCTTTCAGGACCGTGCACTCGGCTCGCGCCTTTGAAGTGCACAGTTAAATCCACGGCGCAGTTTTTGTTGGAAGCGGCCGGAGGACATTTGGTGCGCGGAGTGACTGCTGGAAACAGGACCTGTGTTGAAAGCCGGGCCGGGCTGGGGCCGGAGCGGCCGGGGGCGGCCGCGGCGGGGGCGGAGGCCCACTCGGATCTTTTGCATAAAAGGGGCGGCGGGGAGCGCTGCTTCCCCTCCCTCGCGGGTGGATCTCGCTTTAATCCCGGATTGTTTCCCCGCAACCCCCTCCCCTGCCGCGCGAGTCCCCATGTTCCCCGACGCCGGGACTGGCCCGGGGGGGGCCGGGGCTGCCGCGAGCCGATCCGGGGGCCGGGGCCGGGGCCCTGCCCAGGGCGCCTGCGAGGTCTCGCCGTGGAGCGCGATCACGGATCTATGGTGAGTGCCGAGGCCGGGGCGGCGGGGCGGCCCGCGCCCTTTGATGTGCCGGTCGGCCCTTTGAAGTTGGCAGGCCGGCTATTTCGGGGCGCGCTCGGGGCGGGCGCGGAGGAGAGCCGCGGGCCCGGTGCCCAGCGCTCTTGGGGGCTTGGCCTGGCTGCCCCGAGCGTTCTGCGCGTGAGCTTCCTCCCCAGCGGGGTGGCGGGGGCCCCAGGGGAGAGACTTCTGCAAGTGGCAGCGCGGTGGGGCGAAGAGGTGCAGCCTCTCCCCACCCCCCGCCCCCTGGGGAAGCGCTTCTTCGTCGAGGTTTTGGGATGTGATTCAGACTGTGAGTGTGCACGGCTTTGGAAGGTGGGATGAAAGGGTGGCGGCGCCCCCCACTTGCCCTCCCCTCCGCCCCTTCCCCCGCCCCCTCTCCTCCTCCGGGCTCTCCCCCACCCCTCCCAGCCACTGGTCCGCGCTTAGGGGCCTCGAGCGCTGGCCGAGACTCAGTCTGCGGGCTGGAGCGGCCCGAGCCCGGTGCGCCCGCGTCCCCCGCGTCTCTCTCCTCCCCGCCTGGGCGCTGCGCCCCTGGCCGCCCGGCCCTTCTTGCGGAGAGGCAGGGACTCCGCGCGTCGCCATTTCTGGACCAGGCTGCTGCTTTCCCTGCTTTTTCTGCGGACGCCTCTGCGAGCGGCGGCGCCGGGGACTGACCCGCGCCGGGGTCGGGGTGCTTGCGAGCGTCTCCCGGGGCTTCGGCCCCGCACTGCACGGCTCTGGATGCGGGCCGGGGGGGCGGGCCGGGGGGCTCGGCGGAGATGAGAACCCGGCCTCTGGCCGCCTTCGTCCTCCAGGTAACGGGGCAGCTCCACCTCCCCTCCGCCGGGGTAACGCGGCTCTACTGGTGACCCCGCCACTCTGCGGGCTGAGTTACGCAGCCCGGCGGCCTGAGGCCCCGGGCGGGGGCTGCGTGAACCCACCGCGGCCCGGAGTTCCAGCCCCGTTTTCGGGGTCGCACCCCCCCCCCCCCCCCCCGCCTGTCCTACCCTTCTTCCCTTGCTGGGGAAAACGTCTTGTTTATGGTTAGATAAGACTTCTTTTGGAAAAAAGAGACAGGCTTGACCGAGGTCAGTAGAGTTTGGGATTCTTGGCGAAGGCAGTGGTAGCGTGAGACGGTTTCTGATTCGATTTTGTAGGGTTCACCGCTCCGGGAGGAGGCTCGGGGGCGGGGGAAGACGGGGCGGCGGGTCCCGAGGCTTCTTTGCGCTCTCGCAAAGTTTGAAGATCAAAGTCTCGTCTGAGTGAGTTGATTTCTGGTTTGGGGAAGACAGAGGTGTAGACTGAGCCTTATACTTGGCGGGAGGCGGGGGCGCAGGCATATTTACAGCTCGAGGGGGGGGGGCGCGTTTTCCAGCTGGGACTACGGGAGCCCATTCCGCCCCTTGCTGGGCGGGCTTCTTTCTCGGTCGAAGATCTGAATTTTTAAGGAGTGGGAAGGGGGAGCGCCGAAGGAAGGGGTGGGTGGGGGAATGGGAACCATATGCCGTGGAAGGGCACGTTTGGAGCTTGAGTTATCTGTGCGGAGAGCCTAGTGGGGAAATTTACAGAAATTGGTTTCACCTGCACACAGCCCTGCGGCTCAGAGTGCGTGTGTTCAGAGTTGATGCTGGGAGTGGGGGTGGGAGAGGAGGAGGGAGCGGAGCGAGGAGGTGCGGGCCCAGCTGCCTCGAGTGCTCTCGGGCGAGGGGGTTTTGGAAGGTTATGTTTCACACCTTGCATGCCCCTTCTTCGCCCCCACCTCCCCCTCTCCCTGCTCCCATCTCACCTTCCCCACCTCTTCCCTATCTAACCCTTCTCCCCTGCCCTCCCCCCCAAGTGTGCAGGGAGCTCAGATTTCGCCTTTGAAAAAGCATCTGATACCTTAGATGAGCACCTCGCAGATAGCTGGGTTGCTTGATTTGAATTTGAGGAGTTGAAAAGCCTGTTTACTTTCTTGCTTTGATGTTGGGTAGATCTGGTTTTGATTAGATCAATACCCTTTTCTCTCCTTGCCTCCCCCCTTCCTTTTCTTTCCAGAAAGGAGGCTCAGATGAGCCCCTGCTGACTTGAGAGAGAAAGAGAGACCACGCTGATTGCTGAGAGGAACTGGAAGAAAAAAATTCCCCAACTCAGTGAGAACTCATTCACCATGAGTAGCGCTGTGTTGGTGACTCGTGTTCCAGACCCCAGCAGCAGCTTCCGAGAGGATGCACCCAGGCCCCCGGTTCCAGGGGAAGAAGGGGAGACCCCACCCTGCCAGCCGGGAGTGGGGAAGGGCCAGGCCTCAAAACCCATGCCTGTCTCCTCCAACACCAGGCGGAATGAAGATGGGCTGGGGGAGCCCGAGGGGCGGGCATCTCCGGACTCCCCTCTGACCAGGTGGACCAAGTCATTGCACTCCTTGTTGGGCGATCAGGATGGTGCTTATCTCTTCCGGACTTTCCTGGAGAGGGAGAAATGCGTGGATACTTTAGACTTCTGGTTTGCCTGCAATGGATTCAGGCAAATGAACCTGAAGGATACCAAAACTTTGCGAGTAGCCAAAGCGATTTACAAAAGGTACATTGAGAACAACAGCATTGTTTCCAAGCAGCTGAAACCTGCCACCAAGACCTACATAAGAGATGGCATCAAGAAGCAACAGATTGATTCCATCATGTTTGACCAAGCGCAGACCGAGATCCAGTCGGTGATGGAGGAAAATGCCTACCAGATGTTTTTGACTTCTGATATATACCTCGAGTATGTGAGGAGTGGGGGAGAAAACACAGCTTACATGAGTAATGGGGGACTAGGGAGCCTAAAGTTGGTGTGTGGCTACCTCCCCACCTTGAATGAAGAAGAGGAGTGGACTTGTGCTGACTTCAAGTGCAAACTTTCACCCGCTGTGGTTGGCCTGTCCAGCAAAACTCTGAGGGCTACAGCAAGTGTGAGATCCACAGAAATTGTTGAAAGTGGATACAGGTAAGACTGGCAGGGGGTGGAGGAGTGGGTGGTGGATGAAATGGACTTGGCAGATGTTCTGAGTTATATACGGTGGATGGTTGGACGGATGTGCCACAGAGGGTGACAAAGGTCTGTTAAGAGCCGGGACCACTGGCTATGAATGCTTTGATCTTGCTTTTTGTTTTGGGGGCAGGTGGGGGGTGGGGGTGGGATGAGGCACACACACCTAAATGCCTGCAGTCTCCCAGTGCTGAACACAAATGCTGGTAAGCAGTATTCATTAATGCACGTTACTTAGTTTCTTGGGCCAGTCTTAGTAAAGGGGGGTGGGTACAGAGAGAACAGCTTTTAATGCTGCTGAGTCACCAAATACAGTAAGCACCGGTTTTGGAAGGGGTCATTCACCACTAATCAGTAGAGGGTGGAATTAATGTGGCTAGGGAGGCAGCTGGGTCGTGGTGGAGACAGGAAATAACGTGTGTACCCATTGGATATGGGGGTGAGTGGGATCTTTTGAACATTGATGTGAAGACAAGAGCCAGCAGTTGGATCTTACAGATATCTTTGTAGAATTAGGTATTTACCCAGCCAGAAACCCTCCTTACTCAGGAAGGCCCAGTGACTTTCCCAAATGAAGGACCCTTAGCTGGAGAGGCTGCCGGTAAGTGAATCTAGGTTTTAAAAGTTTGCAGCCTGAGGGGCAGACCTCAGCTGATTATTTTGTTGCTCAGTGCTGATGGAGCAGAGGTCTTGGCCAGAGAAGACTGGGGCCCTGGAATAGTTTCTCTCTTTGAGGCTTCAAAGACAAACAGTCCTTTACAGAATGGCCAAGTCTTAATGATTCTTGACCTTTGGAGGCAACTTTAGACCTCCTGTGAGCATGAGTTTTTCTGTTTCTCTCTCTCTCCTCAGTATTCAAAGAGAAAGAGCCTCTTAATTCGTGTTTGTTGCTTATGGCATGGGAGGGAAGTGGGGTGGGCGTTGATTGCTATCTGAATGGCTTATCTTGCTAGCCATGTTGTATTTCTCCATGTGTTAAAGACTTGGCTGCCTTGGTGGATATCACTTTCTCTGTAGCAGCAGGAAGAGGGGCAGGGCAGCCAGGTCTGAATCCAGAAGCCATGATTTAGTGGGGGTGGCCAACACAATTGACTCTTCACAAGGAGGGAAAGGTCTTGTTCTCCAACCACCAGGGGGCGTGCTTATATCCTTGGGAGCCATTCACAGACATCTGGTCTACAGCTAAGTAAAACTGATTGGCTTTTGCAAGGAAGTGTAGGAAGGAGTTGTTTCAGCATCTTTAAGCTTATGGTTTCAGGTTGTTTTGGAGGAAGATGCCAGGTCTGCCCTCTGTGGCTAGGCTGTCACTGGGCACCTGTTGCTAGTACGCCATTCCATGATGTGAACATTTGAGTAAAAACTCTGCCAGCTAATTGCTTCCCAGTTTGGCAGTGGTAGGTGAGACTGCTTAAGACCTGTGGTAAGGCCGCTGCTTCTTCTGGGGCCTCCTAACAGTGGGGCTTCTGTATCAGGCCCCCAGTGCCACCTTTGTCAATAGCAGCGTGTGTGGTTTTAGATGCCATCAGTAAGAAAGCCCTCTGAGGCAGGGCCCTGCTTTGACCCCTCCCCTTCGTGGGTGGGCGGTAGACCCAGCCTTGGGGTGCCCCTCCCCCCTCCAGAGTCCTCAGCTGGGATATTACCAGGATTAAATTTGGGGAAGGTTATGCTTGTGAAGCTTTTTTATTTTTTTATTTTTCTGAAGTGAGAAGCAAGGAGGCAGAGAGATAGATTCCTGCATGTGCCCAGCCGGGATCCACCCCGCATGCCCACCGGGGGGCGTTGCTCCTTTGTATCTGGAGACATTCTAGCACCTGAGGTGGAGGCCATGGAGCCATCCTCAGTGCCTGGGCCAACTTTGCTCCAGTGGAGCCTTGGCTGTGGGAGGGGAAGAGAAAGAGAAGAAAGAGAGGGGGGAGGGTAGAGAAGCAGATGGACACTTTTCCTGTGTGCCCTGGCCAGGAATCAAACCCAGGACTTCTATATGCCGGACCTACGCTCTACCACTGAGCAAACCGACCAGGGCCTTGTGAAGCTTTTTGATCCTGAAGGCCAGGGCCAAAGATTCTTTGTGTTTCTAGTGTTTTCCTTCTTTTTTGTGAACTGTCAGTGTCGTTAATGTACAAATGGCACCTTGTCATCGGCCCCTGGAGTTACCGTACTGTGCTCGTATGTGCTTTCTCCTACTGGGGGGTTGAAATGAAGTACTTTACCTGGACTTCATGAAGCTCAGATATCTTAGTTGGGCATTGTTAAAGAGAATTTAAGCCATATCCAGACTTCATTTTAACATGCAAGATAGTCAGGTGTATGGTGGTATATTGGGAGATGTCCCAAATTATTTAGAGGCCTGGGTCTCAGCCCTGTCCACCACTTACTGCCTGGGTTCAAGCCTTTCTGAACCCCATGTGCCATCTGTAGAATGAGTGGGCACCATCCTTTCTGTTTATGTCATCATTGCTCTTAGGATCAGAATAATAAATATTAAAGCTCTTTACAAAGAGAGTTGCTTTGAACAGATGTAAAACATTATAATTTGTAGGATAACAATTGGGTATGGGAAAAGGGCAGCCAGGTTAAGATACCCCTTTCAAAGAGTGACTTTTGGGTCCTAGCCCATATTCATTGTGAAAATTTAGACCAGGGGTAGTCAACCTTTTTACACCTACCGCCCACTGTTGTATCTCTGTTAGTAGTAAAATTTTCTAACCGCCCACCGGTTCCACAGTAATGGTGATTTATAAAGTAGGGAAGTAACTTTACTTTATAAAATTTATAAAGCAGAGTTACAGCAAGTTAAAGCATATAATAATAATTACTTACCAAGTACTTTATGTCAGATTTTTGCTAAGTTTGGCAGAATAAATCTTTATAAAACAACTTACTATAGTTAAATCTATCTTTTTATTTATACTTTGGTTGCTCCGCAACCGCCCGCCATGAAAGCTGGAACGCCCACTAGGGGGCGGTAGGGACCAGGTTGACTACCACCAGGTTAGAGTATTCCCCCTTTCCATGTCTCTGCGCTCTCTACTTGTTGAACTTAAGTCTGCCTTTCCAGTTAGTTCTTGGGGTGTAGGGATCCTAGCTAACTCTTTAAGTCTCCCTCCCCCTCCGAATACACTCACTCATCATGCAAGGTACCTGGTGTACACAGTGGGCTTTTATTAAGTTAGGAAAATGAATGACCCAGAGAAAACGAGTCCTGCCGAGGGTCTCCCTTTGTCAGCCGTTGAGGCACAGTCCTGGCGGCTGGGTGCCCAGAGCACCGGCTAGTCCTCCAAGCCCTGTGTTTACCCTGAGCTCTCACAGGAGCCTCACTTTTAATGACTTGTTTGTGTCCTTACTGATTTGGTGTCAGGTTTAATATAAATAGTTGGAACGGAAGAGCAGGAATTATCCTCAGAGGGAAGGACTCTGGTTTGCGAGTGGTTGAGTGGGAGGCCTGCGCTTTTGATGGTCTCTATAAATAACCTAGAGCAAGAGTGACCTGTTGGTAGAAGCACATGTGAAAACCCCAGCACACAAACACATACACCGAGTGGTGAGGTGTGTGTGAAGGGGGCTGTGGGATCAGGAGCTCAGCCCCACGTTTATTTTGGGAAGGAGAAGACAGTGGCGAGCGCACAGAGCACTGCCTGTGTGCATCCCTTTCTGCCCCGGCCCTTGTGTGTTTCCGCCCAAGGTGGGTTCCCTGTGTCCCTCATTGGACCCTCTGCTCTGGCCTCACTTAAAGTAAGCCCGGCCTAGCAGATGGCTCCTGGCTGGCTCCCTGTGCCTCCCGTTCTCTGAAAGAAATCACTGATGAGGCCCATTTTTGTGCGAAGCCATGGGAATCAAGTTTGGCTTCAGTTATCAAAGAAAATGATGCCATAGGAAAGCAATGCTGGAAGCAGTAGGCCACGGTTCGGGACGGAGGGTGTGACGGGGCAGCTCGCTAACATACGCTTGTAGAAGTTTATCTGTGTTCTCGAGGCCCAGATGCCCGGTGCCCTCACCAAGCGCCCCTTGATCTGCTTTAGAAAATGCTTCCTGGACTGCGTTGCCTTGTGGACAGTGACTTTGTGGGAGTGAATTGTCAGAGGGCTTTCAGAGCGCCCTAAACACACAACCTTAGAAGCAACTACTTTTTAAGTTGCATTGTTTCGAAAGGGGACCCAGAAAGAGGCCTCAAAGGTCAGTTCTCTTGTGCTCTCTGTGAAGAGCTTTGCCTGGGGGTTGGGGGCATAGGCTGGAGGTGGGGGGACAGCAACTATCTCCCCAGCCAATAGGGTCCCTCGAGCCTCTGCAACCCGACAGCTGAAAGCCCTTTGCACACTGAAGTTGCAAACTTGGTCTGCCCTGTGCAGAATGTGTACCATAGGCCTCCACTCTCCCTAGGAATTTCAAGTCCTGCCAGCAGCTAGGAGCACAACAGTCCTGAAGAAATAATCAAAGCATCTGGGTACAATTACTGTAGCATGGTCGAGTTTCTTTCTGGTTTTTGTTGTTGTTTTAAGTAGTCACAAGAAAACAGTTCCAATCCATTTTTTAAAAAAATTTTGGGATGATTTTTGACAAAGTTTAGGGGTCCTAAAATTGATATTTGTCTGTCCTCACAACTCTGTCTCCTCCCTCTGCCTCATCACCTTATGATGATAGGAAAACGCGAGCACTTCATTGCCACGCATGGAGCTAGAGCAGTTGATTCCGGTCTCAACGCTTGGTCACACAGTAGCCCTCTATTTTGGAGGCGAAGGGAGGCACGTTTATTTTGGGATTTCTGTGTTCAAAGAAGGCAGAGCTGTGAGCGCATGGGATTTAAGTTAGGTGCCTTTTTTGTTTGGGGAGGGAGGAGGAGGAATGTCTATTGAGTCATTTTCTCCCTGTAGAGGGTGAATTACAACCCTTATATTTGGGACATTGTTGATGTGTTAATACCACAAAGATAGCAACACTGGAGGGGATGGAAAGTGTTGGAATGCTATTTAAGGCTGTTTTGATCTTGGACTCTGCCTTTGGACTAAAAAAAAAAAAAAGCCAACTTTTTAGCCACCCATTTGATTGTCCCAAGGTCTTTCCAGGAGGTTTAACAAAGTTTTGAGCTTCTGCCCGTGTCACAAACTTAGGTCCAGCATTGGGGAGACACTTGTGACTGAGGCAGACTTGGTCCTGGCCCTCATGGGGCATGCAGTCTAGTTGCCCCAGACAAGCATTCGACGTGGAAACACCAGCGCTGAGTGATGAGACGTCAGGATAAATACCACAGGAGACAAAAAGAGCAACAGGAGCTCTCTGGTTTTGTTGGCGTTTTTGTTTTTGGTTTTTTTTTGGAATATTAAATGTGACTCCCCCAAATCACAGTACCCTTAAGCTACCTTTCAGAGAGTGTGAGAGTTTTGTGCAGATGGCTGTGTTTGACCTGCACTTGTTTTTGGTGGATATCTTACATCCATGCTGTGGGACTGTGACCTGCCTTTGTCACCCAGCTGGCTGGGCACTGAGCCAGCATTAGCTCGCGACCTCTTGATTTTGTTCCCCTATCAAGGGCATCCAATCACGGGAATCCCGGACTGAGGACATGGGGAGCAGTTCTAAGGAATGGAAGAGCTTATCATCCTAATTTAATTGTCATAAAAAATCCTGAGAGGTACTGAGGCTTCTTGCCTTTTATAGATAAGAGAACGGGGCCAGGATGTGTGAGCCATGGTTCAAGGTCACTTGGTCCAAGGCATTTGATAAGCTCAAGTGCAGTGCTCCTCATTTGCATTTTCTAGTTAGTTCTGCATCTACATAACACTTCTTAGATCTAGCTTTACGTTCCATGTAGCCCAGCAGAATGAATGAAGGTCCCTGCCAACCAAGTTCCTCAAGGAGTCTAGACGTGGGTTCCGTGTGGCCAGGTCTCCAGCCCATGGCCTCCTAGAAGGCTTCTGGGCCCCACAAGGGGCTCCATTACTTCCTTGGATGGTTATGATTGGGCACCTTCTGTGTGCTGTGTATAGTAGTGACAAGAATAAAGACCCTGCCCATTTTGAGTGCTCAACCAATGGTAGCTCTTGATTTTTATCAATATTTCTAAATGTTGGGTTTGAGTTAAATCATCTCTAAGATTCATTGTGACTCTGAAATGTTCTGACTCTGAATGTAATATCTTTCGTTTGTCTTGTTACTTCAGCTACAGGAGTGCAGGCTCCCTAAAGAGAGGGACTGGCTCTTCCTCCTTTTCCAGCCCGGTCGGTTCTATCTTGTACCTACCCCGTTCCAGCTCCAATATCAAATAGTGGCGACAACTCCCTGTACACCTCCTTCCAGTCCAACCTGGTGCATACCCTCTTGATCATATGTGCTGCTGGGAAAACCTCAGGCCTCCTCCTCTCCCTGCCTCTTCCTAACCCAGGGGTCGGGAACCTATGGCTCACGAGCCAGATGTGGCTCTTTTGATGGCTGCATCTGGCTCACAGACAAATCTTTAATAAAAATAATAATAACATTAAAAATATAAAACATTCTCATGTATTACAATCCATTTCCAACCGCTCATGTTCATGGTTGCGGGTGGCTGGAGCCAATCACAGCTGTCCTGCGGGACAACACCAAATTTTTATTGGATAATGCCTAACGTACATGGGTCGTTGTATGGCTCTCACAGAATTACATTTAAAAATATGTGGTGTTTATGGCTCTCTCAGCCAAAAAGGTTCCCGACCCCTGTCCTAACCCGACTAGCTCCACCCTCTTCCTCCCTAGACTGGGGAGGACTTTTTTAACTGCTTTCGTTCCCCTGTCCTGAGTGGCATCTCCTTGAATTCCTGTTCACCCATCAGGGTTCGCCTTGTTCCCTCCTGTCCCAGGGAGCCTTCCCTGGCCACCCAGCTAGAAGTGTCCTCTCCATCATTCACGTTTCCATTAGCTCTTCCAGTATTACCTCTGTGAGGTCACTTATCCTGCCTCTTGTTCTAGGACTTTTCTAAATGTTGAGGCTGGTTTTTGTTTTAGGAAGCAGAAAGAGAGGTTGAGAGAGAGCCAGTCAAATCCATGGCATGCATACTCATACCAGCTCTGTGATCCAGACCAGGCTGCCGTACCTGTGGGTCCCCAAGGGCACACCTATAGAATGGGCACAGGGCTCCTTCTGCCCCAGGTGGCTGTGAGGATTAAGTGAGATGATGTGTATAAAGGGGTGCCCCTCTTCATGGGCCAATACTATAACTGTGTCTACCTGCCTCGTGACATCCCCCTCCCCCCACTTACAGTGACACAGTCCTGGACCATGGGTGCCTGGCGGCCAGAGACTGGAGCGGGGTACACCCACAGTCCATTGCAGTACCAAACACATAGTAGGTCAGCAGGAGAGCCCAGTGAATACAAGCATAGACTGCTTTGACCTTTTGTGGATCCCTTTCATTGGCCAACCAAGGACTTCATTATAGTCTGGCTGCAGTGGCCAAATTGAGTTGGTCTTTCCTCTGAGCCATTCTGTTCCCCTGCAGTTGGTTTCTGTGTTGTTGGCATGGACTTGGTGGGCCCTGTGGAGTGTGCTGGTCTCTGTAAATGGGCTGCCTGCAAGTGCCGGCTTTGCACGCCCTTCCTCTGCCCCGAGACTGCAGTGGCCCCTTCCCTCTCCCCTTACTTCAGTCCCTTGCTGGTGACACAAGAGGAATGCGGCCCAGCAGGAGACAGGCACACTGGTTGTTCTGGGGATCAAGAGGGCAAAATGGGGCAGCAGAGGCCACTGAAACAAAAGGGGGGCCCTGGAGAAGGGGCCTGGACGTTCCTCTGAAACAGCTGTGCTGCTCATTTTAATCCCGCTGGCCTTCGCCAGCCTCTGAGAATGAAGTCCTGGGAGGGGGCTGGGCACACAGAGGCCCAGCTCAGGACGGGGTGGGAGCCCCAAACGTTGTCTTGACCTTTTCTGTCTCGTCCCTCCGACTCGCTGGGCCCTGGTTGAAAGGCGAAGGCTGTACCACGCCTCCAGGTGTTTGCCTCTCGGAACTCCGCTAACAGCTCTCTTGGCAGCTTAAGTTATCTTAGGGCCTTGCCATTGTGTTCCTCTGGTACTGGCCTGGATGAGGAGTTGGGAGGCAGAGGAGCGCAGCCTGCTTTCTCCTCAGGGTGAATCAGTGGCTCAACAGGGCCCTGCTTTCCACCCAGAGAGCACCAGGCCCTGGGCAGCAGGTTGGCCTTGAACAGATTGTGGGGCTGTGTGCTCGGTTGTGCTGGGGCCACCTGGCTCCCTGGGTTCCTGCTGAGAACCAGTGATGCCCCACTGCTGTACTTTTCCCGCAGGTCCTTCAGGCGGAGCGACCCCGCTAACCCATACCACGTAGGCTCTGGCTATGTCTTTGCACCGGCCACCAGTGCCAATGACAGTGAGATTTCCAGTGACGCACTGACTGATGACTCCATGTCCATGACGGACAGCAGCGTGTAAGTATCCTGTTCTCCCCATCAGTAACATGGTTGACGCGTGGCCCACCAGGCCAGCCGGGTGGAGTCCGCAACCATCCTCACCTGGCTTTGCCATTCCCATCTGTGGACGTGCTTGGTGGTTGAAGGTGACATGGCAGGTGGAGGGAGTAGTGTTAAGCCTAGAGCCTTGGCAGGGAAAGTTGGGTGGTGCCTTCCTTAAGAAGAAAGCTAAAGTAACATAGAAGGTTAAGAGTAATATCTTCTGGTTGTCATTTTCCAGAAGTGCTCAGTGGCCTTAAAAGCAGGTATTCCATCTGCAGAACCCACAGGTGGAGGACAGGGTAGCATCAGAAGGGTTTGTGTTGAGGTAGTCATTGTTTTTAAAGGAAAAGGCCTTGAAAGTGGGGGTCTGAAAGCCAAAGGTCTCTAAAAGGCTGCTGTATGTAATGTTTCCTCGTGAATGTGTTCACCTGAACATATTGTTTGTTTGAGTAAGTCTTGGTGGAATACCTGCTCTGTGTCAGGTGGGGGTTCTACCCCTAAGTTCAGGTTCTTTCCAAAGTCAAGTCTGATCTTGGATCTTTTGCATATGGATGGCTTTGATTTCTGGAAGCAATCCGAGTCATCGGGGTGGAGGGGTGATGAGGTCAGCAGGCCATCACATTGCATTGCAGGTCATCTGTGGTTATGCAGTGGTGATCTCTGGATGGAGACCAGCTCACATGCTGTGTGACTTCCGTAGGGGTGTGCGTGGTGGTGTGGGCCGGGTAGTGCTATCTCCTGCCGTTCTTGGAGATTCCGATTCAGTAGACTGGAGAGGAGCCTGGCCTCAGGCAAAACTCCCCAAGAGCTTTCCCCCCAGTACCCAGTTGAGAACCACCATTCTAGAAATGTTCTTTGAAGTCTTTTCCACAAATGTTTTTGAGTAGGAATTTCTCCCACTAAGGAAACGGTTTTGAAAGTCAAACTCACTGAGCTGTGTGAGTTCTGGCATCTTTACTTAGCATTCGTTCCTTTCACCTTCCTAAAAACCGGACCATCTATTCTTCCAGTTTGTTTGAAATGATCTGTTTTTTATTGGCCAAATGTCCAGTTGCCTGGCCTGTGGCATTGGACCAATTGGAAGGAAAGTTGATGAGGTTGATTTGGGACTCTATGGTTGATTAACATCCTGGTGGCTTTTATTGTGTTAGCTCAGATTCCTCTGTTAGTCAAGGGAGAGAAGCCCTGCAGGTGAAAGTTTCCACTGGAATAAAGGGACAGCAATTTGGCATGAGCGAATAAAGAGGAAGGGGACACGTCTTTCATCCAACATGGAAGAGTAAGGAGTTCGCAGAAGTAAGTTGGACTGAACTCCTTCAGTATCCATACTTGAGAAAAATGATCCTTTGATTGACAGTTCTGAATACATTTTTGTTCGGTCTTTATTGAATATTAGACAGGCATAATTTATTTTTCGATCCAAATAATATCAAGATCTGTTTTCATACTACGTTGTATTATTTCATAGATTGTAAGATCACATGAGACTGTCAGCCCCTACATGTTGGTACACCCCTCCATTTTTAACATTTTTTTGATCATTTTGGGGATTGCCTGGGAGTCTTAGCATTATCTGTAAAATAAGGGTAGGTTGGATTTGAATAGAGGCGTTGAGTGACTCTCTCCTAAGTCAAAGGTAGTTTACGGAAGCCCAGAGGCTTCTGTTTTCTAGGAGACTTGTATTTGGCTTGCTTCCTGGGCCTTGCCTGCATTTCATTTCGATCCCATTGAAGTGTTCTTCTGGGTTCAGGATGCAGTGTCCAGGGTGTGGTCCCCATCCATGTTTGAGCCTCACACAAGCCCCAGTTAAAAAGGCAGGCTGTCCCCTGTGACTTACAGATGGAAGTAAGGCCCGTGCTTCCACAGCTTCTCCTGTCAGAGACAGAACTCAGACACAGGCCCCTGCCCTTGCCGGCCCCCCCCCCCCAAACATTTCCAGCATGAAATGTGTTTTTGGGACCAGTTGACACTGAGATCTTTGAGCCACTTGGAATTTTTTTATTTGTATTTATTAGTGGTCAGCCATACTGGTTGGGGGGAGGGGTGTGAGGGAGCAGTTCTAACCTCTCCCCTGCGCCCTCCCCTCGGCCCCTCTTGTTTCGTCCCCTTCCCAGCAGATGCACTTCCTCACTCTCACAGCAGTGGCTCGCAGGCTCTCACCTTTCCCCCTTTAGCTGAAGAGCGTGAGAACCTGAAACAGGAAGGCCACGGTGAGGGGTCAGACAGGTTACCTTTGCAAGTCAGCTGTTCGGGGTAGCGAAGGTCAGAGCCTGGGCCAGTAAAGTCCACTTTGCTGTAGAGGCAAATCCCTCACTCAGAAAAGGGCACCCCTCACTTAGCAGCTCCTCTTTGGGGCACAGTACCTTCCCTTGGGTCCCAAGTGGCTGAACCCCAGGGGTTCCTCCTGGGGCGAAACTCCCTTGGCTTGGTGATGAGTGAACCAAGATGCCAACCCCCAGAGAGGGGACTGGGGACTGTGGTGTTGGATCTGATCTTTCAGATGTAGGGGTTGGGTGGCACTGGGCCTCCTCCAACCGAGTGGGCAGCTTATCAGATGAGGCCATGGCATGTTGGACCCACTTGGACATGTTTATACCAACTGGAGGGCATACTTGTCTCATCAGCTTAGGACCACCCTCTCTTGGGAATGGTATGTCCAGGGGCTGTTTGTCTGGTGCTGTCTATAGTGGAGACAAACGGGTTTCCGTATCCCATCGGAGGGGATGAGTGTCCGTACTTAGAGGTTCCTGTGGGTCTCAAGCTGCCAGGCACGGGGGGTCCCTGGGCCCTCCCCACCTCCTGCCTGGCAGACTTGGCATGCCCTGAAAGCCGGGCTGTGCGAGGCCCTTTCTGGCTGGCGGGCCCTGTGTGTGTGTGATCTGCCCAGTGTCGGGCGGGTCACCCGGGATTCCCAGGGCTGGGATTAGACCCCTCTTCAGAGCTCTGCCAATTGTGGGCCTGGCGCAGATGAGAGTGTCGAGCGAGAAATAAAGGGGGGGGGGATGAAAAGCTGAACTGAATCGCTTTCAGCCCATTGTTCACCCAGGGAAGCTTAGAGGGGATAAGAGGGTAGCAGGCCCTTTGAAATTTCCTTGAACAAGTGAATAGGAGCGCCCCATAAAGCATGAAAAGGCTCTGGCTGTTTCTCCTGGTCACAATGGCCAGCTCGGGCTGGGGTGGGAGGGGGGTGCTGGCTGCCCTGCTGGGAGTTGGGGAGGAGGACAAGGGGGGTCACAGGCGGTCTTCAATAGACTTCAGAAGGTTGGAGTTCATTAGACACAAGCCCGGGGAAGCAATCGTCTCATTTGCGACAGAACCAATTAAGTCCCAGGGGCCTTTGCAAGAGACCTGGGTAGGAGTTGGGCAGGGCCAGCCTGCACTGGGGTATTCCAGGGAGCTGTGCAGCAGGGCCTGGAGGTCCAAGGTGGGCAGGGGCTTTAAAGAAGCCATTGCCTTCCCCCCAAGCCCACTGCTGACTTCGGTTTTCCTGCTCAGTAAAATGCCCTATTAAAGATGGCTGGGATTTGGGTCTTCATAGTAGGCCTCTGAGAAGGCTGTTTTATGAGCCTGTTACTCTGAAACTTACATTCTCAGAAGGAATGGCTTTTTAACTTTTTTTTTTGCGGGGGGCGGGGGGGGGTTAAAGTTAGCTGCAAGATTGCCAGCCAAGCTCTAAACCCCGATCTTCGCAGCACTAGGGACAGGGTGGAGGTGGGCTGTGCCCCGGGCACCAGGCCTAGGAGGCTGAAAACCTCGGAAGCCACAGGTCCTTTGCCGACTCACACGTGACGTCTCTGTTAGAGGTGTCCAGGCATCCTGAAAGCCACGCGTAGACGCGTGGAAGTGTCCCTGTCCTGTTGATTTGCACAGAGCCGCTCGCGGAGTCAGGCACAGCTTTTGCCTGGAAGGCTGCGCATGTCACACAATCAGTGCAAGATGCCTCCCTGGCTTCTCACGCCGAGGGCGGCATGGGTCATTTTATTTATTTATTTCCATTTCCTTATATCTTATTTATGGGTTTACTTTGGACACCAGGGAAGGCATTCGTGTGAACTTCAAATATTACCTTATCTTACAAACCAGGCCTTTGATGTTGGCCGTGATCAGAGGCGGCCCTCGGAGAGGCTGCCAAGTGGAAATGCAGGCGGACGCAGTGCGCACGAGCCCACTGTTTCAAAGTTACCGGAAAGTGACATTTAGGTTCAGCCAGGCACAGTGGAGTCAAAAGGCTAAGCTAATTGGCTCAGCTTAAATGGCAGCTGAGTGGAGTCCACACTGCAGAACCGGTGTTCCCCAGAAACAGCGAGCCCGGCCGCTTGTGGGCTGAAATCCTCAGCAAGGAGGCCGTGCTGGGGCGGAAACTCGGACGCACTTGGGCGAGCGGGTCTGAGCGGCGGGACACAGTCACAGGCTCACAGAGCTGAGTGAAAAGAAGAGAGGTCCCCTTCTGGAGTAAGGGGCTGTTTTGGAAGAAGATTCATGGCTGGGAGAGAATTAAAGCCACATTTCCATAAAGGTGCCTATCAAGCTTCTTTGAGCCACTCTAAGTTGAAATCTTGGTCTTCCCACACTGGCTCCTTGAGCTGCCCTGGCTGGAATGGCTGTGTGTGTGTGTTGGTTGAGAGGGTGGCTAAAAAGATCATTTGTTCCTCTAGCCTTCAGATCCACCAGTGACCTGCTTCCCCTCCTCCCATACCTATGTCCCCAAATTCTCCTTTCTTTCTACCTTATATGGAACAGGAAGTTGGTATAAAAGCCTTGTCACTAATTTCTGCCTGGGAGGAAAGGCGACAAGATGGAAGGCTACTAGAGGACACTCGAGGACAGAGTCTAGGAGAGGGTGGATGGGAACCTCTTCTGGGACTCTGGAAGCTCTGTATGTCACAGTGAGGTCCAGGCGGTGCTTGTCTCCTGGCCCCCAAGATTGTCAGGAAGAGCCCTGGAGCAGAGATGTCCTCCCTTTTAAGTCCCCAGAAGAGCTGCGGGGCAGAAGGGCAAGGACCTGGTCTTGCAGCCCTGGGGCAGCAGAAGTTGGTTAGTCAGCATGAGACCCAATCTGGGGGACTCCCAGCCCATAGGGATTTAGATTAGAGATGGGGAGATTCACTGTCTCGGGAACCACCTGGCATGCCCCCTAGCCAGTGAGTACTAAGTGGTAGGAGAGGACTTTCTAGAGGGCTCACCAATCTCCCGTTTGTCCCTTCAGAATGCCTGGTGACTCCGTGAGGCTTAGAAAATGGATCCCCACACTCAGCGGGGAAGCTTGGCTTCTCCAGGTGAGGCCGGGAGGGCAGGTTGTTAAGTTAAGGACACCTGTCCTGGAGTCCAGCAGAGGCTTGGATTCGGATCCTGGGTCTAACCGATGCTGACTGTGACTCTGGTCATCTAAAATGTGGTGAATTGGGGTTTTGTGAGAATGACGTGGGATGTGTCTGACCCTCAGGAGGAACTCAGTGCATCGGGCTGGCAGCCATGGGTTTGAGTCAGTCACCTGGCTTGGAATTTGGTTTCCTGGTCATGCCAGGTGTGCTCTTGAGAGCCCAGTTTTCTCCCATGTCTTGTCCATGATCCCAGGGTAAAAACAGTTTGGTGAATAAGCTTCAGGTAGGTCAGTAAGATTCTGGACTCAGAACCTTTATTCTTCTTGGCCTTCAGGGGTCCCATCAAGTCTCAGGCCTCAGTGAGTAGGAGACTCTCTGGGTGACTTGACCTTTACTGGTCAACTGCATATCCCATCCCACTGTGCCCGCCATGTCTGCCCCTTGGCCTTTCTCTGGACAGGACTCATGTGTGTTTAAGTCCTTGCTTTAGGTACTGATCTTCTTCCCGTCAGAATGATGATCCTTCATGTGCTTCTTAGCCGATGCTTGATCTGCTGTGATCTGTGCCCTCCCCGTGGTGGCCCTGTTCTCTGGCCTAGGTCTGCAGACTTCCAGAAAACACCGCCACTATTGCAGATAAGGAGCCAGAGGTCGGCTGCTTGCTGGCTGGTTCCGGCATCGTTTTAGTCATTGCTGGTTTTCAGCCACTGCTGCTGAGCCACCCATGTTTTTCCCCTTCCACCCTCTGATAAACCACCAGGAAAAGGGAGATCTCTAAACACCTAATTTCAGTATTTATAGTCTCCAAGTATGTTTCAGTATGGAACTGTTTGAACATGAGGCCTTCATAAGTTGCCTGGGGACAGTGATGGGAAAATTGCCCCACCTTGATCATTTGACTGCTTTCAAGAACAAAATTCTTTTTAAAAAATCACAGCAATTCCAGATCGCATTTCTAGCAAAGACGAGCTGGAGCACAGAACACACAGTGCCAGTGCTTCACCTCTTCCACTTGTTTTTTTTCAGTAATGATGATGAAGGACACGGGCCCATACTGCCTTTAGGTCTTTGCAAAAACTTCACTGACACTACACCCCCTTCACGCCCAAACCATCTTGCCCTCTAGCCAGTGAGTACTAAGTGGTGGGAAGAGAGGACTTTGAAATTTCAACTCCCCCACCTCAGTGATCCTCTCTCCCCATTTCTGGTAATGCGTTTCATAATGGTAATTACTACATTCTAACATACTGTAAATTTTGCTTTCTCATTTTTGCTTATTGCCTGCGCCACCCCATTAGGATACAAGCTTCGTAAGGCAATCCCTCTGCATTTTTGTCCCCTTCCTTCACGGCTCGCTTGCCCAGTGCTGTGAACAAGGTTTGGCACATGGTAGGTACTCAAATACTAGAATGAATTTGCACAGAGTGCCACACAGTAGGGACTTTGTCTTTATGCTCACATTGGTCATGTTGTTGAGACTTGGTTGGTTGGGGGTGTTAGGGGACACTTTGTCTTTATGCTCACATTGGTCATGTTGTTGAGACTTGGTTGGTTGGGGGTGTTAGGGGACACTTTGTCTTTATGTTCACATTGGTCATGTTGTTGAGACTTGTTTGGTTAAGGATGTTAGGGGACACTTTGTCTTTATGCTCACATTGGTCATGTTGTTGAGACTTGGTTGGTTGGGGGTGTTAGGGGACACTTTGTCTTTATGTTCACATTGGTCATGTTGTTGAGACTTGGTTGGTTGGGGGTGTTAGGGGATACTTTGTCTTTATGCTCACATTGGTCATGTTGTTGAGACTTGGTTGGTTGGGGGTGTTAGGGGACACTTTGTCTTTATGCTCACATTGGTCATGTTGTTGAGACTTGGTTGGTTGGGGGTGTTAGGGGACACTTTGTCTTTATGCTCACATTGGTCATGTTGTTGAGACTTGTTTGGTTAGGGATGTTAGGGGACACTTTGTCTTTATGCTCACATTGGTCATGTTGTTGAGACTTGTTTGGTTAGGGATGTTAGGGGACACTTTGTCTTTATGCTCACATTGGTCATGTTGTTGAGACTTGTTTGGTTGGGGGTGTTAGGGGACACTTTGTCTTTATGCTCACATTGGTCATGTTGTTGAGACTTGTTTGGTTAGGGATGTTAGGGGACACTTTGTCTTTATGCTCACATTGGTCATGTTGTTGAGACTTGGTTGGTTGGGGGTGTTAGGGGGGACCTGGGAGGTTGATAGAGAATTACACCTAGCTTAGCTCCCTCCCTGTGGGCCTGGTCCTTATGTCTGCTATATTTTGCCCTGGTAGTCATACCTCGTTTTCTGATGTGGGATAGCAACAGACTGTGGGGAGGGCCAGAGGGGTCTTAGACTCTTCTTGCTTGGCGAACCTGTACAATGGGATAGCCTTTGCTCTGGGCTGGCCAGACCATAGCAAGTTCTAAGAGAACAGCCTGAGAGATGAGCTTACCACTCTTTCCAAGTCAGACCCTGAGTCCAAAAGGGAGCCATTTTGAGATGATTGATGGGCAAGAGGCTTGGCAATTTGACAGTGGATTGATCTTTCCCCCTGGAAACAGCTGTGGCACCTGGGACTGGGGGCACTCCCATGAAGGCGTGTGACATCATCCGTTGGCGGGATCTGAGCATGGCTTGTGTGCATCCTGAATGCTGAAAGCATCCTCGTGAGCCTGCGGGTTCTGTCTTTTCCCTTCCCTTAGAGATGGAATCCCTCCTTACCGTGTGGGGAGTAAGAAACAGCTCCAGAGAGAAATGCATCGCAGTGTGAAGGCCAATGGCCAAGTGTCTCTACCTCATTTTCCGGTGAGTATTGTCTGGAGGGGAAGGCAGCTGTTTTCAGCCATGTTGAGTCCTGAAGGAACAGGATGGAAAGAAGAGGGAGGCATAGAGACGGTTGAAGGGGCAGTGCTGGGTCCTGCTAGGGGAGAGTGTGGGAAGGGAAGACCGGGCAAGAGGTGCAACGTGGTTCTTTGTGATGTGATGCTGAACGGAGGGGAGCTCAACACGACCTTCTTGAACCTTTACATTTTCTCAATTTCTAAAAGAAAATTCTCTGTGAGAAAGGAACTAGAGCATTTCCTTCTCAGAAACCAGGACATGACAAGAGAGAATCCATGCTTTTCATTGGGTTCCCAAGAGAATGGAAGTCCCCTGAGGGAAGGGAGTTGTGTCTATTCTGTTAACTTCCACAGTTGCAGAAACTAGAACAGTGCCAGGCATATATTGGTGCATAAATAAACACTTGTTGAATGAATGAGCGAACAAATGAAATGAATGATTGAAGAAGCTAGAGGAAGATTCCATGACAGGGGATTCTCTTAGTATTGACTGCATACCTCAGTCATTTCAATCATCCATTTATCTAGTTACTTGGTCATTTCTTCTATTGACTTCTGAAGCCCTGGAGGGCAGCTATATCGTCTTGTCTGTTTCCAGCTCCAAAATGGAGCATTGTACCTGCTGTTGAATCTGCTCCTGATATGTGCAGAGTAAATGAAGATGGGAAGTGAGACGCCCATGAGCACTTCTCCCTGTGATTGAGATGGGAGGCTAGCCTGGCATGAAGGACTTTTCTGGGCCCTCCCCTTCTATTTCCACGTGCTGGAGGGCAGCCAGCCCTTGGCTCCCTGCACTTAGGGGAGCCTGGCTGTGTCTATACCAGGAGCTTTGCTTCTGGCAATCCTCTGAGATCCAGGTTGCAAGGGTGCTGCTCCTGGGGGCGGGGAATAGAGGGCCCAGTTTAGAGCGGCATCTCTGTTTAGGAATCCTTCTCCCTAGCTTCTGAGAATCCAATTGGTCCATGGGTTATGTTGCATTTAGAAAATTAACACTTTGAATTGCTAATCCTGTGGTACATTAGTGCAGGGACTGCTGCTGGAGCAGCTTCTGTCTGAAAGCTCCTCGAACAGCCTGGAGCAGGCATAACCTTGTGCTAAAATTAGCATATTAAGAATTGCTCTTCTGGGGACCTCCAGGGTCCCCCTCCTTAATAACAGTACCCCCCAAATACAACAGTATGGAGGATATGACATGTTTTGATGAGGCAGGGGTGTGTGAGTATTAATGAAGAAAACTTATAACACCCAGGCTTATAAGTGAAATGTTTCTGTCCTGGGGTGTGCAAATCAACTCTCTCCACGAGCCAACCCCTTGAGAGGTGCTGCCTGCAGCCAGCCCGGGTGAGAGGGGCCAGCTATTATAGAGGGGGCCTTTCTGTCCCCTCTGGCAGTTCTGCAGCCCAGTGACTGCAGGTCAGGTTGGAGATCCGCCCACCTGCTAGGGGAAACGCTGGTCTGCAGGTTGGCTTTCTGCTGCCCCTGTGCACCCCAAAGAAAAGGGCAGAGCAAGAGGGAAACGAGGGAGGAGGGCAGAGTGGTGGGCGGGAGGAGGGGTGGGCGAGATGAGAGGAGGTTAGAAAGCGGGGTTGGGCGGTGGGGGTTCTCTGTGAGCTGCTTTTGGCAGGCGATCTCGGTGCCTTTTTATATTCCGCACTTGATTTGGAGATGTTCCCTTTTCCCTTGATAGAGCAGCTTCAGGCAGCCAGACTCAGCAGTGTTCTGCTACTAGCCCGCAGCAGCTTTCTTCATTTTCTGTACAAAGAGACGGGGCGGGGGCGGGGAAAGCAGGCAGATCTAGGACGGTGTTGAGACAACACCGCCTCAAAGGTGCGCAGTGTGCGGCCAGGAAATAAATTACCGCTGCTTCTGATCCGGCCCTGGGACTCCCTCTCTCCCTCCCTTTCCCTCCCCCCTACCTCCTTTCCAATCTTTTTTTTTTTTTTAATTTCCAACTCCCTTTCTGTTTAGACTCTACTTTTTATTCCTTGAGTTGGTCTCTCCCCTCCCCACCTCAGAAGGCTGCCTTTTTTTTTTTTTTTTTTTTTTTTGATGTTTGACAACAGTCTTTGAAGATTTTCTACTTCAGAGTAGCTACTGATGGGCTGGTTGTACTACAGAGAGAACAAGCGGGGCCTCTCGGAGTGCGACCAACTGCTCCTGCCCAAGGCAAACGCTGGTGGGGACCATGGCGCTCCATGAGGCCGCGTCGCTGGCACATAAAGCTCCCCGGCAGCCCGGGCTGCGCTCTGCCGAACCTGGAGCCACCGTGCGCATCGCCGGCCGCCACGGCCGCTGCGTGCCCAGCCGGCCGGCTCAGCGCCCCCTGTCCCTTTCCTCCCTGCGCCCTGTAGAGAACCCACCGCCTGCCCAAGGAGATGACCCCGGTGGACCCGGCCGCCTTCGCAGCAGAGCTGATCTCCAGGCTGGAGAAGCTGCAGCTGGAGTTGGACAGTCGGCACAGCCTGGAGGAGCGGCTACAGCAGATCCGAGAGGTAGTGCCGGCCCCGCCCCCCACCCCCACCCCCACCCCCACCCCCACCCCCACCCCCACCCCCCCCCTCCCACCCTCCCCCTGTGTGCCAGGGTCCCTCCTGCTCACAGGGGCCTTCTCTGCCGCCTGACCTTCCAGGACGAAGAGAAGGAAGGCTCCGAGTTCCTACTGGGCTTGCGGGATGGGGCACCCAGCCAGCACCCCCTCTCCTTCCTGCCCTCCGGCAGCTATGAGGAAGACCCGCAGACGATTCTGGACGACCACCTGTCCAGGGTCCTCAAGACCCCCGGCTGTCAGTCTCCCGGCATGGGCCGCTACAGCCCCCGCTCCCGCTCCCCCGACCACCACCACCACCAGCAGCTGTGCCACCCCGTTCTCCCCGCCGGGGGCAAGCTGCCCACCTCCACGGCCTCCCCAGCTGGCTGCCCCCTCTTTGGGGCCAAGGGCTTCGTAACCAAGCAGACGACGAAGCACGTCCACCATCACTACATCCACCACCACGCTGTCCCTAAGACCAAGGAGGAGATCGAAGCAGAGGCTGCACAGAGGGTGCGCTGCTTCTGTCCTGGGGGGCCCGAGTACTACTGCTACTCCAAGTGTAAAAGCCACCCCAAGGCCCCGGAGCCTGGGACAGCGGAGCAGTTTGGGTAAGTGTGGGCTGACTGGACTGTCCTCTCCTGACCGCAGCCCTGGGCAGGTGTGAGGCAGGGTCAGGGGTCACAGGCATTCTGCTTCCAGGAAGGGAGGGGCACAGGGTGGAGGGGGCAAGGGGAACAGGTGCATGTCGCCCCACCACCTCCCCATCTGTCCAGTGGAGCAGTCCCAGAGAGGTCAGGGGGTGTGGTTCTTGGTTCCCCGCAGCGGCAGCGGCAGCAGAGGCAGCGTCCTGCCTAAGCACAGCGGCAGAGCCCCCGAGGCCACCCTGGCCGCCCGGGAAGCAGCCGGAGCCCTGCAGCTGCCTGGGTTGGAAGGAGACAGGTCGCAGGATGTCTGGCAGTGGATGCTGGAGACCGAGCGGCCGGGCAAACCCAAGCCCCACAGGTAAACATGCCACCGCCAGGCGCCATCCTTACGACGGTTGGGGTAGTCACCGGAGGTAGTGTGGGGTTGGCTGTTTTTGCAGTCGGCCGGAAACAAATGTGACTGTTGGCCCCTGCCATCTTAATGTTAGTTGGACTGAGCAGACCACAAAAATGCCATGTTTTGGCAGCGTCCCCTGTTCGTGTTATGGTAGTAATTTTTTTCTTCTCTCTCTCTGAAGGCAGAATAGCAGTTTCTCTTGAAGTCACATTTTCCAGTTTTTCTAACCCAGTTTTTCATTCTGATTTCTCTCTCCTCATTCCTTGTTCAGTGCCCAAAGCACAAAAAAGGCCTACCCCTTGGAGTCTGCTCGTGTGTCCCCAGCTGAGCGAGCCGGCCGGCACCACCTGTGGGGAGGTAGCAGCGGGCACCCCCGAGCCACCACCCGCACCCACCAGTTTACCCAGGACTCCGCGGTGCCTGCTCCCCTGACCCCGCCCAACACCCTGGCACAGCTGGAAGAGGCCTGCCGCAGGCTGGCTGAGGTGTCAAAACCCCCAAAGCTGCGGTGAGTGGGGCGGCTCAGCCACAGAAGGCTGGCATTGGGTGTGGACGTGGAGACCTGGCCTGTTGCTGCTAAGGGAGGGGCCTTCTTTCCTGCTGGGTCTTGATCTGCCCTCAGGGAGGAAGACTTGTTTCTAGAAATTGTTCCTTTTGGTTCCGTTCATCCTGAAGAGCTAACGGGGACCTGTTTAGCAAGTTAGCCATTAATTATTTATAAGTCCCATTCCTTACAAATGTCCAGATCAGTTAAGCCTGGTAGATAGATATACATGAAATCCTCACTGACTGAGGGGGAGTCTAGGGTCTTCACCCTTGGCCTGGTCTGGCAGTGCCCAGTCCTGGGTCCTCAGCGGGGCTTACGGCGGCGGTACCACAACATCCTTAAGGCCTCCTGGAGGCACTGTTAACACAAGGCCTTAGTTGGGTCTCCCAGGGATGGAAGTCAGGTCCGTGTCTGGTTAGAAGGCCCCAGGGAGTAGTTTTCTGTCTGCTCTCCATTTGCCCTGGTGACAGCAGGTGTACCTCTAAATGCTTTGCTTTGGTTGTGTCCTCAGGTGCTGTGTGGCCAGTCAGCAGAGGGACAGGAACCACTTGGCCACTGGACAGGCGGGAGCCACCACCTTCTCCAGCCCAAGCCTGGCTTCAGAAGAGTGAGTGTTCTTGCCTGACCTGCTCAGGTCCACCCAGCGGTGTACATTTCAGGTTGTTCACAATGGGGAGTTGCAATCACTGAAAACATTTTTTAATATATAAAATCATCTAAAGTTTAACACATTAGTGACAAGGAACAGTAGATGTTGCCATAAATTAGGATCTTGGAAACCCTGCCTGTACTGAGCAACACATTGTGACTCGTATACAAGTGTTCCTTCCTGAAGCGGTAGACGGCTCAGGGTTCCTGGGCGCACACTAATCAAAAGCTGAGACGTGAAGCCATGAGCAGGTGGCCCCAAACCCAGATACAGAAGTTGCCCCATTCAGCTTGCAAGTTAGCAAGTTGGAAACATGGTGTCACACAGCACAGGAAGATGGCTCTCCACATCTGCAGAGATGGAAGGAGGATGGTCTGTGTTGTTTGCTTGAGGAAAACAGTGTCTGCTCATTGTGTCATGATTCCTTTTGTAAATTTGTACTCCTACAAAATGGACAGAGAAACCTGACTTCATTTAATTACAGGATGGTGCATTTACAAAGAAATCTGCTGAAGAAATCTAAAATGCTCTAAATAATTAAAGTTGTTTTTTTCTTCTTCTTTATTTGGAGCAGTGAACAATGTTTAAAGCCCTGAATAAGCCACCACCCTGGATCCTTTTGTTTTAATTGGTTGACCTTAAGTCTACCAGCTGTTCTAGTCCTAGTCCACAGCTTGTTTTTTCTTTGTTTTTTTTTTTTTTTTAAGCCTCTCTACAAAAACTCTGAATAAATGGGGAAGTCAAAATAATAAATGGGGAAGTCAGTATGACTGCAGGCTCACCTCCTGCCTCCCCAGTGGGCTCTAGCATTCTGAGTGTATCCCTCCCAGGAGGGGCCCTGGGTTTATCCTCTTAGCATACCCCAAGGGAGAGTGTCCCAGGGGTTCTGTGGTGCTTTGTGCCAACCCGAAAGAGACTGCTCTGTCTCCCATTTGGTGGTAGTGAGAAAAACCGTAGCGATTTGTACAACCAAAGGAACCGTCACTTCCTATGTGCCCCACACAGGTGATTGGATTGTGTGTTCACCAGAGGTGACTATCTCTGAGATATGGGGGTCCCACAGCCACGCCCCCTTCTGAGCCTCCAGCTCAGCCTTGCTTGACCTCTAGAGAGAGTTGGGAGAAGGCACGTGCATGCGTGCATGGTAGGTGCATGGTGTGCATATGTGCTTGGCGTGTATTTGTTCACTGCCTGCAAATGCTGAGCTTGTTGTGTTGCATCTTTTTTTTCAGTCACAAAGAGCCAAAGAAACCAGCAGGGGTCCACGTACTCCAGGCCAGCGAGTTGGTTGTCACTTACTTTTTCTGTGGAGAAGAAATTCCGTACAGGAGGATGCTGAAGGCTCAGAGCTTGACCCTGGGCCACTTTAAAGAGCAGCTCAGCAAAAAGGGAAATTATAGGTGAGAGTTCTGTGGCTTCTTTCTGCTCTAGGGTTTGTTTGCTCAGAACCAAGGACCAGAGTCACTTTTCCTGGCTGGGCCAGACCTGGGAGGGGCCAGGAGGGCTTAGGAGGCGCCAAGAGGCTGTGGGAGTGGGTGCTGCCGACACTCGGGTTCCTTCTCGTTTGCTCTCCCTTCTCCACTCAGAAATAACGCACAGCAGCAGCAGCTGGCAGAGCTCTGGGGGCCTGGTAGGTCTTTTTCTACCTGGTGAACAGGACGCTGGGGAGAGAGGTGGCAGCTGGCTTTGTCAGAAGAACTGGACTTGGGCCACCTTGTGGGGTTCTGCCTGAAAGGGGAGAGGTTGGGGGAAGATAAAGACAGGCACATACATAGACGGGCAGACCAATTAGAAGACCGAAAGACTACTGTCCTGGCTTGGGTGTCGGGCAGACTGCCTACACTGAAGGCTCGGGGAAGGGCAGAGACCATTGCCTGGAAAGGTAGGCAGCATTCTCTTGACTCAGCTTTTCTGCCTAAGCAGCTACCTCACTTTCTGTCTTATGGGTCGTGTGAAGCAGGATACATGCTTTTTTGTCCATAACAAAGAGGAGGCAGACCTGTGGGCGGGCACTTTTTGGAAGGGGGCCTTGGGAAGGGAACTTGCCCACCCTCCAGGCTTCCCAGGCTCCTTTCCCTGTGTGCACAGTGGGGACTCCCGCCCAGGCCTTCCAGCCACCTGCCGGTTTCTTGTTTCTGTCCCCCTGAACTGGGGACAGGTGGTGACTCCACCTTACTGGTTCGTCCAGAATCCTACCCCCGTTCAGTGGCCTGTGTGGGCTCTATTCTAGCCGTATCTCAGGTGCAGTGTGGGGGGCTGGGACAAGGGACAGGCCAGGCACACAGTTTGAGGAGCACAACAGTGTGTGCAGAAGGTGCCAACCCATTCCTGCCTGGAGCGGGGGATGGGAGTAGGGAACCTTGATAGCTCTAGTGGCCCGCCAGGTGGGCACCAGCTTCTGGACCCTGGTGAGGCCACCTCCATGGCCCCCAGACTGACCCTTTCTGAGCAGCCATCTCCACTGGGTGCTGGTTTGAGCAGGGGCCAAAAAAGACTGATATTTTTAGGGGGAAGGGATGAGGTTCAGGCTAGGACCCTGGAGATGGCTGACACACAGGGCGTGGACTGGCCTTAGCTCTTTCTCCCTGACACCTGGGCTCAGACAGTTCTGGAAAGGTGTCAGGTTGGGGACAGGCCTGGCAGCTGCTGCTTGTTATATCTCAGCAGACACAAGGTGAAACTAATTACACAAGCGTGCCCCTCCAGGGATCTCGGCTCTGACTCGCTGGACTTTGAGGGGCCTGCAGGTGAACTTCAGGGGAGAGGGGCCACACGGCGCCGAGCAGAGAGGCTGTGTGGAGGCTCCGTGCTCAGCCACTCTGGCCACATCTGGCTGTGATTTTTTTTTTTTCTGCGGCACACTTAATAAGCCTGGCTTTGAAGCCCCAGCCTCCCCTTTAATGCACAAAGACTTGCACAAACGGTCGATGCTCAAATTCTTTACTGATTGGATCAGGCTGTGGCCAGGCCCTTCCCAGCTTCTTATCTCTCGCCTAGTCCTCCTCCAGGTCATGGTGGCACAGGGTGCCATGCCTCTTCTCACCCCCACCCCCCGACCAGCAGGGTTGACGCTCCAGCATTCAGTTTGCAAACCCCCCCACCCACCCCAGGAAAAAGCCCGGCGAGCATGGGTCTCTGGAGTGGGGGACCTGGGCTGCGTTAAGTAATCTCACCATGGCAGGGGTTCAAAAAGAGAACAGCCCCTCCAGACGTGCCAGACGCTATTGGTGCCAGATGTCAGAAGAAAGCAAAGTTTGCCACATAAAGCATGTTGCAGTGGAAAAACTCGGTTCTTGGAGGGAAGGAGAGCAGCAGGCAGTTTTGAAGTCTTGGGGGTGGGACCGAAGTCTCGGGGGTGGGACCAAGGGAACCTTTCCTCCCTTCCCCCCTCCCCCCTCCTGGAAGAGGGTGCAATTATGTGAAAGGTCACAGCGTGTTTGCCGTGAAAGCCCAGCTTGGTGAACCCGACGAGGGTTGGCGCTGGGGGTGAGGATGGCGTTGGAATTGGGGCCTCTTATTTGGAAAAGTAACTCTTCCCGCTGTCAGGGTCTTCTGTGCCCTGTGCCCCTCCCTACTTTCTCGCCCCCTCCTCTCAGGCCTCCCCAGATACTATGTCCCCCTTCACGTGAAGCGTTTTCACCACTGACCCATTAGAGTCGTGCGTTAGCTCGGCCGGCCGGGAATGCTGAAAACAAAGACCCTTGACTAAACCCAGCTGTTTCACTTTAGTTAGCCTTATCTCCTAAGAAAGTATTTGGCTTGCCTTCATTAAAGAAGAAAAAAAATTTAGCTCTAACCAAGGGGAATTAATTTTAAGAGGAAAGACAAAAACAAAATACAGCCATAACCCTGAGACACAATTAAGTTTTTTGGAGAGGCTGTACCCCTCCCCCAGGGGACTGTGACCCTTCCTCTGTGACCGGCCTTTATTGGTTGGAGATGACATTGCAGGGATGCTTTTAATTCGACCGAGGGGTGTCCCTTGCTGGGGACGGGAAGGACGGGACCTGGAGGACAGCCGGTTCCTAATGTGACTCTCCTAAAAGGGGCCGGCCCGAGAGACTGGTCATTTGAGCCCATACAATTAAATAGCCTTAGAAGAAAGACGGCTGGGGTGGGATAAAAGGAACCTTTAATCAACGGGCATAATAGAAGGGCCCTGTGCGTTTGACCCTGGAGGGGTAGGGAGAGGAGGGAGGGGTGGCCTTTCCATGGCTGGGCCTGGGAGCAGTGTGCGGCATTAGCACCTGGGCGGAGGGTGGGATGATCAAGGGGTGTGGTGTCAGCCTCCAGACAAACTAGCTGGAGTCTACCTTCTACAGAGTTCCACAGGTTCAGAGGGGCTCAGGCTGGGGTCTCTGAAGGATCCCTCTCTTGACTGTAGCAGCCAGTGAACTCCAGGCCTGCTTTGCCCTTCCCATCCCCCATTCCAATAAAAGAAATGGGAGAACGTTGCAGCTGTACTGTGCAAAGTACACTTTTCTCGATGTGAGGATTGGTGACAGCAGCAGTCCTGGGCCGCAGACCACAGTCTTGGAGCTGTTTTCAGTGGAGCCTGCCTGGGCTGCTGCTCTCTGGATGTCCAGCTGTCGTCCCCCCTCCCCCCGCCCCCGAGTGACACGACCTGCCCGTCTGTGTCTTTGGGCCAGGCCCAGAAGCCAGCGGGCCATCTCAGAGAAGGACCAAGGTTTACCTGTGCACCTGCTGTAGCAGAACCCTCGCGATACCTCAGTCCTCAGTGCTGACCCACGTTTCTTCTAAAGCAGAAAGTGCAATTTTACCAAGATGCTTTTTTGGGTTTTCTCTCTTAAGGTATTACTTCAAAAAAGCAAGCGATGAGTTTGCCTGTGGAGCGGTGTTTGAGGAGATCTGGGACGACGAGACGGTGCTTCCCATGTACGAAGGCAGGATTCTGGGGAAGGTGGAGAGGATTGACTGAGCCTCGGGGGCCTGGCCGTGGCCAGATGTGGGGCCAGCGCTCGCACCAGCGGTGTGGAATATGAGCGACCACCATGCAACATACTGAAGGAAAAACAGAACCAATGAAGATAAAGTTAGGGAAGAATTGGCCACTGGGCCTTCGGGAGGGTGGGGGGAGGTTGGTTTTCATTATTCACAAGCTGGGTACTGAGATAAGAAAAGCCTGAACTATTTATTAAAAACATGACCACTCTTGGCTATTGAAGATGCTGACTGTATCTGAGAGACTGCCATACATAATATATGACTTCCTAGGGATCTGAAATCCATAAACTAAGAGAAACTGTGTATAGCTTACCTGAACAGGAATCCTTACTGATATTTATTGAACAATTGATTATCCCTGTCCCCAGTTTATGGATATGCTGCTTTAACCACGGAGGGGGGAGACAGGAAGTTTCCATTGTTCTATCTAAACTTAGGAGGTGAGCTCGGAGTGCAGGATCGGTCTCTTCATTAAAAGGACTTGTGCTCTGCTCTGCGTTTTCTCCAAGTGAAGATAAGGTTCTTTTTAATGGTGCCCTGCCATTGGCACATGCAGAAATTGGTGCATTTTATTATTATTTTTTTCTGTGCTGCTGTATTTTGTCATAAAGGTCTTAAGTTTGACTCACGTTGCAACATCACCGCCATTTTGGGGGTCATCGTGTTGGATGATCGTTGCCGAGTTTGGGGGAGTCCCCTGGGGGCCCTAGATTGATCCTGTAACTTCTCGCAGCTCCCCACCAAGGCCCCAGCACCCCGCGGCTGAGGCCTGCTAGAACCTTGTTTCCACTTGTGCTTTTATTGAAATAACAATTCCTTGGAGTTTTTTTTTGTTTGTTTGTTTTTGCCTTTTTAAATTACTGTTTGGGCCACAGCCATTCTGAAAACTACCCCCCCACCCCGCCCTGCAAAGAAGCCAACAGCTGTGGGGAACCCTCGCAGCACCCTCTTCCTCCAGACATCTTCATCTGACGTTCGGTGTTTGTATTAAGTGAATCTGTCCGTCCGGCCCCCGTCACTTGTACTATACGTCTGTATATACCGTACGGCAAGAGTATTAGCCCACTGTCTCTCGTGCTTGGCTCGGAGCCGGTACAGTGCTGTACCGCGCGGTGTCCCCTCCGTGTGTCGCCCCGTATTGAGGGCTCGAGCTTTCCCTTGGTTTTTGAAAGGGGTTTATGTATAAATATATTTTATGCCTTTTTAATACAAGTCTTGTACTCAGTGACTTTTGCCATGGCATTTTGTTCTACTTATACTGTAAATTATGCATTATAAAGAGTTCATCTAAAGAAAAAAAAACTACTTGGTACAATAATTATTGTAATTAAAGAGATGTAGCCTTTATTAAAATTTTATATTTTTCAAAATGCTGGCCTCGTCTTGGAATTCCGGGCGCGGGCGTGGGGCAGAGGTCCCCTGTGTGTGTGAACACCCGGGTTTCACTTCCCACCTGCTTGAGTCCGCACCTTGGGCTCTCCTTACCCAGTCTGGCCTGGCCCCGGGGTTCTAAAAGCCCGTTTCTTCACCAGGATGCCAGCTGAAGGTTCTCGTCATGGATCAGACTGCAGATGTCCTCTGACATGTTGCTCGAGCCAGGTGAACACAGGTGCTGAGGGGCGGACACGGATTTCAGGAGGCGCCTCATGTGAAGGGCCTCTCGGAACATGGTGTGTAGGTCTAGAACAGCCAGTGGTCTAACCTGGAGCCTGGTGCTAACCCAGCCTCCCAGTGGCTGAGGGACCTCAGCCGACGGTTTTAGTAAGGGTCTGGGCTGAAAGGTGGCAGGTGGATCGGGAAAGGGGGACAAAGGCATTCTTGTACCATTGATGGACACTGATACACGGGGCCGTGGGAACCAGCAGGCAGTTAGCTCGACAGAGACGTGCACCTCCTGTGTGCTGGAGCTAGGGGAGCAGGTCTGTACGGCAGTTGGACTTCTCGTGTGCCGAGTTTTCATCAGGCGGGGTCTGAAGCTGATACCATCTGCTTTTTGTCCCCTCTGTGAAAAGGATTGAGGCTGACGGGGTGGAGTCATGCCAGGTCCTGGCTGTGGGGCAAGGGGCTGGCTTGACTGGCGAGCTCTGTGTGGCAGTGTCATGAGGGGTCTGGTTGCTGCAGGGTGAGCAGGGGAAGGTATGCAGAAGCCGTCACTGGGCTGCAAGGTTCCTCGATCTTGGCACCCTTCCCCTCCTGGATGGCATAGGGGGCTCACAGCAGGGTTACCCAGAACCCACTTCTGGTACTGGAAGGCTCTTTCCAAAATGAAAGGATGAAGAGATGCACTCTGCTGTGCATGGTAGGTATGGAAGGTTATGGCTTTTCTTCTTCAGGTCTTTTGATTTATCCAGTGAGAATAACGAGGTAAAACCCAGGCTTGGGGCTCAGACAAACCTGGGCTCAAGTCCCAAGGCCACCACCTCGGGGGCCGTGGGCACATGTGAGAGAAAGCCGACTGCTGGTCACTGGAGTGTGCTCCTCTTCTGAGATGTTTCTCTGTTGCTCTCATTTGAACAACCAGGTGCTCTTCACCTGGTATGGTGGCTTCTGGAATGTGGACCCCTGACCTTTGCAGAATCACCTGTGCCATCTTCTGAGGGTTGCTAGTTTTATTAGATTCTCAAAGGGACCTGTGAGTCAAAAGGAAAAGCTCTAACATGGCTTGTGCTGTCAGCCCCTTTCTTCCCTGTCCCCAAGTCATTTAAGACCCAGCTCTTTCAGAATCCTTCTCTCCTCTAGACCTACAGAATCTGTGTGTGTCCGACCTCTCCTGGTGACACCTGGGCATGTCGCATTTGCACCTCTTAGTCCTCGTGGGTGGTCCCCTTTCTTTTTTTTTTCCTTTTTCTGAAGCTGGAAACAGGGAGAGACAGTCAGACAGACTCCCGCATGCGCCCGACCGGGATCCACCCGGCATGCCCACCAGGGGTGACGCTCTGCCCACCAGGGGGCGATGCTCTGCCCATCCTGGGCGTCGCCATATTGCGACCAGAGCCACTCTAGCGCCTGAGGCAGAGGCCACAGAGCCATCCCCAGCGCCCGGGCCATCTTTGCTCCAATGGAGCCTTGGCTGCGGGAGGGGAAGAGAGAGACAGAGAGGAAAGCGCGGCGGAGGGGTGGAGAAGCAAATGGGCGCTTCTCCTGTGTGCCCTGGCCGGGAATCGAACCCGGGTCCTCCGCACACTAGGCCGACGCTCTACCGCCGAGCCAACCGGCCAGGGCCAGGTGGTCCCCTTTCTAAAGCCCAGTTTCAAATGAGATTCACCTACGAGTCATCTCAGGCGCTTCCACGAGCTCTGGCCTTATTTTTCTGATTAACTGTGAACCAGCTAATCAGAGGCGAAGCGCAGACTGTCGGAGCCCGCTTCAGGCTGTCTGGGGTGGGAGGGGCACAGTTTGCTCCTCTGGTAAGTGGGGACAGTAAGTGTGCCCACCTTCGAGGGTTTCTGTGATGGTGGAGGGAGGTGAGGTGGCTTGACCTCCCAGCAGGGTCGCAGGGCCACTTAACAGAGTCATCCTCACCACCCACATTGTTATCAGCTCCTCCTGTGGAGATTCCACCCCCACCCCCACCCCCCCGCAACACCTGTGCTCTGGCATCCTGCTTCTTCGGCCCCTGGTAAAAAACCAAGAAAGTGGTGGGCCACAGGCTGGCAGGATGTTTGATTGGAAAACACAGACTTTCAGTGAGAGCCGAGCTTTGGCCCCCAAGTGCCTTACATTTTTATTAAGTCTGTGACCTTTACACAACACTTGGAAGTCCTATGTGGACTCTCGCTTAAGGTGACAGTTTGTGTAGAGGAACTTGAAATGTGGGGTGTTGGAAAAAGCACCCTGGTTTACTATCTTCCCACCCCAGAACATGCTAGAACCGTAGTCATGCTTGTCAAAATGAAAGAAATTGGCAATTACTCCAAAGAAAATGTTCCAATCTATTTAAATTATTAAGTAAGATTTGTTTTTCCTCTTTTTTGTTCTGGTCAAGAAAAACGTTTCTCTCTCTCTCTCTCTCTCTTTACCTTTAGTAAATAATTTGGTTATACAGAAACTCCCTAAATTACATAGATGGTTCAAAAAAGTGACTTACATTTTCCTTAACTATTATTTCACTTTAGCAACCCGGTTTTCTAAAGATCTGATAAGAGACTGAGCCTCTACTGTGGTCTGTGACTTGTCCCAGGAAGTGGGCAACAGCGACTTGGTTTAAACTAACCAACCAACCAACCAAAACCATACACACACTCAAACACCACCACCAGACACAAAAATCTTTGAGGCATTTTGGTAAATGTTACCTGCTACTAGAATTATCCTGGAGAGAAGCCAATCTGCTTGGTAGAGTCTTTAAGCTTAAACAGGTCAAATTTGCACAGAACCTTAGGTCTGGTAGTTTAGGAAGTAGGCATGTGAGGAGGGTGGTGCTTTAGAAAGGATCGGACACAGGACAACAGTCAGTCCTCTGAACAGGGATGTCCTCCACCATCTAAAATGCCCAGTTCTGAAAACATAAATCCTGTGCTCTGTCCACAGTGACCGTTCAGCTCCCCTAAAACGCTCCACTGCTCAGGGCCTTTGCACATGCTATTTCCTCTGCAGGGCACACCATCCCTGCCCTTCCTGAAGTTGCCTCCTTTTCAGCCTCAGGTCTTGACTTAAATCTCTGAAGCCTTTCCTGGCTGTCAGATCCACAGTGTCTTCCCCTGATCCCCTCCATTGTCACAGAACTTTCTTCATTCTTTCACTGCATGTTCCCATTTTAACTATGTACAAATTACTTAATTGCCCATGAGGGAGGGGGGAAAGATACTCTTAGTTGCCATTGCATATGTAACACCCAACATAGTGGTTGTCACCATGGAGTCACTCATTATTTATAGAATTGAAGTAAAAAAGAAAAAATTGCCTATAATAGTATTATCTAAGATTCATATCACCTCTGTTAACACTTTGCAGTACCCTTTCAGTTTAAAATACACACACATACAACCATATAGTAATCTGCACTTTTTACTCAATAATAGGTCATTGGCATATTTCCATATCAATAAATATTTTTTTATATTCTACAATATGACTTAAATGTATGGCTAACTGTCATCTATTTAACTAATTACTTACAGTTGGACATTTCTCTACTTTCCAAATTCTGCAATTATAAGCCACAGTGTAATGAAATCTGTATAACTAAACACTCCCTCAGTATTCATAGCTAGAGAGTCTTTAACTACTAGGATGAAGGTTTCTCAGGTAGAATTTCTGGGTCAGAGTTCCTCTTCAGGGCTTTGGCCGTGTCCTGCCAGGCTGTCTGAGGCAGTGGCTCACTTTTCTGAATTCCCAGTGCCTCGCACGTGGTTACTACCCAAGCCACGTCTGTGCCATCAATTTAAATCTCAAACCTGGCTAGTCAAGGTGCTCCTCAATCTGAGTCAAGGTGCAAGCCTGCCTTTCTGGTATTATTTCCACTTACAAGCTGGGTAGCCTTGAGCAATGAATTTCCCTCCGCCTCTTTGTAAAAGGAGGCTAGTCGTCAAGGTCCTTTGCGGAGCTGATGAGAGTTGCTGAGGTGCGCACAGTTCTTAGAGGAGCGTCTGGCCCGTGACGAGGGCCTTGCACATGTCAGCTGCTATTACTGCCCACCTGACTTGGTTCAGCCTCCTCCCTCCTTTCTTCCACCTGTCATTCAAAACCCAGTGTACCCCCCAATCCGCCTCCTGTCCCCTTCTCCAGGCTTCCCGCTCAGAACCCTGTGGACTCTGGCTTTCTCATGGTAAGCTCACTTACCTCATTTTTCATTTTTCCTTCCCTAAGTCGTAAGTTACCCTAAGAGCAAGCTCAGACCTCTATGAATAAGAGCTTTAAAGAGAGCAAGTCACCCTGAGTGACATAGAGAGTGCCAGGTGATAGTCACCTAGACATCCTGTGGCCCCATGACTCATCCTACGTAACCCAACATCTGAAGAACTTCCCTTCATCTTCCCACACGTGACCTTGCCCACATTATGTCGTCAGGAGCCCAATATTGAGTGTTGCATGCTGTCTGTGTCAGACGGTCCATGGAGAGGACCGGGGGATGGTTCCATGGTCCCGGAGTTGAGGTTCACTTTCCCTCCTACCCTCTCACAGTCTCAACCAGAAAAACTCAGAAGTTAGCTAGGGATGGTGTTGTGATTAGCGTTGCCAGATTTAGCAAGTTAAAATACAGGATGTCCAGTTAAATTTAAATCTCAGATAAACAATAAATACTTTTTTTTAGTATAAGTATGTCCCATTTTAGTTAAGTATGGGCCATACTTATGCTAGACACATATCTGTGTATCTGAAATTCAAACTTTGCTGGGTGTCTGGCTGTACTCTTTCAACTCTAGTCACAGTGGAAGCTGTGAATTACCCACTCAATCTCCTCTCTTCTTTGCTCCTGATAATGTGCTTTCTTTTACTGCAGAGATGGGAAAGCTAAACAGTCCCTTTTCCAGATCACTTTGTGTCTAGATGTGAAGTGTGGTTCCTGCCATTTAGGTTTGCTCACTGGGAGGAGGCAGAGGTGTTTTTCTTTGGCTCTTGTCTGCAGACCCGGAAAGTCATGGAGACACAGGGCTTTATGGCAACCACATGGGCCCCTGTTCTCAGCTCCCTGGTGCTGAGGGGCACAGAGCTGGGAGAGACGACCAGTCATTGTGGGGTCCAGCCACTAGCTCCTGGATACACAGTGGCTGTGGCAGCTTCCTGATACCAGAGCCATGCCTGTGGCAGCGTATCTATAAACATTCCCTGCGGAGGGAAGCTCTGTAGGTTTCAAAAATCATGATCAAAGGTTCAATATATTCTATCTGGGAACTCCTTAAATTTCTAACCACCTCATAGCCTGTATTAATTCAATTTCTGTTCCAATGCTGTATGAGCTCAAAGCTGCCGTAACAAAGCACCGCAGACTGGATAGGTCAGAACAACAGAAATGGATTGTCTCACCGTTCTGGGCATTGCAAACCCAGTCAGGGTGTTAGCTGGGTATGCTCCTTCTGGGACCAGCAGGGGCAGGAGGACCCTTCCTGGCCTCTCCTGGCTTCTGGTGGCCCCCAGTTCCTGGGTTTCGCTTCTGTCACTCCACTCCCTGAAGTTTTTCACACAGTCCTTTCCCTGTACTTGTCTGTGACCGTACTCAAATGTCCCCTTTTTAAAAGGACATCCATCATACTGGATTAGGTCCCCCTGGAAGGACCCCAGCTTACATTGATTACATCTGCAAAGACCCTCTTTCCAAGGTCACCTTCTGAGGTACTGGGTATTAGGACTTAGCATAACTTTTTGGAGGACACTATTTTACCCATAACAAATACCGAGAGCAGTGTCTGTCCCCTGATTGATAAAATCGTGGCACCTATCATTGTCTTTCCTGATGCAAAAAGGACAGCACAAATCTGCCAAAGAGAAAAGCTTCAAGCATCACCTCAAGGAGAAACATACTACGATTACTACAAGACCCTCTGACTCCTCCCTGGCCCACTTCCCTCCACAGGTGCCAGCAGGCTAAGCCAGCTCTCCTTGGGCACACTCTACCTGCCCACTACACACACCTCTGCTTTTCATTTCTACTCAGTCTGGGTCAAACCGCAAAATCCAGGTTGCCCGAGTCTCCACCCATCTGAAGATAGGTGGGTATCGAAGCCTCTCCCTCTAGGCCTATGGGAACAACTGTCTCTCCAAAAATAATCTTGGTGACCAAGGTATAAAACCCTGAAAACAGGTCATGGGGGGAAATGATGGAATTTCTGTCTCCAAAGATTTCCTGGTTGAGGACATAAAACCAAGGCAGCTCTGAGACCTCCTCTGGCCCCGAGTCTGCATCCTTGACCAGAGAAGCTGTCCAAGTGTCTTCCTCTCTGAGGTGCTGAGTCCCGCCCCGGCCTGGGAGGGTGATTCCGCCATGTTTTACCAGGGGCAGGGTTCAGCTCCCTGGTCCCTGGGTGTCTTAATGACTTTCAGAGGAGGGTTTCTGGCCTGGCAGGGACTTTCACTGGTAAACTGAACGCAGCTCTCCTGTGTGAACAGGCAGTGGGTGCTTCGGTGCTGATTTCCAGGAGGGTAACATCTTTCGCTATAATCAATTGTATAAATGATTTGTGAATTGTTGTCAAGCCGTTGGCAGACTGAAGATAGCAAGAAGCAATTAGTCTTCTGATCAACATGGTTTGTCAACATAAAAGGTTTGGGCAGAAGCGTCCTCCAGATGACACCCCCTTCTTGGCAGGCCTGAGATGGCCACAGGCCTTTGTTGTTTATTCATCCTACCCCAAAATGCCCCGGGGGTGAGAGAAGGGGGAAGGGTGCAAGCTGGGGGAAGGTCACAGCTGTGGTCCATCTGAGCCCCATTCCCTCGGCAGGGCCAGGCTCAGTGGGAACCGGGGCCTCCGCTTCCAAACCCAACTCCCGCCTGGAGAAGCAGAGAACCCCCCCTCCAATGAGGGAGCAGGGCTGCCCCAGCCACCTGCTTCCCTGTGGCCAGAGGCCAATTATCCAGACTGAGGGACACCCAGGTCCCCAGAGGGAGGGGCAGAGAGATGGGGAGAAAGTTAATTAAATGGAAAAGTGGATTATGATAGGAAAAGGTTGAGTTGTAAAGTATCTGACAAGGGCAGCTTAGAAATTTTTTCTTTAATTTGCATTTTTCTTGACCATAAAAAATAGGCATGATTTTAAAAATTGAAAAAATCACAGAATTACACAAAAGACAAAAGAGAAAAACCTACCTATAATCCCATCACCCAAAGATACCCATTGATAGTATTTTGGTATATTTCCTTCCAATATATAGTATACTCTCTTGCTCAGTAAAGTGTTCTGAGCATCTCATAATCTGGGGGATAAGTCCCTACCTATGGGAAGGCTTTCATTGTTTCAGGCAGACTTTGTGGCCATTCCTGCAAACTATCTTGGTCACCGTGCAGAATTGCCTGATTTCTCCACCTGTACCTCCTTGGCCAACGAGAGGCATAGCAGAGCCTCTGCTCCTGGGAGGCGGAGGCAGGCGAGGCCCAG
This sequence comes from Saccopteryx leptura, assembly GCF_036850995.1. Taxonomy (NCBI): domain Eukaryota; kingdom Metazoa; phylum Chordata; class Mammalia; order Chiroptera; family Emballonuridae; genus Saccopteryx; species Saccopteryx leptura. The sequence continues at coordinate 165,898,910 of NC_089507.1, forward strand.
GAGAGTCTCCTGACTCCCCGGGAACTGAAGACTACACTTCTCGACTGTGAAGGAGTGGCTTGGAGTTCCTGCCTGCCCTGCCTGACCCTTGTTTTGAAAGGTCTCACTCCTTGATCACATATGCTTGGTTCATCCACCGCTTGCCTGGTTCCATTGACCCTCGCCTACCACCTTGGCACAACCTCTGATGAGGTCTTGTTTCTTGTCCTGGTTTACCTCCACCCTTTGGCCCCCAACACAAAGCCACTGCCTTCCTGACTCTCCATAAATGACACCAGTGAGATTTGTTCTTGCACTGGTCATCTGGCCCAGCATTCCTATTTTGGTTTCCTGATAACAGCACTTTGGTTTTCCTTTGGGGAACACCCCTCAGCTACAAAAAATGGTACATGATCTGGCCAATTTATGTACTCCATTACTTTGGCTTCCATGATTGGTTCAGGGATAAACATATGACTTAAGTTGGTCCAATGAGAGTCAGCCCTGAGACTTGTGCTAACAATTCTGAGAATGAGGTGCTCTCTTTCTGTTGGGGATTCCAAAATGGTAGAACCAAATCCTAGAGATCCTGGAGACCACTGTGTGGAGAGTGCCCACCTGGGACTGAAGCCAACAAGGAAAAATTTAGAGCCATAGATGAAGGGGCAGAGCAGAAATGTTGACCAGGTTCTAATGACATCACTTGAATCCTTTTAGATTCAACTGCCTAAAAGCCCAGCCTTGTGAGTCCATGAATCCTGTCATCTCTTTTTCCCTTAAGTCAATTTGACTTGGGTTTTTGTTTGACTCAACTAAAAGAATTCTGACTAATAATACAGCTCCTGTCCCAGGGGTGGGGGATCTCTCCTCAAGGTCTGTTTGGCTGTAAGGGAGCCTAAGTCCCTGGAGGTTCGGGGACAGGTATACTGTACACACACCACACAGTCTGAAATGAGGAGAGGGCCCCGGGGGAGGAAATGGCTTCTTTAAACAGCAGGATGGAGTGATGAAGAGATACTTCACGGTCAAGTTATGGAGGATGCCACGTTTAGATGCTCACAACCAAAAGCTTAAGATATATCATGACCTTTATTTAAAGTGACTCTTGGGGACCTAAATCCACTCTCATTCTTCTCTGCTGAATGTCTTCATCAGCATCACCAACACTTGCTGAAAGGTGCTATACCTACTCTGTTATGGATTGAGGGTTGGGGTGGGGAACACATGTGTTGAAGGCATGGTGCCTGCCCAAGAGAAGCACTGGTCAAGACGTTGTAATTCAGTGTGAGAAGCTGCCTGAATAAAACTTGTTTGGAGACTAAGAGGAGGGCCAGTTCTGCTTGGGCTTCCCAGAGGAAGGTCACTTCTGGGCTGAGACTGGAAGGGCCCCAGGAATGCATCAGGAGAGAGGTAGACAGGCAATCCTGGCTCAGGAAAGGAGAGAAAGAAGAAAGGACAATGGAGGCTATAGAGTATGGCAGGTGGTGAAGGTACCTTAGGCTCTTCCAGGGTGGGGCTGTACCCCAACTGAGGGTCTGGTCGACTGTCTCCAGTGAAGCTATTCCTGACAGAGAAGCACGGAAGGCAAAGAATGAGAAGCAGCCAACCTTAGCTGTCCTGCCTTTCCTGTCCCCTCCTCCTCCCCATTTCTCTCCCTTCTCTCTTCCCCTTTCTTTCCCCTCTCCTCTCCACCTTCCACTCCCCTCTTTCCTCAATCTCTTCCTGCACTTTCTCATCCTTCCTTTACCCCTTCTTTCTTCTTCCTCTTGCCCTTTTCTTCCTGTTTCCCTCCTGCCCCCACCCACATCCCCACTCTTGCCCTCCTCTCCATGTCTACCCCCCCACCAGCAAATTAGGAGCATAGTTACACTGGGATGAGACAGCCCGGTCCGCTCTCCAGCAGCCACAACCTCGCACAGGCTTATTTTGACTGAGATGCCCCTCCCACAACCCCCGCCCCCAAGGGGCCCTGGTGTCTGGGATGCCCCCATACCCTCCTGGAGGGGAGGTCCTGAGATAGGAAAGCCGGGGGGCTCGGGGGCTCGGGGAAGCTGCCCGAGCATCAGGGAAGTGAGAACTGAGCTGACTCTTATTATTTTTCTCCCCTGGGGGCCACGAGCAAAGACTTCTGGGCTCAGAGCCTTTATAGATCCTCACTCCCTTGGCAACCCAGCACTCCTGTCCAACCTGGAGTGTTTAATTACCAAGGAAAAGAATGATTTTTTTTTTTCCCTGAGAATCCATTTAATTATTTGATTGCACAGTAACCAAAGAGTGTGAGAGGCCTGTAGCCAGAAGGGACTTCAAAGCAATACCTTGATGTTGCTGAGTGGGGCATTAATGGGTTCTGAAGGCAGGAGATTGCTAAAGAGGGGAAAAGTATTCAAAGCGCCTCGCGATCCTGCCAGCAATCTCGAAAAATGCATAAACACTGGACTGCCCCGCCGGAGAGGGAAGGCGAGTTCAAAGGGACTGGGAGAGTTTTCATGTAAAGTTTAGAGTTTAAGGCGTGACTGTTGGCTATGGAGCCCGAGCGTTTGAACTCTTGTTTATTAAAAACAGTTTCCCAGCCATTCAGCGGGTTCCCAAAGACAACAGAGAAACGCACTTTTTCAGTGTGGAAGATTTAAAGGCTTTATTGATTTCTACCTAGGGTTTTCACACACACACACCACCCCCTCCACCCCCACACTCCCTCCATGCTTTTGCGCTTGCTGTCTTTTTTTTTTTTTTTTAACTTTTCTTTCTTTTTTTGATCAATTTTTTAAATCCCGCTATCAGAGGGAGATGGCAGCAGAGAGAGAGGTCTGCTCCCTCAGTTTCACTCAGGGGAGCAGGTTGTCCTGCCCCCAGTTCTGCTGGGGGGCTGGGGGCTGAGCTGATGTGTCCCCTCCCCAGATCCCATGGGAGCCCAGGAGTAGAAGGTTCAAGGGAGGTGGCCTAGATTCGGGCCGGGCAGGGCTGCTGGCAATGGGGCTGTCTACCAACTCCCTCTGCTCATCCTTGTTCCCCAGGGGATTGGGGTGGGCGGTGGGGGCGTTGCAGTCACCAGCCTCTGCCTTCAGAAAAGGCCTTCTGCTGTCCAGGTCTGATTTCCAAGCCCAGGAACATGGACCAACATCCTGTAGTGACTGCACACTATTCCTCAGTGAGAATTTTAAAAATCACACGATTTAAAAATTCTAGGAGAGCTCTCAAGCCACAGGACTCTCTATGGCTACCTCCTTCAAGGCCTCAATTCTGCCGCTAGTGAGTTTTGTTGATATTTTTAAAAAGTTTACTTACTGATTGATTTTAGAGAGAGATGAAGGGAGAGAGAAAGGAACATTGGTTTGTTGTTATGCATTCATTGGTTAATTCTTGTCCACGCCCTGACAAGAGATCGAACCTTGGCATGGGAGTTTTACTGGTATTGACGGAGCTATAATTGGAATATCGGTCGGTCTCATTGTTCCCATGCCAGGAGGAAATGAACTCTGCCCCATGGACCAGCTTGGCACCCAGAAAGCTGGAGACAGCTCAGGGCTAAGCCACATCTAACCAGAAACTCTGGTCTCTGGGGCTTCCTTTCTTTCTTCTGCCTGGGATTTACTTGCTTGACAAAGCAGAGAAGGTGCCGGAAACGCTCGGGATGCTGCAGCTCTACCTGCAGCTCTCCTTGGGGTCCCCAACGCTGCTGTCTTCGGGGCTCCTGAACCATCAGAAAGCACATGACACAAGCTGTGGCCGGCTCTCTGTAACCATGGGTTTTTTGCCCTTCCTCTGAGAACATGACTAAGATCTCACCCAAATCCATGCTCCCAATGCAACTTTATTCCACTACTAAGAACAGATTTTTAAAATATGTATGTGTGTGTGTGTGGTGAATATATATATATATTCAGGGAAGTTGCAACTGTCCTTATGACATAAGAGTCAAAGTCTTAAATTCCAAACCATAACATCCATGTTCACACCAATGCACATTCTTTTTTCGGTAAGAATTTCATTTCTTTCTGAGTCAGAAGCAGTGGTATGCTGGCAAATGTTTAAAATCCAGCTCTCTGAGGAACAAGCCTGGATTTGTAGTGTCTGCTAATTTCTGTGGTGTAAATACTCCCACGATGGTTGATTTCAAACTGAAATCTGAGGTCAGCTCTCTGACACTGGTGTGAACTAACTCCCGGACACCACTGAAGAGAGCTCCAGAATTGTAGAGTTTCTGACCCCATAGAAGCTGCCTTCCCTTCACAATGCCTCTATTCCAAAAGACTGACCCCTAGCTAAGAGGTTAGAGATTTTTGGCCTTATTTAAACTTCAATGGATGTAGAGGTAAAAGCATAGTGGGGTTGAGGCAAAGGTTAACACTTGCTATACATTTTCTTTGTGTCAAGCACCATACTGGCAAATAATGTGCGCCTGTGTACCCATAAATATATCTGTATGTATATGATAATGTAATACTGTAATACTGTTGATTAACTGGGGATTTCTTTTTTCTTGCTGTTTACCTTCTTCAAAGTCTAATTAGGAAATACAGATTTAATTTCACAGGATGTGAGGGGCTTCCCAACTGCTGTATCTCATGTCCCATATCTTCAGTACTGGGAGATTTGCTCAGGATAATTTATAGTTAGAACCATGCATTTTTACTTACCTGATGGATGGGAATGAGAAAAGAATATTTCAAGGTAGTATTCAGAGTTATTTTTTCAAAAATAGATTTTATTGAGGTATAATTTGCATAAAATAAGATGCTTTCAATTACCACAATCAAGACATAAAACATTTTCTTCACTCCTGTGCTCTTTGGAAGTCAGCACTGACCTTCCTACTCCCTGCCAGTAACAATCACCATTCTGCTTTCTGTCACTGTAGCTGAGCTGAGCCAAGCTACAATGGACATTTCAGGTTGATACGTATTTGCTGTGGGAGCCGATCTGTGCTTTATTAGATGATGCCAGGAGCATACGCTGATTTGTGACAAACCTAGAATGTTTTCAGATATTTCCAAATGTCCCCTAGGGGCAAAATCACCCACAGTTTAGAATTCTAGAGTTTTATATAAATGAATCATACAGTATGTCCTCTTTTGTGTTTGGCTTCTTTTGTTTAGTATAGTTTTGAGGATTCATCCCTGTTGTTGTGTATACATAGTTTGCTCCTTTTTATAGCTGAGTCTTAGTCCATTGTATGGATGTACCATGACTTACTTATCCATTCACCTGCTGATGGACATGGGGTTTGTTTTTACTTTGGAACATTATGAATGTCTGCATGGACATATGTTTTTACTTTTCTTAAAGAGTAAATCATTAGGTTGCATCTAAGTATATTTTTAACTTTATAAGTAACTGCCAAACTGTTTTCCAAAGTGGTTTTATCATATTATACTTCCACTAACAATCTATGAAAATGCATGATAGTTCCAGCTGTCTCATATCTTCTCTAACATTTGATATGATTAATCATTTTAATTCTAAACTTTCTGTGTAGTGTCTCTTATTGCATTTCTTTGACAACTACTGACATAGATTGCCTTTTTTTTTTTTTTTCTTTGACAGAGACAGAGAGAGACAGACAGGGACAGACAGAGAGAGAGGTGAGAAGCATCAATTATTCCTTGCAGCTCCTTAGTTGTTCATTGACTGCTTTCTCATATGTGTCTTGACTGGGGGGCTACAGCAGAGCAAGTGACCCCTTGCTCAAGCCAGTGACTTTTGGGCTCAAGATAGTGACCATGGGGTCATGTCTGTGATCCGATGCTCAAGCCAGTGACTCTGCTCTCAAGCTGGTGAGCCCACGCTCAAGTCAGCGACCTCCGGGTTTCAAACCTGGGTCCTTCACGTCCCAGTCTGACCCCCTATCCACTGCACCACTGCCTGGTCAGGCTAGATCGCCTTCTTGTGTGCTTATTGGCCATTAATAGATCTTGTTTGGGAAATAGCTGATCACATCTCTTACCTCTTTTAAAAAGTGGGTTATTTGTTTTTATACTGGGTTATAATAGGTCATCATACAGTCTGGATATAAGCCCTTGGTCAGGTGTTTGTATTTCAAATATTTTCTACTATTCTGTGGCTTTCTTTTCTAATTCTTTTTTTTTTTTTTCCGAAGCTGGAAACGGGGAGAGACAGTCAGACAGACTCCTGCATGCGCCCGACCGGGATCCACCCGGCATGCCCACCAGGGGCGACGCTCTGCCCACCAGGGGGCGATGCTCTGCCCCTCGCTCTGCCACGACCAGAGCCACTCTAGCGCCTGGGGCAGAGGCCAAGGAGCCATCCCCAGAGCCCGGGCCATCTTTGCTCCAATGGAGCCTTGGCTATGGGAGGGGAAGAGAGAGACAGAGAGGAAGGAGGGGGGGGGGGTGGAGAAGCAAATGGGCGCTTCTCCTATGTGCCCTGGCCGGGAATTGAACCCGGGTCCCCCGCACGCCAGGCTGACGCTCTACTGCTGAGCCAACTGGCCAGGGCCTCCAATTCTTTAATGCTGTTTTTTGAACATCAGATTTTTCTTTAATTTGATGAAGTCCAATTTATTCCTTTTTTTTTTTTTTTTTGATAGTGTATATTGTGTCTTTTCTAAAAAAATTTTTTTGCCTATGCCAAGGTCAAAAAGATTTTCCCCTTCCAAATTCTTTTTATAGTTTTAGCTTTTGTAATGTTTAGCTCTGTGATTGATATTGGGTTAATTGTCCTTGGTGTGAGGTAAGAGTTAAGGCTCATTTTTCCCCATATAGATGTCCAGTTTTTCTAGTACCATATTTTGAAAAGGCTCTTCTTTCTCTGCTGACTTATTTCAGTACCCTCATTACAAATCAACTGATCACATATGCGTGTGTCACATGTATGTCACATATTTTTGAACTTTTTAGTCTATCTCATTGATAAATTTATGTTTTTATGCCAATACCATGCTGTCTTGATTATCGTAACTTTATAATAAGTATCAAAATCAGATAATGTAACTTCCCAATTTATTCCTTTTTTTAATTAAACATTTTTTGAGAGAGATAGAAAATGAGAGAGAGAAGCATCAACTCATTGTTGTGCTTCCATTTATCGCTTCTCACATATGCCTTGACTGGCGATCGAACTGGCAACCTTAGCAACCCAGGCTGAGGCTCCTATCTACTGTACTACCACCGGCTAGGCTCTTTTTTATGATTTTTTAAAATTGAATTTATTGGGGTGACGTTGGTTAATAAAATTAAACAGTTTCAGGTGTGCAGTTCTACAACACATCACTTGTATATTGCACTGTGTGTTCACCACCCCAGGTCAAGTCTCCCTCCATCACCATCTATCTTCTCTCTACCCTCCTCAACCACCCCCTAACCCCCAGTTTTGGGCTAGTTTAGGTCCTTTGCTTTTCTATATACATTTTTTAAAATACTTTATTTATTGATTTTATAGAGAGAGAGAAAAAAGGGAGGGGGAGCAGGAAGCACCAACTTGTATTGCCTTTACCCAGCAAGCCCAGGGTTTTATTTATTTTATTTTTTATTAAATGAGAGGCGGGGAGGCAGAGAGACAGACATGCACCTCAACCAGGATCCACCTGGCAAGCGTCCTACTAGGCAATTCTCTGCAGATCTGGGGTCGCTGTTCTGTTGCTCCATAACTGAGCTATTTTAGCACCTGAGGCAAGGCCATGGAGCCATCCTCAGCACCTGGGGCAACTTGCTTGAAATATTTGAGCCATGGCTGTGGGAGGCAAAGAAAGGGAAGGGGGAAGGAGTGGGAAAGCAGATGGTTGCTTCTTCTGTGTGCCCTGACTGGGAATCAAGCCTGGGACTTCCACACTCCAGGCTGACGCTCTACCACTGAGCCAACTGGCCAGGGCTGAAGGCCCAGGGTTTTGAACCTCAGCATTCCAGGTCAACAGTTTATCCACTGCACCACCAAAGGTCAGGCTTCTATACAAATTTTACAGTCAGCTTATTTATTTCTACAATATAAATAAATAAAAATAAAACTGTCATTTTGATTGGGACTGAGTTGAATCCATAGATAAATTTGGGTAAAACTAACATCTTAACAACAGTGAGTCTTCCAACTCATGAACACAGCATATCCTCCCATTTATTCAGGTCTTTTAAATTTCACTCAGGAATGTTTTGTCATTTCCAGTATACATATTTTGAATATATTTTGTTTATTCCTAAGTATTTCATGGGGTTGTTTGATGCTATTATACATGTTATTTGAAATATTATTTTCCAATTGTTCTTTGATACTATATAGACATATATTTGATTTAAAACAATTTTTTGATCTTATATCCTATGCCCCTGTGAATTCATTTATTTTTTTATCACCTTTAAAAATATAGTTACATAAGCAATTTCTATATACACAGTCATTTAATGCACACTGACTAGAACTGGATGTAAAATGTTAAATAAGAGTTATGAGTTCAGATATCCTTGCTCATTTCCAGTCTGAAGTAGAAATATTTAGTCATTTACCATTAACTTGATACCAGTGGTAGGTTTGTTGTAGACACTCTGTTATTAGGTTGAAGGTGTTCCCTTCCATTTCTTCAGAGTTTTTATCATGAGTGCAATTTTTACTTGGTCAAACACTTTTTAAAAAAATATTATTTATTCATTTTAGAGAAGAGAGAGAGAGAGAAAGAGAAGGGGGGAGGAGCAGGAAGCATCAACTCCCATATGTGCCTTGACAGGGCAAGCCCAGGGTTTTGAACCAGCAATCTCAGCATCCCAGGTCGACGCTTGATCCACTGCACCACTATAGTCAGGCTACTTGGTCAAATACTTTTTCTACATTTATTAATTTGACCATATGATTTTTCCCCCAGATAGAGGAATAGACAGGGACAGACAGACAGGAACGGATAGATAGTATCAATCATTAGTTTTTCATTGCACATTGCGACATTGATTAGCTATTCATTGATTGCTTTTTCATATGTGCCTTGACCATGGGCCTTCAGCAGACCGAGTAACCCCTTGCTCGAGCCAGCGATCTTGGGTCCAAGCTGGTGAGCTTTTGCTCAAACCAGATGAGCTTGAGGTCAAGCTGGCGACCTCTGGGTCTTGAACCTGGGTCCTTCACATCCCAGTCCAATGCTCTATCCACTGCACCACCGCCTGGTCAGGCGACCCTGGTTGATTTTTAAATGTGAAACCATCCTAGTATTTCCCACTCAGTCATGATTTATTCAGTATCTCCATCATTGCTGGATTTGGACTGCTAATATTTTGTTAAGTAATTTTGCATCCATACCCATTAGAAGTATTGGTCTATAGTTTTCTTGTAATCTCTTGTCTGGTTTTGGTATAAGGTTATGGCTGGCCTCATAGGATTAATTGAGAAGTGGTCCCTGCTTTCTGAAAGAATTCATGTAAGGTTGACATATATAACTTCCTTACATGTTTCATTGAATTTACCAGTGAAGCCATTGGGCCTGGAATTTTCTTTGGGGGATGTTTGTAAATTATAAATTCAATTTCTTTTTTCTTTTTTTCTTTTTTCTGAAATTGGAAATGGGGAGGCAGTCAGACAGACTTCCGCATGCGCCCGACTGGGATCCACCCAGCATGCCCTCCAGGGGGCGATGCTCTGCCCATCTGGGGCATCGCTCTGTTGCAACCAGAGCCATTCTAGCGCCTGAGGCAGAGGCCACAGAGCCATCCTCAGCGCCCGGGCCAACTTTGCTCCAACGGAGCCTCGGCTGTGGGAGGAGAAGAGAGAGACAGAGAGGAAGGAGAGGGGGAAGGGTGGAAAAGCAGATGGGTGCTTCTCCTGTGTGCCCTGGCTGGGAATCGAACCCAGGACTCCTGCATGCCAGGCCAACACTCTACCACTGGGCCAACCAGCCAGGACCTCAATTTCTTTAATAGCTTAGGACTGTTTCTAATTTTCTATTTTTTCTTGGGTCAGTTTTGCTAAAATTTTTCCATTTATCTAAACTTGTCAACTAAAAGTTGCTCATGGTATTTCTTTGTTATCCCCTCATTATCTTTAGGATTTATAATTAGGCCTCTCTTTTATTCATTAATGATAATTTGTGTGTACTCTCTCTGTTTTCCTTGATTATTCTAGCTAGAGGTTTACAATTTTATTGGTATTTTCTAAGAATTAACTTTTGGTTCCATTGGCTTTTTCTATTGTAAGTCTGTTTCCTATTTTTTTGATTTTTGCTCTTTAAAATTTTTTTTATTAATTGATTTTAGAGAGAGAGGAGGAGAGGGGAAGACACTGATTTGTTGTTCCATTTATTTATGCAGTCATTAGTTGATTCTTGTATGTACCCTGACTGTGGATCGAACCTACAACCTTAGTGTATTAGGACGACAGTCTAACCAACTGAACTATCGGCCTGGCTGATTTCTGCTTTTATTTTTACTATTTCTTTCCTTATGCTTAGTTTGCTCTTCTTTTGCTAGTTTTTTAAGCTGGAGGTTTAAATAGCTGATTTTTAGATCTTTCTTTTACAAGCATTGAAAGATATACATTTCCTTCTAAGTGCTGCATTCAAGGTACAGCCTCCAAAATTTATGTTTTGTTTTGTTATTTAGTTCAAAATATTTTCTAACTTCTCCTCTGACTTATTTTTTTGATTCATGTGCTATTTCAAAGTATATCGTTTAGTCTCCCAATATTTCAGAATTTTCCAGATATTTTTCTTTTATTTGGTCTTTAATTCTTTGTTGTCAGCAAATATCATCTATAATTTTAACCCTTTATGTGTATTGCTCGCTGTCTTATGGTATAGCAAATGGTCTGTCTTGATGAATGCTCCATATGCATTTGAAAATAATTTATGGTCTATTGGCATTGGATAATGTTCTACTAGTGTCAATTAAGCTAATTTGACAGTATTGTTCATGTGATCTATATATTTACTCATCATCTGTCTATTTGCTCTATCAGTGTGAGAAAAGAGGTATAAAATTTCTAAGTATTATTGTGGATTTTTGAAATTTCTTCTTTAATTGTCAGTTTATGCTTATATATCTTGAAAAATCTGTTTTTTTAACCTATATACAACTTTCCATTAACCTAGAAGAATGGTTTTCTTTTACACGGAGAAATTTTACATTAACCATATACTCAAACTTGTCATTCATTATAAGTTCTTAATATGTGTATACTTAGAAATGCTTCCCATCTAAGCACATCATAACTACTTAATAATATTTTTATGTTTCTCTCACCAAATTATTAATTTGGCTATTTATTCTTTTTCCTTTGCCTGCCTTTTTTAGGTGGTCCATTTTCTCCATTGGTATCTACCCCAGGGCTATATGTCTTTAAAGTTCAACAACTGGGCCACCAACTCCCTTGAAAATTAAACTAAAACCTTCAAAGGACAGAGAAAAGGAAAGATTGCCTTCTTGCGGAAGTAGGCACTGGGCAAACTGGAGCAACATCAGTTACTTCTGTCTCAAGATCCACCCTTCATGATTTCTGCTTGTGCTGCTTCTATAGAAAGGGGATGAAGGGCCAGTCTCACTATCGCTCTCCACCCCAGATGGTGGTCTTCAAAGAAGGCAGCCTAGGAGGTCAGGGATGGCCCCTCTGTCAGCCTCAACCCAGTGACTAGCAGCTGGTTTGTCCTTCCGGGCACCTCTCTCCCTCTGCCTTTCCAGACACTGCTGAACTGCCCAGAGCCTGGCTCCCAGATACACCCAATACCTTACACTCTAGAGAAGGGTAGCAGGCGTGGGAGAAAAAGACATAATGTGCTTCGAGCACTATGCACATATACCATGTGTCCGTAAAGTCATGGTGCACTTTTGACTGGTCACAGGAAAGCAACAAAAGACAACAGAAATGTGAAATCTGCACCAAATAAAAGGAAAACTCTCCCAGTTTCATACCTATTCAGTGAAGTTCAATGTGGGCTCCATTTGTTGCCCTACACACAACCAAATGATGGTGAAGTTCTTGCCACACACGGGTAAGGACGTCTGGTGTAACAGAGTGAATAACATCTGTGATTCTCTGTTTTAAGTGATTAATGTCGTTGATACATTCAATGTACACATGTTGTTTCATATAACCCCAAAAGTAAAAGTCTAAGGGCGTCAGATCCGGGGATCATGGTGGCCATGGCTTGACAGAACCCCTGCCTATCCACCACCGGGGGAATGTTCTATCCAGAAACTCGTGAACAATGGTGGCGTAGTGTGGAGGAGCGCGGACCTGTTGAAAGATGACACCTTCTGGAAATTGTGGCACTGCATACAATTCCAACATGTAAAGATAAGACTTTGCCATCACAGACTTCTCCACGAAAAAAAATGTGCCTATCACCTTATCATGCATCAGGCCACACCACACGTTCACTTTAGGGGTGTTACGTTCGTACTCAACTAGGCATGAGGATGTTCAGCAGCCCATATTCGGACATTATGGCGATGAATATGTCCACAGATATGGAAGGTCGCCTCATCGCTAAACACAATCTTCTGCAAAAATCTTGCATCATTGTCGATCTCATGAAGCATATCTGTAGCAAACGTGCATTGTGTGGGTCTATCCACCAGTTTGATAGTGTGCAACAGCCGCAATTTGTACCCTGTAAAACAGAGACGTTTCTTTAACACCTTATGAACTGTAGTCTTGCTTAGGTGTAATTGTCGAGCACACGCATGCACAGATTTTTTAGGGCTCCTTAGGTAGATATCCCGTATAGCCTCTACAGACTCATCACTGACTGATGGCCTACCAGAACGGGGTTTCTCCACCAAACTGCCGGTTTCCTTCAACTGCTTATCCCACCGAGTAATGTTATTCCTATGTGGTGGCACTTCGTTATAAACGCTCCGATATTCACGTTGCACTTTGGTCACGGATTCGAATTTAGCAAGCCACAGAACACACTGAACTTTCCTCTGTACCGTCCACATCTAGACTGGCATGGCCATGGGCTGCTCTGCTGTATACACGGTGTTACATCATCATCTGCGCATGCGCACATGCTGCCACATCATCCTACAGAAACTGGGAGGGTTTTTCTTTTATTTGGTGCAGATTTCACATTTCTATTGTCTTTTGTTGCTTTCCTGTGACTGGTCAAGTTTACGGACACACTGTATATAATATATATACTTGCAATTTCACTTTAACCCTGCAGCCGTAGCTACACTGTCTGGAGGCACTCTCCCAGTGCCAGGCGGGAGGAGCAGACATTTCCCATGTGATCTGGGTGTGTGAAGTCATCAGATAGAGCCACTCCAGCAGAAGGACTAGGAGCAGGAGGTGAGGACTTTGAAAGAGCAAGTGAGGAGGGAGATGTTGGGGCTGGAGAGAGCGAAAAGGGTGAAGCAAAATGCCCCCTTCACCTATCCCTTCATTCCCGTGACTCAAGTTCATTTCAAGTTCAATCTCTATCCTCCCAAGCCCAACGCAAGCAGGGTCAAGCTCACTTCAGACAAGCTAAGTTTCTGCCTGCTTGAAAGAGCGCCCCAAAGAAATAAAGTTTGGAAGGCTTGAGACATCTCAGCATTGATGAGCAGAAGGATTTAAATTTAAGCTGGTTTCTCTCCAGTGAAGGGAGAAATGGGGAGCGGGGCTGTTGTTCACTGCCCAGACCCTAACACAGTGCCAGGGCTCTGTGCGGTGCGCTGCTGGTCTTTACCCCCTCCAGCATCTCCAGGGTTGGAACAGGGTGTAGGCAGGAGGTCACAGAGCCACTGCCTCTGGAGTCCTCCAGCCTCACAGCCCTGCTCCCAATCTCATTCAAGATGGGGCAGCCCGAACTCTCATTCTAGATCTTAGTAGCCCAGGGCCAGAAAGCCGAGCAGCCTCTTATTAAACCTCAAAGCATTCTTTGTTCTATAGCTAAGGACTGAAAACGCAGGGCAGCATCTCTTGGCTGGTTGCTTGGAGGTTGCTGGGAGAATCCCTCCGTGAAAGAAAAAGGTTTGGACCAAGATCACAAGGAGAAGCCAGCTCTTTTCTGCTTTCTGTTCCTTGCCTGGAGAGAGGCTGTGTCCACTTCCTTTTTTTTTTTTTTTTTGAGAGAAGAAACAGAGCTTTAAACTAGCCTTTGGTGCTCAACACGCAGTAGCCCTGAGACCTACTGGGCCCACGTGCTGTTCCAGAGATTCAGACTCGATTGGGGTGAGGTGGAACCCCCCTGCCTCCGGGGGTCGTCATGTGCCACCATGAGGACCACTGGCTTATAAATCTGTCTAGTTTACACGTTTGCCTTTAATGCTGATCATGTAGGGGTGGACCCCTCCTCGCACCCTAGCAGAGTGAGACAGGCTATGCAACCTCACTGGGAGATTAAAAGTCTACATTGGAGGCCCTTGGTAAATGAGTCCCTTGACCAAGTCTGGCCCAGAGCAATTCTCTTCTCTAATCAGTTCCAGCTCGTGCAGGGCCCGAAGGTGGAGGATGCAGATATAACTAAAGCATCTCCCTGCCTCTGAACTGTAGAAGGTTTTCTCTCTCCATGTAATCACATCCCTGATGAGAACTTTCAAAGCCTGGTCCCTCCAGCAAAGCTTTCCCTGACCAGTCTCACCCCCTCCCTTTTCCCCTTCCTTCCCACCGGGGCCGCTCTGCCCTTTGAACTTACCGACTTTATCTTGGAGCCCGTTCATTGGCCCAACTAGAGACATCAACCTCTTTAGGGCAGATGCTCCAGAAACATTTTTTATTGAGTCAATTTCTTTGAGGCTAATTCTCCTTAAGTGGATTCTCCTGGAGCCCTCTGAGCCTGTTTTCTCATCTGTCAAATGGGGATAAAATTCACATTGAAGAGTTGTTGGGATGGTTAAATAAAATGAATGGAACCCCTTTTCAGTACCAGGCCATGTACTAAGTGCTTTATTTGTATTAACTCGTTGGGTTCCCACAGAACCCTATGAGAAAGGTCCTATCATAATCCACCATGTGACAGAGAGGAAGCTCTTTTTCCTTCTTCCTTCTGTCCCCTCTCGGGCCGCTGATACGAGTTACTAAAGGTCAGGGTTGCGGGGAGGACTCTATAAATTCAAGGTCAGACATCCCTGCTCCAGAAACAGGGCCTCCTCCTCTTCTCTTCCCCGGGCCCCCTAGCACCCCCCACCCCATTTCCTAGCTCTCCACCTCTGTCCCACCTTTCTGGATTAAGCCCAAGCGGTCTGGCTTCTTTTTTCCAAGACAGCACATTAAGGTAGGTCTACGGATTTTCTTCAACATCTCACCTCCAGGACAAATAATGCCCCCACCTGGAGACAAAGCCAGCTGCAGTCAGTGCTGGGTTTGAAAACCATTGTTTTCTTTTTACTAAGTGTGGAAGACCTTTCACACAGAAGGTGCTACTTTAGGACCCAGACTTGGCCCTAGAGGTGGTCCCAGAGCAGCTGCCTCTGCCCATTCTCTCCACCGACTCCCTTCTGGTCAGCAATGTGGCTGGAGTAAGTTTGGTTTGCAGGACGCTGGCCATGCGGGAGGATCAGTTCCTGGAGGGTTCACACCTGGTTCCATAGGCTGGCCACGCCTGGCACGAGAATGGAGAACAGAGGTGCTTACGGACGGCAAGGGGTACAAATACAAAATTCAGGGAAGACTTCAGAGAGGTGGTCACAATGGTAGGAAAAAATCAGCAGACAGAAGAACTGGGCAAACCCTGGAGGTGTGGAAGAACCGGTGAC
Organism: Saccopteryx leptura; assembly: GCF_036850995.1. NCBI lineage: Eukaryota > Metazoa > Chordata > Mammalia > Chiroptera > Emballonuridae > Saccopteryx > Saccopteryx leptura. Next base: position 165,914,494 of record NC_089507.1, read on the forward strand.
CCTCCTGAACCACCAGGAGTTTGCTGGCACACGGGACCCCGGGTGAAAGGAGATGAGAGGAGGCCGGAGCCCTGGCCATTTGGAGGACCTGGTGCCCCATCCTGTGAGCTGGGTTTTCATGGTGAGGCTCAAAATCCATCACTCAGTGGTGAAAACATCATAGAAGGCTGCAATCTTTTAAAAAGGAGTTGAAAATAAGAATGTATTGCATGGCAAAGCAGTAAGTGTTGTTTTAAGAGCGTGGATTTGTGTTTTACATGTCGGGGGGGGGCATGCGGGTGTCGCCCGGTCTCCACAGCAACTGCATTTCCTCCTGAGGGTCGGCAGCAGTTTCAGGCACGCTGGCGTGGGTCACCTCTGGGTCACAGCCCCGCGGAGGAGGGCCCAGGGAACCTTGTGACTACCCTGCCTGGGTGCAGGCGAGCAGGAGGGGCCTGGCGCTCCTGCACCTGTGGGCTGCTGGCATTTCCTGAGGCTGCTGGTTCTTTGAAGGCTTAACTGCAACGTGCTGTGCAACAGCTCTTGCTGAGTGCAAAGCATTTTTGAGGAAGAGGGGGTGGGTGGGTGGACTCTCTGCTTAATTAAAACAGGGAGAGGTTGACATGAGGGACCTTTAGTGAGTTTTGATCTCTCTCTCTCTCTCTCTCTCTCTCTCTCTGCCTGCTTTCAAACTTGAAGGCAGGGGGAGAAAGCTTTTTTTCTACTCTTTCTTCTTCAACCTCTTCCATCTTTCACAGGCCTGGCAGGTGCCACTGGGAGGTCCATCCCCCCTAGCCCCCTCCCCCTCCATCTCGAAGGTCTGAATTCTGGGTGCAGTTTATACACAGAGCGTTGTTTGTTGGTTGGATTAACCATTCACCCTGTAAAGTGACACCGGTCTTGACTGTCTGAAAGGTTTCCAAACACATATCTGGTTTCCCGACAAAACAACATGAAACTATTTCATTATGAATTTGGAAAATGGCTGCATCACTTGGCAATAGCAGAAGTAACATAGGTATTGGGGCAGGCGGGCCCAGGTTCAACTCCTTGTCCAGTCACTAACTGTGGCCTTGTGAAAGTTGAATTCTCTAAGCGTCTCTTTCTTTACCCATAATATAGATTGTCGTGCGGATGTCTGCTTTGAAGCCTGGAAAGGGGGAAGCACGTGCTTGCTGGGATAATTCAGCTGTGCTCAAATGGACTGTGGTGTGGTTGTAGACATTGTAGTTTGTGTCTCTCAAAATCTAGTCTCTATCAGTAACCACAGAAAGTGAGGGCCAAGACGATCACCCATCCAAACCTTTTATTTTGTGTGTGGGGAAACTGAGGTCTGGAAACATTAAGTGCTTGCTTGCATCATGTGACAAATAGATCAAATAGATGATTCCTGTATTGAGGCCCCTCTGGTTGGCTTTTAACATGTCAGAAGAGTGTAGCCTGCCCTCATCCTTAATTCTCAGGACAGACTCGTAACAGCATCAGTCGTGTGGGATCAGCAGACCATCTGGTAATGATGGTCTAGTTTGGAGCGGAGCCTGACTCTTCGCAAAACCCTTTCATTTTGGCATCTTTTATCTTATTCCAGTAAACTAGAGGCAGGCAGGACAGCCAGTGTCAACACCCTACCTCTTTACAAAAAGGGAAACTGAGGCTCAGAGGGTTAAATGTCCAGTGCAAGTTCATACAGCTAATAAGTGCTAACAACGTGGGTCTCACTCCAGTGCCTCCGACTGCTAATGACTGCAGGGGCAGGCACCCTCTCCCAAGGGAGACAGCAGCCACCTGTTAAACCCTTAAGCTGAGGGCAGCAGTGGTTCAAACTAAGGACTGCTTGCTTGTGATGTACAGTAACTACAGTAAGTCCTCATGTAACATCATTGATAGGTTCTTGGAACTGTGGCGAAATGATGTGTTGCAAAGCAAATTCCACCATGGACTAATTGATATAAACAAGGGTTAATGTCCTATGGCATCTCATCAACATGTTAATGAAACTGTGTTGAACGAAAGGACGTTTGCTGAGGACCTGCTGTCTCCGATGAAAAGCAGCTGTTGGTGATACAGACCTTCCATAGATCCCAGCACAAGTCAACTAAGCAAGCGGCCCTGGGAGGCCCCATCTGGGATGGAGTGAGACCAGCAAATTCACCTGACATGCTGTCACAGCCCCATTTTAAGTTACAGCATGACTCACTGAACATGATGTAAAGAAGAAATGCTACCATCTGCTCCAGCACAACCCTGGACCACTCTCTTCCAAAAGTACCCTAATATTTCATCCTGCTGGTGTTGTTTGGTTTTGCTTTAATTTTGTGGCATTCCATTTGCTTTGTTCCCAAGGCAAATACCCTACAGAGCAGAGGTGCTGGCTGAGTTTCTGGGGCCTTCCCTGACACTTCCTCTAGGACCTGCCAAAGATTTGACCTTGGTCTTAATTAAAGGACAGCATTACCTCTCCTGGGGATATCTGATGGGGAGGGGGGTTTGTTTAACATTTTGTTTTCAAGTAATTATAGATCCAGAGGAAATTGAAAGAAATAACTACAGGGGCCTCATACACACTTTACTCGGGTTTCCCCAATGACAGTGTCTTCCATAAATATGGCGCAATATCAAAATCAGGAGATCGCCAGTGGTACAATTCATAAAGCTTAGGTGGTTTTCGCCAGTTTTACGTGTACACACATGTGTATGCTAGTTCTGTGTGATTTTATCACGTGTGTCGATTGGTGTGACCACCACTACAATCAAGATACAGGACTATTCCATTACTCTCCCCCCACCCCTCCACTCCTGGCAGTTTCTAGCCTGTTCTCCGTATCTTTAATGGTCGTAGCAAGAACAGTGTGTAAACGGAATGGAACCACAATGCAACCTTTCAAGACTGCAGTCTTTACTCCATATCATTCCTTTGAGATCCATCCAAGTCATTGTGCAAATCACTGGCACATTCCTTTTATCATGGGACGGAGGACCCACAGTTTAACCATTCAGCCACCGAAGGACATTCAGGTCATTTTTGGTTTGGGTCTGTTCCCAGTACATCTGCTAAGAACATTTGTGTATAGGTTTTTGGGTGAACCTATGTTTCATTTCTACGGCACGAATGCCCCAGAATACAATGGCTAGGCCAGGTGTTTGTCTGGTAACAGTGATAAATGTCTTTGAAACCTTAAGGAGCGAATTTCTAAGGCCAGGAGGTCAGTTCCAGCAGGATGAAGAAAATATTTCTGAGCACTGGATTCTTCTGGAAGTTCTCAGATTACATCATGTATTGTAGACTATGTGAAGGTGGTAGGAGATGTCTAGAATGTTCTAGAACCAAGTCATGGGAATTGCTCCGGCTTAAACACCTGAGCCTGCTACCAAGAGGACCTCACACATGACAGACCAGGGGCAGCTTCAGGAGAATGGAGTAAGGTCCATTCTCTAACTCCCTTTCACTCCAACCCCTCTCCTGATTCTCCCATTTCTGTTTATGGACATGATTCTGCCCCTGTCTAAGAAGTGCCCCCCCTCCCCCTGCTGTCCAAGACATCTGGCTGGTGCTTACTCCATTCCTCTGGTCCTCCTCCCCCAGAGCCCTGTTCCTCTTCCCTCTCCCTCTCTAAATCCTAACCATACCTTCTGGAAGCCTCCCTGTCTTTCTAGCCATTCCTGGTTTCTTCTCGCCTTGATCCTGTACTGGAAATAGTAAGTGACTTTCAAACATTCTTTTAGCCACAGATCCCTTTGTTCAAAGGAAATTGTACCCAGGAAAATACACAAATAAAACCAATAAAGGCAGAGCCCTTGGATTAAAGTTAGAGAAGGGAGGTGAAGGGAGACTGGAGCCCTCCCCACTGGGGCCTCCTTCCTTGGACACTCTTCTATCTCTCCTCCCTGCCCCCACCCCCCCTGGAAAGACCCTGGGGCTTTACAACCCCTGGCCCAAAGGCAAAATTTAGCATTTAACAAGATATCTATATTTTATTCTTGTGCTGAACTTCTTGAGTTCTCCAGAATTCCCTCTTCTGTCTCTCTCACTCAGACAATAGTTTATTCCCTACCGAGCTTTCCTCTCACTCATGATCAGCCTTATCCCTCCACCCTCCTGTAAATGGGCATTCTGGTGCTGCTAGGTGCCAGAGAAGAAACAGCCAATCTCTCACAGTCGGGGACCTCAGAGGCTGGTGGGTGAGGCTGCAGCCTGGCACCAGGGGGCTCTTATGCCAGGGCTGGCTCTGTTGATCAATGATAGTGTAAACCGTGGGCCAGGCCCCAAACTTACAGGGGCCTCAGTCTACCTCTGTCTGCACTGAGGCACTTTGCCCACGTGGTATTCAGGAACTACTACATGTATCTCGTTTCACATTAACAAACGTGGGCCAGGTGCCTGCTGCGTAGAGCACTGTGTGAGTTTGGGATTGGAAGTGGGAAGGTGTAAGATGCTCCTGCTCTAGAGGAGATGAACGATGGACAAGGGACGAGGCAGGGTGGGGGATCCCAGGGTCAATGGCGGAGCACCCCGCCCAAGTCCATGGAGCCCTGTCCCAGATTTCCAGCCGGACTGATGGCAGAGACTCTAGCTCTCTCCTTTCCCTCACAGCCACTCACAAAACTGAGCTCCACAATACACCAGGCTCTGTGCAGAGCAGCTGGCCTTCATTCCTGACCTTCGTGACAAACCAACAAGGAATGAACGATCACAAACCCATTTTCAGACAAGAAAACTGAAACTGGGCACCATCGCTCAACAGCTGAATGAAGGTCACAGTACTGAGTGGCAGTGGGGATTTAAGTCTCCTGAGTGTTGGACACTAGGACTCACACGTAACCCCTGTCAGTGGTCTGGGCTCTTTGAGCGGGTGGCCAGGTTAATGGGCTAAGAGAAATGGACCCCTTTTAACCACCAATCACTTGCAGTGAGGCTTGGGTCTCGCCCCGGGGTCCCTCAATAGAGGGTGGACGCTACCCTCTGGGCATGTGCAGCAAACTAGAGCACTAAGGACATGTGTTCCTGCTCAGGGGAGAGACCAGGATTGACATCTTTCCCTCGATCAATCAACAGTTGGTGGTTTTGTCATGTGGCAGGGAGTTCCCACACAATCATATCCATCCTCATTAGCCTGATGATTATTTATTATTTCTTATAATACTGGGGAACCCAGCCCAGCTCACAGCCACAGAGGAGAAGAGGCTCAAAGGAGGTGACTCAGGAGGAAAGAGGTAGGAAGAGGCATGTCAACTCTCAAATGGCAACTCTGAGCTTCAGGGAACAAACCCAGCACGCTTCGTGTCCCTCCAGTTCTCTCCCCGGCTGCACAGAGGTCCTGGCTGGGAGCAACCGTGAGAGAGCCACGAGCTCTTCTAAGGGGAAGAGATGGCGGTAAAAAATAAAATAAAATCAACCAGTGATTATATAGTGTGTTAGAAAGTGCAAAGCATCTGGAAAACAGAACCAGTGGAGCAGAATGGGGTAGTTGGTATGGTGGTGGGCGGGGCTTCTTGGGAGGACTGTGTTGGATAAGGCGGCCGGTGCTACGGTTGTCATCAAACAAACAAGATTGAAACAGACTCATAGCCACGAGAGAGCAGACTGGGGCTGCCAGAGGGGAAGGGGTTGGGGGGTTGGGGGGGCAAGGTGAAGGGATGGAGGAGTGCAGATGGGTAGTTACAGAACAGTCCCAGGGATGTCCAGTACAGCGTGGGGAATAGAGTCAATAATCTCGTAATATGTGTATATGGGGACCAGGTAGGTACTAGAAACATCAGGGGGAACACTTGGCAAAGTATATGGTTGTTTAACGATAGCAATGCTGTGCACCTGAAACTAACAAAATAACACCGAATGTAAATTAATTAATTAAATCCAATTAAACACATTAAAATAATAATAATTATAAGGTTGTTGGCCCTGGCCAGGTGGCTCAGTGGATAAAGCTAGCCAAGGTCACAAGTCTGATCCCGGTCAGGGCATAGATGAGAAATAATCAGTGGGCGCCCACTAAATGGAACAACTAAATGGAATGAGTTTATGCTTCTCTTTCTTTCTCCCTTTCTCTCTCTCTCTCAAAATGAGAAAATTTTTAAAATGTCACAATGAAATTGGGGAGCTGCACAGAGGTGTCATCCAAATGAAACTTGACGGTGGTAAGGGAGTTGACCATATGAGTATCTGGGGGAAGAACATCTAGAAAGAGGGAACAGCCAGGGCAAAGGCCTCAGGACTGCTCCTTCCTGACAGAATAGGAGCTGTCTGAGAGCAGGGCCTTTGCTGTCTTCACCAAGCCACCCTGGGCCTGGTTGTGATGTCTGCCTGACCCAGGTGGAGCTGGAGTGTCTGCTGAGGGAACGAACCTTTGGTCTCCTGGTGGCAAAGCTAGGAGTAGCCAGTATGGAAGAGGCATGTTTAAATCTCTGGCAGTTGTCCGCAACTCCATCCTCCCCATGGAGGGCCGCCCCTGAGCTCCAGAAGCCGTTCTGATCTGCACTGGGCCCCTCCATCGGTGGAGTCTTTCCCAGCCACCCACATTCACCCTTCTCCAGCCTCCATGTTGCCGCCCTCTAACTTGGAGCCCTTATCACACCCCTCTTTGTGTGGGGGCCAAGCTAAACATATTTGGGGACTGTTGTGCTTTCTTCATATTTCCTTATGAGTCAGTCTCTCCAGCTTTTTAATCATTTCTCCCCCATGAATGGTTGGCAAGAAGTAGGGGCTGGTTCTCGGCTAAGAGACACAATTACCTTCAGCCCACAGGCACAGGCTTGGCCAGATGGCCTGCCATCCACATCTCCCAGAGGTTGGGGCCCCCTGGAGAGTCGGGCTGGGGGCCGCCTGCTGGGTTGGAGAGCCCCTACCACCCTCCAGGAGCGGTGCCCGGCCTCTTCTCTCCAGGCTTGTGCAGCTTCTTGGGAGAGGGCACCTGGCGACTTGAGAAGGCAAACCAGTCTCAGACTTTAGAGAGGGGTGCCCACCCAGGGGCATGGGGCACAAGAGAAACCCAGTCACTCAAATGTCTGCCCCTACTATGTGGCAGGCCCTGTCAAAGAGCTGATGATTCAAAGACTCCGAAGACAAATGTGTGAACAGATAATTGTGAAGCTTTGAAAGTTCATGGCTTGGGCACCCAAGGCCAGCACGGTCCCTTCCTCCTTAGTAACGAGAGATGGGAAAGGCTTATAAAGCATTTTAGTGTGGAGTTAAGAGCAAAGAATTTAGAGATAGACCTGGGTTCAAATCTTGGCTCTGGTGTGTACTAGTGGTAATTGAACTACTAGTACAATTTTACTTTGGCTGTTTACTTACACTGGTTAAGCCTCAGTTTTTAAACCTCTGTAATGGGACTAATTATGGGTTGCTGGAGGGATTCGATATGATTACATAGCTGGTAGTCATGATGATGGAAGGAGCCATCATTATTCACCTGCTTCCTGCTACTTAACGTGTGGTCCAAGGACCAGCAGCATCTGCCTCACCTGGGAGTTGGGAGAAATGCAGATTCTCAGGTACACCCCAGACTCATTGAGACAGAACTAGCATTTTTAACAAGATCTGCAGGTGATTTAAAGTGGGATGCTTACATTTCCCTACCTGACCCCTGGGGTGACTGGGAGAGCAGATGAGAGTGGACGTGGAGCTATCCAAAGCGGGGAGGTGGCCCTGTCTGCAGGGGTACCGAGGAGAAGGTATTTGGCGTCCAGGGCCAAGACACACAAAAGTGAGCTGATATCCCTAGCGCCATGAAGGCTGTTGGTGAAAAGACACCAGCGCCTTTTTAATTTTTTTTTTTTAATTTTTTTTTTTTTGTATTTTTCTGAAGCTGGAAATGGGGAGGCAGTCAGACAGACTCCCGCATGCGCCCGACTGGGATCCACCCGGCATGCCCACCAGGGGGCGATGCTTTGCCCATCTGGGGCATCGCTCTGTTGGGACCAGAGCCACTCTAGCGCCTGGGGCAGAGGCCAAGGAGCCATCCCTAGTGCCCGGGCCATCTTTTGCTCCAATGGAGCCTCGGCTGTGGGAGGGGAAGAGAGAGACAGAGAAGAAGGAGAGGGGGAGGGGTGGAGAAGCAGATGGGCGCCTCTCCTGTGTGCCCTGGCCGGGAATCGAACCCGGGACTTCCGCACACCAGGCCGACGCTCTACCACTGAGCCAACCGGCCAGGTCCAACACCAGCGCTTTTTTAAAAGACCAGTGTTTCAAAGGTTTCCTACTCATCTCATTGATGAGAGAGGCCCTCCCTCCCTAGAGTTATGGTGATGGCGGAATGCATGATAAATAGCAGACAGCAGCTTATCACATATACTCACATCTCCCCAGAGAGGACACTGCACACTCTGCAGGGCCAAGTGGGGATCCACTTGCGTACAGAGTGAATAACCAGGGCTGGTAGGAGGCAGGCCAGCTTTGTAACACCAAGAGGGTGGGGTGCCTCCTGGCTCCCATAGGAGGATAGGATTTGTTTGTCTGAATAATTCCAGGGGCTGGGAGGGAACTGAAACTCACTACTCAGGGGTAAGCAAGAAGTGCACCTGGTTCCCTCAGTAAGGATGGAGGCATGGCTCGGGGTCCTGTCCCTGGGAGCCGTGTGGAGAGGGGAACTTGCAGTTAGACCATTCAGCACATTCCCAGTTGTACCAGCTGTCCAAGCAGCACACGATATTGGGCCTTAATTTTAGTCTTTATTGCATAGATGGGTGAGGGGAGATGCAGAGCAAGGACTGCATATTCTGCTCTCTTTGCTGCCAACACTCCCTGGTCCCTGGAAATGACACTAGGTCAGGTCTTATTGCCACATATGTCAAGTCCCTATTGAAATTCACTCTTTGCACTAGAATGCAGTATGTTGGCTCTTGCCAGAGCTTGGAAGTCTTTATATGACATAGGAGTTTTGCTGTGATGGGATCTGTGGTGACCATAGGGGCTACAACATTTTCTGGTCCCTTCTCACCTCTGTTCTGATGATGGCTGCCTTGTGTGACTGAAAGCCAGTGGTGGGATTCAGCCAGTTCACACCTGTTCGGGTTTTTGTTGAGTTTGGCAAATGGGTTGTTAAAATGACACTTGTAATCAGGGTTCTCTCTAAGGTGGGCGCCTGCATAGCCGCCCAATGTGGAAATCACAAATTTACATTCCTATTCTTTTTTAATGTTCATCTGCTCAGCAGCGTATTCTATGTGCCTGTAGTACACTCCTACAGGGAAAAGACGGTTAAGGATAAATCACATGGCCGATGATGCTTGGATAAAAGCGATGAAAATTGCAAGTGAGGATGCCAATCAAGAAGCAATATGGAAATGTCTTAAATAATAGTTTGGTTTTTGTCAGGTATTATTTAATATTTTTTCATTAATATTTTAAAACTCTTATAATCTAGTTTGTGTACCTCTTTTATTGTTCTTATTTAAGTATTAAATGCATGAAATAATAAACTACCTTTCGGTATATGTTTGTTTTTTTTTATACTTAAAACGGTCATTAGGGCAGAGAACCAGTTGTTAAATTATTTGAATCCCACCACTGCTGAAAGCCCATTTCAGTCATAGAACATCTATGAGTCTCGAGTATCCTGGCACTGGCTCAGACTTTGACCTCTGAGGATGCAGGCAGCCAAGTCACTCAGACTTGAGGTCTTTGTTTTCTCTTCTTCACATGTTGGTGGGTGGCTGGAGTCTGCATCTACAGTGCTATCCAGTGATTACTGGTGAGCACAGCCTGTGTCAGGAAGGCTTATTGTTCCCCATCAAAGCAGACTTTTGGCTGTGACTACTGTATGTCTGATGGTTATGTCTGGGGTTGAGTGTCCACTTGGTGCCAAGTCCCAAAACAGGTTCCTAAGGAGATGAAAAAGCTCGTGGTCGCTGCTGTATCAATACACCTGTACATGCGGGAAGGACTCAGGACTGGGGAATGCATGTTAGGGGTGCCGATTGGAAAGACAGTCTTAATTTACTTTCCTTCAATCCACTCCTGTCTGAGGTGGGAAAAGAGGTCTTCAAAAGTTTTTATTTTTTGGTTGCAAGTCCAATAAACCCATGTGAATTTGCTTAAGCCAGGATGGGGGCTTTGCTCTAGGGATTTAGGGGCACCTTTTCCAAATCGAAGACAGAACATTGTTGTTCTAGTGATCTATTGCGATATAACAAACCATCCCAAAACTTAGAGGTTTTCAGCAACAATCATTTATTGCTCCTTAATCTGAAATTTTGATAGGTCTCACTTTGGTGGGGAAGTATGGTTTCCAGTTCATGTGGTGTCACCTGGTGTGGTTTTTCCGGGAACTGGAGTTGACTAGCTTTCAAGATGGAGAACTTGTTTGGTTGGCGGGCTGGTGCTGGCTGTCACCTGGTTGCTCTGCCAGAGTGCCTCAGGTCTTGGTTCTTCTCCACGTGAGCTTCTCCATGTGGTCTGTGTATTATAGCATGCTGGCTGGGTTCCATGGGTAAGTGTCCCCAGAAATAGAGCCACGTGAAAGCTATATCACCTTTTCTGACCTAGCCTTAGACATCACACAGGTCACTTCTGCCATGGTCTAGTAGTAGAGGGAGTCACAAAGGCTTACAAGTTTTGGGGGGTGGAATACAGACTCTATTTCTTGATGGAGTGGCAAGGTTCTGGAATAGCATGTGTGGGATGGGAAATATTGTAACCACTCTAGAAAATACAACATAGCATATTTGTCATGTCTCAGAAAGGGCTGGACTTGTGAATGGCAAGACTCATTCTCTCTCTGGTCTCTTGTTCCACTCTCCTTGGATATGTATTTTATTCCTTCCTTCTTTGCAGGCCCGTCATATCTGTTCTTTAGTTCCCATAGCAGGTCCTGACAGCCTCTGAACTTATGAGTGTTTGTGTTATAATTTTGCCGAGATAGACTCTCTGGCTCACAGTCTCAGGAGAGGAAGCCTAACTGCCCCGATCACATCAGGTGTCTATTTCTTAGCTTGACCAAGATCATCATCAGGAAGCAGAAATCAGGCACATTAAAAGCACTTCCATGGAAATGGGTGGACATTGTGATGACTGTCTACCACAGGGCATAGCAGCTGTCAACCTTCCTAGGATAACCAATGAAGGAATGGTTTGCTATGGTTGGAGCAGGAATGGAGGGTTTTATGTGAAAAGCTGCCCTTAGAAGATCACACAGGAAGAAATAGATAAATTAAAATGAACTCTTTGACTAGCATTTGATGGATCTGGGTGAGACATCTGGTCTACGCCTTCCAACTCCAATCAGGTAAAATAGTTCTATTCCTAGATGTGAAGACTAGAACTACAGTTCGCTAGTGACTGAGAAGGGGAACAAAAAAACAAGCGCTCTTGCTTCTTGATGTAATTTTTTTCCCTATACAGACAACTCTGTCAGTGTCTTGAACAGGCTAACAATGTAATGTAAGAAAAAAATAACAGCTAAAAAAGACTGTGTGCTTACTGCAACGAGGTTCTCTGCTAATCAAACTAGAGAGGCAGGTATTATGATTATCCCCTAATTTGCAGATAAGAGTTGAAATAGTTTGTCCAAGGCCACAGTCAATGAACAGATAAACTAAATTTGAACCCAGTCTGACTTCACAGTCTGACCATTTAACCTTGAAATCATTGATACTTTTCTATCACTAGACATTTAGAAAAACTCCCCTGTCCACCATCTCTGCTGAGAGATCACACTTGTCATTGTTCTGATATCATGTGACCCCTTCCAGTTAGCTGATTGGAGCAGAGGAAAGCACTTGACCCAAGAACAATTTATTGGCCAGCTGGTAGCCTTTGGGGGGATATGGCCTAGAAATTTCCCAACAAGGATAATGATGACTAAATTATTAGATATCAGATTCTCTTCTTTAGAATTTGAATTGGAGATACAGAAATTGAGAGTAAAATATTAGTAATGAGGATATGATCACATTAACAATCAAATTCTAGAGAAGATAAAGAGAACTGGTTGCTTAAACGGTCTCGGGTCATGGTCCTTCTTTTATTTTCATTACATCCAGTCTCTGGAAAGCTTGGGATGGGGTTGTTCTAGAGTTCTTGTGGGAATTCTCTTTCTCACTAACTCAGATTCCTTAAAGTAAGTCCCTCTTATTGGAGACAACCCTCAAGTGAGCCTGGGCTCCCTGCCAGAGGACATATCCAAGGCGGGTAGGATTTTGTTGTCCAAACAGAAACAACTGGATTGTCAGATGAGGATGAGGTGTTTGATTTGTCTGGTTAAAGGTGAGAGGCTAAACAACTTGATCCTGCTAGGTATGGTGCTCTGTGGTTCACTGATGTGGGCTTGTCTGGAAACAGGATGATTCTACAGGTGTAAAAATGATCGTGTCTGCCTCGCCTGTGGTGGTGTACTGGATGGAGCATTGATCTGGAGTGCTGAGATCGCTGGTTCGAAGCCCTGGGCTTGCCTGGTCGGGGCACGTGTGAAAGTGGATGCTTCCTGCTTCTGTCCCTTCTCTCTCTCTCTCTCCTCTCTAAAAATAAATAAATAAAATTCTTAAAAAAAAATAGATCACGTCTGAATGAACTTTACTGTCAAGGAGTACTTGCTGAATTATAACCAGTTCTATGCTGTATTGGTCAAGACTAGGTTCTATATGGTAGAAACTCAACTCAAACAAACTTAAGCAAAACACAGAAAAGGAGATGATAGATAGATAGATAGATAGATAGATGATAGATAGATAGATAGATAGATAGATAGATAGATAGATGATAGATAGATAAAAATCTATTGGGGTCTGGTTCAGGCATGACAGTATCTAGATCAGTGTTGCTTAATAGAACTTTATATGATAATAGAACAGTTTTATATCGTGTTCTATAGTACAGTAGCCACTAAGTCATGAGTGAATAGTTACAATTTGGCTAGTGTGATTGAGAAACTGAATTTTGCATTTTATTTAGTGTTCACTCATTTAAATTTCAATAGCTACCTGTGGCTGGTGGCTACTGGAGTAGACAGCTGTCTTATGCTCTTGGAGCCACTCTGACTGCCTCTTCTGAGCTCATGCATCCATGCCTGCACCAACCACCATCATGGAGACTGAGGACTCTGCCCAGATCTGGGTCACGTGTCTGACTCGAATGGATCCCTAGTGGAAAGAGGATTTCTGTATCAGAAGAGGAAAGAGAGTGCCGTTTGGCCTGGCAAAAACTCTCCCCCTGGGTTACCCCGATGCTCCATAAGGCTTGCTGAAGGGAAGACAGGCTGGGACGGTGATAATGAGCGTTCACTCCACAGACATTTGTGGAGGCCCTTGGTGCTGGGCCCCGTTAGCTGCTGGAAGCTCGAATACGGAAGTCATGGCAACAGCATGAAAGAAGGACCCTGTCTCTTCCCAACCCAACTTTAGGGGAAGCTGAATCCTAAAGATACAGTCACAAAACAGGGTGAAAAGTGCCATAATAAAGACGGATGAACACATTGTTGTCGGGACAACTCATTTTGTCTTGACTTAGCAAAAAAGCAAGCCCTCATTTTCCATGGTTTGTAAGCTGCTGATAGGCGGAGAAGTGACCTCTGTATTATTTCCTCCTCCTGAAGGGAGTACTAAGAAATTGCTTTAGTTCTAATATAAAAAAAAAATTTTTTTCTAAATCGGAAGACAAAGTCCAGTCTCAGAAAGGGGCAAGAGTCTGGCTGATGGCTGGGCATGAGTTGCCTAAAAATAGCAAGTCTGATTAATAAATGTCTAAAACAGATCAAACCCAGAGGATGTGACAAGACAGCCAACATGTGCATTTTGGGGACTTTGCGCTCTTTTAGAGGATTGCTCAAAACCAGGTTACCCAAGAGTTTGGCTGTTACCGGCCATTCCACTGAGCTGAAGGGAAGTACTTCTTGGGAACTGCTTGTTGACGGGGTGGGGTGTGGAGGGTTGGCCTCCAGGGCTCTTGGCCTTCTCTCCCTGTCCCAGCTGTCTGGTCATTGCCCAGTGGCACCTGCCTCCTCCTACCAAGTCCTCTGTGGGGTTAGGTAGGGGGCACCCAGCATCCAGCCACGGGTTGGTCTGGGCTCTGCATCCAATGTGCTCTGTTACCTTGAGATTGTCACCCACCCTCTCTGGGCTTTAGTTTCTCCATCTCCTGGAAACCTGCCCTGTGCTTGGTTAGATTTCTGTGGTATGAGACTCGTAGACAGTGGGATGTCCCAATAATGGTTCTGCTTATTGAGGAATGTTTATTGACTATTGTCCCATTTCATTCTCCCTTTAAGCCTATGAGGTAGGTCCTTATTTGCTTTAGTTTGCAGACAGGAGAACTAAGGCCCTCAGATGTCAATAGCTTACCCAATGTCATGGAGTTCATAAATGGAGAACAGAATTGGAATCCAGACTTCCCATGTTCAATCACTACCCACGCCGCTCTTGTGTGTCCCTACACAAACCCTGCAGATAGATAGTATCCATACCTCCATTTTACAGGTGGGACGGGAGATGTCTAGCCAGTTGAGAGAAATAATTAGCAAGATGGTTAGGGATCTGGAGCCTGGGGCTGGGTCAGGGCTTTGCATCCAATGTGCTCCGTGACCTTGAGATTGTCACTCACCCTCTCTGGGCTTTAGCCTCTTTCTCTGTAAAGTGCGGTATCATCCTTACCCTGCCTAATTACAGCCCAGTGCTTGGCCTCTACACACCTTGCCCACTGAATCCTCCACCAGCATCTGAGGCAGAGGACACCAGGACCTGAGCCCATGTTACCCAGAGGTTCAATGAAGTAATGAAGTCAGAATGTGAACCCAAGTTGGTTTCGTTCCAAAGCCCCTTAGTCTCTCTCTCTTTCCAACATGAGGGGAAACGAGTGATACCTTCTACCGGGGGGAAGGTGGCTGGGTTCTAATATCGGCCTCAGCGATTTCTTTGGGGGCTTGTAGGGTATGCAGGTATCAGCAACTTCCCCTTGGAGTCCTGTCCTCCGACAAATAGTAAGAGAAGGTCTTTGGAAGGGAGGCGGAGGGGGATGGGGTGAGGATGGCAGACCATGGACAGACAAAGCGTGGCCCCCGAAGCTGAGGGAGAGACGGTTGAGGTGCCCACTGGGCTCTGCTGTGTCCGTCCACACCTGGCTGGAGTGAAGAGTTAGATCAGCCAGACTAAGTGAGCCTCCAGACTCCCTGCTGCCGCAGAGAGGGTTAAAGCTCCCCCTCCCTCCTGAGTGATGGATGTTGCTTTCTGGCCAGCGCCTATCCCCCACCCTCTGATTTTCTATTTTGAAACTCCTTCAACTGCAGAGAGAATTCACTTTGTCTCCCAAGGACACTAAAACCTGGAACAGTCTCTGATAATAAATGCCCTTTTTTTGTGTGTGGGGGGATCAAAAGTTCCCTAGGCACTTTCAAAGTAAGCCAGGGCGCCTTGGCAATCCTGCCTGGCCCAGAATGCTGAACAGCTCGGGAGAAAGGGAGCTGGGCAACCTTGGCCCGGGTGGTGTCTAGGCCCTTCCTGGAGGGAGCAGGTGCCCTGCTGAGCAAAGGGCCACAGAATGGAAAGAGGCCGGATTCCAGGCCCCCTCCGGGAACAAGTGGCAGGAAAAGGCCCCTTGCTTTTCCTCACGGGAGTTCCTCCGGGAGTCAGCTGGGCCCAGTCTGGGGTGGCACGGCCTGGCCAGCGGTGACAGTCTTAGACACTGGTGGACACCTCTGAATGGTGGTACTTGGCCTCCTGGGCAGTTCCCAGGCTTGGAGGAATCTCTGAAGGCTGAGCGTTACCATAGCCACTGACCTGAGATGGGGGCTTCCAAACAAGATGAATATGGCCTTCCTCCACACAGGTCCTCTGCAGATAAGGGGCCAGGCGGTCAGCCAGCTGCCACTGGCCTTTGGGCGGCCCTCAAACCTTCCCCTGAGCCAGGTGTGATCTGGCTTCACACCTAGCACATACTTTTGTGTGTCATTGCTCCCCACACAGCCGGACTCCACGTGCAGGGGCTTTGGGGGGGGGGGAGGAGTGATACACCTCTATCCAGATCACTCTGCCTTTGCTCACTCTGGAAGTCACCCCTCAGTTGTGAGGTGGTAGGAAAAGGCATACTCTCTGGAGCTAGGCAGCCCGGGGTTTATATTTTTGACCCTCGGACAAACCAACTTTGGGTCAGGGACAGTTTCACCTCCAGCCTCGGTCACCCGATGAGCTGAATGGGCATGTTAAGGTAGTCCAACCTTATATCTGGTTGTTGGGAGCATTCAGAGGGGACAGTGCTCTCTCAGCACGCTGCTGGGACTTCAACAGTGTCCCACAGGTGTTAGCTGATCACAGTAATGACAGATGTCATTGAAGAGGCAACTGGATTCTGCTGAATGTCCAGAGTTTGTTTGGTCAGGAACCAAGGGGAAACTGACAGCTTCAGTCTCATACCCTCCTCCCTCTCTCTGTGTCCCCAGAATCTTGAAAACAAAGTGTCCCTGTCTTTGGTTAGAGAGCCAGTTGCTCCAGGCCTCCCAGGGTTAGCCAGCCCCCAGGCCTCTCAGCAGGAATCCCCCTGGTAGAGAAGGCCTCAATGTGACCTTTCACCTTTTGGCCTCTGGGTGAAGGACCATTAACCAAACTGCCTCCCCAGTCTTTTGTGGAAGGGCAGTCTTTGTCCAGCTGTCCTCTAAAAAGAAAACAATGGAGTGATGGCTCCTGTCCCCAGACTGCGTCTGAGTGTCGTGCTGCCATCTTTGTTTGCCTAGCTTTTATAGTATATAAAACTCTTTCATGTGCGCGATCTCATGGATGTTCAGAGAGGTTCTGTGGTCTTACCCAAGATCACCCAGCTAATAAGGGGCTGAGACGGGCCTGGCTCCAGGTCTTCTAATTTCTACCTCATCTTCAATTCTACCAGGCTGCCCGGTGAAAGGGAAGAAGCCCTGGGGACTGCTGGGCAGGAGAGTTTAGATTTGCCCCATTTCTGTCCCCACATTACTTACTAGGCAGGATTTCCAGATAAAGCTAAAAGAAGAGAGTTACTACGTATACTTATTGAGCTCCTTCTTTTGCCAGACACTTTGTATAAAATTATCACACTGGTTCCAATTTAGTCCTCTTAGGAACCCACTGAGATGGCATTCTTCTTGTTTACAGAGGAAGAAACAAATATCAAGAGGCCCAAGGTCACAGAGCCACTGAGAAGGGAAGCAGCGATTTGTACCTCGATATCCCCAACATCCATGTGCCCTAGACTCCGGCAGGCTCTCGCATGCACAGCAACCCAGAACAACCTGAGGTAGACCTGGGATTGTAGTTTCTCCAACAGCAAGGTGGACAGAAGGACTTGGGGAGTTGACTCTGGGTTTGGGGAGAGCTCAGGCTTGGAGCCCAGCAGACTCAAGTCCTGGTTCTGTGGCTCCCTAGCTGTGAGCCTTGAGCAAACCATCAAACACCGTCTCCCAAACGGGAGAAGGGTTCCCTGGCTTACGGGGTTGGCAGTCATGTGTATCAGCTGTGTTCGAGAATAACAGCCCTATTATTCCTGGGAGATTGGAAGAGAAAGCAATATGAGCAGGGGCTCAGGAAACCATTTGCTTTTTCTCTACTCTGTACTTCTCACGCCCCATCAGTGTGCTACAAATGAAACATACTATCCCATGGTCTTCAGTGACATGCTCTGCTGTGCTCAAATGGTCGCAAGGGTTTTATTCTGAGTTACAGACATGCCGTTACCTACACGGAGACATGGGGTCTAAGGAAGGGGTGCCAGCCCCTCTCCTGTCCACCAGCAGAACAAGCAACCCCCAAGGCTGGGCAGGATCTAACAATGAAAGCTTGTGAATAGGACGAATGCCTTAAGACACCCAGCATCAGCACAGACATAATTCAATCCAACAGGTATATAATGGTCACTTATTCTGAGCTAGGGAAGGGATTCCTCTGCATAAATTAGGATTAGGTTTAGCTGCAAGGAAAAGAGACCTCAAGTAGCAGGATCTTAAACACGATGCCATTTATTCCCTCTCTCCCATAGAAGAACAGAGGCAGATGGTCCAGGCTTGCCCTGGGGACTCTGTGCTAGGAAGCCCTGATGGACTTAGGCTCCTTTCCTGTTGGTCCTGCAAGCATGCTCTCCGTTCCCAACGGCACCTAATGGTCTGAGTTGCCAGCTCCAGCCATCATGGGCATCATCAGCAGGAAGGTGGATAAGATGAAGAAGAAAGGCAAAGAGTGTACACCAGCATTCTCTTAATGATGATTTCTGGAAGCTACCACGATACTTGTGCCTAGATGCCATTGGCCAAGCTTGGTCACATGACCGTACTTAGCAGCAAGGGGAAGCTGGGCAGCCATATGCACAACTGAAAACTGGGGTCTCCATTACTATGGGAAAAGGTGGCTATTAGCATTATCCTGCAGTGATGTGTTTAAGTTTTTATTATAGGTTAGGCACTATGTTTTACCTTCTTTGTCTTAACAACTTGGCCATTGGGTTCATTTTATCCCCTTTATATAAATGAGAAAACTGATCATTAGAGAGGTTAAGTAACAAGTTCTAGGTCACCCAGGAAGAAAAGTATGAAGCTAGGCTTCCAGGAAGTGTCTGTCCACCTCAAACCTGTTCCGTAGGGCTGGTGCTAGGGGTGAAGATACCCCAGATGACAGGGCCCCCTCTCTCCCCAGCATTATTTAAGAAATAATACCACTGTTATTTTGTGGCTTTTCAGAAGAAAAGGAGGTGACAGATACAGGTTTTAGATGCTATTTTGGGTTAATATTTCCCCCCAAATTCATATGTTGATGTCCTAACTCCTGGCGCTTTGGAATGTGACCTTATTTGGAAATAGGGTCCTGCAGATGTGACTACTTGAGTTAGGATGAGGTCATAATGGAATGGGATGGGCTCCTAGTGCTATATGGCTGGTGTCCTTAAAAGGAGATGGCCATGTGGAGACATAGAGATACACAGGGAGAAGGCCATGGGAGGATGAAGGCAGAGATCGGGGGATGCAGCAGAAGCCGAGGAATGCCAGAGATGGCTGGCAAATCACCAGAAGGGGAAGACGTGGAATAGAATCCTCCCCCGCAGCCCTCAGAGGCAGCCAACCATGCCAACACCTTGATCTTGGATTTCTGGTTTCCAGAACAATAAATTATTGGTGTGTGTGAGCCACTCAGTCTATGATAATCTGTTATGGCAGTCCTAGCAAACTAATACAGATACAACATTTCATTATAGAAATTCTTTCAGGTGTCTGTGATGATGTATCAGATGCAGCAAGGGGTACCTTGCTTTTTCTTATAAACAGAGACCCCTTTCCTGTGAGCTGTCCCCAGGTTTTACCCAGGGCCATCAAGTTCAACCCAGCCTTTAGTGAATCCCTTCTAATGTTCCAGGCCCTGAGCTAGATGGATGGCCCAAAGAAACCAGACTAGCCTTAGAAGAAATCAGGATGCTATACTTAACACAAAAGAAAGCCTAGGTCTTGGCACTGGGCCTCTCTATTTTAAGCTCAGACATTCCTGGTCGCTGGCTCCCTCATTGCCTTGGCATTGGGCAGGGTGAGAAGGACAGGCCCCAGTTAGTTCAGCTTCTTTGCCAGACAAGATCAATGAGCCCAGTACAAAGGCTGGTATGCAAAGACCAAGTCCTCTCCTGGTGGGTAGGCAGTGAGCCAGGTTGTCTCAGTATTGGAGTTGCTTCATCTGTGGCTGCTTATCTCACCAGGTTAGAGCATGGTGCACTCATGAAGCCAGTGCCCTGCTGTGCTGGGAGCTGGCTGGAGGACTCTACCGATGAGTGTGGCTGTGCTCCTGACCCAAGTCTCTGTGTCCCAGGCAAGTCTGTGCGCTGCTTTGCCACTTCTTTGCATTGTGTTTCAGATCAGTCCCATCACCCCGACTCTATCACATGGCCTGGAGCGCACGTGTGTGTGCGTGCATGCGTGCATGCGTGCGTGCATGTGTGTGCTGGGAGGACACAGATTAGATTTCCTCTTCTTAAGACCAACTAGCTCTCCTACAGCAATAATAACAACAGCAAAACAACCAAATTAAAAACATAGGCAAAAGACTTGAATAGGTATTTCTCCAAAGGAGATAGACAAGTGGCCAATAAGAATATAAAAAGATGCTTAACATCACTTATCGTTAGAAAAATGAAAATCCAAACCAAAATAAGATACTACAGCACATCTCTTAGGATGGATATCATAGAAAGAAATAAAAAAACAACTCCACAGAAATAAATGTTGATGAGAGTATGGAGAAAGTGGAACTCCTGTACATTGCTGGTGGGAATGTAACATGGTGCAGCCACTGTGGGAAAACAGTATGGAAGTTCCTCAAAATATTAACCACAGGATGACCATAGGATCCAAGAATTCCATTTCTAGGTTTATACCCACAATAACTGAAAGCAGGGACTTGAACAGATATTTATATGTTTATAGCAGCATAATTCACAAAAAGCAAAAGGTGGAAACAGCCCCAGTGGATAAATGTGGTATATGCATCTAGTGGACTATTATTCAGCCTTCAAAGGAATAACGTTGACACACGCTGCAACATGGATGAACAGTGACTGCGATATGCTAAGTGACGTAGATCAGATACAGAGGACAAATACAGGGCGAGGCAAAAGTAGGTTTACAGTCGTGAGTATATGAAACAGTTTATTCCTGTTATTATTCAATATTATATGATTTTCATATGAACAACTGTAAACCTACTTTTGCCCCACCCTGTATTGTATGATCCCACTTATATGAGGTCCGTAAAGTAGTCAAATTCATAGAGAACAGAAAGTAGGCCAGTTGTTACCAGGGCCTGGGTAAGGGGACACAGGAATTCTCATCTAATGAGGACAGAGTTTCAGTCTGAAATGAAAAGACTCTGGAAGTGAATCATGGTGATGGTTGCACAACAATGTGAATGTACGTACTGTATTTCCCATGTATAAGATGCACCATTTTTAAAAAATCTGGGATCTAAAAACTGGGTATGTCTTATGCAGTGGTTATAGATTTTTTACTTGCATTTCCTGCTTTTTCACGCAGATAAGGAGTTGTATGAATTTTATGATGAATAAAACTTGAGTTCAATAACTTTATGTAATACATTTTTTATTCAAATTTTGGGCCCCAAATTTAAGGTGCATCTCATACATGGGAGCATATAATACATGGGGAAGTATGGTAATGCCACTGAACTGTACCCTTAAAAATGATAAATGTTATGCTTTACCACCATGAGAAAAGAATGGCCAGTAATAACATCTGCCATTTATTGAATCACTATTTGGGCTTCCCTGTGCAAAGCACCTGACATGCATTAGCTCCCCATGGTAATGACTGTCACTGGCCTCGTTTTAGGATGTGGAAGATGAGGTTTAGAGAGGTACAGTCATGCGCCCAGGACCACATTGCTAATAGTAAGTAGTGAATTTGAACCCAGGACCTTAGATCCTACCCACCTCACCATACAGTCTCTTGGCTCTATCGCTTCTGACCACTCTGGAGTGAGGTACAGACCCCACCAGGTAACCAGAGTTCACCAGAATGTGGCTGAGTCAATACTGTCCATGTAGGAGGTGCTCAGAGGTATCAGAGTTTAACTTTCAAAAAAGTAAAAACATGACTCAGACTAATATAGTGTGCACGGGTCCAGGTCCTAGAGTAGCAGTTGCCTTTTGCTGCCCCTGAGTCCCATCCCTGCATGCGACAAAGATGTATTTAATTCATGAGCAAGGGGACCAGAAGGATTGTAGGCTGGGTCTACTGAGTATATGAGACACTACAGTATCGGTTGTCATTGCTGGAAATGATTTGGCTAAGTTAAATTCAAGACTGATGAATGTCCTACAGAGCAATACCAGACAGGAGTCCTCTATATCTATACAGAACAAACATCCTTGGCAACCGATTCATTTCCTCTCAGTTAACATCTAGAGCAGGGGTCCCCAAACTACAGCCCACGGGCCACATGCGGCCCCCTGAGGCCATTTATCCAGCCCCCACTGCACTTCCGGAAGGGGCACCTCTTTCATTGGTGGTCAGTGAGAGGAGCATAGTTCCCATTGAAATACTGGTCAGTTTGTTGATTTAAATTTACTTGTTCTTTATTTTAAATGTTATATTTGTTCCCACTTTGTTTTTTTACTTTAAAATAAGATATGTGCAGTGTGCATAGGGATTTGTTCATAGTTTTTTTATAGTCCGGCCCTCCAATGGTCTGAGGGACAGTGAACTGGCCCCCTGTATAAAAAGTCTGGGGACCCCTGATCTAGAGTCTGGGTCTTAATCAATAATAAATAAGAAGTCAAAATGACTGTATATCTAACGACCCCCTGGTATGCCCAGATCCCTCTTTCAGGACTCAGCACTGTGTCCCCCCCCCCCCCCCCCCAGCCACCGTGACATCAGCTCTGTCACTTATGGGGAATAATTGCCCGAGATGGAAGGAACTGCCTCCCCCAAGGTTCCACCCTCCCCCGTGCCCACCCTGGCTGATGTCGGACAGGTGTTAGAAAGCCTGCTCCGCTTGCCTCCAGCTGGGAAAACACGGAAGAGCTACCCCAGCTCCAGGGCTTTCCACGGGAAGGGCTGGCACCCCCGTGGCGACCATGCTGTGGGTCAGTTTGTCCCTTGCCCAGGTCTCCCTTCCTCCGCACCTTGCAGGTACATCCCCTAAGAGCCCCTCCAAGAAACATTTCTCACGCAGCTCCCTGCCTTGGAGCCACATCCACGTCTCAGGCAGCATGGGAAGGCTTGTGAAACGACGCTGCAGTGCGACTTTTTAAAGGGTGTGAAGTCATCATCTTGCCTTCTTTCCAAGCTTTGGGGTACTTCTTCTTAACAGAAGTTAGTAAAACTCGATGAATGGACAGACAAGAGTAGGTGAAAAGGATTCAGTGGAAACCCTCCCCCACACCTGGAAAAACAACTCCCTGCCCCAGACTCCACCCCCAGGCCCCAGGGGGCTGGGAATTCAGCGCACTGCTCCTTGGCCAAGGTGAGAGATTTCACTGGTCAGCAGTTGGTGCCTGGGATCAAATGAGATTCTCCACCTCCAGGGACAAGTGGGAGAAAGCGTGCTTAAATTCCCAGGGGGTTGTTTTTAGTTGAATGAAACAGCCCAATGCAGGGGAGGGGGGAGGGGGGAGGAGAAGGGGCCTGCGTGCAAAGCCAGCACCCCCATCTGCTCAGGGAGCCCACCGCCTTTGCCCAGAGCTAAGTTAAGCTCACTGTGAACAGGGCGACTTCAGCCCCTGCCTCTCTCTGCCTTTTCCTTTCTGAGACAAAAATAAGGTTCTGGAAGGTGCGACTTAAAATAGACCTTTTCATAAAAGATTCATTCCTGAACAAGAATGTCACAGAAGCATGAAAAGTGCATTGGGCTCCAATCTGAATTCCACTTGAAGTATTTGCTGGTAATGATTTTTAAAATTTTCCCACAAAAGGCACTTTTCAACTACAGGAGAGCAAGAAAGATCAGCAGGGACCAAGGCCAGATAATTTCTTCATGGGGAAAGGGGGAGGGAAACTAGTTTCAAGTTTTAGGTACTGATCTGAGGCATGTTGGAGAATAAGGATGAGAATTAAGTAGATTTAGTTTAAAAAAAAAAAAAAAAAAAAAAGCCTAGAGCCACTGCAGAAAAATGCCTGGAAAGCACAGGCTCAAACGAGATGTAAATTACCTCCAGGAAAGGCCTAATGAGCCATTATTAAGCACCCAGTCATTGTTGAGGATGTGAGCACCCGTGGTGTTAGAACTATTATAGTGTGGCATCATTATGAGACTGAGGGTGGGGTGACAGGAGGTCTGTCTGGAGAGGTCTTTGCATTTGGGAACTGGCTTCTATGGGGATGCCCGTCTTGGAACACACAGACTTGCTCTCCATCAACTCTGCGTTCACCTGCCAATAAATTCAAGTTGACAAAGCAGCCGTTTGCAGGAGTTCGGTTTGCTTCCCGGGTCATTTGATCACGCTGACTGGCAGGAGGGGAGGGGTGGGGCATGGGGAGTGGTTTCTCTTTCCTTTTTCCTTGAGGACCTGGCATCCTATCCACAGTGTGAGTTAAAATTCTGGCTCCTGACAGGCCTCTGCAGAGAGGTCCCTCTGTTTCCTCCCTTGCCTCTGTGGGGGATGCCTGGGGTCCACCCCACCCAATGTCCTTGCCCAGGTTGGCTCCCCATGGCCAATTCCAGAGCTAGATGATTTCCAGTGGGTCCCTGTTCCACCCCCTCCGACCAGAGAAAACAAACCCCCAGATGTATGAAGTGGTTATGGCCCTAATGATTCACAATAGCCACTGGGTTTTATTTCTGATCCTTTTTGGATCATAGTCTGTATTGCTGCCCTTGTCCACAGGTGAGCTCTCTGGAAGGTTTGGCAGGAGGTGAAAGAACATGGATGTCACTGAGGTTTGGTTCCAGCAATTTTTTTCCAGAAGAGAGAGACAGTGTTGGGGGCCACCCAGATGGAGGCAGAGCCTATGTAAGCAAGCACAGGGGTCCTTGGCTCAGGGGACCCTGGCCCGGGTGAGGGCCAGAAGGCCTATGTGAGCAAGCACAGGGGACCTTGGCTCAGGGGACCCTGGCCCGGGTGAGGGCCAGAAGGCATGGCTGGGGCTGAGGCGGCATCCCTTCAAGGATAGGCTCTGGGCCCAGTTAGGAGCAGTGCCCCAACCAGACGCTGTGGCAGAAAAAGGGCAAAGTGAGAGCAGGTCAGAAGCCCAGCCCACATGGTGCCCACATGGCAGTGCAGGGACCTCTGTCTCCCACTTCATGTCTCCTTCTGAAAATAGGGTTTCAGATGATGAAGAGTGATTTTAGCTGGTGGGGCTGCACTCCTGACATGAGTTTACATAGAATCCCAAGCTCTCAGCAGGGTGACCAGCTCGTCCTGATTGGCCCAGGGCTTTCTCGATTTTAGCCTCCATGGGAATTTGTTTGGCAAACCTGGGCATTTGCTCTCCAACCTGCACCCCACTATTGGGCATCTGCCCCATGAAGGAGTAGCGGGGGCAGATCTCCCTCAGAAGAGGCTTCTAGAAACCTAATGTTACCTTTGCAGCATCTAGAATAAGATGAAATGGGCACTGTATAGTAGGACCCAACATACCACTTGCTCACTGCCCTTATTAAAAGGCGAAGAGAGGAGAGAAAAAAAGAAAAATTCCTGGTTGGTTTTTGGAGGCCAGTGCCCATTCTTAAATACACACAACACCCAGGCCCACATGGGTGTGTGTGTTTATGTTTGTGTTTTCTTTAACACCTGCTGCACTATTACTATAACAATTCCTATTAGTCCTGGGCCAGCCTCTGTTGCTGAAGCCTTTCCCACATGACCACATGTAATTTTAAGAACATCCCATGCAACAAATACAACGATTATTCTCACTTTTTATCTGCGGACACTGGAACGCAAGTAGTGAAGACATTTGCTCTGGTAGCCAGTGGCAGAGCCGCACACAGAGGTGTGAACGAGATGCCGAGGTGGAGGTGGGGCTGTGCAGGCTCCCTGGAGCACGTGGGTAATCACAGTGCGGCTGGCTTAGCACTGGCCCCACGCAGGGCGAAGTCGAGCGGGAGACAGCCATTTCGCCAGTCTAACAAATACCTCCAGAGCACTTACCCCGGCGGGCAGCGTTCGAGGTTCCCTAACAATTAGGAACTCATCTGATCCTTGAAGTCACCCCTTAATGTAGATACTCTTGATGCTATAAATCAGGGGTTCTCAATAAGAGGCAATGTTGTTTCCCCAAGGGACAATTGGCAAAGTCTGGGGACATTTATGAGGTTGTCACAGCTTCAAGGGAAGAGGTGCTAGTGGCATCTAGAGGTGCTAGTGGTCACGAATAATGCTAAACATCTTGCAATGGACAGGACAGTTTCCCCACAAAAAGGAATTATCCAGCCCCCAATGTCAGCAGTGCCCAGGTTGAAAAACTCTGGAGTGAATAACGGAAATGGGAGGCATAAGCTGAAAACAGTGGTCTCCATTCCCCCACCCCCACTTCCAAAACCGGGCTAGAGCAGTTTGTCCTCTGGTTGGCTTCTTGCTGTCTTTTCACCCCAGAGCCTTGGATCCTCTCTCATTCACAGTTCGCGCAGCTGCACTCCTCTGGCCGTTCTGACCACCGGCTTTGTTCTGGTTTGTTACGACAGGGAACTGGATTTTACAGTTATTGCATTTGAAAAGCCCCGTAAATGGCATTTGCAGCCATTAGCAGGACTGGGGGTTGCCAGATCAGTAGGTTTAACTTTGCAGGATGACTAACACTCAAATGCCCTCTAGGGTTCATCCAGCTGCTCCGTTGCCCAAGCCTCTGCCAGGCTGTTGGCCAAGGACAAAACCAGAGTTCAAAAAGGAGTGAGGTCATTCCTGGGGAACACCTCCGAGCTGGCTGGCTCCTCAGTGCAGGCCAGCACCTGCTCGGAGGGAGGCAGAGTGGGGTGAGCTGGCAGCTCAGGGTCCTCAGGCTCCGTCCCTTACCTCCTCCTGTGCTGCTATTTTTAAGTCCAGGGGATTTGGACCAGCTGGGGTGAAAACTCCAACTTTGTCCCAGGGGGGTCCGGAGGCATAGCTGCCTTCTTCTGTCACGCCGTCTCCCCCTGCTCCACAGTCTCCCCCTGCTCCACAGTCTCCCCCTGCTCCACAGTCTCTCCCTGCTCCACAGTCTCCCCCTGCTCCACAGTCTCCCCCTGCTCCACAGTCTCCCCCTGCTCCACAGTCCCTCCCTGCTCCACAGTCTCCCCCTGCTCCACAGTCCCTCCCTGCTCCACAGTCTCCCCCTGCTCCACAGTCTCCCCCTGCTCCACAGTCTCTCCCTGCTCCACAGTCTCCCCCTGCTCCACAGTCTCCCCCTGCTCCACAGTCTCTCCCTGCTCCACAGTCTCCCCCTGCTCCACAGTCTCCCCCTGCTCCACAGTCTCTCCCTGCTCCACAGTCTCCCCCTGCTCCACAGTCTCCCCCTGCTCCACAGTCTCCCCCTGCTCCACAGTCTCTCCCTGCTCCACAGTCTCCCCCTGCTCCACAGTCTCCCCCTGCTCCACAGTCTCCCCCTGCTCCACAGTCTCCCCCTGCTCCACAGTCTCTCCCTGCTCCACAGTCTCTCCCTGCTCCACAGTCTCCCCCTGCTCCACAGTCTCCCCCTGCTCCACAGTCTCCCCCTGCTCCACAGTCTCTCCCTGCTCCACAGTCTCCCCCTGCTCCACAGTCTCTCCCTGCTCCACAGTCTCCCCCTGCTCCACAGTCTCTCCCTGCTCCACAGTCTCCCCCTGCTCCACAGTCTCCCCCTGCTCCACAGTCTCCCTCTGCTCCACAGTCTCCCCCTGCTCCACAGTCTCTCCCTGCTCCACAGTCTCCCCCTGCTCCACAGTCTCCCCCTGCTCCACAGTCTCTCCCTGCTCCACAGTCTCCCCCTGCTCCACAGTCTCCCCCTGCTCCACAGTCTCTCCCTGCTCCACAGTCTCCCTCTGCTCCACAGTCTCCCCCTGCTCCACAGTCTCCCCCTGCTCCACAGTCTCCCTCTGCTCCACAGTCTCTCCCTGCTCCACAGTCTCTCCCTGCTCCACAATCAGATTGTCCCAGTTGCATAATTTGCAGGGCCCAGTACAGAATGAAAATATGGGAGTCCCTTGTTCCAAAGCTATTAAGAATTTCAAGATGGTGATAGCAAGAGCCTTAAACCACTCACAGGACCCTCTGAGTGTGAAACCCTGAGTGATTGTATAAGTTGCACACCCTTGAAGCCAGCCCTGCTCCCAAGTCATTTTGTGGTCCATGACCCGGTGACCCTTCGGTCCCAGTTTACCTGTTACAGTCCTGCTGTACTGCTGTTATCCCAGTGTAATTATGTTCCCCTTTCACACTCAGTACTATCCTGATTTGGACAACAAATTATATGGTCATCTTATAATTATAGGACTACCTTCTAGATCATTGTTCTCTCATCCTATTTATGTTATATATTGCCACACAAAGCCTAGCCAATGGGTAATGTTATTTTTGGGACATAGTGATAATAATTCTTCATGTTGACTGTCATGGTTTACTAAGCATATGCCCATATACTGGCCTCACTTCATTCTCACAATGAGATCTGCAGAACAGGGGCTTAGAGAGGGTAAATGGTCTTCTTGTGGGTGCCCATGTGGCGAAGAAGTAGCAGACCTAAGCTCCAAGCCAGGATAGTTTGATTTCCAGTTGGGGTGACCAATTGTCCAGGTTGGCCTGGGACTGAGGGAATCTTCTGGGTAAAAGGTTTCTAGTTTTAAAAAGTCCTGGCAAGCCAGAACAAAATGGTCATCATATTCACAGTCCACCATACCATGTAGCCTTCATGAATGTATTTTGAATGACTAATTTCATATTAAACATCTTATGACAATGCTTTCTGGGGTTAGACTTCCCTTTAACACTAAAGAGACTTTTGCCATGACTAGTGGTTGGATATGAAGGCAAGACGTTCAAATCAAGAATGATACCTAGATTGCATTTTGTTGTGTATCCTCCTAGACTTTTGTGTATACATGTATATAAGATACCTTTTTGTAAACCTGTTTCAGGTGATTTTTGTTTTTCATTTATAGCAGGGATCAGTACAAACTTATTCTGTAAAGGGCCCAGATAGTGAATATATTTTTCTTTGCACACTATAAGGTTTCTGTTACAACTACTCAACTCTGCCATTGTCATGTCTGTGTTTCAATAAAACTTTATTTACAAAAACAAGCAGCAGGCAAGATTTGGTTTGCAATCCATAGCTTATTGACCCTTGATCTGTAGCAGAAACATCATTACAACTCTTAAAAGATAATTCTCAAAAGTGTAAAATTATAATAGTCAAGCAAATATAACATGGACTTGTCAAAGATTTTATTCAACTAATTAATTAACAAGGAAACTCCAGTAAGATGTTACAATCTATTCAAAGGCGAATCTGAAAACCAGATATATATATATATCTATATATATATATATATATATATATATATATATATATATATATATATAGATATATATATATATATATATAGATATATATATATAGATATATATATATATATATAAATGAAATGATCAGAAATGCTAAAAAAAATTGTTAATAGATGCAAATGGGTTAAGATCTTTATGACAATAAAATGTTATATGTGGTTTAAAGCACTGGTCTTGAGTCAGACCAATCTGAGCTTCCAGCCAGGCTCTGCCCCCTGCTGGCTGGGCTACCTTGGACAGATTACTTTACTTCAGTGTGTCTCAGTGTTCTCATCTCCAAAGTGAAGGTGATAATAATGGTAACTATGTCAGAAGCTGTTGTTTGGATCACCTTAGATCACTCATGTAAAGCCTTTAGAACAGCAGTTCTCAACCTGTGGGTCGCGACCCCGGTGGGGGTCGAATGACCAAAACACAGGGGTCACCTAAAGCCATCGGGTATTGTGGGTCGCGACCCACAG
Source organism: Saccopteryx leptura (assembly GCF_036850995.1). Classification (NCBI taxonomy): domain Eukaryota; kingdom Metazoa; phylum Chordata; class Mammalia; order Chiroptera; family Emballonuridae; genus Saccopteryx; species Saccopteryx leptura. The sequence goes on from NC_089507.1 coordinate 165,943,828, forward strand.
GTTGAGAACCGCTGCTTTAGAACATTGTCGGACCGGAGAAACCCTCAATAAATATTAGCTCTTGGTATTATCACTCAAACATTCTTTTCCATTCCCAACCCTGATATATGACAGTCCCCACATTCTCTCTCTGGAGCTTCCTCTTCCTGAAAGCCTTCCAGGCGTTCTCCTCCAGGATCCCAGCTTCTTAAACACTGCTCTTAACATATGGCTTTGCCCATAGTTATTTCCTTCTGCCTTTATATGTGGCTTGAGTACTACAGAATGCAAGATAATAACATGGGCCTCAAATGGCTTCTGGCTCTTCTGTCCTGGCACAACCCATTGTTGCACCTCTGGCCCCTTTTGTATCCAGCATGAGTGACAAAATTTTTTGACATCTGGTAGATTTATGTGGCTTGGGATAGGAATGAGGGAGCAGAATGGATCTTTTGTATAATCACTATAAGCTGTGTGACCCGTGCTGGTCATCCAACCTCTCTGAGCTTTTCTCCTTTATCCATAAAATGCCAAATAATAATAGCTCCTAGAGATATTGGGGGTCAAGTGCAAAAGTGTGTAAATAATTGTCAAGTTATTGGTTAAATTTTGGGGTATGAGATAACAGCAAGTCGGGTCTCTTCCCAAAAAGACTTAACTAAAGAATCAAAGTGTTTCATCATAAATTTTAGATGACTATTTCTCTCTTCAGGCCAATGTTCCTCTAAACCTTACTAGAGTGGGTTTCCCGGTGAAAAGAACTAGGTCATGGATTCCGTTTGTGTCCCTCAGTGCCTGGGGACACTGCATGGCTAAAGTAGATGTCAGTGAGTGGTTCTTGTGTGGGTGACATATGGCATCAATATTTAGGAACCAGATAATAATGCTGTTGTTTCATATTTTGTCATGAGGGGAGAAAATAGCAACAGAGAGTCATATTCAAGGGACAGAACTGGGATATGAATAGTGAACACCCATTGGCTTTGATTTCCAGCATCCATTTACCTTCTCCTAATAGTGAGACCCCACTTTTTCAGGGGAACACTTGTCTCAGCTCTCAACCTAATGGGTGGAGTTGATTTTCCTACCTGTTCTAGGTAGAGGTATATGATTCAGGCTTGGCCAATCAGAACATCATATTCCTCTTGGCACTGGGATGGGCATGTGACCTGATTAGAGCTGGTGGGTTCTGATAAGTCTTGGGAGAGAGGTTTGTTAGACTCATACCTGGGAGGATCTCTACTTGAAATTTGCCATCGTGTCTCCACATGAAGCCTGAGAGACTGAATCCTGTGGACATCTTTTGAACTCCTGGATCAAATCATACCTGAAGCTAGATGCTCTTTTCAGTTATCTGAGCCAATACAGTCCTTCTTTTGCTGAAGTGTGTGTAAATTGGGCGCTCTACCTAAATCAAGAGACTGAGTATGTTCTGCTCCATGAGCCAATGAGACTCTTATGAGACTGTGATCAGGGGGGTTGTGTCTTCAGTCCCTTTTACGTCTTGTGAACATCCCTAGTCTTTATGGAGGTGCTCACTATGACAGGATCTCTGCAGATTCAGGCACTGAATACCCTAGGATGATTTCAAGGGAAGGGAGAGTCTAGAACTCTTTTGACCCTGAGGTCCCAGAAGTCTACAGAATAGCTCAAAGATCGTCACTTGATACCTCTAATAATGCTGCAAAACATCTCATCTGGATGTGGGTCAGCTGCCAGCCAAACCTTAACCACCGGCTCCGCTTTGGTGTCAAATTGTAACTCTCCGCTTTCATCTTCCCTGCAATTCCTTCTGTTTTTCATTTCTCCTGATTTCTTTCTTTGGGCTTTTGATCTGTTTTCTATTGTTATCGTTCAGGCATTTCATGCTCGAACTTTCCAAGTCCGTGTAATCCAACCATAACAACATCTGGGATCTGTGGTCGTGTATTAATGTCAGCTCCTCTTGATGCATCGGGACTGGGCGCTTTGCTGGATTATTCCACACCTTTGTTCCACAAAGCTGATTCTCCTCCAAGCCTCAGCCCCAGGATTTTCCAAGGAACTTTCCAAGGTGGGCAGATGTGAGAAGGGCTCTGGGGGGATTTGCTTTGTTATCTTGCCTTATTTTTTTTTTTGCCACCACTGTGGTCTTCACACCATTTTGCCTCTCATGACTGGCTCCTTGTGATCATGCTTCCAGATCTCCAAATGTCCCTTCAAGGCACCCAGGCCCAGGATTGGGTGTGTTAGACCTGGCTAGAATGACACCTCTGTTCCTTATCGGCCATTGAGTCATGAACAAGTCACCTAGCCTCTCTGAATCCCAGTTTCTCTGGAGCAAAATAGTGGTGGTGATGATTTTAAAGTGTAGGATTGTTATGAGGATCACATTCAAAACAATAATTTCTATAAAACACCAGCACAACACAGTAATTGCTACCACTGTCGGGGCACTTCGTCAGACGAGTTTCTTGTGTTGTGCCATTTAGCCCCGGGACAACCCTGCCAAGGAGATATTAGTATTCCTGTCTTACAGAGGAGAGCACTGAGGTTCAGGGATGTCAATCCCAGACTTTGCCTTTCTTCTCTTCTCCACACGCTTAGCACACAGCTGAGACATACCACCGTCACTTCCAGCAGAGAAGTGGATGGGACTGCTATGTCTCTCCTTTCTCCCCACAAAGTTGCTGGGGCTTTTTAGACACTGCTGGCAGCACCTTGTACTAGGAAATAGCAGCAGTTCACTGAGTCCCAAGACCACATTTTTTTTACCTGCGACCATTGAAACTCTGCAAGGGACAGAAACCAAATTCAAACAAGAACACGACATGTATTTAGTTAATGGAAAGGTGCAGAGGAAGATGGGTGTCCGCCCAGTGGCTCTGAGATCAGGTGGTGCCTCCGAGGCCCTCTCTCTGCATCCCCTGGCCCTCCGTGTCTCTCTTTTCTCCATCTCCTCAAGGTGGTAACAAGGTGACGCTGGCGGTGCCTGGGCTGCCCCATGGTTTCAGCAAAGCCCCAGGGAGGCCTCACTGGCCCTCTTGAATGCCATGCCCATCTGCAGGACAATCTGTGTGGCCAGACCTGGGTCAGAAGTCCACCTTGTTGTGGCAGAAATAGACTCATGTGCCCCCCAACCATGCTGACTCAGGCAGGGTAGGGACACATGAGTGTCAAGGGCCTACCTTGTCAGCTTTGTGATTCTGTTTCCTGAACTTGGTTCCAAACTATGGTGCTACTACCCACTTTGGTCTCATCCTAAGTAATACCATCTGTGATATTGCAGGTTTGGGGCAATTTATCTATTTATCCATCCATCCATCCATCATGGATCTATATATTTTTGTAATATACATGAAAATAAATATATAACTATGAAAAACTCTTTATTCACATATTACCTAACACAATCTCTCTTCCTACCAGTAGTTATACCACACTTTGGGAAACACTGCTCTAACTGCATCTTTTTACAGCTGAAGAAACTGGGCCCAGCAGAAAGAAGCAATCTATGTAAGGGCAGGTCCAAAGTGACCGAGATGGTACCGGAAGTTTGCTTGATTTCAATATATATATTTTTTAACTCTCCAAAGCAAGGTGATGTCATGGCTCTGAACCTTACCAGTTGAGTGTGTTCCTGGGCAAGTTATTTACCTTCTCTATGCCTCTGTGTTCCTACCTGTAAAATGAGGGCAGTGATAATATTTATTTCATAGAATTGAATATTAAATGAATTAATATTTATGAACCATTTAGATCAGTGCTTGGTATATAGTAAGCATTTTATATGTGTGTGTATATGTCTATGTAGTATACGAATATGTATATATTTGTTAAATAAATAGAACTTGACCCGAGGTCACAGTAAATATAAGCTTTTAGCCCATAGTCCAAATTCCCCAGGGAGGCATTCAAAATGTTCATCATCAATTTTTTAGAAGCCTCATTTTCACCAAGAGGTGTAGCTGCAAAAGCCGCGAGGAAAACAATTAGGGCGGGTATCACTTTACACAAAATTGACACACATAAGAATTTCAGAAATGCTTTCTTCATTTCTGGTTAATCTTCTAAGCCTCTCTGCAGCCCAGACAGTCCGTCAAGTTAATAACACCAAACACAACTGGAAATGTTCTGAGGGGGCTTCATTTCAAGGACCCCTGAGATGAATCTTTTCTCTTCAAGAAAAAAATTGTCCTGATTTTGTCTGTTGTGTGAGTTTGTAAGCACCCTCCTGCTCACTCAACTGCCATGTTAAAAGCAGGGACATTTCGGATGCGCCGTGTGACCAGCAATCACAGCGTGCCTTTTCCGATGCAGTCTCCCATCTACATATTAGAGCACTAAAAACGTTATCTTTCTAGGCAAGTTCCAACATAAAGCACAGCAATATCCCATTCATAAAGACACATCTTTATGAGGAAGTGATCATCTATGCAGAGGCTGGGTTGAATTTTACTTTGAGTTAGTAAACATCCTCCTCTTCCATCTCCCCTTCTCTTTAAACCGATGGTTCTCAAAGGTTGGGTGGCAGTTATGCCCCTCAGGGGACATTCGGCAATGTCTGGAGATATTTTTGGTGATCACAACTGGGAGATTGGTACTGGCTTCTAGTGTGCAGTGGGCAGTGGCCAGGGATGCTGCTCAACACCCTACAATGCCCAGCACAGCCCCCCAGCAAGGAATGAGCTACTGCAAATGTCATGAGTGCCCAGGTTGAGATGTCCTCTCCTAAATTAGTAGCAACAAAAACAGCAACAAAGGGCTGCGAACTATGAGAAGAGAGCAAACGGAATATTTAAAATTGCTCTTCCGTTTCTAGAGGCCCTCAGGAGTCTAGGAGGACTCGTTGATGAGCACGGTAATACGCATGCTGTTTCAGTCTTTCTTGAAGCAGATTCTTACTAGTTTATCCTGGATTAACCTGATTTGATTTAACTTTGAGCTTGAAAGTATCAAGTGCATTTCTTAAGAAAATATTGTTTATAACAACATCGTCTTACTAATTACAGCCAGCCTCTCCTTGGTGCGTGTCCCTGCGGGTGGGATTTGTGCATAGTCCCGTAGACACAGAGGACGCCAGCCAGGAGAGGAGAGCCTAAGCGGCACCATGGTGATTCTGAGCCACCCAGTTGCAAACCCCTTTGAGACCAGTGCCAGCCTTGGCAGGAACCTGTGTCCCCTGAACAAATGCCGATTTGAAACTCCGAAGGCAGCTGCTTGGGCGGGAAGTCCTCGGTGGTGGAGAGGGACAGTGGAGCCCTGGCTGGCTTCCCGCCTGCTCTGCCCCGTTTTGATCAGCCAAAGCCCTGGTTCTCCTGCCCCTCTGTGCTCAGCGAGATGAAAGCAAAGGTCGGGCATCCTGAGTGTGAGGAAGGGGTGCTGACTCACAGGGTGGCCCCGTGGAGAGCCTCGCCCCAGCCTCCAGCAAACGGCCGGATCTGGGATGGCTCATGGGGGCCAAGACTAACCAATCCAACAGAGCATCCTTAAGGACTCATCCTAAAGAGTCAACCACCAGTTAGCATTGGGTCCCTTGGGTCCTGCAGAGGGATGAAACTGTGCCCTTAGGTGTCCTTGACAGGCCTGGGGGACAATGAGGAGAGAAAACAGGAGAGATAGATGCAAAAGGGTGACAAAAGGGGCCATGCCTTGCGGGATGGCGGAGCAGGCTCAGCTGAGGAGCAGACTGGCTGAGCACGTTGGGCTGGAAATGCCTATTGTCCAGTTACAGATGGGCAGTGGGCATGACGCCAAGCTCAGTGGCCTCCGGGTTTGAATCCCAGCACTGGCGCTCTGCTACACCTCTCTAACCTTCCACCTGCTCTCACCTGGATCCTCACCTTGCTTCCTCTCTTGGCTGGGAGCCTTGACTTGCTGTTTGGACCTTGGACAAAATCTATTTTCAGAAGACAGTCAGGACCATACCTTGACTTGGTGGCTCTCAGTGGCCAGAGCCCAGGGCTGCCTGCCTAAGGGAGACAAGGAGTTGGTTCTGTCTTCAGGATGGGGAGGCCTTCGAGGGTTTTGCCGGCTGTCCCTGACATAGCACAGACGGGGCCCTGTCTGAGGCGCTGACTTCCCCTAGTGCAGATAGAAAGCAGCAGGAACCCCTCCCCAAGTGGCCTGGGGCTAGAGTTCCCATTCAGAGGCACAGCCACTCCCTTCATTAGGATGCTTCAAAGGGGCTCAAAAACATTCCCATCCAATTCTAAAGCATCAAAGGAGACATACCCATAACCCCACTAATCAATCGTACCTGTTATTTATATTTTTCCAATGCCTCTTTCATTTGTCATCTGTCAAAATATATTTTTATGTAGTTGTAATTGGGGTGCTTATATATTTTATTCAGCATTAATTCCTGTATATTTTTCCAAGATCCTACCTAGTGCTCATATTTATTATTTTTGCAACTGCCTGATATACCACTGAGTTAATTACACTGAACTTTACTTCCCAGTTTCAGTGTAATTTGACATTTCTTTTGCTCTTAGATTCTTGCTATTACAAGAAGGCAATAAACATCTGCATACAACTAGCCCCATTTTTTTTTCTTCTTATTTTGAATTATTTCCCTCGGGTAAACTCTCAGAGTGGGATTACTTGGTTAAAGGAGATGAACATTTTTATGGCTTTTGATATATGTGGCCAAATTATTTCTTTTTAATGGTTGTATCAGTTTTCATAGTTATAAGAAATGTATGAGTATGTTTTCATGGGGATGAGGGTAAGATTTAAAATTTTCAAAATAGAGTTGATTAGTTGTTCTCTTCTCCCCTTTCTGCAGGTAACGGGGATGGGGGTGGGGGGTGGGGGATTAAGCCTGTGGCAATCTTCTGGTGGTGCTTTAAGTATTTTTCATTTACAGATGATAGTTTGATCTCTCCAATGCACTTGTAGGAGATTTCTTTTTGTATTCCTCTAGTCTGTTATCAGAAGATCCAAATGTAGACATTGTGGGGAGAGAAAAGGGGGCTCATCTCAGAGATAATGGAACTGGAGTCAATTGGGTTTCATGGAGGACTGGATGTGGGTGGGGCCAAAGGCAAAGACAGGACTCTGAGTTCTCTGGGTAGGATTCCTGGATGGTGGGGCCATGCACAAGACTGGAACTGGAGGAGAAACCACTGGGGTAGAAGCTGGCTGTAATGGGAATTCAGCCGTAGTTGTAGTGGAAAGACAACATAGACCATGGAATGTGATTTTGTAATGTTGTGGGTTCAAATCCAACTTTACCCCTTAGAAGTTGTGTGAACTCTGAAAATTACTGCACATTTTTTATTCTTAATTTATCTGAAAAATAGGATGAAAAGAACTTACCTGATGGAGTTGTCACAAGGACTGGATGACATGACATGTAAAATGCTTAGCTCAGTGCCTATCACTTAATTTAGCAAGAGTATAATGTTCGGAAACTACATCACGCTATTGTTTTTAATACAGTGCACTAAATAACAATATGGTTTACTATTAATGCTTTCTCGAGATGCAAAGAACACTGGGAGAGTAGGTTTGTTATCCTTAAAATTTGGATCATTATTTTCTGCTATGTTAGAAATGATGCCTTCATCATCACTGATTCATTCTGTTGTAGGTAGACCAACCTAAGTATGTGGGTGAGATGGCTTTTTAAAAAATGAAGTGTTATTTTCAAGATCTGGGTGAGGTCATACACTCTAGAATCATCTGCCAGTTCCTTCCACTCCACCTCAGATGATAGATCACTAGTACCTCTCTTATTGGAAACTAGATTATCTCCTGTTAACTTAAAAACGAAAGGCCTTTCGAAGGGAGAGACAACAGCATTTATTTGAGATCAAACATAGCTCTTTGGGAAACTGATTCCCAGGCAGAAGCCCAGCTAGTATTTCAATCGGGATACAAAGGCAATGGGTATTTATGAGAAAAGAAGGGAAACAATTACATCAATAGAAGAAAGGCATTTTTATTGGTGCAGATAGTGTAACATTCCTGAAAAGCAGGTTGTGCAGAGAAGTAGCAGAGGAAGGTGGTCAAACAGACCAAGGTTCAACTTTTAGTTCTGCCCCTCACTGGCCAAGGAAACTGAGTCTCTGTTTCCTCAGAACCGGCCACTATGCACAACTATTTAGCCTCCCTGAGCCTCAGTCTCCTCATCTGTAAAATTGGGATAATAAAGAACTTTCTTCACCAGCTTGGTACAAGACTTAAATGGCATATTGTCACTATAGCACATAATGCAGTGCCTGAGTTCTTAGTAACCGAGCAAGTTCAAGCTAGTGACAATATCGCTGCCATCTCTGTTAAAGAGGTGTTGGAGAAACAGGAATAAGTTATGCTTTACAATATGTTTCTAGTCTTTTTGAAATTAATTTCATTTACTGGTTACATGTGAATTCAGCTAATACTGCAGTCATTTGGAATGTGCGGCATTCACTTCCCATGATTGCCAAAAGTTGCATCTAGGGGTGTTTATTTTCATTTGCAATGAGAAGTTTAGGAAGAAAATGGTAGGCGAAACTTTTAAATGTCCTGCTCTTAAAATTGGCATGGTATTTGGAGAAAAGGGTTAAGACAGCGCCCTGGAACATTCATGTCATGACTGTTTAATAATCAGTTCTTAATATCAGAACTTGATTTATGTAGCCATTGAATATATTTAGATGGGCCACTCAGGTGAGTTTCCCCAAAAGTTTCCACCTGCCCAATAGCCTAGTCCCTGGATAGTCAGTCAGGTGTCAGGCAAGGAGCCCCCACCTGAACTGTAGGTGAAGGGAGGCTGGGAACTCACCAGACTACCCAGGGAGTGAGAGACTTGGCCAAAGCTGCTGTGAAATGTGTGGTTCCCTACCCGTCACTGTATTTCCAACTCTGTTTCTCCCAAGCTCTCACCCCAGACCCCAGAAAGAATAGACCTAATGACCTTCGGCCAGTTGGATTGTCAGAGTAGAAGACTCTCCTTTGGATGGGACTGATACTGGGGGCTTGAAGGTTTTGCCAAGAGAAAGACATCAGCCGGCTGTGTGTGTAGCTGCCATAACGACTACATTTCTAATTAATCCCTCGGAATCTCAGGCATTTTTCCTTCTGTCCTTGGCTCAAATGAAGGTGTGTTAACAACTCCTTGCCTCTGACTTCCTAAATGAGCCCCACACCCTCTGCCCATGCTGCCATAATTTTATTGAAACGGGACCTGTTCCCTTTGATCTCCTCTGGTTCTTAAATCCAGCAGTTGTGTATTCGAACATCAATAGAAATGGGGTTTCAAGCTTCCTCTTTCATATCTTTCTCAAAGATAAAAAAGAGCAAAAGGGAAAAATATGTCCTGAGCTTTGTAGATGAGGCAATATTTTTATAGCCATTTTCTTATCTGATGTTACCAGATCAACAAAGTTGTTGTTTAGAAATATATGTCCACTTGTATCTCCCCATTTTAAAGGCGGCTTTCTTAAAAAATAAATCGGAATAGCATGCATCTACCACCACCCTCACCTCCCTCTACTGCAAACGCTGCAGCCCTCCCGCTTTGCCCATCGCTGTGACTGAGGGAAGATGTCTGTGTGTTCTCAAATTCTGGAGGTCTCGAGGTGAGTCTGAGCACTTTGTAGATCAAGGGTGAGAGTCAACCCTTCCAATGAACTAGCCTATTTTTCAAAAAGGAACTTTCTGTTCTTGGCAGTGTGGGGAGAAGAGACTTCTAGATTAGAATAATTAAATATCTGACCCAAGACTCCCCAAATGCCTGTGGCTTCTTGGGCTTTGATGTGGGCAGCTTACTGTAGAATGGAAAAGTACAGCTTCTTCTCAAGGCCCTCGGCATCTGGGAGTGAAGGAGGCGGACAGTGAAGAACTCCAGGGTCTCTGGCTAGAAAACAGACAGACAGGACCCCAGCCAGTCTCTGGGCAGTGGGAATGTGATCAAGCATGAATCTTGCAGACTTAACTCCTTCGCTTGGCTGATCTACGGCTCACACAGTCTAGCCCCTGCAGCCTCCACAGCCTTGTCTTGACCCTGCAGCCTCCCACTCTGTCCACCCTCTTTGGCCCTTTCTACTTCCTCCTTCTTGCTCTACTCCCACCTACCACAAAGCCTTTGTATAGGCCTGTTCTCTCTGCCTACTATGCTTTCACCTCCTCTGTCTTCCTATATTTAACTTGTATTCACTCTTCAGCTCTCTTCCCTACTGTGTATTAGTTAGGATAGAATGAGCTATGTTGCAGTAACAAATAGCCCTTAAAAATTCAATGGCTTAACATAATGAAAGTCTGTTTCTTAGCACAATAAAAGTCTGTTTTCCATTTCCCTTAAAGTCTGCTGAGTTTCCATTAGCTGTCCCTGGTCACTCCTTGAGGCATTTACCCAGGGACCTGGGATCTTCCCATTGTCTGGCTTTACCATCTTGGCATTGGGAAGTGAGGGTATAGAAGATGGCATAGGGGTGATTAATGGCCAGGCCTGGAAATGGTTTATCTCATTTCTGCCTTAGTTCCATTGGTCAAAACTTAGTCACATGGGCCCGCCTAGATGCAAGGAAGGCCGGAAAAGGTGGCCTTCTTACGTACACAGGAGGAAAATGAAAGTCTGATGACCACATAGCATTGTTTGTAACTCATGCGTTATTTCCTCAAGTAAGCCTTTTGTTACCTCCCTCATAGGCTCACATCTCCCAAGTCAAGGCACTTGTTTACTCCGTTTTTATCTCCTTCAGAGTACTGTTACAACTGCAGTTTTACATTAGTTTGTTCAATTATTTGGTTAAAATCTGTCTCCATGACCATACTGAGAACCCAATGAGGACAAGGACTTAACACACCCTGCCTGGGACATAGCAGGTGCTTAATTTATACTTATATAAAATATACATATATAAATTCAATATTCTTTATATTAGTTTAGGTATATAGCACAGTGGTTAGATAAAGTTATAATTTATAAAGTTATCCCCCCAATGACTCTAGTACCCACATTGTACCATACATAGTTATTACAGTATTATTGACTACATTCTCTATGTTGTACTCAATGTTTTGAATGAAGGAATTAATCTATCAATAAAATTCCAAAGCCTTCAAATTCAGATGTTTCACTGGGCCAGACCAGAATAGGAGAGGACAGGAAAAACATCTTTCTCTCTGTTCTGAGGCTTGCTATATAAGGCGAAGCATGATTTTGGATGGCAAGGTTGCTGTGTTAGTTATAGTAGTCAAGACTTATCATTGCAAACAACAAAGCTCACTTGGGTGTGCTTAGACAGAAAAGGGATTTACTAAAGACTATTCATAAAAACCAGAGAGGTCAGGAACTGGACTCAGAGGCTCTGCACCTTGAAACAATGCCCACATGACCCTCAGCCCTGCTCCAGGGCACCCCCTGGCCTCTCCTCAGAACAAGGCCAAGCACAGCCTCGGAGCCCACTGCAGACATAGCCTCCACCTCTGGAAGCCAGATGTTTACACCTCCATGCCCCGTGCCATGCCTGATTCCTGGAGTCACTCCTGTATCTGGGTCCCATCAAAGTATTTGACATTGACTGAGCCTGAGTCAGCGGCCTTGCCCTTGATGCTAGGAAGGATGGAAAGTAAGTTTCTGGCTTCTAATGTGGAGAAATGTAAACCACTGAAGGAGAAGTAACCCAAACATAGGGCATGTGCTCAAAAGTATTGGGTGGCTAATAAAAGGCTACTGTCCCTACAGGAAGTTTCAGGCTTGTTAGCAACCCCGGGAGGGATTTGGGATAATGATAGGAAGGGACTCTTAGAGTGACCCAAGTACACTAAGGGCATGCCATAATTTGTTGTTGTTGTTCCCTTTTTCAAAGTTTAATGAAAAACATAGGACCAAAGAGCTGAAGTTGGTACAAACATACTTTTTCAGAATTCACCTCAAAATATAAATTATTTCAATCCTTCACCTTTCTATTTGCTTTTATTTATTGTGTTGCTTTTTTTTTCTGTTGAACCTATTTTGTTTTAAATTAGCAATAAAAGCCCTGAGGAGCAAATGGTGGGATGGGGGGAAGGGTGAAGGGTAACTCCAGCCCACCCCTGCCATCCAGGTGTGGATCTCTGATGCTTCTGCAGAACGCAGGTCCTCTGTTTTCAGCAGGCAAGACAATGGTCTGGACTGTAATGCCCGGCCCCTCAGTTGTGGTGGGTGCTGGGTGCTGGGTGCTGGGCACCCAGCTGCACAAAGCTTCCCCTTCTTCCTGCCTGGCAGGACGTACTTTTCAGGAATGCCATGAATTCTGGCTGCTGTCCAGCCTGGGCACCTTCCAAAGGATGGTCAGTGGGTAGTGGGGAGGGAACACTGATTGCACTGCATTGACAAGGCCCTGGCGGCAGCAGCAACCTACAGAAGACAGCCTATTTTGCAGAGCTGACTGGAGCTGGGTATAACTGAGGGGAGGCAGTCTTAGAATCCAAGTCTTGAATCTGGCTACAGGCTGTTGTAGCAAAGTTGTCCTCAGACAAGACCCATGTGAGAGGGAACAGATCTAGCTGGGAGGGGTTAAAGGAAGGTAGTGGGGTGGGGATAGGGAATAACAGAGGACATAGAGCCCAAATGCCCTTAGATAAGCCTCAAACATCTGGAAGAGATGCAGAAGAATCTTACTGTGAGAAGGTCACAAATTTCAGAGGCCAGAGATTGGTAAAAGTGTTTATTTGTTTTTTTTCTTAAAAGCCTCATTTTGGCCCAGGCCTCACTCTCCTTGGAGAGACTCCTAGGTGTTCCATCTCCCTCTTTTCTCTGTATCAGTCAGGAAAGGCTAGCTGATGCTGTGGTAACAAACATCCCCTCCATCTCAGTAGCTCAGAATAGCAGATGTTTCTTTCCCACTCGCTGCATGTGTCCATTGTGGGTTGGCAGGTCTTCTGCTTTCCAGGCCAATACAGAAGCCACTGTCATGAGCATAACCAGCCACTGTGGCAGAGGCAAAGGAGAGCTCTGAAGGATCTATTGTTAGCAATCAAATGCTCCAGTGTGGAAGCACCAACCATCACTTCTTAGATCCATTGGCAGAAACTAGCTACCTGATCCCACCAAACAGCAAGGCATCAGAAAATGAAATCTCAGATGTACAAAAATTGGAAATACAAGGGAAAGCCAGTAAAGCTACTTACCCCCCCTTCTCCTCCCAGGATTCTTCTTGGTTCTTCTGTTTTCTTCATGGGTCCCCATTCCATTAAGAAAGCTCAGGGTAGGTCCTTCAGGTTTCAGGCATGTTGTTTACCTCCAATCTTCAGCATTAACAGGAGAGGACATCTTTAATTTTTCAGAATAAAGCATCTTCAAATTAAATATGTTTTTCTTTTGCTATGATCAATGACCTCTGATGGTATAGTTTTTTTGTTTTGTTTTTTCATTTTTCTGAAGCTAGAAACAGGGAGAGACAGTCAGACAGACTCCCGCATGCGCCCGACCGGGATCCACCCAGCACGCCCACCAGGGGCGACGCTCTGCCCACCAGGGGGCGATGCTCTGCCCCTCCGGAGCATAGCCATGTTGCGACCAGAGCCACTCTAGCGCCTGAGGCAGAGGCCACAGAGCCATCCCCAGCGCCCGGGCCATCTTTGCTCCAATGGAGCCTTGGCTGCGGGAGGGGAAGAGACAGAGAGGAAAGCGCAGCAGAGGGGTGGAGAAGCAAATGGGTGCTTCTCCTATGTGCCCTGGCCAGGAATCGAACCCGAGTCCTCCGCACGCTAGGCCGACGCTCTACCGCTGAGCCAACAGGCCAGGGCTGATGGTATAGTTTTAGTAGGTTCTTTTGCTGATGAAATGCATGTATTTTCCTACTGTTTTATTAAAGACCTCCAGAGGGAGTGGAACAGGGACAGAAAAGAGGGTAAGGGATAAAGAAAATCTTATCTTGAGGCATATATATAGCGTTTGGTCTGAGAATTAAAGATGTAATGCTTCTGAGTTGTTACCCTGGTTGAGGAATGCCATCGCTCTCCTCTAGGAGCTATATGATGAAGTAGAAGTTCACACAGATAACGGATTCAAAAACTCAATAGCGCCCTAGCCGGTTGGCTCAGCGGTAGAGCGTCGGCCTGGCGTGCAGGGGACCCGGGTTCAATTCCCGGCCAGGGCACATAGGAGAAGTGCCCATTTGCTTCTCCACCCCCCCCCTCCTTCCTCTCTGTCTCTCTCTTCCCCTCCCGCAGCCAAGGCTCCATTGGAGCAAAGATGGCCCGGGCACTGGGGATGGCTCCTTGGCCTCTGCCCCAGGTGCTAGAGTGGCTCTGGTCGCGGCAGAGCGATGCCCCGGAGGGGCAGAGCATCGCCCCCTGGTGGGCAGAGTGTCGCCCCTGGTGGGTGTGCCGGGTGGATCCTGGTCGGGTGCATGCGGGAGTCTGTCTGACTGTCTCTCCCCGTTTCCAGCTTCAGAAAAATACAAAAAATACAAAAAAAACAAAAACAAAAAAACTTAATAGCCCTCAAAATGTGGTCCCTGAGCCAGCATCATCAGCACTATCTGGGAACTTGTTAGAGATGCAAATTCTTGGGTCCCGTCCCAGATTTACAGTCACAATCTCCATGGGCAGTGCCCAACAATGATCCTAGCTAGAGGAGTACCACTGGCATTTGCCATCACTTTCTGTGTGCCTTTGGGCAAGTACCTGAACTTTTCTGAGCCTCCCCTTCCTCGCCTGCAAAATCAGCACAGAGACCTCTCTGTCGTCAGTTTGGTGGTGGTCTTTCTGCCCGCCCATTTCGTCCTTCCTGTGGCGAATTGTTCCTTCCCCAAATGGTCACAGTGGTACTTCTCACCCCAAATGCTCTTCGTACATTGTGAGGATCTTCCCACTGAGTGGTGGGGTTCCTTACACTTTGTGACTTCTTCAATGAATCAAGTATGACAAAAGGGATGCAATGTGACTTCTGACGTTAGAGTATAAAAGCACCACGTACAGGTATCTCAACCTTGCTCTCTTGGGAAACTCACTCTTTAGGCCCTTGAAAGTCAGCCTCCATGCTGTGTGGAAGCCCAAACTAGGCCATGGGGGAAGTACCACACAGCCTAGCTGAAGTCACAGCTGCCAGCAGGCATCAACCATCAGATGATGACTGAGGATTCCTTCAGATGGTTCCGACTCCTGGTGGGCAAGCCATCCCTGGCCTTCCAGTCTTCCCACCTAAGGCATCAGACCTTGTGGAACAGCGATGAGCTGGCCTCACTGTGCCATGTCCAGACGGCTGCCTGCAGACGCTGTCAGGACTACATAATGGTTGAATCATGCCTGTATGTTTTGGGATGGTTTGTTATGCCACAGTAGAAAACTGATATGCTCCCAACTCGTTGACCTGAGAGTTTAGCCATGTTGACCTCCAGCATCTAAGAATAAAGGAGCAGCCTGACCAGGCGGTGGCACAGTGGATAGAGCGTCGGACTGGGATGTCGAGGACCCAGGTTCGAGACCCCGAGGTCTCCAGCTTGAACGTGGGCTCATCTGGTTTGAGCAAAAGCTCACCAACTTGGACCCAAGGTCGTTGGCTCAAGCAAGGGGTCACTCGGTCTGCTGAAGGCCCATGGTCAAGGCACATATGAGAAAGCAATCAATGAACAACTAAGATGTCGCAACAAAAAACTGATGATTGATGCTTCTCATCTCTCCATTCCTGTCTGTCTGTCCCTGTCTATCCCTCTCTCTGACTCTCTCTCTGTTAAAAAAAAAAAAAAGAATAAAGGAGCAGATAAAAGGTGGTGACCTAGGACGGAAATGTGAATAAAGGCAAAGCGCTCTCTCTAGGAGACCAGAGGCAAGTGAACTCTGTAAATGGGCTGAAATGGAAAGGAATGTTGAACTGCTGTTTCCCTAGAGTTGGTCCCTCTGGGAGTCTTCCCACCAGGCTTTCTCCTAACATTTGCAGGACTTGGGACAGGAGAACAAGTGGAACAAGTGGAGGCCCACATACCACATGTCTAAATATTTCAACATTAAAAGTAATAAATCAAGCCAACATACTGTTAAGAATGTTACATCCTCCTATCAAGAATAAAGAAGGTTCGGCCCTGGCCGGTTGGCTCAGCAGTAGAGCGTCGGCCTAGCGTGCGGAGGACCCGGGTTCGATTCCCGGCCAGGGCACACAGGAGAAGCGCCCATTTGCTTCTCCACCCCTCTGCCGCACTTTCCTCTCTGTCTCTCTCTTCCCCTCCCGCAGCTAAGGCTCCATTGGAGCAAAGATGACCCGGGCGCTGGGGATGGCTCTGTGGCCTCTGCCTCAGGCGCTAGAGTGGCTCTGGTCACAACATGGCGATGCCCCGGAGGGGCAGAGCATCGCCCCCTGGTGGGCAGAGCATCGCCCCATGGTGGGCGTGCCGGGTGGATCCCGGTCGGGCGCATGCGGGAGTCTGTCTGACTGTCTCTCCCTGTTTCCAGCTTCAGAAAAATGAAAAAAAAAAAAAAAAAAAAAAGTTAAAAAAAAAAAGAATAAAGAAGGTTCGAATGACCTAGAAGACCAGGTTCAGATTCTTGGGCTCCTAGAAATTCCTTGCGGGAAAGTGGTGACATATGATAATCAGACCCCTGGCCCATGACCCGTCTTTCCTTATTTGTTTCACTCTGGGCTCCATCCCAGTCTCAGGAGCCTCCTCTGTAAGAGGCTATCACTGTCTCAGCTTGTGACAGGATTAAAAGCGATAACCATGTGCCGGCATGTAGTAACTGCTCAATAAAGGGAAATGATAATAATCATCATATCTTGACATTAAATATTTCAAGTGTTATCATGTGAAAGAAGACTTTGATCTATTTTGTATAGCTCTGGGGTTTATAATTAAGACCAGTGGCTAGAAGTTACAGGAAAGCAGATTTTGGTTCTACCTAGAAAGATCATTTTATAATAATAAGGCTCTGAAAATGGGTTGAAATCCTGTGGGAAATAGAAATGTGTTAAAGGGAAGCTGGTTTGGGCAGTCTGAAAAGGTCACTTGCTATCCTGACTCTGTGTGAAATTATCTTTTTACTTTGAGTTTGCACTGGGGTTTTCTCCAATGACCTGTCTTTGGGATGCACGTATCATCCCTACCTGTAGCTTAGATGGTTAACCTTCAGTGTTCAAGAATTGTGTGCCCACAATCTATACATCACAAAAGACATTTAAGCAGAAGCCTCATAAAGTTTTTTTAAGACTCAACTTAGCATTCTGTGTAGTTATAAGAGTCGGGACTATTCTTACTCAAGTTACTAAAACCTAACTAGCTTAGCAAAAAAAAAAAAAAAAAAAAAAAGTGATTTTACTAAAAGAATACTTGGAAATACTGTATTTTTTGCTTCATAAGACATACATTTTCCCCCTAAAAGTGGAGGGGAAAATGACCATGTGTCTTATGAGCAAAAAATACAGTATTTTATTAAATATTGTAACACATCATTTGGTTCAGAACATTTTTTTTCTTATTTTTCTCCTTAAAACCCTAGGTGTGTCTTATAGTCAGGTGTGTCTTAGGGAGCGAAAAATACAGTAATATGGAATTCAAAAAAGAGTTGAGCCTGACCAGGCACTGGTGCAGTGGATAGAGCGTCGAACTGGGATGTGGAGGACCCAGGTTTGAGACCCCAAGGTTGCCAGCTTGAGTGCAGGCTCATCTGGCTTGAGCAAAAAGCTCACCCGCTTGGACCCAAGGTCGCTGGCTTGAGCAAGGGGTTACTCAATCTGCTGAAGGCCCATGGTCAAGGCACATATGAGGAAGCAATCAATGAACAACTAAGGCGTTGCAACGAAAAACTGATGATTGATGCTTCTCATCTCTCTATTCCTGTCTGTCTGTCCCTATCTATCCTTCTCTCTGACTCTCTCTCTGTCTCTGTAAGAAAAAAAATAAAAGAGTTGAACTCCAAGTAGAAAGAGGGGAAAAAAAACTCAGTGTCACCTGGAACCAGGAACTGAAATGTGGAGATACCTCTTCCTGCATCTTTTTATCTAGGCCCCATTATCCTCCTCTCCCCCTCTCTATTATCCTCCTCTCCCCTCATTAGTTTCATCCATATTGTGGACCACATGCAGCCTGGCCACCCCAACTCCATAGGTTGATGTCGTATGACCTCAGCCACCAGAAAGCTTGACTTTCTCAATCATTATCTTACATTTCTCAGGAATGGATTGTGATTAGCTCCGCTGGGACCAGGCACCTGCTTTTGACCAATCAAATGTGACCAGGAAGGTGGCAGGGTTATGTTATATAACAGTTGCTTCTATGATCATCATGAGAGAGGGGTAGAGGTGTGGCAGGTTGCAAAACAGAACCGGGCAGATACTGTACCGTCCAACCCACAGATCTGGGACCCTTCTGCTTGGCCTGCAGCTCTGCTGGTTGGGACTAGTGGCACGTGTTCCTGAGACTTTGGTGGATTCTTAGCTGGAGAATTTTTTGTTGGAGTTAAATCTCCTAAATCAGCTTTCTAAGATGAACACACTTCCAGAGTATTCCCCAACCCCTCCCTGGAGCACTCTGAACCACTTCAACGAGTGCTGTGACAGGCCTGTCTTCTGACAAATGAGCTGGTGTCTGAGAGTCAGGCTGACCCCATGAACTAAACTGTCCCATCATCCCACTCGATGGCCAAACAGCTGTGCTGTAACCCAGACATGTGGGTTGAAGGGGTTGTGGTCAAGGCCTCAGGAAGGAGCTGGACAGCAAGAATTTCTCAGAGATGATGCTTCCAGGAGTCCGGGTTGGGGCTAGGGTTTTCTTGATGTAGCAGTACTTTATTATCCTGGAAAAATTTAAATCCCAATCCTTTACTCGGAAGACAAAATTCTCTGGAAAGTCTTTGGAAGGAAGTCTTGGTGAGGTCAGGTCTTAGTTGAGCTTGTCAGGGTGTTCCCATACTTGTGCCCTAAAATCAATCTCAAATATGTTTTACAAAAAATATGTATATGTGTATATATATGTGTACATGTATGTGTATATATGTATATGTGTTTATATATCCCATGCATATATACATATGTATATTTTTTAATCAAGATGATTATTTAAAAATCATGATCCCCTCCTCTGAAGGTCTACAATTCTTACATTCCAACAGCATGCTACTTTCTTAATCAGGGATCATAGCAAACCTGGAGCCCAAACAAGAGACTTGGGTGGGGGGTGGGGAGTGGAGTGTGGGAGAGGGTGGGGGTCTCATTCTGCTGTTTTCAGGCCGGGGGATGTTTTCACAGTGGGGCGTGTCCCAGCATCTCAGAGCCCTGGCTGGTGAATCAGCGCTTGCCATCTGTCTCTGGCTGACCCCGACAGGCTCACTGACCATCCGCCTTGGCATCACAAAGCCTGCAGCTAGAGGGAAAACCAGAACCAGGTGCTCCATCTGTCTGTCCTCAGCTAAGGCTGGAGGAAAAAGAAGTGGAGGTGAAAGAAAGCAAAGGAAAGAGAATCGGGCCAGCAACCTCTGTTGTTTCATTTCTCTCTTTGCCTCTTTACTTCCCACTCATTCTTAATGTTTCTGGGTCGGTAGGTAGGTGGCATCTTCCCCAGAAAGCTTCCTCTGGGCTAGCCAGGATGCCTCAGAATTCACAAAACCCCTGCAGGGGGCTCACCTGGGGTTTTGTGGTACCTGACATTTATACATATTCGGGAGCTCTTCTTTAAGAAAAACAATTCAGATTAGGAATATAAATTTAGGTATAAAACTGAATATTTATTTAGAAGAATTAAATAAATTGCAAAAATTATAAAACTTTAAAATCTGACAAATACTACAAAATTTTAAATTAACTAACACCCTAGTCTACTTCTATAATGTTTAAGTTTTTCTAGTTCCCACCCACCCCCACCCCCTTTGAAAACCATCTGCTTGTTCTCTATATCTGTGGATCTATTTGTTTTTTGTTTGTTTGTTTGTTTATTCATTTGTGTGTTTTTTTAAGATTCCACATATAAATGAGATCATATGGTATTTGTCTTTCTCTGACTTATTCACTTAATACCCTCTAGGTCCATCCATGTCACAAATGGCAAGATTTCATTCTTGTTTATGGCCAAATAATACTGCATTGTATATATGCACCACTTCTTTGTGCACTCATCTATGGATGGACACTTAGGTTACTTCCATATCTTGGCTGTTACTAGTAATGCTGCCATGAATATAGGGAAGCACATACCTTTCTGAATTAGCATTTTGTTTTCTTCAGATAAATGCCCAGAAGTGGAGTGGCTAGATGATATGGCAGCTCTATTTTTAATTTTTTGAGGAACCTCTATGCTGTTTTCTAGAGGGGCTGTACCAATTTGCAACCCCACCAACAGTATAGGTTCTTTTTTCCCATGTCCTTGTCAACACTGGTTATTTGTTGGTGATTATCATTTTTTTCCTATATTTTTTAGTGTATACTCTGTAAACCAAAATTAATTTTAGACTGTAATAAACAATAATAAGCATTTATTTGACCAAAAGGAGCGTCAGCCTGGGAGACACAGGTTCGGGTGGCAACCTAAACCGTGTTCTTGTGAGACAAAGCAGGAGCTGCCTTTGGTTCCCAGTTAGGTCTATTTTATGTAGATGAGGTCTCCAAATTGTGTTGTTCTGATTGGATGGGGAAGGTGTCAGTCTGTTGTTAGCAAATTGAATCCAGGGCTTCCCTGCAGTGGTTGACTCAGACAGCATAAACAAATGGGGCAAAGTGGGAAGCCAAGAGTTTCTTCAGAGGTTATTTCCAGTAGACATAGTAGGCGAGGAGGCCCTGTCAGCCAATGGCCACTAGGCTCTCATTATTTATAAAATGTGGACCTTCAATTGACCATGGGGAGTCCATTTTAGCAGATAAATTCCTTCTGAGGGTTCACATCAAATGAATCTTTCTTGTCTGGGTCCACAACTCTTTGATTGCTTCTTCATATAGCAATGATTTTATAATGTCTTTTCTGTAGGGGAATTAGAAAGGTAATGAAATCTTTCCTGTTAGCAGGTTGATTGAAATGTGATCGCTATTTAATATTGGAATATATCAAACATGTAACTACACATACGTGCTACTTGTAGTAATGCCACAGGTTCATGCCCAACAAACACAGGATTCTGATACATTCTATTTCACACAATTCCCATCAAAAAAATAAAACAAATGCATGTGCATTTGTAATTGTATAGGCATCCCCCGATTGATACTGAAGTCAAAACAGAGGACTTCAGTTTGAGGAGAATCAAAGCCTACACTTAAATTTTGCACATCTGATGATTGGAATAATTTTCCTTAGAGTGGCTTCTGGCTCCATACATTTCAGACCTTACTTCTCCTCTCTTCACAACTTCTGGTGCTCATCACCCTGGGTGGATTGGCACAGTGGGAGGTAGTCTTCTTCTTGGAGGCCATTGCTCCACTTCAGTAGCTAATGTTGACTGCATTGTATATGGAGGTGATTTCAACCTATGTAAGTACATCCTCCAGCACCTAAGCTAATTGTATCCCCAGTTCAAATTCTTGGCTGGATCCACAGAATGCCAAGGCTACTATAATGCCAACAGACATGAGAAGTAATGAGATGGAGAACAAGTCAGCATGGAAAGTCTTATAACACTCTTCACACATGTTACATTGTAAATTTTACAGAACATTTGACCATGTGAACACAGTCTGAGGGCCCTTCTTATGTAAGTGACGAGCCTGGATGCTCAATCCAGTTTGATTAGTGTTACACAAAGCTGCCTCTGACTCTATCATATACCTTCAGAATGAAAGTACCATCTGTCCGGCAGTTCCATCAGGACAGGGGCTGTGCCTTGCCCATCCATGGGTCTACCAGTGGTGTACTAGTAAATGATTTTCAATAGGCTCTCCAGGAAGAAAAAAAAGCATATATAATAACAAATTGTGCTGATATAAAGAATGCATTGCACATAATTTACAAATAAAATATAGATACTTTTTGTTGCACATTCCACATCACTGATTGAGTCTCAGTGATGTGGATTGCGTTGATTCTTGTCAAACTCATACCTGTAGCCAACCTGTGGTTGCAATGGAAGAAAGTGTAGTTCTGACATGTAAGTCGACTGATAGTTTCACTTTGTAATTAGTAAGACAAATGTCAAATAATGGAGATGTATGTAGGAATCTCACT
Organism: Saccopteryx leptura; assembly: GCF_036850995.1. Classification (NCBI taxonomy): domain Eukaryota; kingdom Metazoa; phylum Chordata; class Mammalia; order Chiroptera; family Emballonuridae; genus Saccopteryx; species Saccopteryx leptura. The sequence goes on from NC_089507.1 coordinate 165,965,838, forward strand.
CATTTGTCAGTCATATGAGTGACTTCTTTGCTGAATTGGATAATGATCTCTGAGTGCTGGAAGGGTATTTCCTCAACTTATTGTGTATGTGCTGTTCACAATGGAATGGTTGCAGAAACGACACTCTATTACCTTTAACCTGCATTGTTGACATTTCCTTCACCATATCTTTAAGTATAGATAGTTAAGAAATAATAAATCAAGTCTTGGTCTGTAGCTTGTGTCAATTTCCATGGTGTAAATATTCCCACTATGGTGAATTTTACATGACTAATATGAACACCACTGGGGAATGAAGCACAGTAGCACACCGTTATATACTATTTTCCACCTTATTGATATAAACAACTTCAAGAGCACAGGTAACAGTAAAATGGAGTGAAATAATTAGGAGTGATGTGTTTTGAATTTTTACTACCTTTGTTTTAAAATTATTTTAATTATAAGTTTATATGATTTAATTTTAAATAATGGCTTTGTTTTACAACTGGCATTCATGATTCCCCAAAAAGGAACAACAGGTACTTGCATGCCGGTACTGGTCAGTTTTAGCTGGGGTGTCCCTAGTGCGTGGCACGAGGCCTGGCACAGAGGAGGACCAAACACATGTTTGCCTATTGAATGAATGCTTTCAGAATGACTTGTCTCACTCTCTGAAGGCCTAGGCCAATCACTAACCCTCCTCTGAGTCTCCATCTAAGGCAAGAGGCTATTAATGCCTACTTCATAGAGATGCTGGCAGAGTTAATTAAGGCTCACTAAGTGCTTTGAAATCCATGGATGAAAGGCCCAGTGGGAAGAGCTTTATTATTATTCCATGCATCATCTTAAGAAGTATATGGTGAAGGTACCCACCTGTACTTTTCATCTTCAAAGTGTTCTCCAGACATTAGCCAATTAAACGTCACAGTTCCCTGCCTGGTGAGTGGGTGTCCTCTAGAGAGGACACCTTGGCCACCGAGAGCGGGGATCAAAGCCAATATCCAGCTCCTCTAGCTGCTACCTTCCTTCCGTCTGGGCTGTGCTTCTGCCTTCCCAGCCCTTGGCCCTCTCTTCTGTGGTGGTGAGGCCTGCACAGGCCCATGACCTCAAAACCAGAGGAATTGCTTGACATTGGAATGGAGAACATCAAAATTCCCATATGTGTGACTTCAGCCATAACAGATAATTCCCTAATAACATGCATTATAAGAATAGCCACACTGCTACCTTACCACTAGTTGCTTCAAATAAATAACAACTCCTTTCCAAGATCCAAATAGAGAGAGAGGGAGAGAGAGAGAGAAACCATGAGTTAGACATTCCTACCCACCCAACTCTGGCAGAGCTCCCTACCAGGGTGGAGAAGGGATGTGAATGCATGCACTGCCACTCCACAGCCACCGTGAGCCCAGGAGGTCGAGCTGAGCATGCCCAATTCCTCTAGTCAACCTCACTGATCAGACCAGTGGGTGGGAGCGTAAAACTAGTGAATGAAGGCTCCTCTGACAGAGGCCCTTGGATATTCCTGCCATCAGGTTTCCTGCACAAGGCATGATTCCTACCTGACTCTCCTGTGGGTGAACAACTCTTCCATCCACACCAACCGCCTCATTCATTGATGGAAATTTTGTGCTGCTTGGGCTAATCTTTGAAAGTGCTTCAGAAATCACATTTTCTTGTTTCCAAAGAGAGGTGCGTGTGCGTGTGCGTGTGTGTGTGCGTGTGTGTATCCATTCTGTCCACTGCTATTCACCCGTTATCTGAAATTTTTATTAGGCCCCCTAACTACACTTAATTCTTTTCTTCTTTCAGGGCTCTGTCTTACAAAGAGGAGTTGCTGGAGGTACTGGTGCTGGAGGTGGAGGTCATTCATGGTCTGCCTTTGCCATCATATGGGAATGACTCACACAGGGTGAGCTCACTCACTATCTCCCCCAGGACCTGCACCCCCAGGCCTGCGGCACTGCTGGTAGTATTCAGATGAGTTACTAATGAATACTACTCAAACTGTTGAGATGTCTCATGAGGAGTTGAAACAAGAAATACAATACCTGCAAATGTCCAGGGTCTAGAGCAGAGATCGGTGAACTCTTTTGGTAAAAGATTGGACAATAAATCTTTTCAGCTGTGTAGGCCATGTGGCCTCTCTCCAACTACCCAATTCTGCCCTTGTAGCTGGAATGCAGCCATAGATACTATGTAAACAAATGAGCGAGGCTGGGTTTCAATAAAACTTTATTTACACAAATAGACAGCAGGCCAGATTTGGCCCATAGGCTGTAGTGTACTGTCCTCAGCTTGGGCACCGAGTGGATCTTTCTTGAATGCAATCAATGGGAAAATAAACCATGGTGACAAAGCCCAGCCCTGCCACTGACCAGCTGTGTTACTTTGAGTAAATGACTGACCATCTCTGGAAGAGTTCATTTCCCCCTTCTGTAAAATGATGGGATGAATCCCCACCAGACGTTGTAAACCAGTGTTCCAGGGTTGCGTCTGGCCTGCAGATGTGTATTATTTGGCCCATGTTGTATCCAAAACATTTTAAATTTGTTTCCAACAATTCAGATAGGGAGATTTCATATAAAAATCCAGATTTTTGGCTACTCTTAAAATATTGGAAGATTTGGCACCCCTGGGCCCCCGTTTTCTCATGGCAGCCCTTCCCCAGGGCTGGGAGCTAGTCTGGTTGCTCTGGTGGGGAGGGTGTGCACCCTGGGAACACAGTGGCCTGCTGCTGGCCTGCTACCACCACTGACGTTACTGCCTGGCACCCACGCATTTTACTTTGTGACCCCTGCAGGAGACTTCTGGTGGTTTTTAGCTTAATAATCTTGCATTTGCTCATTAGTCCAGACCATCATGTCATAATTGTGCCTCCCCCAGTGTCCTTGATCTCTGTTTAAACTCCACGTATGTAGGGGGAGATGGCACTACCCTGAGATAGCACAGCCCACCCCTTGGCACTGTAACTGGTTCAGGGCTGGGTACGTGAGTTCTATCAATGCGTCAGAGGGACCTTCGGGCTTGGGTGGGATGCTGGACAGAGGTGTACCCTTCCTCTGGGGCCAGGAGGGGCTGAATGTGAGGCTTTTGATTGCTTTTGAATTTTTTTTTTACTGTGAGGAAACTTACCCGTCACCAGTGATTCCTATCTTACTTAGTTTGGGCTGCTGTCACAAATTGCCATAGACTGAGTGACTTATAAACAACGGAAATTTATTTCTCACACTTCTGGAGGCTGGAAGTCTGAGCTCAGGGTGCTGGCATGGTCGGGTTCAGGCGACGTCCTCTTTTGTGCTGCTGACAGCTGCCTTCTTGATTTGTCCTCACATAACGGAAAGAGGGCTGGAGGGCTCTCTGGGGTCCCTTCTATAAGAGCACTAATTCCATTCCTGAGAGGTCCATTCTCATGACCTAATTACTTCCCAAAGGATGTAATACCAACACATCAGGGCTGGGATTTCAACATGTGAATTTAGGGAGGACACATTCAATCCATTGCGACTTCTTACAGGAATGGGTGGATACAGACCCGCCTCCCATGCCCCTGAGCCGGATGATTTGAAGATCATACTCTACACTGTCTCCCAGAGGTCTTCAGCGGGACTGAGCTCCAGCTGCCCTCAGCGGTCACTTGCTTGGTAACGCAGCCCGTAGTAAGTGTCCGCCCTTTTCTGTCTGCCTTCACTACTCTCCTGTGAGAGTTTTCTGGAAGCACCTGCCAAATAAACCATCTGCACTAGAATGCTGGTTTTGGGGTCTGCTTCTCAGGTCACCCCAACTAAGGCAGAAACACATTCAGAAGGACAGAGAAAGGGCGTCTGAGACTAAAGCAAGGCAGTCCTTATGCATTTTGAAGGTCTGGATCAAATCCTTCCTGAAGCCCACACTACTGTGGCACTTTTCATTATAAACCAGCTAAGTTCTCTTGGTGTTTCAGATTGGCTGGTTGTGTGTTTGGTCACTTATATCCAAAAACATTATTTCTGTTATACAGGGATTTATCTACCTATTTATCTAAATAGCGGATTTTTTTTTTTTTATTTTTTTTTTGCATTAAATTCTAAACTAATCAACTAATGCTTAAAAGCTTCAGGACCAACACCTTTTGCATATGAAATTTTCTTAGGTCACCTAACTAAAGTGACCTTGGCTGGTTCAGCTGAGATGTGTGTGTCTAGGGTTTTACAGGGACATCTTGGGGGTGGGCACCAGCAACCTTCACTCATGTACTCCTGTTATAAGATGTACATTTTAATTCATCATCTGATGAATAAATAAAGGACAGTCATTAATAGCTATCATGTAGTTTGCTAGTTTGGAGACACTGCTGTGGAAATTGCCTGTGCAGAAATCTCACAGTGGGTTGTGGGGTGTCCCATTTAGTGGGGTTACATGGGAGAAGCTGCCACCTGTTCACAGTGATATGGAGACTCCATGCGGTCCATGGTCCCTCTGCCTCTGATTTCCCTTGTTCTGGGTCTGCTTGGGCAGAGGAGAGTGATTCCAGCTCTAGTTATGAAGACCTGATTGAAGCCAGCCTTTAAAAGCTAATGATCGTACATAGAGTGAAGAGGTCCACCCACATTCACCCTAGTTTTCTGTGGCAAGAACTATAGCTAGAGCCTGTGGCATCATGTTCTTGACCTTCCCCTGGACCAGCTTCCTCTGGGGATCATGTTCACTGCTTTTTAGAGACCCCTCAGTTAGGGTCAAATCCAGGTTTTATGCGGTCAGAAGCTTACAGAATTCGGGTTTCCTCTTGAAGAGAAAGAATACACAATTTTATCAGAAATGCTTCCCAATTGCAACCCACTAGACCAACCTGGAACCCCTGCCACCTGCCAGCACACAGTGGGGCCTGAGTGAGTTTTATTGGAATTAGAAATTCCTCCTATTCTCACAAGAGGAAAAATGGGGGGTTCTGCTTGTACTTCCAAGCATCCTGGTCCCACTTGGAAAACATGTCCCACACAGATGAACTCCAGCCAAAGATAGTTCAGAAGGGGAGGCCAGCATCCTAGATCCCTCTCCCAGTTGCCTTGGTTACCTGGAGTCTTTGATCTCATCCTCCAGAGCAGGGCTCTGCACCATGAAGCTTTCAGTCGAAGCACCAAGGATGTGAGCTCAGGGATAAGAATGGTTGGGAAATGAAATGATGCGAGGCCAATTGCCTAGAAGACACACTTGCTGTGACATCCTGGGTGGCCCAGGTTTCTTCCTGACCGCCAAGTCCTTCTAAAGACCAGGACTGATATAAGGACTCTCCATCAGAGCATTTGTAGCAGTCAGAGTCAACCTCGAATATAACCCCCTGAGATCAGGCAGTTCTGGTTTCATTAACAAGTGAATCCCCAGAGTCCAGAGCAGTGCCCAGCCCACTGTGGGTGGTTGATAAATATTTGTTGAATAAATAAACGCATATCTTGAGCACTTACTATGTGATGGGAGCTGTATTAAGAACTTTGCGTGATGCATCTCATTGAATCCTCAAAACATCTCTCCCAAATAAGGTCTGTTATTGACCTCATACAGAAGGGACAGGAAATTGTAATACCTAGCTAAGGTAACATCACAGAACTGATAAGTGGCGGAGGAAGTCCCTCCGTCTTGAACTCTGTGCTCCTGTCCACATTGTTTCTTAACATATGAGACTTATGACTCTGAGGAAGGGAGATGATTTTGGATTGTAAATGATTACATCCTAAAGGGTATTGATATTATTTTTTTATGAAAGAAAATCTTATTTTAAGAAGGCACAATTTTACTGCTAATAAATTATAGTGTTTTCTCTCTTTTATGTCTTTTTTATTAAATTTATTGTGGTGACAGTGGTTAAAATTATATAGGTTTCAAGTGTACATTTCTATGATACACAGTTTGTATGTTACCTGTGTGCCCACCACCCAAAGTAAACCCATCTTCCATCACCGGATATTTGGTCCCCTGTACCCTTGGCTACCCCCCTCTACCCTCCCCTCTGGTAACCTGTGTCTATGAGTTTTTATTTTCTTTTGCAGTGGCCTTCCAATTTTCCCAGCACGATTTACTAAAGAGACTTTCTTTTCTCTGTTGTGTGCTTTTGGCTTCTTTGTCAAAAATCATTTGCTCATATATATGTGATTTTATTTCTGGGCTCTCTGTTCTGTTCCATTGGTCTGTGTGTCTTTTTTCTGCCAGTACCATGCTGTTTTGATTATCATCACTTTGTAGTATAACTTGAAGTCAGGCAGTGTGATACCTCCAGCTTAATTCCTGTTTCTCAGGATCGCTTTGACAGCCTAAATAGTATTGAATCTCAGTCCGAGACAGTGACTCCTCCTTGCAGCTCTCTTTTAATCCTTCTTATTCCGGGCAAGGGGAAAGCCTGAGGCTGGGGTGAGCATGGCCTTAACAGCTCTCTCACCTGCTAACTGCTCCCGTTGAACAGCAGAGAGAACAGAACTCAGCCTCAGAGTGCTCGGCAGAAACAGGACCCAGATGGAACCTCACTTAACATTGCTCTGTTCCCATTGCATTGATCTTTGAGGTGCTGCCTGTGTGCGGCAGTCCTGCTTGTTTTCTGCTTAAGGTACTGAGATAGTTTCCTTTTAAAATACATAGTTCAATAATTTTAATAGTGATAAAAATAAATGTATTAGTAGGAGTCTTGCATACTGTATATGACAAAAATTGTGAAGGTAGAGGCATGATGCCTCTTGAATCGGCCTGCATGGCCTCCTGAGGAGTCCATTGAAATGTGAGACTCGGAGGGAGATGGTGTGAGAGGCATTATCGCGTCACTGCCGGCCAGTGTTTGCTGTAGGTTCTTACCTGGTCGGAAGAGGGCCCTCCAGAGCGCAGGAGGGGTGGGTAGCTGGGCCAGGCACTGGGAGGGGCTGGAGGAGAGACATGGTCTATAGGAGAGGAGAGATGTGGGGATGGAGCCTGGGGTGTTAGGAGATACTCCAGAAGGTGCTAGGGGGAGGTGGTAAACCACTACCAGCACTTGCTGATGTATTCCTGCTTCATTAAGCGTGCAACCGGCTCAAACCCAGGGCAGACTTCTTAGCCTCTGTCAACTGCATGCCCCAACAGCCAAGCCTCTGTTGGACTTGACTTTGTCTACTCTGTGTTATGAGCATATTATATTGTCTCCCTCCCCAATTCCAATATGCAGGACCACCTCCACCTTCGTACTTTTGGAGAATTACTACCTAAGAATCATTAACAACAAATTCCAACTTTCCCTAAGCATAGAAACACTACAGGGGCTAGGGACTTCCCAATCGTTTAATTCAATTTCAATTAAAAACAACAACAACAACAAAACTTAAGACCTTTGTAACAACTGTACTTAAAACCAAAAGGTTTACTCCTGGGAGTTATCCACTAAATTGCAACAGTAGAAACCTCCAGTGTTTTAGCTTTATTGTCTTGGGGGGAGGAGGGGCGTATATTTAAACTTTGTGTCAATGTGTCATTAATTAGAAGGGATGAGTGGGGCTTTTTCTAAATTCGGTCTTGGCAAATTGCTCGCATAAAATTGTGCACTGTCGCAGCAAATGTCGGCAGGACTCACGCACAGCTGCTTGGCACAATGTTCTTGGCGTGGCCTAATTTTCAGTTGCACGGTAACAAGTCAACTTATAACATGTCATCCTCATACTATTGTATTATAGAGGTTTTTTTACACTTATTCTATGAGTGTTTCTTCTCTCACTTCTGAAATATCATGATAAACAATGTAAGCCAATACTGTAATAACTTTCAATGGTGCCAGATGGACACTTGAATAATTGGAGGAAACACTTTACAGGCTAATTGGAGGGAACACTTTGCTGCAGCCCCGATGAACGTTTATCCTCTGTGCTGTACACCTGAAACTAATATAGAATAGTGTTGAATGCAAACTGTGATCAAAAACTATAATAAAAAGAAAGAATATAAGCCAAGGTTAGAGAGTGTGTTTCAACTTGCTGTTGAAAATAAAGTTTCAAGCTACTTCCCTTTTGAGTCCTCAGATCAGTTTAATTAGAGTGTTCAGAAATGGCAGCCTGAGTTGGGTGAAAAGCAACACCCTGTCAGCCTCTTCCCTGTGTGAATCAGAGGTTTCATGTTACTGTGTGAGCAAAGCAAAAATACAGAAATAATTTACACTTCGGGTGCCGAGGATGGTTTAAGAGTGAATGGTCATCTAGATGTTAGAACAGGGATAGGCGAGCTCTTTTTCTATAAAGGCTGGGTAGTAAATCTTTTCAGTGTTGTAGACGTGCAGCCTCTATCGAGATTACTCAACTCTGCTTTGCAGCACAAAAGCAGTCCGAGAATATGTATAAGAAGGAGCGTGGCTTTGTTCTAAGAAAGCTTTATTTGCAGACCCTAAAAGTTGAATTTCATGTTTTCACATAGCATGAAATATTGTTCTTCTTCTGATTCTCTTCAATTGTTTACAAATGTAGAAACGATTCTTTAAGTCCTGAACTTATTTCAGACCTCTAACCCTCAGTTTAACATTGTTTACATCAATTGACACAGCGTCATGATGGCTGATGATGGCTGAGAAACTGAAGAGGGTGTAATCGGCAAGGGCCGGAGCCAGAGAGGGTCTCAAATCCTGGCAAGTTCAATTTCTTGACCTGGGCGGTAGTTACGTGGGTGTCTAACTTTATAGTTCTTCATTACACTGTACATTTCTGTCCTTTGCTTTTTGTGTATGTGCTTATATAAATATTTCACAATAAAAATGTTTGGAAGTAAAGGACATAAATAAAAATATATAAAACATTTTGGTTTTCACTGTGTTGTAGCAAATGTTATTAACTTGACTTTTTTTTTTAGAGTTTTAAATTTTTTTATTTATTTTTTACAGAGACAGAGAGAGCATCAGAGAAAAGCATAGATAGGGACAGACAGACAGGAAGGGAGAGAGATGAGAAGCATCAATCATTAGTTTTTTGTTGCAACACCTTAGTTGTTCATTGATTGCTTTCTCATATGTGCCTTGACCGTGGGCCTTCAGCAGACCGAGTAACCCCTTGCTTAAGCCATCGACCTTGGGTCCAAGCTGGTGAGCTTTGCTCAAACCAGATGAGCCTGTGCTCAAGCTGGCGACCTCGGGATCTCGAATCTGGGTCCTCCTCATCCCAGTCCGATGCTCTATCCACTGCGCCACCGCCTGGTCAGGCTTAACTTGACTTTTATAAAACACACTAATACCAGTTTTATTAAAATGGCACTTTTGTTTTTTGATACATTGAGGTTTCATAGAAGGTTTTATTAGAATAAAATAGTTACATTGCTAAAAATGTTTGACAGTTCCTCCGCACAGTAGAATTTTCTGCAATGGTGGACATGTTCTGAGTCTGTGCTATTCACTTGTGGCTTGTGTCTACTGTACTGGATAGCACAAGTTTAGATTTTTTTTTTTTTTACTTTCCTCTTCCACATTATAATTTGATATTTATGCCTATTTGTCTAGGTTCAAATCTCAGCTGCACCATTAGGTCCACTGTGTCCTTGGGCAACTTCCTTGATCTCCCTGTGCCTTAGTTGCTTTATTTGTTAAATGTAACTAGTGATAGCACCTACCTTATACTGTAGTTGAGAGGATGACACAAGAAAAGTTTCGGAGCCTACTACCGTGCCTATTTCATACCAAAGACTCAATGAACTTGCCATTATAATTCTTCATCCTCGGGGCACGCCCGTGAGGTTTATAGAGAGGAAATCAAGGCTCCCACAGCCAATAAATGGCAGAGCTGGACCCCAAATCCTGGTCTATCCAAGTTCTCATGGGTCATTTTGAGTCTCCAAAGAAACTGACATGGCGATATAAGTGTAGAAGATGATCAGTTGCCATTAAAACCCTTTGAGGGGTAGAATATTGTGCTCATGTAAAACAGGGTGCATTTGTGCTTATGTAAAAAGAAATCTCTCCTTAAATACTTGTTGGGGGAATGAAATGTAAAATAATGATATTTGGCTGTTGCCTGTGGCTTCAACCCTTGCAAACCATGCCTGTTAGCCAGGCATGCCTTCCTACTGGCTAAAAGTTAAAGTTACAAGTAAGGAAAAAACTAAAAGCTTGACTCCAGTTACAAGCAAGCCTTTAAAAATTGACTTTGACAAGATTGTTTTCCCTTGAACTTTTCCCATGGCTGGCTTTCCCAGATAGGAATTACACTTGTCCTGAAAGTCATCTCAGCGTCTCCACATTACATCTGTACGAACTGGCTGGTAATGGGTGGGGTTAAGATCGAGGGATAAAGGTCTTGGGGGTTTGAGATTGATGTTTATGGCTCTGTCTGTCCTCGGTGCTTTGATCTGTTATCCTGAATGGATGGTGCAGCCCGCATTGTTTGTGGGAGTGATCGCTTTTTTGTTTTATCAGATTCTTACATGCAGAATATAAGGGTGGAGAGATTACAGGGCGGGTGTGGAATTCGGATGGGCTGGGTTGCTTGTGTTGTGGGAATTTGTTAAGTTTCAGTTTTGCTGGTGGGGGCTGGATTCTGGGTGGGTGGGAGGGCAGGTGTGAACCGTCCTGGGAGCTAGAGACTCAACTTTGCAACTCCAGCACATCAACATTGCTCTCACGTAGCCCTGGCTCCCGGCCATGTGGTGCGCTTGGGCTGGGCATAGTTAGGCCTCTGTTGGGGGCCGAAGGACTAGGGGAGAGATGAAAAAGATGTCTCTTAACAAAGCACGAAAAGCCCTCCGCCCCCCAGCTGCTTCAACAATGAGCTGGAGGGGTCTCGATGGGCAACTGCTGGCTGATTCGGCCCTGAGCCGTGGGCCTTGGCATATGGCGTCACCCCAGCCATGGCGCTGACCCTCCCTGCCCTGGCCACCAGCGTCTGGCTGGCCTGCATCCGCACTGCGCAGAGGCCTGTCATGGCAACAGCTGGGGGCGGGGGTAGGGGTTGGGAGTGCAGATGCAGCGCCAGCCTGCCTGATGGGCTGAGATGGATAGGTGGCAGGCGGTGAGCCACCGAGCCCCTCCCTTCTCCCTGGGGTCCGCGGGGAAGCTGAGATCAAGGCTTGGGGAAAAGCAGAAGTTCCTCACTGGGGGAGCTGAGAGCTGGGTCACTGGAATATTGTGGGGCGGGGAGAAATTGTCAAAGCCGTGGGTGTCCCCAGACAGAGACTCCCCTGCCCACCCCACTCTGACTCCCTCATGGAGCTACTAATCTGGGAAACTGCCCACGGGAGACTGAGTTTTGTTGGCAATGCCTGGAAGGGAGGAATAATCAAAGTGACTCACCACCAATGCCTGGGCAGGTGACCCTTTGCCTCCTGACTCCTCCCCTGGTGAGAAGAAGGGGCACGGACTGCTTGTCAGGTGTCCTCTGTCCTCTGGCACCTGCAAGGTCATTGCTGGGAGGAGCTGAAATAGCACATATGACTCGCAAACATTGAATGTTCCCCTCCCAGGTGGGAAGTGAGGGGTGTGAGGACTCAGGACTGGATGGGGGTGTGGGGAGTGGTCAGCGTGGGGTTGATGGGTCCGGTGTCACCTAAGTAAACAGAACGACTCCCAGGACAGGACTGAGTCTACTGTGAAGCATCTGCCTTCTGGTCCCTGTCTGTGTACCTCCAGAATTGTGACAGTCAGAAGCATTTCTGTTCAGCACAGAACAGGGAGAAGGCTGGACGCCTTTCTTGTTCGTCTGCTGACTCGGGAATACCAAGAGCCATATTTTTGGCACCTAAATAAGAACTTCAAAAGACTGTACTACTTACTAATAAGCAGAGGAAGGACTATTCCTGTGGTTGCCCCCAAGTTCACACTCTGGTGCAAAGCCATGAATTGAACTGCCCTAGACTGAGGTTGGGCTTAACACTATTGGAGACACCAAGTATTTTTAGGGAAACTCACCTTTGCTTGGCTGTGGATCTGGGTCAAATAGCCGGTTCACTTTTTTTTTTTTTTTTTTTTTTTTACCATATTTGATAGTCACACTTATATGTTTGAAATCAGGACCTGCAAGTAGGTCAACTTCAGATAAGCTGATGACCTCAAAATTAAAATCGCCGAAAAATGAGGGCATCAAAAACAGCCTTGCAGTCAGTGAAGGAAGTCATGTTGATGCAGAAATTCAGCGGGAGTCCTAAGACATTGTTGGGATCTCTTCGATAAGGTCCCTTAAATGGGCATTATCAAATGGCTCTTTAAAACATGCACCCTTTTGTTTGATTAGCTTACTGTAGATAACCTTTATTAAGCCTGACCTGAATTACTGCCATGGCCGGCACTCCTTTGATGCTCCGGCTGTTTTATTTCCTGTTTATACTCTGATACACGTTGCACTAGGAGATAAAGCACTTCTGAAGGATACTAAGAACTAAAAGTCCCTTGGCTATTTGCTGGCACTGTTTTGATGTTTTCTTGCTCCCTAGAAATTAGCATATCCTTTTCAAAGCCAGCCTCTGATGAGAGTAATCCTTTGCCATAATGTATTTGCTAAAAGTCATCAATGATAGTATATTGTGTAAAGAAATGACACATAAAAGGCATGATGCTAGATTAATGATAATGAGGCAACTTGTGTAACAGTTGCTTTTGGCTTTTTTTAAAACATATTTTGACACCATAAATACACTGTGCTTTTATTAATGAGGATTTAATGCTTCTGAGATTTTTGAGGAAACTTGCACAGAACAATTTTGCAAGGAAAGCACTAGTAGGGGGTAAATTTAACATTTTTACTAAGTTATGTTCTAGTGAGACATTTTATTGCCTTCGAAATAAGAAATGACCGTAAGTTTTTTGTTTTCCTTTGTTTTCCGAGCTTGGAGTTAATGAATAAGTACTATATGGAGCCAATATGGGAAAAGAATTTTGCCTACATACCTAGCATTAAAAAAAAAAAAAGCTAAGTTATAAAAGAGAAAATGCAAGAAAATTAGGAAGGAAGGAGGAGAAAGAAAGACGAAGGAAAGGGAGAAAGATTTAAAAATTGGAAGGAAGGAAGGAGAAAAATGAAGAAATGAAAAAGGAAGGAAGAAAGAAAAGGAAGAAAGAAGAGAGAAGGAAAGAGTTGAGGAAAGGAGGAATCTAGGAAGAATAGGAGGTAAAGAGAGAAAGGAAACCAAGAAAGACAAAAGTGAAAGAAAGAATAAAGAAAGGAAGGGAGGGAGGGACAGAAAGGGATAGGGAAGAAAAAGTGAAGAAAAGAAAAGTAATAAAAAAAGGAAGAAAAGTTCAAAGGGAAAGAAAGAGAAAAGAAGGAAGAAGAGAGAGAGAAAGTCCTGGTCTGTGTGTGTTGGTAAATTCTTCGAGGGAAGGGCTTTGGCAATTCTTAACTCAAGTTCAAAGCACATTTAGGAAAAACATTTTTAATTATGCTCATGTGGATCAATCCATGGACTTATCCTTATTGTAAAGTTAGTTGTTCTTGGAGTTTAAGACTGGGGGAAGGCTGAAGCTACCATCTTCTGAGTCACCCTCTTTTCTAGGCAGAACTGTGTCCAAACTTGTGCCTGTATGACCATTGGTGGGTTTTGATTCTTTCTGTTAGTAGTCAATACTAAGAGATGCTTCATTGTTCTTTCAGTATTACTGAAAAGTATTAAAGAACAAAGCAGCATGGAGCTCGCTGGCCAAAGAAACGCTCCTCCAACCATTTTTCTCACTCTACACGTGACTGTCAATTAACATTAAGCAAAGATTTCAGATGCCCGCAGCAGGGACATTTTCTTAGAAATCTACATGCTTTTAAAAAAGGAAATGTTTCAAGCTTTTGGCTCTCTTTTGTCTGTTTCTCCATACATTCAACATGTGTTAGATTTTCAGTTGAGGGATCAAAAATCTTTTCTTAATTACGGACATATTGTCCTTGAACTGTGTGGTTTAGAATATTTTTCTCTCGGATGTTGTATTACAACTGGCTATTAGAAGAGCCAGAGGCAGAAGTGGGGGGTGGGTGGATGGCACTGGGCACCATCTCACCAGCCATGGAAAGTTTCTGGACACCCTTTTGTCTCATGTCCCCTGAATGACTCTATTGTCATTTTCTCAACCACCTACAGCAATAGAGGAGTTATAAATAGCTCATTCCTCCCCTTAGCCTGGTTCAAAACCTAGTGAAAATACCTACTGAGAGGGTGAGGGGCCATTGAATGGTCTTAGTCCTTCTCGAAAAAGAGATTCCATGGGGACACAGGACAATGCTGGAAGCGTGCTGGGCTTGGCAGCTGTGCTCCGCAGAGCTCTGTGTGAGACACACCCTGGAGGAGGTAGCTGCAGTAGATTCTTCCCTGAATATAATTAATATAATTGGTGTCTGACTCTGAGAGAGGGGTTCCTAGGAGAAATGGAGAAAGGGGTCCCAGCTGGGTGTTCTAATTTGAGGAAGCTGTTTGCCTTCTCCACCTGCCTGCTCCTCTCCTACATATACAACAAGCTCCAGGGGCTGTTGGAAGAATATCGATGAGATCAGGATCCAAAAGGAACAGAAGGATGCTTGGATATGAGTACCCAGTGCACTTACCTACCTTACAGGTCTATTGAGTGCATGTGCCAATAAATGAACAGGGATGCTTTGAAAATGAAAAACACTATCGTATAATGATTGGCCAGCTCCTTCATGTTTTACGTTCCTCGTCTGCAGAATGGGGATAAGGACACATGTGTCAGTGGCATGTTGGGAAGATAAATGTTAACTCTGACCTGTTTTGTGCTTTTATATTCAGGGGCAATGTTTACCATGCAGCGCGGCTGCAAATCAAGACGAGGCATGCAGTTCAGACTTCGCATTTATGACCCCCTCATTGCGTATGTTAAAGTAAAGATGATATTTTTTGCTTAAGAACTGACAAAGGAGAAAGAGGAGTGCCTTCCTGAAAATGTTTGCTTTAAAAAAAAAATTTCTCACATTGCCTGTGTCATTTTTGGACTCTGGGAGAAGAAAATCAGAGAGCGAGGGTCACTGGCCCAGAGTGCACCCAACTATTGATAAATCCCCAAGGAGAGTGTGTTACCTAGGATAAGATTTCTCCACAAGGGATGAAAGAGCCCACACTGCAGCATCTTCAATAATGGAGAAGCTTAATTTCATGTTTCTCCCGTGAAAAGTCTGGAGGATGACTGTCTATGTTGGATATAGTGTTCACTGGTTCCACAAATTCCTCCAAAGATTTTGACACCTAGGTCACTGCTCTGTTATTCGTCAGGGAGCTTGGAGTCCCGAAGACCCTTTCAGGAGATCTGGGAGATCAGAACTGTTTCTGTAGCCCTGAGACGTGAGCGGTCCTCTCACTCTCACTCTGAAGGGTGCGCATACAATGCAGAGTCCCAGGTAACACGATGCGAGCTGACTCTGCTCTGAAGGCTCATGGAATGTGTGCGTGCATTTTAAATATTTCCATTTTCATTACCAACACTATAAATATCAATAAATATAACCCACACAAGCAAAAGTTTTTTGGCAATCTTCAAGAATGTTTAAGAAAATAACGGGGGGGGGGGGTGTCGGGGTCCTGAAACCAAAACATTTGAGGACCACTGCCCCATGGTATGGTCCTTGCCCTCAAGGATCAAAATGTTGCTCTAGTTCTGGCTATCATGTCTGCATTCTAGTCAACAGGAAGGAGAAAAGGGGGAGGATAAGAGTCAACTCCCTTTCTTTGGGAATGTCCACAGCATTAACATGTACCACGTTCTATACCTCATTAAATAGGGCTTGGACAACTGTAAGAGAGGATGGTCAGTGTAGTCTCTAGGTCATATGCCCAGTTTAAAAAGGGGTTGGAGAGAGGATCCTCTTCCTCAGAATGTAGGTGAGGAAGGTATTAGCAGCCTCTGCCACAGGTGAAAATTACAAAATCAATATTCTTGCTCTTGAGATGAGGACCCACCATCGGCAGAGCACAGCTGACGTTCCTTCCACACCAAGAAGATGGCCCTGAGGACTCCTGTGTATCTCAGAGCCCTAACCCCCATGCATTTGGCTGCACATGTTTCTCTGATTTTCACATACCCCCCAAAACTTGGCTTGACCTGGGGGGTGGTCTTGAGAGCTGAGCGCAAGGGATTTTTGTGACTTATGACAGATCTCTGGGTCTCTCCAGCTAAGTAAGGGCTGAAAAGTAGTTGTTATTTTCCAAAAGGGGATTACAGCAGAGTTTAGTGAGAAAGAACAGGAGGTGGATGTCCTTCTGTGTGGTAAGAAACCTAGAAGAAAAACCAAAAACCAAACAGTGAGTTAACTAGCACCTGGGCTGGTTAACAAGTGTGAACAGTGTTAATGAGGCCAAGGGTGAGGGGTTGCCGTGGCCCAGATAGACAAAATGATTTGCTCAGACTAAAGCTTAAACTTTGATCTCCCGTCTTGCAAAATCAATAGCTGTTGTTTATCACAAGACAAGCTGGATAGAGTAGCATGAGCGTTTCCATTAAACCCATTCCCATATTGGAAAATCGCCTTCTAGCCTGTGCTCTATTGATGGTTGAGGATGATATTTATCTTGACTCATCCAGCTAAGTGGAAAGTCTGTTCCAGAAGTCACATGGGGCTACAGTCACACCATTTATGCATAAAACTCTCTTTCTCCTATCTGTACCATCCTAAACCTTTAGTCCTTTGGCCTGGAGAGATAATCCAGTGTGCCTATTCATTTTCTTCCTTCTTGCTAAGATTAGTTCTTGAGGTTCTCATGAAAAGTGCCCAAATGGATATAGTTCTTTGCATTATTTAGCACGCTTCCTGACATATGCTAGGCACTCAGAGTATTTGTGGATATGAATGGATGTTTCTCATTTTGCAATCCAACCATTTTCCTCTACTTTCTTCTTACCAGTGATGACTACTTCCCCTGAAGCTCCAGACCACTCTCTACTGGGAGACAGTTCTGACAGGAACGGTCTCAGAGGGTCCCGGGGCAGGGTATACTCGGCCACATGCTCAGATAAGACAGCTTTCTTTCTATCAACACATCTAGCGTCAACAGTCTCTCTGCAGTGATTTTGTGCCAGTTCTACGCAAGACTGGAGCCTTAGCATCAATAAAACTTGAGCGTGTGGGTTGTGTTGAGTTTGACCTTAGAGAAGCAAAACTATAAATGCTTTCAGAAAATCCAAGCTCAAAGTCAAACTTGCAGATCAGCAGGTACAGGCGGTGAGAAACAGAAAGGAAAGGAAGACAAAAGCAAGTGGTTTCCTTTCAGCTTTTGGAAGGAATGCTAATTATACAACCTCCCCCTCCTTCTCAACCACATCTAAACAATGCTGGCCATCTTGTCAGGTAGCAGACATTTCACCCTACAAACCAACCCCACCTGGAGTCTTCTAACCTGTTTCAAAAGTTTCCTTTCAGCCTGAACCATTCAATTCTGTCTTTATTCCCTGGCTTTTATCCAGGTAGCTATGGCAGTATTCTTGGGAGAAGAGAGGAGAATCAATGACTGTCCTGCCCGTGAGCCACACTCAGTAAGCCTGGCTTGAAAGGGAAGAGCCTATTTCTCTCACCACCCCTTGGCTGTCACCACCATTTACTCTCCAAAATAAAGCATGCTAGGACTTCGCAGCGTGGAGGGCGCCGTGCGTTCTCCTGGGCCTTGATTTCTTTAGGACACATACTCTCAGGTACGCTGAAAAATGAAGCCGCATCAATTTTCTTGATGGCTGAAACCTTAATAACCTGATGGGAAAATGAATCCTAGAGTTGCTGGCTGGACCAGAGTAAAGTAACTCAGTGTCTGTGTTGTCTTTAAAGCAAGTGACCCTCTTAGAAATAGTGTCATATAGTGATAAGGATAGGGGTTCTAAATTCAGAGGGCCAGGGTTCAGTTTCTAGCACTGTCATCTTCTAACCATGTGACTTTGAACAAGTAATTTATCTTCATGATGACTCAGTTTCCTTATCTGTGAAAGGGGATAATAACAGTTCTTACTTCACAGGTTCGCTGCAATGTGTGAAATACTTATCACAGAGCCTGGTCTGATAGGGGCTCTGTTTGCACGACTGCAGACCCAGAAGGGCAGGTGACTCAGATTTGGTTTGGAATGGGAGGGGGCATATGTAGACTTGGGGACCCCTCCTCCTCCTAATTCCATTACTGGATGTCTGCTTGGGAAGTCACAAACCTTCTGATCACCATTTTCTTTGAATATCTACCTTTGTAAGTTAAAAAATAAATAAAAAAAGCAACTAGATTTTTCTAAAGAGAAATCCTTACAAGCCCTTATAAAGCCCCCTTGTCATGTTGGTTCAAAGCTCTTGACCATCACCTGAGCTTTGTGAGACTGACTGAATCCCCCCATCCAGCTCCCCTCCCCCCTCCCCTCAGTTTATCCCACACTCAATGTCCTCTCTCCTCACACCCAAGTTCTACTTCCAAGGCCTCTATTAAGTCATACCATTATTCTGGGATGACAGCACTTCCTTCCATAGACTTCCTGAGTGCCCATTCCTCCAGGAAGTTTGCCTGGACTGATCCCTGCTTTCTTTTATCTACAGTTAGAACTCCCTTTTCTACCCTGTCTGCTTTATAGGTCTTGGTTCTGTGTTTGTATTTCACTCCCTAGAATTGTTGTCTGTGTGTCTCAGATGGAGAACCCCTGGAGGGTAGTGCCTTGGCTCTAATTTTCTAGGTTAACCTTTGATGATAGTGATAATTTGGCATGGCCTCAAGGGGCTCTTTGATTTTGATGAGTGAAAATGAAAAGCCTCAAGAGGGTCAGCAGGGGTTTCCACTGCCTGTGCTCACTTCCAGCCCCGGTTCCTCTGTTCTAAGCTCTGCCCCTTCTGCTCTTTCTACTTCACTCTCTCCTTTCTTCTAAATCACGCGCCATGAAGCCTGGCTCCCTGCATCCACCTGGCCCTCACTTGTTTATGTACACCCATTGCCTAGAGCAGTGGTTCTCAAACTTTTTGAAGTCGGGGTGCATTTAAAATCCTACAAATAATTGTAGGCCCACTATATACAAATTTCTGAGAAATATGTTGTAATAAGTCAAAAATTAAAGAAAAAAAATAAAGTCCAAGCATGCTTTTATGGTAATTAAATGAAATAAATATGACAAAATTGAATTTATTCTGACATTAAAAAAACATTTTTATGTTACATTTTTTTAAGTTATGCTTTTTAGAGTTCATAGAAAGGGTTAAAAAATAAAAAAAAAATGACAAAAAAGTTATCTTTTTATATATATAGATACATTCTTAGTAAGATTTAGTAAATTCTGCAGGTCCCAGCGTGAATGTGTTAAGTTTTTTCATTCTTGTGTTTATGAGACACATGAGCCTGATGTGTCCTAGCGATTTCTTCAGTGTTTGGGCATGTATCTGAAAGGCAAACTCTCATTTCCTCGTCAGTACATTGAAGAATTCTTCTCTTTTTACTCTTAATTTTGTTGAGGGTAGAAAATCCTAATTCACATAAATAGGATGTTGAAAATTGTAAAATGTTCAAAGCTTTTTTTAGAGATTGCCACATATTCTTCTTTTATAGAAATCAAAAGGCTTCAAGAGACAATTCCTTATGTTTAATCATCAATACAAAACCCCCACCATACATATTGTCTTAACTTTATACCAAACAAAAGATAGAAGAAATTGCCTCTAGTCTTTCCAGGGAACATGGAGGGTAGTGTAAACAATCCAGCACCACAGCTTAATAGCCTTTTGCAACCTAATCAGGCAAGTGAGGTGGGGGGTTGGGCAGACTTTCAGCTTACAGCCAATTCCCTACACTTCTATCCCCAAAAATTCTAAATCCAAAAACCCTGTTGGTTTTTTGGTCCCCAATAGGCACATATTTCTCTGGAATACCATAAGGTGCACCTGGAAATCTTCTAGGGTGCACCAGTGCGCCCTGATGCACACTGTGAGAACCATTGACCTAGAGCAAGCACCTGTCTCAGATCCAGGTTCATGACCCCAAATCACCAGGTTCACCAGCAGGGCTACATAAAGAACCACTCTATCCCTGCGTCTTGGGCTCTGAAGTTCAGCACTCTTGGTTATCTACCTGGGCCAAGGGGTTGATTGTCTCACAAGGAAAGGTGGGTTTAAAGGGGCACTAGCCAATAGGGAAGTTGACAGTTCCCCTGCCCCTTTGCTTAGGGCAGAGATGGTATGGCAGCCCCAATGCTTCTTACCACGCCTGCCCTTGCCTTGGTCTTCGAGTGGGAGTAGCATACTTCCTGCCCCTTGATTTTGGATTCGGCTACATCACTTACTTTGGCCAGTGAAATGTTAGTGGATGTGACACAAACGGAGACAGAAAACCATGCTTGTGTCGCTGGTCTTGCCCCTTTGTGCCTCTGCTCTTGACATGAGAAGGGTATCCTCTGGCTAGCTACTGACCCTCCGCAGGGGCCCCAGAATCGACACACATTGAGCAACCTGAGTCCAGCCCGCAGTGAGAATCTAAGCCCAGCTGAAGCACAACTTGAAGCAGAGCGCTCCTCGCCTGATCCACCCTAGATCAACCAAACCCCAGATGCCTCCGAGATGGGTGAACAGAATAAGTAATTCTTGGTTTAAGCCATTGAGTGTTGGGGTGGTTTATTATGTAGCATTATTGTGGCAATACTGAGGCAGATGGCAGAGAGGTTTCTTCCTGTATGTCAACTCTATTCGTCGAGATCAAGGAGAATGCTCCACTGGGTGGAGAACGATTGAGAGATTAACTCTGGCTCGGTGTAAAAGAATTCCGGGATCGAATAGTGATGTCTGTCATAGGAAGAATAATGGCACAGGTGCCATGTGGTTACTGTCTTGAGTCTAAAGCCTCCTGGATGGCTTACCGTGGGGCCTTCCTGTGTCAGGGCAAGTTTTGAGAATGTGACCTATTGAAAAGCATACAAGTCAGAGTTGATGACACTTACTATGGTGTTTTCATATTCATGTTTCTGCTGTCATCAGTGTGCAAGGCACATACAGCTTCTTCGAAAGAGGTCCCTCTTCTGCACAGATGCAGCCTCAGTTGGGATGCCAACCCAGAGAGCAGTGTGCAGGGGGAAAGAGGTGTCTCTTCCTCCAGGTAGCTGTACCCCATGTTATACAAGCCCCGGACTTAGTCCTGACTCACTCCCTTGGCTGAGCTCATTGGTCCAGGGCACAAGCTGTGCCACTGTACAGGGTGGGCTGACCAGCACGCATGGAGATGAGGGGAAAAAAAAAGAGGCAATAAGATGACAAGAAAGAGAAGACTGCCCTTCTCTGATGTCAGTCCTGCCCAGCTATTTTGCTTTGGAGTTTTGAATGAGTCATCTTAGCACAATTTGACCTTGTGTTTCAGGCCCAAAGTGTTTGTGTATTCTGGGTAGTTGGAAGAATGGTTTAATTGAAGTGGAGAAGCCTACTACTGGACAGACATGTTCCATTCCCAAAGAGGAAATTTTTAGTCCACTGAATCTCTAGCCTGGAAATGTTGGAAAGTGCTAAGCTGAGAACCCAACTCCCTAAAATCTTTTGCCCACTCCTGCTTGTCAGGTACCTTGGAAAAGCAAACACTGTAGTGTAAAAGGATCCTCCTCTGGAAGGTAACTGAAAACCCAAGCAAAGGCTGACCCTGGGAATTAGATTGCTTGAGTTTGAAGAGCCAAATAAAAAGGAGTCACATCTGGTTCCATTTTTATTGTGAAATTATCTCACAATGACCAAGTAGGTCCTTTCCTGAGTATATAAATACTGAAGACACACACACATGGTTGTTATCAAACAGTATTGTGCAAAATTAAATTGGCTACTTTATGGTGAAATGGAGAAGAATGGAAGGCATTTCAAACACATGAGTTTCTTTTCATTGGGTCTGGAAGCAATCACTCATGAAGACAGCTACTTTATCTCCTAGAGTGTGGACCAATCTAGAAGGGACATCAGGTTGGGTTAAAACCAGCTACACAGTCAAACCTGCAATGAACCCAAGGTTCACAGAGTCCTGACTGCCTGATTGTTTGGGGGAAGGTAGTCTGAGTTAATAACAGAAACCACCTCCACCCCATGTCCCAAGCTGGTTTTTTGGACAAGGTCTCTAATGTGCTGACCATATGTGAAATTGGGGCCAAAGGGAATGAATGGACTTCCTAGGGTTTTTCAATTATCTTTTCTTCTCAGCGTCTTGCTGCATTGCTACCTGGCTCCCCATCCCCAGATTGTTCCAGGGTATGTACAATCAATGAGAAGCAGAAATCAAGGAAAGACCCCTAAGCTCTAGCTGTGGCGAGCTTTGAAACTGCTCTTTTCTGAGCCAGAGGAGGGAATGTTAAAGGGGGGGGGGAGGGGCACATACTCCCAGGATTTCATTGAGACTATCAGTAGCCATCCCAAAAGAACATGAATCCCTCCCCAGATGACATTTCCCACAGGACCTGTGTGAGCAAAAGGCTGGTGGTGGGAGATGGAGAAAAGAGTGAGACAATGAACTGCGAAGCAGTAAAAGGTTACGAGGTTGGGAGAGAGAGGGGCCCATGAAATCGTCCCCCTACCACCCTGCCTTGGAATTCCCAGATGTTCTCGTTTTTACAGGCTGAGTCGAAGGGTAAGAAGCTTGCACTTAATTGAGATCCATGAATGGTGTGTAAGTTTGCCAGAAAAGGAAAAGCTTTGTGACTTATCCCAGGGATGAGAGCTGAGTCCTTGTCCAGAATGTCCTTCTCTTTAACTTTCCTGTTTCTAAACTTACTATCCTGGTGAGATCTTGTTATACCCCAAACTGCCCAACCCAATCCTCACCCAGTCAAGAGCCCGAGGCTCTTGCTCACGGGCACTGTACAGTGAAGACCACAGTTGAGGATGCCAGCAGTCTTTCAATATATGTGCAATCAGGGTTTGAATTCAGTTCCTGGAAAGGTGTTTCTGATATATATATATATATATATTCTTTGTTACACTCAAAGAAGGCTGCATTATCAAGGAAAAGAATAGGAGAGGAGGGCCTTTACTTCTGTCCACAGGGTTCAGGTGGCCAAAGAGGGTCCGCCCTTGAAAGAAAAGTGAAATAAATAGAAGCGTGTCATAGAAGCTCTGGGGAAATTATAATGTGGTCTGCTTGCTTGTAACTGGAAGGTGGGAACCATGGAAAAATTTGATTCATTATATTTTAGACTTCTCTGAAAAAGTCCTGTTGGGCCTTTGAAAGAAGAAACCCATTTTATGGGATGCAGTTTTCCATTTCCAATGGCAAGTGTAGGTGTGGTCATGGGACCAGCATGGGTTTCTTTAGGTAAAGTGATATGAACTTGAAACCTAATAGT
This sequence comes from Saccopteryx leptura, assembly GCF_036850995.1. NCBI lineage: Eukaryota > Metazoa > Chordata > Mammalia > Chiroptera > Emballonuridae > Saccopteryx > Saccopteryx leptura. The sequence continues at coordinate 165,989,008 of NC_089507.1, forward strand.
GCCACTCTCCTAGCAGTCTGGCTTGGCGTGGTTTGAAAGTCAATGGCTGAAGAACCCACAGAGAATTGTGCAATCAGCTAACACAAATCTGAGGTTTTTGGTCCCCAGTGGGCCATGGACAAGCGTCACTCAGCCTAGAAGCCCTAGACATCATGTATCACTCAACAAGTATCCCTTCTAAAGGGCTAAGAGCATAAGTCTCAGACTGGCCCTACTTGTGATAGTTAAGTGTACTCAACTTCTGCATCTTATTTTAGGGATAGTCCGGAGATTCCTTGCATTTGCTATTTCTCATCTGAAAAATAATGGAAATTACAATGTAGCTGATGCTGTGCTGAGTGTGACTTAAGACTAAAATGTTTGCTATTTGTCAAGAACTGGAAGCCACCTCGACCTTGAATGCACTATGCAGAGCTATAGTATAGGTTGGAGCCCAGAGCTAGAGGTTAGAACCCTGAGGTTCTAAACCTAAGAAAGGGAACCAGTAGAAAAGGATGGCAGAATAGAGGTAGGATCTTACCAGAGGGACTGTGCTGGGTGGGGAGGGAGGCATGGAATGTCTCATTGACTGCCCAGTATCTGACCCTGACATTCGCCAAACCAATGTCCTCCCTAGTTTTAGCAGTGGCTGCTGTCCTCGCCCTTCCTTGCCTAAAGATTATCTCCATGAGGTGAGTCTAGCATGGGGTCCCCTCCCTACCCCAGCCCCCCAAAAGCAGAAAGCTGGGCCTGTCTAGCTTCCAGATTGCCCTGAGAACTTGAAGCTACTCAAAGACTGAGAGGAAACGAGAGTTCGGAAAACTTCAGCAAGAAAATGACCAGGTATTTCTACCTCATGTCATCAGCCTCTTCTTTGCATGAATTAGTGAATATGAACTTGGTGGAACTGCAGGTGTCTAAGAAGAACTTTGATTTTCTAAACATTTACAATTCTCTTTTATGTACACCATCAGAAAATGGGCAAGGAAATCGAAAATGTAAATCTTTAAGCAAAGGTGTGTGCCAGACACCCTTCAGAGGATCAGATTATTATGAAAGGCACCCACAGAGGGTAAAAGAAAAAGAGAATTTCCAAACAGCATCGGCCTGTCACAGGAGAAGTGGAGGCCTCCGCTGAAGGGGCGGGGCTTGCCCTGAGAGCCAATGGGATGCCCAGTCTTGCTGGGGCAAAGATGAAGGACGTTCCTGAAGACAGGACCCAGGTTCCTTTTGCTCCAGGCCTCACATTACCTGCCAGGAAGTCCATTAGAGTGGTGGGGAGAATTGTATCTGGTTCCTCTGTCTCTTCAATCTTGAAACTGGCCTCCCGGAGCATCTGATATTTCCTTTGGAGACAGCACTGTAATGAATTGAATCTTTTCTGGAGTCTTTTAGAAGGAAAGACTCAGGGAAAACTAGGACATTGACCAAATTTGTCTTTATATCTCCTTCCTCTTCCCTGACTCCTGTCTTCTTCCCTTTTGCTAAAACACCTCAGACATGTACACACAGCAATCAAGCAGAAAATGTAAGGAGTAGCAAGGGGATAGAAAATGCCAGGAATAAATTTAATAAGGATTGTGCAGACATTAGGTGAGGGCATGCTTACCCTCTGCTGAAGAACCCAGAAGACGGCTAACGGGAGCTGTGTCCCTTGTTCTTGGGTATGCAGATACAATAGTAAGAGGTCCTTTCTCCCTACATTATTCTGAAAACTTAACCCAACCCTAAAAATCCCAACAGGAGGTTTGGGCACTTGATGAAATAATTTTAAAATTCATTAGAAAAATGGAAAAGTAAGAATAACCAAGAAACCCTTAAAAAGAAGGAAAACAAGGGGAAGACAGCCCTCCTGGAAAATGAAGTGTGTTCTAAAATTAGTGATTTAAATCATGTTGTACTAGGAAAAGACAGATTAATGGAAGAGATTAGAGATTCCAAAAATACACATTTGTAAATCTCAGAATTCAGTATATGATAAAGAGTATTTTCAAATGAGTGAGGGAAAAAAAAGAGATAATTTATTGGATGTTATTGAGACAACTGGCTAGCCAGTTGGGGAAAAAAAAGAAAAAGAAAAACTATCATCCCCCAAAATAAATTCCAGATGCTTTGAATGTAAAAAATAAAACATAAAAGTACTAGAAGAAAGCATGGATGAATATTTGTATAATCTTTGGATGGAAACTTGTAGGCATGGCACAAATGCTATAAACAATAAGAAAAAAGATTGGAACATATGACAACATAAAAATTAAAAGCTTCTGCATAACAAACACCATAAACAAAGTAAAAAATAAAACACAAATAGGAAAAATATTTCAAACGCATGTCAGAGGGTTAATATACCTAATAAAGAAAACTTCTTAATAATAAGAAGCCAAACAACCCAGAAACACTGTACATGTGTATTAGGCTTCCTGGGTGATAGTCTCAAACACGGGCTGTCAGTCTGAACAACATTTGGAACATATTTGCACTAAAAAATATTTGTTTATTTAAATTTTGAATTTAATTGCGCATTCTGTGTTTTTATCTGCTAAAGCTGGTAGCCCTCTTCCAGACACATGATCTCATTTTGGCCCTGCAGTAACTTGATGAGGGAGAGAAGAAGAGGTTAGTGAACCTCTAACAGCAGGTTCACTATACCTTTGCCAGGTATAGTGGGAGAGGACATGGGATAAGGTATGTATGGAACCTAGTGCAGGACCGCCATCTAAGGGCTATTCAGGACACATGTTGGTTTTCTTTCCCTTTCTTTTATGCGGTGCTCATTTTACAGATGAGAAAACTGAGGTTCAGAAAGGGGAAGGAATGGATCCAAGTTCACCCAGCCAATAAGCCACACTGGTCCTTGTGCTCCAGGCCAAACTACCTCACTTCCTACTCGCTCCTAACCCCTGTTTGCTGCCTTCCCTGGGTCCTCCCAGGTCCTCATATGGCTCTCTTAATTTTTGTTCTTGGGTCCTACTGAACCTGATGCCCTCTTCTCTATCCTAGATGTTCGACCTTTGTCCTCTACCCAGACTATCATTTGGGTGACTTAAGTTATGCTAGAATTTATGCAGTGGTTCTCCATCTTGGCTACCTGTTAGAATTTTTTTGGGAGCTCTTAAAAATCTGAATGCTCAGTTCACATCAGACCAATTAAATCAGAACTGTGGGGATAAAACTCAGACATCAGTACTTTTTTAAAGCTAATAAAGAAAACTTCTTAATAATAAGAAGGTGATTTCACTGGGCCGCCAGAATCACAGTGCTGGAGGACTCCTGGCTAACCCTAACATTGTAAGATGTTGGCCCACGAGTTCATCTAGTCCAGTTTTCTCTTTTATGGTCAGATGAGAAAACTGAGGCCCAGAGAGATTAAGTGACTTGGCTTGGGTGTGCCATCTGATCAGAGAGGCAAAACAGAGATCAGATCCCAGGACCTCTCATTCTTAGTATCAGCGTGTGTTCAGGCCCCTTTGGTTCTTCTCCAAACACAGACGATCTTGATTTTCTTGGGTACCTTCTGCCACAGAAGAAATCTAGACCTTGGGCTTCAGTAACAGAGGTATTGACTGCAGCCTTCAGCCCAGCCCCCAATAATTGTTCCATGAATTGAATCTTACCCCCATTTCCTCTGTAATCAGTCCTCTGCTTGATCCATGGTCACCATTTCAGACAGCACTTGCCATCTGTCTCTGCTCCTTCCTCTCTCAGACTCTGGCTGTTCCACTCAGTGGGCTGAAACTCCTATGACCAGACTCAGTATCCTCTTCAGAATAAAAGTCCTCCATCAAAATGTGTGTGCTCAGGGTGATACTAGGTGAGAAGAACTCGGCTGTTAAGCTAATTTGCCTTGGGTATTAATCATTGTTCATTGCTTAGCCTTGGAATAACAAAATATTTCTGCTTCATCTTCACTAGCTCAGAAAACTTGTTTGGGTTCTGTCTAGGGCCCTTGTGGTCAGAGACTCTCAATCTGTGGTCCTCGAACCACCAAGAGGTCATAGAATTCAAGCTTTTCTTTTCTTTTTTTTAACAATACAATATGTATTTGTTTTTACTAAACAATAAAATATACTGTCATCTTCGCAAACCTCTCGTGGAAATGTGGCACATCCTTCAGTTATAATGTAGGCAAAAAAAGACCCCGGAGTGGTATTAGTGGTCCCTGTTCCTTTGTTACCTACAAAGTGAGTAGATATTTTTATTATCGTGTTATATTTGCTGCAGATATCTTTCAGAGTGATTTATATTCATCACTACTCCAAAATTATTGTAAGTATTAAACCTGTCACTAGAGTTTTTAATATACTAGTAAGTACATGAGTGCTACATCTCAATTTAAAATAATTTTTTTTTTGTGTGTGTGTGTGTGGCAGAGACAGAGAGAGACAGAGAGAGGGACAGATAGGGGCAGACAGACAGAAAGGGAGAGAGATGAGAAGCATCAATTCTTTGTTGCAGCTCCTTAGTTGTTCATTGATTGCTTTCTCATATGTGCCTTGACCAGGGGGCTACAGCAGACTGAGTGACCCCTTGCTCGAGCCAGCGACCTTGGGTCCAAGATGGTAAGCCTTGCTCAAACCAGATAAGCCTGCGCTCAAGCTGGCGACCTCGGGATCTCGAACCTGGGTCCTCCGCATCCCAGTCCAACATTCTATCCACTATGCCACTGCCTGGTCAGGCTAAAAATATTTTGATAACTGCTTTTCAGTGTAATTGGTTTCCTTTGTAATCCTAGGTATTTTACTTTCTCTGTTTAAAAATATTTAAATCATTTATAAGCATCACTCTGAGAAGGACTCTAGGGCAGTGGTCCCCAACCTTTTTTGGGCCACGGACCGGTTTAGTGTCAGAAAATATTTTCACAGACCGGCCTTTAGGGTGGAACAGATAAATATATCATGTGACCGAGACAAGTGTCAAGAGTGAGTCTTAGACGGATGTAACAGAGGGAATCTGGTCATTTTTTAAAAATAAAACATTGTTCAGACTTAAATATAAATAAAATGGAAATAATGTAAGTTATTTATTCTTTCTCTGTGAACCGGTACCAAATGGCCCACGGACCAGTACTGGTCCACCGCCCGGGGTTTGGGGACCACTGCTCTAGGGCACAAGGGCAGTTCAGAATCCCTGTGTCAGCATCACTGGGGAATGTGTGCATGTAGTGATGGTCTTTTTCTGAGCTTCCTAAGTTGCAGCAACGTCGCTGCCCACCCAGTCCCAGTCTGCGTCATCGGCTGAGCTAGGTCAGGGCTGGTGGAAAGTTGGGCTCTTCTGAAAAGCTCCCCCTAGGAGATTTGTCATCTTTGGGGCAGCTCCACTTGTTTGAGAGTCCAACTTCTTTCCACAGCCTTCATGGGGAATTATGTATTCAAGTACAACTGGCAGGCATTAGTCAAAGCTGTTTTGGAGGTGAGGAACAGAAATCTATTCAGTCCAAGCTCTGAGCCAGGCTTTGGGGTACTGACTTGGAGTTCTTATGAAAACAAGGCACAGTAGGGTCGCCTGAGGAGAAGGGAGTTGCCCAAGCCCAGGGCACCTGCTTTCTGTATCCCCAGGAGCCTCCTGCTACCTGCTTTTTTCTGCACAGCTATCTCATTCTCTCTTTTCTTACTGCCTCCGTTTTCTTTAGAGATCTGCCCTCCCATTCTGGCTCCTTATTGAGCTAACCTGAGTCCAGATACTCCAAGGTCTTGCAGCCCCGCTTCTCAAGCTGACTGGCCGTGAGGTTTCTAGGGCACACACGTATCCGGTTCTCCTGGGATCTTGGCAAGATAGCACATTCCTACACCATGTGTTCAGGTAGGGCCATGTGACTAGTACTGGCCAATGGGCTGCGAGAGAAGGGAAGCAAGTGTCAATTTCCAGTCAAAGCATTTAAAAGCCAGTATGAGCCTTTGTGGTTTCTTTTTCTGCTTGGTGAACCCTAAAGCCTCATGTCAAGATGACAGCGAACCTCTGTCAACCTGGGGCCTGAGGGACTCTGTGGAACAGAGAATTCTCTGCCCCACCCCAGCCCTGAAAACCCACACTGGAATATAATGCCTGGAATGCACCATGAGCAAGAAATAAACTTTTCTTTAATGCACTAAGTTAGAGTTATTTATTACTGTAGCACGTCCTATCCTTTCCTGATTAATAGACGGTCTTCTATTTAATTACTGGAAGAAAAATCTGAGTGCCTGGCTTGGGTCAATTATCCACCTCTGGTCCAATATGATGTAGCTGGGATAGAGATGAGTCATGATTAAAATGTCACTTCAGAGAGGAGAGTTTGTAGGGGGACAGGTGACTGTTTAGAGAGGAGTCATCCACAGACCTTAGTGAGAAATGCGGTTATAGTTTAAGGAAGGGGAATATACTTCCTGTGGGTTAAAGTACCTGGGATGGTTCCAATGGGTGTGCCAATTACTATAAACCTATATTCAGGGTTTCTCAGCAGTGGCATTTTTGACACTTACAGTGAGTAATTCTTGTTGATGGAGTTTGTTCTGTGCTTTGTAGGTTGTTTGACAGTATCCCTGGCCTTCAACCAATAGATGTCAGTACCACACTTTTCCTCCCACCTCCACACTCCAAGGCATGAATAAAAAATGTCTCTATTGCCAACTTTCTCTGGGGATCAAAATTGCCACCAATTGAGACTACTACATGATAATTTCTGAGACAGTCCAACTGAAGACATTCTATCCCACAATTTCCATATATACTCCTACTCCTAAGACCACTTGCCCCTGTGTCTGCTTCTGAAACAAAAGTCATGTTCATAATGGATTTGTTGGCTTGGCAATGAACACCAACAATTCTTGGTCTTCACTATTTTTTTCTCCTTCGCTCTATTACTTAAAAAAGAGAGAGAGAGAGAGAGAGAGAGAAAAGAAGAACAACCTCGTTTAAGGAAATGAATGACCTTTGCTACCTTTGTTTTCCTAGCACCCACTCTGAGCTGCCTTCTTTCAGTAGGACCCGTGTCTGTTACCAATCCTCCACACCACCATTGGGAACACTGCAGGTGACTGCGGAAAGGTGAGAAGTTTAGTGGTTACGCTGGAAGTATATCAATGGCTCACCCTCATTCCATTGCTCTCTCTTTCTATATTCATTCTTCCTTTAGGTGAATAATAGCAACCAAATTTAGTTTCTTCATGTGCGCTCTTGCTATTGAACCTCATCAGAAGAATATGTTCCCCAGCCTTCCTCCATGTCTTTGTTGCTGCTTTCATTGAAGGGATCCTCTCTGCTCTATCTCAAGTGAGAGAAAAGGAGCCCTTTGCCATGAGTAAACGTAATATGCAACATATAAAACAATCACCTAGCAAACAACGTCCTCAGAGGGCCTCTGGTATATGACCAGTTCAAAGTTTTCACTTGCTGACCAGCAGTTAGCTTGGTCAAGTTCTGCATAGCAGACCCAGCGAACTACAAAGACAACTTTTGGGAAGAACTTCTTTCTTGGAGGAGATGTAAGGAGCCTGTTCTAAGAGGAACTGCCCAAATATGTCCTGTGATCCTGCACAGTGGAGCTGAAAAGTGCATTAAGGCAGGAAATAACAAGCTGTGTGTGTGCTCGCACGCACTCATCCATTCGGGCACAGCTTTGCTCATTTATTCTCTATATTAAAAGGCCGGCTGACCCTGTGATTTCCTTCCCCTCAAATTCAGAAGCGATGAATAGAATGCATTCTGACTTTAAATGCAATGGAGAGCTTTGAAAGGATGGCAAATTAGCAACATATGGGCTGAGGAACCCAGAGAGACCTGAAAGGGGAGGAAATGCCTACAAGAAGTTTCAGATGTTATTGTGATCCTAGAGCCAGCGTTTGGATGGACAGGCAGCTTTGCATGGTTACGGAAGGGGGTCAGGACCTCTGTGCCCACCCAGACCTGACTCGACTTTTTCTTCTCTTCTCTAGGCTTCACCAAACAGGAAAGAACATTCTCTGCTTGGAAAGGGTCTCCATTGAGTCTTTTGGACATAGTGACTGATGCTATGGATGTCAAGTCAAGGAGACCATTTTCTCAAGTATGTTTCTTCTTTTCTTCAATGTGTAACACCACTAGCCCTTGACTTTGTCCTCAAACCTTCCCCAAAAGGGAAGATATGCAAGCTAAACATCCATTCTGTCTGAGGGGGAATGGCACGTGCTCTCTATGTGTTGTGTTAGTCCGAGATCTATTAGTTGCAAGGGCCAGAACCCAACTTCAGCAAGCCTGGGCAGGAACATTGTTCCACATAACAAACCATAGGATGGTGGAGCTGGCCCCAGGGTCAACAGTCACTGTAGCCAAGGAGATGAGGCTCTTTGATTGGCCAGTTCTGGGTGACAGTTCCTTCCATTGGCCACCTGAAGCACATAGGAGGAAGTTGGAGCAGCAGTTCACTAAAGGAAGAGAGTCAAGATGCAATCTGGGTAAAAGAAAAACTCATTAAATCAGTTACCAGTTCCCCAGTGTATGACTTCCTAGGGCAGCCAAACGACCACAAACCAGGTGGTATAAAATGGCAGAAATTTATTCTTTCACAGTTCTGGAGGGCAGAATTTCAAAATCAAGGTGTTGGCAGGTCATACTTCCTCTGGAGGTTCTAGGGGAGATTCCTTGCCTTGCCTTATTCAGCTTTTGGTGACTACCCGCATTCCTTGGCTTGTGGCTGCTCACTTCAATCTCTATCTCTGTCTTGACCGGGCTTTTTTCTCTTGTCTGCCTGTGTCTACTCCTCTTCTTATAAGGGAAATATCATTGGATGTAGGGTCCACCTGGATAATCCAGGGTGGCCTCAGATAAAGATCCTTAACTTGATTACATCTACCAAGACCCTTTTTCCAAATCAGGTTACATTGACCGTTTCCAGGGGTGAGGACATAGACATATCTTTTTGGGGGCCACCATTCAACCATTACACCCAGTGTGAGCTGCCCTCACAAGTGTCAGAGAAGCATTTGGGCTGACTTTGCCACCAATACACTGTGAACTTTCCTACAGATGGTCCCGTCCTATTCTCAAACCTGTCAAGTCCCCAGACGGGTTTCTGTGGGGCCAGCACATGCGGGCAGGATGCAGACTGGGACCTGGCACGGATTTGTTTCATGCCAGCTTTCCATGGTGCCTCTTTATTTTTTATTTTCTCACTATCCTGGTTCCTTTTCCTCTCTGCAGGTATATAGCAAGGTGGCTCCGATTCTCTCCTGGCTGTCTCTACTAGCTGTGATTTTGGGTGAACAATTAAAATTCTCTGGGCCTCAATTCTCTCATCTGTAAAATGGGAATAATGATGCTCTCTACCTCATAGGGTGACTCTGAGACTCAAATAAGTAAGTGTAAAGTGTAAAAGCACTTACCACCGTCCCCCACACAAAGTAAGCATTCTATATTTTCTAGTTTCTTCTTTTATTCTGTAGTTTTTCTAGTTACTTCTTTGTTTTTCCCTTTAGGTTTCCTTTTCTGCATGTTCCTCTTGATTTAGTGCTGAGACTCACAAATTCTGGGGTGCGCCTGAACTACGTGGAAGAGGCTTAAAAATGCACATGTTTGGGTCCCACCCTGGGAAGTGTGATTTGGGGGTAGGTCCTGTGCCTCAAGTGGTTCAGATACAACCAGACTCTGAGACTCCTAGTAATGGGGGAGATTTTAGGTAAGGAGGTTCTGATACCATGATCTGTTGTTAGGTTACTGCACAGCTGTGGGCAAGTGACTTGACCTCAATTTTCCCATCTTTAAAATGGGTACCATAATACCTTCCAGCCAGGGTGTCAAATGAGAGCATGCTTACAGTATCTAAAATATCTTACAAAAGAAGGCTCATGATGGTAAGACCCAATATTTCTGATGCAGTAAGAGTTTTGGAAATGCACACATACATTACCTGACTTAACCTTTCCAAAAATTTTGTAAGTTGGAGACTGACTTCCACTATTCTGATGAGCGAACTGAGGCTGATAGGCTGACCAGGAGGCCCGGATGAGTTCATATCGATAAAGAACACTGTGAGTGGTCTCGGCCTTTATTCTAACTCTTGGCTTTTTTGCCCTGCGGCAGCCACCTTGTGTGAAGGTAGTTTTGTTCAGGAGCGACACAGCTCAGGTCTTCTGTTCCTCCTTTTCTCTCTCGGGAAATAGGACATGTCAAGATCAGCTTCTTGCTGGTACAAAGGACTTCCTGTCCCTGGCTTCTGATTTAGTTCAAGGACTACAATGTCTCAAAATACAGGACTCAAAATCATAAAGCAAACCTAGCTGACAGATTCTATCCAGGTGATCAGACGGCTTCACCTTCTTTCTGTGTCAGTGAGCCAGGGACAAAGGAAGCCGGCCAGGCCACCAGAAAACTAAGGCACAGAGTGAGAGGGACCCCAGAGCAGGCAGCCACAGGGCAAAGCAAGTTGAGAGAGAAAAACGGGTCAGCCCAGTTGGAGGGGAAAGGGCGCTGGGGGACAAAGCTGTTTTCTCATGAGACAAGAACCCAGTTCCCCAGCTCCTGCGGCAACCTCGGTTATGCTCTGAGTGTTTGCTCCTCCCATCTCCCCTGCACCTGACTGAGGGTGTTGCCCCGGTGGGCAGAGCCCTGCCCTGCTTGCTCCCACTCCTTGGCACACCTCTCTGGACTCCTGTGTCCCTCAGCCAGATGTCAGCTTTCCACATGGGGTGCGGCCCTGGTTGCCTGGCAGCCAGGTTCAACCTTGAATTCCTCCCTCCACCCAGCTCAGAGCCGCTACACAACCTGTGTGTGAGGGTCTGTGAGCATGATGTATCGATTTAGCTGTGAATAAAGTACCAAAAGCTTTTAAAAACAGCTTTTTGGAGATAGAATTTATATACCATTCAACTCACTCATTGAAAGTGTGTAATGCAATGATGTTTCGTTTATCACAGTTGTGTAACCATCGCCACAGTTAATTTAATAACATTTTCATCATCTCAAAAGGAAACCTTGTGCCCTTGAACTATCATTTTCCTGACCCCCAGCCACCCCCTGAGCCCCCGGCTCTGTCAACCACTAACCTACTCTCTGTTTCGACTTGTTTCTCTACTTGTTTCTCTATTTGGAACATTTCATATGAATGAATCATGTGTTATATGGTCTTTTGTGTCCGGCTTCTTTCGCTTAGCTACATGGATTCGAGGTGCACCCATGTCATCGCATGTATCAGAACTTCATTTCTTTTTATGGCTGAACAATATTCCATTGCGTGGCTAGACCACATTTGGTTACCTATTCATCAATTGATGGGCCTTTTGGTTGTTTCTACCTTTTGACTCTTATGCATAATGGTGCTAAGAACATTCAAGTACAAACTTTTGGGTGGATACATGTTTTCAATTCTCTTAGGTACAGGTAACCCCCACTTTTCAAGAGTCCGCATTACATCACTTCACTTTTATGAAAGACCAATTTTTTTTTTTTTTTGTATTTTTCTGAAGCTGGAAACGGGGAGAGACAGTCCGACAGACTCCCGCATGCGCCCGACCGGGATCCACCTGGCCCGCCCACCAGGGGCAACGCTCTGCCCACCAGGGGGCAATGCTCTGCCCCTCTGGGGCGTCGCTCTGCCGCGACCAGAGCCACTCTAGCGCTTGGGGCAGAGGCCAAGGAGCCATCCCCAGCGCCCGGGCCATCTTTGCTCCAATGGAGCCTTGGCTGCGGGAGGGGAAGAGAGAGACAGAGAGGAAGGAGGGGGGGGGGTGGAGAAGCAAATGGACGCTTCTCCTATGTGCCCTGGCTGGGAATCGAACCCAGGTCCCCCGCACGCCAGGCCGACGCTCTACCACTGAGCCAACCGGCCAGGGCAAGACCAATATTAATACCTGTTTTTTGCTAACTGAAAGGAATCCAAAGAGGATGTTCATGTTTACAAAAAAAGACAAAAAGTGAGAATAGTATTCAGTGTTTATTTTGCAGCGAGCTGTCACAGAGGCAGCGCACACCCCAAGCAGCGAGAGGGGCCCCTCGGAGCTCCTTCCCTGGGGAGAACACCCAGCAGCTCAGCGTCAAGCACCAGAGCCCCGTGTCCGTGAGCATCTGGGTTTTATCTTAAGTTAGTTGTACATTCATTAGCAAGATGTTTCCCAAGTTATCAGAGAAGCCTGAGAGAGCTCTTAAGGGTGTTAAGCTTAGTGTAAAACTGGACACAATGAAGCATTTCAATTGTAGCAAACAGAGTAAAGACATTGTGCATGCACTGGATTTTAGATCTGGGAGCACTTGAAAATTTTTCCACATAAATCAGTGATAATTGTTTTTTTTACTTCACACCATTTCGGCTTACAAAACATTTCTAGAACAGCTCCACTTCAAAATAAACTAACAAGCAAAATAGAAACAGACTTACAGACTGACAGCTGTCAGAGCTGAGGTGTTTGGAGGCTGGGTTTAAAAGGTGAGTGGATTAAGTAAAAAAAAGAAAAACAAAATCTTATAAACAGACAAAAGTATGGTGGTGAGCAGAGGGAAAGAGGGTGGAGGAGGTGGTAGAGGGTAAAGGGGGACAGATGGTGATGGAGGGAGACTTGACCTGGGGTGGGGGACACACAACACAATCTACAGATGTGTTATAGTATTGTACACCTGAAACCTATATAATTTTATTAACTGATGTCACTCCAATAAATTAACTATAAACAGGCTCTACTGCAGGTAGTGGGGGAACCAGTGTATAATGAGGAGTGGAATTGCTGGGTCCTATGGTCGCTCTGTGTTTAAAGCAGCTAACTCTCTGAATGTGTTAAAGACAGGAATATCAGAACATGTGCAGAGCACCGGAGGTCAAAACCCTCCACTTCACCTGCGCTGTCTGGACACATGTTTATTTTTAGTCCATAGACGGTTTATACCTGGTAAGGAGAAGGGCCAGAGACAGAAAACGACCCGGGAGTGCTTGTTCAGACTCCAAAGTAAAGCATGGTGTGCCTAGACCAGTTGTATTTTCTGATCATTTAGCTGAGTTGGAGGGACCCGATCTCTGTGGGAACAAGAAGCTCTTTAAAGAAGCATTGCAGGGGCCCAAGGCTGAGGTGCCCACCCGAGGCACTGGGATAGTGCAGGAACCGCCTTCCGTGGGGCAGGACTTCCCTCCGGGGACCCTGTCAGCACCGAGATAGCCCACTAAGTCCTGTGGAAAACAGTAGAATTAGCTCGCTTCTGAGGGCTACAGCTACAGTGTCTCTAAATTTTTACTTCATTTTTTTAAAGCATAAAATGGCAATGTAGACATCATTGCACATTTAGAAGTTGAAGAAAAGTAGAAAAATAATTCAGTTTTGTCTCACCAACCAAAGATGGCCCTTGTTAACAATTACAGTGTTTCCATTTGATTTTTTTTTTTTTTTTTTTTTTTTGTATTTTTCTGAAGCTGGAAACGGGGAGAGACAGTCAGACAGACTCCCGCATGTGCCCGACCAGGATCCACCCGGCATGCCCACCAGGGGCGACACTCTGCCCACCAGGGGGCGATGCTCTGCCCCTCTGGGGCGTCGCTCTGCCGCGACCAGAGCCACTCTAGCGCCTGGGGCAGAGGCCAAGGAGCCATCCCCAGCGCCCGGGCCATCTTTGCTCCAATGGAGCCTCGGCTGCGGAGGGGAAGAGAGAGACAGAGAGGAAGGAGGGGGTGGGGGTGGAGAAGCAAATGGGCGCTTCTCCTATGTGCCCTGGCGGGGAATCAAGCCCAGGTCCCCCGCATGCCAGGCCGAAGCTCTACCGCTGAGCCAACCGGCCAGGGCTCCATTTGATATTTTTTAATGCCTAGGTCTTTCTTCTTGTTTTTCCTCTGTCAAGAAATAAACTTTGCTACTCTCAGGGTGGCTCCAGATTATCCCTTAGGAAGAACTTGGAGGCAGGATCAGTTTTGAAGCTGCATTTGCAGAACAAGCACATGTGTTTGCTCCGCAGGATAATAAGGGCAAGAGGTTTGGGAAGAGCTGCTGGAGGTTGGGGGGGGGGGGGGGCGGTGTCAGTTTCACAGCAACCATGGAAGGGGGTCAGGAAGTCCCAGGCCCATATTTCCAGTAAACTGCAACCTCCAGGCCAAAAGCTGGAAGCTCAGCCCCCACCCCTCACCCCCTCTCCCCAGATCAGGGGGACTCCTAGCTCTGGCTCTGGAACTACACAGTAAGCAGCTCATTCCCTGCTCTAGCTTCTTTACAGCGTAGCTCAGCCGAGGCCTATTAGCTGGTGGCTACTTGGTGTGGCCTAATATTAGACACCAGAAACGAAAGGCCCTGGCTGAGTGGCTCTGTGGATAGAGTGTGTCCCTACACGTTGAGCATGCCGAGCAGTCCTGCCAGGCCCTCCAGGCAGAGCAGTGCCCCCGAGTCCTGAGGGAACCCTCAGCCCCCGCACCTCCGCCCAGGCTCTCACCTCCGCCCAGGCTCTCCCCACCTCTACATACCCCCCGGGGTATGGATTGATCCCAGGTCAGGGCCCGGGAAGCAACCAATGAGTACACAACTAAGTGGAACAATGAGTTAATGTTTCTCTCTCTTCCTCTCTCTCTTTCTCTCTCTCTCTATCTTTCTCTCTGTCTCTCCCTTTCTCCTCCTTCCCTTCTCTTTTCTCTCTTTCAAAGCAATAAAAAATTAAAAAAAATAATTAGAAGGTCCACAGGCAGAATTCAAGGACACCATTTTGGGGGGGTTAGTTTTTGTTTTGAATAGGGGTCTTTTCAAGTTCTCCCTAACCCAGAATCTCCAGCCGTACAGCCAAGGCTGAGCAGGCAGGACACAGATAAGTGTCCTCATTACGCATAATGCACAACAAGGTCCACCTGGTACTCAGCACGACCGGCAGCGTTGTCATGGAATTGTGTGGTTCAGGCCCAGGTGACAGCATTCTGCTTAATCAGCCCCAATTTGTGGCGATGTGACAGAAGCAATACTTACTGTTTTTTATCTCGTATTCATTCTCTCTGTTGGGATCCATGATCAGTACAAATGACGAGGGGGTTCCTGAGGTCCTGCGTCCCTGGAGACTGGGATGCTTGCCCTTTTCCTACCTCGTCTCTCATGTCACTCTTCCTCTTCCATGTCCGTCTGTCTCTCCATCCTATATATGTTGGAGCCCTCTTCCTGCGGCCTGCCCTACTCAGAGCGGAATAGTAGCTGCAGAGGCCTGGCAGAAGGACCAAAGGTCCAGGCAGCACAGAGATTCCTCTTGGGTCACTCTAGCAGGAAGTCAGGGAAGATGGGAAGATGGGCTTGGATCAGAGGCAGATTTAATGGTGGGCACACCGGGCGTGCGCCCTGGGCCCCAACTTCTGAAGGGCCCCACAAAAGCCCAACTATACACTTTTTTTCTGATGACACCAAGTTTGGTTTCATATGTGCAATTTTAACATTAATAGTACATAATATTTTTTATTTATTTAAAAGTATGGTTAACATGTATTTTTATTTTCCCTGTCTCATTTTTTTAGGGGGCCCAATATTTTCTTCTGTGCCCGGGGCCTTAATTGACTTTAATCCACCTCTGGCTTTGATCCTCAGCACCAGGGGCCGGGGAACACAGGAAAGGTCTAGGATGAGACTGGGTTGGGGCCAGCCCAACCACTTCATCCAAACTTGCCCACCCCTCTCTAAATAACCTTGAGAAGCCCCTTCCTTCCCTGGAGCCCACTTTCCGTGTGAGGGGGTGGGGCGTGGCTCCTCCTGACATCTTTTCAGGATGACATCCAATAGTCTGTGATAGAAATCATGACATGAGATAGGACCAAAACCCCACCAAAGTGTTTCTGAGCTTGTAGAAAGAAAGAGCCTTAGGTTAGCAGTCCAAAGTTGTAAGTCTTCCTGAAGCCAGGAGCTCATAATGACCTTAGACACATTTGTACTTCAGTTAATTTATCCACAAATGAAAATGAAAATACTTATCTATGTAATTCTTCTGCTGGAGGCAAAACCCCAGTGGAACGGCAGGGTTGTGGCGGGGGGGTGTGTGTGTATGTAGAGGTGGGGAGAGCCTGGGCGGAGGTGCGGGGGCTGAGGGTTCCCTCAGGACTCGGGGGGCACTGCTCTGCCTGGAGGGCCTGGCAGGACTGCCTCTCACAGGAGAGATGACCACAGGTACTGGAGTTTATAGGCAGCCCCGAGCCTCAGGTAGCGCAGGGGAAACGTGGCCGCCTCCAGACTCTAGGGCGGTAGCCTCAGTGGTCAGAGTGCTGAGCCCAGATTGGGGGTCTAGGGAGAATGACTGAGGTGAGGGGCAGACTGTGACCTATTACTGGCATTGTCTTCAGCCCCGTCCAGGCAAAGGGTGGTGAGTGACAAACTAGCACGGTTATTCTAGAGTTGTACCACCAGGAATAGTCTAGGAAATAAAAGATACCCATAGGCTCTTTTAGAAAAGTTGTTACACTTAGAAATGATGCAGGGAAGATCACAAGCTGGGGAGAGCAAGTGGCCCCTAGGGTCTCCTGGCCTACCAGGGAGGACGCCTGACCACCTGGCACCAGGACAAGGGAGGGGAGGGATTGGGACCCTGCGGTTCCCAGGACTCGGCTGGTGCACGCTCAGCTTCACAGACGGCCATTGTTCTTGACAGCCCTTTGTTGTCCTTTCCCAGGCGCCAGGCGGGTGGAAATGCTGGAGGCATGGGTTACCCAGAGATAAAGTCTTTTTATGAGCTTCCTGATTTAGCTGAGAGAGGAACTCGGCCAACTGGCACGAAGGGTGGACAGTCCCCTCTACCTGCTGCCTTCTGTGGGAGTACAGCTCTTCCCAGTTCAGACGGGAGGGTGTTGACACCCTGGGAGCCTTGTGCTGGGATGCCTGGGAACAGAGACCCAACCCAGTGGGACATGAGCTAGTGAGCGGAGAAAGCTTTAGTTCGTCTGTCTGTGGTCAGCCCCGACATCTCAGCAAGCACTCAGAAAAGTCAGCCTGGCCATCCTCTTGGTGGTATACAGGCAAGCAGATCATTTCTCAAGGTTCTCCTGGAAATTTCTCCTGACTCCTCCAGGGAAAAGGAAGGTGAAGAGGATGAAAAGAAACTCCAAGAAAACAGCCACATAGCTTGTCTAAACTCCAAATGCACAGCACAAGCTTGGAGCTGACTGCTAGGAGCATAATTAGTCAAGCTCAAGAGACTTTAAATGAGGCAGTTTGAAATGTCCATTCTGGGGGGGGGGGGGGAGATCTGCAACATTAAAGTGCTGCATATCTGAATATTATCCTAATGGAGCGAGCCTTCGAAGGATGCTACTCTGATGAACTCAGATATTAAGGGAACTAAGCTTACAGCCCAGTGACAGGGACCAGCAATAGACAAATGCACAAGCCCAGACCATCTTCTGGATGCTGTGTTTAATACATTCCTGGTGTGAATGCGTTAAAGGTGACTACCTTTGTCTTCTTTGGTTTCTCCAGAGGACTACAGAAGAAAATAGGCTAATTGTGTGAGCATTCTGATTAGTAAACTCTTGCTACAACCAAACATATATCTCACTATCATCTGATCATTCCAGGATCCTAGATAATCCTCACATCTTTTCACCTCCACCCCCAACACACTAATTCTCTGAGTCTTGCCAAGCTGGGAGGACACAACCTCTCCCTCTTCCCTCCCACCTCCCTTCTTCTCTCCTCTCTTCCTCCTTGTCACCTTCCTTTTGTCTCTTTACAGTTGTGCCACTTACTTAGGTATCCCTCACCAATGTGTCCTTTGTTGCCTGTTCCTGTATTTAATATTAACAAAATCTCTTGCATGTTGTCTTCTATGACTTGCATTTCTTCATCAAAATGTAGGTTTTCAAGATTCATCTGTGTTTATGCCCACAACTGTAGTTCAGTCCTTTTCTCTAATCAATAGCATTTCTTTACATTAAAATGCCACCATTTGTTTATCTCTTCTTCTGCTAATGGACATTTAAGCTGTTTTCCAGTTTTTACTATTGTGACTAACGCTCTAATAACCGTTCCTGTCCCTGTCTCCTGGTGCATGGGTGGGAGTGTCTGTAGAATGCAGACGGAGAAGCAAAATTGCCAGAATAGTGTGGCGAGCAAGTCCAACGTTATTAAATGGGACGATGTTCTTTTCTGTAGGAGATTTCATGTGAAGGAAGTTCTGTGTAGCTAGAGAAGGGGAGCACAGGTCTAGGTGGGCTCAAGAGTGTCTTTTGTAATCACTACAAAGGAAGTTATCAATTGTTAAAAAGTAATTCTGCAAATGTAATAAAGAAGAATCAGTATAACGTGATGCACTTTGCAGGATGCCTTTATTAAGAAGTTGTCCTTCTTCAGTCCTAGACAGGTCCTTCTTCAATCATAGACAGGTACACCCTAAGTGGAATAAGCTGGGATGCATTTGCTGGTAACATATCAAAAACAATGCGAAAGGAGACAGTCTGCAGTCTACAGAGAGGGGGACGCTGACTTGTCATTGGGACTGCCCGTAGCACTAACAAGACTGGGGTCTGTGGCCCAGTTTTCTGATTGAATAGCTTCCATGTTGGATGGGCAGTCTAACTCCCAAGTCGGTGTGAATTTCTTTGAGGGGCCATCAGTTCCTGAAAGCCTTATCTCTCCTAAGCTAACTGACAGCAATGCCACCTGGAAGCCACCAGGCTAAGGCCCAGCCCCCAGGGCCCCGGTGTCCCAGGGGGCCTTCTCTGGGCAGAGGCCCCCTCCCCGCCCTCCACCTCTCACCTGCAGTGCAGCCCAGCTCACCAATCCCATTGTTTTAACTCATAACAATAAAGGTAAAATCTGCCTCTTTGGTTTGTATTTCTCTTGTTTTTGCTCACCAGGACGGAAATGGGAATGCATAGATTCATGCATACACACGAAAGGAAATCCACACCATTGTTTACCGCAGACGGTTTCTATACACAATATAGACCAAAGTGAGTTTCATGGAGAGGGATTTTGGAGATCCACATCTACCCTGGGATACTCACGCGGGTGATTCCATGAGAGCCGTCCTTCACCCGTGTCAACGAAGTGTACATGTAGGAAAATGGCTTTATTCCATGCTTCCATTTCTGACTGATTTGCCTAATGCTTGGGAATTGGTGAAAGATTCCCACCAGCATTGTGGTATTAGATTTTCACAACCCAGTGAGTGAGGAAGAAAAGATTATTTTCAACGATGGGGGAGGAAGAAACTGAAGCCCAGAGAGGTGGGCATGTGCGCCCCGAGTCACACAACCGAGACGTGCCTTTGTTCCTCTCCAAAATCACATGGGCTGGACCAACCCTGTCACTGATGCAGACGTAGGCACCTTAGGAGGCCATTTGGTGATGGCAGAGTCCCTCCCTGTCCAGGGGGCTCCATCTGCTTTCAGTCGCTGGGGCGGAGCTGGCATCCACCAAGCACAATGGCCATCTGTGTCATGGAGGCTCTGGCCCCAGCAGTGTCCTCCAAGGCGCTCAGTCCTGCCCCTGGAGAAACTATTAGAATCACAGTGGCGACAATAGCACTGTAGCAGGAACAAATGACAGCTGCCCATCTGGCTCTGACTTCCAGGTCTCTGCTCTGTTGCTGAAGGTAAATATCCTGAGAAAAAGCCAGCGTCAGCCGGCAGCTGCCTTTGGGGAGAGGTGCACCTTCGAGATAAGGTGAGTTGCCCCAATCATTTTATGATACTAATTGTTGGGAAACAGGATATTCACCCTCAAAGACATCACCGTGACCTGTCCCAGCCTCCTTCTGCACTGATTAAAATGAAGTGTTTGCTTACGAAGTCCCCCCAGTACTGTCGCATTGTTAGTCACCCCCCAACCCAATCGGCAAGCCTAATTCCCAGCCCGTGTGGCTCGCCCCAGCAGGCCTCCGTGTGGCTCAGACGAATAATACACAATCTCCAAACACCCTGCAAAGAACTCGTCCCCGCTGCACAGGCTCCATTTCATTTTCTTTTGTTTTATTTTATTTTTTTATCCAACTAATAATTTTGGGTTTTTTTTTTCTACCCTCTTCCTCCAACACCTTCTGTTGTACACAAAGTAATTCTAAACTGTAAGCTACTCCTGACTTAACTACTTATTAAAAACACTAATATGCTTGGCTGCTTTGATGTCTGTCGAACAACAAAGGGAGAGAGTTACTCTGGACCACTGTAATCCTTGATTTGTCACTAAGTTATGACACCCAGCAGAGCCGTGTGACAGTGCAAATCAATCATCCGTGTGCTCGGCGGGGCCTTCCCTGCCTCCTGCCGAGCCTCTGCAGTTTAATTAGCTTTTTTCACACTACCCTAATGTACGTCTGCAGCTTCAGCAAGAAAAAAAGACGGAGGAGATTCACCGGAAAGTGGGGGCCTCAAAAAATAAGTTCCTATCATGGGAAGAGAGGTCTGTGAGAAGATACATCAGAGACCTTTGTAGTTTGGACTTCAGAGGCCTGATGCCTGAGCTACACAGGCCTGTGGTACTCTGTATTCTTAAATGTAAACTTTAAGAACAGCTCCATGAACCCCTTTATGGAGGAGATATCTGATGGTGTTTACAGCGCTTTTTCTTCTTCTGGGATCGTCTGTGTCTTCTGCATTTCTTCTGCAGGCCCTGTCCCCCACCTTCACTGACCGTGCAGAAGCCCACCAAGATGCAGGAGGCAAGACTTCAACTGTGACCTGGTTTTGCAAAACTTGGCGTGAATTCTTCCAGGAGAATGTTGTCTCTGAGTGCAAAGCTTGTTGCTCTGTTCATTCTGCAGTGATAAATAATGCCAGGCAAAGAATAAAGCCAAGAATGAGGCCAGAAAAGGTTGGGAGTAATTGACAGGGACGGCAGGGGTGAGAGTAATTCAGGCTGTGGTGTCAGACACAGAGCGATACTTTTGTCCTGGCCCAAGAGGGAGGTAGACAGATGAGGTCAAGCTATGTCTGCCCGTGCTGGGGGGGGGGGGGGGGGTGCAGGAGGCTGTCTGGTTCCTCTGGAAAACCTACCAGTGGAGGGGGCAGGAGACAGCCAGCCGACTTTTCCTGGCTGGATTTAAGATGGGCTGGAGGTTGGATAGTCTTTACCCAGAATTCTCTTTCCTTGTCCTGTTGGGGGAATGGGGCAGGTTACGGAGTGAGGGTCAGAGGGGTCATTCTGTGACCACCTAGTATCTTCTATTCAACTAATGGCTTGTGTTACCTATGGGGAGGGCGACCATATATCTAAAGAGGCCAGACCCCCTCTAAAGGGCTCTCCTGAGCGCTTCTTCCTCCCATGTTGGGCGGGCTTTAGCAATAGCCCGGCCCCTTTCCTCTGTTCCTGTTCCTAATACCTTCACACACTTGGCCTTGTCCAGCAGCGTGGGCCAGGCCCCGAGGGCCCTGTGAGGTGCTGGTCCAGCCTGCCAGATCTTCTGCCCCACACCAGAAGGCCACAGGTCAGCTCTGCAGAGAAGGGAGGCTTAGCAAGCTCGGAAAGGACACGGAAGAGTCTTAGATACAGACAGCCAAGGAAACGAGGTCAACCTAAAAGGGCTGTACACTGTAGGATTCCAACTATGTGACATTCTGGAAAAGGGACAACTAAAGGGACAGTCAAGAGACCAGGGGTTGTCAGGACTCGGGAGAAAGGAGGGGCAACTACGTCAAGAACAGGCGATTTCGATGGCAGTGGAAGTCTGCTGTCTGAGAATGCAATGATACTGTAATAATGGTGGAGTCATGTCTTTTTACATTTGTCCAAGCCCACAGTATCCACCACGGAAAATAAACCCTGATGCAAACTGTGGACACTAGCTAATAATAGTGCATTGATATTGTCTAATCAATTGCAACAAATGTGACCCCCTAGAGCCCGATGTTAATAGTAGGGGGAACTGGGGGGAGCGTTTAATGCGGGAATTCTTTGTAGTTTCCATTTACTTTTCTTAAACCTAAAACTGCTCTAAAGAATAAAGTCTAGTAATTAAAATCTTTAAAGCAAGACATAGAAACAAAAGCCACAGAAGCCGGAGGCGAGGTGAGCAGGGAGGGGCGTCCTCTTCCCTGCAGCTTTTATTTTGTAGCTCATTGCCAGAGGGCATTCATTCGCCTCTATAGTTACCTGCCCAGCTCCCCCCAGCGACATGCTTCCTCCTGACCTTGCTTTCAGCGTGTAGCACCAGTCACCTCCCTGATAATGACACTCAAAATGTGAGTCTGATCCTCACTTCTATTAAATAAGTGCCTCGCTTTAGCTAACAGATGGATGTCACATTTTGATAAGTTAAATCGCCTTCTAAAATAGAGGAAGAGACTGTTCTCCAGTGAACTCTTTGAGGGAGGGAAGAGGCACACTTCAGAGCAGTAAGGGTTTTTGTTTTTGTTTTGTTTTGTTTTTGAGACCATGCGGTTGGTCACCCTCAGAGAGGTTAAGCCACCTGACCAAGGGCACACAGCCAAGCCTGGACAGAACTGAGCTCAACTTCAGGATTCCTGACTCCCCTCCTGTCCAGTGTCCGTGTTGGGCAGATAAAATGTATTATGCTCACTTTGTTAAAGATAACAGGAGGAGGCCGTCGCCCAGGTGATATTAATGTGTGTTGGGGTGGGCTAAAGGCAGGCAGAATCCTTTAGCCTGGGTCTTGGTTTTGGGATTAAGCCTTTCCTACCCTTTTTTGATGTAGGGAGGTACAATCCTATCATGCCTCAGAGGGTGACTTTGTATTAGAGACTTCCCTGTTTTGTATATTGGATTAAGGGTTTGGATTTCTACACTATAAAATGGGGACGGAATGAGAGTTTGCGCTCTTGGTTCCTGAGGTTAGCATGAGAGAGCGGAGAGAGTAGAGCCAGCAGCTAAAGGAGGCCACATGGAGGAGGCCAGGAGAAGCAGCCAAGATGGCGGAGTGCTGAGTGAGATGCCAGTTTGTACAGTTTGTATCTGGGATAAGGAAGGAGATGGGGAACTGAGGAGAATAAGGCCGGTGAGCTAGAAACCTTTGATTCTAGGAAACTCGGATAAATCAGTAGCTTTGTGAGCACTAAATGTGACTGGGTTTTGGAGCCCAATGTGTATTTTTACTTGCCCGCCGGGTGCAAGCTAGATTAAAGACTATGGCCCACCAGTTTTTGGCTCCATGGTTTCTTTACCGACTGTCCGAATCCAATGCGAACCTGCATAGGCCAGAAGGCTGCTGTGATAGTGGCTCTGGCCCTGGCTGCTGGCTCTACAGTCCGGTACTGGGCCAGGCTGCTAAAGGGTCATCCAGGTGGAAAGGTGACATGCTGGGCTTTGAGGAGGCCCCAGCTGCAGTCCTGTCTCTGTGTCACTTGATCAGTCTCATAACCTCTCGGTGCCTCGGTTTACCTGTCTGTAAACCTCTCCCCTGCACAAGCCTCCAATATGGCAACACTCGTCAAGTTAAGACTTGCCAGCAGTTGTGAGAATTGAAGCATTCAGTAAAATAGAAAGTGTCCTGTGATAAATGCTACCTTTGATTACACACACACACACACACACACACACCGGCAGTGCAGTTTTATTCCAGAAGGGGTGTTTATCCTTCCTGGAAAGGGCTTGGGGGTTGTTATACTCTTCCAGTATAACAGGGCTCCTCAGCCTCCCCATGCACCTGGCCTGGGAGCTCAGTGAGATGCCCAACCTGACTCTGCAGGCCCAGGGTGTGGCCCTACGAGCTACATTTCTAACCAGGGTGCAAGTGGAGCCCATACTCTGAGTGCAGGGCCTGCAGGGTGAGAAGCGCTTCCGGTGATTTTTTACAAGGAGGGAGGGATGCTCTGGGGCTGGGACAGGCCTGGCGGCTCTAGGGGTAAGGGGACCGAGGGGCAGGTCCCACCTCTGTCTACGGGAGGGGCAGGGGCAGAAGATACAGGGCCTCAGCCTCCCTAGGGTCTTGGGATTGGATGCCAGGGCATTCAGCGGGGCAGGTGGGGACTTGCAGGGGTTCTCTGGGCCCCTGGCTGCTTTCTGCTCCTGCCCATCTTTAGACAAGAAGCTGTCAGTCTTTCCCTCCTGCCCTCCCCCAAGGGCTTCCCACTGCTGGCACTTAGAAGCTCAGCCTCACCAGACACTTCAAAGGATCCTACCCAGGGGCAGGGGTGTCCAGGGATGCCCTCGTTGCACGGGGGGTCATCTTCAAAGATGGAATATAACTGCGGCCAGTCCTCCTTCAGAAAAGTCTTATCACTTGCAGGGGTCTCAAACTCAACTCAGCATGTGGGCCGCAGAGCAAGATCACAGCCGTTCGGCGGGCCGCACTAGGTCTACAAAAGACAACTGTTACGCAACACTTTTCTTGAACTTCGTGGATTAGTCTGCGGGCCGCGAGTTTGAGACCCCTGACTTAGAGGGTGATCCCCCTTGGGGAAGACTTTCTCATTGCGGAGGGGAGAGACATCCCCTTTAAAGGAAAGGCCTTGTTTGTGTCCCTCATGAATCCTCCCCTCATCCCACTTGGGCCAGCCGCCCCCCTGAGGCCGGTCGTGTGTGTGTGTGTGTGTGTGTGTGTGTGTGTGTGTGTGTAGAATTCACTGAAGACTAGTTTTGTAGGAATGTCTTGTTGCCATCTTAGTTTCCAGTCCCCAGGGCTGGGCATGTGGTGAGGATACTTGTAAGACAGTGGGTGCCAGGCTCCAACCTCCATCCCTATGCGACGGAGCAAGCTCACACTGTGCAGGCTGACTCTTTCCACTAAGTGTCAGAGTCCTCTCTAGTCCAATGACAACAAAATGCCCCTCCCCCAGTTCCAAACGGATGGGGAGGTAGTATTTGTCTTGGTTGAGAAGTACTGTTGTCCCTGAACGGCTGCCTGGTGGTGGAGACCCCCCTGGGTCAAACCTACTGGCTGGGGCTTGCACATTTGAGAAATTCGCCTGGTCTCCCTTCTGTGACTGTTGGGTGTGGTGGGCCATCCCTGAGGACAGCAGAGCCTGGGTCACTGTACTTCCTCTTGATGCTTCCATCTCTGCCCCCAACACACACACACACACACACACACACACACACACACACACACACACACCAGAGGACACCCCAAAGCCCAGGTTTTCACACAGGCTCCTCAGAAGGAATGCCCACTGTCCTCCAGGGGAGTGCTGCCCGCCTAGAGCATCCTGAGAAGAAGGGAGGAGGTGTTAGTGCTCCAGGCATCCCCCTTGGGAATAGAGGAGGGGAGTGAGGGCTGGAACGGACAATGCCTGTGCTACTTGTCCCCAGCACAGACAGGAGCAGAAACCTACAGAAAGAGCTGCTTACCTAGTGGGTGACATAGCTAGCTATTCTGGATGCCAAAAATAGTTTTTTAATCTTCCATGTAGTACTATGTGACAGGATCTCCCTCTTTCTTAGGGCTGGATAATATGCCACTGTATGTGTATACCATGACACATTTTGTTTATCCATTCATTTGTCCAAGGACATGGGTTGCTTTCACCTGTTGGCTATTGTGAATATGAGAATGCAAATACCTCTTTCAGATCATGCCTTGAACTCACTGGATATATACCCAGAAGACAGATTGCTGGACCATATGGTAATTCTATTTTTAATTTTTTGAGGAATTACCATACTGTTTTTCATAGCAACTGTACCATTTTCCATGGCCACCAGTAGGACACAAGAATTCAAGTTTCTCCACTTCCTCACCAACATGTATTTTCTGGAGTTTTCTTTTTTTGTTTGTCTGTTTGTTTACAGTAACCATCTTAATGGGTGTGAGGTAATAGCTCACAGTGGTTTTGATTTGCATTTCTCTAATGATTAGTGATGTTGAGTGTCTTTTCATATGTTAGTCGGACATATCTTTGGAGAACTATCTATTTCAAGGCCTTTGCCCATTTTTAAATTGAGTTATTTGTTTTTTTGTTGTTGAGTTGTAGGAGTCTTTGCTATTATAAATATTAACCCCTGATCAGACATGTGATTTGCAAATACATACTTCCATGCCTAAATTTCCTTTTCACTCTGTGGATGGTTTCCTTTGATGCACAAGAACTTTTGAGTTTGATGTAGTCTCATGCGTATACTTTTGTTTTGTTGCCTGGGCTTTTGGTGTCATATCCAAAAAATCATTACTATATCCAAAGTCCTAAAGCTTTTCCTCTGTGGTCTTTCCTAGATGGTTTCTAGTTTGAGGTCTTATATTTAGGTCTTTAATCTGAGTTCATTTTTTTTTTTCATTTTTCTGAAGCTGGAAATGAGGAGGCAGTCAGACAGAATCCCGCATGCGCCCGACCAGGATCCACCCGGCATGCCCCCCAGGGGGCGATGTTCTGCCCCTCTGGGGCGTTGCTCTGTTGCATCCAGAGCCACTCTAGCGCCTGGGGCAGAGGCCAAGGAGCCATCCCCAGCACCCGGGCCATCTTTGCTCCAATGAAGCCTCGGGAGGGGAAGAGAGAGACAGAGAGAAAGGAGAGGAGGAAGGGTGGAGAAGCAGATGGGCGCTTCTCCTTTGTGCCCTGGCCGGGAATCGAACCCAGGACTCCTGCCAGGCCGACGCTCTACCGCTGAGCCAACCGGCCAGGGCCTGAGTTCATTTTTATGTAGTGTAAGGTAAGGGCCCAACTTCATGGAATTGATTTTTGTATGTAGTATAAAGAAAGATTAAAATGAATTCTGTATGTATGTCCAGTTGAGCCAGCACTAATTATCAAGAAAATTATTCTTTCTGCATTGTTCTATAATGCCATCTTTATAATAAATCAAATTTTCATATATGTAGATATCTGTTTCTTTTTCTTTTCTTTTTTGTTTGTTTGTTTGTTTGTTTTTATCTTTTTTGAAGCTGGAAACGGGAGAGACAGTCAGACAGACTCCCGCATGCGCCCGACCGGGATCCACCCCGCACGCCCACCAGGGGCGATGCTCTGCCCCTCCGGGGCGTCGCTCTGCCGCGACCAGAGCCATTCTAGCGCCTGGAGCAGAGGCCAAGGAGCCATCCCCAGCGCCCGGCCCATCTTTGCTCCAATGGAGCCTTGGCTGCGGGAGGGGAAGAGAGAGACAGAGAGGAAGGAGGGGGGGGGAGTGGAGAAGCAAATGGGCACTTCTCCTATGTGCCCTGGCCGGGAATCGAACCCGGGTCCCCCAGACGCCAGGCCGACGCTCTACCGCTGAGCCAACCGGCCAGGGCTGTAGATATCTGTTTCTATTTCTTGATTTTCTATTTCATTTTGGTCTACATATCTCCCCACTACCACAATATCTTCATTATAGCAATTAATATCTTCCTATCAAGTAGAGCAAGTATTTTCACTTTGTCATTTTAATCCAAGATTTTTCTTAACTATTCATGGTTATTTGCATGTCAATATAAATGTTAGAATCCCAAAAAGAAAGATCTGTTGAGGTTGTTTGCAATTGCTTTGAATCTAGTGGTCAGTCTTGGAAGAGGTGACATTTTTATAATATTGGCCTTTTCAATATATAAACACAGTATATTATCCATGTATTATTAAGTCCTCTTTAATTTCCCTCAATAATCTCATAACTTTCTAATAGGAACCTTGAATACCTTCACTAGTTTTAGTCCTACCTAAATATGGAATGATAGCATGTTACTGTAAATGAAGTTTTATAATGATTTATTTTCTAATTGTCTATATTAAATATAGAAATACAATTGATTTTGTATATTGAATGTATATATTAAAATGATTTCCTAAATTCATTTTTTAATTTTTTATTTATTCATTTTTAGAGAGAAAGGAGAGAGAGAGAAGGAGGGTGGAGCAGGAAGCATCAATTCCCACATGTGCCTGGACCAGGCAAGCGTGGGGCTTCAACTAGGCAACACCAGCATTCCCAGGTCAACGCTTTATCCACTGCACCACCACAGGTCAGGCCAAAATTCTTTTATTATTTATTTCAGTTTATCAATAATTTAAAAAAAAATTATTTTTCTTACCTTATTGCACTGGCTAGGTCTTCCAGAATAATGTGCAATAAAAGTATTGTATTGAGAACCCACTTCTCTTTTTTTGTTCTCCAGAGGTGATTTTAACATTTCACCATTAAATATAATATTTGCAATAAAGTGTAGGGTTTTTTTGGTTTGGTTTGGTTTTGATTTTTGTAACTATGTCTAACAAGGTTTAAAAAGTTTTCTTCTATTTTTAGTTTATAAAGACTTTCGTTTTTTAAACCATAAATGGTTGTAAAATTTTATCAAATACATTTTCTGCATCTACTGGGAAATAAATTTTTTTCTAATTTATTCTGCTAGTATTGTGAATTACAGTATTTATTTTTCTAATATTAAATGAACCTTACTCTCCTGGAATAAACTCAACTTGGTTGTGATTTATTACCTTTTATTATACCTGAGGATTTGGCTTGCCAGACTTGTGTTTAGAATTTGCATCTTTACTCATTATAAACATAGATCTGTAATTTTTCTTTTTTAAAAAAACTATGTCAGATTTTTATGTCAGTGTTATGCATCTCATAAATTGAGTTTCTCATTTACTAAAGGAGTTGATGTCATTTGGTGTTATTCAACCCTTCCTTAAATGTTTGAAAGAATTTGCTAGTAAATCTATGTGAACCTGGGTCTTTCATTTTGGAAAACTTTTTAATCACATAGTAAAATTTTTAAAAAGTAGATTTAGGCCCTGGCCTGTGGCTCAGTAGATAGAGTGTCATCCTGGTGTATGGACATTCCAGATTCAATTTCCAATCAGGGGACACAGGAGAAGTGAGCACCTGCTTCTCCCCCCTACCCTCTCCACCTTCTCTTCCTCTTCCCCTCCCACAGCCAGTGGCTCAATTGGTTCTAGTGTCAGCCCGGGCTCTGAGGAGAGCTCCACTGGAGTGCATCAGCCTCAGGTGCTAAAAATAACTTGGTACTCAAGCATCAGTCCACGATGAGGTTGCCAGGTAGATCCTGGTCAAGGTGCATGCAGAAGTCTGCCCCTCCTCTCACATAAAAAAATAGAAAACAAAAAAACACTAGATTTAGGACTATTTACAATTCTACTAATGTCAGTTTTGAAAAGTTAAATTTTCTAAAATTTTGTCCATTACATTTAAATTTATTGGCATAAAATTCTTTATAATATCTTCTTTTGTTATAATTATAATGCCCTTAGGATTTATAGTGATGTTCTCTTTTAAATTTAATTCCCGATACTAGTTATTTGTGCTTTCTCTTTTTTATTTAATTAATCTTACAAGAGAATTTTATTAGTCATTTTAAAGAATTAGTTTTTGGCTTTTTTGAGTCTTTTATGTTTGTTTTCTATTTCATTAATTTGTGCTCTTAGCTTTATTTCTCATTACCTTCTACGTGGGGGTGTAATTTACTGGGTTATTTTTTTTTCTAACTTCTTATGTTTGGCACTTAGATCACTGATCCCAAGCTTTCTTTTTTTCTAATGTATAAAACTAAAGCTGTGTGGCTCCCTTTGAACATCACTTTAACTGCATTATACAAATTTTCTATTACATTTAATTATCATTCAGTTAAAAACACTTTTGTACTTCCATTGTGATTTATTCTTTTATCTCTGGGTTATTTAGAAGTATATTTTGTTTAATTTATAACCATATGGGGATTTTTCTACTTACGGTTTTGTTATTGATTTCTAGCTTAATTGCATTATGGTCAGATAATTTATGTATGATTTCAATACTTTGAAATTTATTGAGACTTGTTTTATGCCCCAGCACATAGTCATTTTTAAATCCCTTTTTTCATGATTGCTTTAAAAGAATGCATAATTAGAGTGGTTGATTACAACATTTTATATATACCCATTAAGTCAAACTTGCTATTTGTGGTATTCAAATCCATTGTATCCTTATGATTATTTGTGTGTTTTATTTTAAACGTCAGAGATCTATCAAAAATCTCCCTCTATGACTATAGACTGATTTCTTGTCATTCCAAAAATTGTTGCTTTATGTATTTTGAAGTTATTTTGTTTGCTGCATGAAAATTTATAATTAGTATATGATTCATTTATGAATTGAAATGAGTATCTTAAACTTTTTAATTTCTAATAATGCTTTCTCATTTAAAATGTACTTTTGTTTTAATATAGTTAGACAAGCTTTCTTTTGCTTCCTGTTTGCATCGTTCTATCTTCTTCCAAAGAGAATTTTCATTTGCTTCTACAAGGTGCCTAGAACAGGAGCAATACGGTATCACCTTAATTTAATTTCCATTGAAATAATTCAAATTTGGACTATAGTCTTTGCCACCAGGTGCATCCTCTGCCTAAACTACCATTTTCTCTTCCATCTGACTATCAAACTCCTAAGTTATCTTTCAAAATTACTTCCCCATTAATGAGCTCCCTAGAAAGAAATGACCCCTGCTTTCCTTATGGCATTTCCTCACCTGATACATACCTCTCTTACTGCCCTCACCACACTGGATTTTAATGATCAGTTCATGGGTCTTTGTTCCTTTCCCAGTAGAGTGAGTGGTCTTTGCAGGTAGGCACTTGTCCTCTTGATATCCTTCTATTTCCAGCAGCCAGCACATAGTAGGTGCTCAAGAAAGCATGCATTCCATGCTCAATGAAGACAAGGAATCATCACCATTTTACAGAAAAGGAAATAAAGCTCAGAGAGTTGGGACAGCTTGCTCACGGTCACACTGGGTCAGCTAGGCTCAAAGCCAGGTCTTCTGATGCCCAAGGCCAGCGCTGCTGGCACTTCTCAGAGTAAGCAGTGGCCCTTGGAGAGAGCCAGCCACCAGGAGCCGCGGAGAGCTGGTGCCCTGCCGACCACCACAGCTCTCTCCGCCCAGAGCTCTCTACCACCTGAACCCACCCTGGGCAGCTCTCCAGGGCCCCTCTCCCCACCCTCCTCTTTCCACGGAGGCTGACTCATATGGATCTCAGCCAAGTTCTGGACTCGGCTCCTGTTGGAGCTGGCCACCAATCTACCCTCTGATCCCCACGGCAGTTTGCTGAGATAAAACACGTCTCTCGTCTCCAGAGTGAAGTTCTTGGCCAAGAACTTTGGGAACAAATGCCCAACGTACCAGAGGGGTTGCCCTCAGAGAGAAAGAAGGTCTGTGGCATGAAACAGTCTATTCTGCCCAGGACACTTTTCTGGAAAGCCTCAGGTCCTGAAAGAGAGTGAACCACTTAGACAGTCAGAGAGCAGGCTTCTGCGGGTTTCCTTTGCTTCTTTTCTCGCTTTTCTTGTCTTTTTTAACCTTCTGCTTCTGCCTTTTTCAGTCTGTGAGTGTGTGTCTCTCTTTCACCCCTAGAGCTTTCTTTTCAACACCGGTCACTTGTGGAGTCAGCTCTGCCCCCTCTGCTTGTGCCGGGTGGAGCGCGGAGCCGCCTCCCTCTAATGAGGGCCCCTCTAGCCCCACTGCCCTCGTTTTTGATACCTGGGGAGAGGATGTGCAGAAAGGGGCAGTCAGATCAGAGGGGCCCCACTGCATAGACATCACAGCCGAGCTCAAAGCGCGGAGCCGCGGAACGCAGAACAAAAACAGTTACAGAAGTGCTCCAGAGTGAGGGGAGCGTACTCGCAGCTCTAACAAGGTCAATGGTGAGGGGGAAAGCTTTTCTTTTTTTGAAACGGATTGCTGAGGGAGAAAAAAAGAAAGAGAAACCTCAAAAAGGGGCCGAGGACTCAGAGTCGGGCCTGCTGGTTGGCTTCTGGAACATTTTCCTTGATATCTTCCCATGAAGCGCTGTTTCTATGAGACTTCAATACATCGGAAAAGTTTATGCAACTGGTTAGGAGGAGGGTTAGAAGTTGTGAGTCACCATCATCAGCTCTGTGTGTGTTTGCTTTCAACACGGGCCTCCTGTGGGACCACATCAATGGAGCCTTTTTGGTTGGTTGGCATGCGCTGGGGCGGGGTGGGGTGAGGGCGCCCCGCCAACTTATTTCAAGGGAGTGCAAGGCACTGGCCTCATGGCTACTGAGAACAAAACAAAGGGACTGGCATTGCCTGGTGCTCTGGAGGACTTTGGTGGCGCTAATGCTAAGCTCTGTGACTTTGGCCAAGTTTCTTAAACACTCTGAGCCTCAGTTTCTTTACCTGTAAAATGGGTATAATATAAGGATCATTCTGAGGATTACTATGCCCAGCCTGCATGGGAAAGGGGCTCCATATGTGGTTGTTACTCTTTTCTGTTTTTTAATCATTTATCTCTGATAACGGGAATGTTAGAATAAAATTTCTCAAACCTTGGGCTTCTGAGCTCATGGAATGGGCTCTTTTAAGCCTGTTTGCCAGGAGATTTTTAATGGCACAGGCAACCCTAGGTCTTAGGTGTGCTGCTAAATTCTACTTTCTCATTTTATGGATTATCTATGGCAAATCTTTTAAACTGGCCTCCTCTCATGACCCACTCAGTTTTAGGGTTGCTTCTCGTTGCCCTCTGTTATGCATCCTTTAAATTATGTAATTTATTTGACCATCATCCTAACAAAATGACATAATTTGGGGCTGCCTCACGCACAATTATATACAAGGGAAAGATAGCCATGATTTACTGAGCACCTACTAGGGCCCAGCCCCGCCCTTGTCAGTGCCCTCCCTAGCCCTTACCCCTTCCCTTACCTGCTTTTCTATTCAGGGTATTAATTTCCCTCAAACATACCCCATAACTTACCTAACATACTTTTCTATATTGGTTGTCGTCCCCCCCCAACCCCCACTCCAGAATGTAAGTGCATGAGGGTGGGATATTATTCAAATAAAGATTTTTGTTTTAGAATAGTTTAGATTTACAGCAAAGTTGCAGAGAAAGGGCAGAGCCCCTGTGTACTGCAGCCCCGTTTCTCTGATTGTTAACTTCTTACATTACTGCCCATCTTCCTCACGGCTAAGGAAGCAACAAGGATACATTGCTATTAAGAAACTGCAGGCCCTGGCCTGTTGGCTCAGCGGTAGAGCGTTGGCGTGCAGGGGACCCAGGTTCAATTCCCGGCCAGGGTACATAGGAGAAGCGCCCATTTGCTTCTCCACCGCCCTCCTCCTTCCTCTCTGTCTCTCTCTTCCCCTCCCGCAGCCAAGGCTCCATTGGAGCAAAGATGGCCCAGGCGCTGGGGATGGCTCCTTGGCCTCTGCCCCAGGTGCTAGAGTGGCTCTGGTCGTGGCAGAGCAATGCCCTGGAGGGGCAGAGCATCGCCCCTGGTGGGCAGAGCATCCGCCCCTGGTGGGCGTGCCGGGTGGATCCCGGTCGGGTGCATGCGGGAGTCTGTCTGACTGTCTCTCCCCGTTTCCAGCTTCAGAAAAATACAAAAATAAAAATAAAAAAAGAAACTGCAGCCTGACCAGGCGGTGGCGCAGTGGATAGAGCGTTGGACTGGGATGTGGAGGACCCAGGTTCAAGACCGCCAGGTTGCCAGCTTGAACGCGAGCTCATCTGGTTTGAGCAAGGCTCACCAGCGTGAGCCCAAGGTCGCTGGCTTGAGCAAGGGGTTACTCGGTCTGCTGTACCCCCCCTCCCCAGTCAAGGCACATATGAGAAATCAATCAATGAACAACTAAGGAAATGCAAAGAAGAATTGATGTTTCTCATCTTTCTCCCTTCCTATCTGTCTGTCCGTCTCTTTGACTCTCTCTGTCTCTCCCACAAGAAAAAAAAAAAGAAAAGAAACTGCAGACTTGATGAGATTTCACTCATTTCTCCCAAATGTTCTTTTTTTTCAAGGTCCCATTCAGGAACCCACGTTGTTTTTAGCCATCATGTGTCCCTAGCCTCCCCTGGGCTGTGACAGTTTCTCAGACTTTCCTTGTATTTGATGACCTGGACAGTTTTGAAGAATATTGGGCATGTGTTTTGTAGAATGCCTCTCAATATGGGTTTATCTGATCGTTTTCACCTGGTTCGACAGGGGTGAGGGCAGTGGTGGGATTCAGCCAGTTCATACCGTTCGGCAGAACCAATACCTAATTTTTTGTTGAGTTTGGCGAACCGGTTGTTAAAGTGGTAGTTGTAATCAGGGTTCTAAGGTGGGTGCCTGGACAGCCACCCAGTGTGGAAATCACAAATTTACATTCCTTATTCTTTTTTTTTTTGGTATTTTGTATTTTTCCAAAGTTAGAAATGAGGAGGCAGTCAGACAGACTCCTACAAGTGCCCAACAGGTATCCACCCGGCATGCCCACCAGAGGGCGATTCTCTGCCCATCTGGGGCGTTGCTCTATTGCGCCAGAGCCATTCTAGTGCCTGAGGTGGAGCCCATGGAGCCATCCTCAGCGCCCGGGCCAACTTTGCTCCAATGGAGATTTGGCTGTGGGAGGGAAAGAGAGAGATAGAGAGGAAGGAGAGGGGGAAGGATGAGGAAGCAGATGGGCACTTCTCCTGTGTGTCTGGCTGGGAATCGAACCCAGGACTTCCACACACCGGGCCGATGCTGAGCCAACCAGCCAGAGCTACATTCCTTATTCTTTTTTAATGTTCACCTGTGCAACAGCATATTCTAAGTGCCTGTAGTAATGTTCATTTTGTCTATAGGTGGAAAAAAATTGCAAGTAAGAACAACAATCAAGAAGCAATATAGAAATATCTAAAATAACAAGTTTCAGCCTGACCAGGCAGTGGCACAGTGGATAGAGCGTCGAACTGGGATGTGGAAGACCCAGGTTTGAGACCCCGAGGTCACCAGCTTGAGCGAGGGCTCATCTGGTTTGAGCAAAAGCTCACCAGCTTGAGCCCAAGGTCGCTGGCTCGAGCAAGGGGTTTCTGCTGAAGGCCCGCAGTCAAGGCACGTATGAGAAGGCAATCAATGAACAATTAAGGTGTTGCAATGCGCAGCAAAATAACTAATGATTGATGCTTCTCATCTCTCCATTCCTATCTGTCTGTCCCATCTATCCCTCTCTCTGACTCTCTCTCTGTTGCTTTAAAAAAAAAGATAAATAAAATAACAGTTTCATTGTTTTTTGTCAGGTCTTAGTTAATATTTTTTCATTAACATTTTAAAACTCTTATAACAATCTAGTTTTGTATACCTCAATTATTGTTCTTATTTAAGTATTAAATGCATGAAATAATAAACTACCTTTCAGTATATCTTTTTTTATACTTAAAAAGCTCATTAGGGCAGAGAACTAGTTGTTAAATTTTTGAATCCCACCACTGGGTGAGGGGTTTTTGGAAAGAAGACCATAAAGATAAAGGGTCATTCTCACCATCATGTCAAGGGACATACTACCAATAACTTATCACTGATGACGTTAACTTTGATCCCCTGGCCAAGGTAGTGTTTGCCAGTTTGCCACTGTAAAGTTACATTTTCCCCTGTGCCTGTGGCTATTGTTTAGAAGCAGTTCACTCAGTACAACAGTTATGGACTGAATGTGTCCCCCTACCCCAAATTTATATGTTGAAACAATAACCCCAATATCTCAGCATAGAACCATATTTGGAGATAAGGTCTTTAAAGAGAGAATTAAGATAAAAATGAGGCCTTTAGGGTAGACACTGATGCCCTATGACTTATAAGAAGAGGAAATTTGAACATAACGTGCATGCACACAGCACAAAGACCGTGTGGAGATACAGGGAGAAGACAGCCATCTGAGCCGAGGTGAGGGGTTTCAGGCGAAACCAAACCTGCTGACACCTTGAACTTGGACTTCCAGCCTCCAGAACAGTGAAAAATCAAATTTCTTTTGCTTAAGCTACCTTGTCTGTGGCATTTTGTTATGACAGCCTGAGAAAATTTATAACCACCTATACTCTCTGATAGTAGAGTACCTATATAAATTATTTAGAGTTATTCTGTATGGGATTTTGTTTCTTCTCCCTCATCCAGTTATTTATTCAATTTTTTTTATTTTAGTACTGACCCATGGATGTGTATTTTATACTTTCGATTATAATTTAATACTGTTTATGGTGTAGCTCAAATTGCTCCAGCTTTGGCTATTGTGAGCTCTTTTGAGCTTGCTTATGACATGCTCCTGTCATTTTCTTTTTTGAGCACTTCTTCAGTTTCTGGTACTACAAGCTGCTCCAGGCTCAACTTGTACAATACCTGTCTAATCCCTAGAAACAGTCACTTCTCTGAGGAGCCTTGGCTCCTTCTATTGGAGAATGGTAGTAGAACCCAACATCTAGGTGCTGGCATGCTCTTGAATACTGAGTTGTCATAGCTCTTATGCCCCGTGGATTTTTGTCTGTTCTGTTCACTGATGAGTCTCAAGCACTATGGTATCTGTCACATAGCAGGTGCTCAACAGTATTTGTTGAATAAATTAATGAGTAGATAATCTTTAGAACCTCTCTGTAAAGTGGGCATCATTGTCATCATCATCATTTTATAAATGAATTAACAGGATCAGGTCTATGAAACTTGCTAACATTGGACAGATAGAAATGGCAGAGCAAGGATTCAAATATTGTCTGACTCAAAAGCCACTGAGTTTTTCTTCTCTACAATTTTGAATAACTTGCTTTCCCGGCCTCTTTGTCTAGTATGGTCATCTAAAGACCTTGAAAAACCAACCTAAGTCTTTATTTTTTGTGTGGTGATGCAGCCGAGCTGGATGAAAGAGCTCAGAGGATAGGCTCAAACAGACGTGAATTAAATCTGGGCTCCATCCTTCAGTAGCTTTGTGACCTTGGACAAGTGGAATTATCTTCCCTGTCCCTCAGTTTCCTTACCTGTGATATGTAGATAATAACAGCATCTGCTTCACAAAATTGTTGTGAGCATGAAAAACAATAGCTGTGACCTAAGAACTCTGCCTCTCCCCATCTAAAGCCTTTGCCACCCACCATATACCTCATCCAAGAGATAAGCATTGTGACTCTCCTAGGTCTAAAGAAAGCTTTTGTTTCCTCATGATTAGATGCAAAGAAAGAGGACACACTCTGATAAAGGGAAACAATATTTAAGAGAGCAATGCTTGTCTTACCTAACTACAAAGGTTCGGAACCTCTGTGGTCGGGCATCCCAACCTGTTAGCTACAGACAACTCCAGGTGTTGGAATTATTTCAACAGCTGCACATTTGCCTGAGCTCCAAGTACTGTGAATAAGCTGAATAAATACTATGTCTTCTGCATATATTTCATACTGCTTTATCAACTGTAGGTAGATGATATTATGGTTAATAAAGTGTAATTCAATTAAAAATAGTAAGTGTAGAATTTTTGGCATAGTAGACAGTTAATAAATAGTAGCTATTACTATTACTATTATTATTTTAGCAAATGGCAGGGAAATTAATTAGACTTATTTCTAAGAGTCCTTTGTAGCTATGGGTGCCTGATTCTGGCTCAGCATGAAATTTCTGATCAGATAATCAACTTTTTAAAATTCTCTTAATAGTTCAAATAGGTTTTTTAGTAGTTTTAAATAATTTTCTATGTGGAAAATCATATCTTTGACTTTTCCTCTCATTCGTTTTCCTTGTCTAATTTCATTGATTACAATCACCTGTATAATGTCAGGTAGCTACATGAAGCAGTGATAGGGACCATCGTCATATTGTTTTTTACTTTAAAGGGAAACCTTGTAATATTTCTACATTAGAAATGAAAATTTTAAGGTTACCAGATGAGAGCATTCCTTTATATTTCTCATTTATTAAAGTATTTATTGAATATACTGAGGTGATCATACCATTGTTCTATCTGAATCTGTTAATGTGTTGAATCACATACCTAGGTTTTGTAATGTTAGTAAGAAACATATTTCTAGGAAACTCTTAATGCCAAATAAGGCTTACTACTTAGTCTGTGTTATTTTTAAAAAATATATTGCTGGATTTGATATGCTATTTTTTTTTACTATCTATAGCAATTCTTTTCTATTCTATTAAAAATATTCTTAAAACTTTATTGAAATGTAATTGACACACAATACATTGCTCATATTTAAAGTGAGCAATTTGATAAGTCTTGACATGTAAACATCTGTGAAATCATCACTACAATCATAATAATAAATACCCATCACATCCAAAAGTTTTCTTGTGCCCCTTCATATTTTATCCTTTTTCCCTCTCTACCCTCCTCCCTGGCTGGCCCCAAGTAATTGCTGACCTGATTTCTACATATTAGTTTGTGTCTCCACCCCCCTCCAAGCCCCCACTTGGAGCTATGCCTGACATGGGAAAATTGCCAAGGTGTCAGAGTGACCTGGACTCCCCAGGATAAGCTGCTCTGAACATCAAACAAAGAGAAGGCAGGTCTGAGGTCTTGGAGTGGGTGGAAATCAGTTATATCTAGGGAAGCAGTGTAGCCCCTTCCT
This sequence comes from Saccopteryx leptura, assembly GCF_036850995.1. NCBI lineage: Eukaryota > Metazoa > Chordata > Mammalia > Chiroptera > Emballonuridae > Saccopteryx > Saccopteryx leptura. The sequence goes on from NC_089507.1 coordinate 166,027,028, forward strand.
GGAGTTAGTCACTCGTTCACTTGCAATGAAGAGAGCGTGAATGCCATAATGGGTACTTCGCTAGGCACTGAGGACATGAAAATAATAACAAGGGTTTCAGTAACACACTAGGGAAGACAAACAGGTAAACAACCTCATTGCAGTGCAAGGATGATGACAGCAAGCAGGGCAGCTCTGGGCCCTAAGGGACTTCTTCAGGGAAAAGAAGTTACAAAACTTTGCAGGGTGGGGGCTTTCTTTTGGAGCATGGATTGGAGCAGCAAGTTTAGGGACTTCTCTTTAAGGCCTTCCTACTTGTCACCTCTTGAGCTCCTTGGTTAAAGGGGATGAGGAGGCGTATGTATGACCAGGTAATCAACATTTGGCCATCTGTGCTTAGGCAAGGGGAGCAGAATCATGGCAAGGGGATAGCATCTTCCAAGTCCTCTGTATTTGACTGTGACAGCAGTTTTGGGATCCATGATATTGTAGTCAGCACCTCATTCCCGCTATTTACTACATACCAGGAAGAAAATGTGTCCTGATGTGAGGGAGATGGACAAGAGCCAGGGTCATCCTGCAGCAGGACTTGGGGCTTGTGGGCCAGAAGCAGTTGACACACCTGCGAAAGTGCTTCTCTATATTTGTGCCATCCACTCTGTCCTTAGGTCACCTGGCTCAAGATTCACAACCTGGGATTGTCCTGGTGTATGTCACATGAACACACCTTGACCTTACTGAGAGTACATGTGATGGAGAGAAATATCTGCCCCAAAGAAACTCAGCTGCTTTTACCAAAAAGAGAAGGGCCAGTTCTGGCTAGTTAACGCAATACCCAGAAGACTAGGCAAATCGCCTAACTCCCCAGCTTAAGTTTCCTATCTATATGATAGAAACAATGATACCTCATATCTCCTGGGACAATGAGTGGTTAAAGGAAAAAACCATGGGCGACATGCTTAGTAAATAGTTAAGTGTCTTAGTTTTCTATTATTGCTGCTATAGTAAATTACCGCATATTCATGGCTTAAAACAACACAAACTTGTTATCTTACAATTTGGGGGGTAGAAGTCTTAAAATCAAGTGTCCGCCAGTCTGGGTTCCTTCTAGCAGCCCTCCAGAGGAATCCATGCTCTTATCGTTATCAGCATCTGAGGCCACCTGCCCTCCTTGGCTCCTTCCTCGCGCCCCTCTGACCTCTGCTTCGGTCATAGCAGCTCTTCCGCTGATTCTGGCCCTCCTGCCTCCTTCTTATAAACACCCTGTGAATGCATTTAGGCCCCACCAAGATAATTCAGGTAATCTCCTCATCTATAGATCCTTAACCACATCTGTAATGTGATATATATATAATTATATTTTAGACTGATGCAAAGGTACACATCCAAGGATGGCTTTTTCTCAAAACTGCTCTTGGCCAAGAAATGAGGAGGTTCCCAAAAGCCTCTTATGAAAAAGCAGCCAGTATGCTAATTCTGAGTAAATACACAAGTTTGACGTGAATAAAGCCAGTAATGAAGCTAATTGTAGGTGCTGGATGTCAACAAACTCCAAGGTCGGATTTGCTGCAAAATGTAAAGAGTTGTACACCCATGTTCACAGGAGCACTATCACAATAGCTCAAGGTGGAAGCAACTCAAATGACCATCCACAGGTGAATGGATAAACCAGTGTGGTGCATACATATATGTACAATGGGATGTGATTCAGCCTTGAAAGGGCAGCAGTTCTGGCAGGTGGTATGATGTGGATGAACCTTGAAGACATGCTCAGTGGAAGAAGGCAGTCATCCAAGGACTAATACTGAGTGATCCTGCTTATATGAAGTCCCTAGAGTTGTCAAATTTCAAGATAGGAAGTAGAACCGTGGCTACCAGAAGCGGAATGGTGGTGGTGGGGGGTGTAGTTCTCCTTTAAAGGGGACAGAATTTTAGTTTAACAAGATGGAAAGAGTTTTGGAAACGAATGGTGGTGACAGTTGCAAAACAATATGAATGTACTTAATACCAGTGAACTGTACACTTGAAGTAATTAAGATGATACATTTTGTGTGTATTATAGCACAATTTTTAAGAATTAATAAGAAAAAGAAAAAGAAATGTACGAGGTAATTCTGCCATGGATAGCAGAGAGCTTGGCTGTTACAAGAGGGAGAGAAGCAATCAGGGCGGAGGGGCCAGCCTGTGCAAAGGGGGTGTCAGGTGAGGGCCCCACAATGAGCTGAGTGCAGTCACTGGAGCCCCTCTGCAGAGCGTGGTGTTGCCGGCAGGGAAGTGAGCTTGAGGTGAGGCTGGAAGTTGACTCCTGGCCCTTTCCCCCTGTCCATCTGTGCTGCTCTAAGACTCTAACTGTGTCAGCCCGTGGTGGGCTGAGGATGTCACAGAAACCCTGTCATTCTTCCCAGAGTCAGTCCTTCCCATACCCACCCCAGGATCAAAGCAAGCCTTCCCTTCACAGGAACCCTTTGTTTATTTCCCAGATTTCCTGGCGACCTACTTTCTCATCCCAGCTCTTTATTCCTGCCCTCCCAACAACTCCTTCGTTTTGCTCCTGCTGTGTTGGAAGGAAAAGACGCTGACCTTCCAGCCCAGATGGTGGCCCTTGGGCCACTCCTGGCTCCTCATGCTGGTGGGAGCCTAGCCAGGCCTGCGCTTCCCGCCCCCTGTGGCTGCAGGAGATCCCCAAGGACCTGTGGGCGCCATGTCCCTTTGTTCTCCCAGCCTCAGGGTCAGGGTCTCTCCCTAGCTAGAGGAGTCACCCCCAAGCCAGTGTGCCCTCTCTTCTCCCTTTTGAAAAAAAACTCTCTATTTCCTAATTATAAGCAATGTACACACTGTTGTATAGAAATTTGGATAATATAGAACATTTTTTAAATGATTCATCCTGCCCACACCCAAAGAGAAGAACCATTACCATTTTATGTATATGTTCTCTTCTCTTGCAATTCATTTACATCTAAGTTACATGGTGATGTATTTTATTATATATATTTATATATACATACAATTATATAAAATATTATGGTATAAATAATAATATATATTACATAATGTATTTACCCTTAAGTGTGCTTTCTGTTCTGTAAGCTGTTTTCCTTTTTCAGTAACAGTATATTATAAACATCTCTCCCGGCCATGAATTACTCTTCTACAACATCCCTTTAAATGACCATATACTGTCCCATCACTTGGGCATTCAGTTGTTATGGGTTTCTTGAGCTAGGGATCACAGGGAAACATCAGTTCACTGTGGGATTTTTTTTTTTTTTTTTTTTTTTGTATTTTCATTTTATGAGGTATGAGTAGAAGTTATCAGGAAGAGGAATTATGACAGGGCCTTCCAGCCAGGGTAAAGAGCCCATGCAATGGTGCAGAGGTGTGAAGGAACAGGTTTTGAGCATCTAGAGCAGCTTTGGGAGACTAAAGCATATCTTACTTGCTGAGGTTTGGTGGGAAATGAGTTTCTTTTGGCAGCATGGGAACCATGTTAGGCTACCAACTTCCTTCCTCCTGCATTGATTGTAACTGGGTTACATTTTTGTGGTTGGGCATGGCCATAATGCCTCTTTTAGATAGAAGTGGAAAGCAGTGACCATTGGGTCATGTCTAGGAATTGTCAGGTTTATTCATTCATTATTCACTCATTCATTCACCAAGCATTTATAGAGTATATATTAGTTGTCTATTGCTATATAACGAAGTACTCCCAAATTTAGCAGCTTAAACAATAACTGTGTATTGTCTCTTATAATTTCTGACCTAATCTGAGTGGTCACACTTCCTTTCATTTCTGCACTGGGTCAGCCCTGTTCAGGACAGCTTTATTTGGTGTGGGAGGGAACTGCCCAAGGCCAGGAGTACCAGAAGATGAGGATGATTGGGGACCACAGAGCAATGAGCCAAGCCAAGTGCTAAGAATAGAAATCAAATGAGATATCTTGCACCCAGGAAAATGACAGTGGTATAGATGTACGCAGTTGTGATGGCACTCAAGCTCTGGATATGGGTCACCTTAAAGGTACGGCCAAAAGGGATTAGTCTCAGTCTGGAGACACCCTTGCTCATTACTACATTGTTCACTGAGGTGGTCTCTGACGGTAGAACCAGGGTTCAGGTTCATGGTCTATAACAAGTCAGTCCTCGTGGAAGGTACATTCTGTTCTAGACAGTTGGTGTGAAGTGATGTGACACCACGGAGCAGCAGGAGGCTGGTCTCTGGCTCTGGCTCGTCTCTGACGGTAGAACCAGGGTTCAGGTTCATGGTCTATAACAAGTCAGTCCTCGTGGAAGGTACATTCTGTTCTAGACAGTTGGTGTGAAGTGATGTGACACCACGGAGCAGCAGGAGGCTGGTCTCTGGCTCCGGCTCCCTGACTACGTAGAGGCTCTCACTTCTTGCTCTGGGAGGCACTTGCAACCCTCCTGGCACAGCCTTCCATCCACAGGGGGGCGGGTAAGGACTCTGGGCTCCAGGGATTCTCTTCCTCCTTCAACAACAGTGACAGGTCCCTTTCCTCCAGTCCCTGGAACTGTTGACCCCTCCATTTTTTGTTGTTTTCTGCTAGGCTTGCCTGGTATCCCCGAGAACCTAAAGAATCCAGACTGAGCAGCTTCTAGAAGGAAATAGGTTGCTTATTTTCTAGAACTTGGAATGGAGAGTTCTTCTCTAAAGAACTCGTTCAGGAAATGCCTGAGCAGCAGTGAAACGGGCGGAAAGGCAGAGAAGGGAAGTGAGATCTCTGCTGATGTGCTGGGAGGGTCTTGTGGATGCCACTTCCGGTCTCTCCCAGGAAGCGTCACCTAAGCAGAATAAAGCCAAAGCTAGAAGTATCCAAGAGAAGGGTTATAACTAGCAGATCTTGGTCTGGTGATATATGGATGGGGCTTCACTCCATCACCATTTTGGGCCACTGGGAGGAAGCCGAAGGGGAACTGGTAACTGTGACCACATCTCAATATTGAGTAAGCCTATTCCTGCAGGATGTTGCTCTCTGCGTCTCTCACTCAGTTGGCAGCTCAAGATTGTCTCTGAGGAGATCAAGGGACATGCTTAGCCCAGCAAAGAGCTCAGGTGGCATCTGAACCCAGGGACTGTGTTCAGGCCCAGACTGGGGGATGGGCCTCGGCAGGCAGCCCATGCCTACCTTGTTATGCCAGCTGGACTTCAGTGACGGAATCTGAAGGGGATTTGGGAACCAGCCTCCACAGATGGACGGAAAAGTCTTCATTTTCTCCCCAAGGACCCTAGGACTTGCATTTTGGCAAGAAGGTGTCTCAGGAGTCATAGATAGAAGTGATCTATGACATAGGAGACGTGAGTCTTGGAATCACGCTGAGGAAAAAATTAATAGGAACCAGAATAAATGTGTCAGGATCTGCCTCTCAGGCTCTTGAGGGCTCCATGTCTGGATACCATTATGATTGCTATCAGGACCATGTTTTTAGCCACCAAAGTGGGGGTGATTCTGAGGATAAAGGTAATTCTGAGGTCAACTTTCCCATGGAGTATCCAAACTGACGACCGCGGAAACAGCCTGTCAGGAGACCTGGCCCCTATCTCCCGGCTGGACAGCTGTGCCGTCAACCAGTCCCACATGCCATGGTTTACCCTACTGAGACTATGAGTTGTAATGACTCTGACACGTAAATTTCTGCTAAATCCCTATTGTTGTTGACTTCCCCAACCACCACCCCAATAAGTTTATTTGCTGTTCCCTGCGAGTTTTCTCTGTTGGAAGTTTATTGTGTGGCTCTTTATTTTCAGTAAAGAAAATAGAGTAGCTAAGAAAATCCTGTATCCCACCTGCTCTCTGTTGCATTCCCTCCCAGTGTGCCCACCACTGCTCTACTGGCCACTGACCCTACTGGTCAAGTTCTCTCTCTTCTGTTCCTGCCCAGGGCTTTCCCACTCTCTGCTTCCGCATTTCTATCATTATGGGTGTAGTGGGGGGAGGACTACATTTCTCTCTGGGTTGTCCTTCCCCTCCCCAGAGATGTGTTTGAAAGATATTTGAATATGGAACTGAACTCTGGCTCCCTGAATCATTTCCTCCTTGGCTTTAGCTAGACATAAGGAACAAGTCTAATTCCCCATCTACATGGCTACTTCCCAAGTGCTGGAACCCAGCATTTTTGTATCTCCAAGGCTTCCCTTCTCTAAGCCAAGTAGCCCTAACATCTTTAGCCATCTTTCATTTACGTAGTTTCCCACCCTTTCACCATCCTGGTTGATGTCCTCTGAATATGCCCTAGTTTCTCCACGCCCTGACTCAAGAATTTCCCAGAACTGAAGGTGGAACTCCAGATGCGGTCCGCCTGAGCTGTGCAGGATTGGCCTCCTTGGATGCACTCTGAGATTGCCTTTGCTTTTTTGCCAACCACACCACACTGTTGCCTTGTACTGATTTGCAGGCTACTAAAACCCTATAGCAGTTTTTCTCTTAACATGCATTCTTGTTAAGCTGTTCCGTACTTGTATGGTGAATTTCTTTTAGACCCAAGTACATGAGCTTACATTTGTCTATCCAAGAGCTCCTTCTTGCCTGACCAGGTGGTGGCACAGTGGATAGAGCATCGGACTGGGATACGGAAGACCCAGGTTCGAGACCCTGAGGTCGCCAGCTTGAACGTGGGCTCATCTGGTTTGAGTAAAGCTCACCAGCTTGGACCCAAGGTTGCTGGCTTGAGCAAGGGGTTACTTGGTCTGCTAAAGCCCCACGGTCAAGGCACATATGAGAAAGCAATCAATGAACAACTAAGGTGTCGCAATGAAAAACTAATGATTGATGCTTCTCATCTCTATCCATTCCTATCTGTCTGTCCCTGTCTATCCCTCTCTCTGAGTCTCTCCTTGTCTCTGTAAAAAAAAACAACAAAAAAAAAACCAAGAGCTCCTTTTTGTGTCGTGCAAGCTCTGTCTTAGTCTGCTGAGCTTATTCAGAGTCCCGTGTTGGTCGCCCAGTTGTACCTCTGGCTTTGAACAACCAATCTGACCTACATGCATTCTAGAGCTTAGTCCAAGTCATTGATATAAATGTTGAATAGGATCAGACCAGTGTGACAGCCCTGGGCTACTAGAAATCTTTCTTGGGGTCAGAGGTCACCCACTGCCAATTATAGCCTACAGATGTGTTTGGTTTGGCCAGTACAGTGTTTCCTCTTACTTAACTTTGAATCAGTGGCCACCATCTGGATTTGTAGCTTCTCCTGATAGATTAAAGATATCTCAAAACTGAGTTCACAATCCCACATGGCAGCAGCCAGCTAATGTGGCCAAAGCAGCTGTGTGGAGTTATGTAGGTTGTGGGCTGCACATCCCACCTAGATGCGTATTGTGGGGCAAATGAGTTTGTAGAATTTGTGTTTTTTGAGTTTGCTCACTTTTATTGTTACAAAATGGCACTGGGTAGCTATGTGCTTGCCCTCAGAGCAGGGCAGTTGATAGCAAATTGCTGATTGCATTCCTGCTTGGGAGGGGCCATTGTTTTGCTAATGTTTTCTGGAGGAGGGGTCTTTGTGGGCCCAGGTAGTTTTGCAGGGAGAGCAGAGAGAATGCAGAGTGCTGAAGAAGAAGCCAGTTTTGCAGGGAGAGAGAAGGTGTGCAGTTGGGGAACCAGAGCTGAGGGGCTTTGGGAGTCCTACTGAGGCTTATGAGAGCCTTTGAGTCTAGGAAGAACCAGAGAAGATTCTCCTGATTGTGGAACCAGAGAATGCGTCAGGGCTTTGGGAGCTCTGAATGAGAGGGAAGTGGTCTTCCCTGTGTGTTTGCTTGTTGGCTGGTGCAAGACTTTAATAAAGGAATAGCCCACTGTAGGGCCAGTAGCCGCAGCCACCATCACAGCTGCGTGGCCCATGTAGGTTTGCATTTAATTCAGACAGATGGTAAAGAAACCGTGCAGCCAAAAACTAGTGGTCCATTTTCCTTTATTCTAGACTCCCACTCAGCAAGGAGTGAAAACAAACAAACTGGGCTCCAAAACCCACTCATTCAGCTCTCACAAAGCTACTGACTCATCCAAGTTTTCCTAGACTCAAAGGCTACCACCTCACCAGCCTTATTCACCTCTGCTCCCATCTCCTTCTCCTACACGAACTGGCTCTCCTTCACCATTCCGCTATCCACATGGCCTCCCTGCCCTGTACAACATGGGCTCCTCCTCTCTCTACCCTGGAACAACGTGGTCTCCCTCCAAATGGCCTCCTAGATCCTCCTTTCAAAACCTTTTGGCGCAAAAGTCACTTCCCCAACACAAATTAGCATAACCAAGCCCTTTCCCAAGCAAGAAGGGCAATTAGCTGTATCACATGAGAGCAGCGGCCATCTTTAACAGAGTGAGCATAAATTAACTTATCTGCCCAACACCCACCATTTCTTGGCTCCACTATTTCTTTACCATCTGTCTGAATTCAATGAGTACCTGCATGGTTACGATGGTGGCGGCCCCTGGCCTTACACGTATCATGACCACAGCTATTAAGCAAGACATAGGCTCTTCATTTTGTCTCTGTCCCTAGGACTCCCTAATACCAAACTCCCTGCCCACTCCTACTCACTGATGATATACGCCAAGGCATTGAGATAGCAGCCCCACTTCCTGTTCAGCAGCACCATTTGAGTGTGATCTGTCAACTAGTTGTAAATTCACCTAACTGGATTATCTCCCAGGTCACAGAGTCTCTCCTGGATTTTAAGAGAGATCTTGCCAAATGCTGTATGAAATTCAGTTATCAGGTTCACTGCAACTCCTGGATTTACCAGATTAAGATGGTGGAAAATGAGATTGAGAGTAGCATGGCCTGTCTTGGTCTTGGAAACCTATTCAGACTCTTAATCGCCATGGAAGAGAGGTGGGACATGTGTGTCTATTCCCATTTGAGAATTGAGTCAAAGGGCCTGCCTGAGGTTACACCTCTAGTCACTGGCAGACTGGAGCTAGGGTGTAGGTCTCCTGACTCAGGTCAGACTTTGCACTGGAGTGACAATGAGTGATATCACCTGAGTTTGCTTTAATGCTCCTTGCTCGTTTGTGCAAATTAGTCCAAGTCTGCAGGCCTGACATCAGAAAGAAACTAACCTTTGGGCAAGAAATGTGTTAAGAAATGTGGGAAGCTAGACTTTGTTCTTGGCACTGTGTTTAGTTGTTAGGCTAGGGTTACCCCTGATTTCTCTGCGTAAGGGTGGTAGAGAGCAATGGTAAGTGGGGACTATCCATCCTGGGCCTCCTACCTGACAATCACTCGTCGAGGTTCGGCCACAAAGCTTGGGCTGCTCCAGTCTGGTGGACTTCTCCTCCCAGACATGCATGCTGTGGATTCATTGGCATCTTTCTGAACAAAGCTCCAAACATTGGGTCTGGGCTTCGTTTCTCAAGTTCCCACTTACCTAATAAGCTTTGGTTCTGCTTCTGAGTAAGAGAGATGCAGAAAAGATGCCATCTACCATGGTGATGTCCTGGGTAGATGACAGTGCCAGCCACACACACAGGCTGGCACGGAAGCCAGCCATGGCAGACAGGCTGTCAATTCTCAGGCTGCTCCAGGGCAGAGAGAGATAGGCCGTGTGTCATCATAAAGTAACCCCAGACGTGGAGCGATGGGGCCAATGGGTCTGCTAGAGGTGAGGCTCTGCAACTCAGGAGCTCTGTGTCTCTGCTTTTTCACCTTCACCTATAGAATGGGGATCGTAACAGGACCTGTCACACAGGGTTGTTGTGACAATTACACATGCTAATCCAAGTAAAGTGCTCAAAACAGAGACAAGCACAGAGAAATAGCTCAGGAAATAGGGAATGGAGGAAGAGCTAGCTCAAACGGCTCTCGCCCTCCCACGCCTCTCTCCACCTGCCCTCCCCCCCACAGGCACATTTCCTTGCCTCTCCTGAGCACCAATGCCCTTCTTTTGCCTCTGTAACTTGTTTCCTGAGCCCATTTCTTCTAAGACTCACTTCTTCTACCTCTGTGACTTTCTAAATAAACTGTCTCTTATAGAGAAAGAAAAGGCAATCTCAAGGGCACGGGATGGGTTCCACGGCCTCCCAAGATCCGTCCACTCCGGGTGAGCTGTGCCTTATCTTCTACACGACAGTTGTGGCCTGTTCTCCCCAAACCCCCTCCTCTCTGTCTTTTGCCCGTTGTTAAGTGAAATCCCACCCCCATCGGCAGCAAGGAGCTATGCCCCGGGACCACGCGAGCACGACAGCTCTGAGCAGCCAGCTCCCGTGCCTTTCCATGCCCTCAGTCAACTACTGGATTCTTAAGAAAAACAGACTGTCCCCAAAGAGGAGGTGACAACAAAAACCTATCTGCGGTTAGTGTCGGAAGGAATTTAACCCCAACGTGCTGAAGAAATGCGTGTGCTTCTTGTCCAAGAGACCCCAGCTAGACAGGCTGGGCCCCCAGTGAAGCCCTATTTTTCCGTCTATTATTAATAGCAGTTTCATCTCTGCTGAAAGAAAGGAAGAGAGGAGGAGAAGAGAGCTGTACCCTCACTCCCTAAGAAAGGAATCCAGATTTCAAAACCACTCCGACTTATTTCTCTTTCAAAAGGTAACTTCAGAAACCTGTCTACCCCTCCATCAAAGAGCCGAGCTGTTTGAAGCCACCCCCTCCCAAGCCTACCTGCTGATTATTCAGGAAAATATTATATTGACATGACTCTTTAGGATATAAAGGCTTTGCAGTGTTTGGGTACAACCCTATGACTATCTTGAACTCACACATGATTAAAAATTTAGATGGCTAACTTTGAAACAATCAAATGTATTAGAGGCTTCTTAATGAGCCGCTATCTGAACTAAAGCCCTGCAAACTTCAGAAAAGTGCTTCTGTGGAAATTCCATTGTCTTTGATCCAGTAAAGTCACAGCGGGGTGGATTTATTTCAAGTTTATTTTTTGGCATCCTGGTCCTCCCGAAATATTGGGAGATATCTTTCTTAGCAAGATGTGGGAGAAAACAATGGTGCCGTCTCTTTCATTTCTCTGCAATTTGACAGGAGTGCAGTTTATTAACTTGAAAAGAGGCAGAGACATTATCTGAAGCTCAGAGACTCTAGTGGAGAGTGCCTCCCTTTTGTACCAGTGGGAGTTGGCGACATTTTGAACCTGCTCACCATTAAATGCCTTCCTGAGTGGTGGAAAAGCCTTTAAAAAGAAAGCCGGATGCATTTATGATGTAAATTCGTTATTTTGACAGTCTTTGAAATCTGTCATATTCACATTCAATTTAATGCCTTGCAAAAAAAAAAAAAAAGAGTCCCCTTTCTTTTAAAACACTTTAAAGATTTTTCAAAGCCATTTTCATGTAGCAAACTATTGTTATACCTAATATATCCTGAAAGTATTTTAGCAAAAGAACTTATAGGATTCTGTGTTAAGTCATGTCGAGTTTTCAAACATGGCAGTCTTCAAACAAGCTTTGACCAGGATATCTCTTTTTGATTAGCTAAGAGCTCTTCTTGATTCCACATACACAATTAGCCAGCACATACGCACTTGATCGCTTTAGGCAATCGTTTCAGTGCCCACATATGTTGTTCTATATTTGGGGCAACTGAAGGTACTAGACCATTGAATACAGAGATCTGCTATGGGCTATCCAGACCCACAGCTGAAACCCTAGAGCAGTGATTCTTAACCAGGAGTGATTTTGGCTCCCGGGGAAAATTATACAACATCTGAAGACATTTTTCATGGTCACAGCTGGAAGAGAGGTACTCTGGCATCTAGAGGGTAGAGGTCAGGGACGCTGCTAAACATCTTAGGATGCACAGGCCAACCTCTCACAGCAAAGAATAACCCCCAATGTCGATAGTGGTGAGGTTGAGAAACCCTGGCCAAGAGGGAGCAGTAAAAGGTCTCCCCCTGCAGGTCTGGATGCAGTAGGCACCCCCTGCCTATGCACTACGCTAGTGATTACCAACTTGCAAAGTACGAGGACACCTGGGCAGCTCTTTGACAAATAGAGATTCTGAGACTGCACTCTGCACCCACTGAGCCAGGTCCTCCAGGGAGGATACATCGATATCCTTCAGATGTTCCCCCCAACCAAGTCCGATGTACTTTGTCTGCAAGTGGACACCCTCACACTAAACCATAGGTGTCTCTTTTTATTTTTAGAGAGTCACTGCCTTGCTCAGAATCATTAAGTTTTACTTTGTACATAATTATAATTAGAGTGCCTACGGCTTTCCTAGCTCAGGATGTATTAACAGTGGGGTAGCTGCAGAGATGGGAGTACTGACTCCAGCAGAAAGTGACAATGTTCAATAAAAAGGGAGGAGTCAGAAAATCTACAACAGCAAAAAGCAGGTACAAATTCCCCAAGCACAGTGCTCTGGGACTAACATCCTCATTAAGGAGAATTGGGTGGACAGACAATAGACGACTGAGTAAATGATTAAACTATTAAAACATCCACTAGTCACTAGTGGTAAGCCCCATGCAGAGAATTAAAATAGGGTGATAAAGAGTGGCTGAGTAACTGCTTCAGTTTGCAAGGTCAGAAAAGGTTCATTTCAGTTGTGATCTGAACAAAAAGAAGTTAACCACAGGGACATAACATTCCAGGCCCACACGCCTGTTGCACAAAGGCCCTGAGGCAGGAATGAGCTTGGGGCATTTCCAAGGGAGAGAAAGAAGACCAGAGGGGCTGGGCTGTGGTAGCCCAGAGGAAGAATAGTGTGACGTGAGGTCAGAGTATCAGCAGTAGGAGCTTCCCATGCACGATGAGGAACTTGGTCTTATTCTAAACAGAAGGAAGCCATTGGAGAGCTTAAAGCAAGATGGCAACATGATCTGGTAATGTTTTCATGGGACCAGCCTGGCAACAGATAGAGAATGGATTGCCAGGGTACGAGCATGAGAGAAGGGAGGTCAGGAAGGTAGGCAGGCAATGGCAGTGGATTCTGGTGGAGGTGGTGGTTGTAAAGCCAGAAGCCACGGCCACTATCACAGCCGCCTGGCCAGTGCAGGTTCGCATTAGATTCGGACAGTCGGTAAAGAAACAACAGAGCCAAAAACTGATGGGCCATAATCTTTAATCCTAGCTTGCACCCAGCGGGCAAGTAAAAACACACACTGGGCTCCAAAACCCACTCACATTCAGTGCTCACAAAGCTACTGACTTATCCGAGTTTCCTAGAATCAAAGGTTTCTAGCTCACCAGACTTATTCACCTCTGTTCCCCATCTCCTTCCTTCTCCCTGAACAAACTCTGCACAAACTGGCTTCTCACTCAACACTCCGCCATCTTGGCTGCTTCTCCTGGCCTCCTCTACGTGGCCTTTCTCTGCTCTCTCCTCTAATACTAATCTCAGGAACCAAGAGCGCAAGCTCCTGTTCTGCCCCTATTTTATAGTGTAGAAATCCAAACCTTTAATCCAATATACAAAATAGGGAAGTCTCTAATACAAAGTCACTTATCAGAGACATGATGGGATTTTACTACCCCACATCAAAAAGGGTAGGAAAGGCTTAATCCCAAAACCAAGCCCCAGGCTACAAGGATTCTGCCTGCCCACAGCCCACAGAGACACACATTAATATCACCTGGGCAATGGCCTCCACGTGAGCAGCGCCATCTTTAACAAAGTGAGCATAATACATTTTATCTGCCCAACAGTGGTGCAGGTTGAGAAAAGAGGATGGATCCCAGATGGGTTGGCAGAACTTGCTGATGGATTAGATGTGGATGATGAAAAAAAGAGAGGAACCCTAATAAGCTTCTAGAGTTTTGGCTTGAGCAAATTTAGAAAGGACCCCTACAGAGGTGAGATAGGCTAGGGAGAGTGTAGGCATTAGGGTCTCTCTTATGTTCGTATGAAGCTTGAGGTGCCTCTTGGACATCTACGTGGAGCTGTCAGTTGACAGCTGAACATGTCTGGAGTTCCAGGGAGAGGCAGCTACACACTGGCAACCACTGACACTTGGATGGGACTTAGAGCTGGACCAGAGATGGGGACCAGCATGGATAGTGGGAGGAAGGGAGGGAGCAGCAAAGGAGGAGAACCAGGAAAGGAGCAAAAGATGCTTACAAGTGGGAGAGGCTGCTCAGCGCTGTCCCCAGTGTGGTCCACCAGGAGAAACATACACTGCGCACCAAGAGCTAGGCATGCTCCTGCCAGACAAGCCTTTGTGTAGGGGGACAGTGAAGATACTGAGAAACTGATGAGACTGGCCAATCAGAGCAGACACAGGCCTTAGCAACAGGTTCAGGGTCCCAGAGAGCCTCTGCTGTGCCAGACATGAACTCTTCAGTGTCTGAATGGTGGGAAAGTCCTGGAGGTCCTAGGAAAGGGGCAGGTGAAGGGGGCGGCAGATAGCACTCAGAGGACTAGTGGTTGTGGCTGTCTATCAACCAGTTACTCCTGTAGTTTAATGTTTTCACTGGCAATACTAGTACGAAGCACTAGATCACAGCCCTGCCTGTATGGTATTCGTCATTATCAGCTGGTCCTAGAACAGTGTCTTAAAGAGTCTGGTCTTGCTCACCTGCGTGAGGATAGCCCCTGGAGCCTCATTAAAAACTCCATTCACTGAATCCCACCGTAGACCATGCAGATAAGACTCTGTGGCCGTAGAACCCCAGAATCTGCATGTGTCCAGCTTTTCAGGTGATCGGTGCACCCGAGGAGACTTGAGAGCCACAATAGAGGGAAAATCCAATGGGATTGGGAGGCTTTCAGAATTTGAAGGTGGGTGCATCCCCAGGATCTGTCTGGGCACCCCATCTGTGGGATGGAAGGCGAGGGGGCAGGAGACTGGCGTTTGGGTTCGTTTTGATGGAATCCAAACTTTCATATTTTCAACACACGTCTTCCATCCAAACAAACCTTCTCAGGTTCACTAATCCCTATTACTGAGTGGATTTTAGCTGGATCCGCACTTCTTTATCAGTTGGCAAGACATTTTCATCGCATATGGAGGTCTTCCTGCAGTTCTACTTCAAAGTGGCAAAGCCAAGAAGGCTGAAGAAAGAATTTCAGGGAGTGTTTACAGATGCCTTATCGCTTAAGGGGTGGGGAAGGAGAGTCGGCAGGGAGGGTGGCGGGTGAAGGAACACATTTCTCCGAAGCAGTTCAGAGCCAGCCTAATCTGCTGAGGCGATCAAACAGTAGGTAGCTTAAAAGATCTCTCCTACAAAGAGGGAAATGAAGTTTTCCGGCTTGTCAGTCACCCAGGATCTAGGCTGGTGTTTTCTAATTCGTAGAATTGTCCTTTCCGGGGTGCTAATTACAGGATTCTGGAAGCAGATGTGTGAGGGTATGCAAACAGACACACACACACACACACACACACACACACACACACACACCTGCAGATCATCTCAAGAGTGGGTGTGCGTGCATGTGAGTGGGCATCCATGTAATGAAGAGAGCAGAAGGTCTTCCCACTGGACAAGCATCTTTTCTTTTTTCACCCGGTAAGACTGTTCCTCCCAGTGCTTCTCCCTGGAGAAGTGAACTTGAACGGTTTTGAGACTCAGAAAGACCCGCAGGAAGTCCGCTGGTCTGGAGCTTAGAGACACTGAGAAGAACCCCCTGGGCATGTTCAGTGCTTGGCCCCACCCCACACCCCTCACTCCCTGCGGAGCACGTGGCTCAGGGATGAAGCCTTCACATCTGGTCTTCTCCTTGGCAGAAGGGAGGCCTGCGCAGCTAGGAAAAAATATATATATATACAGTTTGGAACTTGGCTTAATAGGCTTGGTCCTGGTTCAGAACCTCGTAGGCCACACAAACCACCATAACTGCCCTTGGGAGAGAGAGGGTGCCCCCATGTTTGGCTAAACTGTGGGGTATTTCCTTTGCAGAGAGCACATTTAATCATGTGTAAGTATAGGTTTGTTGTGGCAGGGGGAACAGTCACTGCCATCCTCGATTTTCCCACAGAAGGGCTTGGCTTTCTCTGCGTGGGCTGCTAAGCAGCAGGGGTTCCCTCTGAGGTCCGGAGCTGAGCCTCCTCCCCAGGGAAGCCAGGCTGCTGCCCATGCTCTGCAGAGCATGTCTCCTTGGATGCTCCCAGAAGTCTATTGGTCTAACCGTGCTGCACACCATGGTTTCTCGGAATTTGCAGCCTTCTCTCCTCTCTTTTTAGTTGCTTTATTTTCTGGTCGACGTGTTTTGAGAGAATGAACATCCATGGTCTCCTGGTTCAGAGAAGGCTTGGGCTGAGGTCAAGTGCTATTGGGAACTTCCACAGAGAACCTGTGAGCTCCTAACACCTTGGGAAGCTTTCTGAGAGCAAGTTAAGGTTGGACTTAACAGCAGAAACTCCACAGCTGGCCAGTGTGGGTTGGGAGCTTGGCTGGGGCGCTCTCTCTCTCTCTCTCTTTCTCTCTCTCCCCACCCCTCTCGCTCTGTCTCTCACCTGGGGGAAGTTGCCTAGTCATGTTGTGCCTGAGTTTCCTCAATGTAAAGTGGGGGTGTAATAGTACCCACCTTACAGGGTTGTTTGAGGATGAGACCAGAGCTAATATATGTGAAGAGCTTTGAAGAGTGCCCAGTACGTGGTAAGCTCTATGCAACATTAGCCGTCATTTTCTGCCCCTTGGGTTAGGTGCTTGTGTGAAGGCTTTAATCACTTTCCAAACTGGCTCAGAGGCCCAAGTCAGGGATGTCTTACTCTGAGCTGCTGCAGGAAGGGAGCGCCTTCGGAAATCTGTCTGTCCAGAAGGGCCTTTGGGCTCATAGAGGGGCTACTTCTGGAGGTGACTCTGGGGTGCACACCAGAGTCCGTGCTGACCCCTTTGGGCATGCTTATAGCAGCCTTATCATCACATTGCATTCATTTGGATGAGCCCCATCCTCACTGGCTTCACAGGGTCTGTCCATCCTCTGCGTTAGCTGCCTCTGGACTCAGCAAAGCGTCAGCACCCTGCTGGGGTTTTACTGTTGATTCTCCTGTGGCCCCAGAGTCTTCTCCTGGGTGTCAAATGACCTGGATCCTGCCTGATACTCCTGATGGGTCTCCCAGTTTTCACTGGACCCCCCACGGTCCATTCCTCATCAGCAGCCAGAGCCATCTGTTTAGAGCACTCAGAAGATCAGAACATTCTACTCCCTGATAAAATCCCTGCAAAAAATACAATGCCAACACCTTTCACAACCAGCAATGGGCCCTGGATATGTCTCTCTGGCCTGAGCCCATTTCTGACTCGCCAGGCTCTGTCCTGCCTCTGGGCTTTTGCCCACGCAGTATCCTCTACCTGGATTCTTCTCCCAGCTTTGGAACCTTCAGACCTCAGCCCCAATGTCACCTCCTCTGAGGAGCCCTCCTAGATCACCTGATCCAAAGGGGCCTGCCCCCACCAGGTTCTTCTCCTTTCACTCTGTGAGTTTATCACCTTTGGCACCAACCTCATACAGACTATGAACTCCTTCTCATCTGACACGCCCTGTTTCCCCAATGCCCAGGACAGGACAAAGCACCTGTTAGCATAAGTACACAAACATTTTTAAATTGACAGACAAAATGCCTCCCATGGACTATTTTTCAGGGACACTTTGAAGTGCTGTTGATTCAGACACTTCATTTATAGGATGGGACAACAGCTGCCTGTCCTAAAGGGTTTGGGGCAGGGGGTCACATGGCAGCAGGGCTGGAGCATGCTCTCAGTAAATGGTAATTGATCTGGCGGTCCTGATTGCTATTGTTTTCATGGGGGTGGGGAGGCAAATCATCTGAATACAGCCCTTCAACAACCCCTCCAAATGCCAAGGATCATTCCCTTAGCCCTCAATGTACTTGCACAAAGTCTCAATTAAAGAAAACCATTTTCCTTGAAGGGGTATCATCACCCCCTGTTTGCTCATGCCCACCTCAACAGCAGGGCTCCAGGGAGGTACACACAGAACTGTTTAAGAGTAAGAGAGGGACAAGGTTGTGCAGCTCATGGTTGGACTGCCTTATAAAGGTCAGACACCTGGCCTTCCCAGGGACATACTCAGTTGGCAGGTGGTAGGGTGCACTCGCACCTGGGCCTCTGGTCTACAGCAAGGTGTCTCCTGCTGCAGGGCCTGGGCAGCTGGAGAGCAGCATGTGGAAATCGAGGACAGGGTGGGGCCAGAGGGGGCAGAGCCAGAGGCTATGTTGGAAAGTGGAGCAGGGTTCAAGGTCAGAGTTCAAGGTCAGCTGCTTGTCAGTCTTGACTTTGGCCCATGGCTATTGCTGCAACCACAGACCCTGAGCTGAAGCCTTCCTCCAGCCTGGCCTCCCAGGCAAACCTGTGGGGCCACCAAGGTCAACCTGTGTCCCAGACGAAATCCCCTGAGGTGCTGGAGCTTGGCTTCCCTGGCTCCCAGGCATTGAAGCACTGTGCTGCCTCAAGCAGTGCCTGCCAGGATTAAAGAGCTAAATTTGAAAACCACTTTGAACTGTGTGAATGAGAGGGTTCCAAGAAGAGAGGTAAAAAGAAAGCAAAATGCTGGCCTGTGGGGATAAAGTGCCACTCCCGGTGCTACGAGGCAAGTTCCTTCTCTGAACTGACATTGCCCTTTAATTCAGCGGCGGCCTTCCTGCAATCACTGTGTTTCCTCTCCCCCTCCTTCCACAGACACGCACACCGCACAGTGGACTCCTCCACGGACCCCCAATCACACGGGAAGTGCTTTGGACTAAACAAGTTGGGTTCAGTAGCCTTTTCTGTGTCTTGGAGACAATCAGAGAATACCCCCTACTGTCCATCTACTTGACAAGTGCAGATGAACTGGACACCCGCAGGAAAATGGGACAGTCTGTAGTAAGAGGGAGGCAGAGAAATAAGACCAGTCCCAAGCCTTTGCTAAGGAGAGAGACAAGTATGATCAATTCCACTGGGCAGATGGAGCCGTAAGTTCTTTCAGCTGGGCTTGAACCAGCCCGGAAGGCACTGGGGTGTTTGCCCTGTGGTCTGAGGACAGCGGTTCCTCAGGAGAGGAGTGGGAACATGGCCAGAACAAAAGACTCTTCTTAGAAGGCTGGTTTCCTTGTCTTGTAGATGTCTCAGTGCCCCAAGAATAGGAGTGAAGAAGATGGTGGTGGGGAGAGGGACAAGTATGCAGTGACAGAGAGCGATTTGACTTTGGGTGATGGGTACACAACATAACAGTTCAAATGCTGCAGAGATGTTTACCTAAAACCTATGTCTTCTTATTGATCAATGTCACCCCATTAAATTCAATTTTCTATAAAACAAACAAACAGAAACGAATAGGAGTGAAGAGTGGAGGGAAAGTCTGGAGCACCCTGTTTGAGTTTTCTTCAAAAACACTTACAGGTTGGCACTCACCAGTCTCCCCTAGATAAGAGTAGGTAGGATAAGAAAGAGAGAGAAAGAGAGAGAGAGAGAGAGAGAGAGAGAGATGCCGGACAGGAGGTGACTTCCGGCCCAGCAGAGGCTGCCGAGGAGTAAGTGGAAAGTGCTTATTTCCAATTCTAGAAAGTCTGTGATTACTCCTACTGGCAACACTACCTCTCTCTGCAGAAGTCCAAAGTGGTTGGATCGCAAATGGAGAAGTCAGTGCTGGGGGAGAAATGGTGAGACGTTTCTCCGGAGCATTGATAAAAGCCTCCAAACAAAAATGCTTAAAAGCTTAAACGCTTGCTGATGACTCAGATGGGGTTTTTATACCTACACCAAGCCAGAGGCAAATGCGAACCATGCCTCATTATCCAAAAACAGTTCTTCCCAGAATCCCTCCAAAATTTAGTCCTCTTTTAGCATTCCAGTGGGGGTGGGAGTTGGGGGGGGGGGGAAGCACAGGAGGCAAGCAGCAAGAAGAGGGAGCATTGAAGGCAAAAATAAATCTTTTAATTTTTATTTTTTAAAAAAAGAACATCCACTGTCATTAAAACCACAAGACAAATTCACTTGGACATCCAAGTGCTATAATTTTTCAAGTATTGTCATCTTTCCTCTTTTCCTGCGTTCTCGCTCATATATATACATGTATATATATAGAAATGTACAGTTTTTTCTCCCCACTTCTGGACCATTTGAGAGTAGGTTGCAGATGTCATAACTCTATTCCTTTTAGAATACATCTCCTGGGAACGAGAACATTCTATTATATAACCACAGTAAATGATCAAGTTTAGGAAATTTCCATTAAGACGATGTTTCTGTGTCATCTACAGTCCATATTCCTATTTCATCAATCATCCCAATAATGTCCTTTATAGCAATTTTTTTTTGTTCTTTTTTTTTTGTATTTTTCTGAAGCTGAAAACTGGGAGGCAGTCAGACAGACTCCCACATGTGCCCAACCGGGATCCACCCAGCACACCCACCAGGGGGCAATGCCCTGCCCATCCGGGGCGTCGCTCTGTTGCAACCAGAGCCATTCTAGCGCCTGAGGCAGAGGCCACAGAGCCATCCTCAGTGCCGGAGCCAACTTTGCTCCAATGGAGCCTTGGCTGCGGGAGGGAAAAGAGAGACAGAGAGGAAGGAGAAGGGAAGGGGTGGAGAAGCAAATGGGCGCCTCTCCTGTGTGCCCTGGCCAGGAATCGAACCCGGGACTTCTGCACGCCAGGCCGACGCTCTACCACTGAGCCAACCGGCCAGGGCCAGCAATTTTTTTTCTTTCTGGATCACAACCCATCTACAATCACAGAAAGCCAGGATGGTTTTTATGTCTAAACAGAACCCTGACCATGTCCACATTGTTGTTTGTTTTTTATATCAACTTTTTTTTTTTTTTTTTTTAGATTTTATTCATTTTAGAGAGAGAGAGACAGAGAGAGAGAAAGAGGGAGGAGCAGAAAGCATCAACTCCCATATGTGTCTTGATCAGGCAAGCCTGGGGTTTTGAATTGGCGACCTCAGCGTTCCAGGTCGACACTTTACCCATTGTGCCACCACAGGTCAGGACACACTGTTTTGTGTATCTGCTCCCCCACTTGGATTCAGAAAGGATTTCAGGCAGCATCTCAAAAAGGCAGACATTTAATCACATGAAATACAAATTTTAAATACCAGGGGAAAGAAACAAAACATACAATATAGGAGAGAAGAGAAGGAAACTAAAGTTGGGGCTAAGACTACATCATAAGATACAGGCAGTGGTGGGATTCAGCCAGTTTGCACTGGTTTGGCAGAACTGGTACCTAATTTTTGTTGAGTTTGGCAAACCAGTTGTTAAAGTGGCACTTG
Organism: Saccopteryx leptura; assembly: GCF_036850995.1. Taxonomy (NCBI): domain Eukaryota; kingdom Metazoa; phylum Chordata; class Mammalia; order Chiroptera; family Emballonuridae; genus Saccopteryx; species Saccopteryx leptura. The sequence goes on from NC_089507.1 coordinate 166,048,135, forward strand.
TAATCAGGGTTCTCTCTAAGGTGGGTGCCTGGGCAGCCGCCCAATGTGGAAATCACAAATTTACAAATTCCTTACTCTTTTTTTTTTTTTTTTTTTTGTATTTTTCTGAAGCTGGAAACAGGGAGAGACAGTCAGACAGACTCCCGCATGCGCCCGACCGGGATCCACCCGGCACGCCCACCAGGGGCAATGCTCTGCCCACCAGGGGGCGATGCTCTGCCCCTCCGGGGTGTCGCTCTGCCGCGACCAGAGCCACTCTAGCGCCTGAGGCAGAGGCCACAGAGCCATCCCCAGCGCCCGGGCCATCTTTGCTCCAATGGAGCCTTGGCTGCGGGAGGGGAAGAGAGAGACAGAGAGGAAGGCGCGGCGGAGGGGTAGAGAAGCAAATGGGCGCTTCTCCTGTGTGCCCTGGCCGGGAATCGAACCCGGGTCCTCCGCACGCTAGGCCTACGCTCTACTGCTGAGCCAACCGGCCAGGGCTTCCTTACTCTTTTTTAATGTTTGCGCAACAACGTATTCTAAGTGCCTGTACTGATGTTCATTCCGTCCACAGGTGAAAAAGATTGCAAGTGAGGACGCCAATCAAGAAGCAATATGGAAATATCTTAAATAACAGTTTTATTAATTTTTTGTCAGGTATTACTATTTTTTCATTAATATTTTAAAACTCTTATAATCTAGTTTTGTGTACCTTTTTTGTTCTTAAGTATTAAATGCACGAAATAATAAACTACCTTTCAGTATATCTTTTTTTTATGCTTAAAACGGTCACTAGGGCAGAAAAACAGTTGTTAAATTATTTGGATCCCATCACTGGATACATACCATGAGGTCCTTCACAATTTTTGCTGGTGGTGAACCATGCCTTTGCCTGGAACTTTCTAGCAGCCAAAGCTAAGAAGGAAACAAGCTCAGGCAGACATGGCAGCAGCATGGCCCCGGGCCGGGACTCTGCTTTTTAACATTCATCTCCACAGTTCCTGACTGTGGTACATAATCTCTAGTCAACTTCTCCGCTGAGTTCCTGCCCCCTGAGCTCTGGGGTGAAGGAAGGCAGTAGCTAGCAGAAGCCTCGGAGGCCACGAGGAATAACCACTACACAGACCCTCTCCGTGTAGCTCCTGTAGCACTCTAATTCTTTCTTTCATGGCACTGTCACCATTTGTCATTTTCTGTGAATTAACTGAAATTCAGCTGAGCTTACACACACTGTGCCTTTGACGATCACTTATCTCCTGCTGGCCTTTGAGCTCCCCGGACAGCACAGAACTCAACTGTTCTGTCCCCAGTGTTTCTCTAAGGCCCAGAACAATCCCAAGAACCTAGGGAGTGTGTAAAAGTGTTTGTTGAATGAATGAGTGTCCCCAGGCCCCGCCTTCCCCCTCCACACACACCCCATTACATGTCACTCTTTTTTCCCCTGTGAACTCTGAAGGAGCCGGAACAGTTTCTCCGCTTGAACGTGGAATCCAAACTCTCCGAGGACAGCCGGGCAGCTGGTGGACACTCGATAGCACTTGCTGACAGATGGACATTGGGATAGGCCAGGCTGGGCCTGCAACAGAGGCTGGCGTTGCCTGGGGAGGTGAAGACACCGCCCTCCTCCTCTGCTGGCTGCAGCTGCACAGAAGAGCCATCTGGGCCACACCCGGTGGAGAGGGGCCCAGTGGCGCCAGGGTTCCTTGTGAACCAGCGCTGGGCAGCGCTCTGCCTGGCCCCACCACCCTCCTTCCCTGCTGAGCACAGAGCCTCGACAGGCGCCACGTGGCATTAGGGCTCCAGCCCCTGCCAGATGCTGGGCTCCCAAGGGTGTGCCACCACCCGCACTACCCTCTGGAACCTTAGGCGTCACTTGGGGAGGACCTGGCTCAGCCCTGTGTGCCTGCTCTCCTTCTGCGGCCACCCCCTCTTGTCCCAGCCTCCTCGCACCTCCCTTCCCCCACCCTGCACTCGAGGCGGGCCCTGGTTCCTTGGGATTCAGTCAGAGCCTTCAACACATCTTTTATTAATATTAATTCTTAAAAAAAATTTTTTTTCAGTGCTATTTACCATCTGTTTTTTCCCTTGGCTGAAGATAATTGGAGACGAAATGCCTGCTGCTCGGGTCCCCCGCGTAGTCTCAGAAGGAACAATGGGGACAGACAATGACTGCATTTCCCCCCAGTGAGCGAGCTGGAGCACACTCTACTCGCGGACGCGCAGACGCTGCCCTTAGTCAAGTGGGTCTCACACCCCTTGTCCTCTGCCTGTTTCTTGTCCTCTGCCTGTTCACGGCCCCATGCGTCTTGGGTCCAGCAGGCCTCCTCCAGGGGGTCCTTTGGTTCCTATCGGCCTAGTTCACTGCTTTTCCTCTGTCCTAACCACATCTGGCACACTTGATGTTCCACTAAAGTTTGCACCATCTGTAAATATAAATAGCCAGTCTTGATTCCATTAGAAGCCCATGAATGGAATATTCCACACTGACTGCCGTGAGGCCGGGGGCGGCCAGCAATGGGGCTCCTGCTTTGGAGAAGGCAGGAGCGGCCGTGTGTGCTTTCCTTCCACCGATGGATCCAGAGTGGGTGGCTTGCTGCTGGCGGGCTCCAAGGCTCCCTAAATCCCTTCAGAAGCATGGACTCATATGTCACTGTTGAAGGGAACTTACAGAGGGTCACGTGGAAGATAAAATGCTGAGCACAGTGGGCCAACTTCTCTGAAACAGGAGGGATCCCCCTCACTGCATGCACTTTCTGAGGGGAGGTGTCCTGGGGCCCCCCTCCCCCAGGGCAACAACCTAGAGATGGAAGTCCCCCAGGGGGCACTGCAGCCTCAGTCGCCCAGGGGCACTGCGTGGGCACCTCACTGCTGGGACACTGAGCCCTCATCCTGCCAGCTTGTTTAGGTCCCATGCCCTTGAGCCCACCTGTCAGCACAAAGGGGGTAAAGCTTGCAGCAGAGCGACTCGCCATCGCTCTGTGGTTGGCCTGGGGTGGCAGCCGGGCTCTGTGTCTTACAGGCACTCTCCAATGCCCCTTTGTTCCCATGGCGGTCCCTGCTGCCTCCTGCTCGGACCGTCAGAGGGGCCCATCGTTCAGGCCATGAGCTGACTCTCTCTCTCTCCCTGTCCCTCTCCCGTGGGAGGGCACAGAGAGAAGCCAGCTGTCTACGACCCAGGACACGGGCCGTCACCGGATCTGCAGTGTCTTCCCAGCCAAGCCTGCTATGACTTACCTCTATACACCAGCATCTCACAGCGGTACCTCAAAACAGGACAGATGTAAAGCACTTGGTACCCACCAGCTGTGCCATCGGAGGAAGCGCTCATGCTCTGTGTAGACTGTGCCCTCGGTGGGGAGAAATCAGACGCTCAGTTGGTCAGTCCAGGGTCCAGGAGCAAATCCCCCCCAGTCCCCTCCAGGTGGCACTTGCCCATCCAGAAACCAGCTTCCTCACAGGGAGGCCAGCTCCTGACTGTCTTCGGGAACCCCCGGAGCCCTCAGCACCCTGGGCTGCTCTTCCTGCCAGCCCCATCTCCCACGTGGGCCGAGGGCGCCTGAGCTGGGGCCATGTTACTCAACCCTCTATTTCTATTCAATCAATGGTACTGGTTCCCCTGCTCTTAAGTGAATGTTTAATTACAAAGACCTAATTACCACGTATTCTCTGGCAGGGCAATAGTCGGCGTGCCGCTCTTCTTTGATCTGCAAGAACTTCACTCAAGTTCAAGATGGGCTGGATTTGTTTTTTCCACACTCTGATGCATTCATGATCCCCCTGCAGAGCCTGGTAAACTTTTTCAGACTTGTATTTTTAAGAGCACCTCACCAGGCCCTCCTACCCCTGTTTGGTTTATAGTCAGCTGGGTCATCCTGCCTCACGTTTAAGCTGGCTATTAAAACTCTTTGCAACTCCATAACAGGGGCAGAAAGACCTGTGCTCGCTGAGATATGGCATCAAAACAGCACGTGCCAGTCAAAACCTGACCGCCCAGGTGACTTACCCAATATTGGTGGGCTTTCTTTGTCTCCGCCATGTTCCTGGGGCATATTGTAAAGAATATAGGATGTCAGGTCAAAGAAAAGGGTTTGAATCTACTTCTGCAATCAGCTCCCTACAGGATAAGACAGTGAATGAGTTGCTGAAACCCTCCAAGACTCAATTTCCTGTACTAAAAAGATAGTTGTTTGAGGAGTTCCTGATGTATTCATCTGCTCAGGTTGCCATAACAGAGTCCCACAAGCTGAGCAGCTTCTACAACAGAAAAGTGTTTGCTCACAGTTCCGAAGGCTAGAAGTCCAAGATCAAGGTGATGGCAGGGTTTGTTACTTCTGAGGCCTCTTCCCTTGCTTTGTATGATGACCATCTACACATAGACTTCCTTAAGTGCCTGTGTCCTAATCTCCCTCTTCGTATAAGGGCACCAGTCACACTGGAGTAGGGCCAGCGCTAATGACCTCATTTTACCTTCATTACCTCTTTTCGTTTTAGACCCTCTCTGCAAATACAGTCACAATCTGAGGTCCTGGGGGTTAGGACCTCAACATATAAATTTGGTGGGGTCACAGTTCCATCTATAATACCAGTTGTGACGTAGAGGGAGGCAGTTGTGTTACACTGGATGAGATGTGTTGTTGAAACCGCATCTGGCGACAGCCAGTATCCTTGATTCATTACCACACGTTTCATGCTGTGCAATGTGAGATGGCAGTGCTCTTGCAAAGGGCACTGGAAAGCAAGGTTTCCATTGGAAAACAGTCTGAAATGGTATTAGACTGACTGCCTGAGTTCGAGTCCCACATCCACCACGCACCAGTGCAATGAACTCAAGCAAGTTACGTGACTTCTCTGCTGGGCCTCTGAAGGCATGGACCATCCCTGGACCACAGTGACGATGAAATGAGATAACCTTGCAAAGCTCTTAACAGAAATCGCAGAGCATAATAAGTGCACCCTCCCTTTGAGCTGTTGGTAGTGCTTCCAGTTGTCCTTCTAGATGAAAGCAGCAGACGGGAACAAAGTTGGGGCTAACGTGGTTTTGTGTGGTTCATTTCTGGAGCTCAGCTTTTCAGACTCTCCCTGGCTTCCTCCAGGCAAAATAGTTCCAATTCCTTTAACCTTGCTTCACAGAGCCTAGTTTCCACAGCTTTGATCATTTCTGTGGCTCCTGCCTGGACACACTCCAGCCTCTCTGAGCCCTTTCAGGAGGGGTGACGCAGACTCGACTCAGCGGTCTAATGAGGAGCTGACTAACACGAGACCCGAGAGGGAGGATGACTTGGGGGCCAGGGCATGTCACAGGCCTTTTATGTGTGTGGAATCCAGTCGGCTTTGAAGATGGCAAGGCGCTCTGTTGACTACGACCAGATGCCCCGGACTTTCCAGGACGGGCTTTTTAGAGATGGTTTAGATTTCAAATATTCTATTTGATTGTCCCCATAAACCAGGCAAATGTCCCAGCAGTTCTAACTTTCCAGCTTCCCTACTGTAGCCCCCAGAGTGCCTCTCACATATGGATGACACTAACATGTTCCCCTAGCCTGGCAGGGGACAGATGACATCCTGATGTGGTGAGGTCAGAGGATAGCAGTCCTAGAGTTGGGAGGGTCGACCTGATTTCACACACCCTTCCCTTTGGTGAACCAGAAGTTGTGCATCACGCCAGAACCCTCTGTTAGGATTTGGTATTCAGAAAATAGGATCGCATGAACAATCTTGCTCATTTGTCCTCAGCCTGTGGACAGCGATCACCACCAGGTTTGTTTGTTTTTTCCTCTTAAACCTGTGTCTGGCCCCCAAACCTTAGCTCAGGGTCAAGCACCTAGTGGGGACTCACCTGTAGTTGGTGACCAGTTGGAAGCTGGTCCTGTCTTCATCCTCAACATATGGCGACTGCTTTTAGCCCTAAATATATCACCTTATAATTGTACTATTGAATTTCATCTGGTTTTTGTAGGGCCATGTTTTCAATTTGTCATGGTTGTTTTGAATTTTGTTCTTGGCTTTCTGAGTGTGAGCCGCCCCACCAAATTTAGAATCATGTGAGGATTTGATGAGCACAACCTCCACCCTTTTGTTTAAGTCATTAGGATCAGCCCGGCAGTTAATCCCCAGAGGAGCAGTGGTCTTTCAAGTATACACCATGGCACTGATTATGTGATAAAGAATGGCTTTTTATTTTTTATTGGCCGTAGAAAGATGTGTTCACTGTAGAACATTTACAAGGTGCAGATAAACCCAAGAAGGAAATAAAAATAACTCGTAATCCCACCATGCAAATGTCAGTGCTATTATTTGGTGGGGATTCTTCTTGTTAAATATATATACATTCATCAACATGGATTAAGTGGTACACATTGCACCATGATGCGCTTATCTGTGGAGTGGATCATATAGCATGACCAGAGAGCTAGTTACTCATACACAAGTACTACATAGACATTCCCAACTCAGAGGCTTTTATATATAATATGTATATATACACACATACATGTAACCCAAACTCTATTCCACAAGTACTAGCTCCGCGAGAAGGTCCAAGAAAACAAGGGCAGTGCTCTTCACGCTTTGGAGAAATACTGTATTGGCCTTGAGAAGGTTACCAACGTGCTTCAACATATTAAAGGCTCTGAGAAGTCCTACAGCGCTGTTATAGATTAAATCTTAACTTCAGGATAAAGAGAAATAGTAACTTTTATTTTTTATTTATTGATTGAGTTTTAGAGAGAGAGAGGAAGGGTGAGAGAGAGAGAGAGAGAAACATCCATTTGTCACTCCACTTATTCATGCCATCATTTGATTCTTGTCTGTGCCCTGATCTGGAATCAAACCCACAACCTTGGCATGCTGGACGACTCTCTAACCCAACTGAGCTACCTGGCCAGGGCAAGAAACAATAACTTTTAATTGACTTAAAGTCAGAAGATCAGCTCTCTTCTTTACCTTTAATGAGCTTAAGACCTTAGGTAAATTACTTTTCTCTGAACCTTGGTTTAGCAAAATGATTAGCGTCCCCTTACAATCCCAATCTGCTGTGTTTTTCCCTTAAAGTGAAGATGAATTAAAATTAAATTGATCTGGGATAATGTGTTCTTTACAACCTTACTTGGTTATGTCCTCCTGTCTCACAGTCATAGCCATCACCTATTTAGCATGTTACACAGGTTAACTCATTGGATCCTTACAACATCCTCCTAGTGGATAGTAGGGGTTGAATTCACTTGCCCTGCCACCACATAGCCAGTGAGAGAATCAGGATTTGAACCCTAGGGCCCCTGTCCCTGGTCACTAAGCTATACCACCCTTATGTTCCCCCAGATGGTGATCAGTTCCAGTGTCTTCCCAGGAAAGGCTCAGCTGCTGGGCATTGGTCCACAGGGTTCATTCGCTGTCTTTCTTCTTCAGAAGCGAGCAGTCATTTGCCACTTCCCATCCTCAGGGCTCCCGGTCCTCTGATGCTACTGCTCACAGCTCCACCTGCCGTGCACCAGGCCTACGGGAGCCCCAGGTGCGTGCCCACAGGCCCTGCTGGTGTGACTAGACCCGGCTTCCCAGTTCTCCAGCTCCAGGTGAACCCTTCTTCATTTAGTCACTGGGTGGTATCGGATCTCCGCAAAGCTGAGAGGAAGGAGCATTTCTGCCCACCACCCTATTTCGCTGGCTTCGTCTCCTTGCCCTTATGGGAGTGGGAGGCAGGTAAGTGATGGAGGGACTGTGCAAGATTGCAGCAGCTTCTCCTGCCTGCCTAGTCTACTTAGTAAGAAACAGCAAAGACGTATTAACTACGTGGCAGCTGCTGTTCGTATGGGCTCTCATCTCGACAACCCTATGAGGTATGCTATCTGTAACTCATAGATGAAACCTCAGAAACAGAGAGATGGAGTCATTTGCTTCAAGCCACACAGCTTGTAAGAGACACAGCTGGAGTGCAAACCCAGACCCAACCCTCCCTGCAGGGTACTTAACTTCTCTGCCTCCCCATTTCCTGCTGGGCCCCCTCCCTTCTCCCTGAGGGATACGATACCCCCCACACCACTCCCTCTCCACTCTGCACGCACCTGCACTCTCTCTCCAGTCTCTCCATCCTTTTACACTTTATCTTGCCTTCCTAGACTGCTCTCTGTCCCTAAAATGCCGTTCCTGCTTCCTCCCAAGAAGCCAGGGCCTGAAGAACCCCCAGAGCGTGCCTGGGCCAGGTGGTGATGCAACTTGGGCAGAGAGTGGGAGAGACCTTTGCTGCGACGATTTCTGGTGCACGTCTTCCCGCAAGAACTGAGATGTGAACAGCGTGTAACAGAGACACCTACTGGCCGCTCCAGGCACAAGGCCCCAGAAAACCCCAGAACCGGCACCTACCTCCCTGGGAGGGCCAGGCAGACACACTATTTGGCAGGTTGTCCTGTGTGTTCTTCCCCCTCAGGTCAGGGAAGACCCTTGCCATTTCTCTCATTCTGCTCTAAGAACAAAAGCCAAAGAGAAGGAGCTACTTTTATTTTTAATTTTTTTTTTTACTAGGAAGATTTCAATTTTTTTTTCTGACCTGAACTCAAAATAGCAATATAGATTTGCTGCATTTTTTTCTTACCCTTGTGCTTATTTATTTTTTTGCTTTTTATTATTATTTTTTATTTAGAAATGAAATTTTATGGGGTGACAATAGTCCATAGGAACACATAGGTTTCAGGTGCACATCTCTATAGCGTTTGAACTATTCATTGCGTTGTGTGCCCATCACCCAAAGCCAAATCACTTTCTTTCACATATATTTGGCCCCCTTTACCCCTCATTACCCTCCTTCCCCCGGTAACCACTTCACTTTTATCTATGTCCATGAGTCGTAGTTTTATATGTCCCACCTATGTGTGAATTGATATACCATTATTTTTCACTCCATAAGACACATTCTTTCCCCCCAAAAGTGGAGGGGAAAATGCCCGTGCATCTTATGGAGCAAAAAATACAGTATTTTATTAAATATTTTAACATACCATTTGGTTCAGAATTTTTTTTTTTTTCTTCTTTAAAACCCTAGGTGTCTGAAACAATTAAGTACATAGAAGAAGACATAGGTACTCAACTCAGGGACCTGGGTTTTAAAGAGCATTTTATGAATTTGACTCCAATGGCAAGAGAAGTGAAGGCAAAAATTAATGAATGGGACTACATCAGACTAAGAAGTTTTTGCTCAGCAAGAGAAACTGATAACAAAATAACAGAAAGCCAACTAAATGGGAAATGATTTTTTCAAACGACAGCTCAGATAAGGGCCTAATATCCAAAATATACAAAGAACTCATAAAACTCAACAACAAACAAACAAACAATCCAATAAAAAAATGGGAAGAGGATATGAATAGACACTTCTCCCAGGAAGAAATACAAATGGCCAACAGATATATGAAAAGATGCTCATCTCTTTAGCTATTAGAGAAATGCAAATCAAAACGGCAATGAGATACCACCTCACACCTGTTCGATTAGCTGTTATTAGCAAATCAGTAACAGCAAATGTTGGAGAGGCTGTGGAGAAAAAGGAACCCTCATACACTGTTGGTGGGAATGTAAAGTAGTACAACCATTATGGAAGAAAGTATGGTGGTTCCTCAAAAAACTGAAAATAGAACTACCTTATGACCCAGCAATCCCTCTACTGGGTATATATCCCAAAAACTCAGAAACATTGATACGTAAAGACACATGCAGCCCCATGTTTATTGCAGCATTGTTCACAGTGGCCAGGACATGGAAACCACCAAAAAGCCCATCAATAGATGACTGGATAAAGAAGATGTGGCACATATACACTATGGAATACTACTCAGCCATAAGAAATGATGACATCGGAACATTACAGCAAAATGGTGGGATCTTGATAACATGATACGAAGCGAAATAAGTAAATCAGAAAAAACCAGGAACTGTATTATTCCATACGTAGGTGGGACATAATAGTGAAACTAAGAGACATTTATAAGAGTGTGGTGGTTACGGGGGGGGGGGGGGGGGGGGGGGAGGGGGGAATGGGAGAGGGATAGGGGGTGGGGAGGGGCACAAAGAAAACAAGATAGAAGGTGACAGAGGACAATCTGACTTTGGGTGGTGGGTATGCAACATAATTGAACGACAAGATAACCTGGACTTGTTATCTTTGAATATATGTATCCTGATTTATTGATGTCACCCCATTAAAAAAATAAAATTATATAAAAAAAAAAAAAAAAAAAAAAAAAAACCCTAGGTGTGTCTTATGGTCAGGTGCATCTTACGGAGCGAAAAATACGGTAGTTCTTAGCTGTTCCTGATTTACTTATTTTGCTTAGCATAATATTCTCAAGGTCCATCCACATTGTCGCAAGTAGCAGTATTTCATCATTTCTTATGGCTAAGTAATATTTCGTTGTCTATGTATATGTACCACATCTTCTTTGTCCAGTCCTCTATTGATGGACCCTTGCTTGTTTCCATGTCTTGGCCACCTTTTGTTTCAAAGCATCAGCCCCTTGAAGTGGCTGCTTCCAGCTTGGCCTGTTTGCCGGGAAGGTGGGGGAGCAGAGACATTTATGAGCAAATGAACTCAATGTGGCTTTTCTGTGCAAATGCATGGAAAGTACAGCTTCCACAGGCTGAATGGCTGCGGAGCGTGTTATTCAGAAAGGGTCCCCCGCTGGGCAGGCTGTCTCCCCTTTGCATCAGGGCTTACAGCGCCTTATCTCTGCCCAGCACCATTTGATGCAGAGGAAGGGGGCCCACTATTCTGGTTAATTGCTACAATTTGCCAATTCAAATATTGACCTATCAGGTGGCTGGAGAAGAGAGGATGACCACTCCCTAGGAAATTACAAAGAGCACACTCAGATGTTCTGCTGGAGAAAGGGATGCCACTTCCAGCAGCACTGTCCTCACTCTCTCCCCCTCAGAGAAGGCCGTCAGAGTTGGCCGGACTATACACAGGTATGGGGAGCAGTTGTTCCCAAGGTGTATGCCAAATATCTTCAAGGTTTTATCCTGCCTGACACGGCCCCTCCCACATGGTTCGATTTATTCTTCTAAATGGGGGCCTCATTCCCCATGAAACCAATTAGCAAACATTTATGGATGACCAGATGTGCTTTGCAGTGTTGGGGTTTTAGGAATAGCGAGAAGCTTCCATATGATCAGCATCGATCTTCAATGTGAGAGGGAGATCCCTAATTTTAAGATACCGTGTCTAGCTATTCTGGTGAGTATATTCACATAAGGCAAGACTGAGGAGTTTACAAACTCTGTGAGAAAAGATCTAAACACAGAAAAAGCGAAGGAGTCACATAGTCAGCCGAGAACAGTTGGACAAGACAATCAAATGGTTGTTCCCCATTACTTGGTGCAGATGTGTTCTTGATGATCAGAAAGGTGACCGTGGACAGTGCAAACTCTGAAGGCTTCTCAGAAGAGGAAGAGGTATTTAAGAGTCTTAAAGGATAAAAATAAGGAGGGGAGAATGCCAAGTTCAGCAGCCACGCAAAGAATATTTAATCGGAACAGAAAGGAAACCCTATGACAGTAAGGTCCCCCAAAAGTGGATTGCACCAGTTCGCAACAGGCTTTGAAGACCCAGCTAAAGGAGACTGGGCTTCTCTGGGGTTGGGTGCAGGGGTTTCTAAGTGAGGGCTCCATAGGATCAGGGCAATGCAATCAGAAGTCTGCAAAAGGAAGAGATGAGAACAAGGCTAAGAAACTGATGGAAAGGTCCTAAGGTACCACAAACAGTAGGACCAAGCCCTGGCCAATTAGCTCAGTTCGTTAAGAGTGTCATCCCAAAATGACGAGGTTGTGGGTTCAGTCCCCGGTCAGGGCACACGGGAAGCAGCCAAGGAATGCACAACTGAGTGGAACAACAGGTGAATGCTTCCTTTCCCTCTCCCTTCTTTCTCCCTTCCTCTCTCTGCCTCTCTGAAAATCAATAAAAATTAAGCCCCGGATGGACAGCTGGGTTGGTTAGAGCGTCGTCCTGAAGCATGGAGGTGATTCCTCAGTCAGGGCACATACAGGAGCAGCTCAATGTTCCTGTCCCTCCCTCTACAAACAAAACAAAACAAAAAGTAGGGCCCTTTTGGACCAGCTGGTACAGACGAGCAGGCTAATTAGGTCCTTTTTGCCTGGACCTTTTGATAGGAAGAAAGTTCAAGCATGGGGCATTTTTGAAGGGGATGGAACTGAGAATGCTTGGGAACTCAGATGCAGAAGAAGGTGCCTAGGAATGGGGCTGAGGTCAGACAGACAGACGCCTAGCAAACTGACTTCACAATGTTGCCTGAAGGGCTGCATACAAGCAGGGGACAGCTAACCAAGACGTGCAGCAGAAGTGTCGTTCAAGATACATGTGTAATTTTAAAGGACAGTGACAAAAAGAAAAGAAAGAGCAGTAACTGGTGTTACAGTTTAACGGGCCCCCTAGATCTAGAATATTATTATTTTAGCATATACTTAATGTTTTGAAATTATTATTGAGACACTTTACCTTCTTTGTTCTGTTGTTTTTGTGTGAACTGTTAGGAATCTGGTGTGTGTTTTACACTTAGAGCACATCTCAGTTTGCACATTTCAAGTGCTCAGGAGCCCCATGTGGCTGACTGTACCAGACAGCACTGTTCTAAGTTCTAGATAATTGCTCTTCATCCGAAAGTGATTTTGTTTCCCAGGGACATCTGGTCATGTCTAGGGACAGCTGGGTTGTTACAACTGGAGGCAGAGACCAGGATGCAGCTAAACATTCTGTAACGCACAAGACAGCCCTCCCCCCGCCCCCGCCAGCAAAGAATGATCTGGCCCAAAATATTGGGAGAAGCAAGTCAGAGCTCCACGTAAGGCTGGGAGGAGATGAGCACTGCATGCCAGGGTGTCAGGGTGATGCTGCCGCGGCAGACACTCCCGCTGGAACTCGGGCCTCGCCTCAGACAGGGCAGGCTTCCAGGCGCCAGTGTCAGGACTTCCTGGTGCTGCGCGATACGGCACGGACTACACCCTGGGCCACGCAGATAAGCCAGATTGTGTTCATAATGATTGCAGTCCTGCAATTACCCTCACTCCACCCCACCCAAACCTCAGCATTGTGGCTGCTCTATAGAGTGGTCCCCGCTCAGGACAACTGTGCAACAGGCAGTCATATAAACAGCAATCCCTACTATTGTGCAGTGCACAGCTTGCACAGCTCCGCCTGGCAACTCCATCCCCAGAAACCCAGGGACCGTGTCTCATCCTCCCAGCAGCCTTTTCTGGTTTTCCTTGTGGCCATTCCCATGTTTAGAAGCTACAAAAAAAGTGGAGCAATCGATGACAGTCTGTGAAATAGAGAAGACTCCTTCCATGTAGAGGAGGTGGGGGGCTGCAGAATCAGGAATTAAAAGTGGCACTGGGCTTCCTCCCAGAGATACTGCACTTGAGACAGGGGATCCAGTCTTTTTATAAGGACAACCTTTCCCCCCTTTCTCCTCCCTTCCCTGCCTACAAATATTTAGGGTAGTGCCAAGTTGTGAGTTCATCAGGGTGTTGGGCTCCGTCCCTGAGCAGATAAGGGCAAGAGAATCGCAGCTAGTTGCACCACATCTTGGCAGGAAATCAAGATAAATGTAGAGCAAACTGTTTTCAGTAGAACCCGCTCAGTTGATATTAACAGGTGATGTTTTTAAAATCTATCATAAAAAAAGGTGGGCGGGCAATTCTGAGTTTAAGCAAGAGTACATATGGCAATATGATTATGGGTCCACACTCCAGACCAGGTTTCTCTACTATCTAATTGTGTTATCCTAGACAAGTTACTCAAGTGCTCTGTGCCTCGATTTCCCTGCTTGTCAGTGAAATAATAATACCTACCCCAAGGGGTTACAGTGGAAATTTTAACAAGTTAATATATGGAAAATGCTTAGAATCATGTTTACCATAGAGTATGTGTTCAATACACTTTAGCTTGTAAGGTAAACAGATTTTTTTAACTGTAGACTATTTGGAGTCTTTGACATGATTGGGCACTGTGACTTTTTTTTTTTTTTTTTTTTGATTGGAGAGAGAGAGAGAGAGAAAGGAAGAGGGAGAGAGAGAGAGAGAGAGAGACATTGACCTGTTCCTGTATGTGCCCCAACTGGGAATCGAACTGGCTGGCAACCTCTGTGCCTCAGAACAAGGTTCCAACCAGTCAAGCTACCTGGCCAGGGCAAACGCTGTGACTCTTGAAAGGGGGAACAGGTAAAGATTATTTTCCTAATCTTTGACCACTGGTGTCCACCAGGCCCCCTAAAAAGCAAAGCCTGAAACAAAGATGAAAGCGCTCCTTCTTGGCGAGGTCCAGCCCAGGGCAGTGAAGGGGAGAGGGAAAGCGCCCTGCAGCGGCCACAACACACTGGCCACTACTTTCTCTTGGTTACTTCACAGGGGTGCTTGCTCCACACACAGGATTTCTGCAAAATGGCTACAAAGGGGGAAAGAAATGGTAGAGTGCCCCCCCCTCCCCAGAGAGAGAAAGAGGAGCATTTATCTGCCCAGCTCCTCCCAGGACCCATTGGTCTAATTTCCCTCCAAGAGGACTTGAGTTCACTGATTGTCCTCTGGCCCTTTGGCAGCTCCTCGAGATTTTATATTGGGTGGCATGAGTTGCCATCTAAGTCTGGAAGAGCAGTCGCAGGAAAGGTGGGACACCAATCTAGAAGGAGGGGGGAAGGGCCCATGGCATCTCAGAAGGCACAAGGGTTCACAAGCACAGCCATGGAACACAGTCACGGGAAACCTTCTCTTGATAGATTTGATGCCCTGGGACACAAGCTTAGATCTGCCTGGAATAGCTCAGAGAGCCAGGCTCCCAAAACCTTGCTCTGAAGGAACCTACAATTGGGGTTGGGGAGAGGGGGAGTTGGTAGGTGGTGGTAAGTAAACAAAATGGCTACAATATGAAAAATGTGATGTGTTTTGGGAAGACCTGATGGGGTTTGGTGTGGTCAGAAAGTGATGTCTGATGTGGAGAGGCTTAATGGTCAGTATGAGGTGGGCAGTCAACAAAAGCCACAGTGCACTTGGGACTGGGGAGTGGAGAAGCAGTGTCTGTGACAGGGGTATTAGTTTCCTAGTGTGGACAAGTCCAGCCAGGGGTGAGGACGACGGAGACACTAACACCCGACTCGGGGACCAGGTTCAGTGATGCAGATCCACTTTATTCAGGAAGTAAGCTAGCTTATATACATGGGTTCAGCCAATAGGATGTTACAGCGTGTCCTTCATAGCCAATGGCTGAAAAGATCAAGGAGCTGCGTGGTTGGCGCTAAGTCACTTCCTTATAGAGGGCGAGCTTCCTTCCTGGGTGTGCCCAGGAGGCTTCTGGGAGCTGGAGTATTCTCACAGCATTGCATCAGCCGCAGCTGCTAGGAGTGCGCTTGCACTCCACCTATATCCTAGGGCCACTGTAGCAAAGGACCATAAACTGAGACTTACAACAGAAATTTATTCTCTCACAATTCTGGAGGCCAAAAGTCCAAAATCAAGGTGTCGGCAGGGCTGTGCTCTAGAGGAGATTTCCTTGCCTCCTCCTAACTTGTCGTGGTTGAGAAGATCCTTGGTGTTTCTTGGCTTGTATTTGCATCATTCCAAACTCTGCCTGTCTTCTCGTGGCATTATCCCCTGTGGATCTCGAGCTCTCTTCTTATTAGGACACTAGTCATATTGGACCAAGGGCTCTACCTTCTCCAGTATGGCCTCATCTTAACAAATTACATCTGCAAACAACCCTATTTCCAAATGAGGTCACATCTGAGGCTCCGGGAAGGATACAAATTTTGGGGAAACACCATTCAAATCAGGACAGGGGATAACAGCATGGGCAAAGCCTGGAAGGGAAAAGAGGAAGTCAGGCCAAAAACAGTGCCTGGAGTGGCTGTAGTGGCTGCAGTGTTCTGGAGGTCAGGAGCAGTGAGGAAGAGGCTGGAGACAATGGCAAGGTGGCACCCCAAGGCCTTTGAAAGCCACAGGCTTATCCTGAGTGAGGGCCCAAGTGCTCTCATCAGAACTGTGCTCTAGACAGACCTTCAGCCCCCTACATGGAGTGTAGTTGGAAGAGTTAAACTGGGAAGGCTTCAGGATGGGTTTAAGAGCTGAGCTAGGTCTTGACCAGGCAATGGATTGGCAGGGAAGGTGGGATGGACATTCTAGCTTGGCACATAGGGCCTAGAGCCAGGCGCAAATTGCACATTGGCTTCACAAACACTTTCAGCTTGGTTCTAAGGGAGATGCTACGGTGAAGCAGGGAACCATACAGGGTGAACTCGGGACCCAGGGTATGGAGTCTCATTGTCTGAGCACAGACCCACCCACAGTAGGAAGATAACTCCGCAGGCCTGTACAGTGAACCAGTTGCCTCTGAACTTGGACTAGCACATGCTATGCCACATCATGTGGCCCCTGACTCCAGACATCCCTTAAAGGACCCCAGCTCCCCCCACCCCATGGCAGCTTCCTAGAGCTGGACTCTCAGACCAAGCTGCTCTCCCTGTCCCTGGCGGAACGGCTGAAGTCTTCCAGTCCTTCCTGCCCTCCACCAAGGCACCGCTAACCGCAGAAGCAGGGAAGCAGCAGAGAGCTAGGCTGGAGAAGGCTGGGGTCAGGAGCTCCAGGAAAGAATGGCAACTATGAGAGGATTCTGTTGACACAATTTAAGATGTGGTAGCTGAGAGCTGCAGGGGATTTTAGATTGAGTCTCCAAAAGCACTTCTTCAGCATCAGTGATGGGAGGCTCTCATGCCTCCTGCCAAGATTCTAGAAGCCAGGACTTTTTTCTGGGACCTGAGATTGGTGAGTTTCCCATGGAACCCCTGATGAGGGCAAATCCCATCTTCACTATATGTTGTCCCTCAAGAATCTGAAATTGGGGGAGACCCTCAGCTTGGGGTGATGAAAAACAGGCAGACATTGAGACCGACTGCAGAGATGGATTTGAATTCCATCTTCCTTCTTATGAACTGTGTGATCTAAGGCAGCTGACTTAAAGTTTCTGAGCCTTTCTTCACCTATGAAAGTAGATATACAGTGAACTGAAATGCTGTGTACAATGCATGACGTAGATGGTACATGCTCACTGTCATTTCCCTCTTCAAAAGATAACTAACTAATGGGACAGGATTGTATACATTGACCACATTACCAGCTGAGGCTGACTAGTCAGATTTCATTCATTCACCCATCCATCCATTCATTCATTCATTCATTCATACATGCGTATCACAAATAGTTATTGAGAACTACTATCTGCTGGTCACTGTCATGGGCACTGGGGATTCGGAATGAGCAATGAGTCTTATGGAGGGAGACAGAAATAATCAGATAAATAAATATATATCAATTAATGATAAATGCTAAGGAAAAATAAAGAGGTGAAAAGTGTTAGAAAGGGAGAGAAATAAGAGGATCAGGGTGGAACTTTATGTATTTATTCTTTTAATGGGGTGGCATTTTAATAGGGACATCAGGGAATATCTCAAATCAGATAACCTTTAAAGAGAGACCAGAATCGAATGAGGCTGAAAGAACTACAAATGCAAGGGCTTTGGAGAGACACAGCCAAGACATCAGAGAGCACAAGGTTGGAGGTGAGATGAGAACTGGGCCCATACCATGGAAGGTCTTGTCAACCTTGGCAGGGACTTTGGGTTTCATTCCTGGTGACATGGAAGCCATCTTATCAATCATATTTTTTTCATACCTAATGCTAACTGGGCTGTGAATCATGCCAGGCATGGGGCTAGGCGCATTACATAGATTTAACTCTTCTAATAACCTCATTAGGTGTGCGCCTTCATGATCCTCATTTCACAGATGAGTAAACTCAGGAATGAAATGCCCAAGTTAACTGCCCAGGATTCAGCCTAGAAGTCTCTAAATCACAATTTACCTTTCACCTTGGGTGACCCTTCCCACAGTGCCTACAACTCTCAGCTTGTTTCGTTGTTATCACAAGAAGATGGTCTCATATAGACCCGTGTAGAGACAGTACCCACACTGAGGTGATGTATCTACAAGCCAATGAATGCCAGTTATTGCCAGCAACCACCAAAGGCCTGGAGAGAGGCATGGGACAGGTTCTCCCACAGAGCCTCCAGAGGAACCTGTGCTGCCGACACCTTGATTTTGAACTTCTGGCCTTGAGAGCCATTGAAAGAATAAATTTTTATTTTTTAATAAGCCACCAAGTTTCTGGTAACATGTTATGACAGTCCTAGGAAACTGATACAGGTTTGTTCAGAGTAGTGGAAAGAGCCCTATATTGGAATCAAGCAGACAACCTAAATCTGAGCCCTAACTCTTCCCCTCCTAGTCCTCTCACAACTCCTTTATTTCACCCAGGCCTCAGTATCTTCCTCTGTAGAATGGGTACACTGTAACCTGGATTCTAGGGTTATAGTGAGAATGAAGGAGATCTGAAACGATGAAGGTGAAGTATCTCGTGGAGTTGGCAGAGGTCCTCCATCATAGAGAGCTGGGCTTGGGGGGACGAGATGAGGAGCTAGGATCCTTGGGCTCAAGGCAGCACTCAAAACAAAGCTTAGAAGCAGCAACTCCTGGACATTTGCTTCCAAATGCTCCAAAGTGGTGTTGGCAAAGTGGCTTCTCCATGACATCACCTCCTGAATAGCCCAGCTCCTGGACCAGGCAGAAGTAACCATTTGGAGAATGAATCAAGGAGCCCTGGCACTTGGATATGTGCTCACTCATTACTTCCTGCCAGGAGTCTGGGTGTGTGTGTTGGGGGGGGGGAGTCCAGTGCCAAGGGGAGTGAGTCTTAGGGCTTCAAACACCCCCCAAAGGCAATTAAGTTTATGGTGGAATTAAGCAGGAGACTATAAATGTAGGGCATTAGTAGGTCCTTCTAGCACCATCTCACAACATACTGAATAGTGTGGGCCCTGGTTCCAACAAAATCATCTCTTAAAAACAGACTTAATCTAGACGAGGCTACCATGATCTCCTTACCACCTCTAAGTCTTCATATGTCACCAGCGTGAGGAGTGTGGCCAGTGATAAACCAAGATATTCCAAGTTCCTGACCCCCAACCCTAACCCTACCCCATCTTGGATCTGGCTTCCATGAAACTTGTCCCACTGAAGAAACAGGGGAAGGGAGCTTGAGATAGTGCATTGCACAGCCCATCACTGGGGGCAGGCAGGAGAGTGAGTTGGCCTCCCTCAGTGGATTGAACTCATTCCAGTCCTCACAGTCTTAATTGCTAAAAGCAAGCTTAAGCAACCAAAATGGTGCCTTCTGGGCCATGAACCAGAAATAAACAATATCATTTCGTGATGATAAAGGGATCAGTTATTCAAGAAGTCATGACAATCCTGAACATCTATGCTCCTAATAACAGAGCTTCAAAATACATAAAGCAAGATCTGAAAGAATGACAAAGAGAAAATTACAAATAGATAAATTATAGTGATAGTTGGAGATCCCAGTGCTCCTCTCTCTATAATAGATAGATCATATAGACAGAAAATCAGCAAAGATATAGTAGACTTGGCAAGCACTAGCAACCAATGTGATCTAATTAACTGGAAATAACCCAAATGCCCATCAACAGGGAATGAACAGATTGTGGTAAATGCATACAGCAGAATACTATCTGCAACAAAGTAGAATAAATCACTCAACGACATGGACAGATCTCAAAATAATTATGCTTAGTAAAAAAAGTAAACCAAAAAGGAGAACATACTATACAAATCCATTTACATAAAACTCTAGAAAATGCAAACCAGCCTTTAATGACAGAAAGCAGATCAGTGATGACTCAGGGAGAAGGATGCAGGGAGGAGGGAGAGAGTAGTTAAAAAGAAACACGAGAAAAACTTTAGGAGGAGAGGTAGATGTTTCTTCTCTCGGTTGTACTGATGGGTTCAAGGGTATATACATATGCCAAAATTTGTCAACTTATATATTTTATGTGCAGTTTATTATATGCCAATTATACCTTTATAAAGTTTTTTTTAATGTCTTAAGGCTTCCAGAGAGCAGAAGAGAAAATCTTCATTTAGAAATCTTGTTTGCAAAGTTGTATACTTTACCTAGTGCTCAGGTTCACGTGCTCTGCTAAGCCTGAGATACTGGCTGAAGGCATCTGACACAAAGCTTAGCATTCTGGTTTGGAGAGAGGCCCTAGAGGCCCCAAGTAAGTGCCAAGTGTTCCATGTTAAACCCCTTCTAAGAAGGGAAAATGAACTTGAAGCTTTTGCAAGCAACTATAGAGACTGCACGGGGGTAGAGTGACATAGAGTTCTTGTTTGGGCCAGCCCTGGGCTTCAGATACTCCAGGGATCTGGAGTTACAACACCCAGTTCCTCACCTGTCTGTCTTCTTCTGGGTCCTCAGAGGGACTGAGGACCTCCTGGGGACAGCTCCTTGTACACAATCATCATGGAGTCACTTGCAGATAGATTTGGCAAATGTGGGGTGGTAGTTCTGGCAAGGACCCTGGTCATCTGAGAGAAAATCAGTCATGTTAGGAGAAGTTTGGCCAGAGGTGTCAGACTTAGCCACAGGACCTGGAGATCAGGGCTTTGGCAGTTCTGGGCAGAGCATGGCAGCTGGGTCTGGGCCTGCTGCACGCGTGGGCCCTGTGGGAGAAGGCACTTTCTGGGGTTTTTTTCCTTTATAATGTGAAATGAATCATCCTGTTGATGCAAAAGCCTGTGTTCTTAATGATATACCCTATTGACCCCCAGACCAGAGTTCTGCAAACCACTGACCACAGACCAAATCCAACCCAATGCCTATTTTTATAAATAAAGTTTTATTGGAACATAGACACCCCCATTCATTTAGGTTTGGTCTGTGGCCACCAAATTGTGTAGTTGTGTGATTGTGACAGAGACCATGTGACCTGAAAAGCCTGAAACATATATTATCTGGCCTGTTAAGAAAAATTTCCAACCCCTGGTCCTACACATCAGGCCTTATTATAGTATGAATGATCTGTTGAACTAGTAAGTAATTTAAGACATTTTATTTAAAAGAAACATATAGATGAATGAATAAACAAAATGTGATATATATAATGAAATATTACTCAGCCTTAAAAAGAAAGAAAATTTATTTTTATTTTTTATTTTATTTTTTTGTGACAGAGACAGAGAAAGGGACAGACAGACAGAAAGGAGGAGCATCAATTCTTCGTTGCAGCACCTTAGTTGTTCACTGATTGCTTTCTCATATGTGCCTTGACCAGTGGGCTACAGCAGACCGAGTGACTCCTTGCTCAAGCCAGTGACCCTGGGCTCAAGCTGGTGAGCTTTGCTCAAACCAGATGAGCCTGCGCTCAAGCTGGTGACCTTGGGTTTCAAACCTGGGTCCTCTGTGTCCCAGTCCAAAACTCTATCCACTGCGCCACCTCCTGGTCAGGCAGAAAGGAAATTCTAATGCAGTCTACAGTGCAGATGAATCTTGAGGACATTAGGCTAAATGAAAAAGCCAGTCACAGAAGGACAAATACTGTATAATTCCACTTACATGAGGTCCCTAGAGAAGTCAAATCCATAGAGAGACAGGATAGCGATCATTGTCAGGGGCTGCGGGAGGGGGAATGGAGAGCTCATGTTTAATGAGCACAGAGTTTCAGTTTAGGGGGATGAAAAGTTCTGGAGCTAGATGGTGAGGATGGTTGCCCAACCATGAGAATGTGCTTAATGCCACAGCACTGTGCACTTAAAAATGGGAACGTTGGTAAATTTTCTTATGTGTATTTTACTACAATTTTCAAAAGGAAAGAAAACAAAGAATCAGATATGTGACAAAGTAGAAGGTGATTTTCCATGGTGGTTTGTTTTTTTTTTAAGATAAAATATAGCACCTCCTAGGGTTTTCAGATGTCTCCCGTCTCCTCTGCTGTTGGACACTCAGGGGACGTCTGCCCAGACGCGCTGCTTGTAGCCGAGCCACAGTCATCCCGGTGCTCTGAGCAAGCCAGTCGATTGCACCCATCTCAAGGGCAGGTGAGTCCGTGGGTTCCAGTGTGAATGAAGGCCGTGAAGCCCAGGCAGGCGTCTCAGGAGAAGACGGTCACGGCAGTGGGGCTGCAGGAAGGCCAGGGCACCAGGTCCAGCATCCGCCCCCACCACTCCAGCAGAAATCTCCTGGGAGAAGCAAACAAGGTATCGGAAGTGGATGTGAAAAGGCTCTTGCAAGTTGAAAGTATGCAATGATGGTTGGATATGTCCTCATCCTCCAATGAGGTCACATCTGTTTTTACAGGTGGTGCAACGGTAAATCATTGCTCAGGGGGTCTCCGATCAGGCCACTCTGTGACCTACTGGCTTTGTGACCTCTTGGCAAGTTGCTTCACTAATCTGCGCTCAATGCCTGATGTATAAATAGGCTACTAATACCTGGAGGGACAGCAAGGGTACATCAGTGATGGGGGGGTACAGAGCACCTGTGTGCTCTCCCATGCTAGACCCTCGGTCACAGGCATCCAGTGTTTGCTCAAGTCCTCATGTCTCAGCCAGTCCATGGGCTCCAGCAGGGCATGGATCCCGCACGGCTTCTCCAAAGACTGGCCGCTCACACCAAAAGCATGGGGAACTTTGCTGTGAGGGTGGTCCGGGTGAAGTTACCAGACACCTGCTTGAGGCTCCATCCTGTGTCCACAGGCCTGTCCGAGTGTTGAATGAAGCTGTCACAAGAAATCCCACTGTTGGGCCGACTTCTAAGTAACATGGAGCTGGGTGGGCGCAGCCTGGGACAGCATTGATTATTGTGACAAGCTGATCTGCGGGCTGAGTCGCGGAGTGACTGCCACATATTTGTCAAAACAGAGCTCTGGGCTCCATGGGGAGAAGGATTAACAAAGCTAAAGAACCACAGGAGACCGTGACCCACAAACACGTCTGAAGCAGAAGACAACCTCCTGGTGGCCCCTCACAGGACTGCGCCTGTCACAGTACCTCCAGGGCTCCCTGTCTGGGGAGTGACCCAGAGCTGACCACTCAGAGAGGGTGTTTAGAAAGAGACATTGTGTGGGAGCACCCCTAGAAAGAGCACAGTTAGCCAACTTCTTATAGGGCTAGTGAGATGCTGCCCTCAGACAGAATGTAGACCTGGGGGACTTAGCTGTGATCATATTTCCTTCCTTTGGAGCTGGAGACAGGGGAGATGGGGGGACATAAGAGACAAGAAGAATGACTTGCTGATACTCTTGTGATAGGAAATACAGACGCCATGGTCTTCTTAAGAAAGCTCATGCTGACCCTCTTAACCAAAACAGAAGCTGATACCCAGAGAGGAAAACATTCATGTTTCTTTGGAGATTTTTAAAATTAATAAAGGTTAAAAGCAAAAGGTAAGATAAAGTAGATGGCTCTGGGTCAAGTCTTCTCTGATTCTCAATCAAGTCAGTATGTGTATGAAAGAACAGATACTGTTCTCTTTCTGAATGCAGTTGAATCATCAAATGACACTTTGTTGAAAATATTAAAACCTAGAGGTCATGCCAAGCCCAGCTTGAAGGCCAGAAGACATTCTTTCGTCTTAGCACAAGTGCATATTTGGAATTGCAAATGCAAATTCTTTGGAGACAGACTTGCCTCCCTGGCCGGCAAGTACAGACAGAACGTTTGAAAGCGGGTCTCGCTTTAATTTTTGACAAGTGTTAGGAAGAGATACTCTTCACAGCTTGAGAAAGAAGGAGAATGAAAACCAGCTGGTGGGTCAGAGTGTGTGAAGAGCGGATGAAGGGGGGGGATGGCTCTGGCAGGAGCCATGTGACTCAGTTTCTGCCTGTGCTGAGGGCTCTCTCTGATGTTAAGGGGAGGTGACAGGGGGTTACAGGGAAAGTCCAATGACATCATGCAGCCAGTGCAGTGGTACAGGTACTCAGGAACCTAGCAAGCAACCTGAATTTTTCCAGGGAAGGAGAGGAAGCAACAGAGGCTTGGGTTCCTAGAAACTCATCGTATTTACCTGGTTTCCAGTACTTTGCCAGTTCGGGAAATTCATCCATCCACGAGCCTTATGGTCCAGCTGAATTCTTGTAGGGAACATGGGAAGTTGCCCTCAGACAAAATTTAGACCTGAGGGATTTGGCTATGATCAGATCCCTTTCCTGTTAGAGCTTGGGTGAGGGCACCTAGGACTGCAATCTCTCTCCTCACCCAGCCTTCCTCTACCCACACATGCTCTCTCTGTACAAACACTGAGCTCACAACACCCTGGAAAGACCAGGAGAAGGGAGAAGCAAGGCATTCACATTGAGTGGATATGCACCAGGGGCCTGGACTTGACAATGAATCTTCCCATCAACCCATTTTGTAGATGAAGAAAGTCAGATCAAAGGGGGGCAGGTAATCTGCCCAAGGTCCCCCAGGAAGCAAAGGGCTGAATCCAAGATTCAACATGACTCTGTTTGGCTCTGAAGTCCTTGTTCTCTCTTCAGTACTGAGTCACCTACATGTACAAGAGAATATAAGATACCCAATGACTAGATTAAAGTCACTCAGCAATGGGAGAAATGAGAGTAAAACTTGCACATCCCAGTCACCTAGTTTGGGGCACTATCACTATGGACAAGGGACTGCTTTCATGGCTCCCTTACATTTGATTAAGAAAAATCCCAGTATGGTCAAGATAAATGAGTCCTGATGCCTCCTCAGCTGTCAATTGCCATTTAAAAAAATTGAGATATAATTCATATGCCATCAAATTCACCCATTAAAAGTGGTATTTCTAGTATATTCACAAAGTTGTGTAACCATTACCATATATAATTCCAGGATATTTCATCACCCTTATAAGAAATTCTGTACCCATTAGCAGTCACTCCCTACCCCATCCCCAACCCTCATCCCTTGGAAACCACTAATCTACTTTTTGTTTCCATGTATTTGCCTACTCTGAACATTTCATATAAATGGAATCAAATAATACGTGGTCTGCTGCGTCTGACCTCTTTCACTTAGCATAGTGTTTTCAAAATTCATTCATTTCATAGCATGTATCAGTTTTTCACTCCTTTGTAGGGCTGAAAAATACTCCCTTGCAAGAATAACTTTTATTCATTCATCAGTTAATGGGCATATGTGATGTTTCCACCTTTGCACCATTATGAAAAATCTTGCTATGAGCATTCATGTTCAAGCTTTGTGTAAACGTTTGTTTTCAGTTCTCTTGGGTATATACCTAAAAGTTAAATTTCTGAGTCTTATGATAGCTTCATATTTAACTTTGAGGAACTACCAAACTATTTTCCAAATGGCTACACCATTTTACATTCCCACCAGCAATGTACAAAAATTCCACTTTCTCCACATCTTCCCCAATATTTGTTATTGTCTATCTTTTTTTAGTATAGCCATCTGGTGGGTGTAAAGTCATATCTCACTGTGGCCTTTATTTGCATTTCTCTGACTAATGATATTGAGCACTGTTTGCTTAATGGCCATTTGTATGTCATCTTTGGAGAAATATTTATTCAAATTCTTTGCCCATTTTAAAATTGGGTTATTTGTCTTTATTTCTGAGTTGACAGAGCTGTGGATATTAGCCCTTTATTAGATATAGGATTTGTGGATATTTTTTACCATTCTGTGAGTTACATTTTTACTTTCTTGATAGTGTTCTTTGAAGCACTTCACTTCGATGGAGTTTAGTTTATTATTTTTTGTTGTTGTTGTTGTTGTTGCTTGTGCCTTTGGTGTCCCATCTAGGAAACCATTGCCTAATCCAAAGTCATGATGATTTACATCTATGTTTTCTTCCAGAAGTTTTAGGTCTTATATTTAGGTCTTTGACCATTTTGAGGTAATTTTTGTACATAGTGTACAGTAGGAGCTCAACTTTATTCTTTTGCATGTGGCTATCCAGTTGTCCTAGTAGCATTTGTTGAAAAGACTATTCTTTCCCCCATTGAATTGCCTTAGCACATTTGTCTAAAATCAATCATGAATACACATCAATTAAGTGTATGGGTTTATTTCTGGATTCTTCATTCTATTCCATTGATCCACAGCTTTATCCTTAGGTCAGAATCATACCATCTCAATTACTATTGCTCTGTAGTACATTTTGAGATCAAGAAAATGTGAGTCCTCCAACTTTGTTCTTCTTTTTCAAGATTGTTTTAGCTATTCTGGGTCCCTTGAATTTTCTTATGAACTTGAAGATCAGCTTGTCAATTCCTGCAAAAGTGCCAGATGTCATTTTGATACTGTAGCCTTTAGTCTCTGAAAAAGAAAAGGAAGAAAAGCTGTAGCCAGGTAAAGGGACTTTCTTAGCACATTGATAATGGGAACAGAACAGTGAACAATGTCCTCCAAACTTATCCTCCAGACAAATGGTCTCTCACAGGCTAATAAAAGCTAATATGGCTGGAACTCTATGATGGCAGCTGAATAACACAGGGTTTCTACCCAATCCATCCCCGTGGGGAAGCATTTCACACTTGCTTAGCCATTATTCCACAGCCACTTGCAAAGGAATTAACTGCTTTCCATCAAATATAATCTATCACAAAGATTGAACAATGCACAATGAGTTCGATTTGGGGTTTAGCACACCACCTGGAAATTAAACGGTCTATCTCCCATGATTTATAACCAAAGTCACTAAAATTTGACCAAGGTTATGGAAGTTTGATTGTGCCAAATCAGATCACTATTAATAACTTAAAGCAGCAATTAATGATAAATGAACACTCACTGATGTGAGCCTCATTTCCTCATCTGTAAACAAAAATGACTTGATTCTCCGTAAGCTCTGGAGTTCTATGACATCAGCAATCGGCTGAGATATTGGGAGCAGCCTCTTCACGTCTCAAGTCCTTCCTCAGTGCATGAGCCATCACTTCTGTTGGCGATCCTCACTGAAAGGGACTCCTCAGAGCTCTGTCTTGACTGAACCCCATGATGCAAGGGGGTGTGTCCTATTTGAGTTCATCCTGCTGCTTTATGAGGTTCTCGAAGATAAGAGAGCAAATGTCTATAAGAAAGGAAGAATACCTCACTCTAGTGACTGTAGGACTGCTCTTTACATACATTTTTAGGTTAATTTCAATTCAAAGGGAAGCTCATCTTGTAGGATCACCAATACTGAGAAGTCTCAGGGTTCCATAAGTCACCCATTAAACCAGGCTCATATGAATCCTTCCCAAGCTCTAGGAGTCTTTCATTATTGGCTTTAGGCTCAGAACAATGCCAAGCAAGCACCCTCTGACCCTGACCTTCTAGAAACTTACAGTCATAACATGATGCCATGGTCACTGGCTTGAGCCCAAGATCACTGACATGAGCAAAGGGTCACTTGCTCTGCTGTAGCCCCCCCCCCATCAAGGCACATATGAGAAAGCAATCAATAAACAAGCAATCAACGAACAACTGAGCTGCTGCCATGAAGAAATGATGCTTCTCAACTCTCTTCATTCCTGTCTGTCTGTCCCTATCTGTCCCTTTCTCTGACTCTCTCTGTCTCTGTCACAAACAAAACAAAACAAAAAAAAACCCTCCCTTTTCATTTTGTCCATTCTTAGCCAGCCACCACTAGAACCCTGGCTTGACCAGTCAGAACTTTTGTTTCATATTTTTCCAGCCACAGCGATTAGTTCAGGAATAGTCACCTGACCTAAGCCAGGTTTATTAGAGTCAGTGACGGTACCTTAGCTGGAACTACTGCGAACTATTCTTTCCACTGTGATCACGTGCTCTTAAGACTAAGTGGGCTTAGAGCTACTTGGTATGTAGCAACTCTTTGATGGCCCCGTGTCTAAGAACTGCCTAAGGATGAAGTCAAAACTGAGGACAGCCAAGCTGAGAGATGAACAGAGAAAAAGATTTCTGATCACATTGTTTACAGACCTGGTTTCTGCTATGCCCAGAGGCAGATCCATTTCTGAAGGTTTTGTTTATAGACACGATACATTTCCTCTGGGGCTTAAGCCAGGTTGAGTTGAATTTCTGGCACTTGCAACCAAAAGTGTCCTGATTAACCTAGTGAGCTTCCTATATAAATATTAATATGGAGAAATTGAATCAGAAGTTTGCAATTTTCTACTTGGAGAGAAGATTTAAGGTTCCAAGGACATAAAATCAACATGTAAAATATCTCCTTTCTTCTCCAAAATGGACAAATTAGGGACAAGTCTGGACCTGAAAGAAACGAGCTGATGGCTAAGTAAGACTTGAAAGATGGGACCCATGGGGTTGGTTCTGCTGTGTTTCTGATACCTGCTACTGGTATGATTTTTATTATGACGTCAGACCCTGAGCAGGTTAGAAAACACTTGTCTGATAGATTTTCCATGCATTCATTCATCTGGTCACCCACCCATCTCCACGTTTGCCCACTAATGAAACAAATATTGACTGAATTTAAGTAACTGGCACAGGCATTTTGAGGGCGAGGACTTGAAATACTAGGTCACAGTCAAATTAACAAGACATTTACGTTCCTGGAGGATAGAAAAGGGGCCCAGCCACTGGCCCTGTTTTCAACAGAAAAATAAGAAAATCTAACTTGGACACTTGCTATCTAAGTGCTATTACTTAGTGATTTAGACAATTTCCAAAATGGGTAATAACTTCGAGTGGGATTTGGTCCAATTTTCTCATTTCTGGGATAAGAAAACCCCAACTTGGGGAGCTTGAGGGATTTGTGCAAAGACCTGATGCCCACCTCTTTCCCTGTGACTTTATCGCTTGATGAGGGCCAGTGGGTGAGAAGAGAGGAGAGATGGTGGGCAGCACATGCAGGTTAGGGGGCAGCAGGGCCAGTTAAGAACCAGAGGCAGTTGGTGTGATGATGGGCACAGTGGGCGGGCTCTACACAGATACGAAAGTGGAAAAAGTGCTGGGAGCCACAGAACAGCTGTCCTTCTGGTTTTCCCCCCAACAATCAAAACACAGAGCCTATCCACATAGACCTGGGAAGAAACAGACCCAGCTGCCTCGCAGACTGAGATTTCTGAGCAGTGGCCCCAGGAACCTGTGAAATGCCTGCTCCAGGCAGGCTCACGGAGGGCGCCAGTCTGCTCTGCCCAGTAGCTTTCTCTGACTTCTCTCTTCCAAAAAGGAAATTGCAGGCTTGTTACTGCTTTGCTCAGGACTGGGGATTATGGAGCTTAAAACTCTCTCCTTCAAGCCATGTTCAAGTTTTTTACTTAAAAGGGAAATGTTTCATTTTAGGCCAAATGCACCCCCCCTTCCCCCCTTCCTGGACCGAGAACAAAGCAATTCAAATCAGAAAACAGAGGGAACTCCATGTGCACGGTCCACAGGGACGCGGCTCCCAACTGGGTCCCAGGGAATGTGATTGACGTACAACCGAGCCCCTTCACATTTGTTCAAATGTCATTTAAGTAGAAACGTTTCAAATCTCTGCCAAGGCTCTGCCCGGGGGGTGGCGCGGAATGGAGTCGGGCCCTTGCTGCTCTGTGGGCTGCTTGGGCCGGCGACCACAGAGGCGGGACCCAGGCGCGGCTGCTTCAACCTGGCTCGACAGAGGAAAAAGGAGTGCAGAAGAGAGCAGGGGGAAGAGGAAGGAGGAAGCGATCAGAGGCAGACTTCCTGGGCAGTTTTTACACTAAAGACACAAGTTACAGATGAGACACAAGATACCTGCATGATGGCATTTTTTTCCCCCTGCCTTTTCTTTCTTTTTTTTAAAGTTACAGACAAATTCAAAGCCTGGAAGGACCAGGAGGAGGCTTCTAGATCTGGCCGATCAATCCTTTGGTGTTATGATGATCCCAGTGTGAATGTACTACATAGAGGCTGTTTTGGGGTTAACAGTTTGGAAACAAGACGATGTGTCTGGCTCGCATGGGCATTGCCAAAGCAATAGCGGATAGGGTTTGGTTTGAGGGTGGGGGCTTGAGGATGTGGTCTTGGTTTTCTTACTCCACATGGCAAAGGTGGCCATGATGGCAGGGGATGGATGCTGTTGGTACCCAGTCCTGGGAGTCTGCAGGCAGAGCCCGGTGGAGCCTGGAGCCTGGAGATGTCCAACAGGAAGGAGTCTGGATACCCCATCCTCCTCTCAACTGCAATGGCTACTCTTTCGTCTGTTTTATATTTTGTGGTTCTGGGTAAGATTTTTTTTTTTTTTTTTTTTTTTTTTTTTTTTTTGACAAAGAGAGTCAGAGAGAGGGACAGATAGGGACAGACAGACAGGAAGAGAGAGAGATGAGAAGCATCAATTTTTCATTCTGGCTCTTTGTTGTGGCTCCTTAGCCACATTGATTGCTTTCTCATATGTGCCTTGACCAAGGGGGGTATAGCAGAGCGAGTGACCCCTTGCTCAAACCAGCGACCTTGGGCTCAAGCCAGCAACCTTGGGCTTCAAGCCAGCAACCTTTAGGCTCAAGCCAGCAATCATAGGGTCATGTCTATGATCCCACGCTCAAGCCAGCAACCCTGTGCTCAAACTGGTGAGCCTGCACTCAAGCTGGATGAGCCCGTGCTCAAGCCAGCGACCTCAGAGTTTCGAACCTGGGTCTTTCGCATCCGAGTCTGATGCTCTATCCACTGCGCCACCGCCTGGTCAGGTGAAAAAGGAAGGTTTTATATCCAGAAGGAGAGATGAGAACGACACCAAGAAGAAGGCCACCTGAACACTACAATGACTTACCTATTCTGCCTCAGGCTG
Source organism: Saccopteryx leptura (assembly GCF_036850995.1). Classification (NCBI taxonomy): domain Eukaryota; kingdom Metazoa; phylum Chordata; class Mammalia; order Chiroptera; family Emballonuridae; genus Saccopteryx; species Saccopteryx leptura. Next base: position 166,078,745 of record NC_089507.1, read on the forward strand.
CAAATATGTTTTTCTCTATCTCTCCCTCAGATACATTTATCTTTGTAAGAGTCACAGGATTTGTGAAGTAGTTCTGGAGACCATGGCAAAAGACTGCAGCTAATTACATTGTTGAAAGATTACTGCAATAATATCTTCTTCCCCACATGCTCCTCTAGAACCTTGGCACTCCCCCCCCCCCCCATTGAACCTGGGTGGGCCTGACGGCTGCTTGTCCAATAGATTATATCAGAAGGGACACTATATGACATCTCAGGTTAAGTCATAACAGTGCCATGCATTTCTGCCTTGTTCTTTTAGGATGTTCCCACTTAGAATGTGGCCACCACACAGCAAGGAAGCCCAAGCAGCCTGTGGAGAGGTCCTTATAGACAGAAACTGAGGCCAACAGATTTGACTGAGGCTCAGCACCCAGACAGCAGCCTTTGGGTGAATCATTTTGAAAGGGAATCCTTCAGCCCCCAGCGCCCACCCTATTGACTCACCCAGCTGAGGCCACAAGGAACAGATGAGCTCTACCTACCAAACCCTGCCCAAATTGCAGATTCATGAGCAAAATAGATAATTCCATTGTTTTAAGGTGCTAATTTATGGTATGGTTTGATCCATAGCAATAGTTGACCAATAGAAGGATCCTAACAGGAATGGAGACTGGAAGCCTAAGTTAATGGTGTAGCCAACATTCCTGATGCCTATTCTATCCTCTTGGATGTTGATAAATTAGGCATCATTTGTTGCGGGGGAACCAAAAGATGTGGAAGTTATCCCACATCTGTTTTTTTAATTAACTGTGGCTCCACAAAAGACATGTCACATGCTAGACTTCCCATGTACCTCTAAATATGCAAATATATGTCCCAGATCGCACCATGTTGTACATATAAATCACACAAGACACATAGAGCTTTCTGCAGAGAAATTCTCTACAGACAGGACATGGGTCCTGACCCAGGGGCTACACAAGTAAACAGTTTCAGTGCCTGTAACCTGCCTTTCTGGAGGTACCTGAACTCAGGGCATGAGCTTGCCATGAAAAGCAAGCATTCTGCTTGAAGGCTTTTAATCAGTACATTTAAATCTTGTCACTATTAAAAATCAAAGCCTGAAGATACCCAGAACTTCTGCCAAAATGAGATTTGGCTTGGGCAGCAAGTTCACCTCACTGTGTTTAAGACCCTTACCCAACCTGACCCAGCCCAGTTTCCAGGCTCTGTTCTGACCCCAATACACCCCGGGCTCTGGTTTCACCAGATTTCACCTGTCACTCGAATGCATTCATGATTCTGCTTAGACCTCTCCTCTGGGTGGAATTCCTCCCCTCCTCTCCTTCTCTAACACATCTGTTTATCCTGCATGACTCACCTTAAAGATTTCCTCCTCAAGATATCCTGCATGATCCTTTCCACTTGCAACGCCCACCTGCCTCCGCCATGCTGCTCAGCCCCTGAGCATGCATATCCGTTGGGATATACCCTGCTCCCAGATACAGAGTGCTGACCCGTGGCTCAAGTAAGCTGTTCTGATTATCGCCCCTAATAAGAAGTCTAAGGATAGGGGTTCTGAAGTTGATATAGTAGTTCAATGCAGCCCTCTAGGAATCTGGCTCTTTTTTCTTTCCATATTGTGAAACTCAGCATTTGATTTTTCATCCTTGGTCATGTCCCAGTATAAACTCAGCATTTGATTTTTCATCCTTGGTCATGTCCCAGTATAAATGCCTGCACTCCAAATGCCTTATCTGTACACAGCCATTTTCAAGTCAGGAGAGAGGTGCCTGATCCAGCTCCAGAAGATTTCTCCTAATACCTCATTGGCCATATTCGGTTACATGCTCACCCTTCAACAATCCTTAGAATTGGGGTTTACCCTTGGTGTGTTCCAATCATGGCTTATCCTTTGTGTTGGGCAGATAAAATATATTATGCTCACTTTGTTAAAGATGGAGCTGCCCACATGGAAGCCCGTCGCCCAGGTGATATTAATGTGTGTTGGGGGCGGGCTGTGGGCAGGCAGGATCCTTATAGTCTGGGGCTTGGTTTTAGGACTAAGCCTTTCCCACCCTTTTTGATATGGAGTGGTGCAATCCCATTATGTCTCAGATAAGTGACTTTGTATCAGAGACTTCCTTATTTATATATTGGATTAAAGGTTTTGATTTCTACACTATAAAATGGGGGCAGACAGAGAGCTTGCTCTTTCTCGGTTCCTGAGATTAGAACTAGAGAGGAGAGCAGAGAAAGGCCACGTGGAGGAGGCCAGGAGAAGCAGTCAAGATGGTGGAGTGCTGAGTGAGAAGCCGGTTTATGTAGAGTTTGTGCAGGGAGAAGGAAGGAGACGGGGAACAGAGGTGAATAAGTCTGGTGAGCTAGAAACCTTTGATTCTAGGTAACTCAAATAAGTCAGTAGCTTTGTGAGCACTGAATGAGTGGGTTTTGGAGCCCAGTGTGTGTTTTTACTTGCCCTCTGGGTGCAAGCTAGGATTAAAGAAGATGGCCCACCAGTTCTTGGCTCCATTGTTTCATTACCATCTGTCCGAATCTAATGTGAACCTGCATGGGCCAGGCGGCTATGATGGCGGCCGTGGCTACTGGCCATACACCTTGGGACTGGGTAGGGCCCCTCTGTCCTGAGACTATGGTCACCTGAAAAATCTCAGGGCTCTATAAACAAATGAATAATGGGAAATCATTGTTGGGTAGGCCAACAACTGTTTTTTTTCCCCCTCTTATCACATAATATAATTGCTAGTTATATTTATTACTATCTTTCCAGCTGCACTGAGTTTCTCAAGGGAAGAACATTTTATTTATCCCTGTGTTCACAGCACCACATCCAAAACCTGATACTTTGAAGAAACTCCATAAATATGGCCCGAATAAAGACCACATTCATTTTAGAGTCATAGGGAAGCAAAATTTGCCACTCCAAAATGCTTCTCTCTGGCATGAGAAATGAGAATTCTTTTATTTTTAAGAAACAAAAGGCTCAGATAGAAACTTTGACCTTCCCCCAAACTGCCAAGAAGAATTTCAGATAGAAGGCCTATTCTGGGAAGACGTATCACCAGAGATAACCATAGTGTAATCTGAACTAGGTGTGGCCAATGGGGAGGAACCCAGCAAGGCCCTTTGATCAAAGTCCTCTCTGTGACCCACTAGAGAGCCCAGCAAAAACATTTGTTTACTAAGTTTAGTTCTTTTCATCTCCCTGTGAATTGTCTTACTTCCCTTTGAAGTCCCAGATCCCTGCCTTCTTCTTCTTAATCCCTTATGACATTTATACCTCATTTTGCCTTACTGTCTCTGGAATTCTCATGCTTATGTGAATTCCCAATTGTCTGTCTTATGTCATTTTCATTATTTGACCACCCATAAGAACCAAAAGGAGAAAAGGGAATTTCCCCTCCCCCCCACAGAATCCTCCCATGCTCTTCCTCCCTTACCCACCCCCCAAAATCCTCATGAGTCTAGTCCTTCTTACTTCCTCCTGGCTACTGACAGGGGCACCTTAGAGGCACCTGGATAACTGTAGTTTCTGTCTTCTCTGTATTGTTCCCTATCCCCAACCTCTTTGAAAGAGACTCCAGTTCCCTGGTTGCTAATAAAACAATCTAATCACAGAAGCCCATCCCATGGTAAGGACCGAGACCCAGAGCCTCCGACAGCTGTGCTCTCTGCTTGAGAGAGAGGACCTGGCTCCCAGGGAGGAGCCGAGATGGGAGGCAGAGTGAGGACAAAGTCTGCGGGCCTCTGATCTGAGGTCCTCAGAGCTGTGCTGGGTCTTTCAGATCAAGACCGACTGCACACATTCCAAAGTAGAATAAACCAAACAATGGCAAAGAAGGAGAGCAACCTGAAGTGCTTACACACTTAGGGTGGGGAGGTAACTTGGTGTAACCACTTTGGAAAATGGTTTGATGGTTATCTACCAAAGCAAAGCATGTGGACACCCTATGACTGAGCCATTCCACACCTAGGTATGAGCCTCAAAGAAATGCATACATATATTCACCCAACAACATAAAAAAGACAGGAACCATCAAATGCCCATCAGCAGGAGAATGGGTAAATTCCACTATAGATACTGACAAATGATAAATACAGTCACTCCATGGATACTATATGTCAATGAGCACAAACAAACTTTATGGAAACATCATGGAAAATCTCATAGGCATACTGTATGACCTATTTATATAATGTTCAGAAAGTTCCATCTACATACAGTATAAGTTCAAAAACAGGCAAAACTAACCATTGGTGGTAGAAGTCAGGGTAGTTATTATTGCTTTTATGGAAGGAGAAGTAATTAGAAGCGGGCATAAGGGGGACTTCTGGGGTCCTTAAAATGCCTGTTTCTTGATTTGGGAGCGGGTTACACGGCCATACTCACTTTGTGAAAATTCATCAAGCTGCACCCTGGTTTGCTGTGTGAGCTGATCTATGTATGTCAAACTTCAATACAAATGTACCTTTTTAAAAAAAACTGCCTAGTTCAGAAATTACACTGAGCAGATCAATGTTGACGTGATTCATGTGCCTTTGTCTTTTAATAACAGTTCAATTCTTTCAAAAATGATTCTTTCACTGTTGCATCAACATAATTTGCGGTGGCAAGTCTTCCTTCCACACTGAACGGACAGCTGTGTGTTCGGGCCCCCTGCTGGCCAGCCGGCCCTTTGTACGGACTCTTCTGTTTATTGGCAAAGCCAGCTCTGCTCAGCACCTGTGCTCAAGGGGAATCGCGGCTTCCCCCCATCCCAGATGCTCTGGCTAATTTTGTGTTCAGCAGAAAAAGTTCCCCTGCTAGACCACGGGCCAGATGGAAAGAGCGCAGGATGTGCAGTGAAATAGACCTGAGCTAGCAGCACATTTCTGCCACTCGAGCTTAACTTCTTGGAGCCTCAAATTTCTCATCTGGAAAATGGGATCATGACAGTACCTACCCTGTAGGGCAGCTGTGAGGAATGGGTGGGATCATCTGAAGCGGCCAGCCCAATGTCTAGATATTGAATTTCCTTGGTCAATTCACGTAAGCTGTTTTGTTGTTGAAGAAGGAAACAAAATAACATGGGATGGGTTTTTTTTTATTGCAAAATTAATTAGTGTCCTATTGCAAAAATACATGGAAAGCACAAGAAAGCACCCAGAAGGGAATAGAAGTCACTCAGCGATAACCAGTCCACTGTGTCAGGTGGTGTAAGGCCAGTAGCCATGGCCACCATCACAGCCGCCTGGCCCATGCAGGTTCAGGTTTGATTCGGACAGACGGTAATGAAACAATGGAGCCAAGAACTGGTGGGCCATTAGCTTTAATCCTAGCTTGCACCTGGTGGGCAAGAAGTACACACAGTGGGAAAACACTTCCCTTTCCATTCAAGGCTCCCAAAGCCACTGACTCATCCGAGTTTCCTAGAATCAAAGCTCTCTACCTCACCAGCCTTATTACACCTCTGTTCCCCATCTCATTCTCTCTGCACAAACTGGCTTCTCCTTCAGCACTCTGCCATCTTGGCTGCTTCTCCTCTCCTCCACGTGGCCTTTATCTGCTCTCCTTTCTCTGCTTTCTCCTTTAATGCTAATCTCAGGAACCGAGAGAGAGCAAACTCCCGGTCTGTCCCATTTTATAGTGTAGAAATCAAAACCTTTAATCCAATATACAAACAAGGAAGTCTCTGATACAAAGTCACTTAGAGTGGAAAAGGCTTAGTCTTAAAACTGAGCCCTAGGGTATAACAACCCTGCCTGCTTACAGCCTGTCCCCCACACCCAATGCAAACTATAAGCGAGCAAAACTATGTATCATATTTACAAACTTATTTGACCAACAGGTGGGTAGGAAATAGATCTTTATTTCTTCTCAGCTTGATTTCTGTTATGAGGCCACTTCCACTGCAGGAAGACACTCAGTTTCATCAGTTCAGCCCCCTCCTTTCCCTGGGGTTGTGTCCAACTTCAGGGGCAGGGGATTGAAAAAGGAGAAGAGTAAGAATGGGGGAGGGGGAGGGGAGGAGGAGGTAGGAGGAGAGAACAAGGGGATCTGGGCCATGAATCTAGGCATTCGTCTAAATGGTTTGCTGCCCATTGCCTCTCACTCCCATCTGCAGGCCCCGGGGGGTTCAGTGCCTCTGCCATGTGGGTCCCCAAGAGAATGGGGGCAAGCCAGGGTGTGCCCTAGAGGCTGCTTAAGGACCCCATTATCAGGTCCTCCCCACAGGACATCCTGTCTCTGGGGCCAAAGGCCCTCAGGAATTGGCCTTAGATCCTTGGGTTTCAGCGCCTCTGAAGCACCCTCCATGTCCACACAGCCCTGGGCTGGCTAGCTCAGTGACAGAAGGCTCAGGGCCCTTCCTCAGGAGCCCTCCTGCTCTAAGCTCTTAGCTCTCCCCCTCACCCCTTTTCCAACATACCACTGCCCCTCCTCCCGCCCCCTCGACCCCAGAGAGTCTTTTCCTGGGGTGGGGCTGGGGAGAAGTTTATCCATCATGCCTTCTGATGTCTCAGCGCTAAGACCTTTCTGTTTTTGAAGCCTCAAACCATGACGACTTTCCTTTTCCACTGCTTTCTGTCACATCCCTTCCCTGAGGCACTAAGCTCCAAAGAGCAGAATTTAATAGAGAGGCTCATGGGTCAGGAGGAAGTTCAGCAAAGGCTAAAAGGAAATGCGGATACAAAAATATCCCTTGATATTTTAAAGATACTGTCTACACAGGCACACACGCACCAACCAATATGACATAGCCTTGTGACCTAATTTTTTCACGTGGAAATGTGTGATGGACCCATCCTGTATCATTATGATATCTTAATTGACCACATGCTATGCCATTGTATGTCGGTGCCATCCTTGACCTTACTGTCCCCAGTGTGGGAGAAATAGGTATTTCTACATCCTTATTCCTGTAAACAGTATTACAATGAACACACCACCAGCGTGCCACTCTCTTGCTGTGGGTTCAAAGGTAAGGACAAACACCTCTCTACATCTCCCTTTCTTGGCATTACCTCCTAGTATCGTTGAAAGAATTCAATGAGATAATACTTGTAAAGTGCTCAGCCAATACCCGTTGGAAAAAAGATGACAACAATGATTATAATGGTGATAATGACCACATCACTTCGTACAAATCCATGTTTCCTCACAATGAACTGGTGGGTTAAATGATATGTACATTTTCTAGAGAGTTCTTTTTTTTTTAAGTAAGAGGAGGGGAAATAGACTCCTGCATGCACCCCAACCAGGATCCACCTGGCCGCCTTTGTCTGGGGCCAACGGTCAAGTACCGAGCTATCCTCAGCATCTGAGGCCGACATTCAGACCAACCGAGCCTCTGGCTGCAAGGGGGGAGAGGGACAGAAGGGAGAGAAGGAGGGGGAGAGAAGCAGATGGTCACTTCTCATGTGTGCCCTGGCCGGGGATCAAACCCAGGATGTCCACACGCCGGGCTGACCCTCTATCCACCGAGTTCTGATAAATAATTTGATTTACCCTTCATACTCCCTGCGAGAGCCCCCTCCCCAGGTGGGTGCATCTATCTCCCGCCTGTTGTGTGTTGATTGCAAAGGGCTCTCAGCTGCACCATTACCCGGAGAATTGCTCTTGGCTTGTGGGACCCTCCCACCCAGGAAGGGCCTAGAATATTAGCTGGTCCCACAGGGCAGTCTGCAGCCAGTCGCTGACTGTCACAGGGCACAAAGGCCAGCCCCCTTGCCTTGAGGTAGGACCACTTGTGGTGCCACTGAGGCAGTGTGCCTCCGCTTGGGATCGAGCTGAGACCAGCCTGCAGCCAAGCAATACCTTTGCAGGGCTTCTTCCTCCACCTGCCTTCATCTCCTCAAAGGCTTTTCTCCTAAGACCTCCCTCAGTGTGCCTGTCACCTGGAGGGGAATCCTCTGTCTTCTCTGTTCTAGGACACGCTCCCATCAGCAGTGTGTGGGAGAGGTCGGGTGGGAGGTCATAGGTGCTTTATGCCACACGGCTCTTTAAAGATACCAGACAAAGAGCTTGGCAGGATGGGGGTGTGCTGGTGGAATGGGGCTCCTAGCCTGGATCACTGCTGCTCCAAGTGGGTGCATCCCTCCAAACACGTGTACAGGTGCCCTCTGCCAGAGAAGCCAGCAGAGTCTCAGGGGCAAAGTAGGAGCAGACAAGCCACAGAGTGACACACAAGCCACACAATGACATACAAGCCAGCATTAAGAGAAGATACACAGTTGTACTGTCCTTCACAAAGACAGGCTGGGAAAGCCGGAAAGCAGACCTGAAAGCAAGAAGTGGTAAGAGGGGTGGACAGGCTGGAGGTGGACACAGAGATGGTTGAGACAAAGTTCAGAATGGGACTGAGGAGCAAAATGAGCAGTCTGGCCCGGTTCACACACATCTGTTTAACAAGGACATTCATTGATGGGCAAAGCCCCTAATGCTTGCATAGTAGAAAAGATAATAATAATAAACCACCGGGTACTGCCTTTGGGTTGATAAGCCAATATCTTTCATCTTTCATCTTTCTCTCTCTCTCTCTCTCTTTCTCTCTCTCTCTCTCTCTCTCTCTCGTCTTTCTTGATGACTGAAGTACCCACTCTGTGAGGCCTTCTGCTCAATCCACACTGGTAATAGTGACAAGACTTTGATGTCCTCCTCATTCAACAGAATGTTGTTTAGTTCAAAGTGAAGAACAGAAGCGATTCTTTGCTTTTAAATTATTAGCTCCCTAAGTCTTCTGTAATGATATAGTTTGACTGAAGTGTGCAGTTTATTAACTACATAAAGACGACATTATCAGAGCGGAGAAAGGCCGCTGCAAGTTTTGCCTTTCAGCCTAGCAGCGGGGTTCTAGAGACTTTGATCTCAATCAATGCTAAATGTCTTTGTGAGATAGAGAGACAGCTGAAATTATCTTTGGCATGGCGGCAGCATCAATTATTCAAGCCCTTTTCCTTATGAATTAAAGTGTTCTTCAACTTCTACCCCACTTGTGGGTCTGGGTGTGTTTTTTTTCTTTGATTGTGTTTTTTTCCAGTTATTCCAGGAAAAGCACTTGGAATAAATCTCCGAGACTTTGTTCATCATACTCCAGATGACCTTTGAAAATCTACATCCACTCTTCCTTCTCCTCCTTCCCCTCCTTCCTAATTGCTCCCTCCACCCTCCCTCCCAGCCCTGGTCTTCTCTGAGGTGACCCCAAGGACTAGTCAGAGAAAAGGGGGGGGCATTGTTTCTATTTGGCTTCGTGCCAGAATGGTCAGCAGAGGCCAATGAAGTAGCCCCTTGATGAGAAGTGTTGGTCTGAAGTGGGATGAAATGGGGCATCTGCAGGCTGTTAAAAACCCTCCCAGTCGACCTAGGCCACTCCCTGTGCTGCCCAAGGAAGAGTTTCACTATAGAGCCGCCTTTGTGAACAGTCCTCCTAGTATACCCGCTTTCCAGGATGGTGATGTTCAGACTGCAGACTGAGACACTTATGAGGGGGTCATCAAATCACTTTTGTGGATCATGGGCAGCAGAATGAGATAGAAAATATCAGAATGCATTTGATAAATTAAGTAGTCTTTCTCTAAACTTTTGTTTCAGATGTGAGTGCACTGCATTACCATATGTTATCACCATGCCCTAGCTCCAAGAGAGACAGACCCTGAGACAAGGAGGTGGGGGTAAGTAGCTTATTTAAGGGGTAATTCCAGAAAGTATTGTTAGGTAGTGGTGCACATGAGACACAGGAAGGGAGGAAAGCCAATGACCTGTGTGTTAATGACTGAGTTACAACTATGGGCCACTGTAGGTCAGTCCCTCTGGGGACACCCTGAGAGACCCTGCAGAACATGCCTCAGAGGTGTCCCACCAATCATGAGGGAGCTGGAACGTTGGTTCACAAACGCCCCTCCTCCATTGGTCAGGGTCTCATCTGGCATTAGCTCCCTGGCACTTGGGATGGCCCACATGTAGACCAGGTATACCTCCATGGCCAGAGATGGGCAGTAGTCTCTGCCAAGAGATGACCATGATTTAGAATAGATAAAGTCATGGCAGTGAAGGTTAAAGAACATGGACTTTTTTGCCTGACCTGTGGTGGCGCAGTGGATAATGCGTCAACCTGGAAATGCTGAGGTCGCCGGTTCGAAACCCTGGGCTTGCCTGGTCAAGGCACATATGGGAGTTGATGCTTCCAGCTCCTCCCCCCTTCTCTCTCTCTGTCTCTCTCTCTCTCCCTCTCTCTCTCCTCTCTAAAAATGAATAAAGAAAAAAAGAAAAAAAAAGATTAAAAAAAAAAAAAAAGAACATGGACTTTTTAAAGTATAATACCCAATGTAGGTGACACAGGTGCTGAGAGTACTCTCCTGAAAGACAAATGATCAACAGCTATAAAGAGCCTTAAAATTTTCCCTCCCATATGACCAAGCAATCCTGGCTCTAAGAACTTTTTATAAGAAGCACCTATAAAAGTGAAAAATTTAAAATATCCTATATATTCAATAAAACGGGAATAAATAAATTAGGCTATATCCCTATAATTGACTATAATCCCATTATTCAAAATGATATTGAATATATATTGTTATGGAAGAGTTTTCACTACCAATTGAGTAAAAACAAAACAAAACAGGCATTAAACTGGATAAGAGTTATACAAGAACTCTCTGTACTATGTTGGAAACTTGTCATAAATCTAAAACTATTCTCAAATAAAAAAAGTTTACCTAAATATCTTGAAAAGTAAGTATTTACAGCACATCTAATTTCTATTTGACACACACACCTAGAAGAATACACCTGAAGGTGATCACAGTGGCTGTCTCTGTGTGGGGGGATTAGGGAGCTTTCATCTCCTACTTTTTACTTATCTGTATTCTCTATTTTTCTACAATAAATATGTATTGCTTTTGTAATAAAAAATAAATGAAAGTTACCTTAAATCATCTTAAATTTATTGTACATATTCTTCAAGATGAGCTTAGCAAAAGGGAAAGAAAGACTAGAGCAGGGGTCTCAAACTCAACTCAGCATGTGGGCCACAGAGCAATATCACAGCCATTCGGCGGGCCGCACTAGGTCTACAAAAGGCAACTGTTACGCAACAATTTTCTCACTGCAGTTGAAAACAAAAAAAAAAATCAGTACAACAAGCACAATCGTACATGCAGTTTACTCAGTGTCACAAAACGACCAGAAACTGTAGTTCGCATCACAACTGCTGTTAACTAAGCTAATATCTAGCTAGGATGCCAGAGAAATGAAAAATACAAGTAGGCCCCTAGGCTTACTTAATTTTATCCAAAATATTTTGAACTTCGTGGATTAGTCTGCAGGCCGCACAAAATTGTTCGTCGGGCCGCGAGTTTGAGACCCCTGGACTAGAGGCTAGAGGAAAATGATGTCGAGGGATGGTTTAACATTTTATTTTCATCTGTATCCTGGTTATAACATAATATAGTCTGATTATGTAGAAAATCCAAGTGTTTCAAAAAATGTATAAAACATGTCATAATCACACATAGTCTTGCTTCTCAGAAATGACCACTTTGGAGCAGATACTCTGGCTCTCTGCCAGAGTATTACCACGGGACTGTTCTACCTCTTCTGGAGGCTCCCCCTCTGGGTTCAGTGTGGTCTTGCTTCTAATCCCCAGCAGAAGATCTGCCCTCAGGCTACTGGAGCTGTTTGGTTTAGATGGGCAGAGAGGCAGAAGCAGCTGGGCAGATTCTGTGCAAAATAGTGCACAACACTATGGGGCATGACTTGCATTTCAGAGTTCCCATACAAGGAGACTGAAGTTATACTGAGATCACATCCCTATCTGACCTTTTCCCTTTCTCTGACCTGCTTTCCTCACTCCTTGACAGGGTTCTCCCAGAAGCACTTTTCTAACTAATCCCTTAACCACGAGTCCTCATCTCAGGGTCTGCTTTTAGGAAACCCTCCTACAGTGTTGCTGTTGATGCTTTAATGTATCTCCTTCTATTCTTTTTATTTTCTATACATAGAAAAAATGTTGTATGACCCTTAACACACTGTACTTTATGAAATATTTGGTTCTGATTTTCCCAGAAGTCATTGCTGAGAAGAATTAGTCACATGACTCATGGAGTCCATGGGATTAAAAATAAAAAATCATGGCTGGGGAGAAGCAGAGGTTTTTTCTGACATTGAATAAAAAGAAAAATCAGACCTGTGAATTGTAAGGAACCATCCTCCTCAACAACTTCCGGCAATGATCATAGTAACAAATTCCATAAGCTGATGGCAAAGAGCCAAAGTAGTGTGGTTAAGGGAAAGAGCTCTCTGCTGCTTTGATAAAATCCAAGGATTAAATTCAGTGTGTAATCAGGGATTGCACAAGAAAAGGCCTACAGGGGCAAGAAGGGTAATATAAACAAGGCATCATATAAGAAAAGTTACTGAATTTTGGATCACTGTCTTTTACCTAACCCTCTTACTAAACTCTGAATTAATTTAAATAATGTTAGGTACTTCTTATGAGTTTTCCATATATACAGTTCTATTAGCTACAGATAATACTTTTCTTCTCCTTTCTAAATCCTATCTCAACTCTTGCTACATTGTTAAGAAACAGTAAAATTATAAAGATGATAGTCAAATCAGAGTAAATATAATACATTCTGATATTGGTATAGAGACAGCAGAATGCTCTGGTAAAGTTTTTGTGACAATGTTATATAGGCTACAAATATAACTTCAGGGAAATATATCAAAATAAACTTTGTGTTTATTTTTCTTAAGTGAGAAGTGGGGAGGCAGAGAGACAGATTCCTGCAATCCACCCTGAAAGCCTCCTACTGGGCAATGGTCTTCCCATCTGGGGCATTGCTCCATTGCTCGGCAATCAAGCTTATTTTAGCACCTGAGGCAAGGCCATGGAGCCATCCTCAGCACCTGGGGCCAACTTGCTCCAACTGAGCCATGGCTGCAGGAGGGGAAGAGAGAGATAGAGAGAAGAAAGAAGGGGAGGGGTGATGAAACAGATGGTCACTTCTCCTGTGTGCCCTGACTGGGAATCAAACCTAGGACATCCACACACTGGGCCAATGCTCTACCACTGAGCCAACCAGCCATGGATTATATATATATATATATATATATATATTATTATTATTATTATTATTATAGACTGTATTGACTTTTATTTACACATCTGTCTTCTTAAGGAGACATTCCATTCTTCAAGGGAGGAGACAGTGTCTTATATATCTAGTGTTCAACCAATGTTCATGGCACTGATATTGGAATGAATGAATTTATGGCCTGGCTAATAAATTTCCCTGAAAATATATATTCTTTTAAATCTGTTCCCCAAATAGTGCCCTTTCCCTCTTCCTCCTACTCTCTCTCCACTGCCCCCCAATGTCCACATTTCTTTAGATTTCCCTATGATCTTACTGTGTTATAATCCAGACCAAACACTGTTTTCTCATCCTTGACCCTCTTGTACTGCAATGGTCACCCAAGTCCTGCTGCTTTTACCCCCTTCACCTCTCTCAAATCTCTCTGTTCCTCTCCTTCCCCTTTGCCACCTGCTTGGTTAAATGAACCTGTTTCCCATGTGCTGCCAGAGAGAAATTTCAGCCATATGCAAATTATATTATGTCCTTCCTGATCTGAAGTCTTTTTATGGCTTTCCGTTGTCTTCACAGGAAAATCTTGTATTTAGAATGGTTCTCATGAGCTGGATTTTCCCTCTCGCTTCATCCCTGGTCTCTCCATTCCTCACACCAGAGTCTGGCCGTATTAATGCCTTGCAACATCCTGAAAATATCAGAAGAGCTAAGGATCAAAAGGGCTGATTGTATTATAAGTTACTTAAGTTTTAATTAAAAAAATGGAAAAACGTATGACTAGTAAATAAACTCCCTTTCTTAATTCCTTTTATAACTTAGAATGGAATCATAAAAAGGTCTTTAGTAGCACAAAGTTTAGGAACCACTGAGATGCAGATGAAACATATATGATCATAAATATGTATGGAAGAAGGAAAAATAAGATTATTACTCGCTTGACCCTGATCACATGCAACGGGGCGAGAGGGTAGAGAGAAACGTGGAGGAAAAAGTTGTTCAACAATAAAGCATATTTTTCTGCATACAACTTTGGTGTGATATTACCAGGGAATATCAACTGTGTCTTGGGGAAAAAAAGGGGGAACAAACCGAAAGTCACTGAAAATGTGACTTCTCCAGATCAATCTGTAGAGTCAGCCTATAGGGAGAACAGACCGAGGGATAAATATTTAGACACATAAATTACGGGTAGGGCTGAGGCATCTCCCTATGAAAGCTCTTGTGACATAGTGTGACCACGCCACTCACAACCTCCCTGGGTGCCCTCAGTGGGCACTCACGCTCTCTACCCACCAGTGGGCCGTCAGTGCTGCCGGGAACCCTCTGCCTCCCTCCGGCCATCATCGCTGCCGCTCTCCTCCAGCTTCTGCTTTGGCATCTTGTCTTTCCCTCTGCTCTGCCCCTCAAGGCCTCAGCCATTCCCAGGCCTTCACTGTTCCCATTATGTCTACAAGGAGTCCACAGAAGCTACGTCACCATTCCTGACTCCTCTCCCAGGGACTCGTTTAGCATTTTCAAACTCAGCCAATCCCCCAGGCCACGCCCCCCTCCTCATTTCCAGCCCCATCAGATGGCAGCCGTCTCTCAGCTGGCCCTCTCCTTCCCTGTGACATCATGGTCTAGATCTGTTCAACCCCTCGGACTGTTTTCTTCTCTCTCCTTTCCAATCCCATTGCTGTCACCCTAGTGCAGCCCCCTCCCCTCTCCGGTCCTATGAAGATTTCACAAACTTACTGTTGCCTCTCTTCTGGTCCTTCCCAAACCCTGCCCCCAGATTTGTTTTCCTAAAGCATGGCTTTGATCAACTATTGTTCGACTTCAAACCCTCCATGGCTCCCCACTGCCTATCAAATTAAGTCCTTGCTCAGCGCAGCCCTGGGGTCAGCCTGTTTAAGACCTTATTTCCTACTGTCTCTTTCATAAGCTGGGCTCTTTGTGGTTCTTGAAGGCATCCCCTCCTGTTCCTGTCCATCCTCTGTCTCCAGCCTCTGTCATTGTTGTTTCCTCCAACCGGAAGGCTTCCTGCCCCCTCTCCATCGTGTCAGGAGAAACCAGAACTCATCTATGAAACCCCAGTGGCCGCAATGGAGTGCTCTGAAATCCATTCTCTTGATCCCATTCCGCGTTGTGTCACTGTTACGTGTATTGTACAGCTCAGAAAAGTCCTGCACAGCAGAAGACATGCAAGTCATTCTCAAGTTTCCAGCACCAGCCACACAGAAAGTCCTCATAATGGGAGTTCAAAGAGCCCTTAAATTATTAACGATGCTGAGACTTGCTGAGCCAGGCCACCTCGACTGATAAACCACTCTGTTCCTTCGCTCTGCTGCTAAAATCACACACGAACCCACTCATCCACACCCTCTGCTCACATCAGTGGGAGCCCTCGCATTCTCATTACAGACCCATCTGACGGCTCTCTCTTCAGACCCAGATCTTGTGCCCGGAGGGTGTCAGGCCAACTCCCCCAGATCAGAACCTCAGTCTCAGGGCTTAGCCGACTTCTGAGCGCCTCCTTCTCTGTCTTCCTGTTCTCAGCTTTCTGCTCCTCGGACCATCCCCAGGCCCAGGAGCAAAGCCAAAGCTTGACCCCAAGGCAATGTCCCCTCAGAACCGGCTCAAAAGCAAAAGAAACTCTGGCTTCCCTGAGATCAAAGCTCTATGCAGCCAGATCACCCGTGGCCTAATGCCACGCTGCTATGGCAACCTGAATTTTAAGTAGAGATCCGCAGAACCTGCCTCTGCCATTTCAGCAGCCCTGGAGCCAGCCTGTCCGGCGCAGGTACCCCACAGTGAGGACCTAGGATGCACCCGAGGGGCCAAGTCATTTTCTGGGGTCACACTCTTTAGCTGACACCCTGAGGCCTGATACAAGGAAGGGAGAGGTGGGTCCCACTATGTTTAATGCATTGCTAGGGAAGCGTGGGGGCACCAGCCGCCGCAGGGGCGGAACCCCACAAGAAAGCTGAAAACAGCTCCTCGCTCCTCTTCTGTATCTTCTGTAGCCACAAAAAAAGAAAGATGACTGACAGAGTAACCAATCCCAGGGACGTCACCATCTCTTGGGGAGATAAATCACACATTGAAACAACACAAATTGTTGTATTGTATTGTATTGTAACTGAGGTCATACTAATGATCTCCTCACTTCCTGGTCAGCTATATACACTGGGACCACTGCTAATGGTGGCCCCCAGCAAACACCCAAACCCCAGCAAGGCCAGGGTGCCCCACAGGAGACAGGCAGGGAGGCCCATGCCCTGTGGTCTCTGTGATCATCCGCACTGCCCTGTCCTCCCAGGCTTAGCACACTGGGCAAGGGGATAGGAGCCTCGGCGTGCTTGGCCTTGTGCCCTGCAGGTCTCTAGAAGACTGCGCTGGACTCCAGGCAGCCTCGCTGCTGAGTAAGTATTAGTACAGACACTGTACCATCATCAGTATCAGTTCTGGATGTGTGTGAGGAAAGATTGCCCTCACACATTCACGTTGGCAGAAATTTAAATTCGTGTAGACTTCTAACAACGCTGGTTGGCAGGCTGGATTGGTCTTTAAAATATGAACACTTTTTAACCCAGCGAGCCCTCTTTTTTGTTTCTGTCTTGGGGAGGCACTTTGCATCCACAAGTGGAGGTACACGGAGAGGAAGACACCAGGATGTTCAATACAACATTGTTTATTTCGTGGAACATTGGAAATGCCTTAATATTCAAACCATGAGTGATACAAGCATAAGGTATTAGTTTCCTGTCGCTGCTGTAACCAAGTTGCCAGATACTAAGTGGCTTAAAACAACAGAAATTTATTCTCTCACTGTACTAGAGGCCAGATGTCCAAAATCGAGGTGTCAGCAGAGCCATGCTCCCTCTGAAAGCCCTAGAGAATGTTCCTTCCTACCCAATTATAGCTCCTGGCAGCTCCAGCAATCCTCCACATTCCTTGGTTTGTAGCAGCATCACCAATGTCTGCCCACATCTTCATGTGGTCTTTCTTCTGTATGTCTCTGTGTGTTTTTTCCTTGTCTTAGAGGATTTCAGTCACTGGACTTAGAGGCCATCCTAATCCATTATTACTAATATTTCAGAAAAAAATCACCGTTAAGGTTTTTTTATTAGGACACTAGAAAGTTCAGATCAATAACTACTCTGAAGTCATTGACTTTTCATCCCGTTTCAACAAAAACACTAGAGATTCAGCCTGACCTATGGTGGCACAGTAGATAAAGCATCAACCTGGAACACTGAGATCACCAGTTTGAAACCCTGGGCTTGCCTGGTAGAGGCACATATGGGCGTTGATGCTTCCTGCTCCTCCCCCCTTCTCTCTCCCTCCTCTCTCTAAAATCAATAAGTAAAATCTTAAAAAAAAAACAACCCACTAGAGATTCATGAGAGATGTAAAAGTGAAATAATAAAAGGGCCACCAATGTACATTATCAACCTCAATTTACAGAATGACCTATATTACAATCAGGAGGTTTTTATCTTAATAGATTTTCCATTTTAAAGACTCAAACCCAAAACTGAGTGTGGTGCTGCCTTGGGTCCTGCACAAAGATGAAGTTAGACGTGACTCCTGCTCCTTAGAAGTTCCCATTGTGGAAATTTTTTGAGATGAGAGTAATAAGCCCTACAAGTAAAATTCAAGAACCATGACATAGTGACAGGGACCTGCACTCCAGTAGACCAGACACTTGGCTAAAAATCCAGGAGTGCCACGTCACTATGATCCTTCAAATCCTTTTTGCCTTGAAGCCCAAGAAGAAGGAGAGGACACCGAGGTTTAGCATGGAGAAGGACCAGGGCTCGGGACTCTGCAAGGAAAGCAGAGAACTCCATAATCTAGGTCAGTGGTCGGCAAACTCATTAGTCAACAGAACCAAATATCAACAGTAAAACTATTGAAATTTCTTTTAAGAGCCAAATTTTTTAAACTTAAACTATATAGGTAGGTACCTCATCAAGGTAGCACCCGCAAGTGGTATTTTGTGGAAGAGCCACACTCAAGGGGCCAAAGAGCCGCATGTGGCTCACGAGCCACAATTTGCCAAACAAGGATATAGGTCATTCTAATATTTCATTAATAGCATATACAACAGAAGCTAATGACTTGGGTCAAGTGTTTGGTCCCTACAAGGAAAGAACCTTGTACTCTCAAAATAGGTAGTGGCCCTGGCCAGTTGCTCAGTGGTTAGAGCATCAGCCCAACATATGGACATCCCAGGTTTGATGCCCCGTCAGGGCACACAGAAGAAGCAACCCTCTGCTTCTCTCCCTCATCTTCTCCCCTTCTCTCCCTCTTCCCCTCCTGTAACCAGTAGCTCAGTTGGTTTGAGCATTGGCCCTGGGTGCTGAGGACAGCTGTTGGTCCGAGTGTCTGCCTCAAGTGCTAAAAATAGCTTGGTACTAAGCATCCACCCCAGATGGGGTTGCCAGGTAGATCCCAGTTGGGGCGCATGCAAGAGTCTGCCTCACTATCTCCCTTCCTCTCACCTAGGGAAAAAAGGGGTAGCCATAGCCTGACCAGTTGTGGCACAGTGGATAGACTTAGAGCATAGATCTGGAATGCTGAGGACCCAGGTTCGAAACCCTGAGGTTGCCGGCTTGAGCGGGGGCTTATCCAGCTTGAACACGGGCTCACCGGCTTGAGCACAGGCTCACTGACTTGAGTGTGGGATCATTGATATGACCCCATGGTCATTGGCTTGAGCAAGGGGACACTGGCTTGGCTGGATCTCCCCCCTCATCAAGGCAGATATGAAAAGTAATCAATGAATAACTAAAGTGCCACAACTACGAATTGAGGCTTCTCATCTCTTTCCCTCCTTGTCTCTCTCTCTCTCTCTCTCTCTCTTGCTAAAAAATAAAATAAAATAAAAAATAAAATAGGTTGCCATAGTTTCCTGCTGGCTGAAATATGCTTAGTCCTTGTTCCCTGGGCCTCCAGGAACTGAATCCCAGAGATATTTTCTGTCAGCTCCTTACAGGGGTGAATGTCTTCTTCATTCTGTGTCTTCTCATTTTATGTGGATACTACCTCACCATGTTCTTTGGTTCTTTGGCATTTTACTGAAGCTAAGTGTTCTGAGATTACCTTCCTATGGCTCTGCCCTTCCCTATGACATGTTCCTCCAGGGAACTAAAGCTGTCCTTACCTGACATGATACACGCACACACAATCTGGGGCCAACAAGACTCTCTCAAAGCTCTTCTTTGCTTCAAGACCACCTTGTACATAAAAACAGTAAATATGCATCAAGTATTCACCGGGTACCAGCTACTGGTCTGAGTTTTTTTTACCTAAATTAGCTCATAATCTTCACACCCCTGTATGAGGAAATTATTCTCCTGATCTCGGTTTTATGGATGAAAGAACTGACTGAGGTTTTGAGACTTTCATAAAAGATTCAAGGTCACTCAGCTAGAAAAGGGTAGAACTTACATCTGACCTAAAACAGCGTATACCAGGCAGTGGGACATATTCTGCACACCTTCCCAATATAAGCGTGTTCTAACTCTTAGTTGGAAAGGATGCTCCCCAACCGAACTATGAATCCTTGACAGCAGGACCTCACTTCATTCATGAGGGCTTATCAAACGCCTCCTCATGAATCTTCTGTGAAACTCCGACAAGTGGATGGATGAAAATGTTAGGAGGAAATTAAACTTATTCCTCTACCAATTGATGTTCAGTGACTGGGGGGCGTACAGATTAACTGACAAAAGACAAGTTCACAGATTAATTAACAGAGATTAATGCCCAGATTAACAGGAAAAAAAAGGCAAAATTTATTCGCATGCCTGAGGGCTTACACAAGAAAATGATCTCTCCGCCCCTCACCCCCAACAGCTCTAGTGAAGGATTTCGATATCATCTTAATAAGAAAGGGGGTTCAGATTTCAAAGGAACACAAATTGTGGGAAGTAATTAGAAACAAGTATGGGAAAATAAGCAAAGGGTAGAAAAAGTGTTGATAGGTTTTGTTTCCGTAATTTCTTATCCAGGTGCAAGTAAGTGGTCCGTCTTCTTTCTGGCTGTAACCCTGCCCCCGGGGATGTGCGGACACTTATGGAGGCTGTATGTTTGAGAGGCTCTGCTTAAGTCAGCAAAAAAGGTTTAGGTAAGAGTTGTTCTCCTGTGACTGTTGCTTGTTCTGAGTCAAGTACCTGTCTCTAAACCCCTCTTCCTTCTGCTCCAACACAGGTCTTGGAATTTCTAAGGGGAAATCCCAGCAGTCTCCCTTTGGGGATCCCTGAGCCTGAGACGCCCTCTTCTGGTGAAGTGTGAGGAGGAGCCGGTGCCCAGAGCAGAGGGCCAGGCCTCTCAGGCCAAGGCGAGAGGAGATCCTCGCAGTGCCCAGCTCTCCTTCTGGGCACCCAGGGACCTCGGAGTACTCGACCCATACAGACTCCTTTAAAAAAATCCTTCTTCTTCTCTTTTTTTAGCAAATGAGCAAGGGACGGCACTGTCTCGTCTCAGACTCAAGGATTTCACAGCCTCAAGTGGGCCGCCACCAAGGGTCTCCTCCCCACGGGGCAAAGACATGACCGCCTCAGGACTCCTGGAGAACTGTTCTGCGTGCAGATTTTCAACAGAAGGGAAGTAAGCACATTCCTGACAAATGCGATGGAATATTAAAACGGGTTGTTTCCTAGCTCCATTCCTGCGGTGGCCCCACAGGCCGAGTACAACAGGAAGGTGCCGAGTCCGTGCCAAGGTTCAAATGAGTGCTTCACGTGGGCAGGAATAGCCTTGGCTGTGGGGAAGGCTGTTAAAAAAAAATCCTGGTCCTCTACTTCCAGAGATTCTGACATGATTAGACTGGGCATGTCCTGGGCAATGGGTCTTTCAAGGGACCCAGAAGATTCTAGGGTTCAGACTAGATGGAGAATCACCATACCAGTGACGAGGGGGATACACAGAGAAACCGTGTAAAACATATATTGGTCCCGAGATTCCCTCCCCTCCCTGGACTCCACTCGCCCTGCATGCCTCTTGCCTTTGGACCGTTAAGCGACAGAGACAGAAACTCCTTTGTGTTTGAATTTCCTTCCTTCTGGGGAGTCTTTGTCACTGCACTTTAGCCTGGACCTTCCCTAATCCAACCAGCGAATCCTGCAGGTGTTGGGCCTCGATCCTGGAGAGACACCTAGGCTTTGTTTCTCTTTAGGACCCTGGGGCCTTAGAGGTGGAGCCCCAAACAGGAGTCTGCAGATTCAGGGCCGAGACTCTCCTTATTTCTGGACACACTGGTGGCGGGCAGGCGAAGGGCATGGATGACTGCCTTCAATCTC
This sequence comes from Saccopteryx leptura, assembly GCF_036850995.1. NCBI lineage: Eukaryota > Metazoa > Chordata > Mammalia > Chiroptera > Emballonuridae > Saccopteryx > Saccopteryx leptura. Next base: position 166,100,106 of record NC_089507.1, read on the forward strand.
GGGTGAGTCCTGCTTTGCAAACGAAGGCATCAATGTAATTGGCCGACTTATCTCCCAGGAAAGACGTGGCCTGTTTCACTTACTCTCTGGGAGAAAAAGCTCCTGACCCCTGGTGAGTGGCTTTCTTATGAGCCCAAAGAAGTGGATTCTGTACAATCTAAAATGCAGCACTCCTCCTGTAACAGAAGCATCTGTTTTCCTGCAGGGCCAGCAAGTCCAGGCTTTGGCCATGCACCTACCCACCGTTCATCTTTAGAAGTATGCAGGGAGATGACTCATCAGCCCCTACGCCTGGGTGCTGCCACGACCCAGGGCACCCCACAGCGAGCTCCACTGATAAAAGCATCAAGCACAAACCAATTTAGACAGGGAAGGAGTTCTTGGAAGTGACTCAACATCCCTTTGTCAAAAAATAAGAAAGACATGAGTTTAACTCCTAACTGCTCATAGATAACTAAGAAAATCAGACACACACTAACATTTTACTCCAAGCGACTCTTGCATGTTAACCTTTTATCAGTTTTAAGGCAGCAAGTAAAGTCATCTGACCCACATGCCTTTCTTCTGCCTGAAGGAAGGAAGGTCCGGGGGTAGGGAGAGAGCTGGCCACTGGGAGCCTAGACAAAGCACTCTTCCCCCAAGTCCACCCCGTCTTGTCTCTCAGCCTCCAAGTGTGATCTTAATGCACTTTGGTTCGAGAGCAAGAGTGTGTCCTGTGGTCCGACCCAGCGAAGTCTTCCAGGAGCACCTGCCTGGTCCCAGGCCCCGGCTCAGCCCGCCTGCCCCTAGGCCAGGCTCTCCCAGGGGCAGATGACCTCCTTCTTGTCTTCCCGGTCGCCCGACTCTCCTGTCCCAGAGTCCTCCGAGTCTATCAGGTGGGCTCCACTCGCCAGAGGTACATCCATTTTGATCTGGAAAAAGCTTCAGATGCAAGAGGAAAGCAAGTGTAGTGTAGGTGAACACCGAATGGGGTGAACCAATAGACATGCACACACACACACACACACACACACGCATGCACACACCAACATTGTGCACACATACACACAAGCACACACCCACGGATACATGCATACACACACGCATGCATACATCCAAAGACACATGTGCACACACATGCACAGCAAAATCCCTTCTGGCTCTTACTTTGTCACTCTCCTGGATCTCAGCTGTGGCAGCTGCTGACCTACGCCCCCTAGGGGCTGCACCTTCCCATGGGACACAGCAGGGCACTTGGACGAGAGCCTGGCAAAGACTGGTGAGGCTAAACAGCCTCGTCTCAGAAAACTGCTGAAGGACAGAGCCGTGCGGGCCTTGGGAGCGGCCCGGGGCCAGGGGCGGTCAGTGGAGGTCTCGCTGGTGTCTGCGTTGGAGGGTCCTTGGCGGGCACTGAATCTACCAGCCTCCCCCTTCTGCTCCAAACCCAAGGAGCTCTCCACCTTGATGGGCGAGGGGCAGATGGAGTTGCTAGGCCTCCGGATGAAGTGGGCTGGCGAGGGGAAGTGCTTCCTGGGGGAGCGGCAGGAGGGGGAGAAGGGGCTGGAAGGAGAGGGCGGCACACAGGCCCCGGTGTACACAGCCAGGTGGGGGCTGGGAGCACTGTGCTGGCCCGTCTGCAGGAGGAGAGAGAGAGAGCTCGGAGTGAGTTGAGTAGCTGGTCGATGGGCCCAGGGGCTGTCCTCTGCTAACTCAGCCCCTGCCCTGCCAGTGCCCGAAGCACAGGTCTGGTCTGGCTATCCTCTGGGAAGTTGGTAAGGGTGCCCAGAGCTACCTGTGGCAATGGCACAGCCGCACACAGACCTCCTGCCAAGGGCCTGTCTGTCCCCAAACCCTGGTCATGGACCCCAGAGTTGGGTACTTGCATCCCAGGGCACAGACTAGTCTTCTTCCGAGTCTGGGGTGCTGGAATGTGGCCAGGCTGAATTTCCAATCGCCCCTCCATTCAAGTCCCCCAGTGAGCAATGCTTAGTACCAGCCATAGGCCGTCACCCCTTCTCTATCCTTGGTCCCAACATAAGCGCTGGAGGCCTTTAAAGCATTTTTAATAGAGTGGCAGAGATAATGGGGAAAAGCCCAGCTTGTGCCTTGCTGGTTCCTCCACTCCTGAGATCTCCCACTTAGGCCTGAGCCCCTACCTGTGTCCCCACTGACCGCACCTGCGGGGTGGCCCGGACCCAGCCCTTCCCCGTGCCTCCCGCGAGCAGACCAGGATGTCCGGGAAGAAAGGCTGAGTGTGAAACCTGGACAAGCCAGGAGGAGGAAGCAGGAAATATGAGGTGAGGAGGTTACTCATTGAAAAGTGTCACAACCTCCCTGGGCCACCATGGCCCCAGTGACCAGGAGCATTGGGGCAGGATGGCTGGATCAGCCATGTTTTCAGCTGAAGAAGCCTGAGAGAACTCTGTCTGAACTGGAAAATTAAAATAGGAATTTTCAGGAAGGTTTCTGCTATCACCTCCCTTCCCTTCCCAGAGTCCTGGGCCCATTGGCCAGGCTTGGTTGTGTCCTATCCTGAAGACCTCCTCTGGTCACACACAACATCAAAGCCCAAAGTGAACAGACCTGAGGGTATGCTGGTCCTGGCAGGGAAAAGGGACCCCTGGGACAGTTGGACCAACACCCCCTCCAAGAGAGAATTGGCAATGACTTCAGTAAAGAACAATGCCCGAAACTGCCCCAGCCACCCAGAAGTCCTGCCTAGAGGGACCCGCCTGCCCCCGGGACCTGGGCACTGTCCTAGGGCTGAAGGAGGGCCGCTGTGGGCATTGAGAGGCGGAGTGCTCCTACAGCCTGTGGGCTGGTTGCCAGGTCACCTGAGTGGGCCAGTCCCAACCTGGAGAGGGAGGAGAGGGGACACACATCCAAGAACAGCTTTCGGAGGAAAAGAAAGGCCAAGAGGTCCCAAAGAGCTTTGCCGTGGGGTGGGAGTGGGCATCTTGAAGTTCAAGCAAGATTCCAGGTAGAACAGAAGCTCAGAGCCACTGATTCTGCTCAGATACCCACAGGTCTACAGACCAGACGTGGGCCATTGGGTTGTTATATGAGCCAAATTGCAGCTATTGTTAATATGCAGCGAGAACTTAGCAAATGAGAGATTCTGGGCTGAGCGCTCTGCATAGATTATTGCATTTACTTCCCAGAGCTACTCAGTGAGGGAGCTATTATTATACCTATCTTACAGATGAGGAAACTAATACTTTGAGAAGCCAATCCCCTGGGACATGCAGGGAAACGGTGGGGCAGGCTTTGAAGCAGGATGGCTGACTCCATAGTCTGCATGTGTGATGGCTAGCTGGCTCTCCCAATGTGACCTCCAAATCAGCTATATCAGAATCACCCAGGGTGCCAGTTACAAAGGCTGACCCCCAGCCCCACCCCAGACCCACTGAAGGAGAGTCCCTGGGGCATGTGATTTAGGAAAAGCATCTTCTGACACCCAAGGTCATCATTATTCTCAATAAGTTCGAGGAGCTTTGAGCTACGCTTCTAACCACCTCCTTTCTATGGGGACATATGTCTCCACTTAGGACAGTCTGCAAAGAATAATAACAGTTGGTGGCAGGGAGAAGCTGGGTCCTGACTAAGGGTTGAGAGACACTGTCAGATGAAAGAGCAGGGCCCTATAATTTATTAAGCATCTACTGTGTGCTAGGTACTCTGAGAATCTACACCACCCATTTTAGAGAACAGAATATTGAAGACCAATGGGGTTATTATCTTCCCCAGGTTCCCACATTGAATCAGTGAATGTGGAATGTAGAAATCCAAGGTGTCCCCCAAGATTCCTGTCCCTGTCCTTTGTGTGGGTGTAAACTGTGAATGTCATCGAGTTGCTCCCATGGTTAGAGTATGTGACAGGTGACTTTAAGAAAAGATTACCTGGGTGAGCCTAACGTCATCATGTGGACCCTTCAAATCTAAGTCTAGAGGCCAGAGACTAAAGTCAGAGAGGTCTGAAGCATGACAGGAATTCAGGGAGGGAAAAGCTCTCCACTGTTGGCTTTGAGATGGAAGCATTCCACAGGATAAAGAATTTGGACAGCTTCTAGAAGCTGAGAGAAGCCCCCAGCTAACAGCCAGCTAAGAACCAGAGCCCTCCATTCTACAAGAAACGGAATCCCACCAACGTGAATGAGCTTCTGGATAAGAACACGGACAGCAGGGCAGCACCTGAGTACAAGGCCCTGAGCAGAGACCCAGCCACGTCTCACCTGGCCAGCCGTACGCAACAAATGGTGGCTATTTGTGCTACTTGTTGGGTGACAACAGATAACTGATACAGTGACTAAATGAAATTTGATCCCATGTCTGTGTAACCCCAAAGCTCCTGCTTCTTCTACTGAGCCATATTGCCAACCCGTTGCCTATGGGGTTTGGCATCCTGGAGAGTGGACCAAAACTATGAAATAAGCTTTCTTATGAGATAAAGACACATCAAGGTGCTCCTCCCTCAACTAATTGACTGAGGACGCCCCAACCCCAGTTCATTAACTTGAATCCTACTTACTCAGAATTTGTGATAAACTCCTATTATAATTCCCACTTTACAGATTTTAAAAACTGAGGCTTATGAAAACAATGCAGGTTGATCAAGATAATACAGCTTATAACAGGATGAACCTCTCCATACACCCTTCCCCCCTCCTCCCCCCAATTCTGTGCCCTTCCCAGCCCCCGACTCCTCCCTCAGTGCCTTCTCTTTTCCAGGATGAATGACAGTAGAGTTGAGGGAAGTGTCCTGCTTCACTTACCTGGCCCCAGAAGTTCCCTTCTTTTGGGCACATTGCCATTAGCCCCCTGGTCGGCAAACTGCGGCTCACAAGCCACATGCGGCTCTTTGGCCCCTTGAGTGTGGCTCTTCCACAAAATACCACGTGCGGACGCTACCTCAATAAGCAATGTACCTACCTATATAGTTTAAGTTTAAAAAATTTGGCTCTCAAAAGAAATTTCCATCGTTGTACTGTTGATATTTGGCTCTGTTGACCGCTGCATTAGCCCAATTGGCCCTGGACACTCTAAGCAGAATTCCTTTTCTACCCCCTCCCACTATGACCTTGGCCACTCCCACAGCGGCCTGGGGCTTGGACTTGGAGACCCAGCTCTTCCAGCCCGTGCCACACCCACCGTTGGTATGAAGCAGCAAAGCAGTGGCATGCAAGGCACGTGGCAAAGAAATGAGACGCGGCAGAGACACAGTGAAGGAGAGCTTGTTTCCTTTGGTTTTGTGCTGCTGTTTTATTCTGCAAGGGAACCACGAGAAGAGGCGAACAGAGCATGGAATGGAGCAGGCGTGTTGACATGAGGACACAGTCAGATTGCTAATGAAAAGCCAAGCAGACAGAGCAAAGACATGTAATTCATTTTTCATCCCGAAACTGATTGAGAAGTCAAGTGAGCCTTGTGGCCACCTGAATGCCTACTCCCTGGGAGCAGGCAGGTGAGGGGACAGCTGCGTTTAGGTCCAGCGTGCAGTGTGCCATCGCCCCTCCAGTCCCTTCTCATTCACCCTTTCCTCACTGTCCCCAAAAGCAAATGAACCACGTTGGTCTCATGAAGAAAACTCCACATGGGCGAACACATCATCTCATTCGTCACAGCCCAGCACAAGACCTCATGTTGAACAGACCCTTACTTCAACCGTAAAAGTCAGGGCCAGAGGGCTGACCAGTCACTCCACTACTGCGAGTCAGCCCTCTCACAGGCACTGCAGACAGACAGGACATCCACGCCTTAATCTCCTCCCCTCAAATATAACTTAAGGGTCCCCGGAGAGCTGGGAGGGCTGCACTGCAAGGCTGGGAGGGTGGGAGAAGTGAGACAGTGGGTACACCTCGGGACACGCCCTACACGGGAAAGGGGAACGAAGCACTGTATCGGACACTGACAGATACAGACGTTCTCCACATTATGAACGAGATAGGTTCCATAGGTCTGAAAATGTTGAAGTATTTCTATGCACAGAAATGTAAAAATAAATACTATGTTAAGACAAACATCTGTCTATGTTGCATTTAATAGGTAAATATACCTGTTCCGACTTACATACAAATTCAACATAAGAACAAACCTACAGAACCTATCTTGTTCATAACCCAGGGACTGCCTGTATAAGAAAGCACAAACTTCACGACCACAGAGAGACCATGGTGGTGGTGATGATGATGATGCTATACTTGATCTTAGCCAAAAGGCCGAGAAAGGCTGCTGCTGCTGCTGCTGGAGATATGACGATGATGCTGGTGATGATGGTGACAGTGATAGCGAGGAGGACGGTGGTGGTGGTGTGGATAGGGGTGAGGATGATCGTTATGGGTGGTGGAGTGAGAGAACGGGCTCGAGCTGCTGTGGTGTTGGGAAGCGCACCATGAGGGAGGTCAGAGACTACGGGATGAACCCGTCTACCCACCGCCCCACTGACGGGGAATGGACTCTTCCAGACTCTAACCCTGCCTTTGTTTGCCTCCCCCCAGAGCATGCCCTGCCACCCCCAGAACTGTAGCTTTATTTAGGAGGCAGCTCTCTTTTGAGTTGGCTCCTACGGTCCAGCTTGCTCATGACCTGGGTGATGTCCACCGTGTTGGCTGCTTCTCGAGCCTTGGCTTCCTCCTCCAGCTGCCTCAGGATGACGGGGCTCAGGCTGGAGCGCAGGTGACGCCGCATGAACGGGAGACTGGAGCTGGAAGAAGGGGCAGGGCTGGCGGTTAGCAGAGAGCCCCACGGCTTGCCCCACAGTGACCTTGTAACACCTGGTTTGGAGGCAGGGCTGGGAGGCCAGAATCTGGACTGGTTGTCTCGTTCTCCTGGTGACATGCAGGTGGGGCTCCGGGAGGTGTGTCCAACCTTAGCTCTTCTCTCTTCCCTTGGGACATGGGACCAGAGTGGGACCAGAGTGCCAGCAGGTTTAGTTAGGCACCAGGAGGACCACTTGGATGGTGACGACTGGACACACCTACCATCTACAGAAGTCAGTTTGTCCTCTTGACTTCTGTAGGCTCTTCCTGAGAGAAGAGGAAGGAAGGTGTGGACACAGGAAGCCCAAGGGTTCTTGTGTCAGGGAAGAGCGGGAGCATCTGTTTTCTAAAAGCCAGGGTTCTGGGAAGGAAGGAGAGAGCTGCACTCTGTGAGCGGTCAATGGGCAGAGAAAGGGCAGAGGGGCCTGAAAAGGGTTGGACAGCTGTTGGCACTGTGCACAGGAAGCAAATGGCCAGAATTTTCTACATGAAGTTCTGAAACCAAACTCCCTCGACTGTGGCCCCGGAAGCCAGGACCAAGCTGCGGGTGTCTGAGTGATACAGGGGTTAGTGAGCGGTTAAGCTACCCACAGGCCTGGAAAACAGGCATTTTAGCAGCAACGGCAGACTTGAAACCTAAGACCTCCCCACATCTCTGGGCTGCATCGCCTACAGAGCTCTCTATTCACCCCAGCGGGGAAGAGGGCTCCCTGACCGTAAGTCATGCCTGATGCTGGCTCTCCCACCAGAACTGCTAAGGGAAGGCTGAGCTCGATTTAACTGGTTCTGGAAAAATTTAGTTTTATACACTGTCTTACACCTGCACATCACGGGATGGACTCACGCTCAGCACAGTCCCCACACAGTCACAGCCGAGCATCACACAGTACGAAAGCATTCCCACCGTACTGCCTCCCACAGCAGCAGTGACAACGCCGCCACCACAGCTGCTCCTGTGGTCTCATGTCACCATGGCCCTCAAAGCACCCGGGGTGCCCAGGAGAAGGCCCCGCTGATTCCTCAGGTCTGCCCTGACGCACAGAGTATCTGGAGAGAGCAGTACAGGACTGCACTTCCTTCCCGCCTGCTTTCTGGCAAAACTTGTGGAGCGATTATGGCTCTTTCTTGTGGCTTAGAGAAGCTTTCACATCCCCAGGGCACTGAATTCCCTCCCTCACTGGGTAAACCTAGAAGAACAGCACCCCAAAGGCCTACTTTCTCTCCTTTTCGTAACAGCACCATTATCCTCCGAATGAAACAAGCTGGGTTGTTTTTTAAGCTCCTTGGAGAAAGGCTCTGGTCCAACCACTCCTCTTTTGAATTGACTGGACAGGCTGGGTAAGAGCCCAGCATGGTCTGAGCAGGCGAACACAAGCATTTACTAACAATGGGGGGACAGGACACACATGGGCACTACGAAAATATCTGCCAAGGTCCCATGTCTTCGTTCAAGTAATCATTTAGTTACTCACCTGAGTCTTCAATCCCCACAGAGCAGAGATTTTCCATCAATGAGTCACAGAATTTTTAAAACATGCGCTACCAGACTATTTAGTCAGGGGCACTGACCTCTTTTCCCTTAGATTGTCAAATGAAAAGGTGACAACGGCCTACCCAACAATAGCTGTCAGCTGTGAATGCCCTGTCTCAAACCATAAATGTATAGGTCATATAATAGAGTTGTATCTGACTGGTTACATTGCATGAAAAGGTTGCATCTGATTGGTACCAGAAGTCCTTATAGACACCTGATTTTTAAAAAAAGTCACTGATAAGCAAAAAGGATAGATAATTGCTATTATTTTATCTGTAAATCAATCAAAATTATACCAATCTTTTTCAAATCGGCAAAATATATTTTTTTTGCTGTGCCACAGAATTTTAGTAATTAGTTTATTTGTGCCATGAGGTGAAAAAGGTTGCAAATCGCTACCATAGAAGTTCCTTTTCCCAAAACAAAGAGTTCAAACCACCACCTCAGAACAGTATTTCCTTTTCTGCCCTGGGGCTCTGCCGGATGAGCTGTCCTACCTCTCCAATGAGGAAAGAGAGAATGAAGGCACTAATGAACAGACAGTAAAAGAGTCCCCGAGAATACTTAGAATGTCGCCGTTTCTTTCCCCTAACAACCTACCATTTTTTCTTGGGGTACCATCTGCTATTCTCTATAAGGTCCAAGGACACAAGGGTGTGGCTAAATTAATCCCTACACAACACATCGGTTTGGAAGTAGGAAACTGGAGCAATTGAAAAAAGCAGTAAGTTGCCAAAAAGAAAAAGGAAATTTTTATAAATTAAAAAAATAATACTAACGAGTTGCTTCTATTTGTGCTAAGGGTCATTATGAGTCTGATAAGTGGCACAAGGCTAACAAAACTTCCTGGCAGTAATGCCTAAGGACCTCTTGCTAGGGTGATTTCAGCATATGACACCAATGCGGCAATCTTACCCTGAGAAATACTTCTCAGGCCCTAGTATTTTCATCAAATGTCCCTACCACGGGCATGGGGCTGAGACTCTCGCTTCTCTGTAAACAAAACGTCAGGCAACTGGCCATTACAGACCACTCCACTCACCCTCTCTTGGTGGTTTCTTGGGGTTCGATGGCTTTGGCCAGCATTTCCTTATAGATTGGAGATTTCAAATAGCGAGCATAAGAGTCCTAGTGGGCACAAGAGAAAAACAGTCCTTACGAGAGGGAAGGTGTCAAATCAAAGGCACACACGCTGCCGCCAGGCCCACCCGCGCTCAGCAGTGAGACGGCAAGGTTAAAGCAATGTGTCCCCCTTGTGTGGAAGGCATTTCAGTGTGGGTCCAGAGCATCAATCTCAGGTGTGGTCCCCAGACCAGCAGCGCCATCTTCCCCAGGCAACATGCTAGAAATGCACCTTCTCAGACTGCCCCGACCTACTGAATCAGCAGTTATGGGGCAGGGCGGGGCACCACCTGAGTCTTAACAAGCCTCCGGGTGCTGCTGCTGCACTTTAGGTTAGATAATTGGAGTGGTAGCCCCCACCTTAACATCCATTTGGGGGTTCTTCAGTGAAGCAAGCAGGAGACAAGAGGACCCCTGCAGCCTACCTGTCCCACCCAATACCTTCGTCCAGGGAAAACAAGCCGCCCGAGCATGGAGCCCACTGCAAGCCCACTCACCTCCCTTTCTGCTATGAATTTGGGTGTCAAGGTAAGAGAACACCAAACAAAGACCTAGGTTCAGACTCCACCTGGGTGGCTTCTTCCCAGCACCCGGACAGGCTCAGAGCCGTCCCTTCATGAACGCTCACTACCTCCAAGCACCCTCAGAAAACTCCAGTCACAGCAAAAACAGAACAAAGCCCACAGCGACAACCAGGGGCCCAGAGTTTTTCCTATTTATTGAAGGAGTGCCATTTCAAGGACTGAGTGGTGATAGTGAACGTCACAGGAACCAGGAGAGTCTGGGAGTAGGGGTTAAGGAACCACTGAGTCACGTCGAGTTCATTGTCATAGGACAGCGGTTCTCAACCTGTGGGTCGCGACCCTGGCGGGGATCGAACGACCAAAACACAGGGGTCGCCTAAAGCCATCGGAAAATACATATTTATTATACAATACATTTTTAAATAAAATATGTATTTCCAAAATTTTTAAATAAAATATGTATTTCCAAAATTTTTAAATAAAATATGTATTTCCAATGGCTTTAGGCGACCCCTGTGTTTTGGTCGTTCGACCCCCCGCCGGGGTCGCGACCCACAGGTTGAGAACCACTGTCATAGGACATGGCCTGAAGTGACACACAGTCCAATAAGCACTCATGGGTGGGCAAAAGTAGGTTTATAGCTGTTCATACGGAAAAAGACGTGCAGTTATGATTGTTGCATTAGTTTTATTCACTCCATGTTTCAGTGCTCGCAGCTGTCGGCCTCCTTGGGCCCACCCCTGTATATGTCATCCTTAAGCTGCCCGTGACTCTATCTCATTCTGGCTGGTATCTGGCCTCCCTGGCTGCCTCCCTAAAAGGTTGTATAAAAAAAACCCACATTTTTAAGGATCAAAAATGTATTTTTAAAATGCATAAAGGAAGACCATTATTAAAGAAATCCTGCTATAAATCTTCTTGTAAAGTAAACCTGGAAAACCCCACTGATGAAAAATGTATGGTAAAAAAACATGGCTAATCTGGCTTGGTGAAAATTTAAAAGCATTACATATTTTCAAAGCAAAGTAAAACTAGTTCTTTATAATACAGTAAATATAAAAGACTAAGTAAAAGAAATATAATAAGGAAAACTAATCTTTTAAAAAAATTAAAACAGCATTCACACAAACCTATATCATATACTGAAGTTTCTAATGCTACTTGGCCATCAAAGGAATAATTGCCGGCCCTGGCCAATTGGCTCAGTGGTAGAGCATTGGCCTGGTGTGTGGATGTCCCAGTTTCAATTTCTGGTCAGGGTACTCAGGAGAAGCACCCATCTGTTTCTCCACCTCTCCCCCTCTCGTTTCTCTCTCTCTTCCCCTCCTGCAGCCATGGTTTGATTGAAGCAAGTTGGCACTGGGTGCTGAGGATGGTTCCATGGCCTCCACTTCAGGCGCTAAGAAGAGCTCAGTTGCTGAGCAACAGAGCAACACCCCAGATGCGCAGAGCATCGTCCCCTAGTCAGTTTGCCGTGTGAATCCCAGTTGAGGCACATATGGGAGTCTGTCTCTGCCTCCCCTCCTCTCAACTGAATAAAAAATAAAAAAAGGAATAATTGCCATGGTTCAATGAGAAGCTGAAGCTACTGAAGAAGTCTCACGGGGCATGGGACCAAGCTGCAACCTAGCAGGCTAAATGGGAGCTACAAATTCTCATTTCTTTTTTTTTTCTGTGACAGATACAGAGAGAGAGAGAGAGGGACAGATAAGGACAGACAGGATAGGAGAGAGATTAGAAGCATCAATTCTTTGCTATAGCACCATAGTTGTTCATTGATTGCTTTCTCATATGTGCCTCGACTGGAGGGCCACAGCAGAGCAAGTGACCCCTTGCTCAACCCAGTGACCTTGGGCTCAAACTAGTGACCTTGAGCTTCAAGCCAGTGATCTTTGGGCTGAAGCCAGCGACCATGGGGGTCATGTCTATAATCCCATGCTCAAGCCAGTGACCCCATGCTCAAGCTGGTGAGCCTGCACTCAAGACAAACAAGCCTGCACTCAAGCTAGATAAGCCCGCACTCAAGATGGTGACCTCGGGGTTTCAAATATGTGTCCTCTGCATCCCAATCCGATGCTTTATCCACTGAGCCATCTCCTGGTCATGCCCCAAATTCTAATTTAAGAAAGCGATTGAAATAATATAGTGATAACTATGTATGATGCCCAGTGGGTAGTAGAAACATCAAGAGGATCACTTTGTAAAGGACATGATTGTCTAACTACTGAGCGTACACCTGAAACTAATACAAAGTAATATTGAATGTCAACTGTAATGGAAAATAAAATTTATAAAAAGCAAAAAATAATAATTAGACCCTGGCCGGTTGCTCAGTGGATAGAGCGTCAGCCTGGCATATGGACGTCCCAGGTTCTATTCCTGGTCAGGGCACACAGGAGAAGCGACCCCTCCCTTTCCCCCTGCTCTCTCCCTCTTCCTCTTCCCTTTCTCTCACTCCTCCCCTCCTGTAGCCGTGGTTCTACTGACTCAAGCTTGGCCCCAGGTACAGAGGATAGCTCTGTTGGTCTGAGTGCATCAGTGTCAGGGGCTAAGAATAGTTCAATTGATTTGAGCATCAGCCCCAAACAGAGGCTGCTGGGTGGATCTCAGTCGGGGTGCATGCACAAGTCTATCTCACTATCTCTCACTTAAAAATAAAAAGAGGCCCTAGCCGGTTAGCTCAGTGGTAGAGTGTCAGCCCGGCGTGTGGACGTCCCAAGTTCAATTTCCAGTAGGGCACATAAGAGAAGTGACCATCTGCTTCTCCACCCCTCCCTTTTCTCTCTCTCTCTCTCTCTCTCTCTCTCTTCTCCTCTCGCAGCCATTCCTCGATTGGTTCAAGCACATCAGCCCTGGGCACTGAGGATGGCTCCATGGAGACTCCGCCTCAGACACTGAAAATAGTCATCTGAGCCTGACCCCAGATGGGCAGAGCATCTGCCCCAGACAGGGATTGCCAGGTGCACCCCAGTCAGGGAGCATGCAGGAGTCTGTCTCTCTACCTAAAAAGTTCTCACCTAAAAAAATAAAATAAAATGAAAAAGAAAAAAATTTTAATATTTTAAAATAAAACATAATAATAGATGCTATGTAACTTCCATATCAAAGGAAGTAGAGAAAAAATATTTTTAAGTGACTCATTTTTCTTTCAACTTTTCTTTTTAACAATGTCCTGAAAATTCCCACCATGTTCACTTTTGATTAATAACCCAGAAGGCAACCTGAATTCTCACAGGGCTTTACTATATAGTTACACACACCAAACCCCCCATGTGTTATCTCTGCTCAGGGCCAGGGCCACCAGAACAGTCAGTCACCATTCTGCAGCAGAGTTTGAGGGCTCAGCCTTCGGACTCCAGCAGACACAGTTTGAATCTGGGCTCCCCTCTGGTGAGACCCTAAGCAAACTACCAGACTCTGGAGAAGCAATTCCTTCCTCGAGAGTGGTCTTTGACACAAAGTTGCACTCTCTGCCCAGTGACGGCACCCTGAAAGCCCTCAGTAAATAGTCCTTCTTAGAGCAACTTTGTCACCAATGTCGTTACTGCCTGCCTGTGACGCTCCTGCAGTGTGAGAAGCCCATTGACACACACACAGCATCTACAGGAGGTTCTCCCCAGCCAGCGAGCTTGGGGGCTCGAGGAGGTCAGACAAGAGCCCATGGGGGACCCTGGGGTGCCCGAGAACCCTCAGGGGCTCTAGAGCATCCCAGAAGTAGACCGCTGACAGTTCTGCATCCCAACACCAGCACAGCAGTAGCCACAAGTCACCTCCCTGTTTCCCCATATCTAAAGGATCTTCCAGGAACCTGGAGAGAGAAGAGCTGTCTGGCCCCAGAGTGTCATCAGCAAAGACTCCCCGCCTACCTTCTTCATGAGCATGTAAATGTGGGTTTGCGCGGCATCCAGCACGTAGCGGTGAGGGTGCCTCAGCCCCTTGACTGTGATGTCCATGGTTTTGCCATCTATGTTGATCCACCGCCGTGCCCCAGGGGCCAGGAACAGCCTGGGGACGGGAGGGAAATGTCAGCAAAGGCCCTCTCCCAGGTGAAAAGCAGCCCCTCGTAAGGAGACATTAGGAGTTTGAACAGGTTGTCAAATTACCATTTCTTAGAAGAAAACAGCCATGCCAATATGGGGAACGTGAATGGTTAACTTTGGTGTTCCTGATGTCCAAGAGAGAGAGAAAACAGCTGGAGTGACGCTAGCCGACAGGGTGACTAGCCCAGCCTCTACCTAACCTAACGCCTCTGCCTCTTGACTCTCCCGGATTCAGGGCGAAGCACCTCCAAGCAGGTGTGCTGGGCCTCTCTCTCCCTCGACCCGTCTAGATGTGTTTGGAGATGGATCTCAAATGCTGAGTTGGAGGTGGCTCATGACTCCAGCACCCTGGGGTTTGAGGAGTTGGTTATCCTTGCCAGCGGCCCCAGTAAGAACCCTACTTGGCCACACTTCCAGAGTCTTGCGGCTCCGCTAGGGGTTGCAGGAGCTCTTCGCTATCTCCCACTCTGACTTGCTGAGAAGTAGAAATATGTGGGAATTGGGCCACTCGCCTGTGCTGTAGGAGGCTGATGCAGAAGATGGAGGCGACAGGTGTCCTTCAGCAGATTTGGGAGATTATGAGTTGTGTGTGGTTCACTGTGTGCAAGGCAGTCAAACCCCCTTGTCCTGAGGAAGGGTGTCAGAGGACACTCCTGGACCAACCCCCACCCATGCACCCACCCATTTCTCTTGCTGTGCAGAGTTTTCCCTCGTGAGGAAGAGGAGGGCAAACGTTTGAGAAAGTGCAGGAGCCTCTAAGTATGAGACCTCAGCGCTCTCTCTTCAATGTTGTTAGTGCCTCTCTGGAAACAGGATGCGGCATTCTGAGTCCTTTGGAAGGAAGGACACCAGAGGTCCAGAGGGCAAAATGCTCAGAGGCAAGGGCCACCTGGCCTGCTGCCCAGTGGTTGCAGACAGCTGGTTCCAGCCCAGCATGGTGGCAGGGCATCGGAAACCACCGCTGAATGGGTGAGTGTGAGCTAAATACAATGGGTCCCCAGAGCCCAAAACTGGTGTCCCCTGTGGCCAGTACAGAGAAGACCAGCAGGGATGTGACCCCAGCAAGACACGAGCACCCTCCAGGCTGGGGGAGGAGGGGTGGGTGCAGATTCAGCAGCTGTGCACCTTGGCAGTGCTTGTGGTCTCGCCCCACCTGCCCTTCCCTCTGCACCTGGCCATCAGAGGCAGGGCTGGCCCTGCTGGATGGACAAACACCCTTGGCTCATGGGTGATTGGGAGGAGAGGGGGACAAGCTGGAGGGGGACAGACTTGTTGCTACACTGAGCAAGTAAGGGCTAGAGCCAGTCACAGTGAAATACAAGTTGTGCCCGCATTTGTACCCCAAGCTGGGCTCACAGTCCTGGGCACTCAGGGGATAGTCCCTCCCCCCATGAGCATCACTTCTCTAACATGGCCTGAGGAATAGGTTCTCCGTCCTCACCTATTATCTCTCTCTCTCTCTCTCTCTCTCTCTCTCTCTCTCTCTCTCACGCGCACACACACACCTCTATCTCTAAGGAGACCTAAGGGGCTTTAGTCAAAGACAAAGAGCTGTAATTCAGGGCAGCTTGCTTTTTTAACTCCTGAGCACGTTCCCCCAGGATCAGGGGAATCCCTCCACAGTAGCAGCAAGCTATTTATAGCATGGCAGGTGCAGCTGGGGGGGCTGGGGTAGGCTCTCCAACAACGCGGTTAATCCTCACTTGTAAATCTCCTCCGCTTTCTCCTTGACCTTGGACTGATCTCCATACTTCAGATCCTCACAGGCTTCCCAGAATCCCAGGTTCTCCCCTGCACAGGGAGGAGGGGAGTCCATGCAGGCAAAAGCCAGGCAGGAAACAAGTGGGGAGAAGAAAAGAGAAGAAGAGGAACGGGTCAGCTGGGATAGAGTCAGTTCCCTGGCGCAGGAAACGTCTTCCATCTGCAAAGTAAGCCGTGGCATATTGTGGGGCCGGACAAGACAGCAAGCCGCTGCACTTACTTCTAGGCCCGGGAGAGCATTGTCAGCCTAGGGACTGCTTTGCGCGTGCTCTTTGAAATAACTAGATGGGCACCGCCACGTTTGCAGCCATACTTGCCTCGTGTGGTCACTGCCCTTTCCCCGAGGATACACAGCTCAGCTCACGTCCTCCCCAGAGGCTGCCATGTTCCTTCCTGTCCTCGAAGTTAGCTGTGGCAAACATGCATTGCTGTGAAGGGCCCGTGGACTTCGCTCATGTTCAGTGACTGTATGTGACATCTGCTTCCTTTGGGCATAAAGGTTCTGTACTTTAGAGCCCCTGACAGGGAACGTTCCAGCCAAAGGTCTGAACGAAGAGGCTGCCCAAGCAGCGACGCTGACAGACGGGCTCTCGGAGAAGACCTGGCTACTAGGGGGACTTCCTGGAGAGTCAGTCACCTGAGCCAGAGAGACTCGGCTCCTCTGGGCCAAGAAGAAAAGCCAGACCTTCTCAACCCGTCATCTCCTTCCAAATGGTCCTCTAACCATTTATCTATCCCCAGCACCCAGAGTCGTATGAACACCCAGGTACAGTTAGCCCAAGTGGCAATTTTTGCCTAGGAAAAAAAAGGTGATCACACCAATGGACGACAAGTGTCTGTGTTTGCATGGGTGTGTGTGTGGTGTGTGCATCTGTGTGCATGGGTGTGTATGTGTGTGTGAATCACGGCATGCCTCTATGTAGGAAAATGGACGAGAGCCAGGAGGATCCCGGCAAGGTGCATGCAGGAGTCTGTCTCTCTATCTCCCCTCCTCTCACTTGGAAAAGAAGAAAAAGAAATGTTTTTAATTAAATGAGAAAACTGATGATTCACCTGCCCTGTTCATACCCGAATGACTATTTAAATTATGCAGGGAAATCTTTCCCACAGATTTTGTTGGGAAGTAATGCGTAGGTGGGATAAACTCAGGGTGTGGTTTTCAACTTTGCCACTAGATGGCACCCTATCCACTCATTCGCCAGTTGCTTCTGTGTGGGGGTTAAAAGCACTCCCCTTCCCCAGCCATCCTTAGTGAGTTCTATCATACCGTGGCAATTAGGCTTGATTAGAGAGAAGGGTTTGCACCAGCGAGTCAAACAGGCTAATGGCATGTCTCACGGGGTTAGTATCAAGAACAACCCACAGACCAAGTGGATCTTGGGGAATATGCCACTGAGTGCTGGGGCTCAAATGTGATGCTCCCCAGAGCTGGGGACTGGACTTGGTAAGGAAGTAAATGAATCCCCAAAAAGTAATTACTTCAACATAAGGGCAGAACCCCACGGAATGCTCAGCCTAATGACATTGGTCCGGTTCTGACCTTCGGTTGTCCCAGATGTTGCTTGGCGCTGTGTATTTCAGAAGTTACAGGTGCCTGCCACGCTGAGACACCCAGAGATGACATATATTCTGAACTGCGGCTCCAGCCACCCATCAAAATCTTTACCCTCCTAAGGCCCTGATGTCAGCAGAGCACCGCACGGACTCAGCGACGGCCACATATTAGAATCACCAAGGGCATTTCCAAACCTTGGAAAATTCCACTCCCCAAATAAATTAAAAAGGAGCCTCTGGAGATGGGACTCAGGCAAACATGTTTTAAAATAACATCAGGTGAATCAAGTGTGCAGCCAGGGTGGAGATGCACCGAGCACACCGCGCTCAAGAACGTCAGGTCGTGAAACAAGAAGAGAACGCTTGCTTTGCGGCCTCCCTTCTTCTCTGGTGTTCCTGAGGAGTCACGCTTGGCAGCAGGGGCTGTGGGAGCTCCTGGGCTGGGGTCCCGAGGAGGGAATGGGGACAGCCAGCGGGATGAGGTGCTTGGAGATGTGAACAACACTAGTATGAGCCAATGAAAATTTCCGCCCAGCTGAGAGGCCCCCTTGGAAACCCAATGCTAGACATTACAGAAGTGTTTCTAAAAGCAACATCTTTAAAAAAAATCAAAGACGCACCACTGAATTCTTTCTTGAGAAAGTACTGGAAGCTCTGTCGACCCTTGGGGTCTCGGATCAATTCACTGAAGTTGATGGCCCACCGTTCCACTCGCATCTTGGTTGGGACTTCCACCCTGCAGGGGCGACAGTTTATAAATGCTGTGCAGGTGGAGGTCCGGATGGGAGTGTGGGCTTCAGTTCCCGCTGACCCGCACTAGCCCCACAGCCCAGAGCTCCATCCGACCCCCCCTCCACCCTCATTTCTGCAAAATGTACAATCCAAGCAATCACTTGTTAGGAAAATGCATCCTCAGATAAGATCCCTGAGCCTCCATTCAGGAGTTGACCACCTGGAAGATGAGAAGGACCACCACAGGGGACAGGGTCACACTCCTGTCTGTTCTCTTAGCCTTTGGGGCAAAAGAACATGAAAGCCTATGCCAGGGCCTATACTGACGGCCCAGCAGAGGGTCAGGCTGCCACACCAGCTCAGGAGAGCATTCTAGAACAGCACTGGTGACGGGTGCTATAGCCACTGCCACCCTCTCGATCCTGTCACCCCCACACAGCTGTCCCTTCACCATGGGAGCAGACGGCCATCTGGTGGGAGTTGCTAGTTCTTCCTGTACCCGTCCTCAGGCCACATGCCCCCCACCCCAGGGTGACGCTGTTTGTCATCTGTGCACCCTTGCCCAGAACTTTCTCTAAGATGCAAGTCCTGTTACACTTCAGTGTTTTTTTGCTTTTTGTTTGTTTGTGTTTTTTTGACAGAGAGAGAGAGAGAGAGACAGGAAGGTAGAGAGATGAGAAGCATCAATTCTTTGTTGCGGCACCTTAGTTGTTCATTGATTGCTTTCTCATATGTGCCTTGACTGGGGGGCTATAGCAGACAGAGTGACCTCTTGCTCAAGTCAGCGACCTTGGGTTCAAGCTAATGAGCTGTGCTCAAACCAGATGAGCCCGTACTCAAGCTGATGAACTCAGGGTTTTGAACCTGGATCCTCTGCATCCCAGTCCAACGCCCTATCCACTGCACCACCGCCTGGTCAGGCTCACTTCAATGTTTTGAAAGGTCTCCTTCTCAAACCCCTCTAGGGA
The DNA here is from genome assembly GCF_036850995.1 of Saccopteryx leptura. Taxonomy (NCBI): domain Eukaryota; kingdom Metazoa; phylum Chordata; class Mammalia; order Chiroptera; family Emballonuridae; genus Saccopteryx; species Saccopteryx leptura. The sequence continues at coordinate 166,119,076 of NC_089507.1, forward strand.
CAACCCTTTTCCAGGCCAAGTGGTCTTGTCTTATCCTCCATGCAGAGCTGCACTCTGCACATCCTGTTTATAAGGATATTCGGGCCGCCTCTCTTATCTTATAACTAAGAGACCAACCCGGACTCCAGAAAACCAGCCTAATCACTAGGGCCCCCAGAAGGGGAGGGGAGATTCCCCCAGAAGGTTGTTCTAGAGTCTTCTGCTCTGCAATTGACAGCCAAACTCAGATAAGTGCCTTCCTTAACCCATCAACTTCCTATAGCAGCTTATGGGGCTCTCCAGCTATGCCTGCTTACCTGGCTGGATCTGGGGTACCTGTATGCTCCTCAGAGAGGTGTGATGCCCTTGGCATTGATGTGAGCTGTAGTCTTATACTCATACCAGCTGCCCCTTCCCTCTCCAACCCCTCAACCTTCCCCTCTGACCTGACATTTACACCCCTCTCTTCTGCCTTCCTCCATTAGTGCACACTCTTCCTCTGCATTAGTACCATCTTTGCCCCTCTTGCAAACCACCAGTGTATGCAGGCTTGGCAGCGACACCCATTCAAAATGCACAGACAGAGCTAAGGAGGGAGTAGCATAATCGCCATAGCAGCTTCAGGGCCCTGCCCTTGGGAAACTTAGTCTGACTCTAATTAGACACCCAATATGCAAAGCCATAGAGATCACTGTTTTCTTTTCAAAACCAATACATTGTTAAATGCAGAGTGACCATCTGACCCAGCCATTTGACTCTTGGATGTACACCAAAGAGATTTGTCCACACAAAAAGCTGAACACACATGATCGTTGCAGCATTATTCACAATAATGGAAAGGCAGAGACAGTCCAAATGTCCATCAACTGATGAATGGATAAACAAAAGGTGGTACATCCGTACAATGAATATTATTTAGACATAAAAAGGGCTTGAGTGCTAATACATGCTATAATCTGGATGAACCTCGAAAGCATCATGCTAAGTGACAAAGCTAATCACAAAAGACCACATATGATAGGGTTCCATTTATATGAAAGATATAAGCAAACCACTTGAGACAAGAAGTAGTTTGGTAGTTGAAAGGGGTGGGAGGAATATTGGTCGGGGACTAGGGGAAGTGATAGCTAAAAGGTACGAGGGCAGGGTTCTTATGTTGGTGATAAAAATGTTTAAAATTGTGGCAATGGCCCTGGCCAGTTGGTTCAGTGGTAGAGCGTCGGCCTGGCATGTGGAAGTCTTGGGTTCAATTCTAAGCCAGGGCACACAGGAGAAGCGCCCATCTACTTCTCCCCCCCCCCCTCTCCTTTCTACCTCTCTCTTCCTCTCCTGCAGCCAAGGCTCCATTGGAGCAAAGTTGGCCTGGGCACTGAGGATGGCTTCATGGTCTCCACCTCAGGCGCTAGAATGGCTCTGATTGCAGCAGAGCAACACCCCAGATGGGCCAAGCATCTCCCTCTGGTGGGCACGCCGGGTGGATCCCGGTCAAGCGCATGTGGGAGTTTGTCTCTCTGCCTCCCCGCTTCTCACTTCAGAAAAGTGAAAAATTAATAAAATTTAAAAAAAAATTGTGGCAATGGTTGCACAAATCTATGACTATAGTAAACAAAAAAATACATTGAATTGTATACTTTACATGGTTAAATTATATGGCATGTGAAGAACTCAAAAAGCTATTTAAAAAAAACCCCACAATATATCAAATACATACAATTTGGCATTTAAATCCCAGAACTGGGTGTCATCTGTTATCCAAGGGTTGCTGGGGAGGCAGCCTGACATGATGGCATCATTGGATGAAAACTGCTCGCTGTACTTGACGATCCTGAAAAGCAAAGGGAAAACAATTTCCTAGAAGCTCAACACCCAGGAGACGAAGTCAGTTCTCAGGTTGATTGACCAGCCTGTCTTCTTTTTCTTATCAATTAAGTTACCTACTTATTACTGTCTTCTTAAGGAAAATTTTCTAATAGCACACAGATTGGCAAGTATTTGATAAAAACGTGTCCCCATTTGACTTGTGAAGTGACATGTTGCCTCCCAATCCAGTCCCTTTCATCTCTCTGCACCTGTTTAATCAGAAAATGCAGACCCTTAACATTGTCCCATGAAAGATCAAAATTCAAAGCAGATTCAGTCCACACGGGTTCAAACAAGTGTCCTAGCGCCATCTTGGAAGCATGAGCTGGCCACCTGGAGACCTGCACTGGGGCGCAACTAGTAACTTAACCCATGGAGACCTCTTTTGTCCCTCAAAGGTCATTAGGATTTTTAGTCTGCCTTGCAAAAGTTCTCTTCTTACCTATCTACTGTTCAAACCTCAGCAAGACCAACAAATTAGGGTCATACCCTCCAAGGGACACTGAAGACTTCACCGTGGACCTCATTAAGGCCTGTTGGTAATACATGATCTGAAAGAGACACAGTCGTTAGAAGATGTCTAACTTCCCTCACCCCTTGAGTGTCACTAACACTGATATTCACATATGGCCTTCAGAACTAGAAGCCATATATCCATCACAGTGCCCATTCCCTTCCCCTTAAGCCAGACACCTCAGTACCAACAGGCTTCAAGCCCACAGTAGATGGGAGACGCAAAACTTTAAAATAGGGGCTTCCTTAACCCATCACATGTTGGTCTGGGAAGAGGAACCAACGGAAAAATAAAAAGTTCTAAAGAGCATTAAACCAAGATATGAGGACTGATGGTCAGACAAGCAGATCTAACTTCAATGGCCAAGGATTACCAGGGTTCTGTCTGGGGCCCTGGATACAAGATCTGCCCGAATAGGTCATGTGACCCCCTGGGCAGAAACTGAACAGTAGTTGTAGGAACAGGGGCCAGGCTGGAGATGGAGACACAATAGCATCTGCTCCCTCATCCATCAGATCTGTGTCTTCTGAGGGTGTCTCATACCCTGGGTCTCAGCATCAACCCTGTGCGGGTCTTTAAAAAGATGCTTTGTCATTCTGTGCTGTCCATTACTTTGAAAACAATAGTTGGAACCATACACATGGCTTTCATTTCATTACTGAATACAGAGCGTAAAGCCAAAGAACACAGAATTTGTTAGAGGATTTAACATCAAACTTCTGGCTGACACTGGGAGACTAATTACCTCTTTTTTGACAGCCGTGATTGTTTGCTTCTGTAAAACAAAGAAGCCAAGAACCATTAAACGGATATCATTAAATCATTACAGTTCAAAGGTTCATTTGAAAAATAAAAACGCATTCCCTGTGAGAAAACTGCCCACCTTTCTTACCTAAAGGATAAAATGTCCCCATTGCCACCACCTCCATCCTTTTCTACACTATTGGTGACTGAGATTGACTAAGAGATTTGGTGAAGGGAGGGGTTTGGTTTACCACTATAACTTTACCCTGCTCTCCAGAAAGCCAAGAGGAATGAAAGACTAAGTTTGGGATTGGTCCCAATTTACCGTCGTGCCTACACCACCACCTGACCTGAAAGGAGAGAGAAAGACGGAAAACCAGGGTGGAGCCTGGCTGCTTGATTCTTTTCTCACAGCACAGAGAGCTGAAGGAATGGCGAGACTCATTTAAACATCCATAGTAACTGGACCAATATCACAAGTGGGAAGCAGGGAGTCATACTGCCAAAAACAAAGCAGACAATTGAAAGACTCCAGACCAGCACTCGCACTGAACACCGAGTCCGAGTGGAACTGTCACGTGGAAAATGTGGTCAGGCCCCCACTCTTGGGGAAGCTGCTGGATGAGCCACAGGGTGACCCCTCTCTGGATATTTCAGTTATGGCAAAGGACTGGCTCCAAAGGGGACTCCGTATTTGCGTTCTTAGACGCTCCTGGGAACAGTGCAGACCTGTCTCCTGCTACAATCTTCTCCAGTCTGGCATGCTTGCAAGGGGCCACTTTTCCACTCCATGCACCTCTTGGAGGGTGGGCTTGGTTGGTGAGTCCAGCCTGGGTTTGCCTAGGTTTGGTTGTATCCAGAGGCTGCTTGGTGCTGAGCCCTACACTTCAAGTTGATCCTCTTCATTCCTGGATGCTAACATCCATACCGCTTAAACACAACCAGCTCTTCACTTGGAAGAATCAAAAAGCCAAGGAAGACTCTGTTTTCCTTAGCCAGTCAGCAAAGTAACTACTGGCCCATATGCCCATTGGCAACGGCTGATGTGCCAGTAGGGGCCGACCTAGAATGTCACAGACCCATCTCTCCTTTCTAATCCATGCTGGGTTTTATTTTGCTCCATTTGATTGCTTTAAGTAACTGCTTTTCACAGAACATTCTTTTCCTGGGTAGGGAGAGTTACCTCAGAAAGGTAAAGCTCAGGTGGGTCTCTGATTTTGGACTCACACACACCCTGACTTCCTCTTCCCGGTATTTAACGCAATTGTAATTATGCATTTTCTTGTGTGGCTCTCTGTCTAATGCACATTACCATCCACGAGGCACCATTAAGAGCAGGATGACCCTGTCTGTCTTCCCTAGCATAATAGCTGGTGTAGAGCAGATGCTCACTAGATATTAAATACACGATGGCTTCTGTGTGCTCAGAGGCCTAAAAAAAATGGAGATGTATCCTAAGCTTAATAGAATATTTTTCCACTTAAAAAGCTGAAGACATTACCCAAATGGTCTAAATATTTTGGCAACCACACTGATTATTTGTGCCCTTTCTGTCTCAACATAAGGCACTGGTTTAGAAGACACACATTTCAGGTAGAAAAGGACCCTGGGGCCACAGTAGATTTGCATGCCAACCTAATATAATCAGATTTTTCTGTTAGAGTCTGCCACGATGGGTTAAAAATAGTGTCTACTGGTCCTGCCCTCTGCTCAAAGGGGAAGCTGGACTGTTGCAGAACAATAAGCACTTAGCAATTAATGCAAAGCAACTTTTGCCTCATGGAGCCTTGTAAGGGAGGGAGGTTTTATTATTCTGATTTCCAGCTCTCAAACTGTAATAAGTTATGGGCAACTTTTCCAACATCTCCTGGACAGTAATTGGCAAGCCCAGGTCTGCCCCTCGTGCATCTGGAAGGGGTTCCCGACAAACCGAAAACAACCCACTCTTGTCTCCAGCTGCCTCCTTGCCCTGAAGCAGAGAATGATGCAACACAGAGCGAAGCTGTCCGGCCTTTTCAAGGAAAATGAAAACAAAGAGAGAGCTGGAGCCCCATCCCGAGAGGAAACAGACACAGGAAGCCCTCTTTCACACCAGCGATGGTAAGACAAACTCCCAGCTCTAAGATGACTAGGGTCTGGGGATCTAATGCACAGTATAGTGACCATAATTAGCAATATTGCATTACAGACTTGAAAGTTGTCAAGAAAGAAGATCTTCGATGTTATCAACACACACACACACACACACACACAAACACACACAAAATCATAACACACACAAAATCATAATTATGCCAGGGGATAGAGGCGTTAACTAACCTTATCGTGGTAATCAGTTCACAATGTACCCATGTATCTAATCATCACATGGTACACTTCAAACTTATATATGTTGTGCGTTAATATCTCAGGCGAGCTGGGGTGGGGGACAGCAATGGTAGTAAAGGCTGCAACCCTACCAGGCCTGAGCTCAGCAGTCAGCAACACAAACACCCTCCTTCAAAATGCCTGGGACCCAAGATCAAAGTCCCTGTCAGCTGCTGTTCTGTGGCCGGGGCTCCTGAGTGGACCATCACAGAGGACATGGCCATTCCCAGTCTGCCCCGCTGTTCCCTCAGCGCCACGGGGAGCTGTTTTTGCAAGTCATTCCTATTCCACCTGGCACGGCCTGACTTTAGCTCCAAATATTTGTTCCTGAAGTGATTCCTTCCGTCTTCAGGGTTTACTTTTTTTGTGTAGTTTAATGCAGCGGTCCCCAACCCCCAGGCTGTGGACCGGTACCAGTCCGTGGACCATTTGGTACCGGTCCGCAGAGAAAGAATAAATAACTTACATTATTTCCATTTTATTTATATTTAAGTCTGAACGATGTTTTATTTTTTTTAAAAATGACCAGATTCCCTCTGCTACATCCATCTAAGACTTACTCTTGACGCTTGTCTTGGTCACGTAATACATTTATCCATCCCACCCTAAAGGCCAGTCTGTGGAAATATTTTCTGACATTAAGCCGGTCCATGGCCCAAAAAAGGTTGGGGACCACTGGTTTAATGCACTTCATTTGCTTTTATTACCCTTTTAGGGCCCAGCATCCATGCTGTGGTTTGCTGTTGGGTTTCAGGTTCCCAGAATGACCAGCTATCTTCTGGGAACCAAACTGTGGTGAGCCCTCCAATCACAGGGTTCGGCTGGAGCTGCGGCTTCCCCACCTCCACCGTGGAGTGTCCACGTGGACTTCAGCGTTCGTGTCTAGCTTTAAGGAAGAGCTGTCCATAGGATCAGCTTCCTCTAGATTGACGCACAGGTCATCTCTGCCCTTCTGGAGGAGGTGTGGGTGTTTGGGGGCCATGGGCACAAGTGTGCTGGACTTCTCTAAAAGACCAAGAAAAAATTTGATGGGAAGGTAGGGTGGAAGAAAGAGAGTGGGTTTGGGGATCAGACCAAGGTCAAAATCCTGGTTCTGTCACTTATTACCTACAGGACTTTAGAGTAGTTTTCTTAGTATTTCAAAGCCTCTATTTTCTCATTTGTAAAAGGGGACTAAAAAAAAAAAGAAATGATTAAATGAGACACTAGACAGGTGACTGGCATGAATCAGAGACACCACAGACAGTGGCCGGTGATTCAGGGTTCGCATATTGCTGCTGAGAACATGCCTGTATGGGTTTAGCCCTCCTTACAAGATAAAATACAGGACACCTGTACAATATTTGGGACACAGATAAATGTTTATCTGACACTGAAATATAACTGGACATCCGGGATTTTTATTAGCCAAATCTCATAAGCCTATCAAAATTATTACTTAGCCAAAGGCCATAAGAAACATTAATTTAAAATAAAGTGAAGTTATTTTTTTAAAAAAAAATACACACATACACACTTCTAAGCAATTCAGATAAAACTACCTCGTGGTAAAATAAGAAATAAACATCTTTTTCCCCCACCCTGGAATTCACGCACAAATCCCCTGCTTTCTCAACAGCTGGCTTCTCTGGAGTGAGGTCACTTCTTCATTCCTCATCCTGAGTGACATGTCTCATACAGTAAGATACTCTAAGGAATCTTCTAACGCTCTGCATTCTTGGAATTCTAACTGCTTATTTTTTCTGCTTGCTGATTTGCCCAAATAGGGACACATCCAGAGCTTGTTTACGAAGCTCTGTGGCCGTCCTGTTGGCCTGAAAACCCGGATGCAGGCTGCAGACAATAATCACAGAGCAGGAAGGGTCAGGGCCAGGACCTGCCAGGCCCTCGAGCCACTGAGGGAGCCCAGAAGAGGGAGTCACAACGACCCTGGGATCAGGCTGCCAGGCAAGAATCTGCAGAAAAAAGAGGGAAGGCACAGGCAAGACATGAGCAAATCACAAGATGCAGAGAACCTGAAAGGTCGGGATGCACAAGCATCCAGCGCGGAGAGAGAATCCAAAGTCAGAAGCCAGGAGACTCAGAATTGACATGCTGAACGCAAAGCACAAGAGACAAGATAGGAGGCAGGCAGCCAGCTGAGTAAGGAGACAAGAGTTCAAGGTTGTGATCTTCTGAAGTAGCTGTCCTGACACATACTTCCTGATCAGGCGGAGGCAGGACAGCCCACAGTTTGCAGGGCACAGTGCAAAATAAAAGTGCAGGGCCCCTTGTTCAAAAGAAAAGTATGGAGGATTCTGAGACACAGCAGAGCATTAAACCAAGCATGGGGCCCCCCAAGGGTGGAGCCAGGGACCAGCGAACAACTCAGCTGCCATGAAACTGGCCCTGGATGTGGAACCCAAGGGTGTGGCTGGGGAGGGAGGGGTAATGGTGGTATCGGGGAACAGAAAGAGCTACAGAACCGCGAAGACCGAAATGTGAATCCTGGCTGGGCCAGCTTGGGAAACCACTCAACTTCTCTGTTTCTATTTTGTCACACAAAAAATGGAACTGACAGGACCTCTCCTACCAAGCGGCGGTCAGAATTTCACAAAACCCAGCAAAGCTCCTAGAAGCCGTATAATGGACAACAGAACACATCAGGCAGGACATGGACTGAGCTTCAAATCCCAGCTTCCCCATTTCTGAGCTGTGAGTCTCGGCTGAGTTGTGGACTCTCTCTGTCTCAACTGTGAAGTAGGCATGCTACTAATACTTGTGACCTAATAATACTCGTGACCTCGTAGGCTGCTATGGGTCTTAACTGAGCTGTGACTAGATGTGACACTCTTAGCCCCATGCCTCTGGCAAGCAAGGTGCTGTTGGCAAATGTCAGCTGTAGGAGCTATCCCTTCGTAGCCGCACTGGTAAATGTCAGCTGTAGGAGCTATCCCTTCGTAGCCCGCACTGGTAAATGTCAGCTGTAGGAGCTATCCCTTCGTAGCCCGCACTGGCAAATGTCAGCTGTAGGAGCTATCCCTTCCTAGCCCGCACTGGCAAATGTCAGCTGTAGGAGCTATCCCTTCGTAGCCCGCACTGGCAAATGTCAGCTGTAGGAGCTATCCCTTCCTAGCCCGCACTGGTAAATGTCAGCTGTAGGAGCTATCCCTTCCTAGCCCGCACTGGCAAATGTCAGCTGTAGGAGCTATCCCTTCGTAGCCCGCACTGGCCACACAGGAGCTGTGCAGAGAGAGCCGTTTGTCCCCAGTTGTTGGGAGTGCATGGGGAGCTGTCATTCAGGGGGGCTCTGGGCTGAGGGCTTTACAGAACACAGTATTTAATACTGTGGAGCCAGATTTCAGTCCTTTCCCCAAAGACCCAGGTGCACGCCCTTGTAAAGTGCCGTTCTCTGCCGCTGTTCATTGGACTAGGCAGGGAGGTTGAAATGGGTGTGTCCCTTCCTCCTTCCACCTCCAAATGGGGCAGAAGTATGAGAATGTGTAAGGACAGAAGAGGAGACAGCACCGCCCACCCACCCACCCCCCCGCATCAGGGTTTAGGGTCTATGGGGCTCCATAAATTGTCTCTCTTGCAGCATGGTGACAGTTATAGTAACAATAGCTAGTGTTTATGGAGTGTCTCTGCCTTTTGGATACCATTCTAGACATTTCACATAAACGTCTTGCTTAATCTTCTGCAATGGGAGCTATTGTTATTCCCATTTTACAGATGAGGAAACTGAGGCTTTGAATGGCGCAAGAGTGTGTCCAAGATCACACCGCCAGGGGTTGGCCGAGCTGGGTGGGAGTCATTCCCACATGAAAGCTGTAGTCAGCACACCACTGTCTGGCCAGCACTCAGTCTCACTGCAGGGCCAGTTCTCTCTGAAATAAAGGGAAAGCGGGATCTGTGCATGCTTGGCGCCCTGGAAGCCGGAGAGGATCAGGACTGAGGGAGGACACGCTCTGGCCCGTTCCTACCAAGGCTAGGCAGCCACGCTGAGCGGTGGCCTTCGGTCGGAAGCAGTGGGTCACCCAGGGCCCTAGACGCCTGCCAACCTAGTAGCCTCCTTTCTTAGCCTTGATGGTGTTTATTTCCCGGGGGTTATTTGCCTCCACTTAAGGAATATGGATATGTTTTCAAGAATTTACTAATTCTCAGCTACGGCTTCTCTCTTCAAACAAGATCTTTTGAAAAGAAACAAAAGATCTGAAACCTCTGCTCTCTCAGGGCCTCGTGAGGACGCTTCACAATCCTGCCACCCCTTCCTCCCGGGGCAGATAAACCCAGAAAAACAAAGGACACTGAGTCCAACCGGGGGAATGTTGCAAACAGATAAAAACCCAGCACCAGCCTCTATTGCCCTAATAATAGGATGGGCCCGCGCTGGGGCCAGCAGAAGGGACCGGCGGGAGGGCCCACTGGCGGGAGAATTACGGTTCTTAATTCTTCTGAGTGCAGACAGGAGAAGGGGAGCTGGAGGGAGAGAAAAAACACAGAGAAGACCTTGGTCAACACATGGGTGACACAGCCCTCCGCCCTACCCTCTCGGACTCCAGGCTGACGGAGTTGCCAGCACCTGGCAAGAAATGGGCACCCCCTGCCCTCCTTCACCTCCTCCACATGTAGAGGCTTCAGAACTGACAGTTATCCATTAAAAAAAAAATTTTTCAGCCAGGTTCAGTATTTGCCTTGATGACTGTTTCCACAGCAACCAAGCCGACAAGGCTTCCGCAATTATCTGGCATCTGACGAGGGGAACATGGAAAAGGCCGCTGAAGGCTGACAGTGCCATACGTGTGTCAAAGGAAGGGTTACTTTGAGCTGTGGGCAAGGGACAAAGCAATGTTCCTCACCCCCCCCCCCCCCCCCCGTGACACCTGTAGGGACGTGAAGTCTCTCTCCAGACGGACTCCATCCTTAAACCTGGGCATCTGTCCCCTGCACTTGGTGGGTGGGTGGGGAGGTGCCAACAGCCATTTTAAATCCTGGGTCCCAGAGAGCCAATGTCCACATGTCACAGAGTTGCCTCACAGCCACCTTTTCTCTCCTTCTTTCTCTTTCCCCATTGACCCCCTTCTCCTTCTTTCCCGCTTACCCCCCGCCCATTCAGGCCTGAAGGTATTGCCAGTGCTTAGAGATGACACACTAGGCTAAAGAGGTCACTGCGCCCTCGCCACCCAAGGACAATGTTAGACAGAAATCATGACACCATCTAAGACTAGTAGAAATGGGGTTCAGGCTGGTTTACGGGGGAATTGGTGGTTCTGAACTGGGGCAATTTTGCCCCACCTGGAACAATGCCTGGAGACATTTTTTATTTTCAGGAGTGAGAGGTGGGCAGGGAAAGGCATGGCATTACTGGCATCTCGTGGGTAGAGGCCAGGATGCTGCCAGACACCCTACAATGTTCAGGACAGCTCAAAACAACAGTGCCCTGTGGAGAGACCTGAACCGGAACACTCACTATTTCAGCAGCTTAATAAACTGCATTTCTGGAAGTAAAAAATTATCACTGGAAATCGTCCATTATCATACAAGGCGCCTGTCTTTGGGGAAAGGGTCCTTTTAGAACAAAAGCCAAGGAGAATCTTGCAAAGACCCCACCCTATTGAGATGCAAAAAGCAGTGTGACATTCCAGGTCCTGTCATGTAGATGAAGACTTAAACCCAAAATTGACTCAAGGGTTTTAAGCCTGGGGCCTATAGGTGGGCTTCAGGGCTTTGGGAGTCAGGGAACTGGCTGAATTGCATGCAAAGTGTCTGTGCATCCTCGGGCAGAATACTTTTATAACTTTCATCAGATTTTCTAAGAGGGAAGTGACTCAGAAAAGTCTGAAACCAGCCATCTAGATGCCATCTGCTCTGATCTGCATTCTAGATCTCTTGAGTGTCTTCATGCAGGACCCTTGCCATGGCTTCCCTGTCCCCAACACTGAAATCACAGAGCCCACAGTCCTCCTCTCGTTGGCAGTCTCAAAGGGAAGATATGGTTGCCCCGAGCAACACCGCTAGACAATAGACAAGTGGACATCTTTCTAGCCTAAGAACCTGACCTAGGCCAAAGAACGCAGCAGAGACCTACCTGGTGTACCTGCACTTCATTCGGATTGGTCACTCGGTCCAGGCCATAGTCCAGCACGTCATTCATTCCTGGCTGAACAGAATAAAAAGAGCATAAAGACCACTACCGGAAGAATCTCCAATATCTAATTACCTTTGGGTCTTGGCCAAGCTTCCAATTGTGAAATGAGCTGAAAAGGGCTGGTAGCCTAGCCCACAGGGAGCTCCAAGGGTGTGTAAGACCCTCTAAGTGAGCTAGTGAGCTTCATAGGGCTTTTCCACTACCACAGCATCCCCACCCCACAACCTAAAACAGCGGGAGGGAGGGATGCATGCCCTGATGGCTGGCTGGCTGGCTGGCTGGCTGGCTGGGTGTGTGGGTGCATGAATGAATGGAGGAGTGGATGGGTAGTTAGGTAGGTGGGGGTGGATGGATGGGTGAATGGATGAATGGGTAGATGAATGGATAAATGAATGGGTGGATGGATGGATGGATGGATGGATGGATGGATGGATGGATGGATGGATAGGTGGGTGATGGGTGGATGGGTGGGTGGATGGATGGATAAGTGGGTGGGTGGATGGATATATAACGAACACTCAAACTCAGTAACAGTTTACCGGGATGAACACATGGGACTCTTGACTCCTCCAGTGGTGCTCCTTCCCCACCTTATAGTGCAGTACTTTGTGGAGTCTGGGCCTCAGCCAGGTAACCTACCTCTAGGACCCAATCCTAGTCCTGCCACTTCCTACTTATGAGGAAGGTCTTGGAAATTACTTCTCTCTGCACACACTATCCCTCTGAGAAATGGAGATCACCCTCCTACCCATCAGGTCCTCGTGAGGATTTAACAAGGCAGAGTCTGCAGCTCTCAGCAGAGGGTAGCTAGTACTGAGCAAGGGGCTGTGTCCATTCTAAGACTACGTCTGTCAGTGAAGGCCTGGCCCAAAGCTTAGTTCCCTTCTCCGTCGGGCCACCACCTCTCCAGCCGACTGTGTGGCGCCTCCCAGTTCCTGGAGGCCAGCACTGTGGGGCCCGCACCTCGCTCTGCGCTGCTTTGGCACCAGGCCCTCATCAAGGTCTCGTGTGACTCAGCAGGCTGATGGCACTGGAGAGGAGGCAGGAGGCGACCGGGCTCCCTCCCCCGCAGATGCGGTGACATCCACAGGATCAGTCACATTTTTAACTCAGAAGTATGGTTGCCAAAACAACTAGAGGATGTCCTAGAAGTTCAGCTTGAATTTCAGATAAACAACAACTGTTTTGATTATATAATTTTACATTTAAAAATATAGTCCATATGTTTTCAGTGTAAACATACAATCAGTATCAAAATATTGGGACATACATTTGCTGTTTATCTGAAATTCACATTTGACTGGCCTTCCTGTATTTTATTGGCTAAATCTGGCAACTTAGCTCAGCAGGCTACAGTGGGAGCAAATATTGGGCACACAGCCTAGGGAAGGGAGAGAAAAAGAGAGCAAAGGAAGGTTGGTGGGAGGAAGACCAGAGGAGGGATGGCTGTCCTCACCCTGGTCGTTACATGTGGACCTCAGCCAACAAGTTTCTCAGGCCCTTCCTATGGCTGACACTGTGCTCAGCCCTGGGGGCCCACGGTGAATGTGATAGAGACCCCCGCCTCCAGACGCCCCAGCGGGTCTCATGGACAAGGCAGCCCCTCAGCAATTAGTCACACAAATGATAAATTACCGTTGTGACAAGTGCTCTGAAGGGACAAGGCAGAAGTCCAGGCCAGCCGTCAGTGGGCGCTAAGCCAGCACGGGGGCAGGAGGCAGGGACCGTGTCGTCAGAATCAGCTGCTCTGCCTGCAGTGGGGTCTAGGAATTGCCCCCTCTGTCTGGTACAAGAAACCCCTCAGCTTAACTGAAGAGACTTCACATATACACACTCAAACCCATAGTCCCACATTGACAACGTTCACATCTCACACACCCGCACTCACACACATTCACACAGGCCTGCCCTCAGCTGCCGAGACCAGAGAGCCTAGGACTCAGAACTGCAGCCACCCACCGGGCTCTGTTATCCTGCCGGCCTGCTCAGTGCTGGCCCTCCTGCAGGAGGGCCCGGCCCACTCCTCCAGCCGCCCGCCGCCAGGCCCCTGCCTTCTCTCGGACTTCGTGTGTCTCAGCTGTTCCTGTAGAGCTGGGGTCCCTCCCATCCCAGCACCCTGCCCTCCAAACTCCCCACGGGGGCTGCCTTTCTGCTTCTGCTGGTTTGGGAGTCCCCAGGCTCCATTCATTCACTCATTCATTGATTCATTCATTCATCAGGTAGCCAAAGTCTTTGTTCCCTGTGATAGTTAACAGAGCCACAGCTGATGTAGGTCCTGGCGTTCAAGGAGACTCTTGAGTGGAGCTGTCAGTCAGTGCACAGGAGGTAAGGCCAGGGGCATCCCTGGGGTAGGCTGCCAGCACACGAGACACGCAGGCATGCTCGAGCCTGGGGCCCCACACAGGAAGCCCTCCACAGACTGCCAAGCCTCCCCCTGCAGCCGGAGAAACTGTCAACGCCGGGGCAGGACAACATCCCTTGAGCATAAGCCAAAAAGGCAATTTGCTAAATTCTTCATAAGTCAGGTTAGGAAAGGATCTTGGGATCTGCAGCGTCTGCTCTCTGAAGAGGCAACGTTCCCAGAGTCAGCCTTCCAGAGCAGGGCCAGGTGGCAGCTGAGGTCCGCTCCCCGCGACATCCACCCTGCTCTTCCTGTCCCTTCTCTTACTCTCTTTTCCTCCTCTCATCATCACTCTCTTTCAGTGCAGGGGACAAAAAGCAAATAATAAATAAAATCCCAAATAGTTTCATAAACAAACTAAGACAGGGGAGAGGGAGCTGCACCTGAGATGGAGCCAAGTTTGAATGGAAGGTTTAGAGACATCTGCTTACAGCGGATCTTGGCTTCAACGGCCCTTCCAGGAAGAGGTGTTCCCAGACCCCCAATCTGATGCAGGACCCCTGGCTTTCACAGCTAGCGGTCCTGGCATTCACTCTAACCTCATGTCTGACAGCATTCAGTCACCTGTGCAAGCTACCGAACCTCTCTGAGCCCTATCTCCCCATCTGGATAACGGGGATGATCCTACTCCCTACCTCACAGCATTGTCCTCAGGTAATAGGACCATCTGTGCCAAGAGCTTCACTCAGGCATGCAGTAGGCACTCAGTCACTGCGAGTTGTTATTTTATGCCCAGCACCCAACTGCTTAGCTGGCAGCACCCCATGAAAGTTTCACAGATCCATGGACAGACAAGTGAACAAGGGATGCATTGATTCAGTGACTGCAGGCGATGTCCCACCCACAACACTGGGTTCCAGTCAGTCCACAAGCAAGCTGCTCTACACTCCAAGAACCAAATGCTTTGTGTGCCTGGCTGGCTTTCGTCCCAGTGAACTGAGAGTTTGTCTGGGTATCTGGGAGATGGCCTGACAGCCCTTAAGCTCCCTGGCTTCCTGGGCTTGCTCAATTTCTAGGCTGAGCCAGACTTCAAACCAGAGACTCTTCAAACAGAACATGTCCTTAAGCCCAAAGCTGCCACGAGGCTGCAAGTGTTTTGTGAAGGTGGAGGAAAGCAGGACCCAGATGCGCTCAGGCCTCATCTTTGACGACTGGCCCAGTTTGGACATCAGGGAGCAGCAGCGATGGAGATTAGATGTGAAGAGTTTTGCATCCAAGGAATTTTTTACAACTGCTCTGAGCACATCAAAGCCTCCCTCTGAACCTGGCTCCCCAGTGCTATCTAAGGGGGACCCTTGGATACCTGGCCCCTTTGAACGCCGGCAGCAGGTTTGTTAGAGCAGCAGTGACTCATGCAATGCTCTAATGACCAAGGAGGTTACAAAAAGGACTGAAATACACGAACACATCATGTGACATCATTGTAGGAGGCAAAAGGGTATAGGGACTAAGAGGGGAAGGTGTCTGTCTGTGGGTTCAAATTCTCTGGTACTCACTAGCTGTGTGACTTTAGCCAATTAGCAACCTCCCTGAACCTCCTCTCCCCTGTCAGCATAACAGGACTAAGAACACTGCCTCCCACACAGGACTGCAAAGATGAAATAAGACAGCAACCGTAGCACGATGCCTGGGGCAGCGCCCGGCACACTGAAAGGTCTCAGTTCAGGTCTGCAGTGATGATGATGATGATGATGATGATGATGATGATGATGATAGCAACAATGTCAATGGTGGTGACGGGGGGGATGGAGGCGGAGAATGTGGGAACAGTGTAGGAGGTGGCGGAGGTGGGTGAGGTGATAGTGAAAGTAGTCATCACAGAGACAAATTGTCAAGTTTAGGTACGTCTGAATCATACTGTCAAGAGCCACTGAGCCATTTGCCTGGTGTGGGGGCTGAGCGCTTACCCCAAGAGAACTGGGGAGAGCTTGGATAATCTGTTTTTCATTCTGTTCCTCATGGGCCTCCTGGGCTCAGGGACAGAGGGGAGGAGAGGGACCCAGGACAGATTGTGTACACGGCCAGTCTACGTCCCTTTGCAAGGGATACAGTCGCATGGGCATTCCCACACCACAGAGTCTCACATGTAACATGGAAACCATTCTCTACCTTGCAAGGAGCAGGGTCCTCTTAGTCATGGGTGCCACTGGGCACCAGGACATCTTGCCAAATAAGTGGCTTATTTGTCATTTGCCCTTACCCTCACTAAGGTCCCCTCTTTTGAAAAAGATGTCTGAGTGCAAGCTGAACAATGCTTGGCTCCTTTCTCATACAGAGAGCTCACTCCCGAGCTCCACTGCAGAGGCGGGCACTTGGCTCTGTTTCTCCAAGACCCTGGGCTCAGTCATCTACTCTTTCACCCAGCCCTGCCCGCCCCCACACCCAGGCTGGGCATTGGTCAACTGGTTTACTCAGAGGAGGAACACTGGAATGGAGCAAAACCAAACGAGCTTCTTGGAGATCAACCCCAGGACCTTAACCTCGGCCACAAATCAACCAAACCAATGCTCCTCTATGGGAGATTCGAGTGTAGAAAGGAAGTAAGCAGAACTGCCAAAGTCTGACAGGCTTGGAGGTCAAAAATCCTGAAGCTTTGGCACCAGGACTAACCCAGTTTGCTTTCTGGTTCTGAGAATTTGGTCACCTGACAAGCACGAAAGCTAAAGGAAGAAGAGGAAGAACATCTGTTTCGAACTCCTCACCTTTTAGAATGCCCTTCCCATCTCCCACCACCCGTGATCCACAGGCACCCCGGTGAGCGACGGTTACAGCCTGCTTCTTTGTACTGGGGGACTCGGCTTCCGTTTTCCCATGATGAGCTGTGACTAGTTATGTCACTTATGTAGAGCCTGTCTCTCTGAGCAAAACCAAAGTCCCACCACCAGAGAGGCCATGTGCCCTAAGTATGAGGGTCAGCACCCACTTCTTCCTCAAGCCTCCTCCTGTCACAGGGGCTGGGGACTGGGCCCCACAGGAAAAGAGGTGAGGCCAGAGGCACAGGCATGGCTTGGGCTCTGCAGTGTCAGTTCTCTACAGCATTTCATTGTTCTGCTTCGGAGTCTATGTTCTAGTTTTTTCTTCTTATATTTCTTTTCCAAGGTATCGGGGGAGGGGGGAGGCCTAGCCCTAGGGAATTCACGTAGTGTTAACAGCACCAGGTGGACCATGGGGGCCAGTAGAGCGCATCCAGGCAGAGCGCTCCCCCTTCCAGCTGAGAGGCACTGGGCGCTAACTCAACACTGAGCAGCCCCTCCCGGACACAGTTCCAGCCCCTCAGGGAGAAGAGCCCGCGGGGGGGGGGGGGCAGTGCAGGGTAGGGGTGGGAGGCACAGGGAGAAGAGCCCGCAGCAGGGGGGGCAGTGCAGGGTAGGGGTGGGAGGCACAGGGAGTAGAGCCTGCGGGGGGGGCAGTGCAGGGTAGGGGTGGGAGGCACAGGGAGAAGAGTCCGGGGGGGGGCAGTGCAGGGTAGGGGTGGGAGGCACAGGGAGTAGAGCCTGCGGGGGGGGCAGTGCAGGGTAGGGGTGGGAGGCACAGGGAGAAGAGCCCGCAGGGGGGGGCAGTGCAGGGTAGGGGTGGGAGGCACAGGGAGTAGAGCCTGCGGGGGGGCAGTGCAGGGTAGGGGTGGGAGGCACAGGGAGAAGAGTCCGCGGGGGGGGCAGTGCAGGGTAGGGGTGGGAGGCACAGGGAGTAGAGCCTGCGGGGGGGCAGTGCAGGGTAGGGGTGGGAGGCACAGGGAGAAGAGCCCGCAGCAGGGGGGGGCAGTGCAGGGTAGGGGTGGGAGGCACAGGGAGAAGATCCCACAGGGGGGGGCAGTGCAGGGTAGGGGTGGGAGGCACAGGGAGAAGATCCCACAGGGGGGGGGCAGTGCAGGGTAGGGGTGGGAGGCACAGGGAGAAGATCCCACAGGGGGGGGCAGTGCAGGGTAGGGGTGGGAGGCACAGGGAGAAGAGCCCGCAGCGGGGGGGGGGGGGCAGTGCAGGGTAGGGGTGGGAGGCACAGGGAGAAGATCCCACAGGGGGGGGGCAGTGCAGGGTAGGGGTGGGAGGCACAGGGAGAAGAGCCCGCAGGGGGGGGCAGTGCAGGGTAGGGGTGGGAGGCACAGGGAGAAGATCCCACAGGGGGGGGCAGTGCAGGGTAGGGGTGGGAGGCACAGGGAGAAGAGCCCGCAGGGGGGGCAGTGCAGGG
Source organism: Saccopteryx leptura (assembly GCF_036850995.1). Lineage (NCBI taxonomy): Eukaryota > Metazoa > Chordata > Mammalia > Chiroptera > Emballonuridae > Saccopteryx > Saccopteryx leptura. The sequence continues at coordinate 166,137,253 of NC_089507.1, forward strand.
TAGGGGTGGGAGGCACAGGGAGAAGAGCCCGCAGGGGGGGGCAGTGCAGGGTAGGGGTGGGAGGCACAGGGAGTAGAGCCTGCGGGGGGGCAGTGTAGGGTAGGGGTGGGAGGCACAGGGAGTAGAGCCTGCAGCGGGGGGGGGGGGCAGTGCAGGGTAGGGGTGGGAGGCACAGGGAGAAGAGCCCGCAGCAGGGGGGGCAGTGCAGGGTAGGGGTGGGAGGCACAGGGAGAAGAGCCCGCAGGGGGGGCAGTGCAGGGTAGGGGTGGGAGGCACAGGGAGAAGAGCCCGCAGGGGGGGCAGTGCAGGGTAGGGGTGGGAGGCACAGGGAGAAGAGCCCACAGGGGGTGGGGGGGCAGTGCAGGGTAGGGGTGGGAGGCACAGGGAGAAGAGCCTGCGGGGGGGGGGGGCAGTGCAGGGTAGGGGTGGGAGGCACAGAGAGATGGGTGGGACCAGGGAAAAGAGTACTCACAGGGCACCGGTGGACGAGCCAATACGCCTTCTCCTGGCAATCCAGTGCATACCTGTCTGCTTTATTCCTTTCCTTTCCAGTCCTGAAAAGCCAAAAGCCATGTTTTTTTGTTTTCTTAGGTCCCTCCCCCCAGGGTTATTAATAGTTATGTTTTTTCAATTGCACTGTGCATTCAATATTATTTTGTATTTATTGCAAATGGACAGCGTGGTGGTTAGACAGTCATATTCTTTACAAAGTGTTCCCACCTGGCACCATATCTAGTTATTACAGTATTGTTGACTATATTCCCTAGGCTGTATTTGACATCCCTGGGGCTGTTCTGTACCCACCAATCTGTACTTCTCAATCCCTTCACCTTTTCCACCCAGCCCGCCAACCCCTCCCTCCAGCAACCATCAGTCCGTTCTCTGTATCTATGAGTCTGTTTCTACTTTGTTTGCTCTTTAGATTCCACATATAAGTGAAATCATATTTGTCTTTCTCTGACTAATTTATTTCACTGAGCATAATGCCCCCTAGGCCCATCCTTGCTGATGTCAGAAACGGTGAGATTTCATTCTTTCAAAAGCCATGTTTAAGTCCAGAAAGACTATCTTTTGCTCAGGGATGGACCCCATTCCCAAGAGCCCACATCATCCTCCCAATCTGCCCAACTAATCTGCGTTTGCCATAAAAATGATAAGAGCAGACACTCATGGGACATTTGTGGGCTAGGTGCCCTGCTGAATACTGTCACATGTCTTCACTCATTTCGTCCTCTCAGTGACCTCGTCTCGCTTTGCAGTTCAGGAAACTGAAGCAAAGAGAGGTCAAATGTCATGCCCGGAATCGCAATGTCAGTAAGTGGCAGGAGTGGGCTTGAATGGGGATTCTGGTCCCAGAGGAGCCCAGCTCTGCCTGAGACCACGGTGCTGGGATGCAGCCACGCCCAGGGGTAGCCCTAAAATCAAATCAGCTCCACCACCTTCACCACTGGAGCAAACGCGGATGAGTCCGGGCTGACATTGGACCAGCTGCCTTCTTCATTTTCCCCGCTTTGGGAAACGACATCACCGACAGCTGGACAAGCAGTCAGCAAGCAATGCCAGCACTTGTGATGGGGAAATGCTGGCCTCGGGAGTCCTTGTTTCTCCCTACCTGTTGCTTCCATTCTGCCACTTGAAAGAGTTTGTGCCAAGATAAGATTTTTTCTGAGCCTAACTTATTATTATAAAAGGCTTTTTATTTTCCCTCCTATCTCTCCATCTCCCCCTTTCCCATTACGGATAAGAAAGATACTGTGCTTCCCTTCTGTAGGAGCCGGGCGGCATTCATTATCGTAGCCTGGGCCCCATTCAGCACCATTTCCACGGCGACCGGCACTCACACTGGGTAACGCTTGTTTTCCTAGGCAACGAGGGATGACGCACATGCCCTCTACAAGACAGAGTTGGCAGACTGATTTGCCAGCTAATGTCTTGTGAATGGCATAACAGCATCCAGAGACCCAGATGGGTGGAGAGGGCTACTCCCGTGGGGTGTTGTGCCAACCTCCTCAGAAAATTAAATATAAACACTGTCACTCCAACTTCTCCTTGTCGATCTAACTTGATTTTCTACCAAGTTAACTACCCCGTGTCCTCGGAAGCCCGAGGCACTGTGGAGTTTCCATGGCGTTGGACAGCTCGTAAATAGAGTCGATGGCTAATTCACTCCAACGTTCCTTTCTGGCTCTGCTCTTCTCTGAGAGATGTTATTGGAATGCAAGGAAGTCAGTAAATGAGGAATCATTTTAGTCTCTCATATAGGGATTTTCTTAGCAACAGTATCACTAGATCAATCGATGATTCATTCATTTACTCATTCACACATTCGTTGGTCTCCCGCTCTGTCCCAGGCATTGGGATGGAGTACACTGGCAAGCCAAGCAGACTGCCATGGACGGCATGTTTGGGTCCCACCCCAGCTTGTCCTGGGTCTCAAGCCTGCAGGCTTGCACCATCGGCTCTCCTGGGTCTCTGGCCTGCTGCCCCTGGGACTTGATCCTGCATAACTGTGTGAACTAATTTATAACAATAAATCTATTCCTATTTAAATGCTATTGGTTCTCTTTTCTTACAGGACTCTGCCCATGGCTCCAATTCCAAGGCTGCTTCATGAGAATGGGGTCTCCACCATCCCGCTCAACCAGGTTCCAGTGAGTCTAGACATGCCAGGATCTGCACCTGTCGGGTGAGTGAGGCTGGGCTGGCTGGCCTTACCCATTTTGCTAACCATTGATGTCAGTCCCCAGATATTTGTGACTCTCCCACACCTTGGGCACACACATCCCACCCATCCTCCTCTGAAGTCAGGCATAACCACATGACCTGCTTTGGCTAATGAACTGTGAGCAGAAGTGACATGTACCACTTGTGACCCACACAGCCTCTTTCCCCCACTGCCCTGGAAACAGACACAGCCCAGACAGTGCTGCCCCTTTAGCAGAGGTCCTGGAGTGGGCACAAAGCATGTCAGGGCCCCAGCTGACCCAGTGGACATGCAATACCAGCAAGGAGTGAGCCCCATAGTGTCATGGCCCTGAGATGGGGGAGGTTGTTTGTTACAATAGCCTAACCTCATCCTGACCGATACACTCTCCCTGGCATTTCTATCTGGCTCTCACAGACAAGACAGAGCCCTCCAGGGGATGTCAGCTCCATTTCTGATGTGGACGGCAGGCAAATGAGGGCAGCAGTGGGAGGGGCTACTGTGTGACTCTGATTATATACCTCCCTTGCTTAAAATCTTGCTGTGGCTCCGCATGGCCCTCATCTCCAGCCTCACTTTCACCAGTTCCAGGCTGGGCACTCTCCACTCCTACTACAGGAAACTGCCTCACAAGGGCACTCCCCTGCCTCCAGACTCTCGTCTGTCTGCTTAGAACATGGCTTCTTCCACCATCACCACCCTTCACCTGGAGACCTCCTATGCAGCCTCCAAGTTCAATGTCCTTTCTACAGCTCCTTCTGCAAACGCCCGCCTGTGGCTCTCATCTTGCTGTGGCATCATGGCCGTCTGCCTGACCCACTAAACCATGTCTTTATATTCCCTATGCCTACCCCCGTGTTTGACACATGCAAATACCCAATAAAGGTTTATTTTAATAAGAGGAAACAATGGAGGGAGGAAGGAAGGACAAGCAGAAGATGAATATGACGTTTCACTCACCTGTACTGCTCTTTGGCCTGCATAATGACAAAGTCCCACTTGTAGTTAATTTTTTTGTTCAAGAAATTATAATTTTCCTAGAGAAGGAAAACAAAGTAAGAACACTGAGCCCCAAGACATATGCCCTGGGCAATGGACAGAAAGCCCTAAGTCAACCAGGGCATGACCCTGGCTCTGCCACTACTGGGCCCAGCCAAAGGGCCTGCGCCCCAGCTTGGCAAAGGTGTTCATACAAGGGGTAGCACCAAATTCTCAAAAAGCCTTATTTCAATACATGAATCCCAAATCAGATTAGGAAAAGGGCAAGAGTGTGGGGAGGAACATGGAGACTCAATATTCAACAACAAAGCATCACATATCTGCAAAGATAAAACCTAACATTGGTCTGATGCTAGCACTTCTAAAAACATATTTATAAAGAATAAAACACAGCAGAATTGTTGCCATCTGCCCAGAAATCTAGCTCTCTGAGGGTTAGGTTGTGCCCTTTGAGAAATCTGACTCATCTAGCCTAAAACAAAAGTCTATACTATTGTTTTCCCATCACAAACTCAAATTCAAATCTGTTCACCCTTGTTTTGGGAAAGCAAGGGCTTAAATTACAGCAAAAGAAACTGAAGCTCAATGTGAGGAGGAATTTACTTTAGGGAGCTGCTTCTAAATATACGGGTGGATAATCAACAGATAATAGATGGACAGATGGATGAACAGATGGATGAATGGTGAATGGGAAAATGAATGAATATGGATAAATGATGGATGGATGGATGGATGGATGGATGGATGGATGGACGGATGGACAGATGGATGGACAAATGGATGGATGGGTAATAAACAGATAATGAACAGATGATGAATAAATGATGGATGGATGGATGGATACACATATGAATGTAGCAATGGGGGGAACAGGGAAAAAACAGCTCAAGACTATATTCCACTCAATTTTTTTTTAAGAAAAAGAGAGAGTGATGGAAGGCCAGATAGGAAAGGAGAGAGATGAGAAGCATCGATTCTTTCTTGCAGCTCCTTAGTTGTTCATTGATTGCTTTCCATATGTGCCTTGACCAGCGGTCAGAAGGGAGGGCTGTAGCTTAGCCAGTGACCCTTTGCTTAAGCCAGTGACCTTGGGCTCAAGCTAGTGACCTTGGACTTCAAGCCAGCAACCTTGAGCTTCAACCCAGTGATCTTTGGGCTCAAGCTAGCAGCCATGGGGTCATGTCTATGATCCTATGCTCAAGCCAGCGCCCCCGTGCTCAAGCTCGTGAGTCTGTGCTCAAGCTGGAGACCTCAGGGTTTTGAACCTGGATCCCTCAGCATCCCAAGCTGACACTCTATTCACCTCACCACCACCTGGTCAGGCTATATTCCATTCAATTATAATAACCTTTAATTAGAAGTATTTCTGTACCTTTTCATGTTCTTCTAAAATCCCTTTCTTCTTGATATTTCGCTTGGTCAGATAGATGGCTGGAGAAGAAAACAATGACACTTTCTATCACCATATTTCAATATCACATCTGCAGCCTCTCTGTGCAGGAGGCTGCTGTGCTCAGCCTGGTGGAGAGGACATTCCGCAGACCTGCTCTCTTCCCTCAGGAACACTCCCATACAGGTGTGTGCTGACATAGAGGTCATGATGACAGCAAGACAGATGTTGCCAAAATGCAGCAAGTAAATAAGCAGCATGTTAACCCTTTGAGTAGTACGAACGTTCATATACATTCTCGTGCCTCCTAACCATCCAGAGTATGATTGTACAAAAATTTTTATTTTAAAAATGTGTAAGGCTACATTAAAAAATGGCAAATGTAGGCCCTGGCCGGTTGGCTCAGTGGTAGAGTGTCGGCCTGGCGTGCGGGAGTCCCGGGTTCGATTCCCAGCCAGGGCACACAGGAGAAGCACCCATCTGCTTCTCCACCCCTCCCCCTCTCCTTCCTCTCTGTCTCTCTCTTCCCCTCCCGCAGCCGAGGCTCCATTGGAGCAAAGATGGCCCGGGCGCTGAGGATGGCTCTGTGGCCTCTGCCTCAGGCGCTAGAATGGCTCTGATTGAGGCAGAGCGACGCCCCAAGATGGGCAGAGCGTCGCCCCCTGGTGGGCAGAGCATCGCCCCTGGTGGGCGTGCCGGGTGGATCCCGGTCGGGCGCATGCGGGAGTCTGTCTGACTGCCTCCCCGTTTTCAACTTCAGAGAAATACAAAAAAGAAAAAAAAAATGGCAAATGTATGTTCTTCTTGTTTCCATAAATTGGTTATCAAACAAACATAATTTTAAGAAAATAAAACTGTAACTAATTTCATTTTTTGAAAGAAAACTCACTCCCAGGGGTCAGAGAGCATGAAAAAAAAACTCACTATTCAAAGGGTTAAGCACTACTAAAGGCATGAGGGGGGGAGGGAGTTACCATAGTCTGTATCTTCAGCTGGCCACTGCTGGGTCGGCCAGAAATATGGTGTCTACAAAAGAAACCAAGAAACCTCGCTTAGACAGTGGCCTGTGACCTAGTAAGCCCCCAACCTCCACTATTTCTAAAGTCTTCATCTCTGTGGATATGCAGCCAAACAACTATCATTTTTTTATTTATTTGTTTATTTTTTGTGTGACAGAGACAGAGAGAGAGACAGAGAGAGGGACAGATAAGGACAGACAGGAAGGGAGAGAGATGAGAAGCATCAGTTCTTCGTTGTGGCACCTTAGTTGTTCATTGATTGCTTTCTCATATGTGCCTTGACCGGGGGGGCTACAGCAGACTGAGTGACCCCTTGCTCGAGCCAGCGACCTTGGGCTCAAGCTGGTGAGCCTTGCTCAAACCAGATGAGCTCGTGCTCAAGCCGGCGACCTCAGGGTTTCAAACCTGGGTCCTCTGCATCCCAGTCTGACGCTCTATCCACTGATCCACCACCTGGTCAGGCATGCAACTATCTTTTCAAATAAGATTAACCCCATATTAATATCCAAAGTCCAGTCCAAGACTCACCTGAAATCGGTAGAGGCTGCCATCGGGCTTGAGAACGAGATTCTTGGGGTCTTGCAGGGGATAAATGTAGCCATACTTGACAATGAAGTTGCCCAAGTTCTGCGCCTCTGGGGAGAAGCAGTTGAAATGTAGAAGTTAAGAGCAGGGGCCAAAGGCAGAAGCTCATGACTTGGCCCACACACAGCACCCCGAACTCCAGAAGAGATACCTCGGTGTTAACAACATAACAACGCTTCAATCCAGGAGTGAGGACAGTGGTCCTGACCTTGGCTGCGGACAAGTATCAGCTGGGGGGCATGCTAATAGGAGGCAGCCTCCTGGGCATGACAACTCAGTAGGTCTGAAGGGGAGGCAGTGAACCCAAACGCTAACAGGTGTCCACTCAAGAGGGAGGACCACTGGGGAAATCCTGTAGAAGCTTCTTTGGGCCCTTTGGGTTTGAGGAAGTCCCAGGAGCAGGAAGAGAATGTCTCTGACTAACAGACACTTCTTCACTCCATGGGAAATGAGGCTCCGTTTATTTTTAACTTCTCTCCCAAGCTCGACTCTGCCCGCATCCCAGGTTCGGATCCTCCCGTTCCCCCCCACTTCACTGTGACCCCTCACCTTCCCCCTCTGGTTTGCTTGGAAACATAGGTCTTATTACTGAATTCGCACCAATTAAAGGAGAAGTTGCCTGGTTCTTTCTTAGAGGCGCCAATGAAAGCAGGTGTTTTTCCATCATCAAGAGAGTCCTCCAGGCCCACCCCGCCCAAGGACCCAGCTGACATGCTGTCCCACAGCCCAGCCTCCAAGCCTTGGAAAGACATGTCGCCACCCACTTCTCTTCATGTCTCCCTCCCTCCACCTCAGGTCCTCACTTAGGTATGTCTTGTACCAACAGACTTTTTTCTAGTGGGAAGCTGATCCTGGGATTCTTTCTGCTTCATTCTATCCTTCAAATTGCTGCCAAACATCCTCGCTTAAATAGGACCATCGTACATGCTGCCGTGCTCAGAACTGCTCTGTGGCTTCCTACCGCCTAGCTCCCGGATAAAACACGGAATCTGCAAGTAGGCACTCCCCTCTGTCCACTGCCCTCCATACCCAGAAAAAGTCATTTCTCCCAATTTCCTCTCTGTTCCACTCCATTGTCTGTTCATCCTATTTTTCCACCATTGTTTTTGCTAGTTTTCCCTTCTGGGAAGACAGACCCTTTGAGCTCCGCTCCACCATTCACAAGCACTGCTTCTTTTGAGACCAGGTATAAGCATCACCCCCTCCAAGAAGTCTTTTTTGACTGACTGCTCCCCAGTTACCCCTGTTATTTCCATGCTCTCAGTAGTTTGTAAGAAACAAGTTTGTTTCCCAATCATCGTGCCTTCACTTTTGATTTTCTGGTTGTTTTACACATGAAGGCCTTGTCTCTTCGGTTAAAACATCAATTTATTGGAGACTCAGGCTAAGCCTCCATCTAGTCTCCAGCCCCTGGGGGTCCTGGCGTGCCACACACCCATCAGTCCTTGGGAACTGAGTGCCAGGCGGGTTCTCACCCAGACTGGAGATCCAGAGCCGCTGGGCGATCCACTGTAGAACATCACTTCCTGCAAAACAGAAGTATTTGGCCATCATCAGAGCCTCCTAACACACCCGTTGACCTCCACACTGCTGCCCAGCTGGCCTCCTCGCTGTCCAGCTGTGATCTTGTCCTTCTTTTTCTCAAAACTTTCAGGGACTCCCCTTCACCACCACTCCCACTTTGTGCAATCGAGACCCTGCCGCCCGTAATTCAGGACCACCCATGATTGGGCTATGGCCAGATTGCATGCCTCACCTCCCCAACAAACCCGCAATCTTTACTCTCTGGTGGGACTTATTTTCTTACCTTACAATAATTTATGCAAGACTCAAATAGAAAGTAAATAGACTAAGCCTTAACACGGGGGGGGGGGGGGGGGAGCAGACCTGAGGCAAGCTGTCTGTGGAACTCTGGGTGGAGCTTGGACACAGGATAAATCAGAGGCAGGGTTGGGGGAAAAAACGGGGGTAGGCTGAGAGGGGGGAGCTGCTTCTCCTATGTCCCCAAGTTCCTGGAGGCAACTCTGAGAGAGTCAGGGAATTCAAACCTAGCTCTCCAGGTGGTCATGAAGATACTTTTGTCAAAGCAAGAGTATGGGGTACGTTTTAGTAACTCTCAATGGGACAGTAGAACGTGGGCTCCATTGTTACTCTTGCCCTGAGTCCTGCAAGTCTTAGGGGCTGGCCTGGCGACGATGCAGAGCGAAGATGGGTGTGAGAAAAAGCAGGAGAGGCAAAAAGGAGTGAGTTCAGGAGAGAACAGTTATCCCTCCCACCTACCCACCAAGGCTTTATCTAAGGACTGAGGCAAGCCAAGTTCCACCAAGTCCAGAAGTGTTGCAGGACCTCAGAGAAGCTGTGTGTCCCTTACTCAACCTGGACCCTCCGGCCCCATAAGAAGAACACGCAGTAGGACAGCAGTGTCATCTCAGAAGAAAGGCAAGAAATCCTGGTACCAAGCAGCCCTATTCAGGCACCTTCTTACAAACACCAAAGACCTCACTTTCCAGCAACTAAAGCCTATTTTACAAAAGCCAAGCTGGTCCCCTGCCTGCATGACAACCACCCACAAAATATGCCATGAAAGAGGATCAGGGTCTGGGACCCCAATGCCTATGTCCCTGTGGCTGGACTGTTGCAAAGGAGACTTCCTTCCTTACAGATGGTGAAGGAGTATTTCCTTGGTGCCCTCCAGGAAGGGTCCTTATGGTCCACTCAAACACACTCTGGACTTAGTTACCTGCCCACAGCATGGCAGAGGATGGGCAACCTGTAACTCTCCCCTTCCCACCTACACCCCGGGGCACAGTGTCCAGCCACTGCTTCTGTCAGTGCCCATGTGCCCACCATGATTGCTTTCACTGGGTTCTCCTCTGTTATTCTGAGCTTTATTCACCCCTGGTTGGCTATTCAAAAGCAAACTTCACCTAAAAGCCCATTTAAAATCCCAGGACTGGCTGTCTGAGACTTTCCACCCCCAGACTGAGAGAAAGACCCGAGCAGACAGCAGACTGATCAGTGCTCTCTACCAAGGAGCCAAGGGTTTTCAAATCCACTTGACTGCTTCCTGAAATAGAACAAATGAGATTATGGGGCCACTGGCATCTGTCCCATGTGGTCTGTACAGGCGCCTACATCCCTAGAAGTCCGGGGTCACCTGTCATCCAAGGAGATGGATGACAATTATCCAATTTGCTTTTATTAATGTTGATCTACAGCTGTAAGGCAAGGCTGGCTCAGTGTCCTGTTCCAACAGCAGCTGGCATTCACCAGCAGGAGGAACAAGGGAAAACATGGCTGGTGGGGTGGGCAGAATTGCCTAGCAACCACGTATATCCCGTGTACAAAGAAGGAAAGAATTTTATGCACACTGACAGTGAATAAGAGTATGGATGCTGGAGTCACATGACTGGGTTCATGTCCAAGCTCAGCTGTGTATGAGTTTAGTGACATGGGAACAAGTTGCTGAACCTTTTTGTGTCTCCATGGCCCCATCTACAAAAGAGGGTGGTCATATCTTTCCTTAAGTCTACTGCGGTTGTTAACCAACACAGTGCTGGGAATTGTGAGTTCCTGCCCACCCGTAAAGCATCCGCTGTGTGCTGACCATGGGTACAGTACTATCTCATCTAATTCCTGCTGCCACTCCCTTAGAGCAGTGGTTCTCAAACTTTTTGAAGTCAGGGCACATTTAAAATCCTACAAATAATTGTAGGCGCACTATATACAAATTTCTGAGGAATATGTTATTATAATTAAGTCAAATATTAAAGAAAAAATAAAGTCCAAGCGTGCTTTTACGGTAATTAAACAAAATAAATACAACAAAATTGAATTTATTCTGACATTAAAAAACATTTTTATGTTACATTTTTTGAGTTATGCTTTTTAGAATTCATAAAAAAAGAGGGGTTAAAATTTTAAAAAATGACAAAAAAGCTATCTTTTTATATATATAGATACATTCTTAGTAAGATTTAGTAAATTCAGCAGGTCCCAGTGCAAATGTGTTAAGTTTTTTCATTCTTGTGTTTATGAGAAACATGAGCCTGATGTGTCCTAGCGGTTTCTTCAATGTTTGGGCATATATTTGAAAGGCAAACTCTCATTTCCTCATCAATACATTGAAGAATTCCTCTCTTTTTACTCTTAATTGTGTTGAGTGCAGAAAACCCCCACCATACATATCATCTTACCATTACACCAAACAAAGGATAGAAGAATCTTGCCTCCAGTCTTTCCAGGGAATATGGGGGGTAGTGTAAACAATCCAGCACCACAGCTTAACAGCCAGCTTTTGCAACCTAATCAGGTAAGTGAGATGGGGGGTTGGGCAGACCATCAGCTTATAGCCAATTCCCCACACCTCTGTCCCCCAAAAATCTAACCTCCAAAAACCCTGTTGGTTTTCTGGTCCCCAACAGGCACATATTTCTCTGGAATACTATAGGGCACACCTGGAAATCTTCTAGGGCACATCAGTGTGCCCTGGTGCACACTTTGAGAACCACTGCCTTAGAGATTGCTACTCCTGCTCCTAAAATGGGAAAATTGAAGCTTGAGCTACATAGCTACAAAAAGGCACATGAAGGCTTCAATCCCAGGGAGCTGTCTCAATGGCCAGTGCTAGACCGGAACTGGTTCACACATTCAATAACCTTTTATTAAATCTCTACCCTGGCCCACTGCTATGCTGAGCACTGGGATTACCCAGATGAGCAAGAGGAGATTTCTCCCCTTGAGGGCTCCCAAATCTAGTGGAGAATTCAGGCCAGAATGCATGACAATCAGGGGCACAGAGGCGGCAGGAGGAAGGACGCCTTCAGGAAGAATTGCCATAGCTACATTTTAAATGCTGGGGGACAGCAAAGGTGCCCTGAAAAGTTGGTCCACTGATCCCTGCTCCTTGGGCAGCTGAGCTACTCTTGGTTCCTAGCCTTTCCCAAGTCTGGCTCCTCGGTTTCTTTTTCATGGGTGAGTACCCCTGTCGCCTTCCTATCAATTCTTCTTTTGCTCCAACTAGCCGGAGTTGGCCTTCTGTTGCTTGCACTCAGGGAGCCCTGAGAGACACATGGCTGGCAGGGGAAGTCCTTCTTCCAAGCAGTCAGAAAGGGAATCAAGAGACTGTTCGCCAGCTCGTCTCTGCAAAGACTAGGGCACCAGGAGTGAGAAATTAACAGTCAGGTCGTAAGTGGGGTACAGAGAGAGAGCTCACAGGAAGTCAGCATGAGGAGAGGCCTCGGCGGGCTTCCAGAGAAGCTGTCTGTTTCTGCAGCCATTATGCATTTGTGGGAAACATACCTTCTACTGCAAACCCCAAATCATAAAACACATGCCACACATTTATCAGCCTTTTTTTTAGGTCCAGCGCATTCTGCCTGTATCCTCTAGTGATGCTCTGCACACCTTTAACCCACACCCAGAGAGAGGATAGAAGAGTGCCATCCCCATGGGGTGATTAAGAAGGGTATGAATATAAATTAGAAGGTAGGGGAGGGTGGAACAAAGGCCAACTGTTTCCTGCCACGTAGTTTTTATTTTCTGCTACCTGATTTCATCAAAACAAAAGCAAACACAGCAAACAAATAAGAAGTGACCATAAGATTTCTTAAATGACCCCTCCTGGGAGGAACGGCTTCACAAAGTGTCTTTTAGAGTCCTTTCTCCTTCCCTTCTGATCCCTTCCTCAGAAGGAGCCTGGGGTCCAACAATCAGAAATCATATTCTATAATGGGCAGAGAGTAAGTATTTTCTGTACAGGTCTAGTGATACAGTCTGTACACAAGTACTTGGCTCAGCCAGGGTAGCAGCAAAGCAGCCAAAGACAACACATAAATGGGGACATGGATGTGTTCCAATAAAACTTTATTTACAAATACAGGCTGCAGGCTGAATTGGGCCCATGAGCTATAGTTTGCCAGCCCCGTGTGTGCGGTCTGTTCCAGGACAAGATGAAATCACGAGCTATATTACCTGTTATGGCATGAGGAACACTGGTGACCAGGATCTTCTGGTTTTGCACTCTGACCCCCGTCTCTGGGTCCTGCATGTCCTTCACGAATGCCTCAATCTGCAAGGCAGAATCAAAATGTCAGGCTGAGCAGGAAGGACCATTTCAAAGGCTGAGCAAAGCTTTTTCCACAGCACTGAGGAATCAAAAGACAAAGATGAACACGCAGCACTTACCACCTAAGTGGCACCGAGTGACACCAAGGCCACCAGCACTAACTGTGCTTCGCCGACATAAATGCCCTCCCTGAGTGTGTGTACTTGCAGAGTCATTTTGATTTGGCAGTTCTGCAGGGGGCTTTCAAGAGAAAATGGGACTTCACAAGAAAGGAGGTTTCTGGACAGAAAGTGAAAGGACCGCATGAGCCAAGGCACGGGAAGATGACTGCTCAGGGTTGGAGAGGGACAGGAATCAGCAGGAGACGAAGCTAGAATGACAGGTGGAGGCCAGATCGCAGGGGACTTCGAACGCCACACCCAGAGTGTGGGCTGTTGTTTCGGCAGCTGTTTCTGAGGAGCAGCGTGATCTGGCCTGTGTTTTGGAAGTGTGGTCTATGACAGAAAAGAGTAATTGGAGTATGAAGAAGCTAACCATGTCTGAGCAGGCAGTGGAGTAGTGGATAGAGCGTTGGACTGGGACATGGAGGACCCAGGTTCGAAACCCCGAGGTTGCCAGTTTGAGCACAGGCTCATCTGGTTTGAGCAAAGTTCACCAGCTTGAGCCTCAGGTTACTGGCTAAAGCAAGGGGTCACTAGCTCTGCTGTAGCCCCCGGTCAAGGCACATATGAGAAAGCAATCAATGAGAAACTAAGGTTCCGCAACGAGAAATTGATGCTTCTCATCTCTTTCCCTTCCGGTCTGTCTGTCCCTCTCTGTCCCTTTCTCTGTCTCTCTCTAACTCTGTAAAAATAAGGGGGAGGGGGAGGCTAACCACGATGGAGGGAATGCGGGGAGATTTATTCAAAGCTATTGCTCCAGTCTGGGCAAGACATGATGGGGCTTTACCCTTGCCACTTCAACCTCCTGGTCTATTCTCAACAGAGCAGTCAGGGTGAGTCTTTTCATTATTTTAGAATACGCCACGTCTCTGCTCCAAATTCTGCCAGGGCTCACTCCACTCAGAGTCAATGGTAAAGTTTCCTTCTCTGGAAGTCAGGGCAGCTGCACACAGCTGGAAGTATCCTCATAGAGGGCTGTATCTGAAAACCAATGTGTCCACGTCCCCAGCTAAAAGAGCTCACTAGCCTACCTGCTTTCATTCCCTTTAACTAACTTGGTTACATCATCACTATTCTCCTGCTATTTAATAACATAACATTCTCTTTAAGTTCGCATGAGCTTGTGGTTCAATGAAAAGGAACCCAAGGTTCTCACATCCTGGTAGGTTTTCCTATTTCTGCTAACTGTAGGATTTCCTCTCTGAATCTCCTTCCTCTACTATAAAAAGGGGACATTGATAGTACATATCCAACTAATTGATAAGGTTTTGTGGTCTCTTATAATTTAATTGTGTGGAAATGCTTTATAAAGCAAGATTTGTTATTCATGCTAAAGATTATAAAGATAAAGCCATATCATATATATGCGTTATAAAGAAACATATACATTAGTGGTTATTAATAGAATCATTATCAGTAGTATTTGTACAATTAATGCATCTTTGAAGCTTTGCATGCAGGGCTGTGTTTAGATGATGCCTGGGCATTAAAACCTAGCTCTACTCACCTATCAAATATATCTGCTGATTAAGCACATGTTTATTGAGCATGTATTACATGTCCAGCACTGTACACATTACAACAAGGTGAAAGAGATACTCCTAGTCCTCAGAGAGCTGGAAAGACATTTGCAGCCTATAGAAATTTAAGATAAACACTAAGGATCTGGTATAAGCTAGATACATTGCTAATCTTACTAAAACTCATTTCTCTGTAAAATGAAGATTGTAAGTACCTACAACATCGGAGGAATGAAGTGAAAATTAAATGAGATTGATCATTTAAAGCCCTTAGTATCATGCTATGCACAAAGAAAGTACATATTCGATGGCAATGGCAGACTGAATTGTGCACCAAAAAATAGGGAAGGTGTTGATTGGAATAGAGCCAAGAAGAGGATGGTTGAGATGATCAAAGAACAGTGTGCATAGAGGTCAAGTAGGATTTTCCTAGATGATGAGGAAGGAGCTGTATTCCAAGGAAGGGACGGAGTGAGAAGGCCCCAGCTTCTCTGCAAGAAAGTGAGGAAATTGGAATGGGAACCTCTGTAATAGTACATCGTTGGTGGAAATGCAAAATGCCACAGCTGCTATGGAAAACACTAGGGAGTTTCCTCCAGAAACTATACAGAATTATTAGTATCTCATTCAGCAACCCCAATTCTGCAAAAACAACGGAAATGAGGATCTCAAAGAGATGAGCACCCCCACATTCACTGCAGCACCATTCACCGAAACCAAGGTATGGAAACAACCTAAAGGTCTGCTGAGGGATGAGCAGATAGAGAAAATATGGCACGAACGTACATATGATGGAATAGTATTCAGCCCTTAAAGAAAAGAAATTCTGCAATATACAACAACACAGACGAACCTGAAGAATGTTTTGCTAAGCGACATAAGCAAGTCACAAAAGGACTGCATGATTCTACTTATGTGAGCTGTCTACCAGGAGTTTATAGAATCTAAGAGTGGAACGGCAGCTTTCAGGAGCTGAAGAGAGGGAGACTGGGGGGTTGCTAATAAAAGGGCATAACATTTTCATTAAGCAAGATGAATCGGTTCTAGAGATCTGCTCTACAATCTTGTACCTAAAGGTAACAATATTTTTGTACACTTAAAATTCTCATACTTAGTGTTCCTACCACCAAAAAAAATAAAATTTAAAAATAGAACACTGGAAAGAGGCCCAGCTGCACTGGAAGGGGGAAAAATCATACTGGGGAGCCCTGATTTGGACAAACTGGACCTGCGACCTCACCCTCAGCCAGCCAGCTCCTGAAACTGGAAGACTCCTATCCTCCACCCCCAAGAAGGGAAGGAGTGTGGGACAAGTCCTCGATAATGCTGAGGGCAGGGATTTCCTCTTTCAATCCTTTGCTAAGCCAGAGTTGGCAGCTGAATCACCATCTCAAGGAACAGCTGCCATCAGGTGCCCAGTCAAGGTTGTACCAAGCACAGCACCAGCTGCTCAGCCAGTGAGCAAGACTGGCTGGGGCCCGGCAGCCCCGGGGCTCCTCACGCAGGACTGACAGCAGGCTTCTTCTGCATGGACACTTCCTGGGCTCACAGACTTGTTCTGTAACAGAAACTTCATTTCAGTTCCATGCGGAGCTGCCGTCCTTGGTCTTTGCGATGTCAAGGCCTGGCAGTGTCTCCAGCCACTGGGTCAGCCGAGCACCCGCAGCAGCGAGGGGAGCAAAGAGGCGCCCAGGAGGGTGGGGGGCTGGGAGGTGACCCCACTCTGCCTCCTCCTGAACATGGCCAGGGGACTAAGGAGCCATGGGCTGCAGGAATCACTCCTTCCAGAGTTAACTAACCATGAGCCGTGGATTTACGGTATATGCTACTCCAAGAAGTGCCCACATTGCTTTCTTTCTTTTTTAATTTTTTTTAGAGAGAGATAGAAAAAGACCAAGAGGGACAGACAGGGTCAGACAGACAGAAAAGGAGAGAGATGAGAAGCATCAATTCTGAGTTGTGGCACCTTAGTTGTTCATTGATTGCTTTCTCATGTGTGTCTCCATGGGGTGGGTGGGGGGCTCCAGTTGAGTCAGTGACCCCTCACTCAATCCAGTGACCTTGGGCTTAAGCCAACAACCATGGGTTTCAAACCAGCAACCTTTGGGCTCAAGCCAGTGATCACGGGGTCATGTCTATGATCTCACGCTCAAATTGGCGACCCCATGTTCAAGCTGGATGAGTCTACACTCAAGCCAAAGACCTTGGGGTTTCAAACCTGGGTCCTCCACGTCCCAGGCTGACACTCTACCCACTGCACCACTGCCTAGTCAGGCAGAAGTGCCCCCATTTTCAAAGGTGAGAGCCCAGGCCTCCCCTGTCCCACATTACCTGCCGGATGAAATCCCACATTTATTTTAAAGTAATTTTTAAGTGAAACAGCAGTATCTCATGGAAACAGAGGACCCAGATATTGGAGAAGACAGAGAAGCAAATGAGTTAGAAACCTGATTTTCTCTGCTAGAAAGTCAGAGGATTCAATCTTCGCATCAAAAAGTCTAGTTATAAAAAGTTCAAAAATAACCTTCAGAGGAGGTATGATGAGAGTTATTTTAAAAACACAATAAAGGGGGTTAGATTTCTTTCCAGCAGGTGTATCACCCTTCCCAGAAAAGAGGGGCATCACATGGCCCTCGAGAACATTTGGAAGGAGTTGGTCCCATTGGGATGCCAATCAATTTTCCTCAGGACTTGCCTTGTATAAATTCCTCCGAGGGGGTCTCCCCAGTCACCCAACACCGGAAAGCTAGAACTCTGGCTGGTGGCACTGTCTCTGAGAAACTCAGTTAGGGGCTCAACTGTACCCTCTCCAAATGTATATGTTGAAGTCCTAACCCCCAAGATCTCAGAATGTGACTATGTTTGGAGACAGGGTCTTTAAAGAGGTAATGAGGTTAAAATGAGGCCATTAGTGCTGCTCCCAATCCAATATGACTGGCGTCCTTCCAAGAAGAGGAAAGGAGGACACAGACGCACACAGAGGGAGGATGGTGTGAGGTCACGGGGAGACAGCAGCCCTCTGCCAGCCAAGGAGCCAGGCCGCAGACACAACCAGCCCTGCCAACACCATGCTCTTGGACTTGCTAGACTCCAGGATGGTGAGCAGATAAACTTGTTTTTTAAGCCACCCCCCAGCTTGTGGCACTTTGTCAGAGCAGCCTGAGCACACACATACAGGCGCTAGGTCCCGTGGTTCCCCTCCATCAGAAAACCCCTCCGCCTACCACAGACAGGAGAGAGTCGGAATTGTTCCCCAGGTTCTCCTGGGAGTGAGAAGCCCGTGCCTTTCTGCTCCAAATGGCTGCCAACTCCTGTCCAATGACTGTCTCTCCGGAGATGAAGGAGAGGACAGCCGTCCCCACCCCAAATGTCAATGCCCGCTTCTAACCAGACTCAGCTGCCTGGTGCCTCCAAGGAGCCACATCTCCTTCCCAGGCAACAAATAAATGTCACATAACCAGGCTGTGCTAGACTCTGTCTGACCCCATGTTGGGGGTCATGGGTAGCAAGATGTCAGGCCCACGTTTCTTCTCTCAGATGCCAACGTGCTGCGGTGTGACTGCAGGCGTGACAGGGAACCCCCACATCACCAAGGAGCAGAAATGATGGCTTTGGCGGCCTCCACATCCCACCCTCCACGCCCACGCCTGCTCCTCGCATTAAGGAGCTGTCATTCACTGTGCAAGATCTGTGGGGCTGGAATTTTCCTTTAAGCCAAAGAAGGCTCCCAAGGGGATGGCAATCATCAGTACTTTTGTATAAAGATGGGGAAAGTGACCCAGAGCCATGGGGTTATTTTGCTAACAAAGCAGAAGGGGTCCCTGCTGACACATCTGACCACCACAAAGAGGCCAGCTGACCTCCCAGCCATCTAACCCAAAGTCTCACAGACCCTTATGTCCCTCACCCAGGTCATACCCTAATCAGTGTGAACAATCTTTCCCCCAAACCTGCTCTTTACACCTTAGTCAAGAGCCCACAGGGGCCTGACCAGGTGGTGGCGCAGTGGATAGAACGTCAGACTGGGATGAAGAGGACCCAGGTTCGAGACCCCGAGGTCGCCAGCTTGAGCGCGGGCTCGTCTGGTTTGAGCAAGGCTCACCAGCTTGGACCCAAGGTCGCTGGCTTGAGCAAGGGGTTACTCGGTCTGCTGTAGCCCCATGGTCAAGGCACAAATGAAAAAGCAATCAATGAACAACTAAGGTGTCGCAACGAAAAACTGATGATTGATGCTTCTCATCTCTCTCCGTTCCTGTCTGTCCCTATCATCTATCCCTCTCTCTGACTCTCTCTATGTCCCTGTAAAAAAAAAAAAGCCCACAGGGGCATTCAGGGTGACTTCAGACAATAGTGGCCAACATCCATTGACTCTGCTTTTGTTTTTGACATGTCTCCTATCTGCCCACTAAATCCTGCCTCGGTAGAATGTCTGACCTCCATCCTGGACTATCTGGTTCTGCCCACCTGGCATCTGCATTTCAACAGGCATATCTCTAGCCTCCAATGCAGCCTCCAGCTGAGGCAGTATTGACATTTGGGGCCAGGATCTCTCTTTATCATGGGGCTGGCTGTCCTATGTACTGTAGGGTTCCTAGCAGCATTGTGCCTTTACACCCTAAATGACAATAGCATCCCCCTTAGCAGCTGTGACAACCTATTGATAAAATGTCTCCAGAGTTTGCCAAATGTCCCCAAGGGCTTTCATCCTAGCTGTGCATTCAAATCACTTAGGAAGCGATATTTAAAACACCAGTGCTCAGGGCTCCACCCCACTTAATTACTTAATTACCTCTTAAGTAAATCAGAAACTCTCAGGGTGGTAACTTGATAGCAATATTTCTTAAAGTATGGCCAGGCTAGAGAAGAACTCATACCCTCAAATCGGAATTATTTTTTTAACCTGTAAACCAACTCATATTATTCATCTCTGATTTTAAAACATCAAACAGCTTCTCACTGAACACAGAGAGCATCGATTTCCTTAGTACAACATATGAAGCCCCCAGTTCTAGGCCCTTACCTACTCCCAGCCTTCCAGTCCTTCAACTTCGTGCCCACTCCAGGCCTGCCGCCCCAGCCCCTGGCGAGTCTCCTAAACCACTGTGCTATTTCACACATTCATGCTTCATATTTGCCTAAAATGTCCCTCATCTTCCCATCCTCCTGACATTAAAAAAAAATAAAAGAAAAGAAGAGAGGCCCTGGCCAGTGGCTCAGTGGAAAGAACATCACCCAGCTATGGAAATCCCGGGTTTGACTCCCAGTCGGGGCACATAGGAGAAGCAACCATTTGCTTCATCCCCCCTCCCCTTCTCCCCCTTCTATCCCTCTTCCCCTCCCACAGCTAGTGGCTTGATTGGTTAGAGCATAGCCCAGGCACTGAAGATAGTTCCATTGGAGGGCATTTGCCTCAGGCACTAAAAATAGCTCAATACTCAAGCATTGGCCCCAGATGGGGTTGCCAGGTGGATCCCAGTCGGGCCACTTGTGGGAGTCTGCCTCACTATTTCCCCTCCTCTTACCTAAAAAAAAGGGAAAGAAAAAAAGAACTACTTACTTTTCATACTTCATTTCAGTTATAAACCTTCTTGTGTAATATGCCCAGATTCCTCTCACCCCCAGTAGAACGGACCACTCCCAGATTTGTGACAGATATTTAGATAGATAAAAATCTATAGATATATTTCCTCTAACCATGTCTGCCACAACTGACAGAACACTGTTCTCATTTATACATCTGTCTTTTTCTCTTAGACTCTAAGCTCTGGAAGGACAGGGGCCATGGGGACATCCCCATGTTGTCCCCATCACCTGGCACTTGCCTAGCACATGAGTGCATAACTATATATGCGTACTGGATGAAAGAATGAGACCAGCAAAAGATACCATACTCTGCCCAGTCTTCTAATATTTCTGTTTCTGCACTCCCTTCCCAAGCAGAGGGAGATGCCAGAAGCCACCCAGGAAAGCAATGCAGTCTGACAGGACTTCTCCACATGTCACCAAGTAGGTCAGTCCGCGGAGCATCCCACGAGCAGGGGCACCTGGACCAGCTGGGATGGTGATAATGAAACCAGAGAGGGATGGGCTGGCGCTGCGGCCACAAGAGACAGTCTGCTGCATGTCATCAGCTAACAAAGCCATGGACAGATGGGCTCTCCACCTCTTTCTGTCACATTTTAACAGCCCAGGCATCAAGGGTTCACATCAGCTTGGCTGGTGGGCATCTCTGTTCAGGGGCTGCATCCAGTCCGAGATGGAGCACTGGGTGTGGGAACCGCAGCAACCGCAGGAGAAAGAAGGGCCCTCGGACCAGCAGCTCTCTTCCCAGCCCTGTGACAAACCCACTACTTCCTAGGGGGCACAGGAGGACCCCAAGTGAACCCTCTTAGTTCAGGGAAAAGAAAACGTCTGTCTATTCCTCTCAATCACATCAGTGATCTTTTTAATTTGCAAGCCTGCCCATGCCACTTGCCTGTTCCAAATTCTCCCAGCACGTCCAGCTCCATCTACAGGGAACTCCACACCCAGATTTCCCGTGCCTCTGCACCTTAGCACATGCTGCTCCGTATGCCTCCAACATCTTTCTCTTTCTCTCTGCCTGGAACCTCTATTTCTCCTCTACTTCTCTTCTCACCTCCACATCTCCCAGATGCCTTTAGCCAGACCTTCCCACAGCCTCCACTCTGCCCCTGTATCATAGGATAGCTGATATAAGATTAGATATGCATAGCATTGTATCAACAGAAGGTGGTCAGTCCCCTATTTCTCCTGGTCCCACGACTTAGTAGCTGTGTGACCAGAGCAAGCTACTTAATCTCATTGAGCCTCAGTTTATTCTCTGTAAAATGGTGATAATAACCACTGCCTTATGAAATAAATGAGATGATGCATATAAGGTCCCCACTGGGGAATAGAACATACTTCATAAATATTCCTTGACTAATTATTGAATATTCATGGCGTGGTGAATGACAGTTGCACCCATGTCCACATTCCTTTAGTCTGGGTCCTTCTTCAGAAGGCTGGACATCTAGTCCAGCAGATTCATCCTTAAGGGTCCCCTGGCACGGCTCTTGAGACCTGCTCTTCCCACTTTTATTCTTTCTGACCTCCTTCTCTCGGGCACTGTGTGACCTGGTGAGGACCTCAGGAATGAGGTCTCTCCCCTCAAGGCAAAGAGAAAAGGCAGTGCTGGAGGTGTGGGCAGAGCCCGAGGCAGAAAAGGAAGTTGCTCTACTAAGGTGGGTTGGGAGAACCATCTTCCCAGAGGAGAGGACACTGAGCTGGGCCTGGGAGGAGGGGGAGTGGGAGTATGGCAGGTGAGAGGGGAGACAGGCTTTCCCAGTGGAGGAGACTAAAGCAGAAAAGGGCAGGGCTTCTTGACAGGTGAGCAGGTCCTTGAGGTGAGGGCCCCGCTGAGTGCTTGTGGCTGCTTGGTTCTGTCTCCCTGGTTCTGTCTCCCTGAGGGCAAGTATGAAAGACAGTGGCAGGTAAAGCCAAAGAGAAGGACCAGAGCAGGATTCTGAATGTCTGGGCTGAGAGGCTTGGACTTGATCCTGAGAACATGGGTGGCCAGAGGAGGGTTTCAGGTCAAGGAAATCAGCATTTGTTTGTGAAAGAACATGGATTTGTTTATGAAGGCTGTCATGGGGAGGGGAGGCTGCGATGGAGGGAGGGAGACTGAGATGGAAGAGGGGAGACTAAGGTGGAGGAGGAGGAGTCTGGGGTAGAGGAGGAAAGAGCGGAGGGGGGGCTGGCAACCAAAACTCCAGTCAGAGGCCAAGGTAAAGAGAGGAAACTCTTCTAGATAACAGTCATGATGGAAAGAGTGTCTGAGATGCGGGGAACAAACAGAGTATCTCCAGACAATGATTCCCTAAGCCTCCAAGCCTACCCTGGCTGGGAGAAAGAAGAAGGCAGTCTTGGGGAAACCCTGGAAGGTGACTTCTGGCGTTCAGATACAGGATTTAGGTGGTTTATTCTGCTCTTAGGACCTGGTGTCTGCCATATCGGCTCTCAGGGTTCTTCCTACATGAGATAACATTCCGCCTCTGTTTTACAATGAGCATCACACTTCTCCTAGCTGGAGACAAGCACAAGCTTCTTGCAGTGGGCGAACGAGAGTGACCAACGGTCCCAGAGTGCCCTGCACTGTCCAGGTTTCAGCATTGGAAGTCCTGGGCAAATTAGGACAGCTGGGCACCGACTACACCAATTTGCTGAGCTCCAGGGGCTCAGGGCAAGGCTCTGCTTGTCACAAAGCATACAGCTAATTCTACTCAACAAGATAAGCCTAAGATGGTGGACACTGCTCCGTGAAGAGGGGCTGTGGAAGGAAGGAAGGGTGGACCCAGGACCTAACCCGGACACTGGTTATCTTAAGAGCTCAGAACAAAATGAATCACTTGGTTCCCAAACACATTACCCCACAAGATGTATTTTACCTCCTCAATGACCACAGAATCCCCCATGTCTGGCCCTTGATCTGAGAAAGACTTTGCGACAGAAGATAAAGGTTCTGACTTTCGGCCAGCACAGAGAGACCAGAGACGTGTACCGGAATGAGTGGTCTGGGGCGCTGGGAGTGCGGCGTCCCTTTATCCCACAATCATACCACTTTCATGATCCATGTGTGCTCACCACACACACTTATACACATACACACACACACTTATACACATACACACATACACATACACATACACATACACACACACAGAGACTCTAAAATACTGTAGTTTGGGATCCGAAAAATAACACCCCAAAAATGTTAATTTAATATCCGATTATCTTCTAATAACGCTATCAGGAGACAGCCTCGCAGCCAAAAGCGACGCCTGGACTGCCTTCCGGCGCCCTCCCTCCTGAGTAACAGGTTGTTCAGAGCCTCCGGCGGACCACAGTCCCTGGCTTCGGTTCTCCACCATGAATAGGTTACATGGACACCTAATTATTAGTCTATTAAAAACACACACACTGCAAATAAGTCAATAGCATCAAACAGCAGCACTAACGGACCACAAAGAATGCTCTCCACGCCTGCCCGCACGCTCCCGGCCTCCCAGCATCTCCGCGGACACTTCCCAGAGTTGGGTCCCAGAGCACCTCCCGGGGCCCAGGAGACCGACCACGCTTACCTTCTGCAGAAATGCCATCCTCGGCCTGTACTGCTGGCCTTGGTGTCGGATTGTCATCCTGGACCCTGGATGGATTCAGAACCAGAACATAAAAGGGAGAGAAAAGGAGAAGCCCGCAGGTGAAAGAGCCAGCCTGCCTCACACACGCCCTGAAATCCAAGGCGATGCTGGGGAACCCGGAGGGCGCGGGGCGGGGGCGGCGGCTGCCTGCGGCACCCCTTTACTCCCGCTCCGCTCACGCCCCTGGAAAAGCAGCTGGAATCTGCGCGAGCCAATCAGCGAGCCGCGCCGCGGGCTGATTAGCATGCGCTGCTCCTACGCTCACCTGCCGCCAGGGGGCGGTGTGTGGCTCCACAGGGACCCAGCAGAGCCTCAGGTGAGACCTGCGTGTCGGAAACCCGCGAGTGGTAGGATCTGTCACAGGGAGCGAGCCTTCATACGTGGGACGGTGTTATGTACAGAAGTGAGACAAAGCAGCCTCACTAATACGCTCGTTGCAAAAACACAGTTCCTCACCCAGCTCTGCCACTAGCCAGCTGCGCAATCTTGGGTAAGTCTCTTAAAGTCTCTAGGGCTCAGTTTCCTTATCTGAAAAATGAAAAAGTGAGGTAATATTATCCAACAGAAGGACTGCTGCATCATTAAATGGGGAACTGTAATACAGTGCTTGGCTCTCAAATGTTTGCGGGGGGCGAGGCATAAGTGGAATTGGTGAGATGCTGGTTAAGAAAAGAAAAGAAGTGAAGGAGGAGAATTCAGTTGCAGTCCCTACTGGGCCAGCTGCCTGGTCAAAGCAAGGTACTCACAGACAACAGCACAACAATGGGCATGGAGGCAAAGATCAGCATGCTCTGAGGGGAGTGACAAGGGAATCCACTGGACACAGCATCCCGTGAGGTTGGGGAGAGGGAGGTAGACAGGGTCAGCCAGTGGTTAGCTTTGGTGGGGTTAGGGGAGTGTGGAGAGTTTGGGTCAGGGCTTAAATGGAAAGAGGTGGAGGGAACTCTCTGACCTAAGGAAGGTTCTAGATCTTGCTGGCAGTGGTGGTTACAGAGGTAAGTTTGTCAAAACTCATCCAACTCTTTTCTTAAAACTGGAGCATAACACTGCATGTAAACTAAACCTCAATAAAAGGATTGACTCCAAAAGCAAATACCATCTTGCAATACGAAAAAGGGACATAGTACCAAACTGAAATCCACCTGTGACTCAGTCAGGTAAGTGGACATTCCATCGTCATCACTGTTGTCACACTAGTCATCAGTGGCCTCCTCATCAACAGAAAAGTGTGATTCAGGGTCTAAATCGGAGTCATGCTGCCCTGGACACTATACAATATGATCTGCATGGACCTTGTCCCCTGTAGGATAAACATCATCCAGGCACAGTTATGTGGTCATCCACACAGCAGTGCCCTTTACAACCCAGGCCTAAAGTCACCTCCACAGGAAAATGTCTTAACATCCCTGGTCAGCTCAGCCATTTAGTTCAGTTCACTGTGCTAAGTGCTGAGGAGCTTAAAAAGGCGTGAAGAAATAAATACTCCAACTCTCTTTCCTCCTGCTGCCTCCCATTGTTCAGTCCTGACTGGAAGCCAGAGAGAAGGGAGCCTAGGTGATGCAGTCTATTATGGTCAGCCTCCCACGACAGGAGCAGGGCAGAGGAGAGCAAAGGATTCAGTTGGGAGGGACGCAGGGGTAGGGACGAGAGGGGAAAGGGAATGTAAACCTGCAGAAAAGCAGCACAACAGGTTAAAAGTATTTGGTAGTATGGCCCTGGCTGGATAGCTCCGTTGGGCATTTGATAGTGTGGATGCCCAAAGGAGAGTTCTCAGGGTTGATCCTGTGTCCCAGGCACTTGGGGCAGCTCAGTAACAGCTCCTCCTGCCCCTGCACAGACATCTCCCAGACTTGGACAGCAATCATGCTGAATTCATCTGACTCCTGGAGCCCCTGCCCCTACTCAATCCCCTGTTTGCATTTCATATAAAACTGTTTTGTTTGAATTTATTACATTTGTATTTTATGTTTGCAATTCTAAAAAAAACCATAGCAGTTCTGGCTGGGTAACTCAGTTGGTTCGAGTGTCCTCCCTATAAACCAAGGTTGTGGATTTGATCACTGGTCAGGGCACATACAAGAATCAATCAATGAATGCGTAAGTAAGTGGAACAACACATTGATCTCTCTCTTTTTCTTTCTCTTTCTCAAATCAATAAATTAAAAAATTAAAATAAAAAAATATATAGAGGACAAATAACACCTTAGATGCATGCATATTTCTACTAGCTAGTGCTACAGAGGCAATAGCTCATGAAAACATATTCTGGTAGGAAAATCACAGGCAAGCATACATGGCCAGCTGGACAGATTCCCTCTGTGCACCCGCTGGTCAGCACCAGATCAGCAATGAAGCAAGCAGGGGTGGAGCACAGCCACCCTTGACCCTGTACTTTCCCCTTCTCCACAAAGAAGCTATTTGAGACCTCTGGAAGCAGGGCACACCTGGTGGCCCTGGCTGTGTGATCAGGCAGAGAGAAAGAAAGAAAAAAAAAAAGGTGTTGGAATGTCTCTGTAAGGTTCATAAGGTTTTCTGCCTCTTCCTCACCCAGAAATTGTTCAAAAATTATTTTGGTCCATGGGGGCCACCAACTATATTACAAAGTACAGTTCTATAAAAACCTCATCCTTGTCTTTTTTTATCAATTAAATTCTTCGGACATATCCAGAGGTTACAAGTGCTGCCAAAGATAAACATAGGTAAACAGAACAAAGTCACCTCTCTCTCCCCACCCTTCTCCCAAGTCCATGGGGTTCACTTCTGTCCACCCGAGTCTGCTATGTTTTTGTTAAGGGTGTTCTTATTTCATCATTATAGAAAGTTTCAAACAGTGGAATTTTTTTAAAATGCCATTTGAGAAAAGGTTTTTTCACAACTTGAAATAGGCTTGGTCTTAAGACATTGCTGAGGTTAAGAGAAAGTGTGAAAGCTTCGAGGCATAAGATGTGTATGTATTCTGGTCCCTGCTCTGCCTCTGACTGGCTCTGTGACTTTTTTACACAGTTCTACTGAGGTGCAATTGACATATGCTCAACTGCACATTATTAATGTGTGCAACTTGGTAAGTTTTGACATACATATACACCCATGAAATACACCATGACCAAGATAGGGAGCATATCCATTTCTCCCAAAAGCTTCCTTGTGCCTTTTGTGATCTCTCCCCCTGCTCTCCCCAGGCAACCACTGGTCTGCTTTCTGTCCCTATGAATTAATTGGACAGTGACTTTGATCCAGTTGCCTAATCTCAGATTCTCTAGTTTGTTACAGGAATAAAACAGTATCAGACTTGATGAATTCAAAAGTCTCCTCTTCTGTTAAAAATCATATGACTTTAGTATTCAGAGTAGATTAAAAATATTCAATCAGCCGGAAGGC
The DNA here is from genome assembly GCF_036850995.1 of Saccopteryx leptura. Classification (NCBI taxonomy): domain Eukaryota; kingdom Metazoa; phylum Chordata; class Mammalia; order Chiroptera; family Emballonuridae; genus Saccopteryx; species Saccopteryx leptura. Next base: position 166,164,276 of record NC_089507.1, read on the forward strand.
TGACGGAGTGGGAATTGGTGCTCCTAAGAAAGTGAGGCCCCTCTGCACTCAGACAAGCCACCCCAGATGGGATTCCATGCGACAAGCATTCAGAAGAGCCGAGCACTACCATCGGCACACCCCAGCCATTCCTGCCAGGAGTGATCAGAGGGGATGAGGGCGAAGGGCAAGCAGGACTCACTTTAGGAGAAAACGCCCTAGGAAAATGTACTTGGTGCACCACACTGGTAGTAGGCTTACGGAAGTCCCTTCTTTTGTTCAGCATGCCTGAAGGATGTTTAAACTGAATGCGTGCCAGCATAGGGTTCTGTACTGATGCTCAGATGCTCCGCCTGCTTCTGTGGGGTGGTTCAGGCACCCCAGCTGCCACCCACATGCAGCCCCTCCTCCCACTTCTAGAAGCCATCACTGCCTTTGTGAGGAGCCAAAAGAGACAGCTGGGGAACAAGTGTCTTTCTTAAGGCTTTCCAAAGCAAGGGATTTTCCAAAGTTCTGCCGCTTCTGCATTTTTCCTTGGTTTCCTAGGAATGCCAGTGTCTGGAAGGGTACCAGAAAACGATTGATACAGGAGATACAGAGAAAGTAAAAACATTAACCCCTGCAAGAATTTTTTAAACATCTGTAGCTTCCACTTTATTTAGCTGCTGCATTTGAAGATCTTCTCTGCCCACACTCATTTCTCTTTGCTTCCATATGTGGATCTAATATTGCTTTCTCTCTCTTAGAAGAAAGAAAGATAGATAGATAGATAGATAGATAGATAGATAGATAGATAGATAGATAGATAGATGATAGATAGATATCTGGTTATCACCTGAACCTTGGAAAAGCTAGTTCTGCCCCTTCCTTTCTTTCTTTATCTTTGGTAAACATCCTTTCCGGATTCGAAATTCAAGCCACTTTACAGACGCTAAATGTAGTGTTTTATAATAAGTACACATCTTTAGGGGAGGAAGGAATGTGGAATAACTGCTAATGAGTATGGAATTTCTTATCGGGGTTATAAAAATGTTCTGAAATTAGTGGTGGTGGTTGCATAACCTTGTGAGTATGCTAAAACCACTGTCTTTTGTTCTCTACACGAGGGTGAATTTTATGGTATGTGAATTCTATCTCAAGTATTCTGAGTGCAAAGTCAGAAAATGAATGTTCCCAAAGTATTGTTATTATAATCCCCCCTTTCTCAAAAATCTTCAGTCTCTCTGAAGGCAATGGTCATTTTTCCTGTCGATACCCAAGGAAAGAGATGGGTTCCAAGGCAGAAAGAGGAACCAGCAATTCAGAAGTCGCCTTAGGAACCAGTCTATTGCTGAAACTCATCTGCCCACTGTGTGAGAGCAAGTCCAGGACCAGGAAGAAATTGAGTCTGTGATTTCTAGGAACCAAGCTGTGTTTTGGTAAAAATAAATAAATAAATAAATAAATAAATATGTGTGTGTGTGTGTATAAAAATATAAAAATATATAAAAATTTATAAATATATATGTATATATGTTTTTATATATTTATATATTATATATACATGAATTACACATGCATATATTACATAATATACATAATATATATTACATATATATACATATATTACATATACATGTTTTACATAATATATGTATATATTATATATAAATATATATAATATGTGTATATATAGTATGTATTTCATGTGATTCTATTTCCCTTTTGTTGATCCTATTAAATTTTCATTCATTGTTCCATCTTTGCTCTGCTCTGTGTTAGAAAGTATTTGGTTTTGTTCAACAAGCCTTTACTGAGTACCATCTCTGGGGTGGGAATTATATTAAGTACCCATTGTATAAAGGTGAATAAGATCTGGTCCTGTCTTTAGGGGTGTTTTGAACTAGTCTCTGCCTATTAATAGACAATGTTGTGGCTGGACCAGCCCTTGCAGTTCTTATTATGATTGCAAGATGCCCTTCTGTAATAACCATCAGGAAACTGAAAAGATACAGGTTTACTACTTACAGGACCTGGAAATTACACAGTATACCTGGGGTTACACAGAAAGATTTAGAAGGGGGTGAAGTAAAGGGTGTGGGGCTGGGGAGAGGGAGAGAGAAGCTTGGGGTTCTGGTTTTATTGGGGTCGAGGGTGGGGGGTTGCTAGGGTTTCCAGGGCTTACCCTTGATTGGTAAATTAAAAACATAAGAGAGGGATTTAAAGCTCAGGCAGAGAAAACAAACAGCTCAACTGAAGAGTTACCAAAATCAACCAAGATCTCTCAAACGGAGCCTAAGCGCCCAGAGATGGAGATGGAGGAGGAGGTGTCCTGACTTTTTATCCAGTCGCGTGGCTGACAAAGTGTTTATTGGGGACTGCTGTCTTTGAAGTGGATGCCTTGCCAATCAAAGCTTAAATTGGGGACTGCTGTCTTTGAAGTGGATGTCTTGCCAATCAAAGCTTAAATCAGGCTGTTGCATTACAAAAAGCAGAAAAAGAAATGTCAACGCTTCCACTTACAAGGGCATTACCCTGTAGGGAAGAAAGATAAAATTCTAATTCTAGTATTGATGCAGTAGATGACACTGACGTGTGTGGAAGGCAAAAAGAAAAGTGAAAGGTGATAAGATCCTGGTAATGCAGACATATCAGGCATTAGTATACCTGTTTCATTCATTTAGTTCTCACTACAACCCTATAAGGTAGATGTCTGTTATTATTATACCCATTCAACAAATGAGTAAATTGAGACTCAGGATAAATATAAGGTGAGTAACTTTTTTACAATGAAAAGGAAGACAAAAAAATTGAAGAAAACAGGCCCTGGCCGGTTGGCTCAGCGGTAGAGCGTCGGCCTAGCGTGCGGAGGATCCGGGTTCGATTCCCGGCCAGGGCACACAGGAGAAGCGCCCATTTGCTTCTCCACCCCTCCGCCGCGCTTTCCTCTCTGTATCTCTCTTCCCCTCCCGCAGCCAAGGCTCCATTGGAGCAAAGATGGCCCGGGCGCTGGGGATGGCTCCTTGGCCTCTGCCTCAGGCGCTAGAGTGGCTCTGGTCGCAACATGGCGACGCCCAGGATGGGCAGAGCATCGCCCCCTGGTGGGCAGAGCGTCGCCCCTGGTGGGTGTGCCGGGTGGATCCCGGTCAGGCGCATGCCGGAGTCTGTCTGACTGTCTCTCCCTGTTTCCAGCTTCAGAAAAATGAAAAAAAAAAAAGAAAAAAATTGAAGAAAACAATATCATAAATAAAAGAAACATTTTATTCATTGCAACAATAATACACTATAATATGGTAAATGAATAATAAAAACATTTGTAATATTTTTATTGTAATTATGCTTACATGTCTATTAATTTTTAATAATAATTGTAATAAAAAGTACTCATTTAGATACAAATACGTCACATCACACTCAATGGATCTACTCTGCATCAATCAAATATAGACATTTACAGATTAGTCTTCCAATATCAAAAAGGAAGACATGTAGGAGGACACTTTTTGAGGGAGGACGGAACTTACAAAAGAAGGACTGTCCTCCCTAAAGGAGGACAATTGGTCACCTTAAATTAAATAGCAAACTAAAGTTCATGTACTTTAGAAGCAGCAGAGCCAAGATTGGGGCCTTGCACCTGGGCCTTGGGCCTCCGACTTCATTCACACTTTACCAGGCAGTGCTAGGACATTCTGATGGGCCAGACCTGAGTCCTGTGCTCACCCAGAAGTGAACTGAGGGCCAGCTCGCTTTCAAAAGAAAAATCATGATGTTAAAATCAGAAAAAAAGAACACTAGATGTTGTACAAGCAAAATCTACCGCCATCCATTGTAGAATCGCTTCAGAAATGCAGCTTGTCCCTTCTCTTGGATTATTTGCTTGGGATAAATTTTCCATAGATAGTCTCTCATGGATCAGAGCCTAAACATATTCAATGGTTTTTGTTATAGAACGATAAGTAGTTTTTTCAACAGGATTGCATATTCACATTGCCCAGAATAAACTAATTTTGCCACACCCTTATTTATATTGGATGCTATTAGGTTTTTAAAACCTAGACAATTCTAAATTTGCTAGAATCTGTATTTATATTTGCATAATTTTCTTTCTCTTTTTAGAGTGGAAAATTCAAATAAGAGTATATAAAATTTGGTTAACATGATCCTCTGAATCAACATGAGCCACTTGGGGGTGAGGGGAAAGACAGGTGTGTCCATTCACACTGCAGTATTGGGTCTCTTTGAAGAGACAAGAGCGGCAGGGCCAGCCCCAGCCTGCTGTTGGAGTTCAAAAGATATACTTCAAATGTAAAACTTTTTTTTTTTAATTTTTTATTAAGGGTCACTTTAGCAGTGTTACTGCATGAAAGTTTGACCACATGTCAATAAGAAAAATAAAATGTGAGCGCAGGCACGAATAAAAAATAACTACAGGTGTAGAAAACTGTTAAGGAGTTTTGGGGTGCCCTATCGCATTCCTGTAACTAGATTTTTTCTTAAAATCTTGCCAAGGGCAATTTCAGATTCTCTGCTGGTAGTGCTGCCAGGTGCACACCGATGTGAAACGATAAGAAAGTGTCCGGGAGATATTTATGCGCGCTCCACCCCACAAGCCCAGGAACCCCCTTCCCTCCCCGAAGCGCCAGGCTAGGTCTAGACATAGAAGCGCGGACCCCTCCAAACTCCTACAGGAGAAGCGCAGGCTCCCTGAAGGCCGACTTCCGCCGGTGGCCCACTTCCGGCTCCGCCCACCCGCCGCAGTCCGTGTTCTCTGGTGTCTGGAAGCGTCTAGACCAGCTTTAGTCTACGTACGTGCTGCGGGCTCGTGGCGGTGCGACAGGGCCGTGGACCGAGCCCTGAGCAGCGCCTGCTCCGCGAAGGACCTGGGGGTGGAGCGGAGGGGTTTCTTGAATCAGCCATGGGGCGGGGGTCCCTTCCTCCGAAGTGGTGCGTGGCAGTTGCCCCCTCAAATATCCAGAGCCGTGGACTTGTTCCCTTTCTGTAGCTGCTCGAGGCCAACTGGCTCGTTGGATATGTGGTGATGCCCCCAACTTAAAAAGCGGTGATTTTAGGGCCTGTTTCCATGTATCTGAAAAAAAAACCCACCTGCCCATTTAAAAAGTAGGTAACCTTAGTATTAAATTGCTCGATAGGGGGGAGAGGAGTTCGGTTACGCGATGAAGAACCATGGCCCTGGGAGTAGAAGGGGAAGGCGCCCCCTGGGAGAAGAGGGGGGGTGCAAGGGGAAGGCGCCCCCTGAGAGAAGAAGGGGGTGCAAGGGGAAGGCGCCCCCTGGGGGAAGAGGGGGGGTGCAAGGGGAAGGCGCCCCCTGGGAGAAGAAGGGGGCGCAAGGGGAAGGCGCCCCCTGGGAGAAGAAGGGGGAGCAAGGGGAAGGCGCCCCCTGGGAGAAGGGGGGGTGCAAGGGGAAGGCGCCCCCTGGGAGAAGAAGGGGGAGCAAGGGGAAGGCGCCCCCTGGGAGAAGAAGGGGGAGCAAGGGGAAGGCGTCCCCTGGGAGAAGAGGGGGGTGCAAGGGGAAGGCGCCTCCTGGGAAAGAAGGGGGAGCAAGGGGAAGGCGCCCCCTGGGAGAAGAAGGGGGTGCAAGGGGGAGGCGCCCCCTGGGAGAAGAGGGGGGTGCAAGGGGGAGGCGCCCCCTGGGAGAAGAGGGGGGTGCAAGGGGGAGGCGCCCCCTGGGAGAAGAGGGGGGTGCAAGGGGGAGGCGCCCCCTGGGAGAAGAGGGGGGTGCAAGGAGGAGGCGCCCCCTGGGAGAAGAGGGGGGTGCAAGGGGAAGGCGCCCCCTGGGAGAAGAGGGGGGTGTAAGGGGAAGGCGCCGAGTGCAACTTGGAAACAGGACGAAGGTACCGGGACGCACGGTGTCCCAACGCCCACACTGTGGAAGAGGAGGGTGGAGATTTAGAATTAAGTTCTCTTACAAAGGGGAAATGGGACTCTTCGCCATTTTAGATTACCTGCAAAATACTGGCCTGGGTAATTTGTCTTCCAAGGGCAGCCGCTTGGCACGAGGCTCTAAACTGCCCAAGCTTTTTGAACTGGCGTTTCCTCCATATTGAAATGAGGGTGTCTGCCATCCTATCCTACTGTGTGTGGTTGTGCAGTTTTTTGGTAAACCGGGTTTACTTTCTCTGACACTATTTAAAGATTGTGCTGGGGGACTATTTCACATAAAAAAGCTTTTACCATAATGTTCCTGAGGGGAAGATAAAAGATGTACAAATAAGTTTGGGATTTGAGCTATGGCCTCTGAGCACAGTTAATAATAGAATATTAATTTGTTCTGAGAAGCCCTGCAGTAATGGAGTTCTAACTTTAATTAGCCTGGTGTTTCTTTAGTATTTTGTCTGTAGAGACTTGAGTGGCACCCTATTAATATCTCTCCAAGTGGTTTTTCCCAGAACATATTTTGGGAAATACTGACATAAAGAAATCATTTACCTGGGTCGGCTCAGATCTGCTCAGAAGGCACCCTCACTTCTCAAAAGGCATTGCAGAGCTACTTTTTGAAAATCATCTGACTGGATTTCAGTAAGGGTGGTTTCCATTTTACAAGCCTTACAGAAAATGGCCCATAATGAATGAAATACTTCCAGCTCTATAACTTTTGGAAAAGGAAGTGAACCCTTTTGGTCCTCCCTCCCATATACATCATGCACAGCAGGTAACATCTCAATATCTTGAGCAAATGTTATCCACATATAACTACTAATAAACAGTGGGAGTAATTATTTGGAAAAAATATCTGAATTGCTCCAAGTGGAAATTCTACAACTCAGGGTTTCATAAATTTTTAGGAAATTTGTTCATAGACTCCTAGAAGAACCCAATTTAGTAAGATACAATTAATATTTTCTTGTATAAATAGGACATAATGTAAAGCCACATAAGCGTGTTGTATGGGTGCATTAAGTGACATTCACTGGAAATTTGCCGTAACAGTGTAGAATAAAATTTAGTAAAAGGATTATCTTGAACTTCATTTAAAATTGCTTAGTTACTTAATACACGATAAGCTCTTAATGAGGTATTTGCACATGTTTGACAGAAATGTCTGTCAAGGAGGGTTTTGAAGTGACTTAGTTTCAAGCAAGACCTGCCCGAGGATAACAGTGACAATACTTTGGCGTACCCTCGTTCCAGTGTCTGGTCCTGCATTTTGCATAGGGCCAGGAACCTATTTTCATTAGTTCACAGGGGTAAGCAGTCTTCAGAAGATAATGCTACTACTAACCGAACTCAAACGGGACTGATGTATAAACCTAGAGTGTGAGTTCATTCCTTTCTAGTGAAAAATATAATTACCAGTCAGCTGGGTAATTTTATTTGCCAACAGTGTATTCCTTCTTGAAGGAAGATCTACATGGGAGTCCAAGTTCTTATCCTATGGTGTATTATAATTGGAGACATAGCATAGAATCAAAGCAATGAGAACGATATTTAAGTTTAATGGCATCAGGGGCTTCAGTCTACAGATACACCTGTCAGATTGGCTAGATGTTCATGTTTATGGGTAAAAACACACTCTCCCATGGTGCTAGAGGACAGATAAGTCCTCTTGCCTCTCTACATCCCTTGCAGAGAGGCTCTCCCTGTATTCTTTCTCTAGCTAGAGTACAATGCAATTGACTTGGTTAAGCTTTTCTGTTTTTAGCCCCTATACAGCTGTGCCTCCCTGAATTTGCACCCAGGTCACCAAGTCTGGACTTGGGGTCTTCATAAACAGTCTCTTGGGTCCTTTCTTTGATGACTAATTTCATTCTATATATTTGCTCTCTTTCTAGTTTAGGTGTCTGTTGGCCCCATTATTGGTTCGAAACCTTAGGAGCTAATTGGGTGAAATCTGAAAAATGGCCCCCATACATGGCAGGCAAGGAGAGAGTGAAGAAAAAGGCAGTCCACTCCAGAATGTAGGTGGTGTTATCAAAATAAAGGGGTTTTTTTGCACACATCAAAGGTCAATCAAACACAAATGAGTTTGTAGCTAAGAACGTAAAGTTTTATTTTTAAGGAAATAGCATTATAGCCCAGAGCCACAGGTGAGATTGTGCTCAAAAGACCTGGCTCTTTGATGGCTTCCAGGGGATGGACAAATAATCATAGTGACTGGGGGAGTTAGGGTCATGGTCTCTACTGATTGATTGGTGCCAGGGCAGGGGGTGGTTGGTCATTGCCTCTGGTCCTGATATCAGCCATGGCCTCCATTCATCTAGTCTCGTGAGGATGTGGTCAGTGGAGTGGTTTGCTTTTCTGCCTTTAGAGCTGAAACACAATTAAGGCCTAGATTAGGGGTCAGGAACCTATGGCTCATAAGCCAGATGTGGCTCTTTTGATGGCTGCATCTGGTTGCAGACAAATCTTTAATAAAAAAGTAATAACATTAAAAATATAAAACATTCTCATGTATTACAATCCATTCATTTCCTACCACTCATGTTCATGGTTGCGGGTGGCTGTAGCCAATCACAGCTGGCTTCCGGGACAACACCAAATTTTTATTGGATAATGCGTAATGTACACGGGTCGTAGTATGGCTCTCATGGAATTACATTTTAAAATACAAATACTGATCGACTTACGACCTATGCAACTTACGACTATTAGACTTTATGACCACAATCACTAGCCACGAGACTGCTCCGCCCGCATCTGGCAGTGCAAGCGTTGCCCAACTGGGTGTACGACAGTGCAGACCAGCTTCCGGCAGCACTACCATCTCTGCGTGCACCATTTCAACTGTTATCCTAGACTCGGTACAGCAATTTGTGTCTTGTGTCTTGGATATTTTTCATCAACCCCCTCCCAAGATGTCTACCAAGAGGAAATTGTCTTTGCAAATATTAAACCAGTTGTACTAGTAATGCAGTGTTTTACTTAAACCTGACGAATGTAAAAATAAGAAACAAAATGGTGTAGAGATGATACAAATGGCATAAAATGAACAAAGAAAATTATGATCTATAACAATAATGAAAGAAAATTATGATAAAATACGACTTAAAGATTTTTATAACATCATTTCACAGTATTGTACATATAGCCTACTCAACTTACGGCCAAATCGTGTTACAACTGGTCTGTTGGAACCAATTGTGGTCGTAAGTCGAGCACTAGCTGTATGTGGCGTTTATGGCTCTCTCAGCCAAAAAGGTTCCCGACCCCTGGCCTAGATGTTATCTTTAGTTTGACTGAAACTCTGTCTTGATGGTCAACAGACCTGAGACTTTGTTCCCACAATAGCTTGATGCTGACCAGGGCCTTCTTGTCTGAGGGCTAAATGATTAAGGGAGTGGGCGTGCAAGGGAGAGGGAGAAAGGTGAGTCAGGATGCTGGATAAGGCTAATTTATTTAATTTTTTAACTGATTTTATTTTTAATTTTTATTGAATTTATTGGGGTGATGTTGGTTAATAAAATTAAATGTTTCAAGTGTACAGTTAGTTCCATAGTACATCATCTGTATTGTATTGTGTTCACCACCCAAAGTCAAGTCTCCTGTCACCATTTACCCCCCTATACCCTCTCTACCTGTCCCACCCACCTTCCCCCAGTAAGTACCATACTGTCTATGAGGGGGGTTTGTTTTTTTTGTTTGCTTCACCTTTTTCACCCAGTCCCCTCACTCCCCTCTGACAGCTGTCAGTCTGTTCTCTGTATCTATGAGTCTGTTTATTGTGTTCATTAGATTCCACATCGAGTGAAATCACATGGTACTTGTCGTTCTCTAACTGGCTTATTTCTCTTAGCATAATAGTCTCCAGGTCCACCCATGCTGTTGCAAAAGGTAAGATTTCATTATCTTTTATGGCCAAGTAGCATTCCACTGTATAAATGTACCATTTTGTGTTACTAAATTTTATCCTTTATAATAAATCAGGAAATAAAGCACATTCCTGACTTCTGTGAGTCCTTCTAACAAATTATCAAACTTTGGGGGTACATGGAAGCCCACAGTTTATAGCCAGTCAATCAGAAGTACTGGTGATTCCAAACTTGGGATTGGCACCTACAGTGGGGTGGTCTTGTGAGGCTAACCCCTTACTTAAACTTTTGGAATCTAATGCTAACTTCAGGTGGACAGTGTTAAAATTGAACTGAATTGTAGGACACCCACTTGGTGTCAGAGAATTGCAGAACTGGCTGGTCTCAGCAGGAAAAACAAAACAAAAACCCAACACTCATGAATATAGATACAAACTTCTAAATAAAATATTAGCCAATAAAATCCAACTAGGGTTTATTCCAGGAATGCAAGGGTAACTCAGTATTTAAAAATCAAGGTAAGTCATTAGCAGGAAAAAAAAAAATCATAAACCATCTTGATAGATACATAAAAATGATGACTTTGGGGAGAGTGCTTTCAAGAAGTAACATTGCCCTGGCCAGTTTGCTCAATGGATTGAACGCTGGCATGGTGTGTGGATGTTCTGAATTTGATCCCCCATCAGGGCACACAGGAGAAGTGACCATCTACTTCTTTCCCCCTCTATCTCCCCCTTCTCTCTTCCCCTCTTGCAGCCAGTGGCTCGATTGGTTCAAGCATCAGCCCCAGACAGGGGTTGCCAGGTGGATCCCAGTCTGGCTTATGTGGGAGTCAATCTCCCCTCCTCTCACTTCAAAAAAAAAAAAGTAACAGGATTAATCATTTTTCCTCCCTCTGAGTTCTAGCTCTCCAATTTGAACTAATTTGTAGGAGAAAACGGGAGTCTGGTCCAGGCCTGCCCAAGCTATAGGCCAGGCCCATTATGTTGCGAGGGCCCCTGAAGCAGGACCCTCTAGCTTAGCATTTTGAACCCCATCTTTGGTCCTATATGTCTTTTCCTGATGTTTCAATCTTCAAGGCAAAGCTGGCAAGCAGGTACTATTAAACAGTTAATTATTGTACCAGGCGCTCTGGCAGGTTCTTGAACAGGGGTTGGGAACCTTTTTGGCTGAGAGAGCCATGAACGCCACATATTTTAAAATGTAATTCCGTGAGAGCCATACAACGACCTGTGTACATTACGCATTATCCAATAAAAATTTGGTGTCCCAGAGGACAGCTGTGATTGGCTCCAGCCACCTGCAACCATGAAATGAGCGGTAGGAAATGAATACATTATAATACATGAGAATGTTTTATATTTTTAACATTATTTTTTTTATTAAAGATTTGTCTGTGAGCCAGATGCAGCCATCAAAAGAGTCACATCTGGCTCACGAGCCATAGGTTCCCAACCCCTATTCTAGAAGAACAGGTATGAACCAAGGTCCTGGAAGATGAATTCACCCAAGGTCCTACTGTTGATGAATGGCAAGGCTGAGATATGAACCATCAGTCTGGTTCCAGAATTCATATTCTTAGTCATTCTGTGTCACTAACTCATGTACTTAACTAACCATAATACTAAGCATTAAGCACCAACCACACAAGGTGCATGTGCTGTGAACACACAAAGGAAAGAGATGACCATATCTCTTTATCCACTTATCCCCCATGTATAAGACGCTCTCATGTATAAGACGCACCTTAATTTGAGGGCCCAAAATTTGAAAAAAATGTATTACATAAAGTTATTGAACTCATTTTATTTATCATAAAATTCATACAACTCCTCATCACTGTCACAACTCCCATCCATTAGTTTGTCCTCATCTGTGTCTGATGACGAATCAGTCTTCAACAATGAGCGCAAAAACAAGCGCGAAAAAGCGGGAGATGCAAGTAAAAAAAAACTACAACCGCTGTTAAGATGCACCCAGCTTTTAGACCCCAGATTTTTTGGGGAAAGGATGCATCTTATACATAGGGAAATATGGTAACTGATGGGGGCTGTGGGTGGGGGCAGTTCTGGAAGGCTCTTAAAGAAAGAGGTAGCATTTAATAAACTGGGACTTAAAAGATGAAGATTTGAACTGGCAGAAAATGAGAGTGTATAGGTCAGGCCCAGCCAGGTTATACCACAATAACCAAGGTCCAATACAACAAAGATTGATTTCTCACCCAAATGATACATCAGGTTGGCAATGCCCAGGGTACTCCCCCAATGTCGTGACTGAGCGGACCAGGCTGCTACCATCTGTGGTCCCCCATTCCCCCACAACCTTTCACAATCACTAAGCAGGGGAAGAGACAAAAACAATTAGCAGCTGCCCTTCAATGCATTCAGCCCGGGAGTCAACCATGTCACCCTGTGCATGGCCCACTGGTTCTCAGGAATATCTGGTGAGAACTTACTGCCACAGGCACAGAGGAAAGGGGCGTCCCAGGGGGAGGAGCTAACTGTACAAAGGCGGGAAAGGATGGAAGTGCAGGCCAGGCGTTGGGAAGAACGATCTGAGCCAGTAAGCCTGGAACGTCATTTCACAGGTAGATTAGTTTGCTCAAGCTGTCATAACAAAAGTCCACAGACTGATAAACTTCAACATCAGAAATTTATTTTCTTACAGTCGGGGAATGGGAAGTTTGAGATCAAGGTCCCTGCAGGATTGGTTTCTTCTGAGGCCTCTCCTTGGCTTGCAGATGGTTGTCCCTCTGTGCACACGCCCCGGGTGCCTCTCTGTGGCTCAATGTCCTCTTCTTATAAGACACCAGTCAAATTGGATTAGGGCCCTAACAGCCTTATTTTATTGAGTTTAATCACCTTCTTAAACGTTCTATATCTGTTACAGACTGAATGTTTGTGTTTACCAGTCATATATACTAAAGCCCTAACCCCTATTGTGACTGTATTTGGAGATGGGGCCTCCAGGAAGTACATAAGGTTAAATGATGTCATAAGGATGGGGCCTGATCTGAGGATTAGTGCTTATGAGAAGAGACACTAGAAAGCATGCTGTCTCCTGGTCCCTCTGGGAACACACAGAGGTCACATGAGGACACAGGAAAATGGCAGCTGCCTACAAGCCAGGAAGAGAAGCCTCAGAATGAAACCTACATTTCCTGGCACCTTGATCTTGGACTTCTCAGCTTCCAGAACTGTGAGCAGATAAATTTCTGTTGTTTAAGCCACCCAGTCCAGATCATTCCATTATGGAAGACCAAAGAGACTAAGTCTGAATACCGGCCAGTTCTGAGGTCCTGGGGGTTGGGGTTTCAACACAGGAGTCTGCAGGGAACACAGGTCAGCCCCTAACAGTAGGCAGCGGGAAGCTGTGAAAGGACATCATCATAGTTCGCCTTGTTTTGCGAGATGACAGAGGTCACACAGAGAAAGGCTTGCAGAGGTGGGAGCCCAGTGAGCTGGTGATGGTGGCAGTCCAGGCAGAAGCAGTGTGCACAGAGAATAAAGAGCAGGAGCACCATGGACGTGGACGTGGACTCATCCTCAGTAACTGGTACAATTTGGTGAGGGAAAGAGGACACAATTCCAAGGTTTCCAGCCTCCCTGCCAAGCAAATAGTGGTTTATTAGAACCCATAATAGGAAACAAAGGCAGCAGCCTGTTCTGGAAGACAGGCTTCGGTTCATGCTATGCTGTTGGAAATGCACACAGAAATGTCTAAGAGACACCTGGAAATGCAACCTCAAGCGCTGGTGAGTGAGGAGGGTTTCCAGGATGAGGGCACAGCACAAGCAGAGGGATGGAGGCAAGAAATATCAGGGTATGTAGCCCTGGCTGGTTCGCTCAGTGGTAGAGCATTGGTCTGGCATGTGGAAGTCCCGGGTTTGATTCCCGGCCAGGGCACACAGGAGAAGCGCCTATCTGCAACTCCACCCTTCCCCCTCTCCTTTCTATCTCTCTCTTCCCTTCCCGCAGCCAAGGCTCCATTGGAGCAAAGTTGGCCCAGGGGAACTGAAGATGGCTCCATGGCCTCCGCCTCAGGTGCTAGAATGGCTCCAATTGCAGCGGAGCAATGCCCCAGATGGGCAGAGCATCGCCCCCTAGTGGGCATGCCGGGTGGATCCCGGTCAGGCGCATGCGGGAGTTGATCTTTCTGCTTCCCCCCCACCACCACCGCTTCTCACTTCAGAAAAATACAATAAAAAAAAAAGAAATATCAGGGTATGTGCCAACAGTCCAGTGTCAGCCTGTTCACTCAGTCCTTCCTGCCCACCTCATAACCACTTCCTGCTACATCTCCACCAGGAGAGCCCCTCAAATGCCACCAACACCTTGACCCTGCCAGTCAAATCCAGAGCCATCCAAACACAGTGCTCCTCCATTTAACTGTCAATCTTGCAGTAGTAGTTGTTACCCTGAATTTCATTGTATTTTTTTTTTCAAAAAAGATCTTCTTTTAAAAAAAAAGATTTTTAAAAATTGATTTGAGAGAGGAGAGAGAGAGAGAGAGAGAAGGGGTTGAGGGAGAGAAGAGGGAAGCATCAACCCATAGTAGCTTCTTGTATGTGCCTTAACCAGGCAAGCTGGGGGTTTTGAAACAGCAATCTCAGTGCTCCAGGTCAATGCTCTATCTACTGTACCACCAGAGGTGAGGCATTTTATTATAATTCTATGTGCATTACATGAGCACTCCATTCATGAAGTCCCTTTACATGGTTGTATGTTCCCATGTTCTTAATGGGACCACCAGTTTCCCCAGATTCAGTGGAGCTCTCTGTGTCAGCTCTGTGAGCCTGGACCTCTCTGAACCTCAGGACTTTTATCTGCTGGGGAAAAATATTTAATAGCTGCGCCTACTAAAATAGCAGTTGTGAAGATCAAATGAAAATACTGAACGTGAAACAGTTATAAAATCTCTAAGGCAATGTTGGAATGGTGACAGCTAGGGTGGGAGTGGCAGTGATTGAAGTTACTGTCATAATATGTCCTTTAGGTACCTGCTGGTAATATGCCTTTAAGGGGCCTACAAGAGCAGGGCTCAGCTGAACAACCGATTCTAAAGAGAGATTTAATTGAATGCTTCTTAGTGATCTAATTTTATGATTATTACAAAGAACATAATGTCTGTCCTCCAGGAGCTGGGGCGGCAAAGTATATAGACAGAGATTAAGACACAGCACAGGATAAATTGTGCCCCAGTGACTTGTACAGATCCAAACTGCACAGAGGCTCAAAGGAAGAGACCATTAAGGTGGTCAAGGAATGCTTCCTGGAGAAAGGGATCTTTGAAGGAAATCCGTGATGTGATCAGGTAGGGCTATGTTGGAGGGAAAGAATCGTGCAGTGGAGCCCTGACTTGTTAAAATTATTCCTGCCACTTCCCACTCAGCTAGCCAGCTCCTGAAACTGGAAGGCTCCCACCTCCCCAAGGAGGTGAGTCAACGCCAAGGGCAGGGATTTCCTCTTTTAATCCTTTGCTAAACCAGAGTTTGCAGCTGAATTGCCATCTCAAAGAACAGCCACCATCAGGTGCCCAGTCAAGGTTGTGCGGTGCACAGTGCAAGCCACTCAATCAGTGAGCAAGACTGGCTGGGGCCCGGCAGCCCCGGGGCTCCTCACGCAGGACTGACGGCAGGCTTCTTCTGCACGGACACTTCCTGGGCTCACAGACTTGTTCTGTAACAGAAACTTCATTTCAGTTCCATGCGGAGCTGCCGTCCTTGGTCTTTGCGATGTCAAGGCCTGGCAGTGTCTCCAGCCACTGGGACAGCAGAGCACCCGCAGCAGCGAGGGGAGCAAAGAGGCGCCCCCAGGAGGGTGGGGGGCTGGGAGGTGACCCCACTGCCTCCTGGATATGGCCAGGGGACCAAGGAGCCATGAGCTCTGGGAGTCACTTCCCCCTGTAGCAGTCAGCTGTTCCTTTCCCCCCAACACATACACACACACACATACACACACACACACATACACACACACACACACACACACACACACACACACACACACCCCTGTTGTGCTAGTTTCTAACAACAAGGCTTAAAACATTTTTCTCCTTTCAGCCATAACTTTTCAGGTTATACATAACTTTGAACTGAAAATACTGTTACTTCACTCAGTGAAACGACCATTTCCCATCTCTGTAGGGAGTCAGGGAGCTGAGCAGTGATGGAGTTTTACCTGCTCTACTAGTTTGAAATTTAAACTTCTCTGATTAAAAATATCAACAGCTTCATTCTTTTCCCTTTGTATTAAAAAAATAATTATCTACAAGAATTTAAAATCTTCAAAGGGACCAATTAGAACTATTTTTAAAAACACAATAAAGAGAAGCGGGTTTCTCTCCAGCAGGGAGGTCCCACTGAATAAAGCAGGGGTCCCCAAACTACGGGGCGCGGGCCACGTGCGGCCCCCTGAGGCCATTTATCCGGCTCCCACCACACTTCTGGAAGGGGCACCTCTTTCATTGGTGGTCAGTGAGAGGAGCCTAGTTCCCATGGAAATACTGGTCAGTTTGTTGATTTAAATTTACTTGTTCTTTATTTTAAATATTGTATTTGTTCCCGTTTTGTTTTTTTACTTTAAAATAAGATATGTGCAGTGTGCATAGGGATTTGTCCATAGTTTTTTTTATAGTCCGGCCCTCCAACGGTCTGAGGAACAGTGAACTGGCCCCCTGTGTAAAAAGTTTGGGGACCCCTGGAATAAAGGAAGGTTTTGCTGGGAAGAGGGAACATGTATGTGCCATGTATGTGTTCAGGGAGGTGCTATGGTCTGAATGTTTGTGTCCCCACAAAATTCATATGCTTAGATCTAACCCCCAAGGTGATGGTATTAGGAGGTGGGGGCCTTTGGGAGGTGATTGGGTCATGTGGATGGAGTCATTGTGAAAGGGATCCGTGCCCTTATCAAGGAGACCCCGGAGAGATCCCTTGTTCCTTCTACCACATGTGGACACAACCTAAAGTCTGTGACGGGGAAGACAGCCGGCACCAGAACCCAGCCACGCTGGCACTGTGATCTCAGCCTCCAGAACTGTGAGAAATAAACTTCTGTTGTTTATAAGAGATCTCGTCTCTGGTATTTTGTTTATAGCCAAACTGACTAAAATAGTTTTCCCATTAGTGTACAGAATAATTTGCCTCTGAGCTTTTCCCATTTAATTCACTTAGGTGGTTCCCTAAAAAATGATAATAAATCTAAGTGCAAAAAATATGACTGACTCCTAGGGTCTTAGGTGCTCTTGACCATTTCCTTGTCTTAAACTGAAACCCTGCCCACCAACAATAGAAAATCTACCTTGGTTTTAAAGCTCTTCAGAAAAGATGCCATAGTGGCCTACGCACATATATACATATACATACTGGAGAGCAGACCACAGCTTCCAGACTCTTTAGAATTCTGACTTCTCTATAGCTATTTCCTGTGGCCACCAACAAATGTTGCAAGAAAGAGGTCATCATTGGCCTATCTGACCCCACAACAGGCCTAGCTTTTCCCCTCTCAGATTCCATGTGACTGAGATGTAACATCAAGCACATCAAAGAATCCAGACAGTCACTAAAAATATCAGAAATTGATGGCTTCAATGTGCTGTCAACCCATAATGAGTTTCTTCTCACATAAAAAGTGGCTTTCACTCTCCTTAAGAGATCTCAGGGAGTGAAGTCTTCCTATAAATCAAAGAGGTTCCCCGGGGACAATATGAATGATGTCCTTTGCTGCACAAAGATGGACTGGTGATCTAAAACACACTGCACCCTCTTTGCTAGTAAGGGTTCCCAGCTGTGGCACTGCCGTTCAAAGTCCAGATGCCCGAGTCCCATACTCCCCACTAGTCCCCATTTCTGTTATATTCTCAATTATCATTGAGAACCATTCTCAAACCTTCCAGAACCTCCCTCCAGAAGCAGAATTACCTATTGGCCATCAGCTCTGGCTCTGCTCAACAACTGACACACAACAGAAGCACAGCTAAATGCCCGTCTGTCCTTTCCCGTGTCTCAGCCCTCTTCTGGCATCCCATCTGCCTCACGAACCTCCTCCCATCCTTTAAGATGCAACTAAACTACCACTGAATTTTCCAAAATCCTTTTGTGACGTTCCACCCAGGAGACAGTGAATGCCAGCACTTAAACACTTCCTCTACCCACTAGGTGTCTATTGTGACATCGGGGATGTGCCATTGGGCTGTTGTATATGGCTGTGTCCCACAGGTAGACTAGAAGCCAAATGAAGACAGGAACCGTGTCTTGACTGTCTTTGTTATCCCAGTGTCTACCAATGTCTGACACATGGTAGGTGCTCAATAAATGTTAAATGGAAGAATATATAAATGATACAAGCAATTCTAAATCCATTCAAGCCTCATGAAGCTCCCTACTCCTTATAGTGCTTGCCTAAAACCTACTCTTTCCCTAAGGAGAAGAGAAAAGCATTTTAAAGAGCTGAAGGCAGACTTTTTCCCTAAGGAGAAGAAGAAAGCATTTTAGAAAGCTGAAGGCAGACTTTTTCTTTACCTCCCCGCCCCCTGCCATGGTCAGGACTGCCAGGACATAGGAGATGACAGGCAGGAGCTGGGACAGAGCCCAGGAGGTGGAAGAGGCCACAGTAGGCTGACTAGTCCTGCTCTTGGGTCTACTGTGTATCATCAGCTAAGTCCTCCAGGTAAAGCTCCAGGACTGTTGACATTCCACCTCTTTCTACCTCATCTCAAACAAGCCCAGGACCCTCCCTGGTGGGGTGCCAGTCACTGGGCTTTGCAACAGAAATCAGAGGTAGTGGTAGTGTGGCTAGTGGGCACTAGGCATAGGAGCCACAAGGGAAGTGCCCAGAACCTCTGTCCCAACCTGTTATTTCCTAAGCAACTGGACTGTAGTGGACACAGGAGGACTCTGAGTGAACTTTTAGTTCAAGGAAAAGAAGACATCCAGCCATTCCTGTCACTCACATCAGAGTGGTCTTTTGAACTTGACTCTGACTATATCACTCACCTGCTCCAAACTCTTGAATGGCTTGCTTTGGGAAGAATTGGACCACCTTTGAAAGGCATAGGAGATCTTCATGGTCCACCTTTGTTCAGCAATAGTGAGTATAACTTGCTTCAAACATACTAGATGGGGCCCTGGCCGGTTGGCTCAGTGGTAGAGCCAAACAGGCCTGGCGTGTGGAAGTCTTGGGTTCAATTCCCGGCCAGGGCACACAGGAGAAGTGCCTATCTGATTCTCAACCCCTCCCCCTCTCCTTTCTCTCAGTCTCTCTCTTCCCTGTCTGCAGCCAAGACTCCATTGGAGCAAAGTTTGGCCCAGGCACTGAGAATGGCTGAGAATGGCTGAGAATGGCCTCTGCCTCAGGCACTAGAATGGCTCCGGTTGCAATGGAGCATTGGCCCCTAGTGGGCATGACGGGTGGATCCCAGTCGGGTGCATGTGGAAGTCTGTCTCTCTGCCTCCCTGTCGCCCCGCTTATCACTTGAGAAAAATATAAACACACTGGACAGGCACACACCTCTGCCGGAGCTGCCTGGGCCTCCCTTCTACCGTTTCTCTGCAGAAGCCCAGCCTCCTCCAGTTTCAGCGTCAAGGTTCTCTCCCTTCACTCCTCACGTGGAATCACAGAAGTTCCTTCCCACTGCCCCCTGTACTTTTATGTTTGTCTCATTGTAGAGAGAGACCAGTGTCACTGTGTCACACACAATCAGTGTGGTCCTCCTCGGTTTTCTTACCTGTAGAATGGAGATAATATCCTAGTGTTGGTGGGAGGATTGATCCTAGGAAGTGGCAGCCGAGGTTTGGGGAAGTGAGCCGCAACAAGAAAGGAAGTTCAACCCAGGCCGCGTTCTGTGGACCCCTGGAGTTCTAGGCGACTGGAGCTTTGGGGAGAAACAGTGTACAACACCCTCAGAGCTCCTAACAGGCTCTTCACCACCAGCATTCTGCCCAAGCAGTGCTGATTCTTCAGGATCAACAGGCAGCACAGAAATCCAAACAGAAACTGTTGTCATTACACTACATACCAGTCATTTAAGACCACAAGAGATGCCCTCCACGCCTGCCCGCACGCTCCCGGCCTCACAGCATCTCCGCGGACACTTCCCAGAGTTGGGTCCCAGCGCACCTCCCGGGGCCCAGGAGACCGACCACGCTTACCTTCTGCAGAAATGCCATCCTCGGCCTGTACTGCTGGCCTTGGTGTCGGGTTGTCATCCTGGACCCTGGATGGATTCAGAACCAGAACATAAAAGGGAGAGAAAAGGAGAAGCCCACGGGTGAAAGAGCCAGCCTGCCTCACACACGCCCTGAAATCCAAGGCGATGCTGGGGAACCCGGAGGGCGCGGGGCGGGGGCGGCGGCTGCCTGCGGCACCCCTTTACTCCCGCTCCGCTCACGCCCCTGGAAAAGCAGCAGGAATCTGCGCGAGCCAATCAGCGAGCTGCGCCGCGGGCTGATTAGCATGCGCTGCTCCTACGCTCACCTGCCGCCAGGGGGCGGTGTGTGGCTCCACAGGGACCCAGCAGAGGCTCAGGTGAGATACGCGTGTCCGAGACTGGCGCGAGTGGGAAGATCTGGGCGTAGGAGATAGCCTTGGCCCACACCACCAAAGCCCGGAGAAGTGAAAACTACCACGGGCTTTGGATCCCTGACTGACTTGCCACCAAGTCACTGGATAGCTGTTAACAACTTACTTAAAACTTTCCAAACAGGTCAGTTTCCTCATCTGACCAGAGAAAAGCCAATAAGTGAGCCGGGAAAAGGCACTTGTCAGATGCTGTGAGATCAGAGTGAATAACCAAGTCAATGGGCAGTGGAGGGTTGTTGGCAGTGAAAAATGCTGTTCACCTGCCAGATGGCCTGGCTCTAAACGCTGGATTTGCCACCTACTGTAGGACCTCAAGGGAGATATGGAAACTCTGTGGACTTCATTTTCCCGTCTGATCCATGAGGATACTGCCTCTTCTTGTGTATGTTTTGTTTGGGGAGTTTGGGGGGCATTGGTTTTGAGATTACTGAGCTAATACTTGTAAAAGCACTTATAACTGTGAGTGACAAGAGCTGAATGTTGGGTAAACCATAGTTTCTCTTATGTCTCTTGAGATGCTTTCTTGAAGATTACCATGTGTAGTGGCTCTGTTATATATATAATCTGAGATATATGTTGTGTCAGAATAATAAAATGACTGTTGGAGTAGTAAGTGAAGATGAGGGTATAGGCTCTGTGTGTAAGCAGATTACTTGGGGTCAGATCTCAACTCGGCCACCGACTAACTAGCTGTGTATTAGTTGGTAGCTGAGTTGAGATCTGGGCAAGTGGCTTAATCCCTCTGTACTTCAGTCTCTGTAAAATGGGGACAGCGCCATGACCGCCTACCTCACAGGGCTGTTAAGGGGAGAATGGAGTGAATAAATCAATAGATACTAGTTGTTAATATTATTAATATTAGTATTACTACAGAGAGTGGAAGAGAGCCCACAATTCAGAATGAAACAATCTCCACTTGACAGTGACTTCCTTCTCCTTATTCTCAACTTCTTCATCTATAAAAGGAGGGACGACAACTAACCAATGTCTGGCAGGATGAGACCCCCTCAGGTCTAACACTCAGGATTCTCCGAGTCAGGGACATGCCTGTTTTTCATATCTACTGCGGGGCAGCCAGCCGGAGAGGGGCAGATAAAGCAGATGTTAGAAGAGGGTGGGCGGGCATTTGCCATAAGAGGTATACTCAGTGAATAGCTCTTCAGATAATCTGGTTCCCACCCGGCGGAAGAGCCAAGTTCCTGCCAAGCTACCCAGACATCTTAGCTCTGAGCTAGAGCCCTGGAATAACAGTTTCAGAAACTAAACTCTGAAGTCTGGTTGACTCATGAGGAAATGACTTGGCAGAAAGCCATGACCTGTAGTTCCCAGCCCCCGCTGGGCTACTGCAATGGTGTATGACAGAGGTGGGGGGAGAGGAGGAACCACTTGTTTTATTTAGGTTTTCAAACCTAGCAGAGTGACTTAAGCAAAGTAATTTCAGAATCGTTTTAAATGTATCTGTGATTGTTTCTCCATTCTCATACTTTGTTAACTTGGGCTTTCTCCCTTCCTTTCTTGATCATGTTAAAGCGTGCTTTATCTACTGAAATGGGATGGTGTGACTGTGTGTGTGTTTACTTAAGAGTCAGATTTTATCGACTAGTTAGCACTTTAAGGTCATCTAATCATTGGATAGTTATGCTGTTCAAATTAGTTAACAGCTGTGAGAGGGCTCTATAAACAGAAGAAAACTTAAGGTATATACCGTGACCACCTGTGGTATCCTCTTGCGCTCTCACAAGTGACTGTGGTTTATAAACCAGGATCACCCTGATCATGTGTTCTAACAATGATCTAATCAAGCCTTCTCATCTTCTAGCTGAGAGAGGCATCATAGAATGGTGGGAAGAAAATATGACTAGGATTTAGGACACCCAGATTCTGATTCCAGATCCATTTCTGACCCATTGGGGGATTCAGGCAAATTACCTCTCGAAGGCTCAATCCCTGACTGGAGTCATTCAGCACTTCCCAAAGCTTGCGATACAGGTTACACTTCTCAAACTTGAATGCACACTCTGGAGAACTTGTTAAAACACAGGTTCTGATTCAGTAGGTCCAGGTCAGGCTGAGACTCTGCATTTCCAACAGGCTCCCAGTTGATTCCCACGCTGACCTCAATCTGAGTAGCAACGGTCTAAAAAGACTTGGTTCCACAGACTACAAATCAATATGACATTTAATCAAAAAAGTGGGGCAACGTTTAAAGTGAAATACATTCAAAAATCCATATGCCTAATACATTTAAAAGGAGTTGTGTACTGCAGAGCTTCCCAAAAACCTCTAACATTCTTCCGAAGAGAATGACTTAAGCAACACAGAAGAAAAGATTTTCAGAAAGACAAAGGTCTTCATTTTATAAACTAATGCAAGAGAGGCAAGAAGGTAGCTGGTTGGCCACGCCCTGCTCAAGCCCTCACCCAGATGAAGAGATAAAGTCTTGATTGCTTGCCATAGTTGAAAACCTCTCTGCAAGGGAAACAGTTTCACCCACAGCTCCATCCACATCCCCACCTCACCCCCTGGCTCATATTTTAGACCACGTGACTTGACACCTGGCTAACTGGACCAGGGACACTGGGGTACCTGACCCAGGCCATGACTCCATAGACTGGCCAACTGTTACATGGCCAGATATAAAATGAAGACCTGTTCCAACCAGATTGTCACTCTTAGAAACAGCCACTTGAGATGGTTAGTAGAGGTGGCCAATCTTAAAAACAAGCCCCCAAGTGGAATCGGGCCTCCGATGAAGCATAGTCGAAGGTGAGCTAAAGTTTTGTGGGAGACAAACTCTGAGCAGGCAGTGGAAGCCTGGGGCCGAAACAAGAATGGAAGAGCAGCTCAGAGCCAGGCAGGCAGAGATGCCCCAAGAGCTCTTACAAATGGAGGTGAAGGCCACTGGGGGCTATTGTTAGGTCACAAAGAGCAAACTCTATCATCTTCGATTAGTTTTCCCAGGACGTAATGAGCTACAGAGTAGGGAATGATGAAAACACGTTTAGTGGTCTTTCAGCAAGACATTTGTGGACCAGAAGGGAAAAGTGAACTTTGCCCCTCCCTCCCAGCAAGCCCAAAGCAAATTGGCAGCCAGTTTGTAGCAACAGTGGAACTTTATTGTCATCATATCTTCATTCTGTCCAACCTCACCCTGTACCCACCCTGGTCCTGATGCCATATGTAATTTGTTTTCCTTCTTCTAATTTTTAATTTACACTTTACTATTTTATATTATGCATCTTCTGTATGCCTCATTGACTCACTGTAAAAAGAGACATGGTCGAAGTATATAAATAGATCAGATAAGAACTAATTTAAGTGGATTTGTGTCTGAATGACCATATTCCCAAATTCTCTTAAACCATCAGTGTGGGCATGGTGGCAGGTGTCTAGTTGCCCATCACCAAATTCACCCCGAATTACATCCTATGAAAAATCATAATGATTCAGATGACAACATTGATGATGCAGTGTTTACATTTTCAAAGGAAGACACAAAATAAAAGAATAGCTGACACATTAGTAACAGCACTTGGATCCAAAAGTTCTTGCCAGGAAGAGTCAGCTTAATCCCGTGTGCTTTGATCAAGAAGTGTTCAAATGCCCACCCTGAATCAGCATCTCTGAGCTAAACTGCAGTGTTAGGACTTCTGTTATCTGAAGTCATTCTAGGAATGAGTCATGTGAATTTCTTTGTGAAAAATTCTGATTTGAGCCAAAACTGTTGTTACAATATTGTCCATCCAGTCTATCTCTCTACCATCTACCATAGGAGACATCTCTTTCAAAGCTTAGTACCAAGGAAACATAGTTTCCCCTGAAACATAGTTTTCTCTGAAACAACCCACAATATGTCCTTTTCCTTGATCAAGAGAGATGTGCATCTTGTTTCCTTTTTCATCCCAACCAGCAGAACACTTCAAATATATGGCATTAGGCTTCCTTGAAACAAACATTTGATTTCTAATGTTCTTCTCCAATCTGTTTTCCTATTTGAGTTAGTATATCATCGGTTTTATTGGCTGGGCTTTTTTTCTTTTGGTAAGCCACAATCACTCATTTTTGGAATGACTTGGGATATAGATATATTAAATAAATTTCCTGATCTGTGGTGGCACAATGCATAAAGCATCGACCTGAAAGACTGAGGTCACAGGTTCAAAACCCTGGACTTGCCTGGTCAAGGCATGTACAACAAGCAAACAATAAACAACTAAAGTGAAGTAACTATACTTCTTGCTCTCCCCTCCTCTCTCTGGAAAATCAATCAATAAAATCTTTTTTAAAACATATAGTAAATTATATTTGAATGATGAGTGGGAGATAGCTTGATGAATTAAACAAGATAAAAAGAAAGGGGAAAATGAGCGATCTCAAAAGTCTTCAAGATAAATGACATTTATCCAAATGATTTTTTGAACCTGTGTTGTTTTATTTTATTTTTTATTTTATTTTTTGTATTTTTCCGAAGGAAACGAGGAGGCAGTCAGACAGACTCCCGCATGCGCCCAACCGGGATCCACCCGGCATGCTCACCAGGGGGCGATGCTCTGCCCATCTGGGGTGTTGCTCTTTTGCAACCAGAGCCATTCTAGCGCCTGAGGCAGAGGCCACAGAGCCATCCTCAGCGCCCGAGCCAACTTTGCTCCAATGGAGACTTGGCTGCGGGAGGGGAAGAGAGAGACAGAGAGGAAGGAGAGGGGGAGGGGTGGAGAAGCAGATGGGCGCTTCTCCTGTGTGCCCTGGCCAGGAATCGAACCCAGGACTCCTGCACGCCAGGCCAACGCTCCACCACTAAGCCAACCGGCCAGGGCCCTGCATTGTTTTATTTTAGACTAAGATGCCTGCTAAAGAAAGCACAGTATGGTGAAAATATATTCAAGTTTGATAAACATTTTGCTCTTCTTACAAGACAATTGATTAGAGCATGTCTGTCCATCTAAACTGATTAGCTCAGCTCATAAGTAAACAGATGTCTCATTTCTGCAAGCCTCGATCTCCTCTCTCTTCCCTGCACCTCCATAATTTCCAGGTGAGGTGAGGAAGTGAGCTGGTGAGAGAGAGAGGAAGCGAGTAGGAATGTGGATGGGGGCCATGACTTCAAGAATTTCACGTAGACTGATCTGACCTGAGAAAGACCTCCTAGTCTCCCCCAGTATGTCACCCTAAAATAAGAAATTTTTTTCCTCCATCCTTTCTATCCTGGGTAGTGGAGCTCCTGCAATAAGTTCAGAGCAGAAACTTCCCAGAAACACCTACTAGAAATTGTCAAAGGCAAACATGACAACACTGTCCCATCCTCTATGCCCATGAGACACCACAATATGCCCCCCTTAAATGGAAATTAGGTGGGTTCTGCTTAATAATATTAACATCTTTGCTTTCACACATCTTTTTCCCACTATAAATATACATGCTCACTAGTGGAAATTTAGAAATAGAAAAAAGAACACTTAAAAAAATTAATAATATGTAATCTGGGACAACAAGTTTGAATGACATGAAATGGCATGTGAAGGAGAGGGACTTCCTGGAAGTCAGGAGACTTGACTTGGATTTTGGTCCCAACTCTGCTATAACTATATGACCTTGGGCAAGTGGTTTATTCTTGATGGGGGTTTTTTCCTCTTGTGAAAAGAAAAGGTTGGGCTAGGCACACCCACTCTTATAGCACTCCAGGACTGCAGAATAGTTAAACAGGCAGACGCCGTAGCCTCACTGCCTGGGTCAACATTCTCAGTACTATCATTCAGGAGTTGTTTGAGCCTATCCATGTTTTGGTGTTCCTGTCTATAAATGAAGATAATGATAATAATATGTCACATATTGATGATCTGGTGAATGTTGGCCACCATTATCTTAAACATGATCCAGCCTGTGTCTCCAGCCAAATCTCATTTCTTCTAAGAGCCACATGTCCAATGTTGTCTATGCAGCATCATCATGACCTTATAAGGCATTTGGGTTCTCAACTTGTAATACTGTATCCAAAACGGAGTGAATACTGCCCATGCTCCAACTATGCCTCCTTGACTGTTCCCTATCACAGCAAAGAATACCCACCCACATGCTCATGCCACAACCCTGGGAGTCGACCAGATACCTGTCCCGTTCTAGCTTCTGCAGGCCCATTCAACTCTCAAATTAAGCTAAGGTCTCCACTCTAGCCTTTAACAGAAACAAAAGTGCTATTTCCATACTCACTCTATCCAATTCAGACATATGAAGGGGGCTCTCCTGGATGTCCCATCTGAGACCCCACACTCAGTATCATCTGAAGGGTATGTCTTGAGGGTCCTGAGGAAAGGGCGGGTATCAATGTGAAAGCCCTCTGAGTATAGGCACCCCAACCTGAATTCCCAGTGGCAGGAATTCAAGAAAGGTACCTCTATCCTAAGGACACATTGCCCCTGCCTCCCTGCCCTGTGAGTGAGGAGGGCTGTGGGTACTGCTCAGGGATGGGAGGTCACGGGTACCCTCATCCACGTGGTGGAACCCAGGCCTGCTGTCACTGCCTCCGCCTTGACCTTGAAGTCTCTGCTTTGCCAGATCTCCTTGGGTCACCACAGAGGGTGCTAAAGGAGCTCACCCCCTTTACTGAGTGTCCACAGGGTGCCAAACCTTCATACCTTTCAGCTCGTTTCATCCTCCCGTCTCCAGGGAAAAGCTACGATTATGATCCCTATGTTACTGATGGGGAAACTGAGTCAGAGAGGCTTTAAATAACTACCCCAGGTCATGTAGCCTTGAACAGAAAGTGGCAGGGCTGGGATTCATCCCAGCAGGCTGCTTCTATAGAGTCCACACTCTCCCCTGGGTTGCTTTGGCCCAAATGGACACCAGCTCATGACCCTCAGGGGCACTGGCAACCAAGATCTCCCCGAGGGTCCTGGCACCCCTGGTGTTCCCGTGGTGGGCTCAGCCTTCCCAGACCCCAACCCCTCATTCAGCTTCCTGTAGGCACCTTCCTCCAAAACAAACAGATGGAGATGGAGAAACAGAAGAAAGTGTGACCATCCAACGACAACTTTCCACAGCACGGGACTTTCCGTGCCAGCCTGCAGCCTGCTGCCTCTGAGTTTCCTGGGAAGGCTGACCACGGAGTCTCAAAGGGTGCAGGAAGATGACTGGTCCAGGATACGCGGAGGAAACGAAAACAGGAGCACCGGTGAGGGTTTTAACATCCACATGTTCCACTTTCTTTATTTAGACAGTTTCAGATTCCATCTCCGTCACTCTTATATACTGTTGCTCCCACATGGGTCTAAACATTGCCTCCCTCCTCTCCCCTCTGCTGCCCACCCCCTAACACCCACTTCTTGGCTTCTTGAGTCATTTCAGGAGACTTGCTTTTTCCTGGAAACATGAACCTGCCTAGGGCTCTTGCACCTCCCTCTGCCTGAATCCCCTCCTCCATGTGGTTGACAGTTGCTGAAGCCCCAATCCCCCTTCCGGACCCTCGGCCCCAGTCAGAGCCATGCTTCCTTCCTCTTCTCTGGCCCTGGTTCTGTGCCTGCTGGTGACACCCACTGCCCCCAGGGATGCATGTCCCCCAGGGGTGCAGTCAGGAGCTGGGACAACCTCCTCACCCTGCATTGCATGCTTCTCTGCCCACCTGCTCACCATCTTACCTTTAGTGCTCCAGGACCCCCTTCCTGAATGAACTACCCTCAGTCCTCCCACAGGCCCACTGTGAAACTCTGCAGCCATAGCCTCTCCTAACAGCTAGCCCCCTTGGGGATTATATACCCCACTCTGCCTCCTCCCACCGTATTCAGCTATGGCTCTAGGTGTTCACCCTGTATTCAGTCTCTTGACCTCATCTCAGGTGATTTTAGGGTTCCCATTCTCATCGATTGCCAAAGACCACTGCTGCCCCTTCATAACAGTCACTCACCCCATGTCCAAAGCCACATCCTGCACCTTGTTCTCTCCCAGAATTATGCCCCTTTCAAAACCTGGATTTCAGCTCCTGGCACTGTGAGCAGCTTCCAGTACCTCCGTCTCTCTCCCTCGCTGCTCCCTCCAATGCTGATCACGGACAGGGCCCACCCTCCTCGTCCCTTCAGTCATCAGGCCCTCCCTGGTCACACGGCTCACCCTACTCAGCATGGACTCCAGGTCAGTCTGTGAGCTAACATCTCTTTGGGTCCTCCCACCCCACAGACTCACTCTCAACCCCCACCCACCTACTACCCACGCACTAGGGCAATTCCATATGCAAGTGACTAAGAGAACTGGAGTAAGGAAGACCCGGTTGTGAAACCCCAGCAGTATAATCCCAAGGCGACCAGCCTCCTCTGTAGCTCTTCCTCCCGTTGGCCCCCTGCTGAAGTCCCCATCAAGCCTCCACCCTCTCTTCTCCCCAGGCGGTGTGCCATTCGCTCAGCCAAGCAGCTGATGGCCTTGGCCCCTCCCTCTCTCGCCCTCCAACTCATCTTCAATCACTCCTGTCAGAGAGTTGGTGTCCTTTCTCCCGTTCAAGGCCACCACCTCCAGCTGTGTGTGCTCTTGAGTCTGTTTCCAACTATCCCCTCCTTGACCTTGTTCCATTCTGTTATTCTCCTCTCTCTCTCTTTCTTTCTCTCTTCCTTCCTCAGATATAGACTTGCCAAGAATAGGTTGGTGAGACTAGTGATATGGGTTGAATTGCAACCCCTAACCCAAAAATATATGTCCAAGTCTTGACCCCAGTACTTCAGATTATAACCTTATTTGAAAAAGCACCTGTATAGAAAAAAAAAAAAAATCAAGTTAGCAATGAGGCTAGGTGGGACCTGATTCAGTATGATTAGTGTCCTTATAAGAAGGGAAAACTGGGACAGAGGGAAGATGCTATGAAGACACACAGGGAGAAGAAGGTCATGTGAGCTACCAGCCAGGAGCAAAGGAGTGCTGGTAAACACCAGAAGCTAGAAGAGTTAGCCGGGAGAATTCTAGGAGCATTCTCCGCCACAGCTGTCAGAGAGAGCATGGCCCTGCCTACACCTGGATTTAGGCCGTGCAGCATCCAGAACTGAGACAATGCATTTCTGTTGTTTTCAGCTAGGGTGCTTTGTTAAGGTAACCCTGGGAAACTCCCACAGCTGGGAGGCGGCCTCTGAGAGGGCCCCTGACCCTGTCTTGCTGTGAGGCTGCTATCTCCGAATGACTGTTGAATGTAGAGCCTTCCTGGGCCTCTACTGTGAATATGAGTATGTCCTTGCA
Source organism: Saccopteryx leptura (assembly GCF_036850995.1). Taxonomy (NCBI): domain Eukaryota; kingdom Metazoa; phylum Chordata; class Mammalia; order Chiroptera; family Emballonuridae; genus Saccopteryx; species Saccopteryx leptura. The sequence goes on from NC_089507.1 coordinate 166,193,785, forward strand.
GTCACCGACTTAAAACTCTACACTAGAAGTCACTCCAGAGGTCTGCGATGTGTGGTCATTTGTAAGCCTGAGGCGCCCCAAGGGCATATCCTGAGTACAGTCAAGTCCACAGCTCCGAGCACTGAGCCTGGTACCCCATAGGCTCCCAGTGCTACAGATGGGGACACTGAGTCTGGCCACCTATGGCAGCAGGTGTCTGGGGAGAGTTTGAGGTTTCCAGCAGTGTCCCTGAGCCTCGCCCAGCTTTTGCGCCATCACACAGGCCAGCCCCTCGGACATGCACAGTCTCATGCCGCAGTCAGGACAGCCAGGTCAAGTTTCGAGATGCTCTGGCAGGGTCTGCTGACAGCCTCCCCAGGGCGACTCGCCGCCCGGTGTGTAGAAGCCCTCCGGGACTCCAGCGCCTGTGCTCCTTGTCCTTCCTCCTGTCTTTCCAGGAAGCGCTTGGAACAGAATGTAAAAGCAGCGCCTTCCATCAAGCCTGGCACCCTGCTCCCAGCTGCGGGAGGATGAGCAGGCCATCAGATAACATTTAAGTGGCTGTGACCACGATGTTCCTGTTTGAAAACTGGAGCCTGGCAACAGCCCGCCCCCTCCCTGTCCAGGCCTTTCAAGTGGTCTGAAGGATGTATTCCACTTTCATCAGGCTTCCTCACTAGATGTTAATACAATCTCTGTCATATCAATCATCTTTATAGTCTGGGGTTCAGCTCCTAGGAGGAGCTCAACAAATGTTTAATAAAATGAATTTTTAAAGCAAGTCTTGAGTCATCAGGTCCAGGCTGGGGCAATATGACACTAAGGAACCTAACTCAGCGGGGGTTTGTCAGCCACACGTTCTATCAGGCCCCTTCCAGCTCTGCCTGCCAGGGACCCTCGTAAGCTAGGACCCCGTGGACACACGCAGGCACTCAGCCTGGACTCCCAGACCAGGAGGCAGGCGCTGAAGCGAGCTGGGGTTTATGAGGAATTTGAATGATTGTGCTTTCAAGTGAAATTGATGCCAGAGGGCCTTCTGAGTATCTGGTTGATAAATGGAAGGCGCTTTTAATATCCCCAAGGTCCCTGGTGGGAGCCAAGTACCCCAGAATGGGCAGGGAGGAGCCTGGAGGGTCGAGGAACATGAGTGCTTACAGGTCAAATCTCATGGCGCAATCCTGGCCCTACATGTCCAGCAGGCTGTTTGGACAAACCAGTTGAGTGCGACTCCATGGGTCTATAAAAAAACAAAACATTTCTTCTTCTGTCTCTTAAAAAAAAAAAAAAAGCACATTTCCTTGGGCAGCACCATTCTGTTGGTGGCTCTGCAGGGCATGCTCACGCCTGGAAAAGCTTTACTGTGTTTACATGTGATCAGTGCCACAGTCAGTCGGTTGAATGATTAGGTACTGAGTGAAGGAATGCCTCTGACCTGCAAGCATTTAAGAGGGCCCTTATTATGTGCACATCGTGGTGGGAATCAAAGGCCAGAGACCCAGACGCTGGAGAAGGCCGTGCCTGGACTGGGGAGCCGGAGTTACCCAGACCAGCAGGGATAGCATAGGAAAGGGTGGTCAGGGGCTCGGGCTTTAGAGCCAGATTGGGCTCCAATCCCGCTCTGCTACATCCACACTGTTCCCTGGACTCAAGTTACTGAACGTCTACCTGCCTCAATTTCCTTAAATGCACTAAGCATGGTACCTACCGTGTGGGGCCACTTCAGAGGGTTGAATGGGACGTGTGTGAAGCACTTAGAACAGTTCCGGGCATGTCACCAGTGTTCATTGTTGTTATTATCAGTAGTGACTGTACCATTAGATGAGATATTACATGTAAAGTGCTAAGAAGTGCCTGGCACTCCGTAATGTTAACTATTGTTATTATTACCATTTTTATTTTTAAGTTCTGAATGAGTTATCTATTACTGGGTATAAAATTACCTCAAAATTTAGCAGCTTAATACAACAACGAACATTTATTTTCTCATATAGTTTCCGTGAGTCAGGAATTTTGCAGCAACTTAGAGCTGCATGGTTCTAGCTTAGGATGATTTCCTAAAAGGTTGCAGACAAGCTGATGCCTGGGCTTGGCTGGGACCTGTTTCCTAGGTGGCTCACTTGTATGGGCTGCCAAAGTGGGGCTGTCTGTCTGCAGGGGGCCTTAGTTCTTCCCCACATGGACCCCTGTGTGGGGCTGCTTGAGCATCCTCCTGGTATGAGGTGGGCTACTGTTCTAGGAATATTGCCAGAGAGCAGGGTGGAAGCCACATATCTTTATTGGAAAGCCCTGTGCCTTGATAACCTATAAGTTCCATGGGTTGGCCCTGTTCATTTTGGGAGGGGTTACATAAGGGTGCAGATCTCAGTAGCATCTCATCAGGGGCCTTTTTGAAGGTTGGCTGCCACAAGTCCTAAACTGGATGGCAGAGACTAAGCTTTCCATAGGAGTTCAGATAAGGAGAAGAAATGATGTTTACATGCCTAACCAGGCAGTGGCACAATGGATAGAGAGTCAATCTGGGATACTGAGGACCCAGGTTTGAAACCCCAAGATTGCTGGCTTGAGTGCGGGATCATAGACATGACCCCCTGGTCACTGGCTTGAAGCCCAAGGTCGTTTACTTGAGCCCAAAGTCGCTGGCTTAAGCAAGGGGTCACTGGCTCGGCTTGAGCCCTCCAGTCAAAGAATGTATGAGAAAGCAATCAGTGAACAACTAAGGAGCCACAACTATGAGTCGATGCTTCTCATCTCTCTCCCTTCCTGGCTGTCTGTCCCTATCTGTCCTTCTCTCTTTCTCCATCTCCCTCACGTACGTGTGTGAGTGCCCATGCATGTGCTAAAAAAAATGGTTACACAACTCAGGGAATGTTTGAGTTTTGTTTTGTTTTTTAGCTAAATCTTGAAGGATGTCTTTCACCGCTTTTTCCTCATATCTCTTACTTCCATAGTACTTGAAAAGAGAGGAGGGTAGGACTTTTATAATCACAAGGGCGAGGGGGAAGCAGGAGAAGTATGAGGAAAAATTTAAAAGAGGAAGCAGGGCCTATTTAAGGGATGGCGAAGTGGAGACGGACATTGGGAAGGGAAAAAAGGTCTAGAAATACAGTGCTAGAGGCAGCTCGGCCTGTTCAAGGAGAGCCCCCAAACCAAAGTACAGCTGAACACGCTGAAGTCCAAAGTAAACATTGAAGGCATAGGCTTTGGGTAGAAACATTTTCAAAATGCCTGTAGGCTTGTATAGTGTGAGGATTTGAGGCTGTGTCATGGATTTTTTTTTTTTTTATTTTTTTTTTTTTATTCAGTGAGAGGAAGGAAGGCAAAGACAGACTCTTGCATGCCCCCCGATCGGATTCACGTACAAGTCCGCTAAGGGGTGATGTTCTGCCCATCTGAGGCATTGCTCCGTTGCTCAGCAACCAAGCTCTTCTTAGCGCCTAAGGCAGGGCCAGGCAGGGCCAGGAAGCCATCCTCAGTATCTGGGGCCAACTCACTCCAATCAAGCCATGGCTGCAGGAGTAGGGGAGAGAGAATGAGAGAAAAGTGAGAGGGGGAGGGGTGGTGGAGAAGCGGATGAGTACTTCTCCTGTGTGCCCTGACTGGGAATCAAACCTGGGACATCCACATGTTGAGCCAGCGCTCTACCACTGAACCAACCAGCCAGGGCCATGGATTTTTAAAGGTGAAAAATATTCTCTTCTAAGTGACATTCGCTCCAATTCTAGTCTGCCCCGGAGAGGTCAAGGCAATACCAGGAAATGAACTTGAATAGCTTCCTTTTATCAGGGTAGGAAGCCCCTGTTGATAAGAGAGTTGGAATCAAGTAGCCTCGTTGGAGGATGAGCCTCCCCAGAGGAAATGCTGGAGTGGGAGATAGTCTGTGTTTACTCGGCGTGCCTGCAATGCCTACCACTTTATACAAACTGCATCCTCGGCACAGCTGACCTAGAAAGGCAACTGTCTGGTGCCTAGCCAGCCCTGGGAGGAAGCGCCTGCCCAGGCACACTCAGCCAGGGGATCAGAGCTACTTGGGCACGTTGTGCCAAGGGCCATCCTGCACACTACTGCCCTGACGGTGCACATGGCTGTGCTGGGCAGGGCTGTGACCGTCACTAATTGTCGCTTTCTTGTCCGGCATGGGACTATCTGTTCAACTCTTCCAGGTGCTCTAGTCAGCAACAGGGAGGAACCAATGACACCCCTAAGACATGACTTTGGTCCATTTGTCAAGACAATACTAAAACCCAACATTTGTAGATCAGTGTGGGGTCCCCACGTGCTCCAATATGAGGTGGAATGGTTTGCAGCCCTGGCATGCACACTGCTGCTAAGAGGGGTGGCAGGAGACAGGAATATCTGGATTTGAATCCACAACTTTCATGTGAGTGTGACCTCGGAGAGTGCACCTGACCGCCCGGAGCTCCAGTTCCCTATCTGGGGAATGAGGAGAAGGCTCACTGAGGAGAAGCCCTCGGACAGTGCCTGGCATTTAGAAGAGCTCATAGACAATGACCACCACCATGATCTCATTATTAGTCCATTGTTAGTCCATGGCCCCTAGTCTTCATCTGGATGTTATTTCCAGCCTAGAATGAGAATGCACTCCTCCCCATTCCCTTCTTCCCCTTCTCTTCTTTCAAAGCTCAACTCAAGTACCAGCCGCCTGCTTTCAATGAGGCCCCACACAGAGCTCCCAGGCTGGTTGAGAAACTCTAACTCTCAAGGCCCTAGGGCAGCTGTCCCTGCTCTCTTCCTGGCACAGATCACTTAACATGGTGATGACTGGTTGACCAATTGGCCTCGTCCACTGTAAACTCCTCCTTGTAAACTCCTTTGTACTCCCCAACACAGAGTGCAGTGCCCAGCCCAGACAGGCACTCCCTACAGCCTTGGGCTGTGTCACAGTCCAGAGTTCAGTCTCTAACTGTATGCCAGCAGCCCCGGCAGGCTTGATTTGGACCAGAATCATGTGCGCAGATTACAGTGACTCAGGAGGAGTGGGGCAGGGGTTGGGGGACAGGGGATGAGCAGCTTCCTTCCGTAAGAGCCTTCCCCCTTAAAGCACAGGAAAACCTGGCTTCACATTAGAAGTAATGCTTTTCCCAAGAAACATATTAGGGACATGAAGAAAGCTAGCCAGGGAACAGAGAGGTTTCAGGGGGTTCTGACTTCTGAAAAGTCCTTAATTCAGCTCCAGCCTAGAACTAGCATCTCAAGGGGTTTGTTCCCGAGAACTAAGGAGTGACTTTCATAATCTCCGAGACTCTGGACAAAGTCCAGGATCACCGTGTGATTCACAGGGTGGAGTGAATGATATAAATTATACATTTGCTTTTAAAAACCCATAAAAAGAAAAGAAAGAAACAGTCTCCTGGGCCTGGCTTCAGCCATCTGTCCTAGGCGAGTCACTTCCTGGCCAGCAGAAGCACCCTGGTTCCTTAAACCGTTCAATGTCAGCTCAGTCTCCCGAGCACACAGACTTCAGTCCTGCCACCAGCCATTGCTGCCTCTGTGTTTGCCCTCACTCTAAAGCACAGTCTTGGTTTCCTTAGTCCTGGGTAGCCTGGCTTTGGAACGGCTCAAGAAGGTTCTGTTGGCTCTCCCCTTAGCAGGAAGCATTCCCTGCCCACCTAAATCCCTACAGCCACCACAGACTGCTCTTCTCAGCTCTGTCTCTCCTCTCGCCATCCTTTCCTGGGCCCTAGGGCCAGGTGCGTAGTCCTCAAACAGTGCACACGTTGATCATCCCCTGGCATTTAGAAGAGCTCTTCTAAATGCCAGGCACTGTCCAAAATATTCCAGGGGTTCCTGTTTAGTAACAGAATCAACATCTCAACATCACCACCAGGGATCCAAACCCTTCCCGTCCTGACTCCACCACACCTCTCCAACCTCAATCAGTTGGTTCTAATGACACTGGTAACCCCGTTGTCCCAGGCACACACCAAATCATCCAGCTCTCGGGCCGTTCCACCTGCCTGGACGCGCTGCCTCACCCCTTTCCTTGCGCCCACTTCAGGGCTCTGTCCACTTCCTGAGGATTAGCCCAGGAAATAGCCACTAGCTCAAGTAGCTGTTGAGCACTTGGAATGTGGCTAGTGACACTAAGCAACTTAATTTTGTATTTCATTTCATATTAATTAATTTATATTTAAAGACTGATACACAACTCAGTCTTTGGGAAATGTTTAAGAACATTCGGAACAATTCGATTTTTCTTATCTTTTTTTTTTTTTTTTTTTTTTTTTTTTTACTTTTCCGAAACTGCTGGAAACGGGGAGGCAGTCAGACAGACTCCCGCACGCGCCCAACCAGGATCCACCCGGCACGCCCACCAGGGGGCGATGCTCTGCCCATCCGGGGTGTCGCTCTGTTGCGACCAGAGCCACTCTAGCACCTGGGGCAGAGGCCAAGGAGCCATCCCCAGCGCCCGGGCCATCTTTTTGCTCCAATGGAGCTTTGGCTGCGGGAGGGGAAGAAAGAGACAGAGAGGAAGAAGAGGGGGGGGCGGGTGGAGAAGCAGATGGGCGCTTCTCCTGTGTGCCCTGGCCGGGAATCGAACCCGGGACTCCTGCACGCCAGGCCGACGCTCTACCACTGAGCCAACCGGCCAGGACCAATTTGATTTTTTGAATCCACTTTTTCAGCTGTAAGTTTTATGAAATCTAAATACAGACCAGGTATCATCAATGAAAATTTAGCATCTGAGTTGAGAGTCCTACAAATGTAAAATGCACAGCTAATTTTAAGACTCAGCATAAAAACAAGAATGTAAGATGTCTATTCATCCTTACATTGATTACATGTTGAAACAATATTTGGCTATGTTGGGTTTAATAAACTATTATATAATGTTAAAAGTCAATTTCACTTTTCTTTTTACTGTTCTAATGTGACTAGTAGAAAATTAGAAGTTACATTTGTGGCTTGCATTATATTTTTATTAAACAGCCAGGGGTAGTCAACCTTTTTCTACCTACCAGCTACTTTTTTTTTTTAATCTCTGTTAGTAAAATTTTCTAACCGCCCACTAGTTCCACAATAATGGTGATTTATAAAGTAGGGAAGTAACTTGACTTTATAAAATTTATAAAGCAGAGTTACAGCAAATTAAAGCATATAATAAAAATTACTTACCAAGTACTTTATGTCGGATTTTCACTAAGTTTGGCAGAATAAATCTTTATAAAACAACTTACTATAGTTAAATCTATCTTTCTATTTATATGTTGGTTGCTCCGCTACCGCCCACCATGAAAGCTGGAATGCCTACTAGTGGAACGTCCACTGGTAGGGACCAGGTTGACTACCACTGCTCTACACTTTAGATTCCTGAAGCAATTATCAGTATAGTTTATTTAAAACTTAGTATATAAGCCTGACCAGGCAGTGGAGCAGTGGATGGTGTTGGCCTGGGATGCTGAGGACCCAGGTTTGAAACCCCAAGGTCACTGGCTTGAGTATGGGATCACCAGCTTGAGCATGGTATCATAGACATGGCCCCATGGTCACTGGCTTGAAGCCCAAGGTCGCTGGCAAGGGGTTACTGGCTCAGCTGGAACCCCTGGGTCAAAGCACATATGAGAAAGCAATCAATGAACAACTAAGGTGCCACAACTATGAATTGATGCGTCTCATCTCCCTTCCTGTCTGTCTGTCTTTCTCTCTCTCTTAAAAACAAACAAAAAACACTTAAGAATATAAAACATTGTTTTTTTATTTTTTTAACTTAAATTTCATTTTTTTTAATTTTAAGTGAGAGGAAGGGAGACAGAGAGAGAGAGACTCCCGCATGTACCCTGACTAGAATCCACCCAGCAACCCCTGTCTAAGGCCAATGCTCTGCCTATCTGGGGCCATGTTTGCAACCAAACTATTTTTAGCACCTGATACAGAGGCTCCAGAAAGCCATCCTCAGTGCCCAGGGCCGATATACTGGAACCAATCGAGCCATGGCTGTGGTTGGGAAAAGAGAGAGAGAGAGAGAAGGAGGGGGAGGTATGGAGAAGTAGATGGTCATTTTGCCTGTGTGCCCTGACTGGAAATTGAACCCAGGACTTCCACCCGCTGGGCCAAAGCTCTACCACTGAGCCAATTGGCCAGGGCCTGTTTTTTTTTTTTTTTTAATCTTTATTTTTATGTAACAAAATCATTAACTGCTTTTAGTTGCCAATGCCTAACAGCATGTTATTATTATTGGACATCTGTTTTGGGCTGGGTACTATGCCAGGTTCTTTACACGTTATCACACTTGATCCTCTCTGCAACCCAGTGAGATGTGGGCATAATTAGCTCTATTTTTCAGATAAGAAAAACGAAACTCATAGAGGTTAGGTGGTTTATGCCAGGACACTAACAGTACCTATACCAGGTAGCAGAGCTGAGATTTTAACCCAAGGCGGACACCAGCCCGTCTCTTGCTGATGCTCTTGGTGACTCCCACTCATACCTGATAGGAATGGACACTAAGTATCCACTGTTGAGAATGGCTCAAGTTCTAGTTTTTCCTGCCCCCCACTAGCTATGCTGCTGTCCTACATGCTTTCCTGTGAGCTAGCCACTTGTTTGATGTCCATTATGTGATGATATGTACTAATCACCCCCACCCAGCACACATCTTCTGCTAGTTCAAATCATCTAATAACCCATAATGTGGTATTATGTGGCCTTTCCAAGTGAGCAGAGTGTGTAGCAAGATCCAAACAGCTGGTGGCATTCAGGGGAAGGCAGCCTCTGCTGAGTCAGAATCACAGAGTTGGGATGTCTAGGAGGTGAGGCACCGTCACCAAGGTCCCTTTCTTGCTGTAGTTATTAGCTTTCTCCTGGTGGCGGGAGGCTTAGCCAGGCCCACACATGAGAAGATGAGAGGAGGAAATAAAAGCAAGGGGAAGCTGCTCTATGTGTGTTCAGTAAATTTTGCACATGTGATTGTATTCCCTTTCGTTGCTAATAAAACTATAATAGGAAGTAGTAAGGTAATACACTTTTTTTGTCTAAACCATACAAATCGAATCAGACGTTTGCTGATTGTTTTGTTACTAGCCCTTTTTTCCCTTAGCGGCTGACACAGGAGTTTGGAGACAGATATGCTGATGATGTTATTTGCTCCAGGAGCCAGCCTGCCACTGTCTGACAAAAGCCACATGGACCATGTCCCAGTACCATGGGTGAACCTTTACTGCTTAATGGTGAACTCGACCAGCTGATGCACTCTGGCGTAAGGACTGAGGCAAAGGCCAGGTCTACACGCCTTGACATGTGATGCTGCCTGACCAGCTAGCCGGGAGTGTGGTTCTCGGAAGCAGCAGGTCCAAGCTTGCTAATCAATCCAGTGTTCCAAGGGAAAGAAAACCCCTGCCATCAGGTTAGGAGCAGAGGGTTTAAAGACACAGGGATAAATGGAGACTCTGCCGAGTTAAACTTCCCTGGAGAAACGGAATTTATGTTAAAGAGCCCTTACTCTTTCCGGCGAGGGGCAGCCCATTTACGGGCAGAAAAACATAAAAAGTATCCTTCATCTTTAATAGCTGTGAGGGAACATAAAAGAGAGGGACTGAGCAGGATGTTTTGAATTTCTCAGAAAGAATCTCAGATTTACAGGCAAAGCCTTGTGCTCAGTGTTATATAAATAGATCGACCGTACACGGGCAATGCAGAGAGTGAGGTGTAAGAGTTCCTATGCATGCTGGTGACTGTAAGATAGCACAAGGCTTCTGACTTTGGATAAACCGAGTGAGGTCACAGCTGGTCAACAGCAGCTCATGGATCTTTTTCTCAGAGGCTGAGAAAAATATAACCAGTAATTAAAGTCATGTTTTCCATTATTAACAATAACAACAACAAAAAACCCCACCAACAATGCAATTCCCGTCTAGTTTCATGCAAAACTTTCCACATGAGAGGGCACCATCAATTCTTATTATATAAAAAAGTGGCCTTTTCATATCTAGCTCACCTCAAGAGGACATCAGGGGTTTGCTGATGCACCATGGAAATATTGTCATAAGCTTGGCTCTTCTTTTCTTATTTCTACATCAACCACCTGGAACATTTTACAAACCAGAAGCTGAGCTCAAAGTACAGAACATTTTACCAGAATCAGCCTAAGAGCTGGTAAGCTTCCAGATGGCAGTCAGCCCGAAAGGGACTGCGAAAACAGACCAGCCGACCAACAAACAAAACTGCGGACTCTATGATAGCTCATGGTTAAGTACAGGGAGCTGCTTGTGTCTTAAATTTGAACTTTGTACACTTGGGCATTTGGGGGCACTAAGAAAATTTGGGCATATCAGAAAGAGCACTGGACCCAGAGTCAAAAGAGGGAGCTTCCTGTGGCTCTGCAATCCCGTCAGGCTGAGAGAGGCTTTAAGTGTCCTTAGCTTCCTCCTGTGCGGATGGGAGTAAGGTTAATGCTGGGTGTTCCTAATCAGGCTGTTGTGGGTAGAGATTGAGATAAAAGTAGGTCAGGGAGCCTTGGCGTGTTTAAAACATTACACAAACGTAAGGGCTTTGTATTATGGGAGGGCTAGGGAATTCCCTTCCTCTTCTGATAGGGGAAGGAAGGCAGGAAAAGTCCATGCTTGTTTTAACTGTCAGAAAAGATTAGAATCCACCTATTTTACATTGCTGTTGAGACAGAACACAATTGTGTAACAAGAACCTGGATGTGTCATCATCCTTATTAGAAAATTAACACACGATTTAATCATTAAGTAAAGTCACTGATTTTTAAATAAACATATCTAAATGGGTGTGGTCCAAATCTGAGTAGTGAGTAGTCACCTTGGCTACTCAGAATAATAATTTAAATAATATTTCACACCATTCAAAAAAAAAATTTAACTCCTCTTTTGGAATTGTTCCCAGAGCCTCTGGCACATTCTTTGACTATATCTTAGGGTGACATTGTCCTTTGTGGATAATAACGACTTTGTAAATGGTACAAAGTTATATGGCACAAATGTTGCTAAATGAGCTAAAAAATGACATTAAAATTTCTTTTTAAATTTACGGATTTGAGAGAGAGAGAGAGACATTGATTTGTCGTTCCACTTATTTAAGCATTCATTGGTTGATTCTATACGGGTCCTGACAGGGGATGGAACTCATAAACTTGGGGTATTAGGACAATGCGCGAACCAGTTGAGCTACCCAACCAAGCCAGTAATGCCATTTTTTATTTAAATTGAGAAAAAGGCTGTGACTATAAGATAGGAAGCTTATCTTTCTTTTAGTTCCAACAAAAGAATTACAAATAGACTTCAGGAATTGGCAGTATTATTGGAAAGGGCTTGTTCCATCCTAAGGTGACACATTATAGGAGAAAAACCATTTGGAAATGTATTTCTTCATTTTGAGTCACACCCTCATGATTTATCTTATAAGACTGTCCTTAGACTTTACATTTCTAGAAGGAAAGGGCATTGCAGACTAACTGTTGGATCTAACCAACTGTTGGATCATTTTATCATAGCTTCTTGGGGCTTCTGAATCCCTCATTAGCATTTGAATAAACTGCCTAGCAATACAGACGTTTCCAATGAATTAACATCTGAGCCCAATGGAAACATACACCCAACAGATTCAATGTTTAACCAATATTCCTTAAAAAGTTTAGATTTTTTTCAGTTATAAAAAACTTATCTGAAAATTAAAATATCACTAATATCATTACAATGTAACCTGAAGCAACTGCTAGAGTAGATTTGCTTCTGGTGCAAATAATTTAAATTGTGTTATTTTAAACAAACACAATCCCACTTTTATTCATTGAATATTGCACATTCTGGGTACTTTAATGTTAAATGATGCCGATGTCGTTTCTTCCCTGGAAAATATTATTTTCCCTACCTCTTTTCTTTTAATTGTGATAAAATTTATACAACATCTAATTCATCATTTGATCATTTTAAAGTGAACAATTCAGTGGTATTTAGCACATTCACAATGCTCTAAAACCATCACCCCTATCTAGTTCCTAAATAGTTTCATCACCCCAAAAGGAAACCCCATACCCATTACACAGTCATTCTTCCCTGCCCCTAGCCCCTGGCCACCACTCATCTGCTGATTCTGTGGTTTTGTCTCTTCTGGACATTTCATATAAATGGAACCCCACAATATGTAAGCCTTTGTGTATGGCTTCTTTTACTTAGCAGAATGTTTTCAGGGTTCATCCATGTTGCAGCATATGTACTTCATTTCCTTTTATGGATGAATAATTCCATTGCATGTCTATACTACCTTTGTCCATTCACCCACTGATGGATATATGGGTTGTTCTCACCTTTTGGCTATTCTGAATAGTGCTACCATAAACGTAGGTGTACAATTTTTTCTTTGAATGCCGGTTTTAAATTCTTTTGTTTACATATCTAGGTGTGGAATTGCTAGGTCATATGGCAATTTTATGTTTAATTTTCTGAGAAACCACCAAACCTCTAACTCATTTTTACTTTTACAATTTCAAGGTGGCTTAATTACCAGACAGTTAGAAGTAGCTGGACTCCTGCAGCCAAACCCCAGGCTGGGTTCAAAAAGGTCTCTTTTTCAGAAACACTGAGCCAAGCTTGTTCCAACACAACATTACAGGCAGAGCTTTGAACAGCTTTCACTGCTGCTCTACGAGTCAGAACATGAACTGGCTGGGCAGGAATACGTTCCTGCCTCCTAGGCATCCTTGGTTCTCCATTATGTTGCACATGCTTTTAGAAAAAGAAAAAAATAATTAACTACCTAACTTTCAGGGTTCCTTCCTCCCATTGATGCAGAATTCAGACAAGAATCTGGAGTCCACATAGAAATGGTGCTTGGCGGCCAATGATAGGCCCCTGTCCTGGGCAGTGGTTAGTCCTTCCATGATTTGAGAACGGTGCCTCTCAAACACCAGCTGAGACAACAGAAGAGATCTTCTATCCAGGGTAGACTTTTTACCACGCGTTTTGCCTGAAGGCACAGCGCAGACAGTCTGACCCTATCGATCCATAGATACCAGAGTTGAACCTACCCCACTGTGTGTATTGTAGATCATCTACCCTATGGGCTTGGCCAGGACAATGGGAGATAGTTCTACTACACGCAGTTTAATGTAGCCAGTTCACTGCGTCATGAGGCTTCTCAACCATTAACCCAACCCTGACAGTAAATGACTAGCACTGATTTTTGGTTTTTTTTAAATTTAAACCTATTTTTGAGCTACAGGAGTCCAAATCAAGGAGCATTACGGTAGCTACGCCAAAAACAGAGACAGGCCAATCTAGCTTTTTCCACTTGAAACTAAACACTAAGAATGAAGAGGATGGTTTCCGGGGTCCTTGCTGGCAGTCTCTCTGCCAGCCCAGCTGTCATTTGCTGCTTGTCTCCGAGCAGTCCTTTCAGGTGTCCTGGTCTGAATCTAATGTTAGGGCAGGAAAAAGTCCCTTGGCTGATCATATCCTCTGTAATCTGGCAGGAAACCTAAAGTTTGCCTGCCCCCGTTCTTGTCTGTTCGCTTATCTGCTTCCTTGTAGGGAAGAGTCTGCATCACAGTGTCCGGTTCAGGGGGATTTTCACCATGACCTCACCCTGCTGCAGCTAACATCCACTGGTGTCTGCGTCGCAGCTCGGGACGCAATCCACGTTAGTGAAACAGTAACCGACGCCTCCAGCACGTCTCAGATTAACTTCAACTTCAGTTCTTTTCTCTTCAATGGGGGCAGAGGGGGAAGTTTTTGCAGGCGTCTGAAAATGCAAAAAAGAGAAGGGCGGGTGGTGGATCAATAGCCTTTTCTTATTGTTCAGAGTTTGAGAGAGCAGGATGTCAAGAAAACCACCTTAAAATGCACCCATGCCTTCCAGGCTCGCGCCCACTGCTTGAATAACTTTCTAGCCAATGGCTTCGAAATAAGGCACACGAAAGGTGACAGCGGGCGGCGGGCATGGAACCTGGGAGAGAAAGGGGCGGGAGCGGTTGCAGAGTCCAAAGGCAGTGTCGGGTTTCTGGTTAAAGGCCTCCAGGGCCCAGGGAAACGGGCGCAGCTAATTAAAAAGAAACAGAAAGTCGGGCGCCCAGGCCCCACCGGAGATCACCTGACCACAGCGGCCGCGCGCACGCGGGCTAGAGACGGACTCGCCAGCGTGAGGCGGCAGGCAGGGGCGCGGCCGCTGCGAGCGTGCGCGTCCCCGGGGGCAGCGGGCGCGCGCACGTCCCGGGGCCACCGCCCCTCCCGGGCCCGCCCTTCTTCCCTCCCTCCCTAGCTCCCCCGGCCCGCCCTACAGTCAGTTCGCTCGTTCCCTCCCTCCCCCGGCGCGCGCCGGCCGCCGCAGCGCTCCCCGCCCTCGAGTCGCGGTGCCGGAGTCGCCCGCCGCCCGACGAGGAGGTGGAGGGAGCCAGAGCAGCCCGCCGAGGCGGCGGCGGCGGCGGCAAGATGGCGGACTTCCTGCCGTCGCGGTCGGTGCTGTCCGTGTGCTTCCCCGGCTGCGTGCTGACGAGCGGCGAGGCCGAGCAGCAGCGCAAGTCCAAGGAGATCGACAAATGCCTGTCTCGGGAGAAGACCTACGTGAAGCGGCTCGTGAAGATCCTGCTGCTGGGCGCGGGCGAGAGCGGCAAGTCCACGTTCCTGAAGCAGATGCGGATCATCCACGGGCAGGACTTCGACCAGCGCGCGCGCGAGGAGTTCCGCCCCACCATCTACAGCAACGTGATCAAAGGTGCCGGGCGAGGGTCCGGGCCGGGGTCCGGGGGATCGGGGAGGCGGCGGCCGGCGCGGGGCCGGGCACCGCCCTCGTTCGCTCGGTTCCTGGCGGAGGGCCGGGCCCAGCCGGCGGGCGGGAAGGGGGCGCGCCCGGGGCACCGGTCCTGCTGCCGGGGTGCCCTCGGCCCCTAGGGCTCCCCGCTTTTTTTCTTGCTGTTCTGGCGCGGGGCACGCCTGGTCCTTCACCCCGCCCTCCGAAGGGGAAGTGAGACGAGCCGGGTACCCCGGGGTTCGGGGTGACCTCCCTTGTTCCTCCAGATCAGGGAGGAAGACCAGAAAGCCAACCGCATACCCTGCACCCCCACCCCGAGCCCCAGCGCTGCCCGTCCGCCATCCCCTCCCCGGGTGGGTGACCCGAGTCACATGGGGCCGGTCTGCTCCCAGCTCCCTGCTTCCTTGGCTGCCTCCTGAGCACCGAGGTTCTGGAACAGTCGCAATAAGGAAACTTTTGCCTGAGACTTGTCAAGGGCAAAGGGTGACAGCCCCTGGGCCCTTCCAGATAAGGATATGAAACTTGAGGGTGTCATGTTTGCTGTGCAGGTATCTGGGAAGAATAGACCTGTAACAGTCGGTCTAAAAAAAATTAGCATCAGTGGTTTTTCGCCCCAGTGTCACGGTTGGGCAGGATGTTTGCCTATAATCACTATGCAGCACGTTCCATTCTCTCTTTTGTTTTTTGCTTAATAACGGGGTGGAGGGTGGGGGGGTACTACATCTTCTATTATTTAAATGAAATTGTGCATTGATATAAAGAATCTTTGGCTTAAACGTGATATGGAGCCTGTACAGATAGTGGATCAGTTTTGAGCTTGGATCATAGACGCTGCTATTTGACATTACTTTAAAAAATTAAAGACATACCTTGTTCTTAAGTGAGAGGTACACAGGATTTTATTTTTGGGATTTCAAAGAATTTGAGGAGATGGTTTTTATTTTGTCATTTGAGCAATAAGTAGCACTTATTTTTCTTAGTGTCAGATAATTTTTGCTTCATAAAAGACATTTTGGCAAAATGGACATATAGAGCGTGGTACTTCAGGAGCGTCCAGATTCTCTTTATGTCGGCTGGGTAGCAATTATTTAGGAGTCTGCAACAAATTTCAGGTCTTTTCAAACAGTGGTGGTTGTTGTTTAAGTGGGATTTTTTTTTGTTTGGAAAGTACTTAACTTCTTTGGGTCACTTTTTCCTCCCAGGACTGAGTAGAGGAAAACTGTCTGGGAGTAGTGGTGGGGGATGGGGGGGGGATTGTGGGGTAGTGAAGGGAGTTCCCAAAACAGAGGGAGAGCTGAGCCCTACTGCCACTGCAGTTAGTTGTACAAAACAGTTGTATTTATCCTATCTTAATGTTTAGCGCAAAGGTAATTAAGGTCTCCCAAGGCCACAGACTCTGCCTTAGCAGTCCTGACTTAATTAAAGGTACCTTTGTATCCTGATGTAGCTGAACTTCGGGAATTATGTCAATGAATAGTCAACATGTTAACTGATTATGAGCCAGGTAAACACCTGGTTCTTCAAATGTGCACTGGGTCCTAAGTGTGACCTACTTTGAGCATTAATTAGACATCTACTTTTTTAGTTGAGTTGGCATGATCAGAAAATTGACAGCAAAAACAGTTTTTTAATAATCCAAACTAATGGGTTCTTGATAGTCCTGAGGCTGTTAAGATGGACGGAAGGTAACGTTTAGTGATAAAGATACTGGGTTTGAACTGATCTCTGAGAGTTGAAGTCTCTGTTTTTGTACATTTTTTTGCATTTGGTCTTTAGGAAACTCAAATGCCATCCTTTGACTCACACTGTTTTTAAGCTTAGTATGGGACAAGTTTTTTGAGTCTTGGAATGTGTTCCTAAAAGACAGTATTGGATTAAGCAAGATGCTCAGGGACCCACAGAACCCAGAGTGATAATGTTTGGTACTTGGCATTTCATAAATAAATATCTTTATTTATTTGGAAAATCTTGGTTTTAGCCATTTTCTTCAAAGCCTGGTCATCAGGCTATGTAGCATAATTTCTTTTTTCTTCACTGGTTTTGGTTCTCTTGTGACTACTTTTTACCTCAGAAGTTATTTTATAAATTAGAACATGTTGAAATCCTTCATAAAGAGCATTTATTTAATAGCATGTAGTTTTTAAGGCTCTAATTTTATGACTGAATAACTTAGTTTATTTAAACTCTAAAAAGTTACAGATGTCTGTTTTGATATTGGTCTCCATTTGGGGGGGGGGCCTGGAATAGTTAAGTTTAAGAAAATAATACTGAAATAGAATTTATGAGAATATCTAATGACTCCTGTCACACTTTTTTTTTTTTAACCAAAGGTATGAGGGTGCTGGTAGATGCCAGAGAGAAGCTTCATATCCCTTGGGGAGATAACTCAAATCAACTCAATGGAGACAAGATGATGTCATTTGACACCCGTTCCCCCTTGGCGGCCCAGGGAATGGTGGAAACTCGAGTTTTCTTACAGTATCTCCCTGCCATAAGAGCATTATGGGCAGACAGTGGCATACAGAATGCCTATGACCGACGTCGAGAATTTCAACTGGTAAGAGATTTGTTCTTTTAATATGTTGTGATTTTATTTTAATGATACTTATTTTTTGAGTCTAACAAACCCTTTTCATTGACTTCTACAGTATAATATATCTATGCAGAATTTTAGCCTCAGAAATTGGGAGTTGCTATATAGATGAGCTTTTTACTAATAAGCAAGATAAAAATAAGGTAAACTCCATAGATTTGGTGAAGCTATTATAGTTAATTGTTCATTTTTTTCTTTTTGAAAGTAAGATTATAATGATTTTTGTAGGCACTTATAATTTTGATCTCCTTTTGAAAATAATTACCACCCAATTACAGTAGTAATATTCATCCTTTAAAAAAATTAACCTTTTGCTCTTGGACTGATTTTAATAACTGAACTAGGTTCAAATGTGTTATTTCGTCTTTAGAGGTACTGTTCATTTTATGATACAGATTAATGTAGTAAGAGGTTAAAGTCCTTAATGTGTAACAGTCATATTTTTTATATATTTGCATTCTGTTTTTGCGTGTGTGTGTGTGTGTGTGTGTGTGTGTGTGTGTGTGTGTGTGTGTTTTAAGGCTTCTAAGCCCATTTTACAAAATGCGTCCTTATTTTTTCAAAGCAAAAATTTTACTGGACAGGCTAAACAGGTATTCTAGTCAACAAACTACAGTAGACTTATAAACAGCAGAAATGCAATTCTCACAATATTAGAGGTTGGGAAGGTCAGTCATGGTGCTGGCAGATTGAATGTCTTAGTGAGCGCTAGCTTCCTGGTTCATAAATGGCCATCTTCCTGCTATGTCCTCACTTTGCTAAAATGTATCTTCTTAAAGAACAACAACAACGGAAATCTTAGTTATTTTTTGGACCTCTGTTTCACATGGGAAGCACCTAAATTTTATATTTATTTTTTTTCTACTTTGTCTTAAATAACACTACTCATAAAACTTTATAACTGGTCTGACCAGGTGGTGACGCAGTGGATGGAGCATCGAACTGGGAGGCAGAGGACCCAGGTTCAAGACCCTGAGGTCGCCAGCTTGAGCGTGGACTTGTCTGGTTTGAGCAAAGCTCACCAGCTTGGACCCAAGGTTGCTGGCTTGAGCAAGGGGTTACTCAGTCTGCTGTAGCCCGATGGTCAAGGCACATATGAGAAAGCAATCACTGAACAACTAAGGTGTTGCAACGAAAAACTAATGATTGATGCTTCTCATCTCCGTTCCTGTCTGTCCCTCTCTCTGACTCTTTCCCTATCTCTGTAAAAAAACAAACAAAAAAAGCTTTATAACTGTTACAGAGCAGTAAAGAGAGGGTGGAAGAGAAATAATCTGATCTAGATTAGAGATACAAAGTAATAATTGAAATAGATTTTTAAAAATAAAGTGTTTTGTAATTTTATTGTGAATGCTTTGACTATATGCTGGTTTTACTTGCTAAAGACCAGAAAGATTCCAGGAGTGATGGCAATCTGGACTGTATACTATTTGGAGGTAGTTCAGATCTGAAGCATCATACTATGATCAAAAGAAGTGACAGTTACAAGTAAAACTGCTTAGAAAGTTGTTTGAGATGTCACCAGCATGAAGGCAATCCTCACTTATGGGTGTGGCTACAAAACAATGTACAGCCTTTGCTACTGCAGCTTATACTCAGAAGCAATCTTAGCTATGAAACATTCTAGACAGGTGTTCATGATAACTTTGTGCGAAGCTGATACTGAAACCTTTCCCTGAATTATGACTTTCGTGTGTATCATACAACCTAGTACTTGATTATGTGCTGTCTTGTTTAGTTCTCTTCTTCGGTGTGTGTGTCTTTTCAAGTCATTTGCCAATTAATGGAAGGCAGAGATTATCTCACGCTATTGTTAAAATTGAGTATCTAGCAGCATTATATATTGAAAATTATGAATTTAACAAGTGACTTCCATTCAGTTCTCAGACTTGTGGTTAGGTTTTGTTCTCTGGTCAGTATTTGTTACGAGTTTTGGCAGTCTTACATATTAATACCTCCACTAAACCCCTTCTCATCTCACTTGACCCTCTCCTGCTTTTAAGTGCTGCTTACTCTCCTTTCTTCTTAATTCACACTTTCTACTCTTAAGATTTTTCAGGACATTATTTATCTTTCCAGGTCAGAGAAGAAACATCATCTGTAACAGCACAGGTACATACTGACTGAATGAGTAAATGACTGTCCTCTGACGTTCTCTGTAGGAAAATTCCATAAGTCATTTAATTGAAGGTTGGCTTCACTGACACTTTTTGAATTTGGACAGTCATATCTTACAGTGTTGTATCAAGACTATCTTGTCATTGTTGAAAAAGCATTCCTCAAAGTATTTGCCGTTAAGAAGAAATAGGAAAACTGTTCAGGATGAGGACCTGCATGTTTTTGACTTAAGCTAGCTGATCCTTCAAGAACAAAGAAGATATTGGACAGGGAGAGACAAGTTCTAGGAATACTATTTTCCTAATAAAAGGTAGGGACACAGTGCCTGACCTGTGGTGGCGCAGTGGATACAGTGTTGACCTGGAATGCTGACGTCACTGGTTTAAAACCCTGGGCTTGCCCAGTCAAGGCACGTATGGGAGTTGGTGCTTCCTGCTTCTTTCCCCTTCCCCTTCCCCTCCCCACTAAAATAAATAAGTAGGTAGGAACACAAGAAAAGAGGAACAGAACAAGATCTCATTTTAAACTCCTGGAGAATGGGAGTTTTCCCCTCTGTGTATACTTGTCATTGTTAACGGTACCTGGCACCTAGTGCTCAACTATAATGTTGAATTAATGATTCACATACTTTCTGGGTGCTCGTGGTGCCTGGCGTGTGTCAGACACGGAGAAGGCACTTGGCTCATTTAAAATTTCCCTCAAAGTCATGTTCTGTTCCTCACTTGTCTGTATACAGCCGACTCCTCAGTCCTGTCTTTCCTACCCCCGCAGTTTCTTTGCCTCCATTTCCTCATTTTCTCCTCTGTCCTAGTTAGTACCTGTTGCTTGGTTTCCCAGGGATCTTGGTCAAATGCAGTATGAGTTTGCTCAGTGTGCTTTGCTCATTCTCTCTTGCCTCCAGAACAGAGTTCGACCTCTTTATTTGAGTCAAGACTAGCTAGCTTACCTATGATTTCAACAATATATTTTATTTAACTGCTGCACATATCCTGTAATCCCTCAGTTCCCACATACCCTGATGTTCTGCTGCCATGGCTCTCTTCACAAAGTCCCTCCATCAAGGTTTTTAATTACCATGTCTGTTCATTAGGTCTGACCCTTTACTTAGAACAGTGGTCATCAGATTTTAATGTGACTAAATGCAGTCCCCCCCCCCCCCCCCAATCAGAATCACTGGAAGGCTTGTTTAATGTAAAACAATAGATTCTAAGACTTCATCACAAGAGGATCTGATTCAGAAATGTGAGATGAGACCCAGTGATCTATATTTTTAGCAGACATCCGTAGGCAGGTTGGAGGAGTTTGTTTCTTTGCCACAATGAGGAACAGTGCTTTAGGGCCAGGGCTTTCCCCAGGCATCTGCTGGAATGCCTCTGCGCTGTGTGCTGTGGGGCGTGCTTGCACTCTAACCCTCATCTAGTCACATGTGTTTGAGCTGTTTGCATTCGTGTTTGGTTCTCCCACTAAAGTAGAAGCTCCTTTGGTATGCCTTGTTTGTCTTTTCCTCTCACTAGCATAGAGCCTGACATTTATTTTCTCATTTTTTAGACATTCTGAGTTAAAGGTTATTCTAGAAAAAGGAAACATCTCACATTAAGTTCCTTTCAGAAAATATGAATTATTTTGTATGCTAATTTGTTAATTTTCCAGAAGATGGGAAGTCCTTGTATTACAGAATAATAATTTTTATTTTTTGCAATGTTTAATAATATATATTCTTGAATATTGGATAGAAAAAGTAAACATCAAGAGAAATGGAAGGAGTTAGAAGGTAAAATTAGTCATTTTTGTTTTAACTAATGACTGATTATTAATCTTATAATGCAAATTGAAAGACAAAAAATGGGTCCGTTTTTAAGCCTGTATGGCTCTTTTGCTTTAGATGAATGACTGCCTTATAATTAGTCTTTGAGACAAGGGATAGGATAGTGATATCATAGTTTAGATTTTTAGCAGTCCATTCATTTGTTAGTAAATAACTTTGGGTATAAACATGAATGTCTTTTTTTTTACTCCCAAGCTTACAAAGGCAAACATTTCCTTTTCTGGTCTGTTTCATCATGGGCAAGCTAAATAGCTTATACTGTATAAAAGAAACTAAAAAAAAAAAAAGGATCTGATCTGTTAAAACTTTAGATACCATTGTAGTTCTTATACGTTGGCACACTGAGGGAAATAGCCATGCCTCCTGAGAAGTGGTCTCTTTTAGTGCTGGAGTGTTTGTAATGCTCAGTGTTGGCTGCACGTTCACTCGGGTCTGCCACTGCACTAAGGAGACACCTCTTAAGAAAAATCTCTTGTGTGGCAATAGCTAGGGAATTTGTTAAGTTAGATGACTAAAGAGATGGGAGTCCAGGGTTGGCTGGGAAATGATATAACTGGAGATATGTAGTCAAACTAACAAAATAACTAGAAATCACTGCCATTTAAATTTTTTGGACTTTTACTTTATAGTTACTTACTCAGAAATATAAGCAAACTTTGTAGAACTTGTAGTATAGGACAGGAAAGTGTGTGGTCCTGGGAGGTAAGCACTGGAGCCTGCTGGTTTCTGTGAGCACTTGAACATAGTCAGCATTAATACAACTTCCTGTAATGACCAGCCTTTTTTTGTAATCCTTGAAACCAAACTGTTTTCTTTATTATCATGGTACCTTTGGCTAAACTTAATTTTTCTTGCTCAAGCAGATACAGTTTGTGCTTGACTAGTTATACTTCTCCAAGCTGATGGGATAGTTGATTCATTAAGACAGAGCTTCCTCCAGTCTATGTAATAAAGTAACTGTTTAGTCTCATGCATTGGCTGCTGAAAAAGAGCTGCCTATTAAGTAAAGTAAGAACTTCGGGTTGGAGTAAAATATTTATTTGCACTGCAGCATGGATTTGAAGTACTATAGAGTTAGAGGCATTAGTTTATTCTTTAACAGTAATTTGGAGCTGCTTTAAAAAATGACTCAATTACTACTTTCAGTTGTAAACTGTTACCGTGTTTATGTTGGGGAAGGATTTGGTTCATTTTCTCTATGAATAAAATCAAAACGGGATTTTGACTTCAAGTTGCTAAATACCTATTATCTACTGATTCTAGGGTTAGAGTAAAATATTTCAGCCTATATAAGGTAAGGGTTATATATATCATTAGAAGTTGTAGAGATTTTAAAATTTAGGTCTCTCTCAATAGGATTTCCTGTTGGTGGATTGATCAAATGTCAAAATTGTTACATTTTTATCCAAACTTTGGAAGTGCAGAGATATAATACTGTTTACATTGAAAACAAAGATGTTTTAGCATGTTCTTTTACAATACAGCTGAGATTGTGTACAATGTAAGTGTGTGTCTTGATATGTTGTGTGTTTATATCTTATATTTTGGGTAAGGAGTAGAAACTCACCTAACTAGGATATGTGGGCTCTCTGTACTGAAGGGGGAATAGAAAGCACTTTACTGGTTTCTCTATTGCCTTTTATTGCTAAACAAAGCTAGTGATACAGTATTTTTAAAAATTTTATTTTTATTGAATTTAGAGAGAGAGAAAGAAGGGGGAGAAGTTGAAAGCATCAACTTGTAGTAGTTGCTTCTCGTATGCACCTTGACTGGGCAAGCCTAGGGTTTTGAACCAGTGACCTCAGCATTCCAAGTCGACACTTTATCCACTGCGCAACAACAGGTCAGGCATGATACAGTAATTTATGCTGCTCTGAAATTTTATTAAAACAACTAAGGGATGAAGCAAGGAAATCATTTTGTTAGGAAACTTAAAACGTTCGTTTCAGAATTCTTTACTAGAGTGTGGACCTAATCCAGGAGAAAGATTTGTGAACTCACGTATAAGGAAAGCACAATGGCCAAAGGACTACCTGGCATAAAAATTCCCTGTAGACCTTTCACAAATAGGCAGCATCCCTACCAAGTTGAGGTATCTTGTCATGTTATCCCGAAACAGGTGCTGATTTCTTTCTCTGGAAAATTAATTCAAGTGCTGATAATTATGTCACTTTTTTATACCTTATATTTGATCAGAATGCCTTTATACTTTTGTAAGTTCTGTCATACATTATCATGTAATCTTTCAAAAAAACCTGAGAGAAATAGAATATGTGTTTATTGTTCCCATTTCACAGATAAAAAAATTCAGATGCAGAAAGGCTTCTTGGTGCTCTGAATCACAGAGCTAGAAAATGATAGTGTGGACACTAGAACCCAGACTGACTCCTGGCCACAGCACTAGCCACTAAACCATTTAGCAAGCACTCAGATATTATATCTGTGGAGTGTTCTTTCATTCCAGCCTCTCTGACCAACACCCATACACTTAAATGTTATCATTCCCCTCATAAGTTCTAGCACATTGTTATTTTAAATATGTATAAGGTTTTCTTAAGAATACATAGTGTTACACTGATATTGACATAGTTTTTTTTCCCCCTGAAGTTAGAAGTGGGAGGCAGTCAGACAGACTCCCGCATGCGCCCGACTGGGATCCCCCCGGCATGCCCACCAGGGAGCGATGCTCTGCCCATCTGGGGCGTTGCTCTGTTGGGGCTGGAGCCATTCTAGCATCTGAGGCGGAGGCCATGGAGCCGTCCTCAGCACCTGAGCCAACTTTGCTTCAGTGGAGCCTTGGCTGTGGGAGGGGAAGAGAGAGACAGAGAGGAAGGAGAGGGGGAGGGGTGGAGAAGCAGATGGGCGCTTCTCCTGTGTGCCCTGGCTGGGAATCGAACCAAGAACTTCCACACGCCAGACTAACGCTCTATGGCTGAGCCAGCCACCAGGGCCACATAGTTCTTTTTATATTCTGAACTTTCATAATACCCTGTGCCATTCCTTTTTTACTGTATTAACTTAGATTATAGTTATGATATAAATCAACTAAAATGACATTTAATGGTAAACTTATTAACTTAGAGTGGTACAGTGCATCCTAACCACCATTCATCATGGTAAAGGCTATTTGAATCCTCACCCCCCTGAAAACTAAATGTAATACTAGTGATCCTCAACTAATGTTCTGTCAGTGAAAATGGTTTTTATTTATTTTTATTTTATTTTATTTTTTGTGAACACAGTTGTTAATGCACCCCAAAAGATGAAAGTTTAAATGGCAACCAATTATCTGAAAGGCAGCCATATTTTTTTTAAAGAAAGTGTCATTTGGAAATAGATGCATATCTGGTACATAGTTGCTCTTGGTTTGGAGAAAAGACTATTAGAACACTTATTACTGTATTTTTATGAGCTCCTTTGCAGTGATTTTTTATGTAATTGTCATAGTTTCCATACTTCTTTTGAGCATTCCAGATTGCAGTTTATTGCAAATTATAGTTACAGTTAAAAACTACCTGTGTTTTTGTTTGTTTGTTTGTTTTTGTATTTTTCTGAAGCTAGAAACCGCGAGAGACAGTCAGACAGACTCCCGCATGCACCCCACCGGGATCCACCCGGCGATGCTCTGCCCCTCCGGGGCGTCGCTCTGCCGCAACCAGAGCCACTCTAGCACCTGGGGCAGAGGCCAAGGAGCCATCCCCAGCGCCCGGGCCATCTTTGCTCCAATGGAGCCTTGGCTGTGGGAGGGGAAGAGAGAGACAAAGAGGAAGGAGAGGGGGAAGGGTGGAGAAGCAGATGGGCGCTTCTCCTGTGTGCCCTGGCCGGGAATCGAACCCAGGACTTCTACATGCCAGGCCGACGCTCTACCACTGAGCCAACCGGCCAGGGCCCTACCTGTATTTTTGACTGCGTATTTTGAAAATTAACAGTGATTTTTATTTCCTTGTTTGAAAGTACTTTGCTTTTGTCTATATGGTGGATATATGTTAAAAAAATTTTTTTTTTAATGTATTGGTTTTAGAGAGGTGGGGTAAGGGGGAAGAGAAAAAAATAAACACTGATCACTGATTTTTTGTTCCACTTATTTGTGCATTCATTGGTTGCTCCTTTTATGTACCGTGGGGATCGAACCTGCAATCTTGGCGTGTTAAGACAACTCTCCAACCAGCTGAGCTATTCAGTCAGGACACTGTGTGTGTGTGTGTGTGTGTGTGTGTGTGTGTGTGTGTGTGTGTGTGTGTGTGTGTGTTTTGCAATATGCCTTTTTTCAAGAGAATTTGTTAAATTCACATCAGAGCATTATTAGAATGGGCTGATAAAGATCAAGGAAATCATTTTGTTTTGAGAACTGGACTAAAGTTAACCGTCGCCTCACTGATAGTAGTTGTTTATCTTACTCTTCAAATTTAATTTCTCTTCTTTTGGTAAAATGAATACAAATATTTTAAATCAGTGTAGTGGGTATACTTTTTCATCCCCAACTATTCTACAATAGATGCAAATACTTGAGTAAAATTATTCTTCCTTGATTTATTTTGGTTTTGGTGTCAGTCATAGGACCCATATACTTGGTTTTGCTACATGAAACTTTACTTTGTATCTTCCAAACAAATTAGAAAATAACTATGTTCAAGTTTATTGATTTATTTTGCTGTTTAGAAATGATTTAAGATTGGATAGGGTTTTATACTCTGCTGTGAAATAAAGTGGAATATAACTGGCCAGTCAGAGCTTGTTTCCTGGCTGTGACACCCACTGTGTGAGCTTGAGCAAGACCCTCAGCATCTCTGTTTTTTGTTTCTGCAGCTGAAAAATGGGGATGACCCAAGGCCCTACTGTTACTAATTGTTGTAGGGATTACAGGAAATAATCCATGTAGAAGTCTTTGACAAGGTGCCTGGCACATATTAACAATAGTAACATTAGCCATGTGCACATAAACCATATGTAGCTTTTAAAGAAATAAAGCACTGTAAGCTTTAATTCACTCTCTAATCTTGATTACCAATATAAAAGATTCTGAAAATAATGCAGAAAATGATGTACATTCTCTGTAGACCACATGTCTGTAGTAAAAGTAGCACATCCAAAAGAGATTTGAGGTTTTTATTACTACATTGGTTCTTGTTGCCTTATGTCACTTGCTTGATTTTCAGTCTGATATGTAGGTCAAATGAGCCATGTCCTTCTCCTGCTGGAGGCGTGGTGAGATCCTTGGGCAGGATGCAGCTGCTCTGCTGCCCCTCCCCTCTCTCCTGTCCTTCTCTGCAGGCCCTCCACCACACCTGCTCTCCCTCTGCCCTTCCAGTGCCTGGAGTGGGCAGCAGCTTTCTGAGGGTATTTGGGTTTCTTTTCCCAAGGTAAAAATTCTATTAGAGTTATAAAATACAAAATGATTTTTTTTTTAAGATTTCATGTTCCTTTTTATGAAATTTTTAGAACCTCTGACTGTTTTGTATAAAAACCAACTAAAACATTACGCTAATAGAGAATTCCTACTTTTTCTCAGGGAGCAAAATAAATAAATTTCAAATTTGTCTCCCTAAAGAAAAAATATTTTAACTTTGGCATTTAAAAACAGTGTTAGCCAATAAACAAAACTTTTCTATACCATCAGCCCCCCAATAATTTAACAGGGTTTTGGGATTTTTGAACTGGAGCAGCTACATTTAGCCTGTTAACAGGACATTTCTCTTTTAACCCTTTTAGAAAGGTTAAAGAAAAAACTGGAATAATGAATAATTGGAGTGAGGGACTTTAACTTCCCCTTTCAAAACCTTGGTTACTGTTTTCCTATTTCCTGGGGAATGTTTTTTAGAAGCTATTTTTCCATTAAAAAGGATGAACTGCCTAAGTATAAGTTGAATTTACCATTGTGTGAATTTTATTTAGGCTTCGTGATGTAAAGTGAGATTGTATCCATTTATTGATACTTAGTAAAAGAAAACTTCATGGAGGCTGCTAGCTATGAGCAACTGGACTAGGTTTTCTGAGTTGTTACAGAGAGAGTTACTCAAAGTTATTGCATGTCCAACTGTGAGCTACAGAAGGCTTAATAAATGAGAGGATATATGTGATTATACTTTAGACAAATTGCAACTCAAATGTAATACGGTCTCTAAATTTATTTTTTTATTTTTATTTTTATTTTTTTGTATTTTTCTGAAGTTGGAAATGGGGAGGCAGTCAGACAGACTCCTGCATACACCCGACCGGGATCCACCCGGCATGCTCACCAGGGGGCGATACTCTGCCCATCTGGGACATTGCTTTGTTGCAACCAGGGCCATTCTAGCATCTGAGGCAGAGGCCATGGAGCCATCCTCAGCGCCCAGGCCAACTTTGCTCCACTGGAGCCTTGGCTGAGGGAGGGGAAGAGAGAGACAGAGAGGAAGGAGAGGGGGAGGGGTGGAGAAGCAGATGGGCGCTTCTCCTGTGTGTCCTGGCCGGGAATCGAACCTGGGACTCCTGCACGCCAGGCCGATGCTCTACCACTGAGCCAACTGGCCAGGGCTAAATTTATTTTAATTTTTTAAAAACCTAATAAATAATTGAGTGCTAATATATTCACAAAGCTGCAAATATTATTTATTTTATATAATTTAAAAAAAGAGTAATGTGATTTAGTCTATTGAGTTAAAATACTGCAATGCAAATGTTTGCTATTTTTAACTTATAACTGACTGTGTTTGCAATAAAACTGTCTTAATTAGCTATAGCTTCAAAAGTGATAGGGACTTAAAAGTTGTTAACATATAGATGGTTTACATTTCAATTCTGGACCAGGGCAGGGAGAATTGTATTTGCTAATAACTTTTTCTCTTGACCTTTTAAATTATGTTATGGTCAAATGTTGCAACCAGTTTTGAGGTTGGTATATTATAATTTAGTAACTTAAGGTTTCACCTCACATTTGGTGGTTAATGTAAGATATCTTTTGAAAAAGTAGGCTCTTTATTTTTAAAAAGCTATAGGAATATATACTGCTATTTAAAAAAAATATGAATATATACTGCTCAACTATATAGGAATATATATATAGGAATATATATACTTTGTTTTAAAAGAACTATAGGAATATATATAGGGTATATTTCAAAAGGCATATGAAATGATAAAAAAAGGTTTTGATTTTTTTTATTAAACGAACATCAGAAAAGCAAGTGACAAGTCAAAGTTGTTCAATTATGCAATTAAGATGCAAACCCTTCTTTTATTTCATAGGTGAAAATGCACTATACAAAAGACTGAAAGTACTGGAGTGTCTGCACGTTCCCTGATCCCCTAAATTTTATGAGCAGTGTATATGTCCATCTGATGGTTTTTCTCTGTATTTATATTTTATACTATATGCAGGTAATAAGGTTTAGAGCATGACTTCAAGTGCATTTTCACTATAATCATCTGAATTCTTTTCATGAAAAAGACAAGGAGAGCAGGACCATCATGGGGAGTAGATTTCAAGGGTCAGTTATTCTTCAACAGGTCTGATAACATTCAGCTGGCAGCTCAGTAACAGGTGATTAGTGAACACCTATTAATGAGCAGGCATTTCATTGTGATCTGGGTATTTGCTAATGAGCCAAATGAGAGTAATCTCTGTTCTCATTGATGTTAGATGCTAATTGGAGGAATTTATATTACATAGCCAGCCAGATAATCCCACATGTGATAAATGCTCTGAAGGAAAAGAAAGAGAACTAGTGACAACACAAAAGGATGGTTTGAGGAGGTGGACATTTAGGTTAAGACCCCATGGGAGAGAAAGGGTCAGGCAGGCGAAGAGAGGGAGGAGTCTGATGGGCAGGAGTACCATGTGTGTAGGGCCTCAGGTGGGGAGGGCTTGCTGGAGTGTGCAGATTAGAGGGAAGGGAGGAGAGGAGTCAGTATTTATCGAGAAACTTTCTACTGCTCTGGGTGCTGAGCAGGTCCAGAGTTAGGTGACAGCCACAGAGATGTGGAGAAGACATTCAGGTGTACTTTGTAGGGAAAGTCATTGGAATTCTGACAGATTGGCTATGAGTTGAGGGGGAGGTATATATGTTAAGAGTGACTTGAGTTTCCGGTTTTAACAATGGGGGGGGGTAGCTTTTTGCTGAAATGAAAAGATTGTAAGAAAAGAGTTTGATAGGGAGATTAAGGCTTTAATTTGGGTACATTAGGTTGAGATCTCTGTGAGACATGCAGGTGGTATCAAGTGGACAGCTTGATACATGAGTCTGGAATCCAGGGCAGAGCTTTGAGCTAGAGGCAGAAATTTAATTGTATTCGTTTTCGTTTATCATTTAAAATCTGTAGATTGCGTAATTTCTCAGGAGAAGAATGTAAAAGAGATCAGGGCCAAGAATAGTTTTGACGAACCTTCAACCTTTTGTGAATGTTCAGAGGAGGAGATGCTAGCAGAAATACCAGAAAAGTGGAAGCAGTTCAGTAACATGTAATGCCATGGACTCGAGGAAAGTGTTTCAGTGGAGAAAAAACATGGTCAGTGGTTCCACATGTCACTGAGAAGTCTTGTAGGTAAAGACTGATATGTCCGTCGGTTTTGGCAACAGGGAGGTTACGTGAGGGAAGAAGCCAGGCTGGCTGGAAGGGCCAGAAGAGGGAAGAGGTGAGGAAGTAGAGCAGACCCACTTGTAATCAAGCTGACTGTTCTCATTTCTCCCTGCAGTACTTTCAACCACCTACCTAGCTTAGAAGGTTGGATTTTTTCAAATCCTTTTAAAGTTCAAGAGAACATTGTGTTTATATTAACCAGTTTCTTTAAATCTCACTCTCAGATGAAGAGTTAATATTTGTTAATAATATCATTAATCTGTTAGGCCAAGCAAATACAGAAGACCTTTTCCCTCTGTACTCGATTTACTTATGACATTTCTTATTTAGTGGGGACAATACTTTGATCAGTTATATAGACATGGCATTCATTCCTTTCTTGGTTCTTTTAGCAAACATGTATTGAATACATTCCCTTAGTATGTTCTGGACTGATTAGGCAGGCGCTGGGGACCCAAGGGACTCAACTCCCTGTCTAGTTGTCTTAATAGAGGCTCTCAATCCAGTGGGGAGCAGACAGAGAAAGTCAATCACCAGCTGCAAATCATAATGATAAATGCTGGGGTATTTGTTGCTTTTCTGCCAAGGGTATGCAGAATCTGTTTACTAACCTAGAAAAGACTCAAGAGAGCATGTAGTTCTGTTCACTTCATTTTACACTTAAACAAAGATCCATAGAGGTTAAGATCATAGGTAGTTTTGGTGATAGAGCCGTGTTTCAGACTCAGGGGTGTAAGACTCCATAGCCCAGGGTGGATATTCACTACTAACTATGCTTTCCTGCATTCCTTGATTGCACAATTAACCAAATAATGACTTGGAAAAGGAAACACTAGACCAACATAAGTTTTGAGCTATTTCCCACATTCATTAGTATTGTTGCATTGCTTTGCTGTCTGACATGAAGGATGCTTGGCGATGGGGAAGAGAGAGAAGGTCATTCAAGCTGTTGTGAGCTGTGGAGCTTCTCTGCTGGTGAGAGTTGGAATGAGAGATTGAGCCCTCAACTGATGATAAAGCGATCTGAGGTTTCCTCATCTGCTGTGTGATCTTAGGCATAGAATGACATTATTAATTAAAGTTGGTTGTTAATGTTACTTAATGCTGATTATTGTGTAATGTTTGAGTTGTGGGGAGTTTCAGGGTTCGTTGTAGCATGTCATAGAGCAGAACTTTCCATCTCGTCCATATTCACGAGGACTTCTGGTTATCATAAAGTGCTCTTATAGGACCTCTCTATTTAGTTATCAGGGGAATTGAAACTATATTTGAGAAGTATGACTGTTAGAAAACTGTATTTTATTTTTTTCTTTTTAACAATTAAGAATCTTTTTGAGAATCAAAAATTTTTACTACTGAAAGGTTCTAGTTCTAGGACAGCTAAGTGTTTCTTTGTATGCTGTTAGGATTGTATATGATTGACTCTTCAGAAAAGTATTTTAACTTAGAGGAATTTCTTACAACTAAGCTTTTTAAAGTTTAAGTTTTAAAATACGTATATCTGTCCATTGTAGGAAATCATCAAATTAGCCACTTAGACCACCACCCTAAGACATCTTTGATGATATTTGGTGTATTTCCTTCGGGTATTTCAATACAACATTGGGTGTTGAGACAAACTTTTCTGTACTTTCTGTACAATTTTATATCCTGTTCATTTCGTGTTGCAACATTAGCGTTTCCTGGAGGAGGTGATTTTTTTCAGAGAACCAGTAAGGCATTCTTTTAGAAAGTGGATGTGATTTTTTTTTTTCTTTTTTTTACTTAAATGGAAAATTCGTGTGTGTGTGTGTGTGTGTGTGTGTGTGTGTATTTAAAAGAACAGAAAGTGGTGTCACTAAATGGCAATGTAGACTAAAAAGGGGTAAATCTTTACCATGTTGCTACCTGCTTGAGCAGTGTTATATATCATATTAAGAGCTAGCCCTGCTCTGTAACATTAAACTTCTTCCTTACTTTTGAAATTTGTATTTCATTTTTAAGGGGAGATTTCTTTTTAAATGCTGGCCTCAACTCTGGAATCTATATTATTTTAAAGAAGGGACTGTAATTTCTTTTTTTTTTTTTTTTTTTTGAGAGAGAGCGACAGAGACTAGAAGGGAGAGAGATAAGAAGCATCCACTCATACTTGCGTCACTTTTAGTTGTTTATTGATTGCTTCTCATGGGGGAGGAGGGCTCAAACTGAGCCAGTGACCCCTTGCTTAAGCCAGACTATGGCCTTAAGCCAGAGCAAGACCTTGGGCGCAAGCCAGAGACTATGGGGTCATGTCAATGAAGCCGCGCCAAAGCTGGCGATATTGGGGCTTTGAATCTGGGACCTCAGCGTCCCAGATTGATGTTTTATCCACTGTACCATCACGTGTCAGGCCGGGGCTGTAATTCTTATACAAACTTTTGAGAGTAATTGATACTTCTTAAGATTATAAAATTAAATAGTTTATAAGTATTAGATACACATGCATAAATAATAAGATACACATGGACCCTGGCCCAGTAGCTCAGTTGGTTGAAGTGTTGTCCCCGTACACAAAGGTTGCAGGTCCAGTCCCTGGTTAGGGTACATACAAGAATCAACAAAGGAATTCATAAATAAATGAAAGAACAAATTGATGTTTCTCTCTCTCTCTTCCTTCTGCTCTCTCTAAATAAATTTAGATTAAAAAGAGATGTACGTGTACTCAAAAATGCTTATTAGTGTATAGGTAAGTTATTCCCCACCTATTTCTAGGATAAAACATTTTAATAAAATAAGATTCTTTTTTATGACTTCTGTAATTGGAGAATTATTAAACCACATTGTACATTTTGTGTTAGGTATAAATTGGAATTTGATGGGACTACAGGAATACTCCTAGAAAACTTAAATCTATTTTTAAATTACTTTGGTGATAAGTCTAATTGGAAAACGATATAAAAAAGAAATGTATTCATTTGTGAGCAGTGGCAAAGAAAGGGCAGTTTATAAAAGAACTTAGTTTTTCCAAAAATCTCTTTCTACTTTTGTGCACTAGTTTATTTTTATAGCTATATGCAAGGAAGAATTAAAATTGTCTAAATTAGGTTTTTTATGGACATTTCAATTTAGGCTATTATAAACTATCTTAGATTAAACTAGATAGGTATTTAATTTGAAAAAATGTTCCCAGATATTGGGGTGGTTTAGTTGTAACTATTTTGAGCTCTTTTGGAAGTTTTAAGTGATGCACATAGAAAAGGCTGGTAAGACATTTGAAACTCCATTCACTTGGCGTCTACATGATTTTGACCTATCTACAGATCAAAGGAAAATAGCTTATGGTTTTTTGATTATAAGTAAATCCATCTTGCTCCTCATGAACCACACAAAAAGGCGTGAATGGTAATACTTTATGTGTTAATGATAAAGGTAGCAATGTCCCTCTTATTTAAAACGTACTACAAAAAATAAAATAAAAACATGTGCTGTGCATCACATCAGTACTTTACAATGGTTTTCCCAAACAGAAATGAATAGAGAACATCATTAAGCAAAAGTAGGTCATCTCAAAGATAAGGAACAGTAAAATAGGTTCTTTGTGAAGACCAGGCAAAATGAGAATGTTGGAAGGGCAGTGAGGAAAGCAGTGAGACTGCTCCGTGGCAGGCTCTGAGAACCTGGAGGATGCCTGTCCTTTGTGTAACGCTAGGCTGGCTCTTTATTAGATTTTATTTTGAAATTAAAATTAAAGGGAGAAAAAGAAATGGAATTCATTGTAGAGATGGCATATTTCAAATATTTGATTTCAAATGGGATGATTTCAAGATCTTTTCACTTTAGAACCATTTTCAAAGCTATGACCACATTCTTTAAATATAATTAGTCCTGGTTTTATGTTTACTGTCTTTAAGGAGTTAAGTATAATGTTATAATCTTAGATTTCAGATAGTGTCAGCAGAGCAATAACATGTTGTATTTCATATTTCCATGCGAGTATGCGAAGAGACAAAAAAAGAAAGGACAAATAGGACGGGAAGTGGAGTCTTGATCTTTGTACTAGCCACTTCCTTAGCATGAAATGAAGAGTCTTGATTCAAAAGCCATACTTTCTTCATTTTGTACCTTATTTCTATTTTGCATTTGATTCTTGCTTTAAAACGTATAAATAAATGCTAGATGAAAAAGCTTATATTACACAAAGTCTCTACATAGAATATTGTCCAAAAGATCCTTATTTAGATGTGGCTTCACAAAGATATTTATAGTGCTTAAGTTACTAGTGTGTACAAATGTGAATTATTGATTTTTTTTTTTAAACCTATAGGTCACTTTTATTCTTTTTTTTTTTTTTTTTTTGTATTTTTCTGAAGTTGGAAACGGGGAGGCAGTCAGACAGACTCCCACATGCACCCGACCTGGATCCACCCAGCATGCCCACCAGGGGACGATGCTCTGCCCATCTGGGGCATTGCTTTGTTGCAACCAGGGCCATTCTAGCGCCTGAGGCAGAGGCCACAGAGCCATCCTCAGCGCCCGAGCCAACTTTGCTCCAATGGAGCCTTGGCTGCGGGAGGGGAAGAGAGAGACAGAGAGGAAGGAGAGGGGGAGGGGTGGAGAAGCAGATGGGCGCTTCTCCTGTATGCCCTGGCCGGAAATCGAACCCGGGACTCCTGCACTCCAGGCCGACACTCTACCACTGAGCCAACTGGCCAGGGCTATAGGTCACTTTTAAAGGCAAGTTAATATGTTTCCTATTGAATAGATTTCTCCAAACTTACACTTATTGAAACCTGCTTAATGAATATTCAGAAAACATTTTTATCTGGCTTAGTTTGGGGACTATAAAACTCATGAAAATTAAATGCATATTATAGGTAGATAAAAACCTTACTATGGCGATAGGTATAACACAATATTGCGGCCCTGGCCGGTTGGCTCAGCGGTAGAGCGTCGGCCTAGCGTGCGGAGGACCCGGGTTCGATTCCCGGCCAGGGCACACAGGAGAAGCGCCCATTTGCTTCTCCACCCCTCCGCCGCGCTTTCCTCTCTGTCTCTCTCTTCCCCTCCCGCAGCCAAGGCTCCATTGGAGCAAGGATGGCCCGGGCGCTGGGGATGGCTCCTTGGCCTCTGCCCCAGGCACTAGAGTGGCTCTGTTCGCAGCATGGCGACGCCCAGGATGGGCAGAGCATCGCCCCCTGGTGGGCAGAGCGTCGCCCCTGGTGGGCGTGCCGGGTGGATCCCGGTCGGGCGCATGCGGGAGTCTGTCTGACTGTCTCTCCCTGTTTCCAGCTTCAGAAAAATGAAAAGAAAAAAAAACAAAAAAAAAACAAAACACAATATTGCAATACAGTTCACAGTTGTAATTAATTTAAGGAGTAAACAGATTTCTTGTTTTCTCTCTTCTGATTATTTCTCTTTGAAATATTTCAAACTTGCAAATAGGACTTAATATACATGGCAAGTATATATATGGCCACTTTAAACCATTGGACTCAGCCATTTTAGAATATAAACATCTATTTAGTAGTTAATGAGTACTTCAAGAAATGGTTTGCTGTTAAATTATTAAAATACTTCTACTTTTCTAACTAGATTTCTGTCTTAAGGCCAGATTTTCATCATATACCTCAACCAAAACAACCTAAAGTAGCAGTTCAAATGCAAAAGCAGATAAATGTCTTACTGTCTCTTATTAAGATATACTAGAAATATGTTAACTGGTAATAGGTTTACTATCAATGTATTTTAATGAATTAATGAAACATTTGTTAAAATTTCTCAGTTTTACTTTCTAATACGGTAGATATCAGTAGGTATAACCCACATGAGCAGAAGTCTCTTTGGGATCCTCAAGAATCTCAATATGTGAAGAGGGATCCTGAGATAAAAAATTGTGAGAACTGCTACTTTCTGAGGCCTGTGACTGAAAGTATGGTCCTAGAAATCATCTGAACTGCAGAAAATTCCCCTTCCTCCATCAGAACCTACAGTAGAGCAAGATCTTCCAGTGGTTCCCCACGTGCAGAAAGGATCACTGCCTTCAGGAACGGGCAGAGCAGCCTGGGGCAGGAAAGTGCCCTGGTAGTGGACATCTAGCAGGAAAGGGAAAACCCAGGGAGAGAGCTCTAGGGACGCACAGACCCGAGCCTGCTTTCCCCACATGGTTTACTTCTCTGTCCTCTGTGCAAGCATTTCCTTCTAGGAATGTATTCTCATACAGTTTATTTAGATATCTGAAGTTGCCTGGAGGGCCAATTGAAATCTGGGCTCAGAGAGAGGAGGCTGGTCCCATAGGAAAACAGACCTATTGGAGCAGCATTACTCACAATCTTAGCAAGGGGTGTCTCCAGGCCGGGCCTGTTCTGGAAGACTTTTTTATATGGTGTTCTCGCCTCATCTCTGGTTTGCTCCTGTCTGAAGATAACCACCATTGGTATAACCCTAAGGTAGAAAGATGTAGACAAAAAGAATCCAACTTACATTTTAGTTGATATCAAAAGCATACATGTAATCCTATCCAAGTAGATGATCACTTGGGGTTATCACTTATGTAAAGCCTTTGTGAAATTAACCAGGCGCTGGCACTTTGTGGCAGAGGCAGACATTTTATATGTTTTTAGTGGGGTTAGCTGTTCAGTCTGAAGCAAACTATGTTTGGATTAAGTGTACGACCAGACAGTTTAATATAAACTGTTGTAACAAAATCTTCCATTTCTAAGTCCTAATAACTGTTTATTTTCTTCTTGCTTTTAGGGTGAATCTGTAAAATATTTCCTGGATAACTTGGATAAACTTGGAGAACCAGTAAGTTTTTAAACTGAGTGTTTAGTGCCATTTGAAAGCAGTAGTCAGGATATTGACGTTAGGACATTTAGGAAAATTATGGGTCAAGCTATTTGCTTCTTTCTGTTTCTTAGTGGCTGTATTCTGACTGATCCTGCTTCAGTTTTTCTCCCTTTACCACCCAGCTTTCTGCCATTTCCTTAAGGAACACCCTATCCACTGCTTCGTAAAAGTAAAACTGTTTAGAGAAAGAAGTGTATATTTGAAAATGAGATTGCACATTATATGTTCTACTTCACTGTCTTTTGTATTTTTTTGTAAGCAGAAACAGAAAGAACACCGTGGGTTAATTTAAAAACCTTTCAGAAAGTGGTATTTTCCAGTTGGGACCCCTTTGCATTGAGTTACAGTGTAGGAGGGCTAGATTCTGAAGGCCTGATGTAGGGACTCCTTGGTGCAGAAGAAGGGGTCGCCCTTGGAAAGAGAGTTGGTGCTTTTCCTGCTGCCCTGAGAGGCAGCAGCTCGCTACTGGAACTGGCCGCCCTGGCTCCCTGGGCTCACTGCGGGCAGAGCACTGCACTGTCTGTTCTCTGTATTGAACTCGTGCAGAATACGTCATTAGAAGAAAGGTTTCTGCTGCCTGGAAAATGTTTGGAAGCCATTGCCCTGGAGTTATTTGTTACTTGCTAAATTTAACATAGTTTTGTTTACTTCCTCTTAAAGCAAATTTCTGTTATCAATTTAATATAATGTCATGGGTTCTTTGAGATATGTAACTTTAAAAATAGTATAAATGAAGGAAAGTACAAATTGAAACCCATCACAAGTAGGAAAGTAGCATGCTAGTGGATCTAGGACATGTGAAAAATTACCCTCTCTTTTTTTTTTTTTTTTTGGCCTGATGAGGCTGTGGCGCAGTGGATAGAGCCTCGGACTAGAATGTGGAGGACCCAGGTTCAAAACCCCGAGGTCACCAGCTTGAGCACAGGCTCATAGACATAACCTCATGGTCGCTGGCTTAAGCCCAAAGGTCACTGGTTTGAGCAAGGGGTCACTCGCTCCGCTGTAGCCCCCTGGTCAAGGCACATATAAGAAAGCAGTTAGTGAACAACTAAGGTGTCGCAACGAAGAATTGATGCTTCTCATCTCTCTCCCTTCCTGTGTGTCTGTCTCTCTCTCTCTCTCTCTCTCTCACACACACACACACACACACACAGAAAATTATTCTTTTTGCTCTGGATAATTTTCTATTTTCCTTTATTTTGTATTTTGCTAAATTGTATTTACCCAACTAATTTTTAAGAGTTATTCCGTATTTTCCACTTTAGATACTGACCTGTTCTTCTTTCTTTTTTTCCCCTGACCTGCTGTCCATATAGGCCATACTGTGGCTTTTCATCTAGACCTCTTTTGAATGTACTGTTTAAAGTAGGACCCCTCCTCTTGTTTTCAGTATCAGCCTTTGCTTTTTTCAAACTTCATTGCCCTTATTACAGTTGGTTTATATATTTATATGTATATTGATCTTTTACCCACCTCTTTCTATAAGGGTGAGGATCTCATCTTTTGATTGTAAAGAGCTGAATTTTTAATGCCTACTGACAGTGCCTGACATGTACTAGGCACTCAACAAATGGCTTTTGAATGGATGACTATCAGCCAACTCCAGTGAGTTTTGTATTAGCTGCTTAATTCTCATGTTGAGGACAATTCTGCAGCCACATTCAGAATTTTAAAAAAAAAAGTTGTAATTGATAGGTAGTTGTAAAGGAGGAAAGAATAAACCTAAGTGTGCTACCATTTGGCCACACATTCTCTGCGTGTTAGGCAGTGCTGCATTTGCCTCTCCGTCTCTGCCTTAAATACCAGAGCCACTGAAGCCTCATAACTCTCTGGTGGGTGGAACAGCACACGGGTCAAGGACACGGCTAATGCAGCCAGAGTACCTCACTTTGTCCCCAGATACTATCACATTAGCAATTAGGGCTTCAACATAAGAATTAGGGGGAAACAGTGCAGTCTGTAGTACCCAGTAATGTGCTCAGAATAGTGTATGTAATAAATGCTCAATGTTAGCTTTTTTGTTCTTTGATCCATGTGTTTGAGGAACTCATTCTAGTCTGAGACAAAACTAATATACATAAAGCAAGCAGAGGACAGTTAAATGATACTGGTCACAAGATAGTATTAGTCACTAAATGGAGAGACATGTTTTTGGCTAGAGAAGCCAGAAAGAGTAAGTGAAAGATGGGTTGGCATTAGATATGGAAAGAGAAGATGTGGCTCACCGAGAAGGCAGGACACTTGGATGTGTTTAGTTCAGGGGCACATCTGTCTGACAAAGGGTATGTGAAGTTCTTGGTTCTAACTCATAAAAACAATGTCTGGAAGGCAGGAGCTCGGGTTGGCGTGTGTTGCTCACTGCAGTTGCACTGTAGTGCAGGTCAGTGAGCGGGTAATGGTATCGTCACATGAAGAATTGTACAGGTCTTGGTGTTAGGCCTGTGGTGAGCCTGCACAGGGTAGAACAGAGTCTGCCACTTCTAGAAAACGGAGTAAGGAGGGCCATGAAAGCCAGTCAGCAAAGTTAGGATCTGGTAGAGGAAGGAACCGCTCCATAAGTTCTGAAACCTTCATGAGAAGGCATCCGGTTTGGGAGTGGCTCAGAGAGGGGACCAAGAGGTGCGAGACATTCATGGCAGAGACACCAGTGAAGAGATGGTAATCCATGTCCGAGATGGAAAACATGGGGACAGTGGAAATAACGAGGAAAGGGAAAATGTAAGCAAGATTCAGGGAAGTATTAACAGGATTTAATGTAAGATAGGAGACGATGGAAAAGAGTCCAAGGTGCTAGAGAAGCTTTAAAGAAAGCCGACATTGTTGGTGGGGCTGGAAGTAAAAGGAAAGCGTACTGGTTGGATTTACAGGAGTCGGTAAGGAAGAAAATGAGTTTTCTTATTGAATACGTTGTGTTTGTAAGTGGTCAAGTGCAAGTGAATGGTGAGCATTTAAAAACGAGACCAGTGAGACTTGAGTGGAAGTTGACCTGCCCATCACTGCCTCCTTGATTTCCCCATCACTGCACCAAGTGGTGGCGGCGGTGGCAGACGCAGTAGTAATGGCTAGGCTGGTAGCACGCAACCTACACGCCAAACGTGGCTCTTAAACTCTTCACCCATGTAACTCATTTAGTGCTCACAGCACCCCTATGAATGTTAATTGTCTTTTACAAAAAGGCAGTTGAGACAGAAAGGTTAAGTGACTTGTCCAAGGTCATACATTTAGTATGTAGGCTCTAGAATGCACAGTCCTAATACCTTTTACCACCAGACCATTGAGCACCTGCTAGCATTGACCTGTGTGTTATGCTTTATATGAACTGAATTAGCCTTTAACTTCTAACTAGATTGTCACTGCCTAAGAAAGACAGTAATACAGAACTTCTTGTTTTTTTTGTTTTGTTTTTTTAGTTTATTATTTCATGCATTTAATACTTAAATAAGAACAATAAAAGAGGTATACAAAACTAGATTATGTTATAAAAAGTTTTAAAATATTAATGAAAAAATATTAAATTAAATAATACCTGACAAAAAGCAATAAAACTGTTTTTAAGATAATTCCAATAACAGCTTGTCACCCCCTGGTTGTTTGGCATCTTTTCTCTCTTTTTATTTATTTTTTTACATAAATAAATTTTTATTAATTTTAATGGGGTGACATCAATAAATCAGGGTACATATATTCAAAGAAAACATGTCCAGGTTATCTTGTCATTCAATTATGTTGCATACCCATCACCCAAAGTCAGATTGTCCTGTCACCTTCTATATAGTTTTCTTTGTGCCCCTCCCCCTCTCCTTCCTCCCCCTGCACCCCCCCCAACCACCACACTCTTGTCCATGTCTCTTAGTCTTGTTTTTATGTCCCACCAATGTATGGAATCATGCAGTTCTTGGTTTTTTCTGATTTACTTATTTCACTCCGTATAATGTTATCAAGATCCCACCATTTTGTTGTAAATGATCCGATGTCATCATTTCTTATGGCTGAGTAGTATACTGTAGTGTATATGTGCCACATCTTCTTTATCCAGTCTTCTATTTTATTTTTTTTTACAGTGATTAAAGCCTTTAAGCAAACTCTTGGCCAATACAGCAAGAATCCATAAAAGAGTAGTGTCCTTATCATGTTCACCAAGTCCAAGTTGGCACCAACACCATTCCAAATCCCTGCAAATGCAACCCAACCCCAGATCAGTCCATTAGG
This sequence comes from Saccopteryx leptura, assembly GCF_036850995.1. Lineage (NCBI taxonomy): Eukaryota > Metazoa > Chordata > Mammalia > Chiroptera > Emballonuridae > Saccopteryx > Saccopteryx leptura. The sequence goes on from NC_089507.1 coordinate 166,234,590, forward strand.
GGCTGTCACAAGGAGCAGGAGTCCAGGAAAAGTCCGCATGGCACTGGAATTGCTGTCACAATTCTATACTTTGCAGTTCACATCCAAGTTCCAGTGACCGCTGCTTCTAGCTGGTAATGATTCAGGTAGACTGGAAAAGCCATCTGCAGCATGTGTGGAGATGGAGCTTCTGTTCTCCTCTGCCTGGAGAGATGAGACCAGGATGCTTTTCCCTGGAGCTTTGTAACTGTGGCATGGTAAAGAGAACTTTGGGATATACTAAGCTGGGTGGCAAAGGTAAATTAATAATAGAAGTTAGCAAAAGGGGGAAAGAGAGCTCTAAATTTAGGAGTAGATCTCAGCCTGAAATATGAGTGGGGCATTGAGGTAGGAGGAATAAAGGAAACACTATATATATTAAAGCAGCAGCAAAAGGACTATCAACACCCACAACAGAGGTCTTCGAGGGAAGAATAAAAAACCTGACTATTCAGGCAAGACATAGTTAAGTGGCCCTTGTGCAAATAAGATCAGTTTACCTGCTTCTTGGAAAAAATACCCTAGGCTCTTCCACAGTGTCGTAGATGGGGCTGATGGCCCTGGGCACCTTCAGCCTTCAGTGGCAAACCCCAGCATTCTGGGCAAGGTTAGGTCATAGATGGCCGGAGCAGGGCTGAAAGAGACTGAACCCTCCCTTAGAGGAGCGAGGGGGAAGCCTACCTTCTAGTGTCCCTTTTTCCTCACAGCAAAGGCATGTAAGCCTGGCAGGCTTTAGCTCAATGACCTTCCTATTCACTATTGAAGCAGGACCCAGATGGCATCCTATGAGACCCCTTTGGGGTGTTGGAACCTTTAAGGGTGTATCCTAAAAGCTGGTAGTTCCCCTGATCTCTATTGGGCTTTTTCTGCCTCTTGGTACCTTAAAAGCCATGCTCAGAAGATCTCGCTGAGGGGTTTGAGGATCCCCATCCGCCTATATAAACCTTTTTCGTATATCTGGAGCTATTTGGAAAAAGACAAAACAGTGTTATTAGCTGGATCAAATAAAAGAAGGTATAAGTTTGCAGGAGAAAAAGATTTGACGTCTCCTGTTCATCAGCATTCAAAAGAAATTTAAAATTTTTTAAGTAACAAGCATGATATGGTAGACCCGTAAGAGTTCCAGGATATGACTGCCCCCTTTATAATTGACCTTAAAATATTTGCTGGTACACTTTAATAATACCTTGACTTTAAAGATTGTAAGAAATACCCATAATTCAAAAGTTTTGACAAAATACAGTAAATACTTTTGCTACATATGCAGGAGCATTGTCAGTTTAACTAGTTTAGGAAATCCAATAAGAAAAATGCGTACAGACAATGAGCTATAGCATGCTTTGCAGCCTCTCCTGTTCTGACAGAGGTTACTATAAATCTAGAATAGGTATCCACTATAAGGTGGACATAGGACTGTTTGCCAAATGAAGGTATATGAGTAACATCCATTTGCCAAAGTTGTCCTGGTAGGAGTCCTTGAGGTTTAACTCCAAATGAAGGGAGAGATTGTAGTATAGGACCCCTTGGACAGGATTTACCAATCTGCTGTGCTGCTTCCCAAGAAAGTTGAAACTGTTTACACAGGGCTGCAGCGTTCTGGTGATGAATAGTATGAGACTGAATTGCTCAATCTGTCATGGTTGCTCCAAATAATTTTCTTTTGGGTAGCTTGATCAACAAGGGCATTCCCTTGTGCTAAAGCTCCAGGGAGCAGGGAGTGAGCTCGAGCATGTCCTATAAAACATGGAGCTCTATGTTGACATACAAGTCTTTGAAGAAGGAGGAACTGCTAAAATAGTTCAGCAGTTGTCCCTAAGACAGCAGTCTTTATAGTAGAAACAAACATAAGTAAATATTTGCTGTCTGTATATAGATTAAAGGGGGAATATGGCAAATGCTGAAAAGCCATGATAATGGCATATAATTCTAGTCTTTGAGCTGATTTTAAGTTGACTGTTTCGGTATAAAGTCCATTGATTTGCAAAAGCGATTTGCCATTTAGTGGAAGTTTCCCAGAGCCATTGTTGTTGATCCTTTGAAAAAAGGAACAACAATAATTTTGAGGCTCAAAACCTATAAGCTGTAAAGGTCGCCTATGCCCCTTGATAATCCAGGAGGCGACAAGATCAAAATATGGAAGTGGCCACGACAATCAAAACAGCATGGTATTGGCAGAAAAATAGACACTCAGACCAATGGAACAGAATAGAAAGCCCAGAAATAAAACCACATATATATAGTTAAGTAATTTTTGATAAAGGGGCCAAAACATACAATGGAGAAAAGAAAGCCTCTTCAATAAATGGTGCTGGGAAAACTGGAAAGCCACATGCAAAAGAATGAAACTGGACTACAGTTTGTCCCCCTGTACTAAAATAGACTCAAAATGAATCAAAGATCTAAACATAAGACCTGAAACAATAAAGTACAAAGAAGAAGACATAGGTACTAAACTCATGGACCTGGGTTTTAAAGAGCATTTTATGAGTTTGACTCCAAAGGCAAAAGAAGTGAAGGCAAAAATTAATGAATGGGACTACATCAGACTAAGAAGTTTTTGCTCAGCAAGAGAAACTGATAACAAAATAAACAGAAAGCCAACTAAATGGGAAATGATATTTTTAAACAACAGCTCAGATAAGGGCCTAATATCCAAAATATACAAAGAACTCATAAAACTCAACAACAAACAAACAATCCAATAAAAAAATGGGAAGAGGACATGAACAGACACTTCTCCCAGGAAGAAATACAAATGGCCAACAGATATATGAAAAGATGCTCATCTTCTTTAGCTATCAGAGAAATGCAAATCAAAACGGCAATAAGATACCACCTCACACCTGTTAGATTAGCTATTATTAACAAGACAGGTAATAGCAAATGTTGGAGAGGCTGTGGAGAAAAAGGAACCCTCATACACTGTTGGTGGGAATGTAAAGTAGTACAACCATTATGGAAGAAAGTATGGTGGTTCCTCAAAAAACTGAAAATAGAACTACCTTATGACCCAGCAATCCCTCTACTGGGTATATACCCCCAAAACTCAGAAACATTGATACGTAAAGACACATGCAGCCCCATGTTTATTGCAGCATTGTTCACAGTGGCCAGGACATGGAAACAACCAAAAAGCCCGTCAATAGATGACTGGATAAAGAAGATGTGGCACATATACACTGTGGAATACTACTCAGCCATAAGAAATGATGACATCGGATCATTTACAGCAAAATGGTGGGATCTTGATAACATGATACGAAGTGAAATAAGTAAATCAGAAAAAACCAGGAACTGCATTATTCCATACGTAGATGGGACATAAAAGTGAGACTAAGAGACATTGATAAGAGTGTGGTGGTTACGGGGGGGAAGCGGGGAGAGGGAGAGGGAAAGGGGGAGGGGGAGGGGCACAAAGAAAACTAGATAGAAGGTGACAGAGGACAATCTGACTTTGGGTGATGGGTATGCAACATAATTGAATGACAATATAGCCTAGACATATTATCTTTGAATATATGTATCCTGATTTATTGATGTCGCCCCATTAAAAAAATAAAATTATTAAAAAATAAAAAATAAAACAAATATGGAAGTGTATTCCATGGGCTATTAAATGGTTCAGTGTGCCCAAGCTGTAGCTGCTCTTGTACCAATTGAGCAGCTGCCCTAAGTTTCTCCTGAGAAAGGGGCCATTGGTCTACCCATACAGGATTATCTGATTTCCAAGTAATTGGGTCTGCACAATGCATTATTGGGGTAGCAGGAGCTACCAAGGCCCCTATGCTAAATTTTGATATCCTAATCCACACCTTCTGGTATCGGTGCCACTTCTATGGGGATGAGAATTCCTTGCTGTTCTTTCCCTAGTCCCTTATTGGGCAAAAATCCCTGATCAAGCATCTGAATACTAACTATACCGTTAGGGCTGACAAGCAACGCTCCCGTATTTTTCAAAACATCTCTACCCCACAAATTAACTGGCCATCCAGGGAGCACATAAGGCTTTAAAAAATCCAGAATGACCTTTTTAATTTTCCCAATGTAAAAAACTAGAACTTTGTTGCGGGGATTTACTCTGCCGTATACCTTGTAATTCTGTGGCTGCTGCCCATGAGTGGGCCAGGAAGGAGGCCACTGTAGCTTAGCAATAACAGATATATCAGCTCCAGTATCTAAAAGTCCTTTAAATTTATGCCCATGTATTGTTAGTTCCATTTCAGGGTGTTCCTGACCTATTTTATTTAATCCAGTTGGCAAAATCAGGAGCCAAATCACCAATTTTCTTGGGGCCCCTTCTGCAGGATGTGGCCTGAGAAGCAGAATTAGCATCCTTATACTATTCTTCTAACTGCCTGAATTAGCTGTGAGATAAATTTTTTTTTTCTTGATTAATTTTAATGGGGTGACATTGATAAATCAGGGTACATATGTTCAGAGAAAACATTTCTAGGTTATTTTGACATTTGGTTATGCTGCATTCCCATCACCCAAAGTCCAATTGTCTTCCATCACCTTCTAACTGGTTTTCTTTGTGCCCCTCCCCTCCCCCAGCCCCCTCCCTCTCCTCCTCCCTACCCTGTAACCCCCAGACTCTTGTCCATGTCCCTGAGTCTCATTTTTATGTACCACCTATGTATGGAATCATATAGTTCTTGGTTTTTCTGATTTACTTATTTCGCTCAGTATAATGTTATCAAGGTCCGTCCATGTTGTTGTAAATGATCCAATGTCATCATTTCTTATGGCTGAGTAGTATTCCATAGTATATATGTACCAAAGCTTTTTAATCCACTTGTCCACTGAGGGACACTTGAGCTGTTTCCAGATCTTCGCTATTGTGAACAATGCTGCCGTAAACATGGGGGTGCATTTCTTCTTTTCAAACAGTGCTATGGTGTTCTTGGGATATATTCCTAACAGTGGTATAGCTGGGTCAAAAGGCAGTTCCATTTTTAATTTTTAAAGGAATCTCCATACTGTTTTCCACAGTGGCTGCACCAATCTGCATTCCCACCAGCAGTGCAGGAGGGTTCCCTTTTCTCCACATCCTCGCCAGCACTTATTCTGTGTTGTTTTGTTGATGAACGCCATTCTGACTGGTGTGAGGTGATATCTCATTGTGGTTTTAATTTGCATTTCTCTAATGATTAGTGATGTTGAGCATTTTTTCATATACCTATTGGCCATCTGTCCTCTTTGGAGAAGTGTCTATTCATTTCTGTTGCCCATTTTTGGATTGGATTGGTTTGTCTTCCTGGTATTAAGTTTTACAAGTTCTTTATAAATTTTGGTTATTAACCCCTTATCAGATGCACTGTCAGATATATTCTCCGATTGTGTAGTTTGTCTTTTTATTCTGTTCTTATTGTCTTTAGCTGTGCAGAAGCTTTTTAGTTTGATAAAGTCCCATTTGTTTATGCTGTCTTTTATTTCACTTGCCTGTGGAGACAAATCGGCAAATATATTGCTGCGAGAGATGTCAGAGAGCTTATTGCCTATGTTTTCTTCTAGGATGCTTATGGTTTTACGGCTTACATTTAAGTCCTTTATCCATTTTGAGTTTATTTTTGTGAATGGTGTAAGTTGGTGGTCTAGTTTCATTTTTTTGCAGGTAGCTGTCCAATTTTCCCAACACCATTTGTTGAAGAGGCTGTCTTTACTCCATTGTATGCTCTTACCTCCTTTGTTAAATATCAGTTGTCCATAAAAGTGTGAGTTTATTTCTAGGTTCTCAGTTCTGTTCCATTGATCTATATGCCTGTTCTTATGCCAGTACCCGTCTGTTTTGAGTACAATGGCCTTATAATATAACTTGAAATCCGGAAGTGTGATACCTCCCACTTTATTCTTCCTTTTCAAGATTGCTGAGGCTATTCTTGTTCTCTTTTGGTTCCATATAAATTTTTGGAATATGTGTTCTATATCTTTGAAGTAAGTCATTGGTATTTTAATTGATATTGCATTGAATTTATAAATTACTTTGAGTAATATAGACATTTTAATGATGTTTATTCTTCCTAACCATGAGCACGGTATATGCTTCCACTTGTTTGTATCTTCCCTGATTTCTTTTATCAATGTTTTATAATTTTCTGAGTACAAGTCTTTAATCTCCCTGTTTAAATTTATTCCTAGGTACTTTATTTTTTTTTTATTGCAATGGTAAAGGGGATTGATTCTTTAATTTCTCTTTCTGACAGTTCATTGTTAGTGTATAAAAATGCGTCTGATTTCTGAGTATTAATTTTATATCCTGCCACCTTGCTGACTTCATTTATCAAGTCTAGTAGTTTTTTGACTGCGACTTTAGGGTTTTCTATATACAATATCATATCATCTGCAAATAATGATAGTTTTACTTCTTCTTTTCCAATTTGGATGCCTTTTATTTCTTTTTCTTGTCTGATTGCTGTGGGTAGGACTTCCAGAACTATGTTGAATAAGAGTGGTGAAAGGCCCCCTTGTTCCTGATCTTAAGGGGATTGCTTTTAACTTTTCCCATTGAGTATGATGTTGGCTGTGGGTTTGTCATAGATGGCCTTTATCATGTTGAGGTATGTTCCCCGTATTCCCACTTTGCTGGGAGTTTTGATCATGAATGGGTGCTGGATTTTATCAAATGCTTTTCTGCATCTATTGAAATTATCATGTGGTTTTTGTCCTTCCTTTTGTTTATGTGATGAATCACATTGATTGATTTGCAAATATTGTACCAGCCTTGCCTCCCAAGAATAAATCCCACTTGATCCTGGTGTATGACTTTTTTCATATATTGCTGGATCTGGTTTGCTAATTTTTTGTTGAGGATTTTAGCATCTAAATTCATCAGGGATATTGGCCTATAATTTTCTTTCTTTGTGTTGTCTTTGCCTGGTTTTGGAATCAGAATTATGCTCGCCTCATAAAAGGAGCTTGGAAGTCTTCCTTCCTCTTGAATTTTTTGAAATAGCTTGAGAAGGGTAGGAGTTAGTTCTTCTTTGAATATTTGGTAGAATTCACTTGTGAAGCCATCAGGCCCAGGACTTTTCTTTTTTGGGAGTTTTTTGATAACTGTTTCTATCTCATTTGTTGTAATTGGTCTGTTTAGGTTTTCTGATTCTTCCAGATTAATTTTTGGAAGATTATATGTTTCAAGGAATTTGTCCATTTCATCTAGGTTTTCTAGTTTTTTGGCGTACAGTTCTTCATAGTATTTTCTTACAATATTTTGTATTTCTGTTGTGTCAGTTGTTATTTCTCCACTCTCATTTCTAATTTTATTTATTTGAGTCCTCTTTCTTTTTTTCTTGATGAGTCTGGTTAAAGGTTCATCGATCTTGTTTACCTTTTCAAAGAACCAGCTCCTGGTTTCATTGATCCTCTGTATTGTTTCTTTAGCCTCTATGTCATTTATTTCTGCTCTGATCTTTATTATTTCCTTCCTTCTACTAGCTCTGCACTTTACTTGCTGTTCTTTTTCTAGTTCTTTTAGATGTGGGGTCAAGTTGTTTATTTGAGCTTTTCCTAGCTTCTTGAGGTAGGCCTGTAATGCTATGAACTTCACTCTCAGGACTGCTTTTGCTGTATCCCATAAATTTTGAGTTGATGTATGCTCGTTATCATTTATTTCTAGGAATTTTAAAATTTCTTCTTTGATCTCATTGTTTACCCATTCGTTATTTAATAACAAGCTATTTAGTTTCCAAGTGTTTGAGTATTTTTCAGTTTTTATGTTGTGGTTGATTTCTAGTCATGTCATTGTGATCAGAGAAAGTGCTTGATATGATTTCAGTCTTCTTAAATTTGTTGAGAACACTTTTGTGCCCTAACATGTGGTCTATTCTAGAGAATGTACCATGAACACTTGAAAAGAATGTATAGTCTGCTGTTTTAGGGTGAAAGGTTCTGAAGATATCTATTAAATCGAGTTGATCTAGTATGTCCTTTAAGTCTGCTGTTTCTTTGTTAATTTTTTTTCTTGAGGATCTATCTAGTGATGTTAGTGGGGTATTGAAATCCCCTACTATTATAGTATTGCTGTTGATCTCACCCTTTAAATCCATCAAAGTTTGCTTTATATATTTAGGTGCTCCTATATTAGGTGCATAGATATTTATAAGGGTTATATCTTCCTGTTGGATTGCTCCCTTTATCATTATGTAGTGACCTTCTTTATCTCTAACTATAGTCTTTGTTTTAAAGTCCATTTTTTCTGATAAAAGTATTGTTACCCCAGCTTTTTTTTCATTTCCATTTATGTAAAATATTTTTTTTTCCATCCTTTTATCTTCATCTATGTGCATCTTTTGTTTTAAGGTGTGTCTCTTGTAGACAGCATATGTGTGGGTCTTGTTTTCTTATCCACGCAGCTACCCTATGTCTTTTGATTGGATCATTTAATCCATTTACATTTAAGGTTATTATTGATATGTAATTGTTTAGTGCCATTTTATTCTTTAAAACTGTATTCCTCTTTTGCTATATTCTTTTTCTCCTTTGATCTGTTTACAACAGGCCCCTTAGCATTTCTTGCAGCCTTGGTTTGGTTGTAGTGAATTGGTTGAGGTTTTTTTTTTGTCTGGAAAGCTTTTTATTTCTCCTTCAATTTTAAATGATAGCCTTGCTGGATAAAGTAGTCTTGGTTGTAGGCTCTTGTTCTGCATTACTTTGAATATTTCTTGCCATTCCCTTCTGGCCTCAAGTGTTTCTGTTGAGAATTTGGAAGTCATCCTTGGGGGCTCCTTTGTAGGTGATAGTCTTTTTTTCTCTAGCAGCTTTTAATATTTTCTCTTTATCACTTAGCTTTGGTATTTTAATTATGATGTATCTTGGTGTTGATTTCTTTGGGTTTCTCTTTAATGGAGTTCTCTGTGGTTCTTGAACATGTGAGATATTTTCCTGCCTTAATTGAGGGAAGTTTTCAGCTATGATATGCTTGAACACAGTCTCTATCCCTTGTTCTTTCTCTTCTTCTTCAGGAACCCCTATGATGTGAATGTTATTTTTCTTCATGTCACAGAGCTCTCTTAGAGTTTCCTCAGACTTTTTGAGTCTCTTTTCTTTTTTCTGCTCTGCTTCTGTGCTTTTATTTATCTTGTCCTCTAACTCGCTGATTCGATTCTCAGCTTCATCCATCCTCCTTTCAATTCCTTCCATTGTGTTCTTCATTTCTGATATTGTATTTGTCATTTCTGACTGATTCTTTTTTATTATTTCAATGTCCTTTAAACTCTGCATCTGGTAATTTGGTTATATCTGATTGATTCAGGTCCTTTTCTGGGGATTTCTCTTGATTCATTTATGTTGCATTTCTCTGCCTTCTCATTTTCTCTGTGTAATGGAAGGTTTTGGCCACTGGAGTCCACTGGGTGTGGCCTCTGTTCCCTAGGTATGGTCTGTCTGCAGGCCTGCCACCCCCTCTGCTGTTCCTGCCTAGGGTGTTTGGGTATGGGTGTTGCCAGTGCCTACCCACTGGGGCTGTTGCTATGGTTTCTGCCTCTTCTTCACGGGAGTGGCTGTGATCATGAGCTCAGGTGTACAAACCTTGGTGGCCTTGGCCTTTGCCCTGTCCCCATGGGTGGTGTTATGCTTGGCCCTGAGGTTAGTGGCGAGCACCTTTGCTCAGCTGCGGGTCTCTGCCTGTTTTCGGGCTTTCGCCCCACCCTTGCAGGAGGAGCCCGCTCATGGGACGGCTGCAAGCCTTGGCTCCACAGGCCAGGCGGGACTGCGTGCCCACACTCAGTAGCGGGACTCTGCCTGTTCTGGGCTTTCGTGTCCATCCCCGCGGGAGGAACCGGCTCCCAAGTCAGGCCACATGCCTCGGTTACATGGGCAGGGCAGGGCTGTGCTCCTGCACCCTTGCTCAAGGACTGGTCTCCACCCCTTCCAGGTTTCTGCCCTTCTCCCGCAGGCTGGATTACAGGCTGCCCACAGCTGGGCTTGACCATTTTTGCATGCCCCCTCCTCTCCAGCCAGGCAAGACTGAGCTCACACCTGGGCCCAGTGGTGGCCAGCCGGCTTCCGCCCTTGCCGACAGAACCACGCTTCCGCATCCCATTGCCGCCCGCCCTCCGGCGAACCCTCAGCCGTGTGGGGTGCGGGTGCTGCAGCTCAGACCCTAACACTCACTACTGTTGCCCTGAAAACTCCCTCCTTCTAAGAGACTCTGCTCTGAGTTCCACGGGAGAGCTTGTTTGGCTCCTCTCCTGCTTCCCTTTGCTGGTATTGCTGTTTCCAGGGGAAATATTCACTTCAGATTTGGGGAGTGACTCGTCCCAGGGGTTAGGGTGGCTGTCTCCCAAAATGTTTCTCCCTGTGCCTCCTAGATTACACCCTCTTCCTGTTACTCCAGTCCTCTCCTCTCTTCCCATCCCCCGGAGCCCCAGGTGAGTGGTTGTGAGAGAGGTGTTCTGCGTGGTCCCTTGAAGAAGAATCCTGGGTCTGAGAAATCAGTCTCTTTCTCACAAAAAAGTATCCTGGCTTGTTTCCAGCTAAATACTGTCCATACTCCTCTTCTAGGCTCTGGGGCTGCAGGCTTGGGCTTTGTTCCTGGGGCTCAGGACCCTCCCCTCTCTGCTAAACTCACTTCCCACCACGCGAGTCTCTCCCGGCTGCCGTTTGATCCAGGGAGCTGGGCAGCCCTCTCCGCATTTCCGCTTTTCCTACCAGTCTCGGTGTGGCTTCTTCAGTGTTCTTTGGTTGAAGAGTCCTGTTAGTTTAGTCCAAAGTTAGTTTTTCCAGATGATAGTTCTTAAAATTATTTTGTAATCCACTTTGGTTCTGGGAGGTGGATGTTGGAACGTCCGCCTACTCCAGTGCCATCTTGTCTTCCCAGAACTTCTTGTTTCTATGGAACTAGAGCATTTTTTAAAAAAGAACAGCTCAAGGTATTGTTACACATAATGCCCTGGAAACTGGTGCCTCTTTCTAGAAAGCAATTGGGCACTAAGTGTCCGGGGCTATCAAAATGTTTTCTAACGATTCACCTCAGAATCTTTTACCTGGTTATTTAGTCTCAGAAAATAGTCTGGAAGGGAGAAAAAGTGTTTGCATGAGAATTTTAATTGCTGCACTTCTATTAATTAAACCAAAAAATTAGAAACCTAAATGACCACTGGTAGGGGGGAGTGTTGATGTAAATTATATCACATTAATGCATTCAATATAAAATAGGTAGGTATGAGAACAAAAGCTAGAAGGAAACATGGGAATGCCAACACATTGATTAGAGCCCCAGGGTTATTTAATAAAGGACTTAGGGTTACAGGTAACTAAGAGCTACCTACTCTTTTTCTTAACTCTAACACACCATTTTCAGGAGATAAGTATTCTCATCGTAATGACACTTCAAACTCATATTACACTATTTGAAAAGGCATTAAATTAAATGCAGCATGCAAATAACAACCAGCATTGTTTTAAAGTCTTGCCTTGATTTTAAAAAATACTTTGACCTTGATGATGAACATTAAAAACACTTCTGTTCAGTATTGCCAAAAAGCTGTGTCAAAGTCCTGGAAAAATACTAGCCTGAGAGGAGAAAGGACCAGTTACACTGCTTAACGAAGTGCCCTGGCGGGCAGCCAGAGCCACGTGAGACAAGCAGCCTCATCTAGTAGCTGACGAGTTGGTCCTGGTCACAGGAGGGCTCATCTGATCTTGGCACACACTGTCCCTCAGAGGCAGGTAGGCCAGCCACGGTCACCTTCATTGCATAGGCAGAAGTGCTGACAGTAAATGACTACTTGTGTCAGTAGATGAGATAGATAGCTGGGACACAGTGACACCATCCCCTGGAAGTAAACCGAGGGGGTGGCCCAAAGTAGTTGAGTTCATAAATTCTAGTAAAGGGACTGTTTTCCACACGTGTAATGTAGCAGTGATGATAACACGGAGTGACCAGTGTAGAATTTCTCAGTCATAAAGGTGGTAAATGAATGTTTAGAATGGGCTGGAGAGAGAGGCAGACCTTGAACTGGGAAGTGGTTCGCACAAATGGACATTTCAGACCTCAGGAGCATGGGGGTGCGTGCGCAGCGAGTCACTCTGGCGGACACCGAGAGGGGGACACTGAAGGTGGATACACGGCAGCCGGCCAGGGTAAGGACAGGCAGCAATGAAGACCCAAGTCTGAGTAGTGTTGTGGGGGGAGAAGGTGGTGAATTTTGAACTCTTTGTACTCCAACATTTTAATATATTTTGGCTTTTTATGGAGATAATAATAGTATTAATACTTTCATGTTATCAGGACGTGTCATTAAAAAGAAAATTTTGTTTGTATATCCATTCACTAGACCACTTAGTGTATTAAAAATCCTAATTATTTCTGGATTACTGACTATAAAACCATTTTTTTTCCAGGATTACATTCCATCACAACAAGATATCCTGCTTGCTAGAAGACCCACCAAAGGCATTCATGAGTACGACTTTGAAATTAAAAATGTTCCTTTCAAAATGGTTGATGTAGGTGGTCAGAGATCAGAAAGAAAACGTTGGTTTGAATGCTTCGACAGTGTGACATCAATACTTTTCCTTGTTTCCTCAAGTGAATTTGATCAGGTGCTTATGGAAGACCGACTGACCAATCGCCTTACAGAATCTCTGAACATTTTTGAAACAATCGTTAACAACCGGGTTTTCAGCAATGTCTCCATAATTCTCTTCTTAAACAAGACAGATTTGCTTGAGGAGAAAGTGCAAATTGTAAGCATCAAAGACTATTTCTTAGAATTTGAAGGGGATCCCCACTGCTTAAGAGACGTCCAAAAATTCCTGGTGGAATGTTTCCGTAACAAACGCCGGGACCAGCAGCAGAAGCCCCTGTACCACCATTTCACCACCGCCATCAACACGGAGAACATCCGCCTGGTGTTCCGCGACGTGAAGGACACGATTCTTCATGACAACCTCAAGCAGCTTATGCTACAGTGATGTACAAAAGACTTGCTGTTTCAGTACCTTTTTGTCTTTTTGATTGTTTTGTTTTGTTTTTTAAAATAGTTTACAACAGAAATTAGAAAAATCTTGACTCTGTGTTTAAGTTCTTGGAAATATTAGTCCTGCGGACTTTGGTTTGTGGCTGAAAGCTGTAGCGTAACACCGCCAGCACCTGCTGACGTGCGGGCTTTGGTCTGTTTCACCACACCTTCCATTAGAGTTGTCACTTCCTGCCAGACCTCAGACGAGGTACAGTCCGGGCTTGACATTCTCCCACTGTTCAAACTGAACTCTCCTGTAGTGCCAAGTGTATAAGGTGACCTTAAGTATTTGTAGGTATGAGGTTAAGAATAATCCGTTCTAAAATAAGTAAGAGACCTTTTGTCTGACTGACCCATAGCAGTGACACTTGTGACTAGCTTTACAGTGACCTATTTTGAAATGGCCATTGGGAAAAATGTTGATCTTAGGAATGACATTTTATAGATTTACACAGATTTAGCCATCATGTATTTTTAATTACTTACATACACAACAGTTCTTTTGTTTTTCAGTTTCTGTGGTTTCTAAAGGTAATGTTTCTAGTGTTTTAAAGTTTACATAAGGATTTTTGGTTTGATGCTTATTAAAGTTCCCAAATGGTACAGGGGAGCAAAAGGCAGGCAAGTGCCACATATGGTGTTTTGATCAAAGTTATGAGTGAAATATAACTTACCCCTTTCATTTTTAATACCATGTAATAAAAGTGCCGGATGTGAAACATTTGGCTTTAGTAATATCTAAAAACTGCAAGCAACTTGATAACAGAACTTGCTAAATAAACATGCCCGTTTCAGAATGTTAGTGTGTTTTACTCGCAGACTTTTAAATCCTGTCTCAGTTGATGGGGCCTTACTATGGAAATCAGTTGTACCTTCACAGACATCTTTCCTCTCCTGTTTGTCCCCATCAGCTGAGGACGTGGCATTTATAGGATTTCTTTTGTTCAATTGGAACTCACCAACAGCAGTATTTTTGTGTCAAACTATTCAAGAAGGTATCGCAGATTCCTATTCATTCTTGATGTGTTGCTTAAAAAGCACTGTATGTGCATGCTTGTAGCATTATTGTTTATGGAACTCCAGCTTTATTGAGGTACATTTTGAATTTTTTAAGGATACTCACACCAAAATGTGATTGCATTTGATCTCCCTTCATCATTTACCAAATTAAAACATACAGATGAGGTAGCTTTGTGATTACACACGCATCCGCCGTGAGCTCTTTAGAATGACTGGTTTGCAGTACTGAAAATGCCTGCAGGTTGTGTGCTGTGGTAGAACTGGATTAGAGACGCAGACATACGAGGCTGGGGACAGTTTGGAAAGTCTGGCAACTTTTCTCCTTTTTCTAAAAATTGTGATTAAGACTGTGATATCTGTTACTTTACTGTATAGCTGACCAGGTTCTCAGGTATTTTCTTGTCTAGAAAGTTCTTGAAAGATGGGTCAACATTATGGATCACCCACCCGTTCCAAGACAACGGCTCTTCGTCTGTCTTGCTATCCTAGTGTGAGACTAGGGCTTTTCAGTGAGCTACCCAGGGACTGCCCTTCGTGGGCCTGACTTTCCTCGCATTTGAAGTTCCACCCACCATCATGAATGATATCTATAGTCACTTCCCATATTTTCATGCTTTGGGGGTACAGGACCTCCAGACTGCTGTCCACACAGTTCCCCATCCAGCTCTTGCCAAAAGAACATTTTAAGTTCACAGAGTTAGAATAATTTCAGTGCTAGTGAATATCTGAATACATGCACGGGACCATTTGGACTTTGTGGTGGAGAGTCTATGTGTAAATTTAGCAAATAGTTTTATGGAATGGCCAAACCATTAACTCTAGCAAACACTGAGATAAGTTCCCTGTGCAGAGAGGAAACTTAGTCTATTTATGTTATATTTAAGATTTGTGATGTGAACCATAAGTAAGTATTGCCTGACAAAGCAGAAATTACCACAGTTCCCTATGTTGACTACCACCAAGAAATGTTAAACATCAAATAGATATGGTATCATTTTGGGCATTTGTGATTTTCTTTCCTCATGTGTGATGTCTCAGACTCAATGTTCTTTTATAGTAAAATCTAGAATATAGTTTTAGGCAATAAATTACATTATTTGATGGCAGTCTTGTTTAGACATTCAGTAGAACTGTGAAGTTCAATCTGAATACTTAAGTCCAGTGTTTTGCAACTGCTGGCCAGTGGACCAGTCTACCAGAATTCCGTGCCAGTGTGCAAAAGGGTCAACCACCCTGATACTGTGTGAAGATCATAGACCCAATGACCTTAGTCAAATTCGCTTATGCTCAGGGTGATTTCTGCCTTAGCAGTCCCCCAAATAATTCTATTTTCACCGGTTCCCAAGTGTAAAAAGGTTGAAAACCACTGCAGTCCACACTTTTTTATATACTGTATTCTTAAACCATTTGAATGAGTGGTTATACCTATATCATGAAAACCAATCCTTTTGAAATACCACTATATGAAGAGGGAAGTGAAATTTAGTGAACAAAATTGAAAGGGTGCTTGTAGTTTTTGCTATGCCAATTTACTCCTATTCTCTAAAAAAAGGTAAATGGAAATTTCTTTGATGTGTTAGATTTTCTAATTCTTTATTATTTTCATTTGGAATAAGATGTGCCTAATTCTCTTAAATTCTATTCTTAAATCTGAATGTCTTCTTGTTTAATTCTTAAGAAATGCCACAATAGTGTCTTTGTTGACCTTGAAGAAATTTGTAGTATACAGAGTTGCCTTATAAATCAGCAAACACCACAAACTTGGGTCTTGATTTTTATATAGGAAAAAGATTTTATCAAAAGTTTCCAGAAGATCCAAATAATTCAAGGAGTGCCTCTGCCACTTAAATATTATTTTTAATAACTTGAATTGTTGCTTCCTGCCAAATACTGTATTAAGTTCCCATCTTCATTTCGGCCTCACTGTCCGGAAAGGGCACTTGATGGCTAGAGAGTAACCGCAACCCAAGAAGGCAACGTGAAGAAAGGCCATGCGTTTTGTTTTGTTTTCTTTGAAGTTTCACTGACGTGTGTTGTACAAAGTGGGGATCCTCTGCTGAATCAATTCAGGTTGTTTAGGGAAATCCTTGTTCAGTTGGTAGCAGTGATTGTTTTAAAGTAGAACAAAGTAAGATGACCTGAATACCAGAAATGATTAGAAGTATATAGATTTGACAGAAATCGTGTGCCCTTTAGTTTTCTGTAAGAAGGAATGAGTAAATTTTAACTGCCAATGTATACCCAAATACTTGTATTTATGCTTTTTATAAAATGTATTTTCAGCATTAGTACACATATCCAATTATGCCTTATTTATATGAAGAATTAAAGCTACAGAGTCATGTTCTAAAACTCAAATCACTGAGAAGTCCTCAAATTGGTACTTTCATTATATAATGATACATTTAGACAAAACCCCAAATCAAACCATTTGAAACACGAGTCTCCATTGCAATGTAGCAATGTTATTTCTATATATGTAATAGAAGGCCGATTATCAGTGTTAACTTGTTTGAATCCATGAAATCATGCCTGTAAAGCTCAAACATTTGTAACAAACTCCCTAATAAATCTAGAGAAAGTCACTCTGTCACCTTTTCATTTCTTTTAGTTTTATTTGAGGAATCAGGACAGAAATTTTGCATGTCTTTTTCAGTTGGAGATCTGACTTAGTGCTGGGTCACTTTCTCCCATTGTTATCAACAGGTTCAGTTCCATTAGTCACAGATGATCTGGTTATGTGTTGTGCTGCTTAACTAGCAGTATTGATTTATTATTTATGAGGAAGGGAGGGATTGAATGTGAGTGGGTGTGTATGTTTCCACGTTCCAAATAAAGTAGATGATATAGTACATATCCATTTTATGGTACGAGGCTAGGGCTTAAGAAATTCATACTAGAAATTGGAGTCTAAGTCTAAACCTGAACATTTTAAACAAGTTGGACTATGTGGCTTTTTTGAGTACCAACAAGTTGATATTAGCTCAGGCTTATAAGTGATTATTAACATCTAATGTACAGTGTTTGTACTGCTAACATTCTTAACATCTGTACTTGAATGTATAGTTAGCATTTAAATAAATATGCTCATTCTTGTGTCATCCAGGTTTAACCATCTGATTTCAAATGCCAAAGCTTATACAGGTCAAAAAGTGTTAATGATAGGGCAGTATTTTCTGAGTTGATAAAAGACGTTTTGCGACCTATTCGAAGTACTGATGCATAAATTTTTAGTTAGTGAATGTCATGACAAATGCCTGATACCTGATTTGGGTTATATTTCTTGCAACAGTAAGTGATGTATTTATCCTCAATCATTTTTTTTGATGGTACCGAGGGGGAAGAGGAGAGGGCCCAATAAGGGTTAATTCTTAGAAAGTATATGTAACAATGCAACAGACTATACTGTTCACTTTTCTTTACCTCTTATTTGAAAGCGAAAGTGGAAAATGTTGTCATTGGCTTTTCTATACTGGGGGGAGAGTTTATTTACCACAAGGAGCCTTATCAAAAACTATATTTTGTAACAACTTCATAGATACTGTACCTAGCAAAATATGCTTTGTATTAGCTCTGTATAAAAGTATTTGTGGTGTAGGATGATTTTTTTATACATGTATCTTTTTATAACTTTCCAGGAACTAAGCACATTATTTGATATTGTAAATTATTTTCTGTCAGTGCTTTAGTTCAGGATGGGCAATAAATTATTTCTAAAGGAGGTCTGAAAGTAGAAGGAACAGTTTGGTTTTATAAAATGAGTTTGCTAGTTCATTAAAGCTTTTTACTTTTGTACATATTTTGCAAAATTTTTGCCTCTTGCTATTAATATTTGCTTTGTAAAGATTACTGACATTTAATAAACATTTATAATCTATTTCATACTATGATGTTATTTAAACTGCTAAATGTAAAATGTGAAGCAGGCGCTTAGTTTAAAATTGTAAAGTGAAGATTTCATCTAGTGACTAAAGCCTAGAAATCTCTAGTTTAGCAGATCTCCCAACAATACTTTGCCTTACTATTATTACTCGATAAACTTGTTCTTACTAAGGATGGAGATGTGGACTCCATTCAAGGAAGTTCCCAGACAATACATTTTGACGTGGAAATGGGGAAAGAGGAAACCCTCATTTTCCTCTGCCCCTCTTAAAATTGCTTTAATTATACTAGAGCAGGGGTCCCCAAACTACGGCCCCCTGAGGCCATTTATCTGACCCACGCGCACTTCCAGAAGGGGCACCTCTTTCATTGGTGGTCAGTGAGAGGAGCATAGTTCCCATTGAAATACTGGTCAGTTTGTTGATTTAAATTTACTTGTTCTTTATTTTAAATATTGTATTCCTGTTTTGTTTTTTTACTTTAAAATAAGATATGTGCAGTGTGCATAGGGATTTGTTCATAGTTTTTTTTATAGTCTGGCCCTCCAATGGTCTGAGGGACAGTGAACTGGCCCCCTGTGTAGAAAGTTTGGGGACTCCTGCACTAGAGTATTTCTGAACTCCTCATTTGTCCACCTACAGGAATAATGCTGTTATGTCTATTGCACTTGAAATGGTGTTTGAAAACAACCATTCCCACTCATTTTGTTTCAATAAATTTTATTTTAGATGATTTACAGAAATTTTGCAAAGAGGCTAGAACTCCCCTTGCATTTGTGTGGTACAATGGTCGTAATTAATGAATCCACATCGATACCTTAATGTTAACTAAAGCCCGTACTTTATTCTGTCTTGCCCTAATGTCCCTTTCTGTTCCAGAATCCATCCATCCAGCAGAGCTTCATTTAGATATGTCTCCAAGCTCCTCCTGGCTAGTGCAGTTCTCAGAATTCCCTCGTTTGGATGACCTTGGCAATTTTAAGGAAGAGGAATACTGATCAGGTACAGGCGTATCTTTATTGCGCTCACAGATGTTGAATTTCTTTTTACAAATTAAAGGCAGGACCCTCCACCAGCAAGATTGCCACTGGCTTTCCTGTGGAGGTCCAGAGCTGCACCCACCAACTCCCTGAGGTACACCTTCTTTTCTAGAGGATCCTCGTGTCGGGGTCTGGCGAGGGTTTTCTCACCATTAGACTGAGTTGTGTGTTGGGGGACCACAGAGGTAAGGTACCATTGTCATCAGATCCTGTCGGGCACACAACTTCATCTTTCCCCTTTACAACTTAGCTAAATTAGAAGGTGTTGCATAAATGTTGGCATGTTTATAACTTTTTCTTAGGTGGCATTTGTTGAAAGCTGAACAGGTATGTACTTTTCTTCCCCAAAGCAGAACGAAGGATGTAAAGCCAGTATACAAGGCCACCATCACAGCTGCCAGGCCCATGCAGGTTCGCATTGGATTCGGACAATCGGTAAAGAAACAATGGAGCCAAAAACTGGTGGGCCATCATTTTTAATCCTAGCTTGCACCTGGCGGGCAAGTAAAACACACACTGGGCTCCAAAACCCACTCATTCAGTGCTCACAAAGCTACTGACTTACCCAAATTTCCTAGAATCAGGTTTCTAGCTCACCAGACTTATTCACCTATGTTCCCCATCTCCTTCCTTCTCCCTGCACAAACTGGCTTTTCCTTCAGCACTCTGCCATCTTGGCTGCTTCTCCAGGCCTCCACCACGTGGCCTTTCTCTGCTCTCTAATCCTAATCTCAGAAACCAAGAGTGCAAGCTCCAGGTCTGTCCCACTCTATAGTGTAGAAATCAAACCCTTTAATCCAATATACAAAATAGGGGAGACACTAATACAAAGTCACTTATCTGGGGCGTGATGGGATTGCACCACCCCACATTAAAAAGGCTAAGTCCTAAAACCAAGCCCCAGGCTACAAGGATCCTGCCTGTCCACAGCCCGCCCCCAACACACATTAATATCACCTGGGCGATGGGCTTCCATGTGGGCAATGCCATCTTTAACAAAGTGAGCATAATATATTTTATCTGCCCAACAAAGGGCCTCTCCCCCACAATGGGAACTACAAAGCAGGTGTGAATACATGTTGGGTGGCAATGGCTGTACTCCAGGCTGGTTGGCCCCAGGCCTTTATGGCAAATAAAAATTCTGTTCCAAGGTCTCACCACTTTTCTCAAACTTGTGGAGTATCTGAAACACAGTAGTGTAGTTGGAGTGAGAGCATCTGTGAAATCAGCAACTATTTCACAAGTGTCTCCTTTTCAAGTCCATCGAGACGAAAGGCTCAAACAAGTATTCCATACAAACTAACTATTCAAGGCATCTGTGCGCGGTGTCTTGGCTAGCCACAAGAGTACTGCGGGAAGTGTGTCCACAGTGAGTATTTGTACTGGGCGGGGGAGTGTGTTGGTTTTTCTTCTCCCCATGAAGGTGCATGGTGGAAAATCAGGAACAAAGTGTATTAAAAGTTGGTCATTCTTTTGTAATGAACTGTACTGCAGCTTTAGACTTAGGCTTGATGCCAAGTGTTGAGGAGAGGGAACAAGCTTATAAGATGAAGCTGAAGGCCAACGCTGCCGGCCTTGGGAGAGAAGTGTTATAGGGTGTATTCTGTGTTTCATTTTTATGCTACATGGAAGATCCCAGTTCTTGTCAACTTTGTGGGATTTAACTAATGTTTCATCGAAACTTGATCTTGGGGAAAAAAAGAACATCACAGCTCCCATGGCTCAGCAATATTGATGAAATTACATATAAATGCTAAATTTTGTACTGGTGTAGCAAGTTACAGGTTGGGGGAAATTACTAGAAATCCTAACCTGGAAATGCAGAGTAAGGACTGGACACCCGACCTTATGGCATTACAGAGCACCAGTGTAAGACAGGTGTGCTGCACAGGGGAGCCCTTGCTAAAGTGCAGACTGCACCACATGTAAGGCCCAGAGTATCAACTGCCTTTTCAACCAGCACTCCAACTAAACTGGACCGCTGTCTGCCCATGCCTCTCCTCTCTGGCTCTGCCTCAGGCCAGATCTTAGCCACCCGCACCCCCCAGGAAGATTTCCTGATCTCTCCCCACCCAGAGGCGAGGAGCAGTTTCCTTCCTGTGAGCAACCATCCCACTAACCCTTCCCTCAGGGCACTTAAAAGGTTCTATGTTATTCTGAGCCACCTAGGTTCAGGGTTTTGCTCCTTTACTTGATTGTGATGTGAACTTGACAAAGTTACACAGATGCTCTTCCTAAATTCAAGTGCCTGTCTGACCCACAGGACTGTCCCTGACACTAACCAACACAGCCTCTTCTTATGAGACTCACGACCTAGTTGTACTGGGAGCCAAATTGTGCTGGGAGCCGGAGTGTAGGCAGCCGGAGCAGGGGTGGCGAGAACTCCGTCCCACCGGTGTGAGCTGTGGCTCTCCAGGGAAGGTCAACTAGCTTGAAGGGAGGCCTGATTAGACCAGTCACCCGGAAGTGAGGTTGAGCTAGATGACTTCTACACTCAAACACATTCAGATTCTTGAAAGCCTAGAATGATCCAAGTTGTAACAAAAATGGTTTTGAGAATGATATAGAATTATAGTCGATAATATAAAGTTCCTATGATAAGATCTTCAATTATTCCTGAGGAAAAAAATAAAGGGAAGGATTTCATGGGGAAAATTGTAAGTATCTTTGAGGACATTAAGGGTAACTTAGTAGGTTTCTTTTTTTAAAAGATTCACCCCTGGCCCTGGCCGGTTGGCTCAGTGGTAGAGCGTCGGCCTGGCATGCAGGGGACCCGGGTTCAATTCCCGGCCAGGGCACATAGGAGAAGCGCCCATTTGCTTCTCCACCCCCCCCCCCCTTCCTCTCTGTCTCTTCCCCTCCCACAGCCGAGGCTCCATTGGAGCAAAGATGGCCCAGGCGCTGGGGATGGCTCCTTGGCCTCTGCCCCAGGTGCTAGAGTGGCTCTGGTCACGGTAGAGCGACACCCCGGAGGGGCAGAGCATCGCCCCTGGTGGGCGTGCTGGGTGGATCCCGGTCGGGCGCATGCGGGAGTCTGTCTGACTGTCTCTCCCTGTTTCCAGCTTAAGAAAAATACAAAAAAAAAAAAAAAGATTCACCCCTGTGGTTTATAATTTTATTTTTCTGCCCTCTTTTCCTCATGGGGAATTTCTTTGCATCAAGCCATAGATTTTCAAGATCACGTTCATCTTTCTGAGATTTAAAAGTTAGGATCTGATAGCTTCAAAAGCTCAATGGAGGCCTGACCTGTGGTGGCGCAGTGGATAAGGTGTCAACCTGGAACGCTGAGGTTGCCGGTTCAAAACCCTGGGCTTGCCTGGTCAAGGCACATATGGGAGTTGATGCTTCCTGCTCCTCCCCCCTTCTTTCTCCCTCTCTCTCTGTCTCCTCTCTCTAAAATGAATAAACTAAAAAAAAAAAAATTAAAAATTAAAAAAAATCTCAATGGAGTTTTCAGATTTTTTTTTTTTAATAACCACTGTCTGAGTTGAACCTGCTATAAAAAGTACCACAGACTAGCTGGCTTACAAACAGAAACTTCTTTCTCGCTATTACGGAGACCAAATGTCCAAAATTAAGGGTGTGAGGGTGACAGGGTCCTGGAAAGCGACCTCTTTGATTTGGGGGTTTGTTTTAAAAAAGGGACCCCTTGGGTTTGCAGGCTGCCCACTTTGCATTGTATCTTCCCTCGGCAGAAGGGAGCTAGCTGGCCTCTTCTAAGGGCACTAATCCATTCATCAGGGCTCCACTCTCATGACCTCATTACCTCCCAAAGGCCTCACCTCCAAAAATCACTACATTGGGATTAAGGCTTCAACAAATGGATGGTGGTGGGGGGGCACAAACTTCCACTCCATTATAGCACCAAAACTTCCTCAGGATTGACTTGAATCCTGCTTGGTTTTCTCTTTTTTTTCTCTAAGAAACTCCCCCCCCCCCCCCCCCCCCCCAGTGATCACTGAAGGGCCTTATAAGAATTCGGAGTATCTTACTACTCTGCCACAACCACCGTAAATAATTTTGATGTTCTGTCTAGTTAGTTTTACCTGTATATATTCATTAACATGTCATTAGCATAAAGCCCCAATGACAGTTGTTTTCAATAGTTGCATATTTTATTTGGTGTGTACCTGACTTTCTCCCAGACACCAGTGAGTTTGGTTCTGAAATTCTCGTCTTCTCATAAATCCAGCATCTCCAAGGCCTTCCATATTTTCATGGGAGTTGAACCACACCACCCTTGTGGCACAACAGAACAGAATAGAAAAAATTTAAAGCTGATCTGTTTTGTGGGTTGCTGGTATTGCGTGAATAATTCTCAGTTTGGGGAAGATATCTCAAAATGGGGTAGTAAACCATTTTACTCATTTAGTAATAAAAATAAGAAAATGATTTTTTTTATCTACATTGTGAGGTTAAGCTTTATTTTAGTTTTACTCCTATATACCGAGATTTTGAGGGCTCTTTTGTTGGGTCAGTTTTGTGTGCCCAGGGGAATTCTCTAGAAATATAGGGCTTATGTCCAAGGATGTCCTCATAGTTGTTCATAAAAGGCAGCTCAGACTCTGAGCAGTGCCCGGAAGGGGCACTTGGCTAACAGACCTCAGGCCTTGTTATTCCCTGCTGACTTAATACTTGTCTTTAGCATAGTCTTCTTCACCAAGACTTTTGCACCTATGTGCAAATAAGAATTTTAGCTTTTGATAGCACATAGCACATGAAAAAGAGCTCAACATGATTTGCCATTAGGGAAATGCAAATCAAAACCACAATAGGATACCACTTCACACCTAACAGGATGTCTGTAACCAAAAAAAAAAAAAAAAAAAAAAAAGGCACAATCGTATTGGTGATGATGTGGAGAAATTAGAAACATCATCCATTGCTAGTGTTATTGTAATGTGAGTGGTACAGCCCCTTTGGAAAAGTTTGGCAGTTCCTCAAAATGTTAAACAGAGTTATTATGTGATCAGCAATTTCAGCCTTAGGTATAAGCCAAAGAGAACTGAAAGCATCCATACAAAAATTTGTATATGAGTGTCCATAGCACCATTTTTTATAATAGCCAAAAAGTGGAAATAACTCATGTCATTGACTGTGAATGGGTAAACAAAATGTAGTAGATTTATACAATCAACTATTATTTAGCAATTAAAAGAATGAAGGCCTGATTCATGCTACAATTTTTTTTTTTATTCAGTGAGAGAGGAGGAGGCTGAGACAGACTGTGTCCCAACCGGGATCCATCTGGCAAGTCCACTAGGGGATGATGCTCTGACCGTCTGGGGCCCTCGCTCCATTGCTTTGCAGCTGAGTTCTTCTTAGCATCTGAGGTGGAGGCCGTGGAGCCATCCTCAGCACCGGAGGCCAACTCACTCCAATTGGGCCATGGCTGCGGAAGGGAAAGAAAGAGAGAGAAGCGAGAGAGGGAGGGGTGGAGAAGCAGATGGGAACGTCTCCTGTGTGCCCTGACTGGGAATCAAACCTGGGACATCCACACACTGGGCTGACACTTTACTACTGAGCCAACCGGCCAGGGCCTCATGCTACAATATTGATAAACCCTCAAAACAAGCTAAGTAAAAGAAGCCAAACATAAGAGGCTTCATCTTTACAGTTACGGTATATGATTTCATTTATGTGGAATGTTCAGGGCAGGCGAATCTATAGTCATGGAACGTTCTGCAGATTTGTGGTTGCCTGAGGCTGGTGGTAGGGGCAACGGGGTGCTTGCCAAGGGGGATGGGCATTTGAGAGAATGATGATACTGTTTTCAAATTAGGTTGCAGGGCTGTTTGTATAAGTCTGTGACGACACTAAAAGCCATTGAATCGCACCCTTTAAAGTGGTTAATTTTATAGTATATGAATTATATATAAACAACAATGCTGTATTTTTTTAAAAAGAATTTAAGAAAACAAATCAATAATCATTTAAAAGCAAAAGAGCAACCCTGCATTGTACCCAGGCTCTCTGCGCTTGCTTCAAAGCGTTCCTCCCGTTCACTCACCTTGCGTCCCAGTGATCACAT
This sequence comes from Saccopteryx leptura, assembly GCF_036850995.1. NCBI lineage: Eukaryota > Metazoa > Chordata > Mammalia > Chiroptera > Emballonuridae > Saccopteryx > Saccopteryx leptura. The sequence continues at coordinate 166,259,542 of NC_089507.1, forward strand.
GTGCATTCCTTGTCCTCTAGCCTGACCTCTAGACTAGACCACGAGCTCCTGGCAGGCAGTGATCACTGTGTCTGTCTCATCCCCTCTCTATATGCCTACAGTCCAGTAGCTTGCTAGCTACATGTATGTGCTTAAAAAACATTTTTAGACTGTGACTGAATTTATGACATATCAACTATGTCACCATTGTGCTAGAGACTAATGATCCTCTATGGAGTTGAATTTAAGATGCTCACGATCTAGTGGGGGAGAAAGTAAAGGCGCATAAATAATTAAACCAAGATTACAGCAATAAATACCACTCAAGAGGACTAGATAAAGTGCTACAGGTCTTCAGATAAAGGCAAATACCTCCATCTAGATGGAATCAGAAACACTTTTGTGGAGGAGAAGGCATTTGGGCTGGGCCTTCGACAATGACTTAAATATACCTGGGCATAAGGCTGCATGCCTGACAGAATAGCTTAGAAATGAGAAAGCACATTTAATAGAGCAGCCTTCGGTAAGGCACTAGAAGTAAGGAGAAACAGCTCTTCTAACCCCACCCCAAGGAGTTCACTCTCCAATAGGGGAAACAAAAATATGGAAGGCTATGATAAAAGATGAATACAAAATAGGGAATTGTAGGCAGAGGGTATAGCATGTGCAAAGGCCCTGAGGCATGGTGGAGCTTACAAGTAGGGTTAGCAGCAAGAACTCTCTGGGAGAGACAAAGATGAAGCAAATAGCAAAATATTAGTTGTTTATTATGATTTTCTTTCAAATTGTGGGTATGTTTGAAAATTCTCGGGAAAAAAATAGAGGCCATGGCCTTGTAGGAATGTTGTTATAACTGTAGAAATAGCTCCAAAGCTCAGACTATGGAGTGAGGTCCATACTCAGCAAGGCTGAGTTGTGCCAAATCCTCAGTATTAACATGCTTTCCTCTCAGCCACAGTCCTCCTGTGGCCTTGTGGCCATGAAGCCCCAGGGCTGCACTTTCTCGCCAGCCTCTGTGTGACCCATTTCTTTAATGGCCTCTTCACTCAATAATACGAGAGGCCCACACTGCCAATTCTAGCATAAGACATAACTCATTACATTTTTTTTCACCCAGCTTTCAACTTTCTATGATGACTTTTCTAAAGAATTACTGGGCTGCTTTTTTATGTTGTAAGGCTCTTGAAGGAATGACTGTAAGAATGCTTCTGTGATTGATAAGAACATGAGCTTTCAAGTAGGATGAACTTGGATTCAAATTCAGGCTTCTCTACTTACTAAACTGTGTGGCTTGAGGCACATGACTTAGCCCTTCTGGGCATCGATTGCCTCATCTATAACACCTATGCAGTAAGTTTGTTATTAAACAGTAAGTGCAGAAACTGCTACAGTGCCAGGCACAGAACAGGATTTAGGTGTAGCTACGGTGGTTGTTATTATTATTATTATTATTTTTCACTGAGTTGTTCCATTTAGTTGTACATTCATTGAGTGCTTCTCATATGTGCTCTGACCAGAGACCAAACCTGTGACCTCAGTGCACCAGGAGGGGACTTTATTGATTTAGCTACCCGGTTAGGGCCACTACTGTTATTTTTATCTTTTTTATTTTATTCCTTTTCACTCCCTCTACTTTCTTTGACTTCCTTCTTTCCTCTCATCTTTCTCTTTATTTCCTTTGTTTTTCATCTTGGCAATTTACCCCCAAAGAAACCGAAACCAATGTGTGACATTCTTAGGCTATAATATCACCCTAACCACCCAAAGGTGGTTAAGCTGCACAACCCCTGAGAAAAAAGTGTGTTGATGTTGGTGGTTGAGGGGAGAGGGCATAGTTGGAGATGTTCAGCCTTATAGTAATAGAATCTGTAAGCAAAATCCATGTGCACCCCAATCTTGTGATTGGCTGAGTACCACAGTGATAAGTCAATGGCCAGGGATCAACTGAGTTTAGCTCTGCTCTATTTTTATCACGGGAAAACACAAAATAGATATATACTTTTTTTTTAAGTTTAGCATTGTGCTCAGGCAGAAACTAAACATTCCTCAGTGAGTGAAGTGTTTGATATTCATTTTCAAACAATTTTCATCAGGTAAGTTGACATAGGAAAATGGGCCCCAGGTTGGTTGGCTCAATGACCCATCTCATTTCTGGCCCATAGATCATGGACCAGGGGAACACGGTATGGTCTCTCCCTGGGGCTGGCCCAGTAAGACACCCTCCTGAGACCTGGGAGCTGTCTCCAGAGAGAGGACTCCCTTGCAAATCAAGGGTGGATTCATAAAAGAAATTCAGGAACACATTTAAAGTAAATGAGCATTTAAAATGTGGACATCTGAGTGCAAAGATGCAAAGCAAAATAATTGGGGAAAAAACATGCTAATCGTGCAAGTTTGCCTCTGCTTAGTGCCCTGGGGCTCTGCAGGAGGCTCAAGTGTCCGCTGTGAGGGATGGAGATTCACCCAGATTTCCTGCAGGACGGGGAACTGAGGACATGCAAGCCCCAGCCGAGAGCTTCCGGGGTGCAGGGCAGCTCTGCGGACAGGTTGCTCTGGCTCCTCTTTGTCTCTCTCACTCTGTCTGTTTGTCTGTCTCTGACTCTGCATCAATTCTCTCTCCACATTCTCCAATTCAGTACAAGCAACTAGTCTAATTAATAGCTTCTCCATTGGAGAGCACCCTTCTCTGCCTCCAGCCAGCCAATGAATGGGCGTGTTCCGGTCAAGTGCCCTCTCATGATCCAATCCTGGGAAGCGCCCAGTCATGCTTCCCTGTGCACCTTCTCTTGGTGGCCAGCGTCACACCTGTGCTTGTGTATAGAAAGTGAGTTTAGCCTGACCAGGCGGTGGCACAGTGGATAGAGCGTCAGACTGGGATGCAGAGGACCCAGGTTCAAAATCCTGAGGTCACCGGCTTGAGTGCAGGCTCTTCTGGCTTGAGCATGGGCTCAGCAGCTTGAGCATGGGGTCACTGGCTTGAGCGTGGGATCATAGACGACCTCAGGTCGCTGGCTTGAGCCCAAAGGTTGCTGGATTGAGCCTAAGGTCTCTAGTTTGACCAAGGGGTCACTCGCTCTGCTGGAGCCCTCTGTTCAAAGTACATATGAGAAAGCAATTAATGAACAACAAAGGAGCTGCAATGAAGAATTGATACTTCTCATATGTCTCCCTTTCTGTCTATCCCTATCTGTCTTGTCCCTCTCTCTGTCTCTTTCTCTGTCACAAAAAAAGAAGAAAAAAAAAAGAAGGTGAGTTTAAGTCTGGAGAGCCATCTTGGGACTGTCTTAAGCTGCAAGGGTCAAATAAGCAAGCCAGCATTTCTTTTTCATTCTTAAGCCACTTAATTTGCTACTAAAATACGCAACATATGCTGGGAAGGAATTTCTGAACTGGCATCTGATTCTGGTTCTAACCTCAGTGGACCAGTTTCAAGCCCTTGAACAAGCTACCCCTCTTGGGGTCCCAGGGTGCTCCCCTGTGACATAGCAAGTCACAGGGGATAAATGCTAAAGGGCCTATTACAAGACTGACATATAATGACCCTATGACTGAGTTGGGATTTTGAAACATGGTGGTTATACATAATAATGTTGTGACCTAGGGCACTGGGAGAGGAAGACACTGAGTTAGTTACTACAACCTGGAAGCTTTCATAGGTAACATTTTTAGGAATAGGTGTTTAGCTGGACAGTGTACTAGCAGGGTGGCTAAGAGGATTACCTCTGGAGTCAAACCCATCTTGGTATGAGTCAGCTGTTACTGGCCAATTCTGTGCCCTTTGGAAGGTTAGCCGGCTGTGCTACACCTCCGTTTTCTCCTTTGGGAAGTGAGGATACTTGCAGTTTCTGCCTCACAGCCTCTTAAGGAGTAAGAGCTAGCCCGTGCTGACCTGGGGCCCAGGGGAGGGGACCTGGCTGTGAGTTAAGAGCCTCTGATTTAGGGGATGCCCAGTATTCGCTTCCTGTGGCTGCCTTGGTGACTTATAACAACCAAAACCTTGCCTCTCCCAGTTCTGGGTGTCAGATGTCTCAAAATAATATTGTTTGGCTATGAACCCTCTGGCAGTTCCAGGGGGAATCTGTTCTTTGCTTCTTCCAGCTTCTGGGGCTGCTGGCATTCCTTGGCTTGTGGGCACACCACTCGGCCTTTCTTCCAATTGCCTTCTCTGTGTGTCGAACCTCCCTTTGCCTCCCTCTTAGAAGAATACACGTGATGGCATTTGGGGCCCACCCTGATAACCCAGGATTATCTCCCCGTCTCAAGACCTCAATTTGGTCACATCTGCCAAGACCTTTTGGCCATATAAGGTAACATCCACAGGATATCTTTGGGGAGGGGGGGCACAGAGGGACTCTTCCAGGCAGCCTTGCTTTTGTGTCTGTGTGCTCTGGAGATGTCTCCCCTCCTCTCTACACTCTCCTAACTGCCAACACGTCAGCTTTCCTGTCCAGCCCAGCGCTCCCTCTGACTTCCTATTTCTGGCCACAGCTGCCTCATTTTCTCTGTAACCGTCCTCAGAACTGTCTTTGACCCGTTCCTGTTCCTTCCCTTCCCCCACATCACCTTGCCCATGCTTTAGATTAGCCACCCAATCTAAGAATCTCAAAGGCTCCGAGCAGGAGGGAAGCCTCTCCTCTAACACCTTTGGTTCACAGAGATGGAGCTGAGCCCTAGAGCAAGGTGATGGCTTGCCCATGTCCCACAGTGATTTAATGGCAAGGCTGGACTAGAGCCCAGGGCCCCGAGACCCACTCCTGCCATGGCTGCCCATCCTGGTAAAATTCCTCCTGAGCACGATGCTTCCCTCTCCCCTTATCTCCATCTCTGCTGTCCCCTCCTCAGCCCTACCCTGTCCCTTCTCCTGGGGACACTGCAGAAGCCTCCTGGGCCTTCTTCATCCAGTCCCCATTTGGCCCCAGCCTTTGTTTCACTGCATATACTTGGGTCTCTCCTGGTCCTGCAAGCAAAGTTTATCTATTCAGCAAATATGTATTGAGCATCTATTATGTGCTAGGTGCTGGGGTCCATGATGAACCAGACCCAGGCCCAGCCTCCAATCGTAGTCTTGTCCATCTGCTGTCTTGGCCTGGCAGTCACATTTCTCACTTGCCTCTCCTGCCCTTGTCCCCAAAGCCTCCGATGCCCCAAAGAGCCCACCTCCACAGCTAGGATACCTGCACTGCTTCTGCAAGTTTAGGGGGTTGTCCCCTCTATGCAGAACTCCCTGTCCCTCCCTGCCCCTGTCGAAGCATGCAATCTTCACAGCCGAGCACCTGTCTCCGCCTGGGAAGCCTGCCTGCGCGCCAGCCCAGTGCCTGAATGCAGCCCCCTTCCTGGTGTTTACCATTCTGAGGGAGACCCTTGGTCCTGCTTCTGCCCTGGGGTGACTGAAGGAGCCCTAGGCCTCTGCCTGTGCTGCCTCACAGGGTGGTTTATTCTCCTCCACACCTCCACACGCTGCTCCCGTCTCTTGTTTTTTTTTTCTACTATCCAGAAGGTGGGGCACACCTGTCTGTCCAGAAGAGGCACCTCTGGCACGGTGACCTCAAGCCCCCTGAGCACAGTTCCGCCTGCCATTGCCTGGCTGAGGAAGCACGGGTGTGGCCAAGCTGGGCCAGGGTGGGCCCCTCAGCCAGGGATGCCTTGAGCAAGAGCTGAGAAGCCCCTCCAGGTACCCGGCACCCGTTCCCACCTGCCTCCAGAGACTGCAGGGGACTCCTGTCTGTTCCCCAAGAGTAAGTAGGCCTTCCTGAGTTAAACTGGGCATGTCCTTTTTCTTGACCCTGAGAAACCTGACCAGCCAGATGGCACAGATTCCTGGCATTTTCATGGGCACTTGCCTTTCCTGTGAGTGTGAGGTTTCAGTGCTTTTTGCTGTGTAACAGACTACCCAGAGCTTCGTGGCTCAACAGCAAAACTGCGCACAAATCTGCCGCTCTGGAATTTAAACAAGGCACAGCAGGGCGGCTGGTCTCTGTCTGGGTGGAGCGTCCTGGATGATGTTGCCATGTCAGGTGTCTTAGTTGGTCTGGCCTTGAAGTCTGGCAGTGGCTAGATTGGCTCTACCAGTGACATAAGTCTGAGTTCCTCAGCTCTCCTCCATGGAGTTTCTGGGCCTCCCCCTCCCCATGTGACCTCTCCACGGGCCCCTCCACGTGGCCTGCCTGACAGGATAGTCAGACTTCTTGCATGGCAGCTCTGGGCTCCCAAACGAGCAGATGCAGAATACACCAAGTTTTCCTATATCACAGGCCCAGAGCTGGTATAATGTCATCTCCATCCCAGTCTATTGTTTTAAGCAGTCCAGATTCAAACATGAATACCTTGAATAGCAGGAGGTGTGCGGTTTTGTGCACTGCCTCTGTAACAAACTATATGTCCTATCCTTCCATGGCTTGTCATTCTTCAAGGGATGGAGGCTGGTCCTCCCACTCAGTGCCCTTCATTCATAGTGGCTTACTCCTGGGAGTAGCTTAACCTACCTTTGTCTTATTGAGAAAGGACTAATCAAACCACAGGTACCACAGGGCAATCTGAGTGGGCCTGTCATGCTGCTAACTCCTTTGTTGCCAAGAGGTTTTCTTTGCCTCGGTTGGAGTGGAATATAGCAATTTGGTCCACCTTCTCATTTTACAGATGAGCACACTTGCTAAGGGCTGTATAATAAATTAGATTAGTTTTGAGAGCCCAGGACCCTCATTTTTATTGAAGACTAGGGAACTAAATTTACTTTTCAGAAATTCATTCCCTGGCCAGCTTGTCTGGACTATGTCTAATCTGTACCGCAGGAGATATTCATGTTTCTTCCACAGGCCACCTTCCCCTAGACATACCTGCTTTGCTCGAACATGCCTGATTGTTTCTCGTATCCTGCGCTTGAACCCAAGAATGACTTAAAGGGCGGTGCATTTGTGAGTGCAGCTTACTCAAGACGTGATAAAACCAGTTCCCTGAAGGACAAGATAAGCCCACACACCTCCTCTCCCAAGACAATATTTGGGAACATTTCAGTATTTGAAAATTATATTTGCAAACAGTTTTAGTGACTGGGATTTTTTTGTTTTGTTTTTTGTTTTTTGTGTGTGTGGGGCTTATTTTGTTTGCATGTTTATTTCATCTAACCTACTTTTTCCAGCCTCCGGCCCTTCATGGCATCTTTAAGTGTTCTATGCTTATGCAAAGAAGACACCAGCTCCGCCTCTTTCTCTCCCTCTACCTTACACATGCTCTAGTCATTCCCTCTGCCAGGAATGCCAGACTATCCCATCTCCATCTGCTGATATATTTTGACAGCCATCTAAATATCACCCCTCCAAAGAGCCGTTCTCATCTAGCCCCTCCACGTGGATGTGACCTCCTCCTCTGACCGCGGCTCGCTGGGAGCACCTTCCGCATGGCTCTTGCGTTCTGCCCGGTATTACAATTATTGGTATGTTCTAATCTACACTTTAAGCTCCCTGAGGACAGGTGTGTGTTTTAGCAGACGATACTGTCCCAGAGTCACCCCGTGCTGTGCCTTGCATGGGGAGATTTTTGCTCTTTGTGGGGAATGTGCATTTGTGTAACTAGAATGACCTTGCTTCAGAACTATGTAGAGGTTACACGAGCAACCATGAGGTTGCCACCACCTCCAAGAATTTGGAAACAGGGAAGTAAGATTTCCCTTGGAAATAGGGTTGCCAGATTCAGCGAATAAAAAAACAGGATGCCCAGTCAATTTCAGATAAACAATGAATAATTTTTTTAGTTAAGTATGTTCAAATGTCCTGTACTATATCTGGCAATCCTACTTGGAAAGTTAAAGTATGAAACTAACACATCTGGGTTAGAACAAAGCAATGTAAAATCACTTAGAAGTCAGAATGGCTCCTTCAGCAACTTTTGATTGGAATTGGAGAATCTAAGAAAAGCATATTTACAAAACTACTTCAAAACTCCTCTTGTAACATTGCTTAAGAATATGCCAGTCAGAAAGGGGTTGGTCAACAATGGAAAATTGAGGGTCAAATAGACCAAATTTTATTCATTTTCTTTAATGTTGTCCAGGAGCACCAAACCTTCAGGTCTGGGACAGCTCTGATATCATTGTGGAGATAGACATACCAGGCTGTTGAGCGAGAGGGAGCATTTCTTCAGGTGCAGACTCATATAGTAAGTAGCATGCATTGAGTGCTTCCTCTATCTTATATAATCCTTATAACAACTCTCTGTCCCAGCTGCAGAGATAAAGACGTACACTTAGAGAGGCTGACACAGCCTCCTTGTCCCAGGTCCACCCCAGTAAGTGGCACAGCTGGGACTTGAACCCATGGCTTCTTCCCATGATTATCGACCATTATTAAGATTTTGGCCAATATCTTCTTTACACACAAATACACCCGTGTTTTTATGTAAATAGGCCCAAGTTCTATATATTGTTTTGAAACCCTTTTAAGAAGTTCTAGTTCACGCTCCAGACTGCCATGCCATCATTTATGCACAGGAGCCTGTCCATGTTAACAACCACCTTGACAATTCAGAAAATAAGCCCAAGAAGACTCTGGATAAGAATTCCAAATTTGAAGGAGAAAGCAACAGTCACTTTTTTTTTAAATAATTTTATTTTTTTAATGGGGCGACATCAATAAATCAGGATACATATATTCAAAGATAACAAGTCCAGGTTATCTTGTCGTTCAATTATGTTGCATACCCATCACCCAAAGTCAGATTGTCCTCTGTCACCTTCTATCTAGTTTTCTTTGTGCCCCTCCCCCTCCCCCTTCCCCTCTCCCTTTCCTCCCTCCCCCCATAACCACCACACTCTTATCAATGTCTCTTAGTCTCACTTTTATGTCCCACCTACGTATGGAATAATGCAGTTCCTGGTTTTTTCTGATTTACTTATTTCACTTTGTATCATGTTATCAAGATCCCACCATTTTGCTGTAAATGATCCGATGTCATCATTTCTTATGGCTGAGTAGTATTCCATAGTGTATGTGTGCCACATCTTCTTTATCCAGTCATCTATTGACGGGCTTTTTGGTTGTTTCCATGTCCTGGCCACTGTGAACAATGCTGCAATGAACATGGGGCTGCATGTGTCTTTATGTATCAATGTTTCTGAGTTTTGGGGGTATATACCCAGTAGAGGGATTGCTGGGTCATAAGGTAGTTCTATTTTCAGTTTTTTGAGGAACCACCATACTTTCTTCCATAATGGTTGTACTACTTTACATTCCCACCAACAGTGTATGAGGGTTCCTTTTTCTCCACAGCCTCTCCAACATTTGCTATTACCTGTCTTGTTAATAATAGCTAATCTAACAGGTGTGAGGTGGTATCTTATTGCCGTTTTGATTTGCATTTCTCTGATAGCTAAAGAAGATGAGCATCTTTTCATATATCTGTTGGCCATTTGTATTTCTTCCTGGGAGAAGTGTCTGTTCATGTCCTCTTCCCATTTTTTTATTGGATGCAACAGTCACTTTTGAAGGAAAGTAACATCATCACACCCTCTTACACTCAGGGCTGTTGATTAGAAGCCTAATCCTTTTTTCTTTTTGTGGCAGAGACAGAGTCAGAGAGAGGGACAGATAGGGACAGACAGACAGGAAGGGACAGAGGAGAAACATCAATTCTTCGTTGTGGTTCCTTAGTTGTTCATTGATTGATTTCTCATATGTGCCTTGGGGGGAGCTACAGCAGACCGAGTGACCCCTTGCTTGAGCCAGTGACCTTGGGCTCAAGCTGGTGAAACTTGCTCAAACCTGATGAACCCGCACTCAAGTTGGAGACCTCGGGGTCTCGAACCTGGGTCCTCCGCGTCCCAGCCCGACACTATCCACTGCGCCACCACCTGGTCAGGCCCTAATCCTTTTTGAAACCACTTTATAGCCATCCACATTAAGGAGAACCTTCTTGAATTGGTGTGCTATGAGCAGACTGAAGTTATTTGAGTTTCCATTTAAAATACTTTACTCAGGTGATCCTGAATCAACAGAAGTGTGTGTGTGTGTGTGTGTGTGTGTGTGTGTGTGTGTGTGTGTGTGTAAAAAGAGAGACTTTAAATAGAAAATTCAAGAGAAGGGGCCACTAGGAAATCAGAGGAGAGCCTGACAAGTTACATTTACCACCTCTTGTTTCAGAAGCCGGTTGCTGTCCAGGCTATAAATTAACCCTCCTGGGTGAAAATGACTGAATGCAGCTTTCTTTTCATTCGAATGTGCATAGCTCCAAACCGTTCAAAGGAGAGTGCCTGGCCCAGAGAGTTAAACCACCACAGTGACTCACGTCAACAGGTCGTTTTGCCAAAGAGCATTTATTTCCACAGTTAGAACTTGTGACCGACATGTCCAACCACGAGGATAAATCACAAGTACTTGTCATGAGCGCTGGTTTCTTAGCAAAGAAGTGACCTGATTAAATGTCAGGGCTTCACATTTCTGCCTTTGGGGTTCGGCCACACTTTTATTACGGTCATCAGCTTCTTCTGATAATAAGTGGTTAGCTGTAAGGGGCTTTTCCCAAGTCTTATTTAATCCTCTCAACAATCCTACGAGGTTCTTGTCCCATTTTGTGGATAAAGACCCCGAGGTTCAGGAAGGGAAAGAATCTTGTCTGAGACTGGCTGTCCAGGGAATGTTGCCTCAACTTGAACCCAGGTCTGTTGACCATAGGTACAGTATGTTTAATTCTCGTGATCTCTACGGAGTCCCCACCCAACAAAGACAATGTTGTTACTCCATTTCTCATTCCCTCAGGGCCCCCTGTGCCTGCCTGGCTAACTGGTGCCACTGAGCAGCCCAGGGGGACTGTGACCCAGAAAGGTAGGAAGGAACATCTCAGGAGTGGGAAGTGCTCTGCGCTATCAGATGCCATGGGCGATACGGCTGACAAATGCCACACTTTGTTGTCACTCTGTGCCTTTGGTATGTGCTGTCACCTCAGCCTGGACTGTCCTGTACTGGTCAGTCTGTACTTCGCCAAGACCCAGCCAAAATATTGTGTTTTTCCCCCACAATAAAAATACCATCATTGTTTAAAATGTAACACAGAATCATTATTGAAAAAACACAAGATAACAAGTTTTTAAACTAGTTTTATACATAAATGTAAATTTTATACCTAACCTTTATAATTTATATATTTTTATATTTGCCACTTTATATATAAACTATGTAAACTTGCATATAAAAATGTAAAATGCCAAAATGCTGTCAAACTATGTGTAGAATTTTTGGTAACCCTCATTTTCACTCACTATATAATAGATATATTTTATGCCAATATTATGGATTTAAATACAATTAAAAAAAAATAAAAAAAATACAAAACTAGTAAGTTGCAAAAAAAAACACATTTAAGTAGCCTGACAAGGCGGTGGCGCAGTGGATAGAGCGTTGGACTGGGAGGCGGAGGACCCAGGTTTGGGACCCCGAGGTCACCAGCTTGAGCGCAGGCTCATCTAGTTTGAGCAAAGCTCACCAGCTTGGAATCAAGGTCGCTGGCTCGAGCAAGGGGTTACTCAGTCAGCTGAAGGCCCGCGGTCAAGGCACATATGAGAAAGCAATCAATGAACAACTAGGTGTCCCAAGAAAAAACTAATGATTGATGTTTCTCATCTCTCTCCGTTCCTGTCTGTCTGTCCCTATCTATCCCTCTCTCTGACTCTCTCTCTGTCACTGTAAAAAAAAAAATTAAGTAATACCAAAATAATATAAATAAGAAAGTAGACAACACAGAAAGTCCTCCTTCTAGAGAGAACCATTGTGACCATTTTGGCAAACATCTTCTTTACACATGCATACAACCATGTTGTTATATATACAGGCTCAAATTATATATACTGTTTTGAAAACATTTAAAATATTTTAGCAAGATCTTGGCGACATATTAATAAATATAGCATGGGATCCATCTATTTAATGACTATGTAATACATTACGAGATTATAACTTTATTTGACTGAAATGCTAATGATGAACATTCATTTTTAGGTTTTCGGGATTATAAATGATACTGTGATGGACATTCTTATATGTAGAGTGTTCCATCTGGACTAGGCATGAAAGAGAAGGGAAAATCAGTATGTACAACTCTGGAGGTCCCCTATGATTACAAGTATGTGTAAAAGATGTGCCCCACAGAAAGGTCTGAAAGTTCAGCCCACATTCACTCAGGTTATTTCTGGGCAGAAAGGGGCCAGCAGTGATTTTGTTCTTTGGTCTACTCTTCTGTGCTTGCAGATATTATAAGTCTGTCTTACTACAGTCTTCATTACATTGACTCAAGTAGAAAAGTGTTTTTACACCGTACAAGAAACATGTTTTTTTTTAATCACTGAAGTGTCCCCACTGGCGACACTCCCTTTCCTGTCTCCTGTGTACCCCACTTGGTCCCATCAGTGGCCACTCTCTATTATGTCTTCACATCCTCTCCATTCCTTCACTCAGCACTGTGTGGCCCCCACAGGTGTCCAGTGGGGAATTGCTGACCGACTTGAAGGGTGAATTAGAGGCAAAGTGCTAATGGTTCAGAGTCCTAGGGTAGCCCCCCTCAGATGGCACCTGCATTCAAAACAGCCGGGGCATCTCTGTGCTGTGAGCCAAGAAATGTCCAGCTTGTGAGAAAGAAGCCCCCAGGGTCACTCTGGGACAAGAGGGCCTGTCCTGCTTCAGGCACATCAGAAGCCGGAGGAGCTCTTTCTACCTCCAGGCAGCCTGCCACCTGTCCTCAGCTCCCAGCAGAACTGGCCAGAGGGAAGCTTGTTGCTTCTGGGCAGCAGCTGTCCCCTCCCCCCGAAAGTCTACAAGGATGCAGAGGCTGTCTTCAGTTTTTCCATCAAGGTCACTGACTGACTGGGCTCTATTATGTTTGGTTAGTGCTGAGACACTTCCTCTTTCGTTTGTGTTTGTGTCTCATTAGAGTCCTCCCTGCCCCCGCCTTCGTGGAGACTGAAAAGGGGAACAGGAAAGAAAAGCTCAAAATTGCAGAGGTAGCTACAGCATGGGAGACCCTACTGTTGTCCTTCAGCGGTGACTAGGGGAGTCACCCGGAGGTGGGGGGGGAATCACGACACCCTCCAGAGGTCACAGAGGCCACTGGGCCTGCCCTTTCTTCCTCCCCTCAAGCCCCAACTTTCTTAGCTCCCACCCAAGTAGTCTTAAATGCTGCAGAAGGTTTGTGGGACCCCAATTCCTCTTTTTCAGAGAGTGACACTCTTAAAGTAAAAACTAAAGCCTGCTTTTGTTCATTTTGTGGCGTTTACTGTATTCATTTGCAAGATAAATATAGAGGCACGCATGTGTGTATATATAGGTGTGATTGTGGTAGCTTTTGGAAACTGTCAGCACAGAAAATAAGGTGCCTGACAAGACATCAAAGAGCTGCAAAAGAGGCCACAGCACCAGAGGCCTGAGTGCCTGCTTAGCAATTTGTAGCGTGATGATAAGCATCTATTTGCACCAGCAAGTTGAAGCAAAACTATAACTGCTTGTTCCAGGAAACAGTAACCGAAGTCACAAATCATAAATAATAAAAGATAGAAAATTCCTCTTTTAACCTAATGGACTAAACAATTTCTTGCTTTGTATTTCTGCTAATGGCTTTTCTCCCTTGGCACTACCAGAGCTGGCCCATTACAGGGCCAGTTTCGTTCAAAAGATCATTTATAAGGCAACTGTTTGCAAGGCAGAATGTGTTTTCCCTAGAAACCATCTTTCCAGGGTGACTGGTTCTCAGGTTTGCTGGCACAGTGCTGTGTAACCTCTACTGTACCTGGGCTCTGGGTCTTTGAGAGCAGGTTGCTTGCAGTGCAGGAGGGAGAAAACAAGTCAACTCCTGCTGTCCACAAATAGCCCTGGCTCTGGGCACAGTTTAAATGTACGTTGTCTTTCTTTTCTGTCTTCCGTCTTCCCAGCTCTCTTGTGACACCCAGGTTCCTGTGCTCTAACCCCCTGGATCACAGCACCCCCCCCAATCTACCTTACCTGATCTGGGCTGCTGTCTGTCCTTCTGAGGGACTCTTGACCACAAATTACCCACCTGTCCCCACTTCCTGACCAATCAGACTACCGTTTCCTCAGAACAGCTGTTATCAGCTAAGGGCTAGAGAAAAAGCAAACAGAGCAGATATGAATTCACACTAGCATGGGCTCCTGGCGGTTAGCTCAGTGGGTTTAGAGTGTCGTCTCAATACGCCAAGGTTGCAGGCTTGATTGCTGGTCAGGGCACATACAAGAATCAACCAATGAACGCATAAATAAGTGAAACAACAAATTGATCTCTCTCTCTCTCTCCCTTCCTCTCTCTCTCAAGTCAATTTTTAAAAAAGAATTCATACTAGCAGATGAATGACTGTAATCTTCTTAATGGATTCTCATGTTAAAATAGGTTGGTTGGGACACTTGAGAGTCATTGTGGGCAGTAATTATGTACATATATATATATATATATATACATATAATACACACAGAATGTGTTTTCCCTATATATACATATATGTGTGTGTGTGTGTGTGTGTATGGAGAGAGAGAGAGAGAGAGAGAAACAGAAAAAGTGAAAACAAATGAGGTAAAATGTTTACAGCTGGGGAATCTGAGTGAAGATTACATAGTAATTCTTTATACCATTCTTGCCACTTTTCTGTAAGCTTCAAATGATTTCAAAATTAAGTTTTGTCAATTTAATAGGTTAGAAAAAGTATCAGTGGTTTTCACTTTATTTTAATTATTAGTAAAATTGAACACTTATGTTAATTGATTATTCGAATTATCTGTTTATGTCCTTTGCTCATTTTATGTTTATGTTCTTTGCTCTTTCCTATTGATTTCTAAAGCCATTTTAAAATCCTTCATCTGAGCCCTGGCCAGTTGGCTCAGCGGTAGAGCGTCGGCCTAGCGTGCGGAGGACCCGGGTTCGATTCCCGGCCAGGGCACACAGGAGAAGCGCCCATTTGCTTCTCCATCCCTCCGCCGCGCTTTCCTCTCTGTCTCTCTCTTCCCCTCCCGCAGCCAAGGCTCCATTGGAGCAAAGATGGCCCGGGCGCTGGGGATGGCTCTGTGGCCTCTGCCTCAGCCGCTAGAGTGGCTCTGGTCGCAACATGGCGACCCCCAGGATGGGCAGACCATCGCCCCCTGGTGGGCAGAGCATCGCCCCTGGTGGGCGTGCCGGGTGGATCCCGGTCGGGCGCATGCGGGAGTCTGTCTGACTGTCTCTCCCTGTTTCCAGCTTCAGAAAAATGAAAAAAATAAATAAATAAATAAAATCCTTCATCTGCCAGATAGATAGATAGAATTTCTTTCCTGCTTTTTATAGCCTTCTAATTTTGTTACAAATTGTTTTTAATTTTAATTTTTTTATTGACTGATTTGAGAGAGAGAGAGAAATGTCATTTTGTTGTTCCACCTATTTATGCACGCATTGGGTGACTCTTCCTGTGTCCTGACCGGACATCAACTGCAACCCCAGTGTAGTAGGATGACACTTGAACCAACTGAGCTGGCAAGCCAGGGCCAAATTTTTTTTTTTAACCTTGGACAACTGGCATATACATACATTACTAAAACCAGACCTATAGTTATCTTAGAAATGTAGATAGATATTCTGTGGTTCATCCTGCAACCACATATTAGTTAATGGGCAATCTAATTCTTGATTTAGCATTGTGAGTGCTTACCTATGTTCCTGATTATGTATACTTTTTCTCCAAACCACCTATTATCCCAGCATCCTTGGTAATAGAAAATAACTTTTTATTCTTAAAAAAACAAAACAAAAACCTTGAAAGAATACACAGCACTATTTATTTATTTATTATTTATTATATATATTATTATTATATATAATACTTTATGCAGAAATACGGTATCCTAAGATTTTTTAAGCAATCACAAAGTTTTTTAAATAGAAAATGAATTTAAGCAGTTTAAATGCAAAATAAAGGCTTTCTGATAATGAATACAATTGAATGAATACCTAATGAATACCTTTTAAGTTCCAGACACCTTGAGTGAAAGTCTTTACCCTCAATCATCTCACAGTCTAGACAGGAGACATTTAAGAACTAGGTTACCCTCATTGTCATAGGACAATGACAGCAGATATGCACAAAACAATGAGCCTGGCAAAGAAGGGAGCTTTTTCTTGAGGGAGGTTGGGTTAGGGAGAGCTTTACCAGAAGAAGAGATAACTGAGCCAAGAAAAGCCTTTCAGGGTGTGAGAAGGCCATTCAACTAAAAGGCACTAAGTTCAGTTATTCAATTGATCCCTAGAATTCTTTAATGTTGGTGCTACTGGCATCTCTGTTGTTTAAACCAGGGAAGTGATCCATAAGTAGTTAAATAACTGATGCAGGTCACATGCTAACAAGGGGAGATTCTAGGGTTCAAACACAGACCATCATCTTAGTTCCTGTGCTACACTGACTCTCAGGATATCCTGGGATAGGCATTCAATCGAAAGGCAAACATCCAAGAAAGCCCACTACTTTTCGTGGCAGATGCATCAGTGTCTTCCGTTTGAAATTATGAGAACAGGGAGGGTATGAACGCATGTTATGGAAAAATGCGTTCAGGTAAGGGTGGATATGAGCACAGTGGGCAAAGAATGGATGTTGAGATTTCAAGATCTAGGAGGATGAACCAATGAGAGGCTGGGGCCATCAACGGAGTTTCAAAGAGCAAACATTTACGTAGTGAAGGTCCTC
Source organism: Saccopteryx leptura (assembly GCF_036850995.1). Lineage (NCBI taxonomy): Eukaryota > Metazoa > Chordata > Mammalia > Chiroptera > Emballonuridae > Saccopteryx > Saccopteryx leptura. The sequence continues at coordinate 166,276,211 of NC_089507.1, forward strand.
TAAGGAGAATCAGCAAGAAGATAAGGGTGGAGAGGATAACAATTAGACAAGCGCTGAAGTCATCAGGAAAGTGTGTGTGTGTGTGTGTGTGTGTGTGCGCGCGCGCGCGCGCGCACGCATGTGTGGGTGTCCCCTTCCTGGAGATTGAGAAGAGATTATTTGAGTGAAGAAACATCAGAGTATGGTAAAAATGTCCTGACCTTCAAAAAATAGAGGCTACTCTGTAGTGGTAGGACAATGGCTTGGAAATGAGAAAACAGGGCTTAAGAGTATATTGGAGTGAAGGTTGAGAGTGAAGAAGTGAGGACCGGGGAGGAAAGTTGGGTGTCCCTTAAGGTGAAGGTTTGGGTGGAGGTTGGAGGAACAGCTTTATCATGGAACAGGGGTTCCCCAGGGTTCTTTTGTGGGAAGTTGCTAGGAGGAACTGAGTGGAAAGCATGGGTGGAACCTGGGGAAGAATGAACCAAGTTGGATCAGGAGGGTGAGGGGGAGGGTGGGGTTTTGGAGGCTGTCTGGAAGAGGGGATGCCCGTTAGGTCGCGATTTGTCCTTGGCATTAGCCAGCCTGACCATCCATCACGTCCTAACTCTGATGGGCACTGGGATGCACGACGGGGCTGTAGAGGGGTGGACGAGGGTGTCCTCTGCTTAGATACACTCAACTTCGTAGGACTGAAGGGCCTGAGGGATCAGAGCTCTCTTGTCTTGCCCTGCGAACCGCGAGGTCCAGGAAGGTTAAGCGGCCCACCCAAGGTCACAGAGTTACTTCAGTACCGATGTCCACCGGGGATCTGTTCTGCTTCACAGCCCCGCCCTGGCAGGCGCAGTGAGGACCCCAGGGACGCATCCCCGGATGAAGAAGAACCCCGCCGGAGTCAGGGGGCGGGGACTCCGCCTCCGGCTGCCCGCGGCTCCGCGCGCTGCACCTGCACGTCGCGGTTGCGGCTGGCGCTTCCCCGCGCCGCGGCCGTTGTCGCTGCAACCAAATAAAGAAGGGAAAGTACAGCGGGTGACGGCACCGGGAGCGCGCGCTGAGGCTGTGCGTCAGCCTCCGGCCACGGCTGACTTGTTTTGGACCAGGATGGTTAAATTAGTCACTTTTCAAACCCACGGGCCACCGAGCACATTCACAAGCATGCAAACACTGTGCGGCCCCAGGGGAAACCGCAGTCTCCGGCGAAGGCCGCCTTGCTCCAGCTTCCCCGTGGCCCAGCACGGCTCCAGGGCAGGCCTTAAGGGACCAGTGGTGACGCCCCCGCCAGGGCCAGGGCAGTAAAGGCGACCGCAGGGACTGATTCCGGCGCCTAGTCGCCCCCTGGCGACCCTCCTGCTGCTCTAGGAGACCAAGTCTCTAGGCTTACCCCTTCTCGGGATAGACAACTGTAGGCTAAGGGGCGTGCCAAGGGCGTGACTAGACTGGGTGGGCGGGACCCAGGGGCGTGGCGAGCTCAAAGGGGCGGGGCGCGAGGAGCGAGCTGTGATGGGGCGTAGCGTTGCGCGGCGGAGCGTATCAAGGCGCAGGACACAATGCGCAAGCGCGCAGGCGCCGCGGCGGTAGGCAGGCGGTCTGGCGTCGTCAGGACCCGGGTGCAGGTAGTGCGTTGGGACTGTCAGAGGCGGTCTTGGGGCCGCCTGAGTAGCGCTACCGGTTGTGGAGGATGGGGATGGTCGCGGTCTTGGCTGAGGGATGAGAACGTGGGAGGAGCCTTCTCGGCAAAAGCAAGGAGGACGACGGAAGAGCTGATGTCTCCGGGGAGGGAGGCCCTGCCCGTGAGGAGGCTCGTCGGGGAGAAAAAGTACAGCGAGGGTCCCGGGGGGAATCCCCTACCCCACCCCCGGCCAGGGACCAGGTTGAGCCCCAAGCGCCAGTTGCTATAGGCAACCAGCTCAGGTGACCGGCTTGTCCCTGTTGCCCCGGATGTGCTGGTTTTTGCGCTGACAGGTTTGCACACCCGCTGCCCAAGGAGGGGACCCTATTCTGCCTCCTGCAGCTCCACCCAGAGTAGAACTGGGAAACTCTTTAATATTAGGCTTTTTTTTAACACTATAATTTTTAATATTAGGGTGAAGGCGCCCCGCACATCTTCCCGACCATGTTTGTCCTGGCGGGGTAACACCACCAACGGGAGTCTTCCTTCCTAAAGGTAGGAAAAACACAGGAGGGCATATCTCGGCCCAGTTGGGAGCAGTTAGGATGATTCTGTGCTGGGATCAGAGAGCACTGACAGTAGAGACTTCGGTTTTGGAGTTTCTCCCCACTCTCTGGACCCCCAGAGCAGCTGTTAGCTTCATTTTCCCCATCAGCTGTCAATCATGAAGCTGGGGAAATCTAGACAATCAGAAAATGTGATAGTTCCAGACAGAGATGTCCAATTTTTATCTTTTCTAACTCAAAAAGGCTTGTGACGGAACAGCTATTGGACTCATTCAAATAGAAGGATGGAAGCTCTACCTAAAAACACACCGTGAAGGGAAGGGACCTGTCATTGTGAGTCTGACTTTTGAGTGACACAACTTTGCCAGGAGGGGTAAACTTCAGTGGCTGAGATATATTATCAACCTGCAGTTAAATTATAGAACCAGCAGACCTTATGTCAGTTCTCTGGGCTTGGAAAATTTTGAATCACATTGGGAAGGATGAGTATTTCTCTTGTGGCCTGAATAAGTCAGTTTATTATATTGCTGTTATTGTCCAAATGACAGAAGGAAATTGGAAATCAGGTCATACCCTTAAGGGTTACTGCTAGTCTTTTTATAATGTGTATCAGGCTCTATAAGAGATGGAGGAATGAATTTCATGATTTTCTTTTTAACCTTTTCAGATACCTTACCCCAAGAAATTGATTGGAAATGGGGAAATCACAATGTAGTTTGGTATGAGCCCCCTCCTCAGGCATTAGCAGTCCTGTGTGTGGAGGATAGGTAGATTCAAGTCTCGAGCATGGATGTACAGTTTATATTTGATTAGCTGTGTCTTCTTGGTAGATGAGAACAATACGGCACTCAGAACAGACACTTAGAACAGCTCTCATCTCAAAGAACCCAGCGCTGGTGTCCCAGTACGAGAAATTCAATGCTGCGGAACGGTGTCTGATGAACGAAGCCTTCCAACCAACCAGCGATCTCTTTGGACCCATTACCTTGCAGTCTCCATCAGATTGGATCATCTCCCATCCTGAGCCTCCCCAAGACTTTGAAGCATTTTTCAGTGATCCTTCCAGAAAGACACCCTCCCCAGAGAAACACAGTGTTTATATACAGTGCATTGGTATATATTGCAATATGCTGGATTTGGTTTGGTTGTGCAGTGGTGCTGTTGCCGGGGAAAATTTGGACTGTTAATCTCATACATTGGGGGTGGAAGTTTTGTTGCCACACTGCCTTAAAGGAGGACACTTTGTTTCTAATTCATATTCACATTAATGAAGGATCAAGGTGTTTCGATAATTTAGAGTTGGTTTGTTTCTAATTCCAGATTTATAATTATACTGAGGTAAAGACTGAATAGTTTAATCATCCTAAAGTATGTTTAAATTTTCTTCCATACTACAGGATCTCTAGCAAACACCAGAATTATCAGTGAACAATATATTAAATGGCTCAAGGGCTACTGTGAAGCATTCTTCTATGGCTTGACAGTAAAACTTTTAGAACCAGTTCCTGTCTCTGCAACAAGGTGTTCCTTTAGAGTCAATGATAACACAAAAAACCTACAAATACATGCAGGTGAATTAAACAACTTTAACAATTTTAACTGAGCAAAGGATGTGGACATATATATATAAAACACTTGTACATTTCTTTTTGAATAGGGCACATCCTGAAGTTCTTAAAAAAGAAGAAACCTGAAGATGCCTTCTGTGTTGTGGGCGTAACAATGATTGACCTTTACCCAAGAGACTCCTGGAATTTTGTCTTTGGACAGGCCTCTTTGACAGATGGTATTCCTTTCTTTTTTGTAGACCTTGTTTGTAGAAACTTTCTCAACTTGAGAATATTTGAAGATGTTGAAAGAGGGGAAAAAAATCCATTGTAACTTTGATACTTCAAACTGTATGTTACTGGTGCAGCATTGTGCTATATTGGGACATGTGCTGTTGATAGATTTCAGTGATCTTGGTTCCTCCTCAGGGAACTCACTAGTCACTACCTATGTAGCCTTGAAACTAATAAAACCTGTTTCACACGGTCATTTTGAGATAATGTACATAGAAATGCCCATACATAAAAGTGTGTGTATATACCTGGCACACACATAGGCGTTCAGAGCTACGTTCAGATGGGGAATGTAAGTAATTGGGTAGCAGGGTGAATTACATTCATTAAGAATATTTGAACTGTCATTAATGTAAGTGAAAGTCTTGCTAATTATTTTTTTAACTTTTTATAGTTGTCTAGCATAGATGGAATAGCCACAGATTGCTTTATAAGTGTATACTTATCCTGTGTCTTATTTTAAGAGAAAATAATTTGCTATTCTTTTTTAAAAAGTAAACTTCAGTGTTTGATTGGAGATATAATAAACTTTGACTCATTAGGGACCCTGCATAGTAATATCGGGGGTGGGAAAGGATCCAGAAGAGAATCCTCATTTTGCCTATTTTTTTTTCTTTTTGTCTTCACTTCTCATACCCATCCATTTTTGCTCTTATTTCTCTACCCTTATTCCCAGGGTCTGAGACCCATTTGAAGGGAAAAGGACCGGGAAATTAAAGGGAGTGGTTGTCCATTAGTTTTCTGGGGATGGTGAGTAAGTACCAGGGACTGACTGTAAGTTATAAGTCCCAAGTTTATGGACTGTCTGGGTGACATGTTAGCCTCTCTCTAACAGATGTTTCTATTGGATATCTTAGCCTTCTCTTAGTCATCCATCAGAGGTAGGGGCCCAAGGCATACCACTTCATCCTCAATTTTCTGTTACATTCTTGTAGCCCCTCCCTTTCCCATAACTCTATCAATACACTCTCTTGGAGACTTGGGTCACTGCTGTGTTCCGGAGTTCTGTATGAACTAACTTTCTATCGAGAATAAACTTGTAACATGAGCTATATTTTTATCTCCCCTTTTATTTTTAACCTGGAAGAGATGGAAACCTTTTAAAAAGTAAAACTATTTATATGGATATTGCTAGGTAAATTATCTTGTATGCTTGAGGAGCTCAGAAAACATTCCTCCAAAATGTGTTTACGTCAATTAGTTTTTAAGTTTCTTAACTGTTGCATCACATATGAGAAGTAGTAGTATGCTAGCAGCACTGGTCTGCAGAGTATCTTACAAGTGATTTTCTTCTCTCCAGGTTTACAAAGGTTCATTTTTTTTTTTTTTTTTTTTTTTTTTTGTATTTTTCTGAAGCTGGAAACGGGGAGAGACAGTCAGACAGACTCCCGCATGCACCCGACCGGGATCCACCCGGCATGCCCACCAGGGGCGACGCTCTGCCCACCAGGGGGCGATACTCTGCCCACCAGGGGGCGATGCTCTGCCCCTCCGGGGCATCGCTCTGCTGCGACCAGAGCCACTCTAGCGCCTGGGGCAGAGGCCAAGGAGCCATCCCCAGCTCCCGGGCCTCTTTGCTCCAATGGAGCCTTGGCTGTGGGAGGGGAAGAGAGAGACAGAGAGGAAGGAGGGGGGCGGTGGAGAAGCAAATGAGTGCTTCTCCTGTGTGCCCTGGCCGGGAATTGAACCCTGGTCCCCCGCACGCCAGGCCGACGCTCTACCGCTGAGCCAACCGGCCAGGGCCAAAGGTTCATATTTTTAACTTGAGAAATATTTAATTGTAAAGGAAATAATCTATTTGTAGGGTTATTTTTTTAAATATGTTCTTACTAAAGGTATCGTAGTGGAATATGCCCACACTTCTTTGGCCAGAGGAGGACTTGTAACACATGAATAGCTTCAGCTTTTTTTAACTTCCAGAATATTTTCTCTTCCCTAAATTTCAAATGCCAGTGGCTACTTTCCAAGGGTGGGACAGGGAAGATTCTTCTTGAATCAAGTTGGATTGGGCAAACTTAGGATGAAATCATTTCCGTACAACAACAAAAAAATTCTGTATGGCTTTCAAATAACAACTGAAAGAGGTATAAATAGAAGTGGTAATGTAAACACATCAAATTATAAAGCAGTCCCCTTTAGAATGAGTTGAAACTCCTACTCTGTCCTCCATGTGTATAGAGATGGTTTAGACAAGCCTAAGCCCTAACACAGGAAGTCAGTTACAAGAGGGTTTATTCTGCTCACAGACTTAAGCCACATAATAAAAGAGTTGTGCTGTGCTTACAAATGGGGAGGAGGGGAAGAGAGTCTGTCTTCTATCTAAGGGCTTGGTCCAAAACGTGGTCTCCAAGGCGTCGGGGCAGTAGCAGGCTCCCTCACTGACACATATGTCATAGAAATCTGTTTCTCGTTTTTTTTAAAGATTTTATTAATTTGAGAGAGAGAGAGAGAGAATGAGAAGGGGGGGAGGAGCAGGAAGAATCAACTCCCATATGCACTTTGACCAGATAAGCCTGGGGTTTCGAACTGGCAACCTCAGCGTTCCAGGTTGATGCTTTATCCACTGTGCCACCACAGGTCAGTCTGTTTCTTGTGTTCTTAAAGAGGAAAATCATGAGCATATGTTGTTCATGTGATCATTTTTGTTGCTCCTAGAATACCTGATTTGGTCCATTCTTTGAGAAAAAGACCTCTTTTGTGGGAAAACAAAACCCTCTTTCTGGAACTTCGAATGTGTCAAGAATTTGACCTCAAGACGATTGAGTTTTACAGGGCAGGGCAGATCGGATGGTAGACGTTTCTGATAGCGAAGTCTGGGGTAAAGTTCTTCTGTCTTGGCAAACCTCAAGTATATGGACGGCGTGAGCACAGGAGTACAGGCGTGCCCTCCTTGACCGGGTGCCCTCGCAGGCTCTCTTTCGGTCTTTCCTCTCACTCTGGTGTTGCTTGTCCTCTTTTTGTAGGTGTGGGCATATTCAGCTTTGCCCGGTATGGCAGTGATTTTTACACCTCAAGATATCAAGGCAAAGTGAAAGCGTTGGAGAAAAAGTCTTCACGTGACTATGCGGTGTTTGATAACTATTCTATTCCTGAAGTGACTAGTGTTTTGCTGCTTCGGTCCTGTAAGGTGAGTTGTTCATAAAATCTAACACGACTATTTTTAAAGAGATCTTAATTTCCTCCATGTACATCTATATTTAAGGTAATATTATAGGTGGGTTTGCATCATTTGTATTATTTTGGTGTCTGTGGCTTGACTGAAATGATCAATAAAAACAATTAAAATGGATACATCAATATTGAAATTTACCATACCTGTGGCAGTGTTTTGTCCTGTTAGTGACACGCAGCGTTGGCTGTACCCACATCTTCACCATTAGTTTAACCCCAGAATGGTGGTAGGAGCAGGTCACCTGCCCTGCCAGGCTGCTCTGGTCATCACATAGGCTGTCTGCCATCCTGGGGCCTGGAGGACTTCTGCTCGCTGGCCTCGGGAGGAGATTGGCCTGCCTCTTGGCCTGCAGGCTCCGTTCTATGGACAGGTCTTGATGTCTCTCCCACACTCCTCTTTGGAAAGCCCGTCTCCTCATTTTTTCCATTTTCTATAGCCAGGGACAGAGGCTTTTCTGCTTTCCCTGGGACTGCCTGTGGGGTTTGAAACCCCCCCCCCCAGCAGTGTTTGCAGTGCACACCCAGCGTCAGCTTAGCTTCCTGTGCTTGTTAATGCAGGTCAGGCGCCTCCTCTCAGACCTGCATACTCAGCCTCTCTGGGGGTGGGGTCCAGAATTTCAGTACGTACATGTACCCCACTGCTGTGCAACGCTGATTTTCAACCAGTGTGCTGCAAGATCTTTTTTTTTTTTTTTTTTTTAGCGAGTGAGAGCGGGGGACAGACAGACAAGAAGGGAGAGAAATGAGATACATCAATTCTTTGTAGTGGCCCCTTAGTTGTTCATTGATTGCTTTCTCATATGTGCCTTGACGGGGAGGCTGCAGCCAAACCAGTGACCCCTTGCTCAAGCTAGCGACCTTGGGCTTCAAACCAGCAACCCTGCACTCAAGCTAGTGAGCCCATGCTCAAGCTGGATGAGCCTGTGCTCAAGCTGGATGAGGCTGTGCTCAAGCTGGATGAGCCTGTGCTCAAGCTGGATGAGGCTGTGCTCAAGCTGGATGAGCCTATGCTCAGGCCGACCTTGGGGTTTCAAACCTGGGTCCTCAGCATCCCAGGCCAATGCTCTATCCACTGCACCGCCACCTGGTCAGGCTGCCGCAAGAATTTTTAAAACATGCGATGCCTGACTAGTCAGGGGCACTGACCTTCTCCCTTAGATTATCAAATAAACAAATGACAACAGCCAACACAACAATATAGCTGGTGTGAATGAAGCAAAATTATACCTATTTTTTTTTTGTCAGATTTGCAAAAACTATATGTATATTTTTGGGTGTGATGTAGAATTTTAGTAATTTAATGTGTGCCATGAGATGGAAAAGGTTGAAAGTCGCTGCTCTAGAGTGCTGGCTCTCAAACAGCAGCAGTTTCACCACCCAGGGATCATTTGGCAATGTGGGGAGACATTTCTAGTTGTCACAGTTGGCAAGTGGATGCTACTGGCATCTAGTAGATAGAGGCCAGGGATGTTACTATGCATCTTACAGGGCACAGGATAGCCTCTTTCCCCCAAAGAATGACCCCACCCAAAGTTTCAGTGGCATCGAGATGGAGAAACCCTAGTCCAGGGGTAGTGGGGTTGGTAAGTATAGTGAGGAAAGGAGTAAGACATTTAAGGAAATGAGGGGTTAAGTCTTTGGGCACATTGAAGCTTTGGTGATGATGGTAACGGAGTTGATTCCTGTAAAGTTGTTTCTTGGAAAAGTAAAAAACAGAAAGCGTGTGTTATTCATTCTTGATGGCACTATAAAGCCCGAATGTGAATGTCTTGCAGACTTTAACCCATGAGATTGGACACATATTTGGACTTCGACATTGCCAGTGGCTTGCATGCCTAATGCAAGGCTCCAACCACTTGGAAGAGGCTGACCAGCGCCCCCTAAATCTGTGCCCTATCTGTCTGCGCAAGTTACAGTGTGCTGTTGGCTTCAACATTCTAGAAAGATACAAAGTAAGTTGGGAGATAGTTAGAAAGGAGGAATTGATTATATAAGTAGCAAACTACGATTTTGCTATTAGGTTCTTCTCTGGAACTGTCATTTTGTCAGAGAAAATTAGTGTAAAGATAAGCAGGAAGGTGTGGTTTTAAAAAACCATACAAAGAAATACCCTCCTTAAAAACTATGACTTGTCTCTGAGTGCCTGACACTTGTAGTTTAGTGAGAAATGGTGGTAGAGGTTTCTGTATTTGCCATTCGTTTATGGCAAGAGAGCCTAAAATTTCCAAACAATACATTTTGATATGTGTAGCAAAGTTCATTTTTAAAAAACTGTACAACTATGTGGAGATAATTTACCTTACCAAATACAGGATAGAAGTATGATGTTCATTAGGAGGAAAAAATTATTTTAAGAAGGAAGAGGGAAAGGACATACTCTCAGTATATGTGAATGTATGTGTGTCCACATGGGCCCAAAACATCAGACATGTCAGTTAACTACTCAAGGGTACAGCCACTCATTCAGGTGACTGCAATGCACGTCTACACATATCTTCATGTACCTGTGTGTACCCTTAGCTGTGTGTACTCTTTCGTATGAATACACATTCACATCAAATAAAAAGCACAGTATAATGCCTTGTAGATCTTTTAGTTAGCAGATTGAAAAAAGAAAATAATTATTTTCCCACCCTAAACAATTGTGAGGATTAATGTATTTCTTTTTAGTCTTTTCTCCTGTGCATACCTGTGAGTGTAATTTATAATCATAGTTTGCATAGTTTTGGTGAATGTTTATTTACTCAGCTTGTCAGTATGAGAGCATTTTAGATATCCGTAACCATCTTGATCAGATGGAACAGCTTCATGGGGTGATCCAAGTCACCAGTTGAGAGAACCTGATTTAGAAGCCCATGTTTTTCTCTTGCCTAAAACTACTTTGTTGTGCTTGGTTAAAATATTCATCTCTTCTCCTGTTCAAGGCACTGGTGAGGTGGATTGATGATGACTCGGCCGGCACGCCTCATGTCACTCCAAAACATAGTCGTGAGGATAGTGTGACTTTGCCGAAACCTGTGGAAGCCTTTAAGGAATGGAAAGAGTGGATCATAAAATGTCTTGCTATTGTCCAAAAATAAGAACCTTCACATAGGAGTAATTAAATAAATGCTTGCACGTTATGCTTGCTTTTGGATGGAGTACTTCCCTGGAATAGACTGTTTACTGATTCTGCCCAATATCCAAGTAACAGAATAGAACCACCTCTGAAGCCCCTGAACTTGAACTGAGGTTCATTGTGAATGATAAAGACTCTAAACTCATTCTTTTGTATTAGTAGCCTTGTCTGTGTCAGCAAGACACATTTACATTCTTCAAATATGTTTACTGTATTCCCCATGTATAAGATGCTCCCATGTATAAGATGTACCTTAATTTGGAGGCCCGAAATTTGAAAAAGAATGTATTACATAAAGTTATTGAACTCAAGTTTTATTCATCATAAAATTCAAACAACTCCTCATCACTGTCAAAACTCCCATCCATTAGCTTGTCCTTATCTGTGTCCGGTGATGAATCACTGTCTTCAACAATGAGCACAAAAACAAGCAAGAAAAAGCAGGAAATGCAAGTAAAAAATCTACAACCACTGTACAAGACACACCCAGTTTTTCAACCTCAAATTTTTTGGAAAAGGGTGCGTCTTATACGTGGGGAAATAAGATGATATCTCCTGAGAGAGCTAGGACCAGCAGTAAGTAGTAAGTGAATAAATGTAGATGTGTATGTCCCAAGAAAGGATTTTCAAGAACCCCATTTTCCAGGGGGTGACTTCTTCAGTTTTTCGAAAGAGGTGCTCCCCCTCTTAGACCTGTGAGGTCCCCTCCATTGATGTGTCTTTTCCTTTCCTGTGAACTTTCTCTACCCTCTGGGATGCTTGACCTCCTGTTTTTCTTTGCTTGTTGTCAGTTTCTACCTGAAAGAAGAAACAGCTGGTTTCCGATTTCAGCAGTGTAAAATGTGACCTCCTTTCTAGAGTGTTTACTAGTGAACATGAGAATGATACACCATCTTAAGTGTGAAATTTAATGGTCATTTTTACTTTGAACTTGGATACCTACAGTTTTTTGCTGTAATTTATGCAGGATAGTTTTTTTTTGTTTTTGTTTTTACAGAGAGAGAGAGAGTCAGAGAGAGGGATAGATAGGGACAGACAGGAACGGAGAGAGATGAGAAGCATCAATTATCAGTTTTTCGTTGCAACACCGTAGTTGTTCATTGATTGCTCTCCCATATGTGCCATGACCGTGGGTGCTTCAGCAGACCGAGTAGCCCCCTGCTCGAGCCAGTGACCTTGGGTCCATGCTAGTGAGCTTTTTGCTCAAGCCAGATGAGCCCGTGCTCAAGCTGGCAACCCCCGGGTCTCGAACCTGGGTCCTTCCGCATTCCAGTCCAACGCTCTATCCACTGCACCACCGCCTGGTCAGGCTATGCAGGATAGTTTAAAGCACATTTTATAACTGAATCAATGATTTCCCTCCCATTCACCCCCCTATTTGATTAAAGCTCTAAGTCATTTAGAAAATGGCTTGCCATTAAAATCCAGTTGGAGAGTGAATGGTTGGTCTTTCCACTGAGAAGAGAGCTCATGGGAGCATGGGCTTTTATGGATTTTATTTCCCGAATAATATATTTTCCCCCAATAACATACTTTTAATTATTGTTTATTCCATCCAGTTTCTTTCATTTTCCTACAGGTGAATGCAGTGTCAGTGCTGCAGGTCCGAGTCACTGTGACATGCTTCATTGTGCTTCCTGCAAATTGCATTGTTTTAATGAATTGAAGGTCTGTAGCAACCTGTGTCAAGCAAGTCTATTGGTAGCCCTTTTTTCAATAGGCTCAGGTGATGGTTAGCATTTTTTTTAGCAATAAAGTATGCCTTAGCCTGGCCAGGTAGCTCAGTTGGTTAGAGCGTTGTCTGGATACACCAAAGTTGTGAGTTTGATCCCCAGTCAGAGCACATACAAGAATCAACCAACAAATATACAAATAAGTGGAACAACAAAGTGATGTTTGGCTCTCTCTCTCTCTGAATAAGTAAATAAAAGTATTTTTAATTAAAGTATGTACATTTTTTTAGATGTAATGCTGATGCACACTTTATAATAGACTACAATATAGTATAAACATGACTTTTATATGCACTGGGAAAACATTCATGTCACTTATATGTTATTGCAATAGTCCCTTTATTGCTGTGGTCTGGAACCGAACCCCTAATATCTCCTAGGTGTGCTTGTAGTTACAAACCTAAGTGAGCTCACTATTTCACAGAGGTGTGCATATTGGGGGTTACAATTATTTAGACAAGATGTAATGTCCCATTGTTCCTACTCTGCACTGTGAGACCAGGAAAAAGATCTTGTGTTAAAGAAACATTTAGTCTTGTTGAAAGTTGGACAAACATGAGTTTCACGTGCCAGGCATTTCTTCAGCAATCATCTCTTACAGTGTTGTGTATAACTAATTATTGGGCTGTATGCACTTTTGGGCAATTCCTTAGGGTTAAGATTAAAAATACAGTTTGTTTACTGCAACTAAATTTTATATCCTATAAGTAATATTTGTAATTGTTAAGAAGGAAAAACATACAAATTTTGTTCCGCAAATACTGAATAAACAACATATTTAAGAGTGAAGAGAAAAATTTTCCACTGTCTAAACACTGTTCTAGAAAAGAGTGAATCTGAAAGGGTCTTTATTTTGGCGCCGATGAAATTAGTAGTGTCTTTTATGTCAAGGGAAGGGTTAAGCATTAACATTTCATTCCACCAAGGTCATTAATGGGAGGGGGGCCTGTAAAACAGAAGAATGTGGCAAAGATTATACTTAGATTCTTGTTCCGCTTTGAACCGCAAATCACCCAATCTGAATGCTTTTAAATTTCTAACCTTAAAACGACCCGACTGGTCCTGGCCCAGTCGCTCAGAGCATCACCCTGGAGCACCAAGGTCGCGGGTTCCATCCCGGGCCAGGGCACATATGAGAAGCAAACAATGAATGCACAACTAAGTGGAAAAACAAGTTGATGCATCTCTCTCCCCCTCCATTCCCACCCCCCAAATCAGTGAAAAAAGGGAAAGGGGGGTGGAGGGCGGGGTTTTTTCCTCCAGGGAGCAAGCGTGCTAAGATCCAGGCTGGCTGCTGGCCCTCTGGCCCGCCCCGCGCGCTGGCCCTTCCCCCTCGGGAAGCGATGTAGGTGTCCGTGCAGCGCCAGAGCGGCGAGCGGGAGCCCCGGAGCAGCGGCAGCGAACTAGCGTCCCAGCTCGTCCCCTTCCTCTGACCCTGCCTGCCCAGAGCACAGGCTTGTAACTCCGCCTCCCCGGACGCTGGGGCCTCTGCTGCCACGGAGGGGAGCGCTTGGCCATACCCACGTGTCCCGCTCAAGTCGTCAGCAGGAGAGGCCTTGGAAAATCAGTGCTGCCATGCAACGGAGCAGTAAGTGGAATCACGTCTTGAGTAGAGCATGTAAACAGCGCTTTCTAAAAGGGTTTGAATCTTAAGTCACTTCTACGTTCCGATCGACCACCTAGAGTAGAACCATCGGATGCAAATATAATACGTATGAGCCACATACGTAATTTATAATTTTCTAGTAGCCACATTAGCAAATGTTAAAGGAAACAGTTGGAATTAATTTCAATTATATATTTTATTTACTCCAGTAAATACAAATATTTCAACATGTAATTAATATAGAAATTACTGGGATATTTTACATTCTAATTTCGTACCAAGTCTTCCAATTCTGGCTGTATTTTGTACATACAGTACAACCCAATTCCGACTGGACACGTTGAAGGTGCTCAACAGCTTCGTGTGGCTCATGGCTACTGCACTGAACAGCCCAGCTCTAGGATAGGACCGTTTTGTAGCCTGCACGGAGAGCAGTACCTATGAAGTTGAATTAATAGGAGAGAAACATTTTTAAGGAAGAGGTCATGTGGGTGCCCTGGCAGCACAGTGAGTGTTGACATTCAAGCTGCCAGGGCTTGAACGCAAAGAGCCTCTGGAGTTGGTATTGATTCACTTCGCTGTTGCTGTTCCTCTCTGTGGCAGCTGGGTTTTCACCCTCTCTGCCCACTGCCAAGGGCTCGGCATTTCTTTTAAATGCATTTCCACTCTTGGAAAGCAGAGTTTGTGAAGTGTCAGTAATGTGAATGTTGCTGAGTCCGTTTCACAGAAGAAGAGCCCCTGGTGGCTAAGTAAATTGTGCTCAGTGACACAAGCGGCAGAGAGGGGCTGTATCCCAAGGCTCCCTCGCCCGCAGTGCTGTGCTGTGTTCACTGTGCTGCGTGGCCTCATCAGGAGGAAAGACCACAGCCAGAAGCCTGCCATATTTTCTTTTGATTGTTTATAGAAGGGCTTATAAGATGAAACTCTTTTTTTCAGCCTCTTTTTTTTTCTTCAAGTAGGGCCACTGGGATGGCTTAAAGTGGGAGAAATCAGAGTACTTTGCGTTAACATTTAGAAAAAAAAAAGTTCAATATCCAGAAAAGCATCTGCTACCACTTGAGACTTTTTTTTAAAAAAAAAAGCATTATGGAAAAATGTCTACTGAAAATAGGTTAAGTGAAAATAAAGTTGGCTATAGCAATATGTTAAAACTTAGAGCCTTTGCTTGCATACTACCCTAGTGATCATTTCTTCCCATTGTTTAGTCTCCTATTGATCTGTTTCATTCCTTGCATCTAACCCGCTATCTAGGACATTATCACTGGGCACTTTAAGACCCAGCTCAGACATTTGACCTGTAGGCTTTGAGCACAATGTTTTATGTCCTATGCTCGGGCAGTCCAAACGCTTCATAGTAGCTCCAGACACTCCTGAGCTGAAATTGTGAATAGATACACATTTTTTCTCCTGCAAAATTCAATGAAAAACAGAGAATTCATTCATTTGTTCAATTTTTCTTCCTTCCTTCCTTCCTTCCTTCCTTCCTTCCTTCCTTCCTTCCTTCCTTCCTTCCTTCCTTCCTTCATTCCTTCCTTCCTTCCTTACTTCCTTCCATTCAACTAAGCTTTAGCATTACCTACTTTGTGCCGAGCCCTGCTCAAAACCTTGGGCATGCAGCAGTGAACAGAAAACTGGTCCCCTAAGGTGCTGGTGGAAGAGACAGATAATAGTGAGTAAACACATACTTTCACAACATAATATTAGAGTAAAGGGATAGCAACAAGTGCTGTCTCAGGTAGGACGACAGTCAGGAAGGCCTCCTCGGGGTGACCTTTGGAGGGGACAATATTGAAGTGTCACATCATGTAGACGTTGAGGAAGGGTGCACCAGGCAAAGGGAACCACATATGCCAAGGCCTGATTGTTGTGATTTCAAGGAATAAGGAAGGCCACGACAGCTAGAGTAGCCAAACGGGGTGGTGAGGGGGGATAGCCTCCGTCAGGCCATACATGAAAAGCCCATTGTTAAGGACTGAGTTTTAAATGTTAACATGTCTGACTTACGTTTTATTGTTTTTTAAAGTTTTTAAACATTGGTTTGAGAGAGAGAGAGAGAGAGACAGAGAGAGAAATATTGATTTGTTATTCCACTTATTAAGCACTTACTGGATTCTTGTATGTGCCCTGATTGGGGATTGATCTCTCAACCTTGGCATTACTGGGATGACACTCTGACTAACTTAGCTTCCTGGCCAGGGCTGACTTATGCTTTAAAGAGATAGTGTAGGCTACTATCTAGAAAATGTAGGCCAGGGTGCGGTGGGTAGATATATAACAAGAGTGGAAGCAGGTGAGCCAGCTAGAACATGATTGCAATTGTCCAGCTAAGATCATATAGGCTTGATTCAGGGGTAGCTTTTTTCTTAGCTTGGCAAAAGCAGTCAGGTTCTGGATCTATTTGGGAAGTAGAGCCAACAGGATTTGTGGAGGAGCAGGTTAGGAGAGGAGGATCAAGAATACTACAAAGGGCCCTGGCCGGTTGGCTCAGTGGTAGAGCGTCGGCCTGGCGTGCAGAAGTCCCGGGTTTGATTCCCGGCCAGGGCACACAGGATAAGCGCCCATCTGCTTCTCCACCCCTCCCCCTCTCCTTCCTCTCTGTCTCTCTCTTCCCCTCCCGCAGCCGAGGCTCCATTGGAGCAAAGATGGCCCGGGCGCTGGGGATGGCTCCTTGGCCTCTGCCCCAGGCGCTAGAGTGGCTCTGGTCGCGACAGAGCGACGCCCCGGAGGGGTAGAGCATTGCCCCCTGGTGGGCAGAGCCGGGTGGATCCCGGTCGGGCACATGCGGGAGTCTGTCTATCTCTCCCCGTTTCCAGCTTCAGAAAAATACAAAAAAAAAAAAAAAAAAAAATTAAAAAAAAAAAAAGAATACTACAAAGGACTTGTTAAATTGGAAATGCCTATTTGGCACCCACCTGCTATCACATGGGTCTGTGTGAGTCCAGAGCTCAGTGACAAAGTCAGGACTTCGTACGGGAGTTGGCAATGTGGAGAAGGTATTTAAACTTTTGGCTGAATTTTGGGGAAGTGAGTTGCTAGGATAGTGTGCTTTTTCTTGAGTTGATGGAAAGGTATATAAATAGTATAACTATAAAGCCACAGTTTGTACATTCTCTCAATCTTTGATGAGCTACATTTAAAAAGCCCTTATAAATAGAGGTTTGGAATATCAGTTTTGCTATCTAATTTCCCTTTAGGAAATCCACAGTCACTGAGGTCATTTTGATTTGGATATGAGAGGTTATTTTAACATGAAAAGTGAAGTCACAAGTTTCTGAATTTGTCACATATCTTGTTAGGCACTCTGAGGCAGTCAATTCAGAAAAGGAACACCAGGGGGCAGTAGCTTCCTTACTTATAAGATGGTGGCTGGCCCACCTGTAGGAGCTTATAGCCCTTACTTCTCAAAGACAAATGTGAAGACAAGGACAGCATCTCTTTTCTTGATACAATGTATACTTGTAGGAGTGACCTTTAAGCATGTAACATGCCTGATGTGAGTTTAAGTTGGTCATTTAATGTTCACAACCACTTAAAAATTTAAAGGAAACAATTTCTAAATTCTAGATCCCTATTAGTAAGCTAAATTGGATTCATAATAATTTTTCTTTCATGGATTTTAGAATATTTGAGAAGGAATACAGAAATGTCATTATAGAGAATACCTCCCAATGACTTCAGTGGTGACCTGGGCTACCAGAACCCTAGCTTAAAAACCATTTTCTGTTTTACCATCAGGTATTAAGCTAAAGGAGAGGTAAATCACAAAGTTTCCATCACACTCTATTGGAGTACATCATTGATAACTTTGTTAAAGGTTCTGGAAACATTGTATCGGCTAAGGTTGCATCTATCTTAAAAGAGCACATGATCTTAGTTCATTTCTGGAACAGGAGTAATTTTACGGTTTGGGAGGGAAACTGCATTTATACTCAAACATTATTAAGACAGCAAGATTAAAGCAGACTCTGTTTAGTCACAGGAAGTGAAAACTGACCATTCATGTGCCCTCAGCTGTTGAATCTCCTTTTGACCACAGTGATTCTTTCCAGCCACCCAGGGCTGTTAGTTTGCAGACTTGTGCCACTGATGGTATCTCTCTATTACAGTGTCACAGATGCACAGAGCAGGGGTCGGGAGCTACAGTCCACAGGCCAAATCTAGTCTACAGCCAAGTTTTCTTTTTTCCTTTTCAATTATAGTTAACATTGAATATTTTTATTAGTTTCAAGTGTATAGCATAGTGGTTAGATAATCGTATACTTTACAAAGTTATCTCCCCACTATTTCAGGTACCCACCTGGCACCATATGTAGTTATTACAACATACTGATTATATTCCTTACGCTGTACTTTACACCCCATGACTACTCTGTATCAACCAATGTGTACTTCTGAATCCCTTCACCTTTTTCACCCAGTGCTCCCACTGCCCTCTCCTCTGGCAACCATCAAAATGTTTTTTAGCTATGAATCTGTTTTCTGTTCTGCTTGTTTATTTTGTTTTTTAGATTCAATTATTGATAGATATGCATTTATTGCCATTTTGTTCACATTTTAAAAAAATCTTTTTTCTTCTTCTTAAAGAAGATTGTATAACATTTCATACAATACTGGTTTGGTGGTAATGAACTCCTTCAGCTGTTTCTTGTCTGGGGAGCTCTTTATCTGTCCTTTAATTCTAAATGACAGCTTTGCTGGGCAGAGTCATCTTGTTTATAGACCCTTTCTCTTCATCACTTTGAATATTTCTTGCCAATCCCTTCTGGCCTGCAAAGTTTCTGTTGAGAACTCAGTTGGCAGTCTTAAGGGAGCTCCCTTGTAGGGAACAACCTGCTTTTCTCTTGCCTCCTTTTAAGATTCTTCTCCTTGTCTTTAACCTTTTGCATTTTAATTATGATGTGTCTTGGTGTGGGCCTCTCTGGGTTCATCTCGTTAGGGACTCTCTGTGCTTCCTGGACTTGTGTATCTTTCTCCTTCACCTGGTGAGGTTTTTAGTCATGATTTCTTCCTATAGGTTCTCAAGCCCTCGCTCTTTCTCTTTTCCTTTGCATACTACTTTCATGTGAATGTTGTTACGCTTGATGTTGTCCCAGAGGTCCCTTAAAATATCTTCATTTTTTAAATTGAAGCAGCTTTTTGCTGCTTCAATTGGGTGTTTTCTGCTTCCTTATCTTATGTATTAGTGATTCGGTCCTCTCTATCTAATTGCTGTTAATTCCTTCTAGTGTATTCTTCATTTCAGTTATGATATTCTTTGTTTTTGACTGGTTCTTTTTTATGATTTTTTGTCCTTTTTTATGCTGTTGAAGTTCTCACTAAATTTCTTGAACATTCTTATAACCATTGTTTTTTGTTTTGTTTTTAAACAATTAAATTTAACAGGGTGATATTGGTCAACTAGTGTACATAGATTTAGAGAAAACATCTCCACATCATTTGGACAGTCAGTTATGCCAGGGGTTCTAACCCCCGGGCTGCGGACTGGTACCGGTCTGTGGGCCATTTAGTACCGGTCCGCAGAGAAAGAATAAATAACTTACATTATTTCTGTTTTATTTATATTTAAGTCTGAATGATGTTTTATTGTTAAAAAATGACCAGATTCCCTGTTATATCTGTCTAAGACTCACTCTTGACACTTGTCTCGGTCACATGATATATGTATTCGTCCCACCCTAAAGGCCAGTCCGTGAAAATATTTTCTGACGTTAAACCGGTCTGTGGCCCAAAAAAGGTTATGGACCACTGAGTTATGCTGTATACCCATCACTCAAAGTCAGATCATCCTCTGTCACCGTATGCCTCCATTTTATTTGGTTCTTTTTCTGGAGATTTCTCCTGTTCTTTCATCTGGGATATGTTTCTTTATCTCTCCATTTTGGCTGCCTCCCTGTGTTTATTTCTATGTATTAGGTAGAGCTGCTACATCTCTCAGTCTTGATAGGGTGGCCTTAGGTCAGTGGTTCTCAAAGTGTGTGCCAGGGCACACTGGTGTGCCCTAGAAGATTTCCAGGTGTGCCTTATGGTATTCCAGAGAAATATGTGCCTGTTGGGGACCAAAAAACCAACAGGGTTTTTGGAGTTTAGATTTTTGGGGGACAGAGGTGTGGGGAATTGGCTATAAGCTGACAGTCTGCTCAACCCCCCACCTCACTTGCCTGATTAGGTTGTAAAAGGCTGTTAAGCTGTGGTGCTGGATTGTTTACACTACCCCCCATGTTCCCCAGAAAGACTGGAGGCAAGTTTCTTCTATCCTTTGTTTGGTGTAAAGTTAAGATGATATGTATGGTGGGGGTTTCAGATTGATGATTAAACATAAGGAGTTGTCTCTTGAAGCCTTTTGGATTTCTATAAAAGAAGAATAAGTGGCAATATCTAAAAAAGCTTTGAACATTTTACTACAATTTTCAACATCCTATTTATGTGAATTAGGATTTTCTACCCTCAACACAAGAGTAAAAAGAGAGGAATTCTTCAATGTATTGACGAGGAAATGAGAGTTTGCCTTTCAAATATATGCCCAAACATTGAAGAAATCACTAGGATATATCAGGCTCATGTTTCTTATAAACACAAGAATGAAAAAACTTAACATATTCACACCAGGACCTGCCGAATTTACTAAATCTTACTAAGAATGTATCTATATATATAAAAAGATAACTTTTTTGTTTTTTTTTTTAAATTTTAACCCCTCTTTTTTACAAATTCTAAAAAGCATAACTTAAAAAATGTAACATAAAAATGTTTTTTAATGTCAGAATAAATTTAATTTTGTTGTATTTATTTCATTTAATTACCATAAAAGCACGCTTGGACTTTATATTCTTTTCTTTAATATTTGACTTAATTATTATAACATATTTCTCGGCAATTTGTACATAGTGTGCCTACAATTATTTGTAGGATTTTAAATGTGCCCTGACTTCAAAAATTTTGAGAACCACTGCCTTACGTGGTTGTTATCTGTGGGACCCAGTGGTGCAGTCTCCCAGATCCCTTGAACCGGGTCCTCCTGGAGTGTCCCTTTTGTGTGTTGTGTGCCCTCTTGTAGTTGAGCCTTGATTGCCACGCATCCATGGGTGTGAGGATTGGCCATGACCAGTGTACAAGCTGCTGTGCAGGGGCTGATCCCACAGTGGAATTTGCCTGAGCAGAGTCTGGTGCCTGCTGATAACTTCCTTTGGGTGTTCCACTTGTGGAGCTACTCAGGTTGCACACTGTTGTGATCTGAAGCCAGCCACTGGTTCTGGGACCTTTAGGGAGGGTCTGCAATGCAGGTCAGTGTCATACACTGCCGGTGACCAGTCCTAGGCTATGTTTTAGGGGTTACAAAGCCGTCCAAGGTTAGTAGCTGCCTGTGCTGGGCCTGGGTACGCATGGGAGGGGCTAAGCTGCACGCCCGGCCAGTTGCTACTGGTTCTGGGCCCGGGGCAGGCTACCAAAATTCCCAGGGCATTCCGAGATGTGCTGCCACCTGCTGGCTGCTTGTTAGGCTCAGTCACTGAAAAGCTTCAAGTAGTTTGAGAATTGTGTGCGGCAGACTCAGGGCTTCCCCAGGGAAGGGGAGTGGTGCGCACCAGGTTAATACAGGTTCAAACTTGGTGCCTGTGCTGGGTCCGAGGCCACTTAGCAAAGGTCTCGGAGTATACTGAGGCCAGCTGCCACCCCCCTGGGGCCTGGGGACCTCTGTGGAGTCTCGG
The DNA here is from genome assembly GCF_036850995.1 of Saccopteryx leptura. Taxonomy (NCBI): domain Eukaryota; kingdom Metazoa; phylum Chordata; class Mammalia; order Chiroptera; family Emballonuridae; genus Saccopteryx; species Saccopteryx leptura. The sequence continues at coordinate 166,297,537 of NC_089507.1, forward strand.
GGAAACATTAGGTTGGAGCTAGTAGAGTTCATCATAAAAGGTGTGTACCTGTTGGGCGTGCGGGGAGACAGCCCACAAGCTATAGCCACACAACTCAGTCTTCCCTGTGTGTTTCTGAAATCGCCCACGCTTGCCTGGAATTCTTCGAGAATTTTTTTAGCAAGACTGCAATGCAGTCCCAGGCTGGTTGTCACTGACCGAGCCTACAGCCATTGGTAGGGCGGGACATTGGTAGGGAGGTCCTCAGGGTGGAGTTAGTGTTCCTCCAGAGGCTGATGCGGTGTTGGGGGGAGAGCTCAACCCAGGAAAGATGGCATACTCGAACGGTGTGCAAGAGGGATCAGCACGGGAACCTTCGCAGCTGTTCCTCTAGCCCTCTCCCAGAAGCCACACAACTGCCTCCCCTTCTATGACCCCAGCACCCCCAAGCTGCCGCTCCCCCACGGGGACCCAGGGCGGGTGCTGCACGCCAGAGTTTGAGTTCTGGCCCTGGAAGGGGACGCTTGGGTTCCCAGCCGCTTTCATCTCACCTGGGCTGATTTTCACAGCCAGAGACTTTGTGGCTCCTCTTCTTGGTGCTTGTGCGCCCACATTTTTTAGTTATAGGGCTTCTGTTCACCTAGTCTTCAGTTATCTATGTTGATTGTTGTATAATTTAGTTGTAATTTTGATGTAGTCATGGGAGGAGGTGAGTGCAATTTCCACCTATTGTTTTTCTTTGCAGCCTGTGGGATAATAACGGTCATAACATTTTGATGTGTTGATAAGACCAATTTTTCATAAATCAGATTTTCTGAAATCAAATTTCAGTATCTATAAATAAATTGAAACAGCCAAGAGAATTCATTTATGTATTGTCTATGGCTGTTTTCCCACTACAACAGCAGAGTTGAATAGCTATGATACAGCCCTCTTAGCGCTGAAAGCCTTAAATATTTATTATCTGGATATTTACTGAGGTTTCCCAGGCTTTGGCCTGGAGAGTCTGTGCTATTTACTTATAGGACAGAACGGTTCTTAGGATTATTCTGTAACAATAGTCTTAACTATTGCCACTTATGCCAGTTGAGAGGCTTAGCTGTATTATTCTGTGGCTACTATGATATCATTTCAATCATGTATTTTTCATTCAAGAAAGAAATTCACCAAACACTTCTTGGAAATGTTTATGTGTCTCTAGTAGAGTTAAAAGATTTTTCAGAGAAGAAGTTGTTTTTATAACTTTAATAGGATCAAACACTGAATGCTGACAAGTCAATAAAAAAACTAATCAGCCTCTTTAAATAAAAAAGCCATACATTTATTGCAAATTTAGAAGTACCAGAATGTCCCTAGTATAGAACAAATCAGCAATCTTGTTTTAATTTTCTTCCAAACCTGTAAAACTTTGATTATTGACAAACTGAAATTGGCATACCTTTTTTTTCCTTCATGCATTTAACAGAATGGACATAGAGCACATAGCTCAGAAATCAGTTATAAATATTAAATTGTATTTAACATTCATAGTAAAAATTGTTATAAAGTGCTGAAGTCATGTAAGTCTGCAACACTGCCACAAACTCAAAGTCCTTCTCAAGCAGTGACAGATATCTGCTACATCCACCTTGTTTTAGGTGTGTCTTCTTTTTTGACGGACACGTTGTCATTTCTTGCCCCACCCTCCCCAAAGATTTACAGATTGTCCTATTTCTATGGCTGATAAAATGCTGTACAAAATATAGCGGGTGGTGATGAACTTGCCACTTTCATTTCAGTGCAGAGAAATATTCAAGCTTTGTGTGTCTGTAACCAAACTAGACTTGTTATATTGTTTCCCCCTGAGTTGTCATAAATTAACAGTGAAGATGAAGAAGGATGGAGCAGTGAGCCTTGACCATTACCTGCAGAGTGAGATTCAGTACGTAGGAGTAACCCACCTGTTGTCTTCACACTTGCCCTCTTTACAGAAAACGGCTACAATGAAAAATACTAGACATGTAGTTGTTACTGCAAAAAACAACAACCCCACAATGACCTGTTAACCTGAAAACTCTGGTAACTTAGAGCAGTCAAGGTTTACATAAGATGTAAATTGCAACTTGTAACTTGTGATGGGAAAATGTCCCCGCTGCCCCATGTGAAACACAAAAATGCTTCAACAGTTAGATGGTGTTTTGTTTTGTTTTAAATCAGAAATGTTTCAACAATTCAATGAAATATAATTCTGATCAAAGAAGATCCTCAAGTATTCTTAGGTGATGAAACATTATTTTAAAATGCTAAGGCAATTTGCTATTCATTATTTTCCCCCTATAAATAGCAAATAGAGCCTTTACTCAAAATGAAGAATCATTTACAACTTGGCCTTTATGGAGTAACTTTACAAGAGAGATAGTATTCGAGGCATTTAAAGGATTGCAGTAGGGAGGTAAAAATGCTGCTTATGTCCCCGATTATATTTCTTTTGATTACCTTAATCATTCTAGAATAACTTAATAATAAATAGTGGTTTAAATTAAAGACACTACAATCACATATTTCTGAATAATTAAAAGCAACAGGAAATGCATTTTTGAATGCTGTTCCGTGTGAAATACTTCTGGTAATGACTGGCCACAAAGAGAAGTGGGAATTTTCACATTCATGAGTTTCAAATATATATATTTGCATTTATTAACCAAATGTTTGGTCTTAAAGTATACCTCATTTCCATTCCATTTGGAAAATTAAGAGGCTATAAGTCTTTAATGTAAACCTCAGTATTTTTCAAAGGGTTTTAAACAATCTGTTCATATTTCTGAAAATGAGAAATTTTAAAAATGATTTAAGATTTTTTTTTTTGAACGGCCAATTTCATTTCAGTGATGGCTAGATATTCTTTTACGAGATAGCCATTGATCGCAATGAGAGCTCTTAAAACTAATTTTGTCAAAATTATGTCACTATTTTACAACTGGAGTGTGAGCCACAGTCCTTCTGTTTACCTTTGTATTGTACGGAATACATCCAGGTTTACATATGGAAGTGTTTGGTTGTTTTTGTTTTGGCTTAAAGAACAAGCAAAAAAGGAAAACTGAAAGAAAAGGATGTTGGTAGTGGTGTTCGCGGATACATTCCCTTTAAAATGTCGTTTTGAAAGTGGGTGGAGTGGTTAGCTCCTCTACCCCACTCTGCCCCATAATCTCCCGGACCAGCTAACAGGATGGCTGATATAGGAGAGCCTGTCATTCTGGCTCCGTTTTCATAGGAACTTTATGCTCATTTTTCCCGAGGTCCATCTCAAGAAAGTCTTCTGGTATGTCTTGTAAAGCTCGCCCACGGTAACTCTCCGGCCTTGCTTCCCCTGCATGATGGCGCTGGCACAGTCCCTTTTTACACGGCCGTACGAGCGCGAGGCACACGGCGGCCGTGCACATACCGGCTGCGCAGGAGTAGAAGGCTCTGCTGTATATCTTACTGTGGTCCACCAGCAGACCTGGGAGAAAGCGTTCACATCTGTCAGCAGCAAGGACACAAACCTTCTCACCCTAGCTCCCCCCACATTCAGAAGCTTCTCAGTCTCTCTGCTTTCTTTGTTTCATCTTATTTCTCAAAAGATTAACAACAACAACAAAAAAAAGGCCTGACCTGTGGTGGTGTAGCAGATAAAGTATCGACCTGGAATGCTGAGGTCGCCAGTTGGAAACCCCAGGCTTCCCTGGTCAAGGCACATACAAGAAGCAACTACTACAAGTTGATGCTTCCCGCTCCTCCCCAACCCCCTTTCCCTAAAATCAGTACAAAAAATCTTTAAAAAAATAAAGAAAAAAAGAGTGTTAAAGGTAGGAATCCCTTCTAGACTGGGGGGAAGAACTAAATCAGACAAACATACAACATAGTTCCTAGCAGCTGAGAAAATTGCACCGCTGAGCTGTCTTCATGGGCAAATCTGTCCTAGTAAAGAATCTAAAACGTAGAACAGTTAGAGGCATGCTTCTTGGAAAAGGTAATATTCTTAAGAGAGAAAAGAGCTCTGTTATTTTCACTTGGGTTCATTTCAGGTGTCTTTTAACACAGGGTACAGTTTCTAGTCACAGTAACTTTAAGGAGCTATATTTCAGGTCTAAAATATGAAACATACCCACGTCCTTCCTGCAAGGAAATGCGCTGTAGTAACCGCCGAGTAAAGGCAGTGCTGCTGTGTGCTCCGTTCCCTAACACCCTTCCTACGAAGGGAACGTGACTGACAGAGTCCCTCAGTTCCCTTGTTCCAAAAGTCAGAGGGTAATGAAGTCATAAAACCTGGGTGCCCCTCTAGCATTCTTAAGGCAAGATGGTAGGAAAGGCCTGGGCAGCTTGGGCTGTGCAGTAACTTGATCACTAATTGATCATTTGACCAATGGCTCACAATCACTGACCTTCAATTTCCTCACATTTATTTATTTATTTTTTGAATCTTTTATTAAAAAAGTATTTTATTGATTTTAGAGAGAGAAAGAGAGAAAGGTGGGGGGGGAGAGGGAAAGGGAAGCATAGTTGCTTCTCATAAGCGCCTTGACTGGGCAAGCTGGGGGTCTTGAACCAGTGACCTCAGCACTCCAGGTTGACGCTTTATCTGTGCTGCGCCACCACAGGTCAGGCTAGTTTTAGAATCTTTATAAGAGTGTGTTTAAGCCGAGCTGACAATATGTGCTAGGGAGCAAGATCTCAAATGCTCCCTAGTTTCCTCATATTTAAATAGTCACTCAGGTAATCTCTATTCTGCCAGCTCTGTCATTCTATGGAAATATTAAAAACAGTCCATTTTTAGCCCTGGCCAGTTGGCTCAGTGGATAGAGCACTGACCTGGTGTGCAGATGTCAGGGTTTGATCCCCAGTGACCATCTGCTTCTCGCCTCCTCCCTCTCCCCCTTCTCTCCATCCTCCCCTCCTGTAGCCACTGGCTCGATTGATCTGAGCATCAGCCCTGGGCGCTAAGGATAGAATGGTTGATTCAAACATCAAGCCCAGACAGGGCTTCTGGGTGTATCCCAGTCAGGTTGCATGCGGGAGTCTATCTCCCCTTCTCTCAGTCAGAAAAAAAAAGGGGGGAGAGGACAGTAGACAAGAAAGGGTTTGGATTTTGTGTATGTGAATTACCTGCGAGGGGCGGTCCCGCCAGCGCTGCTATGCTCTGGATGAAAACGTAGACTCCAGCAGCAGAAGACATCTTCTCAATCCCCACAACATCGTCCTCCGCGAGCAGCGGGATGTGGGTCCCTCCGACTGTCCCAACCATGACACCAAAAAATATGCTACAGGACATGAGGCCCCAGAACCCAGTAGCAAAAGTAAAGGCAAACAGAGACACAGTTAGTAAGATAACACAGATGAGCTCAATGTAGATCTTACGAATGGGCTGTCTGTTGAGGATCAGACCAGCTCCGATTCTTCCAAACACTTCGGCGATCGCCATGGTGGACAGCAGGAAAGCGGCGCGGTCCTCTTCAATGCCCAGACTGATGCCCAAGGGAATGATGTACAAGGAAGGTGCGAAGAAGCCCAGGGTCGCAAAGAGGCCAAACAATGCATAGCAGATGAAGCCCTTCTCCTTCAAGACCGAGAAATCCAACAAGGGGGCCTTCTCATCGCTCTGCTCGGAGCCGGTCCGCTCCAGGACCTGCTGTTCCACATCTGCCTTCGGCTCCAGCTCCACGGAGGTGTGACTAGGCACATTTTTAGGTGAGGTAGTTAATTCTACTCCTGAGTCAATGGAATCTAGTGAGGTGCGGGTTTTCTCATTTTCAAGCATATATTGTACTTCTTTTGGATTTTCGTGTCCGGTCACTTTTGGTGACCCTGGCCCTCGGATTATAATTGGTCTCAGCAGTGCCCCGCAGATGACAATGTTCAGCTGCAGGAGGCCCACGAGAAGCAGACTGTACCGCCAGCCAATGTTCTCCTTCAGAGCTGTGAATGCTTGGGCAGGCAGGAGGGAGGCAGAAACAAAACGCGAGGTCAGACATCGACTCAAGACCCAGGAGAACCCTGACCAGGTGGTGGCGCAGTGGATAGAGCGTCAGACTGGGATGCGGAGGATCCAGGTTCGAAACCCTGAGGTTGCCAGTTTGAGAGCAGGCTCATCTCGTTTGAGCAAGGCTCACCAGCTTAAACCCAAGGTTGCTGGCTCGAGCAAGGGGTTACTCGGTCTGCTGTAGCTCCACGGTCAAGGCACAAATGAGAAAGCAATCGCAACAAAGAATTGATGCTTCTCATCTCTTCCTTCCAGTCTATCTGTTCCTCTCTCTGTCTCCCTGTCCCTTTCTCTCTCACAAAAAAAAAAAAAAAAAAAAAAAAAGACCCCAGGAGAAAACACTAACTAGGTATAGAGATTCAGATTTAGAACTTTTTTTTTTTTTTTTTTTCTGAAGCTGGAAACAGGGAGAGACAGTCAGACAGACTCCCGCATGCGCCCAACTGGGATCCACCCGGCACGCCCACCAGGGGCGACGCTCTGCCCACCAGGGGGCGATGCTCTGCCCATCCTGGGTGTCACCATGTTGCGACCAGAACCACTCTAGCGCCTGAGGCGGAGGCCACAGAGCCATCCCCAGTGCCCGGGCCATCTTTGCTCCAATGGAGCCTTGGCTGCGGGAGGGGAAGAGAGAGACAGAGAGGAAAGCGCGGCGGAGGGGTGGAGAAGCAAATGGGCGCTTCTCCTGTGTGCCCTGGCCGGGAATCGAACCCGGGTCCTCCGCACGCTAGGCCGACGCTCTACCTCTGAGCCAACCGGCCAGGGCTAGAACTTTTTTATTTTTAATTTTAATGAGAGGAGGGGAGGCAGAGAGTCCCTATCGGGATCCACCTGGCAAGCCCACTAGGGGGTGATGCTCTGCCCATCTGTGGCCATTGGTCCATTACAACCAGAGCCATATTTTAGCGCCTGAGGCAGAGCCATGGAGCCAGCCATCCCCAGTGCCTGAGGCCAACTTGCTCGAGCCAATCGAGACTTGGCTGTGGGGGGGGGGGGGAGAGAAGAGGGAGAGGGGTGGAGAAGCAGATGGTCACTTCTCCTGTGTGCCCTAACCAGGAATCAAACCTGGGACATCCACACACTGGGCCGATGCTCTACTGTTGAGCCAATTGGCCAGGGCTCTAATAATAATAATAATAATAATAATAATAATTATTATTATTATTATTTAAAACAATTTACTCAGCAGGGTGAATGCAGTCAACCTGTACTATCCTTATTCTGGGTTTTGGTGCTTTTAGGAATCAGTAAGGAGAAAAAGGTGTATAATGATGATATATAAAACAAAAATTTTGGAGCCTGGGTCTTCAAAAGAGCTTTTGGGGCTACATTTTGCCAGCTAGAGGCATAAAAAGTGAAATAAGCTTTTGACCGACATCCAGGTTCAGCAAATGGCAGCCTGCAGGCCACAGCCAGCTTCTGTCTCTTTCGAGAGTGGAGCTTGACCAGAAGGTCCCATGCTCTCACCTGCGTAGTCTCCGGCTGCTGGGTGCTGTGACCACAGAGCTGAGTAGTTCTGACAGACTTCCAGTCCATAAAGCCTAATACTGTATGTACCATCTGGCCTTTAAAGAATAGACTATCCTGCCTCTAAGCTAAAGTATGATCCTTTCAGTCATCAATCCTTAGAAGTAATGCATTAAGTACAAAATAAAATGAGAATCTGAAAAGCTCAGTGATTATATCAGAATGAAATGATATCATCCTCAGTTTCCACTTTGTGGGAACTGTCCTGAAGCACCCGAGTTGTCCTCTTTCCTGCCAGTCAGGTGAGCCCTAGGCTGCTGACCAGAGGCACCTGGAAGTGGGCTGGACACCAAGATGGGAGGCCACGAGGGGGGAAGTCCAAAGGCAGCATAAAGGTCCACAGCGACAACAGGATAATTCAGGCCCCACGAGCTCTTTAAAGTACCTTCACACTGATCCCAGAAGGTGAGATGATGTTCATTAGAACTTCACTTACTGCATTCTCACTCCTTGAGCGCGGACAGTCGGGTATGAGAGACATGGTAACTGGGTTGCCCTGAAGACAGGCTTTGTGAGACAGCCCCACGTTCCTGGGGGCTCCACATGCTTTTGTAGCAAAGGTTTTGCTCACACTTCTTGTTCCCCATTAACATAGGAAAGGTGGAACTGCAAAACATTTTAGGTTTGGGTATTTCAGGTGCTTTACACTCGTACGGCAGTAATGGGTCTAATCTTCCTTTCTCTGGTAGTTCTCGGGTCCTGTCAGGTGCTAGGGATCGGCCCGGTGCTGGGGAACAGAGCTGACCAAAATGCAGTTTCCACTGTTCGTGCACTTGGGCTGCTAATTCTGCCCCCAACATTAGATTGTGAAAAACTCGAAACCAGCAGAAAAGCAGAAAGAAGGATACCAAATGCCTGTCTGCACTTCACCTAAATTCAACAATGCACATTCCTCTTGGTCTCTCTGCTTGTATCTCTGTATTTATATGCACTCTTATTTTTCTGAACTGTGTGAAAAGCTTCAGACATTAGATGTCATCCCTAAATACATCTACATTCATCTCCTTTGAACAAAGTGAATCCACCGACACATTCATCAGAAATGGCAAAGAAATGAACCAAAACCTAGAATAAAGGTTGACTGCATTCACCCTGCTGAGTATATTGTTTTAAAAACTGCAAGGTTACATGTCTACTACTTGTTAGTGTAGTTCACAAATTGCCCTGAGATAGGGAACCTAGACCAGGGATAAAAATTTCCCTGGGAGATGCCCCACACACAGATCATAAAACCGACTTGATGAGCACGATTTAAATGCACATTGACATGGCTGTTTTGACCAAGGAAAGCCATAACAACGTGCCCTCTTCCAAATGGTTAAATTACTGATTTTGGGAAGAATGATTCAAGCCTTGTGCCATGTAGCTTCCTATTTGTGTAAACTTGGACTCTGATTAAAATGTTTGAATTCTTAACACGAGGGTTAGGGAGGATAGATCCCCATAATGTGCAGAAGAGAAGGAAATACCCTTTCACTATGCAGAGGGACAATCCTCCAGAGCCGACTGTGGGCAAGTTCATGTCACAGGAACAGTGGAGTGGCCTCCTGTTTCACATCCACGCCCGGACTACTGAGATCCACCTACCTGGTGCAAAAGCAAACATGGCGAAACATTCTCCTGTAGAAGCGACTGCAGTGACCACGGAGCGCCTCTTGTCAAAGTACTGCGACAGGATGGTGAGAGCGGGGAGGAAGCTGAAGCAGTACCCCAACCCTGTGGAAGGCAGGAAGGGACAGTGACAGCCGCACACTGGTTGCTATTGGGAAGATGCATTCAAAGACCTGGGATTGGTGTGTGTGTGTGTGTGTGTGTGTGTGTGTGTGTGTGTGTGTGTGTGTGTGTGTTTTAGTCATAAGTTCTGGGAACCCAGTAACGCATTCTGAGAAATGTTACTGTAGAGAAGAAAAAATGGATTTCATGAGTGGTCTGGAGAAGCTGCAACACTTGTTTTAAGATGCTAGGATATAAAAACTCTTCTCTCTCTCTTTTTTATGGCTTTTTTTTGCACTTTTTTTTCAAATGTATATGATACACAGTGGACATAACTAGTATTGAATATTGTTTTTATATATAAGATTTCTATTTGGAAATAACTAAATTTTGATATGTACAGAAATATATAAAAATTTTAAAGTGTGTGAAATGAGCTATACATACATACATACATATATATACATACAATTATATATCCTACATAGCTATACATATATACTGCTCACAAAAATTAGGGGATATTTCAAAATGAATATGAAGTGATAAAATATCTCCTAACTTTTTGTGAGCAGTGGTAGATAGAATATACATATATATATACACCAGCAATGTATGGGCTCCTTTTGAAGGGAATAAAGTTTTCTCAGAACCCTAAGAATAAGCCCAGCACACTACACCCTCCCCCTATAGCTCAGGGTCCTTAGGCTCTGGTTTGGGAAATACTGGATAAAGAAATTAAAGTATTTGTTTGTGAAAATTGCGTCCTTTGGTGGCATTCAGAATGGATTCCCATATTCCCTGGAGTCCATACACTGGTCGTTTTAAAGAGGACAAGAGAGAAAGAAGTAACACTCTGGGTTTGAGTCCCTTGTTTCCTTCCTTGCCTCTCAAACTGAGTATCTGGAAAACTCTGAGCCCAGAAAAACACTCACCAGCGACGATGCCAATGGCGACGTACATGTGGTAAACCTCCCGGGAGAAGGCGGCCACCACCGTCCCCACGCTGACCAGCAGGCCCCCCAGCATCACCACCAGGCGGTGTCCGAAGCGACTGCTCAGGACAGTGGAGAGGGGAGCTGCATGGAAAGAGCACAACGTGACATCTTAACCCCCAGAGGTGTGAGCGTCAGCTTCAGTACGATTTCTTCTTTAAAATCTTGAACGTGGAGCCCTGGCCAGATAGCTCTGTTGGTAAGAGCATCAGCCCAAAGTGCAGATGCTGCCGGTTTGATCCCCGGTCAGGGCACATACAGTAATGGGTTGATGCTCCTGTCTCTCTTTCCCCTCACCCCCTTCCACTCTGGCTAAAATCAATAAATTTAAAAACAAATAAAGTAAAAGTCTTGGATGTGGAAAGACAATGCATAATACATAACACATAAACATTAGCTTTAATAAGATTCCCCCTTAGGACTCTTCAACATGGAGAGAGATTATGTATACTGTATAACAGTGGTCCCCAACCTTTTTTGAGCCACGGACTGGTTTAATGTCATAAATATTTTCACGGGACCAGCCTTTAGGGTGGGACGGATAAATGTATCACATGTCGAGACAAGCGTCAAGAGTGAGTCTTAGACCTGACTTGTGGTGGCGCACTGGGTAAAGCATTGACTTGGAATGCTGAGGTTGCTGGTTCGAAACCCTGGGCTTGCCTGGTCAAGACACATATGGGAGTTGATGCTTCCTGCTCCTCCCTCTGTTCTCTCTCTTTCCTCTCTCTCTCTCTCTCCTCTCTCTAATAAAAATGATTAAAAAAATCAATCAATAAAAAAAGAACGAGTCTTAGATGTAACAGAGGGAATCTGGTCATTTTCTAAAAATTAAACATCGTTCAGACTTAAATATAAATAAAACGAATATAATGTAAGTTATTTATTCTTTCTCTGCGGACCGGTACCAAATGGCCCACGGACCGGTACCGGTCCACAGCCCGGGGGTTGGGGACCACTGCTGTATAATACATATTATGCAGTGGTTACTTAAGTCAGTTCAGGAAGTATTGTTGACCCTTGAACAACATGGGTTTGAACTGGGTGGGTTCACTTATACTCAAGTTTTAAAAAATAAATATATAATCAGTCCTCCTTATCCCTGGGTTTTGCATCTGCAGAGTCAAGTTACTATGGAGTGCTAACAGTATTTTCAATCTGTGGTTGGGACTCCACAGATGTGGAGGGCTGGCGGTATGCATTGATCTATGCCACTTTCTGTAAGGAACTTCAGCATCCATGCATTCGGTTATCTGTTGATGTCCTGGGACCAATCCCCTGCATATACCAAGGGATGACTGTTATTTAAGTTTTGTGGGAGTCAAAGGTTATACATCAGTTTTTGACTATTTGGGGGGTTGGTGCCCTTAACACCTCCCCTGCATTGTTCATTGGTTGACTATATTTGTGTATTTGGTTAAACTGGACAATATATTCTTTGGGCTCCTTAATAAGAAAGCCAGAGCAATAGCATAAAACTCATCTCTCTGGTTTTTTTTGTTGTTGTTTTTTGAGAGAGAGAGAGAGAGAGAGAAGCATCAACTTGTTCCACTTCATTGTTCCATTTAGTTGTTCTCTCATTGGTTGCTTCTCGTATGTGCCCTGACCTGGGATCAAAATCATGATCAGAGTGTCAGGACAACGCTCTATCTACTGAGCCACCCAGCCAGGGCCTCATCTCTATATTATTAAATGAAATATTTTGAATTACCATGAATGCCTATAAAATTAGATATGCCTATAAAATGAGCTTTCCTATGATTGCTTGGATGATTTTATTGCTTTACATTCCTTTTTAAAAAGTTCCGCTTAGGGTCAAATTCTAGCTTCGTTCCACCTGATTTGTATGAAAATGATATGAAAGTATGGTAAGCTCTCAGTTATGCACAGCAAACAGAGGGTAGTGGTGGGAAAGTTCATTCCGAGCGGCTGAGGAGTGTAATTTATGAAGCTGCTTTCTTCTTCATGTAGCCACCTTTTCATGTTTCCAACCTAAGCGTGCTTCTGTGGAACCAGCGCCTCACAGGCCAAGAACTTTTGATGTTGCTTCTTTAGGAACGATTACTCCCCCACAGAACTGGGGTTTATTGCCTGACCCCTAGTGGCGCAGGGGATAAAGCATTGACCTGGAACGCAGAGGTTGCCGGTTTGAAACCCGGGGCTTGCTTGGTCAAGGCACATATAGGAGTTGATGCTTCCTGCTCCTCCCCCAGCCTCTTTAAAATGAATAAATTATAAAAACAAAAAACTGGGGGTTACTGCTGTCCTCAAAGTCATCTACAGCATCCTAAGAATCTACATACAGTAGGTGTCTAATTCACGTGTTAAGTTGAAGGCAGTTGAGACTGGCGAATAAGGGTTTTTTCTTTCCCTTGCAACTTCTCTTTCTCTTGCCATCCTCAATCCCCTGAAAACCATAGTACATGAGGCTAGAAAGTGCCAAGAGGTCATAGAAAAATGCATCACAAACAAAATGAGCACCATTACATAGTTAGGCAAATTAAAATTATTAGTATTCAAGCTGAAATATGTACTGACCTGTAAATGTTAAGATAAATACACATATTGATATTATCCATGAGATCCTGCTGTTTGATTCCTCAAAACTGTCCATTAAGTCATTAAAGAAGACACCAAATGACTTGATGACACCATAGGTAAAGACTTCAATGAAGAAAAAAGACACAGCTACTGCCCAGCCCCATCCTCCATCAGGCACTTGAGTATAAACATTGGCTCTAGAACAAAGCTGTGATTTCTTCTCGGTCATTCTTAATCTGAAATAAGTTAAAAAAATCAGACCAACAACAGCATGAGGGTTGATGATTCTAATACTATCATTTAGCAAACATAACAGATAAGAACTACTTATGACATTTCTTAGGTTGATGATCATAAAAGATATAACAGAACCCCCAAAGAATGTGGAAGTAAGACTTCCAAACTGTGACAATTAAATAGGAAAGACAAACAAACATAAGGCATCAGGGAAGATATTTAGAGGCAGTATGAAGGACAGGGAATGGCTAACTGACCAAGCCTCAGTGATGACCTTAAACTTGAAGACAAGTCAGGTAAAGGAAGAATGAAGTGACAAGAAGGCATGACGATCAGAAATGAACCCTAGAAAAAGGCAGGCTAAGAGGCAAACATCGACAGCACATCTACCACCTTCCACGGGATAGATGCAGAGACGTGCTATGCATCTGTGCTTGACGCCTGACCATTCAGATTATCCAGCTACCTTAACTCTCCTGATACCATGTCTCATTCAGTCAGCAACTTTATGACCGGTGTCCCATGTGGATGGGCCAACACGAACAGAATGTGACTATAAATCCAAATGCGGAAATTGTCTTCTGGGAGTTTGGCATGAGGAAGTTATCAAAGTCGATCACCAGTTGGTACATTAGCACTCAAACTTCTATGCACACCACATATACTACTCTAGAATACGGTGATTGTATAAGGCACCGCCAACTTGTGGGGCCCAGGCAGTCAGTTAACTTTGAAAGTGATGAGCGGTTTTAGCCCAACTAAAAATTAGAATCTGTAATAATGAGCCCATTAGATTAAGAACCTTGAGTTTCAGAATCCTCTACAATTACAGTTGTATACGTGTGAATTTGTAGGGGGAGTGCGTACCAATTCCATAGCCTTTAAGTTGTGTTTAACTAATAAGGCAGGTTTTACCAATAAATGGAGAGTAACTGAAAAATAAAAGGACATAACCTCATCTATCCAGTAGACTTGCTAATTTCTTTTTTCTTTTATTATTTCTTTTTGTTGGACTTGCCAATTTCTGAATCTAATATTCCGAATTAATAAGTCTTAAAAAGCAGCAAATCTGACCCAAGCTAATATGTTTCACCCCTTGATAGCACTGTTCCCACAGTGGCCTACTACTTTGAAAAGACTATATGCTCACTTTTAACCTGTTACTGTAGTTAAGTATTTGGTTGCATAAAATAGGGCATAAGATGCTTTAAGCAGCTGGAGCTCTCAGCAGCAAAGGCCTTTGCATTCCCATGTGTGTTAATGTATCATTAAGGCTGAGAGCAAGTGGGAAGGTGGGAAAGGCAGTTTAACAGCCCAGGGTGTAGGCTGAGTGGCTTGTCCTTACTGTCTCCCATCTGGGAAAAGTCCATTTAAGACAGGAGCCCTGACCTGAGCCCTTCAGCAGATGAGGTCTTTAGGACACCCCTCCCTCATCAGACTTTCAAAATTTAGGCCCAAGATGAGGCTGCTGGAGCAGGAGTGACACCAGGACTAGACGTAGAGTTCAGAATCATTCGTGTCAGTGTTCATCCCTAGGATGGGGCAGGACGGAGGAGAGGAGGAAGGTGGCAGCCTACAGCCCAGGTCCTCAGCCTTCACCCCTGCCCCGGCCAGTAGTCTGGGCTTTCCCCTGCAAAGCCCACCACTCCTTTACTCGTCTCTTAACTGGTTCCTCGTATCAGGTATGATTGATCATCTGAAACACTGTCTGCATTGTCACCGGTTTTTGGCTCAGAGTTTTGCAATGGCTTTCTTCTTTCTGAATGATAAAACCCACTAATTAGCTTTTCAGTGTCCTTCAGAATTGAACCCCAACCTATCTTTGTAGCCTTATTTCTTCCTGTTTTAAGACTTGACTCACCAACCACAGCCAAAATGGACCCCTCCTTGTCCCCCATGCTCTACCCACCTGGCCCTCCAGGCTCTACCCACCTTGCCTGTGGCCATGCTCTTTCCCCAGCCTTGGTCCTCCACTATAGCTGGCACCTTTCATGTCCTATGGCATCAAAATCCATCTTCTAAAATGCTTTGGCTGACTGATTCAATCTAAGGGGCTTTCTTCATGTGGCAGGCATCATTTAATAACTGGGTATGGTGTACTTTTATGAGTCTATCTTATTTGGTCAATTAAATTATAAGCTCACAGAAAAAAAAATCCTGGGGCCTGTATCTCTCTGTATGTCCTGTCCTCCCTCATCACCTTGCATGTAACTTTTATTTATTTTTTTCAAAGAAGTCCCTACGGTGCCAGGCCCAGTGGTAGGCCTCAGGAATATCAGAGTAAAAAGACAAGAGAGATGGTCTCTGCCCCCATGGGCTTTAATGTTTGCTGATAATAAGGAATCGGAAGATTGAAATGCATATTTAAAACCGTTCAGCCTCATCTTTCCAGAGTTCAGCACCCTGGGACAAGCAGAACTGTCCAAGGCTGTGTTGCCATGATCATTCTATTCTAGAAAGGTGCACCTAAGATCTCAGAGTCTTAATAGAGGGCTCAGGACCAACGTAAATATACACATATTGGGATAAAACTGATGAGGGCCCAGAGACAGACGGACTCTCCTTGGCCTAAAGTCACTGCAGGATGAAGACAGAATCTTTTTGTTGGTGTGCATGTAGACAAGTGGGACTAGACTGTACTTTCTGCACAAAGATGAGTTTATTTAGCCACCAGCAGAAGGCACAGTGTCAGCCCAGCATTCCAGTTCTGGTGATGGGTGGCCATTCCTGCCTGTCCTGATCAGTGGTTTGCACGTGCATAATCAGTGGGATTGACTCACCTGTAGCCCCAGAATGGAGTTGGAATTACAGAAGGTTCAAAATGAAAGGGAATTTGTACTTCATCTTGTCCATCTCCTCTTTGTACAGTGCTGCTCATTTTGCAAAATGAGAAAACTGAGCCCCAGACAGGCGAAGGGACTTGACCAAAATGGTCCTTAGTGAAATCTCCTGCCTCCGGGGCCCTTTCCTCTATCAGCTCCAAGGAAAGCATTTTAAAGGCCAGGGAGGGCCTGACCAGGCGGTGGCGCAGTGGATAGAGCATTGGACTGGGATACGGAGGACCCAGGTTTGAGACCCCGAGGTCGCCAGATGAGCGTGGGCTCATCTGGTTTGAGCAAAGCTCACCAGCTTGGACCCACGGTTGCTGGCTTGAGCAAGGCGTTACTCAGTCTGCTGTAGCCCCACGGTCAAGGCACATATGAGAAAGCAATCAATGAACAACTAAGGTGTCGCAACGAAAAACTAATGATTGATGCTTTTCATCTCTGTTCCTGTCTATCTATCCCTCTCTCTGACTTTGTCTCTGTAAAAAAAAAAAAAAAAAAAAAGGCCAGGAAGGGGGGTGTTGTATATAGAGATTGTGAGAAAACATTAAAATAAATAAATAAAAGCCCGCTTGACTTCCGTGTGTAGCGGGAGGCTGGTGACTGGATTCAGCAGTTAACTGTGTGACCTTGTGCAAGTCACTGCACCTTTCTGGGCCTGAGCTCCTCATTAGTCACATCTTTAGTGAGAGATTTTCTGGAGACTCTTTACGGCTCTATCCTGCTCTAGCAGTTGGTATTTTCTGTATTCAGCACTGAGTTTTATTTCTCACTAGATTCCGTAGGCCACGGCTGGGGCCACAGGAAACCAGGGAGCTATGAAGAAGGGGCGCATGCTAGATGGTTCTTGGAAATGTGGGTGAGGAGCGGCTGGACCTTGGGGAGATGTGATCGGTGACTCAGAAGATGGCAACCTCTGACTGCTTTCTTTCTAGTTACTTTCTGAGCCCCTTCAGGGTGCTTGATTTTGCTTTGTTTTGTAAAACTTCGCTTTACATCTGGGCTGCTCTCCTGAAACTAGATCCAAAATGTAGCTTTCACCTGCATTCTTAGCTTTTGGAGGACAGAAACCTTCTCATTATGACAGGGAATACCATCAAGGACAGATGACCCCCTAGAACCCCATCCTACTTTAAAGTTTATGACTGAATCATTCCAAAGCATCTGTGTTCTACTAAATTTAGCTTTGAAGATAAGACCACAGTATAGAATAATAGTAGGATAACCTGATTTCTAAAACACACTGAATAACAACTTCTGCATCTGGCATGTATGAGCACACAGGGCAGGCGCCCACAGGGTAGTCAGCAGCTCTTTGCAGACCAAGTGCCTGCAGCACGTTTGGCACAAGTCGGTGCTCAACAAAAGTTTACTAAGCAAATTAAGAATCTTGGGGTGCTTGTGAGCAACACATGCTCTGTCCTTAGAAAACCGCATCATCAAGCGAGGCAGTCCCTGCGTGCAGGATAAATACTTTTCCTGGGCCGGTCCCCTTTCCTTTCTTCCCTTATTTAGCAAGCCTCCAGACTTAACCTGTCAGTGTATACAAAGCAAGAAACTAAGGCCTGACTATATAATTCAGTTCCTCAGAAGCCTTTATAGATTCCAGAATGAGGGACTATCTGTCCAATTCAGTGTTAAGGTCCTGTCAATTTATCTGATGAGAAAGGGATGTTAGTCTGCTGTGTGGGGACCTAACTGGTGAGGCAAGCTGAGTGACTCTGGTTTGGGGTGAATCACTTTGCTCCTGGATGGTCATTGTCCTCACTAGGTATACAATGCTGACAAACTAAGTAAGATTCTGATGATCTCAGATCTCTTCCTGCCCTGAGAATCTATAATTCTGCGATAGCCTGTGACCCTGACTTGCTCTGAGCTACCCTTTCATTTTTTTCAAATCCCTGTTGGGTCCTTTGATGCCAAAGCCCATGGGTTTGTCTTCTGGAGCCCTTGGGTATTATCTGTGAATTTGTTTACCACTAACTGGCTGCACAGTCCTGGGGAAATCGCTTGGTCTCTAAACTCCATCATCTGTGAAAGCAGGGGTTAGACATGGCAGTCTGAAAGTCTCCTGACCATAAAACTCTATGATTAAAACGTGGGTTGCAGGCTGCCACCTTGTCTTCACTCTAATGCTCTTCCAAAGGAATGATAACAAACTACGCTGGGCAGTTTGAAGGATCTCCTGTGAGCCTTTGGTTCTTTTAACCTTAAATAAATGAGTATTCTGCCAAAGCCTGTTAAGCTGCTATGCCTGGGAATTTCACTGTGGTTTGATTTGTTGAGAAAAGACCTGACTTGGGGGCATGAAGAATGCAAATGATTGGATTATTATAGACCACCAGAGTGCTAGTCAAGTTCAAAATGCAAGCTTTGGATGGAAATGGTGGTGGCTGCTGGTATAAGCAAAGTCTAGGCAGTGCATTGCCAACATCCATCCTTCTTAAAGGTGTAGCCTGGATAAGCTTTCGGCAAGTTGTTTCCAGCCCCAGTTGTCAAAATCATTCTGTATTTAGGTGTTCATTTTAATTCTCTAGTTAAAAAAAAAAAGTCCCAAACCTAACCTGGAAGGCTGCCCCAGTAGCTTTAAATCACTGGATACAACCGATTCACCCATTTTACAAGATCATGATTTGAAACCCGAGCCCCTAATTTAAGTGTCCTCCTCAGGAGTTCCATTGAGGAAAGTCCTTTTTTTGGAAACCACAGAAGGAAAGCCCAGGGTTAGTGGTACTCATTAAGATAGAGGGAGCTTTTCCACTTGGCTGCATTGTTTATTTACATTTTACATACTGTAACTCTCTACCTTGGCTACTCTTCCCTTAATTATGAGAAGAGGTATTTTCTGTAGCCACCAGGCAGGATGTATTGTTGACTCCCCAAAGTGCCATTTAATGGTGCTTGGGACATGGGAAATGCATCACTTAAAAGATTTCAGCATAAGCACATGATATATATATATATATATATTCTTTTTGTAAACAAAACACTCATTTTATTATGACTTGCAAAACAGTAAGGTTACTGAGAAATGTATATATATTCTTTTTGCAAACAAAACACTCATTTTATTATGACTTGCAAAACAGTAAGGTTACTGAGAAATGTCACTCTCCAGGAGAGAAACCATCTCTTTCGAGAAAGAACTGGCAGAGTGTCTAGCAGTGCACACAGAACTAGTTTCCAGGTTGACAAGTTGCAATTGCTTTTCCCCAGTTGGCTCTGGGGAGCTTTTTTCTAACACTGCCGTGTTAGGTGACATTTTATATGCCACCTCGCAAACTTCTATCACCTGTCTTGGGGTTGGGCGGGGGTTTCGTTTTTGTGTGTGTTTTTATTTTAAAGAAAAAATGGAGAAGGAAATAACCCATTTCCTCTACAAAATCATCCTTCCTCGCTACAGAACTGCTCAGCTCCAGGGGCGCATGCCTGTGGCTGGCCGCTCAGGGAACCTCGGAAGTTGAGCGGAGCAGGTGTCAGCCACTGACAGCTCTGAACATCAAGGTGTAGGACCTGTGCTCCGCAGGGAAATGTCTGCCATCCCCCGGGGGGAGGGGTGTCACGCTGACGCCTCGGTAGTGAGCTTTGGGTGGGGGAGACACGGAACCCTACTTGCCCTCGCTCAATCTCAGTGGCCGCCCTCTGTGAGCGCGCAAGTCCAGGGAAGGTACCTCTGACATTTCGGACTTGGGACGCGCAGGCAACTTCATGCGGACAACCCACGCAAGCACTGAACCCAGTGCCCCCGATTTGCCCCTTGCTCCGAAGCCCCTAATCGGGCGGGGCTAGGGGCTCTCAAAGGCCAAGCCTTCCTGCCTTTAGGTATTTTCCGGACCCAACTGTATCGGGGCCAAGATCATTCAACTCTCAGCTTCCCACACCAGCGAGAGCGCTTCATCCCGGTGCCCTGAGCATTTCCAACTGTCACATTATTTTTCGGAATAAGCTCTCCAGAATGTTAAAATATTATATGCTTTCCTTCCCCTCCCACCACCTAGCCGGCAAAAAAGCTCCTAACACAGTAAAATAAAAACCCACACCCCATAATCAAAGTTTGAAACATGTAAAATAATAAAACCAACTCACCAAGTTAGAAGGGCAGAGAATAAACCCCAAAAGGCTCCCAATAAGGCGTATGCTTGGCCTCCCCTCCTTATAAGCCGCTGGGTAACATGAGAAAGGTTTAACTCCTTAGGGCGTGGGCCCGAGCCTATCGCAAGTTGGTTCAGGAGGGTGTCACCGGCGCCCGCCCGCAGCGCCCCGCCCCGGCCCCCCACCTACTCCCGCGCCCGGGGCGCCCCAGCCGCGCCCTCCCCCCGCCCCCCACCCGCCGGCGCCCGGGCACTGCGTGCTGCCGCCCGTCTCCCGGCCCCGCGTCGCTGCCTCTCTCTGATCCTGTACCGGCTGCAGCCGGTCTCCGCCGGCCTCGGGGGCGCGCCGCCGCCGCCGCTGCCGCCGACCATGTGCTGTGAGCGCCGCGGAGGAGGGGGCCTGCCTGGAGCGCGCGCGCCGGCCCACGTGTACTCGGTCCGCACCGGGCGCGCGCCCGTCCTGAGCCAGGCCGGGGGTCACGGAAGGTGACGGCGTCGCCGTCCCGCACGGGGACGCTCCCGCCAGCGCCGCCGGGGTCTTGGGTGCCCCGCCAGAACCCAGCGCGGCTTTGCGCGCCTGGCCCGACCGGACGCCGGCGCTGTGCCGCACTGCGAGTAGGAAACACGGACTTGTTTGGGGGCATCTGGACCCTTTCTGCGAGCGCTCCCAGCCGGGAGCGCGCAGGGGCCCCTGGCAGTCCTCCTCGCAGCCCCTCTGCGCTCCCAGGCCCGCCCGCAGCCTGAGGACTGGGGGTGTGGGACGAGGAGCGCCCAGGACTGCCGCAGGCAGCGCGGCTCGTGGCGGCTCCGCGGGCGGAACAGGTTCTTTCCAGTTTGAGTGTGTGCTGCGCGCGCGGCACCGCGGTCCCCGAGTTCCTCTTCCAGGGCCCACTTCCCCCCATTTCTTCAACTCGCGCACCCCCACATTTCCCGTTTCGGCAGGGGGAGGTATGCTGCAGTGGCCCCAGGGAGCTGGCGGTCTGGCCGCTAAGGCTGTCCTGCTTTCCCCCCTTTTCTGCAGCAGTAGCGGCAGCGGCAGCAGCATCCGCGTTGAGCAGAGTGAGGCGAGCAGCCGGGCTGAGTCAGCATTCCCGGCCGGGGGCGCACGCGTGCCGTCCTCCCGGGCGAGCGCCGAAGTCCACACAGGTGCATGGCTGCCGGTAGCAGAGGGACCGGGTCGTTAGTACTTGCCTCTCATCCCGAAGTTCCTGACCCCAAGAGCACCGTGAATTCAGCATGTAATGCACGGAAAATCTCAGGCACGAACTGTCCTGAGGACAAAGCAGTGTGTCGGATCCCAGGCATTTCGGAACCCCGGGATCTCAGACTGTGCTTTCTGCTGACCGCCTCAAGTCCCCACGGACCATTTGGCACCTTCTCGAAGGCAAAGGCCTTACTCTCCGCATTCCCCTGCCGACCTGGCACGGGCTGCTTTCTTCGTTGGGGTTCAGATGACAAACTCGAGAGACCCTAGTCTGCTGTGTGTGCTTGGAGGGTCGCCACCAGAAGGAGTGGACGATCTGAATTTTAATTAAAAACAACAACACACAAAACACCTCTTTTCTCGCTGCCTGCTTTTCCCTCATGATTTGGGGGTATTGTCTGCTGGGTTAAATGCCTTTCTGTGCTGTTACTAAGCTCCGGCGTTGGTTTGGTGGGGACAGGTGTGTGCTGGTGTAGTGTTCTGTTAGGGCCAGTACTGTACAGCCAGGGGCACTGATTAGCTTTGCAACATTGTGGGAGTAACTAAACTTCTTGGAGCGTCAATTTCCAAATCTATAAATGGAGACAATGGCAGTACTCCCCAAAATTGAAGGGGTTAACTTACAATTCCTGTGAAGTTCAGATCAGAGTGACTGGCTATGGCAAGCTCTCAGTACCCATTAGTTCTTTTATTATTTTTTTTTATTGATTTTAGAGAGAGGAGAGAGAAAGGTGGGGAGGGGAGAGGAGTGGGAAGCATGAATCTTAGTTGCTTCTCTGCATGTGCGTTGGGGGTTTCTAACCAGTGACCTCAGCATTCCAGGTCCAGGCTATATGCACTGCGCCACCACTGATCAGGCCCTTTAGTTCTTGTGTCGTTATTTATGACGGTGGCTGACTCCTCACACACCCTGCAAGCCATATGTTTTACTTTAGTTGTTTTGGGACGAATCCACACATAAGGATATGTGGAAACTGTAATCACTAAAATGAAAACCCTTAGTGCTAAAATGAGGCAGACTGTAAGTGTGATCTTTGATATTTAGGATCTTACATAGCCTTGGGATTTCATTCACTATGGAAATGTCATATTTAATATGACACAGCATCCAGCATATTTGAGTCTTGCATAAGAACCTAGTGGTACAGCCTAGCAGTTACAACCAAGGGAGTCTAAGCAAGTCACGGAGAGGTCTTGGCACTTCACCTTCTGGATTTTAAAAATTAGAAGGAAATTGGCTGAAAGCCTGAGAGGTGAATGAATAATTGAGAAAGTCACTTCTGTGTATTTGTTCAAGTGAAACAATTGGCTGTCGGTAGGACAGAACTGTAATAATATAATAATGCATTGTCACTGTCATTTTTATTAATACTATAATTAACTTTTACAGGTTTGCTTTGCTCCCAACATGTTATTAAGTTCCTTACATGTGACCTAATTTTAACCCCATCATCAGTCTTAGGCAGCTGACACTCATCCCCATTTTAGAGTTGAGAACTGTTGAGGTACAAGTACTAGAGGGGTTTGCCCAAGGTTTCACAACGTTTAGAGACACACTGGCCCATTTTACAAGTAGAGCTCATCTAAAGTTTACGTTTGCCACCTCTGTTTGGGTGACAGAGAGTTGGCAGGAAGATGCGGCATCACCAGCCGCAAACCAGTGACTTTTGCCTGCCTAGTTAGAGGATTGTTCCCTTAATCCTAGTGAGACCTACTATGTAAACCCTTGCTTATTTCAGTCCTCCAGGGAAAGCAAAGACAGGGAGAGCACTGCATTGCCATGGTAACCCCCTCCCCAAACAAAACTAACTCTGTTTAGTTCTAAATCCGAACAAAAGAGCCTTTGGAGTCTGGAGTACAGGAACCAGAAAAATCAGGAAATTAAGGAAAGGGTTCATCTCCCCTCTTAGCCTCTTCTGTTGTGTCTCTGGCAACCAAGTGGCAGCAGAGTCCCTTGGCTCTCCACTCACAGTGGGCAAGGTTGTAGTGAAGCCTTTAAAAAGTCCCTCAGCCTTTTCTCTGGAAATCAGTTGGCTGTGAAAACCATCCCCACTGCTCTCTTTTGTAGACATCTCGCCTAGGGCCATTTGCATGAAAACAGATTCCTTTGTGCAAAGTTGGCCAGCCTGTTCTCTGTTAACAGTTTTAGTCCTTCTAGTCTTCATGTTGGGTTGCCAGGCAGATATGACCCTGGCTTGCAAATAAGCTCACTGCATTTACCAGCCCGTGAGAACTTCAACTTGGGGTAAGTAGATTGAAAGGAATCTTGTCTGGAGCTCAGGGGGGGGAGCAAGCCTACTTGTGAGGGCTGGGTTTTCAGAGCAGCCAGTGAAGAGAGAGCATTTGAGGGGCCTTCGACAGGAATCCTTGACTGCCCAGAACGTCATCTCTTTCCTGGGTGTCTGAGAATCCGCTGTAGCTCAGGCCTGGTGTTCCATCAGTCTTGCACAGCTGGCCTTGCCCCCCTTAACCAGAGCCAGGGATGCCCAGGGCGCCTGCTGTGCCCCGGGGGAATGTTGCATTGGTGTGTGAGGGTAACTGCCCTTCTCCAAGTCAGTGCATCGTGTTGAAGACGTGTTTCCAATAAAACTATCATATGCTTAGTAATTATCAAAATTTAAGTTTTAGTATAAATTATTACAGTAATAATTGTGATACTCAGTTCAGAAGGGATTTTTTAAAAATACTTGGAGTGAAGTGTAAAATGTTAAATTTCAATTTATGCACAATATCTCTATTTCAGAGAAATGGGATAAGTAATTAAATATTTTTGAACATGAAAGTGTATTGTTTGAGATAGAATGGAAATGCAGTTTTGCAAAAAGGAAAATGATATAACATTTCAAATTAATGGGGAATTTTTCTCATGTAGTTTCTAAACGAATGATGGTGGTTTTCATATTGTTCTGATGTTTATATTACACTTGATACATTTAAAAGTGTAGCTTAAGAATTTTACTCTTAAAATCACCTTTAGAAATACAACCAAAATGGTATTTTGGGCGGCTATTTGAAAATATGATGAAACATCAAAGAAAACTTAGAACTATACAAGGGTGGTGTGGACTGAACATTTGTGCCCACCCCCCATCTCTGCATTTACAGCCCTCCCCCCCCCCCAATGTGTTAGTATTTGTGAATGAGGCCTTCAGGAAGCATGAGGGTTAGACCAGGTCAGGACAGTGTGGGGCCCTCATGATTACATTAGTGCCTTTATAAGAAGAGGAGGAGAGAATTCTCTTTCTCTCTCTGGGAACACACTGGGGAAAGGTCATGTGAGGATACTGAGCAGGTGGCCATCTGCAAGCCAGAAGTGAGGCACTCACTGGAACACGACCACTCTGCCACCCTCATCTCGGACGTCCAGCCTCAGAACTTAAAAAAAAAAAATTTCTGTTGTTTATGCCACTCAGCCTGGGTTATTTTGTTACAGTAGCTTGAGCTGACTGATACAGAGGGCGTTTATTGTTTTTCCAAATTCTTTTAGAGGCTACCAAAGCAAAGAAACTTTGCAGGTCACTAAGTATGGTCCATATGAGGACAAGAAAGATATGCTCCCTACCTTTGTGGATAAGAGCTCCGCAGGGAGATACAACAAGCCCAACAGTCACCAAAGTGGACTGACAGTACAAGGCCAGGCAGGGGGTACAGAATTTATGACGTACGATGCTATAAATGTAAGATGCACATGAACTTGACCTTGAATCCCAGATCTGCCCTCAGTAGCCATGTCACCTTGGGCAAATTAGTTACCTTCTTTCTATCTCAGTCTGCTCATTCTTGACAGGGGGATAATACCGGCTGAGGGCAGGGGCGCTTAACCCTGCCCCGGGTGGCTGGTTAACCGAGTTAACATGTGTAAGGACCGGTGTAACATGGGGTGGGTGTGTGGGTGGGGGAGGGGTGAAAAGAATGAGAGGAAGGCTGGAGGTAGGAGCGAGTGTGCTGGTTTTGGGGACAGGGAGATAACCTCCCCACCCGTGGAGGTTGTGGCGATCTGACTCCTGTCACGCCTGGTTACCATTTGGCCCAGTGTTGATGCTCTATCACTGGGTGCATTCATCTCATTTACTCTGGAGTAAGTTTTTTTTTTTTTTTTTTTTTTTGGAGTAAGTTTTATTTGATTCCAACATTGATATTTGTTCCAAGACTTCTCAGTATTCAGAGTTTACTGCTCTTATAGCTTTGTCATCCTCTCTCACTTAAAAGAAAAAAAAAAAGAACATTGCTTTGAGGAGGCATCTGTAAACTATCCCAAGCTGATTGCAGAAGTCCTCAAAACAAAATAAAATCAAAATTATCAGAACCAAGTGATTTAGATCACATTGCTTTAGGATAAATACATGTCATATTAAACTTTTATCACATGGTTGCGGGTCATGAAATCTAACTGGAAATATTGGAAAGGGCTGTCTATGGGACCACTGGGTTTTGCTCCAATTAAATCAGGCTTTTTTTGGATAATTTGTGGTGCTGCCCCACCCATCGTGTTCCTCAAAGCCCCAGGAACAAAAAACCTGCTCTCCTGCTATGTTTCTTGCCCAGAGGGAGATGACTGGCTTTCCCCATCTTGTCCAAACACGCACAGCCTGTCCTGCTGTTCCCTGGAACAATACAGGAGAGGTTTCTATTTTAACTCTTTTGTCATGGTGCACTTTTGCATTTCCAGGAGAGTAAGGGGAATGACAAAAAGAAGTTAGAGGGGTGCTCTGGGCTGTGTTATGGAAAGTAGGCAAGGAGGGCCCCTGCCCTGCCATGCCTGGTGAAGAGCTGTGGTCTCCTTAGCTGAGTCTGGATGCTGTAAGCAGGCAGGGTTGTTATACCCTAAGGCTTAGTTTTAAGACTAAGCCTTTCCCACCCTAAGTGACTTTGTATCAGAGATTTTCTTGTTTGTCTATTGGATGCTTAGTAAGGGTATATGGCAGCACTGGGTACAGGAAGCGCCCGTCCTTCCATCCCACGCCCATTGCTCCTCTATCCCAGCAGAGTCTGCTCATAGTAACCGACTCATGAGCCCTGATGGACACCGTCATCTCCCAGGCCACAAAACCACACCCCAGAGGATGTGGTCCCTCCTCTCAAAAGTGTTGACGGTCTAGTTTAGAAGACAGGTCACATGTGTGATACTCACCCAAAACAGCATTTCAACAAGCGCCCTGTTGTGAGTGAGAATCTCAGAAAAGGGGGAACTTAGCAAGGTCATCTGAGTTTTGGGAAGTGATGAGAGGAAGGAGGGCTTTCAGGGTGGGGTGGAGCAGGCTTGGCCATCGTTGTTCCTGTTATATGCACTTGTTTGGCACCCACTTTGCATGTCACCTTGACCTGTTATATTGTCCAAAACCAGATTTGCTGGTGGCAGTGTACTCCAAGGACCATGCCCGATGTCACCAGATGGCCCAGACTGAGAGACCTGGCTCATGGTTTCCCGAAATGACACAGACAGTTGTGGGATTATGTGACAAGGAAATAAAGTTTGAAGCTTTAAAAAAGTAGCAAACCAGCCTGACCAGGAGGTGGCGCAGTGGATAGAGCATCAGACTGGGATGCGGAGGACCCAAGTTCAAAACCCCGAGGTCACCGGCTTGAGCGTGGGCTCATCCGGCTTGAACGTGGGCTCACCAGCTTGAGCATGGGGACGCTGGCCTGAGCGTGGGATCATACACATTGTCGCTGGCTTGAACTCAAGGTCGCTGGCTTGAGCAAGGAGTCACTCAGTCTGCTATAGCCCTCTGGTCAAGACACATATGAGAAAGCAATCAATGAACAACTAATGAGACAAGGAGCTGCAACAAAGAATTGATGCTTCTCATCTCTCTCCCTTCCTGCCTGTCTATCCCTATCTGTCCCTCTCTTTGTCTCTCTATCTCTGTCACAAAAAATAAAAAATATTAAAAAAAAGCTGCAAACCAGAATGATTCTTCACTGTCCCTGCAGAATTGTTTCTGACCATGGTGTTTGGAGCTTCTGCCTTCTCTGGGTTCAGAATCCCACTGCAGAGCCTGCTGACAAACAGTGGTGACAAAGACAGCCCAGAGCTACCAGGGAGTCCGGATTTCACCAGTTATCTTGCTTAGTATTAATTGTAGTAGTGCTTTGCTCTTGCATGGTACTTTTATCATAGTGTTCTCTTATTTGCCATCTCTTCATCCTGAAAACAGTCACATGGTGGAATAACCGTAGCCACCGTTTCTGAACACTTGCTGAGAGCAGCTGCTGGTGTTGGGTGACTTCATTCTCACGTTTGGTTTGGGATGGAGGAAGTTTACTTTGGCTTTGCTTTTTGTTTGAGTGGGGAAACTGAGGTACAGAGCAATTTAGTAGTGTTGGTCAAATAAGTTTGTAAATATGATATATAAATTTGCTCACTTATAGTTTGTATTGGGTGTGGGGGACAGGCTGTAAGCAGGCAGGGTTGTTATACCCTAAAGCTTAGTTTTAAGACTAAGCCTTTCCTACCCTAAGTGACTTTGTATCAGAGATTTTCTTGTTTGTATATTGGATTAAAGGTTTTGATTTCTACACTATAAAATGGAGCAGACTGGGAGCCTGTTCTCTCTCGGTTCCTGAGATTAGCATTAGAGGAGAGAGCAGAGAAAGGAAAGCAGAGAAAGGCCACATAGAGGAGAGGAGAAGCAGCCAAGATGGCAGAGTGCTGAAGGAGAAGCCAGTTTGTGCAGAGTTTGTACAGAGAGAAAGAGATGAGAAACAGAGGTGAGTAAGGCTGGTGAAGTACAAACCTTTGATTCTAGGAAACTCGGATAAGTCAGTGACTTTGGGAGCCCTGAATGGAAAGGGAAGTGTTTTCCCACTGTGTGTATTACTTCCCCGCCAGGTGCAAGCTAGGATTAAAGCAAATGGCCCACCAGTTCTTGGCTCCATTGTTTCATTACCGTCTGTCCTAATCAAATTCAAACCTGCACGGGCCAAGCAGCTGTGATGGTGGCCGTGGCTACTGGCTTGACAAGTCGCTTACCCAAGGTCACACAACTAACAGATGACTGTGCTGAATCTAGACACACATCCGCCAGGAAGCAGGCCAACATCCCCAAATTCAGTTCCCCAAATGCAAATTTCCCAAGTAATTGCTTCACTGGATTGAGCATTTACCAACCCCCCTCCAAGTTTTGGTCTCATCCCGACTTCCGTGCCTGCCTCACCCCCAGAGGTTCTCAGATAAAAGCTTACCTGGAATCTGTCTCAGTCAGCTTGGGCTGCCATAATAAAATACCATAGTGAGGCTTAAACAACAGACATTTACTTATCACAGTTCTGAAGGCTGTAATGTCTAAGATCAAGGTGCTGGGTGACTGGGATCTTAGTGAGAGCTCTCTTCCTGGCTTTCCGGCAGCTGCCTTCTCACTGTGTCCTCACATGTTGGAGAGAGCAAGCTCCTGCCTATCCCTTCATCCAAGGGCACTAATCCCATCATGAGGGCCCCACCCTCATGACCTCATCCAACCCTAATTACCTCCCAGAAACCCCATTGCTTTGGGGGTCAGGAATTAATTTATGAATTTGGAGAGCACACAAACATTCGGTCCATAACAGAATCCAACGCATTTCATTGCAGAGATGGAACAGATCTGGGGGAAGGATAAATCTGCAAAAACCCAGAAAGGATCATAAGTAGCATTTAAGAGAAAGTTCCCTATTCTCCTGAAAAACGAAACATTTTTCTACATGAACCCACTGATCATTGTTAACAAGACATGGAGAAAGATAAGCTGTATGATGTGGGCCTGCCAGAAAATTCAAACCTGAGTCTGATCTTACCTCTAGATCTGCAACTCAGTTTACAGGGAGAATAGGGGATTGGGAAACATTTGAAATGACATCATGGATACAGTCAGCCAAAACCAAAATTTAAGAAATTTTATAGGACCGACAACTGAATTTATAAGTATATTGTAGGGAAAAGAGAAGAGATACTTATAAATGAAACGAGACACATGGACTTTGTTTGGAATCTGATTAGAACAAAGTGACTGTAAAATAATCATTGATGAGACAAGGGGGAGGACATTTAAACACTGATTGGATTTTTTATATTAAAAGTGGTTGTTAATTTTTAAAGGGGGCTATTAATAGAATTGTAGTTATAGTTTAAAAGAATCCTTATGTTTTAGAGAACCAGATAGAAACGTTTGCAGATGAAATGACATGGTGTCTGGCGTTGGCTTCAAAATAAGCCAGTGTTTGTGGAAGGTGAGGGGAAGAGACAGAAAAAACAACCGGACCGGCCACATGTTGATAATTGTTGAATCTAGACACTGGATGGGCGTGCATGAGTTTCTCAACTTTTGTACATTTGACAACTTCTGTAATCAAATGTTTAACAAAGAGTAAGTCAGTGCCACTTTGTCAAAAATTCTTTAAAAATGTGAGAAACAGACTTTCTGGGAGTGTCATTTTAGGGGATTGACCTTGAGCCCTTTCCTCTTAACCTCACCTCTCCTGAGTTTTCTTCTCAAGAGGCGGATAGAATTTAGAGAAAGGATGTGTTCAGCGGCCCATCCACTCTTTCTGTTTTTTATTTTTTCCTGACCTGATTTCAAGGAACCAGGTATAATTTCCACAGGGCAACGGTGTTTGGTGTTTAGATGTATAGCATGGCGCCACCTCTGCCTTTGCAAGTTGGCTCCTGCCCCCTGGCTTCCTTCTGTGACAGTCCCAGCAGGTGGTTCAAGCATAGAGGCAGGCTGGGCGTCACGGGCACCCTGTGGGCGAGGTTCCTGGCATCCTTGGGTTCACTGACACGGTATTCTCAACAACAGTGTCTGGCTTGAGGTCTTCAAGCTGGGGAAAAAAATCCCGCATTTTAATTATCTAAGAGGAATTGATCTCCAAGCCTGTATGGAGACAGTCAGTCAGTCAGTGATTTCTTTGGCTCCGGTTATAAGATAAGTACGTCCTGGGTATAAAATGCAGGACTTGATAATCTAGTTAACACTGCTGTGTGCGGTATTTGAAAGTTTCTCAGAAAGCAGACCCTAAAAGTTCCCATCATGAGGACAAAAACGTTTCTTCCTCCTTTTCTTAAAATTGTGCCTCAATGAAATGATGGATGTTAACCAAACTTACTGTGGTAATCATTTCACAACATATGTAAACCAAGTCATTAGGCCGTACTCCTTAATCTTATACAGTGCTGTGTGTCAGTGATATGTCAATAAAACTGAAAGAAGAAAAACAGAACAGGAACAGAAAGGATTTCCTTGCATTTTCTGTGGAGCTGAGCCCGAGCTCCCCAGATGTGCTCTAAGAAAGCCATCTTTCTGAGTTGGGCCAGCCCCAAACCCATATGGTAGGGTCTCAGGGCAAATTAGGGGCCATGAGGGCATTGATTACACATAGACGTTAATCACTTCAGTCACTGTTTATCTTGGCTACCAGGGTAAGTGGATTTTCCGCTCCACTTGGGCTTGGATGAAGGTGAGGCCAGATTTAAGCAGGAGGTCGTTTTAAGGGTCATGCGAGGGCAGGGAGTGCTGCACCTTGAAATTCTGCGCCCTAGGCACTTGGCTTGCATCTCACGCTGTCTCTCACCTTGCCAGGGAGGTGGACTCCTCACTTCTCAGCTCCTTCCTCACCTGTCCTGTTGTTGCAACACACTTGTTCCTTCTCAGCAGAGCCGCCTGCGGTCTGTTCTGTTGGGCGTGGGCAGAGCTCGCCGCTGGGGCCCAGACCCACCCGCCTCCCCACTGCTGGCTGAGCCTGTCTTCCTCCTGACTTCCTGGAGCCCTGGCAGGCTCTGCTGCCACTGTTTCTCCTCTGGGCTTGTGGCCCCATCGCTTCCCCCTTCTCTCTTCCCGACCCTTCCAGAAAGACCCTACCCTCTCAGGGAGGTTGTCCCTGACCTCCCCCTTACACTTTGTACCAGCTCACGCCCACACGCCGGATCCTCGTCCTGCTAGGATTTTCTCCCTGCCACGCTTGTTTCCTCCTTCCCCCCAGCCCCCCAACCAGACGTGCCACGAGGGCAGCGGGTTTTGTGTTTTGTTCGCTGCTGTGTGCACAGTGCCTAGATCAAGACCTGTTGCTTCATCAGTCGGCATTGGCCGGGTAGATGTCAGTGCACAGGGGAGTCGTTTCAGATGGCGCTTGGGCAGCTGGGTCCCCAGGCCCCTCCTGGCAGCCCCCACGTGACTCCCAGCCCAGCAGGCGCAATGACCAGGGCCTGATCTGCCGGTAAAACAACAGTGCCCTGCCCCCAGGGACCACCCTCCCTGAGTGCCTTTGTCTTCTTTGGCCTTGGCTCATCTGAAGCTCTGTCTCTGGAAAACCACCAGAGCCCTCTGCCAGCACGGTCAGCTGGACCTTCTGGTTGTTTCAGCTGTTCTCAGGGCTCTCTCGCAGGCCGCTTGGCCACAGGAAGGCTCCCAGGGAGCCAGGGTCAGGTGGCCGTCCAGCTCTGGTATTCAGACACTGCAGAGCACATCTTCAGGTTGCCTCATCCCGGTCACTCCTCAACCCTTGTGAACAGCAGCTCGCCTGCTGATCACGCTACCTCCACAAGTACCTTTTCCTATAAATAAGCCCAGAACCCGAAGGGAGGCCAGACTTGAGCAGACTCAGCAGTTCTGCTTTGAAATGGGGGTCGTAGTAAAAGAGTAGAAATCCTCACCAAGTTGATTGGCAGCTCAAGTTTACTCTGCTGCTGCCCAAGGAGCAGGGAGACAGGGCATGGTCCATGCTTGTGCTCAGCGAGGATCTGCCCCAGGCCTCTGCTCCCAGGAACAGATGGGCCTTCCTCCCCGAGCTTGTTGAGCCAGGTGGTCAGGCACCTTCCGTCCACTGGAAGGAGGGGTGAATGCTTTATTTGCCAAAGACTCCCCCTTTCTTCCTTAGCGCAAAGGAGGGCACCTTGCTCACATCCACTTTCTCTTCTGAGGGGGAGGGACGTGAGTAAAGAAAAACTTGGGAGAGATGAGGCACTGAGCTCAATGTCTCATCTTGGATCTTTTAAAAATACTCCCATGTTACAGAAGTATAATTGACAAATAAAAATTGTATATATTTATGTTGAATGACATGATGTTTTGATTATGAAATGATTACCACAATGAAGCTAGTTAACATATCCATGCCCTCACAGAGTACCATTTGTACTTTTGTTTTGGCTGTGATGAAAACATTGAAATCTACTCTCTTAGCAAATTTCAAGTTTGTAGTACCTATAGTATTACTAACTAGTTACCATGCTACTTTTAGTGCCTCAACGCACTGGGCCGGTGCACTCTAACCAATTGAGTCATGGCTGCAGGAGGGGAAGAGACAGAAAGAGAGAGAGAGAAAGAGAAGTGAGAGGGGGAGGGGAGGAAAAGCAGATGGTCGCTTCTCCTGTGTACCCTGACCAGGAATCGAACCAGGGACATTGACATGCCAGGCTGATACTCTACTACTGAGCCAACTGGCCAGGGCCAAATTTAACTTCTTTAGATTCCCACATGTAAGTGTAATCATGAAGTGTTTGTCTTCCTGTGTCTGGCTTATTTCACTTAGCCGGATACTTGCTAGGTTCATCCAGGTTGTACATGAGAGGATTTCCTTCTTGTTAATGGCTGAATAATATTCCATTGTTTACATATATATATATTTTTAAAGTTTGTTTGTTTTTTATTTTTATTTATTTATTTATTTTTTACAGAGACAGAGAGTGAGTCAGAGAGAGGGATAGACAGGGACAGACAGACAGGAACGAAGAGAGATGAGAAGCATCAATCATTAGTTTTTCATTGCGCGTTGCAACACCTTAGTTGTTCATTGATTGCTTTCTCATATGTGCCTTGACCGCGGGCTTTCAGCAGACCGAGTAACCCCTTGCTGGAGCCAGCGACCTTGGGTTCAAGCTGGTGGGCTTTTCCTCAAACCAGATGAGCCCTCACTCAAGCTGGCGATCTCAGGGTCTTAAACCCGGATCCTCTGCATCCCAGTCCGATGCTCTATCCACTGCGCCACCGCCTGGTCAGGCTATATATATATATATTTTTTTTTTACATATATTTTATATGCAGCACATTTGCTTTATTCATTCATCCACTGATGGACACTTAGGTTGTTTTCATATCTTGGCTGTTGTGCAAAAATGCAGCCATGAACACAGGTGGAGGTATCTCTTGAAGATACTGACTGCATTTCCTTTGGACAAATACCCAGAAGTGGGATTCCTGGGTCATCTGGTTGTTCTGTTTTTAATGTTTTGAGGAACCTCCATACTGTTTCCCATAATGTCACCTTGGATCATGTTGGGGTTTTTTTCGGCTTGGATCTTAATCAAAGTCTGTGGCTTGGACTCCATTCTTAGAATGTCCAGTTTGCCTTTTCATCATAGTTTTAAAAAAATAAAGAGGGAAAAGATGAAGTGTCTCCCTGGAAGTGTGGGCATGAAGGATAATGCAATGGAGCACTAGCTAAATTAGCTTATTTCCATTCCATGAAATGTTAAGTATTTAATGATTCTCTTTGCAAATCCTCAAAGGAATGTTTTTATCACGGAACTCTGAAGCAAGACAGTCTATGTTCTCACCTTAATTTTCTCACCTTTCTTATGTGAATTAAAAAAAAAAATTCCGAGTCGGGTCCTTCTGAAATGGATTATCAACCAAGAATGAGGCCACGCTAGTCTTCCAAGCTTTAAGAAGAAAAATCCTCCTGTGATTGTTGCTCATGGGCAGAAGCCAGGGAAAACGAGGCCAGGAATCAACCAGCAGGTCCACAAGTGTTTGCTAGGCGCCCTCCTTGTGCAAGGGCTCTTTCTTCTAGAAAGGGAGAAGTCTTTGGGGCCTCAAGATCAACAAATACCAGTTGAATCTAATTGACTTTGAAATAGTAATGCTCCCTTTGGAAAACAGAAAAATTTGCACTTCTGAACAATTGATTCATTGGCCTCTGGATGACCATGACTGTTTACTTGGACTTCCTTTTTATGGTTGAGCCGGTATCTGCCCATCCTTCTGAGTTTATCTAGGTCTTCCAGACTTTACATATGTCCAGATAGCCCTGTCTCCGCGGGTCAGCCACTGGGTTGGCCTCGCGGGCTATGAATTCATTCCCAAGGCCGGGGTCACCACTGGAGCTAGGTCTGCCGTACCTCGGCCCTAGTGGCATCTTCATGCTGCAACGTGGTCCTCCTTTCATCTTCTCCAGAGGTTGGGTGTTCAGCTGAGCTTTTTATTTGGTCTAGAACGTCAAGTCTTTCTCTCCTTACTAACTTTGTGAATGTAGGTCTTTTAAGTGAACTAAGGGTGATATGGTTTTATTTTACGGTTCCTGTTTGTAAGCTGGGTTGAAAGTGTAACCTTCAACTCCTGTCTTTCCAAATGGAACCTGATGTATTGTTTTCATGTTTGTCCACTGAAGCTGAGTCATCCCCAGTTAGGTTAGTCATCTCTGGTTAGGTTAGTTTTCATCTAGGACCAGAATTGGGATTTATTTTTCCCAGGCATCTCACTAATGAAAATGATTCAAAGACCAGCAGGGTAGGACTTTGGGGGGAGCTTGTTAGAAATACAGAACCCAGGCCCAGCCTTCCCTACTGAACCTGCATTTTGGTAACATCCCCGGATGATTTGTAGGTACATCAAAGTGTGAGAAACACTGGTTGAGCATGTCTTTAGATTTTCTTATTAAAAATTGCATTATCAAGATGTAAAGAGACACAGTTCCCTTAAAAATTTTAAAAAATTGTTTTCTACTGTTTTATTATTGAAACGTTTGAAAGATACAGCAAAATGAAGAGTCTACAATAAGCCCCCATAGACTCTCCACTTACATCCTGCCATGACCTTATTTCTTGACATTTCCTTTTCCCCCAATTAATTTCTCTCAGGAATTTTGTATAGAAATGTTTATCTGGGCCTGACCTGTGGTGGCACAGTGGATAAAGCGTCGACCTGGAAATGCTGAGGTCGCCGGTTCAAAACCCTGGGCTTGCCTGGTCAAGGCACATATGGGAGTTGATGCTTCCAGCTCCTCCCCCCTTCTCTCTCTCCTCTCTCTCCCTCTCTGTCTCTCTCTCTCCCTCTCTATGTCCTCTCTAAAAATGAATAAATAAAATAAAAATAAAAAAAAAGAGAAATGTTTGTCTGTAGCATGATTGTATCTTGGTAATCAGGGTCTCACTCTTTCTCCTAGAATCCTC
Source organism: Saccopteryx leptura (assembly GCF_036850995.1). Taxonomy (NCBI): domain Eukaryota; kingdom Metazoa; phylum Chordata; class Mammalia; order Chiroptera; family Emballonuridae; genus Saccopteryx; species Saccopteryx leptura. The sequence continues at coordinate 166,332,784 of NC_089507.1, forward strand.
TGGTGGGTTTGTTATTGTTACAGTTAGTGTGAGAATTTCTTGTGAATCAGAGAAGCCTGTGGGTGGCAGTGGGAAGGCAGGGATCCTGAGGAGTGGGGTGCTGGTCCTTGTCCCATCCAGAATTCTGGGCCTCAGCACTCTCGAGGTACACAGTGAGTGGGTTGAGAGAGATCATCTCTAATGGTGCTTTCACCCCTGTGGTTATAGGCTCGTTGCAAATATTATTATCATCTCTATTTCTCAGGTGGAGAAATTGATGAACCAGTTAAATATGCAAATAATGAGGAAAACATGTGTTGGCATTGGAAAAGTGATTATTTCCTAAGCTACTGAGTAAAACACAGCTGCACTGGCAGTTTCAACTCTGTTTTCTTGTCAATTTTTGTTCTTTCAGGAAACTTTACAGAAACATGAAGCTTTCAACCACCTGGAACACAGAAACTCATTGGTGGCTGATGGCGGCTTCCAGAACGCCCAGGTGTTTCACAGATGTGAGATTTTTCTGCTGCACTTACCAGCTGGAATCCCAACCAAATGCGAGGCTTGAGCTTCTGCTCCAATGTCCCTGAGCGCAGAGGGGTTGCTTTTTAATCAGCCAAAGGGCAGTTGTTGGCACTGATGTCTGATTGCCGCACACAGCCAGCCATCTTGGAGAGCAAATTTGGGGTGCAAGTTTCCTGACTCTCTTGAATTAGGATTCTAGATGGGGGACTCATTTCTGCAGCTCCCACTATCTCTGTAGCCCCCACCCCCACCACCAGGACACTGGGCCTCAGCAATCTCATCTTTACAGTGAGTGAGTTGTAATATCTTCTTGCAGAACACCAATCCCTGGAGACTCACTGCATTGGAAGTGAGGGGACTCGCAGAGAAGTCTCTACTGGTGGCCCACTATCATTCTGTACCATCGGAATCTTCCCCTTACCACCATGGCCTGGCTTTTCTTCAAGGTTTTATGGGTGGGGGTGAGTTTCTTGGGATGTCTTTTCCCTCTCGTGAACTTCCACTTCAGTGGGGAAACAGGAGGCCAGAAACCAAATTTCGTGATCATTTTGGCAGATGACATGGGGTGGGGTGACCTGGGAGCAAACTGGGCAGAAACAAAGGACACTGCCAACCTCGATAAGATGGCTGCTGAAGGAATGAGGTGAGTCTTGAGGGTGCTAAGTCAGCTTCTTTCTGGATATGTTACTCTGTGGCATGGGAGGGGGGTTAGCATAAAGCATTTAAAGAGCAATGAATGGGTCCATATTGGTTTGTTTATGTGATTGATTAACTTGGTATGAAACCAGTATAATAGCCTCATGGAGAAATCCATTAATACATGCATTCATCCATCCACCAACTCATCCATCCATCCACCCATCCATCTATCCATTCCTCCATCCATCCATCCATTCATCCATCCATCTATCCATCCATCCCTCCTTCCATTCATCTATCAATTCACCCATCCATCATCCATCCATCCATCCATCCCTTTATTCATTCATCATCAATTCATCCATCCATTCATACATCTACCCATCCATCCATCCATCCGTCCACCCATCATCCATCCATCCATCCATCCATCCATCCATCCATCCATTCCTCCATTCATTCATCTATCCATCCATCCATCCATCCATTCATCCATCTATCCATCCATCTGCATTACCTCTGGGAATACAGAAGTAAACAAGATAAAAAAACTACCTTTGCCCTCAAGGTACTTACTGTCTGGTTGTGGACACAGGGTCAGTGAAAAAGAAGGATTATAATCTACGTGAGTCTGTATCAGGCATTTTTGATGTTCCTGGGGAGAGTTTGGAACCCAGCCTGGGAGTTCAAGGGTGAAGGTGTCCTTTGAACAACTGAGTCAGGGAGGCACAGAGGTAAAATGACTGATTTGGGAGGTGACAGTACTTATTAGGCGTTCTTACCCCAAAGGGTCTGCAAAGGTCAGGGAGAGGTATGCATGTGAATGGATTGAAGTTTTCATACATTTTTTTGTGTCAGCTTTCAACACTCAGGGTTTTCCTCTTGGCCTGACCTTGATCTGACTGGTCAGCTCTGATCCCATGTGCACTGGGTTGACTCCTCCATCTGGCTCGGGGGGATCACTCCAGCTCACTGCATAGGACAGTGCTGAGGTTTCAGCTGTTTGCACCCTGGAGCTGGGAACTTTCCCCTGAGATCTGGACCATGGGGTCCCTGCATGTGGTCTTACCTTTCCAGTCCATCCTCCTCATCTCAACCAAAGTGACCTTTCTAGAAACACTTCTCTGCTTCTAGTCCTTCAGAGTCATTTTGTGTCCCTAAGGACAAAATCCAGACTCCAAACAGCAGCTTACAAGACCAGCCCAGGATGCACCCTGGTTTCTCCATGGCTCCGCTGGCTTGCAGCTGTCCTCAGGTGTGATTAGTTCTATGTGATTAGTTCTTCCTGGTGCCCTTCCCACTTCCTCTGTTTAATTGGTTTCTGCTCACCAGTAGGGTTCCAATTCCACAGGAGGTCCTCAGGAAAGCCTGCTTGGCTGTCTCAGGTGTACTCGGCTATCACTCTGGCTGCTCTCCGTGGTGATCGTTTAATCATCTGACCACCTGTGTTGAGTGGAATACCATCCTCCCCAAATTCACATGCACCTGGGACCTCAGACCATGGCCATATTTGATAACAAGGTGTTTGCAAATGTAACTCGTTAAGGATTTTGATGCTGTTATACAGGATTTTGGTGGGTCCTAAATCCAATGACTAGTGTCCTTATAAGAAGAGGAGAGGACAAAGAGACACGTGGAGAAGACTATGTGAAGATGGAGACAGAGACAGGAGTGATGCATCTACAAGCCAGGAGTGCCCAGGTCTGCTGGCAGGCCCAGGAGGCTGGGGGAGAGGCCTGGAACAGACTCTCCCTCTGAGCTCCCAGAAGGAACCAATCTTGCAGACATCTGGATTTCAGACTTCTCACCTCCCAAATTGGGAGAGAATAAATTTCTGTCATTTTCAGCCACCTAGTTTGTGGTGATTTGGTGTGGCAGCCACAGGAAATTCCTACACCTCAATTCTAGCTCTGGGCTTCAGGAAGAGAAATGCCTTGTCTAGTCTCTCCCCCTTTCTGTTCTTAGTCCACGGCACAACGCTAGTCACACAGCAGGCCATTCGTAAATCTTTATTCATCAGTAAATGGGCTTTTGGAGTTCACGATGCCTCAAGATGGCCATCCAGAAATTTCTGCATAGGAATTTCTTCTGGGGAAAGAGTTAACTCATGCCACTTACCAGATCTGCCAAGGGAACTAGGTTGCCGAATGCTAAGAAACTTCAGCTTTTAGCGACGAGTGGGTTAGAAGGGAAATGGTGGGCCCATTGTTTAAACCAGGGGTCTCAAACTCGTGGCCCGCCGAACAATTTTGTGCGGCCCGCAGACTAATGCACGAAGTTCAAAATATTTTGGATAAAATTAAGTAAGCCTAGGGGATTAGTCTGCGGGCCGCACAAAATTGTTCGGCGGGCCACATGCGGCCCGCGGGCTGCGAGTTTGAGACCCCTGGTTTAAACTGACATTTGGGAAACATGGACATTTCTTCTTATGAGCTGTCCCCAACCGGCACACTCTTGTCCAGAGTAGAAGGAGCCCCTCAGGGTCCAGATGCAGACATGATTTGGTGGGTTCTCCTATATTTTTTCTATATTTTCCCCACTAATGAAAATACTTTCTCCATCTGAGCCTTGTGACAGGCCAGGCAGACAGCCCTCTGGCGTGACGGCTACGGCTTTTCACTTTGTGCTTTGTTGACAGGAAGGCGGGCTTCCTGTGAGGCCATGGATTAATTCATCCCTGGCTTCTCTGCCTGCCGACGCAGGGCCAGTGGGGAACCATGACTTTCAGACAAGAACTCTTACTGCCAAGTACTGGAGAACGTATCTTTTCTATTGTCTTTTTTTTTAAACTAGCATATTAGTTTCCTAGATCTGACACAACAAATTACTACAAATGGGACAGATGAAAGCAACACATGTCTATCCTCTCACAGCCCCGAAGTCTAGAAGGTATAAGTCAAGGTGTCAGCAGGCTTGATTCCTTCTGGAAGCTCTGAGGAGAGCAGAGGCCAGGCCTCTGTTCTAGTTTTCTGTGGTGGCAGGCAGTCCTCGGCCTCTCTCAGTTTGTAGACACAGCCCTGGTCCGCAGGTCCGGCAACCAGCACGTTTTGCCCTTGACCTCATGGGCTGTCCTTTAGTCGGCGTCCTGTGTCCAGCTGGGCTGGGCAGGCTGGAGAACATTTGAAAGTTTTAAAAAAAATATGATAACTGGAAGAAAATGAAAATGTTAGAATTTAAATGGAAACGCCAGGGACTTAGTAATCAACTACAACATAAACTGTTCAAGCAATTAGAAAGCTTGCATGACGATACAGGATAGAGGAGAGAATTGCTTATGCTTTAAGGAAAAGGACAAATACTTTTCACCGGCAGTCTGAAATATATGTAAATAATTGAAATTGTTAGGAGAAGCCAGTGAATAGCCTTGATAATTTGGCACTCATTGGGTTCTGGGGGGCAGCCCATCTAGGGAAGGCCAATGCTGGTTTCACCTGATAAGAATAAACAACATTTTTCTTGAAAATTCTCAGGTTAAATAGTACAGTAACTTGCAGAGGCCTCCTGGCTGGGGGACTGGATTCAGGCAATGACTTAGGATGTCCAGACTGGGGTTTGAGCACCCGAGCAGTCATGACCCACAGGTGTCTTGGGGGGAGAGAAGACAGATAACCAGTAATACAGAGACATGGTCCCAGCCAGCAAAGCCCTCATCCTGCCTGTCACTTAAATTGTCTGCTAGGCGGGCTCAGAACTGAGGTTGGGTGTAAATTGTAAGTACATTTACCTACGTGAGTTGATTTGCACTATGTTAGCTTTGCACCTTAGTTTCTTTCCCTCCCTCCTTCACCTCTTCTTTGGCAACAGTTTAACTGTGTCAAGTCAGTGCTGTTGCTGAGAGTTACAGGCCATGGCTTAGCTAGAAATCAAAGCTCAGTCTTCACCACTGGAAGGCGGGGGCTCTCAGGGGCTTGAGGCTGTTTCTAAATGGGCCACAGCTCTCAGTTCAGACAAACACCCTGTTTGATCTCTGTCCTCAGCATTGGCTTTTGCAAAAATGCATCCATTCTGTTACCATTCAGGACTTCCTCAGCCGTCCTGCTGCCCTTGGGAACTTGCAGTAACCTAAAGGGAGATGTGAGCCAGGCCGGCACTCAGAACTGCGGGGGTGCTAATGAGGTCTCGAGCTCTGGTGGGCACCAGGAGAGCTGGGGCAGAAAGGACTTTTCGGAGGAGACGCACCTGAGCAAGAGAAAGACCCCTCCCCTACCGTGTAATTTTTTTTTTTTTTGTATTTTTCTGAAGCTGGAAACCGGGAGAGACAGTCAGACAGACTCCCGCATGTGCCCGACCGGGATCCACCGGCACGCCCACCAGGGGCGATGCTCTGCCCCTCCGGGGCATTGCTCTGCCCCGACCAGAGCCACTCTAGTGCCTGGGGCGGAGGCCAAGGAGCCATCCCCAGCCCCGGGCCATCTTTGCTCCAATGGAGCCTTGGCTGCGGGAGGGGAAGAGAGAGACAGAGAGGAAGGAGGGGGGGAGGTGGAGAAGCAAATGGGCGCCTCTACTATGTGCCCTGGCCGGGAATCGAACCCGGGTCCCCCGCACGCCAGGCTGACGCTCTACCGCTGAGCCAACTGGCCAGGGCCCCTACCGTGTAATTGATTTCCTTCCAGCTTTCTCCCCTCCCTGCAGGAACTCAGAGTCGGGGCTGAGGACTCCCCTGTCAGGGAGACATCTTCTTGTCCTGTGACCTTCATCATTAACTCTGAGACGTTTGCTTTTGGAGGGCCCAGCCTGTCTTTTCCCTGTAGGCACTCAGCGTCATGGGACAGGCAGTTTCACATCTCTGCCCTTGGGTAAGTAGGTCAAATAGACAGAAAAAAGTCATGGAATGCCCACCTGGGGCAAGGGGAATTTGAGAGAAGCCGTGCTGTGGGTTTTTAACTGAGGTTCTGCTTAATAGATGAGGACATACAGGAACAGGACGATCTAGAGGGCAGCTAATCTTAGAGAAAAGGAACTGAAATATTAACCAGGGAGGCCTTGGTGCCAGCTTGCTTCACCACTGCGAGTTCAAAATAGCCTGTCCAGTAGCTATCACTCGTTCCCATTTTAAACCTCCCAGTGACGTTCATTCAAACAGGGAATCTCGACTAAGGAGCAGGCCATGAGACGAAGGCTGGGAGACCCCAGCAGCTCTGCCCTTCAGGGCTTATGGTCTGGTGAATCCAGGAGGGTGATGTGTTGTCAGAGCAGGAATTCCTGGCCTATGTCCCACCTTAATAACCCCAGTTGACATCCTAAGGGATGGAATTTAGCACATTTACACATGGGTCACAGTCAAGAATGAGAAAGGTCCCGTGCTGGGCTTCCTGGCTTTTGGGTGATAAAGCTCAGAGCTAAAATCATGTTAAAGTGGTGGGACTATAAGAAAATAAAGGCCATTTCTCCAGAGGGGAGCCAAGAGGACCTGGATGCTGGAGACCTTAAAGGTGAGCAGCAATTAGCCAGACAAAGGGGGAGGGAAGAGCATTGTAGGCAGAGGGGAAAGCATGAATAAAGGCTCAGAACTGAAAGAGGCTCCCCAAGGAACTGTCCTTTGTATCTGTGATCCAAACAATAAAAAGCCCTCCCTCTTCTGGGGCTGGCTTGCATTGTAGCAGTGGGGTGTGGCTGGGACGGGGAGTGTGAGGCTGACCTAGTGGACCTGCGCTGGTGAAGGGCTTCGCGCGCATGCTCAAGTGTTTGGACTCGATCCTGAAGGCAGTTGGGGGACCCTGAGCACTGAAATCATGAGCCTGCATGTGGGATGGATTGTTCTACCTGACACGGGGTGGTCCCCTCTGGTGGCTTGGAGGACAGGGGCATACGGCAGGCACCTCCAGGATGGCTTGGCTCAAGGATGTGGCAATGGGGAGAAGTATTCGGTCTAAGAGGCATGAAGATGCCTGTGTGTACATCTTGTTTCCATGTATCTGTGTGTGCGCTTCTTTGACTGTGACTGTGCACATAGTCACAAGGACGATGTGAAGAGGAAAGGAAGAAGTTGCTAAGGATCATACCAAGTTCACTGTCAGGAATCTTTTTTTTTTTTTTTAAAGATCGAGTATGAGCAGATGTCTGAATGAGTGAAAGAACAAAACACGCAAACTTTGCTATTTGCTGCCACATTTGCTTGTAGTTTACAAAGGGCCTGCATACTAGATATCTGAGGGATCCCGTGTAACAACCTGCTGATGGATAACTCTGCTCTCTTCCCATTTAACGGAGGGAAACGTGGGGGTGGGGGGAGGCTGGTGTGTCTAAGTCCTGCTTCAGCAATTTTCCAGTTCTCACTTCCCACCCCTGTCCCTCTACTGACAAAAGCCACCACAAATGATTCTGAAAACCTGTTTCCCCCTCCAAGCCTTTAAATTATGAATGGAGCAAAGATGGTTTTTATTCCTGTCACATAGCAATTTAGAGAGTTGCCACAGAGGGCCTCATCATCTATTTTAAATTCCTTATAAATAAAGGCTGGACACGCTTAACTTTGCAATGTTATGTCTCTCCAGGGCTCTCGCGGTGGCGTGTCCAACGCTAACACTCCCTGATTCTAATACGTGTAATTTATGCAATGGCAAGTTGCTTTGGTTTCCGTCTGGCTGTGTCTTAATTTGAGCTGATTTTCCCGTTAACAGGCTGCTGTAATGTCTGGCTCTGCGTTTCCTGCTTTGCTTGACAATGCGTTTGCAGGCTTTAATTAGGACCCCTGTTGGTGAACTGGCCCGAGCCTGCCCAGATAGACCTGGGGAAAAACAAAAGGCGCTTTCCAAATAGCAAGACCATTTTATTACTTATTAATTAGTCCCTGCCAAATGGAGGCAGAGGTGGGAGAGGGGAAAGGTGACCTGCAGGTCAGTTCATGGGGCTGCGTGGGACGTTGTGAGGGTTTTATTTTTACTTATTTTTTTGAGAAGGATACAGTCAAGGCTCTCCAAAGACTTGGAAGTAAAGAAGTAAAAATGGTTTCTGAGAGTTGAGCTATGAACTTTATCACACAGTGGGGAAGCACTTGAGCCCTAAAGCATCGGCTTAAGCGATTATATGGAAAGTGGACTGACGTGTTTTTCCCAAACGACATGGGCCTCTCTCTTTTCCAGTTTTGTCTGTTCATCCGGCAGATTTTGCTGGTGCGGCCCCCTCCCAGCAAAGCACCTGCTTGGGGCTGGAGCTACAACTTTAAGGCCCATGCTCATGGAACATACAGTCTGGGAAGGGGCTCGAAGCTACATCTTGCTGTAGAAACGTGCCACAACTGTTTCCAAGGTGATGACATTAACAAGGCTGAGGAGAGACTACACTCAGGACTGTTGTGAAAGGCAGGCAGGTGGGGTCAGGAGTGCCATGTATTTCTGGCACTGCCCAGGCGTGTTAATAGATATAACAGAGTGGGCACCTTAAACAATGTACATTTATTTTGTGCTGTTTCAGAGTCGAAGGAGTCCAAGGTCAGGTTGCCAGCACGGTCAGATTCTGCATTCAGCCTTCTTCCTGCTCAGCACATGGCCAGCTTCTCATTGTGTCCTCACAAGGAGGGGAGCTAGAGAGCTCTGGGCTCCTCCTCTTTCTGTAAGGTCACCATGCCTATCATGGGCGGATTCTCTCATCTAACCCTTATCACTTTCCAAAGGCTCCACCTCCAAATGCCATTACTTTGAAGGGGTTAGAGTTTCAGCATATGTATTTTGAGGGATGGGATATTCAGTCTGTAGCACCATGGGAGAAGAAATGGTGGCCAAGAGTCTTTGAGCGTCTCAGACCTGCTGGCAAAGCTCAAGCCACAGCGGACTAATGTTCCTTAAGCTTCACAACTGAAGGACTTTTTCTTTTTCTTTTTTTTTTTTAATTTTTTTTCTAAATTTTATTTATTCATTTTAGAGAGGCAAGAGAGAGGGGGGGGAGAGAGAGAGAGAGAGAGAGAGAGAGAGAGAGAAGGGGGGAGGAGCTGGAAGCATCAACTCCCATATGTGCCTTGACCAGGCAAGCCCAGGGTTTCGAACCGACGACTTCAGCATTTCCAGGTTGACGCTTTATCCACTGCGCCACCACAGGTCAGGCCTGAAGGACTTTTTCTTTGATCCTTTTGAATACCCTTAGCATTACTTAGCTCCACGCTCACCAAGATGGACCCTGGGTTCTGGCTTCCTGTGTACTTTGTAAGCAGGAAGAAAACACGTTGACCACAGACACTCCGGTTCCTGTGCCCATCTCTGGAAGTGAGCTGAGAGACGGGCATTTGGGTGTCTCTCTCTGGTTCATGTGGTCATGTGGAAGTGAGTCCAGCTTTGGGGCCGACATGACTGGGTGTGAGTCTTGGGACCTCCTCAGCCTAAGACCAGTGAGTGTGGGGCAGGGAACGGGCATTGGCAGCCCCACAAGGGTCATGTGGAAGGGCAGCGGAGGATGGATGGAGGCACCACAAGAAAACACTGAAACTGATGACGGCTCTAGGAACGCTCTGATGTTGTCAGATGAATGTCTGCATTTAGACATGAAAAGGCTGCAGAAAACTCACATGCTTCAGAAGTCAAAGTTGAGACTCATCCTGGGGGATGAGGAAGACAGTGTCACAACGGGCAGTTTTGAAGGATAGGTAGGAATTTGGAAGGGCAAGACAAGTGCAAAGCCTCTGGCTGAGGTTCAGCAGAGTCAAGGGGAACTTGCTTGTGGGGTGTGAGGGAGGGAGGGAGATGAGATGTTCCAGGAATGAGTCCTGTTGGGCTGAACTCTGGGCCTGTATCGTGTGGTGTATTTGTTTCCCAGAGATCCTTTAACAAAGGACCAAACACTGAGTGGCTTAAAACAACAGAAACTTATTCTCCCAGTTCTGGAGGCTAAAAGTTAAGAATTAAGGTGTTGGCAGAGCTGTGCTCCCTTTGAAGCTCCAGTGGGAATTCCTTCCTGGCATCTTCCGACTTCCGGTGGCCCCAGCATTCCTTAGCCGGAGGCAGGATGACTCCAGTCCTTGCCTCTGTCGTTGCATGGCCACCTGCTCTCTGTGTGTCTCTGTTTGCATGTGGCATTCTCCTCTTTGTGTCTCTATCTTATAAGAATACCAGTTATATTGGCTTAAGCACATACCCTACTCCAGGGTAACCTCAACTGATTATCTCTGCAATGACTGTTTCTAAACCAGGTCATATTTTGTGGTATGGGGGCTAGGACTGCATTATATCCTTGTGGGGGACACAACTTAACCAGAACAGACAGCAATGACTTAGAGGGCTGAGGAAGTAGGGTGAAGCAGAGCACGGGAGGGGGTGGTGGCCAAGCAGAAGGAAGGCGCTGGAAACCTGGGGTGGAGGGATGGCCTGCCTCATCAGTGTGCTTTCATGGGTTGGAGAGAGTTAGCCTAGCCTCTTGGAAGGTCACTGAAGTGATTTAGGTGAGGGATAATGACCATGCTGATGGCATCATTGGGAATGGGAGGAGCTGGAGGTATCAGGGACTGGCAGAGACACTCAAAGAGACACGCTAGCCAGGTTGGCCAGGAAACGAGTGGACACAGGCTCTTGGTGGGAGGACTCTGAGCTCAGTTCCATGCATGTTAGGACAGGGTGACCCACAACATACATGTGGCAGTAAATATGCCCACGTAGTACTAACAGCAGCCAAGAGCCACACATGCCCTATTCACTGCCCTCTACCATCCCTGGCATGTTCTTGTTCTTCCCAGTTGGCTCCTGAGAACGGTAGGCACATTAGGTACCGTGAAGTTTAGCAAACCTACTCGGGACCTGGAGCTCTGCTCAGCGCTTCATGCACATCATCCCACTGAATCCCTGAAACAACCTGGTGCTGGAGGTGTGCTCTTCCCGTTGTAGATGAAGATACTGAGACTTAGATTAAACTACCTGTTTGGTCTCACCCTAGAGGGAGTTGGGGTGGGACGCGACTCAGGCCTGTTTGTCCACGCTTTTACCCTTCCCACAGCGCCTCCTATAGCCCATAGCGTTTTCTTTGTATTTCTTGGATGGGGCTCATCTTATCTTGTCTTATTCTCCATGCACATCTTGACACTTCTGCCGAAGTGTGAGCTCCCAGATGAGAAAGGACTGTGGCTTACTTGTGTAGCTCCCCCTGATTGGTTGGTTGAACGAAACCTCAGTTCATAAGTGAAGGGTTTGGGGTGCGAGGCGATGTGCGTGGGTATCTGCTGGGATGTGGAAAGATGAGTGCAGGGGGGACTGTCCAGTCTCATCTGAATGTCTGCATCTCTAGCTGCTGGGGAGATGGCGTCTTGGTGTCTGCCAGGAATCCAGCTGAGCAAGCCAGCGGCCATGCGGGCTAGAGCTGGCTGGCCCACCAGATGGGAAGAACTGTGTCACCAGTAGAGAGTGCAGGACCCCAGCTACTGACCATGGAGAAACAGCCTTCCGGAGGTCTCAACCAGACCCCAGGGTCACTGGTGGGGACAGGGAGACGCCTGTGCTCTCGGGAAACTCTGTTCTGGACAAGGAAGCTGGGCAGCAAGGAGACAAATCCATGAACAAGACGAGGTCAGAGATGGTAAGGGCCAGGGACAGAACAGAACCAGGGATGTGGTGGAGAGTGGTCAGGTCAGAAAAGGCCTTCTTGAGATGAAAAGAGAGCTGAGACCAGATGACAAGAAAGGGCCAACCATGTGGAGACTAGAACAGAACTTCCAGACAGACAGAGCATTCAAAGGTCCCAAGGCAGGAACAAGCATGTGGTGGTCTAGCAAGGGCAGTTCTGCACAGTGTCGCTGGGGAAAGAGCAGGGGAGAGCTGGGAGAAGGTGTTGGACAGGGTCTGATCACCTGGTCAGTGAGTTCCCACCTTTGCCATGTGGTGTCACATATAGAAACTAGTGACAGCCTGACCAGGCAGTGGCGCAGTTTATAGAGCGTCGGACTGGGATGCGGAAGGACCCGGGTTCGAGACCCTGAGGTCGCCAGCTTGAGCACGTGCTCATCTGGCTTAAGCAAAAAGCTCACCAGCTTGGACCCAAGGTCGCTGGCTCGAGCAAGGGGTTACTCGGTCTGCTGAAGGCCCAGGGTCATGGCACATACGAGAAAGCAATCAATGAACAACTAAGGTGTCGCCACGAAAAACTGATGATTGATGCTTCTCATCTCTCTCCGTTCCTGTCTGTCTGTCCCTAGCTATCCCTCTCTTTAACTCTCTCTCTCTGTCCCTGTAAAAAAAAAAAAATCTTTAAAAATTCTTAAAAAAAGACACTAGTGACAGTTGTGCCCTTTCCAAGGAACTCCACTGAGGCGGTTGTAGATGGCCTGCCTGGGACATGCTTGGTGCCCACCCCAAGGGCCATCTCCATGTTATACTGTAATTCCTTCCCTGGCATTATGCAGGGCACAGACAGAGCCAGGGTAACCCTGCCTGGAGCCTCCAGTTGTCCAGGACCCCATCTGGCTTCCCCTGGGGCTGAGAAGAACCCTATGGTATGTCCCAGTTCCTGGCCGAAGGCTTTGATGGGGGACCTGTGGACCACAACAATGCCTTCAGATGGACTTAGATGCACAGTGAGACCCATTAGAGGGTTTCCAGCCAGGAAATGATGCAAGCTGACACCATTTTTTAAAGATTACTTTGGATGCCTCGTGGAAAATGGGGTGGAGGAGGGGAACTGGGAGTTGGAACTGGAAGTGGGGAGCAGGGTGGCAGCAGATGGCTGGACAGACTTGACTTCAGACCATGGTGCAGACGGTGGTCTCAGGCTTGGTAATTTTTGAACAAGGGCCCTCACGTTTTCATTTTGCACTGGGCCCTGCGAATTGTGCAGTTGCTCCCACTGTGGCGGATTGAGAGGTGGCCCCAACAAGCTTGAGTCAGCACATACGGAATTACAAGTTTAAACCAGAATGCATCTGGGGCTGCAGGTGCTCGTGACTTCACGCATGCGTAATGCTTTGAGAAGAGCCTGGGTTCTAGGCACGCTTTGTGAGAGTTGGCTGTGAGGGTAACGAGAGTTATTATAAGGAATATTTTGGAGTGTGAGCAAGGAGGCTTCTTGGCTTCTGACTTGGGGGAGAGACCAGAGAGGCTGGGGAGGGTGAGCGTTTTCCCTGGAGCAGAAGTTTGAGCAAGAGGAGGAATTCTCAGGATGCCTGTTGCCGGTGACCTACAGCACCCGGGGCCCTGGGTTTCGCTTCAGGAATTTGACCCCCCTCCCATGTGGCCCTCTGTGTCTGGCAGGTGGGGATGCTGCAAGAGAAGCCTGCATCTGGGAAATGACCCCAGGTGCCCGGCCATTGAGGGAGGGAAGGTGGTGATTGTTTCTTTCAGTCCCAGAGGACTTAGTGACAGACAGATGGTACTAGCAGGGGTGGGAAGCCAGAGCTGTGAGCCCCGTCGTCCCTGAGGCCTGGACCGTGGCCTGGCCAGCCCGTGGGAATTCCGCAGAGCATGCTGGAGCACACACCTTCCCTGTCCTCAATCTGTCAGGTGGAGACGTCACACAGCCTGCTTCCAAGAGTGTGGCTTCGGGGCCAGAGTGGTCAGACAGGCAGCACTGGGATCTCACCGTGCACTGTTGCTGCTCCTGGTACTGTCCCTTTGCCATCTGTCACCTTGAAAAGTGGTGTGATAGAATTAACCCATGTCTGGGACTGAGGCCCAGGTCTATTTAGCAAGACTTGTTGTGTTGTCCAAAAGTCAGGGGGATGGTGGCATCATCCACTGGGCACATACTGGGTGGTGCCCATGCTGTGGGTATGCAGGGCAGTGTCCTGGTTGTGGATTGCTGAGTAATAAACTACCCCCAAAGTTAGCAGCTTAAAACAACAACTGTTTTATGATCTCTCACGATTTTGTGGTGAGGAATTCCGGCATGTTCTTGGTTGGGCAATTCTTTTTTTCCACATTGTGTTGACTAAGGTCAGTCCATAGGATTCAGCAAGCAGATGGGCGGGGGTCCTAGATGACCTCACGTGCCTGACATCTAGATGGGGATGGCCTCAGCGGAGGTCCTGGGCCAGAGCGCATGCAGATGGCCTCCCCAGCGTGGCAGTCTGGGGGTGGCCCAGCTTTTTACACAGCAGTGCACAGTGTTTCAAGGGGGGAGGTAGGAGCTGCCAGTTTTGTAAGGCCAGAGCCCAGAGAGAGACCATGTCTTTCAATAAGAAATAGGAGTGATCTGATTTGCATTGTAGGAAGACCTAGCAGTAATAATGTAGAGGATGGGGTTGGAGTGGCAGGAAGACCAATCTCATAATAATTTTGATCTAAGTCCTTTAAGTCCTTAGGACCTCTATTGAGGCAGTGACAGTGGGTAGCAGAGAGGGAGCAGATCTAGGAGCCATTCAGGAGCTAGAATAAGTAGAACCTGGCAACCAGTGTGGCATGAGGTGTGAGCAAGTATGAAGGGGATGTAATATTCAGTATGGCGACTACAGCTAACAATATTGTGTTGTATATTTGAACATTGCTAAGATAGTAGATCTTCAAAGTTCTCACTGCAAGAAAAATATTTTGCATGTGAGGTGCTGCATGTTAACTAAACTTATTGTGGTTATCGTTTCAGAATATATACACATACCAAATCGTTACGTTGTGCACCTGAAATGAATACCATGTTATATGTTGATTAGATCTCAATAAAACTGGGGAAAAAATAATAAAAAACATTTTTCCACATGATCATAATAAAAAAAATGAACAATAATTCTCTGACAGAATCTTATATCCAGTCAATATTAAATTTCTCTAATTAGCTCCCAAATGTGTTGTTATGTTAGCTTGTTTAAACTGGGTCCAGTCAAGGAGCATGTATTTACAGTATTGGTTACATCTCTGTAATCTCTTTTAATGTGCAATATCCCCCCTCTCTCCAATTTTCCCTCAGATATTGACTTTTTAAAGAGATCAACCAGTTGTGTTGCAGCGTGTCTAGAGACTGGCTTGTGAAATTATTTGTTTGTGGTGTCAAACAATTTGTCCTAGTAAATATATTTTCTGTAACCAGGGAATTAGGTCCAGAGGTCTGATGAGAGTCAGGTGAAACATTTTTTTTTTCCTTTTTGTATTTTTCTGAAGTTGGAAACGGGGAGGCAGTCAGACAGACTCCCACATGCGCCTGACTGGGATCCACCTGGCATGCCCACCAGGGGGCGATGCTCCGCCCATCTGGGGTGTTGCTCTGCCGCAATCAGAGCCATTCTAGCACCTGAGGCAGAGGCCACAGAGCCATCCTCAGTGCCTGGGCCAACTTTGCTCCAATGGAGCCTTGGCTGCGGGAGAGGAAGAGAGAGACCGAGAGGAAGGAGAGGGGGAGGAGTGGAGAAGTAGATGGGCACTTCTCCTGTGTGTCCTGGCTGGGAATTGAACCCAGGACTCCCGCACGCCAGGTCTACACTTTACCATGAGCCAACTGGCCAGGGCCCAGGTGAAACATTTTTGACAAGAATCCTTGATGTTTAGGAATTTCATATTGCTTCCCATCAGGAATCATATAGGGTCAGGTTGCCCCATTATTAGTGACATTATGTTTAATCCTATTTTTTTGAGGGTAAGAAAATGGCTAGGTGTTTTTCTGTTTCTCCATAGTGTCTGAAATAGGCTAGGCCTCAGGTCATGTGTAGTAGATACAGTCAGTTCTTGTTAGGTCCTGTAAAGTCACCATGAACACTGAATTAGGGAATACTGAGCCATTGTGTCTAAAGGAAAATGCAGGGTTAGGTTCCTGTGTGCTTCTGGCCACATTTTTTTTTTTTCATTTTTCTGAAGTTATAAGTGGGGAGCAGTCAGACAGACTCCTCCGCATGTGCCCGACCAGGATCCACCCAGCATGCGTACCAGGGGGCGATACTCTGCCCATCTGGGGCGTTGTTCTGTTGCAACCGGAGCCATTCTAGTGCCTGAGGCGGAGGCCATGGAGCCATCCTCAGTGCCCGGGCCAACTTTGCTCCAATGGAGCCTTGGCTGCAGGAGGGGAAGAGAGAGAGAGAGAGAGAGAGAGAGGAAGGAGAGGGGGAGGGGTAGAGAAGCATATGGGTGCTTCTCCTGTGTGCCCTGACCAGGAATCGAACCTGGAACTTCCACATGTCAGGCTGATGCTCTACTGCTGAGCCAACTGGCCAGGGCTCTGGCCACATTTTTATCTGCTAATCAGTACAGAACCTGGTTGTATGTGTGTTTCTGTTTCAAGGCATCTTATTTAATATATATTTTTGATTCATTAACATTGAATGTATAGCCAAAAGCATGTTAACACGTTCCTGAATGAAGCCTATGTAACACACATGTATTTTGCCATAAGGCACATCACAGCCTTCTTGAGTTTAGGAATGCTGGTCAGCACTTCAGCATTATTCTTGAAGGCCATAGTAAATAAATAGAGAACCAGCAACTCAAAGAACAAAAATGCCAAAACCATGGTGCTAAACAGACTATGAAAAGGAGAACACTTGCTTATGGTATGAGAGCTGACCTCAGCTGGGAACATGCACATTGGGCAACATAGATTTTTCAAGGGTCTGCCTATTTTTTTTGAACCACCAAGTATTGATTTTGGGGTTACAAATAAATAGAAATATCTTTGAACAAAGATCAACTAAATTGGACGACATCGATTGGAAGTACCTGTGTGACCTTGGGTTAGTCATATTACCTACCCAGGCTTCATTTCCTTTACCTGTTCTGCCCCTGGGCAATATTTGGGCTTTTCCTCCCTGCACTGGACTCCCCAGAAGTGAGTGGGAATAGAATTTTCTCTTGGTTTGGCTTCCTCTGTGGTTGGCGAGATCTCGATCACTGTCCTTTCCATGCAGGTTTGTGGATTTCCACGCAGCTGCCTCCACCTGCTCACCCTCCCGGGCTTCCCTGCTCACAGGCCGGCTGGGCCTTCGCAATGGAGTCACGCACAACTTTGCCGTCACCTCTGTGGGGGGCCTGCCACTCAACGAGACCACCTTGGCCGAGGTGTTGCAGCAGGCTGGCTACGTCACCGGGATGATAGGTAACCCTGGTGCCCCGCTGCCAGGACCCTGACTTCTGCTGCTTTTACTGGCTGGCTGCTTCATGTCTGTGTGGCCCTGACGTGCTGCTGCCCGCTTGCTCACGTCTGCTCTTTGTTGGTCTCTTGCTGTAGAAGTTAGGAAAGCTTTAGGCTGTAAGAAATCGCCAAGAATGAACAGTGGGCTAAGCTGTATAGGCACCGTTTTCCTCTGATTCTGACGAGCTTAGAGATAAGTGATTGCTTTCATGACTGCACCACTCAGAGAAATTGTTCCTTTCGGCTCTGCTGTCCTTACTGTGTTGGCTTTTGTCCCCATGCTGGTTGCCTCGTGCTTGCAACACAGCGGCTTCAGTGCCATCCACCATAATTTGGCTTCAAGGAAGGAAAAAAGGGAGAGGAGGCAGTGCCAGTCCCATTTGTTCACTTTTGTCAGGAAAGCAAATCTTTTCTCAGCCCCAGAAGTACATTTTTTTTTCTTTCATTTTTCTGAAGCTGGAAACAGGGAGAGACAGTCAGACAGACTCCCGCATGCTCCTGACCGGGATCCACCCGGCACGGCCACCAGGGGGTGACGCTCTGCCCACCAGGGGCGACGCTCTGCCCACCAGGGGGCGATGCTCTGCCCATCCTGGGCGTCGCCATATTGCGACCAGAGCCACTCTAGCGCCTGGGGCAGAGGCCAAGGAGCCATCCCCAGCGCCCGGGCCATCTTTGCTCCAATGGAGCCTTGGCTGCAGGAGGGGAAGAGAGAGACAGAGAGGAAAGCGCGGCGGAGGGGTGGAGAAGCAAATGGGCGCTTCTCCTGTGTGCCCTGGCCGGGAATCGAACCCGGGTCCTCCACACGCTAGGCCGACGCTCTACCGCTGAGCCAACTGGCCAGGGCCAGAAGTACATTTAAATCTTATTGGTTGGAGCTGGGTCTTATGACCATCCTTTGCTGCAAGGAAGGCTGGGAAACAGGGGTCAGGATTGTAATGATTAATTTCGTCTCAGGCAGAGGTCCCTGACCACCTGAACAAACCACAGTCCCACGAGCGGAATCAGTGCAGACGTGGGTGTAGGGAGGCAAATGGAAGCGTCTCTCACACTGACCAACAGCTCTTCTTTCTAAGTAAGCACCTTTACTAGTTCTTTTGTCCAGGCACTGGGCTGTGTGTTTATTTGCACCAGGGCACGGTAGTACCTTCTAAGAGTTTGATTGCCCTCATTGTCTAGTTGAGAAAACTTTGAGTTTCAGACAGGTGCAGCAATTTGATCAGTGTCGCCTGGCCTGGAGCATAGACAGGTGTGTCGGGCCAGCTTGTTCTCATGTTCTGCCTCGTTTCCGGTCTCCACTCCAGGGGCTGGGGCAACGCAGCCACCCCAGCACAGGGCTACCTGTGCTCGTTATTCCAGCTCTTCACAGCTAGGCCCAGGGGGAGTCCTACCTCCTTCCACGGTGCGTAAAGTGGAGAGGGAGGGTGTCTGACGGCCAGGCGTGCAGCGAGGGGCCCACTGTTTAGATCTTCGTACCACAGTCATTTCTTTGCCCTCTTGCCTTGTGGCGGTTTCCCAGGGGTCTTAGCTCAGAGCAGAGAATGAGCAGGGCAGAGAGTCCCAGCTTTTTCGGAGCTTTGGGCGCACATCACCAGTTACTCTCCCCGGACCTTGGGCGTTTGCAGAGTGAGGAGCAGCAGTGCGTCTGCGTCTCCTCCTTTGCAGCCTGAGTCTCTGCACTTGAACTGCAGTGGGGAGGAGTTTCTTGTGCATCCTCTGCAGGCTGCTGACATTGGCCAGAGAAGAAGGTGACAAAACCAGGGGGGAACCCAGCATCTCTGAGACTATACGGGGCATGCACCTGGTACCCTCTGCAGGGCCCCAGCCCAGGAGGGCGGAGGAGAGGGTGCAGTGGGCTCTGTGGGGGTGCTGTGGGCACTGAGACCTCTCAGAGGGGAAGAAGCTCCCCCACTCGGCTTCTCTGGGATCCCACCCAGCAATGGCTTGCCTTCCCCTTTCACTGTGCGTTCTCCAGCACACATGCTGAGTCATCCTTGCTTGCTTTCTGTCTCCCTGTGGGCTCCCTCTGGGTCCCACAGAGCAGGACTTGGTTTTCACACTGTGTTTGCAGCTTCTCTTCACTTGTCCCCAGTAAAGGGCAAGGCAGATGGAGGACTGAGTGTGTGATCAACTCCCTGTAGGGGCTGGGAGCGCCCGTGGGACTCCTCTGAAAGTCTCTCATTTTCTTATAGGCAAATGGCATCTTGGGCATCACGGCTCTTATCACCCCAACTTCCGTGGTAAGAATTCTCTGGAGGATTTGTTGCCTGGGAAACAGAAAATAAAGACTTCCATGTGAAAGGACTGCAATAATGCTTAAGCCACCCTGCTCCTATGGACATTTCTCCTAAGTTGGGATACTGTTGTTCACAGCATCACTTGGGTGCATTTGGGATGCCTGGGCTCCCCTTGATCTCACATCCCTTTCCCCTGGCACCATTCCTGTCCACTCCCCTTGGTTCCTGTCTGCCCTCTGGCTCCCCACCATGAGCCCCAGTGTTCTCCATGGCCTAGGTCCTCACATCTTAGGGAACATTTGGCTGTCATGAGGTCCAGACACATCTAATGTGGTAGAAAGTAAAAACTGATCAATAGGTTCACCAAAGCAGGGACCCCAGCCAGGTGGGTCTGGAGGAAGGACATGTGAAACCCTAAGGGAAACATCACACTAAAGCTTGGGTTGGAGAAGAGACAGGATGAGGGAGGGTCTCAGAATCAAAGTCAGCACAGGATCTTCAGGTCTCAGTTTAACTCTCATATCCTCACCCAGCCTCACCCCAGTACCTCAGGCCCACTCCGGCCAGCCTCCTGGGTCTAGCTAAATGTCATCTCTTTCTAGAAGCACTCTGAGATTTCTGTGCCAACCCCACCCCACTTCCTCTGCTCTCTCCTGTTGGCTTACTGATCAATCCATCTTTTACAGCCTAATCTGTATATCCTATCTGCTCTTCAGATGGGAAATCTTTTGAGGGCAGAATTTATTCTTTGAATATATCCCTTAATGTGTCATGCATGGAATAGATTTTCACCAAATAGTTCCCGAATGTGTCAGTAATTGCACTGGGGATGGTAGGTGTTTAATAATTCCCTCCACTTCCTCCCACTCTGGGTTAACTAATCACAAGATATTTTGCCAAATCTGTTCTTCCAGCCAGGACCCAGCAAAGTATTTTCTTTGCATACAACAAAGGGATATTCATCAAATCCTCTTTTAATTACATACTCCGTTAGCTCTGCAGTCTTAAATCGTGGAAAATTAAATTTTTGTCCTGGGTGTAAGAATGCAGGCTCACAGAACAGAAGCCAGGTCGGGGTGCTAACCAGCTGCTTCTCTTCCAGGTTTTGATTACTACTTTGGAATCCCCTACAGCCATGATATGGGCTGCACAGATACCCCGGGATACAACCACCCTCCCTGTCCCGCATGCCCACAGGGTGACAGACCCTCAAGGTAACTGACTAAGGGCTCCAGAGCATGGAGACGTCCTGAGAGTGTGGTCCATCATGAATAACTGTGCGAAGCTGACAGGTGACAGTTAAGACAGCAAAAAAGAGCGCAAGAAAACTTTTAGCAAAGCTCAGGTCAGCAAAATGTCCTCACTGGAATTTGCCAGGTGCCTCGGACTGTTTAGGCAGGCTGGGTAGAGCCCGGTATGGCCAGGGTCTCGCAGGTGGGGCTTCCTTTTCCGCTGCCTGCTGGCCTTGCTGCTGGGCCACTCACCTGACCCAGACACTGGACATGGGGGAGGAGGGGCAGAAAGAGAGAGGAAGTGCACAGCACTTTTTACAAGCTCCACTCCACTCCCCACCCCTACAGATAAGCCTGCATTCAGGATCTTAGGTATCACCTGGGTGCCTGTTGGAAATGCAGAGGTTCGGCCCTCCCCCCTGAGGCTGTGCATTTGAACCAGATGCCAGGTGATTCGTGTCCACATTGCAGTGAGAGAAGTGAGGCTGGAGACTATCTCCCCACCCTTTTTACCCAGCTGTGGCTGGGGGGGGGGGGGGATGTCCCATGTGGCCATAGTGAAGTATGACATATGTCAGTCAGTCCCTTTTAAATTCATGTTAAATCAACAGGGGTGAGGGGGGGGGGTAGAAGACGGTAAGGGGGGGGCTAGATGATGAAGAAAGGAGACTTGACTCGGGGTGGTGACCACACATAATACAATATACAGGTGTGTTACAGAGTTGTATGCGGAAACCTATGTAATCTTATTAACCAATGTCACCCCAATAAAACCAACAAAAATAAAAATAATAAAATGAAAATCAAATAGAGAAAAGGATTGGCTTGGGGGGATAAAAGGGAGAGGGTAAATGACGGTGGAGTTGCAACAAGATCATAAAAAGCTGGGAAGTTCAACTGCCTGACCTGTGGTGGCGCAGTGGATAAAGCGTCGACCTGGAAATGCTGAGGTCGCCGGTTCGAAACCCTGGGCTTGCCTGGTCAAGGCACATATGGGAGTTGATGCTTCCAGCTCCTCCCCACTTCTCTCTCTCTCTGTCTCTCTCTCCTCTCTAAAAATAAATTTAAAAAAAAAAAAAAAAGCTGGGAAGTTCAACACAAGTGGTGAGCTTAGCACCATGATGTCCAGTACGGTGATAACTCCTTTTTTTCTTTGTAAAATACACTATTGTGGCCCTTGGTGATTACCTACCCGAGTCTGACCTAGTCTCCTAAGCTTCCATAATGGGTGTGTTTATATAGAGGCGTCATCACTTTTTCCCAAGTCCTCTACCATATACCACAAGGACTGTTACTCTGTTACTGCGCCGCCCATTACTGCGTCTCTCTTCATGACTGCCAGCTTCTCTCCTGCTTTTCTGGTTAACCAGGATAGAGGGCTTGCGTTTTTATTGAGTTTCTAGAATACTGATCAGTGTGCAAAGCGCTAACCATTTGGAGTCTCATTTAATCCTCCTGATACCTCTGTGAGGGGACACAGGTAACCTTATGCTTCAGATGAGGAAAGTCAAGCTCTGAGAGCTTAGGAAACTTGTCCAAGGTCATGGCCAGAGTCGCTCCTCAGCCACACCGAGGAAGCATTCACATGTCGGATACATTTTTGATTTGTAAGACCAAGGGCTGAGTTCGTTTTTTTCCAGGAGAGAGTATTAGTTTGACCTATACTTTTGTGTGTGTGTGTGTGTGTGTGTGTGTGGCAGAGACAGAGAGAGTCAGAGAGAGGGACAGATAGGGACAGACAGACAGGAGGGGAGAGAGATGAGAAACATCAATTCTTCGTTGCGGTTCCTTAGTTGTTCATTTATTGATTTCTCACATGTGCCTTGACCAGGGGTGACTCCTGGTCACAGCAGACCGAGTGACCCCTTGCTCGAGCCAGCGACCTTGGGCTCAAGCCGGTGAACCTTGCCCAAACCAGATGAGCCCGCGCTCAAGCTGGTGACTTCGGGGTCTCGAACCTGGGTCCTCCACATCCCAGTCCGACGCTTTATCCACTGTGCCACCGCCTGGTCAGGCGTACACTTTTTTTTTTTTTTAATTGCTGAAGTTTCTCTAATTCTCTAAACTCGGTTTGAAATTTTAAACTTGTCCCCAGCCATCTGTTCTGTTGTCAAATGTCATTGCACATGCAGTTGCTGACTTAGGAAGATAAGTCAACAACAAGTTGTTGCACCCCATGGGCAAGTCATCATTTAAAAGAGACAGTGGAAAAATCCAGGGCTGGGGCTACTGATTGGCTATGGGACTCTGTCTGAGTAATTTAGCCTGTTCAGACCTCAGTTTTTCTCCCAGCAAAATGGAAGTAATCATGTTCCTAGCTCACAAAGTTTGTGAGTTCTATAGAGTGGTTGGGCTTGTCCAAAGAGCAGAGGCATCTATTCAAAGGGGATGGAAGATGGTATTATCTTGGTTTTACACTTGGAGGAAATGGCCAACAGAAAAATCACTTGACTCCAGCCTATGAAGTGCTTTGTATTTACCACTGCATTAAAATGCTTTGTTCTACTTTGTAACGACTTAGGTCATGGAAACAAATACTCTCCCGTCTGTGGTTTCCACGCAGGAGCCACAAAGGGGGCTGCTACACCAAGGTAGCCCTCCCTCTGTATGAGAACCTGGACATCGTGGAGCAGCCTGTGAACCTGAGCAGCCTGGCACACATGTACGCCGAGAAAGCTACCCAGTTCATCCAGCGTGCGAGGTAAGGGGTCCTGTGGCCCCAAGAGGTGCCATCACCTCCCCACTCCTGTCCGCAGTGTTCCCTGGCCTCGGCCGTGCTCTGCAAAGCCGTGGCAGACTCCAGTTGTCCACGAAGGAGAACGCGCGCCCATCTCCTGTAAACACAACTGGCCCCTGGGAATCTCCAGGCCTGGGTTTGAAGTTCCTTGGATGTGTTCCCAGAGGTCCTGGACTTCCCCTGTGTTCCTACTGAGGTCGTGCGCTGCTGGCCTCACTCACTTGTCCTCTCCTCCAAGGGCAGGGTCTGTCCGCGGTATTTTGGGCATTCAAGGTATTTGTTGGGTTCATTAGTTAGCAGACTGTATTCCGTCCTTATTGCTTCTCTAACAAACTTAACTACCAACTTATTGGCTACAACAGCAGCAGTTTAGTCTCTTATAGATTGGGAGGTTAGACGTCTAAAATGATCCTGAGGGGCTGCGATCCAGGTGTGGCAGGGCTGTTTTCTTTTGGAGGCTCCAGGGCAGAACTGTTCCTTGCCTCTGGTGGCTTCTGATGGCTGCCGGCTTCCCTGGTTTGTGGCCACAATACTCTAATCTCTACTGCTGTTGTCCCTTTGCCTTCTCCTTCTCTTTAGTCAAATATCCCTCTGTCTTTCATAAGGACACTTGTGATTACAGTAGGGCAGGGATCGGGAACTATGGCTTGTGAGCCAGATGTGGCTCTTTTGATGGCTGCATCTGGCTCGCAGACAAATCTTTAATAAAAAAAAAATAACGTGCCCTGGCTGGTTGGCTCAGTGGTAGAGCGTCGGCCTGGCGTGCAGAAGTCCCGGGTTCGATTCCCGGCCAGGGCACACAGGAGAAGCGCCCATCTGCTTCTCCACCCCTCCCCCTCTCCTTCCTCTCTGTCTCTTTCTTCCCCTCCCACAGCGAGGCTCCATTGGAGCAAAGATGGCCCGGGAGCTGGGGATGGCTCCTTGGCCTCTGCCCCAGGCGCTGGAGTGGCTCTGGTCGCAACAGAGCGATGCCCCGGAGGGGCAGAGCATCGCCCCCTAGTGGGCAGAGCATCGCCCCCTGGTGGGCGTGCCGGGTGGATCCCGGTCAGGCGCATGCGGGAGTCTGTCTGACTGTCTCTCCCGGTTTCCAGCTTCAGAAATAAAAAAAGAAAAAAAAAAAAGAAAAAAATAACGTTAGAAATATAAAACATTCTCATGTATTACAATCCATTCATTTCCTACTCATGTTCATGGTTGCGGGTGGCTGGAGCCAATCACAGCTGTCCTCCGGGACACCACCAAATTTTTATTGGATAATGCGTAACGTACACGGGTCATTGTATGGCTCTCATGGAATTACATTTTAAAATATGTGGCGTTCATGGCTCTCTCAGCCAAAAAGATTCCTGACCCCTGCAGTAGGGTCTATTGGGAGAATCCAGGATGATCTCCCTATCTCAAGATCTTTAACTTAATTGTTTCTGCAGAGTCCCTTTGGCCGTATAAGGTAACACAGATTCTAGGGATTAGACCCTGATATCTTTGGGGACCATTATTTTGTGTAACCCATAGAATTTACAGATTCCAGCATCTACGGGGCCCAGGTAGGTAGCCTTCAGGAGGGAAGCAGACCGACTGCAAGGCATTAGGGAGCGTTGGGCCTGTGGTGAACTTGAAAGCACATTCCCCATCTAAGGGGCAGCCCCAGCTGCCTGTTGCTTCTTTGTGGGAATGGGAGCCTGGATGGTCAGAGCTTTCCATTCCACAGGAGATGCGATACCTGGCCCTTGTGTGAAATCTCCTGATCTGCGAATGTTAGGAACACCTAATTAAAAATAACAAAAAGTCAAAAGCAGAGCTATACCACAGTGTGTCTCTCACAGCTGTGTATGTGTCGGGGCTGATGCCGTGCACCTTCTATCGGGCCGGGGACAGAGTGGACATTGTGAAGCCGTGGGCCATCCCCAGGAGCGCACATTCACCTGGGATGCACACATATAGATCCAGAGGGCACAGGCACATGCCCGTGTGTGCACACACAGCCACCCCTCCCCTTGTCCTGACCCTTCACAGCTGCCCTGTGCTGCCCTCTGATGACCCCTGTGTCCTCCTCTCATCTCTCTCCCAAGATTGCCAACTCCTCTAGGGCAGGGGGACAGTTTCCAGTAGGTCTTCAAGTGTCTCCCGCAGCTGTAGGCAAAGCGGGCGAGAAAACAATGTGCTACAAGTCTCTCTACTTGTGCGGAAGGAATTAAGAACGGGCTGCGCCTTTGGCTAACTGACCACCCCAATGCCTTGACTGTGCAAGAGTCCTCCCAGCCCCTCCCAGCAGTGTCGTAGAGCCACTTATGTTTTCCCTGGGGGTCCAGGGAGCACATCTCACCAGTTACTCAGGCTTTCTGAGCAACACTGGCTTTCGCTCGGAAGGCCCTATGGCTGGGTGGCCGATGGGAAAGGGAACAGCAGTCTCCCCCCCTGAAGGGCTGGGCATTTCTCTGCTCCCTGGAGAGCTGAGATTGTTTCCTTCACCATAGCCGAGGGAAGGCTGTTTGTGGCTGGTGGGACCTGGCATCTCCAGAGCCTCCTCAGAGGAGGGCTGGCAGCCACCTGGGGACGTGGGTGGCTTACCTCTTGCTCTGAAGAGAGTGTGATACTGATACTGTTCTTTCACCAGTTCCCAAATTAGTTAAAAGACAAACAAAGCAAGGAACCCACAGCTTACCATGTGGAAAGGATGAAGAGTTTGCTAATTTATTCATTAGCTATCAAGTGAAAAGTCACAGGAATTCTACTGGCTTTTAAGGAATGACATCATCCTCAGGCATGCTGATGTTTTCAGGATGTGACTGCCAGTTCATCCTGCCGTTTCATTGGTGGTTTTCAGAATGTCAGCAGGAAAGCCCCCAGGCCTGTGCTCCTTCCTCCTCCATGCCCCCACCCCCACCCTCCTACCTCCCCTGTGGCCCCTGCTCCCACCTGCACCTGTGTGTCAAAGCTACCAGGGTCCCTGGAATTCAGGGGCCTGCTCCCCTCAGCACGGGGCACGCCCTAGGGCTTCTTTGAAAGTTTTGCTTGGATCTTGACTTGAATTCAGCCGCTGCATCTAGCAGTGACCTGAAAGCTAATCCTTGAGCTGGGTTTTTTTTTAAGCAGCAGGCAGAGCTCTGAATTGACAGGAAAGGAGAAGGCAGATGGTGTGGGCTCCTGAGTCACAGCTAGCCAGGCCTTCGCTCCCCGCCGGATCTGGGGCCGGCCACGGAGCTCGCGAGGGGGTTAGGGTTTGACAAGGATGAGGGTGCTGGGCGCAGGTATGAAGGGCAGATAAGGATATTTGAAATCAGAGTGTCATCATTCCAGGGTATTCACCATTTAGAAGTAGGTCCCAGAAGTGCACAGATGACAGCCATGCCCTGCTTTCAGGGGCTGGAGCCTAGGACCTGGGTCAAGGTCTTGATTTCTTCATCCACATGGGCCTGCACCCTGCAGGACTCTCCTCTGCGGGTCTGTGTCCCTCCCTCCCCGTGGTGCCGCCCCTCCCCAGTCCCTCACCCAGCTCCCACCTGACACCCACCATCCCGCCACCTGCCTCAGGGCACCTGTCTCAGGGCTCCGGTCCAGCTAGAAGGCCATCTCCCCCTTCCCCACCTCCACCCCTCGTCTTCTTTCATCTTTTCTTTTTTCTTTCTTTCTTTATTCATTTTAGAGAGGAGAGAGTGAGTGAAAGAGAGAGAGAGAAGGGGGGAGGAGCAGGAAGCATCAACTCCCATATGTGCCTTGACCAGACAAGTGCAGGGTTTTCAACTGGTGACCTCAGCGTTCCAGGTTGATGCTTTATCCACTGCGCCACCACAGGTCAGGCTTCTTTCATCTTTCTTCTGCTCGAGTATTTGGATGAATAGCAGGTGGGGACATGAGTGAACTAGTGCATAGCCAGGGACCTAAGCCCTCCCTCCTGCAGCTCCAGCCGGTGCTGCTCTGTCTGCCTTCAGTGGCCACGGCACAGCCCACGCAGCCCAGCCCCCATCCTTCCACCTCACTTCTCAGGGACCTCTCCTTCCCCTTCTCCCCCCACACCCAGTTTGGTCCCCCTGTTGTGTCCTAGCTCATCTCCTGGTGTTTCACCCCCAACGCACCTCTCATTTGTAAATACTTCTCTGGTTAATTTTTCAGTTGTAATACTTCTCTGATTAATGTTTCCAGTTGATTGTTAAGCTCTAAGAAGGTGGAAATCACATCTGTCATGTTTATCGCTCTATGCCCGATCCCAGGGGCCTGTTTGGAGCACTTAATCAATATCCACCCGGTGAGTGAATAGTGAGCGAGTTACTTGATCTGGCCCCAGTGATGTGCAGAGGTTGCGCTAGGGACACAAACGTGAGTTAGAGCTGGCCTTGCTTTTGAGTAGCTTTCAGGGCGATGGGGCAGTGGCGGGGGGTGGGGGGGTGTCACAGATGTGTAAACACCTGGCTTCAGTGCAGTGTGTTTTCAATGCTGAAGGGGGGTAGTGGGACAGAGGACAGAGGAACAGGGAGGAGGAAGCCATCCGTGAGCTGCAATCAGAGGAGTGTTGGTGGCTTTTGAGCTGAACCTTTAGAATGAAGTGCCTTTATTCAAGGTCCAGGGAGGGTGCTGTGGGAGAGGAACAGCCTGGGGGGGGCAGGGGAGGCGAGGAGGTGGGAGGCCAGGAAGCTGGCATGCAGGCTCCTTTGGAGGAAGGATGTAGGCTGGAAGGGACCTGGCTGGGAGGTGCCTCGAAGGCTGGGCTGCGAGGCTTGGACCTGCCCTGCAGGCTGCAGGGGCTCCAGTGGGTTTCCAAACCTGAGACAGCTCCAGTCTGCGTTCCGAAAGGTCATCTGCAACATCCAGGCCCAAAGGGGGATGGTGATGTGCGGGGGTGGCTACTGAGCCATCCATTCCAGAGAGGCCCCTGTGTGCTCAACCCTGGTGGCCACCCTGAAAGCCGGTGCCCCTCGTCCCAGCCCGAGGGAAGCCCTGGCTCTCTCCAGCCAAATGCCTGCTGGGACCTTTCGTGACAGGTGAGCGCCCTTCACCTGCCATGTATAATTTCAGATCAGGGATTTTCTCCGGACTTACTGTCCCTGGGTCTTCATCTTCAGCACATCTGTATGCCCTGCCCGTCCTCTGTCCCCCTGTGGCTTCTTAACTCAGCTTTGCTCTTCTCTGCCTCCCCCTCTGCTCATTGTGCCACACAAATAATGTGTGTTCCCTTTAGAAACTTCTGAAAACAGAGGTAAGCAAACAGAAAAATCACCCTAAATGCCACATGCCAGAGATGACCCCTCAGCCTCATTCTGTGTTGGTGCACAGACACAAACAAAGAGAGGGTCACACTGTCTTATACTCAGCTTTTTCCGGAGCACCAGATATCCTCTACTGTTTTCTACTCAGCACAGGAGCATCGTGAAGGGGTGGTCTGGGGGTCAGATGCCACCAGGAGTCGGTTTGTGTGGTTTTTGCAAGGTGCCATCATCATGAATTTTCTAGTGGCATCATGATGCAGGAAGGAGGTGCATTCTGGGTACCATGTGTCCTCACTAATACTAGCTTGTATTATTTGTAAATATTAATACAAAGGCCACTGTGAAGGTTAAGTTCATGGCCTAGGGCAGTGGTTCTCAAAGTGTGAGCCAGGGCGCACTGGTGTGCCCTAGAAGATTTCTAGGTGCGCCCTATGGTATTCCAGGGAAATATGTGCCTATTGGGGACCAAAAAACCAACAGAGTTTTTGGAGTTTAGATTTTTGGGGGACAGAGGTGTGGGGAATTGGCTATAAGCTGACAGTCTGCCCAACCCCCCACCTCACTTACCTGATTAGGTTGCAAAAGGCTGTCAAGCTGTGGTGCTGGATTGTTTACACTACCCCCCATATTCCCTGGAAAGACTGGAGGCAAGTTTCTTCTATCCTTTGTTTGGTGTAAAGTTAAGATGATATGTATGGTGGGGGTTTTCTGCACTCAACACAATTAAGAGTAAAAAGAGAGGAATTCTTCAATGTATTGATAAGGAAATGAGAGTTTGCCTTTCAAATATATGCCCAAACATGAAAGAAATCGCTAGGACACATCAAGCTCATGTTTCTCATAAACACAAGAATGAAAAAAAACATTCGCACCGGGACCTGCTGAATTTACTAAATCTTACTAAGAATGTATCTATATATATAAAAAGATAACTTTTTTTGTCTTTTTAAAAAATTTTTAACTCCTCTTTTTTACGAATTCTAAAAAGCATAACAAAAAATGTAACATAAAAATGTTTTTTAATGTCAGAATAAATTTAGTTCTGTCGTATTTATTTTGTTTAATTACAATAAAAGCACACTTGGACTTTATATTTTTTCTTTAATATTTGACTTAATTATTATAACATATCTCTTAGAAATCTGTATATAGTGTGCCTACAATTATTTGTAGCATTTTGAATGTGCCCTGACTTCAAAAAGTTTGAGAGCCATTGGCCTAGGGTCAGACAGCCATGAGATAAAATTTCTTGAGATTTGAGCATGAATTTAAACAAGGCAAATCCCATTTAATGAGCTCTCAGTAAGTGTTAAAGGACAGGAACCATTATTACAATTACTCTCAGGTTTTAACTGGCTAACCAGATTATCTCCACATAGCCTAGGCAGATAGGTACTCCCTGAGCACTCAGGGCAGAAGGTGTCCTGGAGTTTTTCTCTGAGGCAAGGGAGATGCTGGCCAAGGCAGAGAGCCTCCCGGACAGCGACCTTGGCTCTTCCTTCCAGCACCAGTGGAAGACCGTTCCTGCTCTACCTGGGCCTGGCCCACATGCACGTCCCTTTAACCAGGACCTGGCAGTCGGCAGACCCACAGAGCCGCCATCCATATGCTGCAGACCTGCGGGAGATGGACAGCCTAGTGGGCCGAATTAAAGACATAGTTGACCACACAGCAAAGGAAAATACATTCATCTGGTTTACAGGTAAAGTACATAGTAAGACCCAGCCAGCTTGAGAGCTAATGGCTGACCTGCACATGTACCCCGAAGAGCTAAGTCCGGTCAGCTGATCCTCTTAAACTGGCTAGGGGACGTGCTCTGAACTTGGGCCCCACTAGTGTTTGGTGGCTTGAACTGTCCATCAGAGCATCTGAAAAGGTCTGGATAGGAAGAGCAGGTACCCTACTGGCCCCTTAAGTATTGATTAAGGCCATCTGCATTGCTCTTGATTGTTAATAAATGACTTTGACATTGTGAACCCACATAGTCCTCAGAGTGTTCTCAGACTCACTCTTCACTACCCTCCCAGTCCCAAAGACTCCAGTTGCTACTGGTCACTGAACCGCCAGGTCACACCTTTAGGCTGAGTGGAGCCCAACCAGTGAGCCGTTTGGAGGACCCACACAGGCACTGTGGGCCTCAGGTCCCTGTCGGGAGGAGGGCAGTGGTTAAAAGCACTGCCTTTGGGTCACACAGGCACCTGGACTTGAATCTATATGTTACTGTTGAGAAGGTTAATCTCTCTAAGCCTCTGTTTCTTCATCTGAAAAATTAAGCTAGCAATGGAATCTGGTGCATAGAGTGTGGAGGATCATGGGATAATGTATATGAAGCCTCTGGCACATCATCGGTGCTCAATAACTAGTTGCTGGGCTGATGACAATGGTAGTGACCAATGCTTAGAGCTGTATATAAAGGGCAGGTGTTTGTAAGGGAGACTAGCTTGGGGGAAGGAGAGCCCACTTCTCTGAAAGCCCAGCAGAGCTTCGTCTGAAGGGCAGCTCCTCAAGGGGAGGGTCATACTTGATTTTACAAGTCCCTCTCCTGCCCAGACCTGTGCTGTGCCCGGGAGGGATGTAGGGCCAGAGAGAGAATCAGCAAGTGTCCACCAGTCTATTGACCCTTACATGTTGTTTCTTTTGGTTTTTAGGAGACAACGGCCCTTGGGCTCAGAAATGTGAGCTGGCGGGCAGCCTGGGTCCCTTCGCTGGACTGTGGCAAGTTCATCAAGGTAGGGCCTAAGCTGGGGTGGGTCCCCTGTCTGTGGGATGTGGAATTCTGTCTCTGAAAGGACCAACTTATATCCAGGTCTTAGGGCATCATTGTGAAATAGGGACAAGGTCCTGACCAGTCACCAGGTTCCAGAAGAGAAACTGGATTAGAGAGTTTCTGTTTAGCCTGGAGCACCCTAATCTCGCCTTTTCTCCTGGGGCTCCCTCGGGGCCCAACCCTCCCAGATAAGCTGGCCATGGGCCTCCCAACAGTAGTGTTTTCCCTGCCCTTTCTTCTGGCTGCCCTTCCTCATTCTCTTTCCCTTCTTTCTTTCCTTTTTAAAAACCTCATCCCTCCAACCATTCATTTCATTCATTCAAGAAACACGCAGCGCACAACTGCTGAAGGTTTCTCTGTCCGTCACCTCTAAACCTTACAATCATGAAAGGTAGGTTTGTCTCCATTTACAGATGAAGAAAGAGTGAGGCTCGGAGAGGCCAGTAACCTGCCCAGGGTCACACAGCTGGTGAGGAGGGAGCCAGGCTTGCTATCGAAGTTGAAGTTGGTGATCTTCCCGCTGTACCATACTGCCCTTCTCTAGTTCAATGTCCTTCAGCTCCCAGCCGAGCATCCATCTGCTCTGGAGATTTTTTCCTTACAAGGGCCTTTGAGAGAGCAGCCATGCTGGGGAGTTTGGTCATACGGACCAAACCCTGAAAGGGGCACATGCCTGTTGATGCTTCAGATTCTCCTCTTAGAATTTGTCCTAAAGAAATAAATACCGCCCTGTCCGGTTGGCTCAGTGGTGGAGCGTCAGCCGGCATGTGGAAGTCCTGGGTTTGATTTCCGGTCAGGGCACATAGGAGAAGTGACCATCTGCTTCTCCATCTCTCTCTCTCTCTCTCTCTCTCTCTCTCTTTCTCTCTCTCGTCTTCTCCTGCAGCCATGGCTCGAATGAGCAAGTTGACCCCGGGTGCTGAGGATGGCTCCATGGCCTCGCCTCAGGCACTAAAATAGCTTGGTTACCAAGCAACTGAACAGCAACCCCAGATGAGCAGAGCATTGCCTGGTAGGGGGCTTGTCAGATGGATTCCAGTCGGGGCACCTGCAGGAGTCTGTCTCTGCCTCCCTGCCTCTTACTTAATAATAAAAAAAATAAATACCAACTGTACAATGATGTATGTAAACTGATGCTGATTGCAGTAGGTTTAAAAAAAATAGTTGGATATTAACTCAAGTGTCCAGCAATAGGGGAGTGGTAAAAAAATTATGATACATGTACATCCATTTAAAGAAATACGAAAGAACCACTAAAATTCTGCATATCATTGACCTGGAAACTTTACATTAAATACTTTTCAGTGAATAAAACAGGTTACAAAACAATATGTAAATGATAACATTATTATATAAAAGTAAGTGTAGATAGTCCCAGGAAATTGTTAAAAGAGGCAATAAAAGGTAACAAAAGATTAGCAGTAATTACATCTGGGTAGCAGAGGAAGAGTTTAAGTGTGTTTCTCTCCCCCCCCCACACAATGAACTGGTATTATTTAAATCCGGAATGGTTCAAATAGATTTGTTTAGAAGATGCCTGTATCCAAGGAGTTCAGAGGTGGGCTTGGTGAGTTTACCCCCTAGGTCTGAGTTTTCCTGCTGTCCAGCTCAATCCTGAGCTGTGACCCCTGCCATAGGTTAAAGGACACAAAGTCCCTTTCATTTTAGCCTGGCAGAATACCTGTAGTGCCCTAGAACCGGAACCTCTGTGCCGCTCGTGGCTGGCGGCAAGATGGACGTGCTGATCATGCGTTCTGTCAACTTGGACCTGGTGTTTCTTGGCTCCAGCCCAGGTCCCTCAAGAACTTTACAGGTGCGTGGCTTCCAGGACTGTGGCCATGTCTTGTGTCAGGAGAGTTGGGTCAGGAGGCAGAGAACTGGTATCGCGTCCCCTCCCCTGCTCAGTGGGCAGGTGCTTGGCCTTTCAGGGCTGGTGTTTCCTCTCTCTGTTGTGCTCTTTGGTTCTCTTCAGTTCCAGGACGCTGTGATTTAGTTCTGGTTCCTGGAGAGCTGGGCCAGGAAAGATGCCAGGACTGGAGGTGGGTGGAAATGTGTCTGATACCTGCAGCAACAGCCTAGGGAAGTGGTGTAAGCTGGCCGTGCTTGTTTGCACTGTTGGTTACAGTTCCTGCTCTCTGTGCCTGGGACACACACTCTGGCCAGGCTCCCATCTTCAGTGCTCAGTGGAGAAGCCCGGAAGAGCCCGCAACCAGAACTCTCAAGGGTGAAAATGCAGAAGGCATGGAGACCAAGGATGAGGGGATAGGGCCTATCAGTAAGTGGCTTCTCTGTGAGGAGCTCTCTGTCCCCCAAGGATTGACCTCTGATCTTCTGTCAGAGGACCTGCCTCATCTTGTCTTTCCCCATCATAGCAGGCAGTGTTGAAATAGTGAATGCAGCTTAAGATGTGGACTGGGCCCACTCCTGAGGGAAGAACCTTAAACTAGGAGAAACACATTTGCTAGCTGAGCATCTTCTACCTCTTTTCCTGCCATTTGTTTGGTACCTACCATGGGCCAGACACTCAGTGCTGAGGAGACAAAGATCAACTAAGCCTCTGACTTTAAGGAATAACAGTATGCTTGACCAGGCAGTGGTACAGTGGATAGAGTGTCAGACAGAGATGCAGAGGACGCAGGTTCGAGACCCCGAGGTCGCCAGCTTGAGCGCAGGCTCATCTGGTTTGAGCAAGGCTCACCAGCTTGGACCCAAGATCACAGGCTTGAGCAAAGGCTCACTCAGTCTGCTGTAGCCCCACAGTCAAGGCACATATGAGAAAGCAGCCAATGAGCAACTAAGGTGCCACAACAAAGAATTGATGCTTCTCATCTCCCTCCCTTCCTGGCTGTCTGTCCCTATTTGTTTCTCTCTCTGTCTCTCTCTGTCTCTGTCACAAAAAAGGGGGGGGGAATGACAGTATAGAGCAGTGTTTCTTAGACTTTAATGTGCAGACAGTTCCTTGAGGATCCTGCTAAGATGTAGTTCTGACTCAGTGGTCTGTGGTGGCGATGGAGATGTTACATTTCCAAGGAGCTCCTATGTGACGCTGATGCATCTCGTCCAGGGACCACACTTGGAGAAGCACCAATATAGACTGTCCACATCTAGACCATATTGAGTCACCCAGGTTGTGAACTTGCGGAGGTAAACCAGCAGTTATCAAGGTAAGGTCTCAGGACCAGTAGCATTAGCACCATATGAGAACTTGTTAGCAATGCAAATTCTAGGGCCTTACCCCAGACCTCCTGAATCAGAAACTCTTGGGAGGGGGCCCAGAAATCTGTGTTTTAACAAGTCCTTCAGCTGATTTTGATGTGGGTTAAAATCTGAGAACCACCAGTCTAGAGCTACACTGGCAGTAGCCACACATTCAAATTAAATTAAAATTCAGTTCCTTAGTCACCTTTGCCACAGGTGGCTTGGTGGCTACCATATTGGTTAGTGAGAATCTAAATCATTTGCATCAGGGCAGAAATTCCTGCTGGACAGTACTGGGAGTGGATGCATAAGCAGGTTGTTATGCTATATACTATAGGGCAAGGACTCCATGACAGCAGGGAGCACAAGGGCCGCTCAGCTCCTGGGAGGGGGAACAGGAAGGCTTCCCTACATGGTTAGTTTTGGAGAATGAGTAGGAGACAGCCGGGGATTTGTGAGGGAAAGGGCTTTCGGCTGCCTGGGGAGGGGTGGGGAGGGCAGAGAGTAGGAGCCATCCAGCTGTCTGTGTCTGGAGCTTGTGGGAGTAGAGAGAGACAAGGCCGGGGCCAAAGTTTGGAGATCTTTTCTTTCAGGCAAATACTTTTGACCTTCATGCTAAAGGAATATGGCGTTGTGTAAGGATTTTAAGAGTGAGAGTGAGGCCCTGGCCGGTTGGCTCAGTGGTAGAGTGTTGGCCTGGCGTGCGGAAGTCCCGGGTTCGATTCCCGGCCAGGGCACACAGGAGAGGCGCCCATCTGCCTCTCTGCCCTCCCCCTCTCCTTCCTCTCTGCCTCTCTCTTCCCCTCCTGCAGCCAAGGCTCCATTGGAGCAAAAGATGGCCCGGGCGCTGGGGATGGCTCCTTGGCCTCTGCCCCAGGCGCTAGAGTGGCTCTGGTCGTGACAGAGCAATGCCCCGGATGGGCAGAGCATCGCCCCCTGGTGGGTGTGCCAGGTGGATCCCGGTAGGGTACATGCAGGAGTCTGTCTGACTGCCTCCCCATTTCCAGCTTCAGAAAAATACAAAAAAAAAAAAAAAAAAGAGTGAGAGTGACATTATTCAGTTTTGAAAATGGAGATGAGATTCGCCTAACATAAAATTAACCATTCTAACCCTTACAATTCAGAGGCACTTAGCACATTCATTCCCGGGGTTGTGCGACTGTCACCTCTGCCGAGACCCTAACGTGTTCATCACCCTGAGAGCAAACCTATGCACTGTACGTGTTGAACACTTACTCCACATCGCCCACTCCTCCTGGCACACTGCTCAGTTATTTAAAGACCACTCTAATGTCAGTGAGAGGAGTAGCAACGACACTGAGCTTCCACTAAGCCTTGTGATGAATGAGAGAACCAAGCGACAGGGTCTCTGGGAATATCCGCCTATTCAAAGGATGCCAGGGTTGCAGGACACCTCAGTAATCTTAATCCAGCCACCCTGTTGGTCAAATGAGGAAACTGAGGCCAGGCAGGGTAGAGAGCTTTTTTCAAGGCCAGCCATTGATCCAGGAGGTCACATTGTTTGGCCCTCACTGGCTCATTCTTCTCCCACATCATTGTTATTACTCGCACCCTGTTCTACCTGACTGGCTGCTTAGCTGTCTGAAAAACCTGCTTCGCTTCTCTGGACCCCGTGGTGGTCAAGGGAAATGTCGTTAGCCCCTGTGACTGTCTGAATCCCTGTCAGCCCGTGGGAAGCAGACTGCAGAGGTGGACAGAGTCGACGGCCCTGGAGGCCCCGGTCGGCCGGCATCCGTGCTCAGCTAGGAACCGGCACCTGTGGGCCGCTGTTCGTGCTCAGCCTAGGAACCGGCACCTGTGGGCCGCTGCTCCCTGTCAGCCCGTGGGAAGCAGACTGCAGAGGTGGACAGAGTCGACGGCCCTGGGGGCCCCGGTCGGGCCGGCATCATGCTCAGCCTAGGAACCGGCACCTGTGGGCCGCTGCTCCCTGTCAGCCCGTCTTCTCCTCTGTGATGTGGGTGGTCGACCCATGTCACCGAACCACTGGGAGGGCCCACCGGGCTATTGCCTGTGAGGCGCTCAGCTTTGTGTTTGGCCTTCACTGACCCCACAAAATTCCATCTCTTCACTCCCGGCTGAAACAAAGTGGAGGTACCCCACAAATGGAAGAATTGAAGAGAACCAGAAAACACCCTGAAAGAGGTTTTCCTATGTAAATAATACATGGATACCTTTCTTAGACATGGATTACATGGAAAACTTTGCTTAGAAGCTGATGTCAGCTATCTCAGGAGAGCGCTTCTTTTGGGGCAAGTGCTTGCCCACATCTTGCAGCTTGATGTGCTGTCGGAGTGACAGGCAGAGCCCGTGAATCATGATGGCACTGGGCTAGATCTGTTTTCCTCTTTTCTCAGGATATCCTGAAGGCAAACTTTGCCGAGGGGTAAATACTTCCGTTTTCTTCACTCTCCAGACCAGCTTGCTGTCAACTGTTTTGTACCCTTCCTCCACCTCTCTGCCCGGAAAGTTGCTGAGGGCTCTGGGAAACCAGACAAAGCCCTGTGTGGAAGAGGTATAGCCAGGGGCTCAGGTCAGGAGGTGAGCTGGTGGTCCTACTAGACCATTTGCTCCTCCTCACTCAGGTTCCTCATTGGTGGGATGCCTGCACATCCTGCTGTAAGGGGGCCAGTCTCGAGAGCAGATGAAAGAGAGAAGACAGTCAGTGTTTTTGCAGTGGAGCAGGACAAACAGTACTCAAAGCCCTGCTTCTTCCTCCCTGCAGCCAGCCCGCTAGTCAGGCCACACACCGCCTCCCCTGTTCTCAGCCCCCCCCCCCCCCCCCCCCCCCCCGTCTTCCCTTTCCTTTCCTGGCCAAGCCGCCTTGCTCAGCTGATGGGATGAGGCAGCGTCTCCTGGAAGTCATCTTTTCACCCCGTGCAGTAGTGAGGGCTTGGCTTGTGCCCTGCAGGGGTGAGGAGAAGCCGAGCTAGAGGGCAGGGGCCAATCCAGAGTGGCCCTGTCTGCGGCCAAAGAGGACATGAGCTGCCTGCCCACTACTGACTTCAAGGCCACGGTCCCAGCTCAGGGCTGGCTCAGAACAGCTGTCCCTGTCTTTGCCACTGCAGACCTGTTTCCTACACAGAACAGAACCAGCACCTTGTTTGTCCCCTAACCGGTTGCTCTTCTGTCTGGAAACTCTTTTTTTTGTTGTTGTTTTATTTGAAGAGCAGAACTGTTCCTTCCTCCCCCTGGGTGATGAGGAAACATTCTGTTGAATTTGGCATCCTTGCCTTCTAGGAGACCTTGGTTGTTTGTAATTTGATGCTATCAGGTTGTTGCATAACCTTTCCCACTAGGAATGGGGCTGGCATCCTGGGCCTCTTGTCCAGCGTGGGGGAGGGGGAGGGGTAAAGAAAGGTCAGAGGTGAGGTAGGGGAGGGAGCAGGGCTCAAGGCATGTTGGCTGTTGGCCCTAGTTGGGGACAGGGCCAGCTGGTGGGGACCCAGCGGAGGTCGAATTATGTGTCTTTTGGGCCTTTGGCCACCAGGTGTGTTATGTTGCCGCCATCACGCTTGAGGCCACTTCAGGCCAGCCAGAGTCACTTGTCCCAGCATCAGCTTGGCTGCCCTTTGTTTCTAGAAAACCAGTACACTACGGGCATCCTTGGCAAGGGCAAGTATTTATATTTAGAAAGGAAGCCTGCTGCTCCAGAAGGTTATAGCGTGTATACTTCTCAGAACAGGCATGTTCTCCTACCCGAGTCACAAACACGGACACCTCTGTGGGCTGGGCCAGTGACAGAAATGAACACATATCCGTGTCATC
The DNA here is from genome assembly GCF_036850995.1 of Saccopteryx leptura. Taxonomy (NCBI): domain Eukaryota; kingdom Metazoa; phylum Chordata; class Mammalia; order Chiroptera; family Emballonuridae; genus Saccopteryx; species Saccopteryx leptura. The sequence goes on from NC_089507.1 coordinate 166,371,039, forward strand.
CCTTTGGGCTGTGTCGGGGATCCAGTAAACTGGAGACAGGGTCCTAATGGCCTTTGAAGTGTTTAAAAACAAAACAAAACAAAATAAAAACAACCCACCCACGCCAGAGCAAATGTCAGAGCACTAAGTTCAGCGCATGAGCTGACAGGTTGCAACATCTGCTCGTCTCTGTCCATAGGCCAGCTTTGGTTTCTTTTTGGATGGCATTTGCTTGGCACCTCTGTGGCAGACACGATGCCAAAGGACCTCGCTTCAAACTTCATATATATTCTCTCCTGTGACTTTCCCCACAACCCCATGAGATGAGTACAGTCATTTTCCCCACTTGGTGGCCAAGAAGATTGAGTTTGACAGAGGTTAAGAATTTCTCCCCGCCTGACCAGGTGGTAGCACAGTGGATAGAGTGTCAGACTGGGATGTGAAAGACCCATGTTCGAGACCCCAAGATCACCAGCTTGAGCATGGGCTCATCTGGTTTGAGCAAAGCTCACCAGCTTGGACCCAAGGTCGCTGGCTCGAGCAAGGAGTTACTCGGTCTGCTGAAGGCCCACAGTTAAGGCACATAGGAGAAAGCAATCAATGAACAACTAAGGTGTCGCAACGAAAAACTGATAATTGATGCTTCTCATCTCTCTCCATTCCTGTCTGTCTGTCCCTACCTATCCCTCTCTCTGACTCTCTCTCTCTGTCTCTTTAAAAAAAAAAAAGAATTCCTCCCCAAGTGCGGGATCATAGACATGACCCCATGGTTGCTGGCTTGAGCCCAAGGTTGCTGACTTGAGCCCAAGGTTGCTGGCTTTTTCCAGACCAGTGGCAGTGCAGTGGATAGAGCATCGGCCTGGAATGCTGAAGTTGCCAGTTCAAAACCCTGAGGTCTCCGGGATAGAGCGCAGACTCATTGGCTTGAGCATGGACATGCCAGCTCAAGCTCAGGATCATTTATATAATTCAAAGGTCACTGGCTTAAAGCCCAAGGTTGTTGGCTTGGTAAGGGGTCACTCGCTCTGCTGTAGTCCCCCATCAAGAAACATATGAGAAAGCAATCATTGAACAACTAAGGTGCTGCAACGAAGTGGTGCTTCATATCTCTCTCCCTTCCTGTCTGTCCCTATCTGTCCCTCTCTCTGTCTTTCCCTCTATCTCTGTCACAAGAAAAAAAAAAAAAAGAATTCCGCCTAAGGTCACACAGTGAGAAAGGGTGGCCCTGAAGCTAGTCCCGAGGTCTGCCTGGTTCCAAAGACACCCCCTCCTTACCTTGCTAAACTGGCCCTCTGACCACCTAGAATCACCTAGAATCACAGTTCCACCCTGGACTTAGTAAATCAGAACCTCTGGGTTCTCCTAGTGGTTCTCCCACACTGAAAAGTTGCGGACGCCATCTCTCTGACTCCGTGCAATGTGGCACTTGTGTCCTTTCCGGGAGAGACTGCTCTTCCTCAGCACAGGCCACGGGAGGCTTCCTCGCCTGCCCTGTCCCCACGCATCGGGGAAGCCGCTTCACTTCCGTAGCCAGGGAAAAACAAGGAATCACACTCATGAATCATGGTTCTGTTTATACTTTGGTTGCTGAGGCTAAATATTTATTGCTTTAAGTAAGAGATTGTGCCTTAATTAGAGTCATAACTAACCGCAAGTGCATTGAAATGCATTCTCATGGCCATAGGGCATGCTTTCCTCAACAGAAAGCCACATCCAGCTAAGGCTTTTCATGTGCCAGGGCCACTGATCAAACTCTGATGGTTTATCTAAACCAACAAAGTAGCTTTGGGAATCAAAAAGTACATAGACATTTAATCTATGGACCTAGATGTTGTTCTTATTATAACTTATAGATTCATATTTATGGTCCTGTGTCTTAAAGGTGTAAAGGTGTGGACAATATAAAAACCCATGATTAAAAGCACTAAGCTGGTCCTAGCTGGTTAGCTCAGTGGTAGAGCATTGGCAGGCATGTGGAAGTTCCATGTTTGATTCCCGGTCAGGGCACACAGGAGAAGCAACCATCTGCTTCTCTACCCCTCTCCTTCCCCTTTTCTCTCTTTCCCTCTCTCTCTTTCCCCATGCAGCCATGGCTCAAATGGTTCAAGCAAGTCGGCCCTGGGCACTGAGGATGGCTTCATAGCCTTGCCTTAGGCACTAAAATAGCTCAGTTGCTGAGCAACACCCCAGATGGGCAGAGCATCTCCCCATAGAGGGCTTGCCTGGTGAATCCTGGTTGAGGCACATGCAGTGTAGGAGTCTGTCTCTCTGCCTCCCCACCTCCCACTAAATTAAAAAAAAAAAAAGCACTAAGCCACCTTTAATTTTTTTTTATAAATAAATTTTTATTAATTTTAATGGGGTGACCTCAATAAATCAGGGTACATATATTCAAAGAAAACATGTCCAGGTTATCTTGTCATTCAATTACGTTGCATACCCATCACCCAAAGTCAGATTGTCCTCTGTCACCTTCTATCTAGTTTTCTTTGTGCCCCTCCCCCTCTCCCTCCTTCCCTCCCCCCCCCCCCCCATAACTACCACACTCTTGTTCATGTCTCTTAGTCTCGTTTTTTATGTCCCACCAATGTATGGAATCATGCAGTTCTTGGTTTTTTCTGATTTACTTATTTCACTCCGTATAATATTATCAAAATCTCACCATTTTGCTGTAAATGATCCGATGTCATCATTTCTTATGGCTGAGTAGTATACCATAGTGTATATGTGCCACATCTTCTTTATCCAGTCTTCTATTTTATTTATTTATTTTTTTACAGTGATTAAAGCCTTTAAGCAAGCCACCTTTAATTTTGAAAGGCATGATGGCCACTTTCTGATCTTGCCCTTGCCCTCCTTTAGGAATAGGTGCTCTTCACCATAAGGCACCAGGAGCGCATTCCCGGCCAGTTAAATCATGATTTCTAGGAAAGGGACCTTGGCATAGGTATTTCTTTAATGCTCCCCTAGTGATTCTAATAAGCATTCAGGGATGGGCGGGAACCACTGTCCTAGAAGACCTAATGGGTGAGAGTGTTAGCTGTGTAGTTAGACCTGGATTCAAATCCTGGCTCTAGCATTTGCTATCAGTATAAGCTTGGACAGATTACTTAACCTCTCTGAGCTTTTTAGCTTTTTTTCTTTTCTTTTTTTTTTATTTGAGAGGATGGGAGATAGTGAGATAGACTCTCACATGCAGCCCAACCGGGATCCACCCATCAACCCTGTCTGGGGCAGATGCTCGAGTACCAAGCAATTTTTAGCACCTAAGGCTGATACTCTCCAAAGGCGCTACCCTCAGTGCCTGCAGCCGTGCTTAAACCAGTTGAACCACAGGCTGTGGAGGGGGAAGAGGGAGTGAAGTGGGGGAGGGAGGAGAAGCAGATGGTTGTTTCTCCTGTGTGCCCTGACCAGGAATCAAACCCAAAATGCCCGTATTCCAGGCCGACACTCTCCACTGAGCCACCGGCCAGGGCCCTTTTCAGTTTCTTCATCTGAAAAATGGGTCTAATGAGCACCTGGCTCGCAAGATTGTCATAAGGATTAAATGAGATAATGTAGGTTAGCCCCCAGTGTTATGTGTGGGAGTGCTTGCCTTGACCCTTAGGCTCAATAAATAGGAGGTAATGTCATTACTGTTGTTACTGTGTTTAACTGGAAATGAGTAGCTGTGAGTAGGAGCATGTATCCCTGAGGCGTTCTGGTGGACCGGAGGCTGCTGTCCTGGGACTTGGCCTTTGCTGGTGCGGATGAACCACAACAAGCACTGTCATCCTGATCATGAGACTCGCAACCCTGGGCACCCAGGAGAATGCTAGCGTGATTTTTAAACTTTGTCCACCCCCAGAAGTGCCAACTGAGATACTGGAATTCAAAGTAAGACAAGGTCCACGCTGTGAAGGGTATAGTTTTTATAATTGCTTACCTACACTGGTCACTTTTAAAGATACATTGCTTTAGAGTCCGAGGTCTCTGGGCGTGGCTGGGATCAATAACTGTCTCTGTTAAAGCCAGAGTGCAAGGTGCAGCCAGTAACAGCTGGCCAGTCTTGACAACACAGAGGGGATAGACCCTCAAGTGGACACACTGAGGAGCTTCGCCCAGCCAGCCTTTTTCTCTCTGTCCCTTGACTCTGGATCTTTGCCTGTGGACTGTTTCACTTGGTGGACAGATCCATGTTTTGTAACTGGCTGCATTCCATCCAACCCCTTCGGCTTTCAACCTGCTGCTGAAATTAGGAGAACATATTGAAATATTTTTCTCTGAAAAACGACTTATGAGAAGTCCGTTGCCTGAAGACAGCAACTTGAAAGCTTGTAGCAAACAAGCAGAGCCCCTAGTAGTGATGACCAATTAGCAGATTTATTAATTAGGGGCCAGTGTACCGTTCTGGGATCATCCCGGAGGCAGAGACCAAGTCCTGTGCCGACAGTGGGGCCCCGCCTGCCCAGCGCGGGCACTTGCCCTGCCTTCTGGCTGACTCTCAGAACCAGCAGCTTATTTCTTGGAACTGATGTCTCCACATTTCCTTAGCATCTGGACTCGAAGGATACGCACACCTGTCTGAATTTTGTGCACATGGACATAGAAATAAACCAATTCTGTATCTCACCCACCTATCCTTTTTCCCCAGGCTTCCACATAAATGCTCCCCCAGGGGTGGGATTAATGCAGAGCCCTAGCACGTGCAAGCTTGGACACTTCCTTCTGCTCTGCTCTTTGTCCTTAAGTGGTGGCGTAAGTCATGCACACTCCCAGGCCACGTGGGAGTGTGTTTCATGCTCTCTGTGGGTCTGGCTTCTCTTTCCATGTGCGTCAATAACTGGGAGTGGGCTCTGTGTGTATCTGTGGCAGGTGTGGCCGTTGCCGGGAAGAATGTAGTATTTGAAGACTCCTGGACCAGGCCAAGGAGCTTCCCGTTCAGCCTGCACAACTCCACTTGGTTTGGAGGACACCACACCCCTAAACGTGAACAGTATATAGGAGGGGAGTTGTTTTGTGTTTTGTTTCTCACTTCGACACTTGGGGGACTCCAAAGCTGGTTCTGAGAAAATCTTAAGAATGCTGAGCATTTCCGGTGCGGTGTGCCAGGCCAGGAACATCAAAGGTTCAGTCTGAGTGCAGAGTGGCAGGATCCTTGGTCTTGTTGCCCCCTCCTTCTCGTCACCGTCGCTTTCATATGCACACCAGCCCGGCTGGGAAGTTGCATGACCGCAGTGTGTGTGAGCCATATACACATTTGCTTTGGCAGGGCTTCCTACACGCTAACATTGTGGAATCCTTGGCTCAACTAGGATGAGGGTGGGGTGTGTGTGGGAGTGGTGGGGATGGTCATGGTTAATTCAAGGCAGCATATATTCAGGATGTTTCCATAAAACATGACCTCATCTCTTCCAGCCCGCTGGTCATCATTATACTGGTGGTCACTTTTGACTTAGTGGTTACAGAAAGAATTCCTTTAGTTACCAAAGTGGAAATTCATAGATTGCACATAGATTGTTCTTGCCTCCCCCTGAGAGGCAAGAGGTCGCAGCTATTACTAATGCTGTCTCCACAACATGGTAACAACTCATCAATTCAAGGAAAAACAAAGCAAAGCAAACTGCAACAATAAACTCCATGCCAGACCAGTGTTGGGTGTTCGGAATCAAACAGCTGGGAAACTGTCCGCCTTTCTCTCTTTCCAAACAGCTGTATTTTTTTTTTTCATCCTAAACAGACAATCACTTTACGATCAGTAGGAAGACAAATTCACTTATTTAACAAGTTTATGCGAAGTGCCTATGTCTTGGGTGCGCAGGACTGATGAAGTCTCATGGTGTGACGGCGCTCGATAAGCAAGTTGATAGAGCAGGGAGTGCAGAGTGTGAAAAGTGTCACAAGGAGAATAAAGTGACACGATTCACTAAAGAGTGACCAAGACAACTACTGCATAGGTTGAGTTCAGTAAAACAAAAGCATGTATTGAAAGATATCGACTAGTTGAATGAAAACAGCTGGTTACTGAAAAGAGTCACCTTTGTTGTAATTATCAGAAGTTCTCAGAGAGTCTCTCTGAGAACAGTCCCTCTTAGAGAAGGGACTGTTGTCCCAGAGCTCGGAGACGAGGCGAGGACCTGTGCGGCCACTGCCAAAGAACCAACTGCCTCCCTCCTTTCACAGGGGGAAGTCCAGCCAAGCAGACCACCTGGGAAGGAGGGCACCGAGTCCCGGCTGTGGCCTACTGGCCTGGCAGAATCCCCTTCAATGTCACCAGCACTGCCTTGTTAAGGTAGGAGACCCAAACTGCCTTGACATGTTGGGGGTCCTCCCTCCACCCCCGCAAGAAAATCATGGACGTTTGAGTGGTTAGAGACCTCAGCAAAAGGGACCTCACCCACCACCTGCCTCTCCCAGGCGCTCTCCCAGAGGTCCAAGTGCCGACTAGCTGCATGTACCTGCCCGCAGGCCACTCCATGTGCTGGTTAAAGCAATAGCCCGATGGAGTCTTTGCAGGCCGTCCGGGTTCCTGTCTGGGGGAGGAGGGCCTGGGTGGGTTTCCTGGCCTTTGGTGCCGCGTCGTGGAGGTGTGTGCAGAAGAGAAGGTGGCAGCGACGTCTCCCTTCTGCTCTGGCTCCTGCTGACGGAGGAGTAGACCGTGCTTCCATCCTTGGAGGTGGGGCAGATGTCCAGGGGGGGGGCTGTGTGATGCCAGCGTTCCTGGAGGGGAGAAGGGGGGAGAAGAGGGGTGGCACCAGCAGGCTAGTGGGAAAGAATGGACCCTTAGGTGAGGACATGGACGTTCTTCCTGCCTCTGCAGTGAGGTGGGTCAGCGGGCACATCCTTTGTTAGAAGGGCAGCTGTAAACGTGACATCTCGCCATCTCTCCGAGCTCCTTATTAAGGTGGGTCCAGGAGGCCATCTCCTTGGCATAGGACTTGACTATGAGTCTGCCATTCTGAAAGCAATGGGTCACTGTAGTGGGGACACCTCACTCGTTCAGACAAGATTCTGCCCTGTCTTCACTGACAACGGGGACCTTCTGTGCTTGAGGTTTTGGTCTGTTGACAGACTCATTTACTATTTCCACAGATCCTTCATCAGCAGCCAAATGGGTGCTGGCCCCACAGAACACAGCTTAGTAGAGTAAAGCAAGCGTCACAGGCCCCCATCAGCACCCCCAGACCTGATGGGGTAGGCAAAGGGGAGAACCTGAAACCCAGGGGGGAGGAAGGGTAAACAACTCTGATGAAATAGGAAGGCACCGCCCCTGGCAGCCGGTGGGTCCCCAGGACTCTGGGTCAGCCCTGTATAGTCAGGAAGGAGCTGGAGTCTTGTGATGTCAGGCTGGCCGGGAAGAGGGCCAGGCGGGCTGCTTTTTATGGGGCTGGCTTGGTACATGAAAGTCAGGCCAAGTGTTTGCAGGCTGGGCTGCACATGCACAAATAACCCAGCCATCTCTCAAGTTACATCACCCAACGTCAAGCACGTGCTTCTAATTTGAGAATGGTGTTTACACCTGTAGTCTACCACGGCACTGTGAATAAAATTGCATCATCTTGTTGAACATCGAGGGCCTCAGAGGTGACAACTGACTTAGGGGAGAGTTTGGGGACCGAAGGAAGTGAGTCTTGGTACAAGGTCACATTTGCACGAGGGACCCCTGGAATTTTTACCAGGGCAACGTGGATGTACTGTATCAGCCCCTTGCAGAATTTTTTTTGGTGTGTAGCAGGACAGTTTGTCCACATTAGAATGCACCCTCTTGCTGTTTTCCCATGTGAACCCTTGCAAACTTGGGTGCAATGTCCTCACTACCAGAACAGGACACTGTGTATCTGCTTCCATTTTCCATGGTTCCCTCAGGGTCAGCCCTGAGGAGAAACTGTTACTAACAATTCCTGTTCTGGGGAGTTCATTTCTCCCACCCAGAGTGCTTATGTCTCTTCTAAGTGCTTCACACCTGAGAGGACAGGGATCTTCCTGAGTCAGTCGCTTCACCTGTATTGTGGTAGCCCTGAGGAATTATCAACACCAGGGAGCAGATGAGCTGATACAAGTATTCACATGAATGCAGAAAAGTAAAAAGTGTGTTTGTGTGTGGAGGGGCGGGGGACAGGGGAGAAGAGATCCACACTAATGCCATTGGTTCCCTTTTAGAGATAACCAATGCATACTCCGGGGTGCACCCATCTGATAAAATAAGATCTAAGAAAGGCCTTGCACACGCCCTGGCCCCAAAGCCCAGTGACACAGTTACAGAATGTAATTTGTTTATTTATCAAATATTTTTTGTTGTGTCCAACTATAGGTCAAGCATGCTCTGGGGACAGATGCCCCTGACACATAGAAGCAGACCCACCTTCAGGAGGGCAGGGCTTGGGCAGCCCACGTGATAGGGCCTTGAACCTCAAACTTGAAGGCAGGGTGTCTTAACCTCATGCTGTTGACATTGGGGGCCAGATCATTCTATGTTATGGGGGGCTGCCCTGTGCATTGTGAGATGTTTAGTAGCATCCCTGGCCTCCACCCATTAGATGCCAGTCACACTTCCACCCTTCATTGTGACAATCAAAATATCTCCAGTCAGCTTCATTTCCCCTGCAAGGACAGGTTCAAGCTGGCTGAGAACCAGAGCTTTATGTATAAAAAGGTGAAGGATCCACTCTGCATCTGAGCGGGGAGCCCTCCATCTGTTTAGAACAGAGGACTCTCTTTCTGAGATTAGTGGGGCAAGTACATGGTGACCAGAATGGTGAGAAGGACTTGAAACAATCTCTTTTGAAAAACAGCTAAAGCTGCTGTTTAGCCATTTAGGGTGTTGCTCCCATTGCTCAGCAGCTGAGCACTTCTTAGCACCTAAGGTAGAGGTCATAAAGCCATCCTCAGTGCCCGGAGCCAACTCACTCCAGTGAGCCATGGCTGTAGGAGGAGAAGAAAGAGGAAGAGAGAGAGAGAGAGAAGCAAGAGGAGAGGGGTGGAGAAGCAGATGGATGCTTCTCCTGTGTGCCCTGACCAGGAGTCAAACCCAGGACATCCACATGCTGGGCCGATGCTCTACCACTGAGCCAACTGGCCAGGTCCTATGGATGCATCTTTACACCTGTACTGCTGTGATGTGTAATTTTTGGTGTCTTGTGTGAAGGGGAGGACTTGTGAAGTCCATAGCACTGAGGTCCCATGGAAGTCAGAACATAGGCCCCACCCAAAGCCTCTGCCCCCAGCATCAAAATGAAGAGCGGAAACTTGAGAATGTCAGTTTGGGGGTTACTTTTTGTTTCTTTCTTCAAGGTTTTAAGACTCCCAGAACCCATTTTCTAGGTGAGATTTGAAGTTGGGAGCAGCTGGGTTCCCTTTGGCAGCTTTTGTGGAGCCGATGGTTTGTCCAAAGATTTGTCTGTGTTCGGCCCGGCCTGGGGAGGCACTGGGACTGTCCGAGCCCGGGGGGATATCTACCTCTTTCAGGGGGACCCCGGGGGCTTGGCTTCCCCCATGCTCATTACATGAGCAAGGACTGCTGGTGGCCTGAGCTGGCCAAACAGCTCTAGGATCAGCGAGTCACCAGAGACATGGTCGCTTTTCTCAGGGGCCAGATATTTTCTCGGTGCCCTGGGTGGGCGTGTTCCTCTGGGGCTCCCGGTAAACTCTGAGACCCTAGGGTTCCGAGAACATTAGACTTAGCCCTGTAAAAATAGGACGCTCAGCCTCATCACGGAGGGGGAAATACAGTGGAAAAAGAAAGTATTCCATGCATTCCAAACTCTTAACACAGATCCTCTTGCTCCTGGACTTGACCCATCTGTGACGCAGACCTCTCGCAGGGACACACATTAGAGAAAGCTCCGACAGACAGCTGTAGCCACACGGCGGCCTTTTCACGCCGCACTGCAGTCTCTGCGCGGCCTGAGCCGTGGCAGGAACCTTGGGCTGCAGACGGGCGTCTGGGCTGGGCTGTCCTCTACAAATGCTTACAATGCATTCCTTGAAGCCCCATCAGTGTGGAAAGCCAGTTCCTGGAGCGCCTCTCTCCTGAGAGAAGCCACCAGCTCCATGGACTGTGAAGGCAGAAGGCAAATCAGGAACACTCTGTACTGTTATTCTGCCTGGGGTTGTAGGCAAAGCCCTGGAGAGGAGCTGGCGGCCGGTAGAGGGAGGGGAGCCGCATGGCAAGCCCCACCTGCAGGCCCTTTTGGAGGGAAAAGCTCCCCTGCCTCTTCCAGACGCCCAGCGGGAAAATTGGGAGGTAGAGCCCCCCAGGCCTCCCCCTGAGTGAGTGGGAAGTTTGCTGCTGTGTCCAGCCTCAGGCCAACCAGAACCTCTTGCCCGTGGAAGTACAACCTCATGGTGGCCCTGCCCTCCTGACTCCAGCAAATCCCAAGGATGCTCAGTTGCCCTGGCCCCTGATGGACAGCTCTGTTGGAATGGCAGCCTATCTGTTCTTGCTGAAGAGTTGTTTCTGACCTGAGCACAGCAGGCTGGACACAGGTGTATCCTATAGTGGAGAAAAATTGTACCATATGAGTTAAAAAAAAAAATCACAGTAACAAATCCTACCTTTTTTTTTTTTTTTTTTTTGAGAGAGAGAGAGAGAGAGAGAGGAGAGAGTGACTCATAGTGTGTCCCTTTAGTAGTTCATTGATTGTTTCTTATATGTACCTTGACTGGGGAGCTCAGGCCGAGCCAGTGACCCCTTGTTCAAGCCAGCGACCTTGGGCTTCAAGCCAGTGACCTTTGAATCATGTCGATGATCCTGGGCTTGAGCTGGCAGGTCTGTGCTTAAGCCAATGAGCCTGCGCTCTAGCCCGGAGGCCTCAGGGGTTTGAACTGGGGACCTCAGCATGCCGGGTCAATGCTCTATCCACTGCACCACCACTGATCTGGAAAAAACCACCAAAATTTTAACAGTGGCTGTCTTTGGGTGGTGGGCTGTTTGCGTTGTTTTCTCCTTTATGTATCTAGAGGTGCTCCTTTTTTCTGTCAAAAACATTTTCTATTTTGTCATGGGAAAAAAAGAGCTAGATTAAACAAGATGGAATGTTTCACATGTGATGGGATTCTAAACAAAGACTAGCTGTTTGCAACACAGAGACCCAGGGAGGGACAAAAGAAGTGCCCGTTCTCTTGCAGGCACTTGTCACGCTGTTCCCTCTCAGTGAGTGGCCGTGGCCTGCTTGGTGCCAGGTAGAATGGCAGGGGTGCCCCAGTGAATAGCAGTTTCCGAGAGCCAGTGTCTCCTCCACGCCTTTGTTATTGTTATGCCCCTTTGAGAGAAAACTGAAGCCGGGAGGACCTAGAGAGGTGGCAGCCCTGGGGTGGGGGCCCAGGCAGCACCTGGCCACAGAGCCTGGATGCTGAACCACCAGGCTGTCCTGCCTCTTGCAGGAGCAGAAGCCCAGGTGGAACATGGAGAGGCAGGTGGAGGGGGCGGGCCGTCAGCAGGCTGTCAGGCTGTGTTGGGCTGGGCCAGGGACATCTTGAGCACAGCATGGGCGGGGAGAGGCCGGAACCAGCTGGGCCAAGGCTGTCTTATTTTCTGTGCAGCATGCTGGACATCTTCCCCACCGTGGTAGCCCTGGCTGGGGCCACCTTACCCCGCGGCCGACGCTTTGACGGTCTGGATGCCTCTGAGGTGCTCTTTGGCAGGTCGCAGACTGGGCACAGGGTAAGTGGAGGAGATGCGTACCCCACCCGGGCTCTGCAAGGTTGACCTGTCACCTCTCACCCGGGGCCTGGTCGCCTTTGTGCAGAAGATACATGCAAGGGGCTGCTCCAGAACCCATGTAAGAAACCCTGGGGGTGACTCCTCTGAGACAACCACTCTTCCTGCTCCCCTCCTCTTCCTCTGTAATCAACCCAGCTTGTCCATCCAGACTGATGGCTAATAGTTTGCTGAGGGTGGGTCCACATTGGTGCTTATCCCCTGTGAGAGAACCCTGGATGGCTGGGACCGTCCCCTGGCTCCCGGAGGGCCCAGCGCGAGGCTCTGCAGCCCCCACGTGGGCTTCAGCTTGTGCCTCCCGCACCCAGTGTCCTCTCCCAGGTGCTCTGCAGTGCAGCCAGGAAACGTCCAGCCTGCTGGCCTTTCCTTGTCATTTCCATAGGTTTTCCTTTCTCCAGAAGGGGAAGAGGAAGTTGGGGGAGGGAAAGAGGATGGAGGAACCAGAAACCCCCTTTGTAAGGCTCTGTGAGCACAGGGCTCTTCAGTTAGGGACCCACACATCAAAGGGTCTATTTATATTTACGTCTTCACTGAGGGCCACATGGAAGTGACTCAGATGCTGCTCAAATGTACTGTGACAGTTACTGAAGCTACCCTTTCCCACCCAGCCAGCCCCAGCAAGCCAGCACATTGGGCCTGAGGGGGTGATCGGTGCTTCTGGGAACACCCCTTAGTGCCTAGGTGTTGTCAGCTGGTGCCTGGCGTGGCCCCTGAAGAGGTACTGCTTCTCTGAGGAGTGTCTGACCCTGGGGAGCTGCACACCCTCCCTGGCAAGCCCTGCTCCAGAGCAGCAGTGAAGCAGGAAGGTGGTTTCCTCCTTTCAGGCTGGAAGTTTGCAGCATGTGTCCCTGGGGGCTTATCCGGGACGTCAGTGGAGAGGTGCTTCTGAGTGTTTATTGCCATGGCTACTAATAGAAAAATTGGGGTCACCAGGAAGTGCTTCAAGGACTGTGGTCTCCTTGATGTTGTCAGTCGCCTGGGGAAGCCAGCTCCTTTGCACTGACTTCCGTTCTCAGAGGGAGAAAGCTCGCAGTCTTTCTCAAGTCTGCACACTCATGGAGGCCCCATCTGCAGGGCTCAACAGTGACTGGTCTGGTGCCCAGCGGGGCTGGGCCAGGGATTAGGTAGGAGGACCCAATACAAGCCACAACACCGTTTGGGCTTTTCATGGGAATGTATGCTATGTGGCAATGCAGCTGGAGTTGAGCTGATTTGCTCTCTAACCGCACCCTATAGCCCAGGTGGAAATCCCCACAATTTTCTGTATGTCAGAAGCTGCTACGGCTATTATCTTCAGGTGAAAAAGCACACAGATGCAGACACCTTTGGGCCACACCCAGCCTCCCAGGGCACCGGATTGCAGCAATGTCCTTGAATCTGGCTGTAAGATTATTTGGATCTTAAGGGCAACATACGCAGTTGTTGGCCTTACTCAGAATTTGGCTTTGGTCTTTTCTGGGCAGCTACTGAAGAGACTACAATAAATCATGTCTTATTTGTTGAAGGAAGGCCAGGAGGTAAAACTATGAGTGATTATACAGATATACATACATATGCCTATGTGTATACACGTATGTACGTACATATATACACACGTGTTTTTAAATAAGCGCAACTTAATTGTGTTCACCTATAGGTATGTCCTGGGCTTACAAGAATTCTGAAATGAGTTGGTTTACAAGAAAACCATTTTGGTTTCAGATGGTTCCAAGTAACCCCTAGATAGTCATCTCAATACAATATGCAAATAGATCTGAGCAATTGGGCTCTTCCTTATTTTGCAAATGAAGTAACACTTTTTAGTGCCGTCCCAGGTCCTTTTTTGATAGGTGTACAGGCAAATTCATGGGCTACTGGTTTCAAACCGAGTGGTCTTCTCACTAGTCACTTCATCGGCAGCTGGGGACATGGTGGGAGGAGATGTCCAAAACTAAGAGCGCTGACTCCATGCTGCATGGTCTTGCATTTGCTGAGCCTTCTGCTTCTGATCTCGATAGGTCTGCATACTGGCAAAGAGGGCGGCCCCAAGGCGGGAGATGGGAGCAGGTAGGGGAGGGTGCACACAGCCTGGCACCCAATTCCCACTTTGTAGTCACCCATCTCCCAGATAGAAGTGGGAGGTCTTAATGTCCCCAGTGGTCAAGTCACTTCTCAGCCCCAGGTTGCTATGACCAAGTCCAAACATTGTCAATAAAGGGAAGGTTTGCTTAATGGCTCTGTTGCTGCCCAACCTGAACCAGCCTGGGGCTGCTGTAGGTCCTAAAATGCTTGGCCCATTCCTGGAGGCCATACATCGGAGAACCAGGAGCTGGGTTTTAGTGTCTGGAATGCCGATGACCTCTCTTAGGGAGGCCCCTGGTGGTGAAAGGCACCATCCCGAGTGCCTGGTGAGGGGCTGGCCACGTTTGGAGATGAGCTGTGCACCCCCACCCATGGGATAGGAGGGCCTCCTGCTGGGGAGGTGACATAGGCACCAGCCTTCAGGACCGATGGTGAGGCAATGATTGCATGCTTGTATACAAAACAGAATAAAGCAAAGCAAACAGGTAAGCAAGGCACCCAAGAGGGTGCAATGTGTTTTCGGAAGATAGTTTTGTCTTTGAAATTTGGACCTGGCGTTTTCTGCAGAGGAAATGTTTTCAGCTGTGATTCATGGGTAAATTTGCCAACCTCCTTCCTATGTTGATATAAACAAGAATGCTATAATCAGCCTGCTCCAAGCAGGGGGGAAAAAAGGCGTACACAACTTCTCCAAAATCCATCTCCGTTCCTGAGAGTGAGCCATCCCCCAGTTAGCTTCCTCTTGGATGGTGGAAGTTACCTCTGGTAACTGCGGATAAATATTGCAGCCCACGCTATAGAATTTCTGTTGAGACGCAATGTCAATGATTTGAATTAGCGGACCTTGACTCCCATCTTCTGGATGTCAGAGTGCATCATAGATCAGTTGACAATAGGCTTTCCAAGTCTTCCACTTCCTGCCTTCACCAGAAGGAAACCAAACAGCCTCCTGCGGTGAGAGGCTTGGCTTCCTGCAGGGTTGGAAGAAGTGAGGGTTTTGAGTTACGACTTCTTTTCCTGTTTGGAAGGAGCCTGCTGTCATCATGCTGGCTGGGGAACTGCAGAGGTTGTCACGAGAGAACAGCACAGCACGGAAGAGGCAGGTGTGGGAGGAGCCCCACCCTCCGCATCCTCTCAGAGCCGGGAAACTTGGGGGGACAGCTGTTTACTGATCCAACAGATGTTTCTCATTTTTTTTTTTTTAGTCCCATGGAAACTTTGAATCACGTAAGCGCCTTTCCAGTGATATATATTGGTCATGATTCATACCAGGGCGGTCTCCCACTTCCAGCCCAAACCCACCAACCTACCAAGGACACTGGTCACTTATTTTCTACCAAATCCTGCCCTTGGGAACCCCGAATTGGGTGTTTCCATTCCGTAGGGATTCTTTCATCTGTGCCCTGCTGAGGAATGATTCTCTTAGTTCAAGTGGAGGCGGATGGAGTCAAAGGCCAGGACGTCTCCATTCAGAGGTTGGGCAGCGCAGGCTCTGCCGAAACCACACTGTGAGGCCCCCTCCTGGAGCCTGCGCAGGCCATCCTTGCTCAAGTGCAGATTAGAAATCAGCTGGGTGCTGAAGAAGCCGTCTTTAAAGACATCTGAGTGTCACCTGTGTTGGAATCCAAGAATCTCTGTGAAAGATGCAGGTGCCAGGCCCCATCTTCAGCCTGGAGGGCAGAGCCCAGGCAGGGCAGGTGTAAAGCCAGCAGGCAGGGCCGGGGCCACTATCACAGCAGCCCAGCCCATGCAGGTTCGCATTGGATTTGGACAGTCGGTAAAGAAACCATGGAGCCAAAAACTGGTGGGCCATAGCCTTTAATCCTACCTTGCACCCGGCGGGCAAGTAAAAATACACACTGGGCTCCAAAACCCAGTCACACTCAGTGCTCACAAAGCCACTGACTTATCCGAGTTTCCTAGAATCAAAGGTTTCTAGCTCACCAGACTTATTCTCCTCAGTTCCCCATCTCCTTCCTTATCCCAGATACAAACTCTACACAAACTGGCATCTCACTCAGCACTCCGCCATCTTGGCTGCTTCTCCTGGCCTCCTTCACGTGGCCTCCTTTAGCTGCTGGCTCTACTCTCTCCACTCTCTCATGCTAACCTCAGGAACCAAGAGCCAAACCCCCGCTCCGTTCCCATTTTATAGTGTAGAAATCCAAACCCTTAATCCAATATACATAATAGGGAAGTCTCTTAATACAAAGTCACTTCTCTGAGGCATGATAGGATTGTACCACCTTACACCAAAAAGGGTAGGAAAGGCTTAATCCCAAAACCAAGCCCCAGGCTACAAGGATTCTGCCTGCCTTTAGCCCACCCCAACACACATTAATATCACCTGGGCAATGGCCTCTTTAACAAAGTGAGCATAATACATTTTATCTGCCCAACAGCAGGCCTCTGGGAATGTGACCTGTGCGCTCACATAGAGCCCCACACTTAGAAGGACCCCGTGCTGGGTTTGAATCACACATGCTGTGGTCACCGTGACATTCTTAATTTTCTGGACAAGGTTTCTCTCGTTCTTATTTTGCACTAGACCCTACAAATTATACTACATAGCTGGTATGGGGCCTAGGAATCTTACTTCCCAGAGCTGTGGCCCACCCGGAGCAGTTCACAGAGGCTCCCAGGAGTGGGCCGGTGTGGACCACAGGCCTGTGTTCTGTCAGTGTCTTCGGCAGGGGTGGGGGTGGGGGGTGTGGATAGTGGGGGTGGTGGGAAGGAGGGACAATGGCTGACGAAGAAAGTAACGCTTCCCAGGGAGCATCTGGCATGGTCTTCTTGTTAGTGAGCCCTGCTACCCTTCCTCAGGTGCTGTTTCACCCCAACAGTGGAGCAGCTGGAGAGTATGGTGCCCTGCAGACTGTCCGCCTGGGGCATTACAAGGCCTTCTACATCACTGGTGAGTTAGTGAGGTGCAGGCCTGCACGCCCAGACAGTGGCCCCTGCGCCTACCCCATCTGGACTTAGGTCTCTGGGAATGAGTGTGGGCTGCTCTCCTTTGGTGAGCCCCGAGCACCTCTGACAGTGCCCCACCCCAAATCCTGGACACAGTGGAAGGTCTCAGCACCCAAGGGCCCAGCACATGCCCTTTGCACCTACAATATGCAGCAAACAAGATCTTCCTACAGTTTGCTTAAATTTCCAAAGAGCTCAGAGCTAGTTCAGCACATTTGTATAGTTCCTTTTCACTTGAAGAACATTTCATTTGTTAACAAAATGCAGCTGAGTAAATTTGGAGATCTAATTGGCTTTGTTAAGTGATTCATGAACGGGGCAGCAACCTATCTGGTAACCAGAAGGTAGCACTAGGTAGGTGAACACAATGGGAGGTTTTTATAAGCAGAAAGGTGTGGCTGGGGAGTTATTAGCAAAAGAAATAGAAAAGATTATGTTTAGGGCATTCATCTTCTTTTGGGAGAAGGAATGGGCGGGGAGGTTATCCTGCAGATTACTTCACTCTATGGATCAGGAAATTTGAGACTGATTGGTTTAAAATTCCACTCCTAGGAGAGGCTGAAACTGCAGTTAGGTTAGTGAGTTTTAGACTGGTGATGTGGTTTAGCACAGGTGACTCCATTTTGGCTCTCTCTCTCTCTTTTTTTCTTTCCTCATTTCATTGTTATGCTTTAAAGGTCAATTTGGATGAACATTAGATGGAAGCTTAGAGATGTTTGAAATTGTGATTTACTTGACAATAAATAGACTGGTTCAAAAAATAGAGTTTAGAGGTCTGTTGAGCAAACTGACAGAAGTCTGCTTCTGGGGTCACTCGGTGACCGTCTTAAAATGTACGTTTTAGAAATGTGATACTGACTAGGATGGGTCTCGAAATCTTCCAGTGGCTTCTTGCTGCCAACTGAATTCTGCCTCGCTCCATCCTGGGTCCCTCTCCTTTTCTAGTGTTCTCCACATGCAAGGGTCCTCTTCCTTGGCCTCCAGTTAAAATCCCTCTCAGCTTTTAAGGCTTCACACCAAATGCCATCTTGATCACAATACTCCTTCTTGCTTTCCTCATCGTGTTAGACCTGGAGAAACCTGGCATTTATCACATTCTGCCACATGTTGGACAAACTCAAAGATTTATTTAAGGGTCTTAGAATTTGAAAACTGGGAACACAACTAGGGAAAAATCCGGACATGTCTCATAGAAGAAAGAAAAGTTAATAGAGTTCTTACAGTAAAAAACTGCATTCTTGAGAATGATCAGTCCTGCATTCTTAGCATTTGTCCAAGACAGTGGTCAGTCAAATGTCTGGTGAATATATATGTGAGTCCTTCAGGGAGTAACAAGAAGATTATCTATAGGTCTGGTGTATGTGGATATATTATAGCCAGGAATTGATGCAGGGCTAAAAAGTTCAAAAAGTTTTCCATTCCCAGGCTAGTTACAGCAAGAATAGAATTGTTTCTTTAGGCTCAATCTTCATAATGTTAATTTTAGCAGCTTGAGTAAAATGACTCCATTTTTTATATTCCCTATTTTCATTCTTTTCTCACATATATGCCAGTCATTTAGGTACATCTTTTATGTCCACCACTAGTTTTGAGCTCTCTAAATCAGAGCTCTATAAGCTCATTCATCCTTGTTGTCTTGAAGTATTTTGCATGGTACACATGGTACAGTATCTCAACCGAGAAGGAAGATATATATGTATGTATGTGTGTGTGTGTATACACACACACACACACACACACACACACACACACACACATTTTTTTTAACGAAGAAAAAACAAAAAATCTCCCCAACTCCACCAAATCTGGGACCTGATGCGGATTCCAGTTTGATTCAGTTATTTAATGTTAGAGCGTTCCAAAGAATTATATAACACAGAACAAAAATTTATTTTCCCCAAGTGTGAATAAGTGACCCTGAAGAAAATATGGCATAAAAACAAAACAAGTCCTATGAGTTCAGAACTTGGAGGATATTAAAAATGCCACAACAGTCTTTGATTCTCCAAACCCTAAAACGCAAACCAGTCAGATAATTGTTACGCTTTCAGATGGAAAGTTTCTAGATTACAGTCCCTACATTACATTATCAAAGAGGTATGGTTTCCCCAGGCTGAGTTAATTTCAGAAGTAATGATCCTGCCAGAAAGCCCTCGGTACCACAATCCTGGAATCATCAATGTTACCAGGAAGTAACAGGACTGCTGAAAATGATCACAGTCAGACAGGAATTATCATGCCCAGGGGACGTCTGTTCTGAGGAGTCATCAAGCTCCCAGGAGAGTCAGGGTGGGGGCGGGCACTGACATCTCAGCAGATGGACGACAACTGAATAGGATGGAACAGAAACATGCTCAGATTTCTCCCCCTAAATCCCCGAAAAGCTGCATCCCGATTACTTAAACCTGGTTTTGGATAAGCTAGATGAATTGACATCTACTATGATATATTAGATTAGAGAAAGATGTGTGTCCTTCTGTGATTAGGATGTAATTTTATGGTCATGAACTTGGAGAGGCCTTAAGAAAAACAACCAGTGTGTTTTGGTGTGTGGACTAGAATTAATGTATCTTACTGTTTTTCCATGTTTTAAAAAAGTAATCAAGGCAAACTTTACACATGGTGCAAGACACAGATTTAAATGGTACAATCTGATGTGTTTTTATTAACGTGCATTCTTGTACAAGTACCCTCTCAATCGGTGAATTACACCAGTTTTTATGTTGTCAACTTGGAATTCCTGCATAAATCACTTAGGTGTGATTTTAAAATATATATATATATATATATTGCTCGATTTGATTTGCTAAAACTTTGTCTATAATTTTCCTTTCTTATAATGTCTGTGTCAGGGTTTGGTATCAGGGTTTTGCTGAACTTGTAAAATAAGTTGGGAAATGTTTTCTTCTCTATTTTCTGGAAGGGTCTGTGTAAGACTGGTATCTCTTTTTGTGTTTGATTAAATTTACCTGTGAAAGAAACTTTTTTTTTAATTTTATTTTAGAGAGGAGAGGGGAGAGAGAAAGAAAGAGATAGAGATAGAGATAGAGAGAGAGAGAGAGAGAGAGAGAGAGAGAAGGGGGAGGAGCAGGAAGCATCAACTCCCATATGTGCCTTGACCAGGCAAGCCCAGGGTTTTGTTTGTTTTTTTTGTTTTGTTTTTTTTTTTCATTTTTCTGAAGCTGGAAACAGGGAGAGACAGTCAGACAGACTCCCGCATGCGCCCAACCGGGATCCACCCGGCACGCCCACCATGGGGCGAAGCTCTGCCCACCAGGGGGCGATGCTCTGCCCATCCTGGGCGTCGCCATGTTGCGACCAGAGCCACTCTAGCGCCTGAGGCAGAGGCCACAGAGCCATCCCCAGCGCCCGGGCCATCTTTGCTCCAATGGAGTCTTGGCTGCGGGAGGGAAAGAGAGAGACAGAGAGGAAAGTGCGGCGGAGGGGTGGAGAAGCAAATGGGCGCTTCTCCTGTGTGCCCTGGCCAGGAATCGAACCCGGGTCCTCTGCACGCTAGGCCGACGCTCTACCGCTGAGCCAACCGGCCAGAAGCCCAGGGTTTTGAACCGGCGACCTCAGTGTTAGTGAAAGAAACTTTTGGACCTGGAGATTTGTTGATAGAAAAGTTCTTGGTTATAGATTTAATTTCTTTAATAGATATAAAGCTAATCAGATTTTGTATTTCTTCTTGTATCAGCTTTGGTAAGTTGTTTTTCATATAATTTGTTTATTTCATCTGAGTTGTCAAATTTATTGGTATAAAATTGTTCATAATATTTCTACATCCTTTTAGTTAACCTTCTTAACAGACCAACTTTTGGCTTTATTTCCTTTATGGTTTCCTGTGTCAGTGTTTTTGCTTTTATTGCTATTATTTCTTTCTTTACTTATTTTTTTAGTTTAATTTACTCTCTTTATTCTAGTTTCCCAAAGTGAACATGTAGATAATTAATTGTAAACTTTTCTTATATTCAAATATAAGCATTTATAGCTATAATATTGCCTTTAAGCACAGCTTTAACTGCATCTCACAAATACTGGTGTATTTTATTTTTATTATCATTTAGTTGGAAATCTTTTCTAATTTCCTCCTTGACTCATATTTAGAAATGTATTGCTTAATTTCCAAATTTTGGGGCCTTTCTAGCAATCTTATTTTTGTAACTTCTCATTTAATTTTGATATGGTTAGAAGGTTTCAATCTTTTGGAATTGACTGAGACTTACATGGCCTTGCACATGGTCTGTCTTGGTGAACATACCATGTGAAAGTAAAGCAAATAATGTGCATTTTGTAGTTCTTGTGTATAACTTTCCATAAATGTCAATTAGTTGGAAGTAATTGTTCAAATCATCTATATTCTAATCTTTTGCTTAAGTGTTCTATCAATTACTGAGAGAGGGTTGTTATTATCCATTTAGGATGTGTATTTGTTTTCATTTTCCTTTAGTTTTGTCTTCCTTAAAAATGAAAATTCCCTCTTTTTTTTTTTTTTTTTGTATTTTTCTGAAGCTGGAAACGGGGAGAGACAGTCAGACAGACTCCCGCATGCGCCTGACAGGGATCCACCCGGCACGCCCACCAGGGGCGAAGCTCTGCCCACCAGGGGGCGATGCTCTGCCCCTCCGGAGCGTCGCTCTGCCGCGACCAGAGCCACTCTAGCGCCTGGGGCAGAGGCCAAGGAGCCATCCCCAGCGCCCGGACCATCTTTGCTCCAATGGAGCCTTGGCTGCGGGAGGGGAAGAGAGAAAGGAGGGGGGGTGTGGAGAAGCAGATGGGAGCCTCTCCTGTGTGCCCTGGCCGGGAATCGAACCCGGGACCTCTGCATGCCAGGCCGACACTCTACCACTGAGCCAACCGGCCAGGGTCCCTCTTTATCTTTATACTACATGTCTGATGCTAAGGTAGCCACTCCAGTTCCTCACACTTACTGTTTGCATGATGTATCTATTTTCCTCCTTTTACTGTCAACTCATTTGCTTTATAGTTAGGACAAGTCTATAGTAGATAGCATAGAGTGGACTCTTGTTGCTTCACCCAGTTTGATAGTCTCTGGGTTTTTTTTTTTTTTTTTTTTTTTTTTAGGTGAGAGGCAGGGAGAAAGTGAGGCAGACTCCTACATGTGCCCCAACCAGCATCTACCCCAGGATCTACTTGGGCCAATGCTGAAGTACCAACCTATTTTTAGCACCTGAGGCTGATGTGCCCAGACCAAACAAGCTATCCTCAGTGCCTGGGGCCACACTCAAAACAATTGAGCCATTGGCTGCGGGAGGGGAAGAGAGAGAAGAGAAGGGGGAGAAACAGATGGTTACTTCTCCTGTGTGCCCTGACTACAAATTGAATTCAGGACGTCAATAAGCCAGGCCAATGCTCTATCCACTGAGCCACTGGCCAGAGCTGACAGTCTCCGCTTTTTAAGAGTTTTGTCCATTTGCTTTTCTCTATATATGATAATTTCATCTATAAATAGAAGTAGTCCTACTTTTTCCTTTTCAACCTGGGTGCCTCTTATTTCTTGTTCTTGTCTAATTCTCTGGCTAGAACTTCAAGTACAATGTTGAATATAAGTGGTAAGAGTGGAAATTTTTGTTTGGTTCCTGATCTTAAAGGGGAAAGCTTTTAATCTTCACCATGAAGTGTGATATTAGCTGTAGGATTTTCATAGACACCTTTTTATCAGGTTGAGTAACTTCAGCCCAAAGTGAAATTAGTCACCTGTCCAGAGCTGGCATGTTTGAATTAATTTATAATCAGTCCCAGTCACCACTCCTATAGCGCGGGGCTGGAGCTGGGTTTGATGGGGTATCTCTCGCCCTCTCCCTAGGTGGAGCAGCAGCCTGTGATGGGAGTGTGGGGCCTGCGCAGTGTCACGAGCCTCCCCTTGTTTTTAATCTGGAAGATGATGTTGCTGAAGCTGTGCCTCTAGACACAGGTAGTGCTGAATACTGGAGTGTCCTGCCCACGGTCAGAGAGGCTCTTGCAGGCGTCCTTCACGACATAGCTGACGACAACACCTCCAGAGCAGACTACGCACAGGACCCTTCGGCCACTCCCTGCTGTGATCCCCACCATGTTGCCTGCCGCTGCCAGGCCGCCTCCCAGACTGACCTTCCCACTAGCAGGAACGTCAGGCAGTGAGCCGGGCAAGCACATATCCTCACTTCAGTTTTCCTCTCTTTACAGTTACGTACACTTTAATGAGTCTCAGAATTTGTTTGGAAGCCCCCCCACTGTCCCTTCTGCATGCTGGCTTGAGAGGACAGCTGCATGGAGCTGTAATGGCTTCAGTCAGACCAGGTTCAAGCCCCAGCTTTTGAACTTGGGGCCATTACTTCACCTGACTTTGAGGATTCGAAGGCGATCCATGAAAATGCTGGCACACAACCTGACACTCAATGTGTGTTAGTCTTCATTTATTTTTTTTAATGCTCCAAGTTTTACTGGTCATTTTAGTAGAGATTTGTTCCAGCTGGTATCTAGAGCAGTGCTTCTCCATCTTCAATATGCACACGAACCACCTGGGAGCTTGTGCAAGTACAGGTTCTGACCTGGTAGGTCTGGGTTGGAGCCTGAATGCCTCCAACCCCCTGGGGGATTCTGGGATGCCCCTGGGGGATGCCGTGAGCTGCATGGATGTTGACTAGACAAAGTCAGGTGCCTTCCGGTCTCCAAGCAGAAGAGTCCGCAGAGTAGTCCATGCCCCTCCCCACCGCCCCGTCTCCCCTACCCCTTTGAAAAGTCAATTGGCTGGCTTCTAGAGATTTTAAGAGTTCTTCCTGCTTCCTAGAACCACGAAGAAATAAATTTTTAGAGCCTCAAAATGCGTTGCCATGATTTTATTATTAGTGTCCTAAATGGGACTCGAAGGTAATAAGTGATTGATTCCAATCACTGCAAAAAATACTTTGCCAGGCTAAAATTCTCTCTAAGAAATACAATTCAAAGACATTTTCCTATAAGTACATTTTTACACACTATACATTTTAAAAGGATGCCTTTTTTTTAAATATAAAATTCCGGTTATAGACCAATATGGTTAGTTAGTATTGACATTATGGCTGTAATATATTTTAAATAGCAGGATGTATATACCATGTCTCCCGTAACCACTGGCTGCCAGGGCCGGGGAGGGCTTGGTGAGAAGTGAACCATGTCCTGTGGCTTAAGTGGGCGGTGCCTGGGATTCCTGCCCCCCATTCTGCGCCCACAATTGCACGCCATTCTTCCACCTTCCTTGTTTCCTCCAAAACCACCTGACAGGGGGTGTCCTGATTTCTGAGGAGCGCGTCCCATCATGACTGCTTCGTTTTGCCCTTCTGACTTCCACGGCACAAGATTATCTACCGAAATCAAAACAGAATGGCCTTACTCTTTCCAGGAAGAGGCTGTTAAGCAGGCTGCATTATCAGCAGATGTGTGCCCATGCAGGGTGGGCAGGGGAGGCGGGGCGCCCACACCACAGAGCATTCACCCATCTGAGTTAGGTGTAGACGAGTATGGCAGTTTCAGACGTGTTGACTATGTATAAAATATGTATGTGCGTATTTATGTGTACATGTGGATTTTTTTTTAAAGGCTCATCTTGTAAACAGAGACTGCTAACTCATTATTTAAAAGTCAGTCAATACCCTTCGTCCCAGTCCCCTTACTCTTGTCACTGGAGTAAGACTAGTGTCAGAAACCAGGCAGACTTGTAAAGGTTGGCTTGCTACTGAGACAACAGTTGCCCACCCTCCCGAATACTGCGTCTTTCTAAGGGACCAGAAATGACCAATTCTCTTTTCTTCCATTGTTCCAGGAATAAAGTAAATCCCAAGGAGATAAGAGGGATCATCTCCAGGGAAGTGTCAGTACTTTTTTTCAAAGGTCACCAGTGATGAGTCATGTTCTTAAGCCCTCACGAGACTGTCCAGGCTGGCCCACATTCATGTCAATAGGAGAAGTGATTTTACCCCAGCAGAAGCTCCAAGAGTCTTTCACAGTCCTGGAAGTGTTTAAGGAATTGGGTTGAGGTGTGAATGCTGGACAAACACTTCTATAGTAGGCATGGAAGAATAAAGGCAGAGAGAGGAAGTTGTCTAGCATCTCCAGGTGAACATTATTGCCATTAAGGATGTGACTGAGAGCTGGCCCATGTTGAGAGAACATCCCAGTAGCCCCCATGTCCGAGCCTTGTGCAGTGAGAGGGAGAGACCTGCCTGCTACTGTGTCAGGATCTTGTACTTGTAGCACGGCCCTCTCCTCACTGTCACCTGTGCGACAGCTCGAGGCTGAGCTGTGATCTGATGGCCCGGGACGCCGACCACTGGCTCTGCACACAGGTTGCCCAGCACTTGCTAGGGTCTGACAGCCGTTCTAGGGAACCTCATTCAGCGATCTCACCAGGAAGGGAGCAGGAAGCCTCCCTTGTATACAAATAAAAATCCCTGATGTCACTGAAACCGACTTTCACTGACAGAGATAGGCCAACCCGCTTGCACCCAGCTTCCTAGCAGGGGCCACGCAAACAGGCATCATCAGGACTAGTTCTTAAGAGCTGCCTTCTTTTTGTCCTTTAACTCCAAACAGATGCTCTACACGGGGTACCTATTATTTTACACAGGCTTTCTTTGGCAAGCGACACCCTCCTGAATGGCGACTTCTGAAGTGCCAGGAGTCTGTAAATATAAGAGATCGCAAGGTCTTCTCTGATTACAATTAAGACTGTAATGACCTTTTATAGCAGTCACAGACTTTTACCAAAATTACTGAGATGGGACCTAACAGTCACTTTTATCCTCAACTGCAGCTGACCTGTTCTGGTTCCTGGAAGACGCAACTTCGGATAAATATCCACCCACTTTGGAGCGACAGAAACGCCCTCACAGCTAGCGAGGGCGTGAGAGCCCAAAGGCAAAACAACTAAACATCAGGAGGCAGCATGCCAACAGATGTTTTTGAACTTATAATTAGTATTTTGAAGAACCACTGCTTCCCTCCCCTAAAATATCAACTTTACTTGTTAACAATGTATTTGGCAACCTGCCTACTAAGAGCCAAAAGGTAAACCAAGCTGCAGTGCACAGAGTCTCTGTGGGACTCACAGAAACCCCCAGCCAGGCACCAGGGGCTCCACAACACTTCTTTTTTTTTAGCTGACTGCTTAGCAAGGCTGTCCTATGGATCTATGTAATCAAGGAGTCAGATCTGTACTCCATCCTTTTGCAAATGGATTATTAACTGGTAGAAAGTAATGATCAGGAGAAAACATTTCACACCAGGATCTAATGGGCACTGAAGCAATGCCCAGATGGCCATGTCTCTGCCTCCAGGAGGGTCACTGAGGTGTCTTTAAATGATTTCCAGTTGACTCTCTGGGTTCTTCTCTGACTGAATGAAGCTCACAAGAGGCATCTCTATATGTTGCCCTAAATGGAAGCTTAAAGAATCAGAGAAGCTAAGGACCCACGGCAGCCACCCAGGGAGAGAACCTTTTGTTCAGACAGGGATGCTAGAAGCAGCCAAGCCCAGTGCCCAGCCGTCCCTGGGGCCCTTGCTGCCGGAACGGCTAAAGCAGGGTGCTGGGAAACCGGCGGGCACTGCCCAGGGGAGCTCTGCACACAGCTGTTAATTAGCCTGGGGCCTGCCGGGTTGGAGCTGGAGCAGGGTGAGTGCAGGTCCAGCCCCGTTAGATTATCATCTGCAGTCCAGAGACGGCAGCACTCTGCAGAAGCACCCTTAGGAGCCGCGCGAGAATAAGAGTGTGCACAAGCACAAGTTCCTGCCCTACGAGCCGCCAAGATAGCGCTAAGGAAGCAAAGTCAAGGATTCCAGGCCCTGGGAGGTAGGAGGAGGCCCCGCGGCTCCCTGGATTAGTATCTGGTCACTCTACTGCTGTCGTGTTGAGCGTGACACCTAATGGCTAGTCTGCCAAAGTGGCAGCGCGCAGCCCAGCCTACACGATGGCTTTCTGAGTAGGAGAGGATTAGTTGTTCTAGACTAGACAATGGGGAAGTGCCCTTTCCCCTTGCACGAGGTGAAGGTTTCCCTCGAAGCATAGAGACTGAGACACTCTTTTAAGGATTCCTAATGCTCACAGGGGGAAATTCATTCTCATCATCAAGACACACTGGTCCCGTCGCAAACTCATGCTCAGGAATAACCTCTCCTCGGAGCGCCCCGCCGTCCTCAGAGTAACCTGGAAATCAAGAAGGAGGTGTGAGAAGAGCTGCCAGGTCCCTTCCTGTGCCGTGACTGGGACCAGGACAGGACCTCAGAGAGAGGGAGAACCCAGGGAAAGCTCGGAGGCCGCTTGGCCTTTCGGGTGAGTCGGATCCCCAGCGCTGGCGGTCGCTCCGCCTCTGGGGGACCAGCGGGCTGCTCCCACCTCCCACCCAGGCACCTCAGACTGTGCCCCAGTCTGCAAATTCTCCGAGGCCAAGGGCAAGTCATTAGGGAAGTGGCCGTGGGGAGTGGTGCCCGGCAGGTTCAGAGGCACTGCCCATGGCCTCTACCCATGTCAGGGTCAGGGGGAATGCTCCCTCCACAGGTGACAGTGAAGGGGAGAAGAGGGGTGCTGCTGGACATGTCCCCCCACTTCTGCTCACCTGGCACCGTGGAGGCGGAAGACGTGCTTGGTCTGGCGACCGTTGCTGCATAAGACTGAGGTAATGAAGGTCTGAGGTCATTTTCTTTATTCTCTTCAGCTGTTCCCGAGCCAAGCAGCCTGATTGCAGCAGGTAGAGGGAAAAGAACAGAGATCGTCACATATCCAGGACATGCCGAGGGGAGAGCACTGGGGAGCTCAGGCTTGGCCACTTGAGTTTTAGGGACAGACCTTTCAGCACCCCACTGGGTCAGAGGGGGCTGGGTGACCTCAGATGGCCAGGGTCACTCGCGCAACTTTTTCTCATGTTTAGTAAAGGAAGGTTGGCCCTGCGCTTTTCACAGTGCACTCAGGTGAGGACTCGGAGCCAGGCTTGCAAGGGGGCTACATGCGTGTGGGGCAGCGGCGGCTCCCAGGGTCCTGGCCACGGTAGGAGGAGGGCCTCCGCTACCTGGTCATGGAGGTCGAGAGCTTTCAATTCAATCCGGTAAATGTGTGTGCGCGCCCATCAGGGACGAGAAGGAGAGGCCAAGCAGGGAGACACTTTGTTTTGGGTGTTATTCACCCTGGCACTTTGCCAGCAGCATATAGCCTGTTGAGGGTGCTGGACTTGGGGCCTAGCACAAAGCAGGGACCGCCCAGAGCCTGGCCACCAGGAGTCCCGAGGAAGAAGAAAGAAAAGCAAGAGCTCGTCATGGTTCTTGGCCAAGTGACCCCTCTATACCACCGGCTCTTCAGAGGCTGTCTTGAAAACTAGTAACTTCACCTGTGAGTCTTGATTAAGACACAGTCTCCTCCGTCCTGAGGGTCCAAATTGTAGATGTAAAGGTGTCCATCGGAGGATGCTACTAACAGCCGCGGCAATTTCTGGATCCTAAGAGCCAAGCGAGACATGTGCCATGATTACCAAAGACACAGGTCACGAACCAGCTTCCAATGACAGAGCCTCGCTCAACCTGACCATCACCTATTTCTGCCTCATACGCCCCCTTCGCCCACTGACCCCAGTGTCTGGGTTTCTGGCTCTTCCTTTGCATTCTGACCTCGTGACCTACCTTGAGGATTAATCCTTGTCTCCAAAAATAATCGTGTGGGAAGGACGAAAATGACATGTGTACCTGTACACAGTGACTCCACGAAAAGCTGTTGCCAACAAAAACGTGAACTTACCTGAGTGGGATGCCGTCTCTCTTACCTCTGCCGTTAACAGAGACAGAAAGGGGGGGGGGGGGAATTGGAAAATTGGCTCACCATCTTTCCTGGCTAGTGTTGCGAAATCTTTTAAATGTTTAACTCCTTTAAATGTCTTAGAGAAAACGTCTGTCGACCCCATGGCTAAGTGAACCCACAGTGAAATGGGAGCCTTTGTACATAATTAGGTAAAACCAGAATCGTTTGCAAGCTGTGTCCATCGCCTGAAGGTGGGATTCCCCATGCCAGCTGCCCGCTGCCCCCCGAGAAAACACAGAACCAGACAGGAGCAGCTGGCAGGAGACCACAGGGTTTTGACTTCGCTCACCCTTCCTCTTGGCCATCTTCTTCCTCCCTCCCTCCCTTTCCACGTTTAGGGAGTTTGTGCTTTGGGGAAATATATTTGTAACTGTGTTGAGACCTAGTGGTGCCGTACATACGTGGCAAGGGTGCAGATATTCCTCTGTCCAGAGAAATTCAAACGCCCGGTGGCAAAGGCCCGGTCCTGATTCATCATGTCTGACACCTGGGCGGGGAGGTAGTTGGAAGCAGCCATGAACATCTTCCCCACGTAGCCACTCCAGGTCGACGGCTCTTCGGGGCGACTGGGGGAGCAAGGCACAGGCGAGGGTGAGACAGCCGCGGGCACCAGCGCCCACCACTCGTGCCCACACCAGATGCTACGAGCTGCCCCCACTGCCAGGGGAGGAGGCTGTGCCCAGCGTCATGTTCTGCCCACCTAGAACAACTCAGGACACGTTTCTCGGCCGCTGCCGGAAGGGCAGCAGGGCCTGTCTGTCCTTCAGAGACCCACTGTAAAGCTCTTGACAGGGTTTTCATGTTACCACTGTCCTGCGTTAAAAAGGGTGTATCTGATGATCAGTCTGATTTCTAGATTTGTGAAAGGGAGCTGGGGTAGGGAGTGAGATGCAATCGCTATCGAGAATCTGTAAAGGAAGCTCAGGCCTGTCTGGCACTTGGGGAAGAACAGACTGATCTTGGCACAGAGGCCTCCATGCCGGACTGAGTGGGGAGCCCGCCTCCGGGCAGGGTGCTTAGGCAGCATTTGGTCACGGCCCTGGAGCCCTCCAGCACCCGCGTTCATAAGAGTGGAGATCATTCAGAGGGACCTGGTACGCCCCTGCAGTCCTCCAGTGTCGCCCCAGGGCCTCCACCAAGGGCGACCGCCCTGTTGGTGAGAGATGTGAGTGTGAATGGGGACACACATATCTGCCTGTGCCCCGAACAGTGAGCAGCGCATAACAGAGTGCGGTGGCCACACCTGCTGAGTGGTTGCTGGCCTGCAGGGCCAGATCCCGGCAGGAACACAGACCACGGCTCAGAAGCTCTGGGGCTGGTTTCTCACTGTTCCCACCTGGCTGGCTGGATTCTGGGCAAACCTCCTGGCCGCCATGATCTCATCTGAAAGTGACAGGCCCTTCCAGGCGTCCTGCTCTCAGTCTGTGCTCTTCCACATCGTGACACGTCCCTTGGGCGGAGCCCCCAGACACACACACACACACACACACACACACACACACACACACACACCACAGAGGCTGGCTATTGCAGCACACTGATGGCGGGAAGGTAGTTTCCCATGAAAGTTCTACCACAGGATGAGGAGAATTTCTTTCAATCGCAGAAGATAGGTTTCTCTTGGGACAACTGAAATCCGGCACAGGACTATGTCCTTGGGACACTTATTCGAGACGTTTCAGAGTTTCCACTCAGATGCCCTGAAAGTCTGGCGGGGGTGGAAACTGGATCTGGAGACAGTACAGCTTCGAGCAAGACACTGAATGTCTCTGAACCCATTTCCTCGGTTATGAAACTCCCCCCTCCCCCGCCTGCCTTCTAGGAATATTGAGGGGACCCAGGGAAGAAGTGGGTGAGGACGCTCTGTAAACCGTGAAATGCCCCATCAACATACGCGAACTCCACCACCTGCTTTGAGTGTAGCTGAGCTACTAACACTAACACTTCATGTTTCAATTTCCTAAAAGGACACTAAAGAGAAGTGTCAGGAGGCACGAGGTGTCTGAAGTCCCCTGAGGAAGGCATGAGCCATCTACTGTGCCACCAGAGGCAGGATCTTGGCCTTGTGAGGGGGCTGGGCAAGAGGACACTGCCCCAGACCACAGCTGGGGGGGAGGGGAATACGTCACGGCTTTACTGCTACTGAGTGCACAGTGTTTCCGGGGGAGGACACGGCACGTTCATGCTCACATGCTATCGCAGGCCAAATTTCTAGGAATGACCCCGAGACTCCATGCCCTGGTCCCCAGAATGTGACGGTCATGAGCTAGCAGTGACTGTTGCAATGTGGCCCAGCTGACTGTAGCTAGGGAGATTATCCAGGTGGGATTGATCTAATCACACGAGCCCTTAAAAGCAGAGAGCTTTCTCTGACTGCAGGCAGAGCAGGAAGGCAGAAGAAGTTGGAGAAATCCACAGCACAGGAAGGAGTCGACCTGAGTAGGTTTGGAAGAGGACTTCGCACTCCAGATGCAAATGCAGCCGCGAACACAGGGATTCTCCACCATCCTGGACTACTGCCCTACAGAACGGTAAGTTAATGTGCCTTGGCCATGGGAAGTCATTCCTTTTGTGGTAACTTGTTACAGAAATGAATGGAAACAAACACACGTGGTCCTGGCTGCAATCTAAGACGTGCTTTCTCCTGCCAACCTCAGCCACTCCTGCCAGTCACACACATGGGCACTGGCAGTATTTGCCTAGCGCTCCATGGCGGGTGACAGCGGTGATTATATTATTATTTTTACAGATACACTGGCTAATACTTATTAGTGTTTACTGTGTGTCAGGCACTATACTAAATGCAAGCCCAAGATGTGTAGACAATCTGTACCAAGTCCACAAAGATCCAGTTACCTGCCCTAGGTTGCGTCCCCCTGAACTTTGTGCCTGTGGGCATTATACCACCAAGGCTTTGCTAACACACACTCACACTCCAGTGAAGACCCAGCAAGCACAGCCACGCTGGCAGCTTTCAGAAAGAGATGAAACCGCTTCTGCGAGCCGTGGCCACCACAGCAGAATAACCAGGGCCTGCTTCCTCTCATCGAAGGACCGTTTCACACTGGGCACCGTACTTACCTGTTGGCGAGGTGTTCCAGCTTGAAGATGTGCACTGTCTCAGTGTTGCTAGAGGCACAGAGGAACTGGGAGTCCATACTGAAGACCAGGGAGCTGATCGTCACGTACCTAGGAAAGAGAGCAACATATGGGCCAGAAACACTGAGTGTTATTGCATGAGCTCAAAAACCAGCTTTATAAAGAACTGCATGTGCCCTGAAGAGTCTAGCTATGCTAACCTTCCTTCAACACTGTGCCATTCATTAGAAACTGATGTTGCAAAGACTCATAAAGGGCCATGGTCTCAGGCAAGAAAAAACAGACATTGCTCCTTCCCGTCATCTTGCGAGTTTGCAGCTGCTCTGTGCACCAGTCCAGCTGCAAACCTGACAGCCAGCAGGATCCCTGGCCATTGCATGTTTTATCTCCATGACAGGAATCTGAAGTGACTTTTAGGCTATGACTCCCTTGCTCTCTCATTTCTCCTTTGCTGGCCACCATCCACCTCAGAAAAGGACTCTCGTAGCTAAACTAGGTTTAAAGGGCATCTTCGCTCTCAGGTGGACTAAGCAGGAAGAGGGACTCTAAGTCAGTTACTGAGAAAACACAGTCAAAGAGGAGGGCACAGAGCACCCCTGGCCTCTCCCTAGACCAGCGGTCGGCAAACTCATTAGTCAGCAGAGCCAAGTATCAACAGTACAATGATTGGAATTTCTTTTGAGAGTCAAAATTTTTAAACTTAAACTATATAGCCAGGTACATTCCTTATTGAGGTAGCGCCCGCACGTGGTATTTTGTGGAAGAGCCACACTCAAGGGGCCAAGGAGCCGCATGTGGCTCGCGAGCCACGGTTTGCCGACCATGCCCTACGGGCGCCAGCCGTCCACGGCAGAGCCTCTGTGGGTGCTTTACAATGGTTTTTACAGTGAACACACACCTTTTCATTCCTCTCCGAAACTCATAGAGCTTTTGTCCTTCAGGTACAGAGAACACCCGGATGACCGTGCCCTGGAAGAGAAAGCAGTGGGCATTTCAGACCGTTAATGGCTTCCTATAGACATGACCCTTAGAAAGGACCTTGATTGATCAGTTTTGAACACCTGTCTCTGAAGAGGCAGCCCAGAGTGTTGGGCACAGAGGCTTTCTGGTGTGTACACTTAACGTATGAGTA
The DNA here is from genome assembly GCF_036850995.1 of Saccopteryx leptura. NCBI lineage: Eukaryota > Metazoa > Chordata > Mammalia > Chiroptera > Emballonuridae > Saccopteryx > Saccopteryx leptura. The sequence continues at coordinate 166,403,796 of NC_089507.1, forward strand.
ATTCCCAAATCGCACTGGCCCCCCTCGTCCCTCCCATCCCCCCTCGTCCCTCACGCTGTGAGGCCCGGAGCGTGTTTGCTCACACGGCTCTGGCTTCCCACAACAGTCAATTTCTGTCTGTCAAAACAGACCTGTTTTTCATGGCATTTGACAATTCAGCTGTGTCGCATTCCCTGATCATCCCACTCAGATTGATTTCTCCTGCTACCTAGCAAAGGATTTTGTTCACACCAGTTAATGAAAGGCAGCATCTGCCTGATGTACAACAGTGGGCACACATTTCTCAACAGGACGCCAAGTGTCTGTGCAGTGTCCTGCGTCTTGCCTAGCACAGGCCTCTGGTCTACTGAATTAACAAATGCATCAGTCTACCACAACATGCCAGAAATCCTTAGCCAGTGAATGCTGAGCGGCCTGGAGACCAGTTTGTCCTCATGGCATCAGACTCATCCCAGAGGCTCGCCACCCAGCAGAGCCCCGACAGGAGGCGAGCCCCACAAGGACGTACAGTGCACTCACTTTCTCAGAAGCACTCGCCAGCTTGGAGCCTGAGGCGTTGAAGGCGATGGCGGCCAGCGTCCCCTCATGGGCAGCAATAGTGCAGACTGTTTTCTGTTGGTGAAAAGGAAAAACGGATATTGATGGCTGGAGAGAGAAGATGAATGTCAGCTCCTCTCCTTCGTCTTTTCTTCTGAGACACTGGCCCTCCCTGGCCAGGTTCTGTCTCTCTCTTTCCAGCAGACCTTTTACATATAAGTTGTACATCATTTTCTGGTGTATCCCGACTGCTCCGGGGCCACTCTGCTTCTGTCCCTCTCCCTACAATCAGGAAGATGGACAATGAACTGCATCTGATGTGGAAGTGATGTTGTAGCTGTGGGCCCCCCTCGTGTGCCTCTTGGGGGTGGGGGACTTTCTAGAGCAATTCTACCCTCTCTGTGCGGTATGGAGAGCAGAAGACAGGAAATATGAGAGAGGTGCACACTGTCGTAGGTTGTCCACACTGCTGCATGACACCTTCAGGCTGACAATGGGCCACCAGCTGGCACACAGTTTCCATGACGCTGCAGATGTCTTTCTGGCTATGTTGACTGATGGGATATATGCAAATATTATCACCTTCTCCTCCACACTCAACTGCTGTGGCCAGAACAAACTCCCCTAGTGTTGCTTCTGCCTCTGCACCTCATCCTACTGCGACAGAGTCTGCTTACTGCCTGCCCCTGACCGCAGAGCCAAGCAGGTGAGCTGGGTTAGCCCCGGTCACTGTCAACTCACCAGGGAGTGTCCATCGTAAAGCACAATCTCGCCTGTAGTCGGGCTTCCAGGATAGGCCACATAAGAATTGGAATGGTTGATAGACAGGGCACACAGACCTAGCAGAGAATAAACAGCAGGTGAAAAGCTCATGCCCAGAGAGAGAACTTACCTGGAAAGGGCACCTGAAACCAATGCGCCTACTGCGCCACCTACTGGTGAGGGGAGGAACGGCTTTGCAGACCTTGATTTCTGGTTGATGATTCTTATCTAATCCACTACAATAAATTCACAGGGGAAGACCCCCTGTTTGACACTGGCCATGTCATCTCCCCAGCTAAGCAATGAGGATTTAGAATATTTAAAATGCTCCTCTCCACATTTTACCCCAGGGCTACGAAACCACATGGGCTTCTGTTCGGATTCTAGTACCCTGTATACAGGCCTACAAGAGGATTTACTCATAACTGATGTAAGACTTCCTACTGTGTAAGGGCAGAATGTGCTAGCCTTTCTGCAGGTGATTAAATGCAGTTGGCCAGTCATTTCAAGTTGGAAAATGGGAAGTGGTGAAGGAAAGGACTTATTTGGAAATTGCTCATTTGGAGCCAAATGTCCGGTCTTGATAAGGGAAATGGACGCCCCCACTGGTGAAATTTTATTTGAGGACTGCACCCGTGGTTAAGATGGCGTGTCCGCCAATGAAACAAAGAAAGGACGTTTTGGACTGAAGACATTTTGACAATATTCTGGAAGAGTAAACTGCCCATCAAACCATTTACTCAGCATAAGCCATTTTTATTTACAAGGGTATTCAAGGTGTGTGTGTGTGGGGGGGTCTTAATAGCATTTTTTTTACTTCAAATAATTGTTCATTTTTCTATTACAGTTGATTCTAATAGCATATAAGTGAAGGATTTTTTTTACAATGGTTTAGGTTAATAGAAGTGTAGATGATAGACGTTCATTCAAAAGCATTACCGGAGTAGGAACTTCGAGACTAGGCAAGAGATGCATCCTTTTGAATAAAAAGGGTAACTGACATCTTTGTTACAAGTTCCTAGGTTAATGAGTTTCTTTTAAAAGTATAAGAAATATTTTAGGTCAGGCTCCAATGTACCCTACCTAATCTGCTAGGGGGAAGAATGGAGGAAAAAATAACCAAATGTGGAGAACTGGAACCAAGGTCCTACTTCCTGCTCCTGCTTCGCTGAGGTCACAGCCAGGACTGGGATCTTATCACCTGCCACACAGAACTATGGGAGGAATGTGACTGAGCCTGGCATCCTTACCTGAATGCTCTGGCTCCCTGCAACCCCCTTCCTTGCCTGTACAATGTCACTCTTGGCCCCGGCCTTATAAGAGATCGCGCATACCTTCCCAGGTTTTGCTCTGGAAACCCAGTTCCCCTTCTCTGCTGGGTTCTTTGCAATCCAAAATGCAATTTCAAGACGACCTAGCCCAGCAGAAGGAACTCAGGTCTTGTGGAGCTGGGGGTGGGGGTGGGGAAGATAATCAGGACGTCAGGCTGGCTTGCATGTGAGTCCCATGGAGGTGGTTAGCAGAAGCAGGTTAGGATTGAATGGTAGCCATGGGACTTGGGTACCCAAACCCAAGAGTTCTTATAAATATGCAGCCACTAAGTACAGAAGGTTTCTGAGCACATATGTTTTAAAAAAGCAGTTAATCAAAACCACAGTGAAATACCACTTCACACTCACTAGGATGGCTATTATCAAAAAAGACAAATTAATCAGAACACTCATATACTGCTGCTGGGAATGCAACACGGGGTAGTGTTGTGGAAAACAGCATGGCAGTTCCACAAAAGGTTAAATGTGTTTCAAATTCTACTCCTAGGTATATATCCAAGAGAAGTTAAAACATAGTCTCATAAAAACTTGTATTATAAATGTTCATAGCAACATTATTTATCATAGTCAAAAAGTAGAAACAACCCAAATGTCTGTCAACTGATGAATGGATAGATAAAATGTGGTATACTCTTACAGTGAAATATTATTAGAGGTCCTGGCTGGTTGGCTCAGCAGTAGAGTGTTGGCCCACGTGTGGAAGTCCTGGGTTCAATTCTAGGTCAGGGCATACAAGAGAAGTGACCATCTGCTTCTCTACCCTTCCCCCTCTCCCTTCTCTCTCTCTCTCTCTCTCTCTCTCTTTCCCTCTCTCCTCTCACAACCATGGCATGGTTTGAGCAAGTTGACCCCAGGCGCTGAGGATGGCTCCATGGCCTTGCCCCAGGTGCTAAAATAGCTTGATTGCTGAGCAATGGAGCAGTGGCCCCAGAGAGGCACAGCATCTCCCAGTAAGGGGCTTGCCAGGTGGATCCTGGTCAGGGCGTGTGCAGGAGTCTGTCTGCTTCCCTGCCTTCCACTTAAAATAAACACACACACACACATACACACACACACACTAGATAATAAAGAGAAATGAAGTGCTGATATATAATCCTCTATGGGTGAACACTGAAAATATTATGCTGAGTGAAAGAAGCCTGTCACAAAAGACTGTATGTTGTATGATTCCACTAATATGAAATGTCCAGAGCAGATAAATATAGAAAGACAGAAAGTAGAGTAGGTTGCCTAGGTCTGGAGGTACAGGGGATGATGGCTAAGAGGTATGGGGGTTTTTTTGGGGGGGGAAGGGTGACAAAATGTTCTAAAACCGATTGCGGTGGTAGTCACACAACTATTTGAATATATTGAAAGCTATATTGTATTATGTACTTTAAATGGGTGAATCATATGGGATGTCAATTGTATTTTAATAAAGCTGTTAGAAAAAAAATAGGCAGTGTTTAAAAATGTCTATCAGGCAGAGCAGGCTGAGGATAGGAGTTCAAGACCCAGGTCTGCCATTTACAATGTAACTCCAGCTGAGCTATTTTGTGGCCCTTTCAGGCCTAACTCCTGTCCGTGAAATGAGGGGACTCTGGTAATCTAGGATTCTTTCCAGCTTTCTTTCTTTCTTTTTTCTTTTTTTTCCCCTTTTTTTAAGAAATGGATGAGAGGTAAGAACACACCTATTTATTCTGGTATGCGCCCTGACCAGGGATCAAACCAGCAACCTCTACGCATCAGTACAATGCTCTAACCAAAGGAGCCATCAGCCAGGGTGGGTTCTTTTCAGCTTTCACATTCCACAATTACTTCCTCCATCTGAAATACCAGTAGGGCCCATCCTTGTGGCAGGGAATGTTAGGTGGTCTTGGAGCAGAAGGTTTGGACAAATACTTCCAGTTGCCCTTCAGAGGTTAGTTGTTTTTAAATTGAAGTATAATTGACATATGACACGTTAGTTTCATGTGTTCATGTGTGTAACGCAATGATTCAATATTTGTATATATTGCAAAATGAGCATCTCAGATGAGTTTAGTAAACATCTATCACCACAGTTACAATATTTTTCTTGTGAGCAGAACTTTTAAGATCTAATCTCTTAGCAACTTTTGTTTACATAACAGTATTATTTATAATCACCATGTGGAATATTACATTCCCAAGACATATTTATTTTGTAACTGGGAGTCTGTACCTTTTTGACTCCATCCATTTTACCCCCCCCCCCCACACACACTTCTCTCCTCTGGTAACCACTAATCTGTTCTTTGTATCTATTAACTCATTTTTTAAATTTCACATATTAGAGATAGTATGGTATTTGTGATATTTGTCCTTCTTTGACTTATTTCACGTAGCATAATGCCCTCAAGGTCCATCCATGTTGTCACAATGGTAAGATGTCATTCTTTTTATGGCTGAATATATTCCATTCAACCTACATACCACATTTTCTTTATAAATTCACCCCTCGTCAGACACTTAGGTTGTTTCCATATCTTGACTATTGTTAATAGTGTTGTAATGAACATTGAAGTGCTGCTGTCTCTCTGGGAGGGTGAGTTCCTTTTCTTAGGAAATATTCCAGAGGTGGAACAGCTGGATCATATGGTAGTTCTAGTTTTAGTTCTTATGAGGAACCTCCCTACTGTCTTCCATAATGGCTGCACCAACTTAGATTCTCATCAACAATGCACAAAGGTTCCCTTTCCTCCGCATCCTCAGCTAACATGGAACTTTCTGTAACACCTATTGGAGATGACGCTTGATGACAAGAAAGGGACAAAGGATAATGGCTAGGGTAGGTGTACTCTGACACATGACCACTTATTGGACGGCTTCAACTCTGGCACCTTTGCCAACCTGGCTGCATTTAGCCAAGGGCCCTGCACACCAAAGGTCCCCAGAAATGCTTAACTTGAGGTCCTCTGATTTCCTAGGGTCCAATTCTTCAGATAAATCCAACCAGCTATCAGAATGCATCTTCTTTTTTTTTTTTTTTTAGCGAGAGAGAGAGACAGGGACAAACAGGAAGGGAGATGAGAAGCATCAATTCTTTATGGCTCCTTCATTGTTCATTGATTGCTTTTTTTTTTTTTTACAGAGACAGAGAGAGAGTCAGAGAGAGGGATAGACAGGGACAGACAGACAGGAATGGAGAGAGATGAGAAGCATCAATCATCAGTTTTTTGTTGCAACACTTTAGTTGTTCATTGATTGCTTTTTCATATGTGCCTTGCCGCGGGCCTTCAGCAGACTGAGTAACCCCTTGCTCAAGCCAGCAACCTTGGGTCCAAGCTGGTGAGCTTTTTGCTCAAGCCAGATGAGCCCACGCTCAAGCTGGCGACCTCGGGGTCTCAAACCTGGGTCCTTCTGCATCCCAGTCCGATGCTCTATCTATTGTGCCACCGCCTGGTCAGGCGCTTTCTCATATGTGCCTTGATTGGGGAGCTACAATAGAGTGAGTGACCCCTTGTTCAACCTAGCAACCTTGGGCTCATGCCAGTGACCTTGGGCTTCAAGCCAGTGACCTTTGGACTCAAGCCAGTAACTGTGGGGTCATGTCTATGATCCCACACTCAAGCCAGTGACATCGCGCTCAAGCTGGTGAGCCTGTGCTCAAGCTGGAGACCTTGGGGTTTTGAATCTGGGTCCTCTGCATCCCAGTCTGATGCTCTATCCACTTCACCATCACCTGGTCAGGCTCAGAATGCATCTTTATTTCTTGTGAAGCATGGCCGTCACAGATGCTACACAAAGCCTTTGAGGGAAGGAAATGAGCTTTGTCTCTGATATTATTTTATCATAGAAAAGTGATCATGTAAAACATTTGCAGAGTCCAGAAAATATGGAGAAAGAGAAAAAAAGAATCATCCATCCTTCTAAAACCCAGAGGTTTTTCACTATTCTCAATAGCAGAGCATAGGAATTAGGTTCTGATGTGGCTTTTGGACTTGTTGGAGGCTTGACATACATTTTTGTAAATCACTGTCAGCTGTCACTTCAGTGGAATTGTTTGGCTGTAATTCTTCTACAGCTGGAAAAGAAGGACCTGCTATCAGTTCAGGGACCAATGGCATCATGAGCTCGATGAGAGGGAAGTCCTTTAACTCTAAGTCATTGTCATCTTTGTATTCAGAGGATGACATGTCAAACTTAAGGCAAGTTAATGGTGATTTATTACAGTTCCCTCTGGGCAGATTCATGGCTTGGAATATGCTTTCCAATTTTCAAAAATAGAAAGGAATCTCTGTGCTTGCACATGCACTGTGCTTCTGCAAACCAGAGCCATTTCCCCACCTGCATGACCATCTTCAGAAAGAGCTCTCGCCGGACGATAAAGCCGATAAAGCACCACTTGTTCCATTACAGACTGCCCCTCCGTGCTTCCGCGCTCCTGCCTCCTGCAGTTAAAGAACCAGAACGGAGTGGTCTGCCCTCCCCTGCTCGGTGCACAGACTGCTGTGCGGGCAGGAAATTAGCCTCAAGCCCCGTCTGGCCTCACTCTTTAGAGGAAACAGCCTGCAATCTTTGACACAACAGGAACGGGCATGGCAAAAGCACAAAGAGGAAGGAAATTTACAGCCACATCAGACACTGAGCACAAAGCAATGGGAGAACTCAGCATGTATCATTTATCTGCAGTCCACGTGGTCCAAACGCGTGCAGGACTGGGGTGCTCAAGCCAATTAGACCAGTGCGTCTGTCTCTCTGGTGTCCTTATTAAGGGTTTGTGAAACTGAAGCCAGCATTTCCATCATAGATTCTTGTTCAGAAAATACATTAGAGGAGAACAAATACAGGAGCTCTCTGGCCTCAGGATTTTAAGGCTTGTGGTGTTGAAGTTCAGAGTCGGCTGGTAGTCCTTGAGGAACCCGTCACGTCCAACAGCGCAGCTCTGGTCGGGGTCACACTGCCCTCCAGGCTGGCGCTGGGCTAGTGCATGAGCCTCACTGGCCGCCTGAAGGCACAGGCAGATGTGCCTTGGCTCTCACTCTATGACCTCGGTTAATTCTCCCCATGATTCTGGGGGTGGGGGGAGGGTGAATGTGATCATCACCATTGTGCAGAGTAGAAAGGGAGCCCAGTAGTTGTTGAGATGATAATTCTAAATTTCAGGATCTGAAAGGGTCCTGGATGTTCTCTCTGAAGGATGGCCAAAGTGGGAGAAGACACATTTTGGTGATTCAGCCTGACCCTGGTCTTTCAGAGGGACATGCTCAGTCTATCCCCAAATCTAGTCATACTGCGTCTCTGGGATAGGGAGAACATTGACCATTGTTTCTTATTTTGTTTGTTTGTTTTGACAAGAGACAGAGAGAGAGTCAGAGAGAGGGACAGACAGGAAGGGAAAGAAATGAGAAGCATCAATTCTTTGTTGCAGCTCTTTAGTTGTTCAATGATTGCTTTCTCATATGTGCCTTGACTGGGGGGCTCCAGTAGAGCGAGTGACCCCTTGCTCAAGCCAGTGACCATGGGGTCATGTCTATAAACCCATGCTCAAGCCAGCGACCCCTCGCTCAAGCTGGTGAGCCCGTGCTCAAGCTGGTGACCTCAGGGTTTTGAACCTGGGTCCTCTGCATCCCAGTCCAATGCCCTGTCCACTGCGCCACCACCTGGTCAGGCTGATTTTTTCTTGAGATAAAATTATTCCCTCTACAAATAATATACATTCTTTCAAAATAGTCCTACTCTTTCAAAAACTTCTTTCTACCCTGTTTAAACGGCAAAGAGTGAGGTAACTAAATGACTTTTCCGAGCTAAGAAAGACAGCTCTTTTTGCTAAATATTAAGAGGAGATGGGGAGTAACTTCACTTTTCACAGGAGGAACAGGTTGGTCCTGAGGGTGGGCAGCACTGTCCCCTTCCTGAGCTGCCTGAAGGTGATGGTGGGACAGATGGAGGGAAACGAACCGCTGGGCAACCCACAGGTCCGTCCACTGGAGAAGATACTGACTGTGCCCAGTTACTCTCTCTTCATAGAAGTGGAGAGCCACAGGCAGCTCTGGGCTTTCTGCCCACCTGGGTGTCCCCTGCCCAAACCCGTCAAGGTCCAGCACAGGCCCACACCTGCTGGGCGTTCTGCTCAGATGCCACTCACCTCTCCTGCCTGACCAGAGAGCACCTCTCCGTCGGCCACCTGCACCCCACAGTCACACCCTGGGTCCTACCCCAACTTGTCCTACTCCTATGTGTCACATGGAGCAGATGGTCTTGGGGAGTAGTGTGGCTAAGTCTGGGGTTCCTGGTGTGTGGCTGCCACATCCATACCTGACAGTGCCTGGCGTGGTACTGGGCACAGAGTACGTCTTCAATAATTACTCTTCCAGATTAGTTCAGCCCTCTTTCCTAAAACATAAAATTTAACCCCTGTGGCTTCTTTGTTTACAATCCTCCACTGTGAAATACGCTGTAAAGTCATTTCAGAGAGCTCTTTAGTGGCCTTTGAAAGGTTCTTCTAAAAATAACGTTTTGTCACAGCTAAAATCTTTAACCACTGAAGCCAGCAGTAAAGGGTCATCTGTATAATCGAGATGAAGAGGGGACACCAGGCTCTGGAGACGCTGACCACATGGCAGCCTATGCGTGAGCTGTCACTTTCCCAATCATTACCTCACTTCATTCTCAGCTGATCCTGTGAGATGGGTGGTATTATCCCATTTTACAGAGAAGGAAACTGAGGCCCAGAGTCTGCGTGACTTGGGTTGGCCCATGCAGATCTTAAAACTCAGTCAAAGGATTGGGCAACTGCAGTGAAATGAAGCAGTGCTCAGTGATACTACACTGGAATGAAATTCACACGTAGTAACTGGATCATTAGCTGCACGAATCATCCCGGTGCAAGGCCTCCCCACCCTGCCACCTAGTGAAGGGCCTCTTCCTCATTTACTCCTTACTCAGTAAGTTCAGGAAATGTCCTCGTCTGCTATTGCAGTCTAACAAATCCAAACTATTCCCATTCTTAACTGGGAGGTGTGCTCACCAGCATTCCACCCGAGAAGTCTGTGAAGGCTGACATTCCAGCACAACACCCTAGAGCTTCCTTTGTAACATCGTAGAACACACTCCTGACGGTTTGGCTGCCTTTCTTCTAGCCCCATAGGCACACACCAAGTCAAAACCTGCTCTTAATTATCACACCTACTCTGTACTGAGCAACCACAGAGAGTAATTTGGGGTAAACACCTTTCAGTATCACATGCATTAGATCGCCTACACGTCTACCTAAAATGCCTTGACACATTTGCTGAGAACGGGTCTCAGATAAAAGGGGTTTCTGTCGGGCGGCCGTGACGGCCACACAGCGTCTTACAGGACGCACAGCCTCATGTACTTGAACCTGCCACCATGAGATCACAGCTTCGAGGTAAACACCACGAACACTTAATTAACAAAGCAAACACACAGCTTCAGGTTCTCAAGATGGGTGGGAACAGAGCTTGTGGAAGGCACACCTGGACAGGAGAGGAGGGGTACCTATTCCGTTTGGGGAGCTCACCTGTGGGGTTTGCAGGAATATCCAGGATAGTCTTCAACAGCTTCATGTCTTTAATGTTGTGGATGTAAATGGACTCCTCCAGGCACACTAGCAGCCTCTGCAACCACACAGACTCATCAGGCTATGGGCTCAGCTCCTTGAAAAGGGCCTGAGCAAATCAAAATCACTCAACTTCCCTGTACGTCCTAACTTGATTATAACAGAGAAAAAACTGAGATGATGAATTTATTATTATTGTTATTATTATCTATTTTAATGAGAGGCAGGGAGGAAGAGAGACAGATTCCCTCATGTGCCCCGACCAGGATCCGCCCACTAGGGGGCAATGGTGTGCTCATCTGAGGTCGTTGCTCTGTTGCAACCTGAACCATCTTTTAGCCCCTGAGGTGGAGGCAACAGAGCCATCCTTAGCACCTGGGGCCAACTCACTCGAGCCAGCTGAGCCATGGCTGTGGGAGGAGAAGAGGGACAGAGAGAGAGAGAGAGAGAGAAGGGAGAGGGGTAGAGAAGCAGATGGTTGCCTCTCCTGTGTGCCCTGACCAGGAATCGAACCTGGGATATCCACACACCTGGCCAACACTATAACACTGAGCCAACTGGTCAGGGCCTGGATGATGGATTTGAAAATGATGTTAATGTATGCACAAGTGCATATGCACACACACACACATATATACATCATTAGCCACCTGAAGAGAAACATAAAATACAAAACCTTCAGAAATTTCACTTAGAAATTGAGATTTCCTTTTTTCTTTCTTTCCTTTTTTTTTTTTTTTTTTTTTTTTGGTACTTTCCCGTTTCCTTAGAATGGGGATTTCTGAAAACTTCCTGGTCAGCCCTCTTTGCTGTTCAGGGCAATTTTGGGTTCCTACTTCCATTAGACAGGCCCCTGCTTTTTAATGAATCTATTGGGCTGATGTTGGTTAACACAATTGTATAGGTTTCAAATGTACATTTCTATAATACATCTATATATTGTATTGTGTGTTCACCACCCAAAATCAAGTCTCCTTCCATCACCATCTATCCCTCATTCCCTCTTCTTCCTCTCCACACCCCCTTCCTCTCTAGTAATCACCATACTGTTTTCTGCGTCTATGAGTTTATTTTGTTTTTGCTTAATTCCTTCAGTTTTTTCATCCAGCCTGGCAACCTTCCTCCCTTCTAACAGCTGTCAATCTATTCTCCATCTATGAGTCTATTTCTATTTTGTTTGTTAGTTTATCTTATTCATTAGATTCCACATATGAATGAACTAAGATGGTACTTGTCTTTCTCTGCCTGGCTTATTTCACTTAGGATAACACTCTCCAGGCCCATCCATGTTGTTGCAAAGGGTACGATCTTTCTTTTTTATGGCTGAGTAGTATTTTATTGTGGATGTACCACAGCTTTTTTATACACTCATCTACTGATGGGCACTTGGGCTGCTTCCAAATCTTGGCTATTGTAAATAACATTGCAATGAAAATAGGTGCATATGTTCTTTTGAATTTGTGTTTCTTCAGATATATTCCCAGAAGTGGAATCTCCAAGTCATACGGCAGTTCCAGTTTTAGTTTTCTGAGGAATCTCCGTACTGCTTTCCACAGTGGCTGTACCAATCTGCATTCCCACCAACAGGCACGGGGTTCCACTTTCTCTACGCCCTCGGCATTTTTATGATAGCCATTGTGATAGGTGTGAGATGATATCCCATTGTAGTTTTAATTTGCATTTCTCTGATGATTAGTGATGTTGAGCATTTTTTCATGTCTTTTGGTCATCTGTATGTCCTCTTTGGAGAAGTATCTATTCAGGTTCTTTGTCTATTTTTTTAATTGGATTGTTTGTGGGAGGGTTTTTGGTATTGAATTTTATAACTTCTTTATAAATTTTGAATAATAACCCCTTATCAGATATATCAGTGGTAAATATGTTCTCCCATTTAGTGAATTATCTTTTTATTTTCTTCATGGTTTCCATTGCTGTGCAAAAACTTTTTAGTTTGATGGAATCTAGTAGTGGGATTCAGCTGGTTTGTACCTGTTCAGCAGAACCGATACCTAATTTTTTGTTGAGTTTGGCGAACCAGTTGTTAAAATGGCACTTGTAATCAGGGTTCTCTCTAAGGTGGGCACCTGGGCAGCCGCCCAATGTAAAATCACAAATTTACATTCCTTACTCTTTAATGTTCATCTGCAGAACAGTGTATTCTAAGCACTCGTAGTAATGTTCATTCCATCCACACGTGAAAAATATTTGATGAAACTATGCTTGTAAAATTTATGTATTCATTTCATAAGGCTCATTATAACTTTGATGAAATAATACATTTTAATTCCCTTGTTTGTTACTTCAGTAAACAAACATGTAACAAAGAGAAAAATTGCCAAACATCCAGGGGGTGACAAGCTGTCATATGTTTCAGCTTTGTGTTATGCCCAGAATTCCCCCAAGATATTATGAGTATTATTTAGTATTTTTCATTAATATTTTAAAACTCACTCTTAGAATCTAGTTTTGTGTACCTTTTTTATTATTTTTATTTAGTAGTAAATGCATAAAATAATAAGCTATCTTTCAGTATATCTTTTTTCATAATTAAAACAGTCAATAGGGCAGAGAACCGGATGTTAAATTATTTGAATCCCACCACTGATGTAGTCTCACTTGTTTATTTTTTCTTTTGTTTTTGTTGCCCAAGTGATATAGCAGAAAAAATATTGCAAGAAATGTTTGAGATTTTACTGCCTATGTTTTCTTCTAGGATTTTTATGGTTTGTTTGTTTTTACAGAGACAGAGTCAGAGAGAGGGATAGATAGGGACAGGCAGACAGGAACGGAGAGAGATGAGAAGCATCAATCATCAGTTTTTTGTTGCAACACCTTAGTTGTTCATTGACTGCCCTCTCATATGTGCCTTAACCACAGGCCTCCAGCAGACCGAGTAACCCCTTGCTCAAGCCAGTGACCCTGGGTCCAAGCTGGTGAGCTTTTGCTCAAACCAGATGAGCCCACACTCAAGCTGGCGACCCTGGGGTCTCGAACCTGGGTCCTTCCGCATCCCAGTCCGATGCTCCACCCACTGTGCCACCGCCTGGTCAAGCAGATTTTTATTGTTTTGAGTCTAACATTTAAGTCTTTAATCTACTGTGAGTTTATTCTTGTGTATAGTGTGAGAAGGTGGTCTAACTTCATTTTTTTGGGCACATAACTGTCCAATTCTCCCAACACCATTTATTGAATAGACTGTCTTTACCCCATTGTGTGTTTTTGCCTCCTTTCTCAAATATTAATTAACTATAAAGGCATAGATTTATTTTGGCTCTCTGTTCTGTTCCATTGATCTGTATGTCTGTTTTTATGCTGGTACCATGCTATTTTGATTACTATACACTTTTAGTATAGTTTGATATCAGGTAGCATGATTCCTCCAACTTTGTTCTTATTTCTCAAGATTGCTGTGGCTATTTGAGGTCTTTTGTGGTACCTTGATAGGAATTGTGTTGAATCTACATATTGCTTTGAGCAGTATGGATATTTTAATGATGTAAATTCTTCCTATTTATGAACATGGTGTGTGCTTCCACTTATTTGTATCTCCCTTCATTTTCTTTCTTTGGTGTCTTATAATTTTCAGTCTAGGCCTTTTTTTACTTCCTTAGTTAAATTTACACCTAGGTATTTTTTTATGCAAATATAAAAATATAAATGGGATTTTTTTCTTAGTTTCCCTTTCTGATAGTTCATTATTGGTGTATAAAAATGCAACTGATTTCTGGAGGTTTATTTTGTATCCTGCTATTTTACTGAATTCATTTATCAGTTCTAATAGTTTTTTGTGGACTTTTTAGAGTTCTCACTATATAGCATCATGTCATCTGCACATAATGACAGTTTTACTTCTTCCTTTCTAATTTGAATGCCTTTTAGTTCTTCTTATCTGATTACTGTGGCTAACACTTCCAGTACTATGTTGAATAAGAGTGGTGAAAGCGGACATCCTGTCTTGTTCCTAATCTTAAGGGAAATGCTTATAGTTTTTGCCCGTTGAGTATGATCCTGGCTGTGGGTTCGTCATATATGGAGACAAGCTCCCTTTTAATGTTCATAACAAGTCTCCTTGTACAGAAGGGTTTTTTTCGCTCCTTCTGAATTACCCAATCTTTTGTTTTACCTCTCTCCGAGTAATGGTCAGATTTTACTTCACTAAGCTCTCCTGTAGACCTACCTTTGTGCACTTTCCCCAGCCCTGGTAGAGGCAATGGAGAAGCCCTTCAGCCTCATGTGAAAACCCCATCCCTCTCCCTTGCTTGGCTCTTCTCCCTGGGGTCCCTTTTCCCAGTGCCATGAGACCCCTCTCTTCCTCTTCAGATGAGACTGGTCAGGTTTGAAGCCTCTTGTCAATGGCTGTGCTCTGCCAAGTGAAAGCAGACCACAGGGTTAATGTGCCGCATGTGTAAGGAACAGGATGCTGACTTAGCTCAGTACAGGGGAGCAGCTGTCGGGTGGTGGTGAGGAGCTGGGCGAAGGGGGGGCGTGGGGTCTGGCAGCTCTGGCCTCACTCCGAGCCGCCACCTCCTGCCCCTGCACACGCCTCACTCGGCTGCCCTTGAGGCTCGTGGCACTGGGATTTTGATGAGGATCTGAGCACCCACTAGCCATTCCGCGGCTCCCCCTGGAGATTCTGGTTTGGGAGGCAGTTCAGTAAGAGCCCAGGTGATTCTGACGCACACCTGGGTTTAAGAACCACTGTTCTCTCCTGACCTGTGGTGGCGCAGTGGAAAAAGCATCAACCTGGAACGCTGAGGTTGCCGGTTCGCGAAACCCTGCACTTGTCTGGTCAAGGCACATATGGGAGTGGATGCTTCCTGCTCCTCCCCTTCCCCTCTCTCTTTCTCTCTACTCTCTCTCTAAAAAATGAATTAATAAAAAATTTTTTTTATAAAAAGAACCACTGTTCTCAGGCCAGACCCTCTCATCCCAGGAAACACAGCCTGGAAGGGAAGGCACCTAAAACACTACAGAAAGCAGCAGGCTCTCCTCCTGGACAAAGCCTGCCCTGCCATTTTCCTAGTAAGACTACTCAAAGCTCAGAAAAAAGGAGACCGACACTTTAACCAAGCAGAAAAAATAAAATGTACACATCTTAATTTTAATTATGGCTCTGTGGTCACGGGTCTGAGGCCAGGTGCTGAGGTGCAAGGAAATTCTACAGGATCTCCAAGCTGATGATAAATCAGTGTTTCTCCGTGAAACACGTATTCTCTCCTGTGCCCGATTTACCCCTTTGTCAGCACTTAACAATGGTTTGGGCTGTACTGCTGTTTGTTTATGCTCTTAGGTTTCTGATATTCTCTTGTATTTCCTCCGGCCCCACCCCCAGGCCCCAGCATGCTGGGTCCTCAACACCTGCCTCCTGCAGAATCACGTCCTCTGCTATCTTGTCTGACCTCGTCTGTGTCTTTCCCCACCGCTCACACAGCTCCATCTGCTCTGCGGCCTACTTGGCCGAATTTCAGGTCACCCTCGTGTTGGCTGCAAGCAAAAATTAAGCAGGAGGAAAACAGACAGAAAACATTTGGAGGGAAAAATGAGGTGCTCTGTCTTTGGTTCTTGTGACAGCATGCTTCTGGGACGGGCATGACCCTAGCAGCTTGCTTCCTGTAATAATCAGTGTTTGGTCCCAGCAGAACCAGGGGCTGGCCTTCAACTCTGCGCATTCCCTGTCACTTTGGCTCTCATAGGCTTTTCTAGGTTTTGTAATTTAAAGACTCCTTTCATCAATTAAAAACTATTTCTAGTGTCTGCCCTGGAGCAACAGAGACGTAGCCCTAGCTTCAGAGGATGCAGATGCTACATCTGTTCTGAGAGGCTCTGTCACCCAGACGGAGGCCGAAAACAGATGGTCAAGGAACTGTGAAAGCTTCCGTATCAGAATGCAGCTGGCTTACTGTCTTTATTGCGTTGAACACGTGACCTCAGTTAAGTACCAGGGGGATCACATCAACTAAAACTGAAAAATATCACAATGACTAAATACTCTCCCTTTCTGTATACTTAGAGGGACCCCTGTCCTCACCAGGCACAGAGAGGCTGACAGAGTTGCCAAAACCAAAAGTGATTATGACCAGACCTGAATGTTTTCAGAAAAGCAAACCCCTAACA
Organism: Saccopteryx leptura; assembly: GCF_036850995.1. Taxonomy (NCBI): domain Eukaryota; kingdom Metazoa; phylum Chordata; class Mammalia; order Chiroptera; family Emballonuridae; genus Saccopteryx; species Saccopteryx leptura. Next base: position 166,420,065 of record NC_089507.1, read on the forward strand.
CTTCCCGGACCTGTTCCAAAGCATCTTCTTAGGAGCAGAAATGTTAAAGGAAGAGAGAACCTGTTCTACTGGGGTTCAGATTAGCCTGGCCTCTAATAGCCAAGTAGTTCTAGGTGCATTAATGTCCTCTGGAAGACGGGGAAGAGAGCCTTAAAGTTAATGAGTGTTATACCGAGGGGGCTGACATCTAAAGGTTAACACTCAGATACCGGAATGATCCTTCCCTGACCCATATATTAATGAAAATATCAGAGAGCAAGGAAGAGAAAAGTTATGCAAATAAGTACCATAGATACTATATGAGGGTTCTGATCATTATAGGATATTTGCCTAAACAATCTTAAAAAGACAATCAGCTACCAAAAAAAGGATAGTTAATGTTCCTATACTGGCTACTACTATCTGCAAAAATTTTAAAAAGAAGAAAAAAACTTCTGCAACAAAATTTAACATCCTCCCAACAGATTTCAGAGAGAGCATTTGAGCCAAGGATTGTGCTTAAAAGCCTTCAAGTTGAAAACTCTCAAACTGCCTTTTCCTCTCCTGCCAAGAACCTAAGTTTCTTTTCTTTCCTCTGGCTCCTCTTTTCTTTAAAAAATAAAAATAAAAAAAATCCCCAGATCCTATTTCTCAGGCTATACTCTGCTTTATATAGGCTTAAGTGGATATTCAATCAAAATATTTGATTAACTCAAACAATCTCTTCCTTACTATAAACCTAAGAAAGCGCTTTGTCTCATTTGTTTTTTATAAAAATTAATTGGCATTTAATAGTTTAGGGACAAAGACAGAAGAAGACGTCATCAGTGGATGCAACAACCTCGGCCACCCTGGGAACATGCACTTGAATAGACAGAGCTGCAGGCACCCAGAGAAGCTGTCTGTTTATTTAACAGGCAGTCGGGAAACTTTTATGGAGCATTTTTATACCAGGCTGTCACTGTCTTTTCTACCACGTCTTATGACAGTGAACAAAACGGAGAAGCCCTGCCCTCCTTGTAGGATTTAAAATCTATTAATTCAACAGAAACTCTGATGATAGCTCAAACACTTACTGAACAAGAACTGATATTTTTCAAGAGAAGGCGCTGCATATTTGAGATAAGAATAATTCCTCTTTCAACAAAGAAAACACTACAAGAAAAACCTTCAAGGGCTGGCTGGGCGAAAGGAAAGTCAAAGTCTGAGACTAGTGCCTGGCCCACGAGGCAGCTTTACTGGCTGGCTTCAGAGCCAACCCGGGAGGACCACACCCTCAGGAGTTTGACTCTGAGAGGTGTGACCACCAGTCTGCAATGAATGCCACCGTCAGGGACCCTCACAGAGAGGCATCCCTCTGTTGAAGGTATCCTGCAGTTGCTCAGGGAAAAGTTTCAGAGCCAGAGGTCTATCCTGCCTTCACCCTGGGGAGGGTTCACAATGTGGGTGGCCAACATTTGAGAAAGAATGAGAGGCAGGACCAGTAAGGCCACCCCACTGAAAAAAGCACATCATTACAGTTACCTCATAACGTGAGGCGTGAGTGTGAAACCCCCTTGCGAATCTGATGCCTGCTTTAGAGACATTCATCTTGAGAGACGGCCATCTTTTTCTTTGGTCCCCTATGAGAAGCCTGGCAATGGGATGGACCTCCCCCACCTACCTGCCGGTTCAGCCTTATGGACAGGATGTTGCTGGAGTAGCTATAATTGCAGATCTCCGTGCCTTTCTTAAAGTGGTAGACGTTCATCTGCCGTGGCTTCGTGTGGCTGACCACCACCACCAGGCTGCTGGAGAAGAGGCGCTCCACGATGTAGACGTCGGGGATCTCATCTGGGAGAGACGTGGCCAAGGTTACCCGGCTCAGTCTGCCCAGAACTAGGCCAGCCAGCCAGTGCCCTGCAGGTCCTATTCCCTGGGCACCCTGCATTAGTACACGTTTGCAATGATTTTTCCCCATGGTGATGCTTTACCCATTTCCAAATGCAACAGTTCCAAAGCCCTTTCAAATATCTAAAGAAAATGCTAGCAACCAGACACAAAGTCAGGATTTCCAGAGCTTCCCCTCCAGGGCCCCAGAGGGCCACTGATCTATAAAATGTATCTGAGGGGTTTGGGCAATCTCCGTCTACCCTTTTCTCATTGAGAGGTTTCAAAGAAATGGCTCCTCTGTCAGGAGCCTCTGCTTTCAGGATTCTTCTTGTCCCTCTTGCTAAGAGCGGAGTTGCCATAGGGGCAGTAGCAGAAAAAAATCTGTATTCCCTCCCTATTTGCTGTGCTCCCCGACTCTTTCTTGTTATAACCTGGGAAATACTTCTGTACTCAGGAAGAAGGTACATTAGTAAGCCTCCTAAGTGCCCATCGATGCAGAACAGTCTTTTCCTATGCATGCTTTTCTTGTCCTTGGGCAAGTCCCATAGGGAGTCACACAGGACAGATAACAGAGCAAAATATTCACGAACATGGCATAATAAAAATATCATCTTAGCCCTGGCCGGTTGGCTCAGCGGTAGAGCGTCGGCCTAGTGTGTGGAGGACCCGGGTTCGATTCCCAACCAGGGCACACAGGAGAAGCGCCCATTTGCTTCTCCACCCCTCCACCGTGCTTTCCTCTCTGTCTCTCTCTTCCCCTCCCGCAGCCAAGGCTCCATTGGAGCAAAGATGGCCCGGGCGCTGGGGATGGCTCTGTGGCCTCTGCCCCAGGCGCTAGAGTGGCTCTGGTCGCAACATGGCGACGCCCAGGATGGGCAGAGCATTGCCCCCTGGTGGGTAGAGCCCCGCCCCATGGTGGGCATGCCGGGTGGATCCCGGTTGGGCGCATGCGGGAGTCTGTCTGTCTCTCCCTGTTTCCAGCTTCAGAAAAATGAAAAAAAAATAAAAATAAATAAATAAATAAATAAATAAATAAATAAATAAAAATATCATCTTACGCCCTGGCCGGTTGGCTCAGCGGTAGAGCGTTGGCCTAGCGTGCGGAGGACCCGGGTTTGATTCCCGGCCAGGGCACACAGGAGAAGCGCCCATTTGCTTCTCCACCCCTCCGCCGCGCTTTCCTCTCTGTCTCTCTTTTCCCCTCCCGCAGCCGAGGCTCCATTGGAGCAAAGATGGCCCCGGCGCTGGGGATGGCTCTGTGGTCTCTGCCTCAGGCGCTAGAGTGGCTCTGGTCGCAACATGGCGACGCCCAGGATGGGCAGAGCATCGCCCCCTGGTGGGCAGAGCGTCGCCCCTGGTGGGCGTGCCGGGTGGATCCCGGTCGGGCGCATGCGGGAGTCTGTCTGACTGTCTCTCCCTGTTTCCAGCTTCAGAAAAATGAAAAAAAAAAAATATCATCTTACAAGTAAATTAGGAATCCAATATATTATTTCCCAAACCACTTTCTAGGAAATCCAAAGATGGTATATTCTTCACTATTATGATGACATAAACTACTGTATTATGTACCCTAGGAAAATAAGAGTCCCATTTCCAAGCTGAATTTTTTTTAATATTCACTAGAAGTACCCCAACATTTCAATGCAGACTATGTAAATGGGAGAGTATTGCTTTATTAAAGCAAAGAACATACTACTGTGACTAAATGAATGTTACCAATATTCTACAGTTCCAGTACAATGCGGGGGGGGGGGGGATCCTAACTGATCTTTCATTATGACAACTATAAAAATTGATGACTGCGCATATTTGTATGTGAAAAATTGTTGGCAATATAGTTGCAAACAAAGGATTCCTTAATATAAAATGTTACCTAAGCTATTGCTACATCTCACTAAGTGCTTCATTATGTTTTTTGTTTTGTTTTATTTTTAAAGCAAGTGGAAACAATGAGTTATATTTAAGTCTGAAAAATACAGACTCAAGTTTGATGGTGAAGGGAGGGAAATGCCCCAAGAACAGGAGGACCCCAGATGAAAGTCTAGAGGGAAGATTTGGTGTCTCCGAGATGTGTGTGTGGGTGTCTCTCTCTCTCATACACACACACACACACACACACACACACACACACACACACACACACACTTACTGCTTCCATGGACTTGGTCCAGTTGCTCCACAGAACTCAAAGAAAACAGCTTATAACCGGCTTTGGTTCCAATTGCGAGGGATCTGTGGGAGATAATGACAGCCTGGGAATGACAACAGGCACTGTCTTCCAGCCACAGACCTGCCTGAAGACAGACACCCGCTTCCCCCCTCTAAGCTCATAGGGCAGTGGTCCCCAACCTTTTTTGGGCCATGGATCGGTTTAATGTCAGAAAATATTTTCATGGACCGGCCTTTAGGGTGGGACGGATAAATGTATCGTGTGACCGAGACAAGCGTCAAGAGTGAATCTTAGACGGATGTAACAGAGGGAATCTGGTCATTTTAAAAAAAATAAAACATCGTTCAGACTTAAATATAAATAAAACAGAAATAATGTAAGTTATTTATTCTTTCTCTGTGGACCGATACCAAATGGCCCATGGACTGGTATCGGTCCGCGGCCCAGGGGTTGGGGACCACTGTCATAGGGGACAGGTAAACATACATCCTCAGGTGCTTCGCTAGCTGATAACTTTCTGACTGGTCAGGCACATCTTGTCACATGGGCAGGCATTATAAAAGGGACAAGGTCAAGGACAACCACATATGCTTTTCTGGCTGAGTAGCAGTAGGAACAATGGAATGGTCCAGAATATTCATCATAGGACTACCCCCAACACAATTAGGGGTCTTCTGGCTGTTGGAGAGGTACTTTACCAAGAGGTAAATAATTTTGAATTTCCTTGATGACTGGGAATACAGTTTTTTGTTTTTTTGCTTAAAAAGGAAATACAGTCTGACTTGTGGCGCAGTGGATAAAATGACCTGAAATGCTGAGGACACTGGTTCGAAACCCGGGTTTGCCTGGTCAAGGCACATATGGGAGTTGATGCTTCTTGCTCCTCCCCCTTCTCTCTCTCTGTCTCTCTAAAAATGAATAAATAAAATCTAAAAAAAAAAAAAAAAAAAGGAAATACACGTTCCTAGTAAGCCTAGTGGATCATCAGTAGGCAAAATTTAATAGATGCTTCCTTCTACCACTTTCCATAAAACATTCCCAGACACTTTATACCAGTAGCTCTCATCCCTGGATGCACATTAAACTCATGTGGGAAATTTACACACACACACAAAATACTGTTGACTGTAGGTCTTAACCGTTCCCTCAACCCTGAACTTTGCATTAATTGGATTTTAAAAATAATATTATTTGGTTCAAGAACTGTAATGTGCAACCCAGGTTGAGAACTCTGCTTTATACTATGTATACTATGTTCCACAAACCAACAAACAAAACAAAAACTAAATGCTTATCTGGGACAATGTGGGCTAAAAAAGTCTTGTTTTTAAAATGTTTCATTTCTCAACCCATAAAGGCAGAGTGTGAACCCAGGTTTCCTTGGCCTCAGGACGAAAGCAAATGAGTCTGTTTTGTTGAGCAGCTGGGAATCCCCTTGTCCCCCCCCAACCCCCAGTTCTGCCCTAAGACCTGAGTGATGAACATGGAAGACACTCAGAGCAGGCAGTCTGGCCCTGAGCACTTTCATCCTGGGAAAACGAGATGTCCGAGTTGAAAGGGATTTTAAAATGGTCCTTAGTGGACCTAAGTCTATCTTCCTCATTTACAACCGATTTATGAAAAGGCAAGATTTTCTCTTCACAGAGAAGCATATACTAAAATAAGCTGCTTACAACTACAAGCCGATGCCATGGCTCTTGTTTCACTAGCCTAAAAAATAGAAGGTCATGTGATTTCCCCTGGAATATTTTTTTTTCTACCTAAACATTTGTTCTTCCCTGGGACACTGGGATAGGGGACTACAGTAAACCATAATCAGCGAGGTGGAGGCTTCTGTTTTAACCCTCCAACCTGTCCAATGGCTGAACTGGTATCTAGGACATGGTTTAAGGGCAGCCGTGAGTTTGGCACCTGGGACTGCAGCCTCACAGGTGACTGACAGCACCTGGACAGGCAAGCTAGTAGCACCCTAAACCTTCCAAATATGCCCTGTAGTGTGTACTGTTTTCAAACTCTTTTCACATTAACTTTTCCACATAAATAGAGACACATTCATTTGTAAACAGAGGTTCCTAAAGCTTGCAAGTAACATTAAAAAAATGTGCTAACTAGAACCTTATAATATTAACTTAAAGATCTGGCAATTTACATGCCCTGCTCCCAGCACAGCAGAATTCTATATATGAGAAAATGGCACTGTGGTCACTCTTCTGTTTTCAATGATTAGTCAATGGCTAAAAAAGTTTATGAATCAAGGAATTCAGACTAAAACCTCATTTTATCCATCAAGCCTTTTTGTTGAAAAAAAGAAAATTCTCATCGCCTCTCATGGACACAGTGTTTGGGACAAATATGTATCACCAATCAAATGAAAAACTGTAGCCACAGTGTCTGGCACAGTGCCAAGCATGAAGTGTGAGGAAAAGAGACAGGTAACGGTGACTCATCTTTACCCATCTTCTCCAGAAATACTGGATCTCAAACTCAGTGTACACTTACAGAAAAAGACACTCTGATACTCATAAATGTATTCGGTAAGGGGCTTGACTTATTTTAAAATTCAATGTCATACCTTCTGTGGCTCAAAACAACTGACTATGACAAAAACTTTTATTTATAGGCTGTCCAGCAGAGCCTTCATCCAAGAAAATAGAAACTGACAGTAGGGACTAAGGAAATTAACTGTCCAAGCACCATACACTTTTAAAAATAATGTTCTTACTCAGTTGCTATGAAAGCCTAGACTTAAATAGAATAAAGATCAATGTTACTTTAAGATAATCTAATAATGCTGCAAAGCAGAAATTAGAACACTTACTTGCTAATAAGCAAACCAACTCCCCTCCTTACCCTGTGTTCAATTGGGAAGGGAAATACCCAGGTATTTCAACAGCCATCCCCTCTCTCTTGCAAAATGTTTCTTACAAAACATCAGAATTTTATCTAGAACTATCATTTTTGTAAATAGTGGTTCTTGACTGTGAGTGAATCCCAAAAACAATTCAATGAGTCCCAAAATGACTTTTAAAAAGGAAACAAAATACCAGAGGGTATCACCCATAATAAGGGTAAACTGAATTGCTTTTCAGTGATAGTATTTGTATCTAGGTACTGGGTGGTGGTGTAATACATATTTCTTATTGTGGGTTGTGGTCAAGGAAAGCTTCAGAGTCACCCATTCTAACCAAGCTGTCCAGCAACCCGATTACACATTTTGAACAATGGCATACTGTTTGGCATAGGGTGTTTTTAAACAGAAACACAAAGGGAATGGAAGCCAGGGTTGCTTATGGTACATGATGGCCTTAATTACACCACTAAATGTTCAATATTAGCACAGCACAGTCGCAGGCCAAAAGCACAAGCCTGAAGCTGACTCCAAACAAGGAACACAGCAGAAACTGGTACAGCAGGAAGTGGGGAACTGGGAAGAGGTCATCCCTGCCTGATGCGCTGGGTGCACATTCCAAACAGATTATTCCATACAGTCCCCGGAGCTGGCGTTTAATAATTCCGTGAAAAGAAAGACGACGTATGCTTCCAAGGGTCTGAAAACTCCAGACGTCTGGAATACAGTTCAGTAAATCCCAGCTCTCTGACTCAAGTCCAAACATGAACATCAAGGTGAAACGTTAAAAAAAAACAAAAACAATCCACTCGACAAGCAACAGAGCGGAGCTCATGCTCCCCGGAGAACGCAGCCTGGGGCCGAGAAAGGGCTCGAGGACTCAGAGACGGCGATTCGGCCCCACTGAGTGGGCTGCGTAAAAACCCAGCGAAGGGAACGGAAAGGTTTCTGACACACAGAGGAGGCAGGCCAGATGCCCGGCGCTGGGGCTGAGGCAGGGGCTGGCCAGACCGCAGGGATAGGCTGCCTTTGTCCGAGGCCCTGCCCAGATGCCACGTTGAGATGCTCAAGGACAAATGGGAAAGTTTTTCCTGGACTCCCATCTTCCTGGGCCCCAACTACCACTCCTCGGGTCAACTTGCAACCTGCCCCTCCCCTCTCATCTCCTTTGTTTGGGCCTCTGCCCCTCAATGCGAAGACCCCCACTTTGGTCACCACCCCTCCCACCCTTACTTTTTAGCTTTCTTTAGCCTTACTCCCTAGTTAACTCCCCCCTTCACCCTCCGCCAGCCCCTCGGGACTCCCGGCCTGAGCAAGGGGTGGGGGTGCCCAAACCCCCTTTTGGGGGAATAAGGAGGTGGAAAAGGTGGCCACTTAGACCCGAACCGGTCGCGGGCAGCCGCTGGCCGTCCCGCCGACGCTCTCTTGGGGCGTAGGCCCGCGCCTCTATTGCTACAAGTTGCGGACAGGACAACACCCCTGGTCGCGTCTTTCTATCCCCCACTTCCCGGCCAGGCTGGCTCCGTGGCTTACGTGCAGTCTTGGTTGAAAGAGAAGCAAGTGAGCACCGCTTCCACCCCGCCCGGGGAGCCGTCCGCAGCCTCCACCTCCATCGGGGTCTCGACCCGGGGAAGCTGCAGTTCGCAGCCGGCGACAGCCACCTCAGCAACCCGCTGGCGCCGGCTCTGCGGGCCGGGTCGCCAGCCCCTCTCCGCCCTAGCCCCGCCCCGTTTCCTCTTAGCCCCGCCCTCCTTGCTTTCCCCGCCCCTTCTGCCAGCGCGCTAACTCTTGACCAATTGGCGACGGCTGTGGGCGGACCAGCCTTGCTAGAGGCACGCCCCCAACTTCGTGATGCGCCTGGCCATTGGGCGACAGCGCGTGATGCAGCGGCTGCAGGCCACGTGGTGGTGTTTTCATTGCCAGAGCCGGTGGCCAGCGAGGAGGAAGAACGAGTGCAACTGAGGCCGGATCTGCTGGGTCCAGTTCGGCGTCTGCATCGCGGCTGCCGCAAAGGATACAGGCGGACGCTGTCATTCTTACCCCACCCAATTCCCTGTCATGTGTAACTCTTAGTCTATTAAACTTACAGAGTTTAGCAGAGAGCGTTAGACGCCAAAGCCCCCACCCTTTTGTAGAGTCGTCAAGCTGCTTTGAGAAACATTTCAAAAATGAGGATGCTAAGACCAGACAGATAAGTTATCTTACCATTGCACTGCCGTTGAAAATTACTACATGTCAAGTGCTGTATTAACTATGTGTATTATCTCATTGAATTCTCATAAAACTTTGTGAGGAAAGTATAATTATGCTTATTTAAAGAAGCAGCAGCTGAAGCCTGGAGCTGCTCAACAATCTGTCCAAAGTAACACAATAAATGGTAGAATTGGGATTGTCAGATTTCAAGATCCATGCAGCAAATGACTCTGCTAGCAGTAGTTGACAAAACCTATTTGGGATGTAGCTGAAAAAAAGGAAATATGTGTAGAATGGTGTATTTTATGAAAGATATGAAGTTTTGAGTTCAAAACTCACATGGATTGAGATGATAAAAGGCCTCTATTTCCAAGCTAAACACATGGTGTTATATAGAATTACCAGCACAGTTTATGAATCATTACTTTATTAGCTTTGCTTGCTTTGTATTTGTTTAACTTCTGATACACTTTTTAATTCATACTTTTCAAATTTTGAGATGAAATGATATTGTAATTATTATCATACACAGCATTTCAAACTGGTATAATTAAAATTTATCTATTTTGTGACAAAATTATATATATGAAACGTGGACATAGAATAGACGAGAAAAGAGTACTATTTCACTGAAGTTTTTCTGGTTGGAGTTCCGGTTTTGGTTTTCTGAAATGCAAATATAGCAGTTTCTTCTCTCAACTGATGTAAAAAGAGTTTATCTCATAGGTCCACAATGTGTTTAGTAGATTGTGAGGTGTATAAACCATCCCAAGTAAAAGACTGCTGTTTGGATGCTTGAACTGCATCATTTTTGTAACCTTTCAGATCAAAGGAGCTTTCCCTCTTCCTCCTCGCTCAGGCAAATGCTTCAGTCCTTTTAATTCTGTTTAGAAAACCAAGAGTCTGGTATGCTGGGTGCTAGGTTGCTGGGAGAATTACATGAGGTGCCCAATAGGTTTATAAAGTGGAAGTTGTTATTACCAAGAGTTTGGACTTTATGAGGTAGAATTTGGGAGCTGGTGATACTTTTTGAGCAGGACTGTTTCATGATAAAAGCAGTGTTTTAGGCAGATAAACTCAGCCAGGGTGTGCAAAACAGATTAGAAGGTGGAAGGAAGCCTAGACTAATGTGAAATTCTAGGCATGAAAGGATGTGAAAGACTACCACTAGGTTATGGTATGGCAGCAAGGTCAGATAGGTTAGGACTAAGTCAGAAATATTTTTTAATTGAATATATTTGGCATGTATTGCTGTGTAAATTTAAGATGTATAACATGTTGAATTGGCACATTTATATGTTGTAATATGGTTGCCATGTAGTGATAATTAGCACCTCTATGCCAAGAGGTATTTTCAGGCAGCGCTGTCCAATAGGAAGATAATGTGAGTCTCTGATGTGACTAGAGCATTGGACTGGGACGTGAAAGATCCAGGTTCAAAACCTCGAGGTCTCCGGCTTGAGTGTGGGCTCATCTGGTTTGGGGGGGGGGTTATTGCTGGCTTGAACATGAGATCCTAGATGTGACCCCATGGTTGCTGGCTTGAGCCCAAGGTCTCTGGCTTGAGCAAGGGGTCACTCAGTCTGCTGTAGCCCCCGGTCAAGGCACATATGAGAAAGCAATCAGTGAACAAGTAAGGAGCTGCAATGAAGAATTGATGCTTCTCATCTCTCTCCCTTCCTGTTTGTTCCTCTCTGTGTCTCTGTCTCTGTCACACACACACACACACACACACACACACACACACACAAAGAATTTCTAGAAGCTACAATAAAAAGGGTAAAAAGAAATAGACAAGTAAATTTTAATATTTTAAAAATTTAACCCAACATGCCAAAAATGTCATTTTATTTTTTTTAAAGAACTTTTTTTAATTTTTAATTTTTTAAATTTTTTGTATTTTTCTGAAGTTGGAAACGGGGAGGCAGTCAGACAGACTCCCGCATGCCCCCAACCGGGATCCACCCAGCATGCCCACCAGGGGGCGATGCTCTGCCCATCTGGGGCGTTGCTCTGTTGCAACCAGAGCCATTCTAGCGCCTGAGGGAGAGGCCATAGAGCCATCCCCACCCAGCACCAGGGCCAACTTTGCTCCAATGGAGCCTTGGCTGCGGGAGGGGAAGAGAGAGACAGAGAGGAAGGAAAGAGGGAGGAGTGGAGATGCAGATGGGCACTTCTCCTGTGTGCCCTGGCCGGGAATCGAACCTGAGACTCCTGCATGCCAGGCCGACGCTCTACCACTGAGCCAACCAGCCAGGGCTTAAAAAATGTCATTTTAATAGTTAATCAATTAGTTTAGCTTATTATTGTTATTGCGTAAGCACTTAAAACCCTATGTCTTTTTCACTTACAGCATATATCAATTCACACCAGCCAGATTTAAGTGCCCATACGGCTGGTAGCTCTCTTAGTGCTCACTGGAGTTTTGAGAGCATAAACCTCAGGGCATGGTGGCAATGGGAAGGGGGAGTGGCAGGCAAGAAAAGGGAAGAGTTAGAGCTGATTCCATGGTTAGGAAAGGGCCGGCCTACTGTACTGCTTTCAGATGTTTGGGCAGGTAGTTCGGAAGAGGCATTTAGCTTCAGACCTGTTAAGGTGGCAGAACTGAGTGTTCATTGGAATTGAGATTCAGGCCTAGAGCTGTAGCTATGGAAGAAAAGGGGTCATCTCCCCAGCCCCACCATTCCTGTGAATGATCCCTCTTATATGTTTCTTACTGGTTCACAGTCCACAAGCCCCCACCACCCAACTGGAAGAAACATCTCAGGGCTGCCTCATCTGGTTTTATTTTTCCCCAAGACAATATCGAGAGCCTTCTGTGTGATTGTCTCGTAATATTTCAATATACTTACCAAGGTCCAAGCATGCAATAGGGGTGGACTGCAGAAGATACAGCAGCCTACCTAGTTGTGAGCCCTATTATTATGAAGAACAAGACAGCAAAATTAAATGTTAGGCTATCTTTGAAGCCATGCACAAAAAGTTATGTGTTACTAGTAGACAATTTGTAAGACTGAAGCCATTCAAAATCCAGAAAAGCAATATTCAGGCCAAAAAAAAATTTGCTGTTTTGTTTGAAGAGAGATTATGTGATTGGGGGGGGGGGGGCAGGGAAGCCTGGGAAAGAGAGAGACTAAATACTCCATAGAGAGCAAGTCCCAGAGAATCTTAACTTTTGAAGTGAGAGGGATCGAGCCACTAAACCAGTGGTAGTCAACCTGGTCCCTACCGCCCACTAGTGAGCATTCCAGCTTTCATGGTGGGCGGTAGCGGAGTAACCAAAGTATAAATAAAAAGATAGATTTAACTATAGTAAGTTGTTTTATAAAGATTTATTCTGCCAAACTTAACGAAAATCCGACATAAAGTAGTTGGTAAGTAATTATTATTGTATGTTTTAACTTGCTGTAACTCTGCTTTATAAATTTTATAAAGTAAAATTACTTCCCTACTTTATAAATCACCATTACTGTGGAACCAGTGGGCGGTTAGAAAATTTTACTACTAACAGAGATACAAAAATGGGCGATAGGTATAAAAAAGTTGACTACCCCTGCACTAAACCAAAGGACCTCAAAAAGAGAAGTGTCGCCTCAGTGTTTTGTTGCTGTAGCTTATAGGTCTCAGAGTGGGTGTTTTTAGTGAGTTACATCAGGAGGCCTAGGAACTGTGGGGAAGAACAGGAACAGCATAGGAATAGAGGTGAAATGCAAGGGTGGGGCAGTAACTTTGACAATTTATAGTTGGGCTGAGATCCTGTTACACTAGGCACCCACCCAGCATTTTTTGAAAGGTAAACTCAAGTTAAAGTGAACATCAAACCCTGAAACTAGAAAAGACATCTCTCAGGTTGAAGAGATAAGTCATGATCAGTCCCATTCTTTGTGGGAAGGCGAATAAAAACATGGACCACTTGGATTTTGCAACTCTGTTGAAAGACTCCTTATAAATATGAATACTGTTTAAGAGAAGGAAGAATAATATGAAGTGCCTGTTCTGGGCCAACATTGTGCTTAGCTCTTTCTCTAAAAGGTAACAATCAACTTTGCCATTAGAAACGAGCAATTAGAAGACTGAGAAATTTATTATCAATGCTTAGGGTCATCTGAGCTTTGCTAGCCAATAATAGACTTATCGATCAAATTCACTTACTAGAACAATAATTTTTCAAAAGCCATTTTTCTTGTATTTTTCCGTATGAAATTTGCTACTGCCATTAATAGAAAGGGAGAATTGTAAAGGTGAAAGGAAGGGATGCTCAGTGTGGTCGCATCACCTAAGGTAAGAGCAGTGGAGAGGCAGGTGCCGTGAGCCTGCGTTAGGGACTGGGTTGTGTTGCTTTGGGGGCACGCATACTTGCATTTTATGTTCTTAATATGTAATCCCATTGCCAGAGACAAACTGTTTTATCATGTATTGTAAACACCACTTTCCCCCAGGCCTCCCATGAAGTTTCCAATGATGCGTTCTCTCCCAGTTGTCATAAAAACGACTGAGTTGGAGCAGTTAAAGACAAAACCCAGTTAATCTTATATTTATTCTTAATATAAAACCAAGATATGCCCATTACAGAAAATTCAAAACTGCAAAAAATATTTTAAATAAGCATAAAAAACATCAGCTACCCAGCAATCTGGAAATAAATACTGGCCAGTGTTAAAAATTTTGATACAGCTTTGAAACAGACCATGTTTTGCTATTTTCTAACATTATTTTTCATTTGAACAATATATTAAAAATATATTTCCATGGGAACAAAATACACTTTTATAACATAATTTCTAATGGCAATACAGTACTCAATTGTTTGGATATAGCCTAATTTATTTTTAAAAATAAATATATCCTGTTTGACCAGGTGGTGGGGCAGTAGATAGAGCGTCGACCTGGGATGCTGAGGACCCAGGTTTGAAACTCCAAGGTTGCCGGCTTGAGCACAGCCTCATCTGGCTGGTGCACGAGCTCACCAGCTTGAGCATGGCATCATAGATATGAACTCATGGTTGCTGGCTTGAGTCCAGACATCACTGGCTTGAAGCCTAAGGTCACTGGTTTGAGCCCAAGGCTGCTGGCTTGAGCAAGGGGTCACTGGCTCAGCTGGAGCTTCCCAGCCAAGGCACAAATGAGAAAACAATCAATGAACAACTAGGGTGCCACAGCTATGAATTGATGCTTCTCATCTCTCTCCTTTTCCTGTCTCGCGCTAAAAAAACCCAACAAATTTAAAAAAATCTATATTTATATTTATTTTACATAAAGCTATATTTTTATGTAAAAAATTTAAATGTTGACAACTAATTCTTATTTTATAAAAACACCTCTGGCCCAAACTCAGTACATCAGCTGGCTGGCTGTGGACTGTGCAGGGTTGGTCTGTGACCTCTGGTAAAGGTGTCAGCAGCCTCTCTGAGGGGCTCCACCCTGAAAAACATATCCCATTCATATAAAAAGCCACGGAAAAGGTTATAAATAAATTCAGAGGTCTTGAATTCATTTAATGTCAGGCTGAGTGTTTTTTTTTAAGTCCTAGACCTAGTTGTAAGTTTCGTGGTAATGGAAACTCCAATTTCAATGTTGGGCGATGGCATCCTAAATCCTTCCACATTCTCAGAACAGAAATTTCACTGCTAACAACAGAAGCAAAAGATATTGGGGTGGGGGTGAATACAACATTTGACTGCAATGGGGACAAGTCATTTTCTTCTTTTTCCCACTGAAGATTCCTAAGCACCTGTCTTCTCCCAGACAAAATGTCCATTACTACTAGGGAAATAGTAAGTCAGCAAAATCTTGGGAGAATAAAGCTGAGCTCTGGGACTCCAACATTCTTGGGAATACAAAACTGCAAAGGCCCCAGCTGAGCTCATGGGAAGACTTCCTATTTGTGTAACACTCAGGTTGTAATTTAAAAATGCCGATTGGGGCACGCACAGGGCATTAACAGGGGAAGTTGGGAATGAGACATCCTGTCTGACACAACCCTCATGTCACCCAATACTGTTGCCCATCACACCCAACTGTCTATAATTAGAGTAACTACTAGGTGAGCAAACACCACTCCTGTCCTCATCTTCTTTTTATACAATCTATTTTTATAAAATCAGGTCACAGGAAATAATCTCCTTTTGCTTTTCTGATGTGTTTCAACACTCAGAACTTGTGCTGAGAGTCGGTCCATAATGGACAAGTATCTGGTAGGGCTTTGAGAAAAGGGTACTGGCACCCTGACTGTAGAATGTAGGCCTGGCGTGTGGATGTCCCGGGTTTGATTCCCAGTTAGGGCACACAGGAGAAGTGCCCATCTGCTACTCCACCCTTCCCCCCTCCCCCCCTTTCCTCTCCCATAGCCATGGCTTGATTAGTTTAAGTGCATTGCCCAGGGGCAGAGGATGGCTCCCTGGAGTCTCTGTCTCAGGTGCTAAAAATGCCTTGGTTGCCACACAATGGCCCCAGATGGGCAGAACATCACCAGTAGGGGGCTTGTTGGGTAGATCCTGGTCAGGAAAGTGCAGGAGTCTGTCTCTGTCTCCCCTTCCCTCACTTAAAAAGATACTGGGGCCTGAGGATTATATCAGATAGGTAAACCTTGGGGGGTGGGGAAAGGGAGGTGTGTTACAATGTGAAGGAAGCTCAAGGAATCAGCCGGACAATTCTATTGAGTAGGAGGGGAGAGGCTGACTGTAGGGTGATTGCTGGGCCCTCAGATTAGCAAACAGGAATTCCCGGCCAGAGGTATAGCTGAGTAGCAGGCACATTTGAACTTTTTATTTCTCTGCTGAGCTTTTTATCTCTAATCACAGCCACAGTCCGTGCGGGAGAGCATGGCAGCAGGGAAGGAACAGTCCTATTATGTGCAAAGGTTCCCAAAGTAGAACTAATATTTCTGGTTTTATTGCTTTAAAGGGGGGGGGGGCAAAATTGACCACCCTTCTAATATGCCTTAACTTTCACGTTTCTTCTCAAGAATTAGAAACAATGACATTTCACTGAAGAGTGAATTGGTGTCTTTGTCTTCATTTTCTTCCCACATCAGTCTTACTTCTCCTTCCAGAATAATCTTCCTAAATCCCCAAGGCAGATCATAAGTTCTCCATAAATACTTGCTGATCCACTGGTATTTGTGAAGACAGTGGCTTTCTCTGTGTTCATTTGCAGACATACCTCAAGCTAAGGGTCTGTTTATTATTCAAGACAATGTAGAGAAGTTCAGTCAGGGAGTTTTGATTCTGTGGGATATCTTAAGACTAGCCGAGAGTACAGAAAAGGATTCTGTAGGTCAGCAAATCACCCCGACTTAAGTTTTAGAATATAACTGATCCGGCCTGACCAAGTGGTGGCACAATGGATAAGAGTGTCAGTCTGCCCTGGCTGGTTGGCTCAGTGGTAGAGCGTCGGCCTGGTGTGCAGAAGTCCCGGGTTCGATTCCCAGCCAGGGCACACAGAAGAAGCGCCCATCTGCTTCTCCACCCCTCCCCCTCTCCTTCCTCTCTGTCTCTCTCTTCCCCTCCTGCAGCGGAGGCTCCATTGGAGCAAAGATGGCCCGGGCACTGGGGATGGCTCCTTGGCCTCTGCCCCAGGCGCTAGAGTGGCTCTGGTCACAACAGAGCGACACCCCCCCCCCGAGGGGCAGAGCATCGCCCCCTGGTGGGCGTGCTGGGTGGATCCCGGTAGGGCACATGCGGGAGTCTGTCTGACTGTCTCTCCCCATTTCCAGTTTCAGAAAAATACAAAAAAAAAAAAAAAAAGAGTGTCAGTCTGAGGCCCTGGCCGGTTGGCTCAGTGGTAGAGCGCCGGTCTGGCATGCAGGAGTCCCGGGTTGGATTCCGGCCAGGGCACACAGGAGAAGCGCCCATTTGCTTTTCAACCCCTTCCCCTCTCCTTCCTCTCTGTTTCTCTCTTCCCCTCCCACAGCTGAGGTTCCATTGGAGCAAAGTTGGCCCGGGCGCTGAGGATGGCTCTGTGGCCTCTGCCTCAGGCGCTAGAATGGCTCTGGTTGCAACAGAGCAACACCCTAGATGGGCAGAGCGTCGCCCCCTGGTGGGCATGCCGGGTGGATCCCAGTCGGGCACATGTGGGAGTCTGTTTGACTGTCTTCCCGTTTCCAACTTCAGAAAAATACAAAAAAAAAAAAAGAGTGTCAGTCTGAGACGCAGAGCACCTGGGTTCAAAACCCCAAGGTCACTGGCTTAAGCACAGGCTCATACGGCTTGAGCATGGGATCATACACATGGCTCCATGGTTGCTGGCTTGAGCCCCAAGGTTGCTGGCAGGAGCAAGTGGTCACTGGCTCATCTGGAGTCCTTCCCCCCCGCGCCCCCCCCCCCCGTCAAGGCACATACGAGAAAGCAATCAGTGAACAACTAAGGTGCCTCAATGAAGAATTGATGCTTCTCATTTCTCCTTTCCTATCTGTGTCTGTCTGTCTCTTGCCAAAGGAAAAAAATAAAGAATATAACTGATCAGACAGTGGAAAATGAAGTTTTACAGAAAGTATGGCTTTAAGCCTCATGCATCTTTTCATCTAATGCTCACTACCTGTCCCATTCTGTGGATTTTATCCCACTACGCAGCTGCGTAAACCAAATCTGAGAGGTGTTGGAGAAGCGGTTACAGGTCTGAGGGCAGTTTGTGATAGGGTTGTGGTTTGCATTCCGTGCCCTTCACTGGGTTCCCAGGACACCATTCCACACTGCCTCTCACTGCTGTGGCTCAAGGCTAGAAATAGAACTGGCATCTTAACCTGTATTCATCCTATACAGAGACAGAGAGGCCAGGGGTGGAGAGAGACAGCCTGTTCCAAGAGGGTCAGCCACAGGGCCATGTGCAAGGCTATGGAGTCCGGCAGCTTTTCAAAGGAGACTGAAGCTCTGTTTGTTTGCCAGGGCTATTACAACAACAGTATAAAAACATCTTCTGCTCCCAAGCACAGCATTAACCTGCGCTCCTGGCAAGTTTGGATAGTTGGTAAGTGGTTCAGTATGACTCTGGGTTTCTTCTTGGCCTAGAGAAATGACGTAGGGATTGGTACCCATTTCTCAGAATCCTTTGCCTCCAGGAAGAAGACTGCTGCAGAGGCAGGAGGGAGCCAGGCGGAGGGCTGAGAGTCCCGCGATTCTTGGTGAACAGTGCCATCTAGTGATCCATGGCCTTTAGTTCCAGGCTGGTGGGTGGACCTGGAAAGAGATTGGCTTGAGTGAGAAGATAAAGCTGATCATAAAACTTGGAAGAGCCCCTGTGGCTCCCCATGTATTCTTCCAAAACTTCTCTACTGTTTATGCATGAAAAGCATGGGGCCTCCCTCACCACTTCCCCTGCCAACGGGGAAGTTTGGGAGGGGTTTGCATACACATTCATTTAAAATTTTTTGTATCAGGTGCCTGTTATATGCTGGCCATGATTCTAGGTCCTGGGGATGCACCATGGGACAAAAATAAAATGTTTTTATTTTGGACAGAGACACCATAAACAAAATAAAATAAAATGCACCATATCTGACATGTCAAAGAGTCACCAGAAGAAAAATAAAATGGTGGGAGGGCATTTGGAAGTACTGGGGAAGGGGGAGGCTTTATACAGAGTGGGCAGGAAAGAACTGCCCACTGAAGAACTGAAACATTTCATTCAAACAGAGACCTGAAGGGGAGAAGGGAACAGGTTACGCGGCCACACGGGGGAACAGCATTCTAGGTAGAGGGAACGAAAGTACCTGTGGACAGAAGGGGGCCAGGAGGGCTAGGGGAGGGGCCGTAATAAATAGGAAAAGGGGCAGAATGGTAATGCAGGAGGAGGAGCGGAGGGAGGTGAAACCACCACATTTTGACTTCTATTTGAACAGAATCACTCAGCTGCGTTGAAAATAAATTGAAGGCATCTCGGGAAATTCTCAATTCATGATGAACAAAAGGGTTGAGGACTGCATTGTCAAATATTTTTTAAAAACAGAAAGTATGTGTTATTTTTATAAGTTGCCTCTCGTCTGCCTGGTCCTTCCTGATGTTAACATTGTTGTCTGAACATCTGTGCTGTGGGCCCTCTTGGCTTGCTCAGGGCTTCATAACCTTCTCTCCTGCCCTGGAGCTCCCTGGAATTTCTTGGGACCAAATTGGTTCCAGGCTGAGTAATTAATGTACACTTCCTCAGCACACCGGAGTTGTGTGCGTGTGTAAGCAAGAGACAGAGTCAGAACTGTTTCTCCTAAAGCTCATGCGGCAGCTGGCATGGAGGCCGCAGAGGCCGGGTGGGGAAGGAGCAGCAGAGATCAGGTGGGAGGCTAGTGCATCAGCCCAGGCTGGAGACGGTTAGACTTGAACTCCAGGAACAGCTGGGGGATGGAGGTAAAAGCTAATGGACTCGGTGGCCTATTAGACATGGGACTAAGGAGAGGCAGGTCGGCATGTAGAGTGGTGGCCAGTGGTAACTTGGGTTTCCTTGAGCCTCACTGGCTTTCTAGTGAAATGAGGTTGACATTGGTTACTCAAATTGCACTGGCTTTTTTTCTTTTTTCTTATTTATTTATTTATTTATTTATTTATTTATTTATTTATTGTATTTTTCTGAAACTGGAAACGAGGAGAGACAGACAGACTCCCGCATGCACCCGACCGGGATCCACCCGGCACGCCCACCAGGGGCGACGCTCTGCCCACCAGGGGGCGATAGCTCTGCCCCTCCGGGGCGTCGCTCTGCCGAGACCAGAGCCACTCCAGCGCCTGGGGCAGAGGCCAAGGAGCCATCCCCAGCGCCCGAGCCATCCCCAGCGCCCGAGCCATCCCCAGCGCCCGGGCCATCCCTGCTCCAATGGAGCCCTGGCTGCGGGAGGGGAAGAGAGAGACAGAGAGGAAGGAGGGGGGGTGGGGGGGTGGAGAAGCAAATGGGCGCTTCTCCTATGTGCCCCGGCCGGGAATCGAACCCGGGTCCCCCGCACGCCAGGCCGACGCTCTACCGCTGAGCCAACCGGCCAGGGCCTGTACTGGCTTTTGATTCTACCTTCAAAGCCTTCCCCAGTAATTCCTGGAAGTCTCTGGGAACGTTTCACACCACCTGCAGGGACCTGGTCTTTTGGGTGTGGCCCTTGCCGATGATGCCTCATTACTATCAGGACTGTGGTGTCCATTGTGACAACACCAGAGGTTGGTTATTTTTCCTCCCAAGGCTTTTCCCACTTTTAATAAAGCGATCATCTTTGTTTTCTCCAATCTTATGTTAATGTGGCAGTTGATAGATCTCTATATCCCAGAGGTAGGGTAGGAATGGCATTGAGAGAGACATTGGTGGACAGGTGGTAGCTAAAGCCCTGGGGGGGGGGGTTAAAGGTCGCGGAGACTGTGTCAGTTGCTGCAGCACTGGAATGAAATGTCCTGGTTTACTGTTTTGAGTATTCCTATAATTTTAGGAACACCATCAGAAAGGAGGCCGGCTCGAGCGGGCTGCCAGCTCTGTCCTTCACACATTGCTCATGGCTGAGAGCCTCTGTTATAAAAGGAAGTGCTAACTGGCAAATGCTCTTGGGCTAAAACTGAATGCGCCGGTTTATTTTGGTACCCATTATCTCCTACTGTCCTTATCGACGGCAAGTGCACACGAGGGACAGCAAACTGGCGTGTTTTCCAACACGTGACTGAGTTTCTAGTGCTGCATATCTGAAGTGAGTGTGACTTAGACTTCTTATTCTTTCTCTGAGGTCGGAAACCTCCTTTGGTGGATATCTAATTCTTAATGGAAATTTTGGTTCCAGAGGCTCTATGAGAGCCATTAGGAAAGATATCAGGTGGGCAAGACATATCTTAAAATACTGACAAGGCCATTTCTTAGGCCCTCCGTTCGTCTCCCCAGGGATCTGTCCCACACTGGGTGTTTAAGTCAGTCTCTATCTACACATGACCCAGGTCTGACCTCATGCTCTGGAATGTTCTGCCAGCCTCTGACTTTCATCCCAGAGCACATCAACAGTTTCGCTGGCATTTCCGATAGAATCTCTTTTTCCTGAACTCTTGAGGGAATCCTGCTGCAGCAACTCCCAGGGAATGGTGGTAGGGTTTTGTTTCGTTTTGTTTTTTAGAGATTCTGCCCATGCCAAGGACAGGAATCACTTATTTTGCACCATTTTATGCACTGACTAGTTGATTGGTGGGCTGTTCTTTTCCATTCTTCTTTAATTACTATCCATGGGCATAGTATGGATTCCTAAAGGTCCTCTTGACCTAGGTATGTAATTTTCAATGATCATATAGCCAAACCCCCCGGGGATTCCTATCACACTGGTCTGGGCATTTCCTTCAGAGCAGTTATCACAACCTGGAAGTTTCTTGTTTATTTGTTGATGTGTTTACTGTCTAGAAGGTAAGCTTCACAAGGGCAAGGTCTCATGTGTCTTCTCTCTGTTTATAGAGCAATGCTTGATCACATATAGGGGCTGACATGACATATTTGCCAACTGAAAAAAAGCATTTAAGAAATCACACAAAAAT
The DNA here is from genome assembly GCF_036850995.1 of Saccopteryx leptura. NCBI lineage: Eukaryota > Metazoa > Chordata > Mammalia > Chiroptera > Emballonuridae > Saccopteryx > Saccopteryx leptura. The sequence continues at coordinate 166,441,594 of NC_089507.1, forward strand.
CATCTTTCCATGAACTCATCATAAGTGTCTTTTTTTTTTTTTTTTTTTACCTCTTTTGAAAAATGTTGCGTAGATTTAATTAATACCATCACCAAATGTCCATGAACTATATACATTATCAGTGGCTCATGAGGAGAGGCAATGTTTTGCATTTATTTTTTCAAGTCTCTTCAATGTCTGGCTTACTGGAAGGCAGCTGCATCCCCAGAGCTGCTTCTGCATTCAGTCTGTGGTGAGATCACATGTCAGGCTGGCTTTAGAAACCCGACTGTGTATTTGTGACAGAATGAGAGTGAAAAAGGCAAATAACATCTTAGTGTTGTTTTGAAAATAGTTTTGTCTTCCCATATGCCCCAGAGATTCTTGGGGAGTCCCAGGCATCCTTGAAGTATAGTCTGAGAGCAAATGATCCATATTCATTTTCTTGCTTTTGAACCACGTTGCCTTTAAACACTGTATCTTCCTCTTCAACATTCTTTGCTTAACTCAATATTAAAATATGTTTGTATTCCTCATGCCTATATCATTGTCAAAGGTGGCCAAGATACACAATGAGTGTTGAGCTATGGAGAAGCAACCTCAAAGTTAATAATTTGTTACACTCAGACACATTCACACACAAACAAAAATGTCAATAATAAAAGTATAAACTGGCTCAGGCGGGTTAGCTCAGTCAGTTAAGAGCACTGTCCCAAAATGACAAGGTTGCTGGTTCCATCCCTGGTCTGGGCACACACAGGTAGCAACCAACGAATGCACCACTGAGTGGAACAACAGATGAATGCTTTCCTTCCCCACCCCTCTCTCTTCCTTCCTCTCTCTGTCTGTATAAAAAAAACCACACCAAAAAAACAAAAAAACATTAAGCCCTGGCCAGATAGCTCAGTTGGTGTTGGAGCCTCTTCTCTGAGCGTGGAAGTGGCTGGTGTGATTCCCTGGTCAGGGCACGTGCAGGAACAGCTGGATGTTCCTGTCTCTCTCTCCCTGACTATCTTTAAAAAAAATAATAAATTCAATGGTGCCTTGAGATACGAGCAGACCAACATTTTTTTTTTTTTAAGATACGAGCTGCGACTCTGTCCGTATTTTTGTTCAAGATCCAAGTGAAATTCTGATATATGAGTCGTGATACGGGAAGCTGCCGCTAGTTGGCGTGTTGGCGCACAGGTCCAGTATCAGCAGCACAACACCAGCATCTCGTTCTTTCTCATGTGTTACCCGCAGAATAAAGTCGAATCTAGTGCGCTGTACTCGTTCTTGCATCATTTTTGCATTTTTTACTAATTTTTTTTGTGTGCTATCCTGGGGCCAAAGAAAGTGAGTGTAAAGGACAATGGTGAGAAGAAGAAGATAATAATGTTGATAGAAGTAAAGCAAGAAATAACAGAAAAACATGAGCGTGGTGTACAAGTGATTGAACTGGCAAGGCTGTATGATCGCAATACATCTATAATTTGTACCATCCTTAAACAAAAGGATGCCATCCAAAGCACAAATCCAGCAAAAGGAACTACAATTCTGTCCCAATTAAGGACAAATATCCATGAAGAAATGGAGAAGCTTCTGCTGGTGTGGGTGAAAGAGAAAGAGCTGGCCAGAGATACAGTGATGGAGACTATGATATACAAAAAGTCACTTATTATTTACGATGACTTGAAGAAGAAAGAACCATCAACTTCAAAAGAGGCAGCAGAAGATACATTTAAGGCAAGTCACGGCTGGTTTGAAAATTTCAAGAACCCTGGCCGGTTGACTCAGCGGTAGAGCGTCGACCTGGCGTGCAGGAGTCCCGGGTTCGATTCCCGGCCAGGGCACACAGGAGAAGCGCCCATCTGCTTCTCCACCCCTCCCCCTCTCCTTCCTCTCTGTCTCTCTCTTCCCCTCCCGCAGCCGAGGCTCCATTGGAGCAAAGATGGCCCGGGCGCTGGGGATGGCTCTGTGGCCTCTGCCTCAGGCGCTGGAATGGCTCTGGATGCAACAGAGCGACGCCCCAGAGGGGCAGAACATCGCCCCCTGGTGGGCATGCCGGGTGGATCCTGGTCGGGTGCATGCAGTAGTCTGTCTGGCTGCCTCCCCGTTTCCAGCTTCGGAAAAATGGGGGAAAAAAATTTCAAGAAGAGATCTGACATCCACTCAGTGGTGCGGCATGGTGAAGCTGTGAGTGCTGACGTTAAGGCATCTGAGGAGTACATCACACGTTTTGCTGCGTTTACCACAAAGTAAGGCTACATCCCCCAATATGTGTTCAACTGTGATGAAACAGGATTGTTTTGGAAAAAAATGCCCTGGAGGACTTTCATCACAGCAGAGGAGAAGAAGCTGCCAGGCCATAAACCCATGAAGGACCATCTGACCCTTGCATTGTGTGCAAATTCTAGCAGTGACTGTAAAGTAAAGCCACTGCTAGTGTATTAGCCTGAAAATCCTCAAGCCTTTAAGACTGACAAGATTCTTAAATAAAAACTGCAGGTTATGTGGCGTGCCAATGCTAGGACATGTTAGTTTTTTATTGAATGGGTAAATTTCATCTTTGGTCCTGCAGTGGAGAAATATCTCCAAGAAAATAAACTCCCAATGAAAGCATTACTAATCCTTGAAAATGCTCCAGCCCACCCACCTGGTCTTGAAGATGACATTATCGATGAGTTCAAATTCATGAAAGTCCTCTACCTCCCACCCAACACGACTTCAATCTTGCAACCTATGGATCAGCAGGTTATTTCCAACTTTAAAAAGCTTTACACAAAGCACTTGTTCCTCTGCTGCTTTGAGGTGACTAAGAATACAATTCTAATCCTTCGAGAGTTTTGGAAAGATCACTAAAACATCGTGATATGTTTATGCATTATTGACTTGGCATGGCAAGAGGTTACAAGAAGAACCTTGAACTTGGCATGGAAAAAGTTATGGCCTGATGTTGTTGCAGACAGGGACTTTGAAGGATTTGAACCAGAGACTGAGACCAAGGTAGAAGCGTTGGAGGAGATTGTGTCCTTCGGAAAGTCAATGGGTCTGGAGGTAGATGAGGGTGACGTAAACAAGCTCGTCGAGGAACATGAGGAACTCTCAACCGAGGAGTTGAAGGAGCTACAGCTTCTGCAAGAGATTAGTAGTGAGGAGGTGGTAGAGTGGGAGGAAGTGATTTCTACACGTGAAATTAAAGACATGCTGACAATGTGGGAGAAGCTTTCAAATTTCATTGAAAAGAAACACCCAGAAAAAGTTTCAACTGGTCTTGCTTCAGCATTTTTTAATGACACTAGTTTGTCACATTTCCGTAACATTTTAAAAGGCAGGCAAAAGCAAACCTCTTTTGATAGATTTTTATTCAAAAGTCCTGCAAGAGAAAGTGCCAAAAGTACAGCCAAAAAGGCAAAAACAAGTGATGATTAAGTGAAAATATGTAATGTTAAGCTTAGGTTAAGTTTAAAGTTAAGAAAATGCATTTTTTTACAATTAAGTTTTTGTGGTTTCATTTTAAGTAAAGAAAGTGCAGTTTTAGTTTTGTTTAAAGAAAATGCAGTTTTAGTTTACATTTAGTGTTAAGAAAGTGCAATTTTAGTTGATGTGTCTACAGTGCCTGCATCCCTTCCTCCCTCCCTCCTCCTCCGCCATTCACCTTCCTTAGCCGCACTCATCTGTCTCCAAGGTAAGAATACAGTACTAAATAACACTTTTTTCTTTTATTTCATATATTTTGTTAAGCATTGGTAAAGTATACATGTGTGTTTCTTAATTAAAAACGTCTTTTTTGGCGCTGGCCGGTTGGCTCAGCGGTAGAGCGTCGACCTGGTGTGCGGGAAACCCGGGTTCGATTCCTAGCCAGGGCACATAGGAGAAGTGCCCATTTGCTTCTCCACCCCCCCTCCTTCCTCTCTGTCTCTCTCTTCCCCTCCCGCAGCCAAGGCTCCATTGGAGCAAAGATGGCCCGGGCGCTGGGGATGGCTCCTTGGCCTCTGGGGATGGCTCCTTGGCCTCTGCCCCAGGTGCTAGAGTGGCTCTGGTCAGAGCGACGCCTTGGAGGGGCAGAGCATCGCCCCCTGGTGGGCAGAGCGTCGCCCCTGGTGGGCGTGCCGGGTGGATCCCGGTCGGGCGCATGCAGGAGTCTGTCTGACTGTCTCTCCCCATTTCCAGCTTCAGAAATAGAAAAAAAAAAAAAAAGAAAAAAACCCGTCTTTTTTCATAATTTAGAATGGTTTGGCGATGTTTCACAGGGCTGGAACAGATTAAATCTATTTCAGTTATTTTAAATGGGAGAAATTTGTTTGATATATGAGTTGACTGACTTACGAGCTTGGTTACAAAATGAATTAAACTTGTATCTCAAGGTACCACTGTAAAATAAAAATAAAAGTGTTTACTGAGCACATATTATATGCTCCGTATTTTCCAACAGTTATCTCTATTCTTTATAATACTCTCAAGGAAGAATTATTAACCTCATTTCATAGACAAAGAAATGGAAACTAAGAAAACTTAATATATCCAAGGTCACCAATCTAAGGTTAGAGTGGTGACAACCATACTCAAGTCTTTGTTACTCTAAAGACATGCGTCTTTTACCATCCAGTGCTAGATTACCACAATGTGGGGGTGGGGACACTAGAAACAATGAAGAGTTCTCTCTACAAATTATTACCTGGTTGTTGTTTACAAATAAATCAAGGCATCAAAAAAAATGTAGTTCCTTTTCATTTTCTCTCAGTGATGTGTGCTTTTAAAAAAAGTCAATGCACTTTTTTTTCTGATTTGAAAAGTTATATACCCACAGCAAAAGACTGATGAACAAAATACCATTGATAGAAGACACATTACATTAGCTGTGGTACATTTATACATGTACTACTAGGTGATCACTGGATAAGGCAGCCTCATTGGCACCGACACAGAACCATCACTGAGATGTTGTTATATGAAAAAATAAGATCACATAAGGTCTTTTTTGTCATGGTCCAGCCACGACAAGTATATACTGGGGTCCCGAATGGGAAAAGGTATGGAATTGAAATAACTGATAGGGACTTAAAGATATATATATACACACACACACACACACACACACACACACACACACACATACACGGGTTTAGGAGGACGCCACAGCAAACAGTCTCTACTGTTCCTTAGCTGTAACACCACTGCTCCCAAAAGCACATCTGCCTTTATTCATGGAAAAACATGGTCCATTAGCAATTCAATTAAGTTTCCAAGGCAACTCAAAGACAACCCACACTGTATCATTCAAATCCAACTTTACACTAATAAGAAATGAGCTTCCAGTCTCTTCCAGAGAACATGGGTGAGACAAACAAGAATCAGGTGTAGCTCTTTGTTAACTAGGCAGGTGAGGTGGGGGTTGGGCCCAGCACCTCTATCCACATTGCAAAAATATGCTGTTTATTTATTCGGCCCCCAACACTGTTTCTATCAGAAAATGTGTGTATGAATGTGCATATGTAATTGGTTTCCTATGTGAACTCAGTGGAGGGACTAACAGGAGACTGCCCATATTTCTGGAATCATAATTACAGAAATTATGGTATGGGCAGATCCTCTAAATTTTCAAGTCCTTCTGAAGCGTCAAAAACATCCCTCTCGAAGCAGTTCAACACCTCTGACCTCTTCCTTCCCTCTTTCCCCACTTCCTCCGTCCCTCTCCATCTGGGTCTTCTCCTGAGTAGAGGCCAGGAGATGGGATTAGCAGAGAGGGGAGACGTCTTCATCAGAGACACCTTTGTAGTTCTTTCATTTTTTTAAAAATGATTTTAATTTCTTGTGTTTACATAGTTACAAGTGTACCCCCAAATATATCCCCCCCCCACGGTTCTTTCTTGCCTCACACTCTCCCATGGGCAATTCTCCAAATGTCTCCAGCCTGACCAGGCGGTGGTGCAGTGGATGGAGCATCGGACTGGGATGCGGAGGACCCAGGTTCGAGACCCTGAGGTCACCAGCTTGAGCGTGGGCTCATCTGGTTTGAGCAAGGCTCACCAGCTTGGACCCAAGGTCGCTGGCTCGAGCAAGGGGTTACTCGGTCTGCTGAAGTTCCGCTGTCAAGGCACATATGAGAAAGCAATCAATGAACAACTAAGGTGTCGCAAAGAAAAACTGATGATTGATGCTTCTCATCTATCTCCGTTCCTGTCTGTCTGTCCCTGTCTATCCCTCTCTCTGACTCTCTGTCTCTGTAAAAAAAAAAAAATTAAAAAATTAAAAAAAAATGTCTTCAAAAGACCGGCTCTTCCCATGAGTCTCATGTGTGGTTATTCCAAGACCTCTCATGGGACCCTCTGCACTGCCTGGTTCCTGCTGTGGGTGACTTCTTGTGGCTCCTTCTCAGCTTCTTTTCCCCAGTGCCCGTCTACAGCCTCTTTCTTCTGCACTGGAGGTGACGGATGACCCCTTCAAGATGGCTGCAACCTTGATGACTCCTGTAGCCTCTGTCATCTGGGAGCTCAGGGCTGGAGTAGAGACCTCCCCACTGCCCTTGCTGGTAAGAAGTGAAAGGTTGAAACTGGGGGAGGGACCCACTGGGAGGAGGGAAATCCTATTTTCAGTTTCCCTTGGCAACTGGCAGGTCTGTATAAACCCCCAACTAGGTCTGACCTGGAGAGAACTCCATCTGGACTGCCTTATCCCGTTTGAGATAGCTGACAGGCTAGACCCCTTTCCGGGTCTATGGGTGGGCACTGGGGAGAGCAAAAGCAAAAACACAAGGCTGGTGTGTTCCAAAAGGGAAACATTTCCAACACCTGTGTGCAGTGTGCTGGCTAGCCAAGACAGATGAAGCCATGTGGGCCCCTCGGGAGGGATGGAGCAGGGTTTAGATAGGTTAGTCAGGGGGCTTGGAAAAAGCGGCTGATGTCACTGCCTCTATAGGTACCAGGTAATCTTTCTTCATGTGGATTGGAGTGGTGCCACGGCTCCTCCAAATTGTTTATCTCCTTGCTCGACTGTCTATTATCAGCATTAGTTGTAAAAAGAAAAGGCTTGGGCTGGTTCAAAGGTCCAGGGCCAGAGCTTCAAGCAGGCCAGTCCCTGCTCCTTTCGTGGGTTTGCACTGCCCTTGGGATGGTGGCTGATCTATCAGAGGACAGCAGAGTCCTGGCATTTCTGGGCCTGTGGCTAGGCTTTTACAAATAACCATTGTGATTTGAATTCCCCTAATTGTCAGGTCCCTCCTGATGTAAGCTTTCCCTGATATTTCTACAAAGGTAAATGTATGGCCAGTGGCCATGGCCATCATCACAGCTGACTGGCTCATGCAGGTTCGCATTAGATTCGGACAGACGGTAATGAAACAATGGAGCCAAGAACTGGTGGGCCATTAGCTTTAATACTAGCTTGTACCGGGCAGGCAAGAAATACACACAGTAGGAATACACTTCCCTTTTTATTCAGGGCTCCCAAAGCCACTGACTTATCTAAGTTTCCTAGAATCAAAGGTTTCTAATCTCACCAGTCTTATTCACTTCTGTTCCCCATCTCCTTCTCTCTACACAAACTGGCTTCTCCTTCAGCACTCCACCATCTTGGCTGCTTCTCCTGGCCTCCTCCACTTGGCCTTTTTCTGCTCTCCTTTCTCTGCTCTCTCCTCTAATGCTAATCTCAGGAGCCCAGAAAGCAAGCTCCTGGTCTGCCCCATTTTATAGTGTAGAAATCAAAACCTTTAATCCAATATACAAATAAGGAAGTCTCTGATACAAAGTCACTTATCTGAGGCATAATGAGATTCCTCATGAGAGTGTACCACCCCACATCATGCAATCAGTCAAGGGTGTGGGGAAAAGCTTAGTCTTAAAACAAAGCCTTAGGCTATAATGACCTGTCCTGCTTTTAGCCTGTCCCCCACACCTAATGCAAACTATAAGCGAGCAAACATATATATCATATTTAAAAACTTATTTGACCAACACAAACCAATGTGTTTCAAGTGTGAAACAAGTGAGTTAGGTTTGCTCACTTGTATTTTGCCTAATTAGTGCATTGGCACAGAGCAGCACCATGTGTGTATATAATCTGTGGAAGACCGCTGGTGCTTGCCCTCAGGGTGGTAGATTGCAAATTATGGATTGCTTGCCTCCATGGGAGGAGCGATTGTTTGCTATTGTTTGCTAGAGAAGGGGTATTTCCCACCTGGCTTGTTTTGCTGGTGGGGGAGTGCTGAGGCTGATGGGGGCCTGTGAGTCTGGGGAGTCTGGAGAATGAGTCCGGTAAGTCTGGAGTGCTGAGAGGCTTGGGAGTCCTGGGAGAAAGGGAAGCGGTCTTACCTGCCTGTTTGCTAGTCCGCCATTGTGAGACTTTAATAAACAGAATGTCTCACCATTTCTGGCTCCATTGTTCCTTTACCGTCTGCCCAAATCCAATGAGAACCTGCATGGCTGCAGCCACAGGCCTTACTGTAGTAAGGTACCAAAAAGCTGCAAAATTAATATTGATATTCTAGGAGGAAAGGTGAGGTTTTCCTGTCCCATCCTTCCTTTAGGGAGGGGAGGAAGAAGAATGTAGAAATTTCTGGCTTGCAAGGACAATGGGTCATTTAGTTTTAAAACTAAAATAAAGGTTAACTGAGAAACTTCTTCTCTTTCAGTGGGAGACAGAATTTACATACCACCCCACATTGATTGTAATTTGTAAAGCCAGTAGCCATGGCCACCATCACAGCCGCCTGGCCAGTGCAGGTTCACATTTGATTCAGACAGACAGTAATGAAACAATGGAGCCAAGAACTGGTGGGCCGTCATCTTTATCCTAGCTTGCACCCGGCGGGCTAGAAATACACACAGTGTGAAAACACTTCCCTTTCCGTTCATGGCTCCCAAAGCCACTGACTTATCCGAGTTTTCTAGAATCAAAGTTTTCTAGCTCACTAGCCTTATTCACCTCTGTTCCCCATCTCCTTCTCTCTGCACAAACTCTGCACAAACTGGCTTCTCCTTCAGCACTCTGCCATCTTGGCTGCTTCTTCTCTCCTCCACGTAGCCTTTCTCTACTCTCCTCCCGCATGGGCTCCTCTGCCCCATTTTATAGTGTAGAAATCAAAACCTTTAATCCAATAAACAAACAAGAAAGTCTCTAATACAGAGTCACTTATCTGAGGCAAAATGGAATTCCTCATGAGAGTGCACCACCCCACCATGCAATAGTCAAGGGTGTAGAGAAAAGCTTAGCTTTAAAACTAAGCCTTAGGCTATAAGGATCCTACCTGCTTACAGCCTGTCCCCTACACCCAATGCAAACTATAAGTGAGCAAACATATATGTTATATTTACAAACTTATTTGACCAACATAGTTCCTTCCCCCTTCCTGGAATCCTGAGAGTAACATACCTCTAGGCCAGGGCTTCTCAACCTGTGGGTCGTGACCCCGGTGGGGGTCAAACGACCAAAACACAGGGGTCGCCTAAAGCCATCAGAATTTTATTTAAAAATGTATAATAAATATGTATTTTCTGATGGCTTTAGGTGACCCCTGTGTTTTGGTCGTTCGACCCCCGCCGAGTTCGCGACCCACAGATTGAGAACCGCTGCTCTAGGCAAAGGAAGGAAGATGAACCTTGAAAGATTGTAAATATCTTTGTGTTACCTTGAAAATCTTAATGTTTTTGTATATCCCCTAAACAAATGTTGTAAGCTTGTGCCATGATGTCATGCTCTCCTCAGCCTGTGTGTGATCAAGGGTATATAACCAGCCCCTGAGATGTATTTGGCGCACATGATTTGGGTCTGCAAATGCCCCGTGTCAGCCATATGTGGCTGGCATATTTAATAAATCTCCTCCTTTAATAAAACCCTTCAAAACTCATCTGGACTTGGTGTCTCTACTTAAACCCGCAGAAGTGAGGTACAGTACTTTTCAGCATCCGGGATACGGTACTTTACAATATTACAAGCAGGGACCTGTGCAAAATGGAAATGAAGGGCCCTTTGTTCAAAAAGCAGGAAAAAGTGCTGTTAAAGGCACTGAAATGTAAAGCTATTTTCTTTACATTTCTTTACATTAATGAGTCATTCAATTTTATACTCTTAATAACTATTATTTTTTATTGTCTTTTTAAAGAGAGGAGGGGAAGAGAGAGAGAGAGAGAGAGGGAAACATTGATATGCTATTCCACTTATTTATGCATTCATTGGTTGATTCCTGTACATGCCCTGACTGAAGATCAAACTTGCAACCTCAGCAGGTCCGGACAGTGCTCTAACCAACTGAGCTACCCAGCCAGTAACTTTATTTTTAATCATTGTAATGGGAGGTTGCAGCTGCTCTCATCAAATGCCAGACTGTATATAATTTTTAATTTTGAAAAGGATTATTTTGAGAATACCACTGTACAAATTTACATTTAAACTTAAATTCAGACTTACACAGACTTGATTAGTATGAAGAGACAGAACTGTTGATCTAGCTGCCAATCTATCTGTCAATCTTCCAGTCAAGTACCCTGCGTCTCTTGCATGTGCATTATGGGTTTCTGGAAAGATGGAGAGAAACTGGAAACAGAAATTTCCAGGCTTCTTGCCATTCCCAAAGGCTTGGAGATTAGGGGGAATGGTGTGGGAGGTAGCTTACTCTTTATTTATACAATTTGCCACTGTTCAGTGTTTTAAACATGGGCATGTACTACTTGTTCAATTTTTAAAAATTGTTAAAAAGAAAAGGAAACTTTTTTTTTGTTTGTTTGTTTTTTGTTTTATTTCTGAAGCTGGAAACGGGGAGAGACAGTCAGACAGACTCCTGCATGCGCCCAACCGGCACGCCCACCAGGGGCGATGCTCTGCCCACCAGGGGGCGATGCTCTGCCCCTCCGGGGCGTCGCTCTGCGGCGACCAGAGCCACTCTAGCGCCTGGGGCAGAGGCCAAGGAGCCATCCCCAGCGCCCGGGCCATCTTTGCTCCAATGGAGCCTTGGCTGCGGAGGGGAAGAGAGAGACAGAGAGGAAGGAGAGGGGGTGGAGAAGCAAATGGGTGCTTCTCCTATGTGCCCTGGCCGGGAATCGAACCCGGGTCCCCCGCACGCCAGGCCGACACTCTACCGCTGAGCCAACCGGCCAGGGCAAGAAAAGGAAGCTTTTGAGAAAGAAATGCATGTCAGCACTCATTTGTTAATTGGTAATGTGTTGATTCTTGCTCATCTTTCTAAAACCATGAGATATATTTTCACATTTATTTTATATTATACATAGCTCAACTCTGTATAATTTAGCATCTTCAATTCAGCTGAAAAAAAAAATGTCTAGCCTGGAAATTTATCAACCCTGCTTTTTCTTGGGCTGTGTTTTTTTTGGAAAGGTAGGGAGTCAGCTGTCACTTTTGCATACCTTTTAAAAAAGATGAGGTATGCTTCCTCACAAATGAACAAAGAGGATGCTGACAGGTTATTTCCTGTGCTGGACATCCCTTGTGTGTGTAGGACAACTCAAGGGCTGAGTGACTTGGACAGCAGTGCCCCAGAGGCCTGCCTGATCTCCGGCTGCCTGAGGTCACACATAGTGAGAAGGCTGGCAGCGGGCAGGGCTGCCTCTGGTCCTGGGATGAGTGGTCAGTGGAACAGGAAGTCAGGTGGATGCCTGCAACTCCCCATGGGGTTTCTCAATCAGCTTATCAGACAGAAAACACAGAACACCGACATTTGAAATCAAAGCTCCTGAGGTTTTCCATTTCCCTACAGAAGTAACAACAACATTTAAAGATGTCTTTAAACAATTATGAACTCTAAATTGGACTTTTTCATAATGAAAGAATGGTTTAACATTTATTTGAAAAGGGATATACTTAATGCAATTTTAACATATTAATGGATTGATGAGTTTCAAATTCATTCATGACAAAACTCCTCAGCCTTCTGGGAACAGAAAGGAACTTCATTAACTTAATAGGAAGTATCTACTGAGGACTGCTAGCAAATAGCACTCCTATTGTGGAAACATGGCAAGAATTTCCTTAGTGGCAGGCCGGTGAGCCCTCTGTCTCTACATAGCACTTAAATAGATAAGGTGACCAATCATCCTCCTTTAGAGAGGATAGTCCTTCTTTTGTAAGTTCTGTCCCCCCACAAAAAGTGTCCTCCTACACGTCCCCCTTTTTGATATTGGAAGACTAATCTGTAAATGTCTGTATTCAAGCGATGCAGAGTCGAACCATTGTGTGTGATGTGACGTATTTGTATCTGACATGACAGTTTGTCAAGGATCAGTACAGTGTAGTGAGAAACAATTACAAAACGCATGCACTCTGCACAGGAGACTTGAGAGAGCGCACAATATACCAAGCGGGCAAATGGCTTTGTGTACTTCTTACTGAAACACAACATGGCACATACATTGTAGACTCATGACTATTTCTTTCTCAGTGAATATTCAATCATAGACAGGTCTGAGGCAGGATTTGATACAGATCGGCAAGGAGCCACCACCACCTTTGAGCGGTGGAGTAGAGGACTGGCTGCTGTTATGTTTCCCCATTGCTGTCCTTTTGAGGGCCATAGGCTGGTTGACTTTTACAGCCATGCATGAGGAAACCAAGAGCTCTGTGGAAGAGGCTTCCCAGGACCTGCAAGCTGAGCAATGGAAAGAGCTGGAGCAAATGTGGGAGAAAGAGATGCCGACCCTGGAGCTGAAGCAAGCACCGGAGGAGGCTGACCAGGTTCATGAGATTCGCTTGGAAATGGAGCAGATGTTGGAGAAAGAATTACAGGTTTGTGAGTTGCAGATTGCCCTGGATGTTGTGGAGAGCCAGCAGCAGCAGGAGGCTGGGGCTGAGGCCACAGCTGGAGCTACAAGACCTGCTGAGCAGAAGGCGGCAGTGGCCTGGGGCTCCATTCTGGCAGCAGGAGATGGTGTTTTCAGTTCCTCTTGGAGGATGAGGAGAATCGGGCTGGAGTTGCAATCTGCAGTCTCCAGAAGGTGAAAGCCCAGCAGCAAGGAGTTCTTACTATGCCCCTGGTAGGTCTGCAATTTTGGGACATATGAGTGATTGCCATCATGCTCTCCAGAGCAGAGATGGAAATGCTGACTGCCATTGCCACGTGCTCCTCTTTGGGACAGTGTAAGACCTGCCTGGATGGCAGGGATGAGGGGAGTGGCTGAGGCTTCATTTGCATGGACTGATTCCTGGATTATGACCAGAGTGAGCACTGGCTCCTTTGTTGGATGGACTTACGGATTTTGGACAATGTGAAATACCCTAATGGAGGGAGGGGGGCGGCTTTGCTGGAAGCACTCCCCTGCCCCAGGAAGCTCTTCCCATGGTTAGAAAAAAGGCTGAGGACATTTTGCACTTTTGGGAAAGTGCTCAGAGACTAGTGAAATGTACCTTTGTAATTGTTGAAACTGTATGATTTGTGCTGTTGTAATTTATGTAATGACCCTAATTTCCTTGTACAGAAATACCTGTGCTTTAGATTGTGAAGCGAGCAAAAGGGGTGGAATGTTGGTCAAATAAGTTTGTAAATATGATATATATGTTTGCTCGCTTATAGTTTGCATTGGGTGTGGGGGACAGGCTGTAAGCAGGCAGGGTGGTTATAGCCTAAGGCTTAGTTTTAAGACTAAGCTTTTCCCCACACCCTTGACTGATTGCATGATGTGGGTTGGTGCACTCTCATAAGGAATCCCATTACCCTCAGATAAGTGACTTTATATCAGAGACTTTCTTATTTGTATATTGGATTAAAGGTTTTGATTTCTACACTATAAAATGGGGGCAGACCAGGAGCTTGCTCTCTCTGCCTTCCTGAGATTAGCATTAGAGGAGAGAGCAGAGAAAGGAGAGCAGAGAAAGGCCAAGTGGAGACCAGGAGAAGCAGCCAAGATGGTGGAGTGCTGAGGGAAAAGCCAATTAGTGCAGAGTTTGTGCAGAGCAAAGGAGATGGGGAACAGAAGTGAATAAGGCTAGTGAGCTGGAAACTGTTGGAATCCATGGGAGTCTGAAAAGACCAGAGTAACAGGCTTTATTGAAAGGAAAAAAGGAACCCCAATTACCTGTACAGCTCGTTTGGTCTTTAGGTTCACTGGTAGTGTATAGGAACTGGAAGAGGCTCATGGGGTGGGATTAGGTTGATATTTGGGGTGAGATAGATTAGGGTATAGGTTTTTGTCCAATTAGTAGGGAGATATATATAGGTGTTGGTCCCACAAGAGTAGAAAGCCCCTGATTGGGTGAGGCAGGCTGAGAGGTGAATAGAGAATAGAAGGACAAGGGGTTGGTTTCGTTTCCCTGTTTCTGAGCTCCAGATGGTCAGGGTGGAGGAAAGAGTTGCCTCAATAAATGGGGAGAGTAAAGGATTGTTAGCTAGGGTGTTTCTGACTGTTCAAATTATTTTTTCTCGGTATAAACCTCCTACAACCTGCACAAACCTTTTACAACTTACATAAACCTTCAGCTTTCATGCACTTTCTTATCCAGAAATAACTGGCCTTCATAAAAACTTGCTTTTCCTTTTCCTTTCAAAAGTATTTCCATACCTCATACCTTTTATTATCAAAACCATACAATTCCTTTCTAGTCAGAACCCTTGATTTAAAAACCTTTAACCTTTAGTGACAATTAAGTTGACTTTCTTTTTATCCTAGTTTCCCTTTTCCCAAAGTCTGATTAAAAGAGTCCTTAGTTTGCCCTGGTCAGTTGGCTCAGTGGTAGAGTGTCGGCCTGGTGTGCAGGAGTCCCGGATTCAATTCCAGGCCAGGGCATACAGGAGAAGCGCCCATCTGCTTCTCCACCCCTCCCCCTCTCCTTCCTCTCTGTCTCTCTTCCCCTCCCGCAGCCAAGGCTCCATTGGAGCAAAGTTTGCCCGGGGGTGCTGAGGATGGCTCTGTGGCCTCTGCCTCAGGTGCTAGAATGGCTCTGATTGCAGCAGAGTGATGCCCCAAGATGGGCAGAGCATCGCCCCCTAGTGGGCATGCCAGGTGGATCCCGGTCGGGCGCATGCGGGAGTCTGTCTGACTGCCTCCCGTTTCCAGCTTCGGAAAAATGAAAAAAAAAAAAAAGCCCTTAGTTTCTTCATATATTCGCCATATGTATTCCAACCAACTTCCGGTTTGTGGTTAGAGTAAGGTATGCCATTTTTCTACTTTAGCAGCAGTGGGAGTTGTCAGGATCATGGTGTGTGGACCTGTCCACGTGAAAGTCAGTCCTTGGGTGATGTACTGCTGGACGCGCCTCTTGAACAGACAGTCTTTGAACAGTTTGCTGAGTAACCTGTAAATCCTGCAAGCACTTAGGGAAAGGGTGGTTACATTTTTACACTTTGCAGCTAGAGTTTAAGTCCTAGTGACCACAGCTTCTAGCTGGAATTAACAGCAGGTCCCAGCCTACAATAGGCATGGGGCATTGAGACAAGAGGAACAACGGAGACACTGTACATTAAATAAAGTAGCAAAATCAGACTGTCAATACCCACAGTAGAGATCTTCAAGGGATAAATAAAACTCAAATATTCAGGCAAGGCATAGGCCCTTGTGTTTCCAAGAAATGAGATCAGCTTATTTGCTACTTGGAAGAAATACCTTAGGCTTGTGAACAATGTCCTTGGGCCTTCAGTGGCAATTCCTAGCATGCTGGGCAAGGTCTTGTCACAGGTAGCTGGAGCAGGGCTAGAAGAGACTCAACCCTCCCTCCATGGAGCAAGGGGGCAGCTTACCTTCTCATGTCCCTCTTTCCACAGCAAGGGCCCACCTTCCCTTGGTGGGGCCGGGAAGACTGGAAGGCTTCAGTTAAATGGTCTTTCTTTCCACTCTTGAAGCAGGGCCCTGATGGAATCCTATGAAGCCCTTTAGGGCACTGGAGCCTTTAAGAGCGTATGCCAAAAGCTGGTATTTCCTGACTTCATTTGGGACTTATTTGCCTTTTCTGTTACTCCCTTGGCCATTATAGATCTTAAAAGCCATGCTCAGAAGATCTCACTGGGGGCTTGACTAAGAGAGTAAAATTGGGAATTCAGTGTCTAAAGAAGCCTATTAGACCAAGGAAATAAAGGATTTGATCTGTGGTGGTAGGTGGTTGGAGACTGCGGAGGGTCCGAGTTTGATCTAGGGTGAGACCTCAGGTGGTGGGGGTTAAGGTTATACCCAGATAGACTACAGACTGAGAGTGAAGTTGAGTCTTAGCAGAGAAGACATGATATCCCTTCATGGTGAAGAAATTAAGAAGGATGGCGGTGTGTCTCCTTGAGGCCCGCAAGGAGGGGCTGCAGAGGAGTAGGTCATCTACATATTGCAAGAGAGTACTAGTTTTGAGATTGCATGCTGCTAAATCCTGAGCTAGTGCCTGCCCAAACAGGTGTGGGCTGTTTTTGAACCCCTGGTGTAAGACAGTCCACGTAAGTTGCTGGGCTGTATTAGTGTTCGGGTTAGTCCAGGTGAATGCAAACAGAAAGTAAGAGTCAAGGTGTAGAGGAATGGTAAAGAAAGCATTCTTGAGGTCTATCATTGTGAAGTGAGTGGTTGAGAAATGTGTGACAGTAATGTGTAGGGATTAGGGACTACTGGATGGAGGGGAATTACCGCTTCATTGATTAGGTGTAAGTCTGGTATGAGGTGATAAGCTCCTGAAGGTTTTCAAACAGGAAGGATGGGGATATTACAGGGAGAGTCTGTGGGGATGAGTAAGCCTTGATTTAAGAGGTGGGTAATTTTTGATTTAAGGCCTTAGAAACAGATACAGTTACACATTAAACAAAAACTTCACATACAAATTATAAATTAAGAAATTTAAATAAGCGCAGTTTATTTGTTTCAATTAAAATTATACTAGAGATATTTTTTGACAAACAAAGAGACAAAACAGATTACTCACTCACACAGCTCAATAGACAACTCTGCTTTTTTAAAGCTGTTTGAGATGGCAGGGAGTTGTCAGCATAGAGGGGAAGAAGAGAGGAAGCAGACAGATTGACAGTGTGAACAGCTGGATGGAAAGAAGGAGGGTCAGAATCTGCAGGAGGAAGGGGAGGAGATTAAATTGCTAGTGGTGGTGCCACGTGGTCAGAGGAGTAAAAAAGATTGGAGCTCTGAAGAGAGGGGAGAGGACAAGGGGGAGAAAGGCATAGCTGTAGCCAAAGCCGGTGGGGTGGGGGAAATGGATCAAAGAAGAAAAAGAGACAGAGCCGCCCATCTGTAAGGAGGGAGGAGGGGTTTAAGAACACAGTGGAGAAGGGAGGGGCCCCTGGCCAGCAGGGGAGGAGAAAGAGAGAATGGTATTTGCAGGTGAATGAAAAAGAGGATTCAGTGAAGAGAGGGGAGGGGGCTTTCTGGAGGGAGGAGACTCAAGTGAAAGAGATTTGCAGAGGAACCAGAGAGGGGTCCCGAGAGAGGGGCACCCTTGGGTGTCAGGCAGGAGGGGGAGAGAGTTGGGAGTCCATAGAAAAGGAAAGCTTGAGGATCAAATATATCAGATGGAGGGTTATAGAGAGGGGAGTGGGTGGATTGTAAGGAAGAAGTTTTGGCCAAAAGAACTTGAGAGGTAGAACATGAAGAGCAAAGAGAAGGTCTAGACCGGAGATAGAAGAAGGCCTGCACGTAAGGGATTTCAGAAGCCTTCCCGTCCGGTGGCAAACATTATCTAGATCTCTCAGTGTATTGAAGTCAAAGGTCCCGATTTCAGGCCAATGGGAGTCATTGTCGAGCCTATATTGAGGCCAGGCTGTGTTGCAAAGGAAAATGAGTTTCTTTGGCTTGAGGTTAGAGATACCTAATTTAGTAAGATTTTTTAGAAGACAGCCCAATGGGGTTTGGTCAGATGGCTTTGACTACGAAGAGCCCATTGTGGAGGTAGTGATCTAGAGAGGGCGTCCCCACCTCAAATCACAATCTCAAAGGAGAAAGCTCTCCTGATGATGTGGAGTTGTCCTACTTAGGGGTCATCACCACCTAAGAAGGAGCTTGGAGAGAATGTGGAGAGATTTGGCTAAGCACTTAGACTTTTGGAATGTGCTGTTTCCTGAGACAGAAAATGGCAAACCCCTCAAAATGTGAGGCTGACCGGAGAAAGATGTTCGACGATAGATTAGGGACTTAGGGGTCGAATTAAAGCCAGCCAGGAGAGGGAAGGGAGAAACTCCTTACCTTTCTGGTCCGGCAGGGGTTCAGGACAGGGACAGATCACCGGCCAATCAACCTACAATTACACATCCAAACAGAATCAGGGAGTAAGCCCAGGACGAGCTGCCACTTCCTGTTGCTTCCCTGATTGTAAGTTTGGATGACAAAGAGGGATCGTCCAGGCAGTTAGTATCCGGTTCCAGGTTTTGGCACCAAATGTTGGAATCCATGGGAGTCCGAAAAGACCAGAGTAACAGGCTTTATTGAAAGGAAGAAAGGAACCCTGCCAGGCACTTCTCTGGGGAGAAGGGCACCGGTACAGACTAGGGGGCGAATTTTTATAGGGTTTGGGAGAGCCTGAGGAGGTACGGAGTCAGAAGCTCTGGTATGTCCTCTCCTGTGGATTTACAGTTTTGGCTTCCTGGAACGCTCCTTCTTGAGGCGGTTTACCAGCTTCCTGGAACTCTTCTGCTTCAGGGGTGATTGTCCAGTAAGTAAGGGTGAGGTCAGGCAGCCAGGTGGAACAACCAAAGGGCAGTTGGAATATCTGGTAAATTCATATATCTATCAGAAACCTTTGATTCTAGGAAACTCCTTTAAGTCAGTAGCTTTTTGAGCACTGAATGAGTGGGTTTTGGATCCCAGTGTGTGTTTTTACTTGCCCACTGGGTGCAAGCTAGGATTAAAGGTAATAGCCCACCAGTTCTTGTCTTCATTGTTTCATTAACGACTGTCCAAATCCAATGTGAACCTGCACGGGCCAGGCAGCTGTGATGGTGGCCATGGCTACTGGCTTTACAACAGTTAAGCACAATTCGTGTTTTAGTAATTCATTATCTATTTAATAATTTCCAAATACATATAATTTTATTTACAAGTATTTTCCTAAAATTCGAGTTTTAAAGTGGAAATCTAACCTCAAACCATATCTATTAATAATGCATTTTGATTAAATAGTTGTATAAAACAGATGTTTTTTAATTAGAAAATGATAAATACACCTGAATATCACTCCAAATTAGTGGTTTTGTTTGATATTTAGTTTTGATAAATGAGTACTTTTTTCTTACAATTATTATTAAAAATTAATAGGCATGTAAGCATAATTGCAATATAAAATAGTACATAAAAATTAAAAAAATAAAATAGTACAAATGTTTTTATTATGCATTTGTCATACTATAGTGTATTATTGTTGTAATGAATAAAATGTTTCTTTTATTTACGATATTCTTTTCTTCAATTTATTTTTGTCCTCCTTTTCCTTGTAAAAAGGTTGGTCACCTTAAAATAGATGAATTAAATCTTCATCTCTCAATAAAATCTCGGGAAATAATGTTGAGCAAATAAAGCAGGAGACATAGGACAAGCGTAGTGTGAGACATTGCCTCCAAGTCCTGCGTTGGCCTCTGCCCAGCAGGTTTGATGCATACATACTCCCTTCACTGTGCTCAGCTCTGACCTTTTCTAATCCCCATTATGAATGGATTGTCATTATTATTGCTGTCTTTCAAGATGATTTCAGATTTTACAGAGAACATGGTGGAGTGATGTTGATTTCTGGGGGGTTGTTTGATTTTGTTAACACCTGCCTTCTAGCCTAATGCATGTGTACGTCTGTATGTATGGGGGACAGCTGGTCAAGTTTAGATTACATTGTTCAAACCTTGTATTTTCTTGTGGATTGGGTTGCTTAAGCAAACAAATACTAGGAGATAGTGTATTTAAAATCACTCACCATGGCTGTGAATTGCTGTCGTCACATTCTATTCAGCATTACCAGGTGTTTGTAGCCAGAAGGATTTCAGGATATCTAATCTGTCACATTGGGGGAAGCAGAAGTCTCCTTTTTATTTTTAACCTTTGTTAATCAGACATTTTTTGGAATAGATGATTTGTACACACAGTTCAAAATGTAAAAGTACCAAAAGGCATACAGAAAAGTAAGTCTTTGCCTGTCCTTGGGTGTGGCAACCCAGCTCTCTGCACCCCATGGCAATCTTACCAGATTCTTGTGAATCCTTCCAGAGGTTGCCTGTGTGTCTGCCCATCTGTCCACCTCTCTCCTTTCATTTTTTTTTCTTTTAATGCAAAGGCTACCACACCACAAACACTGTACTCAGTTTTCAACCTTGTTTCTAATCTTTTAGAGGTGTTTAGTGAAAGAAAATCTCACCATGTTAGAACATTTATGGTTAGCTCATCTTTTGAATGTGTGAGTAAAATTTTTTTTTTTTTTTTTTTTTAAAGAGACAAAGAGTCAGAGTGAGGAATAGACAGGGACAGACAGACAGGAATGGAGAGAGATAAGAAGCATCAATCATTAGTTTTTCGTTGCGCATTGCGACATCTTAGTTGTTCATTGATTGCTTTCTCATATGTGCCTTGACCATGGGCCTTCAGCAGACCGAGTAACCCCTCACTTGAGCCAGAGACCTTGGGTCCAAGTCGGTGAGCTTTTTGCTCAAACCAGATGAGCCTGCGCTCAAGCTGGCGACCTCGGGGTCTCGAACCTGGGTCCTCAGCATCCCAGTTTGACGCTCTATCCACTGCGCCACCACCTGGTCAGGCAAAAAAATTTTTTTTAATAAATCAAGATGTGGCCATGGCCTGACCAGGTGGTAGCGCAGTGGATAGAGTGTCAGACTGGGATGCGGAGGACCCAGGTTCGAGGTTGCCAGTTTGAGCGCAGGCTCATCTGGTTTAAGCAAAAGCTCACCAGCTTGGACCCAAGATCACTGGTTTGAGCAAGGGGTTACTCAGTCTGCTGTAGCCCTATGGTCAAGGCACATATGAGAAAGCAATCAATGAGCAACTAAGGTGTCACAACAAAAAACTGATGATTGATGCTTCTCATCTCTCTCCGTTCCTGTCTGTCCCTCTCTCTGACTCTTTCTCTCTGTCCTTGTAAAAAAAAAAAAAAAAAAAAAAAAAAAAAAAAAAAAAAAGATGTGGCCATGAACTGAACCTGACAAGCTCAGGGAAAGCCTACACAATGGCCTTGTGAACTTAGAGAACTAAGGTATTGTTATTGTTATGTGAACCATTAACTGTCAACTGCTTTGTTCCTGCCTATATAAACGGTTCAACAACATAGTACATTTCCACTTTTATCCAATCCCAGAGATTCTGCCCCCCTTGCTTTCTCCCACCTCCCTAATCTATCACCAATCATATCCATGTAACCCCCTTACGTCTTCCCCTTCAATTCTGTTGTATAAAACATGAGGTGAAACTGCCATTTTCCCAAGCACTTTCTCAATATGTTGTGTGGTAAGGTAGCAAAGAATTTAAAAATTACTGTTAATACTTTAGGAGGAAAAGTCAGGCTTCTTGCCTGTCCTTTCATTAGAGAAAGTAGGAAGAAGAATGCAGAAGCTTCCTGGCTTGCAAAGACAACTGGGTCATTTAGTGTTGTTTTGTTTTTTTTTTTAATTTTTATTTATTTATTTATTTATTTATTTATTTATTTATTTTATAGAGACAGAGAGAGAGTCAGAGAGAGGGATAGATAGGGACAGACAGGCAGGAATGAAGAGAGATGAGAAGCATCCATCATCAGTTTTTCGTTGTGACACCTTAGTTGTTCATTGATTGCTTTCTCATATGTGCCTTGACCACGGGCCTTTAGCAGACCGAGTAACCCCTTGCTCGAGCCAGCGACCTTGGGTCCAAGCTGGTGAGCTTTGCTCAAACCAGATGAGCCTCCGCTTAAGCTGGCGACCTCAAGGTCTCGAACCTGGGTCTTCCCCATACCAGTCCGATGCTCTATCTACTGCACCACCACCTGGTCAGGCAGTCATTTAGTTTTAACTATAGAATAAAGGTTATCTGAAGAACTTCCTTTCCCTTTCAAAAGAGACAAAATTTACATACCCTACACTGATTTCAACTCTTCCTCCCTTCCTGGAATCCTGAGAGTAACATATACCTCTAGATAAAGGAATGGGAAGTAGACACTAGAAGATTTGTGAATGTCTTTGATATGTAAAATGACATCACTATTGTGTTGCCTTATAGGTTTTAATATGTAGGAATGTTTTTATAGATCCTATAGACCAGGGGTAGTCAACCTTTTTATACCTACCGCCCACTTTTGTATCTCTGTTAGTAGTAAAATTTTCTAACCGCCTACTGGTTCCACAGTAATGGTGATTTATAAAGTAGGGAAGTAACTTTACTTTATAAAATTTATAAAGCAGAGTTACAGCAAGTTAAAACATATAATAATAATTACTTACCAAGTACTTTATGTCGGAATTATGCTAAGTTTGGCAGAATAAATCTTTATAAAACAACTTACTATAGTTAAATCTATCTTTTTATTTATACTGTGATTGCTCTGCTACTGCCCACCATGAAAGCTGGAATGCCCACTAGTGGGCTGTAGGGACCCTGTTGACTACCACTGCTATAGACAAATGTTATAAGCTTGTTAATGAATTGATTATTGTGTCATGTTCCCCTTCCTTTTCTCTTCCCCCTTTTTGTATGTGATCAAGTCTATATAATGAGCTGCAAGACTATTTCAGACATGCACAATTTGGATCAGCTATACCCTGTGTCAGTCATATGCAGCCAGCATATTAATAAAACTCCTCAGCCTGTCCAGGTGGTGGCGCAGTGGATAGAACATCAGACTGGTATGCGGAAGACCCAGGTTCGAGACCCTGAGGTCGCCAGCTTGAGCGCGGGCTCATCTGGTTTGAGCAAGGCTCACCGGCTTGGACCCAAGATCGCTGGCTCGAGCAGGGGGTTGCTTGGTCTGCTGAAGGCCCGCAGTCAGGGCACATATGAGAAAGCAATCAATGAACAACTAAGGTGATGCAACAAAAAAAATAAATAAATAAAACTCCTCAAAAAATTCATTTGGACTTGGTGTCTCTATGTAAACCCATGGAAATAAGTTTCAGGAATGCCACTGTACAACATTTGAGGGCTCGTCCAGGATCCAGTGTTCTGTGTCACCAGATAGAGAGACCTGGATTGGTTGGTCTCTCCACAGGGTTGCTAGACCCTGCTTGATCTTGAGGAGAGGCGCCACTTGAGAAGTTCCAGGGCTCCCGTTTTCCTGTGGGGTTCGGACAACCCTTTGGCAGACACCCCCGTTCCCCAAATTTGACGATTCAGCAGAGAGATCAAGGAGTGTAAATTCTGACCTCCAGAGGTAAGTGAAGCAGATCTTTTGCTTTGCTGAATTCTGTTTGGGACCTGTCAATTTGGACTGTTGCATAGAGGACCGGATGTGGTCTCATTCTCACAATAGGCTCTCCAAGACTGAGATGTCGGTGGAGAGTTTTGGGTCCTGCCTCAGGCTTTTCTGGGACACTTCTGGTTGTACTCTAGGAAGACAATTAGTGGGGTCTGAGTCCTGCCTCGGACTTCCAGGGACATCTGTTTGTGCTCTAGGAAGACAATTAATGGGGACTGAGTCTTGTCTCGGGCTTCCAGTAGTTGTGCTCTCAGAAAAAGACATTAGTGGACGCATTTGGTGATGCTCTCAGGAAGAGACCTGAGTAGGGACTGAGTTAGTCAGTCCTGTCTCAGATTTCCAGGGACACTGTAAAGCCAGCAGGCAGGGCCAGGGCCACTATCACAGCAGCCCAGCCCATGCAGGTTCGCATTGGATTCGGACAGTCGGTAAAGAAACCATGGAGCCAAAAACTGGTGGGCCATAGCCTTTAATCCTACCTTGCACCCGGCGGGCAAGTAAAAATACGCACTGGGCTCCAAAACCCAGTCACATTCAGGGCTCACAAAGCCACTGACTTATCCGAGTTTCCTAGAATCAAAGGTTTCTAGCTCACCAACCTTATTCTCCTCAGTTCCCCATCTCCTTCCTTATCCCAGATACAAACTCTACACAGACTGGCATCTCACTCAGTACTCCGCCATCTTGGCTGCTTCTCCTGGCCTACTCCACGTGGCCTCCTTCTGCTCTCTGCTCTGCTCTCTGCTCTGCTCTCTGCTCTCTCATGCTAACCTCAGGAACCAAAAAACCAAGTCCCGTTTTGCCCCCATTTTATAGTGTAGCTTCACAACCTTTAATCCAATATACAAAGTAGGGAAGTCTCTAACCCAAAGTCACCTTCTGAGGCATGATTGGATTGCACCACTCCACATCAAAAAGGGTAGGAAAGGCTTAATCCCAAAACCAAGCCCCAGGCTACAAGGATTCCGCCTGCCTTTAGCCCACCCCAACACACATTAATATCACCTGGGCGACGGCTTCCTCGTGTTATCTTTAACAAAGTGAGCATAATACATTTTATCTGCCCAACAGACACCTTTGTGATTGTCGAGATCTTATTCTTTGTTTTTAATGTTTCTGTCTAAACCCCTGAGTGATTAATGTGTGAGTGGGGATCTCTGGTGACTGAGCTTAAGCTCCCGTGAAGAACGTGGCTGGGCAAGCACCTGAGAGGCCTCTGACGGGGAAACCCCTTCCTTTGTCTGTTGAGCTGTGTGCCTAAATAGTAAATGATCTGTTTTGTCTCTTGGCTTGTCAGGAAAATCTCTGATATAATTTTAATTGGAATAATTAAAGCATACTCATTTAAATTTCTTGATTTGTGTATGTGAAGTCTTTGTTTAATGTTTAAATGTGTCTGTTTTTAAGGGCTGAATTAAGTTCTTACATGCAAAAATTGGAAATTTCTGGCAAAAAACCAGAGGGCAAAAGTGAAAGGAAATTTGTAAACCTTATATGAGCTAGCGGCTGTCTGCCAGAGCCTGCAAATGATAAAACTAGCAAAATTCTAGAAGTATTAGAAATTCTTAAATGGTGAATTGTCTGTACTTTAGATTCTCTTTGTTTGTCTGAGAAATTTCTCGTGACATTTCATGGTATGGGCCTTTTTCCCAGACCCACTAAAATCTCTTTTCTTGGATCCAAGACCTCTGGCTTCAGGGCATTCTGTTTGACTTCTCCCCTGAAGAAATTGTCCTTTTCTGCTGATAACTGACACCTCTATAGTCAAACATCCTTTATTCTGAGTGCTAGTTAATTATCTGTCTTATCTTTCTTGCCTTTTATTGGTGTACTGATTCCTGCATTCTCCTGGACAGTTTCAGTTTTGTACATCAGTGCCCCAGCTATTAAATATGGGAGGAAGGGCAATGGAAAAATTAATGTCCCATATTACAAGCGGCCAAGGGAAGTTCTAAAATTCTGAACCTTGAAGACTGACAAGGCCAACGTGGGTGCTGGGTCCCCTCCAAGTTCCCTTACCCTTCCCCAGTTCCTTTGTGTGGCATGATTGTTGTCTGACATGGAGGCATGGGGTTCACAGGGGAGACCCACTGCTTTAGCCATAATAGTAGAAAACTGTAAGAAAGGATTCTCAGGGGATAGGGGGGTTGCTGTGTCTCCGGGGAAATTGAGGACCTCATGTGGGCTAGCATAGCCCACTGTTGGGGAGATGAATTTGTGGGTTTTTTTGGTTTGTTGCTTTTGTTGTGGGAAATAGAGTTAGGCAGCTGCTCAGAGCAGGGCAGTTAGTTGCAGGTGGTGGATTGGATTGCGTTCCTGCTTAGAAGGGGCCAATGTTTTGCTAATGGCTGCATGAAAGTGGCCAGAAGGGTGCTGGAGTAAGGTGGTGGGGGCAACTAAGGGTGGGGTGACTGGAGGAAGTATAGAGTAGAAACTAGTTTTAGATATTCAGATATCCACCTACTGAACCAAAAGAAGTTTTACCCATTTGGAAAATATGGGGTAGAAATAATATTAAAAAGATTAGAACTCTTTTTTAGAAAAATCTTAGAGAAGGAAAAGGGAACAGGGTCAGATAAAAAGTTTGAAAAATAACAAACCACAGGTGTGGACCTTGTTAATTATCAGTTCCTTTAAATGAATTACAGCTCCACCAAGGAGAATGAGTGATAGGATTATGGGGGATGGAATGATGGGATTGTCAGGGATAGGCCCTCCGGCTACCTCTCCCCTTCCCTTCCCCTAAGACTTGAAAGTCACATAGGCCCTCAATAGGAACCCTGGTCAGCAAACTGCATCTCTTTGGCCCCTTGAGTGTGGCTCTCCCACAAAATACCATGTGTGGGCACTACCTCAATAAGGAATATACCTACATATATAGTTTTTTAAGTTTAAAAATTTGGCTCTCAAAAGAAATTTCCATTGTTGTACTATTAATATTTGACTCTGTTGACTGAATTTGCCAACCACTGGTTATGAGTAGTGGCTTATTGCCCTCCACTGGTGTATAAAAAGTTTTGAGAGGCCCTGGCCGGTTGGCTCAGTGGTAGAGCGTCGGCCTGGCGTGCAGAAGTCCCAGGTTCGATTCCCGGCCAGGGCACACAGGAGAAGCGCTCATCTGCTTCTCCACCCCTCCCCCTTTTCTTCCTCTCTGTCTCTCTCTTCCCCTCCCGCAGCGAGGCTCCATTGGAGCAAAGATGGCCCAGGCGCTGGGCATGGCTCTTTGGCCTCTGCCCCAGGCGCTAGAGTGGCTCTGGTCGCAACAGAGCGACGCCCCGGAGGGGCAGAGCATCGCCCTCTGGTGGGCAGAGTGTCGCCCCCTGGTGGGCGTGCCGGGTGGATCCTGGTTGGGCGCATGTGGGAGTCTGTCTGACTGTCTATCCCCATTTCCAGCTTCAGAAAAATACAAAAAAAAAAAAAAAAGTTTTGAGAAAAAATATTTTCTATTTAAAAAATGTATGTGTTATTTCAAGAGTCTTTTGTTAATTCTTTTTATTTGCTATTTCATAGCCCTGTGATGTTGAGAGAGGAACTCTCCCAGGTAAATATTTAGAAATAGATTTTACTAAAGTAATTGACAAGTAGGTAGAAGCCTTTCCTACTAGAAATGAGACCACAATAACAGTTATTAAGAAATTGCTATATGAAATTCTTTCCAGATTTAGGTTGCCTATTCTAAGGATGGGCCTGCATTTGTATCCAAGGTCTCATCTCACAACTAGTGAGAAAGGCACTCAATATTAATTGGAAACTAATTTGAAATTACATTGTGCTTACAGGCCCCAAAAGTTCAGGGCAGGTAGAATGCATGAATCAAATCATAAAAGAAACTTTAACCAAATTTGTTTTTGAAACTGGTGAAAGTGGCCCTCCTTAGGACGAGATGCACCCCCTCTCGCCCCTCCAGCACCGACAGCACTGTCTTCCCTTCGATCTGGCATGGGCACAAGGCCTCGGTGCATTCCTAACTGGCAGATGGGCGAGCGGCGGCGATGAGGACTCGGTCGTACAGAGCTCAACCTGCTGCATGGTGACCAAGGACAAGCTTGTCAACCACAGATGCCATTGTCACAGCACACCCCAACCTCAAGTCCAGCACGAGGCAGCAGAGATGGCCCTGAGCCCAGAGCTTGCAAGCAGGCCTCCCACAGCACTTGCACTGAGGAGTGAGGATCCCTCCTCCCCACCTGCGGCTGTGAACTGGCCCAAGCTTGCCGCTTCCTGCAAACCTCGGCCTCCATGTACATCTATGTTGTCAACTTGGCACTTAGCACATGGCTGCTGGCGCTGCTACTGGTGCTGCCCATGGTGCTGCCCATGATGCTGGCCACCCGGCTGGTCCACAGGGAACACAAGAGCCTCTGCCTGCCGGCCTGGAACCAGAGCACTGTTGGGCAGATAAAATATATTATGTTCACTTTGTTAAAGATGGCGCTGCCCACATGGAAGCTTGTCTCGCAGTTGATGATATTAGTTGCCCTTCCTGCTTGGGATGGGCGTGATTATATTAATGTGTGTTGGGGGTGGGCTGTGGGCAGGCAGGATCCTTGTAGCCTGGGGCTTGGTTTTAGGACTAAGCCTTTCTCACCCTTTTTGATGTGGGGTGGTTCACTCTTATGAGGAATTCCATTATGTCTCAGATAAGTGACTGTATCAGAGACTTCCTTGTTTATATATTGGATTAAAGGCTTGGATTTCTACATTATAAATGGGGGCAGACCTAGAGCTTGCTCTCTTGGTTCCTGAGATTAGAATTAGAGAGGAGAGCAGAGAAGGCCATGTGGAGGAGGCCAGGAGAAGCAGTCAAGATGGTGGAGTTCTGAGTAAGAAGCCAGTTTGTGCAGAGTTTGTGCAGGGAGAAGGAAGGAGATGGGGAACAGAGGTAAATAAGTCTGGTGAGCTAGAAACCTTTGATTCTAGGAAACTCGGCCTGACCTGTGGTGGCGCAGTGGATAAAGTGTCGACCTGGAAATGCTGAGGTCGCCATTTCGAAACCCTGGGCTTGCCTGGTCAAGGCACAAATGGGAGTTGATGCTTCCAGCTCCTCCCCCTTCTCTCTTTCTGTCTCTCTCTCTCCCTCTTTGTCTCTCTCCCTCTCTCTCTCCTCTCTAAAAATGAATAAATAAAATTAAATTAAAAAAGAAAACAACAAAGTGATTCTAGGAAACTCAGATAAGTAAGTAGCTTTGTGAGCACTGAATGAGTGGGTTTTGGAGCCCAGTGTGTGTTTTTACTTGCCCGCCGGGTGCAAGCTAGGATTAAAGATGATAGCCCACCATTGGCTCCATTGTTTCATTACTGTTTTTCCAAATCCAATGTGAACCTGCATGGGCCAGGCGGCTGTGATGGTGACCATGGCTACTGGCTTTACAAGCACCTACCATGCCTACCTGACACTGCTCTTTGGGGCCAGCATTGTGGGGCCTGGCATGGTCATTGGACTGCTCTGCATGCACCTGGCCTGGGCCTGCTGACTGTCGGGCCTCCTTCCTCAGACGCAGCGGCTGCCCAACCCCAGAGTGCTGCACCTCATCCTGGGCATCGTGCTACTCTTCTGAGCATGCTTCATGTCCTTCTGGATATAGCAGCTGCTGGCCCAGTACTTTGGCATCCAGTTGCTCACACCCCATGGCAGAAGTGCCAGTGCATGGGCACCCAAGACTTCTGGCAGTGCCCCACCTGCTCCCAGCATGCCTTTGGCAGCTTGCTGTTCTCCAGCAGCCAGCGTGGTTGTCACTAAAGATATAAGGTATGAAAGTACTTTTGAAAGAGAAAGGAAAAAAGTAAGTTGTTATAGCCTAACCAGGCGGTGGCGCAGTGGATAGAGTGTCAGACTGAGATGCAGAGGTCACAGGTTCGAGATTCCGAGGTTGCCAGCTTGAGTGCGGGCTCATCTGGTTTGAGCAAAAGCTCACCAGCTTGGACCCAAGGTCGCTGGCTCGAGCAAGGGGTTACTTGATCTGCTGAAGGCCCACGGTCAAGGCACATATGAGAAAGCAATCAATGAACAACTAAGGTGTTGCAATGCACAACAAAAAACTAATGATTAATGCTTCTCATCTCTCCATTCCTGTCTATCTGTCCCTGTTTATCCCTCTCTCTGACTCTCTCTCTGTCACTGTAAAAAAAAAAAAAAAAAAAAAAAAAAAAAGTAAGTTGTTACAAAAGCCAGTTAATTTTATGTAAGTTGCAGAAGGTTTGTACAGGTTATAAGAAATTAATCAATAGCATTTGTTTCTTCAGTAAACTGTATTACTATTAGTGAAAACATCAAGTCTACCTGTTAAATATCTGTTGCATGTTATAGGCTGATATTCCTACTCAACAGCCTCATGCACCTTGTTAAAATGAGTCAAGGATTTGACTTAGGATATAAAACCAGTGGGGAATATAGTAAAGTACCAAATAATTGAAAAATTACTATTAATATTTTAGGAGGAAAAGTCAGGCTTCTTGCCCATCCTTTCGTTAGAGAAAAGAGGAAGAAGAATGCAGAAGCTTCCTGGCTTGCAAGGCTGATTGGGTCATTTAGTTTTAACTATAGAATAAAGGTTATCTGAAGAACTTTCTTTCCCTTTTAAAGGAGACAAAATTTACATACCCTACACTGATTTCAACTCTTCCTCCCTTCCTGGAATCCTGAGAGTAACATATACCTGTAGATAAAGGAATGGGAAGTAGACACTAGAAGATTTGTGAATGTCTTTGATATGTAAAACGACATCATTATTTGCCTTATAGATTTTAATATGTAGGAATGTTCTTATAGATCCTATAGACAAATGTTATAAGCTTGTTAACGAGTTGATTATCGTGTCATGTTTCCCTTCCTTTTCCGTTCCCCCTTCCTGTATGTGATCAAGTCTATATAATGAGCTGCAAAGCTATTTCTGACGTGCACGATTTGGGTCAGCTATACCCCGTGTCAGTCATATGTGGCCAGCTTAATTAATAAAACTCCTCAAAAAATTCATTTGGACTTGGTGTCTCTATGTAAATCCACAGAAGTAAGTTCCAGGAATGCTACTTTACAACAGTTGAGACTTGACTTTCTGGCAATTGTTGACAGTTTGGACCCAATAAATCAAAATTCTTACAGGTATGGAAGTTTGTTTTTTTTACATTGACAAATGGCTGCTTTTTCTACTGTGAGAAAAAAAATTTATATACTACATATTATTTGCTATATATGTATTATTACACATCTTCATATATTATTTAACCATCTTCCTTGTTAATGAATAATGTAGTGTTTCCAATGACTATTCTTGACCCATATCATTCTTAAGTATACCTGAAGAAAAAATTTCTATGACAGGTCAAATTTGTGAGCATCTTATTTTTTTTTTTTCTGGATGACCAGCCAATTATTTTTACATCATTTACTAAATAACTAATTTTCCTCTCATCTATCTGATATATCACCTTTATTTTAAGTGAGATTTCTCTATGTGTTTCAGTCTACTTTGGTACTTTTCTACTCTGACCCCTGAGTTGTGTGTATGTGTATTCACGCTCCTTGCTTTGTAAGATAATACCTGGAGGGGGGTCCCCAGCATTATTTTCTAGTCTCGACTATTCTCAGTTATACATTTTTTTCCATATGAGCCTTAGAATTAGTTTGCTTTTGAAAAAAAAGAAAGAAATCAGACAAAGCATAAAACAAAAATACAAAACCTTGTATCTTTTACAAGTTCAATTTATAGGTTTATTTAGGGAACATCAGCACTGTTGTGATGGCCCTCAACACTGATAGGCCTTTCCATTGTTCAGATTTCTTGTGGGGCCTTCCACAGTGTTTCTAGCTTACTCATAGGAAGTTAGTGTGCTCCTTGTTAAGTGCATTTGTTCCGGTCTTTGCTGCGTTACTTCATTGTATTTTCAGGCAGGTGGTCAGGTGTATGCAAGCACAGAGTATTTACACCTGCCCGCGGGATATTGCTCTTTTGTCATTATGCAATAACCCTCTCTATTCCTAATGCTCTTTTATTTTAAATTGTTTTATTTCCAGTATTAATATAACGATAGTGCCTTCTCTTTTTTATGCAAATGTTTCCATTTGGTCCAAGGCAAAGGGCTCCAGGGTGGTTAAAAAGCTGCCTAGTGGTTACAGGGAGGGGCTCAGGCAGAAGCCAGACACCAGAGGGGTGCAGAAGGGCCCCTCAAAGGCCTCTGGGCTCCTAGTCGTGCTTAAGGGTGAGTCTTTCAAATAGATACTTGCCCAGCCCAGCCTGGGGGCCAGCCAGCCTGTGGAGGTGAATGAGGTGACTGCCTACCTTCTTGATGAGTTCCACCTCCTCATCCAGGAGGATGTGCTTCTCCAGGAAGTCACAAAAATGGTGGTGGGGGGTCCTGTGGGGCAGAACCCAGGGCATGCATCCAAAGGGCCTGGTTCAGGTTCTTCTCCAAGGCCATGGTGGCTTCCATGGCATCCTGAATTTTACCCCATTCATCTTGGGATGGCTTCTTCATGTTTTGGAAGAGGGCGCGGCCACTACGCTGGTTTTGCATCTTTTGTGTGTGTGTGTTTTTCTGAAGTTGGAAACAGGGAGGCAGTCAGACAGACTCCCACATGTGCCCGACCGGGATCCACCTGACATGCCCACCAGGGGCCAATGCTTTGCCCATCTGGGGCGTCACTCTGTTGCAACCAGAGCCATTCTAGTGCCTGAGGCAGAGGCCATAGAGCCATCCTCAGCTCCCAGGCCAACTTTGCTCCAATGGAGCCTTGGCAGCGGGAGGGGAAGAGAGAGACAGAGAGGAAGGAGAGGGGGAGGGGTGGAGAAGCAGATGGGCGCCTCTCCTGTGTACCCTGGCCGGGAATTGAACCTGGGACTCCTGCATGCCAGGCCGACGCTCAACCACTGAGCCAACCAGCCAGGGCTGGTTTTGCATCTTGAAGAGACGCTCCACGCCCTTGAGCTTCTCTTCTGCCAACTCTCAGGGAGCAAGTGGACCCCAGGCGCCGTGGAAATAGAAACCCAGAGAGGTATGTGTGGGAGGCCTACAGGTGCAGGTTGACAGTAGTCTCCATGTGGGTGGAAAAATTCTGACAAATTTGGGAGCTCATGGTTGCTTGGCATTAAGGAGTTAAGCTCAAAACACAGTGGTGGCTGGTCTTGGGGGCAAGGATGGTTCTGAAGGTGGCGACTGGAAAAGAGGTTGGAGGGTGGTCAGAGGCTGGAAAATGAGGTGTCCCTGAGTCTGTTCTGTCCAAACACTGTTGAAGCCAACACAGATCTAGGGGACAGCCAAGGGCACTGCCCAGCTTTCTTTTGGCTGGTGTTTCCCTAATACACCTTCTCCCATTTCCCACATTTCCCCCCATTTTCCACTCTTCAATATCATTTTAGGTATACCCTCCTCTTTTTTAAGTCATAACTGACAAATAACATATCAGTTTTGGGCATAAAACCTAATGACTTGTTTGTAAATATCACAAAATGACCACCACAATCAGCCTAGTTAATATCCAACTACATATAGTTACATGTGTGTGGTGAGAACTTTTAGGATCTGATTTCTTAGCAACTCTCAAGTATGCAATATAGTAATATTAACTACAGTCACCATGCTGCACATTACATCCCAGGGCTTATTATTTTATATGGGAATTAGTACCTTTTGACCTCATTCACTCATTTTGCCCAACCCCCCAACCTCTGCCTCTGGCAACACCAAATCTGTTCTCTATATTTATGACTTGGTTGTTGTTTTTTCTTTCTTTTTTTAAGATTCCATATGGAAGTAGGGTTTTTGTGGCATTTGTCTTTCTGTGTTAATCATATTGTTGCGAGTAGCAAGATGTCCTTTTTCATGGCTGAATAATATTTGTGTGTATATGTGTGTGTGTGTGTGTGTGTGTGTCACATTTTATTTATTCACTATCCACTCATCCATGGATGGACACTCAGGTTGCTTTAATGTCTCAGCTATTGTAAATAATGTTGCAATGAACACAAAAATTCAGGTATCTTCTTCAAGTTAGTGACTTTGTTTTATTCAGATAAATACCCAGAAGTGGGATTGCTGGGTCATATGGGAGTTCTATTTTAAGTTTTTCGAGGAGCCACCATACTTTCTTCCATAGTGGTTTCACCAGTTTACCTCCAGAGATACCATCATTCTGGTGCTTTAAAAAAATGTCAATTTATCAGTACATGGATTCCCAGCCAGCCCAGCTACCATACATTTGAAGTCTAAACCCTCTTGCAATACGGATGGAAGTTTCAGTTTCTTGGGGGAGGGTTTCTATTTTACCCAGGACTCAGAAGATGAAGAAAAGCTCTTTGTCTTCCTGAGGTATCGGATAGTTTTCTACCCTTTCACTAGGGTGGTGGAGTTTCCAAGACCTCGGTTTTAGGCAGGGTCTTAGTTTCAACTCCCTGCTTCATGTACGTCTGAGCCTTCATCTCCTGTGTCCATGCAGGCAATAAAATCTAGCCTGTCGTTCTCCCTGTCTGATAGCACGTGGCTCCCTATCCAGTTACAGCATCAGCTCACCCCCTTGCAAGTCTGGTTTTCAACATCCTTTTCGTTTATGCTTTTTATCTGCTACACTTGCCTGTGCCATGTTTTAGGCTCCTGAGGTTTCCCTTTCCTCCCTGAGAGCTTCAATATGCATTAAAAATATTGTTGTATTTAATCCAGATTTTCTAGGTGATGATAGCCAGAGATTTTTCTTTTTAAGGTATGATTCTGTTCCAGTAGGCCTCTTCTTTCTATCCTTAATTATGGTTCTGTTCATCCAGTCTTCAGGTGGTTCTCCAGGTTGATTGTCTTATAATTTAGTTGTAATTTTGATGTGATCACAGGAGGATGTGAGTGCAGAGCTGACCTACTCCACCATCTTGACCGGAAGTCCGGCATGCATAAATTTCCCCCTTTATCATAGTCTACCATCTTGATAGTGACCCATCCAGCTAGCCACTCATTCATGTAGTTGTTTGGTATTACTTAAGCCAGGGGTCCCCAAACTTTTTACACAGGGGGCCAGTTCACTGTCCCTCAGACCGTTGGAGGGCCGGACTATAAAAAAAACTATGAACAAATTCCTATGCACACTGCACATATCTTATTTTAAAGTAAAAAAACAAAACAGGAACAAATACAATATTTAAAATAAAGAACAAGTAAATTTAAATCAACAAACTGACCAATATTTCAATGGGAACTATGCTCCTCTCACTGACCACCAATGAAAGAGGTGCCCTTCCAGAAGTGCGGCGGGGGCCGGATAAATGGCCTCAGGGGGCCACATGTGGCCTGCGGGCCGTAGTTTGGGGACCCCTGACTTAAGCACCTAATATGTGCTAGGTACTGGTGACACAAAGATGACTGGAACATAGAAAAGCCAGTGGTACCCCTTCCATACATGCACAAATGGTACCTATGTGAGGTGATGGGTATGTTAATTAGATTGACTGTGATAATCAATACATAAGGTGTACTTTTATCAAAACACCACACTGGATATATATACAATTTTTGATTTGTCAATCATATCTCAATAAAGCGGGGTGGGGGGAGGCACCCAGTGAGAGGTTGGAACTTAAACTGAGCAGTGAAGAGGATGAAGGGAAAGGAGACTGAGGTCTATTGAGCTCTGAGTATGTGCTAGGCACTGCTCTAGGTGTTGAGGTACACAATGGAAGGAAAACTCTACCTTTAGAGTTTATAATTGAGTGTGTGGGGGGGAGCCAGAGACAGACTAGGAAATGGCAGAGCAAGGGCAGTGGGTAAGATACAGGTGGTCAGGGGAGCAGAGAGATGGCTTCAAGGAGGAGACGTTTGAGCTTCATGTTGAAAGACGAGTGGCAGTTACATGATGAAGCCATGAGGAGAGAGGCTGACAGTCTAGATTGCACGCAGTTCAGAACGTCTATATCAAAACAATAATGGTTGCTGTTTATCGAGCATTACTTGATGCCAGCTCTGGGTCTTTCGTAGACACCCTTTATCAGACTGAGGTCAGTTTTGCAAGCTCATCGGCTGAGCCAGAAAGGGCCGATGAAACAAAAGAGTGTCCTTTATCATGATGCAGAAAGCAAGCAGAGCCCAGGTGAAGCGTCAGATCCCAGGAACCATCCATACCAAGGCAAGGTCCATGGACTCATCATGAAAACCGATGTTGTGATTCACTGGACGGTGTTAAATTTCATTGTTCCAGTCCAAGTTACATTAGCTCCATTCGATTTAAAATAAATTTATTTTCTACCTTCAGAGCAAAGCACGGACAAATTAGCAGTCTAGTGGCATGCCAAAGAATACACAAGGACATCAGAAATGTACGTTTTACCGAGAACAACCTGAACTTCTGTGATTTGCAGAATTCAAGTGCAGGTTGCAGGCTGCCTTTCTGCTACCAAATCATCTTGGAAAAGTCCTGAAAAGAGCTGCAGTTTGTGCACACTGGACTATCTGTCTAGAATTAAATTAAGCTCAATAGAGCTGGAGATGGGGAGACCATGACTGATTTCACTTCCACCAAGGGATGAATGCTGAGCAACCTCTAAACCAGCGGTTGCCGTACAAGGAATTATTCAGACCTTGGAGTTCCTCCCAGTCCTTGGGTTGTACTGTAGTAATAATGCAGTAGTTGGCTTGCCTTGCAAAAGAGAGGGCAAGGTAAAAAGGAGAAGGCATCTGATATTTCTATTGAGTTAAGCCTTCTAAAAATATTTTTCTTTTAGTAACCACTTGTTATTTCAACGCTTTGATCTTTTACTCTGAAAATAGGACCTTCTAAACCAGGGGTCTCAAACTCAACTCAGCATGTGGGCCGCAGAGCAAGATCACAGCCGTTGGGCGGGCCACACTAGGTCTACAAAAGGCAACTGTTACGCAACACTTTTCAGTGTCACAAAACGACCAGAAACTGTAGTTCGCATCACAACTGCTGTTAACTAAGCTAATATCTAGCTAGGATGCTAGAGAAATGAAAAATACAAGTAGGCCCCTAGGCTTACTTAATTTTATCCAAAATATTTTGAACTTCGTGGATTAGTCTGTGGGCCGCACAAAATTGTTCGGCGGGCCGCATGCGGCCCGCGGGCCTCGAGTTTGAGATCCCTGTTAAACTCTCCTACCTCTGTCCTGGTATTTGCTATATGGTGATAATGCCTGAACCACAGAGGCAGAGACTTCATTTGGGAGACAAGGAGTTGTGGTGAATACAAGAAGAAACATTGTAATTATTCTCATCCAGGCTGAAGAGCTACATTTTCTTCATTGAAAACAACAACAACAACAACCAAAAAACTGCATTCATTCCACTGAATCTAAAGAAACACACGTTAAGCTCAGTGATAAATCCTACAGTCCATGCTATGTTTAGTGCTTCAGTGAACTGTCAGCTGATCAAAAGGAAAGACAGGATTCTCTCAGGAACCAGCCAACTTTGCAATCGATTTCACAGTAGTCAGACTGATGTCTGCACCAGGCAGAGAGGACCCCATGAGGGTATTTTTTTTTTTTTTTTTTTTTTGCCTGCATGATTATAGAGTCTTGAAAGCATAATGGCTTTCCAGGGGATTGCTTTATGAAAATCACTGGGCTGAAGTCTGTTATAGTGTCAGGGGGCTCCCCCTCTTGATTAGGAGAGTCTCATTTCTCTCCTCTCCACTTCTCACCTTTTCCTCCCTCCCCTCCCCCACCTGCTCTTCCATTTCTTTCTTCTTCTTTTAAATAAGCTTTATCCTTTCTTCTTAATATTATAAAAATAAATAGTGCTCATTCTAGAAGGTAACTCTTGCTCCAGAACCAAACTTTACTTTGAAATCTGACTCTGTTGCTGACTAGCTGTTACCTTGCAAAAACTGCCCATCCAATATACCTCAGTTACCTGAGTGTTAATGGCTGTGCTAATGCTAGTTACTGCCCAAGGCTGATGTTGTGTGGCTTTCATAAGACATTCATGAACACATGTCTGTGCCAGGCACAGTGAGAGCTCAAAATATTCTTTTTTTTTTTTTTCAGAGACAGTGAGAGAGAGAGTCAGAGAGAGAGATAGTTAGGGACAGACAGATAGGAACGGAGAGAGATGAGAACCATCAATCATCAGTTTTTCCTTGCGACACCTTAGTTGTTCATTGATTGCTTTCTCATTTGTGCCTTGACCATGGGGCCTTCGGCAGACCGTGTAACCCCTTGCTCGAGCCAGCGACCTTGGGTCCAAGCTGGTGAGTTTTGCTCAAACCAGATGAGCCCGCGCTCAAGCTGGCGACCTCGGGGTCTCAAACTTGGGTCCTCCGCATCCCAGGCCAATGCTTTATCCACTGCGCCACCGCCTGGTCAGGCTCAAAATGTTGTTATTAATAAAAATCAGAAAGCCTGACCAGGCGATTGCACAGTGGGTAGAGCATTGGCCTGGGATGCAGAGGACCCAGGTGTGAAACTGTGAAGTTGCCAGCTTGAGTGTGGGGTCACTAGCTTGAGCGTGGGATCATAGACATGACCCCATGGTCACTGACTTGAGCCCAAAGTTCGTTGGCATGAAGCCAAGGTCACTGTCTTGAGCAAGGGCTCACTGACTCGGTTGGAGCTCCCTGGTCAAGGCACACATGAGAAAGCAATCAATGAACAACTAAGGTGCTGCAACTATGAATTGATGCTTCTCATCTCTCTCCCTGCCTGCCTATCTCTGTCCGTCCCCCCACCTCTTTCTAAAAAATAAATAAATAAATAAAATCCAGAAAAAGATAAGTAGCTGAAACCACCTACAATCCGACGCTGGGGAAGACGCCTTGCCTTCAGGTGCATTTTTACATTCTGGAGTTTTCAGATGAAGGCTATCCAGCTAGTTAATCAATATGTATTTAGCCAGACACCATGCTACATAGTGAGAGGCATATAGTTATGGTTTAAGTCAACATTGGATGACTTTTATCAGGTGAATACTCTTTCTAGTCCCTCATCACTGACTCATTCAAAGATAATTTTTACACCTGTAATGTGCCAGACACTGTTCTAGGTATTGGAGGCACAGCAGTGAACAAAACAAAAATGTTGCTCTCATGAAGCTTACATGTGTGTGTATGTGTGTGTGTGTGAGAGGGGGGGGAACAAACTAGTAAAATAAATATAATGTGTCATGGTGATAAATATGGGGTAAGTGGAGTATGGTGGGTACTTTTGGAGGTGTGCAGAAGCTTGAAACTTAAAACAAGATGGTCAGGTCTGGTCGAGCACAGACCTGAAGGAGGCATGGTGGTGAGCCCTGAGGCTGTTGGTGATGTCAGTGTTTCCCTTGAAGGTAACAGCCAGCCCTGAGGTGGGTGGCACAGATGGGAAGGGGTAAGGGAGCCCCTGGCTTGCTTGGGCAACAGCAAGGACGTCAGCGTGGCTGGGGAGATGTGTGCGGAGGAGAGCAGAGGGCTGAGATGAGAGTCCGATGGCCGCCACATCACAGGGGCTCGCAAGACGCTGCCAGTCTTCTCTGCCCCATCACAGGCTCATCAGCCCGCGATGTGCTCTGACCATGGCATCCGAGAGCCGCTGCTGACGCGTGTCCTTCCTTGGCAGAAGCTCAAGGGGCCAGCATCTGCATCTCATTGTTTCCCCCCCCTCCCACAATGTGCTAGAAAGATGCCACTTTTAAACTTGAAACTTGAAGTCTAGTGTGAGGACAATATGGCCTGAAGACAGATTTCAGGCCACCTGGTGGACATGTAGTATCAGATGCTTTCTTTCCAGCTGGTTTCTGGGCTGGCCTTGTCTTGAAGTGTGTGTGCGCAAAGCACGTTATATAATGCTTCTAAAAGCTGGGTTGTCCAGATGAAAAAACAAAGAGAGGGGGAAGCTGCTGGAACAGCTAACCTCGCCCTCCCCCACCCCTGCTCTTCTGAAGGGATCATTGCCTCCACCACAGCAGGAGCAGCTCAATTTGTCTGCCTGCCAGACTGTCTCCACCCTGATATAGAAGCCATGCTTCACCATGCAAATTTAATAATGTCTATTTGCCATTTCAAGCCCGGTAGTGGAAAAGTACAAAAATACAGGGAAAGTCTCAAAACACTGAGCATCAAAAACATTAAAAGGAATTTTTCACTATGTTATAGAGTTTATGTGTGGTGGGATAGTGGATTAGTGCAGCCCTATACTGGTTTCAACTCTAGTTGTAGCAGATTAAAGATGGCCAAGGATGTAGCAGATTAAAGATGGCTGTGATGGCCCTGGCGGGTTGGCTCAGTGGTAGAGCGTCGGCCTGGCGTGTGGAAGTCCCGGGTTTGACTGCTGGCCAGGGCACACATCTGCTTCTCCACCCCTCCCCCTCTCCTTCCTCTCTGTCTCTCTCTTCCCCTCCTGCAGCCAAGGTTCCATTGGAGCAGAGGTGGCCCAGGCGCCTCTGCCTCAGGCGCTGGAGAGGCTCTGGTTGCAACAGAGCGACGCCCCGGATGGGCAGAGCATCGCCCCCTGGTGGGCGAGCCGGTGGATCCTGGTCAGGTGCATGCGGGAGTCTGTCTGACTGCCTCCCCGTTTCCAACAAAAAATAAATAAAAATAAAAATAAAGATGGCTGTGATGAGGTCAAGCTCAAGTTCTCTTTGGGTCTGGGCTGGCTGAAGTCATCCAGAGGTTCCAGGGCTTCACTGTTAGGTCATAAAAATCCCTGCAGCTCTGCCTGGCTCTCTTAGGATACTCTCTGGGAGCTTGGC
Organism: Saccopteryx leptura; assembly: GCF_036850995.1. Taxonomy (NCBI): domain Eukaryota; kingdom Metazoa; phylum Chordata; class Mammalia; order Chiroptera; family Emballonuridae; genus Saccopteryx; species Saccopteryx leptura. The sequence goes on from NC_089507.1 coordinate 166,481,495, forward strand.
CATCATGGATGCAGTCCAGCACCTTGACGCTTCCATACTGTGGGTGCTCCAGGCAACAGCCCAGCAGGGTCCAATCTTTCACCCCTCCCCACCACAGCAGCAGATAAGTGAGTGAAGTCATTCAAATCCTTCAGACTAGCCCATCTCTCAGCTGAATGCCACCCAGTGACCTCAGTCAATGCCCCATGGAGCAGAAGAACCACGCACTGAGTTCTGCCAAAGTCCTCAATCCATAAAACCATGAGATATAGTGACTATTGCTTTAAGTGTTGGCTTAATTTGTTCAGTGGCAGTAGATAACTGTGTATGTGCTTGCTATTATTGCTGTAACAAACTGCCACCAACTTAATGCCCGAAAAGAACACAGATTTATTATCTGGAGCTTTGGTGGCCCTCAATGGGTCTTGCTAGGCTAAAATCCAGGTGTTGGCAGGGCTGCATTCTTTTCTGGAAGCTCCAGGAAAGCATTTGCTTTCTTGCTTTTTACGTTCCTCGACATGTGGCTCCCTCTCACCGTGAAAGCCAGCAATGGCTGGTCAGGTCCTTCTCACATGACACCTCTATGACACTAGCTCTTCTGCCTCCCTCTCCCACAATTGAGGGCCCTTGTGATTACCTGGGGACCACCTCTCCAGGGAGGGTCTCATTATCTTCAGATCACCTCATCAGCAACCTTAATTCCCCTTGGCCATAAAATATAACATATCACAAGTTCTGGAGAGTAGGATGGGGACATTTGAAGGGGGGGGGGCATTATTCTGCTGACTAGAGATTGTGAGGTCTTACAGTATAGAAGGTGTAAGCTAGGTATGTATGACTCTCCAACATATAACAGAAGCCTGTTATACAGCAGGCACATCTAATAGTAAGTATTCCAGGATGTAGAACTATGAATAAGATGGGAGATTTGTCCAGAAGGAGCCTGTGCTGTCGAGCAGGGGTCAGCAAACGGTGGTCCACCAACTATTTTTGTATAGCTCGCAAGGTAAGAAGGATTTTTACATTTTAAAGTGGTTCAAAAAACTCAAAAGAATAGTACTCTGTGACATGTGAAAACCGCAGGCGATGCGATCTTGTGTCTGTATAAGTTTTATTGGGACACAGTCAGGTTTATTATTGATGCATGGTCTACAGTGGCATTCATGTTCCATTGATGGAGGTGACTGGTTGTAATAGAGACCATATGGCTGCAAAATCTAAAATAATTACTGTTTGCCCCTTTATAGAAAAAAACTTGCTGATCCTTGACTCATCATGACCAGAAGGACTTTTGTGATAACGGAAATGTTCTCTTAGTTGTCGGATACGATAGCCACAAGCTTTATGTAATTATCACTGATTTCAATTTCCAGAGCCACCCATGACCAGCAGCTCCTGCATTGGGCAGCTCAGAGCTAAGGAGGAGATTATGATTATGAAGGTGCTGATAGTGATGCGATCATTTCACTAGGTATCGGGAACCATGCTGAGAACAAGGATGATGCTCCGTTTTACAGATGAGAAAACTGAAGCTTAGAGAGATTAAGGGACTCGCCTAAAGTCACACAGCTAATTAGAGGCGACCCCACCTCTGTAAGATAACACATAATACATCTTGAATTACAACCTATATCAGTGTGAGGAGAGCTGGGAAAGAAGTAAAAACGAGGCAGGGAAATAAATGGGGAAAGAACACCTGATCGGGGAAGAAAGCAACATCCTCATGAGTGCCGAATTTCTTAAGCGGGACTTTGATGTTTGGCAGGATATTGATGGGTTGCTATGTGCTTGTAAGCAAGGAGGACGCACTGTCCTACAGAGAGGTGTGGTGTCGGGAAAGTGAAGGGATCTTAAGATATTGGACAGCGGTTCCATTTGCAAACCCACATGAGCTTCACGAGCCAAGGGCCACAGACCTAACCTTGACAGATGGGTGAGCTTCCTCTTTTCTAACTAGGAAAATGACTGTATCTCCCTTTCACGTGGACCAGACGCATAGTATCAAACTTGAGTTTCACTATAAGCAACAGTAGGAGAACTTTGTAATATGAACATTTGTGTTCAATATTCTCAACCCCCGATCCCCACTCCTCGCTATCAGAGCCTGATTTCTGTTCTTGTTTCTTTTGCGATCTTAATGTTTATTCTTGTTCATGTTTTAATATAGTTTTATTCTAGGCTAATTTATTGAAATGCTCCTCCAGTCCTATTGTGAATGTGTCTGGGTAATAAATAACAAAATAGGTTCAAGTTGGGTGAGGATCTAGGGTGAATGCAAGAAGATAAGTCTGAAAAGATAAGCCCGTGTCAGGCACTGGGCAGGGAGCCTCAAGCAGGCTGGTGGCCGTTTTCTGCCTTGAAGACACAGCCCTCCGCCAGCCAGGTGCACTCCCGATGCCCTTTTCTCCTGCAGCCTTGGCTGGGATCCTGGCAGCACCCCACAGTTCTTGGAAACCTGGCAGCGACTCTAATTCCATCCCCTGCTTGCCCCCTTGCTTCCTGGACTGGCTCTGATGTCTGTTGGCGTCTTCTCTTAAGTGTTAACTCCCAAACGTCCTTGGTTTCAATCTTGTTTTTGGCATCAGAGAACACACTGGCTTTCTATAATCTCTCTAAAGCACACCCCGATCAGGTCACTCCCCTCCTGGGAGAGTTACACTTGGTCTCTGATGAAAGCCCAGTTCATTAGCTCAAGGTCTTGATTTACACCCCAGATATACCTCTCCCTAGCTACATGACTTGGGCAGGTTATTCAGCTTCTCTATGCCTCAGACTCCTCATCTGTAAAATGGGAATGACAATAGTATCTACCTCTGAAGGTTCTGGTGAGTTAGCCTGTGTAAAACTGAGTTAACACGTGAAACATGAGAACAGTCCCTGGCACAAAGTAGGCACTCTGCATGTGTGTTAGCCTTATTGTCAAAAACTTCAGACTCATCTTTTTCCAGTTCCTCTCACACAGTTTTTGGTTCCACGTGTCCTGAATTACTTGCAGTTTCCCATATGCCCACCTGCAGCCTGTTCCCTCTTACTTCTGGTGTTTTGCACAAGTTCCCTCTCTGAAAAGTGTCTGTTCCACCTCACCCCAGCTCTTTCTCATTCTTTTTTTTTTTTTATAAATAAATTTTTATTTTAATGGGGTGACATTAATAAATTAGGGTACATACATTCAAAGAAAACATTTCCAGGTTATTTTGTCATTTAGTTCTGTTGCATACCCATCACCCGAAGAGAGATCGTCCTCCGCCACCCTCTTTCTCATTCTTACCTCAGCTGAGATGCCACCTCCTCTGGGAAGCCATCCCTGACTATCCTCCACTCTTCCTCCCCCATGTGTATTTTTCTGTATCTCCCTAGAGACCAGGGACTATGTGTGGCTCACTCTTGTAGGAACTATTACATTTCCTGGTACAGTAGGTACACATTAAACTGTTATTCAAGGAATGGATGACTGCCCTGGTCAACTCAAGGCACACTGAAGACATAAAATGTATGCATTAGAATGATGCAAATCTGAAACAAGGTAACAAGTTTTAACCTTGTATAGTAATTTCAAACCTGGAGCGACTCTTAAGCGGTTTCTACTATTTCCACTTGGTGGCGCCACTTTAGCCAGTAACCAACAACAACCGCCAGCCTGTCTCAGGATCTGTCTCAAATTATTGGAGTGTTTCAGGAACTTGTGCTTTGGCTAAGTGCTACCACCTTACATACTTGACTGGAACTGAAGAATTGATGGGTGGTAGGAAAGTGGGGAAGAGCAGGGGAAGGCTGGAACAGGAAATTGGACTGTATCAAGAAGATTCATGGATAAGAAAGGTCTATGAGGACCTGGGGTCATGGCTCGAGGTTAGCTGAAAATCCAGAATGCCAAACTCAGTTCAGAGGGTGGGGTGCCATGGAGGCTGGAGAGGAAAATAAGCAGACAAGACCAATTCAGCAACCACAGATGAGAAAACATTCTGAAATGGGGCACCGGATTCCATCCAGGGATCCAAACGTCGGAGCAGGAGGCAGGGCTGAGGCGGAAACCAGTATTCAGTCCAGAGGGCCGGCCAGACCTGCTCAGTAAGGCTCCCAACGACCATCACGAAGACGATTACATATAATATATAATGTTTACTTCAAAGTGGAGAAGGCATCTGGGTTTCCCAGTGTAGGTGCTGAGAAATTTTCTATGCTTCCAGTTACAGAGGAGAATTTTTTGTGTTGGTCCTCTAACAAGATGAGATGGTTACTGAGTTGTGGGGTGATGGGTCATAAGCGACGGCCACTGACCAGAGCTCCCTGCTCCAGGTGTCACCTTCAGGTGTGCACCATTCTGTATGTACATGGGTTAGAGTTGGCCAAAGTGTGGCCAGCCAGACTGGGCTCTCCATGTATTTATGACTACTGACTGGGTGACCATGGTCATTCTCGTCTTCCCTTCTTGGATGACATGAAGACTAATTAACTAATAGGTCATTTCCTAATTATACAAACAGGAGCCTAGAGACTTTTATACTGTTATTTTCCAGGACAGGATAAGGGTCAAGAGTTCTTACAGGCAAGCAAAAAAAACAAACCATATATGACCTAAGTAGAAAAGAATGTATTGAACGTATATTGGATAACTCACAGAACTTCTGCTAAGGCACTCAAAGTCTCACTGCGGAAGTGGATGGGTAAGGACAGTATTCAGATTCATTCCATGGGATGTGAGTAGAGAAGCAGTTGGTGAGCACCATGCAGCCATGATATTCTGTATATTTTCTGGGTGCCTTTTGATACAAGTTTCAAATGAATGTTAAGCAGCATGACAGCTTCGTGATTATTTATTTAATCTCTAGTCTGGTCCACGCAAATGTCCCCCTTGACAGCAAACCAGAGGTGTCATCTTGGGTTTCCTGTCACCCTGTGCTGGGAACGGCCCCGACTCTTCATTCGCAGCTTGTCTCCTCCTCCAAATACTCGCTTCCCTTGGCTTTTGGGACCCCTCTTCTCTCCAGGTTTGTTGCCTGCTTTCTAAATGTTCCTTCTGGTACTGCTTCTGCCCTTCACCCTCTCATGACACCTCACTTCTTCCCTTTTCTTCTCTCTTAACACCCTGCACTAGTAGAGATTTCATTCACACCCATGGCTTTTCATTAACAAGCTGATGATTTTAAAGCCCTTAGCTCTCTCCCAAACACCCAACCAGCAAGCAACTGGACAGCGCTTGTGGGTGTCCCATGGCCCCTCAAGCTCAAAATATTCCAAACTGAACCTGGTACCATCCTATTCACCTTTGCTGCTCCTCCTGTATTCTCTGAATCAGGGAACGGCAGCCACATTAATTCACTGTCCAGGTCAGGCGCCCTGGTACCATCCCCAAGGCCTTTCTGCTCTGTGTGCTCGACATCAGTCTCTAGGTTCTGTCACTCCTGTTTGTTTTTTTATCTCCGAATCTTCCAAGCTTCATTCACTGCACCAGAACTTTTTTAGTTTAAGCCACCACCACCCTTCACCTGGATCATTGCAACAAACCCTGACAAGCACCCTTGCTCCAGGCCCCCTCACACTCCTACTCCCGCCCTCGTTTCAACCCAGGCTGAGCGATAAATTGTGTACTTGGCTGCATCTCTTCCCTGCATTTGCTGAAAGCCCAATGGCTCCAGGAAGGATACCCAAACTTCGACGGCAGGGGTTGGTAAACCACGGCCCGTGGGTTGAATCTGGTCCAACACCTGTATTTGTATAGCTCAAAAATGAAGAATAGGCCCTGGCCGGTTGGCTCAGTGGTAGAGCGTCGGCCTGGCATGCAGAAGTCCCGGGTTCGATTCCCGGCCAGGGCACACAGGAGAAGCGCCCATTTGCTTCTCCACCTGTCCCCCTCTCCTTCCTCTCTTTCTCTCTCTTCCCCTCCTGCAGCCGAGGCTCCATTGGAGCAAAGATGGCCCGGGCGCTGGGGATGGCTCCTTGGCCTCTGCCCCAGGCACTAGAGTGGCTCTGGTCGCAACAGAGCGATGCCCCGGAGGGGCAGAACATCGCCCCCTGGTGGGCAGAGCGTCGCCCCTGGTGGGCGTGCCGGGTGGATCCCGGTCGGGTGCATGCGGGAGTCTGTCTGACTGTCTCTCCCCGTTTCCAGCTTCAGAAAAATACAAAAAAACACCCCAAAAACCAAAACCAAAAACAAAAACAAAAAAACCAAAGAATACTTTTTACATTTTTAAATTGTTAAAAAAAAAAAAAAATCAAGCCTGACCTGTGGTGAAGCAGTGGATAAAGTGTCAACCTGGAAATACTGAGGTTGCCAGTTTGAAACCCTGGGCTTGCTTGGTTAAGGCACATATGGGAGTTGATACTTCCTGCTCCTCCTTTCTCTCTCTCTCTCTCTCTCTCTCTCTCTCTCCTCTCTAAAATGAATAAATAAAAAATATTTTTAAAAAATCAAAAGAATATAACGTGAAGATTATATGAACTTCATCCAGAATATGCAAAGGACTCTTAAAACTCAACAACTAGAAAACAAACAACCCAATTTAAAAATGGGCAAAAGACCTTAAGAGAGACCTCACCAAAAAAGACATACAAATGGCAAATCCATACAAAAAGATGCTCAATATCAAATATGCTATTAGGGAGTTGTGAATTAAAACAGCAATGATGCCTGACCAGGCAGTGGCGCAGTGGATAGAGCGTCGGACTGGGATGTGGAGGACCCAGGTTCGAGACCCCAAGGTTGCCAGCTTGAGCGTGGGCTCATCTGGTTTGAGCTCACCAGATTGGATCCAAGGTCGTTGGCTTGAGCAAGGGGTTGCTCGGTCTGCTGAAGGCCTGCAGTCAAGGCACATATGAGAAAGCAATCAATGAACAACTGAGGTGTCGCAACGAAAAACTAATGATTGAAGCTTCTCATCTCTCTCCATTCCTGTCTGCCTGTCCTTGTCTATCCCCCTCTCTGACTCTCTCTCTGTCTCTGTAAAAACAAACAAACAAAAAAACAAACAAACAAAAACCCAGCAATGACATACCACCTAAGAGAGTGTCTAAAATCCAAAAACACTGACAATACCAAATGCCCGTAAGGATGTAAAGCAATAGGAACAGTACAGTGGGAATGCAAAACAGTACAGCCACTTTAGAAGACAATTTCTTACAAAACCATACATATTCTTACCATAGGATATAGCAATTGTGCTCCTTGGTTTTTACCCGAATGAGTGAAAAACTTAGGTTCACATAAAAACCTGCACATGGGTGCTTATGGAAGCTTTTATTCATACTTGCCAAAACTTGGAAGTAACCAAGATGTCCTTTGATAAGTGAATGGGTATATAAACTGTGGTACATCCAGACAATGGGATATTATTCAGCAGTAAAATGAAATGAGCTATCAATTCACAAAAAGATATGGAAGAAACTTAAATGCATAATACCAAATGAAAGAAGCCAGTCTGAAAAGGCTACCTAAGGTATAATTCCAACTCTGTGACATCCTGGGAAAGGCAAAACTATGGAAAACAGAGAAAAGATCCGCGGTTGTCAGCAGATGGGGAAAGGGAGGGAATACCTGGTGGAACATGGTGGGTTTTTAGTGCAGTGTAACTGATGTATATGACAGTATTCTTTGTGATCCTGTAATAGCAGATACCCGTCATTATACATTGTCCATACCCATAGAATGTACAGCACCCAGAGAGAACTCTGATGTAAACTATGGATATCTAGTTAATAATCATGCATCAATATTGGTTCATCAACTGTAACAAATGTACCACACTAACGCAAGACATTAATGGGGAAACGATGGCTGATGGGGTGGGATGGTGTCCGGGAACTCTGCTCAATTTTTTTTGCAGACCCAAAACTGCACACAAAAATAAATCTATGAATTAAAGGTTATATCAATTTTGAATTTCAGTGTTTCTGAAGTTTCACCGGAACACATCCACACCCTGTGTTTACATGAGCTCTGGCTGCCTCTGTGCTACTACGGCTGAGCTGACAAGTTGCCACAGTGACCAGATGACCAGAAAAGCCTAAAACATTTGCTATCTGGCCCTTTATAGAAAAGAATGTGCAGAGCCCTGGTGTGAGGCATACCTAGCCCTCCTGCACCAGGCCGCTGCCTGCGCTCTGCATCTATCCTCACCCTCCCACCTCACCCTTCAGCAATCCTGAAATAATTTCTCTAAAACTCTGTGCTCTCTCTTGCCCATCAGTTTCCCCTGCTGAAAAACCCAGCAGGACTCCCTGGGTTTCACTGTGTTCCAGCACCTTTTTGGGAGGCCTTCCCTGACCTCCTAAGTCTGAGTAAGGTGCCTTCAGTAGCTCTCAACCCCCCACCCATACTTTGGCCTTTTTTTCAATGAAAAGCACCATGTTCTTGCTGGTCCCCTGGGACTGTGAGCTTTTCATCTCTGTATCCCTGACACCTAGTGCCTGTGCAGAGGTTCAGGAAACATTTTTAAAGGTTCTGAATCTGGTGTCTATGCGTGGATGGGCTTTTAGGACCTGTGAGTTCCCTGAAATGGGATGACAAATGTCATGTATGTCTGTTTATACATCCTTTTGGGGGAGAAAGCCATTGTTTTCATGAGCTTCTCAAAGGGGACCATAACTCTGTGTGTGTGTGTGTGTGTGTGTATTAGCTGTACCCGGCCAGTGTTGCCGTGGCTCAGTCCTCAGTCTGGTTAAATGGAAAAGAAAAGAGAAAGCACACATTTCTAATATGTTTAATTTCACAATGCTTGTGGGTATACAATATTTTTTGTTGTTCCATTGTCTGTGCAGATATAGAGATTGTTTGGTTTGCTGACTCTAGAACATGCAACATATTAATTGTCCATGTGAGAAGCAATCCGTGTCTAGATCTAAACCACACAATTCTAAAGACTGGCCCTGAGCTTTGTTGATGGTGATTGCAAATGCCAATTGAATTGGGAACTGCAGTCTCTTAAATTGAAATGGCATATCCGTTGGAATCATAGAAATGTGAGGAATGAGGACATCTTCACCTTTGAAAGGTCTTGTCAAGATTGTTGCTTCTATGATGTTGCTCATTAATTTTTTTACTGCAAGCCGCGTGCTGTTGCAAAACTTTGGCTGGTTGATATTTCGCAACATGAAAATTGGCACGCCAATTTTCAATTGCAGTACATGCGGTGGCATCCCTGGCAGATCAAGTGAATTCAAAAATTCTGTTGGATAATTAACCACTTCATCTGCTTCCACAACAGTGTTGATGAACTTGTATATGACTGCCTCACTCTGAATGTTAGACTGAGTAATATTGTTAAGTTCGTAGATGTCTTTGTTCTTGGCTGCAAGAATAGCTTGTTCATTCAGCCAATCGCGATTCTTATAATTGGTTTGAATATTGGGAAATACTTTTTCAAATAATTCTTCTTTTGACGTCACTAAATTGCAGAAGTTATGAGGCAATGAAATTCGTCCTGAGGTCAGATCAACCACCACCTTTCCATTCCCAATTTCCAGCAATTGATGTGAGAGTATCTCAGATGATTGATTGTTTTGCAGCTGTACATGCATATCTGTAGTTAATTTTAACGTCTTTACATGTCGCCACAAAGTAGAGTATTTCAGGTAAGTATTTATTTCATCCGCTGGTGTCAATTGAGGAATTATAGGTAATGTTTGCCTGAAATCTCCTGCAAGCAATATTAATGTGTTCCCAAATTGTCTGATGTTTCCATGCAAATCTTGCAATGATCGATCAAGAGCCTCAAGTGATTTTTTGGGCACCATTGTACATTCATCCTAAACAATTAGTTTGCATTTCTGCAATACTTTTCCCAAGCTGGATGCTCTGGAAATGTTGCACGTGGGAGTTTCAATGAATTGCATGTTCAATGGAAATTTCAAAGCGGAATGAGCAGTTCTTCCACCTGGTAGCAATGTCGCAGCTATTCCGGATGACGCAAGAGCTAAGGCTATGTCATTTTGGGATCGAATTGCTGCCAGAATCAATCTAATTAGGAACGTTTTACCAGTTCCTCCTGGCGCATCTAAAAAGAATATTTCTCCAACCCCGTTATTGACAGTTTGCATTATTTGATTGTAAATGCCTTTTTGCTCAAGCGTTAGCTTAGGAATATTTGATTGCACATACGACAAAAGATTACCCATGCTGTAATTTTGTTCACAATGCAATTCTACATAGAACGAAGCAGCAGATCGATTCAGTGATGGCATTCCCAATTGATTGAGAACTTTGTTCGTGATTTCTAAGCACAAATCTTCAATCATTATCAACACTTCATTGTAGATTTCTGCTGTGAAATCCATGTTCATATTTGAATTTTCCTTGCATATTCGAAGGAAAATATCTTCAGCCATGTGTGATTTATATTTCCCCCATAACATTGAAATGGAATTGTAAAATATTTAGTATAGCGTGTGTTGCTTTTATGTCCAACAGATGGTGCTGTTTTTAAAAAAACGCATGTTTTTACCTGTCACAGGTGTGACATCTATATAATAGTAGGTATATAAAAACATAAAAATGTGCATATTTGAATGCAACATTGTGTCAAAATTTCAAAGCAATCGGTGAAGAACTTTTGGAGATTTAAGATTTTGAACAAATGGACATTTACATTTTTATTTATATATATGTATTATATATATGATTTTCTGGAATAAGTATAATTACATAGTCAGTTACATGCTAACAGTGATACATTAATAAAATTTGTTGACTTGGCCAATTTGACAGAATAGAAAGTTCCTGATCCTAGTCAACACACTCAAAAGGTCTATACAGGTGACAGACCAATCATTATTTTTTTTTAAAGCCTTAGCATTAGTTAGACATAGTCATAGAAAATTGATATTCAGAGTAAGAACATTTATTTAGAAGAGATTCATACAAACATCTGGGCTTGACTTGATTCGTGCTTGTGATGAGTAATTTTATGTGTCAACTTGGCTAGGCCATGGTCTTCAGTCTTTGGTCAGATAGTAGTCTAGATGTTAAGAAGGTAATTTTTAGATGTGATTAACCTTTAATCAGTAGACTTGAGTAAAGCAGATTATTCTCTATTATGTGGGTGGGCCTCATCCAATCAGTTGAAGGCCTTAAGAAAAATGATTGAGGGAGTTCTGCCTCCAGACTTCATTCAGACTCAGGCAGCAAAACCAACTATTCCCTAGGTTTCTAGCCTAGTGGCATACCCTATGGATTTCAGTGTTGCCAGTATCCCCAATCCCACGAGCCAATTACTTAAAATCACTCTCTTTCTGTGTGTGTGTGTGTGTATTTATTTATTATGTTTCTCTAGAGAACCTAAGAGTACTCTCTGTTTCTCTTGTTGAACACTGGATTTACATATGCTGTTTTGGATGAAGATATTTTTACTTGGAAATCTCTTTACTATTAGACCCAAGACTGCTACTCTTCTGGTTTTGTGGTTCATATTTTCAATTAAGCTCAAGAGAAACACCATTCTCTGTTTAGATAAACACTTGCCAGTGAGAAAAGCAGGGAGACTTTTGGCCTTTTTGCTTGCTGGGATGGAGTTAGGTTTGAAACCACAAACTTGAGTTCCACAGGAAGCATAAATCCTCATCTCCACTGTACACCACAAATAGGTGTTGATGGTTGGAAAAGTTCCCCTTGGAAATCTCAAATATGTGGACTTGTCCTTAGCCAATGGAAACTTTAACCATAAGAACTACTAAGAAACAGGCCACCAAAGTATTCCCTCCTTAAACGTTCTGGTTTTTAGTTCTACTTCAGCTTACTAAATGCTCTGTTGATGTTTGTTTTTCATATGGTTTGTTCTTGTTTCACAAACATTGTAACAGCAATTAAAGAATTTTGTTTTAAAAAATTTTTACTTACATCCCTGCTACCCTAGAAACTTACTTTGTTGACCTGTCTCAGGATACAGGCCAAAGGACAGGTCACAGACAGACCTTGGAATCAAAGGCCGAAGCCCTCTGGAGAAGGGGAAACTGCAGAAACAGTGGAACAACGATCATTTCTGAAATGTAATTTACAAGTTATTATTCTCACAAGACAAGGTGGCACTGAAGGAGCATTCACATTTGGAAACTTGAGGCTGTTTGATTTTTCAGAACAGCTGTCTCAATGAACTCTTCCCTAGGCTTAACTGTCGACTGCCCAATTCCCTTCTTGTCCTTTAAAACCCCAGCATAGGAGGATTGGCAACTAGAACAAGGTTGAGCAGGACCCACACAGGAAATGGCCTGTGGCTGGAGTGGCGCCTGAATGCCACTGAATGGGGACACACACACACCCGGACCTTAGCAAGGAAGCAACGGTCACTCAAAGCGCTCAGTTCAGTGTCGCTAGTGTGCAGTTTCTAATGCTAAACGTCTTAACTATCTTAGGAAAGTTAACACTGATGGTTAAGACAACTGTGTCTTAACCTTGTAGTTTGGGCAGTTCTTTAGGAAGGAGGAGGAAATGTGGGAAGCAGACTAACATTTATTTATTTATTTTTTTAGACTAACATTTATTTATGTCCCCCACTCTGCACTGTGCACTTTATATATATATATATATAGCAAAGGAGATTGATTAAGATCCCTTCTGTGCAGCCTTGGGCATGTCACTTAACTCCTCTATGCCTCATTTCCTTCTGTAACAATAACAATAATTTCTATGCCACAAAGTTATTAGGAGAATTTAATTATGTATAGAGCACTAAGAACAGTGCTGGAAACATGGTAGTGCTATGTACTTGTTTGCCATTATTTTCTTTACTAGTTAATATTAACACAGCCCTGCTTATCATTAATGATTGAGGAAACTGAGGCTCATGGAGATTAAGTCAATTGCCGGAGATAGAGCATGAAACCAAACTCAGATTTATCTGACTGAACTGTTTTCTTCCTAGAACAGGATGGGGCCTGTTCAATGCTATCAAATTCCCTCTCCTGCTTGCCAGCTCAGGGTTCAGTTTATTAGCTCCTCTTTGTACTGACAAGGGTGAAATCCTATATGACTGAGGTTGTCTTTAATCCTCCATTCCACTCATCCCTGGTAAAAGGCCAATGGTCAACATGTGGGGGTAAGGGGTTGTGGGAAGACAAACTCCCCCTTACATGCTCCCCCACACCTCAGACATAATAGTTTTTTTTCTGATGTTGCCTATGCTTCCTCTATCAGAAAGCAGAGGATAACCATAACTAAATAAATATTCTAATGAACAGGACACTTATTACAGCCTGGTGGATTTAGGGGAGCAGTTGGCCTCCTAGATCAGTGCTGTCCAACAGAAATATAACACCAGCCATATATGTAAATCAAAATTTTTCTAATAGCTACATTCAAGAAGCAAAAAAAAAAAAAAAAAGCAATTAATTTAAATCACACAACCTAATATATTCAAAATATTACCATTTCAACCTGGAATCAACATAAAAATTATTAGTGCGATAGTTTACATATATTAAGTATTAAATCCATTGTGTTTACACATCCGGTCCTTGAGCCATATACCATGGGAGTACTACAGGTACCAGTGAGACACAAGGATACGTGTACTCCAAGGGCTTTCTGTATTCACTGAGCCACTTTCTCCTGCTCCCCCTTTCTTCCTCCGTGGGCAGATACTCTGATGGAAAAAAAAAGGCTTAAGGAGTCAAGTTGCTCCCCTTCCCCCAATCATCCTCGATTAATGCGTTTTTGTGGGGAGTTGAGCGGTTTTTTTTGTGTGGTCACAGAGCGTTTGTGCCAATCTACACGCTTTGTACTTCTCACCTTAGGGGCTGGGCGTGATGATGAGGGGTACTTCTGGTTCTAGGACTCAGGCCAATCTTGGACCCTGACAAAATCCTTTCCAGTGTCGTGTGCCCACGGTGACGGTGTGGCCTCACTGACGACAACACCCCCGGAGGAGAGAGCGGCCCGACCTGCCAAGCAGACATTTGGCAGGGCTCAGGTTTCCTGGGCCGGATGGCGGGCGAGCCCGGAGGTCCGCGCGGCACTGGCAGGGCACAGGATGCGCGGTCAGGCGTGCGCATCCCCGGCATCCGCCCGTGCCCGGCCCGCAGCGCAGCTGCGGCAGATCTAGGGGGGCCGCCGCCTCCTCCGGGCCTGGAAACGGCACGACTCTGCCCCCTCCCCGAGTCCAGCGTCCGCCCCCCTCCAGGGGCTACAGGGCGGAGTGGCCCACCTGTCGTCCCCGACGTCCGCCCCACGTGGGCTGGGGAAGTGGGGGGCGGGGTTGAAGAGGAGAAAAGGCAGAGGCGGCGAGGGAGGAGTGAGTGGGGAGGAGAGAGGAGAAGAGGAAAGGAGAAGGGAGCTCCCGAGAGCCGCGCGGAGAGGGGGTGGGGCGCAGAAGGAAGAATAAAGGGGATCTGAGGCATCCAGAGAGGACCAGGTAAGGAGGGACAGGTGAACAGGAGTGAAGCTCCGGGCTAGACAGAGTGGGAAAAGGAGACGAGGCGAGAGTGAGGAAAGGGCTGCGCATAAGGAAACAGTTAAGATGGAAAGAAGAGCAGAGGTTCAAGATTCGAGGGTGAGGAGAGTTGGGAGTGGTGGGGGTCCTTCAAGAAGGGGCGGGAGAGAAACCTGGGCCGCTGCGCCTTTAAGGTTGTCAAGGCGACGGCTCTGGCCAGAGCGAGGCGCATTGACGTCAGCAGCCGAGCGGTGATTGGCTGGGGCCGGGTCGTTTCCGGTGGAGCCGCCGCGGAGCCGCTATCGCTGAGTGGGGAGGGAATCGCTGGTAGAGCTCGGCCAACAGCAGACTCGCCCTCGCAATCCCTCGGTCGCCGCCTCCCGTCCCCAGGTAAGTGCTGTCGACGAGGGGACCTAGTGCGGCGAGCTTCGCCGACCCGCCACCCGTTTGGGGGCGCTGGACCGATTCAAGATGGCGTCACGGGGAGCGACCTGCAGGGGGACGGCCGCACCCCCTGCCCCTCCCCGGCCTTGGCGGGCGCCTCCGCGCAGGCCTCACGCCCCGGGCGGCGCCGCCAACCCCGATTCTGCACCTCCGGGGTCCTCCGGCTGCTAGCACGTCCGCTCCGGTGCCGGGCTTCCCGGCTGTTCGCTCCCCCGAGGTCGCGTGGCTCAGGCCCCCGGCCCTCCGCGGCCTTCACCGGCCCTCCGCGGCCCCCGCGCCCCCGCCGGCCTCGCCCCCGCGCTGTGGCCTCCTCGCCCGTCTTCCCCCGGTTCCTGGAGGACGAGAGCTCGGTCTCCACCCGCACCGGCCGTGGTTTCTCACCTCGTTTCTGGCCGATCTTGAGACTTGGCGGTTGTTTCTTTTTCCTTCCTGCTTCTTCCTCGTCTTCCCCAGCCATCGCTTTTCCTCCTTCCCGGGACTAACCCCTTTCCCTGTCCTCCCAGCCCCCACCCCTAAGATTCCTTTAGTCCCCTTTCACCTCCCTTCCCTCCCTTTCTCGATTTTTTTTTTTTTTCGTTCTCCGGAGGCCCCGCCACCATGGTGGCCTTCCAACTAGAGTAGGATGAGGGGTCTGCCTCCCTTCATTTTGTGACCATGACTGTGGCCTTCGTGTAGTGAAGGGCACTCTCCCGTCCTCCTCCTCGAAAATACGCGGTGCTGATTAACCCCTGCAGCTCGGTGCAGCGGTGATGCCAAATAGCATAACTCCTTGAGAGGTTCCCAAAGGTTCGGTTTTTTCAGCAGAAGATAGAAAGCTCACACTCCCTCCAAGTGACGCCAGGGGAGTGTTCCTGGCTACTCCGAGGGGATGCAGCCAGGAATCGGCCAGAGTTTCTCCAAGGGTTTTAAATATTTCTTAGCATACAGTCCGTTTGAAGCTGGATTTGATCACATTTGAATTTCCAGACAAAAGAATCTGAGCGTTTCCTTGTGGGTAGAGACAGTGCAGTGAAAATTTTAAAGTATTAAATAATTTTTTGGAGGTAGAAGCTAAATCGTTGGGCTCTTCTAAGTACAAATACAGGCAATCTAAGTATAAGTGATTGAAAATATTAAGGCCGTGGAATTCGGATATTCAGGGGTTCACATGGTGACTACATTATCTTGGGGGCATTTTTGTTAATATGCTACGTTATTAGCAGTGTCTGCTATTTGGTCTTCTTAATACATCCCTTTGTTCCAAACAAAAAACAGTTTGGTCCCTTAGACCCAGATTTCATTAATTTTTGAATGATTTCTCTGATCAATTGAATACATGCATTGATATTGCTGAAAAAATGTCTGAATGTTTTGAAGCATAAAATATCTGATTTTTATCATTGTTCTTGGTGGCTTTCAATATTATTAGAAATGCATGAAGTTCAACTCAAGGATATTCTCAGTTCATCTGATTGACCTGAGAAAAGTGTCTTCAAGTAAATGATCTTTTATTTTTTTAAACTTTATTTCTGAAGTAGCAACATGATTCTTTATCTGAGGCCTTTAATGCATGCTGTCAGGGAGCTGTGTTCTTTTTCATGGTCTATTAGTTAATCTGCTCTTTACTGACCCTTATGAAAGTTACCAAAACAACATGAGTAATAGTGTAGCACTTTAGCTCTTAACTGTGATAATTCTTTTCCCCTTTAAGGGTACTGAGGGTATTTCAGTAGGTTTGCTTGCATTATATTTGGAAAAGTCTGATTAGGATTGATTTTAGTTGCAGAGTGGAACTTGCTTTTATCTTCTAATTTTAATTGGTTGGTAATTAGGAGTTAGAAGGAAAAGAGTTTATGACTCTGTTGTTAAATTATTAAGCTTTTAACTCCAGAGGTAAGATTAGCTGCCCATTATCATCTCTATTTTACTTCACTTCCAGGTAGTTTTTTTTGAATCCTTTAAAAATTCATTAAGTGCAATTTATTTGTTGAATCTTTATGTAAATTTAAAACAATGTATTTTAATATTGTCCTGTCCAGTTGATAAAATTTTTTTGGCATTTTTCATATAAATCTTTTATAGTTTAGTTGGTAAGGTTTTTTTCTATTAAGGATTTTCCTTCTTACCAATGGGTTGCAGGGGTCCCCAAACTTTTTACACAAGGGGCCAGTTCACTGTCCCTCAGACGGTTGGAGGGCCGCCACATACAGTGCTCCTCTCACTGACCACCAATGAAAGAGGTGCCGCTTCTGGAAGTGCGGCGGGGGCCGGATAAATGGCCTCAGGGGGCCACATGCCGTAGTTTGGAGATGCCTGGTAGTGTGTAATCATTTAGGGCTGGAATCTGCTAAAAGAGTGGAATAAAAGGTTACATTTAAAACTCATCTGGGGCTCCTTTTGTCTTAAAATCTTTCAGTTACGCTAGTAGGTGGCTGATAGATCCTTTGACCCAGTGGTTTGTTGGGTGCCATTAGGACAGTCCTTTGAGATAGGAGTTTTATATAGGGAATGTCAGATGTTCTCCATTGTACTTACTTGCTTTCATTTCACTTAGAGCCTACTTGTGTGTCCTTGTAATTCTCTGTCCTGTTCACCATTTACACACTTCCCATGTCATCATGTTTTTGTTTGTTTGTTTGTTTGCAGGGGGGAGAACTGAATGAAATTCCCTTAAGAACCTGACTCCTCAGCAGCTGGTCTCTGCAGGGGATAGTAGCTCCTAGTTCCTCTCAGGAACTGAGGTTTTTGCCTCTTACAGTTACTGCCTGCAGAGTCTAAATCCTGCAACAAGAACTGAATGAGACACTTCTTTGGAAGAATGCTTTTCTCTGCATAGCTTATTATTTCCTAGCTCTCATCTCCCTTAAAAAAATGTACTTAGGAAGGAAAAAAAAACCCCTGTGAAATCAGTTCTAATGAATTTAAGTCAAAGGCCACTGGCAGTTGCTCTTTGTAAGTAGTTTGCACAAGCATATGTGTTTTTTTTCCTTGTAGAGGAGAACCATGGCGTCCGGCAGCTTTGCAGCCTCTGAGGAGGAGCGCAGCCTCCGTGAATGTGAACTCTACGTGCAGAAGCACAACATCCAGGCCCTGCTCAAGGATTCCATTGTGCAGCTGTGCACTGCCCGGCCGGAGAGACCCATGGCATTCCTCAGGGAGTACTTTGAGAAGTTGGAGAAGGTAAACATAATTGTGGGGAGTTGAGTGACCTTGACCCTGTTAAATGTAATGCTGTAGAATGACGCTAACTTGTATTTTTTTAGAAGAAAAGGAATTCTGAATAAGTTTAAAATAGAATTTCAAAAAAGAAATGCTGTTAAGGCATTTGTAATTTTTAACTTTGCAGTTTGTAGGGCTTATCAGAAAACAAATTTGTATGCTGAGTTTACCTGGCAAAAAAAGGGTTTCCAAACTTGTAACGGTTTTAATTAGTACATAAAACTGGCTAAATAAAACAACTGAGTAGATATAATTGATCAGAGTAGTACAGCAGTTGGATGGAATAAGGAATTCTATAGTACTTAAAAGCAGTTAATGTTTTTCTTTTCTCAGCAAAGCAAGTAAACTTAATAAGCCTTATCCCACCTTATAAAACCAAGGTAATGAAACATATGAGTCTAGCTTGTGACTGATAGTCACTTCTGAATTGGTGAAGTCTGTATTTTTTTTGTAAAATTTATCTCAGAAGAATTGACTAGAGCAGAGATCGAGATTGATGGTTGTCGAAATTGTACTTTCTAGTTTTGATCAGGATTTGTGTCCGCATAAATCTGGTAAACCAGATTTTAGTCTTTGTTTTTCATCCTCACTATGTGTTTGTAAATGTAACAAAAACACACATATGTATCTTTTTCTATGCAAAATGGTAATTTTGCATCAAAGAAAATGCTTTAATCAGTTTTCTCAAGAAATGATGAATGAGAAAGTCTGGATTGCTAAATGTTTTGAATAGTTTGATTTGTTTCTGTAAATTGCAGAGATAAATTCACAGTTTTCTTATGCATATTAAAGTTATGCATAATTATTATCTATGTGCAAATCATTATCTAATTATATAATGGAAACATTTGTAATGCATTACATTAATTTGGAAAGTTTCTTAATCAGTGTAAGTTATTAGTAAAAGAATCTGTTTATACTAAGATTTAAAAAATATTTGGGTAGCCTAGTGATTAGGCATTTTCTACTGTTTTCTTGAAAAGCTGTCTGTTAAAATTGGTGTTAGTACATGATTAGAGTGATTAAAAATAACACAACAGACAACCAGTCCCTATGAATGTAGCCTTGCTGTCTTGGAATTATAGTAGAAAATCTGGTTTTCTCTTTTTAAAACAATGTCTAAATAGTGAAATACTTTAAAGCTAGGCTGCTATGGGCGTTTTTGTTTTGAGATAAAGTGTGTTCCTGGAGATCTTGTTCTGAAATGGGTCACTGTAAGGTGATCCCTCTTCTCTTTGGACATCAATAGAAACCATCAAATGAGAGGATAAAGTTGGTGAGACATTACGTGTCTTATAGGGAGTGTTGAATGTGTGGTGCTAGTTCAGAGCCTGTACTTACCGTAGCACTGATTAAGCATGGCTGAGGGGGGGGGCAGAAATCATTAGTTTCTTTGCAGATGGAATCTTTAGATTTAATGTGTGTTTGCTTTTTTACCTCTTAATAAAGGTTACAGCTTAACAAACTTTTCCCCTGATGCTAGTAGGGTCTTTATTCACTTGCATATGCTTTTTTAGCCAGGACTTTTAAGTAACTATATTTTCAATTTTTCAACAGGTCAGTTCTATACTTTAGTTGTTAGGTTTACATTGTCTGAAAATACAGTCACTTGTCACCTCCTCCCTGTGTTATCCAGGGGTCATGTTTCTGGTATTCTGAGCTGAGTGCACTAAAAACTCTCACAGATGGCCCATCAAAAGCTCCTGTGTTTTATTTCGGACTGTCTGCCATCTGAAATCGGAGTCCTCTTTTATGCATATATTGATTAGAACCGTGCCTGTCTGATAGATTAGAGGAATTTTAATAGCTACAACCATTGAGTGTCTTCGGTGTGTCAGGTACTAAAGGAAGCACTTTACATGCATGCATACTCATCATTTCTAATATATGAGGTAGGTGATTATCACCATTTTATGGAAGTCAGCTGAAACTAAGAGTGATTAAGTAACTTGGCTATGGTTAACAAAGTAATAGTTTTTGTTGCAGTAGCATATAACCCTCAAATTTCAGTAGCTTACTACAAAGGCCTTCCTTATTTCTCAGTTATATGCAGCTCTTCTGGACTCTGCACTTCCTGTCTTCTTGACTCTGCATGTTGTTTTATTCTGGGGCTGAGTGGAAGGAACAGCCACTGTTAGAGCATGCTGCTCTCAAGGCAGAGAGGGGACAAGCTGACAAGCTCAGGGGGGGCAGAGCCAAACCATTCAATCAGATAGGAAATGGCTTGTTCCACTTATATGCCATAGTCAAATCAAGCCATAAGGTCAAGCCCCCAGGCAGTGGGGTGGTGACATTACTACAGGGAAGAACCAGGGAAGAATGAACTGGTAAGGGCAGGGAGGGAACAAATAATTGTGAAAACATTAAGTGGTTGCAACAGAGTCTGAACATAAAACAGTAGAACATAATGTTATTAACCAATAAGTAGTATGGTAAGGTTTTGGAGGGGGTCACAATATGAGAGAAGTGAAGGGGGAAGAGACGGAATGACAACAGCAAGAACAAGGGTATGAAAATGTGTCATACTACTACATAATTAAAAATCAATCTTGATAATGGCTCTGCATCAAGATTAGGTTATATCTGATTGCTGTTAATGATGAGAATCCATGAAACATTGGTAAAATCGAAATGCTTTTAGTACTTCAAAATTATCTTAAAAATTCAGTTAAATAAAAGTTTTAAATGAGCTGCTGTTTGTAAAATTTTAATGACAAATTAAGGGGGTGCAATTTTTGTTTTTATTTATACTCTTAAACTTTAAATCTGGGGAGACTTGAGTTTATAATTCTGTGTTAATATGAAAAACCTTATTGGATATTACAATTGCCAGAAGGAAAGTGAAGTGAGTTTTCTAAAAATGCATTTAAAAAAATTGTTAACATACTCTCAAGTGGTTCAAAATTCTGCAGGTAAAAAAGATGTAGCAATAAAAAAAACCTGTTATATTCCTTGAAATGCAGCCATTGCTCCATAGGCATGTGTGCGTTTACAGGCAAATTCACATATAAAAGAGCTTCTTATTCTTTCCAAACACCTGTGTGGTATTTCATTGCATAGATATACTATAATTTATTTAAAATTGTTTCATTAATGACCATTTTGGTTGTTGCCAATATTTTACTGCTAAAAATAATAATACCATGAGTAATTTATGCATGCAATTCCATAAGTAAAATAGCTAGATTATTTGGTCAGGAAGTAAATGAAATTGTAATTAAATATACAAATATGTTAAATCTATTTTTGTTATGTGTTTTTCCTATTGTGTGTTTTCTTAATGGAACAGTAAAATATCCAGAAAAGGAGATAAATAAAGCAAGCCCTGTCCTTCTAAAAATAAAAAAAATAAAAATCAGGCATGAATCTGCTAATAGAAATGAACACTGTCAGTACCTTGATGGTATTGTTCTGGACTTTTTTTGTTAAGTATATGTAGTTTTTTTATTTGTCTTGATGCCATAAGGAGGGCTGAGTACCATGCAAGAGAAAAAAGTAGTTATCTCCTGCATTTTTATCAAAAAATTTTTCTGAAATCTGTAAAAGTTCATTTTGAATTTGAAATATGGTTTAGAAAAATAATGGAGAATGAGTCAAATGAGAAAGTAGTGTAGAGCACATTCTTGTTTTTTTATTCTTATTTCATATCAGGCATGATAAAACTTTGCTTCAGACCTGAGAAATTTCTTTTTAAGGCTCTAGATTTGATAAATAACAATGTTAAATAGTTCATCTCAGTTTTTATAGCAATTAGTTTAACAAGAAGTTATTAAAAGCAGGTAAACTTTTTAAAATTTAATTTCAAGTGTAAAACTGATAATAGTAAAGAATGCTTGTAGCTCTGCTGGGAGAAGTGTTAGATCTGATCTAATTTAAATTCTTGGTTACTGTCATTTCATTATTTTTTTCTGAGATTCCAGCTAGATATGGATTCCATGGGCTCAGGACCCTCCCCTGTTGGTTTTTACATTTCCCTTGCCTACCATAGACTTGGCATGCAGATCTAGAGCATTCTTATTGAATGAATAAAGTAATCTAGACTTGTTGGATCACTTTGCTATGGCCAAGTACAGTCTTTTGGGGGGGGGGGGGGAGGAATCTCATGCTATCTGCAATAGCATACTAAAGACCTAATTCTCTAGGATTTTGATTTGCAGTTTATTACTGTTGTATGTATTATAATCCTTGTTGTCAATGTATTATTATAATAAGCATCTTATTTTTTACTTGCATGTTATGTGTCCTTGTACTAGTGGCTTTTGTTCATTAATAAGTATAGCATCTATTATGATCTGAGAAACAGTCCTTTCAGAATTTTATTTTCTACTCTTCTTTTTCATTTGGAATTTGCCTTTCCCCTTGACACGTTTACTTTGGTAATAGAGGAAGAGATTTGAAGTGACTTACAATATATTGGAATATGAGAAGATCAACTTTATATCCTGAAAGATCTCATTGTATAAATCTAAATTTTTATCAAAATTTTTTCAGGAGGAGGCCAAACAGATTCAGAATCTGCAGAAAGCAAGCACTCGTGGAGATTCGAGGGAGGATGAAATCTCCCCTCCTCCACCCAATCCAGTGGTTAAAGGCCGGCGGCGACGAGGGGCTATCAGCGCTGAAGTCTACACGGAGGAAGATGCTGCATCATATGTTCGGAAGGTAGTTTTGTTGTCTAAACCTTTGGGACGGTGTTTTCGGGACCACATGTAGTCCTCTAGTTTCCTTTGATGACCGCACGCACGGTTTTTAATGGTCAAACACAAACAGGATCGCTTGTACTCCATCCTGCATAGTTCTTGGGTATTGGGGAACAGATTTCTGTGCTAACATGCCATCAGAGAAAATAAGGATGCTTATAACACACTAAAGCATTGCATTTTGGGAGTTTTCCTTGATGTTTTGCAGTAAAAGAAGGCAGTATTCCTTTTTTCCTTGAATCATGGTGTCAGTTTTTTGACATCTTACAATTCATGTTGTGTGGCTTTTAATCTTTGTCCTATAAGCCTCATCCTAATTGGTTCTTCCTTAGAACCTCCCTGCCATTCGAGTTATGCCATTAACTTGAAGGAGGGAGAGGATTGTCCTGGCAAGAGGCTTGTGGAACTAACAGCACATGGTCACAGTTTAAAAAATGACTATCATAAAATATTCAGATTTGTCTTAAATAATCACCTTGGTCAGGTGATTTTGGTTTATTTCTTTAGTTGTTGACTGGAAATCAAATACCAGCCTTTAAATAAATACAGATTTGGCTGTAGGCAAGGGGATTATTTACTCAATATTTGTTGAATACTTTGTGGATCAAAGGTGTAGTACTTGTGTGTTGTGTTGAAAGTATTTAACTCAAAAAGCAGTCTTATTTAAATGCTATAATATAGTTTGTCATTTAATTGACATGCAAGTTCCAAGCATAAAATGTTTTTGGTTTATGCAGTTGCACTTGACTTTCTGTTCTTTTCTAGGTTATACCAAAAGATTATAAGACAATGGCTGCTTTAGCCAAGGCCATTGAAAAGAATGTGCTCTTTTCGCATCTTGATGATAATGAGAGAAGGTAGGTACAGGTTCTTTGTTATGCTGTTTTCTTGTACAGCTGTGGTCCCAAACCAGTCTCATTCATTTTTGCACATTTTAAGGCTCATTACTCACCTGATGACAATCCCAGCTGAAAATCTAGGAGCTGGAATTTTAAGGTTAATAATGTTTGAAATTCATAGAAGAGGCACATGAAATGTAATGCGAGGCCTTTGTCCCTTGCAGTGATATTTTTGATGCCATGTTTCCGGTTTCCTTTATTGCTGGAGAAACTGTTATTCAGCAAGGTAAGGGCTTCTGCTCTGGGGGGGTGTGGTGTTATTCTGGGAGAGGAGTCCAGACGGGAGGGTGTTTTCACATTGAAGTTTGTTTTCCTTTTTTCAGCCTGCCTTTTCCTTGTGTTACACTATTGAATTTTTCTTTCTTTTTTCTTTTAAATTAAAATCATCTGAGCTAAAAGGCACACATTTCCTAAGGAACTAATATTTCTCTACTATCTGATACAATTTTATTTATAGTCATTGTTAAAGGAAATTCCTGCATCTTTAATTTGAATGTTGTGTGGAATTTCAGAGTTATATATGTGTATATATCTTATATATTCTTTATATTATTATTAACCATTTATAAAATAAAGTAAGAAATAAGCAAAACTTTTCTTCATCATGTAGCTCATCTATGTCTGAGGTTTTGTGCCTTCTAGTGATTGTTACCTTTTTGCTCACATGGATCTAATCTTTTGGCTCCCCTCTTTTTTTCTTTACATTTTGATGGGTCTTTATAATCCATATATAGTCTCATTTGTCACAGTCTGAGATTTTGGTACTTATTATTTGGTTGGTTCTTGTTTATTTTGTTTGTTTTTTGTTATAGATAATATATTTTTGTACACCAAAATGGCTATTTTTAAGGTATTTTTTATAATGAAATGACTGAAAATTTGATCAATTTTATTTTTAAAATACATTGCTGGACTTTTTTTCTCCAAAAGATTGTGTTCATTTGTAATACACTGTTTTCTCTCATAGTGCTACTATTAAATAAGTTTGTTATTTTGCATTAATTTGATACTT
This sequence comes from Saccopteryx leptura, assembly GCF_036850995.1. Taxonomy (NCBI): domain Eukaryota; kingdom Metazoa; phylum Chordata; class Mammalia; order Chiroptera; family Emballonuridae; genus Saccopteryx; species Saccopteryx leptura. The sequence goes on from NC_089507.1 coordinate 166,506,081, forward strand.
TTGTGTTTCCTTAATTTGTAAAATGCTTCTAACTTGTTTCCTCTCCTTTAGGTGATGAAGGGGATAACTTCTATGTGATTGATCAAGGAGAGATGGATGTAAGATTTAGTAAAAGCAAAAATATGTTGATAATCTTAAAAGTTAATGTATTGATATTTATTGCTTCTAAGTTTCTGAAGAGCTATTTCAGCCCTTCTATGTCAAATTCCATCAATACCTTTTGCCATATATTTTAATTACAGAAACTTTTTAAAGTTACTTCCTTTAAGTAGACATGCAGTTCAAAACTTTTGCTAGACTTGTTAATGTGTGCATGCGTGCTGTGGGGTAAAACGAGAGTAAGAGAGACTCTAGTCCTAGTCATTAGTGATAAGACTTGGTACAGCTTTCTTGACTCTGTTAAGTTTTGTTTACAAATGAAGTGGGGATACTAGTGGCATATTCTTATAGGATTATTAGGAAATTCAGTACCTTATGCAAATAAAATGTTTATTAGCATAGTGCTCAGCACAGCATCTGTAAATGTATATGGTTTTATTAATGCTAAGTTTACCTTTTTGCCCTGATCATCAGTTTATCTTGTCCGATGATTAAACCAGGTAAATCACAGACACTGGACCTATTTAACTCATTGTCAGAAGTCAAGTATTTTGCTTTGTTGTATATTGAAAACATAGTGTATTCTATTTTAAAACAAAGTTCAGAATTCTGACCCCTGAAAAAGGTTAGTGGGTTTTTAATACTTAGGTGTTTACATAGGTAGAAAAGCAGTTCTTTTGTCATTTGCATTTTAGGTCTATGTCAACAATGAATGGGCAACCAGTGTTGGGGAAGGAGGGAGCTTTGGAGAACTTGCTTTGATTTATGGAACACCTAGAGCAGCCACTGTCAAAGCTAAGACAAATGTGAAATTGTGGGGCATTGACCGAGACAGCTACAGAAGAATCCTTATGGTAAGAACATGGTTTTTGGAGTGTGATTTAAACTACCTGTCTATGAACTAATGTTTAAATTGAGAAATGTCACTAAATTAAAATGAGAATATTACTTTTAATGATTTGAATGCTTTGCACTAAGTCCAGTTTAGCTTTATTCATTGTACCATTTGAGATGGTAATCTTTTAGAACAAAAGTTTGGCCAGGAATAGAATGGGAAACAAATGTGGTGTGTATATAATGGTCAGCTCAGGTTTGGAATTCTCTCCATTTGCTGATAGGCACATCTTCTCTTACCTAATCTTCACACATCACAAGATAGTCCGATTGGTTCTGCTTCTAAATGCGTAAAGTTATTTAAGGTTGTTCAGAAGTAATCAGCTCCCCTGAACTGAAACTGGGTTTATTAGTAATGGAGATGTCATGTTCCCTTTCACTAAAGGTAAAAACAAAATAATAAAAACATTGGAACATTCTGCTGATGTAGTCAGACGTTTTGAGAGCTTTGTGACAAATTTATAGAGTAGCTTTGGATGTTTAAGTCCCAGCTGACAGCATTAGTCATCTTGAATGGTTTTCTAAATTAGTGTGATGCCTGTCTGGCTGTTTGAAATATGCAGTTAGAAGTTACTTTGGAAATTTTCTGTATTTGGGGGATGGATGTGTGCATGTATGTATCAACATTTGTAATATAAACTGCCAAGGTAATTTAATATGTAAGAATGATTATTATAGGGGATTGTGTGTCCCCTCCCTCCCCCCAATATATTTAACAAACATTGCAGGTAAGACAGCTTGGTTAAGTTTGGGGCTCTGGCACTTTTTTGGGGGTAGATGGGTTGTAAGTGGTAGTTTTCTTCTGTGGAGGTTAGGGATTCAGGGGTAGGACCCAGAGCTGGAAATATATTCAGCTATAATCAGCTGATCATTTGCTTTTTTGCATTTTACTAATTGGTGGTATGAGAAACTGAGAGCAAGTTGCTAAGATCTTTTCATAGAACTAAACAGGAGGGCTTGTCATGTTTTATGTGAAGAATAATCATGTCTCAGGAAGCAGCAACAAGCTGTGATTTCTCTTTAAATTTACTTGGAACTTATTATTCTATAGTATTATTGGATAATCTCACATTTTTTGACATATGATTTTATTTTTTTAATAGGGAAGCACTCTGAGAAAGCGGAAGATGTATGAGGAGTTTCTTAGTAAAGTGTCTATTTTAGGTGAGTTTTGGAAGATTGTATGGAGAATTATTAAGTTTAAATGTGAGCAGTACTTAAGCGGAATCTATTGTATTTCATAAAAAATAGTTATCAATTCTGTTTTTCCTAATAGCAGTGTAAAACATGTGGGATACAGAGTTAAAGTGTAACTAGAAGTAATTTGAAAGTGTGTTTAATTTGCTAGCATGTGACATACCTCTCCATTGTAAATGATTGGACCTGGGAAAAGCTCTCTGCTGTTACATGCTATTTATTTCTCCTGGACAGACTGGGTGAACATGTCTTCACATTTACATTTACTCCTCCTGTGACTTCTTTCTCTGTTCCATCAGTGAGTTTATTGGTTAAGGAAAGGATTTTCAAGAATGCTTTTTCTCTGTGGAAAGATTAGTTAGCATTTATCCACTTTCTCTGAAAAACACAAGATGCTGAGCCCGGGTGGCTCAATTGGTCGGAGTGTCGTCCTGATGTGCCAGGATTGCGGCGGGTTCAGCTCCCCATCAGGGCATATACAGGAGTCAGCCAGTGAATGCAGAAATGGTTGGAACAACAAATTGATGTTTTCTTCTCTAGCTTTCATCCTCTTTCTCTAAAAAATCAAGTTAAAAAATTTTTTTTTAATGCAAAAAGTTTTATTTTTGTGTGACAGAGACAGGAACAGGTAGGGACAGACAGACAGGAAGGGAGATGAGAAGCATCAATACTTCGTTACTGCGCTTTAGTTGTTCATTGATTGTTTTCTCATATGTGCCTTGAGGAAGGGGCTATGGCAGACCGAGTGACCCCCTTGCTCAAGCCAGTGACCTTGGGCTCAAGCCGGGGTGACCTCGGGGTTTCGAACCTGGGTCCTCTGCATCCCAGTTTGATACTCTATCCATTGTGCCACTGCCTGGTCAGGCAATGCTACAAGTTTTGTTGAACTCTTGTAGATAATGTCTGTGTGTTCTTTTTTTTTTAAATTTTCTTTTTTAATTCATTTCTAGAGAGGAGAAAGAGAGGTAGAGAGAGAGACAGAGAAGGAGAGAGAGGAGAGACAGAGAGAGAGAAGGGGGGAGGAGCTGGAAGCATCAACTCCCATATGTGCCTTGACCAGGCAAGCCCAGGGTTTCGAACCGGCGACCTCAGCATTTCCAGGTCGACGCTTTATCCACTGTGCCACCACAGGTCAGGCCTCTGTGTGTTCTTTGAACCTCTTTTTAATTGAAAGGGGCAATGGCAATTTTTTTTCTTTTTGGTGACAGAGAGGGACAGACAGGGACAGACAGGAAGGGAGAGAGATGAGAAGCGTCAATTCTTTGTTGCAGCTCCTTAGTTGTTCGTTGATTGCTTTCTCATATGTACCTTGACTGGGGGGGCTACAGCCAAGTGAGTGACCCCTTGCTCAAGCCAGCGACCATGGGATCATGATAATGTCTATGATCCCATGCTCAAGCCAGCGATCAGTCACTCAAGCTGGTGAGCCTACGCTCAAACTGGTGACCTTAGGGTTTCGAACCTGGGTCCTCCACGTCCCAGTCTGACGCTCTATCCACTGCGGCACCGCCTGGTCAGGCGGAAACGGCAATTTTTATAAGGTAAAATGTCTTCTGCCATTGTTTTGTTACAAGCATTGACACCCCCCCCCCCCCCCATTTGTCTTGTCTTTGAAATGATTGCATTTGCTTAGTGTCTTGGGTGTTAACTTTTATTCCCAAAGGGCAAACTGTTTTCTCCCTGGCCTGATAGCTCAGTTGGTTAGAACAGTGGTCCCCAACCCCTGGGGCCACGGACCGGTACTGGTCTGTGGGCCACTCGGTACCGGTCCGCAGAAAAAGAATAAATAAGTTACATTATTTTTTCCGTTTTATTTATATTTAAGTCTGAACGATGTTTTATTTTTAAAAAATGACCCGATTCCCTCTGTTACATCCGTCTAAGACTCACTCTTGACGCTTGTCTCGGTCACGTGATACATTTATGCATCCCATGCTAAAGGTCGGTCTGTGAAAATATTTTCTGACATTAAACTGGTCTGTGGCCCAAAAAAGGTTGGGGACCACTGGGTTAGAGCATCGCCCCAAAGTGCAGAGGTTGCAGGTTCGATCCTTGGTCAGGGCACGTACAGGAACAGATTGATGTTCCTGTCTTTTTCCTGTTCTCTTTCTCTCTCTAAAATTAATAAATAAAAATATTTTTTTCTAGTTCTTGGTTTGGTAAATTAACTGATGATTTAAATAAATTATTTCTGTGAACCTCTGGGATAATATGGAAGCTGACACTATTACTTTGGAGTTCTGTAATTGCAGGTTTGATTTGCATTGATGGCAGCGTGTAGAGATGCTTAATGATTACATTTTCCTAAAGTGTTTATTTTACTGATTTTAGAGAGAGATGAAGGGAGAGAGACAGGAACATCAATTTGTTCTTCTACATGCTCTGACTAGGGATTGAACCAGCAACCTCTGCACTTCTGAACAATATGTTTTGAAATTTTTAGCACTACCACATAATGTGGAGAAATTGTTTTGATTGTTGCTTTTTAGAATCTCTGGACAAGTGGGAACGTCTCACAGTGGCTGATGCATTGGAACCAGTCCAGTTTGAAGATGGGCAGAAGATTGTGGTGCAGGGGGAACCGGGAGATGAGTTTTTCATTATTTTAGAGGTAAAGAGCTCTGCATTTGATGCTTCAACAAGTTGTACACCAAGGAAGGGAAAAGAGGTTAATTGTGATTTAAACTCTTAGATTTAAAAAAATGCCTGACAGTTTTATTTAAAGATTACCTTTCACTGTGAAATGCTGTTTATTTTATGTTAGACCACCACATTTGAAATGAGTTTGAGTCAGATTCTGAAAAGGCTGTTGATGAATAGCCAGATTCTGACCTACTAAAATTAATCCTCCTTGAGCAATCCAAACATACTACATTATTTGGTTTAGCAGATTGGAATGATTCTGCGCCATCTTTGTTCAAGTCATGTGTTTGGGCTATTGGCAACCAAGCATCAAAAGATTTAGATTCTAAAAGTTACTATGTTATATATCTTCAAAATCCATGGAATTGTATAGCGGATACTCTTGACTGAGAAGAGATTCAAAAACCAGATTTTCTTTGAATGTAGCTCAGTAGATGCTAATTAATTAGTTTTATTTAATCTGGGGGTGAGGTGGTGGGATCAAGAGACTCTTTCTGTAAAGGGCCAGATAGTAATAGTTTAGCTTTGTGAGTCCTAGAGTTTGTGTTGTGAAGACTCTCGTCATAGTACAGAAGCAGCCGTAGGTACTATATCAATGATTTGATGTATTGTTCCTGTGAAATTTACCAATAAAAACAGGTAGCAAGCTTGAGTCAGCCCCCTTCCTCCTTCCCTAATTTGCTAACCTGTATGAACCCAAGTACCAAGTCCTTAGCTTGATGAGAAGGGCCCCCAGGAGGGGCTGTCGGGTAGACAGGAGTTACTCTGTTCAGCTTCTATCATATGAACACAGGATTTGAAATAACTGTGGAATCCTTTTTTATTTTCCCCCAGAGTAGCTAAAATTGCATTGTATATTGAAATGCCACCCTGGATTTGAAAGAATTTGTCTTGTTTTTTGGTGATTTTATTGTAGGGGTCAGCTGCTGTGCTACAGCGTAGGTCAGAAAATGAAGAGTTTGTTGAAGTGGGAAGATTGGGGCCTTCGGATTACTTTGGTACGTATATTTCCTCACAATACATTCATAGTTTCTTTAAGTCACCTTTCAGATAGGGACATTGTAGTCTTATAAATTGTCTTGTCTTCTCCAGAATTTTATTTTATTGTTTTGTATTGTTCTGAAGTTAGAAGTGGTGATGCAGTCAGACAGACTCCCGCATGCGCCCTGTCTATGATCCACCCGGCATGCCCACCAGGGGGCGATGCTCTGCTGCAGCCGGAGCCATTCTAGCTCCTGAGGCAGAGGCCATGGAGCCGTCCTCAGCACCCAGGCCAGCTTTGCTCCAATGGAGCCTTGGCTGCGGGAGGGGAAGAGAGAGGAAGGAGAGGGGGAAGGGTGTAGAAGCAGATGGGCGCCTCTCCTGTGTGCCCTGACTGGGAATTGAACCCGGGACTTCCACACGCCAGGCTGATGCTCTACTGCTGAGCCAGCTGGCCAGGGCCCAGAATTTTATTTTTTAATTGCAACCTTTTTCTTTTAGAGAACTAGTGTGAGATTTTGACCTTCACTTGGTTAATAATTAAGTTATTGACTGTCTCATCCATCAGTTGGGTTTTTTTTAAGTGCAGGTATGATGAGGCCTGAACTGAGTTATTACGAGGTACACATACTTGTTTTTCTTTCTCGGAAGTGCACCTCTAAGAAAGCGTTTCCCACAGAATTCGGCCTCCTCTTACTTCTCGTTCTCTTCCCCAGGCGAAATAGCACTGCTGATGAATCGTCCCCGTGCAGCCACAGTGGTGGCTCGGGGCCCTTTGAAGTGCGTTAAGCTGGACCGACCTAGATTTGAACGTGTTCTTGGCCCGTGCTCAGATATCCTCAAACGAAACATCCAGCAGTACAACAGTTTCGTGTCCTTGTCTGTCTGAAGCCGCCTCCTGTGCCTCCCTTCTCTTCCCCCATCCGTGCTTCACTCCTGCAGACCGCTTTCTTTCCCTACTTGCAGCGCCTCGTGGCCACTGGCATCGCAGCTTCTTGTCTGTTTATATTAAAAGTTGCTTTCATTGCACCGTTTTTAATTTGGAGCATTAACTGAATGCTCAGACACAGGTAAATAAATGGAGAGTTCCGCGGAGACTGCTGTTACTGCTTCTCTGTGTGCAGTGTTAGTGATCAACCTGGGCAGGACATGCCACTCTCTCGGGTGAGGGCCGATCCCTGCACCAAATGAATTACCATGCAGTAATGATGTGACAGAGCAAGAGTGTTTTGTAAGTGACATAATTTTCCAGTTATCATTAAGCATATTTTAGATTGTGGCCATATATGCTATATTACTTTATAGAATAAATGATTTCAACTAAGATCTAAGGATTAGGAAAAACGGATATAGAGAAATCTTAGAAAGATGGTCTGCCTGTATTTAAACTAGATTAAGGTGGGGAAATGCCCATTTTTGCTAATTATCAGATGGAGATGATCTTTTAGTGGTTTCTTATTTCTTTTTAACCAGAAGTTTTGTTTGTCAAACTAATTTGCCTGGTATTGGTTATATCTTGTTACTGTTTCCAGTTCTGAAATACATTTAGGTGTGGCTAGGTATACCTGCCTTTTGAGTTTGAAACTAAATCACAAGCTGCAAGTACTGATTATGATTTCACTATATCTGCCTCAGCTCACAAATTCTAATTAGACCTTGATTTATCCAGCCAGTGCCAAAATTTGATCATCAGATGCTGAATTGAGTATAAGAATTTGAGGTCTACACTCTTGATTGTTACCTTATAGCTTTTGGTTAGTATTCATCTTTCAGTTGGCTCCAGGATAATCTCCTGTGCTCATTAAACACTGATTCCAGGAGAACGGATTTGCTGGGAATAGATAAATTATATGGAACAAATGTCAACAAAAATGGAGGTGATGTTGGTAAAGGTAGAAATGCCAGACGGGCATTGATTGTTGGGAACTTGGAATTCATTGGGGCAAGAGGTTTTGGGAAGGAGTTTTTTACTTTGGTTTGACCTTTTCCCCTCCTTTTTACATTAACTAGAATTTATGGTAGGGTGGGGGTGGGGTAGGACATGTCTGTGTTGTTTCAACTTGGTCTAAAAGGCCATCCTGCCGAACAGTTCTGCTTTCCTGTCCAGCGTTTACTTCTCTGGCAAATGTTTTTGTTTTTTTAAAGTAAGCTTATATTTTGAGTCTTAACTGTATGTATTTCAGTATTTTCCAGCCTTATCAGCCTTATGTGTTACATTATTCCATGTGCACCAATGATACCCAACAATTTATTTTTATGTTATTTTTTTAAACAAAACCTCACAGTTCCGTAATGTAGGCACTTTTATTTTCATTGTGACTTATACGTAATGTAGGGTTATATTTGGGAGTGACTGCAAGCGTTTTTCCATTTGTATGCACCTGGCTTTGATTACTGATCCCTTCTCCTGCCCTTTCCCAGGGCATTTAAATTGGTCGTGGGGGACTTTTTCATAGATTTGAACAGTTTTTAGGTTGTTACTAAGTTTGAAGTATAAATCTGGGAAAGAAGTTTTATTTACATTTTAGTGTGGAATAGAAAACCACCTTGTTACAAATTTTTTATGTTTTAAAATTATCTTAAATGACGGTTTTCTGATCTATACTTTGTGTTTAGTTACCTTTTTATATTTAAAATATTAAAAATAAAAATTGTTATTAGTGTAAAGTTTGATTTGATCTTTGTTTGCCAAAACTGTACTTAAGTAAATTGTTTAGAATGCCATAAATTGCAGTTTCATGTATGTATATAATCATGTTCATGTATATTTAGATACAGATTATGCTTCCTAAATGAGTTTTGCTCTTAAATCATTTGGCTTGCTGTTTACTCCCTTTTGTAGTTTTTAATCTAAGAAATTTTAAGTCTAAATTTAAAAACTATCACATTTAAAGCTTTATCTTTGTGCAATCTGAGTATATGTGAGATATCACGATTGGCATACTATGTCTTAGTTAATAATGAGGATGTTAGAAATTGTCATTTCGGGGCCTGGTAAGTGAATTTCTCAGATCTGTTGCTCTAGAAGTATAGATGGCCAAAGGATCATTTTGTATTGTTTTCTGGTTACTAGTCTGATTATACTGTGTGTGCTAATAAACTCTATTCTTTTTGTTATAGATTGTCCTAACGGTAGGTCAAATAATAAAAGAGATTAAATAATTTAAATTCTTAAATGAATCAGTTTTTCTTCCCTTTCTCCTTCTCTTCTGCCCCACTCCCCCCCCCCCCCCCCCCCCCCCCAGTCTCTCAGTCTTGTGACCAAAAGTAAAAATTGAAAGTGAGTGGTGGGGTTAGTGTTTTAAGAGTCATGTCTTTTAAGTGGTTTCCAAGTCAGCTTGTCAAAGAATGATGGGAAAGCCTTGCCTAAAGGGTCTTTGAGATAGAGCAGATCTGCTGGGAGGACAGATTAAATCGGAAGCTGAAGACTGCCTTCTTGTGGAGGACTGGTTGGTTCTCTGGCTGGGGGACTTCCCCTGACCTACGGGGAAACATTCTGGATCAGCATGCTCTTGGTTTAAATTTAATAGTTACTTAGATATTAGAGATGTTTATATGTTTTGTGTGTATAAAGTCTTATTTCTGATGTCTATTCAGATTTCTGAGGGGTGAGATGAAGTATATCTATTAATTTCATTACATCCAATGAGTTGGAGATACGTTGTATTCTAGAACATAATCTTTCATTTGCACTGCTTTGTAACTCTTGTCCAGATTCAGTAATCCTAGCTCACTGGAGTGGGAACCTTTGGACTTAGAACACAGTACAACTATACATTTTTTTAGGTTGACTATATAGTTATAGTTTAATTTTCCCTTTAAAACATTGGCTCATGTAGAATTTTTTAAATTACTTAAATATTAACATTTTAATATTGAAGTAGCATGTCAGTTTTCTTAATACTGCTGTATTTCCAACCACAAATTAATAGCTGAATGCTTTTTGTAAAACAACCTTGAGAAGCAGTGGCTAGGTCACTATTTAATATGTCTCTGAAGGTAGCTGTCAATAGTACAGTGTGTCCCTAAAGTCATGGTGCACTTTTGACCGGTCACAGGAAAGCAACAAAAGACGATAGAAATGTGAAATCTGCACCAAATAAAAAGAAAACTCTCCCACTTTCATACCTATTTAGTGCAGTTCGATGTGGGCTCACGCACAGATTTTTTAGGGCTCCTTATGTAGCTATCCCGTATAGCCTCTACAGACTTGTCACTGACTGATGGCCTACCAGAACAGGGTTTCTCCACCAAACTGCTGGTTTCCTTCAACTGCTTATCCCACCAAGTAATGTTATTCCTATGTGGTGGTGCTTCGTTATAAACACGTTGATATTCATGTTACACTTTGTTCACAGATTCAAATTTAGCGAGCCACAAAATACACTGAACTTTTGCCGTCCACATCTCGACTGGCATGGCTATGGGCTGCTCCGCTGTATACACGGTGTTACGTCATCTGTACCATCGCACATGCTGCCACATCATCCTACAGAAACTGGGAGGCTTTTCCTTTTATTAGTGCAGATTTCACATTTCTATCGTCTTTTGTTGCTTTCCTGTGATCGGTCAAAAGTGCACCATGACTTTACGGACACACTGTTCATACAGTTATCAGTAAAGGCTGTAAATAGAATTTAAAAGCGAGAATCACAAATTGCTTCTCTTACCCCATCTAACTTCTACATAGGAATCAGTATTGTTGTTTACCAGTAGTTAGAATTTGCTTATTCACATAAGTTCAGAGCTGTGACTCGACATCCTGTTGGTGATGCTACCAAAACCACTAATGAGAATATTTCATTTTGTGGAAGTTCTGACAATTTAGCTTAAGTAGCTTTATGATTTTAAAAGTCACCACTAGATGGAGAGTTGTTTTGTCAGGTTTGTCAATCTCAAAATGAGTTACAGTTGATTCTTGTTGAGATACTGTATTTATGAATTTTGCATTTTTGCCTACTTGCTAAAGTTTATTTTTGACCCCAGAATTAATACTTGCAGTCATGTCCAGACATGAGAGGTGGAGCCTGTGTCCAATTCAGGTGGAACAAGGCAGCCCTTGGCCTTTTGTTTAGGCTCTCATACTATAATGAGGAATCCTTTTTATAGTATATTTAGTGCCCCTTTTTTGCATTTTTGTTTTTTCGTTTTTGGGGGGGGGAGGTAAAAATATTTTTGGAACTAGACTGAGGTGTTGGTTGTACAACATTGAGATTGTACTAAATGCCATATTCAAACTGGTGAAGTATTTTTTTTTTTTTTTTTTTGTATTTATCTGAAGTTGGAAACGGGGAGGCAGTCAGACAGACGCCCGCATGCGCCTGACCGAGATCCACCCAGCATGCCCACCAGGGGGCATTGCTCTGCTGCAAGCAGAGCCATTCTAGCACCTGAGGCAGAGGCCACGGAGCCATCCTCAGCGCCCCGGGCCAACCTTGCTCCAATGGAGCCTTGGCTGCGGGAGGGGAAGAGAGAGACAGAAAGGAAGGAGGGGGGGGTGGTGGAGAAGCAGATGGGCGCCTCTCCTGTGTGCCCTGGCTGGGAATCGAACCCGGGACTCCTGCACGCCAGGCCAACGCTCTACCACTTTTTAAAAATTTTTTAATAGAGGAGAGAGAGAAAGAAAGAGAGTGGAGGGGGGAGGAGCAGGAAGCATCAACTCCCATATGTGCCTTGACCTGGCAAGCCCAGGGTTTTGAACCGGCAACCTCAGCGTTCCAGGTCGAAGCTTTATCCACAGTGCCACCACAGGTCAGGCTGTGCTTTTGATGACTTTGCTGTTTAAAATGGCCCCTAAGTCTAGTGTTGAAGTGCTGGCCAGCATTTCTAAGGGCAAGAAGGATGTGGCGTGCCTTACAGAGAAAATCAGTGTATTAAATAAGCTTCTTTCAGGCTTGTGTTACATTCAGTGCTAAACAGTGCTGTTGGCCGCAAGTTCAATGTAAGTGAATCAACAATATAAAAGTTTCTCTTTTCTTAATTGATTTTTAGAGATAGAAGAAGGGAGAGGGAGAGAGAGACAGGACATCGATCTGCTCCTGTATGTGCTCTGACCGGAGATCAAACTGGCAACCTCTGCGCTTCGGGCTAGTTCTAACCAACCGAGCTATGTGGCCAGGGCTAAAAGTTTCTTTAACACACCTTAATACATAAAACAAGATTATGTATCAATTGGTTGACAAAAATGTAACCAGAGGCTCACAGGAACCTAAACCCTCATATTTCCTCTAGGAATAGATGGTTCTATTCATTGTGTCTGTGATGATTTTATAGATCATAAAACTGTGAATAAGGGAATCAACATTTTTTTAAAAAGAACATTTTATTAATTTTAGAAAGGATAGAAAGGGGTAGTAGAGGTAGAGAGAGAGCATTAACTGTAGTGGTTGCTTCTCTTGTATGTGCTTTGGACCAGCCAAGCCCCGGGTTTCAAACTCGTGACCTTAGCATCCCAGGCCGAAGCATTATCCCTGTGCTACAACAGGTCAGGCTAGAATGAACCTTTTTTTCAGTCTTCAATCTCAAATGCCCTCCTGACTTGGGAAGGATACAGTGAATTCCTCCAAACCCCTTTTCTCTGCCAAGTCATTTCACTTCTTAGTTTGCTGTCGTTAGTAACAGGAACAACTTTTACAGAGACAGGAAGGTTTATAGGTCACAGGAGGTTGAAACAATGGTCCAAAACGAACATGTTAGAAGAACTTGGTTTAAGAGGAGAGTCTTCAGCCCTGGCCTGTTGGCTTAGCGGTAGAGCGTCACCCCATGTGGAAGTCCTGGGTTCAATTTCTGGCCAGGGCACATAGGAGGAGCGCCCATATGCTTCTCCACCCCTTCCCCCTCTCCTCTCTCTCTTCCTTCCCACCGCCAAGGCTCCATTGGAGCAAAGTTGGCCCCAGGTACTGAGGATGGTTCCATGGCCTCTGCCTCAGGCACTAGAATGGCTCCGATTGCAAACTGAGCATCGCCCCCTGGTGGGCATACCCGGTGGATCCCAGTTGGGTGCATGTGGGACTCTGACTGCCTCCCACTTCTCACTTCAGAAAAATACAAAAAAAAAGTTTTGTTTTCTACTTTTGACAAACGATAGTCTTAATTTTGTTACTAGTGGAAACATAATGAATTAAATGACTAATTAGGTATCTAGGTACTCTATTCAATTCTATCTCTGTAAAGTACACCAAAATTTATGTAATAGGCCATTGGAAAACCAGTGTATTGTCATAGGAAAGGCGCTCTGAGTCATAGCTCACCTTTCTGAGGTTCTGCAATCTGGAAGTCCCAGATTCCTGTGTGTTCCTTGAACATCTTTTCCTGAATTGTTCTCTCCCTTCTGTGTGTCATCACCCAGCCCCTCCCCCAGAGGTAATTCTTGGCCAGAAGTAGCCAAACAGTTCCTGAAGTGGGAAGCCCTGGGCTGCGTAAGTTGCCTTTGTAACGGAAGTCTCTGTATTAAGGGTCCTCTATTACAGATTGATTTTTTTCTTTAAAGTAGCATAACTTCATAAATTGGGCAAGATTCTGTTTAGTTTCTGTATTGCCGCGGAAGGAACACTTTAGAATATGTTTAAGTCATTGAGTTGTATGGTTTTTGTTAATGTCAGCGTGATTTTGTGTTCGCATTGGAAGGAGGGGATTCTGTCTGTTCGGGAGGGTTAGAAAGCTGTGTGTTCATTCTTGCACCTGAAAGAGTCCAAGGAATGGTAGTGACGGAGCTAGAGGTTCAGGAGAGAGCTGTGCTGTGGGGTATCAGGTGGGTCAGAAGTTCCCTTGTTATTCATCCCAGTGGGGTTTTCTTTGGACATTGCAGAACTCTTGGACTTCTCTAGTTCTTGACATTGTACCCTCTTAGAGACAACTTTTTTCTGTCTTCTCAGTTCTATAATTGAGTTTCTGGCCTTTATCTGTAAGCCAGAGCAAATCTGATACAAGCAGGAGTTTCCCCTTGTTGACTGACTGACTACTCTGTAGTACGAATAGGGTTCTGTCATTTGTGTTTTCAGTCTTGAATTACGGAATAAGAAACACAGCCTCCTATTAAAGGACTTGCAGGTGTCAGCAAGTCAGTAGGGAGGGGGTGCAGCAGACGGGGAATCTCTGAGATGCCCGCTTTTGAGGGAGGTTTGCAAAGGAAACTAGATTTGGTCCTTTTTAAGAAAGCAGCTGGGAAGGGGACCCAGGAGCCAGAGCTTTGCAGATGACCCTGCCCTCAGGGCGGTGGGGGACAGTCCCTGGGCGGTGGGAAAGACTGCTGGTTGTGCGCTGTGGTCAGTCAGCCTGACGCTCTCCCGCCTTGGTCCCGCCTCAGTTGCCTGTTGGGTCCATTCTGTGCGGCCCCACCTTCAAGACCACCCTAGTTTCCTTCATTAAAATCCCTGCTCTTTCTGGATGCTAATTTTGACACACTTGATGTTATTTCAATTGATATTTCACTAGTCTTTCAGATTGAAACATCCCTGTTTTGATGTTATGAGCAAATTCCTGTTATTTTTATTTACCTCTTGTAATACCATTTCTTAGAAAAATCAGGGGACCAGACAGTAGTGATTATTGTCCTCAGATTGGGCGGCAGTGACTGGAAAATAGGCAGAACTTCTCTCCTTTGAACCAATTTGAGAGTCACTAGTTTTAGCTTTTCTTGTTTGCTTGTGATTGATACGCCAGATGTTTTATCTGGATCAGGAATTACCCTTGTGGACAGAATAAGGATCTGGAGGTTAGTTAGCTGTCCAATTGATGTCCTTTTTTTGTAACACCTCTTCTGGGAACAGGGCTTCCAAATTTGTCAAGCCTGTCCTGTCTTCAGATTTATCCAGTTTCCCAGTGGGCTCAGGAGACGGTCTGTGGCCTTGGTGAAGTTGTGCTTCCTGGGCACGAGGGAGCCAAGGGAGAGCGGTTGGTGCAGCCCACTTCTAGTGCTCTTTTAGAACCTGACCAGTGCCCTACCTGCCCCCGAGCTTCTGACGCAGGACGTCTGGCGCAGGCGGGGTACGTGAGGACGCAGTGGTCCACACTCGAGTCCACTGCTGGCTCCAGGTGCAGTTGCTGCGGTTTGACTTGTCCAGCCCCTAGCTTTTCAAGTTAGCCCGGCCAGAGTCTGGGGCGGACTGTTCTTCTGGGCCACTGGTTATGACCCTGTGCTCTCCGTGGGCCTCCACGCACCCCTCCACTGTCCTTAGGATGATTTGGAGTCTCCGGTCCAGGGCGAGGAGGTGGGGCTCTGTGAGGATGGGGGCGAGCTGGTCCTCCAGCAGTGACTCCCGCATGACGTCACTGAGTCTGTAGTCGGCTTGGGTCAGCAGCTGCAGGTGCAAAAGGGTTTTCTTTTTTATCCTGGAAGGACAAAGTTGTAGGAACCAAATAAGTATAAAGAAGATAACTCGCCTGAATGACCTTTCCCCACAAAAAGTGTTGTGGCTGATGTTCTGAGAGCCTCTCCCCCACTGTCTTCTCAGGCACGTTTTAATGGAAACCAGGTAAAGAAGGAAGGAATGAAAGGGTAACCCCACATTTTGCAGTCCTTCTGCAGCTGCTCTTTGGTCAAAGGACTGCTGAGCCATTTGTAGTAATTGTAATGCCACACACGGGTGCTGGGCCGCACGCACCTGACATTGCTCAGGGGTCAGAAGTGAGAATGGCTCTTTGAGGAGATTTAAAGCTCTGAGAGAAGCTTCTAGTAGTGAAGAGGCCTCCCAGGGTGTTTCTTGGCAACTTCATAATACTTATCAGTGTCACATTCTCAAACCAGAAGGATGAAAATGGGGTGGGACTGACCTTGTGTCTAGAATTTTGATGTCTTTTCACAAAATCTAACTTGGACTTAGATGTGTAAGCATCCTAATTGTCCACGTTTTGTCGTGCACTGCTTGCCCTGCTCAGGAGGAGAGGAGGGTAGGCCAGGAGGGAAGCACACTTCAGCTAAAGAGGAGGACAAAGAAAATTCAGGCTTCCTTCTGAGTCTCCCAGTTGAAAGGGAAGGGGATGAACTTGCTAAGGTGGGAGTCACATTGCTAATTAGGACTGACTGTTGCCTGGCTGCTGGGCTGGGTCACAAGCCTGGTGAGACCAGAGAGGTACAGAAATAGGTTAGAGTCCTCTGGAGAAACAGCCAGGCGAAGGTGTCAGTACCTCCTTTCAACCTGACATGGGCTCCTGGGACAGCAGTGAGGATCCTACTTGGATGGTGATAAAGTAGTATTTATGAGCTGCTCAGTTCTGGGTGAAGCAGAGGTCTGATTAGTCATATCAAAGGCCCTGCCGAAGTGGGCGGTGATTATCTGAGTAGGCTAAAGATTAAAGTTGGTGATTGAAAGGGGTTTTATTTAAAAAATCCTAATTCATCCCATGCTGAAAGATGAAAGAATCTGATATATCACTGGGGAAAATTCTGTCATTGGTAATGCCTGTCATTCTACCCACTCCTGCCCTCGACCAATGAAAACTGATTCAGAGCTTCAGAACTGTTGCACGCAGGGTGAAGTGTTACAGCTGTGGCCGGCCCCTGAGCTGAAAGCTTACCTGCAGCACTGGGTGAGGGGCGCGAGGATGGAGAGTTCGTCGTGGGAGTGTCGTCCAAACCTAGGAGAAGCAGCAGGCTTTGTGGGGGGCAAGCAGCACCTCCCTCCTTAATGGTTTTTCTCTCTTCTCTACCTCAGCCTTTTTTTGAAGCACAGCTTGGGGTAAAATGTCAGGGATTGGGGGCCACTGCCCTCTAGTTCATCTCCTCAATCAGGTCACAAAAGCCTCTGTCCAAAGGTGTTAAAACCAAAAAATCGGCCCTGGCCGGTTGGCTCAATGGTAGGACCATTGGCCTGGCATGTGGATGGTCTGGGTTCGATTCCCGGTCAGGGCACACAGGAGAAGCGCCCATCTGCCTTTTGACCCCTCCCCCTCTCACTTCTCTCTCTCTTCTTCCCTCCTGTAGCCTTGGCTCGTTTGGAGTGAGTTGGCGTCCTCTGGCCCTGAGGATTGCTCCATGGCTTCTGCCTCAGGCACTAAAAAATGACTGCGGTTGCAACGGAGCAAGGGCCTCAGATGGGTAGAGCATCACCCCCTAGTGGCTTGCCGGGTGGATCCAGTCTGGGTGCATGTGAGAGTCTGTCTCTGCCTCCCCATCCTCTCACTAAAACAAAACAAAAAACATTCAACTACTGAGGGCCAGATACTGAGAAGGAGCCCTGTGCTCTGCCTCCAGGAGTGAAGCCTCAAGTGAGAACTATGGGAAACTCCAGTCTATTTCACTAGTGCCCTTAGGGTAGAGGAGAAACAAGTGGTACTTAGCAAAGATCAAGAATAAAACAAGGCAAGGAGTGGTCACAGCCCCTCGTTCCTGGGCTGTTGGTTCTGCTCAGCAGGTCTCAGGGGTACAGCGGGGGGGGGGGGGGAGTGGTGGGGCACTTACCCTCTGGCATTGTCAAGGTGAATAAAGAACCCATCATCCCCAAATTTGGTGAACATCTCATAATGGTGCCGGTCCATATTTCCTATAAAGGAGGGAGACGTTGGAGTGAGGGCCCCTAGGAGGGTTCAGGTGCTCCCGTCCTGCTTTTCCTGCAGGGCGTGGAGGCCTGTTAGCAGTTCAGACAAGAGTCTGAACCTAGGGCCACAAGCTGTCATTTCCCAGGGGATTTAGGGATGTTGCCAAGGGAGAAGGAAGCTAAACAAGCCAACAAACCTTAGTATGGACTTTGCAAATCTAAAGCTTTCACTATTTCTTCCAAACATCGATGTTGGCTTTCATCCCCTGAGCTCCTCAGCTGAGGCTTACTGTAGCAAGCAGACACAGGCTAGTATCTGTGAGCACTGGGGAGGGTGCTGTAGGACTCATCTGTGCGTGTGTGGGCTGGCCACCTTTATGACTTCTTCCTAGGCTTCCCAGGTTCTCAAGGGATGTGAAGGTGGCTGGCCAGCCCCTTCCCAAGGCCTTCCCGCTGCTGGCCATTCACTGCTGTCCTTCATGCACCCTCACTTGGTAGGGAATGAGTGACTTCACACCTGAGGCCCCCTTGGGCCTGGCTTGCAGGCTTATTATATCCCTGCCTTTGGAGTGACGTCCTTTCAGGAGGGAGCATGTTAACTTCTATTCTCTGGGACCTCTGCCTCTGCTGAGGTGGTGGGCAGTGTGGAGTTCAGTCCTTATGGTCTGGGTGTAACTGGTGCCCAAGGTCAGGGAAAGTCCCCGTCCAACAGCAGGGCCCTCTGCCTCGAGCCCAAGCATGGACCTACCAATGAGGAAGTCGAAGATGGCCATGTCGATGACATTGAGCAGCCGGCCGCTGCTGTTGTACGGGTAGATCTGCTTCACTGTGTCGCAGTAACGAGGATTGACCTCCCACCTGAAGGGGAGAACCAGTCCTGGGGCTGGAAAAGCCAAGATGGCAAGGTGTTGGGGGCCCTCCTCACACCTCTTCCTGCCCCACAAGTCCCTGCTCCCTAATCCTGCCCTGGGCAGGCAGGTGGTGGCTGGATACATTCGGGGGGACCCTGAGCACAGGCGTGGGAGGCTGCAGGGTCCATGTGCTGAGAAGGTCCTTTCAGAATGAGTCTGAGTGTCCGCTGTGCTGGGTGCCGTCCTGACGGCTGGGACAGCACATGCCAGAGGGGAGGTGACAGGGCAGCAGGGGGAAGCCCTCACCCTTTACGAGCCTCTCTCTAATATGCTCCTCTGCCTGGACTGCCCCCTCCCCATCGCTCTATTCCTTAGGTGGGTTCGGAGCCTGACCAGGTCCCGTAGGGTCTGTCACGTCCTCCAGAATTCCTCCCCAGGTTACTATTCCTAATGAATTAGGAACCTATTCAGTCAACCACTATGAACTGAGTACCTGCTATGTGCCAGGGAGGGTGCCAAGCCCCAGGGACACAACCAGCGATGGGGTCTTGGGCTTCCCGGGCTGACACGGGGTCGGGTGTGTCTCCTCCAGCTCAGCAGTGCTGCACTGCGCTTTCAGAACCCGACACTTCTCTGACCACCCAGCTAGACCGCACAGCTGCTGGAGGGGGAGCCTGTGTCAGTTCTGTATCTCCTAGTGCCCGGGATCACAGTAGGCTCTTTCTAACTGAATAAATGGACTGAGGGGAGAGATTAGACAAAGGTCAGCTGGTCCCAGAATCTACATGAGATGAGTAAAGGAAGATTGAAGTAGCTTTTGGGGTTCAAAGCCAGGCTAGCCACACTCCTTGGTATAGGACTGTGGTCATTTTTAGGGACAGATGTGCATGGCCATGTGGCCAGGGGGCCAACTCACTCCTCTTTTCCTGCCAGCGAGTAGGAGCGGATCCAGGGGTTGGGCACAGACAGCCTGGGGGCCAGGTTGAGGGACGGCAGGAATGCTGAGAGGGAGCCCTCTAGCAGGTGAGGGTTGCCACAGACGGCGTATTCAGTCTTGCACATGTAGGGACACTTGGCGAAGAAGCACACGTTGCTGGCTGCAGGGTGGGGGAAGCAAGAGGAGGAGTCAGAGAAGGGCTTCGGAGCAGACTGTCACCCTGCCCCAGGAACTCCACTGGGAGTGCAGGGAACCCTTGAGCTCACGGCTTGGGGAAAGGCAGAAGAAGTCCTGCTTTTTGCAGATGGTGAATGCTGTTAAACCCAGCATCCTGAGGACCGATGTCCAGCTGTCTCAGAGCAGAGGAAGTGTGGGATGCAGCCTCACCACACCCTATCCACATGATTAGTGTTCTTCACTTGTCTGGATAACATCTGATCCCAGGGAGGCTGGCATTGAATTTGGTGCCCACCCAGGCTAGTTAGCAGCTCAGATATGACCTTTTCCCATCCCCGGTCCCTTTTATGTGCTGCTCAGGTGGACCAGGGTGGGAGTGTCAGATGACAGCATACATCTATCCCAGTAAGGGATGTTGCTGGCAGGACAAGAGCCCTGCTGAAGGGAATGGCCGCCACGTTGGCTCACCGTGTTCTTAGACTGAGCAGATCCCTGTGGCCAGTACTCTACCTGGAGAGACAAAGAAAACGCTCTGCAGGATTTCATTCTTGGTGACCTCTAGGATTTCCTTGGTGACATTGACTAGCCTCCCCACTGTTGGTGGCACCCGTCGGAAGTCCAGAATCCTGAAAGAGAGGGAGCCCTGTTCAGATCTGAGGAATGGTTGCAGGGTTAGAGGGTTGCCCATTAGAAATGAACTGGCGCTTCTGAGCACACCCAGCTGCAGTGCTGAGCTGACGGTGCCCAGGACAAACCTACATCAAAAGGGACAGGATAAGGGGCAGAAGAGGAATCCTTCATCCAGCCAGCCTCCTGGGCAGAACTTCCACCATCTAAGCTGTGTTCTAGGTCAGAGCTTCTCATTTCAACATGCGTATGAGTCACCTGGGATCTCATTCAAACGCAGGCTCTGATTCAGTGGGTCCAGGGTGAGGCTCAGAGTCTGCATTAGTGGGGAGCTCCTGGGCGGTGTGCAGCTGCTAGTGCACAGGCCACACCTTGAGTCACAACAAATGGGTAAATAGAGAGTTATAAAGTTTGGGAATGCGCTTTTACCTTGGGATATCATAGCCTTCAGTCTCCTTGGATAAATAGGACTGGGTGTGTTCTCCCCATTTCCAGATCTGGACACTAGAGCAAAGGACAATGTCGTGCCCACGATGGCAACGTGAGTAGCTTGGTGGGGTTAGTTTTCTAAGTTATTCTTTACATTACCTTAAAAATATTTTTGTTTTTCAATCTGTGGGGTTGGGCAGGGTTCACTGAGGTTCACGAGGAAGGTAAAGAGCCAGAAGGAAGGCTCTTTCCGGGGAGGTCCCACCTGAGCCTCTGCCCAGCGTCCCCTCTTGACACTGGCCTTGCCGTCAGTGCCATTTCCATTTCCATGGGGCCAGACCCTACCTGTCCAAATGGAAAGCTGCAATCTCAGCATTGTGTCTCTGAAAGTCAATGAAATAGAAGAAGTCCACGGGCGTCTCCTCCTCTCGCTGCTGTCTGGAAAGAAGGAAGGAGTCATGCCCTGGACTCAGACTGAGCAGACAGCTCATGGATGTGGCTGGAGGGAAAGGAAAACGCACTCTGATGCTCTTAACATAGGTATGGTTGACGGAAGGATGAATCAAGCATGGCCTGTGGCTTCCTTGGCCAGGAGACTTGCACAGTCAGAGCCAAGCCTCCTGCAAGATGCTGTCTTGTTGGCTCTCCCAACACCAAGCCTCCTACCTAAGAAGCTTTGGTGACAGAGGCTGATTCTTTAAAAAACCCAGTCATTGAGAGGGAAGAAATACAGACCTCCTTCTGCAGGTATCCACAGAGGAGGGGGTACCCAGATGGCAAGGATTCAGAGAGGTGGGGTGGTTAAAACAGATGGGTGGTGGCCGTGGGGGAGAATGTAACACCGATTTAACAATGGTTCCAAACTTGTATCTAGTGACAATGGTGACCAATGTCAAAAAATTTTGACAAGTGACATGTGAGACTGGGAAGGAAACAACAGTTCTAAGTCTATATCGTATATCCCACATTATAAGACGCACCCTTTCCTGAAAACATGTGGGGTCTAAAAACTGGGTGCTTCTTATACAGTGGTTGTGGCATTTCAAATGCCATAGATGGAACTGAGGACGAGGCAATATATGAAGACAGTGATTTGTCATCAGACACAGGTGAGGACAAGCTAATGGATGGGAGTTTGGACAGTGATGAGGAGTTGTATGAATTTCATGATGAATAAAACTTGAGTTCAATAACTTGATGTAATACATTTGATTTTTCAAATCTCAGGCCCCAAAATTAAGATGTGTCTTATACATGGGAGCATCTTATATATGGGGAAATATGGTATATTATTTTATCGGATGAGATTTTAAAAAGTACTTAAAATATAATACAAACATTCAATCATTTCATGAATGTCTCTGAACAGTTATATATTTAAACTGACCAAATAACTAGAATTTTGGATTTTCACATAGGAAAAATGGGGGACTGTCTTGTACAGCAGTGGTTCTTATGGTTTTCAAAATTATTTGGGCCTTGGGGTCACAGGGGTGGCCCCCGGAACCACCCCATTGGACTCTGAGGGTGAGACTCAGGTGTCAGAATTTTTTTTTTCTTTCTTTCTTTTAAGATTTTATTTATTGATTTTACAGAGAGATGAGAGAGAGAGAGAGAGAGAGAGAGAGAGAGAGAGAGTGTGTGGGGGGGGGGGAGAAGGAGCAGGAAGCATCAACTCTCAGCAATTGTTTCTCATATGTGCTTTGACCTGGCAAGCCTAGGGTTTCGAACCGGCAACCTCAGCATTCCAGGTCGACGGTTTATCCACTGTGCCACCACAGGTCAGACCAGCTGTCAGGATTTTTCAAGGCTCCCCAAATGATTCCCACAAGCAGCTGATCTATTGCAAACTTCTCCTTACAGGGTGCTTTTGCCAAAGCAGTGTTGAGGGAGGCTAGAACCAGAATTCCATATTGGGTGCTCATTCACAAGGCCCTGCCCCCAGACCCCCCTACTGGGCCATTCCATGGGCTCTCAATTGACTGGACATTTGGAACCTAAGACCCTCTACTTGGATTCCACTGGAGGACAGTACATTCTGAAGGACAGCATGACTTGGGTAATGGGAACCCCTCTTGGGGCCATATTTCCTGAGCCTACACCTATAGGAGGACTGTTAACCTAAGGTGTTCCCATCCTGTGAGCTGCAGACCCTTTGAGAGCCAGGAATCCCTATGCGCACCAAGCTCTGTCTGTAGACTGAATACACATTATTTCACCCACATGCTACAAAATGTTAAAGGCATGGATTTGCTGTTGTTATAAACAAAAAAAAGAGATTGATTTAAAAGTAGGACTGACTTCACAGTATCCTTTTTCATTTCCTAGTTTTTCAATCAAAACAAGAATTATTACATTGAGACTGGTAAACATTTTGAGGGGCCCATCCCTGGAAATAGGGAGTAGCAATTACAGAGGCAGAGTGTGAATTCAGCAATCCCACTGCCTGGGTTTAAATCCTGGCTCCCTGTCTGCAGGTGGGAGGCTGCAGTGCGCTGGCTTCTTCTCCCAGCCTTAGTGTTGTCATCTGTCAAGTGGATGCTGTAACAGGACCTGGCTCACAAGGTTACTGATGGGCCAAAGACACAGTCGTGTCAAGTGGGTAGCTTAGATACACTTGACAGCAAAGACCTGATAGTTGCTCACAATTTTTAATTATTATCACCAACAACAGTTAACTGCATGAGCAGATTGCCCCAAAGAGAGTCTACAGACCACCACTTTTACTAAGTTTGGGTCACAACTGCCCCGGGTTGCCAAGGCTGGGTATGGAGGTAAAGAAGGCAGTCACTTACCTCATGGGTTTGAACATGGCCTTCCCGAAGTCTGAGAACCTCAGAACCAGCTTGAGGTGGACCCCGCTGGGTTTCACAACTGTGAGGGGAGACAAGGATGAGTTAACCATGCCTCCAGGATGACGCTCAGGCCTCTGACCCTCTGTTCATTCAATAAACCCAACCCAATTTCTTCTCTCATTCCTAAAAACTAGGATTTGCTTTTCAAAGCCTGCAGGGTCAATTCCATCGTGTCAGGCCATGGCACATGTGTCCAGGAGCTCAGGACAGCCCCTCTGCTGCTGTTACAGGCAAGGCGCAGTTTTTCCCAGACGTACACTCAGAGACCTCCCTCCCTCAAAGACTGCTTCCCTAAGAACTGACCTCTCTGCCTTTAGGCGTCACTGGCACCCAAGAGAGTCCGCGCCATGTGCGCTCTTGCACTATTAGAGAACAATAGTTGATCTGTATAGCTTCCCGGTTAAGACTGTGCACCTGGGCTGGGATAGGGCTGGGTGCACAAGGCACCTAAGATGCACTCGCATGACCCTGACAGTGAGAGCTTCCTCCTGATGTGATTTGTCATGTCCTGGGCACTTCACTCACCCTCACGCTGTCCCCGCCCTGCTGTGAGCCCTGTGAGCGTCGGGACAATGTCCCTCTCACTTCTGTGTTCTATAAACTGGCAAATGCCAGATGTTAAAGAAAAGGGAAGTTCTGAGCCCTACAAACCTCTGTCTTTCCAACCTTTAACATGCAGTATATTGAGGTAAATGGATGAGGCTACTGGTGGGCAGTGGTGACTGATCTGGGGCTCTGGTGTCCAGGCCTGGGCTGGCCACTCTGAGGGCTGTGTAGTGTCCTGTCACACTGTATCCAATTCAGGACACCCTGAGAGGGGACAGTGCTGCATCTCATGCCTGGATTTTTTTTCCCCTTTTTTCTTTTTAGTGAGAGAGACAGAGAGAGGGACAGACAGGAAGAGAGAGAGATGAGCAGCATCAACTCATAGTTGCAGTATCTTAGTTGTTCATTGATTACTTTCTCATATGTGCCTTGACTGAGGGGCTCCAGCAGAGCAAGTGACCCCTTGCTTAAGCCAGCGACTTTGGGTTCAAGCCAGTGACTTTGGGCTCAGGCCAGCAACCCTGTGCTCAAGCTGGTGAGCCCATGCTCAAGCAGGATGAGCCCGTGCTCAAGCTAGCAACTTTGGGGTTTCGAACCTGGGTCCTCTGCATCTCAATCCGATGCTCTATTCACTGCGCCACAACATGGTCAGGCTTTTAATTTTAATTTTTATTTTTTGTTCACTGAGAGAAGGGGAGACAGAGAGATAGACTCCTGCAAGTGATCCCACTGAGATCCACCCAGCAAACCCACTAGGGGGCGATGCTCTACCCATCTGGGCATTGCTCTGTTGCTCAGCAACCAAGCTCTTCTTAGTGCCTGAGGTAAAGGCCATGGAGCCATCCTCAGCACCCAGGGCCAACTCACTCCAATCAAGCCATGGCTGCAGGAGGAAAAGAGAGAAGTGAGAGAGAAAGGGGTGAAGAAGCAGATAGGCGCTTCTCCTGTGTGCCTTGACCAGGAATTGAACCCAGGACATCCACATGACTGGCCGATGCTCTACCACTGAGCTAACTGGCTAAGGCAATTACTTCTTAAATTGAAAAATGCGTGCTGATTCAGAGAACCAGAGGGGGAACTGAGATTCTGTGTTTCTAACAAGGTTCTCAGGGATGCAATGATGCTGGTGCCAGATCGCACATGCTGGCCAGCAGGGACCTACACAAGAAGTCCTCTTAAAGGATTTTTCTCTTGTGTGGGTGGGTGGGTGCCGAGAAATGCTGAGTTTTCAGAGATTCATGCCCCTTCAACTTCCAACCAGGACCCCATGGAATGGCCAGTGGGGCCCTTCACATTGCTGCCATGTCCTGGCAGTCCCAAAGCTGTGACAGTGGAGGGCGGGCTAAAGGCTGGGCCAGGTCACTTACTCTGGGTGCAGTCACACGCCCCAAGCAGAGCTTTCTCGTCCTGACTGTAATCTGTGGAGAAGGGCAGTAAAAATGTTCAGCCGTGTCTAGGATGGCCAACAACATGGGTTCCTGGCCTCTGGTTCAGACATAAGATGGGACACTGGGAGGCAGCCTGGGCCCTTGCCAATTCAACAGGGGAAATCCCAGAGCTCCAGTTGGCTGTAGTCTTTCACCCTGCTCCATCCCAGGTCACTAGCCCTTCAGTGGACATTCCAACAGCCCCTAGTTGGGAAGCTGACTGCTGGTTTGTCTCTGCTAACAACCTCCTCTCACTTGGATGGTCATAGTGCTTGACAGCTCCGACCTGGAGACAGCAGGCCTGTGTTTGAATCCCGGCTCCTCCGCTGGGCCTTAGCCAAGTCGTCTAGCCTCTCTGAGTCTCAGTTTTCCCCACTAGTAAAATGGCAGGAATAATCTCCACATCGTAAGACCCCGTGTGAGAGTTGCCAGGCTGAAATCAGCACTTGCTCAGTGGTAGTGATCCCCTTTCCTTTAGTGGACGGAACGCCTCCTGATGGGGCTGCGGTAAGATTATGGTTGTGAGAGCTCTTTCAAAGGGAAAAGGTCAATGTCTATGGTTTTTCCTTGTTTGTTTTTTTTCTTCTTCTTCTTTTCTACCTATTAGGAGTCAGAGTCAACCCTTTACTATTTCATGCTGGAGCCTGGGGTGGTTTAGCCAGCCTCTCTGGGGGATGGTCAGTTCGTCCTGCCTGGTCCTGTGAACCTCACCAGCACTGATGGTGGGGAAGTGCCTCATGTCGTGCAGGAGTTTGCTGACCACAGGACTGGACCGGGGGTACAGCCCGTGACGGTTGATTCCCAGGTGGAACTGGACCCAGCTGGCCTCGAGTTGGAACTGTGGCAGGGGGTCCAGGGAAGTGATGTTCAGCTGCTCTTTGTATATCTTGTGTCGCCTGAAAGAACAACAGTTTTTTGTTTTTGTTTTTTAATTGCAGGAACAAGAATGCAAAGACCTGCTGAAATACCTTGTCTGGGCTCTCCATTCATTCAAAAAAGAACATTAAGCACCTACTATGGTGGGGAAAGCGAGTATGTGTGGCCAGACAGCCGCATGGTCCTTCCCTGCCCTGGGAAAGCTTACTCTCTAGGGAGCAAAACAGGCCAACCGTTAACACAATACCATACACAACATACAACTACCTAATACAAACCGTGACAAATCTTGTGGAAGGAAATGGGCACATGGTTACAGTGAAATTAGGGACCTCATATAATCTAGGATCTCAGGAGGTGATCCTGAGCCTCTTCATGCCCTTTCCCATGAAAAAGGCTGTATCTTGTATTTCCCAGTATTTTCTGACCTGAGGGAATCAGGAGACAGGGGCGAGAAGGTAACTGGTGAGAACGAAAAGAATACAGGGTGAGGATCTTTACATAGAGCTGGAAGCTGGATTAGATTAATTAATATATTGCATAGGATAAGAGGAATTCACTATCCGTGTACTGTCTGGCCCATCCAGGAGCCGTTTCTGCCAGGGTAAAAAGAAAAAAGGGAAGGTCTTGGCTGGTTTGCTCAGTGGTAGAGCATTGGCCCAGCATGAGGATGTCCTGGGTTTGATTCTGGTCAGGGCACACAGAAGTGACCCTCTACTCCTCCACCCCCCTCCCCTCCCCTCCCCCTTTCTTTCTTTCTCTTTTTCTCTCTCTCTCTCCCCCTCCCACAGCCATGGCTTCACTGATTCGAGTATATCAGCCCTGGGTGCTAAAGATTTCTCCATAGAGCCTCTGCCTCAGGAGTTAAAAATAGCTCAGGTGCCAGTGTGGCCCCAGACAAGCAGAGCATTGGCCCCAGGAAAAAAAAGGGAAAAGCCACGCTGCGGTGATTGGGATCATAGTGTCTAGTTTGGAAGATGAGTTGTATGTCTACGACATGACCGGAGCAACATGTAAGGCAGTTGTAAATCGATGGCTAGACACACCGTTTGGACTAAAACACCTTAACATTTTTTGAGAAAGGAAAGATTGCATGACAAAGCAGACAGAAGAAGACTCCAGTGGAAGAAGGTGGGCTTCAGCTGGATTCAGTGGGTGGTGTTTGGATGGAAGAGGAGATGTGGAGGGTGCTCTTGGGTTAGGGACGATCTGAGTGGCAGGAGGGGCAGGCAAGGGGCAGGTATATCTGAGGATTAGAGAGGAAGACTGAACACTGAATGGTTGAGTCATAGATGGAAGCCTTCTGATTGGAAAGGAGAGTTAGCATGATGTCATCTGGCTAGGTAGAGCTGGTTATGGGGTCAGGGTTTGGATGTTCCTGGATCCATATTAGTCTAATGATGATACCCCACCTCTGAGGTCTGTGATGGAGAGAATAGCAAAACAAACATGGCCAATATTCTTGGAGTGTTAAATTCTCTTGTTGGTGAATGGTTCTTTTTTTAATCGCTTTTATATTAAAGTAAATATAGACATGTTAAGGGGAAGAAAGCAAAATACACCATCATTTTAAAGATAAAATTCTAATTCTCAAAAGAAAATTTCACTTGGTCACCTCTGGCTATACTTCCAAGAATCCAGACCCTCAGGAGTAGAGGGTGTTTTTGGAAAATGCTGAATACCAACTTGGGTTGTTGAGTTCAGGCTCAGTGTGTGACTGAGCTGTCAATCACCTCACTCCTCACCTCTCTCCTGCTGCCCCCACTCCTGTGGGAGGGAAGTAACAGAGCATAGCTGTCCTTTTTAGGAGTTTTCTGTCCTGAATGAAAGTCAGTTGTCTTGAGGAAGACACACAGTTGGTTTATTGTTTTGTGTTTTTTGGGGGGGGAGAGGAAGGGGGTGCAGGAGGACAGACAGGAAGGGAGAGAGATGAGAAGCATCAATTCTTTGTTGTGGCACTTTAGTTGTTCACTGATTGCTTTCTCATATGTGCCTTGACGGGGGAGGGGGGGGGCTCCAGCTGAGCCAGAGACCCTGTGCTCAAGCCCGCGACCTTGGGCTTCAAGCCAGCGACTATGGGGTCATGTCTATGAGCCCACACTCAAGCCGGTACCTCGGGGTTTTGAACCTAGGTCTTCAGTATCCCAAGCCAATGCTCTAGCAATTGCACCACCACCTGTCAGGCTTATAAACCAATGTGGAGGAAGGAATGTCTGTCAGCTTTTGGTCCCGCGTTCTTAGTGCCTGCTCCAGGGCCCTGGGAGCCCTGGGCATTTCTACTTTGGGGGACTTTCACTTTATATCGTATCAAACATATTAAAATCCACCTTACCATCAATTTTTGTTTTTGTTATAATTTCTGCAAGTTTCCTTTTGTCATCTTGAATTCTGTTCCGAATAAAGTACCGTATTCCCCCATGTATAAAACGCTCCCATGTATAAGAAGACACACCTTAATTTTGAGGCCCAAAATTTAAAAAAAAAATGTATTACATAAAGTTATTCATCATAAAATTCATACAATCCTCCTCACTGTCAGTACTCCCATCCCTTGTCCTCATCTGTGTCTGATGAATCACTTTCTTCAACAATGAGCGCAAAAATAAGTGTGAAAAAGTGGGAAATTCAAGTAAAAAAATCTACAACCACTGTATAAAACACTCCTAGTTCTTAGACCCCAAATTTTTTCCAAAAATGTGAGTCTTATACATGGGAAAAAATGGTATCTAGTAATATAAATGAGTCAATGTTTTGTAAACATTTACTTCTCTATTAATTCACTTGGATTTCTGAGTTTTCGTTTTTGAGCCAATACTTTTTCTTTCTTTTTTAAAAAATAATTTTATTTACTTATTTATTTTTAAGATTTTATTTATTCATTTTAGAGAGGAGAGAGAGAGAGAGAGAGAGAGAGAGAGAGAGAGAGAGAGAGGGAGAAGGGGGAAGAGCAGGAAGCATGAACTCCCATACGTGCCTTGACCAGGCAAAGCCAGGGTTTTGAACTAGCAACCTCAGCGTTCCAGGTCGACACTTTATCCACTGCGCCACCACAGGTCAGGCCAATACCTTCTCTTTGTTCAGGTCTTGGAGAGTTTTAAAAGCTGAGACTTCTCTCCCAAGACAGCAAGGCCTCTCGGCAGCCTTTTAGCCTGGGGTGGGGGGAGGTTTGAATAACTGATATAATTATTTAAAATGACACATTTTAAACTGCTTCAGACCTAGGGCTTTATGAAAATCCGGGGAAAGGACAAATGGTTGACTAGGTCAGCAGGCCTCCTGCCAGATTTTTTAAAAAAACAATTATATTAACATTTATTTTTATTTGAAAAAATAGTCAGGTCAGGCTCTAATTCCCAAGGCTACTTTAAGGCTAAAACTCCGTGATTGCTGCGCTCTCTTGGGAGTCTGATGGAAAGATTGTGAAGTCCTGAGCTAAGTCAGTCACCCGGAACTAGGAACTAGAGCGGCACAGAAAGTCGGGATAAAGAGGAACAACTATTCCGGGGAAAAGGGGTGGGGAGGGGTGGTGTTCCCTTAAGTGGAGCTGATAGCTATGGATCTGAGCTACGACAGCAGCTGGGGTGATAGTGTCCAAATCAAAAAACAAGTGTGGCAAATTGGGTGTCGCTTCTGAATGAGGACGGATTGCTCTTTCAGCATTCACATCACTGTTAGCTGGGGACATGGCTCTCTGGTTGGCTATTCTGCCCTTCCCAGAGCAAGTCGCAACCCGAGGAAAGGAGGGTACCATGGCATCCTTCCCACTTCTGATCCGTCCCACACTTGCACTGGTTTGGGGGGATGGTGTCACCTCCCACACTCCATGGGGGAGACAGAGCCTGACCATCTCATCTGCCCACCCTGGGTTCCAATCAGGGGCCTGAAATTCGCTCCCCACTGTCCACAATTATTAGGGACTTTTTTCAAAAACAAAACCACTTCCTAATCCTATGTAAGGCAACATGATAGATGCCTTTCTAAACAATCATCATTATCATTCAGTGCCTACTTAAACCCTGTTTCATTTCCAGACTAAATTACAGTTATTTGTTAGTGTGTTCATTTTCTAGATAACCTACTATTTTTATTAGGAAGTTCCAAGTCCTCGATCCATGTGACAGCAGCCTTCACCTACTGAACTCCTACAAGGACAATCCCAAATGTCTCCATCTCCAGCATAAACATTTTATTGACTCTCCCAAATACAGACTAAACCGCACAAAAGCAAACCACAAGGCTGTTTTGGGTGACAGTGATGATAATGACACAGGCATGGCTAAGCACCATGAAGTGGAGCAACAGCTCATCAGGAATGCAATAGCAGAAAAGGACACAGACTTTTGTGTCACAGAAGTCTGTACTGCCTCTTACCAGAAGAATGACCAGGTGGGGCCAGGTGCCTTTCTGTGCACACAGTAATTCACACGAGCCTACCACCATCCCATGAGATACATATTCTTATCCCCAATGCAGATAAAAAGGTTGAGGACAGGGCATGGCCTTCAGGAAAGTAGTGTGGCCCCTGTGGGCCTCAGTTTACCTATTGTGGAAAATGGGGATACTGATAGCTGCCTCACTGTGTCATAGGAATTAAGTCTAGTAATATCCAACCACAGAGCAGGTATCCAAGCATGGTTACTCTCTAATTATTATAGTTAATGTTTATGAAGACCAGAGACCAGGTGGAGGACAAATTTCCAAAACCATAGTTGTAGTGGGTAACTGGAAACAACCAGCTGTGTAAGCCAGAGCAAATCCCTTTGGAACATCCCATAAGCAAGGGCATGCCATCTATGTCACGCTGTTGCATTAGGCACCACCATGGTCATGCCTTGGCGTGTCTACAAGGTCCAGGATTATCCAAGGGACTTGGAATCCTGCAGTAGCTTGTCTGCAGTCCCTCCATGTGCAAACTAGCAATAACTAACTTCTCTTTGTGGTGTTAAAGGACCTGCTGTTTTCCATCCTTTGAATTGCTCAGGCAGGTCTGGCCTTGGGACACAGGAGGGGACATCTGCTGGGGCGGGGGAAGCCTGGAGCTGGGCACCTCAGCTACTCCTGGTAGGTTAACCTGGATCCTTGTCCTGGTATGGGGAGCTGTCAGCAAGTGGGGGGCACCTGAGGGCAGAGCACTGGGGTGTGGTGTGAATCAGCCCAGGGCTACAAGTAAGCCTGGCAAGGATGATGAATAACTATGACGCAGAGGGTTTAGAGAGGATTGGGTCCCCATCGTCCTGGTCACTGAAACTCATAAGGTTGGTCTAAGAGCTCTCTGATAAAGAAAATTTAAAAAGCACTATAGTGAACTCCTATGGGACTTGGCTTTCAAATGACATCTGTGCATCTGTTTGATCCATATGTCTGTTTCAATTAATCCTTCTACTGACATTCGTCTCAGAAAGAATATTTCTCAGAGTTGTTTTTGTCATGGTGGTGATGAGTTTGGAAAAAACCTGCTTTGTAATGTCTTCTTTCTCCTGTGACCAAGAAGGGCCCAGGTTTAGTGGGACCTGGTGTTTACATAATTTGGGGGACCATTTTTTTTTTTGTATTTTAAAATTTTATTTAATAGGCAGCTAACTAAATGGGAGATGATGTTTAAAAACAACAGCTCTGATAAGGGGTTCGTATCCAAAATATATACAGAACTCACAAAGCTTAGCAACAAACAAGCAAACAATCCAATTAAAAAATGGGGAAAGGGCCTAGCGTGCGGAAGACCCGGGTTCGATTCCCGGCCAGGGCACATAGGAGAAGCGCCCATTTGCTTCTCCACCCCTCCGCCGCGCCTTCCTCTCTGTCTCTCTCTTCCCCTCCTGCAGCCAAGGCTCCATTGGAGCAAAGATGGCCCGGGTGCTGGGGATGGCTCTGTGGCCTCTGCCCCAGGCGCTAGAGTAGCTCTGTCACAACATGGCGACGCCCAGGATGGTTGCAACATGGCGACGCCCAGGATGGGCAGAGCATCGCCCCCTGGTGGGCGTGCCGGGTGGATCCCGGTCGGGCGCATGAGGGAGTCTGTCTGACTGTCTCTCCCTGTTTTCAGCTTCAGAAAAAAAAAGAAAAGAAAAAAGAAAAAAAAAATGGGGAAAGGACCTGAACAGAAACTTTTTCCAAGGGAGATAATTTTTAAGCTAAAGAGTACAAAACCATGCATACAAGATTAGGCACGAGTGTGACTATTTATGTAGAATCAGAAAAGATATCAACAAATTACTAGTGCCTTTTGAAAGATTTAGGTCCCTTTCTTCTGAGATTTCATACTTCTGTGAAAATGTCTCGTGACCTGCCTACATGCTCCCCCACACCTCCCCCACGCCAGCTAGCGTCCCTCCTCACTCTACAGATCTCTGCACCCACAGGGGAAGGGGTAAACCCTGGGCTGAAGCTCTATCAGTTTCATGGTAAATATGCCTGCGAATTGTGTAATTCACAACCCAGAAATATCTACCTAGTACCCAGTATGTCACTGTCAGCCCCATTATTTTAGGGAAGTCAGGGGCTTTATCTAACGGACCGTTTTGGGTGTCTCCTAGCCAGTGTCTGACTGTGAGAATGACAGGACAAGAGCACCAAGTGGTCATGATTGAGGCCAGGGAGGACATGGGCTTTTGGAAAAGGTTTTTCTGTTCACCATTCCAATGGACTTTATTTCTGAGACCAAGCATTGAGTTCCTGCTGGTTGCGTGTGCTCACTATAGAATTATGTGGAACGACCAACTCTCACCCAGAGAGGCACCTTCAGGGGACTGGATGACTCACCATCAAAATCCTGTGGCTCAGCCCGAACAAGCCACAGAGTGCTGACGCCTCCTCGCCACTCCAACCCATGAGCTCAAAGTTGATGTCTCCCATATCATCCCCTTCTGTTCGTCTGCTTCTTCATCCATTTCTCCCTCTGGGCCATGGAGGCCAAGGGCAGCTATGAGGCTGCATTAGTGAGCTGGAGCTGCAGTGGTCTACAGTGGTCTGGCAGACCCCAAAGTGAGCCCCCTGGGTGGTCTTCATTTCCTCCCTTCACTTCCCAAGACAGAAATAAATTCACCCTCTGTACTCTGTCTTTCTGCCCTAAAGTAATATCTGCTTTGTTAGCTCATGGACCAAAGCTTGATGTTTAGGGGTAGGTGGTGGGTGGCAATGCTGCTGTATCAGTAAATCAGAGTCCTTCTTGGTGATGAGTTTGCAGACCAGCAAGAGAGAAGGGTGGGAGAGACAGGCCCCTCATCCTGAGTCCTGGCTCTGCTGTTTACAGCTGTGTGACCTAGGGCAAGTTATCCAACCTCTCTGTGCTGAAAGGGGGGGGGGTTATAAAGGTATCTACCTCGTGGGATTTTGGTGAGGATTATATGGATTTAATACTTGTATATATGAGTTACTATCACTATGAGTTCTGGGATTCCATTTATATAGGAGTCTCTATGCCTCATGGGGGTGGGGGAGCAGGACTGTGAAGAATTATTTGCAACTACTGTTCAAATTCCTGAGTCTGCTTACTAGGGTAAAAGCCAGAGCTCTATTCTGCTTTCCTTAGCTCCGCCCTGTGGCAGGCTGAGTAATGGCCTAAAACACCCATAATCCTAATCCTGGAACTGGCTAGTGTTTCCTTCGAACAAAGGAACTTGCAGAAGTGATTTAGGGATCTGGAGATGGCTCAATGATCCTGGATTATCTGGGTGGGCTCTGAATGTAATCACACCTGTCAGCCCCATTTTATAGGTGGGGAGACGGACACAGCAAGGGAATTGTCTTGAGCTAGCTCAAGTTCACCTGGCCGGGGAGTGGAAGCTGCAAAGAAGTGATTTGAATCTGGCCAATTGGCTTCTGAGGCCAAGCTCTTCATCACCTGGGGCATTTACCGTCCTCTGGCTTCTCCCGCTGCAGCTCTGAGCCGCCGAGGCTTCCCTTGGACTTCCCAGGCTCCATTTTCCTACCTCCACCTCAGGGAGAGGAATCTATAAACCCATAAATGCAATCCAGAGGCTCAGTCCAGGTAGGGAGAACATCACCGTAGACATTTCAGGGCAGCTGGTGGCGGGTATCACAGAAGACGTTAGCTGCGTGTAGTTGGGGACGTGGGGATAAAGTGATTTGCTTACCTGACACAGAAATGTGATATGAAAATGAAGAACCCTAGGTACTTGTGACCCAAAATGTGATCTTTTTTTAAAAAAAATATATAATTTTATCAAAGTGGCTAGACTTGCCCATTTTGCAGACCTTGTTGATTTTGGATGACCTAACAGAATGAGCTAGGTGCAAGCTAGGAGTGACATTTTGAGAGTTGGGACTAAGACCTCAGTGAGACACCTGCTTCTCTATCTTCAGAACAACTTCCAGATCAATCACTGAAGATGTGAGTGGCTAGGACACCCAGGAGAAGAAGGCAGTAATGATCCCTGGTCTAGGGGACCCCCAGAGTCAAGGCAGAGAACTAGCAGATACCTATCAGCTGGGCCAAGTCTCCCAGATTCTCTTCTTGGGCATAGAGCTAAGCACACAAAAATGACTAACAAACATCACTGGCTGCATGCAAATAAATGTGGAAAGATCTGCAAACTGTAGGCTCTCTTGGAGAGTCACAGTGACTTGATGGCAGGAAAGGATCTGCGAAGTCCTGCACTCTGGCCTCCTGTTCAGAGAGCTGTAAACCCTTTACACAGCACCTGTAGACAGAGCCTAGATTCTGCATCGCACACAACTCATTTTGGGAAACACTAAATATTAACACTGGGCCAAGAAGCCTCTCAACTTCATCATGGTGTGATGACTCACAGAGCACGGGCCCCACAGCTGCACATCGTTTTTTCCCCACAGGACAACCACCTCCCTGGGGGAGATCAGAGGTTCTCACTCAGGGACTTCACCCCTTGGGGGTCATGATATTTAGAGACACATTTGCGTCACAGTCGGTGGGAGGAGGGCTCAGAGGTGCTGCTAAGCACCCTCCAGTGCACAGGAGAGCCTAGCACAACAGAAAATTATCTGGCCCCAAATGTCAGTCAGTAGTGCTGAGGTTGAGAAAGCCGGAGGCACAGACTCATGAGCAAATATAGCACTGAAGCCTCTGATGGTGTCCTGAAATGGCTATGAGGGACTCGGGACTCTGCAATTTAATATTTCCCATACATAACATAAAAGCCTTCCTCGGGGCCTCATAAGCTCTTTCTGTATCTTCAGCGCAGCAAAAATTGTAACTGTGGTTTAATTGTTTAAAAAAAGCAAATGTGAGTCACACTCATTTAGTTGTCAGACCAACCTAACATGCATATTGATAACATACAAACACACGTGTTACTTGCAAATGATGCGATATTGATCCACTTAAATGGTTCTTTTCATTCTCCAACTGTACAGTCCTGGAATAAACCAGTATTTGTTTCATGCACACACATACACACTGTTAGCAAATGACACTGATGAATGTGTGTCTTTTTTCTCTTGTAACATGTTCCAGAGTGCAGAAAACAGCAGTACTCAGAGCGGACCAAGAAGAACGAGGACCTTTAAAGGCCCACCCCCTGGATCCTCTGATAATCAAGGCTTTACCAGATTATATTTATTTTAAAGGTGTTTGAACTTTGCCTTAGTGCCTGTCACACAGGCATGGGCGTTTGAAGGAGATCTGAGTGTGGAGGAATCTGAATGTATGGGATTGCAATAGGGGGTTAGGCTGGGGGCACATATTTTCATGGTTCATCAGCCAGTTTCCTGGTGGCCCACCCACAGATTAAATTTTTTCAAGCCCTTGGCCTGTGAGTTAATGCTAATTTGCGTGGTATAATTTTTCCATCGATTTACAATCTTAATGACTGCAGATTTTGGTCCGTTTTCCTCCTCAGCATGAGCGGTCACCCATGGGTTAGGATAATTTATGGAGATATTAATGGGACTTTTGTTCTTGTGGAATATCACGCACCCGTTCTAAGAAGGTGGCGGGCATTGTGTCTCTGTCTCACAGAGGGTTTATGATCCAGGACTAAGCAGATGTCTAGACAGGTTACACTGCTCCTTCTCTGGTTTTGTTTTATTTTTTATTTCTGGAAATCCAAGGAATAGGCTAGACAGGTGTTTTGACAGACAATAGGAAGAGCCTACAGAAGCACAGACTTCGGGGGAAGCGTGCAAGTACTCCAAGATTAGGAGAGGAAAGTTGGTTTGGGGTCTGGCCTGGAGGTGAGTCCAGGTGGTGAGAAATGGCCGCGTGCTGTGCCTGAGAAGGTGCATTTCTGTAAATAATCCTAATCCTGAGCTCTAGGCTGGCATGGAAACAATGGTGCCACCCTCCTCCCCAAATGCTTTGCTACCTAAGACTCTATGGGCATCGCCCCAGCACGAAGGGTTTGAGGAAAGGAGCACTGGCAGTGACAGAGATGGAATTCCCAACTTGCCCCACAGAAAAGGGGTATAAGTCCCACTTGGTTTATAGAAAAATAAAATCTCTGTTATAGTTCTTTCACACTTGAGTTTGTAGAGTGAAGTCAGGTCCTGCTAGAGTAACAATTTAATCCTGAAATCTCAGTGGTTTAACACAAACAAGGCTTTTTCTCTCTCATTCAAGCTACCTGTCTAATGAAGGTCAGAAGGAACTCAGCGACCCAGCTTGATGGGCACACCAAGATCCCAGCATGTGGCCCAGGACAATAAAAGGAAGACACTTGTTAAATAGTAGGTCTTAAATGCTTTGGCCAGGAAGTGATATATGTCATTTCAGTACCTACCATTGCCTAGAGCTAGTCACATGGCCCCACCTTGCATCAGTGGGCTGGGACCCACAGAGGAGTATGTTGATTGTGTGCCTCTCCACAGCTTTGTGGTACTTATTTAATGTAGGATGAGACTTTTTATTTAATACTGTTAATAACTTGCATTTGTGCACAGCTCATTACAAACACATTTTGGGCATTCTGCCCATGTTATCTTACTGGTGTTCCATCAAGCCCCGTGAAGAGATCAGCCCTTGGATCCACAGGCAGGAAGTGAAGGTCCACAGGAGGTGACAACATGTAGTAAGTGAAAAGGAGGAGCTAACAGCCAGAGGCTCTGACCTGGGTCTTCTCTGCTTTTCCACAGAGGCTGCCGAGACAGTCAAGCTTTGTCAAAGATTTACTTAAGACTAAGGATAGAACCTCCTCGAAGGCCAGGGAGGCGGTGCAGTCGGAGCACGAATCTCAAGCCTCTATCTGCTTGTTGAGAAAGCAAGATGTCAGTGAGATTTTGCCAAATGGGCTGATTTTCCGACACAAACTCATTTCCTTGCTGGTTGAAATGCAATCCCTTCCTCCTCTCGGAACTGGTTCATGCTGTGTTGCAATAGACCACTTGTGTTCACTCTGGG
Organism: Saccopteryx leptura; assembly: GCF_036850995.1. Lineage (NCBI taxonomy): Eukaryota > Metazoa > Chordata > Mammalia > Chiroptera > Emballonuridae > Saccopteryx > Saccopteryx leptura. The sequence continues at coordinate 166,543,426 of NC_089507.1, forward strand.
CTAACCGAGTCCCAACCCCATCCTGACCTCACAGAGTCACTGCTCTGGCTCAGTGGTTGAGAAAGACCTATCCAAAGAGTGACACATGGATCCGGATTTGGACTATTCTAGCAGGAATGCAGAGAGAGACAAAGAGCCAATTTTCACCTTTTGACCTCAAAAATCATCTCCAGAAGAAGGGGGAGCTTAAAGTCTGTCCATAAACAGATTAAAAGGGAACAAATGAAGAGCAAACACTCGGCCATAGGAAGGTATTGAGGCTGTCTTGTCTGGGAGTTAGGGAGGCCGAGGAGGTTTGATGAGGTCAGGGCAAGAGGCCTCTTGAAGCTGGAAGGACCACAGCGGGAGGTGGAAGACAGTTTCGGAGATGGCTTTGCCTCTCTTTAAGTCTGCTCAGGCTGCCATAACAAAACACCACAGATCGAGTAGCTTAAACAACAGAAACTTGTTTCTCACAGTTCTGGAGGCTGGAAGACCAAGATCAAGGTGTAGGCAGGTTTGAAGCCTCTCTCCTTGGCTTGTAGATGGCTGCCTTCTAACTTTGTCCTCACATGGCATACACATTCCTGGTGTCTCTCCTTCTTCTTATAAGGATACCACCCATGCTGGAGTGGGGTCCCACCCTTAAGACTTCATTTAACCCTAATTAGCTCTCTAAAGGCCCTATCTTTAAATATAGTCACAATCTGAGGTATACTGTGGGTTAGAATTTCAATGCATGAATTTTGTGGGACACACAAATCAGTCCATAATAGCTTCATTAGATTTGTGAAAGGTTATATTAGATTTCTTTCTCATTGATATCTAGAAAGGACTCTTACCACCAATAGCTGTCTGCCTATTGCCCAACAACTCACGAGCATAAGGGACGTTGCTAAGGCTTTGCTTAGTGGGATAATACTAAGTTGTATAGACCACCTCCTCTTCAATGGCCATGATACCTGAATCTCCCCCAATGGCCTTTGATATATTTTGGCCAATAATATGACAGAAGTGACATTTAGACATTCTGGCCAGGACCTCAAGGGGCTGTGCACACTTCCACTCTTTTTTGGTCACCTGCTGCCGCCATGTCAACATGGCTGATTAGCCACCTGGGGGATGAAAGGTCATATGGAGTTAAGGTCACCGTCTCAGTCAAGGCCTTGGACATGGGAGCCCATTGGAGGGTACGTACATCCCAGAGCAGCAGAGTTCAGACAGCAGCTGACCACAGATGCCTGAGCGAGTCCATCAGAGACCAGAAGAATCACATAGCTGAGCCCAGCCCAGATTGCTGATCTGCAGAATCATGAGCTAAGGTAAATGGTTCTTGTTTATTTATTTATTTATCTATCTATTTATTTATTCATTTTAGAGAGGAGAGGGAGAGACAGAGAGAGAGACAAAGAGAGAGAAGGGGGGAGGAGCTGGAAGCATCAACTCCCATATGTGCCTTGACCAGGCAAGCCCAGGGTTTCGAACCGGCGACCTCAGCATTTCCAGGTTGACACTTTATGCACTGCGCCACCACAGGTCAGAGTTCTTGTTTTAAGTCACTAAGTTTTGAAGTGACTTGTTAAGCAGCAAATATAAACAGTGGTCAGAGCCTAAAAGATGTTCTCTTTTGCTCAAGGGGCGAGAAGCATTGATTAAGTCATGACAGTGGGACTGGGTGGTTGTTAGAGAATAAATATCATGCTCTCATTGGTGGAAATGGATGGGAGTGGGGTGTAATAGGAGAGGGAGGCTTGGGTTTTAGCCATATCAACTATAAAGAAAGGAAGAAAAGAAGTTTACTCTATTTCCATATATTCCAAATCAGTGAATTTCTTTTTTTTCTAGAAATAGAACCTTCTTTTCAGAAGAAATCTTACACAGAATCCCCAACATATAAAATAGGTAAAAATTTGTAATTTATTGCTATAAATCTAATGTAGATGGTCAAATATGCAAAATTATTTTAAAAATGCAATCAATAAGTACAAGAGGGAAAATAGAATTATGAACACAAGCATTCAGAATTGGGGGGTCAGGGAAGACAAGTGTAGTCTTATTTCTGTACCCAATTCCTTTCTGCACTTTGATTTGGTAGCGTAGTATAAAAAATCCCGAGAAGCACACATAAGCACTTGGGATTGGAAATGGTTTTTAACAGCTCACCTTGCAATCTCAGGATACACAATTAAATAGAGACAGGAGGAGAAGCCATCTGTCTGCATAAGTTCCACGTGGCAGGCTCAGTGTGCTGCCATGTGCACAACACAACCCAGTGTGAGTTTTCTCACCAAGATTACCTTAAGGCACACTTTTTTTTTTTTTCATAATGAAAACTGAATCAGCCATTTGCACAACCCACAAAGTACCTCCCAGAACCCTGAAAGTTCATGGAGCACACTTAGAAAATGTCCGTTTTTTTTACTCTGATAGCCTTTGAAGAAGAAATTCTGGTTGAAGATAGGCACAGCTTGAGAAGCAGAGCTTCAGAAGGCTTCAGGAACCACAGACTCACCCTCTTAAATGCAGAAGGAGAAACGTGGTCCCGAGGAAGGTAAGTGCTTTCCTCGGGGATTACATTGCAGGTATCTTGGCGCAGAGTGGAATCTCCTTTGAGGAGAAAGAGATATGAGCCCACAAATGAGCTGGATTTATGTCAATGTCTTCTTTAGGCTCCCGTGAAGAGAGTAAGGTTAATTTAAGAGAAAGCCCAAATAAGTAATGATTCTTATTTTAATGGTTGGTATAAAAATTTTGCATATGTTAAGAATTTGTTATTAATACATTTGTTTTTAAAAAGTCTTATTAAAACTCTAGAATAGTAGCTATAGAAGTCACACACTGTGGCAGGCATCCCAGCATTACTCTGGTCACAGCAGTTCTGGGCATCCAGCCAGGTTTTGAGGGAACTACCGTTCCCAACACTGAGGCAGGTCATGGGAACAGAACGGAGAACTGAAAGGGTGAGTTTCCAATGACTCTGCCTCCTTAGTGTCAGTGATTGGTTGAGAGGTTGGCATTCACCTAAATGCTGGACCAATCATAGCCCTCTACAGCTGGGTTGTGTTTCCAGACCTGGCCAATCAGTGTCTTTGTAAGGGGTCTTTCTTTTTGTAAATCAGAAAAGTCCTTTAATCGCTGTGATCCAGGGCTGCTGGGATTTCAAACCCAGGAGGGGATTAAGACAGGCAGAGGGAGCCCTGGCCAGGTGCCTCAGTGGATTAAAGTGTCTACCTGGCTCACCAAAGATCACAGGTTCAACCCCCCAGTCAGGGCACATATGAGAAGCAATCAATAAGTATATAACTAAATGGAACAATTAAGTGAAACAACAGTTGATGCTTCTCTCCTCTCTCTCTTTCTCTCTCTCTCTCAGTCTTTCTCTCTCTCTCTCCCTTCCCTTGCTCTACTTCCCTCCCCACCCTGCCTTCTCAAATCAATGGAAAAATTGAAAAACAAACAGGTTGAAACGAGGAGAGTAGAGACAGCTGTCCTTACTGAGTTTTGCTTTCTTAAGTGTCTATGTTTTCTTTTCCTGCTTATGTTGGTTTGAGTTGGGTTTCTGTCACCAGAAACTGAGTGACATCAGTATCCCGATGAATGTAGGCAATACTTTGCAAAAATAATGAGTGATGTCTAGGAAAATAAACACGTACAGAATGCAAATTGTGCATAAAATTCAAGGGAAATCTAGACCTCAGCACTTGAACTAAGTGGGATCCAATGACCCCATTAAAAAAAAATACACCCTATGCTGAAGTAATGGGGCTTGATTTGCTGTTGGAATTGTGGTTGGTCAACCTGACTTTCTCTAGTGTCTCTGAATGCTCAGAGGAGCACAGCATGTATAAATAAGCTGCGACTGGTTGTACATAATTCTTCACTCAGGGGGAAAAAACAGGCATTGAGCTGGGTGTGGAGATATATATACCTTCCCTACAAGATTTGTAACTATTCAGGTATGGAAGAAAATGAGTCAGAGATATAAAAATCCCATTTGAGTGAAACTGAGACCCTGTGGGACACTTGAATTGGCCAGGAGAGACCATTCATCTCTCCCTGTGGACTCATTTTGGTTAACATCACCAACAATTTTTACCAACACCCCATGGAGCTTGACCCAGGCATTGAGAACTGATGGCAAGTTTCTGATGGGAGAGTTGCACTTGACTTCCCAGGCTGAACCCCTCTGTCTTTCACCAGCAGAGCTCTTTTCTAAGCCATCAACCTTGCCTGTGTTTTCTAAAATCCTATCCTTTTCCAGGCCACCTTGGAGTTGACGGTCCAGCTGCTCAGTCCATGTGCCCCTGTGCCAACGCTCCTTAGGTTTCTCTTTCAATCTCCACATTCTTCTGAATTTTATTACAGGTTCTTGGCTTCTCAGAAACCTTAGTCCTCTACTATGTTCTATTTCCTGTGGTTTCCCAAATGTATGTGGTTTATTACTAGTGAATCCAATAAAATAGGCCCTTTGCTGCTTCCTAACTTTGCCTCTTGCTCAAGCCAAATTATGTGGGCTGTCTGCAGAGCTTGGCCTCCAAGGTCAGGCTCTGGGGATTGGAAGTCCTGGATGCCAGCATCTGCAAGGCACTCCAGCTCAGTTCTGTCCTGATTTCACATTCCCACCACGAGACATCCTGCCAACTGACAGGCCACAGAGAGAACTAAGCCTTTTTTTTTAATCCCATGCTATGGTTTTCTTTAGGCTTAAATGTGTATGCTCACCTATAATTACAGGTACACAGATGCTCTTAATTCTGGTAACTTCTGCCCCACCACCACTGCAACTCTCTAGAATGCTATTCTCACTTGGCTTTTAGCCAATTGCAAGCCTGCTTTTCAGCAGAATTCGCAGGCTCTAGCTTAATGAATAATCACAAGAAAAACACAGGTCAGCACCTGCCCACGGGCAGAGCAGGGATTGCTCCAGCTAAGTTGGGGCCTCTCTGTTCCCTACTGTTCTTTGGGGTGTGTGTGTGTGTGTGTGTGTGTGTATGTGTGTGTGTGTGTGTGTGTGTTTGACACAGAGAGACAGAGAGAGGAACAGATAGGGATGGGCAGACAGGAAGGGAGAGAGATGAGAAGTATCAATTCTTCATTGCAGCTCCTTAGTCTCCTTGGTTGTTCACTGATTGCTTTCTCATATGTGCCTTGACTGGGGGTGTGGGGGGACTACAGCAGAGTGATTGATCCCTTGCTCAGGCAGTGACCTTGGGCTCAAGCCAGCGACCTTGGGCTCAAGCCAGGGACTTTTGGGTTCAAGCCAGCGACCATGGGGTCATGTCTATGATCCCACGCTCAAGCCAGCGACCCTGTGCTCAAGCTAGTGAGCCCATGCTCAAGCCAGCGACCTCGGGGTTTCAAGCCTGGGACCTGGTCCTCCACATCCCAGTTCAACGCTCTATCCACTGTGCCACTGCCTGGTCAGGCTGCCCCTGTTCTTGTGCAAGACGTTTTGGAGGCTCTTTTTCTGGAAGCACAGGAAGCTGGGGAAATTTCCTCTCATTGGCAAATGGCACCTTCTCAACTTTCCTTTGGGACTTTTTATTTCTTTTGAAATTGATTTCATTTAGATGACTGCAATAGGGAGAGAACCCCAGATTCAAATTTTATAATGTCTCAGGAAGGTGGTCTCTAGCCTTAGACTTTTATGGAGAGTAGACAAGTGACAGGTGGGGGAGATTTTATAGTTGTGATTGTTTTTGTTCAACACTTTTGTCATATGACATAACAGGCCATAGACTAACATCCCCCCCCCCCCCCAATCCTGATGTTGTCTGCTCCTAATTATTTGTCCCACAGATATTGACTCTGGCTCTCCTCTCTGGGAAACCATGAAACAGATGTGTTAGTGTGACCATGTGCAAACTTGGGGCTTTTTGTGCTGGGAGCAAGTGGCTATTTATTGTCACCTGAAACTCCAGACAGCTGTCGTGAAGCTGGACAGTACACAGTCATAAAAAGCAATATGGTATTATATGGAGAGGGTGTGTCCCGTCCGGGAGGGACAAGGATGGGTGGAGGCAGTTGGAAAAGCCTTTCCAGAAGAAGAAAAGTGAGGATCTGTGGATATCAAAGGATGCCGGGTGGTGCAAAGGATGCCAGGTGGGGTATCTGCTGGTTAGAGCCAGACCCTGTGGGTACAAAGCCTGCCTGTGCTTTGCTTGCTGCTTGATTTGAGAAGGTAAGTTATATAACCTCCTCGTCCCCAGCTTCCTCTATAAAATGAAGTAAACGGCGGCACTGTATTTGTTTGCTATTGCTGTGTAGCACATTTCCACAACCCTCGTGGCTTAAAACAACACCCATGTGACTAGCTTGCAGAGATGCAGGGCAGAAGTCCACTTGTGTGAAAGTTGTCAGCCAGGCTGAGCTCTCCTCAGCAGGTTTGGATGGTGGTGGTGGGAGGGGCGTCTGCTTCCGCGACTCATTCCTATTGTTGGCAGAATTCGTTTCCTTATGGTTGTAGGACTGAGGTTCCTGTTTCCTTGCTGGCTGTCAGCTGGGGGCTAAGCTTAGGTCCTAAAGGTCGCTAATCTCCTTTGCCCTCCCTTCACCTTCCGGTCAGCACACCTTATCACACTTTGAATCTTTGACTTCCTGAAGAAAACTCTCTGCTGTTAAAGGGTTCACGTAACTAGGTCAAGCACACCTGGAGAAACAACCTATCCTGAGGTCGGCTGCCCTTTACGGCATTACCTGCATCAGGATTTAATTGAGTAGTCAGGAGAAGGTGTGTGGACCCCAGGGCCAGGAGTCCAGGGGACCATCTTGGAATTCTGTCTACCACATGCACATACCTCTAAGGAGCTGTGAGGCCTAGGTTAGCAAGTGTTGGTAAAGTACTTAGTACATATCCTGTATGTTTCCAGTAGACTTGCATGCAAAGAACTAGCCAGTTCAGTTCCCAGGATTGAGGAAGGAGAGTGTCAGGAGTGGGACACAGTTGAACAGCTGAAGAACATCCTCCACTTCTGAGGGGCTTCATTTCGGTAATATTTGGAAACAGGAAGTTCCCTTGGATGAGCTTTCCTTGCCTGTCCTCCTTAGATGAACAGCCTCGACACCCTCCCTGATTCTGCTGGGTAATGGCAGGGAGGCTGGGCTTCGGAATGATGGGGAAGGAAGGGGCTTCTGGGTTGGCTTGCTCTGAAGCCATCTGCTCAGAGGTTTTGATTTTCAGAAGAGTGAAGGAGTTTCCTCTAGCAACAAGGCCAGGGATTCAGAAACCACAAAAATTAAAGCTTTTCCCAAGTCAGCCAAGCAAAGCTCTGAGTGGGGGAAGCGGGAAACAGACATCAGGATTCCCACCCCCTCTGCTAACCACACACAGGTCGTGGCTGAGGTCCATCTCAAGCTGGAGAAGTCCGTTTCCCTTCTGAGCCTGGCAGCATCAGTGGAAGGCTCAGAGGACCAAGGCCCTGCTGACCCTGGGGAAAGGCAAATGGCCACCGGCCATGAGTAAGAACCTAGACTTTCATCAACTCTGTAGGTTGAACTGCCTGCTCCCAATAAAGCTGTGTTCCAAATTGTCTGGTGCCAGCCTGAGGTAAGCAGGAAAGAGATAAGAAAGTGGGAGTGAGGGAAGAATGAGGAGGTGAGAACAGAAAGGCAGTTACTTTTCATTCCACAGATGCCATTTCGGGAAAAAGCTTTTCTTTCAAAAAACACCTAGATGAGACCATTGTCATTTCCAGCTGGGTGCTTCGCCCTCTTTCCTAGCTCTCCACCCCCCCCGCCCCTCCCCCCAACCTGCCTTAGCTCCTGGATCTTCTCACAGTTCTCTCCAGAAAAACCTGGGCCAACTTACTCCCCTTGAACAACTGTCATTTTTGAAAAGCTGCCCAGTCTCTTTGCTGTGATTTTGCAACTCAGGGTTAGACTTTCTTTACTCTCTTTTGGTGGCAGCAAGGCGACCCGGAGAGGGCAAGCCAGGAGTTCCCGATGATGGGGGAGGCAGCACACACGCCTCTGAGAAACGCAGGGTCTATACTTGCAGGAACATGTAACTTTCCTGAAACCGGAGGAAGACGTCAGGAAAGAAGAGTGGAGAGTAGGAAACTCTTGTTTGTGTGGTAGCTGCTGCAGTTTCTACACCAGTGAGGCATGATCCGGTGTGACCTTGCCAGTCAAGGCCAGAGGGATGTAGAGGAGCCAAACAAAGATATGTGGGCAAAAGGCCAGGCCAAGCTGAACAGCATTAACATGGCAAAGGGCAAATGTCTTCTGGCCTGGGCAGCTTGTGGGCAGGGAAGACATCCAAAGCTCAGCCTCTAAGATGCAAGAATAGTAACAACCTGTACAGTTAGTTACCTGTGCTCCAGGTAGGTCCTGCCTCCCATCATGACCTTGAAAGGAAAAGGCTGCCTCCAGCTGGTTGGTTTACGGCCTGAAACAGTGAAGCCCGCCCTTCCCTTCCTGCCTATGCCTTCTCTCTTCTCCTCACTATTCAAGACAGGTGTCATCGCGCCTGATGGAGCCTGGCGCTGGCTCGCTCGCTGTGATCCGTGGCCGATGACTTGACAGAAATACTTCTCCTGATTATATTTTTAACCTGGATTGTGCTGCAGTTAGTCACATTTTGAGGAGGGAACAGAGGAAGAGAGGGAAGAACGGGCGGGTGGGCTGAGGAGAAAGCCTGAGGGTCAGATAGCATGCACAGAGCCCACCCCACACACTGGCCATGTCTTTCACATTTCAACTTCACTAATCATTGACATCCAATGAACAAATATTGACTGGGAACCTAAAACATTCAAAAACAATGTACGAGCTCCATCTTCCATGGTGTGAAATCAAAAAGGAATGTCTGGGGGGAGAAGACGGCCCATCACCTATCTCCCATTGGTAATGAGCTCAAGTTATAGAATGATAATTTCTGGCTTCATACCATTACTTATTAGTGTGTTGGTAAAAAAAAAAAAGAGAGAATAAGAAGAATCACTCAGACTAATGGTCTCTTCTGCAAAGTGGTGAAGAATGCTGATTTGGCTTATTTTTACTACCTGCGCCTCTCCTGGTTTGGCAGATGGTTTGCTGATACGATTATTTTGGATAGCAGCTAATGTTAGATAATTATTGGCATGGTACATCCACATGTGTCTATCAGTCCTGGGTGTTTAAGTATGTTTGGGTTGTGGCTCCAAACAGGGAGGATTTGTCTGTGCAAGAGATAAGCAATTAGCAAGGCCATTCACTGTTTCTTCCTTTGCTGTCTGTTCTAATTATTTGCAGTGAGATCCGGAGCCCTCCCTGGCCCTGCAAAGGACAGCAGGATGGTGGGCACCATCAGCGCTTCCACGTGCCCTCCTATTGGTTAGGGCACTCTCTCCTTTGAGGTAATGAGGACTACCTCTCACAATACAGCTCCCATTCAAATTCATGTTGGCTAATGAGTCTTCTCTGTTCCACATGCAACCCTGAAGTACGGAACAACACACGTGCTCACTGATATCATCCCATTGACATTTACAATTCCGTTTGGGTGCAGATAGACTGTTCTCTGCCTCTCAGGTCCAGTTTCACGGGACCCTCCTGCAGCTGACAGCCCACAAATCGCACTGGCGATCTCAAATATTAGAAGAAAGTGGTGAGGCCCTGGCTGGGTAGCTCAGTTGGTTAGAGTGTCATCTGGACATGCTGAGGTTGTAGGTTCTATCCCCAGTCAGGGCACATACAAGAGTCAACCAATGACAGCATGAACAGACGAAACGACAAAACTAATGTTTATCTCTCTCTTTCTCTTTCTCTGTCTCTCTCCCTTCCTCTCTCTCTAAAAAATCAAAACAACAAAAAAGAAAAAAGTGATGACTAAATATCTCAAGTGTGATGTTCAACCAACCACACAAAACTGCTTCATTCTCTCTTAATGTAGCAAGGTCACCAGTCCCCCTCACCCATGACCTTCAGTTAAATAACCAAGATAATTTCTGATCAGGAAGTGTGTTATTGTAATACATCACGGTGCAGAAACCAAGCTCAATATCAATTGTAGGGCAGATTGGAGAGAAAAAGTTTTGCTTTTCTGCCAGAATTCTGGGGTTTCTCTGGGGTTTCCTTTAGGACCGAAGTAATGTGGGGAAGTTTAAGGCCACAGCAATGTGACTAAGTGAATGCTGATCTACATTTATGAAAAGGGAGAGACTCTGCCCCCAGTCCCACATTCTTTTTTTTTTTTTGTACTTTTCTCAAGCTGGAAACGGGGAAAGACAGTCAGACAGACTCCCGCATGCGCCCGACCGGGATCCACCCGGCACGCCCACCAGGGGGCGACGCTCTGCCCACCAGGGGGCGATGCTCTGCCCCTCCGGGGTGTCGCTCTGTTGCGACCAGAGCCACTCTAGCGCCTGGGGCAGAGGCCAAGGAGCCATCCCCAGCGCCCGGGCCATCTTTGCTGCAACGGAGCCTTGGCTGCAGGAGGGGAAGAGAGAGACAGAGAGGAAGGAGAGGGGGAGGGGTGGAGAAGCAGATGGGCGCTTCTCCTGTGTGCCCTGGCCGGGAATCGAACCCGGGACCTCTGCACGCCAGGCCGATGCTCTACCACTGAGCCAACCGGCCAGGGCCCACAGTCCCACATTCTTAAATCTGCAATAGACATGTAAATAATTTTCTAAGGGCAAAATTCCCTAGTTCATTGGTCCAGATTCCCACGTTATTGATGCAATAAAGATAAGGTTGAAAGTGACAGTGTCTGAGAAGCAATCACAAGTTGCCCTTTTTTTTTTTTGCGCACAATTAGCAATGGAATTGAGAACCACTTTCTCTAACAGAAAATCATCAGCCATAGAGTTTCAATTGACATTCACCACAGTGATTTCAGCCAATAACTCTCTTTAATTTCTAGAGGTTTTCTCCCCCAGTCAGTCTCAGCACTCCGAACTAATGAGGTAAGCTGGGCTAGCACTAAGATTTATGGTCTCCCTATGCTTGGGAGGGACTATTTACCCAATGACATCTCATTTTGAAATCTCTTGTATTAAGAAAATTGATGGGTGTGGTGCAAAAGTGATCTGTGGATGTGAGTGATATTTAGACAAGTCTGTACTTCAAAACAGAATCCTAACTCACATAGACAGCTTTCCGCCATTAGCTGGGGACCTCAGCATTGACCATTTCATCTTCTCCAACACCACCCCTCCCCCACCCTTAAAAAAACTTTCTTAATTTTATCCTAAATACGTTTGGTATCTTCTTCCTCTACATTTAGCTTTGGGTTTAAAGAACGCCCAGGTAGATTTTTTTTTTAAATTTCTTCTATTAAAGCACAAGCGTCAACAGATCCAAGTCAACTGAAATCACCTGGAGACCGAAGCTGCCTTTAGATTAAAACACTCACCAGAAAGGGATAATCCAGGTTTTAAATAAAACAGATAGAGGTGACCTTATCGGAAACCTGACATTTACTTTTCTGGCCCCGCCGACCTCTCACGGGAGCAGAGGAATAAGGAAAGGGAAATAGCTGGCTTTTCAGGGAGTAGCCTTGCTTTCTGGAAGGTGCCCAGGTCCGCCCAAAGAACGGAATGCCTAATTCGAACCAGCCCTGGAATTGCTGTCTTTGAAAACCTCGTTCTGGAAAACCGAAGTCCAACAGCGGCTTTCCACATCAGGACACGAAGAGCAAGGGCGGAAATGGCCCAGGGGACAGGAGTGGAGCTAAGGAGTAAGCAAGAAGCAGCTCCAGGAGGAGGGGCTGGGAACGTTTCTTGGCTGTGCTGCTGCACAGAAACTTTTTCTTGCACTGAGATCTACTCGGGGCTGAATCATGAGGCCCGCAACAACTGGTGGGGTCTGCGTGGGGAACACACTCCGAGCCCAGGAGCAGGGTTTGTGGGCTGGGCTAAGCCGCCAGGGCCGGGGCTGCGGCCAGGGCGCGGGGAGGCCGGGCCGCGCGCTCTGCCTCCCCGCGGGCGGGCGGAGTCCTCACCTGTTCCAGCGGGCCACCTTCCTCCGGTAATACCGCAGCGCCTCCTGGCCGGCCAGGAGCGAGTCTTCCGGCCCGAGGATTGGTGGCTCCTCCGGGACGTTGTACAGCGGGTGGGCGAACAGGGCCTGCAGCTTGGAGCCGGGGCCGCCGAGGTCCTGCTCAGTCCCCGGCCCAGCTGGGGAAAAGTTGTGCGTACCCGCGCGGGGGTCCGGGGCGGCCGCGGCGGGGCCCGGAGCGGGGACGGAGATGCGGCGGGCGCACAGGCAGCCCCGGGGGCGCTCCCGGGGTCGCAGCTGCCGCTGCACCTGGGGCCAGAGGTGGAAGTAGAGGTCGGCGGACAGCAGCGCGCCCAGCAGCAGCAGGGTCAGCAGGCGGTCCCGGCGCAGCCCAGGCATGGCCCCGCTGGGCACGCGGGCAACTCCGGGAACCTGGGGGGACGCCGGGCGCGGAGGGCCGCCTGCACTCCTGTGGGCCGGCGGGGATCGATAGGGCCGGAGTGCTCACCGCGCGGGATGGTTGCGCTTTTGAGGGGTGTCGTCCTTGAACTTGGGGACCGGGTGCAGAGAGCGCGGGGTCTCGCGGTGTTGGCGGGCGTCCCCTCTCTGAGCGGAGTGGAGAGCAGCGATGGTCTCCCAGACCCCTGTTTCTGGCTCCTTCTCTCTCGGCGCCCGGGAGCCCGGGAGCCCGCGGAGGGTGAAGGGCGGGGGGCGCTGGTGTGGCTGTCCCCGCGAGCGGACGCGCGGCGGGGCCAGAGCAGCAGAAACACGCGCGGGCGGCGGCGCTCGCCTCAGGGAGGAGCAAGGCAGCCGCGGAGCCCGGGGCGTCTCTCCAGAGGATGCTGTCACCGAGGCTGCTGCTGCGACTGTTCCCGCGAATCCTGCGGGCGGCGGGGACGCCGGTGCCCCCCGGCTCCACCTCGCGAGCTCTTCTGCGCGCCCGACTCCTAGAGGCAGAGGTAGCGCCGGCCTCCCTCGTCTGGCCGGGTGCCCGCACCTCCGCCCACTCTCAGCTGGCACCTGCCTCTGGCGCAGCTCGCCGGCCAACTCTGATCCCTGTGCGGGCCCTGCCCTTCCACCTTGTCACCCAACCCTCTGCTCGCGCCAAGCCCCCTTGCCCCGGGCCTCCAGCTTGCCTTGCCCAGGGTTCAGCCCTGACACTTTGGAGAACTCAAGCGGCGTAAGTGTAAAATTCTTTTCTTTTCCTTTCTCTTCTCTTTTCCTCTCTTGTTTTCTTTTCTTTTTCCCTCCCTCCCTCCCTGTCATTTTCTTTCTTTCTTTTTTCTTTCTTTCTTTCTTTCTTTCTTTCTTTCTTTCTTTCTTTCTTTCTTTCTTTCTTTCTTTCTTTCTTTCTTTCTTCTTTCTTTCTTTCTTTCTCTCTCTCTCTCTCTTTCTCTCTCTCTCCCTTTCCTTTTCCTTCCTTCCTTCCTTCCTTTTTTAGAAAAAAGTCAGCTCCCTGAAAGCCTTTCTCCTGTAACACTGGCCAGATGTGTGTGTGTGTGTGTGTGTGTGTGTGTGTGTGTGTGTGTGTGTGTGAGTGTGTGTGTGTGTGTGTGTGTGTGTGTGTGTGTGTGGTCTTCTCTCTCTCTGTTTCTTCCCACAGAGCACACACTAGATCTACAACAACTGGGCGTCATGTGTACCCATGTAATAGGTGCTCAGGAAACACCCACTTAGTGAGTGTAAACATTTGATTTTTAAATATCAGACATCAGTTTTACCTAAAATCTTGGTGTTTTTCCTGTTTGGATGGAGCTTGATTCCAAAGGTGCTTGCACCTTACAAACAGGAAATTTTCCTTGCACCCAAGGAGGCAGGGGGTGCCCAGATCACCCCACTCTGAACTTTTGCATTTAGCTCAGGGTGAAAATAGTCCACCCAAATGAATCAGTGGAGGGACATGTAGAAGGCTCTTTCTTGCTATTCTGTAATAGTCCCCACCCAATTTTCCTTTTGAGAAAGCGGGAACTCCTGGCCCCTCTATGTAATGACATGGTAGGAAAATGAAGGCTCTGTGTGAGTGGGAGGGCCCCCCAACCCCGTCCCACATATGCAAGAAAATAGATCTTTGCCTTGAGCTGCTTGTCCAGGCAGCAAAGCTTTCCACACGTGGTCATTCTGCTTTTTACCTCTTTCCTTTACTGGAGTCAAGACCCTCAGATACTTTGGTGAATTCAGACCAGAGTTCTTCCCACCTGTGGTTCAATGGGTGATACCTGTGGCTTTGCCAGCCCCTCACCTGTAAGTGAAGACAGTAACAGCCTTCTCCACAGGGTTAGTGTGTGGTTTCAGTGAGTTAAACTATATAACTTGCTTAGAACAGCTAGCCCCCGACAGTGTGAAATGTGTGTGCTAGAAATATGCTTGCTTCTTGGTTTCTGTAGTCCACTGGTGTAGTTTGAGACTTGTGAGTGGGACAAAAAATAGCAAACTATGGAAAAGGGAGATACCAGAAAGGGAACATTATCAGGGACACATTGTGGCCTGAATGCCCAATGAGAAAGCCCACAATGGTAGGACTGCCACCTGTTTTAGTCAGCTGGGGACAGTGACGGGCATTTTTAGGGTTTCTTGCACCACCTCCTTTTTATCTGGAATTAAATTAACTGGTCTCTAGTTTCAGAGAAACTTTTCAGCTTCTGACACGTCGTGGCCAGTGGATGAAGTCAGGCATGGAAAGGTGTTCCATGTGCAGTGACTATGTGGCGAGCTGATTTGCATATTACTGGGCTGGTGAAGGACAAGGGCCTGTAGCCATCCTAAGTCTTGTGACTTCCATTCTCCCCCACCCTTGGGGTCATGCTCCCTGAGTGAGTCTGGCCTCAATCTGTAGAACAATATTCCCAACTCAGTTGGAGATTATCTAAACACTTTATAAAGGTCAAGGTCAACCATGACTAGGAGTCAGACCTGAAGTGTCAATGGGGTTGGGGTGGAAAGTGGAAATCCTAGAGACAGGATTGGCCAGTCAGATGCCACGCTCCTCAAGGTTTGTCTAAATCTCTTCCTTTGCTTCTGAGAAACGCATCTCCCTTCTGCTCCTGCCTTCCCTGCCTGCCTTGTATACACCTGAGTTCACACTCAGGTTATTTCCAGCTGCTGTTTACTAGGAATCATCATTCTGTTTCAAGCCTCCCATGGCAAATCAATTCCCCCTTTCCATTTCTACTGCTTTTTTTTTTTTTTGTATTTTTCTGAAGCTGGAAACGGGGAGAGACAGTCAGACAGACTCCCGCATGCGCCCGACCGGGATCCACCCGGCACGCCCAAGAGGGGCAATGCTCTGCCCACCAGGGGGCAATGCTCTGCCCCTCCGGGGTGTCGCTCTGCCATGACCAGAGCCATTCCAGCACCTGGGGCAGAGGCCAAAGAGCCATCCCCAGCACCCGGGCCATCTTTGCTCCAATGGAGCCTTGGCTGCGGGAGGGGAAGAGAGAGACAGAGAGGAAGGGGGGGGTGGAGAAGCAAATGGGCGCTTCTCCTGTGTGCCCTGGCCGGGAATCGAACCCGGGACTTCTGCACGCCAAGCCGATGCTCTACCGCTGAGCCAACCGGCCAGGGCCCATTTCTACTGCTCTTGAATGTTCCCAGGGCCTCATCATCTCTTTCTTATATTTTTGCCAATAGGCTCCTAACTGACCTCTCTGTTTCCAAGATGACCCATTTTAGTGTCCACCCTGTGTTCTGATCTAACCAGAACTCTTGCCAGAGTGACCTTTGTAGAATGCAAATACACCGTGACGTTCTCATGGTTGAAAAGCCTTAATAACGTCTTGTTGCCTCTGGATTAGGTCACTCGTGTTGTGACTTTTCACGGTTTGATGTCTGTCTCCTTTTCCACCCTCATCTCCCCCTCTCTTTTATATCCCCCCCTCAGTATTCACCCCAACATACTTCCTGTACTTCCCAAAGTGCTTTATGTTCTCACAGACACGATTTTAATCAAAAAGCTCCTTTTTCCCCACCTGGAAAATGGTCCACCCAAGCTTTGGCCACTTGTCCCATCTTGTCTGATGCTTGTCCTCATGCCCATTGAGCTCAGTGCCATGTGCTGTCATGAACCCTCCTAGCTGTTTGCATGCACACCTATTAAAGCATTGACCATGTTCCGCTTAGTTGTTTGTATATGTAATGGGTTGATTTGTGTCACCCCCAAATTGATATGTTGAAATCTTAACTCTTAGAACCTCAGAATGTGATTTTATTTGGAAACAGGATTGTGGCAGATGTAATTAGTAGAGATGAGGTCATCCTGGAATAGTGTGAGCCCTACCTAAATCAAATATGAGTGGTGTTCTTATAAAAAGGGGAAACGTGGATCTTGACATATGCACAGAGGAAAAAGTCCATGGGAAGGGGAAGGTAGAGGCTAGGTGGTGCATCTGCAAGCTAAGGAACATCAAAGATTGCCAGCAAACCCCCAGAAACGAGGCAAGAGGCATACAATCGATTCTCCCTCACAACCCTCAGAAGGGACCAACCCTGCCAACATCTTCATCGTAGACTGCTGGCCTCCAGAACTGTGAGATAGTACATTTCTGTTGTTCCAGCCATCCACATTGTGGGACTTTGTTGCAGCAGACTTTGCAATCTAATACAGTATATGTGTCGGCCTTCCTCTCTGAAGAATGACCCCTTCAGTGCAGCGAGCAAGCATAATTTATCTATGGTCACGGAACTCTGAGGACAGGGCCCATTACTTGGAGCCTTAAGACATTTTAGGTGCGTGAATGGAGGGAAATCATTAAGAATGGGGATCTAAGGCCATTTCTGCAATGGTAGCATCTTTCACAGGGCCTTGTACACAGTGGGGGCTTAAATTTTGGTTAAAATAAAATAAACTAACATAGTTTTGGACACTGAGAGAGTCACGAAATATACAACATGGCTCCTGTCTTCCTCTAGCATCTTTTATGATTTTTAGTGAAACAAAGCCTGTTGGTACCTATGAGACAATTACATAAGAGTACTAGGTATGCTAAGCCCATTCAGGAAACTGTGGCACTGCACATTTTCAGAGGGACAAATGGCAAGGGCATTCATGTTTCCGTCTCTCTACTTCCAGAAATTAAACCGTGAAAAACAACAGTCAACATTTAAACACAAGAGTTCCACAATCTGTGAAGCTTCTATCTTTGCATATGTTTACATGCTGTTTAAAAAAGACTAATTGTTTCTCGTTTGTGTGGTTGCTTTTCCTACACTAGCTGGTAATTCCTCAGGTCCAAGGCCAGTATGCTTTGTCTTTCCTTTTCCTGCTTTCCTAGGACCTTGTACACAGCAAGGCACGCAGCTGAGAGTGAGCAAATTCCTGTGGAGTGAGTGGTGTGTGTGTAGGTGGGTCTATGTGTGCTCATGTATGGGGGGAGTGGTTTAAAAAAAAATCTAGCCCCAGATAAATGTTAGCTGTTATAGTTAGAATATCTAAACCTTAGGAATCAAGATGGACCTACTGAAAGAGCAATAAGTGAGAGACGTAAGGTAAAGTAACTGTGCTAACCACAGACATCCGTGTCCCTTGGGGCTTTTGTCACTGTATGGACGGATCCTGTGAGGGCAATGCTACCTTTGCTGCTAGCTAATGAGTGAGGGAGGAGGGAGACAGTTAAAGTACTGCACATGACAGATTCAGAGCGGAGGGAGATTAAGAAAGCTGATATGGATTTGGTATTGTACCCAGTCTTATTCTGAGCTAGAAAGTCCAGAATTTTCTATTCATGAGCCAACATGATGCCTCTACATAAGGATTTCTCAGAGCGCAGCCTATGGCTCTGAGTTACCTGGGGGTGTTTATGAAAATGCACCAGATCTAGTGAATCAGAAGCTTTGGAAGTGAAGCCAAGAATATGCAATTTCAATAAGCTGAGTCTTATTGAAATTTAAAATATTCTGCATACCATCTCATTTCCAACTGTGATACATGGTGCTAAGGAGAATACAGTCATAGATTTCATTACAAATTGACTAGCTAGGATCAACTGTCTAGTTCTGTCTAAGCTGTGTCATAAGGTCATAATGGCTAGAGAGAAAAGTATGTGTTTGGTCAGCACAATCCATCACTATTACTGGGGAAAACCAAGAAACTAATCAACCTACCAACCAACCAACCAACCAGCAGCCTCACTGTCTGTTCTTTATAAATGGTGGGTATGCAGTATGGTCTTGCTATAAAAAGTCCTGTTTCCATTTATTAGTACATTTCCCTTGGGAAACCAAATTACCTTCCCTGGGCCTCAGTTTCCTCATCTGAAGCATGAACCCCAGAAATGAATGACCTCTAAGGTTCCTCTCAGTTCTAAAAAAATGGTAATTTTGAAATTTTAAAAATGATACTAGCACATAATAACCAAGCTTTTTTTGCATACCTTTATTTCCAGTAACTGAAATTGTGTAGGAAGAGCAAAAGCTCTGAACCGGGAGTCAGGAAGCTTAGCCTTTGGTACTAGCTCAGTCATGACCTAGCTCAGTAACATGGTGGACTAAATTATAATATTTAACATCTCTGGCCTTCATTTTCCGCATGTGTAAAACAAGTACTTTAAGTTAGACAATTTCAAAGTTCTCTTCCAGAATTAATTTTCTTCAGGAATAATGATGCAATATAAATGAAAACTATGGGGTTCATTGCCAGCAATAAAGGATATAAATACTTATATATGTGTGTGTGAATGCATAGCAGTATGATACTTTTATGGTAAACTTCAAAACTGGCAAAATAATTGTTAATATTATTAATGGAGAAATATATATGTAGTAAAGTTTTATTTTATTTTTATTTTTTTAGCGAGAGAGACAGACAGACTGACAAGACAGACAGACAGGAAGGGAGAGAGGTGAGAAGCATCAACTCATAGTTGCAGCACCTTAGGTGCTCATTGATTGCTTTCTCATGTGTGTCTTGACCTGGGGGGGGCTCCAGCTGAGCCAATGACCCCTTGCTCAAGCCAGCAACCTTGGGTTCAAGCCAAGGACCTTTAGGCTCAAGCCAGTGACCATGGGCTCATGTCTATGATCCCACACTCAATCCAGTGACCCTGTGCTCAAGCTGGCAACCTCGGGGTTTCGAACCTGGGTCCTCAGCATTCTAGTCCAATAGTCTATCTCGTGTGCCACTGCCTGGTTGGGCTGTAGTAAAATTTTAAAAATATGCAATAGAATGCTGAACACCACATTTAGTGTGGTGGTTGGATATGAGAATCAAGTGAGAGAGATGGGGCTGTTGATTAGACATGGTGTTTCAGTAGTATCTGTAATAAATTTTTCTTAGAAAAATGATCTGAAGGATTTATTACAAACTTAAAATTTGACAAAGTTTGATGGTAAATATATAGAGATTGGTTGTATTATTATCTCTGCTTTTCTGTATACTTATAATGTTTCATTAAAAATGACTTTATTTACCTATGGGCTCATATCCTGGATTGTTCTATCTACTTAAAGAGATGGTTGAACTAAAGTGATACTGAAGTTAAGCTGGTAAAGGAGGGTCAGCAGTCAAGAAAAAAAATTATACCTTTCTTTTTTTTGAAAGGAAATACATGATAGAGGGCAAAGAATATGTGTAAGAATAATCTTGACTTAAATTAGCTGTGTTTACATTTTGAATCGGAAGAAGTCCATGCAGTCATTTATAGCTGCTTTCAGATCATGTAATTTTTCTAAACAGCACACTGTATGTGTTATGTGAGATTTTTGTACCAGACTGATAACAGTTGTGTTTTCTCTGCTTTGGTTTTTACTACCTTGACAACACATCCATTTTCAGAAGGTGGGAAGTGGGACTTGTGGGGTCTTTACAAGTCATGTCTTAAAGTATTTTACTGTTGTCTAGCAACTCATAATCCAGCATATGAATTCACAGCTAGTGGGTGAGACAAACATTAAACAAATGTTACACAAATAAATATCTTGGACTGGCTCAAAGGTCAGTCTCAGAACATCAATACGGCTAAAATAAATAGAAATGATGCCAAAAAAACTTTGAAAATTAACATTAGGTCTTGACTCAGTAATGTTGGAGGTGGTGGAGAAGTGCAAATTCTATTAGTGAGGCATGTGATGACCCTATACTTTCTAAACAACCTTAATACATCTTTCTCTTCACAAACTCCATGCTTTTGGTTTCACCTTCTCCCTTTCTTCCCCTCTATGTCCCACCCCTACACCTCTACCCCACTGCGCCTGTTCTTTCCATTCATCCCTCCCCT
Source organism: Saccopteryx leptura (assembly GCF_036850995.1). Classification (NCBI taxonomy): domain Eukaryota; kingdom Metazoa; phylum Chordata; class Mammalia; order Chiroptera; family Emballonuridae; genus Saccopteryx; species Saccopteryx leptura. The sequence continues at coordinate 166,563,528 of NC_089507.1, forward strand.
TTCATATGTAGGGCAATCTGTTCTGCTCTTGTCTGCTGCCATTCCTCTCTTCAATTCTTGCAGAGTTCAGCCCAACAGAGGTCAACTAGCTGTCTGGTAACTAAAGAATCCTTCTTTCTTCTTAAAAGGAAGATTTCAAATATTTGTAATACAATATTATAATATTTTAGCCCTGTCAGACAAAAAAATAAAATGATCAATTGTGATTAGTTCAATTATATCATCTCAACTCTCTTCATGCTGCTTTTGTTTTCTAATTTGGAAGCAAGGATGAAAGGTATAAAAAAGGTTAATCATTCTGAACACAATAGATGACTGCAGCCCACTTCTGTGTTGGGCTAGTCATGCCCTCTTGTCTCTGGGTTAAGAAACTCCCACATTTCACTAGCTTCACCTGTGTTTGCCTGATATATTGGAAAAGGCAAATGGACCCTGTGGTCTCTACATCCTCCTGCAGTTCTTCCCAAGATGTATGGTGACTGACTATATGTTATGAACTAAAAATCTGAACATAGGATCCAACTCATGGTTTTACACATGCTCTTCTAATGAGGATGGGCATGAAATTCTCCTATCTACAAAATTACAGGAACTATAGCTGCCATGACCAGGTACCTGAGCCAAGTCCTCATTTCCTTTTGGTGTTCAAGGTGCAGCCTCAGAGAGATGAGTAAGTTTAGCACTGGAACCTGAGGTCATAGGTCTAGATAAGCCACTTCCAAAGTTGATTGCTCAGTTCTCCTGAAGAAGGTAGCAATTGTGACTCCAAGCCCTGGGTGTCATCAGAAAGGGCTCTGGTGCACCTTACTTTCACAATACATATATATTTAATGATACACACAATACACCAATATTCTATTCTATCTTTGTATAATATTTACACACTATGCAAGATTTTAGAGTAAGAAGTAGGAGCCTCTGCTCTTCCTTCTCCCTCTCTCTCAGTTCCTTTTCCAGAGGTAACCACTGTTGGCTAGATACAACTCCTTTCAATATATCATCTCCTCAAATAGTTTCTCCTCCGCCTTACTAGTAATTAAAGAAATGCAAATGAAACCAACTGAAAAGGATAAATTTTTTCTTATCATAATTTTATTGTGACAAATGAATGAACATATCCCGCACTGGCTAGGACTTGGGAAGGAATTTTAAATTGGAGCCACCATTCTGAAAGTTAATTTGGTAATATAAATGCATTTAGATTTTATATCAGTTTGGGTCAGACTGAAAGTGCACCAGTTATTTGAACAAGAAAAATGTAATCTTAAGAATTGTTAACTAGTAAAAGTGGTGACACCACTGAAGGTAGCACATGCAAACAGAATGTATGACTTATAGGCTGGGAAAAGAAGACAAAGAGTAATTAAGAACTAAGAGGGGGTTTCAAACCGGTGATCTCAGCATTCCAGGCCATTCCAGGTTGATGCTTTATCCACTGTGCCACCACAGGGGAGTGACATCAGAGAAATGGTGGCATGAGAGATACTCTCAATCTCACCCCTTGAAATTTCAAGAAGTTCTACAGTTATACACAGAGAAAAAAAACCCCAGATGAATCTCAAATGTACACATACCAGAGAGACCAAGTTATGTCTTTTAGGGTTATTAACAATATCACTTGCAAATGCCATCAAGGAAAAATAAGTCAAATACGGATATACAAGATAGAGACATAGCTCAGATAGATGATGGAAAATCTCCAGAAAAAAAAACTCAATTGATAACAAAAAGAAATCTCAATTGCATGGAAGCCTTGGAGCTTAATGACAGAGAATTCAAAATTGAAGTTCTAAAAAATACTCAATAAGATACAAGAAAACACTGAAAGACAATTTAGTGAGCTCAAAAAACAACTTAGTGAACAAAAAAGCACTTCACCAAGGAAATTGAAACTATTAAAAAGAACCAAACAGAGATGAAAAACTCAGTACAAAACTGAAAAATGAGGTAGCAAGCTTAGCTAGTAGAAAAGGCCAGAAAGAGGAGATAATCAATGACATTGAAGACAGGCAACTGGAGATATCGCAGAGAGAATAAAAGAGAGACTCACAAATTAAAAAAATGAGAAAGCTCTACAAGAATTGTCTGACTCCATCAGAAAGAGCAATATAAGAATAATGGGTATAGTAGAAGAAGAAGAGAGGGAAAAGGGAATGGAGAACATATTGAAACAAATAATTTATAAAATTTCCCAAGCCTATGGAATGAGTTAGAACCTTGAATCCAAGAAGCAAACAGAACATCGAGTTACCTCAACCCAAACAGACCTACTCCAAGGTACATCATAATGAAATGATCACAGATCAATGACAAAGAAATAATTCTCAAGGCAGCTAAGGAGAAGAAGAATATAACATATATTTAGGAGGGCCCATTAGGCTATCATCAGATTTCTCAGCAGAAACTTTACAAGCTAGAAGAGAGTGGACCCCAACATTTAAAGTACTGAAAGAGAGGAACTACCAGCCAAGAATACTATATCAATCAAAGCTATCCTTCAAATATTAAGGAGAAATGAAAACATTTACAGACATACAGAAGCTGAGGGAATTTATCACCAGAAAAACCCCACTACAGGAAATACTAAAGGGGGTTATCTGACCAGATACAAAGAACAAAACAAAACAAAACTATAAGTAAAAATTTTAAGAAAACCACAATAAAAACAAGGATAATTTGTGACAACAATAACATAAAAGGGGAGAGGATAAAAATCAGCAGTAGCAAAGGAGGATGGAGTGCTGAAGCACTCATGAGATAATAGAATCTAATAAATATGATAATTTTCTTTTAATAACTTAATGGTAACCACCCCTGAAAATGCCAGTACTGAAACACATAGCTTATAAAAAGAAGAAACAGAAGATAGAAGTATTGAATACCACCAAACAAAAACAAGTGACAGAAAAACAAAAAATAAGAACCAAACAAGACACAAAACTATCAGAAAGCAGTGTATAAAATGACAATAGGAAATCCTCAAGTGTCAATAATTACACTAAATGTAAATGGACTGAACTCACCAATAAAGAGGCACAGAGTAGCAGATTGTATCAAGAAGCAAAAACCAATTGTATGCTGGCTTCAAGAGACACATCTAAGCTATAAGGATAAAAATAGATTCAAAATGAAAGATTGGAAAACGATTCTCCAAGCAAATAATATCCAAAGAAAAGCAGGTGTGGCCATACTCATATCTAACAATGCTGACTATAAGACAACAAAGGTAATCAGAGACAGAGATGGACATTTCATAATGATAAAGGGGACATTGTATCATGAAGGCATAATACTTCTTAATATATATGCACCAAACCAGGGAGCACCAAAATATAAGGTCTACCAGAAAGTTTTGTCCGTTTTTGGAATAAAACAAAATACAAATTTTTCTTACCATCAATAAACTTTATTAAATAATATAATTGCCATTATTATTAATGATTTCTTGCCAGTGTGAGGACAATTTGTATATCCCATTTTTGAAAAAATGTTTTATCTTTTGATGCGAAAAATTGAACCAGTGCTTGTTTGATATCTTCTTCATTTTTGAATTTTTTGCCCTTCAAAAAATTTTGTAAGGACAAAAACAAGTGATAGTTGGAGGGTGCTAAGTCTGGGGAATATGGTGGATGTGACGACATGCTTCTGTAGCATTTCTTCCTTGTTGAAATTCGTAAAAATTACAGTGGCGTAAATGAACTTTATCAGTAGCCATGGGTACACTATGGCTTCACACATAGACTAATGTGAATTAACTTTGTTTTAGTTAATTTGCTATATCAGTATGTATACATTAAGTGATAAAAATAGAGAGGCACACATGCGCCAAATATGTGCTTATGTGTTGAAACTTGTGATAGAAACAGACAGAACTTTCCGGTAGACCTTATATATATAAGACATCTACTAACTGATCTAAAAGTACAAACCAAAAAAAATATAATCATACTTAGAGACCTCAGTACACCATTGATGGCTTTAGATCATTCATCCAAACAGAAAATCAATAAAAAAATATTGGCCTTAAATGAAACACTAGAACACATGGACATAGTAGACATCTACAGGACATTTCATCCCCAAATATCAGAGTATATATTTTTCTCCAGTGTACATGGCATATTCTCAAGAAAAGACCATATGCTGGGCCACAAAACTAACATCAACAAATTCAGAAAGATTGAAATTATACCAAGCTTATTCTCTGATCATAAGGCTTTTAAACTAGAATTCAATTGCAAAAAAGAAGTAAAGAAACCCACAAAATGTTGAAATTAAACAACATACTTCTAAAAAAATGACTGGGTCAAAGAAGAAATAAAAGAAGAGATAAAAAAATATATACAGACAAACGAAAATGACAACACAACATATCAGAAACTCTGGGATGCAGTGAAAACAGTAAGATGAGGGAAGTTCATATTATTATAGGCTTATATGAAAAAATAAGAGAGAACCCAAGTAAACAACCTAACATCACATCTTAAGGAACTAGAAAAAGAAGAACAAAGGCAACCCAAAACCAGCAGAAGAAAGGAAATAATAAAAATTAGAATAGAAATAAATGAAATAGAGAACAGAAAAATTATAGAAAAAATTAATACAACAAAGAGCTGGTTCCTTGAAAAGATCAACAAAATGGACAAATCTCTGGCAAGACTTACTAAGGAAAGAAAAGAAAAAACTCATATAAACAAAATTCAAAATGAAAGGAGAGAAATTACCACAGATATGTATATACACAAAGGATTATTGTAGAATACTATGAAAAACAATATGCCACCAAATTCAACAATCTACAAGAAATGGATAAACTTCTAGAACAATACAATCTTCCTAGTCTGAATCATGAAGAAGTAGAAAGCCTAAATAGACTGATAAGTAGGAAGGAAATAGAAACAACTATGAAAAACCTCCCAAAAATATAGCCAGATGGCTATACTAATAAATTCTACCAAACATTCAAAGATTTGGTTCCTATCCTTCTCAAAGTCTTCCAAAAAACTGAAGAAGAAGAAATACTTCCATACACAGTTTATGAAGCCAACATAACCCTCATACCAAAACCTGGCAAGGACAACACACAAAAAGAAAACTACAGACCAATATCTCTAATGAATACAAATGCTAAAATGCTAAACAAAATACTAGCAAATCAAATACAACAGCACATTAAGAAAGTAGTTCATCATGATCAAGTGGGATTCATCTCAGAAACACAAGGATGGTTCAACATATGTAAAACAATTAATGTAATACACCATATCAACAAAACAAAAAACAAAAACCATATGATCCTACCAATAAATGCAAAAAAGGCATTTGATAAAATATAACATCCTTTTATATTTAAAACACTCAATAAAATGGGTATAGAAGAAAAATACCTCAACATAATAAAGGCCATTTATGACAAACCATCAGCTAACATCATACTAAATGGCAAAAAACTGAAAACTTTTCCTCTAAAATCAGGAACAAGACAAGGCTCCCCACTCTCTCTACTGCTATTCAACATAGTACTGGAAGTTCTAGCCAGAGCAATCAGACAAGAGAAAGAAATAAAAAGCATTCATATTGAGAAAGAAGTAATGGTTTCACTTTTTGCAGATGATATGATCCTGTATATAGGAAATGCCAAAGGCCCCACAGAAAGGCTATTAGAAACAATAAACCAATTCAGTAAGGTTGCAGGATACAAAATTAATATACAGAAGTTTATTGCTTTCTTATATGCCAACAATGAAACTTCAGAAAAAAACCCCTCAAAAAAATCCCTTTTACAGTTACAACAAAAAAAATAAAATACCTAGGAATAAACATAACAAAGAATGTAAAGGACCTATATACTGAAAACTACAAAGCATTATTAAAGAAAATTGAAAAAGACACAATGAGATGGAAAAATATTCCTCGTTCATGGATAGGAAGAATAAATATAGTTAAAATGGCCATATTACCCAAAGTAGTATACAAATTTAATGCAATTCCCCTCAAAATTCCAATGTCATTTTTTTAAAAAATGGAACAAACAATCATCAGGTTTATATGGAACCATACAAAACCCCGAATAACCAAAGTAATCGTAAGGAAAAAAAACGAAGCTGGAGGAATTACAATACTTGGCTTCAAATTATACTGCAGAGCCATGATAATTAAAACAGCATGGTACTGGCAGAAAAATAGACACACAGATCAATGGAACAGAATAGAGAGCCCAGAAATAAAACCACATATACACGGTCAAATCATCTTTGATAAAGAAGCCAAAAAACACACAATGGAGAAAAGAAAGCCTCTTCAATAAATGGTGCTGGGAAAATTGGAAAGCTACATGCAAAAGAATGAAACTTGACTACAGTTTGTCTCCTTGCACAAAAATTAATTCAAAGTGGATCAAAGACCTAAATATAAGATCTGAAACAATAAATTACATAGAAGAAAACATAGGTACTAAACTCATGGGCCTTGGCAATAGAGAAAATTTTATAAATTTGACCCCAAAGGCAAGGGAAGTAAAGACAAAGATAAATGAATGGGACTACATCAGACTAAGAAGCTTCTGCACAGCAAAAGAAACTGACAACAAAACAAACAGACAGCCAACTAAATGGGAGATGATATTTTCAAACAACAGCTCAGATAAGTGGCTAATATCCAAAATATATAAAGAACTCACAAAACTCAGCAACAAACAAGCAAAGAACCCAATAAAAAAATGAGAAGAGGACATGAACAGACATTTCTCCCAAGAAGAAATACAAATGGCCAATAGATATATGAAATAATGCTCATCTTCACTAGCAATGCAAATCAAAACTACAATGAGATACCACCTCTCACCTGTTAGATCAGCTATTATCAATAAGACAGATAATAACAGGTGTTGGAGAGGCTGCAGAAAAAAAGGAACCCTCATTCACTGTTGGTGGGAATGTAAATTAGTACAACCATTATGGAAGAAAGTATGATGGTTTCTCAAAAATTAAGAGTAGAGTACCATATGACCCAGCAATCCCTGTACTTGGTATATACCCCCAAAACTCGAAAACATGAGTACATAAAGACACATGCACCCCCATGTTCATCATAGCATTGTTCACAGTGGCCAAGACATGGAAATAGCCGAAATGTCCTTCAAAGAGGATTGGATAAAGAAGAGGTGGTACATATATACAATGGAATACTATTAAGCCATAAGAAATGGTGACATAGTACCATTTACAACAACATGGATGGATCTTGATAACATTATACTGAATGAAATAAGTAAATCAGAAAAAATTAAGAACTGTATGATTCCATACATAGGTGGGACACAAAATTGAGAACTGATGGACATAGATAAAAGTGCAGTGGTTACCAGTGGGAAGGGAAGGGTGGAGAAGGAGGGGGGTGAGGGGAGAGGGAGGGGCTTAAAGAGAAACAGAACATAGGGTGACAGAAGATAATTTGACTTTGGGTGATGGGTATACTGCATGATCGACTGTCCAAAGGATGTGGAGATGTTTTCTCTAAATCTCTGTGCTCTGATTGACCAATGTCACCCTGTTAAATTTAATTGTCTAAATAAAAATGAAAGAACTAAGAGGGTTCCAACGTCTTTAACCCAAGGTTGAGATCTAGACATCTTTGAAGATGATGTGTGCACCACTGGAAAACCCAGGCATAGGTAGTGAAGAAATTTTACATATAGCAGGCCATGTTGATCTGTAGATATGCCCATGGCAAGAGGAACAGATGCTCGAGACCCTGGCCAGAGGTACTGTGGAAACAGGTACACTGTGTAGGGGAGTGTGGCCCCAGAGTGTGGTTCGAGCTGGTCTGTGAAGGCTTCTGAGCTCCCATGCTGCATAAAAAAAAAATGGAGGACTGGGACCCAGAAGGGGCAGGTCTTCCTGCTACCACTGACTTGCAGTGTTCCTCCAGTGCCCTCTAATGACAAAGCCTGTCATTATGCCAACTGGTAGAGGAGAAACGTTGGCAGGATCCATTCAGCTCCTGATTCGCAAAGCAGGGAAAAGAAAGGCTAATTTGGAGCTGAGAGACAATAAATAGGTAAGTGGTGCAGATTTTGACTTCAGAATTTAATTTTTAAAAATTTAAGGAGATAATTAAAGGTGCGCATAAGATTTAGATAAAGAATAATTCTTATGGCATAGAAAAAAATGCAGACAAGTTCAATGTTCAGAAATTGAGAACTGCTGGAGGCAAAAGTGGTCATCCACAGATGAAGCCACATTTATTTATTATTACATTTTAGGTGAAAAATGTGTGTTAATAACTTTTATATTATGACTGATTAAAATATATAGTTCTAGGTATGCATAGAAAATAACTTTGAAAGGTTTGGTGTTTTATTCATCAACTTCTTGATGTAATCTATGCCTCATGATTATTCTATAAATATTTACTGAACAAATGTATTATTTCATCTTCTCAGTGTTACTGTAACAGTGTCACATACTTGGTAGTTTAAAACAACAGAAATTTATTCTGAACACCTGAAGTCTGAACTCAAGGGCCACTCTCCCTCTGGAGGCTGTTGCAAAGAATCCTTTCTTGCCTGTTCCATATTCTGGAGGCTTCAGGTTTTCCTTGGCTTGTAGCCACATCCCTCCAACGTCTTCCTCTTTCTTTGCTTGGCCTTTTCCTCTGTCTGTGGATTTTCTTCTCCTGATAACAACTCTCATTATTGGATTTAGGGCCTGCTAGATAATTGAGGATGATCACATTTTGAGATCCTTCCTGTAAGTACATGGGACATCTCTTGAGGAGATGGGTGAGCCCATTACCTATATGAATAAATAAATACACAGCAACATATTACTGCAGCATATTACATTGATAGGATTTACAGGTAATAAAAATTTTGTTTTTTCTTTCTTTTTTATCAGTATGTTTATGATTTTATGTAAACATCTTCATATTCTTTTTTTAAAAATATTTTTCTGAAGCTGGAAACGGGCAGAGACAGTCAGACAGACTCCCGCATGCGCCCGACCGGGATCCACCCAGCACGCCCACCAGGGGCGATGCTCTGCCCACCAGGGGGCGATGCTCTGCCCCTCTGGGGCGTCGCTCTGTTGCGACCAGAGCCACTCTAGCGCCTGGGGCAGAGGCCAAGGAGCCATCCCCAGTGCCCGGGCCATCTTTGCTCCAATGGAGCCTCGGCTGTGGGAGGGGAAGAGAGAGACAGAGAGGAAGGAGAGGAGGAGGGGTGGAGAAGCAGATGGGCGCTTCTCCTGTGTGCCCTGGCCGGGAATTGAACCCGGGACCTCTGCACGCCAGGCCGACGCTCTACCACTGAGCCAACCAGCCAGGGCCTCTTCATATTCTTTTTGAAATAAAAAGTTAAAAAAAATACTTGGCCTGTGAAAAATGAGGGGCTGCATTGAGAAGTGCTGGTTTCATTGGCTTGAAGATATGGTTGAGTCCATAGTTCAGAAAACCTCAAATAACTGTAGCTACATAGAGAAAGAAACAGTAGGGAAAATAAAAAAGCTCAGGAGAAGAGACAAGTTTATCACATGAGACCTATGTTCAATTACGCTCCAGGGCAAACCTGAAGAGTTCTCAGCTAAAAGCTGGACACAGGGAAGCTGGGAACCGGAGATCCTCGCTTGGCCTCCTGGGCATCTGAGCTGAGCAAACTTGTGGCCTGGCAGCCTCTCCATCTGGAGCAGCAGACCAATTGTGAAATCTCCCTACTCTGTCTTTCAGGGCAGACCTCCTTCTCTCCCTCCTCGTCTGTTCGTTCTCACGCTATAATTCATTGATGAATTCCTAGGAAGCTGTTGTTCCACTAACGTAGGGCGGTCTGTGGCATCCAAAGATCCGAGGACAAAAAGCATTTTCAAAGGCTGTCATCTTTTTCTTTCTTTTTCTTTATTTGTCTTTAGAAAAGCAATCTTTCCAAAAGGATGCATGGGATGACGGCATAATTACTTTATTTCTCTTAAAGCTGTAGATGTTTTATTTTCAGTCTCTTTTGAGGACTAAATTTTTTTCTTGGTTGTTGTTTTTGTTCTAGAGCTTAAAGTTTAAAGCTAGCCTGAAACATTGGTAAATATCAAATGTTGTACTAAAGACTCTGTCTTCTGGGTAGGAGATAATTTTTTATTTTAGAATTAGGTTTATTAAAAATAATAACCACCTATTAAAAGAATAACAAAGCATTTATCGTTATCTTTCAGAATCACTGCTGATTTCATCTTATCTTTTTCTACAGCATGAATGGACCTGGAGAGTATTATGCTAAGTGAAATAAGCCAATCAGAGATGGACAAGTACCATACTTTCCCACTTATACTATATGTGGAGTCTAGTGAACAAAATAAACTGACAAACAAAATAGAAACAGAGGCGTGGACACATGGAACAGACTGACAGCTGTCAGAGGGGAGGGGTTTGGGGACTGGGTAAAAGAAGGTAAAGTGATTAAGCAAAAAAATGTATGTATATTACATAGACAGAGACAACAGTGTGATGATGTAGAGGGAAAGGGAGGTGAGGGGTAATTGAAAGTAGGCAAAGGGGGGAAAAGAGGGATAGAAGGAAACTGCTTGGGCACAGGCGATTTCTATTGAGTTGTACACTCGAAACCTGTACCCCAATAAATTAAATAAAAAAGTAAAATGAAAAGAAAAATCATTGCTGATTTCAGATTGACACTTACTAACAATGCTGTTAACATGTTAAGATGTCAGTTAAAAACTGCAAATAGAACTACCTTATGACCCAGCAATCCCTCTACTGGGTATATACCCCCAAAACTCAGAAACATTGATACGTGAAGACACATGTAGCCCCATGTTCATTGCAGCACTGTTCACAGTGGCCAAGACATGGAAACAACCAAAAAGCCCTTCAATAGAAGACTGGATAAAGAAGATGTGGCACATATACACTATGGAATACTACTCAGCCATAAGAAACGATGACATCAGATCATTTACAGCAAAATGGTGGGATCTTGATAACATTATAAGGAGTGAAATAAGTAAATCAGAAAAAAACAAGAACTACATGATTCCATACATTGGTGGAACATAAAAATGAGACTAAGAGACATGGACAAGAGTGTGGTGGTTACCAGGGGTGGGGGGAGGGAGGACAGGGGGAGAGTTAGGGGGAGGGGGAGGGGCACAGAGAACTAGATAGAGGGTGGCGAAGGACAATCTGACTTTGGGCGAGGGGTATGCAACATAATTTAATGACAAAATAACCTAGACATGTTTTCTTTGAATATATGTACCCTGATTTATTAATGTCATCCCATTACCATTAATAAAAATTTATTTAAAAAAAAAAAAAAAAAAAAAAAAAAAAAAAAAAAAAGATGTCAGTTAAAATGTTATACATGAATGATAATGAATGAATACATAGAAATGTAAAAACACACCAAACTTTTTAAACTAGGACAGAAGTTGGCAGATATTTTCTGATATTATTTTAGATTTTCCAGACCAGATGGTCTCTGTCACAATGACTCAACTCGGCGATTGTAGTAAGAAAACAGGCACAGCCTGACCTGTGGTGGCGCAGTGGATAAAACGTTGACCTGGAACGCTGAGGTCGCCGGTTCAAAACCCTGGGCTTGCCTGGTCAAGGCACATATGGGAGTTGATGCTTCCTGCTCCTCCCTCCCCCTTCTCTCTCTCTCTCTCTCTCTCTCTCTCTCTCTCTCCTCTCTAAAAATTAATAAAAGAAAAATTAAAAAAACAACAACAACAAAAAAATAAAACAGGCACAGACAACACATACACTAACATAGCTAAGTTTCAATAAAACTTAATCTATAAAAACAAGTGTTAGGCCAGATTAAGTCCATGGGTGGTAGTTTGCTGACCCTTGAAAGAAATCAGAACATTGCAATAATATACCAATGATACTGGCTCTGTAGCCTTAGGGAAAGCAGATTTTTTATCTGTTTTTTTATTTCTTGTAAGAAGGAAATGACGACTCTTGCAGATACGTATGACTTTCTTGGAAGATTAATTTGGGCTAAATGATTGACGTAAAAGGAAATAAGAGAAAAAGAAACCTTTGTCTTTGTGAAATAAATGGTTAGATTCTCAGAAGCAAGAGTCTTTTCAATTAATTCTATTGGCCATTATGTTCTGGGAACAGGTTATGTACTTACCTTGTAAGTTCATCTTATTATACAAAGCTGTCGCCATATGGAGTTAAGTGCTGAATGATTGTGGTTTATGCTATGATACAGCTGAGTCTGGAAAACACTCAGTAATGACACACACCAAGGGGCTTGAATGAATTTTTTTACCTGTAATTCATTAGTTCATTTTTATTTACTTTTCCTACATAATATGTGATAGCAAAATAAACGTTAAGAAGAAAGTAAGGCAATAGAGATGGAAGAAATTTTGGATCTTTGATGAAATATGGTTATATTCTGGGTTTACAGGAATAAAAAATAACACCAGGAAGGACTGAGTACATTAGTCGGGAAGTGAGTGGCTTTGAGTTAAAATACCTATAGTTGGTAGTTTGGGTTTGTATTTGGTAGTTTTCACTGAGGAAACACTAATCTCTTACTTCTTCACCGTGGTGCTTGTTAAGTGCTTATTTAACCAAATCAAATAATATGGGTTAACCCATGTAGCCTCCAAAGCAACAGAAAGGATATAAAAGGAATGGATGAAAGTGTGTCTTTCACATTCCACGTATGGTAGACATGAAAAGGTCACTTTTTAGAGGAAGACAGGCAAAGCATCAGAGGCTGAAGGGAAGGATGAAAAATGTTGGCAGATATTTTGAGATAACAAAAGAAATAAAAAAGTGACATGGATCTTTCAGAAGCAGGAGGTTATCTACAGAATTCACTGAGGACTAAGAATTGGGAGAACTGATAGCAGGAAGGAATTGGTTGAGACTGATGAATTAAAGAGGAAGCAGAAGATCTGGAACATCAAGAATTGGAGAAATTTTACAAGTTTAGACTAGAAACTTTAAAAAAGAGTTCTTCTGGGAAATTAAATTTGATGACCAAAGGGAAAAGAAGTCAGAAACCTATAAGTTTCCCAGAGATGGAAAGGCTTGACAGATGGGAGACAATTTTAACATGGAAAATCCATTTTTGGCTTTCCCAACCTCCTGCTGTTTGTAAAATAATAAAGGGTGTTTCTCAAACCCTGCATGTTTCAATTTCCTCAGCTGAGAGGCCACATTACTGTTCTACTATTTATAAAGTCAAGCTTTGTTTGCTCCATCTCACTCAGGACGAGAAAGCTGAAAATGAGTCTCTAGGACAGAACTTGAATGAGTTAGATCAAGGACACCGACAGGGGACACATCATCTGTATGAGACACCAGGTTTTGTGATGACCTAAAATACACCCCTCCTCTAACCCACCTTAATTGGAAAAAAGTTGAAAACTAGACCTAAGAATTAGGCAGATGGAGAGAAACATCTCACCTTTCTTTCTCTTAAAGTTGGAGGGTACAGGCTAATCTAGCCAGCAGGCTTGTTTACACTCCCTTGAACCAAACTTGCAGCCCTCTCCCCAAACTGGAGGCAAGTGCAGGAATGATCTGGCCCAAGTCAACCTCCTGGGTGGCCAAGAAGAAATGAGAATTCAGTGGGAACACAGGTTAACAAGAGAATGGAGGCTGCTGAGTTAAGCCAACTCAGAGCTGTTTGCCCAACTCATGAGCAAGATGAGTCATCATTTCTTTGCCTGGGTGGAGTCATCCAGGAGGGGGGGGGGAGAATCCTGAGTCTAACTATCATTAATGATCTTCTCTTGGACTGTGTATGAAGTACCCCTCCCAAAACAAAGCACACTATATCAAGCACTGGGGGATATGCAGAGAAATAAAACATGTCCCAGGGTTCATGGAACTCATGGTCTAGCACGAGAGAGAAGAACTAGCCTGTGAAATGGGTGGGCTACAGAGATGCAGTGTGTAGGGCGGTGCTGTTCAGTATGGAGGAAGGAGATGTAAGAAGATGAAGTTGAAAGTTTTGAGGCCAGAAGGTAGAAGTTTTCACAAACTTTATTAAGGAATTTGGTCTGTATTAGAAGGGAAATAAAAAGCCCCGACATTTTCTGAGCAGAGGAGTAAACAATCACATTTTAGGGAGTAATGTGGTCTGAACAATTTATTTGTATTTGAGAACACTTAGCATTATCTGATTATATATATATATATATATAACAAATCTATATATATACATTATAAACAATGTATACTATGATCTATGTCTATTTATATGTAAATGTGCGCATATATACAATTGTTTTCCTGCTGCTGTGGGGGGACGAGAAAGGTTGTTTACTGGGCAAGAACCACAGCAAGTGCCCTGCTGAATCCTAGACGCAGCAGAATCAGTTGGCATGGTTTTAGAATTTCCTCCAGAAATATGCGGCAGCCTGGGAGCAGGACCAGAGTAAATGATGATTGGCTCTTTATCCCTGGTTTGTAAAATTCTGTGATGATGTGCCTCGAGGCAGGGTTCTTCGTTTCTGGTGCTGGGCTCCTAGTATGCTCTTTCAAGCAGGAGGTTCCATTCATTCTTGGACATACATATTTTCTCCCCTCTAGGTGTTGTGTTTGGAGCTAGAACTCCTGTCCCTATTATTTGGCTGTTAGACCTTCAGGACTGACCTTTACTGTTATGTCTCTCCCTTCCACCAGTATTTTTCATCTCCTTAACTCTGTTTGTTTTCTTTCTGGGAAAGAAACTAGGATGAACTTTATCTTCAAGTTCATGCATGGATAGTGTTTTATCTTTGGTGCTCCGTCTTTATTTCCTGAGAATTCATCTTTGCTCTTATTAATAAATTATTTTATGGATACATTATCTCTCATATCTTTCCAAGGACTTTATTTTCCTTCCTCCCCCCACTTCCTCCCTTTCTTTCATTCTTTTCTCCTTCCTTCCTTCCTTCCTTCCTTCCTTCCTTCCTTCCTTCCTTCCTTCCTTCCTTCCTTCCTTCCTCCCTCCCTCCCTCCCTCCCTCTCTTCCTTCCTTCCTTCCTTCCTTTCCTTCCTTCCTTCCTTCCTTCCTTCCTTCCTTCCTTCCTTCCTTCTTTCCTTCCTTCCTTCTTCCTTTCTTCCTTCCTTTCTTTTCTTCCCTTCTTTCTCTTTCTCTATTTCTCCTCCCCCTTCCTTCCTGTCTCTCATCTATAAAACAGGTTGTTATAATAGTTCAATACATATTATAATACATGTAAAACAGACTGATGTCTGACACATGGTGAGCATTCAATAAATGTTAGTTATCATCATCATAGTCTCATTCTCTTCTTGGTAGAGTTTTGGAAATGGTGGGATGTGAATATATCCTATCACCACCTTTCTAAGTGGTCTTCACAGTTCTCCCTTTCGCTAGTGTTTCATCCAGATGGTCATTTCCATGAAGGCAGGGAGTATCTTCCCGTTCCTTACTGCATTAATTGCACTTGGCACAGCACACAGCATCCTGCAGGGATTTTCAACCCTTTTCATCTCATGGCACACATAACTAATTGCTAAAATTCTGCAGCACACCAAAAATTTTATATTTTTTGCTGATCTGACAAAAAATAGGTATAATTTTTATTGATTTATAAAAAATTAGTAATTACTTACCATTTTTGCTCCAAAGTGACTTTTAAAAAAATTAGGTTCCTATACTTATATATAAGGATT
This sequence comes from Saccopteryx leptura, assembly GCF_036850995.1. Taxonomy (NCBI): domain Eukaryota; kingdom Metazoa; phylum Chordata; class Mammalia; order Chiroptera; family Emballonuridae; genus Saccopteryx; species Saccopteryx leptura. Next base: position 166,579,185 of record NC_089507.1, read on the forward strand.
TCTAGTACCAAGAATTAATCAATCAGATGCAAACTTATTATGAGATGTGACCAAGAAGATGCAGCTTTATTATGTGACCTTATACAGTATTTGTGGTAGAAGACAAGGCATTCACACTGGACAGCTATTGTATTGACTGTAGTCATTTTTTTAAATTTGAAAATCTAAGGGAAAAGAGATCAGTGCCCCTGACTAAATAGTCAGGTGTTGCATCTCTGAAAAATTCTTTCAGCATACTGGTTAAAAATTGCTGGCATATTGTATGTGCTCAGTAATTGTCTATGGGGTGAATCAATGAAAAATTTACTTATCATACTCCTTGTATGAGGCAATATTGTGTAGTCCTTAAGACCATGCATGGGGGAGGAAGATAAGATGGCAATGGAGGAGGTGGGCCTACCAACTTCCACCTGCCAGAACCAAAGTGGATTACAAACTAATTTTAAGAACCATCATCTGAAAAAACTGACTTTGGACTAAACTAAGAGGACTCTTCAACCAAGGAAACTGAAGAAGCTACACTGAGACTGGTAGGAAAAGCGGAAATGCGGAGAGGGTTGCCCAGCTCCCTGGAGCAAATGGCACCCGGGAGAGAATCGCATGGTGGGAAGTGAGTTTAGAAGAGAGGGGAGGGTCCTGAGTCCCAGGAACAAAGCCCCAGCCTGCAGCCCCAGAGCCTAGAAGAGGCGTATGGACAGTATTTAGCTGGAAAAAAGACAGGATATTGTTTGTGAGAAAGAGACTGATTTCTCAGACCCAGGATTCTTCTTAAAGGGACCGCATAGAAAACCTCTCTCACAACCACTCTCCAAGGTCTCCGGGGGATGGGGAGAGAGGAGAGAACTGGAGTAGCAGGAAGAGAGTGTAATCTAGGAGGCACAGGGAGAAACACTTTGAGAGACAGCCACCCTAACCCCTGGTATTAGTCACTCCCAAAATCTGAAGTGAATATTTTTCCTGGAAACAGCAATACCAGCAAAGGGAAGCAGAACACCAGCCAAACAAGTTCTCTCACAGCACTCAGAGCAGAGTCGCTTAGAAGGAGGGAGCTTTGGGGACTACAGTAGTGAGTCTTAGGGTCTGAGCTGCAGCGCCTCCACCCACATGGCTGAGGGCTCGTCTGAGGGTGGGCGGCGGCAGGACGTGGAAGGTGGTTCTGTAGGCAAGGGTGGAAGCCGGCTGGCTACCACTGAGGCCTAGGTGTGAGCTCAGTCTTGCCCGGCTGAAGAGGAGGGGATGTGCAAAAGTGGTCAAGCCCAGCTGCAGGCCACCTCCAATCCAGCCTGTGGGGGAGGGCAAGAGCCACAGATGGGGCAGACACCCACCCTTGAGCAAGGGTGCAGGAGCACAGCCTTGCCCCTCCCGCAGAACGAAGCTTGTGGCCTGAATTGGGAGCCAGCTCCTCTCACGGGGGTGGAGCCAAAAGCCCAGAACAGGCGGAGTCCCGCTACTGAGCATGGGCATGCATTCCTGCCCGGCCTATGGAGCCAAGGCTTGCAGCCTTCCGGTGAGTGAGCTCCTCCTGCAGGGGTGGGGCAAAAGCCTGGAATCAGGTGAAGACCCGTAGCTTAGCAAAGGTGCTCACCCCTGCCCTCAGGGCAGAGCATAATGTCACCCATGGGGATGGGGCAAAGGCCAAGGCTGCCGAGGCTTGTACACCCAAGTACGTGATCACAGCCACTCCTGTGAAGGAGAGGTGGAAACCACAGCAATGGCCCCAGTGGGAAGGCACTGGCAATGCCCATACCTGAACGCCTTAGGCAGCAACAGCAGAGGGGGTGGCGGGCCAGCAGACAGACCATACCTAGGGAACACAGAGGCCACACTCAGTGGACCCCAGTGGCCAAAACCTTCTTTTACACAGACAAAATGAGAAGGCAGAGAAATGCAACAAAAATGAATCAAGAGAAATACCCAGAAAAGGATCTGAATGAGTCAGATATAACCAAATTACCAGATGCAGAGTTTAAAATAATGATTGTTAGGATGCTCAAAGATATTAGAACAACAATATATATGGTCATTACGAACACCTCAATAAAGAGATAGCAAATATAAAAAAGGACATTGAAATAATAAAAAAAATTAGTCAGAAATGACAAATACAATATCAGAAATGAAGAACACAGTGGAGGGAATTAAAAGCAGGATGAATGAAGCTGAGAGTTGAATCAGCGAGTTAGAGGACAAGATAAATGAAGGCACGGAAGCAGAGCAGAAAAAAGAAAAGAGACTCAAAAAGTCTGAGGAAACTCTAAGAGAGCTCTGTGACAACATGAAGAGAAATAATATCCGCATCATAGGGGTTCCTGAAGAAGAACAGAAAGAAGAAGAGATAGAGACTTTGTTCAAACATATCATAGCTAAAAACTTCCCTCAATTAAGGCAGGAAAAAGTCTCACAAGTTCAAGAAGTACAGAGAACTCCATTAAAGAGAAACCCAAAGAAATCTACACCAAGACACATCATAATTAAAATACCAAAGCTAAGTGATAAAGAGAAAATATTAAAAGCTGCGAGAGAAAAAAAGACTATCACCTACAAAGGAGCCCCCATAAGGATGACTTCAGACTTCTCAACAGAAATACTTGAGGCCAGAAGGGAATGGCAAGAAATATTCAAAGTAATGCAGAACAAGAACCTACAACCGAGACTACTTTATCCAGCAATGCTATCGTTTAAAATTGAAGGAGAAATAAAAAACATTCCGGACAAAAAAAAAACAACAACAAAAAAACCCCAAAAACTCAAGGAATTCACTACAACCAAACCAATGTTGCAAGAAATGTTAAGGGGCCTGCTGTAAACAGAACAAAGGAGAAAAAAAATATAGCAAAAGAGGAATAGAGTTTTAAAGAATAAAATGGCAATTAACAACTACATATAAATAATAACCTTAAATGTAAATAGAATAAATGATCTGATCAAAAGACATAGGGTAGCTGTGTGGATAAGAAAACAGGACCCATACATATGCTGTCTACAAGAGACACACCTTAAAACAAAAGATGCACATAGACTGAAGATAAAAGGATGGAAAACAATATTTCACGCAAATGGAAATGAAAAAAAAGCTGGGATAGCAATATTTATATTAGACAAAATGGACTTTAAAACAAGGCTATAGTAAAAGATAAAGAAGGTCACTACATAATGATACAGGGAGCAATCCAACAGAAAGATATAACCGTTCTAAATATCTATGCACCTAATATAGGAGCACCTAAATATATAAAGCAGACTTTGATGGATTTAAAGGGAGAGATCAATAGCAATACTATAATAGTAGAGGATTTCAATACCCCACTAACATCACTAGATAGATCCTCAAGAAAGAAAATTAACAAAGAAACAGCAGACTTAAAGGACACACTAGATCAACTTGATTTAATAGATATCTTCAGAACCTTTTACCCTAAAGCAGCAGAATATACATTCTTTTCAAGTGCTCATGGTACATTCTCTAGGATAGACCACATATTAGGGCACAAAAGCGGTCTCAACAAATTTAAGAAGATTGAAATCATATTGAGCACTTTCTCTGATATCAATGGCATGAAACTAGAAATCAACCACAAAAGAAAAACTGAAAAATACTCAAACCCTTGGAAACTAAATAGCATATTATTAAATAACGAATGGGTTAACAATGAGATCAAAGAAGATATAAAAAAATTCCTAGAAATGAACGATAACGAGCATACATCAACTCAAAATTTATGGGACACAGCAAAAGCAGTCCTGAGATGGAAGTTCATAGCATTATAGGCATACCTTAAGAAGCTAGAAAAAGCTCAAATAAACAACTTGACCCTGCATCTAAAAGAACTAGAAAAAGAACAGCAAGTAAAGCCCAGAGGTAGTAGAAGGAAGGAAATAATAAAGATGAGAGCAGAAATAAATGACATAGAGGCTAAAGAAACAATACAGAGGATCAATAAAACCAGGAGCTGGTTCTTTGAAAAGGTAAACAAGATCAATGAACCTTTAACCAGACTCACCAAGAAAAAAAGAGAGAGGACTCAAATAAATAAAATTAGAAATGAGAGTGGAGAAGTAACAACCAACACAACAGAAATACAAAATATTGTTAGAAAATACTATGAAGAACTGTATGCCAAAAAATTAGACAACCTAGATGAAATGAATAAATTCCTTGAAACATATAATCTTCCAAAAATTAACCTGGAAGAATCAGAAAACCTAAACAGACCAATTACAACAAATGAGATAGAAACAGTTATCTAAAAACTTTCAACAAAGAAAAGTCCTGGCATGATGGCGTCACAAGTAAATTCTACCAAATATTCAAAGAAGAACTAAGTCCTATCCTTCTCAAGCTATTTCATAAAATTCAAGAGGAAGAAAGACTTCCAAGCTCCTTTTATGAAGTGAGCATAATTCTGATTCCAAAACCAGGCAAAGACAACACAAAGAAAAAAAATTATAGGCCAATATCCCTGATGAATTTAGATGCTAAAGTCTTCAACAAAATATTAGCAAACCAAATCCAGCATTATATGAAAAAAATCATACACCAGGATCAAGTGGGATTTATTCTTGGGAAGCAAGGCTGGTACAATATTTGCAAATCAATCAATGTGATTCATCACAGAAAAAAAAGGGAGGAGAAAAACCACATGATAATTTCAATAGATGCAGAAAAAGCATTTGACAAAATCCAGCATCCATTCATGATCAAAACTCTCAGCAAAGTGGGAATATAGGAACATACCTCAACATGATAATGGCCATCTATGACAAACCCACAACCAACATCATACTCAATGGGCAAAAATGAAAAGTAATCCCCTTAAGATCAGGAACAAGGCAGGGGTTCCCCCTTTCACTACTCTTATTCAACATAGTTCTAGAAGTCCTAGCTACAGCAATCAGACAAGAAGAAGAAATAAAAGGCATCCAAATGTGAAAAGAAGAAGTAAAACTATCATTATTTGCAGATGATATGATACTGTATATAGAAAACCCTAAAGTCTCAGTCAAAAAACTATTGGACCTGATATATGAATTCAGCAAGTTGGCAGGATATAAAATTAATACTCAGAAATCAGACTCATTTTTATACACTAACAATGAACTGTCAGAACGAGAAATTAAGGAATCAATCCCCTTCACCATTGCAACCAAAAAGATAAAGTACCTAGGAATAAATTTAAACAGTGAGATTAAAGACTTGTACTCGAAAATTATAAAACATTGATAAAAGAAATCAGGGAAGATACAAACAAGTGGAAGCATATACCGTGCTCCTGGTTAGGAAGAATAAACATCATTAAAATGTCTATATTACCCAAAGCAATTTATAAATTCATTGCAATATCAATTAAAATACCAATGACATACTTCAAAGATATAGAACACATATTCCAAAAATATATATGGAACCAAAAGAGAACACGAATAGCCTCAGCAATCTTGAAAAGGAAGACTAAAGTGGGAGGTATCACACTTTCGGATATCAAGTTATGCTACAAGGTCATTGCACTCCAAATAGCCTGGTACTGGCATAAGAACAGGCATATAGATCAATGGAACAGAACTGAGAACCCAGAAATAAACCCACACTTTTATGGACAACTGATATTTGACAAAGGAGGTAAGAGCATACATTGGAGTAAAGACAGCCTCTTGAACAAATGGTGTTGGGAAAATTGGACAGCTACCTGCAAAAAAATGAAACTAGACCACCAACTTACACCATTCACAAAAATAAACTCAAAATGGATAAAAGACTTAAATGTAAGCCGTACAGCTATAAGAAAGAAGAAAACATAGGCAGTAAGTTCTCTGACATCTCTCGCAGCAATATATTTGCCAATTTATCTCCACGGGCAAGTGAAATAAAAGACAGGATAAACAAATGGGACTATATCAAACTAAAAAGCTTCTGCACAGCTAAAGACAATAAGAACAGAATAAAAAGACAAACTACACAATGGGAGAACATATTTGACAATACATCTGATAAGGGGTTAATAACCAAAATTTATAAAGAACTTATAAAACTCAATACCAGGAAGACAAACAATCCAATCAAAAAATGGGCAAAAGAAATGAATAGACACTTCTCCAAAGAGGACATACAGATGGCCAATAGGCATATGAAAAAATGCTCAACATCACTAATCATTAGAGAAATGCAAATTAAAACCACAATGAGATATCATTTCACACAAGTCAGAATGGCGCTCATCAACAAAACAACACAGAATAAGTGCTGGCGAGGATGTGGAGAAAAGGGAACCCTCCTGCACTGCTGGTGGGAATGCAGACTGGTGCAACCTCTGTGGAAAACAGTATGAAGATTCCTCAAAAAATTAAAAATCCAACTGCCTTTTGACCCAGCTATACCACTTTTAGGAATATATCCCAAGAACACCATAGCACTGTTTCAAAAGAAGAAATGTACTTCCATGTTTATAGCAGCATTGTTCACAATAGCGAAGATCTGGAAATAGCCCAATTGTCCATCAGTGGACAAGTGGATTTAAAAGCTTTGGTACATATATACTATGGAATACTACTCAGCCATAAGAAATGATGACATTGGATCATTTACATTACAACAACATGGATGGACCTTGATAACATTATACTGAGTGAAATAAGTAAATCAGAAAAAACTAAGAACTATATGATTCCATACATAGGTGGTACATAAAAATGAGACTCAGAGACATGGACAAGAGTGTGGGGGTTACGGGGTGGGGGAGGAGAGGGAGAGAGTTGCGGGAGGGAAGGGACACAAAGAAACCAGTTAGAAGGTGACGGAAGACAATTGGACTTTGGGTGATGGGAATGCAGCATAATCAAATGTCAAAATAACTTAGAGATGTTTTCTCTGAACATATGTACCCTGATTTATCAATGTCACCCTATTAAAATTAATTTAAAAAATATTGAAAAAATAAAAAAAATTCACTGAAAAAAAAAAAAGACCATGCATGGGATTTTTTTTATTTTTATTTTTATTTATTTATTTTTTGTATTTTTCTGAAGCTGGAAATGGGGAGAGACAGTCAGACAGACTCCCGCATGCGCCCGACCGGGATCCACCCGGCACGCCCACCAGGGGCGAGGCTCTGCCCACCAGGGGGCGATGCTCTGCCCCTCCGGGGCATCGCTCTGCCGCAACCAGAGCCACTCTAGCGCCTGGGGCAGAGGCCAAGGAGCCATCCCCAGCGCCCGGGCCATCTTTGCTCCAATGGAGCCTTGGCTGCAGGAGGGGAAGAGAGAGACAGAGAGGAAGGGGTGTGGGGGGGTGGAGAAGCAAATGGGCGCTTCTCCTATGTGCCCTGGCTGGGAATCGAACCCGGGTCCCCCACACACCAGGCCGACGCTCTACCGCTGAGCCAACCGGCCAGGGCTATGGGATTTTTAATATAAGTTCTTGGATCTGAATCATTGCTGAGTTATTAACTGGTTGTGTAACTTTGAAGCTTTCTTAAATTTCTCCAATTCTCAATTTCCTCACCTATAGACTGAAGATAAAAATAGTGCTTCCCTCATAGGGCTAATTTTGGAACTGAAATAAATAAACTGTATGAAGCATAATGTCTGGTACATAACAGTTGCTCAATACTTAGCTGCTATTATTACTATTATTATAATTGTTTATTTGTACATGACTATCCCTGGGATAGGCACCGCTCTAAGCATCATGGATTGTGCACTTACGATTTGCTGTCTACTGTATTTAATACTGTAGGATTTGATAGTGTGATTTCTATTGTCAGATGGTCTGGTTTGAATGCAAGCCTCAGCTGAATAACTTGAAAGAAATTACTTAATCCTGCTGAGTCTTTCACTATCCATGTTTCTAGAATGTGGTTATAATAAAACCTATCTATACGGGGACCCTGGTCGGTGGCTCAGTGGATAGAGTGTCGGCTGGGGATATGAACTGCTGGTTTCAATCCCTGGTTCAATCCCTTCTCTCCCTCTTACCCTCCCACAGCCAGTGACTTGATTGGTTCAAGCATGGCCTCGGGCACTGAGGATGGCTCCATTGGAACATACCAGCCTCAGGCACTAAAAATAGCTTGGTACTAAAGCATTGAGTGCATGTGGGAGTCTGCCTCACTATCTTCCCTCCTCTCACCTAAAAAAACCAAAAAACAAAAACTTATCTATTTGGTAGTGATGAGGCAAACCATGTGAAACCCTTAGCACATAGTTAGCCCATAGTAAGTACATGCTCAGTAAATGCTAGCTATAATGATGACAATGACAATGGTGATTATGCTGATAATAATGTTGATGACAATGATAAACATGACCCTGATAATTACAATGATGACAAGAGTCATGGTAATGACAATGACAATGTTGATAATGATGTCAGTGACAAGGATGAGTAAATGTGCCAGATAGAGTCTGAAGACTCAGGGGTTGACTATCTGTTCTGTCATTTCTAACTGTGTAACCCTGGCCAAGCTATTTTATCTAATTAAATTTCAGCATCCTCATCTGTAAAAGCAGTAACTATTTCACAGGGCTGCTGGGAAGTTCAAATAGGCCACTATAATATGTCATTAATTTTAGGACGTGTGCTATTTCTATTTTAGCATCTCTGAAATCAGGGCTGCATCTTGCAATTACTGTCAGATAGGTGGGACATAAATCTGATATTTGTGAACCAAGCATTCAGCATAGGAGAAATGGTGACAGCTTCGTGTTTTTTCTTGCAGAACAATGACTCTTTCATGAGACCTAAGAAAGATATTCATGAGAAGATATAGCTGTGCTGTTTATTTATTTTATCCTGAAATACATGTAGGAGAATGTTTTTAATCCCATGCCAAGCAATGCAATTGAAAGCAGGAGAAATTGTGAAATGCCGCTGACTGGATGAAAGAAATTTCAGAGCAACAAGAAGCTGCTGTGATTTATCGTAGCGAGATAGAGAACGCTCCAGCATCAAAACTTGTGCAACAGATGTCAGTGGTAAAAGAAAATCTCAGCACAGAACCACCTTTAGCACGAAGGACAGTTCTGTGTGTGTGTGTGTGTGTGTGTGTGTGTGTGTGTGTGTGTGTGTGTAAACATGAATATTGATGACTGATTTGAAGCAGGAGTTAGAACAGTAGGACTCTGGGCATTTTATTTCTCTGACATTTTCTTTTTCACAAGGACACACAAGTGATATATAGTATATACGACAAACAATCATGAAATGTGAGTCTCAAGCAGCTCTTTCAGTAAGTAGACAATAAAAATTCCAAGTGACAAGAAAGCATCACGTCCTCATTTTATTGGCGGCACTTCATGTGCTTTTAAGAGGGACTGAAAATAAGGTTATGTTCTCTAGTTGATGGTATCTTAGATTGGATAGATAAACGGTAACACGTGTAGAACTCTTGGCACAAGGCCATCGTTACTTTATTTATTTATGTCCCATTTTGCCTCAATAGGATTAGAAAAAACTTAGGAAAACATGTATCTGTGGTAGCCAGCTTTCAGAAGGCTCCCTAATGGATCTGCCTTCTGATTCTCATACCGTTAGGTAATTCCCTCCTGCGTTCAATAGGGTTGACCTGTGTGGCTACTATGATGTCACAGAAATGGAAGTGCCTGGCTCATTCAAACGTTGCAGCATTCACCTTACTCTCTTATGGGTCACACACTCTGGGGAAAGCACCTTCAACGTCATGGGGACACTCCTGTAGTCCTAAGGAGGGAGTACACACAATGAGGAGTGGAGTATTCTTGCCAACAACCAGAGTGGCTGCCAATGTTTCCGTCAATAAGACCATTTTCTTTGTTCTTTTCTACAACCTACTTTTTAGTGTAAGAATGTCTTTGGGGATCTTTTTCTACGTCAATAAATATAGACCATCTCTGGAAACGACTGCAAAGTGTTCCTTTGTGTGCATCTGCCATATTTTGCTTATCTAATCCTCTATTCATGGACTTTCAAGCTATTTCCAATTTTTCTCTATTGTAAAGCATGAAGCAACAAACAAATGTATAATTCTTAGGATTGTGACTGCTGGTTAAAAGGTATGCTCGTTTACATTTTGATGCTTATGCCAAACCACCCTGTAGATATATCTGCAGCCCTTGTTTAGCTTTTATATAGTGAAATCAATCTCTCTTCAATTTTTGATGTCTTCTATTACTTCAAATGTCAGTAGGTTATTTTCTTTCAAAGACTTGGCATTCTTGTATGCCATTTTTCTATAATTGGATTTAAAAATAACTTTAATCCAACTGAAGCACACAGGCTTTTTTGATTTCTGGTTTTATTAGAAATAAAGTGACTTATCTTTTCTTCAGGGTGGTAGACAGGTACTTGAGGTAAGCTTTATTTTTTTATAAATTCTATCATATTTATTTATTATTTTTTTGTTGTGTGACAGAGACAGAGAGAGACAGAGAGAGGGAAAGATAGGGACAGACAGACAGGAAGGGAGAGAGATGAGAAGCATCAATTCTTCGTTGTGGCATCTTAGTTGTTCATTGACTGCTTTCTCATATGTGCCTTGATGGGGGGGTGGGGGGGCTATAGTAAACCAAGTGACCCCTTGCTCAAGTCAGTAACCTTGGGCTCAAGCTGGTGAGCCTTGCTCAAACCAGATGAGCTCACACTCAAGCTGGTGACCTCAGGGTTTCGAACCTGGGTTCTCCACCTCCCAGTCCGACGCTCTATCTACTACATCACTGCCTGGTGAGGCTTATTTATTATTCTTTTAAAAGATTTAGAAAGACAGAGAGGAAGGGAGAGAGAAGGAAAGAGAGGGAGAGAGAGAGAGGTATTCATTTGTTGCTTCACTTAGCTGTGCATTTACTAGTTGCTTCTTCTATGTGCCCTAACCAGGGATCAAACCTGCAACCTTGGTGCTTTGGAATGCTCTAACTGCCTGAGCTAACCAGTCAGGGCCTTATTTATTATTATTATTTATACAACTTATTCATGATTCATTCTTTGAGAAATGCAAAAACAAAGCACATAGAAAGGAATCAATAAATAGCCTCTGCACCTCCTCAACCAGCTCTCTATCATCAGATCCATTCCTCGCCCCAGGGATATCACTTTGCTATGTTTCCTTCCTTCCTTCCTTCCTTCCTTCCTTCCTTCCTTCCTTCCTTCCTTCCTTCCTTCCTTCCTTCCTTCCTTCCTTCCCTCCCTCCCTCCCTCCCTCCCTCCCTCCCTCCCTCCCTCCCTCCTTCCTTCCTTCCTTCCTTCCTTCCTCCCTCCCTCCCTCCCTCCCTCCCTCCTTTCCTTTCTTTCTTTTGTATTTACATATATAACATTTGCATATGGACACACAGAAATCTATAGAGTGTTTGTTTTAATATAAATGTGAACATGCATATATATTCTGCAGATTGCTTTTTCCACACAATAATGTAACCTGGGTGGGGGAGGGCTTCTTCATGTCAATTTCTCTCTCTATGTAGATTTGCCTCATTCCTTTTAATGACATATAGTATCTCATACTACAGATGCACCATAGTTCATTTAACCACCTCCAATTGCTGAACATATAGGTCGTTCCACTATTTAATTAATTAATTAATTAATTTTAATGGGGTGACATTAATAAATCAGGGTACATATGTTCAGAGAAAACATCTTCAGGTTATTTTGACATTTGATTATGTTGCATACCCCTCACCCAAAGTCAAAATATCTTCCGTCACCTTCTATCTGGTTTTCTTTGTGCCCCCCCTTCCCCCACCCCTTCTCTCTCCCCCCCCCTCCCCGTAACCATCACACTCTTGTCCATGTCTCTGAGTCTCATTTTTATATCCCATCTATGTACGGAATCATATAGTTCTTAGTTTTTTCTGATTTACTTATTTCACTCAGTATAATGCTATCAGGGTCCATCCATGTTGTTGTAAATGATCCAATGTCATCATTTCTTATGGCTGAGTAGTATTCCATAGTATATATGTACCAAAGCTTTTAAATCCACTTGTCCACTGATGGACACTTGAGCTGTTTCCAGATCTTCGCTATTGTGAGCAATGCTGCCATAAACATGGGGCTACATTTTTCCTTTTGGAACAGTGCTATGGTGTTCTTAGGGTATATTCCTAAAAGTGGAATGGCTAGGTCAAAAGGCAGTTCGATTTTTAATTTTTTGAGGAATCTCCATACTGTTTTCCACAGAGGCTGCACCAGTCTGCATTCCCACCAGCAGTGCAGGAGGGTTCCCTTTTCTCCACATCCTCGCCAACACTTATTCTGTGTTGTTTTATTGATGAGTGCCATTCTGACTGGTGTGAGGTGATATCTCATTGTGGTTTTAATTTGCATTTCTCTAATGATTAGTGATGTTGAGCATTTTTTCATATGCCTATTGGCCATCTGTATGTCCTCTTTGGAGAAGTGTCTATTCATTTCTTTTGCCCATTTTTTGATTGGATTGTTTGTCTTCCTGGTATTGAGTTTTATAAGTTCTTTATAAATTTTGGTTATTAACCCCTTATCAGACGTATTGTCAAATATGTTCTCCCATTGTGTAGTTTGTCTTTTTATTCTGTTCTTATTGTCTTTAGCTGTGCAGAAGCTTTTTAGTTTGATATAGTCCCATTTGTTTATTCTGTCTTTTATTTCACTTGCCTGTGGAGATAAATTGGCAAATATATTGCTGCGAGAAATGTTGGAAAGCTTACTGCCTATGTTTTCTTCTAAGATGCTTCTGATTTCATGGCTTACATTTAAGTCTTTTATCCATTTTGAGTTTATTTTTGTGAATGGTGTAAGTTGGTGGTCTAGTTTCATTTTTTTGCAGGTAGATGTCCAATTTTCCCAACACCATTTATTAAAGAGGCTGTCTTTACTCCATTGTATGCTCTTACCTCCTTTGTCAAATATCAGTTGTCTATAAAGGTGTGGGTTTATTTCTGGGTTCTCAGTTCTGTTCCATTGATCTATATGCCTGTTCTTATGCCAGTACTAGGCTGTTTTGAGTACAATGGCCTTGTAGTATAACTTGATATCAGGGAGTGTGATACCTCCCACTTTATTCTTCCTTTTCAAGATTGCTGAGGCTCTTCGTGTTCATTTTTGGTTCCATATAAGTTTTTGGAATATGTGTTCTATTTCTATATCTTTGAAGTATGTCATTGGTATTTTAATTGGTATTGCAATGAATTTATAAACTGCTTTGGGTAATATAGACATTTTAATGATGTTCTTCCTAGCCAGGAGCACGGTATATGCTTCCACTTGTTTGTATCTCCTTTGATTTCTTTTATCAATGTTTTATAATTTACCGAGTACAAGTCTTTAATTTCCTTGGTTAAATTTACTCCTCGGTACTTTATTTTTTTGGTTCGAATAGTGAAGGGGATTGTTTCCTTAATTTGTCTTTCTGACAGTTCATTGTTGGTGTATAAAAATGCCTTTGATTTCTGAGTATTAATTTTATATCCTGCTACCTTGCTGGATTCATTTATTAGATCTAGTAGTTTTTTGACTGAGACTTTAGGGTTTTCTATATACAATATCATATCATCTGCAAATAATGATAGTTTTACTTCTTCTTTTCCAATTGGATGCCTTCTATTTCTTCTTCTTGTCTGATTGCTGTAGCTAGGACTTCCAGGACTATGTTGAATAAGAGTGGTGAAAGGAGGCACCCCTGCCTTGTTCCTGATCTTAAGGGGATTGCTTTTGATTTTTGCCCATTGAGTATGATGTTGCCTGTAGGTTTGTCATAAATGGCCTTTATTATGTTGAGGTATGTTACCTGTATTTCCACTTTGCTGAGAGTTTTGATCATGAATGGGTGCTGAATTTTATCAAATGCTTTTTCTGCATCTATTGAAATTATCATGTGGTTTTTGTCCTTCCTTTTGTTTCTGTGATGAATCACATTGATTGATTTGCGAATGTTGTATTAACTTTGCCTCCCCAGAATAAATCCCACTTGATCATGGTATATAATTTTTTTTTATATATTGCTGGATCCAGTTTGCTAATATTTTGTTGAGGATTTTAGCATCTAAATTCATCAGGGATATTGGCCTATAATTTTCTTTCTTTGTGTTGTCTTTGCCTGGTTTTGGAATCAGAATTATGCTCACCTCATAAAAGGAGATTGGAAGTCTTCCTTCCTCTTGAATTTTATGAAATAGCTTGAGAAGATAGGAGGTAGTTCTTCTTTGAATATTTGGTAGAATTCACTTGTGAAGCCATCAGGCCCAGAACTTTTCTTTGTTGAGAGTTTTTTTATAACTGTTTTAATCTCATTTGTTGTAATTGGTCTGTTTAGGTTTCTGATTCTTCCAGTTTGTTTTTTGGAAGATTATATGTTTCAAGGAATTTGTCCATTTTATCTAGGTTGTCTAGTTTTTTTGGCATACAGTTCTTCATAGTATTTTCTTACAATATTTTGTATTTCTGTTGTGTCAGTTGTTATTTCTCCACTCTCATTTCTAATTTTATTTATTTTTGTCCTCTTTTTTTCTTGGTGAGTGTAGTTAAAGGTTCATCTTTTCAAAGAACCAGCTCCTGGTTTCATTGATCCTTTTTATTGTTTCTTTAACCTGATTTATTTATTTAATTTATTTCCACTCTGATCTTTATTATTTCCTTCCTTCTACTACATCTGGGCTTTACTTGCTGTTCTTTTTCTAGTTCTCTTAGATGCAGGGTTAAATTGTTTATTTGAGCTTTTTCTAGCTTCTTAAGGTATGCCTGTAGTGCTATGAACTTCCCTCTTAGGACTGCTTTTGCTGTGTTCCATAAATTTTGAGTTGTTGTATGCTCATTATCATTTGTTCTTAGAAAATTTTTTATTTCTTCTTTGATCTCATTGTTAATCCATTCATTATTTAACAACCTGCTATTTAATTTCCATGTGTTGGAGAATTTTTGAATTTTTCTGTTGTAATTGATTTCTATTTTCATGCTATTGTGATCAGAGAAAATGCTTGATATGATTTCAATCTTCTTAAATTTGTTGAGACCACTTTTGTGCCCTAACATGTGGTCTATCCTAGAGGATGTACTGTGAACACTTGAAAGGACTATATATTCTGCTGCTTTTGAGTGAAAGGTCCTAAAGATATCTATTAAATCCAGTTGATCTAGTGCAGGGGTCTCAAACTCGCGGCCCGTGGGCCGCATGCGGCCCGCTGAACAATGTTGTACTGATTTTTTTTTTTTTTGTTTTCAACTGCAGTGAGAAAAGTGTTGTGTAACAGTTGCCTTTTGTAGACCTAGTGCGGCCCGTCGAATGGCTGTGATCTTGCTCTGTGGCCCACATGTTGAGTTGAGTTTGAGACCCCTGATCTAGTGTGTCCTTTAAGTCTTCTGTTTCTTTGTTAATTTTCTTTCTTGAGGATCTATCTAGTGATGTTAGTGGGATATTGAAATCCCCTAGTATTATAGTATCTCACCCTTTATATTCATCAAAGTCTGCTGTATATATTTAGTTGCTCCTATATTAGGTGCGTAGATATTTATAGTGGTTATATCTTCTTGTTGGATAGCTCCCTTTATCATTATGTAGTGGCCTTCTTTATCTCTTACTATAGCCTTTATTTTAAAGTCCATTTTGTGTGATATAAATATTGCTACCCTAGCTTTTTTTTATTTCCAATTGCATGAAAATTTTTTTTCCATTCTTTTACCTTCAGTCTATGTGCATCTTTTGTTTTAAGGTGTGTCCCTTGTAGACAGCATATGTATGGGTCTTATCCATGCAGCTCCCCTATGTCTTTTGATTGGATCATTTAATCTATTTACCTTTAAGGTTATTATTGATATGTAGTTGTTTATTGCCATTTTATTCTTTAAAGCTGTATTATTCTTTTGCTATATT
Organism: Saccopteryx leptura; assembly: GCF_036850995.1. Lineage (NCBI taxonomy): Eukaryota > Metazoa > Chordata > Mammalia > Chiroptera > Emballonuridae > Saccopteryx > Saccopteryx leptura. The sequence goes on from NC_089507.1 coordinate 166,594,991, forward strand.
CTTTTCCCACTTTGATCTTTTTACAACAGGCCCCTTAACATTTCTTGAAGCATTGGTTTGGTTGTAGTGAACTCCTTGAAATTTTTTTTTGTCTGGGAAGTTTTTTATTTCTCCTTCAATTTTAAATGATAGCCTTGCTGGATAAAGTAGTCTTGGTAGTAGGCCCTTGTTTTGCATTACTTTGAATATTTCTTGCCATTCCCTTCTGGCCTCAAGTATTTCTGTTGAGATGTCAGATGTCATCCTTATGGGGGCTCCTTTGTAGGTGATAGACTCTTTTTATCTCGCAGCTTTTAATATTTTCTCTTTATCACTTAGCTTTGGTATTTTAATTATGATGTATCTTGGTGTAGATTTCTTTAGGTTTCTCTTTAATGGAGTTCTCTGTGCTTCTTAAACTTGTTAGAGTTTTTCCTACATTAATTTAGGAAAGTTTTTAGCTATGATATGTTTGAACAAAGTCTCTATCCCTTGTTCTTTCTCTTCTTCTTCAGGGACCCCTATGATGCGGATGTTATTTCTCTTCATGTTGTCACAGAGCTCTCTTAGTGTTTCCTCAGACTTTTTGAGCCTCTTTTCTTTTTCCTTCTCTACTTCTATGCCTTCATTTAACTTTTCCTCCAACTTGCTGATTCGATCCTCAGCTTTATCCATCCTGTTTTTAATTCCTTCCATTGTGGTCTTCATTTCTAATATTGTATTTGTCATCTCTGACTGATTCTTTTTTAAGATTTCAATGTCCTTTTTTTATACTTGCTATTTCTTTATTTAGGTGTTCGTAATGACCACCCATTAGGTCAAAAGCAAAGCATATTTGAAGTATAGATTTATTTACATCAGTGTCTTGATACCATTTTTTTCCATTACCACCCTGTACTAGGAAAAATGTTAAAATAAACTAAATTTATTAAATTTAGGCCCTGGCCAGTTGTATCCGCGGTAGAGCATCGGCCCGGCATGTGGAAGTTCTGGGTTCAATTCCCAGTCAGAGCACACAGGAGAAGCACCCATCTGCTTCTTTACCCTTCCTCCCTCTTTCCTTTCTGTCTCTCTCTTCCTCTCTAGCAGCCAAGGCTCCATTGGAGCAAAGTTGGCCCGGGCACTGAGGATAGCTCCATGGCCTCCTCCTCAGGTGCTAGAATGGCTCTGGAAGCAACGGAGCAACACCCCAGATGGGCAGAGCATTGCCCCTACTGGCCATGCCCGGTGGATCCCGGTCGAGCACATGCGGGAGTCTTTCTGACTGCCTCCCTGCTTCTAATTTCAGGGAAACATAAATTTAATTACTTAAATAAATTTCTCCCTAAAGAATAAGATTTTGTTGAGTAGAAGTGGGCATTGTAGTATCTAGCATATTTTCACCTCCAAGAAACATTTCCCCCACTTGAAGGCAATATTGCCCCCACTGAGAAGACACATCCTCTTTTGTGAGGGCTGTTAGATGCCAGATCTAAGTCTTGTAACCCTTGTAGCACCTGATACTTGTGGCTTGACTTGAACCCTCAGAAAATATTTATTGAATTGACTTGAATATTGACAACACACTGTCCAAGCACATTATCATGCTTGCCATAAAGCAGAGCAGAGAGGCCCTGGTTTGTTTGTTCAGTCAGTTAGAGCATTGTCCCCAAATGCCAAAGTTGCATATTTGACTTCCCAGTCAGGGCACAATTGGGAAGCGATCAATGAATGGATAACTAAGTAGAACAACAAATAAATACTCTCTCTCTTTCTTTCTCTCCCTTTTTCTCTGTCTCTCTTCTGCTTTCTCTTGTCTTCCACTCTAAACAACAACAACAACAAAACCAGGCCCTGGCCCAGTGGCTCAGTGGATAGAGCTTTGTCCAGGGGCTTCTAGATTGCAGATTCCATCCCCGGTCAGGGTACATAAGAGAAGCAGTCAAGAGTACACACTTAAGTAGAACAATGAGTTGATGCTTCTCCCTGTCTCTCTCCCTCACCCTCGTTCCTTTCCCTCTCTCTCAAATCAATGGAAAAATTAAAAAACAAAACAACAGGGAGATACTGCTAATTTCTTCCTTCCTTATACATTAATTAATGTTGTCAAGAATTGCTAGAATTTATTTATTCACAGAGAATAAAACATGGAAAGAAAACATTGGGCTGGAAGCTGTCCCTCCTGGGAGCTCACTCATGCATTCCTTTTGTAGCAGCCCTACATGTTTAAGGAGAAAGGAATCTGGCCCTGTGAGACTCATCTTTTGAAATATGCTATGTAATGAGTAGGAGGGCAGGAACATGAAGCCATTGTTTTGGTTATGTGAGAAAAACCCTGATAACTCTCAAAGGAATTGGGCCCCTCTGACGTTGGTCAACTGTGAAATGGAAGCTATGGCATTTAGAAGTGATTATTACTTCTTGCTCTGCAGTGGGAACACAGCAGTCACATTGCTACAAGAGGAAGGGGGCTCAGAACCATCACAGAAACAAGAGGAAAGTCATGGAGCAGGGAGGCAGACCGGCAGCTGTCTCAGTGCTGGGCTGTGTATCACTTGGTTATTCTGTTCCCCAGTTGAGCTGGAAGAGAGGAAAGTCAAAAGGTCTTGCTCAAATCACTTGGGTCAAGAGATTTGATGTTGAAACATTTAGAGCTGCAGCTGAGAGCTAATAAAATGCTCAGGTCAGAATGGACTTCCTAGAGTTCCGAGTAGCATTTTATGTGTTTGAATGTTTTTATTTCCATAGTTATGGTTTCACTTTAATGTGGATTAGAAGGGGGGGGGGAAACAACTAGTTCATCAAACTACTAAATTCATAGACAATATCTGTTGCTTAGGATATGGCTTTAAAAATCATTCAGTGTAGCCCTGGCCGGTTGGCTCAGTGGTAGAGGGTCGGCCTGGTGTGCAGAAGTCCTGGGTTCGATTCCCGGCCAGGGCACACAGGAGAAGCGCCCATCTGCTTCTCCACCCCTCCCCCTCTCCTTCCTCTCTGTCTCTCTCTTCCCCTCCCGCAGCGAGACTCCATTGGAGCAAAGATGGCCCGGGCACTGGGGATGGCTCCTTGGCCTCTGCCCCAGGTGCTAGAGTGGCTCTGGTCATGACATAGCGATGCCCCGGAGGGGCAGAGCATCACCCCCTGGTGGGCAGAGCGTCGCCCCCTGGTGGGCGTGCCGGGTGGATCCCGGTCGGCGCATGCAGGAGTCTGTCTGACTGTCTATCCCCGTTTCCAGCTTCAGAAAAATACAAAAAAATAAAAAAAAAAAATCATTCAGTGTAAATTGATATAAGTAAAAATAATACATATGAGTTGTGTATGGAAATAGTTTTTTTAAAAAAGAGTGAAGATGTTTCTAGAATGAATAAAATTTGAGAAACAGTGATTGATGACATTGCCTCCTGGAATTGGCTATACTGCCCATCACTGAGCATGAGCCCATCAGAAGCAGTTAACATCATTCATTGTGTCTTTTTCTGAAAAGAAAGAAGATGGGAGGGATCTCCAAGATCATTTCAGCACCTTTGTTAGGTATTCAAAACACTTCCTCTGAAAAATACTAAAAGCTAACACTTATTGTGGTCTCAGTGTACCAGGCACCATGCTAAATGTTTGTTTTTATTTACTGGTTTTTAGAGAGAGAAAGGGAGAAAGAGAGAAAGGGAGAGAGACATCGATTTGTTGTTCCACTTAATCATTAAGTCATTGGTTGATTCTTGTATGTGCCCTGACTGGGGATTGAACCCACAACCTTGGTGTATCTGGACAATGCTCCAGCCAACTGAGCTATCTGGCCTGAGCCACCATGCTAAATGTTTTATTTATGTTGTTTTTTCAAATCCTTACAGCAATCCTGGGAATGAAATCCATTGTTATCATCATTGCCCCATTTTACAGGTTAGGAAATGGAGGTCCCTAGAGCACGGTGCTTAAGGCTCCAGAGCTAATAAATAGTGAGGGCTGGGTTTGACCTCAGGTGGCTTACCTCCAGGGCCTGCCCTCTTCTCTTCTCCATGCTCATTGTCTGATTTTACACAGCCCCCTTCACAGGGAATTCTACTAGAGCAGTGGGGGAACTCTTTCTCTCTTTTTCTTTTATTTATATTTTTTAGAGAATGTGTTAGATTTAAAACAAAATTGAGGGGAAGATACGGAGATTTCTCATACACTCCCTGCCTCTCCCGTTAACAACCTCATTCACGGGGCGGGGGGGGGGGGTAGTAGATCTGTTAACAGTTGATGAACTTACAATAACACATCATAATCACCCAAATTCATAGTTTACCTTCCAGCTCACTCTTGGTATTGTAGATTCCATGGGTTTGAACGCGATGTATATCCATCATTATAATATCACACAGAGTATTTTTAGTGCCTTAAAAAAAGTCCTCTGGGTCCACCTTGGGGTGGGGCCTGAGGTCTGGCATTTCTAACAAGCACCCAGGTGAAGTCACTGTTTCTGCGGCTCCCTGAACTGCACCCACCTTGAACAGAAAGACCAAGAACTTTCTGTTACTACAGGAGGCACCTGTCTTGCCCTGGTCACTTGCGCTGTCTCTGAGGCACCCACTGAGCTCAGAGTGCGTGTGAAGTTGGAACAAACTCACAACTATTCATCGATTCAGTGCACTTGTGTCTGTGGAGTTCCCCCTTCCCTCACGTGTTGGTTGAAAGTTTAAGGAGCATCTCCACCTCCTCGTAAATAGAAAAGTCAGCCAGGGCATCAAGGCCACAGAGGACAAAGGCGTAGCCTCCCTTTATAGGAAAACGGGGTTCCTAATGCACTTGGAGAGCGTTTAGTCTTACTTAGTCTTGGGCTTCGGGCTACAAACTGGTTTTCCACTTTATGTAACATTTTGGCCCTTTCCCCAAGAAGAAGTGTTTCAAAATTGCTTGACGTCGCTGCTCTGGATGTCTATAAAGAGACAAATGGGCCTTTTATACGAGCTGACTTGGCAGTGAAGCATGGCTTGTCCCTTTCTATCCAGAAATCTCCAAAACCTGTGGCCTGTAACCGCTTCCTTTCAATCCTTTCTCAAGATTCCCTTTGAGACAGAATTCTGCCAGGGAGCTCTCCTTGTTTGCATTCAACTGTGTAAATTGTCGTGGATATGCACAGATAGAGAGCGGGCTGACAGCTGGAGGGGGGAGTTGGGGGGTTGGGGGAGGTGTGGAGGGATTGAGGAAAAAGAAAAAGACAGAAAAGAGTCATGGACACAGACAACAGTGTGGAAACGGCCAGGGGATGGCAGGAGGGCACAAGGGGGATGAATGGTGATGAGAGGAGGCTTCACTTGGGGTGGTGAACACACAGTACAGTGTACAGATGCCATGTTGTAGAACTGTGCACCTGAAACCTGAAAGGTATAATATAATTTTGTTAACCAGTGTCACCCCTATCAATTCAATAAAATAATAAAAAAAATAGTAACATATTCCTTTCCTGAAAATGACATATCCCTTTCCTGTACTTCTTATATTTGTTTTGAAAAATAATTATAGTTTACTTCAGTTATTGGACAAAGAAGCGCCTTGGTAATAAATCTAACATTAAAATTTTTTAAAAATAAATACATTTTCATAGGTGTGACTCTCAGCCCACAAGCTTGAGTGTACAAGAAAAATAACTTAGATTTTTGAAATTAAATCTAACTTCTATTTCAAGCCCTATTTCACCAGGGTGGTAAAAATTTAATTTCAGTTATTTTGAGGGTTCTTCCTGTTCTAGGATTGTATTTAAATTGTGGGGGAACTAGCTGGTCCATGGGCTTATTTACTCTTTAAAGTAATCTGGTTATAAGGGCATTGAATGGGACATGTGCCACCCAGTTAGGTCCTCCCTCTTTGGCACAAGCATGTCACCATAGAGACGACCTTGTTCCGGTTTGTATGGTTCCTACATGGCTTCCTCTTATTCAAGATGATTTCCAAGAAATATTTATATAATCCTTTCCAGGCCCCTAACATCCTAGGCATTTAAAACTTTAGAGCTGGGGTATATATATATATATATATATTTTTTTTTCCCCACTTTGCTTCCTTCTTTATATCATTCTCTGAACCAATAATCATAAAATAGCTTTGCTGTTGAAAACAGAAGAAGGGTAAAAAAAAGGAGGATATAAGTTAGTATTGGAAATATATTACCTTGCTACAAACTCGAATTCCCAGAAGAATTCCCAGGTGCCATCTATGGTAGCTGTGTGTGTGTGTGCTATCTCATACACGTTTTAATGATACTACCATTCTCCTAACAGCTATTCCTCATGGTTTTTTCTATTCAGTGTTACCCATTCTCTTCCAAGGAAGGGTAGAGTTGGGAGAGATGGGAGACTGAGAGCTGGAGAGAGAAGGAGAGGTAAAGAGTAACCCCAAGATGCCCTGGCCTGTTGGCTTAGTGTATAGAGCACTGGCCTTGCGTAGGAACATCCCATGTTTGATTTCCAGTCAGGCCTTGGCCTGGGCATTGAGGATACCTTGGTTGGTCCCAATGTATCTGCTACAGGCACTAAAAATAGCTCGGTTGATTCGAGCACAGTTGATCCAAACATCAGCTCCAGATGAGGTTGCCAGGTGGGTCCTGGTCAGGGTGCATGTGGGAGTCTGTCTCACTATCTGCCTTCTTCTTACTTAAATAAAAATGAGCAGCCCCAGAACTTTGCTGGGTCATGGGTTTGACAATACAGCTCATGGCCAGGTGTGTTTGTAGCAAGGTGAAAGAAACTCATGCTAAGTCATTCAATTATTAAACAAGTTCATTTGATTGGGTGGTGGTTAAGACATCAGCTTTGGAGTGAGAAAACTTACATTTAATTCCTGACTCTGGCATTTCCTGTGCTGTTGACCTTGGGCAAGCTGCTCAACCTCATCAATTTTTCCAATGAGATAACAGGAGGTATACAGTAGGATTGTTCAATGTTCGGATGAGATACTATAATGCACTCTAAGAGCTTCGTACAATGAATGGCTGGCCTTTGGCAAGCACAGAATAAATATTAGCTTATAATAATCATCATACAAATAGGGCTGGTTTTCTGAAAATGTCCTTCTTTTAGTTATTTTCAAGGAGGTTCTTTGTTTGGTCCTTGTGTTTGGAAATGGAAAAAACCCAAGAGGGACAAAGACTGTTATGAAACCATGCTTAAGGTCTGAAAGCGGGCAAATCCTCCCTGGCAGGTTTGCCATAGTTCCTGTCCCCACAGAAATTGTGGCTCTAAGATACTTTATTTTGAGCACATTGATTTAGCAAATGCAAGACTCTGGTTTTAACATATAATACTTGAGGCGTGGCCACTTGTCATATATTTCCAAGTGCTGGTTTTGGGAAGGCTAGTTAGGCTGAACCTGTCCAATCACAACTGGACTCATATCCAAAAAGCAAGGCACGTGGTCTGAAGTTAGCAAACGAAAGGGTATTTTAACTCTAAACACACAGCTCATTTATGGTAACTGAGGCTGGATATTGCAAAGCTCTAGACAGGCTTTCATAAGCCCATGAGCAGAGACCGATAACATTTGCAGTACTCCAAACTGGAGAGTCAAGGGTACAGAAGCAACTCAGTTAGCTGTTACTAGCATGATTTCTGGGCCTCTTCTCCAGTGTTTTAGGATACTTTTATCCAGGAGCCTGAAGGTAAGAATAACAGATCTCTATCAACCTCTGAGTCTGAACTCAGGAATGGTTGCTATTATGTTGCCCAGATAACCAGCTTTGGGATGTCCCCATGGAGCCTTCTGCCCATCTGAAGACTCTCCTGTACCCCTCTTAGACGTTTCCCTCATTTCCTCTTTCACTTTTGCTTTGTGGTTTTATTTATAATAGCAAAAAACTGGAAGCAACCCAGATGTTCATTAAATAGTGAATGAAAAAATTGTGATATATTTGTTCAGTGGAATTCTTCTTCAGCAATTGAAAAAAAAAAAGCCCAAACTATTGGTACATACAACTCATAGTTGTATCTCAAAAAATTATGATGCATGCCTGCAGGCGGTTGCGCCATAAATCAGGGGTCCCCAAACTTTTTACACAGGGGGCCAGTTCACTGTCCCTCAGACCGTTGAAGGGCCGGACTATAAAAAAAAAAAACTATGGAGAGTAATGGCGGGGTAGGAAGCGATACCGATAAATCTCCCCCAAAATTCAACAAGATTTTCAACCAGAAACAGAAAAACCTATACTTGGAGCTTCCAGATGCTTCGCAATACACCCAAAGGTATGATTGAGTGAAAAATTGGTTAAATATATAACCAAACCCCGAAGGAAATAGGGAGTAAGAAATGCTCCGCCTTCCTCACTAACCTAAACAGGGCGGCTTTCCCTGGTAACTGTGAATATAGAAACTGAGGCGGGCAAAGGGGGTGAATACATCCAGGCCGCGACACAAACGGCCGAACAAGGCTGTGGCACGGAGATCCAAGCCAAGGAAAATCTGATCCTGTGGCAACCCGGGCACTACAAGCTAACACTTGCACCAAACCCAAACAAAGAAAGACAAGCGGCGCGGCCATTTTACCCGGTCTCCTGGTCGGTGCGCAGCTAGTGGGCGAGAATTTCTTCCTAGGCCCCGAGAGTGGGTGCCCGTGTTGCCCCACGGAGAGGCAGGGTCAGAGGCCTTTCTGTGGGCCGAGGGCAGAGTCTCTGGGCAGCCCCAGTGCCCTGGGAAAGCCACGCACGGGAGGGAGTGAGAACTAATTCCAACGGTGGAGATTTTCCGTGCTGGAGGGTGTTTCACTCAGAGGGAAACGCGGCCGGCCTCATATCCTGGTTTGCGCGCGCAGATAAGGAGTGAGCGATTCCTCCGAGTGCCTCGGCAGTGCGCGCCCGTGTTATCGCACAGAGGGGCAGAGTCAGGGGCCTTTGTGTGGGCCAAAGCAGAATCTCGGGCCGCCCCAGCACCTTGCAAAAGCTGCGCACGGGACGGAGCGAGACTCAATTCCAACGCTGCAACTTTTCCCTGCGGTTGGGGGTTTCACTCAGAGCGTGAGACTGCTGGCCGGATATCCTGGTCGCAGACAGTGAGTGAGAGTTTCCTCCAATGCCCCGGAAGTGGGCGCCCGCTTGTGTTACCGGACAGAGTGGCAGAGCCAGAGGTCTTTGAGTGGCTGGAAAGCCCGCCTGATTATGCTAGCAGCTCTGACTGACTGAGCCTTACCCAGAGCCCTGTGCTGAGTGGAAATAGAGTGGGGAGTTGCCAGCTCTTTGAGCCTCTTACTATCCAGGCAGAGGCAGCAGCAACCCCATAGCTGGATTATCAGGCTACTAATTGAGGAAGGAAAGACTAGGAGAAAGGCTCCAGGAACACGGACTCTCTCACTGTCGGAGCCTATAAATGCTAATGAGCTTCGACTGCCAACGAGACTAAAGCACAATACATGACATTGCCATAGAGACTTATCAACTGCAAACCTCCACCTGAGCGTGCCAAAGGGGCAAAACCCGGGGTACAGAGTCACCGACCAGGAAGAGGGAGAGAAAAGAAAAAGCAAGAAGATAACCTCTCAAAATCAAGAATAATCTGCAGACTTTATAACCTATCCCATTTTATTATATTTGTTCGTTTGTTTCTCTTATCTTCATTCTTGATACTTTTTTTTCCTCCTCCAATTTGGCCGATTAACTCTCTACCGGTCTTACTCTCCCCTCTCCTTGAACTACACTACCCATAAGTGTTACATCTCCCATTATCTTTTCTCTTCTCTTCCTTTCTCTCTATGAGGGTTGCACTCCAAAACCCTTAACTCTCTCTCTCTCTCTCTCCTTTCTTTTTTCTTCTTTTAGTGGTTCCCTCTTTTTTTCTCTCTCTCTCTTTCTTTTCTCCCTCTTTATTAGTTTCTTCCTTTCTCCTTTACATCTCCTCTCATTCAAACCTCAATAACAAACAAATTATCTTATCTGGGACTCAAACTTATGTTTGTGGCATTTTGGGGGGTTTTTACTTCACCTTTTTAACTCACTAGCAGTGCTCCCATCCCTGGCTCTCAATATTATCTAGTTCTTGTTCCACTAAATACAATAGTAATTTTTTAATTTGTCCCCCCATTTTTCCGTTTTCCTCTTAATCCTCTCATCATAACTCTTAGACAACCAACACCTAAAAGCAAATCATTTTATTCTTGACCCAAATTTTTTTCCTTATTTGCTTTTTGTGGGTCCATACGCTCTCTTTTTTTCTTTTTTCTTTTTTTTTTTTTTTTTTTTTGCCCCTTTATTACTTTTCCCCAATTCAGGCCCTGCATCACAGGCATTGTTTGTTATAATTCACAGTTCACCACAAGATTTTATCAAGAAAGAGGGGAGAGGAGAGGAGAGGAAAAAAGGAGGGGGGGAATAATTTCCTTTTTTTAAAAAATTTTTATTTTATTTTATTTTTCTTTATTTCATTATTAATTTTTTTAAAAAAACAACTCTTCGATTTTTTATTTTTTTTATTATTTTTTTAAACTTTTTATTCTTTATTAAATCTCATTAATACTATCAACAAAACCACCCTCAGATGCCATTAAGGAAGAGAAAATCGAATATCATGGATACAAAAGAAAGAGAGGTAACACAGCTAGATGAGGAAAAATCTATGGAGAAAAAATTTAATATATTGGAAACCTTGGAGCTAAATGACAGAGAATTCAAGATAGAAATCCTAAAAACCCTCCGAGATATATAAGAAAACACAGAAAGGCAATTTAGGGAGCTCAGAAAACAACTCAATGAACACAAAGAATATATGTCCAAGGAAATTGAAACTATAAAAACAAATCAAACAAAGATGAAAAACTCAATTCACGAGCTGAAAAACGAAGTAACAAGCTTAGCTAATAGAACAGGTCAGATAGAAGAGAGGATTAGTGAAATAGAAGACAAGCAACTTGAGGCACAACAGAGAGAAGAAGAAAGAGACTCAAAAATTAAAAAAAATGAGATAGCCCTACAAGAATTATCTGACTCCATCAAAAAGAATAACATAAGAATAATAGGTATATCAGAGGGAGAAGAGAGAGAAAATGGAATGGAGAACATACTCAAACAAATAATAGATGAGAACTTCCCAAGCCTGTGGAAAGAACTAAAGCCTCAAGTTCAAGAAGCAAACAGAACTCCAAGTTTTCTTAACCCCAAACCTACTCCAAGGCATATCATAATGAAATTGACACAAACCAAGAGCAAAGAAAAAATTCTCAAGGCAGCCAGGGAAAAGAAGAATACAACATATAAAGGAAGGCCCATTAGATTATCATCAGATTTATCAGCAGAAACTCTACAAGCTAGAAGAGAGTGGACCCCAATATTTAAAGTCCTGAAAGAGAGGAACTTTCAGCCACGAATACTATACCCATCAAAGCTATCCTTCAAATATGAAGGAGAAATAAAAACATTCACAGATACAGAAAAGATGAGGGAATTTATCATCAGAAAACCCCCACTCCAGGAATTACTAAAGGGGGTTCTCCAATCAGATACAAAGAACAAAAAAAAAACAGAGCCACAAGTAAAAGCTCCAAGAAGAACACAATAAAACCAAATTTAAACTGTGACAACAACAAAAAGAAAGAGAGGGAGAAGATGGAGATTAACAGTAGCAAAGGATGATGGAGTGCAAAAGTACTCACAAAATAGTTCGCTACAATGAACAGGGTAGGGACCCTTTTCATTACTCAAAGGTAACCACCATTGAAAAAACCACCACAGAAGCACATGAGATAAAAAAGATAGCAACAGAGGAAAGATGTATGGAATACAACCAAATAAAAACAAAAGATAGAAAAACAAAAGAGAAGGATCAAACAAGACACAAAACTAACAGAAAGCAAGATATAAAATGGCAATAGGGAACTCACAAGTATCAATAATTATACTAAATGTAAACGGATTAAACTCACCAATAAAAAGGCACAGAGTAGCAGAATGGATTAAAAAAGAAAATCCAACTGTATGCTGCCTACAGGAAACTCATCTAAGTAACAAGGATAAAAACAAATTCAAAGTGAAAGGCTGGAAAACAATACTCCAAGCAAATAACATCCAAAAAAAAGCAGGTGTAGCAATACTCATATCGGATAATGCTGACTACAAGACAGGAAAAGTACTCAGAGACAAAAATGGCCATTTCATAATGGCTAAGGGGACACTGAATCAAGATGACATAACAATTCTTAATATATATGCACCAAACCAAGGAGCACCAAAATATATAAGACAGCTACTTATTGATCTTAAAACAAAAACTGACAAAAATACAATCATACTTGGAGACCTCAATACACCGCTGACGGCTCTAGATCGGTCATCCAAACAGAGAATCAACAAAGACATAGTGGCCTTAAAGAAAACACTAGAGCACCTGGATATGATAGACATCTACAGGACATTTCATCCCAAAGTGACTGAGTATACATTTTTCTCCAGTGTACATGGATCATTCTCAAGAATTGACCATATGTTGGGCCACAAAAACAACATCAGCAAATTCAGAAAAATTGAAGTTGTACCAAGCATATTTTCTGATCATAAAGCCTTGAAACTAGAATTCAACTGCAAAAAAGAGGAAAAAAATCCTACAAAAATGTGGAAACTAAACAACATACTTTTAAAAAATGAATGGGTCAAAGAAGAAATAAGTGCAGAGATCAAAAGATATATACAGACTAATGAAAATGACAATACGACATATCAGAATCTATGGGATGCAGCAAAAGCAGTGATAAGAGGGAAGTTCATATCACTTCAGGCATATATGAACAAACAAGAGAGAGCCCAAGTGAAACACTTAACTTCCCACCTTAAGGAACTAGAAAAAGAAGAACAAAGACAACCCAAAACCAGCCGAAGAAAGGAGATAATAAAAATCAGAGCAGAAATAAATGAATTAGAGAACAGAAAAACTATAGAAAAAATTAATAGAACAAGGAGCTGGTTCTTTGAAAAGATCAACAAAATTGACAAAACCTTGGCAAGACTTACCAAGGAAAAAAGAGAAAGAACTCATATAAACAAAATCCAAAATGAAAGAGGAGAAATCACCACGGACACCGTAGATATACAAAGAATTATTGTAGAATACTATGAAAAACTTTATGCCACTAAATTCAACAACCTAGAAGAAATGGATAAATTCCTAGAACAATACAACCTTCCTAGACTGAGTCAAGAAGAAGCAGAAAGCCTAAACAGACCTATCAGTAGAGAAGAAATAGAAAAAAACCATTAAAAACCTCCCCAAAAATAAAAGTCCAGGCCCTGACGGCTATACCAGCGAATTTTATCAAACATTCAAAGAAGACTTGGTTCCTATTCTACTCAAAGTCTTCCAAAAAATTGAAGAAGAAGCAATACTTCCAAACACATTTTATGAGGCCACCATAACCCTCATACCAAAACCAGGCAAGGATGGCACAAAAAAAAGAAAACTACAGACCAATATCTCTAATGAATACAGATGCTAAAATACTAAACAAAATACTAGCAAATCGAATACAACAACATATTAAAAAAATAATACATCATGATCAAGTGGGATTCATCCCAGAATCTCAAGGATGGTTCAACATACGTAAAACGGTTAATGTAATACACCATATCAACAAAACAAAGAACAAAAACCACATGATCTTATCAATAGACGCAGAAAAGGCTTTCGATAAAATACAACACAATTTTATGTTTAAGACTCTCAACAAAATGGGTATAGAAGGAAAATATCTCAACATGATAAAGGCCATATATGATAAACCATCAGCTAACATCATATTAAATGGCACTAAACTGAAGGCTTTCCCCCTGAAATCAGGAACAAGACAGGGTTGTCCACTCTCTCCACTCTTATTTAATGTGGTACTAGAGGTTCTAGCCAGAGCAATCAGACAAGACAAAGAAATAAAAGGCATCCATATCGGAAAAGAAGAAGTAAAGGTATCACTTTTTGCAGATGATATGATACTATACATCGAAAACCCCAAAGAATCCACAAAAAGACTACTAGAAACAATAAGCCAATACAGTAAGGTCGCAGGATACAAAATTAACATACAGAAGTCAATAGCCTTTCTATATGCCAACAATGGAACAACTGAGAAGGAACTCAATAGAATAATCCCCTTCACGATTGCAACAAAAAAAAAAAATAAAATACTTAGAAATAAACATAACAAAGAATGTAAAGGACTTATATAATGAAAACTATAAACCATTGTTAAGGGAAATCGAAAAAGATATAATGAGATGGAAGAATATACCTTGTTCTTGGCTAGGAAGAATAAATATAATCAAGATGGCTATATTACCCAAAGCAATATACAAATTTAATGCAATTCCCATCAAACTTCCAATGACATTTTTTAAAGAAATAGAGCAAATAATCATCAGATTTATATGGAACTATAAAAAACCCTGAATAGCCAAAGCAATCCTAAAGAAAAAGAATGAAGCTGGGGGCATTTCAATACCTGACTTCAAACTCTATTATAGGGCCACGACAATCAAAACAGCATGGTATTGGCAGAAAAATAGACACTCAGACCAATGGAACAGAATAGAAAGTCCAGAAATAAAACCACGTATATATAGTCAAATAATTTTTGATAAAGGGGCCAACAACACACAATGGAGAAAAGAAAGCCTCTTCAATAAATGGTGCTGGGAAAACTGGAAAGCCACATGCAAAAGAATGAAACTGGACTACAGTCTCTCCCCCTGTACAAAAATTAACTCAAAATGGATCAAAGATCTAAACATAAGACCTGAAACAATTAAGTACATAGAAGAAGACATAGGTACTCAACTCAGGGACCTGGGTTTTAAAGAGCATTTTATGAATTTGACTCCAATGGCAAGAGAAGTGAAGGCAAAAATTAATGAATGGGACTACATCAGACTAAGAAGTTTTTGCTCAGCAAGAGAAACTGATAACAAAATAAACAGAAAGCCAACTAAATGGGAAATGATTTTTTCAAACAACAGCTCAGATAAGGGCCTAATATCCAAAATATACAAAGAACTCATAAAACTCAACAACAAACAAACAAACAATCCAATAAAAAACTGGGAAGAGGATATGAATAGACACTTCTCCCAGGAAGAAATACAAATGGCCAACAGATATATGAAAAGATGCTCATCTTCTTTAGCTATTAGAGAAATGCAAATCAAAATGGCAATGAGATACCACCTCACACCTGTTCGATTAGCTGTTATTAGCAAGTCAGGTAATAGCAAATGTTGGAGAGGCTGTGGAGAAAAAGGAACCCTCATACACTGTTGGTGGGAATGTAAAGTAGTACAACCATTATGGAAGAAAGTATGGTGGTTCCTCAAAAAACTGAAAATAGAACTACCTTATGACCCAGCAATCCCTCTACTGGGTACATATCCCCAAAACTCAGAAACATTGATACGTAAAGACACATGCAGCCCCATGTTTATTGCAGCATTGTTTACAGTGGCCAGGACATGGAAACAACCAAAAAGCCCATCAATAGATGACTGGATAAAGAAGATGTGGCACATATACACTATGGAATACTACTCAGCCATAAGAAATGATGACATCGGAACATTTACAGCAAAATGGTGGGATCTTGATAACATGATACGAAGCGAAATAAGTAAATCAGAAAAAAACAGGAACTGTATTATTCCATACGTAGGTGGGACATAATAGTGAAACTAAGAGACATTGATAAGAGTGTGGTGGTTACGGGGGGGAGGGGGGAATGGGAGAGGGATAGGGGGTGGGGAGGGGCACAAAGAAAACAAGATAGAAGGTGACAGAGGACAATCTGACTTTGGGTGGTGGGTATGCAACATAATTGAACGACAAGATAACCTGGACTTGTTATCTTTGAATATATGTATCCTGATTTATTGATGTCACCCCATTAAAAAAATAAAATTATTAAAAAAAAAAAACTATGAACAAATCCCTATGCACACTGCACATATCTTATTTTAAAGTAAAAAAAAAAGGGGAACAAATACAATATTTAAAATAAAGAACAAGTAAATTTAAATCAACAAACTGACCAGTATTTCAATGGGAACTATGGGTCTGCTTTTGGCTAATGAGATGGTCAATGTGCTCCTCTGACTGACCACCAATGAAAGAGATGCCCCTTCTGAAAGTGCGGTGGGGCGGATAAATGGCCTCAGGGGGCTGCATGCGGCCTGTGGGCCGTAGTTTGTGGACCCTTGCCGTAGATAGAGCATCGGACTGGGACGTGGAGGACCCAGGTTAGAAACCCTGAGGTCGCCAGTTTGAGTGTGGGCTCATCTGGTTTGAGCAAGGATCGCCAGCTTGAGCCCAAGGTCGCTGGCTTGAGCAAGGGATCACTGGGTCTGCTCTGCCCTCCTCCCCCTGCCCAGTCATGGCACATATGAGAAAGCAATCAAAGAACAACTAAGGTGCTGCAAGAAAGAGTTGATGCTTCTCATCTCTCTCCTTTCATGTCTGTCTGTCCCTATCTGTCCCTCTGTCTCTGTCACAAAAAGAAAAAAAGAAAAAAAAAGATTATGATACATGAAAGAGGTAGAGCAAATAGTATGTTATTGTGTTTGTATGAAATTCTATAGCAGGCCATGGCCAGTGGCTCAGTGGATAGAGTGTCAGCCCAGTATATGGACATCACAGGTTTGATTCCCAGTCAGGGCACAGAGGAAAAGCGACCATCTGCTTCTCTCCCCTTCCTTCTCCTCCTTCTCTCTCTCTTCCCTTCCCACAGCCAATGGCATCATTGATTGGCTTGAGCTAGGCCCTGGGTGCTGAAGATAGCTCCCTTGGAATGCAACAGCCTCAGGTGGCTAAAAACAGTTTGGTACTCAAGCATTGGCCCCAGATGGGGTTGCCGGATGGATTCCTATCGGGGTGCATGCGTGAGTCTACCTCTCTATGTTCCCTCTTCTTACCTAAAAAAAAAAAAAAGAAGAAATTCTATAGTAGACAAACCTGGTTTATGGCTCCAGAAAGCAGTTTAGTGCTTGCCTGGGGCTGAGGGTAGAGATGGACAACATTTTGGAATGAAGAAAATGGCCTGTATCTTAATTGTGGTGAGTTATGTTTTTTTAAGCTCACTAAACTATGTATTAAAATGTATGTATTTTGTGGTATGCAATTATACCCAAATAAGATTGATTTAAAAAGAAAAAAAATCTATAACAAAAATATTGAGACATACAATTCTCAATAAACAATGGGAGAAAGAGGCTATAGAAATATAGCAGCAGGAGTCATTAAAAGAAATGAAAAAAAAACAAAACACAAAAAACTCCACTGCTCACAGGAACTTGCTTTCCAGTAAAATTTTAGAGTAAATTTTAATGGAAAATGAGGTTGTTTCCAAATGATCACTGTTACTGTTAAAGTTGAGTGAAATTTAGAGTGATGTAAATAGTCGAAGAGAGGTGCTTAGAACATTCCAAATGGCTGAACATATATACACCCTTGTCTAGAATGGAAAGACTGCATGACCTCTAAACTTGCTTTAAGCCATGTGTGACTCTCCCTGGAATTACAGTTCTGTCAGAATACACACACAACAGATCCTCATTAATTCTTTATGTTTCTCTTACAAGGCTTAACGTATTGTATGGCTGAACCTGTAGACTTGTCTTTCAGGAAGTAAGAAGAGGAAATATTTTGTTCAGCTCCTAATGATAAGCTATTGGCCTTTGGAGAGAAGAAGGCTGGATGCAGGGTAGCAAAGATCGCACCACCCCACCCCCTGCAAATGTCCACTATAATTGTTACACCCTTAAAATTTGCCTATCTTTACATTTATGATTGTAAAGAACATGCAGCAACAAGAAGGATGCTTAGGATATCATGTTAAGTAAAAAAAAAGAGGCATATTACAAAATCAGATAGACACCTTTCTAGCAACTCGATCTAAAACAGATGCATAAGAAAAAGGATGGGATTCCAGTGCCATGTGGACTTTTCCTGGATGTGGATTTTTCCTGGACTCCTGCTCCTTGTGACAGCTCCTAACAGACTGAACTGGGGTTGGGTTGCATTTTTCAGGGATTTGGCATGGTGTTGGGGCCAACTTGGACTTGGTGAACATGTTAAAGACACTACTCTTTTATGGATTCTTGCTGTATTGGCCAAGAGTCTGCTTAAAGGCTTCAATCACTGTAAAAAAAAATAAAAGACTGTATAAAGAAGATGTGGCACATATACACCATGGTATACTATTCAGCCATAAGAAATGATGACATCAGATTATTTATAACAAAATGGTGGGATCTTGATAACATTATACGGAGTGAAATAAGTAAATCAGAAAAAAAAAAAAAAGAGAGAAAGGAGAAGGATGGGGCCCTGGCCGGAAGGCTGGGTTGGTTGAAACATTGTTCTAATACAGGGGTCCCCAAACTACGGCCCGCGGGCTGCATGCAGCCCCCTGAGGCCATTTATCCGCCCCCCCCCCCCCCGCACTTCCAGAAGGGGCACCTCTTTCATTGGTGGTCAGTGAGAGGAGCATAGTTCCCATTGAAATACTGGTCAGTTTGTTAATTTAAATTTACTTGTTCTTTATTTTAAATATTGTATTTGTTCCTGTTTTTTTTTTTTTTACTTTAAAATAAGATATGTGCAGTGTGCATAGGGATTTGTTCATAGTTTTTTTTTTATAGTCTGGCCCTCCAATGGTCTGAGGGACAGTGAACTGGCCCCCTGTGTAAAAAGTTTGGGGACCCCTGTTCTAATATGCAAAGGTTGTGGGTTCAATCCCCCAGTCAGGGCGTATATAGCAACAGATCAATGTTTCTGTCAGTCTGTCTGTCTTCTTCCCTTCTCTCTGAAAAATCAATAAATAAATTATTAAAAAGAAAAGAAAAGAAAAGAAAAAGGATGGGGACAACGTACCAAATTCCTAACTCTGGTAGTTCTAGGGTCATAAGATTTGCAGTGATATATATATACTTTCTTTCCCCTGTTCTTTAGAAAAATAAAGAAAATTCAAATAGGTCATTTTTGTTCAATGGCAGGACCCACCTGACTTCCTTCGTTTCAGAAATGCCTTGTGTGTGAGGCAAGGTTGAAGGGAAGTCTGAGTATGTTGAACATCCGCAGGCTGGGAGGACTGAAATCCACCACTTGCTTTTCAGTGCACAATCAAATAATAGGGGGGAAACAGTAGGCACCTTTTCTGGCCTCACTTCTTAGAGGAGGTGTACTGAAAGCTCTGGTTTCCATATTCCTCTCTTATTGACCTGTTATGACCAAGAAAGAGATTTCAGTGCTGGGGCTGTGTAAGGCCAGTGGCTGCCACCATCATGGCCATGCAGGTTCTCATTGGATTTGGGCAGACAGTAAAGAAACACTGGAGGCAGAAATGGTAGGCCATTCCCTTTATTAAAGTCTCGTACTGGTGGACAAGCAAACAGGCAGGGAAGACCGCTTCTCTCTCATTCAGAGCTCCCAAAGCCCTGAAGCATTCTCCAGTTCCACAACCTGGAAAATGTTCTCCGGTTCCTCCAGGAATCAAGACCCCCCCCCCCCCCCCCCCAGCCTCAGTGGTGCTCCAAAAGCCCCTCAGGCCAGGTTCCACACTTGCACTCCTTCTCTTCCTGCAAAAGCTCAGCTGGGGCAAAAAATCCCTTCTCCAGCAAACATTAGCAATACAATGGCCCCTCCCAAGCAGGAAAGTAAACCGCCATTTGTAATCTGCAATCTGCCACTGTGAGGGCAAGCACAGCAGCTTTTCATAGACTACATACACATGGCGCTGCCCAGACCAATGCAAAATATAAGTGAACAAATCTAAAAAACACATTGTTGGGCGGATAAAATGTATTATGCTCACTTTGTTAAAGATGACGCTGCCCACGTGGAGGCCATTACCCAGGTGATATTAATGTGTGTTGGGGACTGGCTGTGGGCAGGCCGAATCCCTGTAGCCTGGGGCTTGGTTTTGGGATTAAGCCTTTCCCACCCTTTTTGATGTAGGGCGGTACAATCCTATCATGCCTCAGAAAGTGACTTTGTATTAGAGACTTCCCTATTTTGTATATTGGATTAAAGGTTGTGAAGCTACACTATAAAATAGGGGCTGAATGGGAGCTGGGGCTCTCTTGGTTCCTGGGATGATTAGAGGAGAGAGCAGAGCAGAAGGAGGCCACGTGGAGGAGGCCAGGAGAAGCAGCCAAGATGGCGGAGTGCTGAGTGAGATGCCAGTTTGTACAGAGTTTGTATCTGGGATAAGGAAGGAGATGGGGAACTGAGGAGAATAAGGCTGGTGAACTAGAAACCTTTGATTCTAGGAAACTCGGATAAGTCAGTGGCTTTGTGAGCACTGAATGTGAGTGGGTTTTGGAGCCCAGTGTGTATTTTTACTTGCCCACCGGGTGCAAGCTAGGATTAAAGAAAATGGCCTATCAGTTTTTGGCTCCGTTGTTTCTTTGCCGACTGTCCGAATCCAATGTGAACCTGCATGAGCCAGAAGGCTGCTGTGATAGTGGCCCTGGCCACGGCTCCTGGCTTTACACACATCTTAAAAACTTATTTGCCCAACAGGCTAAGAACAAGGTTCTAGTCCTGATGGGAAAAAATGGGGTGAGAACTGAACCATAAAGAAGCATAGGCGCATCAGATGAAGAAGAGATTTTCTCATTCGATAACTTGCTGCTGAGGACTGAGAAGGAAATCAAGGAGACAGTGTGACCTGATAATTCAGGCTGCCAACAGCTCTGACACATTCTGTCCCCATCAGCTCATTGGAAAGAACCTGGGTTTCAGAGTTGGCTACTCCACGGAGGATGACCATTTGACCTTGCAATATACTGACCTTCAGTTTCCTCCTGGAAAAGGGTGGGGAGAAGTATCATCTATCTGTAGTACTTAGACTTCTTTTGTTAAAAAATATCAGAGCCTCACACTCAAGCCAGCTGCAGCAAAACCCCTGGGAATTTATTTTAAGTCTTATAATTTAAGAAGAAAAGGAACCAGGAGCAAGAAAGCTGTCGGAAACCCAGGAACAATGATTCTTCTTTCTTTTCTATTTTCCTCTTGCCGATTTCTTCATTCATCTCTCACCCTAGGCTGGTTTCAGCTACTGATGGGGGAGGTTGGGTCAGATACGGAGGCTAACATGTAAACTTGGCCATGAAAATCATTATTTGAAAATACTTGTTCGGGGACTTTCCATATTGGTGACACAGGGCTGTTTTTCTTTTTTTCTTTTCCAAATTGGTTCTCAAATTGATGGAAGGGCCACAGGTCACACAGCTTCTGCTGGGTGTGTTGGTGGATACATAAAGTCTGTCTCAAGTGCACAGAAAAAGCCACACCATGTTCACCATTGCAGCCAAGTGCACTGTTGGCCTGGGAAGTGATTTGTCAACTTCTTCTGCATGCTGTTTTGTCCAGCCACAGGCTTGTTTTTGTTGGCTTATAAGATTTCAACAGCTGGTGAAGAGTGGGTGGTGTGGATAAGAAAGCCTACCATTTTTTTTTAACTTGTACAGAGCAGTGAGGGGAAATTGTTCAAGACACATACTGATATTTTGTAAATTTATCTTCCTCTTTGTTTATGTGAATGATTACAAAGAGATTGACCAGAGAGAGGAAGGGACGAAGGGAGGGGGAGGAAGAGATAAAAAGCCAGAAATAGATAATGGGTTTGGATTTGAGTGTCACCTCTATCCTGTGAGTTGGGACAGGAATCAATGGAAGGCAAAAATCCCACTTTTAACAACTGTAAAGAGGAAGGCTTACCATCTCAGGGTTAAAATTTACAGCATTAGTCAAGAAATAGGCTGACTTTTTCCAGGTTTTCAGAAGAGAAACTCTGATTAGACCAGCTTAGGCAAGATTTCCCCTTCTAGACCAATCACCTGTGACCAGAGGGGTGATGTCATAGCATCCTGATGGCTTCCAGAGGTCCACAACTTTGGCTAAGGGCACAAAGGCAGGGTTATGGGATGTGTAAGGTATTTTCTGCTGAGGAAGAAAAAAGGATGTAGCCACCAAATGTGGACAGGCAAAAGCTTTACTTAAGAGCGTTCCCGGGCGAGGTTCACTGGTCCACAAGACAGGGACCAGGGAAGTCGTGCAGCTTCTCCCGCCTGGGAGGCGGGGAATGGGGGTGGGTGGGGGTAATTTATAGCATTGGTAGGGTGGTGGTGGGGTGATAGGTTGTGGTGAAATTTCATTGGCTGACAGATTTTCTCAAAATGTTCCTGGGCTGTCTCTTTTGGTGGTCATGGGTGTGGGTGGTTCCTCATGTGACCTTTCCCCATTGCCAACCGACCTCACAGGATGCTAGTCCTACACTCTGACAAGTATCTACCACACATCCTCAGGAGGTGATGTGAAGATTAGATTTGTGTTAAAACCAAGCAATGTCTGAAACAGAAACCAAACAAGCATTTGTTTCCTTTCCGGAACCAGAACCATGTCTCCTGACAGCTCAGAAGGAGTTCCCCATTCTGGTTACTCTTGGCTCTGCTAATATGTCTTTGGAAGGGTTAGGGTAAAATGGTAAGTGTTTCTAAGAACCTGAAGAAACTGTTTCCTGAAGGAAGCAATTAACTGTCATAGGTATCTTTCCATTTTCATTTAATTGCACGAAATACTCCGTCCTGAAATACTCTAGGTGTGAATCAGCGAAAGCTCAACCTCCTAGGGTATTTCATTAACCCTCATGGCTGTCCTTCAGAAGGGAGACATTATTATTCTTATTTTGCAAACGTGTTAATTGGAGATCAGGAACGTTACATGACTTGTTCAAGGTGACATGAGTTATGGGTGTGGTTTAACTTAAGTCATCTAATTCCTAGCTTAATGTCATGTTCATTAGACAAGGCAAGGCCCGTTTAGGAATCTCACACTCTCCTAAACAGCTGAAGCTATTTATTTTCAGCAGAACTTGGTGTTTGATCAAGGCTTGGAAAGGTTGGTTCATTCCATAATCCCTGTAGGCACTGGCTGGGCATGGGCTCTCCCTGAAGAGAGCTCATGTCATGGAGCACCAGCACAGCAATAATGTTATTGAAGGAATAACTACAGGGTTGTGTAATTACTTTTTGATAGATATGTGTATTCTAAACTGCCCTCTTGATGTTCCACTTATCTGTCAGATGTCACCCTTATTGGACTATTGCCCCTGAGACAGAGGAATTCCAAAAAGCTGACAAGCCGCCCCAAGGAGGGACTCCAGACATACCAGGACTTTTGATTCAACACCCACATGCTGGAAATTCTTCTTGACCCCATATAATTTGTCCCCCTCGCTTGTACTGATGCTCTTCTCCCCCGGAGAAGTGCCCGGCAGGGTTCCTTTCTTCCTTTCAATAAAGCCTGTTACTCTGGTCTTCAGACTCCCATGGACTCCAACACTTTTATCCTAAGTCCTATGTAGAAAATGTACAGAGGATTTTGAAATAGGCCAGAGAGAAAGGGAACTTAAAACACTTCCTGCCTTTGACCCAGAATTCTACTTTAAGATGCTTCCTTTTCTTTTTTCTTTTTTTTTTTGCCATTACAAACACTTCTGAAGTGAACTTTTTCCCCTACCTACATCTTTGCAGTACTAGTACCAGTATTTTCTGAGGCTTGAGTCTTACATGTGGTGTTTCTGATTCCAGGTGTATGGACATTAATGAACTAATTGATTAAATTTAGATTTATGGGCTTGAGGTCAAATCAGCAGTGTGAGTCTGCTTTCTTGCTAATAACAGACATTATCAATAGCTGTTAAATATTTTCTGTAAAAATTTTTTATCTCTTTAGAGTTTAAATGAGATTTAACATATTTTTGAGTTTGCTCAGGATTTAGGTGTTTTTTTTTGTTTTTGTTTTTTTTGCTTTTGTTTTTTTTCTGGAGTCTGTTCTTACCTTTTACCTGGTTTTGTTTGTTTGTTTTCTGTTGAAATGTTTGCCTGGTTTTGTTTTTTTTAATTGATTTGCAGTAATTCTACAATCTGGATATTATTATTTTAAAAGTATTTTATTTATTGATTTTTTAGAGAGAGGGGAAAGAAAGAGAGAAGAGGGGGAGGAGCGGGAAGCATTAGCTTGTGGTAGTTGCTTCTTGTATGTGCCTTGACTGGGTAAGCATGGGGTTTCAAACCGGAGACCCAGCATTCCAGGTCAATGACATTTTATCCATTGTGCCACCACAGGTCAGATATGGATATTATTTTTTAAACTATTATATTTGCTGAAAATGTTTTCTTCCAGGCTTTTGTTGGCTTGTTTTTCACTGTGTTGATGGTGTCTTTCATAGTGCAGATTTTCCAGTCTTTTCATTCATGCCTGCTCTGTTTTATGCTTGCTTAGGAAGGCTTCTTAGCCTTAAAAACATAAAAGTATTTTCTGGTTTTTTCCTAATGGCTTTTCTAGTTTTGTGGTTTATCTTTAGATAGTAAATCCATCTGGAATTAGTTTTTATATTTGGCATGAGGGAGGGATCTAACTCCTTTTTGCAAAATGGAAAGCCTCAGCCCAATTATTACTGTTTCTCTGTCCCTTCACTGTGAAAATGCTGCAGCCTGCCCTATACAGTATGCCCACATTTCCATGCCGCTGAAATGGGTTGAAAATAACTAATTCTAATCTAGAACTGTCACCAAATCAATATTACTTATACAGATGTGCAGTTTCCTAATATTGCAATCAAACTAATTCTCTTGCAAGAATCATTCCCTCCAAATTCTGATTAGTCTTTTACCCCTCGTACCTTCCACATTTAGGGCTGATTTTCTTTCTTCCATTGCATGTTACTCTGTGCTACTCCTGGAACATTTTCCCACATGAGTTGACTGGATTTTGCCAACAAATGGGGGCAAGTCTGCTAGCTTTTCTCTTGCATATTCCCTAACACAATCAGGTTGTGTATGGAGCGCTGAACTTAGCCAATTTCAGTAGATGTTGCCATTGGGTCATTCGTTAGGCCTTGTTCTTGTTTGCTTCCAGGAGACATCACAATGTCCTGGACTCTTAGGTGTGGGAAGAACTCAGAGGTCTTTGGCATCACATACAGAGCCCCAGGTCCCACACCATCCCTCAAGTTTCTGATGTGTTGGTTTGATGTTTAACCTTAAAATACGAACTTTTTAGAAACTAGGCCTTTGCTCTTTCTGCAGACTAGTCTGTGATTTGTAAATAAGATGACAATTGGGCAACCAGAGCTATGAGAACAAAACCTCAGGAAGCAAATGATTCTCTAGGGTGGCTGTTTCTATTGTAGTTTCATAATAAGAGATGCTACAAACCAACTCATGTGTCCTCTTGCTCCACAGGCCCCTTTGACATTACTTCAGTGAAACAAGCTGGAGGTATCTTTCTAACAAAACTAACCAACAAAGCCCCTACTCCTCCAAAAAAAAAAAAAAAAAAAAAGAAGCAGCAGCCCTGGCCAGTTGGCTCAGTGGTCAAGTG
Organism: Saccopteryx leptura; assembly: GCF_036850995.1. NCBI lineage: Eukaryota > Metazoa > Chordata > Mammalia > Chiroptera > Emballonuridae > Saccopteryx > Saccopteryx leptura. The sequence continues at coordinate 166,620,316 of NC_089507.1, forward strand.
TCGACTTGGCATGTGGAAGTCTTGGACTTGATTCCCAGTCAAGGCACATAGCAGAATTGACCATCTGCTTCTCCTCCCCCTCCCTCTCCCCTTCTCTCTTTTTCTCTTCCCCTCCCACAGCCATGGCTTGATTGATTTGTGCGTGTTGGCCCAAGTTTTCAGAATGGCTCCTAGAGTGTCTGCAGAGCCTCCACCTCTGGAGCTAAAAATAGTTCAGTTGTGAGCATTGGCCCCAGATGATGGGTTGCCAGGTGCATCCTGGTTGGGGTGCATGCGGGAGTCTATCTCCCCTTCTTTCACTTAAATTAAAAATAAAAAAGAAGGCCTGACATTGGACTGGGACACTGAGGTCCCAGCTTCAGAACCCCAAGGTCACCAGCTTGAGCACAGGCTCACCAGCTGAGTGCGGGGTCACTGGCTTGAGCCCAAAGGTCACTGACTTGAAGCCCAAGGTTGCTGGCTTGAGCCTGAGTTCACTGGCTTGAGTAGGGGGTCACCTGCTCTACTGTAACCCCCTGGTCAAGGCACATATGAGAAAACAATCAGTGAACAACTAAAGTACCACAATGAAGAACTGATGCTTTTTATCTCTCTCCCTTCCTGTCTCTTTGTCCCTATCTGTCCCTCTCTCTGTCTCTGTCCAAAATAAATAAATAGATAAATAAAATAAAAAAGAAGAAAAAGAGAGGAAGACCCCAAAGCACCAGATTCTAAACATCTCTGTCTAGGGTCTTAGATTCTTTCAGAATAAATAGCGTTGCTCATCACACCCCACCCTTTCTCTTTCCTAAGGACATTATCAGAAAAAAGCTTTCAATACTAACATCAGTCAGTTGCTGTGGAAGCTGACCCAGAATGAACTGTTGCTTCTTTCCACCATCTCTTCTGGAAATTATTGAGTGATAGATGCCAGAGACCAAAATTTGAGAGAATGCCAGGAGGTTGTTTATTCTGATCTGGTTCCTTAGAGATGCAAATGCCTGAAGGAATTAGGAACGTGGGGGACAGAATCACAGTGTCTGAAACTGCCATCTCCACAGCATGGCCTAATTGGATCTGGCTAAAAACAGGGACAAGTGGGTGCGCTGTTTTGTCAGAGGAAATTTCTAGAAGTTTTACTTCTTATAACTCAAATCCAGACTGAACAAATTAGTTCATTTATAAAGGACTCCATTTCTCAATGCCAATGTATATGCAAACGACACCCTGTCTCAGTACAGATGGACATACATGCATACACATAAGTGTGCAACTGTTGTCTTCCTGGTTGAGAGACAGCTGCTGTACCTAAAACTGCATCCCTAGTTAAGCCAGGAAGATGGCGGAAGGGCAAAAGGGTAGAAAGTCAAGCCAGTTGAGTATGTTCTTAAAAAGAGCTCTTCTGGGACCCATGGTCAGCAACTTGCCTTTCCACTTCCGTGGTCTACTCCAGGGACAGGTTAGCTGGGGATAATGTGCATTGCAAATCGGGCACATGCCTACCTCCAGTGAAACTAGGACTGTTGTTAAGCAAAAGGGAGAATGAATGCTGATACCGGCATGACTCATTTTATCACATATCGTTGCACTTTGTAAATAGTGCTTTTTTTTTTTATAACTTAAAGGTTCGTGGCAACCCTGTGTTGAGCAAGTCTATCAACACCAAAAAGATGATGACTCCTTGAAGGCTCAGACAATGGGTAGCATTTTTTAGTCATAAAGTATTTATTTATTTATTTTATTTTTCTGAAGTGAGAAGCAGGGAGGCAGAGAAACAGACTCCTGCATACGCCTGACTGGAATCCACCCGGTATGCCCACCAGGGGGTGATGCTCTGCCCATCTGGGCCGTTACTCCATTGCAACTGGAGCCATTCTAGTGCCTGAGGTGGAGGCCATGGAGCCATCCTCAGCGCCCAGGACAATTCTGCAATGGAGCCTTGGCTGCAGGAGAGGAAGAGAGAGATAGAGAGAAAGGAGAGGGGGGAAAGGTGGAGAAATAGATGGGCGCTTCTCTTGTGTGCCCTGGCCAGGAATTGAACCCAGGACTTCCATACGCAAGGCCAATGCACTATTGCTGAGCTGGCCACCCAGGGCCTAAAGTATTTTTAAATTAAGGTATGTACATTTTATTTTAGATATAATTCAATTGCATACATAATAGACTACAGTATAGAGAAAGTATAACTTTCATTTGTCCTGACAACCAAAACATTTCTATGGTTCACTTTATTGCAATATTCGCTTTATAACAATATTTGCTTTATTGTAGTGGTCTGGGACCGAACCTACAATATCCCCGAGGTGTGCCTGTAGTTAGGCAGCAATGCCTGTTTTGGTGCATTTCAAAAGTATCTCCCAAAGCCATCACTTTCCTCTATCTCTAACCCCAGGATCCACCTCCTACCACAATCTGCTCTCACCTGGGTTTCTATCAAACTGGTCTCCCTGCTCAGAGAATGGTTGGTTATCTCTTATAAGAAGTATGTTGTTCTGCTGCTTAACACTTTTAATGCCTACCTATTTGAGTTAGGATACAATCTGCATTCTTTTATGACCTAAAAGGTCCACCCAGTGGGGTATCCTCTATTTAATTTTGCCTTTTTTCCCTCCTAGATTCTAACAGTCCAGGCCCATTGGTCTCCCTGTAGTAATTTAAGCAGGATCTTAAAGACTATATACTTGTTTCTCCTTCTGCTTGGCATCTCTCAAGTTTCTGTTCAAACTTTTTGAACAATTCTACCCAGAACACTTTTATGTGTCCGAGTAGCTAGGCTTCTGTCTCTACTTCTGCAATCAAACGTGACCCTGTGCTGTTGCTGTGGAAGTATTTTGTAAATGTGATTAAAGTTTATCATCACTTGATTGAAAGACAGGGAGATGATCCTAAATAACCCAGTAAATAACACCTGATTCAATCAGCTGACTGGGCTTCAGAACTAAACTGAGGCTTCCACAAAAAGTAATCCCGCCTGTGGTCAGCAGCTCCTGTCCACGCCCAGAGTGCCAGCCTGCCCTTCCTGACTGGCTGCCCTATGGATTTGGGACTTGCCTGGCAAGGCCCACGATTGTGTAGCCAGTTTCTTGCAATGAACCTCCTAATGTATATCTGCTATCGGTCTATTTCTCTAGGTGACTCTTGACTCATACAACCCCATTTATTTGCTTGGAAGCACACAGTTGTATTTAAAATTTGAAAATAGGATGTATAGAAACATTAATAAAGTCTCATTAACTGCCCCTAATTTAGAATTATTCTTATTCCCTAAATTAAAACACAATTCCTTTTATAATTAATTTGTAAGTTGGTGGGCCAAGAGGCTAGTAAACAGTATTTAAAGTATCAGTAAATGTCTGTGCCCCTTTTGCTGGTAGAACAAATACCATGCCATGCCATTATCACTATTATTCCAAAAACCACTGGTTGTGGGTATTGAAAATCCTTTGAATGATTGTGGCCATGATTATGATATTATTTTAACATTTACAATCATGGTGCTAAGCCTGAAACAGAAGAATGTCCCTTAAAAATTAGTCATTTTGGAAGGAAGTTAGATGTGGTGAATGCTCTCACGGTTGTGGTACACGGTAATCGTTAATTTAGAAGTTGGCTTTTGGCAGAACATTAGAACTTGTGTTGAGAAAAAAAAATCAGAGCCTAGAACTTTTCAGTGGGTACAGCTTAGGTTCACAGAAAATTCCATAATTGGACACAATAATGTGGAAAATGAAAAAAAAAACCCCCAAAACTTATGGGTACACATTTGTAAGAGCAAAATTGCTTGTTGCTTTCTGTGTTGGGAGAACGTTTTGCCAAACTCTGTGTGTTGCTGCAGGATAATTGTTCCAAAGATAAAGGAATGGAAGAAACACATTCCTTGCATAAAATGGAACCACCTCTCACTGGGAAGGTCACCCTGAGGTGGGGAGGACTAGAGGCAGAAGAGCTAGCTGAGTGTGCTGGTGAGACGGTGAGTAGTGTAGCTCAGTGGAAGCACAGAGGAGTGGGAACTGAGGCTGGAAAAGGACTTACCAGCATCCACGGAGGCTGTCCAGTTCCCAGGGGGAGCACTGATGCTTAGTTTAGTAGGCAATAGGGAAGCCACTGGAAGTCTTTGGAGCAGGGCAGTGATACTATCCCAGGGATTGTTAATGTTCACTGTGATGCTGGTGGCCAAGGCCAGGCCAGTCCACACTGGACTAGGGCAGACAGTAGAGAAACTGTGGAGCCAGAAAGCGCTGGGCCATTCCCGTTTAATAAGAGTATTGCAACGGTGGATGAGCAAATAGGCAAGGAAAACTTCTCAGGCAAACAAACAGCAAAATGGCCCCTCACAGTGGCGGGCAGGCAATCCGTGCATCTGTGGTTTACAATCCCCCTGAGCATAAGCACCCAGAGCCTTACATAGACTATACATACGTGGCACTGCCACATACTCACACACTAATCAAGCAAAGTGCTTGCAGCCAGTAAACCAGAGAGCAAGCCTAACACAGCTGTTTTCCCCACACTCATCAAAGTTGAATATTAAGTCAAGGACTGATCAACCACCCTGTGGAACGTCATTAGTACCTCTACAGGGCAGACATTATGGGAGCTGATGTATCCAGGTCCCGAGATCCAGCAGAGGTGTGCTTACGGAATTCCCCTTATGCCAAGATAAAGTATTGTCCCCTCCCCCACAATACTGGCTTCCGCAGAACTAGGAATGACAAGTATTTGCTCTCTATTCCTGGAATCTCAGCATTCTGGGAAACCAGGAAAAGCTGCTCTGAAATACATTTGTTCCATGTAAATGATGATGCATTTTTTCCCCCTAATAAGTGTTGCTAGCACAATCACAGCTGTTTCCTAAATCAAAGACCAAATTTTTACATTATTTTTTTTATGGGTGGCATAGGGGTAATTGCTTCAGTAAAACATCTGTTCTGTAATTAGAAAACAAAGACTTCTTTGCCCCAGTGGAGCATAATTACTTTTGGATACCAGAGGGAAAGTTATAGGGTCATCATTAAAATTTCAATGAGGGATTTTTGTGTCAGAATTTTTTTTATCTCTTTCTAAGGTAGCTAAGAGACTGTAAGAGCTTGGTTCATTAGCGTTTTATAGGCTATAATAGAAGAAAGCAAAACTCTCCCATCTGCGTGGGCTTGTTAAAACAAATGACTCCAGGGAATCCAATTTCATCAAATCAAAGGAATTTCTTCTTGAAGAGAGTGAGGACCTATCAGAGTTAGGGGCCTCGCCAGGCAAGTCCAAAAATAGCTATACTTCTAAGGCATCATTCACCCCTTTAAGTTCAAGGTCTGCCTTGGGAAAAAGAATGACTAATATGGATGCCCTGGGCTTGCTCCGATTTGCTCTTTGTGACCGTGGACTGCGGTGACAGGCTTGGCAGGATGCCATACGTCCTAAGACAGTGATACCATGATGCTTGATTGTCAGCCCCGTCCTCTACTTCTCAGCCTGTCGCTTCCACCGTACCTGCCCCTGCACACCTCGGCCTCCTGGATGCTCTAGTTATTTCCACAGTCCCCCACACGTCACGCCTAGGCCCTGATCTCACGCTCTTCACCTGCTTTCCTGAGCTCCCCCATCTCAACCCTACCCTGGCTTCATCCTTCTCCTACGTTCACGGCCACCTGGCCAGTTTCCCAAAGTAGATTCCCTCCTGGAGCGAGTCTAACAAGTTAAGGGCCATTTTTTCCTCTTTACATTTTCTGAGGCAGCTGTGTTAGGCTTGCTTGTGGGTTACGGGCTGCGAGCACTTTGCCTGATTGGTATGTGGGTGTGTGGCAGCACCACGTGTGTGTGGCCTATGTAAGGCTATGGCCGCTTGTGCTCCGGGAGATTTGTGGATGGTGGATTGCCTGCCCGCCACTGTGAGGGGGCATTTTGCTGTTTGTTTACCTGAGAAACAATTTCCCCTGCCTGTGTGCTTGTCCGTTGTTGTGAGACTCTATTAAACAGAATGGCCCAACCCTTTCTGGCTCCACAGTTTTTCTACTATCTGCCCGAATCCAATGTGGACCTGCCTGGTCTCGGCTACTGCCATTACACTTTTCCAAACTCCTTGTCCTGGGCAGGCCAGTCTTTCCCTGGCCAGGAGTATTGGTCTTCCGTGTAGCTCTGTCCTACATGCTCTTTCCTCACTCTACAACTCTTTCCTGGGTGACCTCATCCTTTCCCTTTAGTTACTATCTCTGTCATTAACTGGCACTCCATGCATTTGCCCCAATCTGTCTTCCAAGCTCCAGATCCATGGAGCCAATAACTGAGTGTGTCCTTTCCGATGCTGTATTACTTTTCCAGGGCTTCTGTAATGGGATCTTACAGGCTAGGTGGCTGGGAACAGCAGAAATTGCTAGGTAATAGAGGGACATTAGAATGACTTTAATTGGTGATGATAATAGCATTTTGTCTAGCATGATGCCTGTTAGACATGAGCTCTCTTTGGAGAAAGGAAGGTATTCAGGTTTTGTGTTCAGCTAAAATGTTTTGAAGACACCGCTTACCTTTTAAGACCATGGTATGAAGAGCTTGCAAGGTGTAGCCCATACTATTAGAATGGGCCCTGGGCAGGGTCAGCAAATAATTCTTATTCAACCTCTGACTAAGCCTCTCCAATAAAGGTGGTGTTCATAGCTCCTAGAAGACAGAGAACTGGGAATCCGTTTGAATCTATGGAACCAATTGCATGACCTGTCTGTGTCTGCTTGCTAATAAATGTTGAATAAATGTTCATGTAATAGGAAGACGTTGGTCTGAGTTCGTCTTTCTTTATAATCTGCCAGAAAGGTTCTGAGAGAAGCTAATTCTTCCCCCTCCCTATTTTTTAGCAGCTATCATTATGTACAAAAAGAACTTACAAGGTGTGCCTGACTCTGGCTGCTTCACAATGTAAGTACACATAGAAATAATAGACCAATTTATCCGTCCATTTATAAATTGGAAAATTAGACTTCAGATGCACAAGTACAAAGTCCTTTATCTAGACAATTTCAATTTGTTCTTCTAAAGGAAAACTTTTTTTAAGCCTCAGGAGATACCTAATGGAAGGTGGAAGAAGAGAAATGCAAAGATTAGTTTCCCAGAGAGCAAGGACCTGAACGCCCACTCTGGGGAGACGAGTGTGGCAGAGACTGGTGAGATGCAGTCCCCTTGAATCCAGTGGCCAGAAGGAAAAGACTTTGGTTAGGAAAAACCCACCCCATTGCAATTATCTTTGCCCATAAAGATTTGTGCCCTATGTCCTTCTCTTAAATCAAGACCAGACCAGGCCCAAATGCCAGTGAGTCCATAACAGCAGTGACCTACCAATTAGTAGGGCAGTGGAATTAAGGGCAGACCCATCCGGCCAAAGGAAACAGTAGTTAAGGTTCAAGTCCTGCCTGTCATTGTCTTCCTTCAGCATTTCCTTTGGTTTGAGATATGATGTCAGCATCCAGGGGACCAAAAGGCACGTGGCAAAGCACTCACAAGAGGAGTTAGTCATCTTGACTAACCAAATATTTATCTGTATATTTTAACCTCTGGACGGGACAGTGGTAAGAAAGGAGCGACATGCCTTTTGAGTAAATGGTGTTGGCAACTTCAAGGGTGGGGAGAGGAAGAAATAAAGAGAGCCCAGCCAGCCTAGAATGGAAGGAGAGAGGGGAAAACAACAATAAACAGCTGGCAAGCCCTCCTGAAGGCCACAGCTGTTCGCTTTCCAGAAGCTACATTCTCCACCTGAGCCAGGAGCCCAGGGAGGTGAGCCCCGAGAATGGCTCCAGCTCGGAGACAAACGAGTGGAGTGATGGAATGTGGGTAAGCAGTGAGTGATGCGCACGTTGGTTGTTCTCTGTTCCTACGTCGGTGGCCGGTTGACATCTTTACATGCAGGATGCTGGCTCTGGAAACGCCAAGCCCCTTCCAGGCCATGTAGGTGTTTCCAGAATCCGGAGATCCTAGACTACCTTTTAAATGAATGAGTTCCAGACCCAGAGAGGAACCCAGAGGAGAATCATTGCAAGCAGCCTTCTCATTTTGCAGAAGAAAAAATAGAGGCCTCAGACCGGGAAAGTGACCGGTGCCCAAGGTGACCGCTCTGTGTGTGGCGGAACTGCACAGGGTGGGGGCTTGAACTCAGGTTTCTCTCTTTCTTTTCCCAAATCTGGCAGCCTCTCCCTGGGTTTCTGGGTCTGGGGTCACGTGCTGGAGGCCCTCTGTTTCCACAGTGGGAATCCTGGAAGGTTTTTGTGCACACTTTTCATTTGAGGATCTTTCTCTTGAAGGTGAAGATGGGTGGGGATCCTCAGTAAATATCTATTGCTGATTTTTCTCTGTAGACTAGCTACGGGGTGGTGGCAGGTGCAGGAGGTCCTCAGGTTACGACAACCTCGACATATAATGTTTCAAGTTTACAACGCTCAATCTCATAAAAACTTTAAAAAATTGAGACTTGAGTGTTTTGGCTTATGCCATTAGTGTCATACTTACGGACTACGTGGGCAACAGATCCTGTACCCTCTACATCAGCTGCTTCTTGAGATGAAATATCTGTAGTACGGGTAGAATCATCTCCAGCATCTCCTGCCTGTTCCTTAGGCAATCTTGATTCACCTGACCCAGTATCTCCAGCACCTTCTGCAGGTTCTCCTGCCTCTCCAGCTTCCTCCTCCCAATAGGTCACTCTCTCCCACCTTGCAATGCTCCTTTCCAGGGTGCAAGCCAACCACAGGAGTAAAGGTAAGGGATTTTTTTTAAACTCATTTTTTTGTCATTTTTTTCTGCTACTACAGTACAGTGTTGCCGTAGTAACCCTCTGGGAGAATATGTTCTTGGCTGGTGAACAGGGTTTATGACGTGTTAGGAGAATTCAGTTCAACTTAGAGATAGAGACAAAATGCAAGGTCAAAGACACATAGGCCTTAATTCACTCAGTCCAGACAAGTGGTCAGCTCATCCCAGGTTCAGCTTGGATGGGGCTCCGAACCACCTTGCTCAGTGGGATGACGTCTCCAGTCATCTGTGCTGTTTAGACACCAGCAGGGGGCAGCAGCAGAAGGAGAGAGGAAGGGTCTCAAAGCTTCAGCACCTTAGATATATATATATATATATATTTTAAATTTTTATTTTATTTATTCATTTTAGAGAGGAGAGAAAGAGAGAAGAGAGAGACAGAGAGAGAGAGAAGGGGGGGAGGAGCTGGAAGCATCAACTCCCATATGTGCCTTGACCAGGCAAGCCCAGGGTTTTGAACCGGCGACCTCAGCATTTCCAGGTCGACGCTTTATCCACTGCACCACCACAGGTCAGGGCCCTTAGATATTTATGAGCCGGCCACCACACCTGTTTAAGTCTTGTTCAATAACAAGTTACAGGTTCAATAACATGTTTACATGCATTTTTGGTTTTGCTTTTATCATTTTCAAACATCCACACTATCAGCCCACAACAGCCACATTGATCAACTCCTGGTCAAAATATGTTCCCATCTTCACTCCTGGTCAATACATGTTTACATCTCTCTTTGGAACTTATTCAATAAGAAGTTTACTATAACAAGTGTACAGTACAGTATATTTATGGCCTTTTCCTTTTTCTGGGCTTAGTTGTATTTTTATGTTCTAGAAAGATTATGATTTTACAACTGCGTTAGGATAGGTAAGTGACTTAGGTTAGGGTGTGGTTCGACTTACACCAAAATTTGGGTTATGTCACTGTTGTAGGAACAGAACTGTTTGTAACCCGAGGATCCCTGCACTCTAAAAAGGAGAATCAAGAGATATAGGTACAAAAAATCTCCCTGTAAGGCCTGGTGCCGTGGCCATGCAAGTTCATACTGGATTTGGGCAGACAGTAAAGGAACTGTGGAGCTGGAGGATGGTGGGCCATTCCATTTATTAGAGTCTTGCAATGGCGAATGAGCAAGCAGGCAGGGAGAACCAATTCTCTCTCTCTCTCTCTCTCTCTCTTTCTCTCTCTCTCTCTCTCTCTCAGGACTCAAGGGCAAAAACAGGTTGGGGGAAAAACCCTTTTTCTGGCAAACAACAGAAAACAATGGTGCTGGGCAAATGAGTTTGTAAAATATGATTTTTATGTTTGCTCACTTATAGTTTGCATTGAGGGCTGGGCAGCACCATGTTTATGTGGTCTGTGAAATTGCAAATTATTGATACTTCTTGCTTGGGAAGGACCATTGTTTTGCTAATGTTTGCTGGAGGAGGGGGCTTTGTGGCCCCAGCCAGTTTCACAGGGAGAGAAGAAGGAGAAGGAGGAAGAAGCCATGTTTGCAGAGTGAGAGCAGAGAGAATACAGAGTGCTGAAGAAGAAGCCATGTTGGCAGGGAAAGAGAAGGTGTACAGATGGGGGACCAGAGCTGAGGGACCTTGAGAGCCCTACTGAGACTGGCCAGGCCTTTGATTCTAGGAGGAACCCGAGAAGATTCTCCTGGTTGTGGAACCAGAGAATGCATCAGTGGCTTTGGGAGCCCTGAGTGAAAGGAAAGTGTTTTCCTTGTGTGTTTGCTCACCGGCTGGTGTGAGACTTTAATAAAGGAATGGCTCACCATTTTTGGCTCTACTATTTCTTTACAGTCTGCCTGAATTCAATGGGAACCTGAATGTGCATGGCCATGACGGCTGTGACTACTGGACCTAAATATGGCCATTCCCAATGGCGGCAGGCAACCTGTAATCTACAATCTGCTGCCCTGAGGGCGAGTACCTGCAGCCTTACATAGACTCTACACATGTGGCCCTGTGCTCATGCACCAATCAGGCAAAGTACAAACGAGCAAGCCCAACACACCTGCAACATACTTGTTTACCCAACACTCTCCCTCTCAATTCTACCTGGTAGAAGTGTTGGGCAGATAAAATGTATTATGCTCACTTTGTTAAAGTGGCACTGCCCACGTGGAGGCCGTTGCCCAGGTGATATTAATGTGTGTCTCTGTGGGCAGGCAGAATCCTTGTAGCCTGGGGCTTGGTTTTGGGATTAAGCCTTTCCCACCCGTTTTGATGTGGGGTGGTACAATCTAATCATGCTTCAGAGAAGTGACTTTGTATTAGAGACTTCCCTATTTTGTATATTGGATTAAGGGTTTGGATTTCTACACTATAAAATGGGGACGGAGCGGGAGCTTGCGCTCTTGGTTCCTGGGATGATTAGCATGAGAGAGCAGAGAGAGGAGAGCAGAAAGAGGCCATGTGGCCAGGAGAAGCAGCCAAGATGGCGGAGTGTTGAGTGAGAGGTCAGTTTGTGCAGTTTGATGCTGGAGAAGGAAGGAGATGGGGAACAGAGGTGAATAAGTCTGGTGAGCTAGAAACCTTTGATTCTAGGAAACTCGGATAAGTCAGTAGCTTTGTGAGCACTGAATGTGAGTGGGTTTTGGAGCCCAGTGTATGTTTTACTTGCCCGCCGGGTGCAAGCTAGAATTAAAGATGACAGCCCATCAGTTCTTGGCTCCGTTGTTTCTTTACTGACTGTCCGAATCCAATGTGAACCTGCATGGGCTGGGCTGCTCTGATGGTGGCCCTGGCCATGGCCACTGGCCTTACAAGAAGGTATTAAGATTGAGAGTCTTCAAGTTAGAGGTGCAATGCATGAAAAAGGAGCCATGTGCTGAACCTGACAAGCTCAGGGAAAGCCTGCATGGTGGTCTTGCAAACCCAGAGACCTAAAGCAACCACACAGGATGGTCTGAAATGAAAACTTTTTAACTAAAAGCAGTTCATGGTGCGTAGTCATGTCCTAGGGAGGTATTTTCCTCTAACAAAGGTCAGTGCTTACCTTAATTGAGCCTGTTGTCTTTGCATCTACAATAAGGTACCTGATTACATACATGCCTTTGCATTGTAAGGTTAATCTTCTTTTCCACCCCCTCAGGATAAGTGTCCCACCAGAACAGAAAACAACCTCGCCTTATGTTATTATCATGTTAATTAACTTAACTATCCTATTCCTGCCTATGTAAAAGAAATTTCAGTATATGCATTTTTACTTTTTATCCAATCCCAGAGATTCCCTTCTTCATAACCCTGCTTTGCTTTCTCCCACGTCCTTAATCTATCAACAATCAATTTCATGTAACCCCTTTACATCTTTCCCTTTGATTCTGATGTATAAAATAAGTGATGAAAGTGCCATTTTCCAGAGCATTTTTCTCAATCTGTTTGAGACTTTGCTTCCCAGCAATTGTTGTCAGTTTAGCTCAAATAAACTTATAAAAAATTCTTACAGGTTTGGAAGTTTCTTACACTGATAGTTGCAAAACCAGTAGCCAGGGCTACCATATGGCCAGTATCCACTGCCATCATCACAGCAGCCCGGCCCATGCAGGTTTGCATTGGATTCGGACAGACGGTAATGAAACAACAGAGCCACGAACTGGTGGGCCATTATCTTTAATCCTAGCTTGCACCCGGCAGACAAGTAAAAACACACACTGGGCTCCAAAACCCACTCATTCAGCGCTCACAAAGCTACTGACTTATCTGAGTTTCCTAGAATCAAAGGTTTCTAGCTCACCAGACTTATTCAACTCTGTTCCCCATCTCCATCATTCTTCCTGCACAAACTCTGCACTAACTGGCTTCTCCTTCAGTACTCCGCCATCTTGGCTGCTTTTCCTGGCCTCCTCCACATGGCCTTTCTCTGCTCTCCTCTCTAATGCTAATCGCAGGAACTGAGAGAGCAAGCTCCCGGTCTGCCCCCATTTTATAGTATAGAAATCAAAACCTTTAATCCAATATACAAATAAGGAAGTCTCTGATACAAAGTCACTTATCTGAGGCATAATGGGATTCCTCATGAGAGTGCACCACCCCACATCAAAAAGGGTGGGAAAGGTTTAGCCCTAAAACCAAGCCCCAGGCTACAAGGATCCTGCCTGCCCACAGCCCTTCCCCAGCACACATTAATATCACCTGGGCAATGGGCTCCCACATGAGCAGTGCCATCTTTAACAAAGTGAGCATAATATATTTATATTTTATCTGCCCAACAATAGTGCTAATAGGGATGGTAGATTGATCTCTTATTATACCCCAGTATTAATTGCTCTAATCTGTCAGTCAATGCCACACACAAGGGAGAAAAGAAAATTTGAAGCTGGAATGCAGACATTGGCAGTTGTGTGTGTATGTTACATGGATGTCTGAATGATGTAATAAACAACAACAGAAACAATGACAGCTACAATACACACTTGTCATATTGTGTTATCATCTCATGGCCCACAACATCCAACTTATTTTCCTGTAGAAGGCTAATAAATGATATGAGCTGACAACCTCTGCTTCCTCTGCTTGTGAGCAGTGCCCTCTTCCTTTCTTCTCACTCGTTACCCTGTTTTCTGCCCACCCCCTTCCCAGCCCTGCCATGTCACCCTGAAAGTCATGCCTGATATTGGTGTTGCAGTCCCTTCCCTTGCATCTGTCTGTCACAGCACCTCATCACTCCACTGTAGTACTTACCCTTGTCCCCCACTAGACAGGAAGCACTATGAACGCTGGGGTCCTGTCTGTTTGGATACTGTGCCTCTATCTCTGAGCACCATGTCTGGGAAAGACTAGGATTCTAGTCAATAATAATAAATGAAGAAATGGGTCATTTTACTCCCCCTGACCAAGGGGGTGCAGAGGGGCAGGACAGAGCAGGGAGGTTCAGGTGGCGCCAAAGGCGTAGGCTGTACCTATATTTCACTTTTATTGGTGTTGACTCCTTTCCTCCTCTGAGTCTAATTTCAACAAATTACATCTCTGCTTTTTAGATCACCTTGAAAGGCAGAAACTATGGGATGAGCTGAAAACACAAGCCTAGTGTGTTCAAAAAGGAAAATTTATTTTAAAAATGCCTGGGTGCAAGCAGGCTGAGACCAGCAAAGGGTGTCAGCCCCGAGGAAGGGATAGGGCGAAGGTTATATAGATTAATCAAAGGGTCTGGGGCAAAAGTGGCTAATGTTGCTGCATCTGCTGGTGCAAGACAGTTTTCCTTTGTGGAATAGAGTGGCACCACAGTTTTTCAAAATTGTTTGCACCTTGACTCAACCTTCCCTATCAGCAAGAGAGGTTGGGGCTGGGTTACTAAATAAGCCGGTTCTTCTTCTTTGGGCCTGCGTTGTTCCCAAGATGGCAGCTGAGAAGCCATTTTATCTATCACCCTTCCCCTCCCCAATTATTTTACATTCTAGTGAAAATGAGTCTGAGCAATTGGCTGGCAAGGTCAACCATAGTCAACTGGGTCTTTGTACTCTACTCCCCAGGATCACCCAGCATTAGATATGCACTGCAATGCAGAGAAGGTGGGTAAAAGAGGGTGCAGAAGACACTGAAATATGCCACCAGGACCCTCCCCTCCAGGATCAGATGCTTACTGCTGCAGATACAGAGCATGGCCTGTGGCTCATAGGCCCCTCTCCTCTGCTGAAGAGTTTTCACCTCCTTTGTACTGAGAAAAAAGGTCAAAATGATTTAGTTTCTCCAATATGTGCAAAAACTCGAGGCAACTACATTAAAATATTTGTATTGTGGTAAAATACATATAATATAAAATTTACCATATTAACCATTTTTACATATACAGTTTAGTATCATTATATGCGTTCACATCATTGTGTAACCATCACTACCATCCATCTCCAGAATTCTCTTCATCTTGTAAAACTAAAGTTCTGTCCCAATTAAACAATCACTCTCCACTCCTTCCACCTGGCCCCTGGCAACCACCATTCCACTTTTTGTCTCTCTAATTTTTACTACTCTAAGGGACATCATATAAGTGGAATCACTCCACATTTTTTTTAATAACTAATTATTTTACTTAGCATGATCTCCTCAAAGTCCATCCATGTTACAGTTTCTTCTCTTTTTAAGTTAAGTTTGAATGATAGTCCATGGTGTTTTATATTCCACATTTTCTCATCGATTCATCTACCCAGAGACACTTGGGTTGCTTCTCCAATTTAGCTACTGTGACTAATGCAGCTCTGAACATATCTACATATCTCTTTAAGACACTGATTTCAGCTCTTTTTGGTATATACCGAGAAGTGGGATTGATGAATCATACAGTGATTCTATGTTTATTTGTTATTATTATTATTTTAAAGATTTTTAAAAATTCATTTAATTAAAGATTTTATTTATTATTGATTTTTAGAGAGAAGAGAAAGAGAGACAGATGGAGGGAGGAGCAGGAAGCATCAACTCTTAGTTGCTTCCTATATGTGCCTTGGCAGAGCAAGCCTGGGGTTTTGGACTGGCAACCTCAGCATTCCAAGTCAATGCTTTATCCACTGTGCCACCACAGGTCAGGCCTATTTTTATTTTTTTGAGGAACCACCATACCATTTCCCACAGTGGCTGTACCATTTTACATTCCCACCAGAAATTCACTAAAGTTGAAGTTTCTCGGCATTCTTGCCAACATTTGTTATTGTCTTTTTTATTATTATATTAAAATATTTTTATTGATTGATTTTAGAGAGAGAAGAAGGGAGAGAGAGAGAAACACTGATTTATTGTTCTACTTATTTACGCTTTCATTGGTTGACTCTTGTATGTGCCCTGACTGGGGATCAAACCCACAAACTTGCTGTGTTAGGATGATGCTCTAACCAACTGAGCTACCCAGCCAGGGTCTTTGCTCCATTTATCTTATTTTTTTTCAATAGTAGCCATCCTACTGGGTGTGAGATGGAGAGCAATTACCTTTTAAAACAACTTTGTTTTCAACTGGTCAACCTTAATGATGATATTTATCCATGTGGATATGAATAAGGCTGATTCTCCAATCTTCCTGTAAGTGTTTGATTATGATGTCATTGCTATGTAAAGAATGGACAGACAGAACCAAGCAGAAAGACACAGCCAGGGGCCGAGACCATGAAAAGATGGAAAAGAATCATGCAGATGCTTCCTAAAGGGGCGAGAGTAGTTCAGTGCAAGTAGGGACAAGGCCCAGATGAGCTGGCGAATGCCAAACTGGCCAAATTATATCTCTTGGACTAAGATCCTTATTAAGGGCCTGCACCTCCGAGACATTTTGGTCTACCAAGGTGCATCATTATGGAAGACTGGGCATGATGATAGTAATTTAAATGAAGTTTAAAAAACAGTCTAAATTAGAACAGGTACTAACGTTTCCACTTCTCTTGAGGAGTCTCTATGGGATAAAGGACACAGCAGGACTCATGGGCAAAGTCATTTTTTGAAGGTGAACGTTACCAGCCTGATGAGCGAGGCTCAGAAACAAGTAGTGCATCCCATGGGTTTAACGGTCCTATTGTTTTCTTCCAAGTCACTTCATTACTGAACAGTTTTCCACAGCAGCTTGTCTACCCTGTGACTCACTCATGTTCTGTTAGGGCTTTTCATTGAATGCTACCTTGTCCCTACCAGCATGGCCATTGCTAAATAGCTACATGGCTTCTTGTTAGGGAGAGTTTCAAAACGACCCTCTTGAGAATCCTGGGTGGAGGACGGAGCACTTTGTCCTGCACCTGTTCCTAGCTGTACTCCTGCAAACTTTTACACTCTCTGTACCCAGTTGGGTGGCCATAGACGGCTTCTTGGGAGAAAGGGAGGAGGGAAGCATCCTTTTTACTTGTACTTTACAACACCCAGCAGAGGAAATGCACACCATAGGTGTGGGAGTTTGGCTGAGTTGTGTTAAAAAATAAACACGGTTTCCTGTTTGCCTCTCATTTTCATTCCTAAGTGGTGAGGAGTTGCTGGTACTTCCTGTCAGGACTAGCATTTTGTGCAGGCAAAGAAGGTATCATCTGGGGACCAAAAAATACCAATACTTGCAACCTTCCAAAAATTCTCAGCTCTTATTCATCAGTGTCATTCCTTAAAGAAATATTGACTATTTTAAATTGGGCTAAATTATTGTGCTGCTTAAAGTGTTGAAAGATTGGCACCTGGAAGCATAAATTTTTTCATGCATCTTGATTGATTAAAGCGATCACATGTTCAGAGAATGTTTAGTTGTCTGTTTGCTCACCCATAATATCCATCCATCCATCCATCCATCCATCCATCCATCCATCCATCCATCCATCCATCCATCCATCCACCCCTTCCCTAGGTGCTTCTTTACACCCACCTAATTTCATACAATCTAACATCGATCTTATATGGTCTAGCGACTTCTAATAATTCCATGTGTATATATTAGCTTTTCCAGTGACATTGCAGTCTCCTGAGTAGAGAGAGAACATCTAATACTTAAAATAAAATTTCATGAGAGTGTAGAGCAAATGCCAGGTACCCCATACATGTGCAATATATTCCTATTAAAATAGAATGAGAACTGGGGAATGATTTGCCAAGCCTGGTAGGGGAAGGCCTCCAAGCAAATCCCTCTTCTGTTTCCCTGCAAGCCTGCTGCAACGTGGCTGTTTTCAGACTGTGATTTACAAGGTGGGCAGAGCTGCCTCAATTACACAGAACACGTAGTGCTGCCCAAGGACATGCCTGCCAACTGCAGGGAGTCTGCTGACGTTCCTCTTCAGTGCTTGGAGCTCTTGAGCATCCTGCTTGCCCTCAGTCTTGCACTCTCTTTAGCATTGCTTGTAAGAGCTGTCACATTAGTGCAAAACCACACTTGATCTTCCAAAGCCTGGCTGCCGTGTTCTCCCCCCCCCCCCTGTTCATCCACTTCTTTGCCAGACATTTAATGAGTAGCCATTAAGGACCAGGCATTAGACTAGGCATGGGAGAATACAGTGATGAATAATATATAATTACTGCTCTTTAGGAAAGCAGAGCCCTCAAGACAGACAACAGACAATCACAATTTATTGTGATGAACATGATGAGAATGGAGCAAAACAGAGGGCGCTAATTCTGTGAGTTGGGGGCTGCGACTTCACAGAGAAAGCACCTTTCTAGTTGATTCCTGGGGGTATGTAGGAGTTCCCCAGGTGGTAAGGACAGGAAAGGCAGTCATGGCAGAGGGAATATATGCCAAGGTAAGAATGAAGAATCCAGGACAGTCAATGGTAAAGAGAAGTTGGTGTGAGTGGAAGAACACGAATGTGGGGGGTGTGGAGTTTGAAGAAGGCACGTGGGAGAGGGAGGACCCATGTGATGGGCTATGGGCTTGGGCTCTATTTTACAGGGGCAGTGGGGGGGTATTTGCGATGTGGAGACACTAATCATGTTTGTGTTTCATAAGAATCTTTCTGACAAGGAGAATTGTTATGGGTCTATTGTAAATGCAGAGAAGAGATGGTGAAGGTGAAAGCTAACATGGTGGAGGGGGGGAATGGAGAGGAGGAACGCAATTACTATGCCAATAGGTGGGACACACACACACACGCACACGCACACGCACACGCACATGGAAGGAGGGAGAGAGAGATGTGAAGGTTGATCCCCAAATTTTTAGTTCCAACAGCCAGGAAGATGGCATCTGTATTAGCTGAGATGAGGAATGTGGGAGAGGGTAGTAAAGACTTCAGAAGGCATGGGATGCTGTGGGTTTGGAAGAAGTTGAGCTTAGAGACCTCCAGGCAAGTCTAGACCTTGGGGAGAGGGAAGCAGACACAGATGGTATTGTTTTAGGGCAGTAGAACATCTCTGCACTTTACTCCCAGACCAACAACTTTAGGATAAAATGGGGGAGCTTTATCTTCTTGAGCATTAGATGGGTTTCAAGTTCTACCACCATGACTTACTAACAGCCTGACCTTTTACAGGACAACCAATAGCCTGCTTGCACAGCTGAAAAATGGCGGGTAGTAATATCACCTCTGGTGTTGATATCTCAGTCTATGGGGCTGAGGTGATGTGCTGGGACACAGGACACTCTGTAAACAGTAATCAGCATGGCAGAGAGTTCTAAAAAGACCTTTTTAAGCACTCAAGTAGACTCTGTGCAGATGTAGCTGTTCCTAAGATTTTTCAATGAAAACAAAACAGAAGATCATTCTGGGAAATGCTTCCAAGCCAGGTGCAGGATTCACCTGGCTCACCGTGGCCCTGTCCTCAGCTTCCTTACTCCTGCAGAGAGGACACTGGGGCCTGAGACTCAATTCGAGTATTCCCTTTCCTGGCATTCCAGAAAAAAAATCTGGAATAAAATCCCAAAGCTTACCGTCCACACAGCAGCCCTCAGCGATTACGGCAATTGCTCAATTACATGGTTATTCATAAAGTGCAGATTATAGGGTTCCTTAGCTGAGGCTCTGTGCCTCCTCAACCAGCTAAAACTAAATTAAAAAAAAACAACAACCGTGCAAACATTGAACATTTTCTGGGCATATGGCAGCATTTAGTTCTAGTCAGCAAGAAGTAGGAACAAAACAAAACAAAATAGGAAGTTTTTTTTGTTCTGTTTTGTTTTGATTCTTAAGGATGTGAACAATCTGAGACCCAGGTGCTTATATAAAGAACAAGCCTTGTTCGGCAATACCTGATATTAATACAATGATAAAAGGGCAGCCTATTTGCTATTTTTCTATGAGCCCTGCTCTGATCATCCGTTGCTAGGTCTGTGTCTTGGAACTTGGAGTTCAGTTTTGCATAGAGACGGCGGTATATTGGTCTCCAGTCCAGCCCAGACAAATAATCCTGTCCTAGCAAACAACACCACCATCTGCCTAGTGGCTTAAGTCTGAAACCTAGAAGCTGCTCTGGAAACCTTCTGCTCCCACAGCTGTGACATCCCCTAAAATGAAAGTGTCGCCTGTGTACCCCAAACTGTGTCTCTGACTCATTGCCATCTTTCCCTCCCTTCTGCCTCCACCTTGGGGCCAGACCATCATGTGTCCTGGCTGGACCATGGCACGAGACCCCAAACTAGAGTCTCTTATTTCCGACCCTCTGTTGCCTTTTCCATGTGGCAGCTGGGGTCATCCTTTTAATAGACATAAATGACATGGCTCTCTCATGCTTGAAATCCTTCAGTGGGTTCTACTGTGCTTGAGGTGACATCTGAAGTCTTTGCCATGACTTCTGAGACCCTCTGGCCCCTCTCTTTCCCCTTCACTGTCTCCCACTCCAGCCACCTTGACCTCCCTTTTAGTTTATTGAAGGCATTCTTCAAGCCTTGGGAAAAGGTAAGGCAAGAACAGTGACAGTTACCGTTTGTACTCATTATTTCCAAACACGTTCTAGGCATCACTGTGTTGTGATGAGGTTCACCACGATGTCCTTTCTCACCTGAGAAGGACGAAGGGGCACACTGGGCAGGAGTGCAGTGAGCTGGAGAGACAGAGCTGAACTGGCAGGGGTCCTAGTGGCCAGTTCCAGTAATAAACCCAAAATAAAAGGGTTTCCAACTTGAATCTTTTACTGCGATGGTATAGGCATGAGTCTAAACCTGGAGGAAATGCTGACCCCTCCATTCCACTTCCCCCTGTGGAACACTGAGGGTCAGGAAGATCAGCACAGATGTGGAGTGGTCTCACTGTCGAGGGAGCCCCCAACCAAAGGCTCTGACGGTTTCATGGACCTTGAGGTTGAAGGGGAGGCAAAGGGGAAGGGCTGGGAGTGGAGAAGTTGGATACAGCGTGTGTGTGTGTGTGTGTGTGTGTGTGTGTAGGGGGGAGATGTCTCCAAGGTCCTCACTCTCCCCCCCCCCCCCCCCACATATGGAGGCATCAGCAGAAACTTCTAAAAGACTCCAGCCTGGATTCTTGACCACAGGGCTCATGCAGACATGCTCTGTCCCTGCTCTTGAATGCAGAAGAGGCTTAGCAAATGCTGTCTCCCTCGACATATTGTTTTATGCCCCCTGGAGGCAGGGCTTCGGTTGGCAAGATGGTGGTGGTGGATGGACTCTGGCTGCTGATAGCCAAGTGTGCTTGCTGTTATGGCCCAGACACCTGGGAAGAGGGGGTGTGCTGAAGAGTGGGCAGCTGGACACACCGCAGGAACCTCATCCCAATTAGGGGCTTGGGCCATTTCCTGCCTCCCACACAGCAGGAAACGAATGTGTGTTGTTTTATTCCTCCCAGCATTGGCTGTCAGGATACCAGACAGGCACTACAATAGCAGCTCTGGAGGCTGGCAGGGACAGAGGGGCGGACCAAAATCAGAGGCCACCCGAATTCTACAGGTCACCATCCCACATCCCAAACGGAAAAAATGAGACCCAGCAAGGTGAGAGGACTTTTGCAAGGTCTCTAGCACCTTCTCTCACTCTCTCTCTCTCTCTCTCTCTTTATTAAGTGAGAAGCAGAGAGGCAGAGAGACAGACTCTTGCATGAACCTCAACCAGGATCCACCCGGCAACTCCAGTCTGGGGCTGATGCTCTGTCCATCTGAGGCTGTTGCTCCATGGCTTGGCAACCAAGCTATTTTAGCACCTGAGGCAAGGCCATGGAGCCATCTTTGGCTCCCAGAGCCAACTTGCTCAAACCCATTGAGCCATGGCTGTAGGAGGCAGAGAGAGAGAGAGAGAGAGAGAGAGAAGAAAAGGAGAGGTGGAGAAGCAGATGGTCATTTCTCCTCTGTGCCCTGACCGAGAATTGAACCTGGGACGCCCACACGCCAGGCCAATGCTCTACCACTGAGGCACTGGCCAGAGCCTCTGTCACCTTCTCTTGTATCAAGTTTAAATTTACACATTTAGCTTCAGGGTGGTGACTTTGTTCCAAAGAAGGCAGCTCCTAAGGTCTACCCCAAAGACAGACAGGTTGGTGCCAGGGTACCTTAATGAGCCCAGACCAGCTGGTCACTCTGGGTTGGACCAGAGCTGACCCATAGCAGAGCTGTGTCTGCAGTGGACGGTAAAAGAGTTTAGCCCATGGGCACTTCTGTCTGCCACTTTCCCTGCCTTGTCATGTTGTCTCTCTTTAGGAAGGTCATTATCGCCATCATCATCACCACCATCGCATTTTTAGTAAAGGAGCCAAATTTTTTGCATGTATCCCCTCTCCTGTCTGGGTCATTTCCCCCCTCTATTCCTCGCAGACCTTCCCTACTCCTCTCTCAGGACTCTGACTGTAGCTTCCAAGAGTGTGTCACATTCGACAGAAGCCTTTCTGGCCCCCAATCAGAATTTGCTTCTCTGCCTCTGGGCTCCCAAACCATCTACTCCAGGGGTCTGTGTCCCCCACTTGATTTACTGCAAGTGTCTCTCTACTTTATTATGTCCCAACTACACCTTAAGGTCCTGGAAAACAGAGCTTGTGTATTACCCACCTTAGATGGATGACATGTCATGTGCTCAGTGCTCAACAGAGGTTTGTCCCGTAAGCGAACAATTGTTTTGAAGGCCATTTCTGGATTTTATACCAATGAGGAGAAAGGATTCGATTATCACCAAACTTTCCAAAACCGTCTCTTTCACACAAAGCAAAATGGACCTGTCCTCTGGAGGGTGGGTGGGGTGAAGAGTCGCAGCTCACGTGGTGGAAATGTTGCAGCAGTGCAGGAGAATGGAGGTGCCTGGGATGGGAAAGGCCATTTGGGATATCAGAAAACTGATTCTGAGGATTTCTGTTTTGGGGTGGGGGAGCCCAGAAGGGTTCGCAATGCTTTATGAGCTGTGCTCGGGGCTTCATTTCTCTCTCTGCACCATCTCACATGGAGGCGGGTGGTGATGGGGGTGGGATGGGGTCAACCGTGAAGAGAAACCACTTACTCCTGCTCCTGGGGTCTTTGCTGACCATAGCACCTTGGATGCTCAGCTGACCTGTGCAGGGGGTACCGCCTCATTTCTCAGTCTGCCAATGGAAAGGGAAGAAAGGGACCCTTGGAAGACTAGCGTCGCTTATTTGGAAGCTCTTTGCTGTGGGAGGGGACAGTTCCCAGCTTCGTCCCACAGACTTAAGATTAATGGTGGGTAAACAGGTCCCATGGGGATGGGCAGCTTCCAGTCTTTTCCAAGGAGACAAGGAGAGAAATACCACGTTGTGGAATCCCACGTGCGGTGCTCGCTTCCTCCCCTGCATGCCGGGATGGATGTCTCTCTGGGCTTGACCCTGCGGCATAATAAGGAAGAGGCTTGTGCCGAAGGAGGCAGATGCTCAAACCTAGGGCCAAGAATGAAAGCTCTTGTTAGGACAGAAATTGAACCCATATGGTATTGTGATTTGCTCCTTCTGGAAGCTGAGAATGCGACAAGCATGGCGGGCCCTTCTCTTTGCCAGGTGCAGTATCTGGAAGTGGACACATGAGTTGATTCTTACTCTGGGTGGTTAACCGATGAGAGATCCTTCTTGGCTCCAAATGGCCATTTAATTAGGTTAACTAAAAAACAAATGATATGGCCCTCTCATTTATCTGCATTTGTGCAGAATTATTCTTTTACTTGCATACAGAGGTCAACAAACTCTGTAGAGGGTCAGATAGTCAATATTTTCGTGGGCCATGCGTGCTCCATTACAACTATACAACGTGGCTGTTGTAACACAAAAGTAGCCATAGGCACACACTATGTAAATGGGCAGGGGTGGCTATGTTCCAATAAAACTTTATTTGTGGGCACTATAAAATTTCATGTAATTTTCAGGTGTCACAAAGTTTTATTATTCTTTTGATTTTCCTTTCAACCATTTAAAAATAGGAAGTTCGTTCCTAGTTTGTAAGCCATCTAAGAACAGGTCTCTGGACAAATTCGGCCCATGCGCTGGGGTTTGTACTACAGTTAGGTACTGTGGTTACCCTCAGTTCAGTGTCATCTAACTTCCTTTTAAATAAAAAAAATTATTGATTTTAATGAGAGAGGAAGGGGGGGGAGAGATAGAAACATTGATCTATTCTATGTGCCCTGACTAGGGATCGAACCGGCAACCTCTACGCTTCAGGATGGTGCTTTAGCCAACCAAGCTTTCCAGCCAGGGCATGATCTAACTTCCTAATGTTATCAGACAGAGTTATTTATCTCTCACATATACGCACTGAGAGGGTAAATAACGGCAAGACTGCATCTCTAGGTTTCCTCTGATGTTTGCCTCTTCTAGCCATGAAGAGGCTGTGCTTGGGTGGTGCTCACTCCCTTACCCCCAGATTTTAGGAGCTGAGGTTGTGCAGAGACAGTGGAACCTGGTGGTGGCTGCTGACGGGGTCCCTGGAAGCTCCCAGAAGCCTGAGGTGAAGCATTGCTCTTCTCATAGAATTTAAAAACAGAGAACGAAGTAAACTTAACATCTTCCCTAGGATGTCAGAGAAGGTATAGAAAAAGATAACTCAGACTTACTCTTTGTGGGGTCAGCCAAAAACACTTACTTTTTGAGATTGTAGTGGAATTCTGATATTTAAAAAAACTTTTCTTGGTGGGAGCGAGATGGTTGTTGGCCAGCACAGCCAAGCACAATGTCTCAAACACCGTAGAATCTCAACACACGTTTATAAAACAGAGGGAAGTGGGTAAGGGTTTTGGAGAGGCTTTTGCGTCCCAGGAACTTTGTTTCCTTCTAGCAGGTGGTCTCTCAGGTTGCATCTCAGGGCTTTGGAGGAACCTGTGATATTCTGGGGCGGAGAGGGGGGAGTTCTCCTCTAGACTGAGGCAGACCCAATCCAGTCTTCATGTTACACCACCAGACCACACAAGCTCTCTGTCCCAAACAGCTGCCGCTGGCTCAGTATTATCTTAAAAGTGGAATCCAGCCTCCCTGAGCTTTGCCAAGGCCTCCTCAGTGAATGGTGTCTGTTTAATGCTCCATCTGCAATCAATCCTCTAGCAGGGCACAGCCAGCAGCAGGTGGAAGGGGCCAGCCCTCAACCAGCTCATAATGTGCTCGGGGTGTGGAGCGTGTGTGCCCCTTTGTATGGGAGAAGGATCCGGGGGCTGGAAGGGGTAGAGGAAGATGAAGCTGCTTCTTCCTGTTGCTCTTTGTCCTTGTGAAATAATTATGGCATTTGGGCAATTTTTAAGTTCTTATCCTTGGTAATAATTTTTCTTTTGTGGGGGAGGGGAGGGAGGATGGTAGTGGAGGCAGAAGGTAGAGATGTTGAAAAGAGCCTGCTCTCTGGAAGTGATTAAACTCCAAAGAGAAATATACATGTCATAGAAGACTGAGAACGTTTTAAAAAGGATTATTTCTAACCTAAAAATGAGCTGCATGCCTTCAATCTTGAAAGCACTTCTTTGGCTCAGAAAGGGCATCTTTGCATGTTGGCGTTAGATGTTGGGCAGAGTGTGGGTTATACCGATCTTTGAAGCCCCGGCACCCAACATGGAGCTTGGAATACAGTGGGTGCTGACGACAGGTAGGTGACAGAGTAGACATTGAATGGGTGAGCAGAAAACATGCCGAACACCCACAGCTTTCTGTGCTGCGGTGGCATTTCAGCACTGTCCCAGCTCGTAGGTGAGCTGTCTGCTAACATGGCAGAGTGGCTTAGAAAGGTGTGACATGTGTTGAATTCCATTTTCTTTGCTGCAAGTCCCTGGAAAAATGTTGAATTGCCACTCATGTCTCCTTGGCATGTCGTGCCTTCTGCAGTTTCTCTCTAAGGGGAACTTAGCTCTTGGGCCATGCAAGCTTCAGCCCCAGGAGTGGCTCTCCTACCTGGTCGTGCATTGGAGATGCCTGGGGTGAGGGGTTTTAAAAAATTCCAAGGCAAGGGCACACCCCAGGCCACATGTATCCAGATTTTGGTAGACTGGACCTGCCCAAGCCCTCTGGGTGATTTAAATGCATGCAGCCTTGGCTGAGAAGTCCTGAGTGAGGGTCTGCGTTTATCTGTGCGGGAGCCAGAGCTCTCTGACTGCCATTCAGCAGTTGGCACAGGCGACTATGAAGGGTCAAAACGACAATCCTGTGGATTACGGGAGCTGATGGAAGTAAGCACTTTTTCTTTGTGACAGTGGCTTCCGCATGCCAAGGAAATGGTGTCTTTGCATCCAAAAGTCATTTCGTTGGATTAAAGCTTTGTAGCTGTTTGCCAACTTTTGCATGGGATGGGGGAGGGGGAGTTTTAGCATTAGAGAAATGCCATGGTTTCTTTCAGAGCGATGTCGACCTTATTCTATTTTGAATCCCCAGGTCCTACGATGGGGCCTGCTTATGTAGCAGATGCTTGAAAATGCTTTAAGAATTGCAGCAGCAGCTGCTTGCTGGATACAGACTGTTCCAGCACCATCTCGTTTAGTCTTCAAAGCAATATCTGAGATAGGTCCTACCAGTATCTCCATAATATAAGGTGTGGTAGGCAGAATTCTAGGATGGCCCCAAGATGCTGACCTAAGTATGTGTTGTCTGTACAACTCGCCCCCCTTGAGTGTGGGCAGGACCTCTGAATATGATTGGATACCACTCATGATTATGTTATATTATGGCAAAGATGAAGGAATTTTGCAGATATAATTAAGGCCTCTAACCAGTTGACTTTAAATTAATTAATGAAAAGGGAGCTTATCTTGGGTGGATCTGACCTCATCAGGTGAATCCTTCAAAAGAGGATTGAGAGGTTGCACTCAAATCTTGCTGGCCTTGCTTTTAGGAGCAAGCCACTGTTAGCTCTAACACTATAATAGATTCTATCAATGACCCTGAGCCTCAGATAGGACCTTGGGCAGAGGACCCAGATAAGTTGTGCACAGACCCCTAAACTACAGAAAGTGAGATAATAAGCAGGTGTGGTTTTAAGCAGTTACGTCTGTGATGATTGTTACATGCAATAGCAAACTAATACACCACTGAAGAAACCGTGGACTTGGCCAGGGACCCACGTTAGGCACCAGTAGAGCTGTCAGTCAGCCCCTGACATTCTGACCCATGCTGTTTAACCATGACGCCATTCTCATTTGTACATTGAGGCATGTCTGACACTCATTGGTTTTCTGTGAGTTGTATGCAGGAGCCAGGGTTGGCTCCGAAGCCTACTACTTACTGCTTCATGAAATGAAGTGGATCAGAGGCAGGAGGTGTCAGCATACCTCATACATGATTTCTACACACCCACAGTGACATAGCTGGTGCCATGGTGGGTGGTGTTTAAGCATGGATTGGGTTACCGTTTGCAAGGGTATGGTACAGGGATACCGGCATACATTCACACGTTGGTTCCTTCTCTGGATAACTTCATGGATGAATTAAAGAGTTATTTAGTGCCTGATACATGTCAGGTTCTTTGTCATCAGACTATGGTCCTTCAGAGCGCTCTCAGCTTTGTGATTCTTTAATGCCCTGGGAAATGAGCTCTATTTTGAAAAAGGAAAAACCAAGGTGCTATGATCTGGGGCGAGCTGCACAGAGCCGCACGGCACTTAAAGGGCGGACCCTTCAGTTCTTTCAGAGCCTTTGCTCTCGCTACTCTCCTTCCCTTTTCAATCATTTGTTCTTTTCAGGGGGAATAAAAAAAGTCATGCTCAGCTCATCTAGTCGCGGTGAGCATGTGCAGGCCGGTGCTCAGTGACCCAGACAGGTCTCAGTGATGTGTTTTCCTCTCTGACAAATTGGAGCAAGCTCTCCCTTTGATCGGCAGTCTTCCCTTCTCCCTGATACCCCTGAGCAGCCAGCAGTGGGTTAGAGGTGAGGGCTGTGGTTCACGTTTCATGGCTCTCTGATTGGGGAGTGGCTGGGGGCCCTTCAGAGGCAGTCACCCTTGCTGTTCCCTGCACTGAGATTCCAAAGATCGTTGTGGAAACCGCACATTTCCAAGAAAGTTCATTTCTTTTTAAGCATTTCTGACTCTCTCCACATGCGCGCACACACACACTCTACCACTCCACTGCTAATCTTTATATCTTACGTATATGCACCTTTCCTGCCAGTATCTCTCACCCGGCACAACCTTCATGAGTTTAGGAGTGTCTCGCCAGCAGTGAGGGCCAGCGTCGCCTGTGCGGCTGGGCATTCCACACGCAAGCAGGCCCGTCCAGCTCAGAGCGCACCAGGCTTATATGGTGTAGTGAGAGCAGATTGGCAGCTGCGTAGGACTGTCTGACACTAGTCAAAGCATCCGCTGGAAAACTTGCTTTGTAATTTCCTGAGCCTTTCAGGGTCAGAAGTGGGCAGAAACCCCCCAATGGAAGAAAATCCTGATCACTTTCAAGTGGGAGGAAAATAATAAACAGATGAGCTCACATGGGTGTAGACTGTAGATTCTGAACTTCAGGCTCCCAGGATAAATGCCCCCGAACGGCCAAAGCCCTACTTTCTCAGGCGGCCAGCACTGACGTTCTGAAGTTTGTTTGGCCCAGACCGGACCACGACTGGGTGGGAATGGTGTTCCACTTCACCCTCCCCCAGCATGGCTCGCAAAGGCTGGAGGTGAGTTGGAGAATGAAATGGGACCCTGAGTGCATTTCTCCCTTGAGTGTCTTGGATCAGTCTTGACTGATTTTACCATCTGAGGTAGTTTCAGCACCTGGAACAGTGCCCGGCACAGAGTGAGTGCTCAGCAAATTCACTGAGTGAACGAATGATTCCATTTTTGTTTTCTACCCACACACCCAAGTTCTTGTCCCTCAGCTGACTTTGTATAAATGGTTGCTGCAGGACACTAAGGTAGCAAAGCTAACGGGGCTTTGACCTCTAAACAGAACTGGAGAGGAATATAAATTGGGAAGGCTGGAAAGAGTGGGGAGGCATCAGTACAGCTGTGTGGATGTCTCTGCAAAAGCTGTCAGGCATGTGCAGACCCTCAGAACATACCTGAGTGGGGTGGTGGTGGTAGGGGAGGCAGGAGAACCCAGAGTCTCACCTGTGGGTCTTCGAAGCCCATGGACAGGTTATTCTGAGCTCTGTCTACTAGCTAAGATAAAGGGTCTCCCCTCTCTCTCCTATCTTTGCTGCATCTTTTGTTACCCTACAATTCTCCCGAATTACCAGTTTCAGTCCTGGGAGAGTAAGACCGGATTTACAAAAGACCCGCTTTCCAAACCCTGTCTTCTCTGGTTTACATTGTCACAGCCTTCATTGGCCTGAAAGGGACTAAAACCAAGAAGGAGACTTTTAGGGGATCGAAATTGTTTTTCAAAAAGTGAGTAGCGTCTATGTAACTGGAGGTGCTTAGGAGGATCTGGCGTATCCCCTTTGCGACTGACCGCAGTTTCTCCCTCTGTGCAACAGTGGAGTAAGTGAAAGTTCTATGTTAATGACCAGAAAGGGATGCATCTGCCAGTTAGTAAATGAGGCTTAGAGATAACTTTTCACCTAAGAAATGCCCTCTGGCTCTTCCCTCCTCTATCCACAAGGCAAACTTAGCAGAAACATCATGTAGATGTGTTTATTTGCAAAAGGTTTGATGTCTTTCACTGGAGAAACAGATAGAAATGCAAAGCTCTTGCCTCTAAGCCTTCTGCAGCTCTCCCGGCACAAACAGCACAGACAACTCCACACGTTTAACTCCAGGCTGGTAAACCAGAGCTTCGGGAGCCACAGGCAAGGGCATGATTTGTTCCTCATACCTGAGATACCTTGTTGGCTACTGTCTGTTCCTTGCCTTCATAGGATGTGCCCAGGACTCAGGTGTGTGCTCTGCTGGGCTTACAGACTGAGCCCAAAGTGGATGTGCCCAACTCCACAGAAGTGGGGGCAATGAATGGGGTAACGGGTAGTAGACACTTGGCCCGAACCAAGCCATCCCCTGGATGTGGTGCTCTCCACTCTTCCCCCGAGACTCAGAGTCTCTCATGTAAAGGATGAGGCTGACCCTCTGGGACCCCGGGCATTGTCTGTGGCTGTTGAGCTCATTGACATGCATGGCCTTGGGTTCCAATGAAAGCAATTCTCTTTAGACCAACACCAGATAATACTTAAATATGGAAATTAGAACTTTTGAGCCAGAATTTGTCATAAATAGCAGTGGCTCTGTGGAACTGCTGTTTACAACCTAAATTGTTTCCTATCCCATCAGCTCTGCCCTTGGCCCAGGAGGCTTTGGCTCTAGGATCCTACTTCGAAAAACTGAAGGCTGCTTGCAGATGCACCAGCCCTGGATCCGTGGCCCTGGGCTGGCCCAACCTGGAGAGCAGGGCCTTCCTCAGCAGACTTATCACCGCCTATCTCCTCTGTTTTGTCCTCAGTGACCTGGGTACCATCCCCCCTCTCCTGCACCTACCTTAGGTAGGCCTCTCATGCTTCTTATTCTCCCTCTTCCTCTCTCAACAGTAAGATTTTTAAAAAGCACTGTCAGGTGTGATCCTTTGAGTGATTCAACAGCCCCAGAGGAGTAACCCAGCAAGTGTCAGAAGAGGAAGGAGCTGGGGTGGGACCCCCAACATCATGAACATGTATTTAATCTGGAAGGAAAGCAAATGGATGCTTTTAGCTCATTTTTGCATATTTGCTTATAGTCATAAAGACAGAATGATGGGAATATCACCCAAGCAGGACAATTGGAGAACAGGTGTTCCACATATAATACTTCCAATGACACCAAAAAATTAAACATGTGTGTGAGTATATGCACACACAGACATACAGACACACAGACACATGAGAAATAAAACAGTTTTTACAGGGGTGAAACACGGGAAGTTGGGGAACATCTACTAGCTAGTATTTCATTTTTATTGGATAGGATCACCATACTGAAGATTAAGTTGTGTTTTTAGTATTTTCCCCATTTCTCATCATATCAGTTATTTGTTTACATTTTGGATGATTATTAAACACAGTCCTTCAGTGACTCTCAAACTTGAAAGTCATCCCACTTGGCGCGACCCATAGGTCCTTTCTGTTCTGACCCTGTTCACTCCTCCATCCTCTCTTCTGTGCCTCCTGGATATGCTGTGGGCTCTCAGGCTTCTGTGACCTGGCTTGTGTTTTCCCGTCTGGGATGTAGCACTCCCCCACTCCTCTGCACCCCTTCCCTCTTGTCATATGACTGCTATGTGTCACTTTATGGTGCTGTCCATGGTAGTTCCTAACTCTAGCCCTTAGATGTAGATCTGCTCTCCTTCCGGTACCCATAAGACCTTTGAAATATCTCCATTCTAGTAATGACCAATTGTACAATCAATGGTCTGTTCTCATGCCTGTATGCACTACTAAGGTTTATGTCCCATGAGGTCATGGACTTGATCTTGTTCACCAGTATATCCTTAGCAGGTAGGACTATATCTGGCTCAATCCATGTTGGATGGATGGATGGATAGATGGATGGATGGATGGATGGATGGATGGATGGATAGAGCTGACAAAGTAGTAGGTGAAGATGGTGTGGTAAAAAGACAGTAGATTCAAAATATTATCTATGTGGGAAGGAGAGTCAGAGTTGGGATCATGTTTAATCAGCCCTAAATCTACGGTGATGACCAGACTCAGGACCACATAGGCAAGGGGGTGCTTCTGTACCTACGAAGGTTGCCTCTGGGGTTCATCAAGACTAATCTGCTACAGTAAGGGCTCAGACAGCAGGATATGATTTTGTGTTGGCGTTTTGCAGTCAGCCCGCCTGCAGAAGCTCTAAGTGGTAACATCTTTGGTGGGTTTAATGTAGTTCCCGGAAAGCCAAAGAAACTTCATCTGTAAACCAGCATCCTTGAGGTGATAATTAGTAAAGAATGGTTTAAGGATTTAGAAATAACAGTGTCCCTACTGGCAGCTTTAGGTTAACACCAGTTATTGAACTATTCTCGCTGATAAGTTGGATAGAAACCTGAAGTTTTCTTCATGCATACAAATAAAAAAAATAGTGCATTGTTTTTCTCCTATGAGTTTAAACTGGGTTTCTAAGTTGTGGTTTCTGAAGACCCTGTTCACCTCTATGTTTCTCTTGCTCCTCTCAAAAGATTCATCTTAAGCAGTTTGTGAGCTGGGCAGTTTTTGTTTTTAAGAAAAAACAAACTCTACAGTTTAGAACACCTGCTCTGCGTGTGATTACTGATAACTCTGACTTTTCTAGCAAGTATCGATATAACATTCAAACTGACAACCCTAAGGTATATTTTGGTGCAGTAAAGAAATCTACACTCAATAAATGTTATGATATATGTCTTTGGGGTCCTATATAAAGATCTTAAAGTGCTCCACTCACTTTGGGATGCTTGTTTATAAAGTTGTAGTTAAGCATTACCATCTACCTGACCCAAGCAGGTATGCAGGTGAGTGCGGGCCCACAGGACTCACTTTAGCCTTGCTTTTTCAAGACGAGCAGGGCCATCAAGTGACTGCTGAGGAGTTGGGGATGACCACCATCATGCTCACATAAGAATTATCCTCAGAAAATGCTGAAGAGAAGAGAATGTTTGTTAAAGGGCCCCCAAGTCAAGCAACCAGTGGGGAACTGACCAGATTTGCACCTGTTTCAAATTAAATGTGTTTATTATCTTTGCATGTCTGCTCCTCAGCTCGGCATAATCAGTTAGAAAATATCTTCT
Source organism: Saccopteryx leptura (assembly GCF_036850995.1). NCBI lineage: Eukaryota > Metazoa > Chordata > Mammalia > Chiroptera > Emballonuridae > Saccopteryx > Saccopteryx leptura. The sequence goes on from NC_089507.1 coordinate 166,652,515, forward strand.
GTGATTTTAACTGAAAGCATATTTTTATAAGTTCGACTGGCTGTTTGCTTTCACAACAACACAGTGACGTTTCTTCCCTCGCCTCGACTCTCATGTGTACTCTATTAGCACCTTACGTGTTTGTGGGTGCTCCTCATTCCACGCTCATTTTCTGTTCTGTTCTAGCTCAGATTCTATCTAGGTGTTAGGAGTAGAGGGAACAAGATAGTGAGTCAGTAAACACATAAGTGAGGTGATGGTAGTTTATGAAGGGAAATAAACAAGGGAGACTGAGTGAGTAACTGTCAATGACCCCCTTGAAACTGGGAGGTCAGAAAAGCTCTTTGGGCAAAAGAATTAGTAGCTAAGGCCTGAAGGATAAGAACAAGCCGTTCAAATAGAAACTGGGAGATGAGTATTCTAGGCAGAAAAAATAGCAATTGTAAAGGCTTTGAGGCAGTCAAGAGTTTATGATATTTGGGGAAGAGAAAACAAAGCAGTGTGGTGAAAAGAGAGAGAGAGAGAGAGAGAGGGAGAAAGAGAGAGAGAGAGGCATGGAATGAGGCTGGAGAGAGGCTAGAGTCAGGTCAGGCAGGGCCTCATAAGGAATGTTCAGGATTTTAGACTTTATTCTTGAAGCAATGGGAAGCCAGGAGAAAATGCCATGGTTAGATTCGCATTTGTGAGGATTAGGCTGGCTAATCTATAAAAAGCAGACTGGAGAGTAGGGAGGAGAAAGCAGAGGTCAGGTGGAGGCAGCTGCAGTTACCCAGGTGAGAGGTGGTGGTGTCCACCCTGACTTAGCATCAGTGGAGACGGAGAGAGGAGGGTGGATCGAGGGGTTTGGAGGTAGGCTCGACAGAACTTGCTGATACATTGGCTAGAGGGGAGAAGGGAAAGAAAGACCTAAGAGACCTGCTGCTGTCTTGACCTGAGCAAGAAGGTGGATGGTAGTGCTACTGACAGAGACGGGGCCCCATTGGGAAGGAACAGCGCTTGGTGTGGGAAGGTGAGAGACCATTTTGAACTTGTTAATTAGGGAGGCTTGCTACTGAAACCCTATGGAGAAACAAAGGAGCCTCTTGGCAGGAAGTCTCTTGGAAAGTCTCACTTATAATTTATTGTTTTAACTTAAGAAGTCATGATAGAAACATTTGGAAGAACATGAGATAGAGTTTGAGACACCCTGGGAATTAGCGATGACTTAAGGATTGGCAATAAATCTAGCGCATGACATAGCATATGGAAATACGTAGCACCGCCTTGTCTGACCAGGCATGGCACTGCATTGGAACAAAATTGCTTGATGAGATATGGGTGCAGGGAGTCTGGGGACTGCTTGTGCTGAGAGGGATGGTGGGAACTTCTGGAAAGGAGGACAAGAATTACGATGCAAAAGGAGAAGGGAGCATGCCTTGGGGATGATACAATCTGTTTACTTAATATTGTCCTTTGAGTCTCAGCAAATAAAATCTAGTTTTTTAAAAAGCTGTTCTAAAATGACATTTCTCTGTAAATTAGATATGAAAAAAAGGGGGGCTAAGACACCTCTCAGCATTTCCTTGGCCGAGTCTCTGACTTCCTGATAATTTCCAGCAGATCATGCTGGTGTTTGCAGCCTGCTCTTCCGAGCATGCGCTGGCCCACTCTTTGCTTTGCTTATCTCTTTCTCTGTTTGGTGTTCTCTTGGTTGTCCAGGGTGCTTTTAGGAAGCATAATATTTGGGTGGTTGGTGAACAGCTTGCAATGCAAAACGTATTATCTCGAGGTTATCATTGGGAATTGACTTGGAAAGATAGATTGTTTCGTGGGTTCTGTTTTGTGTGCCTAGAACCATGATGGCGAACCTATGACATGCGTGTCAGCACTGACACGCATAGCCATTTTCGAGGAAAAATCGGCCGCATGCGGCCGCATACCAGAGAAGAACGTTTCATCCTCGGCTTCTGCACAACCAGGTGCAGGAGCCGAGGATAAAACATTTGCTGTAGTGTAGACACTCTGTGCCGGAGGTCTGTAGGCCAAAACAACAGAACTCTGGCACAGAGCGTCTAGTTCTGGGACTTCCAGTTAGGCTGTTAGGGGATCTTTGACCTGACTTCCTGCTGGCGGAGCAGGGAGCAGCGGAATGCCTCGGGGGACGCATCTCTGGGGGCCCTGTGATCGCCATTACCAGCAACCACATAACCACAGCAACCATCATCCTATCTACTGTTCTGGGGTGTTGTGGATTTCTAATTGACCATCATTACTGAGATAAGTGAGGGGGAGGCTGGGAGAGATGAGGGCCTGTGCTATGGGTGCCGTTTCCCACCGTTAGAAATAGCAGCAGCCATCTTAATTTACATAAGATGCAACTTGCAGAATTTCTTTTTTTTTTTTTTTTTTTTTTTTAAGATTTTTTTGTTTATTCATTATAGAGAGGAGAGAGAGAGAAAGAGAGAGAGAGAGAGAGAGAGAGAAGGTGGGGAAGAGCAGGAAGCATCAACTCCCATATGTGCCTTGACCAGGCAAGCCCAGGGTTTTGAACCGGCAACCTCAGCGTTTCCAGGTTGACACTTTATCCACTGCGCCACCACAGGTCAGGCAACTTGCAGAATTTCAAGACGCATCTGGGCTCAGGTGTTTATCGATTTGAGGTCAAAGCTTGAGAATCTGGAAAGGTGCCACTTGGAGAATCAAGAGGAGTGCCACTACGAACAGGAAATTTGGAGTCCGTGGAACCGATTACCAGACACTTTTAGCACCCTGAAAAATATAGCAATGGCTTCACTCATAATTTTTTCCTCTACATACTTTTGTGAGACCTTATTCTCAGCGTTAAATAATATCAAAACCAACAAAAGAAACAGATTGACAGATGAAGTTCGTAGCGCTTGCTGGGGCTTGAAGTGTACAAAATACCAAGCTTCAATTGAAGATTTAGCCAATGAAATTCAGCAACAAAAAAGTCACTAATAGGCAGGTAAGTTAAAGAATTCCTCCTGCCCCTCACTTATCTTAGTTCAGGGCACCCCACACAAGTTAAATAATATCAAGACTGACAAAAGAAACTGATAGATGAACAAAGAAGTCACTAAGCAGGTAAGTTAAATAATTAGTTTTTGGTTTATTAAATACAGTTATATATTACAATTATACATTTTTGTTATTTAAACTATAAATATTGTGAAATTATAGTTTTTTTCTCAAAGTGACACACCACCCGAGTTATGCTCGGTTTTTTGGCAAATTTTGACACACCAAGCTCAAAAAATTGCCCATCACTGGCCTAGAATCTCCAGGTTATACAGGAGAGCATTGTCTGCTTTTGGTGAAAAAACATGAGAGGCCTGAGGTGAGCCCTTAGCTCTGCTGTTTTCTATCTTTGTGACTTTAGGCTTGGGACTTCATGTCTTTGAACCTAGTGATTTCATCTGGAAATGTGGGTAATGATAGATATGTAAATTCCAGGGTAGTTGTGGAGATTCAATGAGATGACATACGTGAAGTTTTTAGCATGATACTTAATTCATGGGGTAGCCACAACTGGTCCATTGTGTTATTATTCTTAAAGTTACAAACATAAGGGTTGTCAGTTTGACAGGGAACATACATTCTTAGTTGTAACCCTGGGCAGGCTGTTGACAAGCACTGCAGCCACGAGTGGAGGGGCCTGGGTGGCTTCTAAAGCTGCCAACAGGGAGCTCCTGGCCTGTTAACCTCAACTCACCCATTCTTTACACTGAATGAAAATTTAAAGTTGAACAGTAAGATTAAGAAGTGGGGACCTTCCTTTGCCCTGGCCAGATAGCTCAATTACGTGGAGTGTCAACCTGATAGGCCAAGGTTGTGGGTTCAGTCCCTGGTCAGGACACATACAAGAATCAACCAGTGAATATATAAATAAGTAGAATAGCAAAAATCGATGTTTCTCTCTCTCTAAATTAAATAAATAAAAAATAATTTAATGGGAAACTTCCCTATGTGGTATGAATTACAAGTTTCTCTGTGGCATAGGGCGCTGCCATTCCAGATGACCATCATCAGCTGTGACTTAGATGCAGTGCCCAGTCCCAAGATGGCATTTTGAATCCACAGCAAGTGCAAACCAGGCTTAGTGAAGAGAGAAAGCGTTTTCTAAATTCCTAAAGGTTTCCTTTAACATATAAAGAGCCAGGCTAGATCACATAGGATCAAAGCCACAGTGCAGAGCAGGCAGAGGAAATGGCTGATGGGAGACTTCTACCAGGAAGAGGAAGTAGAAAGCGTTGCCATGGGCGATGGGAGGGCACCTCAGCGAGGGCAGAACCAGAGCTGAGGATCTCGGCTGGGTCCCCATGAACAGACTGCCTCTTCCCTCAGGCTGCCTCTTCTGTCACCCACCTGACTTAAGCAAACTTGGGGCAAGAGGTAAGGAGGCATTAGAAACCCTCACTGAGAGCCCAGAAGGTTTGGGGGACAGTCAGAACCTCTCAGCACAGCCTCTGCTGTCCCAGGGTTTGGAGGGGGTGGGACAGCCAGGGTAGAGGGCTTCTCATGGCCTGCTGTTCCTGTCTGCCCTGGTTAGAGGATGGCAAGGTGTTGACAGCAGCAGAGTCCTGACATAGACCTGTGGTCAGGGCAAGGAAACAAGAGGCCACAAAGCCCCAGGACCACAGGGACTGTAAGTTTCAACAGGATGCTCATGAAGGACAGTGAGATCAGCCACACCTAAGTAAACACCAGCCCAGGACATTTAAGGACAAGACCCTTAAATGTTTGTAGCTAAGTACTCCAAGGACTCCTGTCACAAGGATATGTCAGCTTCCCTGGGGACCCAGATACCATGTTGAGAAGGAGGAGGGGACAAGTGACCCCTTGAGAGAGGGAAGAAACAGCTTTTGAGTTGAGTGGGTATTTACCTACATGAGGCTGAGTTCATCTTGAAGTAAAATGCTTCAAACAGCAAGAGAGTAAGTTACCCTGAATTGGCAATTTTTATTTTTCCCTGCCAGCAGGAGGGATGGGAGCCCAGCATTGGAGAGCAATGAGAAACAGTGGGTTTTGTTTCTCTGGACTCTGTGCGCGTTCTGTGGGAATTCGGATGCCCTGACATCCTCACAAAGTTGACTCTTACCCTGGACTTTCACCTTTGAGCCACTGTGTCAAATTAGGGTGGCAAATGAATTTCATCTAATACAATTATTCCTTTCACTCATTATTTCTTATATAATAATGTTAGTGGAAATTAATACAGAAGGAAAAATATTCATATCCCCTCTACCCTGTGGTGAGGACATAGGCTTTTTAATTTTTTTTTTTTTCATTTTTCTGAAGCTGGAAACGGGGAGAGACAGTCAGACAGACTCCCGCATGCGCCCGACCGGGATCCACCCGGCACGCCCACCAGGGGCGATGCTCTGCCCACCAGGGGGTGATGCTCTGCCCATCCTGGGCGTCGCCATGTTGCGACCAGAGCCACTCTAGCGCCTGAGGCAGAGGCCACAGAGCCATCCCCAGCGCCCGGGCCATCTTTGCTCCAATGGAGCCTTGGCTGCGGGAAGGGAAGAGAGAGACAGAGAGGAAAGCACGGCAGAGGGGTGGAGAAGCAAATGGGCGCTTCTCCTATGTGCCCTGGCTGGGAATCGAACCTGGGTCCTCCGCACGCTAGGCCGACGCTCTACCGCTGAGCCAACCGGCCAGGGCGACATAGGCTTTTTAAAAAACGGTTCCCTTATCCATGGTATTAAAATACTGGATGACAGACTGGGTCAGCCCTCTGCCGCAGGAAGACTGTGCCACCTGGTTCAAGGTAACCACGTGTTACCGTCCTCCCTACTCTCCCCAAGATAGTCCATCAGAGAACAGACTCTGAGTCAAAGCTTTGTCAGACTGCAGCCTGCCTTAGGGAGGGGTGGACGGAAGAATGCTGGAGGGGCAATTGCTTTTCTACAGGACACTGTAAACTGTAAGAGATGGAAGAAAGACCCAAGAGGAGGGTGTTAGGAACAGTAACTACTCTAGTAGAGAAGCAGCTGGGATGCATCTGTCTGGGTTTGTGTGCTCATTCTGCAAGGCAGCGTTGTCTGCCCAGGGGCTGGTGCTGCTGGGGAAAGCTGGTGATCATTTGGTTTTCCCATCTCAGTGTGGAAATGGTTCCAGATAACACATAAAATGTTGAAGTTAGAAGCAATACAACTTCATTGAATTCACGAACTCAGAAGTTGTTAAGTGTGTTGATGGAGAAAGGCTGATGTTTACCTTCATATTCTTTTTGACAGATACAGAGAGAGAGACAGATAGGAACAGACAGACAGGAAGGGAGAGAGATGAGAAGCATCAATTCTTTGTTGTGGCACCTTAGTTGTTCATTGATTGCTTTCTCATATGTGCCTTGACCAGGGGGCTACAGCAGAGCGAGTCTATGATCCCACGCTCAAGCCAGTGGCCCAATGCTCAAGCTGGTGAGCCCACACTCAAGCTGGATGGGCCCACGCTCAAGCCAGCAACCCCAGGGTTTCAAACCTGAGTCCTCCGTGTCCCAGACAGATGCTCTATCCACTGCGCCACTGCCTGGGTCAGGTCATATTCTTTATTTATAAAGAGAGAATATGTGTGTGAGAGACACAGAGAGAGACTTAAAGTAGTAATTTTTTTCTTGTGCCTATTTGTATAAGATGATTCATATGTCCATTAAATATTATTACTCCCTATTCACTAAAACAAGTTTCCTAGTGATTACTACTTAAAAACAACTATGAGCTATAACTGAAATGACTTCACATATGTATGGAAAAGAACTGTAGCACATTTCACAAACAAGTCATGATTCATAGGCTTCATTACGTGCTCAGATGATGTCCTTCTATAGCAGTACAGTGTGTCCGTAAAGTCATGGTGCACTTTTGACCGGTCCCAGGAAAGCAACAAAAGATGATAGAAATGTGAAATCTGCACCAAATAAAAGGAAAACCCTCCCAGTTTCTATAGGATGATGTGGCAGCATGTGCGCATGTGCAGATGATGATGAAACACCGTGTATACAGTGGAGCAGCCCACGGCCATGCCAGTCGAGATGTGGACGGTACAGAGGAAAGTTCAGTGTGTTCTGTGGCTCGCTAAATTCGAATCCGTGACCAAAGTGCAACGTGAATATCGGCGCATTTATAATGAAGCGCCACCATATAGGAATAACATTACTCGGTGGGATAAGCAGTTGAAGGAAACCAGCAGTTCGGTGGAGAAACCCTGGTCTGGTAGGTCATCAGTCAGTGACGAGTCTGTAGAGGCTATACGGTATAGCTACATAAGGAGCCCTAAAATATCTGTGCATGAGCCCACATTGAACTGCACTGAATAGGTATGAAACTGGGAGAGTTTTCCTTTTATTTGGTGCAGATTTCACATTTCTATTGTCTTTTGTTGCTTTCCTGTGACCGGTCAAAAGTGCACCATGACTTTACGGACACACTGTATATTGAGTGCCAGCCTGCACTGGGCACCATACCATCCAGTCCAAAGCAGAGAAGTTCTGTAATGAAATGGAACTGGTAAAAAGAACTGATTTTCTTGAATGTCTTCTTTAAAAGTCACCTGGAGGATTTCCTGATTTGGAGAGTTTAAGTACAAACATGAGGACAGAAACATGGATAACATGACGTTTCCAGTCACCAAAGACTAAACATTCTTTCACTGTTATAGTCTAATAGACTTGAACTAAAAATGAATCATCTATGATGTTCTTAATAAACTCTATCAATAAACATGGAAGGAAAATATGAGGCCATGAGTGTGTTTATTTTACTTAGAAAAGGCCAACTGGGGGGCAAAATTTGTGGTCCATTCTTCCATGTAGGGATTGTAAATAAATGATTCTTTTACAAAACATCTTTTATTGATTGATTTTTAGAGAGAGAAGAAGTGGAAGAAAAAGAAAGAAACATTGATTCACTGTTTCACTTATTTATGAATTCATTGGATGGTTCTTGTATGTACCTTAACTGGGGACCAAACCTACAGCCTTGTTGTATCGGGGATTATGCTCTAACCAATTGAGCTACCTGCTGAGGGCCAAATGATTCTTTTTGTAAATCTCTAATGAGACCTTCAAGGGGAAACAGAGTTCAAATTAAATAATGGAGGTTTTTGTCAGATCTTCCAAAGAGGTAAGGAATGTCACTGATAAAACTGGGATATCTCCAGGTGTGATGGAGCCCCTGAGCCCCAGTGAGGTAAACAACTTGAGGAAGAATAAAACATCCAAGGACTTTGGTCAATATCTTTAATGCTAGAAAGGTTCGGGAAGATTTTCTTCAGATTGACCCCATCCAGAAGGGGAAAAAGGGAAGTGATGTTTAATGAGCATCTGCTGTGAAATTGTCATGGTATTGATGTCACACACCCACACACACTCACACACACTTACACTTGCAAATTGCATTTGTAATTACATAGTGTAATTACATTATGCAAATGTATATTTATTTTTATAATTTGTATAATTATAAATATGTATTTATAATGAATGTTTACATAATTTAGTATGATAATGTAAAATGTAATCATTGCAATAAACCTGTGATGTCAATATTGTCCATTTCAATGATGAAAAGTTGAAGGCTTTACTTGTACAAAATTGGACATGAGAAGAATGACTATTTGTGCTGAAGTCTATCAAATTCCACAGCCTATTATTTTTTCTGCTCTATGTGGGTGTCCAGAGAATAAATCTATTGAAAACATTAAAAATCAAATTGTTTTTTGATTTTTGTTTTTTGTTTTTTGATATACTCTTCACTTACTAGGACTGTGACGTGGATAAATGCCTTCAGCTCTCTGGGTTTCCTTTGACCATTTCGTGACATGGGGGTCATGCCAATCCTACTGGCCTGTCTTCAAAGGTTCCTGAAAAATTCAATGAAATAGTGAAGTCAAAGTAGTCAGTGAACTGTACAAAGTCACGTACAAGTTATCATTTTAAAAACACTTCAAAATTGACTGACCAGGCAGTGGTGCAGTGGATAGAGCATCAGACTGGGACGTGGAGAACCCAGGTTCGAAACCCTGAGGTCACTGGCTTGAGCGCGGGATCATAGACATGACCCCATGGTTGCTGGCTTGAGCCCCAAAGTTGCTGGCTTGAATCCCACAGTCTCTGGCATGAGCAAGGAGTCACTCACTTTGCTGTAGCCCCCCGGTCAAGGCACATATGATAAAGCAATCAATGAACAAGCAGTAAACAAACAACTAAGATGCTGCAACAAAGAATTGATGCTTCTCATTTCTCTCCCTTCCTGTCTGTCTGTCCCCATCTGTTTCTCTCTCTGACTCTGTCTCTGTCAAAAAACAAAACAAAACAAAAAACCACTGGGCAAAAAATGAGGACCTGCTGTCTTGTTTTTACAGTTGTGCAAAAAAACCAAAGGAAATCACCTAAATTTAGCCAATGACTTAAGCAAGATCAGAAAGAAAAACCAAAAAAAAATTTTTTTAAATTGCAACTTAAGGAAAATACAAATTAAAAAGTTGTTTGTTTAGAACAGTGGAATGTTGATACTTATTTAAGCTGAGTGTGGGGTACAAGGGATTCTCACTAATTTTGTGTGTTTGAAAATTTCTATCATAACAAAAGTATAAAAAATATGCTTTCTTGTTTGACTATGAAAGATTAGATGGAATGGTGGTTAAGAACAGGAATGCAGTAGCCAGAATGCTTGGATTCAAGTTTTACCTCTGCCACTTATACTGTGTGACATTGAGCAAGTTACTTGACCTCTCTGTGCTTGATGGCCTCATATCTATAAACAGAGGATAATCATAGTACCCACACCAAGGGTTTGTTAGAATGAAATAAGCTGATATTTGGTAAGCATTTAGAAAATTATATATAAGTATTTGATTAACAATATAAAAATCTTTTGGGTTTAGAATAGCTATTATTTACAAGGAACATGAGGCTCAGAAAGGTCAAGCAACTCACTCAGTGTCACAAAGTTAGTAAGTAGCTGTGCCTGGGTTTGATTCTGGGTCTGTCTGATTCCAAAAGCTTGGCTCTATGTGCTGTGCTGTCTCCCAGGGGAACCTATTGTGGATAGGTCCTACTGTAACTTGGCAAATGATAGATATTGTATTTGCCTTAGAATTTCAGGGTGTCTTGGAGACCAGGTGTGTTACTAGGGTAGGTCTATTTGCAGAAGGCCCAAGAAACAAGTCCTTCATAGAGGCCAGCAGGAGACACTCTTTAGGGACCCTCTGACCTCTTGGCTTTGAAAAACGTCGGAATTCCACAACGGATAGAGCTCGGTTCTGGGAATTGTTTTGTGGGACTGTTACTGGACCTCCACTTTACCCAGTGCAGTCAAGGGGTCAAGAGCTTTAGTGAGGAATGTAAAAAAGGCTAGTATACCGCCGGCTCCGCATAGATCCCAGCAAAATGACCACGTCCACAATGCTGCCCATGTTCTAGACCAGTAGTCCCCAACCCCGGGGCCGCGGACTGATACCGGTCCGTGGGCCATTTGGTACCGGTCTGCAGAGAAAGAATAAATAACTTACATTATTTCTGTTTTATTTATATTTAAGTCTGAACGATGTTTTATTTTTAAAAAATGACCAGATTCCCTCTGTTACATTCGTCTGAGACTTACTCTTGACACTCGTCTTGTAAGTTTGACAATTATATTTAAAAATACCACAGTTTTTATGCCGATCGCATAATTTTATTTTGTGCATTTATCCGTCCCACTCTAAAGGCCAGTCCGTGAAAATATTTTCTGACATTAAACTGGTCCGTGGCCCAAAAAAGGTTGGAGACCACTGTTCTAGACCATATTCTAAGTTCTTTACACATATCAGTGCATCCACAGAGCATATATTAACCTGGGTTCTCCTTGGCGACTCACACATGCTCTAGAACAGGGGTTCCCAAACTTTTTACACAGGGGGCCAGTTCACTGTCCCTCAGACTGTTAGAGGGCTGGACTATAAAAAAAAAACTATGAACAAATCCCTATGCACACTGCACATATCTTATTTTAAAGTAAAGAACAAAACGGGAACAAATACAATATTTAAAATAAAGAACAAGTAAATTTAAATCAACAAATTGACCAGTATTTCAATGGGAACTATGTTCCTCCCACTGACCACCAATGAAAGAGTTGCCCCTTCCAGAAGTGCAGTGGGGGTCGAATAAATGGCCTCAGGGGGCCGCATGTGGCCTGTGGGCTGTAGTTTGGGGACCCCTGCTCTAGAAGCTTAAATCCTACTGCAGATTTACTGCCATTATTTTGAATTATCTTTTGCTAATAGAATTGCCACTGTTATCCTGTCTGATATAACATTCTTATTCTTTCTGAATCAGGCAGATCTGAGTCCATTCTGCATGTAAGGAAAAGGGCTAATCTCACATGATCTCAGTAGTAAAAATGAACATGGGGGTGATTAAAACTCACCCTCTTTCTTAAGGAAGCATGAAGAAAAGCTTAGCTATGTTGACACAGGGGGAGAGACTATCAATAGAAGCCCTGGCAGCACATGGATCATCTGAGAATCTTTCAGTCCTTCTCAGTTTGACTGAAGCACATTTCTGAGGTTCGAAACTAAACAGTTAAATGCCACATGATGACATTTTGATGTAAGCAGGGAGATTCTGCTGATGCCTAGATTTGGATTTTAATGACGCTCTCAAATGTGGTGGCCAGTCCCCCGTGATCACCGTGAGCAATATTATCATTACCGTCAGAATGCCTCCTTCACAGAAGAGACCCATGGGCAGTTTCCATGTGAGCTCTCCAACAGTTTTCCATGGGGCAGAGCAGTTACTTCCATTCTACGAGTGGGAGAAACTGGAGTCCAGAGAGATGATCATGTACCATTGCGTGGGCACTTTCCATGTGAGCTCTCCAACAGTTTTCCATGGGGCAGAGCAGTTACCTCCATTCTACGAGTGGGAGAAACTGGAGTCCAGAGAGATGACCATGTACCATTGTGTGGCCCTTTCTTGAGGGGCCCAGGATAAGCACTGGGGATCCTTTCATCCTATCCTGTTATTTACAACAAAAAAGTAACAAGTGTATGGTAGGAAAGATTGATTGTCTTTGGCTTTTTGGGCTGCTGTAACAAGATACCCTGGAGAGGGGGGCCGAGAATCACTGTTTCTCACAGCTCTGGTGGTGGGGAAGTCCAAGATCAAGGTTCTGGCAGATTCAGTGTCTGCTGAGGGCCTGGTTTTTAGATCATAGACTGTCATCTTTTTGCTGCATCCTCACATGGCAGTGGGGTCAGGGGTACTCACAGCAGTCTCTTTCATAATGGCACAAATCACATTCATGAGGACTGCACCCTCATGGTCTAATCATAAGGTCCACCTCCATCACAAATACATCTCTCAAAAGACCTACCTTCCACAACAAGTACCATCTCATTGGGTCTTAGAATCTAACATATACATTTTGGGGGAACACAGGCATACAGTTTATAGTATTGATGTTCATAAAAATAAATATAGCTCAATGTAGAAAATATGAGTTTACAAGTGAATGCCAAAAAGAGAATTAGCTCATAAAATTATTTTTAAAACAGCAACCCTAGATCCTTAGGGGATAATTTTCAGGCTGTACTTTTCTACTGGCTGTTAATTCTTTCCCCCAGGCAGGTAGTTAACTATTTGCAAAGCTGCTCAACAAAATAGTTTAATTTTTTAAGAACTGATTTTCCAGTTTTGGGGGCCACTCTGAAACATTCTCAAGTTGTGTCTGACAATTCTTGGAATAGTCAAATATAGGTAGGAATGCCTGCTCACTTACCCAGCCCATTAAGGTGACATTGCAGAAAAAAGGTAATAATCTATGAAATATTTCATGAGATTTATGTAAAAGTAGTGAATATAAATGGTTATGGGAAGACAGCCTATTAGCAGAAAGGTTCCTTTTTCACCTAATCACCAATTACTGTAATGGAGGTAAGTCAGCATGATCTCTTTTAACTTTCCTTTGTCTCTCAACATCACTCTTGAGAGGGACATACAGTGACTTTCCTCACACAAGGACTTGGTCATCAATACTGAGAGTAGCAAAGAGATCAAGAATTGAGGAGCCATCCACAAGTAAAATATATTCCATGTGGAGCTGTCTTCCCTTCCAAGGGTAGTAGGTAATGACAAAAATATTCTGGAAAGAACCTTAGAGGAAGAGACTAATCCGTGTCCCCAGAGAAGACAGGTCACCTTGCATAGTGGACTGGGTGACTCTCCACAGCCCTGCACTTCAAATTCAGCTTCCAGAAGTCCAGAGCAGGGCTCTGCTGATCCCCTACCAGCGGAGAACGTGCACTTTGAGGCCCATCCCAGACTGATGTGGGGTTTTCTTCTCTGGGCACTAATGACTAGGTCAACCAGAGACACAACAAGCAGTCTGTCCTCTCACCAGTGATCTTGTGGCTCATTTCTCCCACCTTACCCATTCATTCTTCCCCCTCAACATACTCTCAGAATTACTGTCTTTTTCTCTTCGTGTTTACGCTGATTACATATTTGTTGGTCTTGTCTCCCACACACCCTCTTTAAAGGGTGGGGATGGGTCTCTTCTCCATTATCCATTACCTAGAGTGTCTACTTACAGGCCTTCATGCCCCGAGGGGGTGCAGTAAATACCTGTTTGCCCACTGCCCAATTTCTTCACATGCCCTCTCTGCTACTCTGGGAGCCAGTCTGACCAAACCTTCCATCAAGTCTGGTCAAGGCTGTCTAGGACAATGCCACTTATAGACGATAAGTTCCTTCTATGACTGAATCACAGAGCTAAACTCTTTAAATGTATTAGACATAGTTTCTGCCTTCTGGATCCTTTCGAGCCAGGGGATACATTAACACAGCAGTTTTTAGTCTTGCTGTTAACACACTCTGGTGGGCTCAATTAGTTGTGAAATGTATCATCGGTGATTTGTTACTAATAATAAGGTACTGAATGGGATGACTTATTTTTTAAAAATCAGTTTGAGTGAATTTAGAGTTATTTTTATAATAACTTCATAATTTATTTATGAGTGTGAAACTTTGTAGTTTTCAATCTCTATTTTTTCCTTCTGATGCACCTGCCACACCCTCCCACCCATACCACATCCATATCACATGGGCGAAGCTATGTAAGGCGACGTTGCTTCATTTTAGCCGAAACATAGGTACAATGGGAGGGTGGTTGGTGTATATGTGCCAACTAGCTAACCAGCCCTGAAGCTACGCCTTTCTCTTCAATGCAAGGAAGCTTTCTTGGATGCAGGTCATTAGTGGAGACATTATTGTGTCCATTTTGGGGAAAGGGAGAGAAATTATGTTAAGGAAGAAAAGAGAATGGGTCAAGATCTTGGATAGGGTGGATCCAAGTTGGGTCTTAAAGGTGGGGACCACTTGGACACACAGTTCTGGAGCATGGGGGCCATTCTATAGTAAGAAGATTTGGGCAAAGTTGCAAATGGGGGAAAGTTTTGAAAGTATTCAGAGTTCTATGAGTTGTCCAGTGTGGGAAGAAAGATGGTGAGGAGAGTGCTAGACTAAGTTGGGAAAAACCTTAAGATCTACGAATGGGAAATGGAGGTGTTTATCCTGTATGTAGTAGAGATCCATCCAAGTGATTCAAATTGGGCCCATTAAATTGTATATTTCTATGGGCTAGGCACATAAACTAGTGCTTGAATAGTTTCTGAATGGGTTTAAACATATCTGTTCAATTTTTAGGACCTTAAAAACATTATTTCTATATATAGTATGGCAGTGGAGAGTCCTGAACAATCTAGAGTCAGTTAGTTTGGGTACAAAAACTGGCTTTATCACTTATTAGCTATAGAACTGGAGTCATTGTGCCTCAGTTTCTTCATCTGTAAAATGGGGTATATTCAAAGTGTTTATTTCATAAACTTCTTACAAAGTATTAAGTGGGTTCAAGTATAACAGTACAGAAGAATAATCACTCAGTGACTACCAGCTGCTAATATGATTATTGTTACTGTTTTTGCTGAATGATGAAATTAATGTTCTCTGGTCATTTCCTGATGATGTGTGTGAAATATGACACATCTTTGTTTTTTGTAATTTATTTATTGATTTTTAGAGATTAAAAGGGAAGGAGAGAAAGAAAGAGAGATGGAAACCTCAATTTGTCCTTTACGTGCCCTGACTGGAGATAAACACTGCCATCTTCATTCCTCAGGACAATGCACTAACCAACCAAGCTATCCAGCCAGGGCGAAATATGACACATCTTAAACACCCAACTCATGTTTGTTGAGTGATCATTTCAATCACTGTGTTATGTTCTCAGAGGGACATAGAGAAGAAAGTCATGTATATAACCCTCAAGGATGTTCCTATCCAATGAGAAAAACAAGACATCCAAGGGTAGAAAAGCTAATCTATAACAAAACAAAGTTTATTTGATAGCACAACCCACTGCCAAATAAAATTCAGGGCAACACATTTGTGTAGGAGTTTGGAGAAGGAAGCGATAATGTGGGTTGGGGTGCTTTGGAAAATCTTGAAGAATTGAGGAAGCATTTGATCTGGGAATGTAAATTGTGTAGGAATCAGGTATCTAGAGAGGATGCTGCACCCCTGACATCTTTCTGGGTGTTTATCCAGTCTGCTGGACCTGGTCTCTCTCTGCACTCTTTCTATTAGTCATTGGTTGGTAAGTTCAAGGTGTTGTCTACATTTTTTCAGGTTCCATGTGTGCCCATGCTCCTTGTGCTTTCTTTATCTTTAACAGGCCCTCCCAGTCACTGGAGTGGGGCTTTGTATACTTGTGCATTCAAGAAATGTTCCTTCTTTTAACCTGGAAATGCTGAGGTTGCCGGTTCAAAACCCTGGGCTTGCCTGGTCAAGGCACATATGGGAGTTGATGCTTCCTGCTCCTCCCCCCCCTTCTCTCTCTCTCTCTCTCTCTCTCTCTCTCCTCTCTATAATGAATAAATAAAATCTTAAAAAAAAATGAAATGTTCTTTCTCTAGGTCCATAAATTGTAAATATGGCCATCACATTTATGTCTTAGAGATCAATTGATCTGCACATACAAATTCTGGCATATTTTCTGGTTTTGAGAAGCATTTTTTCCTCTGCTCAAATCTGTTTTTCTGTTCATTAGTCACAGAGCAAATCTCCATTCACTCCACATTCGTTTTAAAAAAAAAGCCTGACTTGGCCAGTTAGGTCAGTTGGTTAGAGTGTGGTGCTAATAAAAATAATACCTGAAAAGCTTTGCAAAACCAGCTCCGCTGACTTGGCTACAAGAGGGGGAGGATCCGGGGAAAAGGAACAGGATGGGGGGGATGGCATTTGTTCCATTTTCTCAAAAGCAAAGACCAGGAAGACAATTATTAGAAAAACAAAATCAGAAGTATTTGAAATGGATGACTGTCAAGAAAACATTAAATCTAATCTTTGCTATTTCTTGGAATAAATGCCACAGAGGGAGAGGCTGCCCAGAACTTGGGACAGGTAACCTTGATGGAATGTTTGCTGAGTGCCTAGGCCAGCAGTCAGAGGGGAGGTACAGTGAAGGACAGAGGATTACCCAGAGAGCAACGGGAAACATGAGCGGAAGATTCCATGAGCAAGCATTCTGGGGATGCTCTTCCTTCAGCAGGGCATAGTCATTCAATGACCTAAGGGCCAGGGCAGAGAAAAAGGATAAAATAGCTGGGAGCAATAGGAATTGTAGTTCAAGAATTAGGGACACAAAGGGGAGGAAATCATGTTTATTTAATCTCTAGTGCAGTGGTAGTCAACCTGGTCCCTACTGCCCACTAGTGGGCGTTCCAGCTTTCATGGTGGGTGGTAGCGGAGCAACCAAAGTATATATAAATAAAAAGATAGATTTAACTATAGTAAGTTGTTTTATAAAGATTTATTCTGCCAAACTTAGCAAAAATTTGACATAAATTACTTGGTAAGTAGTTATTATTATATGCTTTAACTTGCTGTAACTCTGCTTTATAAATTTTATAAAGTTATTTCCCTACTTTATAAATCACCATTACTGTGGAATTGGTGGGCGGTTAGAAAATTTTACTACTAACAGAGATACCAAAGTGGGCAGTAGGTATAAAAAGGTTGACTAACCCTGCTCTGTGTGCTGGTGGTTGTGATGGTTAATTTTATGTATTAGCTTGGCTGGTTCCTGGGACCAAGACATTTGGTTAATTACTACTCTGTATATTTCTGTGGGTGTATTGGGGCCAGACTTGCACTTAAATTGGTGGACTTTGAGTATAGCAGATTGTCTTCCACAATGTGGGTGGGCTTCACCTGATCATGTGAAGGCCTGAATAGAAAAGGCTGACCTTCCTGGAGCAAGAGAGAATCCTCGCAGCAGACTGCTTTTGGACTTCATCTGCACCATTGGCTCTTCCTGGTTCACCAGCAGACTGCCTTTGGACTTGACCTGCAACTCTTTCCTGAGTCTCCAGCTTGCCAACCTCCCCCATCAGACTGTGGATTTGTGAGGCCTCCATAAGTGCATGAGCCAATTCCTTCAAATAAGTCAATCTCTCTCTCTCTTTGTGTGTGTGCATGTGTGTGTGTGTGTGTGTGTATGTGTGTGTGTACATCCTATTGGTTCTGTTTCTCTGTGGAACCCTGACTGATCCCGGGTGTAGTAGATAGTAGATACTCTAAGCACGGCTCACTTTATTCTTACGAGCATTATTCAAAGTCACGATTCCCAGCCAGGGCACACAGGAGAAGCGCCCATTTGCTTCTCCACCCTTCCCCCTCTCCTTCCTCTCTATCTCTCTCTTCCCCTCCTGCAGTCAAGGCTCCATTGGAGCACAGTTGGCCCGGGTGCTGAGGATGGCTCCATGGCCTTCCCCTCAAGCACTAGAATGGCTCTGATTGCAGTGGAAAAACGCCCCAGATGGGAAGAGCATCGCCCCCTGGTGGGCATGCCGGGTGGATCCCAGTCCAGCACATGTGGGAGTCTGACTGCCTCCCCGCTTCTAACTTCAGAAAAAATACAAAAAAAAAAAAAAAGAAAGAAAAGAAAAAAGTCACGTAGCTACTCAGCAGCAGTTTTTAAATCCAAGGCTGACTGACTTCAAATCTCCTACTCCTCTGCTCGTCTAATTCCACATCTGAGGGCACAGGGAAGGGCTTTGGGAAAGCTAAAACTTGAATCATGAACTTCAGGCCAGTGTGAAGATTCTATGGAAAGTGACAGGGGACCAAATGGA
This sequence comes from Saccopteryx leptura, assembly GCF_036850995.1. NCBI lineage: Eukaryota > Metazoa > Chordata > Mammalia > Chiroptera > Emballonuridae > Saccopteryx > Saccopteryx leptura. Next base: position 166,670,674 of record NC_089507.1, read on the forward strand.
GAGTCAAGTCCCAGGGCTCACAGTCTTCCTGGGCTGTGCAGTCCAGTGCACAGCTGGCTGTCAAGACTGAGCCAGCACAGCCTCCAGTCCTCGCCAGCTCAGGTTGGCTGCAATCAGGGTGACTCATCCTGAGCCGTGCAGTTTCAGTGGAAGGAGAGGCGATGTTTCTTTCCAACCCAGGTGCCCAGGAGTTCAGCTGGGGACTACATTATCCCATCAGCCGCCTTCCAGGGGGATGGTCTGCCTTTCCATTTCCTCTCAGTCTTTCCTGGCAGCGGCTTCCGCCTTCATTCCTGCCCCTCTCAGCCTAGACATGAGGCGGAGAAAGCCCAGGGAGGAACAGAGTGAATTCAGGGTCCATGGCGTAGGACGTGGGCAGACGACGCAGCTCTCCCAAATGATCCTCCGCACTTAGGACCCAGAGGCAGAAGAGAAGGATTGAGATCAGGAGGTAATTTTCTCATGATTCCTTTCTGCCTTTTGGAAACTCTTTGCAGGACTGCAAAACCAGAGCAGGTTTACCCGATGGCTTTGGGCGCCGAGGGAGTCCCCGATGTCACATGCTGAAGCTCTCATTTCAGTGAGGGCCAGCTGCTTACTGTCCAGCAGCTGAGGAATGTGGGGGTGCCAGCTGGCGGTCGGGAAGCATAAACACCCTCCACCCAACTGGCTTTGTGCTCTCTTAGCACAAAGAAAAAAAAAAAGAGGAAGAAAGAGGAAGGGAAGAATAATTGTTTTTTTTTTCTTTAGTGGTTTTAGTTCAAAAGAATCGATGATGTCACTACAAACAAATGAAAATGATCTTTTAAATATTCAGGATACCAAACATTGTATATCCCAGGGAGTATTAAACATACTAAATGCTACCAGTGTAATTGTCTTGATGACATGTTTATTTTGAATCTCTGCTCGAGGATGTCTTTTCTGTCACTGGATAAAGATCATACCTCCTTTAGGAAGTATGAGTGAAATCCCAGACAGTCCTCACAGAGGAAGCAGATTAGGTTGAATTATAGCTAGTATGTTCATAACTGTATGAAGCATCATAATTTAAAAAATAATTACAAAGCAACAGCCAATGATAAGCTGAGACAAGAGATCTATTTAAAACAAAGTGACTTGTAGAGGTTGAACATAAAGAATGAGGAAAGGTAGGCCTGGCCTGTCGGCTCAGTGGGTTGAGCAGGGGCCTGGCGTGTGGACGTTCTGGGTTTGATCCCCAGTCAGGGCACATATGAGAAGTGACCATCGGTTTATCTCCCCTCCCTCTCCCTCTTCTCCTCCCACAGCCAGTGGCTCGATTGGTCCAAGAGTCAGCCCTGGGTGCTGAGGATAGCTTGGATGATTTGAGTATTGGCCCCAGACAGGAGTTGCCGGGTGGATTCTGGTTGGGGTGCATGTAGAAGTCTGTTTCTTTATCTCCCCTCCTCTCACTTAAAAAAATAATAATGGGGAAAGGCATATCAGGCCAATCGAGGTGGAAAGGAAGTACAAATCCTCATCAGTGTCAGAGTTAAAGCCACAGCAAAGAGTATTCAATGGCACAAAGACAGATATTTTACAATTATAAAGAGAACTACATTTAAGGTCAAATATGTCCTATGGCCCAGGGGGCCTGGAAGATAGTTTTTCTTTCTGTTTTCATTTTTAATTCAATACTTTAGTGAGAGAAAAAAAAAATCTTATTGAGAGACTTTAAATTCAGGAGATTTTAAATTTTACAAATTTTATATTTCCAATTTCTCTTGTAAAATCAGAAAATCTGGCCCTACTGTAGCATCAATCGTCCACGCAGGGTGTGAGAGCCAAATCCAGTCCACCCCCCAGAGAAATCCACACCAAGGAAATCTATGCCAAGAACCATAACTATCAAAGTCCAGAAAAGTAAAGACAGACAAAAAAAAAAAAAAAATCTTGAAAGCAGCAAGAAAGATGTAACACCTTAACTATAATTTCTTGTTGGAAACCACAGAGGCCGGAAGAAAAAGGCATAATAGTTTTCATGTGCTGACGGTAAGGAGCTGGAAACCACAGCTCCACATCCAGTGGAGACACCCTTCAGAATGAAAGGAAAAGCAAAACATATTCAGATGGAGGAAAATGGGAGAATTGGTCACCAACAGACATTCCCTAAAGAGACTGGTTTACCAATACATGACCCACAAATATATAGGTAAAAATAAGTGAAACAAAAAATCCAGTTCTTTGGAAAGATCAATAAAATGCACAAATCTCTATCAAGACTTACAGAGGACCCTGGCTGGTTGGCTTGGATTGGGTGTCGGCCTGGCGTGTGGCCTTCCTGAGTTCGATCCCCGGTCAGGGCACAAGGCTCCCTCCTTCTCATCCTTCTCTCTCTCTTTCCTTCTTGCAGCCAGTGGCTTGACTGGTCCAAGCATCGGTCTCAGGTGCTGAGGATAGCTTGGTTGATTCGAGCATGGCTCCAGATGGGGGTTGCTGGGTGGATCCTGGTTGGTGCACATGTGGCAGTCTGTCCTTCTATCTCCCCTCCTCTCACTTAAAGAAAAGACAGAGAAAAGGCCCTGTCCAGGTAGCTCAGTTGGTTAGAGTGTCGTCCTGATACAACAAGGTTGCGGGTTCAATCCCCAATCATGGTAAATACAGGACTCAACCAATGAATGTATAAATAAGTGGAACAACAAATTGGTGTCTCTCTTTCTTAAATCAATACATAAAAATAAAAAACAACTTATAGAGAAGAAAAAAGAGTGATTTAAAAACCACCAATTACCAATACTAGAAATTAAACAGGAGATATTACTGCAGACTGCAGATAGCAAAAGGATACTAAGAGAATCTTTAAAACAATTTTACACATATAAGTCTGACAACTTATGTGAAATGGACCAATTCCTCAAGAGGCACAAACTACAACAAAATATAAACTAGATCATTTGAATAGCCCTATACTTTTTCCTTTTTTCCTTTTTTTAAGCAAAAGAGAAAGAGACAGACAGACAGACAGGAAGGGAGAGAGATGAGAAGCATCAACTCGTAGTTGTGGCACCTTAGTTGTTCATTGATTGCTTTCTCTTATGTGCCGTCAGTCACCCCCCATTTTCTCAAAAGCAATCTCTGTGTGATTCCAACCAAGCCAGTGACCCCTTGCTCAAGCCAGTGACCTTGGGCTTCAAACCAGTGACCTTTGGGCTCAAGCCAGCAACCATGGGGTCATGTCTGTGATCCCATGCTTAAGCCGAAGACCCCATGATCAAGCTGGTGAGCCCGTGCTCAAGCAGGTTAACCTTGGGGTTTTGAACCTAGGTCCTCAGAATCCCAGGTTGATGTTCTATCCACTGCGTCACTACTGGTCAGGCTAATTTGTACTTTTAAAACTCCATAAAAAGAAATCTTTAATTCTAGGTTATTCTGCTGGAGATTAGTACCAAATGTCTTAAGAAGAATGAACACTAATTCTATACAACCTCATCCTGAAAGATACAAGAGAAAACACTTCAGATTTTAAAAAGTCTGAAACGATTCATCAGGTTTCATTTTATGAGACTGTGATACTAACAGTTGACTAAGACATCACAAGAGAAAAGATGATAGACTGACCTTCCTTGCAAACAGATGTAAAAAATTTAAAGAACATATTAGCAAATCACATCTGGTGATGCATAAGGATAATGTGTCGTGTGCATTTTCAGTCAGGGTTGCAAATCTGTTCTAACATTTGGTAATTAAATCATAGAATTTGCCGTGTTAACAGAAAAGAGTAAAAATGTATGGTCATCTGAACTAATGCAGAGTAAACATTTGATAAAATTCCATACATAATTCATGAGAACTCTTTACAAAGTAGGAAACAAGAGAAACGAATCTGATAAAGGTTACCCATAAAGAACTTAGAGCAAGCATCCTATTTAGTGGTGCATGATTGAAAGTTTTCCCTTGAGATCAGGAATGAGACAAGGATGCTTACTATTACCACTTCTATTCAGTACTCCATTCAAGGTCAGTACAATAAAGCGATTAAGAAAAACATAAAAATTGAGAAGGAATAAATAAAGCCATTATTATCTGAAGAAGCCACATAAACATACAACTTATGGGTATGTAGAAAATTCAAAAGAATCTACAAGTAAACAATTTTAATTAATAAGTAAATTAAGCAAGGTTGTTGGATGGCAGGTCAATTTGGAAAATTAAGTGTATTTCCATGCTAGCATCAAAAACATAAAAATAGAGAGATATTATCTAACTGACATTTTAATATCTTTACATAGAAAACTACAGAAACACTATTGAATTAGTTTCCTCATTTTCCATAACAAATTGCCCCAAACTGGGTGGCTTAAAACAAGCTGTGCTTGTTAAGAAACAAAATCTAGCTGGACCATGGCACAGTGGATAGAGTGTTGACCTGGGATGCTGAGGATCCAGGTTCGAAACCCCGAGGTTGCCTGCTTGAGCGCAGGCTCACTAGCTTGAGCGGGAGTTGCTGGGTTGCGCATAGGATCATGGACATGACTCTGTGGTCACTGGCTTGAGCCAGAGTTCACTGGTCTGAAGTCCAAGGTCATTAGCTTGAACAGGGGTCACTTGCTCGGCGGGAGCCCACTGGTCAAGGTACATATGAGAAGCAATCAATGAACAATCAATGTGCTGCTACTATGAGTTGGTGCTTCGAATCTCTCTCCCTTCCTGTCTGTCCCTGTCTCTTTCTCTCTCTCTCTCTGAAAAAGAAAAAAGAAGGAAAAAAACAAAGAAACAAAATTTTGTCTCCTACATGCAGACTTTTTCAATTTGGGTTCTATGAAAACATTAGTTCCTCCAGAGAATGATTTGAGTGGCTATTTTCTCTACTCCCAAAGCTATTACAGTAAAGACTTAAGACCAACCAGACACAAAGGATGGGAGTTAATCATTACCTACAATAGGTGCATTAGGGCACTGAGTTTAATTCCCGGAAGCATCCCTAGTTGAAAAGGGTTGTGAGATTAGAGACCCTCCTAGAAGTGTGGCAAGAGGTAGAGAGGGAGAAACTGAGGAAGATATCCTACCTAGACACAGTCTGCCCTTTGACTCTTTCAGCATGAATGTAATTTACAGTATTTCCCCATGTATAAGATGCACTTTTTCTCTGAAATATCGGGGGTCTAAAGACTGGGTGCGTCTTATACAGTAGTTGTAGATTTTTTTACTTGCATTTCCGGCTTTTTTGTGCTTGTTTTGCGCTCATGGTTGAAGACAGTGATTTGTCATCAGACACAGATGAGGACAAGCCAATGGATGGGAGTTTTGACAGTGATGAGGAGTTGTATGAATTTTATGATGAATAAAACTTGAGTTCAATAACTTTATGTAATACATTTTTTTTCAAATTTCAGGCCCCCAAATTAAGGTGAGTCTTATACTTGGGGAAATACAGTATTTCTATACACTGAAGAGTGAGTTTTCAACACTCAAGAAGTAACTGTATTATTATAAAACATAATTGTGTACTTAAGAGTGTCTTCTTTCCTTCTTTCCTGGAATAGGCTTTTTGAGAGGCTGGTTGTACTCGGAACTTCTTTTTCTCCACCCATAGTACTCCCACCCTGGATCCCGTTTTCTATTTAGAAATCCCAATGGAAGAAGGGGCCCCTTATGCTTCCAGGATGTGTTGTTGGAGCTCTGCAGGTGTAGGCTAAGCTAAGCTAATCTCAAGTACCATGAGTGTTTTGCAGAGTGTTAGGTAAATAGAGGCAGTTCACTCCTATTCTATAGCTAGAACTCAGTTTGACTGCTGGCCTATCACTGAACCCTGAGGGAGAAATCTGTTTATCAATCACTTGAAGACACGCCAATTAAGACAGTTATTGAGGCATGCTGGGCCAGAAACTGAAAACTAGGGAGTTAACTGAAAACGCACCTGCTGATAAATTCCCCATTCTCTACCTTTCAGTATAAAAGAAAGTGCCATTGCTCTGCTCAGGATTGATGGCTTAGACTGCATCAGCTTGTTCGCACCGGGGGTTTTAATAAACTTTTAATACATTTTGGCCTCATGTTCTTCATGCGGCTCCATGGGTTCCACCTTTCACAGAGCAGATAGATACTTACTGCCAATTGCCTGTGTCTGCACATTTCTGGACTCATCCAAGGATTGGACTTCCTTCTCTTTCACCTCACACTTCCTCAGTTCCACTGTTTAGGCCAGTAGTGGCCACTATAACTGGGGAGCAGGACAGAGACCAAACCTACCTTTGCCGTATCGTCCGCGTGTTACATCAGCGTGTCCCTAAAATGCAGCGATGTTTCAGAGATCTTTCAGTCAGTGTCTAACCTGCTTGGAACTGGTTGTATGAGACTCACATGGTGGGATCTTGGTGTAGGTTGGCTCTTTGAGGAACCTGAGCAGACCGACACAGGACAGGAGGACAGACTGCCAGACATGCAAAAGTGGGGAGTTTCCCTGTTCCAGAGGGAGGTCTAAGACTCCTTCAGCAGGATGCTTTGCAGGCATGTATGGGAAAGACTGTCCTAAACCTTCATCACCTAAGAGAGAGGAAAAGCCATCATCTCCACGGGGTCTGGACTGTGATAATGTGAAAGCATCCCACACACGTCAGTCAGTGTTACACGGACTAGGAGCTCAACTATGATCCTGTGCTAATGGCTCCTGCGCTTAAGTTCTTTTATCTGAAGAATGCCACTGCGCTTCTACGAGGCTATGTGACCACAACGCCCTGAACGTTCAATGTATAGTAGTGAATTGACAGTGATTCATTCCAATGACAATCCTTTTAATTTGATGGCCAAGATATATATGTGGAATGGGCATAATGCTTTTGGAAAGGGTCTTATGCTGAGGTTCTCGGTGAGTGAGGGAAGACAGTATCTTGTCTCTGGCTATTGTAGGAGGCATGAATCAAAAATGGATTTTAAAAATCTTATATCCGTCCATACCGTTTAATAAATATTTGTTGGGTATTAGGTTTATTATTACTAGGTTGTGGGGATTATGACGATAAACAAAACATGAGCCCTGCCCTCTAGGAAGACAGACATGTCAATAAGTATTTAACGGGTCACGTGATAGGGCTCATGAAGGACACACAGACAGAAATTGAGTTCTGCCTGGGAGCAGGGGGGAGACTTCATAGTGTCTCTGGAGGTGGAGATGTTTGGTCTGTCTTGTAAGGTGAGTGGAAGGAAGAAGATGTGCAAAAAAAAATGATTAGAAAGACCAAGATGTGTTTAGGGAACTCCAGTAATTAGCTAAGGCCATTAGAATATGAGAGAGAGAGAGAGAGAGAGAGAGAGAGAGAGAGAGAGAGAAAGATGTTGTGTGCGGTCCAGGGTGGCAGGAGTGAGACAGTGGGACCGATATTGAAGCTGGTGGGATATGCATGGGTGGGTGGCTGCATGGTGAGAATATGAACTAAGCTGGAAGTACAAAAGGAGAAACAGGGCTGGGGAGTGGGGAGGGGGTAAGGAGCAAGATAGGGAATTCATAGTGTGGACCATAGCGGAAGACAAATCTCTGCTCCACAGACTGCAGCCTTCTTACCCAGGTGAAGGGCTGCTTCTCGGACACTGTCATCCCGTCAGTGCTGGCTCTAGTTGGTTCCTTCAGAAATCACACCTGCTCATTTCTGGCTTTCCTTGCCTCTATTACAGATATTCCCTGAGTTCTAATTGTCTCGGATATTTAACTCCACAAGGGGCAAACATGTCCCTGCAGATGGACAGTCAATAAACCCTGGCTTAGAGAGAGATAAAAATCTGAGCAGTTTTTAGGAATATCGCACTAATCAAGTTGTCTTCTATTTTTCTTTCAAGGAACTGATGGCAGCTGAAGGACACTTCCAAGGGAAGTGGGAATGGACAGTCCCTCTGACGCCAAAGATAGAACAGCTGTAGGGGTCCCAGGGTAATCCTGGGTGGAGATGCCTGGGTGCTGTGGAAGAGATGGAATGGGCCCATCAGAGGTGGGGGAGTGTGCTGTTTCAGCTACTCTCTGGGCTGTAATCTCAGCCTTGGAAAACTGCTATGAGACTTGGCTTTTGTCAACCATTAGGATGCCCTGGGAGACCAAAACCCCCCAACTAACTCTAAGACTAACTCTGTAAACTTTAGAATGTCTCGGCATAGCAAGTGGGGGTCATTGCCTACACACCTGATTATCTCTATGCCACAGAGATAATCATTTTATTCAGCATGTCCAAATGATATTCCAGGGAATATTGTTCCCATGATGTTAATAGGGAAAACTCATGTATATTCAAGTAAGGTTGAAAAATATGTGGTTAGGGCCCTGGCAAATGCTGGTTGGCTCAGTGGTAGAGCATCAGCCTGGCGTGTGGAAGAGCATCGGCCGGGCATGAGGATGTTTCGGGTTTGATTCCCGGTCAGGACATACAGGAGAAGTGACCATCTGCTTCTCCACGCTTCCCCTTCCTCCTTTACTTTCTCTTTCTCTCTCTCTCTCTTCCCTTCCTACAGCCATGGCTCAGTTGGAGCAAGTTGGCCCCTGGTGCTGAGGATGGCTCCATGGCCTTAGCCTTAGGTACTAAAATAGTGCAGTTGCTGAGCAATGGCCCCAGATGGGCAGAGCATCACCCCACAGGAGGCTTGCTGGGTGAATCCTGCTCAGGATGCATGCAGGAGTCTGTCTCTCTGCCTTCCTGCTTCTCATGAAAAATAAAAAAATTTTAAAAAGAAAGAAAAATATGTGGTTACATAGAATTAAACTGTTTTCTACAGGATTTCTCAGGGCTTCTCATCTGCTATCCCAAACTGTGTATCTCAAAGGAGGCTGTGTGTGTGTATTTTAAGTTAGGTTCTGATGTAAAGGGGAGGTGATGCTTCTACTGACTTTTTTTTTTTTTAAACAGACAGAGAGAGAGTCAGAGACAGGAATAGACAGGGACAGACAGACAGGAACAGAGAGAGACGAGAAGCATCAATCATCAGTTTTTCCTTGAGACACCTTTATGTTCATTGATTGCTTTCTCATATGTGCCTTGACCGTGGGCCTTCAGCAGACCGAGTAACCCCTTGCTCAAGCCAGCGACCTTGGGTCCAAGCTGGTGAGCTTTGCTCAAACCAGATGAGCCCGCACTCAAGCTGGCAACCTCGGGGTCTCAAACCTGGGTCCTCCGCATCCCAGTCTGATGCTCTATCTTCTGGGCAGGCTCTACTGACTTTTGGGTTATGCAGCAATATAAAATATGCTTAAAACTGCAGAAATGCAGACATGGATTTGTTCACTTATGTGAATGTGCATTTTTTAAAAAAGAACCGAACGAATGCCTTATGTACCAGGACAGGATGAGTGGCGGTGGGCGGCAGGGTGGGGAGGGGAGCTCTCTGTGGCGGAGATTTAGAAAAGTCAGCACCTCTGACTGAAGGTCAAGTGTCCATGAGTCTGATTCTTCTGAATCCCTGGGTGACTTTCGTAGGGTCACTTAATATATCTGGTTCTGTTTCCCGTATTATACAAAATAGAAATTTAAAAGTAAAGGCATCTCCATTTTTTTTTTTTTTTTTTTACAAAATATTACAAGGCTATAACAAGCCCATGCTGTGAAAGTTCTGGGCTTGTGGTCAAGTACACAGCCTAATGACAGGGTCAGGTCTTGACCACCAGTAGGATTAACAGAGGGGTTTGCGGAGTAGGCACAGACAGAGCCTGTCCCGCCAGGACTGTGGGTAGCTGGCATCTTGGGGTCCGGGTGAGTCATGTCCTGCATGCATAAACACCCAGGCAGGCACCAGGCTGTGCCCTTGGGCTATAGTGACTTACATCCCTGAAGACAGCCCTGGAGACTAGGAAAGAAAGAAAGCCTAGGACAATGAACAGGCAGACAGAAAGAAACAAGACAACTTGGCCAGCCAGCCTTCAATTACAATGGTATTCTCCTTTTCTATCAACCCAGGGGCTTCCTATTCATTGGGGGTTCTATGAAGCTGCCCAAGTGGCTATTTGCTCAGAGCAGGCTAAATCCTACCAGAGGTGGGACTTCCAAAAATGGACACATCAGAAAAATGACTTTTGTGGTGGCAAGCATGTGGACATCGGACATGGAGGCAATGTCCTCTTTGTCTAAATTTTATGCTTCCTCGTTGAATGCATCGCTGAATCATCGAGTTGTCTTGAAATCTGAGTGAAGACGCCTGTGAGCCAAGGCATGCATCGGGGTAACAGCTTTTGAGTAGAGCACGAGCGCCACCTGGAGTAATGTGTGAGTACTGCATGCCTCACGTGGCTGGCAGTTCTGAGACGGAATGAATAGGGTTGCTTCTCTTTCTCAAAAACTAGCAGAACAGTAAGGCCTGGGTTGCCTCTGCGACATCCTGAATTATTTTTAGCAAGAGGTAGTGTATCAGTCACGGTTCTCCAGGGAGACAGAACCAACAGGATATATATGCATACCGTTTATTTCCAGGAATTGGCTCATGTGGTTTTCGGGTCTGACAAGTTTGAAATGTGTAGCCTACAAATTCAGGCAGAAGCTGATGTTACTATCTTGAGGCAAAATTTCTCCATCTCCAGGAAATCTCAGTTTTTGCTCCTAAGTCCTTGAACTGATTGCACAAATACAACATCCATTCAGTTGGTTGTGTTCTCATCAAATTCCTCCCGTACATCACAATGTACTTGGAGATAAGACTTTTAAAGAGATGATTGAGTTAAAGTGAGGTCATTAGGGTGGGTCCTAATTTAATACAACTGTTTCCTTATAAAAGAGGAGACGAAGAGACACACACAGAGGAAAGACCATGTGAAGACACAAACAAGTCCTGGAAAGAGGTCTCAGAATAAACTCATTCCTCCCCTCCCCCCTATGCCTTAATCTTAGAGTCGAACTTCCAGAATTGTAAGCAAATATATTTCTGTTAAGCCACCTAGCCAGTAGTACAGTGGCCCCTTGTCTATTGTGGGGGTTAGGTTCCAGAACCCCCATGATAGGAGAAAATCTGCGAAGTAGCGACCTTATATTTATTTTATTATTTATATATATATTAAGGCTTTATATTTTTAATTGTTTTTAATTTTTTAGGCTAGAAAATGCTTATTTTACTGCAAAAATAATAAATATATAAAAATACCTATATACCACAAAATCCTGCGACACAGAAAAATCCACAATACAATATTAGATATATACTATTTAAAAATCTACAATACAGTGAGACTGTGAAAAGCGAACCATGATATGTGACAGCAGCCCAGCAAATCAATAAACTAGATATTTCAGAGTTTCCTAAACCATTGCTGTTTATGATTTAATTTCGTATGTGTAGAATTGTTGTACAGTTGGTGAGAATTTTAATGATTTGATGTTTAAAATTCTCTTCGGTTTCCATGATGATAATGCCATTTAATAAGTTTTAGTTTGCATGTCTAGCAGACAAAGGCTTATTTTCATTAAAGCCGTGGCTTTCAAAGCTTTTTGAACTGCCTGTGGTAACAAATGTGTTTAAATTATTAGTAATATGCACACACCCATAGGTGTAATGGAAATGGGAAAATGCCTTCCTTTATTAGAGACTGGCAGTTCAGCCGTGTGACAGTGTGCTTATGGTTACAACGCCTGTAATTTGAGTTGATGCTACCATGGAAACGGTGCTTGGTTTAGGTCTATATGGTTTTTAGGGCTTCCCTTTTGTGTCAATTACTAAGGCTCTTCTGTCTTAGGCCAGTCAGGTTGCTATAAGAGAATAACATGGACTAGGCAACTTCTAAACAACAGAATTTATTTCTCATAGTCTGGAGGCTGGAAAGTCTGAGACCAAGGCGTCAGCCTATTCAGCATCTGGCGAGGGTCCTCCTCCAAATTCACCAGTGGTCCTCACCTTGCTGTATGTCTTCACATGGCAGAAGGGGCAACGAAGCCCTCACGGATCTCTCTCGTGAGGGCACTAATCCCGTTCATGAGGACCCCACCTTCATGACCTAATCACCTCTGGAAGACTCCACCTCCTGATACCATCATGTTAGGGATTAGGATTTAACAAATGAACTTGGCGGTGGCAGTGGGGTGGTAGGAGGGAGATGGGATGCGCACACACATTCAATCTAAATACAAAATGAACCATCTGACTTTATTAAAATAGAAGAGATAAATATAACAACTATCATCATTAATATTTACTTGAAATATTTTAAAGAAAGAATAAAAAATCAGTGGTGTATTTTATGACTGCATACCCCTGGTCAGGTCTGAGCAGAGGACTCAGACAGACCTTCCGAGACTCAGGGAACAAACATGTGTTTCTTTCTCTTGTTTTGAAACTGAGGATTCCACATACCTTTGCCCTCAAATTCCTTCAATAGCTCTATTTTTGACCTTCCTCTACTTGTCAGACTTCATTTAATGTTTTTGGTTTTTTTTTCTCAACATTCTTACTCCTTTTATACTTGAGCAAGCAATCAATGTGTGCAGAAGTCATTGTAGTCAACAAGCTTCCTGGCTGTAGTAACCTTTAAAGTAAAAGAATGAAAAAGCCATAAAATAAGCGCCATGCCTGTAAATGATTGCCTATGAAAGTCTGAGACGGGAATGCCCTGTACTGGGTAATAGTTCTCTTTGCCCTAAATGTGTTTAGTATTTTAAACACATCAATAAGGCAAAGTAGCCACATCCAAGGAGGGCAGAAATCAAGAAAACCTGGGCTCAGTGATGATCACAGATGTCCACCGGAAAGGAGAAATCATGGATGATACACTTGATTATAGCTACACGTTGTTCCTTCAGCTTCCTTGGGTTGGAGTTGAGTGTTGAACGTTAAGAAAGAATGAGATGAATCATCACAGAGAGAGGGGAAGGAAAGACAGAGACCGGTAAGAAGTAGGTGGATTTTCATAGTGACAGTTGGGCAAAATCAAATTCTCTAAAGGCCAAGCAGCGACCACAGTCTCCATTTCTAGCTAAGTCCTGTTCATCACGTTCCTGGAGAGAGTTCTGTTCTGTGAAGATGCCTGCCCCAGACTCTGCCAACAAAGGGTCAGATTTAATGTCTGAAGGAGAATACCTCGATGAGGAGGCACTTTGGTGGGTTAAGCGCTTAGTGCCCAGGAACAGAGATAGAGCCTTCTGGAACTCTTGGAGTATCAACACTCTAGGGGAAATGAAATGGCACATTCACTTTGAGAGAGCCTGCGACCCTTCGGCATTCTGATGCTGGGATTTGTTTCAGGATGCTAAAGAGAAAAGCAAACAGTGCCTCCACGTCTAGCCAACAGCTCGGGTCTGATTCCTCGGAGGCTTTTCTTTTCACTGTAATCATATCCCAGGGACAAAAATGGATGGCAAAGATGACAAGGGTGCCACCAGGCAGGTGAGCATATCTACCCTTACAGGGGTCCCCAAACTTTTTACACAGGGGGCCAGTTCACTGTCCCTCAGACCGTTGGGGGGCCGCCACATACAGTGCTCCTCTCACTGACCACCAGTGAAAGAGGTGCCCCTTTCCGGAAGTGCGGCGGGAGCTGTATAAATGGTTTCGGGTGGCCACATGTGGCCCACGGGCCGTAGTTTGGGGATGCCTGCATCTGTAGCTGTGCAAGTCCCTGGTGGGGACTCCATCAGATTGGCAGGGATGTCTTTGGAAAAGTCCAAAAGTATCTTCAATACACCAGCTTAAAAGACTTATTGAATTATAGGTGGTAATGCATCTTCTTCACAGGGAATCCGAGGTGACATCTTTGAATTTCATCCTGATCTTTTTATTCCTCCCTGTCCCTCAACAGCATATGACTAGTCTCCACAGTGGTCACTGATAACTTTTAGAACAATTATTAGGTGTTTAAGAAACCCAGAATAAGGACAGCAGGTTTTCAGGGTATGGTGCTCAATTCTTTTTTCCCCTGGAAACTCAGATCATTATTATGGGCAAAGCTTAATAAAAGGAACCGAATCCTGTCAGAGAAATTTTCTGTGGGAGATGAAGGTCAAGTGGAAGAGGAAATGTGGTCAGTCTATGATTTACCACTTTGGAGAAGCAATGTAAATCGTATTTCTCCAGGGAGATTTGCTTAACCCTCAACAAGTTTCAGCTAGAGAAATGCATCTGCAGATCCCCAGAGAACAGTTATGGTACATGCTTACCCCACCCCTCTCCTCCTCAAACTAGGAAATGCAATGTCAAATCACTGTAACCCAGAAACAAAAGTAGTTATGTGTAGTATGGAAGACACACAAATGGAAAATTCTGAGAGGCATCCAAAAGGAGGCCGTGATGGAGTTCTTTCTTGCTGTTTGTGTTAGGAACTGTTAAGCCCAGAGGGGCCGTTACAAGCCACCCAGTCAATACATTCTCGTTGTACAGAGAAGAAATAGGGATCAAATCATTTTTGGAGGAGTGAGATATAGAGCGAGACTCCTACGAGGTTTTGTGGAGTCGGAATATTATAATACTCACATTAGAAGCCGGCTCCTCAGCTAACACTACTAGGTTGATTTGCTACCTAAGTGGTTTATGGAGAAGATGATCTTGTCTTGTCATCACCACAAGCTGTGCTGTCATTTCCTGGAAGTCAGGTCATTATTACAAACTATAGAAATGATCCCCAGAAGTATATCTTCAGGCCATTATAATGGGCAAAGCTGAATGAGATGATATATACATAGATGGGTCCTCAGCAACTCAAGGACCTATCGGTTCAGTCTCTCCTCTCTGTTCTCAAGCCACGGGGATGTGTTCATGGTCACATAGCCACCATGCCTTGATCCCCCATGTTGATGTCCTCTCCTGGTTCTGGGAAGTCAGCGATAACATAACCCCCACATACCTGCTTCTTTATGAGCAAAGTTTCCTGCAATCTGCTCCTTGGGGCACTGGCTTTTGGAGAGCCAGTTATATGTCCTCTATGTGGGTATTCCTTGGCCAATGAAGTTTGAAAATGTTGATTGAAGCACATTTAATTTGTTTTTTTTTTTTTTAATTGTCTTAAGCCCTGGCCGGATAGCTCAGTTGGTTGGAGTATTGTCCCGAAGCACAGAGGTTGCTGGTTCGATCCCCGGTCAGGGCACACACAGAAACAGCTTGATGTTCCTGTCTCTCTCACTGCCTTTCCCTAAAAAAAAAGAAAGAAAAAAAAAGTCCTTCATGTCAATCAAATGTCTCAGCTTCTTCTTCATAAGTTCATGCACCTTGAGAATCTCCTAGAAGGCTGATACAACACAGAATATTTCACCCACTTTTTCTGAGACTTTTTTTTCCCCCAAGCATCTGAAAGGGCTGGTGTCCCAAGAAACATTCTTGAAGAGATGCTCTATTACTTGGACCTGTATGTTAAGACCGACTTTTCCTAGTAACTATCTATTCCAAGAAAAACAAACAAACTACAAACTGACATTTTCATATAAAAATTTGCAAAGCAGTTAATAGACCCAGCCCAAGGAGTCACCAATGAGGTGCGTAGATAAGCCTCTGTATGAATATGTCTTCACTTCATGCTCCCTTTTTTATTATTATTGTATTAAGTGAGAGGCTGGGAGGTAGAAACAGACTCCTGCATGCTTCCCAACTGAGCAAGCCCACTAAGTGGCGATGATCTGCCCATCTGGAGCCACAGCTCTGTTGCTCGGCAAACAAGCCATTTTAGCACCTGAGGCGAGACCATGGAGTCATCTTCAGCTCCTGGGGCCAACTTATTCAAACTGTTTGAGCTACGACGATGGGAGGAGAAAAGAGAGAGAGAGAGGAGAGAGAGGGTTGGAGAAACAGATGGTTGCTTTTCCTGTGTGCCCTGATGGAAAATCAAACCCAGGACTTCCACATGCTGGGCCTACACTCTATTGCTGAGCCAACCAGCCAGGGCAGCATGCTCCTTTTTAAACCATCTTTGACATATTTCAACTCATATTGCTATGTTTCCTACTATTTGGGAAATTTTATGTTTTTTTTAAAAAAATAAAATCTTAGCTCATGATGCTTTCACTGTCTGAAAGACACCACTTTACAGCAGCAGCTGTTCCTGTACATAAGATTAACCTGAGTCAGATTCAATCAGTGCTGGTGAATTTTGTCCTGGTGCAAGCTGCTGGTCCCAGGAAAGACTGAAGACTGTCCAAGCGTCCTGCTCTCCCTTAGTCTTTTATTGAGAAGGGCACTGAACAGAGGGCTTATGAGGCACCCAGGGATCCACAGCTGGACTGAGACTGCCGATGAGACAGGCCCAGGGAGTGGAGCCTGTCAGGTGGTGTTTCCGGATACAGAGTCTTGGGCTTGCCTCCTTAACAGTTTGGTCTTTTATGACAATTACCTGGTAGATGGGGGCATGTCCCTCTCCTGTGCAATCCTCTCTTTCTTTTCTATTCCACCCTGGGAAGGCTGGAGTGGGTGGGTTAATCTCAATGGTTTGAGCTCCAGGAAGAAACTTGGTTGTGTTGGGGACAAACACGTCTTTTACAACCGAGTGTTTTCCTTTGCCTCTTCTTTCCACCCAGAGATTGGTTTAGATTAGGATGTGGGTCCAAGGAGGTCATTCAATCTTCTGTCTTTGGGTTCCGAGCACAGGTAAATGGAGTCCTGGTGGGTTCCACCCAGGAGTTTGGGCCCAAAGCTTGTGGTGATGAACAATGGGGTCTGCCTAGAGCAGCTCCTTTGCCTGTGTCCTCAGTCAGCCTGCAGCCAGAGTGCACAGACTGGGCATTGCACATCCCGCTTCTCTCTTCCTCTCTCTTCCTCTCTCTTCCTCTCTCTTCCTCTCTCTGGAGCAGAGTCACAAAAGTATTTCTGAATGTGTTCAGACAACAACAACAACAACAACCAAAACAGATGGCTTATCCATCCGATGACATTGGCAGCTCAGAACTTTTAAAAAAGGTCCTAATTTGAGCCCCCTTTGCCAGAGGGTGAGCCTATATCAGAGATTAATGAGTAACTGCTCTTTGATAGGAACATGTCCTGCCAAGTAAATAAGCACTGAACTTTTGAAACTGTCCCATGGTTTCATTTGAATGCATTTCAAACGGTCAGCTCCCAAGAGACCTGGGTTAAATTCTGGGGAGAAAGACATTTCCTGTGCAGCGTCCCTGGTGGCACGGACCTGTGCCAAACTAAAAGCAAGGACTCGGCCGTGTTGTTGGTGTCCACATTTGACCAGAAGATGGCACAATTTGAAAACCAATGTGTGCATCTCGGTTAACTCAAGGGGTTTGTTTTTCACGCTGTGGTCAAAGGTCCAAAAGAGAACTGGAAGGTGACCAACTATCATAAAAGACCATAATTCAGATCCTGAGGATTCATACAATTTGGGGGTGTGTTTCTTTGGGAGCATTTGGGGAAAATAAACAGGCCAAAGAAATCTCATCTGCACTCTGGGAATCTGAGAGGCAGTTTCCCGTGTTCTTTCAGAGGAAGGTACGAACACAAAGCCCTCTTATGTTGTTGTCAATAACAAGCTGGGGTGAAGATGGGGAGAAGCATTTTTCATTCCTTTTCTAGAAAGAAACAACTTCATGATTCCAGTGCCTTGACCTTTCTCGATGCCCTGAAGGAATAGAAACTTCCTGGCTTGGACAATGGGACCATTTGACTATTCTCATTCTCATGGAATTTAAGAACTGGAAAGGATTTTTGAGAACATTTGGTCCAAGTGCTCCGCAGCACAGGAATGGCTCTCTTTAATAGAAATGCCACCTATTTGCAAACCTCGCTGGGTCCATAGTATATGCCCTCATCTCTTCAGCTCATGCTCAGACCTGCAGGTAAGGGTGGTTATTTTAAGTTGGGCTACAGCCCTGACTGCTACTCCTAATACTACTGATTGAGTCCTTAATTCATTTGCAATTCACTCAATACAGAGGATATTTCATTATTTAATTGGTATTTGCCCAGGCATCACTGAATGAAATGGGTCACGTGCCTTACCTTACTAAACCTTGTCACCAATACCTGAGACAGGTACTGCTATCACCTGCCATTGCAGGTAGGAAGCTGGCACTCAGAGTAAGTAACTTCTCCAAGGAAACACAGCTACTAAGTGATGGTGGTCAGGGGAGGGAGTTTGCTCTGAACCAAGTTGGCCTGACTCAGAGTTCATATACCCTGAACTATAATGGTCTTATGTCTTCCTATGTGTGTGCGGACGGCCCCTTAGGGGTCCTGTGTTTTCACTCTGCCCCCTGAACATTCTCATCTGAACCCTGATGGACACATCTGCCTTACAAAGTGCCTAGATCGATCTCATGCCCTCAGCCCCTGTCTAACAGCTGCTCCTACTTGCACATGGTAACCCTTCAATCAGTTGAATGTCGTCGACATGTACTGGCACTCATCCTTTCATTTTTTTTTTTAGGCTAACAAGATGCAGTTTTCTACCTGCTCCCTAAAAGACATGGCTTGTGACCTCTCAGTCCTTAGCGCCTTGTCTGCCAATGTCCCTCTTTAAACATTGTGCCCAGAATGGCGAGACCCAGCCAGAGAACAGTGGCTGTGCGAGTCGCTCGCCTTGCTCTGCACCATTCTAACCAGAGCACAAGCGTATGGGTTCTGCTGTGATTCTGCAACCCAGCTGGCTACCACTGGACCCTGCATAAGCCATGAATCCCTTGGGGACTCTGTTTCCTTATTTGTAGGCTTCTTTGTCCCTGTTGTAACCTCTGAGACTTGCTATTATTCTTCCTTTGTTGGACATCTGCCTCCCTCATCGGACTGTGGTCAGTGAGGCCACAGGCTGGGGCTGTTCTGTTCACCCGAGGGCTCTGTGCACTTCCTGGCACTGAACAGCTGGTGAATGGATAAAATAATGAATCTGCCACATGGGGGTAGTGATACCCTCTCCTCCTCCCTCACAGGACTGTTGTGCAAAGCAACTGAGAAACATCCACATAAAAAGACTCTGTCATGCTAAAGAGAGTGCTGCTACCGTTACCGACAGACACCACTGCGTGTACTTTTTCAAGAGTTGCTTTGCATGGAACACAAAATGCCCAGGCCTTTCATTCATTAATTTATTCATCCTTCATTTATGAAGAGTCTACTATGTGCTCAGTTAACGTCATTTTGTGTGAAGGGCTATTTCGGAGCTCAGAAAATTCTTCTCATCTATCTGAGTGGTACCATTTTCCTTGTTCCTAATCCTGGCAGTTTTTCTATTGTTTCTCCTCCTCTATCACTCACATATTCTGGATGCTAGACCCTTGTCATGTTTGAGTTGCAAAAATTTTCTTCCATCCCGCGGGTTATCTTTGTACTTTCTTGGTAGTGATCTTTGACACACAAAAGCTTTTTTTTTTTTTAAATGTTGAAGTCTGACTTATGCCTTTTTTCCCTTGTGATTTTGGTGTCACACCAAAGAAATGGTGCTTTCATCCAAGGCCACTGGGATTGGCACCTGGGTTCCTTTTCAAGACTTCCAGAACTTTCACTCTTACACTTAGGGTTTGGATCCATTTTGAGTTCAGTTTTGTATGTGGTGTGAGGAAGGGGTCCAATTTCATTTTTTCACAATGTGAAATATCCTAGCATGTGCTCTTGCCTTGTCATTTTGTGCTGGGAGAAGACCTGGGGAAGTCTTGGCACCTACACAAATTCCATATCAGGAAACTGCCCACTTAATTTTAGCTACAAGCTGGAGCTGAGATTTGGACGTCAGCTGCTCAGGGGCAGAATCTCATTCTAACAAACCCCAGGGGACTCTTAAATTTTCACGCTGGTTTTTCTATACAGAATTCTGCAGCTTCTAAGTATGTGCTGGTGAGAGGCATTCTCCTCTGGGACTGAGACATCTTTTCGGCAGACAGGAATTTTGGCTGTAATGGTGTTTGGCTGGCAAAGATCATGTGGCACTGGGTTCTGGGACGAAGGATGGATAATGTGATGACAGGGTCAGTTCATGGCCTGATTTCAGGGAGGAGAGCCGGCTTTCCTGTAAGGATTTCTCTCTTCCTTCCTGTACACCACATGCTCTTAAAATACATAAGGCATACCAGACCCAGAAAAAGGCTAAACATTTCGCCTTTCCACAAAGGGGATTCAGAGATAGAAATGAGTAGCATCCTAAGATTTTATTCCTACGCAGTAATGAATATGATGTTTTACTTTTTTCACCCTTCATGAAAAGTCAGGCTTCGTAGATCTTTAGTGGTGGGGAGGTCCCTCATTTTTTGAACCATTTCTTCATGCCTAGATTTGATTAATAGGAAGTGTCCAAAGATTTAATTGGGATCAATATTTGTGACAAGCTCTCTCCTTCTGTTTTGACCAAAAACGGCCATTGGAGAGCTGTTAAAATGGAAGGCCCCCTGTCGCCTGGGGTCCAGGCCAAAAGGTCTCCTGCAGACAAATCCTTTGAATAGGTTAAGGGGCTGTTTGTTGCTCTGAGTTGCTGTGTTTTGTATGAAACAAGTGTGAATTGTCTTGGCCAGTGTGGAGAGTGGAGTGGAATGTTGTGTCAGTCCTTAGGGTGCTAGGACTTGGGTGTCCATGCAGTGAAGACTGTCTGTCTGTGACAAAGTGCCAGTCTTGAGGACGTATCCTTCCCGGAGAAGGGACTGCCTGTTCCCATGCTGCGCCTGTGGGGCACGCGTCCCTGTCCCCAGCAGCCCTGAGCGACCTTGAGCACACCACCGCAGGACAGAATCCAAGATACCAGCGGCCAGGGTTAGGGGACCCTTCTGTGAGCACAATGGCTTCAAACACTGACTGCAAGAGGACAACGGAGTGAGGAGCCAAAGATGTTTTCCTTTTTTCACAGAAAACAAAGGAAGCCCCTGTCACTCCACAAACATGTTCCCTTTTCTCCGCTCTATTTCTCCTATTTATTTATCTATTCATTGCAAGTAGTTGAAGGACAATAAACATCCTAGTGGAATTTATTCTTATTACAGTCTTGAATTCCTGGTGGAAAATACAGAAGCACAGCTCCAATAAACCCTTGCTGGGGGATAAGTGTTCATTATCTGTATTCAGGGCACCAGAAGACCCCAGGTCCTGGTGCGCCCACTCCAATGCAGCACGGGAGGCCTAAAGCAGCAGGAAAAACAGTTCTTCTCCCACTGAGTAGAAACAATGAACAATTTAGGCTAAAATGTCGAGGCACCCCCTCCTGACCCCTACAAGTGAGGTTACTAAAGAAACATGCGCTGAGCCCTGAACACATTATTTTACAAATAGAACATGTGTCAATAACAATGTCGACAGGGACCCACCTGTAGGTGAGTGAAGCAAGTCTTCTTCACCTGTACCTGTCAACATTTTTTCATAGGGACACTTGCAAAAGGAAGCCCATGATCTATTCTTTGCTGATCATATTACATCTTTTAATCCTGACTGTCACTCATTTTAAACACACAAATCAGAAGTAGTCAGGCGATCTTCCTGCAAGTCTGTTTTTATATGTTTTAGAATTCTACATTCTGTGCTAGAAGTCACTACTCTAAAGTCACACGGAGCTTGGTTTAATATTTATAATTTTTCCACCTTATTACATACAGCTTGAAATGCTTTGTTTTCCTTCATTTTTTTTTTTTTTTTGGTATTTTTCTGAAGTTAGAAGCAGGGAGGCAGACAGACTCCACCTGGCATGCCCACCAGGGGTGATGCTCTGCCCATCTGGGCACCGCTCCTTAGCAGCTGGAACCATTCTAGTGCCTGAGGTGGAGGCCATGGAGCTGTCCTCAGCACCCGGGGCCAACTTTGCTTCAATGGAGCCTTGGATGCAGGAGGGGAAGAGAGCGACAGAGAGAAAAGAGAGGGGGAAGGGTGGAGCAGATGGGCACTTCTCCTCTGCGCCCTAACTGGGAATCGAACCTGGGACTTCCACATGCCGGGCCGACGCTCTACTGCTAAGCCAACCAGCCAGGGCCTCCTCCATTTTTTTTTTCTGTTTTCTTTCCTGGAACTCAAATAGATTTATTAAGTTTAATTAAAGCAAATTAAAAAGAACCTGGCAATGAAAAAAATATATTTGAGACAGTCAGCAAGCAGTAATGTTGACAAGGGTATGTCAGTGATAACGGTATTTTCATAGTAAAAGCTGTTGGTGTCCATGAGGTGCCATGACTGTTCTTCAAATCTGAGGAGATGATTCGGCTAACATTTACTGAGTGTTTACCAGGAGCCAAACACGTGCTAATAATAGGTTCTCTGGTTGTTATCTCACTTAATTACTGTGATTCAATGATAAGGTTGGTACTCTTATCGGCCATATGTATATATTACACATGAGGACACCTGGGCTGGACAGCCTGGGGACTTGACCCAAGTTGCCCAGGGAGTGAGTGACGGGGCCATGTGGCGTGATGTCAGGGGCCTGACCTCCTAACCACCAATTCCTTATGTGTTTACCAAACTCTGTAGTTTATAAAACGCCTCATCTCTTACTACGCCCTTCACGGGGAGGTTTGGCATTTTGTGAGCAAATACTGGTGAACAGAAACCACCTCAGTATTTACCATTCAAACAGTTACAGAAAAGGAACCATTCCAATAAGCCATCCACTGTCTTCTAGACAAGCTTTGTCTGTGAAGGACGGGAGATAATGACTCAGCCTGGGCCGGCTGCCTCTGCAGCACGCTGGCAGATGACAAAGGTCCATGCCAGCACGGGTAGCGGGAAATCAGGGCTGGATGGAAGCTGGAGTGTGTGAAAGCAACATGGGTGTGTTAACAATGTTTCGTGGGACTTATTTAGCCCAGGCATGGGGTCCTCCAGGTGCAGTATAGTGCTGCCTGTGACAGGCTGAGTCTGTTTGTGGGGTTCACTATAGGTAAACAGTGCCCACTATAGGTAACCCAGTGGCCGAAGTGTCTGAGAGAGTGAGTGGGCAGAGTGGGCTGTGTGAAGCTTGAGCTTCTTGAGGGGAAGTATGTCGAGGTGGCTAGAGAGGACACTGGTGGTACCAGTCTCATGGCTTTCATCCACTCGGGTCCATGAACGTGAGTGTATGAGGAAGACACCTCCGCATCCTGGAGATGGAGATGTACCAGTGACTTCTGCAGAGTCCCGTGGAACCAGCAGGTGCCCACATCTCCCAGTCCACATTCTTTTTGGGATTTTTTTTTTTTTTGTATTTTTCTGAAGCTGGAAATGGGGAGGCAGTCAGACAGACTCCTGCATGCGCCCGACCGGGATCTACCCGGCACGCCCACCAAGGGGTGATGCTCTGCCCATCTGGGGCGTCGCCCTGTTGCGACCAGAGCCACTCTAGCTCCTGAGGCAGAGGCCACAGAGCCATCCCCAGTGCCCGGGCCATCTTTGCTCCAATGGAGCCTTGGCTGAAGGGGAAGAGACAGAGAGGAAAGAGAGGGGAAAGGGGTGGAGAAGCAGATGGGTACTTCTCCTGTGTGCCCTGGCTGGGAATCGAACCTGGGACTTCCGCACGCCAGGCCAAGCTCTACCACTGAGCCAACTGGCCAGAGCCTCTTTTTGGAATTTTTATCTCAATCAAACCAGAGTGGAAAAGCTTTAATATACAGGCATAGATCGTTTTCTTTCCTTCTTTTCTTCCCTTCCTCCCTTATTTTCTTCTTCCCTCTCTTCCTTCCTCCCTCCTTCCCTTCTTTTCCCTCCACTTTCCTTTCTTCTTTTATTCTTTCCCTCCCTCCCTCCCTTCTTTCCTTTTTTTCTTCCCTTTAGTTCCTTAAAAGTTACAGTGGCAAGGTCCTAGACTTTGGATCCAGACAACCCTTCATTCATCTCAAGCTCAGACACGTATAAGCCTACTTTCCTTCTTTAACCCTTAACTTTCTCATGTGCAAGCTGTGGAATTACTCAACCAGTTCCCTAGGCCATCAGAGGTTTGACCAGGACAGTGGCTGGTGCATTCATTGTGCTTTTCCTAAAAGATGCTTTATTATGAGAAATGTCCAGTAAACACCAACCCTATTTCTTTCAGATGAGGACTATGTAGTTCAACATTTACTGTGTGTCCACGGAGTATCAGACACTGGAGTTACAGGGCTCCTGAGAGTTAACTGAGAGGGGCACAGGGAGGCAGAGTAGCCAGATCGTGTTCCCACATGTGAAGTACACAGGAGCCCTGAGGATGAGGCCAAGCCCCATCTAAGGGGTCAGGGATGCCTCCTTCAGTGTGGACCATGGAGACTGAGATAGAGTTGGCAGAAGAATGGCGAAAGCATGTTGAGAGAGAAGAAGCAGCTGGGTGAAGGAGAACACCATGAACAAATACTCAGAGGGGGTAAGCAGCATGTTGTATGCTAGGGACTGTGGTGGCTGGAGATGAACATTATTGTCATACCTTCCCAGCACCATGAAAAAGCTACCCTTATAGCAAAATAATGCCAAAAGATGGTTATACAATGCAGTCCGACGAGTGGGCGGATCTTTAGCCAGAAGGGCAGGTGTGGGGAAGGGAGATAGGCTTCATCAGAGAGAAATAAGCAGAGTATATATGAAGTCAAATCCTGGGTTTGGGACAGAGAGGCTTGCAGGCAACTGGCACTGGCACCTGGCCCCAGAGAAACCCATTAAGGCAGCTGCAGTGGTGCCCAGGAAATCAAGTGTCATCATCTCAAGTTACATGTCTAGTTGTTAATGGAATGTTCCAACATGGGGATTGGCTCTTCCTGGAGTGAAAGTGTCAGCTGTAGAGTCCTGGAACTTGGCACAGCACACAGGTTACAAGTGGACCCATAAAGATCCTAAAGTCCTACCCCCAGATGTCCCATGATGTGGCAGAACCAGCTCTACCACCTTACCCCTTACTGCCAATGAGAGGGGGGTGGGTTTTGTCATTGGCCACATGGGGAATGTAGGGTTTGTGGTGAGGGGCTTCTCTTTTCCCTCTCCCTTCATTAAAACCAAGAATGGGAGAGGGTCACCATGAGGATTTTTAGTAAAATGAGGGTTTGGGGGGCTGCTTGTAAGAAGGGGACACTTGCGTTCCATTCCCTAAGTGGATTTCTGCTTAGACACTGAGCTTGCTGACCTGTTCCTTGGGGACAAGACTTGGAGAGCTGGCAGGGTGGGGAGAGGCACGAGAGAGGAGAGACTGCACTCCTATCCAATTTGTGTCAAATCTGTAGAGTTTCTGTGAGTTGTGTGCTTGGCCACCAAGGAAGATAACTGGATTTGCACCATCTCGACTCCCAGAAGGGTTGCACTTGGCGGGAGGGAGTTGCTTAGCAACCCGAGGCCGAGCGATGCAATACTAAGGGCAGAAATTGGGTTGGAAGCTATATCTCCCCTGTTAAGGAACTGGGCAATGGGGAGGGTCCTGTGCAGAACTCACATAGGGTTCAGAAGAGGGTCAGCTTGGGAAGACCTGCCTCTCAGACAGCAATGTGGGTCCATGTTGGCAAGAGATGGGTCCACAGTGAACTGAATGAGTTCTGAGGAGCAGTTGGTTAAGTAGAGGCACAAACTTATCCCCATCCACCTCTGTCCTTCCCTTCCTAAGGAGTGAGACTCATAGGGAGAGAACAGGGGAGGTGTTTTAGAACAGAACACACAATGAAAGGTCAAAATCCTAGCCCAATCCTGTGTTTGGTTTAAGGATTTTAAAGCTTACTAAAAGAAAGGGTAAATGGCTAGATGAATTTATATTCAAAGATGGGAATAAGCTAGACAAGGATGACATGTCAGACACCGTGTACCACCTCATGGTATAGACGGGGACTCTCGTGGATTGAGTCAGGACGGATTTGTCCTAGTGTGCCCTTTTTAAAACTTAAAGTCTTCCGTCCCTGGGAACACCCTTAGTCTTGGTCTATCTGATGCTCTATCCACTGAACAATTTGCCGGGGCCGAGTTATTCTTTCTATACCCATTGCAAACAGAAGCTTTTATTTATAGATAGATTTCCAGCATTGTGTATTTCCCTCATTTTGCTAACCAAGCTAACCCAATCTGTTAGCAATCCTAGAATGACCCTGGCCGAAACAGCTTCATTATTCCGAGTCTGACGTGTTCTGTGACTCAAAATAGGCCAGAGATATCAAGTTATTATAGCACCTGGGCCCCTGGCATCCACACTGCAAGGTGGATAAGTAAGAGACAAGAGGAAGGACTTTTTGGTTATTTATCTCTAAAGTCTAAAAATGTTTCAACAGCTGCAGGAAATCAGCAACTGATACCAAACATCACATCCATCTAAGATGTCCAGGCTAGAGGAAGTGTCCAAGATACTGAATTTTAAGCTCTGCATGGCGATCCTAGTGACCAGATACAGAGAAAGTGAACTCATTTGCAGTTGCTGGTCACTTTCTTGAACTAGTCCTCATACAATCAGCAAGGCCATTTTCTGTTATTTGTGATTTGAGACTCAAGATCTTGCACAATAGCGAATGTTCTATGAAGCAAGAGGAAAGTCAATGGCTTCCGACTCTGGTTTTTTTTTTTTCTTTCTGTCCTTTCTCCTTTATTCCAAAACAAATATGTTACTATCACTCCAAGATTCATAGCAGATGATTGAGTAATATGAGAGTGGGAAAGCAAAATAACAAAGAAATAAAAAGAAAACAGAAAAACAGAGTGAGGACAAAGGTCTCGGGGATTGTGATGCTATGGGGGGCAGAAGGAGCAAAAGAACAGATAAGGAAGCTAGCTGTGCAGGCTGTTTATAATCTACAAGCATTGCTCACATTTTTATTTCACAGAGTTAGAAGGACAAAGGACAGAAAAGGGGGTGAAGGGAGAAAAATGTGGATGTGGGAGAAACTGTCTGGATGAAACATCTGGTCCCTTATCTCTCTGGCATTTACATATATTTAAATAGATGGCAGTTGAAACAGTCTGAATCCAAATAAGACTAAGAAGCAAGCAAAAAATGTTTTCCCTATAAGCTGTGTTGTTATGAATAATCGTAAGAGGCTAATTTTGTAGTTACTTCTTTTTCTTTTAATTGAATTTTATTGGGGTGACAATGGTGAATGCATTGCTCTTTCTTTTCTTTTTTTTATAAGTGAGAAGATGGGAGATAGAGAGACTCCCACATATACCTCAACTGGGATCCACCTAGTTGCCTCCATCTGGGGCTGATGCTCAAATCAACTAAACTATCCTCAGCACTGAGGCTGATGCACTCAGACCAATTGAGCCATCCTCAGCGTCCAGGGCTGATGCTCAAACCAGTTGAGCCACTGGTTGTGGCAGCAGAAGAGGGAGAGAAGGAGGAGAGGGAGGAAAAGAGAAGCAGATAGTCACTTGTCATGTGTGTCCTGACTGGGGATTGAACCTGGAATGCCCACATGCCAGCCAATGCTCTATCCACTGAACAGTTTGCCGGGGCAGAGTTATTCTTTCTATACCCATTGCAAACAGAAGCTTTTATTTATAGATAGGTTTCCAGCATTGTGTATTTCCCTCATTTTGTGATTCATAGGTCACTGGACAAATTTATGCCCATGATAAATCTTGAAGGAAAACCAAGATTTTAGCCATACTCTTTGCTATCTTTCCTCTTATAAACCAGAGTTGATTAAAATACTTTTTGTGGGCCGTATATGTGTTGTTATTCTTTCTGCATACTGGTTCCTGTGCTTGGGGCACATTCTGTGCTAAAACTTTGAGCTGGTCATTCTGTTTCATCTTTCTGCCTCCCAGAGTTTACTATGATCAGTCACACCAAGAAAAACATCACACATCAAAGTTACAAAGGGCAGCTATTCCATGGATCTAGGCCCATTGCTGGTAAGATCATGCTTGCTGGAACAACCATGTTTCTACATCCATACTACTATTGACTAAAATGATAAAATCAGGTCCCTAGGGCTGTGGCCTTTTTACAGGTTCTGTTGAAGGTAGTGTTAGCCACATTCTGTCTTCCTCCAACTGAGTATTCTAGTGTCCTATGCTGTAGTAATGGACTAATACTAGATTCCAAGATGAATTCAGAGTCAACCTTTAAATTATGTGCCAAAGGAAGAAACATTTAATTCTGGGGCTATTTATAGAAATAAAGCTTCCTTTTGGTAATTTTGATTTATCTCAGGGTTTCTGAAAGTGACAATTGGAGTAAAAAGGACATAAAAATAGTGCTACTGCATTTAAGAATAAGTACTTGGATTAAACATTTATTTTATAGCTAAATTATATTTTTAAAAAGAAGGCAAATGAGTAACTTCTATAATTGCCTTTCCATAGTAATGTTAAAATATCAAGTACTTAAAAAATTATTAATGATTTTTTAGAGAGAGAAGAAGGAAGACAGAAACATCAATCTGTTCTTCTTGTGCCCTGACTGGGGATTGAACTGCAACCTCTGTGTATTGGGATGACACTCTATCCAATTGAACTATCTGGCTAGGGCAAAAACATTAAGTGATTTTTTTTTAATTGAGACGTGGGGAGGTAGGGAGGCAGAGAGACAGACTCTCACACGTGTCCCGACTGAATCCACCTGGCAACCCCCCTACAGAGCAATGCTCTGCCCATCTGGGGCTGCTGCTCTGTTGCATGGCAACCCATCTATTTCAGTGCCTGAGGTGAGGCCAGGGAGCCATCCTCAGCACCTGGGGCCAACTTGCTCCAACCAAGCCATGGAGGTGGAAGGAGAAGAGAGAGAGAGAGAGAGAGAGAGAGAGAGAGAGAGAGAGAGAGAGAGAGAGAAGGGGGAAGGGGAGGGATGGAGAAGCAGGTGGTTGCTTTTCCTGTGTACCCTGATTGGGAATTGAACTTAGGACTTCTACATGACAGGCTGATGCTCTACCACTGACCGAAATGGCCAGGGCCTTGAGTGCTTTTTTAAAATAGAACATTTCCCTCCTTTGAGCATGAAACTTAACCACATGCAAAATTGATTGATTTTTCAGAAGACAGCATATGTCCAGAGCTTCTTTCTTCTTCAGATGAAAATTCTTTCTCCTGAGTAGGTCTTGAGTGCAGTGATGGCATTCTGGCTACATAGGGGTACAGAGGATCCCCATAAGATCACGTTTAAAAATGTACCCACCAATGACATAGTTCCCCATTCCAAGGCACTCAGATTGACCAGAAGGCTGGAGCCTGGTTTTTCACCTGACAAGTTATCTGATTCACAGATGAGATTCTGATGTTAAAAGTTTGCAGTGCTTAGCTCAAAAATAAAGACCCCCCTGCAATGATGTGCTTTGAAAAGTCTTGGAAGTAAAAATGCCCCTTGACATGTGAAAAAAAAAAGATTCAAGTGAAAATGCAGCAAAAACCAGAAAGAAAAATAATTCCATTCTAAGCCATTTGTCCCTGTGGGCTGGCACTGGATTGTTTGAATGAGAAGTCTCAGGGCTTTGCAAACAAGTTGACATCAAACCAGGGCTCAATGCACAGTGACTATTTGAAGCTTTTAGAATTAGAGAGAAACCACCAGGAACCTGGCCCATGTTTGCAAGAAAGTGGCGTGGCTGCCCAAACAGCACAGAGCCACTGCTTTCACCACAGCCCTGGGATGTTCCATTTACCACAGCAGAGTCACTACCCCTATAATGGCCCTGATTGCTTTCAGAGGGCCAACATATAACTTTCCATGGGTAAAGAACTTAATTCTGCATCATTATCTTATTTAAATTGAGGACTTCTTCTTGCATGTGCAGAGTGGACCCCAAGACGGCACAAACACTAAAGCTTGACAAAAGGGGGAGCACTTGGAACTTCGAAATAACTGAAGTCATGGTTTTCTCTTTACATAATAAGGCTTTGTCTATTTTTCAAAACCAGTCCTTTCTCCAGCTGCGCTTAGCCCCAGATGTTCTCCCTGTGAGGTTTGGGCATAACAAGCCTTCCGAGGCCTCCAGCTCACATGGTTTCCAGAACACCCACCTACTCTGTCCCTTTCCACACTGTTTACGAGAACAATCCATTTTTCTTGCCACTATGCAACTTGGAAGTCTGCATAATCTTTTAAAGGGTAGAAAAAAAATAAACATGAGAGCAAGTTAGAAAGAAGATGATGGAAATAAGGTCAAGAGCTGGTAAATCCAAAAGCAGGGAAAGAAACAGCCTGGGAGGAAGCTTGTAAGCAAGGTAGAAGGTGTGCTTATGCCTGGTGAAGATAATTGGCTAAAAAGTATTTTTAAAGACAAACAAAAACAAAAAAATTAACAACAACAATGATAAAAACACCTACCCCTCCAAACTCTAGCTATTCATGTATTTTGTTCCCATTTGCAAAACATTACATTTGATGGACTTTATTTTTCCATCAGAACAACAGGTGCAAACAGAATGAGAAAATAGGACAAAGTTCAGGTCTCAGCTCTGTGTTTTTACTGTTTGGTTGAGCCACATAAAATGGCCACTATTCAGCCCCCTTCAGACTCTCCTTGCCTCCTGGGAATTCCAATTGTATGTATGTTAAACTATTTGATTGCATCACATGTCATTCTTGTGCTCTGTGTCATCATTCTTTTCTTTTTACTACTTGTGCTTTAGTTGGGTATTTTCTGACAACTTGTCTTTGAGTTCACTAATCCTGTTTTCCACTGTTTCTAACCTGTTGCTAAGACCATGCAATGAGTTATTAATTTCAGAGATTATATCTTTCTTTATAAAATATTTACTTGATTTTAATAATAAATCCCAATCCTGTGCATAATTCTCTATCTTGCTTATCTAGTCTTTATTTTCTTTAACAAGTCAGGAGTGATATTAAGGTTCTTGTTTGCTCATTTTAGTGTCTGAATCTTTTGAGGTTCCATCTCTCTTGGTGGCTTTTATCTCTTAGTTCATAGTCAACTGATTCTCTTTTATCATTGATCGATAAATAAATTATAGGAATTCTGGTAGATGTTTTCCTTCTAAGAGAGTTAAATTTTCTTTTGGCAATAGACTGAGAACCAGCAGTTAGTTCTATTTGATCATGACTTAGTAAGGGCTTGTCTAAAGTTTTGCCCTCTAACTTGGCAGACTTTGCAAGTATAGTGTGGCTACTGAAATCTATGTCAGCAATTTAGCCCCCCTCTGCTGATTTCTATTAGATTTCTTGGAGTTTAAGTCTACACAAAGGTGCTTTACATATATCAGACAACTATTTCAGGGGTATCTGTGCTCAGAATTTGAGAATCACACTTTGTGGGTCTCTTCTCTCCAGGATCAATTTACAGCCATTACTGAAGCCATGAACTCTGAACTGTGTCCCCTAAATTCAGTATGAGGCTGTTTGCTGCTAGGCTTCATTCCCAGAATTGGAAGGTATTGGAAATCTCTCTTAAGAGAAAAGCTGGATAAATATGGAGCTTGCCTAGTCTGTGTCCCTTCTTTCAAGGATCATATTCTATCCAGTTATTATATTCCTTGATTATTCTCTACTGACTTTGAATATTTCCCAACTTTTATAATTGCTATTATCAGAAAGATTACTCTAACAGAAAGCTATTTTGTCCTGATGTGAACTGGCACAGGCTTATATGGATTTAAGTTGTACATTGCACTCAGAAGGGTAAGACAGGACTTTAACATTTGACATGATAAATTACTTAGTGATTCAGATAAATAAGGGAAATTGCAACATTTTATGTTGGAATCAGCTTCAGATTCCAGGGTGGATGCTATTTTGAATATGCATGAAAGGCCACAAAGCACATGGCTTGTGGACTTTTAGTTCCTTTGGCAAGAAAGAGCACTCTGGGGCAGCAGCTTGTCCCCAGTGTGGAGACTAAGTGTATTTGTACAACATAATGTTGACACTTAAAAGCTACCTCCGCCTCTGCATGCATTACTCTTTTGCAATCCTCACTCTGTTGGAATGTGTCTCCAGCCAGCCCTTGTCCAGAAGCTTGGGTCAGATTTTCAGGAAGACTGAGACATTTGATGCCACCCAAGTAGCTGGAAGTAGTAAGCCAATCTTTCCATCTTTGTGCAGGGTCACTGAAAAGTTAGCTTCTAGAAGCACTGAAAGTACATGGCTATTTTAAAAATCAGGTAAAAAGATGGCACCCTTTGAAAATGAGTGTGGCAAATGAAACAGTACATAAAGGTATTTGTTTCTTTTTGTGTCAATTGTAGAAATGTAATGCAGCTGAGAAAAGAACAGTATTTTATTAATGATCTTTAATGGCATCTTAACGATGGGTTGGGGATGGTTGTTGTTGTTAAATTGTTTTCAGTTTTTAAAAATTGGCAAAAGAATCCCATGTACTTTCTGGGAAAGTTGGAGACATTTTACAATGTTCTAAGGAAAGTTGCTAACAGAGCTTTTTTTGTTGATGTAAATAACAGGATAGAGTTGGAGCCTTTTTTTTTTTTCATTCTTTCTTTACTAGGTAAGAATAGCTACTGGACAGGAGTAAAATAAGGCTCCAAGCCCTAAGACTTTCTGCACCAATGTAGATGTAATTGGCTTTCTAATACCTAATATTAAAATGCTTAATTAGTTCTTCCCCCATGAACCAGAAGTGCCCAGTAAAGAAATTAAAACCTTGCTATGTTTAGAAGTGGTAACACGTAGGAATATCTTTTACTTTAACCCAGATGGTATTCATATTCTGCATCCATGAGGTTAGAGATAATTTAAAATTTTTAATATGCTCTTCCCAAATTTTGGGAACTCACCACCTTAGCTTATAGTCTTCAGAATTCCTTCTCTGCTCTGAAAACCCCTTGGCTTTGCTTAGAGCATTATTGGCATATTGGGAAAGAGAATGCTAGTTTTTCTACTATTCCTTTTCTAAATAATTCCTATTCCTTCACCTATATATCTACCTTTGTCTGTTGCCTGGGAGCAAAGAGTTACCATATTTTCCCATGTATAAGATGCACCCTTTTCTGATAAATTTGGGGTCTAAAAACTGGGTGCGTCTTATACAGTAGTTGTAGATTTTTTTACTTGCATTTCCTGCGTTTTTGCATTTGTTTTTGTGCTCATTGTTGAAGACAGTGATTTGTCATCAGACACAGATGAGGACAAACTAATGGATGGAAGTTTTGACAGTGATGAGTTGTATGAATTTTATGATGAATAAACTTGAGTTCAATAACTTTTATGTAATACATTTTTTTCCCCAAATTTCAGGCCCCAAAAGTAAGGTGTGTCTTATAGATGAGATCGTCTTATACATGGGGAAATATGGTGTTTACTCTTGGCTTACAGGATGTACTTTTGAATCAGATGTGAGCATGATTTTATGAAGAAACCAAAATAGGAAGCCAGGCAGGTAGACCAACTTGGTCACTGATCCCAAAGAACAAGCATGAGAAAGAAGTGCAGTTATAAAAGATAGTTCAAAGTTGAGGGTAGAAGGCAAAGTTTGGAAGAATTCTCTGTTCTGTGTGCCAGGAGACTTATACACAGGCAGGAAGTTGTTAAGGGCTCTTATAGGCTCAAGGTAGGAAGATTAGAGTGTGATGACAAGGTCAATTCATGTCCATTTTTTACCTTCTCTGAGCTAATGCATTCATCTCCTTTAATATGTATATGTAATTACATATATCTATAATGATATGTTATATGTACATAACATAAATATATGACTTGTAATTATGATCATATATGAATTATAAGTATACAAGTATACAAATATTAAATATATAACTGTGTAATTATATATAAATTATAAAAAATTTAATTTTGTATAATATATAGTTATATATGTATATATATTATATAATATATTTATATAATTTTTAATTGTGGTGTGTCACTAGGAAAAGAGAGATGGGAATCTGAGTCCAAAAAATGAAATATAATATATATATATTTTATATATAACTTAACAACATATGCATAAAACAAGGATAACATTTATATGCTTTTTATAAATGTAATGGAATTTATCCATAAAACTATCCAGACTGGGGTTTTTTGGAGGTGAAAAGGATTTAATTATTATTTTGAAATCATTAACGATTATTGTCCTATTCAATTTATTATTTGGTATATGTGTCAATTTTGGTATTTTAGATAATTTTTCAAAGATTTATTTATTTAGTCTAGAGCGGCGACCCACAGGTTGAGAACCTCTGGTTTAGAGTTTCATTCTCTCTTTTTTTTATGTTTATATATTTTTAATTAAATTTAATGCAGTGACATTGATAAATCAAGGTACATATGTTGAGAGAAAACATCTCCCGATTATTTTGACATTTGATTATGTTGTATACCCCTCACCCAAAGTCAAATTGTCTTCCATCACCTTCTATCTGGTTTTCCTTGTGCCCCTCCCCTCCCCCTCCCCCTCTCTTTCCTTCCTCACTCCAACCCCCCCCCCCCTTACCATCACATTCTTGACCATGTCTCTGAGTCTCATTTTTATGTCCCATCTATGTATGGAATCATATAGTTCTTAGTTTTTTCTGATTTACTTATTTCACTCCGTATAATGTTATCAAGGTCCATCCATGTTATTGTAAATGATCCGATGTCATCATTTCTTATGGCTGAGTAGTATTCCATATTATATATGTACCAAAGCTTTTTAATCCACTCGTCCACTGATGGACACTTGGGCTGTTTCCAGATCTTCGCTACTATGAACAATGCTACCACAAACCTGGGGGTGCATTTCTCCTTTTGGAGAAGGTCTATGGTGTTCTTGGCGTATATTCCTAAAAGTGGGAAAGCTGGGTCAAAAGGCAGTTTGATTTTCAATTTTTTGAGGAATCTCCATATTGTTTTCCACAGTGGCTGCACCAGTCTGCATTCCCACCAGCAGTGCAGGAGGTTCCCTTTTCTCCTCATCCTTGCCAGCACTTATCCTGTGTTGTTTTATTGATGAGCACCATTCTGACTGGTGTGACGTGATATCTCATTGTGGTTTTAATTTACATTTCTCTAATGATTAATGATGTTGAACATTTTTTCATATGCCTATTGGCCATCTGTATGTCCTCTTTGGAGAAGTGTCTATTTATTTCTTTTGCCCATTTTTTGATTGGTTTGTTTGTCTTTCTGGTATTGAGATTTACAAGTTCTTTATAAATTTTGGTTATTAACCCCTTACCAGACATATTGTCAAATATGTTATCCAGTTGTGTAGTTTGTCTTTTTATTCTGTTCTTATTGTCTTTAGTTGTGCAAAAGCTTTTAAGTTTGATATAGTCCCATTTGTTTATCCTGTCTTTTATTTCACTTCCCCGTGGAGATAAATCAGCAAATATATTGCTCCAAGAGATGTCAGAGAGCTTACTGCCTATGTTTTCTTCTAAGATGCTTATGGTTTCATGGCTTACATTTAAGTCTTTTATCCATTTTGAGTTTATTTTTGTGAATGGTGTAAGTTGGTGGTCTAGTTTCATTTTTTTTGCAGGTAGCTGTCCAATTTTCCTAACACCATTTATTAAAGAGGCTGTCTTTACTTCATTGTATTTCCTTACCTCCTTTGTCAAATATCAGTTGTCCACAGAGCTGTGGGTTTATTTTTGGGTTCTCTGTTCTATTCCATTGATTTATATGCCTGCTCTTATGCCAGTACCAGGCTGTTTTGAGTACAATGGCCTTGTAGTATAACTTGATATCAGGAAGATTTCTTAAGATTGCTGAGGCTATTTGTGTTCCCTTTTGGTTCTATATAAATTTTTGGAATATGTAATCTATATCTTTGAAGTATGTCATTGGTATTGCATTGAATTTATAGATTGCTTTGGGTAATATAGACATTTTAATGATGTCTATTCTTCCTATCCATGAGCAAGGTATGTGCTTCCACTTGTTTGTATCTTCCTTGATTTCTTTTATCAATGTTTTATAATTTTCCGAGTACAAGTCTTTAGTCTCCTTGGTTAAATTTACTCCTAGGTACTTTATTTTTTTGGTTGTAATAATGAAGGGGATTGTTTCCTTAATTTCTCTTTCTGACTGTTCATTGTTGGCATATAAAAATGCCTCTGATTTTTGAGTATTAATTTTATATCCTGCCACTTTGCTGAATTCATTTATCAGGTCCAGTAGTTTTTTGACTGAGACTTTAGGTTTTTCTATATACAATATCATATCATCTGCAAATAATGATAGTTTTACTTCTTCTTTTCCAACTTGAATGTCTTTTATTTCTTCTTGTTTAATTGCTTTGGCTAGAACTTCCAGGACTATGTTGAATAAGAGTGGTGAAAGGGGCACCCCTGCCTTGTTCCTGATCTTAAGGGGATTGCTTTTAACTTTTGCACATTGAGTATGATGTTGGCAGTGGGTTTTGTCATAGATAGCTTTTATCATGTTGAGGTATACTCCCTGTATTCCCACTTTGCTGAGAATTTTGACCATGAACGGATGCTGGATTTTATCAAATGCTTTTTCTGCATCTATTGAAATTATCATGTGGTTTTTCTCCTTCCTTTTGTTTATGTGATAAATCACATTGATTGATTTGCAAATATTGTATGAGCCTTGCCTCCCCAGAATAAATCCCACTTGATCATGGTGTATGATTTTTTTCCATATATTGTTGGATCCGGTTTGCTAATATTTTGTTGAGGATTTTAGCATCTATATTCATCAGTAATATTGGCCTATAATTTTCTTTCTTTGTGTTGTCCTTGCCTGGTTTTGGAATCAGAATTATGCTTGCCTCATAAAAGGAGCTTGGAAGTCTTCCTTTCTCTTGAATATTTTGAAATAGCTTGAGAAGGATAGGAGTTAGTTCTTCTTTGAATATTTGGTAGAATTCACTTGTGAATCCATCAGGCCCAGAACTTTTCTTTGTTGGGAATTTTTTGATAAATATTTTGACCTTATTTGGTGTAATTGGTCTGTTTAGGTTTTCTGATTCTTCCAGATTAATTTTTGGAGGATTGCATGTTTCAAGGAATTTGTCCATTTCATCTAAGTTGTCTAGTTTTTTGGCATACAGTTCTTCATAGTATTTTCTTACAATTATTTGTATTTCTGTTGTTTCAGTTGTTATTCCTCCATTCTCATTTCTAATTTTATTTATTTGAGTCTTCTCTCTTTTTTTCTTGGTGAGTCTAGTTAAAGGTTCTTTGATCTTGTTTACCTTTTCAAAGAACCAGCTCCTGGTTTCATTGATCCTCTGTATTGTTTCCTTAGCCTCTATGTCATTTATTTCTGTTCTGATCTTTATTATTTTCTTCCTTCTACAACATTTGGGCTTTACTTGTTGTTCTTTTTCTAGTTCTTTTAGATGCAGTGTTAAGTTGTTTATTTGAGCTTTTTCTAGTTTCATAAAGTGTGCCTGTTGTGCTATGAACTTCCTTCTCAGTACTGCTTTTGCTGTGTCCCATATATTTTGAGTTGTTGTATGCTCATAGTCATTTGTTCCTAGGAATTTTTTATTTCTTCTTTTATCTCATTCTTAATCCATTCATTTTTTAACAATCTGCTATTTAATATCTATGTGTTTGAGAATTTTTGAGCTTTTCTGTTGTGGTTGATTTCTAGTTTCATGCCATTGTGATCAGAGAAAGTGCTTGATATGATTTCAATCTTCTTAACTTTGTGGAGACCACTTTTGTGCCCTAACATGTGGTCTATCCTACAGAATGTACCATGAGCACTTGAAAAGAATGTGTATTTTGCTGCTTTAGGGTGAAAGGTTCTGAAGATATCTATTAAATCAAGTTGATCTATTGTGTCCTATAAGTCTGCTGTTTCTTTGTTAATTTTCTTTCTTGAGGATCTATCTAGTGATGTTAGTGGGGTATTAAAATCCCCTACTATTATTGTATTGCTGTTGATCTCGCCCTTTATATTCACTAAAGTCTGCTGTATATATTTAGGTGCTCCTATATTAGGTGCATATATATTTATAATAGTTATATCTTCCTGTTGGATTACTCCCTTTATCATTATGTAGTGGCCTTCTTTATCTCT
Source organism: Saccopteryx leptura (assembly GCF_036850995.1). Lineage (NCBI taxonomy): Eukaryota > Metazoa > Chordata > Mammalia > Chiroptera > Emballonuridae > Saccopteryx > Saccopteryx leptura. The sequence goes on from NC_089507.1 coordinate 166,708,277, forward strand.
TACTATATCTTTTGTTTTAAAGTCCATTTTGTCTGATATAAGTATTGCTACCCCAGCTTTTTTTAAATTTCCATTTGCATGAAATGGTTTTTGCCATCCTTTTACCTTCAATCTATTGTATGTGCATCTTTTGTTTTAAGGTGTGTCTCTTGTAGATAACATATTTACGGGTCCTGTTTTCTTATCCATGCAGCTACCCTATGTCTTTTGATTGGATCATTTAATCCATTTACATTTAAGGTTATTATTGATATGTAGTTGTTTATTGCCATTTTATTCTTTAAAGCTGTATTCCTCTTTTGCTATATTCTTTTCTCACTTTAATCTGTTTACACCATGCCCCTTAACATTTCCTGCAGCATTGGTTTGGTTGTAATGAATTCCTTGAGTTTTTTTTTTTTTGGTCTGGGAAGCTTTTTATTTCTCCTTCGATTTTAAATTATAGCCTTGCTGGATAAAGTAGTCTTGGTTGTAGGTTCTTGTTCTTCATTACTTTGAATATTTCTTGCCATTTCTTTCTGGCCTCAAGTATTTCTGTTGAGAAGCTGGATATCATCCTTCTGGGGGCTCCTTTTTAGGTGATAACTTTTTTTTCTCTTGAAGCTTTTAATATTTTCTCTTTATCACTTAGCTTTGGTATTTTAATTATGATGTGTCTTGGTGTAGGTTTCTTTGGCTTTCTCTTTAATGGAGTTCTCTGTGCTTCTTGAACTTGTGAGAGTTTTTCCTGCATTAATTTAGGGAAGTTTTTAGCTATGATATGATTGACCAAAGTCTCTATCCCTTGTTCTTTCTCTTCTTCTTCAGGAACCCCTATGATGCAGATATTATTTCTCTTCATGTTGTCACAGAGCTCTCTAAGAGTTTCCTCAGACTTTTTGAGTCTCTTTTCTTTTTTCTTCTCTGCTTTCTTGCCTTCATTCAAGTTGTCCTCCAACTCGCTGATTCAATCTTCAGCTCTATCCATCCTGTTTTTATTTCCTTCCATTGTGGGGTCTTCATTTCTGATATTGTATTTGTCATCTCCGACTGATTCTTTTTTAATATTTAAATATCCTTTTTTATACTTGCTATTTTTTTATTTAGGTGTTCGTGATGACCATCCATTATTGTTCTAAGATCCCTAAGCTTCCTTACAATCATTATTTTGAACTCTGCATCCGGAAGTTTGGTTATTTCCATGTCACTCAGTTCATCTCCTGATGGTTTCTCTTGTGGTTTCATTTGAATTGCACTTCTTTGTCTTCTCATTATGTCTGTGTTTGGGTGTTTTGTTTGTAGAGCTGGTTGAGTCTAGGCTTGGTGTTGTCTGCCTCCAGTTTTCAATTGTGTTATTTCTAGGTCTTCTTGGGTTGGCATCAGCTATTATTTGTAATCCACTTGTGGTTTTGGGCTGCTTTGAAGTCTTGATTTGTTTGTTTTCTTAACAGGTGATAGTCTTGTTTACTGATCTCAGCAGGGGGCTTCCTTGAAACTGTATCCAGGAATGTGGTTGGTGTAACCTGAGACTCTTAAGGCCTCTTCTACCAATTAATCTCTCTGGGGGCAGGGTGTTTTCTCAGCTTCAGTAGGGGGAGGTATATCTCAGATCTCCATGGAGACCTGATTTACTGCCCCTCCTCCCCATTTCTTGTTTTCAGCTGTGTCTTGTTGTGCTGATTGAAGCTGGAGAGATCTCTGGGGATCTGTGATCCAGAAGCAATTCAGTCTTTTGTTTTGTGGAAGTATCCGTCCCTCTCCCAGCTATGGCCGCCTCCAGCACTGGATGAGTCAGCTTTTTAGGTCATCCCCTGTATTCCTCTTCTCCTCACCATCTGTCTCTCTCTCTCCTCTTTCCACTTGGAAGATAAGCTGGTCCTTTCAACACACCTTGCTCCCTGGTCGCCAGGCAAGTGGCTGTGAGCAGTATTTTCTCTCTTTTCCCTGGAGTGAGAGTCCCTCTGGGCTCTTAGCCTCACCCTCTCTTCCATCCCTGTAAGCAGGGGAGATTCAGGTGCTCCCTACCAGGTTTGTTGTGGCTTCTTCTTTGCTCCTTGTTTTTGAGAGCTGTTCTTGTAGTCCAGAGTTGGTTTTTCAAGCTGATTGTTCAAAAATTGATTTGTTCCAGTTTGGTGGTGAAAGTTGGAAGTCTGTGCATCTGCCTACACTGCTGTCATCTTCAGGTCCCCCAGTTTTATTCTCTTTTGTTTGCTTTGTTGATTAGAGTTTACTCAGTATGACTTGTACATATGTTTATTTTTTGCCATCAAGTACGCTTATTATTTCTATGTTCTTGCCTTAAAAAGATCACTACAGTGGCCCCTTTCTATTGTGGGGGTAGGTTCCAGGACCCCCCATGATAGGCAAAAAAATCATAAAGTAGAGATCTTATATTTATTTTATTATTTATATATATAATTTTAAGGCTTTATAAACCCTCTTCACACTCTTATTAACCTTTCCCACACTATTTATAAACTTTTCCACACTTATTTTGCTGCAAAAATAATTAAAATAATAAATATGTAAAAATACCTATATACTGCAAATCCCACGATATATAAAAAAATCTGCGATACAAAATTAGATATATACAATTTAAAAATCCGCGATACAGTGAGACTGCGAAAAGTGAACTGTGATATGGTGAGGGACGACTGTATCTTGATTTACTCCTAATTGTATCTGGTCCTTCCTCCTCTTCCCCTCTTGTTGGCATCCTGAGTTTAGTTCTGCAATGTTATGAACACACTAGTTGGGGTGAGCAGTAGTCCTGCTTATTTAAACAAAGAAAGAAAAAAACAAACAAAGCTCACAAAGCTACAGGCTCCTTTATACTTCTCATAGGTCTTTGCTTTCTCCAGCACTATGTTTCTCTTCTGGTCTAATACTTTTTCCAAGAATATTTCAAGAAAATGTTTGGCAGACTTTGGAGGTCTGGGTTTCAGTGTCACATTTAAATGGCAGTTCAGCTGGTATAAACTTATAGCTTCAGAGTTCTTTTTGTTCAACACAATGAAAACACCACTCTGGTCTTGTTTCATGTACAATATTCCTGTTGAAAAGATCCTAGACAATATGGTTTCTACATTCTGTGGTTCATCTGCTTTTCCTCAAACAGGGTTTTAAAATTTCCTTTTTGTATTTGATGATCTGAAATTTCATGACAATGTGGTTAAGTGTGAATTTGTTTTTTGTATCTCCCTTATTTTGTGCTATATACACTTTAATTTAGAATCGTACATCTTCTTTAATTTTAGGAAATTTCAGTTAGTAGTCTTCAAATAGTTTCATCCTTCCATTTATTTTTTTTAAGACTTGATTTAGTCACTGTAGAGAGAAGAGAGAGAGAGAGAGAGAAAGGGGAGTAGCAGGAAGCATCAACTCCATATGTGCCTTGACCGGGCAAGCCCCCGGTTTCAAACCAGTGACCTTGGCATTCCAGGTCAATGCTGTATCCACTGCGCCACCACAGGTTAGGATCATCCCTCTATTTATTCCTTCTTCGAAGGAACTTGTGATAATATTTTGACATGTTTCATCTTACAAATCTCTCATTTAATTTTATTATTTTTATGGCTTTATTCTTTGCAGGGGCTTTGTGGAAGAGTTCCTTGACTTGACTGTTTTTCACCTGAATCCACTTGGGAGCTGGGGAGGCTGGAAGTCTGAGGCTGGGTTACCACCATGGTTGGGTTCTTGTGAGAGTGCTCCTCCTCACTGGCAGAAAGTCACCTTTTCTCTGTGCTCACATGGCCTTTCCTGGGTGCCTACTTGTGAAGAGAAAGAGAGAGAGAGATTTTTCTTTCTCCTTCTAAGAGCACCAGTCCTTTCTGAATAGAACCCCACCCTTATGATTTTATTTAACGGTAATTACCTCCCAAAAACCCTATCTCCAAATATAATCACCTTAGGATTACAGCATCCACATGTGAATCTGGCTGGGAGCACAATTCACCCTTACCACTATATTTTGTAACACATTCAGTTGTAGATAATATAATCAGTATTTTTTTTAAAACACACTATATTAATTCCATTAACTGCTCTTAAACAGTGGTATAGTTCTGCCAAGTGTCATTATTTTGAAATATGACATATTTTTTATTAAGCTATTTTTATCTTAAAGCTCACAATGTCAGCCTGACCTGTGGTGGTGCAGTGGATCAAGCGTCAACCTGGAATGCTGAGGTCACTGGTTCAAAACCCTGGACTTGCCTGGTCAAGGCACATATGGTAGTTGATGCTTCCTACTCCTTCTTCCCTCCTTTCTCTCTCTCTCTCTCTCTCTCTCTCTCTCTCTCCTCTCTAAAATGAATAAATAAAAAATCTTAAAAAATTTTTTAAAAAAGATTACAACTTCAGTTCAGTTGTTCTTTGAGGTTGCTTTGGATTTGTAACAGTACAATGATGTCATTGTCAGAGAGAATAATCTTATCTTTGTATTTGCTAGGGCAGAGTTCATGCTTTACAAATTGCAACAACTGTTCAACATCTGTGAGTCCCAGGAAACGTGAAGAAATTTGAAATTAAACTGTGCAAGTGTGGCTCTGTCACTTAGCTTTTGACTATCAGGAGAACTTTAGTCAAAACTTTTTGAGCTGTGCTGTTGGTTTACTCATCTCTAAAGGAGAAATATTTTCTTTCTTATTGGGTGGTGTTGGTAACCAAATCACACATGGATGCTCTCAAGAAAATATAAAATAGTTTACACATCCATTGACAGGGTAGGGATATTTTTTGTAGCAAGAGAAATTAAAGAAAGGGTTGGACTACAGTTGTGTTTAATTCCTTTGCTCTTTATAAGATTTTTGTCCCTCTCCAAATTCAAACACAGAGGCTACACTGCCCCTTGTTAACGTTTTCGTTTAATGAGCTAGATATCGGAAATCCAGCCCAAAGCCCATGCCAGCCTACTGCATCATTTTAGCTTTCTCAGTGTTCTCTCAAAGTTGTAGAAGTGAAAACAAATATCTTTTAGGTAGAAAATTTAAATAAAATGTTTTTATAAAACAAAATGGTACTTCATTAACATTGTGTCTAGCAGAATCTCAGCTCTACAGTAACTGTAGGAGAATGAGTGTCAGAATGTGGGGAAAGAGGTAACAGATAGTTATCACGAATTGAGTGCATACTGTGTATGTTTTAGATATTTTACATACTCACTTAAAGAATATTAATTTGTGGTAATTACACATAACATAAAATTGGCCATCTTAACCATTTTTTTTGAGGAAATACATTTTAAATTAAATTGTATTTTTCTTTAAGATTTTTTTCTATATGCTCTTTTCTAAAAATTTTAACTGAATTTATGGGGGTGATATTGATTAATAAAATTATATGTTTCAGGTGTACAGTTCTATAATAGGTCATCTGCATATTGTATTTTGTGTCCACCATCCCAAGTCAAGTCTCCTTCCATTACCATTTTATCCTCTTCTAGCTAGCCCCTCCCTTCTTTTTTCAGTGTCATTTACAATGGCCAAGATTTGGATGAATGGATAAAAAAGCTGTGGTACATTTTCACAACAGACTACTACTTAGCCTTGAGAAAAGAAGGAAATCTTACCTTTTGTGAGAGCATGGATGGACTTGAAGTGTACCATCTTAACCATTTTTAAGCAGATAGTACAGTAATATTAAGCTCACCCCATTGTTATGCAACCATCACCACCATCCATCTCCAGAACTTTTCAATTTGCACAACTGAAACTCAACACCCATTAAACACTAACTTTCCATGCCTTCTCCTCCATCTTGAAGTTAAGGGCATTTGGGGTCCCCTGCAACTGGAGATTGGCTTCTTTCTAGGTTTGTGATCGTGAGTAAATTCCACAACCTTACCAAGCTTTGATTTCCTCTTACATCCTACTCACCTATGGGGTTGCTATGGATCTCAAAGAGGTCCTATAGGTGTTCTTGTGAATCCTAATATTCTTTACATATATTGTTTATAGAAGCAGGAATGTAACTATGCAGAAACTTCATTTTTTTAATATGACTATTTCTCCTTTCTTTCCTTTTAATTCAAACTGGCCTCATCCAGCATCTTGATTCACTTGCCTCCTTCTGCCATGTGTGTCCACTCCCTTAATCATTAAGCCTTAAAGGAGGCCCTGGTCAGCATCAAGCAATCTCAGGAAAAAAGTGTCAGGTTTTTTGACTACCGAGAGAAAGTGTTTCAGTCAAACTAGAGATAACATCTAGACCTCAGCTGTGTTTCAGCTTCAGAATCACACCAACCACATCCTTGGGAAACCAGCTGAGGTGATGCCATGGCTGGTATCAGGACCAGATGCAGTGATCAACCACCTTCTGCCCTAACACCACCAGTGAGCAAGCCCATGACCCTAACTCTCTGAGTCTGCTATATAACCCATCCCCTAGAAGCCATTGGGGAGCCAGGTGTTTGTGCTCTAGCTCATCTGTGCCTCTGGGCTTGTGCCATCTTCTCAACTAATAAACCCTTACCTTCTTGGATGCATACTCCTGTTCGTGTCATATTGGGCTTTGATGCGCTCTGGCAATGGGCCTCTTTAGTCTGGTAACAGGAAGCCATATGAATCTGTGAGCAGTGTTTGAAAAGAACTAACCAAGGGTCCCATCTAATAGAATCTAAACTTTACTGTCAAACAGGTCACAGCTTGCTAAGTGTCTGTTCTACTCTTTCTGGTACAGAGATTTCAGACACTGCTTGAATGATTGACTGAATTTTCCAGACTAGCAAATCAATGTTCAGAGAAGAGTTGTAACTCAGCCAAGATCATTCAACTAACTAGTAATTAGCCCAGCTGAGATTAAAACCTAGGTGTGGGGAAGGACAAGATGGCGATGTAGTAGGCGGATGTACCAACTTCCACCTCCTAGAACCAAAGTGGATTACAACTTAATTTTAAGAACCATCATCAGGAAAACCCAACTTTGGACTAAACTAAGAGGACTCATGAACCAAGGAACACTAAGGAAGCCACCCTGAGACTGGTAGGAAAAGTGGAATTGCAGAGAGGGCTTCCCAGCTCCCCAGAGTGAATGGCAGCCCAAAGAGACTCACGTGGTGGGAAGTGAGTTTAGCAGAGAGGGGAGGGTCTTGAGTCCCAGGAATAAAACCCCAGCCTGTAGCCCCAGAGCCTAGAAGAGGTTTATGGACAGTATTTAGCTGGAAACAAGTCAGGATACTGTTTGTGAGAAAGAGATTGATTTCTCAGACCCAGGATTCTTAAAGGGACCACGCAGAAAACCTCGCTCACAACCACTCACCCAAGGGCTCTGGGGGATGGGGAGAGAGGAGAGGACTGGAGCAATGGGAAGAGAGTGTAATCTGGGAGGCACAGGGAGAAACACTTTGAGAGACAGCCACCCTAACCCCTGGGCTGAGTTACTCCCCAAATCTGAAGTGAATATTTTTCCTGGGAACAGCAATACCAGCAAAGGGAAGCATGACATCAGCCAAACAAGCTCTCCTGCAGTACTTAGAGCAGAGTTGTTTAGAAGGAGGGAGCTTTCAGGACTACAGTATTGAATGTTAGGGTCTGAATTGCAGTGCCCCCACCCACATGGCTGAGGGCTCGCCTGAGGGCGGGTGGTGGCAGGATGCGGAAGTGCAGTTCTGTCAGCAAGGGTGGAAGCTGGCTGGCCACAACTGAGGCCCAGGTGTGAGCTTGGACTTGTCCAGCTGGGGAGAAGGGGACGTGCAAAAGTGGTCAAGCCCAGCAGCGGGCCGCCTGCAATCCCACCTGCAGGGGAAGGGCAGGAGCCCCAGAAGGGGTGGAGACCTGCCCTTGAGAAGAGGTGCAGGAGCACAGCCTCCCCTGGCCTGTGGGTACTGAGGCATGCGGCCTGACACAGGAGCAGGTTCCTCCCGTGGGGGTGGAGCGAAATCCCAGAACAGGCAGAGGCTCGCGACTGAGCGAGGGCATGCAGCCTGACCCAGCCTTGTGGAGCCAAGGCTTGCAGCTCTCCCATGAGTGGGCTCCTCATGCAGGGCCAGGGCGAAAGCCCGGAATCAGGCAAAGACCCATAGCTGAGCAAAGGTGCTCAACCCTGCCCTCAGAGCCAAGGCTTGCAATGGGGCACTGAGCATAACCCCACCCATGGGGGCGGGGCAAAGGCCAAGGCTTGTACACTGGAGCATGTGATCACAGACCCTCCCATGAAGGAGAGGCAGAAACCACAGCAACAGCCCCAGTGGGCTGGCACTGGCAACCCCAATACCTGAACACTTTAGGCAGCTGCAGTAGAGGGGATGGTGGGCCTGCAGACAGGTCACACCTAGAGAACACAGAGGCCACACCCAGTGGACTCCAGTGGCCAAAACCTTCTTTTACACAGACAAAATGGGAAGGCAGAGAAATGCAACACAAATAAATCAAGAGAAATCCCCAGAAAAGGACCTGAATGAATCAGATATACCCAAATTACCAGATGCAGAGTTTAAAATAATGATTGTTAGGATGCTCAAAGATCTTAGAACAACAATAGAAGGTTATTATGAACACCTAAATAAGGAGATAGCAAATATAAAAAAGAACATTTAAATAATAAAAAAGAATCAGTCAGAAATAACAAATACAATATCAGAAATAAAGAACACAATGGAAGGAATTAAAAGCAGGATGGATAAAGTGGAATATTGAATCAGCGAGTTAGAGGACAAGATAAATGAAGGCACGGAAGCAGAGCAGAAAAAGAAAAGAGACTCAAAAAGTCTGAGGAAACTCTAAGAGAGCTCTGTGACAACATGAAGAGAAATAACATCCACATCATAGGGGTTCCTGGAGAAGAAGAGAAAGAACAAGGGATAGAGACTTTGTTCAAACATATCATAGCTGAAAACTTCCCTAAATTAAGGCAGGAAAACATCTCACAAGTTCAAGAAGCACAGAGAACTCCATTAAAGAGAAACCCAAGGAAATCTACACCAAGACACATCATAATTAAAATACTAAAGCTAAGTGATAAAGAGAAAATATTAAAAGTTGCTAGAGAAAAAAGGCTATCTCTTACAAAGAAGCCCCCACAAGGATGACTTTCAACTTCTCAACAGATATACTTGAAGAGAAGGCCAGAAGAGAATGGCAAGAAATATTCAAAGTAATGCAGAACAAGAGTCTACAACCAAGAATACTCTATCTATCATTTAAAATTGAAGGAAAAATAAAAAGCTTTCCAGACAAAAACAAACAAACAAACAAACAAACAAAAAACAACAACAAGGAATTTACTACAACCAAACCAATGCTGCAGGAAATGTTAAGGGGCCTGTTGTAAACAGATCAAAGGGGAAAAAGAATATAGCAAAAGAGGAATACAGCTTTAAATAATAAAATGGCAATAAACAACTACATATCAATAATAACCTTAAACATAAATGGATTAAATGATCTGATCAAAAGAAATAGGGTAGCTGCATGGATAAGAAAATGGGACCCGTACATATGCTGTCTATGCTGTCTACAAGAGACATACCTTAAAACAAAAGATGCACACAGACTGAAGATAAAAGGATGAAAAAAAATATTTTACGCAAATGGAAATAAAAAAAAACTGGGTTAGCAATACTTATATCAGACAAAATGGACTTTAAAACAAAAGATATAGTAAGAGATAAAGGTCACTACATAATGATAAAGGGAGCAATCCAACAGAAAGACATAACTGTATTAAATATCTATGCACCTAATATAGGAGCACCTAAATATATAAAACATACTTTTATTGATTTAAAGGGTGAGATCAACAGCAATACTATAATAGTAGAGGATTTCAATACCCTACTAACATCACTAAATAGATCCTCAAGAAAGAAAATTAACAAAGAAACAGCAGACAAAGGACACATTAGATCAACTCGATTTAATAGATATCTTCAGAACCTTTCACCCTAAAGCAGCAGAATAAACATTCTTTTCAAATGCTTATGGTACATTCTCTAGGATAGACCACATGTTAGGGCACAAAAGCGGTCTCAAGAAATTTAAGAAGATTGAAATCATATCAAGCACTTTCTCTGATCACAATGGCATAAAACTAGAAATAAACCACAACAGAAAAACTGAAAAATACTAAAACACTTGGAAACTAAATAGCATGTTATTAAATAATGAATGCGTTAACAATGAGATCAATGACGAAATAAAAAAATTTCAGAAAATGAATGATAATGAGCATAGAACAACTCAAAATATATAGGACACAGCAAAAGCAGTCCTGTGAGGAAAGTTCATAGCATTACAGGCATACCTTAAGAAGCTAGAAAAAGCTCAAATAAACAACTTGACCCTGCATCTAAAAGAACTAAAAAAAGAACAGTAGGTAAAGCCCAGAGGTAGTAGAAGGAAGGAAATAATAAAGATCAGAGCAGAAATAAATGACATAGAAGCTAAAGAAACAATACAGAGGATCAATGAAACCAGGAGCTGGTTCTTTGAAAAGGTAAACAAGATCGATCAACCTTTAACCAGATTCACCAAGAAAAAAAAAAGAGAGGACTCAAATAAATAAAATTAGAGATGAGATTGGCTCAGCGGTAGAGCGTCGGCCTAGTGTGCGGAGGACCCAGGTTCGATTCCCGGCCAGGGCACACAGGAGAAGCGCCCATTTGCTTCTCCACCCCTCCGCCGCGCTTTCCTCTCTGTCTCTCTCTTCCCCTCCCACAGCCAAGGCTCCATTGGAGCAAAAATGGCCCGGGCGCTGGGGATGGCTCTGTGGCCTCTGCCTCAGGCGCTAGAGTGGCTCTGGTTGCAACATGGCGACGCCCAGGATGGGCAGAGCATCGCCCCCTGGTGGGCAGAGCGTCGCCCCTGGTGGGCGTGCCGGGTGGATCCCGGTCGGGCGCATGCGGGAGTCTGTCTGACTGTCTCTCCCTGTTTCCAGCTTCAGAAAAATGAAAAAAAAAAAAAAAATTAGAGATGAGAGTGGAGAAATAACAACTGACACAACAGAAATACAAAATATTGTAAGAAAATACTATGAAGAACTGTATGCCAAAAAACTAGACAACCTAGATGAAATGGAAAAATTCCTTGAAACATATAATCTTTCAAAAATTAAACTGGAAGAATCAGAAAACCTAAACAGACTGATTACAACAAATGAAATTAAAACAGTTATAAAAAAAACTCCCCCAAAAAGAAAAGTTCTGGGCCCAATGGCTTCACAAGTGATTTCTACCAAATATTCAAAGAAGAACTAACTCTTATCCTTCTCAAGCTATTTCAAAAATTCAAGAGGAAGGAAGACTTCCAAGCTCCTTTTATGAGGCGAGCATAATTCTGATTTCAAAACCATGCAAAGACAACACAAAGAAAGAAAATTATAGGCCAATATCCCTGATGAATTTAGATGCTAAAATCCTCAACAAAATATTAGCAAACTGGATCCAGTAATATATGAAAAAATATCATACACCATGATCAAGTGGGATTTATTCTTGGGAGGCAAGGCTGCTACAATATTCACAAATCAATCAATGTGATTCATCACATAAACAGAAGGAAGGAGAAAAAGCACGTGATCATTTCAATAGATACAGAAAAAGCATTTAATAAAATCCAGCACCCATTTATAATCAAAACTCTCAGCAAAGTGGGACTACAGGGAACATACCTCAACATGATAAAGGCCATCTATGACAAACCCACAGCCAACATCATACTCAATGGGCAAAAATCAAAAGCAATAACCTTAAGATCAGGAAGAAGTCAGGGGTGCCCCTTTCACCATTCTTATTCAATATAGTTTTGGAAGTCCTAGCCACAGCAATCAGACAAGGGAAAGAAATAAAAGGCACCCAAATTGGAGAAGAAGAAGTAAAACTATTATTATTTGTAGGTGATATGATATTGTATATAGAAAACCCTAAAGTCTCAGTCAAAAAACTACTGAACCTGATAAATGAATTTAGCAAGGTGGCAGGATATAAAATTAATACTCAGAAATCTGATGCATTTTTATACACTAACAATGAACTGTCAGAACGAGAAATTAAGGAAGCAATTCCCTTCACCATTGCAACCAAAAAGATAAAGTACCTAGGAATAAATTTAACCAGAGAGGGCCCTGGCCGGTTGGCTCAGTGGTAGAGCGTCGGCCTAGCGTGCGGAGGACCCGGGTTCGATTCCCAGCCAGGGCACACAGGAGAAGCGCCCATTTGCTTCTCCACCCCTCCCCCGCGCTTTCCTCTCTGTCTCTCTCTTCCCCTCCCGCAGCCAAGGCTCCATTGGAGCAAAGATGGCCCGGGCGCTGGGGATGGCTCTGTGGCCTCTGCCTCAGGCGCTAGAGTGGCTCTGGTCGCAACATGGCGACGCCCAGGATGGGCAGAGCATCACCCCCTGGTGGGCAGAGCGTCGCCCCTGGTGGGTGTGCCGGGTGGATCCCGGTCGGGCGCATGCGGGAGTCTGTCTGACTGTCTCTCCCTGTTTCCAGCTTCAGAAAAATGAAAAAAAAAAAATTTAACCAGAGAGATTAAAGAAGCTTGTACTTGGAAAATTATATAGCATTGATAAAAGAAATCAAGGAAGATACAAACAAGTGGAAGCACATACCGTACTCATGGTTAGGAAGAATAACATCATTAAAGTGTGTATATTACCCAAAGCAATTTATAAATTCAATTCAATACCAATTAAAATACCAATGATATACTTTAAAAATATAGAACACGTATTCCAAAAATTTATATGGAACCAAAAGGGAACATGAATAGCCTCAGCAATCTTGAAAAGGAAGAATAAAGTGGGAGGTATCACACTTCTGGATATCAAGTTATACTACAAGGCCATTGTACTCAAAACAGCCTGGTACTGGCATAAGAACAGGCATATAGATCAATGGAACAGACCTGAGAACCCAGAAATAAACCCACACCTTTATGGACAACTGATATTTGAGAAAGGAGGTAAGAGCATACATTGGAGTAAAGACAGCCTCTTCAACAAATGGTGTTGGGAAAATTGGACAGCTACCTGCAAAAAAACGAAACTAGATCACCAACTTACACCATTCACAAAAATAAACTCAAAATGTATAAAAGACTTAAATGTAAGCTGTAAAACCATAAGCATCTTAGAGGAAAACATAGGCAGTAAACTCTCTGACATATCTCTCAGCAATGTATTTGCTGATTTATCTCTACTGGCAAGTGAAATAAAAGACAGGATAAAGAAATGGGACTATATCAAACTAAAAAGCTTTTGCGCAACTAAAGACAATAAGAACAGAATAAAAAGACAAACTCTACAATGGGAGAATATATTTGATAATATGTCTGATAAGGAATTAATAACCAAAATTTATAAAGAACTTGTAAAACTCAACATCAGGTAGACAAACAATCCAATCAAAAAAATGGGCAAAATAAATAAATAGACACTTCTCCAAAGAGGACATATTGATGGCCAATAGGCATATGAAAAAATACTCAACATCACTAATCATTAGAGAAATGCAAATAAAAACCATATTGAGATATCACCTCACTCCAGTCAGAATGGTGCTCATCAACAAAACAACACAGAATAAGTGCTGGTGAGGAAGTGGAGAAAAGGGAACCCTCCTGCACTGCTGGTGGGAATGCAGACTGGTGCAGCCACTGTGGAAAACAGTATGGAGATTTCTCAAAAATTAAAAATCAAACTGCGTTTTGACCCAGCTATCTCACTTTTAGGAATATACACCAAGAACACCATAGCACTGTTTCAAAAGGAAAAATGCACCCCCATGTTTATGGCAGCTTTGTTCACAATAGCGAAGATCTGGAAACAGCCCAGGTGTTCATCAGTGGACAAGTAGATTAAAAAGCTTTGGTACATATATACTATGGAATACTACTCAGCCATAAGAAATGATGACATCAGATCATTTACAATAACATGGATGGACCTTGATAACATTATACTGAGCGAAATAAGTAAATCAGAAAAAACTAAGAACTATATGATTCCATACATAGGTGGGACATAAAAATGAGACTCAGAGACATGTACAAGAGTTTGGTGGTTACAGGGTGGGGGGGGGGAGGAGAGGGAGGGGTTTAGGGGAGGGAAGACCCACAAAGAGAACCAGTTAGAAGGTGACGGAAGACAATTGGTCTTTGGGTGATGGGAATGCAGCATAATCAATTGTTAATATAACCTAGAGATGTTTTCTCTGAATATATGTACCCTGATTCATCAATGTCACCCCATTAAAATTAATAATAATAAAAACAAAGAAACAAAAAAACCTAGGTGGGTGTAATTCCTCACAATTTTATCAAGAAGACAAATGATAGATCCTTAGTGCAAACCAAGGAAGAGAACAGTGAAATATACCATCAAATAAAGCTGCGGGTGGCCAGTCCACTCGGGAAAAGGAAAGGCCTCCTTTCAACTTCTCTTGGCAACTGGTAGGTGGGTATACAACCCCAACAAGGTCTGACCTGGAGAGAACTCCATCTGGACTGCCTTATCCCATATGAGATAACTGACAGGCTAGACCCCTTCCCAGGTCTCTGGGTGGGCACTGGGGAGAGCTGAACTGAAAACACAAGGCTGGTGTGTTCCAAAAGGACTATTTATTTAAAACTCATGGGTGCAGGTGTGCCAAGATGGGCCCAAATGCTGTGTAGGCCCCAGGGGGTGTTGCAATAGGGTATTTATAGTTTAGTCAGGGGTCTTGGAAAAAAGCAGCTGATGTCACCGTCACTCCTCTATAGGTACAAAGTAATGTGTTTTTATATGTGGATTGAAGAGGTGCCAAAGTTTCTCCAAATGGTTTATCTCTGGGCTCAACTGTCTAAAGGAGGCCTGTGCTAGTTCACAAGGTCCCAGGCCGGCCTGGCAGGCTCAGGCTTCAAGCAGGCCAGTCCCCCCTCCCTCCTCCCACTGATTTGCAGTGCCCTTGAAATGGGGGTGGGGGGGGAAGGTGCTGATCCCTTAGATGGCTGCTATCAGAAGGCAGCATCATTAGGCCTGTAGCCTGGCTTTTATAAACACTGTGATTTAAATCTCCTCTAACACTCAGGTCCCTTTTCACTGTATGCTTTCCCTGACTTTTGCAAAGATCTACATTTCAAAATGAAGGCCGGGAAGCCATTGAGTGAGAGAATAGCAAGCCAATTAACTACAACCTCATAGGGGGGAGGAAAATGTGCTGCTTTGAGCCTGGCTAAGAAATTGGGTGAGGGGCAGTTTAGTTTTAAAGAGGGCTCTCCTTTTAAATGCCACCCTGAAACCAAACTTTATACTTTCACTGACTAGATTATTATTATGTTTAAATATATTGATATTTTAGAGAGATAAGAAGAAAGAGAGAAAAACATTAATTTGTTGTTTTACTTATTTATGCATTCATTGGTTGATCCTTTTATGTGCCCTGACCAGTGATCAAATTTGCAACTTTGGCATTTTGGGAGGATGCTCTAACCGACTGCCTACCTGGCCTGGACTCACTGCCAAGTATTAAAAGAGAAATAATGAGTGGCCACTATGAAGAAGGTAGCTACAGAAGATGTTAATGCTACTTTTGAAGATCAGCAAAAGATAAACAGGTTTGCATGGAATACAAGTAGAATCACAGAGCTGAAGGAAGAAATCGACACAAAAAAGAAACAACTCCAAAATATAGATGCTTGCAAAGACATCATGCTTGCTGATGACAACTGCTTAGTGATACCTTATCAGATTAGTGACGTTTTCATTAGCCATTCTCAAGAAGAAAGACAAGAAATGTTAGAAGAAGCAAAGAAAAATTTTCACGAAGAAATTGACACCTTAGAATTCAGAGTGGAAGCCCTGGCCGGTTGGCTCAGCGGTAGAGTGTCGGCCTGGAGTGCGGGGGACCCGGGTTCGATTCCCGGCCAGGGCACATAGGAGAAGCGCCCATTTGCTTCTCCACCCCCCCCCCTTCCTCTCTGTTTCTCTCTTCCCCTCCCGCAGCCAAGGCTCCATTGGAGCAAAGATGGCCCGGGTGCTGGGGATGGCTCCTTGGCCTCTGCCCCAGGCGCTAGAGTGGCTCTGGTAGCGGCAGAGCGACGCCCGGAGGGGCAGAGCATTGCCCCCTGGTGGGCAGAGCGTTGCCCCTGGTGGGCGTGCCGGGTGGATCCCGGTCGGGCGCATGTGGGAGTCTGTCTGACTGTCTCTCCCCGTTTCCAGCTTCAGAAAAAAAAAAAAAAAAAGAATCCAGAGTGGAGGCCCTGGTTGGTGGCTCAATAGATTGAGTGTTGGCCTGGCATATAGACGTCCTGGGTTTAAGCCCTAGTCAAGGCACACAGAAGAAGCAACCATCTGCTTCTTCCCTTGACCCTTTCTCTCCCTTTTCCTCTCCTACAGCATAGTTGGTTCCAACGTGGCCCTGGGCACTGAGGATAGGTTGGTTGATCTCAGCCTCAGGTGCTGAAAATAGCTTGGTACTCAAGTTTTAGCTCCAGATGGAGTTGCTGGGTGAATCCTGGTCAAACACATGGGGGACTCTGCCTCACTATCTCCCCTCCTTTCATCTAAAAAAAAATCCAGAGTGGAATCAATTCAGCTTGTGTTAGCATATGTAAGGCCATTATTCGCGGCCATCATCACAGCCGCCCTGCCAATGCAGGTCGCATTTGATTCAGATAGACAGTAAGGAATTGTGGAAGGAGGGCCAGGCCCTTTTCTTTCCCAGAAGGAAGAAACAGAATACAAGGGAAAGGAACCAGCTGGGATAATCGAGTCAGCCTGTGATAAATTATCTATATCCCATAGTTACAATGCAAAACAAGAACAGCAAGATCTGTATGTTACTATGGCCAGTGATCTGGAAACTCCTTCCCCCTTGTTTACCCCACCGAAACTTTCTCTCCCCTCTCCCTGAGTCCCGGGAAACCTTAAACAAAGAAATCATGTGCTCATTGGTTAGATACTGTGAAGGTATATAACTTGTAAGAAAATCAACTTCGGAGAGCCCGTGTTTTGGAGCTGCAAATCTCACGTGCTCCGCCAGCTTTAATAAATCCTACTTCCTTCATCAAGTTGTCTGGGTGTTTTTGTCCTCTTTTGATTCCTGCAATAGAATCAACAGAGTCAAAACCTGGTGGTCCATTTTCCTTTAATCCAAGCTTGCACCCAGAAGGCAAGAAAATACACACAGTGGAAAATACTTCCCTTTCCATTCAGGGTTCCCAAAGCCACTGACTCATCCGAGTTTTCCTAGAATCAAAGGCTTCCACTTCATCAGTCTTATTCACCTTTGTTTGCCATCTCCTTCTCCTCCACGAACTGGCTTCTTCTTCCCCCATTATGCCATTTTGGCTGCCTCATACCCTCCACATGGCCTCTCTCTCCTGCTATAGCATAGGCTCCTCCTCTCTACAAGAACGTGGCCACTCTCCCTAAAATGGCCTCCTAGCGCCTCCTTTTAATACCTTTTGGTGCAAAAGCCCTTCCCCAACACACATTAGTATAACCAAGCCCCTTCCCAAGCAAGAAGGGCATTTAGCTGTATCACGTGAGGGCAACGGCCATCTTTAATACTAAGAGTGAGAAAAAATAACTTATTTGCCCAATAGCAGATTTGAAAGTTCAGTTATGTGCAAAATTTGGAGCAATAGAAACCTTGAAGCTGATGAAGCTCAACATTGTATAATATTTCAAAAATTTTGTTTAATAAAGTTAAATATTGTCCAAATAATAATTTTCTTTCTTCAAATAATATGGAAAGCAAAACTCTCATTAAAAAAAAAAACAACTTCATTTGCCTGACCAGGCAGTGGCGCGGTGGATAGAGTGTTGGCCTGGGATTCTGAGGACCCAGATTTGAAACCTTGAGGTCTCTGGCTTGGGCATGGGCTCATCTGGTTTGAGCGTGGGCTCATCTGGCTTAAGCATGGACTCACCAGCTTGAATGTGGGGTTGCTGGCTTGAGCATGGGATGAGAGACATAACCCCATGATTGCTGGCTTGAAGCCCAAAGGTTGCTGGCTGAAGCCCAAGGTTGCTGGCTTGAGACCAAGGTCGCTGGCTTGAGCAAGGGGTCATTAGCTCAACTGGAGCCCCCTGGTCAAGGCACATATGAGAAAGCAATCAATGAACAACTTAGGTGCTGCAATCAAGAATTGATGCTTCTCATCTCTCTCCCTTCCTGTCTGTCTGTCCCTATCTGTCCTTCTCTCTTTCTCTGTCTCTCTCATTAAAAATTCCATATATTTAGTGAAAACTTGCTTATTTTCACACCTTATTTATTTTATATTTTTAAAAGAAGACAGTATTCATCTATTTATTTTGCATAATGATTATATCAAATGTAGGGGTTTTAATGTCCTGTTATTAAACTTGTCATTAAGTAATCTTTAAAAAAGAGAAAAAAAGAAAGAAATAACAGGTCCCAAATGGATCCTTAGCTCTCATAACAGCAAACCAAGACTTACTTGCAGTTTTTATCTCTCCTAGGAATGTGAGCATTAAACAATCAGACATTTCCAAATAAGCATTAGTGAGGTAATCTGCATAATAAAACCCCTGTCCTTCCTTTCTTCCCCCAAAGAAGATGACCAGGCCTGAAATAATCATTTATTTTCTTGTTCTAATAACTTCCTTGACCCATCTGCCTATTAAACCCTTCCCCTTTTATACACTTCCTTGGAGCGCTTCTCTGTTTGCTAGATGGGATGCTGGCCCGTTTGCAAATCATCCAATAAAGCCAGTAAGATCTCAAATTCACTTAGTTGAATTTATTTTTAAGCTAGTACCAATAAATGTGCCATCAGTGAGAATTTAAGGAAGAAAAATACATGTGTGTGCTAAGCAGAGTTGACAATACTTTTTGATAGGTAGGTAGATGTTTGAGCTTGATTTTGAAGAAAATGTACAACCTATGTGGAGAAAAGGAAAAGGTAATCAAGTTAAAGAGAAGGCAAAGACTGTGAGAGCTGATGGTAATTCTGCATCAGCAGAATACTGGTTTGATTCCCAGTCAGGGCACAGAAAAGGCCCATTTGCTTCTCGACACCTCCCCCTCTTGCTTCTCTCTCTCTCTCTCTCTCTCTCTCTCTCTCTCTCTCTCTCTATCTATCTCTTCCCCTCCTGCAGCCATGGCTCTACTGGAGCAAGTTGGCCCCTGATGCTGAGGATGGCTATAACAGCTGTTACAACCATATAAGAGCTGTTATATGCTGTTATATGACGCTGAGGATGATGAAATATTAAGAAATACTTTCTCTTGAGTTGACAACAAAGCTAAAGCAGAAAACAGAATTCTCATGCTAATGAGGTTTTAATCCAGATGAGGAAAGGAAAGAAAAATGGTCTTCAAGAAACAATTCAGGATCCCATCACATTATTGAATATATTTCTTGGAGGAATGATGTTCATGTCTTAGTTGCACCACTCAGAGAAAAAGGATAATTCTGGTCCTGAACAACCTTTAAAAAAAAGAATCTAATGACTATGGTGATAGATGCCACATTTCTTCTCTCCTAACTCCATTCTTGGATCACTTGGGAGATACTTTATGAGCTTTAAAGAAAGTAAGAATTTCAAAATGTCTCTGATTCATTGAACTAAGCAGTCCAAAGAGGCTTGTTCTGCAAAAGAAAAGGGCAGTGAGAGCTTGAGTGTTGCCTAGGGCAAGGACTTGAGATATGAGAATGGGAGCCAGAAAGTGCCATGGCTGAGGTGACAATATGGTTGCATGAGAATTGATCCTGTATAAGATTGCTTTCAATGCCACTTTTTTTTTTTATTCAGTGAGAGGAAGGGAGGCAGAGAGACAGACTCTCACATGCACCTCAACCAGGATCTACACAGCAAGTCCACTAGGGGCATTGTTCTGTAACTCAGCAACCAAGCTCTCAGAGCCTGAAGCAAAGCCATGCAGCCATCCTCAGCGTCAGGGGCCAACTTGCTCCAGTAGAGCCATGGCTGCAGGAGGGGAAGAGACAGAGAGATAGATAGATAGATAGATAGATAGAGAGAGAGAAAGAGAGAAGCAAGAGGGGGAGGTGTAGAGAAGCAAATGGGCCTTTTCTGTGCCCTGACCGGGAATCAAACCTGGGACATCCATCCTCCGGGCTGATGCTCTACCACTGAGCCAACCAGCCAGGGCTTTCGTGCCACTTTTAATCAATATTCTTGCATTCCATTTTTTATCTGCATGTCTTCAGAGTGTCCATTAACATTTGCTTGAGACACAAAGACAAACAAGTCACATCTTGGACCTCAGTTGGGTTATATTTGGGTTGTATAATTTTAAAGAAGTCAATGAATGAGAATTCTTACTGAAAAAATTCCTGGTGACCACATTTGGAAGAACATTTAACTATCAAAGGTAGGTAGGTGGCAGTAAGTTCAGAGGATGCTATAAGAGAACTATTGGTCACAGACATTTTAAAACAAAGAATAACAGCAAATGATAAATGTTTTCCCAATGAGAGCCAGTGAGCCTTGGTCACATGACCTTACGGCACCAATACAGACCTCCTTGTATTCCTTCTTCAGCACCTTATAATTTTATTCTCACATTCCCTAATTGTACAACATGGCAGGCCCTATTTTCTCATTCTCAAAGCCAAACTTTCTTCAAGTTAATTCTGAAGCAAAATGGGATGATCATTGTGTTCAACTGCCCTGTTTAATCAAAAATGACATAAGTAAATTGGGATTTGCAAACTTTCATCTAGCCAATCTGGCTGGAGATGTGCATGTCCTTACCACTCCCATGTTAGTGCTGAGAAGCAAAATGTGAACAAGAGGGCCAGGCCTCTAATGTTTCCAGCCAATGTGAATTAGAGACTTTTCAACAGCTGCAGGAAGTCAACAACTTAATAAGAAACATCACAAATACTTAATTCATCCAGGGTGATCACAACATTGAATTCCCACATTAACAGAGAGATGAACAAAATGTTTTCTGAACCAAGCAACATGAATCAAAGCAGATGCTAACCTCTTCCTTGCAGAGCCAAGATTCAGGGCTCAGTGCCTAGATGAGGCTACTCTTGGTTGTGTATCAATCTGATCAGGCATCAGAGGCTAGGTAGTTCATTTATTTCTTGCAAGATGGAGGCAATATTTAACCATACATGATTTCTGAACACAATAGGGAAGCCATGGAATATTGTATCAGTGTACTTTGCTACTTTGGTCCAGGTTCTTGTCCTATGAACTACACACCATTTTGATTGTCACTCAGGAAGGCAGAGGAGTATGTATCCACCAACTCTTGCAGGAACTCTTTAGATTTAAACACTCCTGTGCCTTTCTCCCCAGTGAGTACATTTCTACAACATAACTGTTACAAATTCCTTTCTGTAGGGTGAGAAACATGTCTTGCCTTCTTCTTTCTATCTCTATTAACTAACTCTTTTATTTGTGGCAGAGACAGAGAGAATCAGAGAGAAGGACATATAGGGACAGACAGACAGGAGGGAGGGAGATGAGAAACATCAATTCTTCGTTGAGATTCCTTAGTTGTTCATTGATTGATTTCTCATATGTGCCTTGGCCAGGGGGGCTATAGCAGACTGAGTGACTCCTTGCTCAAGCCAGTGACCTTGGGCTCAAGCTGGTGAGCTTTTGCTCAAACCCGATGAGCCTGCACTCAAGCTGGCAACCTCGGGGTCTTGAACCTGGGTCCTCTGCATCCCAGTCTGACGCTCTATCCACTGCGCCACCTCCTGGTCAGGCTAACTACTCTATACTCTATAGTGCATGCCCATCACTACCCTAACCACAGCTCCTTATGCTTAGGTAGCTATGATTTATATAAATGATTCTATCCCTCATCCCCAAGTGTCCAAAGCTACCTGAAAACCAGTGTCATGCTAGAGCAGAGGGAGCAATGAATTATAAGATAGGGGAAAACAGATGTGTAGACTACTGCTGGCTTCTTAGGGTTCTCCTTACTTCTTTGCACTTGAGACATCAGATAATGATTTGGGCCAAATTCATGCTCCAGACACTCTGAGCCTATAGGGTCTCCTCTTGCTGCTGCCTCAGCTGTGTGTGAGTTAAGGAATGCATTCAAGTCCTAAGCAGGCTCCCAAATCTCCCTTTGCTTTCAAATTTCTTGCCAGCCTATCACAGCATAGGTTCGTAGACAGTCATGCACACGTGGTGAGTTTATTTTCTCGGTCTTTCTATGGCTTGCTGACTTCTAGGATCTCCCCATTAAATTTCTAGCTGCCCTGAACTGAGTTCCTTGTTTTCATCAGTAGAGCAGTGGGTCTTTGCTGCTGGCTCTAAACTAAATTTACTATTTCCTTTCACAAGTGAGGCTGCAGGTTCTGGGCCTCGCCATGTGTGGAAGGGATGGGAACCCTTCTAGGCAAGGAGGCCACCTCGTTCTCCTACATACAGTATACAGTATAGCACTTTCTCTTCTTTCTTTCTTCCTTCCTTCCTTCCTTCCTTCCTTCCTTCCTTCCTTCCTTCCTTCCTTCCTTCCTTCCTTCCTTCCTTCCTTCTTTCTTTCTTTCTTTCTTTCTTTCTTTCTTTCTTTCTTTCTTTCTTTCTTTCTTTCTTTCTTTCTTGAGAGAGAGGGACAGGCAAGGACAGACAGACAGACAGGAGAGAGCAACAGACAGGAAGAGAGAGAGAGATGAGAAGCAACAGCTTGTTGTTGCGGCACTTCAGTTGTTCATCTATTGCTTTCTCATATGTGTCTTGACTGGGGGACTTCAGCTGAGCCAGTGACCCCACGCTCAAGTTGGTGAGCCTGTGCTCCAGCCGATGAGCCTGCGCTCAAGCCGGTGACCTCAAGGTTTTGAACCTGGGTCCTCTGCATCCCAGGCCAACGCTCTATGCACTGTGCCACTGCCTGGTCAGGCCAGTAGCACTTTTTCAAGAGGGAAATCTTCACAGTTTGTTGTGTTCTTTTGTTCATTTTTAGTTCCTTGGAATGGTTATCTAGAACAATTCTGTCCAGGTTTATACTTGTTTTCTATGAAAGAGAATTGTCTGATCACCCCATGTTGCTTTTTACTGAAAATAGTCTTACAATTGCTGTGTGGTCAGTGAACGGTAAACTTTATGTCAGTTTTTCTCATATACCAGTGTTATGACTTTTATAGAAAAAATATGTTTTTCTTAACAGCATGTCACCACTATGGAGTTATTTTCCTACTGCCTTCAAGGACTATTTTTTATTTCCCATTGGTTTTGTGGAATGTTCCAAACTGATACATCTCTTTCCCAGAGGTCTTTTGCAGCTGCAGTATTTTCAAGTTTTTTTTTAATCTGACTAGCCAGATTAGATATATTCCTTTGAGAAACAGATGCAGTCATTTTTAATGATAAAACATTATTCAGTTCTCTTTTAAAACCATTTGCAGAAAAGGAGCATCATTTTACATGTGCCTCGTTTTTTTTTTTTTGTTTTTTTTTTTTTGTATTTTTCTGAAGCTGGAAACGGGGATAGACAGTCAGACAGACTCCCGCATGCGCCCGACTGGGATCCACCCGGCTGGCCCACCAGGGGGCGACACTCTGCCCCTCCGGGGCATCGCTATGTCATCCCCAGCGCCCGGGCCATCTTTGCTCCAATGAAGCCTCGCTGCGGGAGGGGAAGAGAGAGACAGAGAGGAAGGAGAGGGGGAGGGGTGGAAAAAGCAGATGGGCGCTTCTCCTGTGTGCCCTGGCCGGGAATCGAACCCGGGACTTCTGCACGTCAGGCCGATGCTCTACCACTGAGCCAACCGGCCAGGGCATCGTTTTTTTTTTTTTTAGAAAGATATAAGATCTTTTTTTTTTTAATTAATTTATTTAATTTAATGCAGTGACAGGGATAAATCAGGGTACATATGTTGAGATAAAACACCTCTAGATTATTTTGACATTTGATTGTGCTGTATACCCCTCCCCCAAAGTTAAATTGTCTTCTGTCACCTTCTATCTGGTTTTCTTTGTGCCCCTCCCCTCCCCCAACCCCTCTCTCCTTCTTCACCCCATCCCCCCTGCCCCCAAACCCCATTCCCCACCCCTGTTGCCATCACATTCTTGTTCATGTCTCTGAGTCTCATTTTTATGTCCCTTCTATGTATGGATTCATGTAGTTCTTAGTTTTTTTTCTGATTTACTTATTTCACTCCGTATAATGTTATCAAGGTCCATCCATGTTATTGTAAAGGATCCGATGTCATCATTTCTTATGGCTGAGTAGTACTCCATAGTATATATGTACCAAAGCTTTTTAATCCACTCGTCCTCTGACGGACACTTGGGTTGTTTCCAGATCTTCGCTATTGTGAACAATGCTGCCACAAACATGGGGGTGCATTTCTCCTTTTCGAGCTGTTCTATGGTGTCCTTGGGGTATATTCCTAAAAGTGAGATAGCTGGGTCAAAAGGCAGTTCGATTTTCAGTTTTTTGATGAATCTCCATACTGTTTTCCACAGTGGCTGCACCAGTCTGCATTCCCACCAGCAGTGCAGGAGGGTTCCCTTTTCTCCACATCCTCGCCAGCACTTATTCTGTGTTGTTTTGTTGATGAGCGCCATTCTGACTGGTGTGAGGTGATATCTCATTGTGGTTTTAATTTGCATTTCTCTAATGATTAGTGATGTTGAGCATTTTTTCATATGCCTGTTGGCCATCTGTATGTCCTCTTTGGAGAAGTGTCTATTCATCTCTTTTGCCCATTTTTGGATTGGATTGTTTGTCTTCCTGGTGTTGAGATTTACGAGTTCTTTATAAATTTTGGTTATTAACCCCTTATCAGACGTATTGTCAAATATGTTCTCCCATTGTGTAGTTTGTCTTTTTATTCTGTTCTTGTTGTCTTTAGCTGTGCAAAAGCTTTTTAGTTTGATATAGTCCCATTTGTTTATCCTGTCTTTTATTTCACTTCCCCATGGAGATAAATCAGCAAATATATTGCTCCGAGAGATGTCGGAGAGCTTACTGCCTATGTTTTCTTCTAAGATGCTTATGGTTTCATGGCCTACATTTAAGTCTTTTATCCATTTTGAGTTTATTTTTGTGAGTGGTGTAAGCTGGTGATCTAGTTTCATTTTTTTGCAGGTAGCTGTCCAATTTTCCCAACACCATTTGTTAAAGAGGCTGTCTTTACTCCATTGTATTTCCTTGCCTCCTTTGTCAAATATCAGTTGTCCATAGAACTGTGGGTTTATTTCTGGGTGTTCTGTTCCATTGATCTATATGCCTGTTCTTATGCCAGGACCAGGCTGTTTTGAGTACAATGGCCTTGTAGTATATCTTGATATCAGGAAGTGTGATACCTCCCACTTTATTCTTCTTTTTTAAGATTGCTGAGGCTATTCGTGTTCTCTTTTGGTTCCATATAAATTTTTGGAATATGTGTTCTATATCTTTGAAGTATGTCATTGGTATTTTAATTGGTATTGCATTGAATTTATAGATTGCTTTGGGTAATATAGACATTTTAATGATGTTTATTCTTCCTAACCATGAGCACGGTATATGCTTCCACTTGTTTGTATCTTCCTTGATTTCTTTTATCAATGCTTTGTAATTTTCCGAGTACAAGTCTTTAGTCTCCTTGGTTAAGTTTATTCCTAGGTACTTTATTTTTTTGGTTGTAATTGTGAAGGGGATTGTTTCCTTAATTTCTCTTTCTGACTGTTCATTGTTGGTGTATAAAAATGCCTCTGATTTCTGAGTATTGATTTTATATCCTGCAGGGCATCGTTTTTTATCCATCCCTTTTCTCCTCTCACTATGGTATTGTTTTGGTTTTTCTGTATTTTTTTTTAAATCCTTGTTCTTATAGCCTGGTGGTATTTTATTTTTATTGTTAGCTCTCTCAATTTCATTAATAAATATAAATGAAATGAATGACTAATAACAAAGAAGGAAATTATATTCAATAATTCAATTATTAAAAAAACATCTCATACATTTAAGCTAAAGGCACATTCGTCACATGGGGCAGCTAAAATCTATTAAATAACCCACATTAAGTATCCTTTCTGCATCAGAGATTTAACTGAAAAGGAATAAGTCTTTCAACCCATGTTTCTCACTTTTTAAAAAATCCAAGTTCTCTTTCAATGAATAAAATACTTTCACATGTTTTTGATGTTAGGTGAAATGTAGAACAAACACATTATAATGATCTTGTTTAATGTGATGATATCTCAGTCTATCAGTTTAATATCTTTGAACCCCAATGGAAGAGAAGCTAGAATTCTAATATCCTCCATTAGAAGACTCCCCAACTTTATTTTAAATTTACAAATGTAATTAGATGGTTCAAGAGAATTTTTTTTTTTTTTACCTAGGTTGACTTGGTAGCATCCAACTCCTAAATGCAGCATGGATACACTGGGAAGCATAGAGAACACGCCCATTCTGTGACATTACTATCGACTCTACAGTTAACCCATTACTGCAGCCAAAAGGTTAGGAACCACTATTAGATGAAGCCCTTATAAAATCCTTGCCCAGGGGCTTTAGGGGCTTACAATTAAGCAGCATAGCTTAATAAAAATAAAAACAAAAGCAGTATTGTTTTTGAAGTCCTGTTAAGCCAACGGAACTTGAATGGTGGTTTTAAATTGGTCTTGAATTGGGCTATTTATCCCAATTGCTTTTTCTCAGTAGTCTTAAAGTTTCCAGTAGCTCAACAGAGCTTCCCTGGTACCTTTTCTTCAAACTTCTCAGCCAGCAGTGGTGGGATTCAAATAATTTAACAACCAGTTCTCTGCTGTAATGACCATTTTAAGTATAAAAAAATGATATACTGAAAGGTATATGCATTTAACACTTAAGTAACAACAATAAAAGAGGTACATAAAACTAGATTATAAGAGTTATAAAATATTAATGAAAAAACATTAATGTAACATACATTTTCTTCATTTTACTGATAGTAAATGAAAATTTCTAGGTTGAATTAGTAAATGGCATAGGCTATGCAGATTAAATATGATTGAATAATGTGTACGGCAAACCAGTGTGTCACAGGAAAGTTGTGAGCATTCTTCCACAGCTTCCAAAATGGGCAATAAGATAACCCTTGAAATCTATATTTCAGTTGGTTTATTGTGTCCTAGCTTCCTATTGGTTTCACCATTCGGGGAACATCAGCACATTCATAATATCTCAGAAAAATTTTGGGCGTAACACAAAACTGAAACAAATGACAGCTCATCACCCCTGGATGTTTGACACTTTTCCTCTTTATGACATATGTTTGTTTACTGAAGTAACAAATGTGAGGGAATTAAAATGTAGTATTTCATCAAAGGTATAGTGAGTTTATAAAATGAATAAATAAATATTACAAGCATAGTTCCATCAAATTTTCTTTACTTACGAATGGGATGAACATTACTATGGGTGCTTAGAACACGGTGTTCTGCAGATGAATGTTAAAAAAAAATAAGGAATGTAAATTTGTGATTTCCACAGTGGGTGGCTGCCCAGGCACCCAGCTTAGAGATAATCCTGATTACAAGTGCCATTTTAACAACCTGTTTACCAAACTCAACAAAAAATTAGGTATAGGTTCTGCTGAACCAGTGCAAACTGGCTGAATCCCACCACTGCTTCTCAGACATTCATCGTTCTAGAGTTCTGGCAAGTTTTTATGACCTAATGGCCGCAGAGCTTCTCCCTTCCTCTCCAGCTTGGGGTCCCTCAACACCAGCCCTCTCTTCCCAGAGCTCATTTCCTCTTGCTCTGTGTTCCTTGACAAGATCTTTTTCCTGCCCTGCTGGGATTTTTTTTAAAGAAGCCAGGCTCTTCAACTTTCTGAACTACAGAACACAATTGCTTCATAACTCCTCATTTTTTTTTGAGTGGATATGCAGCACAGAATCTCAGAAATGTGTGGTTAGACAGAAATAGTGATCTCCCTACAACTGTTTTGAAGCATCTCTGCTATTCACAATCCCTCTCAGAGGAAACAAAGGAAGTGACTATTTGTGGCAGAGCCCACAGGGTTTACCACAAGCACAACCTGAATGTGTCATTGCTAGTTGCAACTCAATGGCCCGCAGCTGTGGTCTGGATTTTGCAAAAGGTCCAGTAAAATATATTGAATGGCCACAGATCGTGGACATGTGCCCTGCACAAAAAATGGTCAAAGGGCACAGGTCTGAAAAAGGTGGCTCGGGGAACATTTTTAGTCTCCCCTTCCAAATAACTTTCAATTTTTCAAGCAGTAAAAATAATTATCTTACCATTTATTGGTCTTGTATTCTCCGCATTGGAATGGGAACTGGGTCAGCCAGTTTATGACTCCTTACCGTTTCACCTGATTTTTATTCTTCTCCTTGATGATGTGCCCAATTCCTACTCATCCTTTAGGACCGAAGTTTAGAGAAACCTATCCTGGAAATTTTCTTTGCTTTAAACTTTATATTCCCTCCCAGGAAGAGTCAGTTACCCAGTTCTGCAACTATTTTGGTTTTATGTAATGGTTTGCATTGCATTCATCACATTCTATTTTCATTCTCTATACACTGAAATGATCATGGGGCTTTGGAAACAGACAGACTTGCATTCAAATTCCAGATTTTCCAACTGTGGGATCACAGGTGAGTTACTCAAACTCTAAAACTCAGTTTCCTCACCAGTTAAGTGGGAACTTACAAGATAGTAATCTAAATGCCAGGTAAATAGAAAATGCTCAATTAATATGAGTCCTCTGCTCTCTCCTTCCTAACAGCATCTTATTTATTGTGATATTTCTATAACTGTGTCAGTATTTGGCACATAAATGGTTAAGAAGTATATATTGTAGTTATTGAGGAAATACATAAGACCTCTCTCTGAGGTAGATTATACATCATGTATTTTTCATCTTGAAATAAAGCAAACTACCCATCCCAAGTTTGATCTATTTTCCTAATCACTGAGTTTGTATTTTCCATTTTTAGTTCAATTTTCAAGATCTCTTTGGATCTTAGAAGCTTCCAGGTTGTAACCAGAAGAGTAAGTCACTGTTGCTCAAATTTCAGTGACCTTTGGTCAAACAATATTCAGGTTGAGTTTGCTTGTGTGCTTTATTTTAAAGAATAACTTGTCTCAAATAATCCCTAGATCCCCAACATCTTCTTTGGTTTTTGGTTGGAGATAGTACTTAAGCTCATGGCTTAAGCCATTTTGGGGCTTTTCAGTTTTCCCAGGTATCTCCCTTGTATACATGTTATCAAACTTCAATTTGTGTTTCTCTTGTCAATTTTTCTATTACAGGATTGGGGTCTTAGACAAGAACCTAGCAAGGTAGAGGTAAAATTATTTTTCCTCCCTTGCACTTCAAAAAGTAATTGTCTAACAGAGAAAAAACTTTAGTGACAGATGATTATACTTCATAGCAATAAGTATTAGAACTGAGAGAAGAAGGAGTTGTATTTAGGTAGTTGATTAATTCAGTAATTATTTGATGGTTGCCTATTGTGGGACAAGTACTGGTCCAGTCCATGGGAAAACAATGGTAAATGAGACAGATACGATCCCAGCACTTATGAAGGTTATCTTTAACTGAGGGTGAAGGGGGGGAGACAGTTCATTCACAAATAAATAATGTAGAAAATTTAAGAAGAATATTGCAAAGCAAATAGTGAGAGTGATTGGGCACAACTTTAGATTTGGTGGTCAGAGTGATATTTTTGAAAAAGAGACAACTGAGCTGAGTGAGACATGAAAGGTAATGAGGAGCCAGGTGTGTGGATGTCTGAGAGAAGAAGGTTTTTGGCAGAAGGAAAAGCAGAGGCAAGGTCCTGTGGGAGGAACAATCTTGATGTTTTTTAAGGAAGAGATAAGAGGTCCACATGGCTGGAGTCTCAGAGAGGTGGACAGAGATTACATCATAGAAGGATCTGTAAACTTGAATAGGATGTTTGAATTTTATTTTAGTGCAATGGTGGATTTTAAAAGGGATGTGGTGATGTAACCACAGAACCAGCTCAATATAGACCTATGCTGTTTAGCAAGATACTGAGATGCTTTTCAGAGACAACAGACAGAAACCACAAGTCACACAGCTGAAGAGTGAGCACAGTAGAGAACTTTTATCTCCAGCTGTACCTGGAACCAAAGTCTTGTACTGTGCTGCCATCCCCAAACACAAGGAACCCAAGGACAGACACACAGCTGGAACTTAATGCCGGCACACTTTCAGAAGCAAAGGGTCTGTTGTCCAGGGAGATCCAGGGCTGATGCCTTTTACCATAAATGGCCAAGTTCCAAGGTCCTCCAATTCAAATTCGTCCCACCAGCACTTTCACGCTGCCCCTAACCCCTTTAATGGAATTGAGGAACCACTTTTTTCCACCATCTCAGTTGACACCTTCTTGACCAACAAACCTCTCCTTACTACAAACTCTGATGTTTTGAATTTTGGCCTTTCAAAGCATTGGGCACACAAACTTGAGTTCCCTAACAGTGACGTTTTTTGTGGGTATCCTGGCCAGGGGATGTACGAGAAGCAACCAATGAGTGTACAACTAAGTGGAACAACTAAGTGGAAAAACGAGCTGATGCTTCTCTCTCTCTCTCTCTCCCTCTCTCTCTTTTCCTGCCTCTCTCTCTGTCTGTCTCTCTCAAATCAAAAGAAAAATTAAAATGCTGTGGTCTTCTCTCTTTCATTTCAGGACCACCTCAACCAGCCCAGGGAACCGGACTTCAAATAATCAAGACAACGAGAATCATGAGCATGTTTTACACTTTGATCTCACGAGTCCCTGATGGCAGCAGAGTGGCTTCTGCCTGCTTAGAGCCTGGATACAAGTGACTTCTCAATCCCCAAGACTTACTCAGGTGTCCAAAGGTTCAGATCTCAACATCAGAATCTTTAGCTAGCTCAAGCCTCATGTATTTTTTTCCTTGAATGTCAGAGAAGGATGAAAACACACATTTTAAATTACCAAAAAATCAGGGATTTGGCATGGTGTTGGGGCCACCTTGGACTTGGTGAACATGTTAAGGATTCTTGCTGTATTGGCCAAGAGTTTGCTTAAAGGCTTTAATCAGTGTAAAAAAAAATAGAAGACTGGATAAAGAAGATGTGGCACATATACACCATGGTATACTATTCAGCCATAAGAAATGATGACATCGGATCACTTACAACAAAATGGTGGGATCTTGATAACATTATATGGAGTGAAATAAGTAAATCAGAAAAAAAAAAACAAGAACTGCAGGATCCTACACATTGGTGGGACATAAAAACGAGACTAAGAGATATGGACAAGAGAGTGGTGGTTACGGGGGGCGGGGGGAGGGAAGGAGGGAGAGGGGGAGGGGGAGGGGCACAAAGAAAATTAGATTAAAAAAAATAAGAAAACTAGATAGAAGGTGACAGAGGACAATCTGACTTTGGGTGATGGGTATGCAAGAGAATTGAATGACAAGATAACCTGGACATGTTTTCTTTGAATATATGTACCCTGATTTATTGATGTCACCCCATTAAAATTAATAAAAATTAAAAAAAATTACCAGAAAAAGTAAGGACATTCTGGAATTTGTAAAAAGACTATCAGTGCTCCCCCCCGCCCCCCTCCCCAGCCCTTTCCAAATGTTGCTATTTCCTCTGTATTAGGTGGTAGCAATGATTTCGTCTCTCCCCTCAACCCCTTCCTAGCTGTGGATGGTGGCCTTCTGGTCTTCTCATCTGAAGTAGACAAAGGATGTCCCTTGAGACATTCAGCGCCCACCATCATGAAGATATTTCATGTCTTCCCTGTTCTCTTTCACATCTCTTGTTCAACATGATATGTTTACTTGGCTTCTCTGGGATCTCAGAAGACTGTACATCTTTATTTTATACTTAAAAATTTTTTCTCTTAATTGTGGGAAAAATGCTCCCCCATTAGTTTTAATTCCACAAGAGTCTTGGAAAATATTTTGAAAGTGTCATAGACCTAGAAAGAAGGAGAGGAAATAGACATGTGAACAGAAAAAGAATCAGAAGCACAAAAACTGGACAGAGAGACAGAAGCCATGTTTCCTGGACATCGTACATCTGGTTGAACAATAAAGAAGCTGGCCATGAACCACGAGTACTGCTCCCACCATGCTAACCAGTTTACTTTAATTGAATGTTTCCTCGAATACAATTTTGTCTGGTCTCTACCCAGCCAGAGAAAAGGCAAAACAAAGAAGGTTAAAAGAATATTATAGAATATAAGTGATAGGAAGATCCAAAAAAAAAAAAAAAAAAAGGATGGATAGAGTAAGACTGCCCATAAGGAGCAGAAGGAATGGGCTTTTGCACAGCAATATGTTGCTTGTTTTCTGTGCTTTATAAATAGAAGTGCTTGTGACACGTTGAGGGTAAAACCTGCAGTTAATCTGCACTTTTGGCTCTAGGTTTTCTCATTGGCTCTAGACATGTCAGCACTTGCCATCTGCTCATCCAACATGTCAAAGATCATGATCCCCTGGGTAGTAGTACCAGATGTGTGATAATAGATTTTCTTCATAGATGAAGGGGACCAAAAGTTTTGCTTTTTGAGATACTGATTGTAAGCTGTTTATTAAAGAAACAGAAAACTCAGAGAGAAACTTTGACCCTCCATCCTTTCCTGCCCAAGAAATCCAGATAGAAAAATTCTGCTTCAGGAAGAAAGTCTTCACATGTTTGCCTAGTCTAATTTGAAGTAAGTGTGGTAAATAGGAGGGCTTCAGGCAGGGGCCTGACAGCTAGATACAGCATGTCCCACTGTTTCTGAGTTGCCTAGCAAGAATTTGCCTTCCAGGAGCGTTCTGATTGATCTTTAACTGCGTGTAAACCCCCCATCCTCACTTCTGAAATCTAATAACCCATTCTCCCAGTTTTCTCCTTTGTCCAAAATGACATGTATACTCAATGTTGCCTTGCTGTCTTTCGAATTTTCTTGCTTATGTGAATTCTCCATGTGCATGTATTAAGATTTGATCTTCTCCTGTTTATTTGTCTCTGTTAAGCTGTTTCTGCCTGGCTAGAAGGATTTAGAAGGTAGGAGAAAGTATTAATTTTTTTTTTAGCCCTCACACAGATACATCATTTGAAGCCAACACCAGATTTTAGTCCCACATGAAGCCACATGAAGAAGTGGGCACCTGTTCCTTGCCTGAGAGAAGGACAGACCTTAAGCTCAGGTTTGACACAGTTGTCAGATTTTTTCCAAAGACCTGGTTGTCCAGGAGACCAAGGCTGGTTCCAACCAGAGGTTGAATCAGAGGCCGCTTGAGTGCTAAAACTGCTTGTCTCAAGATATCTCTCACTGACCAAATAGCTTCAAGTAAGTAAGTAAATAAAAAAAACTTAGTTTGTATCATTTCTTTGGGTTGCAATGTGAAGTCCAGCATTAAAATGAGTTTGTTCAGGGTACTATCTACAGATGCCTCCTCTGGGTGTTGGGGAGTGGGGTGATGTGTCCTTTGGAAGCGAGGGGATAGGAACAAGAAGGAAGGCCAGGTCATGACGGAGTCTCTTGGAGTTTTTGGGCACTGGGAACAGCCAGGCAGCAGCTTGGTGCTTGTCGTTGCCGTGGCCACTTCTGGTTTCACAGTAACTCTCTGCGGTGGGTACTGAGACCTCCATTCCACAGGTGAGGAGGCAAGGTCTTCAGGGAGAGTACATGGTGGATCCAAGGCTGACCCGAGGCCACGCCCCAAATCTCTGCCATGCAGCAGCATTCGCTGAGGGTGGGGACTGAGCCTCATTCATCTTTTTCTTCCTAGCACAAGATGCGTAGACCAACCTCACCAGAGCCTAGGAAGGCCGGGGAGGGATGCTCCCCAGAGCAGCATTTTCTGGGATGCTAAGAGTTTTCTCAAAGGGAAGAAAGGATATGCAAAGCTCTGGTAAGAAAGCTCAGATAATTTTCTCCACCACTCAGAAAATCTTATATTTTATGCATGGTAGTCACACCCGGTAGCTTTAGAAGATTTTTCTAGGAAACATCTCTGTGTGCCACTTTTTACTTCCTTGTTCATGGTGTGGTGGTGTCTTCTTCCTTTCCATTTTGGTAGCATATTAAGGTAGCAAACTCGCTCCTATATTAGAAATTATTTTCAATGAGATTGCAATTAATTTGTAAATTAGACACCAATGAGTGGAGAAAAAAACACATGAAACAGAAAACATTTCAAAATCACATATATGAAATTTATTTTATATTTTCCACCAACTTGATTATTTGACCTGTGAAGACATTTATCAACTTTCTGAGATGATGTGGCAGATACCCATACAAGATTAGTTACAATACAAGTGGCTTTGGCAAAGATTTAAAAATACGATGGAAATAGGACTCCATTGGTTTATAGAGATAAAAAAAGTATAATAAATTTCTAAGTTTTCTAGACTATGTCTGTATAATTGATAGTGTTACCAGTGGATAGGTTATCAAACATATTGATGTCAGACATTATGGCCAATGATGTAATATTTTTAGCCATTATAAAAAACATTAAAATCTATTCCATTAAGTATGATACTTTTTTGACAGTATGTCACTTGAATTATTACTAAAATATCAGCTTTACATAGAATCAAACTTGCTGAAGAGTGAATAAATGGATTTCTGAGTCTAGGTTAAAAAAAGGGTTTTAAGTTTTTGATAAAAAAAAATTAAAATTTGTACATCATATTAAGAACCTGAAACAATCTTACAAAAGTACATTCATTTATTCAGCATTTGACAGAAAGTTGGGCCCAAGGTGATCTGCAGAGACACGGAGGCTGGGTCTGGGAGGTGGCTCCGTCCCCATTGTCACTGCAGTCACCCAGCCCTCACTCCTCCTCTCCACCACACCAAAAGCCAGGTTAGTGCTCACAATATCGTCTCTAAAAATAAATGCGGACGCTATAAAAAGAAATGTCTTTAAACGCAACTATGGGTTTGGACAGCAGTAGAGGGGTAGCTAGGGCTTCAAAGCTCTTCCTGTGGGAGGAGCTTCCACTTCATGGAGGAGTGAATCTCCTCATCAAAGTTCTCCAGCTCCTGCTCCTTGGAGAGCTCCAGGAAAACCTGTGAAGGGAGAAGAAACCAAGGAGTGAAGAGTGTGGGTACTTATTGCACATTTGTGTTCCATGGGTGATGGAAAAATCACTAAGACAGACCTACCTGCTCCAGGGTGGACTGTGAGAGGCTGTACTCCTCCAGGTCGAAGCTCTGTTTAACTGCACAGGGATGGAAATGCATGAGGGCTTTATATGTTTTTATATCCAGATGGTCTTAGAATCAGAATGGAGTACAAATAACAATGTTTAAAAATGATTATTTATACTATTAAACTTTTATTTATTGATTTTAGAGAGAGAGGAAAGGAAAGAGAGAAATATTGATTTGTTGTTCCATTTACTTATGCACTGATTCTTTCTCGTATGTGCCCTAAGGATTGAACCCACAACCTTGGTGCATCAGGACAATGCTCTAACCTACTAAGCTACCCAGCCAGGGCCACAAATAACAAGTTTTAAAAATATTAAACAAAAAGGTTAAGATGATAACCATTGACAGTTGAACTACAGCATTAAGCTAGAAGAACACCAATACATTCACGCAGGTTTGGGGGAAATGTGCAGGTGTTAAGCTCGTACATTGCCCAGTTTTTGAGATCTCTATTGAAGGGAGGAAACAGTCTGAGAAGACTTCCTTCCCTTCAGATGAGTCAGTGTTTCTGTACACTCAGCAGAGGAAGAAGTGGAAGGCAGACACATTTTGAAAAGGGTTGCATCAGAAGATGACAGAGAAAGATGTCTGATTTTCTAGGGAGCAGGTAATCCTCACGAGGTTCTTTTCACCAATGCAGTTAGACCCAAGGCAAGTTAAAAGCCCTCTCCTTGACTAAAAAGGACGGGGAAGGGTAGTTAGAGCCCTGATAAGAGCCCAGCAGACTGAAAATATATCACCAACAGTACCAGGTGAGTGAGTACTGGCCACAGGGCCAATGTGGGGAGTGCTCCGATGCCGGGTTCTCTCTCACTCAGAGAATGGAAAGGTAGCACCACTGGACCACAAATGCCATCAACAAGAGTAAGAAGAGTCTTCTAGAACTAGGAGACTTGAATCTCTTCCTCAGGAAGGTAACAAGCCAGCAGAGATATCACTGAGCAGCGGCCATAAAAGATTATAGGAGGGAGATCTGGCCAGTACAGAGCAGAGTAGCAGGGTCAACAGGTGGCAAGGACAACATGAGCCTGGTGACGACAGACACAATGTGGTCAGTTTTAAAGTGCAGCTGACACAAGAGGATAGTCTTAATGACCAGACAAGAGGTAATTGTCTTAATATAGAGCCTAAGGCAAAAAATAATAATATGAAAGTCCACATAAAATTTAATTTTAAATATGTAAGCATCAATATTCCAAAAGAAAGCATTCCTATTAATGCATGTACAACTGAGTTTTGACTTAGGTTGTATCTATCTATATCTATCTATTATCTATCTATCTATCTATCTATCTATCTATCTATCTATCTATCTATCTATCATCTATCTATCTATACAAAAAGACAGGAAAGCCCCACAAAGCAAGAGTAAAAATCACTCTCATTACCCCATCCCCACAAATGCATGCAGAATTCCTCCACTTCCTTAATACTGTGCTCTGAAAATTCAATGTGAGATTTTAACTTTTGAATTAAACAACATATCACAGTTCGTTTTTGTCTTGAAGATGGATGATGTGACATAATCTGCTTTTAGGCTGTTATGGCAAAGTTTATCAGTCTTACCCCTCTCTAATTTGAAGAAAGCCTGGGACAAAGGCCGCACGTCTTCCACCGGCAACTTATAGACCATCAGATATGAGTACCTGGGAGGAGAGGGGAGGAGAGGGAGGCTGATATCACCTGTGGCAGGTGTAAACTGACTCAGACACCTCTCTGGTCTTTATTTCTGTAAGTGTGGTTTGGTGCAGGTGAAATGCATAGTGTGAATCCATAGTAATTAAAAGGAGGCAGTTCCCAAGGAGAAGTAGGAATGGGAGTCAGACTCAAGACAGTTTAGTGGCCTTGGCTCCTTGGATGGCAATGAGCAGACACAGTGCAAAGGAAACTTCCAGATTTGCCAAAGTCACCTTCCACTTTCATTCCTTTTTTTTTTTTTTAAGTGAGAGAAGGGGAGATAGAGAGACAGACTCCTGCATGCTCCTTGACCAGGATCCACCCAGCATACCCCATCTGGGGCCTATGTTGGGATCAATTGAACTACTTTTAGCACTTTAGACTGACATGCTCAGATCAACCAAGCTATCCTCAGCATCCAGGACTGATGCTTGAACAAATCAAGCCACTGGCTCAGGGAGGGGAAAAGGGAGAGAAGGAGGAGAGGGAGGAGGAGAAAAGCAGATGGTCACTTCTTTTGTGTGCTATGACCAGGAATCAAATCTGGGACGTCCATATACCAGGCCAATGCTCTATCCACTGAGCAAACTGGCCAGGGCCTCCATCTAAGCTCAACACTCACTCCTTGGCTTCATCCTCCAACCAGGCCGTGACACCAAGTCGTTCCTTCAAGTTTTTCAACTCGGATGGAAATTGAAGTCTGTTTTCCAGAAAATCTGTAATCTCCCACCTTCCCCCCTCCTACTCACACTGCTTTCCTAATACAGGATAACATAATTGAGTCCGATTAAGAGACTAGAAATCTCTAGTAATTCAAGCACCAAATAATAATGCCCAGCAACAATTTTTAAAAATAATTTGTTTCTCAGATAAATTTGTCTTTTTGTTATTTGAAAATCAGAAAGATTTAGATTTCATTCACAAGATACTATTTTATATATCTTTGGAACAATCATTCTAATCCATTTTGCTCATTCCCTGTACCTCTGTGACAAATTTTTGTTTGGTCCTGGGCTGCACGACGGGTTGCAGCTTTGATTTTTTTATCTGTACTCCGCTGTAGAAATACATTTTCTGACCTTGTTGTTATGACTGATTTCTCTTCACTGTCTTCTTCCCTACCTTCTAAATCATCTGTCTTCTGAAGTAAATTGTAGGTGTTAAAAGTGACCCTAAAATTAATCTTTGATTTTTTTTAGTGTATTACTTTTACGAGGATTGTTTCATTATCATATATAAAATTGGAAATATTAATAGGTTTAAAATAAAATAATCAGTTTTACATCCCAGTTTTGCCACTTATTAGGTATCATGTGATATAACCTAGTTACCAGTTTTCTATTCATAAGTATAATAGTTCATTTATCAAGACCCTTGTAAAGGCCAGACTCTCATAATGCCTTTCTGAAATCATCTCATTTTTCACTGGAACATCAAAACCTATTCTAGAAAGTCTCAGAGAGGATTAAATAAGACAACCCAAGACCAGGACAGTGCCTGGCACATAGTAGAACCACAACACACAACATAAACTTTCCATCAGCTCTTCTTTCATTTACTTTCTGCAGCATCCAGCAAATTATTTTTTTTAAGTTTCCTGTTGGGCCAAATGTGGAGTTGAATGACGACAAATAACCCACAAGGAGAAGCTGACATTTGACACCAGATCAAAGCCAGCCACCATCTTTACCTTTCCTGCCGAGCAGCCTGGGGGAAAAGCCTCAGGATCTCAGTGTGAAGAGGCTCCACCTGCCTGGGAGTCTTCACCTTCATCTCCAGCAGGTAATCCTTGCCAAATTTGCTCTTCAGTTGCTGGATGGAACCGATACATCTGGAAGGAAGAAGAGGGGAAGGAGAAGGAGGAGGTCATAACAGACATGGAATGCAATGTTTGAGACTCATGATTTACTGCTAGGGTTGTCTGGGGGCTTCACTGTTAGACCTTGTGAGGTGGGTCCAGTTCTTCACTGTGACCTCTCTGTCCACAGACAAACTCTTCCATCATGCACCTGGGGGTCAAGTGAGGTGGGCTTGGGTGGGCGGACACTCACTTCAGCTTTCCAGACACCATGATGGCCACACGGTCACATACAGCTTCAGCCTCCGCCATGTAATGGGTGGTCAGAAGAGCACCCCTTTCCATGTCCTTAAAGGTAGCCCGGATCGCCTGCCTAAAATGTCAAGAGAATATGTGCAATTAAGGAAGTCTTCTATTAATCAGATGGAAAAAGAAGAGAATTTTTTAACTGGCATGAATGTAAGTAATTAGCAAAAAAAGAGATTAAACAAGGGCAGGGGGGATGAGGAAAGGCCGGCCAGGTGAGAGCTGCTACCCCGGAGGCAGGCTCCGGAAGAGCAGCGCTCACTGAATCCAGCACGTATTAGAAGGCTGGGCTGAAGGAGAAATGCTGTCATGATCGGGTAGAACGAAAATGAATGCACAAGCCACGTACCACACCCTCCTCTGCCCCCACCTTCTCATCCTAATGAGAATTATTATTCTCATGAGAAGAACAGGACACTGGGTGATTGCATCATGTTGTATCCCAGGCATGCACCGTAGCTACCTAAAAGATCAATGGAGCAATCCCAATACTCAGAGTGAGTAGGTTTGGGACCTGACAGTGATTATTTTCCCTTTAATGAGAAATGATTAGGAAGCACTGTCAAGAAAAGTTTGTTTTTCTGCAAAGTATTGGTTATACTAATGACATTGAGTTTTTTTCCCCTCCTATATTAAGAAAGAGTTTAAGGCAGTGGTGGGATTCAAATAATTTAACAACCAGTTCTCTGCCCTAATGACCGTTTTAAGTATAAAAAAATGACATACTGAAAGGTAGTTTATTATTTTATGCATTTAATACTTAAATAAGAATGATAAAAGAGGTACACAAAACTAGATTATAAGAAAGAGTTTTAAAATATTAATGAAAAAATATTAAATAATACCTGACAAAAAACAAGTTGTCACTCACTGGTTGTTGGGCACTTTTTCTCTTTACGTTATATGTTTGTTTACTGAAGTAACAAACACGAGGGAATTAAAATGTAGTATTTCATCAAAGGTATAATGAGTTTTATGAAATAAATAAATAAATACATAAATATTACAAGCATAGTTCCATCAAATTTTTTTCACCCATGGATGGAATGAACATTATTACTATGGGCACTTATGAACATTATAAAGGAGGAAGGGGCCCTAGTTGGCTGACTCAGTGGTAGAACATCAACCTGTCGTGTGGCAGTCCTGGGTTGATTCCCAGTCAGTGCACAGAGGAGAAGTGCTCATTTCCACCTTCCCCTTTTCCTTTCTCTGCAGCCAAGGCTTCATTGGAGCACAGTTGGCCTGGATGCTGAAGATGGCTCCATGGCCTCTGACTGAGACACTAGAATGGCTCTGGTTGCAATGGAGCAATGCCCTAGATGGTCAGAACATCGCCCCCTAGTGGGCTTGCCAGGTGGATTCCAGTTGGGTGCATGCGGAAGTCTGTCTCTCTGCCACCTCGCTTCTCACTTCAGAAAAATACACACACACAAAAAGAGTAAGGAATAAAAAAGAGTAAGGAATGTAAATTTGTGATGCCCACATTGGGAGGCTGCCCAGGTGCCCACCTTAGAGAGAACCCTGATTACAAAAAATTAGGTATTGGTTCAGCCAAACTAGCGTGTACTGGGTGAATCCCACCACTGGCTTAAGGGCAAGGTAGCCGCCTTGCTTTCTGCAGAGGCATGGGTGGTGTTAGAGGCTGCAGCCTCTGAGCTGGGAGGGAACACTCTTGGTGGAGGTAAGGAACCCGGCCAGGGCCATGGCCAGTACAGTGGTAGCAGCTGGACGGACCATTGCTGCTGCAGGATTTGCAGGCTGTTATGTTTTGCAAGCCATAAAGCGCATGGAGCCTTAAGTCAAAGAAGTTTTCCAAAGTCTACCAAAAATCTGCCTTCAACGGTGACTATAACTGAGGTCTGAACCCAAAATAATAGTATGGGAAGCAGCATGAATACTAACTACTAGGTGTAAGCCCTACTGCCAATAAAGGAAAAATTTGAGGTACTCATCGATGCATTATGCTTTTAAATCACCCAGACAAGGGAGGATCTCCTTGCACAGTAGCCCCAAATAAAGAAGGTAAAGATTTACTAGAAGGTCAAGCTAAAAAAGGAAGTAAATGTATGATGAACTTTAAGTTCTTATTAGGTATGTAGAGTAGTACCAACTTTTTATAATAAAATGTCCCAAAGCTACAAATTTTAAAAATGAGGTAGAACAAACTGAGTCAAAGCTTTGGTATACGATTCTTGTTTAAATCTGAGGATTTTATCTCTGGCTAGGTAGCTCCATTAGAGCATTGACCCGACGTGCCAAGGTTGTGGGTTGAATCCCTACTCAAGGCACATACAAGAGTCAACGAGTGAATACTTGGATAGGCGGCGGGGAAATCACTTTCTCTCTCTCTCTCCCCTTCTTCTCTCTTTCTTTAATCAATAAATTTTAAAAATTAGAAAAATTTTAAATCAGATTATAGACTATTTAGAGATTAATATAAATAATTATGGATAAATATATAACATTTAAATGGAAATACTGTTCATTACTCAGTTAGCAAATGACTTGGTACTTACTTTCAGGCAAAGTGAACATGAAAGTCTCTGCTCTCAAGGAACCCCAGTCTAACAAAGACTGAAGAACTGGATATTAAAATACGATGTGATAACTATTTTGATGGAATTAGCACGGCTGTTATAGTAGGCTCCTCTCATTGGGAGGAAAGGCTGTCAGCTCAGCTGCTTGGAACTCTGAACTTAAAAGTGAATTTAGCCACAATTGTGACCTAAGAAACTGAGATATAGATGTTTATATCACTGACAGAATTCAGATTTCATAAATTAGACACTTGATAAAAAAGAAAAACCGTTTGAGGCAGTGGTCCCCAACCTTATTTTGGGCCACGGACTGGTTTAACGTCAGAAAATATTTTCACAGACTGACCTTTAAGGTGGGACGGATAAATGCACAAAATAAAATTATGCGACCGGCGTAAAAACTGTGGTATTTTTAAATATAATTGTCGAACTTACAAGACAAGCATCAAGAGTGAGTCTTAGGCGGATGT
Organism: Saccopteryx leptura; assembly: GCF_036850995.1. Lineage (NCBI taxonomy): Eukaryota > Metazoa > Chordata > Mammalia > Chiroptera > Emballonuridae > Saccopteryx > Saccopteryx leptura. Next base: position 166,750,092 of record NC_089507.1, read on the forward strand.
AACAGAGGGAATCTGGTCATTTAAAAAAAATAAAACATCGTTCAGACTTAAATATAAATAAAACAGAAATAATGTAAGTTATTTATTCTTTCTCTCTGGACCGGTATCAAATTGCCCACGGACTGGTACTGGTCCGCGGCCCGGGGGCTGGGGACCACTGGTTTAAGGCATAAATTTTACAGGAGTAAAACAATTCACAGATAATCCAGCAAGGTGTCCATGCTGGCCCTGACCAGGTTGGGCTCCTCACCACATCTGCTGCTGCCCCTCGGGGTCCATGCCCGTGGACGGCTCGTCCAGCAGCACCACCGACGGGTTTCCCAGGATGCTCAGCGCGAAACACAGCTGGAACAAGAGGAACAGCGCGTCTGGCACAGCCTGTGGTCTGTGCAGAGTAACAGTGAGCCCCGTCCCTACCTTTCTTTTTATTCCCTCAGATAAAGCCTTCACGGGACGCTTCTGCTGGTCCTGCAGCTTGAGCACATCCACCAACCTGAAGGAAACACAAAGTAACTTTACAGACTTCTGACAAGGAGCAAGAATGGGGCAGAATGGGGCACCGGGCCACGCAGGACAAAGATGGAGAGCAGAACCAGCAATGTGGTTCTGAAAATAAATGCTGGACCATGTTAAAAATGACTGGTTTAATTCTCTCCCATCACCTAAAATCAGTTTTTCCTTTTAAAATATTTTAAGGGTATTTCATGATATCCAAATAGCTGTTCTGTGATAGTTTATGCTTAAATTCGAGTACTTTTGAAAAATTTATCAACGAACATTATATGAGAAAATAACACTTTGAAATCGGGGAAACCAGCTCCTAACTGCATATCTACCCAGTGTGGTCTGGGTCAATGTTGACAGTCTCCTGTGAAGTTCCGAGTTTCCCTTGAAGGTTGTCACTCCCAACTGTGTCCCTGGACCCCTTGGGTAGAGAACAGGTGGGTCCCCCATGTACCGTGAGATGGCGAGAGTGGCGTCCGCTTTCCTCAGCCCTTTCACCGCAGCGAACACCTCCAGGTGCTCCCTCACCGTCAGGCTGGGCCACAGCGCGTTCTCCTGAGGGCAGTACCCCAGGAACTCCGGGGGGACCCTGTCGCTGCTGCCTTTTAGTAGCACCTGCAGGGGAAAGTTTACTCTCAGGCCCTAGGACATGCATTGTTTCTCTGTGTTTCCATGACGTCTTTGTCCTTAGAAACCCAGAAAAACTAGAGAAATTCTCGGGCCTCCTTGAGTTTGATCATCTGCAACCATCGTGCATTGGAAGAAGGTTGTCAGAGTTTAAATGCGTGGAAACAAACAAATATTCAAGGTCAGTGATGTGAGGTAGGGTGATTGGAGAAAGCCTGTCTGCCAAGGGACCTGTCTGCAGAAGGGTGAGTAGGCGCCTGCCGTGGGAAAGGACAGCAATTTGGGTCACAACAAAGCCTGTGAAGGGATGATGCTCAATGTGTTCTTGGACCCCAGGCAAAGGTAGGGGCCCCGGAGCACACTGGCCCAGGAAAGCAGAGAGAGCTGTGACAGTAGGGACGTGGAAAATAGTGAGAGGTCTTTGGAAATACTTAAGCAAGACAATGACATTGTTTATAAAGATCACACTGGCTGATCTGATTAAAGCTGATTTCATGACACCCAAATAGTTGTTAGCTTTATAATTATGATCTCACATAACCTTTAAAAATATTTTATTCCAATATATCAGCGAACTTCTTTGATGCTCATGCTTTAGGAGAAATAAAATACTGACTTAGTGTCCAGGTGGTGATTGAATGGAGGGTGGTCTCAACTGAATGAACTAAGAAGTCCAGGTAGGGTCTGCTGAGCCACCACTGTCACCTAGAGGCCCCCTTCATGAATACTTGCTCTCACCTCAGCTTCAGAGTGACTGTTAATATGTATTCTCCTTCCTTTTTAGTGAGAAATCTGTCAATCACGTACCTGGTGGTCTTCTGCCTTGAGGGCTTTACAACCACCAGCCCCTTTCCCATGGTGTAATTCCATAGACCTCTGCCTTATGTTCTTTCCATTCTCCACTCCCCTGGGCATGCTTTCCAAAGGCATTCTTTCTTTTTTGTGTGTGTGACAGAGAAAGAGTCAGAGAGAGGGACAGGTAGGGACAGACAGGCAGGAAGGGAGAGAGACGAGAAGCATCAATTGTTCATTGCAGCTCCTTAGTTGTTCATTGACTGCTTTCTCATATGTGCCTTGATGGGGGCGGGGGGGGGGCTACAGCAGAGCGAGTGATCCCTTGCTCAAGCCAGTGACCTTTGGGCTCAAGCCAGTGACCATGGGGTCATGTCTATAATCCCACGCTCAAGCCAGCAACCTCGTGCTAAAGCTGGTGAGCCTGCATTCAAGCTAGATGAGCCTGTGCTCCAGCAAGCACCTCGCCTTGGGGTTGTGAACCTGGGTCCGCCACATTCCCGTCCAATGCTCTATCCACTGCGCCACTCCCTGGTCAGGCTCCAAAGGCGTTCTTAAGGTTATCTATCTTCTGCCATAGAATATGGGGAAAAAAATTTTTTTTCCTCTAACTAATTTTGTCTATCTCTGATCAATTGAGCTCATTGTCTGTTTACCAGGCCTCCATATGCAGTTGAATTGTATGTATGATTGTGTTGACTTCATATCCCTGTTGCTCAATTTCAAGCCATTTTTTTAAACCATTCCCTAGTCTGTACGAGATATGTCAGTAGCTAAGTGCTTTTTGAAGGACGAAGAATACGATTGCTTAATGAAGTTTTTTTTTCTAAGTGAGAGGAGGGTAGATAAACAGACAGACCATCCACATGGGCCCCGACCAGGATCCACTTGGCTATCCCTGTCTGGGGCCCATGCTCTGCCCATCTGGGGCCATGCTTGCAACTGAGCTATTTTTAGCACCTGAGGCAGAGGCTCTATGGAGCAATCCTCAGTGCCCAGGGGCAAATATGCTCAAACCAACTGAACCATCATTACAGGAGGGGAAGAGAGAAAGAGAGAAAGAGAGTGAAGGCAGGGAGGGGTGGAGAAGCAGATGATTGCCTCTCTTGTGTGCCATGACCAGAAATCAAAATGGGGGCATCTTCATGCTAGGTTGATGCTCTACCATTGAGCAACCTGCCAGAACCAAAGTTATTTTAAAAAAGCATTTTTATTCATATTGAGAGGACAATGCTCATTGACAGTGCAAATCTGTGTGTTTTATGATTCTATAAACAGAATTTTTTAAAATTCTGTTATGGATTTATGATCTGATACTGAACATTCCCACTAAATGTGTTTGAAGTCATGATTAATTATCCCCTTTTGGGGTTAATTTTGGTGTGTTTTATTGTGATAATTTGTGATGCATTATTTTGCCACATTAATCACTTCATTCATCTAATAAAGAAATGAGACTTTGCTGTGTATAATATTTTAGTATCCTATAAAATTTATTTTGAGTACCACTAAATAACACATTTTCCACATAATTCACCTACCTGTCCAGCAGTTGGTTCTGTGTCTCCAGTTATCATCTTAATGGATGTACTTTTACCAGCTCCATTGTGTCCTAGTAATCCTAAAACCTCACCTGAAAAAAAAAGGTTATACTTCATACAAATTGATTTCAATAGTAAAATTAAGAATAAAACTAGTCTGAAGTCGCACTATATGACATGTGTTCTATGTGCTTTGTATATAGTATTTCATTTCATTGCCACAGCCCCCTGAGAGGTTGTTATCATAATCTTTGTTTACATATTTGTGGACAATAGGTCTTAGGGATGAGGTTAATTGCCCAGAGTCACACTGATGGGAAGTAACAAAGCACTCTTAGAGGCTAGGGGTGTCAGACTCCTTCTCCTGTGATTCTAAGAACCATGAAATAATGTCATAAAATGAGGTCATCTAACATCTGCTGTTCTCCCTTCAGAATGTGCTGGGACATCACATTAGTTTTTTGTGAAGAATAATGAACATTAGGAAATCAATCATGTTCATTAGATGGAAATGTCATGGTGTTAGTGGTTCATTTCAAAGAGCACTTAGAGTTTCCATGTATATGTTACTAGGCCCATATCCACAGACATGAGTTAATTAAGGAACTGTCAAGGTCGCCCCATTGATGGGTCTGTGTGTGAACCTAGAGTTAATGCACAGAATGATTCTTATCAAGAACCATAAAGCTCTAAGAAGGGCCCTGAGCCATCAGGAGAAGAGTCCCCGTGTGCAACCTTTTCTAACACAGAAAGACACATTTCTGGTGGCAATCTTCTTCTTCATCTTAGAGAAGCAGTGTTTCCTCTTCCCTTTGTACTCCTTGCGTAGACAGCTGGCAATGATGACTGGTCTCTGTAAGTGACAAGTAAATTATGTCAGACCTTAATACCCTTTACTGACCTGGAGGAAGCTCTATCCTCCCGCTGTGCTGGCCACTCACTGCACAAGCCATGCATCAAAGAAGAATTTGTACTAAGGGACATATTTACTGGCCATTCTCACGCCTTAGCACTGATTTTAAGAGAGAAGAGACTGTTGTTTTTCTTTCCTACAAAGGCATCTACTTAGGAACACATTATTTTATACACACAGTTCATCTTTCAGGACAGAAACAAAAAGACTTGGAGAAGCACCAGATCACCCTCAATGGTCAAAACAACATGGTGTAGCCTGGACTCTGCCCTGGATTTTGTAGAGTGAACTTTCTTGAAGAAGCGGTAATCAGCGTCACCATTGCTGTTTCTAAAATTCAGAAATTCATTCTTGGCTTTTGTAATTTCAATTTTACTTTGCTTTTTGGTTTTTGTTCTAAGAAAGACAAAGCAAGTTAACATGACCTTTGATCTTCTCAGTTAGATGTCAACATGATGACTACCTGCTGAAATGAAGTTATGATCCTTATATGTATAAGTTAGAGACACTCAGAATCATTAGAGGATTGGACTATAGGCAGTCACTGTAACTGGCCGACATCTGTGTTACTTGCTGAAATAAACTACTTTGTGTTTTTACCTCATCAAAGGTTGTGGAAAAGGCATTTGCCGTTCTCCCCCGTTCCATCTGAACATCTCCATCCTCCCCTTCTGGCTCTTCGGGATTTTGGCACACTTTGCCGCTTCTTGGAGAAATTCTGGAGTCAAAACCATCCATTAATAATTGATTTGGGGTTTTCGTCTTTGTATCGAGAACAGTGCTTTCCCTAAATCTTGTACTTGAGTAGACTGAGTAATTAAACCATCATAATCTTCCTTCAATACAGTGGGCCCTCCCTGCTTCACAACCCCCTTGTTCTGTCTATGGTAATACTGTATTTAATGACCAGTGCGTCTAATATATCTTTCATTCCACTTCTTTATAAAACATTCTTTAAAAAAATATCTATAAGTAAGTTAGTACCTATTATCAGACAAAAAGTTTTAATACCATAGTTTATGAAATAATTGTTCTGGGCATCCTAGCTTTGACACCAATAATCGGGCATTATTATATTTTCATAGGGAGGTTAGGTCAGAATATTTGAAATCAGGATGGCCCCCTCCCAAAATACAGGTAAGATGTTTAATCTCCTATTAAGATTGGCCATTTTGGGGGGGAATATGTCAGATCCACTCCTTCTCTTCCATTCTAACTCTGTTCCTCATACTCAGAATATAATCTTATTCTATTTTCTCTTCCTTTAACCTCATCTCCCATATTGATCTTAGAAGATTTCTTAAAAAGTCTTCTTTTCTATTGGAAGTTTCCCACCAAATAATATGTAATAGTTAACAATGAAATGTAATGGTGTGGGAGACACAGAGGGAATTAGATGCTTATGGTTGCATCCTTGAATGGTGCAAAAAAGTCTCAACTTTCAAGTTCTAGCAATAATTGAACCAGTCTATGGTCCACCAGTTGGACTTCTCACTACAACAGGAAAAGAGTGATTATTGCTGTCTTTGACCTATTGATCATTCTATTCTTCCTTTCTGGACCGCCAGAGTTCCTTCAACTGCAGATTTATTCAAATTAACTGCTATTTAAAGTGAACTAGCTGGCCTGACCAGGCGGTGGCGCAGTGGATGGAGCGTCGGACTGGGATGCAGAGGACCCAGGTTCGAGACCCCGAGGTTGCCAGCTTGAGCGTGGGCTCATCTGGTTTGAGCAAAAGTCTACCAGCTTGAACCCAAGGTCGCTGGGTCCAACAAGGGGTTACTCGGTCTGCTGAGGGCCCGCGGTCAAGGCACATATGAGAAAGCAATCAATGAACAACTAAGGTGTTGCAAGCGCAATGAAAAACTAATGATTGATGCTTCTCATCTCTCTCCGTTCCTGTCTGTCAGTCCCTGTCTATCCCTCGCTCTGACTCACTCTCTGTCTCTGTAATAAATAAATAAATAAGAAATAAAGACTTAAAAAATACTTTAATAAAGTGAACTAGCTGCATGTAACTTTCCCCATTGTTCCACTGCACACAGAGTTAGAGTCCTTAATACCTTAATATTTAATGTTTCAGGTCTGTTTGCTGCACTATATATAACTTTTTTTTTTCTTTAAGAGAGAGACAGAGAGAGGTATCGATTGGGACAGACAGGCAGAAAGGGAGAGAGATGAGAAGTATCAATTCTTTGTAGTGGCACCTTAACTGTTCATTGATTGCGTTCTCATATGTGCCTTGACCGGGGGGCTCTAGTACAGCCAGTGACCTCTTGCCCAAGCCATCAACCTTGGCCTCAAGTCAGCGACCAGGGAGTCATTTCTATGATCCTAAGCTGAAGCCAGTACCCCGCATTTAAGCTGTTGAGCCAGTGCTCAAGCTGGATGAGCCTGTGCTAAAGCTGGTGACCTTGGGTTTCAAGCCTGGGTTTTCTGCATCCCAGTGGGACACTCTATCCACTGCACCACTGCTTAGTCAGGCCTATTTATAATCTTAGATTTAGGGACCTATTTATCTATTATATGTATTGACACATGGTTACTACCTGGGCCTAATCTAGCACTTGCAGTTCTTTGTTAATGGATTAATTTATGCATGAAAAATATTTTATAATATTGATCACTGAAATGAAAGAATAATTTAATTCCTCCGAACCGAAAGAAGGGATCTTTTCTCCTTGATTTCTTTTCAAACTTCCATTCCAGACATCGAAGAATAAAAAGTAAGACGATAACATGAAGGAAAGGCTAGGAATAAAGAGAGAGGTGCACAATTAGAAACACTAAACAAAAAAAATTATTTCACAGCACGAGTGAACTAGAAGTAATTGGACTTATACAAAGATATGTCTGGCCAAATCATTACCAGTTTTCATAATCAATTTGTCAAAATGTTAAATTATTGAATTCACTCTCCATTTTGTTTACAGAAACATAGGAAAAAATATAATTATGTTATACCATTACCTTAAGTCATTTCCTCTAATAGTTCTTAAAAATTGGGATATATAATTGCATATTATTTGGTTAGCTGACCATTATAAAAATGTTTTTCCATTTATACAAATATTTTATCTCTATGGGCTACAGATCCTGTATATTGACCTTAGTAAAAAGTTTCATCATGTGTACAGAAATTACAATGGTTTGGATTAGTAGAGCACATGATAAAATTTTAAAAGAGTGTGTTCTTACAATTAGGACTAGCAGAAAGGCCGTTGCACTTGATCCTTCATCAGCAAACCAAAAAATCTGCAAAAAGAAAAAAAATGCTCAAACAGAGGAGTTTTTGTTTTGTGAATTTTAACCACATAAATGTGACTTGGCTCATTGAACAACCCTCCTGGCATGTCCCCTGATATCACTGAGAATGTTGGCTAAGTGTCCATTCCCAAATGTATAGCAACGGGCTGTCTTCCTTCTTTCTGTGGTCTATGAGCCATTGTGCTTGTATTGGAAGCAATAAGATTTAGCAATTATTCATCACCTGGTGAAAGAGTATTGGGGGTCTGAGCCACCTTCCCTGAACACTGAGAGAGGCAGGATTCATCCTTATCACACAGATCTTCACACAACCTCTGGTGTCCACTGTTCTTATATGCCCCTTTCTTTCCTCTACTCATGGATACCTCTTCACTCACACATGGTACCTGCCTTCCATTTGTAGAAGTTTGGTATCAGTCAGCTAGGGAAAAGAATTTCATTCCCATTGAGAGCTTCTCTAGATCCTGAAATCTCTAAGATTTAGAGCATTTCCTTTGCTTCCTTCTAGAGCTGAGCATGCCCAGGAGCGGATAAAGCCCAGATTGAGTGTAAAGGCTGCTCTCATTCTCAGCACCCATTGTCCTTTCTTTATACCTGTCAGTTAGGGCCACCGTGTCTATTACAGTTCAGCTGGGGTATATTGTTCTACTGGGGGCAACTCAGCCAGAATTCATGAAGTAGCCATGCATATTTACATGTTATAAAGTTCCAAGGCTAAACAAAGCTTGCACTATTAGTCATGAGTTATGAACACTGGAACAGATGGTGGTATTACTTACACGAAAAGATAAAAACATAGAGCCAAGAAAAGTGCTGTGTGGTATCAAAAAGGTGACAATATACAGTAAATCAAATCCAGGAACACTCAACGCAAACAGAGACACACCGAACAAGGTGATCTACAGAAAATAAAAATATTCATGTTAACCACTCTGAACTTCGATATATGCTCTAAATTAAGGTGGCGCATCTCAGAGATATTGCTAATTTCCACTCCAACCACAAAATCAAGCTGAGAAAATTTTACTGGTTTCAGGTGTACAGTTCTATAATGCATCACCTCCATATTGCATTGTGTGTTCACCACCCAAAGTTAAGTCTCCCTCCATCACCATCCATCTTCAGTATGTTTAATATACTGCTCACAAAAATTAGGGGATATTTTATACCTTCATATTCATTTTGAAATATCTCCTAATTTTTGTGAGCAGTATATATTACCTATTTAAAATTTTTAAAAGAAACCAGCTGAAATCAGCAGAGCTCCACTGTCATTTTCTCTTGGTGACTTAGCCACATGCTTTTGGCTTGGAGAATCATGAATGAGACATCACTAGATAAATCTAGGATTTAATATACAGAGCATTTTAATTATTAAAATGGAATAAAGATGGTGTATGTTGTTTTTGGAGGTAAAATTCAGAATAGTAGATAAGCAATAGTCATAGGTAAAAATTAAAATGGATTACTAATAGGAGTAAAGCAACAATCAAAGGAGACCTTTGTTAACTAAACCAATGGAGAAGTATAAGCATTTAATAAACTGGAGAGGCTTAAAGAAGTACTAAAATATAAAATTCAGGGATAAGAGAAAGTTACAAGTACATCTGACACTCTCAGACTTTTTCTTTTAAACTATTGTAATGCCTTCCTAAAAGTTTTGGTGCTTCTAATTTCTGTTACAAACCATCACATTATGGATTCCCAAATATTCTTTCTAGGAGAATGTCTCTGATCATACTTCTTATCTGCACTGTAAGATTCCATGGCATCCTACTGTTTGTAGAATACATTCTTGAGTCCACCAGTTAAACCCAGTCATGGTTCCAACCATTATGTTCACCATAACCAGGACCACTCTCAGGCTGCAGCTGATCCTCCACCCATATTCATGTCAGATTACTACCAGTAGTTAGGACTGCCTCCTAGCCTGGGTTTTCTTCACTTTGCGTTTCTGTTCATCCATTATTTTGTATTTGTATCATAATTTTTATTTGGCTGTTGAAATCTTAGTCATCTTTAAGTTTCACTTTCTAAAGGAAATCTCTGCTCTCATTTTCATGAATGGCTCCCTCCTTTTTCTGGTTTTCACAGAACTTCTCATTATCCAGTTGTATTAGACTCTGAAAGATGGATGGTATCTAGACATTCTTTGCCTTCTCACTCTGAGTAAGTGGCTGTTTACTCATCTTTTCTCCTCTGAGTGCTCCTTCAGTGTAGAAACTGTCTATTTTTTCTCCATGATCAGTCTTAGTTTGTGAAATATTGTTGGAAGCCAGCCACGTGTTTGTTGAATTGATAATTTACTTTTTTGGCACCCCCAAAATTACAGCAAATTAGAATAGATGCTTATTCATTCACATACATTATTCCTCCAAATTTCAGTAAAGTAAGTGTTGCTTTATGGAACTAAGTCTTAGTAGAAAGTTGGAGAAGTTGTTTCTAGTTTTAACTATGCTAGGAACAACATTTGTATAACTTCATGGAGTTCTTTGGCGATATTTCTTTTTCAGTAAAAAGGAAATACAGGCCTTGGCCGGTTGACTCAGCGGTAGAGCATCGTCCTGGCGTGCGGGAGTCCCGGTTCGATTCCCGGCCAAGGCACACAGGAGAGGCCCCCATTTGCTTCTCCGCCCCTCCCCCTCTCCTTCCTCTCTGTCTCTCTCTTCTCCTCCCACAATCCATTGGAGTAAAGATGGCCCGGGCGCTGGGGATGGCTTTGTGGCCTCTGCCTCAGGCGCTAGAATGGCTCTGGACGCAACAGAGCGACGCCCCAGAGGGGCAAAGCATCACCCCCTGGTGGGCATGCCGGGTGGATCCCGGTCGGGCGCATGCAGGAGTCTGTCTGACTGCCTCCCCGTTTCCAGCTTCGGAAAAATGAAAAAAAAAAAAAGGAAATACAGATGGTTTCCAGATTTCCTTCTATTAAGTAGTTTTTGATTGGAAAATATTGGCCACTTTTAAAGAAAATCAAGGGTAGAACCAGGGAGAGAAAAAGATGCAGATTCTGAAAGGGATCATACATATGCAAACTTAAAATATTTTAGATTGAAATATTAATACCAAGGGTAAATTTTAATGTATTAGTTCAGAATTGTATACTACATATATAAGATTAATGTTAAAAGAACATACTTACAATAAGGAAGCAAAAAGACCAAATGCCACTATTTTTTCTCCCCTTGCGAAAAATGAACGAAATTACATAGGTAAAGAAGATAAGGGATATGGCGTATCCAATAGCACACGGGATCTGAAATGAACAGGAATGTGAAGTTTAAAGACAGATGCCATCTAGGAAAATATATATGATTCAAATTATTGGCATAGCACAGGGTTTTACAGTTATTAGTAATTCACAAAAATGTGAATATCAATTAAAACGGTATATTCAAAATTTTCTAATTAAATAATATCTGTTTTGTGACTATTGTAACTTACTTCCATAATTTCAACTATATGTTGAAATATATCATCAGAGGAGCCGATAGCGAGGTTCACTAAATACATGAGAAGGAATATCAGCCAGTACAGGGGAACGTCCACCAGTGCCTGCCCAATCCAGTAAGCAGAAGGGAGGAGCCCCGAAATCCGCAGCTGGGACCAAGCTCTGATCTGTTTAGGAGACAGCAGAAATACAAAAGGGATTTCAATTTAAGGTTTAAGAAAAATGGGGATTATGTAATAAAATATTCAAATGAAATATTTACTTGTAACAATTTTGCATCTTGACTACACATGTTATCTGGACCAAGGGGTACGAATCGTTTCAAACATAAATGGTCAGTTTGCTGCTTTAACTAACACATGTGATGTTCGTGAGACCCCTAAGGAAATTTGTGAAAGAAGACTTCAGAAAAATAAAGGTATCTATACTTTGGTAAACAACACATTGGCTAATGACTTATGGGGTGGCTAGGATAGTTTCTCTAAGCACTCTGATAGTTTATCAGAGTGATTCTTCTTTGACTCAGTTTGAACTGTGCTCTCTCTTTCTTTTTCTATAGTACATCAAATATGTATATATATATTTGCTTTATTCTTTTAATCTAAGTAAATGGTATGTTATGGTTGTTTTGCCATACCACATATTCAAGTATTAATTACCACACAAATATTTGTGTCTATGCACATAAGTATAAATGCCTTTACAAATATAAACATATTTTGTGTCCTTTGTCATTCTCTGAATAAACTAGTAAATTCATATTTTAAAACATCTTATCTAGTGATGTGGCTTTGTACACAAATTATACTTTAAACCTTTCTAATAATTTTGAACATTTTTCTTTTCCTTTTCCTTTTTTTTGTATTTTTCTGAAGTTGGAAACGGGGAGACAGTCAGACTCCCGCATGCGCCCGACCAGGATCCACCCGGCACGCCCACCAGGGGGCGATGCTCTGCCCATCCTGGGCATCGCTCTGTTGTGACCAGAGCCACTCTAGCGCCTGAGGCAGAGGCCATAGAGCCATCCCCAGCGCCCGGGCCATCTTTGCGAATGGATCCTTGGCTGCGGGAGGGGAAGAGAGAGACAGAGAGGAAGGAGTGGGGGAGGGGTGGAGAAGCAGATGGGCGCTTCTCCTGTGTGCCCTGGCCGGGAATCGAACCCGGGACTTCTGCATGCCAGGCCGACGCTCTACCACTGAGCCAATCGGCCAGGGCCTCCTTTTCCTTTTAATGGTTGTTGATTAGCTAACTGATGCTCCTGTCTAAAATGTAATTGGACTTAAGGATTCATATCAAAATCTCCCAACATGGATGAACTCAGGTAGGACAACTGATGAGGATTTCGTGATCTCGATATATGGGTGAGACTGTGGGAGAACTGAAGAATGGATTTATGTTACTGATGAGGTTACTGACGCATAATGCTGACATTTATGGTGACATAAAATATAAAGGGAAACACATATAAGAATATAAATTTAGTTTTGGGTGCATGAAGTTTGAGAGTCTATGATGCCTTCAATAAAAGCTAAGAAAGGAGTTTTCACTGAAGGTGAAATCACAAATTAGAATGCTACAGTCAAATCTACGAGTGGCCCATAGGGAGAGGGATTTGAAGCCCTAGTGTTATATGAGCTTCCCTGGGAGAAAATGACATTTCAGATGAAAAGAGAACCAGGGGTTGAAATCTGAGGATTTCCAAAATTTAGAGATAAGATAGAGGAATAAGACACTCCAAAGGACAAAAAGAGACAGTGGCCAAAATATTTGGAGAAACATGGTCAAATCATGGCTTCACACAGCCCACAGAAAGAAAGCATTCTGTGGGTGAAGTTGAAGTTTGGACTATGTGATGCTAAAATGATTGACAGTACATTAGACCAGGAAGTGGCCTTTTCTTAAATTCCTGGAGATTCCACACAGAAAAGGGAATATTACATGGATAATTCTCTATTCTTGGGCAACAGAATTGCTCTGGGGAGGAAATGACAGAAGGAGATGGTATGCAAGGTTTTAATGGATCTTGCAAATAAAGTGTCAAAAATGGAGCTATTACAGGACATTCTATTTAAATTTATAAGTCAAGCTAATGCAAGTTGGCCTACATGGATTCATCATATACAGTGTTCCCTCGTCTATCCCAGGGGTTAGGTTCCAGAACCCCAGCAATAGGTGAAAAGCTGTGAAGTAGTGAGCTTTTATTTATTTCATTATTTATATATACAGAACACAGTGCTCTGATTGGTTGCCTTCCATCCATCAGCCAATAGTGTGCCCTGTATGATCTCACGTGGGCAAACTAGCTCAAGCAGAAGTGGCTGTAGCTGCGTTTTCCATACTTGCGAGTCTTTGTCTGCTCATCTGCTGTATGTTATATATTTTATTTTGATTTAATATTCTTTTAATATGTCTAATTAATATTTTTATATATTTTATGTTGTTTTCAATTTTTTAGGCTAGAAAATGCTTATTTTATTGCAAAATAGTTAAAATAATAAATATATATAAATAGCTATATACTGCAAAATCCTGCAATTCAGAGAAAAATTCACGATATAAAATTAGGTACATACAATTTAAAAACCTGTGATAAAGTGAGACTGTGAAAAGTGAACTGTGATATGACAATGGATGGCTGTAAATTCAACAGCCTATGATTACTACTCAATATTTGTCTCCCCTTCAGAACTACTGAATCAGAATCTTCATTTTAATAAGATGCTCTGCTAGTCTGTAGACACATTAAAGAGTTATTTGGATTAATGAAAGAGTGTCTGCAAATGAAAATTTATAAATACATAGACTGTTAGTTAAACATTGGGATTTTCTTTTTATTTCTGTACGTTCTTGACATTTTCAAAATAGCATTGCCTTCTAATTCAACAATCTATTTTTATTAACTTTTTTGAAATGTAATTTCAAACAAGAAGGAGGACCCATATTAAGTATACAGTTGCATGAGGTTTTTTTTTTTTTGTTTTTTTTTTTGTATTTTTCTGAAGCTGGAAACGGGGAGGCAGTCAGACAGACTCTTGCATGTGCCCAACAGGGATCCACCCGGCATGCCCACCAGGGGGCGATGCTCTGCCCATCCGGGGCGTCGCTCTGCTGCGACCAGAGCCACTCTAGCGCCTGAGGCAGAGGCCATGGAGCCATCCTCAGCGCCCAGGCCATCTTTGCTCCAATGGAGCCTTGGCTGCGGGAGGGGAAGAGAGAGACAGAGAGGAAGGAGAGGGGGAGCGGTGAAGAAGCAGATGGCGCTTCTCCTGTGTGCCCTGGCCAAGAATCGAACCCGGGACTTTCACACGCCAGGCCGACGCTCTACCACTGAGCCAACCAGCCAGGGCCAGTTGCATGAGTTTTGATGAATGCATATATTACTGTATCACAATTGTAATCCAAGTATAATAACATTTCTATCAGCCCCTCAAATCCCCATGCTCTTTGCAGTCAGTAGCTGTCATTGCTGGTTACAAGAAACCTCAGGTCTGCTTTTGGCCATTATGGATTAGTTTTACCTTTCTGAGAATTTCGTATATATGAAATTATTCAGTATTTACTCTTTTCACTTCATTCATGTTGATGCATTTATTAGTTGTTCCTTTTGTATTGCTGAGTAGTCATTGTGTGACTACACCAGAATTTATCAGTTCTCAACTTGGTGGTCATTTGGATGGTTTAAGTAGTTGGCTGTTATAAATAAATATGTTAAGAATATTAATGTACAAGTCTGCCTGTGGAAGGTGTTTTCTCTCAGGTAAATACTGTACTTAGGAGAGGAATTGCTGTGTCATATAATCAGTGTATTTTGAATTTATAAGAAAGAGTCAAATTGTTTTTCAAAGTGAATGTATCATTTAAATTCTCAGTAGAAATTCTTGAGAACTCCAGTTGTTCCACATCCTCTCAAACTCTTGATATTGTCAGTCATTTTAAAATTTGTTCATTTTATTTTGGTGAGTAAGGTTGATATTAACCATCTTTTAATGGAAGTATTTTCCATTTATAGTTTTTTGATGAAATCTGTTCAAATGTTTTGCCCATCTTTGAAATTAGGTTATCTTCTATTGCTGAAGTGTAAGAATTTTTTATATTGTTGAAACTAAACTTTTGTTATACAAATGCATTGTGGATATTTTTCTTCCAGCCCATAGCTTTTTGTTTTCTTACTGGTGTTTTACAGAGAACAAAATGTTTTAACTTTGATGAAGTTCAAGGTATCATTTTCTTTTATGGTAAATACTTCCTCTGTCCCAACTAAAAACACTTTGCTACCATAAGACCTATTGTTCATTCAGAATAATATTGTGTATGGTGGGACATGATTGAGAAAATTTTTTTATTTCTCAGATGAGGGAAGGGGAAGTAGTCAGACTCCCGCATGCACCCTATGATTCACCTGGCAAAACTTGTCTGGGGCTGATGCTCTCTCCATCTAGGGCTGAAGTTTGCAACAAAACTATTTTTAGTACCTGAGTTAGAGGTTCCCTGGAGCCAGCCTCAGCACTTGGAAAGAACACACTAGAACCAATTGAGCCATGACTGTGGGAAGGGAAGAGAAAGAGAAGAGGGAGGGGGAGAAAAAGAGAAGCAGGTGGTTGCTTCTCTTGTGTTCTCTGTCTGGGAATTGAATCCGGGATATCCACATGATGGGTCAATACTCCACCACTGAGCAAATAGGCCAGGGCCAAGAACAATTTTTTCATAACAATATCAGGTTGTTTCCATACAATTTGCTGATAAGACTAACCTTACCTCATTTGAATTCCTTGGCAGTGTTGCTGAACATCAACTGATGATACATATATGGTTTTATATCTGAAATGTTTATGCCATTATATATATTTATATGATTTTCCTTAATTACAACACTTTCTTAGTCACTATAACTGTAGTAAGCTTTGAAGTCAAATACATGTCTTCCAACTTTGTTTTCCTTTTTCAAAGTTATTTTATTTTAAGTGCTTCATGTATTCATATCAATTTTAGAATTATTCTGTATAATCCATTTATTTATACATTTATATTTCCACTTATAAAACTTCCTTTTATTTTTATAACTTAGAATTTATGTCTGAATTGGCTGCTCTATTAAACACCTATAAATAGCCTCTTGAAAAATCCCATAATTATATTACCTTAAACATGTAATCATACAAAATACGGAAAGTTTCAGTTACTCATTGTTACCTTATAATCATCAATGCTGCTCATGGCGATATAAGGAGCACAACAGGATGCCAAAACCATCCAGAATAAGGAAGAGAATACGTGTCCATGTGGAATATTGATGTCCTTTTGAAAATATGAAGAATGTAATGAGCTGAATGAACAAATTCAAAATTCATTCTCTAGAATACATTTTTAAAGATTAAACAGATTATGTATAATCTTGCCTTACATCTCCCCTTTGTTACCAAACTCTTTTATTACCCATCCAGTTTTGAAGCTTGACTTTTGTCTTTATACCCACAATTATGATATAGAATTAATTCAATGATGAATGAATGGCTAACACTACAGAGTTAGAAAATAATATGAGTAAGATTTTTCATTTTATTTATGATTCTAAAATTGATCCTGATGCTAAGTAATGATAATTCATATTTGAGATGTTCCATTTCCTAACTCCCTGGTTGGCAAACAGCAGCTTGTGAGCCACATGCGGCCCTTTGGCCCCTTGAGTGTGGCTCTTCCACAAAATACCACGTGCGGACGCTACCTCAATAAGGAATGTACCTACCTATATAGTTTAAGTTTAAAAAATTTGGCTCTCAAAAGAAATTCCAATCGTTGTACTGTTGATATTTGGCTCTGTTGACTAATGAGTTTGCCTAACACTGTAATTGTTTCAAATGTAATAGCTAGACTGAAAAATCATATCAGATATTTATGCAGGTAGTGATAGCAAGTTGTTTCTAGTTACACTACAATACAAGACCAGGTAAGCATTGGCTGAGAATTCAAAAGTAAAGATGATGTACTAGAAGGGAAACAAAATTTCCAAGGAAAACCTTTGCCATTGATATTTCATATTGCTGCTCCTGTTTATAACCATCTTTAAGGACAGAAGATTCTGAAATCCTCTTTAAAATCGTCCCCATTGTGTCACAACTCACATAGTTGTGGTCTGATCAAGCACATTACTGAGAAAAAGTCATAACCAGAGCCTGATGATCTTTAGCCTGACCATCAAAGACACACTTGTTAGCCACAGAAAGGTGAGATTAATTTGTTGTCAGAATCTTCCTCGAACACCTGCATGCTGGGATGGGTCAGTACTCTATGGCAAACCCACTGATGTCGGGGTGGGGACAGAGCAAGGTCTGCAATCACAGAAACTCTTACCTGTGCAATGAGTAGGTATATTTGAATAGAGTATAAAATGAATTCCTGGAGCTGTTAAAGTTGAGATGTTAGGTACATAAATATAAAGTCAGCTGAGCTGGTTGGTATCATCAGACAACTCACCCTAGCTAAACAGGATGCTTTTATGTATCTACTAAAGAAGTAATTCAGTGCTTTTTATGTTCGTGTCTCTATCCTTCCTACAGTGTGTTACATAGTGTTAAAAATACATACTCTAGAAGGAAAAATATATTTAGATTTAGGAAATAATCAAAATGAATGATGACAAACTCTGATAGGTATTCTGGTTTCCAAACTTCAAGGCTGTCAACATTCTAATCACCTGGGCCATTTATCAAATATAAGATGTTTTTGCCTTTATAAAAAAGCTAGTTCGGTTTAGAGTAGTCCTTTAGGAATTAATATTTTTGACAGAGAACTGGAGTAACTGTAATGTAACTAGTCTGCAATTCTAACCTGAATTTGACATAAAGTTTTTTCTTTTGTACCATTTATAAAAGTAATAATAGGGCTTCTATTTTTATTCTTTCGTTCTTTTCTTCTTTTGTTATTTTTTGCTGGTCACAGTGATGCATACTTTCACATTATTTCCCCACATTCTCTATGAAAATATATGTTGTTATAGTTATCTTGCATTAAAACATTGAAGCTTTGAAAATTATGTTGATTCTCAAAAACAACAGAACTAGCATAAATCCAAATGTTAATTTATCGTGCAGTGTTTTACTCAAATAAAAATAAAATATCAGCACTTAAAATAGTGTTCTGGGAGATTCCTGATGGAGGAGAGTCCATAAGAGTATATACTTACATACATATTTGAATTTCTGTCAGTTTTGATATGTGCTGATGGTTTAATCATTCTAAGTAGCCCATTACTAATGATATCCATAAGAACCGGGAAGCAATTCATTCTTTTGGTATTGCATGCTAATGAAAAGCTGTAATTCTAAAATATAAAAAGCAAGGTTATTAATTTTCAGATATCTCAGTTTTTTAAAGAGGTCAAATTTTAATATTTTAATTAAAAAAATCAAGTTTTTAAAATGGTGTGGAATAATCAGAATAAAAACAAACATTGTATAAGTAAACCCAAACATGAATATAGGTTATATCTGATTTTCAGGCTTTCAAGTCTCTGCCTTGCAGCTAGAATCCAGTATAATTATTGTTTAAGAATAAAAAAGAAGTTTCAGAATATATATAAGCAAATCCTTGAGGAGAAACGTGTTGTTTAGCCTGAAATAGAAACTCGAGAGTGGGCACCATATAGAACTTATTTTGCTGATGCAACAGTTTGTGTTGGTAGGCAGTGATTGATAAAGAATTACCATATTAATAACTACAATTAACTAAATAATAAATAAAAGCAGTATTTTTCATTTTATTTTCTAAACTGAAGGCCTGAGCCTATTGATAGTTGATTAGCTTTGCACTCCTTTAGGAAAATTACTAAATAGAAACCAGCATACCTTTTCATGACCAGACACTATGATGGCTCCATTATAAGATGGATCATCAACGCCATTTCTAGTTCCAGACACATCTACTTCCAGAGCTATGTTCTGATGCTCCACAGAATGTATAAAATCATCAATGCTTGCTCCTAAGTTGGAGTTAAATATATTAGGTGTTTGAAAACTGAGAAAATCAAGGTCAAGTTGTGCAGTGAAATTAAAATTAATGACCTTATGGAATACTTACTGTAATATAGACAGTGAGGAAGTTTTTACACATGATAACATGTCTGCTACTATGAATTAAGAAATCTATTTGCGTCTCACTAAGTTTCCATTTATAATGTTTTGCTTATGATTACTGCCATATGGTGCATTTGGAATGATTTCCTTACTAGAATATTTCAGTGAGTAGCCATACCAATACAGTTTTAATGACACAGATAATCTCTATGAATTACCCACCAAATTTGCTAAATCTCACTTCCTTACTGCTAAACTATTAACTGATTTTCAAAATGTTTGTTGATACTATTGTAAGGTGCCAAAGGCTACAGAATTAATATTAATATTTTAGGAAGTTTAAATAACATTTTGTTGGTCTGGGCTAGGCATACAGAGAGAGATTTTGAAAATGATCTTTGATCTTGTGTGATTAGCATTAAAACCGGGATGGTCAATGGCATTTTGTTGTAAATGCAGAAGAGGAAGGAGACTTGAAATCTCTGACCTTCCCCCATACCTATGGGGAAATGGGTGAATAGCTAGCCAGGTACAGGAAGAAAAAGATTAAATTAAAATTTTTT
Source organism: Saccopteryx leptura (assembly GCF_036850995.1). Classification (NCBI taxonomy): domain Eukaryota; kingdom Metazoa; phylum Chordata; class Mammalia; order Chiroptera; family Emballonuridae; genus Saccopteryx; species Saccopteryx leptura. The sequence continues at coordinate 166,769,816 of NC_089507.1, forward strand.
GTTATATTGATTGCCATTTACAGGCATTTATCCCCATGGAAACTACCCTTTCCCTCCTAAAAGCATGTAGTTAATGTATGTATCTCTAAACAAAAGATATAAACTTATACCATGATGTCAAGTTTTTTCCCCTCCCATGTATAATTAAGAGTATATAAACAGCCCCTGAACTATTTTTGGGGTCTGCACAACTGGGTCTGTTGCCCTGTGTCAGCCATATGCGGCTGACATATTTAATTAATTTCCTTCTTTAATAAATCTTAACAAAAACTTATTTGGACTATGTGCCTCTATGAAAACCTCTGGAATTGTGGAATTGGGTACTTTAAAACAATACAGGAAGACTTATTGAATGGCTGTGTTAAGAAATCCCATAACCACAACTTGTAAAAATTACTGAAAATCCAACAAATTAAGATTTTTTGATTGCCTTAAAGGCATACAGAAAATGATAAAACATTTACTTAAGAAAATCTGGAGTGACATCACGGAAATGGCGCCGTGAGCAGCGCGTCCGACAGATCTCCCCAAAATCACAACAAATTTATCAACTAGAAACAGGAAAATTTATCTTCGGAGCATTACGGAGTTCCACACAAACTGAAAGCAAAAGGACTGTTATCACTTGAATCTGAGAGACGAGGGTGTGGAGGAAGCTACCGCAGGGACGTTCATTCAAGCCGCGAGGAAGTGCGCCTGTGGTAAGTCATCCCGCACTCGGGAGCCGCGAGCAGCAGCTGCCGCCAGCCGCCGCCGCCAGCCGCCGCCACGAGCCGCCGCGAGCAGCGCCCGGGTCGGTTGCAGAGCGAGTACCGCCCACACTCCGGAGCGGCGAGCAGCCACTGGCGCGCGCCCGGTCTGGTTGCAGACCGAGCATTGCAGACCGAGCACCGCTAACGTTCCCAGCGGCCCACGCACGGGGAGCGGGAGAGGCCCCAGGGCGGTATTCCCTACTTGGGAGATTCTCTCCGCGGGCGGGGCACCTCACCCAGCCATTCAAGCTAACAATCAAGCGTTGGGGGAGGGGCGCACGCAGGCAGCCTGAAATACCTTCGGGAGCACAGCTGCGACCCAATTACTAAAATTAACTTAACCCGTGAAATCTGCGCACCCTCGGTTCTAATTGATAAGATCTCTCTCAGTTCACCGACCCAAGACAAGAGGCGTGATATTTTTTAGTGCCTCTCGCTAAAGGGGCGGGGGCAACTTCTGATTGATAGAGCCTCCATATTCAGGGATAAACGCTAACAAGAAGGACTTGGCAGATAATAAGATCTATACCACACTAGTCGCAAGCAGAGACTAGTGCCACTTCTTACCAGCCAAAACAGGCTACAAAGTGTGGAAAGCCTGGGTTGAGAGGTCCAACTGAATGCTAGGCGCTGAACAGTCACCTTGACAACAATTGACTCCCACCCCCGCCTGATTACACTGGAGGCCCTGACTGTCAGAGCCCTTCCCAAAGCCTTGCACTGAGTGGGGATAGAGTGGGGATTTCCCAGCTCTTTGAGCCTCTTACTCCCCAGGCAGAAGCAGTGGCAGCCTTATAGCTGGATCACCAGGCTGCTAATTCAGGAAGGGGGGACTAGGAGAGAGAATCCACGAAAGCAAACTCTCTCATCGTTGGACCCTGCAAACGCCAACAAGCCTTGACTACCAGCAAGACTAAAGCCAATTATATGACATTGCCATAGAATCCCATCAACTGCAAATCCCTACCTAAATGTGACACAGGGGCAGAGCCTGGGGTACAGAGTCACCGACCAGGAAGAGGGAGAGAAAAGAAAAAGGAAGAAGTTAACATCTCAAAATCAAGAAAAATCCACAGACTTTACAACTTGTTCCACTAATTTTTTTTTGTTGTTGTTGTTGTTGTTGTTTGTTTCTTCTATCTTATTGCCTTTATTTCCCCCACCTCGGTCCTTCTATTCTCTGCCCATCTTATGCTTCCCTTTTCTTGAACTACACTACCCATAAGTGTTACATTTTATTTCTCTTCTTCATCCTCACCCTCCTTTGGGGTTATACTCCAGGACACTTAACTCTCACTCTCTCCTCTTTTTTTTTTTTTTTTTTTTTTTTTTTTTTTTGCTTTATTTTGTTTTTTTCTCTTCCTTTTTTATTTCTTCCTTCGTTTTTCTCTTTTTCTTATTTTTTCCTTTCTATTCGTTTTTTCTTTTCTCGTTTTACTTTCCTCCCATTTAATCCTCAATCACGAACAAATTAGTTAATTTGGGACTCAAGGTTTTTTTTGGCTTTATTTTTCTTTTTCGCTTTTGTTTTTGTTTTTTTCTTGTTAGTTTATTTTTGTGGCATTTTGGGTCCTCCCAACCCAAGGTCTCCATTGTATTTGGTCTTTGCTCCACTTAATACAACATATTTTTACTTATTATTTTTATTTTTTTCTTCTTTATTATTCCTTTTTTTGTCCTTTTTTCTGGTTCCCTCTTATCCCTCTCATTATATCTCTTAGTTGACCATCACCCGCAGGCAGATCAACTTATGCTTGTCTAAGATTTTCTTCCCTTTTTTTTTTTTTTTTTTTGCATTTAGTAGGTCCCTACTCCCCCTTTTTTTTTTGCCCCTTGAACTCTTCACCGCAAACCAGGCCCTCCATTATAGGCACAATATTTCCCTGAGGAGGGGAGAGGAGGGAAGGAGAAGAAAGAAAAAAAAAGGGGGAAATAATAAATTATTACTGCTTTTTTTTGTGGGGTGTTTTACCCTTTGTTTTTTGTTTTTTTTGTTGTTTGTTTTTTGTTTTGTTTTTTTTTTACTTTTTACTCTTTATTAATTCTAATTAGTGCTATCAACAAGACCACCCTCAGATGCCAATAAGAAAGAGTAAATCGAATATTATGGATACAAAAGAAAGAGAGGTAACACAAATAGATGTGGAAAAATCTATGGAGAAAAGACTTAACATATTGGAAGTCTTGGAGCTAAATGACAGAGAATTTAAAATAGAAATCTTAAAAATACTCAGAGATATACAAGAAAACACAGAAAGGCAATATAGGGAGATCAGAAAACAACTCAATGAACACAAAGAATATATTACCAAGGAAATTGAAACTATAAAAACAAATCAAACAGAAATGAAAAACTCAATTCACGAGCTGAAAAACGAGGTAACAAGCTTAGCTAGCAGAACAACCCAGATTGAAGATAGGATTAGTGAAATAGAAGACAAACAACTTGAGGCACAACAGAGAGAAGAAGAAAGAGACTCAAAAATAATAAAAAACGAGAAAGCCCTACAGGAATTATCTGACTCCATCAGAAAGAATAACATAAGAATAATAGGTATATCAGAGGGAGAAGAGAAAGAAAATGGAATGGAGAATATACTCAAACAAATAATAGACGAGAACTTCCCAAGCCTGTGGAAAGAACTAAAGCCTCAAATTCAAGAAGCAAACAGAACACCGAGTTTTCTTAACCCCAACAAACCCACTCCAAGGCACATCATAATAAAGATGACACAAACCAATGACAAAGAAAAAATTCTCAAGGCAGCCAGGGAAAAGAAGAGTACAACATATAAAGGAAGGCCTATTAGATTATCATCAGATTTCTCAGCAGAAACTCTACAAGCTAGAAGAGAGTGGACCCCAATATTTAAAGCCCTGAAAGAGAGGAACTTTCAGCCAAGAATACTATACCCATCAAAGCTATCCTTCAAGTATGAAGGAGATATAAAAACATTCACAAATACAGAAAAGATGAGAGAATTTATCACGAGAAAGCCCCCACTCCAGGAAATACTAAAGGGGGTTTTCCAACCAGATTCAAAGAACAAAAGAAAACAACACCACAAGTAACAGCTCCACCAAGAACACAATAAAACCAAACTTAAACTGTGACAACAAAGGAAAAAAAAAGGGGGGAGAGAATGGAGATTAACAGTAGCAAAGGACGATGAAGTGCAGAAATACTTATAAGATAGGGTACTACAATGAATATGGTAGGTACCCTTTTCATTACTTAATGGTAACCACCCTAGAAAAAACCACCACAAAAACACATGACTTAAAAAAGGTAGCAACAGAGGAAAGAAGTATGGAACACAAACAAACAGAAACAAATGATAGAAAAACAAAAGAGAAGAATCAAACTAGATACAAAACTAACAGAAAGCAATTTATAAAATGGCAGCAGGGAACCCACAAGTGTCAATAATTACACTAAATGTAAATGGATTAAACTTACCAATAAAACGACACAGAGTAGCAGAATGGATTAAAAAAGAAAATCCAACTATATGCTGCCTACAAGAAACACATCTAAGCAACAAGGATAAAAACAAATTCAAAGTGAAAGGCTGGAAAACAATACTCCAAGCAAACAACACCCAAAAAAAAGCAGGTGTAGCAATACTCATATCTGATAATGCTGACTACAAGACAGAAAAAGTACTCAGAGACAAAAATGGTCACTTCATAATGATTAAGGGGACACTGAATCAAGAAGACATAACAATCCTTAATATATATGCACCAAACCAAGGAGCACCAAAATATATAAGACAGCTACTTATTGACCTTAAAACAAAAACTAACAAAAATACAATCATACTTGGAGACCTCAATACTCCGCTGACGGCTCTAGATCGGTCATCCAAACAGAGAATCAATAAAGATATAGTGGCCTTAAACGAAATACTAGAACACCTGGATATGATAGACATCTACAGGACACTTCATCCCAAAGCGACAGAGTATACATTTTTCTCTAGTGTACATGGAACATTCTCAAGAATTGACCATATGTTGGGCCACAAAGACAATATCAGCAAATTTAGAAAAATTGAAATTGTACCAAGCATATTTTCTGATCATAAAGCCTTGAAACTAGAATTCAACTGCAAAAAAGAGGGGGAAAAACCCACAAAAATGTGGAAACTAAACAACATACTTCTAAAAAATGAATGGGTCAAAGAAGAAATAAGCGCAGAGATCAAAAGATACATACAGACAAATGAAAATGAAAATACGACATTTCAGAATCTCTGGGATGCAGCAAAAGCAGTATTAAGAGGGAAGTTCATATCACTTCAGGCCTATATGAACAAACAAGAGAGAGCCGAAGTAAACCACTTAACTTCACACCTTAAGGAACTAGAAAAAGAAGAACAAAGACAACCCAAAACCAGCCGAAGAAAGGAGATAATAAAAATCAGAGCAGAAATAAATGAAATAGAGAACAGAAAAACTATAGAAAAAATCAATAAAACAAGGAGCTGGTTCTTTGAAAAGATCAACAAAATTGACAAACCCTTGGCAAGACTCACCAAGGAAAAAAGACACAGGACTCAAATAAATAAAATCCAAAATGAAAGAGGAGAGATCATCACAGACATTATAGATATACAAAGAATTATTGTAGAATACTATGAAAAATTATATGCCACCAAATACAACAATCTAGAAGAAATGGATAAATTCCTAGAACAATACAACCTTCCTAGACTGAATCATGAAGAAGCAGAAAGCCTAAACAGACCAATCAGCAGGGAGGAAATAGAAAAAACTATTAAAAACCTCCCCAAAAATAAAAGTCCAGGCCCAGACGGTTATACTAGTGAATTCTATCAAACATTCAAAGAAGACTTGGTTCCTATTCTACTCAAAGTCTTCCAAAAGATTGAAGAAGAAGCAATACTTCCAAACACATTTTATGAGGCCAACATAACCCTCATACCAAAACCTGGCAAGGATGGCACAAAGAAAGAAAACTACAGACCAATATCTCTAATGAATACAGATGCTAAAATTCTAAACAAAATACTGGCAAACCGAATAGAACAACATATTAAAAAAATAATACATCATGATCAAGTGGGATTCATCCCAGAATCTCAAGGATGGTTCAACATACGCAAAACGGTTAACGTAATACACCATATCAACAAAACAAAGAACAAAAACCACATGATCTTATCAATAGATGCAGAAAAGGCTTTTGATAAAATACAACACAATTTTATGTTTAAGACTCTCAACAAAATGGGTATAGAAGGAAAATATCTCAACATGATAAAGGCCATATATGATAAACCATCAGCCAACATCATTTTAAACGGCATAAAACTGAGGACTTTCTACCTTAAATCAGGAACAAGACAGGGTTGTCCACTCTCTCCACTCTTATTTAACGTGGTGCTAGAAGTTCTGGCCAGAGCAATCAGACAAGACAAAGAAATAAAAGGCATCCATATTGGAAAAGAAGAAGTAAAGGTATCACTTTTTGCTGATGATATGATCCTATACATCGAAAACCCGAAGGACTCCACAAAAAGATTATTAGAAACAATAAACCAATACAGTAAGGTCGCAGGATACAAAATTAACATACAGAAGTCCATAGCCTTTCTCTATGCCAACAATGAAATATGAGAAAACGAACTCAAAAAAATAATCCCCTTCACGATTGCAACAAAAAAAATAAAATACCTAGGAATAAACATAACAAAGAATGTAAAGGACCTATATAATGAAAATTACAAAGCATTGTTAAGGGAAATCGAAAAAGATACAAGAGATGGAAAAATATTCCTTGTCCTTGGATAGGAAGAATAAATATAATCAAAATGGCCATATTACCCAAAGCAATATACAAATTTAATGCAATTCCCATCAAAATCCCTATGAGATTTTTTAAAGAAATGGAACAAAAAATCATCAGATTTATATGGAACTATAAAAAACCCCGAATAGCCAAAACAATCCTAAGGAAAAAGAATGAAGCTGGGGGCATTACAATACCTGACTTTAAACTATATTATAGGGCCACAATAATTAAAACAGCATGGTATTGGCAGAAAAATAGACACTCAGACCAATGGAACAGAATAGAAAGCCCAGAAATAAAACCACATATATATGGTCAAATAATCTTTGATAAAGGGGCCAACAACACACAATGGAGAAAAGAAAGCCTCTTCAACAAATGGTGTTGGGAAAACTGGAAAGCCACATGCAAAAGAATGAAACTCGACTACAGCCTGTCCCCGTGTACTAAAATTAATTCAAAATGGATCAAAGACCTAAATATAAGACCTGAAACAATAAAGTACATAGAAGAAGACATAGGTACTAAACTCATGGACCTGGGTTTTAAAGAACATTTTATGAACTTGACTCCAATGGCAAGAGAAGTGAAGGCAAAGATAAATGAATGGGACTACATCAGAATAAAAAGTTATTGCTCAGCAAGAGAAACTGATATAAAAATAAACAGACAGCCAACTAAATGGGAAATGATATTTTCAAACAACAGCTCAGATAAGGGCCTAATATCCAAAATTTACAAAGAACTCATAAAACTCAACAACAAACAAACAAACAATCCAATAAAAAAATGGGAAGAGGACATGAATAGACACTTCTCCCAGGAAGAGATACAAATGGCCAACAGATATATGAAAAGATGCTCAGCTTCATTAGTTATTAGGGAAATGCAAATCAAAACTACAATGAGATACCACCTCACCCCTGTTAGATTAGCTATTATCAACAAGACGGGTAATAGCAAATGTTGGAGAGGCTGTGGAGAAAAAGGAACCCTCATTCACTGTTGGTGGGACTGTAAAGTAGTACAACCATTATGGAGGAAAGTATGGTGGTTCCTCAAAAAACTGCAAATAGAACTACCTTATGACCCAGCAATCCCTCTACTGGGTATATACCCCAAAACCTCAGAAACATTGATACGTGAAGACACATGTAGCCCCATGTTCATTGCAGCACTGTTCACAGTGGCCAAGACATGGAAACAACCATAAAGCCCTTCAATAGAAGACTGGATAAAGAAGATGTGGCACATATACACTATGGAATACTACTCAGCCATAAGAAATGATGACATCAGATCATTTACAGCAAAATGGTGGGATCTTGATAACATTATAAGGAGTGAAATAAGTAAATCAGAAAAAAACAAGAACTACATGATTCCATACATTGGTGGAACATAAAAATGAGACTAAGAGACATGGACAAGTGTGTGGTGGTTACCAGGGGTGGGGGGAGGGAGGACAGGGGGAGAGTTAGGGGGAGGGGGAGGGACACAGAGAACTAGATAGAGGGTGGCGAAGGACAATCTGACTTTGGGCGAGGGGTATGCAACATAATTTAATGACAAGGTAACCTAGACATGTTTTCTTTGAATATATGTACCCTGATTTATTAATGTCATCCCATTACCATTAATAAAAATTTATTTAAAAAAAAAAAAAAAAAAAAAAAAAAGAAAATCTACTAAATCTGGGTAAGAACACTAGGAAACTGGCAACAACCTATCCCTCAGAAGCCTTCCTTGATTAGGAATTCAGAAGCTCCACTCTGAATGGGTCTAGCCAGGAACCCAGGGATTCTCCCTCCTCAAGCCCAGTCTAGGGCTACAGTATGTTCCTAGGAGGAACTGGGTTGAAAATGATTGGGAACCACTATTTTGGGGCTCTTATCTCTTGAGTAGAACTTCCATATTATGGGGAAGAAAAGAACTGCAGATCTCTAAGCCACTCATGCCTGGTCTCAAGCTTTAGCAACATGAAGCTGAAGGGAATGAGAAAGTTTGGTGGCCTGCCCCGCCCAGGAGTTAACTGAGTATCTATTGAAATTGCATCCCTTCCTCATGCCACACACAAGGATGAACTCAAAATGGATCAGAGACTAAAATGTTAAGAACTAAAAGTATAAAAGCCTTAGAAGAGAATACCAAAATAAATCTTTGAGATCCTGTGTTAGACAAAGCCTACCTAAATATATCATCAAAAGCATAGGCAAGGAAAATAATTAGTTGGACTTCATAAAAGTTTAAACATTATACTCCAAAGGACACCAATAACAAAGTGAAAAGCCAATTTACAGAATGAAAGAAAATATTTGCAAAATATTTACAGTTGAACTTTATTATTCACAGCAGTTATATGTTCACTTCTATAATGTCACTCTAAAGTTACCACGAATACTGAGTTACTGAATACTGAATCATTGCTACTAGGCGAAACAAAGGTTAGGTTTCTGTAAGCCTCTGGTCATAACAGTGTCTTGAATCAATCAATAGATTGTTTTATTCAATATGTATGTTTCTGTGTATTTATTGTTGATTCAATAACATTGATCTCACCACCAACAGCATTATAATGCATGGTGAACAAAGATTATCTAATACATTTTCCCTGGAAGATACATCACAGCCTTCTGGACCTAGGAACATTAGATAGCACGTCAGCACTGAACTTGGGGGTATGTTTATTTTTGTTTTTTATAATTTGTTTTTGTGTGTGTGTTTGTTGGTAGTTCAAAAAATGTCTTTTGGTTTCACAGTATATAATAATTTCTAACTGGCCCTTAGATCCTAGCTATAACTTTTGGTAAAGTTTTTTATGACTTGTTAAATTTGAGGTAAGTTCTACTGAATTTCTTTCATATAGAAACTGTAGCCCTGGCCGGTTGGCTCAGCGGTAGAGCGTCGGCCTGGCGTGCGGGGGACCCGGTTTCCATTCCCGGCCAGGGCACATAGGAGAAGCGCCCATTTGCTTCTCCACCCCCACCCCCTCCTTCCTCTCTGTCTCTCTCTTCCCCTCCCTCAGCGAAGGCTCCATTGGAGCAAAGATGGCCCGGGCGCTGGGGATGGCTCCTTGGCCTCTGCCCCAGGCGCTAGAGTGGCTCTGGTCGCTGCAGAGCAACACCCCAGAGAGCCAGAGCATCGCCCCCTGGTGGGCAGAGCGTCGCCCCTGGTGAGCGTGCTGGGTGGATCCCGGTCGGGCGCATGCGGGAGTCTGTCTGACTGTCTCTCCCCGTTTCCAGCTTCAGAAAAAGAAAAAAAAAAACAAAAAACTGTAAAATTATAAGTCATTTCAAGATTTTTGTCCAATTAGTAAAATTAAATGTTCTTTGAAGTGATAATAATTAATCATCACTGATTTTAATTTAAATTTTATTTTTAAATATAGTTAACACTCAATATTTTTTTGTATTAGTTTCAAGTGTTTAGCATAATGGTGGAGCCATTTTAAATAACAAAATCACCGTGAAAAATGTGGACTAACTAGATGACAGAAAGAACATTTGTTGGCAGTATGAGATTACTGCACACAGTATTAGAGCTGAGACAAGATGGCAGAGTAACATGTTGTTCTACTTCACTGGAAATGTGTGTATCAGGTGACATAACATGTCCCATCTCTGAGCACATCTGTGAATGACATAAGAGTGCCATGGCTTTGGGACTACAAATACATTGTAATAGTAAACAAGTTTGTAAATTCATAACCTGTGAATAAAGAGGATCTGTGGCATTTCATAACAGACTAGTGTCTAGAATATATAAAGAACCCTTAGGACTCAGTAAAAAAACCAAATAAGCCATTTAAAAAATGGGAATACAGGACATTTCTCCCCCAAAATATGCAACTGGTCAGGAAGCACATGAAAAAGTGACACCAATAGCCATTAGAAAACTACAAATCAAACCACAAAACACTAGTTGACACACTCTAGGATGGGTCTGATAAAAACACAGAAAATAACAAAGAGGTATAGAAATTAGCACAGAGGTATAAAAATTGGAATCCTCACAAAATGCTGGTGTAGATTTAAATTGGTGCATTCACTTAAAAAATAGTTCAGCAGTTCCTTAAATGATTAAACATAGTCACTATAGAACACAACAATTCAACTCCTGGTTAAAGTCCAAAAGAAATAAAAAATAAATAAAACCAAATTCACATAAAAACTAGTACATGGACATTTATAGCAGCATTACTCATAATTTCCAATCATTGAAAAGAACCCCAAATATGCACCCTCTGATGAAAAATAAAATATAGTATACTTTTCAATAGAATGTTATTCACCAATTAAAAAAAAAACAAAGTTGTCTACGGCCATACCACCCTGAACGCGCCCGATCTCGTCTAAAAAAACAAAGTATTGACACACGCTACAACATAGTGAACCTGGAAGCAGCACGCTAAGTGAAAGAATTCAGTCACAAAAGATCACGTGTTGTATAATCGACTCATTAAATGTCCAGATGGCAAATACATAGAAATACAAATATATTTATGATAAATCAGGGCTGGGGGCAGAGTGAATAGGAATGACTACTACTGAGTATGGGATTTGTTTTAGAGTTTAAGTATTCTAAAATAAATTGTAGTGAAGATGACACAATTCTGTGAAGGTATTAATAACCACTGGATTATTCATTTTAAATCAATAAACAAAGCATTTGAATTATATCTCAACCTGTTAGTATTATTGTGGGGGGATACAAACTCTTTCATTTTTCAAAATGCCATCAGATAACTTATTTCTTCCTGGCAAATATCTTTTTATTCTCTGCTCCATTTTGGGCTGGTATACACATCATCCCCAAGCTTCATACATTGTTCCAAACCCATGCTGAAGAGGTGAAAACTCATTTTTTCACTCATGTTTGTGTTTTCTAACTAATTCTCTGAACAGTGAATGTATTAGAAATGAAGTAATCGCCACATTATTACCTGTATTATTGATGATTAATAATTGAGTGAGAGGATCACATGGTGCTTGTCCAGAGGTAAGGAAGTATAAAGTAGGAGAGAGTTTCAAAGTGGAACTGTTTTTCTGAATTTTCGGGATAATGTAGTCCCAAAGAAGAGGGAAAACTCCAACTCCTAGGACCAATAACCTACGTGGAAGAAAATTGTCAATGTGAATATGCAGTCATTTCTTAACTTTTAAAAGTTATCTGTGCAGATTACAATTTAATGAGATCAAGAAAGTATGAAAAGTAAACATATAGCTCTCTGACCCATTTATTATTTTGCTCCTTTTCTGCCTCTAAAATGGAAATGATAAAATGCAGATTTATTCTTTTGTTTATTTCTCTGGTTCCTCTATGGCCATTAGCTACTCAGCACAATTTCATGCGATCTAAGTCCTTTTTCTCTAAGTCCAGATTCCAAGTTCCAGTGTGGTGGTAATTCATCAACACTTTATACTCAATATTCATTATGTTCAATCCTGTTCACATGGTCCCTATTTCTCTTTGTGATGCCTGCATGATTTCTTTATCACCAGGCTCAAATTTTCAATTATTTTTTACTCTTTATTTTCCTGTGTTCTCTTTTTCAAATATTGGTAATTCTTTTATTATACTTTCATTATATCTTAATTTGAAAACTCCCTTCATTCCTATTTTCTAATTTTACAATATTATATCATATAGGGATTCTTACTAAATGACTGTCATCTCTTAAGAGAGTTATACAGTGTTGCCAGATTAATCTTAAAGGTTTTTCTTAAATTATGCTAATCTCTTCAAAGATTTTTAGTGAATTCCTGTTATTTATTTATTAGCAAACACTTACTGAGATTCTATTAAGTGCCAAACCTCCTATTTCTTTGGTGCTTCAACAAGGTATTCAGAGACAAGGCACTGACTGACAACCAAAATACTGTGGACAACAGGGTGCTAATGAGATGTGATATGAGTCTTAAGAGCAGGGATAGTGCCCAGTATGCACGCAGTGGGTATGGAGAGTGAGCTCCCATCACATACAGGGCTATAGGGAAGTCATGACATCCAGGTTAGAGCTAGTAGGGTATAATGGGAGTGTCAGGACTTCCAGGGGAGAGTTAGTATAATGGTGAAATAACAACTAAAATAAAGCATTGGCATATCGGTACTGGGGGAAAAGTCTACATCCTATTGCTTCTGTTACCATCCACAGAAAATTTCAAGAACAAATCTTACAGGAAAACTCATGTTACTTTAACCTTTCTTTTATTAGCTCTGAGATAGTATAAATTCTACTTGCTAGTCAGCTGGTTGATAAAAACTATGACCATAATGTAGATGGTGTATTATACTTTACACAGTTTTGTAATGCTGAATCTTATTTTATTTTTTATTTTTTAGTGAGAGGAGGGGAGGCAGGGACAGACTCCCGCATGTACCCCAACCAGGATCCACCTGGCAAGTCCACTAGGGGGCGATACTCAGCTAATTTAGGACCATTGCTCTTTTGCAACCAGAGCCATTTTTAGCACCTGAGGCAGAGACCATGGAGCAAATTATTCCAGGCCCAATTTGCTGTAGTTGAGCCATTACTGTAGAAGGGGAGGAGAAGAGAGAGAAAGAGAGAGAAAGTGAAAGGGGGTGGTGTGGAGAAGCAGAAAGGCTCTTCTCCAATGTGCCCTGTTCAGGAATCGAACCTGGGATATCCCATGCCGGGCCAACACTCTACAACTGAGCCCACTGGCCAGGACACAGTATTTTATTTTTACTTTTTGTTGTCTTTTGTTTATACACTTGAATTTCTTTTTAAGGCATTTACTGAACCAAAGCCATGGCACTCTGATACTCACAGTGATAACAGAACTTTTTTTTCCTGCTTTAACTTTAAGAAGCGGACCCTTGCAATTGCACGGACTTGCTGTCCCCACAGGGCCAGGCCACCTATTGTTTCTCTCATCTCACTAAGTGAAGAGAGAACTTGTTCCATCTCAATAAGTCTTTCTGTGTCTCCAGCTCCTTTTATCTGTCCTTCTCCGGAAGTGGCTATATCTGCAAAACACAGAGTAAGTAATGCATACATTCCCACTTCAGAGGTACTGTATTGAACTTACTCTAGGCATTTGTTTAATCACAAAGACCCAGATAACATCTTCAGCCTAACTGTAGGCATTGTGTGGTATTACTGGTTGCTGCCCTGAACTAGAAAAATAGAGGGAGGATTCATTTCTTGAACAAGAGGAGTAGAAAGAAGATCTCGGATAATTTGGATACAGATACTACATTAAAAAGGTTAAATAAGTATGCAAGATCATTTTAGCGCCTAGTTGTGACTTGAAAACTTGATAAAGGAAACAATTGTCTTAGGTGTTCACCTAGAGAAAGAAGCTGCAAATTGGTGTGCTACAAACTGGGGATTAACTGTAAATTAACCATAAAGATAGCAATAACCATACTAAAAATAAATGGGCTAAACATACCATGTAAGAAACCTTGTAAAATGAATTAAAAAGCAAAATTCAACTATATGCTGTTTACAAGAAATGCATTGTAAATTAAAAGCACAAGAAATTTGAAAGCATTTTTTTAAAGTGACAATCACAAATTACATTAAAATTAAAGCAAGTGTATTGGGCAAACTGGGCTTCAGGATAACTGTTACTGCCAGGGTTTAAAAAGGATCTTTCATTATGATAATGAAGGCAATCAAGAAGACATGCTAATCTTAAACGTGAATGTTCTTAATAACAGGTCCAAGTGCATGGAGGAGACACCGAACTAAAGTGGGGAAAGGACAACAATGGACACATTAGAATTATAGTTGGACATTTTACTATCCCTCACTTGTAATTGATAGAAAACGTAGACAAAACACAATAAAACAAAAACCCAGTAAGGGCACAGAATATTTGAACAACACCATCATCCAACTAGACCAAATGAAAATTTATACAACTCTCCACACAACAGAAGTTCTATAAATATATATATTCTACACATATGCATTTGTCTAAACTCATACATATATATGCATTTATATGCATGTATGTATAAATGTTTTTAAATGGAAGAGAATTATTCAGCAAAATAGATAAAATGCTCATTCAACAAATGTTAATAAATTTAAAAGATTTTAAATTATATATTATATTTTATGACTACATTAAAAGTTGTAATGTCAATAGCAATAATATTTAGGAAATTTACAAGTTATATTTACATTGCACAACACACTTGGACATCATCAAGTATAACAATATGTCTCATCAATTTGGAATATCATCAAAGATTTAAAAATTACTGAAAATATTCAAATAGAAATTTTGTATTTAAAAAGTATAACTGAAAATATTTTCTGAAGAATAAAAGCTCAACAGATTCCATTTGGTGGAAGAGATGGTTAGTAAACATGACAAAAGAAGAACTGAGATTATTAAGTCTAAGGAACAAAAAGAAAAAAAATGAATCAGGAATAATAAATTTTCAAACAAATGTGAGACACTATCAACATATTATACTAACAGATACTACCACATACAATAATGGACAGTACAGAGAAAGGACAGAAAGTATAGTTGAAGAAATACCATATTTCCCCATGTATAACACACTCCCATGCATAAGAAGCACCTTAATTTTAGGGTCCAAAATTTGAAAAAAATGTATTACATAAAGTTATTGAACTCAAGTTTTTATTCATCATAATATTCATACAACTCCTTATCTGTGCAAAAATGCAAGAAATGCAAGTAAAATAATCTACAACCACGGGATAAAACATACCCAGTTTTTAGACCCTTAATTTTTTTAAAAAAAGGGTGCTTTTTATACATGAGGAACTAAGGCAGTGGCTGAAATGTTCCCAAATGTGAGGAGACACTCTAACATATCAATATATGTATACATACATCTAGCTCATCGAATGTCAAGTTGAACAAATGAAGGAGGTCCACACTTGAAGGCATCATAACTGAATTGTCAAAACCAAAGACAGAAAGAGAATCTTGAAAGCAGCAGGAGGAAAACAACTCATCATTTAAGAAATCCAATAAGATCTAGAGCTGACTTCTCATCAGAAACCATGGAGAGCAGCAGGCATATTCAGAGTGCTTGGAGAGTGAGATTTAGAATAAGTGTTTCGTCTGAAATTGCTCTTGGAAAATGGGATACGATGAGGATTATGAGCTTTGGGTAGAAGAAACTGGGCCATCTTTAATATCAAGGTCATAGTGTCAGTGGAGGTAACAAATGTGACAGGGATGCATTTCACCTTAATATATTCTTGCTCGAGAACGACCTTAATCATAGAACCTCATATTTTGTAACCATGTCTTTGGAATGGTGTTTTCTTGCTGTTTACACTGCACTAGGTGTTCTGAATACATTTGCATAATTTTCATGCCATACATTTTATTTACCTGGTTTGTCAATTGTTGAGTTTCCTTCTAGTTTTAGAAACACCTCATTCAAAGTTGTCATGGAAACACCATAATTCTCAATACCCAGGTCTGGACAGAGATCAAAATTTTCATAAAGTTCTAAAAAAACACACACAGAGTAGCAAATCAAAATGAGAATAAATCACAGGTGAACTAAGCATAACTTTTCAAACATTCTTCAAATCTATATATCTTTTTTTTAAATTGTATGTGTTGTAGCCCATACATTAACTTTTTTCTTTTTTTCATTAACTTTTTTTGATTAAATATTATTTTATATTTACTTATATTCTATTAAAATTCAATTTTAGTTTTTTTCTGTCTTGTTTTTAAAGTTTTATTAATAGTGGAACTTCAGATTCTTTTGAATTTCAAGCCTAATTAATTGAGGAGTACTTACCAGAAAACACATAAAAATAAAAGTCAACAAAGGGATAGATCTATTTTTGTGAGAATTAGTTGGATTGTGTAGAACATTCTTCAGTTCAGAACATATTTGTCAAAGGAAGTACAAAAGATAAAAGATTTTTTAAATTTCTGCTCTTGAGTATGGAAGAAAAATTCATAAGATCTCATAGAGAATGAGGAACTACTCAGAACTTTGGTGGCATAGTAGGAAATTGTGACAGTAGTCTCTAGCAATTCTGTATCCCTTTTTCTTTAGTTCATTCACCAATAATACTTTTGCATTGTTATTATTCTCAAAGGAGGGAGCAATGTCCTTGTCTGCATGAATTTAAATTATTATATTTAATTAAAAGAAGCTTAAATAAAAGCAAATTTTAAATCCTAGTGTGATGACAGAACTCCTGGGGCTTCAACCTGGGTTTCTCCCTGAGCAAAAGGACACACTAAAAGCTTTCTGTCTTTCTTGTTTTTTTAATTAATTTTTTTGGGGTGACATTGGTTAATAAAATCATACAGATTTTAGGTGTACAGTTCTATGTACCTCATCTGGATATTGCACTGTGTGTTCACCACCCCAAATGAAATCTATATAAAGTTTTCTGTCTTGATTAGAGTACTGTGTAGAGAAGAATTAAACTGCTACTGAGTGTTGTCATTCTTCCGTTTCCCTAAAATAATATGAACCTCCTGTAAATTATAATTATGATAAAAACACATTAATATTAGTGTTTGGTGACACTTTGCCTGATGGTTGTAAGGAACCCTTGTGCTGTCACCATGAAATCTATATTTGAATGAACTGATGAGGGTAATTTAAGTGTTTTTGTTGCACATAGATAAGGTAAGGTTAATTATTTCAACCACTCAGTGCAGGCCCTCATCAGGCCACCGACCAGGGAACAGATTCTCTGAGTGATAAACATAACTAGTAATTTTTTCTTTTAAAATAAAACTCTTTATTTTGAGATAATTTTAGATTCATATGCGTTTGTAAAAAATAATGCAGAGAGATCTGCATACTCTATTCAGTTTCTTTCAATCGTAATGTTTGAAAGAGCCACAGTACAATATCACAAAGAGGATATTAACACCAATACAGTCAAGATCTAAACCTAGGCTGGTATCTCAGTTGGTTAGAGCACTGGCCCAATATGTTAAGGTTGAGGGTTTGATTCCCTGTCAGGGCATATACAAGAATGTACCATTGAATGCATAAATAAGTATAACAACAAATCTATGTTTCTCTCTCTCTTCTTCCTCTCTCTCTCAAATTATTATTATTTTTAAAAAAGATCTAAAACATTTCCATTGCCACCAGATCATGTTAGTCATTAGGAGCCACACACTTTTTTTTTTTTTTCTTTCTGAAGCTGGAAACAGGGAGGCAGTCAGACAGACTCCTGCATGCGCCCGACCAGGATCCACCGGGCATGCCCACCTTTGGGTGATGCTCTGCCCATCTGGGGCATTGCTCTGTTGCGACCAGAGTCACTCTAGCGGCATCGCTCTGTCATGACCAGAGCCACTCTAGCCCCTGGGGCAGAGGCCAAGGAGCCATCCCCAGCGCCCAGGCCATCTTTTGTTCCAATGGAGCCTCGGCTGTGGGAGGGGAAGAGAGAGACAGAGAGGAAGGAGAGGGGGAGGGGTGGAGAAGCAGATGGGCACTTCTCCTGTGTGCCCTGGCCGGGAATTGAACCCGAGACTTCCGCATGCCAGGCCGACACTCTACCACTGAGCCAACCGGTCAGGGCCACACACTCTTCTGACCCCATCTCCTCCTAACCCATTGGAACTCTTAATCTGTTCCTCATTTTTATAATTTTGTTATTTCAAGAATGTTATTTAAATGAAATCATATATACCTTTTGGGATTGGCTGTTTCTACTGAGTCTGATTTCTGAGTATTCATTCAAGTTGTTGCATATACAAGTCAGTAGCCCCTTGCTTTTTATTATGGAGTGATGTTGTACATGACAGATGTACCCACTTTATTTAATCATTCACTCATTAAGAGCAACTGAATTGTTTCAGGTTTGTCTATTCCAAACAAAGCTGCTATAAACATTTATGTACAGGTTTTCGTGTGAGCATGTGTTCATACCTTCAGGATAAAAGCTGAGTGTGCAATTACTTGGTTGAATGGTAGTTGCAGGTTTTCTGTTTTCAAGAAACTGCCAACTGTTTTCCAGAGTCATGGTGCTCGATCATATTCCCACCAGCCATGTATGAGTGATGAATTTTCTCCACCTCCTCACCAGAATTAATTCTGTTCTGGCTATCTGTCTATCATGCTGCCATACTACACAATCTTGATTATTATAATTGACATTATGTCATAGCTCATGCCCCTGGTTCACCACGTAGACACCCGGCAAAAGCTACAGTTGTCTGCTTTTCCTCAGGGAGCCAAAGAGTTCATAGAGGCCCTTAGCATCTCTGCCCAAGCTGATGGGTGGGGATCTCCTGCACAAAGCCAGTCTGTGAGACTGAGAGAGGTGCCTGTTCTATCTAACGTGCATATGTCAACATAAACAGTCAAGGGAAACGAAAATTCATCAGTCAAAAATGTTCCAAACAAAGGAACAAGGTAAGTGCACAGAAACTGACCCTGATGTAATGAAGCTGTATTATTCACCTAACAGAGAATTCAAAACAGCTCTTGAAAGTAAACTGTTTGGTACAGGCCTGAAAAACCCAGAGTTACCACAAAAGATTTGTCAACAGAACAAGTCTTATGGGAATGTTTAACATAACAGTTAAGACAGCGGTTTTCAACCATTTGTGTTCATGCACAGTTATGAATACTAGAATATTTGGCTGTATTCTTGAAGGAAATGAAGAACTAATAAAGCTCCCTTCAATGCCCAGACATAATACAACAATTAGAATATAATATTTTCCACTGTTGGTAAAATAATCTAGTTATTGTACATCATGTGTTAAATACCTGAACACATTGTAAGCTCTCAATGTTAGTTGTAATAATTATCACTGATATTATTATTATGAATAACATTTATGTATATCATTCTGTGATTTTCATGTACATTACCTGGGAATTTATTTGTCCTTTCCAAGGGCAATGTGTAGACAAGTTTTCTTTCACTTTCTGCTGATAATTTGGCATCAGGGATGTGCTGTGTAACAAGGGATGTTATTTTTTCTTTAACACACATTTCAGTCAACTGCAAACTGGTGTTAAAAAAAAGATACATGTTATTTGACATTGTCTACAATTGCATGAAAATATCAAATAAAATCCTGTCTCTATGAGACAAGAAAATATCAAATAAAATTTAATCCTAGAATAGGTCATCTAAACATGAAATGAGAGGACAAACAAAGAAAATCAGATTATAGACATGTAATGGGGGAAAGCAAAGAGTTAACTAACCAGGATTACTGATCAGGTTATTCAGGGATGATGCCCAGAGAAGATCAATATTGACTTAGGTCCTTAAGGGGAGAAGAGCTACAGACTACAGATATCAGGGACACAATACAGCAACGTCAGGACTATATGAGGTGGACAATGGATTACATTTTTCCAAGGGAGTTGATGTGGCCATATACAATCGTTGTATTAGGCAAGAATAAGGGGCTTTGAAATGGATACACACAAACAGATTCAGGTATTCAATTTAGTCATCCAATGAAAATTTGTTAAATTCTTGGTATGTGACAGAATTTATCCTAAATGCTGAGGGTGCAATGGTAAATAAAACAGCATTATATTGCTTGTATGGAGATTAATTTCTAATGGTAGAGACAGAGAGAATAGAAGTAAAGAAATGGATAAGTAAAATAGTTACCAATAGTGGTAAGTGCTATGAAGGAAACAAGGTTATAGATAGGAACTAATCAAGGAAAAATGGGGGTTCTGAATGGTGGGATGGCTAATTTTTTGCTTTCTTTCTAGTGCTAATTTTACAACTTTGACTAAGAACAAAGTATCATTGAGAAATCACTCTATACATGTCAAAACACCAATGTAAAAAAAAAATCTATTTATCAAGCTTTTACTGTATACAGTAGATGAAATACAGTAATGACTTTGTAACTTGGTTTTGTCATTTGAAATGTGTTATTCACTTATCTGAACAGCTTCCTCATTAGTAAAGTGGAATAATGATTGCTAACATCCAGGGTTATACTAAGTGAATATCTGCACTTATATCTGAACAGCTTCCTCATTAGTAAAGTGGAATAATGATTGCTAACATCCAGGGTTATACTAAGTGAATATCTGCACTTAACAAGCCCTTAAAAATGGTAATTTTATTAGATCAAATTTGTGACTAAATTCATGAAGTTTATCATAAATATTTTGAACATAAAAGAAAAATGCCATTTTTTAGAAAAATGCCATTTAGTAGAATCCATTGAGGGAATGAAACAAAAGAATATACCATAATTTTTCTCCAAGATGATTCTGTTGATTCATGGAACATTTCCTGGCCCCTTGAAGGAGCTTGCGCTGGGCACTGGAGAGGACTGCATGAATAATACAAGCTTATAGCTAGGAAGAGGAGGTCAGCAAACCTCTTCTGTAGAAAGCTAGATAGGAAATACATTAGGCTTTTCAGGCCAATAGATCTCTAGTGCACTATTCAACACTGCCACTGTAACATGAGAGCAGCCCATGGCCAATAGCTCAACAAATGGGAGTGGCTATGCTCCAACTTTACAAAAACAGAAAGTGAGCTGGACTTGGTTCACAAACCATAGTTTGCGGATCCTGATTCAGAAGGAGAAATAAAGCAATTACACAAATTATTGTCATGGAGATGCAGAAATTCGTTGGGATCCCTGACCCAGCATTCTTTATTTTGAGAACATGTTGTGTTAACCATACAATGTGCCGGTCACCCTCTCCTTTATTTCTGTAACTTCTACTTGCAACTAAGAATTATTACTCCTACTTTGTAAGCGAGAAAACTGAGTTTCAGAGAGTTCATTTAATTTCCCAGAAGAGATGAAAAGAAAGTACTTTACGAAATCAAGATACCGTGATAATACACAGGGATGTAAGATAGATAAAGGCCATGTGAGGTGGCAGTGACGTAACTCTGTAGGACCTGAACAGGTCGAAATAGGCTCAGGAAAATTCGAGACTCAGGAAATAATTTCAAACAATGAGAAATTTTGGCCAGTATATGGCATGTGGAAAGAACAATGAATATATTTTTTTTAAATAAAGGTGTTGAATTGAGTAATGGAGGTGATATTAGAGTCATGGTAGTGGGCCACACCAACATTATTTGGCTATGTAGTTTGATACTTGGTAGGTAAAATGAAATCATTAGAATTTTTTGTTTGTTTTGTCTTGTTGTTGTCATATGAGTTCTTTTTTTATTTTTTTAGTTTTTAAAGTGTAGATACAACATAATTGACTATTCAAATGATGCAATGATGTTTGCCTGAAATCTAGGTACACTTATTATTAATCAATGTAACTCTATTAAATTTAATTTTCCAAAAAAAGAAGGTATAGATGATATAAATGAGAGCTACAAGTGCATCAATTAAAGTACAAATTAAAAAATAATTTAAAATATGGATCTGGAGCTTAACTAGTCAGTAGTGTAGTGGATAGAGCATTGGACTGGGATGCGGAGGACCCAGGTTCAAAACCCTGAGGTTATGGCTTGAGTGCGGGCTCATCTGGCTTCAGCTTGGGCTCACCAGCTTGAGTGCATGGTCGCTGGCTTGACTGTGGGATCACCTTATGGTCGCTGGCTTGAGCCCAAAGGTCACTGGCTTGAGCAAGGGGTCACTCTTTCTGCTGTAGCTCCCTTGTCAAGGCACATATGAGAAAGCAATCAATGAATAACTAAGGAGCCCCAGTGAAGAATTGATGCTTCTCATCTCTCTCTAACTTCTTGTCTGTTTGTCCCTCTCTCTGACTGTCTCTCTGTCTCTGTGAAAAAGAAATGGGATCTAGACAGAGAGTTTTGAAATTAAAACCATCCAGGTTCAATTCTTGACTCTACCATTTATTAACTTTGGGGGTCTATAGTTTCTTCTGTAGAGTAAAAGTAACAACAGTTTCAGTGCCTCATAAAATAAAAAGATTTAATTACAATAATGTTAAGTAAATTTTCTCTGTATTAAATAATAAATAACAGCTAGGATATGCTACTATTTTAAAATAGTGATAAAAATAAAATGAAGAGGGTGGAAAGGAGAGAAAGAACAAAAAAGAAGAGGAGAGACTAGGAGAAAGAGAAGAAACAAGGAGCCTACTTGGGAGACTTTGTTAAACCCTGGGTGAGAGCTGATGAGGCTGCGAAATGCAATGTCAGTTGAGAAAGTTTCCTTCATACACACCTTTCTTACCAAGTAATGTGTTGTGGGTATATTTTCTATCACATTTATTTAAACCTTTTTGTTAAGTTATCTTACATTCTTGATCTCTAAATCTACAAATCAATAGCTCTCATATACTCATAGTGACTCCATATTTCTATACCTATATATCTTTATCTTCCAGATATATCTTCATGTATGTATTTGTGTATATGTATATGAACATCTGTGTATAATAATAACAACACATTGCTATTATTAACAATATAAGTGTGTTGTAATGTGTTCCTTCAGGCATCATGTTTTCTCTAGCACATTCCTCATTCTCTTGCCTCCTTGAGTGGCTCTACCTTAAGTGATATCCAATCCCCCATTTCTTCTTTAGAAACAGAGATGAGCCTGCACACTTCAGCTTCCCTTGGGAGAGAAACACTTTCCGATCTGAAAGGAAGAAGCAAAGAAGAAAGTTTGTTAAGAAGTTGCCCAAGAAAAGACAGGTCATTGTCTACAAATACCCTCTTTCTCTCTCTGTCTCTCTGTCTCTTTCATTTTTTTGTGTTATTCAAATCTAATTCAGAAAGGACTACATTTTTGAATATAGGGCATCATAAAGACTCACTGAAATAAACACATTTTAATCTTATTTATATACTTCAGGCTGTTGTTTTTTTCTTCCAACCAGTTAGAGATTCTACGTGAATATATCTTCGAAGATAGGAATAATCACATTATACACTTTAATGGGTCACACATCAACATTGTTTGAATATTTCAAGCTGATTTACTTCAATTTTGAGGAAAAGAATTAATGCCTTTGAACATAGACTCTAACTTACTTTGAGATAAGTAAGTTTGTTTGTAGATCATGCCCCTGTGTAATCAAACGATACAAATTCTTGGAGCTTCATGGCAATAGTTGGGAGTTTGACTCAGAGTCCCAGTTCATATCATTACCAGCTTTTCAAATGGTCAAATATGGCAAGATGACAGGGTTAGAAAATATAGCTGCTTAGCATATTATCCATATTTCTCAAATTTCATAAAGTCATCATCAGATACTTTAAGGAAACCATCAATTACCAGCCAGGATGTCAGCCTCATCCATGAACTGGGTACTGAAGAGGATCACACGGTTCCTTTTTCGCTCCTTCAGCAAGTTCCACACTCGATGTCTTGAAAAGGGATCCAATCCAGCAGTTGGCTCATCCAGTAGGAAAATCTACAGAGGAGGGGTGTATATGAATGAGTTTTCCAACAGGTATATAGTGCTTCCAGAACCATGTGGAAACCATATTATTTACATTTCAAAGGACAGGGTGGTTAGGATTTTGTTCTTATATTTAATGTCTCATCATAAATATTTTATCACAGATGTCCTCGCAAAGAAATTTGAATTAATACCGAAAGTTTCATTTAAAAACTTTGAATCCATCTCTAAATTCTGTATGACTTACGGGAGGATCTCCTAAAAAGGCAACGCCCAAGGTAAGTTTTCTTTTCTGTCCGCCACTTAAGTTTTGAGCAAGGATGTCTTGAACGTTTTTCATTTCCAATTCCAGCATAATTCTTTGTATCTAACCAAATGACAACATTGGTGTCAAAAACCAAGATTCCTTTATATATATTTTTTATTTTAAATTATAAATACAAGGCTGTAAAGTGTAATGGTTAAAAGCATAGACACCGAGTGAGATGAACTAGATTTGAACACCACTCCACAGTGACTAGCTGCATAGTCTTGGTCAAGTTACTTACTCTCTTGAACCTCAGTTTCTACATATATAAAATGGTAATAATAATAGTACCTACCTCATAGAGTTGTTGTGAGGAATAAATGAGTTATTATATTTAAACCTATAGGTAATGCTTGGCATATTTTAAATTATACATCAGTGTTAGATATTATCTAAATTAGATTATTTTTGTCCAACTTTTATAGAATGCTTTGGCACAAAAATAATTTAATGAAAACATAAAAACTCCACACCAATAGAGTGAATGATCTCACTCTGACCAATATATCAGTGCTAATATACTTCTGTACCTCTTGTTCCACTTCCTGTGGAGGAATCCCTTTTATCTTAGCAAAGAGTCTGAGATTTTCTCTCACAGTGAGGAAGTCAAATTGTACATTGACTTGTGGACAAACTCCAGTGAGCTTGCTGAGATTCTCTAGGTTAGTTGTTTCTGAAAGTTTATTATTATACACGGTGACAGAACCTACAACAAAGATGAAAAGTTAACATCAGATTATGCTTAAGTTAAGATTTTTCTAAATGAGAATCATTATGTAATTTTTTTTAATTTTAATTTTTTTATTTATTCATTTTAGAGAGGAGAGTGAGAGACAGAGAGAGAGAGAGAGAAAGAGAGAGAGAGAGAGGAGAGGAGGAGAGACAGAGAGAGAGAAGGGGGGAGGAGCTGGAAGCATCAACTCCCATATGTGCCTTGACCAGGCAAGCCCAGGGTTTCGAACCGGTGACCTCAGCATTTCCAGGTTGATGCTTTATCCACTGCGCCACCACAGGTCAGGCCTCATTATGTAATTTTTAATTACATTATATTTTATCTTCAAGGGTTATAGAATTCAGGCATTATAAGTTTCCATTTTAGTTGTGTGGTATATGGGGAAGTAAGGTCCCTTCTGCAGCTTTTCCCATTAAGATGTAGTCCATTTGTCTACCTCTTACACATATGTGTGGCTCTATAACAGATGGAATTTTAGAAAATACGGTATCAGAAGAGGCTGGGAAGTGCCTCCACCTTGGGATTGTCCTCTGTTAGCTTCTGGGATAATGGACATCACCAAGTGAAGAATCCTGGCCCAGCCTTCTGGATGGTGAAAAGCCATGTAATAAGAAAGCTGTTATGATCCCTACTGGAGTCCCATATATGTGAGTGATGTTATGCTAAAGTGCCTAGCCTCAGCCTCTATTTGTTCAGACAGAAACACTGCCAGCCAACCCACAGAATGAGGAGAAATAAAGAAACATTTTTATTTTAAGCCATTGGTTTTGGAGATGCTTGTTGTTCAGCAAAAGCTAACCAATACAAGTTGGAATGCTAAATGGTACCTAATGACCATGAAAATAATGATAATGAAATACTTAAAATTCTACATACACCAATTCAATATTGCTTACCTTTATAGAATAATACTATAAATTAACTTCCATTTTCCCCTGTTATCTGTGTTTGTGATTAATGATCAGAAGAACTTAATATTATCAGCTGATTTATTTGTCACCCTGATTTTGGGGGAAAAATACCCTCTTACCTTTGGTGGGAACAGATAACCCACTAAGAATGTTTAATAGTGTTGATTTTCCAGCTCCACTGTGACCAAGTATTGCAGTGATTTGGCCTTCATATACGTTAAATACCATATCTAGGAAAAAGAAAGATTAGTAAAGAAGAAAAAGAGGTAGGAAGTAGAAAAGAAAGAAAAATCAAAAATTTATTGTGGAGCTAAAATTTGTCTTTTTATTTACTTGAATGGCTGTGTTTTCTGAAAATTAATGTACTAGGTTGTTAAACTCAAAATAAAAAATATTCCTTTTATAAATTTATGGGTTGATTCTGTTTGGAGATTTTGAAATTATTTGTTTTAAAGCCAGGAATCATGTCTTATACTACTAGGTTCATTGACATGGTCTGGCATACAGTATGTGGATACTCATATTTACTGACATGAAGAATGATTAATAGTTCCATAAACTGTATGAGGACAAAAATCCTTTAATGTGTATAATATTTTTGCACAAAATAAAAATAGCGATATCTAAAATAGCTTTGGAATTGCAGGAGAAAAATTTGAGTTTGTAGAAAACAACCTAGAATAGTCTTTAGGTACCTCAATATTACAGTTATATTCTTCAAATACATATATAATTTTTAAAACACAATTTTTTTTCTAACTTTTATGCTGTAGAAGTGATGTGTTATAAATAAATTTTATGTGGTTAAAAATTAATTTCAAAACTGAAATACCAACAGTAATTGCTCACCAAACCAAAAAGAAAAAACAACTCAGAAGATTAATATCAATATAATAACTAAAATTTATTACTTGTTTACCTTTCAAAGCTTCTATTTTATCAGGTTTTCCTTTATATTCTTTTGTAACGTGTATGATTCTGAAAAAGAAAGGAGACTTCAAGAATGACAATTATGTTTCCTTGGTAATTCTAGGCTTGATTGATGTGATGGATAGATCTTCCCTTCAATGTATAGGAAGATGGTAGATTTAACTCCTGTGCAGTTGTGCTTATGTCAGAGTATCAGCTAGAATATTTCTTCAGTCTTTGCTGCACATTAGCTTCATCTGCAAAGTTTTATAATTTACCTATGCTTGGAACACATCACCAGATCTTATGATTTCAACAATTGAGGTACAACCTGACATTTGTATGGAGAACAAGGATTATCTCTAAACTGCAAAGCCAAGAAAGCCAGGCCAAGAATCAACATGGGCATCCAGTACTGAAGGTCCATTGTGAACTACTGACTCAGACTGGAGATATCTTTTGTTAACTGAGTCAAGGTCAGGTGGAGTAACAGAGAGAGGCTAAGATAATTAATAGTGAGAGCATGGGTTTTGCAATAATATCTAATGAGCTCATCTTATCTGTAACATCTAGTAGCTCTGTTACCTTAACCAGTGCACTTAATTCAGGTAAGCTTCAGGTTCTGCAGCCTGGACATTATGAGAGCTTTAGGGTTGTGTTGAAGGATGAGTAAAATATTTCATCTTGCATGCATAGTGCTTGGTTCTTGGTAAATATTCATAAAAATAAGATGATATTGGTTTATTATGATGACTATGGTAATAGGAATGGACTTAACATGCTGGGTGCTATTACAGATCTGGAATCCTAGGTATATTACCAGGTAAATATACAATACAGAAACTGAATCACATTTCTGTTTCTTATTTTTCATCTATTCATTAAACAATTCAGGTTCCATTAATTATGAACTGTGTAGATTTTCCTGTTTCTGTTTTAATCCCATTTTACGAGCACTCTGTAGTACTTACAGTTGAGTGAAGTGATAAAGAGATACAAAAACAAACACATAAACCCCTCTAATAAAGTTATTGTTCTGAGCTGATCTACTGGAGGTTAAACAAGGCTTAAGTCATAGGTCAAATATAAGTATGAAAGTTTAATATGAAATGTTTTAAAATTGAAAAAATGAATTGGTTATTGAGGCTTAGTAGGCTGGAGTAATCTGAGACAGTTCCCAGAGGACTGATATATGCTGGCCACAAAAGGATGAAAGAGATTTGAATAGTCTGGGATGTTGATGTTTTTTCTTATTTTTTCATTTGGAAATAAAAGTTACCAACATGAAACAAAGCACATTCTAAAAGGCACATCTTCCACAATTCCCTTTGTGACTACCTCTAGGTATTTTCTTCTTTCTTCTTTCTTCTTTCTTACTCTTTCATCCTTTTTGAAAAGGCAATAAATAGAAGACAGAAGTTTAAAAGATTGAGATAAAAACAGAAAGTATAATAAATGAGGTAAATCAATGAGTCCAGGCAAAGAAATGAATGAAGACGAGACTAAAGTTATAGAAAACAGATAAAACAATGAGAATCCAGACAGTGGTTTTGTAGAATTATCTTCTTAGGTGAAACCTCAGTTTTTATCTAATGTAACTGTCAATAATATAAGACAACCGAGCTTAAACAAATTTATTTTAAAATTTAAAGTACGAAGTGATGGACATAGAATACCACATGCATCCTTGTTACCTGATGGCTTCTTTCCCTCGGAATTCTGGAGATACTGGTTCAAAAGAGTCATTAGATGAAATATTGAAATCTATTTCACCTTCAAGGGCCGCATGATCAGCATTCTGTTGTCGTGACCAAAAGGAGGGCTTCAGGAAAAACAAGGGTGAATATTGACGTCCATCTTCACCTTAATGGCCAAGAGACAAATGCTGGGTCAGCCACCATGGTAAGGGTGAGAATCACCCTAATGCAACATAGCAATGCAAACTTTTACCAATAAACCTGTACACATGGTTGACACAAGGAAATACATGCTTTGCTATGTGAAGCTTCATAAGGAAAAAAATCATTAAGATGTCTATTATAATAATTGTTCATGTAGGTAAAACTGAAGCAGTGACTTTAAAAAAGTTTGGAAGAAATTAAATAAATATTAAGATTCTTTTTAACCTTAAGAAAGCCATATATTGTAGTACAAATGCAAGATATGTCAGGCATGCTGAATTTTATCTAGGAGTCCAGGTTTCATTACACTGGCAAAGGCAGAAGAAATTGAGAAGTGACTATTGTATATACAAAACAAATATTCTAAGAGAATACAGAATAAAATTTGGCAAAAAAAAAAAAAAATAAATGACATACTTTAAGAAAGAGAAAGAATGGGCCAAAAAATTTATTGAAATTTAATTTTTTTACATTTATTTCTTGATTTTAGAGAGAGAGGTTGGGAGAGAGAGAGAAACATTAAGTTGTTGTTCCACTAATTTATGCATTTATTGGTTGATTCTTGTATGTGTCCTGACCCAGGATTGATCCTGCAACCTTGGCATATCAGGACAACGCATTAATTGACTGAGATATCCAGCCAGGGTTGATGTTCAATTTTAATCATATTACTACTCACTTGGCAAAATTTTTTCAAAATAAATCATCAATGCCAGATAGAGGAAAATATCAAAAGCCAACATAAAATGTGTTCCTATTATTTGACTTAAGTAGTTCTTTGGATCAGGAAATGCATTAGAATTCATATCATAGTCCACACGTAAAAGCTGAAAATGAAAAAGAAGTTAATTAAAGGAAATTAGGTTTACAATAAATTTTATATAGGTTTAGCATTAAACTAAAATACTGTATTTCCTCAGGTATAGGACGCAAAATTTGAAAAAAATGTGTTATATAAGGTTATTGAACTCAAATTTTATTCATCATAAAATTCATAAACTTCTCATCACTGTCAGAACTCCCATCCATTAGCTTGTCCTCATATGTGTCTAATGAGGAATCACTGTCTTCAACAATGAGCACAAAAACAAGTGCAAAAAAGAAGGAATGCAAGTAAAAACATCTACAACCACTGTATAAAACATACCCAGTTTTTAGATCCCAAATGTTTCTAAAAAAGATGTGTCTTATACATGGGGATATACGGTAGTTACTCTTTGCCCCATACCAGAATACAAAGTTGAATAAGACTGCCTGCTTTACAATTCTCAAATCTATTGGAAAGATGTGCATGTGACCAACTATAATGCAATTTACTAACTGCAATGATTTAAAATATGTTTCAAATGAAATGGGAGCACTAAGAGAAAGTGGGGAAGTGTGTGAAAAGACGACATTTGAGCTCAGCCTTAGCTAAATTCTTACCAAATGGAACATGGGAAAAAGGAATAATCTCCTTGAAAATAGCTCATAAGAGAGAATTTATGCTCTTGGAAAAATCACTGGTGCGTTTAAGAAGAATGAGAGGCAAAAGTGGGTTGGTCTATATTGTTCAAGCTAATGAGTACTTTATAATTAACACCCTTTTAATAACAGATATGTTATGATTGACATTACCATTTCATTGGAGAAAAGGCAAAGTAAGTTCAACATGAGATTCAGATAAAGAGAAACGACATTTTATGAACAGCAATGTAATTTACTATTCAATGCATTTTCAAGGTGCTTTTAACTTTGAATTTTCTTTTCTCTTTATGGTTTTACAATCATGCATATTATTTAATTAGTATGTAACTATGAAGTGGAATAGTTATTTAGTGTCAGATTTGTAATATCATGTTCTTATTTAATTAGTATCCAAAAAAAACATCGTAAATAATTACATGTTGGCCTTCAATTTTTTCACTCACCTTTGACTTATTTTGAGGGGCTAAATACTTCCATAGCTTTTAAAATCTCACAATATTTTTACTAGGGTTCTATACCTTACTACGTTGACCATAGAAATGACAACAGATAATTAAATTTTAGATGGAGAAAAACATAGGGTAAATATATAGCAAAACAATAGCTTATTTTTTTAAATATCATTTATATTATTTTATAGTTTCACATTCTGAGATTTGAATTACTCTTATTCCCCCATGCTTAGAACATTAGAATTGTTGTGTTTAAGGTAACTATTCTATCGAATCTCACTAAGATGATGTTTGTAGACACTTATCTATGATTGCATAGCAAATGTAACCAAAAGTTAACATGCTGGTATTGTATTTTAATAAAGAAAATAATGTAATGTAAAAAAAAATTCCAGAGAGGATAGTTCTGAAACATCATTCATAAGCAGTTAGATGGTTTCTCACCTGGGCCATTCCAAGCGTGAAGGCAAAGGGGCTAAGGAAACCTAATATCCATTCCAGGGACACAGGAAGGTGCCTGTACAATACGGTATATCCTAGACTTCCCCAAAAGACAGTGAGAAGGAACACGACCAGGCCAGTGAGTAAAGATTTCTTTATCAGAACGCTCATTAGAAAAGCCAATGCTATCTAAAATGAGAGAAGATGCAATTTGTTTATGTTTCTCCACAAGTTAATCCTAACATAATAAAGTAAAAAAATTGAATATACAAAATTAGAGTTATATTATTAGTCTATGTATAAAATACAAAACGATGATCTGAAATTTGCCCTACAAATTACAGTATAAAACATTCCAACTCAAAATAGCAGTCAACAAAGTTCTTTTTTTTTTTTTTTAGTGAGAAAGAGAGACAGATAGATAGATAAGAAGGAAGAGAGATTAGAAGCATCAACTTGTAGTTTTGGCACTTTAGCTGTTCATTGATTGGTTTCTCATATGTGCCTTGACAGGGAGCTCCAGTGATCCCTTACTGAAGCCAGTGACATTGGGTTTCAAGCCAGTGACCTTTGGGCTCAAGCCAGCGTCCATGATTCCATGCTCAAGTGCGCTACCCCGTGTTTAATCTGGTGAGCTTGTGCTCAAACAGGGTCCTTGGGGTTTTGAAACTGTGTCCATAGAAACCCAGGTCGATGCTCTATCCACTATACCACTGCCTGGTTAGGCTCTACAGACTTTCTCATGCAAACAGAGCAGTCAGAGAGAAAATGGATATACTGAATAATAATACTTGGGAACTAAATTTTGTTGC
Source organism: Saccopteryx leptura (assembly GCF_036850995.1). Lineage (NCBI taxonomy): Eukaryota > Metazoa > Chordata > Mammalia > Chiroptera > Emballonuridae > Saccopteryx > Saccopteryx leptura. The sequence goes on from NC_089507.1 coordinate 166,801,623, forward strand.
ATCCACAAAAATACTTGTTCTTACCTAATTCAAGTGTGCTGATCTCAAATCTGACATTAATTTTTCTCTGTAAGCTACAATTTTTTTTGCAATTCAAGATTTTAGGTTTTCATCTTATTGTAAAATTTTCAACATTTAGTTTAACATAATGAAGTAGAATGTCTTCTTGGGCATCATCTTTGTGAAAATATTATAATTTATATAATGCAGTAAATACACTAATACACTAAAAGATATGATTGCATCAGAATTTGTCTATAATTTCAAAATGGAACACATTAAAACACTTATTTTAATCATAAATTTTGTGCAAAACTTATTTAAATTCTATTCTGCAAAAATTTGCATTTGTAGCTCTTGCATTTGTGCACTTGTTGAGGACAATCTCGTTTGATGCTCCAATAGTAGTCTGCCATCATATTTCTGTCCCATCATCCCTGATAATGCTCTTCCATAATCTTCAGATCTTGATGAAAGCATTCTCCTTGCTGATCACTAACAGCTCCAAGATTTTTCTGGAAACTTATCAAGGTCACTGTTCAGGAAGTTAATCTTAATGCATATGAAGTAGAATGTCTTTTTGGGCATCATTTTTGTGAAAATATAATAATTTGAGGTCCATTGAATATATCTGCTTTTATGTTCTCAAAAGACAAGGCAGGAAAAGCAGAAATAATGTGTTGAAAGCATTCACTTTCTCTATTCAAAGCCTGAACAAACTGCTGCATTAAGCCAAGTTTGATGTGAAGTGGGGGAAAAATGATCCTGTCTCTATTAACTGCAGGTTCTTTCACAATATTTTGCATCCCTATTTCCAGAGTTTCCATTTTCGGCCACTCCTTGTGTGTCCAGTGTTTCTCCTAAGCTCAGCTGTCCCACAAACACAGAAAGCAAGGATACTTCGTGAAACCTCTCTGTTGTCTTAGCAGGAAATTTACCATTTTAAAATCCACACAAATGATCCAGTTATGCTCCTCATACTTCAGAAAGTCGAGGACAATTTTTATGTCATTATAATCTTCTCACAGATGAGTTGAATAACCAATTGGAACTGCTGCATAAACATTACCGTTGTGTAGGAGAACACATTTCAGACTCTGTTTAGAGCTATCAAAAAATAGCCGCCATTCTGTTGGACTGTAATTGGTAACATCTAGCTGGCTGAGAAGACTACTGATATCATGACAGTAAACAAGTGTTTGTCTTCGGAAAAAAGTTCATAAAAATTTGTTCATGCTTCCTGAAATGGGATACTTTAGCTAACCTTCAGGTGAAGAACATTCTTTTCTTAAAGCCTGGAGGCTAATAACTCAGCTGCTTTCTTTGATAGGCCCAAATCTCTTTCTAAGTCATTCAATTTGGGTTGGCTAAACTGCTGAGGGGTTAATGACTGCTTGGCATCAGAGGAAGACTCTTCAGATTCTACAACCATTTCCTCATGCATCTTATCAAAATACACTTGATCACCATGTTCACTTCCTTCATCCTTAGAAGAAATAAAACCATTACAAACTGGAACCGGGAGTGTTGCAGAGTGTGTGATAGGTCATATTGCTGAAGGAATATTAGGATATGCGATCATATGCTGTTTTTTTCTTGCTGATGCCCTTTGTATGGATCAGATAGAAGTAACAGTCACTGCTGTGGTCCTTAGGTTCACACCAAACCATGGGAATACCAAAAGGCATTCTTTTGCGTTTTCTTTTGTCCAGTCAGGAAGCATTTCCTCATAATTATGACACACAGTATGAGGAGCACAATTCTTGTATTGATTGCCAAGGGGAACTTGAAAATAGGCAATGTATGCACATGTCACAAATGATGAAATATTGCTCCTTTGACGTTGAAGTGTGTAACAGCCACATATATAACAGAAGGTGTCAGGACTATTCTTACATTTATGCCTACTTGAAGAAGCATGATTCAATCTTAAAACAAAATAAGAGGTGTTTTTATCAGATAATAATTTTTTACATTTAAAAACAACGACAATTATGTAAAAGTGATGTTTGTAAAACATTAATTGCCTTCCGGTTATGTTCAATCCAAGAGTCATTGTCTTTTAACTCCAATATAAAAACCAATGCATGCCATTAACTGTAACAAAAAGAAATTAAAATTGCATAAAAACTAGAGTAAACATCAATAAACAGATTTCAGATTTGGATTCAGTGATGCAGAAATATTTAGAAAAAGTTCTAAAACCTCATGCAACAGAAAATGAAAAAAAAAATTGTTCCCTAGTGATCTACTTGAAAACAAACACTTGATCCTTAGGGTAAGAGTGAGATGGAAAAAAAAAATTCACCTACTTACCAAAGACAATCCATACAGGAGAAAGAGAGTGAAGACCACCACAAAACTAGTTTGAATTACAAATTGGAGAGTGATTACAACAATTGTCAAGAGAAGGGCAGCAATGAAGATGAAACCAGCATAGAGCAAGCCCCAGGAGAGCCTAATGTGGAAACAAAATGTTATCTTAGCATTTCATGTTCAATGAGAAAGACCTGACTGTGGATTCTGATGTCACTGATTCAGTTATTTCAATCACACATTCATTCATTCAGCTGATATTTATGCAGTGTTTAGAATATGTAAATAATAGGGAAATATTTTAAAGTGAATTATTAAGAAATTAAGAATATTCTCTTTCCTAAAAGTAATTAAAGAAATACACACACATTATTATGGGTAAAGGAAAAAATAGGCTTCTAGTTTAATAGTCTTTGGTTGTACATTTTCTCAGCTGCATTCTTACTTTGTGACCTCAAAGGCACTCTGTAACCCCTCTAAGTCCTCTTATTGCTCTGGATGTTTGGAATAATACTATTGTGAAAATGCAGAGGTTCTGTCTGTGTAGGACTCTGTCCTAGCATGTGGTAACCTCTCATTGAACCTCTGATCCTTACTCTTCTGTGGGGGTGAGAATATTTATGAATTTCTTTGGATTAAAAATTTCTTTCTTTGTGTAATTCTGCCACTTTTCTCTTTTTCCAATAGCTGTTCCCTCGTTCTCTGTGTGTGTCAACCATAGAGCCTACATACTCGTCTATGACTATATTCATTTTATGTTAAACTAGAATAGTTTAATTTTCCCTTATTAGATGTATTTTCCTTGTTTTCTAACATTATTGAAGAGTATGATGAAATAATAATAACAAAAACAAAACGGCAGTTGAACCAACTGAATTATGACTGACACACATAGCCGTGATTCTGTACTAAAAAAATGTTTTACACACTTAGAAAATATTAAATCACTTTATTCTCAATGAAGAAATACCATTATGTTCCTCATTTTAATGACAAAGAACCTACTGAACATAATGTTAAGCAACTAAGGTATGTTTCATGTCTAGGCATTCTGGTTGTAGAGTCTTTAGATTTCCCTGTTTCACTATACTTGCCTTTACCAGCTATTAATTCTATAAAGTGGTCGATATTGAGTTATAGCATTTACTTCCAGACTCCAAGTTCGTTTCCACATGCATATTTCACCTGCCTTCTTAGCCTCTCTGTTACTTTACTTCCTCCTCACTATAAACATCAGCTCTAGGTCTTTTCAGTCCATTCCTCACCAGTTCTCACACTGGACCTTGTCCATACTGGGCACCACTGAATCTCTAACATTTTATTTTATTTATTTAATTTTTTAATTATTTTTTTGGAATCTCTGATATTTTAAGTCAAATTAATCCAACCTGTATTTACCAACCCGTTCTACCAATTTGCTCCTTCAAGTATATCCACCATCCCTGGTCTCCAAACGAGCCTCTGATCCTTGACCTCATTTTCCCCTAATCAGTTTCATCCTGCCTTAAATTCCCTTTTCAGCACAGACACCAGGGTCTGTCATTTCTACCACACTCTTCTCTGTGGATTCAGTGGCCATCCCCATTATCCCTGCTCAAAAATCAGCCAGAAAACCCAGTCCTGTGTTCTTGCTTCAGTCAGAGATATCTAATAACCCCCAGCCATAGCCTGGCAAGCATGACTTTAAGGACAACCTATTGCATTCATAGGAAGAGAGTAGAAAATCACTAGTGTGAATCAGGATGCTTTGAAGAAGTCCACCTTCCCTGAATCCCTACATGAAATTACTGTGCTACACTTTACTCACCAGAATGCTGAATTCCGAAGACCCATCATCCTCATCAAGCTCTTCATCCTCTTTCTCTCTCTTGTAACATTGAGAGAGGCATAGTAAACAAATGAGGAAAAGGAGATAATGAGGCAGAAAATGAATAAATCAGTGTGTATTCCATGTTGTCTAACGAAGGGATGGATCTTCATAGTTTTTCCGGTAACTGACATCAGTTCTTCCATCACTGAGTGGTTTGTTGTGATCTGAAGAAAGACAGTGATACCCATATTTGCATATTCATGAGTGATCTCTGCCTAGAAACACCTCAGGGCCTGTGTGGACCTGATCTAGGCCACTTTTCACTTCTGTGATCTGCCACTGGCCCCAGGGAGCCTCGGTTACAGGATTGCTGAGCTGAACACACTTCCCCAAATTTTCTGTGCGTCTTATTACCTCCTTGCTAATGGTCCCTTGAAATGTCTATATGACATTATATTCTCAGCAAAACACCTTGCCTCATGCTTCAGTTTTAAGTTTCATTCCAATCTGGAGTTCTTCCATGGCATTCCAGGCCGACAAGCTTTGGCTTATTTACCTCTAAGGACTTAATTATACCTCCGTGATATGTTTCCTCTTCTCATAATTTTATTATATGCCTGGCTTCCTGACAAGGTTTTCTTTTTCAAGGAGACAATTTTCCTCCTATTTACATATATTCTCTGTGGCACATAGCAACTTAAGAAAACTTTGTTGTAAATAAATGGGTGAGTAAATGAAAAAACAGGCTTTATTTTCTTGTATGGAACTTTTGATGTCTTCAGTACCATTACTAGTCTTATTGGACATTCTGTACTCACTTCTATAATCGCAGCATTAATGGCAGCTTGAAGAGACACAAAACCTTCTGTCCAGAATTCTGTTACCATGCACTGAACATATTCATATCCATCTCCAAAACAATGTGCTTTAAAGAGGAAAAAAAGCAGAAGTATTATTAGGGATTATGCCAGTTCTGACTATAGGAAACAGAAGACCTACAATGGCCCTACATCCAACTGTTCTTATTCTGACTCAGAGTCTAAGAAAACAAATTATAGTAATGATTCCCAAAGAGGAGAGGTCAGAGCACTCTTACAAAATGATAATCAAATTATAATACTCATACTATGCTTTCTCACATTCATGTCTCTGCTTCTTCACCAATCAAGAGTTTGTTGAGCTCTTATTCTCTGATCTGTATTGTGAAAGCAGTACCATTTTGTGTTGTCCAAATGTTTGCAGGGTCTAATATGGATTGAGATACCTTACCCAAAGGTTGTGCCTAACATTGGCTATCACGCAGGCCTAATGAGCAAATGTAAGTTTGGATATGATAATTTACCACATTTAAATCATGTCATTAAGAACATCTTTTGAAGGAAAAAAAATACACTTATAAAAAAGAAAGGCTTACAGTTCGTTGAGTATTAAACTATGTTAAAGAGATATAATTTAATATGACAAATCAAATGGGTATTGAGGAAGTAAATATCAAATACATGTCTCATTAAAATTTTAAATATTTTAAAAGTAATTTTGAAATCACTTAGATACACAAATGTATAAGACAATAAACACATATCTACCTATGCTCAAATTATACACATAAATGCACCATTATAAACACTGCTAGAATCCCGTCCTTGTACTGTCTACAATTTTATGTTTTCCTAGTCTCAAGCTCCTAACTAGCTACTTTCATAAACTTTGTGTATATATAGAGATGCCTTTAAATTTTTATTATGTGTACCTGAATTACATATATAACTTTAAAAATATGAAGCTTTATTTAAATCTGATAACTCATTATAGTCATTATGCCTCACTTTGCTTCTATTGCTTTATAGTATAGTTTTGAAAATTATATAAATGTCTTGTTTTTCTTCTTATGATTGTGTTACAGGAATGTAATTCAATCTACCTATCTATGCTGAAATTTGGTTAAGACCCCTTATTCCTTTCATTATTGCCCAAAACAACAATAACAACAACAAAAAGCTGCTGCTATGAAAATCCTTATCTATATCTTCTTGTGAATATGAGTGTATCAGTTAGATAGTCTACCATATGTTACAGTAGCAAACAAGCCGCAAATCTTCAATGGCTTATCACAGACAAGGACTATTTCTCACTCAGGCTACAAATTCAGCATAGATCTGAGGAGGAGGGTCCTGGGGGTCCTCTCCACATCAAACTAAGGGTCCTAAGATGATGGTGTTTCCTCCCACTAGTAGCTGGCACTACCACTTAGGCATGACTACCTAGTTTGCAGAAGCAGGTGAGGAAATGTTCTAGAGAATTCCCACCTGCTTTTCAATGTCTTGAGTCCAGGTATCTGGTTATAGTTACACAACTTAATTATTCCCTGCCCTCGGGAAGGAGAACAGAACAGGCTGCTCATCTTGAGCACAGGCGGGACCCTGTCACTAGTAGGATTCCTGTGACACTGGGTTATGTGTTAGCGACTTCTTCAAATTAATTGTTAGATTTCTCAATTTTTGTGAAATTGAAAACATTTTGTGATGTTGTCTTCTCTTTGCTACATATTCTGGTCAACACTCTGCATTGTTCTATATATTTACTGTCAGGTAAATGTGACACCACATGTGGTTTCAAAATGCGTTTCCCTGACTGCTAAGGCAATCTCTAAGAAGAATTGCTAAGAAGTGTCTCTCTGTGTGCTCGCTCCTTCCTGCTGGCTGTTTCTCCTCTTATACAATTCTTACTATATATTTTCATGACTCTCCTCCTTCTACACTTTTACTTATTTACTCAAAGGAAATCTTTATGTATTTCGGAGATTACTTTTTGTTGGTTTTATTTGTTGTTACCACCTCCTCCCAAGACTTACCTTTACTTTTCACTAACTTTATGGTATCTTGATGAATTTGGATCTAGATGAATTTATCAATTCTTTCTTTTACAGACCAAATATTTTTTGGTTCTGTTTAAGAAATTATTTTCTATCCCACAGTTACAAATATATTGCCCTACGTTTACATCTAAAAAGCTTGTTTTTTTTTACACATTTAATTCTTCACCTGTATTGGTTGTTCATGTGAGATCATTTCATTTTGTTGTTTATGGAAGGAGACTTTTTCTAGCATTGTTCTGCCATGTCTTCTCAGTCATATATTAGTTTTCATATTTATGTGAAGGATTTCTGAGGGTCTCTCTTCCCTAATTTGCCTATGTGTCTGTTACTGTATTAATAGCACACTGTCTTTTTTTTTTTTTGTATTTTTCTGAAGCTGGAAACGGGGAGAGACAGTCAGACAGACTCCCGCATGCGCCCGACCGGGATCCACCCGGCACGCCCACCAGGGGCGACGCTCTGCCCACCAGGGGGAGATGCTCTGCCTCTCTGGGGTGTTGCTCTGCCACGACCAGAGCCACTCTAGCGCCTGGGGCAGAGGCCAAGGAGCCATCCCCAGCGCCCGGGCCATCTTTGCTCCAATGGAGCCTTCGCTGAGGGAGGGGAAAAGAGAGACAGAGAGGAAGGAGGGGGGGGATGGAGAAGCAAATGGGCGCTTCTTCTATGTGCCCTGGTCGGGAATCGAACCCGGGTCCCCTGCACGCCAGGCCGACGCTCTACCGCTGAGCCAACTGGCCAGGGCCCACACTGTCTTAATTATTTATAACTTCATGCTTTTTAATGAGCATCTTGGCTATTCTGTGCTCATTTTAGAAGTATATTTTAGAATAAATGTACTAATTTATATGAAAAGTTCTATTATAATTTTGATTGAAAGTATAATAGGTTTCTAAGAAAATCTGGACAGAATTCACATCTGTAGTAGGTAGAATTCTAATATTAACTTCTTGACCTCATATAATACCCTATCCTGTGAGTCTGAGGATATATCAGCCCCATGATTATATTATAAGGCACAACTGACCTTCGTCAGAGAGATTATCCAAGTGGGCTAATCTAATAACACAAACCTTTAAATGTGTTTGCTCTTACTGGGTAAGTCAGAAAGATTTGAAGAAAGAAAGATTCAATCTTGCCTTTGTTGGCTTTTAAGATTGAGTGGTTCACATGCAAAACCAGACTGTGGTCTCTAATTACTGAAAGGGACCTGCCTCTGAGAGTCAGGAAAGCCAAGAGAAACCTATTCCCAGGCTGCAAGATACTGAATTCTGTCAACATCATGAATAAGCTTTGAAATTGCTTCTTCCCAAGAGCCACATGAAAAGAACTCAGCCTGGTCATTACCTTTATTATAGCCTGTGAGAGCCTAAGCAGAGACCTCGTCAAGCCTGCTCATACATCTGACCTACAAGCTATGAGCTACCCAATGAGTACTGTTAGTGATAACTTGCTACACAGCAGTAGAAAACTAATATGTACAATGCATGTGAAGTATGTCTCTAAAATTGTGGTATATCCTTTCATTTATTTGGGCCTTTTTAAATGAAGTTTTATATTTTTCTCATAATAGTGTTCTTATCTTTACTAGACTTTATTTCCTCCTAGGTAAATTTTTCGCACTTTCTGTTTCTTATGGTAGCTTTTCTCCTTTCTTGTGTTTTTGACTCTATCATTTATTCTTTAACATTTTAGGCATGCTTACTTTATATTCTAGTTTCATAATTCCACTGGGAAATATGTTTCTTGACTCTCACTTATCGTGCCTGTCTGTTCATATTGTACTGTACTTTAATACTCATAGATATGTGGCCTAAGTCCAGTTTGTATTTTTCTATAGAAGATTTATAACCACTTCTGCTAGGCACCCCAGTGCCTAACCATGCAGTTATATTTTTTTATTTGTATTTGTCACTGGGGTTTCTTAGATCAGGTAGTTGAGGTGGATAGAATCCCAACTTCAAGGGCAAGTAAGCCTAGAGCTGTAAATTCTCCTAGGTGAATGCTCTTTTTGTCATCCAAAGCCCATGATAAGACCAACAAGTTTCCTTTTGTTCTTCTTTTGCCAATAGATAATTTTTTCATGTCTACTCTTTTACTGAATATATAGCCTTTCAGATTCCAAAGTAATATAGGAATCTCACTTCATATAAACTTACTTGTTCTCATGCAGCTACTGAAAACTAAACCTCTTGGTTAGTAAGACTGGCAAAATCATATAACATTAACAATAATTGATCACTGAGTTTGATGCCCTCTTCATTTGAGGACCTTGGGAGTTTACTTTCATGTGAGCTTATTAAAACATTTAAAGAGAAATGTTTTAATTTTTATCTATAAATAACTTTATTTTCCTTAACAATACTATATTATATATGCATGTATAGGTATATATAATATATATTCATATCCATAAACATAAGTGTATATATATATTTATACATATACATATATAAGTTTATATAAATCATCATATTATATGGTATGTTAATATACCTCAAAATTAATGAACATTTTTGAAATGTGTTGATAGTTCTGTTGATATCAACATCACAAAGATTTTTAAATTTACTGTATTAACATCTATTCCCACATATGGCTTACAAAATTATTGAAATAGAAAGTAGTGGAATTGTATGCTTAGAAAATTACCTGTATGGTCTCTGTGTTCTTTGTTTCTTGGGATTCTTTGTCCCATCACAAATTTTAATTGATATGAGAACGTATTAGTAAAGATGACTCGTACTATTTCCTCAGGATAATTGAATGCTAAATTATCAATTCTTTCTTCGTCAGAAAGTCCTAAGACTTCTTTAACTGACCCTACAAGAAGGGAATATTATTATCAGTAAATTATAGAGGACACTATCATCAGGCTTCATGTTCAATTCCTTTTACTAAAGTACTTTATGGAAATAAAATAAAACACTGATTTGGAGTAAGTCAGGCACAGTAAAGGTTGGGTAAAGAGATCTTTCTAAAATTTTATCTAGCTAGTGTGTAATCAGAAGGCATACATGAAAATTAGTTATTTTCATTTGTTGAAATTATTGAACTGATTTCAATTATATATATTATATCATACCTACTAAACTATTTACAGAAAAGTTAGCATTACAATAAATTTAAAATGGTAGTAATTTGTACATTTAAATCACAATTAGGTACTAGCTTAAATCAGGTGGAAATACCTATATAACTTCATTATGCTTTAATAACCCTCACAGTACAGTCAATATGCTAAAAAAAATAGTGAGAACTTAAAAAATATGTTGAGTGACTATGTTGATATCACTAAAATAATCCCTATTTCTTGCTAATATTGTGCTTAATGTCATACAGCTGCTTTATTAAGACTGATAAAATGAGAAGAAATGCAAGAAAAAGTATGGATTGGGGTGGGAATGTCAAAGGTGAAAGTGGAGGGAGCAGGCAGCATGTATTTTGATAGAATTAATTTTCCCCCTTGAAAACTATTCCTTAAGTATATATGATTATGAGCAAGTCTCTTAACCTTTGTTATTCAATTTCCATATTTGTAAAATAAACTTAATATCAATCATTGATAGTACAGAATATTAATACATAGTACATATAAATATAATACAGAATGATACCATTATTATCACGGAATAGTATTCTAATTCTAAAGAATAGTCTCAAAAATCAGGTGCATTGTAGTATTGAATGCATATTTATTATCAAAATTGCAATCACCTTATTAGTAAGATAAAGAGATTAGCACATTCATCATGGAGTAAAGATCATGCACATAGTAGTCATTTAAAGAACGTTTCTTATCACATTGCATGTGACTTTTACAAAGGTGTTCTTGAGAAGCACAAGTTCATGACATGGACCCTCAGGAGGACACTGTGAAGCAGGTGGAAGCAAACACATCTCAGGATGGACTGAAAGACTATGTCTCGGTGGAGAGTCAGATCAGGCAAAGATCTTGAATCAAAAGTAGATTTAGTGTTCTCTGGCAAGATGCACAGTGCAGACATTCAGATGTGTGTGGAAGTGATGGTGTGACAGGAAAGCTTGGGATGTTTGCATCTACCCACCGGCCTGTGTGCACTGAAGCCAGGGCAGGCAGGAAAATCTCAACATAATCTGGGAACTGTGGTTATGAAACTCCAGATGGCATGGGTCTGAATACAGATTACAGAGTGGGTGGATTTTTGGGGACTGAATTCAGATGAGAAGTCAGAATCCAAACACATCACCAGTTACTGAGGCTAGAGTGGGGTTGTGGACAGAGGTTGACAAAAAGAAGAGATCTTCTATAACTTCTAGTGACTGGCTGGAGCAAGAGTCATGGGTTCCCCTTACAATAATATTCTTGGAAAGCAATTATGGTGAATAAAATTAATACTGAGTACCTTCTAATTCATGCTTTTATAAATTTTTTAAATGGAGATTAAATTCTCTAAATGTCATCTCTTTAAATTGTGTATTTCTGTGGTTTTCTGTATTTTTACAAAGTTATATAAGCAATAAGCCACTTTTAAATTATAACTCAACTCACATTAATGGGACAATAACCATAGATTCTCCTTTGAATAGTGAATTTATATTTGTAAAAAAAAAGTTGTTTTTATTTGCCTGACATCCAGTCCTCCTTCTAGTAAACACTGTAAAATTCATCCAGGATACTGTTCCTCTTCTATTCTCACACCATGTGGTTTGAACGTGGTTCATAGGGTGACCTGGGGACTCAACCGATGGTCAATGACAATGCTTCATCCCCCTATCCAATGACATTAGTTCTTCATGGACCAAGATCAAGACTAATCTAAAGTTAGTTTACTATTTGTTTCAATGAGTATAATGTTCAAAATTATTTTGAACTGTTGGGAAAGATCTGTATTCCTTTCACTGGCATTGTTTATGTGGTAGGGCTTAACATTGGAGATTCTGAAGACCAGCTCTGTGTCTGTTTGGAGAGAGCCAACCTGTGATGTTGGCAGCACACATTACTATGGACCTGGGATGTAGAGACAGGTTTCTTCCTCTACTGTTGAAACTCCTCTATCCAGTTGTGTATTGATACTGTTTTTCTTTAAGATAGACAAAGGATGCCCCTTTTCCTCAACACAAAATGAATTGAGATTCTCTCACTCTTAGCTGAAATATTCATGAAAAATATAGTATTGTTAGCCTGATTTTGTTTATGGTGGTAATGAGACTGAGAGAAGTTGATAAGTTGAAAAAGTACAATAGGCATAATGCAGAACTACCTTAGTCAAAACTTCTCTGACTCTACTTACAGTTCTTTTGCCTCTGCACTATGCTGCTTCTCCTCAAATTAAAAAAAATTGTTACAGACATGACCATGTCAGCAAGAATGCTCATCTTATTTTTCACTGATAAGTACCTTAACACTGAAGGATAAAACGTGAAACACAGAATACTCTTCAAATATAGTAAGTCAACCTTTCTTTTAGTAAGAGGCGAGAATAAAAATTTTATAATCAAATTTAAGAAAAGACTGGTTGTTTTTTATATAATAATGAACACATACTAGAGCAATATTCTCATTCTAGTAACAAAGCTGCCAAAGTCAACAGATCACAAAAGACTTTTACTTTTCAATGTCAACAAAATTGTGTGCTCCATGTTCCCCAAACCCTACCTGAGAGCAGCCAATTTCTATTTGGAAAGACTGTGCTCTAAGGGCTCATCCTGGGTTGGCAAAAAAATACTTCACAGTTTTGACTTAGATGTTAAGGAATGGTCTCTTACTTAAAACAAATGGAAACTATTACCACATTTCACATAATCTAGAAATTGTGACAATTGACACATTCATCAACTAAAATGCAAATTAAATGCAAGCATCTCCTATCAAATGAACCAAATATTGACATCAGAAATTCCTCTTAGGTTGCTAAAAAACTCACCTTGCACAGAAGGGGCTGAGGCAACTTTATTCATTATCTGTTGGGTTGTATTGGTGAAAGGTGTGTATGCAATAGTAAATGTAGACACATTAAATGAATCTAACCGTGCCAGGTCCATGGAAGGCCATGAAGAAAAATCTTTAAATTCATGATCAATAGGGAACAGGTAGAAAGAAAGTAGTAGGAGCAAGAAGTTCAACCATTCCTATACAACACAAGAAACAAAAATAAAGAGAATAATAATTTCAAATCAGTCACCCACAATCATTTGGTCATTGAGTTTGCTTTGTTCACCTCTTTAATTTCAAAATATCCCACATTATGAACCATTTAAAATATGGACAGTAAAAATTTCAGCAATCTGTGTAATTCCAATGAGCTATTAATAGGAATTCAAATTTTTTGATCAAGAGCAACAGTAAAGCATGTGCTGTCATGAAACTATGAGAGGCAATAGTGGCAAGTGTGATAAATTCTTATCAGCTGGTATTCCTGTGGTGACCTTCTCAGGCTGTACAGGCAGACCCCACTTTACTGTGCTCTGCTTTATTGCGTGTCACAGATGGCACATTTTCTTCTTTTTACACAATAAAGGCAGGACCCTCCACCTGCAAAATGATTATGGTTGGCTTTATTGTATAATCATTATATTACAGAGGTTTGGAACTGAACTTGAAATATCTCCGAGGTTTGTCCGTATTTTATTCTGCTGAAAGCTTATGTGTTACAAAAGACTGTTTGCTCAATTAGTGATAAAATATTGGTTGCATGCCAAGTTTCTTGTATTGGAAACTCAACAGCATGTTGGTAACCTGAGAAACACTATCTTGGTTAGTTATCAATACTAGTCACTTAAAAACCTCCAATAAAAAAATGTCTGTGTCTTAAATGCATGATTGTAGAAAAAAATCCACAATACATATACAGACTAATTCCAACTTCATTAAGATGTCACTTAGCTATATCTATCTGATTTTAAAAAGATACTAAAGTTTAACCAAGATTTTTGTTATTTAGTATGATTACAAGTTCTAATAACTTCTGGGCACTAATCACATCTCCAAATTATCTATTATTTTTAAAGAGAGTGATTTACTTAAAAAATAAACAAAAAGAGAACATTCAAAAGAGGAAATGCCAGTTTCTATTTCTGCGAGTTAATTTTATAATATATCTTGAGAATATTGGTGTATCTTAATCCAATATCTGTGTGTAGGATTGCTAGGAAAAGGTGTGACCACTGGCTTTTAAGACATTTATCAGGTTCTTCGTTCCTGACCAGCCTCAGTGCTTTTAGACCTCAAATTATGAGGCTGTGTAAGTAATTGAAATATCTTGAGAAAGATTTGTGATTCAAGAAACAACTTCTGTTGTATACAGGTGTTTTTCTTTTTTGAGGGAAATAAACAAAGCAGTGATTCCTCCCAAAGAATGCCCATATTCCTTCACAACTACAGAGACACAGATATTGAATCATACCATTAAGGTCTCCCTTTTCATTCTCCATTTTTTGAGAAAGTTCTTGCATAGTAAGGCCCAAGTTTGTTGACACACACTTATCTCTCTCTTATTCATTTTGCCCTGTAAATAAGGAAAAAAGAAAGAAGGTAAAGTGAATGTGAATGTTGTAACGAGAAGAAATACTCTGTGAACACACAAACGAGTAGCCTGATGACTCCAGTATTCTGAATGAGTGCTTAGCATCCCAGTGTTCCAAAGTTAGTGTTTCATTACTGGTACCTGCTTCCCTTTTCCTCCCACCCTTCACATCCTCATTTTGTTGCTGTTGTTGTTATTCACTGAGCCACTTATCAATGTATGGTGTCTCAGCTCCAAATTCTTCCTTTCCAGCCTTCTCTAAAGAAATGGATCTGGACCCTGTAGGTTTTTTTCTTTGCTCATTGGGGTGACAGAAAGCTTTGTCAGCAGAGGGGACTGGAGAGTCATTTCAGGAAGCAGATCTCTCCTTTCTGGTATCAGAGTGGTTCATTCACTTGGTTCTTAGAGAATGCATTTTTCCCCTCCACTGTTCAGACTAAATGATTCTCTCCAATGTAAAGAGCCTGCACAGAGCAGTGCACTCTGCATTTCATCCAGTGCTTGAGTGAAGGAGCCCCAGTGTATCTGGCAGCCCAGCATGCTAGAGCCTTCTCCCCAGGGTTCCCCTCTGCTCATTGCAAAGACATGCACTCCAGTCTCTGTGCCTGTAGCAGCCATTGAGGCCTCTCCACCAGTCGGTGGACTGAAACCACACCTTATCCTACCACACATTATTCAACACCTTATCTCCCCACTTAGTACTAATACAAATGCTGGGGGAAAAACAAGAAACCTCAGAGACCCCTCAGTGGCTCTCAGGCTACAAACCAGTCCACATCTCAGAATGTTTTCTCCAAAGAGGCAGCGCTGTATGTCTAGACCTGCTGCTGCATCATGGGGAAGGGTTGAAGAAGTAGCCAACTGCTAATGGGGTTGGGGGGAAATCTTTAAATCATCCCATTTCATCCTTTACTCCTATTCTCAGAAAACTTATATTATTGATAAGGAATGGGCAAACAGCTATTGCTCTGTGTAAAAAGCAACTGCCATCTTCCACTGAGTGTGGAGTGGGAAACCTTCCTGACCCTGTTTCTAAGCAAAGATAAGTTACCACTGCTTGCTGTGGGGACCTGAGGTTGTCTGATGGACACAAAAAGAGAAGCTATCACCAAAGGATGGGAGAGGAAGTTGTCACAAACCAAAGTTCTCCCAACATTGCAGGTATAAATCATATGATAGGCCACAACACAAGGCTTAGAAAATTTAAGAAGACTGAAATGATTCTAATTATCTCTTCTAACCATATGGTATAAAACTAGAAATCATCAATGAGAGGAAAACTAGAACATTTACAAATATGTGGAAACTAAACAAGACACCTCTAAACAACTAACACATCAAAGAAGACCTTAAGAGGGAGCTCAAATTACATCTTGAAACAAATGAACATACAAACACAGCATAACACAATCCATGGGATGCTGCAAAAGCAGCTGTACTTGAGAAGTTCCTAGTGGTAAGTATTCATAGTATGGAAAATTCTCATACCCCAAGAAACTAGAAAAGAACAAAATCTCCATATTCACAGAAGAAAGAAAATAACTAAGCTCAGAGCTGAAATAGGTGAAATGGAGACCAGAAAAGCAATGGTAAAGATTGAGTAAACTAAAATGTATTTTTTAAAAAAACATGCCCTGGCTGGTTGGCTCAGTGGTAGAGCATCATCCTGGTATGTGGAAGTCCCGGGTTCAATTCCTGGCCAGGGTGCTCATCAGCTTCTCCACTCTTCCCCCTCTCCTTTCTCTCTATTTCTCTCTTCTCCTCCCACAGACAAGGCTCCACTGGAGCAAAGTTGGCCCGGATGCTGAGGATGGCTACATGGCCTCTGCCTCAGGTACTAGAATGGCTCCAGCCACAAGGGAGCAACACCCCAGATGGGGAGAGTATCGCCCCCTTGTGGACATGCCATGTGGATCCTACTCGGGCACATGTGGGAGTCTGTTTGACTGCCTCCCTGCTTCTAACTTTGGAAAAATACTAAAATACATAGAAAAAAAAGGATAAACAATATTGACAAACCTTTAAGTAGACTAAAAGCAAGATACAAATACATAATATCAGAAATGAAGAAGGAGACCTTACAACTGGTATCAGAAATACAGAAGATCATAAAAGACTACTAACAACAACCATATGCCAACAAATTGGGTAACCTGAAAGGAATGGATAAAATTCTAGAAAATACAACTTACCAAAGCTGAATCATAAAAAAATAGAAAGTAGAAACAGACTAATAATGAGTAAAGTGACTGAATCAATAATCACTAACCTCCCAACAAAGAAAAGCCCAAGACCAGGTGACTTCACTACCAAACACTTAAAGAAGAATTAATGCCAATCCTTCTCAAACTCTTCCAAAAATTCAAGGGAAGGGAACACCCTCAAACTCATTTTATTAGGTGACATTGCTGTTGTGACAAAGCCAGATAGTAACATTATAAGAAGAGAAAACTACAGACCAATACCTTGAAGGATATAGATGCAAAAGTTCCCACCAAAATATTTGCAAACTGAATTCAGTCACATAGTAAAACAATTACACAACATTATCAAGTAGAAGTTATTTTTGAAATGCAAGAATGGTTCAACATATGCAAATCAGAAACTGTCACACACCATGTCAATAGAAAGATAAAATCATATGATCATCTCAATAGTTGCAGAAAAAATCATTTGACAAAAAGCAACATCCTTTCATGATAAAAATCCTCAACAAATTAGGTATAGAAGGAATATACATCAACATAATAAAGTCCATATACAACAAGCCCACAGCTACCATCATACCCAACGGTGAAACATTGAAAGCTTTTCTTTTAAGTTCAGGAAGAAGACAACAGTGCTCACTTCTCACCACACTTATTCAGCACATGAGCTCCAGTCTGTCCCTTATACTTGTGTCTACACCCTTTATCTGCTAACTTTGGAGTTCCTTCCACAAAAGCAGGCTATGATTCTGACCAGTAGACAGAGGTAGGAGGGAGGATGTTCTCTTTCTGAGCCGGGACCTTACAAGGTTTTGAGGGTACCTGCTTGCTCCTGTGGCTCTTGCATTCTTATGAGAGCATATCCAGGCTCTGGAGGTTGAAAGGGACATGACACAGAGCTGAGGCATCCTAGTCACCCTGGTGCAGAGTAGTCTAGGTCAGACAATAGCCAGCCAAGCCCCGGAGAAGCAAACAAGCTGATCCAGGAGCAGCAGAACCTTTTAAGAATCACCCCAGATATCCAAGCTATAAAAGCTGGTTGTTCTATATTAGTTGTTGCTCTTTTTTTTTTTTTTTTTGCCATGTAATATATAAATGAAGTGATGACCACAGATATATTATTAACATTGTCTGTTTAGATTCTGCAATATTGATATTTATTTCATTTTATTGACCTTTCTTTTCTTTTCTTTTTTTTGAGGGAGGGTAGAAAGAGAGAGAGATGGAGAGGGACAAAAAGGGACAGGCAGACAAGAAGGGAGATGAGAAACATCAACCTGTAGTTGGGTTGTTCATTGACTGGTTTCTCATATGTCCTTTGACTGGGGGTTCCAGCTGAGCCAGTTACCCCTCACTCCAGCCAGTGACTCTTGGGCTCAAGCCAGTAACCATGGGGTCAGGTCTATGATCCCATGTTCAAACTGGCAATCTGCACACAAGCCGGTGAGCCTGTGCTCAAGCTGGCAACCTAGGGGTTTTGAACTTGGGTCTTCAGCATCCCAGGTTGATTCTCTATCCACTGTGCCACCGTCTGGTCTTAGTGACTTTTCATTTTTGAATTCTAACTTAATCATATTGTGGTCCAAGGAATTACTCCTCTGTAAGATAGTACGCCTTTGAAATTCCTTGACATGTCCTTGGTGGCGCATGTATGCAAATAGTTGAATACCTGGAAATATTTCATGTGTATTTGGAATAAATATGTATCCCCTTTTATGTTGTTTTGTATATAGCTATTTAATCTTTAAAATTTTGTTCTTCAAACCTCCTATATCCCTTATTATGTTATATTTATGAGATTAATCATTTCATGACAGAATTCTATTAAAAATTTTTATTCTGATATAGGCTGGCACTAATTTCTTATTCTGTTTCTGGAAGTTTTGAGTTTGTACATTAAAGGGCTAAGTAATCAGATTGATAAAACATTGTGTTATTACTCACCCTTTAATGTTATATTTCTTCTATTTCTGATAATAGCATAGAGACATGAGGTTTCTTTAGCTCAATATATGCCTATCATAGCTTTATGTATTCCTTTATTTCTAACTTTTGCTGAATTTTTAAATAATTAATATTTAAGAAATTCTATTTGCTATATTTTTAAGAAATCCAAACTTATATGATAAATACTATATTTTTAAAAGGTGAACTTAATCATGTATAAAATCTTGTTTTAGAGGGTCTTTCATTGTGGTTTCTTTTTTTGAGGTTTTATTTTATTTTTATTTTTTCAGAGACAGAGAGAGTCAGAGAGAGGGATAGATAGAGACAGACAAACATGAACGGACAGAGATGAGAAGCATCAATCATTAGTTTTTCGTTGCGACACCTTAGTTGTTCATTGGTTGCTTTCTCATATGTGCCTTGACTGTGGGCCTTCAGCAGACCGAGTAACCCCTTATTCAAGCCAGCGAACTTGGGTCCAAGCTGGTGAGCTTATGCTCAAACCAGATAAGCCCGCGCTCAAGCTGCAACCTCGGGGTCTCGAACCTGGGTCCTCCGCATCCCAGTCTGACGCTCTATCCACTGCACCACCTCCTGGTCAGGCTCATTGTGTTTTATTCTCATGTTACATATGCTTTTTGCCTCACCAGGTGGTGTCGCAGTGGATAGATAGTCAGACTGGGATGCAGAAGACCTAGGTTCAAAACTCTGAGGTGGCCGGCTTGAGTGCGGGCTCATCTGGCTTGAGCAAGGCTCAGCAGCTTGAGTCCAAGGTTGCTGGCTTGAGCAAGGGGTCACTAGGACTTCTGTAGGCCCCTGGTCAAGGCATATATGAGAAAGCAATAAATGAACAGCTAAAGTGCTGCAATGAAGAGTTGATAGTACTCTCTCCTTTCCTGTCTGTCTGTCCCTATCTGTCCCTCTCTCTGTCTGTGTCACAAAAAATAAAATAAAACAAAACATGCTTTTATTTTGCTTCTAGTTTTGTCTGCATTCTCACATTCTATTGAACTTTATCAAGTTTTCCTTCCCTACTCAAAGTTTTTCCTCCTCTTCCAAAGATATATAAAATATTTATATACTTTTAATGCTTACTCTTACATTTTGAACTTTCCTAGGAAATGATCATTTCTTTTTAATGAAAACTTATCTTCAAAAAAGCAAAGACTTTCTATACACTTAACCTCTGCTGAATTCTAAACCCTGAGCATTCTGGTTAAATTGAAATTTGGCTCAATCTTTAATTTAAAGTGCACATGAATTAGATTTGTTTTTCCATGTATATAGTTCATTGGATTTGCTAGTAGATAGACTCACTGGTTCCTACAGGGAAGTTGTCATGTATTTGACCTTGGGATTGAGATGCAGGCTAGAAATTTCACCTGAGCGGGGCTTGGCTAGGCTTCAGCTGGTCTAAAATACCCGGACCCTCTGACTTGTGTGTAAGTGTAGGTAGAGTGCAGAGCACATTCCTAACAGCTGTGGCTGATGCAATGCTGTGAGAACACTCTGGCACCTGAAACCCTCCTAGGCACACCCAGGAGGGAGCTTGCCTGCTATAGGAAGTGACTCAGCACCAACCACGCAGCTCCTTGATCTTTTCAGCCATTGGCTGTGAAGGCCATGCTGTGAACCTGTGTATATAGGCTAGCATACTACCTGAATAAAGCAGATCTGCGTCACTGAACCTGGTCCCTGGAGTCGGGTGTCTGCGTCTCCGTCATCCTCACCCCCGGTCGGCCTTGTCCACATGTAAGCTAGTTCATTGTGAAATCATTCCAAGGGCTCTTCCTGAAGTTATCTGCAGAGAGCAGCATTATTCCTGCAGACACTGAGCCAGGGGAACAGCTGTGACCGCACTTCCTGCCCCCACCGGTAAAAGCAGCAAGTCATGTTTCAGCACATTCAACCTTGAGCAAAGTAAGTGTGTGTGTGTGTGTGTGTGTGTGTGTGTGTGTGTGTGTGTGTGTGTGTGTGTGTTGGAGTTGAGTGGGAAGGTTGAGGTAGAAGAATTTAAGAATTTATACATATTTCTTTCTTTTTACAGCAAGCCCCAAAAATACCTCTCAGAAGGAGATGTCTTAGTGCATAACAATAATACACAAGTTTCATAGCCCTAATTGACCAATATCACACAACACGATTTGCTGAGCCTGTCCTGGAAACGGCGGGACTTGAATGCTCACGGAGGACTCCACAACGGGACTGAAAGTAAAGAGATTCTGGGATGAGCACCAATTTTCTGGGAAGCTTTCCAGGTGACTTGGAAGAATGGGTCAGGACTTTTGAGCCCAGAGCAGCATCTCCTCCTGAATCTGGCTCTAAGTGTGAGTTTGGAGCAAGCTGTCTCCTCCTTCTATGTGTGCACCATGTTGGCTGGGGATAGAAACCCCGTGGCTGTCCTGAATGCCTCCATCATGGTAATGAGTGGGTGTGCCCGAGCCCAAAGCTCTCATTCCATTCATGGAACCAGATGACACGCAGGGCTGTGCTGTTTCCTAGAGACAAAGCTCACGAATTGGGTCCAACAGGATGCATATTAGCCAAGAGAGCCTCAGAGAGCATTGCCAGAGGAAGAACCTACACGCGGCTGCCTAATGGAGCCGAGAGGCGAGTCTAGGTGGAAGGGGACGAGGAAGGAGGTGAGCTAGCCCCTGGAGTGACTAGTGGAGGGAGGAGGATAGTTCCTAGAAAAACAACATCAGAGAAAAGCATCAGGCCTGTGTGCCTAGTGAGAGGAGCAGAGGATCCCCATAGACTGTTCCTAGTGCGGAGAATTCAGAAGAGGTGCTTGCAAGGGGACTGTGCCGGGCTGTGCAGGTGGTAAACTGGCCAGAGGGTGAACTCCTTACCATGGCATCGGCCACAGTCCAGTGTAGCATGAAAACGTTATCTGGCTCCAACCCTTAGATTGTCCACTGTAATTAATATTGCTTACTATATTTTTCCCAAATTCACATTTGTTTTGTAGTTTATCAAAAGACAAAAAAACTACATGAATTTCTTAGTAAGAAGTTTCATATTGTAACACTCTGGTTTTTCTCCTGTAACATGGGTGTTAAGCTCACAACAAAATGTTTACACTGTAGGAGTACAAAAGTCCTGTACACTGCCATACGATGTGTATCTGAAATAATATTTTTACAGGAAAAGCTATGATTTTACCTTTGACTCAAAGCATTATTTGCACAAGTAAAAACAAATACTGGAAAGCCTCTTTATTTCTACAATTCTTAGAAGTTGATAGTGAGGAAAAAAACAAAACAAAACAACAAAACAAGAAATGGACAGGGGTGGGCAAAAGTAGATTTACCGTTGTTTCAATAAAAAATAATACAATAATTAATAAATAATAACACAATAAACTGTTTTGCATCCTAATAACTGAAAACCTACTTGTGCCTATCCCCTTATTTTTGTTAATGTTTTTGGTAAGCAATCCCAAAGTCAGAAAAAAAATAGTTTACTCAGAATGCCCCCAATTTATTTTGCAATAAAAATAAAGAACTTCAAAAACAATCCAAGTGTACAAATTAATTTTTAATATTCTTAGTTCTTTATAATCTATGAGCAAATTTCAGCTTATTCCTACACTGTCTCTGGGTTAACCCATATAACAGTGGTATATTTAAAAAAAAACTTAGGGTTTATCTCAATGCTTTCATTATTGCAATATTAAATACCAGATGTCCAAAAACATCCAAATACTCCTTTAATTTTCAAAGTAGTTTGTCCACAGATAGTTGGCATTCAATTCCTAAAGACTTATTCATAATTTTGTGATAGAAAAAAATACCCTCCTCTCCCAAAGAAAACAGAAAAAAGACAATGAACTTACGTTTGAGAAATTTGAAGCATGTAACCTAGAAACCCATTTTATCAACTGGTCTTCTTCTTCAGAAGGAAACAAATCACAGTTTCCTGGTGTGTACTGCACTCTAGAATTTACTCTCCCGGTTTCACTTCTGTGAAACGCTGCTGTGGAGATTGCTTCTGCCAGAGGTTATGGCCTCAATGCTGGTGTCCCTGCCAAAACACCACACTCACGTGACTACCCTTGGACTATTGGTCTATTGCTCTTTTTTTAATTGAATAATTATATTTATTAATAAACCTAGGAATCCAAACTTTCTATCTTCATTCTCATTGTTTTAATTCAGTTATTACAAGCATGAGAGTTTCAGACTTAATATATATTTACCTAGGAACAAAGCACAAAGAGTTAAAATGTTTTGAAAGTCATTTTCCCAATAGGTTATCCTACTTTAAAAAATCAATACTATCTCACAGGTAACATTTGTTCCACTTGCTCAAAAAGGCAACTGTTTTATGTAACATTTTTGTTAGAACTGGCCTCAGTCTTTGATAGCAATCCCATTAGACCACTGTGATTGCACAATCCCAGCCCTTGTCCCACTCTCCATGAGCCACCAACACCTCACTAGAGACAGGAGACATACCTCTCATTTGAGCTCTGTTTAACACTTCCAGAGCTCATGAAGGATTTTGAACAAAAACAAAAATTCATCAATTTCCTTCGTTATATCTGCAGTCACTTTGAGATAGAAACGGCAGCATGGGAGTAGATAACTAAAAAACAGACACAATATTTTAGACTTACACAGAGATCAAAGGTAGCATTCCGTAATTGAGACTTGATGTTCATTATACTTTATCCAACATGGCTTTAAAATTAATTTGCTAATGAAATTTGGTACATCCACTAGATGGTAGGCAAGTAACACGAAGGGAAATTGATCCAGAGTTACAGTCTCACTCCTATGCTCACTCATGAACCAGGTGTGCAGGCAGTGCCTTGTCACCATTCATTGTCCCCACACCCATCCCTTCTAACATTAGACTGCCAATTACCACCCAGGAAGGGATTTCCTATTTTCTTACTTACACCCATTATCTTGTTCCCTCACTATCTAGTGAAACTGCTTTCCTTCCACTTACCTTTCTGAGACATAAAGCGACAATATAACACGTCTAGACTGTTTGTGTAAATACAGTTAGGTTTTAAAGTTGAAGCAGAGGACCCAAAGCCAATAGTCTCCTTTCTTTTTCTCTTCAGGGTTTTGTCTAAACTCTTTGTAATCCCCCAAAGGCTGTCATATTCCAAAGCATTTCTTCATATTATAAAGGGTGCTCATTTAGTGATACGGTACAACAGCTCTCCAAGAATTTCAAGGCAAAAGACCAGGAGTTTGAGAAAGAAAAAGAGAGTGCATCATGGTCAATTGAAAGTTTTGCTTTTGCCTAACAGCACAGTTAAGTCAATAAAGAATCACTTAATTTGTGGAGTGTATTTGCAGTTACAGAGAGGCCCAGGCTTTTGGAGTTGATATTTTGAGTGAGGGTGAGTGGGTGGATGAAGTCCTCTGATTTAGTTTCAGAGCATTTCTTTCAATCTAAACAAAGTCGTGGACCTGGGATAATCTCCACCCATGTCTCCAACTATCAGTCTATTCATAACCTCCAGATTTTCGTGTTTTAAAATCATTTGTTCAACAATTTACAGGGTAGCACTGACATAGAAATAACTGTCAAAGCCAGCTGTTTTAGTAGCCTGTGATGAAAGTTATATTTGTCTATTCAGTAACATTCAGCCAGTTCCTGTGGGGTAGTTGCATTTGTACCTGGTTGCCTGGCCATATCATATTATAAAGGCCAACCTTATGAGGAAACACAATATTCATCAGCTTTCCTCTTTTATGTCCAAGATGATTGTGGCTCCTATCAAAATTTGAAGCACAGTCCTCAAGCCACAAAAACGGAAAGTGTTTCATCAGAAAAACTTCTCTCGGCCCTGGCCAGTTGGCTCAGTGGTAGAACATCAGCCTGGCGTGCGGGAGTCCCAGGTTTGATTCCCAGCCAGGGCACACAGAAGAAGCACCCATCTGCTTCTCCACCCTTCCCCTCTCCTTCCTCTCTGTCTCTCTCTTCCCCTCCTGCAGCCAAGGCTCCATTGGAGCAAAGTTGGCCCGGGCGCTGAGGATGGCTCTGTGGTCTCTGCCTCAGGCGCTAGAATGGCTCTGGTTGCAGCAGAGCAATGACCCAGATGGGCAGAGCATCACCCCCTGGTGGGCATGCCGGGTGGATCCTGGTCGGGCACATGTGGGAGTCTATCTGACTGCCTCCTCGTTTCCAGCTTCGGAAAAATACCAAAAAAAAAAATAAATAAATAAAAATAAAAATAAAAAAAGAAAAACTTCTGTTCTCTTTACACAAAGCTCTAAATTGTCTTCTTGGTTGATTCCATCATCTGGAAAATCAGGGTTTTCATTCTTCTGCTTCTCATTTTCATTTAGTTGCAAATATTTTATAGTCACCCTCAGACTTAGTCTATGACCCAGGAATTATTTAGAAAGATGCTGTTTTCTTTCTATGTATCTCATGATTTTCTTGATATCTTTTGGTTATTGACTTCTAGTTTAATTCTATTATGATCAGAAAATTTATATTTCATGTCTATTCTGTTAGGACTTGTTTTATGAGCCAAGATATGATCTGTCTTGGTGAATACTCCAAATTCTCTTGAAAAGAGATATATTATATTCTGCTATTACATGGGTGGACTATTACATAATCATCTGTTAGATCTGCTTAGTTGATGTTTAGTTATTCTATGTTTTTGTTGGTTTTTCTATTAGTTCCTTTTGTCCTGTGCACTATAAATTAGCAGCTATCCCTAAATATTAAATTATTATAAAAATTATTATTAAAATAATCTTGCCAGAGTTGTTTAGCATTTAGGACAAGGGAATCTTATTTGAAATTGCATAATTTAACCAGCTGTGTAGCATAATACTGCTGTGGTAATCATTAATAGCAGCTGGGATGGTGGAAGAGATTGACAATCCTGGAGAGAACTAACAATTGCTAATAGCATGTTTGCACAATGTTCCAGGGAACCAGCAGTTTCAGTTCCTGTCCAGCTAAGAACAAGAAATGGCTTCAACCACAAGACTTTGGCTGGTACAGATCTCCCATTCATTGGAATTCAGCTGACAAAAAGCAGATGGCCAACTCAAGGATGCTGACCATAAGGAACCATGTCAAGGTTTTTATGAAGACACTCTACATGTTTGACACATCCACAGTTTCCTCTCCCCCTCTGTCAGCTCTATAAATTTTGCGGCCTGACTGGAATGTTAACATGGGCTTTGGAACAGGTGACCCCTGTCTTCTCAAGCTGGCAGCACTTGAATACACCTCCTTCCTTTCGCACCAGCACTTGTCTCCCGAGTCTGGCTTTCATTGTGGCAGGCAGCTGGACCTGCCGGATTTTTGTTTCAATAATTCAAATACAATGGGAAAAAAAGATAAGCTCACTTTTGGAAAGATAATCAAGAAGCTCAGTTTATCCCTGAGTCTCATTATTTCCAGGAAAGCAGTTCACATTTTTAACTGGTCTTTATA
The DNA here is from genome assembly GCF_036850995.1 of Saccopteryx leptura. Taxonomy (NCBI): domain Eukaryota; kingdom Metazoa; phylum Chordata; class Mammalia; order Chiroptera; family Emballonuridae; genus Saccopteryx; species Saccopteryx leptura. Next base: position 166,827,705 of record NC_089507.1, read on the forward strand.
ATATATCTGATATGTGCCTTGTGTTTACAACACATCCGATTAGTAATTAATATCCAAAATTTATAAAGAACTTAAAAAACTCAACACCAAAGAAATCAAACAATAAAACTAGAAAATGGGCAAAGGATCTGAATAAACAACTTCTAACGAAAACATAGAGATGGTAATAGACATATAAAAAGATGCTTAACATCAGTAATCATCAGAGAAATGCAAATTAAAACCCAATAAGATTTCAACTCACACTGGTGAGAATGGCTATCATCAATAAATGAACAAACAACAAGTGTTGGCAAGGACGTGGAGTAAGGGAGCTCTTGTGCACTGTTAGTGGGAAAGCAGTATGGAGTTATCTCAGAAATTTAAAAATGGAACTGACTTTTGACCCAGAGATTCTACTTGCAAGAGTATATTTTAAGAAGCTTGAAAAACTAATTCAAAAGAATATGTGTACCCCTAAGTTCACTGCAGTGTTATTTTCAATAGTCAAGATCAAGAGACATACCAACAGTCCATCAGTAGATGAATGATAAAAAACTATAGTATGTTATACAATGAAATACTAAGCAGCAATAAGCAAGAAAGAAATCTTACCTTTTGTTACAGCGTGGATGGACTTGGAGAGTATTATGCTAAGTGAAATAAGCCAGTCAGAAAACAACAAGTACCATAGAATGTCACACCTATGTGAAAACTAATGAATAAGATGAACTAACAAGCAAAACAGAAACAGAGTCATACATAGAGAGCAGGCTGACAGCTGTTGGGGAGGGAGAGGGGAAGGTGGGTGTGGGAGGTGGAGGGATAGAGCAAGAAAGGAAAAAAAACACCTCATGAACTTAGACACAAGTGTGGTGATAGCTATGGTGGGGGAGAGTGCAGGAGGGTATAATGGGGATAAATGGTGATGGACGAAATAAATTTTAATTAGAATGCAGATTCCTGGGCACTGCCTTAGATGTATGGCAGCATCAAGGTTTTAGACTTTTGTTATGAGCAATATGGGCCTTAAGCTTTAATTCCTTTTCTATTTGGAACACCAGTTCAGTGTCTGGAGTTGCTATACATGGAAGACGTGGCCTATTTGATATGGTAGGTGGGGTTGTAAGAGCAGGATTTTTTTTTATATTGGTGGAAGTTTTGTTTATAAAGAGGCTATCTGCAAATGTGCAAAAAGCATTACCCTCCTCTGACTGACTGCTGCTGATCTGACTGTCCTTATAATTACAAGAAAATTATGCTTTAATTTAAAATCTTCACCTGTATCTTGTCATCTGATTCTCACATCAAGTCAATGAGCAAGTACGTTGGGTGTTTATCCTTTCTTGTAAGAGGGAAAACTGAGACTTAAATTGCTTAAATAACTGCCCTACAGACCCGTAGCTTAGAAAGTACCCAAAATTAATACAACCCTAACTCTGCCATATCAGAGACTGAGGAACAAATTCCTATGGATATTTCATAAAGCACGTTGTCCTCTTTCTTAATGACGGCACATTCTTGGTCACGATGATTGTAGTTTCTTTTATATCTTCATGTATTCTGAAGTTCATACCCTAGGAAGTTACTCTTGATAACTATTTTTATGTATATGTGTCTTGGAGCTCTTCCTGATACACATTTTAATTTTTTTAATCGACATCTTATAGCATCTTCTAGGCCAACATAGAATTATTTTTTACCACTAAGACAACAATTATATGGTGATGTCTTCAAGGTGCAGTGTTTTGACACCAATTGCATATAAAATGGAACAAAATAATAAGTTTTGGTACTTTGCCTGTAAACATAGACCTTTGCCAAACGTAGACCCTTGAATTGTAAGACATGGAATACTTTTCAAAATTATATATGAGATTATTTATATTTATATGAAAATACTCACAAGTGGGCCATTGGAATTTACCACAAAAATTGGCTATTTAGGCTGCAAAAATAGTTCTTACCTTCAAACCCTTGTATCATTCAAGAAGATATCATGACAATTAGAAGTTGATTATATAGTATCTCTTGTGTTCTCATCAAAAGGTAATGAAAACTTCAAGATGAAGGGATGCTCTTCATACCTTCTTTGCAACCTCAACCCAGTTTGATACCTGCCTGAGGCACCAAACAGATCCTGAGTTTGCATTTCTGAGTCTATGTTACCTATAACTTTGGGAAGGTCAGCTTCTTTAAATATCACTTTATTTACATATGTGTATTAAACTTTTACTGCTGCATAACAAATTACCATGAACTCAGTGGCTTATGCAACAATGAAAGTAGTAACAACGAAAATAAAAACTCATCTAAGTACTAGTTAACAAGAATATTGTGTTGATTTTAATGTGTTTATAGAATCCCAGTTGAGTGAATCATAATATATATAACATGTGAAATTAAGCTCTATGAAGTTCTAGTGCTCTGCATAAAGGTAGACTGTGGCATCATAAGAAAACATAAAATCAAAATATTTTTTCAAAATTGTATGTATTTTTCATCAACTTGATTAACCAGTCTTACTACAATTAAATATATAAACATGTTTCAATTTTCCTGACAGTCACAACAGGCAAAAAATGAACCCCATGATCTAAAATCTAAAAAATGACAGAAAAGGAAAATCAGTGACCTAAGAAAACATTTTTAAAAATGAATTACAAAAAGCAAAGACTGTCCTGCTGTGTATTGAAAGGGCTCCTTTTTCCTTAAATTGGCACTGTCTTCCTTTGCATTTTAATAGAAATGATAAGTAAATATACAATATTTGAAAGTTAAGAGAAAAAATATTAAGCAATCTTTCTGTCATCCTCAAACACAAATATTCCATAATAAATGCATTTTTTAAAGTTTACTACTTTATGAAAGGTAGAATTTGGTTGCTGGTACTGAGGCTGCATAGTTTGGCTACCTTAGTCCTGCTGTAATATTCTTGAGAAAAATCATAAAATAAGTTTCAAAGTAGCTTGTATATATCTGAGATAAGGCATATTAATACTATAAAATATCATCTCAAATGAGTCACAAGCTTAAAGAGAAACACGGTTTCTGGGGCTTCAAAGCTCTTCCTGTGGGAGGAGCTTCCACTTCACGGGTAAGTCCACTTCCTCATCCAAATTCTCCAGCTCCTGCTCCTTGGAGAGCTCCAGGAAAACCTGCAATGCAAGAAGAACAAAGAAAGAGGGTGTCACACAGCTCCTGGAGCTCCAAGTGTGCATATATCATACATTTACATTCCATGGGTGCCACAAAACCCTCTAAGACTGACTCACCTGGTCCAGGGTGGACTGTGAGAGGCTGTATTCCTCCAGGTCGAAGTTCTGTTTAACTGCATAAGGATGGAGGTGTATTAGGAAGCCATATGCTTTTGATCCCAAATGATATACCAAGTCATGTATAAAAAGTATATACAACTAGATCTTAAATATAAGAGATAAAGGAATAAACAATCTCAGATTAAACATGAGCATGCAAGTTCACTATCTAGTCCCATAACAGAATGGAAATCCTCTTCCATTGTCTTAGTGGGCAGACACACCACAAGACTGGAAAACAACAGAGGAGGTTCCAGGTCACCTAAGCAGGATAAACTAAGGATGGTTCCCTCAGTCTTGGGATGCTTCTGTGTGCCCCTCTCCATCCACCCTGTCTAGACTCTACCCCACTTTCTGCTCTAGAGACTGACAGAGGCTCCTTCTGTGGGCCCACCAGTGGCAGCCCAGGAGGAGGGACAGAAGGAGAGGAGGAAGGTCTGCTCTTTATTCCTTCACTTCCTCTCTGACACTAACTTTGACTGAAAGCCACTGCTTTTCTCAAAAGGGAAAATTCTGCATGATATGCACCCAGGTTCCAGTCACTGCTTCCTCTTTTAGTCCCTTTGGACCTAAGAATGGTAACACATGCTGGTTTGGCCTCAGGTAATGATACTGCCCTTGCACCTTTGCAAATAGTTCCGTTATAAACACAACTTCCCTGAATTAGCCTATTTTGAGTTACAGCGGTTACCAGTTGTGCCTATAACTGAAATCTCAAATGTGCAGACCCATTAAAGATGAAATAATGGGTAGAAAGGTAAGACTGGAAAGCTGAGTTATCAGGTGCTGTGGTTGATTGGCCCACAGTGTGGAAACATGGGGAAGGGTCCTTAACGCATGTCTGAAAATATATAAAGAAGAAGTGCCGAAGGCTTTTATCCCTGCGCTTTCAGAGACTCTAGATAGAAAGGAATCTGCATGTTTCTCAGGGAATGCATAGTGGGAAGTATTCTTAGAGGATCTCCTGGAAGGATAAAGAGATTCCAAGAAGTGGCCCAGAGGCAGCAAAGTGATCCCAGGAATCCAAAAGGAGGAGGTATCACCCACCACAGGAATCTGTGGTCAGAGGATAAAGCTGAGAGAGGAGAGAGACTCTTCAAGAAACCCACAAATGCATCTCAAGAGAGAAAGGGAGGAAGGCCCATAGTACATCTTTAATGACCAAATCAAGCCATGCTGCCATTGATCTCTTCTCACCTTATATTCTACCCTAGAGAGGCCTAAAACATCAGCTTATGAGAAGAGAAGAGAACGGGGTACGAAGAGAGATAACACTGACCATCCACCTTCCTGCTACAAGTCTGCAAATCTGAAGCAAGAAGGAAGCATGTGAGGCTCTAGTTTTACTGGAATTTGCATTCCGCACAAGTGATCTGATGTATGCAAGAATGAATCCATGCAGCAAAATGAAGGAGCAACATAAGGCATGCCTTTTGTTTCCATGCTACGTGGCCTAGCTCATGAATTCAATACATGCATTGCAGCTGAGAATGTAACTATCGCTAACTGAACATCTGGATAAAAATACTAGCTTATGTTTCATTATTTTGTACTTAGCATAAGCTTCACATAATGGGATAAGACACTGATAAATAGTTTTCCCTCTTTTTTATCAGAACTTCAGTTACACCAAATTAAGCACATTAGAAGGAATTTGAGGAAGGAGGGGTCATTTCTGAAACCAGAAACATTAGAGGGCTCTTAAAAAAGGTTCTATTTTATTCTAGATAGGCTGCCTTCCTGGAACAACTCTCTGCCTATTTCTGATTAGTTATAAAACACTTCATGTTGCTCAGAGCTGATTGTGGGAATTCTCCCCACTGGAATATTAAAAATTGAACAAAAGGCAAAAATGGTCAGTGTGGAAAATGGACCCATCGACCACAGAGTCACGGTAACTGGTAGAATCAGAAAGTGAAAAGATAAGCTATCTGGACCGTCTTCAGCTCATCTCAAAGGGATACCCTCTTCAACAACTAGAGTGCCTGGGGCTTCTAATGACAGATGACAGGCGAAAAAGTACAAGTCCCAAAAGGAAAATGTTTAACTTTTTTACCAGACTTTGTACACTGGCATGACAGGCAGGAACTTAGTCTACAACAGAGCTGTACATTCTAAAGAAGTCCAAATCTTACCTCTGAATTTAAGAGCCACGAAAAGGATTATGGCTTTGCCCAACTCAACAGAGAGGAACCCTCTTATCAGCATCTAAATCTATCAAAGAGTACATAGCAACAAAACCAAATGTATATCTTTCTGTTTGTATAAACTTGTGGGCACTCTAGTCCCAAATGCCAATGGTCTCTTTCCTCTAGAGCCTCATTCACTCAGGGCAGGGTTTTCAACCTTGGCACTAATGATGTTTTTTTGTTTTTTTTTACTAATGATGCTTTGGTCCAACCATTCTTTGTTGTGGGAGGGGGTTGACCTGTGCCCTGCTGGATGTTTAGCATCATCCCTGGCCTTGACCTAATAGGTACCAGTTGCACCTCCCCAATACCATGCCAAGTGTTGTCATTTCTCCCCTGGCAGAGACACTATATTAAAAGTCTTAATAATTCAGTTATGGTATAAACTATAATTTTATATTCATGCACATATTATACTGGCTTTGTGCAAGATCTGAATTTATCTGTTTCCCACAGTCTTTTCTCTAAACAGTGACTCTTACCTATCTCTAGTTTGAAGAAAGCCTGTGATAAAGGTTGCACATCCTCAACAGGCAACTTATAGACCATCAGGGAGTAGTACCTGGGAGGAAAAGAGCGTGGCTGAACTCCAGGTTTCCAGAGTACATCCATTGACGAGGAGAGGTCTAAAGAAAACACCACAGCCTGACAGGTGTGAGGTAATAGCTCATTATGGTTTTTATTTGCATTTATTTAAAGAACAAAATAAATAGGAGAAAAAGAAGTAGAAAACAAACCAACAATCAAAACTTGAATAGACTCATCAATACAGAGAACGTTTAGACAGTTGCCAGACTTGGGGAGGTGTCTGGACTGGGTGAAAAAGGTGAAGGGATTAAGAACTACAAATGAGTAGTAACAGAATAGTCATGGGTGTAAAGTGCAGCATAGGGAATATAGTCAATTATATCGTAACAACTATGTACGCTGCCAGTTGAAATTATCAAGGGGAACCTTTGGAAAGTGTGAATTTTTAACCACTATGCTGTACACCTAAAACTAATACAAAGTAATACTGCATGACAAGTGTAATTAAAAAGTAAAATAATAAAATAAAATCATGACATTGGAAAAAAAATTAAATGGAGCAATAATGTTGCTAATAATTTGTTTTTCGTGCACAGTCCTGTATAGCACTGGAAACAGCCATAGTGTGAATGTCCTTGGATCAGCAAGAAGTCTTCTTTCTAAAGCAGACCTATTATAAGGCTCTGAAGAGAAGGCTTCTTTTAGACTAGGCCAGAATGGGAGACAAAGGGCAGAACACCAACCCAGTGATGCCTCTATCAGGGAAGAAGCAGATTACTTATCATCTTTCTCTCCTAGAGAGAAAAGAAGAGTATTTACCTGAAAAGAATGAGTTTCTTTTCATCTCCTGGCTCCACCACTAGTGATTTGGCATTATGTAACTCACCTGAACCTCAAGTGCCGTTCATTACTGATAATAATAAAAATGCTAAGAGACATCATTTATGAAGGTTTGACTGATGCCTGGTACTGGTCATTACACAGGTGATCTCATTTAGTGGAAATGGCTTCACCCTCTAGAAAGGACACCTGAAATGAACTGAGTCTGTGCACATGTCCATGCCTGGGTCGTCCCCTTATAAGAATCAGCCTCCAAAATCAGCCCTTTGTTCTCTGGTGTCTCCTGGTTTGGACCATTCTCTAGTAAACTATTCATAATTTTCATGAAATTAAAAATAAAAGAATAAAAAGATTAAGCTTTTTTTTCCTCATCATCATACTAGAACACAGAAGAAAAACCAGGATGAAAGAGAACACACCCATGTTTACCTTTCCTGTCGAGCAGCCTGGGGGAAAAGCCTCAGGATCTCACTGTGAAGGGGCTCCACCTGCCTGGGAGTCTTCACCTTCATCTCCAGCAGGTAATCCTTGCCAAATTTGCTCTTCAGTTGCTGGATGGTTCCGATACATCTGGAAGGAGAAGGAGGAGGAGGAGGTACAACCAAGGAAAGGGAGAGAGGAATCTACAACAGGGGATTTTCAAGTTCTGGAGGCCAGGAAAGGGGAAGGGTTGGGTTTAGAAGAGCAGCCAGGCCCTTCAGGTCCTTATGGTGATAATCTGGCAGGGAAGTGTCCTTTGTTCAGGTCATAACTGGGGGCCAAGTGTGGGCACCCACCTTAGCCTTCCAGACACCATGATGGCCACACGGTCACACACAGCCTCAGCCTCAGCCATGTAATGGGTGGTCAGGAGGGCGCCCCTCTCAGTTTTTCTAATGGTGGCCCGGATCGCCTGCCTAAGGTTAGGTCAAGGGAAGTGTTAAATAGTGGGAATGCAAGGTCATAGGAAAAATAAATTTGAAGACGTTTTCCTCAGCACATATGAAACTATTATGGGAGTGAATTCAGATCAAACAAAGAAAAAAATTTTGGAGGGGTAACAGGCCTGGAAATAACCAAATGACTGGTCAGAGTACATGATAGAACATAGCTTGGGCTGCATGTAAAGAATGATATTGGGTAAAAGATTGTTTGGGAAAATGTGGGTTAACCTCAGGAGAGGATGTCAGAGTAGTGGCGGCATGAGAGATACTCCTGATCTCTTCCCTTGTAATTTCAGTAATTGAACAACTATAGCACAGTGAAGCAACCCCACCTCAGTTCACTGGCACTGAGTGGGCTAAATTTTTGCTTTAGAATTCTTAACAATACCACTATTAAATGCCATCAAGGAAGAAGAAATTGAATACCATGGTTACACAAGACAGAGATATAGTTCAGAATGAAAATAAGAAGTCTCCAGAAAAATGTCTCAATCACATGAAAATCTTGGAGTTAAATGATAGAGAATTAAAAATTAAAATTCTGAAAATACTAAATAATACATGAGAAAACATCAATAGGCAACATAACAAGCTCACCATGGAGACTGAAACTTTAAAATTAGAGATGAAAAAACGGAATACATAAACTGAAAACTGAGGTAGCAATTTTAGCTAATTGATCAAGTTAAATAAAGAATATGATCAGTGATATCAAAGACAGGCAACTAGAAATGCTACAGAGAGAATAGGAGAGAGAGTCACAAACTTTAAAGAAATGAGAGAGCTCTACAACAATTATCTGACTCCATCAGAAAGAAAAATATAAAAATAATGGGTATTTCAAACAAATAATTGATAAGAATTTCCCAAGCATATGGAAAGAGTTAAAGCCTTAAATCCAAGAAGCAAACATAATGCCAAGGTACCTAAACCAAGACACACCTACTCCAAGGCAAATCAAAATAACATTGTCAAAAATCAATGACAAAAGAATGGATTCTCAGGGCAGCTAGTGAAAAGAAGAACATAACATTTGGTTATCATCAGATTTCTCAGCAGAAACTCTACAAGCCAGAATAGAGTTGACTCAAACATTCAAAGTACTGAAAGAGAAGAATTATCAGCCAAAAATACTATATCTATCAAAGGTATTTATCAGATATGAAGGAATAATAAAAACTTATGCAGAAGCTGAAGGAATTTATCACCAGAATACCCTCACTGCAAGAAATAAGCAAGGTGGTTATTCAATCAGACACAAGGAACAAAACAAATCAAAACTAGAAGTAAAAGCTTCAACAAGGTCACAATAAAAACAAGGATGGTCTGTGACAAAAATAACATAAAAGGAAGAAGATAAAGATCTGCAGTAGCAAAGGAGGATGGCATGCAGAAGCACTCATAAGACAAAGGAGTCTTGTACTTTTAAACATTTTCTCTTAATAACTTGATGTTAACAACCCACAAAAAGTTACTACTGAAATACAAAGCTTAAAAAAAGAAAAAAACAGGGGGAGGGGAGTATAGAATACCACCAAACAAAAACAACTGACAGAAACAGAAAAACGAAAAACCAAGCAAGATACAGAGCTACCAGAAAACAAAACATAAAATGGCTATATGAAATCCTCAATTATTAGTTATTATTCTAAATGTAAGTAGACTGAACTCACCAATAAAGAGGCACAGAGTAGCAGATTGGATCAAAAACTAAAACCCAACCATATGCTGCCTTCAAGAGACACATCTAAGCTACAAGGACAAAAATAGACTCAAAGTGGAAGGTTGTAAAATGATTCTCCAAGCAAATAATATTTAAAGAAAAGCAGGGGTAGCCATACTCATATTCTAACAATGCTGATTTCAAGACAACAAAGAGAACCAGAGACAAAGATGGACATTTCATTCCCGACCAGGCTGTGGTGCCATGGATAAAGTGTTGGACTAAGATGTGGAGGACCCAGGTTCAGAACCCCAAGGATGCCAGTTTGAGCATGGGCTCATCTGGCTTTAGTGCAGACTCATTTGTCTTGAGTGTGGGCTTAGCAGCTTGAGCAAGAGGTTGCTGACTTGAGTGTGGGATTATACTCAATAACCGAGATCTGGAAACAGCCCAAGTGTCTGTCAGTGGACAAGTGGATTAAAAAGCAGTGGTATATATACACAATGGAATACTATGGGGCCATGAAAAAGAAGAAATTTTACTTTTTGCGACAACATGGATGGACTTGGAAACTATTATGTTAAGTGAAGTAAGTCAGGCAGAGAAAGAAAAATATGACCTCACCAATTTGAGGAATCCAATGAACAATGTGAACTGAAGAGTGGGATCAGAGAATGAAAAGAGATTAGTGAAATGATAAACACATAAAACAGCATTATAGAGAGCAGAAAAGCAGATTCTGGAGGGAAGGTGGGAGGGCGTTGCAGGGAGTGTGGCAAAGGGAATGTTGAGGGGAACATGGGAGGGGGAATGCATTCAGGGGGACACTAGAATCTATGTAAACACAATAAATTAAAATCAATAAAAAGAATTAAAAACAAAATAACATACAATATGTGCTGACGAAGGTGTGGAGAAAAGGGAACCCTCCTGCACTACTGGTGGGAATGCAGACTTGTGCAGCCACTGTGGAGAACTTATGGGGTTTCCTCAAAAAATTAAAAATGGAACTGCCTTTTGGACAAGCTATCACATTTTTAGGAACATATCTTAAGAATACCAAATCACTGATTCAAAAAAAGGTATACACCTCCGTGTTTATTTCAGCATTATTAAATAGCCAAGATCTGGTAACAGCTCAAGTGTCTGTCAGTTTACGAGTGGATTAAAAAGCAGTGGTACATATACACAATGGAATACTATGTGGCTGTGAAAAAGAAGGAGATCATACCATTTATGACAGCATGGATGGACCTGGGGATTATTATGCTAAGTAAAATAAGCCAGGCAGAGAAAGGCAAATGTTAGATGATCTCATTTATGTGTGGAATCTAATAAACAAAGTGAACTGAGGAATGAAATAGAGGCAGAGGCGGGGTCACAGGAAGCAGAGGGACTGCAGTCAGAGGGAAGAGGGATGAGGCAATGGGATCACAGAAGGTAAAGGGATTGGTGAAATTAAATACATATATAACACAGAGATATGGATAACAAGACAGCAAATCCTAGAGGGAAGGGCAGAGGGAGTTAGGGGGAGGGGGACAAAAGAAGTATAACAAGGGCCACAGGGGTGGGAGGTGAGGGGGTTATATTCAGTGGGACACTTGAATCCATGTAAACAGAATAAATTAAAATTAATAAATATTAATAAAAAAAGTTATTTACAGACAAACTAAAGTGACAGCATGACATATTGAAACTGGGATGCAGTAAAAGCAATAATAATAGGAAAGTTTACATCACCACAGGCCTATCTCAAAAAACAGGAGAGATTCCAAGTATACAACCTAACATCATCACATCTTAAAGTACTAGGAATAGAAGAACAAAGGCAACCCAAACTCAGCAGAAGAAAGAAAATAGTAAAAATTAGAACTAAATGAAACAGAGAAAAATATATATAGAAAAAATTAATATAACAAAGAACTGATTCTTTGAAAAGATCAATAATATTGACAAACCTGTGGCTATACTCACTAAGGAGAAAAGAGAAAGGACTCATATAAACAAAATACAAAATGAAAGAGGACAGATTACCACAGACATCATAGATATAGAAAGGGTCATAATAGAATACCATGAAAGATTATATGCCACCAAATTCATAAACTTAGAAGAAATGGATAAATTTGGAGAACTATTCAATCTTTGTAGAGTGAGCACAAAGAAGAGGAAAACCTACATAGACCCATAAGCAGGGAGCAATTAAAAACGCTTATCAGAAATCTCCCCAAAAATAAAAATTTGGGACCAGATGGCTACCCTAGTGAATTCTACCAAACATTCAAAGGAAGTGTGGTTCCTATCCTTCTCAAAGTCTTCAAAAAATAGAAGAAGCAATACTCCCTAACACATTTTATGAGGCCAACATAACCCTAATACCAAAACCTAGCAAGAACAACACACCAAAAAAACCCAAAAAAACCTATAGATATCTATAATGAATACAGATGCAAAAATCTAAACAGAATTGTAGCACATGGAACACAACACATAAAAAAATAGTACATCGCCTGACCAGGTGGTGGTGCAGTGGACAGAGCGTCAGACTGGGATGCAGAAGGACCCAGGTTCAAGACCCTGAGGTCGCCAGTTTGAGCGCAGGCTCATCTGGCTTGAGCAAAAAGCTCACCAGTTTGGACCCAAGGTCACTGGCTTGAGCAAGGGGTTATTCAGTCTGCTGAAAGCCCATGGTCAAGGCACATATGAAAAAGCAATCGGACTCTTCAACCAAAGAACACTGAAGAAGCCACACCGAGACTGGTAGGAAAAGCGGAAATGCGGAGAGGGCTGCCCAGCTCCCCGGAGCGAACTGCAGCAGGGAGAGACTCGCGTGGCGGGAAGTGAGTTTAGCAGAGGGGGAAGGGTCCTGAGCCCCAGGAACAAAGCCCCAGCCTGCAGCCCCAGAGCCCAGAAGAGGCGTAAGGACAGTATTTAGCTGGAAATAAGTCAGGATACTGTTTATGAGAAAGAGTCTGATTTATCAGACCCAGGATCCTTCTTAAAGGAACCACGCAGAACATCTCTCTCACAAACCCTCACCCGGGGCTCCTGGGGACAGAGGGAGAGAGGAGAGGACCAGAGTAACAGGAAGAGAGTGTAATCTAGGAGGCACAGGGAGAAACATTTTGGGAGATAGCCACCCTAACCCCTGGGACGAGTCACTCCCCAAAGCTGAAGTGAATATTTCCCCCGGAAACAGCAATACCAGCAAAGGGAAGCAGGAGAGCAGCCAAACAAGCTCCCCTGCAGCACTCAGAGCAGAGTTGCATAGAAGGAGGGAGCTTTTGGGTCTACAGCAGTGAGTCTTAGGGTCCGAGCTGCAACGCCCCCACCCACGAGGCTGAGGGCTCACCGGAGGGCCTGCGGCAGCGGGAGACAAAAGCGCGGTCCTGCTGGCAGGGGCAGAAGCCTGCTGGCCACCACTGGGCTCAGGTGTAAGCTCAATCTTGCCTGGCTGGGGGAAGGGGGCGTGCAAAAGCAGTCAAACTCAGCTGCCGGCAGCCTGTAATCCACCTGTGGGAGAAGGGCGGGAACCCCAAAAAGGGTGGAGACAAGCCCCGGGGCAAGGGCAGAGGAGCACAGCCTTGCCCCGCCCATGCAACCCAGGCTTGCAGTCTGACTTGGTAGCCAGCTCCTCCCACAGGGGTGGAGCCAAAAGCCCAGAAGAGGTGGAGTTCCGCTACTGAGCTGAGCTTGGGCACGCATTCCTGCCCGGTGGTAGAGCCAAGGCTAGCAGCCGTTCCTCGAGCGGGCTCCTCCTGCAAGGGCAGGGCAAAAGCCCGGAAACAGGCGGAGACCTGCAGCTGAGCAAAGGTGCTCGCCAGTGCCCTCAGGACTGAGCATAACGTCACACATGGGGGTGGGGCAAAGGCCAAGGTCACCAACGCTTGTACACCCGAGCGCGTGATCACAGCCACTCCCGTGAAGAGAAAATGCAAAGGCAGAGAAATACAACACAAATAAACCAAGAGAAATCCCCAGAAAAGGACCTAAGTGAATCAGATATAACCAAATTACCAGATGCAGAGTTTAAAATAACAATTGTTAGGATGCTCAAAGATATTAGAACAACCATAGATGGCCATTATGAAAACCTAAATAAAGAGATAACAAATATAAAAAAGAACATTGAAATAATAAAAAAGAATCAGTCAGAAATGACAAATACAATATCTGAAATAAAGAATACAATGGAAGGAATTAAAAGCAGGATGGATGAAGCAGAGAATCAAATCAACGAGTTAGAGGACACGATAAATAAAGGCACGGAAGCAGAGAAGAAAAAAGAAGAGACTCAAAAAGTCTGAGGAAACTCTAAGAGAGCTCTGTGACAACATGAAGAGAAACAACATCCGCATTATAGAGGTTCCTGAAGAAGAAGAGAAAGAACAAGGGATAGAGACTTTGTTCAAACAAATCATAGCAGAAAACTTCCCCCAATTAAGGCAGAAAAACATTTCCCATGTTCAGGAAGCACAGAAAACTCCATTAAGGAGAAACCCAAAGAAACCAACACCAAGACACATAATTAAAATACCAAAGCTAAGTGATAAAGAGAAAATATTAAAAGCTGCTAGAGAAAAAAAGACTATCACCTACAAAGGAGCCCCCATAAGGATGACTTCTGACTTCTCAACAGAAACACTTGAGGCCAGAAGGGAATGGCAAGAAATATTCAAAGTAATGCAGAACAAGAACCTACAACCAAGACTACTTTATCCAGCAAGGCTATCATTTAAAATTGAAGGAGAAATAAAAAGCTTTACAGACAAAAAAACTCAAGAAATTCACTGCAACCAAACCAAGGCTGCAAGAAATGCTACGGGACCTGTTGTAAACAGATCAAAGGAAAAAAAGAATACAACAAAAGAGGAATACAGTTTTAAAGAAAAAAAATGGCAATAAACAATTACATATCAGTAATAACCTTAAATGTTAATGGATTAAACGATCTGATCAAGAGACATAGGGTAGCTGCATGAATAAGAAAACAGGACCCATACATATGCTGTCTACAAGAGACACACCTTAAATCAAAAGATGCACATAGACTGAAGATAAAAGGATGGAAAAAAATATTTCATGCAAATAGAAATGAAAAAAAAGCTGGGCTAGCAATACTTATATCAGACAAAATGGACTTTAAAACAAAGACCATAGTTAGAGATAAAGAAGGTCACTACATAATGATAAAGGGAGCAATCCAAAAGGAAAATATAACCATTATAAATAACTACGCACCTAATATAGGAGCACCTAAATATATAAAGCAGACTTTGATGGACTTAAAGGGCGAGATCAACAGCAATACTATAATAGTAGGGGATTTCAATACCCCATTAACATCATTAGATAGATCCTCAAGAAAGAAAATTCACAAAGAAACAGCGGACTTAAAGGACACACTAGATCAACTCGATTTAATAGATATCTTCAGAACCTTTCACCTTAAAACAGCAGCATATACATTCTTTTCAAGCGCTCATGGTACATTCTCTAGAATAAACCACATATTAGGGCACAAAAGTGGTCTCAACAAATTTAAGAAGATTGAAATCATATCGAGCACTTTCTCTGATCACAATGGCATTAAACTAGAAATCAACCACAATAGAAAAATTGAAAAACATTTAAACACTTGAAAACTAAATAGCATGTTATTAAATAACGAATGGGTTAACATTGAAATCAAAGAAGAAATTAAAAAATCCCTAGAAACAAACGATAATGAGCATACATCAACTCAAAATTTATGGGACACAGCTAAAGCAGTCCTGAGAGGGAAGTTTATAGCATTACAGGCATACCTCAAGAAGCTAGAAAAAGCTCAAATAAACAACTTAACCCTGCA
Organism: Saccopteryx leptura; assembly: GCF_036850995.1. Classification (NCBI taxonomy): domain Eukaryota; kingdom Metazoa; phylum Chordata; class Mammalia; order Chiroptera; family Emballonuridae; genus Saccopteryx; species Saccopteryx leptura. The sequence continues at coordinate 166,842,998 of NC_089507.1, forward strand.
TCTAAAAGAACTAGAAAAAGAACAGCAAGTAAAGCCCAGAGGTAGTAGAAGGAAGGAAATAATAAAGATGAGAGCAGAAATAAATGACATAGAGGCTAAAGAAACAATACAGAGGATCAATGAAACCAGGAGCTGGTTCTTTGAAAAAGTAAACAAGATCGATGAACCTTTAATGAGACTCATCAAGAAAAAAAGAGAGAGGACTCAAATAAATAAAATTAGAAACGAGACAGGAGAAATAACAAGTGACACAACAGAAATACAAAATATTGTAAGAAAATACTATGAAGAACTGTATGCCAAAAAACTAGACAACCTAGATGAAATGGACAAATTTCTTGAATCATATAATCTTCCAAAAATCAATCTGGAAGAATCAGAAAACCTAAACAGACCAATTACAACAAATGAGATTGAAACAGCTATCAAAAAACTCCCAAAAAAGAAAAGTCCTGTGCCTGATGGCTTCACAAGTGAATTCTACCAAATATTCAAAGAAGAACTAACTCCTATCCTTCTCAAGCTATTTCAAAAAATTCAAGAGAAGAAAGACTTCCAAACTCCTTTTATGAGGCGAGCATAATTCTGATTCCAAAACCAGGCAAAGACAACACAAAAAAAGAAAATTATAAGCCAATATCCCTGATGAACTTAGATGCAAAAATCCTCAACAAAATATTAGCAAACCGGATCCAGCAATATATGAAAAAAATCATACACCATGATCAAGTGGGATTTATTCTTGGGAGGCAAGGCTGGTACAATATTTGCATATCAATCAATGTGATTCATCACATAAACAAAAGAAAGGAGAAAAACCACATGATAATTTCAATAGATGCAGAAAAAAGCATTTGATAAAATCCAGCACCCATTCATGATCAAAACTCTCAGCAAAGTGGGAATACGGGGAACATACCTCAACATGATAAAGGCCATCTATGAGAAACCCACAGCCAACATCATACTCAATGGGCAAAAATTAAAAGCAATCCCCTTAAGATCAGGAACAAGGCAGGGGTGCCCCCTTTCACCACTCTTATTCAACATAGTTCTGGAAGTCCTAGCCACAGCAATCAGACAAGAAAAAGAAATAAAAGGCATCCAAATTGGAAAAGAAGAAGTAAAACTATCATTATTTGCAGATGATATGATATTGTATATAGAAAATCCTAAAGTCTCAGTCAAAAAACTACTGGACCTGATAAATGAATTCGGCAATGTGGCAGGATATAAAATCAATACTCAGAAATCAGAGGCATTTTTATACACTAATAATGAACTGTCAGAAAGAGAAATCAAGGAATCAATCCCCTTTACCATTGCAACCAAAACAATAAAGTTTACCTAGGAGTAAATCTAACCAAGGAGATTAAAGACTTGTACTCAGAAAATTATAAAACATTGATAAAAGAAATCAGGGAAGATACGAATAAGTGGAGGCATATACTGTGCTCATGGTTAGGAAGAATAAACATCATTAAAATGTCTATATTACCCAAAGCAATTTATAAATTCAATGCAATACCGATTAAAATACCAATGACTTACTTCAAAGATATAGAACACATATTCCAAAAATTTATATGGAACAAAAAGAGAGCACGAATAGCCTCAGCAATCTTGAAAAGGAAGAATAAAGCAGGAGGGATCACACTTCCGGATATCAAGTTATATTGTAAGGCCATTGTACTCAAAACAGCTTGGTACTGGCATAAGAACAGGCACATAGATCAATGGAACAGAACAGAGAACCCAAAAATAAACCCACAGCTCTATGGACAACTGATGTTTGACAAAGGAGGTAAGGAAATACAATGGAGTAAAGATAGCCTCTTCAACAAATGGTGTTGGGAAAATTGGACAGCTACCTGCAAAAAAATGAAACTAGACCACCAACTTACACCACTCACAAAAATAAACTCAAAATGGATAAAAGACTTAAATGTAAGCCGTGAAACCATAAGCATCTTAGAAGAAAACATAGGCAGTAAGCTCTCTGACATCTCTTGCAGCAATATATTTGCTGATTTTTCTCCACAGGCAAGTGAAATAAAAGACAGGATAAACAAATGGGACTTTATCAAACTAAAAAGCTTCTGCACAGCTAAAGACAATAAGAACAGAATAAAAAGACAAACTACACAATGGGAGAATATATTTGACATTGCGTCTGATAAGGGGTTAATAACCAAAATTTATAAAGAACTTGTAAAACTTAATACCAGAAAGACAAACAATCCAACCCAAAAATGGGCAAAAGAAATGAATAGACACTTCTCCAAAGAGGACATACAGATGGCCAAAAGGCATATGAAAAAATTTTCAACATCACTAATGATTAGAGAAATGCAAATTAAAACCACAATGAGATATCATCTCACACCAGTCAGAATGGCGCTCATCAATAAAACAACACAGAATAAGTGCTGGTGAGGATGTGGAGAAAAGGGAACCCTCCTGCACTGCTGGTGGGAATGCAGACTGGTGCAGCCACTGTGGAAAACAATATGGAGATTCCTCAAGAAATTAAAAATCGAACTGCCTTTTGACCCAGCTATACTGCTGTTAGGAATATACCCCAAGAACACCATAGCACTGTTTGAAAAGAAGAAATGCAGCCCCATGTTTATGGCAGCATTGTTCACAATAGCAAAGATCTGGAAACAGCCCAAGTGTCCGTCAGAGGACGAGTGGATTGAAAAGCTTTGGTATATATATACTATGGAATACTACTCAGCCATAAGAAATGATGACATAGGATCTTTTACAACAACATGGATGGGCCTTGATAACATTATACTGAGCGAAAGAAGTAAATCAGAAAAAACTAAGAACTATATGTTTCCATACATAGGTGGGACATAAAGATGAGACTCAAAGACATGGACAACAGGGTTGGGGTTTCCAGGGTGGGGGGAGGAGTGGGAGGGGGTTGGGGGAGGTGAGGGGCACAAAGATCATGGCTTTTCAGCATTTGCCATATTCCCCCTTTAATCTATAGACAGACAGCAAATATTTACGTATGGTGTTCCCACTATAAAGACTGCTGTCTTAGGGACAAATGCTGATGAACTATTTCAGCAGTTCCTCCTTCTTCAAAGACTTATATGTCAACATAGAGCTTCATGTTTCATAGGACATCCTCAAGCTCACTCCATGCTCCCTGGAGCTTTAACACAAAGGAATACCCCCTTTTTTTTTTTACTCTTTACTTTTTTTTTTTGTTTTTTCTTGTATTTTTTCTTTTATTTATTTACTTTTGTATTTTTCTGAAGATGGAAATGGGGAGACAGTCAGACAGACTCCTGCATGTGCCTGACCGGGATCCACCTGGCATGCCTACCAGGGGGGAATGCTCTGCCCATCTGGGGTGTTGCTCTGTTGCAACCAGAGCCATTCTAACAACTGAGGCAGAGGCCATGGGGCCATTCTTAGTGCCCGGGGTGGCTTTGCTCTGGTGGAGCCTTGGCTGTGGGAGGGGAGGAGAGAGACGGAGAGGAGGGAGAGGGGGAGGGGTGGAGAAGTAGATGGGCGCTTCTCCTGTGTGCTCTGGCCCAGGAATCCTGCACACCAGGCCAATGCTCTACCACTGAGCCAACCGGCCAGGGCCTAGGAATGCCCTTGTTGATCAAGCTACCCAGAAGAAAATTATACGGAGCAACCATGGCAGACTGAGCAAGTCAGTCTCATACTATTCGTCACCAGAATGCTGCAGCCCTGTGTAAACAGTCTCAACTTTCTCGGGAAGCAGCACGGCAGATTGGGAAATCCTGTCCAAGGGGTCCTATACTGTCCCCTCATTTGGAGTTAACCCTCAAGGACCCCTACCAGGACAACTTTGACAGATAGATGTTACTTATATACCTTCTTTTGGCAAACAGTCATATGTCCACATTACAGTGGCTTCATATTCCGGATCTATAGTAACCTCTGTCAGAACAGGAGAGGCTGCTAAGCATGCTATAGCTCATGGTCTGTATGCATTGTTCTATTATTGAATTTCCTAAACTGGCTTAACTGAAAATGCTCCTGCATATGGAGCAAAAGCATTTACTGTATTTTTTCATGCTTATGATCTTTAAAGTTAAGTTATTATTAAAGTGTACTCAGCAAACATTTTAAGGTCAATTAAAAAAAAATTTAAAAGGGGGTAGTCATATCCTGGAACTCCTGCGAGTCTCATTCCTTTTGAATGCTGATGAACAGGAGACACCAAATCTTTTTTGCCTGAAAACTACTACCTTCTTTATTAGATCCAGCTAATACACTGTTTTGTCTTTTTCCAAATAGCTCCAGATATATGGAAAAGATTTATATAGGCGGATGGGGATCCTCAAACCCCTCAGCGAGATCTTCTGAGCATGGCTTTTAAGATACCTAGAGGCAGAAAAAGCCCAATAGAGATCAGGGGAACTACCAGCTTTTAGGATACACCCTTAAAGGCTCCAACGCCCCAAAGGGGTCTCCTAGGATGCCATCTGGGTCCTGCTTCAATAGTGGAAAGGAAGGTCATTGAGCTAAAGCCTGCCAGGCTTACATGCCTCTACTGTGAGGAAACAGGGACACTGGAAGGTAGGCTTCCCCCTCACTCCTCTAAGGGAGGGTTCAGTCTCTTCCAGCCCTGCTCCAGCCACCTATGACCTAACCTTGCCCAGAAAGCTGGGGTTTGCCACTGAAGGCTGAAGGTGCCCAGGGCCGTCGGCCTCATCTACGACACTGTGGACGAGCCCAGGGTATTTCTTCCAAGAAGCAGGTAAACTGATCTCATTTGCACAAGGGCCACTTAACTATGTTTTGCCTGAATAGTCAGGTTTTTTATTCTTCCCTCAAAGATCTCTGTTGTGGGTGTTGATAGTCCTATGTTCTGCTGCTTTGCTTAATATATAGTGTTTCCTTTATCCCTCCTATCTAAATGCCCCACTCATATTTCAGGCTGGGACCTACTCCTAATTTAGAGCTCTCTTTCCCCCTTTTGCCAACTTCTATTATGAATCTACCTTTGCCACCCAGCTTAGTGTATCCCAAGGTTCTCTTTACCAGGCCACAGTCACAAAGCTCCAGGGAAAAGCTACCTGGTCTCATCTCTCCAGGCAGAGGAGAACAGAAGCTCCATCTCCACGCATGCTGCAAATGGCTTCTCCAGTCTACCTGAATCATTACCAGCTAGAAGCAGCGGTCACTGGGACTTGGACATGAGCTGCAAAGTATAGAATTGTGACAACAATTCCAGTGCCATGCGGACTTTTCCTGGATGTGGACTTTTCCTGGACTCCTGCTCCCTGTGACAGATCCTAACAGACTGAACTGTGGTTGGGTTGCATTTTTCAGGGGTTTGACATGGTGATGGGGCCAACTTGGACTTGGTGAACATGTTAAGGACACTACTCTTTTATGGATTCTTGCTGTATGGACCAAGAGTTTGCTTAAAGGCTTTTAATCACTGTAAAAAAAATAGAAGGCTGGATAAAGAAGATGGGGCACATATACACCATGGTATACTAGTCAGCTAGAAGAAATGATGACAACAGATCACTTACAGCAGATTGGTGGAATCTTGATAACATTATGTGGAGTGAAATAAGCGAATCAGAAAAAAACAAGAACTGCAGGATTCCATACATTGGTGGGACATAAAAGTGAGACTAAGAGACATGGACAGGAGTGTGGTGGTTACGGGGGGTGGGGGGAGGGATGGAGGGGGGGAGGGGGAGGGGTACAAAGAGAACTGGATAGAGGGTGACGGAGGACGATCTCCCTTTGGGTGATGGGTATGCAACAGAACTAAATGACAAAATAACTTGGAAATGTTTTCTTTGAATATATGTACCCTGATTTATTGATGTCACCCCATTTAAATAAAAATTTATTTATTAAAAAAAAAGCAATCGATGAACAACTAAGGTGTTGCAACAAAAAGCTGATGATTGATGCTTCTCATCTCTCTCCATTCCTGTCTGTCTGTTCCTATCTATCCCTCTCTCTGACTCTGTAAAAAGTAAATAAATAAATAAAATCTAAAAAAAAAATAGTACATCATGATCAAGTGCGATTCATCCCAGGACCACAAGGATGGTTCACCATAAGTGAATTAATCAACATAATACACCACATCAACAAAACAACAGATATTATATGATCCTATAAATAGATGCTAAAAAGGCATTCAATAACATACAACATCCTTTTATGTTTAAAACACTCAATAAAACAACATAGAAGAAAAGTACCTCAATACAAAAAGGCCATATATGACAAACCATCAGTTAATATACTACTAAATGGTGAAAAAATGAAGGCTTTTTCTCTAAAATCAGGAACAAGAAAAAGCTCTCACTCTTTCCACTCCTATTCAACATAGTTCTGGCAATTTCAGCCAGAGCCATCAGGCAAGAGAAAATAATAAAGGTATCTATATCAGGAAAGAAGAAGTAAAAGTATCACTTTTTGCAGATGTCATGATCCTCTATATAGAAAACCCCAAAGACTCCACCAGAAAACTGTTAGAAACAATAAACCAATAAAGTCGCAGAACAAAATCAATATATTTACAAGTCTATTGCTTTCCTATACACCAATGATGATACTTCGGAAAGTGAACTAACCCCTCCCCCCAAAAAACAATTCCTTTTACTATTGTAACAACAACAAAAAGTACTTAGGAATAAACTTAACAAAGGATATGAAGGAGCTATATATTGAAAACTACAAATCATTGTAAAAAGGAATCAAAAAAGACACAATGAAATAGAAAAATATTTCATGTTCATGGATTGGAGGAATTAGCACAGTGAAAATGGCCATGTTTCCCAAAACAATATACAAAATCAATGCAATCACCATCAAAATCCCAATGTCATTTTTTTTTTAAGTAGAAAGAACAAAAATTAACCATGTTTGTATGGAACCATAAAAAACCTGAATACACAAAGAAATCCCAAGGAAAAAGAATGAAGCCAGAGGTATCACATTATCTGACTTCAAAATATACTATAGAGCCACAATAATCAAACGGCATGGTATTGGCAGAAAAACAAACATACAGATCAATGAAACAGAACCGAGAGCTCAGAAATAAAACTACACTATATGGACAAATAATCTTCAAGAAAGGAACCAAAAAACACAGAATGGAGAAAAGAACATTTCTTCAATTGGAAAGTCATATACAAAATAATGCAATTTGACTACAGTTTATTCCCAGAACAAAAATTAATTTAAAATTGATCAAAGACCTAAATATAAAGTCTAAAACAATAAATTACATAGAAGAAAACCTAGGTACTAAACCTTGGTATTAGAGAACAATTTATGAATCTTATCCCAATGGCAACAAAAGTAAAGGCAAAAATAAATAAATGAGACTATATCAAACTAAAAAGCTTCTGCATGCAAAATAAACTGATAAAAATACAAATAGGCAGTGAACAAAATGGGAGATGATATATGCAAACAACAGCTCATATAAAGGGTTAATATCCATTATATATTTATATAAAGAACTCACAAAGCTCAGCAACAAACAAGCAAATAATCCAATTAAAAATGGGGAGAGGACATGAACAGACACTTCTAAGAGGACATGCAAATGGCCAACAAGTATACAAAAAGACACTAATCTTCACCAGTTATTTGAAAAATGAAAATCAAAACTACTATGAGACTCCACCTCACACCTGGTTTATTGGCTGTTATCAACAAGACAGTTAATAACAAGTGTTGGAGAGGCTGTAGAGAAAAAGAACGCGCATTCATTGCTGGTGGGAATGCAAATTAGTACAACCATTATGAAAAAAATTATGGTGGTTCCTCAAAATGTTAAGAATAGAATTATCATACGACCCTGCAATCCCACAACTGGGTATCTACCCCCAAAACTCGAAAACATTGGTACATAAAGACACATACACCCATGCTCCCCATGTTCGCAGCATTATTCACAGTGGCCAAGATAAAGAAACAACCAAAGTGTCCCTTGATAGAGGACTGGATAAGGAAGAAGTGGTACATATATACAATGGAATACTACTCAGCCATAAAAAATGATGATATATTGCCATTTATGACAACATGTATAGACCTTAAAAACATTACACTGAGAGAAATAGAGAAAGCTTAAAACTATATGATTTCACACATAGGTAAGATATAAAACTGAGACTCATGGACATAGATAAGAGTGAAGTGGTTACCAGGGGAAAGGGAGAAAAGAGGGACAAATATATGGTGATGAAAATGATTTGACTTTGGGTGATGAGTATACAACATAATCAATGTCACTCTGTTAAATTTAATTATCTAAATAAAAATTTTAAAATCTTGGAATTTTAAGAATATTTATGAGAAGGCAGTAGAAAAAAAGATAGAAAATAAGAACTTATTTAAGCATGATGATAATGACATATATGCTAAAGTACACAATGACAACACTTAGAATATTTCTAAAATAATTAAAGAATATATTCTGGAGTTGGATTTTTTTCTTCCAAAAGAATTATGCATCAGGTGATGTTGCAGAAAGAGTTAGAACTTTAATATCGCTTGAATGGAGGGTAAAAATGGGCCATGCATAGCAGGACGATCTATGATGAGAATGACATTCTTAGAGTATTCGCTTGTCAGAATATCCTTTTCTCCTCCAGAAAGTTGTTTGTGGTGTGCTATCAGTTTTTCGATAACATTGCATTCCTGATAATGTCGATGTCTTTCATTTCATAAGTAAAACAATTTCACTTTGGGTTACTAGTGACATCTCCTCACCACATCTGCTGCTGCCCCTCAGGGTCCATGCCCGTGGACGGCTCGTCCAGCAGCACCAACGACGGTTTTCCCAGGATGCTCAGCGCGAAGCACAGCTGGAAAGAGAGGAACAGCGCGTCTGGCACAGACCTGAGGGCTGTGCAGAGTAACAGCGAACCCCGCCCCTACCTTTCTCTTTATTCCCTCGGATAAAGCCTTCACAGGACGCTTCTGTTGGTCCTGCAGCTTGAGCACATCCACCAACCTGAAGGAAACACAAAGGAACCTTACAGGCTTCTGACAAGGAGCAAGAATGGGGCAGAATGGGGCACCAGGCCATGCAGGACAAAGATGGAGAGCAGAACCAGAAATGTGGTTCTGAAAATAGACGCTGGACCATGTTAAAAATGACTGGTTTAATTCTCTCCCATCACCCAAAATCAGTTTTTCCTTTTAAAATATTTTAAGGGTATTTCATGATATCCAAATAGCTGTTCTGTGACAGTTTATGCTTAAATTCGAGTACTTTTGAAAAATTTATCAAGGAACATTATATGAGAAAATAACACTTTGAAATCGGGGAAACCAGCTCCTAATTGTATATCTACCCAGTGTGGTCTGGGTCAATGTTGACAGTCTCCTGTGAATTCCGGAGTTTCCCGTGAAGCTTGTCACTCCCAACTGTGTTCCTGGACTACGTGGGTAGAGGAAAGGTGGGTCCCCCATGTACCGTGAGATGGCGAGAGTGGCGTCCGCTTTCCTCAGCCCTTTCACCGCAGCGAACACCTCCAGGTGTTCCCTCACCGTCAGGCTGGGCCACAGAGCGTTCTCCTGAGGGCAGTAGCCCAGGAACTCCGGGGGGACCCTGTCGCTGCTGCCTTTTAGTAGCACCTGCAGGGAAAAGTTCACTCTCAGGCTCTACGACATACATTGTTCCTCTGTGTGTCCATGACGTCTTTGTCCTTAGAAACCCAGAAAAACTAGAGAAATTTTGGGGCTTCCTTGAATTTGATCTGCAACCATTGGACATTGGCGGAAGATTGTCAGAGTTTAAATGCGTGGAAACAAACAAATATTCAAGATTAGTGATATGAGGTAGGGTGATTGGAGAAAGCCTGTCACCTATCAGAAGGGTGAGTGGGCATCCGCTGTGGGAAAGGGCAGCAATTTGGGTCACAGCAAAGCCCTGTGGAGGGATGATGCTCAATGTGTTCTTGGACCCCAGGCAAAGGTAGGGACTCCGGAGCACAGTGGCTCAGGAAAGCAGAGAGAGCTGTGACAGCAGGAACAGGGAAATCAGCTCCTGACCTGCAAAGGGAGGTTCCCTTCCAGTGAGAGTGCAGTGAGAAGTCTTTGAATTATTTTAGCAAGAGAATGACATTGTTTATAAACTGGCTGATCTGATTAAAGCTGATTACATGATATGCAAATACTTGCTGGCTTTACATATATGATCTCACATAACCTTTATAACATTTTATTCCAATATATCAATGAACCTCTTTCATGTTCATGCTTTAAGAGAAATAAAATACTGACTTAGGGTCCAGGTGGTGATTGAATGGAGGGTGGTCTCATCTGAACTAAGAAGTCCAGGTAGGGTCGGTTGAGCCACCACCGTCACCGAGAGAATCCGTTCATGAACGCCTGCTCTCACCTCAGCTTCAGATGACTGTGAATACATTTTCTCTTTCCTCTTTAGTGGGAAATCTGTCAGTCACGTGCCTGGTGGTGTTTATGAGGGTTTGACCACCAATCCCTTTCCCATGGTGCAGTTCCACAGACCTCTGCCTTACATTTCGTTCTCCACTCCCCTGGGCATACTTTCCAAACAAGTTCTTAAGGTTATCTATCTTCTGCCATAGACTTTGAGGGAAAAGTTTTCTCATATTGTCTCTGGTAAATTGAGCTTATTTTCTGTTTGCCAGGCCTCCATATGCAGTTGAATTGTATGTATAATTCTGTTGACTTCATATCCCTGTTGCTCAACTTCAAGCCATTCCTTTAAACCACGCCCCCAAGATAGTCTGTTTGAAAATATGTGTTCCAGTAGCTAAGCCCTTTTTGAAGGACGATGAATATGATTACTTATTTAAGTGCTTTTTATTTATTTATTTTTTTTTCCCAAAGTGAGAAGCATGGAGACAGAGAGACAGATTTCTGCATGTGCCTGACTGGGATCCACATGGCACGCACACCAGGGAGCGATGCTCTGCCCATGTGGGTTGTTGCTTTGCTGCAATCAGAGCCATTCTAGTGCCTGAGGCAGAGGACATGGAGCCATCCTCAGCACCCTCAACTTTGCTCAAATGGAGCCTTGGCTGCAGGAGGGGAAGAGAGAGATAGGGAAGAATGAGGGGGAAGGGTGGAGAAGCAGATGGTTGCTTCTCCTGTGTGCCCTGACCAGGAATCAAACCTGGGACTTCCACATGCTGGGAGGAAACTCTACTGCTGAGCCAACTGCCAGGGCCATTAAGTGCTTTTTAAAAAACATTTTTACTAATATTGGGAGTATAATGCTCATTAATAGTGCAGATCTGTGTGTTTTATGATACATGAAATAGGATTTGTTTGAATTCTGATCTGATATTAATTGCTGATCTAATACTGGACATTCCCACTAAATGCCTTTAAAGTCATGAGTAATTATCCCCTTTCTGGATTAATTTTGGTGTGTTTTGTTGTGATAATTTATGATACATTATTCTGCCACATTAATCACTTCATTCATCTAATGAAGAAATGATACTTTTCTCTGTATATTTTAGCATCTTATAAAATTTATTTTGAGCACCACTAGATAACACATTTTCCAGATAATTCACCTACCTGTCCAGCAGTTGGTTCTGTGTCTCCAGTTATCATCTTAATGGAAGTACTCTTACCAGCTCCATTGTGTCCTAGTAATCCTAAAACCTCACCTGAAAAAAAAAAGGTTACACTTAATACAAATTGACTTCAATAGTAAAATTAAGAATAAAACGTAGTCTGAAGTCTTACTATGTGACAAGTGTTCTATGTGCTTTGTATGTAGTATCTCATTTCATTGCCACAGCCCCCTGAGAGGTTGTTATCATAATTTTTGCTTACATATTTGTGGACAATAGGTGTAAGCAATGAGGTTAGTTGCCCAGAGTCATACTGAAGGGGAAGTAACAAGGCCATTCTTGGAAGCTAGGTGTGTAGACTCCTTCTCCTATATTCTATGAACCATGAAATAATGATACAGAACAAAGTCATCTAACATCTGCTGTTCTTCCCTTCAGAATGTGCTGGGACATCACATTAATTTTTTGGGAAGAATAATGAGCATTAGGATATCAATCATGTTCATTAGATAGAAATGTCATGGTGTCAGTGGTTCATTTCAAAGAGCACTTAGGGTTTCCATGTATATGTTACTTAAGCCCATATCCACAGACATGAGTTAATTAATTTCTTTAGAAATGGACCATGTAGAAGGAACTGTCAAGGTCACCCCATTGATGGGTCTGTGTGTGAACCTAGAGTTAATGCACAGAATGATCATCATCAAGAACCATAAAGCTCTAAGAAGGGCCCTGAGCCATCAGGAGAAGAGTTCCCATGTCCAACCTTTTCTAACACAGAAAGAGACATTTCTGGTGGCGATTTTGTTCTTCGTCTTAGAGAAGCAGTGTTTTCTCTTCCCTTTGTACTCCTTGCGTAGACAGCTGGCAATGATGACTGGTCTCTGTAAGTGACAAGTAAATCATGTCAGACCTTAATACCCCCCATTGAACTGGAGGAAGCTCTATCCTCCCACTGTGCCAGTCTCTCACTGCACAAGCCATGCATCAAAGAAGAATTTCTACTAGGTGACACATTTATTGGTCATTCTCACATCTTAGCACTGATTTTAGGAGAGAAGAGACTGTCGTTTTCCTTTCCTACAAAGGCATCTACTTAAGAACACATTAGTTTATGCACACAGTCCATCTTTCAGGACAGAAGTAAAGAGACTTGGAGAAGCACCAGACCACCCCCAAAAGGGAAATATAGATGGTGTGGCTTAGACTCTGCCCTGAATTTTGTAGAGTGAACTTTCTTCAAGAAGCAGTAATCAGCGTCACCATTGCTCTGTTTCTAAAATTCAGAAATTCATTGTTGGCTTTTGTAATATCGATTTCATTTTGCTTTTTGTTTTTTGTTCTAAAAAAGACAAAGCAAGTTAACATGACCTTTGATCTGCTCAATTAGATGTCAATGTGATGACTACCCACTGATCCTTATATGTATAAATTAGAGAAACACAGAATCGTTAGAGGATTGGACTATAGACAGTCACTGTAACTGGCCAACATCTGTGTTACTTGCTGAAATAAACTACTTTGTGTTTTTACCTCATTAAAGGTTGTGGAAGTCACGGCATTTGCCGTTCTCCCTCGTTCCATCTGAACATCTTCATCCTCCCCTTCTGGCTCTTCGGGATTTTGGCACACTTTGCCGCTTCTTGGAGAAATTCTGGAGTCAAAATCATCCGTTAATAATTGATTTGGGGTTTTCGTCTTTGTATCAAGAACAGTGCTTTCCTTAAATCTTGTACTTGAGTAGATTGAGTAATTAAACCATCATAATCTTCATTCAATACAGTGGGCCCTCCCTGCTTCACAACCCCCTTGTTCTGTCTATGGTAATACTATATTTAATGACCAGTGTGTCTAATATATCTTTCATTCCACTTCTTTATAAAACATTCTTTAAAAAAATATCAGTAAGTATGTTAGTACCTATTATCAGACAAAAAGTTTTAATACCATAGCTTATAAAATAATTTTTCTGAGCATCCTAGCTTTGACACCAATATTATTATATTTTCATCGGGAGATTAGGTCAGAATATTTGAAATCAGGATGGCCCCCTCTCAAAATACAAGTAAGATGCTTAATATCCTATTAAGATTGGCCATTTTGGGGGGGGGGGATATGTCAGATCCACTCCTTCTCTTCCATTCTAACTCTCTTCCTCATACTCAGAATATAATCTCATTCTATTTTCTCTTTATTCAATCTAATTTCCCATATTGATCTTAGAAGGTTTCTTAAAAAGTCTTCTTTTCTATTGGAAGTTTCCCACCAAATAATGTGTAATAGCTAACAATGAAATGGTATGGTGTGGGAGACACAGGTGGGAATAAGGCGCTATGGTTGCATCCCTGAATGGTTAAAACAAATCTCAAGTTCTATTAATAACACTGTGGAACAAATTTTTTTCATTTTCTGTTGCATGAGGTTTTAGAACTTTCTCTATATATTTCTGCATTGCTGATTCCAAATATGAAATCTGTTTTTTGGTGAATGCTCTAGTATTTATGCAATTTTAATTTCTTTTTGTTACAGTTAATGGCATGCATTGGTTTTTAAATTGGAGTTAAAGGGCAATGACTCTTAGATTGAACATAACCACAAGGCAATTAATGTTTTACAAACATCATTTTTATATAATTATAGTTGTTTTTAATGTAAAAAATTATTATCTGATAAAAACACCCCCTTATTTTGTTTTAAGATTGAATCATGGCTTCTTCAGTAGGTGTAAATGTAAGAATAGTCCTGACACCTTCTGTTATATATGTGGCTGTTACACACTTTAAAGTCAAAGGCTCAATATTTCATCATTTGTGACACGTGCATAAAATGCCTATTTTCAAGTTCCCTTGGCAATCAAGACAAGAATTGGGCTCCTCATATTGTGTGTCATAATTGTGAGGAAATGCTTTGTGACTGGACAAAAGGAGAACGCAGAGGAATGCCTTTTGGTATTCCCATGGTTTGGCATAAAACTAAGGACCCCAACAATGACTGTTATTTCTGTCTGATCCATACAAAGGGCATCAGCAAGAAAAAATGGCATATGATCACATATCCTAGTATTTCTTCAGCAATACGACCTATCCCACACTCTGAGACACTGCCAGTTCCAGTTTGTAATGGTTTTATTTCTTCTAAGGACCAAGAAAGTGAACATGGTGATCAAGTGTATTTTGATAAGATACATGAGGAAATGGTTGTAGAATTCAAAGAGTCTTCTTCTGATGCTAAGCAGTCATTAACCCCTCAACAGTTTAGACAATCTGAATTGAATGACTTACTAAGAGATTTGGGTCTACCAAAGAAAACAGCTGAGTTATTAGCCTCCAGGCTTCAAGAAAAGAACATATTTTACCAGTCAGCTAAAGTATTCCATTTCAGGAAGCGTGAACAAATTTTTGTGGACATTTTTCCAAAGACAAACACTTTTTTTTTTTTTGTATTTTTCTGAAGCTGGAAACGGGGAGAGACAGTCAGACAGATCCAGACCGGGATCGACCTGGCACGCCCACCAGGGGCGACGTTCTACCCACCAGGGGGCGATGCTCTGCCCCTCCGGGGCGTTGCTTTGCCGTGACCAGAGCCACTCTAGCGCCTGGGGCAGAGGCCAAGGAGCCATCCCCAGCGCCCGGGCCATCTTTGCTCCAATGGAGCCTTGGCTGCTGAAAGGGAAGAGAGAGACAGAGAGGTGGAGAAGCAAATGGGCGCCTCTCCTATGTGCCCTGGCCGGGAATCGAACCCGGGTCCCCCACACGCCAGGCCGACACTCTACCGCTGAGCCAACCAGCCAGGGCCCAAACACTTTTTTTACTGCCATGATATCAGTAGTCTTCTCAGCTAGGTAGGTGTTACCAATTACAGTCCAACAGAATGGTGGCTATTTCTTGACAGCTCTAAACAGAGTCTGAAATGTGTTCTACACAACAGTAATGTTTATGCAGCAGTTCCAATTGGTTATTCAACCGATCTGTGAGAAGATTATAATGACATAAAAATTGTCCTCGACTTTCTGAATTATGAGGAGCATAACTGGATCATTTGTGTGGATCTTAAAATGGTAAATTTCCTGCTAGGACAACAGAGAGGTTTCACAAAGTATCCTTGCTCTCTGTGTTTGTGGGACAGCCAAGCTTGGGAGAAACATTGGACACAGAAGGAGTGCCGAAACATGAAGCTCTGGAAGTAGGGATGCAAAATATTGTAAATGAACCTGCAGTTAATCGAGACAGGGTCATTTCCCCCCCCCCCCCCACTTCACACATGGCTTAATGAATCAGTCTGTTCAAGCTTTGAATAGAGAAAGTGAATGCTTTCAACATATTATTTCTGCTTTTTCTTCCTTGTCTTTCAAGAAGATAAAAGTAGGTGTATTTGATGGACCTCAAATTTGAACCCTCATACGTGACAAAGAATTTGCCAGGAAGATGAATAAGGAGGAGAAAGCAGCATGGCAGTCTTTTATGGCAATTACAAAGAACTTCCTTGGCAATCAAAACTTTGAACTTCTGGTTCAAAGAATGCTGTTGGCTTTCTGCGACATTGGATGTAACATGAGCGTTAAGATTCACTTCCTGAACAGTCACCTTGATAAGTTTTCCAAAAATCTTGGAGCTGTTAGTGATGAGTAGACTACTGCTGGAGCATCAAACGAGATTGTCCTCAACAAGTACACAAACACAAGAGCTATAAACACAATTTTTTTTCTGAATAGAATTTAAATAAGTTTTGTGCAAATTTTATAATTAAAATAAGTGTATAAATATATTCTATTTTGAAATTATAGACAAATTCTGATGCAATCATATATTTTGGCATATTAGTGTATTTACTGCATTATATAAATTATTATATTTTCACAAATATGATGCCCAAGAAGACATTCTTCATTATGTTAAACTAAATGTTGAAAATTTTACAATAAGATGAAAACTTAAAATCTTGAATTGCAAAAAAACTGTACTTACAAAGAAAAACTAATGTCAGATTTGAGACCAGCATACTCAAATAAGGTAAGAACAAGTGTTTTTGTGGATGTAACAAAAAATTTGTTCCCCAGTGTAATTGAACCAGTCTACGGTCCACCAGTTGGAATTCTCACTACCACAGGAAAGGAGCGGTTATTGCTGTCTTTGACCTATTGATCATTCTATTCTTCCTTTCTGGACCAACAGTGTTCCTTCATCTGCAGATCTATTCATATTAACTATTATTTAAACTAACTAGCTTCATGTAAGTTTCCCCAGTGCTCTACAGCAACAGTATTTGAGTCCTTAATATCCAATATTTCTGGTCTGTTTGAACCACTATTTATATTATACATTTTTTTACTTTTATTTTTTGTGAGACAGACAGAGAAAGGTACAGATTGGGACAGACAGGCATGAAGGGAGAGAGATGAGAAGTACTAATTTTCATAGTGGCACCTTAGTTGTTCATTGATTGCTTTCTCATATGTGCTTTGACCAGGGGGCTCCAGCAGAGCCAGTGAACCCTTGCTCAAGCCAGCGACCTTGGCCTCAAGTCAGTGACCAGGGAGTCATTTCTATGATCCTATGCAGAAGCCAGTGACCCCGCATTTAAGCTGTTGAGCCAGTGCTCAAGCCGGATGAGCCTGTGCTCAAGCTGTTTACCTTGAGTTTCAAGCTTGGGTTCTCTGCGTCCCAGTGGGACATTCTATCCACTGCACCACTGCCTAGTCAGGCTTATTTATAATCTTTGATTTAGGTACCTATTTTTCTATAATTTGTATTGACACATGGTTACTACCTGGGCCTAAACTAGCACTTGCAGTTCTTTGTTAATGAATTAATTTACTCATGAAAAATATTTTATAATATTGATCACTGAAATGAAAGAATAATTTAATTCCTCCGAACCGAAAGAAGGGATCTTTTCTCCTTGATTTCTTTTCAAACTTCCATTCCAGACATCGAAGAATAAAAAGTAAGACGATAACATGAAGGAAAGGCTAGGAATAAAGAGAGAGGTGCACAATTAGAAACACTAAACAAAAAAAATTATTTCACAGCACGAGTGAATTAGAAGTGATTGGACTTATACAAAGATATGTCTGGCAAAATCATTACCAGTTTTCATAATCAATTTGTCAAAATGTTAAACTATCGAATTCACTCTCCATTTTGTTTACAGAAACATTGGAAAAATATAATTATGTTATACAATTACCTTAAGTAATTTTCTGTAGTAGTTCCTAAATGTTTGGAAGCATATTAGCATATTATTTGGTTAGCTGATCTTTATAAAAATGTTTTTCCATTTATACAAATATTTTATCTCTATGGTCTACAGATCCTGTATATTGACCTCAGTAAAATTTTCATCATGTGCACAGAAATTACAATGGTTTGGATTAGTAAGAGCACATGATAAAATTTTAAAAGAGTGTGTTCTTACAATTAGGACTAGCAGAAAGGCCGTTGCACTTGATCCTTCATCAGAAAGCCAATGAATCTGCAAAAATAAAGAAAATGATTAAATAGAGGAGTTTTTGTTTTGTGAATTTTAACCACATAAATGTGAATTGGCTCATTGAACAGCCCCCCTGGCATGTCTTCTGATTTCACCAAGAGTAATGGTTAAGTGTCCATTCCCAACTATATAGCAACAGGCTGTCTTCCTTCCTCCCAAGGTCTATCAGCCATTGTGCTTATAATGGAAGAAATACGATTTAGCAATTATTCATCACTTGGTGAAAGAGTACTGGGGGTTTGAACCACCTTACCCAAACACTGAGAGAGAAGCGGTATTCATCCTTATCACACAGACTTTCACACACCCTCTGGTGTCCACTGTTCCTTAATATGGCCCCTTTCTTTCCTCTGCCCATGGATACCTCTTCACTCACACATGGTACCTACCTTCCATTTGTAGAAGTTTGGTATCAATCAGCTAGGAAAAAGAATTTCATTCCCATCGAGAGCTTCTCTAGATCCTGAAATCTCTAAGATTTGGAGTATTTCATTTGCTTCCTTCTAGAGTGAGAGCTGAGCATGCCCAGGAGCGGATAAAGTCCAGATTGAGCATAAAGGCTGCTCTCATTCTCAGCACCCATTGTCCTTCCTTCATACCATCAGTTAAGGCCACCTTGTCTATTACAGTTCAGCTGGGGTATATTTTATCAGTGGCAACTCAGCTGGAATTCATGAAGTAGCCATGCATATTTAACATGTTATTAAGTCTCAATGCTAAACAAAGCTTTCAGTATTGGTCATGAGTTACAGACACTGAAACAGATAGTGGTATCACTTACATGTAAATATAAAAACATAGAGCCAAGTAATGTGCTGTGTGGTACCAAAAATATGACAATATACATTATCTCAGATGTCCACCAATTCACCGCAAGTAGAATATTTGAGAAGATGGTGATCTATAAAAAATACAAATATTTGTTAACCATTCTGTACTTCAATATGTGCTCCAAATTAAGAGGGCCAATGTCAGAGACATTGCTAATTTCAACTCCAACCACAAAATCAAGATGTGAAAATTACACTGGTTTTAGGTGTATAGTTCTATAATGCATCACCTCCATATTGCATTGTGTGTTCACCACCATCCAAAGTTAAGTCTCCCTCCATCACCATCCATCTTCAGTACATTTAATATACTGCTTACAAAAATTAGGAAATATTTTATACCTACATAGTCATTCTGAAATATCTCCTTATTTTTGTGAGCAGTATATATTACCTATTTAAATTTTTAAAAGAAACCAGCTGAAATCAGCAGAGCTCCACTGACATTTTCTCTTGGTGACTTAGCCACATTCCTTTGGCTTGGAGAATCATGAATGAGACATCACTAGATAAATCTAGGATTTAATATACAGAGTATATTAATTATTGAAATGGAAAAAAGGTGGTATAGGTTGTTTTTGGAGGTAAATTCAGAATAGTGGACAAGCAATAATCATAGGCAAAAATTAAAATGGATTACTATTAGGAATAAAGCAACAATCAAAGGAGACCTTTGTTAACTAAACCAATGGAGAAGTATAAGCATTTAATAAACTGGAGAGGCTTAAAGAAGTACTAAAATATAAATTCAGGTATAAGAGAAAGTTACAAGTACATCTGACACTGTCAGATTTTTTTTTTAAACTATTGTAATACCTTCCTAAAAGTTTTGGTGATTCTAATTTCTGTAATAAACCATCACTTTATGGATTCCCAAATATTCTTCCTAAAAGAGTGTCTCTGATCATACTTCTTTTCTGCACTATAAGCTTCCATGGTATCCCACAGTCTGTAGAATACATTCTTGAGCCCACCAGTTGAACCCAGCCATGGTTCCAACCATTATGTTCACCATAACCAGGACCATGCTCAGGCTGCAGCTGATCCTCCATCTATACTCATTTCAGATTACTACCAGTAGTTAGGACTGCCTCCTAGCCTGGGCTTTCTTCACTTTGTGTTTCTGTTCATCCATTATTTTGTATTTGTATCATCATTTTTATCTGTTGAAATCTTAGTCATCTTTAAGTTTCACTTTCTAAAGGAAATTCTCTGCTCTCATTTTCATTAACATCTCCCTCCCTTTTCTGGTTTTCATAGAACTTCTCATTACCCAGTTGTATTAGACTATGAAATATGTATAGTATCTAGACATCCTTTGCCTTCTCACTCTGTGTAAGTGGCTGTTTACTCATCTGTTCTCCCGCTGAGTGCTCCTTCAGGGTAGAAACTGTCTAATTTTCTCCATGATCAGTCTTAGTTTGTGAAATATTGTTGGAAGCCAGCCACGTATTTGTTGAATTAATAATTTACTTTTATGGCACTCCAAAATGACAGCAAATTTGAATAAATGCTTATTCAATTGCATACATTATTCCTCCTGATTTTGGCAAAGTAAGTGTTGCTTTATGGAACTAAGTCTTAGTAGAAAGTTGGAGAACTTGTTTCTAGTTTTTAACTATGTTAGAAACATTTGTATAACTTCATGGAGGTCTTTGGGGGATATTTCATTTTCAGAAAAAAGAAAATACAGATTGTTTCCAGATTTCCTTCTAGTAAATAGTTTTTGGTTAGAAAGTATTGTTCGCGCTTAAAGAAAATCAGGGTAGAAACAGGGAGAGAAAAAGATGCAGATTCTGAAAGGGATCCATACATATGCAAACTTAAAATATTTTAGATTGTAATATAATATCACGGGCAAATTTTAAAGTATTAGCTCAAAATTGTACACTACATATATAAAATTAATGTTAAAAAAACATACTTACAATAAGGAAGCAAAAAGACCAAATGCCACTATTTTTTCTCCCCTTGCGAAAAATGAATGAAATTACGTACGTAAAGAAGATAAGGGATACGGCGTATCCAATAGTATACGGGATCTGAAATGAACAGGAATGTGAAGTTTAAAGACAGATGCTATCTTGGAAAATATTTAGGATTCAAATTATTGGCATAGCACAGGGTTTTACAGTTATTAATAATTCATGACAATGTGAATATCAATAAAAACATTATCTTCAAATTTTCTAATTAAATCGTAGAATGATATTTGTTTTGTGACTATTGTAACTTACTTCCATAATTTCAATTACATGTTTAAATATATCATTAGAGGAGCTGACAGCGAGGTTCAGTAAATACATGAGAAGAAGGATCAGCCAGTACAGGGGAACGTCCACCAGCATCTGCCCAATCCAGTAAGCAGAAGGGAGGAGCCCCGAAATCCGCAGCTGGGACCAAGCTCTGATCTGGTTAGGAGACAGCAGAAATACAAAAGGGATTTCAATTTAAGGTTTAAGAAAAATGGGGATTATGTAATAAAATATTCAAATGAAATATTTACTTGTAACAGTTCTGCATCATGACTACACATGTTATCTGGACCAAGGGGTATGAATTGTTTCAAACATAAATGGTCAGTTTGCTGCTTTAACTAACACGTGATGTTCGTGAGACCCCTAAGGAAATTTGTGAAAGGAGACTTTAGAAAAATAAAGGTGTCTACACTTTGGTAAGCAACACATTGGCTAATGACTTATGGAGTGGCTGGGATAGTTTCTCTAAGTAGCTAACTTTTGTCAGAGTAATTCTTCTTCTTCTTTTTTTTTTTTTTGTATTTTTCCGAAGCTGGAAACAGGGAGAGACAATCAGACAGACTCCCGCATGCGCCAGACCGGGATCCACCCGGCACGCCCACCAGGGGCGATGCTCTGCCCACCAGGGGGCGATGCTCTGCCCCTCCGGGGCGTCGCTCTGCCGCGACCAGAGCCACTCTAGCGCCTGGGGCAGAAGCCAAGGAGCCATCCCCAGCGCCCGGGCCATCTTTGCTCCAATGGAGCCTTGGCTGCGGGAGGGGAAGAGAGAGACAGAGAGGAAGGAGGGGGGGGGTGGAGAAACAAATGGGCGCGTCTCCTATATGCCCTGGCCGGGAATCGAACCTGGGTCCCCCACACGCCAGGCTGACGCTCTACCGCTGAGTCAACCGGCCAGGGCGTGATTCTTCTTTGACTCAGTTTGAACTGTGCTATTTCTCTTTTTCAATAGTACATTATATATATACTATATATATTATATTTATATATATATATAAATATAATATATATATATATTTGCTTTATTATTTTAATCTAAGTAAATGACGTGTTATGGTTTTTTTTTCATACCACATATTTGAGTATTAATTACCACACAAATATTTGTGTCTATGCACATAAGTATAAATGCCTTCACAAATACAAACATATTTTGTATCCCTCATCATTCTCTGAATAAACTAGTAAATTACATATTTTAAAACATCTTATCTAGTGATGTGACTTTGTACACAAATTATACTTTAAACCTTTCTAATAATTTTGGACATATTTTTTTACATTCCCTTTTTGATCGTTGTTGATTAGCTAAATGATGCTCCTGTCTGAAATGTAATTGGACCTAAGAATTCTTATCAAAATCTCCCAACACAGATGCACTCAGGTAGGATAACTGATAAGGATTTCATGATCTCGATATGTGAGTGAGAATGTGGAAGAACTGAAGGATGGATTTATGTTACTGCTGCGGTGACTGACGCATAGTGCTGACATTAATGGGGACAGAACGTATGAAAGGAAACACATTTAAGAATATAAATTAATTTCGGGAGCGTGAAGTTTGAGAGCCTGTAACGCCTTCAATAAAAGCTAAGAAAGGAGTTTGGATCATCATTGAAGGTGAAATCACAAATTAGAACGCTGGAGTCAAATCTACGAGTGGCCCATAGGGAGAGGGATTTGAAGCCCTAGTGTTACATGAACTTGCTTGAGATAAAATGACATTTCAGATGAAAAGAGAACCAGGGTTGAGATCTGAGGATTTCCAAAATTTAGAGATAAGATAGAGGGGTAAGACACTCCAAAGGACACAAAGAGACAGTGGCCAAAATGTGCGGAGAAACATGGTCAAATCATGGCATCACACAGCCCACAGAAAGAAAGCATTCTGTGGGTGAAGTTGAAGTTTGAACTATGTGATGCTAAAATGATTGATAGTGACCTTTTCTTAAATTCCTGGAGATTCCACACAGGAAAGGAAATATTACATGGATAATACT
Organism: Saccopteryx leptura; assembly: GCF_036850995.1. Lineage (NCBI taxonomy): Eukaryota > Metazoa > Chordata > Mammalia > Chiroptera > Emballonuridae > Saccopteryx > Saccopteryx leptura. The sequence goes on from NC_089507.1 coordinate 166,866,139, forward strand.
CTTTCCTTGGGCAACAGAATTACTATGTGGAGGAAAGGACACAGATGAAGATGGTATGCAAAATTTTATGGATTTTGCATAATAAAGTGTCAAAAATGGAGCTATTACAGGACATTCTATTTAAATTTAGAAGTAAAGCCAATGCAAATTGGCCCGCATGGATTCATCATATACAGTGATCCCTCGTCTATCTCGGGGGTTAGGTTTCAGAACCCCAGTGATAGGTGTAAATCTGTGAAGTAGCTTTTATTTATTTTATTATTTATATATACAGAACACCGTGCTCTGGTTGTCATCTTCCATCCATCAGCCAATAGTGTGCCCTGTACAATCTCATGTGGGCAAACTAGCTCAAGGGGGCGTGGTTGTAACTGCGTTTTCCATACCTGGGAGTTTTTGTCTACTCATCTGAGGTATGTTACATATTTTATTTTGACTTAATATTCTTTTAATATATTTAATTAATATTTTTATATATTTTTCAAATTTTTAGGCTAGTAAATGCTTATTTTACCACAAAAATAATTAAGATAATCAATATATAAAATAGCTATATACCATTAAATCCTACAATACAGAGAAAAATCCACAATACAAAATACTATTTAAAAATCAGTGATACTGTGAAACCGTGAAAAATGAACCGTGATAAGGCAATGAATGGCTGTAAATTCAATAGCCTATAATTACTACTCAAAATTTGTCTTCCCTTCAGAACTACTGAATCAGAATCTTTATTTTAATAAGATGCTCTAATAGTTTTTAGACACATTAAAGAGTTATTTGGATTAATGAAAGAGTTTCTGCAAATGAAAATTTATAAATACATAGACTGTTAGTTAAACACTGGAATTTTCTTTTTATTTCTTTATGTTCTTGACATTTTAAAAATAGCATTGCCTTCTAGTTCAACCATTATTTTTTATTAAATTTTTTGAAATGTAATTTTCAAACAAGAAAAGGTACCCATATTAAGTTAACAGTTGCATGAGTTTTGATGAATGCATACATTATTGTATCACTATCATAATCCAAGAATAATAACATTTCTCTCAGCCTCCCAAATTTCCCATTCTTCTTTGTAGTCACAGCTTTCATTGCTGGTTACAAGAAACCACAGGTCTGCTTCTGGCCATTATGTATTAGTTTTACATTTCTGAGAAGTTCATATAAATGAAATCATTCAGTATTTACTCTTTTTCATTTCATTCATGTTGATGCATTTATTACTTGTTCCTTTTGTATTGCTGAGTAGTCATCGTGTGACTACACCAGAATTTATCAGTTCACAACTTGGTGGCCATTTAGATGGTTTATTAAGTAGTTGGCTGTAATAAATATAGCTGTTAAGAAAATTAATGGACAAGTCTGCCTGTGGAAGGTGTTTTCTCTTGGGTAAATACTTAGGAGAGGAATTGCTGTGTCATACAGTATGTATATTTTGAATTTAAAAGAAAGAGCCAAATTGTTTTGCAAAGTAAATGCATCATTTACATTCTCAGTAGAAATGCTTGAAAATTCCAGTTAATCCCATCCTCTCAAACTCTTGATATTGTCAGTCATTTAAAAATTTTTTCATTTTATTTTGGTGAGTAAGGTTGATATTAGCTATCTTTTATTTTTTGGGTTTCTTTTTTTTTTTTTTGTATCCGGCATGCCTTCCAGGGGGTAAGGCTTTGCTTATATGGGGCGTTGCTTTGCTGCAATCAGAGCCATTCTAGTGCCTGAGGGGGAGGCCATGGAACCATCTTCAGTGCCCAGGCCAACTTTGCTCTAATAGAGCCTAGGCTGTGGGAGGAGAAGAGAGAGATAGAGAGGAATGAGAGGGGGAATGGTGAAGAAGGAGATGAACGCTTCTCCTCTGTGTCCTGACTGGAATCAAACCAGAACTTCCACATGCCGGGCAGATGCTCTACCACTGAGCCAACCAGCCAGGGCTTTAACTTTATTTTTATGGAAGTATTTTCCATTTATAGTTCTTTGATGAGTATCTGTTCAAATGTTTTGCCTGTCTTTGAAATTAGGTTATCTTCTATTACTGAGGTATAAGAATTTTGGATATTGTTGATACAAATTGTTTGTTATACAAATGCATTGTGAATATTTTTCTCCTAGCCCATAGCTCTTTATTTTCTTATTGGAGTTTTACAAAGATAAAAAAGATTTAACTTTGATGAAGTTCAAGGTATCATTATCTTTTTGGTAAATGCTTCCTGTGTTCCAACTAAGAAAATTTTGCTACATTAAGACCTATGGTTCATTCAAAATAATGTTGTGTATGAAAGAATATGAGATTTGAGAAATTTTTTTTTATTTTTCCAGTGAGAGGAGGGAAGATTGACAGACTCCCACATGCACCCTGACTACCATTCACTCGGCAACACTTGTCTGGGGTTGATGGTCTGTCCATCTAGGGCTGATGTTTGCAACAAAACTATTTTTAGCACCTGAGATGGAGGCTCCCGGGAGCCAGCCTCAGCACCTGGTACCAAAGCAATGTAACCAATCAAGCCATGGCTGTGGGAAGAGAGGAGAGAGAGAAGAGGGAGGGGGAAGAAAAGAGTAGCAGATGGTTGCTTCTCTTGTGCTCCCTGACTGGGAATTGAATCCAGGATATTCACATGCTGGGTCAACACTCTACCACTGAGCAAACAGGCCAGGGTCAAGAACAACTTTTTCATAACAATATCAGGTTGTTTCCATACAATTTGCTGATAAGACTAACCTTACCTCATTTGAATTCCCTGGCAGTTTTGTTGAAAATCAATTGATGATACATATATGGTTTTATATCTGAAATGTTTATGCCATTGTATATATTTATATGATTTTCCTTAATTACAACACTTTCTTAGTTATTATAACAGCATTAAGCCTTGAAGTCAGATATATGTCTTTCAACATTGTTTTCCTTTTACAAAGTTATTTTTAGTGCTTTATATATTCATATCAATTTTAGATTTATTCTGTATAATATATTTATTTATACATTTATATTTCCACTTATAAAACTTCATTTTATTTTTACAACTTAGAATTATGTCTGAGTTGGCTGCTCTATTAAACACATATAAATAGCCTCTTGAAAAATCCCATAAATATATTACCTTAAATATGTAACCATACAAAGTAAGGAAAGTTTCAGTTACTCATTGTTACCTTGTAGTCATCAATGCTGCTCATGGCAATATAAGGAGCACAACTGGATGCCAAAATCAACCAGAATATGTGATGTAACATGTATTCATCTGGACTAAACATATCCTTTTGAAAATATGAAGAAATTAATGAGCTGAATGAACAAATTCAAAATTTATTTTCTAGAATACATTTTTAAAAATATTAAACAGATTATGTATAACCTTGCTTTACATCTCCCCTTTGTTACCAAAAGTTTTATTATCAATCCAGTTTTGAAGCTTGACTTTTGGCTCCACACCCACATTTATGTATACAGTGTTAATTCAATGGTGATTGAATGGGTAATATTACAGAGTTAGAAAGTAATATGAGTAAGATCTTTAATTTTTTTATGATTCTAAAATTGATTCTGATGCTAGATAATGATAATTCACAGTTGAGACATTTTGTTTCCTAACTGATCTTTACTTTATAATTGTTTCAAATGTAATAGCTAGACTAAAAAATCATACTGGATATTTATGGAGGCAGTCATAGTAAGCTGTGTTTCTAGGTACAACACAAGACTAGGTAAGTATTGGCTAGGGATTCAAAAGTAAAGATGATGTGCTAGAAGGGAAACAAAATCTCCAAGGAAAACTTTTGCCCTTAATATTTAATATTGCTGCTCCTGTTTATAACCATCTTTTTTTTTTCTTTTTCTGAAGGTGGAAATGGGGAGGCAGTAAGACTCCCACATATGCCCAACCAGGATCCACCCGGCATGCCCACCAGGGGGCGATGCTCTGCCCATCTGGGGCATTGCTCTGTTGCAATCAGAGCCATTCTAGCGCCTGAGGCAGAGGCCATGGAGCCATCCTCAGTGCCCAGGACAACTTTGCTCAAATGGAACCTTGGCTGAGGGAGGGGAAGAGAGAGACAGAGAGGAAGGAGAGGGGGAGGGGTGGAGAAGCAGATGGGCGCTTCTCCTGTGTGCCCTGGCCGGGAATCAAACCTGGAACTCCTGCACGCCAGGCTGATGCTCTACCACTAAGCCAACCAGCCAGGGCCTTTTAACCATCTTTAAGGACAAAAGATTCTGAAATTCTTTTAAAAATTGTCCCCATTGCATCATGACTCACATAGTTTTGGTGTGATCAAGCACATTACTGAAAAAAAAGTCATAACCAGAGCCTGATGATCATTAGGCTACCATCAGAGACACTTGCTGCCACAGAAAGGTGAGATGAATTTGTTGTCAGAATCTTCCTCGAACACCTGCATGCTGGGACGGGTCAGTATCCTATGGCAAACCCACTGATGTTGGGGGGGGGGGGAGCAGAGCAAGGTCTGCAATCACAGAAACTCTAACCTGTGTAATGAGTAGGTAAATTTGAATAGAGTAAAAATTGAATTCCTGGAGCTGTTAAAGTTAAGATGTTAGGTACATAAATATAAGGTCAGCTGAGCTGATTGGTATCATCAGACAACTCACCCTAGCTAAACAGGATGCTTTTATGTATCTACCAAAAAAGTAATTCAGTGCTTTTTATGTTCAGATCTCTATCCTACCTACACGGTGTTACATAGTGTTAAAAATACATGCTCTAGGAGGAAAAATATATTTAAGAAATAATCAAAAAGAATAACGACAAACTATGATAGGTGTTCTGGTTTCCAAACTTCAGGGCTGTGTATATCCTAATCACCTGGGCCATATTTCAGACATAAGGTATTTTTGACTTTATAAAAAAAGCTAGTTTGTTCTATAGCAGTGCCCTAGGAATTAATATTTTTGACAGAGAACTGGAGTAACTGTAATGTAACTAGTCTGCAATTCTAACCTGAATTTGTCCTAAAGTTTTTTCTTTTGTAGCATTCATAAAAGTAATAATAGGGCTTCTATTTTTATTGTCTTGCTCTTCCTTTCTTTTGTTATTTTTGTGCTGGTCATAGTGCTGTCTAATTTGACTTTATTTCCCCTCATTCTCTATGAAAACATATGTTGTTATAGCTATCTTGAATTAAAACACTGAAGCTCTGAAAATTATGTTTATTTCCCAAAACAATAGAGCTAGCATAAATCCAAATGCTAATTTATCATGCAGTGTTTTACTCAAATAGGAATAAAATATCGGCACTTAGAAAAGTGATCTGGGAGATTCCTGATGGAGGAGAGTCTATAAGAGTATATACTTACATACATATTTGAACTTCTGTCAGTTTGGATATGTGCTGATGGTTTAATCATTCTAAGTAGCCCATTACTAACGATATCCATAAGAACTGGGAAGCAATTCATTCTTTTGGTATTGCATGCTAATGAAAAGCTGTAATTCTAAAATATAAAGAGCAAGGTTATTAATTCTCAGATATCTCAATTTTCTTTAAGAGGTCAAATTTTAATATTTTAATTAAAAAATCAGGTGTTAAAATGGTGTGGAATAATCAGAATAAAAACAAACATTGTATAAGTAAACCCAAACATGAATATAGGTTATATCTGATTTTCAGGCTTTCAAGTCTCTGCCTTGCAGCTAGAATCCAGAATTATTATTGTTTAAGAATAAAAAAGAAGTTTCAGAATATATATAAGCAAATCCTTGAGGAGAAATGTGTTCTTTAGCCTGAAATAGGAACTCAAGAGTGGGCACCATATAGCACTTATTTTGCTGATGCAACAGTGTGTGTTGGTAGACAGTGATTGATAAAGAATTACCATATTAATAACTATAATTAACTAAGTAATAAATAAAAAAGTATTTGTTTTTCATTTTGTTTCCTAAACTGAAGGTCAGAGCCTATTGATAGTTGATTAGCTTTGCACTCCTTTAGGAAAATTACTAAATAGAAACCAGCATACCTTTTCATGACCAGACACTATGATGGCTCCATTATAAGATGGATCATCTACGCCATTTCTAGTTCCAGACACATCCACTTCCAGAGCTATGTTCTGATGCTCCACGGAATGTATAAAATCATCAATGCTTGCTCCTAAGTTGGAGTTAAATATATTAGGTGTCTGAAAACTGAGAAAATCAAGGTCAAGTTGTGCAGTGAAATTAAAATTAATGACCTTATGGAATACTTACTGTAATATAGACAGTGAGGATGTTTTTACACAGGATAAGATGTCTGCTACTGTGAATTAAAAAATCTATTTGCGTCTCACCAAGTTTATTTTTATAATGTTTCCCTTATAATTAATTAATTACTCCCATATAGTGCATTTAGAATGATTTTCTTACAAGAATATTTCAGTGAGTAGCCATACAAATACAGTTTTTTAAATTAATTTTAATGGGGTGACATTGATAAATCAGGGTACATATGTTCAGAGAAAACATCTCTGGGTTATTTTGATATTTGATTATGTTGTATACCCATCACCAAAAGTCAAATTGTCTTCAGTCACCTTTCTATCTGGTCCAATGAAGTTTTAATGACACAGATAATCTCTATGAATTAACCACCAAATTTGCTAAATCTCATTTTATCACTGCTAAATTATTAATGGATTTTCAAAATGTTTGTTGATACAAGAATACTTGTTGAATGGCTGTGTTAAAAAATCACTGGTCCTTCTCCCCAGAAAACAACCACAGCTTGTAAAAATTATAAAAATCCAACAGATTAAGATCTATTGATTGTCTTAAAGGCATACAGAAATTGATAAAACATTTGCTCAAGAAAATCTACTAAATCTGTGTAAGAACACTAGAAAATTGGCAACAACCTATCCCTCAGAAGCCTTCCTTGCTTAGCAATTCAGAAGCTCCACTCTGAATGGGTGTAGTCAGGGACTCAGGGATTCTTCCTCCTCAAGCCTAGTGCAGGGCTGCAAGTATGTACCTAGGAGTAACTGGGTTGAAAATGATTGGGAACCACTATTTTTGGGCTCATCCCTTGAGTAGAACTTCCATTTTATGGGGAAGAAAAGAACTGCAGAACTCTAAGCCACTCATGCCTGGTCTCAAGCTTTAGCAATATGAAGCTGAAGGGAATGAGAAAGTTTGGTGGCCTGCCCTGCCCAGGAGTTAACTGAGTGTCTATTGAAATTTCATCCCTTCCTCATGCCACACACTAAGATGAACTCAAAATGAACCAGAGACCAAAATGTTAAGAACTAAAAGTATAAAAGCCTTAGAAGAGAATAGCAAAGTAAATCTTTGTGATCCTGTGTTAGGAAAAGCCTACTTAAATATATCAAGAAAAGCACAGGCAAGGAAAACAATTAGTTGGATTTTATAAAAGTTTAAATGTTATACCCCAAAGGACACCAATAATGAAGTGAAAAGCCAATTTACAAAATGAAAGAAAATATTTGCAAAACATTTATAGTTGATTCTTATTTTTCACAGCAGTTATGTGTTCAATTCTATAATGTCACTCTAAAGTTACCACAAATGCTGAATTAGTGGATACAGAATCATTATTGCTCCTAGGGAAACAAAGGTTAGGTTTCTGTAAGCCTCTGGTCACAACAGTGTCTTGAACCAATCAATAGATTGTTTTATTCAATATATATATATATTGTTGACTCTTTAACATTGATCTCACAGCCAACAGCATTATAATGCATGGTGAACAAAGATTATCTAATACATTTTCCCTGGAGGGTACATCACAGCCTTCTCTACTTAAGAATATTAGATAACACATCAGCACTAAACTTGGGGATCATTTTATTTTAGCTTTTATAATTTGTGTGTGTGTCTAGGTTGGTAGTTGAAAAAAATTGTCTTTTAGTTTCACAGTATATATCGATAATAATAATTTCTATCTTGTCCTTAGTTCCTAGCTGCAACTTTTTTTTTTTTTTAATTTTTCTGAAGCTGGAAACAGGGAGAGACAGTCAGACAGACTCCCGCATGCGCCCGACCGGGATCCACCCGGCACGCCCACCAGGGGCGACGCTCTGCCCACCAGGGGGCGATGCTCTGCCCCTCCGGGGCGTCGCTCTGTTGCGACCAGAGCCACTCTAGCACCTGGAGCAGAGGCCAAGGAGCCATCCCCAGTGCCCGGGCCATCTTTGCTCCAATGGAGCCTCGGCTGCGGGAGGGGAAGAGAGAGACAGAGAGGAAGGAGAGGGGGAGGGGTGGAGAAGCAGATGGGCGCCTCTCCTGTGTGCCCTGGCCGGGAATCAAACCCAGGACCCCCGCACGCCAGGCCGACGCTCTACCACTGAGCAAACCGGCCAGGGCCCTAGCTGCAACTTTTGGTAAAATTTTATGACAGTCATAAAAAATTGGGGGAAAGTTCTACTGAATTTCTTTCATATAGGAAATGTAAGATTATAAGGTCATTTCAAGTTTTCTTGTTCAATTAGTAAAATTAAATGTTCTTTGAAGTGACAATAGTCAGTTTATCATCACTGATTTTTAATTTAAATTCTATTTTTAAATAGAGTTAACATTCAATTTTTTTATTAGTTTCAAGTGTATAGCACAATGGTGAAGGCCATTTTAAACTGCAAAATCACCGTGAAAATTGTGGCACTAACTAGATGACAGATAGACATTTGTTGGCAGTATGAGATATTTGCTCACAGTCTTAGAGCTGAAACAAGACGGCAGAGTACCATCTTGTTCTACTTCAGCTGAAAATGTGTGTGTCAGGTGACATAACATGTCCCATCTCTGAGCACATCTGTGAATGACATAAAAGTGCTATGAGCATTGGATTTGGGACTACAAATACATTGTAGTAGTAAACAAGTTTGTAAATTCATAACCTGTGAATAAAGAGGATCTGTGGCATCTAATAAAATACTTATGTCTAGAATATATAAAGAACCCTTGGGACTCAGAAAACCAAATCAGCCATTTAAAAAATGGGAATACAAGACATTTCTTCCCAAAAATATGCAACTGGTCAGGAAGCACATGAAAAAGTGCTCAACATCATTAGCCATCAGAAAACTACAAATCAAACCACAAAATAGTAATTGACACACTCTAGAATGAATCTGATAAAAACACAGAAAATAACAAAGAGGTGAGAGATTGTCAGAGAGGTGTAGAAATTGGAATCCTCACAAAATGCTGGCGTAGATGTAAATTGGTGCATGCACTTAAAAAATAGATTGGCAGTTCCTCAAATGATTAAACATAATCACCATAGAACACAACATTCAACACCTGGTTTAAGTCCAAAAGAAATGAAAAAAATAAAACCACTTTCACATAAAAACTAGTCCATGGACATTTAAAGTAGCATTATTCATAACTTCCAATCATTTAAAAGAACCCAAAATATGCACCCTCTGATGAAAAATAGAATATAGTATACCTTTCAATAGAATGTTATATACCAATTAAAAAACCTTGGAAACAGCATGCTAAGTGAAAGAATTCAGTCACAAGAGATCACATACTGTATAATCGTCCCATTAAATGTCCAGATGGCAAATACATAGAAATAGAAATATATTTATGATTGATCTGAGTTGGGGGCAGAGTGAATGGGAATAATTACTACTGAGTATAGGATTTTTTTTTGAGTTTAAGTATTCTAAAATAAATTGTAGTGATGATGACACAATTCTGTGAAGGTACTAACAACCACTGGATTGTTCATTTTAAATCAATAAACAAAACATTTGAATTATATCTAAAGCTGTTAATATTTCTGTGGGGGGGATACAAACACTTTCATTTTTCAAAATGCCATCAGATAACTTATTTGTTCTTGGCAAATATCTTTTTATTCTCTGCTCCATTTTGGGCTTGCATACACATCATCCCCAAGCTTCATTCATTGCTCCAAACCCATACTGAAGAGGTGAAAAGCTCATTTTTCACTCATGTTTGTGTTTTCTAATTAATTCTCTAAGCAGTGCCTGTATTAGAAATGCAGTAATCGCCACATTATTACCTGTATTATTGATGATTAATAATTGAGTGAGAGGATCATGTGGTGCTTGTCCAGAGGTAAGGAAGTATAAAGTAGGAGAGAGTTTCAAAGTGTAACTGTTTCCCTGTATTTTTGTGGTAATGTAGTCCCAAAGAAGAGGGAAAACTCCAACTCCTAGGATCAATAACCTACATGGAAGAAAATTGTCAATGTGAATGCACAATCATTTCTTAACTTTTAAAAATTATCTGTGCAAATTACAATTTAATGAGATCAAGAAAGTATGGAAAGTAAACATATAGCTCTCTGACTCATTCATTATTTTGCCCCTTTTCTACCTCTAAAATAGAGATGATAAAATGCAGATTTATTCTTTTGTTTATTTCTCTGGTTCCTCTCTGGCCATTAGCTACTCTGCACAATTTCATACGATCTATGTCCTTTTTCTCTATGTACAGATTCTGAGTTCCAGTGTGGTGTTAATTCATCAACACTTTATACTCAATTTTCATTGTGTTCAATCCTCTTTACATGGTCCCTATTTCTTTGTGTGATGATTTCTTTATCTCCAGGCTCAAATTTTCAATTATTTTTTACTCTTTATTTTCCTGTGTTCTCTATTTCAAATAATTGAAAATTCTTTTATTATACTTTCATTATATCTTATTTTGGAACCTTCCTTCATTCCTATTTCTAATTTTACAATATTATATCATATAGTGATTCTTACTAAATTACTGCCATCTCTTGAGAGAGTTATACAGTGTTGCCAAATTAATCTTAAAGGTTTTTCTTAAATTATGCTAATCTCTTCAAAGATTCTTAGTAAATTCCTGTTATTTATTTATTAGCAAGTACGTATTGAGATTCTATTAAGTGCTTATCCTCCTATTTCTTTGATGCTTCATCAAGGTATTCATAGACAATGCACTTACTGACAACCAAAATACTGTGGACAATAGGGTGCTAATGAGATGTGATGTGAGTCTTAAGAGCAGGCATAGTGCCCATTATACATGCAGTGGGTATGTAGAGTGAGCTCCCATCACATACAGGGCTGTAGAGAAGTCATGACATCCAGGTTAGAGCAAGTAGGGTGTAAAGGGAGAGTCAGGACCTCCAGGGAAGAGTTGGTATAATGGCCAGATAACAACTAAAATAAAGCATTGGTATATGGGTACTGGGGGGAAAGTCTACATCCCAGTGCTTCTGTTACCATCCATAGAAAATTTCAAGAACAAATCTTACAGGAGAACTCATGTTACTTTAACCTCTCTTTTAAAGTTGGCCCTGAGACATTATGAATTCTACCTGCTAGTCGGCTGGTTGATAAAAACTATGACCATAGGCCCTTGCCGGTTTGCTCAGTGGTAGAGTGTCGGCCTGGCATGCGGGAGTCCCAGGTTCGATTCCCGGCCAGGGCACACAGGAGAAGTGCCCATCTGCTTCTCCACCCCTCCCCCTCTCCTTCCTCTCTGTCTCTCTCTTCCCCTCCTTTGGAGCAAAGATGACCCGGGCGCTGGGGATGGCTCCATGGCCTCTGCCTCAGGCGCTAGAGTGGCTCTGGTCACAACAGAGCGGCACCCCGGATGGGCAGAGCATCGCCCCCAGGTGGGCATGCCAGGTGGATCCTGGTCAGGTGCATGCTGGAGTCTGTCTGACTGCCTCCCCATTTCTAGCTTCGGAAAAATGCCAAAAAAAAACCCAAAAATAAAAACAAAAAAAACTATGACCATAAAGTAGATGGCATATCATACTTTACCCAGTTCTGTAGATGCAGAATCTTATTTTACTTTTTTATTTTTAGTGAGAGGAGGGCTGTGGACAGACTCTCGCATGCTCCCTGACCCGGATCCACCCAGCAAGTCCACTAGGAGGCGATAGTCACCCTATCTGGGACATTGTTCTATTGTAGCCAGAGCCATTTTTTAGCACCTGAATCATAGGACATGGAGTCATCCTCAGTGCCCTTGACCAATTTTCTTCAATCCAGCCATGGCTGTAGAAGGGGAGGAGAACAAAGAGAAAGAAAGAGAGAGGGAGGGGAGGTGTGGAGAAGCTGATGGGCCTTCTCCTGTGTGCCCTGATCAGGAATCAAGCCTGGGACATCCCTTGCCAGAGCAACGCTCTACCACTGAGCCCACTGGCCAGAGTGCAGTATTTCATTTTTATTTTTTTTGTTTCCTCTTGTTTTTAGACTTGAATTTCTTTTTAGTGCATTGACAGAACCAAAGCCATACTGATACTCACAGTGATAACAGAACTTTTTTTTCCTGCTTTAACTTTAAGAAGCGGACCCTTGCAATTGCACGGACTTGCTGTCCCCACAGGGCCAGGCCACCTATTGTTTCTCTCATCTCACTAAGTGAAGAGAGAACTTGTTCCATCTCAACAAGACTTTCTGTGTCTCCAGTTCCTTTTACCTGTCCTTCTCCTGAAGTGGCTATATCTGCAAAAACAAAATAAGTTATGCATACATTCCCACTTCAGAGGTACTGTATTGAACTTACTCTAGTATTTGTTTAATCACAATGACTCAGATAACATCTTCAGCATAACTGTAGGCATTGTGTGGTATTACTGATTGCTGCCATGAACTAGAAAAATAGGGGGAGTTTTCATTTCTTGAACAAGGGGCCTAGAAAGAAGATCTCAGATTTGGATACAGATACTACATTAAAGAGGTGAATTAAGTATGCAAGATCATTTTAGCATTTCAGTGTGACTTGGAAACTTGGTAAATGAAACAGTTATCTTAGGCGTTCACCTAGAGAAAGAAGCTGCAAATTGGTGTGCTACAAACTGGGGATTAACTGTAAATTAACCATAAAGATAGCAATAACCATACTAAAAATAAATGGGCTAAACATACCATATAAGAAACCGTTTAAAATGAATTAAAAAGCAAATTTCCACTACATGCTGTTTACAAGAAATGCACTGTAAATTAAAAACACAAGAAGTTTTAAAACCTATTTTTTAAAGTGGCAATCACAAATTACATTAAAATTAAAGCAAGGGTATTAATTCTGAACAAACTGGGCTTCAGGATAACTGTCAATGCCAGGGTTTAAAAAGGATCTTTTGTTATGATAATGAAGGCAACCAAGAAGACATGCTAATGTGAAACGTGAATGTTCATAATAACAGGTTCAAGTGCATGGAGGAGACACCGAACTAAAGTGAGGAAAGGACAACAATGGACACACTAGAATTATAGTCGGAGATTTTACTATCCCTCACTTGTAATTGATAGAAAATATAGACAAAAACCCAGTAAAACAAAAACCCAGTAACGGCACAGAATATTTGAACAACACCATCATCCAACTAGACCAAATGAAAATTTATACAACTCTCCTAACAACAGAAGTTCTAAAATATATATATATATATATATTCTATATGTATGCATTTATATAAATTCATACATATATATGCATTTCTATGTATGTATGTATAGATGTTTTTACACGGACAAGAAATATTCACCAAAATAGATAAAATGCTGATTCAACAAGTGTCAATAAATTTAAAAGATTTTAAATCATGTTATGTTTTATAACTACACTAAAAGTTATAATGTCAATAACAATATTTAGAAAATTCACAAGTTATTTTTATATTGCACAACACATTTGGACATCATCAAGTATAACAGTATGTCTCATCAATTTGGAATATCATCAAAGATTTAAAAATTATTGAAAATATCCAAATAGAAATTTTGTATTTAAAAAGTATAATTGAAAATATTTTCTGAGCCTGACCAGGCAGTGGCGCAGTGGATAGAGCATTGGACTGAGACACAGAGGACCCAGGTTCAAGACCCCGATGTTGCCAGTTTGAGTGTGGCCTCATCTGGTTTGAGCAAGGCTCACCAGCTTGAACCCAAGGTTGCTGGCTTGAGCAAGGGTTCACTCAGTTTGCTGTAGCCCCCCGGCTTGAGCAAGGGGTCACTCGGTCTGCTGTAGCCCCCTGGTCAAGGCACATATGAGAAAGCAATCACTGAGAAACTAAGGAGCCGCAACAAAGAATTGATGCTTCTCATCTCTCTCCCTTCTACTCTGTCTGTTCCTCTCTCTGTCTCTGTCACAAAATAAATAAATAAAAATTAAAAAAAAGAAAATATTTTCTGAAAAATAAAACTCAACTGATTTCATTTGTTTGAAGAGATGGTTTGTAAACATGACAAAAGACAAATTGAGTAAGTCTAAGGAACAGAAAGAAAAGAATCAGGGAAAATAAATTTTCAATGAAATGTGAGACACTATCAATATACTAACAGATACTACCACATACAATAATGGACAGTACAGAAAGAAAGGGACAGAAAGCATAGTTTAAGAAATACCATATTTCCCCCTGTATAAGACACTCCCATGCATAAGAAGCACCTTAATTTGAGGGCCAGAAATCTGAAAAAAACTGTATTATACAAAGTGATTGAATTCAAGTTTTATTCATCATAAAATTCATACTTCTCATCTGCGTGAAAAAGCAGGAAATGCAATTCAAAAATCTATAACTATTGTATAAGACGCACTCAGTTTTCAGACTCCAAGTTTTTCATAAATGGGTGCTTTTTATACATGGGGAACTAAGGCAGTGGCTGAAATGTTCCCAAATGTGATGAGAAACTCTAGCATATATGTATATATACATACAGGTCATCAAACACCAAGTTGGACAAATGAAGGAGGTCCACACCTAAAGGCATCATAACTGAATTTTCAAAACCAAAGACAGAAAGAGAATCTTCAAAGCAGCAGGAGAAAAACAACTCATCATATAAAGAAATCCAATAAGATCTAGAGCTGACTTCTCATCAGAAACCATGGAGAGCAGCAGGCTTATTCAGAGTGCTTGGAGAGAGATTTAGAATAACTGTTTTGTCTGAAATCGCTCTTGGAAAATGGGATACGATAAGGGTTATGAGCTTTAGGTAGAAGAAACTGGGCCATCTTTAATATTAAGGCCATAGTGTCAGTGGAGGTAACAAAAGTGACAGGGATGCATTTCACCTTAATATATTCTTGCCCGAGAACGACCTTAATCATGGAACCTCATATTTTGTAACCATGTCTTTGGAATGGTGTTTTCTTGCTGTTTACACAGCACTAGGTGTTCTGAATACATTTGCATGATAATTTTTATGCCATGCATTTTGTTTACCTTGTTCGTCAATAGTTGAGTTTCCTTCTAGTTTCAGAAACACCTCATTCAAAGTTGTCATGGAAACACCATAATTCTCAATACCCAGGTCCGGACAGAGATCAAAATTCTCATAAAGTTCTAAAAAAACACATACACACAGTAGCAAATCAAAATGAGAATAAATCACAGGTGAATTGAGCATATCTTTTGAAACATTCTTCAAATATATATATCACCTTTTTATTTCATATTGTGTTATAGCCCATACATTAACTTCTTTTGATTAAGTAATAATTTATATTTATATATATTTCTATTAAAATTTCATTTTTTTTAAGTCTTGTTTTTAAAGTTTTATTAATAGTGTAACTTCAGATTCTTTTCAATTTCAAGCCTCATTAATTGAGTCATTTCCAGAAAACACATAAAAATGGAAGCCAATGATAGGGATAGATCTATTTTTGTGAGAATTGGTTGGATTGTGTAGAATGTTCTTCAGTTCCATACATATATGTCAAAGGAAGTACAAAAGATAAAAGGTTTTTTAAATTTCTGTTTTTAACTATGCAAGAAAAAGTCACAAGATCTCAGAGACAGAGGATGAGGAACTACTCAGAACTTTGGTGGCATAGTAGGAAATTGTGATAGTAGTCTCTCTAGCAATTCTGTATCCCTTTTCTTTAGTTCATTCACCAATAATACTTTTGCATTGTTTTTATTCTTTTTTTTTTTTTTTCTGAAGCTGGAAACGGGGAGGCAGTCAGACAGACTCCTGCATGAGTCCGACCGGGATCCACCCGGCACGCCAACCAGGGGGCGAAGCTCTGCCCATTGGGGCGTTGCTCTGTCGCGACCAGAGCAACTCTAGCACCTGGGGCAGAGGCCAAGGAGCCATCCCCAGCGCCCGGGCCATCTTTGCTCCAATGGAGCCTCGGCTGTGGGAGGGGAGGAGAGAGACAGAGAGGAAGGAGAGGGGGAGGGGTAGAGAAGCAGATGGGCGCCTCTCCTGTGTGCCCTGTCCGGGAATCGAACCCAGGACTTCCACACGCCAGGCCGACGCTCTACCACTGAGCCAACCATCCAGGGCCTTGTTTTTATTCTTAAAGGTGGGAACAATGTCTTTGTCTGCATGAATGTAAGTTATTATATTTAATTAAATGAAGCTTAAATAAAAGCCTATTATAAATCCTAGTGTGATGACAGAAGTCCTGTGGCTTCAACCTGGGGCTTATCCCTGAGCAAAAGTACACACTAAAAGCATTCTGTCTTTTTTTTTTTTTCATTAAATTTAGTTGGGTGACATTGGTTAATAAAATTATACAGATTTTAGGTGTAGAGTTCTGATACATCATCTGTATATTGCACTGTGTGTTCCCCATCAAAAATGAAATCTATGTAAAAGTTTTCTGTCTTGATTAGAGTACTGTGTAGAGAAGAATTAAACTGCTACTGAGTGTTGTCATTCTTCCATTGCCCTAAAATGAGATGAACCTCCTGTAAATTATAATTATGGTAGAAACACATTAATATTAGTGTTTGATGACACTTTGCCTGATGGTTGTAAGGAACTGTTGTGTTGTTACCATGAAATCTATATTTGAATGAATTGATGAGGGTAATTGTTCTGTTTTTGTTGCACATACATAAAATAAGGTTATTTATTTCAACCACTCAGTGCAGGCCCTCATCCGGCACCATTACCAGGTAATAGATTCTCTGAGTGATAAACGTAACTAGTAATTTTTTAAAAATATTTTTAGTGCTAATTTTTTATTTTTATTAATTTAAATTTATTGTATTTCCACTTTGCTGAGAGTTTTGATCATAAATGGGTGTTGGATTTTATCAAATGTTTTTTTTCTGCATTTATTGATATTATCATTTGATTTTTATCCTTCCTTTTGTTAATATGATGAATCACATTGATTGATTTGTGATATTGTACTAGCCTTGTCCCACTGAATAAATCTCACTTGATCACGATGTATGATTTTTTTCATGTATTACCAGATCCTGTTTGCTAATATTTGTTGAGAATTTTAGCATCTAAGTTTATCAAGGATATTGGCCTATAGTTTTCTTTCTTTGTAGTGTTTTTGCCTGGTTTTTGAATGAGGATTATGCTAGTGTCATACCAGAAGCTTGGATGTCTTCCCTCCTCTTGAATTTTTTAAAACAGCTTCAGAAGTATAGGAGTTAGTTCTGCCTGCTTTTTTAAAATGTTATTTTTATTAATTTTAATGCAGTAACATTGATAAATCAGGGTACATAGGTTCCGAGAAAACATCTCCAGATTATTTTGACATTTGATTATTTTGCATACCCCCCACCCAAAGTCAATTTGTCTCCTGTCACCTTCTATCTGGTTTTCTTTGTGCCCTTCCCCTCCCCCACCCACTCTCTCTCCTTCTTTGCCTCCTTCCCACCCCTCCACCATTATCATCACATTCTTGTTTATGTCTCCAAGTCTCATTTTTATGTCCCATCTATGTATGGGTTCATATAGTTCTTAGTTTTTTTCTGATTTACTTATTTCACTCCGCATAATGTTATCAAGGTCCATCCATGTTATTGTAAATGATCCAATGTCATCATTTCTTATGGCCGAGTAGTATTCCATAGTATATATGTACCAAAGCTTTTTAATCCACTTGTCCTCTGACGGACACTTGGGCTGTTTCCAGATCTTCGCTATTGTGAACAATGCTGCCATAAACATGGGGGTGCATTTCTCCTTTTGGAAACGTTCTATGTTGTTCTTAGGTTATATTCCTAAAAGTGGGTAGCTGGGTCAAAAGGCAGTTTGATTTTCAATTTTTTGAGGAATCTACATACTGTTTTCCCAAAGTGGCTGCACCAGTCTGCATTCCCACCAGCAGTGCAGGAGGGTTCCCTTTTCTCCACATCCTCGCCAGCACTCATTCTGTGTTGTTTTGTTGATGAGCGTCGTCATTCTGACTGGTGTGAGGTGATATCTCATTGTGGTTTTAATTTGCCTTTCTCTAAAGATTAATGATGTTGAGCATTTCTTCATATGCCTATTGGCCATCTGTATGTCCTCTTTGGAGAAGTGTCTGTTCATTTCTTTTGCCCATTTTTTTGACTGGATTGTTTGTCTTCCTGGTGTTGAGATTTCAAGTTCTTTATAAATTTTGGTTATTAACCCCTTATCAGACGTACTGTCAAATATGTTCTTCCATTTTGTAGTTTGTCTTTTTATTCTGTTCTTATTGTCTTTGGCAGTGCAAAAGTTTTAGTTTGATATAGTCCCATTTGTTTATCCTGTCTTTTATTTCACTTGCTCATGGAGATAAATCAGCAAATATATCGCTGCAAGAGAATTCGGAGAGCTTACTGCCTATGTTTACTTCTAAGATGCTTATGGTTTCACGGCTTACACTTAAGTCTTTTATCCATTTTGAGTTTATTTTTGTGAATGGTGTAAGTTGGTGGTCTAGTTTCATTTTTTGCAGGTAGCTGTCCAATTTTCCCAACACCATTTATTAAAGAGGCTGTCTTTACTCCATTGTATACCCTTACATCCTTTGTCAAATATCAGTTGTCCATAGAGCTGTGGGTTTATTTCTGGGTTCTCTGTTCTGTTCCATTGATCTATATGCCTATTCTTATGCCAGTACCAGGCTGTTTTGAGTACAATGGCCTTGTAGTATAATTTGATATCAGGAAGTGTGATACTTCCCACTATATTCTTCTCTTTTAAGAATGCTGAGGCTATTCGTGTTCTTTTTTGGTTCCATATAAATTTTTGGAATATGTGATCTATATTTTTAAAGTATGTCATTGGTATTTTAATTGGTATTGCATTGAATTTATAAATTGCTTTGCATAAGATAAACATTTTAATAATGTTTATTCTTTGTAACCATGAGCACGGTATATGTTTCCACTCGTTTGTATCTTCCTTGATTTCTTTTATCAATGTTTTATAATTTTCCAAGTACAAGTCTTTAGTCACCTTGGTTAAATATACTTTATTATTTTGGTTGTAATAGTGAAGGAGATTGTTTCCTTAATTTCTCTTTCTGACAGTTCATTGTTGGTGTATAAAAATGCCTCTGATTTCTGAGTATTAATTCTGTATCCTGCCACTTTGCTGAATTCGTTTATCAGGTCCAGTATTTTTTTGACGGAGACTTTAGGGTTTTCTATTATAATATATCATCTGCAAATAATGATAGTTTTACTTCTTTTTTTCCAACTTGAATGCCTTTTATTTCTTCTTCTTGTCTGATTGCTGTGGCTAGGATT
The DNA here is from genome assembly GCF_036850995.1 of Saccopteryx leptura. Classification (NCBI taxonomy): domain Eukaryota; kingdom Metazoa; phylum Chordata; class Mammalia; order Chiroptera; family Emballonuridae; genus Saccopteryx; species Saccopteryx leptura. Next base: position 166,885,543 of record NC_089507.1, read on the forward strand.
TTCAGGACTATGTTGAATAAGAATGGTGAAAGGGGGTAGCCCTGCCTTGTTCCTGATCTTAAGGGGATTGCTTTTAACTTTTGCCCATTGAGTATGATGTTGGCTGTGGTTTTGTCATAGATGGCTTTTATCATGTTGAGGTATGTTTCCTGTATTACCACTTTGTTAAGAGTTTTGATCATGAATGGATGCTGGATTTTATCAAATGCTTTGTGAATATTGTACCTGCCTTGACTCCCCAGAATAAATCCCACTTGATCATGGTCTATGATTTTTTTCATATATTGTTGGATCCGTTTTGCTAATATTTTGTTGAGGATTTTAGCATCTACATTTATCAGGGATATTGGCCTATAATTTTCTTTTCTTGTGTTGTCTGTGCCTGGTTTTGGAATCAGAATTATGCTTGCCTCATAAATGGAGCTTGGAAGTCTTCCTTCCTCTTGAATTTTTTGAAATAGCTTGAGAAGGATAGGAGTTAGTTCTTCTTTGAATATTTGGTAGCATTCACTTGTGAAGCCATCAGGCCCAGGACTTTTCTTTGTTGGGAGTTTTTTATTTTTATTTTTATTTTTTTTGTATTTTTCTAAAGTTGGAAACAGGGAGGCAGTCAGACAGACTCCCGCATGCATCTGACTGGGATCCACCCGGCATGCCCATCAGGGGGCGATGCTCTGCCCATCTGGGGCATTGCTCTATTGCAACCAGAGCCATTCTAATGCCTGAGGCAGAGGCCATAGAGCCATCCTCAGTGCCTGGGCCAACTTTGCTCCAATGGAGCCTTGGCTGCAGGAGGGGAAGAGAGAGACAGAGAGGAAAGAGAGGGGGAGGGGTGGAGAAGCAGATGGTTCCTTCTCCTGCGTGCCCTGGCCGGGAATTGAACCCGGGACTCCTGCACGCCAGGCTGACACTCTACCACTGAGCCAACCAGCCAGGGTATTGGGAGTTTTTTCGTAACTGTTTCTATCTCATTTGTTGTAATCGGTCAGTTTAGGTTTTCTGATTGATCCAGATTGATTTTTGGAAGATTGTATGTTTTAAGAAATTAGTCCATTTCATCTAGGTTGTCTAGTTTTCTGGCATACAGTTCTTCATAGTATTTTCTTACAATATTTTGTATTTCTGTTGTGTCAGTTATTTCTCCACTCTCATTTCTAATTTTATTTATTTGAGTCCTCTCTCTTTTTTTCTTGGTGAGTCCAGTTAAAGGTTCATCGATCTTGTTTACCTGTTCAAAGAATCAGTTCCTAGTTTCATTGATCCTCTCTATTGTTTTTTTAGCCTCTATGTCATTTATTTGTGCTCTGATCTTTATTATTTCCTTCTTTCTACTTCATTTGGGCTTTACTTGCTCTTCTTTTTCTAGTTCGTTTAGGTTCAGGGTTAAGTTGTTTATTTGAGCTTTTTCTAGCTTCTTAAAGTGTGCCTATAGTGCTACAAACTCTCCTCTCAGTACTGCTTTCACTGTGATTCAGAAATTTGAGTTGTTGTATGCTCATTATCCTTCGTTTCTAAAATTTTTTTATTTCTTCTTTGATCTCATTCTTAATCTATTCATTATTTAACAACCTGCTATTTAGCTTCCATGTGTTTGAGAATTTTTGAGTTTTTCTGTTGTTGATTTTTAGTTTCATGCCATTGTGATCAGAGAAAGTGCTTGATATGATTTCAATCTTTTTAAATTTGTTGAGACCACTTTTGTGCTTCAACATGTGGTCTATTTTAGAGAATATACCATGAGCACTTGAAAAGAATGTATATTCTGCTGCTTTAGGATGAAAGGTTCTGAAGATATCTATTAAATCGAGTTGATCTAGTGTGTCCTTTAAGTCTGCTGTTTCTTTGTTAATTTACGTTATTGAGGATCTATCTAGTGATGTTAGTGGGGTATTGAAATCCTCTACTATTATAGTATTGCTATTGATCTCGCCCTTTATATCCATCAAAGTCTGTTTTATATATTTAGGTGCTCCTATATTAGGTGCTTAGATATTCATAATATTATATCTTCCTGTTGGATTACTCCCTTTATCATTAAGTAGTGGCCTTCTTCATCTCTTACTATATCCTTTGTTTTAAAGTCCATTTTGTCTGATATAAGTATTGCTACCCCAGCTTTTTTTCATTTCCATTTGCATGAAATGTTTTTTTCCCATCCTTTTACCTTCAGTCTATGTGCATCTTTGTTTTAAGGTGTGTCTCTTATAGTGTCCTGTTTTCTTATCCACGCAGCTACCCTATGTATTTTGGTTGGATCATTGAATCCATTTACATTTAAGGTTATTATTGATATGTAGTTGTTTATTGCCTTTTTATTCTTTAAAGCAGTATTACTCTTTTGCTATATTCTTTTCCCACTTTGATCTGTTTACAACAGGTCCCTTAATATTTCCTGCATCATTGGTTTTGTTGTAATGAATTCCTTGAGTTTTTTTTGTCTGGGAAGCTTTTTATTATTCCTTCAATTTTAAATGATAGCCTTGCTGGATAAAGTAGTCTTGGTTGTTGGTTCTTGTTCTGCATTACTTTGAATATTTCTTGCCATTCCCTTCTGATTTCAAGTGTTTCTGTTGATAAATCTGATGTCATACTTATGTGGGCTCCTTTATAGGTGATAGCCTTTTCTTCTCTAGAAGCTTTTTAATATTTTCTGTTTATCACTTAGCTTTGGCATTTTAATTATGATGTTTCTTGGTGTAGATTTCTTTGGGTTTCTCTTTAATGGAGTTCTCTGTGCTTCTTGAACTTGTGAGAGTTTCTCCTGCATTAATTTAGGGAAGTTTTCAGCTATGATATGATTGAACAAAGTCTCTATCCCTTGTTCTTTCTCTTTTTCTTCAGGAACCCCTATGATGTGGATGTTATTTCTCTTCATGTTGCCACAGAGCTCTCTAAGAGTTTCCTCAGACATTTTGAGTCTCTTTTCTTTTTTCTTCTCTGCTTTCATGCCTTCATTCTACTTGTCCTCCAACTTGCTGATTTGATCCTCAGCCCCATCCATCCTGTTTTTAATTCTTTCCATTGTGGTCTTCATTTTTGATATTGTATTTGTCATCTCCGACTGCTTCTCTTTTAATATTTCAATATACTTTTTTATACTTGCTATTTCTTTATTTAAGTGTTTGTAATGACCATCCATTGTTGTTCTAAGATCCCTAAGCATCCTTACAATCATTATTTTGAACTCCGCATCCAGAAGTTTGGTTATTTCCATATCACTGAGTTCATTTCCTGGAGGTTTCTCTTGGAGTTTCACTTGGATTGCACTTCTCTGTCTTCTCATTTTGTCTGTGTGTTTGGGTGTTTTGTTTGTAGAGATGGTTGAGTCTAGGCTTGGTGTTGTCTGCCTCCAGTTTTCAATTGTATTATTTCTAAGTCTTCTTGGGTTGGCATCAGCTATGTTTTGTAATCCACTTTTGAATTTGGGCAGCTTTAAAGTCTTTTTTTTTTTTTTTTTTTAAACATGTGATAGTCTTGTTTACTGATCTTTGCAGGGGGCTTATTTGAAACTGTATCCAGGAATGTGGTGAGCATAACCTGAGACTTTGAAGGCCTCTTCTACCAGTTACTTTCTCTGGGGGCAGGGTGTTTTCTCAGCTTCAGTAGGGGGAGGTGTATTTCAGATCTCCATGGAGACCTGATTTACTGCCCCTCCTCCCCACTTCTTGTTTTCAGCTGTGTCTTGTTGCGCTGATTGGAGCTGGAGAGATGTCCGGAGATCTATGACCTGGAACACTTTGTCTTTTGTTTTGTGAAAGGATCTACCGTTCCCCCAGCTATGGCCGCATCCAGCACTGGATGAGTCAGCTTCTCAGGTTGTCTCCTGCAATCCTCTGCCCCTCACCGTCTGTTTCTCTCTCTCCCCTTTCTTTTTGGAAGACAAGCTGGCCCTTTCAACACATCTTGTTCCCTGGTTGCCAGGCAAGTGGTTGTGAGCAGTATTTTCTGCTCTTTTCCCTGGAGTGAGAGCCTTTCTGGGCTCTCAGCCTCACCCCCCTCTATTCCTGTAGGCAGGGGTGATTCAGGCACTCCCTACCAGGTTTTTTGTGGCTTCTTCTTTGCTTTTTGGTTTTTGAGAGCTGTTCTTGTAGTCCAGAGTTGGTTTTTCACGCTGATTGTTCATAAATTAGTTTGTAATCCAGTTCAGTGGTGTGAGCTGGGAGTTTGTGTGTCTGCCTACTCCTTCTTCTTTAAATATTTAATAGAATTTACCTGTGAATTCGTCTGGTCCAGGAGTTTTGTTTGTTGTGAGTTTTTTGATAATTGTTTCTCTCGCATTTGTTGTAATTGGTCTTTTGGTTTTCTGATTCTTCCAGGTTGATTTTTGAAAGATTATATGTTTTAAGGAATTTTTCCATTTTAACTAGGTTGTCTAATTTTTTGGCATATAATTCTTCCTAGTATTTTCTTACAATCCTTTGTATTTCTGCTGTGTCAGTAGTTACTTCTCCACTCCCATTTTTTATTTTATTTATTTGAGTCCTCTCTTTTTTCTTGGTGAGTCTGGATAAAGATTCACCAATCTTGTTTACCTTTTCAAAGAACCAACTCTTGGATTCATTGACCTTCTGTATTGTTTTTTTAGCCTCCATGCCATTTATTTCTGCTCTGATCTTTATTATTTCCTTTCTTCTACTTCCTCTGAGATTTACTTGCTGTTTTTTCCCTAGGTCTCTTAGATGCAGGGTTAAGTTGTTTATTTGAGTTTTTCCTTGTTTCTTAAGGTATGCCTGTAATGCAATGAACTTCCTTGTCAGGAGTGCTTTTTCTATGTCCTATAAATTTTGAGTTATTGTATGTTTATTTTCATTTGTTTCAAGAAAATTTTTTATTTCTTCCTTGATATGATTGTTAACCCATTCCTAATTTAATAACATGCTATTTAGCTTCCAAGTGTTTGAATGTTTTTCAATTTTTCTATTGTAGTTGATTTCTAGTTTCATGCCATTGTAATTAGAGTAGATGCTTGATATAATTTCAATCTTCTTAAATTTATTGAGACTCATTTTGTGTCCTAACATGTGGTCTATCCTAGAGAATGTATTGTGAGCTCTTGAAAAGAATGTATATTCTGCTGCTTTAGGGTGAAAAGTTCTGAAGATATCTATTAAATCCAGTTGATCTAGTGTGTCCTTTAAGGCTACTGATTCTTTCTTACTTTTCTTTCTTGAGGATCTGTCCACTGATGTTAGTGAGGTATAAAAATCCCCTACTATTATAGTATAATTGTTGATCTTGCCCTTTATGTTCATCAAAATCTGTTGTATATATTTAGGTGCTCCTATATTAGTTGCATAAATATTTATAATAATTATATCTTCCTGTTGAATTGCTCCTTTATTATTATGTAGTGACATTCTTCATCCCTTACTACAGTCTTTATATTAAAGTCTGTTTATCAGATATAAGTATTTCTACCCCAACTTTTTTTAAGTTTCCATTTGCATGAAATATTTTTTTCCATCTCTTCATTTTCAGTTACATGTATATTTTGTTTTTAGTTGGGTTTCTTGTAGAAAGCATATATACAGGTCCTGTTTTCCTATTCATACAGTTATCCTGTGTCTTTTGATTGGAGCATTTATTCCATTTACATTTAAGGTTATTATTTATATCTAGTTGTTCATTGCCATTTTATTCTTTAAATCTAAATTCCACATTTTTTAGATTTTTTTTCTTTGTTCTGTTTACAACAGGCCTCTTAAAATTTCTTGCAGTATTGGTTTTGTTGTAATGCATTCCTTGAGTTTTTTTGTGTGTGTGTGTTTTTTTGTTTTTTGTTTTTGGTCTGGGCAGCTTTCTATTTCTCCTTCAATTTTTAAATGATAGCCTTTCTGGATAAAGAAATCTTGGTTGTAATCTTTTATTTTGCATTACTTTGAATATTTTTTGCATTTCCCTTCTGGCCTCAAGTGTTTCTGTTGAAAGTAAAATGTCATCCTTATGGGGACTCCTTAATAGGTGATTAACTGCTTTTCTCTTGCAGCTTTTAGTATTCTTTCTATATCTCTTAACTTTGGTATTTAAATTATGATGTGTCTTGGTGTAGGTCTCTTTGGGTTTCTCTTTAATGGGACTCTCTGTGCTTCTTGAACTTGTGTGACTTTTCCCTTCATCTACTTAGGGAAGTTTTCAGCTATTATTTCTTCAATCAGTTCTCTATCCCTTGTTCTTTCCTCTTCTCCTTCAGGATCTCTTATGATGTAGATGTTGTTTTCTTTCATGTTCTCACAGAGCTTTCTTAGAGTTTCCTTAGACTTTTTGAACTCTTTTCTTTTTGCTGTTCTGCTTTCCGTGCTTTTGTTTATCTTGTCCTCTAAATTGCTAATTCAGTCCTCTGCATCATCCAGCCTCCTGTTAATTCCTTCTAGTGTATTCTTCATTTCTGATATTGTATTTGTCATTTCTGACTCATTCTTTTTATAATTTCAATGTGCTTTTTGATGTTTTTTATTTTTTATTTAGGTGTTCATTATGTCCATCCATTATTGTTCTACAATCCTTGAGCATCCTAAGAATCATTATTTTAAATTCTGCATTTGGTATCTTGGTTATTTCCATCTCATTCAGTTTTTTTTCTGGAATTTCTCTTGTTGATTCATTTGGATTGCATTTCTCTGTCTTCCCATTTTGTCTGTGTATAGATGGCTCCTTTGTGTGTACTATTTTTGTAGCTAGCTGAGTCTAGGGTTGGTGTTGTCTGCCTCCAGCTTCCAGATATGTTGTTTCCTTATCTTCTTGGGTTGGCATCAGCTGTTGTTTGTAATCCACTGCTGGCTATTTGTCTTCTAGTACTACTCTTTTTGCTATATGTGTCTGCGTTTTCTATACCTTAGCTGGGTCAGGTGTGAGGAGCCCTTCCTTAAGATACTACTATAACAAGGGTTGTTAGGTCCTGAGTTGATGCTCTCCATATCTGTCCACTGGATGTGCCAGCCCTGGACCACCCTGGCTGGAACCTGGTGTGGACCAGTGGGAGTTACTGACTGTGACTGGCACTTGCAACCTTCTTGGAAATACAGGTGAACCAGAATTTTTGGCTGCCTCTTCTGGGGCCAGGTGCCATTGTAAATATCAGCTATATTCCTACGCTGGCTTTTATTTACTCTTGACCAATGGGTGTGGCCTCTATGTTCCCGAGGTGTGGTCTTCCCAGTGCCTGCTACCACCTCTGCAGCCACTGCCTCCTTGAACATTTGGGCATGGGCATCCCTAGGTGTGTGGCCTGCCTTGCAGGCCACTGCGGCTGTCACTAGCTGCCTCCATGGGCTGGCAGGCTGGTAGATGTATCTGGTGCAGCCTTCACCCCTGCAAGTGCGCAGCTGCCACAGCCAGGTCCACCTGTCTTTCAGGGGTTGCTCAGCAGCATTGGGGAGGGGGTGGTGTAGTCCAGACTTCAGCACTTAAAACTTGTGTCTCTGACTCATCCACTGTTTCTAAGTGACTCTTTGCTTTGACTGTAGTAGGTGAGCCTCCGGTGAGTGGGGTAACTATTTCCCTGTACTGGCGTTGCTTCTCCCAAGAAAAATGGCCTCTTTAGATTTGGGTTTATGTTGGCTGTCTCCCAGAATGTCTTTCCCTGTGCCTCCAAGATTATACTTTCCTCTTGTAACTTCAGTCCTCTGAGGACTCCCCACCCCACGAGCCCTGGGTAAGTGGCAGTGAATGAGGTTTTCTGCATGGTCCTTTTAAGACAGAGCCTGGGTCTGAGAGTTCTGTCTCCATCTCGCAAACAGTAACTCAGCTCTTCTCTCAGCTAAATACTTTCCATTCGCCTCTTCTAGTCTCTGGGGTTCTAGACTGGGGCTCTTGTCCTGGGGCTGAGGAACCAAAAGTCTCTGGGCAATCTACACCACTGTTAGAGTCCCTCTTGGCCACCGCTCACTTCTGGGAACGGGGCAGCCATTTCTATGTCTCCAACCTTTCTACCAGTCTCAGTGTGGTTTCTTTGGTGAATGTTATAGATTTGTCTTAATTTAGTCTAAAGTTGGTTTTTCAAGATGATTGTTTCCAAGTTAAATTATAATCTACTTTGGTTCTGAAAGGTGGGAGTTGGAAGATCCGCCTACTCCCTGTCAGGGCACATACAAGAACCTACCATTGAATGCAGAAAAAAGTGGAACAACAAATCTACGTTTGTTTCTCTTCTCCTTTCTCTCTGAAATTAATTTTAAAAAATATCTAAACATTGCCATTACCACCATGATCATGCTAGTCATTAAGAGCCATACACACTCTGGACCAAATCTCCTCTGACCATAGGAACTCTTAATCTGTTCTCCATTTATATAATTTTGTATTTTCAAGAATGTGATATAAATGGACTCATACAGTATGTGTCCTTTCAGTATTGGCTTTTACTACTGAGTCTAATTTCTGAGTATTCATTCAGGTTTTTGCATATAAAAGTGAGTAGCCCCTTGCTTTTTACTGTTGAGTGATGTTGCACATTACAGATGTACTCACTTTATTTAATCAGTCACTCATTAAGAACAACTGAATTGTTTCAGGACTATTACAAATAAAACTGCAATAAACATTTATGTACAGGTTTTTGTGTGAGCATATGTTCATACCTTCAGGATAGAAGCTCAGTGTGCAGTTACTTGGTTGAATGATAACTGCAGGTTTTCTGTTTTCAAGAAACTGCCAACTGTTTTCCAGATTCATGGTGCTCATTAATATTTCCTCCAGCCATGTATGAGTGAAGAATTTTGTCCATCTCCTCACCAGAATTAATTCTGTTCTGGCTATCTGTCTATCGTGCTGCTATACTACACAATCTTGATTATTATAATTGACATTATGTCATAGCTCATGCCCATGGCTCACCACATAGAGACCTAGCAAAAGCTACAGTTGTCTGCTTCTTCTCAAGGAGCTAAAGAGTTCATAGAGGCCCTTAACATCTCTTCTCAGGCTTATGGGTTGGGATCTCTGGCACAGAGCCAGTCTGTGAGACTGAAAGAGGTGCCTATTCTATCTAACGTGCATATGTCAACATAAATAGTCAAGGAAAACAAAAATTCATCAGTCAAAAATGTCCCAAAAAAAGGACCAAGATAAGTTCCCTGAAAGTGACCCTGATGTAATGAAGCTTTATTATTTACCTAATGGAGAATTCAAAACAGATCTTGAAGTATACTGTTCAGTACTGGCCTGAAGAATCCAGAGTTATCACAAAAGATTTATCAAGAGAACAAGTCTTGCCCTGGCCGGTTGGCTCAGCGGTAGAGCGTCGGCCTAGCATGCGGAGGACCCGGGTTCGATTCCCGGCCAGGGCACATAGGAGAAGCACCCATTTGCTTCTCCACCCCTCCGCTGCGCCTTCCTCTCTGTCTCTCTCTTCCCCTCCCGCAGCCAAGGCTCCATTGGAGCAAAGATGGCCCTGGCGCTGGGGATGGCTCTGTGGCCTCTGCCCCAGGCGCTAGAGTGGCTCTGGTCGCAACATGGCGACACCCAGGAGGGTCGCAACATGGCGACGCCCAGGATGGGCAGAGCATCGCCCCCTGGTGGGCAGAGCGTCGCCCCATGGTGGGTGTGCCGGGTGGATCCCGGTCGGGCGCATGCGGGAGTCTGTCTGACTGTCTCTCCCTGTTTCCAGCTTCAGAAAAAAAAAAAAAAAATGCAAAAAAAAAAAAAAAAAAAAAAAGAAAATTAAAGAGAACAAGTCTTATTATGGAATTGTTTAACATAACAGTTAAGACAGAGGTTTTCAACCATTTGTGTTCATGCGCAGTTATGAATACTAGAATATTTGGCTATATTCTTGAAAAGAGTGAAGAACTAAAAAAAGCTCCCTAAAATGCCCAGGCATAATACAACAATTAAAATATAATATTTTCCACTATTCATAAAATAATCTAGTTATTATACATCATGTGTTAAATACCTGAGCACATTGTAAATTCTCAATGTTAATTGTAATAATTATCATTAATATTATTATTATGAATAACATTTATGTATTTCATTCCATGACTTTCATGTACATTACCTGGGAATTTATTTGTCCTTTCCAAGGGCAATGTGTAGACAAGTTTTCCTTCACTTTCTGCTGATAATTTTGCATCAGGGATGTGCTGTGTAACGAGGGATGTAATTTTTCCTTTAACACTCATTTCATTCAACTGCAAACTGGTGTTAAAAAAAAAAGTTACATGCTATTTGATATTATCTACAATTGCAAGAAAATATAAAATAAAATGCTGTCTCTATGAGACAAGAAAATATTAAATAAAATCTAATCCTAGAATAGGTCATCCAAACATGAAATAAGAGGACAATAAAAATCAGATTAAAGACCTGTAATGGGGGAAAGCAAAGAGTGAACTAGCCAGAATTCCTGGTCAGGTTATTCAGGGGTGATGCCCAGAGAAGATCAATACTGACTTAGGTCCTTAAGAGGAGAAGAGCTGCAGACTACAGATATCAGGGACACAATACATTCAAGTCAGGACTATACAAGGTGGACAATGGATTACATTTTTCCAAGGCAGTTAATGTGGCTATATACAATTGTTGTATTAGGCAAGAACAGGAGGCTTGAAATGCATGCACACAGACAGATTCAAGTATTCAATTTAGCCATCCAATGAAAATTTGTTAAATTCTTAGTATGTTAGAGAAATTATCCTAAATGCTGAGAGTATAATTGTGGATAAAACAGCATTGTTCTGCTTGTATGAAGATTAATTTTTAATGGGAGAGACAGAAAGAATAGAAGCAAACAAATGAATAAGCAAAATACTTACCAATAGTGTTAAGTGCTATGAAGATACAAGGCTATAGATAGAGACTAATCATGGAGAAATGTGGATTCCAAATGATGGGATTGCTAATTTTTCGCTTTCTACCTAGTGCTAACTTAACAACTTTGAAAAAGAACAAAGTATCATTGAGAAATCACTCTACACATGTTAAAAGATAGATATGAAAAAAATCTATTTATGAAGGTTTTACTGTATACAGTAGATGAAATACAGTAATGACTTTGTAACTTGGTTTTGTCATTTGAAATGTGTTATTCACTTATCTGAACAGCTTTCTCATTAGTAAAGTTGAATAATGATTGCTAAAATGTAGAGTTCTACTAAGTGAACATTTTTACTTAACAAGCCCTTAAAAATGATACTTATTTTATTTGATCAAATTCGTGATGAAATTCATCAAGTTTATCATAAATATTTTGATCATATAAGAAAAATGTCATTTTTAGAAACAGTGGAATCTATTGAGGGAATAAAACAAAAAGATATACCATAATCTTTCTCTAAGATGATTCTGTCAATTCATGAAACTTTTCCTGGCCCCTTGAAGGAGCTTGCGCTGGGCACTGGAGAGGACCGCATGAACAATACAAGCTTATAGCTAGGAAGAGGAGGTCAGCAAACCTCTTCTGTAGAAAGCTAGATAGGAAATATATTAGGCTTTTCAGGCCAATAGATCTCTGTTGCAATATTCAACACTGCCACTGTAACATGGCAGCAGCCCATGGCCAATAGCTCAACTAATGGGAGTGGCTGTGCTCCAACTTTACAGAATCAGAAAGTGGGCTGGAGTTGGTTCACAAACCATAGTTTGTGGATCCTGATTCAGAAGGAGAAATAAAGCAATTACACAAATTATTGCCATGGAGACGCAGAAATTCATTGGGATCTTTAGCCCAGCATTCTTTATTTTGAGAACATGTTCTGTTACCATGTAATGTGTGGGTCACCCTCTCTTTCATATTTCTGTAACTTTTACTTGCAACTAAGAATTATTACTCCTACTTTGTAAGTGAGAAAACTGAGTTTCAGAGAGTTCATTTAATTTCCCAAAAAAGATGAAAAGAAAGCACTTTACAAAATCAAGATACTGTGATAATACACAAGGATGTAAGATAGATAAAGGCCATGTGAGGTGGCAGTGACGTAACTCTGTAGGACTTGAACAGGTCAATATAGGCTCAAGAAAATTTCAGACTCAGGAAATATTTTAAACAATGAGAAATGTCGGCCATAATATGAATGTGGAAAAAACAATGAATTTTTTCTTTTAAATAAAGGTATTGAATTGAGTAAAGGAAGTGATTTTATTTTATTTATTTATTTTATTTATTTATTTTTTTAATTTATTCATTTTTTTAGAAAGGAGAGAGAGAGGGAGAGGAGAGAGAGAGAGAAAGGGGAAGGAACAGGAAGCATCAACTCCCATATGTGCCTTGACCAGGCAAGCCCAAGGTTTCGAACCGGTGACCTCAGCATTTCCAGGTCGACGCTTTATCCACTGCGCCACCACAGGTCAGGCCTAATGGAAGTGATTTTAGAGTCATGGTAGTGGGCCACACCAACATTATTTGGTGGTGTAGTTTGGTACCTGGTAGATAAAATAAAATCATTGAAATTTTTTGTTTGCTTTGTCTTGTTTATGTCTTATGGGTTTTTTTGGTTTTTTTTTTTTTTTTAGTTTTTAAAGTATACCTACAACATAACTGATTATTCAATGATGCAGAGATGTTTGCCAGAAATCTATGTACAGTTATTGATTAATGTCACCCTGTTAAATTTAATTTTCTAAAAAAAAAAAGGTATAGAGTATATAAATGAGAGCTACAAGCTGATCAATTAATGTACAAATTAAAAGAAATTTAAAATATGGATCTAGAGCCTGACCAGTTGGTGGTGCTGTGGAGCATTGGATTGGTACGCAGAGAACCCAAGCTCAAAACTTTGAGGTCACTGGCTTGAGTGCGGACTCATTCAGCTTGAACGTGGGCTCACCAGCTAGAGCATGTGGTCGCTAGTTTGTGCATGGATCATAAACATGACAGCATGGTCACTGGCTTGAGCCCTAAGGTCACTGGTTTCAAGCCCAAGGTCGTTGGCTTGAGCCAAAGGTCAGTGGCTTGAGCAAGGGGTCACTCCTCTGCTGTATCCCCCCTGTCAAGGTATATATGAGATAGCAATCAATGAACAACTAAAGAGCTGCAACAAAAAATTGGAGCTTCTCATCTCTCTCTAACTTCTTGTCTGTCTGTCCCTTTCTCTGACCCTCTCTTTGTGGGAAATAAAATGGATCTATGTAGAGAGCTTTGAAATTAAAACCATCCAGGTCCAATTCTTGACTCTACCATTGTTAACTTCGGGGGTCCATAGTTTCTTCTGTAGAGTAAAAGTAACAACAGTGTTTTTTTTCTCATAAATTAAAAGATTTAAATACAATAATGTAAAGAAATTTTTCTCTGTATTAAACCACAAATAACAGCTAGTATATGCTACTATTTAAAATTAGTGATAAATGTAAAGTGAAGAGGGTGGAAAGGACAGAAAGAACAAAAAGGAAGAAAGGCTAGAAGAAAGAAAAGAAACAAGGAGCCTACTTGGAAGACTTTGTCAAACCCCGGGTGAAAGCTGATGAGGCTGTGAAATGCAATGTCAGTTGAGAAAGTTCCCTTCATACATACTTTTCTTACCAAGTAATGTGTTGTGGGTATATTTCTTTTATCACATTTTTTAAACCTTTGTGTTATCTTATTATATTCTTGATTTCTAAATCTGCCAATCAATAGCTCTCACATACTCATGGGAACTCTAATTCTGTATCTATATATATATCTATCTATCTTTTAGATATATCTCCATTCATGTATTTGTGTATATTTATATATGAACATCTGTGTATAATAATAACACATTGTTATTGTTAACAATAAAAGTGTGTTGTAATGTGTTCCTTCAGGCATCATGCTTTCCTCCAGACCATTTCTCATTCTCTTGTCTCCTTGAGTGGCTCTACCTTAAGTGATATCCAATCCCCCATTTCTTCTTTAGAAACAGAGATGAGCCTGCACACTTCAGCTTCCCTTTGGAGAGAAACACTTTCCGATCTGAAAGGTAAGAAGCAAAGAAGAAAGTTTGTTAAGAAATTGCCCATTGTTTCCAAAGAAAAGACAGGTTCTTATTTACAAATACCCTCTTTCGCCCCCCCCCCTTTCCTTTATATTATTCAAAGCAAATTCAGAAAGGTCTACATTTTTGAACATAGGGCATCATAAAGACTCATAGAAATAGACACATTTGAATCTTATTTATATACTTAAGGCTGTTGTTTTTTCTTTCAACCAGTCAGAGAGGCTACATGGATACATCCTCTAAGACAGTGGTCCCCATCTTTTTTGGGCCATGGACTGGTTTAATATCAGAAAATATTTTCATGGACAGGCCTTTAGGGTGGTACTGATAAGTGTATCACGTGACCAAGACAAACGTCAAAAGTGAGTCTTAGACGGATGTAATAGAGGGAAAATGGTCATTTAAAAAAAAATAAAACGTTCAGATTTAAATATAAAGAAAACAAAAATAATGTAAGTTATTTATTCTTTCTCTGTGGACCAGTACCAAATGGCCCATGGACCAGTACTGGTCTGCAGCCTGGGTGTTGAGGACCACTGCTCTAAGATACACAATAATCACATTACACATTTTAAAGGGACACACATCAAAATTGTTTTAATATTTCAAGCTGATTTACTTCAATTTTGAGTAAAAGGATTAATGCCTTTGAATAAAGACTATAACTTACTTTGAGATAAGTAAGTTTGTTGGCAGATCATGCCCCTGTGTAATCAAATGATACAAAATTCTAAGAGCTCCATAGCAATAGTTGGGAGTTTGACTCTGGGGCCCAATTCATATCATCATCAGCTGTTCAAATGGTCAAATACAGCAAGATGACAGGGTTAGAAAGTATAGCTATTCAGCATATTATCCATATTTCTCAGATCTCATAATATCTTCATCAGATACTTAAAGGAAACCATCAATTACCAGCCAGGATGTCAGCCTCATCCATGAACTGGGTACTGAAGAGGATCACACGATTCCTCTTCCGCTCCTTCAGCAAGTTCCACACTTGATGTCTTGAAAAGGGATCCAATCCAGCAGTTGGCTCATCCAGTAGGAAAATCTAGAGAAGAGGGGTGTATATGAATGAGTTTTCCAACAGGTATATAGTTCTTCCAGAACCATGTGGTAACCATATTATTTACACTTCAAAGGACAGGGTGGTTAGGATTTTGTTCTTATATTTAATGTCTCATTATAAATATTTTATCACAGATGTCCTTTGTAAAGAAAACATTTGAATTAGTGCCAAAAGTTTCATTTAAAAACTTTGAATCCATCTTTAGAAATTGTGTGACTTACTGGAGGATCTCCTAAAAAGGTAATGCCCAAGGTGAGTTTTCTTTTCTGTCCGCCACTTAAGTTTTGAGCAAGGGTGTCTTGAATGTTTTTCATTTCCAATTCCAGCAAAATTCTTTGTATCTAACCAAATGACAACATTGGTGTCACAAACCAAGATTCCATTCTTTTGTTTTTAATTTTAAATTTTGAAATACAAGGCTGTAAAGTGTAATGGTTAAAAGCATAGACATCGAGCAAGATGAACTAGATTTGAACACCACTCCACAGTAACTAGCTGCATAGTCTTGGTCAAGTTACTTACTCTTTTGAACCTCAGTTTCTACATATATAAAATGGGAATGATATTACCTATCTCATAAAGTTTTTGTGGAAAAGTGAATTATTATATTCAAACATATAAGTAATGCTCAGCATATTATAAATTATACACCAATGTTAGATATTATCAAAATTAGGTTTTTTTTATCCAACTTTCATAGAATGTTTTTGCACAAAGGTAACTTAATGAAAACATAAAAACTTCACACAAATAGAGTGAATAATCTCATTCTGACCAATATATCAGTGCTAATATACTTCTGTACCTCTTGTTCCACTTCCTGTGGTGGAATCCCTTTTATCTTAGCAAAGAGTTTGAGATTTTCTCTCACAGTGAGGAAGTCAAATTGTACATTGACTTGTGGACAAACTCCAGTGAGCTTGCTGAGATTCTCTAGGTTAGTTGTTTCTGAAAGTTTATTATTATACACAGTGACAGAGCCTACAACAAAGATGAGAAATTAATGTTAGATTTTGCTTAAGTTAAGATTTTTCTCAATGAGAATCATTATGTAATTTTTAATTACATTATGATTTTATCTTTAAGGGTTATAGAATTCAGGTATTATAAGTTTCCATTTTAGTTGTGTGGTATATGGGAGAAGAAAGGTCCATTCTTCAGCTTTTCCCATTAAGATGTAGTCAATTTATCTATCTGTCACACTTAGGTGTGGCTCTATAATAGATGGAATTTTAGAAAATACGATATCAGCAGAGGTTTGGAAGTGCCTCTACCTTGGGATTGTCCTCTGTCTGATTCTGGGATTATGGACATCACCAAGTGAAGAATCCTGACCCAGCCTCCTGGAGGATGAAAGGCCATGTAATAAGAAAGGTGCTATTGTTCCTACTGGAGCCTCATATAGGTGAGTGAGGCTATGCTAAAGTGCCTAGGTGCAGCCTGTTCAGTTTAGACAGAAACACTACCAGGAAACCCACAAAACCATAAGAAATAAACAAACATTTTTATTTTAAGCCATTGGTTTTGAGGACGCTTGTTGTTCAGCAAAAGCTAACTGATACAAGTTGGAATGCCAAATGGTACCTAATGACCATGAAATATTCAAATTTCATATACACCAATTCAATAGGCTTACCTGTATAGAATAATACTATAAATTAACTTCGATTTTTTCCTGGTAATCTGTTTTTGTGATTATTGATTAGATCTTAATACTATCAGCTGATTTATTTGTCAACCTGACTTTGGGAGAATAAAACCCTCTTACCTTTGGTGGGAACAGATAACCCACTAAGAATGTTTAATAGTGTTGATTTTCCTGCTCCACTGTGACCAAGTATTGCAGTGATTTGGCCTTCATATATGTCAAATACAAGATCTAGGAAGAAAAAAGATTAGTAAAGAAGAAAAAGAAGTAGGAAGTAGAAAAGAAAAGAAACCACAAACTTATTGTGGAGCTAAAATTTGTCTTTTTATTTACTAGAATGGCTGTGTTTTCTAAATATAAACATACTGCGTTGTTAAACTCCAAATAAAAAAATACCCACTTTATATGGATCAAAGATCTAAACATAAGACCTGAAACAATTAAGTACATAGAAGAAGACATAGGTACTCAACTCATGGACCTGGGTTTTAAAGAGCATTTTATGAATTTGACTCCACAGGCAAGAGAAGTGAAAGCAAAAATTAATGAATGGGACTACATCAGACTAAGAAGTTTTTGCTCAGCAAGAGAAACTGATAACAAAATAAACAGAAAGCCAACTAAATGGGAAATGATATTTTCAAACAACAGCTCAGATAAGGGCCTAATATCCAAAATATACAAAGAACTCATAAAACTCAACAACAAACAAACAAACAATCCATTAAAAAAATGGGAAGAGGATATGAATAGACACTTCTCCCAGGAAGAAATACAAATGGCCAACAGATATATGAAAAGATGCTCATCTTCTTTAGCTATTAGAGAAATGCAAATCAAAACGGTAATGAGATACCACCTCACACCTGTTCGATTAGCTGTTATTAGCAAGACAGGTAATAGCAAATGTTGGAGAGGCTGTGGAGAAAAAGGAACCCTCATACACTGTTGGTGGGAATGTAAAGTAGTACAACCATTTTGGAAGAAAGTATGGTGGTTCCTCAAAAAACTGAAAATAGAACTACCTTATGACCCAGCAATCCCTCTACTGGGTATATACCCCCAAAACTCAGAAACATTGATACGTAAAGACACATGCAGCCCCATGTTCATTGCAGCATTGTTCACAGTGGCCAGGACATGGAAACAACCAAAAAGCCCATCAATAGATGACTGGATAAAGAAGATGTGGCACATATACACTATGGAATACTACTCAGCCATAAGAAATGATGACATCGGAACATTTACAGCAAAATGGTGGGATCTTGATAACATGATACGAAGCAAAATAAGTAAATCAGAAAAAACCAGGAACTGTATTATTCCATACGTAGGTGGGATATAATAGTGAAACTAAGAGACATTGATAAGAGTGTGGTGTTTACGGGGGGGAGGGGGGAATGGGAGAGGGAAAGGGGGTGGGGAGGGGCACAAAGAAAACAAGATAGAAGGTGACAGAGGACAATCTGACTTTGGGTGGTGGGTATGCAACATAATTGAACGACAAGATAACCTGGACTTGTTATCTTTGAATATATGTATCCTGATTTATTGATGTCACCCCATTAAAAAAATAAAATTATTAAAAAGTTAAAAAAAAATAAAAAAAATAAAAAAATAAAAAAAAATACCCACTTTATAAATTTATGTGTTGATCTTCTTTTGAGATTTTGAAATTACTTGTTTTAAGCCAGGAAACATATCTTATACTGCTAGGTTCATTGACATGGTCTGGTATACAGTATGTGGATACTCATCTTTATTGACTTGAAGGATGATTAATAGTTCCATAAATTTTTATGTGGACAAAAATCTTTTGACGTATGTAATAATTTGGAACATAATAAAAATGGCACTATCTAAAATAGCTTTGAAACTGCAGGAGGAAAATTTAAGTTTGTAGAAAATAACCTAAAATTTTCTTCAGATACCTCAGTATTACCCATTATATCCTTCAAATACATATATCATTCTAAAACATACTCAATTTTTTTCTAACCTTTATGCTGTAGAAGCGATGTGGTGTAAATAAATTTTATGTTGTTAAAATTAATTTCAGGAGTGACGTCAGAGAAATGGCGCCTAGAGGAGCACAACCCACAAATCTCCCCAAAATTTTAACAAATTCATCAACCAGAGACAGAAAAATTTATCCTTGGAGAATCTGGGAGTTTCACACACTGAAGGCAAAGGCAGAGGCAGTGGCAGCCTCATAGCTGGATCATCAGACTTCTAATTCAGGAAGGAGAGACTAGGAGAGAGGCGCCGGGAAAACGGACTCTCTCATTGTTGGAGCCTGCAAACGCTAACAAGCTTTGACTACCAATGAGACTGAAGCCTAATATATGACACCGCCATAGAGTCTCATCAACTGAAAATCTCTACCTAAGCGTGCCACAGGGGCAGAGCCTGGAGTACAGAGTCACCGACCAGGAAGAGGGAGAGGCAAGAAAAAGGAAGAAGTTAACATCTCAAAATCAAGAAAAATCCACAGACTTTATAACTTGTTCCACTATTTTTTTGTTTCTTTCATCTTCTTGCCTTTATTATTATTATTTCTATTTCCTCTACCTTGGTCCTTTTATTCTCTGCCTATCTCATTCTTTTCTCCTCTTGAACTACACTACCCATAAGTATTACATTTTCCATTTTATTTCTTTTCTTCTTCCTTACTCTCCATGAGGGTTACACTCCAAAACCCTTAACACTCTCTCTCTTTTTGTTTTTTTTCTTTTTTCTTCTTTTCCTTTTCCCTTTTTCTTATTTCTCCCTCTCTATTAGTTTCTTCTTTTCTCCTTTTACTTGTCCTCTCATTCATTCCTCAATCACAAACAAATTATTTAATTTGAGACTCAAGTTTTATTTTGTGGCATTTTGGGTGCTTTTCACTTCACTTTTTAACTCATTAGCATTACTCCCAACCCAGGATCTTCATTCTATTTAGTTTTTGCTCCACTTAATACAATAGTTATTTTTTTTCCTTTTTCCTGTTTCCCTCTTATCCGTCTCATTATATCTCTTAGTTGACCATCACTTACAAGCAAATCACTTTATACTTGACCCAAATTTTTTCCTTTTTTGCATTTTGTGGGTCCCTACTTCCTTTTTTGCCCCTTGAACACTTTCCCCAACTCAGACCCTCCATTATAGGCAGTTTTTGTTCCATTTAACATAATATAATTTATAGTTCATCACGATATTTTCCTAAGAAGGAGGGGAGAGGAGGAGAAGAGAAGAAAGAAAATGGGGAAAAATAATAAATTATTATTGTTTTTTTTGTGTGTGTGTTTTTTTACAAAATTTTTTCCATTTTTTAATTTTTTTTTACTTTAATTTTTTTAATTTTTATTCTTTAATAATTCTTATTAGTGTTATCAACAAGACCACCCTCAGATGCCATTAAAAAAAAGGAAATCTAATATCATGGATACAAAAGTAGCACAAATAAATGTAGAAAAATCTATGGAGAAAAAATTTAATATATTGGAAACCTTGGAGCAAAATGACAGAGAATTTAAAATAGAAATCCTAAAAATACTCAGAGATATACAAGAAAACACAGAAAGGCAATTTAGGGAGCTCAGAAAACAACTTAATGAACACAAAGAATATATTACCAAGGAAATTGACACTATAAAAACAAAGTAAACAGAGATGAAAAACTCAATTCATGAACTGAAAAATGAGGTAACAAGCTTAGCTAATAGAACAGGCCAGATAGAAGGTAGGATTAGTGACACAAAGACAAGCAACTTCAGGCACAACAGAGAGAAAAAGAGAGAGACTCAAAAATTAAAAAAAAAAGAGAAAGCCCTACAGGAATTGTCTGACTCCATCAAAAAGACTAACATAAGAATAATAGTCATATCAGAGGGAGAAGAGAGAGCAAATGGAATGGAGAATATATTCAAACAAATGATAGACAAGAACTTCCCAAGCCTGTGGAAAGAACTAAAGCCTCAAATTCAAGAAGCAAACAGAACACTGAGTTTTCTTAATCCCAACAAACCTACTCCAAGGCACATCATAATGAAATTGGCACAAACCAATGGCAAAGAAAAAATTCTCAAGGCAGCCAGGGAAAAGAATACAACATATATAGGAAGACTTATTAGCTTATCGTCAGATTTCACAGCAGAAACTCTACAAGCTAGAAGAGAGTGGACCTCAATATTTAAAGCCCTGAAAGAGAGGAAATTTCAGCCAAGAATACTATACCCATCAAAGCTATCCTTCAAATACGAAGGAGAAATAAAAACATTCACTAATACAGAAAAGATTAGGAAATTTATCATCAGAAAACCCCCACTCCAGGAAATACTAAAGGGGGTTTTTCAACCAAATTCAAAGAACAAAACAAAACAAAACCACAAGTAAAAGCTCCACCAAGAACACAATAAAACCAAATTTAAACTGTGACAACAAAAGCAAAAAAAGGGGAAAGGACGGAGATTAACAGTAGCAAAGGATGATGAAGTGCAGAAACACTCATGAGATAGGGTACTACAATGAATATGGTAGGTACCCTTTTCATTACTTAGTGGTAACCACCCTTGAAAAAACCACCACAGAAGCACATGACTTAAAAAAGGTAGCAACAGAGGAGAGAAGTATGGAATAAAACAAACAAAAACAAATGATAAAAAACAAAAGAGAAGAATCAAACAAGATACAAAACTAACAGAAAGCAATTTATAAAATGGCAATATGTAACCCACAAATGTCAATAATTACACTAAATGTAAATGGATTAAACTCATCAATAAAAAGACACAGAGTAGCAGAATGGATTAAAAAAGAAAATCCAACTGTATGCTGCCTACAAGGAACACAGCTAAGCAACAAGGATAAAAACAAATTCAAAGTGAAAGGCTGGAAAACAATAATCCAAGCAAATAACATAAAAAAAGCAGGTGTAGCAATACTCATATCTAATAATGCTGACTACAAGACAGAAAAAGTACTCAGAGACAAAAACGGTCATTTCATAATGATTAAGGGGACACTGAATCAAGAAGAATCAATAACAATCCTTAATATATATGCACCAAACCGAGGAGCACCAAAATATATAAGATAGCTACTCATTGACCTAAAAACAAAAATACAATCATACTTGGAGACCTCAATACACCGCTGATGGCTCTAGATCATTCATCCAAACAGAAAATCAATAAAGATATATTGGCCTTAAATGAAACACTAGAGCACCTGGATATGATAGACATCTATAGGACACTTCATCCCAAAGCGACAGAGTATACATTTTTCTCCAGTGTACATGAAACATTATTAAGAATTGACCAGATGTTGGGCCAAAAAAAATAACATCAATAAATTCAGACCAAGCATATTTTCTGATCATAAAGCCTTGAAACTAGAATTCAACTGAAAAAAAGAGGAAAAAACCCACAAAAATGTGGAAACTAAACAACATACTTTAAAAAAATAAATGGGTCAAAGAAGAAATAAGCGCAGAGATCAAAATATATATACAGACAAATGAAAATGACAATACGACATAGCAGAATCTCTGGGATGCAGCAAAAGCAGTGATAAGAGGGAAATTCATATCACTTCAGGCCTATATGAACAAACAAGAGAGAGCCCAAATGAACCACTTAATTTCACACCTTAAGGAACTAGAAAAAGAAGAACAAGGTAACCCAAAACCAGCCGAAGAAAGGAAATAATAAAAATCAGAGCAGAAATTAATGAAATAGAGAACAGAAAAAATATAGTAAAAATTAATAAAACAAGGAGCTGGTTCTTTAAAAAGGTCAACAAAATTGACAAACCCTTGACAAGACTCACCAAGAAAAAAAGAGAAAGGACTCATATAAACAAAATCCAAAATGAAAGAGGAGAAATCACCATAGACATTATAGATATACAACAAATTATTGTAGAATACTACAAAAAGCTATATGCCACCAAATTCAACAATCTAGAAAAAATGGATAAATTCCTAGAACAATACAACCTTCTTAGACTGAGTCATGAAGAAGCAAAATGCCTAAACAGACCTATTAGCAGGGAGGAAATAGAAAAAACTTTTAAAAACCTCCCCCAAAATAAAATTCCAGGCCCAGACGGTTATACTAGTGAATTCTATCAAATATTCAAAGAAGACTTGGTTTCTATTCCACTCAAAGTCTTCCAAAAAATTGAAGAAGAAGCAATACTTCCAAACACATTTTATGAGGCCAACATAACCTTCATAAAACCTGGCAAGGACGGCACAAAAAAGAAAACTACAAACCAATATCTCTAATGAATACAGATGCTAAAATACTAAACAAAATACTGGCAAATTGAATACAACAACATATTAAAATAATAATACATCATGATCAAGTGGGATTTATCCCAGAATCTCAAGGATGGTTCAATATACGTAAAACGATTAACGTAATACACCATATCAACAAAACAGAGAACAAAAACCACATGATCTTATCAATAGACGCAGAAAAGGTTTTCGATAAAATACAACACAATTTTATGTTTAAGACACTCAACAAAATGGGTATAGAAGGAAAATATCTCAACATGATAAAGGTCATATATAATAAACCATCAGCCAACATCATATTAAATGGCATAAAACTGAGGACTTTCCAACTTAAATCAGGACCAAGACAGGGTTGTCCACTCTCTCCACTCTTATTTAACATGATGCTAGAAGTTCTGGCCAGAGCAATCAGACAAGAGAAAGAAATAAATGCATCCATATCGGAAAAGAAGAAGTAAAGGTATCACTTTTTGCAGATGATATGATTCTATAAATCGAAAACCCCAAAGACTCCACAAAAAGATTACTAGAAACAATAAACCAATACAGTAAGGTCGCAGGATACAAAATTAACATACAAAAGTCCATAGCCTTTCTATATGCCAACAATGAAATATTAGAAAATGAACTCAAAAAAATAATCCCCTTCACGATTGCAACAACAACAAAAAAAATACCTAGGAATAAACATAACAAAGAATGTAAAGGACCTATATAACAAAACTACAAAGCATTGTTAAAGGAAATTGAAAAAGATACAATGAGATGGAAAACTATTCCTTGTTCTTGGATAGGAAGAATAAATATAATGAAAATGGCCATATTACCCAAAGCAATTTATAAATTAAATGCAATTTCCATCAAAATTCCTATGATATCTTTTAAAGAAATGGAACAAAAAATCATTAGATTTATATGGAACTATGAAAACCCCCGAATAGCCAAAGCAAATCTAAAGAGAAAGAATGAAGCTGGGGCATTACAATACCTGACTTCAAACTATATTATAGGGCCACAACAATCAAAACAGCATGGTATTGGCAGAAAAATAGACACTCAGACTAATGGAACAGAATAGAAAGTCCAGAAATAAAACCACATATATATGGTCAAATAATTTTCGATAAAGTGGTAAACAACACACAATGGAGAAAAGAAAGCCTCTTCAACAAATGGTGCTGGGAAAACTGGAAAGCCACATGCAAAAGAATGAAACTCGACTACAGCTTGTCCCCTTGTACTAAAATTAATTCAAAATGGATCAAAGACCTAAATATAAGACTGAAACAATAAAGTACATAGAAGAAGACATAGGTACTAACCTCATGGACATGGTTTTAAAGAGTATTTTATGAATTTGACTCCGAAGGCAAGAGAAGTGAAGGCAAAGATAAATGAATGGCACTACATCAGACTAAGAAGTTTTTGCTCAGCAAGAGAAACTGACAACAAAATAAACAGACAGCCAACTAAATGGGAAATGATATTTTCAAACAACAGCTCAGATAAGGGCCTAATATCCAAAATATACAAAGAACTCATAAAACTCAACAACAAACAAACAAGTCAATAAAGAAATGGGAAAAGGATATGAACAGACACTTCTTCCAGGAAGAAATACAAATGGCCAACAGATATATGAAAAGATGCTCATCTTCATTAATTATTAGAGAAATGCAAATCAAAACTACAATGAGATAGCACCTCACACCTGTTAGATTAGCGATTATCAACAAGACAGGTAATAACAAATGTTGGAGAGGCTGTGGAGAAAAAGGAACCCTCATTCACTGTTGGTGGGAATGTAAAGTAGTACAACCATTTTGGAAGAAAGTATGGTGGTTCCTCAAAAAACTGAAAATAGAACTACCTTATGACACAGCAATCCGTCTACTAGGTATATACCCCAAAAACTCAGAAACATTGATACGTAAAGACACATGTTGCCCCATGTTCATTGCAGCATTGTTCACAGTGGCCAAGAATTGGAAACAACCAAAAATCCCTTCAGTAGAAGACTGGATAAAGAAGATGTGGCACATATACACTATGAAATACTATTCAGTCATAAGAAATAATGACATAGGATCATTTACAACAAAATAGTGAGATCTTGATAACATTATACGGAGTGAAATAAGAAAATCAGAAAAAACCAAGAACTACGTGATTCCATACATTGATGGGACATAAAAATGAGACTAAGAGACATGGACAAGAGTGTGGTGGTTACCAGGGGTGAGGGGGAGGAGGGGTGTGGGAGGGAAAGAGGGTGAGGGTGAGGGTGAGGGGCACAAAGAAAACTAGATAGAGGGTGTTGGAGGACAATCTGACTTTGTGTGATGGGTATGCAACATAATTGATTCACAAGATAACCTGGACATGTTTTCTTTAAATATATGTACCCTGATTTATTGATGTCACCTCATTAACATTAATAAAAATTTATTTATAAAAATTAAACATAAAAGGAATTGAACCCTACGAATTACCAGTTGCAAAAGAGTCACAGAATATATAGTACAGCATAGGGAATATTGTAAATAATATTATAATTACTATATATAGTGCCAGATTGGACTAGATTTATTGGATTGGGGTGATCACTTTGTAAGGCATGTCTATGTCTAATCACTATGTTATACTCTGGGAACTAATATAATATTATGTGTCAACTATAATTAAAATAAATAAAATGCATTTTAAAGATTAAAAAAAATTAATTTTAAAACTGAAATACCAACAGTAATTGCTCACCAAACCAAAAAGAATAAACAAAAGTCAGAAGATTAATATCAATATAATAACTAAAATTTATTACTTGTTTACCTTTCAAAGCTTCTATTTTATCAGGTTTTCCTTTATATTCCTTTGTAACATGTATGATTCTGAAAAAGAGAAGAGACTTCAGGTTATGACAATTATGTTTCCTTGGTAATTCTAGGCTTGATTGATGTGATGGATGGATCTTTTCTTCAACGTATAGGAAGATGGTGGATTTAACTCCTGTGCAGTCATGCTTGTGCCATAGTATCAGTTAGAATATTTCTTCACAGTCTTTGCTTCACATTAGCTTCATCTGCAAAGTTTTATAATTTACCCATGCTTGGAACACATCACCAGATCTTATGATTTCAACAACTGATGGACAACTTGACATTTGTATGGAGAACCAGGATTATCTCTATAATGCAAAGCCAAGAAAACCAGGCCAAGAATCAACATGGGCATCCAGTACTGAAGGTCCATTTTGAACTACTGACTCAGACTGGAGATATTTATTGTTAACTTGAATCAAGGTCAGGTGGAGTAACAGAGAGAAGCTAATATAATAAATAGTGAGAGCATGGGTTTTGCAATAATATTAAACTGAGCTCTTCATATCTGTAACATCTAGTAGCTCTATTTCCTTAACTAGTGCACTTATTTCTGGTAAGCTTCAGGTTTTACAACAGGGGTCCCCAAACTTTTTACACAGGGGGCCAGTTCACTGTCCCTCAGACCGTTGGAGGGCCAGACTATAAAAAAAAAACTATGAACAAATCCCTATGCACACTGCACATATCTTATTTTAAAGTAAAAAACCAAAACGGGAACAAATACAATATTTAAAATAAAAAACAAGTAAATTTAAATCATCAAACTGACCAGTATTTCAATGGGAACTATGGGCCTGCTTTTGGCTAATGAGATGGTCAATGTGCTCCTTTCATTGACCACCAATGAAAGAGGTGCTCCTTCTGGAAGTGCAGCGGGGGCCGGATAAATGGCCTCAGGGGCCGCATGTGGCCCGCGGGCCGTAGTTTGGGGACCCCTGTTTTACAACCTGAACATTTTGAAAGCTTTAGAGTTGTGTTGAAGGATGAGTAAAATATTTCATCTTGCATGCATAGTGCTTGGTTCTTGGTAAATATTCATAAACATAAGATGATACTGGTTTGATTATGATCACTATGGTAATAGGAATGGACTTAACATGCTGGGTGCTATTACAGATCTAGAATCCTAGGTATAAGCCTATAAGGTATATATACACTACAGAAACTGAATCACATTTATGTTTTTTTTAAAGTTTTATTAATTTTAATGGGGTGACATCAATAAATCAGGGTACATATGTTCAAAAAAAACATGTCTAGGTTATCTTGTCAATCAATTATGTTGCATACCCATCACCCAAAGTCATATTGTCCTCTGTCACCTTCTATCTGGTTTTCTTTGTGCCCCACCCCCTCCCCCTTCCCTTCTCCCTCCCTCTCCCCCTCACCCTCCCCCCCCCCAACCACCACACTCTTGTTCATGTCTCTTAGTCTCGTTTTTATGTCCCACCTACGTATGGAATAATGCAGTTCTTGTTTTTTTCTGATTTACTTATTTCACTCTGTATAATGTTATCAAGATTCCACTGTTTTGTTGTAAATGATCTGATTTTATCATTTCTTATGGCTGAGTAGTATTCCATAGTGTATATGTGCCACATTTTCTTTATCCAGTCATCTATTGAAGGGCTTTTTAGCCCTTCAACCAAAATGTTTCTTCTTATTTATTTATTTATTAAACAATTCAGGTTCCATTAATTATGAACTGTGTAGATTTTTCCATTTCTGTTTTAATCCCATTTTACCAGCATTATGTAGTACTTACAGTTGGGTGAGGTGATACAGAGATAAATAAATGCACAGACACCTCAAATAAAATCATTGCTCTGAGCTCATTTACTGGAGGTTAAACAAGGCTTAGGTCATAGGACAAATACAAGTATGGAAGCTTAATATGAAACAGATTAAAATTAAAAAATGAATTGGTTATTGAAGCTTAGTAGGCTGGAGTAATCTGAGACAGTTCACAGGGGACTGATATATGCTGGCCACAGATGGATGAATGAGATTTGAATAGTCTGGGATGTTGATTTTTTTTTTTTTCTCATTTGGAAATAAAAGTTACCAACATGAACAAAGCACATTCTAAAAGGCACATCTTCCTCAATTCCCTTTGTAAGTACCTCTAGGTCTTTTCTTCCTTCCTCTTTCCTACTCTTTCATCCTCTTTGAAAAGGCAATAAATTGAAAAGAGAAGTTTTAAAAGATTGAGATGATAATGGAAAATATAATAAATGAAGTGAATAAATGAGTCCAGGCAAAGAAATGAGTGAGGTTGAGACTAAGTTTAGAGAAGACAAACAACAGATAAAAGAATAAGAATCCAGACAACGATTTTGTACAATTACATGTTTGGGTGAAAATCTCAGGTTTTTTTAAATTTTTTAATTTATTCATCTTTTAGAGAGGAGAGACAGTGACAGAGAGAGAGAGAGAGAGAGAGAGAGAGAGAGAGAGAGAAAGGGGGGAGGAACAGGAAGCATCAACACTCCTATATGTGCCTTGACAAGACGAGTGCAGGCTTTTGAACAGGTGACCTCAGTGTTCCAGGTCGACGCTTTATCCACTGCGCCACCACAGATCAGGCAAAAATCTCAGTTGTTATCTAATGTAACTGTCAAGAATATAAGACAATAAAGGGTAAAAAAAATTTTTTTTTAAATTTGAAGTACAAAGTGATGGATGTAGCATACCACATTCATGCTTGTTACCTGATGGCTTCTTTCCCATGGAATTCTGGAGACACTGGTTCAAAAGAGTCAGTAGATGAAATATTGAAATCTGTTTTATCTTCAAGGGCCACAGAATCAGCATTCTGTTGTCGTGACCAAAAGGAGGGCTTCAAAAAAAACAAGGGTGAATATTGACGTCCATCTTCACCTAATAGCCAAGGGACAAAAGCTAGGTCAGTCACCATGGTAAGGGTAAGAATCATCCCAATGCAACATTGCAATGCAAACTTTTGCCAATAAAACTGAACACATGGTTGACACAAGGAAATACATGCTTTGCTATGTGAAGCTTCATAAGGAAAAATATCACTAAGATGCCTCTCTGTTATAATTATTCCTTTAGGAAGAACTGAAGCAGTGAATTTAAAAAAATTTTCCAGATATATGGAAAAGATTTATATAGGTGGATGGGGATCCTCAAACCCCTCAGCAAGATCTTCTGGGCATGGCTTTTAAGATACCAAGAGGCAGAAAAAGCCCAATAGAGATCAGGGGAACTACCAGCTTTTAGGATACACCCTTAAAGGCTCCAATGCCCCAAAGGGGTCTCATAGGATGCCATCTGGGTCCTGCTTCAATAGGGGAAAGGAAGGTCATTGAGCTAAAGCCTGCCAGACTTACATGCCTCTGCTGTGAGGAAACAGGGACACTGGAAGGTAGGCTTCCCCCTCGCTCCTCTAAGGGAGGGTTCAGTCTCTTCCAGCCCTGCTCCAGCCACCTATGACCTAATCTTGCCCAGAATGCGAGGGTTTGCCACTGAAGAATGAAGGCGCCCAGGTTCTTTGGCCCCATTTAAGACACTGTGGACGAGCCTAGGGTATATCTTCCAAGAAGCAGGTAAACTGATCTCATTTGCACAAGGGCCACTTAACTATGTCTTGCCTGAATAGTCAGGTTTTTTATTCTTCCCTCGAAGATCTCTGTTGTGGGTGTTGATAGTCCTATTTTCTGCTGCTTTGTTTAATATGTAGTGTTTCCTTTATTCCTCCTACCTCAGTGCCCCACTCATATTTCAGGCTGGGACCTACTCCTTATTTAGAGCTCTCTTTCCCCCTTTTGCCAACTTCTATGATGAATCTATAATACCTTTGCCACCCAGCTTAGTGTATCCCAAGGTTCTCTTTACCAAGCCACAGTCACAGAGCTCCAGGGAAAAGCAACCTGGTCTCAACTCTCCAGGCAGAGGAGAACAGAAGCTCCATCTCCACGCAAGCTGCAGATGGCTTTTCCAGTCTACCTGAATCATTACCAGCTAGAAGCTGCGGTCATTGGGAATTGGACATGAGCTGCAAAGTATAGAATTGTGACAACAATTCCAGTGTCATGCGGACTTTTCCTGGATATAGACTTTTCCTGGACTCCTGCTCCTTGTGACAGCTCCTAACAGTCTGAGCTGGGGTTGGGTTACATTTTTCAGTGATTTGGCATGGTGTTGGGGCCAATTTGGACTTGGTGAACATGTTAAGGACAATACTCTTTTATGGATTCTTGCTGTATTGGCCAAGAGTTTGATCAAAGGCTTTAATTACTGTAAAAAAATAGAAGGCTGGATAAAGAAGATGTGGCACATATACACCATGGTATACTATTCAGCCATAAGAAATGATGACATTGGATCACTTACAACAAAATGGTGGGATCTTGATAACATTATACGGAGTGAAATAAGTAAATCAGAAAAAAACAAGAACTGCAGGATTCCATACATTGGTGGGACAAAAAACGAGATAAGAGGCATGAACAAGAGTGTGGTGGTTATGGATGGCGGGGGGGAGGGAAGGAGGGGGATGGGGAGGGGCATGAAGAAAACTAGATAGAAGGTGACGGAGGACAATCTGACTTTGGGTGATGGGTATGCAACAGAATTGAATGACAAGATAACCTGGACATGTTTTCTTTGAATATATGTACCCTGATTTTTTAATTTCACCCCATTAAAATTAATAAAAATTTATTCATAAAAAATTTGGAGGAACTTAAATAATGTTAAGATCCATTTAATCTCAGGAAAACCATATATTGTAATACAAATGCAAGATATGTCAGGCATGATGAATTTTATCTAGGAGTCCAGGTGTCATATTGGCAAAGGAGGAAGAAATTGAGAAGTTACTATTGGATATAAAAAACAAATATTCTAAGAGAAAACAATAAAATTTGGCAAAAAAATTTGACATATTTTAAAAAGGTAGAGCATGGGCCAAAAAATTTATTGCAATTTCTTTTTTTTTTTTTTTACATTTATTTCCTGATTTTAGAGACAGAAGTTGGGAGAGAGAGAGGAACATTAATTTGTTGTTCCACTGATTTATACATTTATTGGTTGATTCTTGTATGCATCCTGACCCAGGATTGAACCCACAACCTTGGCATATCAGGACAACACTTTAATTGACTGAGATATCCAGGCAGGACTAATGTTTGATTTTAGTCATATCAGTACTCACTTGGCAAAATTTTTTCAAAATAAATCATCAATGCCAGATAGAGGAAAATATCAAAAGCCAACATAAAATGTGTTCCTATTATTTGACTTGAGTAGTTCTTTGGATCAGGAAATGCATTAGAATTCATATCATTGTCCACACGTAAAAACTGAAAATGAAAGAGTAGTTAATTAAAGGAAGTTAGGTTTACAATAAATTTTAAACAGGTTTAGCTTAAAAATAAAATACTGTATTTTTCCATATATAAGACGTTCCCATGTATAAGATGCACCTTAAATTGGGGCCCGAAATTGGAAAAAAATGTATTACATAAAGTTATTAAACTCAAATTTTATTCATCATAAGATTCATACAACTCCTCATTAATGTCAGAACTCCCATCCATTAGCTTGTCTTCGGTGTGTCTGATGATGAATCACTGTCATCAACAATGAGTGCAAAAACAAGTGCAAAAAGTGAGAAATGCAAATAAAAACATCTACAACCATTGTATAAAATGCACCCAGTATTTGGACATCAAATGTTTCAAAAATAGATGTGTCTTATACATGGGGAAATACGGTAGTTACTCTTTGCCTCATACTGGAATACAAAGTTGAATAAGACTGCCTGTTTTACAATTCTCAAATCTATTGGAAAAATGTGCATGTGACCAACTATAATGCAATTTACTAACTGCAATGATTTAAAATACATTCCAAATGAAATGGAGCACTAAGAGGAAGTGGGGAAGTGTGTGAAAAGATGATATTTGAGCTCAGCCTTAGCTAAGTTCTTACCAAATGGAACATGGGAAAAAGGAGTGGTGGTCCCTGGATATAGCTCCTGAGAGAGAATTTATGCTCTTGGAGAGATCACTGGTGCATTTAAGAAGAATGAGAGGCAAAAGTCGGCTGGTCTATACTGTTCAAGCTAATGAGTACTTTGTAATTAACGTTCCTTTAATAATGGATATGTAATGATTGACATTACCATTTCATAGGCGGGAAGGCAAAGTAAGTTCAATGTGAGAATCAGATAAAGAGAAATAACATTTTATGAACAGAAATGTAATTTACTATTCAATGCATTTTTTAAGGTGCTTCTAATTTTGAATTTTCATTTCTCTTACTTTATGGTTTTTACAATCATATGAGCTGTTTAATTAGTAAATCAAACTATGTACTGGAAGAGTTATTTAGTATTAGATTTGTAACATCATGTTCATATTTAATTAGTAGCCAAAAAAACCCATTTTAAATAATTACATGTTGGCCTTCCATTTTTCACTCACCCTTTGACTTATTTTTCAGGGCTAAATACTTCCAAAGCATTTAAAATATCACAATATTTTTACTAGGGTTCTATACCTTATAATTCTGACCATAAAAATGACTACAGATAATTAAATTCCAGAGAAGAGAAAAACATAGGGTTAATACATAGCAAAACAATAGTTTATTTTAAAATAGAGCTTATTTTATTTTATAGTCTCACATTCTGAGATTTGAATTACTTTTATTTCTCCATGCTTAGAACATTAGAATTGTTGTGTTTAGGTAATTATTCTCTCAAATTCACCAGGATGTTGTTTGTAGACACTTATCTATAATTGCATAGCAAAAGTACCAAAATTTAACATGTTGGTATTGTATTTTAATAAAGGAAATAATGTAATATAAAAAAAATTCCAGAGAGAATAGTTCTGAAACATCATTCATAAGCAGTTAGATGGTTTCTCACCTGGGCCATTCCAAGCGTGAAGGCAAAGGGGCTAAGGAAACCTAATATCCATTCCAGGGACACAGGAAGGTGCCTGTACAATACCGTGTATCCTAGACTTCCCCAAAAGACAGTGAGAAGGAATACGACCAGGCCAGTGAGAAAAGATTTCTTTATCAGGACGCTCATTAGAAAAGCCAAAGCTATCTAAAATGAGAGAAGATGCAATTTATTTATGTTTCTCCATAAGTTATTCCTAACACAATAAAATAAAAAATTGAATATACAAAATTAGTTATATTATTAGTCTATGTATAAAATAGAAACAATATTCTGAAATTCGCACTACAAATTGCATTATAAAACATTCTAGCTCAAATACCAATCTACAGAGTTCCTTTTTTCTTTTAGCAAGAGAGAGAGAAAGATGGAGAGAGAAATAGAGATAGAGATAGAGATAGAGATAGAGATAGAGATAGAGATAGAGATACAGGTAGACAGACAAGAAAGGAGAGAGATGAGAAACATCAACTTGAAGTTGCGGCACTTCAGCTGATCGATTGCTTTCTCATATGTGTCTTGACAGGGAGCTCTAGCTGAGTCAAGGACACCTTACTGAAGCCAGTGACCTTGGGTTTCAAGCCATTGACCATTGGAATCAAGCCAGCACCCATGGGGTTATGTCTATGATCCCATGCTCAATGGGCTACCCCGTGCTTAATCTGGTGAGCTTGAGCTCTAACAGGGTCCTTGCAGTTTTGAAACTGGGTCCACAACAACTCAGGTTGATGCTCTATCCACTGTGCCACTGCCTGGTCAGGATCTACAGACTTTCTAATGAAAACAGAGCAGTCAGAGAAGAAAGGTATATAAAGAAAAACAATCTACTTAAAAACGATCATTAGGGTAAGAGTGAGATGGAAAAAAAATTAATTCACCTACTCACCAAAGACAATCCATACAGGAGAAAGAGGGTGAAGACCACCACAAAATTAGTTCGAATTACAAACTGGAGAATGATTACAACAAGTGTCAAGAGAAGGGCAGCAATGAAGATGAAACCAGCATAGAGCAAACCCCAGGAGAGCCTAATGTGGAAACAAAATATTATCTTAGCATTTCATGTTCAATGGGAAAGACCTGAGTGTGGATTCTGATGTCACTGATTCAGTTATTTCAATCACACATTCATTCATTCAGCTGATATTTATTCAGTGTTTAGCATATATAAATAATAAGAAAATATTTTAAAATGAATTATTAAGAAATTAAGAATATTCTCTTTCCTAAAAGTAATTATAGAAATATACACACATGAGAAAAGGAAAAAATAGGCTTCTAGTCTAATAACCTTTGGTTGTACATTTTCTCTGCTTCAATCTTACTCTGTGACCTCAAAGGCACTCTGTAACCCCTCTAAATCCTCTTATTGCTCTGGATGTTTGGAATAATACTACAGTGAAAATGCAGAGGTTCTGTCTGTGTAGGACCCTGTCCTATTATGTGATAACCTCTCATCGAACATGGGATCATTTCTCTTCTGTGGGGATGAGGACATTCATGATTTTCCTTGGATTAAAAATTTCTTTCTTTGTGTAATTCTGCCACTTTTCTCTTTTTCCAATAGCTGTTCCCTCGTTCTCTGGGTGTTTCCACCACAGAGTCTACATACTTATATGAGTATATTCATTTTCTGTTAAACTATTCAAAAAGTTTACTCTCCTTTATTAAATTCATTTACCTTGTTTTCTAATATTATTTGAAGAGTATGATGAAATAATATTAAAAACAAA
The DNA here is from genome assembly GCF_036850995.1 of Saccopteryx leptura. Taxonomy (NCBI): domain Eukaryota; kingdom Metazoa; phylum Chordata; class Mammalia; order Chiroptera; family Emballonuridae; genus Saccopteryx; species Saccopteryx leptura. Next base: position 166,920,008 of record NC_089507.1, read on the forward strand.
AACAAAACAGCAGTTGAACCAACTGAATCATGGCTGACACACATAGCCATGACTCTGAACTAGAGAATGCTTTACACACTCAGGGAATATTAAATCACTTTATTCTCACAATAGCTCAATGCAGAAATACCATTATGTTCCCCATTTAACAGACAAAGCACCGAATGAACATGAATGTTAAGCAACTAATTTCATTTCAAGTTCAGGCATTCTGGCTCTAGAGTCTTTAGATTTCTGTTTTGCTGTACACCCCTTTACTGTTAATTCTGTAAAGAGTTCGATATTGAGTTATAGCATTTTCTTCTAGACTCCAAATTTGTTTCCACATGCACATTTCACCTGGCTTCCTAGCCTCTCTGTTATTTTACTTTCTCCTCACTATAAACATCACCTCTAGGTCTTTTCAGTCCATTCCTCACCAGTTCTCACACTGGACCTTGTCCATACCTGGAACCACTCAACCTCTGACTTTTTAAGTCAAATTAACCTGACCTGTATTTACCAACCTATTCTGCCAATTTGCTCCTTCAAGTATACCCACCATCCCTGGTCTCCAAACGAGCCTCTGATCCTTGACCTCATTTTCCCCCTTTCAGTCTCATCCTGCCTTAAATTCCCCTTCGGGCCCAGACACCAAAGTCTGTCATTCCTACCACACTCTTCTCTGTGGATTCAGTGGCCATCCCCATTATCCCTGCTTTAAATCACCTAGAAATCCCAATCCTGTGTTCTTGCTTCAGTCAGAGATGTCTAATAACCCCCAGCTATAGCCTGGCAAGCATGAGTCTAAGGACAACTTATTCCATTCATAGGAAGAGGGTGTGAATCAGGATGTGTTGAGGAAGTTTACTTTCCATGAATTCCTACCTGAATTTACTTGTGCCGCACTTTACTCACCAGAATGCTGAATTCCGAAGACCCATCATCATCATCAAGCCCTTCATCCTCTTCCTCTCTCTTGTGACATTGAGAGAGGCGTAGTAAACGAATGAGGAAAAGGAGATAATGAGGCAGAAAATGAATAAATCAGTGTATACCCCATCTTGACTGACGTAGGGATGGATCTTCATAGTTTTTCCGGTAACTGCCATCAGTTCTTCCATCACTGAGTGGTTTGTTGTGATCTGAAGAAAGACAGTGATACCCATATTTGCATATTCATGAGTGATCTCTTTGCCTAGGAACACCTCAGGGCCTGGGTGGACCTGATCTAGGCCACTTTTCACTTCTGTGATCTGCCACTGGCCCCGGGGAGCCTCTGTTACAGGATTGCTGCTCTTCACACACTTCCCAAAATTTTCTGTGTGTCTTATTACCTCCTTGACTAATAGTCCCTTGAAATGTATATATGACATTATATTCTCAGCAAAACACCTTGCCTCATGCTTCAGTTTTAAGTGTCATTCCAATTAGGAGTTTCATGGCATTCCAGGCCGACAAGCTTTGGCTTATTTACCTCTAAGGACTTTATTATACCTTCGTGATATGTCTCCTCTTCTCATAATTTTATTGTATGCCTGGATTCCTGACAAGGTTTTTTTCTTCGAGGAGACAATTTCCCTCCTATTAATATATAAACTACTCATGGCGCATTGCAATTTAAGAAAATTTTGTTGTAAATAAAAGGGTCAGTAAATGAAAGAACAAGGCTTTATTTTCTTGTATGGAACTTTTGATGCCTCTGATACCATTACTAGTCTTTACTGGACATTCTGTACTCACTTCTATAATTGCAGCATTAATGGCGGCTTGAAGAGACACAAAACCTTCCGTCCAGAATTCTGTTACATAGCACTGAAAACGTTCATATTCATATTCTGTTTCATAGCAATGAGCTTTAAAGTGGAAATAAAGCATAAGTATTATTATGGATTAGTTCAGTTCTGACTATAGGAAACAGAAGACCTTACAATGGCCCAAATATAACTGTTCTTATTTTGACTCAGAGTCTGTTAAAACATAAATTATAGTAATGATTCCCAAAAGGAGAGGTCAGAGCACTCCTATAAAATGATAATCAAATTATAACATTCACACTTAGTTTTTTCACATTCATTTCTCTGTGTCTTTACCAATCAAGGATTCTGTTGAGCTCCTATTTTAGGACTCTATATTGTGAAAACAGTACCATTTTATGTTTTTCCAAAGTTAGCAGGGTTTTATATGGATTGTGAAACACCACTAAAGGTTTTGCCTAACATTGGCTATAATGTCGGCCTAATGAGCAAATATATGTTTGTATGAGATGACCACCATGTTTACATTGTGTCAGAACATCTTTTGAAGAAAAACAAATATGCTTATAAAAAAAGGCCTACACGTCATTGAGTATTAAACTACATTAAAGAGATATCATTTAATATGACAAATTAAAATTGTATTGAGTCAGTAAATGTATGTCTCATTAAATTTTAAATATTAAGAAAATTATTTTGAAATCACTTACATATGCAAATGATATGACAGTATAATAAACACATATATACATATGATCAAATTATACACATAAATGCACCATTGTAAACACTGCCAGAACCCCATCCATGTACTGTCTATGATTTTATGCTTTCCTAGTTCGAGGCCCCTACCTAGCTATTTTCTTGAACTTTGTGTTTATATAGAGATGCCTTAAACTTTTACTATGTGTACCTAAACTACATATATAACTTTAAATTTTTAAAGTTTTATTTAAATCTGATAATTCATTATATTCATTATGCCTCACTTTGCTTCTATTGTTCTATAGTATGGTTTTGATAATTATATAAATGGCTCATTATCCTTCTTATGATGTATAGAATGCTATTACAGAAATTTAATTCATTCTATTTATCCATGCTCAAATTTGGTTAGGTCCTGTTTTTCTTTTAACTATTGCCAAAAGCAACAATAACAACAACAACAACAAAAAAAAATTGCTGCTATGAAAATACTGATCTACGTCTTCTTGTGAATACGGTTGTATCAGTTAGATAGTCTACCATATGTTACAGTAGCAAACAAGCCCCAAATCTTCAAAGGCTTATCACAGACAAGCTCTATTTCTCACTCAGGCTACAAATTCAGCATAGATCTTAAGAGGAGGGCCTGGGGGTCCTCTATTTCACATCAAACTAAGGGTCCTAAGATGATGGTGTTTCCTCCAATTAGTAGCTGGCACTACCATTTAGGCGTGACAACCTAGCTTGCAGAAGCAGGTGAGGAAATGTTCTAGAGAATTCCCATCTGCTCTTCAATGTCTTGAGTCCAGGCATCTGGTTGTACTTACACAACTTAATTATTTCCTGCCCTCAGGAAGGAGAACAGAACAGGCTGCACGTCTTGAGCACAGGCGGGACCCTGTCACTAGTAGGATTCCTGTGACACTGGGTCATGGGTTAGCCACTTCTTCAAATTAAAAGTTAGATTTCTCAATTCTTGTGAAATTTAAAACATTTTGTGATGTTGGCTTCTCTTTGCTACATATCCTGGTCAACACTCTGCATTGTTCTATTTACTGTCCAGTAAACGTGACACCACATGTGATTTCAAAATGCATTTCCCTGATTGCTAAGACTGGGGAGCGCCTCTCCGTGTGCTCTTTCCTGCTGGGTGTTTCTCCTCTTATAAAATGCTTACTATATATTTTCATGACTCTCCGCCTTCTACACTTTTACTTATTTACTCAGAGGAAATCTTTATGTATTTTGGAGATAAACTTTTTGTTGGTTTTATTTGTTGTTAACATCTCATCCCAAGACTTACCTTTAATTCTCACTAACTCTATGGTATCTTGTGATAAAGAGAATTCCTTCATTTGGGTCTAGTTTGATTTACCTATCTTTTATAGACTACTTTTTTTTATTCTGTTTAAGAAAATATTTTCTATTCCATACTTACAAATATATTGCACTACATTGACCTCTAAAAAGCTTGTTTATGACATTTAATTCTTTACCTGGATTGGTTGTTCATGTGAGGTCATTTCACTTTGTTCTTTATGGAAAGAAATTTTTTCTAGCATTGCTCTGTCATGTCTTCTCAGTCATTTGTTAGTTTTTATATTTATGTGAAGTATTTCTGAGGGTCTCTCTTCTCTAATTTACCTATCTATCTGTTACTATAGTAATAGCACATGGTCTAATTATTTATAACTTCATGCTTTTTAATGAGCATCTTGGCTATTCTGTGCTCCCTTTAGAAGTGTATTTTAGAATAAATGAACCAATTTAAATGAAAAGCTCTATTATAATTTTGATTGAAAGTACAATACGTTTCTAAGGAAATCTGGGTAGAATTCACATCTGTAGGAGGTAGAATTCTAAAATTAACTTTTTGCCCTTGTATAATACCCTATCCTTTGTGTGGGGTGAAACCTATGAGTCTAAGGATATATCAGCCCCATGATTATATTATAAGGCACAATTGACCTTGGTCAGGGAGTTTGTCCAAGTGGTTAATTTAGTCACATAAGACTTTTAAATGTGTTTTCTCTACCTGGGTAAGTCAGGAAGATTTGAAAGAAGAACGATTCACTCTGCCATTGTTGGCTTTGAAGATGGAGTGGTTCACATGCAATACCAGACTGTGCTCTCTAATTACTAAGAGGGACCTGCCCCTGAGAGTCAGGAAAGCCATGAGAAACCTATTCCCAGGCTGAAAGAAACTGAATTCTGTCAACATCATAAATAAGCTTTGAAATGGCTCCTTCCTAAGAGCCCCACGAAAAGAACTCAACCTGGTCAATACCTTTATTATAGCCTTTGAGAGCCAAAGCAGAGACCTGGTTAAGCCTGCTCACACATCTGACCTATGAGCTATGAACTACCCAATGAGTACTGTTAGTGATAATTTGTTATACAGCAGTAGAAAACTAATAAACTGCCCATGTGATATATGTTAAGGAATGTGATATATTCTTTCATTTATTTGGGCCTTTTTAAATGAAGTTTTATACTTTTCTCATAATAGTGTTTTTATGTTTCTTAGACTTTATTTTCTCCAAGGTAATTTTTTAACACTTTCTGTTTCATGTGGTATCTTTTCTTCTTTTGTGTGTGTGGGTGTATGTTTTGTTTTGTTTTTAAGTAAGAGTAGAGTAGTTAGAGAGACTCCCACACGCATGCTGACCAGAATCCACCCAGCAATCTGTCTGGGTCTATTGCTCTGCCCATTTTGGGATAATGCTTACAACCAAGCTATTTTTAGTGTCTGAGATAGAGGCTTGATGAAGCCATCCTCAGCATCAGGCCTGGCATGCTTGAACCAATTGAGCCTTGGCTGCAGGAGGAGAAGAGAGAGAAAGAGAGAGATAGAGAGAGAGAGAAAGGGGAATGGGAAGGGAGGAGAAGCAGATGGCTGCTTTTCCTATGTGCCTTGACCAAAAATCCAAGCTAGCACATTCACACACTGGGTCAATGCTCTGCCACTGAGCCAACTGGCCTCGGCCTTTCCTTTTATTTTTTATTCCTTAGTTTATTCTTTAACATTTTATGCATGCATACTTTATATTCTCAGTTTTATAATTCCACTGAAATGTGTAACCTGCTTTGTTGGTTCTCCTGACTCTTACTTATGGTGTCTTGACTTCTCATCTCATCTCAGACTGTACATTAATACTCAAAGATATTTGGCTTATGTCTAGGTTGTATTTTTCTATAGACTATTTATAAGCTATTCTGCTAGGCACCCTATAGCCTACTCACCCCAGGATCACTTCATTTATTTTTGTTGTTGGGGTTTCTTAGAACAAGTAGTTGAGGTGAATAGAATCCAAACCTCCAGGGATAGTGTGCTGAGAGCTACAAACTTTCCCAGGGGAATGTTCTTCTTGTCTTCCAAAGCCCATGATAAGATCAACAAGTTTTCTTTTGTTTTTCATTTGCTAGAAGTAATTTTTTCTTGTCTACCCTTTTACTGAGTATGTAGCCTCTCAGGTTCCAAATTAATACAAGAATCTTTATTTTATGTAAACTCACTAGCTCTCATGTAGCTACTGAAACCTAAACCTCTTAGTTAGCAAGATTGGCAAAATCATATAGCATTAATCATAACGGGTCACTCTGAATTTGATTCCCTCTTCATTTGAGGACCTTGGAAGTTTCCTTTACTTTTACGTAAGCTTACTCAAACACTTAAAGGCAAGTTTGCTCTATTTTATCTAGAAAAACTTTATTTTCTTTTAACAGTAATATAATATACATACTATATGTATACTTGCATGTATATGAATACATATACATATTTATATGAATATATAATACCATAATATAATATAGTATGTTAATATACCTCAAAATCAACGTACATTTTTGAAATGTGTTGATTGACCTGTGGACATTACCATAATAGAGAAAGATTTTAAAATTTACTGTATTAACATCTACTTCTACATACGGCTTACAACATCATGATAGAAAGTAGTGGAATTGTATCACTAGAAAGTTACCTGAATGGTGGTTGAGTTCCTTGTTTCTTGGAAGTGTATAACTCATCAAAAATTTCAATTGATATGAGAACGTATTAGTAAAGATGACTTGTACTATTTCCTCAGGATAACTGACTGTTAAGTTTTTAATACTTTCTTCATCAGAAAGTCCTAAGACTTCTTTAACCGACCCTACAAAAAGAGAATGTTATTGTCAGCAAATTATAAAAGACACTAACTTCAGGCTTCACGTTCAATTCCTCTTACTAAAGTACTTTATGGAAATAAAATAAAACATTGATTTGAAGTAAGTCAGGCACAGTAAAGGTTGGGAGAAGAGACTTTTCTAAAATTTTACACAGGGTATAATCAGAAGGCATACATGAGAATTAGTTACTTTTATATGTTGGATTATTAAACTAATTTCAATTACATATATGATACTATACAATACCAATTAAACTATTTACAGAAGAATTAGCATTACAATAAATCTAAAATGGTAGTAATTTGTATATTTAAATCACCATTAGGTGATTTATATCAGGTGGAAATAATTGTATAACTTCATTATCCTTTATTACTCCTCAGAGTATGAATAACATGTTGGAAAATAGTGAAAACTCAAAACATATGTTGAGTGACTATGTCGATATCACTAAAATAATCTTTTAATGACATATAGCTGCTTTATTAAGACTGAGAAAATGAGAAGGATTACAAGAAAAAGTATGGATTGGAGTGGGAATGTCAAAGGTGAAAGTGGAGGGAGCAGGAAGCATGTATTTTGATAGAATTAACTTTCCCCCCTGAAAACTATCCTTAAGTATGTTTGATTATGAGCAAGTCTCTTAACCTTTGTTACTCAATTTCCATATTTGTAAAATAAACTTACCACTGTTAGTATAGAATATTAATACATATAAATATAATACAGAATGATACCATTATTATCACAGAATAGTATTCTAATTCTATAGAATAGTCTCTTAAAAATCAGGTGCATTGTAGTATTGAATGAATATTTATTATCATAATTGCAATTACCTTATTAGTAAAATAAAGATATTAGCACATTCATTGTGGAGAGAGTTCTATGTAAAGATCGTACACGTAGTAGTCACTTAATGAACATTTCTTATCACATTGCATGTGACTTTTAACAAAGATGTTGTTGAGAAGCACAAGTTCATGACATGGACCCTCAGGAGGACACTGTAAAGCTGGTGGAAGCAAATACATCTCAGGATGGACTGAAAGACTACACCTCAGTGGAGAGTCAGATCAAGCGAAGATCTTGAATCAAAAGTGGGTTTACTGTTTGCAGGCAGGATGCACAGTGCAGACATTCAGATGCACGTGGAAGTGATGGTGTGATGGGAAAGCCTGGGATGTTTTCATTTACCCACCTGGCTTGTGTGTGCTGAATGCAGAATTGAAGGAAAAGCTCGACATAATCTGGGAACTGTGATCATAGAAACTCCAGATAGCAAAGGCCTGAATACAGATTACAGAGTGGGTAGATTTTTGAAGACTGAATTCAGATGAGGGGTCAGATTCCAAACACATTACTTGTTACTGAGGAGTGGAGTTATGGACAGAGGTTGACAAAAAGAAGAGATCTTCTATAACATCCAGTGACTGGCTGGAGGAAGAGTCACAGGTGCCCTTACAATAATACTGCATGTGAGCAGCAGATTTCTGTTTCGAAAGACAGTTAAGTGCTTATTTCTTGCTTGGAAAGAAGTACATCACAGTTTCAACTTAGATATTGAGTAATGGCCTCTTACATACAACAAAGGGAAACTATATCTACATTTCATATAATCAAGAAATTTTGACAATTGACACAGTTTATTAACTGAAATGCAAGCACTTCCTATCAAATGAACCAAATATTGACATCAGAAATTCCTCTTAGGTTGCTAGAAAACTCACCTTGCACAGAGAGGGCTGAGGCAACTTTATTCATTATCTGTTGGGTTGTATTGGTGAAAGGTGTATATGCAATAGTAATTGTAGACAGGTTAAATGAATCTAACCGTGCCAGGTCCATGGAAGGTCGTGAAGAAAAATCATAAATTTCATGACGAGTACCGAACACGCAGAAAACAATTATTAGGAACAATAAGTTCAACCATTCCTACACAAAGCAAGAGACAAGAATAAAGAAAACGATGGTTTCAAATCAGCCATCCACAATCATTTGGTCAATGAGTTTGTTTTGTTCACCTCTCTAATTTCAAAATATCCCACATTATAAACCACTTAAAATATGGACAGTAAAATTTTCAGGAGTCTGTGTAATTTAGCTATCCATAAGAATTCAATTTTTTTGATCCATAGCAACAGTCTAAAGCATGCACTGTCATGAAAATATGAGAGGTGACAGTGACACATTTCCAAATTATCTATTACTTTTAAAGATAATAATTTACTTTATAAAATAAAAAAGAAACATTCAAAAGAGAAAATACCAGATTTCTATTTCTGTGGGTTAATTTTATATGATATCTTCAGAATACAAGTATCTTACCCCAATATCTGGGTTTGGAAAAGCTACCAAAAGGTGTTAACACTGACTAAGACAATTATCGGGCTTTCTATTCCTGACCAGCCTCGGTGCTTTTAGACCTCAAATTATGAGGCTGTGTTAATTGAAATATCCTGAGAAAAATTTGCAATTTTAGAAACAACTTCTTCTGTTGTGTACAGAAGGTGTTTGTTTATTTATTTATTTATTTATTTATTTATTTATTTATTTATTGGAAAAAAAGCAGCGATTCCTCCCAGAGAATGCCCATTTTTCTTCACAACTACGAAGAGACACAGATATTGAATCATACCATAAAGGTCTCCCTTTTCATTCTCCATTTTTTAAGAATGTTTTTGCATAATAAGGCCCAAGTTTGTTGACACAGACTTGTCTCTCTCTTATTCATTTTGCCTGTAAATATGAAAAAAGGTAAGAAGTTAAAGTGAATGGGAACGTTGTAATGAGAAAAATTCTCCGCAAACACAAACGAGTAGCCTGATGACTCCAGTATTCTGAATGAGTGCTTAGCATCCCAGTGTTCCAAAGTTAGTGTTTCAATACTGGTACCTGCTTCCCTTTTCCTCCCACCTTTCACTCCATCATTTTGTTGTTGTTGTTACACACTGAGCCACTTATCAATGTATGGTGTCTCAGTTCCAAATTCTTTCTTTACAGCCTGCTCTAAGGAAATGTATCTGGACCTTATAGGTGATTTTTTTTTTTGGTCAGCTGGTGTAACAGAAAGCTTTGTCAGCAGAGGTGACTGGAGAGTCATTGCAGAAAGTAGAGCTCTCCTTCCTGGTATCAGAGTGGTTCAATCACTTGGTTCATAGCGAATGCATTTTTTTCTCCTTCACTGTTCAGACTAAATGATTATCTCCAATATAAAGAGCCTGCACAGAGTAGCGCACTCTGCATTTTATCCAACACTTGAGTGAAGGAGCCCCAGTGTATCTGTCAGCCCAGCATGCTAGAACCTTCTCCCGAGGGCTTTGTCCCCCTCCCCCATTGCAAAGACAGGCACTTCATTCTCTGTGCCTGTAGCAGCCATTGAAGCCTCTCCACTGGTCGGTGAACTGAAACCACATCTTATACAACCACACGTTATTCAACACCTTATCTTCCCACTTAGTCCTCATACAAATGATGGGGTCAAATCAAGAAACCTCAGAGACTCCTCAGTGGCTCTCAGGCTACAAACCAGTCCACATCTCAATGTTTTGTCCAAAGAAGCAGCGCTGTATGTCTAGACCTGCTGTTGCATCTTGGGGAAGAGTTGAAGAAGTAGCCAAACTGCTAATGGGGTTGGGGGAAAATATTTAAATCATCCAATTTCACCCTCTACTACTGTTCCCAGAAAACTTATATTATTGATAAGAAATGGGCAATCAGCTATTACTCTGTGTATAAAGCAACTGCCATCTTCCATTGAGTGTGGGGTGGGAAACATTCCTGTCCCTATTCCTAAGCAAAGATAAGTTACCACTGTTTGCTATGGGGTCCTTGATTAGTCTGATGGACAAAAAAAGAGAAGCTATCACCAAAAGTGTGGAAAGTAAGCTATCACAAACCCAAGATTTCCAAACTCATACAGGCATAAATCATATGATAGGCCACAACACAAGGCTTAGAAAATATAAGAAGACTAAAATGATTCCAATTATCTCTTCTGATCATAATGATATGAAACTAGAAATCAACAATGAGATGAACGTTGAAAATATTACAAATATGAAACAAGACACCTTTAAACAACTAATGCATCAAAGAAGACCTCAAGAGGGAGCTCAAATTATATCTTGAAACAAATGAACATACAAACACAGCACAAAAAAATCCATGGGATGTTGCCAAAGCAGTTGTACTTGAGAAGTTCCTCATGGTAAATGTTTATAGTATGAAAAATTCTCATAATTCAAGAAACTAGAGAAGAACAAAATCCCCAAGTTCATAGAAGAAAGGAAATAACAAATCTCAGAGCTAAAATATTGAAATGGAGACCAGAAAAGCAATAGTAACGATTGAGAAAACTGAAATATATATTTTAAAAAGGATAAAAAAAATTGATGAACCTTTAAGTAGACTAAAACCAAGATACAAATACATAAAATCAGAAATGAAAAAGGAGACCGTACAACTGGTATCAGAAAATACAGAAGATCATAAAAGACTACTAAGAACAACCGTATGTCAACAAATTGGGTAACCTGGAAGAAATGGATAAATTTTTAAAAAGATACAACTTACCAAGACTAAATCATGAAAAAATAGAAAGTAGAAACAGACTAATAATGAATAAGGTGACTGAATCAATAATCACTAACCTCCCAACAAAGAAAAGCCCAGGACCAGGTGACTTCACTTAAAGTAGAATTAATGCCAATCCTTCTGAAACTCTTCCAAAAATATAAAGGGAGGGAACACTCTCAAACTTATTCCATTAGGCGGCATTGCTATAGTGACAGAGCCAGATAGTAACAATATAAGAAGAGAAAACTACAGACCAATATCCTTGAGGAATATAGATGCAAAAGTTCTCACCAAAACATTTGCAAACTGAATTCAATCACATAGTAAAATGATTGCACAACATGATCAGGTGGGAATTATTTCTGAGATGCAACAATGGTTCATCATACGCAACTCAAAAAATGTCACACACCATGTCAATAGAAAGATAAAATCACATGATTATCTCAATAGATACAAAAAAAATCATTTGACAAAATACAACATATTTTCATGAGAAAAAGTCTCAACAAATTAGGTATAGAAGGAATATACATCAACATATAAAGTCCATATACAACAAGCCCACAGTTAACCATCATACCCAACAGCGAAACATTGAAAGCTTTTCCTCTAAGTTCAAGAAGAAGACAAGGGTGCCACTTTTCACCACATTTATTCAACACATTGTCCACAGTCTGTCCTTTCTACTTGTGTCTACACACTTTGGTAACTCTGGAGTTCCTTCCACAAAAGCGGACTCTGACTCTGACCAGTATACAGAGGTAGGAGTAAGCATAATCTCTTTCTGAGCCAAGATCTTACAAGGTTTTGAGTGTATCTGCTTGCTCCTGTGGCTCTAGCATTGTTATGAGAGCAAATCTGGGCTCTGAAGGATGAAAGACACATGGCACAGAGCTGAGGCATCCTAGTCACCCCAGTGCAGAGTAATCTAGGTCAGACAATAGCCAGACAAGCCCCAGACAAGCAAACAAGCCGATCCAGGACCAGTAGAACCTTTTAAAAATCACCCCAGGCATTCACGCTATAAAAGCTGGTTGTTCTATATTAGTTGTTGCTTTTTTAAGCCATGTAATATATAAATGAAGTGATGACCACAGATATGTTACTTAATATTATCTGTTTATTTTCTGAAATATTAATATTTATATATTTTAGTGACATTTCTTTTGGGGGGGGAGTCAATAGAGAGACAGGGACTAACAGGGATGGACAGACAGGAAGAAAGAGAGATGAGAAGCATCAACTTGTAGTAGTTCATTGACTGGTTTTTCATATGTGCTTTGACTTGGGGGCTCCAGCGAGCCAGTGACCACTTACTCAAGCCTGTGACTCTTGGGCTCAAACCAGTAACCATGGGGTCAGGTCTATGATCCCATGTTCAAACTGATGACCCTGAGCACAAGCCAGTGAGCCGGTGTTCAAACTGGCGACCTAGGAGTTTCAAACTTGGGTCCTCAACATCCCAGGTTGATGCTCCATCCACTGCGCCACTGTCTGGTCTTAGTGACCTTTCATATTTGAATTCTAAGATAATCATATTGTGGTCCAAGGAACTATTCCTTGGTAAGATAGTATGCCTTTGAAATTCTCTGACATGTCCTTGGTGGTGCAGCCTGTTTGAATACATGGAAATATTCTATGTGTACTTGAAACAAATATGTATCCCCGTTTACGTTGTTTTGTATATAGATATTCAATCTTTTAAATTTTGTTCTTCAAACCTTCTATATCCCTTATTTTGTTATTTGTATGAGATTAATCATATCATGACAGAATTCTATTAAAAATTTTATTCTGATATAGACTGGCACCAATTTCTTATTCTGTTTCTGGTAGTTTTTAGTTTGTGCATTAAAAGGCTAAGTAGACGTCAGAGTAATGGCATGGTAGGAAGTGATACTGATAAATCTCCCCCAAAACTCAACAAGATCTTCAACCAGAAACAGAAATACCTATCCTTGGAGCCTCCAGATGTTTCGCAATACACCCGAAGGTATGGTCGAGCGAAAAATTGGCTAAATATATAATCAAACCCCGAAGAAAATTGGGAGTAAGAAATGCTCCGCCTTCCTCACTAACCTAAACAGGGAGGCTTTCACTGGGAACTGAGAATATAGAAACTGAGGCAGGCAAAGGGGGTGAAAAGATCCAGGCCGCGGCACAAACAGCCAAACCAGGCTGTAGCACAGAGATCCAAGCCGAGGAAAAACTGTTCCTGTGGCAACCCGGGCAATACAAGCTAATACATGTGCCAAACTCAGACAAAGAAAGACAAGTGGGGCAGCAATTTTCTCCGATCCCCGGGTCGACGCGTGCAGATAGTGGGAGAGAGATTCCTTCCAAAGCCCCGGGAGTGGGCGCCCGTGTTGTCCCACAGAGAGGCAGAGTCAGAGGCCTTTGTGTGGGCAGAAAACGGAATCTCCAGGCTGCCCCAGCACCCTGAGGGAGCCGCACACGGGAAGGGAGTGAGAGCCAATTCCAACACTGGAACTTTTCTGGGCGGGCGGGGGATTCACTCAGAGGGTGAGCCAGCCGGCCTGATATCCTGGTCGGCGCGCGCGGAGAGTGATCAAGAGATTCCTCCGAGCACCTCAGGAGTGGGCGCCCGTGTTACCCCAGAGGGGCAGAGTCAGAGGCCTCTGTGTGGGCCAAAAGCAGAATCTCCAGACTGCCCCAGCACCCTGAGGGAGCCACGCATGGGGACGGTGCGAGAGCCAATTCCAATGCTCCAACTTTTCCGTGCGGGCGGGGGTTTCACTCAGAAGGTGAGGCGGCCGGCCTGATATCCTGGTCCTCCAAGTGCCTCAGCAGTGCGTGCCCATGTTATCCCACAGAGTGGCAGAGCCAGAGGTCTTTGAGTGGGCGGAAGCCCCACCTGATTATGCTAGCAGCTCTGACTGACTGAGCCTTACCCAGAGCCCTGTGCTGAGTGGGAATAGAGTGGGAAGTTGCCAGCTCTTTGAGCCTCTTACTATCCAGGCAGAGGCAGTAGCAACCCCATAGCTGGATTATCAGGCTACTAATTGAGGAAGGAAAGACTTGGAGAAAGGCTCCAGGAACACGGATTCTCTCACTAGAGGAGCCTATAAATGCTAATGAGCCTCGACTGCCAACGAGACTAAAGCACAATACACGACATCGCCATAGAGACTTATCAACTGCAAACCTCTATCTGAGCGTGACAAAGGGGCAGAACCCGAGGTACAGAGTCACCGACCAGGAAGAGGGAGAGAAAAGAAAAAGCAAGAAGATAACCTCTCAAAATCAAGAATAATACGCAGACTTTATAGCCTATTTCATTTTATTATATTTGTTCATTTGTTTCTCTTATCTTCATTCTTGATATTTTTTATTCCTCCTCCAATTTGGTCGTTTAACTCTCTGCCAGTCTTACTCTTTCCTCTCCTTGAACTACACTACTCGTAAGTGTTACATCTCCCATTATCTTTTCTTCCCTTTCCTTTCTCTCTATGAGGGTTGCACTCCAAAACCCTTAACTCTCTTTCTCGCTCTCTCTCCTCTTTTTTCTTTTTTCTTCTTTTAGTGGTTCCCTCTTTTTTTCTCTCTCTCTCTTTCTTTTCTCCCTCTATATTAGTTTCTTCCTTTCCCCTTTACATCTCCTCTCATTCAAACCTCAATAACGAACAATATCTTATCTGGGACTCAAACTTATGTTTGTGGCATTTTGGGGGGTTTTTACTTCACCTTTTTAACACACTAGCAGTGCTCCCATCCCTGGCTCTCCATTTTATCTAGTTCTTGTTCCACTAAATACAATAGTAATTTTTTTAATTTGTCCCCCCATTTTCCTGTTTCCCTCTTATTCCTCTCATCATAACTCTTAGTCAACCAACACCTAAAAGCAAATCACTTTATTCTTGACCCAATTTTTTTTCTTATTTGCTTTTTGTGGGTCCATATGCCCTTTTTTTCTTTTCTTTTTTTTTTTGCCCCTTTATTAATTCTCCCCAATTCAGGCCCTCCATTACAGGCATTGTTTGTTCTATTTAGTACAATATAATTCACAGTTCACCACAAGATTTTCTCAAGAAAGAGGGGAGAGGAGAGGAGAGGAAAAAAGGAGGGGAATAATTTCCTTTTTTTAAATTTTTATTTTATTTTTCTTTATTTCATTATTAATTTTTTTTAAAAAAACAACTCTTTTTGATTTTTTACTTTTTTTATCTTTTTATTCTTTATTAAATCTCATTAATACTATCAACAAAACCACCCTCAGATGCCATTAAGGAAGAGAAAATCAAATATCATGGATACAAAAGAAAGAGAGGTAACACAGCTAGATGAGGAAAAATCTATGGAGAAAAAATTTAATATATTAGAAATCTTGGAGCTAAATGACAGAGAATTTAAGATAGAAATCCTAAAAATCCTCCAAGATATACAAGAAAACACAGAAAGGCAATTTAGGGAGCTCAGAAAACAACTCAACGAACACAAAGAATATATTTCCAAGGAAATTGAAACTATAAAAACAAATCAAACAGAGATGAAAAACTCAATTCACGAGCTGAAAAACGAGGTAACAAGCTTAGCTAATAGAATAGGCCAGATAGAAGAGAGGATTAGTGAAATAGAAGACAAGCAACTTCTTGTATTTGCTTGTCTTCTATTATTGAGGCACAACAAAGAGAAGAAGAAAGAGACTCAAAAATTTAAAAAAATGAGATAGCCCTACAAGAATTATCTGACTCCATCAAAAAGAATAGCATAAGAATAATAAGTATATCAGAGGGAGAAGAGAGAGAAAATGGAATGGAGAACATACTCAAACAAATAATAGATGAGAACTTCCCAAGCCTGTGGAAAGAATTAAAGCCTCAAATTCAAGAAGCAAACAGAACTCCGAGTTTTCTTAACCCCAACAAACCTACTCCAAGGCACATCATAATGAAATTGGCACAAACCAACGGCAAAGAAAAAATTCTCAAGGCAACCAGGGAAAAGAAGAATACAAAATATAAAGGAAGGCCCATTAGATTATCATCCGATTTCTCAGCAGAAACTCTACAAGCTAGAAGAGAGAGGACCCCAATATTTAAAGTCCTGAAAGAGAGGAACTTTCAGCCATGAATACTATACCCGTCAAAGCTATCCTTCAAATATGAAGGAGAAATAAAAACATTCACAGATACAGAAAAGATGAGAGAATTTATCATCAAAAAACCCCCACTCCAGGAATTACTAAAGGGGGTTCTCCAATCAGATACAAAGAACAAAAAACAAAACAAAGCCACAAGTAAAAGCTCCAAGAAGAACACAATAAAACCAAATTTAAACTGTGACAACAACAAAAAGAAAGGGGGGGAGAGGATGGAGATTAACAGTAGCAAAGGACGATGGAGTGCAAAAGTACTCACAAAATAGTGCACTACAATGAACAGGGTAGAAACCCTTTTCATTAATTAAAGGTAACCACCATTGAAAAAACCACCACAGAAGCACATGAGATAAAAAAGAGCAACAGATGAGAGATGTATGGAACACAACCAAATAAAAACAAAAGATAGAAAAACGAATGAGAAGGATCAAAAAACCCACAAAACTAACAGAAAGCAATCTATAAAATGGCAATAGGGAACTCACAAGTGTCAATAATTACACTAAATGTAAATGGATTAAACTCACTAATAAAAAGGCACAGAGTAGCAGAATGGCTCAAAAAAGAAAATTGAACTGTATGCTGCCTACAAGAAACTCATTTAAGTAACAAGGATAAAAACAAATTTAAAGTGAAAGGCTGGAAAACAATACTCCAAGCAAATAACATCCAGAAAAAAGCAGGCGTAGCAGTACTCATATCTGATAATGCTGACTACAAGACAACAAAAGTACTCAGAGACAAAAATGGCCATTTCATAATGGCTAAGGGGACACTGAATCAAGAAGACATAACAATTCTTAATATATATGCACCAAACCAAGGAGCACCAAAATATATAAGACAGCTACTTATTGACCTTAAAACAAAAACTGACAAAAATACAATCATACTTGGAAACCTCAATACACTGCTGATAGCTCTAGATCGGTCATCCAAACACAGAATCAACAAAGATATAGTGGCCTTAAACAAAACACTAGAGCACCTGGATATGATAGACATCTACAGGACATTTCATCCCAAAGTGACTGAGTATACATTTTTCTCCAGTGTACATGGATCATTCTCAAGAATTGACCATATGTTGGGCCACAAAAACAACATCAGCAAATTCAGAAAAATCGAAGTTGTACCAAGCATATTTTCTGGTCATAAAGCCTTGAAACTAGAATTCAACTGCAAAAAAGAAGAAAAAAATCCCACAAAAATGTGGAAACTAAACAACATACTTTTAAAAAATGGGTCAAAGAAGAAATAACTGCAGAGATCAAAAGATATATACAGACTAATGAAAATGACAATACGACATATCAGAATCTATGGGATGCAGAAAAAGCAATGATAAGAGGGAAGTTCATATCACTTCAGGCATATATGAACAAACAAGAGAGAGCCCAAGTGAACCACTTAACTTCACACCTAAGGAACTAGAAAAAGAAGAACAAAGACAACCCAAAACCAACTGAAGAAAAGAGATAATAAAAATCAGAGCAGAAATAAATGAAATAGAGAACAGAAAAACTATAGAAAAAATTAATAGAACAAGGAGCTGGTTCTTTGAAAAGATCAACAAAATTGACAAACCCTTGGCAAGACTTACCAAGGAAAAAAGAGAAAGAACTCAGAAGGTCCAAGTGGTCACTCGCTCTGCTGGAGCTCCCTGGTCAAGGCACATATGAGAAAGCAATCAAAGAACAACTAAGGTGCCACAACAAGGAATTGATGCTTCTCATCTCTCTCTCTTTCTGTCTGTCTGTCGCTATCTGTCCCTCTCTTTGTCTCTGTCACACACACACACACACACACACACACAAATGAATAAAACATGCTTTTCCATTGTTTCTAGTTTTGTCCACATTCTTACATTCTGTTGAACTTTATCAAGTTTTCTTTCCCTCCTCCATGTTTTCCTTCCACTTCCAAAGATATATAAAATATTTATATTCTTTTAATGCTTACCTAGGAATTGATCTTTTCTTTTAATGAAAATGTATCTTCAAAAAAGCAAAGACTTTCTATACACTTAACCTCTGCTGAATTCTAACCCTGAGCATTCTGGTTATTATTAAAATTTGGCTCAATCTTTAATTTAAAGGACACATGAATTAAATTTGTTTTTCCATGTATATAGTTCACTGGATTTGCTAGTAAATAGAGGTTCCTAAGGGAAATTGTTATGTATTTGAGCTTGGAATTGAGATACAGGCTAGAAATTCCACCTGAGCAGGGCTTGGCTAGGCTTGTGCTGGTCTAAAATCTTTGGACCCTCTGACTTGTGTGTAAACTAGGACATTGTGAAATCATTCCAAGGGCTCTTCCTGAAGTTGTCTGCAGAGAGCAGCATTATTCTTCTGCAGACACTGAGCCAGGGGGACAGCTGTAAACCACACTTCCCCCCTCGTAAAAACAGTAAGTCATGTTTCATCACATTCAACCATGAGCAAAGTAAGTGTGTGTGTGTGTGTGTGTGTGTGTGTGTGTGTGTGTGTGTGTGTTGGAAGAGTTGGGTGGGGAGGTTGAGGTAGAATAATTTATACATATTTTTTTCTTTTTACAGCAAGTCCCCAAAATACCTCCCAGAAGGACATGTCTGAGTGCATAACAATAATAAACAAGTTTCATAGCCCTAATTGACCAATATCACACAACATGATTTGCTGAGCCTGTCCTGGAAACTGTGAGACTTGAATGCTCACGGAGGACTCCACAACGGGATGGAAAGTGAAGAGATTCTGAGATGAGCACCAATTTTCTGGAAAGCTTTCCAGGTGACTTGGAAGAATGGGTCAGGACTTTTGAGCACAGAGCAGCATCTCTTCCTGAATCTGGCTCTAAGTGTGAGGTTGGAGCAAGCTGTCTCCTCCCTCTATGTGTGCACTATGTTGGCCAGGGATAGAAACCCCGTGACTGTCCTGAATGCCTCCATCATGATAATGAGTGGGTGTGCCTGAGCCCGAAGCTCTCATTCCATTCATGAAACAAGATGACACACAGGGCTGTGCTGTTTCCTAGAGACAAAGCTCGCAAATTGGGTCCAACAGGACGCATATTAGCCAAGGAGCTTCAGAGAGCATTGCCAGAGGAAGAAACTACACGTGGCTGCCTAATGAAGCTAAGAGGAAGGGGGTGAGAGAACCCCTGGAGTGACAATTGGAGGGAGGAGGACAGTTGCTAGAAAAACAACATCAGAGAAGAGCATCAGGCCTGGGTGCCTAGTGAGAGGGGCAGAGGATCCCCATAGACTGTTCCTAGTGCGGAGAATTCAGAAGAGGCGCTTGTAAGGGGACTGTGCTGGGCTGTGCAGGTGGTAAACTGGCCAGAGGGTGAACTCCTTACCGTGACATCAGCCACAATCCAGTGTATCATGAAAATGCTATCTGGCTCCAACCCTTAGATTGTCCACTGTAATTAATATTGCTTACTATATTTTTCCCAAATTCACATTTGTTTTGTAGTTTATCAAAAAACAAACAACTACATGAATTCCTTAGTAAGAAGTTTCATATTGTAACCACTCTGGTTTTTCTCCTGTAACATGGGTGTTAACCTCACAACAACATGTTTACACTGTAGGAGTACAAAAGTCCTGTACACTGCCATAGGATGTTTATCTGAAATAATAACGTGACAAGGAAAAGCTACAGGTTTCACATTCTGACTCACAGCATTGTTTGCACAAGTAAAAACAAATACTGGAAAGCCTCTTCCATTTCTACAATTCTTAGAAGTTGATAGTGAGGAAAAAAGACAAAACAAAACAACAAAACTAGAAACAGACAGGGGTGGGCAAAAGTAGGTTTATAGTTGTTTCAATAAAAATAATGGAATAATAATAAATAATAACACAAGAATAAACTGTGATTTGCATATTAATAACTGAAAACCTACTTGTGCCACCCTGGTATTTTTCTAAATGTTTTTGGTAAACAATCCCAAAGTCAGAAAAAAAAATACTTTATCCAGAACGCCCCCAAGTTATTATACAATAAAAGTAAAGAATTTCAAAACAATCCAAGTGTACAAATTAAATCTCATATTCTTAGTTCTTCATATCTGTTAGCAAATTTCAGCTTATTTCTGCACTATTTCTGGCTTAAACCATATAACAGTGGTATACGTAATAAAAACCTTATGGTTTATCTCCATGTTTTAATTTTTGCAATATTAAATCCCAGAGGTCCAAAAACATCCAAATACATCTATTAATTTTCAAAAGAGTTTGTCCACAGATGGTTGGCATTCAATTCCTAAAGACTTATTCATAATTTTGTGATAGAAAAAAAAGTACCCTCCTCTCCCAAACTTAACAGAAAAAAGACAATGAACTTACATTTGAGAAATTTGAAGCATGTAAGCTAGAAACACATTGTATCAACTGATCTTCTTCTTCAGAAGGAAACAATTCACGTAGTTTCCTGGTGTGTACTGCACTCTAGAATTTGCTCTCCCAGTTTCACTTCTGTGAAATGCTCCTGTGGAGATTTCTTCTGCCTCAATGCTGGTGTCCCTGCCAAAACACCACACTCACGTGACTACCCTTGGACTATTGGTCTATTGCTCTTGTTCATTTGAATAATTTTATTTATTTATGAACTTAGAAATCCAAACCTTTTATCTTCATTCTCATTGTTTTAATTCAATTATTACAAGCATAGAGTTAAAGAAATGACATATTTTAACCAAGGAACAAAGTCTAAAATGTTAAAAACATTTGAAAGTCTATTTTCCCAACAGGTTATCCTGCTTTAAAAAATCAATACTATCTCACAGGTAACATTTGTTCCACTTGCTCAAAAAGGCAACTATTTTACGTAACATTTTTGTTAGAACTGGCCTCAGTCTTTGATAACAATCCCGTTAGACCACTGTGATTGCACAATCCCAGGCCTTGTTCCACTCTCCATGAGCCACCGACACCCTACTAGAGACAAGAGACATACCTCTCATTTGAGCTCCGTTTAACACTTCCAGAGCTCATGAATGATTTTGAACAAAACAAAAATCCAGCAATTTCTTTCATTATATCTACAATCACTTTGAGATAGAAACGGCACCATGGGAGTAGATAACTAAAAACCAGACACAATATTTTAGACTTACACAGAGATCAAAGGTAGTAATGCATTCTTTAATTGAGACTTGATGTTCATTGTACTTTTTCCAACGTGGCTTTAAAATAAATTTACTAATGAAATTTGGTACATCCACTAGATGGTAGGCAAGTAACATGAAGGGAAATCGATCCAGAGTTACAGTCTCACTTCTATGCTCACTCATGAACCAGGTATACAGGCAGTGCCTTGTCACCATTCATTGTCCCCACACCCACCCCTTCCAACATTAGACTGCCAATTACCACCCAGGAAGGGATTTCCTATTTCCTCACTTAAACACATTATCTAGTTCACTCACTATCGTGTCAAACTGCTTTACTTCTACTTACCTTTCTGAGACATAAAGGGACAAGATAAAACATCTAGACCAGGGGTCTCAAACTCAACTCAGCATGTGGGCCGCAGAGCAAGATCACAGCTGTTTGGCGGGCCGCACTAGGTCTACAAAAGGCAACTGTTATGCAACACTTTTCTCACTGCAGTTGAAAACAAAAAAAAAATCAGTACAACAAGCACAATCGTACATGCAGTTTACTCAGTGTCACAAAACGACCAGAAACTGTAGTTCGCATCACAACTGCTGTTAACTAAGCTAATATCTAGCTAGGATGCTAGAGAAATGAAAAATACAAGTAGGCCCCTAGGCTTACTTAATTTTATCCAAAATATTTTGAACTTCGTGGATTAGTCTGTGGGCTGCACAAAATTGTTAGGTTAGGTTTTAAAGTTGAAGCAGAGGACCCAAAGCCAATAGTCTTCTTTCTTTTTCTTTTCAGGGTTTTGTCTAAACCGGTGTTTCCCAACGTGGGGCCCACGTCCCACAGGGGGGCAATTCGATAGTTAAGGGGGGCAATTTGAAAATGGACTCGACACTTTAACTCTTTCACCCCGGGCCATTTAAATGCAATGCTAGATATCGGTGCCAAATTTAACAAAAAATGCAATTCTTAAATAATTGCGGTAAATAATTATTAAGTATAATTTTGTTTGACGAGACCAAAATATCAACTGGGTGATTGGCATCATCAAGTAAACTTCATCCTGGGTTCACCGCAGAGCGTGCCGTCTGCCGCGGGGAACCCCAGACGTTTTAAAAACTCGCTAAACAATGCAGTTATTCTCACCTAATTGGCCCATCACAACTTCTGTAGTGTTTCACATCATTCAGTTGGTGTTAATTTGAAATAAGTGTCAGTCAAAACTGTTGTAAAAGCTCGTTGATTTAATAAATATACATATATATTGTATAGATATAATTGGTAAGTATTTGATTTTATTTTTATCAATATTAAACTCTTTATTAAGGACTTCTTGCATCGGGGCTAGAAAGCACTAATATTTTATAAATATTATTGGGGCTATAATAGTGCAGGCATGACAATTTTAATTTTAGAAGCATAACTTTCCATAAAATTTTGTCAAGTGGAAAAAATATAGATACCTTTTGATTTGCGGTGGTAGTGTAGTAAATGTGTTATATACATTTAAATAAATATGAATTTTTAGCCCTGGCCGGTTGGCTCAGCGGTAGAGCGTCGGCCTAGCGTGCGGAGGACCCGGGTTCGATTCGCGGCCAGGGCACACAGGAGAAGCGCCCATTTGCTTCTCCACCCCTCCGCCGCGCTTTCCTCTCTGTCTCTCTCTTCCCCTCCCGCAGCCAAGGCTCCATTGGAGCAAAGATGGCCCGGGCGCTGGGGATGGCTCTGTGGCCTCTGCCTCAGGCGCTAGAGTGGCTCTGGTCGCAATATGGCGACGCCCAGGATGGGCAGAGCATCGCCCCCCTGGTGGGCAGAGCATCGCCCCTGGTGGGTGTGCCGGGTGGATCCCGGTCGGGCGCATGCGGGAGTCTGTCTGACTGTCTCTCCCTGTTTCCAGCTTCAGAAAAAGGAAAAAAAACAAAACAAAACAATAAATATGAATTTTTAGTATACGTTTACTCTATGTCACATTGAATATATTTTAACACATATTTTAATATTAGTTTTTAATTGATCTTATTTTTATTTCTTATAGCCCATAGTAAAATGAGTGGTGCAAGCAAGAAAAAAACTCATCAATATTCGGAGGAATATTTAAAATTTGGGTTCATACCTGCTGTTCACGATGAGCGGATTCCTTTTTGTCTTTTATGCCAGCAATGCTTGACCAACGAATCAATGAAACGAGGTCATCTTGAGGCGCATTTGAAGGTGAAACATAGTGCTCATATTAATTCAGATTTGAGTTACTTTAAAACTTTAAAGAAAATTTTTGAAAAAAGAACAACATTAAAGTCTCTATTTACTGCTCATACTTCAACTAATAATTGTGTTCTTGAGGCTAGTTATCAAATTTCTTTATTCATCGCTAAAACTGGAGAAAATACACTATAGGAGAGAATTTAATAAAACCATCAATATCAGCATTTCTTAAAACGGTTCTTGAAAAAGATGACAAAGATGTAAAAGCTATGCCACTCAGTAACAATTCTGTTAGCAAGAATAGGTGAAATGAGTGAGGATATTGAAAAACTGAAAACAAGAAAATTCTCCTTGCAAATGGATGAATCAACTTTGAGAGACAGTGAGGCAGTATTGATAACTTACGTAAGATATATTGATAAAGGACATTTTGCTGAAGAAATGTTGTTCTGTAAAAGATTAGAAAGCACCACTACCTCCAAAGATATATATAATAAGCTAAAATACTACTTAGATGTCAATGATATACCAATGAAAAATATAACATCTTGTGCTGCAGATGGTGCTCCCAATATGATGGGCAAGAAAAATGGCTGCTTAAAATCGATGAAAGATGCGAATCCAGAAATGATTCTTGTGCATTGTGTTATTCATAGGGAAAACTTGGTAGCTAAAAACATCTCGCCTGTTCTGAATAAAGTATTACATACAGTAATAAAGTGTGTTAATGCTATTAAAGCTAGTGCCAAATGTGAGCGTCTTTTCAAGCTATTTTGTGAAGAACAAAATGAAGACCATGTGAGACTTTTACTTCATATTGAAGTAAGATGGCTATCTAAAGGAAACTGTTTGAAAAGATTTATGGAACTGTTTGATACTCTTAGTGATTTTTTAAGCGACAAACCTGATATGAAGTATCTGTTAACAATAGATGGTAAAGCATTTGTGAGTTATTTAGCCGATATTTTTGAAAAACTAAATATATTAAATAAGCAACTTCAAGGAACAAAGAAAGCTCTTGTCGATGCAAAAGCAAAGATATTTGGTTTCATTACCAATATTGAGTTATGTCAGAAACATATTAACAACAAAAACTTTAAACAGTTTCATTGGCTCCAAAAATGTGAAGTAACTGATACCGCTTTACTTGTTATTGTCAATCATTTGAATATTCTATCGGCTGATTTAAAAGAAAGATTTTCTGATTTAAAACAAATTGATTTCCCAACATAGATGATGTAGCCAATGTTAGTGGATTTGTCTGATATATCAAATATGCAGTATCAAGAAGAACTCGCAGAATTGCAAAATGATGAGTCAGTTAAAGCTTTATTTAATATCAAAGAAGCGATGGCATGGCTTTGTGAGGAAACAGAAATCAAATACCCAAATTCAACCAAATGTGCAAGAAAACTATTGCTACCGTTTCCATCTTCATTTTTAGCTGAATGTGGATTTAGTGCTGTAAATGATTTACTGGTAAAAAAAAGAAATCGGCTGGATATAACACAACGTGGAGACTTGAGACTAAAGCTAACCAAATTGGAACCTAATATAAAATCTCTGTGCAGCAAACATCAAGCGCAAGGATCACACTAAATTAAAATAATAAATTAATATAGAAAAATCTGTATTAAAATTATTTGGAATTTAAATTTCTGTTTTTCATTATATGTTTTGAAATTTTACTTACTGTGTTTTGTTAACAATTTCATAGTGATTTCTTCCTAGAACCTATCATTTATGTTTATTAAGTGAACAAATCAATTTTTTAATGTTAAAAGTTATGTATGTTACATAGGGGGGGCATAAAAATTTTAGAAAGGTAAAGGTGGGGCATGGCACAAAAAAGGTTGGGAAACACTGGTCTAAACTCTTTGTAATCCCCCAAAGGCTGTCATATTCCAAAGCATTTCTTCATATTATAAAGGGTGCTCATTTAGTGGTACGGTACAACAGCTCTCCAAGAATTTCAAGGCAAAAGACCAGCAGTTTGAGAAAGAAAATGAGAGCGCACCATATTCAATTGAAAGTTTCACCTTTGCCTAACAGCACAGATAAGTCAATAAAGAATCACTTCATCTCTGGAGTGTATTTGCAGGTACAGTGAGGATGAAGCCCTGTTGTTTAGTTTCTGAGCATTTCTTTCAATCTAAACAAAGTTGTGGATCTGTGATCATCTCCACCTATGTCTCCAACTAACTGTTTATTCATAACCTCCAGAGTTTTGTGTTTTAAATGTGAGTCATTTGGTTAATGATTTACTGGGTAAGGCTGACATAGAAATAACTGTCAAGGCTAGCTGGGTGAGTAACCTGCGATGAAAGTTATATTTGTCTTTTCATTGACATTCAGCCAGTTCCTCTGGGGTAGTTGCATTTGTACCTGGTTGTCTGGATATATCATATTATAAAGACCAACCTTATAGAGGAATCCCAATATTCGTCAGCTTTCCTCTGTTATTTCCAAGATGATTATGGCTCCTATCAAAATTTGAAGCACAGTCCTCAAGCCACAAAAATGAAGAGTTTCATCAGAAAAACTTATCTCTACACAAAGCTCTAAATTGTCCTCTAGGTTGATTCCATCATCTGGAAAATCAGAGTTTTCATTCTTCTGCTTCTCATTTTCATTTAGTTCCAACTATTTTCTAGTCACTCTCGAGACTTACTCTATGATCCAGTAATTATTTAGAAAGATGATGTTTTCTTTCCATATATCTCATGACTTTCTTGTTATCTTTTGGTTATTGATTTCTAGTTTAATTCTATTATGATCAGAAAATTTATATTGCATGTCATTTCTGTTAGGACTTGTTTTATGACCCAAGATATGATCTGTTTTGTGAATATTCCAAATTCCCTTGAAAAGAGTTATATTCTGCTATTACATGGGTGAACCATTATATCATCATCTATTAGATCTAGTTGGTTGATGTTTAATTATTCTATGTTTTTGTTGGTTTTTCCATTAGTTCCTTTTGTCCTTTGCACTATAAATTAGCAGCTATACCCAAACATTAAATTATTACAAAAATGATTATTAAAATAACCTTGTGTATATGTGGGATCTTGATAACATTATAAGGAGTGAAATAAGTAAATCAGAAAAAAACAAGAACTACATGATTCCATACATTGGTGGAACATAAAAATGAGACTAAGAGACATGGACAAGAGTGTGGTGGTTACCAGGGGTGGGGGGAGGGAGAACAGGGGGAGAGTTAGGGGGAGGGGGAGGGGCACAGAGAACTAGATAGAGGGTGGCGAAGGACAATCTGACTTTGGGCGAGGGGTATGCAACATAATTTAATGACAAAATAACCTAGACATGTTTTCTTTGAATATATGTACCCTGATTTATTAATGTCATCCCATTACCATTAATAAAAATTTATTTAAAAAAAAAATAAAAAAAAAATAAAATAACCTTGCCAGAGTTGTTTAGCATTTAGGACATGGGAATCTTATTTGAAATCACATAATATAAACAGCTGTGTAGCATTGTATGGCCGTGGTAATCATTAATAGCAGCTGGGATGGTGGAAGAGATTGACAATCCTGGAGAGAACTAACAATTGCTAATAGCATGTTTGCACAATATTCCAGGGAACCAGCAGTTTCAGTTCCTGTCCAGCTAAGAACAAGAAATGGCCTCAGCCACAAGACTTTGGCTGGTACAGATCTCCCATTCATTGGAATTCAGCTAACAAAAAGCAGATGGCCAACTCAAGGATGCTGACCATAAGGAATCACATCAAAGTTTTTGTGAAGACACTCTACATGTCTGACACATCCACAGTTTCTTCTCCCCCTCTTTCAGCTCTATAAAATTTGCAGGCCTGACTGGAAATGTTAAGATGGGCTTTGGAACAGGCGACTCCCATCTTCTCAGGCTGGCAGCACTTGAATACACCTCCTTCCTTTTGCACCAGCACTTGTGTCCCGAGTCTGGCTTTCATTGTGGCAGGCAGCTGGACCTGCCGGATTTTTGTTTCAATAATACAAATTCAATGGAGAAAAAAAGATAAACTCACTTCTGGAAAGGTAAGCAAGAAGCTCAGTTTATCCCTGAGTCTCATTATTTCCAGGGAAGCAGTTCACATTTTTTCCTGGTCTTTGCGCTACATCCGATAAGTTATTAATATCCAAAATTTATAAAGAACTTAAAAAACTCAACTCCAAGCAAATCAAACAATTCAACTGGAATATAGGCAAAGGATCTGAATGAACAAATTCTAAAGAAAACATAGAGATGGTAATAGACATATAAAAAGATGCTTAATATCACTAATCATTAGTGAAATGCAAATTAAAACCCTAAAAGGTATCAACTTACACTGGTGAGAATGGCTATCATCAATAAATGAATAAGCAACAAGTGTTGGCAAGGACGTGGAGTAAAGGGAGCTCTTGTGCACTGTTAGTGGGAATGCAGATTGGTGCAGCCATTACGGAAAGCAGTTTGGAGTTATCTCAGAAGTTTAAAAATGGAACTGACTTTTGACCCAGAGATCCTACTTGCAAGAGTATATCCTAAGAAGCTTGAAACACTAATTCAAAAGAATAAGTGTACCTCTAAGTTCACTGCAGTGTTATTTTCAATAAACAAGATCTGGAGACAGCCCAATCATCAGTAGGCGAATGATAAAAAAGCTATAGTACGTTATACAATGAAATACTAAGCAGCCATAAAAAGGAAGGAAATCTTACCTTTTCTGAAAGCATGGATGGACTTGGAGAGCATTATGCTAAGTCAAATAGGCCAGTTACAGAACAAGTACCATGTGGTTTTACTAGTATGTGGAATCTAATGAACAAGATGAACTAAAAAGCAAAATAGAAATAGAGTCATACATAGAAAGCAGGCTGACAGCCTTCGGGGAGGGAGAGGGGAGGGTGGGTGTGGGAGCTGGAGGGATAGAGCAAGAAAGGACAAAAACATCTCATGAATTTAGACAAAAGTGTGGCGATAGCTATTTTGGGGGGGAGTGCCGGAGGGTATAATGGGGCTAAATGATGATGGATGAAATACATTTTAATTAAAATGCAGATTCCTGGGAACTGCCTTAGATGTACTGCAGCGTCAAGGTTTTATACTTTTGTTATGAGCAATATAGGCTTTAAGCTTGAATTCCTTTTCTATTTGGAACACCAGTTTGGTGTCTGGAGTTGCTATACATGGAAGACGTGGCCTATATGGTTTGTGGGGTTATAAAAGAAGGATTTTTTTATATTGGTTGAAGTTTTATTTATAAAGAGACTATTTTCAAAAGTGTAAAATACAGAGTACCCTCCCCTGACTCTGATGGCTGCCTATCTGTCCTTATGATTACAGGATAATTATGCTTTAATTTAAAACCTTCACCTGCATCTTGTCATCTGATTCTCACATCAAGTCAATAAGTAAGTAAGTTGGGTGTTTATCCTCCCTGTAAGAGGGCAAACTGAGACTTAACTTGCTTAAATGACTGCCCTACAGACCCATAGCTTAGAAAGTAGCCAAAATTAATACATCCCTAAGTCTGCCATATCAGAGATTGAGGAACAAATTCCTAGGGATATTTTATAAAGCACGTTGTCCTCTTTCTCAGTGACATCACATTCTTGGCTACAATGATTGAACTTTTTTTTTTTATATCTTCATGTATTCTAAAGTTCATACCACAGGAAGGTACTCCTGATAACTACAGTGTGTCCATAAAGTCATGGTGCACTTTTGACTGGTCACAGGAAAGCAACAAAAGAGGATAGAAATGTGAAATCTGCACCAAATAAAAGGAAAACCCTCCCAGTTTCTGTAGCATGATGTGGCAGCATGTGTGCATGCGCAGATGATGACGTAACACCGTGTATACAGCAGAGCAGCTCATGGCCATGCCATTTGAGATGTGGATGGTACAGAGGAAAGTTCAGTGTGTTTTTTGGCTCGCTAAATTCGAATTAGTGACCAAAGTGCAACGTGAATATCGGCACGTTTATAATGATGCGCCACCACATAAGAATAGCATTACTTGGTGGGATAAGCAGTTGAAGGAATCCGGCAGTTTGGTGGAGAAACCCCGTTCTGGTAGGCCATCAGTCAGTGATGTACGAGATAGCTACCTAAGGAGCCCTAAAAAAAATCCTTGCGTAAACCCACATCGAACTGCACTGAATATATATGAAACTGGGAGAGTTTTCCTTTTATTTGGTGCAGATTTCACATTTCTATCGTCTTTTGTTGCTTTCCTATGACTGGTCAAAAGTGCACCATGACTTTACAGACACACTGTATTTGTATGTATTTGTTTCTTGCAGCACTTCCTGAGATATTTTTTGTTTTACTCTTTATTGATATCTTATAACATCTTAATCTAGGCCAACATATAATTCTTTTTTACCACTAAGGCAACAATTATATAGTGATGGTGTAGTGTTTTGACTCCAGTTGCTTACAAAATGGAACAAAATAATATGTTTTAGTGCTTTGCCCAAATATAAACCTTGAAATGTAAAACATGGACAACTTTTCAAAATCAATCTGAGTTTATTTTTATTAAAATATTCACAATTTGACCATTGGAATTTAGCACAAAAATTGGTTATTTAGGCTACAAAATAGTTTTTAGCTTAAAATCCTTGTATCATTCAAGAAGCTATCATGACAATTAGAAGTTGAGTATATAGTATCTCTTGTGTTCCCATCAAAAGATAATGTAAACTTCAAGTTGAAGGGATGTTCTTTATACCTTCTTTGCAACCTCAACGCAGTTTGATACCTGCCTGATGCTATCTTACATTAAGAGGCACCAAACAAATCCTGAGTTTGCAATTCTGAGTGTGTGTGACCTATAACTTTGGGAAGGTCAGCGTCTTTAAATATCACATTATTGGCCCTGGCCAGTTGGCTCAGTGGTAGAGCGTTGGCCTGGCGTGCGGAAGTCCTGGGTTCGATTCCCGGCCAGGGCACACAGGAGAAGTGCCCATCTGCTTCACCCCTCCCCCTCTCCTTCCTCTCTGTTTCTCTCTTCCCCTCCCACAGCCAAGGCTCCATTGGAGCAAAAGATGGCCTGGGCGCTGGGGATGACTCCTTGGCCTCTGCCCCAGGCGCTAGAGTGGCTCTGGTCGTGACAGAGCGACGCCCCGGATGGGCAGAGCATCGCCCCCTGGTGGGCGTGCCAGGTGGATCTCGGTCGGGCGCATGCGAGAGTCTGTCTGACTGCCTCCCCGTTTCCAGCTTCAGAAAAAAAAAAATCACTTTATTTACATACATGTATTAGACTTTTATTGCTGCATAACAAATTAACATGAACTCAGTGATTTATGAAACAATGAAAGTAGTAACAACGAAAATAAAAACTCATCTAAGCACCGCCCCTGGTGGGTGTGCCGGGTGGATCCCAGTCGGGCGCATGCGGGAGTCTGTCTGACTGTCTCTCCCTGTTTCCAGCTTCAGAAAAATGAAAAAGAAAAAAAAACAACAACAACTCATCTAAGTATGAGTGAACAAAAATATTGTGTTTATTGTAAAGTGTTTATAGAGTCACCAGTTGAGTGAATCAAAATATATAAACATGTGAAATTAAGCTCTATGAAGTTCTAGTGCTCTGCGAAAGGGTAGACTGTTGCATCATAAGAAAACATAAAATCAAAAAAATTTTTTCAAAATTGTATGTATGATATGTATTTTTTATCAACTTGATTATTCAAAGTCTTACTACAATGATATATATAAACATGTTTCAATTTTCCTTAGAGTCACAACAGGCAAAACATGAACCCCATGATCTAAAATCTGGAAAATGACAGAAAAGTAAAATCAGTGACTTAAGAAGACATTTTAAAAAGTAAATTACCAAAAGCAAAGACTGTCTGCTGTGTATTGAATGGGTTCCTTTATCCTTCAATTGGCACTGTCTTCCTTTGCATTTTAATACAAAAATAAGTAAATATACAATATTTGAAAGTTAAGACAGAAAATATTAAGCAATCTTTCTATCATCCTCAAACACAAATATTCCATAATAAATGCATTTTTTAAAGTTTACTACTTTATGAAAGGTAGAATTTGGTAGCTGGTACTGAGGCCGCATGGTCTGACTACCTTAGTCCCGCTGTAATATTCTTGAGAGAAATCATATAATAAGCTTCAAAATTAGCATGTGTATATCTGAGATAAGGCATATTAATGCTATAAAATATCATGTTTAAAGAGTCACAAGCTCAAAGAGAAACACAGTTTCTGGGGCTTCAAAGCTCTTCTTGTGGGAGGAGCTTCCACTTCACGGGTAAATCCACTTCCCCATCCAAATCCTCCAGCTCCTGCTCCTTGGAGAGCTCCAGGAAAACCTGCAATGCAGGAAGAAGAACAAAGAAAGAGAGTGTCACACAGCTCCTGGAGCTCTGAGTGTGCATATATTACACATTTATATTCCATGGGTGACACAAAACCCTCTAAGACTGACTCACCTGGTCCAGGGTGGACTGTGAGAGGCTGTACTCCCCCAGGTCGAAGTTCTGTTTAACTGCACAAGGATGGAGGTGTATTAGGAAGCCATATGCTTTTGATCCCAAATGGTATACCAGGTCATGTATAAAAAGTACATACAACTAGATCTTAAATATAAGAGATAAAGGAATAAACATTCTCAGATTAAACAAGAGCATGCAAGTTCACTATCTAATCATATAACAGGATGGAAATCCTCTTCCATTGTCTTAGAGGTTGGGCAGAGGAGCCACTAGACTGGAAAACAACAGAAGAGGTTCCAGGTCACCTAAGTAGGATAAGGTAAGGATGGCTCCTTCAGTCTTGGGACACTTCCATGTGCCCTGTCCATCCACCTTTGCTAGATTCTACCCTGCTTTCTGCTCTAGAGACTGACAGAGGCTCCTTCTGTGGGCCCACCAGTGGAGCACAGGAGGAGGGACAGAAGGAGTGGAGGGAGGCCTGGTCTTTATTCCTTCACTTCCTCTCTGACACCAACTGTGTCTTGACTGAAAGCCACTGCTTTTCTCAAAAAGGAAAATTCTAGATGATATGAACCCAGGTTCTAGTCACTGCTTCCTCTCTTAGTCCTTTTGGACCTAAGAATGGCAACACCTGCTGATTTGGCTTTGGGTAATGGTACTGCCTTTGCATCTTTGTAAATAGTTCCTTTATAAACACAACTTCCTTGAATTAGCTTATTTTGAGTTTATAGCTGTTACCAGTCACAACTATAACTGACGTCCCAAATGTGCAGACTCAGAGGAGAGGAAATAATGGGTGGAAAGGTAAGACTGGAAAGCAGAATTATCAGGTGCTGTGGTTGATTGGCCCACAGTGTGGAAACATGAGGAGAGATCCTTGACACATGTCTGAAAATATGTAAGGAAAAGGTGCTGAGAATGATTGACAGCCCTGCCCTTTCAGAGTCAAGATAGAATGGAGGAATCTGCATGTTACTCATGAAATGGATAGTGGGAAGTGTTCCTAGACGATCTCCTGGAAGGGTAAAGAGATTCCAAGAAGTAGCCCAGGGGCAGCAAAGTGATCCCAGGATTCCAAAACGAGGAGGTATTACCCACCACAGGAATCTGTGGTCAGAGGATAAAGACGGGAGAGGAGAGAGACTCTTTAAGGAACCCATAAAAGCATACCATGAGAGAAAGGGAGGAAGGCCCATAGTACATCTTTAATGACCAAATCAAGCCATACTGCCATATGATCTCTTCTCTCCTCACCTTATATTCTATCCTAAAAAGGCCTAAAACATTAGCTTATGAGAAGAGGAGAGAACAGGGTAGGAAGAGAGATAAAACTGATAATCCACCTTCCTGCTACAAGTCTGAAAATTTGAAGGAAGAAGGAAGCATGTGAGGCTCTAGTTTGGCTGGAATTTGCATCCTACACAAGTGATCTGATGTACACAGGAATGAGTCTATGCAGCAAAAAGAAGGAATAATACACGGCATGCATTTTGTTTCCATGCTATGTGGCCTAGCTTATGATTTCAATACATGCATTACAGCTAAGAATGGAACTATTGCTAAGTGAACATCAGGATAAAAATACTAGATTACATTTCAATATTTTGTAGTTTGCATAAGTTTCACATAATGGGGTAGGATAATGATAAAAAGTTGTTTTCCTTCTCCTTTATTAGAGCTTCAGTTTTGGCAAATTAAGCATATCAGAAGGAATTTGAGGAAGGAGGGGTCATTTCTGAAGTCAGAAACATTAGAAGGTTCTTAAAAAAAGGCTCCATTCTATTCACGTGATTATGCCTACCTGGAACAATTCTTTGCTTGCTTCTGATTAGTTATAAAACACTCTCGTGTTGCTCAGAGCCCATTGTGGGAATTTTCCCCACTGGAATATTAAAAATTGAACAAAAGTCCAAAATGGTCAGTGTGGAAAATGGACCTATCAACTACAGAGTGACATAATTAGCAGAATCAGAAAGTGAAAAGACAAGCTATCTGGAACCACCTTCAACTCATCTCAAGAGGAGTATCTCTTCAACAACTAGAGTGCCTGGAGCTTCTAATGACAGATGACAGGCCAAAAAGTATAAGTCACAACAGGAAAATGTTTAACTTTTTACCAGACTTCATACACTGGCGTGACAGGCAGGAACTTAGTCTACGACAGAGCTGTACATTCTACAGAAGTCCAAATCTTAGCTCTGAATTTAAGAGCCACAAAAAGAATTATGGCTTTGCCCAACTCAACAGAGAGGAATCCTCTTATCAGCATCTAATTCTATTAAAGACTACACAGCAACAAAACCAAATGTATATCTTTCTGTTTGTATAAATTTGTGGGCACACTAGTCCCAAATGGTCTCTTCCCTCTACAGCCTCATTCACTCAGGGCAGGGCTTTTAACCTCGGCACTAATGATGTTTTGTTTCAACAATTCTTTGTTGTGTGATGGCACTGACTTGTGCCCTGTTGGATGTTTAGCATCATCCCTGGCCTTGATCTATTAAGTACCAGTTGCACCTCCCCAATCCCATCCCAGAAATTGTCATTTTACCCCTGGCTGAGATACTGGATTAAAAATCTTAATAATTCAGTTATGGTATAATACTGTAATTTTATATTCATGTACATATTATACTGGCTTTGTGCAAGATCTGAGTTTATCTGTTTCCCACAGTCTTGTCTCTAAACAGTGACTCTTACCTATCTCTAGTTTGAAGAAAGCCTGTGATAAAGGTCGCACATCCTCAACAGGCAACTTATAGACCATCAGGGAGGAGTACCTGGGAGGAAAAGAGTGTGGTTGAAATCCAGGTTTCCAGAGCACATCCACTGATGAGGAGATGTCTAAAAAAACCCACCACAGTCTGACAGGTGTGAGATAATAGCTCATTATGGTTTTAATTTGCATTTCTTTAAAGAAAAAAATAAAAAAAAGTAGGAGAAGAAAAAGAAGAAGAAAACAAACCAACAAACAAACTTGAATAGACTCATTGATACAGAGAATGTTTAGACAGTTGCCAGACTTGGGGAGGTTTTTGGACTGGGTGAAAAAAGTGAAGGGATTAAGAACTACAAATTGGTAGTAACAGAACAGTCATGGGGTGTAAAGTGCAGCATATGGAATATAGTCAATTATATCATAACAACTATGTATGCTGCCATGTTGGTACTGAAAATATCAGGGGAAACTTTGGAAAGTGTGAATGTTTCACCACTATGCTGTACACCTAAAACTAATACAAAGTAATACTGAATGACAACTGTAATTAAAAAGAAATACAATAAAATCATGACATTGAAAAAAATAAATGAAATGGAGCAGTAATATTGCCAATAATTTTTTTGCATGCACAGTCCTGTATAGCACTGGAAACAGCCATACTGTGAATGCCCTTGGATCAGCAACATGTCATCTTTCTAAAGTAGACCTATTATAAGACTCTTAAGAAAAAGCTGCTTTTAGTCTAGGCCGGAATGGGAGACAAAGGGCAGGATAACAACCCAGTGATGTCTCTAGCAGGGAAGAAGCAGATGCCTTATCATCCTTCTCTTTTAGAAAGAAGAGTATTTAACTGAAAAGAATGAGGATTTTCATCTGCTTTCTCCACTACTAGTGATTTGGCATTATATAACTCACCTGAGCCTCAAGTGCCATTATTACTGATAATAATAAAAATGCTAAGAGACCATTCAGGGAGGTTTGACAGATGCCTGGTACTTGGTGTTACACAGATGACCTCATTTAATGGAAATGGCTTCACCCTCAAGAAAAGACACCTGAAACAAACTGAGTCTGTGCACATGTCCGGTGCCTGGTTTGTCCCCTCATAAGAATCAGCCTCCAAAATCAGCCCACTGTTCTCTTATTTTTTTCTTCAGGTGTCTCCTGGTTTGGACCTTTCTCTAGTAAACTATTCATAATTTCCATGAAATTAAAAATAAAAGAATGAGAAGATTAACTTTTTCTTTCTTGTCACCATACTAGAACATAGAAGAAAGTCCAAGATGAAACGGAACACCACCCGAGTTTACCTTTCCTGCCGAGCAGCCTGGGGGAAAAGCCTCAGGATCTCACTGTGAAGAGGCTCCACCTGCCTTGGAGTCTTCACCTTCATCTCCAGCAGGTAATCTTTGCCAAATTTGCTCTTCAGTTGCTGGATGGTTCCGATACATCTGGAAGGAGAAGGAGGAGGATGAGGTACAACCAAGGAAAGGGAGAGAGGAATCTACAACAGGGGATTTTCAAGTTCTGGAGGCCAGGAAAGGGGAAGGGTCGGGTTTAGAAGAGCAGCCAGGCCCTTCAGGTCCTCATGGTGATCATCTGTGCAGGAAACGGTCTATTGTTCAGGATATAACTGAAGGCCAAATGTGGGCACCCACCTCAGCCTTCCGGACACCATCATGGCCACACGGTCACACACAGCCTCAGCCTCAGCCATGTAGTGGGTGGTCAGGAGGGCGCCCCTCTCAGTTTTTCTAATGGTGGCCTGGATCGCCTGCCTAAAGTTAGGTTAAGGGAAGTGTTAATAAGTGGGAATGCCAAGATCATAGATAAAATAAATTTGAAGACATTTCCCTCAGCACATATGAAAATATTATAGGAGTAAATTTAGATAAAACAAAGAAAAGATTTTTCAGTGGTAACAAGCATGGAAATAACCAAATGACTGCTCAGAGTACAAGATAGAGCATGGCTTGGGCTGCATGTAAAGAATGATATTGGGTAAAATGTTGTTTAGAAAAATGTGGGTTAACCTCAGGAGATGATGTCAGAGTAGTGGTGGCATGAGAGATACTCCTGATCTCTTCCTTTGTAATGTCAGTAAATCGAACAACTATAGCACAGTGAAGTAACCACACCTCAGTTCACTGGCACTCCTGAAATGTTCATGTACTGAGTGGGCTAAAGTTGTTTTTTGTTAGAATTCTTAACAATACCACTATTAAATGCCATCAAGAAAGAAGAAATTGAATAACATGGTTACACAAGACAGATATATAGTTCAGAAAGAAAATAAGAAGTCTTCAGAAAAATGTCAATCACATGGAAATCTTGGAGTTAAATGATTGAGAATTAAAATTGAGTTCTGAAAATACTCAACAATAAGTGAGAAAACATCAATAGTCAATTTAACAAGCTCACCAGGAGACCAAACTTTAAAAACAGAGATGAAGAACTCAATACATGAACTGAAAACTGAGGTAGCAATTTTAGCTAATTGATCAAGCCAGATAGAGAAAACAATCAGTAATATCAAAGACAGGCAACTAGAGATGCTACAGAGACAATAGGAGAGAGAGTCACAAATTTGAAAGAAATGAGAAAGCTCTACAATAATTCTCTGACTCCATCAGAGAGAGCAATATTAAAATAATGGGTATTTCAAACAAATAATTGATGAGAATTTTTCAAGCCTATGGAAAGGGCTAGAGCCTCAAATCCAAGAAGAAAACAGAATGCCAAGGTACCTCAATTCAAACACACCTACTCCAAGGCAAATCATAATAACATTGTCAAAAGTCAATGACATAAAATGGATCCTCAAGGCAGCTAGGGAAAAGAAGAACCTAACATAAAGAAAAGCACATTTGGTTATCATCAGACTTCTCAGCAGAAACTCTACAAGCCATTTGAGAGTCAACCCAAACATTCAAAGTACTGAAAGAGAAAAATTACCAGCCAAAAATACCATATCTATTAAAGTTATTCATCAGATATGAAGGAGAAATAAAAATGT
This sequence comes from Saccopteryx leptura, assembly GCF_036850995.1. NCBI lineage: Eukaryota > Metazoa > Chordata > Mammalia > Chiroptera > Emballonuridae > Saccopteryx > Saccopteryx leptura. The sequence continues at coordinate 166,957,810 of NC_089507.1, forward strand.
AAGCAGACATACAGAAGCTAAAGGAATTTATTACCAGAAAACCCTCACAGCAGAAAATATGCCAGGGGGTTATTCAAACAGACAGTACGAACAAAATAAAAGCAAAACTATAAGTAAAAGCTCCAACAAGGTCACAATAAAAACAAGGATAATCTGTGACAACAATAACATAAAAGGGAAGAAGATAAAGATCTGCAGTAGCTAAGGAGGATAGCATGCAAAAGCACTCATAAGACAAAGGAGTCTTGTACTTATAAACATTTTCTCTTAATAACTTTATATTAACAATCCACAAAAAGTCACTACAGAAATACAAAGCTTAAAAAAGAAGAAACAGGGAGGAAAAGTATAGAATACCACTAAACAAAAACAACTCACAGAAACAGAAAAGAGAAAAACCAAACAAGATACAGAGCTACCAGAAAACAAAACATAAAATGGCTATACAAAATCCTCAAGTATTCATAATTATCCTAAATGTAAGTAGACCGAACTCACCAATAAAGAGGCACAGAGTAGCAGATTGCATCAAAAAGCAAAACCCAACCATATGCTGCCTTCAAGAGACACAGCTAAGCTACAAGGATGAAAATAGACTCAAAGTGAAAGGTTGTAAATGATTCTCCAAGCAAATAATATCCAAAGAAAAGCAGGGGTTTCCATGCTCATATCTAACAATGGTAATTTCAAGACAACAAATAGAATCAGAGACAAAGATAGACATTTCATTCCTGACCAGGCAGTGGTGCCATGGTTAAAGTGTTGGACTGGGATGTGGAGGGCCCAGGTTCAGAACCCTGAGGTTGACAGCTTGAGTGCTGGCTCATCTGGCTTGAGTGTGGGCTTCTTTGGCTTGAGCATGGGCTCACCAGCTTGAGCATCCTGTTTCTGAGATGAGCATGGGATCATAGACATGATCCCATGGTCACTGGCTTTAGGAAGGGGTCATAGGCTCTGCTGTAGTCCCCCCCAGTCAAGGCACATATGAGAAAGAATTCAATGAACAACTAAGGTGCCACAACGAAGACTTAATGCTTCTCATCTCTCTCCCTTCCTGTCTCTTTTTCCCTATCTGTTCTTCTCTCTGTCTCTCTCTGTCTCTGTTATTAAAAAAAAGATATTTCACGATAAAGCGGACATTGTATTAAGAAGATATACCATGTCTTAATATATATGCACCAACCCAGAAAGCACCAAAATATACAAGACATCTATTCACTGATTTATAAATAAAAGCAGCGAAAACACCAGCATACTTGGAAATCTCTACACACCATTAATTGCTTTAGATAGATCATCCATACAGAAAATCATTAAAGAAATATCATCATTAAATGACACACTATACCAAATAAACATACTAGACATTATAGGACACTTAATTCCAGAACATATGATTATACTTTCTTCTCCAGTGGGCATGGGACATTCTGAGGGATAGGTCATATGTTGGGCCACAAAACTAACATCAACTGATTAAGGAAGATTAAAATTAGACCAAGCATATTTTCTGACCATAAGCCTTTGAATTTAGAATTCAACTGTAAAAATGAAGTAAAGAAACTCACAAAAATGTGGAAAGTAAAAACATACTTCTATAAAATGACTGGGTCAAATGAGAAATAAAAGCAGAGATCAAAAGATAAATACAGGGACTTACTATGATGGTGACAGAGTAGGCGGACATTCAAACGCCTACCTTTCAGGACCAAAATGGATTACAACTTACATTAAGAACAATTATCATGGAAAATCTAACTTTGGACTAAACTAAGAGGAGTCTATAACAAAATATCACCGAAGAAGCCACTCCAAGACTCATAGGAATGGTGGCGATGCAAAAAGGGCTTCCCTACTCCCAGTAGCAAGCAGTGGCTGAGGGTCCTGAGGGACTCTCACTGTGAGAAGGGTAGCCCTGAGAGGTATGGATGCTTAGCTTCAGGCCTGGAGCCCTAGCCTAGAGCCCCAGAGCCAAGAAGAGGCACTCATACAGCCAGTAGCTATGAAAAGAACCGGGTTTTTGTCTGTGAGAAACAGATAAGAGTTCTTTGACGGAGACTTCATCTTAAAGGGCCAGCACAGAACACCTTGTTCACAGCCACATACCCGGGGCTCTGGTGGGGTGAGCTGAGAGTACTGGAGTTGCGTGAAGAGAGTGCAAATTTGGAGGCACAGGGAGAGATACTGTGGGGGACATCCACTGGAACAGTTGTGATGAGTCATTTTCCAGTAGAGCAGTCGCCATCTTTCTTGGTTGGAGCAATACCCTCTGAGTGGCATCTGCCTGGGGAAAGCAGTTGTTCCACCCTTGGGAGTTTCCACTACCACAGTTATAGAGACAGGTCAATCACAGAGGCCATAAAGCAGACGGCACGTCAGTGACTAAGTTTTTTGGTGTTGATACCGGAGCTCCATCCACACTTTCTCGAGTCTAAGATTGGCAATTCTGCCTCAAGGAGACTCAGTTGAAACTGTCCAGGGTGTGCATATGAAACCACTGGGTCTCAGAAGCCACACCCACTGGACTCCTGGGACCATACTCTACTGAGGTCTGTGAAAAAAATCTGGACAGACTGATACTTGGAGACAAAGGGCAGATCCACACCCACTACCCTTCATAATCCCTGAGTTGCCCCAGGCTCTAGACTCTAGCAAAGGCATTTTCAGTGACTGAGCCCAACAAGATGCCAGCAGATAGAGGTTGCAGGAGATGGGACTCAGGTAAACATGGCCATTTGAGCAAACTTTTCCTCAGGCCCAGAGTGGGTAAAAGCCAGCCTAGAAGTGCACCTTGGTATTTCTTTGTATACCTAGGCCTAGCAGAGGCAGTCACAAACTCTGAATTGCTTGTAGCTCCAAGGATATTGCTGAGGGACAGTCACAGGCAATGTCTTTCACTGGTCTTTGCTGAGTTCCTGCTAGGGAGGCCCAGCACTGGCACATCCAGGGGCAAGCTGCCAAAAACATCAGTTCGAGACCAAACAACCTTTGCTAGAGTGGTATCCTAAGGAAAAACTCCCCACACCTAGCCCAACTGAGGCAAGTTCCACTCTCTGTGATCAGCACAGGCACAGTGGATCATGTGCATGTGATAGGATGGAGCTTCACAGTCAGCTGGCCTGGGCACTGGACATTCTGTCCTGCTAGGCTAGATTCTATAGGGGGAAGGGAGAGAGGCTTGGAGCATGGACATTTAACGCATGGGTTCCTGTGAGTTTATAGTTGGATTTGGTTGAGAGACTTAGCCACCTTTGGGAGGGGCACCATCAGCCACATGAGAAGACTCTCTCAGTCTTCCCCTGATACTGGGGGATCTCATCAGCTAAAAGAACTTCTGCAGAGGGGACTGTTGGCCACACTTGGTCTGAACCTGCTGCTCATCTTGTAGTAGGGTAGAAGTAAAATTTGATTATCCAGCAGTGGCTGAGGAATCAACTCTGGAATAGGGGCCACATTCCCCATACTGAACTACTGACCAAGAGATCCCTGAAGTAGGGGGTCTCACAAATGTTGTATTCACAATGTCAGCTGCCTAACCCACCAAGTGTGCAACCTGTATAAGGGTTGTTTGGGTGAGGCCAATCTGAACCCACACTACAGTTTTACTACAGAAGACTCTGTGGGAAGACCAGGCAGCTGTAAGAGGAGGAGGAGCAGCAGAAAAGTGGAGACAAATCTTACAGAGTTTGTTTCTTTTATGGAGCTGCTGTCATCTCTAAGCAAGAGGAAGCTGATCCTTATACAAAGATTGGCCCTTTCCACAGTACCCAGGCACAGAAAATGTAGACACAAATGGTGAAAAGTGCAGTAACTGCAGACTGTTATCCCAAAGCAGGTTAGAAACAACAGCTAACACCCACCCAAGGAGAACTAGAGCCAATACTACTGGTAGTGGGTTGCAGACAGCACCAACTTTAGACTCAACTAACTATACAAGCAGCACACCCAAAGGTGGAATCTAGCAGGCATCAGACACGGTGGAGAACAAATACAACCAACAGGACAGACATTGCACAGTATGTAATACACATGATCAAGGTTAACCCTTAGAGTCAGCCAGCCTGAAGGGATAGCCGTACCCATGAAAGCACCAACTGCATCTGATACTCAGATCAAGAAGAGGGAAAGTAGTACCACAGGAAGCATTCCTAAGACATGGAAAACAAGTAGTCTGTAGGACAGTACCACCGAGTCCATCTTCTTCATAAAGACCCTACAAAAATTTCAGAGTCAGATATTGCTACCTAATACACAGACAAAGTGGGCAGACAGAAATGTGACACAAATGAATCAACAAGAGAAATCCCAAGAAAAAGAACTGAATGAGATGGAAGTAGCCAAACTACCAGATGAATGGTTTGAAACAATGATGTTTAGGATGCTCAAGGATCTTAGAGCAACAGTGGATGGACATAATGAGCACCTAAATAAAAAGATAGCAAGCATCAAAAAGGACATTGAAATCATAAAAAAGAACCAGTCAGATATGACAAATATAATATAAGAAATGAAGACTGCACTAGAAGAAATTTACAGCAGGCTGGATGAAGCAGAGGATCAAGTCAGCTATTTAGAGGACATTATAAACAAAAGCATGAAATGAGAGCATCAAAAAGAGAAGAGACTCAAAAAGTCGGAGGAAACTCTGAGAGAGCTCTGTGACAACATGAAGAGAAATAACATTTGCATGATAGGGGTTCCTGAAGGAGAAGAGAATGAACAAAACATAGGAAATCTGTTTGAAGAAACCATAGCTGAAAACTACCTTAAATTGAGGAAGGAAAAAGTCACACAAGTTCAAGAAGCACAGAGAGTCCCAGTAAAGAGGAACCCAAGGAGGCCTACACCAAGACACATCATAATTTAAGTACCAAAGTGAAGAAACAAAGAGAAAATACTAAAAACTGCAAGAAAAAAGCTCTTAATTATCTACAAAGAAACCCCCATAATGATGACATCTGACTTCTGAACAGAAACACTGGAGGCCAGAAGGGATTGGCAAGAAATATTCAATGTGATGCAAAGCAAGAACCTACAACCAAGAAGTCTTTATCCAGTAAGGCTATTATTTAACATTGAAAGAGTAATAAAAAGCTTTTTAGATAAAAAAAAGATCAAACAAACAAAACATAAAATATAAAACTCAAGGAATTCATTACAACCAAACTAGTACTGCAAAAATGTTAATAGGCCTGCTGTAAAAAGGGCAAAGGAAGAAAGAAATTGAGAAAAAGAATATTGTAGATGTAAACAATAAAATATCAATAAACAACTACATATCATTAATACCCTTAAATGTAAATGGTTTAAATGCTCCAATCAAAAGACATAGCATAGGTGTGTGAATTACAAAACAGGATCCATACATATGCTGTCTACATGAGACCCACATCAGACAAAAAGGTACAGACAGACTGGAAGTGCAGAAATGGAAAAACATAATTCATGCTAATTGAAATGAAAGAAAAGCTGAGTAGGAATACTTACATTTGACAAAATAGATTTTAAATCAGAGCACATACTAAGAGATAAAGAAGGTCAGTACATAATGATAAAGGGAGCAATACTACAGGAGGATATAACTATTGTAAAAATTTATGTGCCCAATATAGGAGCACCTAAATATATAAAGCAGATTTTGATGGACATAATGGGTGAGATAAACAGCAGTAGTTTAATAGTAGGGAATTCTAATACCCACTAACATCAATGTATAGTTACTCCAGACAAAAATTTAACAAAGGAACAGTGGCCTTAAATGACACACTAGATCAACTGGATTTCATAGAATACTTCAGAACCTTTCACCCCAAAGCAGCAAAAGATACATTCTTTTCAAGTGCTCATGGTACATTCTCTGCAACTGACCACATGAGAGGACACAAAACCAGTCTCAATAAATTTAAGAAGATTGAAATCAGGCATCTTCTCTGATCACAATGGCATGAAACTAGAAATCAACTACAATAAAAAGACTGAAAAACATTCAAACACTTGTATGCTAAATAGCATGTTATTAAATAACAAATGGGTTAACAATGAGATCAAGAAAGAAATAAAAAATTTCCTTAAAACAAATGAAAATGAACATGCAAGAACTCAAAATTTATAGGATACAGCAATAGCAGTCATGAGAGGCAAGTTCATAGCATTGCAGGCATACCTTAAGAAGCTAGAAAAAGCTCAAACAAATAACTTAACCCTGAATCTATAAGAAGTAGAAAAAGAAGAACAAATGAAGCACAGAGTAAGTAGAAGGAAGAAAATAATAAATATCAAGTGGAAATTAATGACATAGAGGCTAAAAATAAAAATACAGAAGAACAATGAAACCAAGATCAGGTTATTTGAATAGGCAAACAAGATTGATGAACCTTTAACCAGACTCATCAAGAAAAAAAGAGAGAGGATCAAGTAAATAAAATTAGAAATTAAAATGGAGAAGTAACAACTGACACAACAGAAATACAAAGGATTGTAAGAAAATACCATGAAGATCAGTATGCCACAAAATTGGAAAACCTAGGTGAAATGGAAAAATTCCTAGAAACATACAATCTTCCAAAACTCAAACTGGAAGAATCAGAAAACCTAAACTGACCAATTACAACAAATGAAATTGAAACAGTTATCGAAAAACTCCCAGTTAACAGAAGTCCTGGACCAGATGGCTTTACGGACTAATTTTAACAATTACTCAAAGAACTGACACCTATCCTTCTCAAGGTATTTCAAAAAATTTAACAGGAGTAAAGACTTCCAAGCTAATTTTATGAGGTAAGCATTGTCCTCATTTCAAAACCAGGTGAAGACACTACAAAGAAAGAAAATATAGTTCAATATCCCTGATGAACGTAGATGCTAAAATTCTCAATAAAATATTAACAAATTGAATCCAATAATACATAAAAAAACATACATCATGATCAAGTGGGATCTATTTTGGGGAGTTAATGCTGGTACAATATTTGCAAATCAATCAATGTGATTCATCACTTAAACAAATGGAAGAAAAAAAATCACAAGATAATATCAATAGCTGCAGAAAAACATTTGTTAAAATTCAGCACACATTTATTATCAAAACTCTCAGCAAAGTGGGAACACAGGAAATATACTTCAACATGATAAAGGCCATCTGTGATAAGTTCACGGCCAACATCATACTCAATGGGCAAAAATTAAAAGCAATCCCCTTATGATCAGGAACAAGGCAGGTGTGCCCCCTTTCACTACTCTTATTCAACATAGTTCTGGAAGTCCTAGCTACAGCAATCAGACAAGAAGAAGAAATAAAAGGCATCCAAATTGGAAAAGAAGAAGTAAAACTATAATTTTTTGCCGATGACATGACACTGTACATAGAAAACCCTAAAGATAAATAAATTCAGCAGGGTGGCAGGATATAAATTAATACTCAGAAATCAGAGGCATTTTTATATACCAAAAATAAACTGTCTGAAAAAGAAATTAAAGAAACAATCCCCTTCACTATTGGAAAAATAAAAATATTAAGTCCTGAGAAGTAAATTTAACCAAGGAGGTAAAGGAATTGTACTCGGAAAATCTTAAAACATTGATAAAAGAAGTCTAGAAAGATTCAAACAAGTGGAAGTATATACTGTGTTCATGGATAGGAAGAATAAACATTATTAAAATGTCTATATTACCCAAAGCAATCTATAAAATTCAATGCAATTACTATTAAAATACCAATGGCTTACTTTAAAGATATAGACCAAATATTCCAAAAATTGATATGGAATAAAAAAAAAATTAAGGATAGCCTCAGCAACCTTGATAAAGGAGAATAAAGTGTGTGGTATCACACTTTCTGATATCAAGTTATATTACAAGGCCATTGTACTCAAAACAGCTTGGTACTGGCATAAGAACAGTCATATAAACCAATGAAAAAGAACAGAGAACCCAGAAATAAACCTACGCCTTTATGGTCTGTTGATATTTGACAAAGGAAGTTAGAGCATTCAATGGAGTAAAGCCAGAGTCTTTAACAAATGGTGTTAGGGAAAATTGGACAGGTACTTGCAAAAAAATAAAACTAAACCAAGTTACACCATTCACAAAAATAAACTCAGAATGGATAAAGACTTAAATGTAAGTCGTGAAACCATAAACATCATGGAAGAAATCATAGGCAGTAAACTCTCTGATATCTCTCATAGCAATAATTTTGCTGATTTATCTCCATGAGCAAGTGAAATAAAGGACAAGATGAACAATGGAATTATATCAAACTAAAAAGCTTTTTTGCACAACAAAAGACACCATGTACAAAATAGACAACCCACAAAATTGGAGAACATATTCGCCAACACATCTCATAATGCAGGGGTCAAGAAACTTTTGGTTGAGAGAGCCATGAACACCACATATTTTAAAATGTAATTCCATGAGAGCCATGCAACAACCCATGTACATTATGCATTATTCAATAAAATATTAGTGGCTATGGGGGTGGGGGGAGGGAAGGAGGGAGAGGGGGAGGGGGAGGGGTACAGAGAGAACTGGATGGAGGGTGGCAGAGGATGATCTCTCTTCGGGTGATGGGTATGCAACAGAACTAAATGACAAGATAACCTGGAAATGTTTTCTTTGAATGTATGTACCCTGATTTATTGATGTCACCCCATTAAAATAAAAATTTATTTATAAAAAAAAAAAAAAAGCAGTGGTACGTATACACAATGGGATACTATGTGGCCATGAGAAGGAAGGAAATCTTACCATTTATGACAACATGGATGGACCTGGAGATTATTATGCTATATGAAATAAGCCAGGCAGAGAAAGGCAAATGTCAGATGATCTCACTTATATGTGGAATCTAATGAACAAAGTGAACTGAAGAACAAAATAGAGACAGAGGCGGGGTCACAGGGACTAGAGGGACTACAGTCAGAGGGAAGGGGGATAAGGTGATGGAGTAGAGAAGGTGAAGGAATTAGTGAAATTAAATACATATAAAACTCAGAGATATAGATAACAACACAGCAAATCCTAGAGGGAAGGGAAGAGGGAGTTAGGGAGAGGGGGGAAAAAGTTGTATAAAAAGGGACAGAAGTGGGGTGTGAGTGAGTTATATTCAGTGGGACACTTGAATCCATGTAAACAATAAATTAAAATTAATAAAAATTATTTAAAAAGTTATGTAGTGATAAACTAAAGTGACAGCGTGACATATTGAAACTCTGGGAAACAGTGAAAGCAATAATAACAGGGAAGTTTACATCACCACAGGCCTATCTCAAAAAACATGAGAGATCCCGAGTAAACAACCTAACATCATCACATCTTAAAGTACTAGGAATAGAAAAACAAAGGCAACCCAAAGTCAGCAGAAGAAAGAAAATAGTAAAAATTAGAACAGAACTAAATGAAATAGAGAAAAATATATATAGAATAAATTGATATAACAAAGAACTGATTCTTTGAAAACATCAATAAAATTGACAAAACCATAGCTATACTCACTAAGGAAAAAGAGAAAGGACTCAAATAAAAATATGAAATGAAAGAGGAGAGCTTATCACAGAAATCATAGATATACAAATGGTCATAATAGAATACCATGAAAGACTATATGCGACCAAATTCATCAACTTAGAAGAAATGGATAAATTCTGAGAACTATACAATCTTCGTAGAGTGAGCACAAAGAAGAGGAAACCTACATAGACCCATAAGCGGGAAGGAATTAAAACCACCTATCAGAAATCTCCCCAAAAATAAAAGTCTGGGACCAGATGGCTACCCTAGTGAATCTTACCAAACATTCAAAGAAGATGTGGTTCCTATCCTTCTCAAAATCTTAAAAAAATAGAAGAAGAAGCAATACACCCTAATACATTTTATGAGGTCAACATAACCTTAATACCAAAACCTAGCAAGAATGACACACAGAAAAGAAAACTATAGACCAATATCTCTAAGAATACAGACACAAAAATCTAAACAAAATAGTAGTAAATGGAATACAACACATAAAAAAATAGTACATCACGATCAAGTGGGATTCATCCCAAAGCACAAGGATGGTTCCACATAAGTGAATCAATCAATGTAATACACCACATCAACAAAACAACAGATACTGTATGATCCTATAAATAAATGCAGAAAGGCATTCAATAACATACAACATCCCTTTATGTTTAAAACATTCAATGAAAACAACACAGAAAAAAAGTACCTCAATACAAAAGGCCATATATGACAAGCCATCAGGTAATATAGTATATGTTGAAAAAATAAAGGCTTTTCCTCTAAAATCAGGAACAAGAAAATGCTCCCACTCTCTCCATTCCTATCCAACATAGTTCTGGCAGTTTTAGCCAGAGCAATCCGGCAAGAAAAAAAAAAAAAAGTCATCCATATCAGGAATAAAGAATTGAAGGTATTACCTTTTGCAGATGTCATGATCCTCTATATAGAAAACCCCAAAGACTCCACCAGAAAACTATTAGAAACAATAAACCAATAAAGTCGCAGAACAAAATCAATATACAAAAGTCTATTCCTTTCTTACATGCCAATGACAATACTTTGGAAAAAAAACTAACCCCCCCCCCAAAAAAAACAATTCCTTTTACAATTGTAACAACAACAAAAAGTACCTAGAAAAAAACTTAACAAAGGATATGAATGACTTATATATTGAAAACTTCAAAGCATTATAACAAGAAATAGAAAAAGACACAATGAAATAGAAAAATATTACATGTTTATGGATTGGAGGAATCAGCATAGTTAAAATGGCCATGTTTCCCAAAACAATATAGAAATTTAATGCAATTAACCATCAAAATCCCAATGTCATTTTTTTTTAAATAGAAAGAACAAAAAATAATCATGTTTCTATAAAACCATAAAAAACCTGAATAGACAAAAAAATCCTGAGGAAAAAGAATGAAGCCAGAGGTATCACACTGCCCAACTTCAAACTATACGATAGAGCCACAATAATCAAAATGGCATGGTATTGGCAGAAATACAAACATACAGATCAATGGAACAGAATTGAGACCCCAGAAATAAAACCACACAATATGGACAAATAATCTTCAACAAAGGAGCCATAAAGACACAATGGATGAAAGAACATTTCTTCAATAAATGGTACTGGGAAAATTGGAAAGTCACATGCAAAATAATGAAATTTGACTACAGTTTATTCCCAGAACAAAAATTAATTTACAATTGAATAAAGACCTAAATATAAAGTCTGAAACAATAAATTACATAGAAGAAAACATAGGTACTAAATTTATGGACCTTGGTATTAGAGAATAATTTATGAATCTTTTCCCAATGGCAAGAGAAGTAAAGGCAAAAATAAATGAATGGAACTATATCAAACTAAAAAGCTTCTGTATGCAAAATAAACTGACAACAATACAAACAGGCAGTCAACAAAATGGGAGATGATATATGCAAACAACAGCTCCAATAAAAGGTTCATATCCAATATATATATAGAACTCACAAAGCTCAGCAACAAATAAGCATATAATCTAATTAAAAATGGTGAGAGGACATGAACGAACACTTCTACTAAGAGGACATGCAAATGGCCAACAGGTATATGAAAAGATGCTCATCTTCACCAGTAATTCGAAAAATGCAAATCAAAAGTACTATGAGATACCACCTCACACCTGCTAGATTGGCTGTTATCAACAAAACATTTAATAACAAGCGTTGGAGAGGCTGTGGAGAAAAAGAACCCGCATTCATTGCTGGGGGGAATGCAAGTTAGTACAACTATTATGAAAAAAGTATGGTGGTTCCTCAAAAAGTTAAGAATAGAATCACCATATGACCCAGCAATACCACAACTGGGTATCTTCCCTCAAAACTCAACAACATTGATATATAAAGACACATGCACCCCCATGTTCATTGCAGCATTATTCAGAGAGGCCAAGACATGGAAACAATCACAGTGTCCCTCGATAGAGGACTGGATAAAGAAGAAGTGGTACATATATACAATGGAATACTACTCAGCCATAAGAAATGATGATATATTGCCATTTACACCAACATGTATAGACCTTAAGAACATTTTATGGAGTGAAATAGAGAAAGCTTAGAACTATATGATTTCACACATAGCTGAAATATAAAATTGAGACTCATGGACATAGATAAAAGTGAAGTGGTTACCAGGGGAAGAGGAATGTGGGGGAGGGTATGGGGCAAAGGGGGAAAAGAGGGACAAATATACGGTGACGAAAATGATTTGACTTTGGGTGATGGTTATATGGTTATACAATATAATGTCACCCTGTTAAATTTAATTATCTAAATAAAAATTTTAAAATCTTGGAATTTCAAGAATATTTATGAGAAGGTACTAGGAAAAAAGGTAGAATATTAGAACTTATTCAAAAGCATGATGATAATGACATATACCCTAAAGTACACAATGACAACACTCACAATATTTCTAAAATAATTAAAGAAAATATTCTGGAGTTGGATTTTTTTTCTTCCAAAAGAATTATGTATCAGGTGATGTTGCAGAAAGAATTAGAACTTAACATAGCTTGATCTGATGAACGGTAAAATTGGGCCATGCATAGCAGGATGATCTATGATGCGAATGACATTCTTAGAGTATTAATTTGTTAGAATATCTTTTTTTCCTCCATAAAGTTGTTTGTGGTGTCCTATCAGTTTTTCCCATAACACTGCATTCCCTGATAATGTTGATGTCTTTTATTTCATAAGTAAAACAACTTCACTTTGGGTTACTAGTGACATCTCACCACATCTGCTGCTGCCCCTCGGGGTCCTTGCCCGTCGACGGCTCGTCCAGCAGCACCACCGACGGGTTTCCCAGGATGCTCAGAGCGAAGCACAGCTGGAACGAGAGGAACAGTGCGTCTGGCACAGGCCTGTGGTCTGTGCAGAGTAACAGTGAGCTCCGCCCCTACCTTTCTCTTTATTCCCTCAGATAAAGCCTTCACGGGACGCTTCTGCTGGTCCTGCAGCTTGAGCACATCCACCAACCTGAAGGAAACACAATGTAACCTTACAGGCTTCTGAAAAGAAGAAGGGGGCAGAATGGGGCACCGGGCCACGCAGGACAAACATGGGGAGCGGAGCCAGAAATGTGGTTCTGAAAATAGATGAAGGGCCATGTTAAAAATGACTGGTTTGATTCTCCCCCATCACCCAAAATAAGTTTTTCCTTTTAAAAGATTTTAAGAGTATTTCATGATATCCAAATATCTTTTCTATGATAGTTTATGCTTAAATTTGAGTACTTTTGAAGAAATTATCAATGAATACTTTTTCTTTCCATACCTGATTTGAAAAAAATAACACCATGAAATCGGGGGAACCAGTTCCTAATTGCATATCTAACCAATGTGTTCTGGGTCAGTGTTGACAGCTGCCTGTGAAGTCCCAAGTTTCCCGTGAAGCTTGTCACTCCTAACTGTGTCCCTGGACTACATGGCTAGAGGAAAGGTGGGTCCCTCATGTACCGTGAGATGGCGAGAGTGGCGTCCGCTTTCCTCAGCCCTTTCACCGCAGCGAACACCTCCAGATGCTCCCTCACCGTCAGGCTGGGCCACAGCGCATTCTCCTGAGGGCAGTACCCCAGGAACTCCGGGGGGGCCATGTCGCTTCTGCCTTTTAGTAGCACCTGCAGGGGAAAGTTCACTCTGAGGCCTTATGACATGCATTGTTCCTCTGTGTGTCCATGACGTCTTTGTCCTTAGAAACCCAGAAAAACTAGAGAAATTTTCGGGCCTCCTTGAGTTTGATCATTTGCAACCATTGTGCATTGGAGCAAGTTTGTCAGAGTGTAAATGCGTGGAAACAAACAAATATTCAAGGTTAGTGACGTGAAGTAGGGTGATTGGAGGAATCCTGTCTGCCGAGGAACCTTTCAGCAGAAGGGTGAATGGGCGCCGGCTGTAGGAAAGGACAGCAATTTGGGTCACAGCAAAGCCTGTGGAGGGATGATGCTCAATGTGTTCTTGGACCTCAGGCAAAGGTAGGAGCCCGGGAGCACAGTGGCCCAGGAAAGCAGAGAGAGCTGTGACAGCAGGGACATGGAAATCAGCTCCTGACCTGCAAAGGCAGGTTTCCTTCCTGCCAAAGTGCAGTGAGAAGTCTTTGAATTATTTTAGCAAGAAAATGACATTGTTTATAAACTGGCTGATCTGATTAAAGCTGATTACATGATATGCAAATACTTGCTGGCTTTATAAATATGATCACACATAATCTTTACAATAAATATTTCATTTCGATATATCAATGAACCTGTTTAATGCTCATGCTTTAAGAGAAATAAAATATTAACTTAGGGTCCAGGTGGTGATTGAATGAAGGGTGGTCTCATCTGAACTAAGGAGTCCAGGTAGGGTCGGCTGAGCCAACACCGTCAACAAAAGGCCCCCTTAATGAACACCTGCTCTCACCTCGGCTTCAGATGACTGTGAATACGTTTTCTCCCTCCTCGTTAGTGGAAAATCTGTCAGTCAAGTGACTGGTGGTGTTTTTGAGGGTTTGACCACCCACTCATTTCCCATGGTGCAGTTCCAAAGACCTCTCTGCCTTCTGTTCTCTACTCCTCTGGGCATACTTTCCAAAGAAATTCTTAAGGTTATCCATCTTCTACCATAGACTTTGGGGAAAAAGGTTTCTCACATTGTTTCTGATAAATTGAGTTCATTTTCTGTTTTCTAATCCTCCAAATGCAGTTGAAATGTGTGTATAATATTTTTGACTTCATATTTCTGTTACTCAACTTCAAACCATTCCTTTAAATCAGTGGTGCCCAACCTTTTTTGGGCCACGGACCAGTTTAATGTCAGAAAATATTTTCACGGACCAGCCTTTAGGGTGGGAAAAATAAATGTATCACGTGACCAAGACAAGCATCAAGAGTGAGTCTTAGACGGATGTAACAGAGGAAATCTGGTCATCTTCTAAAAATAAAACATCATTCAGACTTAACTATAAATAAAATGGAAATAATGTAAGTTATTTATTCTTTTCTGTGGACCAGTACCAAATGGCCCATGGCCCGGAGGTGGGGGACCACTGCTTTAAATCACTTCCCCAAGATAGTCTGTTTTTACGAGAATATGTGTTCCAGTAGCTAAGCGCTTTTTGAAGGACAATGAATGTGATTGCTTAATTAAGTGCTTTTTAAAAAACGTTGTTATTAATATTGGGGGGACAATGCTCATTAATAGTGCTAATCTGTGAGTTTTATGATACTCTAAATAGGATTTATTTAAATTCTGATCTGATATTGATTGCTGATCAGATACTGGACATTCCCACTAAATGCTTTTAAAGTCATAAGTAATTAATTATCAGCTTTCTGGATTAATTTGGTACGTTTTGTTGTGATAATTTATGATGGATTATTCTGCCACATTAACCACTTACTTCATCTAATGAAGAAAAGATACTTTTCTGTGTATATTTTAGCATCTTATAAAATTTATTTGAGCACCATTAGATAACACATTTTCCACACAATTCACCTACCTGTCCAGCAGTTGGTTCTGTGTCTCCAGTTATCATCTTAATGGATGTACTTTTACCAGCTCCATTGTGTCCTAGTAATCCTAAAACTTCACCTAAAAAAAGAAAGGTTACAATTAATACAAATTGACTTCAATAGTAAAATTAAGAATAAAACGTAGTCTGAAGTCTTACTACGTGACAAGTGTTCTATGTGCTTTATATGTAGTATCTCATTTCATTACCACAGCCCCCTGAGAGGTTGTTATCATAATCTTTGCTTACATATTCATGGACAATAGGTCTTAGCGATGAAGTTAGTTGCCCAGAGTCACACTGATGGGATGTAACAAAGCCATTCTTGGAAGCTAGGTGTGTCAGACTCCTTCTCCTGTGATTCTAAGAACCATGAAATAATGTCACAGAAAAAAAGTCATCTAATATCTGATGTTCTCCCTTCAGAATGTGCTGGGACATCACATTAGTTTTTGTGAAGAATAATGAACATTAGGAAATCAATCATGTTCATTAGATAGAAATGTCATGGTGTCAGTGGTTCATTTCAAAGAGCACTTAGGGTTTTCATGTATATGTTACTAGGCACGTATCCACAGACATGAGTTAATTAATTTCTTTGGAAATGAACCATGTAGAAGGAACTGTGAAGGTCACCCTGTTGATGGGTCTGTGTGTGAACCTAGAGTTAATGCACAGAATGATCATCATCAAGGACCAGAAAGCTCTAAGAAGGGCCCTGAGCCATCAGGAGAAGAGCCCCCGTGTCCAACCTTTTCTAACACAGAAAGAGACATTTCTGGTGGTGATTTTCTTCTTTTTCTTAAAGAAGCAGTGTTTCCTCATCCCTTTATATTCCTTGCGTAGACAGCTGGCATTGATGACCAGTCTCTGTAAGTAACAAGTAAATCATGATAGACCTTAATACCTTCCATTAATCTGGAGGAACCTTCATCCTCCCGCTGTGCTGGCCTTTCACTGCACAAACCATGCATCAAAGAAGAATTTATACTAAGGGACACATTTACTGGCCATTCTCACACCTTAGCACTGATTTTAGGAGAGAAGAGACTGTCCTTTTTCTTTCTCATGAAGTCATTTACTTAGAAATACATTATTTTATGCAGAAAGCTCATGTCTCAGAACAGAAACAAAGAGACTTGGAGAAGCACCAGATCACCCTCAAAAGGGAAATATAGATGATGTGCCCTGGACTCTGCCCTGAATTTTGTAGAGTGAACTTTGTTCAAGAAGCAGTAATCAGTGTCACCATTGTTCTGTCTCTAAAATTCAGAAATTAATTCTTGGCTTTTGTAATTTTGATTTTATTTCGCTTTTTGTTTTTTGTTCTAAGAAAGACAAAGCAAGTTAACATGACCTTTGATCTGCTCAGTTAGATATCAACCTGATATCTGCGCGCTGAAATGAAGTTATAATCCTTATATGTATAAATTAGAGACACTCAGAAGCATTAGAGGATTGGATTATAGGCAGTCACTGTAACTGGCCAACATCTGTGTTACTTGCTGAAATAAACTACTTTGTGTTTTTACCTCATCAAAGGTTGTGGAAGTCACGGCATTTGCTGTTCTCCCCCGTTCCATCTGAACATCTTCATCCTCCCCTTCTGGCTCTTCGGGATTCTGGCACACTTTGCTGCTTCTTGGAGAAATTCTGGAGACAAAACCATCTGTTAATAATTTATTTGGGGTTTTCATCCTTGTATCAAGAACAGTGCTTTCCCTAAATCTTGTACTTGAGTAGACTGAATAATTAAGCTATCATAATCTTCCTTCAATAAAGTGGGCCTCCCTGCTTCACAACACCCTTGTTCTGTCTATGGTAATACTATAAAAAAATGACCAGTGCTTCTATTACATCTTTCATTTTCTTTTCTATAAAACATGATTTTATAAATAATCAATAAGTAACATAGTACCTATTAGCAGAATAAAAATCTAAATATCAGATTACTGAAATAATTTTTCTGGGCATCCTAGTTTTGACAATTATAATCTTGGCATTATTATACTTTCATAGGGAGACTAGGTCAGAATATTTGAAATCAAGATGGCCCCCTCTCAAAATACTAGTAAGATTCTTAATCTCCTATTAAGCATGGACATTTCTTTGGAATATGTCAGATTTTCTCCTTCTCCATTCTAACTCTGTCTCTTATATTCAGAATATAATCTCATTCTCTTCTTGCCTATCTCCCATAGTGTTCTTAGAAGTTTTCTTTTCTCTTGGAAATTTTCTACACAATAATATGTAATAGTTAATGATGAAATGATATGGTGTGGAAGACACAGATGGAATTAGGTGCTTATCGTTGCATCCTTGAATTGTGCAAGAAATGTCTCAGTTTTTAAGTTCCAGTAATAATTGAACCAGTCTATGGTCCACCAGTTGGACTTCTCACTACCACAGTAAAGGAGTGGTTATTGCTGTCTTTGACCTTGTATTGATCATTGTATTGATCATTCTGTTCTTCCTTTCTGGACCGACAGAGTTCTTTCAACTGCAGATGTATTCAAATTAACTGCTACTTAAAGTGAACTAGCTGCATGTAACTTTCCCCATTGTTCCACTGCACACAGAGTTAGAGTCCTTAATATTTAATGTTTCAGGTCTGTTTTCTGCACTATTTATTATCTTGGATTCAGGTAAGTAGAGCTCTACTATTTATGTTGACATGTGGTTACTACCCTGGCCTATTGTAGCACTTGGCTCTTCTTATTTAATAGATTAATTTGTGCCTGAAAAATATGTTATAATATTGATCACTGAAATGACAGAATCTAATTTAATTTCTCCCAACCTAAAGAAGGGATCTTTTCTTCTTGATTTCTTTTCAAACTTCCATTCCAGACATCGAAGAATAAAAAGGAGGATGATAACATGAAGAAAAGGCTAGGAATAAAGAGGGAGATGCACAGTTAGAAATACTGAACAAAAAAAAAATTATTTTACATCATGAATGAAATAGAAATAATTGGACTTTTACGAAGATATGTCTGGCCAAATCATTACCAGTTTTCATAATCAGTTTGTCAAATTGTTCAACTATCGAATTCACTTTCTATTTTGTTTACAGAAACATGGGAGATATATAATTATGTTATACCTTTACCTTAAGTCATTTCCTCTAAGAGTTCTTAAAAATTGTGAAGCATATTAGCATATTATTGGATAGCTAAGTGGTCGGCAAACTCATTAGTCAACAGAGTCAAATATCAACAGTACAACAATTGAAATTTCTTTTATGAGCTAAATATTTTAAACTTAAACTATATAGGTAGGTACATTCCTTATCGAGGTTGCACCCGCATGTGGTATTATGTGGAAAAGCCACACTCAAGGAGCCAAAGAGCCGCATTTGGCTCATGAGCTGTGGTTTGCCGACTACTGGGTCAGCCTATCTTTAAAAAACTATTTTTCCATTTATACAAATATTTTATCTCTATGGGCTACAGATCCTGAATATTGACATTAATAAAAAGTTTCACCATGTGTACAGAAATTACAATGGTTTGGATTAGTAGAGCACATGATAAAATTTTAAAAGACTGTATTCTTACAATTAGGACTGTCAGATAGGCCTCTGCACTAGATCCTCCATTAGAACGCCAAACAATCTGCAAAAAGAAAGAAAGTGGCTAAACAGAGAAGTTTTTTTGTGTGAATTTTAACCACATAAATGTGAATTGGCTCATTGAAATGCCCTACTGACATATCCCTTTATTTCACCAAGAGTATTGGCTAAGTGTCCATTCCCAAATGTATAGCAAGGGGCTCTCGTCCTTCTTCCTGAGGTCTATGAGCCATTGTGCTTGTATTGGAAGCAGTAAGATTTAGCAATTATTCATCACCTGGTGAAAGAGTACTGGGGGTCTGAGCCACCTTTCCCAAACACTGAGAGAGGCAGGATTCATCCTTATCACACAGACCTCCACATACCCTCTGGTGTCCATTGTTTCTTTCATATGACCCCTTTATTTCCTCTCCCCATGGATACCTCTTCACTCACACATGGTACTTGCTTTCCATTTGTAGAAGTTTGGTATCAGTCAGCTAGGGAAAAATAATTTCATTCCCCTCGAGAGCTTCTCTAGATCCTGAAATCTCTAAGATTTGGAGTATTTCATTTGCTTTCTTCTAGAGCTGAGAGCTTAGCATGCCCAGGAGCGGATAAAGCCCAGATTGAGTGTAAAGGCTGCTCTCATTCTCAGCACCCATTGTCCTTCCTTCATAGTCATCAGTTAGGGCCACCATGTCTATTACAGTTCAGCTGGGGTTTATTGTTCTATCAGGGGCAACTCAGCTGGAATTCATGAAGTAGCCATGCATATTTAATATGTTATAGAGTCCCAATGCTAAACAAAGCTTTCATTATTGGTCATGAGTTACAGACACTGAACCAGATGGTGGTATTACTTACCTGAGAAGATAATATCAAAGCAACAAGAAGAGTGCTCTGTGGTATAAAAAAGATGACAGTATACACTATCTCAGGGCCCCACCAATTCACCACAAGTAGAACCATAAAGAGGAAGGTGATCTACAAAAATTACAAATACTGCTGTTAACCACTCTGAACTTTAATATATTCTTGAAATTAAGATGGCCTATCTCAATGATATTGCTAATTTTCACTCCAACCTCAAAATCAAGCTGTGAAAATTACACAGCTTTCAGGTGTGCAATTATATTTCATCACCTTCATATTGCATTGTGTATTCACCACCCAAAATTGTCTTCCTCCATCACCATCCATGTTCAGTAAGTTTAAAATGCTGCTCACAAAAATTAGGGGATATTTTGTACCTTTATATTTATTTTGAAATGTCTCCTAACTTTTGTGAGCAGTATAAATTACCTATTTAAAATTTTTAAAAGAATCAAACAGAGCTCACTGACATTTTCTCTTGGTGACTTAGCCACATGCCTTTGGCTTGGAGAATCATGAATGAGACATCACTAGATAAATCTAGGCTTTAATATACAGAGCATTTTAATTATTGAATTGGAAAAAAAGTGGTGTAGGTTGTTTTTGGAGGTAAAATTCAGAATAGTGGATAAGCAATAGTCATAGGTAAAAATTAAAATGGATTACTAATAGGAATAAAGCAACAATCAAAGGAGACCTTTGTTAACTAAACCAATGGAGAAGTATAAGCATTTAATAAACTGGAGAGGCTTAGAGAAGTACTAAAATACAAATTCAGGGATAAGAGAAAGTTATAAGTGCATCTGACACTCTCAAACTTTTTCTTTTAAACTAATGTAATGCCTCCTAAATGTTTTGTGCTTCTGATTTCTGTTACAAACCATCACTTTATGGATTCCAAAATATCCTTCCTAAGAGAGTGTCCCAAATCATATTTTTTTTCTGCACTATAAGCTTCCATGGCATCCCACTCTTTGTAGAATACATTATTGAGCCCACCAGTTAAACCCAATCATGGTTCCAACCATTATGTTAACCATAACTAGGATCATGCTCAGACTACAACTGGTCCTCCATCCATATTCATTTCAGATTATTACCAGTAGTTAGGACTATCTCCTAGCATAGGCTTTCTCAACTTTGAATTTCTGTTTGTCCATTATTTTGTATTTGTGTCATCATACTTCTCTGGCTGTTGAAATCTTAGTCTACTTTAAGGTTCACTTTCTAAAGGTAAAATCTGCTCTCATTTTCATGAACGGCTCCCTCCCTTTTCTGGTTTTCACAGAACTTCTCATTATCCAGTTGTATTAGACTCTGAAAGATGGATGGCATCTAGACATATTTTGCCTTCTCACTCTGTGTAAGTGGCTGTTTACTCATCTCTTCTCCTCTGAGTGCTCCTTCAGGGTAGAAACTGTCTATTTTTTCTATAAATCAGTCTTAGTTTGTGAAATATTGTTGGAAGACAGCCACGTGTTTGTTGAATTGATAATTTACTTTTTGGACCCCAAAATGACAGTAAATTAGAATAGATACTTATTCAATCGCATACATTATACCTCCTAATTTTGGTAAAGTAAGTGTTGCTTTATGAAACTAAGCCTTAGTAGAGAGTTGGAGAAGTTGTTTCTAGTTTTAACTATGCTATGAACAACATTTGTATAACTTCATGGAGGTCTTTGGGGATATTTATCTTTCAGTAAAAAGAAAATACAGGTGGTTTCCAGATTACCATATATTAAATATTTTTTGTTTGGAAAATATTGTCTATTTTTAAAGAAAATCAATGGTAGAAATAGGGAAAGAAAAAGATGCCAATTCTGAAAGGGTTCATACCAATGCAATCTTAAAATATTTTAAATCATAATATTAGTAACAAGGGAAAATTTTAAAGTATTAGCTCAGAATTGTATACTACATGTATAGAATTAATGTTATAAAACATACTTACAATAAGAAAGCAAAAGAACCAAATGACATTATTTTTTCTCCCCTTGCGAAAAATGAAGGAAATTACATACGTAAGGAAGATAAGGGCTATGGCATGTCCAATAGCATACGGCATCTGAAATGAACAAGAATGTGAAGTTTAAACACAAATACCATCTAGGAACACATTAAGGTTTCAAATTATTCGCACAGCACAGGGTTTTACAGTTATTAATAATTCATGACAATATGAATATCAATGAAAACATTATCTTCAAATTTTCTAATTAAATTGTACAATGATATTAGTTTTGTGAGTACTGTCACTTACTTCCATAATTTCAAATACATATTTAAAGATATCAGAGGAGCCGATAGCGAGGTTCACTAAATACATGAGAAGAAATATCAACCAGTACAGGGGAACGTCCACCAGCGCCTGCCCAATCCAGTAAGCAGAAGGGTGGAGCCCCGAAATCCGCAGCTGGGACCAAGCTCTGATCTGATTAGGAGAGAGTAAAAACACGAAGGGATTTCAATTTGTGGTTTTAAAAAAATGTGGATTATGTAATAAAATATTCAAATGAAACATTTACTTGTAAAAATTCTGCATATGACTACACATATTATCTGGACTAAGGGATATGAATCTTTCAAACATAAATGGTCAGTTTGCTGCTTTAACTAACACATGTGATGCTCGCCAGACCCCTAGGGAAACTTATGAAAGGAGACTTCAGAATAATAAAGGTGTCTACACTTTGGTAAACAACACATTGGCTAATGACTTATGGGGTGGCTGGGATAGTTTTTCGAAGCAGCTAACTTTTTATCAGAGTGATTCTTCTTTGACTTAGTTTGAACTGTGCTCTCTCTCTCTTTTTCTATAATACATTAAATATATATATATATTTGCTTTATTCTTTTAATCTAAGTAAATGACATGTTACAGTAGTTTTGCCATACCACATATTCAAGTATTAATTACCACACAAATATTTGTGTATATGCATATAAGTTAAATGCCTTCACAAATACAAACATATTTTGTGTCCCTCATCATTCTCTGAATAAACTAGTAAGTTACATATTTTAAAACGTCTAATCTAGTGATGTGGTTTTATACACAAATTATAATTATACCTTTCTAATAATTTTGAACACTTTTTTCTTTTACATTTTCTTTTTGATTGTTGCTGATTATCTAAATGACGCTCTTGTCTGAAATGTAATTGGACCTAAGGATTCATATTAGTATCTCTCAACACAGATGCACTCAGGTAGGACAACTGATAAGGATTTTGTGATCTTGATATGTGAGGGAAACTGTGGGAGAACTGAAGGATGGATTTATGTTACTGATGAGGTGACTGACGCATAGTGCTGACATTTATGGAGACAGAAATATAAAAGGAAACACATTTAAGAATATAAATTTAGTTTTGGGAGCATGAAGTTTGAGAGTCTGTGATGCCTTCAATAAAAGCTAAGAAAGGAGTTTGGATCATCAATGAAGGTGAAATCACAAATTAGAACACTAGAGTCAAACCTACGAGTGGCCCATAGGAACAGAGATTTTAAGCTCTAGTGTTACATGAGCTTCCCTGGGAGAAAATGACATTTCACATGTAGAGAGAACCAGGGATTGAGATTTGAGAATTTCCAAAATTTATAGATAAGATCGAGGAATAAGACACTCCAAAGGAGAGAAAGAAACAGTGGCCAAAATGTTCAGAGAAACATGGCATCACACAGCCCACAGAAATAAGCATTCTGTGGGTGAAGTTCAAGTTTGAACTATGTGATGCTAAAATGACTGACAGTTACATTAGACCAGGAAGTGGCCTTTTCTTAGATTCCTGGAGATTCCACTCAGGAAAGGGAATATTACATGGATAATTCTCTTTCCTTGGGCAACAGAATTACTATGGGGAGGAAACAACACAAATGAAGATGGTATGCAAGGTTTTATGGATTTTCCATAATAAAGTGTCAAAAATGGAGCTGTTACAGGACATTCTATTACAATTTAGAAGTAAAGCTAATGCAAGTTGGCCTGTATAGATTCATCATATACAGTGTTCCCTCGTCTGTCCCAGGGGTTAAGTTCCAGAACCTTGGCAATAGGTAAAAATCAGTGAAGTAGCAAGCTTTTATTTATTCTATTATACACACACACACACACATACACACACACACACACACACACACAAAACACAGTGCTCTGGTTGGTCGCCTTCCATCCATCAGCCAATAGTGTGCCCTGTGATCTCACGTGGGCAAACTAGCTCAAGAGGACGTGGCCATAGCTGCGTTTTCCATACCTGCAGGTCTTTGTCTACTCATCTGCTGTATGCTACATATTTATTTTCATTTAATATTCATTTAATATGTTTAATTAATATTTTTATATATTTTTTCAATTTTTAGGCTAGAAAATGCTTATTTTGCCATAAATATAATTAAAATAATAAATATATAGAAATAGCTATATATCACAAAATTCTATAATACAGAGAAAAATCCACGATACAAAATAAGATATATATATATCTTATATATATATATAAAATTTAAAAATCTGTGATACAGTGAGACTGGAATAAGTAAACTATAATATCGCAAGAGATGGCTATAAATTCAACAGCCTATGGTTGCTATGCAAAATTTGTCTTTCCTTTAGAACTACTGAATCCAAATCTTCGTTTTAATAAGGTGTTCTGATAGTTTGTAGACACACTAAAGAGTTATTTGGATTAATGAAAGAGTGTCTGCAAATGAAAATGTATAAATAGACTGTTAGTTAAACACTGGAATTTTCTTTTTTTTCTTTACGTTCTTGACATTTTTATAATAACATTGCCTTCTAATTCATCAATCCTGTTTAATAAACTTTTTTGAAATGTAATTTTCAAACAAGAAAAAGTACCCATATTAAGTATAAAGTTGTATGAGTTTTGATGAATGCATATATTACTGTATCACAATTGTAATCCAAGTATAATACCATTTCTATCAGCCCTCCAAATTTCCCATGCTCCTTTGCAATCAGTAGCCTTCATTGCTGGTTACAAGAAACCACAGGTCTGCTTTTGGCCATTGTGGTTTAGTTTTACCATTCTGAGAACTTCATACAAATGAAATCATTCAGTATTTACTCTTTTTATTTCTTTCATGTTGATGCATTTATTAGTTGTTTCTTTTGTATTGCTGAGTAGTCATTGTGTGACTACACCAGAATTTATCAGTTCACAACTTGGTGGCCATTTGGATGGTTTAAGTAGTTGGCTGTTATAAATAAAGCTGTTAAGAATATTAATGGACAAATCTGCTTGTGGAATGTTTTTTCTCTCGGGTAAATACTTAGGAGAGAAATTGCTGTGTCATACAATAAGTATACTTTGAATTTAAAAGAAAGAGCCAAATTGTTTTGCAAAGTGCATACATCATTTACATTCTTACTAAAAAAGTATGAGAATTCCATTTACTCTACAATCTCTCAATCTCTTGATATTGTTAGTCATTTTTTAATTTATTCATTTCATTTTGGTGTAGGTTGATATTAGCTATCTTTTTGTTTTGTTTTGCTTTTGATTTTGTATTTTTCTGAAGTTAGGAGTGGGGAAGCAGTCAGACAGACTCCCACATGTGCCCATCCGGCATGCCCACGAGGGGGGATGCTCTGCCCATCTGGAGCATTGCTTTGCTGCAATCAAAGCCATTATAGTGCCTGAGGTGGAGGCGATGGAGCCATCCTCAGTTCCTGGGCCAACTTTACTCCAATGGAGCCTTGGCTGTGGGAGAGGAAGAAAGAGAGACAAAGAGGAAGGAGAGAGGGAAGGGTGAAGAAGGAGATGGGTGCTTCTCCTCTGTTCCCTGGCCGGGAATCAAACCGAAACATCCACATGCTGGGCTGACGTTCTACCACTGAGTCAACCAGCCAGGGCTTTAGCTATCTTTTTATGAAAGTATTTTCCATTTATAGCTCTTTGATGACTATCTGTTCAAATGGTTTGCCCATCTTTGAAATTAGGTTATCTTCTATTACTGAGGTGTAAGAATTTTTTATATTGTTGATACAAATCTTTTGTTATATAAATGCATTCGAATATTTTCCTCCCATTACATAGCTTTTTCATTTCTTACTGGTGTTTTACAAAGAACAAAACATTATAACTTTGATGAAGTACAAGGTATCATTTTCTTTTATAAATACTTTCTGTGTCACAACTAAGAAAAAGTTGCTACTATATGACCTATGGTTCATTCAAAATAATGTTGTGTATGAAGGAATAAGATATTTCAGAACAATATTTTTTATTTCTCAAGTGAGAGGAGAAGGGATAGACAGACTCCCACATGTGCCCTAACTGCCATTCACTCAGCAACACTTTTCTGAGGCTAATGCTTTGTGCATCCAGGGCCAATGCTTGCAACAAAACTATTTTTAGGGGATCAAGATGGCAGCAGAGTAGTTAGACGCAAAGATTTCCAACTCATATGACCAAACTGGATTACAAATTAATTTAGGAACAATTAACTTGAAAGACCAACACTGGACTACAAGAACAGCTCTCAAAAACCAAGGAGCAAAGAAGAAGCCACACTATGCCTGGTATGGAGCGCCAATGCATGATGGGTCCCCCTGCTTCCAGGAACAAAGGGAGGGTGAGGCTGAGAGCCCAGAAGGGCTCTCATTCCAAGGAGAAGAGCAGAAAATATCACTCACAGCCACTTTCCTGGGGACCTGGGAACAAGTTGTGCTGAGAAGGCTGGCTTGTTTTCCAAAAAGAAAGTGGGAAGAGAGAGACAGATGGTGATGGGCAGAGAAATGCACGGGATGACCTGAGAAGCTGACTCATCCAGTGGGGAGATGGCCATAGTTGGGGGAGGAGTTGACCCCTTCCACACAGCACAAGCCTAAAGTGGTTCTGGGTGAGCCATCTCCAGAAATCTCTCCAGCTCCAATCAGTGCAACAAGATACAGCTGAAAACAGAAAGTGGAAAGGAGGGGCAGTAATTCAGGTCTCCAGGGAGATCTGAGGTACACCTCCCCCTACTGAAGCAGAGAAAGCACCCGGCCCCCCAGAGGGTAGTTGGCAGATCAGGCCTTCAGAGTCTCAGGTTACACGGACTGCATTCCTGGATACAGTTTCACATAAGCCCCCTGCTACAAGTGACATCAGAGAAATGGCGCCATGAGGAGTGCTACCAATAAATCTCCCTAAACTTTCAACAAGTTCTTCAACCAGAGACAGAAAAATCTATCCTTGGAGCATCTGGAAGTCCCACACACTGAAAACGAAGGTATGATTGATCAAAAAATTGACTAAATATATAATCAAACCTGAAGGAAATAAGACAGAGAAAGGAACACTCTGCCTTCCTCACTAACTTGAGCAAGGGCTGCTTTCACTTGGAACTGAGAGAAAGTGGGGGCTGAGGGTGTGGATGGAGCCAGGCTGTGGCACAGACATCCAAGCAGAGGAAAGAGTGTTCCTGCGGCAACTCAGCCCATGCAAGCTAACGCCCATACCGGATCCCGGCAACAATGGGCGAGCAGCAGCCGCCATTAGCCCCCATATCCTGGTCAGCAAGTGTGGATAGTGTGCAAACGGTTCCTCCTAGTGCCCCAGGAGTAGGCGCCTGTGTTCCCAGACAGAGGGGCAGTGTCAGAGGCCTTTGTGGGGTCTGTGACCAGAGTCTCGGTGTGGTCCCTGCACCCTGAACAGCAGCGTGCAGGGAGTGCGTGAAAGCAAACTTCCCTATGCCCGAACTTCTCCAGATGGGTGGGGTGTCTCACCCAGTCATTCAAGCTAACATCCCTGGGAAGAAAAAAAAAAAGAAAGAAAACCTTAGGGGTAGGGGCACGCAAGCAGCTTGCAGTCTGTCTCTGGAGCAGATCTGTGAATCCAATCGCTGAAATTAGCTTAACCCACAGTCTGCTCACCTCCCAACTGACCTACATGGATCTAACAGACAAGATTTTTCTGAGTTCAGCAATCTAAGACAAGAGGCATAATATTTTTTATTGCCTTTTGTTATGCACGTAGGGTTGGGGGCAACTTCTGATTGGCAGAGGTTTCATACTCAGGGCTATACATTAAAAAGTGGGACTTGGCAGCTTTTAAGACCTCCTGTTCTGAAGGCAGTGACTAGGTCATCTTCTTCCCTGCCAAAACAGGTTACAAAGTGCAAAAAGCCTGGGGAGAGTGGTCCCACAGAGTGCTGAGGAATACTGGACATGCCTGGAGACTCAAAGAAAGCCACCTTGAGAGCAATTGGCTCCCAGCCCCACCTGATGACAATGGTGGCTCTGACTGACTGAGCCTTACCCAGAGCCCTATATGAGTGGAAATAGAGTGGGGATTTGCCAGCTCTCTGAGACTCTTACTCTCCAGGCAGAGGCAGTGGCAACCTCATAGCTGGTTCATCAGGTGGATAATTTAGGAAGGAGATACTAGGAGAGAGGCTCCAGGTAAGCAGACTCTCTCATTGTCGGAGCCTGCAAATGCTAACAAGCCTCGACTACCAATGCGACTGAAGCCTAATATATGAAATCACTATAAAGACTTATCAACTGCAAATCTCTACTTCCAGAGTCACTGACCAGGAAAAGGGAGAGGAAAGAAAAAGGAAGAAAATAACCTCTCAAAAACAAGAAAAATCCACAGTCTTCATAACTTTTTCAATTATTTTTGTTTCTTTCATATTCTTATCTTTATTATTATTTTTTCTTCTACCTTGGTCCTTTTTTTCTCTGCCTATCTTATTCTTTCCTTTTCTTGAACTACACTACCCATAAGTGTTACATTTCCCATTTTTTTCTTTTCTTCTTCCTTTCTCTCTATAAGGGTTACACTCCAAAATCCTTAACTTTCTCTCTCTTTTTGTTCTTTTTTCTTTTTTCTTCTTTTTCTTTTTCCCTTTTTCTTTTTTCTCCCTCTCTATTAGATTCTTCTTTTCTCCTTTACTTTTCCTTTCATTCAATTTTCAATCACAAACAAATTATTTAATTAGGACTAAAATTTTTTCTTTGTGGCATTTTGGGTGCCTTTTACTTTGCTTTTTAAATTTTTTTTATTTTTAAATTTTATTTATTCATTATAGAGAGGGGAGAAAGAGAGAAAGAGAGAGAAGAGGGGAGGAGCAGGAAGCATCAACTCCCATATGTGCCTTGACCAGACAAGCCCAGGGTTTTGAACCGGCAACCTCAGCATTTCCAGGTTGATGCTTTATCCACTGCACCACCACAGGTCAGGCTACTTTGCTTTTTAACTCATTAGCATTCCCCCCAACCCCGGCTCTCCATTCTATCTAGTTTTTGCTCCAATTACTACAATAGTCATTTTTTCCCCTTTTTTCCTGTTTCCCTCTTATCCCTCTCATTATATCTCTTAGTCAACCACCACGTACAAGCAAATCATTTTATTCTTGACTCAAATTTTTTTATTTTTTGAATTTTGTGGGTCCCCACTTCCTTTTTTGCCCCTTTATCACTTCTCCCCAACTAAGGCCCTTGGTGATAGGTAATTTTTTTTCCATTTAGCACAATATGATTCAAAGTTCATCACAATATTTTCTAAAGGAGGGGAGACGAGAGAAAGAAAAAAAAGGGAAATAAAAAATTCTTTTTTTCATTTTTTTCTTTTTTTTTACTTTTTATTCTTTATTAATTCTTATTAGTGCTATCAACAAAACCACCTTCAGATGTCATTAAGGAAAAGGAAATTGAATATAATGGATAAAAAAGACAGAGATGAAGCACAGATAGATGAGAAAAAAAAATCTATGGAAAAAAATTTAATATATTGGAAACTTTGGAGCTAAATGACAGAGAATTTAAAACAGACATCCTAAAAATACTCAGAGATATACAAGAAAACACAGAAAGACAATTTAGGGAGCTCAGAAAACAACTCAATGAACACAAAGAATCTATTACCAAGGAAATTGAAAGTATAAAAACAAATCAAACAGAGATGAAAAACTCAATTCATGAACTGAAAAACGAGGTAAGAAGCTTAGATAATAGAACAAGCCAGACAGAAGGTAGGATTAGTGACATAGAAAACAAACAACTTGAGGCACAACAGAGAGAAGAGAGAGACTCAAAAATTAAAAAAAAAATGAGTAAGCCCTACAGAAATTGTCTGACTCCATCAAAAAGACTAACATAAGAATGATAGGTATATCAGAGGGAGAAGAGAGAGAAAATGGAATGGAGAACATATTGAAACAAATAATAGATGAGAACTTCCCAAGCCTCTGGAAAGAACTATAGTCTCATGCTCAAGAAACAAAAAGAACACCAAGTTTTCTTAACCCCAACAAATCTACTCCAAGGCACATCATAATGAAATTGGCACAAACCAATGACAAAGAAAAAATTCTCAAGTCAACCAGGGAAAAGAAGAATACAACATATAAAAGAAGGTATATTAGATTATCATCAGATTTCTCAGCAGAAACTCTATAAGCTAGAAGAGAGTGGACCCCAATATTTAAAGTCCTGAAAGAGAGGAACTTTCAGCCAAGAATACTATAACCGTCAAAGCTATCCTTCAAATACGAAGGAGAAATAAAAACATTCAAAGATACAGAAAAGATGAGTATATTTATCATCAGAAAACCCCTACTCCAGGAAATACTAAAGGGGGTTTTCCAACCAGATACAAAGAACAAAACAAAACAAAACCACAAGTAAAAGCTCCACCAAGAACACAATAAAACCAAATTTAAATTGTGAAATCAGAAACAAAAAAAGGGGGGAGAGGACAAAAATTAACAGTAACAAAGGAAAATGGAGTGCAGAAGCACTCATAAGATAGTGTACTACAATGAACATGGTAGGTATCCTTTTCATTACTTAATGATGACCACCCTTGAGAAAACCACCACAGAAGTACATGACTTAAAAAAGACAGCAACAGACGAAAGAAGTATGGAATGCAACCAAACAAATGATAGAAAAACAAAAGAGAAGAATCAAACAAGATACTAAACTAACAGAAAGCAATTTATAAAATGGCAATAGGAAACCCACAAGTGTCAATAATTACACTAAATGTAAATGGATTAAACTCACCAATAAAAAGACACAGAGTAGCAGAATGGATTAAAAAAGAAAATCCAACTATATGCTGCCTACAAGAAACACATCTAAGCAACAAGGATAAAAACAAATCCAAAGTGAAAGACTGGAAAACAATACTCCAAGCAAATAACATCCAAAAAAAACAGGTGTAGCAATACTCATATCTAATAATGCTGACTACAAGACAGCAAAAGTACTCAGAGACAAAAATGGTCATTTTATAATGATTAAGGGGACACTGAATCAAGAAGACATAACACTTCTTAATATATACGCACCAAACCAAGGAGCACCAAAATATATAAAACAGCTACTTATTGACCTAAAAACAAAAACTGACAAAAAAACAATCATACTTGGAGACCTCAATACACAGATGATGGCTCTAGATCGTTCATCCAAACAGAAAATCAGTAAAGATATATTGGCCTTAAAAGAAACACTAGAGCACCAGGACATGATAGACATCTACGGGACATTTCATCCCAAAGCGACAAAGTATACATTTTTCTCTAGTGTGCATAAATCATTCTCAATAATTGACCATATGTTGAACCACAAAAATAACATCAGCTAAATCAGAAAAATTGAAATTGTACCAAGCATATTTTCTGATCATATCTAGCCTTGAAACTAGAATTCAACTGCAAAAAAGAGGGGAAAAAACACACAAAAATGTGGAAACTAAACAACATACTTTTAAAAAATAAATGAGTCAAAGAAGAAATAAGCTCAGAGATCAAAAGATATATACAGACAAATGAAAATGACAGTATGACATATCAGAATCTCTGAGATGCAGCAGAAGCAGTTAAGAGGGAAGTTCATATCACTTGAGGCATATATGGACAAACAAGAGAGAGCCCAAGTAAACCACTTAACTTCACTCCTTAAGGAACTAGAAAAAGAAGAACAAAGACAACCCAAAACCAGCTGAAGAAAGGAAATAATAAAAATCAGAGCAGAAATAAATGAAGTACAGAACAGAAAAACTATAGAAAAAATCAATAAAACAAGGAGCTGGTTTTTTGAATAGATCAACAAAATTGACAAACCCTTGGCAAGACTCACCAAGAAAAAAAGAGAAAGGACTCATATAAACAAAATCCAAAATGAGAAATCACCACAGACATCATAGATATACAAGGAATTATTATAGAATACTATGAAAAACTATATGCCACCAAATTCAAAAATCTAGAAGAAATGGATAAATTCCTAAAACAATACAACCTATCTTGACTGACGCATGAAGAAGCAGAAAGCCTAAACAGACAAATTAGCAGGGAGGAAATAGAAAAAACTATTAAAAACCTACCCAAAAATAAAATTCCAGGCCCACACAGTTATACTAGTGAATTCTATCAAACATTCAAAGAAGACTTGGTTCCTATTCTACCCAAAGTCTTCCAAAAATTTGTAGAAGAAGCAATACTGCCAAACACATTTTATGACGCCAACATAACCCTCATACCAAAACCTGGCAAGGACAGCACAAAAAAAGAAAACTACAGACCAATATCTCTAATGAATACAGATACTAAAATACTAAACAAAATACTAGCAAATCGAATACAACAACATTTTAAAAAATAATACATCATGATCAAGTGGGAATTATTTCAGAATCTGAAGAATGGTGCAACATATGTAAAATGGTTAACATAATACACCATATCAACAAAACAAAGAACAAAAACCACATGATCTTATCAATAGATGCAGATAAGGCATTTGATAAAATACAACACAACTTTATGTTTAAGACACACCACAAAATGGGTATAGAAGGAAAATATCTCAACATGATAAAGGCCATATATGATAATCCATCAGCTAACATCATATTAGATAGCATAAAACTGAGGACCTTTCCCCTTAAATGAGGAACAAGACAGGGTTGTCCACTCTCTCCACTCTTATTTAACGTAGTGCTAGAAGTTCTAGCCAGAGCAATCAGAGAAGATAAAGAAATAAAAGGCATCCATATTTAAAAAGAACAAGTAAAGGTATCACTTTTTGAAGATGATATGATCCTATACATCAAAAACCCCAAAGACTCCACAAAAAGATTACTAGAAACAATAAACCAATACAGTAAGATCACAGAATACAAAATTAATATACAAAAGTCCACAGCCTTTCTATATGCCAACAATGAAACATTGGAAAATGAACTAAAAAAATTCCATCAAAAAATAAAAAAAAAATACCTAGGAATAAACATAACAAAGAATGTAAAGGAATTATATAATGAAAACTACAAAGCATTGTAATGGAAATCGAAAAAGATACAATGAGATAGAAAAATATTCCTTGTTCTTGGATAGGTAGAATAAATATAATGAAAATGGCCATATTACCCAAAGCAATAAACAAATTTAATGCAATTCCCATCAAAATTCCAATGACCTTTTTTTAAAGAAATGGAAGAAAAAATCATCAGATTTATATGGAACTATAAAATACCCCGAATAGCCAAAGCAATCCTAAGGAAAAAGAATGAAGCTGGGGGCATTACAATACATGACTTCAAACTATATTATAGAGCCATGACAATCAAAACAGCATGGTATTGGCAGAAAAATAGACACTCAGACCAATGGAACAGAATAGAAAGTCCAGAAATAAAACCACACATATATGGTCAAATAATTTTTGATAAAGGAGCCAACAACACACAATGGAGAAAAGAAAGCCTCTTCAACCAATGGTGCTGGGAAAACTGGAAAGCCACATGCAAAAGAATGAAACTCGACTACAGTTTTCCCCTTGTACTAAAGTTAATTCAAAATGGATCAAAGACCTCAATATAAGACCTGAAACAATAAAGTACATAGAAGAAGACATAGGTACTAAACTCATGGACCTTGGTTTTAAAGAGCATTTTAAGAATTTGACTCCAAAGGCAAGAGAAGTGAAGGCAAACATAAATGAATTGGACTACATCAGACTAAGAATTTTTTTGCTCAGCAAGAGAAACTGATAACAAAATAAACAGCCAACTAAATGGGAAATGATATTTTCAAACAACAGCTCAGATAAGGGTCTAATATCCAAAATATACAAAGAACTCATAAAACTCAACAAACAAACAAACAATCCAATAAAAAAATGGGAAGAGGACATGAACAGACACTTCTCCCAGGAAGAAATACAAATGACAAACAGATAGATGAAAAAATGTTCATCTTCACTGGTTATTAGAGAAATGCTAATCAAAACTATAATGAGATACCACCTCAAACCTGTTAGATTATGTATTATCAACAAGACAGGTAATAGCAAGTGTTGGAGAGGCTGTGGAGAAGAAGAAACCCTCATTCACTGTTGGTGGGAATGTAAAGTAGTACAGCCATTATAGAAGAAAGTATGGTGGTTCCTCAAAAAATGAAAATAGAACTACCTTATGACCCATCAATCCCTCTACTAGGTATATACCCCCAAAACTCAAAAACATTGATAAAGACACATGTAGCCCCATGTTCATTGCAGCATTGTTCACAGTGGCCAAGACATGGAAACAACCAAAAAACCCTTCAATAGATGACTGGATAAAGAAGATGTGGCACATATACACTATGGAATACTACTCAGCCATAAGAAATGATGACATTGGATCATTTACAACAAAATGGTGGGATCTTGATAACATTATACGGTATGAAATAAGTAAATCAGAAAAAACCAAGAACTGCATGATTCCATACATAGGTGGGACATCAAAATGAGACTAAATGCCATGGACAAGGGTGTGTTGGTTACCGGAGGGGAAGGGGTGGGGGAGAGAAAAAAACAACAACAACAACAAAAACTAGATAGAAGGTGACGGAGGACAATTTGACTTTGTATAATGGGTATGTAACATAATTGAATGAGAAGATAACCTGGATATGTTTTCTTTGAACATATGTACCCTGATTAATTAATGAAACTCCATTAAAATTAATAAACATTTATATAAAAAATAAGCCCCCTGCTGAGATCAGTAAACAAAACTAACACACATTTAAGAAAACTGATAGGAAAACAAACAAATTAAGACTTTAAAGCAGGTCTACTAAAAAGCCAAATCCAACAGTGGGTTACAAACAGCAGCTTATGCTAATCCAAGAAGATGTAGAAATAACACAACAGAAAGTTGGAGAGAGACAACACCAACCATCTTTACAAACAGCACACCAAAAATACACAGGCATAATGTGAAGACAGAGAAGTGCAATCCTAATGAATGAACAAGAGAAACCTCCAGAAAATAAACTTAGTGATATGGAAATAACCAATCTACTGAATACAGAATTTAAAATAAGAATTATTAGAAGCTAAAAGATCTTAGAACAACAATGGATTGACACAATGATCACATAAATAAAGAGATTACAAGCATCAAAAAGGATTTTAAAATAGTAAAGAGGAACTAGTCGGAAATGACAAATACAATATCCGAATGAAGAGTACACTAGAAGCAAATAACAGCAGGCTGGATGAAGCAGAGAACTGAGTCAGCAATTTCGAAGACAAGATAGCCTGACCAGGTGGTTGAGCAGTGGCTAGAGCATCAGACTGGGATGCGGAGGACCCAGGTTCGAGACCCCAAGGTCGCCAGCTTGAGCGCAGGTTCATCTGGTTTAAGCAAAGTTCACCAACATGGAACCAAGGTTGCTGGCTCGAGCAAGGAGTTACTTGGTCTGCTGAAGACCCACGGTCAAGACACATATGAGAAAGTAATTAATGAACAACTAAAGTGTTGCAATGAAAAGCTGATGATTGATGCTTCTCATATCTCTTCATTCCTGTATGTCTGTTCCTATTTATCCCTCTCTCTGAATCTTTCTATGTCTCTGTAAAAAGAAAAAAAGACAAGATAAACAAAAACCCAGAAGCAGAGCATCAAAAAGAAAACAGGCTGAAGAAATCTGAGAAAACTCTAAGAGAGCTCTGTGACAACCTAAAGAGAAACAACATCTGCATCATAGGAGTTCCTGAAATAGAAAAAAAGAACAAGGAATAGAGACCTTGTTCAATGAAATCAGCTGAAAACTCCACTAAACTGATGCAGGAAACAGTCACAGAAGCTCAAGAAGCACAGAGAAGTTCATTAAAGAGAAACCAAAAAAAATATACATCAAGACATATCATAAATAAAACACCAAAGCTAAGAAATAAAGAGAAAATATTAAAAGCTGCTGGAGAAAAAAAAAATGTTATCAATTACAAAGGAGTCCCCATAAAGATGACATCTGACTTCTCAACAGAAACACTTGAGGCCAAAAGGGAATGGCAAGAATATTCAAAGTAATGCAGAACAAGAGGCTACAACCAAGACTTCTTTATCCAGCAAGGCTATTGTTTAAAACTGAAGAAGAAATGAAAAGTTTCCCAGACAAGAAAAAAAAAAAAACTCAAGGAATTCATTACATCCAAACAAATGCTGCAAGAAATGTTAAGGGGCCTGTTGTAAAACAACAAAAAGGAAAAAATATAGTAAAAGAGGAATATAATTTTAAAAAATAAAATGGCAATAAACAACTACATATCAATAATAACCTTAAATATAAATGGATTAAATGATCCAAAAGAAATAGGGTAGCTGCATGGAGAAGAAAACAGGACCCATACATATGCTGTCTACAAGAGACACACCTCAAAACAAAAGATACACATAGAGCAAAGGTAAAAGAATGGAAAAAATGGTTCATGCAAATAAAAATGAAAAAAAAAAAGCTAGGGTAGCAGTACTTATATCATACAAAATGGACTTTAAAGCAAAGGCTATAGTAAGAGATAAAGAAGGTCACTACATAATGATAAAGGGAGCAATTCAACAGGAAGATATAACCATTATAAATATCTATGCACCTAATATAGGAGCACCTAAATATATAAAGCAGACTTTGATAGATATAAAGGATGAGATCAACATCAATTCTATAATAGTAGGGGATTTCAGTACCCCATTAACATCACTAGATAGATCCTCAAGAAAGAAAGTTAACAAAGGAACAGCAGACTTAAAGGACACACTAGATCAACTTGATTTAATAGATATCTTCATAACCTTTCACGCTAAAGCAGCAGAATATACATTCTTTTCAAGTGCTCTTTATAATACATTCTCTAGGATAGACCACATGTTAGGGCATAAAAGTGGTCTCAACAAATTCAAGAAGATTGAAACCATATCAAGCATCTTCTCTGACCACAATGGCATGAAACAAGAAATCAACTACAACAGAAAAACTGAAAAACATGCAAACACATGGAAGCTAAATAGCATGTTACTAAATAACAAATGGATTAATAATAAGATAAAAGAAGAATAAAAAAATTTCTAGAAATGAATAATAATGAGTATACAACAACTCAAAATTTATGGGACACAGCAAAAGCAGTACTGAGAGGGAAGTTCATAGCACTACAGGCATACTTTAAGAAGCTAGATAAAGCTAAAATAAAAACCTTAATCTTGCATCTGAAAGAACTAGAAAATTAACCACAAGTAAAGTTCAGAGGTAGTATAATGAAGGAAATAATAAAGATCAGAGCAGAAATAAATGACATAGAGGCTAAAGAAACAATACAGAGGATTAATGAAACCAAGATCTGGTTTTCTTTAAAAGGGTAAACAAGATCGATGAACCCTTAACCAGACTCACCAAGAAAAAAAGAGAGAGGACTCACATAAATAAAATTAGAAATGAGAGTGGAGAAATAACAACCAACAAAACAGAAATACAAAATATTGTAAGAAAATACTATGAAGAACTGTATGGCAAAAAGTTAGACAACCTAGGTGAGATGGACAAATTCCTTAAGACATGTAATCTTTCAAAAATCAATCTGGAAGAATCAGAAAACCTAAACAGACTGATTACAACAAATGAGATCAAAACAGTTATCAAAAAAAGCCCTGGGCCGGATGGGTTCCAGGGGAAATCTACCAAATATTCAAAGAAGAAACAACTCCTATCCTTCTCAAGCTATTTCAAAAAATTCAAGAGGAAGGAAAACTTCCAAGCTCCTTTTATGAGGTGAGCATAATTCTGATTCCAAAACCAGGCAAAGACAACACAAAGAAAGAAAATTATAGGTCAATATCCCTGATGAATATAGATGCTAAAATCCTCAACAAAATATTAGCAAACTGGAACCAGCAATACATGAAAAAAATCAACATCATGATCAAGTGGGATTCATTCTGGGGAGGCAAGGACGGTACAATATTCATAAATCAATCAATTTGATTCATCACATAATCAAAAGGAAAAAGAAAAACCACATGATAATTTCAATAGATGCAGAAAAAGCATTTGATAAAATCCAGCTCCCATTTATGATAAACTCTCAGCAAAGTGGGAATACAGGGAACATACCTTAACATGATAAAGGCCATCTATTACAAATCCACTGCCAACATCATACTCAATGTGCAAAAATCAAAAGCAATCCCTTAAAATCAGGAACAGGACAGGGGTGCCCCTTTTCACCACTCTTATTCAACATAGTTCTGGAATTCCTAGCTACAGCAATCAGACAAGAAGAAGAAATAAAAGGCATCCAACTTGGAAAAGAAGTAAAACTATCATTATTTGCAGATGATATGATATTGTATATAGAAAACCCTAAGTCTCAGTCAAAAAACCTGATAAATGAATTCAGCAAAGTGGCAGGGTATAAAATTAATACACAGAAATCAGAGGCATTTTTATATACCAACAATGAACTGTCAGAAATAGAGATTCACTATTGCAACAAAAAACTTAAGTACTTAGGAGTAATTTAACCAAGGATTAAAGACTCATACTCAAAAAATTATAAAACATTAATAAAAGAAATCAAGGAAGATACAATTAAGTGGAAGCATATACCGTGTTCATGGTCAGGAAGAATAAACATCATTAAAATGTCTATATTACCCAAAAAAACCTATAAATTCGATGCAATACCGATTAAAATACCAATGTCATACTTCAAAGATATAAAACATATATCCCAATAAATTATATGGAACCAAAAAAGAACACAAATAGCCTCAACAATCTTGAAAAAGAAGAATATCGTGGGAGGTATCACACTTCTTGATATCAAGTTATACTACAAGGCCATTGTACTCAAAACAGCTTGGTACTGGCATAAGAACAGGCATAGATCAGTGGAACAGAACAGAGAACCCAGAAATAAACTCATACCTTTATGGACAATTGATATTTGACAAAGAGGGTAAGAGAATACAATGCAGTAAAGACAGCCTCTTTAATAAATGGTGTAGGAAATATTGGACAGCTACCTGCAAAATAATGATACTAGACCACCAACTTATACCATTCACAAAAACAAACTCAAAATGGATAAAAGACTTAAATGTAAGTCATGAAACTATAAGCATCTTAGAAGAAAACATAGGTAGTAAGTTCATTGACATCTTTCGCAGCAATATATTATCTGATTTATCTCCATGCACAGGGGAAATAAAGGTCAGGATAAAGAAACGGGACTATATCAAACTAAAAAGCTTTTGCACAGCTAAAGAAAATAGGAAGAAAAGAAAGGCAAATCACACAATGAAAGAACATATTCGACAATACGTCTGATAAGGGGTTAATAACCAAAATTTATAAAGAACTTGTAAAATCAATACCAGGAAAACAAACAATCCAATCAAATAATGGGCAAAAGAAATGAATAGACACTTCTTCAAAGAGGACATACAGATGGCCAATAGACAGATGAAAATATGTCAACATCACTAACCATTAAAAAATGCAAATTAAAACCACAATGAGATACCACCTCACACCAGTCAGAATGGTGCTCATTAACAAAACAACACACGATAAGTGCTAGCGAGGATGCGGAGAAAAGGAAACCCTCCTGCACTGCTGGTGGGAATGCAGACTGGTGCAGCCACTGTTGAAAACAGTATGGAGATTGCTCAAGAAATTAAAAATGGATCTTTTGTCCCAGCAATCTCACTTTTAGTAA
The DNA here is from genome assembly GCF_036850995.1 of Saccopteryx leptura. Lineage (NCBI taxonomy): Eukaryota > Metazoa > Chordata > Mammalia > Chiroptera > Emballonuridae > Saccopteryx > Saccopteryx leptura. The sequence continues at coordinate 166,997,805 of NC_089507.1, forward strand.
TATATCTCAAGAATACCATATCAATGACTATAAAAAAGAAATGCACCCCCATGTTTATGGCAGCATTGTTGACAATAGTGAAAATAAGGAAACAGCACAAGTGTCCATCAGTGGACGAGTGAATTAAAAAGCAGTGGTACATATATACAATGAAATACTATGTGGCCATGAAAAAGAAGGAAATATTACCTTTTGGAACAACATGGATGGAATTTGAAACTAGTATGTTAAGTGAAATAAGCCTGGCAGAGAAAGAAAAATATTATATGACCTCACTCATTTGAGTAACCCAAGGTACAATGAGAACTGAGGAACAGAATTGAGACAGAGGAGGTTTCAAAGGGAACAGAGGAAAAGAGGACAGAGGGAAAGGGGATGATAGGATGGGATAAACCTGAAGGAAAGGGGGGAGGGCGCTGTCGGGAGGGGTGTAAAGGAGATGTTGAGGGTAATAAAGGGTGGGGAGATGCATTTGGGGCAACCATAGAATCTATGTAAACACAATTAATTAAATAAAAACAAAAGCAAATTTAAAAAATCTATTTTTAGCACCTAAGATGGAGGCTCCCCGGAGCCAGCCTCAGCACTTGGGACCAACATAATGGAACCAATCAAGCCATGGCTGTGGGAAAGGAAGAGAGAGAGAAGAGGGAGGGGGAAGGAAAGAGCAGATGGTTGCTTCTCTTGTGTTCCCTGACTGGGAATTAAATCCAGGATATTCACATGCTGTGTCAACACTCCACAACTGAGCAAACAAACCAGCATCAAAAACAACGTTTTTATAACAGTATTAGGTTGTTTCCCTACAATTTGCTGATCAGACTAACCTTACCTCGTTTGAATTCCCTGGCAGTTTTGTTGAAAATCAATTGATGAAACATATATGGTTTTATATCTGAAATGTTTATGCCATTGTATATATTTATATGATTTTACTTAATTAAAACACTTTTTTAGTTACTATAATTGCAATAAGCCTTGAAGTCAGATGCATGTCTTCCAACTTTGTTTTCCTTTTTCAAAGTTATTTTAAGTGCTTTATATATTCATATATCAATTTTAGAATTTTTATGTATAATTTATTTACAATGTGTTCGTAAAGTCATGGTGCACTTTTGACCGGTCACAGGAAAGCAACAAAAGATGATAGAAATGTGAAATCTGCACCAAATAAAAGCAAAACTCTCCCAGTTTTTATACGTATTTAGTGCAGTTTGATGTGGGCTCATGCACAGATTTTTTAGAGCTCCATCTAAAGCTATCCCGTATAGCCTCTACAGATTTGTCACTGACTGATGGCCTTCCAAAATGGGGTTTCTCCACCAAACTGCCGGTTTCCTTCAACTGCTTATCCCACCGAGTAATGTTATTCCTATGTGGTAGCGCTTTGTTATAAACGCGCCGATATTTACGTTGAACTTTGGTCACGAATTCGAATTAAGTGAGCCACAGAACACACTGAACTTTTCTCTGTACCATCCACATCTCAACTGGCATGGCTGTTGAACTCCGCAGTATACACAGTGTTACGTCATCATCTGCACATGCGCACATGCTCTCACATCATCCTACAGAAACTGGGAGGGATTTCCTCTTATTTAGTGCAGATTTCACATTTCTATCATCTTTTGTTGCTTTCCTGTGACCAGTCAAAAGTGCACCATGACTTTATGGACACACTGTATTTATATATTTATATTTCCACTTATAAAACTTCCTTTTATTTTTACAACTTAGAATTATGTCTTAATTGGCTGCTCTATTAAACACATATAAATAGCCTCTTAAAAAATCCCATAATTATATTACCTTAAATATGTAACCATACAAAGTAAGGAAAGTTTCAGTTACTCATTGTTACCTTGTAATCATCAATGCTGCTCATGGCGATATAAGGAGCAAAACTGGATGCCAAAATCAACCAGAAAATGTGATGTATCTTTAATTCACGTGGAATATCCACATCCTTTAGAAAATATGAAGAATGTAATGAGGTGAATGAACAAATTCAAAATTCATTCTCTAGAATATATTTTTAAAATATTAAACAGATTATGTATAACCTTGCCTTACATCTCTCCTTTTATTACCCAATCAGTTTTCAAGCTTGACTATTGGCTCCACACCCACATTTATGGATATGGCATTAATTCAATGGTGAATGAATGGGTAATATTACAGAGTTAGAAAGTAATATGAGTAAGATATTTAATTTTCTTTATGATTCTAAAATTGATTCTGATGCGAGATAGTGATAATTCATAGTTGAGATGTTTGGTTTTCTAATTGATCTTTACAATTATTTCAAATGTAATATAATAGCTAGACTAAACATACTGGATATTTATGGGGGCAGTCATAGCAAGCTGTGTTTCTAGGTACACCACAAGACCAGGTAAGTATTGGCTGGGGATTCAAAAGTAAAGATGATGTGCTAGAAGGGAAGCAAAATCTCCAAGGAAACCTTTGCCCTTGATATTTCATATTGCTGCTCCTGTTTATAACCATCTGTAGGGACAGAAGATTCTGAAATCCTTTTAAAAATAGTCCCCATTGTGTCATGACTCACATAGTTGTGGTTTGATCAAGCACATTACTGAGAAAAAGTCATAACCAAATCCTGATGATCTTTAGCTCAACCATCAGAGACACACTTGCTGCCACAGAAAGTGATATTAATTTGTTGTCAGAATCTTCCCTGAACACCTGCATGCTGGGAAGGATCAGTATCCTATGGCAAACCCACTGACATTGGAAGGGACAGAGCAAGGTCTGCAATCACAGAAACTTTTACCTGTGTAATGAGCAAGTAAATTTGAATAGAGTATAAAATGAATTCCTGGAGCTGTTAATATGATAGGTACATAAATATAAGGTCAATTGAGCTGATTTTTATCATCAGACAACTCACCCTAGCTAAACAGGATGCTTTTATGCATCTACCAAAGTATTGATAGTCATTCAGTGCTTTTCATGTATGAGTCTCTATCCTACCTACAGGATGTTACATAGTGTTAAAAATACATGCTCTAGGAGGAAAAATATATTTAAGAAGTAGTCAAAAAAGAATAATGACAAACTCTGAGAGGTATTCTGGTTTCCAAACTTCAGAGATGTGTACATTCTAATCAGCTGGGTCATTTTTCAGATAGAAGATATTTTTGACTTTATAAAAAAGCTAGTTTGGTCTAGAGTAGTCCTCTATGAATTAATATTCCTGACAGAGAACTGGAGTAACTGTAATGTAAGTAGTCTGCAATTCTAACCTGAATTTGTCCTAAAGTTTTTTCTTTTGTAGCATTTATAAAAGTAATAATAGGGTTTCTATTTTTATTCTCTTGCTCTTCCTTTCTTTCATTATTTTTGTGCTGGTCACGGTGCTGTATAATTTAACTTTATTTTCTCACTTTCTCTATGAATATATATGCTGTTTATAGCTATCTTTAATTAAAACATTGAAGCTCTGAAAATTATGTTGATTTCCCAAAACAACAGAGGTAGCATAGATCCAAATGCCAATTTATCATGCAGTGGTTTACTCAAATAAGAATAAAATATCGGCACTTAAATGAGTAATCTGGGAGATTCTCGATGGAGGAGAGTCCATAAGAGTATATACTTACATACATATTTGAACTTCTGTAAGTTTGGATATGTGCTGATGGTTTAATCATTCTAAGTAGCCCATTACTAACGATATTCATAAGAACTGGGAAACAATTCATTCTTTTGGTATTGCATGCTAATAAAAAGCTGTAATTCTAAAATATAAAAAGCAAGGTTATTAATTCTCAGATATCTTAATTTTCTTAAAGAGGTCAAAATTTAGTATTTTAGTTAAAAAATCAGGTTTTTGCCTGACCAGGCGGTGGCGCAGTGGATGGAGCATCGGACTGGGATGCTGAGGACCCAGGTTTGAGACCCCAAGGTGGCCAGCTTGAGCGTGGGTGCATCTGGTTTGAGCAAAAAGCTCACCAGCTTGGACACAAGGTCACTGGTTCGAGCAAGGGGTTACTTGGTCTGCTGATAGGCCCATGGTCAAGGCACATAAAAGAAAGCAATCAATGAACAACTAAGGTGTTGCAATGCACAATGAAAAACTAATTATTGATGCTTCTCATCTCTCTGTTCCTGTCTGTCTGTCCCTGTCTAATCTTCTCTCTCTCTCTCTGTCTCTGTAAAAAAACCAACCAAACAAACGAAAAAATCAGGTTTCAAAATGGTGTGAAATAATCAGAACAAAAACAAACATTGTATAAGTAAACCCAAACATGAATATAGGCTATATCTGATTTTCAGGCATTCAAGTGTCTGGCTTGTGGATAGAATCCAGTATAATTATTGTTTAAAAATAAAAAAGAAGTTTCAGAATATATATAAGAAAATCTTTGAGAAGAAATATGTGTTCTTTAGCCTGAAATAGGAACTTGAGAGTGGGCACCATAGAGCACTTATTTTGCTAATGCAACAGTGTGTGTTGGTAGACAGCAATTGATAAAAAATTATCATAATAATAACTACAATGAACTAAATAATAAATAAAAGCAGTATTTGTTTTTCATTTTGTTTTCTAAACTGATGGCAAGAGCCTATTGATAGTTGATTAGCTTTGCACATCTTTAGGAAAATTACTAAATAGAAACCAGCATACCTTTTCATGACCAGACACTATGATGGCTCCATTATAAGATGGATCATCTATGCCATTTCTAGTTCCAGACACATCCACTTCCAGAGCTATGTTCTGATGCTCCACGGAATGTATAAAGTCATCAATGCTTGCTCCTAAGTTGGAGTAAAATATATTAGGTGTCTGAAAACTGAGAAAATCAAGGTCAAGTTGTGCAGTGAAATTAAAATTAATGGCTTAATGCAATACTTACTATAATATAGACAGTGAGGATTTTTTTCCACATGATAACATGTGTGCTTCTGTGAATTAAAAAATCTATTTGCGTCTCACCAAGTTTCCTTTTATAATGTTTTGCTTATGATTACTGCCATATGGTGCATTTGGAATGATTTCCTTACTAGAATATTTCAGTGAGTAGCCATACCAATACAGTTTTTATTTTTATTTTATTTTTAATTTTTTGTATTTTTCTGAAGTTAGAAACAGGGAGGCAGTCAGACACTCCTGCATGCATCCGACCAGGATCCACCCGGCATGCCCACCAGGGGGCGATGCTCTGCCCATCTGAGGCATCGCTCTGCTGCAAACAGAGCCATTCTAGTGCCTGAGGCAGAGGCCACAGAGCCATCCTCAAGGCCCGGGCCAACTCTGCTCCAATGGAGCCTCAGCTGCTGGAGGGGAAGAGAGAGACAGAGAGGAAGGAGAGGGGGAGGGGTGGAGAAGCAGATGGGTGCTTCTCTTGTGTGCCCTGGCCGGGAATCAAACCCAGGACTCCAGCACGCCAGGCTGATGCTCTACCAATGAGCCAACCGGCCAGGGCCCCAATACAGTTTTAATGACACAGATAATCTCTATGAATTACCCACCAAATTTGCTAACTCTCACTTCCTCACTGATAAATTATTAACTGATTTTCAAAATGTTTGTTAATATAGGAGGACTTGTTGAATGTGTGTGATAAGAAATCCCTGGACCTTCTCCACAGAATAACAAGCACAGCTTGTAAAAATTACTAAAACTTAAAAAAAAATAAGATCTTTTAATTGTCTTGAAGGCATACAAAAATTGATAAAACTTTTGCTTAAGAAAAATCTACTAACTCTAGGTAAGAACACTAGAAAACTGTGGCAACAACCTATCCTTCAGAAGCCTTCCTTGATTAGCAATTCAGAACCTTCACTCTGAATGAGTTTAGCCAGAAACTCAGGGATTCTTCCTCCTCAAGCCCTGTCTAGAGCTACAGTATGTTTTGGGAGGACCTGGGTTGAAAATGATTGGAAACCACTATATTTGGGCTCTTATCCCTTGAGTATAACTTCTATCTTATGGGGAAGAAAAGAAGTCCTGCTCTCTAAGACACTAATGCCTGGTCTCAAGTTTTAGCAACATGAAGCTGAGGGAATGAGAAAGTTTGGTGGCCTGCCTCTCACAGGAGTTAACTGAATATCTATTGAAATTGTATCCCTTCCTCATGCCACACACAAAGATGAACTCAAAATGGATCAGAGACCAAAATGTTAAGAACTAAAAGAATGAAAGCCTTAGAAGAGAATACTAAAGCAGATCTTTGTGATCTTGTGTTAGGCAAAGCCTACTTAAATATATCACCAAAAGCACAGGCAAGGAAAACAATTAGTTGGATTTCATAAAAGTTTAAACATTATACTCCAAAGGACACCAATAACAAAGTGAAAAGCTAATTTACAGAATTAAAGTAAATATTTGCAAAACATTTACAGTTGATCCTTATTATTCACAGCAGTTATGTGTTCACTTCTCTAATGTCACTTTAAAGTCACAACAAATGCTGAATTAGTGAATACAGAGTCATTGCTCCTAAGGAAACAAAGGTTAGGTTTCTGTAAGCCTCTGGTCACTACAGTGTCTTAAACCAATCAATAGACTGTTTTGTTTTAGGTATGTTTCTTTGTATTTATTTTTGATTCATTAACATTGATCTCTCAGCCAACAGCATTATAATGCATGCCTGAACAGATATTACGCAGTCCATTTTCCCTGGAAGGCACATAACAGCCTTCTCTACTTGAGAATATTAGATAACACATCAGCACTAAACTTGGGGACTATTTTATTTTAGCTTTTATAATTTGTTTGTGTGTGTGTGTTTTCTTGGTCATTTAAAAAAATGTCTTTTAAATTCACAGTATATATCAATAATAATAATTTCTATCTTGTCCTTAGATCCTAGCTGCAAGTTTTGATAAAATTTTTATGACTGTTGTCAAATTTGGGGAAAGTTCTACTGAAGTTCTTTCATACAGGAACGGTAAGATTATAAGTCATTAAAAGTTTTCTTGTTCAATTAGTAAAATTAATTTTTTAAAGTGACAATAGATAGTTTATCATCACTGATTTTTAATTTAAATTTTATTTTTAAATACATTTTACCTTCAATATTTTTTTTATTTAAGTGCGTAGCATAATGGTGGAGGCCATTTTACACAGCAAAATAACCATGGAAATGAGCAAAATGTGAAAAATGTGGCACTAACTAGATGACAGAATGGACATTTGTTGGCAGTATGAGATATTTGCTCTCAATGTTAGAGCTGAAACAAGAAGGCAGAGTAACATCTTGTTCTACTTCAGCTGGAAATGTGTGTATCAGGTGACATAACATGTCCCATCTCTGAGCACATCTGTGAATGACATAAGAGTGCTCTGAGTATTGAATTTGGACTACAAATACATTGTAGTAGTAAAAAAGTTTGTAAATACTTAACCTGTGAATAAAAAAGATCTGTTACATCTAATAACAGACTTGTATCTAGAATATATAAAGAACCCTTAGAACTCAGTAAAAGAAACCAATTAAGGCATTTTAAAAACGGAAATAAAAGACATGTCTTCCCCCAAAATATGCAACTGGTTAGAAAGCACATAAAAAAGTGCTCAACATCACTAGCCATTAGAAAAATACAAATTAAACCACAAAATACTAATTGACACACTCTAGGATGGGTCTGATAAAAACACAGAAAATAACAAAGAGGTGTAAAAATTGACATAGACATGTAGAAATTGGAATCCACAAAATGCTGCAGTAGATTTAAATTGGTGCATTTACTTAAAATATAGTTCAGCAGTTCCTCAAATGATTAAACATAGTCACCATAGAACACAACAATTCAACTCTTGGTTTAAGTCCAGAAGAAATAAAAAAAATAAAACCACATTCACATAAAAACTAGTCTATGGGCATTTAAAGCAGAATTATTCATAATTTCCAATCATTTAAAAGAACCCAAAATATGCACCCTTTGATGAGAAATAAAATGCAGTATATCTTTCAATAGAATGTTATTTACCAATATAAAAAACGAAGTATTGACACATGTTACAACATAGTGAAATTTGGAAACAGCATGGTAAGTGAAAGAATTCAGTCACAAAGGATCACATATTGTATAACTGACTCATTAAATGTCCAGATGGCAAATACGTAGAAATAGAAATATATTTATGATTAAATAGAGTTGGGGGCAGAGTGAATGGAATAATTACTACTGAGTATGGGATTTGTTTTTAAGTATTCTAAAATAAATTGTAGTGAAGATGACACAATTCTATGAAGGTACTAACAACCACTAGATTGTTCATTTTAAATCAATAAACAAAACATTTGAATTATATCTCAAGCTGTTAGTATTTCTGTGGGGGGGGGGATACAAAGTCTTTCATTTTTCAAAATGCCATCAGATAACTTATTTGTTCTTGGAAAATATCTTTTTATTCTCTGCTCCATTTTGGGCTTGTATACACATCATCCCCAAGCTTCATACATTGTTTCAAACCCATGCTGAAGAGGTGAAAAGCTCATTTTTTCATTCATATTTGTGTTTTCTAATTAATTCTCTGAGCAATGCCTGTATTAGAAATGAAGTAATCGCCACTTTATTACCTGTATTATTGATGATTAATAATTGAGTGAGAGGATCACGTGGTGCTTGTCCAGAGGTAAGGAAGTATAAATTCGGAGAAAGTTTCAAAGTGTAACTGTTCTCCTGAATTTTTGAGGTAATGTATTCCCAAAGAAGAGGGAAAACTCCAATTCCTACGACCAATAACCTACGTGGAAGAAAACTGTCAATGTGAACACGCAGTCATTTCTTAACTTTTAAAAATTATCTGTGCAGATTACAATTTAGTGAGATCAAGAAGGTATGAAAATTAAACATATAGCTCTCTGACTCATTTATTATTTTGCCCTGTTTCTACCTCTGAAATAGAGATGATAAAATGCAGATTTAATCTTTTGTTCATTTCTCTGGTTCCTCTCTGGCCGTTAGCTACACTGCACAACTTCATGTAATCTATGTTCATTTTCTCTAGGTCCAGATTCCAAGTTCCAGTGTTGTGTTAATTCATCAAGAATTTATACTCAATTTTCATTGTGTTCAATTTTCTTCACATGATCCCTATTTCTCTTTGTGATTAGTGCATGATTTCTTTATCTCCAGTCACAAATTTTCAATTATTTTTACTCTGTATTTTCCTATGTTCTCTATTTCAAATAGTTGGGAATTTTATTATTATATTTTCATTATATCTTATTTTGGAACCTCCCTTCATTCCTATTTTCTAATATTACAATATTATATCATATAGTAATTCTTACTAAATGACTGTCATCTCTTGAGACAGTTATACGGTGTTGCCATATAAATCTTAAAGGTTTTTCTTAAATTATCTAACCTCTTCAAAGATTCTTAGGGAATTCCTGTTATTTATTTATTAGCAAGTACTTATTGAGATTCTATTAAGTGCTTAACCTCCTATTTCTTTGATGCGTCATCAAGGTATTCATAGACAAGGCACAGACTGATAACCAAAATACTGTGGAAAACAGGGTGCTAATGAGATGTGATATAAATCTTAAGATCAGGGATAGTGCCCAATATGCTCGCAGTGGGTATGGAGAGAGAGCTCCGATCACATACAGGGTTATAGGGAAATCATGACAACCAGGTTAGAGCAAGTAGGGTGTAAAGGGAGAGTCAGGACTTCCAGAGAAGAGTTAGTATAATGGTCAGATAACAACTAAAATAAAGCATTGGCATATGGGTACTGGGGAAAAGTCTACATCCCAGTGCTTCTGTTACCATCCATAGAAAATTTCAAGAACAAATCTTACAGGAAAACTCATGTTATTTTAACTTCTCTTTCAAAATTGGCCCTGAGACATTATAAATTCCACCTGCTAGTTGACCACAGATAAAAGCTATGACCATGAAGTAGATGGCATATAATACTTTACCCAGTTTTGTAGATGCAGAATCTTATTTTATTTATTTATATTTAGTGAGATGAGAACTGGCAGGAGCAGACTCCAGCATGCACCCTCACTGGGATCCACCTGGCAAGTCCACTAATGGGCGATACTCTGCTCATCTGGGACCATTATTACTATGTTGCAACCAGAGCCATTTCTTAGCACCTGAGGCATAGGTTATGGAGTCATCCTCAGTGCCCTTGGCCAATTTGCTGTAATCAAGCCATGGCTGCAAAAAGGGAGGAGAAGAAAGAGGAAGAGAGAGAGAGGGAGAGAGAAAGATGCGAGAGGGGGAGGTGAGTAGAAACGGATGGGTGCTTCTCCTGTGTGCCCTGACCAGGAATTGAACCTGTGACATCCGAAGCAAGGCTAATGTTCTACCACTGAGTCCTCTGTTGTGGATGCAGTATTTTATTATTTTTTTTGTTTTCTCTTATTTTTAGACTTGAATTTCTTTTTAATGCATTGACTGAACCAAACTCATACTGATACTCACAGTGGTAACAGAACTCTTGTTTCCTGCTTTAACTTTAAGAAGCGGACCCTTGCAATTGCATGGACTTGCTGTCCCCACAGGGCCAGGCCACCTATTGTTTCTCTCATCTCACTAAGTGTAGAGAGAACTTGTTCCATCTCAACAAGCCTTTCTGTGTCTCCAACTCCTTTTACCTGTCCTTCTCCCAAAGTGGCTATATCTGCAAAACACAGAATAAGTAATGCATAAATTCCCACTTCAGAGGTATTGTATTGAGCTACGCTAGGCATTTGTTTAATCACAATGACCCAGATAACATCTTCAGTATAACTGTAGGCATTGTGTGGTATTACTGGTTGCAGCCATGAACTAGAAAAATAGGGGGAGGGTTCATTTCTTGAACAAGAGGACTAGAAAGAAGATCTCAGATAATTTGGATACAGATACTACATTAAAGAGGTTAAATAAGTATGCAAGATCATTTTAGCGCCTCGTTGTGACTTGGAAACTTGGTAAAAAAACAGTTATCTTAGTTGTTCACCTAGAGAAAGAAGCTGCAAATTGGTGTGCTACAAACTGGGGGTTAATTGTAAATTAACCATAAAGATAGCAATAACCATACTAAAAATAAATGGGCTAAACATACCATATAAAAAACCTTGTAAAATAAATTAAAAAGCAGAATTCAACTACATGCTGTTTACAAGAAATGCACTGTAAATTAAAAGCACAAAAATTTGAAACCTATTTTTTAAAGTGGCAATTACAAATTACATTAAAATTAAAGTAAGTTTATTAATTTGGGGCAATTGGGCTTCAGGATAACTGTCATTGCCAGGCTTTATAAAGGATCTTTTATTATGATCATAAAGGCAACCAGGAAGACATGCTAATCTGAAACGTGAATGTTCATAATAACAGGTCCAAGTGCATGGAGGAGACACTGAACTAAAGTGGGGAAAGGACAACAATGGACACACTAGAATTATAGTCGGAGATTTTACTATCCCTCACTTGTAATTGATAGAAAACGTAGACAAAACACAATAAAACAAAAACCCAGTAAGGGCACAGAATATTTGAATAGCACCATCATCCAACTAGACCAAATAGAAATTTATACAAGTCTTCACGCAACAGAAATTATATATGTATTTTACATGTATGCATTTGTATAAACTCATACATATATATGTATTTATATGTATGTGTGTATAAATGTTGTTAAATGGATGAGTCATATTCAGCAAAATAGATAAAATCCTGGTTCAACAAGTGTCAATAAATTTAAAAGATTTTTAAATCATATGTTTTATGACTACACTAAAAGTTGTAATGTCAATAACAATATTTAGGAAATTCACAAGTCATTTTACATTGCACACCTCACTTGGACATCCTCAATTATAACAATATGTCTCATCAATTTGGAATATCATCAAAGATTTAAAAGTTATTGAAAATAACCAAATAGTAATTTTTTTATTTAAAAAGTATAACAGAATAAATTTTTAAAAAAATAAAAGCTCAACAGATTTCATTTGGTAGAAGAGATGGTTAGTAAACATGACAAAAGACAAAATTAGATTATTAAATCTAAGGAACAGAAAAAAAAAAGAATCAGAAAAAAAATTTAATAGAAATGTGAGACAATATCAACATACTAACAGTTACACCACATACAATAATGGACAGTATAGAGAGAAAGGACAGAAAGCATAGATGAAGAAATATCACATTGTCCATTTTTAAGATGCTCCTATGCATAAGAAGCACCTTAATTTTAGGGCCCAAAATTTGAAAGAAATGTATTATATAATGTTATTGAACTCAAGTTTTACTCATCATAAAATTAATACAACTACTACTCTGCATTAAAAAGCAGGAAATGCAATTAAAAACATCTACAACTACTGTATAAGATGCACTCAGTTTTTAGTCTCCAAATTTTTCAAAAATGGGTGCTTTTTATACATGGGGAAATAAGGCAGTGGCTGAAATGTTCCCAAATGTGATGAGAAACTCTAGCATAAATGTATACATACATGTAGCTCATTGAATGTCAAATTGAATAAATGAAGGAGGTCCACACCTGAAGACATCATAACTGAATTGTCAAAACCAAAGACAGAAAGACAATCTTGAAAGCAGCAGGAGAAAAACAACTCATCATTTAAAGAAATCCTCAGAAAGATCTACACCTGACTTCTCATCAGAAACGGAGAGCAGCAGGCATATTCAGAATGCTTGGAGAGAGAGATTTAGAATAAATGTTTTGTCTGAAATCGCTCTTGGAAAATGGGATACGATGAGGGTTATGAGCTTTGGGCAGAAGAAACTGGGCCATCTTTAATATCAAGGCAATAGTGTCAGTGGAGGTAACAAATGTGACAGGGATGCATTTTGCCTTAATATATTCTTGCCCGAGAACGACCTTAATCATGGAACCTCATATTTTGTAACCATGTCTTTGGAACGGTGTTTTCTTGCTGTATACACAGCACTAGGTGTTCTGAATACATTCACATGATAATTTTCATGCCATTCATTTTATTTACCTTGTTCTTCAATTATTGATTTTCCTTCTAATTTCAGAAACACCTCATTCAAAGTTCTCATGGAAACACCATAATTCTCAATACCCAGGTCTGGACAGAGATCAAAATTCTCATAAAGTTCTAAAAAAAACACACACAGAGTAGCAAATCAAAATGAGAATAAATCACAGGTGAACTGAGCAGAACTTTTGAAACATTCTTCAAATCTATATATCACTTTTCATTTCATATTGTGTTATAGCCCATACATTAACTTTCGATTAAATAATAATTTATATTTACTTATATTTCTATTAAAATTCCATTTTAGTTTTTTTCTGTCTTGTTTTTAAAGTTTTATTAATAGTGGAACTTCAGATTCTTTTCAATTTCAAGCCCCATTAATTGAGTCTTTTCCAGAAAACACATAAAAATGGGAGCCAAAATAGGGATAGATCTATTTTTGTGAGAATTGGTTGGATTGTGTGGAATGTTCTTCAGTTCCGTACATATATGTCAAAGGAAGTACAAAAGATAAAAGGTTTTTTAAATTTCTGCTTTTGATTATGGAAGAAAAATTTACAAGATCTCAGATACAGAATGAGGAACTACTCAGAACTTTGGTGGCATGGTAGGAAATTGTGACAGTAGTCTCTCTAGCAATTCTGTATCCTTTTTTTTTAGTTCATTCACCAATAATACTTTTGCATTGTTTTTATTCTTAAAGGAGGGAGCAATGTTTTTGTCTGCATAAATTTAAATTATATTTAATTAAATTAAGCTTAAATAAAAGCCAATTATAAATCCTAGTATGATGACAGAAGTCCTGTGACTTCAACCTGGGGCTTCTCCCTGAGCAAAAGGACACACTAAAAGCTTTCTGTCTTTCTTGTTTTTTAATTAAATTTATTCGAGTTTGGTTATTTATTCGACATTGGTTAATAAAATCATACAGATTTTAGTTGTGGAGTTCTGATATATCATCTGTATATTGCACTGTGTGTTCACCACCCAAAATGAGATCTATGTAAAAGTTTTCTGTCTTGATTAGAGCACTGTGTATAGAAGATTTAAACTGCTACTGAGTGTTGTCATTCTTCCTTTTCCCTAAAATGATATGAACCTCCTGTAAATTATAACTATAGTAGAAACACATTAATATTAATGTTTGATAACACTCTGCCTGATGGTTGTAGGGAACCCTTGTGTTGTTTCCATGAAATATATATTTGAATAAATCGATGAGGGTAATTTTTGTGTTTTTGTTGCACATACATAAGATAAGGTTAATTATTTCAACCACTTAGTGCAGGCCCTCATCCGGTACCATTACCAGGAAATAGATATAACTAGTAATTTTTTCTTTTACTTTTATATTTTTGTGCTAATTGGTTTTTTTAAATTTTTATTGTTTTTAATTTATTGTGTTTACATAAATTCAAGTGACCTACCAAATATATTTCCCTCCAACCCCCGTGTTCCCCTCGAGAGCCCCCTTGCCATCTCCCCCTAATGCCTTCCCTCCTTCCCTTCACGATTTGCTGTTCTGCTCTCTATAACGCTGTGTTATGTAAATATAGTTTCTCTAATCTCTTTTCCTTTTCTGATCGCATCCTTTCCTCCGCTTTCCCTCTGTCTGCTTTCTCTCTGGTCCCTTTGATCCTGCCTCTGCCTCTATTTCTTTCCGAAGTTCACTTTGTTCATTAGATTCCTCAAACGGGTGTGGTCATATGATATTTTTTCTTTCTCTGCCTGGCTTAGTTCACTTAGCATAATAGTCTGCAGATCCATCCATGTTGTCGCAAAAGGTAAGATTTCCTTATTTTTCACAGACGCATAGTATTCCATTGTGTATAGGTACCGCTACTTTTTAATCCACTCATCCACTGATGGACACTTGGGCTGTTTCCAAATCTTAGCTATTTTAAACAATGCAGCAATAAACATGGTGGTGCATTACTTCTTTTGAATCAGTGATTTGGTATTTTAGGATATATTCTTAAAAGTGGGATAGCTGGGTCAAAAAGCTGTTCCATTTTTAATTTTTTGAGAAATTTCCATACAAATTTCAACAGTGGCTACACCAGTCTGCTTTCCCACCAGGAGTGTGGGAGGGTTCAGTATTCTCCACATCCTCACCAGCACTTATTAAGTGTTGTTTTGTTAATGAGCACCATTCTTACAGGTGTGAGGTGGTATCTCATTGTAGTTTTAATTTGCATTTCTCTAATGATTAGTGATATTGAACATTTTTTCATAGCGCTATTGGCCATGTTTATATCCTCTTTGGAGATGTGTCTATTCATTTATTTTGCCTATTTTATTATTGGATTTTTTACCTTCCTGATGTTGAGTTTTACAAGTATTTTATGAATTTTTGTTATTAACTCCTTATCAAATGTATTGTCGAATATATTCTCCCACTCTTTGGTTTGTCTTTTTATTTTGTTCCTATTGTCTTTAGCTGTGTAAAAGCTTTCCAGTTTGATATAATCCCATGTGTACATTCTGTCCTTTATTTCACTTTCCTGTGGAGCTATATCAGCAAATATGATATATTGCTGTGAGAGATGTCGGTGAGCTTACTGCCTACGTTGTTTTTCAAGATGATTATGGTTTCATGATCTATGTGTAAGTCTTATCCATTTTGAGTTTATTTTTGTGAATGGTGTAAGTTGATGGTCTAGTTTCATTTTTTTGCAAGTACCAGTCCGATTTTCCCAACACCATTTGTTAAAGATTCTGTCTTTACTCTATTGTATGCTTTTAC
Source organism: Saccopteryx leptura (assembly GCF_036850995.1). Lineage (NCBI taxonomy): Eukaryota > Metazoa > Chordata > Mammalia > Chiroptera > Emballonuridae > Saccopteryx > Saccopteryx leptura. Next base: position 167,013,513 of record NC_089507.1, read on the forward strand.
CTACTTTGTCAAATATCAATTGTACATAAAGGTGTAGGTTTATTTCTGGGTTCTCTGTTCTTTTCCAAGGGTCTATATGCCTGTTCTTAAGCCAGTACCAAGCTGTTTTGAGTACAATGACCTTAAAGTATAACTTGATTTCAGGAAGTGTGATACCACACACTTTATTCTTCTTTTTCAAGATTGTTGAGGCTATTCGTGTTTTGTTTTGTTTTTTTTTTTATTTCATATAAAATTTGAAATATTTGTTCTATATCTTTAAAGTATGCCATTGTTATTTTAATAAGAATTGAATTTATAGGTTGCTTTAGGTAATATAGACAATGTAATGACGTTTATTCTTCTTATCCACAAACACGGAATATGCTTCTACTTGTTTGTATCTTTGTTGATTTCTTTTATCAATATTTTATAATCTTCCGAGAACAAGTCTTTAACCTCCTTGGTTCAATATACTCCAAGGTACTTCATTTTTTTGTTGTTGCAATAGTGAAAGGGATTGTTTTCAAATTTCTCTTTCAGACAGTTCATTGTAGGTTTATAAAAATACCTTTGATTTCTGAATATTAATTTTATATCCTGCCATCTTGCTAAATTCATTTACCAAGTTCGGTAGTTTTTTGATGGAGATTTTAGGATTTTCTATGTACTGAGTCATGTCATCAGCAAATATTGGTAGTTTTATTCTTCTTTTCCAATTTGGATGCCTTTTATCACTTCTTCTTGTCTGATTGCTGTGACTAGGACTTCCAGAACTATGTTGAATAAGAGTTGTAAAAGGGGGCACCCCTGCCTTGATCCTGATCTTAAGGGGATTGCTTTTAATTTTTGCCCATTGAGGACACTGTTGGCTGTGGGTTTGTCATAGATGGGTTTTATCATGTTGAGGTATACTCCCTGTATTTTCACTTTGCTGGGGGTTTTGATCATAAATGGGTGTTGAATTTTATCAAATGCTTTTTCTGCATCTATTGATATAATCATGTGATTTTTTTTAAACTTTTTTTTTATTTTTAATTTTTTACAGAGACAGAGAGAGAGTCAGAGAGAGGGATAGACAGGGACAGACAGACAGGAATGGAGAGAGATGAGAAGCATCAGTCATCAGTTTTTCATTGCGACACCTTAGTTGTTCATTAATTGCTTTCTCATACATGCCTTGACTATGGGGCTACAGCAGACCAAGTAACCCCTTGCTCAAGCCAGCGACCTTGGGTGCAAGCTGGTGAGCCTTGCTCAAACCAGATGAGCCCACGCTCAAGCTGGTGACCTTGGGGTCTTGAACCTGGGTCCTCCGCATCCCAGTCCAACGCTCTATCCACTGCACCACCGCCTGGTCAGGCGTAATCATGTGATTTTTATCCTTCCTTTTTTTATGTAACGAATCACATTCATTGATTGGCAAATATTGTAACAGCCTTGCCTCCCCAGAATAAATTCCACTTGATCATGATGTATGATTTTTTTTTCATGTATTGCTGGATCCTGTTTGCTAATATTTTGCTGAGATTTTTAGCAATTAAATTCATCAGGGATATTGGCCTATAGTTTTCTTTTTTTGTAGTGTCTTTACGTGGTTTTAAAATTAGGATTATACTTGCCTCATAAAAAGAGCTTGGACATCTTCCCTCCTCTTGAATTTTTTGTAATAGCTTAAAAATGACAGGAGTTACTTCTTTGAATATTTTGTAGAATTTTCCAGTGAAGCCATCTAGCCAAGGGCTTTTGTTTGTTGGGAATTTTTGATAACTGTTTTGATCTCATTTGTTGAAATCAGTCTATTTAGGTTTTCTGATTCTTCCTGATTGATTTTTAAAATATTATATATGTTTCAAGGAATTTGTCCATTTTCCCTAGGTTGTCTAATTTTTTGGCATACAGTTCTTCACGGTATTTTCTTACATTATTTTGTATTTCTGCTGTGCCAGTTGTTACTTCTCCAGTCTCATTTCTAATTTTATTTATTTGAGTCCTCTTTCATTTTTTGTTGGTGCATTTGGTTACAGGCTTATTATTCTTGTTTATCTTTTCAAAGAACCAGTTCTTGGTGTTATTGATCCTCTATATTGTTTTTTTAGCCTCTATGTCATTTATTTCTGCTCTGATCTTTATTATTTTATTCCTTCTACTTTCTCTGGGCTTCACTTGCTGTTCTTTTTCTAGTTCTTTTAGTTTCATGGTTAAGTTGTTTATTTGAGCTTTTTCTAGCTTTTTAAGATATGCCTGTAATGCTATGAACTTTCCTCTCAGGACTGCTTTTTCTTACCCATAAATTTTGAATTGTTGTATGTTCATTTTCATTTGTCTCAAAGAAATTTTTTATTTCTTCCTTGATCTCATTGTTGACCCATTTGTTATATAATAACATGCTGTTTAGTTTCCAAGTGTTTGAGTGTTTTTCAGTTTTCCTATTGTAGTTGATTTCTAGTTTCATGCCATTGTGCTCAGAGAAGATGCTTGATATGATTTCAATCTTCCTAAATTTACTGAGGCTCATTTTATTCCCTAACATGTTTTCTATCCTAGGGAATGTACCATGAGCACTTGAAAAGAATGTATATTCTGCTGCTTTGGGGTGAAATGTTTTGAAGATATCAATTAAATCAAGTTGATCTAGTGTGTCCCTTAATTCCATTGTTTCTTTGTTAATTTTATTTTTTGAGGACCTATCCATTGATGTTAGTGGGGTTTAGAAATCCCCTACTATTATAGTATTGTTGTTGATTTCACCCTTTATGTTCATCAGAGTCTGCTTTATACATTTAGGTGTTCCTACATTAGGTGCATAGATATTTATAATAGTTGTCTCTTCCTGTTGGATTGCTCTCTATCTCATTATGTAATGACATTCTTTATCCTTTAATTTAGTATTTGTTTTAAAGTATATTTTTTCTGGTATAAGTTTTGCTCCCACACCTTTTTTTTCATTTCCATTTTCATGAAATATTTTTTTCGTTCTTTTACTTTCAGTCTATATGTATCTTTCATTTTGATGTAGGTCTCTTGTAGACAGCATATGTATGAGTCCTGTTTTCTTATCCACTCAGCTACCCTATGTCTTTTGATTGGAGTATTTAATCCACTTATATTTAAAAATGTTATTATTGATATGTAGTTGTTTATTGCCATTTTATTCTTGAAATCTATATTACTCTTTTCCTAGAATTTATTTATTCTCCTTGTTTTATTTACAACAAACCCCTTAACTTTTCTGGCAGCATTGGTTTGATTGTTTTTTTCTTTTTTTTTCTGGGAAGCTTTTTATTTCTCCTTCAATTTTAAATGATACCTTTGCTGGATAAAGAAGTCTTGATTGTAGGCTCTTGTTTTGCTTTACTTTGAATATTTCTTGCAATTCCCTTTGGCCTCAAGTGTTTCTGTTGAAAAGTAGGTGTCGTCTTTATGGAGGCTCCTTTGTAGGTGATTGACTGCTTTTCTCTAGCAGCTTTATTCTTTCCTTATCTCTTATCCTTGGTATTTTAATTATGATGTGTCCTGTGTAGGTCTCTTTGGATTCATCTAATTGGGATTCTCTCTGCTTCTTGATCTTGTGTCTTTTTTATTCATCTTTTTAGGGGAGTTTTAAGTTATGGTATCTTTAATCAGGTTCTCTATCCTTTGTTCTTTCTCTTCTCTTTCAGATACACCCATCATGCAGATGTTGTTTCTCTTCACGTTGTTACAGAGCTCTCTTAGAGTTTTCTCAGCCATCTTGAGCCTCTTTTCTTTTTGCTGTTCTGATTCTGTGCTTTAGTTTATCTTGTCCTCTAAATCACTGATTAAATCCTCTGCTTCATCCAGCCTGCTGTTAATTCCATCTAGTGTAGTCTTCATTTCTGATAGTGTATATTGTTATTTCTGTCTGATTCTTTTTTATGATTTCAGTGTCCTTTTTGATGCTTGCTATCTCTTTATTTAGGTGCTCATTATTTCCATCCATTGTTGCTCTATGATCCTTGAGCATCCTAAAAATCATTATCTTATACTCTGCATCCAGTATGTTGGTTATTTTCATCTCATTCAGTTCTTTTTTGGGGGATTTCTCTTGTTGATTCATTTTTATTGCATTTCTCTGCCTTCCCATTTTGTCTATGTATAGACAGCTCCTTTGGGGGTGCTGTTTGTGCAGATAGCTGAATATAGGGTTGGTGCTGTCTTCCTCTAGCTTTTAGGTGTGTTATTTCCAGTTCTTTTTGGGTTGGCATCAGCTGTTGTTTGAAATCTGCAGTGGGCTATTTGCTGCTTTTCTTTTTGCTGTTTGTGTCAGCGTTTTCTGTGCCTTAGCTTGGACAGGTGTGAGGAGCCCTTCCTTATGATACCACTCTAACAAGTGTTGTTAGGTCCTGAGCTGATACTCTCCATATCTGGGCACTGTAAATGCCAGCCATGGACCCCCCTGCCTGAACCTGGCACAGACCTGTGGGGTCACTGCCTATGAGTGGCCCTTAGCAACCTTCTTGGAGTGAGAGGAGATCTAGAATTTGTGGCAGCCTCTGCTGGGTCCAGGTGCCATTGCAAAGATCAGCTGCATTTCTAGGCTGCCTTTTATCTACACTTGACCAATGGGTGTGGCCTCCATGTTTCTGAGTTGTGGTCTGCCCGCTGCCTGCTGTCACCCCTGCTGCTACCTCCTCAGGCATTTTGGCACCGGCACCTGCTGAATGTGTGACCCGCCTTACAGACTGCCACCAGTGTCACATGGCCTGCCTTGCTAGCTACCACCGTGATCTTGTGAGCAGGCACGTGTATTGGGCATGGCCTTTGCCTCCACAAGGGCACAGTAATCACAGCCGGGCCCACCCACCTTCAGGGATTGCTTGGAGGGTGGTATAGCCCCGACCTCAGCATTCAAAACCTGTGTCCCTGACTTGTCCACTGCTTTTAAGTGACTCTTTTCTCTGACTGGAATAGGTGAGCCTCTGGTGGGTAGGGTAATTGCTTCCCTTTCCTGGCATTGCTTCTCCCAGTAAAAATGGTCAATTTAGATTTGGGGAGTGACTCAGCAGCACAGGGTTTAGGTTGGCTGTCTCCCAGAATGTTTCTCCCTGTGCTTCCAAGATTACTATTGATATTTCCTCTTGCAAGTTCAGTCCTCTTAGCACTCTCTGCTACCTAAGCCCTGGGTAAGTGGAAGTGAACAAGGTTTTTTTGCATAGTTGTTTTAAGACAGAGACTGGGTCTGAGAGTTCAGTCTCTGTCTCACAAACAGTAACCCAGCTTTTCTCTCAGCTAAATACTGTCCATTTGCCTCTTCTAGTCTCTGGGATTCTAGACTGGGGTTCCAGTCCTGAAACTGAGGACCCACAACTCTCCAGGCTACCTACACTGCTGTGAGAGTCCCTCTGGGCTGCCTGCTGCTCACTCCTGGGAGTGGGGCCGCCCTTTCCGCATCTCCACCCTTCCTACCAGTCTTCGTATGGTTTCTTCAGTTATCCTTCGTTATAGATTGATTCCTCTTAGTTTAGTCCAAAGTTAGTTTTTAAGATCACTGGTCCCAATTAAAGTTGTAATCCACTTTGGTTCTGGCAGGTGGGATTGGGAACATCCACCTATTCCATCGCCATCTCCTGGACCATTATTTTCTTTTTAAATGAAACTCTTTATTTTGAGATAATATTAGATTCACATGCAGTAGTAAAAAATAATACAGAGAGATCTGCTTACTCTATTTTCCTTCAATTTTAATGTCTGAAGAGCCACAATACAATATCACAAACAGGGTATTAACACTAATACAAACAAAATAAAAGCCTAGGCTGCTATCTCAGTTGGTTAGAGTATAGTCCTATATGCTAAGGTTGATGGTTTGATTCCCTATCAGGGCACATACAAGAACCTACCATTGAATGCATAAATAAGTGGAACAACAAATCTATGTTTCTCTCTCTCTTCTCCTTTCTTTCTCTCTGAAATTAATTTTAAAAATATCTAAAACATTGCCATTATCACCATGATCATGCTAGTAATTAGAAGCCACAAACTCTCCAGACCAAATCTCCTCCTGACCATGGAAACTCTTAATCTGTTCTCCATTTTTATAATTTTGTATTTTCAAGAATGTGATATAAATTGACTCATACAATATGTAACCTTTCAGGATTGGCTTTTACTACTTAGTCTGATTTCTGAGTATTCATTCAGGTTGTTGCATAAAAAGTGAGTAGCCCCTTGCTTTTTACTGTTGAGTGATGTTGCACATGACAGATGTACCCACTTAATTTAATCATTCACTCATTAAGAGCAACTGAGTTGTTTCAGGACTATCTATTCCAAATAAAACTGTAACAAACAATTGTGGGCAAGTATTCATGTGAGCATGTTTTCACATCTTCAGGATAAATGTTCAGTGTGCAAGTACTTGGTTGAATGGTATCTGCAGGTTTTCTGTTTTCAAGAAACTGCCAACTATTTTCCAGAGTCATGGTGCTCATTTATATTCCAATCAGCCATGTATAAGTGATAAATTATTTCCAATTCCTCGCCAGACTTAATTCTGTTTTGGCTATCTGTCTATCAGGCTGCCATACTCCACAATCTTGATTATTATAGTTGACATTATGCCACAGCTCATATCCCTAGCTCATTATGTAGAGACCTGGCAAAATCTACAGTTGTCTGCTTCTCCTTAGGGAACCAAAGAGTCCATAGAGGCCCTTAGCATCTCTTTTCAGGATGATGGATGGGAATATCCTGCACAAAGCCAGTCTGTGATACTGAGAGAGGTGCCTGTTTTATCTAACATGCATACATCAACATAAACAGTCAAGGAATACAAAAATTTATCAGTCAAATATGTTCCAAACAAAGGAACAAGATAAGTGCCCTGAAACTGACCCTGAGGTAATGAAGCTGTACTATTCACCTAATGGAGAATTCAAAACAGATCTTGATACTTTTCATTACTTGCCAGAAAAACCCAGAGCTGCCACAAAAGATTTTTTATTATTATTAAATTTAATGCAGTGACATTGATAAATCAGGGTGTATATGTTGAGAGAAAACATCTCCAGATTATTTTGACATTTGATTATGCTGCATACCCCTCACCTAAAGTCAAATTGTCTTCCGTCACCTTCTATCTGGTTTTCTTTGTGCCCCTCCCCTCCCCCTACCCCCTCTCTCTCCTTCCTCACCCCATCACAAAAGATTTGTCAATGAAACAAGTCTTATCATGGGATTGTTTAACATAACAGTTAAGACAGAGGTTTTCAACCATTTATGTTCATACACAGTTATGAATACTAGAATATTCAGCTGTATTCTTGAAGGGAATAAAGAACTAAAAAAGCTCCCAAAATGCCCAGGCATAATACAACAATTAGAATATAATATTTTCCACTGTTGGTAAAATAATCTAGTTATTGTACATCATGTGTTAAATACCTGAGCATATTGTAAGCTCTCAGTGTTAGTTGTAATAATTATCACTGATATTATTATTATGAATAACATTTATGTATTTCATTCCATGATATTCATGGACATTACCTGGGAATTTATTTGTGCTTTCCAAAGGCAACGTGTAGACAAGTTTTCCTTCACTTTCTGCTGATAATTTGGCATCAGGGATGTGCTGTGTAATGAGGGATGTTAGTTTTTCTTTAACACACATTTCAGTCAACTGCAAACTGGTGTTAAAAAAAAGATACATGTTATTTGACATCATTTACAATTGCAAGAAAATCTCAAATAAAATATTGTCTCTGTGAGACAAGAAAATATCAAATAAAATCTAATCCTAGAATAGGTCACCCAAAGATAAAATAAGAGGACAATAAAAATCAGATTAAAGACATGTAATGGTTGAAAGCAAAGAGTGAACTAACCAGGATTACTGATCAGGTTATTCAGAGATGATTCCCAGAGAAGATCACTATTGACTTAGGTCCGTAAGGGGAGAAGAGCTACAGATAACAGATGTTAGGGACACAATAAAGCAATGTGAGGACAGTATGAGGTGGACAATGATTTAAATTTTTCCAAGGGAGTTAATGTGGTTATATAAGATTGTTATATTAGGCAAGAAGAAGGGGCTTTGAAATGCATACACACAAACAGATTCAGGTATTCAATTTAGCCAACCAATGAAAATTTGTTAAATTCTTAGTATGCTACAGAAATTATGCTAAATGAAGAGGGCACAATGGTAAATAAAACAGCATTGTCCTGATTGTATGAAGGTTAATTTCTAATGAGAGAGACAGAAAGAATTGAAGTAAACAAATGGGTAAGTAAAATAGCTACCCATAGTGGTAACTGCTATGAGGAAACAAGGTTATAGATAAGAACTAACCATGGATAAATCTGAATGGGATCTGAACAGTGATATCGCTAATTATTCATTTTCTTTCCAGTGTTAACTTTACAACTTTGACTAAGAACAAAGCATCATTGAGAAATCAGTCTACAGATGTCAAATGACCAATGTAAAAAAAATCTGTTTATCAAGGTTTTAATGTATACAGTAGATGGAATACAGTAATGACTTTGAAACTTGTTTTTTTTTTTTTTTCATTTAAAATGTGTTGTCCACTTATCTGAACCACTTCATAATTAGTAAAGTGGAATAATGATTGCTAACATCTAGGGTTCTACTAAGTTAATATTAGTGATATCTGCACTTAACAATCTCTTAAAAATGGTAGTTATTTTATTTAATCACATTCTTGACTAAATTAATCAAGTTTATTATTTTGAACATATAAGAAAAGTGCCATTTTCAGAAGCAGTGGAATCCATTGAGAGAATGAAACAAAAAAAATATACCATAATCTTTCCCTAAGATGATTCTGTCAATTCATGAAACTTTTCCTGGCCCCTTGAAGGAGCTTGCGCTGGGCACTGGAGAGGACTGCATGAACAATACAAGCTTATAGCTAGGAAGAGGAGATCAGCAAACCTCTTCTGTGGATAGCTAGATAGGAAATATATTAGGCTTTTCAGGCCGATAGAGCTCTGTTGCAACTATTCAACACTGCCACTGTAGCATGGGAGCAGCCCATGGCCAATAGCTCAACAAATGGGAGTGGCTATGTTCCAACTTTACAAAAACAGAAAGTGGGCTGGACTTGGTTTACAAATCATAGTTTGCAGATCCTGATTCAGAAGGAGAAATAAAGCAATTACGCAAATTATTGTCACGGAGACTCAGAAATTCGTTGGGATCCCTGACCCAGCATTCTTTATTTTGAGAATATGTGGTGTTACCATGTAATGTGTGGGTCATCCTCTCCTTTATTTGTTTGTATCTTTTACTTGCAAATAAGAATTATTACTCCTACTTTGTAAGTGAGAAAACTGAGTTTCAGAGAATTCATTTAATTTCCCAGAAAAGATGAAAAGAAAGTACTTTACAAAATCAAGAAAATACACAGGGATGTAAGATAGATAAAGGTTATGTGAGGTGGCAGTTACATAAATCTGTAGGACATGAACAGGTTGAAATAGGTTCAAGAAAATTACAGACTCAGAAAATAATTTCAAACAATGAGAAACGTTGGCCAGTATATGGCATGTGGAAAGAACAATGAATATATTATTTTCAATAAAGGTTATTGAATTGAGTAATGGAGGTGATTTTAGAGTCATAGTAGTGGGCCACACAAACATTATTTGGTGATGTATTTTGGTACTTGGTAGATAAAATGAATTAATTGAAATTTTTGTTTGCTTAGTCTTGTTTTTGTCATATAGGTTTAAAAAAAATTTTTTTTTTTAGTTTTTAAAGTGTACCTACAACATAATTGATTATTCAAATGATGCAGTAATGTTTGCCTGAAATCTATGTCCAGTTATTAATCAATGTCACACTGTTAAATTTAATTTTCTAAAAAAATAAGGTATAGATTATATAAATGACAGCTACAAGCTGATTAATTAATATAAAAACTAAAAAATAATTTAAAATATGTATATAGAGCCTAACCAGTTGGTGGTGCAGGGACAGAGCATTGGACTGGGTCGCAGAGGACACAGGTTCAAAACCCAAAGGTCACTGGCTTGAGTGCAGCTCATTCGGTTTGAGCGTGGGCTCACCAGCTTGAGCCTGTGGTCGCTGGCTTGAGCATGGATCATGGACATGACACCATGGTTGCTGGCTTGAGCCCAAAGTCACTTGCTTGAAGCCCAAGGTTGCTGGCTAGAGCCCAAGGTCACTGGCTTGAGCAAGGGGTCTCTCCCTCTGCTGTAGCCCCCCAGTCTAGATATATAAGAGAAAGCAATCAATGAACAACTAAAGAGCTGCAACAAAAAACTGATACTTCTCATCTTTCTCTAACTTCTTGTCTGTCTGTCCCTCTCTATGACTCTCTCTCTGTCTTTGAGGGGAAAAACGTGGATCTAGGTAGAGAGCTTTGAAATTAAAACCATCCAGGTTCAATTCTTGATTCTACCATTATTAACTTTGGGAGTCTATAGTTTCTTCTGTAGAGTAAAAGTAACAACAGTCTTTCTGCCTCATAAAGTAAAAGATTTAAACACAATAATGATAAGTACCTTTTCTCTTTATCAATCCATAAATAACAGCTAGTATATGCTACTATTTAAAAATAGTGATAAATGTAAAATGAAAAGGGTAGAAAGGAGAGAAAGAACAAAAAAGAAGAGGAGGGGCTGGGAGAAAGAGAAGAAACAAGAAGCCTACTTGGAAGATTTTGTCAAACCCTGGGTGAAAACTGATAAGGCTGTGAAATGCAATGTCAGTCGAGAAAGTTCGCTTCCTACACACCTTTCTTACCAAGTAATGTGTTGTGGGTATATTTTCTATCACATTTATTTAAACCTTTTTGTTCAGTTATCTTACATTCTTGGCCTCTAAATCTACAAATCAATAGCTCTCATATACTCATAGTGACTCCATATTTCTATATCTATATATCTTTATCTTCCAGATATATCTTCATGTGTGTACTTGTGTATATGTATATATGAACATCTGTGTATTTAATAACACATTGCTATTATTAACGATGTAAGTGTGTTGTAATGTGTTCCTTCAGGCATCATGCTTTCCTCCAGCCCATTCCTCATTCTCTCGTCTCCTTCAGTGGCTCTACCTTAAGTGATATCCAATCCCCATTTCTTCTTTAGAAACAGAGATGAGCCTGCACACTTCAGCTTCCCTTTGGAGAGAAACACTTTCCGATCTGAAAGGAAGAAGCAAAGAAGAAAGTTTGTTAAGAAGTTGCCCAAAAAAAGACAGGTTCTTGTCTACGAATACCTTCTTTCTCTCTCTCTGTCTGTCTCTCTCTCCTTTTATTTGTATTTTTCAAAGCTAATTCAGAAGGGTCAACATTTTTGAACATAGGGCATCATAAAGACTCATTGAAATAGACACTTTTGCATCTAATTTATATACATCAGGCTGTTGTTTTTCTTCCAAAGTGTCAGAGGAGGTACATGGACACATCCGCTAAGATACAGAATAATTATATTATACATTTTAATGGGTCACACATCGACATTGTTTGAATATTACAAGCTGATTTACTTCAATTTTGAGTAAAAGGAATAATGCCTTTGAATAAGGACTCTAACTTACTTTGAGATAAGTAAGTTTGTTGGTAGATCATGCCCCTGTATAATCAAATTATACAAAATTCTAGGAGCTTCATGGCAATAGTTAGGAATTTGACTCTGGGGCCCATCATATCATCACCAGCTTTTCAAATGGTCAAATATGGCAAGATGACAGGGTTAGAAAATATAGTTGCTCAGCATATTATCCATATTTCTCAAATCTCATAACGTCTTCATCAGATACTTAAAGGAAACCATCAATTACCAGCCAGGATGTCAGCCTCATCCATGAACTGGGTACTGAAGAGGATCACACGGTTCCTTTTCTGCTCCTTCAGCAAGTTCCACACTCGATGTCTTGAAAAGGGATCCAATCCAGCAGTTGGCTCATCCAGTAGGAAAATCTACAGAGGAGGGGTGTATATGAATGAGTTTTCCAACAAGATATATAGTTCTTCCAGAAAACATGTGGAAACCATATAATTTGTATTTCAAAAGACAGGGTGGTGAGGATTTTGTTCTTATATTTAATGTCTCATCATAAATATTTTATCACAGATGTCCTTTGTAAAGAAAACATTTGAATCACTACCAAAAGTTTTATTTAAAAACTTTGAATCCATCTCTAAATTTTGTGTGACTTACTGGAGGATCTCCTAAAAAGGCAATGCCCAAGGTGAGTTTTCTTTTCTGTCCGCCACTTAAGTTTTGAGCAAGGATGTCTTGTATGTTTTTCATTTCCAATTCCAGCAAAATTCTTTGTATCTAAGCAAATGACAACATTGGTGTCACAAACCAAGATTCCATTCTTTTTTTTTTTTTTTTTTTTTTACAGAGACAGAGAGAAAGTCAGAGAGAGATATACACAGGGATAGACAGACAGGAACAGAGAGATGAGAATCATCAATCATTATTTTTTTGTTGTGCATTGCAACACCATAGATGTTCATTGATTGCTTTCTCATATGTGCCTTGACCACAGGCCTTCAGCAGACAGATTAACCCCTTGCTCAGGCAGCGACCTAGGGTTCAAGCTGGTGAGCTTTTGCTCAAACCAGATGAGCCCACGCTCAAGCTGGCAACCTTGGGGTCTCAAACCTGAGTCCTTGGCATCCCAGTCCGATGTTCTATCCACTCTGCCACCATATGGTCAGGCTAATCTTTTTTATTTTTTTAATTGTAAGTTTATAAATATAAGGCTTTAAAGTGTAATGATTAAAAGCATAGATACTGAGCGAGACTAAGTAGATTTGTTCACCACTCCACAGTAACTAGCTGCATAGTCTTGGTCAAGTACATACTTCTTGAACCTCAGTTTCTACATATATAAAATGGGAATAATAATAGTACCTATCTCATAGAGTTGTTGTGAGGAATAAATAAATTATTATATTTAAACCTATAGGTAATACTTGGCATATTTAAATTATACATCATGTTAGATATTATCTAAGTTAGATTATTTTTGTCCAACTTTCATAGAATGCTTTGGGACAAAGATAATTAAATGAAGCATAAAAACTCCACACAAATAGAGTGAATGATCTCATTCTAACCAATATATCAGTGCTAATATACTTCTGTACCTCTTGTTCCACTTCTTGTGACGGAATCCCTTTTATCTTAGCAAAGAGCCTGAGATTTTCTCTCACAGTGAGGAAGTCAAATTGTACATTGGCTTGTGGACAAACTCCAGTGAGCTTGCTGAGATTCTCTAGGTTAGTTGTTTCTGAAAGTTTATTATTATACACAGTGACAGAACCTACAACAAAGATGAAAAGTTTACATCAGATTATGCTTAAATTAAGATTTTTCTAAATGAGAATCATTATGTATTTTTTAATTACATTATGATTTTATCTTCAGTGTTTACAGAATTCAGGCATTATGAGTTTCCATTTAAGTTGTGTGGTATACGGGGGAAGAAAGGTCCCTTCTGCAGCTATTCCCATTAAGATATATTGAATTTATCTACCTGTCACACTTAGGTGTGGCTCTACAATAGATGGAATTTTAGAAAATATGATATCAGCAGAGGCTGGGAAGTGCCTCCACCTTGGGATTTCCCTCTGTCTGCTTCTGGGATAATGAACATCACCAAGTGAAGAATCCTGACCCAGCCTCCTGGAGGGTGAAAGGCCACATAGTAAGAAAGATGCTATGGTCCCTACTGGAGCATCATATATGTAAGTGAGGCTACGCTGAAATACCTAGCCTCAGCCTCTTCAGTTAGACAGGAAACACTGTAACGCAATACACAGAACCATAAGAAATAAACAAACATTTTTATTTTAAGCCATTGGTTTTGAGGATGCTTGTTGTTCAGCAAAAGCTAACTGATACAAGTTAGAACCCCAAATGGTACCTAAGGACCTAATGAAAATAATGATGCTGAAATACTCAAATGCCATATACACCAATTCAATATTGCTTACCTTTATAAAATAATACTATAAATTAACTTCCATTTTTCCCTGAAAATCTGTGTTTGTGATTAAAGATCAGAACTTAGTATCAGCTGATTTATATGTCAACCTGACTTTGAGGGAATAAAACCTTCTTACCTTTGGTGGGAACAGATAACCCACTAAGAATGTTTAATAATGTTGATTTTCCTGCTCTACTGTGACCGAGTATTGCAGTGATTTGGCCTTCATATACGTCAAATATTAGATCTAGGAAGAAAAAAGATTAGTAAAGAAGAAAAAGAGGTAGGAATTAGAAAAGAAATGAAACCAAAAATTTATTGTGGAGGTAAAATTTGTCTTTTTATTTACTAGAATGGCTGTGTTTTCAAAAATGAACGTAATAGGTTTTCAAACTCAAAATAAAAAAAATACCTGTTTTATAGATTCATGTGTTGATCTTCTTTTAAGATTTTAAAATTACTTGTTTTTTTTTTTTCATTTTTCTGAAGCTGGAAACGGGGAGAGACAGTCAGACAGACTCCCGCATGCGCCCGACCGGGATCCCCCCGGCACGCCCACCAGGGGCTACGCTCTGCCCACCAGGGGGCGATAATCTGCCCAGACTGGGCGTCGCCATGTTGCGACCAGAGCCACTCTAGCGCCTGAGGCAGAGGCCACAGAGCCATCCCCAGCGCCCGGGCCATCCTTGCTCCAATGGAGCCTTGGCTGCGGGAGGGGAAGAGAGAGACAGAGAGGAAAGCGCGGTGGAGGGGTGGAGAAGCAAATGGGCGCTTCTCCTGTGTGTCCTGGCCGGGAATCGAACCCAGGTCCTCCGCACGCTAGGCCGACGCTCTACCGCTGAGCCAACTGGCCAGGGCTAAAATTACTTGTTTTAAAGCCAGAAAACATGTCTTATACTCCTAGGTTCATTGACATTGTCCAGCATACGGTATGTGGATACTCATATTTATTGAATTGAAGGATGATTAATAGTTCCATAAATAGCTATGTGGACAAAAATCCTTTAATGTATATAATATTTTTGAACAAAATAAAAATGGCAATACCTAAAATAGTTTTGAAATTATAGGAGAAAAATTTAAGTTTGTAGAAAACCTAGAATAGTCTTTGGGTACCTCAACATTGCACGTTATATGCTTCAAATACATACTCAATTATTTTCTCACTTCTATGCTGTAGAAGTGATGTGTTGTAAATAATTTTTATGTGGCTAAAAATTAATTTCAAAACTGAAAGACCAACAGTAATTGCTCACCAAACCAAAAATTAAAAATGAATGTTAGAACATTAATATCAAAATAATAACTAAAATTTATTATTTGTTTACCTTTTAAAGCTCCTATTTTATCAGGTTTTTCTTTATATTCCTTTGTAACATGTATGATTCTGAAAAAAAAAGAAGAGACTTCAGGTTATTACAATTATGTTTACTTGGTAATTCTAGGCTTGATTGATGTGATGGATGGATCTTCCCTTCAATGTATAGGAAGATGGTGGATTTAACTCCTGTGCAGTTGTGCTTGTGTCAGAGTATCAGCTAGAATATTTCTTCACAGTCTGCGCTTCACATTATCTTCATCTATGAAGTTTATAATTTACCTATGCTTGGAACACATCACCAGATCTAATGATTTCAACAATTGAGGGGCAACCTGACATTAGTATGGAGAACCAGGATTATCTCTACACTGCAAAGCCAAGGAAGCCAGGCCAAGAATCAACATGGGCATCCAGTACTGAAGGTCCATTGTGAACTACTGACTCAGACTGGAGATATCTATTGTTAACTGAGTCAAGGTCAGGTGGAGTAACAGAGAGAAGCTAAGATAATTAATAGTGAGAGCATCAGTTTTACAATAATATCTAATGATCTCTTCATATCTGTAACATCTAGTAGCTCTGTTACCTTAACCAGTGCACTTATTTCTGGTAAGGTTCAACTTTTGCTATCTGAACATTATGAGAGCTTTAGAGTTGTGTTGAAGGATGAGAAAAATATTTCATCTTGCATGCATAGTCCTTGGTTCTTGGTAAATATTCATAAACATAAGATGATATTGGTTTTATTATAATGACTATGGTAATAGGAATGGACTTAACATGCTGGGTGCTATTACAGATCTAGAATTCTAGGTATTTTATAAGGTATATATATATACACTACAGAGACTGAATCACATTTATGTTTCTTATTTTTCATCTCTTTGTTAAACAATTCAGGTTCCATTAACTATGAACTGTGAAGATTTTTCCATTTATGTTTTAATCTCATTTTACCAGCATTCTGTAGTACTTACAGTTGGGTGAGGTGATAAAGAGATAAATAAATGCACAGACACCTCAAATAAAGTCATTGCTCTGAGCTCATTTACTGGAGTTTAGACAAGGCTTAGGTCTTAGGGCAAATACAAGTATGAAAGCTTAATATGAAACAGATTAAAATTAAAAAATGAATTGGTTATTGAAGTTTAGTAAGCTGGAGTAATATGAGACAGTTTACAGAGGACTGATATATTCTGGCCACAGATGGATGAACAAGATTTGAATAGTCTGGAATGTTGATGTTTCTTCTTATGTTTTTTTTTCACTATAAAGTTATTTTATTTTGAAATAATTTGACTTAGAAAGAATATAAAAAATTCCCATGTACCCTTTTTCCAGATTACCCAAATGTCGACATTTTATCACAATTCTTATTCTCTCTCTGTCTCTCTTTCTCCCTCCCTTCATCTTGCCTGCTTTCTCTCTCTCTCTCTCTCTCTCTCTCTCTCTCTGTTTTTACTCACACACACACACATGCACACACAGTATCTGGGACAAAATTTAAAACCACTTTTTTATGAAGACATAAAGAAATGCAAAGATATCGCATGTTTATGGATTAAAAAATTAACAATAAAAATAGCCATATTACCAAGAGCAATATACAGATTTAATGTAATTAAATTAAAATCTCATTGTAAAATAATGGCATATTTTAAATAAATAGAGCAAAAATTTATCAGATTTGTATGGAACCACAAAGGGCCTTGAATAGTCAAAGAAGTTCTGGCAGGGAGTACAAAGGTGAAGATACTGCACTCCCTGACTTCAAATGTTTTTATTTGGAAATAAAAGTTACCAACATGAACAAAGCACATTCTAAAAGGCACATCTTCCTCAATTCCCTTGGTGAGTACTCTAGGTCTTTTCTTTCTTCCTCTTTCCTACTCTTTCATCCTCTTTGAAAAGGCAAGAAATAGAAAAGAGAAGTTTTAAAAGATTGAGATAAAAACGGAAAATATACTAAATGAAGTGAATAAATGAATCCAGGAGAAGAAATGAGTGAGGATGAGAATAAGTTTAGAGAAGACAAATAACAGATACAAGAAGAGAGTCCAGAGAGCGGTTTTGTATAACTACATTTTTGGGTGAAAATCTCAGTTTTTGTCTAATGTAACTGTCAACAATATAAGACAATAAAGGATAAAGAAATTTATTTTAAAATTTGAAGTTCAAAGTGATGGATGTAGCAAATCACATGCGTCCTTGTTACCTGATGACTTCTTTCCCATGGAATTCTGGAGATATTGGTTCAAAAGAGTCATTAGGTGAAATATTGAAATCTGTTTTATTTTCAAGGGCCACATGACGTGCATTCTGTTGCCGTGACGAGAAAAAGGGCTTCAGGAAAAACAAGGGTGAATATTGACGTCCATCTTCACCTAATGGCCAAGAGAGAAATGCTGGGTCAGTCACCATGGTAAGGGCGAGAATCACCCTAATGCAACATAGCAATGAAAACTTTTGCCAATAAACCTGTACACATGGTTGACACAAGGAAATACATGCTTTGCTCTTTAAAGCTTCATAAGGAAAAAAAGATGTCTCTCTGTCATAATAATTGTTCCTGTAAGAAGAGCTGATGCAGTAACATTAGAAAACATTTGGAGGAACTTAAATAACTGTTAAAATCCATTTAATCTCAAGAAAGGCATATAAATATATTGTAATACAAATGCAAGGCATGATGAATTTTATTGAGGAGTCCAGGTGTCATTACACTGGTCAAGGAGAAAGAAATTGAGAAGTGACTATTGGATATAAAAAACAAATATTGAAAATAAAGAATAAAATTTGGCCAAAAAATTTTGACATATTTTAAGAAAAGGAGAGAATGGGCCAAAAAGTTTATTAAAATTTTCTCTTTTTTTTACATTTATTTCTTGATTTTAGAGACAGAGGTTGGGAGAGAGAGAGAAACATTAATTGTTGCTCCAATGATTTATGCATTTATTGATTGATTCTTGTATGTGTTGTGTCCCAGGACTGAACCCACAACCTCAACATATCAGGATAACTCTTTAATTGACTGAGATATCCAGCCAGGGCTGATGTTAGATTTTAATCATATCACTACTCACTTGGCAAAATTTTTTCAAAATAAATCATCAATGCCAGATAGAGGAAAATATCAAAAGCCAACATAAAATGTGTTCCTATTATTTGACTTGAGTAGTTCTTTGGATCAGGAAATGCATTAGAATCCATATCATTGTCCACACGTAAAAGCTGAAAATGAAAGAATAGTTAATTAAAGAAAGTTAGGTTTACAATAAATTTTAAACAAATTTTGCATAAAAATAAATACCGTATTTCCCCAGGTGTAAGATGCACCTTAATTTTGGGGTCCGAAATTTGGGAAAAAAAATGTACTACATAAAAATATTGAACTCAAGTTTTATTCATCATATAATTTATACAACTCTTCTCACATTCATTAGTTTGTCCTCATCTGTGTCTGATGATGAATCACTGTCTTCAACAACAAGCGTAAAGACAAGCTCAAAAAAGTGGGAAATGCAAGAAAGAACATCTATAGGGGCCGTATAAAACTCACCCCATTATTAGACCTCAAATGTTCAAAAGTTGCATCTTATACATGGGTATATATGGTAGTTACTCTTTGCCCCATACCAGAATACAAAGTAGAATAAGACTGCCTGCTTTACAATTCTCAAATCTATTGGAAAGATGTGCATGTGACCAACTATAATGCAATTTACTAACTGCAATGATTTAAAATATGTTCCAAATAAAATGGAAGCACTAAGAGGAAGTGGGGAAATGTGTGAAAAGACAACATTTGAGCTTGGCCTTAACTAAGTTCTTACCAAATGGAACATGGAAAAAAGGAGTGGTCTCCTTGGAAATAGCTCCTGAGAGAGAATTTATGCTCTTGGAGAGATCACTGGTGCATTTCAGAAGAATGAGAGGCAGAAGTGGGCTGGTCTATATTGTTCAAGCTAATGAGTACTTTCTAATTAACACTCCTTTAATAACGGATATGTAATGATTGACATTACCATTTCATAAGCGGGAAGGCAAAGTAGTTCAATGTGAGAATCAGATAAAGAGAAACGACATTTTATGAATAGAAATGTAATTTACTATTCAATGCATTTTCAAGGTGCTTGTAACTTTGAATTTTCTTTTTTCTTACTTCATGGTCTTTACAATCATGCGTGCTGTTAAATTAGTAAATCAAACTATGAACAGGAAGAGTTATTTAGTATTAGATTTGTAGCATCATGTTCATATTTAATTAGTATCCAAAGAAAACATCGTAAATAATTACATGTTGGCCTTCCATCTTTCACTCACCCTTTGACTTATTTTTCAGGGCTAAATATTTCCAAAGCTTTTAAAAATCTCACAATATTTTTACTAGAGTTCTATACCTTATAATGCTGACTATAGGAATGACTACAGATAATTAAATTCCAGAGAAGAGAAAAACGTATTGTTAATACATAGAATAACAATAGTTTATTATTTTTAAAATAGAATTTATTTTATTTTATAGTCTACCATTCTGACATTTGAATTACTCTCATTTCTTCACACTTAGAACATTAGAATTATTGTGTTTAAGGTAATTATTCTATGTAATCTCACGAGGATGTTGTTTGTAGAAACTTATCTATGATTGCATAGCAAATGTAACCAAAATTTAACATGCTGTTATTGTATTTTAATAAAGGAAATAATGTAATATAAAAAAAATTCCAGAGAGGATAGTTCTGAAATGTCATTCATAAGCAGTTAGATGGTTTCTCACCTGGGCCATTCCAAGCGTGAAGGCAAAGGGGCTAAGGATACCTAATATCCATTCCAGGGACACAGGAAGGTGCCTGTACAATACCGTGAATCCTAGACTTCCCCAAAAGACAGTGAGAAGGAACACGACCAGGCCAGTGAGAAAAGACTTCTTTATCAGGACGCTCATTAGAAAAGCCAAAGCTATCTAAAATGAGAGAAGATGCAATTTGTTTATGTTTCTCCACAAGTTGTTCCTAACATAATAAAGTAAAAAAAATTGAATATACAAAATTAGAGTTATATTATTAGTCTATGTATAAAACACAAAACGATGGTCTGAAATTCGCAGTAGAAATTGCATTATAAAACATTCCAACTCAAATACCAGTCTACAGAGGTTTTTTTCTTTTTCTTTTTTTTTTTTTAATTGAGATAGACTGACAGAGAGGAAGAGAGATGAGAAGCATCAACTTGAAGTTTTGGCACTTTAGCTGTTCATTGATTGCTTTCGCATATGTGCATTGACAGGAAGATCCA
Organism: Saccopteryx leptura; assembly: GCF_036850995.1. Taxonomy (NCBI): domain Eukaryota; kingdom Metazoa; phylum Chordata; class Mammalia; order Chiroptera; family Emballonuridae; genus Saccopteryx; species Saccopteryx leptura. Next base: position 167,034,077 of record NC_089507.1, read on the forward strand.
GCTGAGTCAGTGACCCCTTACTGAGGCCAGTGACCTTGGGTTTTAAGCCATTTACATTTGGGCTCAAGCCAGCATCCATGGGGTCATGTATACAATCCCATGTTCAAGTGGGCTGCCCCATGCTTAATCTGGTGACCTTGCACTCAAACAGGGTCCTTGGGGTTTTGAAACTGGGTCTACAACAACCCAGGTTGATGCTCTATCCATTGTGCCACTGCTTGGTCAGGCTCTACAGACTTTCTCATGCAAACAGAGCAGTCAGAGAAGAAAAGGGATATACAGAATAATAATCTCCTTGAAAACCAACACTTGATCCTTAGGGCAAGAGTCAGCAGGAAAATATTTAATTCACCTACTCACCAAAGACAATCTATACAGTAGAAAGAGGGTGAAGACCACCACAAAACTAGTCCTAATTATCAACTGGAGAGTGATTACAACAAGTGTCAAGAGAAGGGCAGCAATGAAGATGAAACCAGCATAGAGCAAACCCCAGGAGAGCCTAATGAGGAAACAAAATGTTATCTTAGCATTTCATGTTCAATGGGGAAGACCTGACAGTGGATTCTGATGTCACTGATTCAGTTATTTCAATCACATATTCATTCATTCAACTGATATTTATTTAGTGTTTAGAATATGTAAATAATTGGAAAATATTTCAAAAAAAATTATTAAGAAATTAAGAATATTCTCTTTCCTTAAAGTAATTACAGAAATACACACACATTATTATGAGAAAAGGAAAAAATAGGCTTCTAGTCTAATAGCCTTTAGTTGTACATTTTCTCTGCTTCAGTCTTACTCTGTGACCTCAAAGGCACTCTGTAACCCCTCTAAGTCCTCTTATTGCTCTGGATGTTTGAAATAATACTGCAGGGAAAACACAGAGGTCCTGTCAGTGTAGGACCCTGTCCTAGCATGTGATAACCTCTCATTGAACCTCTAATCCTTTCTCTTCTGTAGAGTGAGGACATTCATGAATTTCCTTGAATTAAAAATTTCTTTCTTTGTGTAATTCTGCCACTTTTCTCTTTTTCCAATAGCTGTTCCCTTGTGCTCTGGGTTTGTCCACTACAGAGTCTACATACTTGTCTATGACTATATTCATTTTCTGTTACACTAGAATAGTTTTCTTTCCTTTATTAAATTTATTTACCTTGTTTTCTAATAATATTTGAAGAGTGTGATGAAATAATATTAAAAACAAAATCAAAACTGCAGTTGAACCAAGTGAATCATGGCTGACACACATAGCCTTGACTCTGTACTAGATAATGTTTTACACACTCAGGGAATATTAAATCACTTTATTCTTACAATAGCTCAATGCAGAAATACCATTATGTTCCCCATTTTACAGACAAAGCACCTACTGACCATGGATGTTAAGCAACTACATTTCAAGTTCAGGCATTCTGGCTCTAGAGTCTTTAGATTCCCCTGTTTTGCTGTACTTCCCTTTACTGACTATTAATTCTGTAAAGATGTCTATATTGAGTTATAGCATTTACTTCCAGACTCCAACTTTGTTTCCACATGCATATTTCACCTGGCTTCTTAGCCTCTCTGTTACTTTACTTCCTCCTCACTATAAATATCACCTCTAAGCTCTTTCAGTCCATTCCTCACCAGTTCTCACACTGGACCTTGTCCATACTGGGCACCACTCAACCTCTGACATTTTAAGTCAAACTAACCCAACCTGTATTTATAACCTGTTGTGCCAATTTGCTCCTTTAAGTATATATATCCACCATCCCTGGTCTCTAAAAAAGCTTCAGATCCTTGACCTCATTGTCTCTTTTCAGTCTCCTCCTGCCCTATGTTCCCCTTCCAGCCCCAGACACCAAAGTCTTTTATTTCTACCACACTCTTCTCTGTGGATTCAGTGGCCATCCCCATTATCCCTGCTTTATAATCACCCAGAATACCCAATTTTGTGTTCTTGCTTTAGTCAGAGATGTCTAATAACCACCAGCTTGTAGCCTGGCAAACATGACTCTATGGGCAAACTATTGCATTCATAGGAAGAGGGTAGAACATCATTAGTGTGAATCCAGATGCTTTGAAGAAATCTACCTTCCCTGAATCCCTACAGGAACTTACTTGTACTACTGTACTCACCAGAATGCTGAATTCCGAAGACCCATCATCATCATCAAGCCCTTCATCCTCTTCCTCTCTCTTGTGACATTGAGAGAGGCGTAGTAAACGAATGAGGAAAAGGAGATAATGAGGCAGAAAATGAATAAATCAGTGAATTCCCCATCTTGACTAACGTAGGGATGGATCTTCATAGTTTTTCCGGTAACTGCCATAAGTTCTTCCATCACTGAGTGGTTTGTTGTGATCTAAAGAAAGACAGTGATACCCATATTTGCATATTCATGAGTGATCTCTTTGCCTAGGAACACCTCAGGGCCTGTGTGGACCTGATCTAGGCCACTTTTCACTTCTGTGATCTCCCACTAGCCCCAGGAGACTCTGTTACAGGCTTGCTGAGCTGCACACACTTCCCAAAATTTTCTGTGAGTCTTATTACCTCCCTGCCTAATGGTCACTTGAAATGTTTCTATGACATTATATTCTCAGCAAAACACCTTGCCTCATGCTTCATTCAGTTTTAAGTGTCATTCCAATCAGGAGTTCTTCCATGGCATTCAAGGCCGACAAGCTTTGGCTCATTTACCTGTAAGGATGTAATTATACCTCCATGATATGTCTTCTCTTCTCATAATTTTATTGTATGCCTGGCTTGCTGACAAGGTTTTCTTCTTCAAAGAGACAATTTTCCTCCTATTTATATATAAACTTCTCGTGGCACATAGCAACTTAAGAAAACTTTGTTGTAAATAAACAGGTGAGTAAATGAAAAAAATTTCTTTTTCTTTCTTTCTTTTTTTTTTTTTTTACAGGTACAGAGAGAGAGAGAATCAGAGAGACGGATAGATAAGGACAGGCAGACAGGAACAGAGAGAGATGAGAAGCATCACTCATCAGTTTCTCGTTGCGACAGCTTAGTTGTTCATTGATTGCTTTCTCATATCTGCCTTGACCATGCGCCTTCAGCAAAGTGAGTGACCCCTTGCTCGAGCCAGCAACCTTGGGTCCAAGCTGGTGAGCTTTTTGCTCAAGCCAGATGAGCCCACACTCATGCTGGCAACCTCGGGGTCTCGAACCTGGGTCCTCTGCATTCCAGTCCAACGCTCTATCCATTGTGCCACCCCAGTTCAGGCAAGACTTTATTTTCTTGTATGGAACTTTTGATGCGTTTAATACTGTTACTAGTCTTATTGTACATTCTGTACTCACTTCTATAATTGCAGCATTAATGGCAGCTTGAAGAGACACAAAACCTTCCGTCCAGAATTCTGTTATAAAGCACCGAAAATGTTCATATTCGTATCCTGTTTTATAGCAATGAGCTTTAAAGTGGAAAAAAAGCATTAGTATTATTATGGATTAGTTCAGTTCTGACTATAGGAAACAGAAGACCTTACAATGGCCCAAATACAACTGTTCTTATTTAGACTCAGAGTCTGTTAAAACATAAATTACAGTAATGATTCCCAAAAGGAGAGGTCAGAGCACTCCTACAAAATGATAATCAAATTATAACATTCACACTTAGTTTTCTCACATTCATTTCTCTGTGTCTTTACCAATCAAGGATTCTGTTGAAGCTCTTATTTTAGGACTCTGTATTGTGAAAACATTACCATTTTATGTTTTTCCAAAGTTAGCAGGGTTTTATATGGATTGTGAAACACCACTAAAGGTTTTGCCTAACATTGGCTATAATGTCGGCCTAATGAGCAAATATATGTTTGGATGAGATGACCACCATTTTTACATTGTGTCAGAACATCTTTTGAAGAAAAACAAATATGCTTAAAAAAAAAAGGCCTACAGGTCATTGAGTATTAAACTACATTAAACAGATATCATTTAATATGACAAATTAAAATTGTATTGAGGCAGTAAATTAAATTTTAAATATTAAGAAAATCATTTTGAAGTCACTTATATATGCAAATGATATGACAGTATAATAAACACACATATATATATGATTAAATTATACACATAAATGCACCATTGTAAACACTGCCAGAACCCTGTCCGTGTACTGTCTATAATTTTAAGCTTTCCTAGTCCCAAGCCAAGCCCCGTCCAGCCACTTTCTTGAACTTTGTGTTTATATAGAGATGCCTTTAAACTTTTATTATGTGTACCTAAACTACATATATAACTTTAAAATTTTTAAGTTTTATTTAAATTTGATAATTCAATATTTTCATTATGCCTCACTTTGCTTCTATTGTTCTATAGTATGGTTTTGAAAATTTATAAATGTCTCTTTTTCCTTATTACAATTTTACAGAATCCTATTACAGGAATGTAATTCATTTTACTAATCCATGCTAAAATTTGGTTAGGTTCCCTTTTTCTTTTAACTATTGCCAAAAAGCAAAAACAACAAAAATAAAAAGCTGCTGCTATGAAAGTCATTATCTATGTCTTTTTGTGAATATGTGTGTATCAGTTAGATAGTCTACCACATGTTATAGTAACAAACAAGCTTCAAATCTTCAATGGCTATTTCTCACTCAGGCTACAAATTCAGCATAGATCTTAGGAGGAGGGGCTGGGGGTCCTCTATTCCACATCAAACTAAGGGTCCTAAGATGATGGTGTTTCCTCTCACTAGTAGTTGGCACTACAACTTAGGCGTGACTACCTAGCTTGCAGAAGCAAGTGAGGAAATGTTCTAGAGAATTCCTACCTGCTTTTCAATGTCTTGGTCCAGGCAGTTGGTTATAGTAACACAAATAATTATTTCCTTCCCTCGTGAAGGAGAACAGAACAGGCTGCACGTCTTGAGCACAAGCGAGACCCTGTCACTAGTAGGATTCATGTGACTCTGGGTCATGTGTTAGCCATTTCTTCAACTTAGAAGTTAGATTTTTCTATTTTTGTGAAATTTAAACATTTTGTGATGTTGTCTTCTTTTTACTACATATTCTGGTCAACACTCTGCATTGTTCTATATATTTACTGTCAGGTAAACGTGACACCACATGTGATTTCAAAATGCATTTCCCTGATTGCTAAGGCCGGGAAGCGTCTCTCCATGTGCTTCTTCCTGCTGGCTGTTTCTCCTCTTACACAATTCTTACTATATATTTTCATGACTCTCCACCTTCTACACTTTTACTTATTTACTATAAGGACATCTTTACGTATTTTGAAGATTAACTTTCTGTTGGTTTCATTTGTTATTAACATCTCATCCCAAGACTTACCTTTATCTTCTCTTGTGATAAAGAGAATTCCTTCATTTGGGTCCAGTTGAATTTATCAATCTTTTCTATTATAGACCAATTTCTTTTTAGTCTGTTTAAGAAATTATTTTCTATCCCATAGTTACAAATATATAGCCCTACATTGACCTCTAAAAAGCTTGTTTATGTCATTTAATTCTTGACCTGGATTGGTTGTTCATGTGACATCATTTCATTTTGTTTTTTTATGGAAGGAGATTTTTTTCTAGCATTGCTCTGCAATGTCTTCTCAGTCATATGTTAGTTTTCTAATTTATGCAAAAGATTTCTGAGAGACTTTCTTCCCTAATTTACCTATTTGTCTGTTACTATGTAATAGCACATTGTCTTAATTATTTATAACTTCATGCTTTTTAATGAGCATCTTGGCTATTCTGTGCTCCTTTTAGAAGTATATTTTAGAATAAATGAACCAATTTAAATGAAAAGCTCTGTTATGATTTTGTTTGAAAGTACAGTAGGTTTCTATGGAAATCTGTGTAGAATTCACATCTGCAGTAGACAGAATTCTAATATTAACTTCTTGCCCATGTATAATACCCTATCCTCTGTGTGGGGTGAAACCTGTGAGTCTGAGGATATATCAGCCCCATGATTATATTATAAGGCACCATTGACCTTGGTCAGGGAGTTTATCCAAGTGGTTAATGTAATCACACAAGACCTTTAAATGTGTTTGCTCTAGCTGGGTAAGTCAGAAAGATTCAAAGGAAGAAAGATTCACTCTTGCCATTGTTGGCTTTGAAGATGGAGGGATTCACATGCAAAACAAGAGTATTGTCTCTAATTACTGAGAGGGACCTGCCCCTGAGAGTCAGGAAAGCCATGAGAAACTATTTCCAGGCTGAATTCTGTCAACATCATGAATAAGCTTTGAAATGGCTCCTTCCCAAGAGCCCCAAGAAAAGAACTCAGCCAGGTAATACCTTTATTATAGCCTGTGAAAGCCTAAGCAGAGATCTGGTTAATCCTGCTCATACATCTGACCTACAAGCTATGAACCATCCAATGAGTACTGTTAGTGATAACTTGTTACACAGCAGTAGAAAACTAATACACTGCCTATGTCATAGGTATCTAGGAATGTGATATATTCTTTCATTTATTTGAGCCTTTTTAAATGAAGTTTTATACATTTCTTATAATAATGTTCTTATCTTTCTTAGACTTTATTTTTTCCAAGGTAATTTTTTAACACTTTCTGTTTCATATGATATCTTCTCTTTGTTTGTGTGTGTGTGTGTGTGTGTGTGTGTGTGCTTTGTTTTCTTTTTAAGTAAGTGAGAGTAGATAAAGAGTCTCCCACATGCACACTGACCAGAATCCAACCAGCAACCCGTCTGGGTCTATGGCTCTGCCCATTTTGGGATAATGCTTACAACCAAGCTATTTTTAGTGCCTGAGATGGAGGCTTGATGTAGTCATCCAGAGCATCAGGCATGGCATGCTTGAACCAATAAGAGCTATGGCTGCAGGAGGAGAAGAGATAGAGAGAGAGAAAGGGTAGGGGGAAGGGAGGAGAAGCAGATGGTTGCTTCTCCTGTGTACCCTGACCAGGAATCCAACCTAAGACATCCACACACTGGGTCAATGTTCTGCCACTGAGCTAACTGGCCAGGGTATTTCCCTGTATTTTTTATTTCTTAGTTTATTCTTTAACATTTTATACATGTATATTTTATATTCTCAGTTTTATAATTCCACTGGAATGTATAACCTGCTTTGTTGGTTCTCCTGACTCTTACTTATGGTGTCTTGACTTCTCATATTGGACTGTACATTAATACTCAGAGATATTTGGCTTAAGTCCAGGGTGTATTTTTCTATAGAACAGTCATAAGCTCTTCTTCTAGGCACCCTAGTGCTTACCCACCCCAGGATCACTTCATTTATTTTTGTTTTTGGGGTTTCTTAGAAAAGGTAGTTGAGGTGGATAGAATCCAAACCTCCAGGGACAGTGTTCTGAGAGCTACAAATTCTCCCAGGGGAATGTTCTTCTTATCATCCAAAGCCCATGATAAGAGCAACAAGTTTGTTTTGTTTTTTTTCTTTTGCTAGTAGGTAATTTTTTTTTTGTCTGCTCTTTTACTGAGTATGTAGCCTCTCAGGTTCCAAATTAATACAAGAATATTTATTTTATGTAAACTCACTAGCTACCATGCAGCTTACTGAAACCTAAACCTCTTGGTTAGCAAAACTGGCAAAATCATATAGCATTAATCATAATAGATCACTCTGAATTTCATGCCCTCTTCATTTGAGGACCTTGGAAGTTTCCTTTACTTTTATGTAAGCTTACTCAAACACTTAAAGAGAAGTTTGCTGTATTTTATCTAAAAAAACTTTATTTTCTTTTAACAGTAATATAATATACATATTATATGTATACTTGCATGTATATGTATTTATATACATATTTATATGTATATATAAAACCATCATATAATATAGTATGTTAATATACCTCAAAATCAATGTACACTTTTAAAATGTGTTGATTGGCCAGTTGATATTACTATCATAATTATATTTAAATTTACTATATTAACAAAAATTCCCACACATGGCTTACAACATTATGAAATAGAAAGTAGTAAAATTGTATCACTAGTAAGTTACCTGTATGATCCTGGTGTTCCTTGTATCTTGGAAATCTATAACTGGCCAAAAATTTCAATTGATATGAGAACATATTAGTAAAGATGACTCTCACTATTTCCTCAGGATAACTGACTGTTAAGTTTTCAATACTTTTTTCGTCAGAAAGTCCTAAGACTTCTTTAACTGAACCTACAAAAGGGAATGTTATTGTCAGTAAATTACAAAGGACACTATCTTCAGGATTCATGTTCTATTCCTTTTACTAAAGTACTTTATGAAAATAAAATAAAACATTGATTTGAAGTAAGTCAGGCACAATAAAGGTTGGGAAGAGAGACTTTTCAAAAATTTTACTGGGACAGTGTGTAATCAGAAGGCATACATGAGAATTAATTACTTTTATATGTTGGAATTATTGAACTAATTTCAATTACATATACCATATAATACCAATTAAACTATTTTTAGAAGAATTAGTATTACAATAAATCTAAAACGGTAGTAATTTATATATTTAAATTACAATTAGGTATGGGCTTATATCAGGTGGAAATAACTGTATAACTTCATTATCCTTTATCACCCCTCACAGTATGGATAATATGTTGGAAAAATATTGAGAACTCAAAAAATATGTTGAGTGACTATGTTGATATCACTAAAATAATCCCTATTTCTTGCTAATATTGTGCTTAATGTCATATAGCTGCTTTATTAAGACTGAGAAAATCAGGAGGAATACAAGAAAAAGTATGGATTGGGGTGGGAATGTCAAAGGTGAAAGTGCAGGGAGCAGGCAGCACGTATTTTGATAGAATTAACTTTCCCCCTGAAAACTATCTTAGTATATATTATTATGAGCAAGTCTCTTAACCTTTGTTACTCAATTTTTATATTTGTAGAATAAACTTGCCATTGTTAGTACAGAATATTAATACCTAGTACATATAAATATAGAATAATACAATTATCACAGAATAGTATTCTAATTCTATAGAATAGTCTCTAAAAATCAGGTACATTGAATGAATATTTATTATCATAATTGCAATCACCTGATTTGTAAAATAAAGACATTAGCACATTCATTGCGGAGAGAGCTCTATGTAAAGTTTGTGCATATAGTAGTCATTTAATGAACATTTCTTATCACATTGCATGTGACTTTTACAAAAGTGTTGTTGAGAAGCACAAGTTCATGACATGGACCCTCAGGAGGACACTGTATAGCAGGTGGGAGCAAACACATCTCAGGATGGACTGAAAAGCTATGCCTCGGTGGAGAGTCATATCAAGAGAAGATGTTGAATCAAAAGTGGATTTACTGTTTGCAGGCAAAATGCACAGCGCAGATGTTCAGAGGATGTGGAAGTGATGGGGTGATGGGAAAGCCTGAGATGTCTGCATTCACCCACCTGGCCTGTGTGCACTGAAGTCAGGACAGGAAGGGAAAGCTAGACATAATCTGAGAGCTGTGGTTATGAAACTCCATATGGCATGGGCCTGAATACAGATTACAGAGTGGGTAGACTTTTGGAGACTGAATTCAGATGAGAGGTCAGAATCAAAACATATCACTGGCTACTGATTCTAGAGTGGAGTTATGGACAGAGGTTGACAAAAAGAAGAGAACTTCTATAACATCCAGTGATAGGGTGGAGCAAGAGTCACAGGTTCCCCTTACAATACCACTGGGACACAATTTTTTTTTTCATTTTCTGTTGCATGAGGTCTTAGAGCTTTTTCTATATATCTCTACAAGCTGATTCCAAATTGGAAATTCATTTTTTTGGTGCATGCTCTACTTTTTATACAATTTTATTTTATTTTTTTATTACAGTTAATGACATGCATTGGTTTTTATATTGGAGTTAAAAGGCAATGACTCTTGGATTGAACATAACCACAAGGCAATTAATGTTTTACAAACATCACTTATATTTATTACAAAATTGTAGTTGTTTTTGAATGTAAAAAATTATTATCTGATAAAACACCCTCTTCTTTTGTTTTAAGATTGAATCATGGCTTCTTCAGTAGGTGTAAATGTAAGAATAGTCCTGACACCTTCTGTTATATATGTGGCTGTTACACACTTCAAAATCAAAGGCTCAATATTTCATCATTTGTGACACGTGCATATAATGCCTATTTTCAAGTTCCCCTTGGCAATCAAGAGAAGAATTGGGCCCCTCATATTGTGTGTCATAATTGTGAGGAAATGCTTCCTGACTGGACAAAAGGAGAATGCAGAGGAATGCCTTTTGGTATTCCCATGGTTTGGTGTGAACCTAAGGACCACAGCAGTGACTGTTATTTCTGTCTGATCCATTGAAAAGGCATTGGCAAGAAAAAATGGCATATGATCACATATCCTAGTATTCCTTCAGCAATATGACCTACACACTGAGACACTCCAGGTTCCAGTTTGCAATAGTTTTATTTCTTCTAAGGACGAAGAAAGTGAACATGGTGATCAAGTGTATTTTGATAAGATGCATGAGGAAATGGTTGTAGAATCCGAAGGGTCTTCTGATGCCAAGCAGCCATTAACCCCTCAGCAGTTTAGTCAACCCAAATTGAATGACTTAGTAAAAGATTTGGGCCTATCAAAGAAAGCAGCTGAGTTATTAGCCTCCAGGCTTCAAGAAAAGAACGTACTTCACTGGTCAGCTAAAGTATCCCATTTTAGAAAGCGTGAACAAATTTTTTGTGGACTTCTTTTCCGAAGACAAACACTTTGTTTACTGTACAGTCCAACAGAATGGCGGCTATTTCTTGACAGCTCTGAATGGAGTCAGAAATGTGTTCTCCTACACAACAGTAATGTTTATGCAATGGTTCCAATTGGTTATTCAACTTATCTGTGAGGTGATTATAATGACATAAAAGTTGTCCTTGACTTTCTGAAGTATGAGGAGCATAACTGGATCATTTGTGTGGATTTTAAAATGGTAAATTTCCTGCTAGGACAACAGAGAGGTTTCACAAAGTATCCTTGCTTTCTGTGTTTGTGGGAGAGCCGAGCTCAGGGAGAAACACTGGACACAGAAGAAGTGGCCAAAACGTGAAGCTCTGGAAGTAGGGATGCAAAATATTATGAATTAACCTGCAGTTAATAGAGACCGGATCATTTTTACCCCACTTCACATCAAACTTGGCTTAATGAAGCAGTTTGTTCAGGCTTTGAATAGAGAAAGTGAATGCTTTCAACACATTATTTCTGCTTTTCCTGCCTTGTCTTTCAAGAAGATAAAAGCAGGTGTATTCGATGGACCTCAAATTATATTTTCACAAAGATGATGCCCCAAAAGACATTCTACTTCATTATGCATGAACAACGCATAACTTCCTGAACAGTGACCTTGATAAGTATCTGAAAAATCTTAGAGCTGTTAGTGATTAGCATGAAGAATGCTTTCATCAAGATCTGAAGATGATGGAAGAGTACTATCAAGGGCGATGGGACAGAAATATGATGACAGACTACTACTGGAGCATCAAACGAGACTGTCCTCAACAAGTACACAAATGCAAGAATTACAAACAAAAATATTTCCCTAAATAGAATTTAAATAAGTTTTGCACAAATTTTATGATTAAAATAAGTGTTTTAATATGTTTTATTTTGAAATTATAGACAAATTCTGATGCAGTCATATCTTTTAGTGTATTAATGTATTTACTGCATTATAGAAATTATTATATTTTCACAAATATGATGCCCAAGAAGACATTCTACTTCATTATGTTAAACTAAATGTTGAAAATTTTACAATAAGGTGAAAAGCTAAAATCTTGAGTTGCAAAAAAACTGTACTTACGGAGAAAAAACATGTCAGATTTGAGATCAGCACACTTGAATTAGGTAAGAACAAGTGTTTTTGTGGATGCAAGAAAAATACTGTTCCCCAGTATAACACTGTACGAGAGCAGCAGATTTCTGTTTTGAAAGACTGTGCATTCTAAGTGCTCATCCCTTGTTTGGATAAAGGTACTTTACAGTTTCTACTTAGATATTAAGTAATGGCCTCTTACTTCCAACAAAAAGAAACTATATCCACATTTCACATAATCTAGAAATTGTGACAATTGACACAGTTTATTAACTGAAATGCAAGCATCTTCAATCAAATAGACCAAATATTGATATCAGAAATTCCTCTTAGGTTACTAGAAAACTCACCTTGCACAGAGAGGGCTGAGGCAACTTTATTCATTATCTTCTGGGTTGTATTTGTGAAAGGTGTGTATGCAATAGTAAATGTAGACAGGTTAAATGAATCTAACCGTGCCAGGTCCATGGAAGGTCGTGAAGAAAAATCATAAAATTTATGACGAATAGGAATCAGGTGCAAAACAATTATTAGGAGCAATAAGTTCAACCATTCCTACACAACGCAAGAGACAAAAATAAAGAAAGTGATGGTTTCAAATCAGTCATCCGCAATCATTTGGTTATTGAGTTTGTCTCGTTCACCTCTCTAATTTCAAAATATCCCATATTTTGAACCATTTAAAATATGGACAGTAATAATTTCAGGAGCCTGTATAATTTAGCTATTCATAGGAATTTAAATTTCTTGATCCACAGCAACAGTCTAAAGCAGTGGTCCCCATCCTTTTTTTGGGCCACGGACCCGTTTACTGTCAGAAAATATTTTCACGGACCGGTCTTTAGGGTGGGACGGATAAATGTATCACGTGACCGAAACAAACGTCAAGAGTCAGTCTTAGACAGATGTACCAGAGGGAATCTGGTCATTTTTAAAAATAAAACATTGTTCAGACTTAAATATAAATAAAACAGAAATAATGTAAGTTATTTATTCTTTCTCTGAGGACTGGTACCATATGGCCCATGGACCAGTCCAGTCCGCTGTCCGGGGGTTGGGGACCACTGGTCTAAAGTATGCACTGTCATGAAAATATGAGAGGTGACAGTGGCAAGTGTTATAAATTCGTATCAGCTGGTATTCCTGTGGTGACCTTCTCAGGCTGTACAGGCAGACCTGGCTTTACTGTGCTATGCTTTACTGTGTGTCACAGATGACACATTTTCTTTCTTTCTTTCTTTCTTTCTTTCTTTCTTTCTTTCTTTCTTTCTTTCTTTCTTTCTTTCTTTCTTTCTTTCTTTCTTTCTTTCTTTCTTTCTTTCTTTCTTTCTTTCTTTCTTTCTTTCTTTCTTCCTTCCTTCCTTCCTTCCTTCCTTCCTTCCTTCCTTCCTTCCTTCCTTCCTTCCTTCCTTTCTTTCTTTCTTTCTTTCTTTCTTTCTTTCTTTCTTTCTTTCTTTCTTTCTTTCTTTCTTTTTCTTCACAATAAAGGCAAGGCCCTCTACCAGCAAAATGATTTTGGTTAGCTTTATTGTGATACTCACTTTATTACAGAGATCTGGAACTGAACCGTAATACCACCGAGGTATGCCTGTATTTGCTTCGGCTGAAAGCTTATGTGTTACAAGAGACGGTTTAAAGGCATTGCTCAATTAGGGATGAAATATTGATTGCATGCCAAGTTTCTTGTATTGGAAACTCAACAGTATGTTGGTGATCTGAGAATCACTATCTTGGTTAGTTATCAATACCTGTCACTTAATAACCTCCAATGAGAATGCATGATAGTAGAAAAAAATCCACAATAGATATACAATATTATTCCAACTTCATAAAATGTCACTTGGCTATACTTTTCTAATTTTAAAAAGATATTAAATTTTAACCTGGATATTTGTTATTTGGTAATATTATAAGTTCTAATAAACTAATCACATTTCCAAATTATCTAAAAATTTTAAAGAGAATAATTTACTTTATAAAGAACAACAAAAAAAGAAACACTCAAAATACCAGATTTTTGTTTCTGTGGGTTAATTTTATAAGATATCTTCATAAAACAAGTATCTTACCACATTCTCTGTGTATGAAAACACTAGCAAAAGGTGTTACCATTGAAATTTAAGACATTTATTGGGTTCTCTATTCCTAACCAGCCTCAGTACTTTTAGACCTCATATTATGAGTGTATGTTAATCGAAATATCTTGAGAAAACTTTACAATTTGAAGAACAACCTCTTCTGTTCTGTGCTGGTGTTTTGTATTTATTTATTTGTTTGTTTGGTTTTTGGAGGGAAATTAACAAAGTAGTGATTTTTCCCTAAGAATTCCCATTTTCTTCACAACTATGAAGAGACACAGATATTGAATCATACCATAAAGGACTCCCTTTTCATTCTCCATTTTTTAAGAAAGTTCTTGCATAATAAGGCCCAAGTTTGTACACACACACTTGTCTCTCTCTTATTCATTTTTCCCTGTAAATAAGGAAAAAAGAAAGAAGGTAAAGTGAATGTGAAGGTCATATTGAGAAGAAATACTCTGCGAACACAAACAAGTAGCCTGATGAATCCAGTATTCCGAATGAGTGCTTAGCATCCCAGTGTTCCAAAGTTAGTGTTTCATTACTGGTACCTGCTTCTCTTTTCCTCCCACCCTTCACTCTGTCATGTTGTTGTTATTGTTTCACACTGAGCCACTTATCGATTCATAGCGTCTCAGCTCCAAATTCTTCCTTTCCAGCCTGCTCTCAGGAAATGAATCTGAACCTTGTAGGTGTTTCTCTTTGCCCGTTGGGGTGACATAAAACTTTGTCAGCAGAGGGGACTGGAGAGTCATTGCAGGAAGCAGAGCTCACCTTCCTGGTATTGGAGTGGTTCATTCAATTGGTTCCTAGAGAATGCACTTTTTCCCCCTCCACTGTTCAGACTAAATTATTTTCTCCAATGCAAAGAGCCTGCACAGAGCAGTGCACTCTGCATTTCATCCTGGGCTTGAGTGAAGGAGCCCTAGTGTATCTGGCAGTCCAGCATGCTAGAGCCTTCTCCTCAGGGCCTTGTCCTCCTTCCCCATTGCGAAGAAATGTCCTTCATTCTCTGTGCCTATAGCAGCCATTGAGTCCTCTCCACCAGTCCGTGGACTGAAACCACACCCTTCCTACCACACCTTATGTCCCCACTTAGTCCTCACACAAGTGATGGGACAAAGCAAGAAATCTCAGAGACCCCTCAGTGGCTCTCAGGCTACAAACCAGTTCACATCTCAGAATGTTTTCTCCAAAGAGTCAGCACTGTATGTATAGACCTGATGTTGCATCTTGAGGAAAGGTTGAAACAGAAGGCAACTGCTAATGGGGTTGAGGGGAAATCTTCAAATTGTCCCATTTTGTCTTTTACTACTGTTCCCAGAAGACTTATATTATTGATAAGAATGAGCAAACAGCTATTGCACTGTGTAAAAAGCAACTGCCATCTTCCATTGAGTGTGGGGTGGGAAACCTTCCTGTCCCTGTTCCTAAGCAAAGATAAGTTATCACTGTTTGCTGAGGGATCCTGGGGTAGTCTGATGGACAAAAAAAGAGAAGCTATCACCAAAGAGGGGAAAGGAAGCTATCACAAATCTAAGATCTCCCAACACATACAGGCATAAATGATATGATAGGCCACAACAGAAGGCGTAGAAAATTTAAGAAGATTAAAATGATTCTAGTTATCTCTTCTGACCATAATGATATGAAACTAAAAATCAACAATGAGAGGAACGGTGGAAAATTTATAAATATGTGGAAACTAAACATGACACCTTTAAACAACTAACACATCAAAAAAGACCTCAAGAAGGAGCTCAAATTATATCTTGAAACAAACGAACATACAAACACAGCACAACACAATCCATGGGATGCTACAAAAGCAGCTGTACTTGAGAAGTTCCTAGTGGCAAATGTTCATAGCACGAAAAATTCTCATACTCCATGAAACTAGAAAAGAACAAAATCCTCAAGTTTACAGAAGAAAAAAAAATCTCAGAGCTGAAATAGGTGAAATGAACACCAGAAAAGCAATAGTAAAGATTGAGAAAACTGAAATGTATTTTTTAAAAAAGATAAAAGAAATCAATAAACCTTTAAGTAGACTAAAAAAAAAGATACAAATAAACAAAATCAGAAATGAAAAAAGGAGACCTTACAACTGGCATTAGAAATACAAATCACAAAAAACTACTAAGAACAACCATATGCCAACAATTTGGGTAACCTGCGAGAAATGGATAAATTTCTAAAATGATACAACTTACCAAGATTGAATTATGAAAAGACAGAAAGTAGAAACAGACTAATAATGAATAAGGCGACTGAATCAATAACCACTAACTTCCCAACAAAGAAAAGCCCAGGACTAGGTGACTTCACTGGTGAACTCTACCAAACACTTAAAGAAGAATTAATGCCAATCCTTCTCAAACTCTTCCAAAAATTCAAGGGGAGGCAACACTCTCAAACTTATTCCATTAGGCGGCATTGCTGTTGTGACAAAGCCAGATAGTAACATTATAAGAACAGAAAACTACAGACCAATATCTTTGAAGAATATAAATGCAAAAGTTCTCACGAAAATATAATATTTGCAAACTGAATTCAATCACATAATAAAGCGATTACACAACATGATCAAGTAGGAATTATTTCTGAGATGCAAAAATGATTCAACTTATGCAAATCAAAAAGTGTTGCACACCATGTGAATAGAGAGATAAAAACATATGGTCATTTCAATACATGCAAAAAAAATCATTTGAAAAAATACAACATTTTCTCATGATAAAAACCCTCAACAAATTATGTATAGAAGAAATATACATCAACATAATAAAGTCCATATACAACAAGCCCACACCTACCATCATACCCAATGGTGAAACATTCTATGTTCAGGAAGAAGACAAGGGTGTCTCTTCTCACCACACTTATTCACCATATGGGACCCAATCTATTCCCTCTACTTGTGTCTACACCCTTTGTCTGGTAACTCTGGAGTTTCTTCCACAAAAGCAGACTATGACTCTGACCAGTTGTCAGAGGTAGGAGTAAGGATAGTTTCTTTCTGAGCTGAGATCTTACAAGGTTTTGAGTGTACTTCCTTGCTCCTGTGGCTTTTCCATTTTGATGAGAGCATATTCGGGCTCTGGAGGGTGACAGACACACAGAGCTGAGGCATCCCAGTCACCCCAGTGCAGAGTAGTCTAGGTCAGATAATAACCAGCCAAGCCCCAGATAAGCAATCATGCCAATCCAGGACCTGCAGGACCTTTTAAAAATCACCCCAGGCATCCAAGCTATAAGCTGGTTGTTCTATATTAATTGTTGCTTTTTTTTTTAACCATGTAATATATAAATAAAATGATGACCACAGATATGTTACTTAACATTGTCTGTGTAGATTCTGCAATATTGATATTTATTTCATTTTATTGACTTTTTTTTTCTTTTTTGGAGGGGTAGAAAGAGAGAGCAAGAGGGACGAAAAGGGACAGACAGACAGAAAGGGGGATAAGAAGCATCAACTTGTAGTTAGGTTGTTCATTGACTGGTTTCTAATATGTGCTTTGACTGCGGGGCTCCAGCTGAGCCAGTGACCCTTTGCACAAGCCAGTGACACTTGGGCTCAAACCAGTAACCATGGGATCAGGTCTATGATCCTGTGTTCAATATTGAGAACGTGAGCACAAACCAGTGAGCCGGTGCTCAAGCTGGCGACCTAGGAGTTTCAAACTTGGGTCCTCAGCATCCCAAGTTGAAACTCCATCTACTGCGCCACAGTCTGGCCTTAGTGACCTTTCATTTTTGAATTCTAACGTAATCATATTGTGGTCCAAGGAACTATTCCTTGGTAAGATAGTATGCCTTTGAAATTCCTTGACATGTCTTTGGTGGTGCAGCCTATTTGAATACATGGATATATTCTATGTGTACTTGAAACAAATATGTATCCCCTTTTAGGTTGTTTTGTATATAGATATTCAATCTTTTAAATTTTGTTCTTCAAAGCTTCTATATCCCTTATTATGTTATATGTATGAGATTAATCATTTCATGACAGAATTCTATAAAAAATTTCCATTCTGATATAGGCTGGCACCAATTTCTTATTCTGTTTCTGTTAGTTTTTAGTTCGTTTATTAAAAGGCTAAGTAATCAGATGGGTTAAACATTGTTTTATTACTAACCTTTAATTTTATGATTCTTCTATTTCTGATAATAACATAGATACATGAGGTTTCTTTAGTTTAACATACACCTAACATAGCTTTATTTATTCCTTTATTTTTTAACTTTTCCTGAATTTTTAAATGATTGATGTTTTAAACTTTCATATTTGAAATGTTTTTCAGAAATCCAAACTGATAGATACTATATTTTTAAAAGGTAAACTTAATCATAAATTTCTGTTTTAAAGGGTCTTTCATTGTGTTTTATTTTCATGTTAAAAATGCTTTTCTCCTGACCAGGCAGTGGCGCAGTGGATAGATAGTCAGACTGTGAGGCATAGGACCCAGGTTCAAAACTTCAAGATTGCCGGCTTGAGTGCAGGCTCATATGGTTTGAGCCAAGCTCACCAGCTTAAGCCCAAAGTCGCTAGCTTGAGCAAGGGGTCATTCACTCTGATGGAGCTCCCCAGTCAAGGCACATATGAGAAAGCAATCAATGAACAACTAACGTGCCACTACAAAGAATTGATGCTTCATCTCTCTCCTTCCTGTCTGTCCCTATCTATCCCTCTCTCTGTCTCTGTCACACACACACACACACACACACACACACACACACACACAAATAAATAAAACATGATATTCTTTTGCTTCTGGTTTTGTCCACATTGTTACATTCTATTGAACTTTATCAAGTTTTTATTCCCTCCTTCATGTTTTCCCTCTACTTTCAAAGATATATAAAGTACTTATATTTCTTTAATGCTTACCCTTACATTTTGACCTTTCCTAGAAAATGATCTTTTCTTTTTAATGAAAACTTATCTTCAATAAAGCAGACTTTTTATGCACTTAACCTATGCTGAATTCTAACCCTGAGCATTCTGGTTATTATTGAAATTTGGCTCAATCTTTAATTTAAAGGGTACATGAATTAGATTTGTTTTTTTATGTATATAGTTCATTGGATTTGCTAGTCGATAGAGGTTTCTACAGAGAAGTTGTCATGTATTTGAGCTTGGGCTTGGTGAGGCTTCAGCTAGTCTAAGAGCCCAGGACCCTCTGACTTGTGTGTAAGCTAGTTCATTGTGAAATCATTCCAAGGGCTCTTCCTGAAGGTGTCTGCAGAGAGCAGCATTATTCTTCTGCAGACACTCTGCCAAGGGGACTGCTGAAGACTACACTACCCCCCTGGTAAAAGCAGCAAGTCACGTTTTAGCACATTCAACCTTGAGCAAAGATTTTGTGTGTGTGTGTGTGTTTGTGTGTGTGTGTGTGTGTGTTTGTTGGAGGAGTTGGGTGGTGTGGATGAGGTGGGGGATTTTATAACTATTTTTTACTTTTTATAACAAGTCCCCAAAATACCTCCCAGAAGGAGATATCTTAGTGCATCACAATAATACACAGGTTTCATAGCCCTAATTGACCAATATCACACAACATGATTTGCTGAGCCTGTCCTGGAAACTGTGGGACTTGAATGCTCACGGAGGACTCCACAACGGGACAGAAAGTGAAGAGATTCTGAAATGAGCACCAATTTTCTGGGAAGCATTCCAGGTGACTTGGAAGAATGGGTCAGGACTTTTGAGCCCAGAGCAGCATCTCCTCCTGAATCTGGCTCTAAGTGTGAGTTTGGAGCAAGCTGTCTCCTCCCTCTATGTGTGCACCATGTTGGCTGGGGATAGAAACCCCGTGGCTGTCCTGAATGCCTCCATCATGGTAATGAGTGGGTGTGCCCGAGCCCAAAGCTCTCATTCTATTCATGAAACAAGAGGACACACAGGGCTGTGCTGTTTCCTAGAGACAAAGCTCATGAATTGAGTCCAACAGGACACGTATTAGCCAAGAGAGCCTCAGAGAGCATTGCCAGAGGAAGAAACTACACGCGGCTGCCTAATGGAGCCGAGAGGCGAGTCTAGGTGGAAGGGGATGAGGAAGGAGGTGAGCTAGCCCCTGGAGTGACAATTGGAGGGAGGAGGACAGTTCCTAGAAAAACAACATCAGAGAAAAGCATCAGGCCTGGGTGCCTAGTGAGAGGGGGCAGAGGATCCCCATAGACTGTTCCTAGTGCAGAGAATTCAGAAGAGGCGCTTGTAAGGGGACTGTGCCGGGCTGTGCAGGTGGTAAACTGGCCAGAGGGTGAACTTACCCTGGCATCGGCCACAATCCAGTGTAGCATAAAAACGCTATCTGGCTCCAACCCTTAGATTGTCCACTTTAATTAATATTGCTTACTATATATATTTCCCAAATTCACATTTGTTTTGTAGTTTACCAAAAGACAAACAACCACATGAATTCCTTAGTAAGAAGTTTTAAAATGTAACCACTCTGGTTTTTCTCCTGTAACATGGGTGTTAACCTCACAACAACATGCTTACACTGTAGGAGTACAAAAGTCCTGTACACTGCCATACGATGTGTATCTGAAATAATATGGTGACAAGGAAAAGCTACAGATTTCACATTCTGACTCACAGCATTGTTTACACAAGGAAAAACAAATACTGGAAAGCCTCTTTCATTTCTAAAATTTTTAGAAGTAGGGAGGAAAAAACAAAACAAAACAAGAAATGGACGGGGTGGGCAAAAGTAGGTTTACAATTGTTTCAATGAAAAATAATACAATAATAATAAATAATATCACAAGAATAAACTGTGATTTGCATATTTATAACTGGAAATCTATTTGTGCCTACCCTGTATTTTTCTAAATGTTTTGGTAAACAATCCCAAAATCAGAAAGAAAACATAGTTTATCCAGAATGCCCCCAAGTTATTGTGCAATAAAAGTAAAGAATTTCAAAACAATCCAAGTGTACAAATTAATTCTCATATTCTTAGTTCTTCATAATTCATTAGCAATTTTCAGCTTATTCCTACAGTATTTCTGGCTTAAACCATATAACAGTGGTATACATAATAAAAAACTTATCATTTATTTCAATGCTTTCATTTTTACAATATTAAATACCAGCTGTCCAAAATCATCCAAATACTCCAATAACTTTTAAAATAATTTGTCCACAGATGGTTGGCATTTAATTCTTAAAGACTTATTTATAATATTGTGATAGAAAAAAACCCCATCCTCTCCAAAGAAAAAGAAAAAAGACAGGGAACTTACGTTTCAGAAATTTGAAGCATGTAACCTAGAAACACATTTTATCACCTGGTTTTCTTCAGAAGGTAACGATTAACATAGTTTCCTGGTGTGTACTGCAGCTCTAGAATTTGCTCTCCCAGTTTCACTTCTGTGAAACGCTCCTGTGGAGATTGCTTCTGACTCAATGCTGGTGTCCCTGCTAAAACACCACACTCACGTGACTACCCTTGGACTGTTGGTCTATTGCTCTTGTTCATTTGAATATTTATATTTATTTATGAATCTAGGAATCCAAATTTTATCTTCATTCTCATTGTTTTCATTCAGTTATTACAAGCATGAGAGTTTAAGAATTAACATATTTTTACCTAGGAACAAAGCAT
Organism: Saccopteryx leptura; assembly: GCF_036850995.1. NCBI lineage: Eukaryota > Metazoa > Chordata > Mammalia > Chiroptera > Emballonuridae > Saccopteryx > Saccopteryx leptura. The sequence continues at coordinate 167,055,559 of NC_089507.1, forward strand.
AAAAAGTTAAAAATATTTTGAAAGTCTATTTTCCCAACAGGTTATCCTGCTTTAAAAAAATCAATACTATCTCACAGGTAATATTTGTTTCACTTGCTCAAATAGGCAACTATTTTGGGGGGGAGGGGCAGAGACAGGGACAGTCAGAAAGAGGGACAGATAGGAATAGAGGGAAGGGAGAGAGATGAGAAACATCAGTTCTTCTTTGCAGTTCTTTAGTTGTTCATTGATGGATTTCTCATATGTTTCTTGAGCGAGGGGCTACAGCAGATGAGTAACCCCTTGCTCGAGCCAGCAAACTTGGGATCAAGCTGGTAAGCTTTGCTCAAACCAGACGAGCATGTGCTCAAGGTGGCAACCTCGAACTTGGGTTCTCCACATCCCTGTCTGACGCTCTATCCACTGCACCACTGCCTGGTCAGGCAAAGAAAGGTAACTATTTTATGTAACATTTTTGTTAGTACTGGCCACAGTCTTTGATAGCAATCCCACTAGACCACTGTGATTGTACAATACCAGCCCTTGTTCCACTCTCTATGAGCCACCGACACCCCACTAGAGACAGGAGACATGCCTCTCATTTGAGCTCCATTTAACACTTACAGAGCTCATGATGGATTTTGAACAACAAGAACAACAACAAAAAAAAAATCCAGCAATTTCCTTTGTTATATCTGTAATCACTTTGAGATAGAAACGGCACCATGGGAGTAGATAACTAAAAACCAGACATGCTATTTTAGACTTAAAGAGAGATTAAAGGTAGTAATACATTCTGTAATTGAGATTTGATGTTCATTGTACCTTTTCCAATGTGGCTTTAAAATAAATTTGCTAATGAAATTTGGTACATCCACTAGATGGTAGGCAAGTAACACAAAGAAAAATTGATCCAGAGTTACAGTCTCACTCCTATGTTCATTCATGAATCAGGTATACAGGCAGTGCCTTGTCACCACCATTCATTGTCCCCACACCCACCCCTTCCAACATTAGACTGCCAAACACCACCCAGGAAGGGATTTCTTATTTTCTCACTTACACCCATTATCTTGTTCCCTAACTATCTAGTCAAACTATTTTCCTTCCACTTACCTTTCTGAGACATAAAGCGACAAGATAACACGTCTAGACTATGTGTATGAATACAGTTAGGTTTTAAAGTTGAAGCAGAGGACCCAAAGCCAATAGTCTCCTTTTTTTTTTCTCTTCAGTGTTTTGCCTAAACTCTTTGTAATCCCCCAAAGGCCGTCATATTCCAAAGTATTTCTTCATATTATAAAGGGTGCTTATTTAGTGGTATAGTACAACAGCTCTCCAAGAATTTCAAGGCAAAAGATCAGCAGTTTGGGAAAGAAAATGAGAGCGCACCATGTTCAATTGAAAATTTCACCTTTGCCTAACAGCACAGATAAGTCAATATAGAATCACTTCATCTCTGGAGTGTATTTGCAGGTACAGTGAGGGTCAGGCTTTTGGAGTTGATATTTTGAGTGAGGGTGAGTGGATGGATGAAGCCTCTGGTTTAGTTTCAGAGCATTTCTTTCAATCTAACCAAAGTTGTGGACCTGGGATAATCAACACCCATGTCTCTAACTATCTGTCTATCCATAATCTCCATAATTTTCTGTTTTAAATGTGAGTCATTTGGTCAATGATTTATAGGGTAGGACTGACATAGAAATAACTGTCAAGGCCAGCATTTGTCTTTTCATTGACATTCAGCCAGTTCCTGTGCAGTAGTTGCATTTACATTTGGTTGCCTGGCCATATCATATTATAAAGACCAATCTTATAGAGGAAGCCCAATATTCATCAGCTTTCCTCTGTTATATCCAACATGAATGTGTCAAAATTTGAAGCATTGTCCTAAAGCCACAAAAAAGGAAAGTTTCATCAGAAAAGCTTCTCTCTACACAGATCTCTACATTGTCCTCCAGGTTGATTACATCAGCAGGGGAATCAGGATTTTCATTCTTGTGCTTCTCGTTTTCATTTAGTTCCTACTATTTTCTAGTCACCCTCGAGACTTACTTTATGACCCAGGAATTATTTACAAAAATGATGTTTTCTTTCCAAGTATCTCCTGATTTTCTTCTTATCATTTGGTTATTGATTCCTAGTATAATTCTATTATGGTCAGAAAATTTATATTGCATGTCAATTCTGTTAAGACTTGTTTTATGAGTAAAGATATTATCAATCTTGGTGAATATTCCAAATGAACTTAAAAAAAGATATATTCTGCTATTACATAGGTGGACTATTATATTTACATAATCATCTGTTAGATCTAGTTGGTTGATGTTTAGTTATTTTATGTTTTTGTTGTTTTTTCTATTAGTACCTTTTGTCCTGTGCACTATAAATTAGTAGCTATTCCTAAACATTAAAATATTACAAAAATTATTATTAAAATAACCATTCCAGAGTTGTTTAGCATTTAGGACATGGGAATCTTGTTTGAAATTGCATAATGTAACTGGCTGTGTAGTATAGTACTGCTGTGGTAATCATTACTAGCAGCTGGGATGATGGAAGAGATTGACAATCCTAGTGAGAACTAACCATGGCTAATAGTATGTATGCAGAATGTTTCAGGAAACCAGCAGTTTCAGTTCCTGTTCCAGCTAAGAACAAGAAATGGCTTCAACCACAAGACTTTGGCTGGTACAGATCTCCCATTCATGGGAATTCAGCTGACAAAAAGCAGATGGCCAACTCAAGGATGCTGACCATAAAGCACCACATCAAGGTTTTTGTGAAGACAGCTTACACATCTGGCACATCCACAGTTTCCTCTCCCCCTCTTACAGCCCTATAAATTTTGCGGCCTGACTGGAATGTTAACATGGGCTTTAGAACAGGTGGCCCCTGTCTTCTCAGGCTGGCAGCACTTGAATACACCTCTTTCCTTTTGCACCAGCACTTGTCTCCCGAGTCTGGCTTTCATTGTGGCAGGCAGCTAGACCTGCCGGACTTTTGTTTCAATAATACAAATAAAATGGGAAAAAACACATAAACTCACTTTTGGAAAGGTAATCTTGGAGCTCAGTTCATCCCTGAGTCTCATTATTTCCAGGGAAGCAGTTCCCTTTTTTCCTGGTCTTTACAATATATCTGATATGTTGCCTGGTCTTTATAATACATCTGATAAGTTATTAATATCCAAAATTTATAAAGAACTTAAAACCTCAACACCAAGGAAATCAAACAATTCAGTTAAAAAATGGGCAAAGGATCTGAATAAACAACTTCTAAAGAAAACATAGAGATGGTAATAGACATATAAAAAGATGCTTAATGTCACTAATCATCAGAGAAATGCAAATTAAAACCCAATAAGATTTCAACTCACACTGGTGAGAATGGCTATCATCAATAAATGAACAAACAACAAGTGTTGGCAAGGACGTGGAGTAAAGGGAGCTCTTGTGCACTGTTAGTGGGAATGCAGATTGGTGCAGCCATTACGGAAAGCAGTATGGAGTTATCTCAGAAATTTAAAAATGGAACTGACTTTTGACCCAGAGATCTTACTTGCAAGAGTATATCCTAAGTAGCTTGAAAAACTAATTCAAAAGAATAAGTGTACCCCTATGTTCACTGCAGTGTTATTTTCAATAGCCAAGAACTGGAGATAGCCCAACAGTCCACGAGTAGATTAATGATAAAAAATCTATAGTACGTTACACAATTAAATACTAAGCAGCCATAAGAAAGAAGGAAATCTTTCCTTCTCTGACAGCATGGATGGACTGGGAGAGCATTATGCTAAGTGAAATAAGCCAGTTACAGAACAAGTACCATGTGGTTTTACTAGTATGTGGAATCTAATGGACAAGATGAACTAGCAAGCTAAATAGAAATAGAGTCGTACATAGAGAGCAGGCTGACAGCTGTCAGGGAGGGAGCGTGGAGGATGGCTGTGGGAGGTGGAGGGATAGAGCAAGAAAGGACAAAAAAACACCTCATGAACTTAGACACAAGTGTGGGGATAGCTGTGGTGGGGGAGTGCAGGAGGGTGTAATGGGATAAATGGTGATGGACGAAGTAAATTTTAATTAAAATGCAGATTCTTGGGAACTGCCTTAGATGTACGGCAGCATCAAGGTTTTAGACTTTTGTTATGAGCAATATAGGCCTTAAGCTTGAATTCCTTTTCTATTTGGAACACCAGTTCAGTGTCTGGAGTTGCTATACATGAAAGACCTATTTGATATGGAAGGTGGGGTTATAAGAGCAGGATATTTTTTTATATTGGTGGAAGTTTTGCTTATAAATAGACTATCTGCAAAGGTGCAAAAATCAGAGTACCCTCCCCTGACTCTGACAGCTGCTGATCTGATTGTCCTTATGATTACAAGAAAATTATACTTTAATTTAAAACCTTCACCAGCATCTTGTCATCTGATTCTCACATCAAGTCATTAAGTAAGTTGGGTGTTTATCCTCCTTGTAAGATGGAAAACAGACGTAACTTGCTTAAATCACTGACCTAAAGATTCATAGCTTAGAAAGTAGCCAAAAATAATACAACCCTAACTGCGATATCAGAGACTGAGGAACAAATTTCTATGGATGTCATATTTCATAAAGCATGTTGTCTTCTTTCTCAATGATACCATATTCTTAGCCACGATGATTGTAGTTTCTTTTATATCTTCATGTATTCTGAAGTTCATAACCTAGGAAGATACTCTTGATAACTATTTGTATTTATTTGTGTCTTGGAGCTCATCCTGAGACAGATTTTGTTTTTTTCTTAATCGACATCTTATAGCATCTTCTCCAGTGCTCAGCAAACTCATTAGTCAACAGAAGCAAATATCAACAGTACAACAATTGAAATTTCTTTTGAGACCCAAATTTTTAAAGTTAAACTATACAGGTAGGTACATTCCTTATTGAGGTAGCGCCCGCACATGTTATTTTATAGAAGAGCCACACTCAAGGGACCAAAAAGCTGCATGTGGCTCATGAGCCACCGTTTGCTGACCAGGGTTCTAGGACAATATAAAATTGTTTTTTACCACTAAGACAACAATTATATGGTGATGGCTTGGAGATGCAGTGTTTTGACACCAATTTCATATAAAATGGAACAAAATAATAAGTTTTGGTGCTTTGCCCAAAGATAGACACTTGAATTGTAAAGAAACACATAAAAATGGAACATTTTCAAAATCATATCTGAGATTATTTATCTTAAAATATTCACAAGTAGGCCATTGTAATTTACCACAATAATTGGCTATTTAGGCTGCAGAAATAGTTCTTAGCTTCAAATCCTTGTATCATTCAAGAAGATATCATGACAATTAGAAGTTGATTATATAGTATCTCTTGTGTTCCCATCAAAAGATAACAAAAACTTCAAGTTGAAGGGATGTTCTTTATACTTCTTTGCAACCTCAACCCAGTTTGATACCTGCCTGATGCACCAAACAGATCCTGAGTTTGCAATTCTGAGTCTGTGTGTCCTATAACTTTGGGAAGGTCAGCTTCTTTAAATGTCACTTTATTTACATACATTTATTAGACTTTTACTGCTGCATAACAAATTACCATGAACTCAGTGACTTATGCAAGATTGAAAGTAGTAACAACAAAAATAAAAACTCATCTAATTATGAGTGAACAAGAATACTGTGTTGATTTTAAAGTGTTTATAGAGTCACCAGTTGCGTGAATCATAATATATATAAATGTGAAATTAAGCTCTTTGAAGTTCTAGTGCTCCGAGTAAGGGTAGACTATTGCATCATAAGAAAACAAAAAATCAGAAAAAATTGTTTCAATATTGTGTGTATGATATGTATTTTTTTATCTACTTGATTATGCAAAGTCTTACTACAATTATATATATAAACATGTTTCAATTTTCCTTAGAGTCACAACAGGCAAAACATGAACCCCGTGATCTAAAATCTAAAAAATTACAGAAAAGGAAAATCAGTGAATTAAGAAAACATTTTTAAAAGTGAATTACTAAAAGCAAAGACTGGCTGCTATATATTGAATGGGCTCCTTTTTCCTTCAATTGGCACTATCTTCCTTTGCATTTTAATAGGAAAGATAAGTAAATATACAATATTTGAAAGTTAAGAGAAAAAAAATTAAGTAATCGTTCTATCATCCTCAAAGACAAGCATTCCATAATAAATGCATTTTTTAAAGTTCACTATTTTATGAAAGGTAGAATTTGGTTGCTGGTACTGAGGCTGCATGGTTTGGCTACCTTAGTCCCGCTATAATACTCTTGAGAAAAATCATAAAATAAGTTTCAAAAATAGCTTGTACATACTGTATCTGAGATAAGGCATATTAATGCTATAAAATATCATCTTAAAAGAGTCATAAGCTTAAAGAGAAACACAGTTTCTGGGGCTTCAAGGCTCTTTCTGTGGGAGGAGCTTCCACTGCATGGGTAGGTCCACTTCCTCATCCAAATCCTCTAGCTCCTGCTCCTTGGAGAGCTCCAGGAAAACCTGCAATGCAGGAAGAAGAACAAAGAGAGAGGGTGTCACACAGCTCCTGGAGCTCCGAGTGTGCATATATCACGCATTTACATTCCATGGGTGCCACAAAACCCTCTAAGACTGACTCACCTGTTCCAGGGTGGACTGTGAGAGGCTGTACTCCTCCAGGTCAAAGCTCTGTTTAACTGCACAAGGATGGAGGTGTATTAGGAAGCCATATGCTTTTGATCCCAAATGGTATACCAAGTCATGTATAAAAAGTACATACAACTAGATCTTAAATATAAGAGATAAAGGAATAAACATTCTCAGACTAAACATGAGCATGCAAGTTTCACTATCTATTCCCATAACAGGATGGAAATCCTTTTCCATTGTCTTAGAGGTTGGGCAGAGGAGCCACTAGACTGGAAAACAACAGAAGAGGTTCCAGGTCACCTAAGCAGGATGAGTTAAGGATGGTTCCCTCAGTCCTGGGATGCTTCCGTGTGCCCCCCTCCATCCACCCTGGCTGGACTCTACCCTGCTTTCTGCTCTAGAGACTGACAGAGGGTCCTTCTGTGGGCCTACCAGTGGCAGCCCAGGAGGAGAGACAGAAAGAGGGGTGGGACGTACAAGCCTTTATTCCTTCACTTCCTCTCTGACACCAATTGTGTATCTGAATGAGAACCACTGCTTTTCTCAAAAGGGAAAATTCTACATGATATGCACCCAGGTTCTAGTCACTGCTTCCCCTCTTAGTCCCTTTGGACCTAAGAATGGTAACACCGGCTGGTTTGGCATCTGTTAAGGTCACTGTCCTTGCACCTTTGCAAATAGTTCCTTTATAAACACAACTTCCCTGAATTAGCTTATTTTGGGTTTACACCTGTTACCAGTCGGGACTATAACTTAGATCTCAAATGTGCAGACCCCTAAGGAAGAAAATAATGGATGGAAAAGTAAGACTGGAAAGCCAAGTTTTCAGGTGCTGTTGCAGGATTGACCCACAGTGTGGAAACATTGGGAGGGATCCTTGACACCTCTGAAAATATGTAAAAAAGAAGTGCCGAGGTTGAATGACAGCCCTGTCGTTTAAGAGTCTAGATAGAAAGTAATCGGCATGTTCCTCACAAAATGCATAGTGGGAAGTATTCTTAAGAGGATCTCCTGGAATGGTAAAGAGATTCCAATAAGTGGCCCAGGGGCAGCAAAGTGATCACAGGAATCCAAAAAAGGAGGTATCACCCACCACAGGAATCTGTGGTCAGAGGATAAAGATGAGAAGGGAGAGAGACTCTTCAAGAAACCCACAAAAGCATCTCAAGAGAGAAAGGGAGGAAGGCCCATAGTACATCTCTAACGACCAAATCAATCCATTCTGCCATATGCTCTCTTCTCTCTTCGCCTTATATTCTACCCTAGAGAAGCCTAAAACATCAGCTATGAAAAGAGAAGAGAAGAGGGTATGAAGTGAGATAAAACAGACCATCCACCTTCCTTCTACAAGTCTGCAAATCTGAAGCAAGAAGGAAGCATGTGAAGCTCTAGTTTTGCTGGAATTTGCATCCCCCACAAGTGATCTGATGTACCCAAGATTGAGTCTATGTAGCAAAATGAAGGAATAACACAGGACATGCATTTTGTTTCCATGCTACGTGGCCTAGCTCATGATTTCAATATACTTATTGCAGCTGAGAATGTAACTATTGCTAACTGAACATTGGATAAAAATGCTAGTTTACGTTTCAATCTTTGGACTTTGCATAAGCTTCACATGATGGGAAAGGGCATTGATAAAATGTTGTTTTCCCTCTCCTTCATCAGGACTTCAGTTTCAGAAAAATAAGCACATCAGAAGGGATTTGAGGAAGGTGGAGTCATTTCTGAATCCAGAAACATTAGAAGGCTCTTAAAAAAGGCTGCATTCTATTCTAGTGACGCTGCCTTCCTGGAACATCTCTCTGCCTGTTTCTGATTAGTTATAAAACACTTTGTGTTGCTCAGAGCTCATTGTGGGAATCCTCCCCACTGGTATATTAGAAATGGAACAAAAGGCCAAAATGGTCAGTGTGGAAAATGGACCCATTGACCACAGAGTGACGGTAACTGGATGAATCAGAAAGTGAAAGGACAAGCTGTCTGGAACCATCTTCAGCTCATCTCAAGGGGAGAACCTCTTCAACAACTAGAGTGCCTGAGGTTTCTAATGACAGATGACAGGTGAAAAAGTAGAAGTCACAAAGGAAAATATTTAATTTTTACCAGACTTCAGACACTGGCTGAATAAGCAAGAAATTAGTCTACGACAGAGCTGTACATTCTATAGAAGTCCAAATCTTAGTTCTGAATTTAAGAGCCATAAAAAGAGTTATGGCTTTGCCCAACTCAACAGAGAGGAACCCTCTTATCAGCATCTAATTATATCAAAGACTATATAGCAACAAAACCAAATGTGTATCTTTCTGTTTGTATAAACTTGTGGGCACTCTAGTCCCAAATGGTCTCTTCCTTTTACAGCCTCATTCACTCAGGGCAGGGCTTTCAACCTTGGAACTAATGATGTTTTGGTCCAACAATTCTTTGTTGTGGAATGGGGCTGACCTGTGCCTTGCTGGATGTTTAGCATCATCCCTGGCCTTGACCTATTAAGTACCAGTTGCACCTCCCCAATATCACCCCATATATTATCATTTCACCCCTGGCAGAAACACTATATTAAAAGTCTTAATAATTCAGTTATGGTATAATACTATAATTTTATATTCATGTACATATTATGCTGGCTTTGTGGAAGACCTGACTTAATCTGTTTCCCATAGTCTTGTCTCTAAACAGTGACTCTTACCTATCTCTAGTTTGAAGAAAGCCTGTGATAAAGGTCGCACATCCTCAACAGGCAACTTATAGACCATCAGGGAGGAGTACCTGGGAAGAAAAGAATGTGGCTGAACTCCAGGTTTCCAGAGAACATCTACTGATGAGGAGATGTTTAAAACTGGAGGCACAGTCTGACTGGTGTGAGGTGATATCTCATTTGGGTTTCAGTTTGCATTTCTTTAAAGAAAAAAATAAACAAAAAAAAGTAGGAGAAGAAAAAGAAGAAGAAAAGAAACCAACAAACAAAACTTGAATAGACTCATCGATACAGAAATCATTTAGACAGTTACCAGACTTGGGGAGTTTTCTGGACTGGGTGAAAAAGGTGAAGGGATTAAGAACTACAAATTGGTAGTAACAAAATAGTCATGGGGTGTAAAGTGCAGCGTAGGGAATATAGTCAATTATATCATAACAACTTTGTACACTGTCAGGTTGATACTGGAAATATCAGGGGAAACTTTGGAAAGTGTGAATGTTTAACCACTATGCTGTACACCTAAAACTAATAGAAAATAATACTGAATGACAACAGTAATTAAATAATAAAATACTAAAGTAAAATCATGATATTCAAAAAATATATATAAAATGGAGCAATAATATTGCCTATAATTTGTTTGCATGCATACTCTTGTATAGCACTGGAAACAGCCATAGTGTAAATGTTCATGAATCAGCAAGAAGTAATCTTTCAGAAGCAGAACTATTATAAAGCTCTTAAGAAAAGGCTGCTTTTAGACTAGGCTGGAATCGTAGAGAAATGGAGGAACCGACCCAGTGATTCCTCTAGCAGGGAAGAAGCAGATGGCTTATCATCTTTCTCTCCTGGAGAGAAGAAAAGAGTATTTAACTAAAAAGAATGAGGTTCTTTTCATCTCTGGGCTCCATCACTAGTGATTTGGCATTATGTAACTAATCTGAGCCTCTATTGTCATTCATTACTGATAATAATAAAAATGCTAAGAGACACCATCAGGGCGGTTTGACTGACTCTTGGTACTGGAGGTTACACAGGTGATCTCATTTAGTAGAAATGGCTTCACCTTCTCGAAAGGACATGAAACAAACTGGGTCTGTGCACATGTCCATGCCTGGGTTGTCCCCTCATAAGAATCAGCCTCCAAAATCAGCCCTTTGTTCTCTTATTTTTGTCCTGTGGTGTCTCCTGGTTTGGACCTTTCTCTAGTAAACTATTCATAATTTTCATGAAATTATAAATAAATGAATGAGAACATTAAGTTTTTCTTTCTCATCACCATACCAGAACATAGAAGAAAGATCAAGATGAAACAGAACACCACTCATGCTTACCTTTCCTGCCGAGCAGCCTGGGGGAAAAGCCTCAGGATCTCACTGTGAAGGGGCTCCATCTGACTGGGAATCTTCACCTTCATCTCCAGCAGGTAATCCTTGCCAAATTTGCTCTTCAGTTGCTGCATGGTTCCGATACATCTGGAAGGAGAAGGATGAGGATGAAGTCAATTAAGGAAAGGGAGAGAAGAAACTACTACTGGTGATTTTAAGGTTCTGGAGACCAGGGCAGGGCCAGGGCCAGGATGAGAGGAGCAGCCAAGCCCATCTGGTCCTCATGGTGATAATCTGCACAGGGAAGTGTCCTTTGTTCAGGGCATAACTGGGGGTCAAGTGTGGTCACGCACCTTAGCCTTCCAGACACCATGATGGCTACACGGTCACACACAGCCTCAGCCTCAGCCATGTAATGGGTGATCAGGAGGGCACCCCTCTCAGTTTTTCTAATGGTGGCCTGGATCGCCTGCCTAAGGTTAGGTCAAGGGAAGTGTTAAATAGTGGGAATGCAAGGTCATAGGAAAAATAAATTTGAAGATGTTTCCCTCAGCACATATGAAACTATTATGGGAGTGTATTCAGATCAAACAGAGAAAAGATTTTTGGATGGGTAACAGGCATGCAAATAACCAAATGGTTGGTCAGAGTACATGATAGAACACAGCTTGGGCTGCATGTAAACAATGATATTGTGTAAAAGGTTGTTTGAAAAAAAATGTGGGTTAACCTCAGGAGATGATGTCAGAGTAATGGTGGCACGAGAGATACTCCTGATCTCTTCTGTTGTAATTTCAGTAAATTGAACAACTATAGCACAGTGAAACAACCCCAGCTGGGTTCACTGGCACTCCTGAAATGTTCATGTATGGAGTGGGCTAAAATTGTTTTTTTGTTAGAATTCTTAACAATACCAATATTAAATGACATCAAGGAAGAAGAAATTGAATACCATGGTTACACAAGACAGAGATATGGTTCAGAAAAAAAAAATTTCTCCAGAAAAATTTCTCAATCACATGGAAATCTTGGAGTTAAATGACAGAGAATTAAAAATCGAAGTTCTGAAAATACTCAGCAATATGTGAGAAAACATCAATAGGCAACTTAACAAGCTCACCAAGGCAATTAAAAGTTTAAAAACAGAGATGAAGAACTCAATACATAAACTGAAAACTGAGGTAGCAAGTTTACCTAGTTGATCAAGCCAGATAGAGAAAACAATCAGTGATATCAAAGACAGGTGACTAGAGATTCTACACAGAGAATAGGAGAGTTACACGTTTTAAAAAAAAGAGAGATCTCTACAATAATTTTCTGACTCCATCAGAAAGAACGATAAAAAATAATGGGTATTTCAAACAAATAATTGATGAGAATTTCCCAAGTTTATGGAAAGAGTCAGAGCCTCAAATACAAAAAGCAAACAGAATGCCAAGGTACTTCAACCAAAACACACCTACTCCAAGGCAAATCGTAATAATGCTGTTCAAAATCAATGACCAAAAAATGGATCCTTGAGGTAGCTAGGGAAAAGAAGAACATAACATATAAAGGAAAGCCCATTTGGTTATCATCAGACTCCACAGCAGAAACTCTACAAGCCAGAAGAGAGTTGATCCAAACATTCAAAGTACTGAAAGAAAAAAAATTACCAACAAAAATACTATATCTATCAAGTTATTCATCAGATATGGAGAAATAAAAACTTATGCAGACATACAGAAGTTGAAGAAATTTATCACCAGAAAACCCTCACTGCAGGACATACAAAAGGGGTTTATTCAACCAGACACAGTAACAAAACAAATGAAAACTACAAGTAAAAGCTTCAACACAGTAACAAAACAAATCAAAACTACAAGTAAAAACTTCAACAAGGTCACAATAAAAACAAGGTTGATCTGTGACAACAATAGCCTAAAAGGGAAGAAGATAATTATCTGCAGTAGCAAAGGAGGATGGCATGCAGAAACACTCATAAGACAAAAAAGACTTGTATTTATAAACATTTTCTCTTAATAAATTGATGCCCACAAGCCAAAAAATGTCACTACTGAAATACAAAGCTTAAAAAAAATAAGAAACAGGGGGCAAAGTATAGAATACTACCATACAAAAACAACTGACAGAAACAAAAAAAGAAAAACCAAACAAGATACAGAGCTACCAGAAAACAAAACATAAAATGACTATATGAAATCCTCAAGTATTAGTGATTAACTTAAATGTAAGTGGACCAAAATCATCAATTAAAGAGGCACAGAGTAGCAAATTGGATCAAAAAAGCAAAATCCAACCATGTGTTGCCTTCAAGAAACACATCTAAAATACAAGGACAAAAATAGACTCAAAGTGAAAGGTTGTAAAATGATTCTCCATGCAAATAATATCCAAAGAAAATCAGAGGTAGCCATACTCATATCTAACAATGCTGATTTCAAGACAATAAACAGAACCAGAAAAAAAGATGGACATTTTATTCCCGACCGGGCTGTGGTGCCATAAATAAAGTGTTGGACTAGGATGTGGAGGACCCAGTTTCAGAACACTGAAGTTGCCAGCTTGAGCATGGGCTCATCTGGCTTGAGCTCATGCTCATTTGGCTTGAGTATGGGCTCTCCAGCTTTTGCAAGGTATTGCTGACTTGAGTGTGGAATCATAGACATAATCTCATGGTCACTGGCTTGAGGCCAAGGTCACTGGCTTGAGGAAGGCATCACTTGCTCTACGTAGTCCCCCCCCAATCAAGGCACAGATGAGAAAGAAATCAATAAAGAACTAAAGTGCCAAAGACTTGATGCTTCTCATCTCTCTGCCTTCCTGTCTGTTTGTCCCTATCTGTCCTCTCTGTCTCTCTGTTAAAAAATAAAAGACATTTCATGATAAAGGGTACATTGTATTTAGAAGATATACCATGTCTTAATATATATGCACTGAACCAGAAAGCACCAAAATATACAAGACATCTACTCACTGATCTATGAATAGAAGCAAACAAAAACACAACCATACTTGGAAATCTCTACACACCATTAGTGGCTTTAGATAGATCATCGAAACAGAAAATCAATAAAGAAATATTATCTTTAAATGACACACTATACCTAATGAACATAATAGATATTACAGGACACTTAATCTCAGAACATAAGATTATACATTCTTCTCCAGTGAGCTTGGGGCATTCTCAAGGATAAACCATATGTTGGGTCACAAAACTAACATCAACAGATTAAGGAAGATTGAAATTAGACCAAGCATATTTTCTGACCATAAGACTTTAAATTTAGAATTCAACTGTAGAAAGGAAGTAAAGAAACTCACAAAAATGTGGAAATTAAAAAAAAAACATACTTCTAAAAAATGACAGAGTCAAAGAAGAAATAAAAGCAGAGTTCAAAAGATATGTACAGAGAATTACTAAGATGGTGACAAAGTAGGTGGACATTCAAATGGCCACTTCTCAGGACCAAAATAAATTATAACTTAAGAACAATCATCTTGGAAAATCCAACTTTAAACTAAACTAAGAAGAGTCTATAACAAAAGATCACCATAGAAGTCACACTGAGACTCGTAGGAAGGGTGAAGACGTGGAAAGGGCTGTCCTTCTCTGGAACAGAAAGAGTAGACACAAACAGCAATAATTGCAGTAGTTGCAGAATGTTAGCCTACAGCAGGTTACAAACAAGAGCTAACACCAACCCAAGGAGAACTAGAGTCAACACTACTGGTAGTGGTTGGCAGACAGCACCAACTTTAGACTCAACTACCTATACAAGCAGCACACCCAAAGGTGGAGTTTAGCAGGCATCAGACACTGTGGAGAATATATATGCCCAAAAAGACAGATATTGCACAGTGTGTAATACACATGATAAAGGTTGACCCTTAGGGTCAGCCAACCTGAAGGGATAACCATACCCATGAAAGCACCAAGTGCATCTAATACTCAGATACAACAAGAGGGAAAGTAGTACTGCAAGAAGCATTCCTAGAATAAGGAAAACAAGTGGCCTAAAGGACAATACCACCGAGTCCCTCTTCTTCATAAAGACCCTACAAAAATTTCAAAGTCAGATAGTGCTACCTAATACACAAAGTGGGCAGACAGAGAAATGTGATGAAAATGAATCAACAAGAATATCCCCCAAAAAATAACTGATTGAGATGGAAGTAACCAAACTACCAGATGCAGAGTTTAAAGCAATGATTTTTAGGATGCTCAAGGATCTTAGAGCAACAATGGATGGACATAATGAGCACCTAAATAAAGACAGCAAGCATCAAGAAGGACATTGAAATAATAAAAAAGAACCGGATGGAAATGACAAGTACAATATAAGAAATGAAGACTGCACTAGAAGGAATTAACAGCAGGCTGAATGAAGTAGATGATCAAATCAGCAATTTAGAGGATATTATAAACAAAAGCATGAAATCAGAGCATCAAAAAGAAAAGAGAATCAAAAAGTCTGAGGAAACTCTAAGAGAGCTCTGTGACAACATGAAGAGAAACAACACCTGTATCATGGGGGTTCCTGAAGAAGAGAACGAACAAGTGATAGTGAACCTGTTTGAAAAAATCATAACTGAAAACTTCCCTAAATTGATGAAGAATAAAGTCACACAAGTTCAAGAAACACAGAGAGTTCCATTAAAGAGTAACCCAGGGAGGCCTACACCAAGACACATCATAATTAAAGTGACGAAGGTAAGAGACAAAAAAAAGAATTTTAAAAGCTGCAAGAGAAAAGCAGTTAAATATCTATAAAGGAGCCCCCATAATGGTGAAATCCAACCTCTCAACAAAAACACTTGAGGCCAGAAGGGATTGGCAATAAATATTCAATGTGATGCAAAGAAAGAACCTACAACGAAGACATCTTTTTCCAGCAAGGGTATTGTTTAAAATTAAAAAAGAAATAAAAAGCTTCTTAGACAAAAACAAAACAAAACAAAACAAAACGAAAAAACACTTCAAGGAATTCATTAAAAGCAAACCAGTACTGTGAGAAATGTTAAGCAGCTTGCTGTAAAAAGAGCAAAAAAAAAAAATCAAGAAAAAGAAGAGAGTAGATTTAAATAATAAAATGGTAATAAATAACTACATATCAATAATACTCTTAAATGTAAATGGTTTAAATGCTCCAATCAAGAGACATAGCATAGCTGTGTGAATAAGAAAACAGTACCTGTACATATGCTGTCTACATGTGACGGATATCAGACAAAAAAGCACACAAAGATTGAGAGTGAAGAAATGAAAAAGAGTATTTCACACTAATGGAATGAAAGAAAAGCTGGGGTAGCAATACTTATATCTGACAAAATAGACTTTAAAACAAAGCTCATACTAAGAAATAAAGAAGGTCACTACATAAAGTAAAGGGAGTAATCCAACAGGAGGATATAACCATTTTAAATATCTATGTGCCTAATAAAGGAGCACCTAAATACATAAAGCAGATTTTGGTGAATAATTGGTGAGATTAACAGCAGTAGTATAATAGTAGGGGATTTCAATACCCCACTAACATCAATGGATAGATCCTCCAGATAGAAAGTTAACAAAGAAACAGTGGCCTTAAATGACACACTAGATCAACTGGATTTAAGAAAATTCTTCAGAACCTTTCAGCACAAAGCAGTAGAATACACATTCTTTTCCATTGCTAATGGTACATTCTCTGGGATCGATCACATGTGAGGACACAAAATGATTCTTAATAAATTTTAGAAGATTGAAATCATGTCAAGCATCTTCTCTGGTCACAGTGGCATGAAACTAGAAATCAATTACAATAGAAAAACTGGAAAACATTCAATCACTTGGAGGCTAAATAGCATGTTATTAAATAACAAATGGGTTAACAATGAGATCAAGGAAGAAATAAAATATTTCCTTAAAATGAATGAAAATAAACATAAAAGAACTCAAAATTTATAGGACACAGCAAAAGCAGTAATAAGAGGCAAGTTCATAACATTACAGGCATACCATAAAAGCAAAAAAAGAAAGAGCTCAAATAAACAACCTAACCCTGCATCTAAAAGAACTAGAAAAAGAACAATAAATAAAGCCCAGAAGAAGTAGAAGGAAGGAAATAATAAAGATCGAGTGAAAATTAATGACTTAGAGGCTAAAAAAAAACATACAGAAGATCAATGAATCCAGGAGCTGGTTCTTTGAAAAGGCAAACAAGATTGAGGAACCTTTAATCAGACTCATCAAGAAAAAAAAGAGAGAGGACTCAAATAAATAAAATTAGAAATGAAAGTGGAGCCTGACCTGTGGTGGCACAGTGGATAAAGCGTCAACCTGGAAATGCTGAGGTTGCCGGTTCAAAACCCTGGGCTTGCCTGGTCAAGGCACATATGGGAGTTGATGCTTCCAGCTCCTCCCCCCTTCTCTCTCTCTGTCTCTCCCTCTCCTCTCTAAAATGATAAATAAATAAGTAAATTTTTAAAAAAAGAAATGAAAGTGGAGAAGTAACAACTGACACCACTGAAATACAAAGGATTGTAAAAAAAAAAAAAATACTATGAAGATCTGTATTCCAAAAAATAGGACAAACAAGGTGAAATAGATAAATTCCTAGAAACATATAAACTTCCAAAACTGAATCTGGAGGAATCAGAAAACTTAAACAGACCAATTATATGAAATTAATTCAGTTATAAAAAAACTCCCAACAAATAAAAGTCTTGCACCAGATGGCTTTACAGAAAAATTTTACCAAATATTTAAAGAACTTTCACCTATCCTTTTCAAGGTATTTCAAATAACTCAATAAAGGGAAAAACTTCAAAGCTACGTTAATGAGGCAAGCATTGTCCTAATTTCAAAACCAGGTAAAGACAGTAGAAAGAAAGAAAATATAGGCCAATACCTCTAGTGAACTTAGATGCCAAAATTCTCAACAAAGTATTAGCAAATTGAATCCAGTAATACATGAAAAAAATAATACATCATGATCAAGTGAGATTTTTTCTGGGGAGGCAAGGCTGGTACAATATTTGCAAATCAATCAATGTGGTCCATCACATAAAAAAGGGAGGGATAAAAATCACACAATAATATCAATAGATGCAGGAAAACATTTGTTAAAATTCAGCACCCATTTATGATAAAAAAAAAAAAAACTCTCAGCAAAATGGGAATACAGGGAATATACCTCAACATTGATAATGGTCATCTGTGACAAATCCAAGGCAAACATCATACTCAATGGACAAAAACTAATAGCAATCCCCTTAAGATCAGGAACAAGGCAAGAATGCCCCCTTTCTCCACTCTTATTCAACATAGTTCTGGAAGTCCTAGCTACAGCAATCATACAAGAAGAAGAAATAAAAGCCATCCAAATTTGGAAAGATGAAGTAAAATTATCATTATTTGCTGATGACATGCTAGTGTGCATAGAAAAGCCTAAAGTCTCAGTACAAAAACTACTGCACTTGATAAATAAATTCAGCAAGGTGGCAGGATATTAAATTAATACTCAGAAATCAGTGGCATTTTTATACATTAACAATAAACTGTCAGAAAGAGAAATTAAAGAAACAATCCCCTTAACTATTGCGACAAAAAAATTAAGGACCTAAGAGTAAATTTAACCAAGGAGGTAAAAGACTTGTACTTGGAAAATCATAAAACATTGATAAAAGAAATCAAGAAAGGTACAAATAAGTGGAAGCATATACTGTGTTCATGGATAGAAACAATAAACATTATTAAAATGTCTATATTATCCAAAGCAATCCATAAATTTAATTCCTATTAAAATACCAATGGCATACTTCAGAGATACAGAACAAATATTCTAAAAATGTATATGAAACCAAAAAAGAACATGAATAGCCTCAGCAATTTTGAAAGTGAAGAATAAAGTGGAAGGTATCACACTTCCTGATATCAAGTTATTCTACAAGGCCATTGTACTCAAAACAGCTTGGTACTGGCTTAAGAACAGTCATAAAGATCAAGGGAACAGAACACAGAACCTAGAAATAAACCTATGCCTTTATGTCCAGTTGATATTTGACGTTGTGGACCGTAAATGGCAAAAAGCCTTTGCAGATTTGAGGCTTAGCAAAGGCTAAGTTCTCCCCCCTCTATTTCCATATTTGGCTATTATGCTGAGTATTTGCACCCACTTCACTTGCTTGCTTAAGTTACTGGAAGCAATTTACATGCCTTTCCTCTTAGTCTTTGTTCAGATGTTGGTTGATTTCACTTATGCATGGTAGGGAAATTCCTGTTTATGCCTTGGGAGAGTTCCTGTTTTTGCCTCAGATGTGTAACTTTGTATCAAGGACTTCCTTGATTTGAATATGACTATATAATAAAGAAAACTGGGGCTATTGGGCACTCAGATATTCCCATCACCATTTGAAGGATCCTCCGGTCCCATCCTTTTTTCTTAATAAGTTTATTTCCTAAATTCTGTGCCGTTCTTAGGAGCTGCACTGGTCCATGGCAATTTGACAGTGGATGTAAGAGCATACATGGAGTAAAGACGGTCTCTTTAATCAATGGTGTTGGGAAATTGGATAAGTGCATGCAAAAATATGAAACTAGACCACCAACTTACACCATTCACAAAAATAAACTCAAAATGGATAAAAGAGTTAAATGTAAGTTGTGAAACCATAAACATCATGGAAGAAAAGATAGGCAGTTAACTCTCCAATATCTCTCATAGCAATATTTTTGCTGATTTATCTCCATGGGCAAGTGAAATAAAAGGCAAGATGAAAAATGAAACTATATCAAACTAAAAAGCTTTTACACAGCAAAAGACACCATGAAGAAAATAGACAACCCACACAATGTGAGAACATGTTTGCCAACACATCTGATATGGGGTTAATAAACAAAATGTATAAAGAACTTCTAAATTTCAACAGAAGGAAGGTAAAGAGTCCAATCACAAAGTGGGCAAATGGGCAAAAGAAATGAATAGACACTTCTTCAGAGAGGACATACAGATGGCCAATAGGCAGATGAAAAAATGTTCAACATTACTAATCATTAGAGCAATGCCAATTAAAACCACAATGGGATATTACCTCACACCAGTCAGAATGGCACTCATTAACAAAACAACACTTAAGTGCTGGTGAGGTTGTGGAGAAAAGAAAACCCTCCTGCATTGCTGGTGGGAATGCAGACTGGTGCAGCCACTGTGGAAAAACAGTATGAAGATTCCTCAAAAAATTACAAATAGAACTGCCTTTTGACCTAGCCATCCTGCTTCTAGGAATATATCCCAGGAACACCACATCAATGATTCAAAACAAGTAATGCACCCCCATGTTTTTGGCAGCGTTTTTTATAATAGCTAATATCTGGAAACAGCCCAAGTGTATGTCAGTGGACAAGTGGATTAAAAAGCAGTGGTACATATACATAATGGAATACTATGTGGCCATGAAAAAGAAGTAAATCTTACCTTTTGCCACAACATGGATGGACCTGGAAACTATTATGTTAAGTAAAATAAGCCAGGAAGAGAAAGAAAAATATCATATGACTTCACTCATTTGAGAAATCCAATGAACAAAGTGAACTGAGGAACAAAATAGAGGTGAAGGCAGGGTCACAGACACCAGAGGGATTGCAGGCAGAGGGAAGAGGAATGAGGTGATGGGATCAGAGAAGATAAAGGGATTAGTGAAATTAAATACATATGTAACACAGAGATATAGATAATAGGTCAGCAAATCCCAGACGGAAGGACAGAGGGTGTTAGGGGGAGGGGGGAAAAAGTGGTATAAAAAGAGATACAGGGGTAGGGGTTGAGGGAGTTATATTCAGTGGGACACTTGAACCAATGTAAACACAATAAATTAAAATTAATAAAAATTATTTTAAAAGTTATGTATGATACAAGCTAAAGTGAAAGCACAACATATTAAAACTCTGGGAAGCAGTAAAAGCAGTAATGAGGGAAGTTTATATTACCACAGGCCTCTCTCAAAAATCATGAGAGATCACAAGTAAATAACCTAACATCATCCCATCTGAAAGAACTAGGAAAAAAAGAACAAAGGTAACCCAAAGTCAGCAGAAGAAAGAAAATAGTAAAAATTAGAACAGAACTAAATGAAATAGAGAAAAATATATATAAAAAAATTTGCAGTGATGTCAGAGAAATGGTGCCTGAGGGTTGCTCCCAAGACCTCTCCCTGAAATTTCAACAAATTCAGCAACTAGGGACAGAATAACAATGACATGAGCATCTGAAATACACATACATCAAACAAAGGTATGATTGGGTGAAAAGGTGGCTGAATATATAATCCACTCTGAAGGAAATAAGACAGAGAACAAAGTATTTTGCTTTCCTTAGTGACATGAGCAAGGGCTGCTTTCACTTGGAACTGAGAGGAAGGGATGGCTGGCAGCATGGAAAAAGCTGGGATAAAGCAGAGATCTTCAAGCCAAGGAGAGAGTGTGCCCGCGGCTCAGCCCAAGTGGAGCTAATGCCAGTGGCAGACCCTGGCAGAGGTGGGCAAGCAGTTTCCTTGTTTACTCCCGATCTCCGAGTTGTCAAGTGCAGGCAGTGTGTGAATGGATCTGCCTGGCGCTTTGGGCATGGGCGCCTGCGTTTCCGCACAGAGGGGCTGGGTTGAAAACTGTCAGCAGTGGCCCTCTGCCTGGGCTGTGACCAGAGTCTCTGTATAATCCTGGTGCCTGGAACAGCAACATGCAGAAATTGTGCAGAGAGCTGGTTTCCCTATGGGTGTGGCACTTCCACCAGCCATACAGGTGAACAAAGCACATTCCTGGGGAAGAGAACTGTGAAAGTGGTGGGGGGAAGAGCATGCAGATAGCCTCTGGAGAGCAGACCCACGAAGTGCTGAAGGGAGCCTAATACACAGTCTGCTTATTGCCTAGTGGATTTATGCCGACGGCTCTGGCTGACAAAGCCTTCTTTCCCAGGCCTGCAACTTAAGCGGACCCGGAGGAGGGACTTAATTTTTCTCAGGGCCTCTTGCTCTGCAGGCAGTGGCTGGGGCAACTTCCAGCCAGCCAATACAGGTTAAAAAGTACAGTCTCACAGAAAAGAACTCAGAGAACACTGTGGAAGTTGGGTGAGTTGGGATGTAGGCTTCCCAACAAGGGCGAAGCCTTTGGAGAGCTGACCTGGGAGCGCTGAGGTAAATTTAACTAGAACCATAAATCAGCTCACTTCCCTGCCTGCTTGAGATGGTGGCTCTGGTTGACAAAGCTTTCATACACAGAGCTGTGCTTTAAACAAACCTAGAGGAGGGACTTGGCAGGTTTTAGGACCTCTTGCTCTACAGGCAGTGACTGGGGCATCTTCCAGCCAGTCAATACAGGTTACAAAGTGCAAAAAGGCTGGGGAGAGTAGACTCACGCAGCTATGAGGCATACTAGACATGCCTGGAGGCTCATAGAAAGACACCTGAAAATCAATTGGCTTCCAGCCCTCCCTGATTATGCTGGAGGCTCTAGCTGACAAAACCTTACCCAAAACCTTGCTTTGAGCAGGGATAGAGGGGGGATTTGGCAGCTCTTAGAGCCTCTTGCTCTCCAGGCAGTGGCTGGGTGACTTCACAGCTGGATCCCCAGGTTGCTGGTTCTGGGAGAGATTTAGGAAGAGGCTCAGGGAAAACGGACTCTCCCATTGTCAGAGCCTGCAAACGCTGACAAGCTCTGCCTACCAACGAGACTGAGGCCTAATTTATGTCATCACCATAAGCGACACATAAACTGCAAATCTCTGCCTAAGAGTGCCACAGGAGTAGAAACTGGGGTACAGCGCCACTGACCAAAAAGAGAGAGAAGAAAGAAAGAGAAAGAAGATAATCTCTCAAAACCAGAAAAAAATCTACAGTCTTTATAACTTTTTCCAATTTTTTTCTTGTATTTTTATCTTTTTTTTTCTTCCACCTTGGTCATTTTACCCTCTTTTCATTTTATTCTTTTCTTTTCATTTTGAATTTTATTACCCGTAGGTGTTACATTTTTCTTTTTTTTTCTCTGAGTGTTACAATCCAAAAAACTTAATGATTTCTTGCTCTCTCTTTCTTTTTGTTTTCTTTTCTCTTTCACTTTTTCTCTCATTCAAATCTCACCCACAACCAAATTATTTTATTCTGAATTCAAATTTTTTATTTGAGGCATTTTGTGTGCTTTTTACTTTACTTTTTATATCTTTAGTATTTCCCTCAACTCTGGCTCTCCATTTTATGTAGTTTTTGTTCCACTTAATAAAATAGAATTTTCATTATTCACTGTATTTTTTTCATTTTTCTCTTTTTCTTCTCTTCTCTTACACTATTTCTCTCATTCAACCATTATTTACAAACAAATTTTATTTTATTCTTGATCCAAATTTCTTACTTGTGACATTTTGTGGGTTCTTGCCTTGTTGTTTGACTCTTTGTCACTTTCCCCCAACTTAGGCCCTCCATTTTACGTATTTTTGTTCCACTTAGCACAATAGAATTTTCATTTTTCACTGCTTTTTCCCAAAGTTATTTTCCTTTTTTTTATCCACTCTTATTAGTGTTATTAACAATACCACTTTTAAATGCCACTAAGAAAAAAGAAATAGAATATCATAGATACAAAAGACAGAGATGTAGTCAGATAGATGAGGGAAAATCTACAGAAAAAAGTTTCAATAGCTTGGAAACCTTGGAGTCAAATGACAGAGAATTTAAAATTGAAGTCCTAAAAATACTCAAGGATATACAAGAAAGCACAAAAAGGCAACTTAGCGAGCTCAAAAAACAATTCAATGAACAGAAAGAATATGTCACCAAGGAAATTGAAATTATGAAAAAGAATCAAACACAGATGAAAAACTCAATACATGAACTAAAAAACGAGGTAACAAGCTTAGCTAGTAGAACAGGCCAGAGAGAGGAGAGAATTAGTGGCATAGAAGACAGGCAACCAGAGGCACTACAGAGATAAGAGGAGAGAGACTTACAAATTAAAAAAAAAGAGAGAAACCCTTACAAGAATCTTCTGATTCCATCAGAAAAATCAACATAAGAATAATGGTATATCAGAAGGAGAAGAGAAAGAAAATGGAATGGAGAACATATTCAAACAAATTATAGACGAGAACATTCGAAGCCTGTGGAAAAAACTAAAGCCTCGAATTTAAGAAGCAAATAGAACACCAAGTTATCTTAACCCTAAAAAACCTACTCCAAAGCACATCATAATAAAATTGGCACAAACCAGCGACAAAGAAAAAATTCTCAAGGCAGCCAGGGAAAAGAAAAATAAAACATATAAAGAAAGGCCCATTAGATTATGATCAGATTTCTCAGCAGAAACACTACGAGATAGAAGAAAGTGGACCCCACTATTAAAAGTTCTGAAAGAGTGGAAATTCCAGCCAAGAATACTATACCCATCAAAGCTATCCTTCAAATACAAAGAAGAAATAAAAACATTCACAGATACAGAAGAGATGAGGCAATTTATCACCAGAAAACTCGCACTTCAGAAAATACTAAAGGACGTTTTCCAACCAGATACAAAGAACAAAACAAAACAAAACTACAAGTAAAGCTCCATCAAGATTGCAATAAAAACAAGATTAATCTGTGACAACAAACACAAAAAAGGGGACAGGACAAAGATTAACAGTAGCAAAAGAGAATGGAGTGAAGAAGCACTGATGAGATAATGTACTACATTGAACATGATATGTATCCTTTCCATTATTTTATGTTAACCACCCCTAAAGAAACCAACACAGAAGCACATGGCTTGAAAAAAGAAGTAACAGAAGAAAGAAGTATGGATTACAACCAAACAAAAACAAATGATAGAAAAAACAAAAGAAAAGAACCAAAAAAGATACAAAATGATCACAAAGCAATATATATATAAAATGGCAATAGGAAACCCTCAAGTGTCAATCATTTCACTAAATGTAAATGAATTGAACACACCAATAAAAAGACGCAGAATAGCAGAATGGATTAAAAAAGAAAATCCAGCTGTATACTACCTATAAGAAACATATTTAAGCTACAAGGATAAAACCAAATTCAAAGTGAAAGGTTGGAAAACAATACTCCAAGCAAATAACATCGGGAAAAAAGCAAATGTAGCAATATTCATATCTAACAATGCTGACTACAAGATGGCAAAGGTAATCAGAGAAAGAAAGGTCATTTCGTAATGATAAAGGGGAAATTGAATCAAGAAGACATAACACTTCTTAATATATATGCATCAAACCAAGGAGCACCAAGTATACAAGACTGCTACTGACTGACCTAAAAACAAAAACTGACAAAAATACAATCATACTTGGACACCTCAATACACTGCTGATGGCTCTAGATCATTTATCCAAAAAGAAAATCAATAAGAAATATTGGTTTTAAATGAAACACTAGAACAATTGGATATGATAGACATTTACAGGACATTTCATCCCAAAGTGACAGAGTATACATTTTTCTCTAGTGTACATGAAACATTCTAAGGAATCAACCATATTTTGAGCCACAAAAATAACATCAACAAATTCAGAAAGATTGAAATTATACCAAGCATATTTTCTGATCATAAAGCCTTGAAACTAGAATTCAACTGCAATAAAGAGGTAAACAAACCCACAAAAATGTGGAAACTAAACAACATACTTCTAAAAATGAGTAAGTCAAAGAAGAAATTAGCGCAGAGATCAAAAGATACATACAGACAAAGGAAAATAACAATACAACATATCAGAATCTCTGATTTGCAGTGAAAGCAGTTGTAAGAGTGAAGTTCATATCACCCCAGGCCTATATGAACAAACATGAGAGAGCCCAAGTAAACCACTTAACTTCACATCTTAAGGAACTAGAAAAAGAAGAACAAAGACAACCCAAAACCAGCAGGAGAAAGGAAATAATAAAAATCAGAGCAGAAATAAACAAAATAGAGAACAGAAAAAGTATAGGAAAAAATTAATAATACAAGGAACTAGTTTTTGAAAAGATCAATAAAATTGACAAACCCTTGGTAAGGCTAAGGAAAAAAAGAGCAAGGGATCATATAAACAACATACAAAATGAAAGAGAGAAATCACCAAGATATCATAGATATACAAAGAATTATTGTAGAATACTATGAAAAACTATATGCCACCAAATTTAACAATTTAGAAGAAATGAATAAATTTCCAGAACAATAAAATCTTCCTAGACTGAGTCATGAAAAAGCAGAAAGCCTAAACAGACCCATAAACAGGGAGGAAATAGAAACAACTATAGAAAACCTCCCCAAAAATAAAAGTCCAGAGCCAGACAGCTATACTAGTAAATTTTTTCAAACATTCAAAGAAGACTTGGTTCCTATTCTACTCAGTCTTCCAAAACATTGAAAAAGAAGCAATACTGCCAAACACATTTTATGAGGCCAACATTACCCTCACACCAAAACCTGGCAAGGACAACACAGAAAAATAAAACTACAGACCTATATCTCTAATGAATACAGATGCTAAAATACTAAACAAAATACTAGCAAATCAAACACAACAACACATTAAAAAATAATTCATTGTGATCTAGTAGGATTCATCCCAGAATCACAAGGATGGTTCAACATACATAAAACAGTTAACGTAATACACCATATCAACAAAACAAGGAACAAAAACCATATGATCTTATCAATAGATACAGAAAAGGCATTTGATAAAATACAACATCATTTTATGTTTAAAATACTCAACAAAATGGGTATAGAAGGAAAATACATCAACATAATAAAGGCCATTTATGATAAACTATCAGCTAATATAATATTAAATGGCATAAAACTGAGGACTTTCCCCCTAAAATTAGAAACAAGACAAGGTTGTCAACTCTCTCCACTATTATTCAATGTAGTGCTGGAAGTTCTAGCCAGAGCAATCAGACAAGAGAAAGAAATAAAAGGCATTTATATAGGGAAAGAAGAAATAAAGGTTTCACTTTTTGCAGATGATAGGATCCTATACATCGAAAACCTCAAAGACTCCACAAAAGGACTACTAGAAAAAATAAACCAATACAGTAAGGTAGCAGGATACAAAAGTAATAAGCAAAAGTCCATTGCCTTCCTATATGCCAACAATGAAACATCAGAAAACAAGCTCAAAAAATAATCCCCTTCATGGTTGCAAGAAAAAAAAATACCTAGGAATAAACATAACAAAGAATGTAAAGGACTTATATAATGAAAACTACAAAGCATTGTTAAGGGAAATCAAAAAAGATATATTGAAATGGAAAAATATTCCTTGTTCTTGGATAGGAAGAATAAATATAGTCAAAGTGATTATATTACCCAGAGCGATATACAAATTTAATGCAATTCTCATCAAAATTCCAATGTCATTTTTAAAGAAATGGAACAAAAGGTCATCAGATTTATATGGAAGTATAAAAAATCCTGAATAGCCAAAGCAATCCTAAGGAAAAAGAATGAAGCTGGGGGCATTACAATACCCGACTTCCAATTATATTATAGAGCCACCATATTCAAAACAGCATGGTATTGGCAGAAAAATAGACACTTAGACTAATGCAACAGAATAGAAAGCCCAGAAATAAAACCACATGTATATGGTCAAATAATTTTTGATAAAGGGGCCAACAACACACAATGGAGAAAAGAAAGCCTCTTCAACAAATGGTGCTGGGAAAACTGGAAAACCACATGCAAAAGAATGAAACTCGACTACAGTTTTCCCCTTGTACTAAAATTAATTCAAAATGGATCAAAGACCTAAAAATAAGACCTGAAACAATAAGTTACATAGAAGAAAACAAAGGTACTAAACTCATGGACCTTGGTTATAAAGAGCATTTTATGAACTTGATTCCAAAGGCAAGGGAAGTGAAGGCAAAGATAAATGAATGGGACCACATCAGACTAAGAAGTTTTTGCGCAGCAAGAGAAAGTGACAACAAGATAAACAGACAGCCAACTAAATGTGATTTGATATTTTCAAACAGCACTGAAAAGGGCCTAATATCCCAAATATGCAAAACTCAACAACAAACAAGCAAACAATCCAACAAAAAAATGGGAAGAGGACATGAACAGACACTTCTCCCAGGAAGAAATACAGATGTCCAACAGATATACGAAAAGATACTCATCTTCATTAGCTATTAGAGAAATTCAAACCAAAATTACAATAAGATACTACCACACACCTGTTAGATTAGCTATTATCAACAAGACAGGTAATAATAAGTGTTGAAGAGGCTGTGGAGAAAAAGGAACCCTCATTCACTGTCAGTGGGAATGTAAAGTAGTACAACCATTATGGAAGAAAGTATTGTGAAAGTATTGTGGTTCCTCAAAAAATTAAAAATAGAACTACCATATGACCCAGCAATTCCTCTACTGGATATATACCCCCAAAACTCAAACACACTGGTATGTAAAGCCACATGCAGCCCCATGTTCATCGCAGCATTGTTCATGGTGACCAAGAAATGGAAACAACAAAAAAGCCCTTCAATAGAAGACTGGATAAAGAAGATGTGATACCTATTATACTATGGAATACTACTCAGCCATAAGAAATGATGATATATTGCCATTTACAACAACATGTATTGCCCTTAAGAACATTATACAGATTGAAATAGAAGGAGCTTAGAACTCTATGATTTCATGCATAGGTGAGATATAAAACTGAGACTCATGGACATAGATAAAAATGAAGTGGTTACCAGGGGAAGAGAAATGTGGGGGAGAATGTGGGGGGAAGGGAAAATGAGGGACAAATATATGGTGACAAAATGATTTGACTTTGGGTGATAGTTATATGGTTATACAGCATAATCAATGTCACTCTGTTAAATTTAATTATCTAAATAAAAATTTTAAAAATGTGAAATTTCAAGAGTATTTATGAGAAGGCAGTAGGAAAAAGATAGAAAAAAAGAACTTGTTTAAAAGCATGATGATAATGACATATACCCTAAAGTACACAATGACAACTTTTAGAATATTTCTAAAATAATTAAAGAATATATTCTGGAGATGGATTTCTTTTTCTTTAGAATTATGCATCAGGTGATGTTGCAGAAAGAGTTAGAACTTAATATAGCTTGATCTGATGGACGGTAAAAATGGGCCATGCATAGCAGGACAATCTATGATGAGAATGACATTCTTAGAGTATTCGTTTGTTAGAGTATCTTTTTCTCCTCCATAAACTTGTTTGTGGTGTGCTATCAGTTTTTTCTGTAACATTGCATTCCCTGATTAATGTCGATGTCTTTCATTTCATAAATAAAACAGTTTCACTTTGGGTTACTAGTAACATCTCCTCACCACATCTGCTGCTGTCCTTCGGGGTCCATGCCCGTGGACGGCTCGTCCAGCAGCACCACCGACGGGTTTCCCAGGATGCTCAGAGCAAAGCACAGCTGGAACAAGAGGAACAGTGCGTCTGGCACAGCCTGTGGTCTGTGCAGAGTAACAGTGAGCCCCTCCCCTACCTTTCTCTTTATTCCCTCGGATAAAGCCTTCACAGGACGCTTCTGCTGGTCCTGCAGATTGAGCACATCCACCAACCTGAAGAAAACACAATGGAGCCTTACAGACTTCTGACAAGGAGCAAGAAGGGGGCAGAATGGGGCACGGGGCCACGCAGGACAAGGATGGAGAGCAGAACCAGAAATGTGGTTCTGAAAATAGATGAAGGGCTATGTTAAAAATGACTGGTTTGATTCTCTCCCATCACCCAAAATCAGTTTTTCCTTTTAAAAGGTTTTAAGGGTATTTCATGATATCCAAATAGCTGTTCTATGATAGTTTATGCTTAAATTCGATTACTTGTGAAAAAATTTATCAACGAACACTTTTTCTTTCCATACCTGATACAAGAAAATAACACCTTGAAATCGGGGAAACCAGCTCCTTATTGCATATCTACCCAATGTGGTCTGGGTCAGTGCTGACATTCTCCTGTGAAGTCCTGAGTTTCCCGTGAAGCTTGTCACTCCCAACTGTATCCCTGGACTACATGGGTAGAGCAGATGGGTCCCCCATGTACCGTGAGATGGCGACAGTGGCGTCTGCTTTCCTCAGCCCTTTCACGGCAGCGAACACCTCCAGGTGCTCCCTCACCGTCAGGCTGGGCCACAGCACGTTATCCTGAGGGCAGTAACCCAGGAACTCTGGGGGAGCCATGTCGCTTCTGCCTTTTAGTAGCACCTGCAGAGAAAAGTTCACTCTCAGGCCCTAGGACAGGCATTGTTCCTCTGTGTGTCCATGACGTCTTTGTCCTTAGAAACCTAGAAAAACTGGAGAAATTCTCAGGCTTCCTTGAATTTTATCATCTGCAACCATTGGGCATTGGAGGAAGGTTGTCAGAGTGTCAATGTGTGAAAACAAACAAATATTCAAGGTTAGTGACTTGAGTAGGGTGATTGGAGAAAGCCTGTCTTCCGAGGAACCTTTCAGCAGAAGGATGAGTGGGCACCTGCTGTGGGAAAGGTTAACAATTTAGGTCACAGCAAAGCCTGTGGAGGGATGATGCTCAATGTGTTCTTGGACTCCAGACAAAGGTAGGGGCCCCGGAGCACAGTGGCCCAGGAAAGCAGAGAGAGCTGTGACATCAGGGACATGGAAACCAGCTCCTGACCTGCAAAGGGAGGTTCCCTTCCTCCCAGAGTGCAGTGAGAAGTCTTGGAAGTATTTTAGCAAGACAATGACATTGCTTATAAACTAGCTGATCTGATCAAAGCTGATTTCATCACATGCAAATAGTTGTTGGCTTCATAAATATAATCTCAGAAAAACTTTAAAATATTTCATTTTAATATAGCAACAAACTTCTTTAATCATGCTTTAGGACAAATAAAATATTGACTTAGGGTCCAGGTGGTGATTGAATGGAATGTGGTATCAACTGAATTAAGGAGTCTAGGTAGGGTCGGCTGAGCCACCACTGTCACCTAGAAGCCCTCTTTATGAACACCTGCACTCACCTCGGCTTCAGATGACTGTGAATACGTTTTCTCCTTCCTCATTAGTGGGAAATCTGTCAGTCGTGTGCCTGGTGGTGTTTTTGAGGGTTTGACCACCAACCCCTTCCCATGGTGCAGTTCCACAGACCTCTGCCTTATATTTCGTTCTCCACTCCCCTGGGCATACTTTCCAAAGAAGTTCTTAAGGTTATATATCTTCTGCCATAGACTTTGGGGGAAAAGTTTTCTCATGTTGTCTCTGATAAATTGAGCTCATTTTCTGTTTGCCAGGCCTCCATATGCAGTTGAATTGTATGTATAATTCTGTTGACTTCATATCCCTGTTGCTCAACTTCAAGACATGTCTTTAAACCACTCCCCCAAAATAGTGTTAGTATGAGAATGTGTTCCAGTTGCTAAGCGCTTTTTGAAGGACGATGAATATGATTAGTTAATTAAGTGATATATATATATATATATATATATATATATATATATATATATATATATATATATATATTTCCCCCCCCCAAAGTGAGAAGCATGGAGACTGAGAGACAGACTCCTGCATGTGCCTGATGGGATCCACATGGCATGCCCACCAGAGGGCAATGTTCTACCCATCTGGGGCGTTGCTTCACTGCAATTTGAGCCATTCTAGAGCCTGAAGCAGAGGATAGGGAGCCATTTTTGGCGCCCAGGTGAACTTTGCTCAAATAATCCTTGGCTGCCGGAGGGGAGGAGAGAAATAGAGAGGAACAAGAGGCGGAAGGGTAGAGAAACAGATGTATGCTTCTCCTGTGTGCCCTGGCCAGGGACTGAACCCAGGATTTCCAAATGCCAGGTTAACATTCTACCGCTGAGCCAACAGACCAGGACGATTAAGTGCTTTTTAAAAGAAAAATTTATTAATATTGGGAGGACAATGCTCATTAATAGTGCAAATCTGTGTGTTTTATGGTACTATAAATAGGATTTGTTTGAATTCTGATCTGATATTGATTGCTGATCTGATAGAAGACATTCCATTAAATGCCTAAAAGTCATGAGTAGTTATCCCCTTAAGGATTAATTTTGGTGTGTTTTTTTGTGACAATTTATGATGGATTATTCTGCCACATTAATTACTTACTTCATCTAATCAAGAAATGAGACTTTTCTTTGTATATTTTAGCATCTTGTAAAATTTATTTGAGTACCACTAGGTAACATATTTTCCACATAATTCACCTACCTGTCCAGAAGTTGGTTCTGTGTCTCCAGTTATCATCTTAATGGATGTACTTTTACCAGCTCCATTGTGTCCTAGTAATCCTAAAACCTCACCTGAAAAAAAAGGTTACACTTAATAAAAATTGACTTCAATAGTAAAATTAAGAATAAAATGTAGTCTGAAGTTTTACTGCGTGTCAAGTATTTTATGTGCTTTGTATGTAGTATCTCATTACATTGCCACAGCTCCCTGAGAAGTTGTTATCATAATCTTTGCATACATATTTGTGGACAATAGGTCTTAGCGATGAAGTTAGTTGCCCAGAGTCACAGTGATGAGATGTAACAAAGCCATTCTTGGAAGCTAGATGTGTCAGACTCCTTCTCCTGTGATTTTAAGAACTATGAAATAATGTCACAAAATGAAATCATCTAACATCTGCTGTTCTTGCCTTCAGAATGTGCTGGAACATCACATTAGTTTTTTGTGAAGAATAATGAACATTAGGAAATCAATCATGTTCATTAGATAGAAATGTCATGGTGTCAGTGGTTCATTTCAAAGAGCACTTAGGGTTTCCATGTATATGTTACTAGGCCCGTATCCACAGACATGAGTTCATTAATTTCTTTAGAAATGGACCATGTAAAAGAAACTGTCAAGGTCACCCCGTTGATGGGTCTGTGTGTGAACCTAGAGTTAATAAACAGAATGATCATCATCAAGAACCATAAAGCTGTAAGAAGGTTCCTGAGCCATCAGGAGAAGAGCCCCCATGTCCTACCTTTTCTAACACAGAAAGAAACATTTCTGGTGGCAATTTTCTTCTTTGTCTTAGAGAAGCAGTGTTTCCTCTTCCCTTTGTACTCCTTGCGTAGACAGCTGGCAATGACAACCAGTCTCTGGAAGTGAGAAGTAAATTACATCAGACCTTAATACCCTCCATTGACCTTGAGAAAGCCCTATTCTCCTGCTGTGCTGGCCCCTCACTGCATAAGCCATGCATCAAAGGAGAATTTCTACTAGGTGAGATGTTTATTGGCCATTCTCACATCTTAGCAATGTTTTTAGGAGAGAAGAGACTGTCATTTCTCTTTCCTATGAAGTCAGTTACTTAGAAATACATTATTTTATGCACAGAGTCTATCTATCAGAACAGAAGCAAAGAGACTTGGAGAAGCACCAGATCACCCTCAAAAGGGAAATATAGATGGTGTGGCCTAGACTCTGCCCTGAATTTTGTAGAGTGAACTTTCTTCAAGAAGCAGTAATCAACGTCACCATTGCTGTTTCTAAAATTCAGAAATTCATTCTTGGCTTTTGTAATTTCGATTTCATTTCGGTTTTTGTTTTTGTTCTAAGAAAGACAAAGCAAGTTAACATGGCCTTGATCTGCTCAGTTAGATGTCAACATAATGACTACCCACTGAAATGAAGTTATGATCCTTATATGTATAAATTAGAGACACTCAGAATCATTTGAGGATTGGACTATAGGCAGTCACTGTAACTGGCCAACGTCTGTGTTACTTGCTAAAATAAACTACTTTCCATCAAAGGTTGTGGAAAAGGTATTTGCCATTCTTCCCCGTTCCATCTGAACATCTTCATCCTCCCCTTCTGGCTCTTCGGGATTTTGGCACACTTTGCTGCTTCTTGGAGAAATTCTGGAGACAAAACCATCCATTAATAATTGATTTAGGGTTTTCATTCTTGTATCAAGAACAGTGCTTTCCCTAAATCTTGTACTTGAGTATATTGAGTAATTAAATCATCATAATCTAACTTCAATATAGTGGGCCCTCCCTGCTTCACAACACCCTTGTTCTGTCTATGGTAATACTATATTTAATGACCAGTGCTTCTATTACATCTTTTATTCATCTCTTCTATAAAACATTATTTAAAAAATATATCAATAGGTAACATAGCACCTATTAGTAGAGTAAAAATCTAAATACCAGGTTACTGAAACAATTTTTCTGGGCATCCTAGCTTTGACATCAATAATCTGGCATTATAATATTTTCATAGGGAAACTAGGTCAGAATATTTGAAATCAAGATGGCCTCCACCCAAAATACAAGCAAGATTCTTAATCTCCTATTAAGAATGGACATTCCTTTGGAATATGTCAGATATTCTTCTCCATTCTAACTCTGTTCCTTTTATTCAGAATATAATCTCATTCTATTCTTGCCTAATCTCCCATTGTGATCTTAGAAGTGTTATTAAAAGTCTTCTTTTCTCTTGGAAGTTTTTTACACAATAATATGTAATAATTAAAGATGAAATGAGATGGTGTGGAAGACACAGAGGGAATTAGGTGCTTATGGTTGCATCCTTGAATTATGTAAAAAAACTCTCAGCTTTTTAATTCCATTAATAATTGAACCAGTCTATGGTACAGCAGTTGGTCTTCTCACAACCACAGGAAAGGGGCAGTTATTGCTGTCTTTGACTTATTGATTATTGTATTCTTTCTTTCTAGACTGACAGAGTTCCTTCAACTGTAAATGTATTCAAATGAACTGCTACTTAAAGTGAACTAGCTGCATGTAACTTTCCCCATTGTTCCACTGCACACAGAGTTAGAGTTTTTAATATTTAATGTTACAGGTCTGTTTGCTGCACCATTTATAATCTTGGATTTAGATATGTAGAGCTCTACTATTTGTGTAGACACGTGGTTACTACCATGGGCTTTTTTTTTTTTTTTTTTGTATTTTTTCTGAAGCTGGAAACGGGGAGAGACAGTCAGACAGACTCCCGCATACGCCCGACCGGGATCCACCCGGCACGCCCACCAGGGGCGGCACTCTGCCCACCAGGGGGTGATGCTCTGCCCCTCCGGGGCGTCGCCCTGCCGAGACCAGAGCCACTCTAGCGCTTGGGGCAGAGGCCAAGGAGCCATTCCCAGCGCCTGGGCCATCTTTTGCTCCAATGGAGCCTTTGGCTGCGGGAGGGGAAGAGAGAGACAGAGAGGAAGGAGGGGGTGGGGGGTGGAGAAGCAAATGGGCGCTTCTCCTATGTGCCCTGGCCGGGAATCGAACCCGGCTCCCCCGCACGCCAGGCCGATGCTCTACCGCTGAGCCAACCGGCCAGGGCTACCATGGGCTTTTATAGCACTTGGCACTTCTTAGTAAATGGATTAATTAGTGACTGAAAAATATGTTATAATATCGATCACCAAATTGAAAGAATTCAATTTAATATTTCCCAACCGAAAGAAGGGATCCTTTCTCCTTGATTTCTTTTCAAATTTCCATTCCAGACATCGAAGAATAAAAAGGAGGATGATAACATGAAGGAAAGGCTAGAAATAAAGAGGGATATGGACAATTAGAAACACTAAACAAAAAAAAATTATTTCACATCACAAATGAATTAGAAATGATTGGACTTTTACAAAGATATGTCTGGTCAAATCATTACCAGTTTTCATAATCAATTTGTCAAATTGTTACACTATCAAGTTCACTTTCCATTTTATTTACATAAGCACGGGAAAAAATATAATTATGTTGTACCATTACCTTAAGTCATTTCCTCTAATAGTTTTTAAAAATTGAAAAGCATATTAGTATATTATTTGGTTAGCTGATCTTTATAAAAAATGTTTTTCCATTTATACAAATATTTTATCTCTATAGACTACAGATCCTGTATATTGACCTTAATAAAAAGTTTCACATGTGCACAGAAATTACAATGGTTTGGATTGGTAGAGCACATGATAAAATTTTAAAAGAGTGTGTTCTTACAATTAGGATTGTCAGAAAGGCCTCTGCACTTGATCCTCCATTAGAACGCCAAAGAATCTGCAGAAAGAAAGAAAATGGCTAAACAGAGAAGTTTTTGTTTTGTGTATTTTAACCACATAAATATGAATTGGCTCATTGAACATGCCTACTGGCATGTCCCCTGATATCACCGAGAATATTGGCAAAGTGTCCATTCCTAACTGTATAGCAACGGGCTGTCTTCCTTCCTTCCGTGGTGTATGAGCCATTGTGCTTGTACTAGAAGCAATAAGGTTTAGCAGTTATTCATCACCTGGTGAAAGAGTATTGGGGTCTGAGCCACCTTCCTCAAACACTGAGAGAGGCAGGATTTATCCTTATCACACACCCTCTGGTGTCCATTGTTCCTTAATATGGCTCCTTTCTTTTCTCTGCCCATGGATACCTCTTCACTCATACATGGTATCTGCCTTCCATTTGTAGAATTATTGTATCAGTCAGCTAGGGAAAAAGATTTTCACTCCCATTGAGAGCTCTAGAATCCTGAAATCTCTAAGAATTGGAGCATTTTATTTGCTTCCTTCTAGAGTGAGAGCTGAGCATGCTCAGGAGCAGATAAAGCCCGGATTGAGCAGAAAGGCTGCTCTCATTATCAGCACCGCACCCATTATCCTTCCTTCATACCCATCAGTTAGGGCCACGTTGTTTATTACAGTTCAGCTGGGATATAGTGTTCTATCAGGGGCAACCTAGCTAGAATTCATGAGGTAGACATGCATATTTAACATGTTATAGAGTCCCAATGCTAAACAAAGCATTCACTATTGGTCATGATTTATAGACACTGAACCTGATGGTGGTATTACTTACATGAGAAGAGAATAACAAAGCGCCAAGAAAAGTGCTGTGTGGTATCAAAAAGAAGACAGTATAAGCTATATCAGATTGCCTATTCGAAAAAAGTAGAACCACAAAGAAGATGGTGATCTACAAAAAAATACAAATATTGCTGTTAACCTCTCTGAACTTCAATATATGCTTGAAATTAAGATGGCCCACCTCAGAGATATTGCTAATTTCCACTCCAACCACAAAATCAAGCTGTGAAAATTACACTGGTTTCAGGTGTGCAATTCTATATTGCATCATCTCCATATTGCATTGTGTGTTCAACACCCAATGTTAAGTGTCCTTCCATCATCATTCATCTTCAGTACGTTTAATATACTTCTTAAAAAATTAGGGGATATTTTATACCTTCATGTTCATTTTGAAATATCTTCTAATTTTTTTTTTTTTTTTTTCTGAAGCTGGAAACAGGGAGAGACAGTCAGACAGACTCCCGCATGCGCCGGACCGGGATCCACCCGGCACGCCCACCAGGGGCGACGCTCTGCCCACCAGGGGGCGATGCTCTGCCCATCCTGGGCATCGCCATGTTGCGACCAGAGCCACTCTAGCGCCTGGGGCAGAGGCCACAGAGCCATCCCCAGCGCCCGGGGCCATCTTTGCTCCAATGGAGCCTTGGCTGCGGGAGGGGATGAGAGAGACAGAGAGGAAAGCGCGGCGGAGGGGTGGAGAAGCAAATGGGCGCTTCTCCTGTGTGCCCTGGCTGGGAATCGAACCCGGGTCCTCCACATGCTAGGCCGACGTATCTTCTAATTTTTGTGAGCAGTATAAATTACCTATTTAAATTTTTTAAAAGAAATAAGCTGAAATCAGCAGAGCTCCATTAACATTTTCACTTGGTGACTTAGCCACATTTTTTTGGCTTGGATAATTATGAATGAGACATCACTAGATAAATCTAGGGTTTAATATAGAGAGCATTTTAATTATTGAAATGGAAAAAGGTTGTATATGTTGGTTTTGGAGGTAAAATTCAGAATAGCAGATAAGCAATAATCATAGGTAAAAATTAAAATGGATTACTAATAGGAATAAAGCAACAATCAAAGGAGACCTTGTTAACTAAACCAAAGGAGAAGTATAAGCATTTAATAAACTGGAGTGGATTAGGGAAGTACTAAAATGCAAATTCAGGGATAAGAGAAAGTTACAAGTACATCTGACACTCTCTTTGAAACTATTGTAATGCCTTCCTAAAAGTTTTGGTGATTCTAATTTCTGTTACAAACCATCACGTTATGGATTCCCAAATATTCTTTCTAGGAGAGTGTCTCTGATCATATTTTTTTCTGCACTCTAAGATTCCATGGCATTCCACCGTCTGTAGAATACATTCTTGAGCCCACCAGTTAAAGCCAGTCATAGTTCAAACCATTATGTTCACCATAACTAGAATCACGCTCAGGCTGCACCTGGTCCTCCCCCCCATGTTCATATTAGATTACTACCAGTAGTTAGGACTGCCTCCTAGCCTGGGCTTTCTTTCTTCACTTTGCGTTTCTGTTCATCCATTATTTTATATTTGTATCATTATTTTTTCTGGCTGTTGAAATCTTAGTCTTCTTTAATTTCACGTTCTAAAGGAAATCTCTGCTCTCATTTTCATTAACGTCTCCCTCCCTTTTCTGATTTTCATAGACCTTCTCATTACCCAGTTATATAAGACTTTGAAATATGTATGGTATCTAGACATCCTTTGCCTTCTCACTCTGAGTAAGTGGCTGTTTACTCATCTGTTCTCCCTCTGAGTGCTCTTTCAGTGTAGAAACTGTCTATTTTTTCTCCATGATCAGTCTTAGTTTGTGAAATATTGTTGGAAGCCAGCCACATATTTGTTGAATTGATAATTTACTTTTTTGCACCCCCAAAATGACAGAAAACTGGAATAGATACTTATTCAATCACATACATTATAACTCATAATTTTGCTAAAGTAAGTTTTGCTTTATGGAACTGAGTGTCCATAGAGAGCTGGAGAAGTTGTTTCTAGTTTTAACTATGTTAGGAATCAACATTTGTATAACTTCATGGATGTCTTTGGGGATATTTCTTTTTCAGTAAAAAGGAAATACAGATGGTTTCCAGAATTTCTTTCTATTAAATAGTTTTTTGTAAAATATTGACCACTTTTAAAGAAAATCAAGAGAAGAAACAGGGAGAGAAAAAGATGCAGAATGTGAAAGGGATCCATACATATGCAAAATTAAAATATTTTAGACTGTAATATTAACACCAAGGGAAATTTTAAAGTATTAGCTCAGAATTGTATACTACATATATAAAATTAATGTGAAAGAAAAGATACTTACAATAAAGAAGCAAAAAGACCAAATGCCACTATTTTTTCTCCCCTTGCGAAAAATGAATGAAATTACATACGTAAAGAAGATAAGGGATATGGCATGTCCAATAGCATACGGGATCTGAAATGAACAGGAATGTGAAGTTTAAAGACAAATGCCATCTAGGAAAACATTTAGGATTCAAATTATTGGCATAGTACAGGGTTTTACAGTTATTAATAATTCACGACAATTTGAATATCAATGAAAATGGTATCTTCAAATTTTCCAATTAAATCATACTATGATATTTGTTTCGTGACTATTGTAACTTACTTCCATAATTTCATCTACAGGTTTATATGTATCATCAGAGGAGCTGAAAGCGAGGTTTACTAAATACATGAGAAGAAATATCAGCCAGTATAGGGGAACGTCCACCAGCGCCTGCCCAATCCAGTAAGCAGAAGGGAGGAGCCCCGAAATCCGCAGTAGTGACCAATTTCTGTTCTGATTAGGAGACAGCAGAAATACAAAACAGATTTCAATTTAAGGTTTAAGAAAAATGGGGATTATGTAATAAAATATTGAGATGAAATATTTACTTGTAACGATTCTGCATCATGACTACACATGTTATCTGGACCAAGGGGTATGAATCGTTTTAAACATAAATGGTCAGTTTGCTGCTTTAACTAACACATGTGATGTTCATAAGACTCCTAAGGAAACTTGTGAAAGGAGACTTCAGAAAAATAAAGGTGTCTACACTTTGGTAAACAGCACAGTGGCTAATGATTTATGGAGTGGCTGGGATAGTTTCTCTAAGCAGCTCACTTTTATCAGAGTGATTCTTCTTTTTTTAAAAATTTTATTTATTTATTTATTCATTTTAGAGAGGAGAGAGAGAGAGAGAGAGAGAGAGAGGGAGAGAGAAAGGGGGGAGGAGCAGGAAGCATCAACTCCCATATATGCCTTGACCAGGCAAGCCCAGGGTTTTGAACTGGTGACCTCAGCATTCCAGGTCAACACTTTATCCACTGCGTCACCACAGGTCAGGTGGAGTGATTCTTCTTTGACTCAGTTTGAACTGTGCTCTTTCTCTTTTTCTATAGTACATTAAATATATATATATATATATATATATATATATATATATATATATATTTGCTTTATTCTTTTGATCTAAGTAAATGGCATGTTACAGTTGTTTTGCCATGCCACATATTCAAGTATTAATTACCACACAAATATTTGTGTCTATGCTCATAAGTATAAATGCTTTCACAAATATAAACATATTTTGTGCCCCTCGTCATTCTCTGAATAAACTAGTAAATTATATATTTTAAAACATCTTATCTAGTGATGTGGTTTTGTACACAAATTATACTTTAAACCTTTCTAATAATTTTGAACATTTTTTTCTTTTATATTCCCTTTTTGATGGTTGTTGATTAACTAAATGATGCTCTTGTCTGAGGTGTAATTGGACCTAAGGATTCATATCAAAATCTCCCAATGCAGATGCACTCAGGTAGGACAATTGATTAGGATTTTGTGATCTCGATATATGAGTGAAAATGTGGGAGAACTGAAGGATGGATTTATGTTACTGTTGCGGTGTCTGACGCATAGTGCTGACATTAATGGGGACAGAAAATATGAAAGGAAACACATTTAAGAATATAAATTTAGTTTTGGGAACATGAAGTTTGAGAGTCTGTGATGCCTTCAATGAAAGCTAAGAAAGGAGTTTGGATCATCATTGAAGGTGAAATCACAAATTAGAGAGCTAGAGTCAAATCTATGAGTGACCCGTATGGAGAGGGATTTGAAGCCCTAGTATTACATGAGCTTCCCTGGGAGAAAATGGCATTTAGATAAAAAGAGAATCAGGGGTTGAGATCTGAGGATTTCCAAAATTTAGAGATAAGATAGAGGAATAAGATACTCCAAAGGACAGAAGGAGACAGTGGCCAAAATGTTCAGAGAAACATGGTCAAATCATGGCATCACACAGCCCACAGAAAGAAAGCATTCTGTGGGTGAAGTTCAAGTTTGAACTATGTGATGCTAAATGACTGACAGTTACATTAGACCAGGAAGTGGCCTTTTCTTAGATTTCCAGAGATTCCACATAGGAAAGGGAATATTACATGGATAATACTCTTTTCTTGGGCAACAGAATTACTTTGGGGAAGAAATGCCACAGATGAAGATGGTATGCAAGGTTTTATGGATTTTGCATAATAAAGTGTCAAAAATGGAGCTATTACAGGACATTCTATTAAAATTTAAAAGTAAAGTTAATGCAAGTCAACTGCATGGATTCATTATATACAGTGGTCCCTCTTCTATCCCGGAGGGTTAATTTCCAAAGCTCCGGCGATAGGTGAAAATCAGCGAAGTAGCAAGCTTTCATTTATTTTATTATTTATATATTCAGAACACAGTGCTCTGGTGGGTCGCCTTCCATCTATCAGCCAATAGTGTGCCCTGTATGATCACATGGGTAAACTAGCTCAAGGGAACGTGGCAGTAGCTGTGTTTTCCATACCTGAGAGTCTTTGTCTACTCATCTGCTATACGTTACATATGTTATTTTGATTTAATAATCTTTTAATAAGTTTAATTAATATTTTATATAGTTTTTCAAATTTTGGGGATAGAAAATGCTTATTTTACTGCAAAAATAATTAAAATAATATATATATAAATACCTATATATCGCAAAATTCTACAATACAGAGAAAAATACACAATACAAAATAAGATATATACAATTTAAAAATTCGTGATACAGTGAGACTGCGAAAGCGAACTGTGATAAGGCAATGGATGGCTGTAAATTCAACAGCCTATGATTACTACTCAATATTTGTCTCCCCTTCAGAACTACTGAATCAGAATCTTCATTTTAATAAGATGCTCTGATAGTTTGTAGACACATTAAAGAGTTATTTGGATTAATGAAAGAGTGTCTGCAAATGAAAATGTATAAATACATAGACTGTTAGTTAAACACTGAGATTTTCTTTTTATTTCTTTACGTTCTTGACAATTTCAAAATAGCATTGCCTTCTTGTTCAACAATCATTTTTATTAACTTTTTTGAAATGTAATTTTCAAACAAGAAGAAGGAACCATATTAAGTATACAGTTGCATGAGTATTGATGAATGCATATATTACTGTATCACTATTGTAATCCAAGTATAATAACATTTCTATCAGCTTCCCAAATTTCCCATGCTCCCTTGCAGTCAGTAGCCTTTATTACTGGTTACAAGAAACCACAGGACTTCTTTTGGCCATTATGGATTAGTTTTACCTTTCTGAGAACTTTATATAAATGAAATCATTCTGTATTTACTCTTTTTTATTTCATTCATGTTAATGCATTTATTAGTTGTCCCTTTTGTATTGCTGAGTAGTCATTGTTTAACTACACCAGAATTTATCAATTCACAACTTGATGGCCATTTGGATGGTTTAAGTAGTTGGCTGTTATAAATAAAACTGTTAAGAATATTAATGCACAAGTCTGCTTGTGTAAGGATTTTCTCTCAGGTAAATACTTAGGAGAGGAATTGCTGTGTTACACAATAACTATATTTTGAATTTAAAAGAAAGATCCAAATTGTTTTGCAAAGTGAATACATCATTAACTTACATCTTACTAGAAATGTATGAGAATCCCAGTTACTCTACAATCTCCCAAACTCTTAATATTGTCAGTCATTTTAAAATTTATTCATTTTATTTTGTTGAGTAAGGTTGATATTAGCTATCTTTTATTTTGGGTTTTTTTTCTTTTTGTTTTTGTATTTTTCTGAAGTTAGAAACAGAGAGGCAGACTCCCACATGTGCCCACTCGGCATGCCCACCAGGGGGCAAT
This sequence comes from Saccopteryx leptura, assembly GCF_036850995.1. Lineage (NCBI taxonomy): Eukaryota > Metazoa > Chordata > Mammalia > Chiroptera > Emballonuridae > Saccopteryx > Saccopteryx leptura. The sequence goes on from NC_089507.1 coordinate 167,098,235, forward strand.
GCTCTGCCCATCTAGAGTTTTGCTCTGCTGCAATCAGAGCCATTCTAGTGCATGAGGAGGAGGCCATGGAGCCTTCTTCAGTGTCCGGGGCCAACTTTGTTCCAATGGAGCCTTGGCTGCAAGAAGGTAAGAGAGAGACAGAGGAAGGAGAGGGGAAATGGTGGAGAAGGAGAAGGGTGCTTTTCCTCTTTGCCCTGACCGGGAATCAAACCCGGGACTTCTACACGCCGGGCCAATGCTCTACCACTGAGCCAACTGGCCAGGGCTTTAGCTATCTTTTTATGGAAGTATTTTCCATTTATAATTTTTGATGAGTATCTGTTCAAATGTTTTGCCCATCTTTGAAATTAGGTTATCTTCTATTACTGAGGTGTAAGAATTCTATATATTGTTGATACAAATCGTTTGTTATATAAATACATTGTGAATATTTTTCTCTCAGCCCTTGGCTTTTTATTTTCTTACTAGTGTTTTACAAAGAACAAAAAGTTTTAACTTTGATGAAGTTAAGGTACCATTTTCTCTTATGGTAAATGCTTCCTGTGTCTCAACTAAGAAAACTTTGCTACCATAAGACCTATGGTTCATTCAAAATAATGTTGTGTATGATGGGACATGAGTTTTGAAAAAAAAAATTTATTTCTCAAGTGGAAGGAGTGGAGACAGACTCCCACATACACCCAGACTGCTATTCACTCGGCAACACTTGTCTGGGACTGATGCTGTCTCCATATAGGGCCGATGTTGGCAACCAAACTATATATTTTTAGCACCTGAGAGATTCTCCCTGGAGCCAGCCTCAGCACCTTGGAGCAATGCACAGGAACCTATTGAGCCATGGCTGTGGGAAGGGAAGAAAAAAGAAGAGGGAAGAGGAGAAAGAAAGAGAAGCAGGTGGTTGCTTCTCTTGTGTTCTCGTGATCATGGTATCTCCCCTGCCAGGTAAGTATTTCTCTTGTGTTCTCTGCTGGGAATTGAATCCAGGATATCCACTTGCTGGGTCAACACTCCACCACTGAGCAAACAGACCAGGGCCAAGAACATTTTTTTTTCATAAAAGTATCAAGTTTTTTTTCCATACAATTTGCTGATAAGAATAACCTTACCTTATTTGAATTACCTGGTTGTTTTGTTGAAAATCAATTGATGATACATATATGGTTTTATATCTGAAATGTTTATGTGATTATATATATTTATATGATTTTTCTTAATTACAACACTTTCTTAGTTACTATAACTGAAGTAAGCCTTGAAGTCAGTTGCATGACTTCCAACTTTGTTTTTCTTTTTCAGTTAAGTACTTTATATATTCATATCAATTTTAGAATTATTCTGATTAATGTATTTATTTATACATTTATATTTCCACATATAAAATTTCCTTTTATTTTTACAACTTAGAGTTTATGTCTGAATTGGCTCCTCTATTAAACACATATAAATAGCCTCTTGAAAAATCCCAAGATTATATTACCTTAAACATGTAATCATACAATGTAAGGAAAGTTTCAGTTACTCATTGTTACCTTGTAGTCATCAATGCTGCTCATGGCGATATAAGGAGCACAACAGGATACCAAAATCATCCAGAATATGGAAGGGAATACGTGTCCGTGTGGAATAAACACATCCTTTTGAAAATACGAAGAATGTAATGAGCTGAATGAATAAATTCAAAATTCATTTTCTAGAATACATTTTTAAAAATATTAAACACATTATGTATAACCTTACCTTACATCTCCCCTTTATTACCCAACTCTTTTACTATCAGTTCAGTTTTGAAGCTTGAGTTTTGGATCCATACCCACATTTATGGATATGGAATTAATTCAATTGTGAATGAATGGCTAACACTACAGAGTTAGAAAGTAATATGAGGAAGATTTTTCATTTTATGAGTATAAAATTGATCCTAAGGCTAAATAATGATAATTCATATTTGAGATATTTGGTTTATTAAATGATCTTTCCAATGTTTCAAAAGTAATAGCTAAAATCAAAAATCATACCGGATATTTATGGGGACAATGATAGCAAGCTGTTTCTAGGTACACCACAAGACCAGGTAAGTATTGGCTGAGGATTCAAAAATGATGATGTACTAGAAGGGAAGCAAAATTTCCAAGGAAAACTTTTGCATTTTGTATTTCATATTGCTCATCCTGTTTATAACCATCTTTAAGGACAGAAAATCCTGAAGTCGTCTTTAAAATAGTCCCCATTGTGTCATGATTCACATAGTTGTGGTTTGAACAAGCACATTACTGAAAGAAAGTCATAACCAGAGCCTTATGATCTTTAGGCTGACCATCATAGATATACTTGCTGCCACAGAAAGGTGACATTAATTTATTGTCAGAATCTTCCCAGAACACCTGCATGCTGGGATGGGTCAGTACCCTATGGCAAATCCACTGATGTCGGGGATGATAGAGCAAGTTCTGCAGTTACAGAAACCCTTACCTGTGCAATGAGTAGGTAAATTTGAATAGAGTATAAAATGAATTCCTGGAGCTGTTAAAGGTAAGATGTGAGGTACATAAATATAAGGTCAGCTGAACTGGTTGGTATCATCAGACAACTCACCCTAGCTAAACAGGATGCTTTTATGTATCTACTAAAGAAGTAATTAAGTGATTTTCATGTTCGGGTCTCTATTCTACCTGAAGGGTGTTACATAGAGTTAAAAATACATGCTTTAGGTGGAAAAATATATTTAGATTTAGGAAATAATAAAAAAAGAATGGTGACAAACTCTGATAGGTATACTGGTTTCCAAACTTCAGGACTGTGTACATACTAATCACCTTTTTCAATATAGAAGATGTTTTTGCCTTTATAAAAAAAGCTAGTTTGGTATAGAGCACTCCTCTAGGAATTAATATTTTAGACAGAGAACTGGGGTAACTTTAATGTAACTATTCTGCAATTCTAACCTGAATTTGCCCTAAAGTTTTTTCTTTGGTAGCATTTATAAAAGTAATAATAACGCTTCTATTTTTATTCTCTTGTTCTTCATTTCTTTTGTTATTTTTGTGCTAGTCACAGTGCTGCATAATTTCACTTTATTTCCCCACATTCTCTATGAAAATATATGTTGTTATAGCTGCCTTGCATTAAAACATTGAAGCTCTGAAAATTATGTTGATTTCCCAAAACAACAGAGCTAGCATAGATCCAAATGCTAATTTATCATGCAGTGGTTTACTTAAATAAGAATAAAATATAGGCACTTAAAAGAGTAATCTGGGAGATTCTCGATGGAGGAGAGTCCATAAGAGTATATACTTACATATGTGTTTGAACTTCTGTCAGTTTCGATATATGCTGATGGTTTAATCATTCTAAGTAGCCCATTACTAACGATATTCATAAGAACTGGGAAACAATTCATTCTTTTGGTATTGCATGCTAATGAAAAGCTATAATTCTAAAATATAAAAAGCAAGGTTATTAATTCTCAGATATCTCAATTTTCTTAAAGAGGTGAAAATTTAATATTTTAATTAAAAAATCAGGTTTTAAAATGGTGTGGAATAATCAGAACTAAAACAAACATTGTATAAGTAAACCCAAACATGAATATAGGCTATATCTGATTTTCAGGCATTCAAGTATCTGGCTTGTGGCTAGAATCTAAGATAATTATTGCTTAAAAATAAAAAAGAAGTTTCAGAATATATATATATATATAAAAATCCTTGAGAAGAAATATGTGTTCTTTAGCTTGAAATAGGAACTCGAGAGTGGGCACCATATAGCACTTACTTTGCTGATGCAACAGTGTGTGTTGGTAGACAGTAATTGATAAAAATTTATCATATTAATAACTACAATGAACTAAATAATAAATAAAAGCAGTATTTGTTTTTCATTTTGTTTCCTAAACTGAAGGCCAGAGCCTATTGATAGTTTATTAGCTTTGCACACCTTTAGGAAGATTACTAAATAGAAACCAGCATACCTTTTCATGACCAGACACTATGATGGCTCCATTATAAGATGGATCATCTATGCCATTTCTAGTTCCAGACACATCCACTTCCAGAGCTATGTTCTGATGCTCCATGGAATGAATAAAATCTTCAATGCTTGCTCCTAAGTTGGAGTAAAATATATTAGGTGTCTGAAAACTGAGAAAACCAAGGTCAAGTTGTGCAGTGTAATTAAAATTAATAACCTTATGTAATGCTTACTGTTATATAGACAGTGAGGATGTTTTTCCACATGATAACATGTCTGCTTCTGTGTATTAAAAAATCTATCTGTTTCACCAAGTTTACTTTTTTGTTTGTTTCTTTGTTTTTGATTTTTTGTTTTGTTTTATATTATTTTTCCCTTTTTTCCTTTATTATTAATTATAATGGAGTGACATTGATCAATCAGGATATATAGGTTCAGAGAAAATACCTCCAGGTTATTTTGACATTTGGTTATGTTGCATACCCATCACTCAAAGTCAAATTGTCTTCTGTCACCTTCCATCTGGTTTTCTTTGTGCCCCTCTCCTCCCCCCCCCCCATAACCATAACACTCTTGTCCATATCCCTGAGTCTCATTTTTATGTCCCACCTATGTATGGAATCATACACTTCTTAGTTTTTTCTCATTTACTTATTTCACTCAGTATAATGTTATCAAGGTCCATCCATGTTATTGTAAATGATCTGATGTCATCATTTCTTATGTCTGAGTAATATTCCATAGTATATATGTACCACATCTTCTTTATCCAATCATCTATTGAAGGGCTTTTTTGTTTTTTCCATGTCTTGACCACTGTGAACAGTGCTGCAGTGAACATGGGGCTGCATGTGTCTTTACGTACCAGTGTGTTTGTGTTTTGGGGGTATATACCCAGTAGAGGAATTGCTCGGTCATATGGTAGTTCTATTTTTATTTTTTTGACGAACCACCATACTTTCTTCCATAACTGTTGTACTACTCTACATTCCCATCAACAGTGAATGAGAGTTCCTTTTTCTCCACAGCCTCTCCAACACTTGCTATTAGTTGTCTTGTTGATAATAGCTAATCTAACAGGTGTGAGGTGGTATCTCATTGTAGTTTTGATTTGCATTTCTCTAATAGCTAACAAAAATGTGCATCTTTTTTATATATTTGTTGGGCATTTGTATTTCTTCCTGAAAGAAGTGTCTGTTCATGTCCTCTTCCCATATTTTTATTGAATTGTTTGTTTGTTTGTTGTTGAGTTCTTTCTATATGTTGGATATTAGGCCCTTATCTGTGCTATTGTTTGAAAATATCATCTCCCATTAAGTTGGCTATTTGTTTTGTTTTCAGTTTCTCTTGCTGTGCAAAAGCTTCTTAGACTTATGTGGTCTCATTCATTTATCTTTGCCTTCACTTCCCTTGCCTTTGGAGTCAAATTCATAAAATGCTTTTTATGGCCAAGGTCCATGAGTTTAGTGTCCATGTTTTCTTCTATGTAATTTATTGTTTCAGGTCATATTTAGGTCTTTGATCCATTTTGAATTAATTTTAGTACAAGAGGACAAACTGTAGTCAACTTTCATTCTTTTGCATGTGGTTTTCCAGTTTTCCCAGCACCATTTGTTGAAGAGGCTTTCTTTTCTCCATTGTGTATTTTTGGCCCCTTTATTACAAATTACTTGACCATATGTATGTGGTTTTATTTCTGGACTTCTGTTCTGTTTCATTGGTCTGAAAGTCTGTTTTTTGTGGCTCTATAATATAATTTAAAGTCAGGTGTTGTAATGCCCCCAGCTTCATTCTTTTTCCTTAAGATTGTCTTGGCTATTTTGGTTTTTTATAGTTCCAAATAAACCTGATGATTTCTTTTTCCATTTCTTTAAAAAATGACATTGGAATTTTGATGGAAATTGCAATAAATTTGTATATCACTTTGGGTAATGTAGTCATTTTCACTATATTTATTCTTCCTATCCAAGAACAGGAAATATTTTTCCATTTCATTGTATCTTTTTCAATTTTTCTTAACCAAGCTTGGTAGTTTTCATTATATAGGTTCTTTACATTTTTGTTATGTTTAACCCTATGTATTTTATTTTTTTGTTGTTGTTGCAACAATGAAGGGGATTATTGTTTTGAGCTCATTTTCTGATGTTTCATTATTGGCATATAGAAAGGCAATGGACTTTTATATATTAATTTTGTATCCTGCCACATTACTGTATTGGTTTATTTTTTCTAGTAGTCCTTTTGTGGAGTCTTTGGGGTTTTTGATGTATAGGATCCTATCATCTGCAAAAAGTGAAACCTTTACTTCTTCTTTCCCAAAATGAATGCTTTTTATTTCTTTTTCTTGTCTGATTGCTCTGTCTAGGACTTTCAGCACTACGTTGAATAAAAGTGGAGAAAGTGGACAACCTTATCTTGTTCCTGATTTTAGGGGAAAAGTCTTCAGTTTTTTGCCATTTAATATGATATTAGCTGATAGTTTATCATAAATGGTCTTTATTATATTCAGATATTTTCTTTCTATACCAATTTTGTTGAGAGTTTTAAACATAAAGCAATGTTGTATTTTATCGAATGCCTTTTCTGCTTCTATTGATAAGATCATATGGTTTTTGTCCTTTGTTTTGTTGATATGGTGTATTACGTTAACTGTTTTACATATGTTGAACTATTCCTGTAATTCTGGGATGAATCCTACTTGATCATGATTAATTATTTTTTTAATGTGCTATTGTATTTGATTTGCTAGTATTTTGTTTAGTATTTTAGCTGTATTCATTAGAGATATATGTCTGTAGTTTTATTTTTCTGTGTTGTCCTTGCCAGGTTTCGGTGTGAGGGTAATGTTGGTCTCATAAAATGTGTTTGGCAGTATTGCTTCTTTTTCAATGTTTTGGAAGACTTTGAGTAGAATAGGAACCAAGTCTTCTTTGAATGTTTGAAAAAATTCACTAGTATACCTGTCTGGCTCTGGACTTTTATTTTTGGGGAAGATTTCTATAGTTGTTTCTATTTCCTCCCTGCTTATGGGTTTGTTTAGACTTTCTTCTTCTTCATGACTCAGTCTAGGAAGATTTTATTGTTCTAGAAATTTATCCATTTCTTTTAAATTGTTAAATTTGGTGGCATATAGTTTTTCATAGTATTCTACAATAATTCTTTAAATATCTATGATATCTGTGGTGATTTCTCCTCTTTCATTTTGAATTTTGTTTATATGAGTTCTTTCCTTTTTTTCCTTTGTTAGTCTTCCCATCAGTTAGTCAATTTTGTTGATCTTTTCAAAGAACCAGCTTCTTGTTTTATTAACTTTTTCTATAGTTTCTCTGTTCGGTATTTCATTTATTTCTGCTCTGATTTTTATTATTTCCTTTTTTCTGCTGTTTTTGAGTTGTCTTTGTTCTTCATTATCTAGTTCCTTAAGATGTGAAGTTAGGTGGTTTACTTGGGCTCTCTCGTGTTTGTTCATATAGGCCAGTAGTGATAGGAACTTCCCTCTTATTACTGCTTTCGATGCATCCCAGAGATTCTGATATGTCGTGTCGTTATTTTTCTTTGTCTGTATGTAACTTTTGTTCTCTGTTTTTATTTCTTTTTTGACCCATCATTTTTTAAAAGTATGTTGTTTAGTTTTCACATTTTTGTGGGTTTATTTACCTCTTTTTTGCAGTTGAATTCTAATTTCAAGCTTTTATGATCAGAGAATATGCTTGGTATAATTTCAATCTTTCTGAATTTGTTGATGTTATTTTTGTGGCCCGACATATGGTCGATTCTTGAGAATGTTCCAGGTCTACTAGAGAAAAATGTATACTTTGGCACTTTGAGATGTAATGTCTTGTAGATGTCTATCATATCCAGTGTTCTAGTGTTTCGTTTTAAGGCCAATATTTCTTAATGATTTTCTGTTTGGATCAATGATCTAGAGCCATCAGCAATGTATTGAGGTCTCCAAGTATAATTTTATTTTTGTTGGGTTTTTTTTTAGGTCAGTCAGTAGCTGTCTCATATATTTTGGTGCCCCTTGGTTTGGTGTGTATATATTAAGAAGTGTTATGTCTTCTTGTCCACTTTATCATTATGAAATGATCATTTTTGTCTCTGATTACCTTTGCTGTCTTGTAGTCAGCATTGTTAGATATGAGTATTGCTACACCTGCATTTTTTTGGATGTTATTTGCTTGGGGTATTGTTTTCCAACCTTTCACATTAAATTTGGTTTATTCTTGTAGCTTAGATGTGTTTCTTATATGCTCCATGCAGTTGTATTTTCCTTTTTAATCATTTCTGCTACTCTGTGTCTTTTTATTGGTGACAGTTTTACATTTAGTGTAATTATTGACACTTGAGGGTTTCTTATTGCCTTTTTATATATTGCTTTCTGACAGTTTTGTATCTTGTTTAATTCTTCTCTTTTATTTTTTTATCATTTGCTTTTATTTAGTTGTAATTCATATTCTTTCCTCTGTTAATTCTTTTTTCAAGCCATGTGCTTCTGTGATGGTTTTTTCAAGGGTGGTTACCATTAAGTAATGGAAAGGATACATACCATGTTCATTGTGGTACATTATCTTTGTGCTTCTGCACTCTATCTTCTTTTGCTACTCTTAATCTTTGTCCTCTTCCCTTTTTTGTTCTTGTTGACACAGATTAAATTTGTTTTTATTGTGATCTTGATGGTACTTTTACTTGTCATTTTGTTTTGTTTTGTTCTTTGTATCTCGTCAGAAATCACCCTTTGTATTTCATGAAGTAAAGGGTTTCTGGTTATAAATTTATGCATCTTTTCTGTATCTGTAAATGTTTTTATTTCTCCTACATATTTGAGATATAGCTTTGATGGGTATAGTATTCTTGGCTGGAAGTTCTTCTCTTTCAGAACTTTAAATATTGAGGCCCACTCTCTTCTATCTCATAGTGTTTCTGCTGAGAAATCTGATTATAATCTAAAGGGCCTTCCTTTATATTTTGTATTCTTCTTTTCCCTGGCTGCCTTGAGAATTTTTTATTTTTTGTCATTGGTTGTGCCAATTTTATTATGACGTGCCTTGGAGTAAATGTGATAGGGTTAAGATAACTCAGTGTTCTGTTTGCTTCTTAAATTCGAGGCTTTAGTTTTTTCCACAGGCTTGGAAAGTTCTTGTCTATTATTTGTTTGAATATGTTCTTCATTTCATCTTCTCTCTCTTCTCCTTCTAATATACCCATTATTCTTATGTTGCTCTTTTTGATGGAGTCATTTCTGTAGAGCTTTCTCATTTTTAAAATTTATGAGTCTCTCTTCTCTTCTCTCTGTAGTGCCTCTACTTACCTGTCTTTTATGTCACTGAATCTCTCCTCTATCTGGCCTTTTATATTAACTAAGCTTGTTACCTTGTTTTTGAGTCATAGATTGAGTTTTTCATCTCTGTATGTTTTGTTTTCATAGTTTTAATTTCCTTGGTGATGTATTCTTTCTGTTTGTTGAATTGTTTTTTGAGCTCCCTAAATTGCCTTTCTGTGCTTTTTTTGTATATCCCTGAGTATTTTAAGGACTTCAATTTTAAATTCTCTGTTATTTAACTCCAAGGTTTCCAAGCTATTGAAACTTTTCTCTGTAGATTTTTCCTGATGTATCTGAGCTACATCTCTATTTTTTTTATTCATAATATTCAATTTCTTATTTCTTAATGGCATTTGAGAGTGGTATTGTTAATAACACTAATAAAAGTTGACAATACATTATTTTTTAGAAAATACAGTGAAAAGCCAAAAATTTTATTGTACTAAGTGGAACAAAAACTACATAGAATGAAGTGCCTGAGTTGGGGGGAAGTGACAAAGAGGCTAAAAAGAGGTAAGAATCCACAAAATGCTACAAGGAAAAAATTTGAATCAAGAATAAAACAATTTGTTTGCAAATGATGATCGAATGAGAGAAATAGTGAAAGAGAAAAGAGAAAAAGAGGAAAAAGAACAATATATACAGTGAAAATGAAAATTCTGTTGTATTAAGTGGAACAAAAACTATATAGAATGGAGAGTTGGAGTTTGGGAAATGCTAATGAGATGAAAAGTGAAGTAAAAAGCACACAAAATGCTACAAAGAAAAAATTTGAATCCAGAATAAAGTATTTTGTTTGTGAGTGAGGATCAAATGAGAGAAAAAGTAAAATAGAAAAGAAGAAAGCAAATGAGAGAGAGAAAAAAAGAGAAAAGAAAAAAAAGAGAGAGTTAAGGTTTTGAGAATGTAACTCTCATAGAAAAAAAAGTAACACCTATGGGTAATGAAATTCAAAATGAAAAGAAAAAAAAATAAAAAGAAGATAAAACAACCAAGGTGGAAGAGAAAAAAGATCAAAAGTGAAAGAAAAAAATGGAAAAAGTTATAAAGACTGAATTTTTTCTGGTTTTGAGAGGTTATCTTCTTTCTTTTCCTTCTTTCTTTCTCTTTTTGGCTGGTAGCACTGTACCCCAGGTTCTGCAGCTGTGGCACTCTGAGGCAGAGATTTGCAGGTGATGTGTCGCTATGGTGATGGCATAAACTAAGCTTCAGTTGCATTGGTAAGCAGGGCTTGTTAGCATTTGCAGTCTTTGACAATGGGAGAGTTTGTTTTCTTGGAGCTCCCCAAATCTCTCCTTCCAGAACCAGCAGCCTGGGACCCAGCTGTGAAGTTGCCGCAGCCTCTGCCTGGAGAGCAAGAGGATCTAAGAGCTGCCAAATTGCCCCTCTGACCCCACTCAAAGCAGGATTCTGGGTAAGGGTTCAGCCATCTTTTCCAGCATAACCAGGCAGGGCTGGGAGCTGATTGCTTTTCAGATGTCTTTCTATGAGCCTCTGGGCATGTCTAGTATGCCTCAGCGCTCTGCGGGTCTATTTTTCTCAGGCTTTTTGCACTTTATAACCTGTATCGGCTGGCAGAAAAATGTCCCAGTCACTGCCTGCAGAGCAAGAGGTCTTAAAAGCTGCAAACTCCCTCCTCCAGGTCTGTTCAAAGCACAGCTGTGTATGAAAGCTTTGTCAGCCAGAGCCACCAGCTTAAGCAGGCAGGGGAGTGAGCTGACTCTGAACAGGTTCTTTTCTGAGGTTCCCCAGGTACATCTGGTTAAGTTTGCTTCAGCGCTCCATGAGTCTGCTCTTCACAGGCTTCTCCCTTGTTGGGAAGTCTACAACCCAGCCCACCCAACTTCCTCAGTGTTCTCTGTGGTCTACTCCATGGAAATGTGCTTTTTAACCTGTATTGTTTGACAGGAAGTTTCCCCAGCCACTGCCTGCAGAATAAGAGGCCTTAAAAACTATCAAGTCCCTCCTCCAGGTCTGCTTAAATCGCAGCTTTGGGAAAGAAGGCTTTGTGAGCCAGAGCCACCAGCGTAAGCTGGCCGGGCAGTGAGCAGAATGCAGGTTAAGCTCCTTTCAGTGTTTCATTGGTCTGCTCTCCAGAGGCTGCCTGTGCACCATTCCTCCCATCAGTTGCACAGTTCTCTTCCACAGGATGTGCTATGTTAGCCTGTATGGCTGGCGGAGGCATCCCTCCAGACAGGTCTGGGTGTTGGAACCCAGCTCTCTGGTACTTTCTGTGTGCCATTGTTTGGGGAGAGGGTATAACACAGAAACTCTGGCTACAGCCCACACAGAAGGCCTTTGCTGACAGTCTCTGACCCAGCCCTTCCATCCAAAATGCAGGTGTCCACTCTCAGAGTGCCAGGCAGGACCACTTGCACACTGCCTGCACTTGCCGACTGGGGGACTGGAAGTTAACAAAGCCCCAAACAGCTCTGGTATCAGTCTTTGCAGGCAACTGCTCACCCACTTCTGCCTGGGTTTGCTGCTGTAGTTAGCTCTGCATGGGCTAAGCTGTGGGCACAGTCCCTCCTTGGCTTGAACGTCTCTGCCCTAGCCAGCCTATTCCCTTGTCCTTAGCCTTCCTGTTCTCTCAGTTCCAAGTGAAAGCAGACCTTCCTCAGGTCAGTGAGGAAAGTGGAATATTCTGTTCTCCGTCTTATTTATTTCAGAGTGGATTATATATTCAGCCACCTTTAAACCCAATCATACCTTTGTTTGATGTATGTGTATATTGGATGCTCCTGGGATTTTTTTTCTGTCTCTAGTTGTTGAATTTGTTGAAATTTCAGGTAAAGGTATCAGGAACACTCCTCACAGTGCCATTTCTCTGACATCAAAGTCCCAAGTTTACTTTTATAATGTTTCCCTTAGTATTACTGCCATATGATGCATTTGGAATGATTGTCTTACTAGAATATTTCAGTGAGTAGCCATACCAAAACAGTTATAATGACACAGTAATCTCTATGAATTACCCACCAAATTTGCTAAATCTCACTGCTAAATTATTAACTAATTTTAAAAATGTTTGTTGATACAGGAAGACTTGTTGAATGGCTGTGTTAAGAAATCCTTGGATCTTCCTTCCAGAAAAACAACCACAACTTCTAAAATTTACTAAAAATCCAACAAATTAAGATCTTTTGTTTGTCTTAAAGGCATACAGAAAATGATAAAACATTTATTTATGAAAATCTACTGAATCTGGGTAAGAACACCAGGAAACTGGCAACAACCTACCCATCAGAAGCCTTCCTTAATTAGAAATTCAGAACCTTCACTCTAAATGGGTCTACACAGGAACTCAGGGTTTCTTTCTCCTCAAGCCCAGTCTAAGACTGTAAGTATGTTTCTAGGAGAAACTGGGTTGAAAATGATTGAGAAATACTATCTTTGGGCTCTTATCCCTTGAGTAAAACTTTCATCTATGGGGAAAAAAAGAACTCCCCATTTCTAAGTCATTAATGCCTGGTCTCATTCCCTTCATAATGAAGCTGAAGGGAATGAGAAAGTTTGGTGGCCTGCCCCTCTCAGGAGTTAACTGAGTATCTATTGAAATTGCATCCTTTCCTCACCCCACACACAAAGATGAACACAAAATAGATCAGAGACCAAAATATTAAGAACTGAAAGTATAAAAGCCTTGAAAGAGAATATCAAAGTATATCTTTGTGACCCTGTGTTAGGCAAATCCTACTTAAATATATAATAAAAAGCACAGGCAAAGAAAAACAATTAGTAGGACTTTATAAAGTTTAAACATTATACTCCAAATAACACCAGTAACAAAGTGAAAAGCCAATTTACAAAATGAAGTTAAATATTTGCAAAACATTTACAGTCGATCCTTACTATTCACAGCAGTTATGTGTTCACTTCTGTAATGTCACTCTAAAGTTACCACAAGTGCTGAATTAGTGAATACAAAATCATTGCTCCTAGAGGAAACAATAGTTAGGTTTTTGTAAGCCTCTGGTAACAACAGTGTCTTGAACCAATCAATAGATTGTTTTATTCAATATGTATGTTTCTGTATATTTATTGTTGATTCATTAACATTGCTCTCACAGCCAACAGCATTATAATGCATGGTAAACAAAGATTATTTCATACATTTTTCCTGGAAGGTACATCACAGCCTTCTCGACCTAGGAAAATTAGATAGCACATCAACACTGAACTTGGGGGTCAGTTTTTTTTTAATTTTTATAATTTTTTGTGTGTGTTTGTTGGTAGTTCAAAACAATGTCTTTTAGTTTCACAGTATATAATAATTTTGACCTTGCCCTTAGATCCTAGCTGCAACATTTGGTAAAGTATTTATGACTGTTGTCAAATTTAAGGTAAGTTCTGTTGAATTTCTTTCATATATGAACTCTAAGATTATAAGTCATTTGAAATTTTTTTGTCTAGTTAGTAAAATTAAATGTTATTTGATGTGACAATAGTCAGTATATCATCATTGATTTTTAATTTTTAATTTTAAATACAGTTAACACTCAATATTTTTTTGTATTAGTTTCAAGTGTATAGTATAATGTTGGATGCCATTTAAAACAGCAAAATTACTGTGAAATATATGGCACTAACGAGATGACATAAAGGACATTGATTAGAAGTATAATATATCTGCTCACAGTATTAGAGCTGAAACAAGATGGCAGAGTAACATTTTGTTCTACTACAGCTGAAAATGTGTGTATCAGGTGACATAACATGTCCCATCTCTGAGCACATTTGTGAATGACATAAGAGTGACATGAGCATTGGATTTGAGACTACAAATACATTGTAGTAATAAACAAGTTTGTAAATACATAACCTGTGAATAAAGAGGATTTGTTGCATCTAACAAAAGACTTGTGTCTAGGGAGAACCAAGGTGGCAGCAGAGTAGAGAGATGCACAGACTCCCAGAGCATACCACCAAACTAAATTACAAATTAATTTAGGAACAATCAGCATAAAAATCCAACTTTTTATTAAAAGAACAGGTCTCAAAAACTAAGGAGCAAAGAAGAGGCCACACCAAGCCTGGAAGAGAGCTCTGAGCCATGGTGGGGAAGGGCTCCCCTGCTTCCAGGAGAGAAGGTGGGTGAGACTGAGAGCCTAGAACAGCTCTTATTACAAGAACAGCAGAAAATATCACTCACAGCCAGTTGCCTGGAAACCTGGGAATGAGGTGTGCTGAAAGGGTGGCTTGTCTTCCAAAAGGAAAGTGGGGAGAGAGACAGATGGTGACGAGCAAAGGAATGCATGGGATGACCTGAAAAGCTGGCTCATCCAGTATGGAGATGGCCATAGCTGGGGGAGGAGTTGAATCTTCAACAAAACACAAGGCTAAAGTGGTTCTGGGTGATCCACTTCCAGAAAGTTCTCCAGCTCCAGTCAGAGCAACAAGACACAGCTGAAAACAGGAAGTGGAGAAAATCTGAGATACACCTCCCCCTACTGAAAGGGAGACAGCACCCTGCACCCAGAGAGAAGCTGGCCTTTAGTAACCTCCCACTGGATTCCTGGATACAGCTTCAAATAAGCCCCCTGTTGAGATTTGTAAACAAGACTATGACTGAGTTAAGAAAACTGAGAAGAAAACTATCAAATAAAGACTTCAAAGAAGATCTACTAGGTAAGGAGATCACAGCTGGAAGAAGCCTACAAGTTATAAAGAATAATGGGTAGGCAGAGAAGCACACGCCATATACCTCAACAAGATAAATCCTTTGATAAAGTCTTGGATGAATTGGAAGTAATCAAATTACTGAATATATAAAATAATAAGTATAAAATAATGATTTTTAGAATGCTTAAAGATTTCAAAGCTAAAATGGATGGACTTAATGACACTTTAGTAAAGAACCTGAAAGCATCAAAAAGGACATAGAAATTATAAAAAAGGAACCAAACAGAAATGACAAACAATATCAGAAATGAAGACTACACTGGAATGAATTAAAAGCAGGATGGATGAAGCAGAGGATCAAATCAGTGACTTAGAGGAAAAGATAAGGGAAAGCACAGAAGCAGAGCAGCAAAAAGAAAACAGGCTGAAAAAATCTGAGGAAATTCTAAGAGAGCTATGAGACAACCTAAAGAGAATATTCGCATCATAGGGGTTCCTGAAGAAGAAGAAAAAGAACAAAGGTTAGAGAATTTGTTCAATAAGATCATAGGTGAAAACTTCCCTAAATTGATGCAGAAAAAAGTCACACAAGTTCAAGAACCACAGAGAATTCCACTAAAAAGAAACCCAAAGAAATCTACACCAAGACACATCATAATTAAAATACCAAAGCTAAGAGATAAAGAGAAAATATTAAAAACAACTAGAGAAAAAATGGCTATCATCTACAAAGGAGACCCCATAAGGATGACATCCAACTTTTCAACGGAAACACTTGAGGACAGAAGGAAATGGCAAGACATATTCAAAGTAATGCAGGACAAAAGCCAAAACCAAGACTTCTTTATCCAACAAGGCTATTATTTAAAATTGAAAAAGAAGTAAAAAGCTTCCCAGAGTAAAAAAAACTCAAGAAATTCATTACAACAAAACCAATGCTACAAGAAATGTTAAGGGGCCTATATTAAACAGAACAAAGGGGGAAAGAATATAATATAAGAGAAATATAACTTTAAACAATAAAATGGCAAAAAACAACTACATATCAATAATAACTTCAAATGTAAATGGATTAAAAGCACCAATCAAAAGACAAAGTGCAGCTGAATGAATAGGAAAACAGGGCCTGTACTTATGCTGTCTACAGGAGACATATGTCAAAACAAAAGGTACACATAGACTGAAATTAAAAAGATGGAAAAGAATATTTAAGGCAAATGGAAATTAAAAAAAAGTTGGGGTAGCAATACTTATATCTGACAAAATAGACTTTAAAACAAAGACTATAGTAAGGAATAAAGAAGGTCACTACATAATGATAAAGGGAGCAATCCAACAGAAAGAGATAACCATTATAAATATATATGTACCTAATATAAGAGGACCTAAATATATAAAGCATATTTTGATGGACATAAAGGAAAAAATTAAAAGCAATAGTATAAGAGTAGGGGATTTCAATACCCCAATTACATCAATGGGTACATCCTCAAGAAAGAAAATTAACAAAGAAACAATAGAATTAAGGGATACACTAGATCAACTGGATTTAATAAATATATTCAAAATCTTCCACCCTAAAACAGCAGAATATACATTCTTTTCCAGTGCTCATGGTACATTCTCTAGGATAGACCATATATCAGGGCATAAAATGAGTCTCAACAAATTTAAGAAGATTGAAACCATATCAAGCATCTTCTCTGAACACAATGCCATGAAACTAGAAATCAACTACAACAGGAAAACTGAAAAAATACTCAATCACTTGGAAACTAAATAGCATGTTATTAAACAATGACTGGGTCAACAATGAGATCAAGGAAAAAAATAAAAGTTTTCTTGAAACAAATGAAAATGAGTATACAACAACTCAAAATCTGTGGGACACAGAAAAAGCAATCCTGAGAAGGATGGTTATAACATTACAAGCATACCTTAGAAGTTAGGAAAAGCTCGATATAAACAACTTAATCTTGCAACTAAAAGAACTAGAAAAAGAACAGCATGCAAAGCTTAGAGCAGGGGTCTCAAACTCAACTCAGCATGTGGGCCGCAGAGCAAGATCACAGCCGTTTGGCAGGCCACACTAGGTCTACAAAAGGCAACTGTTATGCAACACTTTTCTCACTGCAGTTGAGAACAAAAAAAAATCAGTACAACAAGCACAATCGTACATGCAGTTTACTCAGTGTCACAAAACGACCAGAAACTGTAGTTCGCATCACAACTGCTGTTAACTAAGCTAATATCTAGCTAGGATGCTAGAGAAATGAAAAATACAAGTAGGCCCCTAGGCTTACTTAATTTTATCCAAAATATTTTGAACTTCGTGGATTAGTCTGCGGGCCGCACAAAATTGTTCAGTGGGCCGCATGCGGCCCGCAGGCCGTGAGTTTGAGACCCCTGGCTTAGAGGAAGTAGAAGGAAGAAAATAATAAAGATCAGAGCAGAAATGAATGACATAGAGACTAAAAGAACAATACAGAAGATCAATGAAACCAAGAGCTGGTTATTTGAAAAGTAAACAAGATCGATGAACTCTTAGCTATACTCACCAAGAAAAAAAGAGAAAAAACTCAAATAAATAAAATTAGAAATGAGGGTGGAGAGGTAACAACAAACACAGCAGAAATACAAAGGATTCTAAGAAAATACTATGAAGAACTGTATGCCAAATAATTAGACAACCTAGGTGTAATGGAAAAATTCCTTAAAAAATGTATTCTTTCAAAAATCAATCTGGAAGAATCAGAAAACCTAAATAGACTGATTACAACATATGAGATTGAAACAATTATCAAAAAACTCCCAAAAAAACAAAAGCTCTGGGCCAGATGGCTTCACAGGCAAATTCTACCAAACATTCAAAGAAGAACTAACTCCTATTCTTCTCAAGCTATTTCAAAAAATTCAAAGGGAGGGAAAACTTCCAAGTTCCCTGTTTGAAGCGTGCATAATTCTAATTCCAAAACCAGGCAAAGACAACACAAAGAAACCTATAGGCCAATGTCTCTGATAAATTTAGATGCTAAAATTCTCAAAAAACTATTAGAAAGCCTGCTCCAGCAATACATAAAAAAAATCATACACCATGATCAAGTGGGATTTATTTTGGGATTCACAAATCAATCAACGTGATTCATCACATAAACAAAAGGAAGGACAAAATCCACATGATAATATCAATAGATGCAAAAAAATCATTTGATAAAATCCAGCACCTATTTATGATCAAAATTCTCAGCAAAGTGGGAATGCATGGAACATACCTCAGCATGATAAAGGCCATATATGACAGGCCTACAGCCAACATCATACTCAATGGGAAAAAGTTAAAAGCAATCCTTTTAAGAACAGGAACAAGGCAAGGGTCCCCCTTGAAGAACTCTTAATTAATATAGTTCTGAAAGTCCTAGACACAGCAATCAGACAAGAAGAAGAAATAAAGGCTACCCAAATTGGAAAAGAAGAAATAAAACTATCATTATTTGCTGATGACATGATATTTACATAGAAAACCCTAAAGTCTCAGTCCAAAACCTTTGGACCTTTTAAATTCATTCAGCAAGATGGCAGGATATAAATGAATACTCAGAAATCAGAGGCATTTTTATACACCGACAATGATCTGTCTGAAAGAGAAATTAATCCCCTTCACTATTGCAACAACAAAAAATATCTAGGAGTAATTTAACCAAGGATGTTAAAGACTAGTACTTGGAAAATTATAATATATTCATAAAAGAAATAAAGAAAAATACAAACAAGTGGAAGCATATACCATGTTCATGGCTAGGAAGAATTACCATCATTAAAATGTCCATATTACCCAAAGCAATTCATAAATTCTATGCAATTCCTATTAAAATACCAAGGACATACTTCAAAGATATAGAAAAAATATTCCAAAAATTCATATGAAACCAGAAGAACATGAATAGCCTCAGCAATCTTGAAAAAGAAGAATAAAGTGGGTGGTATCACACTTTCGGACATCAAGTTGTACTACAAGGTCATTATACTCAAAACAACTTGGTACTGGCATAAGAACAAGCATATAGATCAATGGAACAGAACAGAGAACCCAGAAATAAACCCGCATCTTTATGAACAATTGATGTTTGACAAAGGTGGTAATAGTATACAATGGAGTAAAGACAGTCTCTTTAACAAATAGTGTTGGGAAAATGGACTACCTGCAAAAAAATAAAACCAGACCACCAACTCACACCATTCACAAAAATTAACTCAAAATGAATAACAGACTTAAATGTAAGTCATGAAACCATAAGTATCCTAGAGGAAAACATAGGAAATAAGCTCTCCAACATCACTCGCAGCAATACATTTGCTGATTTATCTCCATGTGCAGGGGAAATAAAGAACAGGATAAATAAATGGGACTATATCAAACTAAAAAGCTCTTGCACAGCTAAAGACAATAGGAACAAAATAAAAAGGCAAACCACACAATGGAAGAACATATTTGACAATATGTCTGATAAGGTGTTCATAACCAAAATTTATAAAGGACTTGTAAAACTCAACACCAGGAAGATCAACAGTCCAATCAAAAATTGGGCAAAAGAGATGAATAGACACTTCTCCAAAGAGGACATACAGATGGCCAATAGGCATATGAAAAAATGCTCAACATCACTAATCATTAGAGAAATATGAATTAAAACCACAATGAGATATCACTTCACACCAGGAAGAATGGCACTCATCAACAAAACAGCACAGAGGAAGTGCTGGCAAGGATGTGGAGAAAAGGGAACCCTCCTGCACTGCTGGTGGAAATGCAGACTGGTGCAGCCACTGTGGAAAACAGTATGAAGATTCCTCAAAAATATAAAAATCAAACTGCCTTTTGACCCAGCCTTCCTACATTTAGGAATATACCCCAAGAACACCATAGCATAGTTTGAAAAGGAGAAATGCACCCCATGTTTATGGCAGCATTGTTTACAATAGCCAAGATCTGAAAACAGCCCACTAAGTGTCCATCAGTGGATGGTTGAATTAAAAAGCTGTGGTACATATACACAATGGTATACGATGGGGCCATGAAAAAGAAGAAAATATTTTTTGCGACAAGACGGATGGATCTGGAAACTATGATGTTAAGTAAAATAAACCAGGCAGAGAAAGAAAAATATCATATGACTTCACTCATATGAGGAATCTGACGAACAAGATGAACTGAGAAGTGGAATAAAGGCTGGATCAAAGGATTCAGAAGGAAAGTAGACAGAGGGAAAGGGGGATGATAGGGTGATAGGATTGAATGAGAGCAGAAAAGCAAATTCTGGAGGGAAAGAGGGAGGGCATTATGTGGAAGGAGACAGGAGCATTTCCTGGGGAACACGGGTGACATTAAAATCTATGTAAACACAATAAGTTAATTAAAAAAAAGACTTGTGTCTATAATATATAAAGAACCCTTAAGATTCAGTAAGAAAATGAAATAAGAACGGGAAAAAGATGGCAGCGGAGTAGGCGGATGCACAGACGCCCAGCTCTCAACACCAAACTGGAATACAAATCAATTTAGAAAAAATCAGCATGAAAAACCAACTCTGAACTGCAAGAACAGCTCTCAAAAACCAAGGAGCAAAGAAGAAACCACAACAATCCTGGTAGAGAGCACCTGAACTCCTCTGCTTACCAGAATGGAGGGGGGGGGTGAGGCTGAGAGCCCAGAGAGGATTTCACAGAGGAAAAAGAGAAGAAACTACTGCTCACAGCCACTTGCCTGGTGACCAGGGAGCGAGGTGCGTTGAAAAGACTAGCTTATCTCCCAAGTGGAAAGGACAAGGAGAGGGACAGACTGTGAGGGGCTAAGGAATACAAGAAATGAACTAAAAAAGCTGACTCATCCATGCTGGAGGGGGCCATAGCTGGGGGAGGGACTGAACCTTTCACAAAACAGAGCTGAAGTGCTTCTGGATCAGAGATCTCTGGACATCTCTCCAGCTCCAATCAGCGCAACAAGACACAGCTGAAAACAAGAAGTGGGGAGGAGGGGCAGTAACTCAGGTCTCCATGGAGATCTGAGATACACTTCCCCCTACTGAAGCGGAGAAAATACCCTACCCCCAGTGAGATTAGCTGGCTAAAGAGGCCTTCAGAGTATCAGGTTACACCCATTGCATTCCTGGATACAGTTTCAAGGAAGCCCCCTGCTGAGATCAGTAAACAAGACTATCACCTGTTAAGAAAACAAACAAATCAAGACTTCATGGCTGCCGAAATCTGAAAGTGGATTACAGATAACAGCTGATACCAACCCAGGGAGACCTAGAAATAACACAACTGAAAACTGGAGGCAGACAACACCAAGCCTAGACTCAACCAACTCTACAAATAAAACACCCCAAAAAGAGGATGAGAAGACAAAGGAGTGCAATCCAAATGAAACCACAAGAGACACCTTCGAGAGATGAACTGAGTGATATGGAAATATTCAAACTTCCAGATGCGGAGTTCAAAATAATGATTGTAAGGATGCTTAGGGATCTTAGAACAACAATGGATGGTCATTATGAAAACCTAAATAAAGAAATAGAAAGTATAAAAAAGAATCAGTCGGAGATGACAAATACAATATCAGAAATAAAGAACACAATGGAAGGAATTAAAAACAGGATAGATAGAGCAGAGGATCGAATCAGCGAATTAGAGGACAACTGGAATGAAGGCATAAAAGCAGAGAAGAAAAGAGAAAAGAGACTCAAAAAGTCAGAGGAAACTCTTAGAGAGCTCTGTGACAACATGAAGAGAAATAACATCCGCATCATAGGGGTTCCTGAAGAAGAAGAAAAAGAACAAGGGATAGAGACTTTGTTGAATCATATCATAGCTGAAAACTTCTCTAAATTAATGCAAGAGAAACTCACACAAATCCAAGAAGCACAGAGGACTCCATTAAAGAGAAACCCAAAGAAACCTACACCAAGACACATCATAATTAAAATATCAAAGCTAAGCGATAAAGAGAAAATATTAAAAGCTGCAAGAGAAAAAAAAGTTATCACCTACAAAGGAGCCCCCATAAGGATGACATCCAACTTCTCAACAGAAACACTTGAGGCCAGAAGGGAATGGCAAGAAATATTCAAAGTAATGCAGAACAAGAACCTACAACCAAGACTACTTTATCCAGCAAGGCTATCATTTAAAATCGAAGGAGAAATAAAAGCTTCCCAGACAAAAAACAACTCAAGGAATTCATTACAACCAAACCAATCTGCAGGAAATGTTAAGGGGCCTGTTGTAAACAGACCAAAGTGGGAAAAGAATATAGCAAAAAAAGGAATACACCTTTAAAGAAGAAAATGGCAATGAACAACTACATATCAATAATAACCTTACATGTAAATGGATTAAATGATCCAATGAAAAGATATAGGGTAGCTGCATGGATAAGAAAACATGACCCATACATATGTTGTCTACAAGAGACACACCTTAGAACAAAAGACACACATAGATTGAAGGTAAAAGCATGGAAAAAAAGTTTCATGCAAACGGAAATGAAAAAAAAGCTGGGGTAGCAATACTTATATCAGACAAATTGGACTTTAAAACAAAGGATATAGTAAGAGATAAAGAAGGCCACTACATAATGATAAAGGGAGTAATCCAAAAGAAAGATATAACCATTATAAATATCTATGCACCTAATATAGGAGCACCCACATATATAAAGCAGACTTTGATGGATTTAAAGGGTGAGATCAACAGCAATACTATAATAGTAGGGGATTTCAATACCCCACTAACATCACTAGATAGATCCTCAAGAAAGAAAATTAACAAAGAAACAGCAGACTTATTGAAAACACTAGATCAACTCGATTTAATAGATATCTTCAGAACCTTTCACCCTAAAGCAGCAGAATATACATTCTTTTCAAGTGCTCATGGTACATTCTCTAGGATAGACCACATGTTAGGGCACAAAAGTGCTCTCAACAAATTTAGGAAGACTGAAATCATATCAAGCACTTTCTCCAATCACAACGGCATGAAACTAGAAATTAATCACAACAGAAAAGCTCAAAAATTCTCAAACGCATGGAATCTAAATAACAGGTTGTTAAATAATGAATGGATTAAGACTGAGATCAAAGAAGAAATAAAAAAATTCCTAGAAACGAATAACAATGAGCATACAACAACTCAAAATTTATGGGACACAGTGCTGAGAGGGAAATTCATAGCACTACAGGCACACTTTAAGAAGCTAGAAAAAGCTCAAATAAGCAACTTAACCCTGCATCTAAAAGAATTAGAAAAAGAACAGCAAGTAAAGCCCAAATGTAGTAGAAGGAAGGAAATAATAAAGATCAGAGCAGAAAGAAATGACATAGAGGCTAAAGAAACAATACAGAGGATCAATGAAACTAGGAGCTGGTTCTTTGAAAAGGTATACAAGATTGATGAACCTTTAAGTAGACTCACCAAGAAAAAGAGAGAGGACTCAAATAAATAAAATTAGAAATGAGAGAGGAGAAATAACAACTGACACAACAGAAATACAAAATATTGTAAAAAAATACTATGAAGAACTGTATGCCAAAAAACTAGACAACCTAGATGAAATGGACAAATTCCTTGAAACATACAATCTTCCAAAAATCAATCTGGAAGAATCAGAAAACCTAAACAGACCGATTACAACAAAGGAGATCAAAACAGTTATCAAAAAACTCCCAACAAAGAAAAGTCCAGGGCCCAATGGCTTCACAACGGAATTCTACCAAATATTCAAAGAAGAACTAACTCCTATCCTTCTCAAACTATTTCAAAAAATTCAAGAGGAAGGAAGACTTCCAAGCTCCTTTTATGAGGCGAGCACAATTCTGATTCCAAAACCAGGCAAAGACAACACAAAGAAAGAAAATTATAGGCCAATATCTCTGATGAATATAGATGCTAAATTCCTCAACAAAATATTAGCAAAAAATATCCAACAATATATGGAAAAAATCATACACCATGATCAAGTGGGATTTATTCTGGGGAGGCAAGGATTGTACAATATTCGTAAATCAATGTGATTCATCACATAAACAAAAAGAAGGAGAAAAACCATATGATAATTTCAATAGATGCAGAAAAAGCATTTGATAAAATCCAGCACCCATTCATGATCAAAACTCTCAGCAAAGTGGGAATACAGGGAACATACCTCAACATGATAAAAGCCATCTATGAGAAACCCACAGCCAACATCATACTCAATGGGAAAAAATTAAAAGCAATACCCTTAAGATCAGGAACAAGGCAGGGGTGCCCCCTTTCACCACTCTTATTTAACATGGTCCTTGAAGTCCTAGCCACAGCAATCAGACAAGGAGAAGAAATAAAAGGCATTCAAGTTGGAAAAGAAGAAGTAAAATTATCATTATTTGCTGACGATATGATATTGTATATAGAAAACCCTAAAGTCTCAGTCAAAAAGCTACTGGACCTGATAAATGAATTCAGCAAAGTGGCAGGATATAAAATTAATACTCAAAAATCAGAGGCATTTTTATATGCCAACAATGAACAGTCAGAAAGAGAAATTAAGGAAACAACCCCCTTCACAATTACAACCAAAAAAATAAAGTACCTAGGAATAAACTTAACCAAGGAGAATAAAGACTTGTACTCGGAAAATTACAAAGCATTGATAAAAGAAATCAAGGAAGATACAAACAAGTGGAAGCATATACCGTGCTCATGGTTAGGAAGAATAAACATCATTAAAATGTCTATATTACCCAAAGTAATCTATAAATTCAATGCAATACCAATTAAAATACCAATGATATACTTCAAAGATATAGAACACATATTCCAAAAATTTATATGGACCAAAAGAGAACACGAATAGCCTCAGAAATCTTAAAAAAGAAGAATAAAGTGGGAGGTATCACACTTCCTGATATCAAGTTATACTACAAGGCCATTGTACTCAAAACAGCCTGGTACTGGCATAAGAACAGGCATATAGATCAATGGAATAGAACAGAGAACCCAGAAATAAACCCACAGTTCTATGGACAACAGATATTTGAGAAAGGAGGCAAGGAAATACAATGGAGTAAAGACAGCCTCTTTAACAAATGGTGTTGGGAAAGTTGGATAGCTACCTGCAAAAAAATGAAACTAGATCACCAGCTTACACCACTCACAAAAATAAACTCAAAATGGATAAAAGACTTAAATGTAGGCCGTGAAACCATAAGCATCTTAGAAGAAAACAAAGGCAGTAAGCTCTCAGATATCTCTCAGAGCAATATATTTGCTGATTTATCTCCACGGGGAAGTGAAATAAAAGACAGGATAAACAAATGAGAATATATCAAACTAAAAAGCTTTTGCACAGCTAAAGACAACAAGAACAGAATAAAAAGACAAACTACACAATGGGAGAACATATTTGACAATACGTCTTATAAGGGGTTAATAACCAAAATTTATAAAGAACTTGTAAATCTCAATACCAGGAAGACAAACAATCCAATCCAAAAATGGGCAAAAGAGATGAATAGACACTTCTCCAAAGAGGACATACAGATGGCCAACACGCATATGAAAAAATGCTCAACATCACTAATCATTAGAGAAATATGAATTAAAACCACAATGAGATATCACCTCACACCCGTCAGAATGGCGCTCATCAACGAAACAACACAGAATAAGTGCTGGCGAGGATGTGGAGAAAAGGGAACCCTCCTGCACTGCTGGTGGGAATGCAGACTGGTGCAGCCACAGTGGAAAACAGTATGGATATTCCTCAAAAATCTGAAAATCGAACTGCCTTTTGACCCAGCTATCCCACTTTAGGGAATATACCCCAAGGACACCATAGAACGGCTCCAAAAGGAGAAAAGCATCCCCATGTTTGTGGCAGTATTGTTCACAATAGCGAAGATCTGGAAACAGCCCAAGTGTCCGTCAGAGGACGAGTGGATTAAAAAGCTTTGGTACATATATACTATGGAATACTACTCAGCCATAAGAAATGATGACATCGGATCATTTACAATAACATGGATGGACCTTGATAACATTATACGGAGTGAAATAAGTAAAACAGAAAAAAAAACTAAGAACTATATGAATCCATACATATAAGGGACATAAAAATGAGACTCAGAGACATGAACAAGAATGTGATGGCAACAGGGGTGGGGGGTGGGGGGAGGGGGGATGGGGTGAAGAAGGAGAGAGGGGTTGGGGGAGGGGAGGGGCACAAAGAAAACCAGATAGAAGGTGACAGAAGACAATTTAACTTTGGGGGAGGGGTATACAGCACAATCAAATGTCAAAATAATCTAGAGATGTTTTCTCTCAATATATGTACCCTGATTTATCAATGTCACTGCATTAAATTTAATAAATAAATTTAAAAAAAAGAAAATGAAATAAGTCATTTTCAAAATGGAAATACAGGACATTCCCCCCCCCCCCAAATACGCAACTGGTCAGAAAGCACATAAAAAAACTGCTCAACATCATTAACTATTAGAAAAATACAAATCAAACTACAATATACTAATTGACACATTTTAGGATGGGTCTGATAAAAACACAGAAAATAACAAAGAGGCATAGAAATTGACATAGACGTGTAGAAATTCGAATCCTCACAAAATGCTGGCGTAGATGTAAATTGGTGCATTTACTTAAAAAATAGTTCAGCAGTTTCTTATATGATTAAACATAGTCATCACAGAACACAACATTTCAACTCCTGGTTTAAGTCCAAAAGAATTGAAAAAATAAAACCACATTCACATAAAAACTATTACATCGACTTTTATAGCAGCATTATAAATAATTGCCAATTATTGAAAAGAACCTAAAATATGCACCCTCTGATGAAAAGTAAAATATAGTATACTTTATAGTATACTTTTCAATAGAACGTTATTCGCCAATTTAAAAAATGAAGTATTAACATATGGCACAACATAGTGATCCTTGGAAACAGCATGCTAAATGAAAGAATTTAATAAGAAAAGGTCACATGTTATATAAACAACTCATTAAATGTCCAGATGGCAAATACATAAATACAAATATATTTATGATTGATTAGTGTTGGGGGCAGAGTGAATGAGAATGATTACTACTGAGTATGAGATTTGTTTTTGAGTTTAAGTATTCTAAAATAAATTGTAATGAAGATGACACAATTTTTTAGAAGTACTAACAACCCCTGAATTGTACATTTCAAATCATTAAACAAGGCATTTAAATTATATCTCACGCTGTTAATAATTTTGTGGTGGGATAAAAAAAACTCTTTCATTTTTCAAAATGCCATCAGATAACTTATTTCTTCTTGGCAAATATCTTTTTATTCTCTGCTCTTTATTGGGCTTGTATACACATCATCCCCAAGCTTCATACATTGTTCCAAACCCATGCTGAAGAGGTGAAAACTCATTTTTTCACTCATGTTTGTGTTTTCTAACTAATTCTCTGAACAGTGAATGTATTAGAAATGAAGTATTTGGCACATGATTACCTGTATTATTGATGATTAATAATTGAGTGAGAGGATCACATGGTGCTTGTCCAGAGGTAAGGAAGTATAAAGTAGGAGAAAGTTTCAAAGTGGAACTGTGTTGCACTATTTTCGGGATAATGTAGTCCCAAAGAAGAGGGAAAACTCCAACTCCTAGGATTAATAACCTACGTGGAAGAAAATTGTCAATGTGAACTCGCAGTTATTTCTTAACTTTTAAAAATTATCTTGCAGATTACAATTTAATGAGATCAAGAAAGTATGAAAATTAAACATATAGCTCTCTGACTCATTTATTATTTTGCCCCCTTTCTACCTTTACAATAGAGATGATAAAATGCAGCTTTAATCTTTTGTTCATTTCTCTGGTTCCTCTCTGGCCATTAGCTACTCTGCACAATTTCATGTGATCTATGTCCTTTTGTTCTATGTCCAGATTTCAAGTTCCAGTGTGGTGTTAATTCATCAACACTTTATACTCAATTTTCATTGTGTCCAATCCTCTTGACTTGGTCCCTATTTCTCTTTGTGATGACTGCATAATTTCTTTATTTCCAGGCACAAATTTTCGATTATTTTTTACTCTTTATTTCTTGTGTTCTCCATTTCAAATAATTGGAATTTTTTATTATACTTTCATTATATCTTAATTTGGAACTTTCCTTCATTCCTATTTCTAATTTTACAATATTATATCATATGGCAGTTCTTACTAAATGACTGTCATCTCTTAAGAGAGTTATAGTGTTGCCAGATTAATCTTAAGTTACACTAATCTTTTCAAAGATTTTTAGTGAATTCTTGTTATTCATTTATTGGCAAGTACTTATTGAGATTCTTTTAAGCGCCAAACCTCCTATTTCTTTGATGCTTCATCAAGGTATTCATAGACAAAGCACTGACTGACATCCAAAATACTGTGGACAACAGGGTGCTAATGAGATATGATATGAGTCTTAGGAGCAGGGATAGTGCCCAGTATGCATGCAGTGGATATGGAGAGTGAACTCCCATCACATACAGGGCTGTAGGGAAGTCATGACATCCAAGTTAGAGCAAGTAGGATGTAATGGGAGAGTCAGGACTTCCAGGGAAGAGTTGGTATAATGGCCAGATAACAACTAAAATAAAGCATTGGCATATGAGTGTTGTAGACTGCAAGTGGCAAAAGCCTTTGTAAATTCGAGTCTTAGCAAAAGGCTAAGTTCTCCCCCCTCTACCTCCATATTGGCTGTGATACTTAGTATTTGTACCCACTTCACTTGCTTGCTTAAGTTGCTGGAAGCAATTTACATGCCCTTCCTCTTACTCTTTGTTTGTTCTGACATTGGTTGATTTCCCTTATGCATGGTAGAGGGATTCCTGTTTATGCATTGGGAGAGTTTCTGTTTTTGCCTCAGATGTGTAACTTTGTATCAAGGACTTCCTTGATTTGCATATGGCTATATAATAAAGCAATCTGGGGTTATGGGGCACTCGGATATTGCCATCAGCATGGAAAAGCCCCCCCCCCCATCCCATCTTTTTTTCTTAATAAGTCTGTTTTCTTAATTCTGCACCATTCTCACTCAAGATCCAGAATTATGAACTGTGCTGGTCCATGGCAAGTGGCACCCAAACAGAGGACTTGAGTACAAGAAAACTAAACTGAAGGCAGGTGACAGAATTCCCCAAGTGAAGTGTGC
The DNA here is from genome assembly GCF_036850995.1 of Saccopteryx leptura. Taxonomy (NCBI): domain Eukaryota; kingdom Metazoa; phylum Chordata; class Mammalia; order Chiroptera; family Emballonuridae; genus Saccopteryx; species Saccopteryx leptura. The sequence continues at coordinate 167,127,375 of NC_089507.1, forward strand.
ACAATGAGTAAAGAAACTTTTTGGGGAAAGTATAGTTGGAAGTAAAAAATTATGGGGCAATTAAGGTAAAAAATAAGGGACCTTCTTGTAGAAATGTTTCTGTATGAGAACAAATTATTGACTGAAGAGTATCAGGGTGAGCCGGAAACAGAGGGATGTGAATATGAGGACAACCTGGAGTTTGAGGATGACTCAGGGGATAAAAAAAATTGTGGCTATGGCTGCCTTAGCCGCGGGGCCTCTGCTGCCCTTGGCTCCTTCTTACGTTCAACACTCTGCTCCTCCATTCTTTTATAGGGCTGATTCTGGAGTTTATAGCTCAAAATCTGGGAAATCCCCTCTCCAACAATCTATAGACCAGGCTTGAAATATAGGGGACACAATAAATGGCTTTACCTGTTTTCCTGTTGTAGAAAGACAGGATGATATGAAGAGATTAGTGCGAGAACATGAACTGTACCTTTTAAAACTCTGAAAGAGCTTAAACTTGCTTGAGTTCAGTATGGGCCTACTGCCCCTTTTATGCTTGGTTTATTAGATACTATTAGTGCAAAGGATCTTCCCCCAAATGACTGAAAGGTGATTGCTCATGCTTGTCTCTCTGGGGGTGATTATTCGCCATGGAAGTCAGACTTTCATGAAAAGGCCATTGAGGTAGGGGAGAAATCTCAGCAGTCAACCTGAGCTGCCGGTTACAGTGACTATAAAATTTGAGAATGGATAGAAGACTTAGGTATTTGGAAAGTTACAGCTTTTCCTGTTATGGTCTGATTTTCTTTAATGTTCTAACTACAATCTTCTGAACAATCATTTTTTTCCTTTCTTATTTTTTGCCTGGAAATTGAGGCAGGGGAATCTGTGTTGGATCTGACTATACAAAATATCCCAGCAGCTGCTGAGAGCAAATTTTCTCAGGGAGATTTTGTTTAGTTTCATCCTTCAGTCCCTCTGTCAGAAAATGCCCTGACTAAAATCAGGCAGGCATATTTCTAATCTGGTTGTGCTCTGAAATCCTGGGTTTCTCTCTCTTTTGTTTGGTTCATCTAATTCCTGTTTCTGTTTAGTCTTTGTTTAATGTCTAAAATGTGTCTGCTTTTAAGGCCTGAATTAAATTCTTTTTTTTTTTTGCATGCAAAAATTGGAAATGCTGGCTCTAATATTGAAAAATTAATTTTAGAACTTATAAAGAGTGCTCATTGAAATTTAAATAGAATAGAATGTAGATCCTTAAGACTTACTAATTTGGTTAGTGCATTGTGACGTGTGTTCAGAGTTAGGAGCCAAATAGCAATTCAAGTATTAGAATTAATCAAAGTTATATGTTATACTTGTGTTTTTTTGTGAGTAAATTGTCTTGTTTATGTATAAGGTTATACTCAGGTAGGCAAAACAAAGGAATTGAGCAAAATTAAGCAGGGCCCTAATAACTCTTTACAAGAATTTGTCTCAAGGTGCTTCAGGCAGTTAGAATAATAGTATAAGAATGCTAATTTTGTTTCTCAGGCCACATCCTGCAAAAGGAGCCCCATGAAATTAGTGATTTGACTCCTCTGATTTTGCCTATTAGATTCAAAAAATAGGTCAGGAATGCCATGAAGTAGTACTAATAATACAGGGCATAAATTTAAATGACTTTTAGATACTGGAGCTAATGTATCTCTTATTGCTAAGCTACATTGGCCTCCTTCCTGGCCCACTTATGCAGCAGCCACAAAATTACAAGGTAAAGGGCAGAGTAAATCCCCTCAGCAAAGCTCTAGTTTTTTACAATGGAAAGATAAAGGTCATTCTGGACATTTTCAGCCCTATGTCCTCCCTGGATTGCCAGTTAATTTGTGGGGTAGAGATATTTTAAAAAATATGGGAGTGTTGCTTGTTGGTTCTAATAGTTTAGTCAGTACTCAAGTGCTTAATCAGGAATTTTTCCCACTAAGGGACTAGGGAAAGAACAGCAGGGAATTCTCACCCACATAGAAGTGGCACCCAATATCAGAAGGCATGGATTAGGATATCAAAATTTGGCAGAGGGGCCTGTCCTGTGGTGGCGCAGTGGATAAAGCGTTGACCTGGAAATGCTGAGGTCGCCGGTTTGAAACCCTGGGCTTGCCTGGTCAAGGCACATATGGGAGTTGATGCTTCCAGCTCCTCCCCCCTTCTCTCTCTGTGTCTCTCTCTCTCCCTCTCTGTCTCTCCTCTTTAAAAATGAATAAATAAAATAAAATAAAATAATTTGGCAGAGGGGCCTTGGTAGGTCCTGCTACCACAATAATTCATTGTGCAGACCCAATTACTTGGAAATCAGATAATCCTGTATGGGTAGACCAATGGTCTCTTTCTCAGGAGAAACTTAAGGCAGCTGCTCGATTGGTACAAGAGCAGTTACAGCTTGGGCACATTGAACCATCTAATAGCCCATGGAATACGCCTATATTTGTTATTAAAAACAAATCAGGAAACTGGAGGCTATTACAAGATTTGAGAGCAATAAATAAGACTATGGAAATTATGGATCCTCTCCAGCTAGGACTCCCTTCTCCTACTGCCATTCCATGGAATTGTCACCTTGTAATTATTGACTTGAAGGATTGCTCTTTACTATTCTTTTAAGCCCTCATGAGTGCAACCATTTTGCAGTGTTTTTCACTTAATTTCCAGGCTCAATGGAGCGATACCAGTGGAGAGTTTTGCCTCAAGGTATGGCTAACAGTCTTACTTTGTGCCAAAAATATGTTTCTCAAGCTATCTCTCCAGAAAAAAGGCAGCACCCTAAGGTGAACATAATTCATTATATGGGTGATATTCTTCTTGCTCATTCAGATAAAGACACTGTGTTGACCCTTCTGCAACAACTAGAATATTCTTTGAAAAAATCAGGACTTTACATAGCTCCTGAAAATATACAGCAATCTTTATCTTTCTCTTGTTTAGGACAAATTATTGAGGGACAACAAATTCATCCACAAAAATTAGAAATCAGGACAGATCATTTGTAAACTTTAAACAATTTCCAGAAATTTTTAGGAGATATTAATTGGCTTAGACCTTCCTTGAAATTAATTACTGGGAAACTGAAAGCACTTTTTGATATTCTTAGAGGCTCATCTAAACCAGCTTCTCCTTGACTATGTACAGCTGCAGGACAACAAGCTTTAAAGCTTGTAGGAAAAGCCTGCAACAAGCTCAACTAAAACCCATAAATCCTGAAGAATCAATTGCTTTACTAATTTTTCCCTCAAGTTACACTCCAATGGGACTATTGTGGCAAGCTTCAGGTCCTATTGAATGTATTTATTTAGCTATTATTCCTAAGAAAGTTTTATCCCAGTATTTTGATCTTGTTGCCTCCTTAATTATCAAGAGGCATAGGTGACTCTTACAGCTTATAGGTTTTGAGCCTTAAATTATTGTTTTTCCTTTTTCAAAGGATCAACAACAATGGCTCTGGGAAACTTTCACTAAATGGCAAATTGCTTTTGCAAATTTTACAGGCCAAATTGATTCTCACTAGCCAGCTGATAAAATAGTTTAATTTTCATTAATTACTACATTTGTCTTTCCTAAGACAACTGTTAATGAGACCATTCCTGAAGCACCTACAGTCTTTACTGATGGGTCCAGCTCAGGAATAGCAGGCTTAATAATTGATGGTCAAGTCTATACTAAAATAGTTTGCCTTGAAATCCGCTCAAAGATTAGTATTACATTCCATTAGCATGGCTTTTCAGAATTTGCCATGTTCCTCCTTTAATCTGTATACAAACAGCAAATATTTACTTATGATTATTTCCATTATAGAGACTGCTGTCTTAGGGACAACTGCCAATGAAGAACTATTTCAGCAGTTCCTCCTTCTTCAAAGACTTGTATGTCAACATAGAGCTCCATGTTTTATAGGACATACTTGAGCTCACTCCATGCTCCCTGGAGCTTTAGCCCAAGGGAATGCCCTTGTTGATCAAACTACCCAAAATTTGGGAAATTATTGGAGCCACCATAACAGATCAAGCAATCCAGTATTATACTATTCATCACCAGAATGCTGCAGCCTTGCATAAACAGTTTTAACTTTCTCAGGAAGCAGCATGGCAGATTGTTAAATCCTGTCCAAGGTGTTCTATACTATAATCTGTCCCTTTGTTTGGAGTTAACCTTTGAGGACTTCTACCAGGACAACTTTGGCAAATGAATATTACTCATATACCTTCATTTGGCAAACAGTCCCTTGTCCACGTTACAGTGGATACTTATTCTGAATTTAGAGTAGCCTCTGCCAGAACAGGAGAGGCTGCTAAGCATGTTATAGCTCAGTGTTTGTATGTATTTTTTATTATTGGACTCCCTAAACTGATTAAAATGGACAATACTCCTACATATGTAAGGAAAGCATTTACTACATTTTGTCAAACCTTTTGAATTATGGGTATTTCTTACAATCTTTAAAGTCAAGGTATTATTAAAGTATACCCAGCAAATATTTAAGGTCAATTTAAAAAATATAAAAGGGGGAGTTATATCCTGGAATCATGCTTTTTATAATACTTTAAAAACATTTCTTTTGAATGCTGATGTACAGGAGATGCCAAATCTTTTTCTCCTGCAAACCTCTACCCTCTTTTATTTGATCCAACTAACAATGCTGTTTTGTCTTTTTCCAAATAGCTCCACATAAATAGGCAGATAAGAACCCTCAAACCCCTCAGTGAGATCTTCTGAGCATGGCTTTTAAAAAGGTTTGTAATGACCAAGAAGCAGAAAAAGCCCAAAAGAGATCAAGTGAAATACCAGCTCTTGGCATACACCCTTAAAGGCTCCAACACTCTGAGGGGGCCTCATAGGACCCCATCTGGGCCCTGCTTCAATAGTGGAAAGGAAGGTCATTGAATTAAAGCCTGCCAGGCTTACATGCCTTTTCTGTGGGGAAAAAGGGACATTGGAAGGTAGGCTGCCCCCTTGCTCCTCTAAGGGAGGGTTCAGTCTCTTCCAGCCCTGCTCCAGCCACTGTGATCTGACCTTGCCTAGCTTCCTGGGACTTGCCACTGAAGGCTAAAGGTGCCCAGTTCTGTCAGCCCTATCTCATGTCACCATGGACGAGCCTAGGGTATTTCTTCCAAGTAGCAGGTAAACTGATCTCATTCCTTATGGACACAAGAGCCACTTACTATGTCTTGCCTGAATATTTGGGCTTTTATTCATTTCCACAAAAATCTCTGTTGTGGGTGTTGATAGTCCTATTTTCTGCTGCTTTGTTTAATATAAATATATAGTTTCTCCTTTATTACTTTTGCCTCAATGCCCCAAGCATACTTTAGGCTGGGACCTACTCCTAATTTAGAGCTCTTTTTCTCCTTTTTGCCAACTTCTATTACAAATTTACCTTTGCCATTCAGCATAGTGTATCCCAAGGTTCTCCTCACTATCCCATGGCTGTAAAGCTCCAGGGAAAGGCCCCCTGGGTTCATCTCTCCAGTTCTGAAGAAAACGGAAGTCCATCTCCAAACATGCTGAAGATGGCTTTTCTAGTCTACCTGAATCATTACCAGCTAGAAGCAGTGGTCATTGGACTTGAACGCTAGCTGCAAACTTTAGAAATGTGACAACTATTCCAGTGCCATATGGACTTCTCCTGGATGTGTTTCCTGGACTCCTGCTCCTTGTGACAGCTTTTAATGGACTGAACTGCGGTTTGGTTGCATTTTCAGGGATGTGGAATGGTGATGGTGCCAGCTTGGATTTGGTGAACATGTTAAGGACATTCAAAACAGCAAAAACTCTTTTATAGATCCTGTTATATTGGCTAAAAATTTTCTAAAAGGCTTTAATCCCTGTAATGTATTAGAATACTTATTTGGGTATCTGATAACATTGGCTATACTAATTTTGTGTTTATTCTGTATTTTTTTTAGTCTGCCTCCAAATTAGAATCTGGGAAACTAGAAAATCAGATGAGTGCAAATCTCAGCACACAAATTAAAAACAAAAAGGGGGGATGTGTTGTAGACTGCAAGTGGCAAAAAGCCTTTGTAAAAGCAAAAGGCTAAGTTCTCCCCCCTCCATGTCCATATTAGCTATGATGCTGAGTATTTGCACCCACTTCACTTGCTTGCTTAAGTTGCTGGAAGCAATTTACATGCCCTTCCTCTCACTCTTTGTTTGTTCAGATGTTGGTTGATTTCACTTATGCATGGTAGGGGGATTCCTATTTATGCATTGGGAGAGTTCCTGTTTTTGCCTCAGATGTGTAATTTTGTATCAAGGACTTCCTTGATTTGCATATGGCTATATAATAAAACAAACTGGGGCTATGGGACATTCGGATATTGCCATCAGCATGGAGAGGCTTCTCGATCCCATCCTTTTTTCCTTAATAAGTCTGTTTTCTTAATTCTGCACCATTCTCACTCAAGACTCAGAATTACAAAACTGCGCTTGCCCATGGTATATAAGTATTGGAAGAAAAGTCCACATCCCAGTGCTTCTGTTACCATCCATAGAAAATTTCAAGAACAAATCTTACCGGAAAACTCATGTTACTTTAACCTCTCTTTTATAATTGGCCCTGAGATGTTATCAATTCCACCTGCTAGTCAGTTGTAGATAAAAACTATGACCATGACGTAGATGGCATATTATACTTTACCCAGTTTTGTAGATGCAGAATCTTATTTTATTTTTTTATTTGTAGTAAGAGGATGGGTGGCAGGGACAGACACCTGCATGCACCCCGACTGGGATCCACACAGCAAGTCCACTAGAGGGCAATACTCAGCCCATCTGGGACCATTACTCTGTTGCAGCCAGAGCCATTTTTTAGTGCCTGACGCAGAGAACATGCAGTCATCCTCAGCACTCCTGGCCAATTTGCTGTAATCAAGCCATGGCTACAGATGGGGAGGAGAAGAAAGAGAAAGACAGAGAGAGTAGCAAGAGGAGGAAGTGTGGAGAAGCAGAGGGGCGCTTCTCCTGTGCACCCTGACCAGTAATCAAACCTGGGATATCTAATGCAGGGTCAAAACTCTACCACTGAGCCTACTAGCCAGGGCACAGTGTTTTATTTTTATTTTTTGTTTTCTCTTATTTTTAGACTTGAATTTCTTTTTAATGCATTGACTGAACCAAAGCCATACTGATACTCACAGTGGTAACAGAACTTTTTTTTCCTGCTTTAACTTTAAGAAGCGGACCCTTGCAATTGCACGAACTTGCTGTCCCCACAGGGCGAGGCCACCTATTGTTTCTCTCATCTCACTAAGTGAAGAGAGAACTTGTTCCATCTCAACAAGCCTTTCTGTGTCTTCAGCTCCTTTTACCTGTACTTCTCCTGAAGAGGCTATATCTAAAAAACACAAAATAAGTAATGCATAAATTGGACTTCAGAGGTACTGTATTGAACTTACTCTAGGCATTTGTTTAATCACAATGACCCAGATAACATTTTCAGCATAACTGTAGTCATTGTGTGGTATTACTGGTTGCTGCCATGAACTAGAAAAATAGGGGGAGGATTCATTTCTTGAACAAGAGGCCTAGAAAGAAGATCCTAGATAATTTGGATACAGATACTACATTAAAGAGGTGAAATAAATATGCAAGATCATTTTAGCATCTTGATGTGACTTGGATACTTGGTAAATAAAACAATTGTCTTAAGTGTTCACCTAGAAAGATGCTGCAAATTGGTGTGCTACAAACTGGGGGTTAACTGTAAATTAACCATAAGATAATAATAACCATATTAAAAATAAATGGGATAAATATGCCATATAAAAAATCTTGTAAAATGAATTAGAAAGCAGAAGTAAACTACATGCTGCATACAAGAAATACATTGTAAATTAAAAGCACATGCAGTTTGAACTCTTTTTAAAAGTGGTAGTCACAAATTAGATTAAAATTAAAGCAACTGTATTAATTCTGGGCAAACTGGGCTTCAGGATAACTGTCACTGCCAGGGTTTAAAAAGGATCTTTCATTATGATAACGAAGGCAATCAAGTACACATGCTAATCTTAAACGTGTATGTACATAATAACAGGTCCAAATGCATGGAGGAAACACCAAACTAAAGTGGGGGAAAGGACAATAATAGACACATCTAAAATTATAGTTAGAGATTTTACTATCCCTCACTTGTAATTTATACAACTCTGTACACACAGAAGTTCCATAAATATATATATATTATATTCTAAATGTATGCATTTGTATAATCTCATACATATATATGCATACATATATATATATGTTTGTATGTATAAATGTTTTTAAATGGACAGAAAATATAGACAAAAACAAAATAAAACAGCCGGACTAGGTGGTGGAGGAGTAGATAGAGCGTTGGACTGGGATACAGAGGACTCAAGTTCGAGACCCCAAGGTCGTCAGCTTGAGCGCAGGCTCATCTGGCTTGAGTAAAAAGCTTACTAGCTAGGACCCAAGGTCGCTGGTTTGAGCAAAGGGTTACTAGGTCTGCTGAAGGCCTGCAGTCAAGACACATATGAGAAAGCAATCAATGAACAACTAAGGTGTTGCAACGAAAAACTGATGATTGAGGCTTCTCATCTCTTTTTGTTTCTGTCTGTCTGTCTCTATCTATCCCATCTCACTGACTCTCTCTCTGTCCCTGTAAATAAATAAATAAATAAATAAATAAATAAATAAAACACCCTGTAAGGGCACAGAATATTTAAAAACACCATCATCTAGTTAGATCAAATGGAAATTTATACAACTCTGTACACAACAGAAGTTCCATAAATATATATATATTATATATTTTAAATGTATGCATTTGTATAAACTCATACATATATATGCATTTATATGTTTGTATGTATAAATGTTTTTAAATGGACAAGAAATATTTATCAAAATAGATAAAATGCTGATTCAACAAGTGTAAATAAATTTAAAACATTTTAAATCATGTTATGTTTTATGACTACCCAAAAAGTTGTAATGTCAATGACAATAATATTTAGAAAATTCAGAAGTTATTTTTATATTGTACAACATATTTGGGTATCATCAAGTATAATCATATGTCTCATGAATTGAGCAAATCATCAAAAATTTAAAAATTATTGAAAATAACCAATAGAAATTTTGTATTTAACAATTATAACTGAAAATATTTTCTGAAAAATAAAAGCTCAACAGATTTTATTTGGTGGAAGAGATGGTTAGTAAACATGACAAAAGACGAACTGAGATTATTAGTAAGTCTAAAGAACAGAAAGAAAAATAGAATAGGAAAAATAAATTTTCAAACAAATGTGAGACACTATCAACATTATAACAGATACTACCACATACAATAATGGACAGTATAGACAATAAGAGACAGAAAGCATAGTTAAAAAAATACCATATTTCCCCATGTATAAGACACTCCCATGTATAAGACACACCTTAATTTTAGGGTCCAAAATTTGAAAAAAAATGTATTTCATTAAGTTATTAAACTCAAGTTTTATTCATCATAAAATTCATACAACTCCTCATCTGCATGAAAAAATAGGAAATGCAATTTAAAAAATCTACAACCACCGTATAAGATAAACTCAGTTTTTAGACTCCAAATTTTTCAAAAATGGGTGCTTTTTATACATGGGGAACTAAGGCAGTGGCTGAAATGTTCTCAAATGTGAGGAGAAACTCTAGCATATATGTATACATACATACAGGTCATAGATCACCAAGTTGGACAAATGAAGGAGGTCCACACCTGAAGGCATCATAACTGAATTGTCAAAACCAAAGACAGAAAGAGAATCTTGAAAGCAGCGGGAAGAAAACAACTCATCATATAAAGAAATCCAATAAGATCTAGAGCTGACTTCTCATCAGAAACCATGGAGAGCAGCAGGCTTATTCAGAGTGCTTGGAGAGAGAGATTTAGAATAACTGTTTTGTCTGAAATTGCTCTTGGAAAATGGGATACGATGAGGGTTATGAGCTTTAGGTAGAAGAAATTGGGCCATCTTTAATATCAAGGCCATAGTGTCAGTGGAGGTAACAAATGTGACAGGGATGCATTTCACTTTAATATATTCTTGCCCGAGAATGATCTTAATCATGGAACCTCATATTTTGTAACCATGTCTTTGGAACAGTGTTTTCTTGCTGTTTACACTGCACTAGGTGTTCTGAATACATTCACATGATAATTTTCATGCCATGCATTTTACTTACCTGGTTTATCAATAGTTGAGTTTCCTTCTAGTTTCAGAAACACCTCATTCAAAGTTGTCATGGAAACACCATAATTCTCAATACCCAGGTCTGGACAGAGATCAAAATTCTCGTAAAGTTCTAAAAAAACACATACACAGTAGCAAATCAAAATGAGAATAAATCACAGGTGAACTAAGCATAACTTTTCTAACATTCTTCAAATCTATATATCATTTTTTATTTCACAATGTGTTCTATTTCATATATTAACTTTTTTTGATTAAATAACAATTTATAGTTACATATATTTCTATCAAAATTCCATTTCAGTTTTTTTTCTGTCTTGTTTTTAAAGTTTTATTAATAGTGGAACTTCAGATTCTTTTCAATTTCAAGCCTAATTAATTGAGGAGTAATTACCAGAAAACACATAAAAATGGAAGCCAGCAAATGGGATAGATCTATTTTTGTGAGAATTAGTTGGATTGTGTAGAACATTTTTCAGTTCAGAACATATTTGTCAAAGGAAGTAGAAAAAATATAACATTTTTTAAATTTCTGCTTTTGATTATGAAGAAAAACTCACAATATCTTAGAGACAGAGAATGAGGAACTACTCAGAACTTTGGTGGTATGGTAGGAAATTGTGACAGTAGTCTCTCTAGCAATTCTGTATCCCTTTTTTTTTAATTCATTTGCCAATAATACTTTTGCATTGTTATTATTCTTAAAGGAGGGAGCAATGTCCTTTTCTGCATGCACTTAAATTATTATATTTAATTAAATGAATCTAAAATAAAAGCCAGTTATAAATCCTAGTTTGATGACAAAACTCCTGTGGCTTCAAACTGGGGCTTATTCCTGGGCAATAGGACACACTAAAAGCTTTCTGTCTTTTTTTAAAATTAAATTTATTTGGGTGACATTGGTTAATAAAATCATACACACTTTAGGTATTGAGTTTTATGTATATCACCTGTATATTGCACTGTGTGTTCACCACCCAAAATAAAATCTATGTAACATTTTTCTGTCTTGATTAGTTTACTGTATAGAGAAGAATTAAACTGCTACTGAGTGTTGTCATTCTTCCATTGCCCTAAAATGATGTGAACCTCCTATAAATTATAATTATGGTAGAAACACATTAATATTAGTGTTTTATGACACTTTGCCTGATGGTTGTAAGAAACCCTTGTGCTGTTACCATGAAATGTATATCTGAATGATTCAATGAGGGTAATTTTTGTGTTTTTGTTGCACATACATAAGATAAGGTTAATTATTTCAACCACTCAGGGCAGGCCCTTATTCAGCGCCTTTACCAGGAAATAGATTCTCTGAGTGATAAACATAACTAGTAATTTTTTCTTTTTCTTTTCTTTTCTTTTTTCTGCTAATTGTTTTTTTAATTTTTATTGATTTTTATTTTTTGTGTTTACATAAATTCAAGTGTCCCACTGAATATATCTCCCCCACCCTCGTGTTCTTGAGACCACCTTGCCTCCACCTCAATGTTTTCCCTCCTTCCCTCCAGGATTTTCTGTCTTGCTCTCAATAACACTGTTATGTGTATATAATTTCATTAATCTCTTTTTCTTCTCTGATCTCATTCTCTCATCTGCTTTCCCTCTGTCTGCTTTCCCTTTGGTCCCTTTGATCCCTCCTCTGCCTGTATTCTGTCCCTCAGTTCACTTTGTTCACTAGATTCCTCAAACAAGTGAGGTCATATGATATTTTTCTTGCTCTGCCTGGCTTACTTCACTTAGCATAATAGTCTCCAGGTCCATCCATGTTGTCACAAAAGGTAAGATTTTATGTGTTTTTTTCACAATCATAGAGTATTCCATTGTGATATGTTTATCTACTTGTCCACTGACAAACACTTGGGCTGTTTCCAGATTTTGGCTATTATAAAAAATGCTGCAATAAACATGGGGGTGCAATTCTTCTTTTGAATCAGTGATTTGCCATTCTTAGGATATATTCCTAAAAGTGGGATAACTGGGTCAAAAACCAGTTCCATTTTTAATTTTTTGAGGTATCTCCATACTGTTTTCCACAGTGGTTGCACCAGTCTGCATTCCCACCAGCAGTGCAGGAGGGTTCCCTTTTCTCCACATCTTCGCCAGCACTTAGTATGTGTTGTTTTGTTAATGAGCACCATTCTGACAGGTGTGAGGTGATATCTCATTGTGGTTTAGTTTGCGTTTCTCTAATGATTAATGATGAAGTTTTTTTCGTAGCACAATTGCCCATCTGTATGTCTTCTTTGGAGAAGTGTCTATTCATTTCTTTTGCCCATTTTTTGATTGGATTGCTTAGCTTCCTGATGTTGAGTTTTACACATTTTTTATAAATTTTTATTATTAACCCCTTATCACACATATTATCGAATATGTTCTCCCAATGAGTGGTTTGTCTTTTTATTTTGTTCATATTGTCTTTAGCTGTGAAAAAGCTTTTTAGTTTGATATAGTCCCATTTTTTAAAAAATATTTTTTATTTATTCATTTTAGAGAGGAAAGAGAGAGAGAGAGAGAGAGAGAGAGAGAGAGAGAGAGAAGGAGAAGGAGGGAGGAGCAGGAAGCACCAACTCCCATATGTGCCTCGACCAGGCAAGCCCAGGGCTTTGAACCGGCGACCTCAGCATTTCCAGGTCAACGCTTTATCCATTCGCCACCACAGGTCAGGCTAGTCCCATTTCTTCATCCTGTCCTTTATTTAACTGATATAGCCCGTGGACCTATATCAGCAAATATATTGCTGCAAGTGCTGTTGGCATGCTTACTGCCTACATCAGGGGTCTCAAACTCGCGGCCTGCGGACCGCATGCGGCCCGCCGAACAATTTTGTGCGGCCCGCAGACTAATCCACGAAGTTCAAAATATTTTGGATAAAATTAAGTAAGCCTAGGGGCCTACTTGTATTTTTCATTTCTCTAGCATCCTAGCTAGATATTAGCTTAGTTAACAGCAGTTGTGATGCGAACTACAGTTTCTGGTCGTTTTGTGACACTGAGTAAACTGCATGTACGATTGTGCTTGTTGTACTGATTTTTTTTTGTTTTCAACTGCAGTGTGAAAAGTGTTGCGTAGCCCCATGTTCATTGCAGCATTGTTCACAGTGGCCAGGACATGGAAACAACCAAAAAGCCCATCAATAGATGACTGGATAAAGAAGATGTGGCACATATACACCATGGAATACTACTCAGCCATAAGAAATGATGACATCGGATCATTTATAGCAAAATGGTGGGACCTTGACAACATTATACGGAGTGAAATAAGTAAATCAGAAAAAACCAGGAACTGCATTTTTCCATACATAGATGGGACATAAAAGTGAGACCAAGAGACATTGATAAGAGTGTGGTGGTTACAGGGGGAGGGAGGAGAGGGAGAGGGAAGGGGGAGGGGGAGGGGCACAAGAGAACTAGATAGAGGGTGACAGGACAATCTGACTTTGGGTGATGGGTATGCAACATAATTGAACTTTAAGATAACCTGGACATGTTATCTTTGAATATATGTATCTTGATTTACTGATGTCACCCCATTAAAAAGAAATACAATAAAAAAAAAAATAAAAAAAAAAAAAGAAAAGTGTTGCGTAATAGTTGCCTTTTGTAGACCTAGTGCAGCCCGCCGAATGACTGTGATCTTGCTCTGCGACCCACATGCTGAGTTGAGTTTGAGACCCCTGGCCTACATTGTCTTCCAAGATGATTATGGTTTCACTACCTATATTTAAGTCTTTTATCCATTTTGAGTTTATTTTTGTGAATGGTGTAAGCTGGTGGTCTAGTTTCATTTTTTTGCAAGTACCTGTCCAATTTTCTAAAACCATTTGTTAAAGATTCTGTCTTTACTCCATTGTATGCTCTTACCAACTTTGTCAAATATATAGCAATTGTTTATAAAGGTGTAGGTTTATTTCTGGGTTCTCTGTTCTTTTTCATAGGTCTATATGCCTGTTCTTATGCCAGTACCAAACTGTTTTGAGTACAATAGCCTTGTAGTGTAACTAGATATCAGGAAGTGTGATACCACGTACTTTATTCTTTTTTTTCAACATAGCTGAGGCTATTTGTGGTTTTTGGGTTTTTTGGATTCCATGTAAATTTTTGGAATATTTGTTCTATGTCTTTAAAGTATGCCATTGGTATTTTAGTGGAAATTGTATTGAATTTATAGCTTGCTTTGGATAATATGGACATTTTAATGATGTTGATTCTTCCTATCCATAAACACAGTATATGCTTTTACTTCTTTGTATCATTCTTGATTTCTATTTTCAATGTTTTATAATCTTCCAAGTACAAGTCTTTATTTAACATCCTTGGTTCAATATACTTCTAGGTACTTTATTTTTTATGTTGCATTAATGAAGGAACTTGTTTTCTTAATTTCTCTTTCAGATAGTTTATTGTTGGTGTATAAAAATACCTCTGATTTCTGAATATTAATTTTATATTCTGACACCTTCTGAATTCATTTATCAAGTCTTGTAGTTATTTTTGTTTTGTTTTGTTTTGTTTTGTTTTGTTTCTGAAGCTGGAAACGGGGAGAGACAGTCAGACAGACTCCCGCATGTGCCCAACCCGGATCCACCCGGCACGCCCACCAGGGGCGAAGCTCTGCCCACCAGCGGGCGATGCTCTGCCCCTCCGGGGCATCGCTCTGCCGTGACCAGAGCCACTCTAGCACCTGGGGCAGAGGCCAAGGAGCCATCCCCAGCGCCCGGGCCATCTTTGCTCCAATGGAGCCTTGGCTGCGGGAGGGGAAAAGAGAGACAGAGAGAAAGGAGGGGGGGTGGAGAAGCAAATGGGCGCTTCTCCTATGTGTCCTGGCCGGGAATCGAACCTGGGTCCTCCGTGCGCCTGGCCAACGCTCTACCGCTGAGCCAACCGGCCAGGGCCAAGTCTTGTAGTTTTTGACTGAGACTTTAGGATTTTCTATGTACTTTATCATGTCATCAGCAAATAATGGTAGTTTTATTCTTCTTTTCAAATTTGGATGCCTTTTTATTTCTTTATTTTTCTCTGATTTCTGTGGCTAGGACTTTCAGAACTATGTTGAATAAGAGTGGTGAAAGGGGGCACCTCAGCCTTGTTCCTGATCTTAAGGGGATTGCTTTTAATTTTCACCCATTGATTATGATGCTGGCTCTTGGTTTGTCATAGATGGACTGTATCATGTTGAGGTATATTCCCTGTATTTCCACTTTGCTGAGAGTTTTAATCATAAATGGGTGCTGGATTTTATAAAGTCCTTCTTCTGCATCTATTGATATTATCATGTGATTTTTATTCTTCCTTTTTTTTAAGTGATGAATCACATTGATTGACTTGCAAATGTAACAGCCTTGCCTCCCCAGAATAAATCTAATTTAATCACAATGTATATTTTTTTTTTCATGTATTGCTGCATCCTGCTTGCTAATATTTTGTTGAGAATTTTAGTATCTAAGCTCATCAGGAATATTGGCCTATAGTTTTCTTTTATTGTAGTGTCTTTACATGGTTTTAAAGTGAGGATTATACTCGCCTCATAAAAAGAACTTGAAAGTCTTCTCCCCTCTTGAATTTTTTTTAGTAGCTTGAGAAGGATAGGAGTTACTTCTTCTATGAATATTTGATAGTATTTGCCTGTGAAGCCATCGGGCCAAAGGCTTTTGTTTGTTGTGAGTTTTTTGATACTGTTTTGATCTCATTTGTTGTAATCAGTCTATTTAAGTTTTCTGATTTTTCCAGGTTGATTTTTAAGGGATTATATTTTTCAAGGAATTAGTCCATTTCACCTAAATTGTCTAATTTTTTAGCATACAGTTCTTCATAGTATTTTGTTACAATTCTTTGTATTTCTGCAGTGTCAGTTGTTACTTCTCCACTCTCATTTCTAATTTTATTTATTTGAGTCCTTTTTCTTTTTTTCTTGGTGAGTCTGGTTACAGGTTCTTCAATCTCGTTTACCTTTAAAATAACCAGCTCTTGGTTTTATTGATCCTCTGTATTGTTTTTATCACCTCTATGTCATTTATTTCTGCTCTGATCTTTATTATTTTTTTCTTTCTACTTCCTGTGAAATTTACTTGCTGTTCTTTTTCTAGTTATTTAATTGCAGGATTAAGTTGTTTATTTAAACTTTTTCTACCTTCTTAATATATGCCTGTAATGCTATGAACTTCCCTCTTAGGACTGCTTTTGCTTTGTCCCATAAATTTTGAGTTGTTGTATGCTCATTTTCATTTGTTTCAAGGACACTTTTTTATTTCTTCCTAAATCTCATTGTTGATCCATTTGTTCTTTAATAACATGCTGTTTAGTTTCTAAGTGTTTGTGTGTTTTTCAGTTTTTCTATTGTAGTTGATATTTAGTTTCATGCCATTGTGCTCAGAGAAGATGCTTAATTTGATTTCAATCTTCTTAAATTTATTGAGACTTGTTTTGTGTCCTCTCATGTGGTCAATCCCAGAGAATGTATCATGAGCACATGAAAAGAATGTATATTCTGCTGCTTTAGGGTGGAAAGTTCTGAAGATATATATTAAGTCCAGTTGATCAAGTGTGTCCCTTAATTCTGCTTTTCTTTGTTAACTTTCTTTCTTGAGGACCTCACCAGTGATGTTAGGGGCGTATTGAAATCCCCTACTCTACTAATATTGTTGTTGATCTTGCCCCATATGTCCATGAGAGTCTGCTTTATATATTTATGAGTTTCTATATTAGGTGCATATATATTTATAATGGTTATCTCTTCCTGTTGGATTACTCCTTTTATCATTATGTAGTGACCTTCTTTATTCCTTACTATAGTCTTTGTTTTAAAGTCTATTTTGTCAGATATAAGTATTGCTACCCCAGCTTTTTTTTTATCATTTCCATTTGCATGAAATATTTTTTTTCATTTTTTTATTTTCAGTCTATGTGTATCTTTTGTTTTGAGGTGGGTTTCTTGTAGATAGCATATGTACGAGTCCTGTTTTGTTATCCACTCAGCTACTCTATGTCTTTTAATTGAGGTACTTAATCCATTTATATTTAAGGTTATTATTGATATGTAGTTGTTTATTTCCATTTTATTCTTTAAATCTACATTCCCTGTTTCCTAGATTTTGTTTTTCCTCTTTGTTTTGTTTACAACAGGTCCCTTAACATTTCTTGCAGCATTGGTTTGATTGTAATACATTTTTTTATTTTTATTTTTTGGTCTGGGAAGCTTTTAATTTCTCCTTTAATTTTAAATGATAGCCTTGTTGGATAAAGAAGTCTTGGTGCCCTGGCCGGTTGGCTCAGCGGTAGAGCATCGGCCTGGCGTGCGGGGGACCCGGGTTCAATTCCCGGCCAGGGCACATAGGAGAAGCGCCCATTTGCTTCTCCACCCCCACCCCCTCCTTCCTCTCTGTCTCTCTCTTCCCCTCCCGCAGCCAAGGCTCCATTGGAGCAAGGATGGCCCGGGTTCTGGGGATGGCTCCTTGGCCTCCACCCCAGGCGCTAGAGGGGCTCTGGTCATGGCAGAGCGACACCCCGGAGGGGCAGAGCGTCGCCCCTGGTGGGCGTGCTGGGTGGATCCTGGTTGGGCGCATGCGGGAGTCTGTCTGACTGTCTCTCCCAGTTTCTAGCTTCAGAAAAATACAAAAAAAAAAAAGAAGAAGTCTTGGTTGTAGGCTCTTGTTTTGCATTACTTTGAATATTTCTTGCCAATCCCTCTGGCCTCAAGTGTTTCTGTTGAAAAGTTGGATGTCATCCTTATGGGGGCTCCTTTGTAGGTGATTGACTGCTTTTCTCTTGCAGCTTTTAATATTCTTTTTTTATCTTTTAGCTTTGTATTTTGATTATGATATGTCTTGGTGTAGGTCTCTTTGGGTTCCTCTTTAATGGAATTCTCTGTGCTTTTTGAACTTGTGTGACTTTTTCCTTCATCTATTTAGGGAAGTTTTCAGCTATGATTTCTTCAATCAGGTTTTCTATCCCTTGTTCTCTCTCTTCTCCTTCAGAAACACCTATTATGTGGATGTTGTTTCTTTTCATGTTGTCATAGAGCTCTCTTAAGAGTTTTCTCAGACTCCTTAAGCCTTTCTTTTGCCTGTTTTGCTTCTGTGCTTTAGTTTATCTTCTTCTCTAAATCACTGATTTGATCCTCTGCTTCATCCAGCCTGCTGTTAATTCCTTCTAGCATAGTCTTCATTTTTGATATTGTATTTATCATTTCTGTCTGATTCTTTTTTATGATGTCAGTGTCATTTTTGATGCTTGTTATCTCTTTATTTAGGTGTTCATTATGTTTATCCATTGTTGCTTTATGATCCTTGAGCCTCTTAACAATCATTATTTTAAACTCTCCATCCAGAATCTTGGTAATTTTTTTCTTTCAGTTCTTTTTTCTGGAATTTCTCTTGTTGATTCATTTGGATTGCATTTCTCTGTCTTCACATTTTGTCTAT
The DNA here is from genome assembly GCF_036850995.1 of Saccopteryx leptura. Taxonomy (NCBI): domain Eukaryota; kingdom Metazoa; phylum Chordata; class Mammalia; order Chiroptera; family Emballonuridae; genus Saccopteryx; species Saccopteryx leptura. Next base: position 167,145,996 of record NC_089507.1, read on the forward strand.
GTATAGACTACTCCATTTGGGTGTGCTGTGTGTGTAGCTGGCTGAGTATACGGTTGGTGTTGTCTGCCTCTAGCTTCCTGGTGTGTTGTTTCCAGATCTTCTTGGGTTGGTGTCAGCTGTTGTTTGTAATCCGCTGTGGGCTATTTGTATGCTGCTTATTTTTTGCTGTTTGTGTCAGTGTTTTCTGTGATTTAACTGGGTCTAGTGTGAGGAGCCCTTCCTTAATATACCACTCTAACAAGTGTTGTTAGTTCCTGAGCTGATGTTCTTCATATTTGGCTGCTGTATGTGTCAGCCATGGGCCTCCCTGGCCAGAACCTGGTGCATATCAGTGGGGGTCACTGCTTATGAGTGGCTCTTAGCAACGTTCTTGGAGCTAGAGGCAATCCAGAATTTGTGGCAGCTTCTGCTAAGCCCAGGTGCCATTGTAAATATCAGCTGCATTCTTAGGCTGGCTTTTATCTACTCCTTGCCATTGGGTGTGGCCTTGTGTTCTTGAGGTGTGGTTTGCCTGCTGCCCACTGCTGCCCCTGCCACCACTTCCCTGGGCCATTTGGCCTGAGCATTGCTGGGCATGTGGCCAGCCTTGCGGACCACCACTGCTGATTCATGGGCTGCCTTGCTAGCTGCTGTTGCGATTTGCGGGTGGGCTCATATTTCAGACGTGGTCTTTGCTTCCACAAGTGTGCAGCCACTGCAGCAGGGACCACCCCACTTTTGGGGATTGCTCAGCAGTGTCGGGGGGCAGTGTAGCCCTGACCTCAGCACTCAGAACTTGTGTCCTTTACTCATCCACTCTTTCTAAGTGACTCTATATTCTGACAGAAGTAGGTAAGCCTCCAGTGGGTGAGGTAATTGCTTCCTTTTGCTGGCGCTGCTTTTCCCAGTAAAAATTGCAACTTAAGATTTGGGGAGTGACTCAGCAGCACAGATTTAGATTGGTTCTCTCACAGAATGTCTCTCCCTGTGCCTACAATATTACACTTTCCTCTCACAAGTCCAGTCCTCTCAGCACTCCCTGCTCCTAAAGCCCTGGGTAAGTGTCAGTGAACAAGGTTCTCTGCACAGTCCCTTTATGACAGAGCCTGGGTCTGAGAGTTTTGTCTTCATCTTGTAAACAGTAACCTGGCTCTTTTCTCAGGTAAATACTGTCCATTTGACTCTTCTAGTTTCTGGGGTTCTAGACTGGGGCTCAGGTTCTGGGGCTGAGGACCCACAAGTCTCAGGGAAACCTATACTACTGTGTGAGTCCCACCAGGCTGCCGCTCACTCCTGAAGTGGGGCAGCCCTTTTCGCATCTCCACCCTTCCTACCAGTCTCAGTGTGGGTTCTTTGGTTATCCTTGGTTATATATTCATCTTAGTTTAGTCCAAGGTGGTTTTTCAAGATGATGGTTCCCAAGTTAAGTTGTAATCCACTTTGGTTCTGGGAGGTGGAAGTTGGAACATCTGCCTATTCCATCACCATCTTCTGGACCAATTTTTTCTTTTTAAATGAAAGTCTTTATTTTGAGATAATTTTAGATTCATATGCAGTTGTAAAAAAATAATACAGAGATATCAGCATACTCTATTCATTTTCCTTCAATTTTAATGTATGAAAGAGCCATAGTAAAATATCACAAACAGGGTATTAACACTAATACAATCAAAATAAAGGCTTAGGCTGGTATCTCAGTTGGTTAGAGTATAGTCCTGATATGCTAAGTTTGAGGGTTTGATTCCCTGTCAGGGCACATACAAAAAACTGCCATTGAATGAATAAATAAGTGGAACAACAAATCTATGTTTCTCTCTCTCTTCTCTTTATTCTCTCTCTGAAATTAATTAAAAAAGAAAAGATCTAAAACATTGCCATTACCACCATGATTATGTAGTCATTAGGAGCCACACACTCTCTGGACAAAATCTCCTTCTGATGTTGACAACTCTTAATCTGTTCTCCATTTTTATGATTTTGTTATTTCAAGAATGTGATATAGCTAGACCAGGCAGTGGCACAGTGGATAGAGCATCAGATTGAGATGCAGAAGGACCCAGGTTTGAGACCCTGAGGTCTCCAGCTTGAGCACGAACTCATCTGGCTTGAGCCAAAAGCTCCCAGCTTGGACCTAAGGTCTCTGGTTCAAGCAAGGGGTTACTCGGTCTGCTGAAGGCCTACAGTCAAGGCACATATGAGAAAGCAATCAATGAAGAACTAAAATGTCACAACAAAAAACTCATGATTCATGCTTCTCATCTCTCTTCATTCCTGTCTCTCTGTCCCTATCTATCCCTCTCTCTGACTCTCTGTGCCTGTAAAAAAAAAAAGAATGTGAAATAAATTGACTCATACAGTATGTAAACTTTTAGGATTGACTTTTACTACTGAGTCTGATTTCTGAGTATTCATTCAGGTTGTTGCATATAAAAGTTACTAGCCCCTTGCTTTTTACTGTTGAGTGATGTTGCTCATTACAGATGTACACTATTTAATCAATCACTCATTAAGAGCAACTTAGTTGTTTCAGGGTTGCCTATTCCAAATAAAACTGGTATATACATTTATTTACAGGTTTTCATGTGAGCATGTTTTCATATCTTCAGGATAAAAGCTCAGTGTGCAGTTACTTGGTTGAATGGTAGCTGCAGATTTTCTGTTTCAAGAAACTGCCAACTGTTTTCCAGAGTCATGGTGCTTGTTTATATTCCCAACAGCCATGTATGAGTGATGAATTTTCTACACCTCCTCATCAGAATTAATTCGTTCTGGCTATCTGGCTATCACGCTGCCATACTATACAATCTTGATTACTATAATTGACATTATGCCAGAGCTCATGCCCCTGGCTCATTACGCGGAGACCTGGCAAAAGCTACAGTTGTCTGTTTCTCCTCAGGGAGCCAAAGAGTCCATGAAGGCCCTTAGCATCTCTGCCCAGGCTGATGGGTGAAGATCTCCTGCACAAAGCCAGTCTATAAGACTGAGAGAGGTGCCTATTCTATCTAACATACATACGTCAACATAAACTGTCAAGATAATAAAAATTTATAAGTCAAAAATATTCCAAACAAAGGAACAAGATAAGTGCACAGAAACTGACCCTGATGTAATGAAGCTGTATTACTTATCTAAAGAAGAATTCAAAACAGCTCTTGAAAGTATACTGTTTGATACTGGCCCAAAATATCCAGAGTTACCACAAAAGATTTGTCAAGAGAACAAGAATTCTCATGGGATTGTTTAACATAACATTTAAGAAAGAGGTTTTCAACCATTTGTGTTCATGCACAGTTATGAATAATAGAATATTCGGTTATATTTTTGAACAGAATGAAGAACTAAAAAAGCTTTCTAAAATGCCCAGGAATAATACAACAATTAGAATATAATATTTTCCACTGTTGGTAAAATAATCTAGTTATTGTACATCATGTGTTAAATACCTGAGTACATGGCAAGTTCTCAATGTTAGTTCTAATAATAATCACTGATATTATTATTATGAAAAACATTTATGTATTTCATTCTGTGATTTTCATGCACATTACCTGGGAATTTATTTGTTCTTTCCAAGGGCAACATGTAGACAAGTTTTCTTTCACTTTCTGCTGATAATTTGGCATCAGGGATGTGCTGTGTAACGAGGGATGTTATTTTTTCTTTAACACACATTTCAGTTACCTGCAAACTGGTGTTAAAAAAATACATGCTATTTTACATCATCTACAATTGCATAAAAATATCAAATAAAATCCTGTCTCTATGAGACAAGAAAATATTAAATAAAATCTAATCCTAGAAAAGGTCATCCAAACATAAAATAAGAGGACAATAAAAATCAGATTAAAGACATGTAATCAGGGAAAGCAAAGAGTGAACTAAACAGAATTACTGGTCAGGTTATTCAGGGATGATTCCCAGAGAAAATCAATATTGACTTAGGTCCTTAAGGGGAGAAGAGCTACAGAGTACAGAAGATATCAGGGACACAATACTGTAACATCAGGACTATATGAGGTGGACAATGTTTTAAATTTTTCCAAGGGAGTTATTGTGGCTATATATGATTGTTGTATTAGGCAAAAACAAGGGGCTTTCAAATGCATGCACACAAATAGATTCAGGTATTCAATTTAGCCATCTAATGAAAATTAGTTAAATTCTTAGTATGTGACAGAAATTATCCTAAATGCTGAGAGTACAATGGTGAATAAAACAGCATTGTCCTGCTTATATGAAGATTAATTTCTAATGGGAGAGACAGAAAGAATAGAAGCAAACAAATGGATAAGTAAAATACTTACCAATAGTGGTATGTGCTATGAAGGAAACAAGGGTATAGATAGGAACTAATCATGGATAAATGTGGGTTCTGAACAGTGGGGTCGCTAATTTCCCTCTTTCTACCTAGTGCTAACTTTACAACTTTGTAAAGTAAGAAGTAAAAAGTATGATGGAGAAATCACTCTACACATGTCAAAAGACCAATGTAAAAAAAAAATCTATTTATCAAGGATTTAATGTATATAATAGATGGAATACAGTAATGACTTTGTAACTTGTTTTTGTCATTTGAAATGTGTTACTCACAGATCTGAACAACTTCCTCATTAGTAAAGTGGAATAATGATTGCTAATATCTTGGGTTCTACTAAGTGAATATTAGTGATATCTGCACTTAACAATCTCTTCAAAATGGTAGTTATTTTATTTGATCAAATTCTTGACTAAATCTGTTTATCATAAATATTTTGAACATATAAGAAAAATGTCATTTTTAGAAGCAGTGGAATTCATTGAGGGAATGAAACAAAGAAATATACCATAATTTTTCTCCAAGATGATTCTGTTGATTCATGAAACGTTTCCTGGCCCCTTGAAGGAGCTTGTGCTGGGCACTGGAGAGGACTGCATGAACAATACAAGCTTATAGCTAGGAAGAGGAGTTCAGCAAACCTCTTCTGTAGAAAGCTAGATAGGAAGTATATTAGGCTTTTCAGGCCTATAGATCTCTGTTGCAACTATTCAACACTGCCACTGTAACATGGGAGCAGCCCTTGGCCAATAGCTCAACTAATGGGAGTGGCTGTGCTCCAGCTTTACAAAAACAGGAAGTGGGCTGGACTTGGTTCACAAACCATAGTTTGCGGATCCTGATTCAGAAGGAGAAATAAAGCAATTACACAAATTATTGTCATGGAGACTCAGAAATTCGTTGGGATCCCTGACCCAGCATTCTTTATTTTGAGAACATGTTGTGTTACCATGCAATGTGCAGGTCACCCTCTCCTTTATTTTTCTGTAACTTTTGCTTGTAACTAAGAATTATTACTCCTACTTTGTAAGTGGGAAAACTGCGTTTCAGAGAATTCATTTAATTTCCCAAAATAGATGAAAATAAAAGTACTTTACAAAATCAAGATACTGTGATAATACACAGGGATGTAAGATAGATAAAGACCATGTGAGGTGGCAGTGACATAACTCTGTAGGACCTGAATAGGTCAGAATAAGCTCAAGAAAATTCCAGACTCAAGAAATAATTTCAAACAATGAAAAATGTCGGCCATAATATGGCATGTGGAAAGAACAATGAATATTTTATTTTAAATAACAGTTATTGAATTGAATAATGGAAGTAATATTAGAGTCATGGTAGTGAGCCACACCAACATTATTTGGTGTTGTAGTTTGGTACCTGGTAGATAAAATGAAATCATTGAAATTTTTTGTTTGCTTTGTCTTGTTTTTGCCATATAGACTTTTTTTTTAATTTTTAATTTTTTTAGTTTTTAAAGTGTACCTACAACATAATTGATTATTGAAATGTTGCAGTGATGTTTGCCTAAAATCTATGTACAGTTATTGATCAATGTCACTCTGTTAAATTTAATTTTATATATAAAAAAATAAGGTTTAGATTATTTAAATGAGAGCTACAAACAGATCAATTAATGTACCAATTTAAAAAATAATTTAAAATATGATCCAGAGCCTGACTCATTGGTGGCTCAGTGGACAGAACATTGAACTGTGTCGCGGAGAACCCTGGTTCAAAACCCTGAGGTCACTCGCTTGAGTGCAGGCTCATTCAGCTTGAGCATGGGCTCACCAGCTAGAGCATGTGGTTGCCTGCTTGAACATGGATCATAGACATGACAACATGGTCTCTGGCTTGAGACAAAGGTCACTGACTTGAAGCCCAAGGTGACTGGCTTGAGCCAAAAGTCACTGGCTTGAGCAAGCGGTCACTCCCTCTGTGTAGCCCCCTGTTCAAGGTATATATGAGAAAGCAATCAATGAACAACTAAAGAGCTGCAACAAAATATTGATGTTTCTCATCTCTCTCTAACTTCATGTCTGTCTGTCCCTCTCTCTGACTCTCTCTGTTTTCATAGGAAAAAAAATGGATCTTGGTAAAGAGCTTTAAAATTAAAACTATCTAAGTTCAATTCTTGATTTTACCATTATTAACTTCTAGGGTCTATAGTTTCTTCTGTAGTATAAAAGTAACAACAGTTCCAGCCTCATAAAGTAAAAGATTTAAATACAATAATCTCATGTAAATATTCTCTATTATTTCATAAATGACAGCTAGGATATGCTACTTTTAAAAATAGTGATAAAAATAAAAATGAAAATGGTGGAGAGAAAGAACAGAAAGATGAGAAGGGGCTAAGAGAAAGAGAAGAAACAGGGAGCTTACTTGGGAGACTTTGTCAAACCCTGCGTGAGAGCTGATGAGGCTGTGAAATGCAATGTCAGTTGAGAAAGTTCCCTTCATATATACATACCTTTCTTACCAAGTAATGTATTGTGGGTATATTTTCTATCACATTTATTTAAACATTTTGTTAAGTTATCTTACATTCTTTTTTTTTTTTCATTTTTCTGAAGCTGGAAACAGGGAGAGACAATCTGACAGACTCCCGCATGCGCCCGACCGGGATCCACCCGGCACGCCCACCAGGGGCTATGCTCTGCCCACCAGGGGGCGATGCTCTGCCCATCCTGGGCGACGCCATGTTGCGACCAGAGCCACTCTAGCGCCTGAGGCAGAGGCCACACAGCCATCCCCAGCGCCCAGGCCATCTTTGCTCCAATGGAGCCTTGGCTGAGGGAGGGGAAGAGAGAGACAGAGAGGAAAGCGTGGTGGAGGGGTGGAGAAGCAAATGGGCGCTTCTCCTGTGTGCCCTGGCCGGGAATCGAACCCAGGTCCTCCGCACGCTAGGCCGATGCTCTACCACTGAGCCAACCGGCCAGGGCACATTCTTGGTCTCTAAATCTATCAATCAATAGCTCTCATATACTCATAGTTACTCCATATTTCTATATCTATATATCTCTATCTTCCAGATATATCACCATGTATGTATTTGTGCATATGTATATGTGCACATCTGTGTATAATAATAACACATTGCTATTATTAACAATATAAGTGTGTTGTTATGTGTTCCTTCAGGCATCATGCTTTTCTCTAGCCCATTTCTCATTCTCTCGCCTCCTTGAGTGGCTCTACCTTAAATGATATCCAATCCCCCATTTCTTCTTTAGAAACAGTGATGAGCCTGCACACTTCAGCTTTCCTTTGGAGAGAAACACTTTCCAATCTGAAAGGGAACAAGCAAAGAAGAAAGTTTGTTAAGAAGTTGCCCAAGAAAAGACAGGTCATTGTCTACAAATACATTCTCTCTCTCTCTCTCTCTCTCTCTCTCTCTTTCTTTGTACTATTCAAAACTAATTCAGAAAGGTCTACATTTTCAAACATAAGGCATCATAAACACTCATTGAAATAGACACATTAGAATCTTATTTATATACTTCAGGCTGTTGTTTTTTCTTCCAATGAGGCAGAGATGCTACGTAAATATATCTTCAAAGATACAGAATAATAACATTATATATATTAATGGGTCACACATCAACATTGTATGAATATTTCAAGCTGATTTACTTCAATTTTGAGTAAAAGGATTAATGCCTTTGAATATAGACTTAACTTACTTTGAAATAAGTAAGTTCATTGGCAGATCATGTCCCTATGTAATCAAATGATATAAAATTTTAGAAGCTCCATGACAATAGTTGGGAGTTTGACTCAGGGACCCAGTTCATATTGTCACCAGCTTTTCAAATGGTCAAATACAGCAAGATGACAGGGTTAGAAAATATAGCTGCTCAGCATATTATCCATATTTCTCAAATCTCATAAAGTTTTCATCAGATACTTAAAGGAAACCATCAATTACCAGCCAGGATGTCAGCCTCATCCATGAACTGGGTACTGAAGAGGATCACACGGTTCCTTTCCCGCTCCTTCAGAAAGTTCCACACTCGATGTCTTGAAAAGGATCCAATCCAGCAGTTGGCTCATCCAGTAGGAAAATCTATAGAGGAGGGGTGTATATGAATCAGTTTTTCAATAAGGTATATAGTTCTTCCAGAAAACATGTGGAAACCATACTATTTATATTTCAAAGTACAGGGTGGTGAGGATTATATTCTTATATTTAATGTTCCATCATAAATATTTTATCACAGAAATTCTTTGTAAGAAAAACATTTGAATTAGTACCAAAAGTTTCATTTAAAACTTTGAATCCATCTCTAAATTTTGTATGACTTACTGGAGGATCTCCTAAAAAGGCAATGCCCAAGGTGAGTTTTCTTTTCTGTCCGCCACTTAAATTTTGAGCAAGGATGTTTTGAACATTTTTCATTTCCAATTCCAGCAAAATTCTTTGTATCTAACCAAATGACAACATTGGTGTCACAAACCAAGATTCCATTTTTTATATTTTTTTAATTTTAAATTTTTAAATACAAGGTTGTAAAGTGTAATAGTTAAAAGCATAGATACTGAGCGAGACTAACTAGATTTGAACACCACTCCACAGTAACTCGTTGCATAGACTTGGTCAAGTTACTTACTCTCTTGAACCTCAGTTTCTGCATATATAACATGGGAATAATAATAGTACCTATCTCATAGAGTTGTTTTGAAGAATACATGAATTATTATATTTAAACATATAGGTAATGATTGGCATATTTTAAATTATACATCGTGTTAGATATTATCTAAATTAGATTATTTTTGTCCAACTTTCATAGAATGTTTTAGCACAAAGATAATTTAATGAAAGCATAAAAACTCAGTAGAAATAGAGTGAATGATCTCATTGTGACCAATATATCAGTGCTAATATATTTCTGTACCTCTTGTTCCACCTCCTGTGGAGGAATCCCTTTTATCTTAGCAAAGAGCCTGAGATTTTCTCTCACAGTGAGGAAGTCAAATTGTACATTGGCTTGTGGACAAACTCCAGTGAGCTTGCTGAGATTCTCTAGGTTAGTTGTTTCTGAAAGTTTATTATTATACACAGTGACAGAACCTACAACAAAGATGAAAAGTTAACATCAGATTATGCTTTAAGTTAAGATTTTTCTAAATGAGAATCATTATGTAATTTTTAATTACATTATGATTTTATTTTCAAGGGTTATAGAATTCAGGCATTAGGAGCTTCCATTTAAGTTGTTGATAGATGGGGGAAGGAAGGTCCATTCTGCAGCTGTTCCCATTAAGATATAGTCAATTTATCTACCTGTCACACTTAGGTGTGGCTGTATAATAAATGGAATTTTAGAAAATACAATATCATCAGAAGCTGGGAAGTTTCTCAGCCTTGGGATTGCCCTCTGTCTGTTTCTGAGATCATGGGCATCACCAAGTAAAGGACCCTGACCTAGCCTCCTGGAGGGTGAAAGGCCATGTAGTAAGAAAGGTGCTATGGTCCCTACTGGAGTCCCATATGTGTGAGTGAGGCTATGCTACAGTGCCTAGCCACAGCCTCTTTAGTTAGAAACACTGCCAGGCAACCCATAAAACCATAAGAAATAAACAAACATTTCTATTTTAAGCCATTGGTTTTGGGGATGCTTATTATTCAGCAAAGGCTAAGTGATACAAGTTGGAATGCCAAATGGTACCTAATAACCATGAAAATAATGATCATGAAATATTCAAATTCCATATACACCAATTCAGTATTGTTTACCTTTATAGAATAATACTATAAATTAACTTCCATTTTTCACTGGTAATCTGTGTTTGTGATTAAAGATCAGAATTTAATATTATAAGCTAATTTATTTGCCAACTTGACATTGGGGAAAAAACCCTCTTACCTTTGGTGGGAACAGATAACCCACTAAGAATGTTTAATAGTGTTGATTTTCCTGCTCCACTGTGACCGAGTATTGCAGTGATTTGGCCTTCATATATGTCAAATACCATATCTAGGAAAAAAATATTAGTAAAGAAGAAAAGAGGTAAGAATTACAAAAGAAAAGAAGCCACAAATTTATTGTTGAGCTAAAATTTGTCTTTTTATTTACAAGAATGGCTGTGTTTTGTAAAAATGAACATACTAGGTTTTAAACTCAAAATAAAAAAATATGCATTTTATAAATTTATGCATTGATCCTCCTTTGAGATTTTGAAATTACTTTTTTTAAAGCCAGGAAACATGCCTTATACTGCTAGGTTCGTTGACATTGTCTGGCATACAGTACATGAATGCTCATATTTATTGAATTGAAGAATGATTAATAGTTCCATAAATTGCTATGGGGACAAAAATCCTTTAATATATATAATATTTTTGAACAAAATAAAAATAGCAATACCTAAAATAGCTTTGAAATTGGAAGATAAAAATTTAAGTTTGTAGTAAACAACCTAGAATTGTCTTTAATTACCTCCATATGACACATTATATCCTTCAAATACATATATAATTCTAAAACATACTCAATTTTTTTCACTTTTACGCTGAAGTGATGTGTTATAAATAAATTTATGTGGCTAAAAATTAATTTTAAAACTGAAAGACCAACAGTAATTGCTCACCAAACCAAAAAGAAAAAATGAAAGAACATTAATATCAATATAATCAAACTGCCTTTTGACCCAGGCATCCCACTTTTAGGAATATACCCCCAAAACACCATAGAACGGTTCCAGAATGAGAAATGCACCCCCATGTTTATAGCAGCATTGTTCACAATAGCGAAGATCTGGAAACAGCCCAAGTGTCCGTCAGAGGACAAGTGGATTAAAAAACTTTGGTACATATATACTATGGAATACTACTCAGCCATAAGAAATTATGACATCAATCAGATCATTTACAATAATATGGATAGACCTTGATAACCTTATACGGAGTGAAATAAATAAATCAGAAAAAAATAAGAACTATTTGAACCCATGCATAGATGGGACATAAAAATGAGACTCAGAGACATGGACAAGAGTGTGATGGTAACAGGGGGTTGGGAAAGGGGGAGGGGCCCAAAGAAAACCAGATAGAAGGTGACAGAAGATAATTTGACTTTGGGTGAGGGGTATGCAGCATAATCAAAAGTCAAAATAATCTGGAGATGTTTTCTCTCAACATATGTACCCTGATTTATCAATGTCACTGCATTAAAATTAATAAAAATAAGATAAAAAACAAACAAAAATCCAAAAAATATATAATAAGAAATTTATTATTTGTTTACCTTTCAGAGCTACTATTTTATCAGGCTTTCCTTTATATTCTTTTGTAACCTGTTTGATTCTGAAAGAAAAAGAAGAGACTTCAGGTTATGACAATTATATTTACTCGGTAATTCTAGGCTTAATTGATGTGATGGATGGATCTTCCCAGCAATGTATAGGAAGATAGTGGATTTAACTCCTGTGCAGTCATGCTTGTGTCAGAGTATCAGCTAGAATATTTCTTCACAGTCTTTGCTTCACATTATCTTCATCTGTGAAGCTTTATAATTTACCTATGCTTGGAACACATCACCAGAACTAATGATTTCAACAATTGAGGTACAACCTGACATTAGTATGGAGAACCAGGATTATCTCTAAAGTGCAAAGCCAAGAAAGCCAGGCCAAGAATCAACATAGGCATCTACTAAAGAAGGTCCATTGTGAACTACTGATAAACATATTTTAAGAAAAGGAGAGGATGGCAAAAAAATTAATTGAAATTTTCATTTTTTATATTTATTTTTAATTTTAGAGACAGAGGTTGAGATAGAGAGAGAAACATTTATTGTTGTTCAACTGAATTATGCATTTATCGGTTGATTCTTGTATGTGTCCTTACCCAGGATTGGAGATATCTTTTGTTAACTTGAGTCAAGGTCAGGTGGAGTAACAGAGAGAGGCTAAGATAATTAATAGTGAGAGCATGGGTTTTGCAATAATACTAATGAGCTCATCCTATCTGTAACATCTAGTAGCTCTGTTACCTTAACCAGTGCACTGATTTCAGTAAGCTTCAGGTTTTGCAACCTGAACACTATGAGAGCTTTAGGGTTGTGTTAAAAGATGAGTAAAATATTTCATCTTGCGTGCATAGTGCTTGGTTCCAGGGAAATAATCATAAACATAAGATGGTGTTGGTTTATTATGACTATGGTAATAAGAATGGACTTAACATGCTGGGTGTTATTACAGATCTGGAATCCTAGGTATTTTATCCGGCATATATACACTACAGAAACTGAATCACATTTATGTTTCTTATTTTTTATCTATTTATTAAAAACTCAGGTTCCATTAACCATGAACTGTGTAGATTTTTCCATTTCTGTTTTAATCTCATTTTATCAGCATTCTGTAGTACTTAGAGTTGGGTGAAGTGATAAAGAGGTAAATAAATGCAAAGATACCTCAAATAAAGTCATTACTCTAAGCTGATCTACTAGAGATTAAACAAGGCTTAGGTCATAGGACAAATATAAGTATGGAAGCTTAATATGAAACAGATTAAAATTAAAAAATGAATTAGTTATAGAAGCTTAGTAAGCTGCAGTAATGAGACAGTTCACACAGGACTGATATATGCTTGCCATGGATGGATGAACAAGATTTGAATAGTCTGAGATGTTGATGTTTCTTTTTATGTTTTTATTTGAAAATAAAAGTTACCAACATGAAACAAAACACATTCTAAAAGGCACATCTTCTTCAATTTCCTTTGTGACTATTTCTAGGTCTTTTCTTCCTTCCTCTTTCCTACTCTTTCATCCTCTTTGAAAAGGCAATAAATAGAAAAGAGAAGTTTTAAAAGACTGAGATAAAAATGGAAAGTGTAATCAATGAGGTGAATAAATGAATCCAGGTGAAGAAATGAGTGAGGTTGAGACTAAGTATAGAGAAGACAAACAACTGAGAAAAGAATCAGAATCCAGACAGGGATTTTGTAGAATTCCATTTTGGGGTGAAAATTTCAGTTTTTGTCTAATGTAACTGTCAACAATATAAGACGATAAAGGGTAAAAAAAAATTTTTTTCAATTTGAAGTACAAAGTGATGGATGTAGCATACCAACATGCATCCTTGTTACCTGATGGCTTCTTTCCCATGGAATTCTGGAGACATTGGTTCAAAAGAGTCATTAGATGAAAGATTGAAATCTGTTTCATTTTCAAGGGCCACATGATCTGCATTCTGTTGTCGTGACCAAAAGGAGGGCTTCAGGAAAAACAAGGGTGAATATTGACTTCCATCTTCACCTAATGGCCAAGAGACAATTGCTGGGTCAGCCACCATGGCAAAGGCGAGAATCACCCTAATGCAACATAGCAATGCAAACTTGTGCCAATAAACCTGTACACATGGTAGACACAGGGAAATACATGCTTTGCTATGTAAAGCTTTATAAGGAAAAAAAATTACTAAGATGTCTCTCTGTTATAATAATAATTGTTCCTGTAGGAAGATCTGAAGTAGTGACTTTAAAAAAAAATTGGAGGAACTTAAATAACTGTTATGATCCATTTAATCTCAAGGAAGCCATATATTGTAATACAATGCAAGATATGTCGGGCATGCTGAATTTTATCTAAGAGTCCAGGTGTCATTACACTGGCAAAGGAGAAAGAAATTGAGAAGTGACTATTAAATATATAAAACAAATATTCTAAGAGAATACAGAATAAAATTTGGCAAAAATAATAAACATATTTTAAGAAAAGGAGAGGATGGCAAAAAATTTATTGAAATTTTCATTTTTTTACATTTATTATTAATTTTAGAGACAGAGATTGAGATAGAGAGAGAAACATTTATTGTTGTTCCACTGAATTATGCATTTATTGGTTGATTCTTGTATGTGTCCTGACCCAGGATTGAACCCATAACCTTGGCATATGAAGACAACACTTTAATTGACTGAGATATCCAGCTAAGGCTGATGTTTGATATTAGTCATATCACTACTCACGTGGCAAAATTTTTTCAAAATAAATCATCAATGCCAGATAGAGGAAAATATCAAAAGCCAACATAAAATGTGTTCCTATTATTTGACTTGAGTAGTTCTTTGGATCAGGAAATGCATTCGAATTTATATCATAGTCCACACGTAAAAGCTGAAAATGAAAGGGTAGTTAATTAAAGGAAGTTAAGTTTATAATAAATTTTAAGCAGTTTTAGCATAAAAATAAAATACCATATTTCGTCATGTATAAGATGCTCCCATGTATAAGACACACCTTAATTTTGAGGTCTGAAATTTGAAAAATTATATTACATAAAGTTATTAAACTCAAGTTTTATTGATCATAAAATTCATACAACTCTTCATCACTGTCAGAACTCACATCTCTTAGCTTGTCCTCATCTGTTTTTGATGATGAATCATTGTATTCAACAATGAGCACAAAGACAAGTTCAAAAAGTGGGAAATGCAAGTAAAAACATCAACAACCACCATATAAAATGAACCCAGTTTTAAGACCTCAAATGTTTCCATAAAAGTTGCATCTTATACATGGGGATGTACGGTAGTTATTCTTTGCCCCATACCAAAATACAAATTAGAATAAGACTGCCTGCTTTACAATTCTCAAATCTATTGGAAAGATGTGCATGTGACCAACTATAATGCAATTTACTAACTGCAATGATTTAAAATACATTCCAAATGAAATGGAGCACTAAGAGGAAGTGGGGAAGTGTGTGAAAAGATGATATTTGAGCTCAGCCTTAGCTAACTTCTTACCAAATGGAACATGGGAAAAAGGAGTGGTCTCCTTGGAAATAGCTCCTGAGAGAGAATTTATGCTCTTGGAGAGATCACTGGTGCATTTAAGAAGAATGAGTGGCAGAAGTGGGCTGGTCTATATTGTTCAAGCTAATGAGTAGTTTGTAATTAACACTTCTTTAATAATGGATATGTAATGATTGACATTATCATTTCCTAGGAGGAAAGGCAAAGTAAGTTCAGTGTGAGAATCAGATAAAGAGAACCGACATTTTATGAACAAAAATATAATTTAGTATTCAATACATATTCAAGGTGCTTTTAACTTTGAATTTTCTTTCTTACTTTATGGTTTTTATAATCATGGGAGCTATTAAATTAGTAAATCAAATTATGAACTGGAAGAGTTATTTAGTATTATATTTGTAGCATCATGTTCATATTTAATTAGTAGCCAAAGAAAACATCCTAAATAATTACATGTTGGCCTTCCATTTTTCACTCACCCTTCGATGTATTTTGTGGGGCTAACTACTTCCAAAGCTTTTAAAATCTCACAATATATTTACTAGGATTCTAAACCTTATAATGTTGACTATAGAAATGATTGTAGATAATTAAATTCCAAAGAAGAGAAAAACATAGGTTAATATATAGCAAAACAATAGTTCATTATTTTTTAAATAGAGTTTATTTTATTTTATAGTCTCACAGTCTGAGATTAAATTACTCTTATTCCTCCATGTTTAGAACATTAGAATTGTAGTGTTTAAAGTAATTATTCCATCTAATCTCACCAGGATGTTGTTTGTTGACATTTATCTATGATTACATAGCAAATGTAACCAAAATTTAACATGCTGGTATTGTATTTTAATTAAGGAAATAATGTAATATAAAAAAAATTCCAGAGAGGATAGTTCTGAAACATCATTCACAAGCAGTTAGATGGTTTCTCACCTGGGCCATTCCAAGCGTGAAGGCAAAGGGGCTAAAGAAACCTACTATCCATTCCAGGGACACAGGAAGGTGCCTGTACAATACCGTGAATCCTAGACTTCCCCAAAAGACAGTGAGAAGGAACAAGACCAGGCCAGTGAGAAAAGATTTCTTTATCAGGACACTCATTAGAAAAGCCAAAGCTATCTAAAATGAGAGAAGATGCATTTTGTTTATGTTTCTCCACAAGTTATTCCTAGCATAATAAAGTAAAAAAATTGAATATACAAAATTAAGTTATATTATTTGTCTATGTATAAAAACAAAATGATGGTCTGAAATTCACAAAACAAATTGCAGTATAAAACATTCCAACTCAAATACCAGTCTAGAGAGTTTTCTTTTAGCGAGATAGATAGACCAGAAGAGAGATGAGAAGCATCAACTTGAAGTTTCCGGACTTTAGCTATTCATTGATTACATTCTCATATGTGCATTGACAGGAAGATCCAGCTGAATCAGTGACACCTTACTCAAGAAAGTGACCTTGGGTTTCAAGCCATTAACCTTTGGGTTCAAGCCAGCATCCATGAGGTCATGTCTATGGTCCCATGCTCAAGTGGGCTGACCCTTGTTTAATCTGGTGAGCTTGCACTCAAACTCTCAAACTGGGTCCTTGGGGTTTTGAAACTGGGTCCACAACAACACAAGTTGATGCTCTATTCACTATCTGACTGCCTGGTCAGGCTCTACAGACTTTTTCTGAAGAAAAAGAATATACAGAATAATAATCTCCTTGAAAACCAACCCTTGATCCTTAGGGCAAGAGTCAGCAGGAAAATATTTAATTCACCTACTCACCAAAGACAATCCATACAGTAGAAAGAGGGTGAAGACCACCACGAAACTAGTTTGAATTACAAACTGGGCACTGATTACAACACATGTCAAGAGAAGGGCAGCAATGAAGATGAAACCAGCATAGAGCAAACCCCAGGAGAGCCTAATGTGGAAACAAAATGTTATTTTAGCATTTCATTTTCAATGGGAAAGACCTGACTGTGGATTCTGATGTCACTGATTCAGTTATTTCAATCACACATTCGTTCATTCAGCTGATATTTATTCAGTGGTTAGGATATATAAATAATAATAAAATTATTTTAAAATAGTTTTTAAAAGTTAAGAATACTCTCATAAAAGTAATTACAGAAATACACATATTATTATGAAAACAGATAAAAATAGGGTTCTAGTCTAATAGCCTTTGGTTGTACATTTTCTCTGCAGCATTCTTACTCTGTGACCTCAAAGGCACTCTGTAACCCCTCTAAGTCCTCTTATTGCTCTGGATGTTTGGAATAATACTACAGTGAAAATGCAGAGGTTCTGTCTGTGTAGGACCCTGTCCTATTATGTGATAACTTCTCATTGAACCTCTGATTCTTTCTCTTCTGTGGGGATGAGGACATGATGATTTTCCTTGGATTAAAAATTTCTTTCTCTGTGTAATTCTGCTACTTTTCTCTTTTTCCAATAGCTGTTTTCTCGTTCTTTGGGTGTGTCCATCACAGAGTCTACATACCTGTCTATGACTATATTCATTTTCTGTTAAACTAGAATAGTTCACTTTTCTTTATTAAATTAATTTACTTTGTTTTCTAATAATATTTGGAGAGTGTGATGAACTAATATTAAAAATAAAAACAAAACGTCAGTTGAACCAACGGAATCATGGTGACACACTTAGCTGTGACTCTGTACTGGAGAATGTTTTAAATCATTTTATTCTCACAATAGCACAATGCAGAAATACCATTACATTCCCCATTTTACAGACAAAGAACCTACTGAAATGGGTGCTAAGCAACTACATTTCAAGTTCAGACATTCTGGCTCTACAGTCTTTAGATTTTCCTGTTTGGCTGTACTTCCTTTTATTGACTATTAATTCTGTAAAGAGGTCAATATTTAGTTGCATTTTCTTCCAGACTCCGAATTTGTTTACACATGCTTATTTCACCTGGCTTCCTAGGCTCTCTTATTTTACCTCCTTCTCACTATAAACATCATCTTTAAGCCCTTTCAGTCCATTCATCACCAGTTCTCACACTGGACCTTGTCCATACTGGGTACCACTCAACCTCTGACATTTTAAGTCAAATTAACCCAACCTATATTAACCAATTTGTTCTGCCAATTTGCTCCTTCAAGTATATCTACCATCCCTGGTCTCCAAAAGAGCCTCTGATCTTTGACCTCATTTTCCCCTTTTGGTCTCCTCCTGCCCTATATTCCCCCTCCAGCCCAGACAACAATGTCTGTCATTTCTACCATACTTTTCTCTGTGGATTCAGTGGCCATCCCCATTATCCCTGCTTTAAATTCACCCAGAAAACCCAGTCCTGTGTTCTTGCTTCAGTCAGAGATGTCTTATAACCCCAGCCATAGCCTGGCAAGCATAACTATATGTTCAACCTATTGCATCATAGGAAGAAGGTAGAAAATCATGAGGTATGAATCAGGATGTTTTGAAGAAGTCCGCTTTTCCTGAGTCCCTACATGAACTGCACTTTACTTACCAGAATGCTGAATTCCGAAGACCCATCATCATCATCAAGCCCTTCATCCTCTTCCTCTCTCTTGTGACATTGTGAGAGGCATAGTAAATGAATGAGGAAAAGGAAATAATGAGGAAGAAAATGAATAAATCAGTGTGCATTCCATGTTGACTAACAAAGGGATGGATCTTCATAGTTTTTCCGGTAACTGCCATCAGTTCTTCCATCACTGAGTGGTTTGTTGTGATCTGAAGAAAGACAGTGATACCCATATTTGCATATTCATGAGTGACCTCTTTGCCTAGGAACACCTCAGGGCCTGTGTGGACCTGATCTAGGCCACTTTTCACTTCTGTGATCTTCCACTGGCCCGGGGAACCTCGCTTATAGGCTTGCTGAGCTGCACACACTTCCCAAAATTATCTGTGCGTCTTAATGCCTCCTTGCTAATGGTCGCTTGAAATGTCTATATGACATTATATTCTCAGCAAAACACCTTGCCTCATGCTTCTGTTTTAAGTGTCATTCCAATCAGGAGTTCTTCCATGGCATTCAAGGCCAACAAGTTTTGGCTTATTTACCTGTAAGGATTTTACTATACCTCTGTGATGTATCTTCTTTTTTCATAATATTTTATATGCCTGGCTTCCTGACAAGGTTTTCTTCTTCGAGGAGACAATTTTCCTCCTATTTATATACATATAAAGTCCTCGTGGCACATAGCAACTTAAGAAAGCTTTGTTGTAAATAAATGGGTGAGTAAAGAAAGAACAAGGCTTTATTTTCTTGTATGGAACGTTTGATGCCTTTAATACCGTTATTAGTCTTTATTGGACATTCTGTACTCACTTCTATAATTGCAGCATTAATGGCAGCTTGAAGAGACACAAAACCTTCCGTCCAGAATTCTGTTACCATGCAATAAACAGATTCATATTCATCATATCCTGTTTCATAACATTGAACTTTAAAGGGAAAAAAATACGTAAGTATTATTATGGATTAGTTCAGTTCTGACTATAGGAAACATAAGACCTTACAATGGCTTAATTACAACTGTTCTTATTTTGACTCAGAGTCTGCTAAAACATAAATTATAGTAATGATTCCTAAAGAGGAGGGGTCAGAGCACTCCTACAAAATGATAATCAAATTATAACACTCACACTAAGTTTTCTCACATTCATTTCTCTGCTTCTTTACCAATCAAGAATTCTGTTGAGATCTTAATTATGAATTCTGTATTGTGAAAGCAGTACCATTTTATGTGTTTCGAAAGTTAGCAGAGTTTTATATGAATTGAAAAATGCTACTAAAATTTTTGCCTAACATTTGCTATAATGCTGGCCTAATAAGCAAATATATGTTTGGATGAGATGACCACCATGTTTACTTTGTGTCAGAACATCTTTTGAAGAAAAACAAATATGCTTATAAAAAAAAAGGACTAAGGCCCTGGCCGGTTGGCTCAGCGGTAGAACGTCGACCTGGCGTGCGGGGGACCCGGGTTCGATTCTCGGCCAGGGCACATAGGAGAAGTGCCCATTTGCTTCTCCACCCCCCCCTTCCTCTCTGTCTCTCTCTTCCCCTCTAGCAGGCAAGGCTCCATTGGAGCAAAGATGGCCCGGGCGCTGGGGATGGCTCCTTGGCCTCTGCCCCAGGCGCTAGAGTGGCTCTGGTCGCGGCAGAGCGACGCCCCGGAGGGGCAGAACATCGCCCCCTGGTGGGCAGAGCGTCGCCCCTGGTGGGTGTGCCGGGTGGATCCCAGTCGGGTGCATGCAGGAGTCTGTCTGACTGTCTCTCCCCGTTTCCAGCTTCAGAAAAATACAAAAAAAAAAAAAAAAAAAAAAAGGACTAAAAAAACAAAGGCCTACAGGTCATTGAGTATTAAACTACATTAAAAAGATATCATTTAATATGACAAAAATTACATTGAGGAAGTAAATGTGTGTCTCATTAAATTTTAAATATTAAGAAAATCATTTAAAAATCATTTACATATGCAAATGATATGACAGTATAATAAAAACATATATACATATGATCAAATTATACACACAAATGCACCATTTTAAACACCACTAGAACCCTGTCCGTGTACTGTCTATGATTTTATGCTTTCCTAGTCCCAAGCCCTACCTAGCTACTTTCTTGAACTTTGTGTTTATATAGAGATGCCTTTAAACTTTTACTATGTGTACCTAAACTACATATATAACTTTAACATGTTTCAGTTTTACTTAAATCCAATAAATCATTATGTTCATTATGCCTCATGTTGCTTCTATTGTTCTATAGTATGGTTTTGAAAATTATATAATGGCTCATTTTCTGTCTTATTATTGTATAGAATCATATTACAGGAATGTAATTAATTCTACCTATCCATGCTGAAATTTGTTTGGGTCCCCTTTTTCTTTTAACTATTGCCAAAAAGCAACAACAACAAAAAACTACAAGTATGAAAATCCTTATCTGTGACTTCTTGTGAATATGGGTGTATCAGTTAGATAGTCTACCATATGTTACAGTAACAAACAAGTCTAAAATCTTCAATGGCTTATCACAGAAAAGGTCTATTTCTCACTCAGGCTACAAATTCAGCATAGATCTTAGGAGGAGGGGCTGGGGGTCCTCTATTCCACATCAAACTAAGGGTCCTAAGATGATGGTGTTTCCTCCCACTAGTAGCTGGCACTACAATTTAGGTGTGACTACCTAGCTTGCAGAAGTAGGTAGGGAAATGTTCTAGAGAATTCCTACCTGCTTTTCAAATTCTTGAGTCCAGGTATCTTGTTATAGTTACACAACTTAATTATTCCCTTCCCTCGGGAAGGAGAACAGAACAGGCTGCATGTCTTGAGCACAGGCGGGACCCTGTCACTAGTAGGATTCCTGTGACACTGGGTTGTTATTCACTTCTCAAATTAATTGTTAGATTTCTCAATTTTTGTGAAATTTAAACATTTTGTGATGTTGGCTTCTCTTTGCTACATATCCTGGTAAACCCTCTGCATTGTTCTATTTACTGTCTGGTAAACGTGACACCGCATGTGATTTCAAAATTCATTTCCCTGATTGCTAAGGCCGGGAAGCATCTTTCTGTGTGCTCCTTGCTGGGTGTTTCTCCTTTTATGACATTCTTACTTATATATTTTCATGATTCTCCTCTTTATACACTTTTACTTATTTACTCAAAGGAAATCTTTACATATTTCAGAGATTAAATTTTGTTGGTTTTCTTTGTTGTTAACATCTCATTCCAAGACTTACCTTTATTTCTCATTAACTCTATGGTATCTTGTGATAAAGAGAATTCCTTCATTTGGTTCCAGTTGAATTTATTAATCTTTTCTTTTATAGACCATTTTTTTATTCTGTTTAAGAAATTATTTTCTATCCCATAGTTACAAATATATAGCCCTACATTGACCTCTGAAGCTTGTTTATCTCATTTAATTCTTTACTGGTTCATTGTTCATGTGAAATCATTTCATTTTGTTCTTTATGGAAAGAGACTTTTTGTAGCATTGCTCTGCAATGTCCTCTCAGGCATATGTTAATTCTCATATTTATGCAAAGTATTTCTATCTATTTATTTTTCTGTTACTATAGTAATAGCACAGTCTTAATTATTTATAACTTCATGCTTTTTAATGAGCAGCATGGCTGTTCCGTGCTCCTTTTAGAAGTATATTTTAGAATAAATGAACCAATTTAAATGAAAAGATTTGTTATGATTTTGATTGAAAGTACAATAGGTTTCTAAGGAAATCTGGGTAGAATTCACATCTGCAGACACTTCTCCCAGGAAGAAATACAAATGGCCAACAGATATATGAAAAGATGCTCAGCTTCATTAGTTATTAGAGAAATGCAAATCAAAACTACAATGAGATACCACCTCACCCCTGTTAGATTAGCTATTATCAACAAGATGGGTAATAGCAAATGTTGGAGAAGCTGCGGAGAAAAGGGAACTCTCATGCACTGTTGGTGGGACTGTAAAGTAGTACAACCATTATGGAGGAAAGTATGGTGGTTCCTCAAAAAACTGAAAATAGAACTACCTTATGACCCAGCAATCCCTCTACTGGGTATATACCCCAAACCTCAGAAACATTGATACGTAAAGACACATGTAGCCCCATGTTCATTGCAGCACTGTTCACAGTGGCCAAGACATGGAAACAACCAAAAATCCCATCAATAGAAGACTGGATAAAGAAGATGTGGCACATATACACTATGAAATACTACTCAGCCATAAGAAATGATGACATCAGATCATTTACAGCAAAATGGTGGGATCTTGATAACATTATACGGAGTGAAATAAGTAAATCAGAAAAAAACAAGAACTACAGGATTCCATACATTGATGGAACATAAAAACGAGACTAAGAGACATGGACAAGAGTGTGGTGGTTACCAGGGGAGGGGGGAGGGAGGATGCAGGAGGGAAGGAGGGAGAGAGTTAGGGGGAGGGGGAGGGGCACAGAGAAAACTAGATAGAGGGTGACGGAGGACAATCTGACTCTGGGCGAGGGGTATGCAACATAATTTAATGACAAGAAAACCTAGACATGTTTTCTTTGAATATATGTACCCTGATTTATTAATGTCATCCCATTAACATTAATAAAAATTTATTTAAAAAAATAAAAATAAAAAAATAAAAAATAAATAAAAAAAAAGAAAGTACAATAGGTTTCTAAGGAAATCTGGGTAGAATTCACATCTGCAGTAGACAGAATTCTAATATTAACTTCTTGCCCTTGTATAATACCCTATCCTCTGTGCGGGGTGAAACCTGTGAGTCTAAGGATATATCAGCCCCATGATTATATTATAAGGCACAATTGACCTTAGGGAGTTTATCCAAGTGGGCTAATCTAATCACACAAGACCTTTAAATGTGTTTGCTCTAGCTGGGTAAGTCAGAAAGATTCAAAGGAAGAAAGATTCACTCTTGCCATTGTTGGCTTTGAAGATGGAGTGGTTCACATGCAAAACCAGACTGTGCTCTCTAATTCCTGAGAGGGACCTGCCCCTGAGAGTCAGGAAAGCCGTGAGAAACCTATTCCCAGGCTGAAAGAAACTGAATTCTGTCAACATCATGAATAAGCTTTGAAATGGCATTTTCCCAAGAACCCCATGAAAAGAACTCAGCCCGGTCAATACCTTTATTATAACCTGTGAAAGCCTAAGTAGAGACCCTGTTAACCCTGCTCATACATCTGACCTACAAGCTATGAGCTACCCAATGAGTACTATTAGTGATAATTTGTTACACAGCAGTAGAAAACTAATACACTGTGTATGTGATATGTGTCTAGGAATGTGATTTATTCTTTCCTTTATTTGGGACTTTTTAAATAAAGATTTATACTTTTCTCAAAATAGTGTTCTTATCTTTCTTAGACTTTATTTTCTCCAAGGTAATTTTTTAACACTTTCTGTATCATATGGTATATTTTCTTCTTTTGTGTGTGTGGGTGTGTGTTTTGTTTTGTTTTTAAGTAAGAAGAGAGTAGATAGAGAGACTCCCTCATGCACACTGACCAGAATCAACCCGGCAACCCATCTGGGTCTATTACTCAGCCCATTTTGGGACAATGTTTACAACCAAACTATTTTTAGTGCCTGAGATAAAGGCTTGATATAGCCATCCTCAGCATCAGACCCAGCATGCTTGAACCAATCAAGCCATGGCTGCAGAAGGAGAAGAGAGAGAGAGAGAGAGAGAGAGAGAGAGACAGATAGACAGAGAGAGAGATAGACAGAGAGAGAGAGAGAGAGAGAGAGGGTAGGGAGGAGGAAGGAAAAGCAGGTGGTTGTTTCACCTGTGTGCCCTGACTAGGAATTCAACCTAGCACATCCACGCACAGGGTCAATGCTCTGCCATTGTGCCAACTGTCCAGGGCATTTCCCTGTATTTTTTATTCCTTCGTTTATTCTTTAACATTCTAGACATGCATACTTTATATTCTCAGTTTTATAATTCCACTAAAATGTGTAACCTCCTTTATTCGGTCTCCTGACTGTTACTTATGGTGTCTTGATTTCTCATCTCGGACTGTACATTAATACTCAAAGATATTTGGCTTAAATCTAGGTTATATTTTTCTATAGAGGATTCATAAGCTCTTCTGCTAGGCACCCTAGTGTCTATACCACCCCAGAATCACTTCATTTATTTTTGTTGTTGGGGTTTCTCAGAATTTGCAGTTGAGGTGGATATAATGCCTACCTCCAGGGACAGTGTGCTGAGAGTTACAAATTCTCCCAGGGGAATGTTCTTCTTGTCATCTAAAGCCCATGTAAAGACCAACAAGTTTTCTTTTGTTTTTCTTTTGCTACTAGGTAATTTTTTTTGTCTGCTCTTTTACTGAGTATGTAGCCTCTCAGGTTCCAAATTAATATAAGAATCTTTATTTTATGTAAACTCACTAATTCTCATGTAGCTCCTGAAACCTAAACCTCTTGGTTAGCAAGACTGGCAAAATCATATAGCATTAATCATAATGGGTAACTCTGAATTTGATCCCTTTTTCATTTGAGGACCTTGGAAGTTTCCTTTACTTTCATGTAAGCTTACTCAAACACATAAAGGGAAGTTTGTTCTCTTTTAGCTGAAAAATATTTATTTTCTTTTAATATAATAGAATATACATGTTATATGTACACTTGCATGTATATGTATACATATACATATTTATATGTATATATAAAACCATGATATAAAATAGTATGTTAATATACCTCAAAATCAATGTACATTTTTGAAATGTGTTGATTGGGCTGTTGACATTACCATCATAGAGAACGATTTATAAATTTACTGTATTAACATCTATTCCCACATATGGCTTACAACATCATGAAATAGAAAGTAGTGGAACTGTATCACTAGAAAGTTACCTGTATGGTGGTTGAGTTCCTTGTTTCTTAAAAATCTATACCACGTCACAAAATTCAATTGATAGGAGAACATATTAGTAAAGATGACTCCTACTATTTCCTCAGGATAACTGACTGTTAAGTTTTCAATACTTTCTTCATCAGAAAGTCCTAAGACTTCTTTAACTGAACCTACAAAATGGAATGTTATTGTCAGTAAATTATAAAAGACACTATCTTCAGGCTTCATATTCAATTCCTTTACTACAGTACTTTATGGAAATAAAATAAAATATTGATTTGGAGTAAGTCAGGCACAATAAAGGTTGGGAAGAAAAGCTTTTCTAAAATTTCAGCCAGACAATATGTAATCAGAAGGCGTACATGAAAATTAGTTACTTTCATATGTTGGATTACACAGAGAAACACAATATTTATTGCATCCACAAAAACACTTTTTCTTACCTAATTTGCCTGTGCTGATCTCAAATCAGACATTAATGTTTCTCTGTAAGCTACAGTTTTCTTGCAATTAAAGATTTTAGGTTTTCATCTTATTGTAAAATTTTCAACATTTAGTTTAACACAATAAAGTAGAATATCTTCTTAGGCATCATATTTGTGAAAATATAATAATTTATATAATGCAGTAAATACACTAATACAATAAAAGATATGATTGCATCAAATTTGTCTACAATTTCAAAACAGAACATATTAAAACTCATATTTTAATCATAAAATATGTGCAAAACTTATTTAAATTCTATTCAGGCAAAAATTTGTGTTTGTAGCTCTTGCATTTGCATACTTGTTGAGGACAATCTTGTTTGATGATCCAGGAATAGTCAGCAATCATATTTCTGTCCCATAACCCCTGATAACAATCTTCCATCGTCTTCAGATCTTGATGAAAGCATTCTCCCTACTCATCACTAACAGCTCCAATATTTTCGGGAAACTTATCAAGGTGACTGTTCAGGAAGTGAATCTTAATGCTCATGTTACACCCAAAGTCGTGGAAAGCCAACAGCATCCTTTCAACCTGAAGTTCATAGTTTTCTGCTTTTTTTTTGCCAAGCAAGTTCTTTGTAACTGCCACAAAAGACTGCCATGCTGCTTTCTCCTCCTTATTCATCTTCCTGGCAAATTCTTCATCAGGTTTGAGGGTTCAAATTTGAGGTCCATCAAATATATCTGCATTTATATTCTCAAAAGACAAGGAAGAAAAAGCAGAAATAATATGTTGAAAGCATTCACTTTCTTTATTCAAAGCCTGAGAAAAGTGCTTCATTAAGCCAAATTTGATGTGAAGTGGGGAAAAAATGATTTTTTCTGGATTAACTACAGGTTCATTGACAATATTTTGCATCCCTACTTCCAGAGCTTCACGTTTCAGCCACTCCACTGTGTCCAGTGTTTCTCCTGAACTCAGCTGTCCCACAAACAAAGAAAGCAAGGATATTGCATGAAACCTCTCTGTTGTCCTAGCAGGAAATTTATCATTTTAAGATCCACACAAATGATCCAGTTGTGCTCCTCATACTTCAGTAGGTGGAGCACCATATTTATGTCATTATAATCTTCTCGCAGAATACTAGAATAAACAATTGGAGCCGCTGCAAAAAACATTACCGTTGTGTAGGAGAACACATTTCTGACTTTGTTCAGAGCTGTCAAGAAATAGCTGCCATTCTGTTGGACTGTAAGTGGTAACACCTAGCTGGCTGAGAAGACTGCTGACATCATGACAGTAAACAAAGTATTTGCCTTTGTTAAAAAGTCCACAAAAATTTGTTTACGCTTCCTGAAATGGGATATTTTAGCTGACCGGTGAAGTACATTTTTTTTCTTGAAGGCTGGAGGCTAATAACTCAGCTGCTTTCTTTGATAGGCCCAAATCTCTTACTAAGTCTTTCAATTCGGGTTGGCTAAACTGCTGAGGGGTTAATGACTGCTTGGCATCAGAAGAAGACTCTTCAGATTCTACAACCATTTCCTCATGCATCTTGTCAAAATACACTTGATCACCATGTTCACTTTCTTCGTCCTTAGAAGAAATAAAACCATTGTAAACCGGAACTGGGAGTGTCTCAGAGTGTGGATAGGTCATATTGCTGAAGGAATATTATGATATGAGATCATATGCCGTTTTTTCTTGCTGATGCCCTTTGTATGGATCAGAGAGAAATAACAGTCACTGCTGTGGTCCTTAGGTTCACACCAAACCATGGGAATACCAAAAGGCATTCCTCTGCGTTCTCCTTTTGTCGAGTCATGAAGCATTTCCTCACAATTATGACACACAATATGAGGGGCCCAATTCTTGTCTTGATCACCAAGGGGAACTTAAAAATAGACAATATATGCACGTGTCACAAATGACGAAATATTGTGCCTTTGACGTTGAAGTGTGTAACAGCCACATATATAACAGAAGGTGTCAGGAGTATTCTTACATTTAGTCCTACTCAAAGAAGCCATGATTCAATCTTAAAATAAAACAAGAGGGTGTTTTTATTATATAATAATTTTTTACATTTAAAAACATCTATAATTATGTAAGAGTGATGTTTGTAAATCATTAATTGCCTTGTGGTTATAATAAATCCAAGAATCATTGCCTTTAACTCCAATTTAAAAACCAATGCATGCCATTAACTGTAACAAAACAAATTAAAATTGCCAAAAAACTAGAGCATGCACTAAAAAAATGGATTTCATATTTGGAATCAGCGATGCAGAAATATATAGAAACAGTTCTA
This sequence comes from Saccopteryx leptura, assembly GCF_036850995.1. Classification (NCBI taxonomy): domain Eukaryota; kingdom Metazoa; phylum Chordata; class Mammalia; order Chiroptera; family Emballonuridae; genus Saccopteryx; species Saccopteryx leptura. The sequence goes on from NC_089507.1 coordinate 167,174,208, forward strand.
AAACCCCATGCCACAGAAAATGAAAAAAAATTGTTCCCCAGTGCTACTAAATTAATTTCAATTATTGTTTAATTATACAATAGCAATTAAATTATTTAAAGAAGAATTAGAATTACAATAAATCTAAAATGATAATAATTTATATATTTAAATCACAATTAGATATGGGTTTATATCATGTGGAAATAACTGTATAACTTCATTATCCTTTATCATCCATCAGAGTATGGATAATATGTTGGAAAAATAGTGAGAACTCAAAAATATGTTGAGTGACTATTTTGATATCACTAAAATAATTTTTAATGACATATAGCTGCTTTATTAAGACTAAGAAAATGAGAAGGAACGCAAGAAAAAGTATGAATTGGGTTGGGAATGTCGAAGGTGAAAGTGGAGGGAACAGGCAGCATGTTTTTTGATAGAATTAACTTTTCCTCTGAAAATTACCTTAAGTATGTATGATTATGAAAGAGCAAGTCTCTTAACCTTTGTTAATCAGTTTTTATATTTGTAAAATAAACTTACAATTGTTAATACAGAATATTAGTACATAGTACATATAAATATAATACAGAATGATACAATTATTATCACAGAATAGTATCCTAATTCTATACAATAGTCTCTAAAAATCAGGTGCATCGTAGTATTGAATGAATATTTATTACCATAATTCAATCACCTTATTTGTAAAGTAAAGACATTAGTACATTTATTGGAAAGAGTGTTGTATGTAAAGATCGTGCACATAGTAGTCATTTAATGAACATTTCTTATTACATTGCATGTGACTTTTAACAAAGGTTTTGAGAAGCACAAGTTCATGACATGGACCCTCAGGAGGACACTGTGAAACAGGTGGGAATGAACACAACTCAGGATGGACTGAAAGACTACACCTCGGTGGAGAGTCAGATCAAGCGAAGATCTTGAATCAAAAGTGGGTTTACCATTTGCAGGCAAGATGCACAGTGTGGACATTCAGATGCACGTGGAAGTGATGGTGTGATGGGAAAGCCTAGGATGTCTGCATCCACCCACCTGGCTTGTGTGCACTGAAGCCAGGACAGGAAGGAAAAGCTCGACATAATCTGGGAACTGTGGTCATAGAAACTCCAGATAGCAAAGACCTGAATACAGATTACAGAGTGGGTGGACTTTTGAGACTGAATTCAGATGAGGGGTCAGAATCCAAACACATTACTGGTTACCGAGGCTAGAGTGGAGTTATGGACAGAGATTGACAAAAAGAAGAGATCTTCTAAACTTCCAGTGACTGGGTGGACCAAGAGTCATGGATCCCCTCACAATAATACTGCACGAGAGCAGCAGATTTCTGTTTTGAAAGACTGTGTACTCTAAGTACTCATCCCTTGTTTGGATAAAGATACTTCACAGTTTCTATTTAGATATTAAGTAATGGCCTCTTACTTCCACAAAGTGAACCTATATTCACATTTCACATAATCTAGATATTGTGACAATTGACACAGTTTATTAACTGAAATGCAAGCATCTGCAATCAAATAGACCAAATATTGACATCAGATTTCCTCTTAGGTTGCTAGAAAACTCACCTTTCACAGAGAGGGTTGAGGCAACTTTATTCATTATCTGTTGGGTTGTATTGGTGAAAGGTTTGTATGCAATAGTAATTGTAGACAGGTTAAATGAATCTAACCGTGCCAGGTCCATGGAAGGCCGTGAAGAAAAATCATGAAATTCATGATGAATATCGAACAGGTACAAAACAATTATTAGGAGCAATAAGTTCAACCATTCCTACACAATGCAAGAGACAAAAAGTAGGAAAGTGATGGTTTCAAATCAGTCATCCACAATCATTTGGTCATCGAGTTTGTCTCGTTTACCTCTCTAATTTCAAAATATCTCACATTATGAACCATTTAAAAGAAGGACAGCAAAAATTTCAGCAGTCTGTGTAATTTAGCTATTCATAGCAATTCAAATTTATAGATCTACAGCAACAGTTTGAAGCATGAACTGTCATGAAAATATGAGAGGCAACAGTGGCAAGTGTGATAAATTCTTATCAGCTGGTATTCCTGTGGTGACCTTCTCAGGCTGTAGAGGCAGACCTCACGTAACTCTGCTCTGCTTTACTGCGTGTCACAGGTGGCGCATTTTCTTTCTTTCTTTCTTTCTTTCTTTCTTTCTTTCTTTCTTTCTTTCTTTCTTTCTTTCTTTCTTCCTTTCTTTCTTTCTTTCTTTCTTTCTTTCTTTCTTTCTTTCTTTCTTTCTTTCTTTTAAATTAAAGGCAAGGCCCTCTACCAGCAAAATGATTTTGGCTAGCTTTATGTGATACTCATTTTATTACAGAGATCTGGAACTGAACCGTTATACCTCTGAGGTATGCTTGTATTTGATTCTGCAGAAAGTTTATGTGTTACAAGTGATGGTTTCAAGGTATTGCTCAATTAGTGATAAAATATTAATTGCATGCCAAGTTTCTTGTATTGGAAACTCAACAGTATGTTAATGACCTGAGAAACAATATCTTGGTTAGTTATCAATACTAGTCACTTAAAAACCTCCAATGAGAAATCACTCTATTTTTTAAATGCATGCTTGTTCAAAAATATCTACAATAGATATACAATATTAATCCAACTTCATTAATATGTCACTTAGGTATACCTTTCTGATTTTAAAAAGATTCTAAAGTTTAACGAAAATTTTTGTTATTTGGTAAGATTATATGTTCTAATAAACTAATCACATTTCCAAATTATCTATTATTTTTAAAGAGAATGATTTACTTTATAAAAAACAAGAAAAGAAACATTCAAAAAAGAAAATACCAGATATCTATTTCTGTGGGTTAACTTTATACGATATCTTCAGAATACAAGTATCTTACCCTAATTTCTTGGTGTAGGAATGCTAGCAAAATATGTTACCACTGACATTTAAGACATTTCTCGGGTTCTCTATTCCAGACCAGCCTCAGTACTTTCAGACCTCAAATTATGAGGCTATGTTAATTGAAATATCCTGAGAAAAATTTACAATTTGAGAAACAACTTCTTCTTTTGTGTATAGGTGTTTTACTTATTTATTTATTGGAGAGAAATTAACAAAGCAGCGATTCTTTCCCAATAATGTCCATTTTCCTTCACAACTACGAAGAGACAGATATTGAATCATACCATAAAAGACTCCCTTTTCATTCTCCATTTTTTAAGAAAGTTCTTGCATAGTAAGGCCCAAGTTTGTTGACACACACTTGTCTCTCTCTTATTCATTTTGCCCTGTAAATAAGGAAAAAGGTAAGAAGGTAAAGTGAATGTGAAGGTTATAATGAGAAGAAATACTCTGTGAACACAAACGAGCAGCCTGATGACTCCAGGATTCTGAATGAGTGCTTAGCATCCCAGTGTTCCAAAGTTAGTGTTTCATTACTGGTACCTGCTTCCCTTTTCCCCTCACCCTTCACATTGTCATTTTGTTGTTGTTGTTATACACTGAGCCACTTATCAATGTATGCTGTTTCAGCTCCAAATTCTTCCTTTACAGCCTGTTCTAAGGAAATGAATCTGGCACCTGTAGGTGATTTTCTTTGCCATTTAAGATGACATAAAGCTTTGTCAGCAGAGGAGACTGGAGAGTCATTGCAGGAAGCAGAGCTCTCCTTCCTGGTATTGGAGTGGTTCAATATCTTGGTTTATAGAGAATGCATTTTTTTCCCTCCACTGTTCAGACTGAATGATTTTTCTCCAATGTAAAGAGCCTGCACAGAGCAGGGCACTCTGCATTTTATCCAGCACCTGAGTGAAGGAGCCCTAGTGTATCTGGCAGCCCAGCGTGCTACAGCCTTCTCCCCAGGGCTTTGTCCCCATTTCCCATTGCAAAGACATGCACTCTAGTCTCTGTGCCTATAGCAGGCATTGAGGCCTCTCCACCAGTCAGTGGATGGAAACTACACCTTATACCACACCTTATTCAACACCTTATCTGCCCACTTATTCCTCACACAAATGATGGGGACAAAGCAAGAAACCTCAGAGACCCCTCAGTGGCTCTCAGGCTACAAAGCAGTCCACTACTCACACTGTTATCTCCAAAGAGTCAGTTCTGTAAGTCTAGACATGCTGTTACATCTTGGGGAAGGGTTAAAGCAGAAGGCAACTGCTAATGAGATTGGGGGGAAATCTTTAAATAGTCCCATTTCTTCTTCTACTCCTGTTCCCAGAAGACTTATATTATTGATAAGGAATGGGCAAACAGCTATTGCACTGTGTAAATGCAACTGCCATCTTCCATTGAGCGTGGGGTGGGAAACCTTCCTGACTCTGTTCCTAAAAAAGATAAGTTACCACTGTTTGCTGTGGGGTTCTGGGGTTGTCTGATAGACACAAAAAGAGAAGCTATCACAAAAAAGAGAAAACAAATCTGTCACAAACCCAAGATCTCCTAACACAGGCAGGCATAAATCATATGATAGGTCACAACACAAGGCTTAGAAAATTTAGAAAACTGAAACGATTCTAATTATTACTTCTGACCATAATGGTATGAAACTAGACATCAACAATGAGAGGAATGCTGGAAATTTTACAAATATGTGGAAACTAAATAAGTCACCTTTAAACAACTAATTCATCAAAGAAGACCTCAGAAGGGAGCTCAAATTATATCTCGAAACAAATGAACATGCATACACAGCACAGCACAATCCATGGGATGCTGTAAAACCAGTTGTACTAGAGAAGATCCCACTGAGTGCTAAATGTTCATAGTATGAAAAATTCTCAGACCCCAAGAAACTAGAAAAGAACAAAATCCTCAAGTTCACTAAAGAAAGGAAATAACAAAGCTCAGAGCTGAAATAGGTGAAATGGAGACCAGAAAAGCAATAGTAAAGATTGAGAAAACTGAAATGTATTTTTAAAAGAGGATAAAAAATTGATGAAACTTTAAGTAGACTAAAAACAAGATAAGAATACATAAAATCCGAAATGAAGAAGGAGACCTTACAACTGGTATCAGAAATACAGAGATGATAAAAGACTACTAAGAACAACCATATGCCAACAAATTGGGTAACCTGGAAGAAATGGATAAATTTCTAGAAAGATACAACTTACCAAGGCTGAATCAGGAGAAGATAGAAAGTAGAAACAGACTAATAATGAGTAAGTTGACTGAATCAATAATCACCAACCTCCCAACAAAGAGAAGCCCAGGACCAGGTGACTTCACTCGTGAACTCGACCAAACACTTAAAGAAGAATTAATGCCAATTCTTCTCAAACTCTTCCAAAAATTCAAGGGGAGGGAACACTCTCAAACTTATTTCATTTGGCAGCATTGCTGTTGTGACGAACCCAGATAATAACATTATAAGAAGAAAAAACTACAGACCAATATCTTTGAAGAATATACATGCAAAAGTTCTCACCAAAATATTTGCAAACTGAATTCAATCACATAGTAAATTGATTACACAACATGACCAAGTAGGAGTTACTTCTGAGAGGCAACAATGGTTCAACATATGCAAATCAAATGTGTCACACACCATATAAATGGGAAGATAAAATCATATGATCATCTCAATAGATGAAAAAAAATTATTTGACAAAATACAACGTCCTTTCATGATAAAAAAAAACCTCAACAAATTAGGTATAGAAGAAATATACATCAACATAATAAAGTCCATATACAACAAGCCCACAGCTACCATCATACCCAACAGCCAAACATTGAAAGCTTTTCCTTTAAATTCAAAACAAAGAAAAGTGTGCCCACTTCTCACCACATTTATTTAACACATGGATCCCTGTCTGTCCCTTCTACTTGTGTCTACACCCTTTATCTGCTAACTCTGGAGTTCCTTCCACAAAAGCAGACTATGACTCTGACCAGTAGACAGGGGTAAGAGTGAGGTTGTTTTCTTTCTGAGCCGAGACCTTACAAGGTTTTGAGTGTACCTGCTTGCTCCTGTGGCTCTTACATTTTTATGAGAGCATATCTGGGCTCCGGAGGGTGAAAGACATATGACACAGAACTGAGGCATCCTAGTCACCCCAGTGCAGAGTAGCCTAGGTAAGACAATAGCCAGCAAAGCCCCAGAGAAGCAATCAAGCCAATCCAGGACCAGCAGAACCTTTTAAAAATCACCCCGGCACCCAAGCTATAAAAGCTGGTTGTTCTATATTAGTTGTTGTTGTTTTTTTTGCCATGTAATATATAAATGAAGTGATGACCACAGATATGTTACTTAACATTGTCTGTTTAGATCCTGCGATATTGATATTTATTTCATTTTACTGACCTTTCTTTTCTTTTTGGGGGGAGTAGAAAGAGAGAGCTACAGAGAGGGACAAAAAGGGACAGAAAGACAGAAAGGGAGATGAGAAGCATCAACTTGTAGTTAGGTTCTTCATTGACTGGCTTCTCATATGTGCTTTGACTGTGGGGTTCCAGCTGAGCCAGTGACCCCTTGCACAAGCCTGTGACTCTTGGGCTCAAACCAGTAACCATGGGATCAGGTCTATGATCCTGTGTTCAATCTTGCGACCCTGAGCACAACCCCGTGAGCCTGTGCTCAAGCCGACGACCTAAGAGTTTCAAACTTGGGTTCTCAGCATCTCAGGTTGATGCTCCATCTACTGCGCCACTGTCTGGTTTTAGTGACCTTTCATTTTTGAATTATAACATAATCATATTGTGGTCCAAGGAACTATTCGTTGGTAAAACAATATGCCTTTGAAATTTCTTGACATGTCCTTGCTGGTACAGTGTATTTGAATACATGGAAATATTTCATATGTACTTGAAACAAATATGTATCCCCTTTTACGTTGTTTTGTATATAGATATTCAATCTTTTAAATTTTGTTCTTCAAACCTTCTATACCCTTATTATGTTATATGTATGAGATTAATCATTTCATGACAGAATTCTATTAAAAATTTTCATTCTGATATATCCTGGCACCAACTTTTTATTCTGTTTCTGTTAGTTTTGAGTTTGTGCATTAAAAGGCTAAGTAATCAGATGGATAAAACATTGTTTTATTACTCAACATTTAATTGTTTGTTTCTTCTATTTCTGATAACATAGGTACATGAGGTTTCTTTAGTTTGACATGTGCATAACATAGCTTTATTTATTTCCTTATTTTTAAACTTTTGCTGAATTTTTAAATGATTAGTGTTTAAAAAATTTATATTTGCTATATTTTTAAAAAATCCAAACTGATAGATACTATATTTTTTAAAAGTGAACTAAATCATGCATAAATTCTTGTTTTAAAGGGTCTTTCATTGTGTTTTATTATCATATTAAAAATGCTTTTCGCCTGACCAGGCGGTGGCACAGTGGATAGTCAAACTGGGAGGCATAAGACCCAGATTTAAAACTCTGAGGTTGCCGGCTTGAGCGCGGGCTCATCTGGTTTGAGCAAGGCTCACCAGCTTGAGCTCAAGGTCGCTGGCTCGAGCAAAGGGGTCACTCGCTCTGATGGAGTCCCTTGGTCAAGGCACATATGAGAAAGCAATCAAGAACAACTAATATGCCACAACAAAGAATTGATGCTTCTCATCTCTCTCCCTTCTTGTCTGTCTGTCCCTATCTGTCCCTCTCTCTGTCTCTGTCACACACACACACACAAATAAATAAAACATGCTTTTCTATTGCTTCTAGTTTTGTCCACATTCTTACATTCTATTGAACTTTATCAAGTTTATCTTCCCTCCTTCATGTTTTCCTTCCAGTTCCAAAGATATATAAAATATTTATATTCTTTTCATGCTTACTTCAAAAAAGCTAAGACTTTCTATACACTTAACTTCTGCTGAATTCTAACCCTGAACATTCTGGTTATTATTGAAATTTGGCTCATCTTTATTTTAAAGGGTACATGAATTAGATTTTTTTTTCCATATATATAGTTAATTGGATTTGCTAGTAGATAGAGTCCTACAGGGAAGTTGTCATGTATTTGAGTTTAGGATTGGGATGCAGGCTAGAAATTCCACCTCAGCGGGGCATGACTAGGCTTCAGCTGGTCTAAAATTCCCGGACCCTCTGACTTGTGTGTAAGCTAGTTCATTGTGAAATCATTCCAAGGGCTCTTCCTGAAGTTGTCTGCAGAGAGCAGCATTATTCTTCTGTAGACACTCTGCCAGGGAGACAGCTGTAGATCACACTTTCCCCCTGGTAAAAGCAGCAAGTCACGTTTCATCACATTCAACCCTGAGCAAAGTGTGTGTGTGTGTGTGTGTGTGTGTGTGTGTGTGTGTTAGAGGAGTTGGGTAGGAAAGATGAGGCAGAAGTATATATACATATTTTTTCTTTTTACAGCAAGTCCCCAAAATACCTCCTAGAAGGAAATGTCTTAGTGCATAACAATAATACACAGTTTCATTGCCTTAATTGACCAATATCACACAGTACAATTTGCTGAGCCTGTCCTGGAAACTGTGGGACTTGAATCCTCACGGAGGACTCAACAACGGAACAGAAAGTAAAGAGATTCTGGGATGAGCACCAATTTTCTGGGAAGCATTCCAGTTGACTTGGAAGAATGGTTCAGGACTTTTGAGCGCAGAGCAGCATCTCCACCCTGAATCTGGCTTTAAGTATGAGTTTGGAGCAAGCCATCTCCTCCCTCTATGTGTGCACTATGTTGGCCAGGGATAGAAACCCCATGACTGTCCTGAATGCCTCCATCATGGTAATGAGTGGGTGTGCCCAAGCCCGAAGCTCTCATTCCATTCATGAAACAAGATGACACACAGGGCTGTGCTGTTTCCTAGAGACAAAGCTCGCGAATTGGGTCCAACAGGACATGTATTAGCCAAGAGAACCTCAGAGAGCATTGCCAGAGGAAGAACGTACATGCGGCTGCCTAATGGAGCTGAGAGGTGAGTCTAGGTGGAAAGGAACGAGGAAGGAGGTGAGAGAGCCCCTGGAGTGCAACTGGAGGGAGGAAGATTGTTCCTAGAAAAACAACATCAGAGAAAAGCATCAGGCCTGTGTGCCTAGTGAGAGGCAGCAGAGGATCCCCATAGACTGTTCCTAGTGCAGAGATTTCAGAAGAGGCACTTGTAAGGGGACTGTGCCGGGCTGTGCAGGTGGTAAACTGGCCAGAGGGTGAATTCCTTACCGTGGCATCGGCCACAGTCCAGTGCAGCATGAAAATGCTATCTTGCTCCAACCCTTGGATTGTCCACTGTAATTAATATTACTTACTATATTTTCCCAAATTCACATTTTTTTTGTAGTTTATCAAAAGACAAACAACCACATGAATTCCTTAGTAAGAAGTTTCAGAATGTAACCACTCTGGTTTTTCTCCTGTAACATGGGTGTTAACCTCACAACAAAATGTTTATACTGTAGGAGTATAAAAGTCCTATACTCTCCCATACGGTGTGTATCTGAAATTATATCGTGACAAGGAAAAGCTGTGATTTCACCTTCGACTCAAAGCATTGTTTGCACAAGGAAAAACAAAAATTGGAAAGCCTCTTTCATATCTAAAATTCTTAGAAGTAGATAGGGAGAAAAAAACAAAACAAAACAAGAAACGGACAGGGGTGGGCAAAAGTAGGTTTACAGTAGTTTCAATAAAAATAATGCAATAATGATAAATAATAACACAAGAATACAATGTGTTTTGCATACTTATAACTGAAAACCTACTTGTGCCTACCCTCGTATTTTTCTAAATATTTTGGAAAACAATCCAGTAGTCAGAAAAAACAGTTTATCCAGAATGCCCCCAATTATTGTGCAATAAAAGTAAAGAATTTCAAAACAATCCAAGTGTACAAATTAATTCTCATATTCTTAGTTCTTCATAGTCTATTTGTAAATTTCAGCTTATTTCTGCACTATTTCTGGCTTAACCCATATAACAGTGGTATACTTTTTAAAAAAACTTAGGGTTTATCTCAATGCTTTCATTTTTGCATATTAAATACCAGATGTCAAAAAAATATCCATATACTCCATTAATTTTCAAAATAGTTTGTCCACAGATGGTTGGCATTCAATTCCTAAAGACTTATTTATTCATAATTTTGTAATAGAAAAAAAAAACCTCCTCAAAGAAAACAAAACAAAACAGAACAAAGACAATAAACTTACTTTGTGAAATTTTAAGCATGTAACCTAGAAACACGTTTTATCAACTTATCTTCTTCTTCAGAAGGAAACAAATCACGTAGTTTTCTGTTGTCTACTGCAGCTGTAGAATTTGCTCTCCCGGTTTCACTTCTGTGAAACGCTGCTGTGGAGATTTCTTCTGCCTCAATGCTGGTGTCCCTGCCAAAACACCACATTCACGTGACTACCCTTGGACTATTGGTCTATTGCTCTTGTTCATTTGAATAATTATATTTATTTATGAACCTAAGAATCCAAACCTTTTATCTTCATTCTCATTGTTTTAATTCAATTATTACAAGCATGAGAGTTTAAGAATTAACATATTTTTACCAAGGAACAAAGCACAAAAAGTTAAAAACGTTTGAAAATCTATTTTCCCAACAGGTTATCCTGCTTTAAAAAATCAATACTATCTCACAGGTAACATTTGTTCCACTTGCTCAAAAAGGCAACTATTTTACGTAACATTTTTGTTAGAACTGGCCTCAGTCTTTGATAACAATCCCGTTAGACCACTGTGATTGCACAATCCCAGGCCTTGTTCCACTCTCCATGAGCCACCGACACCCCACTAGAGACAGGAGACATGCCTCTCACTTGAGCTCCATTTAACACTTCAAGGGCTAATGATGGATTTTGGACAACAACAATTTGCTGGATTTTTTTATCCAGCAATGTCCTTCGTTATATCTGCAATCACTTAGAGATAGAAATGGCACCATGGGAGTAGATAAGTAAAAGCCAGAATCAATATTTTAGATTTACACAGAGATCAAAGATAGTAATGCATTCTGTAAGTGAGACTTGATGTTCATTATACTTTCTCCAACGTGGCTTTAAAATAAATTTGCTAATGAAATTTGGTACATCCACTAGAAGGTAGGCAAGTAACACAAAGGGAAATTGATCCAGAGTTACAGTCTCACTCCTATGCTCACTCGTGAACCAGGTGTGCAGGTAGTGCCTTGTCACCATTTATTGTCCTCACACCCACCCCTTCCAACATTAGACTGCCAAACACCACCCAGGAAGGGATTTCCTATTTCCTCACTTACACCCATTATCTTGTTCCCTCACTGTCTAGCCAAACTGGTTTCCTTCTAGTTACCTTTCTGAGACATAAGGCGACAAGAAAATATGTCTACACTGTTTGAATAAATACAGTTAGCTTTTAAAGTTGAAGCAGAGGACACAAATCCAATAGTCTCCTTTCTTTTTCTCTTCAGTGTTTTGCCTAACTTCTTTGTAATCCTCCAAAGGCTGCCCTATTCCAAAACATTTCTTCATATTATAAAGGGTGCTCATTTAGTTGTACGGTACAACAGCTCTCCAAGAATTTCAAGGCGAAAGATCAGCAGTTTGGGAACGAAAATGAGAGCGCATCATGGTCAACTGAAAGGTTCACCTTTGCCTAACAGCACAGTTAAGTCAATAAAGAATCACTTTATCTCTGGAGTGTATTTGCAGGTACAGTGAGGATTTAGCCCTCTTGTTTAGTTTCGGAGCATTTCTTTCCATCTAACTAAAGTCATGGACCTGGGATCATCTCCACCTGTATCTCCAGTACCTATCGTTTATTCATAACCTCCAGAATTTTCTGTTTTAAATGTGAGTCATTTGATCAACAATTTACAGAGTAAGACTGACATAGAAATAACTGTCAAGGCCAGCTGGTTTAGTAACCTGAGGTGAAAGTTATATTTGTCTTTTCATTGACATTCAGCCAGTTCCTGTGGGGTAGTTGCATTTGTACCTGGTTGTCTAGATGTATCATAAAGGACCAGCCTTATAGAGGTAACTCAATATTCGTCAGCTTTCCTCTGTTATATTCAAGATGATTGTGGCTCCTATCCAAATTTGAAACACAGCCCTCAAGCCACAAAAAAGAAAAGAGTTTCATCAGAAAATCTCTTCTTGACACATATCTCTAAATTGTCCTCCAGGTCGCTTCCATCATCTGGGGAATCAGGGTTTTCATTCTTCTGCTTCTCATTTTCATTTAGTCTCAACTATTTTCTAGTCACCCCTGAGACTTACTCTATCACCCAGGAATTATTATCTTTTTTTTTCTGAAGTTGGAAATGGGGAGGCAGTCAGACAGACTCCTGCAAGCACCTGACCGGGATCCACCCGGCACCAGGGGCGATGCTCTGCCCATCTGGGGTGTCACTCTGTTACAACCAGAGCCATTCTAGTGCCTGAAGCAGAGGCCACAGAGCCATCCTCAGTGCCCGGGCCAACTTTTCTCCAATGGAACCTTGGCTGCAGGAGGGGAAGAGAGAGACAGAGAGGAAGGAGAGGGAGAGGGGTAGAGAAGCAGATGGGTGCTTCTCCTGTGTGCCCTGGCTGGGAATCGAACCCAGGACTTCTGCACGCCAGGCCAACACTCTACCACTGAGCCAACAGGCCAGGGCCCAGGAATTATTTAGAGAGATGATGTTTTCTTTCCATGTATCTCGTGATTTTCTTGTTATCTTTTGGTTATTGATTTCTACTTTAATTCTGTTATGATCAGAATATTTATATTGCATGTCAATTCTGTTAGGACTTATTTAATGACCCAAGGTATGATCTATCTTGGTGAATACTCCAAATTCCCTTGAAAAGAGAGATATTCTGTTATTACATGGGTGGATTATTATATAATCATCTATTAGATCTAGTTGGTTGATGTTTAATTATTCTATGTTTTTGTTAGTTTTTCTATTAGTTCTTTTTGTCCTGTGCAGTATAAATTAGCAGCTATCCCTAAACATTAAATTATTATAAAAATTATTATTAAAATAACCTTGCCAGAGTTGTTTAGCATTTAGGACATGAGAATCTTATTTGAAATCACATAATGTAGCCAGCTTATGCAGCATTGTATGGCCGCGGTAATCGTTAATAGCAGCTGGTATGGTGAAAGAAATTGACAATTCTGGCGAGAAAATTGCTAATAGCATGTTTGCACAATGATCCAAGGACCAGCAGTTTCAGTTCCTATCCAGCTAAGAACAAGAAATGGCCTCAACCACAAGACTTTGGCTGGTACAGATCACCCATTCATGGGAATTCAGCTGACAAAAAGCAGATGGCCAACTCAAGGATGCTGACCATAAAGCAGCACATCAAGATTTTTGTGAAGACAGCCTACATGTCTGACACATCCACAGCTTTCTCTCTCCCTTTTTTAGCCCTATAAAATTTGCCGGCCTGACTGGAATGTTAACATGGGCTTTGGAACAGGTGACCCCCGTCTTCTCAGGCTGGCAGCACTTGAATACACCTCCTTCCTTTTGCACCAGCACTTGTCTCCCGAGTCTGGCTTTCATTGTGGCAGGCAGCTGCACCTGCTGGATTTTTGTTTCAATAATATAATACAAATACAATGGGGAAAAAAAGATAAACTCACTTTTGGAAAGATAATCAAGAAGCTCAGTTTATCTCTGAGTCTCATTATTTCCAGGGAAGCAGTTCACTTTTTTCCTGGTCTTTACAATATAGCTGATATGTTGCCTGGTTTTTACAATATAACTGATAAGTTATTAATATCCAAAATTTATGAAGAACTTAAAAAACTCAACACCAAAGAAATCAAACAGTTTAATTAGAAAATGGGTAAGGGATCTTAATAAACAACTTCTAAAGAAAACATAGAGATGGTAGTAGACATATAAAAAGATGCTACATGTCACTAATCATCAGAGAAATGCAAATTGAAACCCAAAAAGATATCAACTTACACTGGTGAGAATGGCTATCATTAATAAATGTACAAACAAGTGTTGGCAAGGACGTGGAGTAAAGGGAGCTCTTGTGTACTGTTAGTGGGAATGCAGATTGGTGCAGCCATTACGGAAAGCAGTATGGAGTTATCTCAGAAATTTAAAAATGGAACTGACTTTTTACCTAGAAATCCTACTTGCAAGAGTATATCCAAGTAGCTTGAAAAACTAATTCAAAAGAATAAGTGTACCCCTAAGTTCACTGCAGTGTTATTTTTAATAGCCAAGATCTGGAGACAGCCCAATCATCAGTAGATGAATGATAAAAAAAAGCTATAGTACATTATACAATGAAATACTAAGCAGCCATAAGAAAGAAGGAAATCTTTCCTTCTCTGACAGCGTGGCTGGACTTGAAGAGCATTATGCTAAGTGAAATAAGCCAGTTACAGAACAAGTATCATTTGGTTTTACTAGTATGTGGAATCTAATGAACAAGGTGAACCAACAAGCTAAATAGAAACAGAGTCATACATAGAGAGCAGGCTGACAGCTGTCCGGGAGGGAGGGGAGGGTGGGTGTGGGAGGTGGAGGGATAGAGCAAGAAAGGACAAAAACACCTCATGAACTTAGACACAAGTGTGGTGACAGCTATGGTGGGGGAGTGCAGGAGGGTGTAATGGGATAAATGGTGATGGATGAAATACATTTTAATTAAAATGCAGATTCCAGAGCACTGCCATAGATGTACTGCAGCGTCAAGGTTTTAGACTTTTATTATAAGCAATATAGACTTTCAGCTTGAACTACTTTTCTATTTGGAACAGCAGTTCAGTGTCTGGAGTTGCTATACATGGAAGATGTGCCCTATTTGATATGGTTTGTGGGGTTATAGAAGCGGGATATTTTTTATATTGGTGGAAGCTTTGTTTATAAAGAGACTATCTGCAAAGATGCAAAAACCAGTACCCTCCTCTGACTCTGACGGCTACTGATCTGACTGTCTTTATGATTACAAGAAAATTATACTTTACTTTAAACCTTCACCTGCATCTTGTCATCTGATTCTCACATCAAGTCAATAAGTAAGTTGGTGTTTATCTTCCCTTGTAAGATGGAAAACTGAGACTTAACTTGCTTAAATCACTGACCTACAGACCCATAGCTTAGAAAGTAGCCAAAAGTAATACAACTCTAACTCTGCCATATCAGAGACTGAGGAACAAATTCCTATGGATGTCATATTTCATAAAGCACGTTGTCCTCTTTCTCAGTGACATCACATCCTTGGTCACGATGATTGTACTTTCTTTTATATCTTCCTGTATTCTGTAGTTCAAACCCTAGGAAGGTACTCCTAATAACACTATGTATGTATTTGTGTCCTGGAGCTCTTCCTGAGACAGATTTGGTTTTTCTTAATCGACATCTTATAGCATCTTCTAGGCCAACATAGAATTATTTCTTACCAATAAGACAACAATTATATGGTAATGGCTTTGAGGTGCAGTGTTTTGACACCAATTATATATAAAATGGAACAAAATCATAAGTTTTGGTGCTTTTCCCAAAGATAGACCCTTGAATTTGAAAACATGGAATACTTTTCAAAATCATATCTGAGATTATTTATATTAAAATATTCACAAGTGGGCCATTGGAATTTACCACAATAATTGGCTATTTAGGCTGCAAAAATAGTTTTTAGCTTCAAATACATCCTTGTGTCATTCAAGAAGCTATCATGACAATTAGAAGTTGATTATAGAGTATCT
Organism: Saccopteryx leptura; assembly: GCF_036850995.1. Taxonomy (NCBI): domain Eukaryota; kingdom Metazoa; phylum Chordata; class Mammalia; order Chiroptera; family Emballonuridae; genus Saccopteryx; species Saccopteryx leptura. The sequence goes on from NC_089507.1 coordinate 167,189,840, forward strand.
TCTGTGTTCCCATCAAAAGATAACGTAAACTTCAAGTTGAAGGGATGTTCTTTATACCTTCTTTGCAACCTCAACCCAGTTTGATACCTGCCTGATGCTATCTTAAAGTAAGAGACACCAAACAGATCCTGAGTTTGCAAATCTGAGCCTGTGTGTCCTATAACTTTGGAAAGGTCAGCTTCTTTTATGTATATATTTATTTTTTTTGAAGTTGGAAACGGGGAGGCAGTCAGACAGACTCCCGTATGCACCTGACCGGGATCCACCCGGCATGCCCACCAGGGAGTGATGCTCTGCCCATCTGGGGCATTGCTCTGTTGCAACCAGAGCCATTCTAGTGCCTGAGGCAGAGGCCATAGAGCCATCCTCAGCACCCTGGCCAACTTTGCTCCAATGGAGACTTGGCTGCGGGAGGGGAAGACAGAGACAGAGAGGAAGGAGAGGGAAAGGAGTGGAGAAGCAGATGGGCGCTTCTCCTGTGTGCCCTGGCTGGGAATCAAACCCAGGACTCCTACACACTAGGCCGATACTCTACCACTGAGCCAACCAGCCAGGGCCAAGGTCAGCTTCTTTAAATATCACTTTATTTATATACATGTTTTAAATTTTATTGTGCATAACAAATTACTATGAACTTAGTGACATTTGCAACAATAAATGTAGTATCAATGAAAATAAAAACTCATCGAAGTATGAGTGAAAAAGAATATTGTGTTGATTTTAAAGTGTTTATAGAGTCACCAGTGGAGTGAATCATAATATATATAAACATTTGAAATTAAGCTCTATGAAATTCTAGTGGTCTGCGTAAGGGTAGACTGTTGCATCATAAGAAAACATAAAATCAGAAAAATTGTTTCAAAATTGTATATATGATATGTATTTTTTCATCAACTTGATTATTCAAAGTCTTACTACAATTATATATATAAACATGTTTCAGTATTCCAGACAGTCTCAACTGGGCAAAACATAAACCCCATGATCTAAAATCTACAAAATGACAGAAAAGGAAAATCAGTGACTTAAGAAAACATTTTTAAAAGTGAATTACTAAAAGGAAAGACTGTCCTGCTATGTATTGAATGGGCTCCTTTTTCCTTCAATCGGTACTGTCTTTCTTTGTATTTTAATAGAAAATATAAGTAAAAATATAATATTTGAAAGTTAAAAGAAAAGGTATTAAACAATCTTTCTATCATCCTCAAACACAAACATTCCATAATAAATGCATTTTTTAAAGTTTACTACTTTATGAAAGGTAGAATTTGGTTGCTGGTACTGAGGCTGCATAGTGTGTCTACCGCAGTCATGCTGTAATATTCTTGATAAATATCATAAAATAAGTTTCAAAAGCTCTTGTATATATCTGAGATAAGGCATATTAATGTTATAAAATATCATCTTTAAAGAGTCTCAAGTTTAAAGAGAAACACAGTTTCTGGGGCGTCAAGGCTCTTCCTGGATAAGGAGTTTTCTCTTTATGGGTAGATTCACTTCCTCATCCAAATCCTCCAGCTCCTGCTCCTTGGAGAGCTCCAGGAAAACCTGCAATGCAGGAAGAAGAACAAAGAGAGAGGGTGTCACACAGCTCCTGGAGCTCCGAGTGCATATATCATGCATTTATATTCCATGTGTGATGCAAAACCCTCTAAGACTAACTCACCTGGTCCAGGGTGGACTGTGAGAGGCTGTACTCCTCCAGGTCAAAGCTCTGTTTAACTGCACAAGGATGGAGGTGTATTAGGAAGCCATATGCTTTTGATCCCAAATGGTATACCAAGTCATGTATAAAAAGTACATACAACTACATCTTAAATATAAGAAATAAAGGAGTAAACATTCTCAGACTAAACATCAGCATGCAAATTCACTATCTAGTCCCATAATAGGATGAAAATCCTCTTTCATTATCTTACAAGTTGGGCAGAGGCGCCACTAGACTGGAGAACAACAGAAGAGGTTCCTGGTCACCTAAGCAGGATAAGCTATGGATGGTTCCCTCCGTCTTGGGATGCTTCCGTGTGCCCCTCTCCATCCACCCTTGCTAGACTCTTCCCTGCTTTCTGCTCTGGAGACTGACAGAAGCTCCTTCTGTGGTCTCACCAGTGGCAGCCTAGGAGGAGGGACAAAGGAGGAGAGGGACGTCCAGGTCTTTATTCTTTCACTTCCTCTCTGACACCAACTGTGTCCCTTGACTGAAAGCCACTGCTTTTCTCAAAAGGGCAAATTCTACATGATATGCACCCGGGTTCCAGTCACTGCTTCCTCTCATAGTCCATTTGGACCTTAGAATGGTAACACCTGCTGGTCTGGCCTCGGGTAACGGCACTGCCCTTGCACCTTTGCAAACAATTTCTTTATAAACACAACTTCCCCGAATTAGCCTATTTTGTGTTTACAGCTATAAGCAGTTGGGACTATAACTGAGATCTCAAATATTCAGACTCAGTATACAGGAAATAATGGGTGGAAAGGTAAGAATGGCAAGCAGCATTAGCAGTGACTGTGGTGGGATTGGCCTACAGTGTAGAAACATGCGGAGGGGTCCTTGACACGTGTCTGAAAACATGTAAAGAAAAGGTGCCAAGGACAGCTGAAGACCCTGCCCTTTCAGAGTCTAGATAAAAAAGAATATGCATGTTTCTCATGGGATGCATAGTGGGAAGTATTCTTAAGAGGATCTCCTGGAAGGGTAAAGAGATTCCAAGAAGTGGCCCAGGAGCAGCAAGGTGATCACAGGAATCCAAAATGAGGAGGTATCACCCACCACAGGAATCTGTGGTCAGAGGATAAAGAGGGGAGGGGAGTGGGACTCTTTAAGGAACTGACAAAAGCATCTAATGAGAGAAAGGGAGGAAGGCCCATACTACATCTTTAATGACCAAATCAAGCCATGCTGCCATATAATCTTTTCTCCCCTCACCTTATATTCTACCCTAGAGAGTCCTAAAACATCAGCTTATGAAAAAAGGAGAGAACAGGGTATGAAGATGGATAAAACTGATCATCCACCTTCCTGCTGCAAGTCTGTAAATCTGAAGCAAGAAGGAAGCATGTGAGGCTCTAGTTTGGCTGGAATTTGCATCCCGCACAAGCGATCTGATGTACACAAGAATGAATCTATGCCTCAAAATGAAGGAGTAACACAGGGCATGCATTTTGTTACCATGCTACGTGGCCTAGCTCATGATTTCAATACATGCATTGCAGCTGAGAATGGAACTAATGCTAACTGAACATTTAGATAAAAATGCTAGCTTACGTTTCAATCTTTGGACTTTGCATAAGCTTCACATAATGGGATAAGACACTGATAAAAAGTTGTTTTCCCCCTCCTTCACCAGAACTTCAGTTTCAGCAAAATAAGCACATCAGAAGGAATTTGAGGAAGGAGGGGTCATTTCCGAATCCAGAAACATTAGAAAGCTCTTAAAAAAGGCTCCATTCTATTCTAGTGAGACTGCCTTCCTGGAACAACTCTCTGCCTGCTTCTGATTAGTTATAAAACACTTTGTGTTGCTCAGAGCCCATTATGAGAATTCTCCCCACTGGAATATTAAAAATGGAACAAAAGTTCAAAATGGTCAGTGTGAAAAATGAACCCATCAACCACAGAGTGACGGTAACTGGCAGAATCAGAAAGTGAAAAAACAAGCTGTCTGGAACTGTCTTCAGCTCATCTCAAGGGGAGAACCTCTTCATCAACTAGGGTGCCTGGGGCTTCTAATGACAGATGACAGCCGAAAAAGTACAAGTCACAAGAGGAAAATGTTTAACTTTTTACCAGACTTCATACACTGGCATGACAGGCAGGAACTTAGTCTATGACAGAGCTATACATTCTACAGAAGTCCAAATCTTAGCTCAGAATCTAAGAGCCACAAAATGCGTTCTGGCTTCACCCAAGTCAACAGAGAGGAACCTTCTTATCAACATCTAATTCTATCAAAGAGTATATAGAAACAAAACAAAATGTATATCTTTCTGTTTGCATAAACTTGTGGGCACTCTAGTTCCAAATGCAAATGGTCTCTTCCCTCTAGAGCCTCATTTAATCAGGGCAGGGTTTTCAAACTTGGCACTACTGATGTTTTGGTCCAACCATTCTTTGTTGTAGGAGGGGGCTGACCTGTGCCCTGTTGGATGTTTAGCATCATCCCTGGCCTTGACCTATTAGGTACCAGTTGCACCTCCCCAATCCCATCACAGGTATTGTCATTTCACCCCTGGCTGAGACACTGGATTAAAAGTCTTAATAATTCAGTTCTGGTATATTACTACAATTTTATATTCATGTAAATATTGTACTGGCTTTGTGCAAGACCTGAACTTAACTGTTTCCCATAGCTTTGTCTCTAAACAGTGACTCTTACCTATCTCTAGTTTGAAGAAAGCCTGTGATAAAGGTCGCACATCCTCAACAGGCAACTTATAGACCATCAGGGAGGAGTACCTGGGAGGAAAAGAGTGTGGCTGAAATCCAGGTTTCCAGAGCACATCCACTGATGAGGAGATGTCTAAAAAAAATGCCACAGTCTGACAGGTGTGAGATAATATCTCATTATGGTTTTAATTTGAATTTCTTTAAGAACAAAATAAACAATAAAAAAATAGAAGATAAAGAAGAAGAAAACAAAACTTGCATAGACTCATCGATACAGAAAACATTTAGACAGTTACCAGACTTGGGGAGGTGTCTGGACTGGGTGAAAAAGGTGAAGGGATGAAGAACTACAAATGAGTAGTAACAGAACAGCCATGGGGTGTAAAGTGCAGCATAGGGAATATTGTCAATTATATCGTAACAACTATGTATGCTGCCAGGTTCGTACTGGAAATATCAGTGGAAACTTTGGAAAGTATGAATGTTTAACCACTATGCTGTACACCTAAAACTAATATAAAGTAATACTGAATGACAACAGTAATTGAAAAATAAAATAAAGAACTAAAATCATGACATTGGAAAAAAGAAATGAAACAGAGCAATAATGTTGCCAATAATTTGTTTGCATGCAAAGTACTGAATAGCACTGTAAACAGCCATATTGTGAATGCCCTTGGATCAGCAAGAAGTCATCTTTCTAAAGCAGACCTATTATAATGCTCTTATGAAAAGTCTGCTTTTAGTCTAGGCCAGAATGGGAGACAAATGGCAGGACACTGACCCAGTGATGCCTCTAGCAGGGAAGAAGCAGATGACTTATCAGCCTTCTCTCCTAGAGAGAAGAATATTTAACTGAAAAAAATGAGGTTTTTTCCATCTCTTGGCTCCACCACTAGTCATTTGGCACTATGTAACTCACCTGAGTTCAAGTGCCATTCATTACTGATAATAATAAAAATGCTAAGTGACATCATTCAGGGATGTTTGACTGATCCCTGGTACTGGGCGTTACACAGGTGATCTCATTTGGTGAAATGGCTTCACCCTCTAGAAAGGACACCTGAAACGGACTGAGTCTGTGCACATGTCCATGCCTGGGTCATCCCCTCATAAGAATCAGCCTCCAAAATCAGCCCTTTGTTCTTATATTTTTGTCCTATGGTGCCTCCTGGTTTGGACCTTTCTCTAGTAAACTATTCAAAACTTTTATGAAATTAAATATAAAAGAATGAGAAGATTGAGTTTTTCTTTCTTGACACCATACTAGAATACAGAAGAAAGACCAAGGTGAAACAGAACACCACACGTGTTTACCTTTCCTGCCGAGCAGCCTGGGGGAAAAGCCTCAGGATCTCACTGTGAAGAGGCTCCACCTGCCTGGGAGTCTTCACCTTCATCTCCAGCAGGTAATCTTTGCCAAATTTGCTCTTCAGTTGCTGGATGGTTCCGATACATCTGGAAGGAGAAGGAGGAGGATGAAGTCATCCAAGGAAAAGGAGGGAGGAATATACTATTGAGGATTTTCAAGTTGTGGAAGCCAGGGCAGGGGCAGGAGCAGGGCCAGGTTGAGAAGAGCAGCCAGGCCCTTAACGTCGTCATGGTGATAACACTGGGGAACAAAATTTTTGTTACATCCACAAAACACTTGTTCTGACCTAATTCGAGTGTATTGATCTCAAATCTGAAATCAGTTTTTCTCTGTAAGCTACACTTTTTTTTTTTCAATTTAAGATTTTAGAATTTCATCGTATTGTAAAGTTTTCAACATTTAGTTTAACATAATGAAGTAGAATGTCTTCTTTGGCATCATCTTTGTGAAAATAGAATAATTTATATAATGCAGTAAATACAGTAATACACTAAAAGATAAAATTGCATCAGAAGTTGTCTATAATTTCAAAATAGAACATATTAAAACACTTATTTTAATCATAAAATTTGTGCAAAACTTATTTAAATTCTATTCAGGCAAAAATTTGCATTTGTAGCTCTTGTTTTTGTGTACTTGTTAAGGATAATCTCGTTTGATGCTCTAGCAGTAGTCTGCCATCATATTTCTGTCCCATCGCCCCTGATAATTCTCTTCCATTGTCTTCAGATTTTGATGAAAGCATTCTCTCTGCTCATCACTAACAGCTCCAAGATTTTTGGGAAACTTATCAAGGTGACTGTTCAGGAAGTATATGTTACCACTCATGCTACATCCAAAGTCGCGGAAAGCCAACAGCATCCTTTGAACCAGAAGTTCATAGTTTTCTGCTTTTTTGTTGCCAAGGAAGTTCTTTGTAACTGCCACAAAGACTGCCATGCTGCTTTCTCCTCCTTATTCATCTTCATGGCAAATTCTTCACCACATATGAGGGTTCGAATTTGAGGTCCATCGAATACACCTGCTTTTATCTTCTCCAAAGACAAGGCAGGAAAAGCAGAAATAATATGTTGAGAGCATTCACTTTCTCCATTCAAAGCCTGAACAAACGGCATCATTAAGCCAAGTTTGTTGTTTGGGGGAAAAAATTATCTTGTCTCGATTAACTACAGGTTCATTCACAATATTTTGCATCCCTACTTCCAGAGCTTCATGTTGAGGCCACTCCTTCTGTGTCCAGTGTTTCTCCCAAGCTCGGCTGTCCCACAAACACAGAAAGCAAGGATATTTCATGAAAACTCTCTGTTGTCCTAGCAGGAAATTTACCATTTTAAATCCACACAAATGATCCAGTTATGTTCTTCATACTTCAGAAAGTTGAGGACAATTTTTATGTCATTATAATCTTCTCACAGATGAGTTGAATAACCAATTCAACTCATAAACATTACCATTCTGTAAGAGAACACATTTCAGACTCCATTTAGAGCTGTCAAAAAATAGCCACCATTTTGTTGAACTATAAGAGGTAACACCTAGCTGGCTGATATTATGACAGTAAACACAGTGTTTGTCTTCAGAGAAAAAAGTCCACAAAAACTTGTTCACGCTTCCTGAAATGGAATACTTCAGCTGACTGGTGAAATACATTCTTTTCTTGAAGCCTAGAGGCTAATAACTCAGCCGCTTTCTTTGATAGGCCCAAATCACTTACTAAGTCATTCAATTCGGGTTGGCTATACTGCTGAGGGGTTAATGACTGCTTGGCATCAGAAGAAGACCTTCAGATTCTACAACCATTTTTTCATGCATCTTATCAAAATATACTTGATCACCATGTTCACTTTCTCCATTCTTAGAAGAAAAGAAACCTTGAAAACTGGAACTGGGAATGTCACAGAATGTGGGATAGGTTGTATTGCTGAAGGAGTATTAGGATATGTCATTTTTTCTTGCCAATGCCCTTTGTATGGATCTGACAGAAATAACAGTCACTGCTGTGGTCCTTAGGTTCACGCCAAACCATGGGAATACCAAAAGGCATTCATTTGCATTTTCCTTTTGTCCAGTCATGAAACATTTCCTCAAAATTATGACACATAATATGAGAAGCCCAATTCTTGTCTTGATCCCCAAGGGGAACTTGAAAATAGGCAATATATGCATGTGTCACAAATGATGAAATATTGTACCTTTGATATTGAAGTGTGTAACAGCTACATATATAGCAGAAGGTGACAGGACTATTCTTACTTTTACGCCTACTCAAAGAAATCATGATTCAATCTTAAAACAAATAAGAGGGTGTTTCTATCACATAATAACTTTTTACATTTAAAAACAACTACAATTATGTAAAAGTGATGTTTGTAAAACATTAATTGCCTTGCGGTTATGTTCAATACAAGAGTCATTGCCTTTAACTCCAATTTAAAAACCAATGCATGCCATTAACTGTAGCAAAAATAAATTAAAATTACATAAAAACTGGAGCATGCATTGAAAAACAGATTTCAGATTTGGAATCAGCAATGCAGATATATATAGAGAAAGTTCTAATACCTCATGCAACAGAAAATGAGAAAAAAAATTGTTTCCTAGTATAATCTGTGCAGGGAAGGGTCCTTTGTTCAGAGCATAACTGAGGACCAAGTGTGGGCACCCACCTCAGCCTTCCAGACACTATGATGGCCACACGGTCACACACAGCCTCAGCCTCAGCCATGTAATGGGTGGTCAGGAGGGCGCCCCTCTCAGTTTTCCTAACAGTGGCCTGAATCGTGCGCCTAAAATTAGGTTGAGAAAAGTGTTAACAAATGGGAATGCCAAGATCATAGGAAAAATAAATTTGAAGACAGTTCCTTCAGTCCATATGAAAATATTACAGGAGTTAATTCAGATCAGACGAAGAAAAAATTTTTGGAGCGGTAACTGGCTTGGAAAAAAATCAAATGACTGGTCTGAGTACATGATAGAGCATGGATTGGGCTGCATGTAAAGAATAATATTGGGTAAAACATTGTTTGGAAAACCATGGGTTAACCTCAGAAGATGATGTCAGAGTAATGGCAGCATGAGAGATACTCCTGATCTCTTCCCTTGTAATTTCAGTAAATTAAACAACTATAGCACAGTGAAAAAACCCCAGCTGGGTTCACTGGCACTCCTGAAATGTTCATGCATTGATTGGGTTAATGTTGTTTTTTTTGTTGTTGTTAGAATTTTTAACAATACCACTATTAAATGCCATCAAGGAAGAGGAAACTGAATACCATGGTTACAGAAGACAGAGATATAGTTCAGAAAGAAATAAGATTTCTCCAGAAAACTGTCTCAATCACATGGAAATCTTGGAGTTAAATGATAGAGAATTAAAAATTGAAGTTCTGAAAATACTAAACTATATGTGAGAAAATATCAAAAGGCAACTTATCAAGCTTACCAAAAAGATTGGAACTTTAAAAACAGAGATGAAGGACTCAATAAATAAACTGAAAACTGAGGTAGCAATTTTAGCTAATTGATCAAGACAGATAGAGAGAACAATCAATGATATCAAAGACAGGCAAATAGAAATACTACAGAAAGAATAGGAGAGATTCACAAATTTTAAGGAAATGAGAGAACTCTACAATAATTGTCTGACTCCATCAGAAAGAACAAGAAAAAATAATGTGTATTTCAAAGAAATAATTGATGAGAATTTCCCAAGCCTATGGAAAGAGTTAGAGAGGATGACGTCAGAATAATGGCGCGGTAGGAAGCGATACCGATAAATCTCCCCAAAAACTCAACAAAATCTTCAACCAGAAACAGAAAAACTTATCCTTGGAGCCTTCAGATGTTTCGCAACACACCGGCAGGTATGGTCGAGTGAAAAATTGGCTAAATATATAATCAAACCCCGGGGGAAATAGGGAGTAAGAAATGCTCTGCCTTCCTCACTAACCTAAATAAGGCTGCTTTCACTAGGAACTTACAGTACAGAAACTAAGGTGGGCAAAGGGAGTGAACAGATCCAGGCCATGGTACAAACAGCAGAACCAAGCTGTGGCACAAAGTTCCAAGCCAAGGAAAAACTGTGACTCTGGCAACCCGGGCAATACAAGCTAACACGCACGCCAAACCCAGACAAAGAAAGACAAGTGGGGCAGCCATTTTCCCCATCTCCTGGTCGGCGCGCGCAGATAGTGGGCAAGAGATTCCTTCGAGCACCTCAGGGGTGGGCGCCCGTGTTTTCCCACAGAGGGGCAGAGTCAGAGGCCTGTGTGTGGGCCAGGAGTGGAATCTCCGAACCGCCACAGCACCCTGAGGGGGCCGTGCACAGGGAGGGAGCGAGAGCCAATTCCAATGCTGGAACTTTTCCGTGCGGGCAGGGGTTTTACTCAAAGTGTGATGCGGCTGATCTGTTATCCTGGTCGGCGCACACAGAGAGTGGGCAAGAGATTCCTCCAAACAACTCAGGAGTGGGTGCCCGTGTTATCCCACAGAGGGGCATAGTTAGAGGTCTTTGAGTGGGCAGAAGCCCCGCCTGATTATGCTAGCAGCTCTGACTGACTGAGCCTTACCCAGAGCCCTGTGCTGAGTGGAAATAGAGTGGGGAGTTGCCAACTCTTTGAGCCTCTTACTATCCAGGCAGAGGCAGCAGCAACCCCATAGCTGGATTATCAGGCTTCTAATTGTGGAAGGAAAGACTAGGAGAGAGGATCCAGGAACACGGACCCTCTCACTGTTGGAGCCTATAAATGCTAATGAGCCTCGACTGCCGAGACTGAAGCCCAATACATGACATCGCCATAGAGAATTATCAACTGCAAACCTCTACCAGAGCGTGCCACAGGGGCAGAACCTGGGGTACAAAGTCACTGACCAGGAAGAGGGACAGAAAAGAAAAATCAAGATGATAACCTCTCAAAATCGAGAATAATCTGCAGACTTTATAACCTATTTCATTTTATTATATTTGTTCATCTGTGTCTCTTATCTTCATTCTTGATTTTTTTTTCTGTTTTTTTTCCTCTTCCAATTTGGTCGTTTAATTCTCTGCAGGTCTTACTTTCTCCTCTCTTTGAACTACATTACCCATAAGTGTTACATCTCCCATTATCTTTTCTTTCCTCTTCCTTTCTCTCTATGAGGGTTGCACTCCAAAACTCTTAACTCTCTCTCTCTCTCCTCCTTTTTCATTTTTCTTCTTTTAGTGGTTCCATCTTTTCTCTCACTCTCTCTCTTTTTTCTCCCTCTAAATTAGTCTCTTCCTTTCTCCTTTACGTCTCCTCTCATTCAAACCACAATAACGACAAATTATCTTATCTGGGATTCAAACTTATGTTTGTGGCATTTTGGGGAGTTTTTACTTCACCTTTTTAACTCACTAGCAGTGTCCCCATCCCTGGCTCTCCATTTTATCTAGTTCTTGTTCCACTAAATAAAATAGTAATTTTAAATCCCCTCCCCCTTTCCTGTTTCCCTCTTATTCCTCTCATCATAACTCTTAGTCAGCCAACACCTAAAAGCAAATCATTTTATTCTTGACCCAAATTTTTTCCTTATTTGCTTTTTGTGGGTCCATACCGCCCCCCCTTTTTTTTCTTTTTCCTTTACCCCTTTATTACTTCTCCCCAATTCAGGCCCTCCATTACAGGTATTGTTTGTTGTATTTAGTACAATATAATTCACAGTTCACCACAAAATTTTCTCAAGAAAGAGGAAAGAGAAGAGGAGAGGAAAAAAGGAAGGGAAGGAATAATTCCCTTTTTTTTTCAAATTTTTATTTTATTTTATTTTTCTTTATTTAATGATTAATTTTTTTAAAAAACTTCGATTTTTTATTTTTATTTTTTTGACTTTTTATTCTTTATTAAATCTCATTAATACTATCAACAAAACCACCCTCAAATGCCATTAAAGAAGAGAAAATCAAATATCATGGATACAAAAGATAGAGAGGTAACACAGATAGATGAGGGAAAATCTATGAAGAAAAAATTTAAGATATTGGAAACCATGGAGTTAAACGACAGAGAATTTAAAATAGAAATCCTAAAAATACTCAGACATATACAAGAAAACACAGAAAGACAATTTAGGGAGCTCAGAAAACAACTCAATGAACACAAAGAGTATATCTCCAAGGAAATTGAAACTATAAAAACAAATCAAACAGAGATGAAAAACTCAATTCACGAGCTGAAAAACAAGGTAACAAGCTTAGCTAGAACAGGCCAGATAGAAGAGAGGATTCGTGAAATAGAAGACAAGCAACTTGAGGCACAACAGAGAGAAAAACAAAGAGACTCAAAATTTAAAAAAAAAATGAGATAGCCCTACAGGAATTCTCTGACTCCATCAAAAAGAATAACATAAGAATAATAGATATATCAGAGGGAGAAGAGAGAGAGAAAATGGAATGGAGAACATACTCAAACAAATAATAGATGAGCCTGACCAGGCGGTGGCGCAGTGGATAGAGCATCGGACTGGGATGCAGAGGACCCGGGTTCGAGACCCCGAGGTCCCCAGCTTGAGTGCGGACTCATTTGGTTTGAGCAAAGCTCACCAGCTTGGACCCAAGGTCACTGGCTAGAGCAGGGCGTTACTCGGACTGCTAAAGGCCCATGGTCAAGGCACATATGAGAAAGCAATCAATGAACAACTAAGGTGTCACAACAAAGAACTAATGATTGATGCTTCTCATCTCTCTCCATTCCTGTCTGTCTGTCCCTATCTATCCCTCTCTCTGACTCTCTCGCTGTCTCTGTAAAAAATAAAAATAATAAAAAATAAATAAATAAAATAATAGATGAGAACTTCCCAAGCCTGTGGAAAGAACTAAAGCCTCAAATTCTAGAAGCAAACAGAACTCCAAGTTTTCTTAACCCCAACAAACCTACTTCAAGGCATATCATAATGAAATTGGCACAAACCAACTGCAAAGAAAAAATTCACAAGGCAGCCAGGGAAGAGAAGAATACAACATATAAAGGAAGGCCCATTAGATTATCATCAGATTTCTCAACAGAAACTCTACAAGCTAAAAGAGAGTGGACCCCAATATTTAAAGTCCTGAAAGAGAGGAACTTTCAGCCACAAATACTATACACATCAAAGCTATCCTTCAAATATGAAGGAGAAATAAAAACATTCACAGATACAAAAAAGATGAGGGAATATACCACCAAAAAACCCACACTCCAGGAAATACTAAAGGGGGTTGTCCAATCAGATACAAAGAACAAAAAAAAAAGCAAAAAAACAAAGCCACAAGTAAAAGCTCCAAGAAGAACACAATAAAACCAAACTTAAACTGTGACAACAAAAAGAAAGGGGGGGAGAGGATGGAGATTAACAGTAGCAAAGGGTGATGGAGTGCAAAAGTACTCACAAATTAGTGCACTACAATGAACAGGGTAGGAACCCTTTTCATTACTTAAAGGTAACCACCATTGAAAAAACCACCACAGAAGTACATGATTTAAAAAAGATAGCAACAGAGGAAAGATGTATGGAACACAATCAAATAAAAACAAAAGATAGAAAAACGAAAGAGAAGGATCAAACAAGACACAAAACTAACAGAAAGCAAGATATAAAATGGCAATAGGGAACTCACAAGTGTCAATAATTACACTAAATGTAAACGGATTAAACTCACCAATAAAAAGGCACAGATTAGCAGAATGGATCAAAAAGGAAAATCCAAATGTATGCTGTCTACAAGAAACTCATCTAAGTAACAAGGATAAAAACAAATTCAAAGTGAAAGGCTGGAAAACAATACTCCAAGCAAATAACATCCAAAAAAAAAAAGCAGGTGTAGCAATACTCATATCTGATAATGCTGACTACAAGACAAGAAAAGTACTCAGAGACAAAAATGGCCATTTCATAATGGCTAAGGGGACACTGAATCAAGAATACATAACAATTCTTAATATATATGCACCAAACCAAGGAGCACCAAAATATATAAGACAGCTACTTATTGACTTTAAAACAAAAACTGACAAAAACACAATCATACTTGGAGACCTCAATACACCGCTGTGTATCAGTCTAGATCGGTCATCCAAACAGAGAATCAACAAAGATATAGTGGCCTTAAACAAAACACTAGAGCACCTGGATATGATAGACATCTACAGGACATTTCATCCCAAAGTGTCTGAGTATACATTTTTCTCCAATGTACATGGATCATTCTCAAGAACTGACCATATGTTGGGCCACAAAATCAACATCAGCAAATTCAGAAAAATCGAAGTTGTACCAAGCATATTTTCTGATCATAAAGCCTTGAAACTAGAATTCAACTGCAAAAAAGAGGAAAAAAAATCCCACAAAAATGTGGAAACTAAACAACATACTTTTAAAAAATGAATGGGTCACAGAAGAAATAAGTGTAGAGATCAAAAGATATATACAGACAAATGAAAATGACAATACGACATATAAGAATCTATGGGATGCAGCAAAAGCAGTGATAAGAGGGAAGTTCATATCACTTCAGGCACATATGAACAAACAAGAGAGAGCCCAAGTGAACCACTTAACTTCACACCTTAAGGAACTAGAAAAAGAAGAACAAAGATAACCCAAAACCAGCTGAAGAAAGGAGATAATAAAAACCAGAGCAGAAATAAATGAAATAGAGAACAGAAAATCTATAGAAAAAATTAATAGAACAAGGAGCTGGTTCTTTGAAAAGATCAACAAAATTGACAAACACTTGGCAAGACTTACCAAGGAAAAAAGAGAAAGAACTCATATAAACAAAATCCAAAATGAAAGAGGAGAAATCACCACGGACATCGTAGATATACAAAGAATTATTGTAGAATACTATGAAAAACTTGATGCCACTAAATTCAACAACCTAGAAGAAATGGATAAATTCCTAGAAGAATACAACCTTTCTAGACTGAGTCAAGAAGAAGCAGAAATCCTAAACAGACCTATTAGCAAAGAAGAAATAGAAAATACCATTGAAAACCTCCCCAAAAATAAAAGTCCAGGCCCAGACAGCTATACCAGCGAATTTTATCAAACCTTCAAAGAAGACTTGGTTCCTATTCTACTGAAAGTCTTTCAAAAAATTGAAGAAGAAGCAATACTTCCAAACACATTTTATGAGGCAAACATAACCCTCATACCAAAACCAGGCAAGGATGGCACAAAAAAAGAAAACTACAGACCAATATCTCTAATGAATACAGATGCTAAAATACTAAACAAAAAAATTGCAAATCGAATACAACAACATATTAAAAAATAATACATCATGATCAAGTGGGATTCATCCCAGAATCTCAAGGATGGTTCAACATACGTAAAACGGTTAACATAATACACCATAACTACAAAACAAAGAACAAGAACCACATGATCTTATCAATAGATGCAGAAAAGGCTTTCGATAAAATACAACACAATTTTATGTTTAAGACTCTCAACAAAATGGGTATAGAAGGAAAATATCTCAACATAATAAAGCCCATATATGATAAACCATCAGCTAACATCATATTAAATGGCACTAAACTGAAGGCTTTCCCCCTTAAATCAGGAACAAGACAGGGTTGTCCACTCTCTCCACTCTTATTTAATGTGGTACTAGAGGTTCTAGCCAGAGCAATCAGATAAGACAAAGAAATAAAAGGCATCCATATCTGAAAAGAAGAAGTAAAGGTATCATTTTTTGCAGATGATATGATCCTATACATCGAAAACCCCAAAGAATCTACAAAAAGACTACTAGAAACAATAAGCGAATACAGTAAGGTCGCAGGATACAAAATTAACATACAGAAGTCAATAGCCTTTCTATATGCCAACAATGAAACATTTGAGAACGAACTCAAAAGAATAATCCCCTTCACGATTGCAACAACAACAAAAAAAATACTTAGGAATAAACATAACAAAGAATGTAAAGGACTTATACAATGAAAACTATAAACCATTGTTAAGGGAAATTGAAAAAGATATTATGAGATAGAAGAATATTCCTTGTTCTTGGTTAGGTAGAATAAATATAATCAAGATGGCCATATTACCCAAAGCAATATACAAATTTAATGCAATTCCCATCAAAATTCCAATGACATTTTTTAAAGAAATGGAGCAAAAAATCATCAGATTTATATGGAATGATAAAAAACCCTGAATAGCCAAAGCAATCCAAAGAAAAAGAATGAAGCTGGGGGCATTACAATACCTGACTTCAAACTATATTATAGGGCCACGACAATCAAAACAGCATGGTATTGGCAGAAAAATAGACACTCAGACCAATGTAACAGAATAGAAAGCCCAGAAATAAAACCACATGTATATAGTCAAATAATTTTTGATAAAGGGGCCAAGAACACACAATGGAGAAAAGAAAGCCTCTTCAACAAATGATGCTGGGTAAACTGGAAAGCCACATGCAAAAGAATAAAACTGGACTACAGTTTGTCCCCCTGTACTAAAATTAACTCAAAATGAATCAAAGATCTAAACATAAGACCTGAAACAATAAAGTACATAGAAGAAGACATAGGTACTCAACTCATGGACCTGGGCTTTAAAGAGCATTTTATGAATTTGACTCCAAAGGCAAGAGAAGTGAAGGCAAAAATTAATGAATGGGACTACATCAGACTAAGAAGTTTTTGCTCAGCAAGAGAAACTGATAACAAAATAAACAGAAAGCCAACTAAATGGGAAATGATATTTTCAAACAACAGCTCCGATAAGGGCCTAATATCCAAAATATACAAAGAACTCAAAAAACTCAACATCAAACAAACAAACAATCCAATAAAAAAATGGGAAGAGGATATGAATAGACACTTCTCCCAGGAAGAAATACAAATGGCCAACAGATATATGAAAAGATGCTCATCTTCTTTAGCTATTAGAGAAATGCAAATCAAATCTGCAATGAGATACCACCTCACACCTGTTAGATTAGCTATTATTAGCAAGATAGGTAATAGCAAATGTTGGAGAGGCTGTGGAGAAAAAGGAACCCTCATCCACTGTTGGTGGGAATGTAAAGTAGTACAACCATTATGGAAGAAAGTATGGTGGTTCTTCAAAAAACTGAAAATAGAACTACCTTATGACCCAGCAATCCCTCTCTAGGTATATACCCCAAAAACTCAGAAACATTGATACGTAAAGACACATGCAGCCACATGTTCATTGCAGCATTGTTCACAGTGGCCAGGACATGGAAACAACCAAAAAGCCCGTCAATAGATGACTGGATAAAGAAGATGTGGCACATATACACTATGGAATACTACTCAGCCATAAGAAATGATGACATCGGATCATTTACAGCAAAATGGTGGGATCTTGATAACATGATACGAAGCAAAATAAGTAAATCAGGAAAAACCAGGAACTGCATTATTCCATACATAGGTGGGACATAAAAGTGAAACTAAGAGACATTGATAAGAGTGTGGTGGTTACGGGGGGAGGGGGGAAAGGGAGAAGGATAGGGGGAGGGGGAGGGGCACAAAGAAAACTAGATAGAAGGTGACAGAGGACAATCTGACTTTGGGTGATGGGTATGCAACATAATTGAACGACAAGATAACCTGGACTTGTTATCTTTGAATATATGTATCCTGATTTATTGATGTCGCCCCATTAAAAAAATAATATTATTACAAAAAAAATAACCTAGTGATGTTTGCTGTGAACATATGTACCCTGATTTATCAATGTCACCCCATTAAAATTAATAATAAAAAATAATAAAAGAATAATAAATAAACCCTATTCCACAAAAGATACACATGGACTAAAAGTAAAGGGATGGAAAAGATAATTTCTGAAAATCCAATCAGAAAAATCCCTGGCCAGGTAGTCTATCATTAGAAAATTGGATTTTTTAAAAAGGCAGTGGTACACACATACAATAGAATATCACTCAGCCATAACAACAAAATCTTACCATTTGCTACAGCATAGATGGACTTAGAGAGTATTATGCTAAGTGAAACAAGCCAGGCAGAGAAAGACAAATACTATGATTTCACATATATGTGGACTCTAAAGAACAAAATAAACAAACAAAAGAGAAACAAATTCACAGATACACAGGAAAGACTGACTGTTGCCAGTCAGAAGGGTGTGTTGAGACTAGATAAAAAAGGTGAAGAAATTAAGAAGTGCAAGTTGATAATTACAGAATAGTCACAGGGATGTAAAGTACAGCATAGGAATATAGTCAATAATAATGTAATAACTATGTATGGTGCCAGGTACGGACTGGAAATATCAGGGGAAATATTTTTTAAAGTATACAATTTGTTTGTAGTATACTTCTTTTTTATTGAATGACACTGGTTAATAAAATTATATAGCAAGTAAAAAAAATAAAATAAAATACTGAACCACATGGAATTTAGATCAGCATTAGTAAATAGCGCATGCAATGTTTCTGTTTCCATAGTCTGTTCCCATATTCTTTTCCTTCAGGGTTCTCATCAAACTCACAATTTCGATTTATATCATATTTCCAGCCTATTGACTGCCTCAGGGCAGCATGTAACTTAGAATGAAGAAATTCTCAAATCTTCACAGTCATCTGTGAAGTTGATGGGGCCTGGGTCAAGTTTTGTCCCCAAGTTACATATAAGATAAAAAGAATTAAAATTCTGATGTGATTGTCAGTCATGTTTCTAAAGTTTAAATTTGAATCTTCTGCATTCATTTATAAATTCTTTCATAAGTATAATTTTAATCATAATGCACTGTGTATCACACAAACTCCTAGTATAATGGCTTTATTGGGAATCCACTCAATCTCTTTATGTGTATAAAATATTTTTAACAAGGCTTCAGATGCTTAATATTAATAAATAAATATTGAAAATAAGTACTTAACTTGAATATCTTTAAAATAATTACTTTTTGTATATAATTCCATAGGTCAGAATCCATATGAAAATTGGAAACACATCTTATGGTAATCAACTCTCAATGCAATTATAAATAGATTTAAAAGAAAATGAGTTTTAAAGAAAAAAAAGAAGAGGAAAAAAAAAGAATAGAACAACCATATGACCCCACAGTCCCACAACTGGTTATCTACCACCAAAACTCAAAAACATTGATACATAAAGACACATACACCCATTTTCCCCATATTCATCGCAGCCTTATTCACAGTTGCCAAGATAGGGAAACAATCACAGTGTCCCTCGATAGAGGACTGGATAAAGAAGAAGTGGTACATATATACAATGGAATACTACTGAGCCATAAGAAATAATGACATATTGTCTTTTATGACAACATGTATAGACCTTAAGAACATTATAATGAGTGACATAGAAAAAACTTAGAACTGTATGATTTTACACATAGCTGAGATATAAAACTGAGACTCATGGACATAGATAAAAGTGAAGTGGTTACCAGAAAACGAGGAATGTGGGGAAGGGCTTGGGGGAAAGGAAGAAAAGAGGGACAAATATATGGTGACGAAATGATTTGATTTTGGGTGATGAGTATACAACATAATCAATGTCATTCTTTTTTTGTTTGTTTGTTTAATTATTATTTTTTTTGTTTGTTTCAAATGATATTTCTTTTTTTTTAAATAATTTTATTTTTTTAATGGGGCGACATCAATAAATCAGGATACATATATTCAAAGATAACAAGTCCAGGTTATCTTGTCGTTCAATTATGTTGCATCCCATCACCCAAAGTCAGATTGTCCTCTGTCACCTTCTATCTAGTTTTCTTTGTGCCCCTCCGCCTCCCCCTTTCCCTCTCCCTTTCCCCCCTCCCCCCGTAACCACCACACTCTTATCAATGTCTCTTAGTTTCACTTTTATGTCCCACCTATGTATGGAATAATGCAGTTCCTGGTTTTTCCTGATTTACTTATTTTGCTTCGTATCATGTTATCAAGATCCCACCATTTTGCTGTAAATGATCCGATGTCATCATTTCTTATGGCTGAGTAGTATTTCATAGTGTATATGTGCCACATCTTCTTTATCCAGTCATCTATTGAAGGGCTTTTTGGTTGTTTCCATGTCCTGGCCACTGTGAACAATGCTGCAATGAACATGTGGCTGCATGTGTCTTTACGTATCAATGTTTCTGAGTTTTTGGGATATATACCCAGAGAGGGATTGCTGGGTCATAAGGTAGTTCTATTTTCAGTTTTTTGAGGAACCACCATACTTTCTTCCATAATGGTTGTACTACTTTACATTCCCACCAACAGTGGATGAGGGTTCCTTTTTCTCCACAGCCTCTCCAACATTTGCTATTACCTGTCTTGCTAATAACAGCTAATCTAACAGGTGTGAGGTGGTATCTCATTGCAGTTTTGATTTGCATTTCTCTAATAGCTAAAGAAGATGAGCATCTTTTCATATATCTGTTGGCCATTTGTATTTCTTCCTGGGAGAAGTGTCTATTCATATCCTCTTCCCATTTTTTTATTGGATTGTTTGTTTGTTTGTTGTTGAGTTTTATGAGTTCTTTGTATATTTTGGATATTAAGCCCTTATCTGAGCTGTTGTTTGAAAATATCATTTCCCATTTAGTTGGCTTTCTGTTTATTTTGTTATCAGTTTCTCTTGCTGAGCAAAAACTTCTTAGTCTGATGTAGTCTCATTCATTAATTTTTGCCTTCACTTTTCTTGCCTGTGGAGTCAAATTCATAAAATGCTCTTTAAAGCCCAGGTCCATGAGTTGAGTACCTATGTCTTCTTCTATGCACTTAATTATTTCAGGTCTTATGTTTAGATCTTTGATCCATTTTGAGTTAATTTTAGTACAAGGGGACAGACTGTAGTCCAGTTTCATTCTTTTGCATGTAGCTTTCCAGTTTTCCCAGCACCATTTATTGAAGAGGCTTTCTTTTCTCCATTGTGTGTTGTTGGCCCCTTTATCAAAAATTATTTGACTATATATATGTGGTTTTATTTCTGGACTTTCTATTCTGTTCCATTGGTCTGAGTGTCTATTTTTCTGCCAATACCATACTGTTTTGATTGTCGTGGCCCTATAATATAGTTTGAAGTCAGGTATTGTAATACCCCCAGCTTCATTCTTTTTCTTTAGGATTGCTTTGGCTATTCAGGGTTTTTTATACTTCCATATAAATCTGATAATTTTTTGCTCTATTTCTTTAAAAAATGTCATTCAAATTTTGATGGGAATTGCATTAAATTTGTATATTGCCTTGGGTAATATGGCCATCTTGATTATATTTATTCTTCCTAACCAAGAACAAGGTATATTTTTCCATCTCATTATATCTTTTTTGATTTCCCTTAACAATGGTTTATAGTTTTCATTATATAAGTCCTTTACATGCTTTGTTATGTTTATTCCTAGGTATTTTATTTTTTTGTGGCAATCGTGAAGGGGATTATTCTTTTGAGTTCTTTCTCAATTGTTTCATTGTTGGCATATAGAAAGGCTATTGACTTCTGTATGTTAATTTTGTATCCTGCGACCTTACTGTATTCGCTTATTGTTTCTAGTAGTCTTTTTGTAGATTCTTTGGGGTTTTCGATGTATAGGATCATATCATCTGCAAAAAGTGATACCTTTACTTCTTCTTTTCAGATATGGATGCCTTTTATTTCTTTGTCTTGTCTGATTGCTCTGGCTAGAACCTCTAGTACCACATTAAATAAGAGTGGAGAGAGTGGACAACCCTGTCTTGTTCCTGATTTAAGGGGGAAAGCCTTCAGTTTAGTGCCATTTAATATGATGTTAGCTGATGGTTTATCATATATGGCCTTTATCATGTTGAGATATTTTCCCTCTATACCCATTTTGTTGAGAGTCTTAAACATAAAATTGTGTTGTATTTTATCAAAAGCCTTTTCTGCGTCTATTGATAAGATCATGTGGTTTTTGTTCTTTGTTTTGTTGATATGGTGTATTACGTTAACCATTTTACGTATATTGAACCATCCCTGAGATTCTGGGATGAATCCCACTTGATCATGATGTATTATTTTTTCAATATGTTGTTGTATTTGATTTGCTAGTATTTTGTTTAGTATCTTAACATCTGTATTCATTAGAGATATTGATCTGTAGTTTTCTTTTTTGTGCCTTCCTTGCCTGGTTTTGGTATGAGGGTTATGTTGGCCTCATAAAATGTGTTTGGAAGTATTGCTTCTTCTTCAATTTTTTGGAAGACTTTGAGTAGAATAGGAACCAAGTCTTTTTTGAATGTTTGATAAAATTCGCTGGTATAGCCGTCAGGGCCTGGACTTTTATTTTTGGGGAGGTTTTTAATGGTTTTTTCTATTTCTTCTCTACTAATAGGTCTGTTTAGGCTTTCTGCTTCTTCTTGACTCAGTCTAGGAAGGTTGTATTGTTCTAGGAATTTATCCATTTCTTCTAGGTTGTTGAATTTAGTGGCATAAAGTTTTTCATAGTATTCTATAATAATTCTTTGTATATCTACGGTGTCCGTGGTGATTTCCTCTCTTTCATTTTGGATTTTGTTTATATGAGTTCTTTCTCTTTTTTCCTTGGTAAGTCTTGCCAACGGTTTGTCAATTTTGTTGATCTTTTCAAAGAACCAGCTCCTTGTTCTATTAATATTTTCTATAGTTTTTCTGTTCTCTATTTCATTTATTTCTGCTCTGATTTTTATTATCTCCTTTCTTCAGCTGTTTTGGGTTGTCTTTGTTCTTCTTTTTCTAGTTCCTTAAGGTGTGAAGTTAAGTGGTTCACTTGGGCACTCTCTTGTTTGTTCATATGTGCCTGAAGTGATATGAAATTCCTGCTTATCACTGCTTTTGCTCCATCCCATAGATTATGATATGTCTTATTGTCATTTTCATTTGTCTGTATATATTTTGATCTCTGCACTTATTTCTTCTTTGACCTATTCATTTTTTAAAAGTATTTTGTTTAGTTTCCACATTTCTGTGGGATTTTTTTCCTCTTTTTTGCAGTTGAATTCTAGTTTCAAGGCTTTATGATCAGAAAATATGCTTGGTACAACTTCGATTTTTCTGAATTTGCTGATGTTGTTTTTGTGGCCCAACATATGGTCAATTCTTGAGAATGATCCATTTACACTGGAGAAAAAAGTATACTCAGTCACTTTGGAATGAAATGTCCTGTAGATGTCTATCATATCCAAGTGCTCTAGTTTTTGTTTAAGGCCACTATGTCTTTGTTGATTCTCTGTTTAGATGACCGATCTAGACCCGTCAGCGGTATATTGAGGTCTCCAAGTATGATTGTATTTTTGTCAATTTTTGTTTTAAGGTCAATAAGTAGCTGTCTTATATATTTTGATGCTCCTTGGTTTGGTGCATATATATTAAGAATTGTTATATCTTCTTGATTCAGTGTCCCCTCCATTATGAAATGGCCATTTTTGTCTCTGAGTACTTTTGCTGTCTTGTAGTCAGCATTATCAGATATGAGTATTGCTACGCCTGTTTTGTTTTTTTTTTTTTTTGATGTTATTTGCTTGAAGTATTGTTTTCCAGCCTTTCACTTTGAATTTGTTTTTATCCTTGTTACTTAGATGAGTTTTCTGGAGGCAGCATACAGTTGGATTTTCTTTTTTAATCCATTCTGCTACTCTGTGCCTTTTTATTGGTGAGTTTCATCCATTTACATTTAGTGTAATTATTGACACTTGTGAGTTCCCTATTGCCATTTTATAGATTGCTTTCTGTTAGTTTTGTGTCTTGTTTGATCCTTCTCTTTCGTTTTTCTATCTTTTGTTTTTATTTGGTTGTATTCCATACATCTTTCCTCTGTTGCTATCTTTTTTATCTCATGTGCTTCTGTGGTGGTTTTTTCAATGGTGGTTACCTTTAAGTATTGAAAAGGGTTCCTACCCTGTTCATTGTAGTGCACTATTTTGTGAGTACTTTTGCACTCCATCATCATTTGCTACTGTTAATCTCCATCCTCTCCCCCCCTTTCTTTTTGTTGTCACAGTTTAAGTATAGTTTTATTGTGTTTTTCTTGGAGCTTTTACTTGTGGCTTTGTTTTTTTTTTTTTTTTTTTTGTTCTTTGTATCTGATTGGAGAACCCCCTTTAGTAATTCCTGGAGTGGGGGTTTTCTGAGGATAAATTCCCTCATCTTTTTTGTATCTGTGAATGTTTTTATTTCTCCTTCATATTTGAAGGATAGCTTTGATGGGTATAGTATTCTTGGCTGAAAGTTCCTCTCTTTCAGGACTTTAAATATTGGGGTCCACTCTCTTCTAGCTTGTAGAGTTTCTGCTGAGAAATCTGATGATAATCTAATGGGCCTTCCTTTATATATTGTATTCTTCTTTTCCCTGGCTGCCTTGAGAATTTTTTCTTTGCAGTTGGTTTGTGCCAATTTCATTATGATATGCCTTGGAGTAGGTTTGTTGGGGTTAAGAAAACTTGGAGTTCTGTTTGTTTTTTGAATTTGAGGCTTTAGTTCTTTCCACAGGCTTGGGAAGTTCTCATCTATTATTTGTTTGAGTATGTTCTCCATTCCATTTTCTCTCTCTTCTCCCTCTGATATACCTATTATTCTTATGTTATTCTTTTTGATGGAGTCAGATAATTCTTGTAGGACTATCTCATTTTTTTAAATTTTTGAGTGTCTTTCTTCTTCTCTCTGTTGTGCCTCAAGTTGCTTGTCTTCTATTTCACTAATCCTCTCTTCTATCTGGCCTGTTCTATTAGCTAAGCTTGTTACCTCGTTTTTCAGCTCGTGAATTGAGTTTTTCATCTCTGTTTGATTTGTTTTTATAGTTTCAATTTCCTTGGAAATATATTCTTTGTGTTCATTGAGTTGTTTTCTGAGCTCCCTAAATTGCCTTTCTGTGTTTTCTTGTATATCTCGGAGGATTTTTAGGATTTCTATCTTGAATTCTCTGTCATTTAGCTCCAAGGTTTCCAATATATTACACTTTTTTCTCCATAGATTTTTTTCCTTATCTAGCTGTGTTACCTCTCTTTCTTTTGTATACATGATATTCGATTTTCTCTTCCTTAATGGCATCTGAGGGTGGTTTTGTTGATAGTATTAATAAGATTTAATAAAGAATAAAAAGTTAAAAAAATGGAAAATGGAAAAGAGTTGTTTTTTTTAAAAAAAACTTAATAATGAAATAATGAAAAATAAAATAAAAATTTATAAAAAAGGAAATGATTCCCCCCCTCCTTTTTTCCTCTCCTCTCTTCTCCCCTCTTTCTTGAGAAAATCTTGTTGTGAACTGTGAATTATAACAAACTATGCCTGTAATGGAGGGCCTGAATTGGGGAGAAGTAAGAAAGGGGCAAAAAA
Organism: Saccopteryx leptura; assembly: GCF_036850995.1. Taxonomy (NCBI): domain Eukaryota; kingdom Metazoa; phylum Chordata; class Mammalia; order Chiroptera; family Emballonuridae; genus Saccopteryx; species Saccopteryx leptura. The sequence goes on from NC_089507.1 coordinate 167,214,888, forward strand.
AAAGAAGGGGGTATGGACCCACAAAATGCAAATAAGGAAAAAATTTGGGTCAAGAATAAAATGATTTGCTTTTACGTGTTGGTTGACTAAGAGTTATGATGAGAGGAATAAGAGGGAAACAGGAAAATGAGGTGACAAATTAAAAAATTACTATTGTATTTAGTGGAACAAGAATGAGATAAAATGGAGAGCCAGGGATAGGAGCACTGCTAGTGTGTTAAAAAGGTGAAGTAAAAACCCCCCAAAATGCCACAAACATAAGTTTGAGTCCCGGATAAGATATTGTTTGTTATTGAGGTTTGAATGACAGGAGATGTAAAGGAATAAGGAAGAAACTAATATAGAGGGAGAAAAGAAAGAGAGAGAGAGAAAAAAAGAGGGAACCACTAATAGAAGAAAAAAGAAAAAAGAGGAGAGAGAGAGAGAGAGAGTTAAGGGTTTTGGAGTGCAACCCTCATAGAGAGAAAGGAAGAGGAAAGAAAAGATAATGGGAGATGTAACACTTATGGGTAGTGTAGTTCAAGGAGAGGAGAGAGTAAGACCGGCAGAGAATTAATTGGCCAAATTGGAGGAGGAAAAAAAAATATCAAGAATGAAGATAAGAGAAACAAACGAACAAATATAATAAAATGGGATAGGTTATAAAGTCTGCGGCTTATTCTTGATTTTGAGAGGTTATCTTCTTGCTTTTTCTTTTCTATCCCTCTTCCTGGTCGGTGACTCTGTACTCCGGGTTCTGCCCCTTTGGCACGCTCAGGTAGAGGTTTGCATTTGATAAGTCTCTATGGTGATGTCATGTATTTTGCTTTAGTCTTGTTGGCAGTCGAGGCTCATTAGCATTTATAGGCTCCGACAGTGAGAGAGTCCGTGTTCCTGGAGCCTTTCTCCTAGTCTTTCCTTCCTCAAGTAGTAGCCTGATAATCCAGCTATGGGGTTGCTGCTGCCTCTGCCTGGATAGTAAGAGGCTCAAAGAGCTGGCAACTCCCCACTCTATTTCCACTCAGCACAGGGCTCTGGGTAAGACTCAGTCAGTCAGAGCTGCTAGCATAATCAGGCGGGGCTTCCGCCTACTCAAAGACCTCTGGCTCTGCCATTCTGTCCGGTAACACAGCGGGCGCCCACTCCCGGGGTGCTTGGAGGAATCTCTCGCTCACTATCTGCGCGCAGACCAGGATATCAGGCCAGCCGCCTCACCCTCTGAGTGAAACCCCTACTAGCATGGAAAAGTTCCACTGTTGGAATTAGTTCTCGCTCCCTCCCATGCACGGCTTTCCCAGGGCACTGGGGCAGCCCGGAGATTCCGCTTTCGGCCCACACAAAGGCCTCTGACTCTGCCTCTCTGTGGCGTAACACGGGCACCCACTCCCGGGGATTTGGAAGAAATCTCTCGCCCACTATCTGTGCGCGCTGACCAGGGGATCAGGGAAAATGGCTGCCCCACTTTTTCTTTCTTTGTCTGGGTTTGGTGCGAGTGTTAGCTTGTAATACCCGGGTTGCCACAGGAACAATTTTTCCTCGGCTTGGATCTCCGTGCCACAGCCTGGTTCGGCCATTTGTGCCACAGCCTGGATCTATTCACCCCCTTTGCCCGCCTCAGTTTCTATATTCTCCGTTCCCAGTGAAAGCCGCCCTGTTTAGGTTAGTGAGGAAGGCGGAGCATTTCTTACTCTCTATTTCCTTCGGGATTTGGTTATATATTTAGCCAATATTTCGCTCGACCATACCTTCGGGTGTATTGCGAAACATCTGGAGGCTCCAAGGATAGGTTTTTCTGTTTCTGGTTGAAGATCTTGTTGAGTTTTGGGGGAGATTTATCGGTATCGCTTCCTACCCCGCCATTACTATATCAATGTCATTCTGTTAAGTTTAATTATCTAAAAAAAATTTTAAAACTTGGAATTTCAAGAATATTTATGAGAAGGCATTAGGAAAAAAGATAGAAAATAAGAACTTATTTAAAAGCATGATGATAACAACATATACCTTAAAGTACACAGTGACAACTTTCAGAATATTTATAAAGAAATTAAAGAATATATTCTGGAGATAAATTTTTTTTATCCCAAAAGAATTATGCAAAAGGTGATGTTGCAGAAAGACTTAGAACTTAATATTGTTTGATCTGATAGAGGGTAAAAAGTGGGCCATGCATAGCAAGACAAAATATGATGAGAATGACATTCATAGAGTATTCGTTTGTTAGAAAATTTTTTTCTTCTCCATAAAGTTGTTTGTAGTGTGCTATCAGTTTTTTCTGTAACATTACATTCCTGATAATGTCAATGTCTTTCATTTCATAAATAAAACAAGTTCACTTTGGGTTATTCTGACATCTCACCACATCTCCTGCTGCCCCTCGGGGTCCATGCCCGTGGACAGCTCATCCAGCAGCACCACTGACGGGTTTCCTAGGATGCTCAGCGCGAAGCACAGCTGGAAGGAGAGGAACAGCGCGTCTGGCATGAACCTGAGGGCTGTGCAGAGTAACAGCAAGCCCCTCCCCTACCTTTCTCTTTATTCCCTCGGTTAAAGCCTTCACGGGATGCTTCTGCTGGTCCTGCAGCTTGAGCACATCCACCAACCTGAAGGAAACACAAAGGAACCTTACAGACTTCTGACAAGGAGCAAGAATGGGGTAGAATGGGACACGGGGCCACGCAGGACAAAGGTGGAGAGCAGAGATCAGAAATGTGGTTCTGAAAATAGATGCTGGCTCATGTTAAAAATGACTGGTTTGATTCTCCCCTATCTCCCAAAATCAGTTTTTCCTTTTAAAAGATTTTAAGCGTATTTCATGATATCCAAGTATATGTTCTATGATAGTTTATGTTTAAATTCAAGTACTTTTGAAAAATTTATCAATGAACACTTTTCTTACCATACCTGATACCAAAAAATAACACCTTGAAATCGGGGAAACCGGCTCCTAATTGCATATCTACCCAGTGTGGTCTGGGTCAATGTTGACATTCTCCTGTGAAGTCCCAACTTTCCCATGAAGCTTGTCACTCCCAACTGTGTCCCTGGACTACGTGGGTAGAGGACAGGTGGGTCCCCCATGTACCGTGAGATGGCGAGAGTGGCATCTGCTTTCCTCAGCCCTTTCACCGCAGCAAACACCTCCAGGTGCTCCCTCACAGTCAGGCTGGGCCACAGCGCGTTCTCCTGAGGGCAGTACCCCAGGATCTCCGGGGGGACCCTGTCGCTGCTGCCTTTTAGTAGCACCTGCAGAGAAAAGTTCACTCTCAGGCTCTACGACATGCATTGTTCCTCTGTATGTCCATGATGTCTTTGTCCTTAGAAACCCAGAAAAACTAGAGAAATTCTCAGGCCTCCTTGAGTTTGATCATCTGTAACCATTGTGCTTTGGAGGAAGGTTGTCAGAGAGTAAATGCGTGGAAACAAACAAATATTCAAGGTTAGTGACATGAGGTAGGATGATTGGAGAAAGCCTGTCTGCCGAGGGACCTATCAGAAGGGTGAGTGGGCGTCCGCTGTGGGAAAGGACAGCAATTTGGGTCACAGCAAAGCCCTGTGGAGGGATGATGCTCAATGTGTTCTTGGACCCCAGGCAAAGGTAGGGACCCCGGAGCACAGAGGCCCAGGAAAGACAAGAGAGCTGTGACAGCAGGAACATGGAAATCAGCTCCTTACCTGCAAAGGGAGGTTCCCCTCCAGTCAAAGTGCAGTGAGAAATCTTTGGAAGTATTTTATCAAGACAATGACATTGTTTATAAACTGGCTGATGTGATTAAAGGTGATTACATGATATGCAAATAGTTGTTGGCTTTATAAATTCGATCTCAGATAACCTTTAAAATATTTCATTTCAATTCATCAATGAACCTCTTTCATGCTCACGCTTTAGGACAAATAAAATATTGACTTAGGGTCCAGGTGGTGATTGAATGGAGGGTGGTCTCACCTGAACTAGGGAGTCCAGGTAGGGTCGGCAGAGCCATTACTGTCACCGAGAGAATCCCTTCATGAACACCTGTTCTCACCTCAGCTTCAGAGTGACTGTGAATAAGTTCTCTCCTTCCTCTTCAGTGGGAAATCTGTCAATCACGTGCCTGGTGGTGTTTATGAGGGTTTGACCACCAACCACTTTCCCATGGTGCAGTTCCACAGACCTCTGCCTTACGTTCCATTCTCTACTCCCCTGGGCATACTTTCAAAAGAGGTTCTTAAAGTTATCTATCTTCTGCCGTAGAGTTTGGGGAAAGTTTTCTCATTTGTCTCTGATAAATTGAGCTCATTTTCTGTTTGCCAGGTCTCCATATGCAGTTGAATTGTATGTATAATTCTGTTGACTTCATATACCTGTTACTCAAATTCAAGCCATTCCTTTATAACACTCCCCCAAGATAGTCTGTTAGTATGAGAATATGTGTTCCTGTAGCTAAGTGCTTTTTGAAGAATGATGAATATGATTAATTAGGTGCTTTTTAAAAAACATTTTTATTAATATTGGAAGGACAATGCTCATTTATGGTGCAAATCTGTGTGTTTTATGTTACTCTAAATAGGATTTGTTTGAATTCTGATCTGATATGGATTGCTGATCTGATACTGGACATTCCCACTAAAGGCCTTTAAAGTCATGAGTAATTATCCTCTTTCAGGATTAATTTTGATGTGTTCTGTTGTGATAATTTATGAGGCATTATTCTGCCACATTAATCACTTCCTTCAGCCAATGAAGAAATGATACTTTTCTGTGTATATTTTAGCATCTTATAAAATTTATTTGAGGCCCTGGCCCGTTGGCTCAGCGGTAGAGCATCGGCCTGGCATGCGGGGGACCTGGGTTCGATTCCCAGCCAGGGCACATAGGAGAAGCGCCCATTTGCTTCTCCACCCCCCCTCCTTCCTCTCTGTCTCTCTCTTCCCCTCCCACAGCCAAGGCTCCATAGGAGCAAAGATGGCCCAGGCGCTGGGGATGGCTCCGTGGCCTCTGCCCCAGGCGCTGGAGTGGCTCTGGTCGCGGCAGAGCGACGCCCCGGAGGGGCAGAGCATCGCCCCCTGGTGGGCAGAGCGTCGCCCCTAGTGGGCGTGCTGGGTGGATCCCGGTCAGGCGCATGTGGCAGTCTGTCTGACTGTCTCTCCCCGTTTCCAGCTTCAGAAAAATACAAAAAATAATAAAATAAAATAAAATAAAATAAAATAAAATTTATTTGAGTATCACTAGATAACACATTTTCCACATAATTCACCTACCTGTCCAGCAGTTGGTTCTGTGTCTCCAGTTATCATCTTAATAGATGTACTTTTACCAGCTCCATTGTGTCCTAGTAATCCTAAAACCTCACCTGAAAAAAAAGGTTACACTTAATACAAATTGACTTCAATAGTAAAATTAAGAATAAAACATAGTCTGAAGTCTTACTAAGTGACAAGTGTTCTATATGCTTTGTATGTAGTATCTCATTTCATTGCCACAACCCCCTGAGAGGTTGTTATCATAATCTTTGCTCACATATTTGTGGACAATAGGTCTTAGGGATGATATTAGTTGCCCAGAGTCACACTGATGGGAAGTAACAAAGCCACTCTTGGAATCTAGGTGTGTCAGACTCCTTCTCTTGTGATTCTAAGAACCATGAAATAATGTCACAAAATGAAGTCATCTAACATCTGCTGTCCTTGCCTTCATAATGTGCTGGGACATCACATTAGTTTTTTGGGGGAAGAATAATGAACGTTAGGAAATCAATCATGTTCATTAGATAGAAATGTCATGGTTTCAGTGGTTCATTTCAAAGAGCACTTAGGGTTTCCATGTATATATTACTAGGTCCATAACCACAGACATGAGTTAATTAATTTCTTTGGAAATGAACCATGTAGAAGGAACTGTCAAGGTCACCCCGTTGATGGGTCTGTGTGTGAACCTAGAGTTAATGCACAGAATGATCATCATCAAGAACCACAAAGCTGTAAGAAGGGCCCTGAGCCATCAGGAGAAGAGCCCCGTGTCCTACCTTTTCTAACACAGAAAGAGACATTTCTGGTGGCGATCTTCTTCGTTTTAGAGAAGAAGTGTTTCCTCTTCCCTTTGTACTCCTTGCGTAGACAGCTGGCAATGATGACCGGTCTCTGTAAGTGACAAGTAAATCATGACAGACTTTAATACCTTCCATTGACCTTGAGGTAGCTCTATCCTTCCACTGTGCTGGACTCTCACTGCACAAGCCATGCATCAAAGAAGAATTTCTATTGGTGACATGTTTATTTTCCATTCTCACATCTTAGCATTGATTTTAGGAGAAAAGACACTGTTGTTTTTCTTTCCTAGGAAGTCATTTATTTAGAAATACAATATTTGCCTGTCCAGGTAGTGGCGCAGTACATAAAGTGTGGGACTGGGATGCCGAGGACCCAGGTTCGAGAACCCGAGGTTGCCAGTTTGAGCGCTGGCTCATCTGGCTTGAGCAAAAAGCTCACCAACTTGGACCCAAGGTCACTGGCTCAAGCAAGGGGTTACTTGGTCTGCTGTAGCCCCACGGTCAAGGCACATATGAGAAAGCAATCAATGAACAACTAAGGTGTCGCAACAAAAAACTGATGATTGATGCTTCTCATCTCTCTCCATTCCTGTCTGTCTTTCCCTATCTATCCCTCTCTCTGACTCTCTCTGTCCTTGTTAAAAAATAATCAAAGAAATACATTATTTTATGCAGAAAGCCCATTTCTCAGAACAGAAGTAAAGAGACTTGGAGAAGCACCAGATCACCCTCAAAAGGGAAATATAGATGGTGTGGCCTGGACTCTGCCCTGAGTTTTGTAGAGTGAACTTTCTTCAAGAAGCAGTACTCAATGTCACCATTGCTCTGTTTCTAAAATTCAGAAATTCATTCTTGGCTTTTATAATTTCGATTTCATTTTGCTTTTTGTTTTTTGTTCCAAGAAAGACAAAACAAGTTATCATGACCTTTGATCTGCCTAGTTAGATGCCAACGTGATAACTGTGCCTTGAAATGAAGTTATGATCCTTATATGTATAAATTTGTAAACACTCAGAATCATTTGAGTATTGGACTATAGGCAGTCACTGTAACTGGCCAATGTCTGTGTTACTTGCTGAAATAAACTACTTTGTGTTTTTACCTCATCAAAGGTTGTGGAAGTCACGGCATTTGCCGTTCTCCTCCGTTCCATCTGAACATCTTCATCCTCCCCTTCTGGCTCTTCGGGATTTTGACACACTTTGCTGCTTCTTGGAGAAATTCTGTAGTCAAAACCATCCGTTAATAATTGATTTGGGGTTTTCATCCTTGTATCAAGAACAGTGCTTTCCCTAAATGTTGTACTTGAATGAATTGAGTAATTAAATCATCATAATCCTCCTTCAATACAGTGGGCCTTCCCTGCTTCACAATCTCCTTGTTCTGTCTATAGTAATACTATATTTAATGACCAGTGCTTCAATTACATCTTTCATTCTTCTTTTCTATAAAATATTACCTTAAATATATGTGAATAGATAACACAGCACCTATTAGCAGACTAAAATTCTAACTATCAATTACTGAAATAATTTTTCTGGTCATTCTAGCTTTGACACCAATAATCTGGCATTATTATATTTTCATAGGGAGACTAGGTCAGAATATTTGAAATCAAGATGGCCCCTCCCAAAATACAAGTAAGATCCTTAATCTCCTATTAAGCATGGCCATTTTTTGGAATATATCAGATTTTCTCCTTCTCCATTCTAACTCTGTCCCTTATATTCAGAATATAATCTTATTCTCTTCTTGCCTAATCTCCCATAGTGTTCTTAGAAGTTTTCTTTTCTCTTGGAAGTTTTCTATGCAATAATATGTAATAGTTAACAATGAAATGATATGGTGTGGAAGACACAGAGGGAATTAGGTGCTTATGGTTGCATCCTTGAATTGTGCAAAAATGTCTCAGCATTTAAGTTCCATTAATAATTGAACCAGTCTATGGTCCACCAGTTGGACGTCTCACAACCACAGGAAAGGAGCAGTTACCGCTGTCTTTGACCTATTGATCATTCTATTCTTCCTTTCTGGACCGACAGAGTTCCTTCAACTGAAGATCTATTCAAATTAACCTGTATTTAAAGTGAACTAGCTGCATGTAACTCTCCACATTGTTCCACTGCACACAGAGTTAGAGTCCTTAATATTTAATGTTTCAGGTCTGTTTGCTGCACTATTTATAATCTTGGGTTTAGGTATGTAGAGCTCTACTACTTGTGTTGACACGTAGATACTACTCTGGTCTACTCTAGCACTTCTTAGATAATGGATTAATATGTGCCTGAAAAAAAATGTTATAATATTGATCACTGAAATGAAAGAATCCAACTTAATTTCTCCGAACCGAAAGAAGGGATCTTTTCTCCTTGATTTCTTTTCAAACTTCCATTCCAGACATCGAAGAATAAAAAGGAGGATGATAACATGAAGGAAAGGCTATGAATAAAGAGGGAGATGCACAGTTAGAAATATTATACAAAAAAGTTATTTCACATCGTGAATGAATTAGAAATAATTGGACTTATACAAAGATATGTCTGGCCAAATCACTACCAGTTTTCATAATCAATTTGTCAAATTGTTAAACTATCAAATTAATTTTGAGTTTGTTTACAGAAACATTGGAGAAATATAATTATGTTATACCATTACCTTAAGTCATTTCCTCTAATAGTTTTTAAAAATTGGGAAGCATATTAGCATATTATTTGGTTGCTCAGTGGTCAGCAAACTCATTAGTCAATAGAGCCAAATATCAAGAGTACAACGATTAAAATTTCTTTTGAGAGCCAAATTTTTTAAACTTAAACTATATAGGTAGGTACATTCCTTATCAAGGTTGCACCTGCATGTGGTATTTTGTGGAAGAGCCACACTCAAGGGGACAAAGAGCCGCATGTGGCTCGCGAGTCGCAGTCTGCCGACCACTAGGTTAGCAGATCTTTATAAAAAATGTTTTCCAATTTATACAAATATTTTATCTCTATGGGATACAGATCCTATATATTGACCTTAATAAAAAGTTCCATCATGTGTACAGAAATTACAATGGTTTGGATTAGTAGAGCACATGATAAAATTTTAAAAGCGTGTTCTTACAATTGGGACTGCCAGAAAGGCTTCTGCACTTAATCCTACATCAAAACTCCAATGAATCTGCAGAAAGAGAGAAAATGGGTAAACTGAGAAGTTTTTTTGTGTGAATTTTAACCACATAAATGTGAATTGGCTCATTGAACAGCCTTACTGACATGTCCCCTGATTTCACCAAGAGTATTGGCTAAGTGTCCATTCCCAATTGAATAGCAAGTGGCTGTCTTCCTTCCTTCTGAGGTCTTTGAGCCATTGTGCTTGTATTGGAAGTAATAAGATTTAGCAATTATTCATCACCTGGTGAAAGAGTATTGGGGGTCTGAGCCACCTTCTCCAAACACTGAAAGAGAGGTAGGATTCATCCTTATCACAAAGACCTTCTCACACCCTCTGGTGTCCACTGTTCCTTAATATGGCCCCTTTCTTTCCTCTGCCCATGGATATATATATATATATTTTTTTATTTTTATTTTTTTTTTTGGTATTTTTCTGAAGCTGGAAACGGGGAGAGACAGTCAGACAGACTCCCGCATGCGCCCGACTGGGAATCACGGGGGCACGCCCACCAGGGGCGATGCTCTGCCCACCAGGGGGCGATGCTCTGCCCCTCCAGAGCGTCGCTCTGCCGCGACCAGAGCCACTCTAGCGCCTGGGGCAGAGGCCAAGGAGCCATCCCCAGTGCCTGGGCCATCTTTGCTCCAATGGAGCCTTGGCTGCAGGAGGGGAAGAGAGAAACAGAGAAGAAGGAGGGGAGGGGGGAGTGGAGAAGCAAATGGGCGCTTCTCCTATGTGCCCTGGCCGGGAATCGAACCCGGGTCCCCCGCACGCCAGGCCGACGCTCTACCGCTGAGCCAACCGGCCAGGCCATGGATATCTCTTGACTCACACATGGTACTTGCCTTCCATTTGTAGAAGTTTGGTATCAGTAATCTAGGGAATAAGAATTTCATTCCCATGAGAGCTTCTCTAGATCCTGAAATCTCTAAGATTTGGAGTATTTCATTTGCTTCCTTCTAGAGCTGAGAGCTGAGCATGCCCAAGAGCAGATAAAATCCAGAAAGAGAGAAAAAGCTGCTGTCATCCTCAGCACCCATTGTCCTTCCTTCATTGTCATCATTTAGGGCCACTCTGTCTATTACAGTTCAGCTAGAGGATATTGTTCTATCGGGGACAACTCAGATGGCATTCATGAAGTAGCCATGCATACTTAACATGTTATAAAGTACCAATACTAAACAAAAATTTCACTATTGGTCATCAGTTACGGACACTGAATCAGATGGTGGTTATTACTTACATGAGAAGATAATAACACGACAACAAGAGTGCTGTGTGGTATCAAAAAGATGACAGTAAACAGTATCTCAGATTTCCACCAACTCATTCCAAGTAGAACCACAAAGAAGATAATGATCTACAAAAAATACAAATATTTGTGTTAACCACTCTGAACTTCAATATATGCCCAAAATTAAGATGGCCCATCTCAGAGATATTGCTAATTTCCACTCCAATGCCAAAATCAAGCTGAGAAAATTTTACTGGTTTCAAATGTACAGTTCTATAATGCATCATCTGCATATTGCATTGTGTGTTCAGTCTCCCTCCATCACAATCCAACTTCAGTACATTTAATATACTGCTTACAAAAATTAGGAGATATTTTATACCTTCATAGTAATTCTGAAATATCTCCTTATTTTTTAGAGCAGTATATATTACCTATTTAAATTTTTAAAAGAAACAAGCTGAAATAGCAGAGCTCCACTGACATTTTCTCTTGGTGACTTGGCCACATGCTTTTGGCTTGGAGAATCATGAATGAGACATCACTAGATAAATGTAGAATTTAATATAGAGAGCATTTTAATTATTGAAGTGGATAAAAGGTGGTGTACATTGTTTATAGAGGTAAATTCAGAATAGTAGATAAGCAATAATCATAGGTAAAAATTAAAATAGATTACTAATAGGAATAAAGCAACAATCAAAGGAGACCTTTGTTAACTAAACTAATGGAGAAGTATAAGCACTTAATAAACTGGAGAGGCTTAGAGAAGTACTAAAATACAAATTCAGGTATAAGAGAAAGTTACAAGTACATCTGACACTCTCAGACTTTTTCTTTAAAACTATTATAATGCATTCCTAAAAGTTTTGGTGCTTCTAATTTCTGTTACAAGCCATCACTTTATAGATTCCCAAATATTCTTCCTAGGAGAGTGTCTGATCATAGTTCTTTTCTGCACTATAAGCTTCCATGGCATCCCACTGTCTGTAGAATACATTCTTGAGTCCACCAGTTAAAGCCAGTCATGGTTCAAACCATTATGTTCACAATAACCAGGACTCCCTCAGGCTGCAGCTGGTCCTCCCCCCATATTCATGTCAGATTATTACCAGTAGTTAGGACTGCTTCCTAACCTGGGCTTTCTTCACCTTGTGTCTCTGTTCATTCATTATTTGGTATTTGTATCATCATTTTCTCTAACTGTTGAAATCTTAGTTTTCTTTAAGTTTCACTTTCTAAAGGAAATCTCTGCTCTTATTTTCATGAACGGCTTCCTCCCTTCTCTGGTTTTCATAGACCTTCTCATTACCCAGCTTTATTAGACTTTGAAAGATGGATGGTATCTAGACATCCTTTGCCTTCTCACTCTGAGTAAGTGGCTGTTTACTCATCTGTTCTCTCTCTGATGCTCCTTCAGTGTAGAAACTGTCAATTTTTTCTCCATGATCAGTCTTAGTTTGTGAAATATTGTGGAAGCCAGCCATGTGTTTGTTGAATTGATAAAATTTACTCTTTTGGCACCTCTAAATGACAGCAAATTAGAATAGATGCTTATTCAATCACATACATTATTCTTCCTAATTTCAGTAAAGTAAGTGTTGCTTTATTGTACTAACTCTTAGTAGAGAGTTGGAGAAGTTGTTTCTAGTTTTAACTATGCTAGGAACAATATTTGCATAACTTCATGGTGGTCTTTGGGGATATTTCCTTTCCAGTAAAAAGAAAATACAGATGGTTTCCAGATTTCCTTCAAGTAAATGGTTTTTGGTTGAAAAAATATTGGCTACTTTTTAAAAAAAAAACCAAGGGTAGAAACAGGGAGAGAAAAAGATGCAGATTCTGGAAGGGACCCATACATACACAAACTTAAAATATTTTAGACTGAAATATAATATCAAGGGCAAATTTTAAAGTATTAGCTCAGAATTGTACACTACATATATAAAATTAACATTAAAAGAACATACTTACAATAAGGAAGCAAAAAGACCAAATGCCACTATTTTTTCTCCCCTTGCGAAAAATGAACGAAATTACATACGTAAAGAAGATAAGGGATATGGCGTATCCAATAGCATATGGGATCTGAAATGAACAGGAATGTGAAGTTTAAAGACAGATGCCATCTAGGAAAACATTTAGGGTTCAAATTATTGACATAGCACAGGGTTTTACAGTTATTAATAATTCACGACAATGTGAATTAAATCAATAAAAATGATATCTTCAAATTTTCTAATTAAATCGTACAGATATGTTTTGTGACTATTGTAACTTACTTCCATGATTTTAACTATATGTTGAAATATATCATAAGAGGAGCCGAAAGTGAGGTTCAGTAAATACATGAGAAGGAATATCAGCCAGTACAGGGGAACGTCCACCAGCGCCTGCCCAATCCAGTAAGCAGAAGGGAGGAGCCCCGAAATCCGCAACTGGGACCAAGCTCCGACCTGGTTAGGAGACAGCAGAAATACAAAAGGGATTTCAATTTGAGGTTTAAGAAAAATATGGATTATGTAATAAAATATTCAAATGAAATATTTACTTGTAACAATTCTGCATCATGACTACAAATGTTATCTGGACCAAGGGGTATGAATCATTTCAAACATAAATGGTCAGTTTGCCGCTTTAACTAACACATGTGATGTTTATCAGACACCTAAACTTGTGAAAGGAGACTTCAGAATAATAAAGGTGTCTACTCTTTGGTAAACAACATAGTGGCTAATAACTTATGGGGTGGCTGGGATAGTTTCCTAAGCAGCTCACTTTTCATCAGAGTGATTCTTCTTTGACTCAGTTTGAACTAAATTCTTTTAATCTAAATAAAATTCTTTTTATTTAGATTAAAAGAATATATTTGCTTTATTCTTTTAATCTAAATAAATGGCATGGTACGGTTGTTTTGCCATACCACATATTCAAGTATTCATTACCACACAAATATTTGTGTCCATGCACATAAGTATATATGTTTTCACAAATATAAATATATTTTGGGTTCCTCATCATTCTCTGAATAAACTAATAAATTACATATTCTAAAACATCCTATCTACTGATGTGGTTTTGTAAAAAATTATACTTTAAATCTTTCTAATAATTTTGAACATTTTTTTTCTTTTACATTCCGTTTTTGATGGTTGCTTATTAGCTAAATGATGCTCCATTGGACCTAAGGATTCATATCAAAATCTCCGAACAGGGATGCACTCAGGTAGGACAACTGATAAGAATTTTATGATCTCGATATGTGGGTGAAACTGTGGGAGAACTGCAGGGTGGATTTATGTTACTGATGAGGTGACTGACGCATAGTGCTGACATTTATGGGGACAGAAAATATGAAAGGAAACACATTTAAGAATATAAATTTAATTTTGGGAGCATGAAGTTTGAGAGTCTGTGATACCTTCAATAAAAGCTAAGAAAGGAGAGTGGATCATCATTGAAGGTGAAATCACAAATTAGAAAGCTAGAGTCAAATGTATGAGTGACGTGTAAGGAGAGGGATTTGAAGCCCTAGTGTTACATGAGCTTGCCTGAGAGAAAATGATTTTTCAGATGAAAAGAGAACCAGGGATTGAGATCTGAGGATTTCCAAAATTTAGAGATAAGATAGAGGAGTAAGACAGTCCAAAGGACACAAGAGACAGTGGTCAAAATGTTAGGAGAGACATGGTCAAATCATGGCATCACACAACCCACAGAAAGAAAGCATTCTTTAGGTGAAGTTCAAGTTTGGACTATGGGTGATAAAATGACTGACAGTTACTTTAGTCCAGGACGTGGCCTTTTCTTAGATTCCTGGAGATTCCACACAGGAAACGGAATATTACATGGAAAATACTCTTTCCTTGGGCAACAAAATTACTATGTGGAGGAAATGACACGGATGAAGATAGTATGCAAGGTTTTATGGATCTTGCATAATAAAATTTCAAAAATAGAGCTATTGCAGGACATTCTATTAAAATTTACTAGTAAAGCCTGACCACGCAGTGGATAGAGCATTGGACTGGGATGTGGAGGACCCAGCTTAGAGACCCCAAGGTCGCCAGCTTGAGCACAGGCTCATCTGGTTTGAGCAAAAGCTCACCAGCTTGGACCCAAGGTCGCTGGCTCAAGCAAGGGGTTACTCAGTCTGCTGAAGGCCCACAGTCAAGGCACATATGAGAAAGCAATGAATGAACAACTAAGGTGTCACAACGAAAAACTGATGATTGATGCTTCTCATCTCTCTCTGTTCCTATCTGTCTGTCCCTATCTATCCCTCTCTCAGACTCTGTCTCTGTGAAAAAATAAAATCAAATAATAAAAATAAATAAAATAAAATTTACAAGTAAATCTAATGCAAGTTGGCCTGCATGAATTCATCATATACAGTGGTTCCTTGTCTGTCCCGGGGGTTAGGTTCCAGAACCCCGGTGATAGGTGAAAATCGGCAAAGTAGCGAGATTTCATTTATTTTATTATTTATATATACAGAACATAGGGCTCTAATTGGTCGCCTTCCATCCATCAGCCAATAGTGTGCCTTGTACGATCTCTCATGAGAAAACTAGCTCAAGGGGACGTGGCCGTAGCTGTGTTTTCCATACCTGAGAGTCTTTGTCTACTCATCTGCTGTACGTTACATATTTTATTTTGATTTAATATTTTTTAAATATGTTTAATTAATATTTTTATATAGCTTTTTAAATTTTTAGGCAGAAAATGCTTATTTTACTGCAAGAATAATTAAAATAATACATATAAAATAGCTATATACTGCAAAATGCTACAATACAGAGAAAAATCCACAATACAAAATAAGATGTATACCATTTAAAATCCATGATACAGTAAGACCACAAAATGTAAACTGTAATACGGTGAGGGATGGTTTTAAATTCAACAGCCTATGATTACTACTCAAAATTCGTCTCCCCTTCAGAACTACTGAATCAGAATCTTCATTTTAATAAGATGCTCTGATAGTTTGTAGACACATTAAAGAGTTATTTGAATTAATGAAAGAGTGTCTGCAAATGAAAATTTATAAATACATAGACTGTTAGTTAAACTCTGGAATTTTCTTTTTATTTCTGTACATTCTTGACATTTTTAAAATAGCATTGCCTTCTAGTTCAACAATCTTTTTTCATTAACTTTTTTGAAATGTAATTTTCAAACAAGGAAAAGTACCCATAAAAAGTATACAGTTGCAAGAATTTTGATTAATGCATATATTACTGTATCACAGTCGTAATCCAGGTATAATAACATTTCTCTCAGCCTCCCAAATTTCCCATGCCCCTTTGCAGTCAGTAGCCTTCATTGCTGGTTACAAGAAACCACAGGACTGCTTTTGGCCATTATAGATTAGTTTTACCTTTCTGAGAACTTCATATAAATGAAATCATTCAGTGTTTACTCTTTTTCACTTCATTCATGTTGATGCAATAATTATTTGTCCCTTTTGTATTGCTGAGTAGTAATTGTGTGACTATACCAGAATTTATCAGTTCACAACTTGGTGGCCATTTGGATGGTTTAAGTAGTTGGCTGTAATAAATAAAGCTGGTAAGAGTATTAATGTACAAGTCTGCCTGTGGAAGGTGTTTTCTCTCAGGTAAATACTTAGGAGAGGAATTGCTGTGTTGTATTTTGAATTTAAAAGAAAGAGCCAAATTGTTTTGCAAAGTAAATGTATCAATTACACTCTCAGTAGAAATGCTTGAGAATTCCAGTTACTCCACATCCTCTCAAACTCTTGATACTGTCAGTCATTTTAAAATTTATTCATTTTATTTTGCTAAGGTTGATATTAGCTATCTTTTATTTTTTGGGTTTTGTTTTTGTTTTTGTATTTTTCTGAAGTTTGAAGCGGGGAGGCAATCAGACTGACTCCCGCATGCGTCCAGCCAGGATCCACATGGCATGCCCAACAGGGGGCAATACTCTGCCCATCTGGGGTGTTGCTCCACTGCAAACGGAGCCATTCTAGTGCCTGAAAGGGAAGCCATGGAGCAATCTTCAGTGCTCTGGCCCACTTTGCTCCAATGGAGCCATGGCTGCAGGAGGGGAAGAGAGAGATAGAGAGGACGGAGAGGGAGAAGGGTGGAGAAGGAGATGGGCGCTTCTCCTCTGCACCCTGACCGGGAATCAAACCCGGCACTTCTACACGCTGGGCTGATGCTCTACCATCAAGCAAACCAGTCTGGATTTAGCTATCTTTTTATGGAAGTATTTTCCATTTATAGTTCTTTGATGACTATCTGTTCAAATGTTTTGCCTATCTTTGAAATTAGGTTATCTTCTATTACTGAGGTGTAAGAATTCTTTATATTGTTGATACAAATCTTTTGCTATATAAATGTATTGTGAATATTTTTCTCCTAGCCCATAGCTTTCTATTTTCTTACTGGTGTTTCATAAAGAACAAAAAGAATTAACTTTGATGAAGTTCAAGGTATCATTTTCTTTTATGGTAAATGCTTCCTGTGTCCCAGCTAAGAAAACTCTGTTACCCTAAGATCTATGGTTCATTCAAAATAATGTTGTGTATGAAGGAATATGAGTTTTGAGAAATATTTATTTTTATTTTTAAAATGAGAGGAGGGAAGATAGACTCCAACATGCGCCCTGACTGCCGTTTACTCGGCAACACTTGTCTAGGGTTGATGTTCTGTCAATCTAGGGCCAATTTTTGCAAACAAACTATTTTTAGCACCTGAGATGAAAGCTCCCCGGAGCCAGCCTCAGCACCTGGAACCAATCAAGCCATGGCTGTGGGAAGGGAAGAGAGAGAGAAAAGAGAGGGGGAAGAAAAGAGTAGTAGATGGTTGCTTCTCTTGAGTTTCCTGACTGGGAATTGAATCCAGGATATCCACATGCTGGGTCAATACTCCACCAAGGAAATAGGCCAGAGCAAAGAACAACTTTTTCATAACAATATCAGGTTGTTTCCATACAATTTGCTGATAAGACTAACCTTACCTCATTTGAATTCCTTGGCAGTTTTGTTGAAAATCAATTGATGATACATATAGGGTTTTATATCTGAAATGTTTATGTCAGTGTATATGTTTATATGATTTTCCTTAATTATAATTTCTTAGTTACTATAACTACAGTTAGCCTTGAGGTCAGATGCATTTTTTATCAAAATTATTTTAAGTGCTTTATATATTCATATCAATTTTAGAATTATTCTGTAATATATTTATTTATACATTTATATTTCCACTTATAAAACTCCCTTTTATTTTTACAACTTAGAATTATGTCTGAATGGGCTGCTCTATTAAACACATATAAATAGCCTCTTGTAAAATCCCATAATTATATTACCTTAAATATGTAACCATACAAAGTAAGGTAAATTTCAGTTACTTATTGTTACCTTGTAGTCATCAATGCTGCTCATGGCGATATAAGGAGCACAACAGGATACCAGAATCAACCAGAATATGTGATGTAACATGAATGCATATAGACTATTCATATCCTTTTGAAAATACAAAGAATGTAATGAGCTGAATGAACAAATTCAAAATTCATTTTCTAGAATACATTTTAAAAATATTAAACAGATTATGTAAACCTTGCCTTACATCTCCCCTTTGTTACCAAACTCTTTTACTACCAATCCAGTTTTGAAGCTTGACTTTTGGCTCCCTACCCTCATTTATGGATAAGGCGTTAATTCAACAGTGAATGAATGGCTAATATTAAAGAGTAAGAAAATAATATGCTAAGATATTTAATTTTCTTTATGATTCTATAATTGATTCTGTTGCTAGGTAATGATAATTCATAGTTCAGACATTTGGTTTCCTAACTGATCTTTATAATTTTTTCAAATGTAATAGCTGGACTAAAAAATTATACTGGATATTTATGGGGGCAGTCATAGCAAACTGTGTTTCTAGGTACACCACAAGAACAGGTAAGTATTGGCTGGGGATTAAAAAAAAAGATGATGTGCTAGAAGGGAAGCAAAATCTCCAAGGAAAACCTTTGCCCTTGATATTTCATATTTCTGCTCCTGTTTATAACTATCTTTAAGAACAGAAGATTCTGAAATCTTTTTATAAACAGTCCCCATTGCGTCATGACTCACATAGTTGTAGTTTGATCAAGCACATTACTGAAAAAATGTCAAAACCAGAGCCTGCTGATTGTTAGGCTACCATCAGAGACATACTTGCTGCCACAGAAAGGTGATACTAATTTGTTGTCAGAATCTTCCCTGAACACCTGCATGCTGGGAAGGATCAGTATCCTATGGCAAACCCACTGACGTCAGAGGAGACAGAGCAAGGTCTGCAATCACAGAAACTCTTACCTGTGCAATGAGTAGGTAAATTTGAATAGAGTATAAAATGAATTCCTGGAGCTGTTAAAGTTAAGATGTTAGGTGCATAAATATAAGGTCAGCTGAGCTGATTGGTATCATCAAACAACTCACCCTAGCTAAACAGGATGCTTTTATGTATTTACCAAAGAAGTAATTCAGTGCTTTTCATGTTCAGGTCTCTATCCTACCTACAGGGTGTTATATAGTGTTTAAAAATACATGCTATAGGAGGAAAAATGTATTTAGGAAATAATCAAAAAAGAATAACAACAAACTGTGATAGGTATTCTGGTTTCCAACCTTCAGGGATGTGTGCATTCTAATCAGCTGGGACATTTTTCAGATATAAGATATATTTGACTTTATAAAAAAGCTAGTTTGGTCTAGAATAGTCCTCTAGGAATTAATATTTTTGACAGAAAACTGGAGTAACTGTAATGTAATTAGTCTGCAATTCTAACCTGAATTTGTCCTAAATTTTTTTCTTTTGTAGCATTTATAAAAGTAATAATAGGGCTTCTATTTTTATTCTCTCGCTCTTCCTTTCTTTTGTTATTTTTGTGCTGGTCACAGTGCTGTATAATTTCACTTTATATCCTCTCATTCTCTATGAATATATATGGTGTTATAGCTATCTTGAATTAAAACATTGGAGCTCTGAAAATTATGTTGATTTCCCAAAACAACAGAGCTAGAGTTATAAATCCAAATGCTAATTAATCATGCAGTGGTTTACTCAAATAAGAATAAAATATCAGCACTTAAAAGAGTTATCTGAGAGATTCCCGATGGAGGAGAGTCCATAAGAGTATATACTTACATACATATTTGAACTTCTATAAGTTTGGATATGTGCTGATGGTTTAATCATTCTAAGTAGCCCATTACTAACGATATCCATAAGAACTGGGAAGCAATTCATTCTTTTGGTATTGCATGCTAATGAAAAGCTGTAATTCTAAAATATAAAAAGCAAGGTTGTTAATTCTTAGATATCTCAATTATTTTCAATAGGCCAAATTTTAATGTTTTAATTAAAATATCAGGTTTTTAAATGGTGTGGAATAATCAGAACAAAAACAAACATTGTATAAGTAAATCCAAACATGCATGTAAGCTATATCTGATTTTCAGACTTTCAAGTATCTGCCTTGTAGCTAGAATCCAAAATTATTATTGTTTAAGAATAAAAAGAATTTTAAGAATAATGTATAAGAAAATCCTTGAAGAAATATGTATTCTTTAGCTTGAAATATAAACTCAAGAGTGGCCACCATATAGTATTTTGCTGATACAACGGTTTGTGTTGGTAGACAGTGATTGATAAAAAATTATCATATTAATAACTATAATTAACTAAGTAATAAATAAAAGCAGTATTTGTTTTTCATTTTGTTTCCTAAACTGAAGGCTTGAGCCTATTGATAGTTGATTAGCTTTGCAAACCTTTAGGAAAATTACTAAATAGAATCCAGCATACCTTTTCATGACCAGACACTATGATGGCTCCATTATAAGATGGATCATCTACGCCATTTCTAGTTCCAGACACATCCACTTCCAGAGCTATGTTCTGATGCTCCACAGAATGTATAAAATCATCAATGCTTGCTCCTAAGTTGGAGTTAAATATATTAGGTGTTTGAAAACTGAGAAAATCAAGGTCAAGTTGTGCAGTGAAATTAAATTTAACGACCTTATGGAATACTTACTGTAATATAGACAGTGAGGATGTTTTTACACATGATAACATGTCTGCTTCTCTGAATTAAAAAATCTATTTGCGTCTCACCAAGTTTACTTTTATAATGTTTCCCTTAGGATTATTGCCATACGGTGCATTTGGAATGATTTCCTTACTAGAATATTTCAGTGAGTAGCCATGCCAATACAATTTTAATGATACAGATAATCTCTATAAATTACCAACCAAATTTGCTAATTCTCACTTCCTCACTGCTAAATTATTAACTGATTTTCAAATTGTTTGTTGATACAGGAAGACTTGTTGAATGGCTGTGTTAAGAAATCCCTGGACCTTCTTTCCAGAAAAACAACCACAACTTGTAAAACTTACTATAAATACAACAGATTAAGATCTTTTGATTGTTTTACAGCATACAGAAATTTATAAAACATTTGCATAAGAAAATCTACTAAATCTGGGTAAGAACACTAGGAAACTGGCAACAACCTATCCCTCAGAAGCCTTCCTTGCTTAGCAATTCAGAAGCTCCACTCTGAATGGGTGTAATCAGAAACCCAGGGATTCTCCCTCCTCAAGCCCTGTCTAGGACTACAGTATGTTCCTAGGAGGAACTGGGTTGAAAGTGATTGGGAACCACTATTTTGCGGCTCTTATCTCTTGAGTAGAACTTCCATCTAATGGGAAAGAAAAGAACTCCCAATCTCTAAGCCACTCATGCCTGGCTCAAACTTTAGCAACATGAAGCTGAAGGGAATGAGAAAATTTTGTCGCCTGCCCTTCCCAGGAGTTAACTGAGTATCTATTGAAATTGTATCCTTCCTCACCCCACACACAAAGATAAACTCAAAATGGATCAGAAACTAAAATGTTAAGAACTGAAAGTATAAAGGCCTTAGAAGAGAATACCAAAGTAAATCTTTGTGATCCTGTGTTAGGCAAAGCCTACTTAAATATATCATCAAAAGCACAGGCAAGGAAAACAATTAGTTGGACTTCATAAAAGTTTAAACATTATACTCCAAAGGACACAAATAACAAAGTGAAAAGGCAATATACAGAATGAAAGAAAATATTTGCAAAACATTTTCAGTTGATCCTTATTATTTACAGCAGTTATGTGTTCACTTCTGTAATGTCACTCTAAAGTTACCACGAATACTGAGTTACTGAATACTGAATCATTGCTTCTAGGGGAAACAAAGGTTAGGTTTCTGTAAGCCTCTGGTCACAACAGTGTCTTGAACCAATCAATATACTGTTTTATTTTATGTATGTTTCTGTATATTTATTGTTGACTCATTAACTTTAATCTCACAGACAACAGCATTATAATGCATGGTGAACAAAGATTATCTAATACGTTTTCCCTGGAAGGTACATCACAGCCTTCTCTACTTAAGAATATTAAGTATCTGACCTTGGGGACCATTTTATTTTAGTTTTAATAATTTATTTGTGTGTATTTCCTTGTTGGTAGTTGAAAAAATATCTTATAGTTTCACAGTATATATCGATAATAATAATTTTTATCATTCTTAGATCCTAGCTGCAACTTTTGGTAAAATTTTTATGACTGTTGTCAAATTTGGAGAAAGTTCTACTGAATTCATTTCATAAAGGAACTGTGAGATTATAAGTCTTTTCAATTAGTAAAATTAAATGTTCTTTGAAATGACAATAAGTTTATCCATCACTGATTTTTAATTTAAATTTTATTTTTAAATACAGTTAACATTGAGTATTTTTTATTAGTTTTAAGTGTATAGCATAATGGTGGAGGTCATTTTAAACAGTAAAATCACCATGAAAGTGTGCAAAATGTGGCATTAACTAGATGACAGATAGACATTTGTTGGCAGTATGAGATATTTGCTCACAGCGTTAGAGCTTAAACAAGAAGGCAGAGTACCATCTTGATCTACTTCACTGGAAATGTGTGTATCAGGTGACATAACATGTCCGTCTCTGAGCACATCTATAAATGACACAATAGTACCATGAGTATTGAATTTGGACTACATACATTGTAGTAGTAAACAAGTTCGTAAATACATAACCTGTGAATAAAGAGTATCTGTGGCATCTAATAAAAGACTTGTGTCTAGTATATATAAAGAACCCTTAGGACTCAGTTAGAAAACCAAATCAGCCTGACCTGTGGTGGCGCAGTGGATAAAGCATCGACCTGGAACGCTGAGGTCGCTGGTTCAATACCCTGCACTTGCCTGGTCTAAGGCACATATGGGAGTTGAAGCTTCCTGCTCCTCCCCCCTTTCTCTCTCTCTCTCTCTCTCTCTCTCTCTCTCTCTCTCTCATTTTGAGAGACTCTCCTCTCAAAATGAATAAATAAAAAAAAAAAGAAAGAAAAAAAAAAAAGAAAACCAAATCAGCCATTTTAAAAATGGGAATACAGGACATTTCTCCCCAATAATATGCAACTGGTCAAGAAGTGCATGAAAAAGTGCTCAACATCCTTAGCCATTAGAAAACTACAAATCAAACCACAAAATAGTAATTGACACACTCTAGGATGGGTCTGATAAAAATACAGAAAATAACAAAGGTGGAGAAATTGGCACAGAGTTTTAGAAATTGGAATTCTCACAAAATGCTGGTGTAGATTTAAATTGGTGCATTTACTTAAAAAATAGTTTGGTAGTTCCTCAAATGATTAAACATAGTCACCATAGTACACAACAATTCAACTCCTGGTTTAAGTCCAAAAGAAATGAAAAAAATAAAACCACTTTCACATAAAAAGTAGTACATGGATGTTTATAGCAGTATTATTCATAATTGCCAGTTATTCAGAAGAACCCCAAATATGCACCCTCTGATGAAAAATGAAATGTGGCATACCTTTCAATAGAATGTTATTCACCAATTTAAAAAACGAAATATTGACACACGCTACAACATAGTGAACTTGGAAAGAGCACGCTAAGTGAAAGAATTCAGTCACAAAAGATCACATGATGTATAATCGACTCATTAAATGTCCAGATAAAAAATACATAGAAATAGCAATATATTTATGATTGATAAGAGTTGGGGGCAGACTGAATGGGAATCATTACTACTGAGTACAGGATTTGTTTTTAAGTTTAAGTATTCTAAAATAAATTGTAGTGAAGATGACACAAATCTGTGAAGGTACTAACAACCACTGGATTGCTCATTTTAAATCAATAGTCAAGGCATTTGAATTATATCTCAAGCTGTTAATATTATTGTGAGGGGGATGCAAACTCTTTCATTTTGCAAAACGCCATCAGATTGCAAAATAACTCATTTCTTCTTGGCATATATCTTTTTATTCTCTGCTCCATTTTGGGCTTGAATACACATCATCCCCAAGCTTCATACATAGTTTCAAACCCATGGTGAAGAGGTGAAAAGTCATTTTTTCACTCATGTTTGTGTTTTCTAACTAATTCTCTGAACAGTGAATGTATTAGAATGAAGTAATCGCCACATTATTACCTGTATTATTGATGATTAATAATTGAGTGAGAGGATCACGTAGTGCTTGTCCAGAGGCAAGGAAGTATAAATTAGGAGAGAATTTCAAAGTGGAACTGTTTTCCTGTATTTTTGTGATAATGTAGTCCCAAAGAAGAGGGAAAATTCCAACTCCTAGGACCAATAACCTATGTGGAAGAAAATTGTCAATGTGAATATGCAGTCATTTCTTAACTTTTAGAAATTAACTGTGCAGATTACAATTTAATGAGATCAAGAAAGTATGAAAAGTAAACATATAGCTCTCTGACTCATTTATTATTTTGCTCCTTTTCTACCTCTAAAATAGAGATGATAAAATGCAGATTTAATCTTTTGTTTATTTCTCTGGTTCCTCTCCGGCCGTTAGCTACTCTGCACAATTTCATGTGATCTATGTCCTTTTTCTCTATGTCCAGATTCCCAGTTCCAATGTGGTGTTAATTCATCAATACTTTGTACTCAATTTTTGTTGTATCCAATCCTCTTTACATGGTCCCTATTTCTCTTTGTGATGATTTCTTTATCTCCAGGCCCAAATTTTCATTTATTTTTTACTCTGTATTTTCCTATGCTCTCTATTTCAAATAGTTGGAAATTATTTTATTATACTTTCATTATATCTTATTTTGAAACCTTCCTTTATTCCTATTTCTAATTTTACAATATTATATCATATAGCAATTCTTACTAAATGACTGTCATCTCTTGAGACAGTTATACTGTGTTGCCAGATTAATCTTAAAGGTTTTTCTTAAATTATGCTAATCTCTTCAAAGATTTTTAGTGAATTCTTGTTATTTATTAGCAAGTACTTATTGAGATTCTATTAAGTGCCAAACCTCCTATTTCTTTGATGATTCAACAAGGTATTCAGAGACAAGACACTGACTGACAACCAAACTACTGTGGACAACAGGGTGCTAATGAGATGTGATATGAGTTTTAAGAGGAAGCACATGCCCAGTATGCACGCAATGGGTATGGAGAGTGAGCTCCCATCACATACAGGGCTGTAGAGAAGTCATGACATCCAGGTTAGAGCAAGTAGGGTGTAATGGGAGAGTCAGGACCTCCAGGGGAGAGTTGGTATAATGGCCAGATAACAACTAAAATAAAGTATTGGCATACGGCTACTGGGGGAAAAGTCTACATCCCAGTGCTTCTGTTACCATCCACAGAAAATTTCAAGAATAAACCTTACAGGAAAACTCATGTTACTTTAACATCTCTTTTAAAATTGGCCCTGAGATGTTATCAATTCCACCTGCTAGTCAGCCGGTAGATAAAAACTATGACCATGAAGTAGATCGCGTATTATACTTTCCCCAGTTCTGAAGATCAGTGGTCCCCAACATTTTTTGGGCCACGGATCAGTTTAATGTCAGAAAATATTTTCACAGACCAGCCTTTATGGTGGGACGGATAAATGTATCACATGACCGAGACAAGCATCAAAAGTGAGTCTTAGACGGTTGGAACAGAGGGAATCTGGTCATTTTTTAAAAATAAACATCATTCAGACTTAAATATAAATAAAATGGAAATAATGTAAGTTATTTATTCTTTCTCTTCAGACCAGTACCAAATGGCCCACGGACTGGTACCAGTCCACGGCCCGGGGGTTGGAGACCACTGCTGTAAATGAAGAATCTAATTTTACATTTTTATTTTAATGAGAAAAGGGCTGGCAGAGACGTACTCCCACATGCACCCTAACCGGGAACCACCCAGTAAGTCCACTAGGAGGCGAAAATCACCCTATCTGGGACCATTGCTCTGTTGCAACCACAGCCATTTTTTTAGTGTTCGAGGCATAAGATATGGAGACATCCTCAGTGCCCTTGTCCAATTTGCTGTAATTAAGCCATGGCTGCAGAAAAGGAGGAGAAGAAAGAGGAAGAGAGACAGAGAGAGAGAGACGCGAGACGGGGAGGTTTGTAGAAACAGATGGGAGCTTCTCCTGTGTGCCCTGACCAAGAATCGAACCTGGGACATCCCAAGCCAGGCCAACGCTCCACCACTGAGCCCTCTGTTCTGGACACAGTATTTTATTTTTATTTTTTTATTTTCTCTTATTTTTAGACTTGAATTTCTTTTTAGTGCATTGATTGAAACAAAGCCATACAGATACTCACAGTGATAACAGAACTTTTTTATCCTGCTTTAACTTTAAGAATCGGACCCTTGCAATTGCACGGACTTGCTGCCCCCACAGGGCCAGGCCACCTATTGTTTCTCTCATCTCACTAAGGGAAGAGAGAACTTGTTCCATCTCAACAAGTCTTTCTGTGTCTCCAGCTCCTTTTACCTGTCCTTCTCCTGAAGTGGCTTTATCTGCAAAACACAGAATAAGTTATGCATACATTCCCACTTCAGAGGTATTGTATTGAGCTTACTTTAGTATTTGTTTAATCACAACTACCCAAGTAACATCTTTAGCATAACTGTAGGCATTGTATGGTATTACTGATTGCTGCCATGAACTAGAAAAATAGAGGGAGGATTCATTTCTTGAAAAAGAGGCCTAGAAAGAAGATCCTAGATAATTTGGATACAGATACTACATTAAAAAGGTTAAATAAGTATGCAAGATCATTTTAGCATCTCAGTGTGACCTGGAAACTTGGTAAAGAAAACAATTATCTTGGCCTGGCCGGTTGGCTCAGCGGTAGAGCGTCAGCCTGGCGTGCGGGGGACCCGGGTTTGATTCCCGGCCAGGGCACATAGAGGAGGTGCCCATTTGCTTCTCCACCCCCACCCCCTCCTTCCTCTCTGTCTCTCTCTTCCCCTCCCGCAGCCAAGGCTCCATTGGAGTAAGGATGGCCCCCGGTGCTGGGGATGGCTCCTTGGCCTCTGCCCCAGGCGCTAGAGTGGCTCTGGTCGCGGCAGAGCGGCGCCCCGGAGGGGCGGAGCATCGCCCCCTGGTGGGCAGAGCGTCGCCCCTGGTGGGCGGCTGGGTGGATCCGGGTGGGGCGCATGTGGGAGTCTGCCTGACTGTCTCTCCCCGTTTCCAGCTTCAGAAAAATACAAAAAAACAGCAACAAAAAAACAAAAACAAAAAAGAAAACAATTATCTTAGGTATCCATTTAGTGAAAGAAGTTGCAAATTGGTTTGCTACAAACTGGGGTTTAACTATAAATTAACCATAAAGATAGCAATAACCATATTAAAAATAAATGGGCTAAACATACCATATAAGAAACCTTGTAAAATACATTAAAAAGCAAAATTCACCAAATACTGTTTACAAGAAATGCACTGTTTTTTAAAAACACAAAAAGTTTGAACCCTTTTTTTAAAAGTAGTAATCACAAATTATATTAAAATGAAAGAAAGTGTATTAACTCTGGGCAAACTGGGCTTCAGGATAACTGTCACTGCCAGGGTTTAAAAAAGGATCTTTCGTTATGATAATGAAGGCAACCAAGAAGACATGCTAATCTGAAACGTGAATGTTCATAATAACAGGTCCAAGTGCATGGAGGAGACACCGAACTAAAGTGGGGAAAGGACAACAATGGACACACTAGAATTATAGTCGGAGATTTTACTATTCCTCACTTGTAATTGATAGAAAACGTAGACAAAAACACAGTAAAACAAAAACCCAGTAAGGGCACAGAATATTTGAACAACACCATCATCGACTAGACCAAATTGAAATTTATACAACTTTCTACACAACAGAAGTTCTATAAATATATATATATTCTACATGTATGCATTTGTATACACTCATACATATATATACATTTATATGCATGTATGTATAAATGTTTTTAAATGGACAAGAAATATACAACAAAATTGATAAAATGATGATTCAACAAGTCAATAAATTTATCAAATTTATTTTATCAATAAATTTATAAGATTTTAAATCATATGTTTTATGACTATACTAAAAGTTATAATGTCAATAACAATGATATTTAGGAAATTCACAAGTGATTTTTATATTGCACAACACATTTGGACATCATCAAGTATAACAATATGTCTCATCAATTTAGAATATCATCAAACATTTAAAAATTATTAAAAATAACCAAATAGAAATTTTGTATTTAACAAGTGTAACTGAAAATATTTTCTAAAA
This sequence comes from Saccopteryx leptura, assembly GCF_036850995.1. Taxonomy (NCBI): domain Eukaryota; kingdom Metazoa; phylum Chordata; class Mammalia; order Chiroptera; family Emballonuridae; genus Saccopteryx; species Saccopteryx leptura. The sequence goes on from NC_089507.1 coordinate 167,242,945, forward strand.
ATTAAAGCTCAACAGATTTCATTTGGTGGAAGAGATGGTTTGTAAACATGACAAAAGAAAAACTGAGATTATTAGTAAGTCTAAGGAACCAAAAGAAAACAGAAGAATCAGGAAAAATAATTTTTCAAAGAAATGTGAGACACTATTAACATACTAACAGATACTACCACATACAATAATGGACAGTATAGACAGAAATGGATAGAAAGTATAGTTGAAGAAATACCATATTTCCCCATGTATAACATGCTCCCATGCATAAGAAGCACCTTAATTTTAGGGCTTGAAATCTAAAAAAAAATGTATTATGTAAAGTGATTGAACATAAGTTTTATTCATCATTAAATTCATACAACTCCTCATCTGCATGAAAAAGCAGGAAATGCAATTAAAAAATCTACAACCACTGTATAAGACACACAATTTTTAGACTCCACATTTTTCAAAAAACGGGTGCTTTTTATACATGGGAACTAAGGCAGTGGCTGAAATGTTCCCAAATGTGAGGAGAAACTCTAACATATATGTACACATACATCTAGCTCATCGAATGTCAAGTTGGGCAAATGAAGGAGGTCCACAACTGAAGACATCATAACTGAATTGTCAAAACCAAAGACAGAAAGAGAATCTTGAAAGCAGCAGGAGGAAAACAACTCATCATTTAAAGAAATCCAATAAGATCTAGAGCTGACTTCTCATCAGAAACCATGGAGAGCAGCAGGCATATTCAGAGTGCTTGGAGAGAGAGATTTAGAATAGGTGTTTCATCTGAAATTGCTCTTGGAAATGGGATACGATGAGGGTTATGAGCTTTGGGTAGAAAAAACTGGGCCATCTTTAATATCAAGGCCATAGTGTCAGTGGAGGTAACAAATGTGACAGGGATGCATTTCACCTTAATATATTCTTGCCCGAGAATGATCTTAATCATGGAACCTCCATGATTAAGGTCATTCTCGGGCATTTTGTAACCATTTCTTTGGAACACTGTTTTCTTTCTTTTTCTTTTTCTTTTTCTTTTTTTTTTTGTATTTTTCTGAAGTTGGAAACTGGGAGGCAGTCAGACAAACTCCTGCATGTGCCCGACCAGGATCCACCTGGCATGCCCACCAGGGGGCAATGCTCTGCCCATCTGGGGCGTTGCTCTGTCACAACCAGAGCCATTCTAGCGTCTGAGGCAGAGGCCATGGAGCCATCCTCAGCGCCCGGGCCAACTTTGCTCCAATAGAGCCTTGGCTGCAGAAGGGGAAGGGAGAGACAGAGAGGAAGGAGAGGGGGAGGGGTGGAGAAGCAGATGGGCGCTTCTCCTGTGTGCCCTGGCTGGGGATTGAACCCAGGACTCCTGTACGCCAGGCTGACGCTCTACCACTGAGCCAACCGGCCAGGGCCGGAACGGTGTTTTCTTGCTGTATACACTGCACTAGGTGTTCTGAATACATTCGCATGATAATTTTCATACCATGAATTTTATTTACCTGGTTCAACAGTAGTTGATTTTCCTTCTAGTTTCAGAAACACCTCATTCAAAGTTGTCATGGAAACACCATAATTCTCAATACCCAGGTCTGGACAGAGATCAAAATTCTCATAAAGTTCTAAAAAAAGCACACACACAGTAGCAAATCAAAATGAGAATAAATCACAGGTGAACTGAGCAAGCATAACCTCTGAAACATACTTCAAATCTATATATCACTTTTTATTTCATATTGTGGTATAGCCCATACATTAACTTCTTTTGATTAAATAATAATTTATATTTACATATATTTCTATTAGAATTTCATATCTGTCAACTGGATATGCCAGCCTTGGACGTCCCTGGCTAGAACTAGGAGCAGACCAGTGAGGGTCATTGTCTATGACTGGCCCTTAGCAACCTTCTTGGAACTCCAGGTGATCCAGAATTAGTGGCTGCCTCTTCTGGGCTCTGGTGCCATTGTAAATATCAGCTGCACTCCTAGGCTGGCTTTAATCTACTCTTGGACAGTGGGTGTGGCCTCTGTGTTCCTGAGGAGTGGTTTGCCCACCACCAGCCACCACCCCAGCCGCCACTGCCCCTACTCAGGTGTTTGGGCACGGGCATCACTGGGCATGTGGCCTGCCTTGCTGGCCACCGCCACTGTTGTGTGGGCTGCCTCGCCAGCCACTGCTGCCAGCTGGTGGGCAGGTGCATGTATCTGGCACAACCTTTGCCCCCACAAGTGCACAGTGCTGCAGCCAGGCCCACCCTCCTTTCGAGGGTTGCTCAGCAGCATGGAGGGGGGCATGTAGCCCAGACCTCAGCACTCAAAACCTGTGTCCCTGACATGTCCACTGCTTCTAAGTGACTATTTGCTCTGACTGGAGTATGTGAGCCTCCAGTGGGTGAGGTAATTGCTTTTTGCTGGTGTTGCTTCTCCCAGGAAAAATGGCCACTTTAGATTTGGGGAGTGACTCAGCAGCACAGGGTTTAGGTTGGATGGCTCCCAGAATGTCACTCCCTGTGCCTCTAAGATTACACTTTCCTCTTGCAACTCTAGTCCTCTCAGGGCTCACTGCTCCCGGAGCCCTGGTTAAGTGGCAGTGAACAAGGTTTTCTGCATGGTCCCTTTAAGACAGAGCCTGGGTCTGAGAGTTCTGTCTCCATCTCACAAACAGTAACCTGGCTCTTCTCTCATCCAAATACTGTCTATTCACCTCTTCTAGTCTTTGGGGTTATAGACTGGGGCTCCGGTCCTAGGGCTGAGGACCCAGAAGTCTCCAGACATGTACCCAGCTGTGAGAGTTCCTCCAGGCCGCTGCTCACTCCTGGGAGAGGAGCAGCCCTTTCCACATCTCAACCCTTTTTTCCAGTCTCAGTGTGGTTTCTTCAGTGATTCTTGGTTATAGATTCACCTCAGTTTAGTCTAAAGTTGGTTTTTCAAGATGATTGTTCCCAAGTTAAGTTGTAATCCACTTTTTTCTGAAAGGGGGGAGTTGGAACATCTGCCTTCTTCGGCACCATCTTCTGGACCAATTTTTTCTTTTTAAATGAAACTCTTTATTTTGATATAAGTTTAGATTCACATGCAGTTATAAAAATAATACACAGAGAGCTGCATACCCTATTCATTGTCCTTTAATTTTAATGTCTGAAAGAGCCACCATACAATATCACAAACAGGGTATTAACACTAATACAATCAAGATAAAAGCCTAGGCTAGTATCTCATTGGTTAGAGCACTGTCCCAATATACTAAGGTTGAGGGTTTGATTCCCTGTCAGGGCATATAGAAGAACCTACCATTAAAAGCATAGTGAAGTCGAACAACAAATCTATGTTTCTCTCTCTTCTCTTCCTCTCTGTCTGCAATTATTTTAAAAAAAAGGATCTAAAACATTGTCATTACCACCATGATCATCACAGTCATTAGGAGCCACACACTCTCCGGACCAAATCTCTTCCTGACAATGGCAACTCTTAATCTGTTCTCCATTTTTACAATTTTGTTATTTCAAGAATGTGATATAAATGGACTCATACAGTATGTAACCTTTCATGATTGGCTTTTATTACCGAGTCTGATTTCTGAGTATTCATTCAGGTAGTTGCATATAAAAATCAGTAGCCCCTTGCTTTTTACTGTTATGTGATGTTGCACATGACAGATGTATCCACTTAATTTAATCATTCACTCATTAAGAGCAACTGAGTAGTTTCAGATTTGTCTATTGTAAATAAAACTGCTATAAACATTTATGTACAGGTTTTCGTGTGAGCATGTTTTCATACCTTCAGGATAGAAGCACAGTGTGCAATTACTTGGTTGAATGGTAGCTGCAGGTTTTCTGTTTTCAAGAAACTGCCAACTGTTTTCCAGAGTCATGGTGCTCGTTCATATTCCCACCAGCCATGTATGAGTGATGAATTTTCTCTACCTCCTTACAGGAATTAATTCTGTTCTGGCTATCTGTCTATCACGCTGCCATACTACACAATCTTGACTATTATAATTGACATTATGTCATAGCTCACACCCCTGGTTCACCACGTAGACACCTGATAGAAGCTGCAGTTGTCTGTTTCTCCTCAGGGAACCAAAGAGTCCACAGAGGCCCTTAGCATCTCTGCCCAGGCTGATGGGTGGGGATCTCCTGCACAAAGTCACTCTGTGAGACTGAGAGAGGTGCCTGTTCTATCTAACGTGCATACGTCAACATAAACAGTCAAGGAAAATGAGAATTTATCAGTCAAAAATGTTCTAAACCAAGGAACAAGATAAGTGCCCAGAAACTGACCCTGATGTACTGAAGCTGTATTATTTATCTAATAAAGAATTCAAAAGAGCTCTTGAAAGTAAACTGTTTGGTACTGGTTTGGAAAACCCAGAGTTACATCAAAAGATTTGTCAACAGAACAAGTCTTATCCTGGGATTGTTTAACATAACAGTTAAGACAGAGGTTTTCAACCATTTATGTTCATGCACAGTAATGAATACTAGAATATTTGGCTGTATTCTTGAAGGAAATGAAGAACTAAAAGCTTTCTCAAATGCCCAGGCATAACACAACAATTAGAATATAATATTTTCCACTGTGGAAAATAATCTAGTTATTGTACATCATGTGTTAAACACCTGAGCACATTGTAATTTCTCAATGTTAGTTGTAATAATTATCACCAATATTATTATTATGAATAACATTTATGTATTTCATTCCGTAATTTTCATGTATGTTACCTGGGAATTTATTTGTCCTTTCCAAGGGCAATGTGTAGACAAGTTCTCCTTCACTTTCTCCTGATAATTTGGCACCAGGGATGTGCTGTATAACGAGGGATGTTATTTTTTCTTTAACACACCTTTCAGTCAACTGCAAACTGGTGTTTAAAAAAAAAGATAAATTTTATTTGACATCATTTACAATTGCATGAAAATATCAAATAAAATTTTGTCTCTATGAGACAAGAAAATATCAAATAAAATTTAATCCTAGAATAGGTCATCCAAACATGAAATAAGAGGACAGTAAATATCAGATTAAAGACCTGTAATGGGGAAAAGCAAAGAGTGAACTAACCAGAATTACTGGTCAGGTTATTCAGGGATGATGCTCAGAGAAGATCAATATTGACTTAGGTCATTAAGGCAAGAAGAACTGCAGACTACAGATATCAGGGACACAATACAACAAAGGCAGGACTATACAAGGTGGACAATGGTTTAAACTTTTCCAAGGCATATATAATTATTATATTAGGCAAGGACAAGAAGCTTTGAAATGCATGCACACAAACAGATTCAGGTATTCAATATAGTTATCCAATGAAAATTTGTTAAATTCTAGTATGTGACAGAAATTATCCTAAATGCTGAGGGTACAGTGGTAAGTAAAACAGCATTTTCATGCTTGAATTAAGATTAATTTTTAATGGGAGAGACATAAAGAATAGAAGCAAACAAATGGATAAGTAAAATACTTACCAACAGTGGTAAGTGCTATGAAGAAAACAAGGTTATAGATAGAAACTAATCATAGAAAAATGTGGGTTCCGAACAGTGGGATCACTAATTTTTTGCTTCCTTCCTAGTGCTAACTTTACAACTTTTACAAAGAACAAAGTATTATTGAGAAATCACTCTATACACGTCAAAAGACCAACGTGAAAAATAATCTATTTATCAAGATTTTAATGTATACAATAGATAGAATACAGTAATGACTTTGTAACTTGGTTTTGTCATTTGAAATGTGTTATTCACTTATCTGAACAGCTTAGTCATTAGTAAAGTGAAATAATGATTGCTAATATCTAGGGTTCTTTTAAGTGAATATTAGTGATATCTGCACTTAACAATCCCTTAAAATGGTAGTTATTTTATTTGATCAAATTCTTGACTAAATTAATCAGTTTATCATAAATATTTTGAACGTATAAGAAAAATGCCATTTTTAGAAGCCGTGAAATCCACTGAGAAAATAAAACAAAAAAAATACCATAATCTTTCTGCAAGATGATTCTTTCAATTCATGAAACTTCCTGGCCCCTTGCAAGAGCTTGAGCTGGGCACTGGAGAGCACTGTATGAACAATACAAGCTTATAGCTACGAAGAGGAGGTCAGCAAACCTCTTCTGTAGATAGCTAGATAGGAAATATATTATATTAGGCTTTGCAAGCCAATAGAGCTCTGTTGCAATATTCAACACTGCCACTATAACATTGGGAGCAGCCCATTGCCAATAGCTCAACAAATGAGAGTGGCTCTGCTCCAACTTTACAGAAATAGGAAGTGGGCTGGACTTGATTCACAAACCATAGTTCGCAGATTCTTATTCAGAAGAAGAAATAAAGCAATTACACAAATTATTGTCATGGAAAATCAGAAATTTGTTGGGATCCCTGACCCAGCATTCTTTATTTTGAGAACATGTTGTGTTACCATGCAATGTGCAGGTCACCCTCTCCTTTATTTTTCTGTAACTTTTACTTGAAACTAAGAATTATCAATCCTACTTTGTAAGTGAGAAAACTGAGTTTCGGCCATAAGATAGCATGTGGAAAGACAATAAATATTTTATTTTAAATAAAGGTTATTGAATTGAGTAATGGAGGTGATATTAAAGTCATGGTAGTGGGCCACACCTACAGTATTTGGTGGTGTAGTTTGGTACCTGGTAGATAAAATGAAATCATTGAAAGTTTTTGTTTGCTTTGTCTTGTTTTTGTCATATGGATTTTTTATTGATTTTTTATTCTTTTAGTTTTTAAAGTGTACCTACAATATAATTCATTATTTAAATGATGAGGTGATGTCTGCCTGAAATCTATATTTAGTTATTGATCAATGTCACTCTGTTAAATTTAATTTTGTAAAAAAATAAGGTATAGATTATTTAAATGAGAGCTACAAGCTGATCAATTAATGTACAAAATAAAAAATAATTTAAAATATGGATCTAGAGCCTGACCAGTTGGTGGTACAGTGACAGAGCATTGGACTGGGATGCAGAGGACCCAGGTTCAAAATCCTGAGGTCACTGGCTTGAATGCAGACTCATTCGGCTTGATCGTGGGCTCACCAGCTTGAGCATGTGGTTGCTGGCTTGAGCGTGGATCATAGACATGACACCACGGTTGCTGTCTTGAGTCCAAAGGTCACTGGCTTGAAGCCCAAGGTTGCTGGCTTGTGCCAAAGGTCACTGGCTTGAGTAAGGGGTCACTCTTTCTGCTGTAGCCCCCCAGTCAATGTATATATGAGAAAGCAATCAATGAAAAACTAAAGAGCTGTAACAAAAAGTTGATGCTTCTTATCTTTAACTTCTTGTCTGTCCATCCCTTTCTCTGACTCTCTCTCTCTATCTTTGTGGGAAATAAAATGGATCTAGGTAGAGAGCTTTGAAATTAAAACCATCCAGGTTCAATTCTTGACTCTACAATTATTAATTTCGGGGTCTATAGTTTCTTCTGTAGAGTAAAAGTAACAACAGTCTTTCTTCCTCATAAAGTAAAAGACTTAAATACAGTAATGTTAAGTAACTTTTCTCTATATTAATCCATAAATAACAGCTAGTATATGCTACTATTTAAAAATAGTGATAAATGTAAAGTGAAGAGAGTGGAAAGGACAAAAAGTACAAAAAAGAAGAGGAGAGAGCCTAAGAGAAAGAGAAGAAAATAGGAGCCTACTTGGGAGACTTTGTCAAACCCTGGGTGAGAGCTGATGAGGCTGTGAAATGCAATGTCAGGTAAGAAAGTTCCCTTCATACATACCTTTCTTACCAAGTACTGTGTTGTGGGTATATTTTCTATCACATTCATTTAAACCTTTTTGTTAAGTTATCTTACATTCTTGATCTCTAAATCTATCAATCAATAGCTCTCATATACTCATAGTAACTCCATATTTCTATATCTATGTAACTCTATCTTCCAGATATATCTTCATGTATGTATTTGTGTATATGTATATATAAACATCTGTCTATAATAACCACGCATTGCTATTATTAACAATGTAAGTGTGTTGTAATGTGTTCCTTCAGGCATCATGCTTTCCTCCAGCCCATTTCTCATTCTCTCTCCTCCTGAGTGGCTCTACCTTAAGTGATATCCAATCCCCCATTTCCTCTTTAGAAACAGAGATGACCCTGCACACTTCAGCTTCCCTTTGGAGAGAAACACTTTCCGATCTGAAAGGAAACAAGCAAAAAGAAAGTTTGTTAAGAAGTTGCCCAAGAAAAGACAAGTCATTGTCTACAAACACCCTCTTTCTCTCTCTCCATATCTGTCTCTCTTTTTATTTATATTATTTAAAGCTAATTCAGAAAGGTCTGTATTTTTTAACATAGGGCATCATAAATACTCATTGAAATAAACACATTTGAATCTTATTTATATACTTCAGGCTGTTATATTTTCTTCCAACCAGTCAGAGAGGTTACATAGATACATCCTCTAAGATACAGAATAATCACAATATACATTTTAATGGGTCACACATCAACATTGTTTGACTATTTCAAGCTGATTTACCTCAATTTTGAGTAAAAGGATTAATGCCTTTGAATATAGACTCTACCTTACTTTGAGATAAGTAAGTTTGTTGGCAGATCATGCCCCTGTGTAATCAAATGATACAAAATTCTAGGAGCTCCATGACAATAGTTGGGAGTTTGACTCTGGGGTCCAGTTCATATTGTCACCAGCTTTTCAAATGGTCAAATACAGCAAGATGACAGGGTTAGAAAATATAGCTGCTCAGCATATTATCCATATTTCTCAAATCTCATAATGTCTTCATCAGATACTTAAAGGAAACCATCAATTACCAGCCAGGATGTCAGCTTCATCCATGAACTGGGTACTGAAGAGGATCACACGGTTCCTTTTCCGCTCCTTCAGCAAGTTCCACACTCGATATCTTGAAAAGGGATCCAATCCAGCAGTTGGCTCATCCAGTAGGAAAACCTACAGAGGAGGGATGTATATGAATGAGTTTTCTAACAGGTATATAGTGCTTCCAGAACCATGTGGAAACCATATTATTGATATTTGTAAACACAAGGTGGTTAGGATTTTGTTCTTATATTTGTCTCATCATAAATATTTTATCACAGATGGCCTTTGTAAAAAAAAAAAAAAAACAACATTTGATTACTATAAAAATTTTATTTAAAAAACTTTGAATCCATCTCTAAATTTTGTGTGACTTACTGGAGGATCTCCTAAAAAGGCAATGCCCAAGGTGAGTTTTCTTTTCTGTCCGCCACTTAAGTTTTGAGCAAGGATGTCTTGAATGTTTTTTATTTCCAATTCCAGCAAAATTCTTTGTATCTAAGCAAATGACAACATTGGTGTCACAAACTAAGATTCCCTTTTTAAAAAAATAATTAATAAATACAAGACTGTAAAGTGTAATGGTTAAAAGCATAGACACCGAGTGAGATGAAATAGATTTGAACACCACTCCACAGTAACTAGCTGCATAGTCTTTGTCAAGTTACTTACTCTCTTGAACCTCAGTTTCTACATATATAAAATGGTAATAATAATAGTACCTAACTCATAGAGTTGTTGTGAGGAATAAATGAATTATTATATCATATTTAAACATGTAGGTAATTCTTGGCATATTTTAAATTATATATCAATGTTAGATATTATCTAAATTCAATTTTTTTGTCCAACTTTCATAGAATGTTTTCGCACAAAGATAATTTAATGAAAGCATAAATACTCTGCATAAATAGAGTGAATGATCTCATTCTGACCAATATATCAGTGCTAATATACTTCTGTACCTCTTGTTCCACTTCCTGTGGTGGAATCCCTTTTATCTTAGCAAAGAGCCTGAGATTTTCTCTCACAGTGAGGAAGTCAAATTGTACATTGACTTGTGGACAAACTCCAGTGAGCTTGCTGAGATTCTCTAGGTTAGTTGTTTCTGAAAGTTTATTATTATATACGGTGACAGAACCTACAACAAAGATGAAGTTAACGTCAGATTATGCTTAAGTTAAGATTGTTCTAAATGACAGTCATTATGTAGTTTTAAATTACATTATGATTTTATCTTCAGGTTTATAGAATTCAGGCATTATGTGCTTCCATTTAAGTTGTGTGGTGTGTGGGGGAAGAAAGGTCCCTTCGTATTTTCCCATTAAGATGTAGTCAATTTATCTACCTCTCACACTTAGGTGTGGCTCTATAATAGATGGAATTTTAAAAAATGCAATATCAGCAATATCACTCTCCAGGAGGCTGGGAAGTGTCTCCACCTTGGGGTTGGCCTCTGTCTGCTTCTGGGATCATGGACATAACAAAGTGAAGAGTCCTGACCCAGCCTCCTGGAGAGTGAAGGGTCATGTAGTAAGAAAGTGCTATGATCCTTACTGAAGCCTCATATATGTGAGTGAGGCTTTGCTAAACTGCCTAGCTGCAGCCTCTTAGGTTTAGACAGAAACACTGCCAAGCAACCCACAGAACCATAAGAAATAAACAAACATTTTTATTTTAAGCCATTGGTTATGGGGATGCTTGTTGTTCAGCCAAAGCTAACCGATACAAGTTGGAAAGTTGCAATGCCAAGTGGTACCTAAAGACCATGAAAATAATGATTATGAAATACTCAAATTCCATATACAGCAATATAATATTGTTTACCTTTATAAAATAATACTATAAATTAACTTCCATTTTCCCCTGGTAATCTGTGTTTGTGATTAATAATCAGACCTTAATCTTATCAGCTGATTTATTTGTCAACCTGACTTATGGGGAAAAAAACCCTCCTACCTTTGGTCGGAACAGAAAACCCACTAAGAATGTTGAATAGTGTTGATTTTCCAGCTCCACTGTGACCAAGTATTGCAGTGATTTGGCCTTCATATACATCAAATACCAGATCTAGGAAGAAAAAAGATTAGTAAAGAAGAAAAAGAGGTAGGAAGTAGAAAAGAAAAACCCCCACAAATTTATTGTGGAGCTAAAATTTGTCTTTTTATTTACTAGACTGGCTGTTTTCTAAAAATGAACATACTGGGTTGTTAAACTCAAAATAAAAAAATACCCACTTTATGAATTTATGTGTTGATCCTCTTTTGCGATATTTAAATTACTTGTTTTAAAGCCAGGAAACATGCCTTATACTGCTATGTTCATTGACATGGTCTGTCATACAGTAAGTGGATACTCATATTTATTGACTTAAAGGATGATTAATAGTTTCATAAATTGCTATGTGAACAAAAAGCCTTTGATATATGTAATATTTTTGGACAAAATAAAAATAGTAATACTTAAAATAGCTTTAAAATTGCAGGAGGAAAATTTAAGTTTGTAGAAAACAACATAGAATAGTCTTCAGATACCTCAATATTACAGTTATATCCTTCAAATACATATATAATTCTACACTTGATCTTAGCCAAAAGGCCGAGAAGCGATTAAATACATATATAATTCTAAAGCATACTCAATTTTTTTCTCATTTTTATGCTGTAGAAGTGATGTGTTGTAAATAAATTTTATGTGGCTAAAAATTAATTTCAAAACTGAAAGACCAACAGTAATTGCTCACCAAACCAAAAAGAAAAAACGAAAGTCAGAAGATTAATATCAATATAATAACTAAATTTTATTGTTTGTTTACCTTTCAAAGCTTCTATTGTATCAGGTTTTCCTTTATATTCTTTTGTAACATGTATGATTCTGAAAAAAAAGAAGTGACTTCAGGTTATGACAATTATGTTTACTTGGTAATTCTAGACTTGATTGATGTGATGGATGGATCTTCCCTTCAATGTATAGGAAGATGGTGGATTTAACTCCTGTGCAGTCGTGGTTGTGTCAGAGTATCAGCTAGAATAATTCAAAGTCTTCGCTTCACATTAGCTTCATTTGTGAAGTTTTATAATTTACCTATGCTTGGAACACATCACCAGATCTTATGATTTCAACAATTGAGGTACAACATGACATTAGTATGGAGAACTAGAATTATCTTTAAAACCCTAAAGCCAAGGAAGCCAGGCCAAGAATCAACATGAGCATCCCATACTAAAGGGTGTACTCTGAACTACTGACTCAGATTAGAGATATCTTTTGCTAACTTGAGTCAGAATCAGGGTAGAGTAACGGAGAGAGGCTAAGATAATTAATAGTGAGAGCATGGGTTTTGCAATAATATCTAATGAACTCATCCTATCTGTAACATCTAGTAGCTCTGTTACCTTAACCAGTGCACTTATTTCAGGTAAGCTTCAGGTTTTGCAACCTCAACATTTAGAGTGCTTTAGGGTTGTGTTGAAGGATGAGTAAATTATTTCATCTTGCATGCATAGAGCTTGGTTCCTGGTAAATATTTATAAACATAAGATGATATTGGTTTGATTATGATGACTATGGTAATAGGAATGGACTTAACATGCTGGGTGCTATTACAGATCTGGAATCCTAGGTATTTTATCCGGCATATATACACTACAGAAACTGAATCACATTTATGTTTTTTATTTTTCATCTCTTCATTAAACAATTCAGGTACCATTAATTATGAACTGTGTAGATTTTTTCATTTCTGTTTTAATCCCATTTTACCAGCATTCTGTAGTACTTAGAGTTGAGTGAGGTGATAAAGAGATAATTAAATGCACAGACACCTCAAATAAAGTCATTTTTCTAAGCTGAGCTATTGAAGCTTAATCAAGGCCTAGGTCATAGGACAAATATAAGTATGGAAGCTAAATATGAAACAAATTAAAATTAAAAAATGAATTGGTTATTGAAGCTTAGTAGGCTGGAATAATCTGAGACAGTTCACAGAGGACAGATATATGCTGGCCACAGATGGATGAACAATATTTGAATAGTCTGGGATGTTGCTGTTTCTTTTTATTTTTCATTTGGAAATAAAAGTTACCAACATGAACAAAGCACATTCTAAAAGGCATATCTTCCTCAGTTCCCTTGGTGAGTACCTCTAAGTCTTTTCTTCCTTCCTCTTTCCTTCTCTTTCATCCTCTTTGAAAAGGCAATAAATGGAAAAGAGAAGTTTTAAAAGATTGAGATAAAAACAGAAAGTATAATAAATGAGCTGAATAAATGAGTCCAGGCAAAGAAATGATGAGGTTGAGACTAAGTTTAGAGAAGACAAATAACAGATAAAAGAATGAGAATCATGACAGGGGTTTTGTAGAATTACATTTTTGGGTGAAAATCTCAGTTTTTATCTAATGTAACTGTCAACAATATAAGACAAAAAAGGGTAAAGAAATTTATTTTAAAATTTGAAGTAAAAGTGATGGACGTAGCATACCAACATGCATCTTCGTTACCTGATGGCTTCTTTCCCTTGGAATTCTGGAGATACTGGTTCAAAAGAGTCATTAGATGAAACATTGAAATCTATTTCATCTTCAAGGCCCACATGATCTACATTCTGTTGTCGTGACCAAAAGGAGGGCTTCAGGAAAAACAAGGGTGAATATTGACGTCCATCTTCATCTAATGGCCAAGAGACAAATGCTGGGTCAGTCACCATGGTAAGAGCGAGAATCACTCCAATGCAACATAGCAATGCAATCCTTTACCAATAAACCTGAACACATGGTTGACACAAGGAAATACATGCTTTGCTATTTAAAGCTTCATAAGGAAAAAAAAATCATTAAGATGTCTCTCTGTTATAATTGGTCCTTTAGGACGAACTGAAGCAGTGACTTTAAAAAAATTTGGAGGAACTCAAATAAATGTTAAGATCCATTTAATCTCAAGACAGCCATATATTGTAATGCAAATGTAAGATATGTCGGGCATGATGAATTTTATCTGGGAGTCCAAGTGTCATTATACTGGCAAAGGAGGATGAAATTGAGAAGTGACTATTGGGCATTTAAAACAAACATTCTAAGGGAATACAGAATAAAATTTGGCAAAAACAATTGACATATTTTAAGAAAGGGAGAAAATGGGACAACAGAAATATATAAATTTCCTTTATTTATATTTATTTCTTCATTTATTTCTTGATTTTAGAGACAAAGGTTGGGAGAGAGAGAGAAACATTAATTGTTGTTCCACTGATTTATGCATTTATTGGTTGATTCTTGTATGTGTCCTGACCCAGGATTGAATGCGCAAACTTGACATATCAGGACAACGCTTTAATTGACTGAGATATCCAGCCAGGGCTGATGTTAGATTTTAATCATATCACTACTCACTTGGCAAAATTTTTTCAAAATAAATCATCAATGCCAGATAGAGGAAAATATCAAAAGCCAACATAAAATGTGTTCCTAGTATTTGACTTGAGTAGTTCTTTGGATCAGGAAATGCATTAGAATTCATATCATAGTCCACACGTAAAAGCTGAAAATAAAAGAGTAGTTAATTAAAGAAAGTCAGGTTTACAATAAATTTTAAACAGGTTTAGCATAAACATAAAATACTGTATTTCCCCATATATAAGACGCACCTTAACTTTGGGGCCTGAAATTTGAAAAAAAAATTTATTACATAAATTTATTGACCTCAAGTTTTATTCATCATAAAATTCATACAGCTCCTCATCAGTGTCAAAACTCCCATTCATTAGTTTGTCTTCTTCTGTGTCTGATGATGAATCACTGTCTTCAACAATGAGTGCAAAAACAAGTACAAAAAAGGCAGCAAATGCAAGTAAAAACATCTACAACCACTGTATAAAACACACCCTTTTATTGGACCTCAAATGTTTCAAAAACAGGTGCGTCTTATACATGGGGGAATTTGGTAGTTACTCTTTGCTTCATACTGGAATACAAAGTAGAATAAGACTGCCTGCTTTACAATTCTCAAATCTATTGGAAAGATGTGCATGTGACCAACTATAATGCAATTTACTAACTGCAATGATTTAAAATATGTTCCAAATGAAATGGGAGCACTAAGAGGAAGTGGGGAAGTGTGTGAAAAGACGACATTGGAGCTCGGCCTTAGCTAAGTTCTTACCAAATGGAACACAGGAAAAAGGAATGGTCTCCTTGGAAATAGCTCCTGAGAGAAAAATCTATGCACCTGGAGAGATCACTAGTGCGTTTAAGAAGAATGAGAGGCAGAAGTGGGCTGGTTGATATTGTTTAAGCTAATGAGTACTTTATAATTAACACCCTTTTAATAATGGATATGTAATGATTGACATTGCCATTTCATAGGAGGAAAGGCAAAGTAAATTCAATGTGAGAATCAGATAAAGGGAACCGATATTTTATGAACAGAAATGTAATTTACTATTCAATGCATTTTTAAGGTGCTTCTAATTTTGAATTTTCTTTTCTCTTACTTTATGGTTTTTACAATCATGCATGCTGTTAAATTAGTAAATCAAACTATGAACAGGAAGGGTTGTTTAGTATTAGATTTGTAGCATCATGTTCATATTTAATTAGTAGCCAAAGAAAACATCGCAAATAATTACATGTTGGCCTTCCATCTTTCACCCACGCTTTGACTTGTTTTTCAGGGCTAAATACTTCCAAAGCTTTTAAAATCTCTCAATATTTCTACTAGGACTTTATACCTTATAATTCTGACCATAGAAATGACTACAGATAATTAAATTCCAGAGAAGAGAAAAACTTAGGGTTAATATATAGCAAAACAATAGTTCATTATTTTTTAATTAAAGTTTATTTTATTTTATAGTCTCACATTCTGACATTTGAATTACTCTTATTCCTTCATGCTTAGAACATTAGAATTGTTGTGTTTAAGGTAATTATTCTATCTAATCTCACCAGGATGTTGTTTGTAGACACTTATTTATAATTGCATAGCAAATATAACCAAAATTTAACATGCTGGTATTGTATTTTAATAAAGGAAACAATGTAATGTAAAAAAAATTCCAGAGAGGATAGTTCTGAAATGTCATTCATAAGCAGTTAGATGGTTTCTTACCTGGGCCATTCCAAGCGTGAAGGCAAAGGGGCTAAAGAAACCTAATATCCATTCCAGGGACACAGGAAGGTGCCTATACAATACCGTGAATCCTAGACTTCCCCAAAAGACAGTGAGAAGGAACACGACCAGGCCAGTGAGAAAAGATTTCTTTATCAGGACGCTCATTAGAAAAGCCAAAGCTATCTAAAATGAGAGAAGATGCAATTTGTTTATGTTTCTCCACAAGTTATTCCTAACATAATAAAATAAAAAAATTGAATGTATAAAATTAGTTATATTAGTCTATGTATAAAATACAAAATGATGATCTGAAATTTGCACCACAAATTGCATTATATAACATTCTAGTTCAAATACCAGTCTACAGAATTACTTTTTTTTTTTAGCTAGAGAGTGATATATATATATATACATATATATATATATATATGTGTATATATATATATATATATATATAGAGAGAGAGAGAGAGAGAGAGAGAGAGAGAGAGAGTGTTTCTCATATGTGCCTGACAGGGAGTTCCAGCTGAGTCAGGGACCCCTTACTGAATGAAGCCAGTGACCTTGGGTTTCAAGACATTGACCTTTGGGCTCAAGCCATCATCCATGGGGTCATGTCTATGATTCCATGCTCATTGGGCTGCCTGTGCTTAATCTGGTGAGCTTGCACTCAAACAGAACCCTTGGGGTTCTAAAATTGGGTCCACAAAAACCCAGGTTGATGCTCTATCCACTGTGCCACTGCCTGTTTAGGATCTACAGACTTTCTCATACAAACAGAGCAGGCAGAGAAGAAAAGGGATATACAGAATAATAATTTACTTGAAAACAAACATTTGATCCTTAGGGTAAGAGTGAAATAGAAATAATTTAATTCACCTACTCACCAAAGACAATCCATACAGGAGAAAGAGGGTGAAGACCACCACCAAACTAGTTCGAATTACAAACTGGAGAGTGAATACAACATGTGTCAAGAGAAGGGCAGCAATGAAGATGAAACCAGCATAGAGCAAACCCCAGGAGAGCCTAATGTGGAAACAAAATGTTATCTTAGCATTTCATGTTCAATGGGAAAGACCTGACTGTGGATTCTGATGTCACTAATTCAGTTATTTCAATCACACATCATTCATTCAGCTAATATTTATTGAGTGTTTAGCATATATAAATAATAGGGAAATATTTTAAAAATAATTTTTATGAAATTAAGAATATTCTCTTTCCTAAAAGTAATTACAGAAATACACACACATTATTATGAGTAAAGAAAAAAAAATAGGCTTCTAGTCTAACAGCCTTTGGCTGTACATTTTCTCTGCTGCAATCTTACTCTGTGACCTCAAAGGCACTCTGTAACCCCTCTAAGTCCTCTTATTGCTCTGGATGTTTGGAATAACACTACAAAGAAAATGCAGAGGTCCTGTCTTTGTAGGACCCTGTCCTAGCATGTCATAACCTCTCATTGAACCTACGATCATTTGTCTTTTGTGAGGGTAAAGACATTCATGAATTTCCTTGGATTAAAAATTTCTTTCTCCCTTCACGATTGCAAAAAAAAAATAAAATACCTAGGAATAAACATAACAAAGAATGTAAAAGACTTATACAATGAAAACTATAAACCATTGTTAAGGGAAATCGAAAAAGACATTATGAGATGGAAGAATATTCCTTGTTCTTGGTTAGGTAGAATAAATATAATTAAGATGGCCATATTACCCAAAGCTATATACAAATTTAATGCAATTCCCATCAAAATTCCAATGACATTTTTTAAAGAAATGGAGCAAAAAATTATCAGATTTATATGGAACTATAAAAAGCCCCGAATAGCCAAAGCAAT
The DNA here is from genome assembly GCF_036850995.1 of Saccopteryx leptura. Lineage (NCBI taxonomy): Eukaryota > Metazoa > Chordata > Mammalia > Chiroptera > Emballonuridae > Saccopteryx > Saccopteryx leptura. Next base: position 167,260,703 of record NC_089507.1, read on the forward strand.
CCTAAAGAAAAAGAACGAAGCTGGGGGCATTACAATACCTGACTTCAAACTCTATTATAGGGCCACGACAATCAAAACAGCATGGTATTGGCATAAAAATAGACACTCGGACCAATGGAACAGAATAGAAAGCCCAGAAATAAAATCACATATATATAGTCAAATAATTTTTGACAAAGGGGCCAACAACACACAATGGAGAAAAGAAAGCCTCTTCAACAAATGGTGCTGGGAAAACTGGAAAGCCACATGCAAAAGAATGAAGCTGGACTACAGTTTGTCCCCCTGTACTAAAATTAACTCAAAATGGATCAAAGATCTAAACATAAGACCTGAAACAATAAAGTACATAGAAGAAGACATAGGTACCAAACTCATGGACCTGGGCTTTAAAGAGCATTTTATGAATTTGACTCCACAGGCAAGAGAAGTGAAAGCAAAAATTAATGAATGGGACTACATCAGACTAAGAAGTTTTTGTTCAGCAAGAGAAATTGATATCAAGATAAACAGACAGCCAACTAATTGGGAAATGATATTTTTAAGCACCTGCTCAGATAAGGGCCTAATATCCAAAATATACAAAGAACTCATAAAACTCAACGACAAACAAACAAACAATCCAATAAAAAAATGGGAAGAGGATATGAACAGACACTTCTCCCAGGAAGAAATACAGATGGCCAACAGATATATGAAAAGATGCTCATCTTCTTTAGTTATTAGAGAAATGCAAATCAAAACTGCAATGAGATACCACCTCACACCTGTTAGATTAGCTATTATTAACAAGACAGGTAATAGCAAATGTTGGAGAGGTTGTGGAGAAAAAGGAACCCTCATCCACTGTTGGTGGGAATGTAAAGTAGTACAACCATTATGGAAGAAAGTATGGTGGTTCCTCAAAAAACTGAAAATAGAACTACCTTATGACCCAGCAATCCCTCTACTGGGTATATACCCCAAAAACTCAGAAACATTGACTTGTAAAGACACATGCAGCCCCATGTTCATTGCAGCATTGTTCACAGTGGCCAGGACATGGAAACAACCAAAAAGCCCATCAATTGATGACTGGATAAAGAAGATGTGGCACATATACACCATGGAATACTACTCAGCCATAAGAAATGATGACATCGGGTCATTTATAGCAAAATGGTGGGACCTTGACAACATTATACGGAGTGAAATAAGTAAATCAGAAAAAACCAGGAACTGTATTTTTCCATACATAGATGGGACATAAAAGTGAAACCAAGAGACATTGATAAGAGTGTGGTGGTTACGGGGGGGAGGGAGGAGAGGGAGAGGGAAGGGGGAGGGGGAGGGGCACAGAGAGAACTAGATAGAGGGTGACAGGTCAATCTGACTTTGGGTGATGGGTATGCAACATAATTGAACTTTAAGATAACCTGGACATGTTGTCTTTGAATATATGTATCTTGATTTACTGATGTCACCCCATTAAAAATAAATAAAAATAAATAAAAAATAAATAAAAAATAAAAAAAGTTTGACAAAATTATATTTTCAATTAAGTTTGGCAAAGTCCAGCTTAAACTCTTAGCACATTGTGAGGAAAATACCAAAAGTTTCCATGCTTATTATGGCCAGAGGAAGGTTATGCCTGGTGTGAGAAGTTAAGTCCCCCCCCCCAAAAAAAAAAAACTATATGGAATAATAACTTTAAGAAAAATAAAATCATATTGTAATCACCCTAAAAAAAAAAAATTTCTTTCTTCTTGTAATTCTGCCACTTTTCTCTTTTTCCAATAGCTTTTCCCTAATTCTCTATGTGTGTCCATAACAAAGTCTACATACTTGTCTATGACTATATTCATTTTCTGTTAAACTAGTATAAGTTTACTTTCCTTTATTAAATTCATTTACCTTGTTTTCTAATATTATTTGAAGAATGTGATGAAATAATATAAAAAACAAAACAAACAGCAGTTGAACCAACTGAATCATGGTGACACACATATCCATGACTCTGTACTAGAGAATGTTTTACACACTTAAGGAATATTAAATCACTTTATTCTTGCAATAGCTCAATGCAGAAATACCATTATGTTCCCCATTTTACAGACAAAGCACCTATTGAACATGGATGTTAAGCAACTACATTTCAAGTTCAGGCATTCTGGCTCTAGAGTCTTTAGATTTCCCTGTTTTGCTGTACTTCCCTTTACTGACTATTAATTCTGAAAAGAGGTCGATATTGAGTTATAGCATTTTCTTTGAGACTCCTAATTTGTTTCCACATGCATATTTCACCTGGCTTCCTAGCCTCTCTGTTATTTTACTTTCTTCTCACTATAAACAGTACTTCTAGGCCTTTTCAGTTCATTCCTCACCAGTTCTCACACTGAACATGTCCATACCTGAACCACATGACCTCTGACATTTTAAGTCAAATTAACCCGACCTGTATTTACCAACCTGTTCTGCCAATTTGCTCCTTCAAGTATACCCACCATCTCTGGTCTCCAAAAGAGCCTCAGATCCTTGGCGTCATTTTCCCCTTTCAGTCTCCTCCTGCCTTAAATTCCCCTTCCAGCCCAGACACCGAAGTCTGTCATTCCTACCACAGTCTTCTCTGTGGATTCAGTGGCCATCCCCATTAGCCCTGCTCTAAAATCACCCAGAAAACCCAAACCTGTGTTCTTGCTTCAGTCAGAGATGTCTAATAACCCCCAGCCATAGACTGGCAGGCATGACTCTAAGGACAACCTATTGCATTCATAGAAAGAGGTAGACAATCATTAGGTGTGAAACAGGATGCTTTGAAGAAGTCCGCTTTCCCTGAGTCCCTACATGATCTTACTGTGCTACACTTTACTTACCAGAATGCTGAATTCCGAAGACCCATCATTTTCATCAAGTGCTTCATCCTCTTCCTCTCTCTTGTAACATTGAGAGAGGAGTAGTACATGAATGAGGAAAAGGAGATAATGAGGAAGAAAATGAATAAATCAGTGTATACTCCATGTTGACTAACAAAGGGATGGATCTTCATAGTTTTTCCGGTAACTGCCATCAATTCTTCCATCACTGAGTGGTCTGTTGTGATCTGAAGAAAGACAGTGATACCCATATTTGAATATTCATGAGTGATCTCTTTGCCTAGGAACACCTCAGGGCCTGTGTGGACCTGATCTGGCCCAGTTTTCACTTCTGTGATCTGCCACTGGTCCCGGGGAGACTTGGTTACAGGCTTGCTGAGCTGCACACACTTCCCAAAATTTTCTGTGCGTCTTATTACCTCTTTGCTAATGGTCACTTGAAATGTCTATATGACATTATATTCTCAGCAAAACGCCTTGCCTCATGCTTTAGTTTTAAGTGTTATTCCAATTGGGAGTTCTTCCACGGCATTCAAAACCGAGAAGCTTTGGCTTATTTACCTCTAAGGACTTTATTATTCCTCCATGATATGTCTCCTCTTCTCAAAATTTTATAGTATGCCTGGCTTCCTGACAAGGTTTTATCTTCAATGAGACAATTTTCCTCCTATTTATATATAAAGTCCTCATGGCACATAGCAACTTAAGAAAACTTTGTTGTAAATAAACGGGTGAGTAAATGAAAGAACAAGGCTTTATTTTCTTGTATGGAACTTTTGATGCCTCTAATACCGTTACTAGTTTTTATTGGAAATTCTGTACTCACTTCTATAATCGCAGCATTAATGGCAGCTTGAAAAGACACAAAACCTTCCGTCCAGAAATTTGTTACCTTGCAGTAAAAAAATTCATAATCGTCGTATACTCTTTCATAACAATGGTCTTTAAAGGGAAAAAAAACATAAGTATTATTATGGATTAGTTCAGTTCTAACTATAGGAAACAGAAGACTTACAATGGCCCAAATACAACTGTTCTTATTTTGACTGAGAGTCTGAGAAAACATAAATTATAGTAATGATTCCCAAAGAGGAGAGGTCAGAGCACTCCTGTAATATGATAATCAACTTATAACATTCACATTAAGTTTTCTCACATTTATTTCTCTGCTTCTTAACCAATCAATAATTCTGATGAGCTCTTACTTTCAGAATCTATATTGTGAAAACAGTACCATTTTATTTCTTTCAAAAGTTAGCTGGGTTTATTATGGATTGAGAAATACTACTAAAGGTTTTGCCTAACATTGGCTATAATGCCAGCCTAATGAGCAAATATATGTTTGGATGAGATGATGACCACCATGTTTAATTTGTTTCAAATATGCTTATAAAAAAAAGAAAACCTACAGGTCATTGAGTATTAAACTACATTAAAGAGATATCATTTAATATGACTAATAAAAATTATATTAAGGAAGTAAATGTATGTCTCATTAACTTTTAAATATTAAGAAAATCATTTTGAATTCACTTACATATGCAAATGATGTGACAGTATAATAAACACATATAATCATATGATCAAATTATACATAATTGCACCATTATAAACACTGCTAGAACCCTGTCCATATACTGCCTATGATTTTATGCTTTCCTAGTTTCAAACCCCTACCCAGCTACTTTCTTGAACTTTGTGTTTATATAGAGATGCCTTTAGACTTTTACTATGTGTACCTAAACTACATATATAACTTTAACATTTTTCAGTTTTATTTAAATCTGATAATTCATTATATTCACTATGCCTCCCTTTGCTTCTATTGTTTTATAGTATGGTTTTGAAAATTATATAAATGGCTTGTTTTTCTTCTTATGATTTTATAGAATCTTATTACAGGAATGTAATTCATTCTACTTATCTATACTGAAATTAGGTTAGATCTCCTTTTTCCTTTAACTATTGCCAAAAAGCAAGAACAACAAAAATTTGCTGCTATGAAAATCCTTATCTATGTCTTCTTGTGAATATGGGTGTATCAGTTAGTCTACCATATGTTACAGTAGCAAACAAGCCCCAAATCTTCAATGGCTTATCACGGACAAGGTCTATTTCTCACTCAGGCTACAAATTCAGCATAGATCTTAGGAGAAAGGGCTGGGGAGTCCTCTATTCCACATCAAACTAAGGGTCCTAAGATGATGATGTTTCCTCCCACTAGTAGTTGGCACTACCACTTAGGCGTGACTATCTAGCTTGCAGAAGCAGGTGAGGAAATGTTCTAGAGAATTTTCATGTGCTTTTCAATGTCTTGAGTCCAGGCATCTGGTTATAGTTACATAACATAATTATTCCCTGCCCTCGGGAAGGAGAACAAAACAGGTTGCACGTCTTGAGCACAAGCGAGACCCTGTCATTAGTAGGATTCCTGTGACACTGGGTCATGGGTTAGCCATTTCTTCAAATTGAAAATTAGATTTCACAATTTTGGTGGAATTTAAATCATTTTATGATGTTGGCTTCTCTTTGCTACATATCCTGGTCAACACCCTGCATTGTTCTATTTACTGTCCGATAAACGTGACACCACATGTGGTTTCAAAATGTGTTTCCCTGATTGCTAAGGCCGGGAAGCGTCTCTCCATGTGCTCCTTCCTGCTGGTTGTTTCTCCTCTGATAAAATTCTTACTATATATTTTCATGACTCTCCTCCTTCTACATTTTTACTTATTTAATCAAAGGAAATCTTTACATATTTCAGAGATTTACTTTTTGTTGGTTTTATTTGTTGTTAACACCTCATCCCAAGACTTACCTTTACTTCTCACTAACTCTATGGTATCTCATGATAAAAAGAATTCTTTCATTTGAGTCCAGTTGAATTTATCAATCTCTTCTTTTATAGATCACTTTTATTTTATTCTGTTTAAGAAATTATTTTCTATCCCATAGTTACAAATATATTGCACTACATTGACCTCTAAGAAGCTTGTTTATGTCATTTAATTCTTTACCTGAATTGGTTGTTCATGTGAGATCATTTCATTTTGTTCTTTATAGAAGGAGACCTTTTCTAGCATTGCTCTGCCATGTCTTCTCAGTCATATGTTAGTTTTCATATTTATGCAAAAGATTTTTGAGGGTCTCTCTTCCCTAATTTACCTATCAATCTGTTACTATAGTAATAGCACACTGTCTTAATTATTAATAAGTTCATGCTTTTTTAATGAGCATCTTAGCTATTTTGTGTTCCTTTTAGAAGTATATTTTAGAATAAATGAACCAATTTAAATGAAAAGTTCTATTATAATTTTGATTGAAAGTACAGTTGGTTTCTATGGAAATCTGCATAGAATTCACATCTATAGTTGGTAGAATTATAAAATCAACTTCTTGCCCTTGTATAATACCCTATCCTCTGTGTGGGATGAAACCTGTGAGTCTGAGGATATATCAGCTCCATGATTATATTATAAGGCACAATTGACCTTGGTCAGGGAGTTTATCCAAGTGGTTAATCTAATCACACAAGACCTTTAAATGTGTTTGTTCTAGCCGGGTAAGTCAGAAAGATTTGAAGGAAGAACGATTCACTCTGCCATTGTTGGCTTTGAAGGTGGAGTGATTCACATGCAAAACCAGACTGTGCTCTCTAATTACTGAGAAGGACCTGCCCCTGAGAGTCAGGAAAGCCATGAGAAACTATTTCCAGGCTGAAAGAAACTGAATTCTGTCAACATCATGAATAATCTTTGAAATGGATCCTTCCGAAGAGCCCCACGAAAAGAAGTCAGCCTGGTCAATACCTTTATTATAGACTGTGAGAGCCTAAGCAGATATTCCCGTCAAGCCTGCTCATACAACTGACCTACAAAATATGAGCTACGCAATGAGTACTGTTAGTGACAATTTGTTACACAACAGTAGAAAACTGATACACTGCCTATGTGATATGCGTTTAGGAATGTGATATATTCTTTCATTTATTTGGGCCTTTTTAAATGAAGTTTTATACTTTTCTCATTATAGTGTTCCTACCTTTCTTAGACTTTATTTTCTCCAAGGTAATTTTTTTAACACTTTCTGTTTTGTATAGTATCTTTTCTTCTTTTGTGTGTGTGGGTGTGTATTTTGTTTTGTTTTTAAGTAGGAGGAGTGTAGATAGAGAGACTCCCACATGCATGCTGACCAGAATCCACCCAGCAACCCTTTTGGGTTTATTGCTCTGTCCATATTGGGACAATGCTTACAACCAAGCTATTTTTAGTGCCTGAGATAAAGGCTTGATAAAGCTATCCTCAGCATCAGGCCTGGCATGCTTGAACCAATAAGAGCTATGGCTGCTGGAGGAGAAGAGAGAGAGAGAGAGAAAGAGAAAGGGGAGGGAAGAGGAAGGAAAAGCAGGTGGTTATTTCGCCTGTGTGCCCTGACCAAGAATCCAACCTAGCATGTCCACACACTGGGTCAATGCTCTGTCACTGAGCCAACTGGCCAGGGCATTTCCCTGTATTTTTTATTTCTTTGTTTATTCTTTAACATTTTAGACATGCATATTTTATATTCTCAGTTTTATAATTCCACTGGGAAAGATGTAACCTGTTCTATTGGTTCTCCTGACTCTTACTTATGGTGTCTTGACTTCTCATATTGGACTGTACATTAGTATTCAAAGATATTTGGCTTAAGTCCAGGTTGTATTTTTTTAAAGAAGATTCATAAGCTTTTCTGCTAGGCACCCTAGTGCCTACCCACCCCAGGATACTTCATTAATTTTTGTTGTTGGGGTTTCTTAGAACAGATAGTTGAGGTGCATAGAACCCTAACTTCCAGGGACAGTGTGCTGAGAGCTACAAATTATCACTGGGGAATGTTCTTCTTCTCATCGAAAGCCCATGATAAGAGCAACACGTTTTCTTTTGTTTTCCGTTTGCTAGAAGTAATTTTTTCTTGTCTGCTCTTTTACTGAGTATGTAGCCTCTCAGGTTCCAAATTAATACAAGAATCTTTATTTTATGTAAACTCACTAATTCTCATGTAGCTCCTGAAACCTAAACCTCTTGGTTAGCAAGACTGGCAAAATCATATAGCGTTAATCATAATGGGTCACTCTGAATTTGATTCCTTCTTCATTTGAGGACCTTGGAAGTTTCCTTTACTTTTATTTAAGCTTACTCATACACTTAAAGTGAAGTTTGTTCTATTTTATTTTTTAAAAAAACTTTATTTTCTTTTAACAGTAATATAATATGCATACTATATGCATACTTGTGTGTATATGTAAACATATACATATTTATATGTATATATAAAACCATCATATAGTATGTTAATATACCTCAATCAATGTAAATTTTTGAAATGTGTTGATTGGCCTGCTGACATTACTATCATAGAGAAAGCTTTATAAATTTACTGTATTAACATCTATTTCCACATATGGCTTACAACATCATAAAATAGAAAGTAGTAAAATTGTATCACTAGAAAGTTACCTGTATGGTCTCTGAATTCCTTGTTTCTTGAAATTCTATAACTCGTCACAAATTTCAATTGATATGAAAACGTATTAGTAAAGATGACTCCTACTATTTCCTCAGGATAACTGACTGTTAAGTTTTCAATACTTTCTTTGTCAGAAAGTCCTAAGACTTCTTTAACTGACCCTACAAAAAGAGAATGTTATTGTCAGTAAATCATAAAAGACACTATTTTCAGGATTCATGTTCAATTCTTTATACTAAAGTACTTTATGAAAATAAAATAAAATGTTGATTTGGAGTAAATAAGGCACAATAAGTGTTGGGAAGAGAGACTTTTCTAAAATTTTACCCAGACGAGGTATAATCAGAAGGCATACATGAAAATTAGTTACTTTTCTATGTTGGAATTATTGAACTAATTTTAATTACATATACTATACAATACCAATTAAACTATTTACAGAAGAATTAGCATTACAATAAATCTAAAATAGTAGTAATTTGTATATTTAAATCACCCTTAGGTACAGGCTTATATCAGGTGAAAATAACTGTATAACTTCATTATCCTTTAATACCCCTCACAGTATGGATAATATGTTGGAAAAATAGTGAGAACTCAAAAAATATGTTGAGTGACTATGTTGATATCACTAAAATCATCCCTATTACTTGCTAATATTATGCTTAATGTCATATAGCTGCTTTATTAAGACTGAGAAAATAAGAAGAAATACAAGAAAAAGTATGGATTGGGGTGGGAATGTCAAAGGTGAAAGTGGAGGGAGCAGGCAGTGTGTATTTTGATAGAATTAATTTTTTCCCCTGAAAAGTATTCCTTAAGTATGTATGATTATGAGCAAGTCTCTTAACCTTTGTCACTCAATTTTCATATTTGTATAATAAACTTACAATTGTTGGTACAGAATATTAATACCTATTACATATAAATATAAAATAGAATGATACAACTGTAGAATATTATTCTAATTCTATAGAATAGTCTCTAAAAATTAGGTGCACTGTAGTATTGAATGAATATTTATCATAAATGCAATCACCTTATTTATAAAATAAAGACATTAGCACATTCATTGCAGAGATAGCTCTCTGTAAAGATCGTGCACATAGTGATCATTTAATGAACGTTTCTTATCACATTGCATGTGACTTTTAACAAAGGTGTTGTTGAGAAGCACAAGTTCATGACATGACCCTTAGGAGGACATTGTGAAGCAGGTGGGAGCGAACACATTTCAGGATAGACTGAAAAACTACACCTTGGTGGAGAGTCAAATCAGGAGATCTTGAATCAAAAGTGGGTTTACGGTTTGCAGGCAGGTTGCCGACGTTCAGATGCACATGGAAGTGATGGTGTGATAGGAAAGCCTGGGATGTCTGCATCCACCCACCTGGCCTATGTGCACGGAAGCCAGGACAGGAAGGAAAAGCTCAACATAATCTGAGCGCTGTGGTTATGAAATTCCATATGGCATGGGCCTGAATACAGATTACAGAGTGGGTGGATTTTTAGAGACTGAATTCAGATGAGAGGTCAGAGGTCAGAATCCAAACACATCACCAGTTACTGAGGCTAGAGTGGAGTTATGGAGAGAGGTTGGCAAAAATATGAGATCTTTTATAACTTTCAGTGACAGGGTGGACCAACAGTCATGGGTGCCCTTACAATAATACTGCACGAGAGCAGCAGATTTCTGTTTTGAAAGACTGTGCATTCTAAGTGCTTGTCCCTTGCTTGGCTAGAAGTACTTCACAATTTTGACTTAAACATTAATTAATGGCCTCTTACTTCAAACAAAGGGAAACTATATCCACATTTCACATAATCTAGAAATTGTGACAATTGACAGTTTATTAACTGAAATGCAAGCATCTGCAATCAAACAGACCAAAATTGACATCAGATTTCCTCTTAGGTTGCTAGAAAACTCACCTTGCACAGAGAGGGCTGAGACAACTTTATTCATTATCTGCTGGGTTGTATTGGTGAAAGGTGTGTATGCAATAGTAAATGTAGACAGGTTAAATGAATCTAACCGTGCCAGGTCAATGGAAGTCCGTGAAGAAAATTCAAGAAGTTCATGATGAATAGGAAACAGGTACAAAACAATTATAAGGAGCAAGAAGTTCAACCATTCCTACACAATGCAAGAGACAAAAATAAAGAAAGTGATAATTTCAAATCAGTCATCCACATCATTTGGTAATAGAGTTTGTCTTGTTTACCTCTTTAATTTCAAAATATTCCACATTAGAAACCATTTAAAATATGGACGGTATAAATTTCAGGAGTCTGTGTAATTTAGCTCTTCAAAGGAATTCAAAGCATGCACTGTCATGAAAATAGGAGAGGTGACAGTGGCAAGCGTTATAAATTCTTATCAGCTGGTATTCCTGTGGTGACCTTCTCAGGCTGTACAGGCAGACTTTGCTTTACTGTGCTCTGCTTTATGGGACGCCACAGATTTTTTTTTCTTTTTCTTCACAATAAAGGCAAGGCCCTCTACCAGCAAAATGATTTTGGCTAGCTTTATTGTGATACTCACTTTATTACAGAGATCTGGAACTGAACCGTAATACCTCCAGGGTATATCTGTATTTGATTCTGCAGAAAGCTTATGAGTTACAAGAAACCGTTTCAAGGCATTGCTCAATTAGTGATAAAATATTGATTGCATGCTAAGTTTCTTATATTGGAAACTCAATTGTATGTTGGTGACCTGAGAAACACTATTTTGGTTAGTTATCAATACTAGTCACTTAAAAACCTTCAATGAGAAATCACTTTATGTCTTGAATGCATAATTGTAGAAAAAAATCCACAATAGATATACAATATTATTCCAACTTCATTAAACTGTCAGTTAGGTATACCTTTGTGATTTTAAAAAAAGATACTAAAGTTTAACCTGGATTTTTGTTATTTGGTAAAATTATAAGTTCTAATAAAGTAATCATGTTTCCAAATTATGTATTATTTTTAAAGAGAATGATTTACTTTATAAAAAAAACCAACAAAAATAGAAACATTAAAAAGAGAAAATACCAAATTTGTATTTCTGTTGGTTAATTTTATCTGATATCTTCAGAATACAGTATCTTACCCCAATTTCTGGGTGTAGGAACGCTAGCAAAAGGTGTTACCACTGACATTTAAGACACTTATCAGTTTCTCTATTCCTGACCAGCCTCGGTGTTTTTAGAACTCAAATTATGAGGCTATGTTAATTGAAATATCTGAGAAATTTTTTCAATTTTAGAAACAACTTATTCTGTTGTATACAGGTGTTTTATTTATTTATTTATTTATTTATTTATTTATTTATTTATTTATTTGAGGATAATTAACAAAGCAGCAATTATTCCCAAAGAATGCCCATTTTCCTTTACAACTACTAAGAGACACAGATATTGAATCATACCATTAAGGACTCCGTTTTCATTCTCCATTTTTTAAGAAAGTTCTTGCATAATAAGGCCCAAGTTTGTTGACACACACTTGTCTCTCTCTTATCCATTTTGCCCTGTAATTAAGGAAAAAAGAAAGAAGGTAAAGTGAATGTGAAGGTCATCAGGAAAAGAAATACTCTGAGAACACAAATGAGTAGCCTGATGACTCCAGTATTCCGAATGAGTGCTTAGCATCCCAGTGTTCCAAAGTTAGTGTTTCAATACTGGAACCTGCTTCCCTTTTCCTCCCACCCCTCGCTATGTCATGTTGTTTTTGTTGTTACACACTGAGCCACTTACCAATTCATGGCATCTCAGCTCCGAATTCTTAACTTTCCAGCATGCTCTAAGGAAATGTATCTGGACCCTGTAGGTATTTTTCTTTGCCCGTTGGGGTGACAGAAAGCTTTGTCAGCAGAGGGGACTGGAGAATCATTTCAGGAAGCAGAGCTCTCCTTCCTGGTATTGGAGTGGTTCATTCACTTGGAACATAGAGAATGCATTTTTCCCCTCAACTCTTCAGACTGAATGGTTTTCTCCAATGAAAAGAGCCTGCACAGAGCAGCACACTCTGCGTTTCATCCTGGGCTTGAGTGAAGGAGCCCTAGTGTATCTGGAAGCCCAGTATTCTAGAGCCTTCTCTCTAGGGCTTCATCTCCCCTCCCCCATTGCAAAGACATGCCCTACCTACAGTCTCTGTGCCTGTAGCAGCCATTGAGGCCTCTCCACCAGTTGGTGGACTGAAACCACACCTTATACAACCACACCTTATTCAACACCTTATCTCCCCACTTAGTCCTCGTACAAATGATGGGAACAAAGCAAGAGACCTCAGAGACCCCTCAGTGGCTCTCAGGCTACAAACCAGTTCACTTCTCAGAATGTGTTCTCCAAAGAGGCAGCACTGTATGTCTAGACCTGCTGTTGCATCTTGGGGAAGGGTTGAAGCAGTACCCAAACTACTAATAGGGTTGGGGGGGAAATATTTAAATTGTCCCATTTTTTCCTCTACTGCTTTTCTCAAAAGTCTTATATTATTAATAAGGAATGGACATACAGCTATTTTTCTGTGTAAAAAGCAACTGCCATTTTCCATTTGGTGTGGAGTGAGAAACCTTGCTGTCCTTGTTCCTAAGCAAAGATAAGTTACCACTGTTTTCTTTGGGAACCTTGGGTTTTCTTATGGACACAAAAAGAGAAGCTATCTCTAAAGGAGGGGAAAGGAAGCTGTCACAAACCCAAGATCTCCCAACACAAACAGGCATAAATTATATGATAGGCCACAACACAAAACTTAGAAAATTAAAAAAGACTAAAATGATTTTAATTATCTCTTCTGACCATAATGATATGGAATTAGAAATCAACAATGAGAGAAATGCTGGAAAATTTACAAATATGTGAAAACTGAACAGGACACCTTTAAACAACTAACACATCAAGGAAAACCTCAAGAGGAAGCTCAATTTATATCTTGAAACAAATGAACGTACAAACACAGCACAACACAATCTATGGGATGCTACAAAAGCAGCTGTACTTGAGAAGTTCCTAGTGGTAAATATTCATACTATAAAAAATTCTCATACCCCAAGAAACTAGAAAAGAACAAAATCCCAAAATTCACAGAAGGAAATGACAAAGCTCAGAGCTGAAATAGGTGAAATGGAGACCAGAAAAGCAATAGTGAAGATTGAGAAAACAGAAATGTGTTTTTTAAAAAGGATAAAAAAGCTGATAAAACTTTAAGTAGACTAAAAGCAAGATATGAATACATAAAATCAGAAATGAAAGAGGAGACCTTACAACTGGTACCAGAAATACAGAAGATTATAAAAGACTACTAAGAACAACCATATGTGAACAAATTGGGTAACCTGGAAGAAATAAATAAATTTCTAAAAAGATACAACTTACCAGAACTGAATCATTAAAAAATAGAAAGTAGAAACTGACTAGTAATGCATCAGGTGACTGAATCAATAATCACTAACCTCCCAACAAAGAAAAGCCCAGGACCAGGTGACTTCACTGGTGAACTCTACCAAACACTTAAGGAAGAATTAATACCAATCCTTCAAAACTCTTCCAAAAATTCAAGGGAGGCCACACTCTCAAACTTATTCCATTAGGCATCATTGCTGTTGTGACAAAGCCAGATAATAACATCATAAGAATATTCCTGACCGGTCGGTGGCACAGTGGATAGAGCATCGAACTGAGATGCAGAGGACCCAGGTTTGAGACCCCGAGGTCACCAGCTTGAGTGTGGGATCATCTGGTTTGAGCAAAAGCTCACCAACTTGGACCCAAGGTCACTGGCTTGAGAAAGAGGTTACTTGGTCTGCTGTAGCCCCACAGTCAAGGCACATATGAGAAAGCAATCAATGAAAAACTAAGGTGTCACAACGAAAAACTAATGATTGATGCTTCTCATCTCTCTCTGTTTCTGTCTGGCTGTTTCTATTATCAGTCTCTCTGACTCTCTCTCTCTGTCTCTGTAAAAAAAAAAAAAAAAAAAAATATATATATATATATATATATATATATATATATATATATATGAAAACCTTGAAGAATATAGATGCAAAAGTTCTCACCAAAATATTCACAAACTGAATTCAATCACATAGTAAAACATGATCACAACATGATCAAATAGAAGTTATTTCTGAAATGCAAGAATGGTTCATCATATGCAAATCAAAAATTGTGACACACCATATTAATAGGAAGATAAAATCATATGATCATCTCAATAGATGCAAAAAATCATTTGACAAAATACAACATCCTTTCATGATAAAAATCCTCAACAAATTAGGTATATAAGGAATATACATGAACATAATAAAGTCCATATACGACAAGCCCACAGCTATCATCATACCCAATGACAAAACAAAGCTTTTCTTCTAAGTTCAGGAAGAATACAAGGGTGCCCACTACTCATCACATTTATTCAACACATGGGCCCCAATCTGTCCCTTCTACTTGTGTCTATACCCATTGTCTACTAACTCTGGAGTTTCTTCCACAAAAGCAGACTATGACTCTGACCAGTAAACAGAGGTAGGAGGGAGGATGTTCTTTTTCTGATCTAAGACCTTACAAGGTTTTGAGTGTACCTGCTTGCTCCTGTGGTTCTTCCATTGTTATGAGAGCATGTCCGGGCTCTGGAGGGTGAAAGACACATGACCAGAGCTGAGGCATCCTAGTCACCCCAGTGCAGAGTAGTCTAGGACAGACAATAGCCAGCCAAGCCCCAGACAAGCAAACAAGCCAATCCAGGACCAGCAGAACATTTTAAAAATCACCCCACGCATCTAAGCTATAAAAGCTGATTGTTCTATGTTAGTTGTTGCTTTTTTTGCCATGTAATATATAAATGAAGTTATGACCTCAGATACGTTACTTAACATTGTCTGGGTAGATTCTGCAATATTGATATTTATTTCATTTTACTGACCTTTCTTTTCTTTTTTAGGGGAATAGAAAGAGAGAGAGACAGAGAGGGACAAAAAGGAACAGACAGACAGGAAGGAAGAAGTGAGAAGCATCAACTTGTAGTTAAGTTGTTCATTGACTGATTTCTCATATGTGCTTTGACTGGAGGGCTGATCCAGTGACCCCTTGCTCAAGCCAGTGACACTTGGGCTTAAGCCTGTAACCATGAGGTCACGTCTATGATCCCATGTTCAAACTGTCAACCCTGAGCACAAGCAAGTGAGCCTGTGCTCAAGCCAGCAACCTAGGAGTTTCAAACTTGGGTCCTCAGCATCCCAGGTTATCACTCTACCCACTGCACCACCATCTGATCTTAGTGACCTTTTATTTTTGAATTCTAACAAAATCATATTGTGGTACAAGGAACTATTTCTTGGTAATATACTATGCCTTTGAAATTCCTTGACATGTCCTTGGTGGTGCAGCCTGTTTGAATACATGGAAATATTCCATGTGTACTTGAAACAAATATGTATCCCCTTTTAGGTTGTTTTGTAAATAGATATTCAATCTTTTAAATTTTGTTCTTCAAATCTTCTATATCCCTTATTATGTTATATGTATGAGATTAGTTATTTCATGACAGAATCCTATTAAAAATTTTCATTCTGATATCAGCTGACACCAATTTCTTATTCTGTTTCTGTTAGTTTTTAGTTCGTGCAGTAAAAGGCTAAGTAATCAGATGGATAAAACAGTGCTTTATTACTCAACCTTTAATGGTATGTTTCTTCTATTTCTGATAATAACATAGATACATGAGGTTTTTTTATTTTAATATATGCCTAACATAGCTTCATTTATTCTTTTATTTTTAAAATTTTGCTAAATTTTTAAATGACTAATGTTTAAAAAATTCATATTTGAAATATTTTTTAGAAATCCAAATTGATAGATACTGTAATTTTAAAAGGTGAACCTAATCATGAATAAATTCTTGCTTTAAAGGGTCTTTCATTGTGTTTTACTCTCATGTAAAATGCTTTTTGCCTGACCAGGCAGTGGCGCAGTGGATAGATAGTCGGACAGAGAGGCATAGGACACAGGTTCAAAACTCCGAGGTTGCTGGCTTGAACACGGGCTCAACTGGTTTTAAGAAGGCTCACCAGCTTAAGCCCAAGGTCGCCAGCTTGAGCAAGGGGTCACTCGCTCAGCTGGAGCCCCCAGTCAAAGCACATATGAGAAACAATCAATGAACAACTAACATGCTACAACGGAATTGATGCTTCTCATCTCTCTCCCTTCCTGTCTGTCTGTCCCTATCTGTCCCTCTCTCTGTCTCTGTCACACACACACAGAAAAATAAATAAAACACACTTTTCCATTGCTTCTAGCTTTGTCCATATTCTTACATTCTATTGAACTTTATCAAGTTTTTCTTCCCTCCTCCATGTTTTCCTTCCACTTTCAAAGATAAGTAAATTATTTATATTCTTTTAATTCTTACCCTTACATTTTGACCTTTCCTGGAAAATGATCTTTTTGTATAAATGAAAACTTATCTTCAAAAAGCAAAGACATTTTATACACTTAATCTGTGCTGAATTCTAACTTTGAGCACTCTGGTTATTATTGAAATTTGACTCAATCTTTAATTTAAAGGGTACATGAATTATATTTGTTTTTCCATGTATATAGTTCATTGGATTTGCTAGTAGATAGAGGTTCCTACAGGGAAATTATCGTGTATTTGACCTTGAGATTGAGATTCAGACTAGAAATTCCACCTGAGCAGGGCTTGGCTAGGCTTCAGCTGGTCTAAAAGCCAGGACCCTCTGACTTGTGTGTAAACTAGTTCATTGAGAAATCATTCCAAGGGCTCTTTCTGAAGGTGTCTGCAGAGAGCAGCATTATTCCTGCAGACACTGTGCCAGGGGGACAGCTGTTGACTACACTCCCCCCCGCCCCGTAAAAGCAGCAAGTGACGTTTCAGCACATTCAACCCTGAGCAAAAGGGGTGTGTGTGTGTGTGTTGGAGAAGTTGGGTAGTGAGGATGAGGTGGGGGAATTTATAACTATTTTTTTCTTTTTAGAGCAAGTCCCCAAAATACCTCCCAGAAGGAGATGTCTTAGTGCATAACAATAATACACAAGTTTCATTGCCCTAATTGACCAATATCACACAACATGATTTGCAGAGCCTGTCCTGGAAACAGTGGGACTTGAATGCTCACGGAGGACTCCACAACGGGATGGAAAGTAAAGAGATTCTGGGATGCGCACCAATTTTCTGGGAAGCATTCCAGGTGACTTGAAAGAATGGGTCAAGACTTTTGAGCACAGAGCAGCATCTCCACCCTGAATCTGGCTTTAAGTGTGAGTTTGGAGCAAGCCATCTCCTCCCTCTATGTGTGCACCATGTTGGCCGGGGACAGAAACCCCGTGGCTGTCCTGAATGCCTCCATCATGATAATGAGTGGGTGTGCCCGAGCCCTAAGCTCTCATTCCATTCATGAAACAAGAGGACACACAGGGCTGTGCTGTTTCCTAGATACAAAGCTCATGAATTGGATCCAACAGGATGTGTATTAGCCTAGAGAGCCTCAGAGAGCATTGCCAGAAGAAAAACCTACACGCGGCTGCCTAATGGAGCCGAGAGGCGAGTCTAGGTGGAAGGGGACAAGGAAGGAGGTGAGAGAGCCCCTGGAGTGACAACTGGAGGGAAGAAGACAGTTCCTAGAAAAACAACATCAGAGAAAAGCATCAGGCCTGTGTGCCTAGTGAGAGGGGTAGAGGATCCCCATAGACTGTTCCTAGTGCGGAGAATTCAGAAGAGGCACTTGTAAGGGGACTGTGCCGGGCTGTGCAGGTGGTAAACTGGCCAGAGGGTGAACTCCTTACCGTGGCATGGGCCACAGTCCAGTGCAGCATGAAAACGCTATCTGGCTCCAACCCTTAGATTGTCCACTGTAATTAATATTGCTTACTATATTTTTCCCAAATTCACATTTGTTTTGTAGCTTATCAAAAGACAAACAACCACATGAATTCCTTAGTAAGAAGTTTCAAATTGTAACCACTCTGGTTTTTTACCTGTAACATGGGTGTTAACCTCACAACTAAATGTTTTCACTGTAGGAATAGGAAAGTCCTATACACTGCCATAGGATGTGTATCTGAAATAATATCGTGACAAGGAAAAGCTACAGATTTCACCTTCTGACTCACATCATTGTTTACACAAGGAAAAACAAATACTGGAAAGCCTCTTTCATATCTAAAATTCTTAGAAGTAGATAGGGAGGAAAAAAACAAAACAAAAAAACCAAGAAATGCACAGGGGTGGGCAAAAGTAGGTTTACAGATGTTTCAATAAAAAATAATACAATAATGATAAATAATAACACAAGAATAAATTGTATTTTGCATACTTATAACCGAAAATCTACTTGTGCCTACCCTCATATTTTTCTAAATGTTTTGGTAAACAATCCCAAAGTCAGAAAAAAACATAGTTTATCCAGAATGCCCCCAAGTTATTGTATAATAAACGTAAAAAAACTTCAAAACAATCCAAGTGTACAAATTAATTTTCAATATTCTTAGTTCTTCATAATCTATTAGCAAATTTCAGCTTATTCCTACAGTATTTCTGGCTTAAACCATGTAACAGTGGTATACGTTTTAAAAAACTTACAGTTTATCTCAATGTTTTCATTTTTACAGTATTAAATACCAGATGTCCAATAACATCCTAATACTCCATTAGTTTTCAAAAACGTTTGTCCACAGGTTGTTGGCATTGAATTCCTAAAGACTTATTCATAATTTTGTGATAGAAAAAAAAATCCCTCTTCTCCCAAAGAAATCAGAAAAAAGACAATGAACTTACGTTTGAGAAATTTGAAGCACGTAACCTAGAAACACATTTTATCAATTGGTCTTCTTCATCAAAAGGAAATGATTCATGTAGTTTCCTGGTGTGTACTGCACTCTAGAAGTTGCTCTCCCAGTTTCACTTCTGTGAAATGCTCCTGTGGAGATTGCTTCTGCTTCAATGCTGGTGTTCCTACTAAAACACCACACTCACGTGACTACCCTTGGACTATTGGTCTATTGCTCTTGTTCATTTGAATAATTATATTTATTTATGAACCTAGGAATCCAAACATTTTTTTCTTCATTCTCAATGTTTTAATTCAATTATTACAAGCATGAGAGTTTAAGAATAAGCAAATTTTTACCCAGGAACAAAGCACAAAAAGTTAAAAATGTTTTGAAAGTCTATTTTCCCAACAGGTTATTCTGCTTTAAAAAATCAATACTATTTCACAGGTAACATTTGTTCCACTTGCTCAAAAAGGCAACTGTTTCATGTAACATTTTTGTTAGAACTGGCCTCAGTCTTTGATAGCAATCCCGTTAGACCACTGTGATTGCACAATCCCAGCCCTTGTTCCACTCTCCATGAGCCACCGACACCTCACTAGAGACAGGAGACATGTCTCTCATTTGAGCTCCGTTTAACACTTCCAGAGCTCATGAAGGATTTTGAACAAAACAAAAATCCAGCAATTTCCTTAGTTATATCTGCAATCATTTTGAGAAACAAATGGCATTATGGGAGTAGGTAACCAGACACCTTATTTCAGACTTGCACAGAGATCAAATATAGTAATCCATTCTGTAATTGAGGCTTTATATCAGGGGCAGGAACCTTTTTGGCTGTGAGAGCCATGAACGCCACATATTTTAAAATGTAATTCCATGAGAGCCATACAATATGTTTAACACTAAATACAAGTACATGTGTGCATTTTATGTAAGACCAACACTTTTTTTTTTCAGAGACAGAGAGAGAGTCAGAGAGAGGGATAGACAGGGACAGACAGACAGGAATGGAGAGATGAGAAACATCAAACATTAGTTTTTCGTTGCGGGTTACAACACCTTAGTTGTTCATTGATTGCTTTCTCATATGTGCCTTGACCACGGCCTTCAGCAGACTGAGTAACCCCTTGCTTGAGCCAGCGACCTTGGGCTCAAGCTGGTGAGTTTTTGCTCAAACCAGATGAGCCCGCACTCAAGCTAGGGACCTCGGGGTCTCGAACCTGGGTCTTCCGCATCCCAGTCCGATGCTCTATCCACTGCGCCACCGCCTGGTAAGACAAGACCAACACTTTTAAAATACAATAAGTCTCTGAATTATTTTTAATAACATTGTTATGCTGTTGCTAACCAATGATGAATAAAGTAGTTCTTACCATTAATGCGAACTCGGGTGCTGCATGGTTTTGCTGATGGCTTTGTAGTCTGGTTGATATGTGGTGGTGAGGTTAAGCTTCATGCAGGTATTGAGACTTCCACCCATTAAGCATGATTGTAGGTTGATCTTAATGTTCTTTAGATGTGAGAGAGACTGCTCACATGCATACTAGAGCCAAACATTGTCAGTACAGGAATACTCACATGCTGCAGTGTGTGTTATGTGATGGGAAGCGCGTTCTAAGTTTTGACAATCAGCTGGCCCGCGGGTAGAAGTTTTTTCATTTCTCCCCACTTGTGTTTGCTCACCAACTCTGCTTGCTGTCGTGAAAGTCTTTCCAAATCTTCATTCAGTGACTTGAACTTATTCACCCACATGTCTGAGGCCTTCAGGTCAGCAGCTTGTAGCTCAAAATCTCTGACAGAGTCACCGGGGATGGAACTCAGGTCGGCGCTCTCCACTGCACACTCGTGTAGATGGGTGATAAACTTAAAAAGACAGTACGCTCACGAAATTCTCCAAAGCGTGCTTTAAATGACTGCAGGAGATTAGATGTGAAGCCTGCTAGCTGCTGGAGATCAAGATGTTGAGCAGGGTAACTTGCTGTGCATGCATCTTTAAACTCTCCCAGTTTTTCAAAGTGTAGTAAACGACCTGTTTCAATGTTGGCGATGAAGAGTTCCAGTTTGTTTTCAAATGCAAACACTGCTTGTTGAAGGGAGAAGACTCTATTTCTAATGCCTTGCATTTTCACATTGAGCTGGTGCAGATGTTCAGTCATGTCCACGAGATAGTAGAACTTCAGGAGCCACTCAGTGTTAGCTAACTCAGGATGCTCAACATTTTTCATTTCAAGAAAAGTTCAAATTTTGCTCAGACAAGCCACGAAATGGCTGAGCAGCTTCCCTCTTGACAACCAACGCACATTGCTGTGCAGAAGCAGACCAGTGTAATTATTCCCAACTTCATCCAGCAGATCATTTAAAGCTTGGGCAACAATAAAGTTGACCACCTGAATGACCAGCGACATCACCTCACCAAGCTGCTCACCACAAATCTGAGCACAAAGTGCCTCCTGATGTAGGATGCAGTGAAAATTTAGGATGGGTCTCTTTTCATGTTCATGAAGAAGCACTATGAATTCTCTGTTTTTCCCCACCATGCACGGAGCACCATCAGTACACCCCAAAATAAGTTTATCCATCAGTAGATTTTTTCTTTAACTAATTCTGAAAGACTTGAATAAATACTCCTCTCTTGTTGTATCTTTCATAGGCAAAACAGCAAGACTTTCCTCACATAGTCTGTCAGCGACAGCATACCTTGCAATCACGCTGAACTGGGGTAAATGGCTTACGTCTGTTTACTCATCCAAAGCGAGAGAAAAGAATGGTGCTGCATTTATGTCCTTCACTTGTGTTGCCTCAATTTGATTTGCCATCATGATGGTACGATCATGAACAATTCTTGCCAACAGAGGCATGTCTTTTATTCGTTTGATTATCTTGTCTTTATCCGAAAAGTTGTCAAAAAGTTCATTGGAAACATCAAGTATGAATGTTTTGGCATACTGTCCATGTGTGAATGGCTTTCCGTTTCTCACAATTGCTAAACCACCAGCAAAGCTAGTCGATTTCCAGTCACCTTGTTGGGTCCAAACACGGAGTTGCTACTGACTAGCTTGCACTCTTCACAGTAGCTCTTGACATGCTTTCTTTCTGCTGTCCCGCTAAATATTTTGATGCAAATATAGTATAGCATGTGTTGCAGTGCCGCATTATATTTGACTGTTTCATCAATGCAATTTTATCATCGCGTAGTAGAACCTACAGAACCTTCTCTCTCCACAAAGGTGAATTCCTCTGTCCATTCCTGCTGAAAAGTATGATACTCCTCATCTCTTTTTCTTTTAGCCATCTTCTTCGTCAAAAGGGTTTCTGCAATTAACTAGCTGACTACTTGATTAAAAGGAGGAAAGTATACTTCCTGACTTCACAATGACCCATGTACATTATGCATTATCTAATAAAAAGTTGGTGTTGCCCGGAGGATAGCTGTGGTTGGCTCCAACCACCCGCAACCATGAACATGAGCGGTAGGAAATGAATGGATTGTAATACATGAGAATGTTTTATATTTTTAATGTTATTATTTTTTTATTGAAGATTTGTCAGTGAGCCAGATGTAGCCATCAAAAGATCCACATCTGGCTCGTAAGCCATAGGATCCCGACCCCTGCTTTACAGAGAGCTCTAAATTGCCCGTGGGTTGATTCAATCATCTGAGAAATCAGGATTTTCATTCTTCTGCTTCTCATTTTCATTTAGTTGCAAATATTTTCTAATTCCCTCAAGACCTATTCTTTAACCCATAAATTATTTAGAAATATGCTGTTTCCTTTCCAAGTATCTCCTGATTTTTCTGTTATAATTTTGGTATGGTTTCTAGTTTAATTCCATTATGATAAGAAATTTTATTTTGCATGACAGATCTGTTAAGACTTGTTTTATAACCCAAAATATGATTTGTCTTGGTGAATGCACTTGAAAAAAGATATATTCTACTATTGAATGGGTGGACTATTACATAATCATCTATTAAAGCTAATTAATTGATATTCAGTTATTCTCTGGTTTTTTGGTTTTTATGTCTCCTAGTTCTTTTTTTCCTGATGGAATATAATTCAGGAGCTATTTTTAAACATTAAAGTAATTATAAAAGTAATTTTTCCAGTGTTGTTTGGCATTTAGGACATGGGTATCTTGTTTGTTTTTTCATAATGCAACTGACTGTGTAGCATTGTAGTGTTGTGGGAATCAGTAATATTAGCTAGGATGGTGAAAGACATTGGCAAGTCTGGTGAGAACTAACAAATGCTTATGGCATGTATGCAGAATATTTCAGGGAACCAGCAATTTCAGTTCCCATCACAGCTAAGGACAGGAAATGGCTTCAGTTACAAGAATTTAACTGATGCGGCTCGCCTTTTCATGGGAATTCAAGGATGCTGACCATAAAGAACCACATCATGGTTTTTGGGAAGATATCCTACATGTCCAGCACATCTACAGTTTTCCCTCCCCCTCTTTCAGCCCTAAAAAACTTGCCAGCCTGACTGGAAATGTTAAGATGGTCTTTGGAATAGACGTCCCCCATCTTCTCAGGCTGGCAACTCTTCAATATACCTCTTTCCTTTTGCACCAGCACTTGTCTCCAGAGTCTGGTTTTCATTGTGGCAGGCAGCTGGACCTGCCTGAGTTTGGTTTCAATAATATAAAGACCATGGGGTAAGAAAGAGAGGAACTTACTTTTTGAAAAGTAATCAAGAAGATAATTTTATCCCTAAGTCTCATTATATCCAGGAAAGCAGTTTACATTTCTTCTTGGTCTTTACAACATGTACAGATGAAGAATGAACAAAACCACAACCATGTCTGTGTCCAAATTTCTTTTTTATTTTATTTTTATGAGAGAGATAGACAGACAGACAGAGAGGTACAGATAGAGACAGACAGATGACAGGAAGGGAGATGAGAAGCATCAATTCTTTGTTGCAGCTCCTTAATTTTTCATTGATTGCTTTCTCATATGTGCTTTGACCAGAAGGGATATAGCTGAGTGACTGACCCCTTGCTCAAGCCACAGACCTTGGGCTCATGCCAGCAACCTTTGGGCTCAAGCCAGCAACCATGGAGTCCATGTCTATGATCGCACATTCAAGACAGCAACCCTGTGTTCAAGCTGGTGAGCCTCGCTCAAGCAGAATGAGCCTGCACTCAAGCCAGCAACTGTGGGTTTTCAAACCAGGATCCCCTACATCAGAGGCTGATGCTCTATCCACTGTGCCATTGCTTGGTCAGGCCCAGGTTTTATTTTGTTTATATGCTGTAACCTTTAACCAACATCACTGTCCTTAGCAACCATACCAAAACTTTCTAATTAATGAATATCTGTGTTTCTTAAAATGTAGCCATAAATATATATTTTAAGCAAGAGCAGGAATGTCATGGGCACCTATAGCTATCAAACTTGTAATATCAATTATAAGTAATCATCTGTCAAAAGATCACCAGTAGCTATGGCTCCTGACTTTATTGCATTCTTGTCCCTTTGTCTTGTCAATGATCATTATACAAGTTGTACTATAAAATAGTATTGAGTTTTCCCCTCCTTCTTCCTAAAGAAGGCCCTTGAACATTTTTTTTTAATGGTGGTAACAAACTCCAAACAAACACACAAAAAAAACAAAACCAAAGGTACACAGTTAAAAGGTAAAATGGCAGTAAATACATATCTATCAATAATCACTTTTGCCTGACCTGTGGTGGCGCAGTGGATAAAAGTGCTGACCTGAAATGTTGAGGTCACTGGTTTAAAACTCTGGGCTTGCCTGGTAAAGGCACATATGGGAGTTGATGCTTCATGCTCCTCCCTACTTTTTTCTCTCTCTTTCTCTAAAAATGAATAAATAAAAAAATATCTAAAAAATAATCACTTTAAATGAAAAATACTAAACACTTCAATCAAAAGACATATGATAACTGTATGGATAAGAAAGCAAGACCCATATAAATGCTGACTAAATGAGACTCACCTCAGAATGGAAAATACACATAGGTGAAAAAAAAGGGGAATGGAAATAGATAATTCATGCAAATTGAAGTGAAAAAAAAAACTAGGATAACAATACTTATATCTGAAAAAATGGACATTAAAGCAAAGGGAATATACAGTAAGAGACAAAGAAAGACACTATATAATGATAAAGAAAGCAAATCAACACTAGGATATAACCATTTTAAACACCTGTACACCCAATGTAGGAGCACTAAAATATGAAAAGACAACCTACTGAATAGGAGAACATATTTTCCAATGCATCTGATAAGGAATTAATATCCAAAATTTATAAAGAACTTATAACAATCAACACAAAGAAATGAACAAATCCAACTATAAAATGAGCAAAGGTCCTTCACTGAATTCTTATAAAGAGGACATACAGATGGTTAATAGACATAACAAAAGATGCTTAATATCACTGATCATCAGAGAAATGCAGATTAAAGTTACAATACAATGTCACCTCAACCTGATCAGAACAGGCAGCTAAGGATAAGAAGAACATAATATATAAAGGAAGGTCTATTAGGCCTTCATCAGACTTTTCAACAGAAACTCTACAAGCAAGAAGAGAGTGGACCTAAATAATCAAAATACTAACAGAGAGGAATTACCAGCCAAGAATACTATATCCATCAAAGTTATTCTACAAATATGAAGGAGAAAAAGTTTTGCAGACATAGAGAAACTGAGGTAATACATGACCAGAAAAACACCACTGCGGGAAATACACAAGGGTATTATTTGACCAGACACAAAGAACAAACAAAACAAATCAAAACTACAAGTAAAAGGTCCAACAAGGTCACAGTAAAAACAAGGATAATCTGTGACAACAATAACATAAAAGTGGAGAAGATAAAGTTCTGCAGTAGGGAAGAAGGATAAAGTGTAGAAGTATTCATAAGAAAAAAGACTCCTGTACATATAAACATTTTTCTCTTAATAACTTACTAGTAACACCCATAAAAAAGCCACTACTGAAACACATAGCTAAAAAAAAAGAATAAACAGGGAAAAGATATATAGAGTACCACCAAACAAAACAACTGACAGAAATACAAAATAGAAGAACTAAACAAGATGCAGAGCTACCGAATAACAAAATTAAAATGGCTATAGGAAATCCTCAAGTGTGAATAATTACCCTAAATGAAATTAGATTGAACTCACCAGAAAAGAAGACACAGAGTAGCAGATTGAATCAAAAAACAAAAACCAACCACATGCCACCTTCAAGGCACATCCAAACTGCAAGGACAAAAGTAGACTCAAAGTAAAAGGTTGGAAAATGATTCTCCAAACAAATAATATCCAAAAAAAATATGGAGTAGCCATACTCAAATCTGACAATGCTGACTTCAAGACAGCAAAGGTAACCAGACAATGATGGACATTTTGTAATGATAAAGGGAACTTTTTATCAAGAAGACATAACATTTCTTAATATATATACATCAAACCAGGGAGCACCAAAATAATGACATCTACTAACTGATCTAGAAATAGAAACAGACAAAACCACAATCATACTGGGCAATCTCAATACATCATTGTTGGCTTTAGATAAGTCATCCAAATGGAAAATCAATAAAGAATTATCCATCTTAAATGACACACTAGACCAAATGAAGATAATAAATATTTACTAGACTTTTCATCCCAGAATATCAGATAATACATTTTTCTCTAGTGTGCATAGAACATCTATGATAGATTATATCTTGGGCCACAAAACTACTATCAACAAATTCAGGAAGATTGCTATTATACCAAGCACATTTCTAACCATAAAGCTTTTAAATTAGATTTCAACTGCAAAAAAAAATTAAAGAAACCCACAAAAATGTGGAAATTAAGCAACATACTTCTAATAAAAGACTCTGTCAAAGGAGAAATAAAAACAACGATAAAAAGATATGTACAGACCAATGAAAATGACAACAAAACACATCAAATTTTCTGGGATGCTGTGGAAGCAGTAATAAAAGGGAAGTTTACATCATTACAGGCTTATATCAAGAAACAAGAGAGATTCCAAGTAAACAACCTAACATCACATCTTAAAGAACTAAAAAAAGAAGAACAAAGGCAACCCAAAGTCAGCAGAAGGAAGGAAGTAGTAAAAATTAGAGCAGAACTAAATGAAAGAGAACAACAATAACAACAAAAAACTACAGAAAAAAATTAATACAACAAAGAGCTGATTCTTTGAAAAGATAAAAAAAATTAACAAACTCATGGCTATACTCACTAAGGAAAAAAAGGAAGGACTCATATAAACAAAATCAGAAATGAAAGCAGAAAAATTACCACAGATATATAAATATACAAAGGATCATAGTAGAATACTATGAAAAATTATATGCCACCAAATTCAACAATCTAGAAAGAATGGATAAATTCCTAGAACTATGCAATCTTCATAAACTGAGTCATGAAGAAGTAAAAAACCTAAGTAGACCCATAAGCAGGGAAGAAATAGAAACAACTATCAAAAACCTCCTGAAAAATAAAAGCCCAGAACTAGATAGGTACATTAGTGATTCTACCAACCATTCAAAGAAGATTTGGTACCTATCCTTCTTAAAGTCTTCCAAAAAATAAAATAAACAATACTCCCTAACACATTTTATCAGTCCAACATAACTCTGATATCAAAACCTGGCAAAGACAACACAAAAACAGAAAACTACAGGCCAATAGCTCTAATGAATACAGATGTAAAACTTCTAAAGAAAATACTAGTAAATCGAATACAACAACACATTTAAAAAAATAGTACATTACGATCAAGTGGGATTCACTCCAGGAGCATGAGGATGTTTCAACCTATGTGAATAGATCAACATAATACACCACATCAACAAAACAAAGAACAAAAACCATATGACCCTATCAATAGATACAGGAAAGGCAGTCAAAAAGATATAACATCCCTTTACATTTAAAGTACTCATAAAATCAGAATAGAAAAAAAAATCTCAACATAATAAAGGCCATTTATGACAAACCATCAGCTAATATCATACTAAATAATAAAAAATGCAGATGCAGTCTTTACCTCTAAAATCAGGATTGAAACAATGCTGCCAACTCTCTCCAATCTGATTCAACATAGTTCTAGAATTTTTAACAAGAGCTATCAAACCAGAGAAAGAAATAAAATGCATCCATATCAGGAAAAAAGTAAAGGTATTACTTTTTGCAGATGACATGATCCTGTATATAGAAATCCCCAAGGACTCCACAAAAAGACTATTAGAAACAAAAACCAATACAGTAAAGTCACAGGATACAAAATCAATATACAAAAGTCTACTGTTTCCCTATACGCCAATGATGAAACTTCAGAACATGAACTCAAAAAACCAATTCCTTTTACAATTGCAACAAAAAAATAAATAAAATACCTACGAATAAACTTAACAAAGGATATGAAGGACCTATATACTGAAAACTACAAAGCATTACTGAAAGAAATTGAAAAAGACACAATGAAATGAAAAAATATTCAATGTTCATGGATTGGAAGAATCAACAGAGTTAAAATGGCCATATTACCTAAAGTAATATACAAATTTAATGCAATCCCCATCAAAACCCCAATGCCATTTTTTAAAAGGAATGTAACAAAAATTTAGCAGGTTTGTATGGAACCATAAAAAACTGATAACAAAACAAACAAGAAGCCATCTAAATGCGAAATGATGTTTCTAAACTACAGCTCTGATAAGGGGTTAATATTCAAAATATAAAAAGAACTCACAAAACTCAGCAGCAAACAAGCAAACAATCCAATTTAAAAATGGGGAGAGTACCTGAACAGAGACTTCTCTCAAGAAGACATAAAGATGGCCAACAGATGTATGAAAAGATGTTCGTCTTCTCTAGCTATTCAAGAAATACAAATCAAAACTACTATGAGATACCACCTCACAAATGTTTGACTGACTATTATCAACAAGACAGGTAATAAGCATTAGAGAGGCTATGGAGAAAAAGGAACCCTCATTTACTGGTGGTGAAATGCAAATTACTACTGTACTATCACTATGGAATAAATTATGGTGTTCATCAAAAAATTAAGAATACAACTATCATATAACACAGCAATCCATCTATTGAGCATCTACCCTCAAAACTTAGACAAGACATGAAAACAACCAAAGTGTCCCTCGATAGAGGATTGAATTAAGAAGATGTGGTACATATATACAATGAAATACTACTCAGCCTTAAGAAATGATGACATCATGACATTTACAACAACATGTATGGACCTTGAAAACATTATACTGAGTGAAATAAGTAAATC
Source organism: Saccopteryx leptura (assembly GCF_036850995.1). Classification (NCBI taxonomy): domain Eukaryota; kingdom Metazoa; phylum Chordata; class Mammalia; order Chiroptera; family Emballonuridae; genus Saccopteryx; species Saccopteryx leptura. The sequence goes on from NC_089507.1 coordinate 167,290,163, forward strand.
AGAAATAGGTAATAACTGTATTTCACACATAGGTGGGATATAAAACTGAGATTCATGGACATAGATAAAAGTGAAGTGGTTACCAGGGGAAGAGGAGGTAGGGGAGGCGTGGGAGGAAGGGAGTTAAAGGGAAAAATATGTGATGTGGAAAATGATTTAACTTTGAGTGATGGGTGTACAACCTAATCAACAGTTCAAATGCTATAGAAATATTCATCTGAAACCTATGCACTCTTATTGATCAATGTCACCCTGTTAAATTGAATTTTCTAAATAAAATTTAAAAAATAATAAAATTAAAATACTTTCATGTTGAAATGATTAAAATGCATTTGGAATAATAAATGACGTGTAATATTTTTAAAAAATCAACAAACATGTGGTGGCAAGGGTGTGGAGAAAAGGGAACCCTAATGCACTATTAGTGCAAACGTGGATTGGTGCAGCCACCATGGAAAGCAGTATGGAGTTACCTCAGAAAATTAATAATGAAAGCCCTGGCCCATTGGCTCAAGTAGTAGAACATAGGCCTGGTGTGTGGAAGTCCGGGTTTGATTTTCCACCAGGGCACACTGGTAAATTACCCATCTGCTTCTCTATCCTTCCCCTTCTCCTCATATATCTCTCTTCCCCTTTTACAGCAAACGCTACATTGAAGCAAAGTTTGCCTGGGTACTGAGAACAGCTCCACGGCATCCACAGCAGATGCTAGAATGGCTCAGACCACAAAGAAGCAATGCCCCAGATGGGATGAATATTGCCCCCCAGTGGGCATGCCGGGTGGATCTTGGTTGTATGCTTGCAAGAGTCTGTCTCTCTGCCTCCCTTCTTCTCACTTCAGAAAAATAGAACAAAAAAATTAAAAATGAAACTGCCTTTTGAGCCAGACATCTCACTTGCAAGAATATATCTTAAGTAGCCTGAAACACTAATTCAAAAAAATATATGTACTCCAATGTTTACTGCAACTTTATTTTCAATGGACAAGATCTGGAGACAACCCAAGTGCCCATCAGTAGATGAATGATTAAAAAGCTATAAAATGTTATACAATAAAATACTAAGCAGCCATAAAAAAGAAAGAGATCTTACCTTAGTGACAGCATGGATGGACTTGGAGAGCATTACGCTAAGTGAAATAAGCCAGTTGCAGAACAAGTACCATTTGGTTTTACTAGTATGTGGAATCTAATGAACAAGATGAACCAACAAGCAAAACAGAAACAGAGTCGTACATAGAGAGTAGGCTGACAGCCGTCAGGGAGGGGGGGGGTGGCTGTGAGAGGTGGAGGGATAGAGCAAGAAAGGACAAAAAACACCTCATAAACTTAGACACAAGTGTGTTGATAGTTATGGTGGGGGAGTGCAGGAGGGTGTAATGTGATCAATGGTGATGGACAAAGTAAATTTTAATTAAAATGCGGATTCCTGGGCACTGCCTTAGATGTACTGCAGTATCAAGGTTTTAGACTTTTGTTATGAGCAATATAGGCTTTAAGCTTGAATTCCTTTTCTATTTGGAACACCGGTTCAGTGTCTGGAGTTGCTATACATGAAAGACGTGGCCTATTTGATATGGAAGGTGGGGTTATAAGAGCAGGATATTTTTTTATATGGGTAGAAGTTTTATTTATAAATAGACTATCTGGAAAGGTGCAAAAAACAGTACCCTCCCCTGACTCTGATGGCTGCTAATCTGACTGTCCTTATGATTACAAGAAAATTATGCTTTAATTTAAAACCTTCACCTGCATCTTGTCATCTGATTCTCACATCAAGTCAATGAGTAAGTGGTATAGCCAAACATAATACAACTCTAACTGCCATATCAGAAACTGAGGAACAAATTCCTATGAATATTTCATAAAGCACGTTGTCCTCTTTCTCAATGACATCACATCCTTGGCCACAATAATTGTACTTTCTTTTATATCTTCATGTATTTAGAAGTTCATACCATAAGAAGGTACTCCTGATAACTCTTTGTATGTATTTGTGTCTTGGAGCTCTTTCTGAGACAGATTTTGTTTTTTTTCTTAATCAACATCTTATAGTATCTTCTTGGCCAACATAAAATTATTTTTACCACTAAGGCAACAATTATATTGTGATGGCTTAAAGGTGCAGTGTTTTGAAAGCAATTGCATAGAAAATACAACAAATAACCAGTTTGGGTGCTTTGCCTAAAGATACACCCTTGAATTGTAAAGAAACACATAAAACATCGAACACTTTTCAAAATCATATCTGAGATATTTATTTATTTATTTTCATTTTTTAATTTAATTAAATGTGTTTACAATAGATTCTACGGTTACCCCAAATGCATCCCCCTCCCCCATATTCCCCTCAACATCTCCCTTGCCCCCTCCCAACTGCACCCTCCCCCCTTCCCTTAAGGTTTATCCCATCCTATCTTTCCCTTTCCCTCTGTTCTCTTTTCCTCTGGTCCCTTTGATCCCTCCTGTGTCTCAATTCCGTTCCTCAGTTCTCCCTGTTCCTTGGATTCCTCAAATGAGTGAGGTCATATGCCATTTTTCTTTCTCTGCCTGGCTTATTTTTTTTTTCCAAAGTTGGAAACCGGGAGGCAGTCAGACACTCTCCCGCATGCACCCGACTGGGATCCACCCGGCATGCCCACCAGGGGGCGATACTCCGCCCATCTGGGCCATAGCTCTGTTGCAACCAGAGCCATTCTAGTGCCTGAGGCAGAGGCCATAGAGCCATCCTCAGCACCCGGGCCAACTTTGCTCCAGTGGAGCCTTGGCAGCGGGAGGGGAAGAGAGAGACAGAGAGAAAGGAGAGGGGGAGGGGTGGAGAAGCAGATGGGCGCTTCTTCTGTGTGCCCTGGCCAGGAATCAAACCCAGGACTCCTTCACACCAGGCCGACACTCTACCACTGAGCCAACCAGCCAGGGCCCTGCCTGGCTTATTTTACTTAACATGATAGTTTCCAGGTCCATCCATGCTGTAGCAAAAGGTAATATTTCCTCCTTTTTTGTGGCCCCATAGTATTTCATTGTGTATATGTACCACTACTTATTAATCCACTCATCCACTAACGGACACTTGGGTTGTTTCCAGATCTTTGCTATTGTGAACAATGCTGCCATAAACATGGGGGTGTATTTCTTTTTTTCAGTCGGTGATATGGTGTTCTTGGGATATATTCTTAGAAGTGGGATGGCTGGGTCAAAAGGCAGATCAATTTTTAATTATTTGAGGAATCTCCATACTGTTTTCCACAGTGGCTGCACAAGTCTGCATTCCCATCAGCAGTGCAGGAGGGTTCCCCTTTCTCCACATCCTCACCAGCACCTATCATGTGTTGTTTTGTTAATGAGCGCCATTCTGACTGGTGTGAGGTGGTATCTCACTGTGGTTTTAATTTGCATTTCTCTAATGATTAGTGATGTTGAACATTTTTTCATCTGTCTATTGGCTGTCTGTATGTCCTCTTTGGAGAAGTGTCTATTCATTTCTTTTGCCCATTTTTTTTGATTGGCTTGTTTGTCTTCCTGGTGTTGAGTTTTACAAGTTCTTTATAAATTTTGGTTACTAACCCCTTATCAGATGTATTGTCGAATATGTTCTCCCATTGTGTGGTTTGTCTTTTTATTCTGTTCATATTGTCTTTAGATGTACAAAAGCTTTTTAATTTGATATAGTCCCATTTGTTTATTCTGTCTTTTATTTCACTTGTGCATGGAGATAAATCAGTAAATATATTGCTGCGAGAGATGTCGGTGAGCTTGCTGCCTAAGTTTTCTTCTAAGATGCTTGGTTTCAAAACTTACATTTAAGTCTTTTATCCATTTTGAGTTTATTTTTGTGAATGGTGTAAGCTTGTGGTCTAGTTTCATTTTTTTTGCAGGTAGTTGGCCAATTTTCCCAACCCCATTAGTTAAAGAGACTGTCTTTACACCATTGTATGCTCTTACCTCCTTTGTCAAATATCAATTGTCCATAAAGGTGTGGGTTTATATCTGGGTTCTCTGTTCTGTTCCATTGCTCTATATGTCTGTTCTTATGACAGTACCAAGCTGTTTTGAGTACAATGACCTTGTAGTATAACTTGATATCGGGAAGTGTGATACCACCCACTTTATTCTTTTTTTTCAAGATTACTGATGCTATTCGTTTTCTTTTTCAACTCCATATAAATTTTTGGAATATTTGTTCTATATTTTTGAGGCATATCATTGGTATTTTAATTGATATTGCATTGAATTTATAAATTGCTTTGGGTAATATAGACATTTTAATAATGTTTATTCTTCCTATCCATGAACACGGTATATGCTTCCACTTGTTTGTATCTTCCTTAATTTCTTTTATTAATGTTTTATAATTTTCCAAGTACAAGTCTTTAACCTCCTCAGTTGTTTACTCCTAGGTACTTTATTTATTTATTTATTTATTTATTTATTTATTTATTTTGCAATAGTGAAGGGGATTGTTTCCTTAATTTCTCTTTCTGACAGTTCATTGTTATTGTATAAAAATGCCTCAGATTTCTGTGTATTAATTTTATACCCTTCCACTTTGCTGAAAGCCTTTATCAGGTCCAGTAGTTTTTGCTAAGATTTTAGGGTTTTTCTATATACAGTATCATATCACCTGCAAATAATAATAATTTTACTTCTTCTATTCCAATTTAGATGTCTTTTATTTCTTCTTCTTATCTGATTGCTGTAGCTAGGACTCCCAGTACTATGTTGAATAAGAGTGGTAAAAGGAGGCACCCTGTCTTGTTCTTTATCTTAAGGGGATTGTGAAGCCATCTAGCCCTGGGCTTTTGTTTTCTGGGAGTTTTTTTTATAACTGTTTTGATCTCATTTGTTGTAATTGATCTTTTTACGTTTTCTTATTTTTCCAGATTCATTTTTGAAAGATTATATGTTTCAAGGAATTTGTCCTTTTCACCTAGATTGTCTAATTTTTTGGCATACAGTTCTTTATAGTATTTTCTTACAATATTTTGTATTTCTGTTGTGTCAGTTGTTATTTCTTCACTCTCACTTCTCATTTTATTTATTTGAGTCCTCTCTCTTTTTTTTCTTGGTGAGTCTGGTTAAGGGTTCATTGATCTTGTTTACCCTTTCAAAGAACCAGCTCTTGGTTTCATTAATCCTCTGTATTGTTTCTTTAGCCTCTATGTCATTTATTTCCACTATGATCTTTATTATTTTCTTCCTTTTACTACCTCTGAGCTTTATTTGATGTTCTTTTTCTAGTTCTTTTAGATGCAGGGTTAAGTTGTTTATTTGAGCTTTTTCTAGCTTCTTAAAGTGTGCCTGTAGTGCTATGAACTTCCTTCTCAGTACTGCTTTTGCTGTGTCCAATAAATTTTGAGTTGTTGTAGGCTCATTATCATTCTTCTCTTGGAATTTTTTTATTTCTTCTTTGATCTCATTGTTAATCCATTCATTATTTAATAACCTGCTGTTTTGTTGCCATGTGTTTGAAAATTCTTGAGTTTTTTTGTTGTGGTTGATTTCTAGTTTCATGCCATTGTGATCAGAGAAAATGCTTGACATGATTTCCATCTTCTTAAATTTGTTGAGACCGATTTTGTGCCCTAACATGTGGTCTACTATAGAGAATGTACCATGAGCACTTGAAAAGAATGTATATTCTGCTGCTTTAGGGTGAAAGTCCTGATTATATTTATTAAAACCGAGTTGATCTAGTGTGCCTTTAACTCTGCTGTTTCTTTGTTAATTTTCTTTCTTGAAGATCTATCTAGTGATGTTAGTGGGGTATTGAAATCCCCTACTATTAGAGGCTGTTGATCTCGCCCTTTATATTCATCAAAGTCTGCTTTATATTATATATTAAAATATTCACACTTGGGCCATTTAAATTTATCACAATAATTGGCTATTTTGGCTACAAAAATAATTTTTAGCTTCAAATCCTTGTATTATTCAAGTTCATATCATGACAATTAGAAGTTGATTATATAGTGTCTCTTGTATTCCCATCAAAAGATAACATAAACTTCAAGTTGAAGGAATGTTCTTTATACCTTCTTTTCAACCTCAACCCAGTTCGATACCTGCTTTATGCGATCTTAAGTAGGTGGCACCAGACAGACCCTGGGTTTGCACTTCTGGGTTATGACACCTATAACTTGGTGAAGTCAGTGTCTCTATCCATCACTTTACTTACATAACTGTATTAGACTTTATTGCTGCATAAAAAAATTACCATGAACTTTCCTTTAGTGTCACAACAAGCAAAATATGAACCACACAATCAAAAATTTGAAAAATGATAAAAAAAGGAGAGTCAGTGAATAAAAATAATTTTTAAGTGAATTACAGAAACTAAATACTGTGCTGTTGTGTATTGAATGGGCTCACTTTCCCTAAAATCAGCACTGTCTTCCTTTGCATCTTAATAAAAACAATAAGAAAATATCAATATTTTAAAGTTCAGAGGAAAAAAATTAATCAATCTGTCAACTTCAAACACAAAAATATTCAATAATAAATTCAAATTTAAATTTTTAAAATATTTTTTAAAAGTAAAAAAATAAAAAAATTTTCAGACTTTATTTTAAACAGGAAAAAGAGAGAAAGAAGGCAGGAGGAGGCAGGAAGCAACAACTGCCATATGTGCTCTGACCCAGCAAGCCAGGGTTTCAAACTGGTGACCTCAGCATTTCAGTTCTACACTTTATCTACTGCACAACCACAGGGCAGACCAATAAATGCATTTTGTAAATATTACTACCATATGAAAGGTAGAAATTGGTTGCTAGTACAGAAGCTGCATGGTCTGGCTTCCTTAATGCTACTGTAATACTATTGAGAAAAATCATAAAATAAATTTCAAAGTAGCCTGTATATATCTGAGATAAGGCATATTAATGCTATAAAATATCATCTTAAAAGAGTCACAAGCTTAAAGAGAAACACGGTTTCTGGGGCTTCAAGGCTCTTCCTGTAGGAGGAGCTTCCACTTCACGGGTAGATCCACTTCCTCATTCAAAATCCTCCAGCTCCTCCTCCTTGGAGAGCTCCAGGAAAACCTGCAATGCAGGAAGAAGAACAAAGAGAGAGGGTGTCACACAGCTCCTGGAGCTCCGAGTGTGCATTTATTACATATTTATATTTTATGGGTGACCCAAAAACCTCTAAGACTGATTCACCTGTTCCAGGGTGGACTGTGAGAGGCTGTACTCCTCCAGGTCGAAGCTCTGTTTAACTGCACAAGGACAGAGGTGTATTAGGAAGTCATATGCTTTTGATCCCAAATGGTATACCAGGTCATGTATAAAAACTACATACAACTAGATCTTAAATATAAGAGAAAAAGGAGTAAACATTCTCAGACTAAACATGAGCATGCAAATTCACTATCTAGTCCCATAATAGGATGGAAATCCTCTTCAATTGCCTTAGAAGTTGGGCATAGGTGCCACTAGACTGGAAAACAACAGAAGAGGTTCCAGGCAACCTAAGCAAGATAAGCTAAGGACAGTTCCCTCAGTCTTGGGATGCTACAGTGTGCCCCTCTCCATCCACCCTTGCTAGATTCTATCTTGCTTTTTGCTCTAAAGACTGACAGAGGCTCCTTCTGGGGTCTCACCAGTGGCAGCCCAGGAGGAGAGACAGAAGGATGGGAAGGAGATCCAGTCCTTATTCCTTCTCTTCCTCTCTGACACCAACTGTGTCCCTTGACTGAAAGCCACTGTTTTTCTCAAAATGGCAAATTCTACATGCTATACACCCAGGTTCCATTCACTGCTTCCTCTCTTAGTCCCTTTGGACCTAAGAATGGTAACACCTGCTGGTTTGGCCTTGGGCAATGGCACTGTCCTTGCACCTTTGCAAATAGATCCTTTATAAACACAATTTCCCCAAATTAGCCTATTTTGAGTTTTCAGCTGTGAGCATTTGGGAATATAACTGAGAACTCAAATATTCAGACTCAGAGAGAGGAAATAATGGGTGGAAAGGTAAGACTGGAAAACAGAATAATCAGGTGCTGTGGAGGGACTGGCCCAAATTTCAGAAACATGGGGAAGGGTCTTTGACACGTGTCTGAAAATATGTAAAGAAAAGGTGCCAAGGACGGCTGAAGGCCCTGCCATTTCAGAGTCTAGATAGAAAAAAATCAGCATGTTTCTCACAGAATGCATAGTGGGAAGTATTCCTAGAGGATTTCCTGGAAGGGTAAAGAGATTCCAAGAAGTGGCTCAGGGGCAGCATGGTGATCACAGGAATCCAAAACAAAGAGGTATAACCCACCACAGGAATCTGTGGTCAGAAAAAAAGATGGGAGGGGAGTGGGACTCTTTAAGGAACCCATAAAAGCACCCCAAGTAAAAAAGGGAGGAAGGCCCATAGTACATCTTTAATGACAAAAAAAAAAAAAAAGCCATGCTGCCATATCATCTCTTCTCTCCTCACTTTATATTGTACCCTAGAGAGACCTAAAACATCCACTTATGAGAAGAGGAGAGAACAAGGTATGAAAAGGGATAAAACTGACCATCCACCTTCTTGCTACAAGTCTGCAAATCTGAAGCAAAAAAGAAGCATGTGAGGCTCTAGTTTTGCTGTAATTTGCATCCCCCACAAGTGATCTGATGTACGCAAGAATGAGTCTATGCAGCAAAATGAAGGAATAACACAGGACATTCATTTTGTTTCCATGCTATGTGGCCTAGCCCATCATTTCAATACATGCATTGCAGCTGAGAATGGAACTATTGCTAACTGAGCATCTGGATAAAAATGCTAACTTACATTTCAACATTTTGTACATTATGTATTTTTCCCATAAAGGGACAGGAAACTGATTAAAAGATGTTGCTTCGCCCATCGCACAATCAGAACTTCAGTTTCAGCATATAAGCACATCAGAAGAAGTTTGTGAAAGAAGGAGACACTTTTAAAACCAGAAACATTAGAAGGCACTTAAGAAAATGCTCCTTTGTATTCTAGAGAGGAAGTCTTCCTGGAACATCCCTCTCCCTGCTTCTAATTAGTTATGAAACACTTCATGTTGCTCAGAGCCCATTGTGGGTATTTTTTCCACTAGGATATTGCAAAATTGGTAAGAAATTCAAAATGGTCAGTGTGAAAAATTGACCCATCAATCATAGAGTAACAGTAACTAGCAGAATCAGAAAATGAAAAGACAAGCTATCTGTATCATCTTTAGCACATCCCAAGAGGAGACCCTCTTCAACAACTAGGGTGCCTGGGGCTTCTAATGACAGATGACAGACGAAAACTACAAGTTGCAAAGAAAAAAATGTTCAGGTCTTTATCAGGATTTATACTCTGGAGTGACAGGCAGAAAGTTAGTCCATGACAGATCTGCACAATCTGCAGAAGTCCAAATCATAGCTCAGAACAAAAGAGCCTTAAAGTGTTATGGCTTTGCCCAGATCAACAGAGAGGAACCTTCTTATCAGCATCTAATTCTATCAAAGAGTACATAGCAACAAAACCAAAAATATATCTTTCTGTTTGTATAAAATTGTGGGCACTCTAGTACCAAATGCCACTGGTCTCTTCCCTCTAGAGCCTCATTGAATCAGGGCAGGGTTTTCAACCTTGGCACTAATGATGTTTTGGTTCAAACATTCTTTGTTGTGGGAGGGGGCTGACCTGCCCTATTGGATACTTAGCATCATCCTTGGCTTTGACCTATAAGGTACCAGTTGCACCTCCCCAATTCCACCCCAGATATTGTCATTTTACCCCTGGCTGAGACACTGAATTAAAATTCTTAATAATTAAATTATGGTATAATACTACAATATTATATTCATGTACATATTATACTGGCTTTGTGCAAGATCTGAATTTATCTGTTTCCCATAGTCTTGTCTCTAAACAGTGACTCTTACCTATCTCTAGTTTGAAGAAAGCCTGTGATAAAGGTCGCACATCCTCAACAGGCAACTTATAGACCATCAGGGAGGAGTACCTGGGAGGAAAAGAGTGTGGTTGAACTCCAGGTTGCAGAGCACATCTACTGACGAGGAGTTGTCTAAACTGGAGGCACAATCTAACAGGTGTGAGGTGATAGTTCAATGGGTTTTAATTTGCATTTCTTTAAAGAACAAAATAAACAAAAAGAAAAGAAGAAGATAAAGAAGAAGAAAACTAACCAACAAACAAAACTTGAATAGACTCACCCATACAGAGAATGTTTAGACAGTTACCAGACTTGGGGAGGTTTCTGGACTGGATGAAAAAGGTGAAGGGATTAAGAACTACAAATGAGTAGTAACAGAAATAGTCATGGGGTGTAAAATGCAGCATAGGGAATATAGTCAATTATATCATAACAACTATGTACGCTGCCAGTTTGGTACTGGAAATATCAGGGGAAACTTTGGAAAGTGTGAATATTTAACCACTATGCTGTACACCTAAAACTAATACAAAGTAATACTGAATGACAACAGTGAATAAAAAATAAAATAACAAAATAAAATCATGACATTGGAAAAAAATAAATAAAATGAAGCAATAATGTTGCCAATAATTTGTTTGCAAGCACACTCCTCTATAGCACTGTAAACAGCCATAGTGTGAATGCCCTTGGATCAGCAAGAAGTCATCTTTCTAAAGCAGACCTATTTTAAGGCTCTTAAGAAAAGGCTGCTTTTATTCTAGGCTTGAATGTGAAAAAAAAAAGACAGAACACCTACCCAGTGATGCCTCTCTAGCACAGAAGAAGCAGAATTCTTACCATCCTTCTCTCCTAGAGAGAAGAGGAGTATTTAACTGAAATAATGAGGTTCTTTTCATCTCCTGGCTCTACCACTAGTGTTTTGGCATAAGCCACCTGAACCTCAAGTGCCATTCATTACTGATAATAACAAAAATGCTAATAGACACCATTCAGGGAGGTTTCAGTGATGGCTGGTACTGAGCATTACACAGGTGATCTCATTTAGTGGAAATGGCTTCACCCTCTAGAAAGGACACCTGAAATGAACTGGGTCTGTGCACATGTCCATGCCTGGGTCATCCTCTCATAAGAATCAGCCTCCAAAATCAGCCCTTTGTTCTCTTATTTTTGTCCTATGGTGCCTCCTGGTTTAGACCTTTCTCTAGTAAACTATTCATAATTTTCATGAAATTAAAAATAAAAAAATGAGAACATTAAGTTTTTCTTTCTCATCACCATACCAGAACACAAAAGAAAGACCAAGATAAAACAGAACACCACCCATGTTTACCTTTCCTGCCGAGCAGCCTGGGGGAAAAGTCTCAGGATCTCAGTGTGCAGGGGCTCCACCTGCCTGGGAGTCTTCAGCTTTATCTCCAGCAGGTAATCCTTGCCAAATTTGCTCTTTAGTTGCTGGATGGTTCCAATACATCTGCAAGGGGAAGGAGGAAGATGAAGTCAACCAAAGGAAGGGAAAGAGGAATCTACTACTGAGAATTTTCAAGTTCTGGAGGCCAGGGCAGGGGCAGGGGCAGGTTGAAAAGAACAGCAAGGCCCTTCAGGTTCTCATGGAGATAATCTGTGAGGGAAGTGTCCTTTGTTCAGGGCATAACTGGGGGCCAAGTGTGGACACCCACCTCAGCCTTCCGGACACCATGATGGCCACACGGTCACACACAGCCTCAGCCTCAGCCATGTAATGGGTGGTCAGGAGAGCGCCCCTCTCAGTTTTTCTAACAATGGCCCGGATCGCTTGCCTAAAGTTAGGTCAAGGGAAGTGTTAATGAATGGGAATGCCAAGATCATAGGAAAAATAAATTTGAAGACGTTTCTTTTAGCACATATGAAAATATTATGAGAGTGAATTCAGATCAAAGAAAGAAAAAATTATTGGAGGAATAACAGGCATGGAAATAACCAAATGACTGGTCAGAGTACATGATAGAGCATGGCTTGGGCTGCATGTAAAGAATAATATTGGGTAAAAGGTTGTTTGGAAAATGTGACATCAGGAGATGATGTCAGAGTAATGGCAGCATGAGAGATACTCCTGATCTCTTCCCTTATAATTTCAGTAAATTGAACAACTATAGCACAGTGAAGGAACCCCAGCTGGGTTCACTGGCACTCCTGAAAATGTTCATGCACTGAGTGGGCTAAAGTTTTTTGTTAGAATTCTTAACAATACCACTATTAAATGCCATCAAGAAAGAAGTAATTGAATACCATGGTTACACAATACAGAGATATAGTTTAGAAAGAAAATAAGTCTTCAGAAAAACGTCTCAATCACATGGAAATCTTGGAGTTAAATGATAGAAAATTAAAAAATTGAAGTTCTGACAATACTCAATAGTAGGCAACTTAACAAGGTCACCAAGGAGATTGAATCTTTAAAAACAGAGAAGAACTCATTATGTGAACTGAAAACTGAGGTAGCAATTTTAGTTAATTGATCAAGACAGACAGAGAAAACAATCAGTGATATCAAAAACAGGCAACTAGAGATGCTACAGAGAGAATAGGAGAGAATCACAAATTTTAAAGAAATGAGAGAACTCTACAATAATTGTCTGACTCCATCAGAAAGAACAAGAAAAAATAATGGGTATTTTAAACAAATAGTTGATGAGAATTTCCCAAGCCTATGGAAAGAGGTAACGCCTCAAAGCAAAGAAACAAACAGAATGCCAAGGTACCTCAACCCAAAAACACCTACTCCAAGGCAAATCGTAATAACATTGTCAAAAATAAATGACAAAAAGTGGATCCTCAAGGCAGCTAGGGAAAAGAAAAACATACATATAAAGGAAAGCCCATTTGGTTATCATCAGACTTCTCAGTGGAAACTCTACAAGCCAGTAGAGAGTCGACCCAAACATTCAAAGTACTGAAAGAGAAGAATTGCCAGCCAAAAATACTATATCTATCAAAATTATTCATCAGATATGAAGAAGAAATAAAAACTTAAGCAGACATACAGAAGTTGAAGGAATTTATCACCAGAAAATCCCCACTGCAGGAAATGTGCAAGGAACAAAACAAATCAAAACTACAAGTAAAAGCTCAAACAAGGTCACAATAAAAAAAAGAATAATCTGTGACAAAAATAACATAAAAGGGAAGAAGATAAATATCTGCATAGCAAAGGAGGATGGTGTGCAAAAGCACTCATAAGACATAGGAATCTTGTACTTATGACCATTTTCTCTTAATAAATTGATGATAACAACCCACAAAAAGTCACTACTGAAATACAAAGCTTAAAAAAAAGAAGAAATGGGGGATAAGTATAGAATACCCCCAAACAAAAACAACTGACAGAAACAGAAAAGAGAAAAACCAAACACAATATAGAGCTACCAGAAAACAAAACATAAAATGGCTATAGGAAATCCTCAAGTATTAGTGACTAATCTAAATGTAAGTGGACCGAACTCACCAATAAAGAGGCACAGAGTAGCAGATTGAATCAAAAAGCAAAACCCAACCATATGCTGCCTTCAAGAGACACATCTAAGCTACAAGGACAAAAATAGACTCAAAAGTGAAAGGTTGTAAAATGATTCTCTAAGCAAATAATATTTAAAGAAAAGCAGGTGTAGCCATACTCATATCTAACAATGCTGATTTCAAGACAAGAAATAGAACCAGAGACAAAGATGGACATTTCATTCCAGACCAGGCTTTGGTGCCATAAATAAAGTGTTGGATCGGATGTTGAGGACCTCAGGTTCAGAACCATGAGGTTGCCAGCTTGAGCACTCGCTCACCTGGCTTGAGTGCGGACTCATCTGGTTTGAGTGCAGGCTCATTTGGCTTGAGTGCAGGATCATAGACATGATCCCATGGTCACTGGCTTGAGCCTAATGTCACTTGTTTGAGTAAGGGGTCATATGCTCTTCTGTAGTCTCCCCCGCCAATCAAGGCACATATGAGAAAGAAATCAATGAACAACTAAGGTACTACAACTTAGACTTGATGTTTCTCATCTCTCTCCCTTCCTTTCTCTTTGTCCCTATCTGTCCTTCTCTCTGTCTCTGTCTGTCTCTATTGTAAAAAAAAACAAACATTTCATTATAAAAAAGACATTATATTAAGAAGAAATACCATGTCTTAATATATATGCATTGAACCAGAAAGCACCAAAATATACAAGACATCTACTCACTGATCTATAAATAGAAGCAGACAAAAACACACTCATACTTGGAAATCTCTACACACCATTAGTAGCTTTAGATAGATCATCCAAACAGAAAATCAATAAAGAAATATCATCCTTAAAAGACACACTATACTAAATGAACATAATAGACATTACAGGACATTTAATCTCAGAACATAAGATTATACATTCTTCTCCAGTGGGCTTGGGACATTCTCAAGGATAGACCATATGTTGGGCCACAAACTAACTTCAACAGATTAAAAAAGATTGACATTAGACCAAGCATATTTTCTGACCATAAGCCTTTGAATTTAGAATTCAACTGTAAAAAGGAAGTAAAGAAACTCACAAAAATGTGGAAATTAAAAAACATTGTTCTAAAAAATGACTGGGTCAAAGGAGAAATAAAAGCAGAAATCAAAATATAGGTACAGGAACTTAATAAGATGGTGACAGAGTAGGCATATGTTTAAACAGCCACCTCCAAGAACCAAAATGGAATAAAACTTAAGAACAATCATCTTTGAAAATCCAACTTTGGACTAAATTAAGAGGAATCTATAACAAAGTATCACCAAAGAAGCCACACCGAGACCGATAGGAAGGTCGGAGATGCAGAAAGAGCTGCCCTGCTCTCAGTAACAAGCAGTGGCTGAGGGTCCACAGGGACTCGACTGCGGGGAGGGTAGGCCTGAGAAGTGTAGGTGCTCAGCCCCAGGCCTGGAACCCCAGCCTAGAGCCCCAGAGCCTAAAAGAGACACCCAGACAGCATTTAGCTGTAAAAAGAACCATGTTTCTTGTTGGGGACAGAAATATAAACAGGGTATTTTTACAATCTGAATATCTAAGAGACAGAGGTGCTTGGCCCAAACCCCCAACTCACCTGCCTAGTTATCAAACCTATACCTGATTCTCGCTTGTCCCACCCATGTTCTCCGGAAGAGGCTGGAAGCTAGTTTCTTATTGGTGTAAAAAGTTAGTTTAAATTATATGATGGGGGTTTTCTTTGAAACAGTTGAATTGTTAATAGACCACGTTTTTTTCCCTGAATAAAGATGGATGTGTCTTTGGGCTCAGGAACAGTAGAGACTGTGCTCCGTGCCATCCTCCCAAACCCATCTGTATGTATATATCTTTAAATCTCTATCATTTATTCAATTTCATACCTTTTCCTGTTCGAGACCCTGTAATAGACTCATCATGGCTGAGCTGCCACAATTGGCACCCATATGTGTGGCCATCAAAAAAGGGAAAGAAGAGAGGTAATGGAACCCCCCAGAAGTATGCACATGAATTAAGTATAAAGCTTTTAGAGAGTGAAGCTTTTAAGTAGAGTTTGGAGGGAGAGTATAATAATAAAGTAATTTGGGAGTAAATAAACATGGAACAGATAGGTTCAAAAGTGAGGGAACTTTTTCTTTTTGTACAAATGTTTTTATTTGAGAATAAGTTGTTTGATCAGAATGCGGTAGAAACAGAGGAATGTAAATATGAGAAGAACTTGGAGTCTGGGAATAACTCGGGAAATGAGAATATCACAGCTGTGGCCATTTTAAACTTTGCACCTCTGCCGACCTCTGCTCCCAAGGTCTTTGTCTCAGACTCTTGGAAATCCCTGCTCCAACAAGGTTTGGAACAACTCGAGATGCAGAGGAAGAAATGGAGGAATTCAGCAATATTATACAAGGTCCCAATGAGCAATATCAAGAATTTGTTTCACAGCTGATTCCGGAAGTTGAAAGAATAGTAGTAAAAAAAGAAGTTTGTAACAGAATATGTACTGATATTGGGCCTTCATACATGGAAGGTCTTGCTTTTGCCACAGGCATTAGGGCAAGAATTTTAGGGTATTTTAATAAAAGGCAAAGCAAACAAAAGAAAAAAAATCAGGGAAATATTTATGCCAGTGGATCTTGTTTCCAATGCGAGGATTCAGGGCATTTTGCTAGAAACTGCCATTGCTCCCCTCAAATATCATCCTTGGCCTCCTTTTCAATTCCAGATGGCCCCTACGAATTCAGATCTTTGCCCATGCTGTAAAAAAGGGAAACACTGGGCGAATAAGTGTAAGTCTAGATATAATGCCGAGGGGCAAAGAATTCAGAGAAGCCACGGAGACTACTGTTGCCTTGCACCCAAGCAGCTGCCAGCGCAGCCGGCCATAGTCCCCTCTTGGAAGCAACCTGCAGAGGTCAGTGTGCAGAGCAGGGTCCCGGCACGAGGCCTGTTGGCAACTCATGGCCACAATGGGTGGGGCATGGCTCTGCCCGGGAGGCCCAGCCCCGGGAGAGGAGCAGAGAAGCATTCCCCTCCCAGGTAAGCTGAATCTTCCATTCGGCGTGGGTTTGAAATGGAGGGATTTAGAGTGCCAGATGCAGCAGCTATTAGAATTTAAGAATATTTAGAAGACTCAG
Organism: Saccopteryx leptura; assembly: GCF_036850995.1. NCBI lineage: Eukaryota > Metazoa > Chordata > Mammalia > Chiroptera > Emballonuridae > Saccopteryx > Saccopteryx leptura. The sequence continues at coordinate 167,306,675 of NC_089507.1, forward strand.
ATGCTTTTTAAAGTTGTATTATTATCTGACTTTCTTTAGTAAATAAAAAGACTTAAGAGTTTGGGAAAATTACAGCATTCTTCCATTATTCTCTAACTTTCTCTAAACTATCATTTTATTTCTTTACTCTTCTGTGCCTTAATAAAGGGTGAAGGGAATGCCTACTTTAGTACGCTAAACAGAATCTCATATGCAGCCACCTCAAAGGCCTTGAAATTTTTCAAGAGAGAGTTCTGTTTAGTTTCTTTCTTCTTCTTCTTCTTTTTTTTTTTTTTTTGTATTTTTCTTAAGTTGGAATGGGGAGGCAGTCAGACAAACTCCCGCATGTGCCCAACCAGGATCCACCCGGCATGCCCACCAGGGGACGATGCTCTGCCCATCCGGGACATTGCTCTATTGCGACCAGAGCCACTCTAGCACCTGAGGCAGAGGCCATGGAGCCATCTCCAGCTCCTGGGCCATCTTTGCTCCAATGGAGCCTTGGCTGTGGGAGAGGAAGAGAGAGACAGAAGGAAAGAGAGGGGGAGGGGTGGAGAAGCAGATGGGCGCTTCTTCTGTGTGCCCTGGCCGGGAATCAAACCGGGACTTCCGCACGCCAGGCCGACGCTCTACCACTGAGCCAACAGGCCAAGGCCAATTTCTATCCTTTATTATGTTCCTATTAAAATAGCCCTATGTAAGATCAAGCAGGCCACGTTCTAATCTCTAAAATCCCAGGTTTCACTCTTGATTTGTGTTATTGTATGTGAAGTCTTTGTTTAATGTCTAAGTGTGTCTGTTTTTAAGGCCTGAATTAAGTTTGAAAATGCCGGCTCTAATATTGAAAAAAATAAAATGCTATCATTCCTACAAATTTTTAATTTTAATTAAAATAAGTAAAGCACACTCGTTTAAATTTAAATAAAATGGAATGTGGGTCAAATAAGTTTGCAAATATGATGTATATGTTTGCTCACTTATAGTTTGCATTGGGTGTGGGGGACAGGCTGTAAGCAGACAGGGTCCTTATAGCCTAAGGCAGGGGTACCCAAACTATGACCCACGGGCCGCATGTGGCCCCCTGAGGCCATTTATCTGGCCCCCACTGCACTTCTAGAAGGGGCACCTCTTTCATTGGTGGTCAGTGAGAGGGCTGACTACTACAAAGCACGGCATAATTCACATACAGTACTACTTCCAGTGACGCGGGATGCACACGTCACAGCTCTGGAAACACGTCATATCACTTGTTACGGCTAGCAGTGGCAAATATGGAATCAGACATTGATCATCTCATTAGCCAAAAGCAGGCCCATAGTTCCCATTGAAATATTGGTCAGTTTGTTGATTTAAATTTACTTGTTCTTTATTTTAAATATTGTATTTGTTCCCATTTTTTTTTTTTTACTTTAAAATAAGATATGTGCAGTGTGCATAGGGATTTGTTCATAGTTGTTGTTTTTTTATAGTCCGGCCCTCCAATGGTCTGAGGGACAGTAAACTGGCCCCCTTTGTAAAAAGTTTGGGGACCCCTAACCTAAGGCTTAGTTTTAAGACTAAGCCTTTCCTATCCTTTTAATCCTAAAATATTCTCAACACTAAGCTTTTCCCTACACCCTTGACTGTTGCATGATGTGGGGTGGTACACTCTTATGAGGAATCCCATTATGCCTCAGATAAGTGACTTTGTATCAGAGACTTCCTTATTTGTATATTGGCTTAAAAGTTTGGATTTCTACACTATAAAATGGGGCAGAAGATCCCATGCTGTAGCAGGGCAGAGAAAGGCCATGTGGAGGGGAGGAGGTAGCCAAGATGGTGGAGTGCTGAAGGAGAAGCCAGTTTGTGCAGAGTTTGTGCAGAGAGAAGGAGATGGGGAACAGAGGTGAATAAGGCTGGTAGGTAGAAACCTTTGATTCTAGGAATACTCAGATAAGTCAGTAGCTTTAGGAGCCCTGAATGAAAAGGAAGTGTTTTCCCACTGTGTGTATTTCTTGCCTGCTGGGTGCAAGCTAGGATAAAAATGATGGGCCACCAGTTCTTGGCTCCATTATTTTATTACCGTTTGTCCAAATCAAATGAAAACCTGCATGAGCCAGGTGGCTGTGATAGTGGCCATGGCTACTGGCTTTACATTTGGTGTAGTCTGTGGAAGGATTTGGAGATTGGTATGGAGCCACCACCCTTGAGGGGTGGAGTAGAGAACTGGCTGCTGTTATGGTTCCCCATGGCTGTCCTTTTGGAGGCCATAGGCTGGCTAAATATTACAGCCATGCATGAGGAAACCAAGAACTCTGTGGAAGAGGCTGCTCAGGACCTGCAAACTGAGCAGTGGAAGGAGCTGGAGCAAATGTGGGAGAAAGAGATGTCAACCCTGGAGCTGGAGCAAGCACTGGAGGAGGCAACAAGGTTCATGAGATTTGCCTGGAAATGAATAAGCCACTGGAGAATCACAGGTGTGTGAGTTACATATTGCCCTGGACATTGTGGAGAGCCAGCAGCAGCAGGAGGCAGGGCTGAGGCCGGGGCTGGGGCTGCAAGGCCCATTGAGCTGAAGGCAGTGGCAGCCCAGTGGCAGGAGCTGGCATTTTCAGTTACTCTTTGGAGAATGAGGAGAATCGGGCTAGAGTTGTGATCTGAAGTCTTCAGAAGGTGAGAGCCCAACAGCAAGGAGTACTTACTATGCCCTTGGTAGGTCTGCAATTTTGGGACATAGGGGATAAGGGTAGATGCCATCATGCTCTCCAGAGCAAAGATGGAAATGCTGACTGCCATTGCCATGTGCTCCTCTTTGGGACAGTGTAAGACCTGCCAGGATGGCAGGAATGAGGGGGGTGGCTGAGGCCCCATGTACATGGACTGATTCCTGGACTAGGACTGGAGTGAGCACTGGCTCCTTCGTTGCATGGACTTATGGATTTTGGACAATGTGAAATCCATATATATAAGATTTCACACTGGGGGGGTGGCTTTGCTGGAGGCCCTCCCCGTGCCCTAAGAAGCTTTTCCATGGTTAGAAAGAAGTCTGAGGACATTTTGCACTTTTGGCAAAGTGCTCAGAGACTGGTGAAGTTGATCTTTGTAATTGTTGAAATTGTATAATGTTATGTTGTTGTATTTGTGTAATGTGCCTAATTTCCTTGTACAGTAATACCTGTGCTTTAGATTGTAAGTGAGCAAAAGGGATAGAATGTGGATCTTAGAGACTTGCTAATTTAGCCAAACTGCAAGCTGCAGGCTGCAAAGCTTGAAGCAGGGTAGATTTGCTTAATATAGAAAAATAATAAAAGCCAAACTGGAATTTTCCAGCTTTAATATACTCTTTAATTTGCCTGTTAATTAATGGGGTAGAAATTATTTAATAAGTATAGGAATGTTACTTGAAAATGCATTTACTATATTTTGATAGAAGTTAACATAAAAACAAGTATTTCTTACAATCTTTGAAGTCAAGGTATTATAAAATGTGCTCAACAAATGATTAAAAGTTAATTGCATCATAAATAATATAAAAAAAGGGAGTCATATCCTGAAACTACCACAAATCTACTTTATCATGCTTTATACTTTAAAAAAATTTATTTTGAATGCTGATGTAGAGGGTTATTCAGCAGCTGATAGACTCTGGAATCCCACAGGAGACACCAAACCTCTTTCTCCTATAAACTTCTACCCTCTTTTATTTGATCCAGCTAATAATGCTGTTCTGTCTTTTTCCAATCAGCTTCAGATATATGGAAAAAGTTTATATAGGCAGATGAGGACCCTCAAACCCCTCAGCAAGATCTACTGAGATTGGCTTTTAAGGTCTATAATGACCAAGAAGAACAGAAAAGGCAGACAAAGCCCAAAAAGAGATCAGGCAAAATACCAACTCTTGGAATACATCCTTAAAGTCTCCAACACCCCTAATGGGCTTCATAGGACTCCATCAAGGCCCTGCTTCAAGATTGGAAAGGAAGGTCATTGAGCTAAAGCCTGCCAGGCTTCTCAGCCCCCATCAGGGAGATGCCTTTACTGTGGGAAAATGGGACAATGAAAGGTAAGCTGCCCCCTCGCTCCTCTAAGGGAGGGTTCAGTCTCTTCCAGCCCTGCTAACAGCCACCTATAATATAACCTTGCCCAAGCTGCTGGGACTTGCCACTGAAGGTTAAAGGTGTCCAGAGACATCAACTTCATCTCATATCACCGTGGACAAGCCTAGGGTATTTCTTCCAAGTAGCAGGTAAACTGATTTCATTTCTTATGGAAATGAGGGCCACTTACTATGTCTTGCTTGAATATTCAGGTTTTTATTCATCCCTCAAAGACCTTTGTTGTGGATGTTGCTAGTCTTATTTTCTGCTGCTTTGTTTAATATTATATAGTGTCTCCTTTATTCCACTTCCTCAATGTTCCCTGCCTATTTTAGGATGGGACCTGCTCCTAATTTAGACGAATTTACCTCTGCCACTCAGCATAGTGTATCCCAAGGTTCTCTTCACCACCCCATGGATGCAGAGCTCCAGGAAAAGGCACCCTGGGTTCCTTTCTCCAGTTTAAAGAAAAAACAAACAAACAGAAACTCTATCTCCATATGTACTGCAGATGGCTTTTCCATCTACCTGAATCATTACCAGCTAAAAGCAGTGGTCATTGGGACTTGGATTCTAGCTGAAAAGTGTAAAAATGTGACCACAACTCCAGTGCCTTGTGGACTTTTCTTGAATGTGTGTGACTCCTGCTCCTTGGGACAGTTCTCAGACTGAAGTGGGGTTGGGTTACATTTACAAATAATGTGAAGTGGTGATGGTATCAACATGGGCTTGGTGAAATTATATTAACATGTTAAGGACATTTAAAACTTAAAGAATTTTATTTTAATCACTTCATTGTATTGGGATACTTGTTATAGTATCTGTTAGCATTGGCTATTTTAATTTTGTTGTTTATATTATATTTTTCCAGTCTGCCTCCAAATTTGAACATGGGAATTCCGATGAGAATGAGTCACAGAACGTGAATTGAAGTTTTTTTAAAAGAAAGGGGGAATCATTGGGGACTGACATATAAACAGGTTGTTTTTACAATCTGGATATCTATGAGACAGAGGTGCTGGGCCCCAACCCCCACCTCACCTGCCTAGTTAACAAAGCTACACCTGATTCTCACTTATCCCACCCATGTTCTCCGGAAGAGGCTGGAAGCTAGTTTCTTATTGGTGTAAAGTTAGATTTAAATGGTATGGTGGGGGTTGTCTTAGAGTTGTCTTGGAAATAATTGAATTGCTAATGGACCATGTTTTTTCTTTGAATAGGGATGGATGTGTCTTTGGGAGCAGCCATGTTATGGCTTGGGAACAGTAGAGACTGTTCTCTGTGCCATCCTCCCAAACCCATCTGTATGTATATATCTTTAAGTCTCTGTCTATCACTTATACAATTTCATACCTTTTCCCGTTCAAGACCCCGTAATAGATTTGTCATGGCTAGATGGCGAAAGTTTCTGTCTCTGAGAAACAGACAGAGCTCTCTGATGCAAATTCTATCTTAAAGGTCCAGCAATGAACACTTCGTTCACAGCCACATTCCAAGAGTTCTGTGTGGGAGAGCTGAGAGGACTGGAGTTGTTTGAGGAGAGTGTAAAGTTGGAGACCCAGGGAGAAACACTATAGGGGATGATCACCATAACACCCATGCTGAGTCATTTTCCAGTAGAGAAGTTGTGATTTTTCTTGGGTGGAGCAATCCCCTCTGAGTGGCATCAGCCTAGGGAATAGCAGCTGTCCCACCCTCAGGAGTTTCTCCTACCCCAGTCATGGCCACAGGTCATTCACAGAGGCCAGGAAGCAGGAGGCACATCAGTAACTAAGTTTTCTGTTGTTGAGGCCGGAGCTCCCTCCACACTCTCTCAAGTCTAAGATAGGTAATTTTGCCTCACAGGAGACTTAACAGAAACTGTTTGGAGCAAGCAGATGACACCTCTGGCTCTCAGAAGCCACAATCACCAGACCCCTGGGGCCATACGCTACTTAGGTCTGTAAAAATGTCTGGACAGACAGACACCTGGGGCCAAGGGGCAGAGCCATACCCACAACCCTTCCTAATTCCTGAATTGCCCCAGGCTCTAGACTCTAGCGAAGATATTTTCAGTGGCTGAGCCCAAGAGGCCAGTAGATAGGGGTTGCAGGAGATGGGACTCAGGGAAACATGGCCATTTGAGCGAACTTTCCCCCAGGCCCAGAGTGCATAAAAGCCAACCTTGGAGTGCACCTTGGTATTTCTATGTACACCTGGGCCTAGCAGAAGCAGTCACACACTCTGAATTTCTTGTAGCTATAAGAAGGTTGCTGAGGGACAGTCACAGGCAATGTCTCCCACTGGTCTTTGCTGAGTTCCTGCTAGGGAGGCCCATGGCTGGCACATCCAGAGGCCAGCTGCCAAAGGCATCGGTTCGATACCTAACAACCTTTGCTAGAGTGGTATCCTAAAAAAAAGCTCCTCACACCTGACCCAGCTGAGGCGTATTCCACTCTCTGTGATCAACACCTGCACACTGGCTCATGGGAGAGGGTGGAGGTTCACAATCAGCCAACCTGGGCACTGAACATAATGTCCTGCTAGGCTAGATTCCAGAGAGGGAAGGGAGAGAGGCTTGGAGCATGGACATTTAACATGTAGGTCCCTGTGAGTCTATAGATAGATTTGGTTGAGGGGCTTAGCCACCTTCAGAAGAGGCACCATCAGCCCCAAGAAAAGAATCTCTCAGTCTTCTCCTAATACTGGGGTTTCTCACCAGCTGAAATAACTTCTGCATAGGAGACTGTGGACCATACTCAGTCTGAACCTGCTGCTCACCTTGTTGGGGAGAAGTAAAATCTGAGTATCCAGCAGTGGCTGAGTGATCAACCTCTGCAGTAGGGGCACATTCCCCATACTGAGCTACTGACCAAGAGACCCCTGAGGTAGGGGGTCTCACAAATGTTGTATTCACAATGTCATCTGCTCTAACCTACCAAGCATGCAACTTGTAGAGTGGTTGGTTGGGAGATGTCAATCTGAACCCACACTAAAAACTTACTACAGAAGACTCTGTGGGAAGACCAGGCAGCTGTAAGAGGAGAAGGAGTAGCAGAAAAGTGGAGACAAATCTAACAGAACTTGAAGCTTGTATTGAGCAGCTGTCATCTCTAAGCAGAAGGAAACTGATCATTATGCAAAGATTGTCCCCTTCCATAGTACCCAGAAAATGTAGACACAAATAGAAAAGTGTGCAGTAGCTGCAGACTGTTAGCCCAAAGCAAGTTACAAACAACAGGTGATGCCAACCCAAGAAGAACTAGAGCCAATACTACTGATAGTGGGTGGCAGACAGCACCAACTTTAGACTATACAAACAGCACATCAAAAGGTGGAGTCTAGCAGGCACCAGACACTGTGGAGAATAAATATGCCCAAAAGGACAGACATTGCAATGTGTAATACACATGATCAAGGTTGACCTTCAAGTCAGCCAGCCTGAAGGGATAACCATACCCATGAAAGCACAAACTGCATCAAAAATTCACATACAACAAGAGGGAAAGTAGTATCACAAGAAGCATTCCTAGAACAAAGAAAACAAGTGGCCTGGTGGGCAGTACCACTGAGTCCATCTTCTTCATAAAGACCCCACAAAAATTCCAAATTCAGACAGTGCTACCTAATACACAAAAAAAAAATACAAAAAGAGACAAATATGATGCAAATCAATCAACAAGAGAAATCCCAAGAAAAAGAACAGAATGAGATGGAAGTAACCAAACTACCAGATGCAGAATTTAAAACAATGATTTTTAGGATGCTCATGGATCTTAGCACAACAATGGATGGACATAATGAGCATGTAAAAAAAGATAGAAGCATAAAAAAAGGACATTGAAATCATAAAAAAAAAGTCAGAAATTACAAATACAATATCAGGAATTAAGACTGCACTAGAAGGAATTAACAGTAGGCTGGATGAAGCAGAGGATCAAATCAGCAATTTAGAGAGCATCATAAACAAAAGCATGGAAACAGAGCATCAAAAAGAAAAGAGGCTCAGAAAGCCTGAGGAAACTTTAAGGGAGCTCTGTGACAACATGAAGAGAAACAACATCCGCACATGGGGGTTCCTGAAGGAGAAGAGAATGAACAAGGGATAGAGAACCTGTTTGAAGAAATCAAAGCTGAAAACTTCCATAAATTGATGAAGGAATAAGTCACACAAGTTCAAGAAGCACAGAGAGTCCCTTTAAGGGGAACCAAGGGAGGCCTACACCAAAACACATCATAATTAAAGTGCCAAAGTTAAGAGATAAAGAAAGAATACTAAAAGCTGCAAGAGAAAAGCAATTAATTACCTACAAAGAAGCACCCATAATGATGACATTTGACTTCTCAACAGAAACACTTAAGGCCAGAAGGGATTGGCAAGAAATATTCAAAGTGATGCAAAGCAAGAACCTACCACCAAGACGTCCTTATCCAGCAAGGCTATCATTTAAAATTGAAAGAGAAATAAAAAGTTTCTTAGACAAAAAAACCTCAAAAAATTCATTACAACTAAATCAGTATGGCAAGAAATGTTAAGGGGCCTGCTGTAAAAAGGGCAAAGGAAAAAAAATTGAGAAAAAGAGGATTGTAGATTTAAACAATAAAATGGCAATGAACAACTACATATCAATAATACCCTTAAATGTAAATGGTTTAAATGCTCTAATCAAAAGACATAGCATCGGCGTGTAAATAAGAAAACAGGATCCATACATATGTTCTCTACATGAGACCCACATCAGACAAAAATGTACACATAGACTGAAAGTGAAGAATGGAAAAAAGAATTTCATGCAAATAAAAATAAAAGAAAAGCTGGGGTAGCAATACTTATATCTGACAAAATAGACTTTAAAACAAAGCCCATACTAAGAGATATAGAATGTCACTACATAATGATAAAGGGAGCAACACAACAGGAGGATATAACCATTGTAAATAAATATGTGCCTAATAAACACCTAAATATATAAAGCAAATATTGATGGATATAATGGGTGAGATAAGCAGCAGTAGTATAATAGTAGGGGATTTTAATACCCCACTAACATCAATGGATAGATCGTCCAGATGGTAATTTAACAAAAAACAGCAGCCTTAAATGACATACTAGATCAACTGGATTTAATAGAATTCTTCAGAACCTTTCACCCCAAAGCAGCAAAATATACATTTTTTTTCAAGTGCTCATGGTACATTCCTGGGATAGACCACATAAGAGGACACAAAGAGAGTCTCAATAAATTTAAGAATATTGAAATCATATCAAGCATCTTCTCTGATCACAATTCCATGAAACTAGAAATCAACTACAATAGAAAAACTAAAAAACATTCAAACACTTGGAGGCTAAATAGCATGTTATTAATAACAAATAGGTTAACAATGAGATGAAGGAAGAAATAAAAAACTTCATTAAAACAAATGAAAATGATCATACAACAACTCAAAATTTATAGGACACAGCAAAAGCAGTCATGAGAGGAAAGTTCATAAAATTACAGGCATACCTTAAAAAGCAAGAAAAAGCTCAAATAAACAACTTATCCCTGAATCTAAAAGAACTAGAAGAAAAAGAACAAATGAAGCCCAGAGGAAGTAGAAGGAAGAAAATAATAAAGATCGGGTGCAAATTAATGACATAGAGACTAAAAAAAAAAAAGAAGATCAATGAAACCAAGAGCTGGTTCTTTGAAAATAAACAAAATTGATGAATCTTTAACCAGACTCATCAAGAAAAAAAAAAGAGAGGATCAAATTAATAAAATTAGAAATTAAAATAGAGAAGTAACAACTGACACTGCCAAAATACAAAGGATTGTAAGACAATACTATAAAGATCAATATGCCAAAAAATTGGAAAACTTAGGTGAAATGGATAAATTCTTAGAAACAAACAATCTTTCAAAATTCAATCTGGAAGAATCAGAAAACCTAAACAGAGCGATTTCAACAAGTGAAATTGAAACAGTTATCAAAAAACTCCCCCAAAACTAAAGTCCTGGATCAGATGGCTTTACAAACTAATTTTACCAAATATTCAAAGAACTCTTATCCTTCTCAAGTTATTACAAAAAATTCAACAGGAGGAAAGACTTCCAAGCTCCTTTTATGAGGCAAGCATTGTCCTCATTCCAAAACCAGGTAAAGACACTAGACACTACAAAGAAAGAAAATATAGGCCAATATCCCTGATGAACTTAGATGTTAAAATTCTCAACAAAATATTAGCAAATTGAATCCAGTAATGCATGAAAAAGAATCATTCATCATGATCAAATGGAATTTATTCTGGGGAGGCATGGCTGGTACAATATTTGCAAATCAGTCAATGTGGTTCATCACATAAACAAATGAAAGAATAAAAATCACATGATACTATTAATAGATGCAGAAAAACATTTGATAAAATTCAGGACCCATTTATGATCAAAACTCTCAGCAAAGTGAGAATACAGGCAACATACTTCAACATAATAAAGGCCATCTGTGACAAACACACAGCCAACATCATATTCAATGAGCAAAAATTAAAAGCAATCCCCTTATGATCAGAAACAAGGCAGGGGTGACCCTTTCACCAGTCTTATTCAACATAGTTCTAGAAGCCCTAGCTACAGCAATCAGACAAGATGAAGAAATAAAAGGCTTCTAAATTGGAAAACAAGAATTAAAACTCTCATTATCTGCTGACAATATGTTACTGTACATAGAAAACCCTAAAGTCTTGTCTACAGCCATACCACACTGAATGTACCTGATCTCGTCTGATCTTGAAAGCTAAGCAGAGTTGGGCCTGGTTAGTACTTGGATGGGAGAAAACCCTAAAGTCTCAGTCCAAAAACGACTGGACCTGATAAATGAATTCAGCCAGGTGGCAGGATATAAAATTAATACTCAGAAATCAGTGGCATTCTTGTACACCAACAATAAACTGTTTGAAAGAGAAATTGAAGAAACAATCCACTTCTCTATTGCACCAAAAAAAATCAGTACCTAGGAGTAAATTTAACCAAGGAGGTCAGTGGTAGTCAACCTGGTCCCTACTGCCCACTAGTGGGCGTTCCAGCTTTCATGATGGGTGGTAGCGGAGCAACCAAATGGTGCTGCAATTACATACTATTGATAATTGACAAAATGTTGACCAGTCAAGATCAGGACAGCGGTCATACTCTGTTACAGGGCATTTGTATTGGGACCGCACCTGACCTCTTTCGCAACCACCTGGCTTGCATCCGCGAGCGGCCAGGTACCTGACCCCAGGTCCATACCTGCCGCCTGATCTGGCGGGCAGTTTATGACTGCTATTTTCACCCAAAAAGTAGCAGTTCATCGTTTTATTACCCTGTAGACAAAGAACTCCGTGGTTCGACGCTTCTTTCTATGACAGAAACTGCCAGACAATGGAGACACCAGTTAACTCATATTTTCATCTCTATTCCCGGATTTTAGGGTAATAGGGCGACATTCTAAGAATTCCCCCTTGGACTGCCAAAACTAGTCGATGTCTCGCTACTTCGCCCAGATTGCAAAGAAGTGATGCCATTGACCAACACCCACTACATAAAATTTTATAAAATGCACAACCACAGATAATTACTAACTTAGTCTCCTCTCAACAAATTCTTGCTCAACCATGACACTTGTAATGTTGCGACCATGCAACAGACTTCAAGTGCATAAGTTTTGTTCACGTTACATAAGTGAAGCTAAATTATTACACAATTGAAACTAAAGTCAGTACGTAGTTAGATTTCTGAGAGCAAGCATGTGCTTACAGCTTCAAACAAAATATTGTGAAATATCATGGGCCCATGTCTCAAAAACAAAACAAAAAAAAAAAATGCACACGGCTATTTGCCAGAGTATCTGAAGATGGGTTTCATAGAATCTGTTGCAAATAAACAACATCTAATGTGTTTATTGTGCCATAAAACATTATCCAATGAGGCAATGAAGCCAAGTTGATTGCAAAAACATCTTTCTACAAAACATCCAAATGACAAGGACAAGCCCATTAAATATTTTCAGAAAATATATAAAAAATTTCAAAATCATTCAACTATTGTTGCATCATTTAAGAAACAACATACAATGAATGAAGATGAATTAATTGCCACTTATTGCATTTTACAAATAATTGCAAAAAGTGGTAAAAGCTATAATATTGGAGAAACTGTAATAATACCCTCTATAAAAGAATTTATCTCGCCTGACCTGTGGTGGTGCAGTGGATAAAGTGTCGACCTGGAAATGCTGAGGTCACTGGTTCGAAACCCTGGGCTTGCCTGGTCAAGGCACATATGGGAGTTGATGCTTCCAGCTCCTCCCCTCCTTCTCTCTCTGTCTCTCCTCTCTCTCTCTCTCTCTCTCTCTCTCTCTCTCTCTCTCTCCTCTCTAAAATGAATGAATGAATAAATAAATAGATAAATAAATAAAAGAATTTATCTCAACAGTAATGCATCAGGATATATCTCAAATTTTAAAAATGTTGCCCCTAAGCGATAGCACAATAAAGCAACAAATTAATGAAATGGCAGCTAATGTTTAAAACAAACTTATAAGTATTCTCCAAAACTCTTCATTTTCCATGCAATTGGACAAATCTACCATTGCAGATAATGATGCTTTATTGATGGCATATGTACACTATTTTGACGAAAATAATATATTATGAGAAGAAATGCTATTTGCAATAAATCTTATCACAGATACAAAAGGATTATATTTAATACTGTGAGAACATACTTTATAAAAAATAATATTCCTTTGAATAATATTGTTGCATGTGCTACTGATGGAGCACCATCAATGGTAGGTCACTATCAGGGATTTGTTGCTTATTTGAAGCAAGAAGTGCCAAATGTTTTATGTATTCATTGTGTGGTACACAGACAACATCTTATAGGAAAACATCTAAGTACAAGTCTCTATTCATCATTAACTACAATAATTCGAGCCATAAACAAGAACAAATCCAATGCAAAGAATGATAGAATGTTTCGGCAGCTTTGACAGGACAATAATGAAGATTTTATTAAGTTACTTTTGCACACAGAAGTTTGGTGGCTGTCAAAGGGTACATCTTTGGCTAGATTTGTAGCATTATATGATAGTGTCATATAATTTTTTGAAAGTAATAATGAGACCAATCAGTGTCAACAGTTAAAAACAGTAAAGAATGATGCCTTTTACTTGGCAGGTATTTTCAAGAGATTTAACGATGTCAATTTGCAGCTTCAAGGAGCTAATAAAACTCTTATAGGTTGCCAAAGTATTGTACTATTATTTATTGAACTAACTTTGTCATAATCTATTGAAGAAAGAATTTCATCAGTTTCCTCAATTATTATCTATAAAAGATGATATAATTCCAGAGGATATTGACAGATTCAGTAGCCACCTCAACAACTTAAATTGGACATGGAAAAATGATTTGAAGATATTATGAAATTGAAGGTATATGACTGGATGAAAAAATCCTTTTACTGCAAATATTGAAGAGGTTGATACAACTTGCCAAGAAGAACTGTTAGAAATTAGATATGATGAAGAAAGTAAACATAAATTCAATAGTGGTGGATATGAAAACCTATGGCAAAATAAAAAAATGCCAGTCTTATATCCAAATATGTGGAAAATGGTATTCAGTTTATTGATACCTTTCCCTACCTCATATCTTGTAGAATCAGGATTTAGTGCTGTTAATCATATTATGATGAAAGAAAGAAACCACCTGAATATTTCCAAAAAGGATGACCTTTGTTTGTTTCTCATATAAATTGAACTGAATATTCAATATTTAGTTTCCCAGCATCAGCCTCAGGGATCCCACTAATAATTCAATTAACTAATGTAATTTCTATTTATGCAAAGTATAAATAAAAAGATAGATTTAACTATAGTAAGTTGTTTTATAAAGATTTATTTTGCCAAACTTAGTGAAAATCTGACATAAAGTACTTGGTAAGTAATTATTATTATATGCTTTAACTTGCTGTAACTCTGCTTTATAAATTTTATAAAGTAAAGTTACTTCCCTACTTTATAAATCACCACTACTGTGGAACCGGTGGGTGGTTAGAAAATTTTACTACTAACATAGATACAAAAGTGGGTGGTAGGTATAAAAAGGCTGACTACTCCTGAAGGAAGTAAAAGACTTGTACTCATAAAATCTTAAAACATTGATAAAAGAAATCAAGAAAGATATAAACAAGTGGAAGCATATACTGTACCATGTTCATGGATAGAAAGAATATACATCATTAAAATGTCTATATTATCCAGAGCAATCTATAAATTCAATGCAATTTCTCTTAAAGTACCAATGGTATACTTTAAAAATATAGAACAAATATTCTAAAAGTTTATATGCAATTAAAAAAAAAAAACAAAATAAACCAAGAATAGCTTCAGCACTCTTGAAAAAGAGGAATAAAGTGCATAGACTCACACTTTTGATATCAAGTTATACTACAAGGCCATTGTACTCAAAACAGCTTGGTACTGGCATTAAAACAGGCATAAAGACCAATGGAAAACAACCCAGAAATAAATCGACGCTATTATGTTCAGTTGATATTTGACAAAGGAGGTAAGAGCATACAATGGAGTAAAGACAGTCTTTAACAAATGATGTTGGAAAAATTGGACAGCTACCTGCAAAAAAATGAAACTATACCACCAACTTATACCATTCACAAAAATAAACTCAAAATGGATAAAAGACTTAAATGTAAGTCATGAACCCATAACTATCATGGAAGAAATTGTAGGCAGTAAACTCTCCAATATCTCTCTTAGCAATATTTTTGCTGATTTTTCCCCATGGGCAAGTGAAATAAAGGACAAGATGAACCATGGGACTATATCAAACTATAAAGCTTTTCTGCAAAACAAAAGACACCAAGAACAGAATAAACAACCCACACAATGGGAGAACATGTTCACCAACACATCTGATAAGGGGTTAATAACTAAAATTTAAAAAGAATTTCTATATCTCAACACCAGGAAGGTAAACAATCCAATCAAAAATGGAAAAATGGGCAAAAGAAATGAATAGACAGTTCTCCAAAGTGAACATACAGATGGCCAATAGGCAGATGAAAAAAATGTTCAACATCACTAGTCATTAGAGAAATGCAAATTAAAACTACAATGAGATATCACTTCACACCAGTCAGAATGATGCTCATTGACAAAACAACACACAATAAGTGCTGGTGATGTTGTGGAGAAAGGATACCCTCCTGCACTGCTGGTGGAAATGCAGACTGGTGCAGCCACTGTGGGAAACAGTATGAAGATTCCTCAAAAAATTACAAACGGAACTGCCTTTTGATCTAGCCATCCCACTTCTAGGAATATATCCCAAGAACACCACATCAATAATTCAAAAGAAGAAATGCACACCCATGTTTATGGCAGCATTGCTTACAATAGCCAAAATCTGGAAACAGCCAAGTATCTGTCTTGTGGATGAGTGCATTAAAAAGCAGTGGTACATATATACATTAAAATACTATGGGGCCATAAATAAGAAGGAAATATTACCTTTTGCGAAAACATGGATGGACCTGGAAACTATTATATTAAGTGAAATAAGCCAGGCAGAGAATGAATAATATCATATGACCTCACTCATTTGAGGAATCTAAAAAACAATGTGAACTGAGGAACAAAACAGAGATGGGGTGGGATCAAAGGGACCACAGGGAAAGCAGACAGAGGGAAAGGGGTGATAGGATGGAATCAGAGACAGGAAAGAGATTGGTGAAATTATATACACATAAAACAGTGTTATTGAGAGCATAAAAGCAAATTCTGGACAAAAGGCTGGAAGATGTTGTGGGGAGGGGGACAAAACGGATGATGAGGGGAACACAGGACGGGGGATGCATTGGAGCTACACTAGAATCTATGTAAACACAATAAGTTAAAATCAATTAAAATATTAAGAACAAAACAAAAAAATTAATACAACACACAATATGTGCTGGCGAGTGTGTGGAGAAAAGGGAACCATCCAAAGTGCTGGTGGGAATGCAGACTTATGCAACCACTGTGGAGAACATATGGGGTTTCCTCAAAAAATTAAAAATGGAACTGCCTTTTGACCAAGCTATCCCACTGTTAGGAACATATCCTAAAAATACCAAATCACTGATTCAAAAAGACATATGCACCCCCCAATGTTTATTTCAGCATTGTTTACAATAGCCAAGATCTGCAAACAACCCAAGTATCTGTCAGTGGACAAGTGGATTAAAAAGCAGTGGTATAGGTCCTAGCCAGTTGGCTCAGTGGTAGAGCATCAGCCTGGCGTGCAGGAGTACAGGGTTCGATTCCCAGCCAGGGCACACAGGAGAAGTGCCCATCTGCTTCTCCACCCCTCCCCCTCTCCTTCCTCTCTGTCTTTCTCTTCCCTTCCAGCAGCCAGGGCTCCATTGGAGCAAGGTTGGCCCCGGTGCTGAGGATGCCTCCTTTGCCTCTGCCTCAGGCACTAGAATGGCTCTGGTTGCAACAGAGCGACACCCCAATTGGGCAGAGCATCATCCCCTGGTGGGCATGTTGGGTGGATCCCGGTCAGGCACATGCAGGAGTCTGTCTGACTGCCTCTCCATTTCCAACTTCAGAAGAATACAAAAAAAAAGAAGAAAAGCTGTGGTATATATACACAATGGAATACTGTGTGGCAGTGAGAAAGAAGGAAATCTTACCATTGTGACAGGATGAATGGACCTGGAGATTATTATGCTAAGTGAAATAAACCAGGCAGAAAAAGGCAAATATCAAATGATCTCACTTATATGTGTAATGAACAAAGTGAACTGAGGATAAAAGAGAAAGGACTCATATAAACAAAATACAAAATGAAAGAGGAGAGATTTACCACAGACATAAGAGACATACAATGGGTCATAATAGAATATCAAGAAAGATTATATGCTACCAAATTCATCAACTTAGAAGAAATGGATAAATTCTGAGAACTACACAATCTTTGTAGAGTGAGCACAAAGAAGAGGAAAACTGACATAGACCCATAAGCAGGGAGGAATTAAAAACACCTATCAGAAATCTCCCCAAAAATAAAAGTCCAGGACCAGATGGCTACCCTAGTGAATTCTACCAAACATTCAAATGAGATGTGGTACCTATCCTTTTCAAAGTCTTCTAAAAATAGAATAAGAAGCAATACTCCCTAACACATTTTATGAGGCCAACTAACCCTAATACCAAAACTTAGCAAGAACAACACACAGAAAACTATAGACAGATATCTCTAATGAATACAGTCACAAAAATCTTAAAAAAAAATAGTAGCAAATGGAATACAACACATAAAAAAATAGTACATCACGATCAAGTGTGATTCATTACAGGAGCACAAGGATGGTTCAACATAAGTGAATCAATGTAATACACCACATCAACAAAACAACAAGTATTATGTGATCCCATAAATAGATGCAGAAAAGGTATTCGATAACATACAACATCCATTTATGTTTAAAACACTTCATTAAAACAACATAGAAAAAAGGTACCTCAATACAAAATGGCAATATATGACAAACCATCAGGTAATATCATATTATATGGTGAAAAAATGAAGGCTTTTCCTCTAAAATCAGGAACAAGTAATGCTCCAACTCTCTCCACTCCTATTCAACATAGTTCTGGCAGTTTTAGCCAGGCAAGAGAAAAAATAAGTGGCATCCATATCAGGAAAGAAGAAGTAAAGGCATCACTTTTTGCAGATGTCATTATTCTCTATGTAAAAAACCCCAAAGACTTCACCAAGAAACTATTAGAAACAATAAACCAATAAAGTCACAGAATAAAATCAATATACAAAAGTCTATTGCTTTCCTACATGTCAATGATGAAACTTTGAAAAATGAATTTAAAAAAAAAAAAAACCCAAAACAATTCCTTTTACAATTGTGACAATAACAAAAAGTACCTAGGAATAAAAGTAACAAAGGATATGAAGGACCTATATATTGAAAACTACAAAGCATTATAAAAAAAATCAAAAAAGATATAATGAAATAGAAAAATATTACATGTGCATGGATTGGAGGAATCAGCATAGTTAAAATGGCCATGTTTCCCAAAATAATATACAAATTTTGTGCAATCATCATCAAAATCCAAATGTCATTTTTTTAAATAGAAAGAACAAAAAATAACCATGTTTTTATGGAACTATAAAAAACCTGAATAGCCAAAGAAATCCTGGGGATAAAGGATGAAGCCAGAGGTATCACACTGCCCAACTTCAAACAATACTATAGAGCCACAATAATCAAAATGGCATGGTATTGGCAGAAAAACAAACATACAGATCAATGGAATAGAATTGAAAGCCCAAAAATAAAACCACACTATATGGACAAATAATCTTCAACAAAGGAGCCAAAAACACACAATGGAGAAAAGAATATTTCTTCAATAAATGATACTGGAAAAATCAGAAAGTCACATGCAAAATAATTAAATTTACCTCAGTTATTCCCAGAACAAATATTAATTTAAAATTCATCAAAGACCTAAATATAAGGTCTGAAACAATAAATTACATAAAAGAAAACCTAGGTACTAAACTCATGGACCTTGGTGTTAGAGAACAATATATGAATCTTATCCCAATGGCAAGAGAAGTAAAGGCAAAAATAAATGAATGGAACTATATCAAACTAAAAAGCTTTTGCACATAAAATAAATTGACAACAAAACAAATAAGCAGTCAATAAAATGGGAGATGATGTATGCAAACAACAGCTCCAATAAAGGGTTAATATCCAATATATATAAAGAAATCACAAAGCTCAGCAACAAGCAAGCAAATAATCTAATTTAAAAATGGGGAGAGGACCTGAATGGACACTTTTCCTAAGAAGACATGCAAATAGCCAACAGGTATATAAAAAGATGCACATTTTCACCAGTTATTTGAAAAATGAAAATCAAAACTACTATGAGATACTACCTCACACCTGGTAGATTGGTTGTTCTCAACAAGACAGCTAATAATAAGTGTTGGAGAGGCTGTGGAGAAAAAAAACCTGCATTCATTGCTGGTGGGAAGGCAAATTAGTACAACTATTATGAAAAAAGCATGCCGTTCCTCAAAATGTTAAGAATAGAATCACCATATGACCCCTCAATCCCACAACTGGGTATCTGCCCCCCCAAACTCAAAAACATTGATACATAAAGACACATGCACCCCCATGTTCATTGCAGCATTATTCAGAGTGGCCTAGATAGGGAAAAAACCAAAATGTCCCTCGATAGAGGACTGGACAAAGTGGTACATATATACAATGGGATACTACTCAGTCACAAGAAATGATGACATATTGTCATTTATGACATTTATAGACCTTAAGAACATTATAGTGAGTGGAATAGAAAAAGCTTATAACTCTATGATTTTACACATAGCTGAGATATAAAACTGAGACTCATGGACATAGATAAAAGTGAAGTGGTTACCAAGGGAAGAGGAATGTGGGGAAGGGCATGGGGGGAAGGGAGAAAAGAGGGACAAATATACGGTGATGAAAATGATTTGACTTTGGGTGATGAGTATACAACATAATCAATGTCACTCTGTTAAATTTAATTATCTAAATAAAAAATTTAAAAACTTAAGAATATTTATGAGAAGGCATTAGGAAAAAAGATAGAAAATAAGAACTTATTTAAAAGCCTGATGATAATGACAAATACTTTAAAGTACACAATGACAACTTTCAGAATATTTCTAAAATAATTAAAGAATATATTCTGGAGATGAATTTTTTTTTCTTCTAAAAAATTATGCATCAGGTGATGTTGCAGAAAGAGTTAGAACTAAACATAGCTTGATCTGATGGACAGTAAAAAAAATGGGCCATGCATAGCAGGACGATCTATGATGAGAATGACATTCTTAGAGTATTAGGTTTTTAGAATATCTTTTTCTCCTCCATAAAGTTGTTTGTGGTGTGCTATCAGTTTTTTTTTATAACATTGCATTCCTGATCATGTCGATGTCTTTCCTTTCATAAGTAAAACAATTTCATTTTGGGTTACTCCTGACATCTCACCACATCTGCTGCTGCCCCTCAGGGTCCATGCCCGTGGACGGCTCATCCAGAAGCACCACTGCCGGGTTTCCCAGGATGCTCAGAGCGAAACACAGCTGGAACGAGAGGAACAGCACATGTGGCACGGACCTAAGGGCTGTGCAGAGTAACAGCAAGTCCTGCCCCTACCTTTCTCTTTAGTCCCTCAGATAAAGCCTTCACGGGACGCTTCTGCTGGTCCTGCAGCTTGAGCTCATCCACCAACCTGAAGGAAACACAATGGAGCCTTAAAAGCTTCTGACAAGGAGCAAGAAGGGGGAAGAATGGGGCATGGGGCCACGCAGAACAAGGATGGAGAGCAGAGCTCAGAAATGTGATTCTGAAAATAGATGCTGGGCCATGTTAAAAATGACTGGTTTGATTCTCCCTCATCATCCAAAATCAGTTTTTCCTTTTGAAAAATTTTAAGGGTATTTCATGATATCCAAATACCTGTTCTATGATAGTTTACACTTAAATTCGAGTACGTTTGAAAAATTTTATCAATGAACACTTTTTTTTTCCATACTGATATGAGAAAATAACACCTTGAAATTGGGGAAACCAGCTCCTAATTGCATATCTACCCAATGTGGTCTGGTCAGTGTTGACAGTCTCCTGTGAAGTCCTGAGTTTCCTGTGAAGGTTGTCACTCCCAACTGTGTCCCTGGACCCCTCGGGTAGAGACAGGTGGGTCTCCCATGTACCGTGAGATGGTGACAGTGGCGTCCGCTTTCCTCAGCCCTTTCACTGCAGCAAACACCTCCAGGTGCTCCCTCACCGTCAGGCTGGGCCACAGCGCGTTCTCCTGAGGGCAGTACCCCAGGAACTCCGGGGGGACCCTGTCGCTGCTGCCTTTTAGTAGCACCTGCAGGGAAAAGTTCATTCTCAGGCCCTATGACATACATTGTTCCTCTGTGTGTCCATGACGTCTTTGTCTTTAGAAACCAGAAAAACTAGAGAAATTCTCAGGCCTCCTTGAGTTTGATCATCTGCAACCATTGTGCATTTGAGGAAGGTTGTCAGAGTGTAAATGTGTTGAAACAAACAAATATTTAAGGTTAGTGACGTGAGGTTGGGTGATTGGAGAAAGCCTGTCTGCTGAGGGACCTTTCAGCAGAAGGGTGAGTGGGCATCTGCCATGGAAAAGGACAGCAATTTGGGTCACAGAAAAGACTGTGGAGGGATGATGCTCAATGTGTTCTTGGACCCCAGGCAAAGGTAGGGGCCCTGGAGCACACTGACCCAGGAAAGCAGAGAGAGCTGTGACAGCAGGCACATGGAAATCAGCTCCTTACCTGCAAAGGGAGGTTCCCTTCCAGGCAGAGTGCAGTGAGAAGTCTTTGAATTATTTTAGCAAGAGAATGACATTGTTTATAAACTGGCTGATCTGATTAAAGCTGATTACATGATATGCAAATACTTGTTGGCTTTATAAATATGATCGCACATAACCTTTACAATATTTTATTCCAGTATATCAATGGACTCTTTAATGCTCATGCTTTAAGAGAAATAAAATATTGACTTAGGGTCCAAGTGGTGATTGAATGGAGGGTGGTCTCATCTGAACTGAGGAGTTCAAGTAGGGTCGGTTAGCCAACACTATCACCGAGAGAATCCCTTCATGAACACCTGCTCTCACTTTGGCTTCAGAGTGATTACGAATACATTTTCTCCTTCCTCTTTAGTGGGAAATCTGTCAGTCACATGCTTGGTGGTGTTTTTGAGGATTTGACCACCAACTTCTTTCCCTTGGTGCAGTTCCACAGACCTCTGCCTTACGTTCTGTTCTCCACTCCCCTGGGCATACTCTCCAAAGAAGTTCTTAAGGGTATCTATCTTCTGCCATATACTTTGGGGAAAAGTTTTCTCATGTTGTCTCTGGTAAATTGAGCTCATTTTCTGTTTCCTAGGCCTCCATATGCATTGAATTGTATGTATAATTCTGTTGACTTCATAATCTTGTTACTCAACTTCAAGGCATGTCTTTAAACCATTCCCCCAAGACAGTCTGTTTGATGAGAGTATGTGTTCCAATAGCTAAGTGCTTTTTGGAGGACGATGAATTAGATTACTTAATTAAGTGCCTTTTAAAAAACATATTTATTAATATTGGGGAGACAATGCTCATTAATGGTTCAAATCCATGTGTTTTATAATACTCTAAATAGGATTTGCTTGAATACTGATCTGATATTGATTGATGAACTGATACTGGACAGTCCCACTAAATCCCTTTAAAGTCATGAGTAATTGTCCCCTTTAAGGATTAATTTTGGTGTGTTCTGCTGTGATAGTTTATGATGCATTATTCTGCCACATTAATCACTTCCTTCAGCCAATGAAGAAATGAGACTTTTTTGTGTATATTTAAGCATCTTATAAAATTTATTTGAGCACCAATAGATAACACATTTTCCACATAATTCACCTACCTGTCCAGAAGTTGGTTCTGTGTCTCCAGTTATCATCTTAATGGATGTACTTTTACCAGCTCCATTGTGTCCTAGTAATCCTAAAACCTCACCTGAAAAAAAGGTTACACTTAATACAAATTGACTTCAATAGTAAAATTAAGAATAAAACGTAGTCTGAAGTCTTACTACGTGACAAGTGTCCTATGTGCTTTGTATGTAGTATCTCATTTCATTACCACAGCCCCCTGAGTGGTTATCATAATCTTTGTTTACATATTTGTGGACAATAGGTCTTAGGGATGATATTAGTTGCCCAGAGTCACACTGATGAGAAGTAACAAAGCCACTCTTGGAAGCTAGGTGTGTCAGACTCCTTCTCCTGTGATTCTAAGAATCATGAAAAAAGGTCATACAACAAAGTCATCTAACATCTGCTGTTCTTGCCTTCAGAATGTGCTGAGACATCACATTCGTTTTTTTGGGAAGAATAATGAACATTAGGAAATCAATCATGTTCATTAGATAAAAATGTCATGGTTTCAGTGGTTTATTTCAAAGAGCACTTAGGGTTTCCATGTATATGTTAATAAGCCCGTATCCACAAACATGAGTTACTTAATTTCTTTAGAAATGGACCATGTAAAACAAACTGTCAAGGTCACCCCGTTGATGGGTCTGTGTGTAAACCTAGAGTTAATGCACAAAATGATCATCATCAAGAACCATAAAGCTCTAAGAAGGGACCTGAGCCATCAGGAGAAGAGCCCCGTGTCCTACCTTTTCTAACACAGAAAGAGACATTTCTGGTGGCGATCTTCTTCTTCGTCTTAGAGAAGCAGTGTTTCCTCTTCCCTTTGTACTCCTTGCGTAGAGAGCTGGCAATGATGACTGGTCTCTGTAAGTGACAAGTAAATCATGTCAGACCTTAATACCCCCATTGACCAGGAGGAAGCTCTATCCTCCCACTGTGCTGGCCTCTCACTGCACAAGCCATGCATCAAAGAAGAATTTCTACTAGGTGACACATTTATTGGTCATTCTCACATCTTAGCACTGATTTTAGGAGGGAAGAGACTGTCATTTTCCTTTCCTACAAGGCATCTACTTAGGAACACATTAGTTTATGCACACAGTCCATCTTTCAGGACAGAAGTAAAGAGACTTGGAGAAGCACCAGATCACCCCCAAAAGGGAAATATAGATGGTGTGGCTTGGATTCTGCCCTGAATTTTGTAGAGTGAACTTTCTTGCAGAAGCAGTAATCAGCATCACCATTGTTCTGTTTCTAAAATTCAGAAATTCATTCTTGGCTTTTGTAATTTCAATTTCATTTCACATTTTGGTTTTTGTTCTAAGAAAACCAAGCAAGTTAACAAGACCTTTGATCTGCTCAGTTAGATGTCAACCCTGATGACTACCTGCTGAAATGAAGTTATAATTCTAATATGTATAAATTAGAGACACTCAGAATCATTAGAGGATTGGACTATAGGCAGTCACTGTAACTGGCCAACATCTGTGTTACTTGCTGAAATAAACTACTTTGTGTTTTTACCTCATCAAAGTTTGTAAAAGTCATGGCATTTGCTGTTCTCCCCCGTTCCATCTGAACATCTTCAACCTCCCCTTCTGGCTTTTCGGGATTTTGGCAAACTTTGCTGCTTCTTGGAGAAATTCTGGAGTCAAAAACATCCGTTAATAATAAATTTGGGGGTTTTGTCCTTGTATCAAGAACAGTGCTTTCCCTAAATCTTGTACTTGAATAACTAATTAAACCATTATAATCTTCCTTCAATACAGTGAGCCCTTCCTACTTCACAGCCCCCTGGTTCTGTCTATGGTAATACTATATTTAATGACTAGTGCATCTAATATATCTTTCATTCTTCTTTTCTATAAAACATTATTTTTAAAATATATCAATAGGTAACAAACTACCTATTAGCAGGCTAAAAATCTAAATATCAGATTACTGAAATAATTACTCTGGCCATCCTAGCTTTCACACTAATAATCTGGCATTATTGTATTTTCATAGGGAAACTAGGTCAGAATATTTGAAATCAAGATAGCCCACTCCCAAAATACAAGATTCTTAATCTCCTATTAAGCATGGCCATTCCTTTGGAATATATCAGACTTTCTCCTTCTCCATTCGAACTCTGTCCCTTTTATTCAGAATATAATCTCATTCTATTCTTGCCTAATCTTCCATAGTGATCTTAGAAATTTTCTTAAAAGTCTTCTTTTTTCTTGGAAGTTTTCTACACAATAATATGTAATAGTTAACAAAGAAATGATATGGTGTGGGAAACACAGAGGGAATTAGGTACTTATGGTTGCATCCTTGAATTGTGCAAAAAAGGTCTCAGCATTTAAGTTCCAGTAATAATTGAACCAGTCTATGGTCCACCAGTTGGACTTCTCACAATCACAGGAAAGGAGCAGTTACTGCTGTCTTTGACCTATTGATTATTCTATTCTTCCTTTCTGGACTGACAGAGTTCCTTCAACTGAAGATCTATTCAAATTAACTGCTATTTAAAGTGAAATAGCTGCATGTAACTTTCCCCATTATTCCACTGCACACAGAGTTAGAGTCCTTAATATTTAATGTTTCAGGTCTGTTTGCTGCACTATTTATAATCTTGAATTTAGGTATGTAGAGCTCTACTACTTGTGTTGACACACGGTTACTACTCTGGCCTATTCTAACACTTGGCACTTCCTTAGTTAATGGATTAATATGTGCCTGAAAAATATGTTATAATATTGATCACTGAAATGAAAGAATCAAATTTAATATCTCCCAACCGAAAGAAGGGATCCTTTCTCCTTGATTTCTTTTCAAACTTCCATTCCAGACATCGAAGAATAAAGAGGAGGATGATAACATGAAGGAAAGTCTATGAATAAAGAGGGAGATGCCAGTTAGAAACACTAATAAAAAATTATTTCATATCAGGGATGAATTAGAAATAATTAGACTTTTACAAAGATACGTCTGGCCAAATCATTACTAGGTTTCATAATCAATTTGTCAAATTGTTAAACTGTCAAATTCACTTTCCATTTTGTTTACAGAAACAGGAAAAAATATAATATTGTTATACCATTACATTAAGTCATCTCCTCTAATAGTTCTTAAATTTTGGGAAGCAAATTAGCATATTATTTGGTTAGCTAATATTTATAAAAAATGTTTTTCATTTATAAAAATACTTTATCTCAATGGGCTACAAATCCTATATATTGACCTTAATAAAAAGTTTCACCATGTGTACAGAAATTACAATGGTTTGGATTAGTAGAGCACATGATAAAGTTTTAAAGAGTGTGTTCTTACAATTAGGACTGCCAGAAAGACCTCTGCACTTACTCCTCCATTAGAACGCCAAAAAATCTGCAAAAAGAAAGAAAATGCTAAACAGAGAAGTTTTTATTGTGTGGATTTTAACCACATAATTGTGAATTGGCTCATTGAACAGCCCTCCTGGCATGTCCCCTTATTTCACCAAGAGTATTGGCTAAGTGTCCATTCCCAAATGTATAGCAATGGGCTGTCTTCCTTCCTTCCAAGGTCTATGAGCCATTGTGCTTGTATTGGAGGCAAAAAGATTTAGCAATTATTCATCACCTGGTGAAAGAGTATTGGGGGTCTGAACCACCTTCCCTGAACACTGAGAGAGATGCAGGATTCATCTTTATTACACAGACCTTCACACACCCTCTGGTGTCCACTGTTCCTTTCAGATGGCCCCTTTCTTTCCTCTACCCATGGATACCTCTTCACTCACACATGGTACCTGCCTTCCATTTGTAGAAGTTTGGTATCAGTCAGCTAGAGAAAAAGAATTTCATTCCCATTGAGAGCTTCTCTAGATCCTGAAATCTCTAAGATTTGGAGTATTTCATTTGCTTCCTTCTAGAACTGAGAGCTGAGCATGCCCAGGAGTGGATAAAGCCCAGATTGAGCATAAAGGCTGCTCTCATTCTCAGCACCCATTGTCTTTTCTTCATACCCATCAATTAGGACCACCTTGTCTATTACAGTTCAGCTGGAGGATATTGTTCTATCGGGGGCAACTCATCGTGAATTCATGAAGTAGCCACACATATTTAACATGTTATAAAGTCCCAAGGCTAAACAATGCTTTCACTATAGGTTATGAGTTACGAACACTGAAACAGATGATGGTATTACTTACCTGAAGAGATAATATCAAAGCACCAAGAAAAGTGCTGTGTGGTATCCAAAAGATGATAGTATATGCTATCTCAGATTGCAACCAATAAAACTGAACTAGAGCCACAGAGAGGTAGGTGATCTACAAAAAATACAAATATTCATGTTAACCACTCTGAACTTCAATATATGCTTGAAATTAAGATGGCGCATCTCAGAGATATTGCTAATTTCTACTCCAACCTCAAAATCAAGCTGAGAAAATTATTCAGGTTCAGGTGTACAGTTCTATATCACATCATCTCCATAATGCATTGTGTGTTCACCACCCAAATTTAAGTCTCCCTCCATCACCATCCATCTTCAGTACGTTTAATATACTGCTCACAAAAATAAGGGGATATTTTATACCTTCATATTAATTCTGAAATATCTCCTAATTTTTTGTGAGCAGTATAAATTACCTATTTAAAATTTTTATAAGAAACAAGCTAAAGCCCTGGCCAGTTGACTCAGTGGTAGAGTGTCGGTCTGGCGTGCATGAGTTCTGGGTTTTATTCTCGGCCAGGGCACACAGGAGAAGCACCCATCTGCTTCTCCACCCCTCCCCCTCTCCTTCTTCTCTGTCTCTCTCTTCCCCTCCCACAGCCAAGGCTCCATTGGAGCAAAGTTGGCCCGGGCGCTGAGGATGGCTCTGTGGCCTCTGCCTCAGGCGCTAGAATGGCTCTGGTTGCAACAGAGCGATGCCCCATATGGGAAGAGCATTGCCCCCTGGTGGGCGTGCCAGGTGGATCCCTTTCTGGCACATGCAGGAGTCTGTCTAACTGCTTCCCCATTTCCAACTTCAGAAAAATACAAAAAAAAAAAAAAGAAACCAGCTGAAATCAGCAGAGCTCCACTGACATTTTCTCTTGGTGACTTAGCCACATGCCTTTGGCTTGGAGAATCATGAATGAGACATCACTAGATAAATCTAGGCTTTAATATACAGAGCATTTTATTATTGAAATGGAAAAAAGGTGGTGTATGTTGTTTTTGGAGGTAAAATTCAGAATAGTGGATAAACAATAATCATAGGTAAAAATTAAAATGGATTACTAATAGGAATAAAGCAACAATCAAAGGAGACCTTTGTTAACTAAACCAATGGAGAAGTATAAGCATTTAATAAACTGGAGAGGCTTAGAGAAGTACTAAAATACACAATTCAGGGATAAGAGAAAGTTACAAGTACATCTGACACTCTCAGACTTTTTCTTTTAAACTATTGTAATGCCTTCCAAAATGTTTTGGTGCTTCTAATTTCTGTTACAAACCATCATGTTATGGCTTCCCAAATATTTCTCCTAGGAGAGTGTCTCTGATCATACTTCTTATCTGCACTGTAAGATTCCATGGCATCCTACTGTCTGTAGAATACATTCTTGAGTCCACCAGTTAAAGCCAGTCATGGTTCAAATCATTATGTTCACCATAACCAGGACCACGCTCAGGCTACAGCTGGGTGTCCACTCATATTCATGTCAGATTCTTACCAGTAGTTAGGACTGTCTCCTAGCCTGAGTTTTCTTCACTTTGCATTTATGTTCATCCATTATTTTGTATTTGTATCATCATTTTCTCTGGCTGTTGAAATCTTAGTCTTCTTTAAGTTTCACTCTCTAAAGGAAATCTCTGCTCTCATTTTCATTAAGGGCTCCCTCCCTTCTCTGGTTTTCATAGACCTTCTCATTACCAGTTGTATTAGATTTTGAAAGATGGGTGGTATCTAGACATCCTTTGCCTTCTCACTCTGAGTAAGTGGCTGTTTACTCATCTGTTCTCCCTCTGAAGCTCCTTTGGTGTAGAAACTATTTTTTCTCCATGATCAGTCTTAGTTTGTGAAATATTGTGGAAGCCAGCCATGTGTTTGTTGAATTGATAATTTCTTTTTTGGCACCCCAAAAATGACAGCAAACTAGAATAGATGCTTATTCAATCGCAAACATTATTCCTCCTAATTTTGGTAAAGTAAATGTTGCTTTATTGAAGTAAGTCTTAGAGGAAAGTTGGAGAAGTTGTTTCTAGTTTTAACTAAGCTAGGAACAACATTTGTATAACTTCATGGAGGTCTTTGGGGATATTTATTTTTCAGTAAAAAGAAAATACAGATGGTTTCCAGATTTCCTTCTATTAAATAGTTTTTGGTTGGAAATATTGGCTACTTTTAAAGAAAATCAAGGGTAGAAACAGAGAGAAAAAGATGCAGATTCTGGAAGGGATCCATACATACACAAACTTAAAGTATTTTAGATTGTAATATTAATACCAAGGGCAAATTTTAAAGTATTAACTTAGAATTGTATACCACATATATAAAATTAATGTTAAAAGAACATACTTACAATAAGGAACCAAAAAGACCAAATGCCACTATTTTTTCTCCCCTTGCGAAAAATGAACGAAATTACATACGTAAAGAAGATAAGGGATATGGTATGTCCAATAGCATACAGGATCTGAAATGAACAGGAATGTGAAGTTTAAAGACAAATGTTATCTAAGACAACATTTAGGATTCAAATTATTGGCATAGCACAGGGTTTTACAGTTATTAATAATTCACAACAATGTGAATATCAATGAAAATTTTCAAATTTTCTAATAAAATCGTAGAATGATATTTGTTTTGTGAGTATTGTAACTTACTTTCAAAATTTCAAGTATATGTTTAAATTCACCAGCAGAGGGGCTGAAAGCGAGGTTTACTAAATACATGAGAAGGAATATAAGCCAGTACAGGGGAACGTCCACCAGCGCCTGCCCAATCCAGTAAGCAGAAGGGAGGAGCCCCGAAATCCGCAGCTGGGACCAAGCTCTGATCTGGTTAGGAGACAGCAGAAATACGAAGGATTTTTCAATTGAGGTTTTAGAAAAATATGGATTATGTAATAAAATATTCAAATGAAACATTTACTTGTAACAATTCTGTATCATGACTACACATGTTATCTGGACCAAGGGATATGAATTGTTTCAAATATAAATGGTCAGTTTGACGCTTTACCTAACACCAGTGATGTTCATCAGACACCTAAGGAAATTTGTGAAAGGAGACTTCAGAATAATAAAGGTGTCTACACTTTGGTAAACAACACATTGGCTAATGACTTATGGGGTGGCTGGGATAGTTTTTTGAAGCAGCTAACTTTTTATCAGTGATTCTTCTTTGACTCAGTTCAAACTGTGCTCTCTCTCTCTTTATCTATAGTACATTATATATATATATATATATTTGCTTTATTCTTTTAATGTAAATGGCATGTTACAGTAGTTTTGCCATACCATATATTCAAGTATTAATTACCACAAAAATATTTGTGTCTATGCACATAAGTATAAATGCCTTCACAAATACAAACATATTTTGTGTCCCTCGTCATTTTCTGAATAAACTAGTAAATTACATATTTTAAAACATCTTATCTAGTGATGTGGTTTTGTACAAAAATTATACTTAACTTTTCTAATAATTTTGAACACTTTTTTCTTTAACATTCCCTTTTTAATGGTTGTTGATTAGCTAAATAATGCTCTTGTCTGAAATGTAATTGGACCTAAGGATTCATATCAAAATCTCCTAACATGGATGCACTCAGGTAGGGCAACTGATAAGTATTTCAGGATCTCGATATGTGGATGAGAATGTAGGAGAAATGAAGGATGGATTTATGTTACTGCTTAGGTGGCTGATGCATAGTGCTGACATTTATGGGGACAGAAAATATGAAAGGAAACACATTTAAGAATATAAATTTAATTTTAGGAGCATGAAGTTTGAGAGTCTGTGATGCCTTCAATAAAAGCTAAGAAAGGAGTTTGGATCATCATTGAAGGTGAAATCACAAATTAGAGAGCTCGAGTTAAATCTACACGTGGCCCATATGGAGAGGGATTTGAAGCCGTAGTGTTACATGAGTTTCCCTGGAAGAAAATGACATCTCACATGAAAAGAGAACCAGGGGTTGAGATCTAAGGATTTCCAAAATTTAGAGATAAGATAGAGGAGTAAGACAGTCCAAAGGACACAAAGAGACAGTGGCCAAAATATTCAGAGAAACATGGTCAAATCATGGCATCACACAGCCCACAGAAAGAAAGCATTCTGTGGGTGAAGTTCAAGTTTGGACTATGTGATGCTAAAATGACTGACAGTTACATTAGACCAGGAAGTGTTCTTTTCTTAGATTCCTTGAGATTCCACAGAGGAAAGGAAATATTACATGGATAATACTCTTTCCTCAGGCAACAGAATTACTATGGGGAGGAAACGACACAGATGAAGATGGTATGCAAGGTATAATGGATTTTGCATAATAAAGTGTCAAATATGGAGCTATCACAGGACATTGTATTAAAATTTAAAAGTAAAGCTAATGCAAGTTGGCCTGCATGAATCCATCATATACAGTGGTCCCTCATCTATCTCAGGGGTTAGGTTCCAGAGCCCCGGCAATAGGTGAGAATTGGCGAAGTAGCGAGCTTTTATTTATTTTATTATTTATATATACAGAACACAGTGCTCTGGTTGGTCGCCTTCCATCCATCAGCCACAGTGTGCCCTGAACGATCTCACGTGGGCAAACTAGCTCAAGGGGACATGGCCATAGCTTCGTTTTCCATACCTGTGAGTCTTTGTCTACTCATCTGCTGTATGTTACATATTTCATTTTGATTAAATAATCTTTTAATATGTTTAATTAATATTTTAATATATTTTTTCAAACTTTTAGTCTAGAATATGCTTATTTTACCACAAAAATAATTAAAATAATAAATATATAAAATAGCTATATACCGCAATATCCTATGATACAGAGGAAAATCCACGATACAAAATAAAGATATATATACAATTTTAAAATCCGTGATACAGTGAGACCGTAAAATGTGAGCTGTGATAAGGCAATGGATAGCTGTATATTCAACAGCCTATGATTATTACTCAAAATTTGTCCCCCTTTCAGAACCACTGAATCAGAATCTTCGTTTTAATAAAATGCTCTGACAGTTTGTAGACACATTAAAGAGTTATTTGGATTAATGAAAGAGTGTCTGCAAATGAATATTTATGAATACATAGACTGTTAATTAAACACTGGAATTTTCTTTTTATTTCTTTATGTTCTTGACATTTTTAAAATAGCATTTCCTTCTAGTTCAACAATTTTTTCTTATTAACTTTTTTGAAATGTAATTTTAAACAAGAATAAGGACCCAATTTAAGTATACAGTTGCATGAGTATTGATGAATGCATATATTACTGTATCACTATCATAATCCAAGTATAATAACATTTCTCTCAGCCCCCCAAATTTCCCATGCTCCTTTGCAGTCAGTAGCATTTATTACTGGTTACAAGAAACCACAGGACTGCTTTCGGCAATTATGGATTAGTTTTACCTTTCTGAGAACTCCATATAAATGAATCATTCAGTATTTACTCTTTTTCACTTCATTCATGTTGATGCATTTATTAGTTGTCTCTTTTGTATTGCTGAGTAGTCATTGTGTGACTACACTAGCATTTATCAGTTCACAACTTGGTGGCTATTTGGAGGTTTAAGTGGTTGGCTGTTATAAATAAAGCTGTTAAGGATATTAATGTACAAGTCTGCCTGTGGAAGGTGTTTTCTCTCGGGTAAATATTTGGGAGAGGAATTGCTGTGTTATACAATAAATGTATTTTGAATTTAAAAGAAAGAGCCAAATTGTTTTGCAAAGTGAATACATCATTTACATTCTTACTAGAAATGTATGAGAATTGCAGTTACTCTGCAATCTCTCAAAATCTTGATATTGTCAGTCATTTTAAAATTTATTTATTTTATTTTGGTGAGTAAGGTTGATATTAGCTATCTTTTATTTTGGGGGTGGTTTTTTTTGTTTTTGTTTTTGTATTTTTCCGAAGTTAGAAGCAGACAGGCAGACTCTTGTATGCGCCCACCAGGCATGCCCACCAGGGGGCGATGATCTGCCCATCTGGAGCATTACTCCTCTGCAATTGCCATTCAAGCACCTGAAGAGGAGGCCATGGAGTCGTCCTCAGCGCCCGGGCCAACTTTGCTCCAATGGAGCTTTGACTGCGGGAGGGAAGAGAGAGAGAGAGGAAGGAGAGGGGCAAGGGTGGAGAAGGAGATGGGCGCTTGTCCTCTGTGCCCTGACCAGGAACCAAACCTGGGACTTACACACACCGGACCAACACTCTACAGCTGAGCCAACCCACCAGGGCTTTTGCTATCTTTTTATGGAAGTATTTTCCATTTATAGTTTTTGATGAGTATCTGTTCAAATGTTTGCCCATCTTTGAAATTAGGTTATCTTCTATTACTGAGATGTAAGAATTCTTTATATTGTTGATACCAATATTTTGTTATATAAATGCATTGTGAGTATTTTTCTCCCAGCCCATAGCTTTTTACTTTCTTAATGGTGTTTTACAAAGAACAAAAAGTATTAACTTTGATGAAGTTCAAGGTATCATTTTCTTTTATGGTAAATGCTTCCTGTGACCCAACTAAGAAAACTTTGCTACCATAAGACCTACGGTTCATTCAAAATAATGTTGTGTATGATGGGACATGAGTTTTGAGAAAATGTTTTTATTTCTCAAGTGAGAGGAGGGGACATAGACAGACTCCCGCATGCACCCTGACTGTGATTCACTCGGCAACACTTGTCTGGGGCTGATGCTCTGTGCATCTAGGGCTAATGTTTGCACCCAAATTATTTTTATCACCTGAGATAGAGGCTCCCCGGAGCAAGCCTCAGCACCTGGAAGCAATGTTCTGGAAAAAATCGAGCCATAGCTGTGGAAAGGGAAGAGAAAGAGAAGAGGGAGGGGGAGGAAAACAGAAGCAGGTGGTTGCTTCTCTTGTGTTCTCTGACTGAAAATTGAATCCAGGATATCTACATGCTGGATCAACAGTCCACTACGGAGCAGACAGGCCAGGGCCAAGGACAATTCTTTCATAACAGTATCAGGTTGTTTCTATACAATTTGCTGGTAAGACTAACCTTACTTCATTTGAATTCCCTGGCAGTTTTGTTAAAAATCACCTGATGATACATATATGGTTTTATATCTGAAATGTTTATGCCATTGTATATATTTATATGATTTTCCTTAATTACAATAGTTTCTTAGTTACTATAACTGCAGTAAGCCTTGAAGTCAGATACATGTCTTCCAATTTTGTTTTCCTTTCTCAGTTATTATAAGTGCTTTATATATTCATATCAATTTTAGAAAATACATTTATTTATACATTTATATTTCCACTTATAAAACTTCCTTTTACTTTTACAACTTGGAATTTATGTCTGAATTGGCTGCTCTATTAAACACATATAAATAGCCTCTTGAAAAATCCCATAAATATATTACCTTAAATATGTAACCATACAAAGTAAGGAAAGTTTCAGTTACTCATTGTTACCTTGTAATCATCAATGCTGCTCATGGCGATATAAGGAGCACAACAGGATACCAAAATCATCCATATTTTGTAAGAAAATATGCCTACATATGAAAGATGCATATCCTTTTGAAAATACAAAGAATGTTAGGAGCTGAATGAACAAATTCAAAATTCATTTCCTAGAATACATTTTTAAAATATTAAACAGATTATGTATAACCTTACCTTACATCTCTACTTTGTTACCAAACTCTTTTACTACCAATCCAGTTTTGAAGTTTGACTTTTAGCTCTATACCCACATTTATGGATACAGAATTAATTCAATGGTGAATGAATGGCTAACATTACACACTTAGAAAGTAATATGAGTAAGATTTTTCATTTTATGATTCTAAAATTGATCCTGATGCTATATAATAATAATTCATATTTGAGATGGTTGACTTCTTAACTGATCTTTCCAATGTTTCAAATGTAATAGCTAGACTAAAAAGTCATACCAGATATTTATGGGGACAGTAATAGCAAGCTGTGTTTCTAGGTATACCACAAGACCAGGTAAGTATTGGCTGGGGATTCAAGAGTAAAGATGATGTACTAGAAGGGAAGCAAAATCTCCAAGGAAAACCTTTGCCCTTGTGTTACATATTCGTGCTCCTGTTTATAAACATCTTTAAGGACAAAAGATTCTGAAATCCTCTTTAAAATAGACCCATTGTGTCATAATTCACATAGTTGTGGTTTGATCAAGCACATTACTGAAAAAAAGTCATAACCAGAGCCTGATGATCTTTAGGCTGACCATCAGAGACACACTTGCTGCCAAAGAAAGGTGACATTAAGTTGTTGTCAGAATATTCCCTGAACACCTGCATGCTGGGATGAGTCAGTACTCTATGGCAAACCCACTGATGTCAGGGACGACAGAGCAAGGTCTGCAATCACAGAAACTCTTATCTGTGCAATGAGTAAGTAAATTTGAATAGAGTATAAAATGAAATCCTGGAGATGTTAAAGTTAAGATGTTAGGTATATAAATATAAGGTCAGCTGAGCTGGTTGGTATCATCAGACAACTCACCCTAGCTAAACAGGATGCTTTTATGTATCTACCAAAGAAGTAATTCAGTGCTTTTCATGTTCGCGTCTC
Source organism: Saccopteryx leptura (assembly GCF_036850995.1). Lineage (NCBI taxonomy): Eukaryota > Metazoa > Chordata > Mammalia > Chiroptera > Emballonuridae > Saccopteryx > Saccopteryx leptura. The sequence goes on from NC_089507.1 coordinate 167,342,055, forward strand.
TATCCTACCTACAGTGTGTTACATAGTGTTAAAAATACATGCTTGAAGAACGCTCTAGGTTAAGAGGAAATATATATTTAGATTTAAGAAATAATCTCAAAATAATGATGACAAAGTCTGATAGGTATTCTGGTTTCCAAACTTCAGGGCTGTGTACATTCTAATCAGCTGGGACATTTTTTTAATATATAAGATGTTTTTTCCTTTATAAAAAAGCTAGTTTGGTCTAGAGCAGTCCTCTAGGAATTAATGTTTTGACAGAGAATTGGAGTAACTGTAATGTAACTAGTCTGCAATTCTAACCTGAATTTGTCCTAAAGATTTTTCTTTTGTACCATTTATAAAAGTAATAATAGGGCTTCTATTTTTTTTCTCTCGCTCCTTTTTGTTGTTGTTGTTATTTTTGTACTGGTCACAGTGATGTATACTTTCACATTATTTCCCCAAATTCTCTATGAAAATATATGTTGTTATAGTTACCTTGCATTAAAACATGAAGCTCTGAAAATTATGTTGATTTCCAAAACAACAGAGCTAGCATAAATCCAAATGATAATTTATCATGCAGTGGTTTACTCAAATAAAAATAAAATATCAGCATTTAAAAGAGTGATCTGGGAGATTCCCAATGGAAGAAAGTCCATAAGAGTATATACTTACATACATATCTGAATTTCTGTCAGTTTGGATATGTGCTGATGGTTTAATCATTCTAAGTAACCCATTACTAACAATATCCATAAGAACTGGGAAGCAATTCATTCTTTTGGTATTGCATGCTAATGAAAAGCTGTAATTCTAAAATATAAAAAGCAAGGTTATTAATTCTCAGACACCTCAATTTTCTTAAAGAGGTCAAATTTTAATAATATAATTTAAAAATCAGGTTTTTAAAATGGTGTGAAATAATCAGAACAAAAACAAACATTGTATAAGTAAACCCAAACATGTATATAGGATATTGTATATAGGCTGATTTTCAGGTGTTTAAGTGTCTGGCTTGTGGCTAGAATCCAGTATAATTATTGTTTAAGAATAAAAAAGAAGTTTCAGAATATATATAAGGAAATACTTGAGAAGAAATATGTGTTCTTTAGCTTGAAATAGGAACTCAAGAGTGAGCACTATATATAGAACTTATTTTGCTGATGCAACAGTTTGTGTTGGTAGACAGTGATTGATAAAGAATTACCATATTAATAACTACAGTTAACTAAGTAATAAATAAAAGTAGAATTTGTTTTTTATTTTGTTTCCTAAACTGAAGGCCCGAGCCTATTGATAGTTGATTAGCTTTGCACACTTTTAGGAAAATTACTAAATAGAAACCAACATACCTTTTCATGACCAGACACTATGATGGCTCCATTATAAGATGGATCATCTATGCCATTTCTAGTTCCAGACACATCCACTTCCAGAGCTATGTTCTGATGCTCCACAGAATGTATAAAGTCATCAATGCTTGCTCCTAAGTTGGAGTTAAATATATTAGGTGTCTGTAAACTGAGAAAATCAAGGTCAAGTTGTGCAGTGAAATTAAAATTAATGACCTTATAGAATACTTACTGTAATAGAGACAGTGAGAATGTTTTTCCACATGATAACATGTGTGCTACTGTGAATTAAAAATCTATTTGCATCTCACCAAGTTTCCTTTTATAATGTTTCCCTTAGGATTACTGCCATACGGTGCATTTGGAATGATTTCCTTACTAGAATATTTCAGTGAGTAGACATACCAATACAGTTTTAATGACACAGATAATCTCTATGAATTACCCACCAAATTTGCTAAATCTCACTTCCTTACTGCTAAATTATTAACTAATATTCAAAATGTTTGTTGATATAGAAAGACTTGTTGAATGGCTGTGTTAAGAAATTCCTGGACCTTCTCCCCAGAAAAACAACCACAACTTGTAAAAATTACTAAAAATCCAACAATTTAAGATCTTTTGATTGTCTTAAAGGCATACAGAAAATGATAAAGCATTTACTTAAAAAAATCTACTAAATCTGGGTAAGAACACTAGGAAACTGGCAACAACCTATCCCTCAGAAATCTTCCTTGATTAGCAATTCAGAACCTTCACTCTGAATGGGTGTAGTCAGGGACTCAGGGATTCTTCCTCCTCAAGCCCAGTCTAGGGCTACAGTATGTTCCTAGGAGGAACTGGTTTGAAAATGATTGGGAACCACTGTTTTGGGGCTCTTATTTCTTGAATAGAACTTCTATTTTATGGGGAAGAAAAGAACTCCTGATCTCTAAGCCACTCATGCCTGGTCTAAGCTTTAGCAACATGAAGCTGAAGGGAATGAGAAAGTTTGGTGGCCTGCCCCTCCCAGGAGTTAACTGAGTATCTGTTGAAATTGCATCCCTTCCTCATGCCACACACAAAGATGAACTCAAAATGGATCAGAGACCAAAATGTTAAGAACTAAAAGTATAAATGCCTTAGAAGAGAATACCAAAGTAAATCTTTGTGATCCTGTATTAGGCAAAACTTACTTAAATATATCATCAAAAACACAGGCAAGGAAAACAAATAGTTGGACTTCATAAAAGTTTATACATTATACTACAAAGCAGTGGTCCCCAATCTTTTTTGGGCCACGGACCGATTTAATGTCAGAAAATACTTTCATGGACCAGCCTTTAGGGTGGGATGGATGAAATGTATCACGTGACCGAGACAAGCGTCAAAAGTGAGTCTTAGACAGATGTAACAGAGGGAATCTGGTCATTTTTAAAAAATAAAACATCGTTCAGACTTAAATATAAATAAAGTGGAAATAATGTAAGTTATTTATTCTTTCTCTGCAGACCTGTACCAAATGGCCCATGGACCAGTATGGTCCACAGCCCAGGGGTTGGGGACCACTGCTCCAAAGGACACCAATAACGAAGTGAAAAGCCAATTTACAAAATGAAAGTAAATATTTGCAAAACATTTACAGTTGATCCTTATTATTCACAGCAGTTATGTGTTCACTTCTGTAATGTCACTCTAACGTTACCACAAATACTGAGTTGCTGAATACTGAATCATTACTCCTAGGGGAAACAAAGGTTAGATTTCTGTAATTCTCTGGTCACAACAGTGTCTTGAATGAATCAATAGATTGTTTTATTTAATATGTATGCTTCTGTATATTTATTGTTGATTCATTAACATCGATCTCACAGCCAACAGCATTATAATGCATGGTGAACAAAGATTATCTAATACGTTTTCCCTGAAAGATACATCACCGCCTTCTCTACTTAAGAATATTAGATACCACATCAGCACTGACCTTCGGGGTTAGTTTATTTTTGTTTTTTATAATTGGTTTGTGTGTGTGTGTTTGTTGGTAGTTCAAGAAAATGTCTTTCAGTTTCACAGTATTTAATAATAATTTCTACCTGGTCCTTAGATCCTAGCGGCACTTTTTGGCAAAGTTTGTATGACTGTTGTCAAGTTTAGGGTAAGTTCTATTGAATTTCTTTTATATAGGAAATGTAAGATTATAAATCATTTCAAGTTTTTTTGTCCAATCAGTAAAATTAAATGTTCTTTGAAGTGACCATAGTCAGTTTATCATCATTTTTAATTTAAATTTTATTTTTAAATACAGTTGACATTTAATATTTTTTGTATTAGTTTCAAGTGTATAGCATAACGGAGGAGGCCATTTAAACAGCAAAATCACTGTAAAAAATGTGGCACTAACTAGATGCAGAAAGAACATTTGTTAGCAGTATAAGATATCTGCTCACAGTATTAGAGCTGAAACAAGATGGCAGAGTAACATCTTGTTCTACTTCACTGCAAATGTGTGTATCAGGTGACACAATATGTCCCTTCTCTGAGCACATCTGTGAATGACATAAGAGTGCCATGAGCATTGGATTTGGGACTACAAATACATTGTAGTAGTAAACAAATTTGTAAATACATAACCTGTGAATAAAGAAGATATGTTGCGTCTAATAAAAGACGTGTCTAGACTGAAAATAGAACTACCTTATGACCCAGCAATCCCTCTACTGGGTATATATCCCAAAAACTCAGAAACATTGATACGTAAAGACACATGCAGCCCCATGTTTATTGCAGCATTGTTCACAGTGGCCAGGACATGGAAACAACCAAAAAGCCCATCAATAGATGACTGGATAAAGAAGATGTGGCACATATACACTATGGAATACTACTCAGCCATAAGAAATGATGACATCGGAACATTTACAGCAAAATGGTGGGATCTTGATAACATGATACGAAGCGAAATAAGTAAATCAGAAAAAAACAGGAACTGTATTATTCCATACTTAGGTGGGACATAATAGTGAAACTAAGAGACATTGATAAGAGTGTGGTGGTTACGGGGGGGAAGGGGGAATGGGAGAGGGATAGGGGGTGGGGAGGAGCACAAAGAAAACAAGATAGAAGGTGACAGAGGACAATCTGACTTTGGGTGGTGGGTATGCAACATAATTGAACGACAAGATAACCTGGACTTGTTATCTTTGAATATATGTATCCTGATTTATTGATGTCACCCCATTAAAAAAATAAAATTATTAAAAAAAAAAAAAAAAAGACGTGTCTAGAATATATAAAAACCCGTAGGACTCAGTAAGAAAACCAATTAAGGCATTTTAAAAATGGAAATAAAAGACATTTCTTCCCCCCAAATATGCAATTTTTCAGGAAGCACATGAAAAAGTGCTCAACATCATTAGCCATTAGAAAAATACAAATCAAAGCACAAAACACTAATTGACACACTCTAGGATGGGTCTGATAAAAACACAGAAAATAACAAAGGTATAGAAATTGGCAGAGAGAAGTAGAAATTGGAATCCTCACAAATGCTGGTGTAGATGTAAATTGGTGCATTTACTTAAAAAATAGTTCAGCAGTTCCTCAGATGATTAAGCATAGTCACCATAGAACACAACAATTCAACTCCTGGTATAAGTCCAAAAGAATTAAAAAAATAAAACTACATTCACATAAAAACTAGTACATGGACATTTATAGCAACATTATTCATAATTGCCAATTATTGAAAAGAACTCCAAATATGCACCCTCTGATGAAAAATAGAATATATATACTTTTCAATAGAACGTTATTCACCAATTTAAAAAACAAAGTATTGATACATGCTACAACATAGTGAACCTTGGAAGCAGCACGCTAAGTGAAAGAATTCGGTCACAAAAGATCACATATTGTATAATTGACTCATTAAATGTCCAGATGGCAAATACATAGAAATAGAAATATATTTATGATTGATCTGATTTGGGGGCAGAGTGAATGGGAATAATTACTACTGAGTATGAGATTTGTTTTTGAGTTTAAGTATTCTAAAATAAATTGTAGTGAAGATGACACAATTCTGTGAAGGTACTAACAACCACTGGATTGTTCATTTTAAATCAAGAAACAAGGCATTTGAATTATATCTAAAGCTGTTAATATTTCTGTGCAGGAATACAAACTCTTTCATTTTTCAAAATGCCATCAGATAACTTCCTTCTTCTTAGCAAATATCTTTTTATTCTCTGCTCCATTTTGGGCTTGTATACACATCATCCCCAAGCTTCATACATAGTTTCAAACCCATGGTGAAGAGGTGAAAACTCATTTTTTCACTCATGTTTGTGTTTTTAAACTAATTCTCTGAATGTATTAGAAATGAAGTAATCACCACATTATTACCTGTATTATTGATGATTAATAATTGAGTGAGAGGATCACGTGGTGCTTGTCCAGAGGCAAGGAAGTATAAATTAGGAGAGAGTTTCAAAGTGGAACTGTTTTCCTGTATTTTTGTGATAATGTAGTCCCAAAGAAGAGGGAAAACTCCAACTCCTAGGACCAATAGCCTAAGTGGAAGAAAATTATTACTGTGAACATGCAGTCATTTCTTAACTTTTAAAAATTATCTGTGCAGGTTATAATTTAATGAGATCAAGAAAGTATGAAAATTAAATATATAGCTCTCTGACTCATTTATTATTTTGCTCATTTTTTACCTCTAAAATAGAGATGATAAAATGCAGATTTATTCTTTTGTTTATTTGTCTGGTTCCTCTCTGGTCATTAGCTACTCTGCACAATTTCATGCAAACTATGTCCTTTTTCTCTATGTCCAGATTCTGAGTTCCAGTGTGGTGATAATTTATCAACACTTTATACTCAATATAAATCGTGTTCAATCCTCTTCACATGGTCCCTTATTCTCTTTGTGATGACTGCATGATTTTTCAATCTCCAGATTGAGAAAAATAAATAATTTTCATTTTTTTTTACTCTTTATTTTCCTGTGTTCTCTATTTCAAATAATTGGAAATTTTTTTTACTATACCTTCATTATATCTTATTTTTGAACCTTCCTTCATTCTTATTTTCTAATTTTACAATATTATATCATACAGCAATTCTTACAAAATGACTGTCATCTCTTGAGACAGTTATACAGTGTTGCCAGATTAATCTTAAAGATTTTTTTTGCCATAGTTTTGCTTTTAATATTTTTTTATAATTATCAAGGTCCATCTTCGTTGTTGTAAATGATCCGATGTCATCATTTCTTATGGCTGAGTAGTATTCCATAGTATATATGTACCACATCTTCTTTAACCAAGCATCTATTGAAGGGCTTTTTGGTTGTTTCCATGTCTTGGCGACTGTGAATAATGCTACAATGAACATGGGGCTGCATGTGTGTGAAGCCAGTATCCACAGCCACTATCATAGCCGCCTGGCCCATGCAGGTTCACATTAGATTCAGACAGATGGTAATGAAACAATGGAGCCAAGAACTGGTGGGCCAACATCTTTAATCCTAGCTTGCACCTGGTGGGCAAGTAAAAACACACAATGGGCTCCAAAATCCACTCATTCAGAGATCACAAAGCTATTGACTTATCCGAGTTTCCTAGAATCAAAGGTTTCTAGCTTACTAGATATATTCTCCTTCGTTCACCATATCCTTCCTTCTCCCTGCACAAACTCTGCACAAACCGGCTTCTCACTCAGCACTCCACCATCTTGGCTGCTTCTCCTGACTTCCTCCACGTGGCCTTTCTCTGCTCTCCTCTCTTATGCTAATGTAAGGAACTGAGAGAGAGCAAGCTCCTGGTCTGCTTCACTTTATAGTGTAGAAACCATAACCTTTAATCCAATATACAAATAAGGAAGTCTCTGATACAAAGTCATCATCTGAGGCATAATGAGATTCCTCATGAGACTGCATCACCCCACATCAAAAGGGTGGGAAAGGCTTAGTCCAAAACAAAGCTCCAGGCTACAAGGATTCTACCTGCCCACAGCCTGCCCCAACACCCATTAATATAATCACCCCCATTCCAAACAAGAAGGGCAACCAATACCATCACCTGGGCAATGGGCTTCCATGTGGGCAGCGCCATCTGTAACAAAGTGAGCATAATATATTTTATCTGCCCAACAATGTGTCTTTACATACCAGTGCTTTTTAGTTATGGGGGTATATCCCTAGTAGATTGATTGCTGGGTCATATGGTAGTTTTATTTTTAATTATTTGAGGAACCACCATACTTTATTCCATAGTGGTTTTACAACTTTACATTCCCATCAACAGTGGATGAGGGTTCCTTGTTCTCCACAGCCTCTCCAACACTTGTTATTACCTGTCTTGTTGATAATAGCTAATATAATAGGTGTGAGGTGGTATTTCATTGTAGTTTTGATTTGCATTTTTCTAATAGCTAGTGTAGATGAGCATCTTTTCATATATCTCTATGTCCAGATTCCGAGTTCCAGTGTGGTGTTAATTCATCAACAATTTATACTCAATATTCATCATGTTCAATCTTTTTCACATGGTCCCTATTTCTCTTTGTGATGACTGCATGATTTCTCAATCTCCAGGCTCAATTTTCATTTATTTTTTTACTCTTTATTTTCCTGTTTTCTCTATTTCAAATAATTGGAATTTTTTACTATACTTTCATTATATCTTATTTTTGAATCTTCCTTCAATCCTATTTTCTAATTTTATAATATTATATCATATGGAAATTCTTACTAAATGACTGTCATCTCTTGAAACAGTTCTACAGTGTTGCCAGATTAATCTTAAAGGTTTTTTTTCTTCCATAGGTTTTGCTTTTAATATATTTTTTATTGTTATTAATTTTAATGGGGTGACATTGATCAATCAGGGTATATAGATTCAGAGAAAACATCTCCAGTTATTTTGATATTTGATTATGTTGCATACCCATCCCCCTAAGTCATATAATCTTCCGTAACCTTGTATCTGGTTTTCTTTATGCCCCTCCTCTCCCCCAACACCCTCTCTTCCCCTCCGCCCTCCCGGTAACCACCACACTCTTGTCCATGTCCCTGAGTCTCATTTTTATGTCCCACCTATTATGGAATCATATAGTTCTTAGTCTTTTCTAATTTACTTATTTCACTCAGTATAATGTTATCACGGTCCATCCATTTTTTGTAAATCAGGGGTAGTCAACCCTTTTAAACCTACCACCCACTTTTGTATCTCTGTTAGTAGTAATATTTTCTAACTGCCCACTGGTTCCACAGTAATGGTGATTTATAAAGTAGGAAAGTAACTTTACCTTATAAAATTTATAAAACATAGTTACAGCAAGTATAAGTATATAATAATAATTACTTACCAAGTACTTTATGTCGGATTTTCGCTATGTTTAGCAGAATAAATCTTTATAAAAGAACTTACTATAGTTAAAACTATCTTTTTATTTATACTTTGGTTGCTCAGCTACCGCCCACCATGAAAGCTGGAACTCCTACTAGTGGGCAGTAAGGACCAGGCTGACTACCGCTGTTGTAAATGATCCGACGTCATCATTTCTTGGCAATCCCTCTACTGGGTATATACCCCCATAACTCAAAATCATTGGTACGTAAAGACACATGCAGCCCCATGTTCATTACTGCATTGTTCACAGTGGCCAAGATATGGAAACAACAAAAAGCCCTTCAATAGATGACTGGATAAAGAAGATGTGGTACATATATACTATGGAATACTACTCAGCCATAATGGTTTTTCTTAAATTATGCTAACCTCTTCAAAGATTTTTAGTGAATTCCTGTTATTTAATTATTATCAAGTACTTATTGAGATTCTATTAAGTACTAAACCTCCTATTTATTTGATGCTTCATCAAGGTAGTCATAGACAAGGCACTGATTGACAATCAAAATACTGTGGACAACAGGGTGCTAATGAGATGTGATATGAGTCTTAAGAGCAGGGATAGTGCCCATTATGTATGCAGTGGGTATGGAGAGTGAGCTCCCATCATATACAGGGCTGTAGAGAAGTCATGACATCCAGGTTAGAGCAAGTAGGATGTAATGGGAGATTCAAGTCACACAGGGAAGAGTTGGTATAATAGCCAGATAACAACTAAAATGAAGCATTGGCATATGAGTACTGGGGGAAAAGTCTACATCCCAGTGCTTCTATTACCATCCATAGAAAATTTCAAGAACAAATCTTATAGGAAAACTCATGTTACTTTAACTTCTCTTTTAAAGTTGGTCCTGAGACATTATCAATTCCACCTGCTAGTCGGCTGGTAGATAAAAACTATGACCATGAAGTAGAAGGCGTTTTATACTTTACCCAGTTCTGTAGATGCAAAATCTTATTTTATTATTTTATTTTTTTATTTTTAGTGAGACGAGGGGTAGCAGGGAAAGACTCCTGCATGCACCCTGACTGGGATCCACCCAGAAAGTCCACTAAGGGGCAATACTCAGCCCATCTGGGACGATTGCTCTGTTGCAACCAGAGCCATTTGTTAGTACATGACACAGAGGCCATGCAGTGATCCTCAGTGCTTCAGGCCAATTTGCTGTTATCAAGCCATGGCTGAAGAAGGGGAGAAGAAAAAAGAGAAAGAGAGAGAGAGAAAAAAAATAGCAAGAAGAGGAGATGTGGAGAAGCAGATGGGCTCCTCTCCAGTGTGCCCTGTCCAGGAATCAAGCCTGGGACATCCCACGCCAGGCCAATGCTCTACCACTGAGCCCACTGGCCAGAGTGCAGTATTTCATTTTTATTTTTTTGTTTTCTCTTATTTTTAGACTTGAATTTCTTTTTAGTGCATTGACTGAACCAAAGCCATACTGATACTCACAGTGATAACAGAACTTTTTTATCCTGCTTTAACTTTAAGAAGCGGACCCTTGCAATTGCACGGACTTGCTGTCCCCACAGGGCCAGGCCACCTATTGGTTCTCTCATCTCACTAAGGGAAGAGAGAACTTGTTCCATCTCAACAAGCCTTTCTGTGTCTCCAGCTCCTTTTACCTGTCCTTCTCCCGAAGTGGCTATATCTGCAAAACACAAAATAAGTAATGCATAAATTCCCACTTCAGAGGTACTGTATTAAACTTACTCTAGTATTTGTTTAATTACAACAACCCAAGTAACATCTTCAGCATAACTGTAGGCATTGTGTGATATTACTGGTTGCTGCCATGAACTAGAAAAATAGGGGGAGGATTCATTTCTTGAACAAGAGGCCTAGAAAAAAGATCTTAGATAATTTGGATACAGATACTACATTAAAGAGGTGAAATAAGTATGCAGGATCATTTGAGCATCTCGGTGTGACCTGGAAACTTGGTAAATAAAACAATTATCTTAGGTGTCCAACTAGAGAAAAAAGCTGCAAATTGGTGTGCTACAAACTGGGGTTTAACTATAAATTAACCATAAAGATAGCAATAACTATATTAAAAATAAATGGGCTAAACATACCTTATAAAAAACTTTGTAAAATGCATTTAAAAGCAAAATTCGCCTACATGCTGTTTTTAAGAAATTCATTGTAAATTAAAAGCACAAGAAGTTTGAACCTTTTTTTTAAATTGTAATCACAAATTACATTAAAATAAAAGCAAGTGTATTAATTCTGGGAAAACTGGGCTTCAGGATAACTGTTACTGCCAGGGTTTAAAAAGGATCTTTTGTTATGATAATGAAGGCAACCAAGAAGACATGCTAATCTTAATCGTGAATGTTCATAATAACAGGTCCAAGTGCATGGAGGAGACACTGAACTAAAGTGGGGAAAGGACAACAATGAACACACTAGAATTATAGTTGGAGACTTTACTATCCCTCACTTGTAATTGATAGAAAACATAGACAAAAACACAGACAAAAACACAAAAACCAGTAAGGGCAAAGAATATTTGAACAACACCATCATCCAACTAGACCAAATTGAAATTTATACAACTTTCTACACAACAGAAGTTTTATACACACATATATATATATTCTACATATATGCATTTGTATAAACTCATACATACATATGCATTTATATGTTTGTATGTATAAATGTTTTTAAATGGTCAAGAAATATTCACCAAAATAGATAAAATGCTGATTCAACAAGTGTCAATAAACTTAAAAGATTTTAAATCATGTTATGTTTTATGACTACACTAAAAGTTATAATGTCAATAACAATAATATTTAGGAAATTCACATGTTATTTTTATATTGCACAACACATTTGGATATCATTAAGTATGATCATATGTCTCATCAGTTGGGCAAAGGTTTAAAAATTATTGAAAATAGAAATTTTGTATTTAACAAGTATAATTGAAAATATTTTCTGAAAAATAAAAGCTCAACAGATTTCATTTGGTAGAAGAGATGGTTATAAACATGACAAAAGACAAACTGAGATTATTAAGTCTAAGGAATAGAAAGAAAAAATGAATCAGAAAAAATAAATTTTCAATCAAATGTGAGACACTATCAACATACTAACAGATACTACCACATACAATAGTGGACAGTATAGACAGAAAAGGATAGAAAGTATAGTTAAAGGAATACCATATTTCTCCATGTATAGAATGCTCCCATGTATAAGAAGCACCTTAATTTTAGAGCCAGAAATTTGAAAAAAATGTATTACATAAAGTTATTGAACTCAAGTTTTATTCATCATAAAATTCATACAACTCCTCATCTGCATGAAAAAGCAAGAAATGCAATTAAAAAATCTACAACCACTGTATAAGATGCACTCAGGTTTTAGACTTCAAATTTTTAAAAAAACGGGTACTTTTTATATATGGGGACTAAGGCAGTGGCTGAAATGTTCCCAAATGTGTTGAGAAACTCTAGCATATATGTATATATACATACAGGTCATCAAACACCAAGTTGGACAAATGAAGGAGGTCCACACCTGAAGATGTCATAACTGAATTGTCAAAACCAAAAACAGAAAGAGAATTTTGAAACCAGCAGGAGAAAAACAACTCATCATTTAAAGAAATCCCCAGAAAGATCTAGAGCTGACTTCTCAGAAACTATGGAGAGCAGCAGGCATACTCAGAGTGCTTGGAGAGAGAGATTTAGAATAGGTGTTTCGTCTGAAATCGCTCTTGGAAAATGGGATACAATGAGGGTTATGAGCTTTGGGCAGAAGAAACTGGGCCATCTCAGTATCAAGGCAATAGTGTTAGTGGAGGTAACAAATGTGACAGGGATGCATTTCACCTTAATATATTCTTTCTCAAGAACAGCCTTAATCATGGAACCTCGTATTTTGGAACCATGTCTTTGGAACTGTGTTTCCTTGCCATATACACAGCACTAGGTGTTCTGAATACATTCACATGATAATTTTCATGCCATGCATTTTATTTACCTGGTTTGTCAATTGTTGAGTTTCCTTCTAGTTTCAGAAACACCTCATTCAAAGTTGTCATGGAAACACCATAATTCTCAATACCCAGGTCTGGACAGAGATCAAAATTCTCGTAAAGTTCTAAAAAACACACACACACAGTAGCAAATCAAAATGAGAATAAATCACAGATGAACTGAGCATAATTTTTCAAACAATCTTCAAATCTACATATCACGTTTTTATTTCAAATTGTGTTCTATCCCATACATTAACTTTTTTGATTAAATAATACTTTACATTTACTTATATTTCTATGAAAATTTCATTTTAGTTTTCTTCTGTGTTTTTTAAAAAGTTTTATTAATAGTGGAACTTCAGATTCTTTTAAATTTTAAGTCTAATTAACTGAGTCATTTCCAGAAAACACATAAAAATGGGAGCCAACGATAGGGATAGATCTCTTTTTTTCAGAATTAGTATATTGTGTAGAACATTCTTCAGTTCAGAACATATCTGTCAAAGGAAGTACAAAAAATATAAGATATTTTAAATATCTGCTTTTTTAAAAATTAATTTTAATGGGGTGATATTGATAAATCAGGGTACATGCGTTCAGAGAAAACATCTCCAGGTTATTTAGACATTTGATTATGTTGCATTACCCCTCACCTAAAGTCAAATTGTCTTCTGTCACCTTTTATCTGGTTTTCTTTGTGCCCCTCCCGCAGCCGTAACCACCACACTCTTGTCCATGTCTCTGAGTCTCGTTTTTATGTCCCGAATCATTTACAACAACATGGATGGACCTTGATAACATTATACTGAGTGAAAAAAGTAAATCAAGAAAACCTAGAACTATATGATTCCATCAGTATCTGCTTTTGATTAGAGAAGAAAAATTCACAAGATCTCAAAGGCAGAATGAGGAACTACTCAGAACTTTGGTGGCATAGTAGGAAATTGTGACAGTAGTCTCTCTAGCAATTCTGTATCCCTTTTCTTTAGTTCATTCACCAATAATACTTTTGCATTGTTATTATTCTTAAAGGAGGGAGCAATGTCCTTTTCTGCATGAATTTCAATTATTATATTTAATTAAATGAAACTTAAATAAAAGCCTATTATAAATCCTAATGTGATGACAGAACTCCTGGGGCTTCAATCTGGGGCTTATCCATGAGCAAAAGGACACACTAGAAGCTTTCCGTCTTTCTTGTTTTTTTAATTAAATTTATTCATGTGACATTGGTTAATAAAATCATACAGATTTTAGGTGTAGAGTTCTGATATATTATCTGTATATTGCACTGTGTGTTCACCACACAAAATCAAATCTATGTAAAAGTTTTCTGTCTTGATTAGAGTACTGTATAGAGATTTAAACTGCTACTGAGTGTTGTCTTTCTTTCGTTGCCCTAAAATGATGTGAACCTCCTGTAAATTATAATTATGATAAAAACACATTAATATTAGTGTTTGATGATACTTTGCCTGATGGTTGTAAGGAAACCTTGTGTTGTTACCATGAGATGTATATTTGAATGACTTAATGGGGGTAATTTTTGTGTTTTTGTTGCACATACATAAAATAAGGTTAATTATTTCAACCACTCAGTTCAGGCCCTCATCTGGAGCCTTTACCAGAGAATAGATTCTCTGGGTGATGAAAATAACTAGTAATTTTTTCTTTTTCTTTTCCTTTATTTTTTGTGCTAATTTATTTTTTTAATTTTTATTGACTTTAATATATTGTCTTTACATAAATTCAAGTGGCCCACTGAATATATCTGTCCCCCAACCCCGTGTTCTCTTCGAGACCCACCCCAGCCCCCTCCCCCCAATGCCTTCCCTCCTTCCATCCAGCATTTGCTGTCCTGCTCTCAATAATGCTGTGTTATGTATATATAATTTCACTAATCTCTTTCCCTTCTCTGATCCCATCGTCTCATCCCCTTTCCCTCTAAATGCTTTCTCTCTTTGATTCCTCCTCTGTCTCTATTCTGTTCTTCAGTTCACATTGTTCATTAGATACCTCATATGAATGAGGTCATATCATATTTTTCTTTCTCTGCCTGGCTTATTTCACTTAGCATAATAGTCTCCAGGTCCATCATGTTGTCGTAAAAGATAATATTTTTCTTTTTCATGGCTTCATAGTATTCCACCATGTATATGTACACTGCTTGTTTATCCATTTGTACACTGATGGACACTTGGGCTGTTTCCAGATCTTGGCTATTGTAAACAATGCTGCAATAAACATGGGGGTGCATTTCTTCTTTTGAATCAGTGATTTAATATTCTTAGGATATATTTCTAAAAGAGGGATAGCTGGGTCAAAAAGCAGTTCCATTTTTAATTTTTTGAGGAATCTCAATACTGTTTTCCACAGTGGCTGCACAAGTCTGCATTTACACCAGGAGTACAGGAGGGTTCCCTTTTCTCCACATCCTTGCCAGCACTTATTATGTGTAGTTTTGTTAATAAGCACCATTCTGACAGGTGTGAGGTGGTATCTCATTGTGGTTTTGATTTGCATTTCTCTACTGATTAGTGATGTTGAACATTTTTTCATAGTGCAATTGGCCATGTGTATGTCCTCTTTGGAGGTGTGTCTACTCATTTCTTCTGCCATATTTTTTTATTTGATTGTTTACCTTCCTGATGTTGAGTTTTACAATATTTTATGAATTTTTGTTATTAACCCCTTATCACACATATTGTTGAATATGTTTTCCCACTGTGTGGTTTGTCTTTTTATTTAGTTCATATTATCTTTAGCTGTGCAAATGTTTTTAGTTTTATATAGTCCAATTTGTTCATTCTGTCCTTTATTTCACTTGTCCGTGGAGGTAAATCAGTAAATATATTGCTGTGAGAAATGTTGGTGAGCTTACAGCCTACGTTGTCTTACAGGACGATTATGGTTTCACAACCTATGTTTACGTCTTTTATCCATTTTTACTTTATTTTTGTGAATGCTCTAAGTTGGTGGTCTAGTTTCATTTTTTTGCAAGTACCTGTCCAATTTTCCCAACACCATTTGTTAAAGACTCTGTTTTACTACATTGAATGCTCTTACCTCCTTTGTCAAATATCAATTGCCCATAAAGGTGTGAGTTCATTTCTGGGTTTTCTGTTCTTTTCTATTGGTCTATATGCCTGTTCTTATGCCAGTACCAAGCTGTTTTGAGTACAGAGGCCTTTATTTTACTCTGAGGTACTTTATTTTTTCTGCTGCTATAGTGGAGGGGATTGTTTTCTTAATTTCTCTTTCAGACAGTTCATTGTTGGTGTATAAAAATGCTTCTGATTTTTAAATATTAATTTTATATCTTGCCACCTTTCTGAACTCATTTATCAAGTCCAGTAGTTTTTTGACTAAGACTTCAGGGTTTTCTATGTACTGTATTATGTCATCAGCAAATAATAGTAGTTTTATTTTTCTTTTCAAATTTGGATGCCTTTTATTTCTTCTTCTTCTCTGATTGCTGAGGCTATGACTTCCAGAACTATGTTGAAGAAGAGTGGTGAAAGGGGTACCCTTGCCTTGTTCTTGATCTTAAGGGGATTGCTTTTAATTTTTGCTCATTGATTATGATGTTGGTTGTGGGTTTGTCATAGATGGCCTTTATCATGTTGAGGTATATTCCCTGTATTCACACTTTGCTGAGAGTTTTGATCATAAATGGGTCCTGAATTTTATCAAATGTTTTTCTGCATCTATTAATAGTATCATGTGATTTTTATCCTTTCATTTGTTTATGTGATGAACCACATTGACTGATTTGCAAATATTGTTAAATTAGTTGAGGCTCATTTTATGCCATAAAATGTGGTCTATCCTAAGGAATGTACTATAAGAACTTGAAAAAAAAATGTATATTCTTCTGCTTTAGGGTGAAATATTCTAAAGATATCTATTAAATACAGTTGATCAAGATGTCCCTTGATTCTGTTGTTTCTTTGTTAATTTTCTTTCTTGAGGATCTATTCAGTGATGTTAGTGGGGTATTGAAACCCCCTACTATTATAAGATTACTGTTGATCTTGCCCCATATGTCCATCAGAGTCTGCTTTATATATTTAGTTGCTCCTATATTAGGTGAATAGATATTTATAATGGTTATCACTTACTGTTGGATTGCTCCTTTTATCATTATGTAGTGACCTTTTTTATCCCTTACTATAGTCTCTGTTTTAAAGTATATTTTATCAGATATAAATATTGCTATTCCAGTTTTTTCCATTTCCATTGCATGAAACATTTTTTCCATCCTTTTACATTCAGTCTATGTGTATCTTTTGTTTTGAGGTGGGACTTTGCACACAGCAAGATAATTGTTTCCAAGTTAAGTTGTAATCCACTTTGGTTCTGGGAGGTGGAAGTTGGTACATCCGCCTACTCAGTTGCCATCTTCTGGCCCAATTTTTTCTTTTTAAATGAAACTCTTTATTTTGAGATAATTTTAGATTCACATGCAGTTGTAAAAAATAATGCAGACAGATCTGCCTGTACTATTGATTTTCCTTCAATTTTAATGTCTGAAAGAGCCACAGCACAATATCAAAAAAGGTATTAACACTAATACAATCAAGATAAAAGCCTAGACTGGTATCTCAGTTGGTTAGAGTATAGTCTCAATATGCTAAGGTTCAGGGTTTGATTTCCTGTCAAGGCACATACAAGAACCTACCATTGAATGCATAAATTAGTGGAATAATAAATCTATGTTTCTCTCTTTCTTCTCATTCCTCTCTCTCTGAAATTAATTAAAAATAAAAGATCTAAAACATTGCCATTACCATGATCATGCTAGTAATTAGGATTCTCACACTCTCTGGACTCCTCCCAATGATGGCAACTCTTAATCTGTTCTCCATTATTATAATTTTGTTATTTCAAGAATATGATATAAATTGACTCATACAGTATGCAACCTTTCAGGGTTGACTTCTACTACTGAGTCTGATTTCTGAGTATTTGTTCAGGTTGTTGCATATAAAAGTGAATAGCCCCTTCTTTTTACTGTTGAGTAATTTTGCACATTACAGAAGTACTCACTTTATTTAATCAGTCACTTATTAAGAGCAACTGAGTTGTTTCAGGACTGTCTATTGCAAATAAAACTGCTATATACATTTATGTACAGGTTTTCATGTGAGCATGTTTTCATATCTTCAGGATAAAAGCTTAGTGTGCAGTCACTTGGTTGAATGGGAGCTGCAGGTTCTCTGTTTTCAAGAAACTGTCAAATGTTTTCCAGAGTCATGGTGCCTGTTCATATTCCCAACAGCCATGTATGAGTGATGAATTTTCTCCACCTCCTCACCAGAATTAATTCTGTTCTGGCTATCTGTCTATTATGCTGTCATACTACACAATCTTGATTATTATAATTGACATTATGCCATAGATCAGTGGTACCCAACACTTGGGCCATGGACCAGTACCAGTCTGTGGGTCATTTGGTACCGGTCCTCAGAGAAAGAACAAATAACTTACATTATTTCCGTTTTATTTATATTTAAGTCTGAATGATGTTTAATTTTTAAAAAATGACCAGATTCCCTGTGTTACATTCATCTAAAACTCACTCTTGATGCTTGTCTCAGTCACATGATACATTTATCCATCCCACCCTAAAGGCCGGTCTGTAAAAATATTTTCTGACATTAAACTGGTCCATGGCCCAAAAAAGTTTGGGGACCACTGCCATAGATCATGCCCCTGGCTCACCACATAGATACCTGACAAAAGCTACAGTTGTCTGCTTCTCCTCAGGGAGCCAAAGAGTCCATAGAGGCCCTTAGCATGTATTCTCAGGCTGATGGTTTGGGATCTCCTGCACAAAGCCAGTCTGTAAGACTGACAGAGGTGCTTGTTGTATCTAACACGCATACATCAACATAAACAGTCAAGAAAAACCAAAATTCATTGGTCAAAAATGTTCCAAACAAAAGAACAAGATAAGTGCCCAGAAACTGACCCTGATGTAATGAAGCTGTACTATTTACCTAATGGAGAATTCAAAACAGATCTTGAAAGTATACTGTTCAGTACAGGCGTGAAAAACCCAGAGTCACCACAAAAGATTTGTCAGGAGAACAAGTCTTAAGACTTGTTAAACTTGTTAAACAATCATGGGATTGTTTAACATAACAGTTAATACAGAGGTTTTCAACCATTTCTGTTCACGCAAAGTTATGAATAATAGAATATTGGCTGTAATCTTGAAGGAATGAAGAACTAAAGAACCTCCCTAAAATGCCCAGGCATAATACAACAATTAGAATATAATGTTTTTCACTGTTGGTAAAATAATCTAGTTATTGTACATCATGTGTTAAATACCTGAGCATATTATAAGCTACCAATGTTAGTTGTAATAATTACCACTGATATTATTATTATAAATAACATTTATGTATTTCATTCTGTGATTTTCATATACATTACCTGGGAATTTTTTTGTGCTTTCCAAGGGCAACGTGTAGATAAGTTTTCCTTCACTTTCTGCTGATAATTTGGCATCAGGAATGTGCTGTGTAATGAGGGATGTTATTTTTTCTTTAACACACATTTCAGTCAACTGCAAACTGGTGTTAAAAAAAAGATACATGTTATTTGACATTGTCTACAATTGCATGAAAATATCAAGTAAAATCTTGTCTCTATGAGATAAGAAAATATCAAATAAAATCTAATCCTAGAATAGGTCATTCAAACATGAAATAAGAGAACAATAAAAATCATATTAAAGACATGTAATAACAGAAAGGAAGGAGTGAACTAACCAGAATTAATGGTCACGTTATTCAGGGATGATGCCCAGAGAAGATCAATATTGACTATGTCCTTAAGGGGAAAAGAGCTACAGGGTACAGATATCAGGGACACAATACAGCAAAGTCAGGACTATATAAGTTGGACAATGATTTAAATTTTTCCAAGAGAGTTAATGTGGCTATATACAATTGTTGTATTAGGCAAGAACAAGAGGCTTTCAAATGCATGCACACAAACAGATTTAGGTATTCAATATAGCCATCCAATGAAAATCTGTTAAATTATTAGAATGTGACAGAAATTATCCTAAATGCTGAGGGTACAATGGTGAATAAAACAGCATTGTCTTGCTTGTATGAAGATTAATTTCTAATGGGAGAGACAGAGAGAATAGAAGCAAACAAATGGATAAGTAAAATACTTCCCAACAGTGGTAAGTTCTATGAAGAAAACAAGGTTATAGATAGAAACAATTCATGGATAAATGTGGGTTCCGAATGGTAAGATCGCTAATTTTTTGCTTCCTTCCTAGTGATAACTTTACAACTTTGAAAAAGAACAAAGTATTATTGAGAAATCACTCTACACATGTCAAAAGACCATTGTAAAAAAAAATCTATTTATCAAGGTCTTAATGTATACAGTAGATGGAATACAGTAATGACTTTGTAACTTGGTTTTGTCATTTGAAATGTGTTATTCACTTATCTGAACAGCTTCCTCATTAGTAAAGTGGAATAATGATTGCTAACATCCAGGGTTCTACTAAGTGAATAATAGTGATATCTGCACTTAACAATCCCTTCAAAATGGTCGTTATTTTATTTGATCAAATTCTTGACTAAATTAATCAAGTTTATCATAAATATTTTGAACATATAAGAAAAATGTCATTTTTAGAAGCAGTGGAAACCATTGAAGGAATGAAACTAAGAATATATCATAATCTCTGCAAGATGATTCTGTAAATTCATGAAACTTTTCCTGGACTCTTGCAAGAGCATGTGCTGGGCACTGGAGAGGACTCCATGAACAATATAAACTTATAGCTAAGAAGAGGAGGTCAGCAAACCTCTTCTGTAGATAGCTAGATAGGAAATATATTAGGCTTTGCAGGCCAATAGATCTCTGTTGCAACCATTCAACACTGCCACTGTAACATGGGAGCAGCAATAGCTCAACTAATGGGAGTGGCTGTGATCCAGCTTTACAAAACAGGAAGTAGGCTGGACTTGGTTCACAAACCATAGTTTGCGGACCCTGATTCAGAAGGAGAAAAAAAAGCAATTACACAAATTATTTTCATGGAGACTCAGAAATTCATTGGGATCCCTGACCCAGAATTCTTTATTTTGAGAACAGGTTGTGTTACCATGCAATGTGCCAGTCACCCTCTCCTTTATCTTTCTGTAACTTTTACTTGCAACTAAGAATTATTACTCCTACTTTGTAAGTGAGAAAACTGAGTTTCAGAGAGTTCATTTAATTCCCAGAAGAGATAAAAAGAAAGTAATTTACAAAATCAAGATACTGTGATAATACACAGGGATGTAAGATAGATAAAGGCCATGAAATGTGGCAGTGATGTAACTCTGTAGAACTTAAACAGGTCAAAATAGGCTCAAGAAAATTCCAGACTCAGGAAATAAATTCTAACAATGAGAAATGTCAACCATAATATGGCATGTGGAAAGAACAATGAATATTTGAAATAAAGGTTATTGAATTGAGTAATGGAGGTGATATTTGAGTCATGGTAGTGGGCCACACCAACATTATTTGGTGGTGTAGTTTGGTATCTGGTACCAAAATGATTCAGTGAAATCATTGAAATTTTTTGTTTGCTTTGTCTTGTTTTTCTAAATTTTTTTTTAAATTTTTTATTTTTTTTAGGTTTTAAAGTATATTTACAAATAATTGATTATTCAAACGATGCAGTTATGTTTGCCTGAAATCTATGTACAGTTATTGATCATTACCCTATTAAATTTAATTTTCTAAAAAAAAAAATAAGGTATAGATTATATAAATGAGAGCTACAAGCTGATCAATTAATGTAAAAATTAAAAAATAATTTAAAATATGGATTTAGAGCCTGACCAATTGGTGGCACAGTGGACAGAGCATTGGACTAGGTTGCAGAAGACCCAGGTTCAAAACCCTGAGGTCACTGGCTTGAATGCAGGCTCATGCGGCTTGAGCATGTGCTCACCAGCTGGAGTGTGTGGTCGCTGGCTTGAGCATGGATCATAGACATGACACCATGGTCACCTGCTTGAGCCCTAATGTCACTCTCTTGAAACCCAAGGTCATTGGCTTGAGTCAAAAGTCACTTGCTTGAGCAAGGGGCACTCCCTCTGCTGTAGCCTTCCAGTCAAGGTATATATGAGAAAGCAATCAATGAACAACTAAAGAGATGCAACAAAAAATTGATGCTTCTCATCTCTGTCTAACTTCTGTCTGTCTGTCTCTCTCTCTGACTTCCTGTCTTTGTGGGGGGAAAAATGGATCTAAGTAGAGAACTTTAAAACTACAGTGATACCTCGGTTCTCGAACATAATTCGTTCCGGGAGAACGGTCGAGAACCAAATTGTTCGAGAACCGAAACAATGAAACCCATAGGAAATAATGGAAACTGGATTAATTTGTTCCAAGCCCCAAAAATATGCCTATTTACTGGTGCTTTCTCACAAATAACGACTTCATTGATGCTGTCACCTGCTAACTCTTTTTCTTTAATGAAAATAAGAAGCAGCTTCTCCATTTCCTCCGTTATCTGAGGCCTTTGCTTTGTTAACAATGTAACACCTTTGGCAACATTGGCAGCCTTTATAACAGCTTTATTCTTAAGGAAAGTTGAGATAGTAGATATTGGCATGCCATACTCAGCAGACAGATCTGAAACACGTGTGCCCTGTTCATATTTGGCAATGATTTCTTTTTTCAGCTTAATCGTTGTTCTCACAGCTTTCTGCTTACCTTTGTCTGCATTACCACTTCTGGCTTTCTTTGGACCCATGTCTAAGGGTTAAATTCAGTGTACAAAGCGTGCACAAAGTGTGAGTCTCTCCACAAAGCGTGAGTCTCACCACAAAGCGTGACTCTCACCACAAAGCGTGACTCTCTCCACAAAAACGTGATTCTCTCTCTCCACAAAGCGTGACAAAGCGTGACTCACACTGATGACGCAGGCAAGGCGTGCTCGGCCGAATGAACGCCATTCGGCTCAACTCGGCTAATCTCGGACGTTCGAGTTCCAAATATTTGTTCGGATTCCAAGACAAAATTTTCTCGAATTTCCTGGTCGAATACCGATTTGGTCGAAAGTCAAGGCGTTCGAGAACCGAGGTATCACTGTAAAACCATCCAGGCCCTGGCCAGTTGGCTCAGTGGTAGAGCATTGGCCTGGCGTGCAGGAGTCCGGGTTCAATTCCCAGCCAGGGCACACAAGAGAAGCGCCCATCTGCTTCTCCACCCCTCCCCCTCTCCTTCCTCTCTGTCTCTCTCTTCCCCTTCTGCAGCCAAGGCTCCATTGGAGCGGAGATGGCCCAGGTGCTGAGGATGGCTCTGTGGCCTCTGCCTCAGGCGCTAGAATGGCCCTGGATGCAACAGAGCGATGCCCCAGATGAGCAGAGCATCGCCCCCTGGTGGGCATGCCAGGTGGATCCCGGTCGGGTGCATTCGGGAGTCTGTCTGACTGCCTCCCTGTTTCCAGCTTTGGAAAAATGCAAAAAACAAAAAAAAACTAAAACCATCCAGGTTAAATTCTTGACTCTACCATTATTAACTTTGGGGTCTATATTTTCTTCTGTAGAGTAAAAGTAACAACAGTTTCAGTGCCTCATAAAGTAAAAGATTTAAATAAAAAATGTTATGTAAATTTTCTCTGTATTAAAACATAAATAACAGCAAGGATATGCTACTTTTTAAACTAGTGATAAAAATAAAATAAAAAGGGTAAAAAGGAGAGAAAGAACAGAAAGAAGAGGAGGGACTAGGAGAAGGAGAAGAATCAAGGAGCCTACTTGGGAGATTTTGTCAAACCCTGGGTGAGAGCTGATGAGGCTGTGAAATGCAATGTCAGTTGAGAAAGTTCCTTTCACACACACCTTTCTTACCAAGTTATGTGTTGTGGGTATATTTTCTATCATATTTGTTTAAAATTTTTTGTTATCTTATATTCTTGAACTCTAAAACTATCAATCAATAGCTCTCATATACTCATAGTAACTCCATATTTCTATATTTATATATCTCTATCATCCATATATATCTTCATGTATGTATTTGTATATATGTATATGTGAACATCTGTATATAATAATAACACATTGCTACTATTAACAATATAAGTGTGTTGTAATGTGTTCCTTCAGGCACCATGCTTTCCTCCAGCCCATTTCTCATTGTCTCGCCTCCTTGAGTGGCTCTACCTTAAGTGATATCCAATCCCCCATTTCTTCTTTAGAAAAAAAGATGAGCCTGCACACTTCAGCTTCCCTTTGGAGAGAAACACTTTCCGATCTGAAAGGAAGAAGCAAAGAAGAAAGTTTGTTAAGAAGTTGCCCAAGAAAAGACAGTTCATTGTCTACAAAAACCCTCTTTCTCTCTCTCTCTCTCTGTCTCTCTCTCTCTCTCTCTGTCTTTCTCTCTCTCTCTCTTTCTTTGTATTATTCAAAGCTAATTCAAAAAAGGTCAACATCTTCGAACATAGGTATCATAAATACTCATTGAAATAGACACATTTGAATCTCATTTATATACTTTAGGCTGTTGTTTTTTCTTCCAACAAGTCAGAGAGGTTTCTGAGATAGAAAATAATCACATTATACATTTTAATGGGTCACCCATCAACATTGTTTGAATATTTCAAGCTGATTTACTTCAATTTTGAGTAAAAGGATTAATACCTTTAAAATAGAATCTAACTTATTTTGAGATAAGTAAGTTCTTGGCAGATCTTGCCCCTGTGTAATCAAATGATACAAAATTCTAGGAGCTCCATGACAATAGTTAGGAATTTGACTCTGGAGCCCAGTTCATATCATCACCAGCTGTTCAAATGGTCAAATGTGGCAAGATGACAGGGTTAGAAAACATAGCTGCTCAACATATTATCCATATTTCTCAAATCTCATAAAGTCTTCATCAGATACTTAAAGGAAACCATCAATTACCAGCCAGGATGTCAGCCTCATCCATGAACTGGGTACTGAAGAGGATCACACGGTTCCTTTTCCGCTCCTTCAGAAAATTCCACACTCGATATCTTGAAAGGGGATCCAATCCAGCAGTTGGCTCATCCAGTAGGAAAATCTACAGAGGAGGGGTGTATATGAATGAGTTTTCCACCAAGGTGTATAGTTCTTCCAGAACCATATGGAAACCATAGTATTTATTCAATACATTTCAAAGGACAGGGTGGTTAAGATTTTATTTTTATATTAATGTCTCATCATAAATATTTTATCACAGATGTCCTTTATAAAGAAAACATTTGAATTACTACCAAAAGTTTCATTTAAAAACTTTGAATTCATCTCTAAATTTTGTGTGACTTACGGGAGGATCTCCTAAAAAGGCAACGCCCAAGGTGAGTTTTCTTTTCTGTCCACCACTTAAGTTTTGAGCAAGGATGTCTTGAACATTGTTCATTTCCAATTCCAGCAAAATTCTTTGTATCTAACCAAATGACAACATTGGTGTCACAAACCAAAATTTTATTCTTTTTTTAAATTTTGAATTTATAAATACAAGGCTGCAAAATGTAATAGTTAAAAGCATAGATACCGAGTGAGACTAACTATTGTAGATATGAACACCACTTCATAATAACTAGCTGAATAGTCTTGGTCATGTTACTTACTCTCTTGAACCTCAGTTTCTACATATAAAATGGAAATAATAATAGTACCTACTTCATAGAGTTGTTGTGAGGAATAAATGAATTATTATATTTAAACATATAGGTAATGCTAGCATATTTTAAATTATACATCAGTGTTAGATATTATCTAAATTAGATTATCTTTGTCCAACTTTTATAGAATGCTTTGGCACAAAGATAATTTAATGAAAGCATAAAAGCTCCCCACAATAAAGGTGAATAATCTCATTCTGACCAATATATCAGTGCTAATGTATTTCTGTACCTCTTGTTCCACTTCCTGTGGTGGAATCCCTTTTATCTTAGCAAAGAGCCTGAGATTTTCTCTCACAGTGAGGAAGTCAAATTGTACATTGACTTGCGGACAAACTCCAGTGAGCTTGCTGAGATTCTCTAGGTTAATTGTTTCTGAAAGTTTATTATTATACACAGTGACAGAACCTACAACAAAGATGAAAAGTTAACATCAGATTATGCATAAGTTAAGATTTTTCTAAATGAGAATCATTATGTAATTTTTAATTAATTATGATTTTATCTTCAAGGGTTACAGAATTCAGGCATTATAAGTTTAAGTTTCCATTTAAGTTCTGTGGTATCTGGGGGAAGAAAGCTTTATTCTATAGCTTTTCCCATAAAGATATATTCAATTTATTTACCTGTCACACTTAGGTGTGGCTCTATAATAGATGGAGTTTTAGAAAATACGATATCAGCAGAGGCTGGGAAGTGCCTCCACCTTGGGATTGCCCTCTGTCTGCTTTTGGGATAATGGACATCACCCATTGAAGAATCCTGACCAAGCTTCCTAGAGGGTGATAAGCCATGTAGTAAGAGAGGTGCTATGGTCCCTACTGGAGTCCCATATATGTGAGTGAGGCTATGCTACAGTGCCTGGCTGCAACTTCTTCAGTTTAAACAGAAACACTGCCAGGCAACCCACAGAACCATAAGAAATAAACAAACATTTTCACTTTAAGCCATTGGTTTTGGGGATGCTTGTTGTTCAGTAAAAGCTTCCCGATACAAGTTGGAATGCCAAATGGTACTTAATGACCATGAAAATAATGATGCTGAAATACTCTAATTCCATATACACCAATTCAATATTGTTTAACTTAATAGAATAATACTATAAATTAACTTCTATTTTCCCTGGTAATCTGTGTTTGTGATTAAAGATCAGAACTTTATATTATCAGCTGATTTATTTGTTAACCTGAATTTGGGGGAAAAAAACCCTCTTACCTTTGGTGGTAACAGATAACCCACTAAGAATGTTTAATAGTGTTGATTTTCCTGCTCCACTGTGACCAAGTATTGCAGTGATTTGGCCTTCATATACGTCAAATACCAGATCTAGGTAGAAAAAAGATTAGTAAAGAAGAAAAAGAGGTAGGAATTAAAAAAGAAAGGAAAGCACAAATTTATTGTGGAGCTAAAATTTTTTTATTTACTAGATGTTTGTGTTTTCTAAAAATGAATGTACTAGGTTGTTAAACTCAAACTAAAAAACACATGTTTTATAAATTTATGTGTTGATCCTCTTTTGAGAATTTAAAATTACTTGTTTTAAAGCCAGGAAACATGTCTTATACTTCTAGGTTCGTTGACATTGTCTGGCATACAGTACGTGAATGCTCATATTATTGACTTGAAGGATGATTAATAGTTTCAAAAATTGCTATGTGGACAGTAATTATTTGATGTATATAATACTTTGCACAAAATTAAAAGAGCAATATCTAAAATAGCTTTAAATTAAAATAGAAAAATTTGTTTGTTGATAAAAACCTAGAATAGTCTTTGGGTACCTTAATATTACACGTTATATCCTTCAAATACATATAAAATTCTAAAACACACTCAATTTTTTCTCACTTCTATGCTGTAGAAGTGATGTGTTGTAAATAAATTTTATGTGGCTAAAAATTAATTTCAAAACTGAAAGACCAACAGTAATTGCTCAACAAACCAAAAAGAAAATATGAAAGTCAGAACATTAATATCAATATAATAACTAAAATTTATTATTTGTTTACCTTTCAAAGCTCCTATTTTATCAGGTTCTCCTTTATATTCTTTTGTAACATGTATGATTCTGGAAAAAAAAAGGGACTTCAGGTTATGACAATTATGTTTACTTGGCAATTCTAGGCTTGATTGATGTGATAGATGTATCTTCTCTTCAATGTATAGGAAGATGGTGGATTTAATTCCTGTGCAGTCGTGCTTGTGTCAGAGTATCAGCTAGAATATTATTTCTTCACAGTCTTCACTTCACATTAGCTTCATCTGCAAAGTTTTATAATTTACCTATGTTTGGAACACATCACCAGATCTTATGCTTTCAACAAATGAGGTACAACCTGACATTAGTATGGAGAATCAGGATTATCTCTAAAGTGCAAAGTCAAGGAAGCCAGGCCAAGAATTACCATGGGCATCCACTACTGAAGGTCCATTGTGAACTACTGACTCAGACTGGAGATATCTTTTGTTAACTTAATTCAAGGTCAGGTGGAGTAATGGAGAGAGCCTAAGATAATTAATAGTGAGAGCATGGGTATTGCAATAATATCTAAATGAGCTCATCCTATCTATAATACCTAGTAGCTCTATTTCTTTAACTAGTACACTGATTTAAGGTAAGCTTCAGGTTTTGCTACCTAAACATTTGTAGTGCTTTAGGGTTGTGTTGAATGACGAGTGAAATATTTCATCTTGCATGCATAGTGCTTGGTTTTTGGTAAATATTCATAAACATAAAATGATGTTGGTTTGATTATGATGACTATGGTAATAGGAATTGACTTAACATGCTGGGTGATATTACAGATCTGGAATCCTAGGTAGTTTCTTATTTTTCATCTATTTATTAAACAATTCAAGTTCCATTAGTTATGAACCGTGTAGATTTTTTCATTTCTGTTTTAATCCTATTTTACCAGCATTCTGTAGTACCTAGAGTTGAGTGTGGTGATAAAGAGATAAATAAATTCACAGATACCTCAAATCAAGTCATTGTTCTCAGCTGATCTACTGGAGGTTAAACAAGGCTTAGGTCATAGGACAAATATAAGTATGGAAGCTTAATATGAAACACATTAAAATTAAAAAATGAATTGGTTATTGAGGTTTAGTAGGCTGGAGTAATCAGACAGTTCACAGGGGACTGATATATGCTGGCCACAGATGGATGAACAAGATTTGAATGGTCTGGGATGTTAATGTTTCTTTTTATGTTTTTGTTTTGAAATAAAAGTTACCAACATGAACAAAGCACATTCTAAAAGGCACATCTTCCTCAATTCCCTTGGTGAGTACTCTAGGTCTTTTCTTCCTTCCTCTTTCCTACTCTTTCATCCTCTTTGAAAAGGCAATAAATAGAAAAGAGAAGTTTTAAAAGACTGAGATAAAAATGGAAAGTATAATAAATGAGGTGAATAAATGAATCCAGGCAAAGAAATGAGTGAGGTTGAGACTAAGTTTAGAGAAGACAAAGAACAGATAAAACAATGAGATTCCAGACAGGGGTTTTGTAGCATTACATTTATGCGTAAAAATCTCAGTTTTTGTCTAATGTAACTGTCAACAATATACGACAATTAAGGGTAAAGGAATTTATTTTAAAATTTTAAGTACAAAGTGATGGATGTAGCATAACACATGCATCCTTGTTACCTGATGGCTTCTTTCCCATGGAATTCTGGAGACACTGCTTCAAAATAGTCATTAGATGAAAGAGTGAAATCTGTTTTATTTTCAAGGGCCATATGATCTGCATTCTGTTTTCGTGACCAAAAGGAGGGCTTCAGGAAAAACAAGGGTGAATATTGACGTCCATCTTCACCTAATGGCCAAGAGACAAATACTGGGTCAGTCACCATGGTAAGGGCGAGAATCATCCTAATGCAACGTAGCAATGCAAACTTTTACCAATAAACCTATACACATGGTTAACACAAGGAAATACATGCTTTGCTATGTGAAGCTTCATGAAGAAAAAAATCACTAAGATGCCTCTCTGTTATAATAACTTTTCCTGTAGGAAGAACTGAAGCAGTGACTCTAAAAAAAATTTGGAGGAACTTAAATAACTGTTAAGATCCATTTAATCTGGCCCTGGCCGGTTGGCTCAGCAGTAGAGCGTCAGCCTGGCGTGCGGGGGACCTGGATTCGATTCCTGGCCAGGGCACATAGGAGAAGCGCCCACTCTCCTTCCTCTCTGTCTCTCTCTTCCCCTCCCGCAGCCAAGGCTCCATTGGAGCAAAGATGGCCTGGGCGCTGGGGATGGCTCCTTGGCCGCTGCCCCAGGCACTAGAGTGGCTCTGGTCGCCCCCTAGTGGGCAGAGCGTCGCCCCCTGGTGGGCGTGTCGGGTGGATCCCGGTCGGGCGCATGCTGGAGTCTGTCTGACTGTCTCTCCCCGTTTCCAGCTTCAGAAAAATACACACACACACACAAAAAAAGACCCATTTAATCTCAAAAAAGCCATATATTTTAATACAAGATATGTCAGGCATGATGAATTTTATCTAGGAGTCCAGATGTCATTAAACTGGCAAAGGAAGAAGATAATAAGAAGTGAGTATTGGATATATAAAACAAATATTATAAGGAAATACAGAATAATATTTGACAAAAACAACATATTTTAAGAAAAAGAGAGAATAGCCAAAAAATTATTGTAATTTCCATTTTTTACATTTATTTCTTGATTTTAGAGACAGAAATTGGGAGAGAAAAACATTCATTGTTGTTCCATTGATTTATGCATTTATTGGTTGATTCTTGTATGTGTCCTGACCCAGGATTGAACCCACAACCTTGACTATCAGGACAACACTTTAATTGACTGAGATATCCAGCCAGAGCTGATGTTGAATTTTAATCATATCACTACTCACTTGGCAAAATTTTTTCAAAATATATCATCAATGCCAGATAGAGGAAAATATCAAAAGCCAACATAAAATGTGTTCCTATTATTTGACTTGAGTAATTCTTTGCATCAGGAAATGCATTAGAATTCATATCATTGTCCACACGTAAAAGCTGAAAATGAAAGAGTACTTAATTAAAGGAAGTTAGGTTTACAATAAATTTTAAACAGATTTAGCATAAAAATAAAATACTGTATTTCTTCATGTATAAGACGCTCTTGTGTATAAGATGCACCTTAATTTGGGGGTCCAAAATTTGAAAAAAAAGTAATACTTAAAGTTATCTAACTCAAGTTTTATTCATCATATAATTCATACAAGTCTTCACCACTGTCAGAACTCACATCCATTAGCTTGTCCTCATCTGTGTCTGAAGACAAATCACTATCTTCAACAATGAGCACAAAGACAGCTCAAAAAGGTGGGAAATGCACGTAAAAACATCTACCACCACCATATAAAACACACCTAGTTTTTAGACCTCAAATGTTTCAAAAAGTGTTGAGTCTTATACATGGGGATATACGGTAGTTACTCATCGCCCTTTACCAGAATACAAAGTTGAATAACACTGCCTGCTTTACAATTCTCAAATCTATTGGAAAGATGTGCATGTGACCAACTATAATGCAATTTACTAACTGCAATGATTTAAAATATGTTCCAAATGAAATGGGAGCACTAAGAGGAAGTGGGGAAGTGTGTGAAAAGACGACATTGGAGCTCGGCCTTAGCTAAGTTCTTACCAAATGGAACATGGGAAAAAGGAGTGGTGTCCTTGGAAATAGTTCCTGAGGGAGAATTTATGCTCTTGGAAAAATCACTGGTGCATTTCAGAAGAATGAGAGGCAGAAGTGGGCTGGTCTATATTGTTCAAGCTAATGAGTACTTTCTAATTAACACTCCTTTAATAACGAATATATAATGATTGGCATTACCACTTCATCAGAGGAAAGGCAAAGCAAGTTCAATGTGAGAATCAGAAAAAGAGAAACGACATTTTTATGAACAGAAATGTAATTTACTATTTAATGCATTTTCAAGGTGCTTTTAACTTTGAATTCTATTTTTTCTTACTTTTTGGTTTTTACAATCATGCGTGCTGTTTAATTAGTAAATCAAACTATGACAGGAAGAGTTATTTAGTATTAGATTTATAACATCATGTTCATATTTAATTAGTAGCCAAAGAAAACATTGTAAATAATTACATGTTGGCCTTCCATCTTTCACTCACCCTTTGACTTATTTTGCAGGACTAATTACTTCCAAAGTTTTTAAAATCTTACAATACTTTTACTAGGGTTCTATACCTTATAATGCTGACCATAGAAATGATTGCAGATAATTAAGTTCCAGAGAAGAGGAAAAATTAGGGTTAATATATAGCAAAACAATAGTTCATTATTTTTAAATAGAGTTTATTTTATTTTATAGTCTCACAGTCTGAGATTTAAATTACCCTTATTCCTCCATGTTTACAATATTAGAATTGTTGTGTTTAAAGTAATTACTCCATCTAATCTCACTAGGATGTTGTTTGTAGACACTTATCTATGATTCCATAGCAAATGTAACCAAAATTTAACATGCTGGTATTGTATTTTAATTAAGGAAATAATGTAATATAAAAAAAATTCCAGAGAGGATAGTTCTGAAACGTCATTCATAATCAGTTAGACGGTTTCTCACCTGGGCAATTCCAAGCGTGAAGGCAAAGGGGCTAAGGAAACCTAATATCCATTCCAGGGACACAGGAAGGTGCCTGTACAATACCGTGAATCCTAGACTTCCCGAAAAGACAGTGAGAAGGAACACAACCAGGCCAGTGAGAAAAGTTTTCTTTATCAGGACGCTCATTAGAAAAGCCAAAGCTATCTAAAATGAGAGAAGATGGAATTTGTTTATGTTTCTCCACAAGTTATTCCTAACATAATAAAGTAAAAAAATTGAATATACAAAATTAGTTATATTATTAGTTTTATGTATAAAATACAAAACAATGATATGAAATTCGCACTACAAATTGCATTATAAAACATTCCAACTTAAATACCAGTTTACAGAGTTCTTTTTTTTTTTTTTTTAGCGAGATAGACAGGAAGAGAGATGAGAAGCATCAACTTGCAGCACTTTAGCTGTTCATTGATTGCTTTCTCATATGTGCATTGACAGGAAGATCCAGCTGAGTCAGTGAAACCTTACTGAAGACAGTGACCTTGGGTTTCAAGCCATTGACCTTTGAGCTCAAGCCAGCATCCATAGGGTCATGTCTATGATCCCATGCTCAAGTGAGCTGCCCCGTGCTTTATCTGGTGAGCTTGCTCTCAAATATCGGGTCCTTGAGATTTTGAAACTGGGTCCACAACAACTCAGGTTGATGCTCTATCCACTGTGCCACTGCCTGGTCAGGATCTACAGACTTTCTCATGCAAACAGAGCAGGCAGAAGAAGAAAAGGAATATACAGAATAATAATCTCCTTAAAAACAAGCACTTGATTGTTAGGGCAAGAGTCATCAGGAAAATATTTAATTCACCTACTCACCAAAGACAATCCATACAGGAGAAAGAGGATGAAGACCACCACGAAACTACTTTGAATTATAAACTGGGCACTGATTGCAACATGCGTCAAGAGAACGGCAGCAATGAAGATGAAACCAGCATAGAGCAAACCCCAGGAAAGCCTAATGTGGAAACAAAATATTATCTTAGCATTTCATGTTCAATGAGAAAGACCTGACTGTGGATTCTGACGTCACTGATTCAGTTATTTCAATCACGCATTCATTCATTCAGCTGATATTTATTCAGTGTTTAGGACATGTAAATCATAGAAAAATAATTTTAAAATAATTTATAAGAAATTAAGAATATTCTCTTTCCTAAATCTAATTACAGAAATACACACACATTATTATGAGAAAAGGGAAAAATAGGCTTCCAGTCTAATAGCCTTTGTTTGTACATTTTCTCTGCTGCATTCTTACTCTGTGACCTCAAAGGCACTCTGTAACCCCTCCAAGTCCTCTTATTGCTCTGGATGTTTGGAATAATACTGCAGGGAAAACACAGAGGTCCTGTCTGTGTAGGACCCTGTCCTATTATGTGTTACCTCTCATTGAACCTCTGATCCTTTCTCTTCTGTGGTGGTGAGGACATTCATGAATTTCTTTAGATAAAAATTTCTTTATGTAATTCTGCCACTTTTCTTTTTTTCCAATAGCTGTTCCCTCATTCTCTGGGTGTGTCTACCACAGAGTCTACATACTTCTCTATGACTATATTTTCTGTTAAACTAGAATAGTTTACTTTCCTTTATTAAATTCATTTACCTTGTTTTCTAATAATATTTGAAGAGTGTGATGAAATAATATTAAAAACAAAAACGAAACAGCAGTTGAACCAACAGAATCATCACTGACACACATAGCCTTGACTCTGTACTAGAGAATGCTTTACACACTCAGGGAATATTAAATCACTTTATTCTCACAAGCTCAATGCAGAAATACCATTATGTTCCCCATTTGACAGACAAAGAACCTACTGAACATGGGTGCTAAGAAACTACATTTCAAGTTCAGGCATTCTGGCTCTAGAGTCTTTAGATTTCCCTGTTTTGCTGTACTTCCCGTTACTATTAATTTTGTAAAGAGGTCGATATTGAGTTATAGCATTTTCTTACAGACTCCCAATTTGTTTCCACATGCATATTTCACCTGGCTTCTTAGCCTCTCTGTTATTTTACTTCGTCCTGACTATAAACATCAGCTCTAAGCCCTTTCAGTCCATTCCTCACCAGTTCTCACACTGGACCTGTCCATACCTGGAATCACTGAACCTCTGACATTTTAAGTCAAATTAACCTGACCTGTATTTACCAACCTGTTCTGCCAGTTTGTATCTTCAAGTATATCCACCATCTCTGGTCTCCAAAAGAACTTCAGATTCTTGGCGTCATTTTCCCCTTTCAGTCTCCTCTTGCCGTAAATTCCCCTTCCAGCCCAGAAACAAAAGTCTTTCATTTCTACCACACTCTTCTCTGTGGATTCAGTGGCCATCCCCATTATCCCTGCTTTAAAATCACCCAGAAAACCCAAACTTGTGTTCTTGCTTCAGTCAGAGATATCTAATAACACCCAACCCTAGCCTGAAAAGCATGACTATAAGGACAACCTATTGCATTCATAGGAAGAGGGTAGAACATCATTAGTGTGAATCAGGATGCTTTGAAGAAGTCCACTTTCCCTGAGTCCCTATATGAACTTACTTGTGCTGAACTTTACTCACCAGAATGCTGAATTCTGAAGACCCATTATCTTCATCAAGCCCTTCATCCTCTTCCTCTCTCTTGTGACATTGAGAAAGGCATAGTAAACGAATGAGGAAAAGGAGATAATGAGGCAGAAAATGAATAAATCAGTGTATATTCCATGTTGACTAACAAAGGGATGGATCTTCATAGTTTTTCCCGTAACTGACATCAATTCTTCCATCACTGAGTGCTTTGTTGTGATCTGAAAAAAGACAGTGATACCCATATTTGCATATTCATGAGTGATCTCTTTGCCTAGGAACACCTCAGGACCTGTGTGGACCTGATCTAGGCCACTTTTCACTTCTGTGATCTGCCACTGGCCCCAGGGAGCCTCAGTTAGAGGCTTGCTAAGCTGCACACACTTCCCAAAATATTCTTTGTGTCTTATTGCTTCCTTGCTAATGGTCCCTTGAAATGTTTCTATGACATTATATTCTCAGCAAAACAGCTTGCCTCATGCTTCAGTTTTAAGTGTCATTCCAATCAGGAGTTCTTCCATGGCATTCAAGGCCGACAAGCTTTGGCTTATTTACCTGTAAGGACTTTATTATAACTCCGTGATATGTCTCCTCTTCTCATAATTTTATTGTATGCCTGGCTTTCTGGTAAGGTTTTCTTCTTCAAGGCAACAATTTTCCTCCTATTTATATACATATAAAGTCCTCATGGCACATAGCAACTTAAGAAAACTTTGTTGTAAATAAACGGGTGAGTAAATGAAAGAACAAGGCTTTATTTTCTTGTATGGAACTTTTGATGCCTCTAATACCATTACTAGTCTTTACTGGACATTCTGTACTCACTTCTATAATTGCAGCATTAATAGCAGCTTGAAGAGACACAAAACCTTCTGTCCAGAATTCTGTTACCACGCAGTGAACATTTTCATATTCGTATTCTGTTCCATAACAATGCTCTTTAAAGGGGAAAAAACGCATAAGTATTATTATGGATTAGTTCAGTTCTGACTATAGGAAACAGAAGACCTTTCAATGGCCCAAATACAACTGTTCTTGTTTTGACTCAGAGTCTGTTAAAACATAAATTATAGTAATGATTCCCAAAAAGGAGAGGTCAGAGCACTCCTACAAAATGATAATCAAATTATGACATTCACATTAAATTTTCTCATATTCATTTCTCTCCTTCTTTACCAATCAAGAATTCTGTTGAGCTCTTATTTTCTGATTCTTTATTGTGAAAACAGTATCATTTTATGTTTTTCAAAAGTTAGCAGGCTTTTATATGAATTGAGAAACGCTACTAAAGGTTTTGCCTAACATTGGCTATAATGCCGGCCTAATGAGCAAATATATGTTTGGATGAGATGACCACCATGTATAAATTGTGTCAGAACATATTTTGAAGAAAAAATATATATGCTAATAAAAAAAGAAGACCTACAGTTCATTGAGTATTAAAATACATTAACCAGATATCATTTAATATGACAAATTAAAATTGTATAGAGGAAGTAAATATATGTCTCATTAAATTTTAAATATTAAGAAAATCATTTTGAAGTCACCTACTTATGCAAATGATATGACAGTATAATAAACACATATATACATATGATCAAATTATACACCTAAATGCACCATTATAAGCACCGCTAGCACCCCATCCTAGTAATGTCTATTATTTTATGCTTTCCTAGTCCCAAGTCCTGCCTAGCTACTTTCTTGAACTTTGTGTTTATTTAGAGATGCTGTTAAACTTTTACTAGGTGTACCTAAACAACCTATATAACTTTAAAATTTTTAAGTTTTATTTAAATTTGAGAATTCATTATATTCATTATGCCTCACTTTGCTTCTATTGTTCTATAGTATGGTTTTGAAAATTATATAAATGGCTTGTTTTCCTTCTTATGATTGTGTAGAATCCTAATACAGGAATGTAATTCAATCTACCTATCCATGCTGAAATTTGGTTGGAATCCCTTTATCTTTTTAACTATTGCCAAAAAGCAACAACAACAAAAAGCTGCTGCTATGAAAACCTTATCTATATCTTCTTGTGGATATGGGTGTATCAGTTAGTCTACCATATGTTACAATAGCAAACAAGCCCAAATCTTCAATGGCTTATCATGGACAAGGTCTATTTCTCACTCAGGCTACAAATTCAGCATAGATCTTAGAAGAAGGGTCTGGGGGGTCCTCTATTCCACATCAAACTAAGGGTCCTAAGATGATGGTGTTTCCTCCCATTAGTAGTTGCCACTACCACTTAGGCGTGACTACCTAGCTTGCAGAAGAGGGTGAGGAAATGTTCCAGAGAATTCCCACCTGCTTTTCAATGTCTTGAGTCCAGGCATCTGGTTGTAGTTACACAACATAATTATTTCCTGCCCTCGGGAAGGAGAACAGAACAGGCTGCATGTCCTGAGCACAGGCAGGACCCTGTCATTAGTAGGATTCCTGTGACACTGGGTCATTTGTTAGCCACATTTTCAACTTAGAAGTTATATTTTTCAATTTTTGTGAAATTTAAAACATTTTGTGATGTTGGCTTCTCTTTGCTACATATCCTGGTCAACACTCTGCATTGTTCTATATATTTACTGTCAGGTAAATGTGACACCACATGTGGTTTCAAAATGCGTTTCCCTGATTGCTAAGGCCGGGAAGCGTCTCTCCATGTGCTCCTTCCTGCTGGGTGTTTCTCCTCTGATAAAATTCTTACTTATATATTTTCATGACTCTCCTCCTTCTACACTTTTACTTATTTAATCAAAGGAAATCTTTAGATATTTCAGAGATTTACTTTTAGTTGGTTTTATTTGTTGTTAACACCTCATCCCAAGACTTACCTTTACTTCTCACTAACTCTATGGTATCTTGTGATAAAGAGAATTCCTTCATTTGGGTCTAGTAGGATTTATCAATCTTTTCTTTTATAGACTACTTTTTGTTATTCTGTTTAAGAAATTATTTTCTATCCCATTGTTACAAATATATTGCCTTACATTGACCTCTAAGGAGCTTTTTTATCTCATTTAATTCTTTACCTGGATTGGTTGTTCATGTGAGATCATTTCATTTTGTTCTTTATAAAAGGAGACTTTTTCTAGCATTGCTCTGCCATGTCTTCTCAGTCATATGTTAGTTTTCATATTTATGCAAAAGATTTTTGAGGGTCTCTCTTCCCTAATTTACCTATCTGTCTGTTACTATAGTAATAGCACATGGTCTTAATTATTTATAACTTCATGCTTTTTAATGAGCATCTTGGCTATTCTGTGCTCCTTTTAGAAGTATATTTTAGAATAAATGAACCAATTTAAATGAAAAGCTCTATTATGATTTTGATTGAAATTACAATAGGTTTCTAAGGAAATCAGGGTAGAATTCACTTCTGTAGGAGGTAGAATTCTAAAATTAATGTCTTACCCTTATATAATACCCTATCTTTTGTGTGGGGTGAAACCTGTGAGTCTGAGGATATATGAGCCCCATGATTATATTATAAGGCACTATTGACCTTGGTCAGGGAGTTTATCCAAGTGGTTAATGTAATCACACAAGACCTTTAAATGTGTTTGTTCTAGCCGGGTAAGTCAGAAAGATTTGAAGGAAGAAAGATTATTACTCTTGCCATTAGTATTACTATTACTCTTGCCCTTGTTGACTTTGAAGATGGAGTGGTTCACATGCAAAATGAGAGTATGGTCTCTAATTCCTGAGAAGGACCTGCCCCTGAGAGTCAGGAAAGCCATGAGAAACTATTTCCAGGCTGCAAGAAACTAAATTCTGTCAATATCATGAATCAGCTTTGAAATGGTATCTTCCCAAGAGCCCCACGAAAAAAAAACTCAGCCTGGTCAATACCTTTATTATAATAGCCCCTGAGAGCCTAAGATGAAACCTGGTTAACCCTACTCATGCATCTGACCTACAAGCTATGAGACACCCAATGAATATTGTTAGTGATAATTTGTTACGCAGCAACAGAAAACTAATACACTGTCTATGTGATATGTGTCTAAGAATGATATATTCTTTCATTTATTTGGGCCTTTTTAAATGAAGTTTTATA
Organism: Saccopteryx leptura; assembly: GCF_036850995.1. Classification (NCBI taxonomy): domain Eukaryota; kingdom Metazoa; phylum Chordata; class Mammalia; order Chiroptera; family Emballonuridae; genus Saccopteryx; species Saccopteryx leptura. Next base: position 167,380,753 of record NC_089507.1, read on the forward strand.
CTTTTCTCATAATAATGTTCTTATCTTTCTTAGACTTTATTTTTTCCAAGGTAATGTTTTAACACTTTCTGTTTCATATGGTATCTTATTTCTTGTTTTGTGTGTGTGGGTGTGTGTTTTCTTTTGTTTTTAACTTAGAGGAAAGTAGATAGAAAGACTCCCACAGGCACACTGACTTGAATCCACCCAGAACTTTGGGTCTATTGCTCTGCCAACTTTGGGACAATGCTTACAACCAAGCTATTTTTAGTGCCCGAGATGGAGGCTTGATGTAGCCATCCTCAGTAACAGGCCCAGCATGCTTGAACCAACCGAGCCATGGCTGCAGGAAGAGAAGAGAGAAAGTGACAGAGGAGAGAGAGAGAGAGAGAAAGGGTAGGGGGAAGGGAGGAGAAGCAGATGGTTGCTTTTCCTGTGTGCCCTGACCAGGAATCCAACCTAGGACATCCACGCACAGGGTCAATTCAACTGGCCAGGGTATTTTCCTGTATTTTTTATTCCTTTGTTTATTCTTTAACATTTTATGCATGCATACTTTATATTCTAAGTTTTATAATTCCACTGGGAACAATGTAACCTGCTTTGTTGGTTCTCCTGACTCTTACTTATGGTGTCTTGACTTCTCATCTCAGACTGTACATTAATACTCAAAGATATTTGGCTTAAGTCCAGGGTGTATTTTTCTATAGAACATTCATAAGCTCTTCTGCTAGGCACCCTAGTGCCTACCCACCCCAGGATCACTTCATTTATTTTTGTTGTTGGGGTTTCCTAGAACAGGTAGTTGAGGTGGATAGAACCCCAACCTCCAGGGACAGTGTGCTTCAAGCTATAAATTCTCCCAAGGGAATGTTCTTCTTCTCATCCAAAGCCCATAATAAGACCAACAAGTTTTCTTTTATCTTTCTTTTGCTAGTAGGTAATATTTTCTTGTCTACCCTTTTACTGTGTATGTAGCCTCTCAGGTTCCAAATTAATACAAGAATCTTTACTTTATGTAAACTCACTAGCTCTCACGTAGCTACTGAATCCTAAACCTCTTGGTTAGTAAGACTGGCAAAATTATATAGCATTAATCATAATAGGTCACTCTGAATTTGATGCCCTCTTCATTGGAGGACCTTGGGAAATTCCTTTACTTTTATGTAAGCTTACTCAAACACTTAAAGGGAAGTTTGCTGTATTTATCTGAAAATAACTTTATTTTCTTTTAACAGTAATATAATATACATACTATATGTATACTTGCATGTATATGTATACATATACATATTTATATGTATGTATAAAACCATCATTATACTATAGTATGTTAATAAACCTCAAAATTAATATACATTTTTGAAATGTGTTGATTGGCCTGTTGACATTACCATCATAGAAAAAGATTTTTAAATTTACTGTATTAACATCATTCCCACATATGGCTTACAACATCATGAAATAAAAAGTAGTCGAATTGTATTACTAGAAAGTTACCTGTATGGTGGTTAAATTCCTTCACTCCTGATTCATACATCCACCCAAATTTCAATTGATATGAGAATGTATTAGTAAAGATGACTCCTACTATATTATCAGAATAACTGAATAATAATTTTTCAATACTTTCTTTGTCAGAAAGTTTTAAGACTTCTTTAACTGACCCTACAAAAGAAAAGGTTTTGTCAGTAAATCATAAAAGACACTATCTTCAGGCTTCATGTTCAATTCCTCTTACTAAAGTACTTTATGGAAATAAAATAAAACATTGATTTGGAGTAAGTCAGGCAAAATAAAGGTTGGGAAGAGACTTTTCTAAAATTTTACATGGACAGTGTGTAATCAGAAAGTATACCTGAAAATTAGTTACTTTTATTTGTTGGATTATTGAATTAATTTCAATTACATATATTATATAATACCAATTAAACTATTTACAGAAGAATTAGAATTACAATAAATCTAAAATGCTAGTAATTTATATATTTAAACCACAATTAGGTACTGGCTTATATCAGGTGGAAATAATTGTATAACTTCATTGTCCTTTATCACCCTTCACAATATGAATAATATGTTCGAAAAATAGTGAGAACTCAAAAAATATGTTGAGTGACTATGTTGATATCACTAAAATAATCTCATTTCTTGCTAATTTTGTGCTTAATGTCATATAGCTACTTTATTAAGACTGAGAAAATGAGAAGGAACACAAGAAAACTATGGATTGGGGTGGGAATGTCAATGGTGAAAGTGGAGGAAGCAGGCAGCACATTTTTGATAGAATTAACATTTCCCCTGAAAAAAATCCTTAGGTATATATGATTATAGCAAGTTTCTGAACCTTTGTTACTCAATTTTCATATTTGTAAAATAAACTTACCATTGTTAATACAGGATATTAATACATAGTACATATCAATATAACACAGAATGATACAATTATTATCACAGAATAGTATTCTAATTCTATACAATAGTCTCTAAAAATCCATTCATTGTAGTATTGAATGCATATTTATTATCATAATTGCAATCACCTTATTTGTAAAATTCATTGTGGAGAGAGCTCTATGTAAAGTTTGTGCACATAGTAGTCATTTAATGAACGTTTCTTATCACATTGCATGTGACTTTTAACAAAGGTGTTGTTGAGAAGCACGAGTTCATGACATGGACCCTCAAGAGGACACTGGGAAACAGGTGGGAGTGAACACATCTAGGATGGACTGAAAGACTACACTTCGGTGGAGAGTCAGACAAGGCGAAGATCTTGAATCAAAAGTGGGTTTACTGATTGCAGGCAAGATGCACAGTGCAGACATTCAGATGTGCGTGGAAGTGATGGTGTGATTGGAAAGCCTGGGATGTCTGCATCCACCCACCTGGCCTGTGTGCACTGAAGCAGGACAAGAAGGAAAAGCTCGACATAATCTGGGAACTGTGGTCACAGAAACTCCAGATGGCAAAGGCCTGAATACAGATTACAGAGTGGGTGGACTTTTGGAGACTAAATTCGGATGAGTGGTCAGAATCCAAACTGGTTTCTGAGGCTAGAGTGGAGTTATGGACAGAGTTTGACAAAAAGAAGAGATCTTCTATAACTTCCAGTGACTGGGTGGACCAAGAGTCATGGGTTCCCCTTACAATAATACTGCACGAGAGCAGCAGATTTCTGTTTTGAAAGACTGTGCAATTTAAGTGCTCATCTTTTGGTTGGGAAAAAGTACTTCACAGTTTTGATGTAGGTATTAAGAAATGGCCTCTGACTTCTAACAGAAGAAAACTATATCCACATTTCACATAATCTAGAAATTGTGACAATTGATACAGTTTATTAAATGAAATGCAAGCTTCTGCAATCTAATAGACCAAATATTGACATCAGATTTTCCTCTTAGGTTGCTAGAAAACTCACCTTGCACAGAGGGGGCTGAGGCAACTTTATTCATTATCTGTTGGATTGTATTGGTGAAAGGTGTGTATGCAATAGTAAATGTAGACACGTTAAATGAATCTAACCGTGCCAGGTCCGTGGAAGTTTGTGAAGAAAAATCATAAAATTTATGACGAAATCCAATCAGGTACAAAAAAATTATTACTAGCAATAAGTTCAACCATTCCTACACAAAGCAAGAGACAAAAATAAAGAAAATGATGGTTTCAAATCAGTCATGCACAATTATTTGGTCATCGAGTTTGTCTTGTTCACCTCTCTAATTACAAATTATCCCATATTATGAACCAATTAAAATATGGACAGTAAAAATTTCAGGAATCTATGTAATTTAGCTATTCATATAAATTCAATTTTTTTTGATTCACGGCAACAGTCTAAAGCATGCACTGTCATGAAAATATGAGAGGTAACAGTGGCAAGCGTTACAAATTCTTATCAGCTGGTATTCCTGTGGTGACTTTCTCAGGCTGTACAGGCAGACCTGGCTTTACTGTGCTCTGCTTTACTGCATGTCAGATGGCACATTTTCTTTCTTTTATTTTTCTTTACAATAAAGGCAAGGCCCTCTACCTGCAAAATAATTATGGCTAGCTTTATTGTATTACTCACTTTATTACAGAGATCTGGAACTGAACCATAAAACCTCCAAGATATGCCTGTATTTGATTCGGCTGAAAGCTTATGTGTTACAAGAGACCATTTCAAGGCATTGCTCATTTAGTGATAAAATATTGATTGCACACCATGTTTCTTGTATTGGAAACTCAACAGTATGTTGGTGACCTGAGAAGTACTATCTTGGTTAGTTATCAATACCAGTCACTTAAAAACATTCAATGAGAAATCACTCTATGTCTTAAATGCATGATTGTAGAAAAACATCTACAATAGATATACAATATTATTCCAACTTCATTAAAATGTCACTTAGCTATACCTTTTTGATTTTAAAAAGATACTGAAGTTTAACCAGGTTTTTTGTTATTTGGTAAGATTACAAGTTCTAATAAACTAATCACATTTCCAAATGATCTATTATTTTTAAAGAGAATGATTTACTTTATAAAAAAACAAAAAAAAGAAACATTCAAAAGAGAAAATGCCAGGTTTCTATTTCTGTGGCTTAATTTTATAAGATATCTTCAGAATACAAGTATTTAACCCTAATATCTGGGTGTGGGAACGTTAGTAAAAGGTGTTACCACTGACATTTAAGACCTTTATCAGGTTCTCTATTCCAGACCAGGCTCAGTGCTTTTAGACCTCAAATTATAAGGCTGTGTTAATTGAAATATCCTGAGAAAAATTTACAATTTGAGAAACAACTTCTTCTGTTGTGTACATGTGTATTATATATTTATATTTTTGAAGGGAAATTAACAAAGCAGCGATTCTTCCCAGAGAATGCCTATTTTCCTTCAAACTACGAAGAGACACAGATATTGAATCATACCATTAAGGACTCTTTTTTCATTCTCCATTTTTTAAGAAAGTTTTTGCATAATAAGGCCCAAGTTTGTTGACACACACTTGTCTCTCTTTTATTCATTTTGCCCTGTAAATAAGAAAAAAAGAAAGAAGGTAAAATGAATGTGAAGGTTGTAACAAGAAGCAATACTCTGTGAACACAAAAATGAGTAGCTTGATGACTCCAGTATTCCTAATGAGTGCTTAGCATCCCAGTGTTCCAAAGTTAGCATTTCATTATGGTACCTGCTTCTCTTTACCCCCCACCCTTCACTCCATCATTTTGTTGTTGTTGTTTCACACTGAGCCACTTATCAATAAATGGCATCTCAGCTCCAAATTCTTCCCTTGCAGCCTGAAAAAAAGAAATGGATCTGGACCCTGTAGGTGTATTTCTTTTTCAGCTGGTGTAACAGAAAGCTTTGTCAGCAGAGAGGACTAGAGAATCATTGCAGGAAGTAGAGCTCTCCTTCCTGGTATCAGAGTAGTTCATTCACTTGGTTCATAGAGAATGCATTTTTTCCCCTCCACTGTTCAGACTAAATAATTATTTCCAATATAAAGAGCCTGCACAGAGCAGCGCATTCTGCATTTTATCCAGCACTTGAGTGAAGGAGCCCTAGTGTATCTGGCAGCCCACCCTGCTAGGCTTTGTCCCCATTTCCCATTGCAAAGACATGCACTCCAGTCTCTGTGCCTGTAGCAGCCACTGAGGCCTCTCCACCACTCGGTGGACCGAAACCACACCCTATCCTACCACACGTTATTCAACACCTTATGTCCCCACTTAGTCCTCATACAAATGATGGGGACAAAGCAAGAAACTTCAGCAACCCCTCAGTGGCTCTCAGGCTACAAACCAGTCCACATCTCAGAATGTTTTCTCCAAAGAAGCAGCACTGTATGTCTAGACTTGCTGTTGCTTCTTGGAAAAGGGTGAAGAAGTAACCAACTGCTAATTGGGTTGAGGGCAAATCTTTAAATCATCCATTTTTCATCCTCTACTACTGTTCCCAGAAGACTTATATTATTGATAAGGAATGGGCAAAACAGTTATTGCACTGTGTAAAAAGCAACTGCCATCTTTCATTGAGCTTAGGGTGGAAAAACTTCCTGTTCTTATTCCTAAGCAAAGATAAGTTACCACTGCTAGCTATGGGGACCTGGTGTTGTCTGATGGACCCAAAAAGAGAAGCTATCATTAAAGGAGGGAAAAGAAGTTGTCATAAACCCAAGATCTCCCAAAACAAACAGCTATAAATCATATGATAGGCCACAACACAAGGCTTAGAAAATTTAAGAAGACTAAAATGATTCTAATTATCTCTTCTGACCATAATAATATGGAACTAAAAATCAACAATGAGAGGAACACTTCAAAATTTACAAATATGTTAAAACTAAACACAACACCTTTAAACAACTAACACATCAAAGAAGACCTTAAGAGGGAGCTCAATTTATATCTTGAAACAAATGAACATACAGACACAGCACAGCACAATCCATGGGACACTGCAAAAGCAGTTGTACTAGAGAAGTTCCTCATGGTAAATGTTCATATATGAAAAATTCTCATACCCCAAGAAACTAGAAAAGAACAAAATCCCCAGTTCACAGAAGAGAGGAAATAACAAAGCTCAGAGCTGAAATAGGAAAAATGGAGACCAGAAAAGCAATAGTAATGATTGAGAAAACTGAAATGTATATTTAAAAAAGGATTTAAAAAATTGATAAACCTTTAAGTAGACTAAAAACAAGATACAAATACATAAAATCAGAAATGAAAAAGAAGACCTTACAACTGGTATCAGAAATACAGAAGATCATAAAAGACTACTAAGAACAACTATATTCCAACAAATTGGGTAACCTGGAAGAAATGGATAAATTTCTAAAAAGATATAACTTACCAGGACTGAATCATGAAAGAATAGAAAGTAGAAACAGACTAATAATGAGTAAGGTGAATGAATCAATAATCACTAACCTCCCAACAAAGAAAAGCCCAGGACCAGATGACTTCACTGGTGAACTCTACCAAACACTTAAAGAAGAATTAATGCCAGTCCTTTTCAAACTCTTCCAAAAATTCAATAAGAGGAAACACTCTCAAACTTATTCCATTAGGCACCATTGCTCTTGTGACAAAGCCAGATAGTAACATTATAAGAAGAAAAAACAACACTGTTATGAAAAATGCTGCCATAAACATGGGGGTGCATTTCTCCTTCTGGAACCATTCTATGGTGTTCTTGGGGTATATTCCTAAAAGTGGGATAGCTGGATCAAAAGACAGTTCAAGTTTCAATTTTTTGAGAAATCTCCATACTGTTTTCCACAGTGGCTGTACCAGTCTGCATTCCCACCAGCAGTGTAGGAGGGATCCCTTTTCTCCACATCCTCGCCAGCACTTATTCTGTGTTGTTTTGTTGATGAGCGCCATTCTTACTGGTGTGAGGTGATATCTCATTGTGGTTTTAATTTGCATATCTCTAATGATTAATGATGTTGAGCATTTTTTCATATGCCTATTGGCCATCTGTATGTCCTCTTTGGAGAAGTGTCTGTTCATTTTTTTTGCCCATTTTTGATTAGATTGCTTGCCTTCCTAGTGTTGAGATTTACAAGTTCTTTATAAATTTTGGTTATTAACCCCTTACAGATGTATTGTCAAATATATTCTCCCATTGTGTGGTTTGTCTTTTTATTCTGTTCCTATTGTCTTTAGCTGTGCATAAGCTTTTTAGTTTGATATAGTCCCATTTGTTTATCCTGTCTTTTGTTTCACTTGCTCATGGACATAAAACAGCAAATAAATTGCGAAGATCTGGAAACAGCCTAAGTGTCCATCAGTGGAAAAGTGGATTAAAAAGCTTTGGTACATATATATTATGGAATACTACTCAGCCATAAGAAATGGTGACATCAGATCATTTACAATAACATGGATGGACCTTGATAACATTATACAGAGTGAAATAAGTAAATCAGAAAAAACTAAGAACTATATGAATCCATACATAGATGGGACATAAAAATGAGACTCAGAGACATGGAAAAGAATGTGATGGTAATGGGGGTGGGGTGGGGGGAGGGGGCGAAGAAGGAGAGAGAGAAGGTAGGGAGGGAAGGGGCACAAAGAAAACCAGTTAGAAGGTGACAAAAAACAGTTTGACTTTGGGTGAGGGGTATGCAACATAATCAAATGTCAAAATAATCGGAGATATTTTCTCTGAACATGTGTACCCTGATTTATCAATGTCACTGCATTAAAATTAATAATAAAAAATGTAAAATGAATAAATAAATAAAAATTAAAAAACAAAAAGAAGAGAAAGCTATAGACCAATATCCTTGAAGAATATCGATGCAAAAGTTCTCACCAAAATATTCACAAACTGAATTCAATTACATAGTAAAATGATTACACAACATGATCAAGTAGGAGTTATTTCTGAGATGCAAGAATGGTTCAACATATGCAAATCAAAAAGTGTTACACACCATATGAATAGGAAGATAAAATCATATGACCATCTCAATAGATGCAAAAAAATCATTTGACAAAATACAACATCCTTTTATGATAAAAACCCTCAACAAATTAGGTGTAGAAGGAATATATATCAACATAATAAAGTCCATATACGACAAGCTCACAGCTACTTTCATCCATGATGGCAAAACATTGAAAGCTTTTCCTCTAAGATCTGGGAGAAGAAAAGGTGCTCACTTCGCACCACACTTATTCAACATATGGGTCCCAGTCTGTTCCTTCTACTTGTGTCTACACCCTTTGTCTGGTAACTGAAGTTCCTTCCACAAAAGCGGACTATGACTCTGACCAGTAGACTGAGGTAGGAGGGATGATGTTTTCTTTCTGAGCCGGGACCTTACAACGTTTTGAGTGTACCTGCTTGCTCCTATGACTCTTGCATTGTTATGAGAGCATATCTGGGCTCTGGAGGGTGAAAGGTACATGACACAGAGCTGAGGCATCCTAGTCACCCTGGTGCAGAGTAGTCTAGGTCAGACCATAGCCAGCCAAGCCCCAGACAAGTAAACAAGCCGATCCAGGACCAGCAGAACCTTCGCAGGCATCCAAGCTATAAATGCTGGTTGTTCAATTTTAGGTGTTGCTCTCTTTTTTTCCCATGTAATATATAAACAAAGTTATGACCACAGATATATTCCTTAACACTGTCTGTTTAGATTCTGCAATATTGATAATTATTTCATATTAGTGACTTTTCTTTTCTTTTTGGGGGGGAGGGGAGAGAGAGAGACAGAGAAGAACAAGAAGGGACAGACAGACAGGAAGGAAGAGAGATGAGAAATATTAACCTGTATTTGGGTTATTCATTGACTGGTTTCTCCTATGTGCTTTGATTGGGGAGTTCCAGCTGAACCAGTGACCCCTTGCTCAAGCCAGTGACACTTGGGCTCAAACCAGTAACCATGGGGTCAGGTCTATGATCCTGTGTTCAATCTTGCGACCCTGAGCACAAACCAGTGAGCTGGTGCTCAAGCCGGTGACCTAGGAGTTTGAAACTTGGGTCCTCAGCATCCCAGGTTGACTCTCCATCCACTGCGCCACAGTCTGGTCTTAGTGACCTTTCATTTTTTAATTTTAACATAATCATATTGTGGTCCAAGGAACTATTCCTTGGTAAGATAGTATGCCTTTGAAATTCCTTGACATGTCCTTGGTGGTGCAGCATATTAAAATACATGGAAATATTCCATGTGTACTTGAAACAAATATGTATCCCCTTTTAGGTTGTTTTGTATATAGATATTCAATCCTTTAAATTTTGTTCTTCAAATCTTCTATACCCTTATTATGTTATATGTATGAGATTAATCATTTCATGACAGAATTCTATTAAAAATTTTCATTTTGATATATCTTGGCATCAATATTTTATTCTGTTTCTGTTAGTTTTTAGTTCATGCATTAAAAGGCTAAGTAATCAGATGGATAAAACATTTCTTTATCACTCAACCTTTAATGGTATTTTCTTCTATTTCTGATAACATAGCTACATGAGTTTTCTCTAGTTTGACATATGCCTAACATAGTTTTATTTATTTCTTTATTTTTAAACTTTTGCTGAATTGTTAAATGATTAATGTTTAAATAATTCATATTTGCTATATTTTTTAGAAATCCAAACTAACAGATACTATATTTTTAAAAGGGGAACTTAATCATGCATAAATTCATGTTTTAAAGGGTCTTTCATTGTGTTTTATTCTCATGTTAAAAATGCTTTTTGCTTGACCAGGAGGTGGTGCAATGGATAGAAAGTGGGACTGGAGACTAGGACCCAGGTTAAAAACTCCAAGGTTGTAGGCTTGAGTTCGGGCTCATCTGGTATGAGCAAGTCTCACAAGCTTAAACCCAACGTTGCTGGCTTGAGCAAGGGGTCACTCACTCTGGTGGAGGCCCCCAGTCAAGGCACATATGAGAAAGCAATCAATGGACAACTAAGGTGCCACAACAAAGAATTGATGCTTCTCATCTCTCTCCCTTCCTGTCTGTCTGTCTCTATCTGTCCCTCTCTGTCTCTGTCACAAACCACAACAAAAAAATAAATAAAGCATACTTTTCTTTTGCTTATAATTTTGTCTACATTCTTACATTCTATTGAACTTTATCAAGTTTTCCTTCCAATTCCAAATATATATAAAATATTTATATTCTCTTAATGCTTACCCTTACATTTTGGCCTTTCCTAAGAAATGGTCTTTTCTTTTTAATGAAAACTTGTCTTTAAATAAGCAAAGACTTTCTATACACTTAATCTCTGCTGAATAATAACCCTGAACTTTCTGATTATTATTGAAATTTGGCTCAATCTTTAATTTAAAGGGTACATGAATTAGATTTGTTTTTCCATGTATATAGTTAATTGGATTTGCTATTAGACAGAGGTTCCTACAGGGAAGTTGTCATGTATTTGAGCTTAGGATTGAGATGCAGGGTTAAAATTCTACCTGAGCGGGGCTTAGCTAGGCTTCAGCTGGTCTAAAAGCCCAGGACCCTCTGACTTGTGTGTAAGCTAGTTCATTGTGAAATCATTCCAAGGGCTCTTCCTGAAGATGTCTGCAGAGAGCAGCAGTATTCCTGCAAACACTGAGCCAGGGGGACAGCTGTAGACCACACACCCCCCCATATAAGCAGCAAGTCACGTTTCAGCACATTCAACCCTGAGCAAAGATTGTGTGTGTGTGTGTGTGTGTGTGTGTGTGTGTGTGTGTGTGTGTGTGTTTGAGGAGTTGGGTGGGGAGGATGAGGTAGGGGATTTTATAACTAATTTTTTCTTTTTACAGCAAGTCCCCAAAATACCTCCCAGAAGGACATGTCTTAGTGCATAACAATAATACACAAGTTTCATTGCCCCAATTGACCAATATCACATAGTACGATTTGCTGAGCCTGTCCTGGAAACTGTGGGATTGAATGCTCACGGAGGACTCCGCAATGGAATAGAACACTGCGTCTAAGTGACCTAGGGAAAGTGAAGAGATTTAGAGATTAACACCAATTTTCTGGGAAGCTTTCCAGGTGATTTGGAAGAATGGGTCAGGACTTTGGAGCACAGAGTAGCATCTCCACCCTAAATCTGGCTCTAAGTATGAGTTTGGAGCAAGCCATCTCCTCCCTCTATGTGTGCACCAGGTTGGCCAGGAATAGAAACCACGCGGCTGTCCTGAATGCCTCCATCATGGTAATGAGTGGGTGTGCCTGAGCCCGAAGCTCTCATTCCATTCTTCCATTCATAAAACAAGAGGACACACAGGGCTGTGCTGTTTCCTAGAGACAAAGCTCACGAATTGAGTCCAACAGGACGAGTATTAGCCAAGAAAGCCTCAGAGAGCATTGCCAGAGGAAGAACCTACACGCGGCTGCCTAATGGAGCTGAGAGGCGAGTCTAGGTGGAAGGGGACGAGGAAGGAGGTGGCATTCCCCTGGAGTGACTAGTGGAGGGAGGAGGACAGTTTCTAGAAAATCAACATCAGAGAAGAGCATCAGGCCTGGGTGCCTAGTGAGAGGGGCAGAGGATCCCCATAGACTGTTCCTAGTGCGGAGAATTCAGAAGAGGCACTTGTAAGGGGACTGTGCCGGGCTGTGCAGGTGGTAAACTGGCCAGAGGGTGAACTCCTTACCGTGGCATCAGCCACAGTCCAGTGTAGCATGAAAACACTATCTGGCTCCAACCATTAGATTGTCCACTGTAATTAATATTGCTTACCATATTTTCCCAAATTCACATTTGTTTTGTAGTTTATCAAAAGACAAATAACCACATGAATTCCTTAGTAAGAAGTTTCAAATTGTAACCACTCTGGTTTTCCTCCTGTAACATGAGTGTTAACCTCACAACAACATGTTTACACTGTAGGAGTACAAAAGTCCTGTACACTGCCATACAGTGTGTATCTGAAATAATATTGTGACAAGGAAAAGCTACAGATTTCACCTTCTGACTCACAGCATTGTTTGAACAAGTAAAAACAAATCCTGGAAAGCCTCTTTCATTTCTACAATTCTTAGAAGTTGATAGTGAGGAAAAAAACAAAGCAAAACAAGAAGTGGACAGAGGTGGGAAAAAGTAGGTCTACAGTTGTTTCAATAAAAAATAATACAATAATAATAAATAATAACACAAGAATAAACTGTGATTTGCATACTTATAACTGGAAACCTACTTATGCCTACCCTCATATTTTTCTAAATGTTTTTGATAAACAATCCCAAAGTCAGAAAAATATATAGTTTATCTAGAATGCCCCCAAGTTATTGTGCAATAAAAGTAAAGAACTTCAAAACAATCCAAGTGTACAAATTAATTCTCATATTCTTAGTTCTTCATAGTCTATTAGCAAATTTGAGCTTTTCCTACAGTATTTCTGGCTTAAAACATATAACAGTGGTATACGTTTTAAAAAACTTATGGTTTATCTCAATGGTTTCATTTTTACAATATTTAATACCAGATGTCTAAAAACATCCAAATACTCCATTAATTTTCAAAAAAGTTTGTCCACAGGCTGTTGGCATTCAATTCTTAAAGACTTATTTATAATTTTGTGATAGAAAAAAAATCCCTTTTCTCCCAAAGAAAATAGAAAAAGGACAATGAACTTATGTTTGAGAAATTTGAATCATGTAACCTAGAAACACACTGTATCAACTGATCTTCTTCAGAAGGAAATGCTTCATGCAGTTTCCTTGTGTCTACTGCAGCTCTAGAATTTGTTCTCCCAGTTTCACTTCTGTGAAACGCTCCTGTGGAGACTGCTTCTGCCTCAATGCTGGTGTCCCTGCTAAAACACCATTGCCTAGCCTGTGGTGGTGCAGTGGATAAAGCATCAACCTGGAATGCTGAGGTTGCCGGTTCAAAACCCTGGGCTTGCCTGGTCAAGGCACATATGGAAGTTGAAGCTTCCTGCTCCTCCCCCCTTCTCTCTCTCTCTCTTTCTCTCTCTCTCTCCTCTAAAATGAATAAATAAATTTTAAAAAAGGTAGTAAGAAACAAGGCAACAAAAAAGTAAATTAAAAAAAAAAACAACACCACACTCACATGACTACCCTTGGACTATTGGTCTATTGCTCTTGTTCATTTGAATAATTACATTTATTTATGAACCTAGGACTCCAAACCTTTATCTTCATTCTCATTGTTTTAATTCAATTATTACAAGCATGAGAGTTTAAGTGTAAGCATATTTTTAGCAAGAAACAAAGCACAAAAATTTAAATTGTTTTGAAAGTCTATTTTCCCAACAGGTTATCCTGCTTTAAATATTAATACTATCTCACAGATAACATTTGTTCCACTTGCTCAAAAAGGCAACTATTTTATGTAACATTTTTGTTAGAACTGGCCTCAGTCTTTGATAGCAATCCTGTTAGACCACTGTGATTGCACAATCCCAGCCCTTGTTCCACTCTCCATGAGCCACCAACACCTCACTAGAGATAGGAGACATGCCTCTCATTTGAACTCCATTTAACACTTCAAGGGCTAATGATAGATTTTGAACAAAAACAAAAATTCAGCAATTTCCTTCATTATATGTGCACTTTGAGATAGAAACGGCATCACGGGAATAGGTGACGAGACATGCTATTTCAGACTTGTACAGAGATCAAATGTAGTAATCCATTCTGTAATTGAGACTTTATATTCACTGTATTAATTTTTCCAAGCTGGCTTTAAAATCACTTTGATAATGAAATTTGGTACATCCACTAGAAGGTAGGCAAGTGACATGAAAGAGAATTAATCCAGAGTTACAGTCTCACTCCTATGCTCACTCGTGAACCAGGTGTACAAACAGTGCCTTGTCACCATACATTGTCCCCACACCCTCCCCTTCCAACATTAGACTGATGAACACCACCCAAGAATGGATTTCCTATTTCCTCACTTAAACCCATGATCTTGTTCCCTCACTCTCTAGAAACTGGTTTCCCTCCAGTTACCTTTCTGAGACATAATACGACAAGTAACAAGTCTAAACTGTTTGTATAAATAGAGTCAGGTTTTAAAGTTGAAGCAGAGGACTCAAAGAAAATACTTTGCCATTTTTTTTCTTTTCAGTGCATTGCCTAAACTCTTTGTAATCCCTCAGAAACTACCTAATTCAAAAGCATTTCTTCATATTTTAAAGAGCACTTGTTTAGTGGTATGGTGCAGCAGCTCTCCAAGAATTGTAAGGGAAAAGACCAGCAGTTTGGGTAAGAAAATGAGAGCGCACCATGTTCAATTGCATGTTTTGCCTTTGGCCAACTGCTGTGAACCAGCATGGTTAGTAATTCCAGGTCCTGAGGGAGAACAATGAGGAATTAAGAAAATAGACTCACCTAGGAAAGAGGATGGGATCGGGAGGCTTCTGCAATGCTGAAGGCAAGATCAGAGAGAGAAAGCCCTTGGTATTCCTTATTTTTATAGTGTAGAAATTAAAGCCTTTAAGCCAATATACAAATAAGGAAGTTTCTTATACAAAGCCACTTATCTGAGGCATAAATGGGATTCCTCATAAGAGTGCATCAGCCCACATCATACAACAGTCAAGGATATGGGGAAAAGCTTAGTTTTGATAAGATCTTAGTATTAGAAGAATGTTGTAAAGATCTTAGTATTAAAAGGGTGGAAAAGGCTTAGTCTTAAACTAAGCATTAAGCTATAAGGACCTTGCCAGTTTATAGCCTATCTCCCACAGCCAACAGCACAGTTAAGTCAATAAAAAATCACTTAATCTCTAGAGTGTATTTGCAGGTACAGTGAAATTCAGACTCTTGGAGTTGATATTTTGAGTGAGGGTGAGTGGGTGGATGAAACCCTCTCGTTTAGTTTTAGAGCATTTCTTTCAATCTAAACAAAGTCATGGACCTGGGATAGTCTCCACCCATGTCTCCAACTATCTGTCTATCCATAACCTCCAGAAATTTGTGTTTTAAATGTCAGTCATTTGGTCAACAATTTATAGGATAAGACTGATCTAGAAATAACTGTCAAGCTCAGCTGGGTGAGTAACCCTAGATAAAAGGTAT
This sequence comes from Saccopteryx leptura, assembly GCF_036850995.1. Taxonomy (NCBI): domain Eukaryota; kingdom Metazoa; phylum Chordata; class Mammalia; order Chiroptera; family Emballonuridae; genus Saccopteryx; species Saccopteryx leptura. Next base: position 167,396,232 of record NC_089507.1, read on the forward strand.
ATTTGTCTTTTCATTGACATTCAGCCAGTTCCTGTGGAGAAGCTGCATTTATACTTGGTTGCTTGGCCGTATCATATTATAAAGACCAATCTTATAGAGGAAGCCTAATATTGGTCAGCTTTTCTCTATTATGTCCAAAATGATTGTGGCTCCTATCAAAATTTGAAGCACTGTCCTCAAGCCACAAAAAAGGAAAGTTTCATCAGAAAAGCTTTTCTCTATAGAGAGCTCTAAATTGTCCTCCAGGTCAATTCAATCATCTGGGAAATCAAGATTTTCACTCTTCTGCTTCTCATTTTCATTTAGTTCCAACTATTTTCTAATTCCCTCAAGACCTATTTTTTTTATTAATATTAATGGAGTGACGTTAATCAATCAGGTACATAGGTTCAGAGAAAACATCTCCAGGTTATTTTGACATTTGATTATGTTGCATACCCATCATCCAAAGTCAAATAGTCTTCCGTCACCTTCTATATAGTTTTCTTTATGCCTTCCTCTCCCCTCACCCCCTCTCTTCCTCTCCCCCCCCATAACCACCACACTCTTGTCCATGTCCCTAAGTCTCATTTTTATGTCCCACTTATGTATGGAATCATATAGTTCTTAGTTTATTTCTGTTTTACTTATTTCACTCAGTATAATGTTATCAAGGTCCATCCTTGTTGTTGTAAATGATCCGATGTCATCATTTCTTATGGCTGAGTAGTACTCCATAGTAAATATGTACCATATCTTCTTTAGCCAATCATCTATTGAAGGGCTTTTTGGTTGTTTCTATGTCTTGGCCACTGTGAACAATGCTGCAATGAACATGGGGCTGCATGTGTGTGAAGCCAGCATCCACGGCCACTATCAAAGCCGCCTGGTCCATGCAGGTTCACATTAGATTCAGACAGATGGTAATGAAACAGTGGAGCCAAGAACTGGTGGGCCAACATCTTTAATCCTAGCTTGTACCCAGTGGGCAAGTAAAAACACACAATGGGCTCCAAAACCCACTCATTCAGTTCTCACAAAGCTACTGACTTATCTGAGTTTCCTAGAATCAAAGGTTTCTAGCTCACCAGACTTATTCACCTCTGTTCTCCATCTCCTTCCTTCTCCCTGCACAAACTCTGCACTAACTGGGTTCTCCCTCAGCATTCCACCATCTTGGCTACTTCTGACCTCGTCCATGTGACCTTTCTCTCCTCTTCTCTCTGATGTTAATCTCAGGAACTGAGAGAGAGCAAGCTCCCGGTCTGCCCCACTTTATAGTGTAAAAACCAAAACCTTTAATCCAATATATTTACAAATAAGGAAGTCTCTGATACAAAGTCACTCATCTGAGGCATAATGGGATTCCTCATGAGAGTGTACCATCCCACATCAAAAAGGGTGGGAAAGGCTTAGTCCCGAAACCAAGACCCAGGCTACAAGGATCCTGCCTGCCCACAGCCTGCCTCCAACACACATTAATATAATCACCCCTATCCCAAACAAGAAGGGCAACCAATACCATCATCTGGACGATGGGCTTCCACGTGGGCAGCGCCATCTTTAACAAAGTGAGCATAATATATTTTATCAGCCCAACAATGTGTCTTTACGTACCAGTGTTTTTGAGTTTTAGGGGTATATCCCTAGTAGAGGGATTACTGGGTCATATGGTAGTTCTATTTTAATTTTTTGAGGAACCTCCATACTTTCTTTTATAGTGGTTATACTACTTTACATTCCCACCAACAGTGGATGGGAATGTCTTTTTACCCCACAGCCTCTCCAACACTTATTATCTGTCTTGTTGATAATAGCTAATCTAACAGGTGTGAGGTGGTATCTCATTGTAGTTTTGATTTGCATTTCTCTAATAGCTAGTGAAGATGAGCATCCTTTCATATCTCTGTTGGCCATTTGTATTTCTTCCTGGGAGAAGTGTCAGTTCATATCCTCTTCCTATTTTTTTATTGGATTGTTTGCTTGTTTGTTGTTGAGTTTTATGAGTTCTTTGTATACATATTTGGATATTAGGCCTTTTTCTGTGCTGTTGTTTGGAAATATCATCTCCCTTTAGTTGGCTGTCTGTTTTATTGTCAGTTTCTTTTGCTGTGCAAAAGCTTCTTAGTCTGATGTGGTCCCATTATTTATCTTTGCCTTCACAACCTTTGCCTTTGGAGTCAAATTTGTAAAGTGCTCTTTGCAACCAAGTCCATGAGTTTACTGCCAATGTTTTCTTCTATGTAATTTATTGTTTCAGGTCTTATATTTAGGTCTTTGATCCATTTTGAATTAATTTTAGTACAACGGGACAAACTGTAGTCGAGTTTCATGTTTTTGAATGTGGCTTTCCAGTTTTCCCAGCACCATTTGTTGAAGAGGCTTTCTTTTCTCCATTGTGTGTTGTTGACCCCTTTATCAAAAATTATTTGACCATAAACATGGGGTTTTATATCTAGGCTTTCTATTCTGTTCCATTGGTCAGAGTATCTATTTTTCTGCCAATACCACGCTGTTTAGAATATCGTGGCTCTATAATATAATTTGAAGTCAGGTATTGTAATGCTCCCCGCTTCGTTCTTTTTCCTTAAGATTGCTTTGGCTATTCGGGGTTTTTTTTATAGTTCCATATGAACCTGATGATTTTTTGTTCCATTTCTTTAAAAAATGACATTGGAATTTTGATGAGAATTGCATTAAATTTGTATATCGCTTTGGGTAATATAGTCATTTTGACTATATTTATTCTTCCTATCCAAGAACAAGAAATAGTTTTTCATTTCATTATATCTTTTTCAATTTCCCTTAAAAATACTTTGTAGTTTCTACTATAAAGGTAGGTCCTTTACATTCTTTGTATGTTTATTCCTAGGTATTTTTTGTTGTTGTTGTTGCAACCATGAATGGGATTTTTTTAGCTTGTTTTCTGATGTTTCATTGTTGGCATATAGGAAGGCAATGGACTTTTGTATATTAATTTTGTATCCTGTGACCTTCCTTTATTGGTTTATTGTTTCTAGCAGTCTTTTTGTGGAGTCTTTGGGGTTTTTAATATACAGGATCATGTCATCTGCAAAAAGTGAAACCTTTACTTCTTCTTTCCCAATATGAATGCCTTTTATTTCTTTCTCTTGTCTGATTGCTCTGGCTAGAACGTCCAGCACTATGTTGAATAAGAGTGGAGAGAGTGGACAACCTTGTCTTGTTCCTGATTTTAGGGGAAAAGTCCTCAGTTTTATGCCATTTAATGTGATGTTAGCTGGTGGTTTATAATAAATGGCTTTTATTATGTTGAAATCTTTTCCTTCTATACCCCTTTTGTTAAGTGTTTCTTAAATTTTCAATTTTTTTAATTTTTTTAAATTATTCATTTTAAAGAAGAGAGAGAGAGAGAGAGAAAGAAGTGGGGAGGAGCAGGAAGCATCAACTCCCATATGTGCCTTGGCCGGGCAAGCCCAGGGTTTTGATCTGGCAACCTCAGCATTCCAAGTCGAAGCTTGATCCACTACATCACCACAGGTCAGGCTTGTTAAGTGTTTCAAACACAAAATGATGTTATATTTTATTGAATGCCTTTCTGCATCTATTGATAAGATCATATAGTTTTTGTTCTTTGCTTTGTTGATATGATGTATTATGTTAACCGTTTTCCGTGTGTTGAACCATCCTTGAGATTCTGGGATGAATCCCACTTGATCATGATGAATTATTTTTTTAATGTGTTGTTGTATTTGATTTGCTAGTATTTTCTTTAGTATTTTAGCATTTATATTCATTAGAGATATTGATCTGTAGTTTTCTTTTTCTGTGTTGTCCTTGCCAGGTTTTGGTATGAAGGTTATGTTGGCCTCATAAAATTTGTTTGAAAGTATTGCTTCTTATTCAATATTTTTGAAGACTTTGAGTAGAATAAGAACCAAGTCTTCTTTGAATGTTTGATAGAATTTACTAGTATAGCCGTCTAGCCCTGGACTTTTATTTCAGGGGAGGCTTTCGATAGTTGTTTCTATTTCCTCCCAGCTTATGGGTCTGTTTAGGCTTTCTGCTTCTTCATGACTCAGTTTGGGAAGATTGTATTGTTCTAGGAATTTATTCATTTCTTCTAGATTGTTAAATTTGGTGGCATATAGTTTTTCAAAGTATTCTACAATAATTCTTTGTATATCATAATGTCTGTGGTGATTTCTTCTCTTTCATTTTGGATTTTGTTTATATGAGTCCTTTCTCTTTTTTCCTTGGTGAGTCTTGCCAAGGGTTTGTCAATTTTGTTGATATTTTCAAAGAACCAGCTCCTTGTTTTATTGATTTTTTCTATAGTTTTTCTGTTCTCTATTTCATTTATTTCTGCTCTGATTTTTATTATTTCCTTTCTCCAGATTGCTTTGGGTTATCTTTGTTCTTCTTTTTCTAGTTCCTTAAGGTGTGAAGTTAAATGGTTTACTTGGGGTCTCTCTTGTTTGTTCATATAGGCCTGTAGTGATATGAACTTTGCTCTTATTACTGCTTTTGCTGCATCCCAGAGATTCTGATATATGGTTTTGTTATTTTCATTTGCCTGTAAGTATCTTTTGATCTCTGCGCATATTTCTTCTTTGACCCACTCCTTTTTAGAAGTATGTTGTTTAGATTCCACATTTTTGTGGGTTTGTTTACCTCTTTTTTGCAGTTGAATTCTAGTTTCAATGCTTTATGATCAGAGAATATGCTGGATATAATTTCAATCTTTCTGAATTTGTTGATGTTATTTGTGTGGCCCCACATATGGTCAATTCTTGAAAATGTTTCATGTACACTAGAGAAAAATGTATAACCTGGCACTTTGGGATGAAATGTCCTGTAGATATCTATCATATCCAATTGTTCTAGTGTTTCATTTAAGGCCAATATTTCTTTATTGATTTTCTAATTGGATGAATGATCTAGAGCCATCAACAGTGTATTGAGGTATTCAAGTATAATTGTATATTTGTCGGTTTTTGTTTTTAGGTCAGTCAGTAGCTGTCTTATATATCATACTTTGGTGCCCCTTGGTTTGGTGCATATATATTAAGAAATGTTATGTCTTCTTGATTTAATGTCCCCTTTATCATTATGAAATGACCATTTTCATCTCTGATTACCTTTGCTGTCTTGTAGTCAGCATTGTTAGATATGAGTATTGTTACACCTGCTTTTTTTTGGATGTTATTTGCCTGGAGTATTATTTTCCAACCTTTCACTTTGAATTTGTTTTTATCCTTGTAGCTTAGATGTGTTTCTTGTAGGCAGCATACAGGTGGATTTTCTTGTTTAATCCATTCTGCTACTCTGTGTCTTTTTATTGGTGAGTTCAATCCATTTATGTTTAGTGTAATTACTGACACTTGAGGGTATCCTACTGCCATTTTATTTATTGCTTTCTGATAGTTTTGTATCTTCTCTGGTTCTTCTCTTTTATTTTTCTATCATTTGTTTTTGTTTGGTTGTAACCCATACTTCTTTTCTCTGTTACTTCTTTTTTCAAGCCATGTACTTCTGTTTTGGTTTTTTCAGTGGTGGTTACCATTAAGTAATGGAAAGCATGCATATCATGTACATTGTAGTACATTATCTTATGAGTACTTCTGCACTCCACTTTTTTTGGCTAATGTTAATCTTTGTCCTCTCCCCTCTTTTGTTTCTTTGTCACAAATTAATCTTGTTTTTATTGTGATCTTGATGGAGCTTTTACTTGTAGTTTTGTTTTGTTTTGTCTTTGTGTCTGGTCAGAAAACCCCTTTTAGTATTTCCTCAAGTGTGGGTTTTCCGGTGATAAATTCCATCTTTTCTGAATCTGTGAATGTTTTTATTTCTCCTTCATATTTGAAGGATAGCTTTGATGGGTATAGTATTCATGGCTGCAAGTTCCTCTCTTTTAATCTCAGTCTTATTTCCTTCATAGTGGATTATATAATCAGCCACCTTTTCACCCAACTGTACCTTTGTTTGATGCATGTATATTTCAGATGCTCCTTAGATTGCTTTTCTGTCTCTAGTTGTTGAATTTGTTGAAGTTCCAGAGAGAGGTATTGGGAGCACTCCTCACAGCACCATTTCTCTGGCGTCAGCTCCAATTAAAGACCTATTCTTTAACCCATAAATTATTTAAAAATATGCTGTTTCCTTTCAAAGTATCTCCTGATTTTTTTGTTATCATTTCAGTATGGTTTCTAGTTTAATTGCATTATGATCATAAATTTTATTTTGCATGACAGATCTGTTAAGATATGTTTTATAACCCAAAATATGATCTGTCTTGGTGAATGTACTTGAAAATAGATATATTCTGCTACTGAGTGGGTGGATTATTATATAATCATTTATTAAAGCTAATGGGTTAATGTTCAATTATTCTCTGTTTGTTTTTGGGTTTGTTTTTTTTTTGGTTTTTATGTCTCCTAGTTCTTTTTTTTTTTTTTTTGATGGAATATAAATCAGTAGATATTTTTAAACATTAAAATATTACAAAAATAAGTTTTCCAGTGTTGTTTGGCATTTAGGACATGGGAATCTTGTTTGTAATTTCATGATGCAACTGGCTGTGTAGCATTGTACTGTTGTGGGAATCAGTAATATTAGCTGGGATGGTGGAAGACATTGGCAGTTCTAGTGAGAACTAACAAATGCTTATGGCATGTATGCAGAATGTTCCAGAGAACCAGCAGTTTCAGTTCCCATCACAGCTAAGAACAGGAAATGGCTTCAATTACAAGACTTCAGCAGATAGTGTCCGCTATTTCATGGGAATACAAGGATGCTGACCATAAGGAACCATGTCAGGGTTTTGGGGAAGATATCCTACATGTCCAGCACATCCACAGTTTTCTCTTCCCCTCTTTCAGCCCTATAAAATTTGCTGGCCTGACGGGAAAGGTTAAGATGGAATTTGGGACAGTCAACCCCCATCTTCTCAGGCTGGCAGCACTTGAATACACCTCTTTCTTTTTGCACCAGCACTTGTCTCCTGATTCTGGCTTTCATTGCGGCAGGCAGCTGGACCTGTTTGAGTTTGGTTTCAATAATATGAAGACTATGGGGAAAGAAAGAAATGAACTTACTTTCGGAAAAGTAATCAAGAAGATCATTTTATCCCTAAGTCTCATTATTTACAGGAAAGCAGTTCACATTTCTTCCTGGTCATTACAACATGTACAGATGAAGATATGAACAAAACCACCTCCATGCCTGTGTCCAAATTTCTATTTTATTTTATTTTTGTGAGAAATAGACAGACAGAGAGAGGTACAGATAGGGACAGATAGACGACAGGAAGGAAGATGAGAAGCATTAATTCTTTGTTGTGGCTCCTTAATTTTTCATTGATTACTTTCTCATATGTGCCTTGACCAGGAGCTATAGCTGAGCGACTGACCCCTAGCTCAAGCCAGAGATGTTGGGCTCATGCCAGCAACCTTGGGCTTCAGACAAGCTACCTTTAGGCTCAAGCCAGCAGCCATGCAGTCATGTCTATGATCTCACATTCAAGACAGCAACCCTGTGTTCAAGCCATTGAGCCTCATTCAAACAGAATGAGCCTGACACAAGCCACCAACTGTGGGTTTTCATACCTGGGTCCCCTGCATTACAGGCTGATGCTTTATCCACTGTGCCATTGCTTGGTCAGGCCCAGATTTTATTTTGTTTATATGCTGTAACCTTTGACCAACATCTCTGTCTTTAGCAATCATGCCAAACCTTTCTTATTAATGAATATCTGTGTTCCTGAAAATGTAGCCAAAAATATATTTTTTAATCAAGAGTAGGAATGTCATGGGCACCTATAGATATCAAATTTGTAATTGTATCAATTATAAGTAATCATCTGTCAAAAAATCACCAGTAGCTATGGCTCCTGACTCTATTGCATTCTTGTCCCTTTGTCTTGTCAGTGATTAGTATACAAGTTGAACTATGAAATAATATTGAGTTTTTCCCTCCTTTTTCCTAAAGAAGGCCCTTGAACATTTTTTGAAATGCTGGTATGGTGGTAACAAACTCCAAACAAACATACAAAGGAATAAAACCAGAGAAACACAGTTAAAAAGCAAAATAGCAATAAATACATATCTATCAATAATCACATTAAATGAAAAATACTTAAACACTTCTGTCAACAGACATATGGAAACTGAATGAATAAGTAAGCAATACCCATATAAATGCTGACTAAACAAGACCCACCTCAGAATGAAAAAAACACACAGGCTGTAAAAAGGGGGATGGAAAAGATATTTCATGCAAATTGAAGTGAACAAAACTGGGATAACAATACTTATATCTGACAAAATGGACTTTAAAACAAAGGGAATATATAGTAAGACACAAGAAAGACCCTACATAATGATAAAGAAAGCAAATTAACACTAGGATATAACTATTTTAAACACCTGTACCCCCAATGTAGGAACACAAGAAAATGAAAAGACAACCTACTGAACAGGAGAACATATTTGCTAATGCATCTGATAAGGAATTAATATCCAAAATTCATATAAATCTTATAAAACACTACACAAAGAAATCAATGATTCCAACTACAAAATGGGCAAAAGTCCTTCACAGATACTCTTCTAGAGAGGACATAGAGCCTGACCAGGTGGTGGCACAGTGGATAGAGCATCAGACTGGGATGCAGAAGAGCCAGGTTCGAGACCCCAAGGTCGCCAGCTGGAGCGCGGGCTCATCTGGCTTTAGCAAAAGGCTCACCAGCTTAGACCCAAGGTCGCTACCTTGAGCAAGGGGTTACTCAGTCTGCTAAAGGCCTGCGGTCAAGGCACATATGAGTAAGCATTCAATGAACAACTAAGGTGTCTCAACAAAAAACTGATGATTGATGCTTCTCATCTCTCTCCGTTGCTGTCTGTCTGTCCCTATCGATCCCTCTCTCTGACTCTTTCTCTGTCTTTGTAAAAAAATAAATAAATAAAATACAATAAAAATTAAAAAAATAAAGAGGACATATAGATGGTTAATAGACATATCAAAAGATGCGTAACATAACTAATCATCATAGAAATGCAGATTAAAGTTACAATGCAATATCACCTAATCCTGGTCAGAATGGGCAAGTAGGGATAATATATAAAGGAAGGCCTATTAGGCTTTCATCAGACTTTTTAGCAGAAATTCTACAAGTAAGAAGACAGTGGACCTAAATAATCAAAATACTGAAACAGGAATTACCAGCCAAGAATACTATATCCATCACAGTTATCCTACATATATGAAGGAGAAATAAAAACTTTTGCAGATATATAGAAGCTGAGGTAATTTATGACCAGATAAACCCCACTGTGGGAAATACACAAGGGGATTATTTGACCAGACACAAAGAACAAAGAAAACAAATCAAAACTACAAGTAACAGCTCCAACATGGTCACAATAAAAACAAGGATAATCTGTGACAACAATAACATAAAAGGGGAGAGAATAAAGATCTGCACTAGGGAAGAAAGATGGAGTGTAGAAGTATTCATAAGAAAAAAAGACTCTCGTACATATAAACATTTTTCTCTTAATAACTTACTAGTAACAATCATTAAAAGAGCCACTACTGAAACACACACTTAAAAAAAAGAAGAAACAGGCCCTGGCCGGTTGGCTCAGTGGTAGAGCATCAGCCTGGTGTGTAGGAGTCCCGGGTTCGATTCCCAGCCAGGACACACAGGAGAATGCCCATCTGCTTCTCCACCCCTCCCCCTCTCCTTCCTCTCTGTCTCTCTCTTCCTCTCCCGCAGCCGAGGCTCCATTGGAGCAAAGTTGGCCTGGGCACTGAGGATGGCTCTGTGGCCTCTGCCTCAGGCACTAGAATGGCTCTGGTCACAACAGAGCAATGCCCCAGATGGGCCGAGCGTCGTCCCCTGGTGGGCATGCCGGGTGGATCCCGGTTGGGTGCATGTGAGAGTCTGTCTGACTGCCTCCCTGTTTCCAACTTCAGAAAAATACAAAAAAAAAAAAAAAAAAAAAAACAGGGAAAAGAAATATGGAGTACCACCAAATAAAAACAACTGACAGAAATACAAAATAGAAGAACCAAACAAGATGCAGAACTACCGGATAACAAAATATAAAATGGCTATAGGAAATCCTCAAGTGTGAATAATAACCCTAAATGAAAGTGGACTGAACTCACCAAAAAAGAAGACACAGAGTAGCAGATTGGATCAAAAAGCAAAAACCAACCACATGCCACCTTCAAGGCACATCCAAGCTGCAAGGACAAAAGTAGACTCAAAGTGAAAGGTTGGAAAATGATTCTCCAAGCAAATAATATCCAAAGAAAATATGGAGTAGCCATACTCAAATCTGACAATGCTGACTTCAAGACAGCAAACCTAACCAATGATGGACATTTTGTAATGATAAAGGGAACTTTTTATATAGAAGATGTAACACTTCTTAATATATATGCATCAAACCAGGGAGCACCAAAATAATGACATCTACTAACTGATCTAGAAATAGAAACAGACAAAAACACAATCATACTGGGAGATCTCAACACACCATTGTTGGCATTAGATAGGTCATCCAAAAGGAAAATCAATAAAGAAATATCCATCTTAAATGACACACTAGACTAAATGAAAATAATAAATATTTACTAGACATTTCATTCCAGAACATCAGGTAATACATTTTTCTCTAGTGTGCATGGAACATCTACGATAGACTATATGTTGGACCACAAAACTAGTATCAACAAATTCAGCAAGATTGCTATTATACCAAGCATATTTTCTGACCATAAAGCTTTTAAAATAGATTTTAACTGCAAAAAGGAAGTAAAGAAACCCACAAAGATGTGAAATTAAGCAACATACATCTAAAAAATGGGTCAAAGGAAAAATAATAGCAAAGATCAAGAGATATATACAGACAAATGAAAATGACAGCACAACACATCAAATTTTCTGGGATGCTGTGGAAGCAGTAATTAGAGGGAAGTGTATATCATTACAGGCTTACATCAAGAAACAAGAGAGATTCAAAATAAACAACCTAACATCACATCTTAAAAAGCTAGAAAAAAAAAGAACAAAGGCAACCCAAAGTCAGCAGAAGAAAGGAAGTAGTCAAAATTAAAGCAGAACAAAATAAAAGAGAACTAAAAAAAGAAACTACAGAAAAAATTAATACAACAAAGAGCTGACTCTTTGAAAAGATCAATAAAATTGACAAACTCATGGCTATACTCACTAAGGAAAAAAGAGGAAGGACTCATATAAACAAAATCAGAAATGAAAGAGGAGAAATTACCACAGATAGCTAAATATACAAAGGATCATAGTAGAATACCATGAAAGATTATATGCCAACAAATTCAACAATCTAGAAGAAATGGATTAATTTTTAGAACTATGCAATCTTTGTAAACTGAGTCATGAAGAAGTGAAAAACCCAAATAGACCCATAATCAGGGAAGAAATAGAAACAACTATCAAAAACCTCCTGAAAAATAAAAGCCCCGAACTAGATGGCTACACTAGTGATTTCATCGAACATTCAAAAAAGATTTGGTACCTATCCTTCCTAAAGTTTTCCAAAAAATGAAAAGAACATTACTCCCTAACATACTTTATCAGGCCAACATAGCCCTGACATCAAAACCTGGCAAAGAGAACACAAAAACAGAAAACTATAGCCCCAAACTAATGAATACAAATGAAGACTTCTAAAGAAAATAATAGCAAATCAAATACAACACATTAAAAAAAATAGTACATTACCATCAAGTGGGATTCACTTCAGGAGCATCAGGATGTTTCAACATATGTAAATAGATCAACATAATACACCACATCAACAAAACAAAGAACAAAAACCATATGACCCTATCAATAGATACAGAAAAGACAGTCAATAAGATTTAACATCCCTTTATGTTTAAAGTATTCAATAAAATCAAAATAGAAGGGAAATACCTCAACATAATAAAGACCATCTATGATAAACCATCAGCTAATATCATACTAAATAATATAAAAATGCAGATGCAGGCTTTACCTCTAAAATCAGGATTGAGACAATGCTGCGCACTCTCTCCATCTGATTCAACATAGTTCTAGAATTTTTAACCAAAGCAATCAGATCAGAGAAAGAAATAAAATGCATCCATATCAGGAAAGAAGTAAAGGTATTACTTTTTGCAGATGGCATGATCCTGTATATAGAAGTCCTCAAGGACTCCACAAGAAGACTATTAGAAACAAAAACCAATACAGTAGTCATAGGATACAAAATCAATATACAAAAGTCTACTGCTTTCCTATACGCCAATGATGAAACTTCAGAACATGAACTCAAAAAACCAATTCCTTTTACAATTGCAACAAAAAATAAATAAAATACCTTATACACTTAACAAAGGATGTGGACCTATATACTGAAAACTACAAATAAATAAAATACCTTATAAACTTAACAAAGGATGTGAAGAACCTATATACTGAAAACTACAAAGCATTACTGAAAAAGACATAATGAAATGCAAAAATATTCAATGTTCATGGATTGGAAGAACCAACATAGTTAAAATGGCCATATTACCTAAAGTAATATACAAATTTAATGCAATCCCATCTAAATCCCAATGTCATTTTTTAAAGAAATACAATAAAAATTTAGCAGGTTCGTACGGAACCATAAAACAACTGATAAAATAACAAATAAGAAGCCAACTATAGGTGAGATGGTATTTGCAAACAACAGCTCTGATAAAGGGTTAATATCCAAAATATAAAAAGAACTCACAAAACTCAGCAACAAACAAGCAAACAATCCAATTTAAAAATGGGAAAAGGACCTAAACAGACTTCTCCCAAGAAGACATAAAGATGGCCAACAGGTATATGAAAAGATGTTCATCTTCCCCAGCTTTTCAAGAAATGCAAATCAAAACTACTTTGAGATACAACCTCACACATGTTCGACTGACTATTATCAACAAGACAGGTAATAACAAGCATTAGAAAGGCTATGGAGAAAAAGGAACTCTCATTCACTGCTGATGGAATGCAAATTACTATTGTACTATCACTATTGAAGAAATTATGGTGGTTCATCAAAATATTAAGAATACATCTACCATATAACACAGCAATCCATCTACTGAGCATCTACCCCCAAAACTTAGACAAGACATGGAAACAACCAAAATGTCCCTCGATAGAGGATTGGATTAAGAAGATGTGGTACATATATACAATAAAATACTACTCAGCCTTAAGAAATGATGACATCGTGACATTTACAACAACATGTATGGACCTTGAGAACATTATACTGAGTAAAATCAGTAAATCAGAAAGAGCTAAAAACTGTATTTCACACATAGGTGGGATATAAAACTGAGATTCATGGACTTGGATAAAAGTGAAGTGGTTACCAGGGGAAATGGAGATAGGGGAGGCGTGGGAAGAGATGAGAGTTAAAAGGAAAAAATATGCGGAGTGGAAAGTGATTTGACTTTGGGTGATGGGTGTACAACTTAATCAACAGTTCAAATGCTATAGAAACATTCACCTGAAACCTCTGTACTCTTATTGATCAATGTCACCTTGTTAAATGGGATTTTCTAAATAAAATTTTAAAAATAATAAAATTAAAATGTTTTATGTTGAAATTATTAAATGACATTTGAAATAATAAATGACATGTAATGTTTTTTAAAAAATCAACAAACAAGTGTTGGTAAGGGTGTGAATAAAAGTGAACCCTAATGCACTATTAGTGCGAATGCAGATTGTTGCAGCTACTATGGAAAGTAGTATGGAGTTACCTCAGAAAATTAATAATGAAGGCCCTGGCCCATTGGCTCAGTCGTAGAACATTGGCCTGGCATGTGGAAGTCCTGGGTTCGATTCCTGGCTAGGGCACACTTGTGGAGCACCCATCTGCATCTCCACCCTTCCCCCTCTCCTCTCTGTATCTCTCTTTCCCTCCCACAGCCAAGGTTACATTGGAGCAAAGTTTGACAGGCACTGAGGGTGGCTTCATGGCCCCACCCTGGGTGCTAGAATGGCTCCAGTTGCAACAGAGCAACAGCCTAGATGATCAGAGCATCGCCCCCTGGTAGGCATGCCAGATGGAGAATGGTAGGGTGCATGCAGTAGTCTGTCTCTCCACCTCCCTGCTTCTCACTTCAGAAAAATAGAACAAAAAATAAATAAAAATGAAACTGCCTTTTGACCCAGACATCCCACTTGCAAAAATATATCCTAAGAAGCCTGAAACACTAATTCAAAAACATATGTGTATCCCAATGTTCACTGCAGCATTATTTTCAATAGATAAGATCTGGAGACAGCCCAAGTGCCCATCAGTAGATGAATGATAAAAAAGCTATAGAATGTTATACAATAAAATATTAAGACAGACCTAAAAAAGATAGAGATTTTACCTTTTGTGACAGCGTGGATGGACCTGGAGAGCATTATGCTAAGTGAAATAAGCCAGTCAGAAAATGACAAGTACCATGAGTTTCACTCGTATGTGAAAACTAATGAATAAGATGAACTAACAAGCAAAATAGAAACAGAGTCATACATAGAGAGCAGGCTGACAGCTGTCAGGGAAGGAGAGGGGAGGGTGGGTGTCGGAGGTGGAGGAATAGAGCAAGAAAGGACAAAAAACACCTCATGAACTTAGACACAAGTGTGGTGACAGCTATGGTGTGGGAGTGCAGGAGGGTATAATGGGATAAATGGTGATGGACAAAGTAAATTTTAATGAGTCCTTTTTTTTTTTTTTTCTTAAGTTGGAAACAGGGAGGCAGTCAGACAGACTCCCGCATGCGCCCGACCAGGATCCACCCGGCACGCCGACCAGGGAGTGATGTTCTGCCCATCTGGGGCGTTGCTCTGTTGCAACCAGAGCCACTCTAGCGCCTGAGGCAGAGGCCATGGAGCCATCCCCAGTGCCCGGGCCAGCTTTGCTCCAATGGAGCCTCTGCTGCAGGAAGGGAAGAGAGAGACAGAGAGGAAGGAGAGGGGGAGGGGTGGAGAAGCAGATGGGCGCTTCTCCTGTGTGCCCTGGCCGGGAATCGAACCCGGGACTTCCGCACGCCAGGCCAACGCTCTACCACTGAGCCAACCGGCCAGGGCTGGACAAAGTAAATTTTAATTAAAATGCAGATTCCTGGGCACTGCCTTAGATGTACTGCAGCGTCAAGGTTTTATACTTTTGTTATGAGCAATATAGACTTTCAGCTTGAATTACTTTTCTATTTGGAACACCAGTTCAGTGTCTGGAGTTGCTATACATGGAAGACGTGGCTTATTTGATATGGAAGGTGGGGTTTTAAAAGTAGGATTTCTTTTGTATATTGGTGGAAGTTTTATTTATAAAGGGACTATTTGCAAAGGTGCAAAAAAACACTAATCTCCCCTAACTGACTGCTGCTGATCTGACTTTCCTTCTGATTTCAAGAAAACTATGCTTTAATTTAAAACCTTCACCTGCATTTTGTCATCTGATTCTCACATCAAGTCAATAAGTAAGTTGGGTGTTTATCCTCCTTGTAAGATGGAAAACTGAGTCTTAACTTGCTTAAATCACTGACCTATAGACCCATAGCTTAGAAAGTACCCCAAAATAATACAACTCTAACTGCCATATCAGAGACTTAAGGAACAAATCCCAATGGATAATTCATAAAGTACGTTATCCTCTTTCCTAATAAACCATCACATCCTTGGCCTAAATGATTATACTTTCTTAAGTTCATACCATAAGAAGGTACTCCTGATAACTCTTTGCATGTATTTGTGTCTTGGAGCTCTTCCTGAGACAGATTTTGGTTTTCTTCTTAATCAACATCTTATAGTATCTTCTAGGCCAACATAATTATTTTTTACCACTAAGGCAACAATTATATTGTGATGGCTTCAAGGTGCAGTGTTTTGACACCAATTGCATAGATGCCATAGAAAATACAACAAAATAACAAGTTGCCTAAAGATAGACCCTTGAATTGTAAAGAAGCATGTAAAACATGGTTCACTTTTCAAAATCATATCTGAGATATTTATATTAAAATATTTGAATAAAATTCAAATTCAAAATTCAAATGCTAAGCCATTTGAATTTATCACAATAATTGGCTATTTTGGCTAGAAAAACAGTTTTTAGCTTCAAATCCTTGTACCACTCAAGTTCATATCATTACAATTAGAAGTTGATTATATAGTGTCTCTTGTGTTCCCATCAAAAGATAACAAAAACTTCAAGTTTAAGGAATGTTCTTTATACCTTCTTTGAAACCTCAACCCAATTTGATACCTGCCTGATGCTATTTTAAGTAGGTGGCACCAGACAGACCCTGGGATTGCAATTCTGGGTCATGTGACGTATAACTTGGGGAAGGTCAGCGTCTCTATATATCACTTTACTTACATACCTGTATTAGACTTTATTGCTGCATAAAAAATTATCATGAACTTAGTGACTTATGCATCAATAAAACTAGTAAAAAAAAAACACAGTTAAGTATAAGTATACAAGAATAGCGTGTTGTATTTAAGATGTTTATAGTCACTAGTTGAATAAATCATAATATATACAGACATGGGAAATTAAGCTACACCAAGTTCTATTGCTCTGCTTAGGGTAGACCATTGCATCATAAAAAATCATAAAATAAGAAATCATGCTTCAAAATGGTATGTGTGATATGTATCTTTTCATAATTTCAATTAATCAAAGTCTTACTGCAATTATTTATATTAAGAAGTTTCAAATTTTCTTTAGTGTAACAATAAGCAAAACATAAACCACGCAATCCAAAATCTGAAAAATGACAGAAAAGGAAAGTCAGTGAATAAAAAAAATATATTTTAAGTGAATTATAGAAAGTAAATACTGTGCTGCTGTGTATTGAATGGGCTCGTATTCTCTAAAATCAGCACTGTCTTCCTTTGCATCTTAATAAAAATAATTAAAAATTCAATATGTTCAAGTTCAGAGGAAGAAAATTAAGCAATCTGTCAACTTCAAACACAAAAAATTCAATAATAAATTCATATTTAATTTTTTTTAAATCTTTTTTAAGACTTCATTTTAAACAGGAGAAAGAGAAAGAAGGCAGGGGGAGGCAGGAAGCAACAACTCCCATATGTGTCCTGACCTGGCAAGCCCAGGGTATCAAACTGGTGACCTCAGCGTTTCAGTTCTACGCTTTATCCACTGCATGACCACAGGACAGGCCAATAAATGCATTTTGTAAATATTACTACCATATGAAAGGTAGAATTTGGTTGCTGGTACAGAAGCTGCATGGTCTGGCTTCCTTATTGTCACTGTAATACTATTGAGAAAAATCATAAAATAAATTTCAAAGTAGCCTGTATACGTATCTCATAAGGCATATTAATGCTATAAAATATCATCTTAAAAGAGTCACAAGCTTAAAGAGAAACACAGTTTCTGGGGCTTCAAGGCTCTTCCTGTGGGAGGAGCTTCCACTTCAGGGATAGATCCACTTCCTCATTCAAATACTCCATTTCCTACTCCTTGGAGAGCTCCAGGAAAACCTGCAATGCAAGAAGAACAAAGAGAGAGGGAGTCACACAGCTCCTGGAGCTCTAAGTGTGCATATATTACACATTTATATTCCATGGGTGCCACAAAACCCTCTAAGACTGACTCACCTGGTCCAAGGTGGACTGTGAGAGGCTATACTCTCCTGGTCGAAACTCTGTTTAACTGCACAAGGATGGAGGTGTATTAGGAAGCCATATGCTTTTGATCCCAAATAGTATACCAGGTCATGTATAAAAAGTACATACAATTAGATCTTAAATATAAGAGATAAAGGAGTAAACATTCTCAGACTAAACATCAGCATGCAAGTTCACTATCTAGTCTCATAGCAGGATGGAAATCCTCTTCCATTGTCTTAGAAGTTAGGCAGAGACACCACAAGACTGGAAAACAACAGAGGAGGTTCCAGGTCACCTAAGCAGGATAAACTAAGCATGGTTCCCTCAGTCTTGGGACGCTTCCGTGTGCCCCTCTCCATCCACCTGGCTAGCCTCTACCCTGCTTTCTGCTCTGGAGACTGACAGAGGCTCCTTCTGTGGGCCCACCAGTGGCAGCCCAGGAGGAGGGACAGAGGAGGGGAGGGACGTCAAGGCCTTTATTCCTTCACTTCCTCTCTGACACCAACTGTGTCCCTTAACTGAAAGCCACTGCTTTTCTCAAAAGGGCAAATTCTACATGATATGCACCTGGGTTCCAGTCACTCTTCCTCTCTTAGTCCCTTTGGACCTAAGAATGGTAACACCGGCTGCTTTGGCCTTGGGTAACAGCACTGTCCTTGCACCTTTGCAAAAAGTTCCTTTATAAACACAACTTCCCTGAGTTAGCCTATTTTGAGTTTACAGCTGTTAACAGTCAGGACTATAACTGAGATCCCAAATGTGCCGGCCCTTAAGAGAGGAAATAATGGGTGGAAAGGTAAGACTGAAAAGCAGAATAATCAGGTGCTGTGGTGGGATTGGCCCACAGTGTGGAAACACGTGAGGGGTCCCTGACACATGTCTGAAATATGTAAAGAAGAAGTGCTGAGGATGGCTGACGGCCTTCCCTAAGTCTAGATAGAAAGGAATCTGCATGTTTTTCAAGAAATACATAGTGGGAAGTATTCCTAGAGGATCTCCTAGAAGGGTAAAGAGATTCCAAGAAGTGGCCCAGGGGCAGCAAAGTGATCACAGGAATCCAAAATAAGAAGGTATCACCCACCACAGGAATCTGTGGTCAGAGGATAAAGAGGGGGGGGGGAGTGGGACTCTTTAAGGAACCCACAAAAGCATCCCATGAGAGAAAGGGAGGAAGGCCCATAGTACATCTTTAATGACCAAATCAAGCCATGCTGCCAGATGATCTTTTCTCCCCTCACCTTATATTCTACCCTAGAGAGGCCTAAAACATCAGCTTATGAGAAGAGGAGAGAACAGGGTAAGAAGATGGATAAAACTGACCAACCACCTTCCTGCTACAAGTCTGAAAATCTGAAGGAAGAAGGAGAGACATGAGGCTCTAGTTTTGCTGGAATTTGCATCCCCCAAAAGCGATCTGATGTATGCAAGAATGAGTCTATGCAGCAAAATGAAGGAATAACACCGGGCATGCAGTTTGTTTCCATGCTACGTGGCCTAGCTCATGATTTCAATATACTCATTGCAGCTGAGAATGTAACTATTGCTAACTGAACATATGGATAAAAATGCTAACTTACATTTCAGTACTTTGTACCTTGTGTAATTTTCCCATAAGGGAACAGGAAACTGATTAAAAGATGTTGCTTCACCCACCCCATAATCAGAACTTCAGTTTCAGCATATTAAGCACAACAGAAGGAATTTGCAGAAGAAGGAAACAGTCTTAAACCAGAAATATTAGACGGCTCTTAAAAAAGGCTCCATTCTATTCTAGCAAGAGACTGTCTTCCTGGATCATCTCTCTCCCTGCATTTAATTAGTTATGAAACACTTCATGTTGCTCAGAGCCCATTGTTGGAATCTTTTCCTTCTGGGATATTGCAAAATTGGTCAAAAAGTCAAAATGGTCAGTGTGGAAAATAGACCCATCCACCACAGAGTGACAGTGACTGGCAGAATCAGAAAGTGAAAAGACAAGCTATCTGGACCATCTTCGGCTCATTCAAGGGGAGACCCTCTTCAACAACTAGGGTGCCTGGAGCTTCTAATGACAGATGACAGGTGAAAAGTACAAGTCACAAAAGGAAAATGTTCAACTTTTTAGCAGACTTCATACACTGGCATGACAGGCAGAAACATAGTCCATGACGGATCTGTACAGACTGCAGAAGTCCAAATCATAGCTCAGAATATAAGAGCTTTAAAAAGCTATGGCTTTGCCCAGATCAACAGAAAGGAATCTTCTTATCAGCACCTAATTCTATCAAAGAGTACATAGGAACAAAATTGAATGTATATCTTTCTGTTTGTAGAAACTTGTGGGCACTCTATTCCAAAATGCCAATGGTCTCTTCCCTCTAGAGCCTCATTCACTAAGGGCAGAGTTTTCAAAATTGGCACTAATGATGTTTTGGTCCAACCATTCTTTGTTGTGGGAGGGTGTTGACCTGTGCCCTGCTGGATGTTTAGAATCAGTCCTGGCCTTGACCTATTAGGTATCAGTTGCACCTCCCCAATCCCACCCCAGATATTGTCATTTCACCCCTGGCAGAGACACTGGATTAAAAGTCTTAATAATTCAGTTATGGTATAATACTATAATATTATATTCATGTACATATTATCCTGGCTTTATCTTTATGGAAAATCTGAATTTATGTTTCCCATAGTCTTGTCTCTAAACAATGACTCTTACCTATCTCTAGTTTGAAGAAAGCCTGTGATAAAGGTCGCACATCCTCAAAAGGCAATTTATAGACCATCAGGGAAGAGTACCTGGGAGGAAAAGGGTGTGGCTGAACTCCAGGTTTCCATAGCACATCCACTGATGAGGAGATGTCTAAAACGGGAGGCACAGTCTGACAGGTGTGAGGTGATAGCTCATTGGGGTTTTAATTATCATTTCTCTAAAGAACAAAATAAACCAAAAGAAGAAGAAGAAGAAGAAGAAGAAGAAGAAGAAAAACCAACAAACAAAACTTGAATAGACTCATCAATAAAGAAAACATTTAGACAGTTACCAGACTTGGGGAGGTTTCTGGACTGAATGAAAAAGGTGAAGGGATTAAGAACTACAAATTGGTAGTAAGAGAACAGTCATGGGGTGTAAAGTGCAGCATAGGGAATATAGTCAGTTATATCGTAACAACTATGTATGCTGCCAGGTTGGTACTGGAAATATCAGGGGAAACTTTGGAAAGTGTGAATGTTTCACTACTATGTTGTACACCTAAAACTAATACAAAGTAATACTGAATGACAACTGTAAATAAAAAATAAAATAACAAAATAAAGTCACAACATTGGAAAAAAATAAATGAAATGGAGCAGTAATGTTGCCAATAATTTGTTTGAATGCACACTCCTGTATAGCACTGGAAACAGCCATACTATGAATGCCCTTGGAACAGCAACATGTCATCTTTCTAAAGCAGACCTATTTTAAGGCTCTTAAGAGAAGGCTGCTTTTAGTCTAGGCCGGAATGGGAGACAAAGGGCAGAGCACCAACCCAGCGATGCCTCTAGCAGGGAAGAAGCAGATGACTTATCATCCTTTGCTCCTAGAGAGAAGAGTATTTAACTGAAAATAATGAGGTTCTTTTCATCTCTGGCTCCATCACTACTGATTTGGCATTATATAACTCACCTGAGCCTCAAGTGCCATTCATTACTGATAATAATAAAAATGCTAAGAGACACCATTCACGGAGGTTTGACTGACGCCTGGTACTGGGCATTACACAGGTGATCTCATTTAGTGGAAATGGCTTCACCCTCTAGGAAGGACATCTGAAACAAACTGGATCTCTGCACATGTCTGTGCCTGGCTCATCCTCATAAGAATCAGCCTCCAAAATCAGCCCTTTATTCTCTTATTTTTGTCCCAAGGCGGTGGTCATTAGTCAACAGAGCCAAATATCAATAGTTCAATGGTTGAAATTTCTTTTGAGAGCAAAATTTTTTAAACTTAAACTATATAAGCAGGTACATTTCTTATCGAGGTAGCGCCCACACATGTTATTTTTTGGAAGAGCTGCACTCAAGGGGCAAAAGAGCTGCATGTGGCTCACAAGCCGCAGTTTGTCGACCAGGGTCCTAGGGTATCCCTTGGATTTGATCCTTTCTCTAGTAAAGTATTCATAATTACCGTAAACTTAAATAAGAAAAAAAAAAAAGAATGAGAAAAATAAGCTTTTCTTTCTCATCCCCATACTACAGTGGTTCTCAAAGTGTGCACCAGGGTACACAGGTGTACCCTAGAAGATTCCCAGGTGTGCCCTATGGTATTCCAGAAAAATGTGTGCCTGTTAGGGACCAAAAACCCAACAAGGTTTATGGATTTTAGATTTTGGGGGGACAGAGATGTGGAGAATTATCTGTAAACTGACAGTCGACCCAACCCCTTACCTCACTTGCCAATCAGGTTGCAAAAGGCTGTTAAGCTGTGATGGTGGATTGTTTACACTACCCCCCATGTTCTCTGAAAAGGCTGAAGGTAAATACCCCCCATGTTCTCCGAAAAGGCTGGAGGTAAGTTTCTTCTATCCTTTGTTTGGTGTAAAGTTAAGATAATATGTATGGTGGGGGTTTTCTGCACTCAACACAATTAAGAGTAAAAAGAGAGGAATTCTTCAATATATTGATGAGGAAATGAGAGTTTGCCTTTCAAATATATGCCCAAAAATTGAAGAAATTGCTAGGACACATCAGACTCATGTTTCTCATAAACACAAGAATGAAAAAAACAACACATTCGTGCCAGGACCTGCCAAATTTACTAAATATTACTAAGAATGTATATATAAAATTACTAAGGATGTATATATAAAAATATTATGAAGGATGTATATATAAAAAGATAATTTTTGTCTTTTTTTATTTTTTAGCCCCTCTTTTTTATGAATTCTAAAAAGCATAACTCAAAAAATGTAATATAAAAATGTTTTTTAATGTCAGAATAAATTTAATTTTGTTGTATTTAGTTTACCATAAAAGCACGCTTGGACTTTATATATTTTTTCTTTAATATTTGATTTAGTTATTATAACATATTTCTCAGAAATCTGTAAATAGTGTGCCTACAGTTATTTATAGAATTCTAAATCTGCCCCGACTTCAAAAAGTTTGAGAACCACTGCCATACTAGAACACAGAAGAATGACCAAGATGAAACAGAAAACCACCTGTGTTTACCTTTCTTGCCGATCATCCTGGGGGGGAAGCCTCAGGATCTCTCTGTGCAGGGGTTCCACCTGCCTGGGAGTCTTCACCTTCATCTCCAGCAGGTAATCCTTGCCAAATTTGCTCTTTAGGTGCTGGATGGTTCCAATACATCTGGAGGAGGGACAAGGAGGATAATGTAAACAAAGGAAAAGGAGAGAGGGATCTACTACTGGGGATTTTCAGGTTCTAGGGCCTGGGCAGGGCCAGGGCCAGGTTGAGAAGAACATCCAGGCCCTTCAGGTCCTTATGGTGATAATCTGTGCAGAGAAGTGTCCTTTGTTCAGGGCATAACCGGGGGCCAAGTGTGGGCACCCACCTTAGCCTTTCGGA
Source organism: Saccopteryx leptura (assembly GCF_036850995.1). NCBI lineage: Eukaryota > Metazoa > Chordata > Mammalia > Chiroptera > Emballonuridae > Saccopteryx > Saccopteryx leptura. The sequence goes on from NC_089507.1 coordinate 167,419,444, forward strand.
CACTATGATGGCCACACGGTCACACACAGTCTCAGCCTCAGCCATGTAATGGGTGGTCAGGAGGGCACCCCTCTCAGTTTTTCTAATGGTGGCCCAGATCGCCTGCCTAAAGTTCAGTCAACAGAAGTCTTAATTATTGTAAATGCCAGGTAATAGGAAAAAGAACATGAATCGTCTCAGCAATCTTGAAAATGAAGAATAAAGTGGGAGGTATCACACTTCCTGATACCAAGTTATACTATAAGGCCACTGTACTCAAAACAGCTTGGTACTGGCATAAGAACAGGCATATAGATAAATGGAACAGAACTGAGAACCCAGAAATAAACTGGCACCTTTATGGTCAATTGATATTTGACAAAGGAGGTAAAAGCATTCAATGAAGTAATGACAGTTTCTTTAATAAATGGTGTTAGGAAAACTAGACAGGTATATGCAAAAAAAGAAAATGAAACTAGACCACCAACTTACATCATTCACAAAAATACACTCAAAATGGATAAAAGACTTAAATTTAAGTCTCGAAACCATAAATATCTTGGAAGAAAATATAGGCAGTAAACTCTCTGATATCTCTCATAATAATATTTTTACTGATTTATCTCTACAGGAAATGAAATAAAGGGCAAAATAAACAAATGGGACTATATCAAACTAAAAAGCTTTTGCACAGCAAAAGACACCATGAACAAAATAAAAAGACAACCCACACAATGGGAGAACATATTCTCCAATACATCTGGTAAGGGGTTAATAACCAAAATTTATAAAGAACTTCTAAAACTCAACACCAGGAAGGAAAACAACTCAATTAAAAAATGGGCAAAATAACTGAATAGACACTTCTTCAAAGAAAACATACAGATGATTAATAGGCATATGAAAAAATGTCCAATGTCACTAACCATCAGAGAAATGCAAATTAAAAAGCCAATGAGATACCACCTCACACCTGTCAAAATGGTGCTCATTAACAAATCAACACACAACAAATGCTGGCGAGGGTGTGGAGAAAAGGGAACTCTCCTGCACTGCTGGTGGGAATGCAGACTTGTGCAGCCACTGTGGGAAACAGTATAGCATTTCCTCAAAAAATTAAAATGGAACTGCCTTTTGACCCAGCCATCCTACTTTTCAGCATATATCCTAAGAATACCAAATCACTGATTTAAAAGAAGAAATGTACTCCCATGTTTACTGTAGCATTGTTTACAATAGCCAAGATCTGGAAACTGCCCCATTGTCCATCAGTGGACAAGTGGATTTGAAAGCTCTGGTACAGTGACATTAGAGAAATGGCACCTTAGGGGTGCTTTCGATACCTCTCCCTGAAATTTCAACAACTAGAGACAGAAAAACAATTCCAGGAGCATCTGAAATACACATACATTAAACAAAGGTATGACTGGGTGAAAAGGTGGCTGAATGTATAATCCATTCTGAAGGAAATAAGATGGAGAATGGAGTATACCACTTTCCTCATAGACCTGAAGAAGGGCTGCTTTCCCTTGGAACTGAGAGGAAGGGAGGGCTGGGGGAGAGGGAAGAAGCTGGCTAGGGCAGAGACGTTCAAGCCAAGGAGACAGTGTGCCTGCAGCTCAGATTGAGATTGTGACTGGAGCTAACACCAGCAGCAGACCCCGGCAGAGGTGGCTGAGTGGGCTGCCTGCACAGACTGGTACCAGAGCGGCTTTGGGCTTTGTTTACTCCCAGTCTCCTGGTCGGTGAGTGCAGGGAGTGTGTGACCGGTTCCACCTGGCTCTTCGGGCGTGGGCGCCCATGTTCCTGGATGGAAGGACTGGATCAGAGACTGTCAGCAGTAGCCTTCTGTGTGGGCTGTAGCCAGAGTTTCTGTGTGATTCCCGCTCCCCAAACAACGGCGCACAGGAAGTGCACGAGAGACGACTTCCCTACACCTGGACATGTCTGGGAGGGGTGCCTCTGCCAGCCATATGGAACAGATCTGTGGAAGAGGTGGGGAGCAGGGTGTGCAGGCAGCCTCTGAAGAGCAGACCTGCAGAACGCTGAAAAGAGCCTAACCCACAGTCTGCTCACTGTCCGACCAGCTTACACTGGTGGCCCTGGCTGACAAAGCCTTCTTTCCCAGGGCTGCTATTTAAGCAGACCCAGAGGTGGGACTTGATAGTTCTTAGGGCCTCTTGCTCTGCAGGCAGTGGCTGAAGCAACTTCCTGCCAGCTGATACAGGTTAAAAGCACACTACCATGAAACAGACCTCTGTGGAAGTTGGGCAGGCTGGGCTGTAGGCTTCCTAACAAGGGAAAAGCCTGTGGAGAACAGACCCACAGAACGCTGAGGCAAATTTAACTATACATACTGGGGAACCTTAGAAAGGAGCCTGACCAGAAGTCAGCTCACTCCCCTGCCTGCTTAAGCTGGTGCTCTGGTTGACAAAGCTTTCATACCCAGAATTGTGCTTTGAACAGACCTGGAAGAGGGACTTAGCAGCTTTTAAGACCTCTTACTCTTCAGGCAGTGATTGGGGCATCTTCCTGCCAGTTGATACAGGTTGTAAAGTACAAAAAAGCCTGGGAAGAGTAGACCTGTGGAAAGCTGAGGCATACTAGACATGCCCAGAGGTTCACAGAAAGACACCTGAAAAGCAATCAGCTCCCAGCCCTGCCTGATTATGCTGGCAGCTCTGGCTGCCAAAGCATTACCCAGAACCCTGCTTTGAGTGGGGATAGAGGGAGGATTTGGCAGCTCTTAGAGCCTCTTGCTCTAAAGGCAGTGGCTGGGGCAACTTCACAGCTGGGTCCCCAGGCTGTGGTTCAGGAAAGAAATTTGGGGAGAGGCTCCGGGAAAATGGGTTCTCCCATTGTCGGAGCCTGCAAACACTAACAAGCCCTGCCTACCAACAGGACTGAGGCCTAGTTTATGCCATCACCATAGTGACACATCAACTGCAAAACTCTGCCTAAGAGTGCGACAGGGGCAGAACCTGGGGTACAATATCACTGGCTAAAATAAGAGAAAAATATGAAAAAGAAGATAACCTCTCAAAACCAGAAAAAATCCAGTCTTTATAACTTTATCCATTTTTATTTTCATTTTTTATCTTTTTTTCTTCCACTTTGGTCATTTTATCCCCTTTCCATTTTATTCCTTTCTTTTCATTTTGAACTTCATTACCCATAGGTGTTACATTCTCTATTCTTTCTTTTTCTATGAAGGTTACATCCCAAAATCCTTAACTCTCTTCTTTTTTTTTCTTTTCTCTTTTTTTACCTCTATCCTTTGGTTTCTTCTTTTCTATTTCACTTTTTCTCTCATTTGATCATCACTCACAAATTATTTTATTCTGGATTCAAATTTTTCTTTGTGGCATTTTGTGTGCTTTTTACTTTGCTTTTCATCTCATTAGCATTTCCCCCAACTCCAGCTCTCCACTCTATAAAGTTTTTGTTCCACTTAATACAATAGAATTTTCATTTTTACTGTATTTTTTCTTTTTTCTCTTTTTCTCTTCTCTTTTCTATTTTTCTCATTCAACCGTCATTTACAAACAAGTTATTTTATTCTTGATCCAATTTTTTTTCTTGTAACATTTTGTGGGTTCTTACTTCTTTTTTTGCCTCTTTGTCACTTCCCCCCAACTCAAGCCATCTGTTCAATGTAGTTTTTGTTCCACTTAGCGCAACAAAATTTTCAGTTTTTCACTGTATTTTCTCAAAAAAAATTTTTTTCTTATTATCAACTCATATTAGTGTTATTAACAATACCACTCTCAAATGCCATTAAGAAAAAGAAATTGAATATCATGGATACAAAAGACAGAGATGTAGTCAGATAGATGAGAAAAAAATCTATAGAAAAAATTTCAATAGCTTGGAAACCTTAGAGTTAAATAACAGAGAATTTAAAATGGAAGTCCTAAAAATATTCAAGGATATAAAAGAAAGAACAGAAAGGCTCAAAAAACAATTCAACAAACAGAAAGAATGCATCCCCAAGGAAATTGAAACTATGAAAACGAACCAAACAGAGATGAAAAAATCAATTCATGAACTGAAAAATGAAGTAACAAGCTTAGCTAATAGAACAGCCCAGATAGAGGAGAAAACTAGTGACACTAGAGGCACTACAGAGAGAAAAGTAGAGAGACTCACAAATTAAAAAAGAGAAAGCCCTTCAGGAATTGTCTACTCTAACTCCATCAAAAAGAGAAACATAAGAATAATGGGTATATCAAAATGAGAAGAGAGAGAAAATGAAATGGAGAACATATTCAAACAAATAATAGATGAGAGGACCTCCCAAGCCTACGGAAAGAACTAAAACCTCGAATTCAAGAAGCATTCAGAACACCAAGTTACCTTAAACCTAAGAAACCTACTCCAAGGCACATCATATTGAAATTGGCACAAACCAATGACAAAGAAAAAATTCTCAAGGCAGCCAGTGAAAAGAAGAATACAACATATAAAAGAAGGCCCATTAGATTATCATCAGATTTCTCAGCAGAAACACTACAAGCCAAAAGAAAGTGGACCGTAATAAATAAAGTTCTGAAAGAGAGGAATTTCCAGCCAAGAATACTATACCCATCAAAGCTATTCTTCAAATACAAAGGAGAAATAAAAACATTCACAGACACAAGAGAGATGAAGGAATTTATCACCAGAAAACCCACACTTCAGGAAATACTAAAGGGGGTTATCTGACCAGATACAAAGAGTAAAAAAAACAAAAATACAAATAAAAGCTCCATCAAGATCATGATAAAAGAGTTTAACCAGTGAAAACAAAAACAAAAAAAAGGGGAGAGAGCAAAGATTAACAGTAGCAAAGGAAAATAAAATGCAGAAACACTAATGAGATAATGTACTACAATGAACATGATATGTATCCTTTCCATTACTTAATGGTAACCACCCCTGAAAATACCACCACAGAAACACATGGCTTGGGAAAAAAAAGTAACAGAGGAAAGAAATATGGATTTCAGCCAAACAAAAACAAATAATAAAAAAATAAAAGAGAAGAAACAAATAAGATAAAAAATTATCAGAAAGCAATATATAAACTGGCAATAAGAAACCCTCAAGTGTCAATAATTACACTAAATGTATACGGATTGAACGCACCCATAAAAAGACACAGAGTAGCAGAATGGATTAAACTAGAAAATCCAACTGTATACTGCCTATAAGAAACACATCTAAGCTACAAGGATAAAAACAAATTCAAAGTGAAAGGTTAGAAAACAATATTCCAAGCAAATAACATCCAAAAAAAAAGTAGGTGTAGCAATACTCATATCTAACAATGCTGACTACAATACAGCAAAAGTAATCAGAGACAAAAATGGTCATTTCATGATAAAAGGAACACTGAATCAAGAAGACATAACACTTCTTAATATATATGTACCAAACCAAGGGGCACCAAAATATATAAAACAGCTACTGACTGACCTAAAATCAAAAACCAACCTGACCGGGCGGTGGCGCAGTGGATAGAGCATCGGACTGAGATGCAGAAGACCCAGGTTCGAGACACCAAGGTCGCCAACTTGAGCATGGGCTCATCTGGTTTGAGCAAAAAGCTCACCAGCTTGAGCCCAAGGTCGCTGGCTCCAGCAAGGGGTTACTCGGTCTGCTGAAGGCCCACGGTCAAGGCACGTATGAGAAAGCAATCAATGAACAATTAAGGTGTTGCAATGCGCAATGAAAAACTAATGATTGATGCTTCTCATCTCTCCATTTCTGTCTGTCTGCCCCTGTCTATCCCTTTCTCTGACTCTCTCTCTGTCTCTGTAAAAACAAAACAAAACAAAAAAAACAAAACAAACAAACAAACAAAAAAAAACAACCAAAAACCAACAAAAATACAATCATACTTGGAGACCTCAATACACTGCTGATGGCTCTAGATCATTCATCCAAACAGAAGAACAATAAAGAAATATAAGCCTTAAACGAAACACTAGAACAAATGGATATGATAAACATCTACAGGATATTTCATCCCAAAGTGCCAGGTTATACATTTTTCTATAGTGTACATGGAACATTCTCAAGAACTGACCATATGTTGGGCCACAAAAATGACATCAACAAATTCAGAAAGATTGAAATTATACCAAGCATATTCTCTGATCATAAAGCATTGAAACTAGAATTCAACTGAAAAAAAGAGGTAAAAACAAACCCACAAAAATGTGAAAACTAAACAACATACTTCTAAAAAATGAGTGGGTCAAAGAAGAAATAAAAGCATAAATCAAAAGTTACATACAGACAAACAAAAATAACAATATGACATATCAAATCTCTGGGATGCAGCAAAAGTAGTAATAAGACAGAAGTTCATATCTCTACAGGCCTATATGAACAAACAAGAGAGAGCCCAAGTAAACCACTTAACTTCACATCTTAAGGAACTGGAAAAAGAAGAACAAAAGCAACCCAAAACCAGTAGAAGAAAGGAAATAATAAAAATCAGAGCAGAAATAACTAAAGTAGAGAACAGAAAAAGTATAGAAAAAATTAATAAAACCAGGAGCTGGTTCTTTGAAAAGGTCAACAAAATTGACAAACCCTTGGCAAGACTCACCAAGGAAAAAGAGAAAGGACTCATATAAACAAAATCCAAAATGAAAGAGAAGAAATCACCACAAATATCATAGATATACAAAGAATTATTGTAGAATACTATGAAAAACTATATGCCACCAAATTTAACAATCTAGAAGAAATGGATAAATTTCTAGAACAATACAATCTTCCTAGACTGAGTCATGAAGAAGCAGAAAGCCTAAACAGACCCATAAGCAGGGAGGAAATAGTAACAACTATCAAGAACCTCCCCAAAAATAAAAGTCCAGGGCCAGATGTCTATAAGAGTGAATTCTATCAAACATTCAAAGAAGCCTTGGTTTGTATTCTACTCAGTCTTCCCAAAAAATTGAAGACAAAGCAATACTTCCAAACACATTTTATGAGGCCAATATAACCCTCATACCAAAACCTGGCAAGATCAACACAGAAAAAGATAACTACAGACCAATATCTCTAATGAATACAAATGCTAAAATATTAAACAAAATACTAGCAAATCGATTATAACAACATATTAAAAAATAATTTATCATGATCAAGTGGGATTCATCCCAGAATCACAATGATCATTCAACATACGTAAAACGGTTAACATAATACACCATATCAACAAAACAAAGAACAAAAACCATATGATCCTATCAATAGATGAAGAAAGGGCATTTGATAAAATACAACACCATTTTATGTTTAAAACACTGAACAAAATGGGTATAAAAGGAAAATACCTCAACATAATAGAGGCCAGTTATGACAAACCATCAGCTAACATCATATTAAATGGCAAAAAACTGAAAACTTTTCCCCTAAAATCAGGAATAAGACAAGGTTGTCCACTTTCTCCACTCTTATTCAACGTAGCGCTGGACGTTCTAGCCAGAGCAATCAGACAAAAGAAAGAAATAAAAGGCATTCATATTGGGAAAGAAGAAGTAAAGGTTTTACTTTTTGCAGATGATATGATCCTATACATCGAAAACCCCAAAGTCTCCACAAAAAGACTACTAGAAACAATAAACCATACATTAAAATTGCAGGATACAAAATTAATATACAAAAGAGTCCATTACCTTCTATATGCCAACAATGAAACATCAGAAAACAAGCTCAAAAAAATAATCCCCTGCATGGTTGCAACAAAAAAAAATAAAATACCTAGGAATAAACATAACAAAGAATGTAAAGGACCTATATAATGAAAACGATAAAGCTTTGTTAAGGGAACTAAGAAAGATACAATGAAATGGAAAAATATTCCTTGTTCGTGGATAGGAAGAATAAATATAGTCAAAATGACTATATTACCCAAAGCGATATACAAATTTAATGCAATTCCTATCAAAATTCCAATGTCATTTTTTAAGGAAATGGAACAAAAAATCATCAGGTTTATATGGAACTATAAAAAACCCCAAATAGCCAGAGCAATCTTAATGAAAAAGAATGAAGCTGGGGGCATTACAATACCTGACTTCAAATTATATTATACAGCCACAATAATCAGAACAGCATGATATTGGCAGAAAAACAGACATTCAGACCAATGGAACAGAATAGAAAGTCCAGAAATAAAACCACATATATACATGATCAAATAATTTTTTATAAAGGGGCCAACAACACATAATGGAGAAACGAAAGCCTCTTCCACAAATGGTGCTGGAAAAACTGAAAAAACACATGCTAAAGAATGAAACTCGACTACAGTACATCCCCTTGTACTAAAATTAATGCAAAATAGATCAAAGACTTAAATATAAAACCTGAAACAATAAATTACATAGAAGAACATGTAGGTACTAAACTCATGGTCCTTGGCCATAAAGAGCACTTTATGAATTTGACTCCAAAGGCAAAGGATGTGAAGGCAAAGATAAATAAATGGGACCACAACAGACTAAGAAGCTTTTGCACAGCAGGAAAAAATGACAACAAAACAAACAGGCAGCCAACTAAATGGGAGATGATATTTTCAAACAACAGCACAGATAAGGGTCTGATATCCAAAATATACAAAGAACTCATAAAACTCAACAACAAACAAACAATACTATAAAAGAATGGGAAGAGGACATGAAGAGACACTTCTCCCAGGAAGAAATACAAATGGCCAACAGATATATGAAAAGATGCTCATCTTCATTAGCTATTAAAGAAATGAAAATCAAAACTACAATGAGATATCACCTCACAGCTGTTAGATTAGCTATATCAACAAGACAGGTAATAACAAATATTGGAGAGGCTGTGGAGAAAAAGGAACCCTCATCCACTGTTGGTGGGAATGTTAAGTAGTACAACCATTATGGAAGAAAGTATGGAGGTTCCTCAAAAAATTAAAAATAAAACTACCATATGACCCAGCAATCCCTCTACTTGCTATATACTCTCAAAACTCAAATACGCTGGTATGTTAAGATATATGCAGTCCCCATGTTCATTGCAGCATTGTTCACAGTGGCCAAGACATAGAAACAACCAAAAAGCCCTTCAATAGATGATTGGATAAAGAAGATATAGTACATATATACTATGGAATACTACTCAGCCATAAGAAAATAAGAAATGATTACATCGGATCATTTATAACAACATGGATGGACCTTGATAACATTATACTGAGTGCAATAAGTAAATCAGAAAAAAACTAAGAACTATATGATTCCATACATAGGTGGGACATAAAAATGAGACTTAGGGACACGGACAAGAGTGTGGTGATTACAGGGGTGGTGTGAGAGAGAGAGGGTGTAGGGGAGAGGAGAGGTACAAAGAAAACCAGATAGAAGGTGACGAAAGACAATTTGACTTTGGGTGATGGGTATGTGACAGAATCAAATGTCAAAATAACCTGGAGATGTTTTCTCTGAACCTATGTTCCCTAACTGATCAACATCACCCCATTAAAATTAATAGTAAAGGGGAAAAAAAGCCATGGTACATATAAACAATGGAATACTATGCAGCTGTGAAAAGGAAAGAAATCTTGCCTTTGACGATGGCATGGATGGTCCTGGAGATTATTATGCTAAGTGAAATAAGCCAAGTAGAGAAAGAAAAATATCATATGACCTCACTTATTTATGGAATCGAATGAACAAAGTGAACTGAGGAACAGAATAGAGGCAGAGGCAGGGTCACAAGGACCAGAGGGACAGCAGTCAGAGAGAAAGAGGATTAGGGGATGGGATCAGAGAAGGTGAAGTGGTTAGTGCAATTGTATATACATAACACAGAGATACAGAAACCAGAACAGCAAATCCCAGAGGGAAGTGGGAAAAGGTATTAAGGGGAGGAGGGCAATGGAGGTGTAATGTAGGACACGTGTTTGAGGTGGTGAGGGTATTATATTGAATGGGACACTCGAATCCATGTTAACACAATAAATTAAAATTAATTAAAAATAAATTAATAAAAGAAAACAATGTGAGACATGGACTTTATACTGACAGAGCCCATTCTCTGCAAAGCAAAAAGAAGAAGAAGAAAAAAAAAATTGAAGTTTCTATTGGCACATATGAAACAATTAGTGAATTCAAATCAAAGAAAGGAATGATTTGGGGAGGGGTAACAGGCATGCAAATTACCAAACAACTGGCCAGAGTAGATGTCAGAGCATGGCTTGGGCTGAACATAGAGAATGATATTGGGTAAAATGTTGTTTAGAAGAATGTGGAATTTCAAGAATATTTATGAGAAGGCATTAGGAAAAATGATAGAAAATGGGAACTTACATAAAAGCATGATAATAATGACATATACCCTAAAGCAGTGGTCCCCAACCCCCAGGCTGAAGACCAGTATCAGTCCGTGGGCCATTTGGTACCAGTCTGCAGAGAAAGAATAAATAACTTACATTATTTCCATTTTATTTATATTTAAGTCTGAACGATGTTTTATTTTTAATAAATGACCAGATTCCCTCTGTTACATCCGTCTAAGACTCACTCTTGACGCTTGTCTCGGTCACATGATACATTTATCCGTCCCACCCTAAAGGCTGGTCCGTAAAAATATTTTCTGACATTAAACCAGTCTGTGGCCCAAAAAAATTTGGGGACCACTGCCCTCAAGTACATAATGACAAATTTCAGCAGAATATTCCTAAAATAATTAAAGAATATATTTTGGAGATGGAATTTTTTATTATGCATCAGGTGATATGCAAAAAGAGTTAGAACTTAATATACCCTGATAGAGGGTAAAAATGGGCCATGCATAGCAGTACAATCTACGATGAGAATGACATTCTTAGAGTATTAGTTTGTTAGAATATCTTTTTCTCCTCCATAAATATCGTTTTTGATGTTCTATCAGTTTGTTCCGTAACATTGCATTCCCTGATAGTGTCGATATCTTTCACTTCATAAGTAAAATAATTTCACTTTGAGTTACTTGTGACATCTCCTCACCACATTTGCTGCTGCCCCTCAGGGTCTATGCCCGTGGATGGCTCTTCCAGTAGCACCACCAACGGGTTTCCCAGGATGCTCAGCGCGAAGCACTGGGATGAGAGGAACAGAGCGTCTGGCACAGACATGTGGGCTGTGCAGAGTAACAGCAAGTCCAGCCTCTACCTTTCTCTTTATTCCCTCAGATAAAGCCTTCACGGGACGCTTCTGCTGGTCCTGCAGCTTGAGCACATCCATCAATCTGAAGGAAACAGTGAGTTGGTCCACATTACATGCACACTGGAGGATGTGTGTTGGAGAATGGGCAAATCAGAAGACTACAGTGCAGAATTCTTTTAAAATAGTCTTCAGAGTGATTATAAAATTGAAACTATATATGATTGTCTAGCCACTATGCTGTACACTTAAAACTAATATAAAATAATATTAAAGGGTAACTGTAATTGAAAATTAAAATTAAATATATATATTGAAGTTATCTAGGATACTTTATGAACCTTTTACAGCTTTTAAACTGATATTTCCAATTACTTCTTTTTGTATAAAGAATAATCAATAAAACTTTTCCCCTCCAGGCTTAAAATGGGAGAACACAACACTGGATTGTCATCTTGATAACCAAGACTTCTGCCACAACCATGGAATCATCAGTTAGATTCATTCTTCTTTAATTTTGTGTGAAGCTGCTACATGCCCCTAGAAGAGAACAGGTGTGTTTCCACCCATGTACCGTGAGATGGCGACAGTGGCGTCTGCTTTCCTCAGCCCTTTCACCACAGCAAACACCTCCAAGTGCTCCCTCACATTCAGGGGTGGGGGGCCACAGTGCGTTCTCTTGAGGGCAGTACCCCAGGAACTTGGGGGCATCCCCACTGCTGGTTTCTTTTAAAATCACCTACACAAAAAGTTCATTCTCATACTCTGTCCAAAATTATGTGTGTGCACATGCATGGGAGAGTATTGTTCAATGTTGTCCTCTGCTTATTCACATACTGCCAAGAGGACGAGTCTATAAAAAATCACCTAACTCTGGGGAAAAGATGACAGAAACTCAATAAATCAAAAGGCAGATGTTCCACATTGTTCTAATCCCTCCATTACAATTCAGGCTTTATTACCAAGTCCAGCACAATGGTTGAATTCAAGCTTGCTTATTTGGTTGTCCATTGTTTGATTTTATTCATCGATCCAAACATTCAAAGTGACAGATACTTGAAGACTCTGTTTTCCCCATGTTAACAGAGCTATAATTGTAAACTCCCGTTTGACAAATTTATTGTGAAAACTGCACAAGGTAGTTTTTCTCACTCAGGGCAATCCCCTCTCCCAGGGGATATTTGACAATGTCTGTAGACATTTTTGGCTGTTACAATGGGGGTGTTACTGGGATCTAGTGAGTAGAAGCTACATATCCTACAATGATCAGGACAGTATTTTACAATAAAAAATGATCTGGTCTAAATGTCACAAGTCCCAAGCTTGAGAAATCCCAAACTAAGGTAATAAATGAAAAGCCCTTAGCACTAGTCTGGCACTTCGAAACCAGCAAATGCATGATAGCACTTATATTTTTATGCGCCAGGCACTGTCTTGATAATAAGAATAACAAGGAATGTGTACCAGTGTTTACTATGTACCAGAATTGAAGCAGTTTATGTTTTGAATTACTTTATCTTTAGAAAAATCCAATAGGACTGAGGTGATGGTTTACCAGCCCTGTTTTGCTTATGAGAAATCTGACATGTGCATAGATGTAGAAACTTCCAATCACACAATGTAAACCTGGGGACTGAAACTGAGATCTACCTTCAGAATCTCAGGCCCTGACCTTGATGTTATATTGTCTCTTCCCAATAGAAAAGATAAGAGACCTACTTAACCTGGCCTTACTTTCAATATAGAGAAAAAGAAAACAACCAAGTAAAACATATGTGAGTGAATTATAGCCCCTGCTTCATATGTTCAAGACAATAAATGTGCTAAAGGATACCAGGACGAACACATTTTAGTTCCTAGTGTAGTCAGGGACAGGGCTTTTGGGGGGATAAATTTCAAAGTGATGAGAAGAGAGATAGTCAAGCATGTGAAAAGCTGAAGGAAGGGCACTCTGGCCAAAGGGAAGACAAACCCATAGAACTACAGTGGGAAGACCACCAAAGACCAATGTGAGCAGGGGGTGTAGAATGAAAGGTACTCAATGGAGGCCAGGTCTTTAGGGTCGTTTGTGGCCATGATACAGACTCTGAATCAATTGTAACCAAAGGATTATGAGCAGGAGAGTGACATGACTTCATTTGCATTTTTTAAAGGACTGCTCTGTGAGGTAGGGGTGGAATGGAAAGACAGTTTGGGAAACCTCTGTAGGAATCAAGAGCATTGTGCACCCTCTCTTCATGAACACTCCCTCAGAATCTAACCTCTGTCAAATGCCAATAGCATCTCCCCTTCATACTGGTAGTCCTTTGGATCTCTGCCCATAGTTTCACCCAACTTAGCCTGGAAAGATAGCCAAGTGTTATTCATGTACTATTCTAGCTTTTGTTTTGAAATTTAGACAGTTAATAATTTTTCCTTATTTTCCAAATAAATCCTGGATCCTGGCAATTCAATTCAACAAGTTCTCAGGATATGTAAGTCCACAAAACAAATATCTGTGCCCTCCAGTAAAGCTAATGTTCAGCTTTACTTACCAAAATATTCCCTTTGAATGTCTCTATTTTTCATTCAATAAAAAGCATAGTACAGATAAGATGCAGCCCTTTTCAGCACCTAGCTATTTTTGGAATTAAGGAGAGAAAAAAAATTTTTGTGTGACAGAGAGACGGACGTTACGGACAGACAGGGAGAGAGATGAGAAGCATCAATTCTTTGTTGTGGCTCCTTAGTTGTTCATTGATTGCTTTCTCATATGAGCCTTGACTGGGGGGTTACAGTAGACCGAGTGACCCCTTGCTCAAACCAGCGACCTTGGGCTCAAGCTACTGAGTCTTGCTCAAACCAGATGAGCCTGTGCTCAAGCCAGCGACCTTGGGGTTTCAAACCTAGGTCCTCTGCATCTCAGTTCAATTCACTGTGCCACCACCTCGTCAGGCAAGGAGAGAAATTTTTACCAATTCTCTTCATTCAATGCACAAATCACATTGATTATGCATTGGAAAAGATCATCTATGGTTTTAAACTTTGTCATCAAGATGTACTATATAACGTTTGAAGTAGGCAGCATTAAAGACCATATTTCTGTGTGTGTTACTGACCTGCCCTGCAGTTGGTTTTGAATCCTCAGTTACCATCTTAATAGTTGTGCTTTCACCAGCTCCACTGTGTCCCAAAAGACCTATAACTTCACCCCCTCCAAAAAAATGCTCAGAACTATAACTGCAACTAATTATAAAAATAAAAACAAATGCTAAATAACCCTTAAATAAGGGCTCGCTCTGTGTCAAGCTTTAGGTCTCATCTGCAATTGTACATTGCTTCACTTACTCCTCACCCATCCACGAACCCGAGTGTGATTAACTCCCTTCATTTTACAGACAAGGATACTAAGATGTACAAAGGATAAATAACTGGCCCAAGATCACACAGCCAAGAAGAGGCTGAGCTGGAATTGAACCCAATTTTCACTCTAAAGCCTGTTATAGTTCACTGACCCTTTCACAAAAGGCGTCTTTTGTTAGAAATGAAGCATGAGCTACCACATCCCAGTGAGTTCCCTTCTGCATAGAGTTTCCTGTTGTGAAAGTAATTTTACTACTTAGAAAGTTCTACCATCCTTCTTAACCTAAACACTGCCCCCTTTTGGTCATTATTTTTTTTTGTCTGTTTTATCAGAACAAACATAACTGTTTTCTACGCAAAGACAAATTGTCATAACTGAGGCTTTCAAGCAGGGTGGATCCATATCCTTCTGAAGAGTTGGCTGCCTTTCATGTTTAACAACACATGGCCACAGATTTGGATAGTGTTATTCTCTTGAAAAAGACCTCATTTTCAGAGGTCAAGATCGCTCTGCTAACAGAACTATTTTTCCAACTTTTTTTTAACACAGAAAGAGATGTTTCTGGTGGCAACTTTTTTCTTCCTCTTGGCAAAGCAGTTTTTCTTTTTGCCTTCATATTCTTTCCATAGACAACTGGCAATGATGGCCAGTTTCTGGAAATACAAGTAAAGAATAACAGAGCTTTATTCTTACTTTGATATGAGCGTGTGCCTTCCCAAAAAACAAAAGTTCGACACCAGATGGCTATACTAGTGAACTCTAGCAAACATTCAAAGAAGATTTGGTACCTATCCTTCTCAAAGTCTTCCAAAAAATAGAAGAAGAAGCAATACTCCCTAACACATGCTATCAGGCCAACATAACCCTGATACCAAAACCTGGCAAGGACAACACAAAAAAGATAACTACAGACTGATATCTCTAATGAAAACAGATGCAAAAATCCTAAACAAAATACTAGCAAATCCAATAAAACAACACATTAAAAAAATAATACATCATGATCAAAATGGATTCGGTCTAGGAGCAAAAAGATGGTTCACCATACATAAATCGATCAATGTAATATACCACATCAACAAAACAAAGAACAAAAATTATATGATCCTATGAATAGATGCAGAAAAGGCATTTGATAATACACAACATCCCTTTATGTTTAAAGCATGCAATAAAATTGGAATAAAAGGAAAATATACCTCAAAATAATAAAGGCCGTATATGACAAATCATCAGCTAATATCATACTAATTGGTGAAAAAATGAAGGCTTTTCTTCTAAAATCAGGAATGAGACAAGGTTGCTCACTCTCTCCACTCTTATTCAACATAATTCTGGAAGTTTTAGCCAGAGCTATCAGGTAAGAGAAAGAAATAAAATGCATCCATAATAGGAAAAAAGTAAAAGTGTCACTTTTTGCAGATTACATGATCCTGTATCTAGAAATTCCCAAGGACTCCACTGATAAATGATTAGAAACAATAAACCAAAACAGTAAAATTGCAGAATACACAATCAATATACAAAAGTCTACTGTTTTCCTATACACCAGTGATGAAACATTGGAAAATTAACTCAAAAAATTCTTTTACAATTGCAACAACAAAAAAGTATCTAAGAATAAACTTAACAAGGGATGTGAAGAACCTATATACTGAAAACTACAAAACATCACTGAAAGAAATTGAAAAAGACACAATGAAATGGAAAAAATATTCCATGTCCATGGATTGGAAGAATCAACATAGTTAAAATGGCCATATTACCCAAAGCAATATACAAATTTAATGCAATCTCCATCAAAATCCCAATGTCATTTTTTAAAGAAATAGAACAGAAAATTACCAAGTTTGTATGGAACCATAAATAAAACAATATAGCCAAAGTAATCTGAGGAAAAAGAATAAAGCTGGAGGTCTCATACTGCCTGACTTCAAATTATACTATAGAGCCACGATAATCAAAACAGCAGGGTATTGGCAGAAAAATAGACATATAGACCAATGGAACTGAATTGAGATCCCAGAAATAAAACCACATATATATGGACAAATCACCTTTGACAAAGGAGCCAAAAACATACAATGGAGAAAATAAAGCTTCTTCAATAAAAGGTGCTGGGAAAAGTAGAAAGCCACATTCAAAAGAAAGAAACTTGACTACATCTTGTTCCCCTGCACAAAAAATTAATTCAAAATGGATCAAAGACCTAAATATAAGATCTGAAACAATAAATAATATAGAAGAAAACACAGGTACTAACTCATGGACCTTGGCCATGTTCGCTATGGCCATAGAGAACAATTTATTAACTTGACTCCAAAAACAAGAAAAGTAAAGGCAAAAATAAATGAATGGGACTATATCAATCAAAAAAGCTTCTGAACAATGAATGAAATTTACAACAAAACAAGTAGGAAGCCAACCAAATGAGAGAGAATATTTGCAAACAACAGCTCCAATAAGGGGTTAAAATCCAAAATATAAGAAGAACTCACAAAGCTCAGCAACAAACAAACAAACAATCTAATTAAAAATTGGGGGGGGGGGAGAACCTGAACAGACATTTTTCCCAAGAGGACATCAAATGTCCAACACATGTATGAAAAGATACTCATCTTCACTGGCTATCAGAGAAATGCAAATCAAAACTATAATGAAATACAACCTCACACATGTTAGATTGGCTATTATCAACAAGACAGGTAATAACAAATGTTGGGGAGGCTGCAGAGAAAAAGGAACTCTCATTCACTGCTGGTGGGAATGTAAAGTAGTACAACCATTATGGAAGAAAGTATGGTGGTTCCTAAAAAAATTAAGACTAGAATTATCATATGACCCAGCAATTCCTCTACTGGGTATCTATCCCCAAAACTTGAAAACAGTGGTACATAAAGACACATGCACTTCCATGTTCATTGCTGAATTATTCACAGTGGCCAAGACATGGAAATAAAGTATCTCTCCATAGAGAATTAGATAAAGAAGATGTGGTACATATATACAATGGATTACTGCTCAGCCATAAGAAATGATGACATAGTGACATTTACAACATGTATGGACCTTGAGAATATTATACTGAGTGAAATAAGTTAATCAGAAAGAGCTAAGAACTGTATGATTTCACTCATAGGTGGGATATAAAACTGAGACTCATGGACATAGATAAAAGTGAAGTGGTTACCAGGGGGAAGATGATGTTGGGGAGGGGAATAGAGAGAGGAGATGGTGGGAAGGGTGTAAACGGATAAATATAAGGTGACAAAAAAAGATTTGACTTTGGGTGATGGGTATACAACATAATCAACAGTTCAAATGCTATAGAAATGTTTACTTGAAATTTATGTATTCTTATTGATCAATGTCACCCTGTTAAATTTAATTTTCTAAATACAATTTTTAAAGAAAAGAAAGAAAGAAATGAGTGTGTGCCCCATACTTTCTCCAACCAAATCTTTCCCAGGACAAAATCATGACTCCAACATGTTCTCTCCCAATCTGTCTTCCTGCAGCAAAAGGGCATTTACTCTGTATCGTCTGACTTGTGCTTGTAAAAGAGTAACAAAGACATTTATTAAACCAATGGGTCTATTAAGGCACATGCATGCACGCACACACATACACCTCAGCTGAACTCTCTCCTTTGAATTGCTTTCCTCACAAAATCTTTTTAGGTTGTGTAATTAGCCTTACCCATTAAAACTATGACTGAAAAAGTAATGTGTGTATGTGTGTGTATATCTCTGTTAGTGTTGCATATTCGCTGAAACCAAGTAATGAGCTATATGTCATATATAAGTATGAAGGAACCTCAAAGTGTTTTTCTAATTCAGATTAGAAAGTTGCCCACTTTATCTGACAGACAGTATTGTTTGATGAAGAGCATTATTAGTATTTCCACCTCGTCAGCGTCTAGGATAGTCACAGCAGTTGCTGTTCTCATTCTTTCCATCTGAACATCTTCATCCTCTGCTTCAGGTTCCTCTGGGTTTGGAAGAGCTTTACTGCTTCTTGGTGAAATTTTCTAAAAATCAAATCAGGTTTCCAGGTGAAAAACTGGTAGCAGAAATAATGAACTTTCTGTAAACTGCGATCAATTGTTTGAATAAATTGAGTAACTGTGAGCATGACCTAATCTTGATGTTTCTGCTCTATGTCCTGTGCCTTGCAAACAGCCAGCTGTTCATCAATGATTCAAATGAAACTACTTTTACATTACCCTTGCTTTGTGTCTAAGTTTAATTCTCTTTGTTGGTTGTGACTTCTTTTTTTAAATAATTAAACAGTACTCACATTCTTGATAAAGGGTTTTAGGGCAAGGTTGATAAAGGGATCTAGGAACGGTGGTTTTGACCCAGATAATCTGGAAGTCTGAAGGCTTTGGGGCAAGAATAGATTCAAACATTTGGAATCAGAGATGTATTCCAGAAAACCTAATATATATTATCACCAGATGCTGAGCATTGTCAGTTCTTGGGACCACGTGTCAGAATCACTCTTTCCTGACTTCTCCCAAATTAATTCTTCTCCTTCATCATCCCCATCACTGATTATAGCTCATTCCTGTCTCCCTCCCTCGTGCCATCCCAAATTGCTGCTGTCAGCCAATTTCCTACATGGTTGTCATCTTCTTACTCTCCTGCTCTAGTACCTACATTAGACCTGAGCTTGATTAATATTTTGTAAGTTAGGCAAGGTTTTCAAAACATACCTGTCTGTTTCCCACTGTGTGATTTGTAGAACGTTTCCTATGGACCCTTTTCCAAGATACTCTAATATCTAGCTTCATTTTAATTTTCCATTAACCTCTAACACAAGACTTCAAGTTTGTTCCAGCTGACTTCTTGAAGCCACAGGATAGTGGCAGTTATTACAATTTTTGTCCTTTTGCTCAGACTTCTCTTCCTTCATAGATTGGCTACACTTACCTAATTGCTTGTCTACACTTAGCCATTATTTTTAAGTACAACTTCTTTTTATTATTATTATTAATTTTAATGGGGTGACATTGATAAATCAAGGCACATATGTTGAGAGAAAACATCTCCAGGTTATTTTGACATTTGATTATGTCCGACTTCTTGTATATGACTTTATTCAAATATGTCAGTGAAATTATGGTCTGCCTTAATTTTTCAGTGTCTTATGTGTGGTAATGTAGCCTTTTTCACTAGATTATAAGTTTATTAAAGTACCAAGAATTATAATTTTGAATACTACAGAGCCCCTTAAAAATATTCTGCACAGTATTTTTTTATTCAATTAAGTTAAGCCTATTAAAATAAAACATGAAATTCTATTTGAATTCTCTCAACCTGAACACAGGATCCTTTCTCATTGATTTCTTCCCAAAGTTTGTTTCTAGACATCATAGAATAAAAAGGAAAATGAAGAACTGAAGATAAGGCTAGGGGGAGAAAAAATAATCAAAATTAGCATCATCATGAAAACAACAATTTCAATATTAGGTTTGACTTAAGGAATGAGTTTGATCATATATAAAGATAGGTTTGACAACATTGTCACTAGATTGAAAAATGTTTTTAATATTCTATGGAATTCTCAGACTTATCTTCACAGCTCTTCAGAGAAGTCATGACAGGAATAGTAGTAATGAGGTGATACTAACTCTATCCATGCTTCATACTCAGTGTCAGGTGATCATTATAAAGTTAGTGGTCCAAAATTTAAAGCCTCTGTTGGTGTGTGTGCACAGGTTGAGTTTCCTAAAGTGCCAGCTTCTTAAGCATGTGAATTAAAATTTTAATTTAATGTGTGCTTGCTTCAGCAGCATATATACTAAAATTGGAAGATACAGAGATGATTAGCATGGCCTCTGCTCAATGATAACACGCAAATTCATGAAGTGTTCCAAATTTTTATGGGGGGCACAAAGCAGAGGTGGTTGAGGGTGTTATATTGAGTGAAACACTTAAAACCAGGTCAACACAATAAATTAAAAGTAAAATTTTTTTTAAAAATGAAAGAAATATCTTTGCAAAAACTTGTAGGCCAACAGGGAAAAAATTACTTTAATGCAAAGCATACAAGCATGTCCCCTCATGCAAAACCATTTAAATGTAAATGTCTTCTTACTATTAGCAATGCCAGATATCCAAGATGATGCTTGAAAAGTCCTAAATATTCCACAGAGTCAGGAGAAATCTGTAAAACAAGGGGGGGAGCAAAGAGTGTTTAGGTGCACCTTCATCTGTTTGGGAATCTCATCTCACTTAAGATCAGTGAATGCCCATTCCATGACCTTTCCAGCCTTCCTTGTGAGTTTTGCCTGTACACCAGGTAAAAAGTCAATTACTGACTGTGCAGCATACCTCCCTTGCCTCTAATGTCACTTGGTGACCTGTACCCATGCTTGGCTCAAATGCTTCTAGGTTTAACTCTGTGAGCCGGTAGGATTCCCTCTACTGGGATAACCTCAGTGGTGCTGGCAGGACCCGTCTAAGCCAGAAGTGGGATTTGTATTAAGACAGCCCTCTCCCCTAACTTGACATTTCTTTCTCTCCACAGCTGAGTCCCTTCCCTCTCTTCTTCTCCCACAGCCCTAGAACCATTACATTGCTCTGTCCACTGCTACACACACTCAGAAAGAATTGTGACAGTCTCTCATGCTGAACACAAAGCTCTTCACCTGGAGTTTTACATGCAGACAATTAAGTGCATGACTATACGGTTTCCATTAAATTTGCAATACATTTTGAGACATGTCCAAATTTTTTAGTGAATTAAGAATAGAGAACTAATTCTGTTTCTTGAGCTATATTTCCCAAGATGTCTTTTCTGAGCAACTTAAAACTGATGTAGTAAATCCCTAATTATCACAGCCATCCAACACCCCCCCATAAAAGATGATGATTCTGTTTTGCATCATTGGATGATTGACATCATTTCAATTGATCTTGCTCTCCTAAGTGCTTTAGTCACTCATTTTCAATAGCTATACCACATCCAAAATCAACTTTAGAACCCCTGACCTTTGCCTTGTCTACCACCAATTTTTTTTCAGCTTCCTTACTCTAGTATCCTTATTCTATAATTTGGAGTTGGTGAACCTCCAAGCCACCAACCCCACTGCTTTCCACTGTTCATAACCCCTTCATTTCCTTCATTTCTTCATTCCCTAGCTTAGAATCCTTGAACCATTGTTATAATTCATTTTTATACAGACCTGTTGCTTCCTTATTCTTTCCTTTGTCAGACTCATTTTGCAAAACACTAACCCTGATTGAATGCAACCCTCAACTTGCCTTGAGCTACAACTAAATAGCAGACCGTGATAACAAACACACTCAATTTAACTGACTTCACTTGAAAAGTGGGGACAGGACAAGGCATCCTTTGGAGTCTGCCCCGTTACTCTCTGAAATAATACTCTTCATCTTTCCTTCTATCCTCAAAATCCCAACACCTTTCTTCACCTCACTTTCAGTTGATACCTTCACCCTCATTCCTAAAAAAGTACAATAAGTAAAAAGAGAATCATTGCATCTTTTCACCATCAAAGCCACCAAACTGTATTCATATACTCTGGCCACAATCTTGATACACAGAAGGAATGCCCCTACTTTTACAGACATTAATGCCTACTTGTATACTATATGATATTTTTTTCAGCTGTTCAAGGACTTGGCATCTGATGTACTCCCTCTTTCCTGTCTTCAGAAATTTCTCTAATATCATCAAAGTATCTCCTCTGTTAAACAAAAGTCTATCCTCTTAATTCACATACTAGTCCTCTCTGATAACCTTTTTAGGAAAACTCCTAAAAATATGTTTTTATAATCAACACACTATTTCCACATCTCACATTCTCTACAATTCCCACTCTCCTTAGGCTTTTGCAGTCACCCTTTCATTGAAATCTATCGTTAATAATCACCAGTGATGTCCATGCAGTCAAATCCTATGATCTTTTCTCAGTTGTCAACTTTCTAGACCTCTCATTTGATGGTTGAATCATTCCCACTTTTGAACATTCTGACATACATCCTTATATATTGATACTCTAAGTGTTTAAAGTGAGTTTTTGAGAAGGGATCCTGGCACACAACAGTCCCCCATTTTTTCCCCTACCTCAAAGGATCCTTCTCAATCTGATTTGCTGATTCCTCCTCTTCCTCATCTTTCAGTTTTGGAGTTCAAGGCCAAATCCACAAGCTGTCTTTTCATTCTAACTGTACTTACTCTGTAAGTTAAATTATCTAGTTCATTGGCTTTGAATATCATTTACATGCTGATGAATCTCAAGTATTTAACTTTAATTCCAAACTCCACAAAACCCTACATAATACATTTCAGACTCATACATCTAACTGGCTACTTGATATTTCCTAATGCATGTCTATGAGGAGCCTTAAACCTAACATGTCCAAAATAACAGAAAAAGGGCATCTTATTGGCATTTCAATAGAGTCATTTGTTTCCAGGAGTTAAAGTTATCATGAGAACTACATAATTCTACTGTGGAGTTGCCTTTGACCTTCATAAACCAAGGCAGGCTTTCCTATTACATGATAACGTGATTCTTGCTGGTGATAACTGAATTGGCTTTCAGTAGACAGAGACTTCAAACTCATACAGCTAAAGACTCTACATATATTTTTATAATATTTATGACTGTCTTCAGTAGCCAAGCATTTCATGAACTTAGGAGAAGAGTGAAATTTTTACCTCTGAAAAAATTAATAAAGAGCCAATCAATGTGAATGGTGGTATTAATATGGTGCAGGGTAACAGCCCTAGAAATCCATAATCATGTATTTTAGTAGCAATTATCGAGAAGCTAGTGACCTAAAGTGAAAATATAGTGTAGTTTCACTAACAAGCAACAGTCTGAATTTTGGGATATTTCTCAAAAGAGTAGGAATTCATCTTGTAAATGTTCTTATTTTCGATTTCCATCTCTCCCTCCAAGCCAGGACTGTCATTTTTTTTCTGCAATACAAGATTGTGTCATAATTCTGTACTGGATCAAGTATGAATTTTTTTAAGATACAACAGGGCTTCTTGAAGTCAATGTACATACAAATCAGTGGGAGTTCTAGCTAAATTCAGATTCTGACAAAGAGTTAATAACCATTACTCCACATTTTTCATTTCTTACTAGGTCAGAGACACCTTTTTAGTTTTAAGTTTACCAGCTGTTCATATTCATAGCCATGTAGTATTTATTTGAATGGATGTGCAAGAACTCAACAATTTTGCCTTTAAAAATGAGGTTTCTATTACTTTGCTCCTATATAAAGATGGTATGCATAAATTTCTGTATATTAATACATTTAGTTTTAAGCAGAGATTCTGAGAAATGTAATTGCAGGTTGAAATATATGTACATTTAAATTTTAGTAGTTACTAACAGATTAGTTTTCTAAAAAAAAATGATGACTTTCTATTCTCTCACAGATCATGTGTTATGCTATCTCACTGCAACAAGATGTTTTAATTAATTGTTGTAGGCATCTTTGTTTTACTCCTGATATTAGACGAATAACTGTATATTTTTACAATGTAACATAGTACTGGTTTTTGGTGTTTTGTTTTTCTTGTATTTCTACTAGATATATTTTTTAAAGGAAGTCACTTGACTGTCAATGATAGAATGAATAAACCATAGCATATTCATCATAGAATATACAGCAATAGAAAGCAAAAAACTACTAAGGTAGTTACCTGATGCAACATCATGGATGACTATAAAAACATATTGTTGGGAGTGACGTCATGGAAATGGCGCCGTGAGCAGCGCGTCCGACAGCTCTCCCCTAAATCACAACAAATTTATCAACTAGAAACAGAAAAATCTATCCTCGGAGCATTCCGGAATTCCACACAAACTGATAGCAAAAGGACTGTTATCACTTGAATCTGAGAGACGAGGGTGTGGAGGAAGCTACCACAGGGACGTTCATTCAAGCCGCGAAGAAGTGCCCCTGTGGTGAGTTAGCCCACACTCGGGAGCCGCCGTGAGCCGAGCCGCTGCGAGCCGAGCCGCCGCGAGCCGCCGCAAGCCGCGGGGCGCGCGCCCGGTCCGGTTGCAGAGTGAGCACCGCTTACGTTCCCAGTGGCCCGCGCACTACGAGTGAGAGTCGCCAGCCACCGGTGCCCGGAGCACCCCATTCGCGCGCGTGCCCTGGGCATTCCACGCGTCCAGAGCGCCCTACTGGCCCGCACACCCAGGGGGCCCCATTATCCTGCGCCTGGTGCGATCCAGCCGCCAGCGGCAGGGCGAGCAGGAGAGGCTTGGGAGATTCTCTCCGTGGGCGGGGCACCTCACCCAGCCATTCAAGCTAACAATCAAGTGTTGGGGGAGGGGCGCACGCAGGCAGCCTAAAATACCTTCGGGAGCACAGCTGCGACCCAATCACTGAAATTAGCTTAACCCATGAAATCTGCGCACCCTCAGTTCTAATTGATAAGATCTCTCTCAGTTCAGCGATCCAAGACAAGAGGCATGATATTTTTTAGTGCCTCTTGCTAAAGGGGCGGGGGCAACTTCTGATTGATAGAGCCTCCATATTCAGGGATAAACGCTAACAAGAAGGACTTGGCAGATAATAAGATCTATACTACACTAGTCGCAAGCAGAGACTAGTGCCTCTTCTTCCCAGCAAAAACAGGCTACAAAGTGTGGAAAGCCTGGGTTGAGAGGTCCAACTGAATGATAGGCGCTGAACAGTCACCTTGACAACAATTAACTCCCACCCCCGCCTGATTACACTGGAGGCCCTGACTGCCAGAGCCTTTCCCAAAGCTTTGCACTGAGTGGGGATAGAGTGGGGATTTCCCAGCTCTTTGAGCCTCTTACTCCCCAGGCAGAAGCAGTGGTAGCCTTATAGCTGGATCACCAGGCTGCTAATTCAGAAAGGGGGGACTAGGAGAGAGAATCGAGGAAAGCAAACTCTCTCATCATTGGACCCTGCAAACGCCAACAAGCCTTGACTACCAGCAAGACTAAAGCCAATTATATGACATTGCCATAGAATCCCATCAACTGCAAATCCCTACCTAAGTGTGACACAGGGGCAGAGCCTGGGGTACAGAGTCACCGACCAGGAAGAGGGAGAGAAAAGAAAAAGGAAGAAGTTAACATCTCAAAATCAAGAAAAATCCACAGACTTTACAACTTGTTCCACTAATTCTTTTTTTTGTTGTTGTTGTTTGTTTCTTCTATCTTATTGCCTTTATTTCCTCCACCTCGGTCCTTCTATTCTCTGCCCATCTTATGCTTCCCTTTTCTTGAACTACACTACCCATGAGTGTTACATTTTATTTCTCTTCTTCATCCTCACCCTCCTTTAAGGTTATACTCCAAAACACTTAACTCTCACTCTCTCCTCTTTTGTTTTTTTTTGTCTTGCTTTATTTTGTTTTTTTTCTCTTCCTATTTTATTTCTTCCTTCGTTTTTCTCTTTTTCTTATTTTTTCCTTTCTATTCGTTTTTTCTTTTCTCATTTTACTTTCCTCCCATTTAATCCTCAATCACGAACAAATTAGTTAATTTGGGACTCAAGGCATTTTTTGGCTTTATTTTTCTTTTTTGCTTTTGTTTTTATTTTTTTTCTTGTTTGTTTATTTTTGTGGCATTTTGGGTCCTCCCAACCCAAGGTCTCCATTGTATTTAGTCTTCGCTCCACTTAATACAACAGATTTTTACTTATTATTTTTATTTTTTTCTTCTTTATTATTCTTTTTTGGTCCTTTTTTCTGGTTCCCTCTTATCCCTCTCATTATATCTCTTAGTTGACCATCACTTACAAGCAAATCATCTTATGCTTGTCTAAGATTTTCTTCCTTTTTTTTTCTTTCTTTTTTTTTTTTTTTTTTTTTTTTTTTGCATTTAGTAGGTCCCTACTCCCTTTTTTTGCCCCTTGAACTCTTCACCCCAAATCAGGCCCTCCATTATAGGCACGATATTTCCCTGAGGAGGGGAGAGGAGGGAAAGAGAAGAAAGAAAAAAGGGGGAAATAATAAATTATTAGTTTTTTTTTTTTGTGGGGTGTTTTACCTTTTTTTTTGTTTTGTTTTTGTTTTTGTTTTACTTTTTACTCTTTATTAATTCTAATTAGTGCTATCAACAAGACCACCCTCAGATGCCAATAAGAAAGAGGAAATCGAATATTATGGATACAAAAGAAAGAGAGGTAACACAAATAGATGTGGAAAAATCTATGGAGAAAAGATTTAACATATTGGAAGCCTTGGAGCTAAATGACAGAGAATTTAAAATAGAAATCTTAAAAATACTCAGAGATATACAAGAAAACACAGATATATATAGGGAGATCAGAAAACAACTCAATGAACACAAAGAATATATTACCAAGGAAATTGAAACTATAAAAACAAATCAAACAGAAATGAAAAACTCAATTCACGAGCTGAAAAACGAGGTAACAAGCTTAGCTAACAGAACAGCCCAGATTGAAGATAGGATTAGTGAAATAGAAGACAAACAACTTGAGGCACAACAGAGAGAAGAAGAAAGAGACTCAAAAATAATAAAAAACGAGAAAGCCCTACAGGAATTGTCTGACTCCATCAGAAAGAATAACATAAGAATAATAGGTATATCAGAGGGAGAAGAAAAAGAAAATGGAATGGAGAATATACTCAAACAAATAATAGACGAGAATTTCCCAAGCCTGTGGAAAGAACTAAAGCCTCAAATTCAAGAAGCAAACAGAACACTGAGTTTTCTTAACCCCAACAAACCCACTCCAAGGCACATCATAATAAAGATGACACAAACCAATGACAAAGAAAAAATTCTCAAGGCAGCCAGGGAAAAGAAGAGTACAACATATAAAGGAAGGCCTATTAGATTATCATCAGATTTCTCAGCAGAAACTCTACAAGCTAGAAGAGAGTGGACCCCAATATTTAAAGCCCTGAAAGAGAGGAACTTTCAGCCAAGAATACTATACCCATCAAAGCTATCCTTCAAGTATGAAGGAGATATAAAAACATTCACAAATACAGAAAAAATGAGAGAATTTATCAACAGAAAGCCCCTACTCCAGGAAATACTAAAGGGGGTTTTCCAACCAGATTCAAAGAACAAAAGAAAACAACACCACAAGTAACAGCTCCACCAAGAACACAATAAAACCAAACTTAAACTGTGACAACAAAGGAAAAAAAGGGGGGAGAGGATGGAGATTAACAGTAGCAAAGGACGATGAAGTGCAAAAATACTTATAAGATAGGGTACTACAATGAATATGGTAGGTACCCTTTTCATTACTTAATGGTAACCACCCTTGAAAAAACCACCACAAAAACACTTGACTTAAAAAAGGTAGCAACAGAGGAAAGAAGTATGGAACACAAACAAACAAAAACAAATGATAGAAAAACAAAAGAGAAGAATCAAACTAGATACAAAACTAACAGAAAGCAATTTATAAAATGGCAGTAGGGAACCCACAAGTGTCAATAATTACACTATATGTAAATGGATTAAACTTACCAATAAAAAGACACAGAGTAGCAGAATGGATTAAAAAAGAAAATCCAACTATATGCTGCCTACAAGAAACACATCTAAGCAACAAGGATAAAAACAAATTCAAAGTGAAAGGCTGGAAAACAATACTCCAAGCAAACAACACCCCAAAAAAAGCAGGTGTAGCAATACTCATATCTAATAATGCTGACTACAAGACAGAAAAAGTACTCAGAGACAAAAATGGTCATTTCATAATGATTAAGGGGAAGTTGAATCAAGAAGACATAAGAATCCTTAATATATATGCACCAAACCAAGGAGCACCAAAATATATAAGACAGCTACTTATTGACCTTAAAACAAAAACTAACAAAAATACAATCATACTTGGAGACCTCAATACACCGCTGACGGCTCTAGATCGGTCATCCAAACAGAGAATCAACAAAGACATAGTGGCCTTAAACGAAATACTAGAACACCGGGATATGATAGACATCTACAGGACACTTCATCCCAAAGCGACAGAGTATACATTTTTCTCTAGTGTACATGGAACATTCTCAAGAATTGACCATATGTTGGGCCACAAAGACAATATCAGCAAATTTAGAAAAATTGAAATTGTACCAAGCATATTTTCTGATCATAAAGCCTTGAAACTAGAATTCAACTGCAAAAAAGAGGGGGAAAAACCCACAAAAATGTGGAAACTAAACAACATACTTCTAAAAAATGAATGGGTCAAAGAAGAAATAAGCGCAGAGATCAAAAGATATATACAGACAAATGAAAGTGAAAATACGACATATCAGAATCTCTGGGATGCAGCAAAAGCAGTAATAAGAGGAAAGTTCATATCACTTCAGGCCTATATGAACAAACAAGAGAGAGCCGAAGTAAACCACTTAACTTCACACCTTAAGGAACTAGAAAAAGAAGAACAAAGACAACCCAAAACCTGCCGAAGAAAGGAGATAATAAAAATCAGAGCAGAAATAAATGAAATAGAGAACAGAAAAACTATAGAAAAAATCAATAAAACAAGGAGTTGGTTCTTTGAAAAGATCAACAAAATTGACAAACCCTTGGCAAGACTCACCAAGGAAAAAAGGCACAGGACTCAAATAAATAAAATCCAAAATGAAAGAGGAGAGATCACCACAGACATCATAGATATACAAAGAATTATTGTAGAATACTATGAAAAATTATATGCCACCAAATACAACAATCTAGAAGAAATGGATAAATTCCTAGAACAATACAACCTTCCTAGATTGAGTCACGAAGAAGCAGAAAGCCTAAACAGACCAATCAGCAGGGAGGAAATAGAAAAAACTATTAAAAACCTCCCCAAAAATAAAAGTCCAGGCCCAGACGGTTATACTAGTGAATTCTATCAAACATTCAAAGAAGACTTGGCTCCTATTCTACTCAAAGTCTTCCAAAAAATTGAAGAAGAAGCAATACTTCCAAACACATTTTATGAGGCCAACATAACCCTCATACCAAAACCTAGCAAGGATGGCACAAAGAAAGAAAACTACAGACCAATATCTCTAATGAATACAGATGCTAAAATACTAAAGAAAATACTGGCAAACCGAATACAACAACATATTAAAAAAATAATACATCATGATCAAGTGGGATTCATCCCAGAATCTCAAGGATGGTTCAACATACGCAAAACGGTTAACGTAATACACCATATCAACAAAACAAAGAACAAAAATCACATGATCTTATCAATAGATGCAGAAAAGGCTTTTGATAAAATACAACACAATTTTATGTTTAAGACTCTCAACAAAATGGGTATAGAAGGAAAATATCTCAACATGATAAAGGCCATATATGATAAACCATCAGCCAACATCCTATTAAACGGCATAAAACTGAGGACTTTCTACCTTAAATCAGGAACAAGACAGGGTTGTCCACTCTCTCCACTCTTATTTAACGTGGTGCTAGAAGTTCTGGCCAGAGCAATCAGACAAGACAAAGAAATAAAAGGCATCCATATCGGAAAAGAAGAAGTAAAGGTATCACTTTTTGCTGATGATATGATCCTATACATCGAAAACCCAAAGGACTCCACAAAAAGATTATTAGAAACAATAAACCAATACAGTAAGGTCGCAGGATACAAAATTAACATACAAAAGTCCATAGCCTTTCTATATGCCAACAATGAATTATTAGAAAACGAACTCAAAAAAATAATCCCCTTCACGATTGCAACAAAAAAAATAAAATACCTAGGAATAAACATAACAAAGAACGTAAAGGACCTATATAATGAAAATTACAAAGCATTGTTAAGAGAAATCGAAAAAGATACAATGAGATGGAAAAATATTCCTTGTTCTTGGATAGGAAGAATAAATATAATCAAAATGGCCATATTACCCAAAGCAATATACAAATTTAATGCAATTCCCATCAAAATCCCTATGAGATTTTTTAAAGAAATGGAACAAAAAATCATCAGATTTATATGGAACTATAAAAAACCCCGAATAGCCAAAACAATCCTAAGGAAAAAGAATGAAGCTGGGGGCATTACAATACCTGACTTTAAACTATATTATAGGGCCACGATAATCAAAACAGCATGGTATTGGCAGAAAAATAGACACTCAGACCAATGGAACAGAATAGAAAGCCCAGAAATAAAACCACATATATATGGTCAAATAATCTTTGATAAAGGGGCCAACAACACACAATGGAGAAAAGAAAGCCTCTTCAACAAATGGTGTTGGGAAAACTGGAAAGCCACATGCAAAAGAATGAAACTCGACTACAGCCTGTCCCCGTGTACTAAAATTAATTCAAAATGGATCAAAGACCTAAATATAAGACCTGAAACAATAAAGTACATAGAAGAAGACATAGGTACTAAAATCATGGACCTGGGTTTTAAAGAACATTTTATGAACTTGACTCCAATGGCAAGAGAAGTGAAGGCAAAGATAAATGAATGGGACTACATCAGAATAAAAAGTTTCTGCTCAGCAAGAGAAACTGATATCAAAATAAACAGAAAGCCAACTAAATGGGAAATGATATTTTCAAACAACAGCTCAGATAAGGGCCTAATATCCAAAATTTACAAAGAACTCATAAAACTCAACAACAAACAAACAAACAATCCAATAAAAAAATGGGAAGAGGACATGAACAGACACTTCTCCCAGGAAGAGATACAAATGGCCAACAGATATATGAAAAGATGCTCAGCTTCATTAGTTATTAGAGAAATGCAAATCAAAACTACAATGAGATACCACCTCACTCCTGTTAGATTAGCTATTATCAACAAGACGGGTAATAGCAAATGTTGGAGAGGCTGTGGAGAAAAAGGAACCCTCATTCACTGTTGGTGGGAATGTAAAGTAGTACAACCATTATGGAGGAAAGTATGGTGGTTCCTCAAAAAACTGCAAATAGAACTACCTTATGACCCAGTAATCCCTCTACTGGGTATATACCCCAAAACCTCAGAAACATTGATACGTGAAGACACATGTAGCCCCATGTTCATTGCAGCACTGTTCACAGTGGCCAAGACATAGAAACAACCAAAAAGCCCTTCAATAGAAGACTGGATAAAGAAGATGTGGCACATATACACTATGGAATACTACTCAGCCATAAGAAATGATGACATCAGATCATTTACAGCAAAATGGTGGGATCTTGATAACATTATAAGGAGTGAAATAAGTAAATCAGAACAAAACAAGAACTACATGGTTCCATACATTGGTGGAACATAAAAATGAGACTAAGAGACATGGACAAGAGTGTGGTGGTTACCAAGGGTGGGGGGAGGGAGGACATGGGAGGGAGGGAGGGAGAGAGTTAGGGGGAGGGGGAGGGGCACAGAGAACTAGATAGAGGGTGGCGGAGGACAGTCTGACTTTGGGCGAGGGGTTTGCAACATAATTTAATGACAAAATAACCTAGACATGTTTTCTTTGAATATATGTACCCTGATTTATTAATGTCATCCCATTACCATTAATAAAAATTTATTATAAAAAAAAAAAAAAAAAAGAAATGGTACATATACACAATGGAATATTATGGGGCTATGAAAAAGAAGGAAATATTACTTTTGCGACAATATGGATGGACCTGAAAACTATTATGTTAAGTGAAATAAGCCAGGCAGAGAAAGAAAAATATCATATGACCTCATTCATTTGAGGAATCCGATAAACAATATGAACTGAGGAGCAGAATAGAGACAGAGGTGGGATCAAAGGATCCAGAAGGAAAGCGGACAGAGGGAAAGGGGATGATTGGGTGATAGGATAGAATGAGAGCAGAAAAGCAAATCCTGGAGGGAAGGGAGGAGGGAGTTATGGGGAGGGGGACGGGAGAATGTACTGGGGAACACGGGGGAGGGGAGGATGTATTCGGGGAACACTAGAAATTGTAATATGTAAACACAATAAATTAATTTTAAAAAGAAAAAAAAACAAAAACAAAACATATTGTTAATTAAGAGCAGATATAGAATATGTGATTCCACTTTCATTAAGTTCATAAGCTGGATAAACTAATCTATGATATATAATTGTTCCTATGTAGGTTATACTTTTCAATAAAAATTTATTTTAAAAGGATTACATTGGTTATTACGTACAGAATATTACAGGAGGAAAGAGAAGAAAGAGGGAGAGCAGTTATAGATCCTGTTTTAAAACTTCAGTTGAAAGTTGCTGAAAGCTTAGACAATGGCTGTGGCAGTGACACTAAGGCACACCAAACAGAAGAGAAAACTGTTGAGTCTAAAGCACATACAAATGGATTGAATGTGAGCAGAAACAGAGATAGGAATCATAGATAAGTCTAGATTTTTGATCTGGGCAATTATCTGGGTAGATTGTACTATACTAAAGTCATAGATTAAGAGACAAAGAAGGATAAGATTAGGGAAAGGATTATATTTTAGATATGTGATCATTGAGGTATTTTTTAAAGTATCCATGTGAAATTGTAAGTGAACTATTGGAGGTAGACGTCTCTAGCTCTGGAGATAGGTTATACCTGGAGACATGTTTGAGGTCATAGTTTATAAATGGTGTACACCCTCACATATATTACTATATATATATATATGCCTGATTATTTTAGAGTAATTAGAATCTTCTAGAGAGCAGTATTAATTTACTATTTTTCTTAGCATAAAGATTAAAATATATGTTTTTAAAATTATGTAAAGTGATTTAAAAACAAAATAATATGTACTATATGCATACTTACAATTAAGAAAAAAATGACCAAAGGCCTTATTTTTCCTCCCATTGCAAAAAAATGAATGAAATTATATATGTCAAGAAAATGAGAAACAAGACATATCGAACACTACTCAGGATCTGAAAAGAGAATATTAAGATTAGATAAGGAAAATGCTATGTAGGAAGGTATTCATAATTAAACTTCAACTTTCCAAGCTATGCTTTAGCACAAGTAATGTGAAGTTCTTTGGTTTAAGATGAATAACGTTACAGCATTCATTAAAATAATCTAATAAAACCATTCCATAATTTTTGCCACTTACCTGAACTAACAGGTTTTGGATTATAAATATAATTTCATCTGGGTTAAAAATGTAATCCATTACTTGCATTACAAGGAGGATCAGCCAGTACAGGGGAACGTCCACCAGTGCCTGCCCAATCCAGTAAGAAGAAGGGAGGAGCCCTGAAATACACAGCTGGGAGTGAGCTTTATTCTGGTTTAAAAAAAAAAAATAGAAGTCACCCAAAGACCCTGAATAGTTAAGACTGAGAAATTACAAATATGTATTCACATTCTATGTCCCTTTTATATATTATGCTGATTTAGTACATGAGTTTTGCTTACCACACTCCTGCTTCAGGGATGTTAATATTGCTGTAAACCACATGACAATTTTGTTATCTAAAGGAAAAATGCACCAACATGGCTAGCATGCATTTCATCACAGAATGACTAGGTGCTGCCTCAAAGAGAAGATACCTGCTCCTTTCTTTCCAAAGTTACTCTTCCCTTAGGCACCACAAAACTTGCAAATAGTACAAAGATTCACAAGATGTAAGTCAACAATTTCCTATAAGATAGATAACTTGTATGCTGAATGTAAACAGTACATTCATAATTGGCATTTTATTTGAGGTGGACAGGTCAGGAGCACTGCAGGCAGAGGGGCTAGGAGGAGAAAAGGCCGGGCAATGGGTAGAGCTGATGTTTTGGGGAAACTGGAAAGAAGCAAGTAGAGCTAGCTAGACATGGTTATCAAGAGGAGAGCGTCATCAGATCAAAGTGGAAAGAGACACCTGCATCCAGATCATACATGACTTTTCAGGATACCCAAGTATTTCATTCTTGCTCCTCAGTTCGGTGAGGAAACACTGAAGGGATTTAGGCATGTAGTTAATAAGGTCCAGTTTCTGTTTTTAAGATATTGCTCTGTTACACTGTGTGGAAATGGAATAAGGAGAAGACAAAGGAGGATCCCTAGCGAGCCATTTGGGAGGCTGGTGTGCTCATACACGACAGAGATGACAGTGGCTTTGACCACAATGTTGCAGAAGACAGAGCAGAATGTGGAAAGACTCCAGATCTATTTCTATGAGAGGTAAACTCCTTGACTTCGCCATTAGCTGGCCATGGAGGTTAGGGAGAGAGCAGTAGCAATGTCATGGAGTTGCCAGTTAAATTTGCATTTTAAATAAATACCTTTTTTTTTTAGTATAAATATATCCTAACCAATATTTTGGACATACTTATACCAAAAAGAAATTATTCAATGTTTACCTGATATCAATGTTTAACTTGGTATTGGTAATTTTATTTGCTTAATCTGGTAACTATCACAAGAATAATTCCTAGGTTTTGGTCTAAAGTAAAAGAATAAAAGGTAATCTAATATTTATGCAAATGAGTAACAATGGAGTATGTAGGATTTAGAGAAAAAGATTTCTTCTCTGATAATGTTTATTCCTAGTGAGGGGAAGACAACAAGTGAGAAAAGATTCAGACAGCGATAACATGGTGCACAGACTTGTTAAATGAGCTTACGTAGCCGTGATGGGGAATCTGTTTCAAACTGGGTAAGCAGAGGGGCAGCTCTGTGTAAATGATATTTGTGTTGAGATCTGAATGACAAGAAGAGCATTCTACCCAGATGAAACTGGCCAATACAAGGTGCAGAGATGGGAATTATATTGGCATGTTCAAGAACCGGAGAAACCTGAAGATGGGTAAGAAGATGAAACTGCAGTGAGGAACGGTTGAGACTGTGGAGACAGATCATGCAAAATTCTGCCAAGTAAGGAATTGGGATTTCATTCGAGATAAAATAAAACTATTTAATTTAATTAGGAATTAAATTCTAGCAAAAAGAAGCTACTGGAAGTCATTAGGCAAGGTAAAAAGGTGATCTGATTACAAATTTTTGAAAGCTTGCCTCTGGCCATACATGTGGCATTAACTGCAAATCAGGAGACCAAAAGATAGCTATTGCAGTGGTTCAGGCAGGAAATGATGATGATTGACACAAGGATGAAAACAGAAAATATGGAGAGAAGTGGAGAGAGTTGATACATTCAAGGTAGAGCTTAAGGAATTGCTGATAGAGAGGGAGAAGTTGAGAGATGAACAGATCTAGCCAGCAAAATCAAGTTTTCTTTTGTTCATGTTTTAAATGTCCATTGGGCATCTCTGTAGATACATCTAATAAGCTGTTGTATACAGTATATGGAAGTTCAAGAATTCTGGAAATTGCTGAAAGGGGCCCTAAGACTAAACCCTGGACATTTGGACATCACACACTGACATTTATGGAAACTTACTATAGGCCAAATATTGTTCTAAGTAATTCATAGGTATTATTTCACTACAGAGTGATTAAGCAACTTTCAGATGTTCAAACGGCTTGACAATGGAAGAGTCAAGATTTGAACTAGGCAGGTTGACTGTAGGAAAAAAAAAAGAGGAAGAAAGTAACAAGAGCAGTAGAAAGAAAATGGTAAATGTACGGTCTCATAAAAAGGGAGGAAGAATATTTGTGTTTCTCCTGGGAGAGACACAAAAAAAGGCCTTTCAGTTGCACAGAAGTAGCATGAAGAGGCAGAAGGACTCTACTACAGGCTTCTTGGATTTTTATAAAAGCAACACAAAAATAGAGCTTCAAAGGGGTAGCCTTTTCCAACAAAGTGCTGTGGTGAGTTAGTTCGGTCTGTTTAAGTGATTAATTTTCCCACCATCCAGGAAGTAGAAACCATCCTTAAGAAAGGGAATGTCAGCAGGTAAGTGTCTAGAAATAAAACTCTAGTGATATATCAAAAAAAAAACCCCAAAAATGGCCATTTCCTGTTCCATGATGCTATTTCCTAAGCTGCCCTTCCTGAGTCTTCATATTTGTTTAAGAAAAATGTCATTTTGTTATATTTGTCAACCTTTTATGAAAATGTGTGATTGTTCATTGCTTCAGACACATAAATTAGGTGTACCACTGACATATAAATTTATGATCATGAGATGGGGAAGGGTTCTCTGGGTATTAAGAACATGTAAAGTTTTTGTTAACTCTTACTTTATAGTCACTGGTGCTGCTCATGGCAATGTAAGGAGTGAAACAGGCCGCCATAGATATCCAGAAAAAGGCATTACTCATGTATGCCAGACTCCTTTGACGTGCCCTCCTGAAATCATGCAGAACATACGAGTTGATGGCAATTGGGTATATGATTCATTTCTACTTTCTTACCTAAACCACTCAAATAAACCAATCAATCTGACCACCAAAACATACTTCCAAGGTTCTATATGAAACTTCTTCCCCAAATTCATTTCAATAACAAGTTGCAACAACTTGGAAACATTGACCATGCATTGTGATTTACTCATGAAGAAACAGATTCCACAAGGTTGAATGAACTGGTTTATGTCCCACAGTTAATAACGTGTGAGCTAAGCACAAAACTTCTGCTCTCTGACTTTATGATGGTAATATTTAGGTTGATGTTTTAATGGACAATAGAGTATGTGGACTGTCAATGTTACTCTCAGAAATTGGTACCAAATCAATTTAGTTCAATAGTTAGAAAGAATCCTTGCTCTGGCTCAACATAATGCAGAAGCAGCAAGTTCAAGTGTCTTTGGGAACCTGGTAGTTATAAATGAATGAGTAGGAGGACGTTAGGATATAGAAGTGTTCAGGCTTGGAGAAAAACGATCAGCACACATTCCACATAAGGGCACTGAGTTTTAAAATTTTCAAAATCTGGTTTAGGTTAAAGAGGGCCTTGGGTTTTGCCAGCAGCTGTGGATGTGACCTATGATCAGTTGCCTTACTACATTGCAAGTTATCTTCTAATCATAAGGTCCAGTATTATGAGTTTTGAGATCTCCTGACTTCTCTCTTCTCTTAACCCCTCCTGAAACTCAGTGCCCCTCTGAACTTGTACAGCGTGTGGACTGCTTGAATAAAGATGCTTATGTGGATAGGAGACCATGAAAGGGGAACAAAAAGTACCAAACACCATATCACCCATTTGATATCTTTACCGGCAGTCACCCTTATTCATTTTCCAGATTTGGAAGATGTCTGTGGACAGAAGATGCACAGTTAGTCTCAACAGCCAGCCTCCTTACTCCAACTTGGCTCACAAATAAGGCCTATGTCCATGTTAGATTACACCCACCCACCCAGAGCACCTAGAGTTTTGTGGTGCTCAGCCTAGAGGGATTCACACAGAGACTCTCCTTCTCAGCTCAGCAGCTTGGTCAGGTGGCAACATGCAGAAGTGACTGCTTGGGAACACGTTAGAATACTCTGATAGATGGTTGTTACCTTTGAGTGGGGTCAGAAGCTACAGCAAGCTCTGCGCTTTAGGATCAAGGAGAATGTGCTTGCAGAATTATAGGAGGATGCCAGCAGCTCGGTGGGGACATCGACAGGGGTAATTCAAAGAGAATTTATCTGCACATGAGTGCAAGGTCAGTTGTGCTGGTGGGTAGCAAATATTTTGTAGATAATACATTGTTTTAAAGGAAAGAACTCAGGTCATGTCATTTGTTCATCCTAGGAAGCTCTCTATTCTTGGTGATCCAGATAATTGACTAGTCTCTTCGAATATAATAGCTAGTGAAACATACCCATATCTCTATGTGCTGCAGGTTTCCTCCGCTTAATAAGAATAATACTCAAAGTCTTGTTAGAACATTTAAATAAGATAATAAATCTCAATCATATGGTAAATACTCTGAATATTTGAGGTTAATTTAGGGCATTGCAGAAGCAGGGGACAGTTGTTTATGCCCTAGGACAGTGGTTGGCAAACTTTGGTCATGAGCCACATGTGGCTCTTTGGCCCCTTGAGTGTGGCTCTTCCACAAAATATCACGTGTGGGCGCTACCTAGATAAGGAATGTACCTACCTATATAGTTTAAGTTTAAAAACTTTGCCTCTCAAAAGAAATTTCAATCGTTGTACTGGTGATATTTGGCTCTGTTGACTAATGAGTTTGCCGACCACTGACCTAGAGACTTAAGAAAGAAGGAGGGTGGCTGAATGGGGCTTGAGAAACAAGTGGTATAAAGTGCTTAGGAAAAGGATGGGGCAATGCCTACTGCATTCCAAACCTCTGTGGCTTTCAAACACTGTGCAAGAGGTGCTCAACAATTTTATCATTCTTTTTTTTTTTTTCCTGCATTTTTCTGAAGCTGGAAACGGGGAGGCAGTCAGACAGACTCGTGCATGTGCCCGACCAGGATCCACCTGGCACATCCACCAGGGGGCGATGCTCTGCCCATCCGGGGCGTCACTCTGTTGCAACCAGAGCCACTCTAACGCCTGGGGCAGAGGCCAAGGAGCCATCCCCAGCACCCGAGCCATCTTTTGCTCCAATGGAGCCTCAGCTGAGGGAGGGGAAGAGAAAGACAGAGAGGAAGGAGAGGGGGAGGGGTGGAGAAGCAGATGGTGCCTCTCCTGTGTGCCCTGGCCGGGAATCGAACCCGGGACTTCCGCACGCCAGGCCGACGCTCTACCACTGAGCCAACCGGCCAGGGCAGTTTTATCATTCTTTCTGAAGAACCACAGAGGTAAAAGCAGGAGCAAAATTGTTCAACCACCTGGAAGAAGGCCACATCAAATAATGAAAACTGGAGACACCCTGGCAGGTCGGCTGAGTGGTAGTTTGTCAACCCCAAGTGTGGAAGTTTCAGGTTTGATTCCCAGTCAGGGCACACAGGAGATGCAACTATTTACTTCTCCCCCATCCCATGCACCTCTCCCTTCTCTCTCTCTTCCCTTCCATGGGTCAATTGAGTAGAGCATGTTGGCCTTGGGTGCTGAGGATGGCTCCCTCAGCCTCCCCCTCAGGAGATAAAAATAGCTTGGTTGCAAGGGGCCCCAGATGGGCTGAGCAAAGGTCCCAGAGGGGGGTTACCTGGTGGATCCCAGTTACGGTGCATGCGGTAGTCTGTGTCTGTATCCCTCCTCCTCTCACTTAGGAAAAAAAGAACACTGGAGAAGCTTGATTGTGTGGATTTCTCTGCAGAAGTTCTGTTCTGCAGCATGGAGTGTACCTCCATCTACAGAAGGAGTTGGGGTCAAAGCTGGACAGTACCCCAGAAACAATCACATAGGTCACTGAGGCTGTGGCAACCACCAAAATAGAAGATATTAGTAACAGATCGAGCTAGAGAAAGCAGGGATGCCTCCACAGCACTCTTTCTTTCCATTTCGATCCTTCTATTGTCCCTTTTTGCTTCTAGCTCCTGCAGCATTTTACC
Source organism: Saccopteryx leptura (assembly GCF_036850995.1). NCBI lineage: Eukaryota > Metazoa > Chordata > Mammalia > Chiroptera > Emballonuridae > Saccopteryx > Saccopteryx leptura. Next base: position 167,459,211 of record NC_089507.1, read on the forward strand.
CAGAAGGGAGAGGAAGGGGGATGTTCCAGAGCAAAGTCACACTCTCCTTTCTACTCCATGATGTACAGTTATAAAGAAAGATGAAAGAGCAACTCACACCACCACCACCACCATCCACCCCAGTTTGAGTTCCTGAGGCCATAAATTGACCTGCAGTGTTTAGGTTGGATAGGAAATTGAAGCTTTGGACATCACTGGAATGATTCTTAATAACAAAAGTGATCAAGAAGCGATACAATAGGCCCAAGGCATCCTTAAAGAATACGAAGGGAGATCCAGCACAGTGAGATGGAAGAGATGACTCGAAGACGTGGATCCGTGCCCTCCTCCCCATCATGGAGACTGACTCACAGGATCTCAGCTGCTCTGGCCAATTATGTTTGAAACAGGAATGCTTCTAGTTCTAACTTAGCCACTTCTCCTGTCTACTCAAAGCTGAATGTTCTTGAATGGAGACAGTACATTCCCAGGAAAAGTAGTCTTAACAGCAACAACGATAATAAATGCATTTGATTGAGTGCATATGGTATTCAATGTTTACGTGTTTTGTTTCTCATGTTTACAGTAACTCTGCCATCTGCACCAAGTGCTCACATTGCCTCATTTACTTGTTAAGAAACCCCTGTGATACACTCTCTATCTGTATTTTTTGTATGGATTGTTAAACCAACGCCTGTAGAAGTCATTAAGGAGGCCACAGCCTGGCCTCTATGACTCTGGCTGTTTCAACCAGGTCCCACCACTTAGAGCCACAGAAGGTAACAGACCTAAGACCCAGAGGTATTTTTTCCTCAATTAATTGTATTTTCTGCTGTTTCATTGATCCAAAGTAATCCCATTTAAGTTTATAATGTTATATAATGATTGCTAAATATTATGTGTGTGTATATATGTACATATATAAGTATGTATGTATATATATCAATATATATAGTAATTTATATGTACAGGGTGGGGAAAAAGTTGGTTTGCAGTTGTTTATGTGGAAAATAATGCAGTAATTGATAAATAATAATATAAGAATAAACTCTGTTTCACATACAACTGTTAACCTACTTTTGTCCCCCACCCCATATAAAGTTAACTTATTCAAGAATAAGTTCACAAAAATTAACATGACGCTATTTCAGCATTTCAAGTATTTTTTTTAACTTCTTATGGCTCAGGATAAGGGTGATAATATTATACTTACTTCAAAATACGTGCTTCTGTCTGTCTGAATGTGTTCTGAAGAATTAAAAATTCCAAGTAGACCATTGCTAATGATATCCATGAGGACAGGAAAGCAATTCAGCCTTTTGGTATTGCATGCTATTGAAAATCTGTGCTCCTAAGATAAAACATATATGCATTCTAAGTCCTCAGAAAACCAACACTAAATTTACTGAAAAAATATGATAGAAAATAATTCAAATTATTGACAATACAATAAGGCGAAAGCACTAAACATAATATCACTATCAGTATTTGATTAAGTCCCAATATATGGCCTGACCAGTGGTGGCGCAGTAGATAGAGCATGAAATTGGGATGCGGAGGATCTGAGTTTGAAATCCCAAGGTCACCAGCTTGAGCATTGACTCACCAGCTTGAGCCCAGGGTAGCTGGCTTGAGTATAGGATCATAGACATGACCTCATGGTCGCTGGCTTGAGACCACCATCACTTGATTTGAAGCTCAAGGTTGCTGGCTTGAGCCCCAAGGTCACTGGCTTGAGCAAGGGGTCACTTGCTCTGCTGTAGCACCCCCCCCCATCAAAGCACATATGAGAAAGCAATCAATGAACAATTAAAGAAACTAACAAGCCACAATGAAAAATTGATTATTCTCATCTCTCTCTCTTTCTGTTTGTCTGTTCCTATCTGTCCCTTTCTCTGTCCCGCTCTCTCTGTCTCTGTCAAACACACACACACACACACACACACACACACACACACACACAAATATCTCAATATATGTATAGCAAGAAATCCAGTATTTTGGTCTTTACTGACCACAGCATCCGCCATGTGGCTAATTATGCACAAACTCTCACAAAACAAAGTACCTCACATGATTTTTAGAAGCAACACAATAAAATTCTGTAATGCAGCCTCGCTTTAACATAGCAGTAGACTTTGTTTCAAAATGTGATACATTGATTTTATAACTGAAGATTGAGTGCATACTTATAGAGCAGGACGGGGGCCACTGTTATAAAGAGAGCACATACTTCACAAATGCTGAGATTGAGTGGAAAATCATTTCACATATAGGTAAGTCAAGTCATTATGCTGTACATCTTAAATTTATCCAGTGCTATATATCAATTATATCTCAAAACTTGAAAAAACACACTAAAAATTGAAATTTTATATCTTTGGAAACCATATAGTAAGTATATACATTAAAAACATGATTTTTTATCGCAAAAAAAAAAGATGTAAGTAAATTATTATCTATATTAGCCAAACTGTAAGACCAGCTTTGAGCATGCCTTTTAACAATTATAAATAAATCAAGTGAATTGTGTCTAATCTATTTACTTAAAGCAATGTTTATTGATATTAAGTTTCCATATTTAAAACTGTTTTTCTGAATATACTGGTAACTAACATTAGTAAGACATATCAAGGACTACTTCAATTGAACATAATTTCTGATTTTATTTTTGGCATGGAAATTATTTCTGAAAATTAATTAAAAAGCTGGAAATCATCAAGCTTTGTGACACTAAACTGCCATTTCATTTGTACATTTAACATGATCTTCTCATCTTTTTCCATTTGTCTCACTTAGGGCTCTCCACCCAAGCTCCCACAGGGTCTAGGCAGGTACTATAAATGTGAACCAGTATGGAGATTCAGCAAACTCAAAACTAAAGGTTGAGTGTAGTAAGTTGGGCACCTGTTTTGCTGTTCCAACTGCAGACTGCCAGAATTGTCATTTGAAGGAATTTTTTTAAGAGAAGCCATAAACTTACATTTTTATGTAAATTATACAAATCTTAAATATTGTCAGATAAGGTAGTTCTTCCCAAACTTTAATGAGCACACTGATCTTCTGCAGATCCTATTCAAGTGTAGATTCTAATTCAGTTGGTTTGAAGGGGGGCCTGGGATTCTACAGTTCTAACAAGGTCCCTTACAATCCAATGATACTGATTCATGAACCACACTTCAAGTTACAGGAAACTAAGGCTTCTTTTTTTTTAACATCAGAGAACTAAGCATAAATACTTATTTAAAGATTTTACCTCTTTGTGTAAAGTGTGGCAGGTAGGACTTGAGCTTTTTTTCCCATAACAACCACACAAAATTCTACCATAAATTAAAAAAGTAAGAACTAATATATATACATTTTTTTGGTAATAGGAGCTGAGTCCGCAGTTGGTATTATGAACCAGGTTAATGTTTAGAGGATTCATCAAAATATCATTTGAGCTGAAATCCATTTGAAACCAAGATTTAAATTAAGGATTGAAATGGAATATGATTGTTAATGATTTAAATTCATTATTTATTATGGCAGGGCATGCAAAGTAATAATAAACAAAATCAAACTGTATTTTATTATATGTTGTTATATGGAGGTTGTGGGATAATAATTGTAGTCTAGCCTCTCCTCGAAAACTGAGAGCTATCCCATCTGCTGTGTCAAACTGACCTTTTGCATCAGTTGACATGTGTTATTCAGCTTGTATGTTCATACTCCATCTTTGGTGAGGGGCAGCAATTGGAGCTCAGCGTACCTTGTTATCACTTGACACAGTGATAGCACCATTGTATGACAATTCATTGGGGCCGTGTCTAGTTCCAAAGGCATCCACTTCCAAAGCTATGTTCTGTTGCCTCAGTGAATGTACCAAGTTTTCAATGCTTGACCCTACAAAGCAGGTAAAGATGAAAAGAAGCAAAAATATAGTAAAATGACTGTCAAATAATATTTTTTAATGAATCTAAATAGGCCCTGGTTGGTTGGTTCAGTGGGTAGAGCATCAGCTCAGTGTGCAGATGTCCTGGGTTTGATTCCCTAGTCAGGGCGCACATGAGAAGTAACCATCTGTTTCTCTTACCCTCCCTCTCCCCCTTCTCTCTTTCTTCCCCTCTCACAGCCTGTGACTTGATTGCTTCATGCTTTGGCCTCAGGCACTGAGGATAACTCGGTTGATTTGAGCATTGGTCCAGATGTGAGTTGCCAGGCGGATCCCAGTCAGGAAGCATGCAAGAGTCTGTCACACTATTTCCCCTTCTCTCACTTAAAAATAAATAAATAAATAAACAAATAAGTAAATAAATAATCTAAATAATGTCACTCAAAACAAACCATCATTAGGATTGTCTAAGAATTTCCTTAAAAGGGCAGAATTGATGATGTGGTACTAGAATCCACTCTGATACCAGGGATATGACAAGCTTACTTTACCTACAGGCTAGGCATTTTACTTATAATTGTTGCTAGTGTGAAATATTTAAAAATTAACATTGTAATCTTTGGAGGTATTAATCTTTTATATTCTTAGACATTTGGAACACATTTTCTTATCAGAGCGCAAGAATGCATTGCACTTTTAAAATGCTATGGAAAGACCTCAAAGATCAGTCAATGGTTTGCCTTTTTAAATCCCCTTTTATTGTTTGTACAATAAGCTTTAGGGTTTAAATAAACTTGCAAAATGTGTTCCTAAAACAAACTCTCCACCCTGGCCAGTTGGTTCAGCAGTAAAGTGCCGGCCCGGCATGTGGAAGTCCCAGATTTGATTCCCAACCAGGGCACACAAGGAGAAGCACCCATCTGTCTCTCCTCCCTTCCCCCTCTACTTTCTCTCTGTCTCTCTCTTCCCCTCCTGAAGCTGGGACTCCATTGAAACAAAGTTGGCTCAGGCACTGAGGAAAGCTCCATGGCCTCCACCTCAGGCACTAGAATGGCTCCAATTGCAACAGAACAACACCCCAGTGGGACCGAGCATCACCCCCTGGTGGGCATGCCAGGTGGATCCTGGTAGGGCGCAAGTGAAAGTCTGACTGCCTCCCCATTTCTAACTTCAGAAAAATAGAAAAAACAAACAAACCCACAAAACCTCTCCAACCCTGTATTTTTCATTTTTAAATTAATTTTCTGTCCTGACCAGGCGGTGGCGCAGCAGATAGAACGTCAGACTGGGATGCAGAGGACCCAGGTTCAAGACTCCAAGGTCGCCAGCTTGAGCGTGGGCTCATCCAGTTTGAGCAAAGCTCACCAGCTTGGACCCAAGGTCGCTGGCTTGAGCAAGGGGTTACTCAGTCTACTGTAGCCCCACGGTCAAGGCACATATGAGAAAGCAATCAATGAACAACTAAAGTGTTGCAACAAAAAACTGATGATTGATGCTTCTCATCTCTCTCTGTTCTTGTCTGTCTTTCCCTATCTATCCCTCTCTCTGACTCTCTCTCTCTGTCTCTGTAAAAACTATAAATAAATAAATAAATAAATAAATAAATAAATAAATAAATAAATAAAATTTCTTTTTCTCTATGCTGTCTTGGAAATCTCTCAACAAGGACAACATTAAAAAGTTGAATTTTAGCTCCACATTCACCTGTTTTATTGATGACCAGTAATTGTGTCAGAGGGGCTTGAGATGGTTGTCCCCATGAGAGGAAGTACATATTAGGAGACAGTCCCTAAGAATACCTCTTTTGATATACCTCATCAAATAGATATTCCAAAACCTGAGGGCAGAAGCTAATGCCAAAAAGCAGTAATCTGCATAAAGGAAAATGTAAGAGAAAATAATTCAAGTATAGCAACTTTTTGTAGGTTTTCATATTTGGGCAGAAAATATATATTATAACAGAAATAAATTACAAACACTAATCAAATATATCAATCATGCTTTTCGTCCCCATTTTCTTCTTTTCAAATGAGATGGTTCCTATGAAGCCATCCTTGGTGCTTCTGTCTCTCCAGCTGCCTCTCTATCCCCCTTTTAAACATTTTATTCAAGCTTATGAAATCTGCTGAGATTAGGGCTCTTCAATCTTTCTCTCCTCTGCCCACTTCTTAGCTCTGACTCAGTCTTGCATTTCTTCATTTGGGGGGACCACTGCAAGCTGGCATCACACCAACACCCAGACTTACTACACTTTGATACTTTTTCTCTTCGATCCTGATTTCTATAAATTACAACATTTTTTCATTCACTCAAGCTCCCAAGTTCAATTATTTTCCATTCATTTTTCACCCATATTTCTCTTTTCCAAGTGGTTGAAAATCTCTACCAAATCATCATTATTACTTATCTCCACACTCTCTTCTCTCTTCTACTTTTCAAGTTTGGACAATAATTATCTCTTAGCCCTGGCCAGTTGGCTCAGTGGTAGAGCATCGGCCTGGCGTGCAGAAGTACTGGGTTCAATTCCCGGCCAGGGCACACAGGAGAAGCGCCCATCTGCTTCTCCACCCCTCCCCCTCTCCTTCCTCTCTGTCTCTCTCTTCCCCTCCCGCAGCGAGGCTCCATTGGAGCAAAGATGGCCCTGGCGCTGGGGATGGCTCCTTGGCCTCTGCCCCAGGTGCTAGAGTGGCTCTGGTTGCGACAGAGCGACACCCCGGAGGGGCAGAGCATCGCCCCCTGGTGGGCGTGCCGGGTGGATCCCGGTCGGGCGCATGCGGGAGTCTGTCTGTCTATCCCTGTTTACAGCTTCAAAAAAATACAAAAAAAAAAAAAAAATTATCTCTTTCCTGTGTCCTCTTTCAGTACTGCCCTAAATGACTCTTTTCCTTTTATCCAGTGTCGACAATTTCCCAACCATTTGCACTGTTGCTGTATTAAGCTTTTTGGCATTCTGTTCTAATTATATCAAATGCCTGTTCAAACTGGAAAATAAAACTTTAATAATTCCTTATTAGTCATGAAGCCCAAAATCTCTAAGTCTTTGTGGTATATTATCAAAATTATTTTTACTTTTTGCACACTCTATGTTGCAATGAACTCAAATTCATAACAATTCTTCCAACTCTCCAAGCACCTATCTGCTCAGAACTGCTCTCTCTGTCTAAATTACCACCTTCTTTTCCCTCCTTAGCTAAATGTTCCGGTTTCTTACACCAACATTCAAATTCTCCCTCATGTAAAATTATTTTTATGATACCCCTATTTAGACATGATATTTCTCATTCTGAATGCTATAGTGGATAATATTGTCTCGTTTTGTACTATGCTTTTTTTTTGGCGTACATCTAGTCACCCTCAAGAGCTGAATCTCATGTCTGATTTATTTTGATGAGCGATAATTTGCCACAGTATGATGCAGAGTTGCTCAGACACATTGTTGAATGAATGAGTGTACTGGGTGGATAACAGGGCTTATGTGAGGAGGCATTACTCGGTGAAAAGACTGACGCTGTAGAGAACTGTAAAGGTTCCAGACAGTAACGTGAAGCCTTGGCTGAGATGTGGCCTGGCACAGAAGCAAGTCTTTGGGACAGAACTGAAGTGCTAATTCTCATGCTTCTGGTAAACTACTTCAGCCTTTGGATAAGAGCAGCTTCAGTGTGAAATTAAAAGAAAAACCACATACTTTATCTGTTTTAATTACATATCTACTTATGCAATTAAAAATTGGCTTTCATGTTATAAAGGCCATATACAGTGGCTGAAATTTATTTTATATGAGAACTCTTTTTCTCTCTTGCATTTATTTAAAATGTGCTGACCAAACATATCTGAAACACTCAGATACTCACATGGTCATTAGAGTTTTATTTTCATTCTTGAACTTTAGGAAGCGAACTTTCGCTATTGCACAGGTCTGCTGCCTCCAGAGAGCCCTGCCACTGACAGCTTTCTTCGTCTCATTAAAGGAAGACAAAACTTGCTCCAGCTCAACAAGCCTTCCTGTGTCTTTTGTCCTATCACTTTTTAACTGTTCCCCAATTCCAATACCTATAAAATGTAAAATCAGTAATTTATGAAGTGCCACATTTTAGATGTACATTATTTTGATTTCCCTATGATCATCTTTTCACCACATGGTATTAAAATAGAGTCTTGGTACAAGATACTAGTAATCTAATTTATGGTTTTGCTTGAACAACTGCTAAAGAACTGGGAATGAAACAAAAAATAAAAAGAAAGAAAAAGAAGAAGACTACACTACAAGAAAAAATTATGTAATAAAAGAAAATCTGGTATTTTCTGAATAAAAAATTTCTGTTTACAGCTTCAAAGAACTTAATTCACTTTTAGAGAAATCAGTTAAAAGAAAGCTATATTTAATCAAGAAAAATAATTTATTCATTGCAAGAGATAAACGATCTTAGTACTTCTGACCCAGATAGAAGAATGATACATAGAGAGCCTTCCCCTTCCCCTTCTGAAAATATAAAATTGGTAAAGATAACACTTTTTAGTATAGCCATGGTTGAAAACAAAATTGAAATTTTATCTTTTGGAAGAAGAACCTAAAGAAATTTATGAACTCTAGACTTTCAAAAGCTATATGAACATTAAAAGTATAACTACTAAGAAAACATACCAAGTGTATAACTTCAAAAAGGATTTTAAAAACCACTTGATCACTTATAAAAAAAAAACCACCAGAAAACAAAAAAATTCAGTAATAAGAAAACACCTAGGATGACAGTAAACCAAAAACAAGATACTACTTTAGAGTCATTAGACAGAAAAGGAAGAATACTTTCCAAGGTATTACAATTAGACTAACAGAAAATCTTTCAGTAACAACAATAGAATCCTGAAGACATTGGAATGATATCAAAATACTATAAGAAAAGTAAATGTCAATCTACAACTCTAATTTTCATTTCTCTCTAGCTCTTACATGCCAGGAATATTATACAGTGTATTTGTTATCTGCTCCATGAGCATCTGGTCTTATGCACTGCTGTATTCCACATGCTTAGTAAAACACATAGTGCAAACTAGGAAATTTAAGAGGGGAGGTTGGCATTGAGAGAAGACGGAAGAAAACAGAAACATATTTATACCTGCTCTATGGTTTCTCCAAGATCAGACTAAATCATTAAACTCTAAAAGTATATGATTTCAACTTTCAAAGTATATCTTCAAGATAAAATATTGCACAGAGAGATAAAATTCAATTTTCTTTCTTTTTTTTTTTTATCTGATTCATCAGTAGCTGATTTTCCTTCTAGTTTCAAGAACACCTCATTCAAAATTGTCATGGAAACACCGTAATTCTCAATGCCTTGGCTGGAACATCCATCAAGATCCCTGTAAAGGTCTAAAAGTAGACACAAAAATACATCAAAGGAATATAACTTGTAATGAGATTAATAATAACTATATTTTTTAAGAATGAAAAATATTTGTGATAGATCAAATGCATTCATCAGATACAAAGTTATGCTATAGGCATTCACCTATTTATAAAATAATCTATACAGTATGTTAGTTTCCATGTCTTTCTGAGTATAAAATTTTAAACATTTGTATTATCATTCTTAGAAAACTATGTATGTAAGGGATTTTGAAATAAATTATTATATTTTATTTAATGTGTTTTTAAATATTTGTTAGATTATGAGGTGTATTATAGATGGACTGAATGTGTCAACCCAAAGTTTTACGTTGAAACCCCCATTATTTAAGAAATATTTTCTAGAAATAGAGATTTATGTTTTTACATTAGGGATAACTGTTATGCATACAATAACAAATGCAAAAGAACTAATGTTATTAGAACATCAATATAAATCATTCTGTGGTCTCTACATTCTTTTACCTGGAAATTTGTTTGTTCTTTCCAAAGGCAAAATATACAGAAGCTTCTCTTCGCTTTGTGCTGTTAAGTTGGCATCAGGGATATGCTGTTTAAAAAGCGATGTTATATTGTCTGGATTGCACATTTCACTCAAATACAAACTAATATTTTAAAAAAGAGTAAATTTAAGTTATTTTTCTTGAACAATTGTAGTACATTCTTGTTCTTTTATTAATATTTATGAGGCAAACATGTATAATCCAATAGAAGTGAGACATAGAAATACTAATATAGTCCAAACCATATACTCTATACTACAGGCAGGGCAAGTAGTGTAAGAGATGTCAGAGAAAGAGATGACTCAACATTGTTATTTGGAGGAAAGAGATATTTGGCTAGATCTTGCCTGGGGTGAGGTGGAGGGGAACACCCAATTTTGTTTCAATCTGTTCAGTAACTCAACCTTTAATTCTCCCTTCATAGTAAGGTATGAGTTCTGCAAAAAAATAGCACTTGAACATAAGAAAAACAAAAACAGAGGTAATATAGTCATTTAGAACATGGTTTCATTGTTCTACTGATCCATGTTCCAGAATGCAGCTTAATATCTCTGACCATCAGTTTCCTCATCAGTAAGATTACACAATACTAACCTCTCAAAGTATTTCAAAATACAGAATAAAATAAAATATGTGTGATATAGCACAGGGACTTGCACTAAATAAACACTCCATATATGTTAGCTGATGTTATTAATTTCTTTTGTCCAAAATTTATTCAAGTCAAAGCTAGCCTATCTTCTTATGAGAACACAGACACATCTTCACAGAATCATTGGATTTTAGAAACCACATTCACTTTTAGTCACATGCATTGAAATTTACTGAGGCTGTAGAATGATAAGGGCATCAGAATTGACTTTGATGGCTCAAACCTAAAAAATCAATTTTAGAAAAATTTGTTCTGTGTTTACAAAGCACTGTGCTAAGCACTCTCCAGTATACCAAATAAGAAGAATGCAGAACCTTCTTTGAAGGAGCTTATAACATTTTATACATTATATTCAATCAAGTCAAACCAAGCAATCATAATGGAATGGTAGATTTGATCAGGTCAGTCACCTAGAGGGTAAATAATGGGGGGATTCATTTAACTACTAGAGAGAAAGTGATTTGATTTTTTTTTTTTTTTTTTTTTTGTATTTTTCTGAAGCTGGAAACGGGGAGAGACAGTCAGATAGACTCCCGCATGCGCCCGACCGGGATCCACCCGGCACGCCCACCAGGGGCCACGCTCTGCCCACCAGGAGGCGATGCTCTGCCCCTCCGGGGCATCGCTCTGCCGCGACCAGAGCCACTCTAGCGCCTGGGGCAGAGGCCAAGGAGCCATCCCCAGCGCCTGGGCCATCTTTGCTCCAATGGAGCCTTGGCTGCGGGAGGGGAAGAGAGAGACAGAGAGGAAGAAGGGGGGGGTGGAGAAGCAAATGGGCGCTTCTCCTATGTGCCCTGGCCGGGAATCGAACCCGGGTCCCCCGCACGCCAGGCTGACGCTCTACCGCTGAGCCAACCGGCCAGGGTCTGATTTGAATTATTTTTAAAGAAATATTATTTTAATGGGAAGTATAGAGAATGATTTGTATCACACCTGTAATCTTGGTCCAAAGATTCTACCGCTTATAAATGACGTAAGACTGAACAGATTATTGAAACTCTCTGACGTGAAAAATGGAAAATAATAATACCATCTTAAAGTTACCTGGAAGATTAAATATGATTATATGAGTATTCCATATGACAATATCTTAGCAAGTACCTAAAACATAGCTAGTATTTATTAAGTAATGGACTTTACTTGCTAATAAAATAATTATGATCTGAAAGAGAAAGAGACAGAATAAAATGAAGGAGAAAATGATTTCTGGGCAAACCGAGATGAGACTATTGAAATTGTCAAAATAAACCAAAACTATATGATAAGAGAAAGGGCTGAAATATCCATATATTTCTTTTAGCTAACAAGGTATTATGAAAATATTTTCCAAACATTTTGTTTAAATGTATCTTCATCATCCTTATAGTTTTAATGCCTGCAACCCCCCATATCCTTCATTTTAGCTAAGAAAGAGAGCAGCTGTGCAGCCTATGTTAACATATCACCTGTCCTCAACATTTCCAATACGTCTCCAACAATAAGATTATACCTTAAATGGTAGCCAATGCCCCATTTCTTCTTCAGGAACAGAGAAGAGCCTGCACACTTCAACTTCCTGTTAGATATAAACACATTCCGATCTAAGTAGAACAGAAGTAAATAACTAAGTTGTATTAAGGAGTTATTTGTTTTTTTACTATTTATAAAAGAACAAACCCATCAATAAATAATATATTTTAGGAGCATGACCCACTAAAACAAAGCCACTTTCTTGTCATCCAATAACTAAAATGAGTTATTTTTAATAAACTCACTTGCATATTTAGAAAAATTATCATACATCAAAAGGACCTGTTTCACACCAGCTGACATTCATACTGAATAAAGCATAATATATCCTGGAGAATAGCTCTATATTGTACAGCCGATGCAATAGGAGCAAAGTACTTCCATGGCAAAATGTACTCAAGGATGTAGGCATTCAAAGGGGTAAAGATTCTCTTGCTGTATTTAACTCTTGTCAGTCACACACATGGTAACTGTGTTGTAACTTATCTGTACATATTCCATCCATGTCCCCAATTTCTCACTAAGACACATGAAAGAAAAGTAAGAATTACCAGGCAGGATGTCAGCCTCATCCATGAACTGGGTACTGAAGAGGATGACTCTGTCTGATTTCCTCTCTTTAAGAAGGCCCCACACACGGTGTCTTGAAAGAGGATCTGATCCAACAGTTGGTTCATCCAGGAGCCAAATCTGCACATCGAAAAGCACATAAAATCATGTCCCCCTTTCAGGTAAATTTTTTTTTAAAAAACATCCTGCTGGTAAAAGTTTTTGTAGAAATATCTTAGTACGTAATTTTTCATTGTAGCAGTTCTCTTGTGTTTATCATTTACAGATTACGTCTGATCGAACACAACAGCTTCACAATCCTCAGTCTGACTTCAGCAGTAGTTTTAGTCCAGTTTACCTGAGGATCTCCTAAAATGGCAGTCCCAAAAGTGAGTTTTCTTTTTTGTCCACAGCTTAAATTTTGAGCAAGAATGTCTTGAATATTTTCCATCTCCAAGTCCCGTAAAACTTGTTGTACCTAGCCAAATAAAAGATACTTGGTCCAGACCCTAGAATGTTTATTTTTAAAAAGCTATCATGTGGTTGTTCATTATAAAGGGACTTTTGGCCCTTTCGGCTATGAACTGTGTAGAACTACCACAAATACATTTAGAGTTTCCTAAGTAAACAATTTCATCGTCAAGGCTTTGTGACATCTAACATGTAATCTACCTCTTGTTCCACTTCCTGTGACTGAATCCCTTTTACTTTAGCAAACAGTCTGAGGTTTTCTCTCCAGGCAGGAAGCCAAATTGCACACTGGATTGTGGACAAACTCCAATGAGTTTGCTGACCGTTGCCAAGTCAGCCGTTTCTGAAAGTGAGTGATTATAGATGGTGACCGAACCTAAAAGTTAAAGGCAGGGAGTTAGCATCAGGATAATGTTCCATGCTTGACTTAATATATTTTTATTTGTTTTTGTTTTTGTTTTTGTTTAGATTTTATCCATTCATTTTTAGAAAGAAAGGAGAAAGAGAGGACAAGAGAGAGATAAAGGGGGGAGGAGCAGGAAGCATCAACTCCCATATGCCTTGACCAGGCAAGCCCGGGGTTTCAAACGGGTGACCTCAGCGTTCCAGGTTGAGGCTTTATCCACTGCGCCACCACAGCTCAGGCCTTAATATATTTTTAAATGAAAAAACAATGTGCATCTATCACTCAAGTCCATTAAAGTCATTATACCTATTTATAAGGAATACACTATTGACTAATTAAAAACTTAATGTTCACAATACATCTGATCTAGTTGGGATGCCAATTAATAAGTATAAGGTTACTATCAGAAAATATTTAAACCACAAAGCTTTTCCTAAATAAAGGCAACATAAATCTACCAAAGAATAACTTAATGAAACTTCTAAAACTTTTAAATACCTGGGTGTGACTAGTAGTTAATGAAACTGCTAACTATTGAAATTAACTAACACAAATAACTAATGAAATGCACAGTTAATTCATTTGCCCATATTCTTCTCGTTGGATACCTGTTGTCTCACCTGATGTTGGGACTGACAGTTCACTGAGCACGTTTAACAGGTTCGTTTTCCCAGCTCCACTGTGAGCAAGAAGGGCAGTGATCTGGCCTTCATACATGTCAAATACTAGACCTGGTATTTCAAAAAAGTTACAATCAAAGCCTACATAATAACTTTACATTCCCTGAAACTTTTTGTAAATTCTTATAACATGAGTATAGTAAGCTAGCAATATTAAAAATAGAATTCGGATGACGTCAGAGTAATGGCGGGGTAGGAAGCGATACCGATAAATCTCCCCCAAAACTCAACAAGATCTTCAACCAGAAACAGAAAAACCTATACTTGGAGCTTCCAGATGCTTCGCAATACACCCAAAGGTATGATTGAGTGAAAAATTGGCTAAATATATAACCAAACCCCGAAGGAAATAGGGAGTAAGAAATGCTCCGCCTTCCTCACTAACCTAAACAGGGCGGCTTTCTCTGGTAACTGTGAATATAGAAACTGAGGCGGGCAAAGGGAGTGAATACATCCAGGCCGCGACACAAACGGCCGAACCAGGCTGTGGCACGGAGATCCAAGCCAAGGAAAATCTGATCCTGTGGCAACCCGGGCAATACAAGCTAACACTCGCGCCAAACCCAAACAAAGAAAGAAAAGCGGCGCGGACATTTTACCCGGTCTCCTGGTTGGTGCGCAGTTAGTGGGCGAGAGATTTCTTCCTAAGCCCCGGAAGTGGGTGCCCGTGTTGCCCCACGGAGAGGGAGGGTCAGAGGCCTTTCTGTGGGCCGAGGGCAGAGTCTCTGGGCAGCCCCAGCGCCCTGGGAAAGCCACGCACAGGAGGGAGTGAGAACTAATTCCAACGGTGGAGATTTTCCGTACTGGAGGGTGTTTCACTCAGAGGGAAACGCGGCCGGCCTCATATCCTGGTTTGCGCGCGCAGATAAGGAGTGAGCGATTCCTCCGAGTGCCTCGGCAGTGCACGCCCGTGTCATCGCACAGAGGGGCAGAGTCAGGGGCCTTTGTGTGGGCCAAAGCGGAATCTCGGGCCGCCCCAGCGCCTTGCAAAAGCCGCGCACGGGGACGGAGCGAGACTCAATTCCAACGCTGCAACTTTTCCCTGCGGTTGGGGGTTTCACTCAGAGCGTGAGACTGCTGGCCGGATATCCTGGTCTGCGCGCGCAGCCAGTGAGTGAGAGTTTCCTCCAAGCGCCCCGGAAGTGGGCGCCCGCTTGTGTTACCGGACAGAGTGGCAGAGCCAGAGGTCTTTGAATGGCCGGAAAGCCCGCCTGATTATGCTAGCAGCTCTGACTGACTGAGCCTTACCCAGAGCCCTGTGCTGAGTGGAAATAGAGTGGGGAGTTGCCAGCTCTTTGAGACTCTTACTACCCAGGCAGAGGCAGCAGCAACCCCATAGCTGGATTATCAGGCTACTAATTGAGGAAGGAAAGACTAGGAGAAAGGCTCCAGGAACACGGACTCTCTCACTGTCGGAGCCTATAAATGCTAATAGCCTCGACTGCCAACGAGACTAAAGCACAATACATGACATTGCCATAGAGACTTATCAACTGCAAACCTCCACCTGAGTGTGGCAAAGGGGCAAAACCCGGGGTACAGAGTCACCGACCAGGAAGAGGGAGAGAAAAGAAAAAGCAAGAAGATAACCTCTCAAAATCAAGAATAATCTGCAGACTTTATAACCTATTCCATTTTATTATATTTGTTCGTTTGTTTCTCTTATCTTCATTCTTGATACTTTTTTTTTCCTCCTCCAATTTGGCCGATTAACTCTCTACCGGTCTTACTCTCTCCTCTCCTTGAACTACACTACCCATAAGTGTTACATCTCCCATTATCTTTTCTCTTCTCTTCCTTTCTCTCTATGAGGGTTGCACTCCAAAACCCTTAACTCTCTCTCTCTCTCTCCTTTCTTTTTTCTTCTTTTAGTGGTTCCCTCTTTTTTTTCTCTCTCTCTCTTTCTCTTCTCCCTCTATATTAGTTTCTTCCTTTCTCCTTTACATCTCCTCTCATTCAAACCTCAATAACAAACAAATTATCTTATCTGGGACTCAAACTTATGTTTGTGGCATTTTGGGGTGTTTTTACTTCAACTTTTTAACTCACTAGCAGTGCTCCCATCCCTGGCTCTCCATATTATCTAGTTCTTGTTCCACTAAATACAATAGTAATTTTTTAATTTGTCCCCCCATTTTTCCGTTTTCCTCTTAATCCTCTCATCATAACTCTTAGACAACCAACACCTAAAAGAAAATCATTTTATTCTTGACCCAAATTTTTTCCTTATTTGCTTTTTGTGGGTCCATACGCTCTTTTTTTTTTCTTCTTTTTTCTTTCTTTTTTTTTTTTTTTGCCCCTTTATTACTTTTCCCCAATTCAGGCCCTCCATCACAGGCATTGTTTGTTATAATTCACAGTCCACCACAAGATTTTATCAAGAAAGAGGGGAGAGGAGAGGAGAGGAAAAAAGGAGGGGGGGAATAATTTCCTTTTTTTTTTTTTTTTTTAATTTTTATTTTATTTTATTTTTCTTTATTTCATTATTAATTTTTTTTAAAAAAAAACAACTCTTTTCGATTTTTTTTATTATTTTTTTAAACTTTTTATTCTTTATTAAATCTCATTAATACTATCAACAAAACCACCCTCAGATGCCATTAAGGAAGAGAAAATCGAATATCATGAATACAAAAGAAAGAGAGGTAACACAGCTAGATGAGGAAAAATCTATGGAGAAAAAATTTAATATATTGGAAACCTTGGAGCTAAATGACAGAGAATTCAAGATAGAAATACTAAAAATCCTCTGAGATATACAAGAAAACACAGAAAGGCAAATTAGGGAGCTCAGAAAACAACTCAATGAACACAAAGAATATATGTCCAAGGAAATTGAAACTATAAAAACAAATCAAACAGAGATGAAAAACTCAATTCACGAGCTGAAAAACGAAGTAACAAGCTTAGCTAATAGAACAGGTCAGATAGAAGAGAGGATTAGTGAAATAGAAGACAAGCAACTTGAGGCACAACAGAGAGAAGAAGAAAGAGACTCAAAAATTAAAAAAAATGAGATAGCCCTACAAGAATTATCTGACTCCATCAAAAAGAATAACATAAGAATAATAGGTATATCAGAGGGAGAAGAGAGAGAAAATGGAATGGAGAGCATACTCAAACAAATAATAGATGAGAACTTCCCAAGCCTGTGGAAAGAACTAAAGCCTCAAGTTCAAGAAGCAAACAGAACTCCGAGTTTTCTTAACCCCAACAAACCTACTCCAAGGCATATCATAATGAAATTGACACAAACCAACAGCAAAGAAAAAATTCTCAAGGCAGCCAGGGAAAAGAAGAATACAACATATAAAGGAAGGCCCATTAGATTATCATCAGATTTCTCAGCAGAAACTCTACAAGCTAGAAGAGAATGGACCCCAATATTTAAAGTCCTGAAAGAGAGGAACTTTCAGCCACAAATACTATACCCATCAAAGCTATCCTTCAAATATGAAGGAGAAATAAAAACATTCACAGATACAGAAAAGATGAGGGAATTTATCATCAGAAAACCCCCACTCCAGGAATTACTAAAGGGGGTTCTCCAATCAGATACAAAGAACAAAAAAAAAACAGAGCCACAAGTAAAAGCTCCAAGAAGAACACAATAAAACCAAATTTAAACTGTGACAACAACAAAAAGAAAGAGGGGGAGAAGATGGAGATTAACAGTAGCAAAGGACGATGGAGTGCAAAAGTACTCACAAAATAGTTCGCTACAATGAACAGGGTAGGGACCCTTTTCATTATTCAAAGGTAACCACCATTGAAAAAACCACCACAGAAGCACATGAGATAAAAAAGATAGCAACAGTGGAAAGATGTATGGAATACAACCAAATAAAAACAAAAGATAGAAAAACAAAAGAGAAGGATCAAACAAGACACAAAACTAACAGAAAGCAAGATATAAAATGGCAATAGGGAACTCACAAGTATCAATAATTACACTAAATGTAAACGGATTAAACTCACCAATAAAAAGGCACAGAGTAGCAGAATGGATTAAAAAAGAAAATCCAACTGTATGCTGCCTACAGGAAACTCATCTAAGTAACAAGGATAAAAACAAATTCAAAGTGAAAGGCTGGAAAACAATACTCCAAGCAAATAACATCCAAAAAAAAGCAGGTGTAGCAATACTCATATCGGATAATGCTGACTACAAGACAGGAAAAGTACTCAGAGACAAAAATGGCCATTTCATAATGGCTAAGGGGACACTGAATCAAGAAGACATAACAATTCTTAATATATATGCACCAAACCAAGGAGCACCAAAATATATAAAACAGCTACTTATTGATCTTAAAACAAAAACTGACAAAAACACAATCATACTTGGAAACCTCAATACACCGCTGACGGCTCTAGATCGGTCATCCAAACAGAGAATCAACAAAGACATAGTGGCCTTAAACAAAACACTAGAGCACCTGGATATGATAGACATCTACAGGACATTTCATCCCAAAGTGACTGAGTATACATTTTTCTCCAGTGTACATGGATCATTCTCAAGAATTGACCATATGTTGGGCCACAAAAACAACATCAGCAAATTCAGAAAAATTGAAGTTGTACCAAGCATATTTTCTGATCATAAAGCCTTGAAACTAGAATTCAACTGCAAAAAAGAGGAAAAAAATCCCACAAAAATGTGGAAACTAAACAACATACTTTTAAAAAATGAATGGGTCAAAGAAGAAATAAGCGCAGAGATCAAAAGATATATACAGACTAATGAAAATGACAATACGACATATCAGAATCTATGGGATGCAGCAAAAGCAGTGATAAGAGGGAAGTTCATATCACTTCAGGCATATATGAACAAACAAGAGAGAGCCCAAGTGAGCCACTTAACTTCCCACCTTAAGGAACTAGAAAAAGAAGAACAAAGACAACCCAAAACCAGCCGAAGAAAGGAGATAATAAAAATCAGAGCAGAAATAAATGAATTAGAGAACAGAAAAACTATAGAAAAAATTAATAGAACAAGGAGCTGGTTCTTTGAAAAGATCAACAAAATTGACAAACCCTTGGCAAGACTTACCAAGGAAAAAAGAGAAAGAACTCATATAAACAAAATCCAAAATGAAAGAGGAGAAATCACCACGGACACCATAGATATACAAAGAATTATTGTAGAATACTATGAAAAACTTTATGCCACTAAATTCAACAACCTAGAAGAAATGGATAAATTCCTAGAAAAATACAACCTTCCTAGACTGAGTCAAGAAGAAGCAGAAAGCCTAAACAGACCTATCAGTAGAGAAGAAATAGAAAAAACCATTAAAAACCTCCCCAAAAATAAAAGTCCAGGCCCTGACGGCTATACCAGCGAATTTTATCAAACATTCAAAGAAGACTTGGTTCCTATTCTACTCAAAGTCTTCTAAAAAATTGAAGAAGAAGCAATACTTCCAAACACATTTTACGAAGCCAACATAACCCTCATACCAAAACCAGGCAAGGATGGCACAAAAAAAGAAAACTACAGACCAATATCTCTAATGAATACAGATGCTAAAATACTAAACAAAATACTAGCAAATCGAATACAACAACATATTAAAAAAATAATACATCATGATCAAGTGGGATTCATCCCAGAATCTCAAGGATGGTTCAACATACGTAAAACGGTTAATGTAATACACCATATCAACAAAACAAAGAACAAAAACCACATGATCTTATCAATAGACGCAGAAAAGGCTTTCAATAAAATACAGCACAATTTTATGTTTAAGACTCTCAACAAAATGGGTATAGAAGGGAAATATCTCAACATGATAAAGGCCATATATGATAAACCATCAGCTAACATCATATTAAATGGCACTTAACTGAAGGCTTTCCCCCTTATATCAGGAACAAGACAGGGTTGTCCACTCTCTCCACTCTTATTTAATGTGGTACTAGAGGTTCTAGCCAGAGCAATCAGACAAGACAAAGAAATAAAAGGCATCCATATCGGAAAAGAAGAAGTAAAGGTATCACTTTTTGCAGATGATATGATACTATACATCGAAAACCCCAAAGAATCCACAAAAAGACTACTAGAAACAATAAGCCAATACAGTAAGGTCGCAGGATACAAAATTAACATACAGAAGTCAATAGCCTTTCTATATGCCAACAATGAAACAACTGAGAAGGAACTCAAAAGAATAATCCCCTTCACGATTGCAACAAAAAAAATAAAATACTTAGGAATAAACATAACAAAGAATGTAAAGGACTTATATAATGAAAACTATAAACCATTGTTAAGGGAAATCGAAAAAGATATAATGAGATGGAAGAATATACCTTGTTCTTGGCTAGGAAGAATAAATATAATCAAGATGGCTATATTACCCAAAGCAATATACAAACTTAATGCAATTCCCATCAAACTTCCAATGACGTTTTTTTAAAGAAATAGAGCAAAAAATCATCAGATTTATATGGAACTATAAAAAACCCCGAATAGCCAAAGCAATCCTAAAGAAAAAGAATGAAGCTGGGGGCATTTCAATACCTGACTTCAAACTCTATTATAGGGCCACGACAATCAAAACAGCATCGTATTGGCAGAAAAATAGACACTCAGACCAATGGAACAGAATAGAAAGTCCAGAAATAAAACCACATATATATAGTCAAATAATTTTTGATAAAGGGGCCAACAACACACAATGGAGAAAAGAAAGCCTCTTCAATAAATGGTGCTGGGAAAACTGGAAAGCCACATGCAAAAGAATGAAACTGGGCTACAGTCTCTCCCCCTGTACAAAAATTAACTCAAAATGGATCAAAGATCTAAACATAAGACCTGAAACAATTAAGTACATAGAAGAAGACATAGGTACTCAACTCAGGGACCTGGGTTTTAAAGAGCATTTTATGAATTTGACTCCAATGGCAAGAGAAGTGAAGGCAAAAATTAATGAATGGGACTACATCAGACTAAGAAGTTTTTGCTCAGCAAGAGAAACTGATAACAAAATAAACAGAAAGCCAACTAAATGGGAAATGATTTTTTCAAACGACAGCTCAGATAAGGGCCTAATATCCAAAATATACAAAGAACTCATAAAACTCAACAACAAACAAACAAACAATCCAATAAAAAAATGGGAAGAGGATATGAATAGACACTTCTCCCAGGAAGAAATACAAATGGCCAACAGATATATGAAAAGATGCTCATCTTCTTTAGCTATTAGAGAAATGCAAATCAAAACGGCAATGAGATACCACCTCACACCTGTTCGATTAGCTGTTATTAGCAAGTCAGGTAACAGCAAATGTTGAAGAGGCTGTGGAGAAAAAGGAACCCTCATACACTGTTGGTGGGAATGTAAAGTAGTACAACCATTATGGAAGAAAGTATGGTGGTTCCTCAAAAAACTGAAAATAGAACTACCTTATGACCCAGCAATCCCTCTACTGGGTATATATCCCAAAAACTCAGAAACATTGATACGTAAAGACACATGCAGCCCCATGTTTATTGCAGCATTGTTCACAGTGGCCAGGACATGGAAACAACCAAAAAGCCCATCAATAGATGACTGGATAAAGAAGATGTGGCACATATACACTATGGAATACTACTCAGCCATAAGAAATGATGACATCGGAACATTTACAGCAAAATGGTGGGATCTTGATAACATGATACGAAGCGAAATAAGTAAATCAGAAAAAAACAGGAACTGTATTATTCCATACGTAGGTGGGACATAATATTAAAACTAAGAGACATTTATAAGAGTGTGGTGGTTACGGGGGGGAGGGGGGAATGGGAGAGGGATAGGGGGTGGGGAGGGGCACAAAGAAAACAAGATAGAAGGTGACAGAGGACAATCTGACTTTGGGTGGTGGGTATGCAACATAATTGAACGACAAGATAACCTGGACTTGTTATCTCTGAATATATGTATCCTGATTTATTGATGTCACCCCATTAAAAAAATAAAATTATATAAAAAAAAAATAGAATTCATACTAAAATTCTTTCCTTTAAAATTGTATCTGCTATGATATATATTGAATAGGTGTTACAGTACCATAATATACTGCTCACAAAAATTAGGGGACATTTCAAAATGAATACGAAGTGATTAAAAAAGATGCTTTGATTTTTTTTATTAAATAAGAACATCAGAAAAGCAAATGACAAGTCAAAGAAAGTTGTTCAATTATGCAATTGAGATGCAAAACCAACCTTTATTTCATTGGTGAAAATGCACTATACAAAAGGCTGAAAGTATTAGAGTATCTGCACATACCCTGTTCCCCAAATTTTTGTGAGCTGTGTAAATTATTATATGATTAACAATTTTGGAGATCAAAGCACCTTTGACATTAAAGCCAGGCCAACTATAATAAAGATAGCTTTAGGATTAGAAAATGTGATGAAAATAAACTATCATGATGCTAGCATATGTCTTCAAACCTGTAGGATACCAGGGGTGCATTCGACTTTCTAAAATTGTCATATGGTTTTTTATTTGCTTGGAAGGAAACATAATGTGCCCAAACAAAGGAACGTCATAATAGCTGGAATGATTGTTCTTAATCTAACAAGACAGTATCACAAGGAGGCACGGGCTCGAAACCAACCAGCCATGTTAAATATGATATTTTATTACCTTTCAGAGCTTCTACTTTCTCCTGCTTTCCTTTTTTATATTTCTTTCTAAGGTTTTTTTATCCTGAATAAAAGATGAAGATGTTTTGAGGAAATTGTAGAGGTGGACAGAGGGTTGATACATCAAGTCACTGAGGCTTTGAGGAAGTGAAGAGATTCTGTGCCTTCACACAGGCCCAGGTGAACTGCAGAAGCAACCAGGGCCTCTCCTTACAAGCTGTGTCCCTGATCATCGCAAACCGACAGGCTATACCACAGAGGTGGCAGTTAGCTCATGGAAGGAGAATGCTGCAAGGACTGTGACAAATTACTAAGGAGGAAAGCAGGGGATGAAATCAAGGGTGGAAATACTATGATACAAGTACTGATGGAGATAAAGAGAAGCAGCACGCTCAACAGAAAGATGGGGACTTGGGATGAGACTGTCTTGGCCTGGGCAGAGGCAGATTAAGGCTCCAAAGAAAATATTGGGCCCCTTAAAAAAAAGAGAGTTTTATGAGTTCTTTGTAAATATTGGATATTAGGCCCTTATCTGAGCAGTTGTTTGAAAATATCAGTTACCATTTAGTTGGCTGTCTGTTTATTTTGTTATCAGTTTCTCTTGCTGAGTAAAAACTTCTTAGTCTGATGTAGTCCCATTCATTAATTTTTGCCTTCACTTCTCTTGCCTTTGGAGTCAAATTCATAAAATGCTCTTTAAAACCCAGGTCCATGAGTTTAGTACCTATGTCTTCTTCTATGTACTTTATTGTTTCAGGTCTTATGTTTAGATCTTTGATCCATTTTGAGTTAATTTTATTGATGTCACCCCATTAAAAAAATAAAATTATTTTTAAAAAAAGAGAGAGAGAGAGAGACAGAGGAAAAAAATACATGTTAACCATATTTTTAAAGAAAAAAAAATATTATGTACTATTAGTGTTAAAATTGCACATATGAAACCAAACTTGGTGTCATTAGGAAAAGTGTAAAGTTGGGGTTTTTGTGGGGCTCTTCAGAAATCGGGGCCCAGGGCACATGTCCAGTGCACCCCCCTGGGCCTGGGCCAAGTCACAGTGTGCTGATCACTAGTTTTTTCACAGATTCTATGGAGTGCAACCACACTGAGTTCAGTTCTTCAGTAGTAAAATGGGAATGACATGAAATATTTCATAGGGTTTATTTGTAGAGTGACTAAAATACTATTCAATATGTACAGAATACAAAATGCTTCATATATCAAAAACCTCCAAAGAAGATTAGAAACAGGGAAGACAAGGAAAATGGATTACAGAGAAAAAAACTGAAGGTCTAATATAAGTCAGGTCCTGCGCATTCTTTCTGCATTATTTTTGTACATTCTCACAACAAACCAGCAGGTGAGGGCTCTCTTTCTGGCTTACAAATGGCTCTGGCTCTCTTCTTGCTGTGGCAGAAAAAGAGTTCTGATCTCTCTTCCTTTTCTTATTAAGACATTAATCCCATTGTGAGGGTGGGCCCCACTCTCATGACCCAAATTACCTCTTGAAGGCCCTATCATCCAATACCATCACACTGGGGGTTAGTACTTCAACACAATTATTGGGGAACACTGGTAAGTCTATATATAGCATGGTTATAATCCAGTTAAGTACAGGAATAACTGTGAAGAGGATGGGCAGCGAGATACAATGGCCTTGAAGTTGAGCACATATGGACTCAAATATGCTTCTTATCCTAGACTATGAGACACCAGGCAAGTGTCTTAGCCTGCTTGGTTGTCTTAGCCTGTTTCCCCATCTTTTCTTTATCAAGCAGTAATGGGTAATAATTAGTTTTATTCTTTCATTCCACATAAACAGTATAAAAATGTTGGATTTTTTTCATATGTTTTAATAACATTTAGCCTTAATGTTTATGTAGTACATTCTAGATTAGGCAGAATCTACTCTGGTTGGCACAATGATGCATTTTAAACATTTTACAAAAAATTTTATTGATTGATTTCAGCAAGAGAGGAAGCAAGAGAGAGAGAGGGGGGAACATCAAGTGACTGGGGGACCCTCACTGTGACTAGGGATGAACTAGCAACTTCTGCTCTCCCAGACAATGCTCCAACCAACTGAGCTATCTAGCTGGGGCCAATGGTGACTTTAATTTCCATTCTTCTGCCTTTGATACTGTAGAATGATTGTGAGCCCAGCTGGCTCTGCATCTGGGGTAGAATGACCAAGAGCTTCAGAGCTCTGTGCACTGGTCTACTGGATGCGGTGCAGGACACACCAGTGAAATAGGACAGACAGCCTTGGATTGCCAATCCATAGAACAAACCTTCTGAACTAACCCAACAATCAGATATGTGAGATTCTCTGCTTCCATCCATTACTGGAGATAATTTTTCTATGGCATAGGGATAATCTTGTTACTTATAACTTACAAACCTTTAATACTCTTCTTCATGTCCACAGGGTAAGTTACAATGCCTTCTCCCATTACTCACAGCTTTCTGTGACAGCTCTGATAGCACCTAATTCTGGGCTAGACCCTGGAAGGGGCATAGAACTTCATGTTCCAGCTTGGAGGAAGATCATAATTCTTGATAACAGCACTAACTCATGAAGAACAAGAGAATAACTATTGTGGTGTCTGTTCATGTTTTTAGAAGCTAAGTATGTAGAGATGGTATGTATCACAAAAGTTTAGACTTAAAATAGGTTAGCAGAAAAGGTAGATTGGTAATGTTTTGTTGAGGAGTGAGATAAAGGCAACAGTGAATCATGGACAAATTTTGAGAAAAAGTCTAAAGAATTTAGGATTTCTAGTTGCTTGGAAATAAAGCAATGAGCATTAAATAAAACACTTAGAATATTTAAGAGAGGAGAAAGGTAAAGCATGAGTACCCATAACATGTTTCCTTCCCATCCTTCTGGAGTGTCTCTCTCCTCTTTTTGCCTTACCTAGCTCTTTCTCCTCATCATATTAACCAGAAAGCAAAGAAGTGAGGGATGGAGTGAATCACAGAGAAAAGGGGTTGAAAATAACTGGGGAGATGGTGACAGCGTCTGTCACAAAGAGAGCAGGCAGGGAAGTAGAGAAAAGCATGAACAACTGAGAAAAGAGATAAAGAAGAACATAGAAATATTAATGTTATTTATTCATTGATGGTTGTTGCTATAACCTAAGATATTAGTAAATGCTGATGATATGAGAAAGCAAAATGTAATCAAGAAAGAGTTTAGCCCTTCATGCACATGGCAATCTAAATATTGGTGGGTACCAAAAGACACTGAAGGTAATATTTGTCACATTTGGTCTCCTGTCTCTGACCTGTTTTTCATTTGTACCTCCATGGAACTGACTTGTTACCCGATGGCTTCTTTCCAATGGAATTCTGGAGACACTGGTTCAAAAGAGTCATTAAAAGAAGAGTCTGAATCTATTTCGTTCTCAAGGGCCACGTGGTCAGCCCTTTGGTGTTGAAACCAAAAAGAAGATTTCAGGAAAAACCAGGGAGAATGCCGAAGTCCAGATTCAGCTACATGAACAGGAAGCAATTAAAACCAGGTCAGTCACCACTTTGAGGATTACAGTCACCATAGTTGTGGCACTCATCATCTAGTTCTAATTTGAGCACTAACAATATAATTATCTATAGTGCTTGCAAGTGTTTCTTTTTATTATTATTATTTTTTTTTTTTCATTTTTCTGAAGCTGGAAACGGGGAGAGACAGTCAGACAGACTCCCGCATGCGCCCGACCGGGATCCACCCGGCACGCCCACCATGGGGCGACGCTCTGCCCACCAGGGGGCGATGCTCTGCCCATCCTGGGCGTCGCCATATTGCGACCAGAGCCACTCCAGCGCCTGGGGCAGAGGCCACAGAGCCATCCCCAGCGCCCGGGCCATCTTTGCTCCAATGGAGCCTTGGCTGCGGGAGGGGAAGAGAGAGACAGAGAGGAAAGTGCGGCGGAGGGGTGGAGAAGCAAATGGGCGCTTCTCCTGTGTGCCCTGGCCGGGAATCGAACCCGGGTCCTCCGCACGCTAGGCCGACGCTCTACCGCTGAGCCAACCGGCCAGGGCCAAGTGTTTCTTTTTAAAAAAGAAATGATCTAAATTGTTTACGGTATAACAAGGTCTTAGAAAGTTATTCTATAAACAGAGTGCAGAATAATATTAGCCTTATTTTTTAATTAAAAATGCTTGCTAATTTATATTTACTATACTGCATACATTATTTAATCTTCTATATTGCAAATATTATTTTAATATGTAATAATACATAAATTATTAATGATACATTTTTATTCTTGTATTAAGTGTCAACAGGTAATGAAATGCAATGAGTGAAAACTGTGTTGAGTCAGAATCATGAATCTACTTACTAGGCAAAATTTTGTCAAAATATAATGTCAATACCAAATAGAAAAATGTATCAAAAGCCAACATGAAAAAAGTGTCCATTATTAGGTTTGGGTTGTTTGAAGAATCCAAATGGGTGTTAGCATTCACATCATAGTCCAAATGTATAAGCTGAAAAGAAAAAACACATACATTGAATATTAAAAGGATAAATAGAACATCAAGAATTGTTATTGTCTTATTATAGGCACTGGGATTGAAAAAACAAATAACATAACAACATAATTCCTGTCTTCACAGAGTTCTAAGCTACTGGAGGTATATAACAATAAAACCATCTAACTACAAAACAATTTGGGAAATTAATGGAAGTATAAAAGGCTCAAAGGCCTACATGTAGAGGCAGGCAAATCCTCTAGGCAGAAGTTAAAAAAAAAAAAGGAACAATCTTATGGACAGGAACAACAGAGTGGTGACTGCTGAAGGGAGGGGGATGGTGGGAGGTGGAGGGGAGTACAAGGGGGATAAATGGTGATGGACGGAGACTTGATTGGGGTGGTGAACACACAATACAGTGTACAGATGATGTGTTGCACAATTGTGTACCCAAAATCTGTATAATTTTGTTAGCCAGTGTCACCCCAATAAATTTATGTATTTCTATGGAATTCCTGGTTTTCAAATACTTGGTATAATATTAAGGGTCATGTCTCCTGAACGTTCACTTTGACAAATCTTCAGTGCGACAGACCATTCAAAGAAACACATCGGGGATGTGAGGGCAATCTGATTGTGACATCTATCATCCCATTGATCACCAGCATTTATTCGGCTGATCTGGCTGGCTAGGCGGGTGTCCTCTTCCTCCCTTACTGCTCCATGTGTGTTCCTCCCAAAGCTGCATGCTCTGTCCAAGAGGAGAACCTTCCCCGATAGAGGAGAGGATTGTTCTTTGGTCAAGGGTATACGAGTAGCTGCGCTCCCCTGACAGAACCCAGAAAAAAGCTCTCAAAGAAATATAAATACATCGGTAATGCAGTATCATCCTACATTTAGTGACTTAAAAGAAAGCTAATTATGCTGAGAGAGAAAAATAAAAACACACATCTCCTATCTCTTCAGTATGTATTATATATTTACAGGGTAAATGGAAATTTCAATATTTAGCACATGTAGTACAAATTATTTAGAAGGAATCTGTTTTAATTATTTTGAAAAATAATGAAATAGTTGCATCAGCTCTTACCTGGGCCATTCCAGCAGTGAAAGCAAAAGGGCTCAGGAGACATAAAGGCCATTCCACAAAGGCAGGGAAATTTCTGTACAATGCGGTGAAGCCCAGACTCCCCCAAAAGACCGTGAGGAGAAAGACTACCAAACCCGTCAGGAAAGATTTCTTGACCAGTACACTCATCATGAAAGCTAAAGTTACCTGAAAGAAGAGAACAACTTCAGTTGGCATATAATTCTCTGAGAATCAATAGGAGCATAATGAAAATAATTTTATAATACCAATATATTTCATCCATTCTCCCCCAACTTTAGAAACTGTTTCATGTAAATACTCAAATACCACAACAGAAGATAACAGGTGTGATCAGATTCAGTGATAAATAATGGGAAACTTCTTTCCCTGAGAAAGAGGAAGGGGGGGAGGAAGACAGAAGGTGGAAGAGGAAGGAGAGAGAGAGAGAGAGAGAGAGAGAGAGAGATTAAATTCACCAACTCACCAAAGACAGGCCTTAGAGGAGAAAGAGAGTGAAGAACACCACAAAGCCAGTTAGGATGACAACGTGGGTAGATTTTATTTATACAATAAGAGCCATCAAAGTCGCCATAATAAAGATGAAGCCAGCATACAGCAAACCCCAGGAGAGCCTTGCATAGAAACAAAGCATCAATTCAGAGTGCTGTTACTCCATAACTTTACTCATTTATTCACTCAGCAAATGATCTGTGAAGCTTATCATATATCAAGAGTAAAGGAAATACAACAGCAAATAAATCAGAAAACTTCTCTGCCCCTAAAGTTCATATTGTACAGGAGAATATAGGCAATGCAAGGAAACAGGTAAAATAGGTAGCTAATTGTAGAATAAGAAAGAAACTGGGTGATAAAATGAGAGCAATTGGGGGAGGGTTTTGGAGAAAATATTTATGAGGATTCGTCAGTACAGACTTCTTCGTTCAGTCAAGTAATTAATTGTGTAACTACCAAGAATCAGAAATAGTATGATGAAGCCACAAACACTTTTTCTGAAGAGCCAGAGAGTAAATATTTTAGACTTTTCAGACCATATGGTCTCTGTTGCAACTACTCAACCCTGCCTTTGTAGCATAAGAGCAGTCAGAGAAAATGTGCAAATGATGAGTGTGTCTGGGTTCCAATAAATATTTGTGGGTTGAAACTGAAATTTGAATTTGATATGTGCCACAACATATTGGTGTTTTTTTCAAACATTTAAAAATGTAAAAGATATGCTTAGTTTGTAGATTATAGAAAAGGGAGAAACATTTTTACCAACCCTTGATATAGATGATTAAAGATTAGCTATAAATATAGATGTACACATTGGCATTGAACATAGACAGATATAGATATATACATAGATATGAAGATACACTATTTCTTGCTATCGATCCCAAATAATCAGGAAGAAAATTCTTTATAGGGGAAAGAGAAGAAGTTTTCTAAGGATGCAAATCTAGGTTCAGGTTTTCTCTGATCCTGGGAGGTAGTTACTTAATCTCTAAATTTTCTTATCCTCTAATGAAAAATAATAAGAAAATAAAGTGAAATGTTGTGGGCTTAAAATGGCAACTGGTCTGTAGTGGGACCACAATGAACACTTAGTTTCCTTTTATTCAAAGTAGAAAATGTTATCATGTTTTGGGAGGTCTTGCCTAATTGTGATGATTACCTCTGCACAATATACTTCTATTCATCTGAAATTGTTCATCTCTCTGCATTCTATAAACCTTTCCTTAATTTCACTCACATGCCATGCAAACAGACTGTCACAACTCTCTTATAGGGGAAAGGTTATTTTTTTTAACTCTTCTTCACCAGATTTATTCTCTCTCTCTCTCTCTCTCTCTCTCTCATATTGGTTACTTTTCTCTGATGCTCTGTCGATCTCCATGATTCTTTAAAAATATAGTGACCAAAATTTCCTTTAGGATTGAGGTACACAGTTTTAGTACAAGAAGAGATGCCAGAAAAAAACTCCTTTTCTAGACCAAACCAGCAATGCATTTTCTCCACTTTCTACACTCAGTTTATTGAATATTTCTGGAGGAAAAAGAAATTTGGCATAAACTTGCATTAAAAACATGTGGTCTTCCTACTCCATAGTATCTAATGTTCTTTTAAAGACTATGTGGCAAATATTTGCAACTATTCTATATATTCTACAAATCTTGTTTAACATTGAGATCAATATCACAGTGTATAAAAGGCACATTCAAACCAACTGCTTTCTGACTCCAGAACTTACACTTTTATAACTATGTCTCAAAAACATTTTTTGGCTCAACGCATTAAAAATTTTGTTGCTAATTGGTTCCCTCACTTACATCTCTCAGGCCTGCTACTTCCCAATACTGAATGCTATCTAATACTGAGTGTTTACTTTTTCTTAATTCTACTTTAAGTACATTTTCTGTTTAATCCTCGTGACCAATAAGAGATAGATGTTGTTATCAATGTTTAACAAAAGAGAAAACCAAGGTTTAAAGAAATTAAATAACTTGGTTGAAGGTCATAATGCTCAGATGGATATGGTCCTTGGAAGGTAGGAAGTATATTCTCGCCACTGTGCTATATACCTCCACCGAAGAAACCTCTATGCTTAAAGAGCATCATACTTTTTCCTTTAGTGTCATAAAAGTAAGAATTCATTCAATGTGGGGTTGAAATCAATCACTGTTTCTAATAAAATATTCGAAACATGTATTTCATCAAACATTAGAAACCTCATGTTTTTATATATATGGGCCCACCCATATATGGTAACTAGTGACTGAGAGTCGTCATTTGTATCGGTTAGTGATCTGGGTTTCACCAATCTATAGAATTAGACTGTCTTTAATTCAATGAAGTATAAAAAGTATCCTTTACCAAGCCTATAAGTCCATCTACCTTATTCATTCATAATGCACTACTTTGTGAAAGCTGTCAAGTTTAAATATGATTTTTTATAGGTCTTGGGAGTCCAACCAACTCACTCTGCTCATGTATGCTACATTACAGACAGTAGCCACATAACTTTCCAGAATGCTGACTCTCGAAGTCCCATCATTATCATCAATGGCTAAATGTATTGTCTTTCTTGTGCAACATTGATCGATATATAGTATATGAAGGCAGAAAAAGAAATAACACAAAGGAAAATGAAAAAATCAGTTGTAACTCCTGCTTGGGCAACAAATCTTCATATTTATACCAGAAACTGACATGAGCTTTTCCATCACTGAGTAATTTGTTGTGATCTAAAGGAAGATATCAATGAATAAATTGTTATTATAAAGGTATTTATAATCTGTATTTACTCTCAATGATAAGAAATTATGTGCATTCCACATTTAAATATATATGCCTGCCATGATCTGTCCCCATGTAGTCTCTGCACACTCCAGCTTTTGTCTTGATCCCTTACGTCCCTCCCTACCATCTTCACTGGACAATGTTCTACTTAGTCTTGAAATCTCAGCTGACATGTCACTTCAGTTAGTGGTCTTCTCTGAGAGTTCTCATCAGAGTATCTTCTGCTTTATTGTTTGCCTAGCACAATATTTCTAGTTTTGTGATAGAATCTAAACTCTTATTATGACTATATATCCATTTTCCTCCCCCCACTATTCAGTATTCCTGGAGAAAAATACCTCTGTTTTACTTATTTCTTGATCTCAGTGCTTAGCATAATGGTTTAAATATAATCATGCACCTTATAACAACATTTTGGTTGATGTCAGACTGCATATATGACAGTGGCCACATTGCCTAATGACGTAGCCATTCTAACACTGTAGTGCACAATGGTGCATGACTGTATAGTAGTTGTTCAGTACATTGTACCAGATAAAGTGAATAAACTAAGTAATAAACTAAGACAATTCATAATATAACCATCCATCAAAATTTAACTTACAATGGAATTTTTTTTAACTTAATACTCACTTCTATGATGGAGGCATTAATGGCAGCTTGAAAAGCTATAAAGCCTTTTTCCCAGTACAGTGAACCTTCGCATGTGACTGTTCTATCTGTTGTTTGACAATGAGCTTTAGGAAAAAAAGAACACAACATAAACAATTTTGATGGGATGGTTGGTTATAGGAAAAATGAAAACTTCAAATGTTCCAAAATGCTCTCCAAGTTTACAATAATAAAGTACATGGCAAGGCTTTGCAGGTGAGGTTTGTAGAATATACCCGAGAAGAATACATGAGTTGTTTTGTTAATATAAAGATCAGTTCTCAAAAATTTTTTATTCAACTTCTCTTACAATTCTCTCCACTAACCAAGAATATTTTGTTGAGCTTTGCTCTTCTGTTGTTTGTGCCCTCCCCCCCCAAAAAAAAAGCACTAAATTTTTTAAATGTTTGGGAACCACTGAGCAAAAGTTTTTCTTGATGTCTTATTTAGAACTAACACAGGAATACAGTCATGTGTCACACAACTATATTTGGGTCAACGAGCGGCCACATATAATGAAATTGAAAATTTTATTTAGCCTAGGACCTGACTATTTTATCAGGAGCACTAACTTTTTTTCCTTAGATTGTCAAATAAAAAAAAATGACAGCAGCCAACATAACAATAGTTGTCTGGTGTGAAATGAATCAAAACTTTTATCTATTTTTGTCAGATCAGCCAAAAATATATAAAATAATTCTTTGGTGTGCGGCAGAATTTTAGTAGTTTAGGTGTGCCACAAGATAAAAAAAGGTTGAAAATCACTGGACTAATGACATTCTAACCATCATAACACTGTAGTACAACGTGTTTCTCAAGAGTTTTTGGTGACACTGTTGTAAACAGACCTACTACACTGCCAGTCATATAAAAGAATAGCACATACAGTTATGTACAGTACATAATTCTGGATAATGACAATAAATGACCATGTGACTGGATTATGTATTTACTATACTATATGTTTTATCACTATTTTAGAGTATACTCTTTCTGTTTACATAAAAAAACATTGGCTCTAAAGCAGTATGCCTTATTATGCCAACAGCAGCCTCATATGTCTCATGTTTACCACAATTCTTGATTGCATCATGTTGTCTTGTGCTTGATTTAATCTCATGTTGTTTTGTACAGTATTATGCTGTACGTGCTTGAAGTCGAGGAGCAATAGGTTATACCACACGGCCTAGGCGTGCAGTCGGCTGTACCATCTAGATTTGTGTAAGTGCACTCTGTGATGTTTACACAATGACGGAATCCTCTAATGATGCAGTTCTCTGTTGTTAAGCAGCACACGATGAACTAACAAACATAATTTCTTAATAAAACAATATACTTAAGAACATAGGCTTTATTTAATAAGAATAAATCTCATTATGTTCAGAAATTAAAAGTATGCCTATGTTGCATATACTTCTCAGATGCTTCCTTCTGACTGATGATATAATAGCAAAAAAAAAAATTTTTTTTTTCTTATAAGAAAGTTACCTGAATGGTCTCTGTGTTCTTTCATTTTGGGAATTTGACCTCCCCAGAAAAACTTTAAATGATACAAGAAGTTATCATTGAAGAAGACTCTCACTGCATCCATGGAATAGTTTAAATCCAATTCATCCATGGTTTTTTCATCGGGCCACCTGGTAATTGTTCTTCCTGCCATGTGAGAAAAGGGAATAGTATGTAAGATTTCTATGTGGTCCAGAGACAGCATATTATATTCAATTATGATAAAGCTCTTTTATGTTAACACTGTCTAAGCACTAAAGGCAGTGCTGGTCTTAAATAAGAGCTTCACTTTTGGTGTGTGTTGGGGGAACAGTATTCTAAGGCTGTAGATAAAATCAGAACTACTGTGTGGAAATCACTTTATCACAAATAGATTGTGCCTATCCAGATAAACTATTTAACCAATAATTTAAAGCACAATGGATTGGGAATAACAACAATGCCAATGCATACATTTAAACTTACATGTACATGGACCTATCTAAAGTTGAAGTATATACAATTATAAATATATACTATAATTAAATATACATATATTTACATTTGACAATGGTGTTAATATGGGAAAACTCCAAAGACAGCATAAAATTGTTAAATTTGGGGAGTGTTTTCTCAAGAGACTGTTTATTCTAAAATATATGATGTAAACAAATGACTCTTATGGACCAAGCCCAGGCCATTTAACCCACAGTTTGGATTCTGTTGAATGCCTACACCTGGTACAATTCATCATGCTCCATTGTCCTCCGTATTTCCTGCCATCTGGCAGCTGGGTCAGAGGTTTAATTAGACTCAGGGCCTATCCTTTTGGCCAGATTATAGGTGGTGGTGTATTCTTTCATCGATGTCATACTTTCTAATTGTCTCACTTTTTATGATCTTAGCAGCCATTGACACCTTAGAGCCTAGATCCATTAATCTAATAGGAGTTTCAGAATGATGATGTTCTATTTACATCATTTGTTTTTCATTTAGTAGTAGAAAATGTTTATAAAACAGCATTTTCTATCACCTGTTAGTTTATCCAACAGTATAGTACACATAAGATAAATACTGGTACTTCCCCTTTATTTAAAAATTTTTATAATAATTGATTTCCTATCATCTTCTAAGGGTAAACATTTTTTTCTTTTAATATCATTATGAAAGCAGGCATTTAAATATACATTGAATGAGTTCCAAATCATTGCACTTATTCTTGTTGAAGCTTAACATATGCCAACTTGACCAGTGGGAACCTCTTTAAGTTGACTGCTGAGTGTTTTGTTTTGTTTTGTTTTGTTTTGTTTTGTTTTGTTTTGATACAACATATTTACTCTCTATGGCTTCCAAGCTATCTGAAAGGTCAAGATTCCTCACCCTGTAAATTTCCTGTCCCAGATCTCTGCATCTCCTTTCTTCTTGTACTGAGACTCCAATGTTTCAAAGATATAGGGGTGAGAGAATTAGACTGTTCCATAATTATTTATTTGGCATATTCCACTTTCCATGTATAACAGCCTAGGAGTAACATTCGAACACTATACCATCAATCCAATTACCGAAAATGGTTCCAATCATTCTCAAATTGGCCCTCTCTGTTTTGCTGTGGCTACTGGTTTCTTCTTAAGTGGTTTCCATGCTCTTCTCAGGCCCTCAGATAACCAATAGCAAGTTTTGTGATTGTAAAGGCTTTCTTCCCACTTATTTATATTTTGAAG
This sequence comes from Saccopteryx leptura, assembly GCF_036850995.1. Lineage (NCBI taxonomy): Eukaryota > Metazoa > Chordata > Mammalia > Chiroptera > Emballonuridae > Saccopteryx > Saccopteryx leptura. The sequence continues at coordinate 167,494,615 of NC_089507.1, forward strand.
TTTTAAACCTTATCATCTATGTTGTTGTAAATATTGCCCGGTTCCTTGGTTTTGCTGTTTAATTTCCCTCTTGATTTTTATGTGAGTATTTCAAGAGATTAAAACAAAAACATGCTGTCACAATTGGCAAATCTTTTCAGAGTCTTCTCACAAATATACAGTTGAATAATCTTGGAGTGCCTCATTTTAATATAGACTATTAAAAAAAAAAACACCTTTTGGCACTGGTGTGTTTGCTCAGTGGTAGAGTGTTGGTCCAGCATGTGGATGTCTTGGGTTTGATTCCCAGTCAGGGCACACAAAAGAAATGTTCATCTGCTTCTCTACCCCTCCCCCTCTCACTTGTCTCTCTCTCTCTCTCTTTATCTCTCTCTCTCTCTCTCTTCTCCTCCTGCAGTCATTGCTCAGTTGGAGTGAGTTGGCCCTGGGCACTGAGGATGGCTCCATGGCCTCCTACTCAGGTGCTAAGAAGAACTCGGCTGCTGAGCAATGGAGCAACACTCCATATGGGCAGAGCATTGCTCTCTAGTGGGCTGGCCAATGGATCCCAGTCAAGGCACTTTCAGGAGTCTGTCTCTGCCTCCCTTCCCCTCACAAAATAAAAAACAAATAAACAAACAAAAAACACTTTTTTTTATGAGATGGTGGGGACAGAGGTAGAGAGATGAAAAGCATCAACTCATACTTCTGTCACTTTAGTTGTTCATTAATTTCTTTTTCATATGTGCCTTGACCAGGGGGCTCAAGCCAAACCACTAAACCCTTGCTCAAGCCAGCAAACTTGGACTCAAGCCAGTGACCTTAGGTTTCAAGCTGATGAGCCTACTCTCAAGCCAGAAGAGCCTTCTCCCAAACTAGAGACCATAGGGTTTCAAACCTGGGACCTCAGTGTCCCAGGTCGATGCTGTGTCCACTGTACCACCACTGGTCAAGCAACAAAGAAAATCTCTTTTAACATTAAATTTTGTAAATAATAGACTAGTAAATGCAATGAGAAAAACTCCTTGATATTGGAAAACAATATGCATTATTGCTGTTAATTAAATTTAGAAACTTAAATATTTAACACAGTTTATCAAAAAAATTCCAAAAGGAATAACTATAATATTTTGCAAATAAGAAAATTACGATGGAGAACATACCTTTCATGAATGGAGCTAAAGCCAATCTGTTCATTATTTTCTGCATTGTTTTTTTTTAATAATTTTATTTTTTTTAATGGGGTGACATCAATAAATCAGGATACATATATTCAAAGATAACAAGTCCAGGTTATCTTGTCATTCAATTATGATGCATACCCATCACCCAAAGTCAGATTGTCCATTGTCACCTTCTATCTAGTTTTCTTTGTGCCCCTCTCCCTCCCCCTTTCCTTCTCCCTCTCCCCCCTCCCCCCGTAACCAGCACACTCTTATCAATGTCTCTTAGTTTCACTTTTATGTCCCACCTACGTATGGAATAATGCAGTTCCTGGTTTTTTCTGATTTACTTATTTCACTTCGTATAATGTTATCAAGATCCCACCATTTTGCTATAAATGATCCGATGTCATCATTTCTTATGGCTGAGTAGTATTCCATAGTGTATATGTGCCACATCTTCTTTATCCAGTCATCTATTGAAGGGCTTTTTGGTTGTTTCCATGTCCTGGCCACTGTGAACAATGCTGCAATGAACATGGGGCTGCATGTGTCTTTACGTATCAATGTTTCTGAGTTTTGGGGGTATATACCCAGAGGGATTGCTGGGTCATAAGGTAGTTCTATTTTCAGTTTTTTGAGAAACCACCATACTTTCTTCCATAATGGTTGTACTACTTTACATTCCCACCAACAGTGGATGAGGGTTCATTTTTCTCCACAGCCTTTCCAACATTTGTTATTACCTGTCTTGTTAATAATAGCGAATCTAACAGGTGTGAGGTGCTATCTCATTGCAGTTTTGATTTGCATTTCTCTAATAACTAAAGAAGATGAGCATCTTTTCATATATCTGTTGGCCATTTGTATTTCTTCCTGGGAGAAGTGTCTGTTCATATCCTCTTCCCATTTTTTTATTGGATTGTTTGTTTGTTTGTTGTTGAGTTTTATGAGTACTTTGTATATTTTGGATATTAGGCCCTTATCTGAGCTGTTGTTTGAAAATATCATTTCCCATTTAGTTGGCTTTCTGTTTATTTTGTTATCAGTTTCTCTTGCTGAGCAAAACTTCTTAGTCTGATGTAGTCCCATTCATTAATTTTTGCCTTCACTTCTCTTGCCATTGGAGTCAAATTCATAAAATGCTCTTTAAAACCCAGGTCCCTGAGTTGAGTACCTATGTCTTCTTCTATGTACTTTATTGTTTCAGGTCTTATGTTTAGATCTTTGATCCATTTTGAGTTAATTTTAGTACAGGGGGACAAACTGTAGTCCAGTTTCATTCTTTTGCATGTGGCTTTCCAGTTTTCCCAGCACCATTTATTGAAGAGGCTTTCTTTTCTCCATTGTGTGTTGTTGGCCCCTTTATCAAAAATTATTTGACTATATATATGTGGTTTTATTTCTGGACTTTCTATTCTGTTCCATTGGTCTGAGTGTCTACTTTTCTGCCAATACCATGCTGTTTTGATTGTCGTGGCCCTATAATAGAGTCTGAAGTCAGGTATTGTAATGCTCCCAGCTTCATTCTTCTTCTTTAGGATTGCTTTGGCTATTCAGGGTTTTTTATAGTTCCATATAAATCTGATGATTTTTTGCTCTATTTCTTTAAAAAATGTCATTGGAATTTTGATGGGAATTGCATTAAATTTGTATATTGATTGACGTCACGGAAATGGCGCCGTGAGCAGCGCGTCCGACAGATCTCCCCAAAATCACAACAAATTTATCAACTAGAAACAGGAAAATTTATCTTCGGAGCATTACGGAGTTCCACACAAACTGAAAGCAAAAGAACTGTTATCACTCGAATCTGAGAGACGAGGGTGTGGAGGAAGCTACCGCAGGGACGTTCATTCAAGCCGCGAGGAAGTGCGCCTGTGGTAAGTCATCCCGCACTCGGGAGCCGCGAGCAGCAGCCGCGAGCAGCCGCCGCCAGCCGCCGCCGCCAGCCAGCCGCCGCCAGCCTCCGCCGCGAGCCGCCGCGAGCAGCGCCGGGGTCGGTTGCAGAGCGAGCACCGCCCACACTCCGGAGCGGTGAGCAGCCGCTGGCGCGCGCCCGGTCTGGTTGCAGACCGAGCATTGCAGACCGAGCACCGCTAACGTTCCCAGCGGCCCGCGCACGGGGAGCGGGAGAGGCCCCAGGGCGGTATTCCCTACTTGGGAGATTCTCTCCGTGGGCGGGGCATCTCACCCAGCCATTCAAGCTAACAATCAAGCGTTGGGGGAGGGGCGCGCGCAGGCAGCCTGAAATACCTTCGGGAGCACAGCTGCGACCCAATTACTAAAATTAACTTAACCCGTGAAATCTGCGCACCCTCGGTTCTAATTGATAAGATCTCTCTCAGTTCACCGACCCAAGACAAGAGGCGTGATATTTTTTAGTGCCTCTCGCTAAAGGGGCGGGGGCAACTTCTGATTGATAGAGCCTCCATATTCAGGGATAAACGCTAACAAGAAGGACTTGGCAGATAATAAGATCTATACCACACTAGTCGCAAGCAGAGACTAGTGCCTCTTCTTCCCAGCAAAAACAGGCTACAAAGTGTGGAAAGCCTGGGTTGAGAGGTCCAACTGAATGCTAGGCGCTGAACAGTCACCTTGACAACAATTGACTCCCACCCCCGCCTGATTACACTGGAGGCCCTGACTGTCAGAGCCCTTCCCAAAGCCTTGCACTGAGTGGGGATAGAGTGGGGATTTCCCAGCTCTTTGAGCCTTTTACTCCCCAGGCAGAAGCAGTGGCAGCCTTATAGCTGGATCACCAGGCTGCTAATTCAGGAAGGGGGGACTAGAGAGAGAATCCACGAAAGCAAACTCTCTCATCGTTGGACCCTGCAAACGCCAACAAGCCTTGACTACCAGCAAGACTAAAGCCAATTATATGACATTGCCATAGAATCCCATCAACTGCAAATCCCTACCTAAATGTGACACAGGGGCAGAGCCTGGGGTACAGAGTCACCGACCAGGAAGAGGGAGAGAAAAGAAAAAGGAAGAAGTTAACATCTCAAAATCAAGAAAAATCCACAGACTTTACAACTTGTTCCACTAATTTTTTTTTGTTGTTGTTGTTGTTGTTGTTTGTTTCTTCTATCTTATTGCCTTTATTTCCTCCACCTCGGTCCTTCTATTCTCTGCCCATCTTATGCTTCCCTTTTCTTGAACTACACTACCCATAAGTGTTACATTTTATTTCTTTCTTCATCCTCACCCTCCTTTGGGGTTATACTCCAGGACACTTAACTCTCACTCTCTCTTCTTTTGTTTTTTTTTTGTTGGTTTTTTTTTTTTGCTTTATTTTGTTTTTTTCTCTTCCTTTTTTATTTCTTCCTTCGTTTTTCTCTTTTTCTTATTTTTTCCTTTCTATTCGTTTTTTCTTTTCTCGTTTTACTTTCCTCCCATTTAATCCTCAATCAGGAACAAATTAGTTAATTTGGGACTCAAGGTTTTTTTTGGCTTTATTTTTCTTTTTCACTTTTGTTTTTGTTTTTTTCTTGTTAGTTTATTTTTGTGGCATTTTGGGTCCTCCCAACCCAAGGTCTCCATTGTATTTGGTCTTTGCTCCACTTAATACAACATATTTTTACTTATTATTTTTATTTTTTTCTTCTTTATTATTCCTTTTTTTGTCCTTTTTTCTGGTTCCCTCTTATCCCTCTCATTATATCTCTTAGTTGACCATCACCCGCAGGCAGATCAACTTATGCTTGTCTAAGATATTCTTCCTTTTTTTTTTTTTTTTTTTTTTTGCATTTAGTAGGTCCCTACTCCCCTTTTTTTTTTTTGCCCCTTGAACTCTTCACCGCAAACCAGGCCCTCCATTATAGGCACGATATTTCCCTGAGGAGGGGAGAGGAGGGAAGGAGAAGAAAGAAAAAAAAGGGGAAATAATAAATTATTACTGCTTTTTTTTGTGGGGTGTTTTACCCTTTGTTTTTTGTTTTTTGTTTTTTTTTTTACTTTTTACTCTTTATTAATTCTAATTAGTGCTATCAACAAGACCACCCTCAGATGCCAATAAGAAAGAGGAAATCGAATATTATGGATACAAAAGAAAGAGAGGTAACACAAATAGATGTGGAAAAATCTATGGAGAAAAGACTTAACATATTGGAAGCCTTGGAGCTAAATGACAGAGAATTTAAAATAGAAATCTTAAAAATACTCAGAGATATACAAGAAAACACAGAAAGGCAATATAGGGAGATCAGAAAACAACTCAATGAACACAAAGAATATATTACCAAGGAAATTGAAACTATAAAAACAAATCAAACAGAAATGAAAAACTCAATTCACGAGCTGAAAAACGAGGTAACAAGCTTAGCTAGCAGAACAACCCAGATTGAAGATAGGATTAGTGAAATAGAAGACAAACAACTTGAGGCACAACAGAGAGAAGAAGAAAGAGACTCAAAAATAATAAAAAACAAGAAAGCCCTACAGGAATTATCTGACTCCATCAGAAAGAATAACATAAGAATAATAGGTATATCAGAGGGAGAAGAGAAAGAAAATGGAATGGAGAATATACTCAAACAAATAATAGACGAGAACTTCCCAAGCCTGTGGAAAGAACTAAAGCCTCAAATTCAAGAAGCAAACAGAACACCGAGTTTTCTTAACCCCAACAAACCCACTCCAAGGCACATCATAATAAAGATGACACAAACCAATGACAAAGAAAAAATTCTCAAGGCAGCCAGGGAAAAGAAGAGTACAACATATAAAGGAAGGCCTATTAGATTATCATCAGATTTCTCAGCAGAAACTCTACAAGCTAGAAGAGAGTGGACCCCAATATTTAAAGCCCTGAAAGAGAGGAACTTTCAGCCAAGAATACTATACCCATCAAAGCTATCCTTCAAGTATGAAGGAGATATAAAAACATTCACAAATACAGAAAAGATGAGAGAATTTATCACGAGAAAACCCCCACTCCAGGAAATACTAAAGGGGGTTTTCCAACCAGATTCAAAGAACAAAAGAAAACAACACCACAAATAACAGCTCCACCAAGAACACAATAAAACCAAACTTAAACTGCGACAACAAAGGAAAAAAAAGGGGGAGAGAGAATGGAGATTAACAGTAGCAAAGGACGATGAAGTGCAGAAATACTTATAAGATAAGGTACTACAATGAATATGGTAGGTACCCTTTTCATTACTTAATGGTAACCACCCTAGAAAAAACCACCACAAAAACACATGACTTAAAAAAGGTAGCAACAGAGGAACGAAGTATGGAACACAAACAAACAGAAACAAATGATAGAAAAACAAAAGAGAAGAATCAAACTAGATACAAAACTAACAGAAAGCAATTTATAAAATGGCAGTAGGGAACCCACAAGTGTCAATAATTACACTAAATGTAAATGGATTAAACTTACCAATAAAAAGACACAGAGTAGCAGAATGGATTAAAAAAGAAAATCCAACTATATGCTGCCTACAAGAAACACATCTAAGCAACAAGGATAAAAACAAATTCAAAGTGAAAGGCTGGAAAACAATACTCCAAGCAAACAACACCCAAAAAAAAGCAGGGGTAGCAATACTCATATCTGATAATGCTGACTACAAGACAGAAAAAGTACTCAGAGACAAAAATGGTCACTTCATAATGATTAAGGGGACACTGAATCAAGAAGACATAACAATCCTTAATATATATGTACCAAACCAAGGAGCACCAAAATATATAAGACAGCTACTTATTGACCTTAAAACAAAAACTAACAAAAATACAATCATACTTGGAGACCTCAATACTCCGCTGACGGCTCTAGATCGGTCATCCAAACAGAGAATCAATAAAGATATAGTGGCCTTAAACGAAATACTAGAACACCTGGATATGATAGACATCTACAGGACACTTCATCCCAAAGCGACAGAGTATACATTTTTCTCTAGTGTACATGGAACATTCTCAAGAATTGACCATATGTTGGGCCACAAAGACAATATCAGCAAATTTAGAAAAATTGAAATTGTACCAAGCATATTTTCTGATCATAAAGCCTTGAAACTAGAATTCAACTGCAAAAAAGAGGGGGAAAAACCCACAAAAATGTGGAAACTAAACAACATACTTCTAAAAAATGAATGGGTCAAAGAAGAAATAAGCGCAGAGATCAAAAGATACATACAGACAAATGAAAATGAAAATACGACATATCAGAATCTCTGGGATGCAGCAAAAGCAGTAATAAGAGGAAAGTTCATATCACTTCAGGCCTATATGAACAAACAAGAGAGAGCCGAAGTAAACCACTTAACTTCACACCTTAAGGAACTAGAAAAAGAAGAACAAAGACAACCCAAAACCAGCCAAAGAAAGGAGATAATAAAAATCAGAGCAGAAATAAATGAAATAGAGAACAGAAAAACTATAGAAAAAATCAATAAAACAAGGAGCTGGTTCTTTGAAAAGATCAACAAAATTGACAAACCCTTGGCAAGACTCACCAAGGAAAAAAGGCACAGGACTCAAATAAATAAAATCCAAAATGAAAGAGGAGAGATCACCACAGACATCATAGATATACAAAGAATTATTGTAGAATACTATGAAAAATTATATGCCACCAAATACAACAATCTAGAAGAAATGGATAAATTCCTAAAACAATACAACCTTCCTAGACTGAGTCATGAAGAAGCAGAAAGCCTAAACAGACCAATCAGCAGGGAGGAAATAGAAAAAACTATTAAAAACCTCCCCAAAAATAAAAGTCCAGGCCCAGACGGTTATACTAGTGAATTCTATCAAACATTCAAAGAAGACTTGGTTCCTATTCTACTCAAAGTCTTCCAAAAAATTGAAGAAGAAGCAATACTTCCAAACACATTTTATGAGGCCAACATAACCCTCATACCAAAACCTGGCAAGGATGGCACAAAGAAAGAAAACTACAGACCAATATCTCTAATGAATACAGATGCTAAAATTCTAAACAAAATACTGGCAAACCGAATACAACAACATATTAAAAAAATAATACATCATGATCAAGTGGGATTCATCCCAGAATCTCAAGGATGGTTCAACATACGCAAAATGGTTAACGTAATACACCATATCAACAAAACAAAGAACAAAAACCACATGATCTTATCAATAGATGCAGAAAAGGCTTTTGATAAAATACAACACAATTTTATGTTTAAGACTCTCAACAAAATGGGTATAGAAGGGAAATATCTCAACATGATAAAGGCCATATATGATAAACCATCAGCCAACATCATTTTAAACGGCATAAAACTGAGGACTTTCTAACTTAAATCAGGAACAAGACAGAGTTGTCCACTCTCTCCACTCTTATTTAACGTGGTGCTAGAAGTTCTGGCCAGAGCAATCAGACAAGACAAAGAAATAAAAGGCATCCATATTGGAAAAGAAGAAGTAAAGGTATCACTTTTTGCTGATGATATGATCCTATACATCGAAAACCCAAAGGACTCCACAAAAAGATTATTAGAAACAATAAACCAATACAGTAAGGTCACAGGATACAAAATTAACATACAGAAGTCCATAGCCTTTCTCTATGCCAACAATGAAATATTAGAAAACGAACTCAAAAAAATAATCCCCTTCACGATTGCAACAAAAAAAATAAAATACCTAGGAATAAACATAACAAAGAATGTAAAGGACCTATATAATGAAAATTACAAAGCATTGTTAAGGGAAATCGAAAAAGATACAATGAGATGGAAAAATATTCCTTGTTCTTGGATAGGAAGAATAAATATAATCAAAATGGCCATATTACCCAAAGCAATATACAAATTTAATGCAATTCCCATCAAAATCCCTATGAGATTTTTTAAAGAAATGGAACAAAAAATCATCAGATTTATATGGAAATATAAAAAACCCCGAATAGCCAAAACAATCCTAAGGAAAAAGAATGAAGCTGGGGGCATTACAATACCTGACTTTAAACTATACTATAGGGCCACAATAATCAAAACAGCATGGTATTGGCAGAAAAATAGACACTCAGACCAATGGAACAGAATAGAAAGCCCAGAAATAAAACCACATATATATGGTCAAATAATCTTTGATAAAGGGGCCAACAACACACAATGGAGAAAAGAAAGCCTCTTCAACAAATGGTGTTGGGAAAACTGGAAAGCCACATGCAAAAGAATGAAAGTCGACTACAGCCTGTCCCCGTGTACTAAAATTAATTCAAAATGGATCAAAGACCTAAATATAAGACCTGAAACAATAAAGTACATAGAAGAAGACATAGGTACTAAACTCATGGACCTGGGTTTTAAAGAACATTTTATGAACTTGACTCCAATGGCAAGAGAAGTGAAGGCAAAGATAAATGAATGGGACTACATCAGAATAAAAAGTTTTTGCTCAGCAAGAGAAACTGATATAAAAATAAACAGACAGCCAACTAAATGGGAAATGATATTTTCAAACAACAGCTCAGATAAGGGCCTAATATCCAAAATTTACAAAGAACTCATAAAACTCAACAACAAACAAACAAACAATCCAATAAAAAAATGGGAAGAAGACATGAATAGACACTTCTCCCAGGAAGAGATACAAATGGCCAACAGATATATGAAAAGATGCTCAGCTTCATTAGTTATTAGGGAAATGCAAATCAAAACTACAATGAGATACCACCTCACCCCTGTTAGATTAGCTATTATCAACAAGACGGGTAATAGCAAATGTTGGAGAGGCTGTGGAGAAAAAGGAACCCTCATTCACTGTTGGTGGGACTGTAAAGTAGTACAACCATTATGGAGGAAAGTATGGTGGTTCCTCAAAAAACTGCAAATAGAACTACCTTATGACCCAGCAATCCCTCTACTGGGTATATACCCCAAAACCTCAGAAACATTGATACGTGAAGACACATGTAGCCCCATGTTCATTGCAGCACTCTTCACAGTGGCCAAGACATGGAAACAACCAAAAAGCCCTTCAATAGAAGACTGGATAAAGAAGATGTGGCACATATACACTATGGAATACTACTCAGCCATAAGAAATGATGACATCAGATCATTTACAGCAAAATGGTGGGATCTTGATAACATTATAAGGAGTGAAATAAGTAAATCAGAAAAAAACAAGAACTACATGATTCCATACATTGGTGGAACATAAAAATGAGACTAAGAGACATGGACAAGTGTGTGGTGGTTACCAGGGGTGGGGGGAGGGAGGACAGGGGGAGAGTTAGGGGGAGGGGGAGGGGCACAGAGAACTAGATAGAGGGTGGCGAAGGACAATCTGACTTTGGGCGAGGGGTATGCAACATAATTTAATGCCAAGGTAACCTAGACATGTTTTCTTTGAATATATGTACCCTGATTTATTAATGTCATCCCATTACCATTAATAAAAAATTTATTTAAAAAGAAAAAAAAAAAATTTGTATATTGCCTTGGGTAATATGGCCATCTTGATTATATTTATTCTTCCTAACCAAGAACAAGGTATATTCTTCCATCTCATTATATCTTTTTCGATTTTCCTTAACAATGGTTTATAGTTTTTATTACATAAGTCCTTTACATTCTTTGTTATGTTTATTCCTAAGTATTTTATTTTTTTTGTTGCAATCGTGAAGGAGATTATTCTTTTGAGTTCGTTCTCAGTTGTTTCATTGTTGGCATATAGAAAGGCTATTGACTACTGTATGTTAATTTTGTATCCTGCGACCTTACTGTATTGGTTTATTGTTTTAAGGAGTCTTTTTGTGGATTCTTTGGGGTTTTTAATGTGTAGGATCATATCACCTGCAAAAAGTGATACCTTTACTTCTTCTTTTCCGATACGGATGCCTTTTATTTCTTTGGCTTGTCTGATTGCTCTGGCTAGAACCTCTAGTACCACATTAAATAAGAGTGGAGAGAGTGGACAACCCTGTCTTGTTCCTGATTTAAGGGGGAAAGCCTTCAGTTTAGTGCCATTTAATATGATGTTAGCTGATGGTTTATCATATATGGCCTTTATCATGTTGAGATATTTCCCTTCTATATCCATTTTGTTGAGAGTCTTAAACATAAAATTGTGTTGTATTTTATCGAAAGCCTTTTCTGCGTCTATTGATAAGATCATGTGGTTTTTGTTCTTTGTTTTGTTGATATGGTGTATTATGTTAACCGTTTTATGTATGCTGAACCAACCTTGAGATTCTGGGATGAATCCCACTTGATCATGATGTATTATTTTTTTTAATATGTTGTTGTATTTGATTTGCTAGTATTTTGTTTAGTATTTTAGCATCTGTATTCATTAGAGATATTGGTCTGTAGATTTCTTTTTTTGTGTGTGCCATCCTTGCCTGGTTTTGGTATGAGGGTTATGTTGGCCTGATAAAATGTGTCTGGAAGTATTGCTTCTTCTTCAATTTTTTGGAAGACTTTCAGTAGAATAGGAACCAAGTCTTCTTTGAATGTTTGATAAAATCCGCTGGTATAGCCGTCAGGGCCTGGACTTTTATTTTTGGGGAGGTTTTTAATGGGTTTTTTTTATTTCTTCTCTACTAATAGGTCTGTTTGGGCTTTCTGCTTCTTCTTGACTCAGTCTAGGAAGGTTGTATTGTTCTAGGAATTTATCCATTTCTTCTAGGTTGTTGAATTTAGTGGCATAAAGTTTTTCATAGTATTCTACAATAATTCTTTGTATATCTATGGTGTCTGTGGTGATTTCTCCTCTTTCATTTTGGATTTTGTTTATATGAGTTCTTTCTCTTTTTTCCTTGGTAAGTTTTGCCAAGGGTTTGTCAATTTTGTTGATCTTTTCAAAGAACCAGCTCCTTGTTCTATTAACTTTTTCTATAGTTTTTCTGTTCTCTATTTCATTTATTACTGCTCTGATTTTTATTATCTCCTTTCTTTGGCTGGTTTTGGGTTGTCTTTGTTCTTCTTTTTCTAGTTCCTTAAGGTGTGAAGTTAAGTGGTTTACTTGGGCTCTCTCTTGTTTGTTCATATATGCCTGAAGTGATTTGAACTTCCCTCTTATCACTGCTTTTGCTGCATCCCATAGATTCTGATATGTCGTATTGTCATTTTCATTTGTCTGTGTATATATATATCTTTTGATCTCTGCACTTATTTCTTCTTTGACCCATTCATTTTTTAAAAGTATGTTGTTTAGTTTCCACATTTTTGTGGGATTTTTTTCCTCTTTTATGCAGTTGAATTCTAGTTTCAAGGCTTTATGATCAGAAAATATGCTTGGTACAACTTCGATTTTTCTGAATTTGCTGATGTTGTTTTTGTGGCCCAACATATGGTCAATTCTTGAGAATGATCCATGTACACTGGAGAAAAATGTATACTCAGTCACTTTGGGATGAAATGTCCTGTAGATGTCTATCATATCCAGGTGCTCTAGTGTTTTGTTTAAGGCCACTATGTCTTTGTTGATTCTCTGTTTGGATGACCGATCTAGAGCCGTCAGCGGTGTATTGAGGTTTCCAAGTATGATTGTATTTTTGTCAGTTTTTGTTTTAAGGTCAATAAGTAGCTGTCTTATATATTTTGGTGCTCCTTGGTTTGATGCATATATATTAAGAATTGTTATGTCTTCTTGATTCAGTGTCCCCTTAGCCATTATGAAATGGCCATTTTTGTCTCTGAGTACTTTTCCTGTCTTGTAGTCAGCATTATCAGATATGAGTATTGCTACGCCTGCTTTTTTTTGGATGTTATTTGCTTGGAGTATTGTTTTCCAGCCTTTCACTTTGAATTTGTTTTTATCCTTGTTACTTAGATGAGTTTCCTGTAGGCAGCATACAGTTGGATTTTCTTTTTTAATCCATTCTGCTACTCTGTGCCTTTTTATTGGTGAGTTTAATCCATTTATATTTAGTGTAATTATTGACACTTGTGAGTTCCCTATTGCCATTTTATATATTGCTTTCTGTTAGTTTAGTGTCTTGTTTGATCTTTCTCTTTCATTTTTCTATCTTTTGTTTTTATTTGGTTGTATTCCATACATGTTTCCTCTGTTGCTATCTTTTTTATCTCATGTGCTTCTGTGGTGGTTTTTTCAATGGTGGTTACCTTTAATTAATGAAAAGGGTTCCTACCCTGTTCATTGTAGCGCACTATTTTGTGAGTACTTTTGCACTCCATCGTCCTTTGCTACTGTTAATCTCCATCCTCTCCCCCCCTTTCTTTTTGTTGTTGTCACAGTTTAAATTTGGTTTTATTGTGTTCTTCTTGGAGCTTTTACTTGTGGCTCTGTTTTTGTTGTTGTTGTTGTTCATTGTATCTGATTGGAGAACCCCCTTTAGTAATTCCTGGAGTGGGGGTTTTCTGATGATAAATTTTCTCATCTTTTCTGTATCTGTGAATGTTTTTAATTCCTTCATATTTGAAGGATAGCTTTGATGGGTATAGTATTTGTGGCTGAAAGTTCCTCTCTTTCAGGACTTTAAATATTGGGGTCCACTCTCTTCTAGCTTATAAAGTTTCTGCTGAGAAATCTGATGATAATCTAATGGGCCTTCCTTTATATGTTGTATTCTTCTCTTCCCTGGCTGCCTTGAGAATTTTTTTTTTGCCGTTGGTTTGTGCCAATTTCATTATGATGTGCCTTGGAATAGGTTTGTTGGGGTTAAGAAAACTCGGAGTTCTCTTTGCTTCTTGAACTTGAGGCTTTAGTTCTTTCCACAGGCTTGGGAAGTTCTCATCTATTATTTGTTTGAGTATGTTCTCCATTCCATTTTCTCTCTCTTCTCCCTTTGATATACCTATTATTCTTATGTTATTCTTTATGATGGAGTCAGATAATTCTTGTAGGGCTATCTCATTTTTTTAAATTTTTGAGTCTCTTTCTTCTTCTTCTCTCTGTTGTGCCTCAAGTTGCTTGTCTTCTATTTCACTAATCCTCTCTTCTATCTGGCCTGTTCTATTAGCTAAGCTTGTTACCTCATTTTTCAGCTCATGAATTGAGTTTTTTTATCTCTGTTTGATTTGTTTTTATAGTTTCAATTTCCTTGGAAATATATTCTTTGTGTTCATTGAGTTGTTTTCTGAGCTCCCTAAATTGCCTTTCTGTGTTTTCTTGTATATCTTGGAGGATTTTTAGGATTTCTATCTTGAATTCTTTGTCATTTAGCTCCAAGGTTTCCAATATATTAAATTTTTTCTCCATAGATTTTTCCTCATCTAGCTGTGTTACCTCTCTTTCTTTTGTATCCATGATATTCAATTTTCTCTTCCTTAATGGCATCTGAGGGTGGTTTTGTTGATAGTATTAATGAGATTTAATAAAGAATAAAAAGTTAAAAAAATCGAAAAGAGTTTTTTTTAATTAATATTGAAATAAAGAAAAATAAAATAAAATAAAAATTTTTAAAAAGGAAATTATTCCCCCCCCCTCTTTTTTTCTTCTTCTCTCCTCTCCCCTCTTTCTGGATAAAATCTTGTGGTGAACTGTGAATTATATTGTATTAAATAGAACAAACAATGCCTGTAATAGAGGCCTGAATTGGGGAAAAGTAATAAAGGGGCAAAAAAAAAAAAAAAAAAAAGAATGGGGTATGGACCCACAAAAAGCAAATAAGTAAAAAATTTGGGTCAGGAATAAAGTGATTTGCTTTTAGGTGTTGGTTGATTAAGAGTTATGATGAGAGGGATAAGAGGGAAATAGGAAAATGGGGGGACAAATTAAAAAATTACTATTGTATTTAGTGGAACAAGAACTAGATAAAATGGAGAGCCAGGGATGGGAGCACTGCTAATGAGTTAAAAAGGTGAAGTAAAACCCCCCCAAAATGCCACAAACATAAGTTTGAGTCCCAGATAAGATAATTTGTTTGTTATTGAGGTTTGAATGAGAGGATACGTAAAGGAGAAAGGAAGAAACTAATATAGAGGGAGAAAAGAAAGAGAGAGAGAGAGAAAAAAAGAGAGAACCACTAAAAGAAGAAAAAAGAGGGGGGAGAGAGAGAGAGAGAGTTAAGGGTTTTGGAGTGCAACCCTCATAGAGAGAAAGGAAGAGGAAAGAAAAGATAATGGAAGATGTAACACTTATGGTTAGTGTAGTTCAAGGAGAGGAGAGAGTAAGACTGGCAGAGAGTTAATCGACCAAATTGGAGGAGGAAAAAAAAATATCAAGAATGAAGATAAGAAAAACAAACGAACAAATATAAAAAATGGGATAGGTTATAAAGTCTGCGGATTATTCTTGATTTTGAAAGGTTATCTTCTTGCTTTTTCTTTTCTCTCCCTCTTCCTGGTCGGGGACTCTGTACCCCGGGTTCTGCCCCTTTGGCACACTCTGGTAGAGGTTTGGTTTGCAGTTTATAAGTCTCTATGGCGATGTCATGTATTGTGCTTTAGTCTCGTTGGCAGTCGAGGCTCATTAGCATTTATAGGCTCTGACAGTGAGAGAGTCCGTGTTCCTGGAGCCTTTCTCCTAGTCTTTCCTTCCTCAATTAGTAGACTGATAATCCAGCTATGGGGTTGCTGCTGCCTCTGCCTGGATAGTAAGAGGCTCAAAGAGCTGGCAACTCCCCACTCTATTTCCACTCAGCAGAGGGTTCTGGGTAAGGCTCAGTCAGTCAGAGCTGCTAGCATAATCAGGCGGGCCTTCTGCCCACTCAAAGACCTCTGGCTCTGCCACTCTGTCTGGTAACACGGGCAGGTGCCCACTTCCAGGGCACTTGGAGGAAACTCTCGCTCACTATCTGTGTGCACAGACCAGGATATCAGGCCGGCAGTCTCACACTCTGAGTGAAACCCCCACCCGCATGGAAAATTTCCAGCGTTGGAATTGGCTCTCACTCCGTCCCCGGGCGCAGCTTTTGCAAGGTGCTGGGGCGGCCCGAGATTCCACTTTTGGCCCACACAAAGGCCCCTGACTCTGCCCCTCTGTGGGATAACATGGGCGCACACTGCCGAGGCACTCGGAGGAATCTCTCGCTCACTATCTGTGCGCGCAGACCAGGATATCTGGCTGGCCGCCTCACCCTCTGAGTGAAACCCCCACCCACACTGAAAAGTTCCAGCATTGGAATTAGTTCTTGCTCCCTCCCCATGCGCAGCTTTCCCAGGGCACTGGGGCAGTCCAGAGATTCTACTTTCGGCCCACACAAAGGCCTCTGACTCTGCCTCTCTGTGGGATAACAGGGGTGCCCACTCCCAGGGCTTTGGAAGGAATCTCTCATCCACTATCTGCGCGCGCCGACCAGAGGATCGGGGAAAATGGCTGCCCCACTTGTCTTTCTTTGTCTGGGTTTGGCGCGAGTGTTAGCTTGTATTGCCCGGGTTGCCACAGGAACTGTTTTTCCTCGGCTTGGATCTCTGTGCCACAGCCTGGTTCAGCCATTTGTGCCATGGGCTGGATCTATTCACCCCTTTAGCCTGCCTTAGTTTCTATATTCTCAGTTCCCAGTGAAAGCCGCCCTGTTTAGGTTAGTGAGGAAGGCAGAGCATTTCTTACTCCCTATTTCCTTCGGGGTTTGGTGATATAATTAGCCAATTTTTCGCTCAACCATACCTTCGGGTGTATTGTCAAACATCTGGCGGCTCCAAGGATAGGTTTTTCTGTTTCTGGTTGAAGATCTTGTTGAGCTTTGGGGGAGATTTATCGGTTTCGCTTCCTACCCCGCCATTACTCTGACATCATCTCTCTGCTTTGTTTTTGATTTGGGTGCAAATGCAATAACATAATTAGAATCATTAAAATTATCTACATGTCCCAGATCCATTGCAGGCATTTGAGAAAAGTCATTAACTTGGTGTACATTGTAAGAACATAGGTATGCAAATAATGCCAGAAAAAAATGAGAAAAACCATTCCTACACAGCAATGAGAGAAAAATGAAGCAAATTAATAGCTGTTGAACCACAGATTAATCATTGCAAACTATTTAAGACACCTAATTTTTTATACAGTTTGGATTCTGTTTTTCCTCTCTCCCAGTTTTTAAATGTCCCAATTTTCTTTTGTCTTTTAATCTGAACATTTTCAAATACGCACATCATTTATCAAGACAAGATGTAGCATCAATTCCAATTATATTTGAGAATCTAAGTTTACCATACTTCAATGCAAATTTTAATGGCTGTATTGCTTCATGAATGGCCTAATGGTTTAGTCATAATGAAACCTGAGTGACAATGGTAAAGAAATGTTAGGTGGCATGAAATATAGAAAACCAGCTTCCATCGACAGGAACAAGGTCATATTTTTGTTCTGCTTCTTGTATGTGGAAGGAGATAGTCTCAAAACACTGCCCATAAAGAAGAAATTTAAGAGTCTTGGTCACTGAGACAATATTTTGGAATAGGAAGTGCAACAGAATGCATGTAAAGTCCCATGATACGAATACACTTTACTATTTAGTTTTAATCTTAACTCATGGTCTTTAAAAGAGGTATTTACTTATTCACCATATGGTCTCATTTTAGCTATGGGTGTTGGACTATATCTATGCTTAATCTGTCTAGTTAGATAGATAAATTAACAGATACAATGCTTATATAAAAAAGAATTAAAAGTCATAGCAAAACATCAATATTGAAAAGAATTTAATTTATATTCATATTTGTATTCATATTTATATGATCCTTATTCTATGCAGAAATTTTTATAGACCTTACTCCTGCCAATCCAAGTATTCAATTCATATTGATTGAAAGAACACACACATACATACACAAAATGTTCATATCATTGACACACATATACACACAAAATATTCATAAGATCAAATGTTAATATATTAATCCTTAATCTATGGGCTTCTTATGAGCTATTTTAAATTAATATATTTTTCTGAATTTACTGAATTTTCTACACAAAGCATACCTAATCAGTCTTATGATCAGAAAAAAATATTATCTTAATAACAGAAAAAATTCAAAATGCATTTTTTCTTCTTTGTTTATATGTTCATTATTTCTTTCAAATTGACATTATCCGTATCCATAGTACAACTGTGTAGATGTGTTACAGTTTGTCTTTTGGGTACTTTTTAAAACTTTGGCTTAACTTTTGGATTCTTTCTGCATTAAATGCTGCCTCTTGCTCTGACTGTGACCCTGAACTTGTGTACCTATTCCTTTATGAGTTTCAAGGGAGTTCAGATGTTAAGAATTGTTATCTCTACAGTATAAAGATGCAACTTTATTTTTCACTGAGTTTCTAAATATGAATTATTTTTTAAATGCCTTCAGGGAAACATATACTAATGATATATTTTAAAGGAATCATATTTGAAATAAAAGCAAAGTCCAGACTTTGAAAGAAAATCCAGCCTGTTAGTTAGAAATAAACTATATGTGAAACTAAATAATGAAGATTCAGTATCTGTGTTGCATGAAAAATATTACTCCCTCTTCTAAAAATTAAAACACATAGACTCTGAACCATACCATCAAGGTTTCTCTCTTGATCCTCCAATTTTTAAGAAAATTCTTGCAGAGAAGGGCCCATGTTTGCTGACCCACGCCTATGTGCCTGTTGCTCATCTGTTTATTTTAAAACAAGGAAGTCAAGAAGTAAATGTGAAAGTGTAAAAGAGGAAAAGTTGTGCAATCAAGCCAAAAAGAAACATTACAACAACTATTTCCCATTGCTTATGTAGCAAAGAAGGGAGCCGAAAAGCTAAAAAACATATAAAGGGATGTTCACATTGTTAAAAGAAATATAATTTTTTTAAAGTATTAGATATAATTTATATTCACTCCTCATTGGACTGACAAAAATGAGAGAGTTTAATAGAGTCCCATGTTATTCCGCACAACTTGGCACTGTTCAATGGAGACAAAAGCACATCATGTCCTGCTGGTATGAGCAGAGCCTTACACAGCCACTTCAGTGACTCACTGCCAATTCATTACTACTGCCATCGCTCAACTCAGCTGCTGGGCATGTGTGCCATGGAAATTTTCACCCATGTCCTGGAGGAGGCCTTACAAAGATGCTCTTCTTGATGTAAATTATTGTGGCATGGTGTTGTAAAACAAATTGTAATCAATACAGTCCATAGAGTAGTATGTAGGGTGTAGAAGCAATGAATCCATATTCACCCATCAACATGAAGAGGTCTTTTAGTTTTGTTATTTTTACAGAGACAGAGAGAGAGTCAGAGAGAGGGACAGACAAACAGGAACAGAGAGAGATGAGAAGCATCAATCATTAGGCTTTTTTTTGTTGTTGCAACACCTTAGTTGTTCATTGATTGCTTTCTTATATGTGCCTTGACCACGGGCCTTCAGCAGACCGAGTAACCCCTTGCTAGAGCCAGCGACCTTGGGTCCAAGCTGTTGAGCTTTGCTTAAACCAGATGAGCCTGCACTCAAGCTGGCAACCTCGGTGTCTCGAACCTGGGTCCTCCGCATCCCAGTCCAATGCTCTATCCACTGCGCCACCACCTGGTCAGAACATGAAGAGGTTGCCCTGGCCGGTTGGCTCAGCGGTAGATCGTCAGCCTGGCGTGCAGGGGACCTGGGTTTGATTCCCGGCCAGGGCACATAGGAGAAGCGCCCATTTGCTTCTCCACCATCCCCCCTCCTTCCTCTTTGTCTCTCTCTTCCCCTCCCGCAGCCAAGGCTCCATTGGAGCAAAGATGGCCCGGGCGCTGGGGATGGCTCCTTGGCCTCTGCCCCAGGCGCTAGAGTGGCTCTGGTCACGGCAGAGCATCGCCCCCTGGTGGGCAGAGCATCGCCCCTGGTGGGCGTGCCGGGTGGATCCCGGTCGGGCGCATGCGGGAGTCTGTCTGACTGTCTCTCCCCATTTCCAGCTTCAGAAAAATACAAAAAAAAAAAAAAAAACCATGAAGAGGTCTTAAAAAAAATAGTGTCAATTTTTTAAAAAGAAAATGTTGAGAGTTGCATCACGCCATTATTTATATTGATGTATATTAACTACAAGCAATATATATTTTCCCAGAATATCTAGGAACTAAAGGATCATTACCCAGTACCATGAAAATATTGCCGTGGTAAGTGGGAAATGAAAATGGAGGTTGAGTATAAAATGGGAGTAGTAAATTTAAGGAACTAAATAATCAAAACAAGATAAATGCTTTCTTTGAACCAATCATTCTGTGGGCCATAAATCAAAGTGTGATTAACTCGATCTTTAGCCACTTTTTATAAGTAAAGTCCAAGAAGTCCCATGTCAACTCTTAAAAGAACAAGCAATAAGCCCAACAGCAACAAAATCCAAAAATGAGGAGGTAGAAATTCTCATGAAATTTCAGAGAATTCCATATTGTTCATTATGGATGGAACAAGAGATATTGGAAGTGGTTTGAACATAGGACACTGAAGAGAAAATAATATTAACTAACACTATGATAGTTTCCTGCGGTCTAGGTAGTTCTAAGTATATATAAGAATTAATTAGTTTAATCTTAACACTGAACCTTTGGAAAGATATTATTCTCCTCATTTTACAGCTGAAGCAGAGGCAGCACAGAGAGGCACAGTGACTCTCCAAGTACAGCGAAACATGAAGCAACCAGGGCTTTAACCCAGATGGTCAAATTCAGGAGTCCTCACTCTTTTTTTTTTTTTTTAATAATTTTATTTTTTTAATGGGGCGACATCAATAAATCAGGATACATATATTCAAAGATAACAAGTCCAGGTTATCTTGTCTTTCAATTATGTTGCATACCCATCACCCAAAGTCAGATTGTCCTCTGTCACCTTCTATCTAGTTTTCTTTGTGCCCCTCCCCCTCCCCTTTCCCTCTCCCTTTCTCCCCTCCCCCCATAACCACCACACTCTTATCAATGTCTCTTAGTTTCACTTTTATGTCCCACCTACGTATGGAATAATGCAGTTCCTGTTTTTTTCTGATTTACTTATTTCACTTTGTATAATGTTATCAAGATCCCACCATTTTGCTGTAAATGATCCGATGTCATCATTTCTTATGGCTGAGTAGTATTCCATAGTGTATATGTGCCACATCTTCTTTATCCAGTCATCTATTTAGTGGCCAGGACATGGAAACAACCAAAAAGGAGTCCTCACTCTTAACCAGTGTGCCGTGCTATTGTAGAACTTTGTCTAGGGAGTGTGTACACCAAGTCTACTGGTGCAAAATTCTACCAGCATGCAGACAGGGAGTGAAAAGCTCCAGGAGGGATCCACTCGGGCTATTATCCACAGGCTTCAGTTCTCACAGTCCTTATCAGAAGCCCCAAATGCTGGAACATAAAGAATGGTAGATTATCCTCAAAACGCAAAGAATATATAATATTTTAAAAGAAAACTATATTACAATAAAAAGAAAATTTTTAAATCTTCCATTTGATGACCATAATAAAATTCAAGAAGAAAAGTAAAAAGAAATTAAAAGCAGTTATCATACTAAAAGTTTATGAAACATCTTAGCTGAGAAAGAAAACTTGAGACTTAATCTTAGTTAACAAACTCAACATTCTAAGAGGGGGAATTGGTCCAGAAAATGTTCCAAGGACAGTGCTTGGAGAACAAGTCTAGTTGGCCAGTGAAACCCATGTTTTCAAGGCAGTGGTATCCTCCTTTGGTGCCATATTGAACAAAGATGGAAAAATCACAAGGTTGTTGTTGTTTATTATGAGGTTGCTTTTGATTATTCAGTTCAAGGACTAAATTTCTGATTTTACCCATAGGCAGGAGCAAAGCCATAAATATGCTGCCTTCTGCTGGTATTCAGGGGGCAACCAAAATGGGAAGATCACATATTCAAGGCAGCCTGGGATGGGCCAGTGGGGGCACTACCTCAGATAGAACCTAATTTACTGTATTGCTGGGAATATTGTGCTATTGTTAATTAAGTCTGGAAGGCAAGGAATAATTGAAGAGAACTGGTAGGCAGAATAATAGCCCCATTCTAATCCTGGAATTTGTGAACACATTACATTACACAGCAAAGGAGAACTAAAGTGTAGCGTAAGATGGGAGTAAATTTGCTAAAACACCGACTTTAAATCAGGGAGACAATCCTGGATTCTCTTAGCAGACCCATTGTGATCACAAGGGTCCTCAAAAATGGAAGAAGGGTGCAGAAGAGGAGGTCAGAGTATTGGGATACTATAAGGACTCCATCCATTGCTGGCTTTGAAGATGGAGAGAAAAGGACATGGGCCGGGGCAGGCAAGCAGCCTCTAGACATCATTAATGGGAAGAAAACATATCCTTCCCTACATCTTCTAGAAAGGAACGCAGCCCTGCCAACACATTGATTTTAGCCCAATGAGACATCACATGTCTGACCTCCTGGCATCTAAGATGACAAATTTGTTTTGTTTTTAGCCATTAATTGTATGGTCATTTGTCACAGCAGCAATAAAAATCTAGCAGAGGAGCTTGAAAGGAGGTCTGGGAACAAGACAGGAAGAAATTCTAACACAGTCTGGATTTATGTTTTAAAATTGCCCAGGAATTAACAAAAGGGCTGAGAAGCTATGTGGACGAGCTCCTGACAAATAATGCAGCAGAGCAGGCTTGGACAGCCTGGGGGACCCCACTAAAGCCAACTGCAACATTTCGGATTAGGAAGTCACTGCTGTGGTAACCATGGCAGCTGAAAGGGTTAAACATATTGCCGAATGCCCATTCTTTCTTCCTGTGGATTAGTGCATGTGCTGAAAATTACTTAGAAATAAAGAAAAATTAGCATGATCAAATCGTCATCACTTGGCTATTTGTTTCTCACTGTTAAGACTGATTTTTCTCCATTGCACATACTGATGTAAATACCAGGAAAAAAAAAATACTACTACTCACCTGCGTAGCACAAAACATCTAACTAGCTTCAATGGCTCTGAAAATCATGCGATCTAGAAATACTAACTTGGCTATAAAAACCCAGTCACTTCCTGTCAGAATTCCTACTGTCTAGAGAATTAATACAATACACAACAAATGAGATAAAAATTCTTATGTACAGTAGTTTGTATGATAAACAAGGTCAACACAAATATTGCCTTAAGCTTTCTCAATGAAAATATTCTGAAGCTAGTTAAAACAATTCAAAACTCTAAAAATTGTGTATAACCCCTCCCAATGCTTACAAATCCTCTGGCAGTAAAATTGGAAATGAACAAAAAAGAATAAGTAATTATATTAACTTGGCAAATAGCTCCTACTTGCAAATAAGGAATATAAACTTACATTCTTTCCATTTCTCCAGTAGCCTATTAGATAACATATGCTATTTGTCCAAATACACTTTAGTCATAAGGTAAAAATGAGAAAAAAATTCATAGTTTTCCAACTGATTATTTAGCCAAACAATATAAAATACTCAGGTGATCTGAAAAATCAAAGCAACTCACTAATAACTTATTGCATTTAATAGTTTCTATCCAAATTTTTTGGCATTTTTTGTTTGAAGTTATTATTTCCTTATGCAAAACAACTGCACAATTTTAGAGGTTAACTTACTCTCAGGAAATCTGGAACAAGATTCTAGAAACAGTTCATCCATGAGGCTCTGCATGTCCTGGAGAAGAATTCACATTCCTTTTGGGTCACTACTACATCATACTTTTAATTTCATGTTTATTGTGCACAGTTCCGTTTTAGACTGATTTCCGAAAAGGATTATGGTCTTAATTCAGCCGGGCTGCCAAGAACCCTCTGCTCACATCACATGCTCACTTCTTTACAGTTTTCCATTTCTTTGTCCCCCCGCCAGTTCCTCAGCAGGGAGTTTGTAGTTGCAGATGGTTGGTTGGACAGATCAAAACATTAGAAACTATCAAACCCGAAAGAATTCAGTCTTTCTCAATTAACTTTTTCAGAAAAGGCCCTAATAGGAGAGGTGATCCTCCACAACAATCTTTTAAAGAAACATAAGTAAAGAGACAGTTCAGAGAAGAGCAGAACAAAGAGAAGTGAGGGGGGAAATTTTTTTTTAAATAGCTGGAAATATACCAATCAGGTCAGGAAAATAATTCCAGACCTTCCACCAAAATTTGGTTCATAAAACCTGAACCTGAAAACAAGGCAATGAAGTAAGTGATTTTTTTTCAGAGTAATGAAATGAACTCTGAATTTTCATCTATATTTCAGTTGTATTGCATGGCCGCTAACTGCGGCGTCTATTTTGGACTGAAAAATAAGAGAAAACTTAAGAGTACTGTCATATAAAAAATAATAATAGCCTGCCTTCCATAGGCTGGTTATTTCTGCAACAAGTCCCAGAAAACAAACTACTTCCTCTGCAAGCTATCACAGATTTTTAATATGTCCTATTTTCCCTATTGTTTACAAAACAGTTGTAACAGAGAAGAGCAGCCATTCTACCTTTTCTGAGCATCTCATGTAAGTCAAAGACAAGGCAGTTCCCAAACTTCTTGTAATGCATGAAGTTTATCTTTAATTGAAGAAAAAAGGAGAAAAATTAAGAACCATTACCTCTCCGCTTGCAGTCAGTAAGTCTAAGTTCTTCCAAACTGTAATTACTTCCTCAATACCCAGCTGAAGGAGATACAAGGTGCTATGCATGCAAGTCTTGGATCAACAGGCTCGTCTGGGTCCCAGTGTCCATGCACATTGCATGAAACCTTTCTGACCTACTTCCCATTCCCTCAATATTTATTCTATTATCTTTACCCTTCAGTTAATTATATGAGTTCAGAAATTGTCCTGCAAGCAAAGTAGAAGCAGACTGAACTCATCAATGCATGAGACTCATGCATTGAATCTCTCTTTGAAAAAAAGAGAGATTTCGGATGGTTTCTGTATGTCGGCTGTCTTCTGAAGAAACACAAAGGTATTGCATTTAATAAGATCACCAGCATTTTGTACACAGAGAAGGGAACTTAGGAAATTGTTTTCAGTAACTTCCTAGAACTTGGAATCTAAGAGAAAGCCCACATGTTCTGGACCGAGCTGGCTTCTGGACTCTGTTCTTGTCCTTCGTATTGCCTCCTCCTTCACATGTGCTGCTCAGTAACCTCTGCAGTCCTAGAGTAGAACAAGCCCACCCTAGTCCATCTTTTTCAAGGTTTTCTTGATCAAGTCACATGTCTTCTAAATAAGCTTTAGTAGCAGCTTGCCAATTTAAAAAGAATAATCTTACTGGGATTTCAAAAGTAGAATGTCAATGTATTCTTTAGCAATCACACATGGCATTTTCTAGGTGCAACCCACACTTAAATATGAACACAATCTAATCACGATAATAATCGCATGTGGTAGGCACTATTATAATCACCCCTGTTTTACAGATGATGAAAATGAGGCCCAGGGAGTTTAAATAACTTGCTTGAATTCACATAACTGGTAAAAGAACCTGGGTTAAAACCCAGATAATCTCTCCGGTGTGTGAGCTCAAATCAATGCTATGCTGTCTCACCTGTGTGTGTCTGATTATGCAATGATTGTCACTTGAGGTTTACAGTTCTCCTTGCATTGCGCAACAATATTCTCCAGTGCCAGAAAGCCATTTAGATTTCATGTGATGGACTTTGCATTGGGCTAAAACATTCCTCTGAGTGTTTTTTCTGGCTACTTTAGAGAGGACTTGGCCCTGTGGGACCTGTGTGCAACCTTCAACACTGTGTTTGCACATGCAGAAAAACCTGATCTGCAGAGGGAAGAGTGAAGCGGCCCAGGTGGTGTATTATAGAATAATACACCTGAAAACTATACAATTTTATTAACCATGTTATCCCAATAGATTCAATTAAAAAAAAAAGAGGTCTGTGCCCCTGACTAAATAGTCAGGTATTACATGTTTAAAAAATTCTTGTGGCACATTGGATATAAATGGCTGCTTTGAAGGATGTTTCCATGAACAGAAAACAAACAAACAAATAATAATAACAAACAAACAAAAAATCCAACTAATCTGAAGGAATATTTGCTTGCATGTATTTTCTTTTAATGTGACTATATGAGCTGCTGGCTCAAATTAATTATTCTTGGTATAAACATAATCCCAAGTAGTCATTATTATTAATTGTTAGTTAAAGCTTACAGTTTAATGTGGCTAATTCATTTTCTGTAATACCTATGACAATATAAACAAAACAGAGAAAAAAATAAAATGAATATCTCCAAACTTAACCTCAGTTATTCTATAACTAAAATGCCCCCAAGAGGCATTGAGCATTGTGAAAGTTACCCTGCAGATGAAAAGTAGATTTTAAAACAACAATGTATATTACTTTCTTTTCCTTTAAATAAACACTCTGTAAAGCAAAATCCTATTCTGTTTTGCAGTCACCTAAGCAATGGATCACCTCTGTTTCTTCAGTTAAAATAAGCAGGCAATTTTCAAAGAGAAAGAGAGACAGAGACAGAGACAGAGAGACTGAGAGTGTCTTCTCATTTCCCAGGGATTTTTCTCTTGCTTTTCATCCTTCCACAGACCCAGCTGCACAGCTTGCATTTGGATCTTGTCACGTACTTTCCAAAAATTTCTCTTTGGTTCTTAAAAATTTAGTTAACAGATTCTACTTGGTCCTGGGTATGCTTTTTCTTTTTTGGAACATCCTTTGTATGATATTCATTTTTACTTGCAGTTGCATTTCTCGGCTTTATTTTGGCCTAGTTCTATCATCTGCTAACAGGATGTTGCTTAAAACAGTATAATTTTATTTTTCTTTTCACTTGGTCTGCAAATCTTTTACTTTCCACAAGACAATGTAGGTCGGTCCCTAGGATAAACCATCCATTTCCTTCAGTCATCTGATCTCATAGTTTCTAAATTAAGCATTCCTTTGGTTTTCCATTTCTCCATTTTGACACTGACCATCTTTTTTCCAGTTCCTTTTTCTAAGGTCCCCATAGCCTGACTCCTCCTCGCATCTGGAAATTTTACAGTGAGGGCTTTCTGGTATATTTCATTCTACTAGTGATCACCCTTAAATTATTATATTTTTTGTGACAGAGACAGAGAGGGACAGATAGGGACAGATAGACGGGAAGGGAGAGAGATGAGAAGCATCAATTCTTTGTTGCATCTCCTTAGTTGTTCATTGACTGCTTTTTCATATGTGCCTTGACCGGGGGCTACAGCAAACCGAGTGACCCCTTGCTCAAGCCAGTGACCTTGGGCTCAAACTGATAAGGCTTGGTCAAACCAGATGAGCCTGTGCTCAAGCTGGCGACCTCAGGGTTTCAAACCTGGGTCCTCTGCGTCCCAGTCCGACGCTCTATCCACTGCTCCACCACCTGGTCAGGCTGACAGACATATTTGAATGTACATTACTCTAGCAATGTTAAAAGAAATCAGCCTACACTTCTACCTATCTTCCCCTTGTAACCTGCTATATATGTGCCTCCATCCCTTTACATCCCTTTAGTATATTTGACCTTAAAAGCTTAGCTCTACTCCTTGTTAGCTCTGCAATGCTGGCAAAGTGACCTATCTTGGAAGCCTCAGTTTCCTCACCTGTAAGAAACAGAGTCTATAACAGGGTCATTTAGAATTTAAAATTTTAGCATTGCATGGTAGGGTAGGGCTTAAAGAAAAACAATTCATGCAAAGTATTCAGCATAGCATGGAGCATTGAGTGAGCACTCAGATAAATGCTAGCAATTGTCTTCTCCATAGCCTTGCCCAAACTGTGAATTCTAGGAGATTTTGTCTTAAATTACTAATCTGATTGATAAAAAAAGATCCTACCACCTTGATTACTTAACATACATTTCTTCAATTACTTGTGATATCAAGTATATTTTAACATAAGTTTTGGCCATTTGTAAATTATCTGACTAATAAATCTGTTTGTTTTCTCCACCTATATTTCTGTTACTTTGTCATTCCAGGTTTTTGTTTTTTTTTCTGCTTTTGTTTTGACCCTGACTGAAGTGTCTTAAATCACTCACTTAAAAAATGTGTTATTCACAATGATATAGATAATAGGACAGCAAATCCTAGAGGGAAGAGGGAAGAGAATTAGGGGGAGGGGGACCAAGGGGGTATAAAAAGGGACACAGGAGTGGGGGGTGAGGGAGTTATATTCAGTGGAACACTTGAATCCATGTAAAAACAATAAATTAAAATTAATAAAAAAGTATAATAAATATATATGATGCCAGGTGGGTACTTAAAATATCAGAGGGATCACTTTGTAAAATATCTTATTGTCTGACCACTATGCTGTACACCTGAAACTAATATAAAATAAATTGGATATAAACTAAAAAAAAAAAAAAATTATGTGTTATTGCCTTCTCAAGTCTAGTTTTACTGAGAAGAATGCTTACATAACATTGAATCTCATTAATTTGAGCTATTTCCTTTTTCTCACTGAGTTATTTTGGTATTTTTCTCTTTAACCACAAGTGTATGAAATTTAATGACAATGTGCTTGGTGTAGCTTTTGTTCTTGTCTTTTTTCCTTTGTCCTTCATGGCACCTCGTGGTCACTTGCAATCAAAGAAACTGTGTTTGTTTTGTTTTTTAAGTGCTCAGAAATTTTCAACTAATACTTTGGACGAATATTGCTTTTCTTTTAGTCTTTCTATTCTGTTTTTTTCCTGGAAGTTAATTAGATATTTGAAATCTATTGTCCCTGTGTTATCTTTTGCCCGATTACCATCTTAACACTGGAAAGCAGTCCATCTTTACACTACATGTAAACAATCCAACACATCATTTTTATGATGTCACTCTCATTGCTACTTTCACAGTATCCTGGTTTCTCTGCAGAAATACATGAAATTTCTTATCATCTGGTCCCTACTTCTCTCCAGCTTTCCCTTGCTTTAACCCTTCCTCCACCTCCAGTAATACTTAGACATAACTTTTTTTTTAATGAATGCACTACAATCTCATTTACCTCTATTTGCTCTTCTAGAATAAACCCTTCTTCTCAACTGGCCTTCTCTATCTGCCTAATTTTTACTTGTCTTCTAGAGCTTAGCTAGGACTTCTCTTTCCCAAGGAGCCTTCCTGGTTTTCCTCCTTGGAGGTTGGAAGCGCCTTCCAAGGTCTCTTGTAGCACACCATGGTTACTGCTATTGTAGGATAGACCTCACCATATTTTAAACCAATTATCATCTCTCACTAATGGTTGTAAACTGCTCTTCATTACTATACACATCATAGAGTCTGGGGCATAAAAAGTTGTTCAGTACATATATTTTGAGTTTTAAATGTACAATGTTGAATGTGAGGTAGGGAAGCAAAATAAACAAAAAACAAACAAACAAAAAGCTATCATTTATTTTTTCAGGAAGCCTGAGTTTGAAAGAAAGGTCTTGGTTGGGTGGTAGCCAAAATGAGTTGTTTTGATCAAGGGTACATTTTTGTGTTGTTGTTTTAAGATGGTTTTTAGAAAAAGAAAAAAACAGAAATTTTTTTTTGGTTTTTTGTTTTGCATGCACTTTAAATAATTTTATTTTTTTTAATGGGGTGACATCAATAAATCAGGATACATATATTCAAAGATAACAAGTCCAGGTTATCTTGTCTTTCAATTATGTTGCATACCCATCACCCAAAGTCAGATTGTCCTCTGTCACCTTCTATCTAGTTTTCTTTGTGCCCCTCCCCCTCCCCCTTTCCCTCTCCCTTTCCCCCCTCCCCCTATAACGACCACACTCTTATCAATGTCTCTTAGTTTCACTTTTATGTCCCACCTACGTATGGAATAATGCAGTTCCTGGTTTTTTCTGATTTACTTATTTCACTTCATATCATGTTATCAAGATCCCACCATTTTGCTGTAAATGATCCTATGTCATCATTTCTTATGGCTGAGTAGTATTCCATAGTGTATATGTGCCACATCTTCTTTATCCAGTCATCTATTGAAGGGCTTTTTGGTTGTTTCCATGTCTTGGCCACTGTGAACAATGCTGCAATGAACATGGGGCTGCATGTGTCTTTACGTATCAATGTTTCTGAGTTTTGGGGGTATATACCCAGTAGAGGGATTGCTGGGTCATAAGGTAATTCTATTTTCAGTTTTTTGAGGAACCACCATATTTTCTTCCATAATGGTTGTACTACTTTACATTCCTACCAACAGTGGATGAGGATTCCTTTTTCTCCACAGCCTCTCCAACATTTGCTATTACCTGTCTTGTTAATAATAGCCAATCTAACAGGTGTGAGGTGGTATCTCATTGCATTTCTCTAATAACTAACGAAGATGAGCATCTTTTTATATATCGAAACAGAAAATTTTAAAATACAGGGAAATTAAGTAACAGATAGAAGACTATTTTTTTGAGGGGGAACAAAAAGGGAGTGGATCAGAACCAATATGCCTTAAAAAAGGAGAAGGGAGAGTTTGTCACACAAAAAAAGGTAGTAAAAGTGAGAACTGAGAATTTTTAAACATGACAACATGAACTAAGGATTTCACCTTGAGTGTTATGCTCAGTGAAATAAGTCAGCAGAGAAAGACAAATACCATACAATTTCACTTTTATGTGGAATCTAAAGACCAAAACAAACTAACAAAATAGAAAGAGACTCGTAGATACAAAGAACAAACTGGTGGTTGCTGATGGAAGGGGGGTTGAAGGTAAAAAGGTAAAGGGATTGAGAAGTACAGATTGGTAGTTACAGAATGGTCATGGGAATGTCAAGTACAGCATTGGGAACATAGTCAATAATATTGTAATAATTATGTATGGTGTCCGATGGGTACCAGAAATATCAAGGGCAATGCTTTGGAAAGTATATGACTGTCTAGCCATTACACAGTACACCTGAAAAAAACTAATACAAAATAATATTGAATACAAACTGTAGTTGTAAAAAAGAGAGAGAGAAAAAAAGAAACAACAGAACTTTCCATAAATATCAAAAAGGTTTATTGGAAATTACTATCTATGTTATACCAAGAGTAGTGTCCCTCCCACTATCATAAAGAGTATGGCCAGTAGTCACAGCTGTCACAGCCATACAGATTCTCATTGAATTTGATCAGATGGTAAAGAAACAGTGGAGCCAAAAAATGGTGGGCCATTCCTTTATTAAAATCTTGCACTGGCCCTGGCCGGTTGGCTCAGCGGTAGAGCGTCGGCCTGGCGTGTGGGGGACCTGGGTTTGATTCCCGGCCAAGGCACATAGGAGAGGCGCCCATTTGCTTCTCCACCCCCACCCCCTCCTTCCTCTCTGTCTCTCTCTTCCCCTCCCGCAGCCAAGGCTCCATTGGAGCAAAGATGGCCCGGGCGTTGGGGATGGCTCCTTGGCCTCTGCCCCAGGCGCTAGAGTGGCTCTGGTCACGGCAGAGCGACGCCCCGGAGGGGCAGAGCATCGCCCCCTGGTGGGCAGAGCATCGCCCCTGGTGGGCGTGCCGGGTGGATCCTGGTCGGGCGCATGCGGGAGTCTGTCTGACTGTCTTTCCCCGTTTCCAGCTTCAGAAAAGTACAAAAAAAAAAAAAATCTTGCACTGGCCAATGAGCAAACACACAGGGAAAACCTCTTCCCTCTCTTTCAGTGTCTCTCAAAGCCCAAACACATTCTCTGGTTCCCCATCTGCACACCTTCTCTTTCCCTGACAACATGGCTTCTTCTTCAGCACTCTGCATTTTCTCTGCTCTCACTCTGCAAATGTGGCTTCTTTCTGCCTCTTCTCCTTTTGCTCTCTCTTTTCAAAACTTTCTGGAGTGAAAACCTCTCCTCCAGCAAACATTAGCAAAACAATGGCCCTCCCAAGCAGGAAGGTAATTTTCAATTTCACAGACCACATATACCTGGCACTGCCCAACCCCAATGCAAACTATAAGCGAGCAAACATAAAAATCATATTTTACAAACTTATTTGACCAACATAAACTGATTAATAACACTGGGGAACAAAATTTTTGTTGCATCCACAAAAACACTTATTCTTACCTAATTCAAGTGTGCCGATCTCAAATCTAACATTAGTTTTTCTCTGTAAGCTACTGTTTATTTGCAATTCAAGATTTTAGATTTTCATCTTGTTGTAAAATTTTCAGCATTTAGTTTAACATAATAAAGTAGAATGTCTTCTTGGGCATCATCTTTATGAAAATATAATAATTTATATAATGCAATAAATACACTAATACACTAAAAGATATGATTGCATCAGAATTTGTCTACAATTTTGAAATAGAACATATTAAAACACTTATTTTAATCCTAAAATTTGTGCAAAACTTATTTAAACTCTATTCAGGCAAAAATTTGCGTTTGTAGCTCTTGTGTTTGTGTACTTGTTGAAGATAATCTCGTTTGATGCTCCAGCAGTAATCTACTCATCACTAACAGCTCCAAGATTTTCGGGAAACTTATCAAGATGACTGTTCAGGAAGTGAATCTTAATGCTCATGTTACATCCAATGTCGTGGAAAGCCAACAGCATCCTTTGAACCAGAAGTTCATAGTTTTCTGTTTTTTTGTTGCCAAGGAAGTTCTTTGTAACTGCCACAAAAGATTGCCATGCTGCTTTCTCCTCCTTATTCATCTTCCTGGCAAATTCTTCATCACATATGAGGATTTGAATTTGAGGTTTGAATTATTTAATTAAACATAATTAAAATGTCTATATTACCCAAAGCAATTTATAAATTCAATGCAATTCCTATTAAAATACCATCATGCCAAAACATAAGATTACACATTCTTTTCCAGTGTGCATGGAACATTCTCAAGGATAGACCATGTGTTGAGCCACAAAACTAACAACAACAAATACCAGAAGATTTCAATTATACCAAGCATATTTTCTGATCATAAGGCTTTGAAATAAGAATTCAACTTTAAAAAGGAAGTAAAGAAACCCACAAAAATGTGAAAATTAAACAATGTACTTCTAAAAAACGACTGGGTCAAAGATAAATAAAAGTAAATATCAAAAGGCATATACAGATAAATGAAAATAACACAACATACCAAAATATCTGGGATGCAGTGAAAGCAGTAATAAAAGAGAAGTTTATATCATCACAGGTTTATATCAAGGAACAGGAAAGATTTCAAGTAAACAATCTAACATCATACCTTAAGGAACTAGAAAGAGAACAAAGACAACTGAAAGTCAGCAGAAGAAAGAAAATAGTAAAAATTAGAGCGAAATAAATGAAATAAAAAACAAAAATATAGAAAAAATTAATATAGCAAAGAACTGGTTCTTTGAAAATATCAATAAAACCAACAAACTACTGGCTAGACTCACTAAGGAAAAAATAAGAAGGACTATATAAACAAAATCCAAAATGAAAGAGGAGAAATTACCACAGACATCATAGATATACAAAAGATCACAGTAGAGTATTATAAAGATTATATGCCACCAAATTCAACAAGCTCGAGGAAATGGATAAATTCCTAGTACTAAACAATCATCCTAGACCCGTGATGGTGAACCTTTTTATAAAAACTGCCCACTTTTGCAGTGCTGGTCAACCTGGTCCTTCCACCCACTAGTGGGTGTTCCAGCTTTCATGGTGGGCCAACGGTGCCATTTGGTTGCTCTGCTACCACCCACCATGAAAGCTGGACATTGTAAAACATTAATTGCCTAGTGGTTATGTTCAATCCAAGAGTTGTTGCCCTTTAACTCCAATTTAAAAACCAATGCATGCCATTAACTGTAACAAAAAGAAATTAAAATTGCATTAAAAACTAGAGCATGAACCAAAAAGCAGATTTCTGATTTGGAATCAGTGATGCAGATATATATAGAAAACGTTCTAAAACTTCATACAACAGAAAAATGAAAAAAAAAATTATTCCCCAGTGATTTAAAAATAAAGACTTCACTCCTGAGAGTTCAGATATTTTTCTGTGGAGTAGGGAGCAAATTCTAAGAACGGGCCAACAGATAGGCTTGCAAATGAGGATAGTGTTAGGAGTCTTGAAATAGCTACCAGGAGAATGAAAGTTTACCTTAGATGTGATAGAAACTCCCAGTCCTACTGAAAGCCTTGAAGAGGTAGGTAGTTCTTAAAACAAAAGGAAAATTTGTGTAGTTTGTCTCTGAACTGATGGCTCATAATTATATATTTTCAAAAGTTGTTTATTGCTGACTAAAATCATTGGTGGATAAATAAAAGTATCAATGACTGCTGAAACTGATCAATAATGAAATACTTAAACTCTTGAAAATGCTTTAAATGAGAAAGAAAAAAATAACATAGTTATTGAGCAATTTGTTCCTCAAACTCAGAATGCCAGTGTTGGCACTGGAATAAGGACAAAAACAGGAATGAAAAAAGCACATGAATTGCCATGTATGTTAAATTCTGTAACATTTTTGCTCTTACATTCTTTTCATCAAAGGTGATTTGCCTAAGACATAACTAAATGTGATTTAATGTTGTTATATTGAACAATTTTGATTTTTTAAAATAAACTCATTGGGTCTATACAGGTTTTCTCCTTTCTTACTTTTTAAAAATCTAACCTTTAATTTTGGAGCTCTTCAAACATCATTATAAATTATAAATACAGCATTCTAAGTTATGGGTAGATATACAGAAGCTGCATGCAGCTAATTGGGTTTGAAAGAACTAAACAAAACTGCCACTGAATTGCCATTGTTGATGGGGGTGGGGGTATATCTCGGGTCAGTATGCAAAAGTGAGTTGATTTGTTATGCTAGATGTGCAGAATGGAGCCTGAGACATCTCCGCGCCTTCTCACTGTTACAGACTAAGAAATTTAAGCCTTATTTCACAACATTTTTGGCAACTATTTTTTTCAAAATTTGTTTTTCAGATATTTGATTGAATTGATATACTTAAATCTTGCATGAGCATTTTTCCTTTATAGAAATTATTTACCATTGTACAAAAAGTTCAGGTGCTCAGCCTTTTGGTAAAATACTCAATGAGTCCTTTAAACAGAAATGTATTCTGTCACCTAAAAGTATTATATACAGTATACAGTCATCGCTCTTCTAAACCCATCCCAGAAGTAGTTTTTGCAAGTTTTCTGATTTACTTACTGTAAAACTTAAAAAGCTGAAAAAAATGCTGTGTCAGTTACCTTTCAATTGATCATTTGCACCAAAATGTAGCACACAGTATGATTTTAAAACACAATTACACAATTTCTATCAATTGTTGGACTGTGCTGATGAATTTGCTCCCTAAAAAAAAAAAAAACATCAAATGGCTGAATAAAATATAACAAAAATAGAGATCAGATTAAAGAAAATAAATTTCCAGATACCAGAAATGAAGAAAACAAAGCTAAAATGGTTGTTATTTAAGCCAGTACATTTTAGGCTGGTTTGGCAATGGCTGATTGATAAACCAGCTAAAATACAACTCATGTGTAAGGACAAAATAGTCACATCCTCAAACATAATATGGGGTTTCTCTTTTAGAGATTACTCTGAAAGAACTACTAATAGATGTCCTTCAAGAAGAAAAAAATTGAAATAAAGGCACTAGTTGAATGTTAGAAAGTAAGGCAAATTTAAGAAATACTGACCAGGCAAAGTAATGATGGCAATGGCTAATTTATGCGTGGGGGGATGTTTAAACCTCTGTGGGAACTGAAGTGTCGAACAGCACCTATATGGGAGAATACAGAGGATAATCAGAGCTATGTTCCCTAGAAATCTTATAGTTCAAGATGAGGACAGAAATACTGATTAACTTTAAAAGTGTGCTGTCCAATATGATAGCCGCTAGCCCCACGTGGGTATTTAAGTTTAAATTCATTGGAAACCAACAAAATGTAAAATTCAGTTCCTTCACCTCTGACATGTAAAGAGCTTATTTGTCATCCTGCCCTTCCTAACAACAACAACAAAAAAAAACTGAGCACACTGAAAATCGATGATGTTTCTTAGACCCATTGGAGACTGGGATTTCGGGGCAAACCACAGCACTGAAATCTGGAATTACGAGGGTCCAAAGGCATTGAGAAATCTACTGTTTTTGTAATTCAAATGTGGCCTGGCCTGACCAGGCAGTGGCACAGTGGATAGAGTGTCGGACTGGGATGCAAAGGACCCAGGTTCAAAACCCCAAGTTCACCGGCTTGAGCGCAGGCTCATTGGGCTTGAGCGCAGGCTCATCAGGCTTGAGTGGGGCTCATCAGCTTGAGCAAGCACAGGGTCACTGGCTTGAGCATGAGATCATAGACATGACTCCATGGTTGCTGGTATAAAGCCCAGGGTCGCTTTCTTGAGCCCATGGTTGCTGGCTTGAGCAAGGTGTTAACTCGCTCTGCTGTAGCCCCCCCCCCCCATCAAAGCACAAATGAGAAAGCAATCACTGAACAATAAGGAGCTACAATGAAGAATTGATGCTTCTCATCTCTCTCCCTTCCTGCCTGTCTGTCCCTATGTGTCCCTCTCTCTGACTCTCTATCTCTGTCACAAAACCAAAAAAACAAAAATGTGTCCTGCTTTTGTCCCGGTCCCCACTCAAACAAGGCTTTCTTTCCAGTGGTCTTATGCAAAGTGCTAGTAATATTCCCGATGTGGAATATACATACCCAAAATAAAAAATTAACCAAAAGTTGAGCTACTCATTGGGTCATAGGGGTGGATAACAACAGAAGTTATATTTTGTCACTTGCGGGATATCCCAGGAGGCTCCTGCCCAGCTTATTACTAAGAATTTTCCTAGTCGGGTGGGTCTTTGGACCTTTGCTGGATTTATTAACCAGCTTCCATTGGTATGTGAGTCACCATTGCATTCAGATTTAGTCCTAACCTGCTCTTCAGCTTCCAATACTACTAGAACATCATCAATGTGGTGTTTAATATTCTAGGGATCTATATCAAGTCCAAATTCCTTCTGACCAAATTATGACAGTAAGCTGGTGAGTTTAGATAACACTGCGACAGCACAGTAAACATAATTTGGGATCTTTCCCATGTGAAAGTGTACCACAGTTGGCTCCTTTCCAAGGCAGAATAGAAAGTGCTTGAAAAAACAACTATCAGTCTCCTTCAGTCTGATTTGTGTGCACGTTTGTGTGTGGTAGAAACCATGTCCAGCACTGCTGAGGCTATAAGTGGAACTTTATTGAAACCTCAATAGTCTTTTGTTAGTCTCCAAGAGCTACAGGCCTTTTTCATGGGTTACACAGGGTCACTGCAGAGAGAACTCATTGGTACCAGCACACAGCACTTCAGCTTTTTTTTTTTTTTTTTGTATTTTTCTGAAGTTGGAAATGGGGAGGCAGTCAGACAGACTCCCGCATGCGCCCGACCAGGATCCACCTGGCATGCCCACCAGGGGGCGATGCTTTGCCCATCTGGGGCATTGCTCTGTTGCGACCAGAGCCATTCTAGCACCTGAGGCAGAGGGCATGGAGCCATCCTCAGCGCCGGGGCCAGCTTTGCTCCAATGGAGCCTCGGCTGCGGGAGGGGAAGAGAGAGACAGAGAGGAAGGAGAGGGGGAGGGGTGGAGAAGCAAATGGGCGCTTCTCCTGTGTGCCCTGGCTGGGAATCAAACCTGAGACTCCTGCACACCAGGCCGATGCTCTACCACTGAGCCAACCAGCCAGGGCCTTAACATGTCAATAACTAAAGTAGTAATCTCTTTTCGCCTACTAGGTACAGTATGTCCTCAGTATAGTAAGTTGTCAGTAGGTTCTGGGACTTTAAATGGAATAACTGTAATGAAACCAATTTTACCACAGGCTAATTGATATAAATGAGAATTAAGTTCTTATAGCATTTGATCAACTTTATAACAAAAAATAATGACATTGAACAAAAACTGTTAGTTGAAGACCTGCTATGTTCTATATTGTTTTAAATTAACTACCTACATGCAATTCTATTGGATCCCATTTAGCATGTCAAATTAAGACTGGCCAAGGGCACACTTTCATGCCTTCTGTTTATAGTACTAGATAGGGGAAGAAATCACTAGGTGGACATAATATCCATCCCAAATATACATTCAGGTAAAGGAGAGCTGACCACCTCATAGAGTTTGTTCAAAACTATCAATCTTCATCTAAATTATCACATTAATCCCATTAACCTTTCCATCTCTATATTCTCCCAATCTAAATTTAGCTGCCATGATGGCATTACCGACAGGATTTAAACCAGGGGTCCCCAAACTACGGCCCGCGGGCCGCATGTGGCCCCCTGAGGCCATTTATCTGGCCCCCACCGCACTTCCGGAAGGGGCACCTCTTTCATTGGTGGTCGGTGAGAGGAGCATAGTTCCCATTGAAATACTGGTCAGTTTGTTGATTTAAATTTACTTGTTCTTTATTTTAAATATTGTATTTGTTCTCATTTTGTTTTTTTATTTTAAAATAAGATATGTGCAGTGTGCATAGGGATTTGTTCATAGTTTTTTTTATAGTCTGGCCCTCCAACGGTTGAGGGACAGTGAACTGGCCCCCTGTGTAAAACATTTGGGGACCCCTGGTTTAAACCATGGTACACTGGGCTCCTGTGTCAAGGAGACCCAGAAAAGTCTCCCCCCCTCCTACCCCAGGCTGCCATTTTATCTACACATGTGCATATGGCTTTAGTTTATTATGTAATAAAGGATAGGATAAAGGATTCAGCTGGATAATTAGATGAAGAAATACATAGGATGAGGTCCAGAGGGTCCCAGATGCAGGAGCTTTCGTATCTGTGAAGTTAGGGTGCACCATCCTCCCAACACATGAGTGTGTTCAATCAACCCAGAAGTTCTCTGAACTCAGGACTTTGGGATTTTTATGGAGGTTTCATCAGGTAAGCACGATGGATTATTAACTCAATTTATACACCCTCTCCCATCTCCAGAGAATGGGAGGTGAGGATAAAGGTACCAAAGTTTCTAATTATGACTTGGTTTTCTGGTGGCCAGCCCTGTTTCAGAAGCCCACCAGAGTCCTCATTTGAATAAAATATGTTCCTATTACCCAGGAAATTTTGAGAGATTTAGGAGCTCTGTGTAAGGAACCAGAGAGACCATATATATGTCTTTTTCATTAAAATTATTTTACATAAGTGACTACAGAAAACCGAAGCCAATATCAGCTTACCTGAAACAGAAGACACTAGAGCCATTAATTGGTAGGAACAACCATTTAAATGGCAATTTTGATAAATTGTTAGAAGCTGAGTGTGGACACTTCTAGGATCAATAAAATTAAGAGAACCAGGAGCAAATGGGTGTATCTGTGGGAGGACAATGACTATTAACTTGGAAGGATACATCTGCTGATAGAGATCTGGTACCAGAACAGAGGACAAGGGAGGAAATACCTTTTGTTTTACTCTGACTTCTTTTTTGTATCCATTCACTTGCTCTTAGGACACAATTCTGATAAAATCACAAGTTAATAGCTTCAAAAACAACCATAGTTTGCTAGTTTTAGCAAACTATGCTCACTTCTTCATCTTAATACATTTTTATTATATCTAGCATTGGTTATGCAGTACTTTGTAAGCATATTTCTATAACAGTTGATAAAATTTATAATTTATAAAGAACACAAGCAAAGATCTCATTATATTGTTATACGAAATGGTTATATGTGCTGTGATGTTATTCATTTGAGCAAGACAGGAGAATTTATTGCTTGAGTGTTAGAAATAATTTAAGTAAATTCAACTCTCACTAGAATATGAATTTACTTTTATAGGACACTAAAGGCTCCCAAGTAAACAATAAACTATGGATCATTTATCATAGATTTAGAAAAATAATGCTCCAGATATATGTAAAATATACAGATAAAATAATTATATTAAAAGTTTATAAAATGGATAACAAAAAATTAAAGAAAAAATACAAATAAAACAAAATAAAATGCAAACATATGAAGCTTTAATCTCACCATAAGTTAAAAGGTAAATTAAAACAATTTCAATGGTATATCAGCAAATATGCATATATCCTTAATTTGGAAATTATTTGTACTATAATGATTCCAATTATATAAAAAATGTACTAAAAAAGAAGAAAAGAGTTGAGTTTTTTTATCATAGAGAAATTGTAGTGATTCTCTTATTCAACATTGTTCAGTTTCTATATTATTCTCCATTATACAAATTTTCTTCAGTGGGCATAACAATTTTTTTTAAGAATTATATAATGAATCACCAAAAAAAAAACAAAAAAACCCAGCAGGAATACTGCTTGGTCTTCAGAAAATGTTCTGGTGATAGCAAAATGAATTTGCTATTGTTTAAGGGAAAAAATAATATGTATAACGAACACAAAATTTTTAAATTGAGTAATACAAAAGATATTCATGTGTGTGTGTGTGTGTGTGTGCATAGAAATACACACATGCATACATGTCTATAGGTTAAAAATTAGTTTTAAATAGCAGTAAAGACACAGAAAACTACTGATGAGATAAAGAGGGAAATCAGACTCCTTACAATTATAAGAATTTAATATAACATATTCAAAATTTTTAAAATCTAAACAAATGCTGCTGTGATTCCCATCATTTTCAAAAGGTATATGTGAACTGCCTTTCCAATGCAGATGTTTGTTCAGTTGTGATCTAGGGGACTTCTAATCCTGTGAATTTAAAAAGAATTTTGAAAAGGTTGCAGAAAAAGGTTCTTGGGTGGTACTTGGGTATTAAAGCAAACTCAAAAACCCAACATATCACAACCTGGCATGCAGCAATCATGGTGCCTCTGGCTGTTGATTGCACCCTCACATATTCCAGCAAGAAGATTTTCTTGTGAATGTCATATTTCAAAAAAGTCATGCTTTAAAAGATTCCAAGTTTGTGGTTTTATTTCCTCAACACCCAGTGCCTGGTTCTTCAGATACCTCATTAATACTTTGTATTGTTTTATCACAAATTTTCTATTGTCCCTAAATTTGAGGCAAAGAATAATTTTAAAATGTATTTATTAACTAAATATGCAAAATATACCTAATATTGATGTTAACAATTTTTTAATTATACATACTGCAAATTATTACATATGACATAAGCTTATATAACATCAGCAATGAAGGGTTAGGCTTCAGGTTTTATGGGTCATCTGAATGAGAGAGGAGTTTCCATCTCATGGTTGTATCAACCTCTTCATCAAAATTTCCCATCTCCTGCTCCTTAGAAAGCTCTATGAATACCTAAATAAGAAACAAACAAGAAGGAAAAAGAATTGTCAAGTCGTTGGTTATCTTCCAAACAAACAGAAGCGACGCCTATTACCTTCATGTGCAATGTACAAAGACAATATAAAATCATCAAAGTTGACTCACCTTTTCCAGTGTGCACTGAGAGAGGCTATATTCTTCCAGGTTAAAATTATGTTTCACTGAAAAATAAATGATTGGAAGTAGATGCTTATAATTTATTACAAGGAATTTTTTTAAAGTCACACAAAATAAAAATTCAAATCATTCATATAAATGAAATATAGAGCTGAATAAATGATTGATGAATAAATGGAATTATGAAAAGTCAGAAAGAATATAAATACACATTGAATAAATCTTGATATCA
Source organism: Saccopteryx leptura (assembly GCF_036850995.1). Taxonomy (NCBI): domain Eukaryota; kingdom Metazoa; phylum Chordata; class Mammalia; order Chiroptera; family Emballonuridae; genus Saccopteryx; species Saccopteryx leptura. Next base: position 167,536,075 of record NC_089507.1, read on the forward strand.
GAATATTCTCATATTATATTTTGATGTGCTTTATTACTTAGTTTATATATCTTGGGGAGGTATATTAAGTTCTTTGAGGAACTGCATAATTGACTGATAGATTCTTGCACATGAGGAGGATTTCCATCCCATTCCATTCCCTTTAACAGGACCCAATACTTCTATGAAATTGTGTTTAGCCAGTTCATATGCTGTACCAGCTCTCTACTGGTCTTCCCCACCAGAAAATCAGCATGAGAGTGACCACCAGATTACATATTCATGTGTTCACAGGTCACCATTTATACATAGAGAACCTTCTTCTATGTGTGGGAGTCATCCGGAGGTGCCAGAGGTAGAGCTGTAAATTAAACAGGTAAAAACAAAAACCCCTGCCTTTATGTCATTTGCATTCTAGTGGGAGGAATATGGGCATTAAATAAGTAAGCAATATATAATAAATATATTAATTTATACATATAAATGATGATAGCTACTATGGAGAAACTGTAGATCAAGTAAAGGAAATGGGAAGTGGTGGGCACTCTTCTTATAGGATGGCTAGAAAAGGCCACAGTAATGAGGTAATGACTGAGCAGAAACCTGTAAGGAGTGAGGAAGCAGCCTGGAGATTTGAGAAGCAGAATTCCAGAAAGAAGGATTAGCAGGTACGGAGTCCTGAAGCAGGACTATGTATAACTGGTAGCATATAGGAAGCACTAGAAAGCCAAGGTATCTAGAACAAGAGGAGCAAACCAGAGACTTACATTGGGTTCAGCAGTGTTGATGGGCCAGGCACTGTTCTAGGCTCTTTTCAAATGAGCTTGTTTAATCGTGTTAACTACCCTGTCCAGTGGGCACTGACGCTGCCCCTTATTTTAGAAAGGAGCCATCCAGAATGCGGGGACTATGCAACTTTGTCCAACGTTTCCTAACTAGTAAGCAGCAGTGCTGGGATGGGACCCAGAGAGCCTTCTTTGCTACTGTGCTGTGCTCAGAAATTCCATTGTGATGGTTTATTTTTAGGAATGGCCCAGTGAAAAGTGGGAAAATGGAGACAAAGAGAGAAAATGGACTATTTCAAGTGGCAAGAGGAGTTATGCACAATGCCGGGATGGCTTTTGATGGAGACACAGGCTCTTCCTTCATCTTTGACAGGAAGGTGGAATACAGAGCACAGGCACAGGGAAATTTTCTGGCCTTTATTTTATTACTGAAATAGAAAGCAAGGGCATCAACTGAGGGAGAAGAGCAGAAAGGAGACAGATATGTAAGAGTAGGAATAAAGTAATAATTTAGGACACTTGGTGTGAATGAATCGTGTACATGTAAGCAAAGCAGACCAGACTGACAGGCTTTCTTAGGTTAAGGTCATGAATTCACATTAAAACCAACCAAGCATGACTGTGTTTTCTGAAGCTTCCAACTGAACTGGAAATTAACCTTTTTCCAGAGACGTGGATGAACCAAAGTTGGGGTCAAATCCCACCATTATATACCATTAGAATTCTTACAGTGATACTCTTCAGAATCTATCTTTTAAAATATATTACACAATTTTCTCCTTCAAATTATTACTCAAGTACAATTTAATTCTTCAAAAGTTTTATTTTAAAAACAGTCCTTCTTACCTGCCTCTAATTTGCGAAAGGCCTGAGATAGAGGGTGAACATCCAGCACAGGCAGTTTATAGGCCAAGAAGGAGGAAGTCCTGGGAAGAGGAAAATGTCATATTTGACCTTAAGTTTCAAGCGGAAAAAATAACAATCATAATAAATATTGATACTATCAGCAATTTCCTTTTTAAAATTAAAAAATACAAATTAATGTAGCTCACGTAAAAAATAAATTAAAAAATTTATCAATGGATTTTTTTAATGGCTTTGGTAGTTCAAGATAGTTCTAGAAATGACCCAGCATAAAATCAAAACTATAATGAAAGAACAAATAACACCTGTTAGATTGGCTATTATTAACAAGACAGGTAATAACAAGTGTTGGAGAGGCTGTGGAGAAAAAGGAACCCTCATTCCCGGCTGGTGGGAATGCAAATTAGTACAACCATTAAGAAAAAAGCTATGGCCCTGGCCGGTTGGCTCAGTGGTAGAGCATTGGCCTGGCGTGCAGAAGTCCCAGGTTTGATTCTCGGCCAGGGCACACAGGAGAAGCGCCCATCTGCTTCTCCACCCCTCCCCCTCTCCTTCCTCTCTGTCTCTCTCTTCCCCTCCCGCAGCGAGGCTCCACTGGAGCAAAGATGGCCCGGGCGCTGGGGATGGCTCCTTGGCCTCTGCCCCAGGCGCTGGAGTGGCTCTGGTCGCAACAGAGGGACACTCCGGAGGGGCAGAGCATCGCCCCCTGGTGGGCAGAGCGTCACCCCCTGGTGGGCGTGCCGGGTGGATCCCGGTCGGGCACATGCGGGAGTCTGACTGTTTCTCCCCGTTTCCAGCTTCAGAAAAATACAAAAAAAAAAGAAAAAGAAAAAAGCTATAATCACCATATGATCCAGCAATCCCTCTATTGGGTATCTACCCCCAAAACTTAAAAACATTGGTACGCAAAGACACATGCACCCCCATGTTCATCACAGCATTATTCACAGTGGCCAAGACATGGAAACAACCAAAGTGTCCCTAGATAAAGGATTGGATAAAGAAGATGTGGGACATATATACAACAGAATACTACTTAGCCATAAGAAATGATGACATAGTGACATTTACAGCAATGTGTATGGACTCTGAGAACATTATACTGAGTGAAATAAGTTAATCAGAAAAAGCTAAGAACTGTACGATTTCACACATAGGTGGGATATAAAACTGAGACTCATGGACATAGATAAAAGTGAAGTGGTTACCAGGAGGAGGGGGAGGTAAAGGAGAGGTAGAAGGACAGGAATAAAAAGGGATAAATATATGGCATGGAAAATGATTTGACTTTGGGTGATGAGTATACAACATAATCAACAGTTCAAATGCTATAGAAACATTTACCTGAAACCTATGAACTTATATTGATCAATGTCACCCTATTAAATTTAATTTTCTAAATAAAATTGAAAAAATCGGAAAAGAAATGATCCAGCATAATTATGCTCAGTTTACACAAACTTTTTTCTTGTTGAACATAGATATTCTAAAGTAATCCTTTCTTTAGTGAAAATTAGGCTGGAATTAATCTCAACTTAATATTTCATCCTTGTCATTCGAAAGCTAGGAAAAGAGAAAGATGAGGTTGGAAAAGAGAGAGGCTTTAACTAAAAACCTCCCTAACCTTTGAGGACAGCAGAGTCAGAACTGACTTTTGGTATCTTGTTTCCACATGGACTTCTGGCTATGTGACCTCATGCCCCATTCTCAGCCCTTCCCAAACAGATGTTTGATATTCCCAGGGAGCCCCAAAGCTACTCAGACTTCCAGGACTGGCCCTCTTCATCCCCGACTCTGCTCTTCCAGTCTTACCATAATCATGATCTTCTTACCTATATCAAAACTGCTTCTCAGAGTTGTGACACCAAAGTATAAGAAAAGGACTGTTCTGTGCCCTGGCATATACTTCAGATAAAGCCTTCAAATTTATACTGCACTAAAATAGAAAGAGCAGTTATGCTCTGCTAATTTAGTGTGTATATCTCTCCAAGGAATTTCCAATTTAATTCCTGCTCCACATTCTTTCCCCTCCCCCCAGCAATAACACACATGCGCACAGACATACATCTTTCTATTCTCCATTTTCAGGCATAAAAACTCCATTTAAGGAAAATGGTTTGATTGTCTCAGTTGCTATTAGTTCCCTATGAAGGCGATTCACCCTAAATAGTTACATCTTTTAAATTATAAATATTTACATCTTTTAAATGTTTACAAGGAGGCCCGAAGAGGTTGCTATGGGACTGACTGTGGTTCTTTGTGAGTTTGAGTCATCACAAATTCCTTCCTCCTGATTTTTCCAAGTCCCCTCAATTTTTCCAAGTCCCCTCATACCATACCTAGGAATCAGCCATGGAGGGCAGAGGAGACCCATGTATTATGTTCCCAGGCTTCCCCAGGGGACACAGCTTCCTGGGTAGCTCCCACATCTCATAATTTGTAAGACTCAACAAGTTTGTGTCTGAGGTCCCTAACTTTGATGACAAAGTCACATCACCCTAAAGTCCTTACAGAGCAGAAAAGGAACCACCAGGTGGCTAAAGCCAACAAGTTTCTCCATAATCAAAAGCTCCTTTCACCTTTCCTGCTGTGAGGCCTGTGGGAAAAGCTTCAGAATCTCAGTGTGAACCAAAGACACTTGAGAAGTTTCCTTCACTTTGAGTTCTAGAATGTAATCCTTGCCAAATTTGCTTTTCAGGTGTTGGATGGAGCCAATGTATCTGTGGACAAGAAGGAAAACATGTTGGAACAAATATTGCCCTTAAAATTTTTTACATCATTTTAAATTTCAAGTGTAAGGGAAACAGTACACTGAAGGTGCTGAAAGGAAGAACTCCTGGTGCACAGGGTGACTGTCCCTTTTCCATATGGAACCTCATTTGGGGGTCAAGTGAAGGCTATGGAAAGACACCCACCTCAGCCTTCCAAACACCATGATGGCAATGCGGTCACAAATGGCCTCGGCCTCGGCCAGGTAATGGGTAATCAGGATGGTCCCCTTCTCTGTGTTCTTAATGGCTGTCTGGATCATATGCCTGAAATAACCCCCCAAAATCGACACCATTGAAAAATGAGCATGGTGGGGGAGGAAGACGAAAGGGAAATTTTATAGGAAAGACACAGTTTATGAATCATATTTAGATATTAATTTTAAGAAAACAGAAATGTGCCTAAAAACTAGATATTTTTATGACATAAAGAAAAGTTTATAAATATTTTTAGGGATGATAATGGCAATTTGGTTAAGTTTTAAAAATATATCTTTTGTATAAACTAACTAAACTATTTAAAAAATAAAGGACATAACACTTAGTATTTGTTCAAAATAATTGGGGAGTAGGGAAAGGAAGTGAATAGAGGTATAGATCAAGAAATACTGACTTCCTATGGAAAACTGTAGACAGCAGGTGATTGGTATAATGGATTCATAAATGATTCTCTTTATACTTATATAAAATTTTCATATAAAGTTTTTAAAAGTTAGACAGTCAAATACAAAACTGGATTGAAAAATGTTATTAGTCCAAATGGAAAGTCTTAATAAGAAACTAAAAAGAATTTTAAAACTAAGAAAAGTTATATAAACAAATTTAACAGATTAGGTAAAAGGGAAAAAAAAGGAAATGGGAAAATTATGTCAATAAATTCATAGGTTCTAAGGGATCAGTTATAAACATCTCCATAATTAATAGACAAATTTTAAATACGCACCAGATTGCAATACCTAAAACTGCAACAAAATCCTTAGTGTTTTTTGTTTTGCTTTTTTAAAAAATGTGAATACCACATGAATATAACACAACATTAGAGAATGTATTCACTAAATATTTTTTCTCCTGACCCTGGTCAGTTGGCTTAGTATATAGAGCATTGCCTGGCATATGCATGTCCTGGGTTTGGTTTTTGGTCAGGGCACACAAAAGAAGTGATCATTTGCTTCTCTCCCTTTCGCACTCCTCTTTCTCTCCCTCTTCCCTTCCCGTAGCTAGTGGCTCAATTGGTTCGACCATCAGTCCAGGTGCTGAGGATAGCTTGGTTAGTCCAAGTATGTCAGTTTCAGGTGCTAAAAATAGCTCAGTTGATTCAACCATTGGCTCCAGACAAGTGTTGCTGGAAGGATCTCAGTCTGGGCACATGAGCAATCTGTCTCACTGTCTACTGTTCTTTCACTTAATTTTTTTAAGTTTTCTCCTAATATAAATTATATCCATTAAACTGGAAACCAGTAGATTTGATATTCTAGGATCATTTTAATAATGTAACTTTTACCAATGTTGATACTTCTGGTACTGCTGGTAATCATGCTCACCACATTTGCTGCTGTCCTGGAGGATCCATGCCTGTAGATGGTTCATCCAGAAGCAGGATAGGTGAATTTCCCAGCATGCTCAGCATAAAACACAACTGAAATGCAGAAAAACACTCTTATTTGCTGCCAGCACCACATCTGCCCTCAGAACATCACCACACACACACACACACACACACACACACACACACACACACACACACATACCTTCCTCATGGTTCCTGCTGTTAATTTTTGCACTGGAACATTCAACTGTTTATGCAATTTGAAAACATTTACCAATCTGATGGGAAACAGGAAGAGAAAGAATGTCAGACCAAGAGAATATTTGGGGGAAATGTCATCACAAGGAAGAGGAATGGCCTTGGAGGGAAGCTGGGTGCTACTATTCTCAAAATTCTAATGACTAAGGGATAGTAACAGTTTCTTTTGGAGCATGAAAGATTTTTCATCTCATACAAAAATTTTAAGAGTAACTAGAATACTGTATTAGGAACTGAAGTAAATGATTATTCATTCACTTGTCAAAAACAGCATTTGTCCTCCATCCCTGCTCTACCACTAATACCCTCTGAGAAGATGGAGAGGTCGTTTCTACTCTCCAATCTTTCTTTCTTTTTTTTTTTTTTTTTTAGGTGAGAGAAGGGGAGATAGTGAGGCAGACTGCTGCATGCAACTCAAACAGGATCCGGGATCCATTTGGCAACCCTTGTCTTGGGCAGATGCTCGAGTACTGAGCCATCTTTAGCGCCTGAAGTTGTTGTGCTCCAGCTGAGCTATCCTCAGTACTTGGGGATACACTCAAACCAATTGAGCCACTGCTGCTGAAGGGGAAGAGGGAGAGAAGATGGAGGAGGGAGAAGTAGATGGTCATTTCTCCTGTGGGCTCGATCGGGAATCAAACCCAAGACATCCATAGCTGCATGATGCTCTATCCACTGAGGCACTGGCCAAGGACTACTCTCCATTCTTTAGCAGTGAATTCATCATCAAGTACAGCCTCCCTGCCTCTTTTCACAAAGGAACCACATGACCTCTCTGTACCGTGAGATGGCGACTGTGGCCTCCGCTTTCCTCAGCCCTTTCACAGCAGCAAACACCTCCAGGTGCTCCTTGATGGTCAGGTTGGGCCACAGAGCATTCTCCTGAGGGCAGTACCCCAGGAACCTGACCATACTAGCTCCTTGATGATCCAAAACTGAACAACCTCCTTTCAGTTCCACCTGAAAAAGTAAACTCATTTTAGAAATACATGTTGCCTTTTCTCCAATCACATAGCAACTCAAGAAACTGGCTAATAAATGTCTACATTTTTCTGAACATCAAAGAAATATTATAGAAATCACTTTATATATTTATTAATAAAAAATTTTAAATGACTAAGAGCACAGTTGTACAAAGATATAATCTATATTTATCCCTAAATTTCTATTCTGGGAATAGAAACTTTCTTCATTTTTCACTACCTCTCCAGCTGTTGGCTCTGTGACCCCAGATATCATTTGAATAGACGAACTTTTACCAGCACCATTGGGTCCTAGCAATCCCAATATTTCACCTGAAAGAGAAACACAAATTACCAATATTGGAAATGAAATATTAACATATAACTGTTTATTTAATAACCTCCCTAAATAACCCCTTGGTACCATTTTGGAATGTATAATGTGTGCAATCCACCAAAACATATTCTTCCACTCTTATATCAAATATTAGTGAAAAGCTTATGAATTTGATTACAATACATCTTTTTTTGTTGTTTACTTTTCTTAGTAAAAAATGTGCCACCCAGGTTGCTTTGTATAGGAGATGGCTGATGAGCTGAGTACATGGCTATGTGACTCCTAAACTTGGGAAGTTCAGGATATTTTCTCCATTCCACCACTTGTGTTCAAGCCATCTTTCATCTGAACTGATATGAAAGTCTCTTAACTTGCCCACAGCCCAGACTTATGAACAAACAGGAGCCAGTGTGTATCTTTCTTTCAAAACAGAAATTAAACTGTGACAAAATGCTGGCTAAAACCCCTCCTGCCTCCAGCACTCCAATGACTTGGTGTAAAAATCTGAATTCTGTGCGATATTTTACAAAGCTGTACCTAATCTGGCCCTGCCCACCTCTCTGATTTTATTCCTTCCTTCAGATGCATGCACTGGCCTCTGTGTGCGTGCCTCCACCCCTCTGAAGGCATCCCCTGTCCGGGTCCCTGCCCTCTCCGTTTCCTCTGCTGGGGTGCCCATATCTGTTCATGCTCACAGACATAGCTGGGGCCCTCTCATCACTCAGACTGTGGCTTAAAGTTTGCTGCTTAAGGAAGGTCCTCCCTAACCTAAAGTGAAGACAGCCCCAGGTCACACATGCCATTTTACATAATTGAATGTTACACATAGAATTTGCCTATGTGGTCTTTGACACTTTTCTTGACAAGTTATTTTTGTTAATGGACCCCTTGTAGGATGTAAAATGCATGGGAACAGGAAGCTGCTTCTCTCATAATTGTATTTTCAGAGCCTACAACAGCACCTGGAACACTCAAAAACGTATGTTGAATGAGTGAATGTTTCAGCAGGCACCGTGGTGCTCATAACACAGATGTCCCGTGGGCATTTCTAAAAATAACGGCGAATAAAAAGATGTGGTTCTTCCAAACCTTTTTGAACACAGAGGGAAATGTTTCTGACTGCAACTTTCTTCTTCCTCTTTGAAAAACAAGTTTTCTTCTGGCATGCATATTCTTTGTGTAGACAGCTAGCAATTATGACGGGTTCCTGGAATAGAAGACAATGTGATTTTCCTCTTAGACTTCGGAGCCTTTAGGGTCCTACGTTCGCCCTACTGGAACCCTTTGTGCCCTATGTTGGGAACCAAATCCTATTTTGAGTTGAGGGTAATCCTGCTTGTTTCAAATGTAACATGCATTTATTCATGTTTCTTGCTTCTAAGTGGGCTGAGATAATCAGCAGAATTTCATGGAAGCTGGTTCATTGCCTTCTCAGCCCAGAAGTCTCTGATCTCATGGGAATATCAAAGAATAACCCTTAAAATCTTAATCTCTATTTAGGATTTTATAACAAATTTCACTCGTATAAACTCCTCAATTCATGACAATTTTGATTTAAGAATCATAACTCTAATTAATTAAAGTCCATTTTTCTCAAAAGACTAGAGCCAGATTCCTTGAGCGCTTCTCAGAGTTTGCAGGACACTCCAAACAAGAGCCTGCATGTGTAAGAATTATGCAAGTGCCTTCAATGCCCAACTCTCACAGGGAAACCAGTGTAACACCCTCTGTTCTTGACAATTCTTGCATGATTCCACAAATGTGCACTTTGTCCCTTGCTTCTCTACCTCCTCTGAGGCTGAAGTGGTCATGGCTGTCGCTGCTCTCATTCTTTCTGCTTGGACATCTTCGTCTTCATCAACAGGCTCCTCTGGATTCACCTGTACCTTTCTTCCTGGGGGGGAAATTCTGTGAGGAAAATGAAATGTATCCCATGTGATTTTTCTAGTTGTCAAAGATGGATCCAAAATCAGCCTCCTGGTGATTTTCCCACTGTCCCTTTCTCTGAATTAACTAATGATGATGAATTCTGCTTCTACTTTTGCCCCAAATCCCTGTGTTGGTACCCTGAGTCCCTTTCTCAGAATGGCTCCTGTTCTTTCCGTTAGCATCAGCATCGTTGACCCTTTCCAAATCTGCTGGCAAGTTCTGCTGCTTCTGTAAAAATCAGCTCACCTACATTTTCTCTGTTTACTCAGGCAGCTCATCAATCCAACATTTGCCTTTGTATCTCTTACTGGTCAACCTTGCTGGCATCGTCCCCGCTTTGAAACACTTAGAACTATGCTGCTCAACCAATTCCATCCTATCTCTCCTGTTCAAGGATGTGTGATCACCCTGGATGGCAGAATGGCCTGCTGGAGTGTGCCTCTCATTTCTGAGGGACAGAAAGCTTCCTTCAGTGGGTTGGTGGCAGAACTCTGTCTGGTAGCCCTGTCTCCTGGCTGGAAGCCAGCGGTCCACTGGCTGGCATAAAAATCAGCATGCTGCTTACCTCGTAAAGGTAAATCTGCAATAACAGGCTGAGAGTGCAGCCTCTATCGAGGAACATTCAAATAACATATGAAGGATGAAATAAGCTTTACCCAACCTGAAAATGGGATCCTTTTGCAGTATTTTCTGCCCACATTTTATTTCCACGCATCTTAGAACAAAAATGAAGAACAAAGCCTGAAAGTAAGGCTAGGAGCAAAAAAAACAAACAAACAGTTCTATTTAGGCATTTCATTAACAAATTTATTTAAACAATTGAATTAAATTGGTGATCTTTGTCCTCAGACAAAATAGATGTGAATCATCTTACAAATCGGGGAAGAAATCCAGCCCTACAGCAACAATCCAGCTTAGTGGAGCCTGACTCCTTTCTTTGCCCAACCCCATCCGGTCTGCCAGCAAAATCTATCTGTTTTATCTGCGAAGTCACGCAGGTGAGAACCCAACTATTTCTCACCTGTGTTTGTGCTACCCCCACCCACGCTCTGGTTATTATCATTACTCATTATTTTTTTAAAAAAGAAATATAATAATATTGCAATGCCTTTCTACCTGGTCTCTCTCTTAGCCCCTTGCTCCAAACATCTGTTCTCAAAACAGCCACTAGAGCCACTCTTTTAAAACATGTTCTATTATGCCACTTTGCTTAAAACCCGCCAGTGACTCCTCAGTTACTCAAAGTAAAGTCAAAGTCCTGATAGTGACCGAGAGCACTGGGTGACCTCTCTGTCCCACCTGCACATTACCCTATGACTTCCGTGACTTTCTCTCATACCACTCTCCTTTTTGGTCACTCTGCCACAACCAGACTGGCCTCTGGCCTGACCCTGACACAAGCCAGAGTGACTCTTGCCCCCTTTTACTGGAACGCTCTTTCCCAGAGTATCTCTTAACACTTGCTTCCGTGCCTCTCTTCAATCTTTACTTCTCAGCCAGACCTTTCCTGACCGCCTGGCGGAAATGGAATATATTATCCATTTAGTTTATCATCTGTCTCCTTTCACCAAAGAGTAAACTCCCTGAGGGCAGGAACTTCTGTCTATATTGCTCCTGGGCCTACAAAAGTACTGACACATTGTATTCAAAGAGAGTAGCTTTCTTCAGTCTAAATATATCATATTAAACATAATCATTTTCCCTTTCCTTTTTTTTTTATTCAACTTTTGCTTTTTTATCTCTAATTCAAAGGATTTCAGTTACTTTTCATCTGTGTTTTGACAAGCTCTCTCAAATTTGCAGGAGACAGTACACAGGATAAATAAACATGAAAATTAATTTTATGTTGAATTCTGGATTTATACCAACCATTCATATAAAAAGTAACTGAGATTTAGAATCATGTTGGAAAGCAATTGCTTATCCAGACTGTATTCAAAACCTTTAAAGTTGGCACACTTTAGGCAAGATTAAGTAGTTGTTACAGTGAACAATAACTATAAAAAAAATCAGTGGGGAATTAAAAAACTTTCTTACTATTAGACATAATAGCAAGTCCTCTCCACTCAGGTCATAATATGAGTCTTCAGAGAGTCTTTCACGCTCGAAGGCTCTCTGCAAAGGCAAAAAGAAAAAGGCTATAAAAGAATTCATCAGCTTACAATTTCCACTTAAATAATATGGGAGTTCAAATATTGAATATTTTTCTTAAGCTTGAGTCCCTATACATATTGGTGACACACAATTTCCTGAAGAGATGTGAGGGGGCCTTCTACTCAACTCTGAATGCGTCTCAGTGAGCAGGTAACCTATGTCTGTCTTCTCCAGTTTCTTTTTCTTCCATACTTTGGCTTAATGTTTGCTGAAAGTCCACTGAAAGCTTAATAGAGAGACCTGCCTCCATCACGATAAATTCTAAGAATCAATGCTATTTTGCCTAAAGAGCCATCACAAGCCTTTTCAGGATCCCTTTCTACCCCAATGGTGACTGTTTCCATCACAGTTAGTCCTGTCGTGTTATCCTTTCTTCATCAATCAATGCATTCATAAAGTAACTCATTACTCCTAAATAATGTGTGACAGATTTAGGTCAATATATTTCACTTCACAGGTCTCCTTCTATTTTAGGAAGAAAAATGCTTTAAGCAAAGGAATATGTTTTCAACTGAGAATTCCAGGCATGGCTCAGCCAAAGGGATTTTTACCAATGGAAGGCTTCTCCAGGTCCCCAAGAGCACAAACTGAGAGAAGCCCTCTCTCTTCTATTTAAAGGCACTTCATTCAGGATGATGCTGGGACCCCAAAATATGTTCTGACTGAGCTCTTCTGTGCATCTCATTATACATTTCTTTGCATTTGAATCAGTGTATTTAATTCTTCCTGGTCTTTTCTGCTTCGATGTCTTTGTTTTCTTCTATAGAACAAGCTTACCTCCTGCCCCACTCTCCCTCTAATTAATTCTTACAAATTCTTCAGGACTATGTTTAAACACTGCTTACCCTGAGAGGAATCCTTTGACTCTCCTGACCACATCAGCTGTGCTTGAAACTCTGCCCTTCTCTTTGTAACCTTTAAGTCCCTCGCATTGACTACCTTTGTCACCACTAAGTTCCATGAAAAGGTAAGACTGGGCTATCTTGTCCATCAGATGTTCTCAATTACTAGCACAGTCTCTAACACAGAAGAGCATTTAATTTATATTTTGAATGAATGAATGGCATTGTACATGAGTATATTCCTCACAATGGATAATGAATACCCATAACACTAGGCAACACTTTTCAATCTGGCATTAGTTTTGAATGAGCTTATGTCTTGCAAAGCACCTATGGAAAAATTTTTTTAACAGCTTTATTGAGGTTAAATTTTCACTCCATAAAATTCACCCATTTTAAGTGTGCAATTCCAGGGTTTTCAGTAAATTTACAGAGTTGTGAGAGTAACACAACAATTTAACTTAAGAACATTTCCATCACCCCAAACAGATAGATGCCTCATACGCACTTGCTGTCACTTCCCATTCCCACCCCAGGTCCAGAAAACCAGCAACGTGCTTTCTATCTTTATAGGCTTGAGTAAAGCATTTTGATAGGTAGCATATTCAAAATTAGTGACACAGTTGATAATATTTCTTACCTGTGCCATAAAAAGTAGAAATCCTTCCAAGGTGAATGAGGGAACAAATATCATGCCAAGGACGAGGCCAATTGAATAGAAGCCACTTAACATAATGATGTTCCACACGCCGAATGAGGCCTATAAAGCAAGTTGAAATATACTGAATGTCAGAAATACTCAGTCCATCAATACCTGTGAAAATATTTAAGGTGTAGGTGTTTTTATCCCATATATCAGAATTTTTCTATATCCAGATTACCACTTTCAGAAGGAAAAAAGAAAGGATAAGCTTTTGTTAATGAGAATATATATGAACTTATAAAAAATCCATATTGCCTCTCATCCACCGAGACTAGTTTTCTGTTGTCACACTGGCTTCATTAATTCCCCTTTTACAAATAAATAAATTTTCTGAGATTGTACATTTTGGTTGTAATGGACTTATTTTTATTTATTTTTTAGATTATTGGTAAATGTTGGAGTGGAGATAAAAATCTTTATTCTGTTTTAGGGATCAGTTTATCAGTCAATAAGTATGTTTTGAGCATTTTATTGAGCTTTGCTGGGTGTTATTAATGTGTCAATTATAATAAAACTAGTAAGAATCATAACTATTCAATTCACTGAATATTACACGAATGCCAGGCATTAAGAATTTTGTAATATATAGAAAAGAACCTGTGGAGAGAAACGGCGGCATGAGAGATACTCCCTATCTCTCCCCTTATATACACACACCAGATAGACAAAGGTATGATCGCTCAAGAAGGCGGGCCAAAGATAGAATCTGCTCAGGGAAGAGGACTGAGTGTTTCTCTTTCCTCACGGTCCTGAGGAAGGGAATCTCGGAGCCCTAGCCCGAAGAAGAAGAGAGTATGTGGGGAAGGAGCTGAGACAGGGGTGACTACCAAGGATGGGGAGCAGGGCCATTTCCTGGGGCGGGGTGACTGCCTCACCCATTCGTGATTGCAGGCACTGCACACCCACAAAGCCCATGGCTTGCTCCAAAGAACTGCGTGCAAATAGCTTGTGGAGATCGGCCGGCAGGACTTGGGGTGCGCTTGATCTATCTACCCACAGGCCCGCGGAGTTTAGCCTGCGTGGAGTGGGACCAGGCTTGTTCTGCAATCCGTGCACCACTTGCTTCAGAAGCTTGGGTACTGCTTGCCCAGCAGAGTTTAGCGTGTGTGGTGTAAGGATGCCCCTGATCTGCAATATCTGCCTTAACTACTCCCACAGTTCTAAGCTCAGGCGCTGGCTTGCTACGCATGGCCCCTGCCCGGCCCAGGGCTGCGCTTTGAGTGCTTAGAGTGATGTCCGGAGGAGGGGCCGGACTGTGTCACCCCAGCCTTCTGGTCCGGCACTGCTCCCCTTGCTGTGTCAACAATGGTGATGGCAGATACCCCTCAGCTGGGTCACCAGGCTACTCTCTCCTGTGAGAGGCTGGAGTGCCTGGGTCACTTTTGATCCCCTGCTCTGTTGGGACATGGAGGGGGCCCCCAAAGGACACCCAGTGGGCCATTGCTAGAGCCATAAAATTGCAAAGCCCTAACAACAAGCTCCTCCTACCAACGCCATGGCCCTGCCTGCATCAGTAGACAGCGAGGCCTCAGTAGAGTTTCGCCCAAGAATCTCTCAGTGGCAAATCTTGTAGTAAAGCACTTCCTACCAGAAAAAGCAGTAAGTTTTCTCTCAAAACTGGAAAAAAAATACTTTTTTTTTCTTTTTTTCCTTTATCCCACTTTTTCTCTTTTCCCCATGTGAAATCCATTATCCTTAGTTGTTATGTTTTTTATTCTTGATTTTTGCAAGGGTTTCATTTCTGACACTTTCTACTCTTTGTTCTTCTCTCCTCACTTTTCTCCCCTTTCTATCTCCTTTTTCTTTCCTTTTTTTTTTTTTTTTCTCTTTTTTTCCCCCTCTCACCTGAACATCATTTATTATCAAATTATTATATTTTGGACTCATACTCCTTTCTCTGGTGTTTTCCTTCTTTTTTACTTCATTTTTTGGGGTTTTTTTTCATTTTTTTCTCAGTTTCTGCTTTTTTATCTGTAGTTTTTGTTCTACTTATCATTATTTATAGAATTTTTATTTTTTCACTGTATTTTTTTCATTTATTTTTATTTTTCAGTTATCTCTTTGTTAGTGTTATTAACAATACCACTCTCAAATGCCATCAAGGAAAAATAAATAAAATATGGATATACAAGATAGAGACATAACTCAGACAGATGATGAACAATCTCCAGAAAAAAATCTCAATTTCATCAAAATCTTGGAGCTTAATGACAGAGTTCAAAATTGAACTTCTAAAAATACTCAATAAGGTACAAGAACACTGAAAGGCAATTTAGTGAGCTCAAAAAGCAACTTAATGAACAAAAAGAGTACTTCACTAAGGAAATTGAAAATATAAAAAAGAAAACCAAACATAGATGAAAACCTCAATACATGAACTGAAAAATGATGTAACAAGCTTAGCTACTAGAACAGGTCATATAGAGGAGAGAATCAGTGACACTGAAGAAAGGCAACTAGAGAAACTATAGAGAGAAGAAGACACTCACAAATTTTAAAAAAAAAAATGAGAAAGCCCTACAAGAATTGTCTGACTCCATCAGAAAGAGCAATATAAGAATAATGGGAATATTAGAAGAAGAAGAGAGAGAGAGAAAAGGGAATGGAGAAGATATAAAAACAAATAGTCGATGAGAACTTCCCAAACCTGTGGAAAGAGTTAGAGCCTCGAATCCAAGAATCAAACAGAATATCGAGCTACCTCAACACAAACAGACCTACTCCAAGGCACATAATAATGAAATTATCACAAATCAGTGATAAAGAAAGAATCCTCAAGCAGTTAGGGAGAAGAATAATATAACATAAAAAGGAAGGCCCATTAGGCTATCATCAGATTTCTCAGCAGAAACTCTACAAGCCAGGAGAGAGTAGACTGCAGCATTTAAAGTACTGAAAGTGAGGAACTACCAGCCAAGAATACTATATCCAGCAAAGCTATCCTTCAAATATGAAGGGGAAATGAAAACATTTACAGACATACAGAAGCTGAGGGAATTTATCATCAGAAAAACCCCACTACAAGAATAATAAAGGGGGTTATCTGCCCAGATACAAAGAACAAAACAAACAAAACTACAACTAAAAATTTTAACAAAACCACAATAAAAGCAAGGATAATCTGTGACAAAAATAACATGAAAGAGGAGAGGATAAAGATCAGGAGTAGCAAAGGAGGATTGAGTGCAGAAGCACTCATGAGATAATGGGCTCTAATAAATATGATAATTTTTATTTTAATAATCAATGGTAACCACCCCTGAAAATGCCACTACTGAAAAACATAGCTTAAAAAAAGAAGAAACAGAAGATAAAAGTATGGAATAACACCAGACAAAAACAAATGACAGAAAAACAAAAAATAAGAACCAAACAAGACACAGAGCTATCAGAAAACAGTATATACAATGGTAATAGGCAATCCTCAAGTGCCAATAATTATCCTAAATGTAAATGGATTGAACTCACCAATAAAGAGGCACAGAGTAGCAAATTGGATCAAGAAGCAAAAACCAACTGTATGCTGCTTTCAAGAGACTAATCTAAGCACAAGGATAAAAATAGATTCAAAATGAAAGATTGGAAAATGATTCTCCAAGCAAATAATATCCAAAGAAAAGCAGGTGTAGCCATACTCAGATCTGACAATGCTGACTACAAGACAACAAAGGTAATCAGAGACAGAGATGGGCATTTCATAATGATAAAGGGGACATTGTATCAAGAAGACATAACACTTCTTAATATATATGCACCAAACCAAAATATATAAGACATCTACTAACTGATCTAAAAGTACAAACCAAAAAAATATAATCATACTTGGAGACCTCAATACATCATTGATGGCTTTAGATCATTCATCCAAACAGAAAATCAATAAAGAAATATAGGCCTTAAATGAAACACTAGAACAAATAGACATAATAGACATCTATAGGACATTTTATCTCCAAACATGAGAGTATACATTTTTCTCCAGTGTACATGAAATATTTTCAAGACTAGACCATATGCTGGGCCACAAAACTAACATCAACAAATTCAGAAAGACTGAATTTATACCAAGCATATTCTCTGACCATAAGGCTTTGAAACTAGGATTCAACTGCAAAAATAAGTTTAAAAAACCCCACAAAAAATGTGGAAATTAAACAACATATTTATAAAAAATGACTGGGTCAAAGAAGAAGTAAAAGTAGAGATTAAAAGATATATACAGACAAACAAAAATGACAGCAAGACATATCAAAAATCTCTAAATACAGTGAAAGCAGTAATAAGAAGGAAATTCATATCATTACGGGCTTATATCAAAAAAACAAAACAAAAAAACAAGAGAGAGCCCAAGTAAACAACATAACACCACATCTTAAGGTACTAGAAAAGGGAGAACAAAGGCAACCCAAAACCAGCAGAAGAAAGGATATAATAAAAATTAAAGTGGAAATAAATGAAATAGAGAACAAAAAAAGTATAGAAAAAATTAATACAACAAGGAGCTGGTTCTTTGAAAAGATTAACAAAATTGACAAACCCCTTGGCAAGACTTACTATGGAATAAAGAGAAAGGACTCATATAAACAAAACCAAAATGAAAGAGGAGAAATTACCACAGATATCATAGATATACAGAGGATTACTGTATAGTAGAATACTATGAAATACTGTATGCCACCAAATTCAACAATCTAGAAGAAATGGATAAACTCCTAGAACAATACAGTCTTCCTAGACTGAATTATGAAGAAGTAGAAAGCCTAAATAGACCCTTAAGCAGGGAGGAAATAGAAACAACTATCAAAAACCTCCCAAAAATAAAAGTCCAGGGTCAGGTGGCTATACTAGTGAATTCTACCAAATATTCAAAGAAGATTTGGTTTCTATCTGTCTCAAAGTCTTCCAAAAAATTGAAGAAGTAATACTTCCAAACACATTTTATGAGGACAACATAACCTCATACCAAAACCTGGCAAGGACAATACAAAAAAAGAAAACTATAGACCAATATCTCTAATGAATACAGATGCAAAAATTTTAAACAAAATACTAGCAAATTGACTACAACAACATATTAAAAAAATAATCGATCATGATCAAGTGGGATTCCTCCCAGAAACTCAAGGATGGTTCAGCATACGTAAAACGATTAACATAACACACCATGTCAACAAAACAAAGAACAAAAACCATATGATCCTATCAATAAATGCAAAAAAGACATTTGATAAAAAACAACATCCTTTTATGTTTAAAACACTCAACAAAATGGATATAGAAGAAAAATACCTCAACATAATAAAGGCCATTTATGATGAACCATCAGCTAACATCATACTAAATGGTAAAAAATGGAAAATTTTTCCTCTAAAATCTGGAACAAGACAAGGTTGCCCACTCTCTCCACTCCTATTCAACATAGTGCTGGAATTTCTAGCCAGAGCAATCAGACAAAAGAAATAAATAAAAGGTATTCATATTGAGAAAGAAGAAGTAAAGGCTTCACTTTTTGCAGATGATATAATCTCATATATAGAAAACTCCAAAGACTATTAGAAACACAGAAAGGCTATTAGAAACAATAAACCAATACAGTAAGGTCACAATTTATAAAATTAATATACAGAAGTCTATTGCTTTCTTATATGCCAACAATAAAACTTCGGAAAAATAAATCAAAAATATAATCCCTTTTACAGTTGCAACTAAAAATATAAAATACCTAAGAATAAACATAACAAAGAATGTAAAGGACTTGTATACTAAAAACTACAAACTATTATTAAAGGAAATTGAAAAAGACACAATGAAATAGAAAAATATTCTTTGTTCATGGATAGAAAGAATAAATATAGTTAAAATGGTCATATTACCCAAAGCAATATACAAATTTAATGCAATTCCCATCAAAATTTCAATCTCATTTTTTAACGAAATGGAACAAAAAATCATCAGGTTTATATGGAACTATAAAAAAAAAAACCAAATAGCCAGAGCAATCTTAATGAAAAAGAATGAAGCTGGGGGCATTACAATACCTGACTTCAAATTATATTACAGAGCCATGATAATAAAAACAGCATGGTATTGGCAGAAAAACAGACACTTAGACCAATGGAACAGAATAGAAAGTCCAGAAATAAAACCACATATATATGGTCAAATAATTTTTGATAAAGGGGCCAACAACACACAATGGAGAAAAGAAAGCCTCTTCAATAAATGGTGCTGGAAAAATTGGAAAGCCACATGCAAAAGAATGAAACTTGACCATAGTTTGTCTCCGCACAAAAATTAATTCAAAATGGATAAAAGACCTAAATATAAGATCTGAAACAATAAATTACATAGAAGAAAACATAGGTACTAAACTCATGGGCCTTGGAAATAGAAAACATTTTATGAATTTGACCCCAAAGACAAGAGAAATAAAGGCAAAGATAAATGAATGGGACTACATCAAACTAAGAAGCTTATACACAGCAAAAGAAACTGACAACAAAACAAACAGCCAACTAAATGGGAGATGATATTTTCAAACAACAGCTCAGATAAGAGGCTAATATCCAAAATATATAAAGAATTCACAAAACTCAGCATCAAACAAGCAAACAATCCATTAAAAAAATGAAAAGAGGACATGAAGAGACACCTCTCCCAAGAAAAAATACAAATGATCAATAGATATATAAAAAAATACTCATCATCACTAGTTATTAGAGAAATGCAAATCAAAACTACAATGAGATATCACCTCATACCTGTTAGATTAACTATTATCAATGAGACAGGTAATAACATGTGCTGGAAAGGCTGTGGAGAAAAAGAAACTCTCATTCACTGTTGGTGGGAATGTAAAGTAGTACAACAATTATGGAAGAAAGTATGGTGATTCCTCAAAAAATTAAGAATAGAACTACCATATGACCCAGCAATTCCTCTACTGGGTATATACCCCCAAAACTCGAAAACATGGGTCCATAAAGACGCACTCATTCCCATGTTCATTGCTCACGGTGGCCAAGACATGGAAACAACCAAAATGTCCTTCATTAGAGGATTGGATAAAGAAGATGTGGTTCATATATACTATGAAATACTACTCAGCCATAAGAAATGATGACTTAGGATCATTTACAACATAAATGGGCCTTGATAACATTATACTGAGTGAAATAAGTAAAACAGAAAAAGCTAAGAACTATATGATTCCATACATATGTGGAACACAAAATTGAGATTCATGGACATAGTTAAAAGTACAGTGGTTACCAGGGGGGAGGGGAAGGTGGAGAGGTTATGGGGTGTGGAAGGGGCATAAAGAAAAACAAAATATAAGGTGGCAGAGGATGATTTGACTTTGGGTGATGAGTATACAGCATAATAAAGTGTCCAAATAATGTGGAGATATTTTCTCTAAATCTATGTACTCTAGTTGACCAATGTCACCCTGTTAAATTTAATTGTCTAAATAAAATTTTTTAAAAAGAATTTCTCACACATTTTTTACTTTAATCCTCACAAGAACTCTACAATGCTTATTGTTCCTGCTTTCACATATGGGAAATCTAGGGTCCAGTGACATTAACTAACATCCTCAAGATGACACAGTGAGTGAGAAAGCTAGAATTCAAAACTCTGGGTGGGTGTGACTGCTGAGTCTTCTGAGTGTTTATGTCAAAAACTATACTGTTTAGAGGAATTGTTATATAAAAGGGAATATTATATTGCTACTAAGTGAATTTGAACTTTTGGGAGAATATGTAATCTACATATAAAAAATATTTATAATTGGGGAAAAACCCCAAATCACTTGAATAATCAAGTATTCGTTGAAGGTACTAATTTATAATTTTAGATGGCAAATCCAAAAAAACTTCTCTCATTTTACAAAAGTCAAAATCTCTCTACGAATGTATTGTGCAGATGTCCACATTTACACATTCCTTTACTCTTAGTTTCCAAAACAGCACACTTTTTTTTTCTCCTATCACCTTCTTTTTGAAAACTATGAGTCCTTGTGTCCACTTAGCTGGCTCCACTTATTCTACTTGGCCTCTAACTTTTCACTTTTCAAAAAGAAAATTTGCATTGATTTAAGAGGGGGAGGGGAGGGGAGGGAGAAAGAGACACACAGAGAGAAGCATCAACTCATTGTTCCACCAAATTGTTTCAGCCAAGTTTCTACTTTTGTGACTTGTTCTTGTCTTCCTTTTTCATCCACTGGAACAAGAGAAGATACCAAAATACTTCAGAAGAAATACTCTATGGCCCAGTGTGCTAAGATGTATGACTATACCTCCAGAACTGGGCCAAGATAATGGCTTATGAAGTGCTCCCTTATTAGACAAGGGCCCAAAAATACCCATGAAATGCCATACCCTTGGGGTTATAGGATTCCACTTGACTCTTAAAATAAATTAACTGTTGACTGTGGCTTCATTCATTGAGGGGAAAACATTGCTTATACTGTCTGTGCTTCCAGGTATACCCAAGATCAAGAAAGGATAACTGCACTGACCATCAACATATGATACATTTTATATACAATCCTGTGTGTGCTGCCTACCCAACTCCTGGGTTTACATTGATCACTAACAATAAGTCTGTTGACTAAACAAAACATTCCCATGTAAAGTATGATTGGAAAGACTTTTGGTGCACCAGATCCTCATGGCTGTCTCAAAGCCAGTCTCCCAAGAAAGGTATCTAATACATCTTTCCATAACTTCTAAACTTGTATTGGGATGTCCTGATGGTGGTAGAAAGGGTAGTAATAGACATCGCCTGCCGAATACCGAGAAATACAATCTAGAGAAGCCAAATCAGAATACTGTCCACTGAGAAGGGATAAGTCAACAACTACCTGCTGAACAGTCTAAGGGTAATTTCTTATAGAAGTCAGTGGATGATGTCAGAAGTATTTTCTTAGCAGATGGCCTCTGGTTGGGTTTCTTTTGTGGTTTCAGGACTTCAACTCCAAGAGTTGCAAGCTGTGTTTGCAAGACAGACATTCAAACACCAGGTGAAGCTATCAGCTAAATGGCACCTGAAGTGCTGGAATTAGGCACTCTGGGTGTCCAGAATCTTGGTGAACATCTCCATCCAAGGTTTTAGTAGTCTTGGACTTTCAGTAATCTTTTATCCATAGTTAATAATAAGTGTTCTACCATAGGTATAAAAAACATCTTTGATTTCTAAAATTATTAGCATCTGAAGTTAAAAGACAACTTCATAGAGAGTACAGAAATGAATTGGACTGTCAAATGTTATTTAGTCAGTTTTTGTTCTAGTGTTTCCAAGAAATCCTGTATTCCAAGAATTCAAAAACTCAGTAGTAACATCTTGAGCTTCAGGTTTTCTGTAAGGTACTCCATAAACTCTAGTCAAAAGGTTGTGCATGAATTCCTCAGGAGCATTATTGAATCAGCAACACATTCCATTCTTTCTCCTGTCTACAGTATAATTTTAAGGTATTAATTTTCCCATTTCTCAGGACAAAAGTGACTATATTTACTGTTACATTGAAAGTCTAAAAAAGAACTCTATCCATTTATATGTCTGTATATATACTTACAATGAAGAAGTAAAATGACCAGAGGCCACTATTTTTTCTCCTCTTGCAAAAAAAAAGGGATATCACATAGGTCAAAAAGATAAGAGAGGCTGCATAACCAAATATATTTGCCACCTAAAGATAATACACAGAAAATCAAAGTCAAAACATAAAATATTAATTGAAGAAAACTTGAAATTATAAATAGATTAAAATATTTTATTGAACATGCACTTGACATGTTATTTTTTATTTTTTTGGTTTTAATTTAAGACAAAATGAAAATACCTTGGTTACATAAAATATCAAATGTGTATCATGAATTACCTTATAAGACAATCTCTGT
Source organism: Saccopteryx leptura (assembly GCF_036850995.1). NCBI lineage: Eukaryota > Metazoa > Chordata > Mammalia > Chiroptera > Emballonuridae > Saccopteryx > Saccopteryx leptura. Next base: position 167,559,104 of record NC_089507.1, read on the forward strand.
GCAATGTGTTACTTACCAGAGCAAACACAATTCGACTTGTAACATAAAGGTTTTCTGTATTTATTATGTAGAAAAGCAAATACGATAAAAGGAGAATAAAAGTGAAGAGGGGAACATCCACCAGGGCCTGCCCACACCAGTAAGCAGAAGGGTAGAGACCTGAACTCCACAGCTGGAACTTAGATCTCTTCTGGTGAAAAAAACACAGAATATACATAGATCCAATTAAAATCCAAACCAAAACAACCATGTTGGAAGATGTGCTAAATACAATCTAATCAAATATTTTTAAATCTTCTAACAATTTTAATTATGCATATACTGTTTAATGGAATTTAGCCAATGCCATTAAGCTGAACCATTTTGAAAATAAGTATTATTTCACTTATAGGTTTCATTCACAACACGACTTTAACTTAGGCATAATAAGTAGAAAGGCAGATTTCATAATGATCAAGATACGAATCTCCTTCGAAAGAAATCTCCTTCAAAATTTTGTGACGTGGAGGGCAATACATTCTGCATTATCTATTGTAGCTACGCCTTGGGAGTTCCTGGCTCAGAATGGTGAAGGATGACTCATTCAAATCTTATTTAACCATTTGACCTGGATAATGGATATAACCAAATACAACAAAAACTGTATTCCCCACAGTAGAAAGGGGCTTTCAAGTCTTAAATCTGGTCTTTAATTTTAATATCAATGAAATCTTTGTAATTAAGAAATAATATGAGCTAAAGTTTTATAATATTCCTCTTTGAAGGTTTAGATTAAATTGAATCCCTGTAAAATTGTACTTTTCCTTTAATTTTGAAATAAATATTATTTCATATCTTTAGAAGGAAACTTCTTACTTGATAGGAATAATGCTTAACTACATTATCTAAATTAAACGTATGCATAACTGTTTTTCTCACATGATAACGCTTTGAACACATAGCGTTAAAAACACAGTTTTTGAGGGCCTTGATGTTTCTTTTCTTTTTCTCCTCTTTTCTTACTTTGTAATCCCTGACGCTGCTCATGGCGATGTAAGGAGACATGCTGCTCACAATTGAAAACAAGAAGAAGGAGCCTTCTGGCAGCCCAGTCAAGAAAAACATATAATTCTGCAAATACAAAAGGTACTTTAAGCTACTGCATATTTTTAAAAATTAAACAAATATTAATAACCACAAAGAATGTGCTGTTCAAAGTATTGAAAAATCAAATTAAAAGTGTACATCTAGTTCATCAACATCTATGCAGGGCAGTGGGGGGAAGGGTGACCTCTGATCATTTAACATTAGGTTTTAACTCCAAGAAAAAAAGGAAAGAGAATAAAAAATAGCTCAGGACTCACTTCTGGTTGTACCCGAAAAAGAATTGAAAGCAAGATCTCAAAGAGATATCTGCTCACACATTCTGTTGCAGCACTAGTCACAATACTCAAGAGGAAGAAGCAGTTCAGATGTTCATGGACTGATAACTGGATGAACAAAATGTCATCTCCCCATATAATGCAATATTACTCAGCCTTGAAAAAGAAGAAAACCCTGGCATATTCATCATGGATGAACTTTGAGGACCATATCCTAGAATAAAGCCAGTTACAAAAAGACAAATACTATACAATTGTCAAATACTATACAATTTGTATATGAGGTATCAAAAGTAATCAAATTTCATAAAATCATAAAGTAAAATGGTGATTGCCAGGGTTCAGAGAAAGGGAGTACTGAAGAGTTTTTAATGAATGGATATAGAGATGAAAAAGTTCAGGAGACCTGTTTTACAACAATGTGAGTATAGATAACACTACTGAATGGTACTTAAAACGGTACAAATGGTAAATTTCATGTTATGTGGATTTTTTTTCACCACAATACAAAAAATGATTCAGGAATTATGGTCCTAGAGAAAGATTATTTACTTTCTCAGTCAACCTAACCACTGATATGTGAAAACTGCAGCAGCTGGCTGGGTGTGTTCTAAGGCACAGACCTAATAAAGAAAACTCAGTGCCATAGAGTCCATGGTCAAGCAGATACACCTTCAATTACTACCCTCAAGCTAATGACTGCCTGACGCAGGGCTTATTCTCAGGTAGGGTACAGGACTGCCTCTTGTGCACTCGTCAGTCTCGAAACAATTCCAGAGTTCTCAGACTTTAGTTAAGGCTTTTGAGGCTATATCTATAAATTTTCAGCAGGTGAGAAAATGTTACTGTCTTCATAAGTACTGAAAGAAGAAAGATTTGTGCAAGTGGGGATGCTAAGAGCATAACCATAGAGTCTTGGTTCATTTTAATCTTGAACAAACAGGTAATGACATAAGGAAACTAAAGTACCAAGAGTGGGTAACACCTATCTCTTGGTACTACCATTTGGTTTCACTTTCTGGAGACTTCCCTTCAGACACCACCACTCTTGAACCTTTCCTACCTACTTTCATGGGCAGTTGTGGGTTTAGTTCACAGAGGTGTATGTCCACCACTGACTGCTCAAATATACTCTGTCCATCTAATCCTGTGTGTACTCCTAGAACTACTAATGCAGTGAATCCAAAACTGAATTAGGCTCCACTGTTACAAGATAGGCTTCCCTTTTTGAAGACTCCATTGTCTAACCCTGTCTGTTGCTCTTCCAACGTCCTTGTTGGAAAGAGTTGGAGTTAGCCTTGAGAAATCCCTCTTGGTTATCAATCAGGCTCTAACCAGAAAACTATAATCACCTTCAGTATTTAAAATAGAGCAAAACTAATCATGCAATGATCACATGGGTGGGAAGAGCACCAAAGCCAGGAGTGATGACATGAGAGGCCACTGTCATGCCTGTGTGTACTAGACACCCCCACAATGTAGAGAACAACTGTTGGTAGATGAAGGAATTCATGAGAAAACAAATAGCCCAAGAACTGGCAAGTTCTCCTTCAAATCAATTAATCAACTACCCATTTAGTCAATGAAGGGTCCACTAACAAATTATATTAGATTTATAAGATTCTAAAACAGGTTTACAAGTGTTCCTGATTGCTAATTCAGTGTACACACACACACACTCACACACACACACACAGAGTCTTGATCTCTTTCCAATACACTCGGCAATCAAGTATCTTTTTTATTATGGCCCTCTTTTTTTATTATTAATTTTAATGTAGTGACATTGATAAATCAGGGTACACATGTTCAGAGAAAACATGTCCAGATTATTTTGACATTTGATTATGTTGCATACCCTTCGTCCAAAGTCAAATTGTCTTCTGTCACCTTCCATCTGGTTTTCTTTGTGCCCCTCCCCTCCCCCCCCACTCCCTCCTTCTCCTCCCTCCCCCCCCGTAACCCCCACACTCTTGTCCATGTCTCTGAGTCTCATTTTTATGTCCCCATCTATGTATGGATTCATATAGTTCTTAGTTTTTTCTGATTTACTTATTTCACTCAGTATAATGTTATCAAGGTCCATCCATGTTGTTGTAAATGATCTGATGTCATCATTTCTTATGGCTGAGTACTATTCCATAGTATATATGTACTAAAAAGCTTTGGTGCAATCAAGTATCTTTTCAGAAGATTCTCTGGGAGACTATGACATAATATGAAAAAAGTATTCCCTCATGCAGATTCTCTGATCATAATTGGAGGGGTCATATTCTGCTAGATATAATCTGTTTAAGATGTAAGGACAAAAATTTTTAGGGCAGCCCTGGCCGGTTGGCTCAGCGGTAGAGCGTCGGCCTGGCATGCAGGGGACCCGGGTTCGATTCCCGGCCAGGGCACATAGGAGAAGCGCCCATTTGCATCTCCACCCCCCCCTCCTTCCTCTCTGTCTCTCTCTTCCCCTCTGGTAGCCAAGGCTCCATTGGAGCAAAGATGACCCGGGCGCTGGGGATGGCTCCTTGGCCTCTGCCCCAGGCGCTAAAGTGGCTCTGGTCGCGGCAGAGCGACGCCCCGGAGGGGCAGAGCATCGCCCCTGGTGGGCGTGCCAGGTGGATCCCGGTCAGGCGCATGCGGGAGTCTGTCTGACTGTCTCTCCCCGTTCCCAGCTTCAGAAAAATACAAAAAAAAAAAAAAATTAGGGCTAACAATCAATTACAAATATTTAAATGCTAGAGAGGGATCACATAGGTGGTTTGTCAAATTCCTAACTGTTCAGAATGAGTAAATCCAATACTTACGAAAGGAGATGAGCCTCTCACAGTACGAATACATTGTGTTTGGTTCAACATTCGAAGCAGCCCATTGCTGATAATATTCATAAGAATAGGGAAACAGTGCAGTCTCCTGGTGTTGCATACTGCTGAAAATCTATAAGCCTTCAAATAAAGACAAATGGAACAACGTGGATTCTAAATAATTAAAAATAAAGAAAAAAGTCTTCTATATAAAATCCTAACACTGTCATATTATAGCCGTGTGACCATCTTCAAGTTAATTGACTTTTCTGAGCAGTAGCATTCACGTCTGTGAAAGTGTATCTAGAATAAATGGGTTGCTATACAGTTTAAATGGGGACATGTATATCAAGCCCTAGCATAGTCAGTAATATAAATTTATATCAGTATTACTAATTTTAGATCATTTTTCTTCAATGGAAATTGTAGTCAATGGAATTTAAAAGTGACCCTGCTGAGGAAATACTGTCAGTTTACAGTGAGCAAGAAAAGGAATCCTGTATTTCTGGATGGAGAGAAGCATGGGGTTAACAAAATATTATGGCTACACTGCCAAGGGAGCATTTTCCTACACCCTGGGACAATTTTTATATTCTCCCAGTTTATGAAAATGTACATACATACATCCATTGAGAGGCTTGATAATGTTTAAACATTACCACAAGTTCATGTAATAAATATACTGGACAAGTAACAAGTAAAACAACTGCCAAGCAATATAGTTTCCCACACTGAGATTACATTTTTTATGATGTACTAAGTATAGGTAGAACTGAATTCAATGACACATACATCTTCAGGGCCTTTGTTTTTCCCCATGGGGCAAGAAATAAAGAAGTAGCTTTATTTAATGTGACTCCTGTTTTTTATTGCAATGTAAAGAGGACTCTGAGTTTACTTATGATTAGGATGTATTTTCAATAATTTTATTTTTGGAGGGATCTCTATTGCTTATATTCTTTACCCAAATTAAAACATGTTAAGAGTAGGCTGATAAGAACTTCCTCAGAGATTTCAGTGGCTATGGTAGTATTTAATGTATTTTCTCAATATATAAAAACACTGGATAGTTAGCAATGGAATAGGAACTCTTAAATTCATAATTATCTTGGTCAGTAACTATAAGTTCTAAGATTTTATTGAGTTTGACTAATGCAATTATATTCAGCTACTTTGAAATGTAAAATAATTATCTAATTCAAAAGTGAAGATATAAAATGTTTTATAAAAACTTATTTAAACTTCACAGATTACTTAATAATGGCCCCAAATGCTGTTAAGTTGCTGTATACTAGCTATGTTGACTTGCCACGGTTTTGAAGACAGTTAAAATGTACCACTTTATTAATTTTTTCTATAAAAGCAAGAAGCAAGAGGCAAAAATACCTTTTGTTTACCAGAAACGATGATAGCTCCATTGTATGATGGATCATCAGAGCTATTTCTATTTTTAAAGTCATCTATTTCCAAAAGTATATTTTGATGCTTCAGTGACTGTACAAGATCTTCAATATTCGACTCTATAAGTATATCAATAACAGAAAGCCATATAAAACAAAAACATATACATCAATTTTTAAAAAATAAAGCACATACACAATTTATAATTATATTATATGAAGGCATGTCTCTCTGGGCATCACAATAATAATAGTGGCCCATGAAAGAGAGCCCATTCTACCATATTCTATTTGTTAAATCATACTCTGGGATGAGTTGTTTTATAATCCTATTCAATGCAAGTTAACATGTGACCACTAAGACAATATAATTCTATTTTATGACTCTCAATTTAAAAAAATACATTTGAACTCAACAATTGTAGAAATACAATAATTATATGAAGAGTACTACAGATTGGCTAGCCTAAATTGGCCAATAATAGCATTCCCTTTGCTCCCTTAGTCTCCAAATAACAGAAAAGTAAATATATGAAGGTGTATATATGAATGTATTTGAATACATGGATGTATTTAACATTTGTTTTACATATTTGCATATATATCACATAAATATAAATTTCTTAGGAAGTGGGAAATGAAAAGAGTGCCAATATCAGACCAAAGTTTTTGATATGCTCCTAACAAAAAACCAGAAAAATGGAAAACCCACAGCCTAGTGCTCACAGGAGCAAACAGGTATAAAGAAAACCAATGTCCAGGACATCTAAATTCTGTGTGAACAAATTCAAAGGGCAAACTAGGTTCAGAAGCCACAGTCAGGCTTATTAACTGGTTAACCACACCTGGGACAAGGTGACAATGGACCCCTCCTTCTGTTCCACACAGTGCAGATAGCAATTCTCTCTTCAGAATACTTGGTTTTCTAAGAAATATTATCTGGGGAAAACAGCAGTGCAAGACCTACAGTAACTCCAGACAATTAAAAGGCAGAGTCTAATGGAAAAAGACTTTCCTTTGGAGCTCATTTAGACTTTGAAGTGGGAGTTGTGGACAAATGGGGTTCTGGCATCAGAAAAATAGGACCAATCCCCAGCTGACTTAGGATTCCCACCAGGCAGGTAAGAGACATACACATAGAAAATATTCCCTTGCATTCTGGGCAGCCACGCAGCCTGCTTTATCTCCATGGTCACTTAAGGTAGAATAGATACCTAAATGGTGACCCACATTCACCTAGGCAAACAGGGATTCTCCAACTTAAAGATGAACATCTTGCCTGACCTGGTGGTGGTGCAGTGGATAGAGCATTGGACTGGGATGCGGAGGACCCAGGTTCGAGACCCCAAGGTCGCCAGCTTGAGTGCGGGCTCATTGGGTTTGAGCAAGACTCACCAGCTTGAGCCCAAGGTCACTGGCTCTAGCAAGGGGTCACTCAGTCTGCTGTAGCCCCCTGGTCAAGGCACATATGAGAAAGCAATCAATGAACAACTAAGGTGCTGCAATAAAGAATTGATGCTTCTCATCTCTCTACTTTCTAGCCTGTCTGTCCCTAACTATTTCTCTGTCAAAAAAAAAAAAAAAAAAAAAGATTAGCATTTAATCAACAACAGTGAGAATTTTGTAGAAAAAAGAAACAAGATGGCATAGAAGCTCCACACTTAAATGACAAAATACCTAACAACTGAGTACAGAGAAGAAAACATACATAAGATAACACAGTACATGGTTCTCAGAGCAACTGGGAGGAAAATGCATACATAACACAACAATAGGCTGAAAGGTAAGGAAACAATTCTAAAGCTTGGAGTTCAAATATGCAATTAGCAAGCCTTTCAGTTTTAAGGTAGTACAATAAATAAAATAAAATTTACTTTGTAAAACCCAAATGGAAAACAACAAAAATGAGAAATAAAAAATGAAAAGACCACTTTTCTTTAAAAAGGAGACATCTATAATCCTGAGTCACAAACATATATGGAAATTGGAGCAGGCAGGGGACCTCTTCAGGAGAGGACTCCTATTCTGAACAGATTTCGTTAACATTGTTGGTAAAAACATAAAAAAATGTTCTTCTTCAAAGTTAAATAATCAGTAGGGATAAGCAATTAGACAAACTCACTTAGGAAAACAGGAGCACAAGTACTTTAAGGAATTGTCTTAAGGAATCTTCCTAGATCCTACTGGATCTCAACATGTGAATCAGTGTATAATATTTAAGTAGAGGTTAGGCTGCTGTAACAAAGAGATCTCAAAGTTGACTAGGTCGATGATAGTGTAATGGTGATGTGAGAGATACTCCTGATCCTTCCCCTTGAAATTTCATCAAATTGAACAACCATACTACAGCAAAGGAACCCCAGGTGGACTCACAGGCATTCCTGAAAGATCCATGCACTGAATTGACTAAAGGTGGGATGGGGTGATAAGGGGGGGAGCAGAAGATAAAATGCAATTGAGGTGGGCTTTAGAGAGGAGAGGAGACAAACCCAGAGTGACTGGGTTGTTGGTTTTTTCTCTGCTGGACTATAGGAAAGAGAGAATCCCAGGCCCTCTGGATTTTGTCTGATAGATACAAAGAGGGAAACTCAGAGTGACTGGGACTTCTTCTGCCAAGAAGAGTGAGACAGAGAGAAGCATGGGGGAGATAGACCAAAGCAACCAGAGTGTGGGGTCACAGACAGTGTTCCCGTGGTCTGCCTGCAGCCTGCACTCAGAAGAGATAAAGAAAGCTTTAGTGTGGCCCCCAGTCTCCCAGATCCTGCCTCCCTCACCTTGAGTGGCAGAGACAAAGCCCACAGCTAGCTCTCCAGAGCCACTCTCTCCACTGAAGAACAGAGGTGCTCCACATCCAGTCCCCAGGTTTGTTGAGATGTGGGAAGGAGCACCCAGAAGCCTGAGAATGCCATTGTTAGAGTCAAAAAGCAGGAAAGCCAAAGTGGTAAAGCCAAAGCCATAAAGCCCTCACAACACACCACATCCACCAACGTGACTGTGGCCCCACCTACATCATTGCAACAGCACAATCTCAGCCCAGGAACATCACAGAGCCAAAAGTTGTAATACAGCAACCCCTACTGAAAGAGATCTCTCAAGGCTGAAATTTATTTTTCCTTTTCACCCCCTTTTTTCCTTTATTTCTTTTTACTTTATCATTTTTTTAATTTTTAAATTTTATTATTACTTTTTGTGGGTGTTTTGTTTTTGATTTTTTTTTTTTGCTTTTGATCTTTTTTATGTGGTTTTTCTTTTTTGTCATAGTTTTAACCCTTTGAGTAGTACAAACGTTCATGTACATCCTTGTGCCACCTGACCATCCACAGTATGATCATACATATGTAAAGCAACATTAAGAAAAGGCAAATGTATGTTCTTCTTGTTTCCATAAATCAGTTATCAAACAAACATGATGTTAAGTTAATAAAACTAACTGGAACTAATTTTATTTTTGAAAAAAAAAAAACCTCACTCCTGGGGGTCAGTGAGCATGAAAAAAAAACCTCACTACTCAAAGGGTTAAAATTCTTATATTTTTCATTGTATTTTTAAATTTTTTTCTAGTTGTCTTTTTGTTAGGGTTCTTAAAAATATCACTTTCAAATGTCATCAGAAAGAAGAAATTGAATACCATGGTTACATAAAAGAGACATCGTTCAGAAAGAAAATTAAAAATCTTAATCACATGAAAACCTTGGAGTTAAATGATAGAGAATTTATAATTGAAGTTCTGAAAATACTCAGTGAGATGTGAGAAGACACCGATAAGCAACTTAATGAGCTCAGAAAACAAATTAATGAACAAAATGAATACCTCACCAAAGAGATTGAAATTTTAAAAACAGAGATGAAGGCCCTGGCCAGTTGGCTCAGTGGTAGAGCGTCGGCCTGGCGTGCAGGAGTCCTGGGTTTGATTCCCAGCCAAGGCACACGGGAAAAGTGCCCATCTGCTTCTCCACCCCTCCCCCTCTCCTTCCTCTCTGTCTCTCTCTTCCCCTCCCGCAGCCAAGGCTCCATTGGAGCAAAATTGGCCCGGGCGTTGAGGATGGCTCTGTGGCCTCTGCCTCAGGTGCTAGAATGGCTCTGGTTGTGGCAGATCGATGCCCCAAATGGGCAGAGCATTATCTCCTGGTGGGCATGCCGGGTGGATCCCGGTTGGGTGCATGAGGGAGTCTGTCTGACTGCCTCCCCATTTCCAACTTCAGAAAAATACAAAAAATAAAAAAAAACAGAGATGAAAAACTCAGTATATGAACTGAAGACTAAGGTGATAAGTTTAGTTAATAGAACAAGTCAGATAGAGTAAAGAATCAGTGACATTGAAGATAGGCAACTAGAGATGCTACAGAGAGAAGAGGAGAAAGACGTGAATTTTAAAAAACAACGAGAGCTCTACAACAATTATCTAACTCCATCAGGAAGAGAATTATAAAAAATAATGGGTATATCAGAAGAACAGGAAGAAGGAAATGGAGAGCATATTCAAACAAATAATTGATGAGAATTTCCCAAGCCTATGGAAAGAGTTAGAGCATCAAATCCAAGAAGCAAATAGAATGCCGAGTTACCACAACCCAAACAGACTTACTCCAAGGCACATCATAATATAATTTTCAAAAATTAATGACAGATTCCAAGATGGCAGCAGAGTAGGCAGATGCACAGACTGCCACCTTCCACAACCAAACTGGATTACAAATTAATTTAAGAACAATCATCATGAAAAACCAACTTTGGACTAAAAGAACAGCACTCAAAAACTAAGGAGCACAGAAGAAACCACACCAATCCTGGTAGGGAGTGCGGGGGTGTAGAGGGTGCTCCCCTGCTCCCAGGAGTAGGGGAGGCTGAGGCTGAGGGTCCAAAAGGGCTCTCATTGCAAGCAGAAAAACCCTGAGAGGGAGGGGTCCTCAGTCTCAGGACTGGAGACCCAGCCTAGAAACCCAGGGACTAGAGGAGACAGCTGGACAGCATTGAGTGGAAAGAGGAGCAATAGTTCCATCTGCGGAAAGCAGCTGGTGAAAGAAAGTAAAGCCTTAAAGGGCCAGCACAGAAAATATCAATCACAGCCACTTGCCTGGGGCTCTGGGGATGTGGAGGACTGAGAGAACTGGTCTTGCATGAGGAGAGTGGGGAGAGTGAGACATGGGGACACAAACAGTGATGGGGAGAAGAAAACCTGTGCTGATCTGAGCTGAGCTAACTCATTCTCCAGTGCTGAGGCAGCCATAGCTGGGGGAGGAATGGCTCCCTCCACCCAGCACAAGTCTAGGGTGGAACTAGTAGACCCACCTCCAAAAAGCTCTCCAGCTCCAATCAGGACCAAAGGCTGTTCAGAAAGCAGGAAATCAAGAGGAGGGGCAGTGACTCAGGTTTCCAGGGATACCTGAGCTACACATCCCCCCTCATACTGAGAATGCACCCCACACCCTAGAGACACTGGGCAGACCAGTCCACACTTTCAGATTCTCAGAAGTCATACTCACTATATTCCTAAATACAGTTTCAATTAGGGCCAAAAGAAAAAAAAAGATATGCCCACTTCCCCTCTCTTAAACATAGAAGCTCCCTGCTGAGATCAGCAATCATAAAAGCTCCCTGCTGTGATCAGCAAACAAACAGCAGGGAAATTAAGACTTTTAAGCAGCTCTACTAGTTAAGGAGAATTAAAATCCAAGCAACGAGTAGAGGCTGAGAACTAAAGGACTGGAGGAGAAGCCACATTCCATAATCCAACCTCAGACTGACAACTCTAACAAGCTTGCAAACCACACACAGAAAGAATGGAAAGATAGAGAAACGTAAACAATATGACTCAACAAGAAAAATCTCCAAAAAAAGAATTGAATGAGATGGAACTAATCAAATTACCGGGTGCAGAGTTTAAAATAATGATTGTTAGGATGTTTAAGGATCTCAAAGCTACAATGGATGGACTTAATAAGCACCTAAATAAAGAAACTGCAAGCATCAAAAGGACACAGAAATCATAAAAAAGAATCAGACAGAAATGACAAATACAATATCAGAAATAAAGACAACACTAGAAGGAATTAAAAGCAGGCTGGATGAAGCAGAGGATCGAATTAATGATTTTAAGAACAAGAAAAGAGAAAGCACAAGAGCAGAACAACAAAAAGAAAAGAGGATCAAAAAGTCTGAGGAAACTCTAAGAGAGCTCTGTGACAACATGAAAAGAAACAACATCTGCATAATATTAAGGAGTTCTTGAGGGAAAAGAGAAAGAACAGGGATAGAGAACCTGACTATAGAAATCATAGTTGAAAACTTCCCTATATTGATGCAGGAAAAAGTCACACAGATTCAAGAAGCACAGAGAAGCCCATTAAAGAGGAACCCAAAGAGACCTCCACCAAGACACATCATAATCAAAATACCAAAGCTAAGAGATAAATCAAAAATACTAAAAGCTGCAAGAGAAAAACAGTCAATCACCTACAAAGGAGATTCCATAGGAAGGCATCCAATGTTTCAATAGAAACACTTGAGGTCAGAAGGGAATGGCAAGAAATATTCAAAGTAATGCAGAACAAGAACCTACAACCAAGACTTCTTTATCCAGCAAGGCTATCGTTTAAAACTGAAGGAGAAATAAATAGCTTCCCAGACAAAAAAAAAATCTCAAGGAATCCATTACAACCAAACCAAAGCTGCAAAAAATGTTAAGGAGCCTGTTGTAAACAGAACAAAAGGGAAAAAAAATCTAGTAAAAGAGAAATGTCAATTTAAAAAATAAAATGGCAATAAACAACTACATATCAATAATAAACTTAAAAGTGAATGGATTAAATGCTTCAATCAAAAGACAGGGTAGTTGCATGGATAAGAATACAGGACCCATACATATGCTGTCTACAGGAGACCTAATTCAAAACAAAAGATGCACATAGATTGAAAGTAAAGTGATGGCAAAAAATATTTCATGCAAATGAAAATGAAAAAAAAGTTGGGGTAGCAATACTTATATCTGACAAAATAGACTTTAAAACAAAGGCTAAAGTAAGGGATAAAGAAGGTCACTACATAATGATAAAGGGAGCAATCCAACAGGAAGATATAACCATTATAAATATCTATGCACCTAATATAGGAGCATATAAATATATAAAGCAGATTTTGATGGACATAAAGGGCAAGATCAACAGCAATACTATACTAGTAGGGGATTCCAGTACTCCACTGACATCACTGGATAGATCCACAAGAAAGAAAATTAACAAAGAAACAGCAAACTTAAAGGACACACTACATCAACTGAATTTAATAGATATCTTCAAAACCTTTCACGCTAAAACAGCAAAATATACATTCTTTTCAAGTGCTCATGGTACATTCTCTAGGATAGAACACATGTTAGGGTACAAAACGAGTCTCAGTAAATTTAGGAAGATTGAAATCACATCAAGCAACTTCTCTGATCACAATGGCATGAAACTAGAAATCAACAAAAATAGAAAAACTAAAAAACACTCAAACACTTGAAAACTAAATAGCACATTATTAAATAATGAATGGGTTAACAATGAGATAAAGAAAGAAATAAAAAATTTCCTTGGTACAAATGAAAATGAACATACAACAATTCAAAATTTATGGGACACAGCAAAAGCAGTCCTGAGAGTCAAGTTCATAGCATTACAGGCATACCATTAGAAGCTAGGAAAAGCTCAAATAAACAAATTAATCTTGTACCTAAAAGAACTAGAAAAAGAATAGCAAGGAACACTCAGAGGAAGTAGAAGGAAGAAAACAATAAAGATCAGAACAGAAATAAATGACATAGTGGCTAAAAATATATATACAGAAGATAAATGAAACCAGGGCTGGTTCTTTGAAAAGGTAAACAAAAATGATGAACCTTTAAAATGACTCACCAAAAAAAACAGAATAAATAAAATTAGAAATGAGAGTGGAGAAGTAACAACTGACACAGCAGAAATACAAAGGATTGTAAGAAAATACTATGAGGAACTGTATGCCAAATAATTAGATAACCTAGTAGACAAATTCCTTGAAACACATAATCTTTCAAAAATCAATCTGGAAGAATCAGAAAACTTAAATAGACCAATAACAACAAATGAGATTGAAACAGTTATCAAAAAACTCCCAAAAAACAAAAGCCCTGGGCCAGATGGCAAATTCTACCAAATACTCAAAGAAGAACTAACTCTTATTGTTCTCAAGTCATTTTTAAAAATTCAAGAGGAGGGAAAACTTCCAAGCTTCTTTTATGAGGAGAGCATAATTCTGATTCCAAAACCAGGCAAAGACAGTACAAAGAAAGAAAACTATAGGCCAATAGCCCTGATGAATTTAGATGCAAAATCCTCAACAAAATATTAGCAAACCAGATCCAGCAATACATGAAAAAAATTATACACCATGATCAAGTGGAATTTATTCTGGGGAGGCAAGGCTGGTACAATATTCGCAAATCAATCAATGTGATTCATCATATAAACAAAAGGAAGGAGAAATATCACATGATAATATCAATAGATGCAAGAAAAAAAAGCATTGATAAAATCTAGCACCTATTTATGATCAAAACTCTCAGCAAAGTGGGAATACAGGGAACATACATCAACATGATAAAGGCCATCTATGACAAACCCACAGTCAACATCATAGTCAATGGGCAAAAATTAAAAACAATCCCCTTCAGATCAGGAACAAGGCAGGGGTGCCCCTTTCACCACTCTTATTCAACATAGTTCTGGAAGTCCTAGCCACAGCAATCAGACAAGAAGAAGAAATAAAAGGCATCCAAATTGGAAAAGAAGAAGTAAAAATATCATTATATGCTGATGACATGATACTGTACATAGAAAATCCTAAAGTCTCAGCCAAAAACTACTACCTGATAAATGAATTCAGCAAGGTTGCAGGATATAAAATTAATATTCAGAAATTGGAGGTATTTTTATATACCAACAATGAACTGTCCAAAAGAGAAATTAAGAAAACAATCCCTTTTATTATTGCAATTAAAAAATAAAGTACCTAGGAGTAAATTTAACCAAGGAGGTTAAAGACATGTACCCAGAAAATTATAATACATTGATAAAAGAAATCAAGGAAGATACAAACAAGTGGAAGCATATACCAAGTTCATGGATAGAAAGAATAATTATCATTAAAATGTCTATATTACCCAAAGCAATCTATCAATTCAATGCAATTTCTATTAAAATACCAATGGCATACTTTAAAGATATAGAAAAAATATTCCAAAAATTTATATGGAATAAAAAATAACCACGAATAGCTTCAGCAATCTTGAAAAATAAAAATAAAGTGGGTGGTATCACACTTCCTGATATCAAGTTATACTACAAGGCCATTATATTCAACACAGCTTGGTACTGGCATAAGAACAGGCATATAGATCAATGGAATAGAACAGAGAACCCAGAAATAAACCCACACGTTTATGGACAATTGATATTTGACAAAGGAGATAAGAGCATACAATGGACTAAAGACAGTCTCTTTAACAAATGGTGTTGGAAAAATTGGACAGCTACCTGCAAAAAAAAAATGAAACTAGACCACCAACTTACACTATTCACAAAAGTAAACTCAAAATGGATAAAAGACTTAAATGTAAGTCATGAAACCATAAGCATCTTAGAGAAAAACATAGGAAATAAGCTCTCCGATATCTCTCACAGCAATATATTTACTGATTTATCTCCACGAGCAAGTGAAATAAAGGACAGGATGAATAAATGGGACTATATCAAAACAAATAGCTTTTGCACAGCTAAAGACAATATGAACAAAATAAAAGACAAACTACACAATGGGAGAACATTTTTGACAATACGTCTGATAAGAGGTTAATAACCAAAATTTATAAAGAACTTGTAAATCTCAACACAAGGAAGATAAACAATCCAATCAAAAAATGGGCTAAAGAAATGAATAGACACTTCTCTAAAGAGGACATACAGATGGTCAATAGGCAGATGAAAAAATGTTCAACATCACTAATCATTACAGAAATGCAAATTAAAACCACAATGAGATATTACCTCACACCAGTTAGAATGGTACTCATTAACAAAAGAACACACAACAATGCTGGCGAGATTTTGGAGAAAAGGGAACCCTCTTGCACTGCTGGTGGGAATGCAGACTGGTGTAGTCACTGTAGAGAACTGTATGGAGATTCCTCAAAAAATTAAAAGTGGAACTGCCTTTTGACCCAGCCATCCCATTTTTAAGAATATATCCTAAGAATACCAAATTACTGATTCAAAAGAAGAAATGCACCCTTATGTTTATGGCAGCATTGTATACAATGGCCAAGATCTGGAAACAGCCCAAGTGTCCATCAGTGGACTAGTGGATTAAAAGGCTGTGGTACATATACACAATGGAATACTATGGGGCCATGAAAAAGAAGGAAATCTTACCTTTTGCGACAACATGGATGAACCTGGAAACTATTATTAAGTGAAGTAAGCCAGGCAGAGAAATAAAGATATCATATAACTTCACTCATTTGAGGAATCTAATGAACAATGTGAACTGAGGAATGGTTAGAGGAAGAGGCGGGATCAGAGGGACCAGAGGGAAAGCGGACAGAGAGAAAGGGGATGATAGGATGGGATCATGTAGGGAAAGAGACACAGCATTATAGAGAGCAGAAAAGCAAATCCTGGAGGGAAGGGGGGAGGGTGTTAGGGGGAAGGGGCTAGGAGGATATTGAGGGGAACATGGGGGTGGGGGGATATATTTGTTGGGACACTAGAATCTATGTAAACACAATAAAATAAAATCAGTAAAAAAAAACTTAATGACAAATAAAGAATCCTCAAGGCAGCTATTACAAGAACATAACATGTAAACGAAAGCCCATTAGGTTATCATCGTACTTCTGAGCAGAAATTCTACAAGCCAGAAGAAAGTGGACCCAAACATTCAAAGTACTAAAAGAGAGGAATTAACAGCTAAGAATACTATATCCATCAAAGTCATCCTTCAAATATGAAGGAGAAATAAAAAATTTACAGACATATAGAAGCTGAGGGAATTTATCACCCGAAGACCCCTACAGCAGGAAATATACAAGGGGGTTATTCAACCAGATATAAAGAACAAATCAAAACTATAACTAAAAGCTCCAACAAAGTCACAATAAAAACAAAGATAATCTGTGACAACAACATAATAGGGGAGAAGATAAAGATCTGCAGTAGCAAAGGAGAATGGAGTGCAGAAAAAACACACCAAGAGACAAAGGACTCATGTACATATAAACATTTTATTTCTGATAACTTAATAGTAACCATCCACAAAAAAAGTCACTACTGAAACACACAGCTTAAAAAAAGAAGAAACAGAGGAAAGAAGTACAGAATACTATCAAATAAAAACAACTGACAGAAAAAGAAAAGAGAAGAATCAAAGAAGACATAGAGCTACCAGAAAGCAAAACATAAAATGGCTATAGGAAATCCTCAATGTCAATAATTACCCTAAATGTAAATAAATTAAACTCACCAATAAAGAGAGACACAGAGTAGCAGATTGGATCAAAAAGCAAAACCCAACATATGCTACCTTCAAGAGACATATCTAAGCTGCAAGGACAAAAGTAAATTCAATGTGAAAGGTTGGAAAACAATTCTCCAAGCAAATGA
Source organism: Saccopteryx leptura (assembly GCF_036850995.1). Taxonomy (NCBI): domain Eukaryota; kingdom Metazoa; phylum Chordata; class Mammalia; order Chiroptera; family Emballonuridae; genus Saccopteryx; species Saccopteryx leptura. Next base: position 167,576,332 of record NC_089507.1, read on the forward strand.
TATCCAAAGAAAAGCAGGTGTAGCCATACTCATATTTGACAATGCTGACTTCAAGATAACAAAGATAACCAGAGACAAAGATGGGCATTTCATAATGATAAAGAGGACATTATATCAGGAAGACATAACACTTCTTTAATTTTTATTTTTTATTTATTTTTTTTTTATTTATTCATTTTAGAGAGGAGAGAGAGAGAGAGACAGGGGGGAGGAGCTGGAAGCATCAACTCCCATATGTGCCTTGACCAGGCAAGCCCAGGGTTTTGAACCGGCGACCTCAGCATTTCCAGGTTGACGCTTTATCCACTGCGCCACCACAGGTCAGGCAACACTTCTTAATATATATGCACCAAACCAGGCAGCACTAAAATATATAAGATATCTACTAACTGATCTAAAAATAGAGGCAGACAAAAATACAATCATACTTGGAGGTTTTAACGTACCATTGATGGCTTTAGATAGATCATCCACAGAAAATTTTTAAAAAAATATATCAGCCTTAAAAAACACTCTGAACCAAAAGGACATAATAGACATTTATAGGACATTTCATGCCAAAACATAAGATTACACATTCTTTTGCAGTGTGCATGGAACATTCTCAAGGATAGACCATGTGTTGGCCACGAAACTAACAACAACAAAAACAGGAAGATTTCAATTATACCAAGCATATTTTCTGATCATAAGGCTTTGAAATAAGAATTCAACTGTAAAAAGGAAGTAAAGAAACCCACAAAAATGTGAAAATTAAACAATGTACTTCTAAAACATGACTGGGTCAAAAATAAATAAAAGTGGAGATCAAAAGGCAAAACAGACAAATGAAAATAACACAACATATCAAAATATCTGGGATGCAGTGAAAACAGTAATAAAAGGGAAGTTTATATAATTACAGGTTTATATCAAGGAACAGGAGAGATTCTAAGTAAACAATCTAACATCATACCTTAAGGAACTAGAAAGAGAACAAAGACAACCGAAAGTCAGCAGAAGAAAGAAAATAGTAAAAATTAGAGCAGAACTAAATAAAATAGAAAACAAAAAAGCTATAGAAAAAATTAATATAACGAAGAACTGGTTCTTTGAAAAGATCAATAAAACCGACAAACCACAGGCTAGACTCACTAAGGAAAAAAGATGAAGGACTCATAGTAACAAAATCCAAAGTGAAAGAGGAGAAATTGAGATGACGTCAGAGTAATGGCGGGGTAGGAAGCGATACCGATAAATCTCCCCCAAAACTCAACAAGATCTTCAACCAGAAACAGAAAAACCTATACTTGGAGCTTCCAGATGCTTCGCAATACACCCAAAGGTATGATTGAGTGAAAAATTGGCTAAATATATAACCAAACCCCGAAGGAAATAGGGAGTAAGAAATGCTCCGCCTTCCTCACTAACTTAAACAGGGCGGCTTTCTCTGGTAACTGTGAATATAGAAACTGAGGCGGGCAAAGGGGGTGAATACATCCAGGCCGCGAAACAAACGGCCGAACCAGGCTGTGGCACGGAGATCCAAGCCGAGGAAAATCTGATCCTGTGGCAACCCGGGCAATACAAGCTAACACTCGCGCCAAACCCAAACAAAGAAAGACAAGCGGCGCGGCCATTTTACCCGGTCTCCTGGCTGGTGCGCAGTTAGTGGGCGAGAGATTTCTTCCTAGGCCCCGGGAGTCAGTGCCCGTGTTGCCTCACGGAGAGGCAGGGTCAGAGGCCTTTCTGTGGGCCGAGGGCAGAGTCTCTGGGCAGCCCCAGCGCCCTGGGAAAGGCACGCACGGGAGGGAGTGAGAACTAATTCCAATGGTGGAGATTTTCCTTGCCGGAGGGTGTTTCACTCAGAGGGAAAGCGGCCGGCCTCATATCCTGGTTTGCGCGCGCAGTTAAGGAGTGAGCGATTCCTCCGAGTGCCTCGGCAGTGCGCGCCTGTGTTATCGCACAGAGGGGCAGAGTCAGGGGCCTTTGTGTGGGCCAAAGCGGAATCTCGGGCCGCCCCAGCGCCTTGCAAAAGCCGCGCACGGGGACGGAGCGAGACTCAATTCCAACGCTGCAACTTTTCCCTGCGGTTGGGGGTTTCACTCAGAGCGTGAGACTGCTGGCCGGATATCCTGGTCTGCGCACGCAGCCAGTGAGTGAGAGTTTCCTCCAAGCGCCCCGGAAGTGGGCACCTGCTTGTGTTACCGGACAGAGTGGCAGAGCCAGAGGTCTTTGAATGGCCGGAAAGCCCGCCTGATTATGCTAGCAGCTCTGACTGACTGAGCCTTACCCAGAGCCCTGTGCTGAGTGGAAATAGAGTGGGGAGTTGCCAGTTCTTTGAGCCTCTTACTATCCAGGCAGAGGCAGCAGCAACCCCATAGCTGGATTATCAGGCTACTAATTGAGGAAGGAAAGACTAGGAGAAAGGCTCTAGGAACACGGACTCTCTCACTGTCGGAGCCTATAAATGCTAATAGCCTAGACTGCCAACGAGACTAAAGCACAATACATGACATTGCCACAGAGACTTATCAACTGCAAACCTCCACCTGAGCGTGGCAAAGGGGCAAAACCCGGGGTACAGAGTCACCGACCAGGAAGAGGGAGAGAAAAGAAAAAGCAAGAAGATAACCTCTCAAAATCAAGAATAATCTGCAGACTTTATAACCTATCCCATTTTATTATATTTGTTCGTTTGTTTCTCTTATCTTCATTCTTGATACTTTTTTTTTCCTCCTCCAATTTGGTCGATTAACTCTCTACTGGTCTTACTCTCTCCTCTCCTTGAACTACACTACCCATAAGTGTTACATCTCCCATTATCTTTTCTCTTCTCTTCCTTTCTCTCTATGAGGGTTGCACTCCAAAACCCTTAACTCTCTCTCTCTCTCTCTCCTTTCTTTTTTCTTCTTTTAGTGGTTCCCTCTTTTTTTTCTCTCTCTCTCTCCTTCTTTTCTCCCTCTATATTAGTTTCTTCCTTTCTCCTTTACATCTCCTCTCACTCAAACCTCAATAACAAACAAATTATCTTATCTGGGACTCAAACTTATGATTGTGGCATTCTGGGGGGTTTTTACTTCACCTTTTTAACTCACTAGCAGTGCTCCCATCCCTGGCTCTCCATATTATCTAGTTCTTGTTCCAATAAATACAATAGTAATTTTTTAATTTGTCCCCCCATTTTTCCGTTTTCCTCTTAATCCTCTCATCATAACTCTTGGACAACCAACACCTAAAAGCAAATCATTTTATTCTTGACCCAAATTTTTTCCTTATTTGCTTTTTGTGGGTCCATACGTTCTTTTTTTTTTCTTCTTTTTTCTTTCTTTTTTTTTTGTTTGCCCCTTTATTACTTTTCCCCAATTCAGGCCCTCCATCACAGGCATTCTTTGTTATAATTCACAGTCCACCACAAGATTTTATCAAGAAAGAGGGGAGAGGAGAGGAGAGGAAAAAAGGAGGGGGGGAATAATTTCCTTTTTTTTTTTTTTTTTTTTTTTAATTTTTATTTTATTTTATTTTTCTTTATTTCATTATTAATTTTTTTTTTTAAAAAAACAACTTTTTTCGATTTTTTTTTATTATTTTTTTTAAACTTTTTATTCTTTATTAAATCTCATTAATACTATCAACAAAACCACCCTCAGATACCATTAAGGAAGAGAAAATCGAATATCATGGATACAAAAGAAAGAGAGGTAACACAGCTAGATGAGGAAAAATCTATGGAGAAAAAATTTAATATATTGGAAACCTTGGAGCTAAATGACAGAGAATTCAAGATAGAAATCCTAAAAATCCTCCGAGATATACAAGAAAACACAGAAAGGCAATTTAGGGAGCTCAGAAAACAACTCAATGAACACAAAGAATATATGTCCAAGGAAATTGAAACTATAAAAACAAATCAAACAGAGATGAAAAACTCAATTCACGAGCTGAAAAACGAAGTAACAAGCTTAGCTAATAGAACAGGTCAGATAGAAGAGAGGATTAGTGAAATAGAAGACAAGCAACTTGAGGCACAACAGAGAGAAGAAGAAAGAGACTCAAAAATTTAAAAAAATGAGATAGCCCTACAAGAATTATCTGACTCCATCAAAAAGAATAACATAAGAATAATAGGTATATCAGAGGGAGAAGAGAGAGAAAATGGAATGGAGAACATACTCAAACAAATAATAGATGAGAACTTCCCAAGCCTGTGGAAAGAACTAAAGCCTCAAGTTCAAGAAGCAAACAGAACTCCAAGTTTTCTTAACCCCAACAAACCTACTCCAAGGCATATCATAATGAAATTGACACAAACCAACAGCAAAGAAAAAATTCTCAAGGCAGCCAGGGGAAAGAAGAATACAACATATAAAGGAAGGCCCATTAGATTATCATCAGATTTCTCAGCAGAAACTCTACAAGCTAGAAGAGAATGGACCCCAATATTTAAAGTCCTGAAAGAGAGGAACTTTCAGCCACGAATACTATACCCATCAAAGCTATCCTTCAAATATGAAGGAGAAATAAAAACATTCACAGATACAGAAAAGATGAGGGAATTTATCATCAGAAAACCCCCACTCCAGGAATTACTAAAGGGAGTTCTACAATCAGATACAAAGAACAAAAAAAAAACAGAGCCACAAGTAAAAGCTCCAAGAAGAACACAATAAAACCAAATTTAAACTGTGACAACAACAAAAAGAAAGAGGGGGAGAAGATGGAGATTAACAGTAGCAAAGGACGATGGAGTGCAAAAGTACTCACAAAATAGTTCGCTACAATGAACAGGGTAGGGACCCTTTTCATTATTCAAAGGTAACCACCATTGAAAAAACCACCACAGAAGCACATGAGATAAAAAAGATAGCAACAGTGGAAAGATGTATGGAATACAACCAAATAAAAACAAAAGATAGAAAAACAAAAGAGAAGGATCAAACAAGACACAAAACTAACAGAAAGCAAGATATAAAATGGCAATAGGGAACCCACAAGTATCAATAATTACACTAAATGTAAACGGATTAAACTCACCAATAAAAAGGCACAGAGTAGCAGAATGGATTAAAAAAGAAAATCCAACTGTATGCTGCCTACAGGAAACTCATCTAAGTAACAAGGATAAAAACAAATTCAAAGTGAAAGGCTGGAAAACAATACTCCAAGCAAATAACATCCAAAAAAAAGCAGGTGTAGCAATACTCATATCGGATAATGCTGACTACAAGACAGGAAAAGTACTCAGAGACAAAAATGGCCATTTCATAATGGCTAAGGGGACACTGAATCAAGAAGACATAACAATTCTTAATATATATGCACCAAACCAAGGAGCACCAAAATATATAAGACAGCTACTTATTGATCTTAAAACAAAAACTGACAAAAACACAATCATACTTGGAGACCTCAGTACACCGCTGACGGCTCTAGATCGGTCATCCAAACAGAGAATCAACAAAGACATAGTGGCCTTAAACAAAACACTAGAGCACCTGGATATGATAGACATCTACAGGACATTTCATCCCAAAGTGACTGAGTATACATTTTTCTCCAGTGTACATAGATCATTCTCAAGAATTGACCATATGTTGGGACACAAAAACAACATCAGCAAATTCAGAAAAATTGAAGTTGTACCAAGCATATTTTCTGATCATAAAGCCTTGAAACTAGAATTCAACTGCATAAAAGAGGAAAAAAATCCCACAAAAATGTGGAAACTAAACAACATACTTTTAAAAAATGAATGGGTCAAAGAAGAAATAAGTGCAGAGATCAAAAGATATATACAGACTAATAAAAATGACAATACGACATATCAGAATCTATGGGATGCAGCAAAAGCAGTGATAAGAGGGAAGTTCATATCACTTCAGGCATATATGAACAAACAAGAGAGAGCCCAAGTGAACCACTTAACTTCCCACCTTAAGGAACTAGAAAAAGAAGAACAAAGACAACCCAAAACCAGCCGAAGAAAGGAGATAATAAAAATCAGAGCAGAAATAAATGAATTAGAGAACAGAAAAACTATAGAAAAAATTAATAGAACAAGGAGCTGGTTCTTTGAAAAGATCAACAAAATTGACAAACCCTTGGCAAGACTTACCAAGGAAAAAAGAGAAAGAACTTATATAAACAAAATCCAAAATGAAAGAGGAGAAATCACCACGGACACCGTAGATATACAAAGAATTATTGTAGAATACTATGAAAAACTTTATGCCACTAAATTCAACAACCTAGAAGAAATGGATAAATTCCTAGAAAAATACAACCTTCCTAGACTGAGTCAAGAAGAAGCAGAAAGCCTAAACAGACCTATCAGTAGAGAAGAAATAGAAAAAACCATTAAAAACCTCCCCAAAAATAAAAGTCCAGGCCCTGACGGCTATACCAGCGAATTTTATCAAACATTCAAAGAAGACTTGGTTCCTATTCTACTCAAAGTCTTCCAAAAAATTGAAGAAGAAGCAATACTTCCAAACACATTTTACGAAGCCAATATAACCCTCATACCAAAACCAGGCAAGGATGGCACAAAAAAAGAAAACTACAGACCAATATCTCTAATGAATACAGATGCTAAAATACTAAACAAAATACTAGCAAATCGAATACAACAACATATTAAAAAAATAATACATCATGATCAAGTGGGATTCATCCCAGAATCTCAAGGATGGTTCAACATACGTAAAACGGTTAATGTAATACACCATATCAACAAAACAAAGAACAAAAACCACATGATCTTATCAATAGACGCAGAAAAGGCTTTCGATAAAATACAACACAATTTTATGTTTAAGACTCTCAACAAAATGGGTATAGAAGGAAAATATCTCAACATGATAAAGGCCATATATGATAAACCATCAGCTAACATCATATTAAATGGCACTAAACTGAAGGCTTTCCCCCTTAAATCAGGAACAAGACAGGGTTGTCCACTCTCTCCACTCTTATTTAATGTGGTACTAGAGGTTCTAGCCAGAGCAATCAGACAAGACAAAGAAATAAAAGGCATCCATATCGGAAAAGAAGAAGTAAAGGTATCACTTTTTGCAGATGATATGATCCTATACATTGAAAACCCCAAAGAATCCACAAAAAGACTACTAGAAACAATAAGCCAATACAGTAAGGTCGCAGGATACAAAATTAACATACAGAAGTCAATAGCCTTTCTATATGCCAACAATGAAACAACTGAGAAGGAACTCAAAAGAATAATCCCCTTCACGATTGCAACAAAAAAAATAAAATACTTAGGAATAAACATAACAAAGAATGTAAAGGACTTTATAAAGAAAACTATAAACCATTGTTAAGGGAAATCGAAAAAGATATAATGAGATGGAAGAATATACCTTGTTCTTGGCTAGGAAGAATAAATATAATCAAGATGGCTATATTACCCAAAGCAATATACAAATTTAATGCAATTCCCATCAAACTTCCAATGACATTTTTTAAAGAAATAGAGCAAAAAATCATCAGATTTATATGGAACTATAAAAAACCCCGAATAGCCAAAGCAATCCTAAAGAAAAAGAATGAAGCTGGGGTCATTTCAATACCTGACTTCAAACTCTATTATAGGGCCACGACAATCAAAACAGCATGGTATTGGCAGAAAAATAGACACTCAGACCAATGGAACAGAATAGAAAGTCCAGAAATAAAACCACATATATATAATCAAATAATTTTTGATAAAGGGGCCAACAACACACAATGGAGAAAAGAAAGCCTCTTCAATAAATGGTGCTGGGAAAACTGGAAAGCCACATGCAAAAGAATGAAACTGGACTACAGTCTCTCCCCCTGTACAAAAATTAACTCAAAATGGATCAAAGATCTAAACATAAGACCTGAAACAATTAAGTACATAGAAGAAGACATAGGTACTTAACTCATGGACCTGGGTTTTAAAGAGCATTTTATGAATTTGACTCCAATGGCAAGAGAAGTGAAGGCAAAAATTAATGAATGGGACTACATCAGACTAAGAAGTTTTTGCTCAGCCCTGGCCGGTTGGCTCAGCGGTAGAGCGTCGGCCTAGCGTGCGGAGGACCCGGGTTCGATTCCCGGCCAGGGCACACAGGAGAAGCGCCCATTTGCTTCTCCACCCCTCCGCCGCACTTTCCTCTCTGTCTCTCTCTTCCCCTCCCGCAGCCAGGGCTCCATTGGAGCAAAAGATGGCCCGGGCGCTGGGGATGGCTCTGTGGCCTCTGCCCCAGGCGCTAGAGTGGCTCTGGTCGCAATATGGCGACGCCCAGGATGGGCAGAGCATCGCCCCCTGGTGGGCAGAGCGTCGCCCCATGGTGGGCGTGCCGGGTGGATCCCGGTCGGGCGCATGCGGGAGTCTGTCTGACTGTCTCTCCCCGTTTCCAGCTTCAGAAAAAGGAAAAAAAAAAAGAAGTTTTTGCTCAGCAAGAGAAACTGATAACAAAATAAACAGAAAGCCAACTAAATGGGAAATGATTTTTTCAAACGACAGCTCAGATAAGGGCCTAATATCCAAAATATACAAAGAACTCATAAAACTCAACAACAAACAAACAAACAATCCAATAAAAAAATGGGAAGAGGATATGAATAGACACTTCTCCCAGGAAGAAATACAAATGGCCAACAGATATATGAAAAGATGCTCATCTTCTTTAGCTATTAGAGAAATGCAAATCAAAACGGCAATGAGATACCACCTCACACCTGTTCGATTAGCTGTTATTAGCAAGTCAGGTAACAGCAAATGTTGGAGAGGCTGTGGAGAAAAAGGAACCCTCATACACTGTTGGTGGGAATGTAAAGTAGTACAACCATTATGGAAGAAAGTATGGTGGTTCCTCAAAAAACTGAAAATAGAACTACCTTATGACCCAGCAATCCCTCTACTGGGTATATATCCCAAAAACTCAGAAACATTGATACGTAAAGACATATGCAGCCCCATGTTTATTGCAGCATTGTTCACAGTGGCCAGGACATGGAAACAACCAAAAAGCCCATCAATAGATGACTGGATAAAGAAGATGTGGCACATATACACTATGGAATACTACTCAGCCATAAGAAATGATGACATCGGAACATTTACAGCAAAATGGTGGGATCTTGATAACATGATACGAAGCGAAATAAGTAAATCAGAAAAAAACAGGAACTGTATTATTCCATATGTAGGTGGGACATAATAGTGAAACTAAGAGACATTTATAAGAGTGTGGTGGTTACAGGGGGGGAGGGGGGAATGGGAGAGGGATAGGGGGTGGGGAGGGGCACAAAGAAAACAAGATAGAAGGTGACAGAGGACAATCTGACTTTGGGTGGTGGGTATGCAACATAATTGAACGACAAGATAACCTGGACTTGTTATCTTTGAATATATGTATCCTGATTTATTGATGTCACCCCATTAAAAAAATAAAATTATATAAAAAATAAAAAATAAAAAAAAATAAAAAAGAAAGAGGAGAAATTACCACAGACATCATAGATATACAAAAGATCACAGTAGAACATTATAAAGATTATATGCCACCAGATTCAACAACCTAGAGGAAATGGATAAATGCCTAGAATTATACAATCTTCCTAGACTGAGCCACAAAGAAGTGGAAAACCTTAATAGACTGATAAGCAGGAAGGAAATAGAAACAACTATCAAAGCCTCCCCAAAAACAAAACTCTAGGACCAGATGGTTACATTAGTGAATTTTACCAAACATTCAAAAATTTGGGTCCTATCCTTCTCAAAGTCTTCCAAAAACTACAAGAAGAAGCAATACTCTCCAACACATTTTGTGATAACATAACCCTCATACCAAAACCTGGCAACAATAATTCAAAAAAATAAAACCACAGAACAATATCTCTAATAAATACAGATAAAAAATTCTAAACAAAATACTAGCAAATTGAATACAACAACACATTAAAAAAAAAGAATACATCACGATCAAGTGGGATTCATTCCAGGAGCACAAGGATGGTTCGGCATACAGAAATTGATCAATTTAATACACCATATCAATAAAACAAAGAACAAAAACCATATGATCCTATCAATAGATGCAGAAAAGGCATTCAATAAGATGCAACATCCTTTATGTTTAAAGTACTCAATAAAATTGGAATACAAGGAAAGTACCTCAACATAATAAATACCATATATGACAAACCATCAGCTAATACCATACTAAATGGTGGAAAAAATAAAAGCTTTTCCTCTAAAACAGGAATGTGACAAGGCTGCTCATTCTCTCCACTCTTATTCAACATAGTTCTGGAAGTTTAAGCCAGAGCGATCAGACAAGAGAAAGAAATAAAAGACATCCATATCAGGAAAGCAGAAGTAAAAGTATCACTTTTTGCATATGACATGATCCTGTATATAGAAAATCCCAAAGACTCCACCAAAAATACTATTAGAAACAATAAACCAATACAGTAAAGTCACAGAATACAAAATCAATATACAAAAGTCTACCACTTTTCTATATGTCAACAATGAAACTTTAGAAAATGAACTCCAAAAAAAAAAAATTCTTTTACAATTACAACAAAAAAATTAAAGTACCAGGGAATAAACTTAACAAAGGATAGGAAGGACCTATACACAGAAAAATACAAAACATTGAAAGAAATTGAAAAAGACACAATGTAATGGAAAAATATTCCATGTTCATAGATTGGAAGAATCAACATAGTTAAAATGGCCATATTACCCAAAACAATATACAAGTTTAATCCAATCACCAAAAGAATCCCAATGTCATTTTTTAAAGAAATGGAACAAAAAATTACCAGGTTTGTATGGAACCATAAAAAAACCCAAATAGCCAAAGAAATCCTGAGGAAAAAGAATGAAGCCAGAGGTATCACATTACCTGACTTCAAATTATACTACAGAGCTACAATAACCAAAACAGCTTGGTATTGGCAGAAAAACAGACATTCAGACTAGTGGAACAGAATCAAGACCTTAGAAATAAAACCACATATATATGGACAAATCATCTTCAACAAAGGAGCCAAAAACAAACAATGAGAAAAGAAAGCCTTTTTAATAAATGGTGCTGGGAAAATTTGAAAACCACATACAAAAGAATGAAACTTCAACCCCCTGCACAAAAATTAATTCAAAATGGATAAAAGACCTAAATATAAGACCTGAAACTATAAATTACACAGAAGAAAACATACCATATTTCCCCATGTATAAGACACTCCCAAGTATAAGATGCACCTTGATTTTGAAGGCCAAAGTTTGAAAAGAAAAGTGTATTACATGAAGTTACTGAACTCAAGTTTTATTCATCATAAAATTCACACAACTCCTCATCACTGTCAAAACTCCCACCCATTAGCTTGTCTTCATCTGTGTCTGATGATAAATTACTGTCTTCCACAATTAGCACAAAAACAAGTGTGAAAAAGCGGGAAAGGCATTTTAAAAAATCTACAACCACTATATAAGACACACCCAGATTTTAGACCCCAAATTTTTTCAAAAAGAGGTGCATCTTATACATGGGGAAATACAGTAGGTACTAAGCTTATGGACTTTGACCATAGAGAACAATTTATGAATTTCACCCCAAAGGCAAGAGAAGTAAAGGCAAAAATAAATGAATGGGACTACATCAAACTAAAAAGCTTCCACACAGCAAAAGAAACTGACAACAAAACAAATAGACAGCCAACTGAATGGGAGATGATATTTGCAAACAACAGCTCCGATAAAGGGCTAATATCCAAAATACATAAAGAACTCACAAAGCTCAGCAACAAACAGCAAACAATCCAATTAAATAATGAGGAAAGGACCTGAACAGACACTTTTCCCAAGAGGACATACAAATGGCCAACAGGTCTATGAAAAAATGTTCATCTTCACTAGCTATTAGAGAAATGCAAATCAAAACTACAATGAGATACCACCTCACACCTGTTAGATTAGCTATTATCAACAAGACAGGTAATAACAAGTGTTTGAGAGTCTGTGGGTAAAGAGGAACCCTCATCCACTGCTGGTGGGAATGTAAAGTAGTACAACCATTATAGAAGTAAGTATGGTGGTTCTCAAAATTTAAGAATAGAACTACCATATGACCCAGCAATCTGTCAACTGGGTATCTACCTCAAAAACTTGAAAACATGGGTATGTAAAGACACATGCACCCCCATGTTCATCACAGCATTATTCACAGCGGCCAAGACATGGAAACAACCAAAGTGTCCCTCGATAGATGAGTGGATAAAAAAGAAGTAGTACATATATACAGTGGAATACTACTCAGCCATAAGAAATGATGACCTAGTACAATTTATAACAACATGGTTGGATCTTGATAACATTATACTAAGTGAAATAAGTAAATCAGAAAAAGCTAAGAACTGTATGATTTCACACATATGTGAGATATAAAACTGAGACTCATGGACATAGATAAGAGTAAAGTAGTTACCAGGGGGAGGGGACCACAGAGAAGAGGGAAAGGGACTTGAGTGAATGAAGAAGGGGGGTACAGGAGGGATATAAAAAAGGACAAATATAAGGTTATAGAAAATGATTTGACTTTGGATGATGGGTATACAACATAATCAACAGTTCAAATGCTATAGAAATGTTTACCTGAAACTTATGTACTCTTATTGATCAATGTCACTGAGTTAAAGTTAATAAAATAAAATAAAAAGTTGACCGGGACAATCAGTGAAGTTTCTCTCTCACATAATACCTTGGGGTCATCAGGCAAATAAGCAACTCTGCCCTAGCTGGTTAAGCAGTGACCCAGCATCATTCTGTCTTGTCTCCCATTCCTATCACCTCTAAACTAGAGCTAGTATGCACAATTCCTCAGAAATTATTTTCTATTTCTAAAGTCTAAACACACATTTTCTTCATTTATGATTTTCTTTTTCCCCCCTCTACCTAAAAATAACTTATTTATGGATGAAAAGTTTGGTTTTCTGTTCACCTGTGTTATTGATGATCAACAGGCTGGTAAGAGGGTCTTGGGGAAGTTGTCCAGGAGAGAGGAAATACAATTCAGGTTTAAGTTCCCAGTCACTCCTTTGCACTAATACAGCATCAAATATCAGTTCCACAGTCAAAGGGAGCAGTGCGATACCAAATATGAACAGTCTACCCATAAAGAAAAATTACCACATGAATCTACAGCAGTTTTATCTATTGAGTCAGACATTTCACAAATATTTGTAGAATATCAACTATATTCTATGCCAGCCATAATGATAAGTACTAAAATTCTGAAACTCATGCCTCAGAATGCCTCACAGTACAAAAGGACATTGCTATATAAACACCAGGCAATGAAACTATAAAAACTAAACAGACCTGTATATAAGGCTAATCAAGTGATAACGTACAGGTATTCTCATTGACAGTAAAATCAAATGCTGCATTTACCCATCTTCTGGCAGGAATGCTGAGTATTATGTTCTAGTTTTAAATTTTACTCTGGTTTAACCCATTCTTGAAACTCACTATTCAACCAAACCACAGTTCTCTGATACTCACAGGGTCAAAAGCTCTTTCTTTCTGTGTTTTAACCTTAAGAAGTGGAGCCTTGCTATTGCGCAGACCTGCATTCTCCAGAGTTGCAAGTCACTCACAGTCCTCTGAATTTCAGGGAGAGAAGAGCAAGCCAGGTCCGTTTCATCTAGGCTTTCGGAGTCTCTTCTCATTTCTGCTTGTGCAAAATAAACACACACACACACACACACACACACACACATACACACTTGGGTCATCAAAGTTTTCTCTTTTTAGAAAAAAATTGTTTTAGGATGTTTATGGTTACAAAACAAACAATATAAGCAGCAATTTATGTTCACATCCATTCAGCAAACTCAGTGATAAAACATTCTGAATTCATACCAAAGGAACAATGCAGTAAAAGGTGATCTCATTATGCCCAGTCTTTAAAAAGGCATGGAAAGTCCTATATATAACAGTATTCTGAGGGACTTAAGAAATCTTCTCCATAGAATTAGCTAGTTATTGATCCCTAAATGTCTACTATTACATTATCAATAATTCAGAAGTCTAGGTGAAAGACTAGGTATGACCTTTAAAACCACAAGACCTGTACCTGATTTCCAAATATATGCTTTACAAGTTATGTATTTTGGGGCAAATCACTTAACTGCTCTTGAATCTGATTTTCTCATGTGTAAAATAGTGCCAATGGCAGTTGTTGGAATGATTATTGTAGAAAAGCAATCCAATACAGCCAGACATTGATCAAAGTACCTGGCATAAATCCTCTATAAATGATAGCTTTTATTATTATCACCTATTAAAATGCACAAGAGATGATTCTAAGCCTTATCCTTCATTCAGACTTTAGTGGAATTTTGTATATGAAAAAGCTAAGAGCAATTTTTATACAAAATATCTGCTCAGACTTCAGAACCCTGGTGGAAAGACTTTCACATCCTCAACATATCCAAGAAGCCCTGGGCATCTCAGGATAGAAGGAAACTGCCCAAAGAGGAATGAAGTAGTGCCTTAAGAGAAATGTGGTAAATTCTAAGAAGGATCTGTGTTCAGTCCTAGTAATGATGTTAGGAAACAATGACAGCCCTGCCCAAACAGCCGAGTCAAATTTGGAGTGACTCCCATTCTTTAGTGTGAATCAGGTATAAGATAGTATAAATACTAAGTTGATATATGACTATTTGGAAATTGATTTTATATGAATTATACAAATGCATTTACCTTGTTCAATAGTTGGTATCCCTTCCACTTTCATGAAGACTTCATTCAGAGTTGGCACAGAAATATCATAACTCACCACACCCTGGCCAGAACCCTTATCAAAATCACCGAAAAGGTCTAAGGCAACAAACAGGAATAGATACATTTGAGATACCACATTGATAACTAAACCTAGTGAATTAACATATTTAAAAGATGATGCAGAAGAATGTTCAAAAAATTTATGTTTTTGCAATATCACAGTATGCAAAAGCAAATTTTCACGGAATGCCCACCCCCTCTGAAATGAATATGTCAAACCCCTTCCTCCACTCTCAAACTGTCTGTACTCTGCTCTGTCTTCTAGTCTTGGTCCACGAATGTCCTGCCAATGACTTTGAGAAAGTCTAAGCCAGGGGTAGTCAACCTTTTTATACCTACCACCCACTTTTGTCTCTCTGTTACTAGTAAAATTTTCTAACCACCTACTGGTTCCACAGTAATGGTGATTTATAAACTAGGGAAGTAACTTTACTTTATAAAATTTATAAAGCAGAGTTACTGCAAGTTAAAGCATATAATAATAATTACTTATCAAGTACTTTATGTTGGATTTTCGCTAAGTTTGGCAGAATAAATTTCTATAAAACAACTTACTATAGTTAAATCTATCTTTTTATTTATACTTTGGTTGCTTCGCTACCACCCACCATGAAAGTTGGAACACCCACTAGTGGGTGGTAGGGACCAGGTTGACTACCACTGGTCTAAGCAATCAGAGAGAGCATCATCTTCCCACTTCTATACCACAAATCAATGTGTACTTCCATCTATGGCTTTTCCCTCTGTGTAGATGGAAGACTTGTAGCTGCTCCCATCAAAGGATACCTCTTGACTTGTGTTCTGAATTCCATCCTCCTTATACATCTCAAAGACTTCCCAAAATAATTTCTCTCCTCTCTCTCTCTCTATCTCTCTCTCTCTCTCCCCCCCCCTCTCTTTCCTCCTTCTCTCTCCCAAATCATCAATTTCTCCTACATGTACTGGGTCATCCAAACAAACAGCATATAAGGTTGGCCATTAAACAAAGACAAGCAACAGAAAAAAAACAAACAAAAAAAAAACAAATCTCCTCCTACACATACACACACACACACACACACACACACACACACACACACACACCTCTAAGATATATATACTTTGCTGCCTTTAATTTGTCACATCCTATTCAACTTAACCCCACAAATCCAAATGTTATTCCCTATCCTTCCACAGAAGCTGCTCTTTTTTTTATTTAGATATTTTTACATTTATTCATTTTAGAAAGGTGAGGAGAGAGAGAGAGAGTGAAAGTGGGGAGAAGCAAGAAGCATCAATTCCCATATGTGCCTTGACCAGGCAAACCCAGGGTTTCGAACTGGTGACCTCAGTGTTCCAGATTGACTCTTTATCCACTGTGCCACCACAGGTCTAAAAGCTGTTCTTTTCAAGGTTATCAATAATTTCATGTTTTTTAATTCAGTGGACAAGGTTTTTTGTTTGTTTTTGTTCTTTTAACTTGGTCTCTCTCTCTCTCTTTCTCTCTCTCTCTTTTTATACTCAGACATTGAAAGCTGTTGACTACTTCCTCCTTCTAGAAACATTTTCTCCCTTTAATTAGTAAGAACATTTTCTCCTATTTTTCACTAGGGCTTGATTTCCACCACCATCTGACTCTCCTCTACATTCTCCTGAGGGCTCAGTCCTACATCACTTTCTATTTCCACACACTTTAATCCCATCTTTTTACATTAAATCCATCTATATGTTAATGATTCCCAGATTCAATTCTCACTTTGTTCTCTGATTTCCAAAATCTTAAACTGACTGTATATAATACTTGACATCTCCACTTGGAAGTCTAAAAGCATCACAAAGTAAACATTCCCAAAATAGAACATTAATTCCTCCTTCTCCATCTTATCCCTTTGTCTCCCCCATCATTTTGTAAGAAACATCACCACTTTCCACCCAGTGATTCCAGCTAAAATTCTAGAAGTACCTCCTGACTATTCACTTTTCTTCATGTTCCACAGACCAGCCAACAGCCAGATACTCTGACTATATCTCCAAATATATTTCAAACCCACCCACTTCCATCCATCTTTCAACTGGTACCGTGGTCACCCAATGACTGCCATCTTTCACCTATGCCTCTGAAATGATCACATGGTCTCTCAATGTCCATTCTTGTTCTGTTATATCAGGGTGATTTTTTTGTAACCAGAAGATGAAATGTAAGTCACATCACTTCAATTCCCTATTTAATGACTTTCCGTAATTTCTCAATGCATTTAAAATAAAATTCAAAGACCATACCACAGCCTCTAAAGCAGGGGTCCCCAAACTATGGCCCACGGGCCACTTGTGGCCCCTGAGGTTATTTATCCGCCCCCGCCGCACTTCCAGAAGGGGCACCTCTTTCATTGGTGGTCAGTGAGTGCAAAGCGCGGTGTCGGTCATGTTCAGTACTACTTCCAGTGATGCTGGACACATGCATCACAGCTCTGGAAGTGCATCACATCATTTGTTACGGCTAGCAGTGACAGATATGGAACCGGACATTGACCATCTCATTAGCCAAAAGCAGGCCCATAGTTCCCATTGAAATACTGATCAGTTTATTTAAATTTACTTGTTCTTTATTTTAAATATTGTATTTGTTCCCAATTTGGTTTTTTACTTTAAAATATGTGCAGTGTGCATAGGGATTTGTTCATAGTTTTTTTTATATAGTTCAGCCCTCCAATGATCTGAGGGACAGTGAACTGGCCCCCTGTGTAAAAAGTTTGGGGACCCCTGCTCTAAAGCTTTACATGAGCAAGTCTCTATCTATCCCTACTCTTACCCATCTCCACCTGCTTCTCTCCTCCCTCACTCACTAACTCCAGACACCTCCTTTTCCCCTCTGCTTGGAACACTTTTGAGCATATTTCTTCTTGTGGTATTCTACAACTTTATGTAAAACCCCAACTTGACATTAGTCATCTCTCTAATCCATGTCACCTCATTTATTATGTTATTATATAATTGTGCATAGTTTGGTTTATTGCATGTATCCTCCTGTCCTACCCAACAGAATGTAAGTTCTAGGAGGATAGACACTTCTAAGTCTTATTTAATTCTGTGTTCTTAGCACCTCGAGCAGTGTATTTTATACAATAGGTCCCCCATAAACATTTATTGTGTATCTAGTCCATGAAGGATAGTTGAATGAGGATGCAAGCTTCTTTGAGAAGCCTCTACATTGGGTGGGGTGAGGGGCCAGCAACATTACCGAGAGGAACGAGATGAACACTGAGGTTGTAGAAGCACTGTGTTTACCTTCATGGCCTACAGATGGCATGCAGGAGACTGTTCTATTAGGACATTGTGTATCACTCTACTTGGAGGGGCTTGGGCTCTGCATTAGGAGGCTGCCGTGGGCTGCCATAGCAACACCAGGGACTTTGAATATAACAAAAATATTTTTGTGATGGTATCAGCGTATAACTGACTCTTTCCCTTCCCTTACTAAAAAGAAAGTTGGGCTAATTGCACCTCACTGGGACCAAGGAGAAAATAACAGTCTACTCTGGGCCATGGGTCTGAGGATACCATCTTCCATGCTACTATAAGGACATACAGAGCTGCCATATTTGAGGGCAGCACTAAATCTGCATTCCTGAGTATTTGCCTAATCATCATCTGAACCATCCAAATGAGTCTATTTAAATCAGGCCTGTAGAAACAAAAAGGAAGCTGTTTAAATCAGAAAACACTGAGATACATTTCCCCATCACACCCACCTCACAGTTGTGAGAACTAAATGCATTGATATAAACTGCTCACAAAAATTAGGGATTTTTATCGCTTCATATTCATTTTGAAATATCCCCTAATTTTGTAAGCAGCATATATGAAACCATTAGAACAATGCCTGACTCACAGTAGGCATGATACAAAGAGGTAGTGATTATTAGAATTACTTATAAAATAAAGCCTTAGTTGGTACAACCATGCGGCAGACTGAGAATCCAAGGTGAATGCTTTTGTAGAATAAATAAGTTATGTTTTTCCCTATTAAATATATATGTACCCAGTTAAACTAAAATACAAAATGTAACCTTTAGCAGATACCTTGGTGCCCAACCCCCATCTCTTCTGCTCTTACCTATACACAGCAAATATGCTTATTAAGAACACCTGCCTGAAGGCATTTTTTTTCCTGGGCTCTGTAGTATGCTAAGCTCCTGTTGAGCACAAGCTAGATGGGTCAGAAAATTAATGCTTCTGGACACATCTCTTAACCAAGAGTGACAAATAAATATCCCAGATTTCTCACACCTGTGGTGACATAATTCTGAACCCTTCACTAATTCATTTATTTCTCCCAGGAGTATTACACAGCAATTGCTTATTGTGATAACCTATTTGATAATGCAAACATCCCTGGATTCCTTCCCTTCCCTCTCTCCTGTCCCCTTTCCCTACTGGTGCTTCTAGGCATCAATTTCCAAACAAACTGCCTTGAAATCCTCATCTCAAGGTTTGCTTCTTAGGAAGCACAATATAAAACAAAATCCCAGTCCATTAAACAATGGCAGTTGGAATAATAATGGAAACACTTGTTCCCAAATTTCATTCCGTTGTAATCATATTTAAGTTACCTGGAAATTTATTTGTCCTTTCCACAGGCAAAGTATACACAAGCTTTTCTTTGCTTTCTGTTTTCAATTTAGCATCAGGGATGTGATGATTAATGAAGGATGTTATTTTTTTTGGATCACATATTTCATTTCTGTACAAACTAATGTGTAAAAGAAAAGACAATTCATTTGTATTTTCTCCAGTGCTAACACAAAAGAAGAGCTTTCTATTGAATATCTAGCCCTTAGGTACTACTTTACTTGCCTTCAGGGAACAAACAAAATGAATAAGTAATAATAATAAAGCCATCAGTTTGAAAAATCTTCTGATCTATACAGAGAAAGTGTATAAACTCAGAACATCTACAAATATACAAACAAATACACAATGGAATTGAAATGATATATATCAGGTAGGAAGATATATAGAGAGAGGTGAGAACATTAGACAGAAGAGACTTCTTAGGGAAAATAATTACTATACTAGACCATGTAGATATCAGAAATTAGTGGTCTATGGCTAACATGCATGTTTCATTTTTCCAGAGTTTTTGTTTTCATTCTTTTTTCCTGGATGCACTTTCTTGTTAGATAAAGCTCTACTCTACGACACAAGATTTACTCCAACTTTTGCTCACAGTTTCTAAAATCATTTGGTTCTGTATCCTATGAAAGAAGGACAGTATGTCACAGATGGTGTGGATCAGCCGAAGAAAATGGGAAGGTAGACTTTGGGCTGCACAGAGCAGCCACCTGGAAAGTGGCCCATGCAGTAGCCCTGCTGTGATCCATCAGCCTGGTGCTCATAATTCTGAAATTTTGCTTGTTCACAAAGGAATGCAGTAAAAACATTTGGGAAACACTGATCAATACAGCTTGGCAGAGCTAAATATTAGACCAATTCTCTCTCACAATTGTCTACCTTTCCACTATTGAAAAAAACATATATTTTTATAATATATTATAAATATATAATATTATAAAATATATAATATACATAATAAATATATAATAATATAAAATATATAGTATTATATATATATATCCAATTTACCCCCAAATACTTTACCTTAAGTGATATCCAAGGCCACATTTTCTCTTCAGAAAGACAGAAGAGCCTGCGCACTTCAATCTCCCACTGGACATGATCACTTTTCTATCTGAGTAAAATAAAAGCAGGAGAAAAAGGATGACAGGGGTCCTTTCTTCCCTCTCTAGAAAATACAGATGAGGAACCAAAGCTCAGGTTTCCAAAGAAGAAGTGTCCTATGGGCGTTGCTATAGTTAAGGTTCATTTAAAAATTTGAAATACACATTACAATTGATACATTTAAAATGAGCTTGTGAGTTCCGCTTTATTTCAGTGTCCTCTAAAAATGAAAACAAAGAGAGAGAAAGAAAAAACAGAAGTTACATGGGTGCATTTTCTACTCTGAATGGGAAGCGAATGAATGAGTGGATATTTTCAACCAAATATATATTAAAGGATATTTAAATTAATCAAAAGCTAATCTGAAAAATGAATCACAGTTTTTTATAGTCACTAGATGACTATAGAGCCAGCGAGGAATTCTACAGTGGGATGCAGTTCTTGTCACTCCCCAGACAGCTATGTGAGAAGGGCACACCGAGGCAAGGAGAGCAGGGCTTTTGCACTGGGAATCAAAATTTCCCAAATTCTTTGTTGTAATACTGAGATAATTACCAGCCAGGATGTCAATCTCATCCAAGAAATTGGTACTCAGGAGGATCACACGGTCTGCTTTGCGCTCCTTGAGGAAGCCCCACACTCGATGCCTTGAAAAGGGATCCAGTCCAGCAGTTGGCTCATCCAGTAGCAAAATCTACAAAGGATGAGGATGATGATACAGAAAATATGTCTCTCTCTTCCATGTGTACTGTGTCCTGATGATAGCATTGCTAACGATAAAAACCCTCAAAATGATAACAATCCAACCATTTATGTCCAATATATTCATGTCATAGTGAAACACAGCAGATTGTCCCTTAATACATTTCTGTGTATCAAAAGAAGCCATGCTACTTTTCATGGTAAAAGAAGAGCTTGACTTTTTTTGATAGTCCCTCTGCATTCCTCCACATGCACAATGGCACTTACTTGAGGATCTCCTAAAATGGCAATCCCAAAGGTCAGCTTTCTTTTCTGTCCTTCACTTAAATGTTTAGCAAGGTTATCCTGAATGTTTTGTATGTCTAACTCCAATAAAATTCTTTGTACCTATAGAAGAAAATATACAAAGCTTAAACTCCGAGATGATTCATATTATGCAATTTTAGCTGTTAATTACAGCAGTAAATGTTTTATATAGGACTTCAAAGCATAAATTCTAATTGTAAGCAGGACAGGTACATCACTGAGGGTAACTCTGTGGTCACAATGTAATGTGACAAATGATTGACAGTTTAATTAATCCATTCATGTAAATCTACCTCTTGATCCACTTTCTGTGGCTGAATTCCTTTAATTTTAGCAAACAGCCTGAGGTTTTCCTTCACAGTAAGTATGTCAAACTGAACATTGAATTGAGGACAAACACCAGTGATCTTTCTGATTTCCTCCAAGTCTTGCATTTCAGAGAGATTTTTATTGTAGATGGTAACTGACCCTAAGAATAGAAGTGTGAAATTATTTTAACATTTGAAAGATAATCCATTTTATTTATGCTTGGAGATCTTATTCATGAAAATATTTGAATATATGCACAAATATCTAAAATATGACTTCCATAATTTATTAACAACTACTAATTATTTTTTTTATTTTTTATTTTAATTCATTTTTCAAGAGGGAAAAGAGAGAGGAGAGAAGAGCAGGAAACATCCACTCCCGTATGTGCCTTGAGCAGGCAAGCCCAGGGTTTTGAAACAGCAACCTCAGCATTCTAGGTGGATGCTTTATCCACTGTGCCACCAGAGGACAGGCACAACTACTAATTATTTCTGAGGGACGTTCATGCTCAGAGTAGTGTGTATCAATGGAATAAAGATAACAATTTTTATTAAATTTGGGAAATACATTCAAAATCATATAGTTCTGATAAATAACTTTAGATAGACATTACCATATTTCCCCATGTATAAGATGCACCTTAATTTTGGGGCCCGAAATTTGGAGAAAAAAAAAAGTATTGCATGAAGTTATTGAACTCGTTTTATTCATCATAAAATCCATACAACTCATCACTGTCACAACTCTCATCCATTAGTTTGTCCTCATCTGTGTCTGATGACAAATCAGTCTTCATATGTTGCCTCGTCTTCAGTTCCAACTATTTCATTTGAAATGCCACAACCACTGTATAAGACGCACCCAATTTTTAGACCCCAAATTTTTTGAAAAAGGTGTGTCTTATACCTAGGTAAATATGGTATTTTCTCTTAAGCAGTCAAATATAAACCCTGAAATGAGGCTACATATCATCTCATTCTGTTATTAGACATCTTGCCTTGAGAAATTCTTTTTGCTCACCTTCTGTTGGAACAGACAACCCACTGAGGATGTTTAGCAATGAAGATTTGCCAGCTCCACTATGACCCAGAATTGCTGTGATTTGACTTTCATATATGTCAAAGAATAAGCCTGTTTTTAAAATAAAATATTAACATCTAAGAAGGCGTTAGAGCTGTTTCCAAAGACAGAATAAGAGATGCATACATTTACATATTTATATATGCACGTGCATGTACACTGGAGGTAAGGGGAGTGTTAGCATTTGGAAGGAGAGTTAATTTTATCTTCTTTTCACTCCAAACAAGAAGAAATTCTTATAGAAGTTGAAGATGTTTAGACATAAAAAGATCACAGTTTTCGATAAGTATAAAAGTAGTTTAT
This sequence comes from Saccopteryx leptura, assembly GCF_036850995.1. Classification (NCBI taxonomy): domain Eukaryota; kingdom Metazoa; phylum Chordata; class Mammalia; order Chiroptera; family Emballonuridae; genus Saccopteryx; species Saccopteryx leptura. The sequence continues at coordinate 167,599,577 of NC_089507.1, forward strand.
AATGTGCTCTGGAAATTAAAATAATAGACTTAAAAATACTTCAATATATCCTTGGCTAAATTTAAAGAAAGAAACCATAAATCTACATGGTGTTTGATCAGAAAAACCTGGAGTGACAATAAACTTGCTGATATAAGTACATTAAATTCTCAAAGTAAAATCCAATCTCAAGGTATAAGTAGGGCTAAGTTAAGAGTTGCAATTGCTAGAAAATAAGCAATATAAACACAAAGGACAGAGAACCTTCCACCTTTGGGAGGATCTATGGTTTATTTGAATATGTGTTATAGAAAACAACATTTGTTAGAATATTTAGTATCAGATGTGTTGGCTCATTCAAAACTATATATTATGTTTGTCATAAGATATTAACTTGTGAAATTTAATTAATAGCCCATAATGTTACTCATCTTGTTTTAGTTAACATCACTAGTACATGTAAATGATGGGATTTTCTGGCTAATATTTAAAAATTGTCAATTTTAAGTCTAAGCGTCTTTTCCTCATAGTGCAAATAAAATAAAATATTGCTTACAGCACATTCATCTTAAAAAACAAAGTTAAATTGCATTTTTCATTGTATGATCCTATTTTTATAGATTGACAGATCCACAAAACATCTAGGAGGATTTAATCATGGCTAATTTCCACATGGTGAAGTTAGACTGTATACTTTTTTTCATTCCATTTTGCTTATCTATATTTTATAATTTTTCACATTGAATTTTCTGCAATTTTTGAAGTAACAAAGTCAACCAAATGATTAAATATTTTTCTTTACCTTTCAGTGCTTCCACTTTTCCGGACTTTTCTTTATATTCTTTTTTAACATTTCTGATTCTGAAATGATGAAAAGAATGCTTACTTAGACCACACACACACACACACACACACACACACATCCTCACACAAACACCTCTCTAGATAAGTGACTGTCAAACTTGAATGCACCTTAGAATTACAAAGGGAACTGCTGCAAAACAAGGCAGAAATCAGGCTTGGATCGATTAGAGATGTCACGGTTACATAAGACCATGTACAATGCATCCTCAAGTTCAAAGGGAAACAGAGGTTAGTCACCTTCTTTCTGAGTATGAATGAGAATAAAGATAAGAACACTTATTCAAACAATATGCTGGTGGTGGTTGGGGTTATACCAAAAAGTCTGAAATTTTAAAATAAAAAGACTTTATAAGTGCTAAATCTGACAGAGCATTTTATTTCCACTTCTCTTTGTATAGTGTGACAACTATCATAGCGGGGCCTTAATGTCTTATTTTAATAATTAATTCCATTTAGGATCAGCTGGTTGTTCTGGGATTTCAGAGATAAAGGTGGCCATTTAGGTTTAGGGCAGACAGTCTGCCTATGTTCTGGGAATGTTGCATAAATGGTCTAAAGTTACAGGAATGAACAGATGTGCATACAAATGCCCTCAGAGAAGAAGAACTGGGAGATAGAGAATTATGGGTAAGAGGGAGCCAGCTGTGAATAAAAAAAATGAATAGTTTGCCCTGGCCAGTCAGCTCAGTGGTAGAGCATCAGCCTAGCGTGCAGGAGTCCTGGGTTCGATTCCCGGCCAGGGCACACAGGAGAAGCGCCCATCTGCTTCTCCACCGCTCCCCCTCTCCTTCCTCTCTGTCTCTCTCTTCCCCTCCCGCAGCCAAGGCTCCATTGGAGCAAAGTTTGCCCTGGCGCTGGGGATGGCTCCATGGCCTCTGCCTCAGGCGCTAGAATGGCTCTGATTGCAGCAGAGCGACACCCCAGATGGGCAGAGCATCGCCCCCTGGTGGGCATGCCGGGTGGATCCCGGTCGGGTGCATGCGGGAGTCTGTCTGACTGCCTCCCCATTTCCAACTTCGGAAAAATACAAAAAAAAAAAAAGAATAGTTTTACAGAACCAAGGTTTTGATTCTGGTTAGAACTCTGCAAGCTTTTCTCCATACTTTCAGATGCTGATAACTAAGGGCTGCTAGGGAAAAAGGAAGAGTTCATTAATATATAAAGCAGAGACTGCCTGGGAAAGGAGGAATTAATACTTTAGTACCTACTATATGCATAGAAAATCAAATTCACATGTTGCAATTTGACATCTGCCTAGTGGGTGGGAAGGACCAGCCATGTTTCTAAGAAAGGGTTGCTATATGAAGAAACAGATAGGCCTTATGGATTGAAAGAAGTTTCTAATGTTGAGAGGTAAAAGGGCAATTTTAGGCTGCCTTGCAGCCCTAGGACCTGTTTCAATAGTAACTGAGTAGGCAGACCTTGTCAATAAAGAGCTGTAATTTTTGACACCTAAGCCTGCTTTGCTACTTTGGTGTGGATCTGGAGTGATGTATCGTACTAGGGAGCCAAAAGCTTAAATGAATAAGCCTTGGGTCAGATGACTTTCCTGGTTTGTCAGTGGTCTCAGACCTCCACTTTGGTGAAGAATCAAGACTAAAAAACAAGGATGTCCAGAATCAACACTGCACAGACTGGTCAGGGTTGGAAGGGAAACAGGACAGGGTGAGGACATGTCACTTTTCTGTCCTTCACAGCAGGAATAGAACAGAGAACATTTTCAATCTGTGCAACTAACTTAACCTAAGACTCTCTTAGAGGACTGAATCTGAAAATTGTTATAATTTGAATAGTAGTGTGTGTGTGTGTGTGTGTGTGTGTGTGTGTGTGTGTGTTCTCAACTGGTAAAGAGGGACTGATGACATTGAAACAGTTTGGAGGAATTATTCCTCACTTGGCCTTTCTCTCTTTTGGACAGATGTTTTCCATGGATCTGGGAGGAGTTGCCCCTCAGAAAGCTTAACAGAAAATTGGGTCAGAAATAGAAGGAGGTAGGTGGGTTTCCCACTGCTCTTCTTTTTAGAGAGAAAATTTTCACTTCCTAGCTATAGTTCCATTTTATTCATCTATTTTTGCCTTCTAATATCTTTCCAGCAGCCAGAGGCTAAGAACACAGATGTTGTAGCTGGACTGGATTCCAATCCTAGTTTCCCTTTTATGAGTGTTGACACTGGGCAAGAGACTTAACTTTTCAATAGTTCACTTTGCTCATTTGTTAGGTGGGCAACATAAAAGTGCCTTCCTCATGAGCTTTCTGTGAGAATTAAATGTGTATCTCGCACATGCTAAGTACTATATGAACATCTGTTAAATAAATAAAAGGTTAATATTTAAAACTCTCTAATTCTCTAAGATGAGTGCATGTTAGAAAAATTGATAGAGCTCTTTAAAAATCCACAGATACTTGGGTTCAAGCCCACACCTCGGAGTTAGAATCACTGGAGGTGGGATCTGCGAGCACAGATGTCTTAAGCACGCCTCATATGAAACTGTAACAATTCACCCTGCATAGTAGACATTACTCCTGTTTCACAGAGGACATTGAGACTCAAAGAAACTTATTTGTTTTTCCACCATTACATATTAAGTGAAAGGAACATGTGGTATCAAGATATAAACATTTGATTCCAAATTTATTACCCCTTCCATTATGCCAGATGAAACTATGGAGGAAGAAATTCAGAGAAAGAAAAGAGCAAGTATAAAAGAGAGGTGGGGAACAAGAGACAGAAACAAGGAGGGTGAATTCTATATGGCACCTGAATTAAACATACATGAAACAGTTATATTTGTTCAAGGTGAATATATGGTCATTTTTTAGATTTAAGAAAAATGAAGTAGTATTTGTTATTAAGGCCCTTCAGATATAAACCAGAAGTGACAAAAAGACAAGTATACAAAGACAGAAGGTGATAGAGTGACAGTGTGTGGAGCTAAGCAAAGAGAATTTCTTTTCAAGCAGCAGTTAGGAGACAGTGGGAGAATCCAAAGTGATAGTCACAAAAACAAATTTCCTCTCCCATATGTGGCTTCAGGCTCACCCTGTTGCTATTGCTCATTAATTCATTAGCCTTGCACCCATATATTAGTATAAGTGTGATTACCTGATGGCCTCCTTTCCCTGAAATTCTGGAGCTATGGGTTCAAAATAATCATGAGAAGGATGCTCAGGATCTACTTCTTTCTCAATGATCGCATCAGTCTTTCGGTGTTGGAAAGAAGATGATGAGTTCAGAAAAAATAATGGGGAATAACGGCGTTCATTTCCAACTAATTAATCAGGAGGCAAAAAAATATTGGATCAGTAACATTAAAACAATGAGCAAAGAATCCTTGTTCAGAACAGTGCAGAATGTCTTAGTCTTTTAAGCATCATAGAGAAATTCTTTTTTAGCCTCCTATTAATAAGTGTATTATCAAGAGAACTTGATAATTAAGAAATGAAAATCCATAGGATATAACATATAATCACAAAAGTTAAACAATAGAATTTTCAACAAAGCATAAATAAAAGACTTTAATAAAATGTGGTCTAAAAGGTATTCAGAACAATGGATAAAACCAAATATTTGAGGGGAGTCTTAATATGGCATAAAATTACTAGTAAATATATTTGTGAACTTAATAAATTATTTAACCACAGCAATATGGATGAACATAATACTGAAATCTATATGGCACCTAAATTAAACATACATGAAACAATTATATTTGTTCAGGATGAATACTATATAGTCATTTTTTAGATTTAAAAAAAATGAAGTAGTATTTGTTATTAAAAGGCCCTTCAGATATAAACCAGAAGTGAGAAAAAAAAACAAGTATACAAAGAAACAATCATTACTGCTGTCAAAGTAGAAGGAACATAAAAATATTAAGATAAATAAATAAGAAGACTATACAAGGAAAAAAGCATTCTGATTCTAGTGTATGTGAAGGAATTCTGGGTTTATGTAAAATTCTTGGTTGTTTGCAATATTAAGAAATCTAACTGGGCAATATACTTCCATAAATATGAACAATATAGAAAATTTTTCAGAATAATGCTTAAAATGTTTCCTCTAATTTTCATTTTGTGAATTCCTTAAAGAACAAATATCTCCCCTTCTACAAATGGTCTTCCCACAAACAGGGGGTAGGGAAAGAGAGACACTGATTATTTCACATGTGAGGCCCTTTCTTGATGTATTTAGCTTACAATCTACCTAACATTCTTGTAAAAAGAACAAATATTTACTAAAAAGTACTTTCACTGTATTATCATCTTATACTGTACAAGCCAAAACTATCTTAAGAGCTAAGTTATTTCAGTTTGTTTTGATACAAATCCTAAATATCATTCTTTGAAAACACATGCAGGGATCCTTAAAAAAGTAACATTATTTAATACTATGTAATTATAATATGCATTAAAATTATCATGATTGTATATTTATAATGTATATTATATTAAAGTCAGAAGAATGATTGTTTTTATGTAAATGTTTTTTCAGACTATTAAAACTATGAAGTAGAAATAAAGAACTCATTCAGCCCATCATGGGAAATACTTGTATTCATGATTTCTTAAAAAATATTTATATAAAGCCTTAAGAAAAATCTTTAATATGATCAATATCTATAGAGATCAGGGAAAAAAATTCACTATTACTTACAGGGTAGAATTTTATCAAAGTATAATGCCAATACCAAGTACAAAAAAGCATCAAAAGCCAACATAGCAAAAGTTGCTATCATTATATATGAGTCTCCTGATGGGTCAGGAAAAGTTACACCATTCATATTATATTCCAGGTGGATAATCTAAGATTCAAACAAAAATAATAATGAACAAGTAAATAAAAGCAATGCAGTGTAACAGCAAGAATCATTATTTATTAAGTAACTTTTTTAATAAGCCTTTTAATAGTTATTAGAAAACTATTCCTACTTTACAGAAAACAAAGGAATGTCAGAAGAAAATACTGATTTTTTAAAAATGCAATGTTCTAAGAATAGGAATTTAAATTATAATTCACTTGCTTGTTTTCATTGCAATATTACAAAATATCTGTCCTGTGCAACAAAGAAATAAAATTTTAGAAAATACAAGGAATTCTTTGGAGCATCTTATCAGAATACCTAAGTAAGAACTTAACTCTTTTTCTAGTCATTACTGCAAATAAAGATTTGTATTTATATTTTTTTATGAAATAATAGCTACTATGTTCTAGGCACCATTCCAAGTGTTTTTTCTTTTATCCAATTTAATCTTCATCATTACCTTATGAGGTCAGCACTATTATGTTTACCTGCATTTTAAATATGATAAAACAAAGACACCGAGTGGCTTAACCAAATGAAGTCAAAAATCACATAGCAAGGAATAGCAAAGCTAAAATCAGAATACAGGAAGTTCAGCTTCCAAGCCCAGTTCCTTATCTAAACACTATACAACTTTTCAATTTATGTTAAAATGTTAACATTTAATGAAAAAGTTGGGTTTATCCTAAAAATGCAAGGTTGGATTGACATCTGAAACTCAATCAATGTAATTCGACATAAAACAGATTGATGGAGAAAATGTCAATATACAGTGGTAGAAGCAGAAAAAGTGGTAGATAAAATTCAGTATCTGCTTACAATGAAATCGCACAAACTAAGAGATCTTCCTTCCCCATGCTGGTGAATTACATGTATGAAGACTAACACCAAAAATCATGCTTAATTGTGAAATGTTAAAAACTTTTTCTTTGCCTGCATTTCTATTCAATATTGTATTAGATATCCTGATCTGTACATTAGGCAAGAAAACTAAGTAAATAGCCCTTTTAAGGACTGCAAAAAGATAAAAACAAACCATCATTATTTGTAGACAAAATGTTTCTATATAAGCAAGAACCCAGATAAAACCATAAAAAATATTCGATTTAATAAAAGAATATAACAACAACACTAGACACAATGCCAATGTACTAAAATCAGTTGCATCTCTCTACATGAACAACACACATTTAGAAATAATTTAAACATGGATGTTTTTTATAATGGCATCAAAACTATCAAAAACTTTGGAATAAATAAAAAAATTGCAAGACTCTATACTGAATCTTAAAACAATTACTAAGGGAAAATAAATATGAAGATACATCATGTTTATGATAAAAAAAAAAGTATTAATTTTCTCCAAATTGAAAAATTCAACTGGCCTTGGTCTGTTGGCTCAGCGGTAGAATGTCGGCCTGATGTGTGGAAGTCTGAGATTCTATTTCCAGTCAGGGCACAAAGGAGAAGTGACTAAATGCTTCTCCTCCCCTCTCTCTCCCCCTTCTCTTTCTCTCTCTTCCCTTCCTGCAGCCATGGCTTGAATGGTTCAAGCAAGTTGGCTCTGGGTGCTGAGGATGGTTCCAAGGCTTCACCTCAGGCACTAAAATAACTCAGTTGCTGAGCAATGGAATGGCCCCAGGTGGGCAGAACATCAGCCCCAGATGGAGCTTGCTGGGTGGATCCTGGTTGGGTGCACAGAGGAGTCTATCTTCTGCCTCCCACCTCTCACTTAATAAAAAATAGAAGAAAGAAAGAAAACTTCAGCTGCAGCAAAATGTCAACACCTTTGCACACACATACGGTGTGTGTGATGTGTGTATAACTTGATAAATTAATGATGTAAAAATGATAAATCACACTGCAAAGAACCCAGCATAGAAAGATTCTCTTGAGCCTGACCAGGTAGTGGCTCAATGGATAGAATGTTGGCTCGCGATGCTGAAGACTCAAGTTTGAATCCTGGAGGTCACCAGCTTGAGTGCCGACTCATCCAGCTTGAGCATGGGCTCACTAGCTTGAGCATGGGATCATAGATATGACATCATGGTTGCTGGCTTGAGCCCAAAGGTTGCTGGCTTGAGCCCAAAGGTTGCTGGCTTGAGCAAAAGGTTACTGGCTCAGCTGCAGCGTCCCAGTCAAGGTACATGTGAGAAAGCAATCAATGAACAACTAAGGTGCCACAACAAAGAATTGATGCTTCTCATCTCTCTCCCTTCCTGTTTGTCCCTATCTGTCTCTATCTGTCTGTCTGTCTGTCTGTCTCTCTCTCTCTCACTAAAAAAAATAAAAGACTCTTGAAAAAGAAAAAAAGTGGTTGAATTGTTACTATCAGATATCAAGACATATTATAAAGCAAAGTCATTAAGACAATATGACAACAGTGCACAGATGGACATATGTGGGACAATACATGATTGATTGAATTATAACAAAGGAAACACTGCAATTCACTTTGGGAAAGAATGGTCCTTTCAATAAATGAGGCTAAAGCAATTGGATATTTGCATAGAAAACTAAATATTGCCTCTACCTGGAGACACACAAAAGTTTTTTTTGAAAGAGATTTTATATCTAAATAGACAAGCAGAATCAATCAAGCTTCTAGTATAAAAAGGTAATAGAAGAATATCTTTATAATCTCTAGGTAGGCAATGATTTCTTAAACAGAGAAAAGTTCTATATAGAAGAAAAACTTGACAAACTAGACTTTATCAAAATTAAGAACTTCTGTCCATCAAACAAAAACATTAAAGATATTAAAAATGTTGGCATCAAATAATTGCAAAATGTCACATATTCAGCAGGTATAAGAAATTCTTACAGCGCATAAGGAAAAGATAGAAAACAGTTTAAAAATTGTGAAAAGGGGCCCTGGCCGGTTGGCTCAGCAGTAGAGCGTCGGCCTGGCGTGCAAGGGGTTCCAGGTTCGATTCCTGGCCGGGGCACACAGGAGAAGCGCCCATCTGCTTCTCCACCCCTCCCCCTCTCCTTCCTCTCTCTCTCTTCCCCTCCCGCAGCCGAGGCTCCATTGGAGCAAAGACGGCCCGGGCGCTGGGGATGGCTCTGTAGCCTCTGCCCCAGGCGCTAGAGTGGCTCTGATGCAACAGAGCGATGCCCCAGAGGGGCAGAACACCGCCCCCTGGTGGGTATGCCGGGTGGATCCCGGTCGGGCGCATGCGGGAGTCTGTCTGACTGCCTCCCCGTTTCCAGCTTCAGAAAAATTGAAAAAAAAATGTGAAAAGGCTTGAACTAGCAGTTTATAAAAAACAAAATCCAAAAAATACCTCGATAATCAGGGAAATGCAAATTAATTCCATGATGATATATAATAACATATCCACCAGAATAACCAAAATTTTAAAGATTGACAATACCAAGTGTTGGTGAAGATTTGGAGCAACTGAAATTTTGACACACTGTTGGTGCAAAGGTAAACTGATGCTACCACTTTGAAAGATCATTTGACAGTAGCTATTAAAATTAAAATATACAAACTTTAGGTCTCACTATTCAATTCCTAGATATATACCAAACAGAACTGAATGCCTACATTTACTAGGGAATATATATAAGAATTTTTTGCAGTTATTGCTAATAGTCAAAAACTGGAAAATATTCTTGTCCATCAATAAAAAAGCAACAGTATATTCACACAATAGAATACTCTATAACACTATTCTATTATAGCTACCGAGAAACTATGGATGATGCCTAAAAACAGTGTTGAGTGAAAATACCCATATTTTCAAAAGTACACTTTGCACAATATCACTTTAAGCTGAAAATAGGCGAAACTAAAAAATTACATTTAGGAACAGGTACTTAAGTTATAATTAAAAGCAAGAAAATAATTATCATAACACTCAATTCTAGGAGGAAGGAGTGGTTAGAGGAGTGTCTGTGGTTGTCAGTGCCCTATTTCTTGATCTAGTTCATGAATCCTTTTATTCACTTTACAATTAATTATTGGTTAAACTCCATATTTGCATCTTGAAAGTTTTTCATATTTGAGGTTTCAAAAAAGAGGTTTACCAACAAATTTAAATAAACTCGCAGGATACTTTATGTGAAGTGAAAAGAAAGAAATATTGTATACAGAAATAAAACAAAGACAATGCTTCAAAATGAAAATACAGCTACAATGTGAAAATTTGGAAGATTTTCTTATTCAGGTTTGCTTGTGAGATGACCATTATTTTTCTTACAATGTAACAATGTTTTCAAATTTGGCTTTAGAGAGGGATTGTTTAAAACAAAATCTCTTAACCTGAAAATGTTGATTATGAAGAGTCATGAAGTATCAAGTTCTTTTGAAAATGCAATAATAAGCCAATTAACTATTCTCTCACCTGGGCCACTCCAGCAGCAAAGGCAAAGGGGCTAAAAATGCTCAAAATCCACTCCAACGATGAAGGAAGTTGTCTATAAAATGCAGAGAGTCCCACACTCCCCCCAAAGAGAGTGAGGAGAAACACAACCAAATTGGTGAGGGCAGTTTTCTTTAATAACATGCTTATCAGGAATGCTAATGCTATCTGAAAGAGAGAGAAGACATGTAACTGTTCTAATAAATTTAGTTCACTGAGAATCATTGGTAGCACAATTCAATAAGAATCATAATATCTTTATGAGTAAGTCAGTGATGAAAATATTAAGGCAAAATTATGCTCAGTCTTTCTCTCAACCCCTTTATAAACAGGATCCCCATGTGCCCTATTCAAATGTTGGGCTTTTTTTGCTGAAGAAAGAGTGGGAACAGCTGAAAGAATTGCTGAAGGAAGGGTGAAAATGCAGACATGGAAGACTGAAAGAAACTGTATTAAACTCCTAAAGAACATCTACACACCTTCTGCAAAAAACGCCCTGAAAGGTGGGAGAAAATACAGTATGTCCTCAGGTTACAACAGTCTCAACATGGGACATTTCGAGTTTACGACGCTCACTCCCGTAAAATCTTTTAAAAATTGAGATGTGAGTGTTTCAGCTTACACCATTAGCATCGTACTTACGAACTATGTGGGCCAACTAATTTGGTTGCGTGGCAGAAGAATACGCAGTAACGTAAAATATGAGTGAGGAAGTTTGTGTCCCCCAGTACGTTTACTTATGCCATTTTGGACTGTTAAAAGCATAAGTGTTCCGTTTGTGTTGCTTTGTTTGGTGACTTTTTTACCCTTATCATGGGTCCTAAATGAAAGTCAGAGCTACAGGCATCTCATGGAGAGGAGCTGTCCTGAGGACCTCATTCAGCTGGAGAAGCAGCTGATTGAAGAGGAATAGATAGAAACCCCAGAACCCAAAAAATTTACTACCAAGGGTTTGACAGAAGGTTTCTCTATGGTAGAGAATGGACTGGCAAAATTTCAGGCTGAGGAACCCAGAGACAACAGATTCAGTAAGGTCTACAGAGCTGTTATGGATGCCTTGTAATGCTATAGGCAGGTTTTAGAAGAGAAGAAGTCATCAACCTTCCAGACTATCCTGGAACAATTCTTTAAGAAGGTAGAGAGGACTGCAACAGATCCTGTACCCTCTACACCAGCTACTTTTTGAGATGAAACACCTGTAGTACAGGTAGACTCATCCTCAGCTTCTCCTGCATGTCCTTTAGGCAATCTTGATTCACCTGACCCAGTATCTCCAGTACCTTCTGCAGGTTCTCCTGCCTCTCCAGCTTCCTCATCCCGACAGGTCACTCTCTCCCACCTTGCAATGCCCCTTTTATTGTGCAAGCCAACCACAGGAACAAAGGTAAGGGATTTTTTTTTACACTCATTTTTTGACATTTTTTTATTACTATAGTACAGTGTACAGTACAGTATTTTTTTTCTTTTTATGTGTTTTCTTAGTTGTGTTTTTATGTTCTAAATTATGATTTTACAACTGAGTTAAGATAGGTAAGTGACTTAGACTTAGGTGTGTCTTGACTTACACCAAAATTCAGGTCACATCACTGTCAAAGGAGTGGAATTGTTTCATAACCCAAGGACTCTCTATAGAGCCTCTTGTTCAGAGAATCAGAGAAGGGAGAGGGGATCGGTGTGACAAGTCAGGACAAGGTGGGATATTTATTAGAGGAAGAAGAGTTGTGCAAAGCTACCACATGATGGGGAAGTTTGGGGGGGAATATGGTTTGACTCAAGTGCCTCTTTATTAATTATCAACAGAAGTGTTAGATAATTTAGAGTCAAATAATTTTTTTTGAGGTATCATTTCATTAATTCAGCTCTTTATGTAAAAAAGAAGTCTAATTTTATTTAGGTTACAAGTTTTTTTCACACTTATATAGACTTTCTCACACAGACATGCACACACAAAATGGGCATGAAAGAAACAACTGTAGAGCCTGCTGAGACAATTTTTGCTACATAGAGCTAAGGTGGAAAACAGAGAAAGTGGTGATCATTGCATGAACTTACCATGGATAAGCCATATAAGAAAAAGAGTGTAAATATGACCATGAAGCCCGTCATGACTATAATTTGGGTCGATGTTATGATAATTGCAATGATTATGGAAATAATAAAGATAAAGCCAGCATAGGTTAAACCCCAGGACAACCTAAATAAAGACAAAAAGTTATTGCAATTATTTTACTTTTAGTACAAAATACTAAAAACACAAAATATCTAAAGAATAATGTAATAATTGTCTCTATACCTTTCATCTAGATTAATAACTAAAATATTACTAATATTATATTGGCATGGCTGTGGCTACTAGCTAGGTGTCAGCTCTGTATTCACGTACTGTATAAACACTATGAACGTTGTATAAATAGTATCATCTTGTGTGGATTCTTGTACAACTTGTCTTTATCAATCAACATATATAATAGTATACCCTGATGTGTAATATTTTATTGTATAAATATATTTCAAAGTTCTCCTGTCCATAAATATTTTCATTGTTTCCTTTCCCCCCTTCCTTCCTCCCTCCCTCCCTCCCTCCCTCCCTCCCTCCCTTCCTTCCTTCCTTCCTTCCTTCCTTCCTTCCTTCCTTCCTTCCTTCCTTCCTTCCTTCCTTTCTTTTTCTTTCTTTCTTTCTTTTTCTTCCTTTCTTTCTTTCTTTTTCTTTCTTTCTTTCTTCTTTTGCTTTTTCTTCTCTTTTTTCTTTTTTTTACTAATGTAATGTTTCTAAGAGTATTCTTATACTTGTCTTTTTTGGGGGGAGAGGCTGCACAAACATTTCTCTTGGATAAAATTGCCGAATTAAAGGGGGTAAGAATTTTGTATCTTCAGATTTATAATGTATTACCAAAGCGTTCTACTTTTAGAATTCAAAAGAAACTTAACAGCTCCTAATCAATTGAGTAATAATGCATGCATTGGGGCAGGTGGTAATTTGACCTTTCTTGAGGATCTCAGACATCAGCACCTCCACTCTCCTTAGTAGTAGAAAACTGACATTTTATAACTTCACTAAGCCCATTCCATTCTTGCTATTCCTACTTATGATTTCTTTATTTAAACTGATATGAACTATGTTACACTGTAAGAGTTTACACTGTTTTGCTTTAGATATGCTAGTGGTCACATTTTTATGAGGTAGTTATCAAGAAACGGTATTCAACTTTATATCTAACAAGCCTATAAGGTGTTTTAGACCAACTTTCTCATTTTACAGATGAGTAAACCACAGTCCCCATTATTAGTTAAAGGGCCTATTCGGGTCAACAGAGTAAAACCATTTAAGAAAGCTAAGATGAAGTCCAGAGCTCTTTCCTTTACTTGCAATCAACTAATAAGTAAAAATTCAACAGATGAAAAAATAGCAAATGTATTAAGACTGGGAACTTACATCAATATGTCACAGTAGAACATGTTTACTGCTTATTTGACAATTTTTTTTAAATTTCAAGATTTATGTATTTTTAATTGCATTTATTGAAGTGACATTGGTTAATAAAATTATATAGGTTTCTGATGTACAATTCTATAACATATTATCTGTATTCTGTATTGTGTGTTCACCACCCCAAGTCAAGACTCCTTCCAAAATCATTTATCCCTTCTTTACCCTCTTTAATTTCCCCCAACCCATTTTCCCTCTGGAAATCACCATACTGTTGTCTGTGTCTATGAGTTTTGTTGTTGTTGTTGTTGTTGTTGCTTAATCCCTTCACCTTTTTTACCACCTGCCAACTGTCAGTCTGACAGCTGTCAGTCTGTTCTCTGTATTGATGATAGTCTGTTTTTATTTTGTTTGTTAATTTATTTTGTTCATTAGATTCCACATATAAGTGAAATCATATGGTTCTTTTGGCTTATTTCACTTAGCATAATACTCTTTAGGTCCATCCATGCGTCACAAAAGATTAAGATTTCCTTCTTTCTACAGCCGAGTAGCATTCCTTTGTGTAAATGTACCAAGGCTTTTTTAACCACTCATCTACTGGTGGACACATGGGCTGCTTAAGTATCTTGGCCATTGTAAATAGTGCTGTGGTAGACTGTAAGTGGCAAAAAGCCTTTGTAAATTCGAGGCTTAGCAAAAGGCTAAGTTCCCCCCCCCCACTTCCATATCGGCTATGAAGCTGAGTATCTGCACTCATCCCATAGCCCCATTTCACTTGCTTAAGTTGCTGGAAGCAATTTACATGCCCTTACTCTCACCCTTTGTTTGTTCAGATGTTGGTGGATTTCACTTATGCATGGTGGGGGGATTCCTGTTTATGCCTTAAGAGAGTTCCTGTTTTTGCCTCAGATGTGTGACTTTTTATCAAAGACTTCCTTATTTGTATATGGCTATAAAATAAAGTAAACTGGGGCTGTGTCTCTCTTGGATATTGCCATCTGCATTGAAGAGACTTCCTGATCCCATCCTCTTTTCTCCGTGAGACTATTTTCTTAATTCTGCACCATTCTCCCTCAGGACCCAGAATTACTAGCTGTGCTGGTCCGTGGCATAGTGCTGCAATAAACATAGGGGTGCATATATCCTTTCCAATCAGTGTTTTGGCTTTCTTTGGACATATTCTCAGAAGTAGAATTGCTGGGTCATAAGGGCTCATTTTTAATTTTTTTAATAAACTCCATACTGCTTTTCACAGTGGTTGCACCAGTCTGCATTCTTACCAACAGTGCATGAGGGTTCTCTTTTCTCCACAAGTACAGGAAATTAAAACATTACCTATAGAAAGGAACTTATTACAGAGTTGGGGATAGGAGAGTGAGAGAAAACCTTCATCATAAACTCAAGAAAACCTTCATTATAAAAACAAGACTAGTCAAGCCAGAGGGAAAGGAGGGTGGGGAATGCGGGTGGAAAAAAACTTTGCACCTCACAACACTTATTGGTTTATGTATTGATGATAGCCATTACAACAGGTGTGAGGGATACCTCATTGTGGTTTTAATTTGCATTTCTCTGATGATTAGTGATGTTGAACATCTTTTCATATGTCTATTGGCCAATCATATGTCTTCTTTGGAGAAGTATCTATTCAGATCCTTTGCCCATTTTTTAATTGGATTGTCTTTTGGGAGTTGAATTATATAAGTTTTTATAAATTCTGGATATTAACCCTTTATCAGATGTCTCACTGGTAAATATGTTCTCCCATTCAGTGGGTTGTCTTTTCATTTTGTTGATGGTTTCCCTTGCTGTGCAAAAAACTTTAGTTTGATGTAGTCCCATTTATTGATTTTTTTCTTTTGTTTCCCTTCTTATATCCTCAAGAAGATACATCAGAAAAAAATGTTGCTGTGAGACTTATTTTTAAATTTCATGTCTTTACAATGATTTTGCCTATGTTAGAAACATCAGCATCTTTTAAAATGCACAACATGTTCTGCAGATTCTACTTTCTGAGAATATAAGGGAAGTACAACAGGTAGAAGTTGAAAAAACCACAGGGTAGGAATTACAATGACAGGAAATTAAAACATTACTTAGAAAAAGAAACTTATTATGGAGTTGGGGTGGGGAAGAAAGAGAAAATCCTCATTATAAACTCAAGAAAACCTTCATTATAAAAACAAGGCAACTTAAACCAGGGAGAAAGAGGGGTGAGAAATTGAAGTGGAAAGAGACCCTGCATGAGGCATAGGTGGTATAATGCAGTATGTAAGGGTTTTATATTGAGTAGGACACTTGAAACCATTGTCAACACAATAAATTTAAAATAAAAATTTTAAATATAAAAATAAAAACAAGGCACCCGACCAGGTGGTGGCACACTGGATAGAGCATCAGCCTGGGACACAGAGGACTTAGGTTCAAAGCCCTGAGGTTGCCACCTTGAGCACAGGCTCACCAGCTTGGGGATGGGGTCACTGGCTTGAGTGTAGGGTCATAGACATAAGCCTATGGCCACTGCCTTGAGCCCTAAGGTTACTGGCTTGAGCCAAAGGCTGCTAGCTTGAGCAAGGGGTCACTTGCTCTGCTGTAGCACTCTGGTCAAGGCACATATGAGAAAACAGTCAATGAACAACTAAGGTGCCGCAAAAAAAAGTTGATGCTTCTCATTTTCTCACTTCCTATGTGTCCATCCCTACCTGTCCCTCCCTCTGTCACTCTCGCTAAAATAAATAAATAAACAAACAAGGAAATTCAGATATCACACTTAAAGAATAAATATTGACTCCCTTGAAGGAGAGGTGGAAACCACAGCAACAGTCCCAGTGGGCAAGCACTGGCAACGCCCATATCCCAATGCCCCTAGGCAGCAACAGCAGAGGGGGTGGCAAGACCACACGTAGGGAACACAGAGGCTACATCCAGTGGACTCCAGTGGCCAAAACCTTCTTTTACACAGAAAAAATAAGAAAGCAGAGAAATGCAACACAAATGAATCAAGAGAAATCCCCAGAAAAGAACCTGAATGAGTCAGATATAACCAAATTACTAGATGCAGAGTTTATAATAACGATTGTTAGGATGCTCAAAAATATTAGAACAACAGTAGATGATCATTACAAACACCTAAATAGAGAGATAGCAAATATAAAAAAAAAACATTGAAATAGCAAAAAGAATCAGTCAGAAATGACAAATACAATATCAGAAATAAAGAACACAATGGAAGGAATTAAAAGCAGGATGGATAAAGCAGAGAATTGAATTAGTGAGTTAGAGCACAAGATAAATGAAGGCACAGAAGCAGAGCAGAAAAAAGAAGACAACCAAAAAGTCTGAGGAAACTCTAAGAGAGCTCTGTGACAACATGAAGAGAAATAACATCTGCATCATAGGGGTTCCTGAAGAAGAAGAGAAATAACAAGGGATAGAGACTTTGTTCAAACATATCATAGCAGAAAACTTCCCTCAATTAAGGCAGGAAAACATCTCACAAGTTCAAGAAGCAGAGAGAACTCCATTAAAGAGAAACCCAAAGAAATCTACACCAAAACACATCATAATTAAAATACCAAAACTAAGTGATAAAGAGAAAATATTAAAAGCTGCTAAAGAAAAAAAGGCTATCACATACAAAGGAGCCCACATAAGGATGACTTCTGACTTCTCAACAGAAAACTGAGGCCAGAAGGGAATGGCAAGAAATATTAAAGTAATGCAGAACAAGAGCCTACAACCAAGACTACTTTATCCAGCAAGGATATCATTTAAAATTTAAGGAGAAATAAAAAGCTTTCCAGACAAAAAGAAACTCAAAAAATTCAATACAACCAAACCAATGCTGCAAGGAATGCTAAGGAGCCTATTGTAAACAGATCAAAGGAGAAAAAATATATAGCAAAAGAGGAATATAGTTTTAAAGAATAAAATGGCAATAAACAACTACATATTAATAATAACCTTAAATGTAAATGGATTAAATGATCCGATCAAAAGAAATAGGGTAGCTACGTGGATAAGAAAACAGGACCCTTACATATGCTGTCTGCAAGAGATACACCTTAAAACAAAAGATGCACATAGCCTAAAGATAAAAGGATGGGAAAAAAATTTTCATGCAAATGGAAATGAAAAAAGAGCTGGGGTAGCAATACTTATATCAGACAAAATGGACTTTAAAACAAAGGCTATAGTAAGAGACAAAGAAAGTCACTACATAATGATAAAGGGAGCAATCCAACAGGAAGATATAACCGTTATAAATATTTACACACCTAATATAGGAGTACCTAAATATATAAAGCAGACGTTGATGGATTTAAAGGGCCAGCTCTACAGCAATACTATAATAGTAGGGGATTTCAATACCTCACTAACATCACTAGATAGATCCTCAAGAAAGAAAATTAACAAAGAAACAGCAGACTTAAAGGACATACTAGATCAACTCGATTTAATAGATATCTTCAGAACCTTTCACGCTAAAGCAGCAGAATATACATTCTTTTCAAGTGCTCATGATACATTCTCTAGGATAGACCACATGTTAGGGCACAAAAGCGGTCTCAAGAAATTTAAGAAGATTGAAATCATATCAAGCACTTTCTCTGGTCACAATGGCATAAAACTAGATATCAACCACAACACAAAAACTGAAAAATACTCAAACACTTGGAAACTAAATAGAATGTTATTAAATAACGAATGGGTTAACAATGAGATCAAAGAAGAAATAAAAAATTCCTAGAAACGAACGATAATGAGCATACATCAACTCAAAATTTATGGGACACAGCAAAAGCAGTCCTGAGAGGGAAGTTCATAGCATTACAGGCATACCTTAAGAAGTTAGAAAAAGCTCAAATAAACAACTTGACCCTGCATCAAAAAGAACTAGAAAAAGAACAGCAAGTAAAGCCTAAAGGTAGTAGAAGGAAGGAAATAATAAAAATCAGAGCAGAAATAAATGACAGAGAGGCTAAGGAAACAATACAGAGGATCAGTGAAACCAGGAGCTGGTTCTTTGAAAAGGTAAACAAGATCAATGAACCTTTAACTAGATTCACCAAGAAAGTAGAGAGAGGACTCAAATAAATAAAATTAGAAATGAGAGAAATAACAACTGACACATCAAAAATACAAAATATTGTAAAAATATACTATGAAGAACTGTATGCCAAAAAAAATGACAACCTAGATCAGCGGTTCTCAACCTGTGGGTCGTGACCCCAGCAGGGTCACCTAAAGCCATTGGAAAATACATAATACACATCAGGTATTTACATTCTGAATCATAACTGTAGCAAAATTACAGTTATGAAGTAGCCACCAAAATTATTTTTTGGTTTGGGGTCACCGCAAGGAACTGTATTGCGGGGTCACGGTATTAGAAAGGTTGAGAACCACTGACCTAGATGAAATGGACAAATTCCTTAAAACAAATAATTTTCCAAAACTTAATCTGGAAGAATCAGAAAACCTAAACAGACCAATTACAACAAATGAGATTGAAACAGTTATCAAAAAACTCTCCCCCCAAAAAAGTCCTGGGCCTGATGGCTGTACAAGTGAATTCTACCAAATATTCAAATAAGAACTAACTCCTATCCTTCTCAAGTTATTTCAAAAAATTCAAGAGGAAGGAAGACTTCCAAGCTCTTTTTATGAGGCGAATATAATTCTGATTCCAAAACCAGACAAAGACAACACAAAGAAAATTATAGGCCAATATCCCTGATGAATTTAGATGCTAAAATCCTCAACAAAATATTAGCAAACCGGATCCAGCAATATATGAAAAAATCATACACCATGATCAAGTGGGATTTATTCTGGGGAGGCAAGGCTGTTACAATATTTGCAAATCAATCAATGTGATTCATCACATAAACAAAAAGAAGGAGAAAAACCACATGATAATATCCATAGATGCAGAAAAAGCATTTGATAAAATCCAGCACCCAGTCATGGCCAAAACTCTCAGCAAAGTAGGAATACAGGGAACATACCTCAACATGATAAAGGCCATCTATGACAAACCCACAGCCAATATCATACTCAATGGGCAAAAATTAAAAGCAATCCCCTTAAGATCAGGAATAAAGCAGGGGTATGCTCTTTTACCACTCTTATTCAACATAATTCTGGAAGTCCTAGCCACAGCAATCAGACAAGAAAAAGAAATAAAAGGCATCCAAATTGGAAAAGAATAAGTAAAACTATCATTATTTGCAGATGATATGATATTGTATATAGAAAACCCTAAAGTCTCAGTCAAAAAACTACTGGACCTGATAA
Source organism: Saccopteryx leptura (assembly GCF_036850995.1). Lineage (NCBI taxonomy): Eukaryota > Metazoa > Chordata > Mammalia > Chiroptera > Emballonuridae > Saccopteryx > Saccopteryx leptura. The sequence goes on from NC_089507.1 coordinate 167,619,323, forward strand.
ATTAATTCAGCAAGGTGGCAGGATATAAAATTAATACTCAGAAATCAGAGGCATTTTTATACACTAATAATGAACTATCAGAAAGAGAAATTAAGGAAGCAATCCCCTTCACCACTGCAACCAAAAAAATAATGTACCTAGTAATAAATTTAACCAGGGAGATTAAAGACTTGTACTTGGAAAAAATATAAAACATTGATAAAAGAAATCAGGGAAGATACAAACAAGTGGAAGCATATACCGTGCTCATGGTTAGAAAGAATAAACATCATTAAAATGTCCAAATTTCCAAAGGAATTTATAATTTCAATGCAATACCGATTAAAATATCAATGACTTACTTCAAAGATATAGAACACATATTCCAAAAATTTATATAGAACCAAAAGAGAACACGAATAGACTCAGCAATCTTGAAAAGGAAGAATAAAGTGGGAGGTATCAGACTTCCAGATATCACGTTATACTACAAGGCCATTGTAATCAAAACAGACAGGTACTGGCATAAGAACAGGCATATAAATCAATGGAACAGAACTGAGAACCCAAAAATAAACCCACACTTTTATGGACAACTGATATTTGACAAAGGAGGTAAGAGCATACAGTGGAGTAAAGACAGCCTCTTCAACGAATGATGTTGGGAAAATTGGACAGCTACCTGCAAAAAATGAAACTTGACCACCAACTTACACAATTCACAAAAATAAACTCAAAATGGATAAAAGACTTAAATGTAAGCCATAAAACCATAAGCATCTTAGAAGAAAACATAGGCAGTAAGCTCTCTGACATCTCTCGCAGCAATATATTTGCCGATTTATCTCCATGGGCAAGTGAAATAAAAGACATGATAAACAAATGGGACTATATCAAACTAAAAAGCTTTTGCACAGCTAAAGACAATAAGAACAGAATAAAAAGACAAACTACACAATGGGAGAATATTTTTGACAATACACCTGATAAGAAGTTAATAACCAAAATTTATAAAGAACTTGTAAAACTCAATATTAGGAAGACAAACAATCCAATCAAAAAATGGGCAAAAGAAATGAATAGACACTTCTCCAAAGAGGAGATACAGATGGCCAATAGGCATATGAAAAAATGCTCAACATCACTAATCATTAGAGAAATGCAAATTAAAACCGCATTGAGATATCATCTCACTCCAGCCAGAATAGCGCTCATCAACAAAACAACACAGAATAAGTGTTGGTGAGGATGTGGAGAAAAGGGAACCCTCCTGCACTGCTGGTGGGAATGCAGACTGGTGCAGCCACTGTGGAAAACAGTATGGAGAGTCCTGAAAAAATTAAAAATTGAACTGCCTTTTGACTCAGCTATACCACTTTCAGGAATATACCCCAAGAACACCATAGCACTGTTTGAAAAGAAGAAATGCACCCCCATGTTTATGGCAGACTTGTTCACAATAGCGAAGATCTGGAAACAGCCCAAATGTTCATCAGTGGACGAGTGGATCAAAAAGCTTTGGTACATATATAGTATGGAATACTACTCAGCCATAAGAAATGATGACATTGGATCATTTACAACAACATAAATGGACCTTGATAACATTATACTGAGCGAAATAAGTAAATCAGAAAAAACTAAGAACTATATGATTCCATACATAGATGGGACATAAAAATGAGACTCAGAGACATGGACAAGATTGTGGGGGTTACGGGTTGGGGGGATGAGGAGAGGGAGGGGTTAGGGGAGGGGAGGGGCACAAAGAAAACCAGTTAGAAGGTTACGGAAGACAATTGGACTTTGGGTGATGGGAATGCAGCATAATCAAATGTCAAAATAACCTAGAGATGTTTTCTCTGAACATATGTACCCTAATCATCAATGTCACCCCATTAAAATTAATTTTTTTAAAAAGAATAAATACTGCTTACAGTTTACATTTATCCCATAAGCAAAAACAGTTGTCATAAAATTTATTTGCAGTAGACATCCTGTACTTAATAAAAACTTTCAGAATCTTTTTTGTTCTTAGTTTTAAAGGTATATATATTCATTTTGCTAAGTTTTAGGTTACATGTATACTAAAAGCATTTATCCTAGGAATGAATCCACATCTAAATATCCAATGCCTTTCCAATTTTAATCTAGAGTTGACTTGGTCATACCTACAGTGTGTCTGTAAAGTCATGGTGCACTTTTGACCAATCATAGGAAAGCAACGAAAGATGATAGAAATGTGAAATCTGCACCAAATAAAAGGAAAACTCTCCCAGTTTCATACCTATTCAGTGCAGTTCGATGTGGACTCACGCACCAATTTTTTAGGGCTCATTAGGTAGCTATCCCATGTAGCCTTTACAGACTCATCACTGACTGATGGCCTACCAGAACGGGGTTTCTCCACCAAACTGCCAGTTTCTTTCAACTGCTTATCTCACCGAGTAATGTTATTTCTATGTGGCAGTGCTTCGTTATAAACGTGTTGATATTCACGTTGCACTTTGGTCACAGATTCGAATTTAGCAAGCCACAGAACACACTGAACTTTCCTCTGTACCCTCCACATCTTGACTGGCATGGCTATGGGCTGCTCCGCTGTATACACAGTGTTACATCATCATCTGCACAGGCGCACATGCTGCCACATCATCCTACAGAAACTGGGAGGGTTTTCCTTTTATTTGGTGCAGATTTCACATTTCATCGTCTTTTGTTGCTTTCCTGTGATCGGTCAAAAGTGCATCATGACTTTACGGACACACTGTATTTCAGATGCCTGCAGAGATGCTGTCCACAGGACATGCTCTGGACTGAAAGATGGTCTTTTTTATACAGAATCCCTTTCTTCCTTCCTAACTGACTCCTATTCATTCCTTTATACTTCCCTAAATTCCACTACAAAACCACTTTCTTTTTATTGAAAGACACAGTTTTCTTTTTTTCTATTTCACATTTCATATATATCTGAATCAAAACTCTCTCTGTTAATACAACATAATTCATGGAAAATTTAAAATTTCTTAGACACCTGGTCGGCAAACTGTGGCTTGTGAGGCATATACGGCAATTTGGCCCCTTGAGTGTGGCTCTTCCACAAAATACCACGTCAGGGCACTACCTAGTTAAGGTATGTATCTACCTATATAGTTTAAGTTTAAAAAATATGGCTCTCAAAGGAAATTTGAATCATTGTACTGTTGATATTTGGTTCTCTTGATGACTTTGCCGACCACTGTCTTAGACCATACTTTTATTTCTGAGAACACGTGGCTTGCAAAAGATTGCTCAGTAAACATTTCTTCACCAATTCCAGATAGTTCCACATTCCTAAATAGCATTTTCTTGATATAAGGATTTTGGGAGGGCCATCATAGAGTAAAATTAATTATTATCTTTTATTCTTTTCCTAGAACACCCAGTGTGGATCTTTTAACTGATTGTATTGTAGAATTCTCTGCTTTCACCTCTCTATAGCTTAAGCTTGCATGATTTTCATTTTCACCTACCAATCTTATCTATTTATTATTTTGGTAGGTCTTTGCTTCTACTCCTCAATTATTTATTATTTTTAATACAAACATACAAATACATACACATGTGTGTGTTTCAAGATTTCATAATCACTTTAAACCATGGAATAGGGCAAGATATTAATGTATCAATATATGAAGAAAATGCTCTTATATGCCAGCCAACATGCTGCTGTCTGTGCTGGATACATTACATAGGCTATCTCTTTCAACCTTAACATATGATATTTAGTTGTTCAAAAAAATATATACCTGGTGACCAAACCTCTGAACATAAGCTAGGCGTTATAGGGTTATACTTTCTTCAACACAAGCAACTCTCAAGAAATGAGATGATAACTATAGGCAGACTTGGCCAGAGAGTTACAGTAGGGTCCCTGGGTTGCAGTCCCAGCTCTGGCATCATCCATTTGACACTGGACAACTATTTTATTGTCTTTCATGTTAACGAATGTACTATAACAGCATTAGCTCAACATACTCCAGCACTGAAAAACTGCTCAGCAAATTATAGTAACTATTTTACATGGCAAAATTTAACAAAGACTAAATAAAAAGTCAGAACAACAAAAAGTTGCCAAGTTTAGATTATGATATTCTGAAAGAGTAACACTGTTTTCACTGCTTCCTCATTTCTCATCTTCCTTCGTCCTGTTTGAGTCACTCACCAGAATGCTGCATCTTGTAGACCCATCATTTTCATCAAATCCTTACTCTTTTTGCTCTCTTCAGTCACATTGAATGATGCAAAATATACAAATGAGGAGAAGTAAAGCAAGCAGTAGAAAATAAGCATCTCATTTTGAAGGACATCTTTAGAAATAAAAGGTAAGGTCTTCATATTTATAGCAGTAACTGACATCAACTCCTCCATCACCGAGTGATTTGTCGTGATCTAAAAAGTATTTGAACAAACAAAATTCTTATTTAAAGTAGGCAAACTGGTGAGATAAATAAGTTATGGAGATTATACCAATATCAATATCCTGGTTTTAATGTTACCCTTTGGTAATAAAAGTTATTCTGATTAGGAGAAACTGAGAGACAGGCACCCAGACCTCCCTGGGCATTGTTTTGCAACTTCCTCTCACTCCGTAACTACTGGAAATTTTAAAGTTAAAGAAAAAAAAAAGCAATGTGTTCCTTTGCCTAAACCTCATTTCAGCATTTGTGTAACTGCTTCATTATCTAACCATGTGAAACCTGAGTATATATATCACCTTCCACCAAAATCTTGATGGCCTGTGGAATTAGTTTACATTACTAATTAGAACATTTCTTACTTCTATAATAGCAGCATTAATTGCAGTTTGTAAAGTCACAAATCCTGTAAACCAGTATCTGCCCAGTGAACACGCTGACTGGCTTCCTGCATCCCAGCAGTGAGCTGTAAAGCACAAAAGAGAGCAGAATTAACATTACAGAATGAAGGCACTCAAAGAATAAGAAACAAGAATCTAAGACAAAACAATCCAGAGGAGGCTCCACCAGTCAGAACCTTTAACCACATAGCAAAGAAGCAAATAAAAGTTCTTAATGAGACAACCTTATTCACAGAGACCAGAGTACGCATGGGGAGGCTTAGAAAATAAAAATAAATAAATAAATAAATAAATAAATAGGAAAGCTCCCACGATACTGGCCTCCTCTGCCGTGCCTGAAAATGCCAAACATACTCCAGTACTAGAACTTCTTTAGTGCTCAAATGCTCAATCCTTCTCTCCATCCTGCTCTCTCCTCAGGAGTCAGCTCAACGTAGAGGTCTTTCCTGGCCACCATAAATAAAACATCTACAATAGCTCTTCCAGTCCATGGCTTCTATCCCTGCTTTATTTTACTTTGTCACTTTATCACTGCCTGGCAGAGTGCATTGTTTTTCTCCATTCCCTGACTGCAATGATATGTGTTAGCAGGGTCTGTGTTTCGTTCACTTCTGTCTCCAAGGACAGGAAAAATGTGGAACACATAGTAGACCCTCAGTGAAGGGATGGAAAAAAACAATTCTATTAGTCACTTCACCCCTGCTTCCCTAAGAGGTCCTCAAATCTCTTTACCTTCTTCTAAACTGCCTCCCCTCTGGTCTATGCCCTGTCAGCTCACTAGAGCCTATTATTGCATTCTCCCTGACTCCCCTACAACTCATTCTCAAGGCTATATCCAGACTGTCATCTTAGGCTTAGATATCAAATCATGCCTCTGCCCTGAGTAAAGTCCCTGGATGGCTCTCCCATTGCCCTAGGGTTAAAGGATGCCACAAGATCTAGCCCTTGAGTAAGTCTAGCTTCCTTCTCCCATCACATTCCATTTTGTGTTCTCTATTCGGTTTCACTGCTCTCCTTCCATATATATTAGCCGATGTCCTCTTCACCTCAGAACCTTCATACCTGCCCTTCTTCTACCTGAAACACAATGCCTCTAGCATCTCACATGTGCTATTCCTCTGACTCATCTAGAAAGGACTTCTCTAATCCCAAGAATAGTAAAACCCTGATCTAAATCCCTTCAAGGACCTTCTCTTGCACTTACTATTAATATATTTGCTCAATATATTGTATATCTGTACTGCTAGACTGGAATTTCACCTGGGACATCTCACTCTTTTTGTTTCTTAATTGACCTTATTGGTTCACAAAACCATACGGGTTTCAAGTGCACAATTCACCAAAACACCATCTGCACCTCACTCTGTGTGCCCTCTGCCCCTAGCGCTTCTCTTTCTGTCCCAATTTTCTCCACATCTGCCCACCTCTGCCTAGCCCTCAGCTCCCTTTCCCTCTGGCCATCACCACACTATTGACTCTGTCTATGTTCTAAGTATATATATGTTTTCCACTAATCCCTTCACCTGCTTTCATCCACTCCTTCCAACCCTCTCCCCTCTGACAGCTGTCGGTCTGTTACATGTGTCCATGCCTCTGTTTCTATTTTGTCTGTCAGTTTATTTTGTTTGTTAGATTCTGTGTATAGGTGAGATCATAGGATATTTGTCTTTGGTTTATTTATCTGCATCCTTCACAGAATACACCTGTGAACTCACCACTCGCATTTTATATATATATATAAAATGACTCTGATATTTTGGGGCATTATTCTCTAGTGGAATAATATGATTGACTTTGAAAAAATTTTAACAACTAAATGTGCTTTTGAATTTTTCCACATGCCATTGAAAGCATCTCTGTTGACCATCCAAATCTGCTCCTTATATTAAAAACATAAAAAATGACATAATATTTTATATGAAAAATCACCTGAGTGATGTTCTTCCTTCAGAAGTGGAATGAGATGTCCCTGATTATATTTTAACTTATAAGAGAAAGTATCACTAAAGACAATTCCCATTGCATTTATGAAATAGTCTAGAAGCATTTTATCCATAGCTTTTTGATCTGGTACCCCAATGACTTTTTTTCCTGGGAATTACAAAGTAAAAACAGACATAGAAGATTGTTAGACCAGTAGAGTGTGATAGCCAACTGTGAATTCATATATTTTTCATTAGAATTAAAATAAAATCTTTTCCATTTAAATAAAACTCATCCTAAAAGGCAAGGGAGAAAATTTTATTTTAATGTTTTAGGTTCTAGAATCAGGAGACATGTATAAGAATTATGTGTTTTTTTATTTTTAACAATGACAAGTCTTAGGGAAAGTTTTAGGTACATAAAAAAATAGTGCCAGATAAGTATACATAAGATAATTGATATGCTTGAGAAATCAGAGTTATTGAAGCAAAGACACTTCAGACAATCTTTGCCTTATGCAGGAACCAAGAGCATAAAGTGACTCTATATCGAACAGACCGAATTTTCACCCATTCAGGATTAAAAAGCAGATAGATTGTACCCAGCCCACCATGAGTGAATTACAAGCTTTGGTTATTTCACTTCCATGTAGTGACTTCATTTAGAATGAAGGCCTTGGCTGCTTCTCAGCCTTTTGGCTAGGATCAGGTATAAAATGAAGGTCTTTAAAGATGTTTGAACATTCTACCAAGCGTGGATTATCTTTATCCATCCTTAATTTTCATAGTTTTGAAATTATTTTTTAATAAGCATGACCTAATTTATTTAGATTTTCTTTCCCTGAGTTATAAATCTTAATCATTGTATTCCTGTGTTGAAAACATCCACATTCACAAATGGCATATTCTTCCTAGACACTATTATGCAAATTTAGAATTACAAATCTATTGTTTTAGTTAAATTCCAATAGAAATGTAGGTCTCCCTAAATTGGACCTCCATCAAGCTAAAAAATGATTTAATAGGCTAATTGAGAAAAAAAAACAACTAACCAAATTTGTGTGCTATCTTAACACTCAAATAATTAGCATAACGGGTCACTGTAACTTCAGATTAAATATATACACATCTTATCAAAAATATAAAACAATATTAGTAATTATTTTTTATTAGTACACTTACCTTTCAAAAAGGGAGCAAATGCCGTTTTATTCATTATCTGCTCAGTAATTTTGGAGATCGGTGTATACACAACGACTATAGAAGATCTATTAAATTTATCTACCCTTCCCAGGTTCTGAGGAGGCATTTCAGGAAACTTGCTATTTGTTGTTAAATATGAAAATACACCCATATACAGTCCTAGAACTATTGGGAACCCCCATTCCTATAACATAGAGGGGGAAAAAAAACAAATTTAGATTATACTCCCTTTAAGTAGCTCAATCGACACCAAAACACTAAAGACAGATTCCAATTTTGCCATAGTGTTGGTTTCTCTTTGTTTTCCTTCAAAATAAAAGAAAACAAACAAAAGACACATACTGAGATAGTTGCCATATATATCATATTCTAATATGAGACCACCACTTTTTCGGTAAATCATGAATTAATAGTGTAAAAGCCGTCCTGTAAACTAAAAGGATGACAATCTCTGTATGCATGGGCATCTGATTCTAAAGTCTATGAGACAGTGATGATCACAGATAGAGTTCATGGTGGCAAACAGAAATATTCTTGTCAGTTGTAATATTCTTGGGTTAGAAATCAAAGAAAATGAAAAATAACTGAGTGACAGAGACTGTCTAGTATCTCACCAATATCAGTAATCTCTTCCTGATTGGCATAATGCTAGCCAATATTCTCAGCCTCTGGAAATTAAGTGGGACCTACCTAGTGATTGAGTTCTGGCCAATTGAATATGGACAGAAGTGATATAGGACATTTCCAGGCCTGGTTCATGGAACACAACCTTCTGTATTCTCTATGTCCTGATCTTTGGATTGGATGCAGAAAAACCAGTGAAGGTATTCAAGGCCCAGGTAGAGGGTAGAATCCCTAAATGAAGAGTTCTGGGTTCCTGAATGACTGTATGGAGAAGATTCCTTCACCTACCCAACCCATATCACTTTTACCGTCAACCTTATTTAGGCTGTAAAAAGAGTGAAAAATAAACTTTTGTTCAGTGAAGCCACTGAGATTCAGGGCTCTTACTTGTAAGATGGCCCACCTACCTAATTCAAACTGACAATGGTGTTACTGGTCACAATTCTTGGAAATAATCTCTGTGTAGATTATTTAAAGCCTTGAAAATAAGTCCCTAAAATTAAAATTTCTGCAAGCACCACATTTATTATTTCTTTTTAATTTCTTTTTTTTTTTTTTTTTTTTGGTATTTTTCTGGTTAGAAACGGGGAGGCCATCAGACAGACACCCACACGCGCCCGACCGGGATCCACCCGGCATGCCCACCAGGGGGCAATGCTCTGCCCCTCTGGGGCGTCGCTCTGTTGCAACCAGAGGCACTCTAGCGCCTGAGGCAGAGGCCACAGAGCCATCCTCAGTGCCTGGGCCATCTTTGCTCCAATGGAGCCTTGGCTGCGGGAAGGGAAGAGAGAGACAGAGAGGAAAGAGAGGGGGGAGGGGTGGAGAAGCAGATGGGTGCTTCTCCTGTGTGCCCTGGCCAGGAATCAAACCCGGGACTCCTGCATGCCAGGCCGACGCTCTACCACTGAGCCAACCGGCCAAGGCCCACATTTATTATTTCTTGACTCTAAATGCATTGCATGCAAATTACAGCAGTTTGAACAGTGATCATAATTTACCATATACATTTCTACTTAATCTCATTTAAAAAATGAGTAAATACTTTAGTTTTCACACTTTTACATTATTTTTCAGGATTGCTATGAGTCTCTCAATTTAACAAGTACAACTAGAAACAACCTCAAAATCATTAAATCCAGTCTGTTACTTAAAATGTCAAGTAAGAGAATCATTAGGTAATGAAATACAATAATGCTGCCTGCAGAAAAAGAAAAATTTCCAACCATACCAATAAGCTCTCTCTTTTCATCCTCCATTTCTTAAGAAAATTTTTGCACAGAAGTGCTTGAGTTTGTTGACATACACTTTTCTGTTTGCTGTGCATTTAGCCTGTTCATTAGACAAAAAGAAAGGAAATATGGTGAAACATAAACTAGAAAAAAGGTGTAATAAGAAAAACCTTTAACATATTTGGGGGGGGGGATATTCCTATCTTTAAAAACTGAAAATAAAATGGATGTAAAATATTTTAATAACTCATGATTGTAAAATTTTCCATCAAATATACTCACTGTAAACTATCTGGTGGGGAGGTAAAATGACTATTACCACAATTTTATAATAACAAAGTATTACACTGAAAAGTTATCCTTAGATTTGAGAACCTATAAGATACTCCCCATTTTGGACCTTTTGTAACAGAAATTTAACTATATCAATAGAGTATCTGAATTGTATCTCATCTAAATAATAATTTCTTATTCTTTGCACTTAAATAGAAATCCCAGAATTTCAAATTAACATCAAACTTTTGATTACTTAAATCCATTTGAATAATTAATTATATCCATTAGATATAACCCAAATGAAATATTTTCTTGTGGTATTTCCTTTCCAGATTGACCTGAACAACTTTTATCAAGAGTTAGGCCATGAGATAATAGTCCAGACTCAAACTACTTGAAACTTGATTTTTATACATAGGAAGAAGAAAGCAATTTATCTCAATTTTCTGAATTCAGAGGTCCCTGAATAACCTGAGGAAACAAACTACAGTCAGTTAAAAAAAAAAAAAGAAGAAGAAGAAGAGGGGAAAAAAATCACATAGGAAAGTAAGTTTGCCCAAATGTTTGTTAGTAAACCAATAGAGATCATTTTTTTCCAGTTTTTGAAACTTCAAAATTAAATTCTTTTAGTTTTGCATATCAAAACATTCAAACAATTCTCCCTCAATAAGCATAGAAACAAATTTTACTATTTTCCTATATTCTACTCTTGTATCTATACAATAAATTTGCTTGGGGAAAATGGACAAATTTTGTCATTAGGCCTTCAGCATAAAAACACATAAATAATTAGAAACAGCTGAAAAATAGATTGATCTTATCAGTGTCCACCCACGTATTTGTTATAGAACAACAAAACAGAGCTTTACTTACTGTCAGAAAAATCAGAGACAGTACTCTGGAGACACATGCAAAGCACTATTCTCCTTCTGTCTTAGGCAACAATTAAAATTTCTTTATTGTCACTTCTTCATTTTTTTTCTTAAATGACTTCCTACTCCCAAGAGTTCCTAACACAGGCTGACTTCTGAAAAAGGGGTGTAGTCAGAACAAGCTGCGCATAATGAACTTGTTTTGTTCTCTTTTCTTCCCTAAGCCAATTATTCTGCAGGGAAATAACTGTTCTGTGGTTGGTTGGGAATAAAACAAACCCTGTGTTTGTACACTTGGCCTTTCAACTTCAGGGATAAGAAAGACAGTGGTAAACATGCAAGTAGCCCTTCAGATATGATGCATAAGGATAACAGAAAAAAATAGTGAGTAAATAACAATAACTAAGCAAAGTAGTTACAATTGTATGAGAAATCATTAGCTAGTTTTTCCACTACTAATGCCTAAACACAACTGCCGATGATATATTTGACTAATTTAGATGAAACAGGTAGAATGTGTTCGAGCTGAACTGTTTTTGCCTAATAAAGCTAAGCAATCCATAACCTGCCACGGAGAAATGAAATGAAGAATAATAAGCAAATTCTTTTCTCCCACTCTGTTCATAGTAGATGCAGGATTTCATAAGGCAACTGAACGAAATAAAAGTAAGTGGATTGCTAAGAACTAAAAAATCATATAAAAGTAAAAAGTTTTGGGTCAGTTTTTATGTATAACAACTAGGCAAAAAAACTGAAATTTAATCGCCTGTTACTGCATAGTTTATCTCTCCTTGTAAAGAGTTGCAAACTTTTCTTGACCTGCCAAAGTAAATGGCAAAACAGGAAACCAAAGTCCATGAATTGGGAAATATCAAATATTTGACATGGCTCCCGATCCACAGATGTTAATACTCATAAAACTGAGAGATATTCTGGAGAAAAGGGGGATAATTTTTTTTTTATTTAAAGCCATAATATTATGTATATACAGGTCTTTCATTTTGTTATTAGTTCAATTTTTAAAACCAGTCAAAAATGAAATATTACATGTCCTTTACATTTAAATGTGGCAAAGGCAAAGGTACAAAAGAAAGATGTTCTAAAGGTGTTTTCATTGAGGGGAGAGTAGGAGGGCATAAACACAGTTAAAATTTTATATCAGTAATAGGTCAAGGGTCCAAACAAAAATTCTATGTTTGTTTTAAAACTCCTGTTATATATTTCAGGTTTTTATTAAATTTGTTGTTGTTATTGTTGCTTTAGACCTTATAAACTCTATTTTAAAAGTCATTTTCCTATTCTACCTTTCTTATAATTACATTGAAATTCACAACTATAATGTCAATAATTATTAAAATATCTTACTAGTTTCACTTTTTATCATTGATTCTTTGTGTTCCTCTTCCTGGACTTATTTGTTCTGATTTATTTTTATTTGGGGGGCACTTTCCATTTTAAACCTGAAGATTACCCTTGAATGAAAAGTAAGGATATATTATTTGTCAATCTCTGGATTAAAAAATATATATCCTGCCCTGGCTGGATAGCTTGGTTAGTTAGAGCATTGTAGAAGCACAGATGTTGCCAGTTTGATCCCAAATCAGGACACATACAGGAATAGATCGATGTTCTCTCACTGAAATAAAAAAATTTAAATAAATATGTATCCTCCATAGCAAATGAAAAACCCAAGCATGTGTAGCACATGTCAGGCATAGGATACAGGAGCAGGAACTGAATTTACTATCCCTTCATAGCAACATGTCTAAGAACAACATCATAGCAGTTAGTGTACGTACTCTGGAGCCAAACTTTGGTTTGAATTCTGGTTTGTACCAGCTATTTAACTTAGCCTTTTTAGTTTTTCATTTACAAAAATGGAGATCATGAATGTATATATCAATGGTTATTTAGGGGATTAAATTTCTTAATATAAGGAAAGTTCATAGAACAATGCCTGGGAAATTGTAAAAGCTCAAAAAACATTACTTGTTGCTGATACTCTACCTCCTCCTCCTCTTCCTATTATTACTATTACTACTATCCTGGAGCTCCACAGAAAAGACACAAATAAACTTATAAAGATATGTCAAGAATACAAGGCACAAAAATATGTATAAATTCCTCCTAGCAGCTAAACTCATAATCAAAAGTCCACTATGAAAGAGACTCAACAGACCAAAATAATAGGACTATTATTGACATCAAGGTCTAAATAATAATAAATATTATGATAAAGACTATAGAACATATAATTAAAGTATATAAGAATATGTTAGTGAAAACAGGAGACAACCTAACCAGGCGGTGGCACAGTGGATGGAGAGTCGGACTGGGATGCAGAGGACCCAGGTTCAACCCCCAGGTCACCGGCTTGAGTGTGGGCTCATCTGGCTTGAGCATGGGGTTCCTGGCTTGAGCTTGGGATCATAGACATGACTCCATGGTCACTGGCTTGAGCCCAAAGGTTGCTAGCTTGAAGCCCAACATTGCTGGCTTGAGCAAGGAGTCACTCACTCTGCCCCCTCCACCCCATCAAGGCACATATGAAAAAGCAATCAATGATCAACTAAGGAGACTAAGGAGACGCAACAAAGAATTGATGCATCTCATCTCTCTCCCTTCCTGTCTGTCTGTCCCTATCTGTCCCTCTCTCTCTCTGTCACAGCAAAAATAAATAAATAAATAAATAAATAAATAAGTACAGGAGATAATGAAAAGAAAGGCTAAAAGGAAAGTAACACATTAGAATTCATAGAAATTTAAAAGGATTAATAAAAGTTAAGTTTGGCCCTGGTTGGATAGCTCAATTGGTTGGAGCATCATCTGGATGTGCCATCATTGCAGGTTTGATCCTGGGTCAGGACACATGATACTCAACTAATGATGTATGGATAGGTAGAATAGAAGGTTGATGTTTCTCTCTTCTCTGTCTCTCTCTCTCTTTCTCTCTCTCTCAACTCAATCAATAAAAAATTAAGTTTAAAAATTTAATGAATAAGTTTTATAGCAGATCACACACAGCTAAAGAGGAAATTAATAAACAAAAAAAATATATAAATAAATCATAAAATAATTTAGCATATAGAGAGAATGAGATAGAAAAATATTTGAGAGGTGAAGGACAGGATAAGGGTGTCCAAAACATATTTAATAGGCATTTTTTAATAAGGAAAATAAAGAGAATAAAGAAGAAGAATGTTGAAAGATAGTATGTGTAAGAATTTTCCAAAACTGAACACATGAGCCCTCAGGTTAGAAAAACAAACAAAAATCCCACAACTAATTTATAGGAGGCTTTCAAAACATTGAGAGAGAGAAAAAGAGAGAGAGAGAGAGAAAGGAGACCAAAAAATATTTTTTTAAAACTATAGTAAAGACAGATTACTGACTAAAGATCAACAGCCAAAAGCCATCATAAAACAATGCAATAATCTTCTCAAAGAGCTGAAAGAAAATGAACTATTAACCTCAAATTCTATATATACATGAAATAAATTTATCTTTAGAGAGAATTTATCTCTTACACAGGTTGGCTAAATGAATAACAAATAATATACTTCACATTAAAAATAAAATAATTATTTAAAGGTAAATTGAACTCAGAAAGAGTTGCCAAAACTAAATAACTGATAATTTTGTAAGAAAGGAAGTAGAACTTCCCATCAACTTACACATTTTTCAGTATGCTGATGAAATATTAGGGATTTCTACGATTTCGTAGAGCTTTAATTGCTAGTTATAAACAGAGACAGAGTGGGTATGGGGGTGGAGAATGTTAAGCGTTTTCACATGTGTACTGTGTAATTCTTTTCCTCTGAGTTTGTTGTTCGGATCCAATGTTATCTGAATTACTGTATTTTTTTAAAAAAATTTACATGTTACTAGACATGCTCCAATTTTATTTAAAAGGCAGCCCTTTAAGCTATAATCTTCAAAATAATGCAGGCTTGTGGGGAAGACATTTGACATGTTCTTGAATAAAGAAGAAGGAATGATCACGGTATTAGGTGCACAGGTGTAGATGAGGGTCTTGTACAAGAATGTTGTTCATTTTTCCTAATAAGAAGAAAGAGTGTATGGGTACAACGAAACCTGGTTGGTTGCTGAGGGAGGGAAAGCTTATGAAAACATTCTCATCTAATTGTTTCCATTTCCACAAGGCCTTCTGCTGGGAATGAGGAGAAAGAAATGTGAGAGTTTGAAAAACAAGATGTGATCAAGTTTTTAAATTAGTTATCCAATGCAGTGAAATAATGAATAGATTAGTGGGGCATAGTAGAGTTGACAGGCAGACCTAAGGCTCCACTTGAAGGCAGCCATCCCTCATTTAAAGTGAGACTCGTCATTTTGTTCATGTGTATCTTCTGACCAATGTTCATCTCCCTATCCCAGGTTTAACTAAGATAGGGGTTTTGCCAGGCAAAAGGGTGAAAGGGTCAATCATTGATGGTGTAGGTAATGGGATGACTACTGACTGAGGGAAGCTCCTCCTCTGAAAGTCTGAGGACTTCTAAGTGGAGATGATAGATGACTTTTCTTTCCTGCCAACTTCATTTGGTCCACTGACCAAATTATACTTTCAAGCACATAACAGAGAGCTGACTTGTACCCAGAGAGGTATTGAAATGTTGGCATGACAATCAAAGATTCCATCAACCCTTTATTGAGGTTAACAAAATATGTGGTCATGGTTCAGTTTCTAAATAAAGAAACTTTCGAAGTAAACTAGAATTTAGGAGTTTGGCAGCATATTAGAGCAAACCACAAGTTTTGCAGAATTTTAGCTGCAGCAGCAATTTTAGCCATCTATTTCTTCTCCTTTTGCATGTTTTTCACTTACAACTTCCCTATTTTGCTAATGTGCTTTAAGAAGAATATGCATAAGGCACCCACATGTGACCAGAAGAATAGGGTCAACTATCAGGATTATACCAGCATTACCCTGGAACAAAGTCTCAGCACCAAGAGTTTGTAGACCTCTCCTAAGAGCTATGGCAGTTGCCAGCATCTCAGTACCTACTCAGACTCCTGGGACAGAGCACAAATGATCCTTGCCTTGAATTGGGATTGTTTCCGTTCCACTCTTTGTTATCCCTCCTTTGAAGTCACATGATGTAAGTGCACCTGCTAGGACCTCACTCCTATGAGCCTGCACAAAGGAGATAAAGCTGTCCCCAGAAAAGAGAAAATTATGAGCTCAGTAAACACTTCCAAATGTGACAAACACAGAATTTTAAATAGTGTCTTTAAGACCTTCTTTGTGCCTGACCCAGTGGTGGGGCAGTGGATAAAACATCAGACTGGAAAGCAGAGGACCCAGGTTCAAAACCCCAAGGTCGGCAGCTTGAGTGCAGGCTCATCTGGTTTGAGCTCACCAGCTTAAACCCAAGGTCACTGGCTTGAGCAAGGGGTCAGTCAGTCTACAGTAGCTCCTTGGTCAAGGCACATATGAGAAAGCAGTCACTGAACAACTAAGGTGCCTAAACGAAGAATTGATTGTTTCCAGAATTGTGTTTCTCTAGAGAACCTTGCTGATTATTCTGCTTAGGTTTGATCTTTTTGTAGTCTAATTCTCCTCATGTGGCCAATGGTAGTTTTCATTAATGGCCCACAGCATAGAGGCAACTGATAAGGTCAATTCTTCACCCAGTGCCCGTGATATAGTGATACCTTGACACACAAGCACTTTAAATCACAAGCAATTTGAGAGATGAGCAGTCACTCATGGGATTTTTTGCTCTAAGTCACAAGAGGATATTTGAATCACGAGTGTTGGGCAAATGAGTTTGTAAAATTTGTGTTTATTGAGTTTGCTCACTTTTATTGTTAAAAATGGCTCTGGGCAGCCTCCTGTGTGCTTGCCCTCAGAGCAGGGCAGTTGATTGCAAATTGCAGATTGCATTCTTGCTTGGGAAGGGCCATTGTTATGCTAATGTTGGCTGTAGGAAAGGTTTTGGTGCCAGAAAGGCTTTAAAAAGGAGAGGAGGAGGAAAAGAAGAAGCCATGATGGCAGAGTGAGAGCAGAGAGGATGCAGAGTGCTGAAGGAGGAGCCAAGATGGCAGGGAAAGAGAGAGAAGCCAAGATGGCAGGTGCTGAAGGAGAAGCCAGTTTGTGCAAAGAAGGGAGAAGGTGTGCAGATGGGGAACCAGAGGTGACTGAGACTGGTGGGGCCTTTCATTCTAGGAAAAACTGGAGAAGATTCTCCTGCTTGTTGAACTGGAGGATGTGTAAGTGGCTTTGGGAGCCCTGTGTGTATTTGCTCGTTGGCCAGTATGAGTCTTGAATAAAGGAATGGCCCACTATTTTTTGGCTCCACTGTTTCTTTACCATTTGCCTGAATCCAATGGGAACCTGCATGTATATGGCCATGACGGCAGCAACTACTGGCCATACATTTGGCCTAGTTTTCGGCAGGATTAGGATCAGATCGGTATGGAGCCGCTGCCACCCTTGAAGGGTGGAATAGAGGACTGGTTGTTGTTATGGTTCCCCATGGCTGTCCTTTTGGGCAGTGGTCCCCAACCTTTTTCGGGCCACGGACCGGTTTAATGTCAGAAAATATTTTCATGACCGGCCTTTAGGGTGGGATGGATAAATGTATCACGTGACTGTTACAAGCATCAATAGTGAGTCTTAGACGTATGAACAGAGGGAATCAGGTCATTTTTAAAAAATAAAATATCATTCAGACTTAAATATAAATAAAATGGAAATAATGTAAGTTATTTATTCTTTCTCTGTGGACCAGTACCAAATGGCCCACCGACCGGTACTGGTCCATGGCCCGGGGGTTGGGGACCACTGCTTTTGGGGACCATGGGCTGGCTGATTTTTATAGCCCTGCAAGAGGAAACTGAGAGCTCTGTGCAAGAGGCTGCCCAAGGCCTGCAAACAGAGGAGCAGAAGGAGTTGGAATGGCCATGGGAGAGAGATGCAGATCCTGGAATTGAAGCAAGCACTGGAGGAGGCCAACCGGGTTCACGAGTTGCACCTGGAAATGGAGCAGTCTTTGGAGAAGGAATTATGGGTTTGTGAGTTGCAGTTTGCCCTGGATGTTTTGGAGAGCTGGCAGCCATAGGAGCCTAAGCTGGAGCGGTGACGGCAGAGTGGCTCTGAGTTGGCGGGAGCAGGCGTTTCCAGCTCCTCTTCAGAGGATGAGGAGACTGGGGCTGAAGTTGCCATCCAGACTCCAGAAGGTAAAAGCCCAGCAACAAAGAGTACCTACTAAGCCCCTGGCAGGTTTGCTGTGATTATGGGACATAGGGGTGGACGGTAGCATGCTCTCTGGAGAAGTAGAAATGTGGCTGCCATTGCCACGTACACCCTCTTGGGGCAGTGTCTTAAGAGCTTCCAGGATGGCAGGGATGAGGGGGGAGGCCAGAGGCCCCATGTGTGTGGACTGACACTTGGACTGTGACCAGAGTGGGCACCAGCTCCCTTGTTGGATGAACATGCAGCTTTTGGACAATATGAGAGACCCTGATGGAGGGGGGAGCAGGTCTGGTTGAAATTGTATGATTTATGCTGTTGCTGTAATTTGTATGATGTGCCTAATTATTCCTTGCACAGGAATGTCTGTGATGTGAAATACAAAGTGAGCAGAAGGGGTGGAATGTTGGGCAAATGTGTTTGTAAAATCTGTGTTTTTTAATTTGCTCAATTTTATTGTTAAAAATGGTGCTGGGCAGCTATCTGTGAAATTGCTAACTACTTTCCTGCTTAGGGAGGGCCATTGTTATGCTAATGTCTCCTCCCTCGCCACCAGCATCTTTGCTTAACCTTTAAGGTAAATAACATTTCATAAAACAGTTTACTTCTTTATGTTCTCTCTTAATTATGTATGTATATATGTTTTTGTTATTTATAAAGTACATTTTCTTATTTAAAAGCATATAAAACAAAAAATCCGTCTGACTTTCGGGGGCTGGAGCGGATTAATTGCATGCATTCCCATTAATTTAAATGGGGAAATTCGATTTGACAAATGAGCAAATTGAGTCATGAGCTCAGCCATTAAACGAATTAAACTTGTGTCAAGGTACCACTGCACTATGTGATCATCACAGTAATGGTGTTAACCAGACCATTAGGGGCTGGTAAGATGCTCCCCCCCCCCCCATACGGAAATATTTCTGCTAGGCTTATGGCACAGACGTAGATGGACCAGACAATCTCTCCCTTAAGAAGAGAAACATGCCTAAATGCTTACAGTTCAAGCACCCATTTTCTATGACCACTACCAATCTGCCCACACATTATCATCTTGTTCTTCTCAGTACACTTTTGTTACAATCTCGTATTACAGATTGAAATATACAGATTTAGACTGAATGCATTGCAGGTAAACTCTTCCCTAATGACTTGTGAGAAAGCAGAATAATTAGATGGATAAACTCCAAAACCAGAAGTTTTCCTGAAAATGGACTGAAATGCCATTGATGGAATTTTAGACACTAATGGTTTTTAATTCCAAAGGGAGTATCATTAACCTTATCTTTTTTACCTTTTTCTTCCATTAGCACATATGTACACAACTTACTGGTATCTGTAGCACTGTCCATTAAACACAAAAAACGACACAAACTTTTTTCTCGTGTTCCTAACACAGAGTGCATATGGTAGGCTGTTAAATATTTGTTAAAGTAAAATTTATAGTACATATGCTTTATGAAAATGTTTCTTTATAAGAAATAAGAGAACCTGACCTGTGGTGGCACAGTGGGTAGACTGTTGACCTGAAATGCTGCAGTCACTGGTTCAAAACCCTGGTTTCCCCAGTCAAGGCACATATGGGAGTTGATGCTTATCTTGTCTCACCCATCAGAAACATAAAAATAATCCTTCCATTAAATCTTCCTTCTGGCAAATTAATATATTTTAAAAAGTAGTAAAAACACTTCCTGTTTCCACTTCCCCAATCTATATTTACTCTTGCATATGCTAGAAACTAGAGTCTACAAATTGCAGAGTCAGTTGGGAACCTCTATATGTAAAAATATGGAAGGATACCCTAATGGACATTATCTGTACCATACAATTAAATTTGGAAAAGTAACAAATATTCTCTAAATGCACTGGTAGTGTCAGACAAAAAGTGAGGGATTTCTTCAAGCTTGAGACCTCATCTAGGCACTGAACTATTATTGGTCCATTACCAGAACCAGTAAACACGAAATCTAAGCAACATGGGAACAAATGCCCATCCCAGTGCAGGGATAACAAAGCAAAGATTTATGGCCTTCTTAAGGTCCTTTCCTGCAAATACTTTTAGGGAAACACAATGAAACACATTTTATAGGTGTTCCTTGCAAATCCCTTTTTAAGGCATGATACTTTAAAAATGGCTTATACAATGCAAGTTGATTCTATACTGCATTTCTTACAAAAGTTCCTGAAAATTCTTCTGAGATAAAAACATCCTCATTTTAGGATCTTGGTAGTTCCATACTTAAAGGTCAACCAGATAGGAGCTACCAATAAAAAAATGATCAAACATACAAGGCAGCAGGTCACAGTAAGTATGAATCAGGAGTAGGAAATAAAAAATTAAAACATCTTATGATTTTTATTTTTATTTAGTAGAATTGTCAAATAACAAATGTTATTTTCAATTAAATGTTTAAGGAAATCAAATGTAGAATGAAAAACACAAGCTTGTGAGGAACTGGACATACCTGAAATAGAACCAGATAGAATTTAGGAAAACAAAACTGAAGTTTCAAAGAGTAAAGATAATGTAGACATAACTTAATAAAAAAATGAGTGAATTGGTAGAAACATCTGAAGCATTACCCAGAATGCAATAAAGGCAAGGACATGAAAAACTTTAACAAAATGTTAAGATCGTGGAAAATAGACTGAGATGCAGAGAACAGACTGAGAATTAACAGCAGAGTACAGGAGACAAAAACATAAATATTTTATTCTTACTTTAGAAAGAGAGGCAATACTTTAAAGTATATTGGCTAAGAATTTTTGATACGGGACCCCAAAAGTTAGAAATTTGGCTCCAATAATAGTAGCTTTTAGTTGTAATGAATAGGATTTTGGGTCAGGGTTAGGAAATAGTTAACCTGCTTGCTATTCTCTCTTAATGGCTCCTTTGGCCTCTACTTTGAAATGCAGGCAAAAGTTTGCCTTTGTAGGACTGTCAAGGAAAGCTGACACTGGAGAGGGACCTGGAGAAGAGTTTAAGTCACAACAGTTGTTTGTAAAAGGCTAGCCACAGGATTTACTGTGAAAAGTTAAGGCCTATAATTCATAATTTAGTTCACTAATCCTAAATCTTTACTTTGTATCCCCCCTAAAACAAGAAGATTTTTTGTAAACAATTCTCAAAGGTTACAGAGGTGCAGATGGTCACAGAGGTGCCAGGTTCCAGCTGTTCCTGGGAGACACCTGACCCGGGCTGTCTGGAAGATTTACCAAGGACAGCACAGGATCATGCTAACTGGGCCTGTGTTACACCAGAAGAGCTTGTAGAGGAGACATTCCTGCGAAAGAACCCCCATCTCCAGCATATTGTTACATGACTAACTGCACCGACTTCTTTTTGCTCCTTAGACTATTACTAACAGCCCCCCGAACCCTATAAAAACCGCCAGCACCAGGAAAGTGTTAAGGCAGTTCTTTTGGACAGGAGTCTCCTGCCTTCTGAAGTTGCTGTAATTTGAATTAAAGATGCTCTTATACCTACTCGGTTGTTGTCTCTCATGAAATTGGCAAAATTAAAAAAAAAAAGAATAAAAAAAGAGGGTCGACAGACAACATGAATCCTGGCTTGTTTCAAAAACATTTCCCTGAGTAAAAAAAAATTAATCCATAAACCCAAGCAGCACAGTTCATAGGAAAAAAGTTAATCTATCAATAATAAAAATAAAAGCAAGAGGCCCTGGCTGGTTGGCTCAGCGGTAGAGCGTCGGCCTGGCGTGCGGGGGACCCAGGTTCGATTCACGGCCAGGGCACATAGGAGAAGCGCCCATCTGCTTCTCCACCCCCCCCCCTTCCTCTCTGTCTCTCTCTTCCCCTCCCGCAGCCAAGGCTCCATTGGAGCAAAGATGGCCCGGGCGCTGGGGATGGCTCCTTGGCCTCTGCCCCAGGCGCTAGAGTGGCTCTGGTCGCGGCAGAGCGATGCCCCAGAGGGGCAGAGCATCGCCCCCTGGTGGGCAGAGTGTCGCCCCTGGTGGGCGTGCCAGGTGGATCCCGGTCGGGCGCATGCGGGAGTCTGTCTGACTGTCTCTCCCTGTTTCCAGCTTCAGAAAGAAAAAAAATAAAATAAAAATCAAAAAAATAAAAAAATATAAGCAAGAAGATAACTAAATTTTCAAAATGATGAGAAAATAATTATCAACCAAGAAATGCATACATAGCAATGTTACCTTTTAAGAATGAAATTGAAAGAAAGATAATAAAAAGGCAAAAGTTTATAGTTAACCTTTATAAAAGAATATATAAATAATGCATTATAGGAAGCACCTTTAAAAATGTCACAAAGAGGTAAGACTAATTTCCAAGTGTAAATGGTAAACAAAGAAATTTATTTTCTTAAGTCAACAAATCTAAAGTTCTCTAAATAATGATAATAATGTTTATTTGTGAGATTACAAAGGGGAAGCATCAAGACATTAGGGAACAGCATGTAGGGAGGGTGAGCAATTATTGATAATGAAGTCTTAAAAATAGGATGTTGACAATAATTAGGATATTAATAAACTTTAGGATTTCTTAAGTTTAGCACAGAAAAAAAATCCAAGGGGTTATGAGTGAATTGTGCCCTGCACCTCAAATTCTTATGTTGAAGCCCTAAACTCAGTAGTTCAAAATTTAACTGTATTTGGACATAGGGTGTTTAAAGAGGCAATTAAGATGAAGGCCATTGGAGTGGACCCTAACCCGATATGACTGTGGTCTTTATAAGCAGGGGAAATTTAGATACAAAAATACACAAAAGACCACGTGAAGACACTGGGAGATGCTGGCCATCTTTGAGACAAGGACAAAGGTCTCAGAAGAAACAACTCTACAGACACCTGGATCTCAGATTTCCACCTCCAGAACCGTGAGAAAATAAGTTTCTGTAGTATAAGCCACCTGATTTGTACTTTATTACAGTAGCCCTAGCAAACTAATACAAAGGTAAAATCAAAATAAAATATGGTTTATAATTTCCAAACCAGAAATGGGTAAGTATGGAATAAAAGAAAACAAATTCAATCAAACAAAATTGTAAGGGCAAGAAAGAGGGGAAATCACAGAAGGCACATCACAAATATAAAGCACAGCGTAAAGTGATGCAAACAAGTCCAAATATATTAACATTCACTATAAACTCATTTAATTGAAGGAAGATTATGAGACTGAATTTATAAACAACAAATAAAATCTGGTTTACAAAAGACATTAAAGAATAAGGACATTGAAAGGTTGAAAGTAAACATGGCAAAAAGATATAAAAAAAATTTTTTTAAATACTAAAAAAAAATCTGGCCCTGGCCGGTTGGCTCAGTGGTAGAGCGTTGGCCTGGCGTAAAGGAGTCCCAGGTTCGATTCCCAGCCAGGGCACACAGGAGAAGCGCCCATCTGCTTCTCCACCCCTCCCCCTCTCATTCCTCTCTCTCTCTTCCCCTTCCACAGCTGACGCTCCATTGGAGCAAAGTTGGCCAGGGCACTGAGGATGGCTTCATGGCCTCTGCCTCAGGCGCTAGAATGGCTCTGGTTGCAATAGAGCAATGCCCCAGATGGGCATAGCATCACCCCCTGGTGGGCATGCCGGGTGGATCTTGGTCGGGCACATGCGGGAGTCTGTCTGACTGCCTCCCCATTTCCAACTTCAGAAAAATTTTAAAAAAAATCTGGTGTATCTCTACATTAACACCTGATACTTTTGACTTTATGACCAAAACCATTACTAGAATAAATAGGGCCATAACATGATTTCAGACTTGCATGTACCCAATAAAATAATCTCAAAACATATATAGCAACATTTGATTAAAGAATGAAACTGACAAATCTACCTTTATATTGGAATGCATGAGGAAAAAACATCAAATAGATCAAGAATATGTCTGCTCAGTGTTTCTGATTACACAATCACTTTTAAAGCACTCTGCAAAATGAAAGAAAGAATGTTACTGAATGTCTGCAAAAATAATGAGGCTCGGAGTGACGTCACGGAAATGGCGCCATGAGCAGCGCGTCCGACAGATCTCCCCAAAATCACAACAAATTTATCAACTAGAAACAGGAAAATTTATCTTCGGAGCATTCCGGAGTTCCACACAAACTGAAAGCAAAGGGACTGTTATCACTTGGATCTGGGAGACGAGGGTGTGGAGGAAGCTACCGCAGGGACGTTCATTCAAGCCGCGAGGAAGTGCGCCTGTGGTGGCGGTGAGTCAGCCCATACTCGGGAGCCGCGAGCTGCCGCTGCGAGCCGCCGCGAGCAGCACCCGGTTCGGTTGCAGAGCGAGCACCGCCGCCGCGAGCAGCCGCCGCGAGCTGCCGCGAGCAGCACCCGGTTCGGTTGCAGAGCGAGCACCGCCGCCGCGAGCAGCCGCCGCGAGCAGCACCCGGTTCGGTTGCAGAGCGAGCACCGCCGCCGCGAGCAGCCGCAGCGAGCAGCGCCCGGTTCGGTTGCAGAGCGAGCGCTGCTGACATTCCCAGCGGCCCGCGCACGGGGAGCGGGAGAGGCCCCAGGGCGGTCTTCCCTACTTGGGAGATTCTCTCCGTGGGCGGGGCACCTCACCCAGCCATTCAAGCTAACAATCAAGCATTGGGGGAGGGGCGCGCAGGCAGCCTGAAATACCTTCGGGAGCACAGCTGCGACCCAATTACTGAAATTAACTTAACCCATGAAATCTGCGCACCCTCGGTTCTAATTGATAAGATCTCTCTCAGTTCACCGACCCAAGACAAGAGGCGTGATATTTTTTAGTGCCTCTCGCTAAAGGGGCGGGGGCAACTTCTGATTGATAGAGCCTCCATATTCAAGGATAAATGCTAACAAGAAGGACTTGGCAGATAATAAGATCTATACTACACTAGTCGCAAGCAGAGACTAGTGCCTCTTCTTCCCAGCAAAAACAGGCTACAAAGTGTGGAAAGCCTGGGTTGAGAGGTCCAACGGAATGCTAGGCGCTGAACAGTCACCTTGACAACAATTGACTCCCACCCCCGCCTGATTACACTGGAGGCCCTGACTGCCAGAGCCTTTCCCAAAGCCTTGCACTGAGTGGGGATAGAGTGGGGATTTCCCAGCTCTTTGAGCCTCTTACTCCCCAGGCAGAAGCAGTGGCAGCCTTATAGCTGGATCACCAGGCTGCTAATTCAGGAAAGGGGGACTAGGAGAGAGAATCCAGGAAAGCAAACTCTCTCATCGTTGGACCCTGCAAATGCCAACAAGCCTTGACTACCAGCAAGACTAAAGCCAATTATATGACATTGCCATAGAATCCCATCAACTGCAAATCCCTACCTAAGTGTGACACAGGGGCAGAACCTGGGGTACAGAGTCACCGACCAGGAAGAGGGAGAGAAAAGAAAAAGGAAGAAGTTAACATCTCAAAATCAAGAAAAATCCACAGACTTTACAACTTGTTCCACTAATTTTTTTTTGTTTTTGTTTTTTTTTTTGTTGTTGTTGTTTGTTTCTTCTATCTTATTGCCTTTATTTCCTCCACCTCGGTCCTTCTATTCTCTGCCCATCTTATGCTTACCTTTTCTTGAACTACACTACCCATAAGTGTTACATTTTATTTCTCTTCTTCATCCTCACCCTCCTTTAAGATTATACTCCAAAACACTTAACTCTCACTTTCTCTTTTGTTTTTTTTTTGTTTTGTTTTGCTTTATTTTGTTTTTTTCTCTTCCTTTTTTATTTCTTCCTTCGTTTTTCTCTTTTTCTTATTTTTTCCTTTCTATTCGTTTTTTCTTTTTTTTTTTCTCGTTTTACTTTCCTCCCATTTAATCCTCAATCACGAACAAATTAGTTAATTTGGGACTCAAGGCTTTTTTTGGCTTTATTTTTCTTTTTCGCTTTTGTTTTTGTTTTTTTCTTGTTTGTTTATTTTTGTGGCATTTTGGGTCCTCCCAACCCAAGGTCTCCATTGTATTTAGTCTCCGCTCCACTTAATACAACAGAGTTTTACTTATTATTTTTATTTTTTTCTTCTTTATTATTCCTTTTTTTGTCCTTTTTTCTGGTTCCCTCTTATCCCTCTCATTATATCTCTTAGTTGACCATCACCCACAAGCAAATCATCTTATGCTTGTCTAAGATTTTCTTCCTTTTTTTTTTTTTCTTTTGCATTTAGTAGGTCCCTACTCCCCTTTTTTTTTGCCCCTTGAACTCTTCACCCCAAATCAGACCCTCCATTATAGGCACGATATTTCCCTGAGGAGGGGAGAGGAGGGAAAGAGAAGAAAGAAAAAAAAGGGGGAAATAATAAATTATTACTGCTTTTTTTTGTGGGGTGTTTTACCTTTTTTTTTTTTTTTTCTACTTTTTACTCTTTATTAATTCTAATTAGTGCTATCAACAAGACCACCCTCAGATGCCAATAAGAAAGAGAAAATCGAATATTATGGATACAAAAGAAAGAGAGGTAACACACATAGATGTGGAAAAATCTATGGAGAAAAGACAACATATTGGAAGCTTTGGAGCTAAATGACAGAGAATTTAAAATAGAAATCTTAAAAATACTCAGAGATATACAAGAAAATACAGAAAGGCAATATAGGGAGATCAGAAAACAACTCAATGAACACAAAGAATATATTACCAAGGAAATTGAAACTATAAAAACAAATCAAACAGAAATGAAAAACTCAATTCACGAGCTGAAAAACGAGGTAACAAGCTTAGCTAGCAGAACAGCCCAGATTGAAGATAGGATTAGTGAAATAGAAGACAAACAACTTGAGGCACAACAGAGAGAAGAAGAAAGAGACTCAAAAATAATAAAAAACGAGAAAGCCCTACAGGAATTATCTGACTCCATCAGAAAGAATAACATAAGAATAATAGGTATATCAGAGGGAGAAGAGAAAGAAAATGGAATGGAGAATATACTCAAACAAATAATAGACGAGAACTTCCCAAGCCTGTGGAAAGAACTAAAGCCTCAAATTCAAGAAGCAAACAGAACACCGAGTTTTCTTAACCCCAACAAACCCACTCCAAGGCACATCATAATAAAGATGACACAAACCAATGACAAAGAAAAAATTCTCAAGGCAGCCAGGGAAAAGAAGAGTACAACATATAAAGGAAGGCCTATTAGATTATCATCAGATTTCTCAGCAGAAACTCTACAAGCTAGAAGAGAGTGGACCCCAATATTTAAAGCCCTGAAAGAGAGGAACTTTCAGCCAAGAATACTATACCCATCAAAGCTATCCTTCAAGTATGAAGGAGATATAAAAACATTCACAAATACAGAAAAGATGAGAGAATTTATCAACAGAAAGCCCCCACTACAGGAAATACTAAAGGGGGTTTTCCAACCAGATTCAAAGAACAAAAGAAAACAACACCACAAGTAACAGCTCCACCAAGAACACAATAAAACCAAACTTAAACTGTGACAACAAAGGAAAAAAAGGGGGGAGAGAATGGAGATTAACAGTAGCAAAGGACGATGAAGTGCAGAAATACTTATAAGATAGGGTACTACAATGAATATGGTAGGTACCCTTTTCATTACTTAATGGTAACCACCCTAGAAAAAACCACCACAAAAACACATGACTTAAAAAAGGTAGCAACAGAGGAAAGAAGTATGGAACACAAACAAACAAAAACAAATGATAGAAAAACAAAAGAGAAGAATCAAACTAGATACAAAACTAACAGAAAGCAATTTATAAAATGGCAGTAGGGAACCCACAAGTGTCAATAATTACACTAAATGTAAATGGATTAAACTTACCAATAAAAAGACACATAGTAGCAGAATGGATTAAAAAAGAAAATCCAACTATATGCTGCCTACAAGAAACACATCTAAGCAACAAGGATAAAAACAAATTCAAAGTGAAAGGCTGGAAAACAATACTCCAAGCAAACAACACCCAAAAAAAAGCAGGTGTAGCAATACTCATATCTGATAATGCTGACTACAAGACAGAAAAAGTACTCAGAGACAAAAATGGTCACTTCATAATGATTAAGGGGACACTGAATCAAGAAGACATAACAATCCTTAATATATATGCACCAAACCAAGGAGCAACAAAATATATAAGACAGCTACTTATTGACCTTAAAACAAAAACTAACAAAAATACAATCATACTTGGAGACCTCAATACTCCGCTGACGGCTCTAGATCGGTCATCCAAACAGAGAATCAATAAAGATATAGTGGCCTTAAACGAAATACTAGAACACCTGGATATGATAGACATCTACAGGACACTTCATCCCAAAGCGACAGAGTATACATTTTTCTCTAGTGTCCATGGAACATTCTCAAGAACTGACCATATGTTGGGCCACAAAGACAATATCAGCAAATTTAGAAAAATTGAAATTGTACCAAGCATATTTTCTGATCATAAAGCCTTGAAACTAGAATTCAACTGCAAAAAAGAGGGGGAAAAAAACCACAAAAATGTGGAAACTAAACAACATACTTCTAAAAAATGAATGGGTCAAAGAAGAAATAAGCGCAGAGATCAAAAGATATATACAGACAAATGAAAATGAAAATACGACATATCAGAATCTCTGGGATGCAGCAAAAGCAGTAATAAGAGGAAAGTTCATATCACTTCAGGCCTATATGAACAAACAAGAGAGAGCCGAAGTAAACCACTTAACTTCACACCTTAAGGAACTAGAAAAAGAAGAACAAAGACAACCCAAAACCAGCCGAAGAAAGGAGATAATAAAAATCAGAGCAGAAATAAATGAAATAGAGAACAGAAAAACTATAGAAAAAATCAATAAAACAAGGAGCTGGTTCTTTGAAAAGATCAACAAAATTGACAAACCCTTAGCAAGACTCACCAAGGAAAAAAGGCATAGGACTCAAATAAATAAAATCCAAAATGAAAGAGGAGAGATCACCACAGACATCATAGATATACAAAGAATTATTGTAGAATACTATGAAAAATTATATGCCACCAAATACAACAATCTAGAAGAAATGGATAAATTCCTAGAACAATACAACCTTCCTAGACTGAGTCATGAAGAAGCAGAAAGCCTAAACAGACCAATCAGCAGGGAGGAAATAGAAAAAACTATTAAAAACCTCACCAAAAATAAAAGTCCAGGCCCAGACGGTTATACTAGTGAATTCTATCAAACATTCAAAGAAGACTTGGTTCCTATTCTACTCAAAGTCTTCCAAAAAATTGAAGAAGAAGCAATACTTCCAAACACATTTTATGAGGCCAACATAACCCTCATACCAAAACCTGGCAAGGATGGCACAAAGAAAGAAAACTACAGACCAATATCTCTAATGAATACAGATGCTAAAATTCTAAACAAAATACTGGCAAACCGAATACAACAACATATTAAAAAAATAATACATCATGATCAAGTGGGATTCATCCCAGAATCTCAAGGATGGTTCAACATACGCAAAACGGTTAACGTAATACACCATATCAACAAAACAAAGAACAAAAACCACATGATCTTATCAATAGATGCAGAAAAGGCTTTTGATAAAATACAACACAATTTTATGTTTAAGACTCTCAACAAAATGGGTATAGAAGGAAAATATCTCAACATGATAAAGGCCATATATGATAAACCATCAGCCAACATCATTTTAAACGGCATAAAACTGAGGACTTTCTACCTTAAATCAGGAACAAGACAGGGTTGTCCACTCTCTCCACTCTTATTTAACGTGGTGCTAGAAGTTCTGGCCAGAGCAATCAGACAAGATAAAGAAATAAAAGGCATCCATATCGGAAAAGAAGAAGTAAAGGTATCACTTTTTGCTGATGATATGATCCTATACATCGAAAACCCGAAGGACTCCACAAAAAGATTATTAGAAACAATAAACCAATACGGTAAGGTCGCAGGACACAAAATTAACATACAGAAGTCCATAGCCTTTCTATATGCCAACAATGAAATATTAGAAAACGAACTCAAAAAAATAATCCCCTTCACGATTGCAACAAAAAAAATAAAATACCTAGGAATAAACATAACAAAGAATGTAAAAGACCTATATAATGAAAATTACAAAGCATTGTTAAGGGAAATCGAAAAAGATACAATGAGATGGAAAAATATTCCTTGTTCTTGGATAGGAAGAATAAATATAATCAAAATGGCCATATTACCCAAAGCAATATACAAATTTAATGCAATTCCCATCAAAATCCCTATGAGATTTTTTAAAGAAATGGAACAAAAAATCATCAGATTTATATGGAACTATAAAAAACCCCGAATAGCCAAAACAATCCTAAGGAAAAAGAATGAAGCTGGGGGCATTACAATACCTGACTTTAAACTATATTATAGGGCCACGATAATCAAAACAGCATGGTATTGGCAGAAAAATAGACACTCAGACCAATGGAACAGAATAGAAAGTCCAGAAATAAAACCACATATATATGGTCAAATAATCTTTGATAAAGGGGCCAACAACACACAATGGAGAAAAGAAAGCCTCTTCAACAAATGGTGTTGGGAAAACTGGAAAGCCACATGCAAAAGAATGAAACTTGACTACAGCCTGTCCCCGTGTACTAAAATTAATTCAAAATGGATCAAAGACCTAAATATAAGACCTGAAACAATAAAGTACATAGAAGAAGACATAGGTACTAAACTCATGGACCTGGGTTTTAAAGAACATTTTATGAACTTGACTCCAATGGCAAGAGAAGTGAAGGCAAAGATAAATGAATGGGACTACATCAGAATAAAAAGTTTCTGCTCAGCAAGAGAAACTGATATCAAAATAAACAGAAAGCCAACTAAATGGGAAATGATATTTTCAAACAACAGCTCAGATAAGGGCCTAATATCCAAAATTTACAAAGAACTCATAAAACTCAACAACAAACAAACAATCCAATAAAAAAATGGGAAGAGGACATGAACAGACACTTCTCCCAGGAAGAGATACAAATGGCCAACAGATATATGAAAAGATGCTCAGCTTCATTAGTTATTAGGGAAATGCAAATCAAAACTACAATGAGATACCACCTCACCCCTGTTAGATTAGCTATTATCAACAAGACGGGTAATAGCAAATGTTGGAGAGGCTGTGGAGAAAAAGGAACCCTCATTCACTGTTGGTGGGACTGTAAAGTAGTACAACCATTATGGAGGAAAGTATGGTGGTTCCTCAAAAAACTGCAAATAGAACTACTTTATGACCCAGCAATCCCTCTACTGGGTATATACCCCAAAACTTCAGAAACATTGATACGTGAAGACACATGTAGCCCCATGTTCATTGCAGCACTGTTCACAGTGGCCAAGACATGGAAACAACCAAAAAGCCCTTCAATAGAAGACTGGATAAAGAAGATGTGGCACATATACACTATGGAATACTACTCAGCCATAAGAAATGATGACATCAGATCATTTACAGCAAAATGGTGGGATCTTGATAACATTATAAGGAGTGAAATAAGTAAATCAGAAAAAAACAAGAACTACATGATTCCATACATTGGTGGAACATAAAAATGAGACTAAGAGACATGGACAAGAGTGTGGTGGTTACCAGGGGTGGGGGGAGGGAGGACAGGGGGAGAGTTAGGGGGAGGGGGAGGGGCACAGAGAACTAGATAGAGGGTGGCGAACGACAATCTGACTTTGGGCGAGGGGTATGCAACATAATTTAATGACAAAATAACCTAGACATGTTTTCTTTGAATATATGTACCCTGATTTATTAATGTCATCCCATTACCATTAATAAAAATTTATTAAAAAAAAAATAATGAGGCTCATCAGTAAAGACTGGTCAAGTTCAGGAATAAAAAGTATATTACTTCTTTACTTGATTTTATTAAGTTTTCTATCAGTCACTCCCAACTGGAGATTTGATGAAATAGCAAAACAGCTTAGAATCAATTCTCATATATTTACCAGAGTATTAAGTGTTCTTTTGTACTTCCAATTCTGTATCTCTGATGAAAAACTTCAGCCTATAGGAAAAAGTATCATTAAACACAACTCCCACATCAAAGTGGCATTTTGGAAGTACTGTATCCATGGTTTCCTCATCAGGAGTCCCAATAATTGTCCTTTCTACATGTGTAAAAATATAATCATATAAACTTATTACAAAACCAAGTTGCAATTGTTTGGGTTTAACATAAAATTATTGCTGTTAGACTATCCCTAAATAGGTACCTCTCAGTTAAAGGTACCTATTGTCTTCAATTCAATGTAAACATGTCAAAAGATGTGAATGATACACCATATTTCCCCATGTATAAGACGCACCATTTTTTTTTTTTAATTGGGGTCTAAAAGCTGGGTGCATCTTATACAATAGTTGTATTTTTTTTTTACTTTCATTTCCCGCTTTTTCGCGCTTGTTTTTGCGCTCATTGTTGAAACCAGTGATTTGTCATCAGACACAGATGAGGACAAGCTAATGGATCAGAGTTTTGACAGTGATTAGTTGCATGAATTTTATGATGAATAAAACTTGAGTCCAATAACTTTATATAACATTGTTTTTCACATTTCGGGCCCTAAAATTAAGGTACATCTTATATATGGGGAAATACGGTATTTTTAACAACCAAATTGAATTTTTAGCAAGACTTTAATTTAGTAAAGAAACAGAGAATTCATGTGCCTATATACAAACATTAATGTTTTTATGTGTGATCACCATGAATGTGTGTGTACATATTCTAAAAACATACGCAGTTAAATGGGAGGTATGGTGAGGGAGGAAGTAATGGCAAGGATGAAAGTAGCCAAGGCTCTAATGTTCTTGCGTCATACAAAGTTGTGTTGCTTATTTTTTAGGGTACCTATTACCTTGGCTATCAAAATAATTAAAAATTAAAGAGCAAAACAAAATTTTAATCTACAGAAATAAAGAATTGATAACAAAATTCAGAAATAGATGGACCTAAAGGGTAATATGCTAATTAAGTCAGAGAAAGACAAAGGTCATATGATGTCACTTATATGTGGAATCTAAAAGACAAAATATACAAACAACTCAAAGAACAAATTGATGGTTGCCAGATGGGACAGAGTTTGGGATTTATTGATTTTTCCATATCAATAAATATGGAAAAATATATGTTGTGAACCATACCAATAAGCTTTTCATTTTTTAAGAAAATTCTTCAACAGAAGGGCCTGAGTTTGTTGAAACACACTTATCTTTTTAATTATTCTTTCCAATTCATTGAAAGAGAGGGTAAATACTGTTCAGCAATAACTAGGAGAGAAAATGACCAAAAAAAAGGTCAGTTACCAAAAAGCTTCTCAACACTTTGAAAACATAGTTTAGGAGGTACTAATTTAATGCCTTATTTGACATTGTTGTAACACAGTCAATTGGGTTTTTTTTTAGAGTATAATGTATTAATGAATGTAAAATGTCCTATCAACTGGTATTTATTTCTAGGTTCTTATGGCTATGGGAGCCATGAGAGTAATGGTCTGGGAGGTCATTCTCCTTGTCTCAAAGAGGCTTCTTTGCAGCCAAATCTTAATATTACAATAATCTGAAGTAAACCAGTAAAGGTGTTAGTAATGCTCAGAATTAAAAAACAAAACAAAGAAACTTTGCTCTTATAGTTAAAAAAAGATGGTGTAACAGGAATAAAATCATCTCTAGCTTTTATTAAATCAAAGATGTGCCCACAAGCAGTGTGTACATTGGATAACGTTCTTTCATGTGTTTATTTATTTATTTATTATTTTTCTGAAGTTGGAAACGGGGAGGCAGTCAGACTCCCACAGGCGCCCAACCGGGATCCACCCAGCACGCCCACCAGGGGGTGATACTCTGCCCATCCGGGGTGTTGCTCTGTTGCAACCAGGGCCATTCTAGCACCTGAGGCAGAGGCCATGGAGCCATCCTCAGCACCCAGGCCAACTTTGCTCCAATGGAGCCTTGGCTGCTGGAGGGGAAGAGAGAGACACAGAGGAATGAGAGGGGGAGGGGTGGAGAAGCAGATGGGCACTTCTCCTGTGTGCCCTGGCCAGGAATCGAACCCGGGACTCCTGCAGACCAGGCCAATGCTCTACCACTGAGCCAACCGGCCAGGGCCTCATGTGCTTATTTAATATCCAGTTAACCAGTGAGTAAAGGAAAGTTAAATAACATTATACTCATTCTTAGAATCTCAAAGAGCTAATTTTTCCTCTTTACATTCACGGTCCCCTTTCATGAAGTATTTAAGAAACCTACAGATGAAAACCAAGAACAGGTTAGCTAATATGACTACAGTAATTGATTTGTAGAATCTGGAAGTGTAAATGACAAAAAAATTGATAATGTTTAAACACATTTGTGAGTCTATCTTCCATTTTGCTACCATACTAAACTAAACAATACATCAAGTTCAAAAAATTAAATCCCTCATCAGGTCTACAATATAAAACATATAATAATTTAGAAATATCAGAACAATAATATTTTAACAATGTCAATTAAGATGCTTGGCATTGGCTATATACTTTATGCCTTAATTACCTCAAGCAAAGTGAAAGGTAAAAATTTCACTTACTGTCAGGAAAATAAGTGTGAGGAACTTAGAAGTACCTTTAATTCACTGGTTTCTTTTTGTCCACAACAGCTAATAATTCTTCAAGGACTCTCCTACAAATATTTGCCTCTTTTAAAACATTTTATTCAGTTTGGCTTCTGAAAACAGGCCATGTACTCTGTAAAAAGCTAGCCACACATTCTTTGCTTGATAAATTTCTTTTCCATGTCTTCTCCAGTTACTCCGCAGAGAGTGTGGAGTTATGGATGTTTCGCTAAGTGCAACACATGACATCTGTTGATTGCTCTCTCTGGCATATTTAAAAAGTGATCAGATTCAAAAGGGGAAAAAACTCCCACAGTATTGGATAAGTCTATATTAGCTTTTAATGATTAGAAATTCCAGACAGCCCAAAATAGAGATTAAAAAGAAAGAAAATTTAACAGAGAGAAGGAAAATAAGGATCAATCATCTCAGAAATCATAACTAAGTGCTTCATCTAAGCCTTAACTGCATGTCAGTTAAATGGTACTTGTACTGATTCCTCTGTGCTGGAAAGTCTGCCAAGGGTTTAAAATAAATAAATCACTTCATTGAAGACTCAGAAAAAAAAACATGAAGCTGGTACAATATTTACAACTCTTACAGATTTGAAAAGTGAGGTTAAAAGATGAAGTTATTAGCAGGTACTCAAATAAAAACAGATCCAACGAATGAGTTCAGAAGAATGTCTGGATTCCAAGTCCCTTCCCTCTTAGCCACTATGAAAATTATGCTAATCAAAACAATATCTAATACCCATTTTAATATTTTATAATTTAGACTAGATGGACAGGACTTTAATGGTTACCTTTTCAGCTACAAATAAATTGGACATTCTTAGAATTGTAAATAAATCCCATTTATCAACCTTGAAAACCTTATTACATGATTCTTACTGTAATGCTAATAGATTTCTTGGGATGAATGCACAAGTTAACAACTATTTATGAAAATGCAAGACTGAGAAATGGTGAAGCACTCTGAGTTTTCACTAACACTACGGAAATAAGCATTTCCTTTGACTTCAGCCGCATTCCCTCCTTTGCCGTTAGTCACATTTGTCTTCTTCTTCTGCCAGTCATTCCTTACGAGAGGTAAAAGTCCATGAACTGGAAAACACCAAATATTTAACCTGGTTCCAAACTCAGATACTAATGATAACATTTATTTTAATAGGTGAGAAAAAAATTAAAAACTAAAATCAAACTATAATACATACAAATACTTAGTAATGAAATTTTTTAAAAAATTTATGTTCATAATTTTAGAGATTTTAATCTCCAATATGGTGCAGTGAAATAGTTAAGAGGGCTAAGAGTCTGAGATCTACATTTGGTAGTGTCTTGAACAGGTGACAACAGAACTTAGAAAATCATATGGTCATAAATTTAGATGAAACCTAACAATAAAAAGTGAAAAGAAAAATACTGGGATTTAAAAATCTAAAACTTGGTTCTAAGTCCCAGTTGAAAGCTCAGAAGGTCAAAACTCCAACATAAAAGAAGGGCCACTTACCTGAACAGCTACTAGCTTACTCCTTGAAGGTAGATCTGGGTTTATGCTTATATTACCATTCAGTTATGTCAGAAAGCCCTTAATCAATTCTAATCATAACTGAGCAACCTAACCAGCACTTGTTTCTTAGTCTCAAGTTACCAAAACATAAACTTTTGTGACCCAAGATGGCCCTTTAATTGATAAATGTGTAACCCTAGTAAAGAAATACGGAAATGTAAAACACCAAAAAAATTTAGTTCAAATTATTGTATTGATAGTTTTGGGGCATCCTGTATTTATGCAAGTGTGGTATGGTAGCAAAGCATTCTAACATTTAGTTTTCTGTATGTTGCCTATTTTGAAGATGGTTGAAATTATTAAAAAACTGATTTGTTTAATTTAAAGAGCGATTAATTAGATTTGCAAGAGTTGCTTAGATGCTTGGGAAGAAGCTATTCTTTAATTAAAATATTTTTTATAATTTATTATTCAATTACAGTTGACATACATTATATTAGTTTCAGGTGTACAACAGTGATGAGACATTTATATACCTCACAAAGTAATCAATTCAATATTTAGTACCCATCTGACACCATACACAGTTACTGCCTAAGTATTTGAGAAAATCAAATTTATTTGAAATTCTAAGAAAATTGGTAAGTACATAGTAGTATTAAATTTTTGGAAATAATTTATTATGTTGAATAAGCACATTATTCTGTACTCGAAAATAAAACTACTCACAATTATAGGGCCAGGTTTTTTCTTCATTTTTAATATGAGCCACTCATTTCCATTTATCAATACTAAATAATGAAGAACTCATTTCAGTATACCACATGAAAGGTTGTCCTAAGTTATTAGTTCTTATAGATTACTACTAATAATTAATATTTTTCTTAAATGACAGCATTAAGAATTACATACAACATGTTATGAATAAAAAACAACTAGTACCTTATAAGAATAGCTGATATAAAAATTTCCACCCAAGAATAAATTCTTTCATTTTGTTATATGTTCTTTCAGAAAAGAAAATTTTAAAAAGTCAATGTTGGCAATATAAAAAATACATTAAGCATTTATACTTTTAAAATAATGCCTATTTATGATTACATAAAAATACAGTATATTTCATCAAATTCCCAGTACAATCAAGATGAAATATTGTACAACCAACAGGACAAAAAAAAACAATGATAACAACCACTCTAAGAATTGTGTCCCAATAAGTGTTAGAACCACTAGCAATGTACTTGTCATGTTATATTCTAGTTAGTTATATAAGGATCTATCTTCCTTCTACTAGACTATAAGATCTTACAGGGCCAAAATTGATAGCCATCCTCCTATCCAAAGAACTCATTACTTGAAACATAGTCATTAATATGTCTGTTAAATTAACTAATTCTAAAGTATTTTAATAATTAAAATAAAAATATTGGTTTAAGGTAGTTTGTGTCAATTTAAAGAAAGAGAATCTACAGCCTTTTACAAAAAACTGAAAAAAAATTAAAAGTCCAAAATATACACCTAATTATGTTTTTAATTGTCACCAACTGCTTGATTCCTAAGTGCTGCAGGCAGAGGTTGTCTTATTTGTTAGTAACTAGTCACTCAGTAAACTTCTGCCTTTACTCTACTTTTAAAATAGATCATGGATAGAAAATATAAACTAGGTGATTTTTTCCCAATTTTTGCCTAACATATGCATTTATATTTATTTGTGTTGCTATAGAAAAAAGTTTTGTAATTTAAGACATTTTAAAGTAAATATATCTTCATTAACATGAACAGTACACTGTAAATAAACATAGATGTCATATTTGACTTTCTGTCTTCTGAATAGGAAAAAATCTATTACTGTGAAAAAGAGAACAGAAATTCCTATAAGTAATTTAATTTATGATCAAAATATTCACTCTAGGCCCTGGCTGGTTAGCTCAGCAGTAGAGCGTTGGCCCAGCATGTGGGAGTCTCAGTTTCAATTCCCAGTCAGGGCACACAGGAGTGACCATCTGCTTCTCAATCCTCCCCACCCCTGTCTTTTCTTCCCTCAGCAAGGGCTTGAATGGTTCAAGCAAGTTGGCTCCAGGTACTGAGAATGGCTCCATGGCCTGGCCTCAGATGCTAAAATAGTTTGGTTGCCAAGCAACGGAGCAGCAGCCCCAGATAAGCAGAGCATCCCCTGGTAGGTGGCTAGCCAGGTAGATCTTGTTTGGGGTGCATGCAGGAGTCTGTCTCTACCTCCCCACCTCTCACTTAATAAAAATAATAATAATTAACTCTAAGTATGTAAAAACTAAAAAAAAAAAATTCAAATACCTTATTTTAAAATGCACAATAGTAGTAAAGAAACTGAACATACTCGAAAAGAACATGATTAGAACTAGTCAGCATAATCTTAACTTTTACATTGTAGGAAAAAAACTTCACTTCACTGTTCATACATTCACAAATTTAAAGTGAACATGACCAACTCAATGCACAAAAGGAGGTCAAGGTCTATTTTAGTCAAGCTCTACTTTAAAATAATACATCTCTCTCAGTATGGTTAGGTTAAAAAAAATATCTATTTAGTCAGCGCCCTAGTAAACTACAGATAGTTTTATTGTTTACATCAAGTTTAAGTGTTCAAAGTAATACACAGCTACAAAAACATATCCCAAAAGAGAAGACCCTGGGTATTTATATGACTATTAGATACTAAAAGATAGCTCTTTAAATTTATGACATCATTTAGCAATGACTTATTTAGAAAATGCAATGTGTTATTTATTAATTTATCTACAAAGGTGAAGATTTTCTTTCAAATGTGTCTGGAATTATCATGCAGTACACTTAAGTTTGGTACTAAAGACCTAAAGGTAAGACCCTCAGATGAAGAATATAAAAGTCTGATATCATGGGGCGAATGACTGTCACTTAATAATAAAAGATTAAAAACTAGTGCCAACTAAATCTTACAAGGAGAAATAACTTAGCTGTGGGTTGTAAAATCCAAGCAGAAACTGTAAGACAGCTCATTTAGATTATTTTTAATTGAATATATTAGGGTGATATTGCTAAAATTATATAATTTCAGGTATAGAGTTGTATAATACAGGATCTGTATACTGTATGGTTTGTTCAGCACCCTATGTCAAGTTAGAAGACCGCTGAGACAGCTGGTAAAGTGGGCATCTTTAAGAATGTGGACAGCAGTTACCAAAGCAATGAGGAGACAGGGGGAATGTATCAGTCTTATCCTTTACACTGAGACCAGAAAGAATACTATTTTAAATCAGCTGCTAGAGTCTAAGATCACAGATACTTTATTACATAGTAGAGCTAAAAGTTCATTAAGTTTTGTCTATTTTAAATAGGTAACGATTTCATTAAAGGGTTTGGCTATTTAAAGTAATTCAGTACCATATTTGTCTGGTTTTGCCATTACCACACTCCCAATATATTTACTTTCTCAAAGTTAATATTTTCATTCACCTAGCTGAAATATAGTATCAATTAGTATTATTTATAGTATATATTACCTATAGTCCATATGTGGGTTCTACAAGGAAGTATGGTTGACCCTTGAACAACATGGGTTTGAACTGCACCAGGTCCACATCTATGCAGATTTTTTTTCAATACATACATACAGTACTATAAATGAATTTTCTCTTCCTTATGATTTTCTTTTATTCTTTTTTTAAACCATTCCATTGATCTGAGAGAGAGAGGAGGGAGATGGGGTAGGGGGGAGAAGCATCAACTCTGCTGTTCCATTTAGTTGTTCCATTCAGTTGTGCACTCACTGATTGCCCCTGTACGTGCCCTGACTGGGGATTCAATTCACTATCTTTGCGCACCTGGACAATGCTTTATCCACTAAGCCACCTGGCCAGGACTCTTCCTTATGATTTTCTAAATAACAGTTTCTTTTCTCTAGCTTAATTTATTTTTAAGAATACAGTATATAATACATATAACATAAAACATATATTAAATGACTGTTAATGTTATTAGTAAGGCTTCCAGTCAACAGTAGGCTCTTAGTTTTTTTGAGGATTCAAAATTTACACACAAATTTTCAGCTGCATGGTGGGGATGGTGTCAGCACTGTTAACTCCCACACTGTTCAAGAGTCAACTGTATTCTGTGAGATTACACTAACCATAACCTTACTTCAACTCAGAGTGATATTATATATGTATAAATTTTACTGCAAACAAAAGAAATGGAACATCAAATGCATAAGTTAGCTATGTCTAAAATCACCTAACAGAACAGGTGTCATTTATTATGATTCATGAGTGGGTGTCACTTCCCACAAACTTCTATCTGCAATGAGATTGTTTAGCTTTTAGGATGCCAACTTTCAAAGTTTCTTTTAGATACTGAAAAGGAGAAGCAAGAAACTTTTGATTTATGTCTTTTTTCTATGTATTATTTATGTGTTTGTTTTTTATTTACTTTGGGACATACTTATTTAACAAGATTATATAAACTAAAAATAAAGATAATTGCTTAAAATAAAATTATCACTGTATCTTTAAGTCGTAAATTTAGAAGCACTGTTGTTGAAAGGTACAAAAGTCATTATTAAATTTCACATACAGACTACAGTTCAATATACTTCAGATATAAACATGCAGCTTCAATTAATTATACATGTTTTATTTGAAAAGAAAAACATACAACCACAGCTTTTATAAGAAACTTAAAAAAATTCCAAATGCTTTCATTCTTCCTCAGTTACCATTCAAATAATATATTTTTAAACCAAAGTTAAAATAAAATGAAAAAGAAATTCAGTAGGCAGACTGAGCAATATAAATTCAAAACACTACTCTGTCTTCCTGTGTTCTTTCCCACCACAGTGTGTTGTTCAAAGTTCCACAGCTATTGTCTTCGTCCTCTTGTTCTTTCGTGAGTTCAATAAGAACCTAAATGAAAATAAATAAATGCAGTATTCTGTATCTCAATTACCTCAAAGACTTTTTAACTAAATCAGAAAGAGTGTAAGGCTATATCTAATTATATTAACAATTCAAGTATCATGAGATTTATTACTAAGATATTTAAACAGAATAATCTCCATTAATCCACAAAGATAAATATTTTGGAGAACTAATGGATTATTTTAATTACTATATTTAAGTAGCACTATCATAAAAAATAACAAATATTTAAGCAATGTAAATTGATGTGCTAATATAAAATACCATCATCATGACCTACTACTTTACTAAAAGTTGAGCTATTCAAAACAGATGGAGAACATAGAGTTGTTTAAAATTACACAAAGTTTAGGAATAATGTATAAGGATTTGTCTCTGGTTCACAAACTCCCTCCCTTTCCAATATAAATCTAGACAATTAGCTATTATACACTCTATTCTAAAACAAATTTTTTAAAATTTAACTTTAAAGTACCTGTTCCAGTGTTGCTTGAGAAAAGCTATATTCTTCAATGGCAAAAGTATGTTTAGCTATTAAAATATGAAAACAATATTTTACATATTAATATTTTAAAGAATAAAAATTATTAAGTAACTACTAACTGGCTAACAATTTATCTTAAAAAACCCCTCTGTAATCAACTCATTTAAATTTGAAGCTACCAAAATACGTTATTCTCCTCTATCCCCTCATCTCGTCTTGTTTCTCTTCCCCACCTCCACATTCTCACGGTCTCCTCCAAGCACAATATACTTAATATTA
This sequence comes from Saccopteryx leptura, assembly GCF_036850995.1. Classification (NCBI taxonomy): domain Eukaryota; kingdom Metazoa; phylum Chordata; class Mammalia; order Chiroptera; family Emballonuridae; genus Saccopteryx; species Saccopteryx leptura. The sequence goes on from NC_089507.1 coordinate 167,661,241, forward strand.
CTTGCCTCTTTTTGAAGCATCTCCTCGTTCCTTTATCTTATTCCTCATTCTTCCTTTTTTCATTTCTTTTGATTTCTGCTCTCTCCCATTCCTCAATTCCAAAAGCCTGTTCTTGACTTCTTGCACTAGACTTCTCAAAGCATTCATATGTCCATACACTTTATTATATTTATTTCAGGTACTTTTGCAATCTAATGCCAAATTTTCTGGTTTTCTATTCATTCTTTTAATTTAATCCTCCCTAAGTAGTTCAGGTGTTCTCTTTAATCAGGAAATATAGGTGTTTCATAGTTATAAACACCATAAAATAATCTGCATCTGAATACATGCTCCATCCAAGAGCTTAACTCCCTCTTTAACCTACCTACCATTTATTTTTAAAATGCCAAGATTCAATTAAGTTTCTTTAAAGCTTTTCGGAATACTCACCCTCCTGCGCTATGAATTTTCCTTTCCTCTCTACTGATGCGGCTTAACTCTTGCTAACTAACCATAGTCCAATATGAAGAAAGGATTCAAGAAACTCAGTGCCCTCACTTCCAGACTGAACTAGTGAGGACTAATTAAACAGTTTTAACACAGACGCGATGAGAGAAACTGTAGTTATGCCTACCAAAATAGTAAAAGGTTTTACATTATAATATAGGTAATCTACCCAATTCCCAACAATATTAGTCTTTACCTATATCAGATTAATAAAAGATTACCTTCCTATTTATCAGTTTCTACAATACACTGAGTCAAAATTTCTAAACTTTTTATTTTTTAAACTTTTTAAATAAAATTCTTTTATAATTTGAAAGCTACTTTACCATATTCTTCAAACACTGCTTACCTCCTTCTAGCTTAGAAAAAGATTGTGAAAGGGACTGAACATCTTCCTTAGGAATTTTAAAAGCCATAATTGAAGAAAAACTGAAAATAGATAAAATATAGAAAAAAATTTGAAATCTTAAATTTTTTTCCATGTACAATAACTATCATTACTATTAAATAAGAACGTTTAAAAAGTTTAAATAGTATCTAATACTAAATTAGATACAAAACTCCATTAGCTACATTAGACTACATTAATCCAATTGGTAACTATAAAGACACCCCCAATTCTTAACACAGCAACAATTTTTTTATGATTATTCTTCAAAGAATATAATTAAATTTTTAAAATCTTTACCTTTCCTGACGGGTTGCATTTGGGAAAATATACTGAATTTCTCTTTGAAGGCGGTCTACTTCTAAGTTTTCTATCCAGTCCTTTAATTTAATTTCCAAAAAGTAACCTTTTCCAAATTTACTCTTTAGATGTTGGACTGTCCCAATACATCTGTAGTAATTTTTAAAAGAAGGTTCAGATATAAAATTACTCGACAGTTTCAAAAACTAATTTCCCAGCTAAAGAATGATTTAAATAAAATGTTTATGAGTGACACCCTGATGAACTTAGCTACCCAGACAGGGCAAATGTCCCCAATATTACCATCTTATATTTCCAGCACACTTATCCAAATTAGGAAACCAGCACTGTATGTTACCATTACCTTTATTTGACTTTATTGGAATTTCACCAGTTTTGCAACTAATGAATGTCCTTGTTTCGTTCCAGGATCTACCCAGGATACCACATTACACTTAGTTGTCAGGCGTCCTTAGTCTCCACTGGTCTGTACAGTTTCTTCCTGTTTCCTCCTTTTTTATGACTTTAGAAAGTTTTGAAAAGAACTGGTCAAGTGTTTTAGTAGAATGCCCCTTAATTTGGAGTAGTCTGATATTTTTCTCATGATTAGACTAGGATTATGGTTTTTTGGAGAAAATAGCACAGAGTTGAATGAAGTACCCTTTCTACCACATCATATCAGGTGATATGTGATACCCACATGCCACTGGTGAAATATAGAAAAAAAGGCTTTTAGCAATAGGTGACTTTAAAAAGTTTAAACTCTTTAGCATAAATAGCTTCATTTAGCTTCTCTTCCATCTTACACTCTAAGTGACCACAGGACTTACTTAGGTCTAAAACTCCCTACCCCCAGCCTTCAATTTAGTTTCGCCAAATTGCAGACATGTCAGGGGTGGGTCGTAAATTCTAGAATATTCAGAAATGTTTTTGTTAGACATACGAAACATTTATCACTACTGTGTTATCATCTTCAAAGTTTATAGTCTTAATGTGTAGAAATATTTTTTTTTCCTTAAATCAATCCTATAGATAAACATTGTAGCAGGACAGTAAGATTTAATGAGCTTACTAGCGAGATTAATGAATACGTTTTACTAATTTTGTACCACGCTTCGCTGAGCACCCCCTCCTTCCCACCCCAACCAGTATGAGATTTTGTCTTTAAAAGCTAGCCCCAAAATGTGTTCGGGGCCACATGATTTGGATGACTTAGGTCTCCGTGTGGTCACCAGCTTTAAAATAAAGACTCCTTAATTTGGCTACTTAATTGTGTGGCAAAACGTCTGTTTCTCGCTGTTCCGATACAAAACTGTTTGGTTGAGGTAGTAGTCATTATCAGGTGTCTCCACTGCAAAGTCACCAGCCTCCCCTTTCCAAGTACATTAGAAAAGACTGGCTAAATCCTGATCACATTTGGGAGCTAAGGGATTAAGCTCCCCTCCTAGAGGAAGTTGTAGCTACATATTTATTTGAAATTTTTCTGTAAGAAAGAGGAAGATTTGCCTCTTCTCTCTTATTTATTTATTTATTTACTTTTAAGTCCCCCGCCCCCTTGATTTCAGAGGGAAGGGGAGCAGAGAGGAGGGAGAAGGGAAAGAAGGGGTGAGGAAGGGAGGGAGGGAGAGGGAGAGAGAAGGATGAAGGGAGGGAGGGAGGGAGAGAAAGAGGGAGGGAGGGAGAGAGAGAAAGAGGGAGGGAGGGAGGGAGAGATAGAAAGAGGGAGGGAGGGAGGAAGAAGCAGCAATTCACTGTTCCACTTAGTTGTGTGCTCATGGGTTGCTTCTATACGCGCTGACCAGGGATCAAACCTGTGACATCGGTGTGCCAGAACAGTGCTTCATTCACCGAGCACCCGGCCAGAGACCCCAACTTATTTATTCCATCATTTATATAAGTATGAATTCATGTATATTTATTTTATACTTTGGGTTATGATCCAATATATTGCCCATCAATTTAAAAAAATATATCATACTTGAAATAATCCAAATTGTTGATTAAGCCAATTCCAAATGCAAAGTAGCTAGCCATACTTTGGTAAAAAAAATTACACATTTCTGAGTAATCTATAGAAAGCAAACTGATTTCAAAACTCAAGAAAAATTTTTTTACCATTTAACTTAGTACGTGTTTTTACATCATGACATTTAAAATTGCCATCTCCCATCCCCCAAATGAGTGTTCGGACATCTACCTTAATTGTCCAGATACCACGATAGCCACTCGGTCACAGACAGCCTCTGCTTCCTCCATATAATGAGTGGTCAGAAGAGCAGCCCGCTTTTTGTTTTTAAATGCAGTTCTAATTGCTCGCCTACAAAACATAAAATAAAGAGAGAAAATGATCTAAATGTTCATGAAAATACCTGGGTTTTTAAAAAATCCAACTATTTGGTTAATTAGGGTAATTAAAATATCAAATTTCCATTGCTGTAGTTATTCTGTTCTACCCAACTATGATTTTTCTATTTTAATTTATTTGCCTTTTCTTAAAAGCTTGTCAAATAGGAATTTCATAGTTTCAAATGTTTCTATGCTTTAAAAAATGAATTATAAAAACTGATGCCTTGCCCTGGCTAGTTGGCTCAGTGGTAGAGCATTGGTCCAGCGTGTGGAAGTTTCGAGTTCGATTCCCAGCCAGGGCACACAGGAGAAGTGCCCATCTGCTTCTCCACCCTTCCCCCTCTCCTTCCTCTCTGTCTCTCTCTTCCCCTCCCGCAGCCAGGGCTCCAATGGAGCAAAGTTGGCCCAGGCGCTGAGGACAGCTCCATGGCCTCCGCCTCAGGCACATTAGAATGGCTCTGATTGAAGCAGAGCAATGCCCCAGAGGGGCCACGCATCGCCCTCTGGTGGGCATGCCAGGTGGATCCTGGTTGGACACATGTGGGAGTTTGTCTGCCTCCCTCCCCTCCACCCCCATTTCTCACTTCGGAAAAATACAAAAAAAAAATTTTTGATACCTTTTCGTGTTATAACAAAAACAGTCATAAAATCATAGGAAAACCTTAACATGCATCTAAACCAAACCTTACATGCTATAGACATAACCTAGGTTTGTAAGTTTAGTCAACTAATTAGCACTGTGAATTCTAGAAAGTTCCAACATAACTTCAACACAATATTATGAGAATAAACTATAATTTACATGTTAAATGACTAGGAAAAAAATTTTTTTAAACTATTCAGACAGCAATATTCTTTATTTTAATAATTCCATACTCATTTTTGTTCTGAAATATATATTAATATAATACTTCATGAAAAATATAATAAAGTTTAAAAAGTTTACAGGATTCTCTAGTAATCAAAATATTTCATTTTAATTATATTTTATTATTTGTGTAGGATTTAAAGTCAATATGCATATGTAACTAATACAAAATATTTAGTTATAGTAAACTATTCTTTTGTTCTAAAGTAAAATATAGTATAATGTGTCTCAAGTGCCTTTAATGTTCTACTCACCACATGTGCTGTTTGGCCTTAGGATCCATACCTGTAGATGGTTCATCTAGCAAAGTAATCTGAGGGTTCCCCAGCATGCTTAGCGCAAAACACAACTAGATGGAAGAAATGAGGGGCATTCAAAACAAGGAATTTTATCATGACAGCATCAGGCACTAAACATACATGTTGTTTAATAAAAGTACCTTTCGTTTGATTCCTGCAGGTAGTTTCTTTATACTTTTTTGAAGATGTTCTTTCAAATCAAGTGCATTTGTTATTCTGCAAAACAGATAATAAAATATGAGTATACTACCACTCATTATCTGTGAACACTGACATTCTTTTTTCTAGAATACTCAGCTGAAGTCTCCTACTTAGACCTTCAATTTACATTTTAAACAAGTTAATTCCTTGATTTAAAAGGCTGACTTTCAATTAAAATAAGTTTCATGACAATTATAGGTAATTTATTCTATAATTAGAAATTGAAAAATTGCCTTTTTGTTTTCATAGCTATAATTCAGTAAAGACTATATGAAAAAGTAATGACCATTTTCTATGAAAATTATGATACATGAAAATGCTTATTATGAAATTTTTAAAATATGAAACTTTTCTCCAGGTAACAAAAATATTCTACATTTTACCCATTTGTGACTTCCTTTATGTCACTTGGACTCATTCCCTTCACAGCTCCATAAATTTCAAAATGTTCCTGCAATGTAATATCTGACCACAGTGGGTTTATCTGAGGACAGTATCCCATACACTTAATGGAATCATCATCTTCAGCTGGGTCTAAAGAATAATCTCCTAGAAATACCTACAGAAAGACAAACCAACTTTATATAATTATTTTTGCTTAATTAACATTGTGAAAGAAGTGGCATGTGAATCAATTCAAATTCCTTCCTAGAGATAGGGTAAGATTTTTACTCCTTTTGAAGAAGGAAGGACCTACCTAGCTAAGAGTTTAGTGACCCGGCCGGGAAAAGTAGTTAGGGATGTGGCACTGTTGGGAAAACAAGCCCCAGTTTCAACTAAGATGATGATCGAGGGCTTCGTTGGAAAGTGATAGATGAGCCAGAGAGGAAAGCACATTTGGTCATTGGAATTTCTTCAGGGTTAAGAAATAGTCAACATAAATAATAAGGCAAAAGCCCAAAGGAAATAGTGGGCCTGGCATTTTCCAGGAAAGCAATGAGCCAGTGTGCTTCGTGGGAAGAGAAAAAGGGCGAGAGGTGGAGATAAGACCAGAACAATTTTGTGCAGTTTCCACAAAGTGCTAAATGATATTCTTATAATCAAAGACTGACTGATGGCAGTGTCAAGATTAGCTCCCATACCCCCTAAAGTTAATACTATTGTCTTCCATAAAGTTGGTGGAAAAATCACCCATCCATGTAATAATTATAAAAGCAAAAATACTATACATGTGTGTCATCTACATATAAGTACCAACATTTTACTATGTACATTTTTATAGCTAACCAAAAAAATCAAATTTTATGCTAAAAATTTAATATTAAAACAATATTTAGCATCAAAGTCCAAATCTGTCATTAAAAAATTTTAATGAAAAATACAAATTATAGTCAGCATAGCCCACACTGTTGTATATCATACCTGGCCTGAAGTTGGTTCAATATCACCAACCAGAATATTAATAATTGTGCTTTTGCCTGCACCATTTGGGCCCAACAGTCCCAAGATCTCACCTAAAGGAATTGAAAGAAAAATCATCACATGTAAATCAGATTTAAAATGGAAATGATTCTTCTGAAAACATTATTTAAGAAAAAAAAAATTAAATACCAGCCTTTTTTCACACAGAAAGAGATGTATTTAGTTGCCACTTTCTTTAATTTTCTTGTAAGAAAATCTTTCTTGTCATCGTATTCTTTATGCAAATTGCTGACCATAATGGCTGGTTTCTAACAAGGGAAACAGGATTTAAAAAAAACAACGTTATAAATCAGAAACGTGTTATGAAATAACAAGGCTGCACACAACTCACATCCATATCGTAAGAACTATATTGCTAATAAAGGGTATTATATAAATAAATATCTGTTTGCCACTGAGATAGTGACTTATTAAAGTGTGAGTAGATAATCACACAGTGGTGGCTGGAGCAGATGTGGGACAGCTGCACATCCCCAGCAGAGCAGAGGTGGGGCAGCCCATAAGACTCTGGAAGTTTCTGGTGCCATGAGAGATACAGCCGGTTGGTCAACAGTATTGTTTTAACATGCAGCTGAGTCCTGGTGAGCAGACAGGGAATCAAAGGGAGCCCTACAAAGTGTTGCTTACAAAGTTTTGACTGAATCTACGCTTCCTAAACCAGTTCAGAAACCACCCCAAAGTAATATTAATAATAGGCCAAGTAGTAGAAATCCCACTGTAAAACTTAATGGGCTTGCTATGGAAGGGGGAGAGCCTGCCATCTACAGGCCATTAGATCCAAAGTCTTTCCCAAATTATAGAGCTAATTACAACTTCAGGGCATGCACAATCAGAGAACTTCTCGGAACTCATGATATGCTTATACACATTATAAACCCTCTAGAAATGTATATAATATATAACATTTCCCATACTCATTTAGCCTTGATCCTATTATGTTAATGAATCACGTGTGGATAAAGAACAGAATTAGGAACTAAATGCTGGTTCGAAACCATGAGGATGCCGGCTTGAGCGTGGGCTCACCAGTTGGAGCGCAGGGTTGCTGACTTGAGCGTGGGATCATAGATATGACCCATGGTCGCTGGCTTGAGCCCAAAAGTCACTGGCTTGAAGACCAAGGTTGCTGGCTTAAGCAAGGGGTCACTCTGCTGTAGCCCCCCAGTCAAGGCACTTATGAGAAAGCAATCAATGAACAACTAAGGTGCCACAACACAAAATTGTTGCTTCTCATTTCTCTCCCTTCCTGTCTGTCCCTCTCTCTCTCTCTCTCAAAAAACAAAAGTCAATCAAGAAAAGGTTAGATTTTTTTTTAATTTTTCCACTGATTTGAGACAAATTGAAGGAAGAGAGAGAGAAAGCAGGGAGGGGAAAAAGAAGCATCAACTCATTGTTCCACTTGGCTGTTACACTTAGTTGTACATTCATTGGTTGCTTCTTATATGTGCCCTGACTGGGAATCAAACCTGTGACCTTGGTGCCCTGGGACAACGTTCTACCCACTGAACAACCTGGCCAGAGTCAAGTTTTCTTACGGTAGAATTTCTCCGACCTTGTACTTTATTTTTGTGTACTTTAATTTTTTATATTACTTTTATATAATTCAAGTATTTTTTCAATATGAAATTAATGTAAACATGCAACCCCTGTATTTCAGCACCCAATCTGGCCTTGCCAGTTTTATGCATATCCTTCCAGGATATTCTCTCGATGTGTGTGTGTTTTGCTTTAAGAAAGTATCATTCTGTAACAATACTTCTTGAATATTTATTTTTAATTTGAAATATAACTTGCCTGACCAGACGGTGGCTGTTGCAGTAATATAATGTTATAGTAATTAAATATATAGAAATATAGAAAAATATGGAAGATATATAGAAATAATTAGGATATAATATTAAAAGCAATTAAGGAAATTAAATAAAGTTATGCCATCTGGATAGGAATTAATATGATAAACAGACTCTGATTTTCAAGCAGGGCCCAGTTAGTGTGTGTATGAAGTTATACATAGATAAGAAGTGGCTTGATGTCATAACTCTGTAAGTTAACATAAACAAGAAGTTTCCCTAGGAACACCTTAAAAGTGGCTTGGCCTGACCTGTGGTGGTGCAGTGGATAAAACATCCACCTGGAATGCTGAGGTCACCAGTTCAAAACCCTGGGCTTGCCTGGTCAAGGCACATATGGGAGTTGATGCTTCCTGATAATTAGTTTAAATTTTTATTAAATAAAAAAAAAAAAGTGGCTTGATGTAACATTTCAGTAGATTAACATAAAAAGGGCTCCCTGCGAGGGACTGGGGGGAGGGGGGGGAGGTGATACTCCTGTAGATTGACACCTGTTAGAAGGCGTTGGCCAGAAAAAGTACTAAAGCTAAGGGGCACCGCCCAGCCTCCAATTCTGAACATGGACTGTCTCCACGCTGCTCTGACCAAATACAGCCAAGAGGAGCACACTGACAGGGCCCCCGTAAGCTGTACCCAGGCACGCCAAAAGGATTTGTGAGTAATCAACTGCCTGTGTAATTCTTGCAACTTACTTGTGTGTTGGTCGTGTCTTTCCTCCGGTGGCAGTTGGTCTCAGCACTGATAGTGAGTAAGGAGACCCCCCTTTAAATAAGATACTTCAAGAATATTTTATTATTTAGGCCAAGTGTTCAGAGAGATTTTGTAAATATAATTTTGTACTTGTGTAATTTACAAAATCTCAAAATCGTATTCCTGCTTAGGAAGGGCCGTTATAATTTAAATGAAGAGGTTTTCATACTTGGAAGGTTTTGAATAGAAGGAGGAAGAAGGCTTGGACCCCCTCCCTTCTCTACACCTGGGTGAAAGAAGGTAAAACAGCCAGGAATAGAGCAGGGGGAAGGGAGACTTGAGTAGTTCTTCCCTCTTCCCCTTTCTTTCTCCTTAATGGGCGATCTACTAATGATTACCCTCTGGCATCCTGTAAGCCCCCTCCCATTCTGAAATCATGTAATTGAGGACAAAGGAATCACGTGAACTTACATTCTGTAAAAGGTATATAAGATGTAAGAAATCTAATTTGGGGAGCATGTGTCTTTGGAGTTATAGCCCCATATGTTCCACTGGCTTAATAAATTCTCTTTTTTCCTCTTATAAGTTGTCCAAGTGTCAATCCTCCAAGGTTTTGCTCTCCTGCAACAGTAGATTCCTCTGAGTTGCCTGGAGACTAGTCTCAAAGAGGCTGCCAGCCCTGCTGATAAGCAGGAGTGTCCCACTGCTGGGGAAGTTGAATCGGGGACGCCTGATCTACGCAGAGCTTGGGCTCTACTGGGACAGTGGCACAGTAGATACAGTGTCGACCTGGGATGCTGAGGACCCACGTTTGAAACCCTGAGGTCATGGGCTTGAGCACAGGCTCATCTGGCCTGAGCGTGGGGTTGCTGGCTTGAGCCCAAAGGTCGCTGGCTTGAAGCCCAAGGTCACTGGCTTGAGCAAGGGGTCACTGGCTCGGCTGGAGCCCTCAGGTCAAGGCACATATGAGAAAGCAATCAATGAACAACTAAACTGCTGCAACCAAGAATTAATGCTTCTCATCTCTCCCCTTCCTGTCGTCTGTCCCTATCTGTCCCTCTCTCTCTCTCGCTCGCTAAAAAAAAAAAAAAATTTAAAGATCATTCCAAAAAAAAAATTTAAGTAGACAAAAAAATTTTTTCAAAGACCTTTTTCAGATTGATTCATAGAGAAGAAAAATATTTTTCAGATTAATTCCTATGCATGGGGAACTGATCATTGCACATTTAACACGACTTAGCAAAAAGACTAAATTACCTCTTCACAACACTGGCAACTCATCAGCTCTCTGACCTTTAGTCTTTCTGCTCTGACATCTTCATCTTCATTCTCATTGTTTGGTGGTTCTGGAAACTTCCTATTTTTGGACTTTGTTGAAAGGGTCCTAAATATATCAAGATAGTATATTTTCAAATAATTAAAATAATAAGAAATTCAAGCACTGCATAGAGAAAAAAATGAAAAAAAAATTTACCAATATGAGATCTATAGTTATCCCTAAAAGATGGAATTAAAGAACTATTTTTTCTTCACTTACACCATTTAGATATTATCTAATTTCATATCAATATTATTTATGACCAGTATGTGTTAGGCACTACTTCACAAAAAGACAAAAGGATAAAAAAACAAAAAACAATAGTAGCAAGCCCCTCACTCAAAGAATTTACAGTCTGTATGTCAGTGAGATTACCCTGAGTAGATGTAGAGGGCTGATGTCTGAATCTATAGAAACACCCTAGAGGTAGGCAGAGGAAAAAGTGCTTCCAAAGGAAAACCAGACTGTAAGTGGAAGTAAGGTAAAAAGGAGAATAGGAGTTGATATATGGAAAACAATGGAACAAAAGAAAAGTATAAGGAGTGATAGATATGTGTATTTCAAACTGCCCTCTTGATGTTCCACTTATCTGTCAGACCTCACCCTTACTGGACTATTGCCCCTGAGACAGAGGAATTCCAAAAAGCTGACAAACCACCCCAAGGAGGGGCTCTGGACATACCAGGACTTTTGATTCAATACCCACAAGCTCAAAATTCTTCTTGACCCCATATAATTTGTCCTCCTAGCTTGTACTGGTGCACTTCTCCCAGAGGAGTGCCCCGGCAAGTCTTTCTCCTCTAATAAAGCCTGCACACCTGGTGATCGAGTGCCGTCTCATTCTTACAAGGAAAAGTCTATCACATTAAAGGCTGCTTAGTTAAATAAATTGAGCCTACTTGACAAGACAAAGAGGAAGTCATTAGTTATCTTACTGAAAATACTATTAATAGAGAGGTAAGGGTAAAAACACATGAATCATCAGGGAAATGCAAATAAAAACCACAATGAGACACCACTTCATATCCACTAGAATGGCTAAAATAAAAAAATAAACAATAACCCATATTGGCAAGAATTGGAGGAGACAGAATGCTCATACATCCCTAATAAGAATGTGCTGTGCGCACCCCCTTTTAAGCAGTTTTGCCAGTTTCAGTTACCTGAGGTCAACTGCAGTCCAAAAACATTAAATGTAAAATTCCAGAAATAAAAATTCCTAAGTTTTAAATTTCATGCTGTTCTGAGTGGCATGATGAAATCTCAGTGTCCCACTTTGTCCCACAGGGAACGTGAATCATCTCTTTGTTATCAAATCCCTCTGGGCTATCAAACTGACTATTTTAGAATCATAGCACTGTACTTTTGTTCAAGTCACCCTTATTTTAGTTAATAATGGCCACAAAGCACAAGAGTAGCAAAGCTGGCAATTCGGAATAGAAGTCATAAAGTGCTTCCTTTAAGTGAAAAGGTGTGTAATTATAGGGAAAAAACACAGCATACACAGGGTTTGGCACTATTTATGATTTTAGCCATCCATTTGGGGTCTTGGAGAGTAACCCCCACAAATAAGGAGTAACTAAAGTAAAAAGGTGCAATCACTTTAGAAAACAACAGTCTGTCACTTCACCGAAAGGTTCAACATAGAGTACCATATGTCATCAATTCCATCACTAGGTATCCACCCAAGAGAAATGAAGACATATGTCCACCCAAATACTTGTACACAAATATTCATAGCAGCATTATTTGTAATAGCCAAAAGGTGGAAACAACTCAAATGTCTATCAACTAATACACATTACTCAGCATAGATAAAGGAACGAAGCACTGCTACATACTGCACCATGTATGCACCTTTAAAACATTATGCTAAAGTAAAGGAAGCCAGACAAAAACAGACTCTGTATTGTACTCTGTATTCCACTTATATGAGTATGTTCAAAACTGGCAAATCTGTTATCTGGAGACAGAAAAGTAGATTAGTGAGTGCACAGGGCTAGGAAGCATGGGTGGAGGGGGGAAAGAGTGACAACTAAGGGGTACAGGATTTCTTTTGGGGGTGATAATATGACCTAAAATAAGGTTATAGTAATAGCTGCACAACTCTGTAAATATGCTGAAAAACATTAAAACTTAAAAAGGAATTAACTGACCAGAAAAGGGGATCCTTTCTTATTGATCTGCCTCCATATTTTTTCTCATAGTACTGTAAGAGGAAAATCCATAGTATACACTGCAGGTAAGGCTGAAAGAAACCACACAGAACAGCTCATGACTGATAGAGAACAGAGACCACATACATCAGTTTCCTGACTGACACCAACAAATTAACCACAATTTTTCTTTGCATGTCATATCATTTAAGAGATTTTAATACAAACTAACGTAGATTTTTTTTGTAAGATAATCTTTCACCTTTATTTCTATTTCTGTAAAGTTCACTGTTGTCAGTTTCATAAAATACAAAGGGAAAAAAAAGCTTTGTTTTTGCTTCTAGAAAACCAGAATCATAATTAAATAGAATTGTTAACATAAAAAAAGCCAAGAATATTAAAATGGACATATTCAGAAAATGAAAGGTATTACCATCAAAACTCACATTAGCTAGTATTAACACACTTGACTTCTGATGCACCTTCATTTTATGCAACAGAATAAGAACTAAAATGAGGTAAAACCATACAACCAAACTATCCTTCAGGTACAAACTAACAGGACATTTTTGTTATTTCTTACCGATATGACAGCCACGAAAAGCCTATCCCATGGATTATAGGTATCCTCATTTTTTCGAATATCCTTCCAAGAAACCTAAGATAAAAATTATTGAAAATATATGCGCTGCTGTGATGTTTTAAGATGGCATTTGATCTTTGACCCTGGTTCCTGGTACACAGCTTCTAATACCCTTGGAATTTCCTACATGTCAGAGATGAAAAGAGTATTTTTTGTTATTTAAAACGAGCCCCTTTCCACCAAAGCTGAGGTGACTGTAGGAGGAAGATGAGGGCAGGTTGTCAGAAGAACCAACCAAGTGATTAGAAGGTTGGAACTTTCAGCCCCATTCACCCACTGACCACTAGAGGGGGGAAAGGGGTTTAGAGATGAAGTCATCATGCCAAGTAATAGAACTTTATAATAACCCTAAATACAGGGTTTGAAGAGCTTTCAGGTTGAAGAATACATGCATGTGCTAGGGAATGTTACACTCCAAACTCCACAAGGACAAAAGTTCCTGCACCTGTGTCCCTTCTGGATCTTGCTATGTATCTCCTAACCTAGCTGTTCATTTGTGTATCTGTTGTAGTAAGTTGGCAATAGGAAATAGTGCTTCCCTGAGCTCTATAAGCCATAATAGCAAATTACTGAACCTGAGAAGGCGTCACAGAATCCTTCTGTCTGATTTGAGTTTGAAGCCAAATCAGACAGAAGGATTAATAACAGCTTATAACTGGATCCACTACTTATAACTGGCATCTGAAGTGTGGGTGGGGAGGGAAGTCCTAGAGAATAAGGCCTTAAACTGTGGGGTCAGCGCTAATACCAGGTAATGTAAGTATTGCTTTATTTAAGAAAAAAAACCCACACATTTGGGGTCAGAAGTGTTGTAATTTTATTTTAGCTGCAACGTGTAGAAATATTTAGATTAAAATGCATTTTGTTCAGCAAACATGTATTCTGTACAAAACATTAGCCACTACTATTAATAGCTATGATTTGTATACATCCCAAAATATGGGACAGATAATATAAACATATTAAACTGAAACAAAAGGGACAGGAGTAAAGAGGTTAGTGAGTAGAATTAATCAGCAAACATCTTAAGCCAATAATTAATCATTTATCTTTTTAATCATATAGAAAAATTTTTTTCAACTATCCAAGCTTAATAAAACTAATCTGTGGTTTTCTTCCTTAGAAAATTCTCTACAATTTCTATTAACTCTTTATTGGACAATACATTATTTAATCCTTGAAAACTCCCCCAAATAGTAACTGAAGTCAGATCATACTCATAATTTATGTACATATACCATTTGAGGCATCAAAGAGCTCATAATAGACATAGTCCTTTTCCTTTCAGAATTTAAGGTTTAAAACATGTTTTTAAAATTCAACAGTGATTTTAAACTGCTTCATTAATAATATTTAAATCAAGCAGCAGCAGCTAATATATGGGTTATTTTATTTTTTTACTATTTTCAGTATAACAACTAAAATCTCAAAGATTAGGTACTATTAATGAATTTTAGATATTAAAACACCTAATATACCTACCTTTATGAAACAAATCAGACAACCTAGAAGTGGATAGATTGGAATGACAATGCAAAAGGTATAGTGGAGAATAGCTGTAACTGTATATCCCAGAAAGAAAGTGATTTCGGTGATTACAATGCAGGCCAATGCTGTCTAGAGAAAAAAATAGGAAAACAAGTGAAAAAGTGGTTAGAATTTTCATAATCAACATTAAGTATGTTTTCAATCTAGGAAAACACAGAACCAGAGATGATACTTCGCCAGGAAGCAGCAGTACCTGGTACCAGTTGCTTTTAGCTGGCATTGCTGCCATGCAGTTGTTAAATGCTTTCACTATCATCCCTTCATGAAGTGGATAATGCAGAAGACAAAAACAGAGACAATAAGATGGTGCCAACTGTATGTATAAGGCCTGTGCTTAGAAAAGACAGTGATATTTTTTAGTGTAATCCTGAAAGAGTACATGGCTCCCTTTTCTCTAGTGAAAACATGAAAGCATTTCAACTAAGCTACTATGAAAAGTAAAAATGAAATCATATAAAGTCTGACTTACCACAGAATAGATAAATGACCAAATTTCTTTGGTGTTTAAACATTTTTTAAAAGTGAAAGAAGTAATGTAGGTAAACAGAATAACTGATGGAACGTAACCAATAAGACAAAAAACCTGTAAAACAAAAATATGTAATTTCATATAAAAATATAAGTAACTAGCAATACATAGATACAAAATGGCAGTAGTATTAAAACATTAAGGAATAATTATTCTTCAAATTTTATTTCTCAAATCACTCCAAAAATTGAAACTATAGTTATTTAACTTACCATTCTCATTGCTCCTAAACCAATGAAACTCATGCTTTTAACTAATTAACATAATCCTGAATAATTAATTTAAACCGAACAGTTTTCTTTGCCAACTTAAAATGCTGTCTGTTATTTTATTTATTATATAAACAGGTGTAGCTGGTTAAAACTTCTTCCAGTAACTAATAGCTACCATTTCTTTTTAATCTTTTTTAAAATTTATTTATTCATTTTTAGAGAGGAAATGGGGTGGGGGCAGGGCACATCAACTCCCATATGTGCCTTGACCAGGCAAGCCCAGGGTTTTGAACCAGCAACCTCAGCATTCCAGGTCAAGGCCTCATCCACTGCACCACCACAGGCCAGGCAAGTTACCAATTTAATATACAGCACTTAACACATTTTGTACATATTTTAAGGAAAAACTTTCTTAATTTTAAGGCAGAAATTAAGTTACAACTTTTTCTCAATCAACTATTAGCTACCATTTTAATATACAGGACTTAATGCATTTTATAAATTTTTAAGGAAAGCATTTATTTATAAGGCAGAAGATATATAAGATCAGTTCAATCTCTGGCTAAATAGAGAAATTTACTTTCAGCAATCCTGACTTCATCTAGCTCTGTTTTCCTTATATAATAAAAACATTGATATAAAAGGGTCTAGTTACAGTAATTTAAGTGTAAACATGAATGCAAATCATAGTCTTCCTTGGTATTTTAAACCATATTTTAAATTATTAAATAAAAGAGCTTCCTTGTGAAATTTTCAGACACAGAGACAAGGAAAAAAGTTTAAGGAAGACCTGTTTAAATATTTCTTTTATTTTTATTTATTTTTTTATTTTATTTATTCATTTTTAGAGAGGAGAGAGAGAGACAGAGGAGAGAGAGACAGAGAGAGAGAGAAAGGGGGAGGAGCTGGAAGCATCAACTCCCATTTGTGCCTTGACCAGGCAAACCCAGGGTTTCGAACCGGCGACCTCAGCATTTCCAGGTCGACGTTTTATCCACTGTGCCACCACAGGTCAGGCTAAATATTTCTAATTACATATAAATAGGTAGTCTATAGAAAAATCTGCTTCAATTTCAAGGAATTATTTTATAATGGTAGTTATTGCTTTTAAATATTGGTTATAGTAATATGATTTGCACTGATTACAGATATCATAAATAATAATTAAATAGAAACTGGTTCTATTTACTCAATCAGCTAATTGTCAAATGTTTACAGACTTCATTTTTTAAAGTAGCATTTTATTTATAAATATAATGAATAAACAGATGGTAACTTACCACAGAAAGGAACTTTACAGGGTAAAAATATAATCCATAATGAAATGCAAATAAACTTCCTAGCATCAAAATAAGAACAACAAAAAATAAGGGAATATCAACAATAGCTTGTCCAATCCAATATGCAGACGGCAAAAGACCTGAAAGTTTCAGTTGAGTATAAGCTTTGATCTAAAAGAAAAAGAAAAACAATTGATTATAATTTTAAACATTTTGCAAACAAAAAACTAGCAAATTTGTTTAAAACTCTTAATATTACATCAACAAACAACAAAGTTCATATTCAAGGTCTATAAATAATAAAAGCCTTCCTTCCATCTAAATTCCTTTCAGCCTTTAATTTAGATAATTATTTAACAATTTAAATGAAATTTTCAGAATCAGATTACAGCAGTGCTGCTAAGAAACACCAAACTAAAATAATACAAAAGGTTAATGGGGTTATAGCTGTGCAGGAGTGAGTCTGTATCACTGTAGTCAAAACATGATTGTTTGTGAAACTGACCTTTCATGAAAACACTAATAAACTACCAAGTACCTTCCAGGTTTTGATAGGGCTTTCAGCTTAAGTGAAACTTTGTTCAGATAATGTATTTAAAAGCCTTTTATATATTCATATGCAGTACGTAAATGTAAGCTGTTATTGCTACCACAAATAAATAGCATCTTCATGAGTACTAAGAAATAGCTTAATGATGATAGTTTCACTAACTCTAGTGCTCTCATTACTTAATTTGAAATTTAAAGCAATCTTTTGCAAATCCTGCCTGGCTTGGAGTGGCACAGTTGATAGTGACTCAATCTGTAGCGCTGAGGTCGCCAGTTCCAAGCCCTGGGCTTTCCTAGTCAAGGCATATACACAAAGCAATCTAATGAACAACTAAAGTGCAGCAACCATGAGATGAAACTTCTCACTCCTCATCCACCCCCCTCCCCCTCTCTCTGTAAAATAAAAAAATAAAATCTTTTAAAAGAATTAAGAAAACAAACTTTTACAAATCCAAATTCCTAACAATTTTATTCAGTTGATTCCTGTCATCTATGAAAACATCAATTATAATAATTAAAAGTATTATATGAAAGAATTAGCCATAGAGAGAGGTAAAGGAAGCATGGAATATAGAGTTAAGAAGAGGAGAAGTGCCCTGGCCGGTTGGCTCAGTGGTAGAGCGTCGGCCTGGAGGGCAGAAGTCCCAGGTTCGATTCCCGGCCAGGGCACACAGGAGAAGCGCCCATCTGCTTCTCCACCCCTCCCCCTCTCCTTCCTCTCTGTCTCTCTCTTCCCCTCCCGCAGCCAAGGCTCCATTGGAGCAAAGATGGCCCGGGCGCTGGGGATGGCTCCTTGGCCTCTGCCCCAGGCGCTGGAGTGGCTCTGGTTGCAACAGAGCGATGCCCCAGAGGGGCAGAGCATTGCCCCCTGGTGGGCATGCCGGGTGGATCCCGGTCGGGCACATGCGGGAGTCTGTCTGACTGTCTCTCCCCATTTCCAGCTTCAGAAAAATACATAAAAAAAAAAAAAAGAAGAGAAGTGATTTTAAAAAGGACAATTTTTGTGTTCAACAAAATATAAAAACACAAATATAAATTCCAATTAAGTATAAAAAATCGAGTCAAATACAATTATTTTTAATAATTATTTTATTTCATAAAATAATAAGTAAATGCTTATGCTATTCAAACATTGCTGGTGGGGATGATAAACAGTATAACTACTCTGGAAAACAGTTCAACAAGTTTTTATAAAACTAAACTTTCAATCACCATACAGCATTGTACTCTTGGACATTTATCCAAGAGTACTCAGAGACATGAAAACTTATGTTCTTATAAAAACCTATATGCAAATGTTCACTATTAATTCATAATTGTCAAAAACTGGAAACCATCCAGACCCATACCATGAAATACTACCCAACAGTAAAGAGAATTAAGAACTGATACATACAAATTGGATGAATCTCTAAAGAATTACAGTGAGAAAAGACAATATCAAGAGAAAATAAACTTGGTTTCCTTTAATCATTCTTAAATAATCAAAATTACAGAAATGGAGAACAAATTAGTTGTTGCCAGAGGTAAGGGAGGGGTGTAGGATGAGTATGTGGGCTTGAAAAGGGATATTTGTGGGGAAGTACTATTCCATCTCTCGATGTCAATATCCTTGTTTTGCATTGTATGATAGTTTTGCAAGATGTTTTTATTAGGATAAACAGGATCTCACTGTATTTTTCTTTTCCTCTTAAAAAGTTTTCTACTGATTTAAAAGCAAAGAAAGGAGAGAGAGGGGTAGAAGGAAGAGAGAGAAGCATCAACTTGTTATTCTACTTAGTTGTTCTATTTAGTTGTGCACTCATTGGTTGTTTCTCATATGTGCCCTGAGTGAGAAGCGAACGCACAACCTAGGCATGCCAGGACAATGCTCTATCCACTGAGCAACCCGTCCAAGTCCTCACTGTATTATTTCTTACAACCTATCGTAATTCTACAATTACCTCAAAATAAAGTTTTGAATTAAAAATCATTTAAGTGGAAACAAAAGAGAAAAATACCAACTGTCTAGTAAGTTTTATCTTTGAGTGGCGAACATTATAAATCATTTTTATTTAATTTCCTATATTTTTAAAATTAGTACAATGAATATATATATATCAAAAAAATTAAATATATTTTAAAGTACTCCTAAGACTTATGTATTAATTTAATATGAGGCTTAACCTCATTATTAATCATACTATATAAATTGATTTAGACAAATTTGCCTCCATTGGTAAGAACAGACATAGAGAGAATGGTAATTTTGATTAGTGGAATAAGAAAGAGAGAATCTCAGCGGAGTCGAAGAGTGGAAGGTTTTTAACCGTCAAAAACTACATAAGCCTGACCAAGTGGTGGTGCTGAGGATCCAGGTTCGAAATCCTGAGGTCACTGGCCTGAGTGGGGGCTCACCAGCTTCAGCGCAGGGTTGCTGGTATGAGCATGTGATCATAGACATGACCCCATGGTCACTGGCTTAAAGCCAAGTTCGCTGGCTTGAGCAAGGGGTCACTGGCTCAGCTGGAGCCCCCTGATCAAGGCACATATGAGAAAGCAATTAAAGAACAACTAAGGTGCTGCAACAAAGAATTGATGCTTCTCATCTCTCTCCCTTCCTGTCTGTCTGCCCCTGTGTGTCCCTGCCCCGACTAAAAACAAAACTGTATAAGATCATCTGCATATGCCTGGATGGAGGACATTAAAAAGAGAAAAGAACAGAAAAGAAGGTGAAAAAATACCAAAAAATCTCTGTACACACAGCAATTTTTCCTAGGCACTGATGATGACAAACCATTTCCCACCTTTTTTTTCACTTAACATCAAGTGCCTTATACAATCAATACATTCCATTAAAGGTTAAAGGGGAGTGTATCAATTACAAACCTAAGGACCACTGTCAGTTTCCAGATTCACTACTTAAACAAGATGACTCAATCTGGACACATTATATGAATGCTCCCAATTCTCCGTTTCCTGACCTATCGAGTGAGTAACATAAAACTTACCTCACAATGTTGTAAGGATTAAAGGATGTAACTTTTAAAGAAATGGCAAGGCTTTGAGTAATAAATGATAGTTATTACTACAGGATGGGACAAATATAGGTTTACAGTTGTTCATATGGAAAATAATACAATAATAAATAATAATGCAAGAATAAACTTTCACATACTCACAATTGTAAACCTACTGTGCCTCACCCCGTATTACTATAAGAAATTATAATAAATTTATATTCCATTTACTTATTCCTGAAATAATAATTATACATAAGTCTTAAACTCAGTCAAAATAAATTATTTTTTAATGAGACTGATTAGCAAACTATATACCTTTAATTTTTTAAGCAAGTCATTCATTACCTTATGATTCTCTGCATTTTCCATGGCAAAGTAAGGTGGCATTGCAGTAACAATGATTCCAAGTAACGCTGCTTGAAAATATAGCTCAATTTTAAAAACTATGTCTGTAATTTCCTGAAAAACAACCAAAGAATAAGAAATGGAACTGAGAACCACCTGGTATCATCTTAGTACTTTCTAAAAGACTCAAAACCCCTGAATAAACACATTAGTTTTCCAAAACTAAATAACCATACTAGGCGTAGTCTGTATGAAAGAACAGGCAGCAAAGCTAGCTTTGCCACTTACAAAATAGCTATAGGATCCTGAGCAAATCACTGTACTTCCCTTTTCTTTTCTGCAATACAGACTAATATGGCATATAAAGTAAACATCATTTACTTAAAAGTAGTAACTACATGAAAAGCAATGAAGATATCCATCTCAGAATGACTTCTGATGCCTTCATTAGGTTGCCTGGACTATAAGCCAGCTGGGATCTTGGGGCCCTATTTTTCTCCAGATATAAACCCAGACAGAAACCATCCCCAACTCAAGTTTTAAGAAGAATAGGAGATGTCACATATGAATTTCTTCACATTTTTTATCATTTGGCATTGGTTTTTAGTACTTATTTTACACACACACACACACACATTTTAACTTTGCTTACTTGAAAGAACGGAGTATTCCAGACCTGGATGCTTTCAGTCACATTTAAATGATAAAGGTAGTAGTTACTAATGATATTCATCAATACAGGTAAAGAATAAACCATGGTACTATTGAAAACAGCTGTAAAAACATAGTCCTACAATTTAGAAAAGAGAGACTTATTACATACCATATATAAATATAAATGGATATACCGTTGCTAAGTACCAAGTTTTTCTCATCCACTAAACTAATTCTCACTAACTAGACTAAAAGCTAGTCAGTTAATCAAAGAAATCCTCAATGATAAAGACAACCTGGTTTGGAATCTACAGATATTTTGATATTTTAAACACAAATATAACATAAAATTAAATTCTTTTAAGCTTTATTTTTTGGTCATCCATCAGTGCATAAACTTTATTATAAATAAACACAGCTACTATTTCCAAAACTAAATTCTAATTTCCAATTAATGAGGCCAAATCAGCAAATGATTAACTTTAGAGGAAATATCTTAATCTTTATAATTTTCAAATGGGTATTCATTTACATACATTACTCTTACCTTTTCTGAATCCATCACATTTAAAGCTGCACTATGGGGAGCAGCAGATACATAGTCACTGTCATTAAACATGGTCACCATTATGTTCTGGTTTGTGAAAAAGCTAATAAGATCACCAATATCTGACTCTGTTATTGAAAAATAAGCAAATAGTAAAGAATCAGTTTAAATGAGAAACAGATACAGGCAGTTAATAACATTAGAAAGAGCTCTCTCTTCTTTAAAGAGTTTTTCCTCATTAGCTAGGGAATGATTAAGAACACTGGCTCTGGAGCCTGTAAGTCTGGATTCAAATCTTAAGTCAATACATAAATGGGCATTAGAACAGAACCTGACAGAACTGCAAATTTTAGCTACTGCTATTACTGCTATGACTATTACAAAAGTCTATTGGCAATTTGGTATTAGGTTTTACTACTTTGAAGAACACAATCCTATATTAGTTTTCTTTTTTAATTTGTTCTGCCCATTGCTTAGGCCACGTTTTAAATTTCTTTTTCATACTTGACAATTATGTAATAACAATAATAGCAAATCCAAAAATGCCCATTACAAATATATTTTGATTATAAATATTTACATCTTAGGCACCTTTGCTTTTTTTTTTTTTTTTGACAGAGAGTCAGAGAGGGACAGATAGGGACAGACAAAAAGGGAGAAATATGAGAAGCATCAATTCTTCGTTGCAGCACCTCAGCTGTTCATTGATTGCTTTCTCATATGTGCCTTGATGGGGAGGGGGGCAAAAGCAGAGTGATCCCTTGCTCAAGCCAGCGACCATGGGGTCATGTCTATGATCCCACACTCAAGCAAGCAACCCCATGCTCAAGCCGGCAAGCCCACACTCAAGCCAGTGAGCCTGTGCTCAAGCTGGCAACCTCAGGGTTTCGAACCTGGGTCCTCTGTGTCCCAGTCTGATGCTCTATCCATTGTGCCACTGCCTGGTCAGGCTACAGCACCTTTTCTTAATTCTAACTTTTCAGATAGCCCTTGAAAGTTTAAACATTTCTATGCATAAATATTATATGTGGTAAACTCTGATGATGGTTTTTTCAACTTCTGAAGTTTATTTTGCTCATGATAAACTTTGAGATGAAACACACTCCTCTGAGAATAATGCTGCTACTATTTAAAAAGTAAATTTTATGATTATAAGCAATGTAAATTAGAATATTTTTTGTCATTTATACTTTAACCAAAATCATTTAATATATTGCTCAGCATTAATAAGGAGTTTTATTTAATTTAGATCTGTGCAGACAGAACACGACTTTACCTTATCTAAAGTCCGTATCTCTGACCTACATTTACCCCTCATCCCCAAACCCCAGCCAACACACATTCACAGACCTTCACACACTCTCACCAGTAGAATTTTGAAGAAGCAGACTTGTTTTATATTTATGAGGTTTATCTCCAGGTTTTAGGAAATATAAGTCTGGAACAAGTTTGATGGGAACCACAGCATTTTTGAAAGAACGATGCACCAAAAGCATAAAAATCTGAACTGCAAAAAATGTTAAAAGCAGAAGCAACCTGAAAGAGAAAAAAAATACAGCTCAAGGCACAGTAATATGTAAATCTGTTTTTTAAATCTTTCTTCACGTAACCATTAAAACGTACTTACTTAAAAATATATATAAAAGAAAAAACTTGAAAAAAATAGCACTTGGGAGTATAATTCCTATTCTCCACAATGATCTCATGACAATATTGGACAGAAAGTCAATATTCAATGGGAAAATTAAAAGTTATAGAAGTATATTTTAGATCAGAGTCACCCTAAAATTTTTATAGAGTAGCTGAACCCTTACTTACAACTTTTAAAGAACAAGATGCTATCACATTTATTTCTCTATTCTTTTTTTTTCTGGGGGTGAAAGAGACAGGGATGAACAGACAGACAGGAAGGGAGAGAGATGAGAAGCATCAACTCACAGTTGTAACACTTTAGTTGTTCACTGATTGCTTCTCATATGTGCCTTGACCAGGGGTCTCCAGCTGAGCCAGCGACCTTTGGGTTCAAGCCAACAACCATGGGATCATGTCTATGATCCCACCCTTAAGATAGGGACCTCGGGGTTTCAAACCTAGGACCTCAGCATCCCAGATTGATGTTCTGTCCACTGTGCCACTACTGGTCAGGCCAAAACTCTTTTTCTTAAATTTTGTTTCTACTGCCATTTTGGATCTAACAAGATAGGTAAATGGTGTATGAAAAGAACTTAACATTATTTCCAAATAATTCAATGTCTGCTACTCTGTGGGAACCTAAGAATGGCAAAGCTAGAACAGTTTCATCATCTAATAAGTAGGGATAAACTTATTCTTACTTCTGTTTACTCATAAATATTAGTAACAGATGCAAATCATTTGTAAAAAAATATGAATGCAGAATAAAATTTAAATAATTCAAAAATTACACAATTAGAGAATATTGTCACTCCCTCATTTTATAAATAGGATAAAAAAATGCTAGTTTAACCCTTCGAGTAGTACATTCATGTACATCCTTGTGCCTCCTGACCATCCAGAGTACGATCGATTTATTTTTAAAATGTGTAAGGCAACATTAAAAAAAGGCAAATGTATGTTCTTGTTTCCATAAATTGGTTATCAAACAAACATGATTTTAAGTTAATAAAGCTGTAACTGTAACTAATTTCATTTTTTGAAAAAATACTCACTCCTGGGGTTCAGTGAACATGAAAAAAACTCACTACCCCAAGGGTTAAAAAATGAGTAAGGCTGTAATAGTATTTGATGAAATTACCATAAGCATATTTTTTCTCTTAAGTGAAATCAAAGTTTATAGTTTTAATCTTTCAAAACTACAGAGATTACTTACATATATTGACATTTTAAAAAGTAAGATGGTAAACCAATATGTATCCTTAAAAAAAGTAACTCATTAGGTAGAAGAGTGATTATACTTACACTGATCTCACCGATTTACTTTCCCGTTTCAAGTTAAGGAAATGAAACTTTGCTATTGTATACACCTGCTGTTTCCAAAGGCTCATGGTGCTCATTAGAGAAGCCTTGGTTTCAGAAAAAATGAGTAAGCTCTGCTCCATTTCATCAAAAGATTTTGAACCCACTTCTTCCTCAAGTGGTTGCTGAGTAAATACACTATAATCTATTTACCAAAATAAAATAGAAAATTATAACATATTCCTTAAAAAGATGAAAATCTTTCTGAAGCAGGCAAATTTTAAAGAAGCAGAGATATAGGTCAAATGGTCATACACTTTGGCAATACAGGTAGTATTAAAACTGAACAGATGCACAGCTTACAACCCAGGAAATTCCATTAGGTATAAACCCAACAGAGACTGTACAGATGTTCACCAAACACACGCAGAAGAACATTCTTTTTCTTTTTTTTAAAATTTTTCTTTTATTATTTTTTTAAAGAGGAGAGAGAGTGAGAGAGTGAGAGAGAGAGAGAGAGAGAGAAGGGGGAGGGAGGAGCAGGAAGCATCAACTCCCATATATGCCCTGACCAGGCAAGCCCAGGGTTCCGAACCAGCAACCTCAGCGTTCCAGGTCAATGCTTTATCCACTGAGCCACCACAGGTCAGGCTAGATTCTGGAAAGGGAGCTAGTTAAGAATGTTCTTCTAGCCGCTAGCATTCTTAACTAGCTCCCTTTCCAGAACAGCAATAAAGTGGGAAGAACCCAAAAGGCTATCAGCAGGTGATAAATAAGTTGTGAAATATTCCTGTAATAAAATAGTATAAAACAATGAACGTAAACAAACTACCAATGAAATACAATAGTATGAATTTTACAAACATAATATTAAGTAAAGGAAGCCAAACTCAAAAGAGACATGCTATGACTGATTCCATTAGACCAAACACAAACAAAACTAAACAATGAGGATAGAAATCAAGATGTTTTTATAATCGTGATTTAATTTCAAAGATTAAAAGATAATGAAGAGAGATGAAAATTGACTTAAGTATGAGAGCCACAAAGAACACTTTTTAGATTTATGCAAAATATAAAAAATGAGTAAACATTAAATATTTTGAGTGTAATGGCATAATGCTTAAAATAGTATTCCATACAACCTGGTCATCCTACCATCCCACCAATTCACAGTTGAGATGAAGGACTTAGTAAGATGAACTAGTGTCATCCCTCTCTTTCCCTGACACCAGGGACCAATCAAACTAAAAACAGGTGCTCAATATTGTATGTCACAATCACAGTGTTTAGAGAGCACCAGTTTACCTTTTACAAATTTGATATATATTAACCTTTAAAAAAAAAATCAGCCAAACTAAAAGTAAGCTGATGTTAGAAGTAAATTTATTTATTATGGTGGACTAAAGGTACTATAGAAAAAAAATCAGAAATACCTAAATAGAACACATCCACCCTTCTTAACTTTATTCCTACTACCCAAACTCTAAAAACTACTTTGTATACCTCAAAATATTTATGCACAAGGTCCTGGCGGGTTGGCTCAGTGATAGTGTTGGCCCAGAGTTTGGATGTTCCAGCTTCGATTCCCGGTCAGAACTAACAGGAGAAGCGACCATCTGCTTCTCCACTCCTCCCCCTCTCACTTCTCCACCCTTCTCCCTCTCGCTACTCACTCTCTCTCTTTCCCTTCTGCAGTCATGGCTCAAAAGGAGTGAGTAGGCCCATGGAGCTGAGGATGGCTCCACCGCCTCCACCTCAGGTGCTAAGAAGAGTTTGGTTGCTGAGCAACAGAGCAATGCCCTAGATGGGCAGAGTATCACCCCCATGGGTTTGCCCAGTGGATCCCAGTAGGGGTGCATGCAGGAGTCTGTCTCTCTGCCTACTCTCCTATCACTGAATTAAAAAAATAAATTTAAAAAAAATTTATATATAAGCATCACATGTACAAGCATCTTCTCCATGTAATTGTCTTCCATTATCCTATTACAAACATATTTGTTGATAATGCATTCTACATCCTGACCTCTAATTTTCATTATTTCCTCTATCCCTACACTTTTCTCTACTCAATTTTATCAAACTGAATGTATACCATAATTTAAGATCCTGTTCTTTCTCCAACTGTGTAAGATCCAAAATTTTTATGTGAACTTTCCCTCTGACTATAATCTGATATTATGTCCTCATCATAAACTTGACTTTTACATTGTCTTCATGTTTGAGGGAGACATCCCTGTTTTCTTCTCTCTCCTGAATTACGACTGCAACCATCTTGCCACTTCGATCATAAGAAATTCTTCAACTCATATTCTCACCTTAAACTACACAGATTTAGCTTTGATCTTGACCACAGCATTAAAACAGCTCTTGTCAAGGTTACCAAAGGCTTACACTACTACAAAATGAGCTTAGTCGAATTCACTCATGCTCAGGGTGATTACAGCCTTAGCGGTACCTGCAATAATTCTATTTTCACTGGTCCTCAAGTGTAAAAAGGTTGAAAATCACTGATTGAACTTACCTGCCTCCCAAGAACACCCATTACTTCCTGCATAACACCTATCACTATCAGTAAATACCTTAATTACTTATTTACCTATTTGTTGCAGCCCTTTCTTACCCAAAACATAAATTTCACATGCTTATATAACTACTTGTCTTATTTGCCATATGTCCAGTTACTGCCTAAAATATTTTGCTACTTTTGTTTTTACCTGCTTGGTCTATTTCTGCTTCAACTTCTAGCTTTAAGAATACATCTTCCAAAGTCGTCATAGAAACACCGTAAGAAATAACACCCAAACTTGAATGAGTGTCTAAAGCAGAAAATAAACCTAAAAGAAAATATAAAAGAATACTGCGTAGTTAACATACTATCATGAATTATTCTAAAATACCACTTAAAATATTTTAAAATAGAGTATGTCTAAATTTACTCTGCTGCCAGAGTAGTTCTCAAAGTTTTTGGTCTTAGAAGCCTTTTAACATTCTTACAACTTATTAAGAACCCCAAAGAATGTTTGTTTATAGAAATATACCTGGTAGATATCTATCATATTATAAATTAAAAGAAATATTTTACAGACAGAATAGGCAGGTACATTAAGTTGGCATATGTACTTCAATCCAGTTAATTAATAATTTTATTTCTTGAAAGAAAGCAATTAATACAAGATATTTCTGTCTGATTATGAGATAAATGCCATGGGAATTCTGCATGACAAATGTAGATTAGTAAGATCCTTTTGATTCTTAAAGAGATCTCTAAACAAAAACAGGAGAGACTGAGTTTGAGTTTCTCATTATAAAGTGGAAAACTAATTCCACAATTAAAATAATTTAATCGCTTACAATAGAATGATAAATTTTATTATAAAATTATGAAAATGCAAAAAAACTTGAGTACACAATTATACATGTATGTATACATATATGTATATGTGTTATATATACATATATGTATACATGTATATATATGTACATGTACACATGCACAAATCTTATTCTTAGGAAACCTACAAGCAAATGAAGCAATTTCTTTCTTGACAACAAAGAAAATACAATTATTTACTCAAGTTAACATGTTAGTTTCTTCCATGCTGTTTGTAAAAAAAAGAAATATGTTAACTAGTAGTATTTCCAATTTTCTAAAATAAAATAAAGCAGAAACAGATTATTACCTCTAGCTACCTGGGAGCAGGTGAATAGTACACAGAAAAGTAAAGTAAACCAAGAAAACCTATTCCCAATGCAAGATACTGGTTCAACAACCAAGCAACGGAAAGTAGGCTGTACCTGCGAATTTGTCCATGTCCTTGAAAGGCAAGCTGTATACAAGCTGCTGGTCATTCTGTTGTAGCAAAGCAGCTCCAGGCACATGCTGTTTCACCAGAGAAGAAAGAGACTCTGTGGCACAGTATCTGTCTACGTACATGCTAGAGAAAACCAAAAATCATCATTCTTTGTATGATTACGCAGTAAATAACCAAAAGTAAACTCCTATTGCTTTCAAGTGCCATAAATACTGGCCAAAAACCATTATGGCAAGCCCCAAATACAGCAACAGATCCAGAATATAATAAAGAACAGAGCCAATAAAGAATGAACAGGTACCTCAGGCGGTAGCCGATCCCCCATTTACTTTTGAGGAACATTGAGGAACCGACACATTTCAACATTCCTTGTGATATGACAGCTTTCCTATCTGCAAACAGATTGGCATTCCAATTGTTAGTAACAGCATTACTAAGTGGCATTCGTATTTTATGAATTACCATGAGAACCAATGTACTGGCTGATTAAATTATCACAACTTTATGAGACAGTACTAGATTATCATCATCTGTTTTTAGGTTGAGGCCACTGAGGCAATGAGAAAATAAACAATTTGCCTGTGTTTCACGTATGAAATGACAAAGCCAGGAATCGTACCCAGGCAGTCTAACTCTGTCTGTTTTCCTATACTGCTCCAAATATCTCATACTCTTCCTGAGACTTACTAATGCAAGCACTTTCACAATTTCCTTTATAACCAAAAGTAAGTCAATGACAAAAAAGGCAACAAAGACACAATGTGGTTTTTTTTTTTAAAGAAGATACTACTGAAAATAATCAATGATATACCAAATTGATATATTATGTAAACAGAAAGAGGCTGCTCTAGAATTTCAAACTTTTGGATCTTGTCAGTTATTAAAAATCATGTGTTGGATTTTTCCTATACATGTATTTGTCTTGAGAATTGTGCAGAAAACAGTTAACACAGCAGACCTGAGACTGTTACTCTTAGAAAGCCCTGCTTACAATGTTGGCCCTTACCTAGTGTCCGGAAATCTGGATTTTAGGAGTGTTACCTCCACTCCCAGAACAGTTAAAGGTGGCTCACAGAAACGGAAGCATGGACACATGGAACAGACTGACAGTATGAGAGGGGAGGAGAGTGAGGGGACTGAATGAAAGAAGGTGAAGGGATTAGCCAAAATATATATATACGTAATACATAGACACAGACAGGAAGGTGGGGCAAAGTGGAGGTGGGCCCAGAGGGTGGGGGAAGTGGGGATGAAAGACACTTTGCTTTGGGTGGAGGGGTGCACAATCACTGTGAAAATGGTGTTATATTGAATTGTGCACTTGAAACACGTATGGTTTTGTAATCTAATGCCATCCCAATAAATTCAATTAACTTTAAAAGATGTAGATTATAGTTAACAGCTGCTTTTTTTCTGGGAGTCTGTAACTTGGGTATATGCTAGACGGAGGGTGCCTACATGACCAGCACCCAATGAACACCTTGGACACTGGGTCTCTAATGAACTTCCCTAGTAGACGTTCCACATGTGCTGTGAACCATTCACTGCTGGGCAAACTCAGCACATCCCGTGTGACTACACTAGGGAAGGTTTCTGGGAAGACTGCGTCCGGTTGTTGCCTCCAGACTTTGTCCCACGTGCCTTTTCTGTTTGCTGACTTTGTTTAATGCCTTTAAGTTTCACTGTAATAACTCATACGCATGAATATGACTATGCTGAGCCTATGTGTTCTTCTAGCAAATGACTAAACTTTTAGTCTGAGAACATCTCTGACACAAAAATGCATAAAAACAATTTTAAACCCTTTTAGTTAAGAGCACTAGCTTTTTTATTCCTCAAAATCTGACATCTCTTACGTCCAATCTCCCATTTAGCTCCACAACCTCATCCTTCAAAAATAAAGTAAAAATCTCACCAGCAAGAATGTCAGCTTCATCCATGAAATGAGTACTAAACACTGTAACTCGATTAGATTTTCTGTATTTTAGAAGATTCCAAACAATACGACGAGAACAGGGGTCCATTCGAGCTGTTGGTTCATCTAGCAATAGTATCTGTGTGAAAAGAGGTAGGGAGAACAGGGAATCTTCGTGAAAACTAAAATATATAGTACTTATGTAAACTGAAAAGCTTCCCCATTTCAAGTTATTATTTCTGATAGGAAATCTACCAGATCTGAGTTTGTTACTCATATGTGAGAACAGACTTTAAAAATTATCAGTCCAGCATAGGCATGTACCTAGCAGTTTTCAATCACTCTGCAAAGCCTTGTATCAGCTAGCTCTCTGCTTCCACAGGACAAAGAACAGCACAAAAAGGGCACATACAAAATTAAATTAGCAGGACAATGAAAATCTAAACTATTCCTTTGATTTTGTTTCTATTTTGGAAATTTTATTATGAACGATTACAAATATATAGAAAACTACAGAGAATAATAGAACAATACTGTTGTAGCCGCCAGTAAAATTTAACAGACCTTACTGCCAGCCATATTTTCCTCAGGTCATTTTTTAAAGAAATAAAACATTGCAGATACAACCAACGGCCATCCTTTCCATTCCTCTTCCTAGAAGTGGCCACTATCATAAAGACATGTATCTTACTGACTTCCCCTTATTCCTATAACTACATTTAAATAATATATATTATTTTAGGTATATTTAAACTTTACATAATGTGTATATATCATTCTATAACCTGCTTTCTAATTTAAAAACTATCTCATCAGTGACACTAATAATATTTGTTTACCTTTGGGTTCCCGAGAACAGCAATTCCTAAAGACAGTTTTCTTTTTTGACCACCACTTAACTTTTTAGCTTGGTTATCTTTGATAGCTTGCATGTCTAAATCTAGTAAAACCTTCTGCACCTGTAAAGGTAAAGAGGGAACAATGTTATTTTTTAAACCACAATATTTACACAATTATCAATATTAGTTTTAAGTGTTCCAATTTTAATATCAACTTTTAAAATGGTACTTTAGTACAGAATTTAAGTTTAACATATAGCAATATCTAATTTTGAAATAACAGATAAAAGATGACTGATGATAAGGTCTGCTTTACTTTGTATGACTTCCTGGGTAACGGGGAAGAAGATCAGTGCAAGGCTGTGTGTGCATGGTGAGCGGGGATGGGGGAGGTACTGTGAAAGTGAAGGAAAGGAAGAAGAGAAATCCCTAACTGAGAAACTAGTAACTTCAAGATGGAACAAGGGCAATTTTGTACATGCAAAACTTTTACTCAAAATTCTAATTCTTTGTAATGATTTTGTTCACTGACTCAGAATAAGTTATATTTAGATTTTCAAGCATATTTTTATTACACAAGTTATTACCAAAGGCTATTAATTTACAGGGAATAAAAGTAGAGATTTCAATATGAATAACATACTTCTTGTATTATATTATTAGCTGGTATTCCTTTAATTGAAGCCAAAATGGACAAGTTTTCTTCTACCGTCAAAACATCAAAGTGTATATCTAACTGTGGACAAATGCCAATCATTTTTCTTGCTTCAAACATTTCATCTATTTCTGAGACGCTGTGTCCATATATAGATGCAAACCCTAAAATAAAAATATATTTTTAACTCATATTAAATATATTAAGTATTAAAAAGTATACATGCTTTACTATATACTAATATACTGCTCACAAAAATTAGGGGATATTTTAGTTCTTCATATTCATTTTGAAAATATCCCCTACTTTTTGTGAGCAGTGTAATTGAGTTTACCTGTTTATGTAATAAGCATATAAGGTAGGAATTAATACAAACTTGGAAAATACAATGTACCCTCATTTTCACACTGTGGTGATTTGCTTCTATTATGCGCCAATCTCATTTTCCCTCATTTTCAGGACAATTACATGGTGGAAAGAGTAAGAAACCCAAAGTTTAACTGGTGCTTTATTTACACTTATACTCCAGTAATAACATTCCTTCATTCCCAAGCATGACACAATTGTGGAGAGAACAAAAAGATAAAAATATTCCTCTAACCAGCAGTGTGATCTTGAGAAATCAATCTGAATTAAAGCTTTCTTATATAAACTATATACTAACATAGCCCACATAAGAACTGTGAAATCAACGTAAAAATAGTGTGTAGAATAACAAAAATCACACACTCTTATATAAATATAAAATACACTGAAGAACAATTTTTTTTCATTTCCTATTGCATTAGGTTTTAGAACTTTTTCTATATATTTCTGCATCACTGATTTCAAATCTGAAATCCATTTTTTGGTGCATGCTCTAGTTTTTATGCAATTTTAATTTCTTTTTGTTACAGTTAATGGCATGCATTGGTTTTTAAATTGGAGTTAAAGGGCAACGACTCTTGGATTGAACATAACCACAAGGCAATTAAAGTTTTACAAACATCACTTTTACATAATTGTAGTTGTTTTTAAGTGTAAAAAATTATTATCTGATAAAAACACCCTCTTATTTTGTTCTAAGATTGAATCATGGCTTCTTCTAGTAGGCGTAAATGTAAGAATAGTCCTGATACCTTCTGTTATATATGTGGAACCGGACATTGACCATCTCATTAGCCAAAAGCAGGAACATAGTTCCCATTGAAATACTAGTCAGTTTGTTGATATAAATTTACTTGTTCTTTATTTTAAATATTATATTTGTTCTCGTTTTGTTTTTTTACTTTAAAATAAGATATGTGCAGTGTGCATAGGGATTTGTTCATAGTTTTTTTAATAGTCCGGCCCTCCAATAGTCTGAGGGACAGTGAATTGGCCCCTGTGTAAAAAGTTTGGGCACCCCTGGCCTAAATAGAATTTAAATAAGTTTTGCACACATTTTATGATTAAAATGTTTTAATATGTTCTAATTTGAAATTGTAGACAAATTCTGATGCAATCATATCTTTTAGTGTATTAGTGTATTTACTGCATTATATAAATTATTATATTTTCACAAAGATGATGCCCAAGAAGACATTCTACTTCATTATGTTAAACTAAATGTTGAAAATTTTACAATAAGATGAAAACCTAAAATCTTGAATTGCAAAAAAAACTGTAGCTTACAGAGAAAAACTAATGTCAGAATTGAGATCAGCACACTCGAATTAGGTAAGAACAAGTGTTTTTGTGGATGCAACAAAAATTTTGTTCCCCAGTAATATTAATACTACCATCAGAGTGACAGAATTATGGATAAACAACAAAATTTTAAAATTTAAACATTTAAAAAGATGCAAGTTCAATACATGGAAATTTGGCCCACTGTTATTGTGGAAATATGGAAATGCGCATATATGATAATTACAGGTTTGAGGTATTATTCTTAAAATTCTGTTTTAGGAGATAGTCTTGACATTTATCACTCTTTCCCTTTAAACTACTGTCATATAGTTAGAAATCTGTATCTGTTTTCTCAATCTGAAGTATCTACAGGTCTTATTTAATATCCAACTAATTATTGATTTATCCTTCCTCGGAAATGAAAAATCAGGCCACACAAAATTTCTGATAATAGGTACAAAATTAGAACCTTCTTACTTTATTAAATATGACTGAATCGGTTTTTATTTCCCATTGAAAAACAAATATGTGCAATCAGGAAAACATAAAAAAATACCTTTAGAGATACAGAAGTTGGTCCGAAATCATTGACAAAAACCAATCAGTACATATTTTGAGGATAACTATGTTGTCACACCTTAGTTAATAATACAAATAAAACAAGTAAGGGATATTTTTCTTAAGTCAGAAAACTCTCACCATCAGAAGGTGGGCATAATCCACAAAGAATATTCACCAATGTACTCTTTCCTGTCCCACTGTGGCCAAGTAATGCAGTAATCTGACCCTCATATATGTCGAATGACAAATCTAGTTCAGGAAAAATAGAAAAGATTCAGATATAATTTTTATTTTTGTTGAACTACAAAAGATAATTCATAATACCTGAGTAATTCTGAAATCAATAAATATAAAGACAGATTTAAAGTTACCAGCATACTTAAGTGCATATTTAATATGCACAATAATACAGTATATTTAATATTATAACACAATATTACCGTATTTCCCCATGTATTAGACAGACTTTAATTTGGGGGCTCAAATTCGAAAAAAAAAAAGTATTACATAAAGTTATTGAACTGAAGTTTTAGTCATCATAAAATTCATTCAAGTCCTCATCACCGTCAAAACTCCCATCCATTAGCTTGTCCTCATCTGTGTCTGATGATGAATCAGTCTTCAACAATGAGCATAAAAACAAGCATGAAAAAGCAGGAAATGAAAGTAAAAAAATCTACAACCACTGTATAAGATGCACCCAGTTTTTAGACCCCAAAATTTGGGGGGAAGGGTGAGCCTTATATATGGAGCAATACGGTAATTCTTTGTTGTAGATAATGGTATGAACCATAATAAAACAAACTTTCAGTTTTTGTTAAACTGATTTAGAAGGTGCACAAAATATTGAGGGGAAGTCTGTATACCAATATTTCCAAGGGAATTAAAACAAGTAAACGTTTGTTCCCAAGGGTACTTATAGGATATTAAATATATTGGCAAAAAACTGGAAACTGACCAGTAGCATGGGACTAAGTTAATACCTGAAAGGTTCAATTTAAGTAAGAGAAAAATGGAACAAAGAAATGTCACTGGATGGATACGTCAATCATTAAAGGAAGACAGGAATTTAAAAACCCAGCTTCAATACAGACATGGGCAAAAGTAGGTAGGTATACAGCTATAAGTATGTGAGACACAGTTTATTCTTGCATTTTACTTTATTAAAGTGTAGTATTACTGATTTATATTACAACTGTAAACCTATTTTTGCCCACCCGTGTATGTAGAGCCTTTCATTTAACGAAGGTGATCTGGAATTTAGTATACCTAGAGCTGCAGGCATGAAGTAAAAATGAATCCTCTCTGGAAGATTACATTATCAAATGCATATAATTATCTATATAATCAGTCATATACAATATGTAAACAGTCAACCAAAATAACCAGGCAGGAGAAAGCAAGATAGGACCAAAACCAATAGAAAAGACAAACAAAAGAAATAGACCTAGAGAAAATGAAGACATTGGTATCATATGAGATGATTTAAAAATAATTATGTTGCCTGACTAGGCAGTGTCGCAGTGGATAGAGCGTCAGACTGGGATGCAGAGGACCCAGGATCGAAACCCCGTGGTCACCAACTTGAACAAGGGCTCATCTGGTTGAAGCACAGCTCACCAGCTTGAGCCCAAAGGGTCACTTGGTCTGCTATAGCCCCCCGGTCAAGACACATATGAGAAAGCAGTCAATGAACAACTAAGGTGCTGCAATGAAGAATTGATGCTTCTCATCTCTCTCCCTCCCTGTCTGTCCCTATCTACCCCTCTCTCTTCTCTCTCTCTGTCACAAAAAAAAAAAAAAAAAAAAATCATTATCTTTACAAGAAAATGTTGACAAAGGACTAAAACTTATATAAAAGAATCAAGTGGAAAGATAAAAACTGCAATAGATGAAAAAGATTTCAGTTATACCGAACTATAATATAAAAAAAAATTAGTGAAAGACAAGAAAAGAAGAAAATACCTAGAGCACAGAGAAACAGAAGTATAAAACACTCAGGGGAGCATAAAAACAAACAGGACAGCCTGACCAGGCGGTGGCGCAGTGGATGGAGCATCGGACTGGGACACAGAGGACCTAGGCTCCAGACCCTGACGTTGCCAGTTTGAGCATGCGCTCATCTTATTTGAGCAAGGCTCACCAGCTTGAGCCCAAGGTCGCTGGCTCGAGCAAGGGGTCACTCGGTCTGCTGTAGTCCCCTGGTCAGGGCACATGAAAAAGCAGTCAATGAACAAGTAAGGTGCCACAACGAAGAATTGATGCTTCTCATCTCTCTCCCTTCCTATCTGTCTGTCCCTATCTGTCCCTCTCTGACTCTGTCTCTGTCATTAAAAAAAAAAAAAAAAAAAAAAGGATCAAGTGAAAAGTCATAGCATGTAATAATAAACATAGAGGAAGAGAAAAGAGAAAACAGGACAGAAGCAATATTAAAAAGCAAATGGCTGAGAATTCTCTGAAACAGAAGAAAGACATCAAGCCACAGACTTAAGAAGCACTACATAACCAAAACAGAATAAACATAAAAATATCACCAACACATATTATAGTAAAATTGCTGAAAACCAAAAATAAACAGAGAGCTCTCAAATCAACAGCATTAGTTAGGTAAATGTAAATTAAACCAAATTAACAGCTAAA
Source organism: Saccopteryx leptura (assembly GCF_036850995.1). Classification (NCBI taxonomy): domain Eukaryota; kingdom Metazoa; phylum Chordata; class Mammalia; order Chiroptera; family Emballonuridae; genus Saccopteryx; species Saccopteryx leptura. Next base: position 167,697,883 of record NC_089507.1, read on the forward strand.
GTTAAAATCACTGACAATACCAAAGGTTGGTGAGGATACCAACTTTAGAGAAATGTTGAAAGTATACTTACTAAAGTTAACATTTGACCTAGCAATTCCACCCATGAGTACTACTCATGACTTAGATATACTCTATTCAAGAATAGCCGTGCCTGACCTGTGGTGGCGCAGTGGATAAAGCGTCAACCTGGAAATGCTGAGGTTGCCGGTTCGAAACCCTGGGCTTGCCTGGTCAAGGCACATACGGGAGTTGATGCTTTCAGCTCCTCTCCCCCTTCTCTCTCGCTGTCTCTCCTCTCTCTCTCCCTCTCTCTCTCTCTCTCTCTCTCTCTGTCTGTCTCTACCTCTCCTCTCTAAAATGAATAAATAAAAAAAAAATTAAAAAAAAAAAAAAAAGAATAGCCGTGCATTATTTAATGATGGCCATACATTCTGAAAAATACATTGTTAGGCAATTTCATTGTGTGATCAGAGTGTACTTAAAGAGCTGTCATACAATTGATAGTGCAGTAGGTTTGTTTACATGAGCATCACCACAAACATGAGTAATGCTTTATACTGTTATAACAGCTACTATGTCACTAGGTGACAGAAATTTATAATCTTATAGGACCACCTTCAGATATGTGGTCCATCAATAACCAAAACATCATGATCGTAAGGAAAAATGATTGGCCTGACCAGGTGGTGGTGCAGTGGATAGAGCATCGGCCTAGCATGCAGAAGACCCAGGTTCGAAACCCAAAGGGCGTAGGCTTGAGTGTGGGCTCACCAGCTTGAGCACAGGGTCACTGGCTTGAGCATGGGATCATAGACATGATCCCATGGTCGCTGGCTTGAGCCCAAAGGTCACTGGCTTAAAGTCCAAGGTCGCTGGCTTGAGCCCAAGGTCACTGGCTTGAGCTTAAGCAAGGAGTCACTGGCTCAACTGGAACACCCCTCCCCGTCAAGGCACATATGTGAAAACAATCAATGAATAACTAAGGTGCCGTAACAAAGAATTAATGCCTCTCATTGCTCTCCCTTCCTGTCTGTCCTATCTGTCCCTTTCTCTGTCTCTGTCTCTCTAAAAACAGAAAAAAATATTGTATATTCACACAAAAGGAAACTAAACAGCAAAAATAGGGAACAAAGTACTGTGACAGAAAGCATGATGGATAGAGCACTTAGACATAAAACTGACTCCACTAATGGGATATTCAAGTATAGACCAAACTTATTCATACTGACAGACCTCAGAAGAGTGGCTATATCTGGGGTAGGATGACACTGATTGGAAAGGAACAAAAGCAAACCTTTAGAGGTAGACCAATTTTATCTGAGTGGTGGCTATATAGCTGAATACATTTGTAAAAGACTCATCAAGCGGTATATTAAGTTGTAAATATACAATCAAAAAAGGCAAGGAAGGTAAAGAACAACTGTAAGACAGGGGAGACAAACAGTAACAAAGTAATTAGATAATTAAAATTCAAGTATAGTAATAATCTCATTAAATGAAAATTAAAAACATTCCAATTAAAAGATAAAGATTTTCAGATCAAATTTTGAAACTAACAGATTGAAAGAGGTGAGAAACATGTATCATGCAATCAATCACTAACCTAAAGGAAGCCATAACCCTGAATATATAGGTATTTCACTGCACAGTCTGAAAAATAAGTAAAGGATGACAGAAGTACAAAGAAAACAGATTTTGGCCCTGGCCGGTTGGCTCAGTGGTAGAGTGTCGGCCTGGCGTGCGGAAGTCCCGGGTTCGATTCCCAGCCAGGGCACACAGGAGAGGCGCCCATCTGCTTCTCCACCCCTCCCCCTCTCTTTCCTCTCTGTCTCTCTCTTCCCCTCCCGCAGCCAAGGCTCCACTGGAGCAAAAGATGGCCCGGGCGCTGGGGATGGCTCCTTGGCCTCTGCCCCAGGCGCTAGAGTGGCTCTGGTTGCGACAGAGTGACGCCCCGGATGGGCAGAGCATCACCCCCTGGTGGGTGTGCGGTAGTCTGTCTGACTGCCTCTCCGTTTCCAGCTTCAGAAAAATACACAAAAAAAAATAATAATAAATAAATAGATTTTTATTTTTTATTTACCTCTCTCAGTAAATGACAGAAACACTTCCACAAAAAATAAATCACTAAATATACAGAAAAGATTTCAAAAACACAACTAACCAACTTTACTTGTTATGGAACACAATACACAATAACTGCAAAATATATATTTGTACAAGTGTACACAGAATATGTACAAAACTAAGCATATGCTGGACCATCTAATCTCAATAAATTTCAAGACTAAAATGAATTGTAAGATAATATTGTTTTACAATAGAATTATGTTAAAAATTTACAACAAAAAAATTAACCACCATATAGTTAAAATCAAAACATAAATAATCCACACAAAAAAAGAAACCATAGTAAAAATCAGGAATATTTAAAACTGAATAATAAAAAAAAAAACCTGTCAGGAATTGCACAATGCAGCAGAGCCATGCTTAGAAGAAAATTTATGTATGTAAAATGCATCATTATAAAATGACCTATACATCTAGCTCAGTCTTGCCCGACTGGTGAGGAGGGGATGTACAAAAGTGGTCAAGCCCAGCTGCAGACCACCTGCAATCCAGCCGGCGGGGGAAGGGAAGGAGCCCCGAAAGGGGTGGAGACCTGCCCTTGAGCAAGGGCGCAGGAACACAGCCCTGCCCCACCCGCGGAACCAAGGCTTGTGGCCTGACTTGGGAGCCAGCTCCTCCCGCGGGGGTGGAGCCAAGAGCCCAGAACAGGCGGAGTCCCGCTACTGAGAGTGGGCACGCAGTCTCGCCCGGCTGTGGAGCCAAGGCTTGCAGCCATCCCACGAGTGGGTTCCTCCTGCAAGGGCGGGGCGAAAGACCGGAGTCAGGCGGACACCATCAACTGAGCAAAGGTGCTCGGAATGCCACCCGCAGGGGCGGGGCGAAAGCCAAGGCCACTGTACTCGGAATGCCACCCGCAGGGGTGGGGCGAAAGCCAAGGCCACTGAGGCTTGTACACCCGAGCACGTGATCACAGCCACTCCCTGAAGGAGAGGCGGAAACCACAGCAACAGCACCAGAGGGCAGGCACCAGCAACACCCATACTGGAACACCCTAGGCAGCAACAGCAGAGGGGGTGGCAGGCCTGCAGAGAGACCACACGTAGAGAACACAGAGGCCACATCCAGAGGACTCCAGTGGCCAAAACCTTCTTTTACACAGACAAAATAAGAAGGCAGAGAAATGCAACACAAATGAATCAAGAGAAATCCCCAGAAAAGGACCTGAATGGGTCAGCTATAACCAAATTACCAGATGCAGAGTTTAAAATAACGATTGTTAGGATGTTCAAAGATATTATAAAAACAACAGATGGACATTATGAACACCTAAATAAAGAGATAGCAAATATAAAAAAGGACATAGAAATAATAAAAAAGAATCAGTCAGAAATGACAAATAAAATATCAGAAATGAAGAACACAATGGAAGGAATTAAAAGCAGGATGGATGAGGCTGAGAATCAAATCAGCGAGTTAGAGGACAAGATAAATAAAGGCACAGTAGCAGAGCAGAAAAAAGAAACGAGACTCAAAAAGTCTGAGGAAACTCTAAGAGAACTCTGTGACAACATGAAGAGAAATAACATCCGCATCATAGGGGTTCCTGAAGAAGAAGAGAAAGAACAAGGGATAGAGCCTTTGTTCAAACATATCGTGGCTGAAAACTTACCTCAATTAAGGCAGGAAAACGCCTCACAAGTTCAAGAAGCACAGAAAACTCCATTAAAGAGAAATGCAAAGAAATCCACACCAAGACACATCATAATTAAAATACCGAAGCATAGTGAAAAAGAGAAAATATTAAAAGAAGCTAAAGAAAAAAAGGCTATCACATACAAAGGAGCCCCCATAAGGATGACTTCTGACTTCTCAACAGAAACACTGAGGCCAGAAGGGAATGGCAGGAAATATTCAAAATAATGCCTACAACCAAGACTACTTTATCCAGCAAGGCTATCATTTAAAATTGAAGGAGAAATAAAAAGCTTTCCAGACAAAAAAAAACCAAAAAAAACTCAAGGAATTAACTACAACCAAATCAATGCTGCAAGAAATGCTAAAGGGCCTGTTGTAAACAGATCAAAGGAGAAAAAGAATAGAGCAAAAGAGGAATACAGTTTTAAAGAATAAAATGGCTATAAACAACTACATATAAATAATAACCTTAAATGTAAATGGATTAAATGATCTGATCAAAAGATATAGGGTAGCTGCGTGGACAAGAAAACAGGACCCATACATATGCTGTCTAAAAGAGACACACTTTAAAACAAAAGACGCACATAGACTGAAGATAAAAGGATGGAAAAAAAATATTTCACGCAAATGGAAATGAAAAAAAAGCTGGGGTAGCAATACTTAGACAAAATGGACTTTAAAACAAAGGTTATAGTAAGAGATAAAAAAGGTCACTACATAATGATAAAGGGAGCAATCCAACAGGAAGATATAACCAATATAAATATCTACGCACCTAATATAGGAGCACCTAAATATATAAAGCAGACTTTGATGGATTTAAAGGGCTAGATCAACAGCAATACTATAATAGTAGCGGATTTCAATACCCTACTAACATCACTAGATAGATCCTCAAGAAAGAAAATTAACAAAGAAACAGCAGACTTAAAGGACATACTACATCAACTCGATTTAATATCTTCAGAACTTTTCATGCTAAACCAGCAGAATATACATTCTTTTCAAGTGTTCATGGTGCATTCTCTAGGATAGACCACGTTAGGGCACAAAAGCAGTCTCAACAAATTTAAGAAGATTGAAATCATATCGAGCACTTTCTCTGATCACAATGGCATGAAACTAGAAATCAACCACAACACAAAAACTAAAAAATACTCAAACACTTGGAAACTAAATAGCATGTTATTAAATAACAAATGGGTTAACAATGAGATCAAAGAAGAAATTAAAAAATTCCTAGAAACAAACGATAATGAGCATACATCAACTCAAAATTTATGGGACACAACAAAAGCAGTCCTGAGAGGGAAGTTCATAGCATTACAGGCATACGTTAAGAAGCTAGAAAAAGCTCAAATAAACAACTTGACCATGAATCTAAAAGAACTAGAAAAAGAACAGCAAGTAAAGCCCAGAGGTAGTAGAAGGAAGGAAATAATAAAGATCAGAGAAGAAATAAATGACATAGAGGCTAAAGAAACAATAACAGAGGATCAATGAAACCAGGAGCTGGTTCTTTGAAAAGGTAAACAAGATCGATGAACCTTTAACCAAACTCACGAAGAAAATAGAGAGAGGACTCAAATAAATAAAATTAGAAATGAGAGAAATAACAACTGACACATCAGAAATACAAAATATTGTAAGAAAATACTATGAAGAACTGTATGCCAAAAAATTAGACAACCTAGATGAAATGGACAAATACTTTGAAACAAATAATCTTCCAAAACTTAATCTGGAAGAATCAGAAAACCTAAAGAGACCAATTACAACAAATGAGATTGAAATTTATCAAAAAACTCCCAAAAAAGAAAAGTCCTGGGCCTGATGGCTTCACAAGAGAATTCTATCAAATATTTAAAGAAGAACTAACTCCTATCCTTCTCAAGATATTTTAAAAAAATGCAAGAGGAAAGAAGAGTTCCAAGCTCTTTTTATGAGGCGAGTATAATTCTGATTCCAAAACCAGACAAAGACAACATAAAGAAAATTATAGGCCAATATCCCTGATGAATTTAGATGCTAAAATCGTCAACAAAATATTAGCAAACCAGATCCAGCACTATATGAAACAAATCATACACCATGATCAACTGGGATTTATTCTTGGTAGGCAATGCTGGTACAATATTCGCAAATCAATCAATATGATTCATCACATAAACAAAAGGAAGGAGAAAAACCACACGATAATTTCAATAGATGCAGAAAAAGCATTTGATAAAATCCAGCACCCATTCATGATCAAAACTCTCAGCAAAGAGGGAATACAGGGAACATACCTCAACATGATAAAGGTCATCTATGACAAACCCACAGCCAACATAATACTCAATGGGCAAAATTTAAAAGCAATCCCCTTAAGATCAGGAATAAGGCAGGGGTGCCCCCTTTCACCACTCTTATTCAACATAGTTTTGGAAGTTCTAGCCACAGCAATCAGACAAGAAAAAGAAATAAAAGGCATCTAAATTGGAAAATAAGAAGTAAAACTATCATTATTTGCAGATGATATGATATTGTATATAGAAAACCCTAAAGTCTCAGTCAAAAATCTACTGGACCTGATAAATGAATTCAGCAAGGTGGCAGGATATAAAATTAATACTCAGAAATCAGAGGCATTTTAATACATTAACAATGAACTATCAGAAATAAAAATTAAGGAAGAAATCCCCTTCACCATTGCAACCAAAAAAATAAAGTACCTAGGAATAAATTTAACCAGGGAGATTAAAGACTTGTACTCGGAAAAATTATAAAACACTGATTAAAGAAATCAGGGAAGATACAAACAGGTGGAAGTATATACCGTGCTCAAGGTTAGGAAGAATAAACATCACTAAAATGTCTATATTACCCAAAACAATTTATAAATTCAATGCAATACCGATTAAAATACCAATGACTTACTTCAAAGATATAGAACACATATTCCAAAAATTTATACTGAACCATAAGAGAACACGAATAGCCTCAGCAATCTTAAAAAGGAAGAATAATGTGGGAGGTATCACAGTTCCGAATATCAAGTTATACTACAAGGCCATTGTACTCAAAACAGCCTGGTACTGGCATAAGAACAGGCATATAAATCAATGGAACAGAAGTGAGAACCCAGAAATAAATCCACACTTTTATGGACAACTGATTTTTGACAAAGGAGGTAAGAGCATACAGTGGAGTAAAGACAGCCTCTTCAACAAATGGTGTTGGGAGAATTGGACAGCTACCTGCAAAAAAGTGAAACTTTTTTAGACCACCAACTTACACCATTCACAAAAATAAACTCAAAACGGATAAAAGACTTAAATGTAAGCTGTAAAACCATAAGCATCTTAGAAGAAAACATAGGCAGTAAGCTCTCTGACATTTCTTGCAGCAATATATTTGCCGATTTATCTCCACGGGCAAGTGAAATAAAAGACACGATAAACAAATGGGACTATATCAAACTAAAAAGCTTCTGCACAGCTAAAGACAATAAGAACAGAATAAAAAGACAAACTACACAATCGGAGAATATATTTGACAATACGTCTGATAAGGGGTTAATAACCAAAATTCATAAAGAACTTGTAAAACTCAATACCAGGAAGACAAAGAATCCAATCAAAAAATGGGCGAAAGAAATGAATAGACACTTCTCCAAAGAGGAGATACAGATGGCCAATAGGCATATGAAAAAATGCTCATCACTAATCATTAGAGAAATACAAATTAAAACCACAATGAGATATCATCTCACACCAGTCAGAATGGCACTCATCAACAAAACAACACAGAGTAAGTGCTGGCGAGGATGTGGAGAAAAGGGAACCCTCCTGCACTGCTGGTGGGAATGCAGACTGGTGCAGCCTCTGTGGAAAACAGTATGGAGATTCCTGAAAAAATTAAAAATCGAATTGCCTTTTGACCTAGCTATACCACTTTTAGGAATATACCCCAAGAACACCATAGCACTGTTTGAAAAGAAGACATGCACCCCCATGTTTATGGCAGCATTGTTCACAATAGTGAAGATCTGGAAACAGCCCAAGTGTCCATCAGTGGATGAGTGGATTAAAAAGCTTTGGTACATATATACTATGGAATACTACTCAGCCATAAGAAATGATGACATCGGATCATTTACAACAAAATGGATGAACCTTGGTAACATTATACTGAGCGAAATAAGTAAATCAGAAAAAACTAAGAACTATATGCTTCCATACATAGGTGGGACATAAAAATGAGACTCAGAAACACGGACAAGAGTGTGAGGGTTACGGGGGGGGGAGGGAGGGGCTTGAGGAGGGGAGGGGCACAAAGAAAACCAGTTAGAAGGTGACAGAAGACAACTGGACTTTGGGTGATGGGAATGTAGCATAATCAAATGTCAAAATAACCTAGAGATGTTTTCTCTGAACATATGTACCCTGATTTATCGATGTCACCCCATTAAAATTAATTAAAAATAAAAAATAAAAATAAATTTAAAAAAAAAAGAAGACTACAACTTCAACTCTTGCCTGAGTTTCCAAGCTGCCAGCCTGTCCTACAGATTTTAAGTTGTAAGGAACCTTAAATCATATGAACCAATTTTTTTATTTTTTTTTAAGATTTTAATTTATTGATTTTTAGCGAGAGAGGAGAGAGAGAGAGAGAGAGAGAGAGAGAGAGAAAGGCGAGGTTGGGGAGAGGAGTGGGAAGCATCAACTTATAGTGGTGCCTTGACTGGGCAAGCCCGGGGTTTCGAACCAGCGACTCAGCATTCTAGGTTGATGCTTTATCCACTGCACCACCACAGGTCAGGCCCCAAATCCTTAAAGGTAAGCTCCCTTCTTCTCTCCTGCCCAATCCCATCCAGCTCACTCTGTAAGTATGTGTGTATACAAGCATAGATACTCTGTTGGAACTAAAGATCCCAGACTTACACACTGCTATACATTCTCTGACTCTCAAGTCAACCCCTCACAAAAAAAGAATTATTAGGCCCAAAATGTCAGTCGTTGCAAGGTTGAAAACCCTGTGTTGTGCCAAGAAAAGCAACTAACCTGTATACACATGCATAAAAATAAAAGGAAAAAAGAACATAGATTTGTACAAATAATTGAATACTTTTTATCTTTAATAGATATTACTTTTATTTTACTACTTTGATGTTAGTTTTATTATACATATTAATCACATACATAAATGTAAGTATCCCTAAAGGAAAGAAAGAAAATTGTGATAAAAGTTTTAATTTCCCACAATTTATGCACATGATTTTTCCATTTGTACTATAATACCATAAACTGAATACTAAAAAAGCTACTTACTTCTCAGAGCCTCCACATTTTCACCTTTCTTTCTGTATGTCTTCTGAATACCACTGATTCTGAAAAACATCATTTTCTACTTTAAGTATTTAAAGCAGTTTATAAATGTATTTCCATGTACTTTTATCAAATATGTCATGTTTTATAGGAATAATAATAATGCACCTTCCTACTAACATAATTAACCAAAGAGAGTAGGCAATAATTATAAAAATATTTTAGAGACTACAAGAGAAAAATATAGCATTAGTCTTTATTTTAAATGTCATTCACTCATTTTTCATAAGCCAGCTTCAAAAGACAAAGTGAAGCATTAGATGCAAGCATTTACAGATTTCCTTTTATCACTGCTATACTTGTTTGCAACTTATTATAACAGTTAAGGGAGAATAAAAACCAAATGCTATTTATTTCACATCAGTACACATTTCAAGCTCTCTATAAATGTGAAGTGATTCTTTCATTCCATTTTAAATACTTTATAAAATTTTTAAAAGAATTAATGGTTTTATTGACCTGCTTGAATTTACTCTTAAAAAAACAGCCACTGGCCCAATAATTACATCCCAAGTATTTCACTCTCCCCAGCTTTTATACATTTTTCTCAAATGTAAAAAACAAATTGTACTTCACTCTTTCTTTCACTTTTATTTTTCTCTTTCTCATTATTTTTTAATTTGGCTTTGACTGATCTAGCAAGAAATAGTGATTAATTTCTTTGGTACTTAGAAATTAAACTGATATTCATTTGTCACAATATATAACGGTCTATGAAATTAACAGAGGACAATTTAATTTTTTTTTTTTTTTTGTATTTTTCTGAAGCTGGAAACTGGGAGGCAGTCAGACAGACTCCCGTATGCGCCGGACCGGGATCCACCCGGCATGCCCACCAGGGAGCGATGCTCTGCCCATCTGGGGCGTTGCTCTGTCGTAACCACAGCCATTCTAGCACCTGAGGCAGAGGCCACAGAGCCATCCTCAGCGCCTGGGTCAACTTTGCTCCAATGGAGCCTTGGCTGCAGGAGGGGAAGAGAGAGACAGAGAGGAAGGAGAGGGGGAGGGGTGGAGAAGCAGATGGGCTCTTCTCCTGTGTGCCCTGGCTGGGAATCGAACCTGGAACTCCTGCACGCCAGGCCGATGCTATACCACTGAGCCAACTGGCCAGGGAAGGACAATTTAATATTTTATATAACTTAGACAACAAACCCTGAATCAAATTACAAAAATAGCATTTATTCTGTTTTACTCTACATAACAGAGAAAGTTTAAAATATCATAACTTAACTATGTAAATACCTGGTTTTATTAATTTAAAATGTTTTCCTTGAAACATAAAATTTCAAACCTAGCAGCAATCTTATTCTAAATGGTTGCAAAGAAAATAAGAACTTAAAAGACAAAAGCTCTTGCCATGGCCAGTTGGCTATGGTAGAGCTTCGGCCCAGTATGTGGATGTCTGGGTTTGATTTCCAGTAAAGGCACACAGGAGAGGCACTTATCTGCTTATCCACCCTTTCCCCTCTAACTTCTCTCTCTCTCTCTCTCTTCCTCCTGCATCCATGGCTCGACTGGAACAAGTTGGCCCCAGGCACTGAGGATGACTTCATGGCCTCCACCTCAGGCACTAAGAAGAGTTTGGTTGCTGAGCAACGAAGCAATGCCTCAGATGGGCAGAATCTCATCCTCTAGTGGGCTTGCCAGGTGGATTCCAGTGGGGCACATGCAGGAATCTGTGTCTCTGACTTCTCTCCTCTTACTGAATTTAAAAAGGGGGCGGGGGCAATAGCTCTTATTAACACTGTTTTAAAAATCATGAAATGTGTACCAAATCTTTTAAAATAAATTACTTACATAAGTTACTTAAAAAAATAGTAGTATTTAAATGCGGCATGTTCCATAAGCAGTTCTTATGACTAAATTGCCAACGATTAAATCATACCGTATGGCTTCTTTTCCTATAAATTCTGAAGAAACAGGCTCAACAATTTCACTAAAACTAATATTCCCGTTATTGTTGCCCTCTGATAACTCCTTATAATTTCTTTTGTTCTTTGACCAATATGCTGGCTTCAGAAAATATAGAGATGATCTCCGTAAGCCAAATTCCCCTGAAAAATAAAAAACCTATGTTATCATAAATTATTTCTGAAAATGAGTTTTAAAATCATAAAGGCAGTATGTGAAATATTTAACCTAAATCTAAAGGTTAGATATAAAGTACTAAATCAATATTGTGTGGAAAATAAGTTTTATTAACAAATAACTCAGTTTGGAAATAGTTTCAGCGTTGCTGAGAGTGCACAGGAATGTGAAGACGAATAAAGCATGTTTTCTGCACTAAAAAAACTTAAATCTTTATGAGTACACATATATACCAAGTAGCTAGAACACAATGTGTAGCAGGAGGCACATCCTCCATAATGCTAATAAGAGTCCAGAAGAGGGAAACTTTATGTCTAGAGAAGGGATATATCCTGAAAGCTTGAATGTATCCTCTTAGTCTTTGAAAATAGAAAGCATTTAGGAAAGTAAATATAGTTAATAGAGAAGAGATTTTAGAATTAGGAAAATCATACAGCAACAGGACAGGAGATTTACATATGGTAGACAGTGATAGTTGTCCACATAGCATGTACCCATTTTCCCCTTTCCTCCCAAAATCCAACACTCACATTTTTAAAAATATCTACTCTTCTAGAAGGCAATGTACTTCAAAGACACTGAATCCCAATTACACAGATTTTAATCGATCTAATCAGTTCTTGGCATGCTCTAGGGCTATTGTTGCTCCAGCTATCAGCATGTAACCAATCAGACAGAAGCAAAGGGCTTAGCTGGGAGCAAGGTTCACCAATCTTCCTCCACTGGCCATGAACAAAGAAGCGTAACACCCGGTGGCCATGAGGTGAGCAAATCTGCCAGACTCTAAGACAAAGATGGCAAAGAATGGAGAAAGCGGGTCCCTGCTGACACAGTTGAGCAAGTCAAACAACTTGGAGCCCATCGTATCTCTAGACTTCCTTTTAAGTCAAACAACTGATTTCCTTCTTGTTTAATCCAATTAGAAAGATTTTGTTAGTAGCCAAAAACAATTTAGTTGATACCCTGGAAATGTGTTTAAATAAGTAAATAGGACTATACAAATGAACAGTAAATACAATGAGGAAGGGGAGAGTGATAAGGAGAGACTAAGAATATAAAACTATTATAGAGGACTTTAATATATAATGAGTTTCTAATTAGATATACCTATTAATAAGAATATGCCTACTAAGGCTGTTGAGCAGGTGATTAACTTGATTAAAGAAAATGGTGAAGTTCTTAGACTTAAGGTAGGTAATTAGGTGAGAAGTATTACAACAGTTTAGACTAGTGCTGCACAGTACAACTTTCTGCAGTGATGGAAATGTCCTATCTATACTGGACAATATGGTGAGTAACAGCCATATATGGCTACTGAGCACTTGTAATGTGGCCTGTGCTATGAGGAAATGAATTACTTTATTTAATTCTAATGAATTTAAATTTAAAAAGCCACATGTGCTTAGTGGTTACCATATAAATCAGAGCAGGTCTAGAACACAGACAAAAGTAATGAGAAATTGAAAGGGAAAAGTAAAGGGGCTACTGGATATTTCAGATTTTGAATCTATAGGAGTGATTTTCAACATTTTTATTTCATGGCACACTTACTAAAATTCTGTGGCACACCAAAAAATACACAAACACGTATGTATGTATGTACATGTTTTGCTGATATGGAAAAAAATAGGTATAATTTTGATTCATTTACAACAGAAAGCTATTTTTGTGTTGGCTATGATTTTTTTACTTGACCATCTAAATATACAATGCTGTATGTTTTAAGATGGAAAGGTACTTGACTTGGGATGGTGAACAAACAATGCAATGTACAGATCATGTGTTGCAGAGTTGTACACCTGAAACCTTTATAATTCTGTTGACCAATGTCACCCCAATAAATTCAATGAAAAAATAAATTCCTGCAGCACACCAGTTGAAAATTACTGCTATAAATGCAGGACAGCAGCAGAGGGGAATAGAAGGAGATACAAAATTGCTTCAGAGTTTTGGACCTTCAGTGCAAAAAAATGCAACAATTTAGCCAAAAAAGATTGACATAAAGTTAAGAAGTTGAGTTAAGGACTTAAGGGTTTCAAAACAAACTGCTCTCTTCTTATAGAATCTTATATTCACTAGTGGTCAAGACATAAGGTACAAAATATACATATTTGAAATTAAATTAAAAGCTTTAACAATGAATACAAGTTGGGCACTCTGGCTAGAAAAAATTAAATTTGACCTAGTGTGGACAAAAATACCCTAAAATCTTTGAAGTTAAAGCCAGTAATTATCGACTTACCTGGAATGACTTGATCAAGATAAACAGCCAACAGGCCATAGAATATACTATTAAGTGCTAACATGATAATAGTAATAATTAGAGGATGTGGACCTTCAGTCATATTAGAAAATAAAGCACCTTCATTAATATCTTCTAAATGCATGACCTAAAAAAATGAAACACGAACTTTTATTATATAAAATTGGTAAAAATAAGTAAAAGCTAACACTACTTAGAGTTACTCCTCATATCCAGAGTAAGAGTAACCAAACTGAGCCTTTTAACAGATTAAAGTCTACCAAATTAGTAATATAAATTTATAAGAAAAACATAGCTTTATAAGAACTTTATCAAGCTATAAGCTTATCACAGCAATCCCTTTCAATCATGTTTTTAATGCTGTACTTCTAAAACTAGTATGCATTCACTCCTGGGCCATTTAATTCTAATATTATTACTATCAAATGAAATAAAAATAACGTTTGATTTTAATACTAACTAATGCAAACAAAAGATTTATGGTCCACATAGAAGGCAAACAAATTAAGCACTAAAGGATAAAATGATGGTCAGCATCTTTTTCAATATTGAAAAGGAAGAAGTACCATAATTCATTTACATAGGCCTTGGCTGGTTGGCTCAGTGGTGGAGCATCAGCCTGGCATGTGGATGTCCAAGGTTCAATTCCCAGTCAGGGCACACAGGAGAAGCCAGGAGAAGCACCCATCTGCTTCTCCACCCCTTTCCCTCTCTCTTCCCCTCCTGCAGCTTAGGCTCAGTTGGAGTAAGCTGACCCCAGACACTAAGGATGGCTCCATGCCCTCTACCTCAGGTGCTAAGAAGAGCTTGGTTGCTGAGCAATGGAGCAAAGCCACAGATGGGCAGAGCACCACCCCCTACTGGGCTTGCCAGGAAGATCACAGTCAGGGTGCATGCAAGAGTCTGTCTCTGCCTCCCTTTCTCTCACAAAATTGAAATTAAAAAATTAAAATGTAATTATTAACACAATTATTAAATTACTCATAGTAGATATATGTGAAGAACAGAAAGAAATGTACTAAAGTTTGAGCCTTTAGGTCCTAGACTGTCATTAAGTGATTCAATTTTAATAACATTCTGAATTTCAGTTTCCTTATCTATAAAATAAAGGAGACAGACTAAGTGACATGAAAAATCCCTTCCACTCACAACAAAAACCTATGAATCTATAATTCTAGCTTCCTATGTGAAAGGGACTCAGTGGATTTCTAAAATGTATAACAACAGCTCTTAGGACTTAAGTAATTAAAATCTGTTTAACTCAGTATTTCTAATCAATCGATCGTTAAGTCTCACAAATCACAATATTCTACCCAGCTAACATAAATAATCTGTTAAACTATTTACCTTTCTTTCCATTACATTAACCAAACTGTTACTAATTAAAGTTTCTTATAAGAAGTTTTCCTTACAACTTGATAGCCTCTGTAAAGACTACTAAAAATTAAATCTATAAATCTAAGTATAAAATATTATTTAAGTGACTGATAATCCCATGAATCCTGGAGCAATAAAATCTACCAGCTCTACTTATTTTACTACACAGTCATGAAAAATCTGTTCTCCTCCACACACAATTTTCTGCAGGCACTCATCTGAGAATATGTTACAACAGGTAGCAATGTAAACATAAAGCAATCTAAATTACCTGATGCTTAAACTTCTAATGACTCTTAATCTGAGTTATTACAATAACTAAATTGCTCAGGTACATTAAAGTAGAAAGCAGAGAACTTAACAGATGATATAATGAACGAATTAAAATTGAAGAAAATATAAATAAAACCAATACAAAATGTACTTCAGTATTCAAATATCATTCCCTCCTCATGTTGAAATTTTATTTTAAGATTTTATTTATTCATTTTTTGAGAGGGGAGAGAGAGAAAGAGAGAAGAGCAGGAAGCATCAACTCCCATAGGAGCCTTGACCAAGCAAGCCCAGGGTTTTGAACCAGGGACCTCAGAGTTCCAGGTCAAGGCTTTACCCACTGCGCCATCACAGGTAAGGCTCATGTTGAAATTAATTTTTTTTCTTTTTTTGCAAATCAGAGGTAGTATTCATGGTATTATAATATGCTGCATGGAATTGGAAAGAAAAATATTTAGTGAAAGCAACATAAATATATTACCTACCTGTGCAATACCAATCAAAAAAGTACACTGACAGAAGGGACCTAAAAGCCATACTAATGACTTGGGAAAACTTTCCATGAGGACTATCAAGAGGCCAACAAATCCAAAAGCCACAGTAACTAAAAATTCAACTAATCCGACATGTTTTGACTTTTTAAAAAGAGGCGTCAGCATTAAAGCAAAAAATACCTATAAAATATAAATATTAAGGTTAATGCATTGTTCATATACATTGGT
Organism: Saccopteryx leptura; assembly: GCF_036850995.1. Taxonomy (NCBI): domain Eukaryota; kingdom Metazoa; phylum Chordata; class Mammalia; order Chiroptera; family Emballonuridae; genus Saccopteryx; species Saccopteryx leptura. Next base: position 167,713,741 of record NC_089507.1, read on the forward strand.
ATTTAAACAAATACAATTAATTTCTAAATGCTATGGTAGAATATTTTATTTTCATACAAATAGTTATATTTAAAGTGTTAAACTGACAAATTTAAAAACATTTTATCTATATAATAGGCAAACATGACCACCTCTACTCTATAGAAACCATAAACAGCTAGATATCTCTGCACTTAGCTATGTACATACATGAACAAAACAATCAATCAATAAGCTTTTTAATATAGACCCCATCTTTAAAATTTTATGTATTAATATGAAACAAAACCAGGCAGAAACCGGGCAATTATATAGAGAAGTATATGAATTATATTTTAATTATTATGTTAAAGAAAAGAGGTAATAATAGTCAAAAATTTAATGACTGGTACAGCATGGGTGCATAAAACAGAATTAAAAGTGGAACCACTTAAAACAAAGGTTGGTCATTAACAGCCAGCATTCAACCAATATATCAAAGAATATCAACACTTTCAAAGATCTGTATTTATATTATTATCAAAATAATATCAAAGACATGTTTTTATTAATCATCCTGTAATATAAATTAACTTGAAACAGGATTTTCTCAAAACAAAGGAATAAAGAATCCACTACACAAATCTTAATTATTCATATTATAAGAAGATGGTAATAGATAGACTCAGAGGATTTGTGTGTGAAATATATCATATGAAAAAAGTTAAATCTAATCTTTAGACTATTCTGTACGTCTTCTAAAAATATGGAGGTACAATGATGCTATATGTAAGTCATTCATCAATAACATCCTAACAATCTGTCCTTCCTGGAAAGTTGACTATAAATAAACCAAAGTATATATATAAGATTTTGCAGCCCTGGCCAGTTGGCTCAGTAGTAGAGTGTCAGCCCAATGTGGATGTCCCGAGTTCAATTCCCAGTCAGGGCACACAGGAGAGGAGACCATTTGGCTCTCCATGTCTCCCCTCTTGCTTCTCTCGCTCTCTCTCTTCTCCTCCTGCAGCCATGGCTTGAATGGTTTGAGCAAACTGCCCCTGGCACTGTGGATGGCTCCATGGACCCCACCACAGGCACTAAGAAGAGCTCAGCTGCTGAGCAATGGAGGAATGCCTCAGATGGGCAGAGCATCACCCCCTAGTGGACATGCGGGGTGGATGCCAGGTGGATCCCAGGTGGATCCCGGATGGGGTGCATACAGGAGTCTGTCTCTCTACCTCCCTTCCTCTCACTGAATAAAAAAATTAAAAAAAAAAAGATTTTGCTATATTAGTCAAATATTTTGGCAGTTCTTTATTCCCACTGCAAGTTGAAATACTTACAGATGATAACCCATACAGGAAAAAAAGTAGAAATATCACAAGGCAGCTGCTTTGCGGGAATAACGAGGAAGCTGTAGCAATGATTGCCATAAGAGTGGACATAAGAAAAATCAAACTGGTATAAAGAAGAACCCAGGAGAGCCTAAAATGAGAATACAAATACATTTATGGTTAAAAGCATAGGTCGTAACAGTTAAAAACAAGTATCTTTAAACAAAATTTCATCTTTATGTCAACCATTTTATTCTTAAAATTAAATCAATTTACCTATTTCGGTGAATGTTCATGTACTGAAAATTAATGCTCTTACAAGTGATTAAAAATATATTACTGGTTAAATTATACTCTAATGTAGATATAAAATGGTAATTAACTTTGCAAGAGTCAAAAAACAAATAAATAGCAATTCATGATTAAATTAAATCTAGAATTTCAAAAGTTCAAAATATAAAACTTCTGATTTTCTTAAAATACAAGAGTTTAATGACTAACAATTTTCTTCATGGCATGTGCTATAATAAAACCTCTGATAGCTTATAGTAATTTAAACTATAAAGACTACCTCACTAATCAACAACATAATTACTACATATTGACATATGTCCAATCAAGAAGATCAACAATAGAGTCACTCTATTTGTTCAAAGTTTTTCCTCAAATCAGAGCTCAGTGGAATTTCTACAGTATTAAGTGTCATTTTAGTCTTTATTTTTCAAGTTAGTAGATCATGGTTTAATGTATGCTACCATAAAAGCACTGAAAAAGGGCTAAGATTTCTAATTTACTGAAATCGAATCCATCATTTTACAAAGGTGAATCATGAAAGACTGATTTGCCTAAATTATTCCAGCTACTGTTTTTTCACAAAGTAATTTAATAACCCAGTGCTTCTTAAATACTGATCACTACTAAAATGAAAAGAGGATAAAAACAAAGAAAATATGTTGTATGTAATGACAGCATTAGGTAAAGTAATAATTATATCGAGCTAAATGAGACAAAATTTTGTAAAATGGACTGTAAGACCAATTTACATGCTTATTAACTAATTTTTCTCCCAAACTGAGGTCAAAATAAATTTTCTTATAATGTGAAAATTACGGAAAACACATCTACAATTACTAATAAAAATGCAGGCCTTTATAAAATTATCACTGCATAACAATGCTCACTTGTGAAACATTTGGTTCTCCATAAATTATTTATATATCATATTTTCATATTAATTTACACGAATAATCTTTTTATTTTTCCAGGAAAAAATGCCTATAAACTATATACACAAACTTCAATCATTTTAACTAAATTTTTCATATTTCATAACATGTATATGCTGTGATATTGGAGAAGCACTATGCCAGATGATTAATTTCTACATTTCCAAAACCTCACATATGCTATGAACTAAAAAATACACTGAAATACATGGAGCACACGCCATCAATTCAAACAAAATGTGAAAGAAAATTTAAACTTCTAATACCAATGTGCTTTGCAAATCCTACTTTCCTTATGTTAAAACAAGCCAATCAATTACTGAAGCTTGTTGAGTAGTATCAAATTTCAAGACAAAGACAATCTCTGTAAGAAAATAGTATCAGTAGAACCTCTCTTACCAAGTCAAAACAAAATAAGAATTCTGAAGATTTGCGTATTTAATATTATTATTAATCATACTGAATAAACTTTGAATAACATACCAAAAGGCAGTATCATGAAGTCCCATTATCTTTAAAAACTCTTTTAACTTTTTCTCTTTTTCTGCCACGATATGAATTGCCAAAAAGTATCCAAAGGGTGAAAATGCTATTACTAAGTATATTAAAATTACTCCTCGGGGAAAGATATCTATTTCTACAACCGCAGTTTCTCCCATAATAACAGCTTTAGTTGACTCCAGCTCCTTCCATACAGAAACATTGGTCTTCAACTATAATTGGAAAATATAAATACATTTGATTAATATAGTTCTGACAGTAGCCCCTAAGAAATGTGACACATATACACAAAATTTATATAACCTACTACAAATACTTTTCAAGAAGCTACACATCTGGAATAATGTGATTGACCCCAATACCATGATAGAGTAGAATACTGCTCTTATTCATTGTGGAAGCAGACTATAAAGTTTAAAGTCTAAGTTGGGAAGTATACAGACTTTGATAAAATAATTTGTCAAAAAATAAATAAAATTTCACAATTATAATCTTAAACAGAAAATTATATATGTATATTAACAAATATATGCATTTATAAAATTGAAGAATTAAAGAATGATTATTAGTATGATGAAAGACTCTCATTAAAATTATTTTAAATAATACATTTTTTAAAAGTAAAAGGTATGTCCTTCAATTGTTTTATAATATATATATTTATATACAGCACGTATAGATAATCAAACTATGCCTTATGACACTTCTATCTAACATTCAACTGAATGTGTAAAATGAAATCAGCTTGGGCTATTCATCTTGGGTGGTCTGGGTTGTAGATGTCTAAGGTCTCTTGCCAAAACACAAATAAGTACTAAAACACCATCAAGGTGATATATCGGATATTTCACTGTTTTTATCTTAAACTTCTGTATTACTGAATTTGTATAATATCTATTACATGTCTGTTAATACATGTACCATGTGTGACAGCTTACAAGACAATTCTACATATGTCACTTCATTTGGTTTTATAACCCTGTCGAGTAAAGCATTATTGTAGTCATTTTACAACATATATAGCAGTCTAACAACTTAACAGAGATAGGTCTTCTGTTCAAGGCCTTCTGTTCATTTTTAGAAAAATGTGAAACACTAAGCATGGTTTAAAATATAATTGTAACATGTATATGCAATCCTAGTGGCAGGATAGTATTAAAACAGACTTGAGAGTCAAAAAGCTGAAGTTTGAACTAGTTTTGCCATTAACTGAGTTTTTGAAAATCAATCTCCCTGTGTTTCAGTTTCATATGTAAAATGGATGTAACAGCACCAATCTCATAGAGTTGGTGAAGATTAAATATCAGTACACAACTTAGAATGTTTGGCAAATAAGTGGTGTTAATTTAAAAAGTAAAATCTACTACTATAATTAGGATAAAGATACTCACTTTCATTAAGTTATTTTTATTCAAGGGGAAGTCTGCAAATAGAGACATTTCATAAATATACTTACTGCTCACAAAAATTAAGGAATATTTCAAACTGAATGAGAAGCAATGAAATATCCCCTAATTTTCGTGAGCAGATTACCTATGGTCAGCACAGATAAAATAATACAGATATATAGAATGTTGAATCATATCTTTAAAACCATCCAATAAATGTGGGTTTCAAAATATTGAAACAAACAAAAAAATATTGAAACAGAAAATATGTCTTCTTCCTTATCCTTTTTTCTTAAAGAAGTTGTAATAGGTAATGTATTTTGTACATTTGACAGCAGTCAAACCAAATACTATTGTAAAGACTTAGGACGTAATTGTTAAAATACAGTTTGGCTTTATTTTTCTTCCTTTATCATATTTACCTGAATAATGGCAGCATCTATGGATGCCTGTAAAGCTGTGAACCCTGAGGACCAGTACTGAGCAGCCTCACATGATTTTGAACAGCCAGCTATGGGGATAAAATGTGAGATACAAGATTCTGCATTTGTAAAAAAAGACTTGCAAATGCCTTCTTTGAAAGATAACATACAGAGGTCTACCAAAGTAGTATGATAACTCAGTCTCTACAGGACCAAAGAAAATAAGCAATTACCCTTCAAAGACAGTACCTATCACATTCCTAACCGTTTACTTGAAATTTCTGAAATAAATAAGTTACATGTAGTAGGATACTGAATAGTAAATGACTACAAATGGAAAGAAATTCATTGTAAACACAGTCATCTAAAATAAGTTACTTTTCTGTTTTAAGGTAAGTTATTCTACAGTGACTTATCAGCTTCAAAGTACAGTCCAGTGTAAGACAATAGAAAAAAAATTATTTAAGGGCTTTTTGGAATCAAGTCACAAATTCACTACTTAGCATAGTGACTTAAAAACTGCTCTACAGCCTGACCAGGTGGTGGTGCAGTGGATAGAGCGTCAGACTGGGATGCGGAAGGACCCAGGTTCAAGACCCCGAGGTCGCCAGCTTGAGCGCGGGCTCATCTGGCTTAAGCAAAAAGCTCACCAGCTTGGACCCAAGGTCGCTGGCCCCAGCAAGGGGTTACTCGGTCTACTGTAGCCCCACGGTCAGGGCACATATGAGAAAGCAATCAATGAACAACTAAGAAGTCGCAACGCGCAATGAAAAACTAATGATTGATGCTTTTCATCTCTCTCAGTTCCTGTCTGTCTGTCCCTGTCTATCTCTGCCTCTGTAAAAAAAACAACAACAACAAAAAAAAACTGCTCTACAAACGAACGTGTGTAGTTAATGTCTCTTTACAGGTTTAAGCAATGAAGGCTGTTTTCCATGTTTCAAACATAAAATATAAAACGGTGATGGAAAGCCTTGAGATTTTTAAAAATACATAATATACCATTTGTGAAAACTACCGTATTCTCCATGTATAAGATGCAACTTTTCTCAAAATATTTGGGGTCTAAAAACTAGTTGTGTCTTATAGAGTGGTTGTAGATCTTTTTACTTGCATTTCCCACTTTTCTTGCACTTGTTTTTGCACTCATTGCTGAAGACAGTGATTCGTCATCAGACACAGATGAGGACAAGCTGATGGATGGGAGTTCTGACAGTGATAAGAAGTTGTATGAATTTTATGGTGAATAAAACTTGAGTTCAATAACTTCATGTAATACATTTTTTTTCAAATTTCAGGTCCCAAAATTAAGATGTGTCTTATACATGGGAACGTCTTATAGATGGAGAAATACAGTACATGAAAAAAAATAGATTTAGGAAGTCATTAATTCAAGACACATTTTTATTTTGTTATTGTAATTGATATGAAAATGTATTAAAATAAAAAATAATATATATTTTATATATGGAGACATAGGTATAGATAGGTAGTTATTTGAGTATACGTATATATTTTTATGCTATACTTGACAGTTTTCTTATTTGAACAATTAAGTATAATGAAAAATGCCAATGTTGGACCATACTAAATTTTTGTATATGAACTAAAAGCAGCAAAAACATGCATTTAACTGATTTCAATTATTTTTTAGGGCTATTTACCTCTTGAATCCATATAAATAGAAGACACTGGAATCATATCAGGAAAAAAACGGAGTTCGTAGGACATGAGGTCTTTGAAAAACACACCTACAAAGTTGTTGGTCTTGAAAAGACTAGATGCTAGCAATTCTTTTTCATTTGTATATTCTTCGGTAATTATGACTATAAAATATTACAACAATATAGTTAACTCACAAATTAAAATAGTTTACCTAATACAATAGACCAAATTTACCACTGTATTTGATGAATGGCAATATTTAATAAGTACTTTTGTTTTATGCTCTAGCTTCCTAGAAAATGAACAAGAACCCTTCTAAAAAAGATACTAAAAAAAAAAAATCAAATAGTAAAATTTTACACACACTATTTGTCATTTAATTACATAAATTATGTCAGTGTAATACTTAAGTTACTAGAATGATAAGAGTATACAATTTGTATGTATTACGTGGAATTTACTTATCTATCTCCAAGTAAAACTACAAATAACTCCTTGATAAACAAGTTGTATCTTATTTTCAAATATTTCTTCTCTTGCCTGACCAGGCGGTGGCAAGAGATAGAGCATCAGACTGGGGTGCAGAGGCCACAGGTTCGAAACATCAAAGTGTCTGGCTTGAGTGCGGGCTAAAGAGCTTGAGTGCAGGCTAATGATCTTGAGCACAGGGTCACTGGCTTGAGTGTGGGATTACAGACATGACCCATGGTCACTAGCTTAAACCCAAGGTTACTGGCTTGAAGCTCAAGGTCATTGGCTTGAACAAGGGGTCACTCGCTCCACTGTAGCCCTCCCCCCCTCGTCAAGGCACATGAGAAAGAAATCAATGAAATAAGATGCTGCAACAAAGAACTGATGCTTCTCATCTCTCTTCCTTCCTGTCTGTCCCACTCTCTGACTCTGTCTCTGTAAAAATATATATTATATATATATATATTTCTTCTCTTGTCCAACCTGGAGTGGCACAGTGGATAAAGCGCCAACCTGGAATTCTGAGGTTGCTAGTTCAAAACCCCGGGGCTTGCCCAGTAAAGGCACATACAAGAAGCTACTACTATGTGTTGATGTTTCCTGCTTCTCCTCTCCCCATTTCTCTCTTAAAAAAAAAAATTCTTCTTGAGAAAATACCACAGTCATCATTCAGCTCCTTTCACATCAGGAAAATCCTAATTTTTTTAATATTTTCTTGAGGTTTTATATATTTACAAGCAACTGTATATAGTTTTCAGTCCAGAAGCTTTAGCACATGTGGTGAAATGGTAAGAAAATATGATTAGTATTTAACTCTATTACTTATTAGCTGTGAAAGCACAGATAAACAGTTCTCCAAACTTTAGTATCCTCATCAACAGTAACTACCTGATTATACTGCATTGTTAAGATCAAATGTAGTCACAAATATGAAAATGCCTTGTAAATTATAAAGTATTACTTAAATGTTAATCATCATGATTTTCCAGACCTTTAAGGTGGATGTGCAACTACAGGATTGATGTGAAAAAGGATGTCAGTTCAACTTCCTGTCAGTCACGTTACCATATATGTAAGTATGTATATCCCACTTTCAAATAATTCTTTTAAGAAGATAGAACTTTCAAAAATCTGTATATGTTTCTATTATTTTGGCATCTAAGTTAATATACATTGACTTGAATTTCTTTGGCATATAAGTTTTTCCCCTACTTAAGACTTACCAGTGAATTTTGTTCTCAACATTTCTGATCAATTTTTTGAGCTGGCATGCTAAATTCTTATGGTTATCCATGCTACTTGTCCTTAACATGATAAATCAACAAACAAGTTATATACTAATAGGATATGTATTTGATAAAAATATTAAATAGCAATAAGCCAGAAAGAAACCAATGAGAGAAAAGTTGACTCCTGATTGTATCAACATCTTCTATTCAATGATACACCATCTAAAAATGTGGTAACACTAGAAGTTAATTATAACTATCCTACATAAGACATGTGAATTGGTTATTATTTACAACTCAGCATGTCATTGAATCAATCCTCACAGTATGAACACTTCTATCACTTTCTGCAGCTTCGGCCTTAAGCTCTCTCGCAGCCACTTCAGACTCATTAGTACCTCACTGCTTGCTCAACTCTCTAGTCCATTTCCATGTGACAAGTACAAACTGAGAAACAAGGCTTCGGTACTTCGCCACAAAGTCTCCAAGCTAGGTACTTCTTCAGTTCACACTATACACCTCCAGAAATGAGAAGAGCAATCTGAAAAGAATACTGCTTTATAATCATGATCCTATATTTACAGCTTAATTATTACATGAGACAGAATCAAAATGAAATTTCCCTTCAAATTTCTTACTCTGTAGAAATATACTTATTTAATAAATGGCCTAAGAATTAAATATAAACAATTAAAACATAAAAAATGTTTCCTATTACCAAGAATATAAATAAAAACTTCACCAAAAAAAAAAAATAAAGGAAAAGAATCAAATTATTTTAATCATTTGATTTAGTTATATAGCTATGCTTTGGTGAAGGGGCATGTCTCTAAGTGTTAAGACTGTATTTACTAGACCATGGCCAGTTAGCCCAGTTAGTATTGTCCCAAAACACCAAGGTTACAGGTTCAACACCTGGTCAGGGCACATATGGGAAGCAAACAAACAACACACAACTAAGTAGAATAACAAATGAATGCTTCTCTCTCTCTCTCCCTTCCTCTTCTGTACCTCTAAAATCAACCAAATTAAAAAAAAAAAACACGTTAGTTATGCAATAAAGCAAGCAGAAAAATGCTGAAGAGGTTTTCTGTAACATATAGAATACATATATAAGCTCATAATACCATCAGAAAGGTGATCAGTAGAAACCTTTTGCATGATGTTTCTTGTAATATTAGTTGCTGGAGTATATCCAAGAATTAGATTAGAGAGAATAGATTTGTCCATAGATTTAAGTTCCATATCAGGCACTTCTTCATATTTCTTATTTGGATGCATCATGCTAATTAATATTAACCAAAATAAAAAAAATAGTGGAAAAAGAATTTCCTATAATAAAGGAAACAAAATGATTATGAAGTATAATAAGTTCATCAAGATTTCTATGCAAATAATATAATTACTACTAATAAAAAACATGAGAAATTTGGTTCTTCAGTGCAAAAAGTAAAAGCAATTTTATCCTAAAAGAAATCTTGTATTGAGCACCTCACCTAACCCAACAAGCATATTAATTTTCCTTGACATTAAGTTTTACTGTAATATTTTAAAATTCAAGTCTCATAATAAATTAAAAGAGAAATGTATTTAAACACCTTAGATTACTAATATATTTACTCATATATAACTTTATTTAAATAACTTACCAAATATCCCTAGTAGGGATCACCATAAAAATGTTTTTAATTCTAAAATAAAACTCATGTTTTAATTATACCTAAATTTCTATTTCTAAAACTACACTCAGTTAAATTCAATAGTCCACTTTAATAGGGATGAACTAGCTATATACTATTTCATCTTTTTTATTTAATTGTTCTGCTCGTTTCATAAGAAGATAAACATATTTTCATCCTTTAAAATTATTATTAACTGGTTAGCCAGAGTTCTTTCTTTTGCCTTTTAAAGTAATGTATGCTTTAAAACATTACTTTAAACAAATATATGACATCGTTATGGTAATGTTAGGCAATTCAATCCGGAGTGCAAAAGATGGGAGGTTACGGGGAATCAACTGTGAAATAATGTTCCACAAAGTTGTCTGTTCGATTTATTTTTCATGCCATGAAAGTTAGAAAATCCATAGCTTAAATTTCAAAATCAAGCACTGAAATCAGAAATTAATTAAATTTAGGAGTCATTAGAATTTTTAACATTTATAAAATAGATAATTTAGGTACTTTATTGTGGCTATTTTATTTCACAAGCAAATTAAAGAAACCTAAAAATGTAACATTAATAAAAATGTATCCAGCAAAATAAACACCTCTTAAAGATGGAACACAGAATAAACCGCAACAAGGCATAAGAAAAATATTTAACTTACCTGAACACTACTTTTTTTAGTCCTGCATTTAATTAGGTAATTCTTTAGTAGGAGTGTTCTGGTCTGTCTCCAGACTCCCACCTCCCTAATTGCAGTAGCCATGTTTTCAGGATCAGTCTGTTAAGAGTGGGGGAGGGAAGTTTAAAAACAAAATAAAAACTGAAACCACACAGTTAAGAACATGCCATTTTTAATGGCAAAACAGACAGATGTCTCTGTCTCAGGCTAAGTGGATTTAGGCATACTCCAAGCTGTCTCTCCTACCTGGAGAGCATGCATGGAACGCAATTTAAAGACCCTGGAAAGCAAACAGTGGCATAGGAAACAAGAGGGAACTAGAATTATAACTGCCACATGACCAAAGTGAGCTTACCACTTCTTCTCTGGCATGTACTGGAAGTAGGCACCAGGACATCAACCTTTATTTCTTTTCTACTTTTTCTTGTGTCCCTGTCTCCAAATAATCCTACAATAGTAGTGTCAAACTGCAATAACTAAAGTTTAATACAGCCAATGCCTGACCTGTGGTGGCACAGTGGATAAAGTGTCAACCTGGAAAACTGAGGTCCACGGGTCGAAACCCTGGGCTTGCCTGGTCAAGGCACATATGGGAGTTGATGCTTCTTGTTCCTCCCCCTTCTCTCTCTCTCTCTCTCTCTCTCTCTCTCTCTCTCTCTCTCTCTCTCTCTCTCTCTCCTCTCTCCTCTCTCTCCAAAAATGAATAGTAAAATCTAATTTTAAAAAGTTTAATACAGCCAAAACGCTGAGGCAGGGAAACCTTTCTCTCCATTAAGTGGAGCTATGGTTCCAAAAGAGTGGAGCCAAACCCCACTGCTTTCCTCTCTACTTCCTGCTACCCGGCCCTGGGTGCAGTGGATGTGGCTGCAGAAGTGTGTAACCCAATGATGCAAAAAAATTAGCTGGAGAATGGAAAAGAGGATAGTAGCAGGGAGAGCAAATAAAAAAGAGCTCAGGAAAGAAATACAGTCAAGTTATTTATTAACTCCTGGCCTAACCCCCAAAGTGGGCATACATGGATCTAATTCTATTCTGGGTACCACAGACTTGAAGAACTGAAGAGATGTCAGACCACTGCCCAGATACAGACCTGTCAACTATGTGTCCTGTGGCACACACAGGTCAGATCCAGACTGCATTGCAAAGGCTTTTGAAAACAACTGAAATTAGAACCACAGCCTAAAGAGTGTGGGTAGAAACCTGCAACCTGAACCTAACCAGCTTGATAGCAGGCTAAAAGAAAATATCAACACTCTCCATAGGGTTAAAACAAAACTCCAAGTCTCATACAATCCAAAATTACTTAGCAAATTAAGCATGTGGAAAATATCACCTCTTTTAAGAAGTAGGAATCAACAGAAGCCAAATGCCAAGATTTTGGAATTATTTGACAAAAACTTTAAAGCTATTTATGAATAGAAAGTGTTCCAGTGCTCTGGCCAGACAGCTCAGTCGGTGGGAGTATCATCCTGATTCACCAACTTTGTGGGTTTGATCTGCAATTGGGGCACATGAAGAGTCAACCCATGTATACATAAATAAGTGGAGCAGCAGGCTGATGTTTCTCTCCCTCTCTCTCCCCCATTCCTCTCTCTCTCAAATCAATAAATACATTTACTTTTCTTTAAAGTGCTCTAACAAGTGGGGGTGTTCAAAAGAATAAAAGGAAAAGGCAAGAAAGGATGCCTGGCCTGCCCCACATATGCAGACAATATCCAGGAGTCTGCTCACTAGTGAACTCAAGCACACAGTAGAGTTGAAAATGGTGGAGAGGACCACACAACATTAAAGAGCAGCTTTTTGAGTAGCCAACCTATATTAGACCTTCTCTTTTGCAACATATGTTAGATGATTCTTGCAAGTACAAACTGACAGTTGAAATACAATACAACTTCCAATGGCATAATTTAACCTATCATAATTTTTGGAAAACTTATAATACTTGAGATAGCTCAGACTCAAAAGTTTACCTTTAAACTCTTTAACAAACCGAATTCTAAACCACTGAAGAGCAATGACAAAGACACAGAAATAAGGGTACAAAATTTTTTAAAAATTGAAGTTACTTTCCCCTGCTTCACAGCATATCTGGGAATTCATTAAGTTTACTATACAGCTTAAAATAAAAATTAGGTAAGTTTTAAACACCTAACATAATTAAAGCTATTAAATCAAATATTTAACATTCCTAGATGAATATTTTCCTAGATAAAATAGTTCATACTAAATTTAATAAATGCAAGAAAACTGAAAGCCCACTAAAGCCCACCATTCTTTTCTAATGTATTAATAATTGACTTAAAGACTAGAAGTTACATAATCTGAAATTCACTATCAAAATTTTATTTATTTATTAAAGAAATATTATTACATTAACATGCTATGAAACATATTTCAGCTTCCTCAAAACAATACAAAATGTATAAGACCTTTAGAAATAATTGTTAGAAAAAATCCTCTGTAATGTATTATTTTTTACTTCTCAGAATGTTTTATTTCCGAGAAACATGAATTCAGATATCCTATAAAATATAGAAACTGAATCATCCTGATGTTCATAACAACCTGGTAAAATCACCTTAGCAAGTTTTAAAGATTCTCAGAAAAGCTCTCAGCCTTCCCTGTGGTGGCGCAGTGGATAAAACGTCGACCTGGAAATGCTGAGGTCGCCGGTTCGAAACCCTGGGCTTGCCTGGTCAAGGCACATATGGGAGTTGATGCCTCCAGCTCCTCCCCACCTTCTCTCTCTGTCTCTCTCTCATCTCTCTCTCCCTCTCTGTCTCTCTCCTCTCTAAAATGAATTAAAAAAAAATTTTTTTTAATCTTTAAAAAAAGAAAAGCTCTCAGCTGAAAATGTTCCCTATCTCCAACAGATGACTATCAGAGATTACTTCTGGTCCACCCAAGCAAAGCTCAGGACCACTCCTTCGGTCCACACCTATATCCAGTAAATAAACTGTAATTGTAGTCACCAAACCCTATCATTATTTATTTGTTTACATGTTTTAATCTTGAATTTGACCATGAGATCCTTGACAAAAAAGACTGCTATACTTATCTTTGCTTTGCTATCCCAATGGTAGTAATATAACCAGTATCACCTTCCTACAAATTATTTTATTGAGGCCTGCTGAGAGTGCCTATAATTCAACGGTCTGCAAATCACAGAGGAGGAGGTGGTGGCTAAATTCAGACTGTTCTGTACAGCCAAGTTAAGAGTGTTTTTTCACATTTTTTAATAGCTGAGGGGAGGGGAATCAATAAATATTTTGTGACATGTTAACGTTAGGTCTGCCTAAGGAGGGATGCACAGCCCGATGAGTTTTATATGCATCAGAAGTTTATTTCCACATCTGTAAAACAGATGAGCTGAGACCCTAGTGGCACCAGTGGAGAGCTGAAGGAAGCGGGTGTCTGATACAGGGGTTGCTGCAGGCATTTGCTCGCATGGGGTTGGGTGCACCTGGACATGCTCAGATTAGCATATCTCAGTTTGTTGCCTTGATCACAGACTGTCTCCCTTTCCCAACCCTCATGTCCCTCCGGATGGCTTTGTCCCAAGGATGTTTCCTAGAACGGTGCCAGGGTTGAGGGGTAGCTGCTTACGGGGAGGGGGAGGTCGGGTAAGGGAGATCCTTAATAAAGAAGTTGCCCTAGTGGGAAGTTGGGTGAGGATAATTTGAATTTAAAGGGGCACTGGATTTAAAGGAGCCCTGAACCCAACCTAACAGTTAAAATGATATGAAATTCAAATTTCACATCCATAAATAAAATGTTATTGGAATACAGCCATGCTCACTCATTTCTGTATTGTCTACAGCTGTTTTTGTGCTACAACAGCAGAGCTAAGTAACTGAAACAGAGACCAGATGGTGAAAAACCTAAAATATTTACTATCTGGCTCTTTACAGAAAAAGTCTACTGACCCCTGTTATAGATTAAAGGAATAAGAAAGAATAAAAGTGGCACATTCATTTAACATTTACTGAGAGATTTACGCACTAAGCATAATGACAAAAATAAGTTAAACACTGTTAGTACTGACTTTACAGATAGACAAAATTTCATGTGATAAGTGCAACTGGGGGAAAGAGCTTGTAAAAGACTGGAATGGAAATTCCAGGCAGAGAAAAAAGAATGGAAAAGCTAGACTCCCAAAAGGGCTTACCTTGCATAAAGAATAAGTATACCTGCAACATGTCAGAGGCACCAGCAACGTGAATTAGGACAAAGGGTGCAGGTATCTGCTCCAGACAACACTGTGAAGACAGGCAACAGAAATGGGTTGTGAAGTACCTAGTATGTGCAAAATCAAATTAGACACTCTATCTTGTGCACCCATATTTCCTCTACTGGGCTTTTCATACCTATGTGTGATTGTTCAATTGCTTGGCAATTGTGTATTTCACTAGTGCACTCGCTCTCCCAAATCCCTAGCCCTCCCAAGGGTCCACCTGCAGCATCACCCTGGGATTATACGATCTGATTCCTTCACTGAGAAAACTGAAACTATCAGAAATTTCCAGAACGCCCCATTCTCCCTTTTACCCACCTACCTGTATATATGTAGGTACACAGCTGTGCCGAATGTAATGTTGTATTTCAACAACGTGCTATTTCAGTTCTAAACTGAAGACTGTGTTCACTAGAACGCTGAGCCATAAAAGCTTAAATGGAATCTGGTACTAACGGGGTAAAAGTAGGGTTACAGTTGTGAGTATACAAAAGTTTATTCTTGTATTATTTATTAATTGTTCTATTATTTTACGAACAACTGTAAACCTAATTCTGCCCCACCCTGTACTTTTAACATTAATTTTCAGGAAGAGATTAAGAACATACTTGGCAGATGACTTTAAAAGAAAGCCTGCCCACATGGCTTCTCAACCAATAAAAGCAACATAAAAATCAAGCCTTGTAACTTAACTGGGAAGAATAAGTGCTCTCTTCTCCACTATTTCAAAACTTACTGAAGGTCGTGTAATGACACAACAAAACAGTAATTTACCCATATGATTCAACCTAAGTTTTACCGCAGTCCTCCTTGTTGAATGGGAACGGAACAAATCAACGCTCCCTGAGAAGTTATCCAACACCTCTTCTTAAATGGACCCTCAAAGCTTGCGCTTCAATCTATGTAAATCCCATCAATTCACACACCAGTGAAGAGGACCATTTAGTAAAACGTTACAAAACGCTTTCCATGAGACCATCTCAAACACCAGGGCTGTCTTTATCTCGGCACACAGTTTAGCGTCTATCATGAGACGCCCTCAAACAATGTGGAAATGAACAGCTGTTTGTTTTTCCTCGGACGTACGAGGTCCCTATAGGAAACCCTGCGCGCAGGCAAACACGATTAAAACAGCCCCTCCTCAAGGAGGAGCGCCTTGTTGGTGAGATTGGAACCCCAAGGCCCCCAGGAGCCCGACCTGCCCTGACGCCGTGCTCCCTTACGGAGTCTCCCCCTAAGCATCCGGCACAGCGCTCCCCGGGCGGACAAGCAGTACCAAGAACCAGCTGCGGAGCGTGGCGTCCGCGGGGGACAAGCTCAGCCCGGCTCTCCCTTGCAGCTGTCCGCGCCCTTCCCGAGCGCCTTACCGCCCTCCTCCGCGGCTGCACCCAGGGAGCAACACCCCACCTCCCGGGGCGGCTGTCGCCATAAATGGATATGAACACCGAACCTGGCTCCCAGCTGCGAGAGCAGCATCGCCCCTCCTCCCCTTCAGTCCCCTCGGAACAGCCGGGAAGCAGAGCAAACAGGACCACCTTCCTTCTTTAAGGCTTCACGTATTTAAGATGGACACCGGCCCCCGCCGGACGGCTCGGCAGGCCAGAGCATCCTCCCGAAGCGCGGAGGTTGCCGGTTCGATCCCGGTCACGGCGCATACGGGAACGGATCAATGTCCCTTTCTTCCCTCTCTCTCCCGCCCTCTCTTTCTTTCTAAAATCAATACAATAAGTTTTTTTAAAAAAATAAAATGTACACCTAAGTGGCAGGAGCCGGGATGGACCCTCCTCGGGCTGCTATCGCCTCGTACCGAGCCCCATGCTTTCCTGTAGGCGTGAAATGTTTGCTAGCCTAGAGTTTTCCTCTATAGGAATCGGAGTATTTCGCCCTAAATCCTGTCCTGGGACGCGCGCACTCCCTCCCCCACCAGCAGGCACGGCCCCGAGAGACACGCGCCCCTAGGAAGGCGAGCAGACTCCCGAAGGGGCAGCCGCGCGCAGGCAAACGGACCTCCCCGCATCGCCCGCCCCCCACGACGCCCCGGGGGGACACCACCGCGTCCGGTGGGACGCGGCCTCGCGGTCGCCACGGCTGCTCGCGGGTCCCGGGGCCGCTCAGCGCGCGGCCTCCGCCCGATGCTCGCAGCCTGCACGCCTCCAACAGTCGAGCTGGCCCTCCCGCCGCTGCCTGCGGCCGCTGGGCTTGACCCCTCCATCACCCATGGACGGTGTCCCCCGGCTGAGCCTCGCACATCGCTGCCCTGAGCGCCGTCCTCACCTCGGAGCCGGGGCCGGGGCCGCAGCGTAGTCACGCCCGGGACGCTCTAGGTCTGTAGAGACCGCTCGGGTGACAGAGCTGCGAGAAGTCCGTGAGAGCGCGGCCCTGCACGCGCGTCCCCGCCGCGGGCCCCAGCGCGCCCCAGAGCCGCAGCAATGGCAGCGCTCCCGAGAGAGAGGTGCCCGGCGCCGGAAGCCGGGCCCCGCCCCCCGCCGAATGCACCTGTGGGCGGGGCTCCCACGGACGGGGCCGCGGACGCGCGCGCTCCCGCAGCTCCGCCGCGAGCACCCCACGGCACTCCTGCGGCCGGGCTCCGACGGGGCGGGGCGCGCTGTGACCCGGAGCCCGCATGCGCGCGCCGAGCTCTGGCGTCCTGGCGGCCCTGCGTCCCGTAACTCTGCTGCGGGGACGTCCCCGCGCTCCCCCGGGAGGCACAGGCACAAACCACCAGCTTGAATTCAGGAGCTCGGGCGTGAGTTTGATCCCGTGCGATGTTGACCTGCGGCCCTCCCCGCAGCTGCTTCTCCGGGTCACCGCTCGTTTTCAGAATCCGTTCTTTTCTGTTTCCCGGCGTTTGAACGGTTCTCGCCGGGACTGCATTCAGGTTCACGCCACAGCCCCTTCCGCAGTGTCTGGAGTGTAGTGACCTCGTTTTCCTGACTGCGGCCTCGGTGCACCATCAACAACCACCTGGGACATCTGGACGTTGAGGATGCTTTAAGTTCCCCTGAGAGTCTGGGAAAGTGGCAGATTCTGAATTTCATAAACGACCTGAAGTGGATAATACCCTTGAGACGTATTTTTGCTAAAAACATAAACTGGTATTTTGAGTTGTATTATCTAAAGTGACATAACTGTTCTTCAAAAGTTACCGTAAAGGAAAGAAAAACCCCCAACACTAGCATTCCAGGTTTTCCTCTCTAGATTTCTGTATGGTCACATTTTTTTTTCTTTTTTTTTTTTTTTTTTTACAATTTTGGTATTTGTTTTAAATTTTGTTATTTGGCTTAAGTAGAACATACATAAATTTTTTAAATAAATACTTTCGATGTGGGTGACTTTTAGCTTAAATAAAATACATGATAAGAGTCCTCCAAAACTTGTTTCTGAAATAGAGACTGTCAATAGAAGAGACTATCACAGACAGTTTTTCAAAAAGAATATAAAGCTACGAGTGTTGTTGGGGTTAGGAAATAGTTAATTTGCTTGCTATTCTTGCTTAATAACTACCTGGCCTTCCTCTTTGAAATTTGGTGAGAAGTTTGTCTTTGCAGGAGGGCCTAGGAAGGCTCTTTATAAGCAAACATCTAGGAGGAACCAGAAGATTAGGAGAGGAGGGATAAATCACAGTAGTTTCTTGTAAGGGTTTAGTCAAAGAATTTTCTATAAAGAGTTAAGGCTCTAACCTGACCAAGTGGTGGCATAGTGGATAGAGTGTCGGACTGGGACACCTGGAGGACCCGAGTTCGAAACCCTGAGGTCACTGGTTTGAGCGCAAGCCCCTCAGGCTTGAGCGCAGGCTCACCAGCTTGAGCCCATGGTCACTGGCTTGAGCAAGGGGTCATTCACTCTGCTGTACTCCCCTCCCCCCCATAAAGGCACATATGAGAATGCAATCAATGAACAACTAAAGAGCTACAACAAAGAATTAATGCTTCTCATCTCTCTCCCTTCCTGATTGTCCCTATCTGTCCCTTCTGACTCTCTCTGTCTCTGTCAAAAAAAAACCCCAAAAACAGTTAAGGCTCTAGAGATAATTAGGACTCTTAGTTCACTACTCTTCACTACTCTTAAATCTTAACTTTGTCTCCCTAGGAGAGCAGGCAGTCGCCCTTGCAGATGGTCCCCAGAGACACAAATGGCTCTCAGAAGCACCAGGCCCCAGCTCTTCCTCCAAATGCACCACCAAATGGATTGCCAAACAGACCAGTGATTGACCTGTGCTAACTGGATTTGTGCTAACATCAGAAGAATTGTCAGGGAGACATTCCTGCAAACTGGACTCCCACCTCCCGTGTGCTGCTGCATGACTGTGTGTCTTCAATAAGTCCCTAACCTTCCCCAAAAGTATGTTAACTGGTCAATCAGTGAAGACTATTAAGGCAGGATTTGAATGCATTCTAGGCTCCCTTCCTTCTCAGGTTGCTGTCCATTTGAATAAAAAACACTCTTATACCAATTGGATCCATCTCTGTGATTGATTAGCAGCAATGGACAACTCAAACCCTGGCTTGTTCCAATAACAGTATCAAAGCGGATAAATTTCATATGTATTACATGGAATAAAAAAGGCAGATATAGTTACATAATTTTAAAAGAGTGGAAATGCTATGTATTATAGACAAATGTAATTACATTGCATTGCAATGATAAAACTGAAGTTTGAAATATGGTTGTTTGTAGAAATGCAATTAAGGACAGAAAGACTCCAGGGTTCCAACCCTCCCTTAGTATTTTATGTAGTAAGCTAGATAGTAGGCATATATATGGTCATTGTTTTGTTTTTTATATTTTTCAGATGACTGAAACAGTCATTAAAAATAATGGCTCCCAATCACCCCCCTAAGTGAGAGGGAGAGAATCATCAATAATCAATCATAAATGAGGAATAGAATGCATCAAAATGTGATTCCTGTCTCTCTGCTATAGTTACACTCAAGGAAGAAACTAAGATAATGGTCCTGAAAGGGACTCTGACTCCATCAGCACTTCGGATAATTTCTGAGATGAGTTCTTTTAGTATAAGCTATATTTTTGTTTCTGGTTTCAGCTAGTAACTGGTATAAAATGTCCAACAAGAATGCCATTTCAAAAATATCATCCTTTTCCTCATTCAATTAGGATGTTTTGGCACAATAAGTAAAAGCAACCGGGGCTGGAGAATTGGAGGGCAGTTTCCCAACCTCTTTCACATTATGGCCCTTGAGAAAATGACAGTATGTGTATGGGAACTGAGGTAATTGGATGAGGTTGCTTGCTGAAGGGATCAATACCTTGGCATCTTGTAAGCCACTGAGGGCTATCAAGGTGCTATAGCACATCTATTGGGAAGCTCTGGGCTATAGAATCTGAGAACCATTGACACAAGTTAAATTAAGATTGCAAAGGCAGATTCTTGAAGCCTTGTGCAAAGAAAGGCAATTATATACTCCTGCTCTTAAAGATAATTCAAAAGAAAAAAGAAAAAGATTTTCCAAATACCTACTTGAACCCATTCTACCATTTATCATATATGCTTGTGTTGGTACAAGGGGATAGGATAAACTTTCCCAACTGAGCCCGCCACCCATTGGAGAAGTAAAACACTTCTTGACCAGCAGCAATAATGTGTATGATTTAAATTCAAGATACCGTTCTTACATAGTGAAATATGAGGGACAGTAGGGAACACTTCGATGCTGCTTTAATGTTTTATTTATTGAGCTAGGTAGTGGGTATATGAATGTTCAATATCTTATTTTCTATACCTGATCTGTCTGAAAAAGAGGGGAGAATAGGGGATTAAAACTGGATCTTGGTTCATATGTCAGACATCGGCTCCCAATGGCAAGTTTTTAACAGGGCCAGTCCCAAAATGCCATGCTGGCCTAAGATACATACTTCTTCAATAACTTCTGTAAGTTTGCACTTCAGATTTTCCTGTTCAATTGGTGATATTTTCTTTTCCTTCTGAACAGATACAGTATGATCTCAAAGTTCTTTGATTTGCTTTTTTTTTTTTTTTTTTTTTTTTTTTTTTTGCATGTGGGAGAGTCAAGAGAGAGGGACAAACAGACAGGAAGGGAGAGAGATGAGAAACATCAGTTCTTTGTTGCAGCTCCTTAGTTGTTCATTGATTGTTTCCTCATATGTTCTCATATGTGCCTTGATCAGGGATTTTAGCCGAGCCAGTGACACCTTGCTCAAACCAGTTTTGGGCTTCAAGCCAGTGACCATGGGGTCAAGTCTATGATCCCATGCTCAAGCTGGTGAGCCCACACTCAAGCTGGATGAGCCTGTGCCCAAGCTGGCAACCTTAGGGTTTCAAACCTGGGTCCTCTGTGTCCCAGGCCGACGCTCTATCCACTGCACCACCACCTGGTCAGGCTTTGATTTGCTTCTGATACTGTACTAAGACAATTCTCAGCAGTAACCTCTGGGTCCATAACTGAATCTTCATCATCAATATTTCTCTTCAGTTGTTATATCAGGTTTCAGGTTGTTCATGTATAAGGTGACCAATTTTTTTACAATGAAACATAGGACAAGGCCCTGGCCGGTTGGCTCAGTGGTAGAGTGTCGGCCTGGTGTGCAGAAGTCCCAGGTTCGATTCCTGGCCAGGGCACACAGGAGAAGCACCCATCTGCTTCTCCACCCCTCCCCCTCTCCTTCCTCTCTGTCTCTCTCTTCCCCTCGCGCAGCCAAGGCTCCATTGGAGCAAAGATGGCCCTGGCGCTGGGGATGGCTCCTTGGCCTCTGCCCCAGGCACTAGAGTGGCTCTGGTCACAACAGAGCAACGCCCCGGAGGGGCAGAGCATCACCCCCTGGTGGGCAGAGCGTCGCCCCCTGGTGGGCGTGCTGGGTGGATCCCGGTTGGGCACATGCGGGAGTCTGTCTGACTGTCTCTCCCCGTTTCCAGCTTCAGAAAAATACAAAAAAAAAAAAAAAAAGAAGGAAGAAAAATAGGACAAAAATTAATTGAAAACAATATTGTAAATAAAAGAAACATTTTATTTATTGCAACAATAATACACTATAAAATGATAAATGCATAATAAAAACATTTGTAATATTTTATATTATAATTATGCTTATATGCCTATTAATTTTAATAGTAATTGTAAGAAAAAAGTACTCATTTAGATACAAATATGTCACATCACACGCAATGGATCGACTCTGCATTGATCGAATACAGACATTTATAGATTAATCTTCCAATATCCAAAAGGAGGACACTTTTCAAGGGAGGATGGAACTTACAAAAGAAGGACTGTCCTCTCTAAAGGAGGACGATTGGTCACCTTACCATATATAATGTTGATTCTTTTCAATGTCTTATTTTCTTTATTTAGCTTTGTTGCCAAAGCTTCAGCACTTTGACAAATCTCTATTTCAAAACAGTTCTGCATAAATTCAACTACCTCTATAACGATGTGAGAAATTTTCTGACATTCCTACAGTTTTCTAACAACTTCATCTTGATCTTGCCTAATTTTGTCACTCTTTGTTTTCTGGTTCTCTGCTCTAAGGTCTTCATATTCACCTATTGCTTGCTCCTTTAGGTTGGTGACAAAGTACAACTGCTTCTCCTCATCCAAGCTGTTCATTTTGGCAGGTGAGGTGGGAGGATGTGAAGGATACAATAGGGGGACAGGGAGGAAAAAGGCTGTATAGTCATATTTATTTGCACAGTTCTTTACTTTGGGGAATTTAACTTAAAGAATCTTTTTTTTTTATTTTTATTTATTGACTTTAGAGAGAGAGAAAGGGGGGAGGCATTAACTTATTCCTGTATGTGCCCAGAATGGGGATAGAATCTGCAATCTCTGCACTTCCAGATAATGCTCTAATCAACTGAGCTATCCAGCTCAGGCTAAAGAATTTTTTAAAATTAATGTCAAGCCTATGTATGTCATGTATTTTTTTAAATTTTATTTTTATTTTTCTGTTCAAATTTAAGCCAGATCTCCCCAACAGTCTCAATGCTAAGTTCCAAAAGAAATAAAATCAAGGAATTAGGTTTTATTTATCCTACCAAATATGGATTAAATAGGAAATACAAAAAGATTTAGCAGAATCCATGATGATTAAAAATCTGGTAGTAGAAGTTGGAGGAAGAGAAACAGACTGTTCTAGAAACTATACCAGAATACTGAAGGAGGCAAGTAATAAAAATTATTCATGACATATTCTTTTCTCTTTTGAAATACCTAAAATATTTTTGTTATAAATTCAGAAGAATGCATTTTTTAATTTTGCATTATATTTATTAAAAAAAATTTTTTTCAACCCCAGTTTACATTCCCTACCATTCTATACCAGTTTCAGATGTATAGTAAAGTGACTAGAAAACCATGCACTCTGCAGAGTGGGCCTCTCACTGCTCCAAGTACCCCCTTAGCTCCATACTCCATTATCTCAACATTATTATCAGAATGTATTCTTTTTTTTTTTTTCTGAAATGAGAAGCAGGGAGGCAGAGAGACAGACTCCCGCATGCGCCCAACCAGGATCCACCAGGCATGCCCACTAGGGGGTGATGCTCGGCCCATCTGGGGCATTGCTCCTTTGCAACTGGAGCCATTCTAGCGCCTGAGGCAGAGGCCATGGAGCCATCCTCAGCGCCCAGGCCAACTTTGCTCCAATCAAGCCTTGGCTGCAGGAGGGGAAAAGAGAAATAGAGAAAAGAGAGGGGGAAGGGTAGAGAAGCAGATAGGTGCTTCTTTGTGCCTGACTGGGAATTGAACCCAGGACTTCCACATGCCAGGCTGATGCTTTACTATTGAGCCAACCGGCCGGGGCCTCAGAATGTATTCTTAATGGCTTAGAATTTGTGGGCGAATAAATAAATGTAGATCAAAGATAAACTTGGTAAAAATGTCTTACTTAATTATACATTCACTCCATTTCTCCAATTATACTACTGACTAGTAGCCTTAACCTGCTTTAATGTCAGAAGTTGACTCATCATTTTTATCACTATTTAAGGCAATTGTTTCCTGAGTTTCTTACCTTTGTGATGTTCTCTATCATGTGTTGTCAGCTTATGCTTCTACTCTTGCTTCAAGATAACTTGACCAAAACCCAGTTATTCTATAAAACTCTCATTCTCCCAGACAAAATGATCTCACTTCACACCTGCTACCATCTTGTTCATATAGTTTTACTTACACGCTGTCTTCAATTACATTGTAAGTAATGTGGGGTTAAGAGCTTTTTCTCACACCAATTTAACTTTCCAGGTTTTATGCATCATAGTGTGCAGTAAATGTTAGTAGCACTACTGATGAGAAAACATATGTACAAGAGTATGCAAATATTGTTGTTGTTATTATCCCCACAAAATGTCCACTAATGCAACAAAATCTACCTAAAAAAGGAAGGGAAAATACTAAATTCTTCTCATGAAATGAGTAACAAAATTATAATGACAATGTGGTTGTAGGAATAACAACAGAAAGAACAGTAAAAAAGATCTTTTCATAAAATGACTACACAGAGTAATGTACTGGCCATGATATATTTTGTCTTTGAGTGTGGGATGCTTATCACCTCACATGTACCTTGTAGACAATTTAGCCATGTACTCTTAATCTACATTGCCATAGTTACCAGGTCCATGTATTAAATAAGCATCCACAGGGGAGATTTTACTTTACGAGCCTCTGTATCCAGGAAATAGCAAACAAACCGTACAGCTTGGTTGTCATGGTGGCAACCTAAATCCCCATATCTCATTAATAGATTCTTAGACAAATAAATCACATGGGAATACATAGATCATAGACATCATAGATTGAGATTTAACAAGTTGCCTAGCTGAAATAAAATAAACAGTGAAGCAAAATTTTGAGAGGGTTTAATGTAAAAAAAGAGAATCAGGCTTGCTACCCTAAACACTAACCTATACCATAACCTTCTGTTAGTGAACAATAGATTCTATTTGTGTTGATTTTGTATGTGCCAGTAACCAAAGCTTTATTAATGGATTTCTCATGGAGATTTTAGTCAAAACTAAAAGCAACGTTTCTAAACTGTTAGGGCAATTTTTTTGATGTCTTATCAGTATATTATTTTGTATGATATCACTATATTAAAAATTCCATATACCATTATTTCAATCTATTACTATTAAACACTATTATTGTTTGTTTTTAAACATTTGCCATTCCTACAAGCTAAAAAATCACAAGCGAGTGATGTGGTTTCTAAATTCAAGGTTTAAACTAGGTATAATTTGAAAGAATTCAAATTGGTACTTTTTTCTAGAACAGGACAAGACAAGTAAAAAAACATAGGCTTGACTGAGAAAGTAGAAAAAGAATCCTACATCTTTAACAATAGAATTCCAAACTATCATTTCAAATGTGGTTGAGATTGTTATTAAATTGCCTAAGGAAATGAATAATTAATAACTGGTGGAAAGTTGGAGAAGGAAATGACTTCTGAAAGTAGCTGTAGTTTGGCTTTTATTACTACTACTGATACTGTTGTTGTTCTTGATACATTTAAAAGAATTCCAAGTATTATATTCTTTCTTTGTGTTTCTCCAAACAGAAAAATGATTCAAGGACATTAATATTTGGAGAATATCTTGCTAAAACTTATTAATTGATTGATTTTTAGAGAGGTAGAAGAATGGAAAGAGAGAGATTGAAACATCAACTTGCTTCACTTATTTATGCATTCATGGGTTTGATTCTCATATGTGCCTTGAACAGGAATCAAACCCTCAGCCTTGATGTACCCAGCCAGGGCCACCTAATTATTTGTTTAAAAACTCAATCAGGCCCTGGCCAGTTGGCTCAGTGGTGGAGCATCAGCCTGGCGTGCGGTAGTCCTGGGTTCAATTCCCGGCCAGGGCACACAGGAGAAGCACCCATCTGCTTCTCCACCCCTCCCCCTCTCCTTCCTCTCCGTCTCACTCTTCCCCTCCTGCAGCCGAGGCTCCATTGGAGCAAAGATGGCCCGGGTGCTGAGGATGGCTCTGTGGCCTCTGCCTCAGGCACTAGGACGGCTCTGGATGCAACAGAGCGACGCCCCAGAGGGGCAGAGCATTGCCCCCTGGTGGGCATGCCAGGTGGATCCCCGGTCGGGTGCATGTGGGAGTCTGTCTGACTGCCTTCCAGTTTCCAGCTTCGGAAAAATGCAAAAAACAAACAAACCAAACTCAACCAATCAACAAGTATATACTGAGTGCCTAGTATTTTTGCTTAACAAGAACGTCAACTTGCAGCTGAACCAGAAAAGGTAAAGAAATCAACCATGCCTGACCAGGCGGTGGTGCAGTGCATAGAGCATCAGACTAGGATGCAGAGGACCCAGGTTCGAGACCTCGAGGTTGCCAGCTTGGGCTCATCTGGTTTGAGCAAAGCTCACCATTTTGGACCCAAGGTCGCTGGCTCAAGCAAGGGGTTACTCTGTCTGCTGCAGCCTCATGGTCAAGGCACATATGAGAAAGCAATCAATGAACAACTAAGGGGTTGCAACAAAAAACTGATAATTGATGCTTCTCATCTCTCTCCTTTCCTGTCTTTCTGTCCCTATCTATCCCTCTCTCTGACTCTCTGTCTCTGTAAAAAAAAAAAAAAAAGAAGAAATCAACTATTATTCTGAGAGGCCAAAAAAAAAATTTTAAAAGAGTATCAGATAGAAGATAATACCATTTCCCCATGTATAAAACACACCCTTTCCCCAAAAAAACTCTGGGGTCTAAAAACTGTGTGAGTCTTATACAGTGGTTGTGGCATTTCAAATGCCATAGATGGAACGGAAGATGAGGCAATATATTAAGAAAGTGATTCGTCAACAGACACAGATGAGGACAAGGTAATAGATGGGAGTTTTGATGAGGACTTGTATGAATTTTATGATGAATAAAACTTGAGTTCAATAACTTTATGTAATACATTTATTCTCTAATTTTGGGCCCTTAAGTAAGATGTGTCTTATATGTGGGAATGTCTTATACATGGGGAAATATGGTATTTGTTTCGCTATTAAACTATATGGTACAAACTATAAAATAATATAGAGAAATCACTGAGGACTGGAATTATCTGGTACTTTCAAGAATAGTTGGGGAGATTGGTTAAACCATAGGGAATATATTATAGTTAAAGATAAGTAAGCCTGCATAGGTTTTTATAAACACAAAATTGTCATTGTACCAAAGATATAATGCAAAGGCTAAAAAAGAGACTTGACTCTATTTGTATGTTCTTTCCCTACTCAGTAAGAAAAATTGACTTGAAAGTGGTAAAGGTGAAACAATATAGAAAGAGAACTGAAACTTGAGATAGGTGAAGAGACAGTAAGCAAACACCTATCTATTTCAAGTAAGTTCAGGTGTTCCAGGCACAAATTACATCCCACAGCTGTTTATTGGTAACCTAAGACCCATTGTTGTTAAGTTCAAGGAAACTAAAAAAATTTTTAAAGATGATAGATCATCTACTTTTAAAAATTGTTTGAAAGGTAGACACTAAAAACTTTAAAACAGATAAGTAAAATTTCAGAGTACATAATTAAATATATTTTATGAACATTTATAAGAAAGTTTGGAGGTCACCAAAAACCAAACTACCTAAAGATAAGTCATATGATATTTCTTTTTAGATTTTATTTTTGAATTAAAATGGGAATTGTATAGTCATTATATAAATTAATTTCAGTAATGCAATGCATTTAATCCAGTCATTCATAATATTTGTGGATGAGACTCTAAAAGTAGAGCTTGATATAATTAGGTAAATTCAAAGTGAGTTGGATAACTGTAGTCAACATTTTATTTATAATTTTTCACAAATTATATAGATTAAGCCATAGTGATCATTCTGGTCAAATCAGAGGATGAAAAAACCTATATAACATAGAAAAATATTGTCGAAGACAGAATCAGGACACAAAAGTATATTAACAATTTAAACTTTCACCTAAAATCTAAAGGTAAAGTTTAATGAAAATATGGAGAAATTCCTATGTTTGTTCAAATCGAAAATAAAACTGCAGAAGTATAAAATAGGATAGATTCCAGTTTAGCTATGTAAAAAACATCTGGAAGTTCTAGTGTCTGCCAAGATCAATGTGAGTTAATAATATATATAAGTAGCTTGCAATGATCCCTCTAACACTTTCATTTGAAAAGCTGTGCCCACAAGCACCTGCTTCTTCCTTTCATTTGGGGGATCTCTTTCTTAATATTCCCCCATAGACACCACTATTCCTCTAGAATAGGTAGAATAATGACCTTGGTCCACTCAGAGATGTCTACATCCTGATCCCTGGAATCTATGAATCTGTTATCTTACATGGAAAAAGAGGATGAAGTTTGCTAATCAGCTGACTTTACTTTTTTTTTAAGATTTTACTTATTGAGTTTAGAAGAAAGAGAGAAAGGGGGTAGAAGCAGGAAGCATCAACTCTGAAGTTGCTTCTCGTTTGTGCCTTGAACAGGCAAGCCCCAGGTTTCGAACTGGCGATCTCAGCATTCCAAGTCAACACTCCATCCACTGTGCCACCACAGGTCAGGCAAGCTGACTTTATTTTTATATTTTTCAAAATGTTTATTGTTTTGATTTGAGAGAGAGAGAGAGAGAGGAAGGGAGAGAGGGAGAAAGAGACAAGAAGATCCATCTGCTCCTGTATGTGCCCTGACTGGGAATTGAATCGGCAACCTCTTGCACTTTGGGAAGATTCTCTACCAACTGATCTATCCTGCCAGGGTGGGCAAACTGATTTTAAAATAGGGAGATTATCCTGGATTATCTGGGTGGGTACAATGTAATCACAATGTCCTTAAAAGTAGAAGAGGGAAGCAGAAGAGAAAGTCAGAGGAATGTGATGTGTGAAGAACTCAACCCACCATTGCTGGCTATGAATGTGGAGGAATGAATGGCCTTTAGAGATGCTGGAAAAAGCAAGCAAACATTCTCCCCTAGAGCCTCCAGAAACAAGGCAACCCTGATTGATTGTATCCTAGAAAGACCTGTGTGTTGGACGTCTAACCTACTGAACTATAAGGTAAGAAATTTGTGTTGTTTTAAGTCACTGAGATTGTGGTAGTTTGTTAGAGCAGTAGTAGAAACATAACACAGCTCTTACAACTTGTTTTCATTTCTGCAAAGTAGATGTTATTATTTGGCATCCAGATGTTCGTAATTTTCTTCTCTCCCTGTAGGTAAACAACATAATGCCGTA
Organism: Saccopteryx leptura; assembly: GCF_036850995.1. NCBI lineage: Eukaryota > Metazoa > Chordata > Mammalia > Chiroptera > Emballonuridae > Saccopteryx > Saccopteryx leptura. Next base: position 167,742,691 of record NC_089507.1, read on the forward strand.
GAAAGGACAATGAGCTATTACTTAGTTATTGAGGATTAAGAAATTTAATAACTGATGAGATTGCATAATCACATATGCATAATTAGCTTCTATAATCACTAGTTTTCTAATTTGTGAAATAAGATTTTAAAATACCTTCTTTGACTCTCTGGGTTGCTTCACAGAGTTTTTAAGGTGAAGTATGTACCATAAAATAATAAAAGCCATCTAATAAAGACATAATATGTGCTACACATTTTTCTGTATGCTTTATATGTAGTCTTTTATTTAATCTCTACAATGACAATGTGAGCTGTGTACTGTTGTTTTTCCTCCATTGAATTAGAGAGAAGTTAAGTACTCTGAAAACTATAAGCACCAGAGATTACAAATAAATTGACATCGTGTAGAAAATATCATTTTGTGTGCATATATATATACACACACAATGAATAACAAAAGGTTTTTTTCTACTTGTAATTTTCCTAAAAATATTTTCTATTTTCATTTAAGCTTTACTGATATTAACTTTCAATATTTCTTCCTTGCACATTTTCATCACAGTTATTCTCTTCACTAATCCATTCATTCTGTAAATAATATTTGTGGAGTGCCTATTATGCTACATCAGGTACTATCCCAAGCATTAGGGATAAAACAGCAAATAAAGCAGACGTGGTACTAGCTGTTAAGGATTTAAACTGTACTGAGGGCTACAGATAAGGACAGGAAGTGACCATGGAATGCGCTCAGCAGCATCCTGGGGACTGCAGTTGGCAGGAGGATGTGATTGACTCATCTAACACAGACCTGAGAGGTCAAGGAACATCGCGCAGAGGAAGTCATATCTTTATTAAGATCTGAATGCTAAGCAGGAGTTAGGTAAAGAGGAAGAAGAGAGGATTCTGGTAGAACACTGTTACCTTCAGGATTTCAGCCTCTTCCTCATTTACAACTCTCAGCTGTCTCTAAAAACATGAATAAAACCTGCTTCAATGTTCATTCCAAAATACAATTTGATGGTAAGTCCCTGGTATGAAATTTTCAAATGTTTCATATTTAATAAAACCTTTGTCTATAATCTATTTTTATCTGATCCCACATTTTCTTAATCCAATGATCAAACAATGTTTTCTTAGACTACTTTATCTGTCAATTTAGTTAGAACATGGCCCACTTTTAGTAGCTAATCATAATATAAATAACAAGTGACAAATAAGCAAGAAAATGTTTTCTGTATAGAGCAGTGGTAGTCAGTCAACCTGGTCCCTACCACCCACTAGTGGGCGTTCCAACTTTCATGGTGGGTGGTAGTGGAGCAACCAAAGTATAAATAAAAAGTTAGATTTAACTATAGTAAGTTGTTTTATAAAGGTTTATTCTGCCAAACTTAGCGAAAATCTGACATAAAGTAATTGGTAAGTAATTATTATTATATGCTTTAACTTGCTATAACTTGCTTTATAAATTTTATAAAGTAAAGTTACTTCCCTACTTTATAAATCACCATTACTGTGGAACCGGTGGGCAGTTAGAAAATTTTACTACTAACAGAGATACAACAGTGGGCGGTAGGAATAGAAAGGTTGACTACCCCTGGTATAGAGAATATCATTCTGGTGATAGCCTTCTTTTCCCACTAGATGGCACTTGCAAACCTGAAAGACAAAAAATGGTGATCTCATTTATCTTCCTGGAAATCAGTGAAACTAACCAATCAGGATCAGGACATTGAGAAGTAGAAGATCTCTGAACTAGAATTTACGTGATCCTGCTTCTTGCATTTAACTAGAATTTATGTGATCCTGTTTCTTGCATTTAACTTTAACAAATAAACCCAGCATTTTCCTTTCTTTGGATATATAAGACAGTAAGAAATTTAAAATTAAATCACCTTTACATGCTTGTCCATCTTGTGCTTCCTCATCCCCACCCATGCTTTATTTTCATTTATTTTTACATTCTAATAATCCTGTCGTTCTAACACCTCAACCTGGTAAATTGGATTATTTGTTCTCTATTTATGCCCTCTACCCTCCCATCTTCTTATTTAAGCTTATGATTTTCCCTCAACTTGGAAAAATCACTCCCTCTTCTTTTTTTCAGTTTTCTTTTATTTCCTTTTATTAATTTTTTCTTCTTTTCCAAGTGAGAGGAGGGGCAATAGAGAGACAGACTCCCGCATGGGCCCCAACCGGGATCCATCGAGCAACCGCTATCTGGGGCAGATGCTTTGCCCATCTGGGGCCATGCTCGCAACCGAGCTATCCTTAGCACCTGAGGCAGAGGCTCCATGGAGCCATCCTCAGTGCTGGGGGTGATGCACTCGAACCAATTGAGCCATGGATGCAGAATGGGGAAGAGAGAGAGAGAAAGAGAGAGAGAGAGAGAGAGAAGTGTGAGGGTGAGAGGGTGAGAAGCACATGGTCTCTTCTCCTGTGTGCCCTGACTGGGAATTGAACCAGGACATCCACATGCCAGGCCGATGCTCTACCACTGAGCCAACTGGCCAGGGTCCACTCCTTCTTTTCTAAAACTTACCCCTCTACATTACTTTTAGAAATCTCACTCATTCTTCAAGACACATTTCAACTTACAGTTTCCATGGTGTTTTTTCTATCACTACCACAAGAAGGTGCCTTATTTATATTCCCTTTTTGTTCTTATCCGAAGCTTAGTATTTTACTTAATAATAAATATAGCATATATTATTCTAAGCCTATATGCATCCATGTAGCACTTAAAGACTTTCTGTCTGTGTAGGCACTGCCACCATCACAGCTGCCTGGCCCGTGCAGGTTCACATTGGATTCAAACAGACAGTAATGAAACAATGGAGCCAAGAACTGGCAGGCCATCATCTTTAATCCTAGCTTTCACCCAGTGGACAAGTAAAAACACACGTTGGGCTCCAAAACCCACTCATTCAGTGCTCACAAAGCTACTGACTTATCCGAGTTTCCTAGAATCAAAGGTTTCTAGCTTACCAGACTTATTCAGCTCTGTTCCCCATCTCCTTCCTTCTCCCTGCACAAACTCTGCACAAACTGGCTTCTCACTCAGCACTCCACCATCTTGGATGCTTCTCCTGGCCTCCTCCACAAGGCCTTCTCTGCTCTCCTCTCTAATGCTAATCTCAGGAACCGAGAGAGCAAGCTCCCAGTCTGCCCCACTTTCTGTACTTTATAGTGCAGAAATCAAAACCTTTAGCCCAATATACAAAATAGGGAAGTCTCTAATACAAAGTCACTTATCTGAGGCATGATGGGATTGCACCACCCCACATCAAAAAAGAGTGGGAAAGGCTTAGTCCTAAAACCAAAACCCAGGCTACAAGGATCCTGCCTGCCCACAGCCCGCCCCCAACACACATTAATATCACCTGGGTGACCAGCTTCCATGTGGGCAGCGCCATCTTTAACAAAGTGAGCATAATATATTTTATCTGCCCGACACTGTCTTATGATTATACAGTGTGTCCATAAAGTCATGATGCACTTTTGATTGGTCACAAGAAAGCAACAAAAAATGATAGAAATGTGAAATCTGCACCAAATAAAAGGAAAACCCTCCCAGTTTCTGTAGGATGTTGTGGCAGCATGTGCATATGTGCAGATGATGATGTAACACCGTGTATACAGCGGTGCAGCCCACAGCCATGCCAGTCGAGATGTGGACGGTACAGAGGAAAGTTCAGTGTGTTCTGTGGCTCGCTAAATTCGAATCCGTGACCAAAGTGCAACATGAATATCTGCACATTTATAATGAAGCATCACCACATAGAAATAACATTACTCGGTGGGATAAGCAGTTGAAGGAAACCAGCAGTTTGGTGGAGAAACCTCGTTCTGGTAGGCCATTAGTCAGTGATGAGTGTGTAGAGGCTATACAGGATAGCTACCTAAGGAGCCCTAGAAAATCTGTGTGTAAGCCCATATTGAACTGCAATGAATAGGTATGAAACTGGGAGAGTTTTCCTTTTATTTGGTGCAGATTTCACATTTCTATCATCTTTTGTTGCTTTCCTGTGACCGGTCAAAAGTGCACCATGACTTTACAGACACACTGTACATGAACATTTCTTAATCTCTGTCCTAAATAATATTTGCCTCTGGAGTGCAGAGACTATCTTAGTCATCTATTTCCTAAAATATTTAGCACAGTATTATTTATTAAACTGATTTGAATGTTAACATCCATAAGAACATTGCCAGAACCCAAAGAATCAAAAACGAGATGATGATTTTTAGTGATTGGCTCTTGGATAATTTGGATAAAATAAAATAGCAAAACCTGTGGAACCAAAATTATCTTTCTACGTAGAAATAATGTAAGGTATTTTTTGCCGCCGAGAAGGAAGGAACAGCCAGAGCCACGAATTGTGGAATAGTAAAAGGCTTTATTGAGTACAGAGCGCACATCCTGCCCGGAAAGGTTCCCTGGCCCCGAGGTAAGATGGAGGCCAGGGAAGTTGCACAGATTAAACCGCGTGGGAGATATTTAAAGGGGTCCCTCTAGGGAAGTGGAGCTAACATGACGTGGTGAAATCTCACTGGCTGGCAGATGGTAGCTTTTTTCCAAAGGGTTCCTGCGAAGCCTCCTTTGGCACGCTTGGCTGTAGGCGGTCCTAGCCAAAGTTCACGGGTCTGAGTTCCCCACATGACCATCCCCCATTATCCACCGACCTTACAAATAAGTTATGGCATGAGACTCCCACCTCCTCCAAATTTATAGTTATGATAGAGTATACTTATTTTAAAGTTTAAATCTGAGCTCAAAATTGAGAAAGCAAAGCTTCAGATACAAGATATGAAGAAGAGATTCACAGTCACAGTAGTAGTGAGGCAGGATAGTAAGGAGCTAGGAAAATTCCTTGACAAGTGGAATGGTGAAACTGAGAGATAGCTGAACAAACTGGCTGAGCAATTTACAGCCAGATACGAGTGACCAAATAGAAAGTCCCAGTGCCAAGCAATGCGCAAAACTGATGCTGGACACCCCTCCCCCAGGGTGGCCATTTCTCCCCTGGCCTATCGCTGGTCATGAGCTTTAGACCTAACTTTTCATATTCCCGGTCATGCAGTTTGGATCCCCTGACCTTTCCTTCCCAGAGATAACATTTGGGCCTCAGTTGTATTTTAGCCCGAGGCCTGCAAAAGCAGCAAAACCAGGCCAGTGAGGCCAGGACCAGCTGCAATGACTAATGACACCCTGCCCTGGTGCTGACCAATCAGTAGAGACCACAGCCCTACAAGGGCACACCTGGAAAAGCTGATGAATATTCTATTCAGACTCTCCCCTAAATCCTCCCTTAAACTCCCAGCCTTTACAAAGCCTCAAAACAAAGATCCCAGAGCCTCTCTCCTTGCCGAGAGCACACCTTTCCCTCCCTCCTTTTCCTTTCCCACAGGCGACATCTCTTAAAGTCTAAGGGTCCCTAGGAGACTTGCAATCAGAGGAGAAATGGGCAGTGGCAGCATCCTGGGCTAAGTTCCTGAACCTGTCGCCAAGGTCCTCTTTCCACTGACTCTCCAGTGAGCTGCCAGCAGCCCTGCCTAGTCTCTCTCCTCTGGCTTCTTCTATCCTAGTCCTTTTTTTGTTTCACTGTCCCCAGCTTTAATAAACATACTCTCAAAATCACCTGGACTTGTTTTTTGAAAGCTTTCCTGCAGGAAGTCAAGAACCCACACATGTTAGGCCAACCTGAGGCAGACCCATTCTGCGCCTGATTCCTGGCTGGTAACAGTAAGGGCCAGGAATTGAGGTTTTAACCCCATGTAGGACCAACACTTGTGGCCTTAGAGGAGCTGAAACTGAAATTCCTGTATAAATTAGAACTCTAAAGAGCTTTCACTTATAGAAGGCTAATGAAGTTGCCAATCTTATCTTCTACCCAGTAGTCTAGGTTGGGTAGGTGTGGAGGGCAACGGTTCACATGAAAATTGAAAGTCCAGTTTATGGAAATCCAAATTTACATGATCACTTGGAAACAGAATACCAAGCTTAGAAACAGAGAAAACTGCTCAGCCCCTAGAGAACCAAATACAAAAATCCCCAAAAAGGACACTTGCACAACTTAGGGTACAAACAATCCCCACAGAATAGACAACCTTCACTGAAGATGAACTCTAAAATTTGCATACCAGGTAAGGGAACAATCCACCACAAGGAAGAGATAGCAGATCTATTAAATTGAAAAATATTTGTACCCAGTACTTCAGTTAATAAAACAACCTGAAATGACTGCAAAAATAAAATGGTTAAAGATATAAAATAAAAGAACAAGATTAGATTTAAAAAAATAGAAATCTTTTAAAAAGAATAGAACTTTATTGTGTGTGTGTGTGTGTGTGTGTCAGAGACAGAGACAGAGACAGAGAGAGGGACAGATGGGGACAGACAGGAAGGGAGAGAGATGAGAAGCATCAATTCTTTGTTGCAGCACCTTAGTTGTTCATTGATTGCTTTGTCATTTGTGCCTTAATGGGGGGGGGGGGCTACAGCAGAGTAAGTGACCCCTTGCTCAAGCCAGCAACCTTTGGGCTTAAGCCAGCAGTCAGGGGGTCATGTCTACGATCCCACACTCAAGCCAGCAGCCCTGCGCTCAAGCTGGTGAGCCCACACGCAAGCCGGATGAGCCCATGCTCAAACCGGTGACCTTGGGGTTTTGAACCTGGGTCTTCTGTGTCCCAGTCTAATGCTCTATTCACTGCGACACTGCCTGGTCAGGCTGATTCATTAATTTTTTAAACATGTACAGTATTTATTGAACGTCCACAAAGTTCTAGCACTATTTTAGGTGGTGGAGATAAAATAGTGAAGACATATAAATTCTCTATTGTCGTAGAGCTTATATTCTATTAGAAAAAATTAAAAACAAACCCTCAACAGATGGGTTAAACAGATAGGCTAGAAACACCAGAAGAGATGATTATTAAACCAAAAAATAAATCTGAGGTAATTACCCACAAACAGAAGATTTTTTGAAAATGGAAAATAGAAAAGCAAAATTAAGCAATATGGAAGACAGAATAAGAAGATCCAACACACATGTAGTAGGAGTTTCAAAGAGAGAAAAAGAGATAACAAAGGGAGGCACTATTCAAAGAGAAAATGACAGAGAATTGCTCAGAAACAAAGAAAAATACAGCCCATGGGATAATATGAGTCCTCAACAGGATAAGTTTTTAAAAGGAAACCAGTATCAGCCTGATCAGGCAGTAACACAGTGGATAGCGCACAGGCCTGGGATGCTGAGGACCCAATTTGGAAACCCCAAGGCTTCTGGCTTGAGCGTGGGGTCACAGACATGACCCATGGCCGCTGGCTTGAGCCCAAAGGTTACTGGCTTGAAGTCCAAGGTTGCTAGCTTGAGCCCAAAGTCGCTGGCTTGAGCAATTGGCTCAGCTAGAGCACATACTCCCCACTCCTTTCCAGTCAAGGCACATATGAGAAAGCAATCAATAAACAATTCAGGTGCTGCAACAACAAATTGATGCTTTTTATCTCTCCCCTTCCTGTCTGTCTGTGTGTCTCTCTCTCTGACACACACACACACACACACACACACACACACACACACACACACACACACAAGAAGAAAAAAAGAAAGAGAAAGAAATCAATTATCTGGATACTTCAAGTTAAAACTGAAGAGAACCAAATGTTCGTGAAAGCCTTGGGCAGTATTTTTAGCCACAGCAAGCCAGAATCCAAGTGCACACATTCTTCCAGAGCCCATGCAGCCCATGCAGACCCAGCCCAGCTCCGCTGCCTGAGAACAGGAACATGGTGCCCAGGAGCGAGACACCCTCCAAGGCTGCAGAAGCGCCTACGAAGACCACGATAAGGTGGCCCATATCCACTTCAGCAACGTCTCCGTGGCCAAAGCTCTTGCTGATGCTATTAAGACAAGCCTTGGACCACAAGGAATGGATGAAATGATTCAAGATAGGAAAGGTGAAGTGACCATTACAAACGATGGTGCTACCATTCTGAAACAAATGCCCATGTTTCATCCAGCAAGCCAAAATGCTGGTGAAATTGTCTAAGGCACAAGATATAGAAGCGGGAGATTGTACCACACCAGTGGCCATCATTGCTGGCTCTCCGTTAGATTACTGTATCAAGCTTCTTCAGAAAGGATTTCATCTAACCATCATTTCCAAGGCATTCCAGAAGGCTTTGGGAAAGGGTACTGAAATCTTGACTGACATGTCTGGACCTGTGGAACTGAGTGACAGAGAAACATTGTTAAATAGTGCAACCACCTCATTGAACTCCAAGGTTGCCTCCCACTATTTAAGTCTGCTTTTTCTAATGAGTATAAATGCAGAATGATTTGTGCATTTACACAATGATGTGCATTTACAGTAATGATGAAAGTGACTGGTCCAGACACAGTGACTAACATAGATCTTAGAGATAGTGAAATAGTTAAGAAACTTGGTGGGTCAATTGATGACTATGAGTTGATAGAAGGGCTAGTTCTCACTCAAAAGGTGGCAAATTCTATTCTGTAGATACTGTACTTACATAACAAGAGAGAACACAAATTTGTGTAATTTTTCATTGATGGGATTTAAAATATACTACTAATAATCGAATGGGATTTTTTATAGTACTACAGAGCTGGATTAGGGAGGAGGCAAAATGTAAACAGCTAGGGGTTGGCCGGCAGAGATGAGTGAACCAGAGATAGTTCTTTGGGAGAGGAAACAGCACCAGGAACAAAACCAGACAGCAGCTGTTGCTGGTAGCCCCACCCACACCTCCAGTCCTGGTGGGATTCTCAAGTGTTTTGCTGAGTTCAGAGAGCTAAGGTAACTTCAGAATGCTTTCAGTTAGGGTGAGTCTGGTGAGGGGGCAGATCTAGGAAAGAGTCAAAAATATATAGATGAGTAGGGAGGAAGAAAAAGGGCAGGAACGTTAAACCTGGTCTCAGTAGGGACTACTCAACTCTGCTGTTGTAGCAGGAAGGCCACCAGAGACAACAGATACGTGAATTGGCATGGCTGTTCTAATCAGACTGTATTTGTAGACACTACATTTAAGTTTTGTACAATTTTTATACATGCCACAAAATTTTTTTTTTAATCACTAAAATTGCAAACGTCACTCTTAGCTAGCGGGGCCAAAAACAGAATTTGGGCTGGATTTGGCCCCTATATTAGATACTCAAATGGAAGAAAGAAATAAAGGAAGTGTTAAAGGGAAAAAAATGTAATGGTGCACTCATGAGCCATATACAAATACACAATGGACAGATGTCAAAGATTTTATTTAATTCATTATTAAATAATGGTGGGATCAGTAAGATGTTACAACCGGTTAAAAAGAGAACTCAAGGCACACAGATACACAATCATGAATGCTGAAGTAAATTTACTCATGGATATAAAATTGGTTGATACCCATGGGGATATTGATCATTTGTTCCCCTTTGGACAAAATTCTTTTGCATTTTTAAAGATGAGAACCATCAGCATTATCCTAACTTTTCTACAATTTACAGAATTGTAAAACAGTTCAAAGGCAACAAGAGACCCTGGCTTTTACATTCACAGCTACATTAGGGAAACGAAGACTACTTTCCAGTTAAAAAATCAGTCCTGATGAAAACTTTAAGCATGTTTTCACTTCAAAATATCAAATTTATACCTTGTGTTCCTTTATAGAGAATGTTAAAATTTTATTTGTATCTAGTTTGTATATAAAATATCATAACTGTTAATAATATGGGCATCACAGAAACATTATATTTCAACTCCTCCATTACAAGAGTACTGTCTATAGCCAGTGGACTGTGTGTAGGATCAGGGGCAATTAAATAGCTTTCAAAATATAGATTCAAATCACAGTTCTAACACCTACTGGCTGATTGACCTTGGGGAAATAAATCATCATCTCTTAGTCTCAGCTTCTTCGTCTGTTAAACGGAAATAATAATAGTAATTATTTCATCATGTTGTTATGAGAATGAAATGATGTAAGTGACACATGTAGCATAGATCCTGGCACAGAGTAATTCCACAAGATGGTTGTTACTCGTCTTTTAGTTAAGGGCTTGATAGCTTCTAATTTGTCTAAGGCACATATTGTTTTGATCGGTCTTGATAAAGCTGTGAGGTACTATTTTATGGCATGCTCATATATTATTAGACAAAGTTTCCTTTTCTGAGGGAAAGGGAATCCCAGTACACTAATTCTCCAGCTCCTAGCTGGTGTGGAGTGATGTGTAATTGCTGTAGCTTGCCTTAGTTACCCTTCTATCAGAAGTATACCTGTCAACAGAAGGAGGAGAACCACTATCTGATTTTTCAGAGGAATCAAATGTTCTTTGAATTCGACACACATCTTTTCTAAAAGTCTCCACTGAAACTGTGTGACTATTATTTCCCAGCATGAATTTCATTGTATTAGTTCCTGATATAGGGAAACATTATTTGTCTATTTTACACACACACACACACACACACATATATATATATGGAATATAAAAATATAAGGAGAAATCATTTTTCTATTTTTTTTAAAAAAGGCATTTTCCCACACTACAATAGGCACAGAGGAAGAAGGAAATCTGAACCTAGTTTCATTCCAAGTCAATTATACACAACTAATTACATATTTTTTGTTCAATTTATAGAGCATTAGACATTTGAGAAATAAGAATTGCTATACCTGCACTGCTAAATTGATCAAAACAAGGAACACTGAAATGACTTTTTTTTAGATCCACAGAAGTTTTGTTTTTCTGAAATAGAACATTTTTCTATATGAAGAACTGGTGTTTTTATTCTATACCCTACCCACTCATCACTCTGTTCAAATTATCACTCCAATTCCACAACTCAGTGGTTTGCTGGTATTTCCCTCTATTTATGGCCACTGAAAACCAACATAGATGCTATAAAAATAACCTCAGGATGCAAACTCAGAGCCCATAAGAACAATTTTGCTGGGCTAAGGGCATTTCTGGCTGAGTTTTCTATAAAACAAACATCCGTTAAGATGGTTTTGAAATAGCCTTTGTTTGACATTGGATTGTCCTTGTCTGTCACTTGGTCAGCACAGGTGAAGTTAAATTACTCTTCTCTTTCTTCGATTATCAACTCCACAGGCACCTCTTCCATAGAAACCCAATCAGCTTTGAGGGGACGGAACTGCTGTTGAAATGCTGAAATAGGGAAAACAGCTTGAGAATGTTGTGAGGCAAGACAGACTGATGTGAAAGATATTTTCATTTCCACCCACTTGGTGTCAACTCAGGGCAGAGTTAGGAAAACAGTGCATGATGTGCTGTAAAGTAATACTGAACGGAACAGGTGAGTTAAGAATGGATCAAGAATGGAAAAGTGAGTCAGACATAAAGTCACAACACCGAATTTGTCCTCAAGATAATTGTCAGTGGCAATGATGGTCAAATTTCTGTTACTGTTTAATAGCAAATTAATTTATGCTATAAATATTTGCATACTCTGCAGAGCACAGTAGAATGTATAAAAGTAGACAGGGAAGTGGAATTTAGTTCTTAATTCCATTCTATCTTTTAAGTCAGTCACTGATTTCTGTTGCAAGCTGAAGGAGAGAAAATTATTGTACACAGACACAACAATTTAGCATGCATATTGGGGGAAGAGTGTTCTGTTAGTATGGCTTTATTTAAAAGCATGATGAAAAGTTACTGAGGGAGAGTATACTTTGTTTCTATAGCAATTTTCCTGTATTATTGTTTTCTAATAAAAATGGCGTCTTTTTTTGCAAAATAGGTGAGGGCTTTAAATGGAAAAGAATCTGTACCATAGGTCTTTGAGTGTTGATTCTATTCATAAATGGCACTAAAACCTCCTCAGATTCTTAGTTCTTAGCTTTTCTTTCCTATAAACATAAAGATTGAGACAATGAAGCGATATGAAGTCTTAAATGTTTTTCACATGTGTTTGTTTGCTTTGTTTTGGGATTCCTGAGAGGATTTTTTTTTTTTTTTTGTATCTTTCTGAAGCTGGAAACGGGGAGGCAGTCAGACAGACTCCCGCATGCGCCCGACCAGGATCCACCCAGCACGCCCACCAGGGGGCGATGCTCTGCCCATCCGGGGCGTCGCTCTGGTGTGACCAGAGTCAGTCTAGCAGCAGAGGCAGAGGCCATGGAGCCATCCCAAGCGCCCGGGCCATCTTTGCTCCAATGGAGCCTTGGCTGCAGGAGGCGAAGAGAGAGACAGAGAGGAAGGAGAGGGGGAGGGGTGGAGAAGCAGATGGGCGCTTCTCCTGTGTGCCCTGGCCGGAACCCGGGACTTCCGCACGGCACGCCGACACTCTACCACTGAGCCAACCGGCCAGGGCCGAGGATATTTTTATCTCTATGAAATATACCGACACTGAGAATTTCAAAATATAGTGGCATATCCATGAAGCAATGTCATGGAAGCTAAGTCTAATTTGATGAGATAGAACTTTAAAAGAATGAGCTTTAAAAAACTTTAAGAGGATAGGAGATAATAGGTAGTCAAGCAGATAGATAGGTGATGGATAGATAGATAGATAGATAGATAGATAGATAGATAGATAGATAGATAGATGATAGATAGATGATGATAGATGATAGATAGATAGATAGATAGATAGATAGATAGATAGATATTTGAGTAGCTTTATCTTAAAAGTTTTAAATATGCTGGTGAGGGTTCCGAACAATTGGGCTCCATACATGCTGGAGTGGTGTATATCAGTAACACCATTCTGGAAAGTAATTTATGAATATGCATCAATAACTTTGAAAATGTTTGTATTAGTCCGCTCAGGATGCTATAACAAAATACCATAAACTAGGAAATTTAAACAACAGAAATTTATTTCTCACAATTCTGGAGGCTGGAAAATCCAAGATCAAGGTACCAGCATTAGTCGATTTCTCCTGAGAGCTCTCTTCCTCGCTGGTAGAATGCTGCCATCTCTGTGTGCAGATATAGTGGACAGAGAGATTTCTCTCCCTTCCTTTTCTTAGAAGGCCAAAGTCCTGTGAAATTATACCCCACCCTTATGGACTCATTTAACCTTAATTACCTCCTAACAGCTCTATCTCCAGACACAGATACAGTGAGGGTGAGCGCTTCAATTTATAAATTTGAGTGGAACACAATTCAGTTCATAGCGCTGTTCATTGCCTGCATCCCAGTAATTCAACTTTTAGGAACATATCTGTGTGGGGGGGTGCAGAGTGGGGAGAGGTAGTATAGGGAATGTGGCCCTGGATGAAACCTTTAAAATACTCATTTTTAAAGACTATATTTTATATTATTTTTATATTTTATATCATAAGTTATATTATTTTAAATTTTAGACTCAGAAAACAAACACAGTGTTCATAAATATTATATTTTGGGGGAGTGTTGTGGAACAACATAAAATGGAAAATTAAACCATAAATAAAAGTGCTTCTTTTGATGTTTTTCTAATCGTGGGAAAATACTTATGTTACATTTTGAAATGTGGGATGAAAAATTAGTTATGTGACCCTGGCCAGATAGCTTGACTGGCTAGAACAGCATCTCAAAGCACAGAGATTGTTGGTTCAGTCCTGGTCAGGTCAGGACACATACAGGAACAGATCGATGTTCCTGTCTCTGTCTCTCTCTCCCTTCCCCTCTCGCTTAAAAAAAAAGAATTAGTTATGTACTGCGATGCCAACTATGTAAAACAGATATTTAGATGCATAGAGAAAATCATTAAGTGTTGATTATATAACACCTCAGTGTTGGTGTTATATATTTCTTAATGATTTTCTCTATGCATCTAAATATCTGTTTTACATAGTTGGCATCACAGTACATAACGTTCTTTTTTTTAAGCGAGAGGGGAAGGGAGAGAGAGACAGTAGTACAACCATTATGGAAGAAAGTATGGTGGTTCCTCAAAAAACTGAAAATAGAACTACCTTATGACCCAGCAATCCCTCTACTGGGTATATACCCCCAAAACTCAGAAACATTGATACGTAAAGACACATGTAGCCCCATGTTCATTGCAGCATTGTTCACAGTGGCCAGGACATGGAAACAACCAAAAAGCCCATCAATAGATGACTGGATAAAGAAGATGTGGCACATATACACTATGGAATACTACTCAGCCATAAGAAATGATGACATCAGATCATTTACAGCAAAATGGTGGGATCTTGATAACATTATACGTAGTGAAATAAGTAAATCAGAAAAGACCAGGAACTGCATTATTCCATACGTAGGTGGGACATAAAAGTGAAACTAAGAGACATTGATAAGAGTGTGGTGGTTATGGGGGGAGGGGGGAGAGGGAGAGGGGAAGGGAGAGGAGGAGGGGCACAAAGAAAACTAGATAGAAGGTGACAGAGGACAATCTGACTTTGGGTGATGGGTATGCAACATAATTGAATGACAAGATAACCTGGAGTTGTTATCTTTGAATATATGTATCCTGATTTATTGATGTCGCCCCATTAAAAAAATAAAATTATTTTTTAAAAAAAGAAAAAGAAATATATAACAAAATATTAGCAGTGACTATGTCTGGGTAACAGGATTATACTTCAAATTTTCTACAAGAACAAATATTAACTTATTTAATCTTCATAACCCTTGTAGGAGGCAGTGAGCATTATTATCCCCATTTTACAAAAGGGGAAACTGAGGAACATAACTCCCCCAAGTTCTCACAGCTACTAGAAAGCAAATTTAAATCTACAAAAAGGCACCTTCTTTTCAATTATTGCAACAATGTAGAAAAGCTTTGGGACAATAAGAAGCCTTATGATCTTTACCAACCACATGTGGGACCCAGAACTCGGAGGCTTCTGTGTTTCCTGATTCACTAATTCAGGACTTGAAAGTCATTTTTCTCTTCTCAAAAATAAATTGCCACTTATTTATTTATATACTTTTAAAATTTTTATTTATTCACTTTAGAGAGAAAAAAAAGAGACAGTGGGGAGGAGCAGGAAGCATTAACTCACATATGTGCCTTGACCAAGGACATCAGGGCTTTGAACTGGTAACCTCAGTGTTCCAGGTTGATGACTACACCATCACAGGTCAGGCTAAATCTCCATTTAATTAACCTCTATGTTCTATATTCTAAGGTGACCGATCGTTCTTTAGGGAACACAGTCCTTCTTTTGTAAGTTTTATCCTCCCTAGCAAAGTGTCCTCCTACACATCCTCCTTTTTGATATTGGAAGACTAATCTGTAAATGTCCGTATTTGATTGATTCAGAGTCGATCCATTGCATGTGAAGTGACATATTTGTATTTGACAGGATGATTTGTCAAGGATCAGGACAGTGCGGCCGAGATGCGATTATGAGACACATGCACTCCACACGTGAGACCTTGAGAGAGTGTGCGATAGAGCGTGCAGATGGCTTTATGTACTTCTTACTGAAATACAACACAGCACATACAACATTGTAGACTCATGATTATTTCTTTCTTTCTTTTTTTTTTTTTTGTATTTTTCTGAAGCTGGAAACGGGGAGAGACAGACTCCCGCATGCGCCCGACCAGGATCCACCCGGCACACCCACCAGGGGCGAGGCTCTGCCCACCAGGGGGCGATGCTCTGCCCCTCCAGGGCGTTTCTCTGCTGCAACCAGAGCCACTCTAGCGCCTGGGGCAGAGGCCAAGGAGCCATCCCCAGTGCCTGGGCCATCTTTGCTCCAATGGAGCCTTGGCTGCGGGAGGGGAAGAGAGAGACAGAGAGGAAAGGGGGGGGGTGGAGAAGCAAATGGGCACTTCTCCTATGTGCCCTGGCCGGGAATCGAACCCAGGTCCCCCGCACGCCAGGCCGACGCTCTACCACTGAGCCAACCGGCCAGGGCGATTATTTCTTTCTAAGTGAGTATTCACTCCTAGACAAGTAAGCACAATTCATGTTTTATTAATTCATTATCTATTTAATAATTTTCAAATACATATAATTTTATTTACAAGTATTTTCCCAAAATTCAAGTTTTAAAGTAGGAATATAACCTTGAACCATATCTATTAATAACGCATTTTGATTAAATAGTTGCATAAAACAGACTTTTTTAACTAGAAAATGATACACCCAAATATCACTCCAAATTAGTAGTTTTGTTTGATATTTAGTTTTACTAAATGAGTACTTTTTTCTTACAATTGTTATTAAAAATTAATTGGCATGTAAGCATATTTACAATATAAAATATTACAAATGTTTTTATTGTGCATTATCATATTATAGTGTATTATTGTTGCAATGAATAAAATGTTTCTTTTATTTATGATATTGTTTTCTTCAATTTATTTTTGTCCTCCTTTTCACTGTGAAAAAGTTGGTAACCTTATATATTCTCAAATCTTAGTTTGCAATTTTAATGATAGTTTTTCCCAAGACCCAAAGTTTTCAATATAACATTCAAACTGTAGTATCTAAAATTCAATGGTACTGTAAGGAAGACCAATCAAAATTACAAATACAGTAAGTCCTCACTTAATGTTCCTACAACATCTCATCAACATTATAATGAAACCATTATTCCAGGACCTGCTGCCCTGTGAGAAGATTTCACAGCAGTACTTTCTACTTTTAAATTTTTTCCAAATGCAAGTTATACCTGGAAAGAAAATCTCATTGTTTGGAAAGGCTGTGCCCTTGCCAACACAAGTGATTTTCTAAAAATCACTTAAAGCCAAACATATATTAGCACAGGACAGGCAAATTTTATTCCAAAACGAGGTTGCAACACTCCTTTTCCTTGTTCGCCAGATGTGTGCAAGCCTTTAGGTCCTGTATAAGTGAAAGTTTTTTTCCAGTTTGATCAGTTGCTACTATGATCAAAGAAAAAATGCTTTCTCGAAGTCACAGTAAATGGCTTTGGAGTGGCACAGGGTATACATTGGATGAGTGCAAAGAACAGAGCTATTTGACTCCATCATGGGAGCCTTTGCTTATTTCCCTCAACAGGAAGTTATAGTTGCTGAAGTATGTTAAATGAAGCTGTGTTGATTATCTATATTGGTCTTACAGTAGCCTAAGAACTGTTCTTAGCCTAGCTAAGAACAACAATTCTAACAAATTGATTTGTTTTTGTATATACATAAATCAAACTTGACTTGATTTTTTTTTTTTTTTTTTGCATTTTTCTGAAGCTGGAAACAGGGAGAGACAGTCAGACAGACTCCCGCATGCACCCGACCGGGATCCACCCGGCACGCCCACCATGGGGCCATGCTCTGCCCACCAGGGGGCGATGCTCTGCCCATCCTGGGCATTGCCATGTTGCGACCAGAGCCACTCTAGCACCTGGGGCAGAGGCCAAGGAGCCATCCCCAGCGCCCGGGCTATCTTTGCTCCAATGGAGCCTTGGCTGCGGGAGGGGAAGAGAGAGACAGAGAGGAAGGCGCGGTGGAGAGGTGGAGAAGCAAATGGGTGCTTCTCCTGTGTGCCCTGGCCGGGAATCGAACCCGGGTCCTCCGCATGCTAGGCCGATGCTCTACCGTTGAGCCAACCAGCCAGGGCCTATTGACTTGATTTTTGATTTAAATATTGCAGCGCTCAGGGTTAGCTATCTGTTGGATTAAATGTCAGGCACATCCTTAATTTATTAAATCAGTGTTCAAGTCTGTAATTGAAGTAACCACTTTGCTAATGTATCCTTAAGGCAAGGGAATACTTAAATTTAATTAAAAGGAGAATGGCACTTGATGAGTATGTCTTCTCAGAGAATGTCTCCATGCAGATTTGCTGAATCAAACAATAATCTGTTCAGTGACAATTTACACATAGAGAACATATTGGTAATTTTTAGATGAATATACCATTTGTGTAATTGAGCAATGTGAATTTGTCACATTAGCCCTGCTGGGAAAAAATAGGATTTCCGATACTAACACAGTCTCTGATCTTACCCTGAATTCTGATATTAGGGAATTTTCCTAACTGATGTTTGCTGTGATTCATTTGTATCTTAGAGGGCTAATTCATTAAGTGTAATATACAAGGGTGGGCAAAAAGTAGGTTAATAATTGTAATAAATAATACAATTATTAAGTAAATAATAGAATAAACTTACATACTCACAACTGTAAACCTACTTTTGCCCATCCCTGCCTTTAAAGGTACAAGGGGTCCTCAGGTTACTACACAGTTCCATTCCTACTACAGTGGTGTAACCTGATTTTCAATTACCTATCATAACACAGTTGTAAAATCATAATCTATTGTAGAACATAAAAACACAACTAGGCCACAGAAAGAGAAAAGGACATAAATATACTGCACTGTACATGGTACTGCATATTCTTTTCGCTGCACACAACCAACCTAGTTCACCCACATAGTCTGTAAGTACAACGCTAATGGCAGTGTAAGCTGAAACACTCATGTCTCAATTTTTTAAAGATTTTATGGGAGTGAGTATTGTAAACTCAAAATGTTGTATGTCTAGACGTCGGGAACCTTTTTGGCTGAGGGAGCCATGAATGCCACATATTTTATTTTATTTTTTATTTATTTATTTATTTATTTATTTTTATTTTTTTTGTATTTTTCTGAAGCTGGAAACAGGGAGGCAGTCAGACAGACTCCTGCATGCGCCCGACTGGGATCCACCAGGCATGCCCACCAGGGGGCGATGCTCTGCCCATCTTGGGGTGTCGCTCTGCCATAATCAGAGCCATTCTAGCGCCTGAGGCAGAGGCCACATAGCCATCCTCAGCGCCCGGGCAAACTTTGCTCCAGTGGAACCTTGGCTGCGGGAGGGGAAGAGAGAGACAGAGAGGAAGGAGAAGGGGAGGGGTGGAGAAGCAGATGGGATGGACGCTTCTCCTCTGTGCCCTGGCCAGGAATCGAACCCAGGACTCCTGCACGCCAGGCCGATGCTGTACCACTGAGCCAACCAGCCAGGGCCTCACATATTTTAAAATAATTCCGTGAGAGCCATACAACAACCCGTGTACGTTACGCATTATCCAATAAAAATTTGGTGTTGTCCTGCAGGACAGCTGTGATTGGCTCCAGCCACCATCAACCATGAACATGAGTGGTAGGAAATGAATGGATTGTAATACATGAGAATGTTTTATATTTTTAATGTTATTATGTTTTTTTATTAAAGATTTGTCTGCGAGCCAGATGCAGCCATCAAATAAGCCACATCTGGTTTGTGAGCCATAGGTTCCCGAACCCTGGTCTAGACTGTCATAACCCAAGTACTCCCTATAATTTTAACACACAAGGTTTTTAAAATTTTTGTATCTGTCTACTGTCATAATACTCTAGGACAAAGGCTTCGTTTTTCTGTTCTTTCCTTGGTCTGACAACAGCTAGCTTTATGCTATTTTGAAAATTATTTAACTTTGAGTTCTTATGTCTATAATAATGCGAAGTTTGATCTGCAGTGTTTGATCTAAATCTAATAGTCTGTGATTATTTGTTTTATTTAGAAATCATAATTTGTTTTTCAAAAGTTGAAGATCGCCTGACCAGGTGGTGGCGCAGTGGATAGAGTGTCGGACTGGGATGCGGAAGGACCCAGGTTCGAGACCCCGAGGTCGCCAGCTTGAGCACGGGCTCATCTGGCTTGAGCAAGGAGCTCACCAGCTTAGACCCAAGGTCACTGGCTCCAGCAGGGGGTTACTCGGTCTGCTGAAGGCCCGCGGTCAAGGCACATGTGAGAAAGCAATCAATGAACAACTAAGAAGTCGCAACACGCAACAAGAAACTGATGATTGATGCTTCTCATCTCTCTCCGTTCCTGTCTGTCTGTCCCTGTCTATCTCTGCCTCTGAAAAAAAAAAAAAAAGTTGAAGATCTTATATACTTATTATGCTGATTTTTTCTTCCTATGTGTTCGAGTGCTAAAGTCTATGAAGTTGGAATAATACTGCCAGGAAAACACTGAATCAACACAGTGAAAGACTTTGAACTGGACACAGTACGTACTGGGTGTCCTGTTTAGAACTCCCTTCTGGGTTATCTCCACCTTTTGTCTTTGAACTATTTTATAACTCTAGAAGATGTAAACTATTGATTGTAATTCAAATGATCCGTGTCCCTAGATATGCAAATTGTGACCACTGAAATGCAATTGCCTCTGGATATTAACCTGTGTTACATTTATTTGTAAATTCGTTTCAGCAATCCTAATTCTCTCAACATGTGTGGTTCTTTGAATTCTCCTGTAAATCAGTTATAACATCTTATTGGTTTCCTCATTAATTAATAAGTTAAAACTTTTGGACATGTGTTGAGGTTACATTTGTACAATATTAGGTCATAGTTTTAACATGTATATATATATACATATATACATACATACATATATATATACATATATACATACATACATATATATATACATATATACATATATATATTACATTTTTCCAAAATGAGAAGTGGGAGGGGGGGAGGCAGACAGATAAACTCCCCCATGTGCCCAACCAGGATCCACCTAGCATGCCCACCAAGGGGCAATGCTCAGCCCATCTGGGGTGTTTCGTTGCTGCAACTGGAGCCATTCTAGCACCAGAGGCGGAGGCCATGGAGCCATCCTCAGTGCCTGGGCCAACTTTGCTCCAATGGAGCCTTGGCTGTGGGAGGGGAAGAGAGAGACAGAGAGAGAGGAGAGGGGGAAGGGTGGAGAAGCAGATGGGCGCTTTTCCTGTGTGCCCTGGTCGGGAATTGAACCAGGGACTTCCACACACCGGGCCAACTCTCTACCACTGAGCCAACCAGCCAGGGCCAAAAATTATACTTTAATTTACTTAAATCATTAGCTTACTGTGGGGATTGAATAAGGTGATGCATGTTAAGAACTGGGAAAAACCCCTGAGACGTAACAATAATAGTAATTTATACAAATTCTACTGACCAAATAAGTTTTGATTCTAGTTCATAAGTGTCCTCTTCACAGCTAACTGGTAAGAATTCAAAATAACATAAAAGTTAACTGAGACAGTTTGAAGATAATTAAGACTACAGTATACTTAAGAGGATGGCTTATGAGTCATTGAGCTATATTTTGGTATAAACTTTCAAATATTCATGTCACTTAAAATCCTGTTTTGATTTCGTATTAATTACTTCTGCAATCTGTGAAGGTTTTAGCAGAAATTTAGTTACTACCTGAACCCCCTAAAGATGCAGATGGTTAAGAAAACTACCTGCAAAAGCAAGCAAGAGATTTTGAAGGGAACCAACTTCACTCTGCTCAGAGTCCTGCCACTTACAGATGTTACCCACTTGCTGATTAGTTAACCTAATAGCTTTTATCACCATAAGGGAAATATAAAAAAAAGTAACAAATAAAAGAATGAAAATAAGGCCTGACTGGTGGTGGCACAGTGGGTGGAACATCAACCTGAGACACTGAGGTCCCGGGTTTGAAACCCCGAAGTCACTGGCTTGAGCTCAGGCTCATCTGGCTGGAATTCAGGTTCACCAGCTTGAGTGCGATAACACTGGCTTGAGTGTGGGATCAGTGCCATGACCCCATGGTCACTGGCTTGAGCCTAAAGGTCACTGGCTTGATGGCCAAGGTCGCTAGCTTGAGCAGGGGTTACTGGCTGGGCTGAACCCCACTCCTCGTCAAGGCACATATAAGAAGCTATCAGTGAAGAGGTAAAGTGCGGCAATTACAAGTTGATGCTTCTCGTCTCTCTTCTTTCCTGTCTCTCTCTCGCACATGCACATGAACATTAATAAATAAATAAATAGTCAAAATAACTTCCAACTGACCTTTATTCCCCCTCCCCCATCCTATCTTACCACCTTGCAATGCAAAGGAGTGAAGGATTTTATTTTTGTGTGTGTGACAGAGAGAGAGAGAAAAGAGGGGGAGCAGATAGGAAGGGAGAGATATGCATCAATTCTTTTCATATCTGTTGCAGCTCCTTGGTTTTTCATTGATCGCTGTCTCATATGTGCCTTGATGGGGCAGGGTTATGCTCCAGCAGAGCGAGTGACCCCCTGCTCAAAACAGCAACCTTGGGCTCAAGCCAGTGACCATGGGCTTTAAGCCAGTGACCTCTGGGCTCAAGCTAGCAACCATGGGGTCATATCTATGATCACACACTGTATGGCCAATAGCCACAGCCGCCATCACAGCCATATGGCTTTTG
The DNA here is from genome assembly GCF_036850995.1 of Saccopteryx leptura. Lineage (NCBI taxonomy): Eukaryota > Metazoa > Chordata > Mammalia > Chiroptera > Emballonuridae > Saccopteryx > Saccopteryx leptura. The sequence goes on from NC_089507.1 coordinate 167,764,793, forward strand.
CAGGTTCACATTTAATTCGGGCAGACGGTAATGAAACTGCGGAGCCAAGAACTGGTGGGCCATTACCTATATTCCTAGCTTGCACTGGGCAAGTAAGTAAACACAAACACTGGGCTTCAAAATCCACTCATTCTGCACTCACAAAGCTATTGACACATCCAAGTTTTTCTAGAATTAAAGGCCCCCACTAGTCTTATCTCCTCTCTGCACAAACTGGCTTCTCCTTCAGCACCTAGCCATCTTGACTGCCTCTCTTCTCCAACCACGTGGCCTCTCTTCCCTGGAACAACATGGTCTTCTCCTCTCTCTACAACAATGTGTTCTCTCCTCCAAAATGGCCTTCTAGCTCCTCCTTTTAAAACCTTTTGGCATGAAAGCCCTCCCCCTGCACACATTAGCATAACCAAGCCCCTTCCCAAGCAAGAAGGTAATTAACTGTACCACATGAGAGCATCATCACGTGAGCAGCGGCCACTTTTAACAATCAAAGTGAGCAAAACCAAATAATACAAATTTTACAACTCATTTGCCCAATACATGCTCAAGCCAGCGTCCCCGCACTCAAGCTGGTGAGCCCACACACAAGCCGGATGAGCCTGTGCTCAAACCGACGACCTCGGAGTTTCAAAACTGGGTCCTCTGCATCCCAGTCTGACAATTTATCCACTGCACCACCTTCTGGTCAAACTATTTTATTTACATATGTATTTCTATGTTACTGCACTGAACAAAGAAACTGAGCTGGCTATGGTTAAAGATGTAGTTAGAATAAATAGGAAAGAACTCTGATTACTAGCTTATTACACATTGAAGGAGGATTCCTAGGAACAAGACTGACCTTCATCACAATATATTAAGTAGATTGTACAGAAGATTAGGTGAGAAGAGTTGAAGGGGCAGGAGGAATGACCTTAAAGGCCTTCTCTCCCTTGATTGCATGATGTTGGGTGGATAAAATATATTATGCACATTTTGTTAAAGATGGCGCTGCCCATATGGAAGCCCATCACCCAGGTGATATTAATGTGTGTTGGGGGCTGGCTGTGGGCAGGCAGGATCCTTGTAGCCTGGGACTTCGTTTTAGGACTAAGCCTTTTCTACCCTTTATGATGTGGGGTGGTGCAATCCCATCATGCCTCAGATAAATGACTTTGTATCAGAGACTCCCCTATTTTGTATATTGGATTAAAGGTTTTGATTTCTGCACTATAAAGTGGGGCAGACTGGGAGCTTGCTCTCTCGGTTCCTGAGATTAGCATTAGAGAGGAGAGCAGAGAAAGGCCACGTGGAGGAGGCCAGGAGAAGCAGCCAAGATGGCAGAGTGCTGAAGGAAAAGCCAGTTTGTGCAGTTTGTGTAGGGAGAAGGAAGGAGATGGGGAACAGAGGTGAATAAGTCTGGTGAGCTAGAAACCTTTGATTCTAGGAAACTCAGATAAGTCAGTAGCTTTGTGAGCACTGAATGAGTGGGTTTTGGAGCCCAGTGTGTGTTTTTACTTGCCCACCGGGTGCAAGCTAGGATTAAAGATGATGGCCCGCCAGTTTTTGGCTCCGTTGTTTCATTACCATATGTCCGATTCTAATGTGAACCTGCATGGGCCGGGCTGCTGTGATGGTGGACATGGATACTGGCCTTACACATGACAAGCAAAATAAACAACAAATACATAAATTCAACCAACATTAAATACACCCCTGTGCCAGCTACTATTATGGCCAGGAAAAACACTGCCCTCATGAAGCTCATTTTGGGAAGGAGCACAGAGCAGAGCAGGACAGACAGTCAGTTAGTAAAAGGAGGAAATAAAAGATATGGCGTATTAGGAAGTGATGGGTGCTATGGAGAAGAGTGAAAACAGCCAGAAGGGAAGGGACTAAAGGGCTGTAGCTCTAGATAGTTTGGACAGAGAAGGTCACTCTGAAGGGATATTTGAACAAAGGTTTTAAAGATAAAGAAAGAGCAAACCCTTAGGATATAGGTGGGGTTGGGGAGGGGAGAATATTCCAGGTAGAAGACCCCGAGGCAGGTAAACACCTGGTGTGCTTAAGGAATCACAAGGCCAGCTGGCCTCAGCAGAAAGAGCAGCATGAGAATGGCCAAGGGCACGGAGGAAATGGGAGTGCAGATGGAGGCAGATCCTTCTGGGTCCAGTGAGCCAGGGGATCCGGTCTCCTGCTTTTGCGCTCATAGATCAGGAGTCAGTGGAGAATTTTAAATAACGAAGTGAAAGTGATATGACCTGACTTAAATTTTAAAAGGATCACAGGAAAAAAAAAATCAGCAGTTTTAATTAACAGTGAAAGGGGCCACAATAAATAGAAGAGTCTACAGAGGAAAACCAAGAAGTACTTGGCTTTAAACCCACTCCTATGACTCCCCCCCCCCCCCCCCAGAGCTCCAAAAGCCAGTGAAACATTTTCTCTGCAATTCTGGAAACCACCAAACTGAGTTAGCTCCTTACTTTTCTTTTTCTCGAATTGAGGATTAGTAAAATGGTTAATTTTGGATTTTGCATTCAGTTCCAATGTGTATGTGTGTCTGTGTGTGAGCGTGTGTTTTCCACTACACCACCAATCAATAGGACACCAGCTGGGTGTTTTAGAATTCATCTCAATTCTGACACTGTCTACCAGAGATAACATCAGATCTTACAGGTAAAGGGCTTGGTCCCACAAGACTGCCCTCCACTTTGGACGCCAATTCCAAGTCCAAGCTGTTTGTTAACCTGTGCTACTGACCAAGTGGCTACAGATCGGAGGATCCCAGAAACCCTGTCTTGGACTTCAGCCTCCAGTCACAAGTCCAGGTTGTTACCTGTACATACTTCTGACCTTCTGGCTATGAATCAGAGGTTCCCACAACCCCCTCCTTGGTTTGATCAATTCGTTAGAGCAGCTCACAGGAGATCTATTGACACACTAGATTACCGATTACAAAGGATATTAAAGGATACTAGTCAACAGCCAGATGAGGAGATACAGAGGCAAGGTCTTGATCAAAGAAGCACTTGTCTACATGGAGGTTTGGGCCTGTTGGTCAAATAGGTTTTTAAATATGATATATATGTTTGCTCGCTTATAGTTTGTATTGGATTTGGGGGGGGGGGGAGGGGACAGGCTGTAAGCAGGCAGGATTCTTATAGCCTAATGCTTGGTTTTAGGACTAAGCCTTTCCCACCCTTTTTGATGTAGGGTGGTGCACTCTCATGAGAAATCCTATTATGCCTCAAATAAGTGACTTTGTATCAGAGACTTCCTTGTATGTATATCAGATTAAAGGTTTTGGTTTCTACACTATAAAGTGGGGCAGATCGGGAGCTTGCTCTTTCGGTTCCTGAGATTAGCATTAGAGAGGAGAGCAGAGAAAGGCCATGTGGAGGAGGCCAGGAGAAGCAGCCAAGATGGTGGAGTGCTGAGTGAGAAGTCAGTTTGTGCAGAGTTTGTGCAGGGAGAGGGAAGGAGATGGGGAACAGAGGTGAATAAGTCTAGTGAGCTAGAAACCTTTGATTCTAGGAAACTCGGATAAGTCAGTAGCTTTGTGAGCACTGAATGAGTGGGTTTTGGAGCCCAGTGTGTGTTTTTACTTGCCCGCTGGGTGCAAGCTAAAATTAAAGATGATGGCCCACCAGTTTTTGACTCCATTGTTTCTTTACCGACTGTCCAAATCCAATGCGAACCTGCATGGGCCAGGCGGATGTGATGGTGGCCCTGGCTACTGGCTTTCTAGGGCCCAACACAGTGGCATGTAGAAGCACTCTGGTTTCCCAACCTGGAAACTCTATGAACTTTGTCTTTTGGGGGTGTTTATGGAGGCTTCATTACATAGGCATAATCGATTATATTATTAACCATTGGTCATTGGCTCCTCCAGCCCCTCTCCTCTCCCCCAAAATCAGGGGGTAGGACTGAAAATTCCAACCTTGTATTCTCTGGAATTCTTTGGTTCCAGTGGCAACTGGTCCCCGTTTTCAGTCACTGTCTAAAAGTCACGTCATTAATATAAACCAGGGGTCCTCAAACTTTTTACACAGGGGGCCAGTTCACTGTCCCTCAGACTGTTGTAGGGCCGGAATATAAAAAAAAACCGATGAAGAAATCCCTGTGCACACTGCACATATCTTATTTTAAAGTAAAAAAAAAGGGGGGGGGGACAAATACAATATTTAAAATAAAGAACAAGTAAATTTCAATCAACAAACTGACCAGTATTTCAATGGGAACTATGCTCCTCTCACTGACCACCAATGAAAGAGGTGCCCCTTCCGGAAGTGTGGCAGGGGCCGGATAAATGGCCTCAGGGGGCCGCATGTGGCCCGTGGGCTATAGTTTGGGGACTCCTGATATAAACCCAGTCTTGGTGGAAAGGGGCATGTTATAAGTAACAAGACACCCATTTTACCTGTATGATTCTGAAGCATTTGCAGAAACTGAGGACAAAGGACAAAAATTATAATAAAAGATGCTCCCATTGCTCTAGTCGTGTAGGAAATTTCAAGGATGATTTTGGGAGCTGTGAGCCAGGAACTGTGGATGGAGACCAAATAAATATATACCGATGAGAGAAATCTTTTTGGTCACCTGAATGACCAAATTTATGTATTTTCCATAAAGCATAACCTTGCACTGTTATTGGGTATTAGGGAGCGAGATAGAGAAATGAACAGTGAGACTCACTCTCTATGATCAGACTCCAGGACCTCACCCTGATTTGAAGAAAACGGTCCAAAGTCTGAATAAGCAGGTGTAATGTGCACTGTGAGAAAAGTTGTCAAGGACTCACTGCATTGTATCAGGTAAAACAGAGGCACTCAAGCCTTAGCAAAAGCAGTAGCTTGGTAACCGTGCAAATAAGTGGGGGAAGAAGAAATGCAGCATACAAGAGGCACAGAGCACCTCAGAGGAAAGTATAGCTCAAGAACAGAATAAAAAGGGATGATATTGACCCAAGGAAAAATATCACAAGGTCCAATACAATGTAATTACAAAACTAAGTAAACCAATTAAAAATAATTAATAAAGTAGACATTACTGATAATTGAATTGCTGACATAGAAGAGCTTTGGATAATCCAGTGAATGCATGCATATAAAAAAATACAGAGAATAAAGCAATGTAAATGAGGCTAAAGACCCAGAACACAGACCAAGATAATTCAATAAGAATAATTTCTCTCCATGAATTACTGACCCCATAAGATGATACAGATGTACTTAAAAATATAATTCAAGAAGAATATTCTATAAATTAAGAACACATCTCCAAATTAACAAAGAACACATTTTTCCCCTTAGTTAATCTGATAGAGAATCCTCAAATCCAATACGATGACTGAATCTCAAGGACGAAGAATTCTTCAGGTTTTCAACCAGAAAAAGCAAGTCATCTTCAAGAGTAGAGAAATAAAGTTAGTGTTAGATTTAGCTATAGCAGCATCTGGGATTCCAAAACAATAAAGGAAAGTCCACAAAGGTGCTACTCAAAGTGGCACTTACAGGCGAGCAGCATGGACACGTGTCAGAAACGCAGAATCTCAGGCCCAATGCCACGCCTCCTGACTCGCAGTTCTATGCATAGGAGATTTATGTATGTTACAGTATGAGAACTAGTCATCTACAAAACTGTCACTGAAAGACAGGGTCCTCAGGAATAGTCCGGTTCAGTTGGTAAGTTATTTTATTTAAAAGGTCCTAATTTCAATCATGAAATGACTTAGGGAAATCGTACCCATGAGCCCTTCGGGAGGCTTTATAACAAAATTCAGATGTTCAAAGAATTCAGGAACAGAGAATCAAGAAGTGAAAGCATGGTGTTAACTTTGAATCTATTTGAACAGAGAACGAAACAACTATGAGAATTAGAGTTAAAGAACTGAATGTGCTTGCAGTAACCTGGATGGTGTAAAAATGATCTAATTCACAAGAGGGCAGATGGAGGAAGAACACCCCTATCCTTCACAGCAGACCGCACATAAATACTTTCTAAATTTGAAGCATGTAATCTTTTAAGAAAGCATAATGACTCCAATATCTTAATGGTTGTAATGCTTACACCTGTGCTTTGTTTTTATTAACCCTAGAGATGTATTTTAGGAAATGAGTTTTTCTGCGATAAACTCCCTCAATTTCACTTCCTTTTATTTATTTATTTTTCTTATATTAAATTCGAGAAAATTTCATATCCGAATGACAGGTGCACTTACAGTTACCATTTTTTTCAAACGCATATTCATTCTAGCTCTCCATCCACCGACAACATTTTATCAGTCCATATACCAAAAATGTTGCAGATGCATCAGTGGTGTCTAGAATGTTGTTTAATGTTGACAACACAGAATTTTAACTGCTGATAGTTTTAGATTTCTTTCTTCTCTAAATTAGTTCAAAATAGCATGAGTAATTTTTTTTTTTTTTTTTGTATTTTTCTGAAGCTGGAAACGGGGAGAGACAGTCAGACAGACTCCCGCATGCGCCCGACCGGGATCCACCTGGCACGCCCACCAGGGGCGATGCTCTGCCCACCAGGGGGCGATGCTCTGCCCCTCCGGTGTGTCGCTCTGCCGCGACCAGAGCCACTCTAGCGCCTGGGGCAGAGGCCAAGGAGCCATCCCCAGCGCCCGGGCTATCTTTGCTCCAATGGAGCCTTGGCTGCGGGAGGGGAAGAGAGAGACAGAGAGGAAGGAGGGGGCGGGTGGAGAAGCAAATGGGTGCTTCTCCTATGTGCCCTGGCCGGGAATCGAACCCGGGTCCTCTGCACGCCAGGCCGACGCTCTACCGCTGAGCCAACCGGCCAGGGCCAGCATGAATAATATTAAAAGAGCAATAAATTAAAAAAAATAATATAGCAAAAACACACATGAGAGGATACAAATAACAGTTACTTGTAGGTGGTAGAAAGTTTTTTTCCTTTGGATTTTAATGTATTTTCTTATTTAAAAAAAAAACAAAAAAAACTTTAGACAAGCTTTACACCAGAACATCAAAGGTATTTTTGACCTAGAGGAGATATGGGTTGGTCCCTCATACCTGGGCTTCAGTTCCACTGCCTTAGCTAGCTTAGGGGCAGAAGCCAAGGGGCAGAGCACATCTAAAGTCAAGTGCTTTAGAAAGAACCCTTCCTCCCTATACTTGCTCCCCTGCTTCTTCTTAGCTTCTGGGAACTGTCAGAGATCCTTGGCACTCCTTTGCTTGTAGATGCCTTACTCTGATCTCTGCTTTTGTTCTCACACGGGGTTCTTCTCCCTGTGTATCTTCTGTGCACCGAAATTTCCCTACTTTATAAAGATACCATTCGGCTAAGGCCTGTCTTAGTCCAAAAGGAACTAGTCTTAACTTGATTTTTATCTGCAAAGACCCTATTTCCCAGTAAAATTAAATTCAGGTGAGGACTTGAACATTTCTTTTTTGGAATATCCTACAATAGGTAGTTTGCCCTCAACAGATAATATTGGGGCTAGAGGGAATGGGAATAATATGTAAGCTAGGTTTGTTTTTTCGTTTTTTAATTTTTTTATTTCTCCAAAGTTAAAAGCTGGTAGGCAGTCAGACAGACTCCTGCATGGGCCTGACCGAGATCCAACCAGCATGCCCACCAGGGGGCGATGCTCTGCCCATTTGGGGCATTCCTCTGTTGAGGCCAAAGCCATTCTAGCACCTGAGGTGGAGGCCATAGAGCCATCCTCAGTGCCTGGGCCAACTTTGCTCCAACGGAGCCTTGGCTGTGCGAGGGGAAGGGAGATAGAGAGGAAGGATTGGGGGAAGTGTGGAGAAGCAGATGGGTGCTTCTCCTGTGTGCCCTGGCCGGGAATTGAACCTGGACTTCCACACGCTGGGCTGATGCTCTACCGCTGAGCCAACTGGCCAGGGCCGTAACCTAGTTTTTTTATAGAGGTCATTCATGAATCTTTGGTCTGCTTTCCTAGTTGTATTTTTTTTTTTTTTGGTCAGGAAATTTGGAGAGATTTGTAAAAGGTGAATACAATAGACACTGAAATGAGAGTAAGTTGCACAAGTTTTATGATAGGAGAAGGCAAAGAGGCAAAGAATAAAAAAACAGATGTAGGGAATAAAAGCAAGTTTGCCTTTAGCATAAGTACCATCCAAGACGCAAATTATAGTCCCACTTCAAACAGGCTGGAAATGCCTATTTGAAAATTAGCAAGAGAGAGCCTGACCTGTGGTGGCGCAGTGGATAAAGCGTCGACCTGGAACAATGCGGTTGCCAGTTTGAAACCCCAGGCTTGCCTGGTCAAGGTACATATGGGAGTTGATGCTTCCTGTTCCTCCCCTCCTTTCTCTTTCTCTGTCTTTTTCTCTCTCTCTAAAAGTGAATATATAAAATATAAAAAAATAAAAGATTAAGGCAAAACATTCAAAATATATATTTTAGGATCGAAATTTCTAATTATATTTTATATACAGTAAAATATTCTAAATGTATAGAATTAAGTGACTTGTCTAATATCCCATTATGTTCTTCTATGCATTCAATAGTAAATAGATTTTACATTTCTTTCTTTTAAAAAAGGGACACCACTAAAACTATAATGCTGAACATTTCTTAAAGTGGGAAAAAACGTCACCCTAGCTTTCTTACTATCCTAAGAGCAAAGCTATTTTCATTTTTTGTATATCATCTGCACCTTTTTCCATTTGCACCAATATTTTCATGTATTTGCAAGAAATCAAGGATGTTAACTTTTAAATAAAAGTAAATAAGTAATAGAAATCATGTATACTTAAGGAATCCAGTTACAAACAGGTTAATTGCTCTGTATTTTCACTTAAAATGCAATCCATAACACCCAGGGGGATTTTCTAGGTCTTGTCAGCTGCTTTTTGGAATCTTCCTTCAGAAATCGCTGATTCTGTTCTTACAGCTGTCTGTTTTCACAAAGGCACATTATGTGATTCAGTACCAAGCCTGCGGTGCAACTGCCTAGGCTAACACATTAGCTCGCAGACACTATTACACTCGGGAACATTTTTTTATTCATTTTCTGTTGCATGAGGTTTTAGAACTTTTTCTATATATTTCTGCATCGCTGATTTCAAATCTGAAATCTGTTTTTGGGTGCACGCTTTTGTTTTTATGCAATTTTAATGTCTTTTTGTTACAGTTAATGACATGCATTGGTTTTTAAATTGGAGTTAAAGGGCAATGACTCTTAGATTGAACATAAACACAAGGCAATTAATGCTTTACAAATATCACTTTTACATAATTATAGTTGTTTTTAAATGTAAAAATTATTATCTGATAAAAACACTCTCTTATTTTGTTTTAAGATTGAATCATGGCTTCTTCAAGTAGGCGTAAATGTAAGAATAGTCCTGACACCTTCTGTTATATATGTGGCTTTTACACACTTCAACATCAAAGGCGCAATATTTCATCATTTGTGACACGTGCATATATTGCCTATTTTCAAGTTCCCCTTGGCGATCAAGACAAGAATTGGGCTCCTCATATTGTGGGTCATAATTGTGAGGAAATGCTTCATGACTGGACAAAAGGAAAACAAAAAGGAATGCCTTTTGGTATTCCCATGGCTTGGCGTGAACCTAAGGACCACAGCAGTGACTGTTATTTCTGTCTGATCCATACAAAGGGCATCGGCAAGAAAAAACGGCATATGATCGCATATCCTAATATTTCTTCAGCAATACGACCTATCCCACACTCTGAGACACTCCGGTTCCAGTTTTCAGTGGTTTTATTTCTTCTAAGGACTAAGGACGAAGAAAGTGAACATGGTGATTAATTGTATTTTGATAAGATGCATGAGGAAATGGTTGTAGAATCTGAAAGGTCTTCTTCTGATGCCAAGCAGTCATTAACTCCTCAGCAGTTTAGCCAACCCGAATTGAATGACTTAGTAAGAGATTTGGGCCTATCAAAGAAAGCAGCTGAGTTATTAGCCTCCAGCCTTCAAGAAAAGATTGTACTTCACCGGTCAGCTAAAGTATCCCATTTCAGGAAGCGTAAACAAATTTTTGTAAACTTTTTTTTCGAAGACAAACACTTTGTTTACTGTCATGATATCAGTAGTCTTCTCAGCCAGCTAGGTGTTACCACTTACAGTCCAACAGAATGGTGGCTATTTTTTGACAGCTCTAAACAGAGTCTGAAATGTGTTCTCCTACACAACAGTAATGTTTATGCAGCGGTTCCAATTGGTTATTCAACTCAACTGCGAGAAGATTATAATGACATAAAAATTGTCCTTGACTTTCTGAAGTATGAGGAGCATAACTGGATCATTTGTGTGGATCTGAAAATGGTAAATTTCTTGCTAGGACAACAGAGAGGTTTCACGAAGTATTCTTGCTTTCTGTGTTTGTGAGACAGCCAAGCTTGGGAGAAACACTGGACACAGAAGGAGTGGCCGAAATGTGAAGCTCTGGAAGTAGGGATGCAAAATATTGTGAATGAACCTGTAGTTAATCAAGACAGAATCATTTTCCTCCCACTTCACATCAAACTTGGTTTAATGAAGCTGTTTGTTCAGGCTTTGAATAGAGAAAGTGAATGCTTTCCACATATTATTTCTGTTTTTCTTGCCTTGTCTTTCAAGAAGATAAAAGCAGGTGTATTTGATGGACCTCAAATTTGAACACTCGTACGTGATGAAGAATTTGCCAGGAAGATGAATAAGGAGGAGAAAGCAGCATGGCAGACTTTTCTGGCAGTTACAAAGAACTTCCTTGGCAACAAAAAAGCAGAAAACTATGAACTTCTGGTTCAAAGGATGCTGTTGGTTTTCCACGACATTGGATTTAACATGAGCGTTAAGATTCACTTCCTGAACAGTCACCTTGATAAGTTTCCTGAAAATCTTGGAGCTGTTAGTGATGAGCAGACTATTGCTGAAGCATCAAATGAGATTGTCCTCAACAAGTACACAAACACAAGAGCTACAAATGCAAATTTTTGCCTGAATAGAATTTAAATAAGTTTTGCGCAAATTTTATGATTAAAATAAGTGTTTTAATATGTTCTATTTCAAAATTGTAGACAAATTCTGATGCAATCATATCTTTTAGTGTATTTACTGCATTATATAAATTATTATATTTTCACAAAGATGATGCCCAAGAAGACATTCTACTTCATTATGTTAAACTAAATGTTGAAAATTTTACAATAAGATAAAAACCTAAAATCTTGAATTGCAAAAAAACTGTAGCTTACAGAGAAAAACTAATGTCAGATTTGAAATCAGCACACTAAAATTAGGTAAGAACAAGTGTTTTTGTGGATGCAACAAAAATTTTGTTCCCCAGTGTTATCAGCCATTTCACTGATCTCAATGAATTTAAGGTGTAACAATTACAAATTGAATAAATAACTTCTGTAACTAAACATGACTCATGATACATAGATTACCATCAAGCTATATATAAATTTGATGGGAAAATATATTACCCTTAATTCAGATACAAATACCCCCAAATGAAGTCATCCCGAGGTGTTTCACAGAGGCAGATGTGCCTAGCAGTTAAGAACGAGCTTTGACTTTGGAGTGAACTGGGTTTGGATCTGGAGTCCTGTTCTTGCTGACTGGTGAAGATGTTTCAGTAGTAAAAGTACAACTTAATTCATAGGTCTGAGAGAGTTATAAGATCAAAACAATGCCTGCCATTTAGGCCTTCAGTTATTGAGTTATTCAGTTAAACATTTAATTGAATATTGAAATCTTCAATTGTTGAATAAATATTCAAAGAGTGGCAGGTACTACAGAGATACCATTCCATAAAGAATGCTGTTGGCCCAACTGGTCAGATGCTGGTCATTTGATTCTTGATTGTAATCACTGCTCTGCTCTACCTGATCATTACATTTACCTTTGAAAATATGCAGATGGGCACTTTTGACCTACAACTTTATCATGATAATAGGAATTTCTTTTTTTCTTTTTAATTTTTATTGATTTCATTGAGAGAGAGAGAGAGAGGAGAGAGAGACAGGAACATCGAGCTGTTCCTGTATGTGCCCTGATTGGGGACTGAACCAGCAACCTCTGCACTTCAGGACGATGCTCTAACTAACCAAGCTGTCCAGCCAGGGTGATAATAGGAATTAATAGCTGTAAATCATAAAACTCAAAACATGAAATAAACTTTAGTTTACTAGACATTTCACTTCAGTATACAGGTGTTTGTGTAGATACACACACATATATACTATAATAACCACAATAGATACGTAGTCATATGCACAGTGTCTGTCATCCAGAAGTTAATTCCAGTTCTGCCAGTTTAAACTTCAGGCAGATGAGGGAAATGTTTTGATGCGGTACCCAATGTTCCTCTTCTGTTATTGCCAAGGCTCTGGCCCTGTTCTGTCTCCTTGTTTACCTTGATCTATGATGGGTTTGTCCCTTGTGTACTCTGGGAACGTGGATCTCAGACTATAATTACTCAAAGTTCATGTAAGTCTTGATAGATGGGATTTATTTTGTTGACTGCTTTCTCGAAGCTTCACAATAGGTTTTCTTCAGAAATACATAACTCTTCCAAGCTGTCTGACGCAGCTGCCCCCTGCCTTTTGTGTGATAAGTCATCCATGTGGAGGGTGACAGCAAGGGAGGTTTCAAAAGGCTAATGCATTTCAGCCAAATCTTGAAACATGTCAGGTCGACCATGCCGGGCAGGGGGGTATTCCAGGACAAGGAATAGCTTGAAAGTGTTGAGAATACATCCTGTGTCCACCTTTCTGGTTAGGAGGAAAGTAGCAACAGGTAAATGTGATAGGGGGGCCCGATTATGATAAGCCTTACATACCATGCTAAAGAGTTAGTATCCCACACTGCAGGCGTAGGCGTATGGGATAAGGAGCCACAGGCATACACAGTGGCTTTCTACTGCTATTCATGCTACATTGGCACTGCAGATAATGGACTGGAACTGCGTGGCAAGAAAGGGTATCTTAAGTATTATCCCTTCACTCCCTCCCCTTCCTCTGCAACACCCTGCAATCACCTGTGCCCCACCAGCCCCTTCTACACAACAGCCATGTGTTCTTATCTTCATTGCGGGTGTCTCTCATGCATCAGCACTTTTTTACTTATACACATGTATCCTCTACTAGATCCTGAGCTCCTTGAGTGCTGGGACAGTATTGACTCACTTATGAACACTCAGTATACAGCCTAGAAGAAAGTATTCAATAAATTCTTTCATGCACTCATTCAATATTTATTGAGTGCCTACTTTGTGTTTCCTGGGAAAACTGCTAACGGCACTGAATATGGGACAGTGAATAGAAAGAAGAAGTCCTGCTCGCATGATGTCTGCATCCTGAATCTAAGAGTCACACAATAAATCAGGAAGGAAATAAATGAGTAAAATGCTAGTATCAGATAGTGATAAGGGCTGTGGTAAAAAAAAAAATGGGGGAGATAAATTGAGTGTATGGTTTTAAATAGGGTGATCAGAGAAGGCATCACTGTGAGGATAATATTAGAGCAAGATTTGAAAAATGAGGGAGTGCCTGACCAGGTGGTGGCACAGTGGACAGAACAACAGACTGGGACGTGAAAAACCCAGATTCGAAGCCCTGAGGTTGCCGGCTTGAGCGTTGACTCATCTGGTTTGAGCAAGGCTCACCAGCTTGGGCCCAAGGTCGCTGGCTTGAGCAAGGGGTTACTCAGTCTGCTGTAGCTCCTAGTCAAGGCACATATGAGAAATCAATCAATGAACTAAGGAGACTACAGAGCCACAACAAAGAATTGATGCTTCTCATCTCTCCCTTCCTGTCTGTCTGTCCCTATCAGTCCCTCCATGTCTCTCTCTGTCTCTGTCACAAAAAGAAAAGAAAAACGAGGGAGCAAGCTATGTGGATATCTAGAGTGGGAGAGGAGGGAGAAATCTGTAGGAAGGAGGAACTGGTGGACGAAAGCCTTAAAACAGTATGTGCCAGGTGTCCAAAGAATAGCAGAGGCCAGGATAGCTGGGACAGTGAGCCCAAACGGACAAGGTCAGAGAGGTTACTTAGGGGCTAACTGGAGTGAGAAGGGTGATGGTGGTTAGGTAGATCCTATAAGGCTACTCATAGGCCATTGTAATTACCTTGGCTTGCTTTTACTTTGAGTGGAATGGAAAGCCATTGAAGGGTTGTGAGCAGAGGAATGGCATGATTCGTCTTGCTAACTAAACATAACTTCAGCAGCTGTGCTGAAAACAGCATGAAGAGGGACACATATTCTTCTGGAGGAGAGAAGAGGTGGCTTGGATCAGTGTGGCATTTGCAGGTGTAGAGGGAAATGCTGGAGACTGCACACTGTTTGAAGTTGGTTTTATTCAACTGGATTTGCTAATGGTGGACCAGGTATAAGAGAGAATCAGAGGAATTAAGAACATATTAAAGCCTGACCAGGCAGTGGTGCAGTGAATAGAATGTCAGACTGGGACGCGAAGGACCCAGGTTTGAAACCGAGGTCGCCGGCTTGGCTTGAACACAGTTCACCAGCATAAGCAAGGGGTCGCTGGCTTGAACGTGGGATCATAGACATGACCTTATGGTTGCTGGCTTTGAGCCCAACAGTCTCTGGCTTGAGGCCAAGGTCGCTGGCTTGAGTAAGGAGTCATTTGTTCTGCTGGAGGCCCCCTACCTCCCATCAAGACACATATGAGAAAGAAAGCAATCAATGAACAACAAAGCAACTGCAACAAAGAATTGATGCTGCTTCTCATCCCTCACCCTTTCTGTCTGTTTGTCCCTATCTATCCCTCTCTCTGTCTCTGTCAAAAAAAAAAAAAAAGAGGAATGTATTCAAAGTTTCAGCATGAGCAACTGAAAACATGGAGTTGCTATTTACTGAGATACGTTGGGTGATCATTTAATTCTCTGTCCAAATCATGACACTTTTGAGAGTGAAAGGGAATGCTATACACTTGAGAAAACATGTGTAAAATGGTACTATCTTAGAAAACCTGTTCGTCCTGGAGCAGTGGTAATCAGGGGCAATTTTACCTTAAGGGGACATTTGGCAGTGTCTGGAGACATTCTTTGTCATCATGTCTAGCTGCCTGCTACTAGCACCCAGTGGGTAGAGGTCACAGATGCATCCCATGACAAAGAGTTGTCTGGTCCAAAATGTCAATAGTACTAAGGTCAAGAAATCCTGCCCTAGAGATGGGGAAGAGAATGAGAAGGCCAGGTTTGTTGATATGAATTTAAAGATCAGTGCAACTCAAGAAATAAATTATGAGAATGCTTATTTTATTTGCTATCATTTCTATCCAGGCTACTTCTCAAAAAATATCCAAGGCCATTTGCCAAAAAAAAGGCATATACCCTTGAACACAGCAGGGAATTAAGAAATTATACAAAGGAAAGAAATCTACCCAACTAGCCAGCCTTAATTAATCTACCCAACTACAGAGTTAGACCAGGGTTTTATTGGGACCCTCACCCACTCCTCAGCTATCCTTTTCTTTACCAAAGGCTGAATTCAAAAACAACATTATGGTGATGTGGTCTCTTGGATTTTCAAAGTATATATATATAAGAAAAGAAAGATCAAATGCAACTTTAAGAAAAATGAGTGTCATGATTGGAACCCTCCTAAATATGGTTAGCTGAAATTGATTTTACAAGCAAAGTTCTTTGTATTCACAACAGATAGGTAAATCTCTTGGGAAAAACAAGATTATCAAGTGAGATGCCGAACTCACTCTTATCACTTCTCTATCTTCTCTCTCAAGGAGAATGAATGAACAAATAAATGAAAACATCATTAGAATAAATGGCAGAACTCAAGAGGCAGACTGCCTGATCTCCCTAGCCATCCAATTTCCTCTTCATCTGTTTGAACCACCTGTGAGGTTATAACTGAAATCTCATACTAGCTGACCTAAAAGCACTCTTTTATTCCTAGTATAGGTTCTTGAAGTTTTGTTCTTCCCTTTTTTTCCAACAAATTTAGTCACTAAATGAGGCGACTCCAATAATTGGAAAAATCTGAATAAGCCTGTTGCTTTCTGAGCTGCAGAAATCTAGGATTAACAGTCCAACTATTAAGCTAATAAAGCACATGAAAACTTTCAAACCAGCCCTGACTTTCTGTAGTCAGTTCTGACAGACCAGGTTTAATAAACTAAAACCCTTCCCTCCCTCGATTTTCCTCTGGGGTTTTCCAATTGGGTCCTAAGCTTTAGCAAAATGGGCAAAAGTGTCTTTCGGCTTGTGCCTAACTTCTGAGAGGTGCCTGCAAAGTTTTCTTTTCAGTAGACATTATATGAGGGCTTCGGTTTGCATTGTTCCCCTCCTTCTCGTGGTTTTTACACAGACACACAAGAGCATTGACAGCTATTACATAACATGAACCTGGGCAAGGGTAGTGTGTGTACAGAGAACTCTGCCCTCTGTGTGGAATGTGACAGAAACAAGTTTAGGCAAGACTGTGCCCCCAAAGATGGGGCAATGGGGGAATTTAGGGGGAGTGTGTAGAGAGAAAAATATCTGTGTTCTGTTCATTCAGGTTAGATAGAGTTCATGCAAATGGAGGGGAAGCTGTAAAGTATCCCTTAATTCTTGCAATCCACAGATTTCCACATTGGATTATTTGTCAGATAGTTAGGAATGCTGAAATGCGAACACTGTTTCTCTGTGTGTTGTGAGTGAAATAGTTTTCTCCCTCAAGGCACTAGTGGTACAATTAAAGATCAAATAAAACTATGTAAACATTCAAGAAAGAACAGGCGAGCACAGAAACAGGGCTACTTGTGAACTCTGGGATCTTCTATGTTGCTAACGTGTGCTCAAATGCATGCCATGGTCATGGGCAGGATCCCAGGAGGGGTCCCAATATGAGGCATTTCTATTCTCAGCCCTCCCTACACATCTCCCCAAAGTAAAACAGAACAAGCAAAAGGGCTATAACATGCCAAAAGGGTTAACATGTTGTCCTCACTCGACCTTTTCTTCACTTTTACAGGTGGTTTATTTTGCTCACAAAGAGATTCATGTCCCGATCCTGAAATCTAGACTAAGGATCATTAACACATCAATTGGATACCTATTTCCCCAAGAGTTACAGATAACCTCTTCTTCAAAGCCTATGTCCAAATCCTTTCAGCCCTGCGCCGTCTACAACACACACAGTTAATTACTACTTGTCAATGCTTGTTAAGAACTGTCTCCAACCACTTTCTGCATGTACACAGTGGGCAGACTTTCTCATCACAGAGGATCCGTAAATCAAGCACACTTCATTATCTAAATGTGACAACATGAAAATAAATCCCCCTTTTTTTGCATTTGTAAAATTCAGGAGTGCTCATAACCTTCAGGGAAATTGGTCTTTGTTCTTGGAATATTACAAGCACATTGCATAAATTGTCTGTTCCAATGAATACAGAAATAGAACAAAGAGTGTGCACATATAGCATCCTGAGAAATGATTTCATATTACTTGTTGTTCTGCTTCTAAAACATTCTATAAAATTGATTGCAGAGATAATGGGAATATCATCTACCCCAGCTCAGCTCTCCATTTCCCTTATAACTTATGACTTATTTTAACAAGGCTGTTTTTAAGACACGAGGTTCAATTCATTTTTTTGGAAGGTACCCTGATAGCTATTTGCTCTGCTCTCGTGATAGAAATGTTTTTTCTTTGAAGGATTTTCAGTCACTGTGAAAATGAAATCTTTTTTTTTTTTTTTTTTTTTTTGTATTTTTCCGAAGCTAGAAACGGGGAGAGACAGACAGTCAGACAGACTCCCGCATGCGCCCGACAGGGATCCACCCGGCACGCCCACCAGGGGGCGATGCTCTGCCCACCAGGGGGCGATGCTCTGCCCCTCCGGGGCGTCGCTCTGCCGCGACCAGAGCCACTCTAGCGCCCGGGGCAGAGGCCAAGGAGCTATCCCCAGTGCCCGGGCCATCTCTGCTCCAATGGAGCCTCGGCTGCGGGAGGGAAAGAGAGAGACAGAGAGGAAGGAGAGGGGGAGGGGTGGAGAAGCAGATGGGCGCCTCTCCTGTGTGCCCTGGCCGGGAATCGAACCGGGGACTTCTGCACGCCAGGCCGACGCTCTACCACTGAGCCAACCGGCCAGGGCCTGAACATGAAATCTTAAATGTACTTTTAATTGCCTCACTTATTATCTACTCAAAATTAGCACTGGTCATAAGTTCCTAAAGTAATTCATTCACATGAATTATAGTGAAAAGTTTAATGTACAGGGTTGGGCAAGAGTCGGTTCACAGTTGTTCATATGGAAAATAATACTGTAATTAATAAATAATACAAGAATAAACTGTTTCACATACTTACAACTTTAAACCTAATTTTGCCCCACTTGTATACATTTTTAGTTAAGTCAAATTTAGCTTTAGGATCCATAGTAACTGGAGAAAATAGTAACATTGTGGAAAGAAAGTAACAGAACATGCTTCCTAGGGGCTGACTTTTATTGAATACATATTCAAATTTCAATGTGATCCTATCCTTTTGAAATTCTGAAGATTCTTACAGGACGATTTTCAGGTATGGACTTCTCAACATTGACAAAGGAAGATTACTTTCTATGTAAGTTTTTAAAACTCATTACAATGGAAAGTAAAATATTTTAGATAAAAAATTATCTATTTTTTTTCTGGTTCTGGTGGCTCATTAGGCATAGATATAGAATCAAGCAATAAAGCTTGATAAGAACTTCTCTATTTTTAAATAATAATAAAATAGCTCCAATACCTGCCTAAACCCTCTTACTGTTGAGTTATCAGGTTAACTAGGGTATTGGAAAAATATATTTTGGTGATTTTTAAAAATACAGTAGACCTAATATAAATTTTTTAATTGAGCTATTCAATGAGTTAAAAAAAAAAAAAGCAGCAACTACTACTAGTGGTTATAAGACTAAAGTTAATACAAAGGCCACAAATATAAGATATATATATATAGATACAATAAAATGGAAGGATTTAGAATATAAAGGTTCTAACGCATTCAAATGATTAGAGAGAACCAATATGATGTTATCAGTGTATTTCGTTAATAAGGAAAACCATGTAAAAACTGATCTTTGAAGCCTGACAACTCTTTCCACCTCTCATTTACTACCAACATACTCCCTGCTGTTTGCTGTGTTCATCTATGACATTAGATGGCCAAAGGCCTACATAATTCATGCTGTAGCTATTCAGCTGTCCTTTAAATCCATTCTACACTGTGGAATAGAATTGTTTTCTCCAGATGGCCTCCACTTCCTCTTAACAAGCATCCCACAGTGTTTTGACTTGCTACAATAATAAAATATTTCTTCTCCTTTTTCCTTCCATTAAACTAAGCATTTCTATTTCCTTGTAACAGTGTTAATATTCTTCTAATTTCAAAGCTTCCTTTTCTCTCGTCTCAATAGGTTTCTTTTTCTTATCACTTAGTAAGACACATTCTTTTACATCCTAGGTTCTTCTATTTCCAATACAGTATCTTCATTCTCAAGAAGCCAATGCCTGCAAACTTAATAGAAATAGTAATAACCAAAACTCTCAATAGTTAATGGTCATTGAGCAGATATCATAGACCAGGCACTCATCTTAGAGCTTGCACTCTTTGCTTGTGCTCAAGCCAGCAACCTCAGGGTTTTGAACCTGGGTCCTGTGCCTCCCAGTCCGACACTCTATCCACTGCACCACTGCCTGATCAGACATAGAGCTTTAAGTGTATTAATTCACTTAATTTTTTAAACTACCTTGGAGGTCCGTATTTATTTTTATCACCTGTATATTGATAGGAAACTGAGACACAGAGAAGTGATCTGTTTAGCCCACGTCATTGAACTAGCAATTACAAGAGCCAGCAGTCCAAGCCAAGAATCCAAAAAAACTGAATCAACTTGACTCTTCCAATGTAGATGAATAAAGAGTCAGGTATTTATAGAGAGAGGAGTAAATAGAACAATGCATTTTACATTTGAGGTGCCTTTTTGCTCATGCCTGTACTATAATGTTTTTTATCCTAGCTTGGTAGAAAGTTAGATGTCCTAGCCGGACTCTACTTCCTTTCTTGATTCTTTCCATAATGCCACAAACAAGTACTGTGGATGTTCTTCAGTTCGTTCCCCTAACTTTAAACTGAGGTGCACTTTGGCTTGCTACCTCATTAAGATGGGGCGAGAACTAATATTATGAAGGTCATAAATCCTTCAAAGATTTTTTTTTTACATAGCATATGTTAAAGAACTACTGTTAGAAGCTCTATTTTACCAAAATTAATGAGTCATTAAAAGTTAAGAGCCAATAATTGTTTTTTCATAAAGCACTACCTTGATATTTAAAAGAAAATGCAAATATCTATTGAAAACCTGTAGAACAAGCTTTCTAAACTATGAATCTCATGGAAATAAGTTGAAGAAAATTATACACAAAATTTCCTACATTTTTCTTTGAAATTCCCACAAGCATTCTAAAATTTATTCACAGAGCCAGATGGTGTGACCATACTCGTTTCTTTATATATGTAGCACCCAATTGGGCAATTTGCCCAAACACTGTTTAATAAATGCATTTTGATATTTAAAAAAAAAAAACAGGAACAAAAATAATAGATAAGGCCCTGTATAATGGAGCTCTTTATTTGCCATTAGCAAACTAGCACTTTTTTTTTAAATTTTATTTATTTATTTATTCATTTTAGAGAGGAGAGAGAGTTAGAGTGAGAGAGAGAATTAGAGAGAGAGAGAGAGAGAAAGAAAGAAAGAAAGAGGGGAGGAGCAGGAAGCATCAACTCCCATATATGCCTTGACCAGGCAAGCCCAGGGTTTTGAACCGGTGACCTCAGCATTCCAGGTCAACGCTTTATCCACTGCGCCACTACAGGTCAGACAACTTGCACGTTTTGAGAGCATCTTCATTTCGCATCTAAATGTCAGTAAGGTAAGGCTGCTGGAAAGGGCTCTAAAATAAACTTAGACTTAGAAAAACTTCCAGAGACAGGAGTAGGATCGATCTACCATATCTCTGCTGTTATACTCACAATATAGGATACAGAATCATGACCAGGCATGGAGCACGTAGGTCATGCCAGTGCACCAGAAAGAGGTTAACCTTAACCTTAACCTTTTTATGGTAGGAAGCCCAATTGATAAAGTACCATCAGATGTTCATTGTGTTCTCAAATAGATACTTTTTAACACTATGCAACTACATAATACTAATAAAATGCTATTTGGTTATGCAATATATTAACTTAAAACATACTATATACAGAACCCATGTTCTTATGAGTTTGGCCCACAAATACATTAGTTGACCATCTCAAAAAAAAAGTAAATATGAAAAATCAGTAGTATTTTCTACTTATCTGCCCTATGCTGTTAATAATAAAAATTCCCTTTGGACACTAGTTCTAATGGAATCATTAAGAAAAAGTTAATTTATTATGTTATATATAATTATTTCGATACCACTGTAGTTCAGTCTCTTAATTTTTTGTGGACTTTAAGAAATTTTTCTACAACCTACATGTAACCACTATCTAAAATATTTTCCAGAATATTTTATACTTTTTTTGTATTTTTTTTAAAGTGTAGCAGGTCAATATGACCTGAATTATTCAGGTCTGTGACTGAAGCCCAGAGCCATCTATTAATATCAATGTAAACAGATCAAGGAGCCTTGAAGGACACAACACTTTGTCCTATATCAGTGTTTCTAAATCATCCTCAAATAGTAAAGCATTTACCGAATTGTCACAGTGTACTGGCTGAAGTACAGGGTGTCGAGGAGACACAGATTTATTTTGGATTTTATAAATCCTGACTTGAGCCTGTCCCATTAATACCTAATATAAAAAGAAGCAAAATGTTATCAGATTACTCTTTGCCTGAAAAAGGCACAATTCGAGACTATAGATTAGATAGCTTAAAAAGGAAGGGAGTAGGAATCAGAAGGCAAGTTTTTACATCTACAGTCAAGACAAGTTTCAATCACATGTTTTTCCATCTTGTCTAAGTAAACAACAACATGATGATAAACTGAGATGTTGGAATAACCCATTTCAGTGTCTTTGTAATAGTACAACGATAAGGTGTATGTGGAGAGAGCTTGTAAACCTTAAACATTACAAAGACATTACTAACATTACCTCCAAGATTTTCAGCTTTTCAGACCAGGAATGATGCTTTGTCTATTTTCTTAACTTATACCATATTTGTCATAACTACAGGTCTTAAGAAACGTCTGTTACTGCTTTAAATGGGTCATAATAAAGTGGGGTGCTTCCCTCTTCTCTTTTCATTTGGCCCTTGGGATAAAAAGATTTCTGGTATGTGTGTTTTCTATAGCAGGCGTTGTCTGTATTTCATATTTTGATTTTTTCCCCCTCAATCCTTCTCTAGTACATAGACATAGTATTCAAACATATTAGGACTTGAACATTCCGAGGCATATGTAGGAAAAGTAAAATAGATGAAAAGTCAAATACACTCAAAGAAAACTGAAAGCTAATTTTTTTCTTATGTTTTAAGACCCATGATTCTCATAATAAATGCTTAATTTAATGAATCAATAAAGACATATTTATAACAGGCTTGCTATGCACATACTGCTGTGCTATATAGTATCTCCAGGGTATTCCAGAGTAGTCTGAAGGTTTTTACAGTATAATCATGGAGTGAAGACTTTTATATTAGAAACATTTCAAGTACAGGGTGATTCCAAAAGAACTAATTCCCTTTGGCATTGCATTAATAAGTATCTAGGATTTATAGAAATATGTACGTAAGAGCAATTTGTAAATTAGGGTCTGGACACTCGTTTTGTAAAGGGTCAGATAGTAAATACATATTTTTGGCTTTGTGGGCCAGATAGTCTGTCATAACATTCAATTCAGTTATAGTTCAAAAGCAGCCACAGACAATGAATAAGTGAATGGGCATAACTGTGTTCCAATAAAACTTTATTTATGAAAACATCAGGTACAATGAATTTGGAGCCTTGGGCTGTAATTTGAAAACTCCCATTATAAAGAAAATTTCCCAGTTCTTTTTTTTTTTTTCAGGGACAGAGAGAGAGTCAAAGAAAGGGAGAGATAGGGACAGACAGACAGGAAGGGAGAGAGATGAGCAGCAACAACTCTTTGTTGTAGCACCTTAGTTATTCATTGATTGCTTTCTAATATGTGCCTTGACTGGAGGGCTACAGCAGAGTGAGTGACCCCTTGATCAAGCCAGTGACCTTGGGCTCAAGCCAGTGACCTTGGGTTCAAGCCAGCGTGCTTTGGGCTCAAGCCAGAGATCATGGGGTCATGTCTATGACCCCATGCTCAAGCCAGTGACCCTGTGTTCAAGCTGGCGACCTCGGGGTTTTGAACCTGGGTCCTCTACATCCCAATCCGATGCTCTATCCACTGTGCCACCACCTGGTCACACTCCCAGCTCTTTCTATAATTTAATGATTATTCAATATGCACCTTTCATGTCACTGGGTCATGCATCAATCAACCTTGACCTCTTTGTAATACATCACCTTTGACAATTGAAATGGCAGCTGTGACAAGATTCTTCATTTTTTTTTTTTTGAAATTTATTCATTTTAGAGAGAAGAATGAAGGGAGGAGCAAAAAGCATCAATTCCCATATGTGCCTTGACCAGGCAAGCCCAGGGTTTCGAACCGGCGACCTAAGCATTCCAGGTCCATGATTTATCCACTGCATGACCTCAGGTCAGGCACATGATTCTTCATTTCTTTAAGGATGAAAATGAAGGTGCACTATAAAGGTGAGGCTCTGGAGTTATTCTCTCCAAAGAAGTTACAAAGTAAGATATCTGAGGATTTGGGTACCAAGTTGCAACTCTTCTTGAATCATCAATTAATTAAATATGGAATTAGAAATGTTACCACGGAGTTCCAAATTTACGTATAACTTGAACCTCTCAGGTAGACTACGACCATGTATTTGGCTTTCTATAGAGCTCTGACTTCTTCAAACTTTCAAAATCCAAATAGAGAAGTACCAGAGAAGTAAATGAGTATTGTATGAGAGATAGAAATATGTGCACACATACACACAGGCATATACATGTGGATATGTCTGTATGTGTATACATGTGAGAAAGAGACTGATTGACTTAGGGCGGAAGGAGGAGGAACAGTATATGCACAATGAGCCATAGTTGTTCACTATTTGCTAGTGCTTTAACACACCACACAGAGGATATACTAACACCCTTGCAGGGTTAATGTGAGGCTGGAATAATTTCTATTCTTACTCTCCTAAAACCTACATCCTTTGTCAGTCAGCTCATGCTAATATATCTGGCTGAGACTCAGTATGGTTTTAGGGCCTCACACTGGAGCTCTCCATGGATCCTCGATTGCTAAGAAACAATGAACATTCATATTACACATTTCTTATTCAATGAGAATGTAACCCAATACGGACTCTGAGTGGTTGGTTGCATTTCCATAAGACACATCAGATACTGTTAATTTGAGAGATTTTTTATAGTAATCTGAGAAATCTAGAATCTTAATAGGAGTCAATAAAATATTAACCAGATATTTTTTAGATAATTAGATATAATTTAAATAAAAATGATTCTTTCTAGTAAAATTTTATGCTGCCATTTCTTTAACTTTTAATAAAGTATGCTAAGATACACTACTTAACCACTTTTAAATGGATTTATTCAGTATGTAATAAATCCATCTATCAGATCAAGAAGGATTGATTGAGCACATATTATGTGTATGATAACAGTAGGCCTGGGGCTACATAATAAAAATGAAACTGTCTGTGTTCAACTTTAGACTCAAGGGAAATAGCCAAACAAACAAGCAGGTCTGCCCAAGGGAGTAGGTTAGGAACATGCTAGGGACAAGACATTTAGCAGAAGAGGTTAGGTTTGTACTCAAGTAATATTACTCAAGGAAATGTTAGACATATGGCACATAAGAGCTAACAAATGCTATTAGAATTTAAAGGGGAGGACACTCTTTTATAAAAGAAAGTGATGTGCCCTGACCTGTTGGTGGCACAGGGGATAGAGCATCAGACTGGGATGAAGAGGACCCAGGTTCTAAAACCTGAGATCACTGGCTTGAGTGTGGGCTCACCAGCTTGAGTGCAGGGTCACTGGCTTGAGCGTGGGATCACAGACATGACCCCATGGTCACTGGCTTGAGCGTGGGATCATAGACATGACCCCATGGTCACTGGCTTGAGCGTGGGATCATAGACATGACCCCATGGTCACTGGCTTGAGTCCAAAGTTGCTGGCTTGAAGCCGAAGGTTGCTGGCTTGAGCATGGGGTCACTTGCTCTGCTGGAGCCCCTCAGTCAAGGCACATCTGAGAAAGCAATCTGAACAACTAAGGTGCTGCAACAAAGAACTGATGCTTCTCATCTCTCTCCCTTCCTGTCTGTCTGTCCCTAACTGTCCTTCTCTGTCTCTGTCACACACACACGCGCACACACACACACACACACACACACACGCACACACACACACAGAGTGATGTGATCAAGGATAACTTCATGGAAAAGATAGTTTTGTTGTTTTTTTTTTTTTAGAGAGAGGATAGAGAAGAAGGGGGGAGGAGTGGGAAGCATCAACTTGTAGTATTTGCTTCTCATATGTGCCTTGATCAGATAAGTCTGGAGTTTCAAACCAGAGACCTCAGCATTCCAGGCTGACGTTTTATCCACTGCACCACCACAGGTAAGGCTAAAATTTAGAAAAATGAAGACTTAGATGGGGCCAGAGAAAGGTGAAGACATAGAATAGCATCAGTTAACATACAGAAGTGGTCACATGCAAATTCATGTCTCAGGTAAAATAAGCAATTCTATTTTGACCAGATTACTTAAACAAAGGAAACTTAAGAGTGAATGAGTAAGAGATAGGGCCGAAGAGGTATAGTTACGCCATATTGGGGAGGTACTGGAAGCTAAGCTGAGTCTATTTTGGGATATTTACAATTCCTGCCAACAACTGTAATTCATTGCGATATATTTTAATTCATTAAAAAGAAAATCTGTCCTTAAAGACATTGTACAACTGCAACTCCTCAGCCATTCCCTTACCAGTGGTAGTCAACCTGGTCCCTACCACCCACTAGTGGGTGTTCCAGCTTTCATGGTAGGCAGTAGTGGAGCAACCAAAGTATAAATAAAAAGATAGATTTAACTAGAGTAAGTTGTTTTATAAAGATTTATTCTGCCATACTTAGCGAAAATCTGACATTAAGTACTTGGTAAGTAATTATTATTATATGCTTTAACATGCTGTAACTCTGCTTTACAAATTTTATAAAGTAAAGTTACTTCCCTACTTTATAAATCACCATTACTGTGGGACCGGTGGGTGGTTAGAAAATCTTACTACTAACAGAGATACAAAAGTGGGCAGTAGGTATAAAAAGGTTGACTACCCCTGCCTTAAACCAATCCCCCACATGCCTCTCTCCAATGTACCTGTTTATTATGACATATCTATTTATACCATCATTTTCTAGAATTGAGAAAGGTACATATGCAGAATTGAACTCTTAGTTTTAACTTTGGTGCCTTCTTTTCCTGACATTTAGTAGACACTGTTGGAAAACATAAATGTCATATGCATATGAGTATTTTTACCTGGGAGGCAATATTGCAAACTATAATTTGACTATTTCTTATTTCATCCCCTAAGTGATATTGTTATGATGGTGATTGGTTGTTTTGCCAGAGCCAGGGATCAGGAATCCTTCTAAGTCCTAAACCGAAGGATAATCAACCCATGAATAGAATAGAATGTGTGATCACAACTCTTTTCCTCATTTGAAACAATTAGTGGTTTTAGTCAGACATACAAGTTGTGCTTAAAGCTGTGGAATATTAGAACTGGAAGGGGCCTTAGTCTGATGATCCTCCTTATTTTAGTGGAACAAAAAGAGATCCAGAAAGATGAAGTGACTTGCCTTAGGAGACACAGCTAAATTTTTCTACAGCCAAGACTAGAACATATATCTTCTAGAATCTAGTGTTTCTCTCACATTAAAAGTTACATCTTACCAAATCTCATTAGCTTTATATTAACTTTAAAAAATAGAGTATCAGTTCCTGACCAGGTGGTGGTGCAAGGGATAGGGCATTGGGCTGGGACATGGAGGACCCAGGTTCGAAACCCTGAGGTTGCCGGCCTGAGCATGGGCTTATCTGGTTTGAGTGTGGCCTCACCAGCTTGAGCGTGGGGTTGCTGACATGACCCTATGGTCACTGGCTGAAGCCCAAGGTCGCTGGCTTGAGTCCAAAGGTCACTGGCTGAAGCCCAAGGTTTCTGGCTTGAAGCCCAAGGTCACTGGCTTGAGCAAGGGTCACTCGCTCTGCTAGAGCTCCCCCCACCCCATCAAGGCACATCTGAGAAAGCAATCAAGGAACAACTGAGTTGCCACAAAGAAGTGATGCTTCTCATCTCTCTCCCTTCCCATCTGTCTGTTCCTATCTGTCCCTCTATCTCTCTGTCTGTGTCACAAAAAATGAAATATAAAGAGTATCAGTAACTTCTCACAGTATCACTATGCAGCAGGGTTTCTCAAGCTCAGCACTATTGACATTGGACCAGATAATTCTTCATTGTGGGGGTTCGCTGTGCACTGTAGCATGATTGCCAGCTTCACTGATCTCTACCCACTAGATGTCAGCATCACCACCCCCACCTCTTTGCTTGTGACAACCAAAATGTCTCTATCATTGCCAAATGAATCCTGGGGGAGAGGGGCAAATCCATCCCTTGTTGTGTCACCCGACTCCCACCATCTTCCCCACCCCACACATCCCTGTAGAATAATTTCTTCATAGCCAGTCTGACATAAACTAAAGCCCTCTTTCCAAAATCTAACACCTGTAATCTGACAGCACAGGGGCTTCCCTAGGTGTTCTGGTTTCTCTTGTAGCTAGAATCTACCTTATTCCAGCATTGGAATCTAGTTTTTCTAGGTTAGACATGGTCACAGGTCCCGTCCTCATCTATTCCACTCATTAGTTCAGATTGTATTTGAGTATCTATTATATGCTCGATACTGGGCACTGGGTACACAAGTCTCTGATCTTCAGTAGTCCATTCTTCTGGGGGAGGCAAATATGTCAATGGACACCTGTCAGCCTCATGATGAATGTTTGAGGAGAGGTGTGTGCAGGGTGCTACACAATTAGGGAATAGACTTCATTCCCACTGAAGGTGGTCATCAGGTGATGTGTCACAGAAGGTGGAAAGAAAGTGCCAGCTGACCCATATCTTCATGGATGAATCAGAACAAGCTAGGTAGAAAAAGAAAAAGAATTGCCAGGCAGAGGGAGTACTGATTGCAAAGCAAGGAGGGAGAAACCCTGACTATAGCATTGACACCAGCTGAGAAACGAGGCTGGAAGTAAGCAGGGCAGGTCTCGAGGAGCCAATTATACCATGCCAAGGAGTTTGGAATTGATCTTGAAGGTTAACTAGAAGCAGGGGGAGAGTGCATCAAACTTACATTTTAGAAAGATCCGAAGTACAGAAATGACAAATACAGGGCATTTGAAATAGGAGCACAGGCCTTCCCCATCAGGATAAACACCGGATGGTCTGTCACTCTTGCAAATTCCCAATGTGGACAGGATTCTTGACCTAAGAGCATTGCCACCAACTGGCAAGAGGAGCAGAGGGCCACCACAGTGCTACAGAGGGACAGCCCCTTTCTCCAACCAGGAATGTGAGCAGAGGAGACCTTTTACCCCCAAGGCAAGAACAAAAACAGTCAAAATTAAAGATTTCACAGAGAGGTTGATTTCCTGATGCAAATTCAAAATACAGGGTGGAACAAAAGTAGGTTTAGAGTTGCGAGTATGCAAAACACAGTTTATTCTTGTATTATTATTTTTTAATTTTTTAAGGCTTTATCTACACAGGAGAGAGAGAGAAGGGGAGGATAATAACATCTTGTATTATTATTATTGTATTATTTTCCATATGAATAACTGTAAACCTACCCTGCCCACCCCTGTATATTTTTCCCCAGAAAGAAAAATGATAAATCTTGCTGGTTTTAAAATATATGTATGGTTCAGCTCATTTTTGGGTCAAAGGTTTTTGGGTTTTTTTTGACAGAGACAGAGAGAGGGACAGACAGGAAGGGAGATGAGAAGCATCAATTCTTCCTTGCGGCACCTTAATTTTTCATTGATTGCTTTCTCATTTGTGTCTTCACTGGGGGTTGGGGAGCTACAGCAGAGTGGGTGACCCCTTGCTCAAGCCAGAGACCTTGGGCTCAAGTGACCTTGGGTTCAAGCTTGTGAGCCTTGCTCAAATCAGATAAGCCTGCGCTCAAGCTGGTGAGCTTGGGGTTTCAAACCTGAGTCCTCCACGTCCCAGTCCGATGCTCTATCTACTGCGCCACCGCCAGGTCAGGCGGGTCAAAAGTGTTTTGTGCACGTGCATGTGTGTATTTGTGCGCTGACTGTTGTACCTATCATTGTTTCTATGGGAATATGAATTTCTGACTGACTTTCACAACTTAATCCATTTGCCGGCTGTGAACTGTGCATGCCTCTGCAGGGAATAGGCCAGCATAAATGATCTCAGGAAAATGCACCAGATAAGCTGTGATTAGAGCTCTTCTATAAAAGAGGGAGTCTGGGGTAATTTAAGAGCAATGCTGCTGACTATGGAAAATGAAAATCAAAAGGAGCTCTAGGCGGCTGCTCGGGCTCTGTTTTTGGCTAAGCGACTCTACATACTCTCCTAGGGCCTGCCTCAAAGCAGGTGCTCCACCGGTGAATGTTTGAAGTGAAGTAGATATACTGCAATGGATCTCCTTATTCACATGCCTCCTGGTTAAATGAGACTTAAAAAAACCCAAAAATGTTGGTTCAAGGAGGCGCTGAGGCCTGACCAGGCAGTGGCACAGTGGATAGAGCGTTGGACTGAGACAAGGAGGAATCAGGTTCAAAACCCTGAGGTCGCCAGCTTGAGCACGGGCTCATCGACTTGAGTGCCAGCTCACCAGCTTCAGTGCAGGGTTGCTGACTTGAGCGTGGGATCATAGACATGACCTCATGGTCGCTGGCTTGAGCCCAAGGTCACTGGCTTGAGCAAGGGGTTACTCATTCTGCTGTAGCACCCTCCCCATCAAGGCACATCTGAGAAAGCAATCAATGAATAAATGAGGTGCCGCAATGAAGAACTGATACTTCTCATCTCTTTCCGTTCCTGTCTGTCTGTCCCTCTCTGTCTGTCACAAAAAAAAGAAGAAAAAAAAAAAAAGAGGTGCTGAGATAGAGCATGCAGGAAAGCAAGGAAGAGAGAGGCAGCAGGGACTTGCCCAGGACAGTGAAGTGAGCTAGTAAGTCCCCACATTTGTGCTCATGGGACAGAAAGCCCTTCCTCTTAGGAGCAGAAATTGATAGGAACACGATGACTTTCGTTCACTATCCTGTCAGTAGAAAGGATCAACTTATCGAAGTTAATGTTTGTTCCATGACCTGTTGTGTATTTGTTTTTAAGAGCTGATTTGTAGCTGAGACATGGTGGCCTTCTTCACTCAGATTCATCCACTGCTCAGAAGGCCCTCATTTCCTGGAACTCGTCAGAAAATTCCAATAGTTCTCACCAGCCGTCATCAAATCTAGCTGGATCTTTTCTCAAGGGGCCTCATGCCTCATTTTGCATTCCAAGACTGACCTGACCTATCCCTTGCCTCTCCCAGTTTCAGCCCACCTTGATTGCAGAAGGAGAATTTATCTTCTTAAAACAATGCTTTCATTAAGCCATGCCTCTTTTCAAAAATCCTCTCACCACTTCTCAAATACCTGCAGGATACAGTTCAAACCTCCAGGCCTGCCTTTAAGGCCCTATAGTCCTCACCTATAAATTCCAACCACCCCCACTACCTTCATATACCTGACAATTCAATATCCTTTGTGTTCTCTGAATACGCTGTCCTCATTCCTCCACTGTGCTTGGCTCATACATCAGAAGCATTAAATTCTCAATTCTTTCCTCTAGTTTTTTCCTCTTTTTGGATTTTTTTAAAGAGAGAGAGAAAAAAAAGAGATTTGTTGTTCTACCCATTTGTGCATTCATTGGTTGATTCTTGTACTTGCCCTGGTGGGGTATCGAACCTACAACCTTGGCCTATCTGGAAGACACCCTAACCAACTGAGACACCCAGCCAAGGCTTTCCCTCTGTACCTTAAAAGCACATGTTTGAGTCTGGTCCTACTATGTGAAGTAGAAGTCTGAGCTCATTTAAGCCCCCGCCTCCTCACTCCTCTCCCTTCCCTGCATGGAAGTGTCTATGCATCTCTGTCCTCTGTTGCAATCCATACCCTAGCCATGAGCAATAGTGACAAATGGGTGAATGACTCAAAGCCCTAGAAAGGTGCCAGGCACATCTCAAGAGCTCAACAAAAGTCTGTTAATTTTAAGAAATTCAACAGATCAAATATTTGCCATTGTTAATTTAAGATTACCACCCACTTTTCTCCCTTATGTTAGGGACTTTCCTTGCCCCAGGTGAGAAAAAGCTTCTAAACATTTTAACTTTGATAAAGTTAGCTTTGATATATAAAAAGCAGAACTTCCTCTTTAACCCTTCAAGAAATGAGAACTCCCCAACCCACCCCCACATCCCCACTATTGAGTTTCAGATTACTTTAAAATAACCAACGTGGGTCATTTCTTACTATTTAGAAATCTTCTCTGCAGTTGCAAAGGTAACCTTACCACTGGCCAGCCAAGCCACCAACACATTCTCCGTGAGAGAAAAATGTTTTAAAAAATGGAGGTAAGAGAGAAAAACAGCTTCAGGCAGGACCAGAACAACAGGTGCTCCCTGCAAACACTAGACACCCAGACCGACTTTCTGAGCGAGCCGAGAGCTTTTAGCTAACATAATGTTCTTAGCTGTTGTTTCAGGGGCTTTTCGATAATAAAAATGCCCCCCTCCCCTTGGCCTTGCCATTTTTCGCCCACCACTTACTACCGTGTACGTGTCTGACTTCTGATCTGGGCGCAATCTTTGTCGCACCCAGTCACCTCGCTCAGCGACCCGCGCAACCACGTTTCCTTAAATCAGAGCCCTGTGGACTCAGTCGTGAACTACATTACCCAGAGGCTCCCCGCGCCCCTCGCAGGAAGAACGTCTGCGCACAAGATACTCAGTTCCAAGTTTGGAGCTTTTAGCTGCCAGCCCTGGCCCATCATGTAGCTGCAGCACAGCCTTCCCTAACGTTGCAACTGGGGGAAAAATCACTTTCCAGTCTATTTTGCAAGGTGTGCATTTCCATCTTGATTCCCTGAAAGTCCATCTGCTGCATCGATCAAGAGAAACTCCACTTGCATGAAGATTGCACGCCTGCAGCTTGCATCTTTGTTGCAAAACTAGCTACAGAAGAGAAGCAAGGCAAAGTCTTTTGTGCTCCCCTCCCCCATCAAAGGAAAGGGGAAAATGTCTCAGTCGAAAGGTAAGAGCCTATTTGCATTAATTGCAAAAATGCAAAGTGTTGTGCATGCATTTATGAATGCATGGATGCAATTTTCGCCTAGCGATTGCATGTTTAAGTTTGAGGTTTTCCACAGCTCAGTTGCATTTCCTGTTTAGTATGTGTCTTTTTTTTTTTTGCAGACACAGAGAGTTCCTGTAAGGCAGGGCTTGCAGTTCAGCTGTGCATTGACGTTATTTGCATTCTTCTACTAGGATTACTGAGCTCTTTTTGCCTTTTGCACAGTCAGGAGAGATAGAGCAGGTTGGTAGTGTCTAAATGTGCAATGCTTTATGTAAGTGTAAAATTCTTTAGTATGCACGCATATTATAAGTAATTTTCTGTGCAACAGAAATACAAACTTTTAAAAAGTCTGTGGGTGAAGATGAAAGGTAAAACTTGAGTTCAACTAGTAGGAAATTAATGTAATCTTAGATTCCTTTGGGAGTGAGCCGTGCTGTGCCAGTATTTAGCTAAATTTCCATTGATACGCTTTGAACATTAAGCAACTCTTGATTTTTAAAGGAAGTAAAGGTGAAGTGTGCATAATAGCATAGTACAAAGAAAGAAGCAGACAAGAAGTCTTTCTCTTCCGAGATTTCACACTTTATACTAATTGCTTATTGACTCACAGTATTTAGAAACAGCGACGAGGACATTGATGTTTTATGTCTTACATTTGGGAGATGCATTGCATCTTGGGGTGGGGGCAAACATTAGGGAAAAAACTGTCCTTAGAAGCATTATGCCAATGTGGAGGGACTATCTTATTTCATTAACGACTATAATGAAATCTTTCAAGTGTAATTGCATATATTTAGTCAACTCTAATATGTCAGAAGTTCAGGGTTATGGTTGTTTTCTTTCCTTTTCTATTTTTTTAAACAGTTTTATTTGGGGGGCTTAATGTCATGCTGGCGAGGGGATTAAAAATATGAAATTTCTGACATGGCATCAGAGAGCTGAGGTGGTGTTGTCAGGTGCTCTAGGACCCTAAGTCACTTGTTCCAGAACAAATCCTTGACCGTAGAGAAAGCATATGCCATGTGACAATGTATGCATTGAAAAGACCATTTAAGCATTAGGTGAGTTAGGCTACCTGAGGTAGGCAGTGTAAATGTGTTGAAATGAAAGTGTCTCATAAGCTTTCTGGGAGTTTTTTTTGGGGGGAGTTGTTGCGCCACTTTTTAATTCTATTGGACGGGAATCATACATTTCAGCCCAAGAAAAAAGTGATCTATGTTTTCAAGAGTTTGCGGTGGGGCTCTGCTTTTCTTTGAGTATTAGGGGAGCGTGAAAATCTAAAAAGCTGAATGCTGAAGAACCTTAGTATTTGGCATTCTAAGTTGCAGAGTTTCCTTAACAAAAAGGACATCTACAGTCTCCTAACTGAGCAGAGAAGTAACAGCTTACAAGGGGCATTCCATGCTTTGATGTATTAAAGAGATGGCATCTAGTTAGTTTGTAATTGATATATATACACTCATTCAGTTCAGTTTAATATATGTATAAATATATTATGACATATATGTATATGTGTGTATGTATATATTATATTATATTATATATATATAATATATATCACCACACACTGCACAGGATTCAGGTGCATTCAGAAAGTACTTTAAAATGTAGTCGTTTGCATTAGGGAACCTACCACGTGGTTGATGATAGAAAGCATGTATTGCTCAAAGAAAGCAAGTCATTTTGTTACAAGATAAATTGCATTGATACTGAAGAAAAATGGCAAAGTTGGAGTTTAAATATAAAAGTGATCTTTTTTCTGGGAGATAGGCAGGAAGGTTTCATGAGGAAGGTGGTGTTAATAGTGATGTTATCTTTGGACTGTAGGGTCTAAACTACCATAAACCAGGTTCCTATTTGCATTTTTTGGGACACTCCTAAGGCATAACTCTTTCCTAGTAGAGCAGTTTTTGAGTTGGGAAGCTAAAAGAGGTTAGCATGGTACACTTCCATTATGGGTATGCCCATGATCAATCAGGTAGTTTTCTTAATTGGGTCCCATTTGGAAAGTGCATCTGGTGTGAACTTGCGGTTCCTGTCCAAAAGGAAAATTATTGATAGAAAGAAGTAAGTGATCATTTCAGAAATGGCAAAGGAACCTTGGCCTGGACTTTAAATGTGGAATTGGCCTAATTCAGCTACAGTATTCTCAAATGGCTAAGACATTTTTTGCAGTACCAAACTTTTTTGTAACACTAAAACCAAATGAAATGGGAGGAAAAGTGAAAGGTGGATACAACCTCTTAGCACTGAAGAATTTAACAACATGTTCAATTCAAGGACCTTTACGAACTTTCTAGATCACTATAATTCGGTTTTACAGACCTCTAATTTAAGGCATAGCACAGGCACAAGGATTACAGACTCCCTGGGAGCTGGAAGGACTGGGTTACTTCTTTCCAGCTTTACCAACAGTGAGATTCCGAGAAAGAATTTCTTAAAAAGAAATTTTGTTTTCCACTGTTGTAACTTTAGGTGGTATGCTTTTCAGCTTGTTTATATTAGCAGTCTGGGGTTGAGCTGACATTTTTCAAATATTAAAGTGGTAGAATGCCTTTTGAGGAAATCTGAAATGTAAGTTAACAGGAAGGGCACCCAGAAAGTGCAGGAATTCCTGCACTTTACAGGAAGACAGGCTACAGGAAAAATGTGTCATCTACATTACCCGGGAGAGAAAAACTATTGTTATCAGCCATAATGATCCCAGGGAAGGAGGGAGGGAGGGAGGGAGGGAGGGAGGGAGAGAGGAGAGTGACTGGTCTGGCATCTGCCTTTTCACCTGAAAGTATGCAAAAAGTTTGACCCTGTTAAAATGTACTGTTTTTCACCTTTTCCTCCAGTCTCCTTTTAAAAATACTAACTTATCTTAGTTTAAGATTGTAAATATTAGATATTCACCTTTTAAAATAACTTAAAATAAAAAAAACCCTTTAAAAATATATAGTTATAGGTCAATCATGACGTGAGAAATGCGTGTGAGACATAATCCAAAGTCATGTTGGAGAGTGGCAGGCGGGGCTTAACCTTACGATGGGTTCTTTGCTTCTGTAATTCATTCCTCCCTGGGAAATGAGATGTGTTCATTTCTCATTTTCTGTAAATGCCTTCGTTAGGTCGTATCAGACGGACTTGTCATGCTTAGCCTGTAATCTGAGCCAGTATGTTTTATAACCTCGTCCATCTCAGGACACAAAATCAGAATAGGTACCTTGGGTTTCCTGAGCTCCTTTTGTATTGGTGTGGCTGCCAGCAGCTCAGACTTGCGGGGGGTCTCTGGCTGTCAACTTCATGCTGGAGGAAATGGTGAAGATTCTCATCCCTTGGTTTTTCTTAGATTTGTATTATTGTAACCACCTTTCAGTGTTTTAAAATCTGAAAGGTATATAAGGAATATCTGCAAAACTTAAAAAAAGCCCATAAATAATACTTGTTCATTGTAGAAATATCCAAAAATATAGAAAAGTAAAGTAAGAATCACCAGTTACTTCAGTGTACATTTTTGGCATAGATCCTTCTGGACATTTCTTTTCATATCTGTCTATCTATCTATCTATCTATCTATCTATCTATCTATCTATCTATCTATCTATTATCTATCATCTGTCTATACACACATACATATATGAATATTTGTATATATATATGAATACAAAATATGTTTAAAACTAATGTATATTACCTTTTGTTTTACTTACCAATACACTGAAATATTTCCAAGTTGATTTGTTTTGGTGTTCATAATATCCCAATCATTTTTGTATTTATTTGAATAGAACCATAGCGTTTATTAACTTTTAAAATAACTGAGGAATAATTAACATGCAAAATTCTATTAGATTCAAAGTGTATATATAACATGGTTCAATATTTGTATATATTGTGAAATGATCACAAGTCTAGTTAACATCCATCACCATATACTGTACAGTGTGTCTGTAAAGTGGTGGTACACTTTTGACCAGTCACAGGAAAGCAACAAAAGACGACAGAAATGTGAAATCTGCACCAAATAAAAGGAAAACTCTCCCAGTTTCATACCTATTCAGTGCAGTTCGATGTGGGCTCACGCACAGATTTTTTTAGGGCTCCTTAGGTAGCTATCCCGTATAGCCTCTACAGACTCGTCACTGACTGATGGCCTACCAGAACGGGGTTTCTCCACCAAACTGCCAGTTTTCTTCAACTGCTTATCCCACCGAGTAATGTTATTCCTATGTGGTGGTGCTTCATTATAAATGCGCCGATATTCACATTGCACTTCGGTCACAGATTCGAATTTAGCGAGCCACAGAACACACTGAACTTTCCTCTGTACCGTCCACACATGCTGCCACATCATCCTACAGAAACTGGGAGGGTTTTCCTTTTATTTGGCGCAGATTTCACATTTCTATCATCTTTTGTTGCTTTCCTGTGACCTGTCAAAAGTGCACCATGACTTTACGGACACACTGTATTAGTTACAGATTTTTATATTTGTGATGAGAACTTTTAAGATTTTACTCTCTTAGCAAATTTCAGATATGCAATACAGTATTAACTGTAGCCACCATGCTGTGGGGTACATCCCCATGACTTATTTATGTTATAACTGGAAGTTTGTGTCTTTTTGACCACTTTCACCCATTTTGCCCACCCCCACCAGTGGCAACCGCCAATCTGTTCTGTGCATCTACTAGCTTGGTTTTGCGCTTTCTCTTTTTTAGATTTCACATATAAGTGAGATCATATGGTATTTGTCTTTCTCTGTCTGACTTACTTCATTTAGCATAATACCTTCAATTTCTATCCGTGTTGTTGCAAATGGCAAGATTTCATTCTTTTTTTACAGCTGAATATATTCCATTGTATATATAGAATATTAAAATTATATGTATATCTAACATTTAAAAAAATTTTATTAATTTTATATGTCACACTTTTTTTATCCATTCATCTGTTGGAGGACACTTTGATTGTTT
The DNA here is from genome assembly GCF_036850995.1 of Saccopteryx leptura. Classification (NCBI taxonomy): domain Eukaryota; kingdom Metazoa; phylum Chordata; class Mammalia; order Chiroptera; family Emballonuridae; genus Saccopteryx; species Saccopteryx leptura. Next base: position 167,802,225 of record NC_089507.1, read on the forward strand.
CCGTATTTCCATATCGTGGCTATTGTAAATAATGCAGTGAACATGGAGGTGCTATTAACTTTCAATATTATGAGTTGTTACCACCATGATCATCCCAATTTCTGTTATTGTGCATGCTGTGACCTTAGACTAAATTGCCATGGTTATCCAGTTCTTCTCCACTCTCATTTTCTTCTCTACCTTTTAGAAATAGCTTTTGAAGTTATTGTAAAATGATATATATATATACACTGAAAAATAAATTCAAACCAAAGAGAAATTTATAATAAGAAAATAAGAGTCACTCAGTCATACCACCCAGAGCTAATTACTGTTAATGTTTTGGCGACTGTCTCTTGCATTTGCACAGACATACATATGTATATAGGTATGCATGCTGTTTTACACACTATATATGACAGTTTGCAACTTGCTTTATACTCTTGATCATCTTTTTACCTCATATAGTTACCTCATTCATTTTAACAGTTGCTTATTTTAATTTATAAAAAGGTAGCCACTTAATCTCCAAATGGACTTTCTCAAAGTTTTAAATTTTTTTTTTTACAGTTATAAACAAAATTGCAAGGAATACTTTGAATATACATCTTGGCTGCTCTATTGTCTCTTTAGGATGAATTCCTAGAAGTGGAAGTGCTAAGTCAAAGGGCATGCATAGATATATTGCCAAATTGCCCTCCAGAGAGCTAGTAACACTAATTCTTGTTGCCACCAGTAATGTTTGCAAGTGTCTATTCTGTCCTCTTAAATATCATGGTAAATATTGCCAAATAATTGCTCTCCAGAAAAGAGAGCCTACTTTTCTTCATCCTGGGTAGAATAATTAAAAAAATAAAACTTTACTAATTCTATAAAAGGTACTAATATTTTAATTTGCTTTTCTTAGTAATCAAGAAGTTGAATATCCCTTCCTTTTTTTAAACATTTATGTTTCATATATTTGAAATTTTTTTCCCCGTAAAATATATCTTTAAATTTTTTAAATTGGGTATCAAAACATTTTCGAAGTTAGGTCAGAACATTCCAAAATTGCAAAGCTGAAGTAATCATGGGTGGAAAGATGGGTTCTACGCATTTAAACAGTTATATTCGCTGGTGAATTCTAAGTTTAATTTTAATGGAAATGTCTTATGTAAACATCACATATTTTATAAACTCATTTTGTTATACTGTCTATTGCTGTTGAGAACTGTATGAAAATAATAAGGAAAATGCAATGATCTGATTAAAATTCCAGTCTGGGAAATAACTTACTACTGGACATTTCTGTATTTTTCAGTTATCTCTACAGGCGAAAATCGTTTTTCCATAGTTTCATATATAATTGTTACATAGCATATGGTTGTACTATGTGTACTTTGCAAAATAATTTAAAAATTTTTTTATTTTCAAGTGCAATGTTTAATCATAAAGGGTGTTTTACTTTAGTTTACTAGATTTGTTAGAGGAATTCAGATTAGGATCTCTTTTGATGACCTCACAAGTAAATAAGTCAGTCACACTTAACAAATTCTTAACATAGCCTCCCATAGTAAATGTGTCTAATTATGTATCCTAATTATGTATATGTGACAGAGTTTAGAGCTGTGAAAGAAGTTTTGTAGTGCCACCATATCTTTTAACAAATGAGCCAATGGATGCCTTGGAAGGAAGTGCTTTGCCAGAGGTAGAACTTACATCTCTTGACACTTTGTCCCAAAATTCTTTTCACTAAACCACACTCCAACACTAGTAATCCACATTCACAGAAACATTTCTTTTCATCATAATCTTTAGTATATTTCACATTTTTTATTTTTGTAGCTTTTGTGGGGAGCAGATTGGCAAGGGGGCTTATGGTACAATCAGTGGGGTTTTTTTTTCCATGCCTAAGAAATGATGATATGTGAATCATGGCGGTGAATTTTCTTACCAGTTCCCTGCCAAAGGATATTTTGCGAATGCTCTCATTGTAATTCCCATGCCTACCCTATACAGCTGCAAGTTTTAACCACTGTAATCCTTGACTTTTTCCAGACAATCTCTGAAAGCCCCTGCTGGGTAGCTAACTTTTCCCTTTGCATCTCTTTTAGCACTGTGCTTATAAATGATAGGTGCTCAATGGATGTCAGACCATGATGGTATTTTTCATGAATAGGGATCTCTATCATGCCCCTCCCACCAGATCTCTATCATGTCCCCCACCTTTCATAAAAGGTTTGGGGTAACTAAATTATAATATAAATTTCTTCCTATGCTTCCTTGTTTGCATTACTATTCCCATTATATCCTTGCTTGATTTTTTGGAAATTGCAAGGATAGCATAAAAAGCAATTTAGGACAGTTGAAGAAGAGTCATTTCTCTTACCAATGCCCTCTAAACAGATTTAAAGGTTGCAGGATCCTTGGCTAACTAACTTTTCCTTTTAAAAATATGCAGAACTAAGATGAGTTGTCCAAAGAATCTAATGGGATAGAGATGAAGTGAATTCTTCCATTCTGTGCTGGTGTCCAGAACTGGTTTGCAAGTTACCTTTGAACTTGAGCCTCTGAAGGGTTGGCAGAGATAATCTGAACATTTTAAACAGCTGGCTGCCCTATGACAAAACAGGGAACTCTGCGTGGATAATCCCCTAGTGAAATGAGTTCCTGCTTCCTCCTTGACCCCTGTCTCTGTCACTGCTGTCCACTTCCACCGTAGGTTTTGTTTCAACTCTGTCTACTTAGACCAGGGGTCGGGAACCTTTTTGGCTGAGAGAGCCATGAACGCCACATATTTTAAAATGTAATTCTGTGAGAGCCATACAATGACCCGTATATGTTACGCATTATCCAATAAAGATTTGGTGTTGTCCTGGAGGACAGCTGTGATTGGCTCCAGCCACCCACAACCATGAACATGAGCGGTAGGAAATGAATGGATTGTAATACATGAGAATGTTTTATATTTTTAAAATTATTTTTTTTTATTAAAGATTTGTCTGTGAGCCAGATGCAGCCATCAAAAGAGCCACATCTGGCTCCCGAGCCATAGGTTCCCGACCCCTGACTTAGATGGTCTTCTTTTTCTGAGCTGCTTCATCCAGTTTGGTATGCAGTCCTTGAAACTTTCTTTCTACAGTTGTGGGATGTTCGGGTTGTCTAGCACAAATCATCGTAATTTAGTCAGCTCAGTTCTGAGTTGAAGTATTACATGGGCACTTGTGGAACTCTCGTCATCTGTTTTATTTTCTATTCTACCCATCCCTCCTTGAGTTGGGTTAGTATCAGTCTTTTTTAAAAGACTGTTATGTGCAGATCTAGATGCTGAGCATAACCCACACCCCTACACCCAATGCTATCATCATCATCATCAAAACGTATTTTCTGTGAGTCACTTTCCAAGTATTATGCTTTTGAATGACACATTAGTTCTATGGGAATAAATTCTATTACACTACCATCAATTCACAAATGGAAAAAACTGATGCTCCGGTGAGTGAACTCACTTGCTCATGGTTGGGTAGCCAGTAAGCAGCAGAGAGGGTGCAAAGCCAGGCTTGTCTGACCACAGGGTTCATGGTCATAACCAGGGGTAGGCAATTACAGCCTGTGGGCCACATCCAGCCCTACCTGTTTTTCAGTTCAGCCCATGAACTAAGATTGGAGGGAAAAATCAGAGGAATAACATTTTCTGACACATGAAAATTATATAAAATGCAAAGTCGGTGTCTACAGATAAATTTTTATTGAAACACAGCTAGGTTCATTCATGTATATATTGTTCATGGTTGCCTTTCGCTCCTCATGGTAGAGTTGAATAGTTTTGATGGAGACTGTCCCACAAAGCCAAAATATTTATTGTCTGGCTCTTTTTTTAAAAAAAATCATTTGATGACCTGGTCCTTTATGACTTGACTTAGTCACTGCCTGGAGTCTTTTCATGATGGGTCCCCTGTATTACATTCCTCTTTGGCTTTAATTGGAAGTTGTTAACCTGGATAACTACTTGCTCGCTACTCAGCCAGTGACCTCTGAGGCCCACCCACAGGAAATGTCTGAGAGATGTTTCTCCTGGTTATGAGATTTGTAGGCCATTGCTCATTTCCGTTGAGCTGAACTGCTGGTCTCCTTTAGCCCATACTGGGGTCCTTTCTCCTCAGCTGCACTCTTCCTGTTTGCTTTATATTTCTTTTCTTTGAGAAGCTGCTCATTAGTTCTTTTCTTTGGCCCTGCTTGCTTCCTTTCTTGACCCTATATTTTGTTTAAAAAGCAAATAAGTGAAAAGCAACTCTGATGCGACCCTGTTGCCTGGTTTGTTGGTTATCATGACCCAGGTCAGAGGGTCCAGCCTTTCTTTTGTGTGGTGGAAAGATGGATGGAAACCCCCCTCCATGGTAAGACAGCCTCCAACAAACCCAGAGAGGTTTCCGGTTATCATCTCCTGCAAAAGTTAGAGCTATTTTCTCACAACCCAGGATGGACAATATTTTCAGGGGAGTGTGAGTATCCTTTTGCTCACAGAGTCACTTAATTTGTGGGTATTGTGTGTATTTAGGAGGGAAGGTCACGATAAAGCTTCTGAAAATGACGGGAGAAAGGGGTGGGATGGAAACTGCATGGAGATGGAGTAGCTTTGGTGGGATGAACCTGGTATTGTTCACTGTGTCCAGAATGGGGTAAGTTTAAGTCACACACAAGGAAGTGCTAACTTGTGCCCTCTCAGAATGTAACACCCCTATGGATTCTTTTCATATCCCAGATACTGTGCTTGGTGATGCACAGGAATGTTCTCATTCTTCCGTCACTGGGGCCTGGTGAGGTGATACCACATTTCGTATATGAGCAACCTGGGGCCAGAGAGGTAAAAGGACTTGCCTTTGATGGCAGAGCAGGGGCTTTAATCAAGGTCTGTCTGCTCCTAGAAGCTGAGCTCTTGGCTACTCCTCCTGATTTGTCACTTCATGATAAATTGATGAACCTATTACCCAAAAGATATGGTTGGAGATAGGACACATGAATGGATCCCATGGGGATTTTGGCATATCAGGGACAGGGATGCTAATTAAGATGGGCTGACCTGTGTCTGTGTTCCCTTTGACATATTCCTTTAAGTCTCTGTTTGAACGTAGAATGCTGAGTCTGACTCATTCTGACTGTTACGGTTGAATTTCAAGTATGAATTGTCCACTGGTTGAAGGAAACTAGTTAAAGCTGGTTTACTGATATTAGTCTCTACAAACTGGAAGTGTATGGCATGTTAAATATCAGCAATGGATGTTTATTTCATTAGCTATCCTATAGGCTGTAATTAAGGAGACCCAAACTCTGTGTTTCCCTACCCAGTTAGGTTATGTTATTTAAAGCAGTAATAAAAACCATTATCCCACCATACCTAACCAGAGGAATACTGCAGCTCTTTTTTTTGGCTTAGAGATTTCTTTTCTTCATGGTTATTTCTATGTAAATGTGACAAGTGTTGTTTCCTTGAAATTGTGAATGAACCTATGTCCCCACTGTTTTCCTCTTGTACTGAACAGTGTGGAAGGAACTAGAATGACCTCTTTTTATAGTAGAGGGGGTTTGGGAATGAATTTTCTTTTAAACTAATGGGTCTTCTCTCAGCTTTCTGTTTTGCCAAAGCAGAACAGCCATGCCTGTGCCTGAATTCTTTCCCACGATCCATGCTAAAACCATGAGAATAGATGGTCTGGATGTTGAGTGACAAGTTATTAATTCACTTTCTCTCTTCTTCCTCCTCCAATCCCACCATGGGAAGGATGAGTTAGAGAGAAGGTTAAGGCTAGAATCTGAAGAATTGATGGAAGAGAATGGCAAGGAATCATTTTGCAGTGAATGTGCAGAGACAGCCTTTCTGTGATATTTGAGAACTTATATTTGGGAAAATATGCCTATATTTTCCCTACTTTATTTACTCCTGCACCCCAAACTCCTTTGCCATTTGAAAAAATAATCTCAAAGTCTTTGAATATACCTAAAGTGAGCACTTGGATAAGGGATTTTTAAAAATTTTTTTAATTTTATTTATTCATTTTAGAGAGGAGAGAGAGAGGAGAGAGAGACAGGGGGGAGGACCTGGAAGCATCAACTCCCATATGTGCCTTGACCAGGCAAGCCCAGGGTTTTGAACCAGCGACCTCAGCATTTCCAGGTTGACGCTTTATCCACTGCGCCACCACAGGTCAGGTCGGATAAGGGATTTTTAAAAAGTGTTTTAGTATATTTTTTTGAGAGATGAGAGAAAGATAGTGTGAAGAGGGGGGGAGCATCAACTTGCAGTCGTTGCTTCTCATATATGTGCCTTGACCCGGCAAGTCCTGGGTTTTGCACTGGCGATCTCAGCATTCCAGGTTGATGCTTTACTCACTGCCACCACTGATCATGTGGATAAGGGATTTGTTTAGATCAATTCAGTAAATAAATTCCTGATCTATTGTTAAGACATTTAGGCCATTGTGGCAGGTGAAACTAGACAGAAGTACATTCTGCTCTGCTGTTCCACTTAACTAGCTATGACCCTTGAAAAATCTACTTAACCTCTAGCTTTGGCCTACTCATCTGTTAAATGGAGAGATTGGCCCTCATTTACTGGATTCTTATGAAACTTAAGCAAAGTCATGTGTGTGATATGCGTTGGCCAGTGCTTGGCATTCATTTATTCAACCATTATTTATTGAGTGCACTATTGTGTTTGAGGCATTGCCCTATCGTAAATGCATCATGAACATAGGTTTGCTTCATGCTTCTTTTTCTCTAGCCCTTGAGGAGCTCATAGTCTAGTAGGAGGTAAGAAAAGCAGAGAGAGAGGTACAGAAGACAAGCTAGAATCCTAGATAGGCTTAAAAGAGGTGCTATGAGTTGGGAGGTTCCGTGGATGAGGGGGAGATCAGGAAAGTTTTTACAATGAGCGTGGAAGGACCAATGTGACTTTTAGAGTTGATGAGGAAATTGTGTCCTAGATCCAAAGTTAGGTATGGGGAAGGAATCTTGACTTTAAGTATCTAAGGGCACTAATAGAGTGTTAAATATAAGCAGAGCTATTCTTTAGAGAAAAAGAAAAGATGCTCTAACAACTATCTGGAGCTTAAAAGACCTTACTTGTGTTTTCTAAAAACTTCCTTTTCCTTAGAAAACTGTAGTCTATGTTATTACTTACAATCAAAATAGGTCAATAAATGAAATATATCATATCACATACTTTTAGGTGTTTTTGGATTGTGGAAACTCCAGGAAATTTAGCAGTTAATAGTTAAACAAGTATATCATCATATCAACAAAGTTTATAGGCACACTGTAATTATAGAAGCAAGCTGTTGGTTCTATAATCAATGTCTAGCTAGGTCAGGGAATATTTACCAGAGCTTGGCCAGAGCTGTAATTTTAATTTTTCATAACCTGCCAGCCTGCCTTTTCCTTTTTTTTTTTTTTTTTTTTTTTAGTGCTTTTCCCTTTCGTAGAATCATCTGAAGTCAGTTCAGGAAGGGGAAACTGTTTAATGGACTTCTGAATTCTCATTTTACTAGTGGAGCTCAAGGTGGCTTTTTTTTTTTTTATCAGACTTACTTTCTCATGCATGATATTGGATCCTGGCAAGGGAGTTGATAAGTTTTTGTGTGTGTGTGTGTGTTTGTGTTTTTAATTTAGGAAAAATGTCATTGAAAATATAAATATATTTAATAAAATGGACAGATTGAATTAATTTTTCTTGCACGATCTTCGTTTCAAACACATAGCGACCTAAACTCCAGAGCTACAGGAGGTTTTTTCTTGGTGCGACTATTACTTCGTCACCTTCTTTCTCCTCAGTGGCTTTATTCATCTCAGGCTCAGCGGAGTGGGTCAGGTGGGTGGGCTGAATCAACCAGTCAGAGCCTGGCAAGTCGGGGCAGTTTTTACCTCACCTTGCTGTACAGTTAAAGAGCATCTACCTGGCCTGTGGTGGTGCGGTGGATAAAACGTTGACCTGGAATGATGAGGTCACCGGTTCAAATCTTCCGGATTGCTCAGTCAAGGCATATACAAGAAGCAACTACATGCTGATACTTCCCGCTCCTCTTCCCTCCTCTCTCCTGTCTCTAAAATCAGTAAATAAAACCCTTAAAAAGGAAAATAAGAGAGCATATGATCCAGCCAGGTGGATAGAACTTACCAACTATATTCTCTCATTCAAATAGCTTGCCAGATTTTCTTGCATGGGACTTTATTGTTCCTGAATGCACTTCTATTTTTATAGGTACAGTAGAGGGGAAAATGCAGGTTTAATACTGGAATTGATTTTTTTTTTTTTTGTATTTTTCTGAAGTTGGAAACGGGGAGGCAGTCAGACAGACTCCCGCATGCGCCTGACCGGGATCCACCCGGCATGCCCACCAGGGGACGATGCTCTGCCCATCTGGGGCATCACTCTGTTGCAACCAGAGCCATTCTAGCGCCTGAGGCAGAGGCCATGGAGCCATCCTCAGCGCCCAGGCCAACTTTGCTCCAATGGAGCCTCGGCTGTGGGAGGGGAAGAGAGAGACAGAGAGGAAGGAGAGGGGGAAGGGTGGAGAAGCAGATGGGCACTTCTCCTGTGTGCCCTGGCCGGGAATCGAACCTGGGACTCCTGCACGCCAGGCCGACACTCTACCACTGAGCCAACCAGCCGCTTGGAATTGATTTTAAAATGAGACTGAGAAATGTTGATATATTAGGAGTAGAATGACTTTTGCCAAATTTCAATTTCTTTTCCCTGGTTATGACCCAGCTAAGAACAAGAGAATCAATGTTAGTGGGATGGGTGTGTGCAGTGGATGTGTGGACAGGTCAGGGAGCTGAGGGCCATATGTTTTTTGGTTGCATTTAGCAAAGCTTATTATCAAAATTAAATCAATAGTCTTCATCCAACATTGTGCTAGGTGAATGCAAAGATGAACAGGGTTCTGTCTCTACCCTCAGGAAGCTCACAGTTTTTTAGCAGGAAGCATTTGCTTGCTAGGGCTGCCATCACAAACTCCCACAAAGTAGGTAGGTGGCTTGCACAACAGAAATGTACTGTCTCACAGTTCTGGAGACTAGACATCTGAGATCCATATGGTGCCAGGGTTGGTTCCTTCTGAGGGCTGAGAGGGAAAATTTCGTCCACGGTTTGGGTGGTTTGCTGACAATCTTTGGCATTCCTTATTGCATAGATGCACCGTGGAGATCTCTACCTTCATATTCACGTAGCATTCCCCCCTGTGTGTGTTTCTGTGTCAAACACTCCCTTTTTATGAGGACACCAGTCATGTTGCGTTAAGGGCTGACCCTCATTCAGTATGACCTCATCTGAACTAATTATGTATGCAACAACCCTATTTCCAGATGAGGGCACATTCTAAGGTACTGGTAGTTTGGACTTCACATAGGATCGGGGGTAGGAGGAACTCTTTGTAAAGTACATGATTGTCTAACTGCTATGTTATACATTTACAACTAATGCATTGAATATAAACTGTGATTAAAAAATAAAATTTAAATAAGAGAAAAAGACTTCAACATAGGAATTTGGGGGGAAGGGTGACACAGTTCAACCCATACCATGAGAAGACATACATGTCAGCAGACTAGTGCTACTCTGTGCAATGTACAGGTCAGTTTTGGTACAAGATGGTGAGATACTAAGGAAGGCGGAGGGTATAATTCAAGCTGGGAAGATCAGGAGAGCCTGTCGGTAGAGGGAGGATATTAACTTGGTATATGAAACTTGACTGTGGTTCTTCTCATAACAATAACTAAGTAAAGAGACTTACCATCTGGTCCTGGAGTGGACTACCTGCTCTTTCTTCTGATTTTCGATACTAATAACAGACTAGATGCTTCTAAATGGGGTAATTAAATTAGAAAGCATGCGTGCACGCACGCACACACACACACACACATGCTGTTGCTGTATTGATTCCCCACACATTCAGCTGTCACAAGCAGCTTTCACGTATACAGGTGGCACTTGGAGTATGTTCCCTTTGTAACAAATGGTTCTAGTCCTAATGGAACAAAGCTTAAGAGAGAAAGAGAGCAGGTAACCAAGGATCTGTAGCCAGGAAAAGCTTATTTTTAGAAAAGGCCCGTGAGCTTTAAAGGAAAACATACTACTCGAGCATTAACAAGCTCTTCCAATATTAGTTATTAACAAATGGTCTTTTCAACTGTGTGTATGCTTGATAGAGTTAATAGGCAGCTGTACAGTCTTAATGTGGTCTGAGTATGTTTAGCATAAAATTATATATAAAAATACCAGGATCAGCTCCAATAAGAGGAGACTGACTGTAAGGGATGAAATTGTCAGGACATATTGTGTGAGGTGGTCGGGGATAAGGTCAGTGGAAAGGGACTTTCCCAGCTTAGAACAGACGTCTGTCATCGGTCAAATTGTCCTGCCAGGGAGTTGATGGTGACATGCTTCAAGTGCAGGGGCCACGTGGGCACCCCAGAAAAAGCCACAGGAAGGTGAGGAATCTGTCAGAGCTCAAGGGATTGGTTGCTGAGAGTGGTGACCCAAACAGCAAGAGAACAGGTGGGCAGCAGACGTGAGGCAGAAAGTCAAGTACTAGATGAGTCAACATGGAGGGGAAAGAAAGAAATTATGATCAGGGAGGTCAGTGGGAGAGCAGGGGTCAGGGAGTGAAACGGTCCGAGATACCAGCCTGCAGAATCCAGGCGTGCATGTTGTTTTTCTCAATTCCATATAAGCCCTAAGTATAAGGAATGAGGATCCACCTCACCTGTTTCTTTCTTTCTTTTTCTTTTTCTTTTTTTTTCTTTTTCTTTTTTGTACTTTTCTGAAGCTGGAATCGGGGAGGCAGTCAGACAGACTCCCGCATGCGCCCGACCGGGATCCACCCGGCAGGCCCACCAGGGGGTGATGCTCTGCCCATCTCCCATCCGGGGCATTGCTCTGTCGTGACCAGAGCCACTCCAGTGCCTGGGGCAGAGGCCAAGGAGCGGTCCCTAGCGCCCGGGCCATCTTCTGCTCCAATGGAGCCTTGGCTGCGGGAGGGGAAGAGAGAGACAGAGAGGAAGGAGAGGGTGAGGGGTGGAGAAGCAGATGGGTGCTTCTCCTGTGTGCCCTGGCCGGGAATCGAACCCGGTACTCCTGCACGCCAGGCCGACACTCTACCACTGAGCCGACCGGCCAGGGCCTCTTTTTCTTTTTTGTATTTTTCTGAAGCTGGAAACGGGGAGGCAGTCAGACAGACTCCTGCATGCGCCTGACTGGGATCCACCCGGCATGCCCACCAGGGGGCGATGCTCTGCCCATCCGGGGCGTCGCTCTGTTGCTACCAGAGCCAGTCTAGCGCCTGAGGCAGAGGCCACAGAGCCATCCTCAGTGCCCGGGCCATCTTTGCTCAAATGGAGCTTTGGCTGCGGGAGGGGAAGAGAGAGACAGAGAAGAAGGAGAGGGGGAGGGGTGGAGAAGCAGATGGGCGTGTCTCCTGTGTGCCCTGGCCGGGAATCGAACCCGGGACTTCTGCACACCAGGCCGATGCTCCACCACTGAGCCAACCGGCCAGGGCCTCACCTGTTTCTTTCAGCTGCAGAAGCGTTCTTTGTTCCTCCGGCTATTGTGTGCTGATGCATCATAGGAAGCCTAGGGAGGTTGGGTGTAGAAGGGTACACAGAAAAGAAGCAACAGAAACTACTTTGGGCTTGTTTACAACAAGCCCAGACTCATCCCCACACTGAGTACCTGGGCACAGCTCTCTGAGTGGGACCAGGAGAGTCAGAGGAAAACAGGAAGTGGCGATCCAGGTGGAGTGGCAGGCCACTTGGTTGAAGACGGAAACCAGGTACTGGTGGTTCTCTCTCAGGTTAGGGTGTGGAGATGCAGCCCTGGCTTCTGGACATCCCATTCCAAGGGAAAACTGGGAAGCAGCAATTGTTCTAAAAGTGTATCCTGGGATGCTGGCTCAGTCTTTGCGAAAATAGTTGAGCCTTAACAAGATCCTGTACAATTTTTGTTTCCTTTGGATCTAGCATTTCCATTTCTGAGAATCTATCCTATGATAGCTAGTGATTTTTTTTGAGTGCCTACTATGTGCAAGGCTTTGTGATAAGCACTTCGTTAGTGCTAACTTTCATACAAAACTGCAGGGCAGGTGAAATTATCCCCGTTTACAAAGAAGGAAATTGGAACTCAGGTTAGTAGTAACTTACCCCAAATTATACAGGTAGTGGTGGCAGAGCTGGGATTTGAATCAAGTTCATTTAAATTCTAAAGTTTGTGTTTTTCACTATGTAACTGCCATGTCAGAATAGTGAAAAATAAAAACACCTTATTACATAATAATAAAGGAATTGTTTAAGTGACAGATACCCACCAGATGTAACAGGTTACAAAGAGAGGGCGATGACAGTAATGGAAAGATGCTTATGGCCCAGTAAGAATGGATAAATATGTGCCTATATGTGAATATATGTGTGCGTGTTGGTGTGTATTTTGTTTTCTGTCAATTCAGAGTCTTTATTAGGGAGAATTTCACTGAACCCAGGTGCAGCGGGGCCTGTGTTTTCTGACTCCCTCTTTCCCTCTCTCCCTTCACTGGGGCCCTCATTCTGCTTTTCTGAGTCTTTTCTGCTTTCCCCTGTAGTCAGGTTCTTGCTAACTCATCAATGTGGACATGGTTTAAAAGAGCTAACAGCTCTGCATCTGTCTGACTTTGTTTTAGTACCCACTGTACTTTGACTAGTTATAGTCTCTGGTCTGAGATCAAATTCTCTATCTTGCAGAGAAAAAAAATTTTTTTTTTCCTGATCAGAAGTGGCCGCTGGACTGGCCAGACCTGTGTCAGGTGTTCATCCCTGTGTACATGAGGGGTGAGTAAGCCCGTGGCCCATGGCCCACTTTGAGGTGCTGTAGAAACAGGTTTTCCAAGTAGGGGGCACAATTGCAACAGACAAATGGGTTGATCTACTAATGCATGTGGGAAGGAAATACATGAAAAAAATGAAAGCAAATCTGGCTGCTTACACTTAAACTTGAATGAAGCTTTGACAGTATTGTGACCTGTGGGGTTTTGTGTCATTTTAAAATTTGCATACTGTTAACTATAAAGAACGTGATTATTACAGAAGGCAGTGCATCTCTTCAGCTTCTCTCATTTTCTTCATGTGTGAAAGAGGCCCAGACCACACCCATCATCCTTTGTAGCTCATGGCCTTTTTTTTTTTCTTTTTTAAGTGAGAGAAGGGAAGAGAGTGAGACAGATTCCCACATGTACCCCGACCAGTATCTACCTGGCAACCCCATCTGGGGATGGTGCCCGAGTACTGAGCTATTTTTAGCACCTGAGGCTGATGCACTTCAGTGGAGCTATCTATCCTCAGTGCCAGGGGCCATGCTTGAACCAATTGAGCCACTGGCTGTGGGAGGGGAAGAGGGAGAGAAGGGGGAGAGAGAGCAGTGGGGCGGAAAAGTAGATAGTCACTTCTCCTGTGTGCCCTGACTGGGAATTGAACCCAAGGTGTCTATATGCTAGGCTGACGCTCTAGCCACTGAGCTACCAGCCAGGGCCTCATAGCCTTTCTAAAGAGACCATTTGAGCTGTAAAAAAAAAAAAAAAAAAAAAGAAAAGAAAAGAAATAAGACAAGAACACAAAAAAAGGTGCACCAGTCCTCTCTGATGGCTAAGTGATAAATACAAGGTTAGTTTCTTGATGCTGTGACAGTTGCCCAGTTGCATGTGGTACAGAGTCTGGGCAATAGATGTAAAGAGTTTGGAGCCATAAAATGTTACAGCTAGCAAGGACTTTGGAAATCATCCAGGCTGAACACCTCATTTTACAGATGAAGCAATTATGGTCAAGAGAGATTAAGTAACAAAACCAAGGTGATGGTGAGCTAGGTCTGGAAGGCCACTCTCCTGACATATGTGGGCTGTTGTTAGCATCCCGGGAGCATCCTGATGCTAAGCCTACCATCAACTCTGCGGAGCCCTTATAATCTTCTGATAAAGATAGAAAGTAACTCCTGAGTCTTAAAGATAAAAAAAATAAGGCAGGGCACCAGGCACGGTGGACATCAGGACCTCTGTTGACTCCACCTGTCATCAGATGATTGAATGGGTCTGTTCAATCATGCAGGCAGCCAGCCATTCGTCCATTTATTCATTCCCTGTACATTGATTAGATTCTACTCAGTGTGGTTCACGGTGAGGCACCAAGGAGTGTGCAGAGTGACAATTTCTACTTGCAAGAAGCTCACATTTCATGGGTACAGATGTGTGTATCAACATTTATGATTTAGGGGTAGCTCAAAGGAAAATGATTAATTGCTTTGATCTTGGAAAGTAAATGAGAGAGTCAGAGATTGGAGGTGGTGGGGGAGGGCCATAGCAGGCCCAGCTCTGGTCTGTGGAGCCTTATGAAATGGCAGGAGTGTCCAGAAAATCCTACAACTCATTGGAATGTAGAGGTCATCCAGTAGAGCAGTGAGAGATAAGGTAGGAAAAACAGAGCATGGTATGGAGGGCCTTGTACTTCTGGAAGCATTTGTTGCCTGATTCAACTACACAGTATGAAGTACTACTGAGAGAGGATTTCTCCTAGAAGCTATATTTAATACACTTTCACATTTTAGACTCAAGCATGCATCTATGTCCCTGAGCAATAGGTTTTGTTAATATTCTGAGCTCGCCCTGACCGGTTGGCTCAGCGGTAGAGCGTCGGCCTGGCGTGTGGGGGACCCGGGTTCGATTCCCGGCCAGGGCACATAGGAGAAGCGCCCATTTGCTTCTCCACACCCCCCCCCTCCTTCCTCTCTGTCTCTCTCTTCCCCTCCCGCAGCCAAGGCTCCATTGGAGCAAAGATGGCCCTGGCGCTGGGGATGGCTCCTTGGCCTCTGCCCCAGGCGCTAGAGTGGCTCTGGTCGCGGCAAAGCGACACCCTGGAGGGGCAGAACATCGCCCCCTGGTGGGCAGAGCGTCGCCCCTGGTGGGCGTGCCGGGTGGATCCTGGTCGGGCGCATGCGGGAGTCTGACTGTCTCTCCCCGTTTCCAGAACGGGCAGAAAAATACAAAAAACAAAAACAAAACAAAACAATATTCTGAGCTCAGTATGAAATAGAGAGCCAAACTGGCATTGAAAAGCTAGCCTTTGACATATCTAGGACTAGCTCTTTTAATCAGTTGGGTGCGAGGAGAAAGCCATTGACCTTTATAAGGAAGAAGAGTTCGCACAGGTTGATTAGTATTGAATGTAGTTTTCTTTAACTTACCATCTGATGACTTGACTCATAATGACATTTTATTGGAGTTTCACCAACTTGCACTTGCCACAGTTCTACAGGGCGTGCCTTGAGATCTGATTATACGGTTTTCATTCATATGGCCCTGTCTCCCTGCCTGCCTTTATTGTTTTTTAGCTAACTAACTTGACATTCCTGCCTACCAGCTTGACGGGAGCTTGACGGCTCACCATTTGCTTCTGCCTTGAGCTCGCATTTGAGCGCCTGCCATTCTGGAGGTTTAACAGAACAGAAGCTCTAGCCTCTGTGTTCTAGAGCCAGAGATTCTCACCGACTGGATCTTTGGAGGTCAGTCTTGATCTTTGGAAGAGGAGACTGTTCCATGGTTCTAAAGTTTTACAGAAATGCAGAAAATGCAAAACCAAACCTAAGGTGATTTCATTACAAATTATAAAGCAGTTAATATTATGTTTCAACTTTCTTCTTATTTTTTTTCTTTTTCTTTTTTTTTCATTCAGTGAGAGGAGGGGAGGCAGAGACAGACTCCTGCATGTGCCCGACCGGGGTCCACCCGACATGCCCACCAGGGGGTGATGCTCTGCCCATTTGGGCCGTTGCTCTGTTGCAACCAGAGCCATTTTTAGCACCTGAGGAGGAGGCCATGGAGCCATCCTCAGTGCCCTGGGCCAACTTGCTCTAATGGAGCCAGGGTTGCAGGAGGAGAGGAAAGAGAGAGAAACAGAAAGAGAGAGAGAGAGAGAGAGAGAGAGAGAGAGAGAGAAGCAAGCAGGGGAAGAGTGGAAAAGCAGATGGGCTTTTCTCCCATGTTCCCTGACTGGGAATCGAACCCAGGACATCTACAAGCCGGGACATCTGACGCTCTACCACTGAGCCAGCCGGCCAGGGCTCTTCTTATTTTTTTAATGAGTAATTTCCAAAGCTTATATCCACAGCCTCGCATAGGCATAGTTCCTAGTAGTAAACTCAGCAATAATCAGAGAAGAAATATGAACCTTGTTATCTCCATTTTAAATTAAATTTGTCATCTCCTCTACCTCATCTAACCTCCTTGGGCCTCTTGTAACTAGGTGGTATGTTGTTTTAAAGAAATTCCTAATTCCATTGGGAAGACGCAGTAAGACTAAAACATGTGGAGATAACAGAGATATATGCGGTGCAAATAAAGAAGCATAAAATCAAGAAAGGTGAATGCCAGCAGATGGAGTGTTTCAGACATTTCACCTTTCCTCAACTCTAGGTAGGCTCAAGAGAATCATCCATGCTCTTCTTGGTTTTGGTAGATGTTTGGAAGACATCAGCTACTTAAACCATACTCTCATATTTCACTGGACTCTTGTTTATGTTCTAAAATTCATTTATGCATTTTCACTCTGCTAAGAGTAAAACGTAGATATTGGAGCTTGAGGAAGAACAGTTGTACATGTAAGGATACAGGGCTAGGAAAGGGTATGAAGTCTATAAGAAAAGGACAGAAAGCAGTTTTCCGGCTTCCTTTAGACTTGACGATCCTAAAAGTTTTTTTTTTTATTCTTTTAAAATCTAAAATAGATTCCAAATCATTTGGAATTGATGTAAAAGAAGAGAATGTCACGTCCTGCTAGCAGTGTCAGATTGTTAGACTGCAAACTTGATGCTTTCAAAGGAGCGACCAGCTGTCACACTTCTCTGTCCTCAGTGGAGTTAGCTTGGGAAAGATAACAGATTTGCTAATTAACGGATCTCATCTGAATTCCATCCTTTTCCCCTGGAGCCCTTGCCGCCCTGACTCCACTCCTCCCAGGAGCACAGACCTTGGGTTCTCTGAGCCAGACTGCATTCGCTCCCATTTTCTCATTGTTGGGTATGCCAGCTATTAGGCCGTCTTCACATGAGAGTTGATGAAGAAATGCCATCCTTTTTCTTCTTTTACTTTTATAATAATGATTCTACAGTAAATAGTCTGCATGTATTTTTTATAAATATGGCTACATGGAGGCTTTTGCTCTGCTTAACTATAGATTGGGAAGAATTTTAAGAACTACTTTGCTATCTTGGTTACTCTTTTATCTTCAGAGCCTGCCACATAGTAGGTGCTCAACAAGGACTGTGAGAAAAAAATGATTTATTAACAGTCTACAGGATTAGCCTTATGCAGACTTGTAAAGTGGACTAAGATGGCCTTTGATAAATTCAGTCTCCTTTTTTAAGTTCTCTCCAGTGAGAAATTCTTATCACACCTGCAGAATCCTCATGCATCTTCTATATATTTTCTTAAGTGGGGTGAAATACACAGAATATAAAATTTGTGATTTAAATAATTTTAAAGCATACAACTCTGTGGTTTTTAGTATATTCACAAGGTTGTGCAACCATCTCCAGTCTCTAGTTCTAGAACGTTTTTATCACCCCAGATGGAATGCAGTCACTCCCTATCCCCCTCCACCCAGCCCCTGGCAACCACTAATCTATTTTCTGTCTATGGGTTTGCCTGTTCTAGATATTTCCGATGAATGAAGGCATGCGGTGTGGGGCCAATTGTGTCAGGCTCAGTGAAAGCACTGAGCATAATGTTTTCAAGGTTCATACATGTGGTAGCAGGTGTCAGTACTTTGTTCCTATTTTCTGGCTGACTAGCATTCCATTGTATGGATATATCCCAATTTTCCCTCTTTATAGCTTCTATCAAAATCTAGCATCTAAAGAACTGATTGAAAATTAGTTAGTACATTGCATATAAATGTAGATAATAGAACTTAAAGGAAAAATTCAGTCAGGAGAGTTTGCCCTGCTAAATAGAAAACAGCTTAAAAATAAAGTAATACATTTCTAACAGCGAAATCTCAGGGATGGAGAAACATTCCCCAAGAGGATAGGGGACTTTTTTTTCAGTGCCACTGAATTAATACATTCATGACTATCTGACTTCTTGTAAAGCCAAATCTACCAGTGGCGGTGGAACTGGAAAAGCTTTTGAATTGAGTGTGTGGGCACAAGGGTTAGTTTTTAGTTTACTGTGTCACCTGCATTTTCCTGGGCCTAGTGTTTTGTTTGTTGTTTTTTTTTTTTGTTTTTTTTTTTTTTCTTTTTTAAATGAAAGGAGGGGAGATAGAGAGACAGACTCCTGCACGTGCCCTGACTGGGATCTATCCGGCACCCCCCCCCCCCCATCTGAGGCTGATGCTCTGCTCCTCAGGGGCCATGCTCACATTGAGCTATTTTTAGCGCCTGAGGGGGAGGCTCCATGGAGCCATCCTCAGCACCTGGGAAGATGCTCTCAAACCAGTCGAACCATGGCTGTGGGAAGGAACAAAGAAAGAGAGAAAGGAGAGAGGGAGGGGTGGAAAAGAAGATGGTCGCTTCTCCTGTGTGCCCTGACCAGAATTGAACCTGGAATGTCCACATGCTGGGTCGATGCTCTACCACTGAGCCAACCGGCAAGGGCCTCGGTTTGAGTTTTGAACCTCACCCTCTGCTAAGTTCTATTGCATGCATTATCTCATTTAATCCTCCCAAAATTGTATGGGCTTGGTTTAATTTTTATCTGCATTTTATAAATGAGGAATTAATAAGTGAGATGTTGAAAGACTCAGTATCATGACTGAAGTTTAACACTTAGTAAATTGTTAGGGCAAAACGTAAACTTCTGTCTGCCCGTCTTTAGCCTGAGCTTATGACCACTGCACTGCAGGGGTTGGCAAACAATGGCCCACCACGTGTTTTGGTACAGCCTGTGAGCTAAAATGTTTCATCCATTTTTAAGTGGATAAAAAAAATCAACAGAAGAATATTTCACGACACATGAACATTATATGGAGTTTCAGGTTTCCGTGTCTGTGAATAAAGTTTTATTGGAACACAGCCACACTCAATTGTTTATGTATTATCTCTGCTTTCGTACTGCAATGGCAGAGTTGAGTTAATGGGACAGAAACTATGGGCCACAAACCCTAAAATATTTCGTGTTCTGCCCTTTATGGAACAAATTTGCTTGTTTCATCATCTGTAAAATGGAGGCAGGAAAACAATTCAGTTAAGTCCCTCAAGTCCCCTGCAGCCTTAATGTTTCGAGAATGTTAGAGAAAGTTCTTTAATCTTGTGCTTTGATCAAAACAATTGAGTCCATCTAAAATAGAAATCTCCCCATCCCCCCATCTCATACATCCATGGCCTGACCTCCCATCTCCCGCTGCATCTAGCCTTTCACTGATTCATCTATTCTGAGTAATCACAAGATTACCATTCATTAGATGTCTGTGATACCCAAGCACTCCATGGGATTGTCAAGAAGGTTCATAGATGGTATATGTAAAGTCATTTATTTTTTCTATTTTAACTTATGTTTAATGTTTATTTCATTGATTTTAGAGAAAGAGGAAGAAAGAGAGACAGAGAGAGAGAGAGAGAGAAAGGGAGAGAGAGAGACAGGAACATAGATCTGTTCTTGTGTGTGCCCTGACCGGAGATCAAACCGGCAACCCCTGCACTTCCGGATGATGCTCTAACTAACCGAGCTACCCGGTCAGGGCCATTCTTTCTATTTCAGGCATGTGAGAACTGAAGCTTGGGGAGTTCAGATTCTCTAGTAAGTGCTAGTTAATAAGCTGTGGTGCCAGAGCTGGAACCCCAGCATGAGTTCTTCTGACCATTCTGACCATTCCCAGTCCCCACCCCATCTGAGATTCCTCTCCTCTTGGATGTATTTGGGGCAAAAAGCCATGAATTATATCTGGTTCTTCCCCTGCAGCTCTGCCACCTTGAACACAGTTCAGTGCTAATTCTGAGTATCCACATCTGTAAAATGGAATGATGATAATAGCAACCGCCAGAGGCTTGATTCAAGAATCAAATAAGATCAGTTACACATGCCTGAAACCTAATAGACACTAGGAATTGTAGCTCTTGGGGTTCTATTCTGATAAAACAGTGTTTTCTATCTTATTGCTCAGTCCCTAGCCCAAGAATTAATTTGCTCAGTTTTCTAGGGTGATTTGTTGTTTCTTTCTACCCAAACTGTCTGATTTATATTCATCATATTTTTGTCCCTAACATGCATTCTTTTTTTTAAAGATTTTATTTATTAATCTTAGAGAGAGGAGACAGACAGAGAGAGAGAGAGAGAGAGAGAGAGAAAGATGGGGGGAGGGAGCAGGAAGCATCAACTGCCATATGTGCCTTGACCAGGCAAGCCCTGGGTTTTTAACCGGCAACCTCAGCATCCCAGGTCGATGCTTTTACCCAATACGTCACCACAGGTCAGGCTAACATGCATTCTTTCCCCCTAGGCAGCCTCTTACCCTTCTTTCCCCTTAACATCTTACCCCTCCCATACTTGGTACCTATACTTAGATTGACAGTTTTCCCCTCCTTCCCTTCAAGTCCTGCATATGTTTTAGGCTTCAGCTTAAGTGCTAGCATCTCCTCTGACTGATAACCCCCATCCTAATCTCCTTCTCTATGAACTTTGTTTGAACTTGGAGTTCCAGAGCCACAGACTGCCGCCGAAAGGCACCATACCATGTTGTTCTTCCTACTTGGCCAGGTTAAGTGTCTTCGGTAAGGTTATTCAACAAGTCTGTCCGACATTGCTATCTCTGTATCATATAAATATCTGCATCATGTATACTTTTCTTGTATTATTCACCATTTAATGGATAAAAGTCTGAATGCTTATTTTATGATAGGCTCCAAGTTAAGAAACAAAGACACTAAAGACCAATTTTATGCACTTGTACTTGAGAGTGAGTGCCTCTTTAAATACCTTTCTTGCTTTAACCTAATCCCAGCCCAGGTAAGGACCATCACTTGTCCTATGTGCTCTATGGTGGGGTGGGGGGTGGGGGGAATGCCTGACACTCTAAAAAAAGGGACAGCAAAATGGCTACAGTAGAGGTTCCAACAACACAGAGGCAGTAGTGATTAATTTAGGGACATTACAAAAACTTCAAGATGGAAATGACACTTGAGCTGGGTTTTGAAGGATGAATAAGAGTTCACCAGCAAGCAGAACACATTTTAATCAGACTGAAAAGTATAGGAAAAGCAAAGGGGACATGAACATGCATGTCCTGTGTGGTATGTAAGCTTTGTGTCTGGGTTGCAGTGTCCATAGGGCATTCGAGGAGAGGAGGTGATGGAGTAACCAGAATTCAAATTTTCTCTTTGACTAGAAAACCTCCATGCACCTCTTTTAGTACCTTATTCTATTCCATATGAAGGGTCTGAACAGCCTTGGCCCTAAAACATTTTTAAGTAATCTAACCTTAAATTAGATTGCTTAAGTCTAATTTGTCTCTGTATACCATTGAACTACCTACAGTTTGGTTACTTGCAGGTGTTTTTCCTTTTTTGTCCCTGTGCTTGCGGTGTGATGTACGTTGGGAATGGAAAGGTTGAAGAGGGTTATGAGTTTTAGTGGCTCCTCACTTGGAAGTTTCTGAATAGAGCAGGACGCCCTGCTGGTCTTGGTTGGTTTCCTGACCTTAAGGATGATTTTTGAATCAATGAGAATTTGTTGTCCAAAGGCATAGAGATTGATTTTTTTTCTGTATAAAGCCTTTTAATTTGGGGTAGCTTCTAAAAGCTGCCCGAGGGCCAGAAAGCTAGAATCAGGGACAACAGAGCTAGAACAAAGCTCCTAAACACACCAAAAAAGGGGGCTCGTAACAACGCCATGGCTTCCAGCACTGGGCACAAGTGGGCAGCTTGCAGTTTATACCAGCCTGCCAGATGGAGGAGTGGCTGTCATTGGAACTCTTGCCTGGAAAGCTCCCCCAAGCTAAATGGAGGTGTGACTACCATCGTCAAGTACTGAAATGGCTGGCTCCAGTGCTGCCCCTGCCTGTTGACATCTCTAGGGACAGATCCCAACTCACAGTGGTTGCCCTAGGTTACTCTAGGGCAAAGGATGCTGGGAAAGTGAGTATTCAGCACTTTTAGCTTCTATAATGGGTGGATGACGCTGCCTCATGAGGTGTGGAGGACTCTCCAAACATAGGAAAGGGACTCAGAGGCCAAACACATGACAGATGTCTACTGCCACCTCTAAGCTGGCCATTGTATGCATGGCACCAACTTCCTTTAGCTGGAGACTTATGGGAAATCCGAAGTGCATTTGCATCAAGAAAAGATTTTACCACCTCTTTGAGATAGAAAAAGGAAACTTGACTCGGGGAAGTTAAGCATTGGAGAAAAAACTCTTGAGTCTTAGATTACATACTGACCTCAAAAGCAAAAGGGCTGGCTCAGCCTTCGCTAGGTCTGTCAGAAGCTAATTCTGGTTCACTTAATAAAAGCAAAATCTTAAATGGGGACACATTGCCTTGATTTGTGAACACTGTTCAGAAACCATAGATAAAATCACAGGTAAAACTTTGTTTTATCCTTAGGAAGAACTTGATGTAGCAGTGTAGTTCTTTTTCTCGTTTCACAGAGGGAAACATTGTGGCTTGTTTAAATATGAAGTAGCTTGTTTGAGGGATTCTGTAGCTACCAGGTGGTAGACCTGAGGCTAGGTCCTGGGTTTTCCCATTCTCACCATGGGTATTTCCCTGTAAGAATTCCTCTTCCTTTGGGTAACAAATAAATTGTCTGTAAATGCCTGAGTTTCATAAGGAATATTAAAAGAACTCTCAGTTTGATGCATAACGTATGGGCTGGTAGGTCATACACAGTAGCCTTATTACTCATGGGTGGTTATTTGGATGAGGGATTTGTTGCATTTCTATATGCTGGCTTGAAAAAAAGTAACCCTCATGAATGTCTCTCTTCCTTAGAGATATTTATACTGTAAGTTCAGTTTCAAATGTATCATATCAATCTCAACTTTAGTTCAAGTTTATTTCAATTCATGTATGTCTACATTGCACAAGAAATCAAACAGGTATACACACACCTAAGGAGTTAAGACTTTAAGCAAGAAAAAAAATGTTTATTTTTTTTACCCTGCAACAGAGGTATTTTGGGTACATGGCATGTTGTCTCACCAGCTGCTGCCTCCTTTAGTTGTTAGATGAGCTTTCATTGCTTTCGTCTCTTCCGATGATTAATGGAAGCTGGGGAGTTTCCATTAATATCAAGTTTATATAATCGAGCAGTAATTGACAGTTTACTGTTGGGTGACCGAACCCTGCATTCTCCTAGGGAATGAGAACAGAGTACAAGGGCACTGCTTAGATTTACGTTAGTCAACAAGTGTTTTGAGTGACGCATAGGAAGCCTAATACTAAGTGCTCGGAGATTGAATTGCGGGAGTAAGAATCGTGTTACATTGGCTAAATCAGTAGTAGCAGAACTGGCTTTGCCGAGTGACTTTCTGTACCTCAGTTTCTCCACCGGTATTTCACCCGCTGTGGACCAGCCTTCACATGTGTGTGTGTTAGCTCACTACTTCACTGCCAGCCTACTAAGTGGGTGTTGTTTTCTGCCTTTCGCAGGTGAGGAAACCAAAGCTCATGGAGGTTGAGTAATTTTCTTTGAGGTCATGGAGCTTGTTAATAGCAGGGTGGGGAATGCAGACTTAGATCAGGGGCTCTCCAGAGCCACTCAGCCTAATTGCCTCTTCTTATCCTCTGCCTTTAGGGCACTTTGACTACTCCCTCTTTTTTACGATGGCTGTGTTTTGAGTTTATTGGGGTATGGGTTCTTGAAAAACAGAGTGGCTGGACTTCATGATGATTTTTAAAGAAGATACTGAATTATACAATTCTGAGACGGAGTCATGGAATCTGGCACTTTCAGCAGGTTTGAGGGTGTGCATGATTTCTGTCACTTCATATTTTATCGTAATCTTTGTTACCTACATACAGAGAAGTCTTCCCGGGATTTGATGATTGCTGGAGGCAGTGTAGTAAACAGTAATTGGAAGAGTGAGGAGATGAAGAATTGGAGCAGTGATTTCACTTGTTGCCATGGGGGGCATTCAGAAGCGGGAACATTGGAGGACCTGAGAGGAGTCAGTTAAGAAAGACAACAGGAGGGAGCGGCAGACCTGGGGCACGGAATTCTAGCAGGGAGTCAGTCTGGGGAGATTTGTTAAAGAGCCGGGGCCGTGTCCAGGGAAGTACAGACCTGCCAGACTATTGAGGTCAGTTGGCAGACGGGTCCCTTTCAATCCGAAATTGAGAAACTGCATCTGGAGCACGGCAGAAGCAGGACCGCGTAACTCTTAGGATGAGGATGAAGGGAATCGGTCCGTCAGCCTAGGACTAAAACAGGAAAGCAGACTTACCTAAATATCATTGCAGTGTACCTCTAATTTCTCTTGCTGTTTCAATTGATATGCCCAGGACTGCTCACCCCATCATGAAATCAAGCAATGGCTCTGTATCTAGCTCTGTAGGGGAGATATTCTTAGAGCAGTTTTTTTGTTTGTTTGTTTTTGAAGTGTAGTCCTCTAAGCACTGAGACTAATTTAACCCTGTTTTTCTTGAGACTCTAAAAAGCACTCTCTTTTCTTTCTTGTCACTTAAAGGTCATCTAACTTTTTATTTAAGAAACAATGACCGTCTTGCACGGAGAGCTCAGGAGAGCTTGCTAAGGTGTGAGACATTCCTGTTCAGCTGCGCTGGGCTCCTCTTGACCTCCCAAGCTGTCCCTCTTTTCTGTGGTGGTCAGTATCACCATCCTGGTCCCGCTCCCAGTTGCAGCCACCACCAGCCAATTCTCTTTTCGTTCTCCATTGCGGTTTTCTCTAGCTCTCCCCCCACCCCATCCACGTCTGCACTCTTGGCCCCTGTGGCTTCCTTCTTCAGCCGTCCCCAGGTAGCGAGAGGCCTCTTCCTTCTGGTCAGTGCATGGACTGTTTGCAGGGCCGGATGTCCTCCTGGTGTTCTGCCTCATCTTGGCTCTTCTCCGCGCTGCTCAGAGCGGTTGTTTTCATTGACTCCAATTTCTTCTGTCCTGGGGGTTCCTGGCTTTTCCACATGGTGAATTCGCTAAAAGAAAGGCTCCCTTGACAATGTAGGTGCTGGACGGGGTTGTAGGGCTGGCTGCGTGTAGCTGTTGCAGGTGATCGGCCTTGCGTGCTGTTCCAAGACCGGGGGCAAAGGTCAGCACTCCCGGGTTACAGGCTTTGAAAGGGACATCGTCAGTCCTTTGATGACAGTGGCGAAGGTTAGAAAGGAGCCGGTGTTTCTCCTTCTCTTAGTTTGATTAATAGCATGGATTTTGGAGCCAGGCTGCCTGGGTTCAAATTCTGGCTCTTTCCCCAATTAGCCTCAGGTAAATTACTTAACATCTTTGTTTCTTAATCTGTGAAATAGGGATAATACTAGCACCCAGGACATAGGGCTGATGTGAAGATTCTGGTATATCTTTATATCTATACATATATGTCTTATTTATATATATAAAACATTATATCAAATATAAAATAACCTCATATGTATATTTATTATATTAACTTGCATATATTCATGTTATATTTTATATATTATTATTTTATAATGCATAACCTAGTATATGCTATTATATACAATAACCTTATATACAAGATATAGTATATAAGCTATTCATATAATACCGGTAGATAGTAAATAAATATAAAGCCTTTAGGACAGAGCTGGTATACAGCCAGCAGGTGATATAAGATGTTACTATTACTATTTTTTGGTTTTGCAGAGATTGGTTTTTCTTTAAAGAAGGAAGTACATTTTTGTTTTTGACTTATAAGCAAGCTGATTATTATTCCTCAGACTCCCCTGAGTGGTCAATTGTCAATTCTGTCCTTCCTTTAAGATTTAGTAGTTTGGCCCTGGCCGGTTGGCTCAGTGGTAGAGCGTCGGCCTGGCGTGCGGGGGACCCGGGTTCGATTCCCGGCCAGGGCACACAGGTTAGGCGCCCATTTGCTTCTCCACCCCCCCCCTTCCTCTCTGTCTCTCTCTTACCCTCCTGCAGCCAAGGCTCCATTGGAGCAAAGATGGCCCGGGTGCTGGGGATGGCTCCTTGGCCTCTGCCCCAGGCGCTAGAGTGGCTCTGGTCTCGGCAGAGCGACGCCTCGGAGGGGCAGAGCATTGCCCCCTGGTGGGCAGAGCGTCGCCCATGGTGGGCGTGCTGGGTGGATCCCGGTCGGGCGCATGCGGGAGTCTGTCTGACTGTCTCTCCCCGTTTCCAGCTTCAGAAAAATACAAAAAAAAAAAAAAAAAAGATTTAGTAGTTTGCACGTACTAGGCACCGTGTGAGATGTGTGGCTTGATTTAAGTCTGAAGCCCGGGAAGCCTCTGGTTGACTGAGTCTGAGGCAGTAGTAGTGTTGGGAAAGGTTGGTCTTCAGGTTGCCCGGCCAAGAGACAGCCAGTCAGTCCACTGGCCCACTTCCTGGGGCTGCAGAGGACACTCTTCTTTCCAACTCTTTCTGTTCTGTTTCAAGACCCTTGGGATGGGGAGGAGGAATTAGAGGCCAGGCCCTGGCCCAGCCTCCGTCCATGCTTCACCTCTGCAACTTTGTGGAGGTGGGGAGTCGGGGACCAAACCCTGTGTTCAAATTTGGGGTAGTAACAGTATTTTTTCCTTGAGTCATTTTTCTTTTTAAGAGCTGCATTTCATGATAAAGTTGAGCTGGCAATTGAGGCAAGTTTTATTTTATTTTTTTAAATTCAGAAAATACATTTTGTGAGCATGTTCCATGCCAGAAAAATCTGAATAAGACCATACCGTCAGAGTAGTTCTAGTCTAGAGTACAGTTTTATAACACACACACACACACACACACACACACACACACACATACACACGCACGCAATCACACACAAACATGTAAGAGGAACACTACGATAGGAAAGTATTTTTGGTACTTGTAGACACAAAAGCAAGATGGTTCTATTCAACCTGTGTGTGAAATGGGATAGGCAGGAGTGAATCTGGAAAATGTTTATGGAAGAGATTTTATTTGAGCTGAATCTAGAGAATGTTGAGTAGGTTTGCATGAGTCAGACAGGGAAAGGAAGCGTATTTGAGACGGAAAACAACATGAGTAAGGGCACAGAACCTCAAAGCATCCTGGTGGTCTGAGCACTGCAAGAATCTGCCAGGGCTGGACTGAAGTATGCGTTCAGGAGAACAATGAGAATTAACAATAGCTAGTGGTCAGGGGTTATCAGTGGCATGCGGGAGCTGGCTTGTGTCTGCCTTATGAGAGAGAGCCATTTATAAAACAGCCCGTCATTTTGCAAGTGGGTTGGTAAACTGTTGGTCGCTTGAAGTTGACAGTGGTGGAAATATTTACACCATGGGATCAGCAAATGCTACACACCAGAGCTTTCCCCCTCCCAAGAGTTGCTGTATCAGCACTCTACTGATTATGAGGGCCTTGTGTGCCCCTCTGATAATTACTTTTTAGGGCCCTGCCATGTAGGCTGGGCGGAGCCAGTGCAGGCTGACTGGCAGGGGAGCAACATGAACCAGATTTGTAATTTAGAAAGATAACTCTGTGTCTTTGGTCCTGTCCCCGAGGAAACAGACCCAGGAAGAGAGCTAGTGGGGAGTGTTCTTGCGACTAGCATTTGAAGGGAAGCGAATGAAACAGGATTGAACAGGAGGAGGAGTGGAATGATGAATCAGCTGTAAGGCTCGTCCCGTGGGGACACTTCGGAGTTGGAATGTCCATCAGAGTGGTCCCACCCAGAGGCACAGGGGTCAGGCCTTTATATTCCTGCAGTCACTGGATGAAGGCTGCCCCTGTGGTGGGGCATATCACCACGGTAAAGTGACTCTCTTCAACTGAGGGCGATCCCAGAGGAGGCTCAGCAAGTGGGGGGGGGGAGGGTGCCCCAGGCCTGGGGGCCATTCTGGGTGGGGTGCCCCTCATCCATGGCACTCGGAAGCAGTTTGGAGGCTATATGAGCTCCATGGCAGATAGGAGGCAAGGAGAATGGTTGGGAGATTATTATAGAAGTCCAGATTAAAATGATGAAGGCCTAAAGTAAAGCAGCAGCCATGGGGATATAGGAGGAGGTGGGGATGGGCAGTGGGTAGTGGGTAGGGAGGGTCTATAGTGCTGGTTCTTCTAACACAGTGTTTCTTAACTCAGGGTGAGGTCTGTCCTCCAAAGTTGGGAAACGTGGTTATCATAACTGGGTGGTAGGGGAGTCTTGTGTCTCTGTGTATGTAACTGGTATCTCATGGGTAGATGTCAGAGATGCTGCCAAACATCTTACAATGCATAGGACATCCCCCCAACTCCAATAAAGAAATATCAGGAACCAAGTGTCAGTAGTGCCAAAGATGATATTGTATCAGGAGTAAAGGAAGTGGGAGAAGCCTTCTTTCTCTGTTCCTGCCCTGGAAATCTAGGACTTGAGTCCATGATTCAGTACCAGATGGTTAAAGTGGAGACAGTCCTTTCCTGATAGAGAAGATAAGAACTTTTATCAGCAAAAACACTTTGTCTCTAACTCCCTGCCTGGATTCTATGAAAATTTTTATTCTAGGTAGCAGTATTTTCTCATCTTTCCCTTCTGTCTCCCTACCCAAAGTTTAAAGTAAATCAGACCTTCATTCTGTATTTAAAACCACAGAGGTGAAAGCAAAAACTGACAAACTAACAAGGGGCTCTTACAATAACCTCTGTTTTCTTTTGTGTGTTTGCTTGTTTTTTATTTTATTTTTTTGCTACCATAGTAAAAGTTTTGCAGAGAAATGAACTTTGGGGATTATTTTAAAATGCACTACTTAGGTTTTAGCAAAGAAGTTATCAGAATTAAATGAAGAAAATTAAATTTAATTAGGCAAAACCAGAAGTTGACTGGGAAAGTTTGACTTTAGGTTGTGGACAAGCCCTATAAAAAATCATCTTAGTTTGCTTCTTAACATGAGCATATTTAATTGTAGCAAATTGATGAGGTCTGGTTTTTGTTTATTTGTGTGTGTGTGTGTGTGTGTGTGTGTGTGTGTGTGTGCTGAAAGCAGGTTATTGTAGACTAATGGGCTCAGCCAGGTGCTCTGAGGTGTACTGGTCAGAGCTGAGGAACCAACACCAGTAGGTTGGAGCAGAGGGTGACTCCTGACGACATGCCCTTTTGATGGGACTGACTAGGCAGAGCAAAGGTGTTTGGCAGGAGCACAAGTTCAGATTTCGTTCTAGAATGGGTGCTGGTGGGAAAAGGGGAAAGGGAGGTATATGAATTCCTGGTACTAGAATACTAGATACAGACTAGGGCAGTTGTCTGAAAACTTTCTGTAAAGAGCCAGATAGGACAAATTTAGGTTTCATGGGTCATATGGTCTCTGCTACACCTCTGCTGTTACCTTGTGAAAGCGGACAGATACCACATAAATGAGTGAGCGTGCTGCATTCCAATGAAAGTTGATTTACCGAAACAGGTGACCAGTCCAGTTTGGACCATGGGCAGGAGTTTGTTGACCCCTGGACTAGGGACTTGAGAAACTGGGTGCACTTAAAAAATGATTTTGATGTCCTGATTAAGGAAGAGTTGGTTATGGAGACATAGGTATGACCGTCAGATTTATGACTAAAGGAGTCAAACTCAGTCATTCACATTTGTTTTCTTTCCTTTATTTTGACCTCTTTCTCCTGGTCATCTCTCTCCTTTAAATAATTTCCAAATGGCTACATGTATATCATATCTTATATATACATGATATGATATATATATCTTGTTGATTGATAGTAATTGATTTCCTATTATTTTTAGAAGTGTTAACTACATAATAGGAGGAACCTTTTCTAGTCCTTTCTCTTAGGTTAAGCCTTTGTAAATGCAAATTGGTGATTTT
Source organism: Saccopteryx leptura (assembly GCF_036850995.1). Lineage (NCBI taxonomy): Eukaryota > Metazoa > Chordata > Mammalia > Chiroptera > Emballonuridae > Saccopteryx > Saccopteryx leptura. Next base: position 167,832,132 of record NC_089507.1, read on the forward strand.
CTCTTGGGTGTAGCTCTTTAATGACATTTTCTTCTGTTTGCGATTGACCTTGGGTCATTGGTTCTCAACCCTGAGTATATATTAAAATTACCTGGGGGGAACTTTTAGACATCCCAATGCACAGGCTACATTTGAAACTATTAATCAGGGATAGGACCAGGCATCATTATATTTTAAAGCTCCCTGGGAACTCCAGTGTGCAGCCAAGGTTAAGAACCCCTATCTTGGATTTAAAGAACAACCACAACAAAAATTGTCTTCAACACTAGCTTTAGACGCTGGAATAAAGAGGAAAATTTAACCTGTTGGTAACTGTTCATGGCCCACAGGTTATAACTATGAAAATAAGAGTCTTCAGGTTTTAAGCACTGTATTCAGACAAAGTTATTTCCCAGTGACACAGTAGAAATTCTTTGTTGTGGTTTGGGAGAGGAAATAAAAGAAATATCAGGAAGCTATTGTGACTTGGCTGATGTGTGTATTTCTAGCCAGAAGGGCTTTTTCCATCAACGAGTTTGGTGACAGCCTTTGAGCACAGGGAAGACTTCCAGGTTCTTGGGATTAAGTCATTATCCACAGAAGCCAGTCTTACCAGAATAAATGATCAGGACAGATGTTCCGATGGGGCCCAGAGTGAATAACCTTCGAACATCATAATGGACATATATATGAATTTGATGGTATTTCTGAAAGAGAACCTAATTGACCAAGCTAAAGGTGATTTTTGTTTAACATAGGGAGATATAGGGCAGTTCCCAAAGGTAAATTCAGTGAACTTTTATAAAGCTATGTTTTGATATTTTGAAATGGTAGATGTGGGAATACTGTTTGTTGATAGGGACATTTTAAAGGGATCCAATAGCATTTTCCTCACAATGTTTTTTGTCATTTTACAAATGAAAGATTCTAACCTTGTGACACTGGGGATTGCTCAGGCATTTAATGTTTAAGGCTGAATTTGGAAGACCTACTGCTTTCCTTTCTAATCAAGAATGAAGAGAATTATGATTTTCGGGGGCAGTGAGGGAGGTGGCCCGAATGCTCTGAAGGGTTTTCCAGCCAGGAGCAAAGGGTCTATGGACTACTGCAGATTCTCAGGTTTCATTACACTGGAGGTGTGAGGGTTGCTTTGTTTACTGAGGGGTAATAGCAAGCCAATAGAATTTAGTCCACTGCAAGTAACTGAACACCCAACAAAAGTAGTTGCAACAACAGAGGTTTAACCCCCTCTTTGAAGATATCTGGATATGCATCCATGTTCCAGGGCAGGTTAACAAAATAATTTAGGTATGCCCTGGCTTTGGATGGTATCTGATTTGGATCCACCTGGCAAACCCTGCCCGGGGATGATGCTCAAATCTACTGAGCTATTTCCAGTGCCTGAGGCTGACACTCAGAACAACCGAGCCATCTTCAGTGCCGGAGCCAACACTCAGGCCAATGGAGCCACTAGCTGTGGGAGGGGAAGAAGGAGAAAAGGGGGAAGGGAGGTTGCTTTTCTTATGTGGTCTGACTGGAAATTGAACCCAGGATGTCCATATATTGGGCCAACACTCTATCCACTGAACCAACTGGCCAAGGCCTCTTTTTTTTTTCTTAACTCTGTAAAAATGTAAAAACCATTGTTAGACCTAGGGATGTGTGTGCCAGGCATTAACTAATCAATTATGTTTTATTTCCTGAGGTTGGTGGAGGGATCCACCATTGTCACTTTTCTGAACAACACTGTGATTTTTGCTAGCAAATTGAGTGGGCAACCAACTGTGTTTGCCTCAGTACTTAATTTGTAAAATTGTTGTAATGATTATTAAATGAGGTAACTAAATAAAGCAAATAATGTAGTTCTGGGTACATCAAATGCCCTCAGCAAATAGTTTCTGATGTTATTATTATTGTTTTGTTCATTTTCAGTCTTCCTGTGTATCACTGGGGAATTCCATCTCTTCTTCTAAACTGCCCAGATAGGTATGCCTGGAGGTCAGATTAGATTGTAACAAAACATTATTTCATGATTTTTTTGTTGGTTCTGTTCTCTATTGCAGGGAGGTGTGGCCTCCAAATTCCATACCTTATCCATTTATGCAGATTTTAAAGTAATTTGGCAACAGGCAATTTGATGAAGGAAAATGGAATTATGAATTCTGAGAACTTTAGTAGTCCTTTCATTGGAGCAGGGTTATTATTCTTACCATGTTAGGTAAAATAGGTAAGACCCCCCCCCCCCCCCATATCAGTGACTGGACACAGGAAAAATGGTATTCTTTGTTTATGCTATATGTCCCAGATGAATGTGCAGGGAGCCCTACCTCCCAGTCACTCAGTGACCCAGCTGAATAGAGGCTCCGCCATTGTGCAGATGCGCCATCGGGAATACATAGCCTTCTTAGTCTGCATGACAAAGGAAAGAGGGAGATTGGAGACCAGCTCTTGAGCTTCTCACTCTCTCAGCCTGCAAGGGACATATTTCACTGGCCAGAACTGATCATATTGATTAATCCAACTGCGGTGAGGGCCAGGAGATATGGGGGAACAAATAGGACAGTGAGTATTACTATCCCTTCCATGATTCCATTGCTTCACCTCTATTCTTCAGAGGGAGAGAACTGAAGAAGTTACACCATTATATACCAGTAGCTTCTAGTCCTTTACCTTCTATCATATCTTAAACTGTTGTGTTTCCCATTTTATTTTATTTTTTTACATTTTAGATTACACTCTTCTCCTTCCCCATGCCTTTTCCTTTTCTTATACTGTTTGGAATCTTAACAACACTTTCTAGAAGTCAGAATGAATGAAATAGAAAAATGCTAGAAGTGAAAAGTATGTCGTCATTGGATTACTCCAATATGAAAGTTCAATAGGACTGATCACTGCAATGTCAAAAGGACCTTTGAATACTCCTCTAACTCAGTAAGCCTCACCTGGGAGAGTTTTTACTCCCTAGAGCAGGGGTCAGGAACCTATGGCTCGTGAGGCAGATGTGGCTATTTTGATAGCCGCATCTGGCTCACAGACAAATCTTTAATTAAAAAAAATAACTTTAAAAATATAAAACATTCTCATGTATTACAATCCATTCATTTCCTACCGCTCATGTTCATGGTTGCGGGTAGCTGGAGCCAATCACAGCTGTCCTCTGAGACAACACCAAATTTTTATTGGATAATGCGTAATGTACGTGGGTCATTGTATGGCTCTCACAGAATTACATTTTAAAATATGTGGCGTTCATGGCTCTCTCAGCCAAAAAGTTTCCCAACCCCTGCCCTAGAGTATATCAGGCAATGTCTAAGGATGTATTTTGGTTGTCACAGAGGGGTGTGGGTTGCTACCAGCATCTAGCAGGGAGAGGTCAGATATGCTACTAAACACTATGACAGCCACTGACCACAAAAAGTTATAAGCCCCTGAAGAATCATATGCACATTTAAGTTTGAGAAGTACTGCTCTAGGCTGGACTCAAAATATGGTCCCATTACTATTTATAACACATTTACCCTAAAATACAAATGCTCCATCTAAAAATGTTAAAACATTCTTCCTTCCCCCCTTCCTTCCTTCCTCCCTTCCTTCCTTCCTTCCTTCCTTCCTTCCTTCCTTCCTTCCTTCCTTCCTTCCTTCCTTCCTTCCTCCCTTCCCTTCCCTTCCCTTCCCTTCCCTTCCCTTCCCTTCCCTTCTCCTTCTCCTTCTCCTTCCTCCCTCCCTCCCTCCCTCCCTCCCTCCCTCCCTCCCTTCCCTTCCTTCCTTCCTTCCTTCCTTCCTTCCTTCCTTCCTTCCTTCCTTCCTTCCTTCCTTCCTTCCTCCCTTCCCTTCTACTTCCCTTCTCCTTTCCTTCTCCTTCCTTCCTTCCTTCCTTCCTTCCTTCCTGCCTGCCTTCCTTCCCTTCTCCTTCCTTCCTTCCTTCCTTCCTTCCTTCCTTCCTTCCTTCCTTCTTTCCTTCCTTCCTTCCTCCCTTCCCTTCTCCTTCCCTTCTCCTTCCTTCTCCCTTCCTTCCTTCCTTCCTTCCTTCCTTCCTTCCTTCCTTCCTTCCTTCCTTCCTTCCTCCCTTCCCTTCTCCTTCCCTTCTCCTTCCTTCTCCCTCCCTTCCTCCCTTCCTTCCTTCCTTCCTTCCTTCCTTCCTTCCTTCCTTCCTTCCTTCCTTCCTTCCTTCCTTCCTCCCTTCCTCCCTTCCTCCCTTCTCCTTCCCTTCTCCTTCCTTCTTCCTTCCTTCTTCCTTCCCTCCCTCCTTCCTTCCTTCCTTCCTTCCTTCTTTCCTTCCTTCCTTCCTTCCTTCCCTCCCTCCCTCCTTCCCATACTACCTACCTAACTACCTTTATTTTATTTTTTTTAATGTACATGCACAGGGCCTGCCCTAGACTTACTGAGTTATAATCCCAGAGGGTAGGGCCACAACCCATTAAACAGATACCCCAGGACATTTATATGACCCTGATGGTTGAGAACCACATCCCAAGGACAATTCTTAACTCTGTGGTGTCTCTGATTTCCTCCAAAACTTTGGACTTAGGAGGCCCATACTCACAATTAGCATCAACTGTGTTGGATTTTCATGTTGTTGCATTAATAGGGTGTCATTCTCCTGCTGCCCCAATTGCTACCTGGCTTTCATCCCGTTATTGGGATGCTCTTTTATTTGCATTAAAAAAATGCAGTATCACCAAGATTCAGAAGAAGAATCTGAATGTTTCCATTGGTTGACTTTGTAGTAATGGTACCACTTCTTGGCACGTGGCCTCCCACCCAGGTTCCCGCTGGGTTGCCACTGTGTCTGTGTTCTCGTTTGCTTGGTGCCACTCATCTCTTGCTGTCTGCAGTCTGGCTTTTCTCCCCACTTTGCCACCAAGTCTCTTTTTTTGCAAAAGTCACCAGGGACTTCTTTATTTTCATTTTTGGTGCCCTTCTGAGTGCTTGAAAGCAAACCTCTCAGAGGTTGGCAACCTTATAAAAAATCCTATCTGAACGCTTCTCACCTGCTTTGCTGGTGCACACAGTTGAGCGTGAGCCTCTAAGCCAGGGAGCACCTGGGCCTCCCTCTCCCTTTACTTGCCAGCCCCCAGGGTAGGAAAGTAGTCAGCTACAGATGGTGTTGATACTTAAAAACATGTTTTACAAGTTCAGGTTTACTGTAAAAAATTTTTTTAGCATTAAGTTAGTTATATTAACTTCTAATTCATTTAATTACCAAATTTCTTCAGATGAGTAATTGCCAGTATGATTCTTGTGGTACATATTCTTTTGTGGTTGCTTCTTTTGTGTGTGTGTGTGTGTGTGTGTGTGTGTGTGTGTGTGTGTGACAGAGACAGAGACAGAGAGAGGAACAGTTAGGGACAGACAGACCAGAAGGGAGAGAGATGAGAAGCATCAATTCTTTGTTGCAGCACCTTAGTTTCTCATTGATTGATATTTCATATGTGCCTTGATGGGGGGCATACAAGGGGTCTACAGCAGACCAAGTGACCCCTTGCTCAAGCCAGTGACCTTGGGTTCAAGCTGGTGAACCTTGCTCAAACCAGATGAGCCTGCGCTCAAGCTGGCGACCTCGGGGTTTCGAACCCAGGGCCTTCTGCATCCCAGTCCAACACTCTATCCACTGCGCCACTGCCTGGTCAGGTTTGTGGTGATTTTGACTAGATTCTTCCCTTGTTTTGTAGAATGCACCTATATTCAGAGTAGCTGAGTAAGTCATTATCTTCCCTTTGTGAACCTGTAAACTAAATCTTTAAAATCTAGTGGAAGGGGAAGTACTCAAATAGAAAGGAAAAAGAATAAGACTACACTGAGTGCAGGGCATCCTCCCCCTCCCCAATCTCTTTCCTCCCTCCCTCCCTCCCTCCCTCCCTCCCTCCCTCCCTCCCTCCCTCCCTCCCTCCCTCCTTCCTTCCTTCCTTCCTTCCTTCCTTCCTTCCTTCCTTCCTTCCTTCCTCTTTTCCTTCCTTCCTCCTTTCCTTCCTCCCTCCCTCCCTCCCTCCCTCCTCCCTCCCTCCCTGACTCCCTTTCTTTCCCTTCCTTCTTTCTTCCTCTTTCTTACATACTCAGCAAACACTTTCCAGACATATAGACTCTGGGGAGAGAACAATGAAACAAACTTGGCCCGTTGCCCTCAAGATGCTAAAGACATAGCATAGGACAGTATTGTCATCAAATAAAACATTTTGCTAAACATACAGGGGAGGTGAGGGTCCAGTGGGCCTGGGAGGGAGCGATGAAGACGGGGTGCATGGAAAGCATGTGGAGTCTCAATCTTGAACATGAGCAGGTGCCATGCAGTAGCATCAGGAGGCAGGAGGCAGAGGTTTTTCAGGCACTGCAGTCAGTTGCATGAGCACATCCAGGGCCTGGAGGTGTGAGATTACCTGGTGTCCCTGCGGCATCCTGAGCGAGCATTGACTGAGGAGACAGGGATGGAGGGGTGTGCAAGTCCGGATTTTATTGTAGAAAGTAGCATGACCATGTGTCTGTGACAGCTCAGAGGATCGTGGCTTGGACAAGTATGCAGTCCTGAAAAATAGGAGGTCAGTATGAAGACCAGTGCAAAGCCCAGCTAAGACTGGGTAGACTGGGGTTTGGTATTGAGAAGTGGCCAAGGGTCATAGAAACCTTGGTCATGCTAGAGGTTAGAGGCCCAGGGAGAGAAGAGGTGAAAAGACAGAATCATAGGTTGGGTCAGCTTTTGATGTGGAGGGTAAAGGAACAGGTGCTTTGAGGAGGAGGCGGAAAGCCTGTGTGGTATGGTCTATAATGCTCACTGCCCTTTCCAACTACAGTGTGTCTGTAAAGTCATGGTGCACTTTTGACCGGTCACAGGAAAGCAACAAAAGACGATAGAAATGTGAAATCTGCACCAAATAAAAGGAAAACTCTCCCAGTTTTATACCTATTCAGTGCAGTTCGATTTGCGCTCACGCACAGATTTTTTAGGGCTCCTTAGGTAGCTATCCCGTATAGCCTCTACAGACTCGTCACTGACTGATGGCCTACCAGAACGGGGTTTCTCCACCAAACTGCCGGTTTCCTTCAACTGCTTATCCCACTGAGTAATGTTATTCCTATGTGGTGGCGCTTCGTTATAAACGTGCTGATATTCACATTGCACTTTGGTCACGGATTCGAATTTAGCAAGCCACAGAACACACTGAACTTTCCTCTCTACCATCCACATCTCGACTGGCATGGCCGTGGGCTGCTCCGCTGTATACACAGTGTTACATCATCATCTGTGCATGCACACATGCTGCCACATCATCCTACAGAAACTGGGAGGGTTTTCTTTTTAATTGGTGCAGATTTCACATTTCTATCATCTTTTGTTGCTTTCCTGTGACCGGTCAAAACTGCACCACGATTTTACGGACACACTGTAGTTCTATGAACATCCTTTTTAGGTGAAACAACTCATGTCCCTTTATTCCTCCATCTCTGGGGGTAACTCAGAGCAAATCTGCTTCCCTGTCAACATGGCAGCTCTGGAAATGATTGGAAGAAATCTCTCCTGATTTCCCTTGATCTTTTGCTCCCCAGGGCACACGCTCCCTGTAGATCCCCCTGTCTGTACGTGACATGGTTTCACACCCACTAATTTGTGCTGCTGACCTGACCAACAGTGGTTGCCGTGGACTGGCACGAATAAGAGAAAATGCCTTTCCATTGTCTCCCTTCGTTCCTCCTTCCGCAGACATTTTTTTCTTACAATTTTTATAGCCAGCTCTGTATGAGTTGTTGGGTCAGTGAGCCCCAGGGGTGGAAGAGACAGCTTGGGGACTGCTGAATAGCCTCCCTTTGTCTAGAGGCATGTTTTTCTGACTGTTTATGGTGCCTGACAGGGTCGTTTTTGTTCTAGGGAGAGCTGGTTGGAGAAAGCAGGCTGCTGGGAAAGCTATGGGGCTGTACTTCCCCGCGGGGTGATCTCCAAGGCCCTCCTAGAGAGCTGCCATTTAGCACCCCGAGGGCGCCCCTTGTCCAGGGGAGTTCATCTGAGGTCTCTGCAGCCGTCCCAACTCGAAAGCTGATAGGGAGGGGAAGAGAAACTGTCACCAACTTCACCAGCTTCATAGTAGCCAGAAACGAGCACCCCCACCCAGGGTAGCAAGATTCCATTTTAATCATTAATCATATTCCAAAAAAAAGAAAGAAAGAAAGAAAAAAGAATCCAACAGCTGTGTACCACTTTTCATAACTTTTCCTCCACGGTTGGCAGTCAGATTGCTTTCTTTTGCAGAAAACACGATGTCAATTTTAGTCAGAATTTATGTGTAAAAACTTGAAAGGAGGCAATTTGGAAAGGAAAGTGAAATTAGTGAGGTTTTCAGTTTGCATTTGGAATGAATCACACACAGTGGGATTGTAATGTGCAAACATAATGCTGAATTTTCCTGCTTGGGCCTTCCTGCTTTCTCTCATACTCCTGAGCACGTGGAATCCTTTCCAAGCAGGCTCTGACTGGAGCAAAACAGAGCTTGGGAGCCTCCGCCTCAGTCAGCAGGGAGCAGGTTAGCATCTCCTGTAACCCTGGGGTGGACTCTGGGCAGCAGTTTGGTGTGGCCAGGACATGCCCGCAGCGAAGAAATGCTTGTATGGTCTCTGTGGGTCCCACAACATGCAGTCCTTCCATAAATGACCAGTGTACACAGTGTGCTCTGAGGGCTGCTGTATTTCTAGCGAACCCTCTACTTTTCTCCCTCGAGGGTCATGACAAAGGTGGCTTCTTTGAGTAAATTCTAGACCAGCAGTCTAAAGAACTTGAGTTTCAAGTCCCAGGCCTCCCCATTATTATTTCGGTGGCCTTGGGTAAAGTTCTTGCCTGTGTAAAGTTCATAACCACCCTGACTACAGTTCTGCCTTCTTTTTGTTGGTACACCATAGATATTTTTGCCTTGCATTTGCTCACAGAAACAGGTTATACTTGGTGCATGGATTTCAAGGCTTATTCACAGGACTAATAGGACCTACAACAGTATCAGTTTCGTCATCTGTAAAGGGTAAGGTGACTTCCACTCCTTGAAGGCCTAATTCCAGCTTTGAAGATGTATGATTCACTTGTATTATCAGTTAAATGGGCATTTGGTAAGCAGGTATAGGAAACTCCCTATTGGACTATGGTATATCTATCAAAATATATTCAGTGTTTTAAATAATCAGATGAACAAGTGAACTTTTTTGATACACCATGTGTTTATTGAGGCCAATTCTGCCATGAAGTCTGCTGCAGGTAATACTAATAAAGCAGAAAAATGCATTCTCGTATTTACACAGATTAAAATAAGAGTCAGCAATGACTCACAAACAGGTCATCTTACTGCATCCCATTCTGTCCTTGTCGGTGCTTTCCTTGAAGCTGGGTATTACTCAGCAGTTATTTCTTTCTACCTGAGCACTAGGCAGGGTGAGAGAGGTCTCGATAAGTAAGGCAAAGAGTATGGAATTCAGTAAAGGAAAGAGTTACCATAAAGGATGAACATATATAGGAAGAGATTAGAAATGGTTGGAGTTTGTGTTTTAATACATCTCAGGAAGAAATCCTGAACTGGTGTTGTATCTAATACTTAGGAATACTTGATTGGTCTGCTCTGCAAGCATCCTAGCCATTTGGTGCTCATGGGCTAATATTTGTCAGGAAGTGGTGCATCTGCAGCAGCAAGGTTTGAGATGCTCAAGGGGAAAGAGGTGGGAGGAAAGCGGGTTGTATTGCACTCTGCAGTGCCATTGTGGCGAGTTTCCTTTCATTGTGTATTGACTGATTCTTCTAGAGGAAGGCTCTGGACTGAGCCCCTTTCCAAATGCACTACTGCTCTGTTGACTATTAAACAATGGCTTTAGATGTGGATGATTTTTGATGAGATGACTGGGAAGATTCTGGAAATAATATACCACAAAAGTGTTAGTGTTACCTGGCACAAATCTGTAGCTAGCCATAACCCTCAAATATTGATTGCCTGTATAATCCTATTTTATTATCTGGATGACCCCTCAATTTCACTCTAGTCGACCCAGATCCATCCCTTCCCATGTCCCCTATCTGTTTCTCTTGTGTTCTTGTTCTCAGATGGGACCTGCCATTCCTCCTAGGATGTTACTCAGCTTTCCTCCTCTCCGTCTATACTATTGCTGATCAAGTCCAGGCCCCTCTCTTCTCTCCCTTGGAACGCTGCAGTAATCTCTCAGTCAGTTTTCCTGCCACCAGTCTTGTTTCCTATCTTGATGTACTCTCTGTTTGCCACCAGGATGACTAAGGAAGTAAGTAATTCAGCAACTGTTTAGAGATTGATCACTCTTTCCTCAGGGCTGAGTATTGCACAGTGAACTAATCACAGTTTCTAGTCTCACTTATTTTCTAGGGCTGACGACCAACAAAGCCAGGTGCAAAGGCAAATAATTAACATGTATATAAACTATTTCAAGAGGAAACAAACTAGGACTTGAGGTGGAAGATAAAAAGTGTGGACATAGTGTAGATGAGCAAGGCTCTTCTTGAGTATGACATTTAAACTGAGATCCAAAGGCTTAGAAGGAACTAGAATGGAAAGAGGTAGAGACATAAATGTTCCAGGCAGAACAGACTCAGAGTTTGTGCAGACTCTGAGATTTGTAAAAGTTTGAGGGGCTCAAAGAACTGAAAACTAGGAGAGACTGATTAATACACAGAGCCTTCAAAGGACAGTGATTTAAGGGATCAAATAAATGGGCAGGATCCTACCACACTAGGCCTTGTAGGCTATATCGTAAGGAATACATTTTACTCCAAGTTCAATGGGAAGCCATTAAGGAATTCTAAGCACAGGAGCAGTTTTATCCCATTTAGATTTCGCTATCACTCTTGCTGGTGGAGCATGTGTCAGAGGAGAATGAAAGAGGAAGTGTGGAGACCAGGTAGGAGATGGCTGTGGAATTCCAGAGAAGAGAAGATGACGGTGTAGACCAAGGCAAGAGAGACAGAGAAAGTTGGACAGATTTAAAATAATCTTTGGGGCCTGACCTGTGGTGGCGCAGTAGATAAAGCGTCGACCTGGAAATGCTGACATCGCCGGTTCGAAACCCTGGGCTTGCCTGGTCAAGGCACATATGGGAGTTGATGCTTCCAGCTCCCCCCCTTCTCTCTCTCTCCTTCTCTCTCTCCTCGCTAAAAATGAATAAATAAAATTAAAATAAAATAAAATAAAATAATCTTTGGAGATAAAACCAGTAGGATCTCCTATTGGATTAGACATAGAGGCAAAAGAATGGGAGGACATTTAGGATGGCTGTTTTGAACAACTGGAGGGAGGGGGTCATCTACTGAGATGAAGAAGATTTTGACCCCCTTTCTTTCTCTTCCACTTTTAAGGACTCATATGATTAGATTAGATTGCCCCCCACCTGACACTCCAAACAATCCAAACAGTCTTCTCATTTCAAGGTCTTCAACCTTAAACACATCTGCAAAGTTCCTTTTGCCATATAAGGTAACATAGTCACAGGTTCCGTTGATTAGAGTGTGGATATCTTTAGAAGGTGGGCATTTTCTGCCTACCACAGCATAATGTGAGAAATGTATTCACAGAGGTGGTTGGTGAACTTGACAAGAGCTTTATTTCAAGAGTGTGATGGCAAAGGAGAACCATATCACGGTGGCTTGGGAAATGAAAGAAGTTAGGACATAGATACAACATCGGGTGTGGTCAGCTCTTTAAAGAATGGGGATTCTGACTGGAGGGGAATGTGGAGTGAAGTGAAGCAATTTTTTTTATGGCAGACACGAGAGCATAGTAGTTTATTTATTTTTTTAAATATTTTTTTGACAGAGAGAGAGAGATAGAGACAGACAGACAGGAAGGGAGAGAGATGAGAAGCATCAGTTCTTCATTGCAGCTCCTTAGTTGTTCATTGATTGCGTTCTCGTATGTGCCTTGACCAGGGAAGCCCATAGTTTTGAACCGGTGACCTCAGCATTCCAGGTCAACAGTTTATCACTGTGCCACCACAGATCAGGCAGTTTCTTCGGTAAAGTATGAAGCAGGGTCATTGTCTAAAATAGAACTGTGACCATACCAATTTGTTACTTCAAGCTCTTCAATGGCTTTACCTGCTTACCTCTGTTTTCCTTTTCTGGCACTGTCTGCCTAAGATTTTGCACTGTAGTCTCAGATGTTCCTTATAGCCCTCTGAATGTGCCAAACCTCTCTGTCCTTGCCTTTGTGTATGCCTGTTTTTGTTTTTTACTGGAAAGCCTTGCCTCTTTTAACTTTCTCTCTATACCTTCCCTCCTGCCCCCAAGCACAACGCTCCCGGAACCAGCCTCGAGACCCAGGCTCGCCTGGGTGGTTCACTGCTCTGGTTGTCTCAGAACTCCCTGTCTGCACTTCTGTTAGTCCTGAGATAACTATTCGTCGCATATCTGTAGTCTCTCAGAACTCCCTGTCTGCACTTCTGTTAGTCCTGAGATAACTATTCGTCGCATATCTGTAATCTCTACTAAAATTTGACTTCTTTGAGGGTAACGACATGTCTCTTTCATCTTGGTAGCTACAGCACCCAGCAAGGTGCCTGCACATAATAAAAGCTCAATAAATGTTTGTTGAATTTAATAGCATCATAGCAGGTAAACTGATTGAACACAGATATCAAACAATATCAAAGTTCGGATAGGTAAAAAAACCTACTTAGTGGACAGGAACTGTTATTCTACTCTTCACGGACCTGTCAGAACATCACTTTGCCCACTCCCCACAGCTGGATCTCAGCAGGTGCAAACCTTCTAAGTGTCAGCTTTGAGTCTGTATCACCCTATAGGCTGTACAGTCCTTCAGAGAAAAGATGATGTCTTAGTCATCTTTGGATCATCGTTACTTAGCACAGTGCTGAACCTGTAGAAAGCATAAAAGTACATATTCACATTATTTTACATGAGTTTAAAATTGCTGTTCTGGAAGCTGTTATATCTAGGAGATCTTCTTCTTCAGGGTATGTCTTTCTTTTCTCTGGTCTGCTTTTAGTCGGATACAACTCTTCTTTTGAGCTCTCTGTCCATTTCAGAGGACTGGGGTTGTTCTGAGTGGACTGGGTCCAAGTTCTTTAAAGCCGAGGGACTTAGCATAATTGTTCTTCACCTTGTTCTTTTCAAGGAGGCAGACGTATGTCACACATACTACTAAAAAGCACGCTAGCTCTACAAGTGGTCACATAACAGTTGCAAATAAATATACATCTTCATAACCAATATCTGTAGCACTTTGAACGGGATATTTTGCACCCAAAAAAGAAGTTTAGGAAAATATGATTGATGCCTGAAGAATAAAATGCCAAGGGATGAAAGCACTTTAAAAGTTGTACCTCTAGTATGATCTTAATTTTATGAGAATGTCCTGTATCAAGGTAAGTATATCTAGTGAGGGATATGTGTCCTATAATGACCACCAGGCAGTACACTGAAATATGGACAAATGGTTTTGCCTGGTGGTGGGAATTTGGGGACTGTCATTGTTCTTTTTTATATCTCTTTTTGTTTTCTAGATTTCATAATAAATATTTTCTACTTTGGAATTCAGGGTATCTATAGTTTTGGTTATTAAGAGTAATTCATTATTTCTGGCAAAAGTTACTATTAATATTGGCAAAAATTTAAGATCCACACCCAAAGGAGCATGCTTTCTGAATGTCCTCCCCCCACCCCTCCCAGCATAATGGCTGTCGTTGAGGCCTTGTATTCCTAAAGCATCGGTGTTAAGGTGTTTTTTTCTAAAATTTCATTTTAATGTTTTATACTGGCCAGTGATGAATAGAGCAAGAAACCGGCCTTCCTAGATTTGAAATGCTTGCTTTTTTAGCCAAGAGGACTGAAGAATGGAGGTTAATGTGCCTGAGTGATTACTGACCTAGGAGAGGCTTTGCTGACGACTTAACATTGTGAAAAGTATCACCAGAGTGCAAGAGCTTTCCGAGGTGTGCCCGATCGGAGCTGCTTGACTCCCCAGTCACAGGTGGATGTTCTAGAAGTTTCTGAGGCCGGCTTCTGTCTGCCCTGGTACATGAGCTGGCAGCGAGACTTTCTCAATGCAGCTTAATTCCCAAGACCAAAATAGTCCAGTGAGTCACTTGGATATATTCTGAATCAAAGATTTAAAAACCAAAGCACACAGAAGATCCCGATGCCTTAGCTCAGAGCAAACGTCATGTTCATTTTGGTTTCATGGCTACCGAAAGGGCTGTTGCTCAAGGCATCCAGGGTAACATTAGAGCAAGGAGAGGCTCCTTATGGGCGAGGACTACATGGTACGGTGTGTTATGGTATACTGTTGTATTTTAATTATACTTGTCATGTTCTCTGTGATGCTTAACACAAGGTAAGGCACCTGCCAAGTGCTGGCTGGATGGCAGGAGACCAGAGCAGAGGAGGGTGTTACGAAGTACTGACTGAGTAGGGTGCCAGCCATCTGGTTTGCTGGGACTGCCTCTCTTCACAGCTCTTGTCGTGGTTTAATCATGAGCAGTGTCCTCTTTCACTCTCCAAAATGTCTCAGTTGGGATGTTTGCTTTATAGTAGGGGTAGTCAACCTTTTTATACCTACCGCCCACTTGTTTCTCTGTTAATAGTAAAATTTTCTAACCACCCACCGGTTCCACAGTAATGGTGATTTATAAAGTAGGGAAGTAACTTTACTTTATAAAATTTATAAAGCAGAGTGATAGCAAGTTAAAGCATATAATAATAATTACTTACCAAGTACTTTATGTCGGATTTTCGCTAAGTTTGGCAGAATAAATCTTTATAAAACAACTTACTATAGCATTTGGTTGCTCCGCTACCGCCCACCATGAAAGCTGGAATGCCCACTAGTGGGCGGTAGGGACCAGGTTGACTACCACTGCTTTATAGGGTCACCCTGTGACCCGAGATGTCTAAGAACAATCTAGATTTCGTGATTTCATCTCTGTCTGCACAGCAGTTGTCTTCCTGGCAAAAATTTCAGAGCCACACCCAAGGGCACATGCTTTAGAGTGCCCATCCCCCTCCCTGGCCGGCCTGAGGCCTGCAGTAGACGCCTTTGTACTCAGCCTCTCCTGATAGATAAATGGCACTGTTGAAGGAGCCCTAGCAGATGAAAGCCCTGCCCATGTTGATCTCTTTCTATTACCACAGCTGTCCCAGATGGTGGTAATATTTCTGGGACTCTGAACTCTGCATGCAGGGCCAGTGGCATAAAATCCTGAGGACACACTGAAACTGACAAGCTGCCTTGACATTTGCTCTCTGGCTCCTAAGCCACAGATTTTCCTCTTCTTTATGACAGTTTGCACTTCTGTTTCCTTTAATCCTTTGGGGACTCCTGCTTGATCCCCCTTTTTCTTTAGAAGAGTAAGAGTTTAAAGGCAGCATGTCTAATTCATGGAGGATTTAGTGCCCCTTAATTGCCCCAGAAGCCCAAAAAGTCAGTCCCTAGGAACCAGCTCAAGAGGGACTCAAATTGAGACAAACGTTTGTATCTTGACAAATGCCACGCAGTTTTCTGATTCCTGCCCTGGGAACAGCAGTGTAATAAATGAAATTGGGAACATACTTGCCTTTTCTGAATTAGGGTCTAAGTTCCTAGAAACCTCTTGTGCTCTGTAAATGAAGGGCTGTGCTAGTTTAAAATGAAGAAAATGGTTCTAATCTTTTCCTGGGTCCCTGGGTCCTCTGAGAAATGATGATGACTGAGAATGTTCTTCCCGGAAAGTTACTCATGTGCACACGCAAAGGAAACTTTACATGTCATTTTGGAGGTTTTACGCCGCCCTGTCTACTCCTCTCTGATGCACATGCTCCACGCTTCCCTTGCATCTCCCTGTCAGAGAAAGTGTATCTCACTGTCCTCCATGTGACTGTGTACTTGAGGGGAAGCCCTGACCCCAGCCCTGGGGATGGAGGTGATGGCAGGATGCCTGGTCTAAACCAATCGTGACGGTCCTTTGCCACGGGTTGGTTCTGGCAATAGGTATGTGCTCCTTCATCGGCCAGTAAGATGGGAGTGTAATTCTGCAGAGGGAGCTTGGGATAAAATTTCATCTCTCTGAAAATGAGAAGCATAAGGTTGTATAGAGCAACCAGTCTGGAGTTATAAGATTGAGGAAATGAGAGAAGTAAAAAAGAGCCCTGTAGGGATCGATTGGTAGTGGCCGTCTTGGTGCGAATTCATGATTTCTAAGATAGGCATATTGGATGTTCATGGGAAGATGTATTCATTTGTGTGTTTTTATGTATGAGTGTATGTATATTTATATGTACAAATGTGTACATGTATATGCACATTCATGTATTTCCTACCTTTGATGGGTGAAAGGGCCAAGAAAAAGTGACATCGCAGTAACAGTGAGCACACCTAGTACCCAGATCTCAACACCATTGACCATTGAACAACTTTCCTTGCAGAAATGTCATGCATCAAGGGGTGGGGCATGCATCAAGGTGATACTGGAAGAGGAAGTTGTTCTCATGCTCTTGCCCTAACTGACCCTTTCCCAGGCCATTCCATTATTCAGTTAAATGGGCAGCTTTTTAACAATTAAGTTTATGACCAAACTAGTGGCTTCCTTGGTCATATACTCATTGTTGTACCTCCTTTGATAGTAATCAGCCCCTTGGTCTGCAACATGGTTGGATACTATGCTAGTAGATTAGGCATTTCTTCTTCTTATTTTTTTTAATTTATTGATTTTAGAGAGAGGAAGCAAGAGAACGTGCATGTGAGAGGGAAACAATGATTTTTGTTCCACTTATCTATGCATTCATTGGTTGAATCTTCTAAGTGCTCTGATTAGGGATTGAACCCTTAACTTTGGCATATTGGGATGATTCTCTAACCAATTGAGCTACCCAGCCACGGCCAGATTAGGTATCCTTATATCTTGTACAGTGTGCTTGCATAGGCCGTTCATGCGGCAAACCCACATTGGGAGTAGGTAAGCATGAGTTGCAGTAAGAGTGAATTGAAATCTCCTCCTTCCCTCCAGGGTGGAAGTGGTCTGCTATAATCAGCCTTCCACCAAGGGGCTGGCTGATGCCCTTGAAGATGCTGGAGGGATCGGCATCTATTTCTGCTACTGATTCGCTGGCCGTTCAGTAGTGGCAATGGCTGCGTCATTGATAAGAATGGTAAGAGGGAGCCCATACTGGACCCATGCACAGCTTCCATGCCTGCCAGCTGAGCCATTTCATTCATGGGCCCATGTGCCAGCACATGTGAGAAGAAGGGCTGGCTGACATCTGCAGGTAGGTCATGCGTTGTTCCAGGAACACCTCAAGCACCTTTGGATCTGCTGATTCACACGGCTTGAGGGTCAGGGCCATTGCACCAGAGCCTGCACTGTCCTCATCTGTTTGGCCCACATTTCTGCTACCTACTGATTGAATTCAGAACCTGAAACAGAGGATCATGTGCAAGAATCTTGTTTGTCAGTGTGCTCTCAGTGAGTGAGAGGGACAAGGTGGATGAAATCGGGAAGGAGGGAAAGCCCGTGCAGCCGCCACTGCTAAGAATAACTGATGTTTAATCCCATTGGATCTTCTAAGAGCCTCATGAAATGCATTCAGAACTGTGTGCCCAGAGGACTAATCCTCACTGCCTCCTGCCTGTCACTGTTCACTGATCACAGGTGGCCCCACATCCTTTCACCCCCAGGTTCTGCATGGCAGCTGGCCCAGCAGGTCCCATCAATTGTCAGAGAAGTCTTACAGCAGGAATCCAGGGATAGAAAAGGGCGTCTGGTGCAGACAAAGATGAGTCACTGTCACGCTGCCTCTGTTTGGAAACGGGTCAGCACCTGTGCTGAGTTGGAGAGCCACATCAGGGTATGAAGTCGAAGACATTAGGAGCAGTGCACTAGAGCTGTCCTGTGCACACACTATACTCCAAATGGTTGAAGGAGGGGACACTGAGGATTTGAGCAAGCCACATTTGGTTTTACTCTCATCTGCTGACACAGCTTGGTGTATTTACCTGACTACTCTAAAGTTCAGCTTCTCATCTGCATAATGAAGGTAGTAACTCATGCAATTAGAGGATCAACAGAAGTGATATCTGTTAAGTTTCTTGCTTTGTGCCTGGAATAAATATTAGTGACCTCTACCTAGCCATGCAAAGCAGTAGACGCACAGTTAACTTCCTAGACTTGTAGGTGGAGGGGTAGGGCAGGAGACAGGAGGTGAGGGATGAGGAAAAAGCTGTTGGACCAAAATTCGGGAAGAAGAGCTCCTGGGCAGAGGACTCCGCGTGTGATTACTCAGGGCGGGGCTAGGTACCGTATCCAGTGGCGGGAACAGCATGGCCAGAGAGGAATGGAGTCAAAACCAAGGTTAGATGAGTTCAAGGAAGTGGGAAGAGCCTACATTTGGCTCGCTCTCAGTTACTTCTTAGACGGAGAAGTAGAAGATACTACAAGTGTGATAGGCTTTTGAATGCCAGTTTAAATAGTTAAATTATCCTTAACTGACAGGCAGGAGTCCTAGACAGACTTCTTCCAAGATTGGGAATTCAGTCCAAGGGCCCCCTTGCTCATTTCGCCGCCCCTTGCTCATTTAGGCCATGTAGGAAGTAACCATTGTCTTTGACCTTCCTGGGGCCTCTGAGGATATCCCAGTGTAACTTAATCATTCCAGAAGCAACATCCTGGGGGTGGGGTGGACATGAGGGGGTGCACCAGGAGGAACAGGGGGCTGGTTCTAATTCACTTACTTTTGGGGCCTGACTGAGTGCTGCGCACAGTACGTACTGAGTAAGTGTTTGAGGAGAGGATGAAAGAGTGGAAGCACCGTGTCTTCCTTTCGCTCCTTCCTCGGTGGCACTGGTAGCTTTGTGCCTTCTTGGGGAAGACGTTGGCCCTTCTTTTGCCAGCACCAGCTGTGAGGGATCAGTTGGCCTGTGTCCTCTCTACTTGCGGAGGCGAGTTCTCTTAAGCCTGGAGGATAAAGACTCTCTGAGGGGTTTCGAGCTTAGATACCTGTCGAATGTCTCTGTGTTCCTTCCTGGGTCAGATCAAGCTGTGTTTCAGCTTGTGTTTGCACAAGCATTCAGGTCACTGAAGAATCATGCGGTCTTGTAAATACTCAGAAGGAATATCTGGAACAGGTAGCACTCTGCAAAAGAAAGAGACACTACAATAGCCATGGCCATTTATTTTATATATTTAAAAAGGTCTTAGTCCTGGTTAATGGCCTACTTATTTACAGCAGTATTAAATATTACAGAATTTCACTACTGCCATGGAATTGAAACCATTTCTTGGATACTTATGGCACATATTTTTGACTGGCCATGAGCCTATTTGGGGAGCCCAGGAAATGTGCTGTTATTTCCTATCCTATCTCTTTGGCTGCATGATTACTTGACTGTTTGCTTTTCTCCAATACAGAAAGATTTGGAGAGTTAACCTGATATTCCCAGGTTGAATGTTTTCTTATTTGTTTATACAATTTAAGAAAAAAAAATAGTTTGTAAAAAATAGTTTTAAAAAGTAGTTTTTAGGCATTAATGGGGCTTTTACTCTTGAGAGCAGAGTACTCTATAGAACTTGGTGTCATTTCGTCCAGTTTTGCTTCTCTCCCCTCAGCCCCTTCAAGTTCTTTCACTTTTGATCCACAGCACAGGATACTCCGTGCCAGGTCCTCTTATTGCTTGTGGCTACCTCTGGGCCCCTCCTCTTTTGTCATAGGACATTCCGTTCTTCCCACCAGCCCCAACCTGTTTGCGACTTGGCACACAGGGCGAACAGGACTCTGCACAGTCTCACCCCCTGGGACAATACTCGTTTCAGCTTTTCAGAGACCAAGTTCAGAGACCAAAGCTTCTGGCCAAACAGCTTTAGGATACTGAGACAATTGGGAGAGGTAGGAATACATTTAACTTCAGAGAACGTAGTCTTGGCATAGAAGGAGGAAGATATCTTGGCATCTGTCACGATAGCCCCTGGGTATTTTGGAAAAATTCCACTTCATTCTTTCTTTCTTTTTAAATAGGAGGCCCTAGTACAAGTCAGGAACATAGAGATTGTTAGGTGAGACTAGGTAAGAGAACAACTCAAGTAGCCTTCCGAAGAAAATGTTTAACCTCCAAAGCAGCTGAACAGACAAAATGCTTGTTGGGAAAGCAAAAATCATCTGAAAACAACTAGTTAGGAAGGTATCAGAAAAAGAGAATGAAAAATAGTGTTCCTTCTTGATTTAAAATTAAAAACAATGTACTGACATTGTGGGAAATTTATGTGTCTAGCTTGGTCTTTGGATTCAGACCTGGATGAGAATTACTGACTGTTGGAACTTGAGAAAACGTATTAGTTTCTGCACCTGTAAAGTGAGAATAATATTTCATTTTTCTTTACTTAAAAATTTAAAAAAAATTTAATTGTGGTAAAATGTATATAACACAGAATTTACCATCTTACGTGTTGGTAAGTGTACGCTTTAGTGGTATTAAGTACACTCACATTGTTGTGTTACCAGTTCCATCATCTGATACCTCTAGAACATCTTGCAAAACTGAATCTCTGTATCCAGTGGACAAAAACTTCCATTTCTGTTCCTTTCTCTCCTCCCTGAGTTACTATTCTTCTTTCTGTCTCTATGAATTCAACTGCTCTAGGTAACTCATGTCAGTGGAATCATCCAGTATTTGTTTTTTTTGTGACTGGCATAATGTCTTCAAGGTTCATCCATATTGTAGCATGTGTCAGGATTTCCTTCCTTTATAGAGCTAAAGAATATTCCATTGTATGTATATGTCACATTTTATTTATTCGTTTATCTGTCAGTGGACATTTGGGTTGCTTTCACCTTTTGGCTATTGTCAGTAAAGCTGCTGTGATCATGGATGTGCAGATCTCTCTCAGAGACCTGCACATTAATTAGTTCATTAGGGCTGCAGATACAGAGTACTCTAGGCTGAGTGGTGTAAGCAACAGCATGTTATTTTCTCACCATTCTGGAGGCTAGAAGTCTGAAATCAAGGTCTTGGTTTCTTCTGAAGCCTCTCCTTGGCATGGAGATGACTGTTTGCTTGTGTCTGCATGTGGTCTTTCCTCTGAATAGGTAAGGCATTTACATGGTTCAAATGGAAAAATTTCTCTTCTTTTAAGGGCACCAGTTATGTTATATTAGGACTGACCATAATGCCCAGATTTTAATTTAATTACCTCTTTAAAAACCCTGTCACCAAAAGCAGTTTGAGCTGTGGGGATGCCCTTCAGCCCGTAGAACCCTGCTTTCCCTGGTTTTGCGTATGCATCCAGAAGTAGAATTGTTGGATCACATGGTGAATGTATTTCTAATATTTTGAGGGAATAGTTTACTTTTTACAGAATCGTTGTGAGATTCAGGTGCATGGGAAGAACTTAGCATATGGTTGGTTGGCCCCAGAAAATGTTGCACAGACTATAAACTGTCTGATCCCAGAATTTGCAGCCCAAGAAATCGAGTCCAGAAAAGTTAAGCAATTTATGTCTCCAAGTTCCTAGTTAGCAGCAGACTCAGACTCAGAAAAAGAACCTAGGTTCCAACAATGTCAGGGCTCTTGTATCACCATGCACCACTTCTTTGCATCCTTTATATGGACTGAGCTGTTATTTGCTATTGAGTATTTGCTGACTTTTATGGCATATGATTCTATTTTTCAAGTTTTTAAACTTAGTTTCCTGAATAGGTAACATATTTATGTGGTTTAAACTACAAAATTACACAAAAATTGTGTCTTTTTCCTAATTTTTGTCCTCCAGTATTCTGGCTGCCTTCCTTATAGACAACCAATACTGTGAGTTGCTAATGTAATCTTACAAAGATTTTATGCAGGTACAAACAGATCTGTTTATGAATTTTTTGTTCGTTTATGATTTCTTTTGTCATATTTAAATTCAATGTAGTGTATAGTTTTCTCCATCTTGATATTTTTCACTTAATGTATTTTGGAGATTTCTGTGTTGCCATATAAAATACCTCCACATTCTTTTTTGTTTGTTTTCTTTGTGAGAGGAGGGGAGATAGACAGACTCCTGCCTGCATGCACCATCTTGGGCTGTTGCTCAGCAACTGAGCTATTTTTAGTGCCTGAGACTGAGGTTCCACATATCCATCCTCAGTGCCCAGAGCCAGCTTGCTGGACAAATTGAGCCATGGCTGCAGGAGAGGGGAGAGACAGAGAGGGAGAGAGAGAGAGAGAGAGAGAGAGAGAGAGAAGGGTAGAGAAGCAAATGGTCACTTCTCCTGTGTGCCCTTACCGGGAATCGAACCCCGACATCCAGATGTTGGGTCGACGCTCTACCACTGAGCCAACCAGCCAGGGTGTTTTGTTTCTTTTTCTGACCACATAGAATCTCATTGTTTGAATGCTTTATACTTACTTCATTTAGTCCGTTCCCTGTTGTTGGACCATTGGTGTTATAGGCAGGGCTGTGTTGAATAAACTTGTACATATGTGATTTTGTGTGAGTGGAAGATCTATCTGTATGATATATTATAGTTTCAGAGGTAGTATTGCTAAGTGAAAGGGAGTCTGCATTTGTAAGATGGATTTTTGTCAAACTACCCTTCATAGGGCTTTTGCTAATTTATACTTTCACCATCATCTTAGAAAATTTTAAATAATGAAAAAAAAACTACTATACTAGGTTATGCCCTACTTTATCTATTGATGGGTGTTGACATGAAGGCTTGTCATGAGTCAAAGCAAAAGCAAAGGGCATCTCTCTCAGATCAAGAACAAGATAAGGGCATTTGATCTTACTGCTTTTCTTCAACAGTGTACTACCAGGGCAAGAAAATGAAATAAATGTCATCCACATTGGAAAGGAAGAAATAAAAATATCTCTATTTATAAATGGCATGATCTTATTATATCTAGAAAATCCTCAGGAATCCACTAAAAACTCTTAGAACTAATAAGCAAGTTCATCAAGGTTGCATTTGATATGCAAAAATAAATTATATTTTTATGCACTAGAAATGAACAATCTGAAAATAAAATTAATAAAAAAGTATAATAGCATCAAAAATAATAAAATATTTGGAAACAGATTTAACAAAGTAAGTGCAAATCTTATGCTCAGAAAATTACATTGTTAAAAGAAATGAAAGAGGGCCTGAATAAGTGGAGAGATGGGCAAATCTGTAGAGACAGAATGTGGACTCGTTGTTGCCTAGGACCAGAGAGGAGGACAGTACTGGTGGGGAACGAAGAGTGGCTGCTAATGGATGTGATGTTTCCTTTGTGGGTAATAAACATGTCATCAACTTGATTGTGGTGATGGTTGCACAACTCTGTCAATGTGCTAAAAATCATTGAATTAGGCCCTGACCGGTTGGCTCAGTGGTAGAGCGTCGGCCTGGTGTGCAGGAGTCCCGGGTTCGATTCCTGGCCAGGGCACACAGGAGAAGCGCCCATCTGCTTCTCCACCCATCCTCCTCTCCTTCCTCTCTGTCTCTCTCTTCCCCTCCCGCAGCCAAGGCTCCATTGGAGCAAAGTTTGCCCGGGCGCTGAGGATGGCTCTGTGGCCTCTGCCTCAGGCACTAGAATGGCTCTGATTGTGGCAGAGTGACGCCCCAAGATGGGCAGAGCATCGCCTCCTGGTGGGCGTGCCGGGTGGATCCCGGTCGGCGCATGCGGGAGTCTGTCTGACTGCCTCCCCGTTTCCAACTTCGGAAAAAGAAAAAAAAATCATTGAATTATACAGTTTAAATAGGTGGATTGTGTGTTATGTGAATTCTATCTCGAAAAAGGTGTTATAATAAAAATTGGAAGGCAAAGGTCATGTCCTGGATCTCTTGTAGACCTTGGGGTTTGCAACTGGAGATTAAGAATTCAAACTCTTTTTTTTTTTGTTCTTTGTTTTTTTAATTTTTATTTATTGATTTCAGTGAGAGAGGAAGGGAGAGACAGAGAAAGACAGAAACATGGAGTTGTTCCTGTAGGTGCCCTGTCCGGGCATCAAACTAGCAACCTCTGCGCTTCAGGGTGTTGGTCAAACCAGCTGAGCTATCTGGCCAGGGCGAATTCAAACTCTTTAGTAGCAAACTTTCTAATATTTCTCAAGGAATGAAAGGTATCCCACACACACATGTGATCTTTGAGACTCATGGGTAGTTCTCAAGCTGGTAACCACTCCTGACTCCTTGGTTTCCACATTTTATGATGAACAGCTTTGAAATGCAGGCGGTTCTTAGAAGAAATAAGGAAGTATGTAGAACCACCTACTTTCCAGCCTTACATAGCTGAGTTGCCTATTGGAATTTTCTCTTATATTTCTCATGGAACATGAGCTTTTTCCTCAGGAGCTTGTGCAGGGCAAGAGGACTTGGTAATATTTCAACTGAAACTGCAGGAACTCCTTTGCTGACCTATTCTGGCTGTTTCTAATGTGTCTTGGCTTCTGTTTCCTTGGACCCCATGGGAAATCTTGGCAGAACACCCTGTTATGTGTCAATATGAGTGGCTCTCTCCGCTTCCCTTCACATCGAATTTTCTCTTGGTTGTCACCCTTTAAGCCCTTCTTTCCTCTTCTTGTCTTAAAGAGAGACCTTTCTCTTGTTTCAGAGTCTAACCTCTCTCCACTGTGCTGTAAATCTGATGAAGTCCACTGGGACCTTGCTCTGTTGTTTCTGTTCACTTCTCCGCTCTCTTTATCCCCTTTTGCCATTTGCTTCTTCTACTCTCTGCTAACCTGTTGCTCAAATTTCCTATCATTTTTTTTTTAGAAAACAGTAACAAATGGACAAAAACAAAAAACAAAACAAAACAAAAAAAGAACAACCCCCCCCCCCCCCCAACACCAAAAATTTCCTTCGATCTTTATTTCTTCCTCAATAGGCTTTTTGTTCTTTAGGGCTTTTATTTTTTTTTTCAAAATTACCTTTTGGGAAAAGTCTGTGTGTTTTTCTATTTTCATTGATGTCTACTTCTGATGAAGAGACCAAAGTCAGGATTTTCAGAGCCCCGTGTTAAAATTAAGTCTAGAACATATCATACCTAGAAAAATTCTGGATATGAAAGCGAAATGAGGTTGCAACAGGAGGCGAGCAGAGTTTCGAAAACTGTTTTCCCAGGCATTACGCTAGAAGCCCAGCAACCACAAGCGGACTCACATTCCGGTTGCACAGCCAGATGCAGCCAGAGTGCTACTTGGTGTAAAGCCTAGTTTTCTTTATTCTGTAGACATTGGAGAATGGAGCAGTTTCCTGGAGAGAAGAATAGTGTCTTCAGTGAGAGACAGGGATTCTTCCTTCACAGAACATGCCCCCAAGATACTTGTTGAGATGCTTTTGGGTTTGTGCATTTTTTTTTATTTTATTTTGCACATTAAGGTTTTTGGGATGAGCCAGATGAAAGAGTCTCAGTGACCTTCAGTGCTTACTCTAGTCTGGGACCAGTTAATCCTTCAGTAAGAAGGGAGAAGCATCAGGTAGAGATTATAATCAGAATGAGGTGATCCAGGAATCCATTAATGGACAGAGAGCCCCCTTTTATGACATTGAGTGGGGATGTCAACAGCGAAAGTGATTGATGTCAGAGCAAAGGCTTATCAATTTCAACAGAATCCCCTTAGGGCAGGGGTGTTAGTTTATAAACACATCATAGAGCCCTCTCACAGTAGAAAACTTTATGACGTTATCTATAAAGCTGGTGTCGTGTTCCTCTCAAATACCAGAGCACCATTTAATGAGCAAATTAGCTCGTTTATTGACGGAATGTTTTCCATTTTAGTGTCGAGGAGCCAAAGTCCAGAAATGTTACAATATCTTGGGCAAAGTTCATGGCAATATAGCATTTATGACTGAGTCTGGATCTCCCAATAGACCTGGTCCCTGTCACCATGGTTCCTGATAAACAGCTTTCTCACCTGCATTTGTTATTTAGAGAAGTCTGGACATTGGAGTAAAAGCCTGTATGGAGGATTTAATCCTGGACTTTTTTCTTTTGTCTCAGATTTTATATATAGCTTCGACATGGTTCAGCATTAACCCTTTGAACTGGCAGTGGAAATAGACTTGTGAAGATGAGTTGTAGCACTAAATACAGTGATGTGGGAGAGCTGCCTGCTCACATCTGTACCAGTTCCATGTGTCTGGAAAAGGCCCTTGACATCGAGGAAGAATGACTTGCCCCCTGAAGCTGTAGTGACCATTGCATTAAGGATTTATGTGAAAAGCTGAGCACTGTGTGTTTGCGTATCATAAATTCTCCATAAACGTTAGTTGCTTTTATTATTCTCATGAGCAGCTACTTGCTAATAAGACAGTGGCTGCCAAAAACAGCAGTGTAGCTGCCTTGGCCACTTTCATTTATGCAGCGCATGCTTGCCCAGTGGCACTGTGTATGTTGCTTAGCTCTTTTAAGTCCACTGAGGTCCATAGTGGTATTTCAGTTTTAAGGGTGAGGCTTAGATTAATAACTTCCCAGGGTTTTACAGCTGACTGCTATGGTTTGGTTCCCTTCCCGTTAATTATAATATAATTTTGATGGATACTTTAAAAAAATCTTTTTTTTTTCCCATTGATTTGAGAAAGAAAGAGGAAGAAGGGGGAGAGAAGCATCAACTCACTGTTCTACTTAGTTGTTCCATTTTCCATTGTGCACTCATTAATTGTGCCCTGACCAAATTGAACCCATGTCCTCAGCGCACCAGGGTGATGCTTTATCCCCTGAGCCACCTGGCCAGAGCCTAACCAGCAGAAATACGGGCCAAACAGTTGAGGGCAGTGCAGGCTCTGGTGCACTTCCCTTGCTCCTCAAGCCGTATGAATCAGCAGATCCAATGGTGCTTGAGGAACAAGCATGACCTACCTGCAGATGTCAGCCACCCCTCTTCTCAGCATGATGGACCCCTTTGCTAATACCCATTTTTTTTTTAGTTTGCAGTTAATTTCCCAATGTTGCTTGTTTTGCCCCTTTATGGTCAAGTTTAAGACTTTCTCTGTGTGTCTTGAATCCATGGGTTAGCCTGCTCTTTTAAGTTTGAGTCACCAGTGGTAATGCAGAATCCCAGGGTGTGCCAGAAGGCCAATGGCAGAAACAGTTGAGATGAAAATAGAAGGAGAATGAGTTAGCAAGCGAAAGAAAAAGAAAGGGAAAAGTAAGAAATATATTTCTTAGAGAGTGTGGTGGCTTGGGTACAGAAGAAGGAAGCTGGATTATTTTAATAGGTGTTGAAAGGAAATTTGGTAAAATTCACCATTTTTGCAGCTCAGGGTATTAGTTTCTTGTAGCTGCTGTAACAAGTAGCCACAGACTTGGTGGCTTAAAGTGATAGAAATGGATTTTCTCCCATTTTTAGAGGCCAGAGGTCAGACATCAAGGTGTGCAGGTAAGTCTCCCTCCAGAGGCTCTGGGGGAGAGCCCATTCCTCGATTCTCCTGGCTTCTGTGAGCTGCTGCCATTCCTTGGCATTTCTTGGGCTGTGACTGCATCACTCCAGTCTCTGCCTCCTCTCCACATGGCCTTCCCTGTGTGAGACTAATCTCCCTCTGCCTCTGTTATATGGACACTTATGACGGCATTCAGGACCCAACTGAATAATCCAGGGCAATCTCCTCATCTCAAAATCCTTTATTTGATCACATCAACAAAACCTTTATCATGTAACAGTCATAAGTTCCAAGGATTAGGATATGGGGCATATTTTTGAGAGCCACTGTAAGCCTACATACTGAAATATGAATAGCTAAACTAAGACTTCTACCAAATGCAATCCCAAACCAGCATATTTTCTTAAGGTGAAAAGCTAGAAAGAGTTCTCTCAAAGTCAGGATCAAGTGAAGATGTCTGTAAAAGACCATATCTATTTAATAATTTTTGGACATGGCAGCCAATGAACTCATACAAGAGCATTATGTAAGAGGAATAAATTCTAAAAAGGGGTGTAAAATTAAGGCAAAACCAAGTGGACAGATTAACAGATGGTATTGGGACAACATTTGGGGAAGAGGAAAAAATGTTCTTGCCTTATAAAAATGTAGCAGCTATAAAGTATGCAAAAATTTTAGAGTTTGTTTAATCAGAAAGGGGGGAACCCCAAGCGAGTGAAGATGCTCATGCATCTGTGTGTGTGTGAGTGTGCGTGCTGCAGCACAAACTACAAAAGGGCCAGTGTCTTCTCTTAAGAATAAAGCAACACCCTGACCAGGTGGTGGTGCAGTGGATAGAGCATTGGACTGGGATGCAGAGGACCCAGGTTTGAAACCCTGAGCTTGCCAGCTTGATCGTGGGCTCACCTGGCTTCAGTGAGGGTTCATCAGTTTGAGCGCAGGGTCGCTGGCTTGAGCGTGGGATCATAGACATGACCCCATGGTCACTGGTTTGAAGCCCAGGGTCACTGTCTTCAGCCCAACGTCACTGGCTTGAGCAAGGGGTCACTCACTCTGCTGTAGCCCCCCAGTCAAGGCACATATGAGAAAGCAATCAATGAACAACTAAGGAGCCTCAACAAAGAATTGATGCTACTCATCTCTCTCCCTTCCTGTCTGTCTGTCCCTCTCTCTGTCTCTCTCTCTGTGTTTCTGTCACACACACACACACACACACACACACACACACACACACACACACACACACAGAATAAGAAAAAAACAACAGTAACAATAACCAAATGTAAAAATGAGCCATTGACTTGAACAGGCAGTTTATAGCAAAATAAACACAGATGTCAGTAGACATACAAAAATACTCAGCTTTATTAAATTTTAAAATGTGATTGAAAACAATGAGTTACCCATATTTATTTATTAAATTAACTCAGATGAAAAAGTTTGTTGAATACCAACTGTTGTTGAGGGATTATTCACTTATTCATTTTTTCCTTTTTCCATTAAACGTTTAAGATAGCTTACTTAGGGTGCATAAAATTTATCAATTTAACATTAATTTAAAACAAATGAGACCACCTGTGAAGTAATTTTTTACCAAACAAAAATGCTGAGTTTGAATCTGATTAAGTTCTAACTAATAGAGGAATATGTTAATCAGCAACAAGGGATATAATCAGCAGTGTCCACTGGGAAAATTTCTAGGACAAATGAACGTATTTCTTCAACAAAACAATTGCATGGAGGGGAGGAATGGACATCAATAAATGAAAGAAGAAAAAAAAAAGAAATGAAAGAAGAGCTTGTAGATGAAAAGAGATCTAAGAAACTTCATCAACTAATCATAAAACTTGGACCTAATTTTGATCTTGATTCATACACACTAATTTAAAAATGTTTGCGATATTTGAGTCAATTAGAATTTTGAACATGGAGTTCAGTTAAGAAATTGTTTATGTGTGATAATGTTATGATTATTTTTTAAAATAGTCAATATCTTTTAGAGATATTTGGTAAAATACTTATGAATGAAATGACCTGATGTCCTAGAATGGTAATTTTCAATACTTTTCATCTCATGGCACACAAACTAATTACTAAAGTTCTGTAGCACACCAAAAATACATATATATTTTTGCCAATCTGACAAAAAATTGGTGTAATTTTGATTGATTTACAAAAAAAATAATACTAGTAATTACCTACCCTTTTTGCTCCAAAGTGATTTATTTTTTATTTTTAACAAATCGGGTGCCTATACTTACTTGTAAGGATTTCTGGTATGAAGATTTAACAAATCTGACACCACCTTATTAAGCGATGTGACCAATAAGATACAAATTAATTATATGACCTATATATAATATTTATAGTTCAAGACTGGGCAGTCACACTGGATCACGATTGTTGTGTTGGCTGTTGTCATTTTGTATTTGACAGTCTAAGGAAAAAGAGGTCAGTGCCCCTGACTAGTCAGGTAGTGCATGTTTTAAAAATTATTGCAGTACACCAGTTGAAAATTGCTGTACTAGAAAGTGAGTGGGGTATAAATGAAGCAAAATTGGCCATGAGTCGATATTTGTTGAAGTTGGGGAGTGGGTCTATAGGAATTGATAATAATCATTTCGTTTACTTTCTCATATATTTAATAAAATGTCATCAAAAGCATAGGTAAAAAGAAACAAAACATACTGACTCAGAAATGACTATGGATATGGGGCCCAGTTTGGTCCTAAGATTTTTTAGCCAACCACCCGAGGGAGGAAAGAAGAAGAAACATTCACGTCTTCCACTGGCAGAGATTGATCAAATTATACAGGAGAAGTCAAGTCTTCTTGTTATTGATAACATCCTTTTTTTCCTTGTAAAAGTTAATGAAAGGTATTAGTGAAGGTAATGAAAAGCATCCTTTCAGAGATAAATTTAAGAGCCTGTTTATAAGGTGTACCACACGTGGGTTGATAGCATCATGGTAGGATGCAGCACAATGAAAGAGATTGAATAAAGCTGGGAGGGAGGGACAGTGGCCTCTATACTGATTACACTCGAAGAAGGGATGTAGGTGAACAACTTTCCTCTGTATCCGTTGCTTTGTGTTGACAATGATCAACTCCTGGTGCATCTTATTTCATCCTGTCTCTGTTACCCCGCCCACCCCACCCCCCCACACATTATGTTGAAGGAAATTCGAGAATCATGTTATTTCGTTTGGAGACATGTCAGTATTTATCTCTAAAATATGAATGCTGTTTTCAAACCTAACCAAAACTCAGTGTGCATTTTGAAAAGATCAAACATCAAGAAATTTTTTTTGAAACCTGTTGCCATGTTTATATTAGAGTGACATATTTTAACACTCTTATGACTGACAGAGGAAGGGAGAGAGAGAGAAAGGAAAACATTCATTTGTTGTTCCACTTAGTGGTCCATTCATTGGTTTATTCTTGTATGTGCCCTGACCCAGGATAGAACCCACAACCTTGGTGTTTTAGGATGATACTCTAACTGACTGAGCTAACCAGCCAGGGCTGACTACATTTCCTTTTGATAAACACTCATGAATGAAGTAGTGCATAAATGAGGAAGGAGATAGTACACAGACGGCGGGGATTTCCCATCTAACCACTGCCTGCCTTCTACCTTCGCTCTGGGCTCAGACCGCAACTCAAGGGCACTGGCTGTGATTTGCTTTTAGGTTCTTTCAAGAGCATGTAGCACCAAATTGTTACCATGACAAAACAAATTTCAGCTCTATGCACTCTAAATAAAAGAGCTTTAACCACATGGAGCTGTAGGAAAACCCTCTGAGCGCTTTTGGTCTTTGAAAAGGACCTTTAGGAATGAGTTGTTAGTGTTGCTCTCCACAGGCTGGCTTATGCTCTGTTGACTGTCCAGAGATTCTCTGTTGCCCCTCACTGATTCTTCGGATTCTTCACTTGCATCTTACTGTCTCCAAATGGCCTGACCTTGGCTGCCCCTACTCTTGTGCCCCTTGTGTTTTCTTGCCTGTCTTATTCATTTTCTGCTTCCCTGTCACTCCCAGACCTACAAACTCCCTCCCACCCCCTACCTCTTAGGCTCCATTTGCCTGTTTGAAATCTGCTATGCCCCTCCAGCATCCTATACTTAACACATTTGGGTTTTTTTATAGTGTTTTTATTTTTTAAGTTTTTAAAAAATATTTTATATTTTATTTATTGATTTTTACACAAAGGAGAGAGAAAGAGAGACAGAGAAAGGGCAATAGGAGCAGGAAGCATCAACTCATAGTAGTTGCTTCTCTCATGTGTCTTGACCTGGCTGGCAAGCCCAGGGTTTTGAAGTGGCAACCTCAGCATTCCAGTTCAATACTCCATCCACTGTGCCACGACAGGTTAGGCTACTTAACACATTAATTAGAATTACAATTCCTTCTCTGTCTTCTCCTAGTACTACCTCAACTGTCTTGACTTTCCTTTTTCACTTAATTCTATCTAGGTGTGGAAAAGCCAGATAACTCCACTACTAAGTGCTACTAACTACGACCACCACCTCCTGCTACAGTTATTGCTAACTACAATGTCTACCTCGATGACTAGTAACTACTACTGCTGCTGTGCTTATGATCTTCATACCTCTTATCCAGTAAATTGCCAGAGCCTGTGAATTGTGCCAGTTTATTTCTGAGCTGATTGCTGTGGTCGCTGCCACTTATTTCTTGGGTCTAATGCTTGCTCTGTACATAGGCAGAACATGGAGTGTGGTTGTGAAAGAGATGGGTGACCAGATAGATCAATTAGTATAGGGAAGAAGACATTAAAGGTTTGTCCAGTGAAAGGTGACCGCACAGATGGGGGGGGTGTTTATTGCATGGTTTGTGTTTTGTTGGGTTTTTTTGTTTGTTTGTTTGTTTTTTGGTAGAAGACTTTCGGAGGAGAACATGTTTGAGCTGAATGTGAAGTTGACCAGTGGAGACAGGTGATAAGGACATTCCAGGGAAAATAGGAACAAAGACTGGAAGCTTAAAACACCAAGGTGTGTGTATATGTGGGATTTTGTGTGTGTGTGTGTATCAGAGTCAAAACATCCTATAGCTATTAGATTCATTTTCTTACATTAATTTTTGTTTGAAACATAGAGGACATGGCATGCCACTCCCCTACTGAAGAACAACGACGATGTCTCCTCTTAAATCTGAAATTTAAAAATTATTAGTTACAACCTTTTAATTTCTGGGCAAAATCCCTGTCACAATGGAATTTATATGGGGGAAGTTAGATAATAAACAGGTAAGAAATAAATGCACGAATAAATACAGAAATGCAAAAACAAAGTAATTCGAGACTGTGAGAAAAGATATGGGGACTATAAATGGAAAA
The DNA here is from genome assembly GCF_036850995.1 of Saccopteryx leptura. NCBI lineage: Eukaryota > Metazoa > Chordata > Mammalia > Chiroptera > Emballonuridae > Saccopteryx > Saccopteryx leptura. The sequence goes on from NC_089507.1 coordinate 167,864,775, forward strand.
CGGTCATAGCGATCTATTTTAGACACAGTGGATGTTTTAAACTAAAATGTTGGAGATTCGGTCAAGTTGTACCGGCTTCCTATTGTGTGCTATATGCCAGAATGTGAAAGCTGGCACGTGTTTACAGTGATCCTTAAAGAGCGTGTAGGAAGATCTGGGAAGGTTCTGTGGGGCGTGCAGGAAGGGAGGTGAATTTAGAAGGTCGAGTTCCCGTCCACAAGAGGAGAGTGAGTGGCCCTTTAGGCAGAGGGAACACAAAGGTAAAGTTAAGATTCATCAGCCTCCTTGAAATCAAAATGACTGCACATTTTAAAAGGAGCATTGCAGTGTTTCTTCTCTAAACCTTATGTAACCCCAGAGAAATCTGGCACGCTGGTCGGAGCCTCGGTGGTGGTTGAGATCCAGCGTTTGGGGAACGAACGCGTCTGTGTCCATTTTCACATCATAGCCGGAGAACCAGCATTCTCCCTCCGCTCCCGTCCCTCTGCCCTGCTTCACTAGTGGCGTTGCATCTGATCATTGCAATTTAATAACATAGAATGACACTTCCCTGCCAATTTGCATGCCAGCTAGCTACCCTTGGAACTTAAGCATAGATGCGACTATTAAGGAGAGGGCAGCCAAGGTCTCCAGGCTGCCAGTTCCTTAGCTGGCAACCTCATTCACATTGGGAAACAGATTTTTAAAATAAATTTGGCACTGGAAGCAATTGTCATCCTTTTGTAAAGCTGTGTCAATAATCATAAACCCTCATAATTATGCTCCCCCAACCCTCGGCCAAGTTGACAAACATATCCTCAGGATGCCACCCTCTGTTGACCCTGTGTGGATTCTCGTGCTGTTTGGGTTGGCATAGGAGTGTGGTCTTCTGTTTTATGTAATAAGGCACATGAGAGGAGCCTTTTGTGCTGAGCTTCTCTGAGTGGGTGCTGAGCAAGAGGTCTTATGCACCCCATCATTTTTGTTACAGGCAAAGCTAGTGAACATTTCTGTGGTCTGGTAAATGTTTTCTAACGATGGGCAAGTTTTTTTCCCCCCAGTGCCATTTTGCTTTAGGCCAAGATCATAGTGACCCAGCTTTGGTTTAAGATGAATTTTGCGAGTATATGAGTATGTGGGGGGTGCAGAGGAGGCCCCACAATGTTTTCAGAGAAAACAGGCATGGGTGTGACACAGGCTGATGTCACAGAGTCTTGCATATGCTGTCAGGCCAAGGAGGCTGGTTAACCCTTTGCAGATTGTACCGTAAAAGGCAAAGCTTGCTGAGATCTCTAGAAATGGACAGAATTCTCTTTCTGAGAAGCCTTCTTACTAGCATGTCACATAATATAGAGCCTATGTTTGGATATATATACTTTTTTCATTTTTGCTTTAGAGTATCAGGGGAAAAAGCCGTTTAAAATTATCGGCCACTTAACTTTATTATTCATATTGCTTCCTCATTAACTTTTTATAACACAGTATTAAATGTTACCGTCAGGGGTTGGCAACCTTGCTAGGGGTAACAGATTGCTTTGAAATCAGCACAGCTGGAAACTGACCACATATTGTTTTTCTTTCTTTTAAGAAAAGAAAGAGGCATTTATAGAGAGGCCGAAGAATGCTGTACGGTGCAGAATTGCGTTATAGATTGATTCCTTCAAGACTGGTTAATGATTAATGTCAGGCCTTGCCGTCCAAATGGTCCCACTTCCCTTCTCTCTTCCTGAAGTTGTGGTTTCCCAGGAACAATAAACTCCTGGAGGTTTGCTGCGATCCTCACTTGAGGAGGGGGTGGAGTCTGTTCGGGGCTGTTTCCCTCTGCTGAGCTGTAGCCTGCGAGCTAACGAAAGAATGCCTTCTGTGGGGTTTGCTCCTGCTCGCCCTGCTCGCCCTGCTCGCAGCCTTGCAAACCTCATCAGAGTCACTCCTGCTGGCTCCCCACAGGGCTGTGTTTTCAGTGGTGGGCACGTAAGTGAATGATGGAATGTTGGTGTGTGTGTGTTTGTGATCTTGGTGTCACTGGGTCCACTTTTAAAAATGAAAGTGGGGTCTTTTCTAACTGTGTTATTCAACTAGGTTCTGTTTCTCCTGCAATGACTTTTCTTGCTGCTGTCTGAAGAGAACCTAGGGCCCTTCTTTTCTCAGACCTTGGAGAATTTATTGTTGTTTTGGTAATTTATTCCATTAGTCTCTGTGCCGGAAGGTTTCTCTCTCCTTCCCTCATTTGCTGTTTCTTCATGGAGGTGTGTTGATGGTTTGTGGAGTTACAGTGTGATAATCAATTGCTGTTAATGAATGGCTAATAATTCATTGCTATGGTGTAATAATTCATTGCTATGTTAAAGTTTTGTGGAGGAGACTTTCTCTCTAAATGTGTCTATTATGATGTCTAGCTTGTAAGAGCTGAGTTAGGAATGAAGAGGATAGAGATGTGGGAATAAAGCGTCACTTCTGTTCTGGTTTGCTGATATGGCAACTGGAGAGCCTTTATTAAAGCTAAAGTAGTTTTTACTTACGTGTTTTTTCTTTAGAATGTCAAGGGAATTATCAGGTTGCATCTGTTGGTATTATCTGAATCACTTGTCACCTGTATTGGCATATGTACCTCGCTATCCGGACAAGTTGAATTTGTTATTTATTGCGTGCTAGAATATTTCGTTTTAGAATGCATTCTCCATCTGTTTGAGGCCCATAGATGGGAATTGGTTCGTATATCTAGTACCTGGATTCTCACGATCAGATCTCGCACTTCGTGTTGCTCCTGCTTCACCATGCAGTTTGGTGTGTTGTCTAGAACTGACGGATTTAGAAACCTGTGCTAAATGACCAGCTGCACTGCAGGAGTAAGAGAGTAAATGGTGAGTGTTGAGTCTTAGAGAATGTGTAGATAAGCCTGAATGAGGAGGGAATTGAGGAAACCTGTATAATGAAGGTGGCCCCAAAAAGCTATTTTCTTGACTTTAGACAACTTGGTAGAATTGATCTAGATTTTGGATTTGAATATATGGGGGGGGGGGGGACTCAGTTATACATTGGGCTTTGATATTATGGCCAATTTTGTTTATAAATTTCTTAAGTGACTTACTCATTAATGTGGCTGTACAGATTCTTTCTCTGAATTATTATAATTAACAGCTACCTAGGGCAGTGGTTGGCAAACAGTGGCTCGTGAGCCACATGTGGCTCTTTGGCCCCTTGAGTGTGGCTCTTCCACAAAATACCATGTGCAGGTGCTACCTCGATAAGGAATGTACCTACCTATATAGTTTAAGTTTAAAAAAATTGGCTCTCAAAAGAAATTTCAACCGTTGTACTGTTGATATTTGGCTTTGTTGACTAATGAGTTTGCTGACCACTGACCTAGGGTAATTCATTGCTGTTCCATATGTTACCTCATTCGATTGTCATAACAATCTAATAAGGTAGGTATGTGTTTACATCCTTATTTAACAATTGAAGATATAGAGGGTCAGAGGAAAAGTGACTCTGAGGTCACTATGTGAGTGGAAGAGCCCAATGTAAGCTGCTTCTTAAAAAAATACCCTCAAAATGTCTCTGGCTGGGCGGCTCAGTGAATAAAGTGTCATCCCTGTGCATTGAGGTCACTGGTTCAATCCCCATGCAAGGCATGGATGAGACGCAATTAATGAGGATGCAACTAAATAGAACAACTAAGTGGAACAATGAGTTGCTGCTACTTTCTCTCTCTCCACCCCCCTCAAATCAATAGGAAAACCCCCTCAAAATCTTATACTTCCTCCACCCTTCCCCCGTCATCTCCAAACTTCTTCTATTGTGAAAGAGTGGAGAGAGCTCTGACCTAGGGGTCCAGAGACCTGGATCCCAATTCTGCCTGGGTCATAGCTGACTCTGCAATGATGAGCAGTGCCTAAAGTCATTGGAAGCCATTTTCCAGCCAGCAGGTTCCTTTGCAGTTTCAGAATCTCTACCCAGGACCTTGTCCAGGGCTTGTCAGCTCTGTGGGGCTCACCTGTGGCATACTGGGTAGGTGGGGAAGGAAGTGGAACCTAGGTGTTCTGTCTTGTGGTGCTTTGGCATGAAGAGACACACAGGCTCTCCACAGATGAGGAAGATCCCGGGCCCTTCCACGACAATTGTCTCTGGTCTGTTTCCTGAGTTGGCATTTCTCAGTCTGTTCTTTTTCACTCACCAGCAGAAGTATTGGAGCCAAGCTATCTTGTGGTTTCTGCCCCGGGATGAACACATCAGTTACATGCCCATCTGGCTCCCAAAGAAGTGATAACCTCCTTGCATGAGCCCATCTGTTATCTTAATCCTTTCTGAGATGGAGCAAATGTAAATAAATATTATTCTGTTCTCTTTTGGGTGTTTTAAATCCTGGAAGTTGGCTGAGAATGGGCAGGGCAGATGGTGGGAAAGTATTTTTTATTTTACCTCCATGGTTAACTCTATCAATTGTTCACATGTCAATTTAGACAGTTGTGGGACACTGGGATAAGGGTGACTATGTTTGACTGACATTAAAAACAAAACAAAACTATAACCAGCACTGTTTACCAATACCATCACTGTGTATGAGAGAGAACAGAGAAGGTGGAGTGGCAAATCCTCATCAGGGAGGAAGGCCAGGTCTTCCTCGGTAGAGAGAATTGGCATTCTTACACTGATATTTTCACCTGTGACTGGTGAGGAACTTCATCCGTGCCCACAGACTACATTTGGGGAGCTCTGCTCATCCTGGTGCGTGGGTGCTTTTTCCCTCACAGATTTCCCTGGTCAGGAAGTGGAGTTATCCATGGGGGGCTCAGAGCTACGTTCCTGGGCCAGTCCTTTCCTTCCACTGCCGTCCGTCTCTGCCTCTGTACCGGTGCTGTGATACTACTGACCTTAATTTTATCCTTACGTCTTTCCCCCCAGGTAAGAAGCGAAACCCTGGCCTTAAAATTCCAAAAGAAGCCTTTGAACAACCTCAGACCAGTTCCACGTAAGTTGGCAAGATCATCATCTTCATCCAAACACTCGCACTTTGCAGATTTCTGGGCACTGGGGGATCGTTTTTGGACTGGTGAACAATACCTTGAGTATGGAAATAGTTGTTTGAAGGAAGAGGCCTTTAAAGGGGAAGCCATGTGCTCACTGTTCTGAGACCCGGAATAATCACATGTGTTCAGTCAGTTTAGATTGAATGGGTAGCTTTGATCTCAGGTTATAGGTTGGCTGAAAATTGATTGTCACAAATGCATTTGGCAGATAGGGACATATGTAAGTCCAGAAAGGTCCCTGGATGTGCGCTTTTTGCCTTTTTCCATATACATTTGAGCAAACAAGTAAATCTTTGTGAGAGCCACTACTATAAAACTTGGGTTGAGATGGAAAATAGTATTTGGTGAGAACTCAAGCATCCTGACACCTAAACCCTATCCCACATAAACAGAAGGCAAAATGAGGTAAAGGAATACTTTTTTATTAGCTGAGGCTTTGGCGCAAATCCCCAAGTGCGCTCAAGTCCTGGTGAGGCCGGACACCCTCTCCCTGAGGGTTAGGTTGAGCTTTATTTTTGTTGCCAATGGATTTTCAATCGCTCCAGCACCATTTGTTTAAAAGGCCATCCCTCTTCCAGTTACTTGCTCTTGCTCCTATGTCAAATATTAATTGAGCGTATTGTATGGATCTATTTCTGAGCTCTCGCCTGACCAGGAGGTGGTGTACTGGATAGAGCATCAGACTGGGACGCAGAGGACCCTGGTTTGAAATCCCGAGGTTGCTGGCTCGAGCAAGGGGTCACTCGCTTTGCTGTAGCTCCCCGGTCAAGGCACATATGGGAAAGCAGTCAATGAACAACTAAGGTGCCGCAACAAAGAATTTATGCTTCTCATCTCTCTCCCTTCCTGTCTGTCTGTCTGTCCCTATCTGTCTCTCTTTCTCTGTCTCTCTCTGTCTCTGTCACACACACAGAAAAAAACAACTCATAGTATTTCTGGACTCTCTATTCTGTTCCATTGATCTGTGTGTCTATCCCTTCACGAATATCACACTGTCTTGATCACTGCTGTTATATAGTAGGCCTTAACATTGGCAAAAGTCTTTTCTTCCATTTTGCTTGTCTTTTTCAAAATTATTTTGGCTATTTAGGGCTTTTCTCTTTTCATATAAGTTTTAGAATAAGCTTGTCGATGTCTTCCAATAAACGTGCTGAGATTTTGACAGGAATTATATTTAACCTATAGATCAATTTAGAGAGAATTGACATCTTTTACTACATTGAGTCTTCTAATCCATGACCAAGGTAGATTTCTCTAAGTATTTCAATTATCTTTGATTTTCTTCATCAGTATTCTATAGTTTTCAGCATAAAGATTCTCTGCATTAGGTTTTATTCTAAGTATTTTATTTTAGGGAGGAGCAATTACAAATGGTATTCCATTTTTTTTTTACATTTTTATTTATTCATTTTTTTAGAGAGAGGAGACACAGAGAGAGAAAGAGACAGAGAGAGGAAAGAGATAGAAAGAACAGAGGGAGGAGCAGGAAGCATCAACTCCCATATGTGCCTTGACCAGGCAAGCCTGGGGTTTCAAACCGGCGGCCTCAGCATTCCAGGTCGACACTTTTACCCACTGTGCCACCACAGGTCAGGCGGTATTCCATTTTTGATTTGGGTTTCCACATTTTCATTGTCAGTATATGGAAATGCAATCAACTTTTCTGTGTTGATCTTATGATTTTTTTGTTATTGTTGTTGACAGAGATAGATAGAGAGAGAGAGAGACAGAGAGAGGGACAGATAGGGACAGACAAACAGGAAGGGAGAGAGATGAGAAGCATCAATTCTTTGTTGTGGCTCCTTAGTTGTTCATTGATTGCTTTCTCATATGTGCCTTGACGGGGGCGGGGGCTACAGCAGAGTGAGTGACCCCTTGCTCAAGCCAGGTGAGCCTGTACTCAAAGCTGGAAACCTCAGGGTTTCGAACCTGTGTCCTCTGCGTCACAGTCCAATGCTCTATCCACTGCGCCACCTACTGGCAGGCTTATCCTATGATCTTAATAAACTCACTTATTAGTTCTAGGAGGTTTTGTAGATTTCTTCAAGTTTTATATGTAGGTAGCTATGCCTTCCGCAAAAAGAGATTATATTATTTCTTCCTTTTCAAACTATATTTTTAAACCTTTATTTTCTTAACATATTTCAGAGGTTTGAAGTGTACTGTGAGTTTTTGTCATGAATGTATGGTGAATTTTTGTGTATCAGTTGATATAAGCATAAATTCTTTTTCTTTGTCCTGTTGATATGGATTATATTGATTGTTTTTTAAAAATAATTTGAGCTAGCCTTGCATATCTAAAATAATTCCCAGTAGGTTGTGGCATATTACTTTTTTGCATATCGTTGGATTTGATCTGCTAAAATTTTGTTGAGGATTTTTGTCTAAGTTCACAAGAGATATTCTGTAGTGTTTTTTTTTTGTCTGTTTTGGTGTGTGCTGTTATTTTCTGGTTTGGGTATAAAGGTAATACTGGCCTCATAAAATGAGTTGGTAAGAGTTCTTTCTATTTCCCCTCAGACTCTACATAAAATATGTGTTAATTTCTTTTTAAAAATATTTTTGAGGCCCTGGCCGGTTGACTTAGTGGTAGAGCATCGGCCTGGCGTGCGGAAGTCCCGGGTTCGATTCCCGGCCAGGGCACACAGGAGAAACGCCCATCTGCTTCTCCACCCCTCCCACTTCCTCTCTGTCTCTCTCTTCCCCTCCCGCAGCCAAGGCTCCATTGGAGCAAAAGATGGCCCGGGCGCTGGGGAAGGCTCCTTGGCCTCTGCCCCAGGCGCTAGAGCGGCTCTGGTCGCGACCGAGTGACGCCCCGGAGGGGCAGAGCATCGCCCCCTGGTGGGCAGAGCATCGCCCCCTGGTGGGCGTGCCAGGTGGATCCCGGTCAGGCGCATGCGGGAGTCTGTCTGACTGCCTCCCCGTTTCCAGCTTCAGAAAAATACAAAAAAAAAATTTTTTTTTTGAGTTAAAATGGACATGTAACATTATCTTAGTTTCAGGCATATAGCATGGTATTCCAATATATGCAGTTCTTTTTAAAAGACGTTTTCTAAAATTCTCCAGTGAAACAAAATGAGCTTTTGTATTTATTTTTCTAAAGCTTTTGAACTACAAATTCTATTTCTTTAATAATTATAGGACTATTCAGCTGGTCTTTGTCATCATGAATAAGTTTTGATAGTTCGTGGTTTTCAAGAAATTGGTCCATTTCTTCTTAGTTGTTGAATTTATGAGAGTAAAGTTATTCATTGTATTTCCTGAATACCCTTTTAATGGCTACAAGCTATGTTGTGATATCCTCTGGGTTTTCCCCCTGATATTGGTAATTTGTATCTTCTCTTTTATCTGTGTCAATCATTTTTATTGATTTTTTTAAAGAACCAACTTTCTGTTCTTTATTTTCCTGTTTTCATTTTTATTGATTTCTGCTCTTATCTTTATTATTTCCTTTAAGATACAGTCTTATATCAACCTCTCAGCTGTCTTATATTACTTCCCTTTAAAGCTTTCATTATTTGCCTTCTAATTTATATTAGTTTTCTGTATTTTATAAAATTTTCAAAACCACCCAGAAATTCTTCCTTTATATGAACAAATGAATAAAAACCGGTGCAAGGATAAAAGTAGTTTCTATGCTGTCTTTTCCTCATGTGCTAGAATAAACTCGGAATATACTTTCCAGTTTCACTTGTGTAAAGCCAAGAGCATCACTTCATTATTGTAGCTGGACCACTTTAGCTCCTGGAGAGCCTTATTATTATAATTGTTGTTTTAATGCTGAGGCTTAACTTTTTACTCTGAAAGAAGTAGCTTCCACATTTTGAATTTTTCTTGGCAATCTTTGGAGCTTGGCTTGGTAACTCTTAGCATTTATGCCCTGCCTCGTTCTGCCGTACTACACAAAGATAAATAGCCCGGAACAGAGCTCCATTCTCCTTAGCTCCATGTGTGTGGTCCCTCTGCTTCTCCTTGAGTAGCTGATGCCAATGTGTCTTTCACTCAAGTTTCCGAGCTGTCCCTTCCCTTGATTGGCAGTAACTAATTCTAAATTGATTCTGTGCCAGTCAGTATTCTTTTATTTAACCCTCACAGGAAATTTGGGAGGCAGTTACTGTTACCCTCACTTGATAAGTCAGAAAACAGACCTGTGAAAGGGTCAGGTGTCTTGCTCAAAGCCCTCAAGCATAGCCTTACGGGTAAAAGACTTCAGGCTCTGACACTAGAATGGCAAAGTTTGTATCTGGGATATGAACTTGACCAGTTGAATAACTTAGGCAAGTTTCTCGAACCTGCTAAGACTTAGTTTCCCCTTTTGAAAAACAGGAATAAACAATGATGTGGTTGCTAGGAAAATTAGATGTCATAATCCATAGTAAGTGTCCTAGGACCAGTTTCACTGTCGTTTCTCAGGGAAGGTACCTCCAAACATTGCTGTTATTATTATTTCTCTACTATTATTAGGTAGAAGAACTGGCATAGAAATTCAGGGCTCTTTGACTCTCAAGCATGTCCTTTTAGGCACATGTTAGACTGGTAGAGACTATGGCCAACAGTCCTTGGCTTTGAAGTGAGTGGCGGGATCTTTTTCTTTTGCAATTGAGAGAATTTGATGGCACAGCTCTGGGTTCTGATCTCCTCATCTCTTTGAATGACCTTAAATTATTTTGTCTGCTTCAATGTCAGTTCTTCATGTTAAAATGGAAATAATAGTACCTCTAAGAGTCGAGAAAATTAAGATATTTTATGTACAGGGTCTAGCCCAATTCTTGGCCCAGGTAGATGCTTAATAAATATTGTTGAATAGAAGAAAAATAATTGCAGTGATAACCAGTGAACTAATTACTCATTTAGTATTATAAATAAATAATTATGATACACCAGGGCTGGTTGTTTCTATAAAAGAATAACACAAGGTGCCCTCTGGAATACCTTCCAGAGAAGAAATTTTGTAATAAGCTTGGTTCTTTCCCCAGTGGACTGAAACATTGAATAAGTGACAGAGAACACCCTCCCACCATGTAAATGTCCTACAGAGACTCAGTGCCCCGGGCACACTGATGTGCCCAGCCTTGGACAGAACACAGTGTCAACTAATCCCCAGTAGAATCTGTCAGTCTTGGCCCCATCACTTGATGCTTTTGGCAGACCTGATGGGCCCTACAGCCTGAGGCATGGGTGGATTGATCACTTTCATTAGAGGAAGTCTGGGTGTTGAGAGCAGGTTCCTTGGATGCAGTCAGACTTGGATTGGAATTATGGGTTCACCCCTTGGAGGCAGGTTAGCTAAACTCATTTGGAACATGGCAATAATGGTACTCATAGCTAGGTAGGTGTGCTTTAGATAAATAATTCATGAGACTCAGGTAAAGTATTTAACCCAGTTTTCAGCATATATCTTTTCCTCCTTAGGCCAAGACTGAGAGTCAGGTAGTATGAGTTTTATTTTCACCTCTGTTGAGGACTATGGCTTCAGCAAGTCACTGAGTTTTTCTGTGCTTCCTTTTTCTCAGAATGGAAAATGGCACAAAACCCTCTCATTAGGCAGAGCAGTAATACAAAGTTAGTATAATGCTGCAATCGACAAACTTTTTTGCAAAAGGCCAGATAGTAAATATTTTAGCCTACCTGGGCCACAGTGGCCTCTGTTGGGCATTCTTTGTTGTTGTCGTTGCTGTTTTAATAACCCTTTAAACTTGTAAAAATCATTCTTAGCTGGGCCACAGGCTGTCCTTTGCAGAGCCCTGGTGTGAATACTAGACTCTTAGACCCAGAAGAGGTCTTACTCAATACCCTCCTTGGAGGACAAAAAAACAGACGTGACCCCAAGTACTAGTGACCTTTCTGTTGCTGTTAAAAGGAAGAATGCTGAACAATAATAGCACAGGACTTTTTTATTGTTTATGTTTGTCACATATGTCAAGTAATAGTTGCCTTTAGTTCAAAGTTCCAATGCAATGAATATGTACAAATAGTGACAATGAAAGAAAAAATAGCTTTGGGAATTTTAAGAAAGAGAAATCAGATTTTTACTAATTTAATTCCTCTGGAGAGTGTTTCTGAAGAAACAGTCCCTGCTCAGAAATGCAAGATATATAAACACGTCACTGTTTTGCGTGCACGTGTGTGTGCATGGGTGTGTGTGTTTTCTGCTCTCTCCTTCCCTCCCAGGCCCTGGTTTGAAGACTGATTTTAGGTATTCTGTGCCTTTCAAGGGGGCTTCAAGGTGAGAGGAAGCTGGCCATGAAAGCCTGAGATTCATGTTTGTAGCTGTGTTTTCATTTCTACATTTCCCTTATTGTTGTGTCTATTTATTTCATTTCAGCAGAGGGGGTAGAATTATATAAACATCAGGTTTGGGAAACGTTGTCATTGGCAAAGCATCTTTTTCCCTCTTCCTTTTGTCTTCCCTCCCTGCCACTTCCCCTCGTGCTTCTCTGGAGACAGCCCTGGCATGGACAGCCCCTCTGTTGCTTCATTACTTGGCCACATTAACAGTAGGCTTCCTGGCATTTACTGCTTGTGTCGTGAGGTTTTTGGTGCATTTATTTCAGGAAAATGCTTTTCTAGGCTCCTTCTGAAGGGCACAGCCAAAGCCACATATCAACCCAAGCAGCACTGAAATTGTAGGAATAAATACACATGACGTGGCTGTGCCCTCCCTTCTGGAGACACAACGTCAGCAAATCTCTGGTTGCTGATGTGCCCCTTGGATAGTGTGCACCCTGTGTGGAGAAGACCTGTCACTGAATTACACAGCCTGATAGAAGAGAAAGTATTCTGACCTGAAAATCAGGGGACCTGTTAGTTGTGACTCTGAACAACTTGTTTCACCTCTCTGGACCCTTTTTTCCCCCCCATCTGTAAAAGCAGGGACTAGATAGATTTCGAATTCTTATGGTCTATGAATTTTGCGAGTTAAGATAACCATTGGTCAAGTATAGTTTTCTTAAAAACAGTCGTAGCAAAAGTGTATGTGTGTGTGTGTGTGGGGGGGGGGGGGTTCGTCAGGCACATTGATATTCTTGGATGGAAAATAATTTGAAGCTTACTGGAATAATAGAATTATATAACTATATACATATGGATCAGACTTATTGGCGCTAGTAACTGTGTATCAGGCGTTCTGCTAAGCCCTTTACTTGGAATATTTTATTTCATACTTCTACTCCATGAGGTAGATATACTAATATCCTCACATTAAAGAAGAAACAGAAGCTCAAAGAGATTAAGTGATTTAAGTGATTGAAATCTAAATGTATTTTATTCCAAATCCCACACTGTTAACACCTATTTGCTGCTTTATTTGATTCATAAACTTCCTCTTTATGTCTAAGGAAAAATCTCAAATTGCATATGATTCGGGAAGGATATTTTTGACTAAAATCTCATGTTTTTTTCTCCCCCCTTCTCCTTTTTTCCATAGGCCACCTAGAGATTTAGACTCCAAAGCTTGCATTTCTATTGGAAATCAGGTAAGGAAGGTTGCGTCTGGCCCATTATTAATACCTTCACCATGTTACGTATTTGCTTTCTGACTGCCCACTAAAAAATTTATGCTCTGTTATATGCTGTCACGGGCTGGGTTGAAAGTCTGAATTTAAAAGGAAGTAGTATGTGGACCTCTTGATATTTTTGAATGTCAAATTAAACCCAGGTTGTTTTGGTCTTGATGGAAGACATTTGAGAATAGATGATTCTTTTTTTGGGGGGGGGGGGAACATTTCTCAAAGTCCAAGCATAAGTCTAGTTGCCATCAGTCTGTTCATGGGTTACACATGCATTAATGGAGACATGGCTGATGAACCCCAGTGTAGACAACTGAATATGAGCAGTTTCGAAGCTGACTTGGAGCTGGATCTCTCTGTCTTGCCTGTCACAAGCAGGTGGCATGCTGTGAGAGTCTAAATCCTGATGCCCTTTGCTTTCTGTGGCTGCTTGGAAAAGCTTCTAGACGAGTAGCTTCTGGAGCAGAAATGATCCTTAGAATGTTGCAAGAAATCAGAGAGGACAATATAGTCTATGTCAAGTTTTTTTTTTCCCCTCTCTTTGTTATTGCATGATTTTTCTCTCTTGCAGAACTTTGAGGTGAAGGCAGATGACCTGGAGCCTATTGTGGAACTGGGACGGGGTGCATACGGGGTGGTGGAGAAGATGCGACACGTGCCCAGCGGGCAGATCATGGCGGTGAAGGTAGAGTTGATGCTCCCCAAACATTTTCTCTCTGTGTTTCTGTTTGTCGATCCCAGTTACAAATCAGCTTTCTTTGTAGAAGCAGAGCAATCTTCAGTGGGGTGAAATAGAAAAGACTGTTTGTAGGGAACAGATAGCCCTCTAAATGTGAGGAAAATACTTCTTAAACACCATCTAATACCACGTACAAATGAAAATTATCTTGATTGTCTCGAATTGTGTTTTTTTTGCCTATTAGTTGTTCAAATTAGAATACAAACAAATCTGGTTGTTATGTCTCAAAAGCCTCCTCTGTTCTATATTCTATTTCTTTCAAAGAATTGTCCATGCATGACCAGGCAGCGACGCAGTGGATAGAGCGTTGGACTGGGATTTGGAGGACCCAGGTTTGAAACCCTGAGGTCGCCAGCTTGAGTGTGGGCTCATCTGGTTTGAGCAAAGCTCACTAGCTTGAGCCCAAGGTCGCTGGCTCGAGCAAGGGGTTACTCGGTCTGCTGAAGGCCCACGGTCAAGGCACATATGAGAAAGCAATCAATGAATAACTAAGGTGCCACAATGAAGAATTGATACTTCTCATCTCTCTCCCTTCCTGTCTGTCTGTCCCTATCTGTCCCTCTCTCTGTCTCTGTCACAAAAAAAAAGGAAAAGAAAAGAAAAGAAAAAGAATTGTCCCTGAAAATCAGAAAATCAGAAATGAGGGAGAACATGGTCTCCATTTGTGGAAAAAAGGAGGGTAAAATACATCTTGAGTAAATTTGCATAGTTTCTGCACTATAAAGAGAAATGTCTAATCATTGCATATTTCTTGTGTGGGGCTGGAAGGACCTCGGAGAATCGCCATTTCTAGATGAATTAATAGATTTGGGCCATCGTTAGGGATTTGGATGGCCGATGACATGGATCCCTTTGTTTTTGGAGAATGGGGGTATCTCACCCTTAGCTTGTAGAGTTTTAGTTTTGCTGCCTGCAGACTCTCCACTAAGTAGGCAAACAATGCCAAAGCCTGGTGACCTAGATCGCTCCTGTGATTTCATAAAAAAAATGGGCTATGTTTGCTGGTGGGAGAGGTTTTTCTTTTCTAAGAAGCACTGGGACAGGAATGAAGGCTGTCTCTATTTCTGTTTGATTCCTTCTATTTCCCACAGCTGTGCCAGTTCTCTTACAGTTGCTGTTTAGTCCAAATATTCCTATTTGTTCCCAAAGAGTGGCTCCTGGCTTTTATTGTAGGACTCCAAACCAGCCGCAGAGTAATTTATACAGGAGCCTCTTCGCACTGAACAGACAATACAATCAACCAGACTGTTTTTGTAACTTGGAAATATCATTTCCAGACATCTGCACATTTTCCAAAATATATTATCAGCTTTATTTATTTGTTTGTTTGTTTATCTATTTACCAGAGATTATTTGGGAAATTAAATTAATAACAACAGTCTTCCTTATTTTTCTTTTGTTACAAGTAACTAATCACTGAGTGTGGACATGGGAAAGGTAGTTGCTAGAGGCTGGACTATTTTCAGGATGGTACACTTTTAAGGTCCCTGCATTCTTAACTGCTTCATCCTCAGAGCAGTAACCATATATTTTCCCATGCATTCCCATTCAGCGGATCCGGGCCACAGTAAATAGCCAGGAGCAGAAAAGGCTACTGATGGATTTGGATATTTCCATGAGGACAGTGGACTGTCCTTTCACAGTCACCTTTTATGGCGCACTCTTCCGTGAGGTAGGTGATCCTTCAATTCGAACTGAAGGAGAACAGTCACTTCAAAAGAAGAGCCTCTGATCACATAAATGCCAGGCACGGTCACGGTGCTTTTGTTTGACATGTCTCCCTCCCTCTTGTGCTTGTTCATTGATAACATGATGCCCTGGTGCAAAGTTGGCTGGAAATGGTGGTATTTTCCAATGTGTTGAGCCCCGTTAAAGGCGCTGTACTCCCTTCTTCCTGTTTTGCTTTGTTCTTTTGGCAGAACTGTCTATACCAATTGTCTATACACTGATTTGGACAGAATCCTTAAAATCTGAGCTATTCCAGCCTTTGGCTACTTGCTGAACTGTAGGTAGCTTGCTTTTGTACCATACAGGTTTAGGGTTACTTCTTTGCTCTACCTCTGCTATTCACTTCACTATGCTATGGATTATGATGCTTCCACCCACTCTTAAAAGCAGCTCTTCGATTAACTATGGCCAGCGCTCCGTACAGGAGGTCAGACATGGAGTAGGCTTCTAGACGTAACTCCCATGGGGCAGTTGCAGTAAAGCCTCGGGTTTCCGGGGTTCTATCGCTTGTGTCTGTTAGTATTTCCATGCTAGTTTTCATTAAGGAGTAGGTGATCACATGCCAGTTCTGTCTGGCTATCTGCAAGTTTGCTCTTTGGAGATGATCTTGCTTGTTTATGAATTCCTTTGAGATCGTGAAGAGAAACCATGCACTTCCTCCCACAACTCAAGCAAGGAGCAGTTCTTCCTGACAGGTGTTCATTGTTTTTCCTTTTCTGTCCTCTCTAACAATCTCTGAACCAATTGGTCTCCAGGGTGATGTTTGGATCTGCATGGAGCTCATGGATACGTCGCTAGATAAATTCTACAAACAAGTGATTGATAAAGGCCAAACAATTCCAGAGGACATCTTAGGAAAAATAGCAGTTTCTGTGAGTACATCCTGAACCCTACAAGGGGAATGTGAGGTGTCTGGGTCTCCTATGTCTTTGTATCCCTAATATGAAGGAACACTACCCTAGAACCATCAGTACATGATTGAATGCAAGAGTGCATCTGAGGATGGATACAGGAATGCTTTTTTCTCTGAGCACTGTAGAAGATTCTCCCACTGGCTCAGTATGGAAAACTCTTAGTTCAAGTGCCTTTCTTTTTTTTTTTTTTTTTTTTTTTTGTATTTTTCTGAAGATGGAAACGGGGAGGCAGTCAGACAGACTCCCACATGCGCCCGACCAGGATCCACCTGGCACGCCCACCAGGGGGCAATGCTCTGCCCATCTGGGGCATCGCTCTGTTGCAACCAGAGCCATTCTAGCACCTGAGGCAGAGGCCACAGAGCCATCCTCAGTGCCCGGGCCAACTTTGCTCCAGTGAAACCTTGGCTGCAGGAGGGGAAGAGAGAGACAGAGAGGAAGGAGAGGAGGAGGGGTGGAGAAGCAGATAGGCGCCTCTCCTGTGTGCCCTGGCCAGGAATCGAACCTGGGACTCCTGCACGCCAGGCCAACGCTTTCCCACTGAGCCAACCGGCCAGGGCCTCAAGTGCCTTTCAGTGGTGCATTCACCTGCTATGACTATATTCCTGCTGTCTGTATTTTGATATTAGTTAAATTTTCATTTGTAGATTTTTACACAATTTCTTAGGACTAATTGGTATAGAAGAAAGCAGAAAAATGAAATGGAATGAAGGTTTTTGCCCTTAAAAGTGATTGAGGTTCAGGAAGGTGGAAAGAAAAATGCTGGAGGCCCAATGAAAAACAAGATAGATGAGTGGGACATACTCTCTACTGTGAGATGTGGTCTTCTTTGGTGGGCGGAATCCAATTTGTATAACTTCTTGTGTATCTTTCCGGAAAGGACCACCACTATTTGAGAAAATACTTCACCTCGTGACCTTAAGTCAGGAATAATCAACCTGGATACACTTATCATTCAGTTTCTTTCTGGTTATGGGGCACATATATCTGCCTGTGTTTCTCTTGCAGATTGTGAAAGCGTTAGAACATTTGCACAGTAAGCTCTCTGTCATTCATCGAGGTAAGCATACATGGAACTACTTTGGCTGTTCCTTTTCTAAAGTTTGTTTCTTTTCCTTGAGTTCCATCCTGTGAGGGGTGAAGTAGAATTGAATCAGGCAAGAGAACCAAGGGGTTCTCCCTTGGGTCTGCATACTAAATCATAAAAGTACACGTTCTTTATCCTGTCCAAGGGCATTGGAAGACGTGAGCTCTATATTACACCTAAATTGGATATAGAATGCCTGTTACCAAGTCGAGCTGCAAGATCACCCCACTGATGACTTTAGAGACTAAGGCAGTGGACGGCAAACTCATTAGTCAACAGAGCCAAATATCAACAGTACAACGATTGAAATTTCTTTTGAGAGCCAAATTTTTTAAACTTAAACTAAACTATATAGGTAGGTACATGCTTTATCGAGGTAGCGCTCGCACCTAGTATTTTGTGGAAGAGCCACACTCAAGGGGCCAAAGAGCCGCATGTGGCTTGTGAGCCACAGTTTGCCGACCAGGAGACTAGAGTACAGATTCATTCAGTATTGGCCATCACCTGGAAGCTTGTGGAAACGCAGAACCATGAGTCACAAGACCAACTGACTCTTCATTTTAACAAAGTGGCTAGGGAATTCTTGTGCACATTAAAGTGTGGGAAGCTCCGGTACAAAGTGTAGACTTTTCAGACAGTAGGAAGCAGGATAAAATGAAAACAAATTGGTGGATTTGTCTCTTCTTTCTTTCCTTCCTTCGCTGTCTCTCTTTCCTGTTGACCTTTTGCCTCTTCCATCCATCTACCCATTTATCCCTTCTCCCATCTTTTATCATCTGTGTATCCACCCATTTATCTCTGGTAACCATTTTTCCAGCATCATAGCGCACTGTATTCTTACAGCACTACACTGGGTGCCCTGAGAGGTAGCTGAGAAGAAAGCATATTCTTATTAAAGTTCTACATGGGAATCTTTGATAGGAAAATAAGCAAATATACAGCAAACCCATGAGAACACGCTAGAAATACTAAAAGCACCAGATGTGGAAGAAGTATAGGTAGCATGTAAAACGAGGAGATGATCGGCACCAGTGACTGTGGTCAAGGAAAGGTCCTTGGAAGAGATATGCTCGACCAAGGTCTTGAAAAAATTAATGTAAAGTATTGACAGCTAGCAGAGCATTGTCATTTGGAAATTTTTATATTCTCTGAGCTAGGAAGTAATTAATGTACAATACCTCAAGAGTATGCCTATTGTTAGTGTTAATATTAAAAATTGGAAACATAAGAAGGAGGGAGAGGAGGAGAAAAAAATGGGATGGAACCCAGATAGGAAGAAGAATGTGGGTTACCAACAGGTGTGAAACTGATTGGTAAGGGTTTATTTCAAAATTATGAAACATGTCATTCATGTTAGAGAATGTGTATCAAATTTAAAAAAATAATGAGATGAAATGTGTATATCTGTTGTTCCACTTAAGGGGAAAAGTACAGTGTGTCCGTAAAGTCATGAAAGCTGGTCACAGGAAAGCAGAAGACGATAGAAATGTGAAATCTGCACCAAATAAAAGGAAAACTCTCCCAGTTTCATACCTATTCAGTGCAGTTCGATGTGGGCTCATGCACAGATTTTTTAGGGCTCCTTAGGTAGCTATCCCGTATAGCCTCTACAGACTCGTCACTGACTGATGGCCTACCAGAACGGGGTTTCTCCACCAAACTACCAGTTTCCTTCAACTACTTATCCCACTGAGTGATGTTATTCCTATGTGGCGGCGCTTCGTTATAAACGCGCCGATATTCACGTTGCACTTTGGTCACGGATTCGAATTTAGCGAGCCACAGAACACACTGAACTTTCCTCTGTACCGTCCACATCTCGACTGGCGTGGCCGTGGGCTGCTCTGCTGTATACACGGTGTTATGTCATCATCTGCACATGCACACATGCTGCCACATCATCCTACAGAAACTGGGAGGGTTTTTCTTTTAATTGGTGCAGATTTCACATTTCTATCATCTTTTGTTGCTTTCCTGTGACCGGTCAAAAGTGCACCATGACTTTACAGACACACTGTATAAGGCATAATTTCAAAAGTTTTTAGAATAACTTTTTTTTCTGATTAAATGTGCTTTGTGGAAAGTGTCTCAATGAAACAATTAACTATAATTTCTAATTCCGTCACCCAGAGATAACAACGGTTCACCTACTTGGAAGTGGGTGGATGTCTTATATCTTTTCAGGCTGAAGGATTCAGCAATAGCCCTTCATCTACATGTATGTTCTGTGATCAGCCTCATGGTCTGGAATATCTGAGTTTATGATGAGTTCCACACTGTGAGCTCTGACGCACCTCTTGAAGGGGCTTCAATCAAAATTGATTGTTTGGTTAGGGTTTGGTATACTGTTATGTCATGGTATGCTTTCATTCCATGATCTATTATTCTAACAGTAGAAACCGGGCTTTTAACAATGACGTTATTGCCATAAGAACACTTAACGCGAGATTTACCATCATAACAAAAATTTAAGTGTACTGAATAGTATTGTTCATTATAGGGACAGTGTTGTACAGGAGATCTCTAGAACTAGTCATCTTGCATAATTTGGACTATGCCCGAGGACTCTGGCATTTGATTCAGAAGTAGTTTTTCAAGTTCTTACTACCTGATTGGGGCCGGGGGGGGGGGGGGGGGCGGGGGGGAGGCGATGACGACAATATACTGATAGGAGATGAAGATGATGAAATAGAGGAAGCAGTTCTTATCCATTGATGAGTTCACAATCTACAAGAAAAGGAGACACAGAAATAGAAAATCAAGTTGAAAGGAATAAGAACTACAGTAAGTAACTGAGTCAGGAATGGCATTTTGCATTTTACTTTTCTGTCGGGCATGGGAAAACTGAGGGAGAAGTGGAGGTCGCAGGCCCTCTGGTGGCAGAGCAATGAAACTTCACAGGAGGCTGAGACGGTGAACCCGTGGTTGTTCTTGCTCTCAGATGTCAAGCCTTCCAACGTGCTGATCAATACGCTGGGCCAAGTGAAAATGTGCGACTTTGGAATCAGTGGCTACCTTGTAGACTCTGTTGCTAAAACTATTGATGCAGGATGCAAACCGTACATGGCGGTGAGTACTCAGATGGGGGAGTGGGGGGCTCTGAGAAGGCAGCCCGAGTCAGGAAATAGGGATTGGAGGGAGAACTGCAGTGTAACTAAGGTGCAAGAAATATTCTGCATCTCCTGTTTTCTTAAAAATTTCCTGTCTAAAATCCTTAGTCCCTTGCTTCATTCACCTGTATAATTAAAAAAAAAAAAAAGGCACATTGTTTGAAAACACATGTAAAGAATGTGTACAGCCCCCACCGTTTCCCACCCGGAGTGGTGGGGGACTGTTCCCTTGTTTGCTGAGGACAGAGCAGTGAATGACATTGAAATTACCCAAATAAGTCAGGTTAGTCCTGAGAGAAGCTCCTAGCCGTGAAGAGTCATTGTCATTGGCAGAGACCTTGGAACCCCCTTTCACTTAAAGGAACTCTGCTGTATTCATTGTTGAAATGGACTTGTTTGTGGTTGGAATGGAAAACCTTCTTGTTCCTGTTTAACTAAACGTGTTTTGTCTGTTAACACCAGGTGGTAGCCCAGTGACTCTTGCTGATTTTTTTCTTTAAAATTTTTTTTATTATTACTGAGTTCTGTACTGTTGATATTTTTAACAAGGAGGATTCTACCCTGGCAAAGTAGCTTTGTATCTTGTTTCTTCTGAAGGAAAATTGAAATTCACTTTGCATTGTCAGGAGACTTTGACTTATTATGTCTCCAAGAAAAAGACTAATGTAGAATGAAGAAAAAACTGGGGAGACATTGATATTCATCGCTGTTCATGAGTCTTCTTGGCCCGAGAGGCAATGTTAACAGCTTCAAACAACTCGCTTGCCAGCACCGGCCACCCCCGCCCTTACCCCCAGAGACTCCATTGAGCTAAGAATGTCATCTCAGTTGTCTTCTTCTATCTCTTTTCCAGCCTGAAAGAATAAACCCAGAGCTCAACCAGAAGGGATACAGTGTGAAGTCCGACATTTGGAGTCTGGGCATCACAATGGTAGTGTATGACGTCTATCGTGGACGATGAGGTTGTGGGCATAAGCTGGAGTGGGGCGGACTTTGAGATCGAGAGGGGCCAGTGCCCTACACGCTGGTCTTGGCCATCCTTCCTGCACGAGACAGCAGGAGAGTCCGAGTGATGATGGTCTGCGGTATGGTACTAAACCTGGATTAGGCCAACCCAGTCTTTCTCTTCCTTCCACCTCTAAGTAGTTGTATGCCCTTGTGTAGAGGAGGGGTACATGTGGACGGTAGTAGTGTCCTCATCTGTAAAAAGAGAGAGTCTGACTCTAGTTCCTGATAGTTTTCTTAAAATTAAATCATTCTAATTGAGGTACAAGGAGGCTTCTGTGACTCAAGGAACTCTAAGGTGCATGGACCCTGGGAGAACTGTGTTATCCAGGACGCATGCTCTGCTGCTCAGAATGTGGTTATGAGAGGTCCTGGTGGTGGAGGTCAGGTGGAGCTAAAAGATGTGATACAATAGAGTAATGTCCTTAGGCACAGCCCTAAAGTTGTACGATTAGTGCCTTGTCACTGACTTCGGTGGTCATCCACGCTCAGGGTGTCACCAAGGTCTGGAGTTTTCCACTGCGGCCCTGGCTCTTTCTCAGGCACAGCAGCTGACTGAGTCCCACGGGCTATTTCACATTCTTGTCCAGAAAACATGTGACCCTCCCTCTAACGGCAAATTGGACTTTGTGTCCCAAATAAGATCACTCTTCTGGTCCCCGGTTGTTTTTATTTCATTGCAGTGAGGGGCCAGTAGGTGGCAGCAGGTGTACATAACAGCTCTGTAAACGTCCTGGGCGAGGGTCACTGTTCAGATTATAAACAGTTGAAAACCTGCAGGGCAGCCGGTGAGAGGGGAGGTGGGGTAGGAAGTGGGGGTGGAGCAACGTATGGGGGGATAAATGGTAATGGATGAAGACTTGAACCGGGGGTGTGTGTGAACACAATACTGTGCACAGAGATGTGCTATAGAATTGGGCACCTAGAACATGTATAATTATGTTACCTAGTGTTATTGCAATCCATTCAATTAAACTTGAAAAAATATATAAAGAAACAAGGAAGGTATCAATAAAAGAAAAGAAAGAAGAGAAAACCCAGTTGCTTTACATCCCAAAGCAACTGTTGACTTGTCATTTTAAAGAGCCACAGTGGGTTTTCAGGAGGAACCAGTTTTAATTAGGCTTAGTAAGATGATATTTGAAAACTCCTTAGCCCTCGGAAATGGGGGAAGTTTGCTAGAGAACATATTAATTAATTTCCCCCTGAAATTTTACTTGAACATCCCCTTTGCTCCCTTCCGCCGGTTCTCCTGAGAGAAGACACAGTGCGTTCCATGAGGGACCTCTGTTTCAGCCGTTGTCTCCTTGTGTTCCTCCCCTCTAGATTGAGTTGGCCATCCTTCGGTTTCCCTACGATTCGTGGGGGACCCCTTTTCAACAGCTCAAACAGGTGGTAGAGGAACCGTCGCCACAGCTCCCAGCAGACAAGTTCTCCGAAGAGTTTGTTGACTTTACCTCACAGTGGTAAGACAGCCTTGGCTTCCAGATGCCAGTGTTGAGGAGGAGGAGGAGTTCTCATAAGTTTTCCTCCCTCAGGTTTAATCCATTCTGCATACATCCATTCCGAAAGCATTTATGGAGTGTGCCCTCAGTGCCGGAGTGGCAGAGATGACTCTATCCAGTCCCCGCCCTCCCTGAGCTCAGAGTCAAGTAGGGGAGTCTGACCAATCAATAATGATAGTACAATACGGCAGGTCCAGTGATGGAGATATTCCTAAGGTATGTGGGCAACTCAGAGAAAAGGCATTAGAAGAGATCCTGAGCTGAGACTATGTGAAGAGGTATTTTTCAAGCAAAAGACAAGTAGGAGAGGGAAGGGTATTCCAAGCAGAAGAAACATTGTGCATCATGTCACAAAGTGAGAGACAACGTTATGGGAGCTTGAAGCAATGGGATGTTGATTAGAAACTCAAGAGAAAGGTGGGAGGGCCCATTGGAGGTGTGGGGGTGGGAAGTAGGTGAGATGCAAAGAATTACCTTGGATGAAGAGGCAGTGGTACCCAGAAGTCTTGCAAAGTAGTCGTAGTGTTTTGTAGGCCATCTCCTGCAGAGTGCTTGCTAACTGTGGACGCACATGATGGCGTGATGGACAGCAGTAAGGGTCTCCATTTCTCTTCTTTTTTCTCTCAATTTGAGGCCTAGCCATTATAGTTTCTTACATTTAAAAATTTTTAGTGCATAGGCATTTTCCAGCTTTTCTAGAACTGTTAATTCCACGAATTCTGTTAATTTTGTGTCTTTTCATTCACACTCAAGTCAGCTAGTCTGGCTTGTTTATGGGGTTTACTAAAAAAAGAAGAGAGAGAAACAAAGCTCAAATAACATCAACACTGAAGTTGGCAGAGAATACATTCTTCTGCAAACTTTCAGTGTTGTAGAATCCGGTACTCAAGAACATCAGTTGTGTAAAATAGGAATCATTTTGTTGGTATGAGAACTGCTGAGTGGAAGGAGGGGCATTAATGTTCTGAATTTTATTATTACTTATCCTCAGTCAGATTTTTGAGTCTAGGCTTTCCTATTTCAGATGCCAGGTCAATAGCTTTTTGCCTATCATAAACCACCAATACAGTTTCTTTGATTCCCCCTTAAGAATGACCATTATTTTGAAGTCAGTTGAGTTGGAAAAATTATGAAATGCTTCCAAAAACAGTGCTGATTTAAAAAAAAAAAAAGATTTTATGAATGGCTTAGATCTTTATGGAAGTAATTTTATTTTCATATGTATTAGCATGCAGATGAATAGCTCCCCCTCTGGTGGTCTAGTGATTTTATTTTTTATCAAGACGGAGCAAGAGAGAGAGAGAGAGAGAGAGAGAGAGAGAGACAGATAGGAAGGGAGAGAGATGAGAGGTATCAATTCATAGTTGTGGCATCTTAGTTATTCATTGGTTGCTTTCTCATCTGTGCCTTGATTGGGGGGGGGGGAGCTCAAGCCAGTGACCTTGGGCTTCAAGCCAGCAACCATGGGGTCATGTCTATAATCCCATGCTTGAACCAGCGGATCCCACGCTTAAGCTGGTGAGCCCGTGCTCAAGCTGGCGACTTTGGGGTTTGAAACCTGGGTCCTCATCATCCCAGGCTGACCCTCTGTCCACTGCACCACAGCCTGGTCTGGCATTATTTATTTTATTACTGATAGTTTTAAGTTTGATCTGGAGCTGAGTAAAAAGAATGGAAAAATAATTCTAACCTTAGAAGCTCCTCTTCTCTTGTGTGCTGAAGAGAAGGATATAGCCTCTGAGCATAATTAATTTTTATAGCTGTATCTCCATTTTCTTATGTAGAAAAACTGTCATTTGGAGACCCTTTTCTGAGTGAACTCCATATATTTCTTTGTATTTTAATGACATAGTCAGGCTGTGATCCTTCAAGACATCTCAAAAAGCCCCAGCTATTTTGTTGTGAGGGAAGGAGACTACAGATTTGGAAAGTGAAAGATTTCATCTCACATTTCTAGATAAATAATACATCTATGTTTTCATCTTCTACATCTGTCTCTGGGCTAAATATAGAACTAGAAGAAAAAGGGTGCATTACTCATAGCCTAGGACCTAGGTAATCCCATCAGAGTACTTGTGACCTTTTATGGGACGCTTCCTCCCTAAGCATTGCATGACATCCCAGTGATGCTACATTCTATACGCTTTCCTCCAGGGAATCAACTTGGTAGCCACTCTCCTCTGCTCGCTGTTTGTTGGTTGACAGTATTTTGTGGTTTGTGGGGTGGAGAAGAGAGCATTTACAGGCTATCCTCAGCACATCCTAAGTTAGATCGACAGCCCAGAGATCCAGCTGATATATTTCTTTTGCAATACCATCAGAGAAACGTGATCGTGAAGGGAGGGGTGGGGAAAACAAAAAGTTAATGCATTTATTCCTTACAAACTTGAAGGAAAAAAACTCCCACAATGATAGCTTGTAAACCCTTCCTTTGTGTACTTATTTTGAAATTGGGACTATAGGGTGGTATTTTTTTCCCCTTTTTTTACCCTCACACATGGCTTTCTTACCATAGGGGTTTCAAAGAATCCTCAGGGTGAATTGTGCTGACCATGTATGCCTTGTTTGGGGTTTCCTAATAGAGAAGTCTAATAAAAAAGTCACGTATTCTAATCCTGCTGAAGGCTTGATGAATGAGTTTTTCAATACAACGGAATCTTCACTGCAACCTCTTCCTATAGGTTCACAGGCTTGGGAAAATCAACTCCTGAGCATTAGAACAGCTTAACTTCCTCTTAGTTTTCCCTTCAGGTCGATTTCAGAGGCTCAGTGCCCAGCTGACTAGCTGGATGGCATGTTGGCGTGTGTTGGAGCCTCACCCAGACATTGATACTGTCTGACTCAGAGGGGCTAGTATAAAACTGAGACAATCAAATATAGTTCCCAGCTTGTTCAGGAAGGACAGTGAAAAGAGGCCCCGGTTAGGTATTTAGCTTATGACATATGTATGGCTTGAGAGGCGTAGTGTGTTTTTGTTTTGTGGATGGACCACAGAGCCTTCTTGGAAACGATGGTGGTGGGGGGGTGAGATTCAAATAGGCAGAAATCCTCTGGTCAGCACAAACTTCAAGCTAGCAATTCTCATGACAGCACGAAGCTGTTTTTTAGTGTCAGCTATGGTCAGGAGCGTGTGTTGTGGCATTTGGAAGAGGAATTAGGGCTGTTAGCTAATTGCACGCTTGAAAATGACAAGCCACTTGAAAATTCAGAAGTCTGACTCACATCCAAAGAGAAATCAGTGTAGCTTTGAACTCCACAGTTGTTATTTTATACTGAATTTCAAGCACTTCCTATTAAACTTGGAAAATTTACTTTTTCCCCTAGCCTTGTCCTGAGTGCTTTGCTATTCTTAGGCCATGTTTTGAAGTGTTCTCAATTTAAAGGATAGAGAGAACGGGTTCTATTAGTTATGTTAATTCAATAAACAGCCCTGGTTTGCTGTGTCAGTGTTTTCCATCAACACTGTAGTGGTGCTTAGGGTAAATTTTGAGCTTTCTAATCAGGGCCTTAAGTCAGGAAATAGCTTACATGTCAGCAATCTCTGAGATTTCAGGAATCCTTAACACTTCATAATGGATCAGTTTGGGACTTCCCCTCCTTTTCTTATACAGATTAAAAAAATATTGGAGAAATTTTCTTAAAGTCTTCCAGAAGTGAAAAGACATGTGACTTAAAATTACCTCTCCTTGAAAAAAATGGAAGTTTTAAGTTCTACCTGAAGAGAAAGGAGATTATAATTGTATTATCTACTAATCGAAAGGTCAAAATTCAGCAGCATCACAAAGATCTGTGGTCAACAAAAAAGGCCATTTAAAAAAAATGATTTTAGAGAGTGAGAAAGGGAGCGAGAGAGAGAAAGAGAGACACATTGGTTTGTTGTTCCACTTATTTGTACATTCATTGGTTGATTCTTATATGTGCCCTGACTGGAGATTGAAGCCACAACGTTGGCATATCAGCACAATGTTCTCACTAACTGAACAACTTGGTCAGGGACAGAGGGCATTGTTTTAACATTTGAGAAACAAGCTTTTCTTCCTCAATCTTATTCCCATGGGTCTTGGTCCCTAAGGAGAGTATTTCAGAGTCAATGTAGAGTTAGAGTATGTTGACTGACTCATTATTGAGTGTAAGTTTTTTTTTTTTTAAATTAGATTTAATGGGATGACATTGATCAATAAGAGTACACAGGTTTCAGGTGAGTGTGGATTTAATGTAGAATTTGTGCTTTTCATTATCGATTTTAGCAAGTTAAATTGTTCAGATTATAGAGAAGAAGAGAAGATGATCTGGCTTTATATTTGCTTTTAAATGATAGTTGGAGCCCTGGCTGGATAGCTTGGTTGGTTAGAGCATCATCCTGAATTGTAGAGGTTGCTGGTTCAATCCCCAATCAGGGCACATACAGGAACAGCTCGATGTTCCTCCCTCCCTCCCTCCCTCCCTCCCTCCCTCCCTCCCTCCCTCCCTCCCTCCCTCCCTCCCTCCCTCCTTTCCTCCCTCCCTCCCTTCCTCTCACTAAAATCAATCAATTAAAGTGAGTATAAAGATAGTTGGAAATTCAGGGCTTTTGTACATTAGCTTGTTTTGTTTTTGGTGGGGAGAGGGTCTATGTGCATGTTAGCATCACTGCTAGGATCGCATTTCTGCCTCTGTTTCTCTTTTTCAGTGAAGTTGCTCTTGAGTTTAGAAGGAAGAACTTTTGCTTGTTGGGGTGGGGGATAGGGAGGGATGGTAGTGGCAAGAATGTGCCCAAATGACAGAAAAGTCAGATTTTCAACCGATGTGCCACAAAAAATTTTAAAACATGCCCTTACCTGAATATTTAGCCAGGGGCACTGACCTCTTTTCCTTTAGCTTGTTGAATGAGACAATGACACCAACCAATACAGCAATAGCTGTCCAGTGTGGATGAATCCAAATTATACCCATTATTTTTGTCAGATTGACAAAAAGGTGTGTGTGTGTGTGTGTGTGTGTGTGTGTCACTGATTTGTTGTAATTAGTTTATGTGGGCCATGAGATGAAAAGGGTTGAAAATCGCTGTTCTAAGTGAATTCATTCAGAGAAGGGGATCGCAGGCAGCAGTGAGGACGAACACCTAGTACACGTAGCCCGGGGTTTCTAGCCTTGGCATCAGTGCCATTTGGGGCTGGATCAGTCTTGGTTACGAGCAGCTGTCCTGTGTATTATAGAATATTCAGCAACATCCCTGGCTTCTACCTAGAGATGCCCATACTACCCCCCACCACCTGCTGTGCCCACCAAAAATGCTTACAGACATTGCTAACTACCCCTGAGAGGGCAAAGTGCCCTACAGTGGAGACCCACCGGGAGAGCTCTGTGGAATCTCAGGATAAAGGGGCATGCAGTCCAGCGTGGGAGTGACAAGGTCTCATTCCCTTCACTCAGGCACACCTTCCCATGTCAGTCTGCTCGGACAGTTGATAATTCCTCTGTCTAATTCCCTCTTATTTTTATCCTCAGTTGAGATGAAACTTTCTCTCATAGGTTGTCTGGTCACTGAGGTCACTAGGTCCTAGATCTACCCTCAGTTCCAGATTGAAACTTCTCTCCTCACATCTACCTGTACCCTGTCTCAGGTTCCCTGGCTTCTACCCACAGCATTGCCTGGAATAAACTGGTAGGCTGCTTTAAGTTGTTTCGGTTCAAAAGCTTTCTCTTTTCTTCATGTCATTTTGTTTTACACCACAGTTTCTCAAAGCGTCTCAACTATGTCACTCTCCTTTGGTTCTGCACCCTGCGGCCACCCCCCTCATTACTGTGGAGCTGTGTGGGTGGAGCACACAGCTCATGTCACACAGACTAGGTCTCATGTGCTCAAAGTGATCCATCAACACAGATCCCAGCAACCTAAGAATCAAGTCACATTTTGCCTCTTTCAACACCAGACAGAGTTCTTTTCCATTCATATGTGATTTTGTGACCCAGTGGGCAGGGGAGTCTGCAGGTTGCCTTGCAAATCATAGTTTTTGAAATCATCCTTTTCTCCATTCTGTAACCTGGGATTCCAACTCCAGATAAACCACTTCTTCTTTTTTTTTTTCCCATTTTTATGCCGGGGATGGATGCAGGGGTGGGTGGAGGGGCGGGCCTCTTCAGATTGCAGTTGTCTTACTGTTATCTCTGGTATCAAATGTTATTAAATGTTAGTGTGTATAGAAAGCTGAGTGAATGGAAGCCACTTAAAGGCGTGCATGACACCAAAGTATTGCTGGGAAGAAAAACTGCTAAGTCGTGGCTGGGTGTGCTTTCTCTCTCAGAGCATGCAAAGGGGTCAGAAACAGGTAGCGTTACCTTAGACCTTTTATTGGTTCTATTGCTTCTATCTCAGGCAGGTTTGGTTAAGAATACATAAACAGAAATTATACATTCAGGGGATTCAGAAGCAAGGAGAACAATGTATTAAATGTAGTGAAGACATAACAGATGCAATATAAGAAACACCTGCCAATTTCTTTGTCATCTGGGGTGGAGTAAAAATTGTATGAGGGAAATTAGATGTTTTTTGAGATACAGTGGCTGTAGACCAGAGAAGCTAGTTTATATGTCATTGGTAAAGGATCAAAGGAAATTAAACACACCCACACCCACACATCTATTCCTTCCCTTAAGGTCCACCTGGAGGAATTTAAAACGTAACTTGTAAGTATAACAGAAGAGGAAAGTCAAGATATAGGAGATCTGTGTTTTCAGTGCATTCTTAAAGCTGGTTATGTATGTGTTTTTTTTTTTTAAGTTCTGAAATTCTAGTCTAGTGAAAATACAGATGGCTTCTAGAGGTTAATGTGATTAATTTTTTTTTTCCCTTTAAGCTTAAAGAAGAATTCCAAAGAACGGCCAACATATCCAGAGCTTATGGTGAGTATTGTGAGCAGAGTGAACATGTCCAAGCGAATAGCTAGTAAAGGTAAAGTGACTAAGACCTAAATTATAATCGAAGAACCGTATTGGAAGAACTGACACATTGAGATGCTGGTAACCAGAGTTTAACTGAAGGAAAAAAGAGTTGAGTCCTTTGTTCATCATAAATCCTTCTTTAGTATAACCTGGTGTATGTCACCAGTCTCAGCAGTTTTTTCATGCTGATAACATCATACAGACCAAATTATGTCTATAAAATTTATGTTTCCCAACTTTTAAGACACACAGAGTCACAAATTACTACTATAAAATGAAGGAAAGTGTGATTTAATGGATTTTAACAATGAAACAAGTGCTATGTGACTGATCAGTTTTTGATAAAATATTTAGGATTAATGGAACAAACTTCTTTTTGGTGGATGTTTATGGAGGAAAGAATCTTTGTTTTTTCCTTCTGATTTTTAATTTAGTGGAAAAAAGACAAAGCTTTAATGATTTGATATGACTTCAGCATTGAGTTTGCCATTTGTACAACCTGTGAAAATGGAGTAAAAATATGACTTAAAAGTTGTTGTTTTACAATAATTTCTCTTAAGTATTGGTGCTTACATTTCTGAGCTAATTACAAGTGATTTTTTAACATAGATGTCATGGATCTAAACTTGGCAATCCTTATCTCAGTATATGTTGAACTTGGGAGAAATATTTATTTCTTTTTATTGATTGATTTGAGAGAGAGAGAGAGAGAGAGAAAGAGAGAGAGAAGCATTTATTTGTTGTTCCACTTAGTTGTGCATTCATTGGTCCCTTCTTGTATGTGCCCTGACCGAGGATTGAACTCACAAACTTGGTGTTTCAGGATGACGCTCTAATGGACTGAGCTAGTTAGCCAGGGCCTTTTTTTTTTTAATATTATAAAATTTAGACTATTTCTTTCTTTGGTTAACCCCTCCTTAGACTTGTTATAATTATCAAGTTTTTACTTTTAGCAGGGAATGGAAGAGTTCTGTTCATGCATAATTTCAGAAGAGATAAAGAAAGCATTGACACCGTTTCTTTCCGGGGCACAGTTAGTCAGTGGGCATTAAATGATTGCTCCTACCACATCCCACCCACAGGCAGGGCTCAGCTTCAAGGTCGACTCCGGGCAGGTGAAAGAGGTACAGGTTCCTAATAGCTATTAACAAATGATGTGGTGAGGTGGCTCCAACTTGGAAAAAGTATAGCTTGTTAGCCATTTGTATATCTTCTTTGGAAAGATGTCTAATCAAGTCCTTTGTCCATTTTAAAATCAGACTGTTCGTTTTTATTTTTGCTATTTAGTTGTATGAGTTTTTTTTTTAATATATTTTGGATATTAACCCCTCGTCAGATATATGGTTTGCAAATATTTTTTTTCTGATTCTGCAGATTGCCATTTCATTTTGTTGATTGTTTCTTTTGCTGGGCAGAAGCATTTTTGTTGGATGTAATCCCACTTGCTGATTTTTTGCCAAGTACATGAGAAGGTTTTCAGCATTACTAATCGTCAGTGAAATACAAATGAAAACCACCAGGCTATATCATCTCACACCTGTTAGAGTGGATTTTATCAAAAAGACAAGAGATAAGAAGTGTTAATGGGGATGTGGAGAAAAGGGAACCCTTGTGCACTAGTGAGAATGTAAATTAGTGCCGCCATTATGGAAAACAATATGGAGCTTCCTCAAAAAATTAAAATTAAAATTACTATATGCTCTAGATATTTCATTTCTGGGTACAGATTACAAGGAAATGAAATCACTGTCTTGACGAGGGCTCTGCACCCTCATGTTCATTGCCGCATTATTTCCAGTAGTCAAGGCATGGAAATAATCTAAGTGTCTGTTGATGGAGAAATAGATAAAGAAATTGTGATATACACACACACACAATGGAGTATTATTCAGCCACAAAAGAAGGAAATTCTTCTTTTTGCAACAACATGGATAAAGCTGGAGACTATTATGCTAAGTGAAATAAGCCAGAGAGAAAAAAAGACAAATAGTGTATGATCTCGCTTATGTGGAATCTTAAAAAAAAGGAGAGGACTCATGGAAATGGAGAGTGGACTGGTGGTTGCCAGGGGTGACCGGTGGCGAAATAGGTGATGTGATGTTGGTCAAGGGCACACACTTCTAGGTGAAGTTCTGGGGGTGTGAGGTACAATGTGGTGGCTCTATTTAGCAGTAGTGTGTTATGTATGTGAAAGCTGCTAGGAGAACATATCTTAAAGGTTCTTACCACAAACAGAAACTGGTTACTGTATGAGGTATGATGGAAGTGTTCACTAACCTTGTGGTAATCATTATCTTGCATATATAGATGTATCATCATCACATTGTACACTTTCAACTTACACAACGTTGTGTGTCAACTATATCTCAATAAAGCTGGAAAAAAGAGAAAAAGTTTAGTTTG
The DNA here is from genome assembly GCF_036850995.1 of Saccopteryx leptura. Lineage (NCBI taxonomy): Eukaryota > Metazoa > Chordata > Mammalia > Chiroptera > Emballonuridae > Saccopteryx > Saccopteryx leptura. The sequence continues at coordinate 167,896,701 of NC_089507.1, forward strand.
GAGATGTGAAGCCAGGAAGAGTTCTAGAAAGCCGATTCAATAATAGGTGATGGTCGCAACCAGTGGCATGGATATTTAGTTCTGTTGGTTAAGCTTCGGTTTCAGTCTGACCTGTTCTCCTACTGGGTGACTGAAAAGGAACTCTGGGAACAGTTCATGAAGAAACAGGTGCTTCTTGGGCCTCCACTGTCCCCTCTGAATAGGCAGCCCTGACAATAGCCCCTTACCAGTTTCATTCAACTAAGACTCACAGTTGAGGGAGAAAAGAGGAGTAATGGTCAAGAAGATCTTAGCATATTGCATGTTTGCGTTGACTATTTCGGCCCCGATCAGGTTTTCAGTAGCCAGCCAGGGGCCATTTCAGCCCAAGAAAAACATTTCCTACAAAGTTCTGACTATTTAAAATGCAAAACTTTTTTTTTCCCAACTAAGTGACCTCTTATCAGAGGTTTCAATGAAACACACTTGAGAAGAAAATGCTCATTCTAGCTCCGTACACACTGGCAGCTGGTGTTGAATTCTACCTTTCCAGTGTATTCTAGCCCTGTGGTCTTTTGTGGCCTCCATATTAATGTTGTAAGGCCGTGTGGACAGTCCTTTTCTTTTAGGGCATTAGTCTTTGTGGTCCTGGGACTGGACTTGCCTTTTAAGGATATATTATAACTGCTCCCTGCCTTCGTGTGGAAGTGAGGTTTCTTAAGTGGAAAATCTGAGTCCAAACTCTTTTCCTTTAGCCTTGGGAAAAATAAAAACAAGACATGCAGAGAGGCCATTATTTAGATTGTAGGAGTTGGTGAGGAGGTAGAAAAGAAAAGAAAATCCCTTTTTTCCAGGTGAAGGACACTGTAATTAAGGCTCCAACCCAGACATGTCCCTCTTATAGGAATCGCCAATGTTTTCCTTTCTAAGTTGGATGGAGTTGGTGTTTTTGCTCTTTTGTCATCTCATTTGCCTGTTCTCTCACACTCTCGTCAGGGAACACGGTTCAGTAAAATGTGTTCTTCTGGAGTGGAGACCAGCCAGCTTTCCCTGTAAAGGATTAGCTAGTAAGTGATTCAGCTTTGTGGGACTGCTCAGTTCTGTTGCTCAAGTGTGAGAGTAGCCATACTCATATATAAACAGATGGGTGTGGCCATGTGCCAATCAAACTTTATTTGAAACAGGCTGTGGGCTAGAGTTGGCCCCTGGACCATCAGCTGACAACTCCGCCCCAGATGATAACCACCAGAAATGATACCTGCCGAGGTGATCATGTTCTTCAGATATCCTGGAACATTCTCAGTGGTCCCCAACCCTCGGGCTGCGAACCGGTACCAGTCCGTGGGCCATTTGGTACTGGTCCGCAGAGAAGGAATAAATAACTTACATTATTTCCGTTTTATTTATATTTAAGTCTAAACAATGTTTTATTTTTAAAAAATGATCAGATTCCCTCTGTTACATCCGTCTAAGACTCACTCTTGATGCTTGTCTTGGTCACGTGATACATTTATCCGTCCCACCCTAAAGGCTGGTCCGTGAAAATATTTTCTGACATTAAACCGGTCTGTGGCCCAAAAAAGGTTGGGGACCACTGTTCTAGATGGAATGGCCGTTTTAAGAATGATGACTGAACCCATAGAAAACCATCGTCTTGAGGGATGAGGCGTTGTACATAGGACATGGAGACCATTGGTGACTGTAGCTTGTCCTGATGCTCCTGGCCTTTGGGTCCCATGTTTTCTCTGGGCACAACCAGTGGTCAAACCTTTCCTTCCTGTATCTGGCTCTTTTTTTTGTTTGTTTGTTTTTGAGAAACCCAGCTTGGAGATGATTTCATGGTGCCTAATTTGCTCATCTCCTCGTTGCTGTCCTTGCTATTCTCAGTGCACTGCTTATAGAAGGGACCGGGTTCCCCCCTAACCTTTGCAGCCTCCAAACCCACATAGGAAGACGAGTCACACTTTCCATTTTGCCCGGCCTGCCCGCCTCCCCTCTCGCTGCCCTCTGGCTCACACAGCGTTTTCCCAGCCTGAGAATAAACTCAAAGATGTCTGAGAAGTTTTTTTTAAAGATGTCAGGTCGGGTTATTGAATTCATTCACAGACTTGGGCTTCATCCACTGAGCTAAAAGCCACCAGCAGACAAGAGGCCGGCTGGGGGCTGCCAGGCCTGGGAAGCAGTCACTGAGATGATCTGCGGTTTCACATGTCCTGTTTTGATAGTAAAAGGCTTTGAAGTACATTAAAAGATCGCCAAATGTCAAGAGGATGTGGGAAAGCTTATGGTAGAGCACTTGGTAAGTGTGCTGTGTAAGTGGTTAGTAATCAAAAGTGATGCTGTATTTATTTATCCGGAGAGCTCGGGACCCAGGACCCGACATCGAGAGCTTCAGTTAATATCGTGGTGTGAGGCTCTGAGCCAATACCCAACCTATACCTTCAGATGGACACAAGCAGAAAACCTCTTTTCCATTTTCTGTGTCCTGATACTGAACAGTGGCCACCTACCTTCCTTGGGGTTTCCGTTTTTTGTTCCTTTCCCATTTGCATTGTTTCCTAAAACTTCCACGGTTGGGCATTCATTTCCCCGCAGGGCTGACTCATCTGGCCCTTTGCTGTCAGGTTTAAAACAAATATAATTAGAAATCCTACAGCTAGGTTATAAACTAAAATCCCAAGTCAGGGGAAACAGAGTGAGTCATCAACATACTTGTCTGCATGCAAAAATGGTCATATTTAACTGCTCCACTAGTCACTGAAAATAATACCAGCAGACAGCAGGAAGGGAGCCACGCAGGGTGGCGGGGGCGGTGGGGAGCGGTCCAGGGCACTGGTTCCGCCCGAAGGAGTCGTCTGTTTTGATTTGGTCATTTGGTTCTATTACCCCTCTCAGAACTGTGGATCATGGGCTGATGTATCTCTTTCTGAACAGAGCCATAAGGTTCCAGTGTGACAGCCGGGCACTTACTGTAACAGTTGAGCCATTCAGGGAGAATGGTTCTGGTGCAGAGAAAATGGCTTTGTTTCTTTCAAGATTGTTTTTGAAATGAGCGGCTTCTCGTGTTATGCCATGTCTACTACCCCAGCAAAGTTCTGGACTTGATGTGTTTGTGAAGTTTGTTTCACCTAACCTGGTTGAATAGAGGGCCATTTCTTTTGCTTTTCAATCTTCAACCTTCCAGCTGACTTTTCTCCACACGTACCTGGAATTTGGCACTCTGCATTATTTTTCTGAAGGACTAACGCTCCCTTGAGGAGACCTGAGTGTAACTTGAGGCTGTAGATCTGGCTTAGAAAGTGGCCATGTCAACTTGTTTAGTCCATATTCGCTCTCCAATGTCAAGGGCAGACAATGCCTTGCCCATTGGCTGTTTCACAAAATTGGTTTTTTATTCTACCACCTGTTTCCCAAGAAATGACTGTGCATAAACCTAGGAAATTTTGAATTATTTTACTACTGTATCAGTCTAAAATTACTTTGTAGGAGACAGGGCTATCTGTAAATTGGAGTTTGTATTGTCTTTGTTAATCCTTGTATTTTACCATAGAAGGGATCTTATGTAGCCTAGTTACATATATATTTTTAATCAATAGATACCCTGTAGTGGAAACATTTCAAAATGGGAGAATGGCATCTAAGAGACGATCTCTTTAAAATGTTTGCATCACTACATGTGTACTTGATTTGGGATGGGGTAGGAAGAGTCCAGTTTAGCCCTGATAGAGGTACTTGATGTGCTTACCAGTGGCTATTAATTAGCTAATCTCATATGTTGTCAGTGACAGATACTAATACTGTGTATTTTTTTCCCCCCAGCAACATCCATTCTTCACCCAACACGAATCCAAAGCAACAGACGTGGCATCTTTTGTAAAAGCGATTATTGGAGGAGACTAAAAATAACGAACTCAGTCGGTTGACCCTCCTGTGGATTGGTGGGTTTATGGGGTGAAACAGGTTCACTAAAGCGCCAATAGAAACTCATCCTTGAGATAACTTAACACTGCCTCTCAAAAGGCTTTTTTCTCCCCGTTTTCATTTTTTTTTCCCCCTCCAGAAGGGGCCTTGGAATCTATAGTATAGAATGAACTGTCTAGATGGATGAAAGATGATAAAGGCTTAGGACTTAAAAAGGTGATTAAATATTTAATGATGTGTCATATGAGTCCTTAAGCTTCTCAGACTTCTCTTGTTCTTTGTAAAATGAATGCATTGGCCCTGGTTAAAAAAAAAAAAAAAGGTGCTACAGTAGTGACGAAATTGTAATTAGATTTGTAGTCTGTCCCACTTATTATTTTAATATTTATGTTTAAGCGCTTGGTTGAAAAGATTTTCATTTTATGCGAGAGGGAGAGACAAAAGACAAGGTTGGGTTGTCAATATTTATAGGGCTTTTATTTTTTAAGTTCCATTGTGTCTGTGGTCTAGAAGAAGTTATTTAATATGCATTTTTAAGAGTATTATAAAAATATCAACAAGCGGCTCTTCTTGTGAAATATCTGTTCCAGCTGTTGTGGCTGCGACGTGTTCTCCAGTTTCTGCTCAGTCCTGGGTAATAACCACATATTTTAGGTGAAGGGGTAAGGTATGCTAGTCAGACTCTTTCCCCAACTTCGGAAAATATAAAATCACCTTTATCAGAGCTCAGAGTCCCAAATTTGGTTCTCTTGACATTTGTGGTTTAGTATCAGTAAGATGTGATTTGTGATGTGATTTTTCTATCAGCTGTTTATCTTCCTGTCTGTGTGTGTATGTGTAATCGATAAGTCACATATTCTGCCAAGTGGCTTCTGTGAACATCCGTATTTAGTAAGGAGGACATTTGTTAGTCCCAAGGGAGACATCATGTCAAATCACCCAGGGATTCAGTTCCTTCTGCTGTGGCCTCTCCTACAATGTATATACCGCAAGAATTGCCTTGTAGTTAACATACTCTTTTTTTTTCTCCAAAATTAGAAGCAGGGAGGCAGTCAGACAAACTCCCACATGCACCCGACCAGGATCCACCTGGCATGCCCACCAGGGGGTGATGCTCTGTCCATCTGGGGCCTTGCTCCATTGTGGCTGGAGCCATTCTAGCACCTGAGGCAGAGGCCATGGACTGTCCTCAGCACCTGGGCCAACTTTGCTCCAATGGAGCCTTGGCTGTGGGAGGAGAAGAGAGAAACAGAGAGGAAGGAGAGGAGGAAGGGTGGAGAAGCAGATGGGCGCTTCTTCTATGTGCCCTGACTGGGAATCGAACCTGGAACTTCCACATGCCAGGCCAATGCTCTACTGCTGAGCCAACTGGCCAGGGCATAGTTAATATATTCTTTTGTTCTTTTGTTTTATTCTGTTTTCTTGTTCAGTGAAGAAGCCTTACTATTAATGGAAGGGCTGCAACAGCAGACAACTAAAGGCAGTTGGTTGTTCTTTGCTAAGATGAGGTGATAATGGGGAGGGGTGAATCCATTCCTAAGAATAGACTGCCAACTTTCTGCAACTTGAGTTAAGGCCACATCTTTCTCCTGCGGCATGCAGTAGCTTGCCCTGCAGTGTGCGTTCCTGGCCAACTGAGAAAGCAACAAACAGGAACTCTTCCTCGTGGCCACATACACCAATGGGTTCTCCAATGTGGGGCTTTAGGTTCCTCAAAGATCAAGGAGTGAAGTGATCCACAGGGGAAATACTACCAGTAATAACTAGGAAATACTGCTTTTGTACATCCTATTAACACAAGGCTACTCTTGCAATACCGGGGCAGAAGATGTTGATGAAAAAAGGAAGAGGACACATTCTGTTTCTTTCTTTGCCTCAAGTTCACAAATATGGAGAGAGGATTGTGTACTTGAATCCTCCCCTTCTTCCCATTTTAGATTTTGAAATGCAATCACATATTTTTCTCTGTTTGCATTTTCTCATTGTTCTTGACTTCTGTCTCGTAGAGGTTGCCCAGAGTGAAAATGGTGTTTCTGTACTTCTCTTCATGTTCAGTTCCAAGAGATAACTTGTTTGATTCAACATCAGTTGCATCTGCTCTGAAGCTATCTCTGTTTTAGTCTTTTTTTCCAGCCAGGAAAGGGGTCCTCTCCTAGTGATTATGGCCATTCATTTTCCTACCTACCCTCCTAAATCTGCAAGTTTCTTTCTGAGTCAGAGGAAAAAAAAATCACAACTGTATATTTTGCTTTATTCATCCTTCTTAGGAAAAAAAAATGTAGTAGAAACAAATCTGAGATCATTCCGTTACAGCTTTATGAACTCTGTAAAGCAAAACATCTTTCTGGTCTGGGTCAGATGGCTCTTACTGTTTGTTGTTCAGTGTGGTTTCTACTTGGAAATATTCTTAACCAAGTGTGTTTCTCATGTGTACGCATCTCCAGTTGGTGAGCCCAGGGCCTGAACTTGCAGAACAATCATTCTAGGGTAGAGAAGGAATTAGTCAATGGTTCTCAACCCTGGTGCACATTGGAATTGCAGGGAGCTTGGAAGCACCATCAATGTCAAGGTCTCAGAGATTTTGATTTCATCGGTCTAGGGTGGGGCTTGGGGAGTTGGTATTTTTTAAAAGCCACTCATGTGATTCTGATGTGCTCTGAGATTGAGACACTGGTCTAGTACCTCCTAAAGGAGAGTTGACTTAAAATGTCTTGAACATTTGCAGAGTAAAGAGTGACTGGAGAGAGGAACAGAGCCCCCACTCTTTCCCTGTCCTCATCCATGGGGACATCTTTGCTACTATCAGAGAAGGCATGTCCCTGGAATACTGATTTAAAATTTGGGGTGTCTTTTCTCATAAAAATGTTATATTACATGGTGATTAAATAGCTTCTGTACCAAAGTAAAATGGCTTAATAGCCTTACAAGTCTAAATTTTAGAATGTGTGTTTTTTTAGAACTGTGTTATATGTTGTAAACAACTAATTTAAAAATAAGTATAGAGATGCATAAATTATATTTAAATTTATATAAGTTGGGCGTCTCCTGTACATACATACATATACATACATATATGTATATGTATAGGTATATATACACACACACACATACTTACAGATGTATACATATACATCCTCACACATATGTGGGTGCATATACATATACGTATATGTGTGTATGTACATACACACACAGAAATGGAGAGCGAGAGAGAGAGAGAGAGAGAGAGACCATTTGAATATTTGTCCTGTCTATATCTATTGGTATATTAGAAAGTCACTATATCTCTACAAAAGAGATCATGCTCTTTTTTCCAAATGTATTTCATTTGGTATCATATAATTGTCCATATTTTAAATTGGGTTTATAAGTCTATACATCTATATATACTGTTAATTTCCAAGGTATGCCAAAAAGTAATGTGAATGACTTTAAGACACCTGCCTTATATGTGCATGCATCAGTGAATATTGCCCTTCAGAGCAGCTACCTTCAAAGACTAGATATTTATATAAATAATGCTGCTAAAATATTTTTGCCAATTATCTTTAAGAAAAGCCTTCAGAATTCATTTCCTCTCCCATCTGTGTGTCGTGCAGAATCATCACTGTATAATTACTCCTTGGTTTTATGTTTGTTTTACAAAAATCCTTACCAGGTATTTTTTCTTTGTTCTCCCTGCCTTTTATTATCAGATTTGGCAATTTCTAGAATTCAAATCTGCCCTCAGAACTGAAGTTTTACCGTGACTGAGTCTTTTTAAAAGACCATGCCATAGGCTCTGAAGATCATTTCAAATGTATATTTTCCAAAAAAAACATGTTTGTGTTCTTAAGTAATGTCCACTTCTCTGGAATAAGTGTAGCATCTCCAAAATTGACTTTTCAGGAGAAAGAACTCACCTCTTGTGCATATTTGATGAGAAAATGCCAGTCTGATTGTCCCTGATTTCATGGATGGTCCTCATCTTTTAGTCACAGTTGATGGCCCTCGTAGAGAGGCACCGTCCGTTATTCTAAAGACTGTCTGGTCACACTGACATCTTCAGAATGAATTGGTTAAATAGCAGCATCTCTCTTCGTGAATTCATCTGAAATTGAAAATGAGTATGTGTGGATATAGCTCAGTACTGTTTGCATTTTACTGTTCCTGTCTGTCTTCCAAGCCACACACACACACATACACACACAGCATATGCCAGGGACTCCCAACTCTTCACGGTTGTCTTAGTAATTTTTTTTATGCTGGCCTAGGGGGAAATAAATATTTAATAATTCCACTTACTGGGTAGCTAGGTCCAAACAACTTAATAGTGGTAGTCTGCACACTGTCCTACAGATGTTGCTGTGTTGCCTTAAAAAATTTACTATGTGTGGTGGTTCTTTTGTGAGCTCACTGCCTTGCCCTAGTGTGTCTCGGTACACAGTTTGGGGACCATTAGTATTTGTTAGACTGATGTTTGCACTGTCCCCAGTTGGTGACCCTCACAATGGAATTCTTGGCCACTCAGTTTTCTGTATTCATTCTTTGGGTTTCAGCATCATTATTATTGTTTTTGTGTGCCTCTGGTTGATTAGTTTTTTAATTGAAGTCCTTTGCTGTCCATCAGACCTCAGTGCCACATGTTGTAATCTAGAAAATGAAATATTCATTAACCCCCAGCCTTAGAGGAGGCTGGCACTGAGGCTAAAGGGGCCCCTGGTTTCTCCAATTGCAGTTGATTTTATATCTTTTGAATATAATCACCAAGGAGGTGAGGAGGGTCTGGTGTTTTCATAGTTGGACACGTAAAGGGCTTTTGTTGGCCGAGAGGGTTCATCAGCTCTGCTCAGAAACTAGTCTGTTTTTTCCGGAAGCGTCTGACAAAACGCTTTATCTCTTGCACAAAAGTGCAGCAGATGCTTAGTTCCTGCTTTTCTACCCAGATGTTTTTTTGGTGATGTAACTCTCTCAGACCTTGAAGGTAGGATATTCATATTCATAAAATTTTTGGGGGGTTGGTGGTCAGGTTTAGTAAAATGAATTAAACTTCTGTTGTGATGGGGATTTTGCCTTCTTTAATATATATTACTGGCTTAACGAGAGATTTGATGGCTTAAAGGAATCTTACATTTTTATAGAATCACAGTTTTTTTCAATTGGACCCTTGAAATTTACATATTCTGATAGGAAAACGCCAGAGTAAATCTAGAAAGAAGAAGCTACCAAACCTGATTAAAGAGAAAAAAAAAGATATTTTCTTCTGGAGGGATCACATTTCTCTCATGTATAGAGAGAGAGAGAGAGAGAGCGTGTGTGAGTGAGAGTGTGTGTGTTTTAGCGCTGTTAAATGTCTTGGCAGCTAAAGACACCTTATAGTTTTCTTTGGCTTTATTTAGGGTATTCTGGATTTCTCTGGGAATCTGTTAATTGCTAGGACCGTTTCCCTAGGAAAATGCACATTGTTTATGGCACACATAGTTTTGCAAACCTTTTTTGTTGAGGGGGGAGGGAGTAGAGTACAGTGTAAAGACCCCATAAGACCAATAACCCCCACTCGGTAGAATGTGAACTGTGACATTCTAGACCAAGGGTTGGCAAACATTTTCTGTAAAGGGCCAGAGAGTTAATATTTTCAGCTTTGTGTTCCACTAGTAGGTATGAAAACATCCATAACAATATGTCAAGTGAATGAGCTCAGGGTTGAGTTGCAATAAAACTTTATTTAGAGAATTGAGCAATGGCCTTGATTTGGCCCCCAGACCATGTTTGACAACACCTGCAGAAGACCATAAAATCAAAACTCTAGCTGGCTAACTCTGTGTATAGAGTTCCTCCTTTAGTGAGTATTTAGCTCAGCTGCTGTTGAGGCAGATGAGGAAGCTGGACATAGGAAAAGGAATTCAGAAAGGATGGAGGCTGTTCAGTCCCTTGAAAACTGCCATTTGATTTCCTCAGGTAAGTATTTCTTGCTCTGGAAGCGAATGGGACAATTTTCTTCAGATTAAATTGAGTAACTAGTTTTTCCTTTTGTTTCTTTTTTGCAATAATTAACATAACTTACTCCATCTTGGAAATGAAAGGCATACTTCTCTTCGACATCAACTGCATTTTTTAAAAGAATTTATTTATTGATTCCACTGAGTAGGAGGTGGGAGGCAACGAGAAGTAGTTGCTTCACTCTAGCTGTTCATTGGCTGCTTGTCATATGTGCCTTAACCGGGCAGGGCCAGGGTTTTTTGAACTGGTGACCTCCGTGTTCCAGGTCGGTGCTCCATTCACTGTGCCACCGCAGGCTAGGCTTAACTGCATTCTTATCTCTCAGCTTTGCCGTTTGCTTCTCTCTGTGGTGTGGTTCATGTGCAAGGAGAATCATGCGCCTAGACACTAATCATTTGGTTTTTCTCTTCCTTGACCTGTATCAGGATTTGAGACTTTGGGAGGCCTTACTTATACCTCAGAAGCAGAAGGCAGGAAAACTCTTAACACCTTCCAATTCATCCACCTCTTCTATTTGGTCATCTTTTAAGAAAGTGAGAAAGGCTTGTTTAGGGTCAAAACGCGTGTTCCCAGTGGCATTGGTGCGCCAGCTCTCACTGTGACAGGGAGGCTGAGGTCCGAGGCCTCCCCCTTGAGTATCATCTCGGGGCTGGAAGAGATGGGACTACTTTGCCTTAACCCTTTTTCTAAATCATCAGTAAATTTCTATTTTAAGGGGTCTGTGCAAACACACCCCCTTTCTGATGTGATTATCTTGGGTTGCCAGCCCTGGTTGGATTTCTGGGCCCTGTAGCCTCTAGTGAAAACTCCATCTTCCTTCTGGGACTGGAAGTGTATAGTTGGCTCTGCCTTCTGTCAATACACCCTCCTTTGTGTACAGAACACTGTACAGAGAACTGCCTGCCAGTCACCCAAACTGTGTCCATTTTCTTCCAGAACTGGACAACACATCTCACTTCAAGCTGTAGTCTCTTCATTGTTCAGAAACGTTATTCCCCCGCTACTTCGCGTCAGACAAACACAAATTACACTTAGAATGACACTTGGCAGCTCCGTTAGAAAGCACATTTAAATATTTAATCTGGCCATTTACCTAAAGAGTGTTTTCTCTTCACTTAGGGAAACAAAACCTGACTTTCAGAGCCTTCAGAATGAAAGGATTCTCTGGGGGAAGCGTGTTGCCTCCACATGCACCACTCACCACCTGTTTCTGGCACCTGCAAAGAAGAGGTGCCATTTTTCCAAGGGTTAGAGATTCACTGTTTACAGCTATGCGAATATATTCTACCCTTGCAGGGTTTCTGATGGAATCGTGTGGAATCAAGACTTAAATTGGGGTTTAGTTTTTCAGTTCCTCATCCAAACTCCTTTCACAGGCAAAATTTCTCTAGAAGCCTCTTTTCTATTCAAGGTAAAGAGGATTTGGGCCTAAGTAGAAACCTAAAACAAGGTCAAGGACTTTGTTGTAGGGATATATTCTTTTTAAATATCTCCTTGTAACACAAGTATATGTCAATAGAATTTAAAAACATCCAGCCTACTTCCCTGTACTGTCAGATTGATATCACTTGTATTGTCACTTGATCTAGGACATTAAGCCCTTTATTATTGGGAGATTGCAGTCAGATTTGGGGGAGATTTGCTCTGTCTGTCTTTCTTATAGTTGTCAGTATGGACAGTTATAGACAAGGAGCAGCTAATATTGGCAAGCCAAGGTTTTTTCCTGGTTACACTTTTGCATTTCTGGGATTCAGGGTCCCTTTCAAGGAATGAGGCTCATGCTCTTATGACTTGAAGACTGAGTTCAAGGAAAACACAGGAAAGTTTAGGGACTTATTTTTGTCTTAATATAGGAAACAGAACTTCCTAACTTACCCCAGAGTCTGTGGCTCCAGCCAGGCCATCACAATCTTTTAAGTTTTCCTTGATTGTACTTTCTTGTTATTCCTTTGCCTGTCACATGAGACCTGGGCTGACTTCACGCTTATGTGGAAAGGGACTGACCCAACCATTTTCATATGCCAAAACTCAGAATCAACAATTTTACATGGTCTGCCTACTGGGATGCTACTCTCCCCAAATCTTGAAAATGTAAAGAATATCTAAGAGAACTTTTAGCCAAACCCTCATTCAAAATGTTAGACCTTATAATAAAACTTCCCTTTGGCCTTCAAAGACGAGCAGCTGGGTTGGGTATTTTTCCTCTTAAGTCATATTCTATGGTGGCCAGAAATGAGTAGTTAACATTATTATGGGTACTACCAATGTTTGTATTGGAGTCGCCAGGCTATTTCAACAAAGCAAGTCAGGCCACTGCCTGTGGGATTGTCATTGGACTTGGGAGTTTAAAGCTGAACGGTGATGTGAAATAATGTTTTGGGGCTGTGGGAGAAGGTCAGTGCAGAGAACAATGTTAACCTAGGAAACTCATGAATGAGCAAGCTGAGAAAAGAAGTCGGAGGCAGGTTTATATTCCTTAACTTATTTTTAGTATTACTATAGAGATGATCTCCTTGGGGGAAAAACGCACCAGAAAGCCGAATCTTTCTTTCCTCTAAAAATAACTTGAAGAAGATTCAAAGAGTGGCATTGATTTGGACAGCAGAAAATTTTCTCGTGTTTCCCTGCTGTTACTGATAGTCCACAGCCACCATTTTAAAACATGGAAGCCAGACAAAATGGCAAATGATTAAAGGGGTGATACTGTACTTTGAGAGTGTGCAATCTTCTGGCTAAAGAAAAGCAAATGCAGAACTGAGCCACTTAGTCTTTAGTTCTGGTGGCTTTAAGAATGGTGGACACCAAAGGTGATCTGGTGAGCATCCGTTTCCCACAGTGAAGAGAGCTGTGAGCAGTCACAGAAATAATCCACAGATCTTCACTTGAAGAGACAGAAGGTATTATTTAAAACGACACTCAAAGCTAGTTTGAATTTTCAGAAGCAGTGAGTTGTGTGGAAAAGTCACAGTTTTATTTTCTTATGACCTCAAGTTGTCTGTCCTGGTGCAACTTCAATAATTGAGCACAGAAGTGGTTTCCAGGCTATCATCAGTGGTGCCCCTCAGGGTCTCTTGTGAAAAGAAGGGGAAAGATGTGCTGAAGGTCAGTCTTGCCCACCTGAAACCTCCATCAGCCTCCATTCAGAATATTTGGCTATTAATGCTTTCCCTTTTAACCGAAAGTCTCTGGCTATTCAAGGCTTGGGAACTTTGCATGAAGTAATAACCTGAAGACCCTAACCGGCCCAAGAATCTGGGCTATTTTGTAGCCAACAATGTCTGCAAGTTTTGGGCTTTTGCTGCCTTGAGTTTGCAAAGAATTTGGAGGCAGAAAGGCAGAACGAGAGGGCCATTTATTTTTAAGCCTGCGTTATTTGAAGGAAAACACAAAAATCAATGTGTGATGGCTGTGCATAGAGATCCTTAAATCAGTTATTTTTCTAAAGCAATTGAGGATAATCTGATTTCAGTAACAAGGGTGGCACGACTGGGCTCTCAAGGGGCAATGGGATTTCCAAATTCCTGTGTTTGCAGAGGCAGGAGTTGTCATTTTTGTTCATTGGTGTGTGGGAAAAAGTAAATCTCTTTGGACAGTTTTTGCACGCAGAAGGGTATGATCTGAGACTCAAGCTAACAGAATTACTATTGCTAGGTTTTAACAAAGCTTACAGGTAATGGGAACCTGGTACAGCCTTTGGAAGCTCCAAACTACGATGGTGTATCTGTCGTGAACTGAACATGAAGGAATACTTCGGTTTCAATGGGATTGTAACTGGTGCCTTGCACTCACACATAGAGAGTCTGTGGTGAATTCTTCTAGTGGTATGTTTGCCACTAAATCAAATTTAACAGCTGGGGGTTCACAGCAGCCATCCCAGAACACTATATGTGTCAAAAGTCACATTGGGCAACAATTTGTAAAGTTCTCAGCCAATCTCTATGGAAAAGCCACCCAAGGAGGTTTGATGAAAAGAAACCTGATAATTTATCTGTCATAAGACTATGATGTTTGACTTATTCTTTAGTCTCCAATTTGTTTTTTGAGAGTAGTAATTTTTGAATGAACTGAAACAATAAAATGTTTTACAAAAGTAACAGGTATTTTTAGAGGAAAAATGGTTTCTTTATGTAATTAACTATCACAGTTGGAACATATATCTCAATGGACAGAATCATCCATTGAAAGCTGAAGGAGGTATTAGAGATGTCGATCAAATTTTTAATTTAAATACATGGAAAGTTTCCTATATGTTTTGTGAAAATCTCAATGAGATGCTAGATATAATTTCTTTAGGGAATTGAACTTTACAAGCATTTTAGTAAAATAAGTGGGTTTCCCTAGCTTCCTTGATGTTTCAATTTTATCTCTGACATTGTTGCTTCCATTTATTAACCTGGTCTTTGTAAGGAAAAGAACCCCAATTTTCCCCTAACGTTGTATGAATTTTATAATAGACCTTTATTGTCTTTGTATATATGACTAATCGTTTTCCTGTGTTGCACTCCAGATTTGTTTTGAAGTTGTGTTTATTGTAAAGACAGCTGTCGGGCAACTGGAAAGATGCCTGGTTTTAAAATCCCTTGATGTTAGAATGAAGTAATTCCCCATGCTACTTAGGAGATTCCACTACCTTCCTGGTGCCTGAAGTATTCTGGAAGGGGAATGGAGGGTAGTGCATCCCTATCCCTTGACACCCGTCTCCTACACAGTGTCTGGAGAGTTTGAAATGGAGCGACTCCCGTGTTGTGGATTCTCTCATCCATGGGCATCCCTTATCTTTCCTGCCACAGATAGCATGCTGCTAGCTTTCCCTGGTGCAAATCATCTCTTTTTTTTTTATGAATTGAGATATCTTCTCTTTATGAATGAGGCAGGCTGAACTGTAGAGTATGGCATTAATTAGAAGTGCATCAAGTAAGGACTTCACAAGGATGTGGGTGGCATGTGTCCATGCCTTGGAGGTGAATGTTCAATTTCTCCTCTGGCCCTGGGAATGTTTGCTTGTGAGCTGCAGAAACATAGAAGGAGTTGGAGGTATATACTTATGGAAATGCGCAGGGCAACTTTCTGAAGGTGGAAACATTTCTAGTCATCATGTGGGGAAAGGGAAATTATGACTATCAATTGATAACTTGAGTCAGGCTGCAGGGTTGTATTTAAAAATACCTTTTATTTGGGGGGGGGGGGGGACAAACGTGCCTTTATTGTCTTTGCTGTATTGTCTTTGGCGACCCTCATGCATTTTCATTTTAGCCTAGCTTTCCCGTTATCCAGGTTGTGTGCATTGT
Source organism: Saccopteryx leptura (assembly GCF_036850995.1). Lineage (NCBI taxonomy): Eukaryota > Metazoa > Chordata > Mammalia > Chiroptera > Emballonuridae > Saccopteryx > Saccopteryx leptura. The sequence continues at coordinate 167,911,868 of NC_089507.1, forward strand.
TTGTTTTTTGTTTTTGTTTCTTCCTTTTAAACTACTGCATATTGTAATTGTTGATGTTATCTCAAAATCCTGAAAACCAATGAAATAGCTAATGTGTGGGACTTGGGGTAGATGCAAGTATTTGTACTGATGTAGGTTAAGTTTTTATAGAGTTATCTGAAATATAATGAATTGAGGATAATATGGCTTTAAAGAAATTATGTTTGTTTTTAATATTTTGAGAGGCCACCTGTCCTAGGTCCTTAGTTTTGAGAAGTTCACGTGTTTATAAACAAGGGATTGATAGTCAATAAACAGGAAATTATAATAATTGCCAAAGGTGGGGGTAATTTTGCCTTTTCTGGGCCATTCTGTGGTGAAATGTCCAGTCAGAACAGCTTGTAAAGAGCCTAACTTTGTAATTTCCCCTTCTCTTTTCTGATCTAAGAATGCGGTAAAGGAAGGGAAAGGTTCTGACATGCTGCGAAATAGCTTTTTGATTTCGTAGGTTTCACCAAGGAAATGGCTGAGATGTTGAACTAAGTGGTTGTTCCATGGCTCCCATGGTGACTGTGCTGGTTCCCCTCTCCCCACCACAACAGGAAAAATGACATTGAGAGATTGAGTCCCACTCAGACTCCTCCGTGGACGAGGAGCTTACACTTTGCTTTCCCATCTCAGGATATTCTTCAGTTTCATACTGCTGCTGAGGAGCAAGGACATGCCGGCGACACTGGACCTGGTCTCCAGATGTGTGGCCGTGTGCATGTGAAACTTCACACCATGTGTGTTGTGTTCAGTGTTGTGTGAACCTATGTACTTGACCCAGACAACAATTTGGAGATTGAGAAGGACAGTGACAATGGCAAAGAGACACCCGGCCACCTCTTTCTGTCGAAGTGCTGGCTATGACTTTCATAGCGAGGACACGTAACCTAAGGATTCAGGAGCAAGGTGTCCTTGAAAGAAATGGTGTGTCGATCTCATGGGAAAATGTACAGCCAATTAAAGACATTTTAAAAAGTGCAGTGAGTCTGGATATTAATTGAGTTGTTCATGGATGTCCTTTATGCCAGGAATGATGCTTTGAGGTGACACGCCTGGTAGGTAAAACATTTGCTCGAACTGCTTATTCTTTTCCTTCCCCCGTCTCTATGGTCTCACTGCCAGAACACAATGGAACAAAACATAACAAGAAAATATCGCAGTCTGGAGGACTTCTTTGAAAGCCATTAGAACTTCTGACTAGTGTTCTTTTAGTCAGTATTGCTAGGTTAGAATATTTTATTATTAAAATCAGTTGGCTTATGGTGGGGATAGTCCAGATGGCTTAAAGAAAAATATTTTTATAAGTTTTTTTAATGACTTTATTGGGTAACATTGGTTAATAAAAGTATACAGGTTTCAGGTGCACAGTGCTGCTGTCCATCCTCTCTAGATTGTATTGTGTGTTCACCACTGCAAGGCATGTCCCCTTCTATCACATCGATTTCCCCTCTCCCCTCTCCCACCTCCCCTGTCCACCACCTTTCTAGCCTGCAATCCCTACTCTATCGTCTGTCTATAATATTTTTTTGTTAAATCCATTAACCCTTTTCATCCATCCCCTCTAACCCCCATCCTCTCTGACAGCTTGTCAGTTCATTCTCTGTATCCATGAGTCTGTTTCTATTTTGTTTGTTAGTTTGTTTTGTTCAAACCCAAACTTTTGGCCTTCATGTGTTCCTGACACTGAACGATTACTAGCTTTTGGATTGCTTTGATAGGTACCCTTATTCCTACATCTTTCAACATAAGACTCACTGTCTTGGAGAAGTTTAAAGGAGCTAACTGTCCTCAAACACATTCCCAGGCCTGGACCCTAACCACGGTTTCACGTGTTGAACCCGGCTCTCTCCTCTTATTACCGCGGGGCCCACCCTCTCCAGGCCGGCCTTAGACTGAGAGGTCAGACTCACCTGGCAATCAACCAGATTAGAAACTTGCAGTGCTGGGTGGGACCTCCCCACACGGTGGTGTCCTGACAATGGTAAACATGTATTTCTTGAGTCAGTTAGAGCCTAAGGGATGTCTCTTGGGAACAGACATGGAGGAAGACATTATCAGGAGGAAGTGTGTGGGGGAAAGGTACAAAGTGTGGAAACGGAAAGAGCATCTGCCTCTAAGACACAAAAAGTTGCTTTTTTCCTTTTATTAAATTTTTTAAAATTGAATGTATTGGGTGACACTGGTTAATAAAGTCCTACACGATTCAGGTGCACAATTATATAGCACATCTGTATATTACATTGTGTGTCCACCACCCCACCTCAAGTCTCCCTCCATCACCCTCCCTCCCCGTCTCCCCTCCTCCACCTCACCCCCCTTCCCTCCTGCACTCCCCACACTGTTGTCTGTGTCTATAAGTTTTTTTCTTTGGTTAATCCTGTCACCTTTTTCATCTTGACTCCCCAAACCCCTGTCCCTCTGACAGCTGTCAGTCTGTTCTCTGCAGCCCGAGTGTCCATCAGGAGATGAGTGGATAAAAAAAGCCGTGGTTCATTTACACAATGAAATACTACTCAGTCATAAGACAGAAGGACATTTTACCTTTTGCGATGGCATGGTTGGACCTGGAGGTGATTATGTGAAGTGAAATAAGCCCGTCAGACAAGTATCATATGATTTCACTTATACATAGAATCTAATGAACAAAATAAATTAAGCCTTTCTTGCCTGACCAGGCAGTGGCGCAGTGGATAGAGCATCGGACTGGGATGCAGAGGACCCAGGTTCGAGACCCCGAGGTCGCCAGCTTGAGCGCGGGCTCATCTGGTTTGAGCAAAAGCTCACCAGCTTGATCCCAAGGTCGCTGGCTCCAGCAAGGGGCTACTCGGTCTGCTGAAGGCCCGCGGTCAAGGCACATATGAGAAAGCAATCAATGAACAACTAAGGTGTTGCAATGCGCAATGAAAAACTAATGATTGATGCTTCTCATCTCTCTCCGTTCCTGTCTGTCTGTCCCTGTCTATCCCTCTCTCTGACTCACTCTCTGTCTCTGTAAAAAAAAAAAAAAAAAATTAAGCCTTTCTTTTTCCATTTAACTTCTTGCAGTTTTGGTATAATGATTTATGAAATGTCAACAATAGGCCAGAGCAGAATTCCTAATTAGTCTGGTCAGCACTACCCATATAGGACCAGGTAAGTTGTAATGAAGCTGGAGCTAGAACTCCACAAACAAAACTAATCATCACTCGCCAGTGGGCACTGGCCGTGGGAAGTGTTTTCAGATGTGCTGTAGCCATGCCAGTTTGGAGCAACTGCGCACCTGGAGTTTGCCTTCCACGCCCTTCAGTCTTGACATTGTTATCATCAGTCAGGAGCTTGTTAGCAATGTAGATATTATCGGTTGAGAAGCAGTGGTCCATCCATCTCATCCAATGTTCAAGTTTTCACGGTGAAACCTTAAACGTTGCGATTCTTTTGACCTTGATCCTGTGTCACAGACAAACGCCCTTGCCAGTGATGATCCAATGTATAGGGGAGGCTGTCCACATTGGATGAAGGAATATATGAATGATCACATTTAAAGATACTGGCACTGATGTTTGGTTAAATGCAGTTTCCCCCCTTTTGTTTTCATTGCAGGACTATTGAAAAGAAGTATCATGAAGGAAAAAAAAAATAACCCTTACGCTTGAACACCTTTATACCAGTTATAGATAAAAGTGTTTTTTAGGTTCCAAATGGTGTTGCTGCCTTAGGAATGCAGAGCACTGTGTAAGCTCCGCAGTCAAAGGGGTCAAGCAGACGGTGACCATGGGGTGCACAGAATGACCTAAATGCACGCTGCCTCTACTGTTTCCACATGCAGTGACTTCCTGTTATTATCTGGGCCTTAACGCACCTTGCCTTGGGTTTCCCTGCACTGCCAGTGTAGTCAGAAATTTTCTGGGCAAATGGTGGTTTTCTGACCCTCAAGGAAGGGCGAGAGGCAGCCTCAGCTTCATGCCACCTGCCCAGGAACAGGAAGCTCAGCGCAGAGTGCTAAGTGTTCCTCTGATCCTACGTGACCCTCCGGCCTAGGGTGCCAAGCGTTGTTCTTAAGATGAAAACTTGCTGAACCAGTCGACATTTTCAACAGCTGCAGAACTGTTTACGGGGAGGAGCATGCCGTCTCTCCCAGCTCCTCTAGTTTGGCAGCCCAGAAAGATGCCGGTGACGTTGCGTGCTTTAGGAAACTCCTGAACAATTCACGGCTTTCACCGTTTGGCTAAATGGGTCTCTCTCGGCCAACAGTGATCTTTTGGGGGAGCCTGTTTTCTCCTTGAGCAGGTCGGCGCTTGGGACGCGTTCCCTGGGATCAAATGAGTCATGGCTGGAGGTAAACACAAAGGCCTGCTGGCCAGAGCCTCCGAGTCCCTCCCTTGCAGCTCATGAGGGAGAGTAGATTTGGTTGATTTCAAGCCACAGACGGAGGGGCCAGTAGCAATGTCTCTTCACCAAGAGCAAACCTCTTTTTACTTAATTCTGTTTACTGTACTTAATATTTGGGGGCAGGGCGGACAGCCAGTGAATTTTCACTTAGCTTATATGAAAATTACGTTTGTGGGCCAAAATAGCCATGATGTGTGACATCCTTTTGCAGGAGAATGTGAGCTGAAATATGACTTGGCTGTGCGGAGAAAATGGGTGAAGAATTTTATTAAAATAGTGAAAGTAGCTGTCGAGGAACAGGCTGGGGGTGGAGCTAGTGTTGGGCTTGAACATGGAAGATGCCTCCAGTCTAGAGCCACGCAGGCTGTTTCATGTCCCGGCCGGCCCCGCTACTAGTGTGACCCCGGACATAAGGCTTCCACTCTCCGTCTCTCAATGTGCTGCTTCTTAAAACGGAAGCAGTAATAGGATCTGTTTTACAGAGTGCTCAGGAGAATGAAGTGAAATGTCTCCTGTAAGGCCCTGAGCCCGGTGTTGGCTGTGTTATCATCATTCACTACGGTTTTTCTTACTATGGTCCCCTGCCCAGTCCTTTCTTGACAGGTAGAATGAAAAGAAAATGCATGTAAATGAAAGATCAACAGGGGGTTTCAAGTACTGATGGTAGTTGAGACCATAGCCCAGAACATCACAAGAATACTTGGCTTTTGTTGGCAGAACACACAGGTGTATACACACACCCTGGACCCAAACTGCAGGGCCACCAACAGATGTTTGTGTTTTTCAGTTGGTGTGTCAAGTTAAAAACACCATTCACCTACTCACGTATGTGATAAAAACTAACATCTTAATGTCTGTAAACCCTGCTCTCTGAGATTAAAACAGTGACATAGCCACCTTTGAGGTGTAAGTGACTGCACCCCGTCAAGGCCCCCGTATAAGCTGTCACGATTCTGGCTGTGGGTGCAGAGGTCGACGTGTCCTGTGGTGGCCAGTACCAGCCTCCTTAGTCCCTTCTGCTTAGTAAACCAGACCCCTTGGCGTGGTCCCGGTCTCTCCTTGGTCTTGTCTTGTCCTCTGTGTATGGGGGTCAGTTTCAGATTTCACTTGGATAGCTCCTGAGGTTTCAAACCAACAAGCAGAGACGGTGTGTCACACAGGTATGTTCCCTTGCTACTTCCATTTTACAGTTGGAGAAATGATGTTGGAGGTCACCAAGAGGATGTGACTACCAGGCAACCCGAGGTTGACCCAAGAGCTGGATCCAGGCAATCAGAGGCTCCCCCATCTCACACTTGGATTGTAGGTTCCACATGCCTTTCCCAACAATAGGAGCCATTTTCAAGCAGGATCTGGAAGTTGAGTGACCCAAGCACGTTTACCCAGCTCCTAATGCAGACAAGTAGCCATTTGACTTCCTGAAGAGGGACCAGCCTCTGTTGTGTATCGTTTAGATTTGCATGAAAACAAAGAAAATGTTTTCTAACTTTCTTGACCCTGAGAATAATCTTGCAGTCTTGACATTTTGCCAAGGAAACCAATCATTTAAATGGCCAACTTGGGGGGAGCGGTGGGTAAATGGGGACCTTGGTACCCCATGTGGTCCAGAGAAGGCAAAAGAAAGAGGTGCAGGAAAAACTCCAGATGGTCTGGTCCAGGACCCACCTAGCCAGTTGAACTGCCGAGGCTCCGCAAAGGGGCAGGACGAGGGGAGTCTGGTAGGTGGGCAGATGTTATCCCAGTGGGCATGGGGACATATCAGCAGGACTCTAACAGTTGGCCTGGCTTTCAGATGATGCCTTCTTTAGTTAGAGTGAGTCCTGGTCAGGGAAGAGGAAAGTGAATGTCAGTAGGAACTGAGACTGGTGGGTTAATCTAAAACAGAAGAGTAGTCAGCTCGGGTGAGCTGAACTTGCCCCTGTGTGCTCGATCTCATATGAGGGCTGCAGCGAAGGAGATGGTGGGGCTGAGGGTCAGGGAGAGGCAACCCAGCAGCTCCACAGACTTGATGGCAGGACCCCCAAGTCTGGGAGCAGGGCTGCAACCCCACTTCCCAGCGGTGAAGGGATGCAGAGGGTTCAGACACAACGGAAGTTGCCCATGTGGTTATTTTGCTCTTATAAATGGGCCGGCTTGAGGTCTAAGGGATTGGTGGATCCAGGTAAGGGAAAGTAGGAGAAGCCATAGTTCCAGGCTTGCAGCCACAGCAATAGCAACATTTCTCTTTCTCAGCTGGAGGCATTGGGAGACCCCACAGCCATCACATGTTGAACGAAGGTCAAGGTGCCTGGGAGGAGATACCTCGGATCATTTGTTCTTCACTTTCAGGAGGTCCTTAAGAAATGGCCAAGGTGAAAGGTGGCTTTACCCTTTGGAACTTAAGGTTTGTTAGCAGGCAACCCTGACCAGAAAATGCAGATGGACTGTTGGGAACCAGGCCCACTTGCTGAAACCAGTGGCTGTAGAGCACATGAACTACTTTCATTCCCGATTCAAAGGAGAAAAAGGAAGACGTTCATTCTCTAAGGGCCACGTCAAAGTCAAATTCTACCATCATTCAGAAATGCAGACGTGCTCCACTACTCAAAATACATCCTTTAGCTCCTTTACATGGTTAGAGTGATTGTCATGAAATGGTGACATTTTCTAATATCAGATCGAGAGACAGGAGACAGGAGAAGTTGTGGGTGGGGCTCAGCCTCCCCCAGTACATAATTCAGTTCTGATGAACGTGGGAAAACTCTTCTGTGTTACAGAGAGTGTGACATTTAGTGAATGGATGTATCTTGTGGTCAGAGTAAATTATGGAAAATGTAAAGTTAATATCTTTTGCACGTGACTGGAGAGCTTATTTGAAGCTAAGCGATACCAAACATTACTAGGTGTGTGCCGGATGGCAGGCAGGGAGAGGTGGGAAGATGTGGTTGGGAAACGCTCCATTGAAACTCTCCATTGACCCCGTTGTTAATCTGTAAAAGACTTTTTGGCATTGTCTAATGGAAACTTCAGAAGCAGATGGAAATAGTTTGAGATGGATAATACATATGGGCCTGTAACATGAATTTCCATTTTCTTTACAGGAGTGAACACGGGGAAGTTCTGCATTAGCTTTTGGATGTTAGCAGAATTTCAAAGGGGAAATGATATTTTATACTGAGGCTTCAAGGTGGTTTAGAAACAATAGCCTGATTTGCAAACAATAAATAGCACAAAAGAAGTGTTTCAATTCTTCCCAGTATAGTATAAAGGTCAACAGTCAGCTTTATATCAGGTGGTTGATAATCCTAACCACCTACTGAGAACAATTCAGCAAATTCAGCAAACTTCTTTTTTTCCTCTAAAGAATTAGCTCTTTGGAGGCAAGCAATTATTAAGCTCATAAAATATGGAATAGCCGTGTTGATGTTTGTTGTTGTGGCTTTGTTTTGCTTTAGATCAGAGAACTACATTAATTTCAAATTGTAACATGATCTTTGGAAAGATCCTGATTTTAACAATATACTGAGTGTGTAGTGTATCATTTAAAACATTAAGGTTGTATTACCATACTGGTAGCATTGCCAACAATAATATCCCTATAATATAATCTATATGTAGTATTTTCATGGACACGTGAATAGGAAAATAAGACTCTCTTAACACCAAAAAAGATGCTGAATAAAATTTAAATATTCCATCCGATGAATTGCATTTCTCAGCTTTGTGCATGCATCCCTATCACCGCTTAACAGTAACTGACATCTTTCTTCCTCAGCCTGGGTGGGCATGTGTTTTTCCCATCAGTGTAAGGGTCTCACTGGTGCTGAATGGACAGCTCTGGATACCGTCAGATTAACCTGTCATGGGAGCTTTGGGAACAGCAGTGGTTTCAAAGGGACTGTGAACTTCACAAAATTAAATGCAAAGTTGTACATGTATGTATGTATGCACATTTTTCTGAGATCCATAGCAGTGAAACTGCAACCAAAAAAAGGGGGGGGGGATACAATTTGTTGCTTTACCGCTATCAACAGAAATGCTATTTTCATAGAGTACAATATTTATTATACATTTTAGTAATGTGACCAGTCTCATATCCAGACCGGGGAACTAAATCCTTTTAATTAATAACACCCAAATAGCCACATCAGCTTTTCCACACAATAAAACAAGATCTCTCCATGCACTATCTATAAGGTTTTTTTATTAAATATACCTTAAAATATTTTTGCAGACTCAAAGACAATTTATTCCCAAACCTAAAAGAGCTTATTGACTCTTAATGTAAGAGGGATTGGAAGGAAGTGAATTTTGGAAAAAAGAGAGATCAACCAAAGTGCAAAAAGAAAAGTCATTTTTAATGTTTTATTACTGGTATTTCATTGTATAGCAGATCCTTGAATAACCTAGTTTCATCATAATGTTGATGATATGCCATAAGAACTTAACCTTTCAAATTCTTCTTAAAAACCTTTATTTATTGATTTGAAAGAGAGAGAGGGAGAGAAACATCAATTTGTTGTTCCATGTATTTATACATTCATTGGTTGATTCTTGTATGTGCACTGACCAGGGATCAAACCCTCAATGTCGCTGTATCAGGATGATGCTCTAACCAAGTGAGCTACCAGGCAGGGCCAGAACTTAACTTTTGTTTATATCAATTAGTCTATGGTAAAATTGGTTTCATTACACATTGTTTCAATTAAAGTTGCCGAACCTAACTGACAACATTAAGTGAGCACTTGATGATGCATACAACTGTAGTTCTTAAAACATTTGTTTCGAATGCATGTGTTTGGTGTTTCTGGAAGAAAGCCTATTAACGTTAGAGTATGTTTTGGGGACTCTGTGAATATGAACAAATGGTAAAAAGTTGTAGAGAAGAGTTTGATAAATGTTTACATTAACTTATTATTAAACTAGTCAATAAAAAATTTCTTTTAAAATTTCCAGGTATATTTTGATCAGTTCATATATTGAGTAGTATTTTTTTTCTTTCTGTACCAATCCCTCAGCCATGCTTGAACTTTCTAGAGTTCTACAGCATTGATGACCCAGCTATACTAAATGACCAGTGTCTCTCTGGTGCCTTCTGTCTTTCAAAGTAAAATGTCAAAAAATTTTAACTTTCTTATAAAAAGCTGTTTAACACAAGGATAAATTTGTATTTCTCCCCATGCCCCTTTCAATAGGAGGTTCTATTTATGTCAATAATATGGTGAATGATCATGTTCCAATACAAATTCTGGACAAAAAGAAATAACTGCATTGTGAAACTTTCACTGGAAATATCCCTTTCAAATAACTTTGAGAATTCGGTTATCACTGTAGCAGCCATATCTCAATTGAAATTCAGTGTGCTACTGTATATGCATTTTTTTAAAGAATATTGAACATAATGGCACAAAGACTACCTACTTAGTTCCCTGAACGGAGGAGTTTTAATTGGAAAATTTTAATCGTTCATGTAGCCCTCAAAGGCGAGAAATTTAAGAGGGCCACAAGGGGGCAGCAAAATACACTGGATTTCCTTAAGCGGTGAAGCAAAGGCACTCGGCTGGGTGCTCCTGGGAGCGGTTTAATGAAGGCAAATACTGATGGAAGTAGCTGGGCTTTGAGCCATACTCAAGCACAAGCATTTCCAATACAAGTCCATGGTAATGCAAATAAAAGTATACTCCCTAGGATCACTGAACAGATGAGACACCAGCTTTCTAAGTATTTCTCATGGTGGGCTCTTGGTGATTGGCATGCCAAGTACCTGTACCTCCCGGCAGAGCAGGGTGTGAATTCCCTTCCCCTTTTCCCTAGTAAGTGTTCCCTGGATTGTTTTTTTCAGAATTAAAAAGTTGTTTCTTTAAATTTTTTATTATTATTAATTTTAATGCAGTGACTTTAATAAATCAGGGTACATATGTTCAGAGAAAACATCTCCAGATTATTTTGACATTTGATTATGTTGCATACCCCTCATCTAAAGTCAAATTGTCTTCCGTCACCTTCTATCTGGTTTTCTTTGCGCCCCTCCCCTCCCTGGATTTAAGGGGGAGAATAACAATAGTGTAAAGTGTCAATAAGACTTGTTTTTAAAATAGGGATACAGGCTCTCTTCTGAAGCAGCAGTGAATACTTATGCATCACTAGTTATCAGGAGCTTACAAAACGCAGCAGAGTTCAGGATACTAGGAACACCTCAACTCTGCTGTCAGAATTCTTGTGTGTGGAATTGTTAACCTTGGGCAGATTTCTTTTGAAAAGATTTTATTTATTGATTTTAGGGAGAGAAAGAAGTGGAGGAGCAGGAAGCATCAACTCCTAGTTGCTTCTCGTATGTGCCTTGACCAGGCAAGCCCGGGTTTTGAACTGGCAACCTCAGCATTCTAGGTTGATGCTTTATCCACTGCTCCACCACAGGTCAGGCTGATTTCTTAATCTCTAGGTGTCTTAGTTTATTCACTTGCAAAATGAAGAAAATACAAGAAAGCCAGTGGGGGGAGGGAATGCATGCTACTGTTTTAGCTCAGTGCCTGCCATGTGGTAAGAATTCAATTAAGTTAGCGGCTATAAAATCATTGGAATAGCTGATTGGCATGTAGGAGTGATCGCTAGTTATTTCTTGATAGCTAATGAGAATACACATTTTCTCACTTCATTCTCACAACTAGTGTGAGTGCTAGGTTTTATTGTCCTTCATTTTTAGAGATGACAAAATTAAGGTTCAGTCATCAGTTACCTTGAAGAGCTGGAATTCAACCCCCTGGCTTTTTTGTTCCAAGCCCATGTACTCTCCGTCACACTTGGGTGGGTAGATGACTGTCATCACTTTTCTCTTCTGCTCTTAGTAACTCCTACCATCACCTGAAATCATGTGGCAGTTCTTGAAAATAACTTGGTTGGGTTAGGTTGGGCTAGGCCTGCACAGAACAATCAGATGATGTTTTCCATGCACTGATCCGACCTACAGAGGGTGTGGGGAAGGAGGAGAGGGGAGGGCTTTCTTGCAATCATGAAAGAAGGAATTTATGTTCAAATGTCTCAAACCCAGAGCAGCCTCAACTAGGAAATCAGTCGAAGGCAACTTCCCTTCAACTCGTGATCACATGTGTTTGTGCCTCTCCCACATTATCCAGAACAATGCCCATCTATCAAAACAAGCCGGAATGAGTTGACTCATCTACAGTGGAAAGATGTGTAGATGACTGGGATCAGTGCATGTTCCTGAGGTCTTGATGTCTTTGTAAGAAATAACAGGTAAATGCATAGAATTTGCTCCACTTGGTTCTCTCTTCTCCTTTAAGGAGGCAAGCCCTCTCTTTCCAGTTTGTCATTGGAAATGACACCCTCACTTACAGAATACTGTTCCTCGCCATATGCATTGGAGAATTACAGTGAGGCTATATTTTAAATTAAAACAACAACAACAAAACAACCACACAGACCAACAAACAGAAAAACACAAGACACGTATCCTCAGGTTAAAGCAGCTTGATAATGCACAAATTCTCTATTCAGACCAGCAATTTCTTCCCACTGGAGAGGTGAACAGCACAAAGCTACCAACAAAAAGGCCACTAACCTATCAACACTGTTATTCTTAAAGAAAATTATGGACATGATACAAGGTATTTCCTTCAGCACCTATTTAAGTTAAAAATAAAAAAGTATTTGACAAAAACTCTGGTGTTTCCCAAGTGAATAACAGCGGTCCTGAGAGCCTGACCTCTTCACGCGATAATGTGAGCACTTGTTGAGAGAGGTCTCAGGAGGCTGGGGGAGCACAGGTTGACCCCAGAGCTGAATCCAAGCAGTTGGAGGTTCCCGCCCTCCTTGTCCTTAAAGTACAACTTCTGGCCACATACCCACAATGGAAGCTGTTTTTCCAGAAGGCAATCTGAGAGCACAAAGTGATGTTGAGACCACTGGGACTACACAGTGGCTGAGCCCTGTTAAGGCCTCTGTATAAACTGTTAAGAATCCGTGGAGCAGGTGTGGAGGACATCTACTCTGCTGTGGCACCCAAGATAAACCTCGTAAGTCCCCTCGCTTCTTTTTTACTTATTGGTTCTTTTTAAAATTAGTATTCCTATTGATTTTAGAGAGAAAAGGAGAGAGAGAGAAGAGAAACATCGATTTGTTGTTCCAATTATTTAGCATTCATTGGTTGATGCTTGTATGTGCCCTAACCAGGGATTGAACCCACAGCCTTTGTGTATCAGGATAATGCTCTAACCAACTGAGCTACTCGGCCAGGGCCCAGGTCCCTTGCTACAACCTGCCACCTACCAATTTTTATCTCTAATTTCACTGGGAAGCCCCCGAGGTTTCCTTCCAATCAATGGCGTCACCAGTGCTTGAGAGTCCAAATAGCTCCTGGCCACCAGGACATCAGTCTGAAAAGTTTAGTACTAACTGGAGAATGCCTGTAAAGGACCTTCTTGTACTCTTCAGCGCCCTTGACCTAGACTCGCTGTGGTTTGGGGAGAATCCTCAGTACACTTTGTTTTTACTGAGGATAGGCATTGAGAGGCACCCGGGCTTCCTACCCATTAGGCTCTCTGCTGAGGAAGGGGTTCTGGTGACCACGTCAGAATGTGATGGTGAGGGAGGGGGTTGGATGGGGGTTAATGGCCTCTGCTTTCTCTTCCCTCCACTGTTTAGCTCATTCTAGAGCCAGACATATCCTCTGAGGAGTACTGCCCATGTGCTCCGAAGAACAGCTCCAACATATTTCTTTCTGTCTCAAATCCCTGCAAGTGAAACTAACGTGAGACATCATGTGTTTGGTAGACGTTCTATCACTTGAGATATTGAAGCATATGGGAAGGAATTCTACATCATACGCACGTGGGACAATCAGGTATGGGAAGATATATAAATTATACTTCAATAAAGGGCTTTCTAGTCAATTCCTTTTTAATTTTACTTCCTCCTTTATTATTTTTTGTATTTTTTTAAAATTGAATTTATTGGGAATATATTAGTTAATAAAATTACATAGGTCACAAGTGTATAATTCTATAATACATCATCTCTATACTGACATGTGTTCAAAGCCAAGCTTCCTTCTGTCACTGAGCATTCTCTCCTTACTCCCTTCTGCATTTCCCCACCCCCTTTCCCTCTGATAACCACCAAGGCTCCGTACCATTGTCTGTCTCTGAGGGTTGTTTTGTTTTTAATCCCTTTGTGTTTTTCACCCAGTCCTCCAATCCCCCACCCCTCTGACAACTGTCAGTCTGACTCTGTATCTATGTGTCTGATTCTGTTTTGTTTGTTAGTTTATTTTGTTCATTAGATTCCACGTATGAGTGAAATCATATGGTATTTGTCTTTCTCGGACTGATGTATTTCACTTAGCATAATGCTCTCCAGGTCCATTCATGGTGTTGCAAAAGGAAAGATTTCCTTCCTTATTACAGCTGAGTAGTATTCCATTGTGTGAATTAAATGTACCACAACTTTTTATTTCACTCATCAACTGATGGGCACTTGGGCTACTTCCAGATCTTGGCTCCTGTAAATAACATTGCACTGAATATAGGTGCATATATTCTTTCGAATCAGTGTTTTGGCTTCCTTTGGATAGAATCTCATAAGTGGTATCACTGATCATAAGGCAGTTCCATTTTTAATTTTTTGAGGAAACCCTATATTGCTTTCCACAATGGATGCATCACTCTGTATTCTCACCGACAGTGCGTAAGGTTCCCTTTTCTCCACATCCTTACCAACACTGTTGTTTGTTAATGTGTTAATGATAACCATTCTGACAGGTGTGAGGTGATAGTTCATTGTGGTTTTAATTTGCATTTCTCTGATGGTTAGTGATATTGAGCATCTTTTAATATGTCATTGACCATCTGAATGTCTTTTTTAGAGAAGTGTCTATTCAGGTCTCTGCCCACTTTTTAATTGGATTTATGTGTGTGTTGAGTTTTAGAAGCTCTTTCTAAATTTTGGATATGAACCCTTTATCAGATGTCTCACTGGTGAATATGTTCTCCCATTCAGAGCATTGTCTTTTCATTTTGTTGATGGTTTTCCTTTGTTATACAAAAAAATTTTAGTTTGATTTTATTTTTCCTTTTGTTTCTCTTGCCCAAGGAGATATATCAGAAAAAAATATTGCTATGATAAATGTCTGAGATTTTGTAGCCTACTCTAGGAGTTTTTGGTTTTGTCTTACAATTAAGTATTTATTTTGAGTTTATTCTTGTATTTGGTGTAAGAAGGTGGTCTAATTTCACTTTTTTGCATGCATCTGCCCAGTTTTCACAACACCATTTGTTGAATAGACTGTCTTCACCCATTGTATGTTCTTGCCTCTGTCAAATATTAATTGACCATAAAGGCGTGAGTTTATTTCTGAGCTCTCTATTCTGTTCCATTGATCTATATGTCTGTTTCTATACCAGGACCATACTGTTGTGTTTACCATAGTCTTGTAGTAGTTTGATATCAGGTAGTGTTATTCCTCCAACTTCATTCTTCTTTCTCAAGATTATTGTGGCTATTTGGGGTCTTTTGTGGTTCTCTATAAAGTTTTGGAATATTTGTTCTAGTTCTGTGAAGTACACCATTGGTATTTTGGAAGAAATTGCTTTGAATCTATAGATTGCTTTGTATAGTATGGACATTTTAATGATGTTAATTATTTCTGTCTATGAACACAGTATATGCTTCTAATTATTTGTATCTTCTTTAATTTCTTTCTTCAGTGTCTTTTTTTTTTATTCATTTTAGAGAGGAGAGGGAGAGACAGAGGGAGAGAGAGAGAGGAGAGACAGAGAGAGAGAAGGGGGGAGGAGCTGGAAGCATCAACTCCCATATGTGCCTTGACCAGGCAAGCCCAGGTTTCGAACCAGCGACCTCAGCATTTCCAGGTCAACGCTTTATCCACTGCGCCACCACAGGTCAGGCCTCTTCAGTGTCTTATAATTTTTCAAGTCCAGGTTTTTCTTAGGTATTTTAGTGTGTGTGTGTGTGTGTGTGTGTGTGTGTGTTTGGTGTAATTGTAAACGGGATTGTTTTTTTAGTTTTCCTTTGTGATAGTTCATTACTGGTGTATAGCAATGCAACTGATTTCTGGATATTTATTTTGTAACCTACTACTTTACTGAGTTTGTTTATCAGTTCTAGTATTTTTTTTTTGGTCGGATCCTTAGGGAATGTATGTATAATATCATGTCATCTGCAAATAATGACAATTTTACTTCTTTCTTTCCATCATTGCTTGATAAACTATTGGAAACCACTTCTCTTCTCACATTGGGCCTTTCATTTAAAACATGCGAAGATACACTTTCTAAATTTTTATAAAGGAGATTTGTAGGTCAGCCTTCAACATGGGAGCATGTTCTTGCTGAAGGGAGAAATCCAAATGGACAACATTAATTTACTGAAGCACAAATGTGTCTGTACAGCCCTTCCCACAAGCTGCCAGACCTGCTTAGTAGTCTGTCCATACCCAGGAGGCGCCTTCACAGGAACTTCTACAGTAAAGGAACTAGAAAGTTCATCACTGAGGTGCTTTTTCTTTTCCTTTCCTTTCTTGTCCCCCCCCTTTACTTTCCTTTACTTTCTTTCTTCTCCTCCTCCTCCTTCTTTAAGAAATGACATAATTTAAGATGCCACCACAGGTGTTTTAAAAACATATATTTACCTTCTTATTTTGGAAATGACCTAAAAGGAAAAAATGATGTAAAGGAAGAAAACGACAGGTTAGACTAGTTCATCCTTTTCTTTGTGAGGATACATTTTTTTGAGTGGAAGGATTGGTCTCTAGTAGCCTAATATGGTGGTAGCCGGAGACTCTCTGATCGTCATCCGGGTGATGTTTATGTGGTGACCGTCAGTCAGTCTGGAACTTTATTGTGTTCACAGCGGTCCATTCCACACCCCTAATCCTCGCCTGGCTGGTGGACCTCAGCTGTGTTCTTTTCACGCTCCCATTGGATGTTTTCCTCCCCAGATGCAGGTGAGAACTGCTTCATCAGGGCAGCAGGAAAACGTGCAAAACAGAATAATCTGGAGATTGATCTGGGAGAAATCCCTTTGGTCTATGAAATTACACGTATCTTAATAGCCTGACCTGTAAAAAAAAAAACCCAGCAAACAAAAAATAAGCAAGAACCAGAACCGAAAACATTAATATCAATAACCAAACCAAACACAAACAAAAACTGTCCTCGGCTTCTCTGGGTTGCTAATTCTTAACAAAAATTTAAAAAGTCTTATAAAAATAAGGCAGTTTCCTGTAGGAAATGCAGATAAGCAAGAAGAGAATGAAATCACCTACAACCCCGGCATTCAGAGATAACATGTATCAGTTTGCGGTGCCGACTTTCAACTCGTGTGTATGTGTCTTTCTGTCCTACACACATTCAATATACAGAATATAAACTTATATAATAGGTAAAATTTGTAAAATATATAATTAGAAACATTTTTGCTTTTATTTCTCTGCATAAGCATACCCACCCTTTAATAACAGCAAAATTTAAGACTGTTTGAATATACTACAGTTAATGTAACTGACCATTATTGGGTTTGTCAGGTGTTTCTCAATTTTTCCTTCTTACTATTTTATAAAAGTTGTTCTTGTAGCTAAATCTTTGCCCCATTACGAATTCCTAGAAGTAGGATTTGTATGGTAAAGGGTAAGAATGTTTTATTTATTATTTATTTATTTATTTATTTTTTTGTATTTTTCTGAAGCTGGAAACGGGGAGAGACAGTCAGACAGACTCCCGCATGCGCCCCACCGGGATTCACCCGGCACGCCCACCAGGGGCGACGCTCTGCCCACCAGGGGGCGATGCTCTGCCCCTCCGTGGTGTCGCTCTGCTGCGACCAGAGCCACTCTAGCGCCTGGGGCAGAGGCCAAGGAGCCATCCCCAGCGCCCGGGCCATCTTTGCTCCAATGGAGCCTTGGCTGCTGGAGGGGAAGAGAGAGACAGAGAGGAAGGAGGGGGTGGGGGTGGAGAAGCAAATGGGCGCTTCTCCTATGTGCCCTGGCCGGGAATCGAACCCAGGTGCCCCGCACGCCAGGCTGATGCTCTACCACTGAGCCAACCGGCCAGGGCCCGGGTAAGAATGTTTTAAATAGCACTGAAATATTTAGCATTTGTTGTTCAATAACACAACCCACTTTTTAGAAAAATCTTACCAACATATTTTCTCATCAGCAATGTATAATGTTTCCCAGGTTTTCACAGTTCCTGAGTGTAATCAATAAAAAATATTTAAAGGTGAACTTGTTTTAAAAAAAGAGAACGGCTAAACAGCTTTATACCATTGTTCTGCATATGCAGACTTTATTGCAGGGCCAAGGTCTTTTTCAGGAATGCACTTGTTACCAAATGACTGAGAGTCATAGTGAAGGCAAAAGCCCACAGTGGTTGTGCCAAGGGTCTTGTGTATTCATTTATAAGAAAGGTCACGTCTTTCTTGCTTATTTCAAAGGAGCGGAAGCTGGCTTGCTTCCAGGTGGGATATCCTGATTGGAAGTCACCTCTGACACTCAGCTTTGCTCCTTCCTTACCGGGTTTTTGGTGCAGATCCCTTAAAGAAGAGTGGAATGTCTACAGAGGCTGGTTTGCACACTCACACGGTGTGACAGACACACGATCTACTTAGTCATCCTGTTTCACTTTGGGGCCCAAGGGGAAGGGGAGAGGAAACAGGCTGAGAAAATTGGAGGTTCTTCCTGGTAAGTCCATTTCAAACATTAGTGTTTGGCCCACAACAGCTGTTACATGAATTATTTGTATTAAGAACAATGAGTAATAATTTAAAAAAATTGTGCATGCTTGCCAACACTACTGTTAGTGCTATACAGTATGCTTAGGTCAAAGTCCTTGTTAGACCTTTTATAATAGCCTTGAAAATAATGTCTTCTGTTTGCAAAGCTCTTCAGACTTGACAGAGTGTTTTCTTATTGACAAGCTCATGTATCGTGAGTTGTTAGATCTAGATCTAGTGGTAGGCTCTTCGTGTTTTTACCTGTCTTTGAATAGTACTCAATTTCAGACATTCTGTAGGTTCCTTCAGTGCCAGGTTTATAATGCAAATCCTTACTTAAAAAACAATGATGAGCTCAAATCTTTTATCCTATTTCTTTACTGGATGGAGTGAAATAGCCAATGTGGTTAATTGTTATGGCACATTTAAATAAAAAGATATAAAAGTCAAACTGTGGCAAGATAGGCTTTCACTCAGTGTCTTGTCCACTGGGAGTCAACATAAAAAGTCCTGTGGGTCTTGGATTAGAAAAGTCCCCAAACATTTTTCATGCATGGCTGGAAGTATAAAAACTTGGTGTCCTGGCTCTAGTCCAGGGTAAAGGGGAATTTCAAGAGCTGGTTCACATATTTGTAATTTTCCAGTTTGAGGCACACAATTCCTATCCTGTCCGGCCACTCATGCTGTCTGGGAGCAGATAGCAAATTGATCGTGAAGAGGGCAAAATCTTCTTGATGGCTGTAGAACCATGAAGTGCTGCGAGATGTTTTCTGGATGAAACGTTCAGGGAGATGATTAATTTTGTAACCACTCTGTGGTCCTTAGCGCCCTTCTAGACTTACAACATTTTATTAGTGTGGTTTACACTATTAGTTTATTTAGAGAGTCATTATGAATTATTGATGGTGTCATTCCACTGTGGGGAAGGCGGGTAAAAGGGAGGAAACAGAAAGGCCTAGACAGACATTGGTGTTTTTAATGCCGGTTCATGAGCAGCACTGCTCTGAGTGCTTGGGTGATCTATAGAGATATTTGCTAATTCCAGAAAAGAGAGGCTGGTGCAGAGGATGAGCAGAGGAAGCTTCATGCAGCAGAATGGCCCTGGAGGGTCTTTGAGCAACAAAATAGTAGCATGAGCAACAGGATGATTGAAACAGAAGATTCTCACAAAAGTTGGGAGAAAATGAGTTAAGAAGAGAAAAACCAAGAGTCATTTAACTCCACAGGTTGCTAGAAGCTTTTAAAGAGCCAGAACCCTAGCCTTGGCCTGTTTGCTCAGTGGATAAAGTATTGGCCCGGCATATGGGCTCCTGGGTTCAATTCCCAGTAAAGGCACACAGGAGATGTGACCGTCTGTTTCACTCCCCCTCTTTCTCTTTCTTCTCTCTCTTCCCCCCTGCATCTAGTGGCTTGATTGGTTTGAGCATCAGCCTTAGGCACTAAAAATAGCTCAGTTGATTCAAGCATCCGCCCAAGATGGGTGTTGCTGGGTGGATCCCAGTTGGGGCGCATGTGG
Source organism: Saccopteryx leptura (assembly GCF_036850995.1). Classification (NCBI taxonomy): domain Eukaryota; kingdom Metazoa; phylum Chordata; class Mammalia; order Chiroptera; family Emballonuridae; genus Saccopteryx; species Saccopteryx leptura. Next base: position 167,931,504 of record NC_089507.1, read on the forward strand.
GAGTTTGTCTCTCTAGCTCCCTTCCTCTCACTTAAAAAAAAAAAAAAGCTAGAGCCAAGTGCTAAGAGAAATCTCTAAGAAGAGGGATGCCCTTGGTCTGTCCCACGTGGGCTGCATAGCCCAGTGTGGGTGCTTTGTGGGTGTCATCGGGAGAGGTTACTCTGTTCATAATTATAGGTGGCTCCTGAGAGTGGGCAGACATCCCTATTGGGAGAAGGGGAGGGGAGCAGAGGGCATTTACATAAGCATTAGTACTTTTCTCACTGTAAAAACTTACAAATAAACCCAAAGCCCTTGCTGATGGCTACCCTCAATCTCAGCATTCTTTTTTTTTTTTTGACAGAGATAGAGTGAGACAGAGAGAGGGACAGATAGGGACAGACAGACAGGAAGGGAGATGAGAAACATTAGTTCTTCCTTGCGGCACCCTAGTTATTCATTGATTGCTTTCTCATATGTACCTTGATGGAGGGGGCTTCAGCAGACTGAGTGACCCCTTGTTCAAGCCAGTGACCTTGGGTTCAAGCCAGTGACCTTGGCCTCAAGCCAAAGACCTTGGGCTTCAAGCCAATGACCTTTGGGCTTTAGCCAGTGACCATGGGGTCAGGTTTATGATCCCACGCTCAAGCCAGAGACCCTGCGCTCAAGTTGGTGACCTCAGGGTTTCGAACCAGGGTCCTCTGCTTCTTAGTCCGACACTATCCATTGCGCCACCACCTGGTCAGGCAATCCTGGCATTCTTGTCTGATCTTCTTATCCCTCTGCAGGATCTGTGTGCTCTTTTGTGACTTTGGCTTTCTGTAAATCGTGCCCTACTGCACAGATAAAACAAAGCTTGCTTGCAGCTTGTCAAGTCTTTTGAAACTGTTTCCGTACCAGTAATATAGAATCATTTTTGTTTTAAACTGCTGAATTGCATTCCATGATATACTCTACACCGCAGGTCCTTCCATAATGTCATTTCTTTCAAAGTTGTTTTGTTATAATGTTGATGAGAGAAAAAACAATCGATTCCTGGCTTGGACCTCTGTGTGGAGTTTTCTCCAGGGGCTCTGGTTTGCTCCTTTGTCCCAAAAATGTGCACATGAGGTGAACTGGCCTGTTGACTCTGTCCCGGTCTGAGTGCATGGGAGTGTGGTTGTGTATGGCCCTGTGGTGGAGGGGGCCCTGTGTTGAGTGGGTCTTGCTTTGCCCTCTGAGCTACTGGGAGAGGCCCTGGCCACTCGCTGCCCTGAACTGGGATAACTGGGTTGGAAAATAATGATCCTATTCATTTTTATTCATTTTTCATAAATGCATGTAGAAGTGTTTGGCATCTTTATTTAGAAGTTCAGTGATGTTTCTGCAGCCAGACATATGCCACAGGAAGTAAACTCTTGTTTATATTAAGGAGCCTATGGAACGCTAGCTGTGTCATATGTCATTTTGCTTCAAGTCCGTTTCCAAAAACCCATCGACGACGTAAAGTGAGGACTGATTGTACACGTAGTCTTCCTGTTAGAAATATTAAGGTTTTCTGAAGCTGCCTGTCCCATAAGAACGGTTGTAGATTTCAGGTGTTTGTTGCCAGCGATTTTCCTGCCCAGTCAGGGGAGAAGAAAGGCTATTGCAGTAATATCTAAGACTGGTCCACTGGCCAGCACAGGTAGGACTGTCAAGCACAGTATCTGAATGTGTGTTGTGTGAATAGACCCACATTATTCCTTCTACTTATCTGGAGAGGCCAGTGTCTCCACTAGAGCATTAGCATTAAGGAGACGTGTGAACATAGGGGCAGTTGTATTTATATCAACAGGGCAATTAGATTATATCATATTAACATTTTTCTGTTTTAGCCTATAAATACATGTTAACATAAATATAATTTAATCTATATTTTAGATCTTAGTAAGAACCTTCTCTTAAACCAATTCTTTTATTACTTTAAGTTTTCAATAGATTAATAGAAACAATGATGCAAACCTAACATTTCTGGCAGTAGTTTATGGCAATGCTTAGAACACATGCTTTACAGCCAAAGGTATTGGTATTCGTTTCTGATGTTAATGACTGTGTTGCCTTCTTATTCTGTGGCTGAGACTTGACTGATCTCTGGTTACAATCCCTGGGTATCATTCAAGTGGCCATAAAAGGGGTTTATTTTACTCCTAAAAATAATTTAAAAGAATAAATCCTATTATGGAGAATAATGATTTGATTGTAACACCTGTGACAAATAGCGAACTGACAAGTAATAACGACCTAGTTTAAAAGTATTTATCTTGTTCATGAGTTTCAATCATGGATATTCTTATGTTAGCAGAAAGGGAAATATGTATCTAGCACCAAATGGAAAGTAATACAGGTAGTGTTGTGATAGAGGGCCCATGCAGGGGGGATATTTCATTTAAGGCTCTGAGCCTTCTGTATCATCAAGTAAATATTAGGTGTTTTCAAAAAATAATAAAAAATAAGCTTTTCCCTAATGGCTTTGGTAACTGGCTGCCATTTGGAATAGAACTATGAATTCAGTGCCGGGCATGTGAGAGCAGAGGTATGGAGGATTGCACTACCTTAAAATCCCTAAGGGCACAGCGTGTCTTGTCTGATCTACTGCATTTGGAAATTTCAGATATCTCAAAGGGTTTTGATTGGACTGAACAATTGGCTATAAATTTTGACCTAACAGAGATAACTTGGAGTTTTTTGGGGAATTTGATGAGGACACATGATGATTTTCTCATCTGGCAAAGAAGGTGTTTTGAAGTATTGTTATAGAGTGGGGTGAATCTTTCTGGAAGTATGTAGTTTGATTGTGCTCATAGTAGCTTCCCAACCATTGCTTGAAACTATAACATCTTGGAGAATTCTTTTTTTTTTCCTTCTTTTTTTAAGTGAGAGTAGGGGAGACAGAGAGATAGATTCCCATATGCACCCTGACAAACTAGGATCCACTCAACAAGCCCCCTACTGGTGATGCTCTGCCCATGTAGGGCTGTTGCTTGACAACCAAGCTATTTTTAACACCTGAGGTGGAGGCTCCACAGAGCCATCCTCAGCACAAGGGGCCAACTAGCTCAAATGAATCGAGCCATGGCTATAGGAGAGGAAGAGAAAGAGAAAGAGAGAAGGGGGAGGGGAGAGGGGTGGAGAGGCAAATGGTCGCTTCTCCTGTGTGCCCTGACCAGGAATCAAACCTGGGACATCCACACCTTGGGCAGATGCTCTACCACTGAGCCAACCAGCCAGGGTGGAGAATTCTTATGTTGCTCCCAAAACAGGCAGGAGCCTTTGCTCACTCCCTGGCAAAGAGATATGGCATTTCCATCTACCCAGGCTCAGGACATAGAAAGCTCTTCCTCCCTGGGGCATTCACTCTGCACTAGGCAAAGGGATTGGCTTCTTTCAAGGAGTTTTTGATTTGTTGTGCCAGTTTGAGCAAGGGACACATAAGTAGGCTTGATTTGTCTTTGTTCGTAAGAGGAAAACAAGAACCTCTCTGTTATCCTTCAAGTAACCAACAAATACTTAGGGAGTACTTACCAGGTACTTTCAGTTGCGCCATGTGCTTTTGGGAATGTGGAAATGAATTAATAGAAATTTCTGAACCACCTCCCCCACCAGTGTCCTCCTCTCCAGGCAGGATCTTCCACTTATCTCTACCTAAAAGCCCCAAGTCTGATAACACTGGGAATTACATCCTGCCTTCTCAGAAACACCCAGCACATCTAGAGGGAAAACAACGTCTGGCACATTCTGGAGCTCTGGCCTTGGGCTTGCTTGAGTTGGACTCCTTGCCCCTTCTTCTTGTCTGTGTCCTGGACCCCTTGCCAGCCAGCTTTTTGTTTGGTTCCTGAGTCTACTACTGGTCTCTCCAGACTTAGTGCCTGTCCGTGTGTCTGCCTCTCCATGTTCCAAGTCAGATTCTCATCTTCCCCTGCCAACTCCTGAATCTGCCCCATGTGTTGACCTCACTTTGGTGACTCCAAGTCGAGTTTTGTGCTCTAGATTCCATCATCTTTCCATGCTAGAGCCTGATCCTGAGCCACAGTTTATACCTGTCATACCATAATCCAACTGTTCATGGGCAGGCTGATCAAGAGGGCATGAATGTCTTGTTGAAATATCATTACTGCTCTATGGAAACTGTATACCCCAGGGTAGCTGTGAAAACATATCAGTGATGTCCGTTATGATTATAGCATGGTGGTTAGGACCCTAGTCTGGAATTAGACAGCCCTGACTCTGCCTTTGCTTCCCGTCTGTTTAAGTTTGAAGAGGTTTTTAATCCTTAGTTTCCTTATGTCAAATGTGCATGACAAATAAATCTCACAGGATTGTTGTGAGCTCACAAATGCATACAAAGTCCATGGCAGTAAATACTTAGTAAACAGTGGCTGACACTTTCATCATCGTCTTGTAAATTACAAATGGCTGGGTGTTATTATTGCATGTTTTCATAACTCAGAAGTTATGACACAAGCTTCAGTTAACCCTAATCCTTACAACGGATATTTATTATCTACTTTCTATGAGTAAAAGATTATGTTAAACAATCTCCAGCATTTAAAGATGAATAGGATGCGATTTTCCCCTACAGGAGCTTATTATCTATTAAGAAACCCACAAAACAATGTTATCAAATGGCTAAATGGAATAAGTAATGCGAGGGAGGTACTACATCCAATGGGGAGAGGGAAAAATGGGATGTTTAATGGCTCAGAGAGTTGGGGAAGGCTTCATTAAGTAATGGGCATCTGAACCGCACACGGAAGGATGCCAGTATTTCTCTAGACAGAGAAAGGAGGTGTAGGAGTTTGTGATGGTCTTTGAGTTAAGAGCATATTTAAGGAAAAATGGTGTGTGTTATTTAACTTTGGGATCTTCTTAAATGCACAGTTGGAGACTGGGGGTGGCCTCAAATGTGATGGGTTACAAGTTTAAATTTTATTTCATGGCAAGTGAAAGATGTTGAGCAGCATGGTGTTATATGATCAGGTCACATTTGAGGGAAGATTGGGTAGAACAGTGCATGGGATAGGCTGGAGATGGAACAGGTCTTCAGGGAGTGAGGCGAAGGAAGAGATGACTGCATTTGTCTAGACTAAATTGGGATATACGCAAGGTACATATAAAAGTCATTTCAATGGTTGAAGCATGAAGGTAGATTAAATGTGGAAGGCCAGAAAGATGGAGAAACTGGAGAATCATTTGTTTCTGGGAGTCTGGGAAAAGGGTGATATTGTTAACACAGAAAGGGAAGGATGGAGGAAAAAGGGGTCTAGGGGACACAGGGAAACGACCAGTCCCACTTTGTACATGTAGACGGGCCGTGTGGTGACTGTGGGCCAGCCTGGTGGAGATACTCAGCACACAGCTGGAGAAGTCTAGTAGGGTGATGTCGCTCCCTCTCTGTGGGATCTAGTTTGTGACTAAGTCCACATAGGCTAGCTCTTCCTCATACTTCTTGTATTCAGTATTACTTTTTGCACTACGCTCTTTAACATCCCATTAGGAGGTCTGCCCAATGGTGCAGCTAGAGAAATAACAATCCTGACTAGTATGTGTGTGTTTATGTTTATAATTAAGTTTATCAGAACACATACAATCCTTCACTCATCTGACCTCCCAACTGTAAAATGTGCTTAATAATAACCAGGTCATCTACCTCCCAGGATGGTCATATGTCCAAAGTAGAATGTTGCTACAACCACAACGTGCTATGCAAATAAAACAAACCACTCTCATACCCATCATTAGAAGTCCCTCACAGATGTCTTTCATCTGATTTTTAAACCCATTCCTCTACTGCTTCCTATAAAGTAGGAAATCACAAAAAGAGAGCTCTTTTTTTTGGTCATTAGTCTATAAATCATAGATTTATTTCTTCTGCAGTGACAATTAAAAAACAAAGAGATAGAAAGCCCAACTGCATAAACACATCCCTTTCTATTTTAAACTCCAAGCACATCACTCAAACCGCAAAACCCCAAATCAAATATAGCTCCTTCTGCGCGCAGGCCCGGCCCTCCCTCGGGCTCTCCCAGAGGTAACCTGCTGGGAAGTGTCTGGGCGCCGGCCCAGGCTCTTTCCTCTCCCCGCCCCCCGCCTTCCCTTCAGCGCACCTGTTTGCCGAGACCCTTCCTTTTGGTCGGGGCACCTCGATTCAGTCTCGACCACCTGTTAAGGATGACGCAGATGTAGCCCTACGCACATCCTTGCCTTGTTGCTGTCTTTAGGGTCCCACACCGTGTTGATTCACCCCACAGGACGTTATTTTTAGCCTTTATCTCTCAGCGGTTTTGTTTTCTTTCCGCCACCTTTTGACCCGAGAGCTGGGAATAAAGTCCGCCTTCCTTAAGGACGAGCAAGTTGTCAGCTGTGTCTTTCCTGTGCACATGTCCTGGAGGGGAAGCCGCCAAAAGTTTGTTCAGGGCCCCCTCTTCTCGCCCTTGAACACCCAGCAGCCCGCACCGCGGCTGCCTGCTACCGACCGGCAGCTGGCCTTGCCAAGGGTCTTCAAGATGCTCAGGGGGAAGAAATAAAAGCAAACCGTCCTTTTCCTCTCCTTCTGATCCTCGTGGCTGACCTTTGACCTCTGGGCAAATTGGAGTAGCCTAATTCTTTTGTTGAAGTAATTAAAAGCAATGCACTTGTTTCTATAGACAAAAGTGAAGTGTTTACCAGACCCCTCGGGGAGCAGAAAGAGAGCCAATCACTGTGACAGTGATTTGACTGTGGGTGATGGGCACACAATGCAATCAACAGAGCAAATGCTGTAGAGATGTTCACCTGAAACTTATGTACTCTTAATCACCCCGTTAAATTTAATTTCTAAAGAAACAAACAAAATGATAAAAATTAAAAAGGAACACACAAGCAACGAGAGAAATGACTGCTTTTGGAAGGAGATCCTGTGAAGCTATTGCTTCATTGGATGGGGGATCTGGTTGTTTTTATGGAATAAGGTACGTATGGGAAGGTGCTTTGTAAGTTGTAAAGTGTAAGGTCTATCAAAGGGCTTGAAAACTATGGTTTGTTAGCCCTGATTTTGAAGTGACTATATGTGCCTGGGTCATTCAAATGCAATAGAAAGATAAACATGAAATTGAAGAATGTGGGAGCACCCGGCATCCTCTCTGATACTGGAATCCATTGTAGGACTATTATAATTCAAGCAGTTGCTTTTTGATGAACTTTATTTTTTAAAGGGGCTCTTATCAACGACTGCAACTAATTATTTTTTTTGTATCTTTCTATGAGTGAACTTTTCTCTCATTAGCCTTCAGATTAAATTCTGAGTGTGAAATTACGGACTCAAAGGTGTTCACAAGTTTTGATACCCATTTTCAGACCCTCTGTAGAAGACTGTACCCACTTACAACTTCTCAGAAACTCTATGAAAATTTCCATTTCCTCAGCTTATGCGCACAGGGAGTTTTACTTGTCTTTTAAACCTTTGTTACTCTGACCATCTTTGTCATTGGGTAGTCTCAAGAGCTTTACATATACTTATTGCTATTTTTATTTTGTCTTTAAGGAGTGGATGTTTTTATCTTCTTCCATCTTTTCTCCTATGAGGTTCTCTTTCACTAATCGATGCATAAGGATAATTTTTATTGGATATGAATATTTTTTCTCTTATACATGCAAATATCATTCCAGTTTGTTATTTGTATTTCAACTTTATGATAATCTTTTTGTCACTGCGCATATTTTTTTCTTCTTTTTCAAAGTAGCTGCACCATCGGCCTTTGATGCCTTTTTGTTTCTCAGGTGGTTTTTCCTGTCACTGAATGGAAAGCTAGCTTCTAGACAGGTTGTGGAACTCGATAGAACAAGATCAGTAGTCCTCTCTGTTTCATATTGGCTGAGATACACAGAGCTGTCACTTGCTCAGGTTTGTCAGTTGAAATGGTAATACCTATTTCATGGCATCATTCAGTGGGACAGAGTGGGCTTAGGAGTCCAAGGATCAGCAGTAGGATGGCCAAGAAGGAAGGAAAGGGTGTTAGCTTTCTTCCTCGCTTTCGTCTGCTAAATGAACTGGACACAGAGTTGGTTTAGTTCCTCTAAAGAGGAGAAGGACTGGGCAGAGGTCTCTTTCACAGGTCGTGCTTCTAATTAATAAGCGCCCCATGGAGAAGTGTCTCTCGGGATATAATATAGGTACCAAGGAATTGCCAATCTATTCTCTGCTTTAAAATCTTTTCATTTCTCCTGAAAAATCAATAGGACATTCCATACCTGTGTCTTCATCAAATTTTAAACTTTTGAAAGAATAATTAATCATATGGCAAAATAAAACTTTCCTCCTCAAATGAAAACAAATAATTGACTATATCATGTGAAGGTTTCAGGTGAAACAGAGAGAAAGAAGGAATTGCTGAAATCTAAGATTCTTGGGAAAAGGGCTTTCACTGGAACTCCCTGTGGAAGAAGCCTCTGGGAATTTTTTTTGCCAGTTTATCACTTCCAAGGTTACTTTTTGTTAATGAAAACTAAGCTTATTCTTAAAACAGACAAGATGGAGAGTCCATGGCATTCGTCCTAGTAAGGATTTTTCTTTCAATTAATCTATTTTTATTTTTGAGTCATGCCTTTCCATCATTTTTGCATCTTTTGGTAAACATTCTCAGGATTTCACTCTTATGGTTGCCATTATATATAGTGAGCAATATGTTTGGGAATCACTCTATAATTCTAGTGTTTACCTAAATTAACCAGCTCAGCACAATAGAGTATTGCTGGGGACTTTCAAACAAAGGAGAGAAAATGATCACATCTTCATGTCCTCATTGGTTGCTTTCTGATGCAATATGTCATTTAAAATAGACTTTTAATGTCATTCATTTTTGAGTCCTGATGATCTTCTTGGTGACCTCGGCATGTATGAACAACACGGGCCAAGGAAGTGTTTTTTTCCGGCTTTCAGACGTCAGATTACTTCCTTTCACACCTCAGAATGTCAGAAATTTATCGACTTCTTTCTCTTCTGAGATTTTTTTTTTTTTTGCAGTATTATTACGGTGACAGTGGTATTCTGCTTGCTTATTGCTGTGTAGTTTTCCAAACTCAGTTACAATAGAAATAAAAAGCCACCCCCTCCCCACTCCTTCCACCACGGATCACATCAACAAGAACAACAAAATTAACTCTTGCGATCATTTCTGTCACAAGAAATTCTACATGAACCTTCATAAAGGCTAGAGATTTAATTACAAAGTATACTGTGACATTTGTAGGGTTTGCCTTAGGCTAAGAACAGGGAATTAAATTCCCTAAAAATTTGTTTTAATCACAGTATCATGGAGTAACCTTGGTATATTTCATGATGTATTATTGATTTCATTCCATTACCTACTAAATAGCAATCTTGCTAGAAGGTTATGGGTTTTTACTAAACAGAAGTCTTAGGCGTGGTGGCAGAGATAGTTTAGTGCTCAGGGGATATCGGTGTTCCCTACCTCTGTTTCCCAACTTCATTTGCATTTCAGTTGGAGCCACTGACCAGTCTTAGCAACGGGATGTCAGTGGAAAGGATTTATGCTACTTTTGCATCTTTCGCATTTTTTGCCAAAAAAGGTTCTTTCATGACTATTCAGTTCTCTCCTCCCATTCTGTAGAGATCTTGGAAGCTGACTGGTGGCACAGCCTGATGGAGGTCACCTAACAAGAAATTTTCTAGAGAGAGTTCTGCATTGGACTTCTGAGCAAGACATGAATCTTTGCTGTGTCCAGTCACCCATACTTTGGACTTTCCTCATTACCTCACCATAGAGTAAGTTAACCTATTAGACATTTTCCAAATTTGTTTAATCTCAGAACAATTATTCACATTTTTACTTGAATGTTCCAAACATTGCCTGGAAACGACCCTATAGGTAAGGATTTTATTTTCATGAACTAATGATTCTTATCCTAGTAATTTAGACATATATCTGAAGAAGCTTTGGTTGCGGTGTTTGGAAACTCTTGGCAAAGTATTCCCATGATTTTGAAATGGTCTGACAACTCCCACAAGGTGAGAGCTGCAAAGGAGAACATGGAGAAGCAGTTTACCATGAGAGTATTTTGTGCACAATACAGGGTAGGAAGAACAGTGATGAATATTGTGATGGAATATTGTGATGACCTGTAGAAAGTGATCATCAGGCTAGTTCCATCTGGTCCTTGGAAGTGAGCCCTGGAGGAAATTGTGTCCTGATGATCTGCCCAGGTATTATTTTTATGTCTTGCTCCTTAGTGAATTACTCATTCATCTGCTTACCAAACATTAACTGAATTGTATGCCTGTAGTAGTGCCAATGGCGGGTTATAGTCCAAGTCAGTGTCCTGTTCCATGGATAATTGTTTTCTTTTTCTTTTTAACTGTTTAGTTGAAAATTATTTCAAACTTAAAGAAAATGTGCAAAAATAGTACCAAGTTCCCATATACCCTTCACCATGTTCCCCAAATAGTAAAAATGTACATTTATTACTCTTCTTTTTTTTTTTTTTTAACTTTTTGGGAATAAGTTACAAGCCAACCCATGATGTCTTTATTCTGAAATGAACTAGTATATGTTTCCTAAAAATAAGGAATCTTTTTCATACTTTAGTGAAATCATCAAAATCAGGAAATTAACATAGGTTTGTTATCATATGTAGGTGGAAGTGGAAGGTGTGTAAATAAAGTTTTATTGAAACACAGCCACACTCATTTGTTTGTGGATTATCTGTGGTTATTTTCTTACTAGTATGGTAGAATTAAACAGTTTTATAGTTGTGTCAGAGACAATATGGCCTGTAGAGTCAGAGATATTTATTCTCTGACCCTCTGGAGAAAAATAATTTTGACCCTTGATCTAATTAATAGATCTTACCAAACCTCATCATTTATCCACAATATCTTTTATGACAAAACAAAACAAAACAAAATCCCCCCAAAACACTCAAGGATTCTAGGATAGTATTCTATCCATAATCATATGGTATATTAAGTTGTTATGTGTCTTTATTCTCCTTCAGTATAAAACAATTCTTTGGTCTTTCTTTATTGTTCATGACTTTGACATTTTTGACAAATATAAGCCATTTATTTTATAGACTGTACCTCAACTTAGGTTTGCCTAAAGTTTCCTGATTAGATTCATGTTATACATTTTTGGCACAACACTCCAGATATGATGTTATGGCTTAGTGCAATGTAACAAAATGTTGTCCATTTTTCCTGCTACTGGTGATGTTAATTTTGATCCTTGGTTAAGGTGGTGTCTTTCAGATTTTCTCCATTGTAAAATTTATGTTTCCCTTTGTTGAATAAGTATTTTGTAGGGTGATACTTTAAAGCCATATAAGTATCCTTTTTTTTTTTCCTTATCAAGCTTTCACCCAGTGATTTTAGCATCAACTGATAATTCATCTCTATAGCAGTTATTATTATGGTGGTTGCCATAAGTCAATTTTAAAATTCTTTTCTTCTACATTAATTTGTTTGAATTTTACTGGTAAAAACAACTTTTCCTTATCTCTTTCCATCCATCTACCCACCCACCTATCCACCCATATCTATTCATCATCCATGCATCATCCATTCAATATCCAACCATCATCCATCCATCATTTGTCATCTATCCATCATTCATCCATCAGTATGGATCCTTGGATATTTAATTTTATTTTGTGGTTTATAATATTTTACTAGCAGTGTTTATTTTGATGCTCAAAATGTTTCAGGACTTTTATTTTAAACAATGATTCATTAGGGAACAACTTGAAATACTAGTCGGCAAGCACTTGTTTGTATAGCCATTGCTTAGCATAGTGCCTGGAAATAGTTGGTACTCAATAAATGTTTATTGAATGCAGTTCCTAACTCAAAGGCATAAGTCGCTATATGTGGATTGTTAGTCATTGTGTTAGGTTTGGGGAAGATGTAGTTTGAAGTAGTACTTCAGTACTCTTTAAATACTATAGTCAGCTTGAATAGAAAACCATGACATTGTTTTTTTTTTCTTTTTTTGTTTAAGGGTAGTGAGGCTCCATTATTTTTTATTATTTTTCAGTTACTTTGGAGACTCTAAAATATCCTTCTAGGAAACGTTTTTCCCTTGACACATTCTAGTTTTAACTCAGTGGGAAAAGTTCTGAATTCCCTCGTGGTCTAGAAATGACTTAGTTTTATCTTAGTACTGGAAAGTGATTACCCCGGGGATTTAGGAAAGGTCTTTACGTGAATCTAGAAAAACGGATTCAAAGTAAAAACATTTCTATGTATTGCTAAGTCTCTATTTTCTGAAGTCTATAAAAGCTAATCACAAGAACCATTCTAGGAAATCATATGCCCTGATACAACACCACCCCTCTTCCGCTTCATTTTCTTTCCTCCTTTGCCAACGAGGGAAAAATTACCGATCACACTCTGAAAGTTGCCGTGTGGTTACCATTTGTGATTTGTCCTTGACATCAGTGAATGGGTTGGGGTGGAAGGGGCCTGTTTGGGAATTACAGGACTGTTGCTTGAGACTGTCTGTGCCTGGAAGGAAGCTGTGAGTAGTGGAGAGGAAATAGCTGAGGCCAGCTTAGAGGAAGTGTACTGGGCGATATTTTTCCTCTTCCCAAGTCAAGTCTTTGCTTTTACTGTTAATAACTTGATAACACAGAGGATAAAACCTTAGTAATCCTTTTCCTTAAACAAGTGGTTTCCACAGGCATGATGCTCATTTCTTGGCAGTTGTTGAAGTGTCTGACTGGGCTTTAGTGGGTCTTCCAGGTGGTCAGTTTGTGTGCCTCTGTGTGCCCCTGTCTACCTGTTACCCTCCCCAGTCTGGGACGTAGAATTGGGCAGAAGTTGATCTTCCCTTTGGTCTAAGGCTCAGCAGAGCAGAATCAGTAAGGTTAGATGCATAATTAAATGACCTTTCTTTTGGATTCATCCATCAATTGTCACAGGGAGCAAAATTGGTCCACTGTGTCTCAATTTGGGGAGATTAATTATTTGAGGAGGTAACAACACATCTTTGCTTGGAAAAAGAGTTCCAAAAGGTATTTAAACTCTGGAGAGCTAAATTTATGTTCCTTTTGGGAGCACCATGACCATCAGCTATGTGCGAAGCAATCTAGAAGACACTGTAATGAGCGCCATGCGTTCATTTCTTTACCTGCATGTGTCGTTGCAGGCAAAGGCATTGTGCTTTACCTGGTGTCGATACCATCTGACTGTTGGAATGCCATTTAGTATCTCAACTGTCCACCCACTGCCATCTTTTTGGGTTTGTTTTTCTCCTTCTGAACTCTCCTTCAGCAAGAACCCTGTCTCCCTCGTGTGTCCTGTGGCACATCACCTTGGAAGCTGCAACCCTGGTGGGAGATAACCTTTGACAGTCTCTCTCCTATTCTTTAGTGGCCAGAGTCACACAGGGGCAGCAGGAAGCAGCTTCAGCAGGCCGAGCCCTGCGGAGAAGACGATAACAGCAGGAGAAGCACCTGGAAGCAGCAGCCCTTCGTCCAGGAAGAAAACAGGATCTAAAATATAAACGACATCCTCACAACACCAGTGAGCACACGGCTCACACCCGCCTTCGACTCTATTCTTCCAAGGCTCTCATGAGAACCTCTATTGAAACAGGAAGGTGGTCATGAGATGAAGCAAAGTGTCATGATATCCGGTAGACATCATAAAAAGTTTTATTGTTGTTCTTTTATTTTTAAGCCCAGGAATATGAGCTGCTCTGCCGTCTCTACAATGTCTCACTTGTTTGAGATGAATAAAAGTTTTAATACCTCAGGACTGACGCTGTTTTAAAGACAATGATATTAATTGGAACAGAACAAAAAGAAGGAAGGATTTTGATGATCTTCCCAAAAGTATCTCTTCTGAAGCAGATGTCATTGCTATTAAATACTATATTGACAGCAAATTATGACATTTATTAAGTGTTCACCATTTCAGGCATTGTGCAAGGTGCTTCTAGAGTGTGACCTCACTGAATACACGGAGAAGCTCACAGAGAGGTGAGACTCTCCCTCCCAAGGTCGGGCAGTGACGAGCAGGACCAGAACCCAGGCCGGCGGGCTCCCCAGTAGCTCACTTGTGCCTCCTCTTCCTCCCCTGTCCACACTGTCCTTACTTTCCAATAGGCATTGTAGCACATCCATCCTCTTCTAATGAGGCCCTGTAATTGTTTAAGTGAAAATCCGTGATCACAATGCTAATTTTGTTTATTTACATCATCAATCTCTCTTTAATTGTACATTCAAAACACTGATGAGATTTCCTTCTCCAAGCTGTTTTCTTCGAGCAGGACAACAGGGCCAAGGTGATCAGTCAAGGTTCTCCTGTGGTTGTTTAAGGGTCATACCTAAGATCTTTTTTTTTTTTTTTATATGGCCAAGAAAAATAACATCTCAACCTTAGAACTTCTCTATACTCTTGTTTGTTGCAAGGGAAAGTGTGGGGCAGCTGTGTTTGATTTGCTCACTGGTACCGGCTGCATGCACTTTGCCTGATTGGTATATGAGTGCATAGCAGCGCCCCGTGTGTGTGGCCTAAATAAGGCTATGGGTGCTTGCTCTCGAGAGAGAGATGGGGGATTGTGAACGGTAGGTTGCCTTCACACCACTGTGAGGGGGCCATTCTTGCTGTTTGTTTGCCAGAGAAGAGGTTTCCCTGCCTGTGTGTCTGCCATTGTGAGATTTTATTAAACAGAATGGCCCCAACCCTTTCTGGTTCCAGAAGTTTTCTATTGCCAGCCTGAATCCAGTGTGAACCTGCCCAGCCTCGGCCACCGGCATTACATCTGGCATAGTGGGCAGGATTCAGAGCAGATGGGTATAGAGCCGCAGCCACCCTTGAAGGGTGGGGTAGAGGACTGGTCATTGTTATGGCTCCCCAAGCCTGTCCTTTTGGGGACTGTAGGCTGGCTGTTTTATACAGCCCTGTGAGAGGCTGCCCAAGGTTGAGAGCTCCAGAATGAGCTGCAAACCCAGTGGCAGCAACGGCTTGAACTGGAGCTAGCACTGAAGAAGGAGGCTGAATGGGTTCGTGAGTTGCAGTTTGCCCTGGAAGTTGAACGTTGGCAGCAGCAGTTGTTGGAGGAACAACTGTGGGTTCAGCTTCAGCCTGAGAGCCAGCAGCCACAGGAGCTGAAGATGGAGCTGTGCTGGCGGAGTGGCTCTGAGTTGGAAGGAGCCGGTGTTTCCAGCTGCTCTTCTGAGGATGAGGAGGCTTGGGCTGAAGCTGCCATCTGCACACTCAGAGCTTGGCCAGAGGTTGTCCAGAAGGTAAAAATCCAGAAGCAAAGAATACCTACTGAGCCCCTGGTAGGCTTACTGCAATTGTGGGGGCATAGGGGTGGATGGCATCATGTACTCTGGGGCAGAGGTGGAGAGGTTGGCCACTGTTGCCATGCACTCCTCCTTGGGACAGCGTGTTCAGAGCTTCCATGATGGCAGGGATGATGTGGGAGGCCTAAGGCCCTATGTGAACCTAGGTGCTTGTAATGGACCTTGGTGATCTGCACAGACAGCTGGGCTGTCTATCGTGACTGACTCTTGGACTGCAATCAGAAAGGGGCACAAGCTCCCTTGTTGGATGGACACGCTGTCTTTGGACAGTATGAGAGACAGCTCCAATGGAGGCCCTCCTGCACCAGGAAGCTGCTCTCATCTAGTTGGTGAGATCCACCAAGGACACTTTAAGGTTTTCATGGACACAGCCCTGGAATATACAGGCCCTCCCACCTACCATGGAGTAGGAGGCTAGAGAAGGGCCTCTAGATTGCATGTTGGGCAGAGTGCTCAGGGAGACATTGTGAAGGACACCCTTGTAATTATTGTGTAACTTTTGCTGTTGCTGTAGTCTCTGTTTGATGTCATGTAGATTATGAAGCGAGCAACCCTAAGGGATGAAATGTGTTAGACTTGCTCACTGGTATCAGCTGCAAGCACTTTCCCTGACTGGTACGTGAGTGTGTGGCAGCACTATGTGTGTGTGGCCTATATAAGGCTATGGGTGCTTGCACTCGAGAGAGATGGGGGACTATGGATGGCAGATTGTCTGCCCACCACTGTGAGGGGCCATTCCTGCTGTTTGTGTGCCGGAGAAGAGGTTTCCCCTGCCTGTGTGCCTGTCTGCCATTGTGAGACTTTACTAAACTGAATGGCCCCAACTCTTTCTGGCTCCACAGTTTTCAACCATCTGCCCGAATCCAATGTGGACCTGCCTGGTCTTGGCCACCAGCATTACAGAAACTAGGAAATGGACAAGTTGAGATGGTAAATGTCCAAATAAAATGTGTCAGCCTTGCCTTGGAATAGGCATAGTGGTCATGAGTTTTAGAAGAGCCCCCCCATAATGAAACCTCCCCACTCCCCTGGTTCCTGTTCTTCAAAGCAGAGCCCTCCTTACAGCACCAGCCATTGCTTTGCCTGGATTGCTACTGGCTTTCCTGAGAAGACATGAGCTATCATAAGAGGAGGGCTTTCCGAAGTGAGCTATCCTGAAAATACACCTGCCTGCCTGGCTTACTTAAAAAAGGTGAAGGTTTGGCTCATTTCACTATAAGGAAATGGTAGAAAATAGCTCAAGACTTTTCAGGCTCATGGTAAGCCCAGTCTTGTCATAGTTATCTTTACATTATTCATTTCTTCATTCATGCAGTGATTATTTATTGAGCACATAGCCTTGTTCCGTGGCTAGATGCAACAGCAAACACTGTCCTCTAGATCAGGGGTCCCCAAACTGCGGCCCCCTGAGGCCATTTATCCGGCCCCCGCTGCACTTTTGGAAGGGTACCTCTTTCATTGGTGGTCAGTGAGAGGAGCATAGTTCCCATTGAAATATTGGTCAGTTTGTTGATTTAAATTTACTTGTTCTTTATTTTAAATATTGTATTTGTTCCCATTTTGTTTTTTTACTTTAAAATAAGATATGTGCAGTGTGCATAGGAATTTGTTCATAGTTTTTTTTATAGTCCAGTCCTCCAACGGTCTGAGGGACAGTGAACTGGCCCCCTGTGTAAAAAGTTTGGGGACCCCTGCTCTAGACTCTTCCACTCTAATGTGTCATTAAGAGATCTCTGTGTTATAAATACTTAATGGTAGGTTCAAACAACAAATGATGCAAAATAGCAATCATAAACATGTAATTGCTTTGTTAAATTTTAACAGGCATTATTTAGTCGTGGGCCGAGCACTTTACATCTTTGAACTTCTTCAGCCTTACCGAAAAACCTTATGAAGGCATAAACATGCACAAATGATTCATTTTATGATTCATTCAAATGCAATTATTATTCCTATTTTAAAAATGGAAAAGAGAGGCATAAAGACATTGACGGGCTTCCTGGACATCACCCAGATAAAAGTGTTGGAGCTGGGATTCAAACCGAGGGCCCCTGACTCCAAGGCCGCACTCAATGACAACGCTGTACTGAAAGGCAGACCTTAAAATTAGATCTGACCGGGTGAATAGGAGATTGTTTTGAAAGAAGACTGGCAGCTGTTGATCTAATCGCTCTGGATGTTAATACAATATGGTGAACCCCCACTGGTTTAATTTTATTTTCATCATCATCTTCAGATGACAATAGTATTTAGCCCTTATAATTATTTCCAGGTGCCAAGATAAGGCCTGGAGGAAGAATTTCCTTTCATAGTCGATCCCAGTGAATCATTTATCCTTCTTCCTATTCTCAGGAATTATTTTAAGTACCCACCTTCCAGGGAATGCTGTGGGGATTGACATAGACAGCCAGTTATATTTTGTAAGGTTTCATTAACTCACCAGCTCTGACCTTCCCTAGAGCACATCACTAAATCAAGTCTGTTTACAAAAGGGTCCTTGAGATGTTTTTACACAGGGCTTGGGGTGGAGGGGGGGATGTATGACCATCCTTGCAAAGAGTTAAGGAGCCTTAGCTTCCTGCAGGAAATCTGTGACTGAATCCAGGACCTACATCGGAAACATTAAGTATATCGTGGGAGAAAAGGAAAGCAAAGTGCTAAAGTTGTTACTCTGAACAGAGGATATTGGTGCATCCTGCGGAAAACTTCCTGTTTAGCCAGTCGGCTAGAAAACAAGATGAAAAACACTCCATTCAATAACTATTGTGGACACAGTATATTTCTAAACTTTCATTACGTTGGGCAGGGCTTACTCACAGAGACCCGTGGTTTTCCAATGTGGACAGTTAGCCATTGAATCCCACCCAGCCCCCTCCCCCCCATCTTCCTTCCTTGTTTTGGCAGCAACACCAAACCCTGTGTCATTTGTGTAGGCTACTCCTGGGCCTGCACTGCATCCTTGGCGGGACTTTCTCCTGGAATGAACTTCCTTTAGTTTGTATTAAACACTCTGTAGTTGGATTCTGAGAATGCAATTTAAGTATTTTGGTTCCAACCATCCTGCTTCCTCCTGGTGCAGGCTACAGGGCCCAGTAGTTGAGCAAGGAGCTAGAAACACCGATAGTATGAGGCTCTTTTTGTTTTTCACCCTCAAGCATTTTCAAACGGAAGAAGAAGACCACGTTCAAGAAGAAAATTTAGAGTTCTAAATTCCACTAAAGTTTAAGCACTTTGAGAAAATTTCAGATATCTGGCCAAACACCCCAGATGGTGTTATGTTGTGTTGTGTGTTTTATTATGTGTTACTTGTTATGTGTTAGATGTTATGTTGTGACAGGAAGTTATTATGAATAAAGAGCTTGGCTGTTTTCATCATTTATCTGATTAGACTGCTTTGTGCAAGATTTAGTAGAAGTGGTTAAAGTAGGAGAGAATGGAAAGCTAATATCTTTTAATTTGTATTGGCTCTCTGGATTTGCAAGTGCATCTGTGTAATTAGTGATTGTGCGTGGGCTGTGTAGCCATCTTCTCTCTAAGATTTCCTTTATCTTTGCTTCTCTTTCCTTTCCACCCTCCAAATTAGGATGGCCTCATAATCATTTACATTCTTGCTTATTTCTCTCTCTCATTATATTTTCTTTTCTAAAATTTACTGATTAAAATACATTAGCAACAGGCCCTGGTTTTTTGTACTTGCCCTGACTGGGAATCAAACCCAAGACTTTGGTACACTGAGACAATGGTCTATCCACTGAGATATCCAGCCAGGGTAGCTTTATATATATGTATTTTTAGCTCTTAAGAATGCTGTGATGATTTATAATAATAGTAATAATAAAAATAACATTCCCAGTTGTGGAAGTCTTAAATATACTCTGTGCAGTCTTAAGTACTTGGAATAAATGTGCTGTTATCCTGGCCAAGTTCTGTGTTACCTACATGTAGCTAATCAGTCCATTGCTGATTGTTCATTTTGATGACCTCATCACAGTGACCTTCTCTACCTACTTCTGATGGCTATACCTTTGGCCATGTTATCATTCAATGTCGTTCTGTCTTAGAAAATCAAGTTCCCTCTCTCTGACACTCATCACTCACTCTCTGGCTGACTCCTACCTGAATGCTTGCTATGCTTGCTCATTGGTCTCACTGTGACCTCTAGTCCTTTGAACGTTTCCAATTTCTCTCGAGGAGCTCTCTCTGGTATTAATTTCCCTTCCTACCTAGCGTAGATTCTACACGTCATTCCCCAATACCCTGGATATATATGCTCTGGTTGTCTTTGTTGCTTGACCTCAAGTCCACAGAACTGAGTTGTTAGCACATTTAAGGTCTATGTAAGGTTCCTGCATTCTTTAATGTCAATTATATTATTTAAATATTTTTCCTATCTTTGTTGTTCTCAGTTTAATCCACAGGTACCCACACTGTTAAATTAGAGTATATCCTCCTAATCCAGCTTCTACTGATGTATTCTGACTTTTGAGTGTAACCAACTATTTATTAAACAGGGCTATTGTTTTTTGCTGATCCCTCTCCTTGGACTACCTAGAGAGCTTTCTCTTTCACTTTCTTTATGTCTTCAGTCAACTCTTCAGCAAGTAGCTCATCTTATTGAGGCCTCTCTGAACACCATATTTAAAACTGTAACCCCTCTCCGCCAACATTCTTATCCCCTTTTCATATAGTTAGGACTTATTGCCATCCAACATGCCAACTGTTGGTTATTGTTTGTCTTGGTTATTGTTTGCCCTCTTTCTGATGATCATAGAGAGTCTGCCTGTCTCTTTCATTGCTGTGTTTTCAATGCCTATCACAGTGCTTGGCACGTGGTAGGATCTCAGCAAATATTTACTGAATGCGTGCTTGAGTATTCCCCAGCAGTGGTTATCATTGGACTTTCTATGATGTATATAAGGTATATCTCATTGTTTTCTTTTGCAGCCTTCTGATCACTAACTTTGGAGGGTGTGCCTCTCTCCATATCCCTTTAACACGTGCGTATTTCTTATTCCAGGAAATGCCAGTTCAAATCTTGTGCCTGTTGAAGTTCATGGTGTTTCATTGCTGATTTCTAAGGATTTCTCAACAAATCGAACTAGTCATTCCTTGTCAGTTTTAGACATTGCAAACTTTTCTAAATCCTTTGTGAATGCTAATCTTCCCTTAGCAAAAAGCTCTCATGCTGATGCAGCTATATCTATCTATGACAAAAAGCAAATCAGATTATATAATTGTCCTGATGAAAATCCTTTAATGACTCTTCAGCCCTTAAGACAAAGATAAAACTTCTTAACACAGTTTGTAAGATGCTCCGAAGTCTACCCTTACCTTATTTCTTACTACTCTCACTCCTGTTCTTTGCTTTCTGCCATACTGTGATCAGATTATTTATCTTCTAAATCAGGACATTTTTGAGATGAAGTGGAGACATTATTAATTATTATGTCCAAAGAAGTGATACAACTAGAGACTGTTTAGGTAATCTGGGACTGGTCACCCTAACCTATGGGACTTCTTTTTGTTTTCTTTGAACTTGACAATATTTCTGGGCCTGTGCTGATGTGTTTTCCTCTTGTCTTCACGACCTCCCACTCGGCGTTTCCTTGGATCACCTCCTCCCTCCCCCTTTAGGTCTCAGAACTACCTCCTTCGTTAGAGAGGTCTTTTTAGGATACAACTGTATACTGTTTAAAAGCTTTGTTTTTTCTCCTTCATAATAACTTCATTATAGTTTTATTACACTTCCTGCTTAGTGGCTAACTTTCCTGTCTGACCGTAAACTCCAGGAGGGCAGGACCGACTGTCTGCCTTGTTCACAGCTAAGCCCAGGCCTAAGAGAGTGACTGGCTCAGAGTTGGTGCTGCACTCGACGCTTGTTGACTGATACAAGCCCATCTTCACAGTACCTCTTTGTGGTGGACATTACTCTCCTTAGTCTTCTAGATAAGGAAACCAACGTGAATAGAGGTTGTGCAAAATCACACATTATAAATAATAGGGCTAAAATAAAAAATGAATTTAAAGTCTATGCTCTTGACCTTGGTGCATCGCCCCTCCATGAGTGGATTTTCTTTGTTAGTGGTCTTTTATAAAAGATACCCTGGGCGCTCTTGCTAACTGCTTGCTGTTTGGACTATTAATCTAAACAATTGTACCAAGAAAACAATTTGAAAATATAATTAAAAACCCCAAAATATGTATACTCTTTGATCAAGTAACTCCTATGTAGGGATCTCTCTTAACAGGAATAAACAAAAGATGAAGAAAAAAATTTATGCATAAAGACATGTGCTGCAAAATAATTTACATAAACAGGAATGAAATAGCCTGAAAGCTTAACAAGAATGGAATGGTTAGTTGGAATATAATGGGTTCATGGATGAAATATATGTAACCACAGAGGTAATATTTTTAAAATATGTTTAATATTATGGGAAAATACTTATAAACATATATTCCACTGACATCTGATAAACAATGGAATTCCAAGTATGCTGGAAGTATTGATGCATTATATATAGCTAATTCATATATTTATACCCAGACATATACCTCCAAGTACACTCATATGCAGGACTGTCTGCATAATTGTAGGGCTCCAAGCAAAATAAAAATATAGACCCCTGAACAAAAATTAAGAATTTCAAGATGGTAACAGCAGGGAATCAAAGCAGAAATGCAGCCTCTCTTAGTGTGGAGCCCTGTGTGAATGCACAGGTTGCAGACCTAGGGAGCCAGTCCTGCATGCACATTTTGGCAACACAGTAACTGCAAGGACACCTGAACAGATAGATATCTCTAGCAGTTACTTTTCGTGATAGCATGATGGATGTTTATTTTCTTCCTCCTACTTTTCTATATTACCTAAAATTTTTCCAGTGCTATATATAGTGTTTTAATAATCAGACAAAATTATTTTTAAAAGTTACAATTTTTTCAGAGATCCTGAAAAGCTGCAGGATATTTAGCTTAACTGTGAAGTTTCCTAGGCATGACTATACTCTATTATTTAATACCCAAAATACTTCTTTTGAGAACTTTAGTTATTTCAACTATAGTTGCCTGATAGATATAAGGTAAACCCTTGACAAGATTGATTGACATTGATAAAAGTTGTCTTCATCATTCTTTTGACTTTCTTTTTTCCCTATGAAAATCTCCCTTTGCATTTCTTTCTTTCAGTCACTAGTCACTTCCTGTTTTCTTATGCATCCCCTTTTATCAGAAGAGGAAAAGTGTTTATCATTTGTTACAAGGTTACTATGTGCAAGGAACCACGCTAAGTAAATTACAGTATCTCCTTTGTTCTTTTTAGCAGTCTTATCGAGTAGACATTGTTATCTGACTTTTATGGAAGAGGATGTTGAATCAGTGAGGTTATGTATATGTGGCCAAGGTAATAATAGTTGTAATTAGAATTCACGTGAAGTAAGTAGTTTCCAGTTACGGCCATCAACAGTTCCTCCCATCTGTGTCTATGCTTATATTTCTCAGATCAAGAGGTAGAATCTGTTCCTCTACTTCACTCGGGGGTGGCTTTATGACTGACTTGATCTGACCAACAGATTGAAATAGAAATGGTGTTACGGAAATTCGGAATCTACATCTTGAGGAAACTGGAAGAACCCATGGAAATTTCATGGGTTTTTCCTTTGGACTTTTGTCTTTCCTTCTTTTGTCTGTGAAGATGGTCTGTCCTGGACCTTGATTATTGCTGGACCCCAGCTGTTTGATCTTTGTAACTCAGGGTTCTATTCTTAATCAAAGTCTATGGGAGAGAGTACTCCCTAGATTTATAGAACGATAGAATTTTACCTGTCAAGGTAATGTACAAGAATTTTGACAGGTTTAAGTTGCTTTCTCATTGGAAGGGAAAGAGCTTTTAATCTTTCAGGAACTCTGTCTTCTTCAGTTGTGACACCTGGGAACTGTAGCAAACACCTGTAGTAAATTTAGGTATTTCCTGAAAAGAATCTAAGTCCACAGCAGGTAGCAGGAAATCTTTTTCTTTAAAGTCTTCCTGTGAGTATTGAATTTTCCAATTTCTTCCTCATCTTTCTCATCATCTTCATCATCATCATCATCATCATCACCATCACCATCATCATCATTATCATCATCACCATCTGGAAAATTCCTAATTGAAGTAATGGTTGGCAATCATATTATCCTGGCCTTCAAAAGAGAACAAAACAAAACAGAAAGAAATGTCTTCCAGAAAATCCAAGTGGGCCACTTGCCTGCTGGCTCTATTTCTTTCTCTGTTGATTTCATTAATATTTTCAAAACACTTACTGATTTTAAAGCATATCAAATCCATGATCCCAAACAATTGGTCTGAACAATGCAGACCAGACTAGTCTTAATTCTGTGTCCCTCTGTTTTTCACATAGTAATATTTCACTATCATGCAGGCAGAAGAGTATACTGCCTTGGATGAGGTCCTTATTAGCTTTTAAGAAGGTAAGAGACCCTGGCCGGTTGGCTCAGTGGTAGAGCATTGGCCTGGCGTGCAGGAATCCCGGGTTTGATTTCCGGCCAGGGCACACAGGAGAAGCACCCATCTGCTTCTCCACCCCTCCCCCTCTCCTTCCTCTCTGTCTCTCTCTTCCCCTCCCGCAGCCAAGGCTCCATTGGAGCAAAGTTGGCCCGGGGCTGAGGATGGCTCCATGGCCTCTGCCTCAGGTGCTAGAATGGCCCTGGTTGCAATAGAGCAATGCCCCAGATGGGCAGAGCATTGCCCCCTGGTGGGCATGCTGGTGGATCCTGGTCAGGCGCATGCGGGAGTCTGTCTGACTGCCTTCCCGTTTCCAACTTCAGAAAAAAAAAAAAAGGAAAAAAGAAAAGGTAAGATTCGACCTCCATGCAAAGTTGACATCCGAGAAGTTAAGTATACTCTGAGGTAGGGTGGATTACCTCATGCCATTTTCACTAGACTTTCTAACTTTCTCACATTGAACAATCAGTTGTACACTGAATCTAAGAAAGCAAAGACTGGTATGTTAGCAAAGACTCTCTTCTTAGAAATTCTCCCTAAATCAGGCCATAGGAGCCCAAATTCAGAAGCTGGGTCTCTGCATATCACCTCACTACTTGGCACACAAAAATTTGTCAAATGAAAGGCAGGCAGGTTCTGACCAGTCAACACATTGAGAAGCCATGTAATCCTACCTCCAGTTCCACAGACGTTGAGACCGTGTTCCCACCTAACAGCTCCTTACATCAGTTTGGCTGCTTCGACTCCCTTTCCCACTTCCGTCATTCAAAATCTGTGAGACTGACATCAAGGCCTCCTTTAGTCATTAAATGAGGCTCTCGTTTAACAGTCTGGGAAGTGGTTGAGTTGAGAAAGTGTAGTAGCTAGGTGGCGCTGGCTGCCACAGGCTGCATGAGATGAACTTCAACCTGTCAGAACATGTCCTGGACCCACCAGGCACAGCTGGGAAATTTTCCTTAAGGGGTCTTCTAGTAGATGCAATGCGCCCAAATTGAAACAAAAGAGAAATAGAGCGACTTCTTTGCATAGCTTTCGAACTGTATCACGAGACTCACTCCTAAACAGTACTCAATCCTTCAGACTTAACCAGGAAAATACAATAAGCACAATTTGTATTTATCAATTTTCTAAGTAGACGCCTCCTGGTCATTGGCATTTCTAACATTCTGTTTGGTCTTTCTGGTTTTGCAGTCACCACCGACTAGGAGTGCCACAGGAAAACCAGAGGTTCTAAAATAGCAGTCAGAAGAGAACTTGGTTTCAGCGCCTTTTCCATTAATGCCTACTTTCCACCAACCACATAACCTGTGAATCTGGAATATTTTCCCAATAGCATAAGATTTTATAAGTTATAGGGCCTGTCAGGAAATAAAGCTGCTCTGGTAGAAAGACCAAAATTATAGCTGAGAGCATAGGAATGTCAAGCCAGCCTTTGAATTCCGACAGAATGGAAGGGAACAGAAGTGGGGTGGGTTGAGCAGGCAGGTCTAACAAAGTTACAACTGATGTGAATTTGTAGTTACACATTCTGGCCAGATCATCTTCTACAGTTGCTTAGCCTAAGCACAGGAGATATTAATCCTACAAATGTGATACAATTTTCCACTTTGTAAACGCTTATGGAAAGTCTTTTATAGATAGAAATATCAAATCCCATTTACATGTACATTTGATAATTTTCATTTATTGAAAATAATACAACCTCATCAAAGTTAAAAAGTCCTCAGGAATATGCTTTTTGTTATTATTTCCAACTGTTCTGAAAGATACGGGCATAGTGTACATGCATTCATAATCCTGAGGGGTTTAGGGCGCAGAAAAGCAGAGTGTGCTGTTGGTTTTCTTTAAGATATTGGAAGATGTCTTTATTTTATGTGGCTGATAAAGGCTGATGCTACTTATCAAGGGAAACAGGCTTACAAGCTGATGGGGAGGGGTCGGGTCATAGACCTTTTTCCCTTGGTTCGGAGCTTCTGGAATCTTGGTTCCACTGTTCTGGCCCAGATTAGTATTTCTATTCTATTCTCATTCCTCTCCATAAAAAGAGCTTGTTGAAGAGAATTTCTTTTTCTGATAAAATGCACCATTCCCCTTGCCCCTCTTCCATCATTTCCCTTCCCCCACCTAACTAATGCATACATTCACAAAGTCTTGTTCCAACCTAGTAGGCACAGTAGTAGCAATGGAAGAAGACTTCATAGAAGGAAAAGGGTTTGAGAATTTTAGCTTCACTTCTGCAGTAGAAGTGGATTTCAGCCTCATCTATGGCCACATTAAACTCACAGAGGAGAAAATAGTCTCAAAAACGGTGGACAACCAATTCATTTTGTTCATCTAAGTATTTCTGCCACCTAGTGTAGTACCTGCCATACCAGAAGTGCCTCTTAGCCGAGTTACTTTTATGTATTTGCTTCTGTATTCCAAAGATATGAAGATCTCTGTCACCTTGGACTGAGCATGAGATAGTTTATCAAATAGTAAACCAATAGTACTGAGCACTAACTGTATATGGAATTGTATTAGAAACTATAGGAATTGCAAGGAATGATATATGAATCCATGTTCCCTAAGAGGTTACCTATGAGTCCATAACTACACATTTGGAAGACACATTGCCTATCAACCACCTGCCTTAGAATCTAGCTGTGTTTCCATTTCTAATCTGGTTAAATTAGCCAAATGTCATACAAGAAACCACAAAGCCAATTTGAATTCTTGGATAACTCTGTGCCAACACCTATTGGCTTTCTATGGGCAGGATTTGTCCGAGAAAAGTCATCTGTTGCCAGTGCCCAGAGCAAATTAGGGATAAATAAACCTAGTTCTGTGTTCTTAGAGTCGTGTCCATGAACCCATGAGGTCATAGTCACAACGGCACACTTGGCAAGTTCAGGGAACTGTTATGCTGTCTTCAGAATCAGTTTAAATGGCTTGGTTATAATACATCTGATATTTAAGCAAGTTCCCATGTTTCAAGGGCTTTTTCCCCTCCCTGTTCCAATGTTATATGTCTTTTTTTTTTAAAGATTTTATTTATTGATTTTAGGGGGCTGGGGGTGTAGAGCAAGAACTATAGTTGTTTCAGTTTAGTTGTTCATTGCTTGCTTGTTGCTTGTCATTTGTGCCTTGACCGGGCAAACCCAGGGTTTCAAATCAGCGACCTCAGCATTCCAGGTCAGTGCTCTATCCACTGTGCCACTAGACTTATAACATAGGCCAGACCAAGGTTATAAGTTCTGTTCTATGACAAAGCTCATGTCTATGTTAGCTTCCTTTTAGATTTCCTTTTTGATATATTGTAACCTTTTTCCCCCTGTTTGGCATAAATGCATTCATAACTAAGTTATGGAGTGACCAGAATTCGTCAATCTCAGTAGTATTGACATTTTGGGCAAGTTCATTCTTTCTTTGTGGGGGCTCTCTTATGCTTTGTAGGATGTTGAGAAGCATCCCTGGCCTTTGCCACTAGATGCCACTAGAACACCCCCTCCCTGTGAAGAATGTCTGCAGATATTGCCAAATACCTTATACCAACATTATTTTTCTGCCTGAAACCATAATACCATTACCCAATAGCTATGTCTTTTCTGCCCTACTTAACAAAAAACCCATGTAAGAAAAGTGCCAATAGGGAGGGGGAAAAAGAACAATTGTTGATCCTTGCAAAGTATTCCTTGATCAAGAAAATGCCAGGTGACCTACCACCTTCCTCACTCACTCTGTTCCCCTCTCATACACAGTTGTCTTTATCCACCTAGGGCAGACATGCGACAGGGACTAGCAGCAGGATGCCTGGAGAGTTGTCTGCGTGGAGGGATATGTGAGTGAGCTTGCTGCAGGTGCGTGTGAGTGACTGGACATTTAGGGGCATCTTCCTGGCTGGAATTCCATTCTGCTGCCTCTGCTTGCTCTTGAGCAGGGGTCCCCAAACTTTTTACACAGGGGGCCAGTTCACTGTCCCTCAGACCGTTGGAGGGCCGGACTATAAAAAAAACTATGGACAAATCCCTATGCACACTGCACATATCTTATTTTAAAGTAAAAAAACAAAATGGGAACAAATACAATATTTAAAATAAAGAACAAGTAAATTTAAATCAACAAACTGACCAGTATTTCCATGGGAACTAGGCTCCTCTCACTGACCACCAATGAAAGAGGTGCCCCTTCCAGAAGTGCGGTGGGGGCTGGATAAATGGCCTCAGGGGGTCGCACGTGACCCGCGGGCCATAGTTTGGGGACCCCTGCTCTTGAGGTTGCTAGTCATTGAATCCACAGGTGGAATAAAACTGTTGGAAATGTTTTTTTAAATCTCTTATTTGTTGCTGTGTGTAGGGAGTGGTATAGATGGGAAGAAAGCAACGTTACAGATGGAAAAGAGGAAGGCCAAGGCAATGCTAATGGGAATAAGGGCACATGAACTATTCTCTGAACAGTTTGGCATCTTCAGGAATAAACATTTTGGAGTTTGATACAGGATTTCCCAGGATTTTTCTCTGCCTTCCCAAAAGGAGATTATGGATCCTTTTTTAGAGGTACCACAGTATGTCCCTCTTTCTCTTTAAAAATAAAACTTCAGCTAAGAAAGTAGAGAGGTCAGTTATTTTTTTGTTTGTTTGTTGTTGTTTTTTTACAGGCTTTTCTGACCAGAGCGAATGGAAATGACTTTGAAAGATTGGGGGTGTGTACGTCTTTTATGTCTGTGCTGGTCAGGTTCCTCACAGCCCGTCACTGGAAGCCTGGAATACTGACAGATGTGGAGACATTAGGGAAGAAAACTCAAGGAGAAAAGGTGGGGGTAGGAACAGAGCCTTTGTTGACCAGTTGTCACTTGATACCATTTCATATATTGCTCATAAGAAAGCTGTGTTTACTTTCTATTTATAGATGAGTAAACGAAGGTGAGAGAAATTCGATGTGTTGAGGGGGAGAAGACTAGGAAGTGGCAGAGTGGACATTCAGACGTATTGTAGGACTCTAAACCCATTCTTTTTCTGTTACACCCAGATGCCCCTGGACAAGATGAAGTGTCTGATATCACACTTGTTATGAGAGAGTTGTAGGTAGGCACCCTCTTTGTTGCGAGATGAAATGTCAGGCCAACGCATGGTGATTAGATGCTGGACAACTGCCGACAAATCTGTAGGTACTGATTACAATCTGGCTACAGAAAAAAATATTTGACTGCCAACGATGCATTAAAGTATGTGTCTGTTTTTGCTACTTAAATACATAATGACTAGCAAAGGAAAGGCTGGTTAAAGTACGTAGCTACATAAAATCTTTCCAAATATGTTATTTCCTATTTAAAGAAACCATTTAAAATTTTATTTGTGGTTCCAGAATTTTGTTTCAGAAACATATCCGAGCCTCATAGAGCCTCTAGAATGTTTTGTAGAGACGTTACTGAAGTGATGAATTACTTAAGAATTGGTAAAACAGAGAACTTTTCTCATTATGTTTCTATTTATAGATTTAAATCACCTTCATTGAAGCCCCATTCTTTTTTTCTTTTTCAGTGAGAGAGACAGAGACAGGAAGGGAGAGAGATGAAAAGCATCAACTCATAGTTGTGTCACTTTAGTTGTTCATTGGTTGATTTTTCATATGTGCCTTGACGGGGGGACTCCAGCTGAGCCAGCAACCCATTGCTCAAGCCAGCAACCTTGGGCTCAAGCCAGCAACCTTGGACTTCAAGCTAGTGACCTTTGGGCTCAAACCAGCAACCATGGGGTCATGTCTATGATCCCACACTCAAGCCAGTGATCCCATGCTCAAGCTGGATGAGCCCACACTCAAGCTGGATGAACCCACACTCAAGCTGGATGAATTCACACTCAAGCGGATGAGGCCATGCTTAAGCCAGCAACCTCAGGGTTTTGAACCTGGGTGCTCATTGTACCAGGTCAACACTCTATCCACTGTGCCACCACCTAGTCAGGTAAAGCTCTATTCTTAAAACTATGGATCAGTCTTACTATGAAAGGTGCTAACATAGCTTTCTATGCAATGCTATCCTTTCCATGGATTCTACAGAGCCTGGCTCTTTGACCACCTCTGCTCTTACCACTCTTGGCAGACTGAGAGATCCAGCTCTGAATTTCTTAGTGCTACTGGGGCCCCTCTCTCCAGTGTATTTGTGATGGCCTTGGGAAAGGTATCTCTGGGCCTGCCATGGACCATGCTCCCCTGAAGGTCTTCTGGACTCACCTGATTCATCCATCCCAGCACATCTGTGCTCCCCAGCCAGCCTCCTTATTTCTCCCCCACTTGCCAGGGCAGTCAGGCATCTCTACATTGCTGAAAGTTGACTATTGCTTCTATTCCCTAGGCTTCTAAGAGCCATACCAGCAATGAATTTGTCCAGTTCCCCGGATTCTTTGCTAGAATGTTATATACCATTAAATAAAATACCCCTCATTTAATGACATCTTGCTTGTTCGGTCTTCTATTCCAGCCACCTTGGTCAAGCACTCTAAAATCTCATCATGGGAGAATTGTCCTTTCTTCTGCTACTTTTAGGGAAATAGTTCTTTAGGTACATAGTCTCTTTCAACCCTGATCAGACCCAGCATGTCCTCAGCCAGGTTATGTTGAGATTTGACCCTGGTTACCAGCCTGGAAACCTGGAGGGGAGGCGTGGGCAGCTCCTGAGGGCAGCACTCTGGTCATTTCCTATGACTGCTGAACAAATTACCACCTAATTAGTGACATAAAACAGTCCAAATTTATTATCTTACTGTTCTGACGGTTGCAGGTCCTAACACTCTAGATGTTAGCAGATGGGAGTTTATTTCCTTGCCTTTTCCAGCTTCTAGAAGCCAACTGCCTTCCTTGGCTCAGGGCACCTTCCTCTGTCTTAAGTACTTGAATATAGCATCTATATAGTCTCATTCTCTTGCATTTTCCCTGTGACCTATGGTTTTATTATTACACCTCTTTCTCTGACACTGACCCTCTTGTCTCCCCTTCTTATAAGGACCTCTGTTGTACTGAGCCTACTCAGATAATCCAGGATAAGCTTCAGATCTCAGTACTCTCACTTAATTGCATTTGCAAAGTCCCTTTGTCAGGTAAAGTAATATATTGACAGAGTCTAGGAATTAGGACATGGATATCTTTGGGGGGCTATTAATTTGTCTACCATAGGTACCTCTTGTTTTACAGGGGGAGGGCTATTGAAGTGCAAAATGCTAACTCTTAGAGAAATGACCAGTTGCCTTGTGCCAGGGACTTTCCTGCTCCTCTTATCAACCAGGACACTGCAGTCTTCTCCTGCTGGGTGGTGGGTTGGCCTGTTCAAATCTTTATCTCATTGCTCGTTTCTTTGGATTGTTCCTGGCATCATTTTTGTTATTCCAGGTCATTTGGGAAGTTGATGGCAAAATGGGGTTAAACATGCAGGAAGATTCCATTAAGGGAAACTAGGGAAGGAGGTGAGATGATCTTGGAGAACCTTCAGCCCATGAAGCATGTCTTCCCCAGAGAGGTTAGCAGGAGAAGCCTGAGAATGCCCTGCAGTCTAAGAGACACTCAGGAATGCTGCTGGAGGATTTCAGGCCAAAGCTGGTGTCATGGGAGTTTCTGTCTCCAAAGAATAGGTTTGCCTGAATATCCCCGTCACATTCAGTCACTGGTCAGGGGCAGCAGTCTGTGGGAGGGATGGTTTTGGCACAAACATGTCCCTGGATTCCAGAGCTCAGCAGATGAGACCTTTGTTCAGTTATCCTCCTTGTATTTGAAGATATTTGATTAACATTCTCATGTGGCTGTTACCTCATTTTGATTTTCAGGCAGTATGAGATACATCTTAGAAAATAAAATGTAATCATAACATTACCACAGGGGCCTTAAGAATGTCCTTTAGGTACTACAGAGAGATATAAACTTCGTTGGAAGTTAGGAGGAAGGAAAGAGCACGAATATTTAGGACAAGAAAATGCTATGGGCATTTGTAATGGACCTTGAGGGAGCACAATTTCCGAAGGAGGATGATATGCAATGCGTCTGGGAACAGTGAGGAGTCTAATGTATCTCAGGCATCAAGTGTCTGGAGGGAAACAATGGTCGATTTGGTAATTAACTAGGGTTGTAGAGTGGAGGGCAAGGATGGTCAGGATAGGCAGGAGTTAACCAAGCAACAGGGAAGGAAAGTGTTCTGGGGAGAGGAAATAGTGCGTGAAGAGGAAAAAGCACCTTTAAATGAAGATGAAGTCTAAGAGAGAGGAGTGAAGATGAGATATATTAGTGGATAACAAAGGTGGGCTTGTCATTAGATTTGAAAAATGTCTAGGAATTGTATGACCAAAGTATTAAAATGGTGATTAATATACTAGCTGATTGTATTGGGGAGCGATAGTCAGAGAAGAGGAGAAGGGAAAACTCTGACCAGAAGTTGGAGGGTGAGGGGTGGAGGATGTCTTAGAATTCTGTAACTTATAGCAAAGAGAAAAGAAGAGGCAGATGTAAGGAAGTGCATGAATTTTTGCAGATGAGATGTCAGGGTAATGAAGTACCCCTTTTCGTACCCCAGAGTACAAGCATTTATCATGGGCTAACCAACAGTTACAAAAAGTGTGTGATAAATACTATCTTCCCTGGCAGAATGTGAGTACCTTGAAGACTCATTCATCTTTGTAGCACCAGGATGTGGTTCAAAATCAGGACCATTTAAATATTCAATAAGAAACCATCCTTCTGCCTATGTCATTTTACTAATTTTACAACAATCCCATGAAATAGGTATTATTTCTATTTAAGAAATAGAAAGTGAGGCTTTGAGAGGTTATATAACTTGACCAATTTCCCATCACTAGTAAATGATAGAAACAGAGTAGGATGCTGGAGTGGGCTGGGGGATGGGCGCAAAGTTTCCTCCTTGAGGAGCGCTTTGATGTGGTTTTTTAAAAAGCTTGGTTTTGGTTAACACTAGGAAGTTGAAGGAGTTTGAGAATAAAAAAGTACAATTTAGTGGTAAGACAGTGGACCTTCAGGTGATACAGTGAAAATGAGACTATGGAGTAGTGAGTAGGGCTAGAATGCCCAGTAATTGAAAAAGGATGAGAACAGAAAGATACAGCTACAAGAATGGATTTGAAAACCTGGGATTTAGGAACTATTTTTTTGACACTTTTAGTTTGTTGAGGGACTATAGCACAGAATATAAAACAATAGAAAACCAACTTATGCTATGTATTAGTTATATATTGCCTTGCAACAAATTAGCCCAACACTCAGTGGCTTTAAAGAAGAACATATATTATTTCACAGTTTATGTGGAATCTGGGAATGACTTAGCTGAGTCCTTCAGTCCACATGTTCTCACAGGGCTTCCATCAAGGTATCCACCTGGCTGTGGCCATCCCAAGCCTTAACTGGGGCAAGATGTGGTTCTCAGCTCATCCACAATACTGTCAGAGGAATTCAGTTCCTGACAGGTTGTAGGACTAAGGGCCTCAGTTCCTTACCACTTAGCCTCTCCATGAGGCTCACAACATGGTAGCTGTCTCTATCAAAATGAGCAAGTGGGAAAGAGAAAGAGAATGGCAATAAAATGAGAGTAACAGGCTGTTATAACCTAATTTCAGAAGTAATAACCCATTATTTTAGTTAGTTAGAATGAAGCCATGGGGACCAGCTATCACAGTGCAGGGACAGAGATTCCCAAAAGAATGATACTAGGAGGCTGGAACCACTGGTGGCTATGTTAGAATCAGCCTACTACCAGGTGATTTGCTAGAGATAAGATGCTCTCTTCCAAAGGAAGAATTTGAGGTGAAGTTGTTGGTGTAAAGGTTAACATAACATAAGAGAGAAACAGACTATGAATAACTTGGATATATAAAGAAATAGAATTATTTATTCTGATTCTGATTTATCTTTCTGACCTACCTTCTGCAATGGGCTTTCTGGAAGGAAGTTATCTACAATCTTATGTGACCTTCCATTTGAAGTGTTGGCTAAGGGAGGACCTTTCAGTGTATTATCCTCTTCTGAACATTTGATCACAGATTTAAAAGCATCTGTTTTTCAATGATAGCTCTACTTTTCCCAAGTCATGTCAAATAACTCAATAATAAAGGCATTTCTTGTGTTTCTGGAGCTCAGTGAAGTTTAGAAACACACATTCTATGACTGGACAAGTTGTTGTTTTTGTGGTATTCAGTGGTCAAAAAATAGCAGTAACTGAGATAATGGCCTATATACATTGATAGCCTGTTGCAGGAATTCAGCAAAGAAGGATCTGGTCTTGTTAATGGAAAAAGGCACATCTTTTATCCTCTGTAACCCAGGACCTTTTTATTGTGAATGGGAAAGGAATTTTAAAGGTATTTTACATCTTTGTGGGAGACCAATTCAGTCATGACAATCTTAATGGAAAAGAATAGTTTCTTCAACAAATGATACTGAGACAACTGGACATCTACATGCAAAGAACGAAGTTGCATCCCTATCTTATACAATATATATAAAAATGAACTCAAAATGAATCAAAACCTGAATGTAAGAGCTAAAACTATGCAACTCGTAGAAGAAAAGAAAAGGGGAGGAGTAAATTGTAGAGTTTTATCCAGTATATTAATATAAAGGCCAGGAAAAAAAAATTCATTCTTTGTTATTTCAGTGTTTTAATTGTCACTAACATTTTGTTACTAAAGATGAGTAATATAAGAAATGTAATTAGATGAGATGCGAACAGTTGTCACATAAAATCTTGTAAGAAATCGTTCATGTTATAGCATCTCATCCCCTGAATTCTCAATTCTGGTCTTTTGTTTTTTGTTTTTGTATTTTTCTGAAGCTGGAAACGGGGAGGCAGACAGACTCCCGCATGCTCCTGACCAGGATCCACCCAGCATGCCCACCAGGGGGCGATGCTCTGCCCATCCAGGACGTTGCTCTGTTGTGACCACAGCCACTCTAGCGCCTGAGGCAGAGGCCATGGAGCCATCCCCAGCGCCTGGGCCATTTTTGCTCCAATGGAGCCTCAGCTGCGGGAGGGGAAGAGAGAGACAGAGAGGAAGGAGAGGGGGAGGGGTGAAGAAGCAGATGGGCACTTCTTCTGTGTGCCCTGGCCAGAAATCGAACCCGGGACTTCCGCACGCCAGGCCGACACTCTACCACTGAGCCAACCGGCCAGGGCCTCAATTCTGTATTTAAAGGTAGAGATAATTGTCTCTGAAACATGAGATCAGATGCGTTTAACATATTATAAAATAATATCTTTCTAAGCATAAGGCATATAATAACAAAAATTAAAAATTTCCACAAATAGGATATTACCACACATAACAGCTTATTTTTGATTTGGCAATTTTCTAAGTTTAAAGCATCTGGGGAGAGTAGCAAGTAACAAAACAAGACAGGCTATGGAGCCCACACATGGCAATATTTTTGTATAAAGTCAGTCAAAATCATTATACTTGTAAATGAAGAAATGGGTTCCAACAAGTTTGCATTTTTTAAAGAGCAATCATATTTGGGTCTCAATGAACTGGAAGAACTGAGCAATTTATTGGATTAGTTGATCACCAGCATCGTAACTCAAAATAAAATCCGAGCACATCTGCCAAGCATTGGCTCTCAGAAGATTGGGACAGTAATGCATAAATTTTCAATAAGTAGAATTCAACACATATTTCTCTCTATATCTTCATCTCCAAGAAATGGAGGGGAAATAAGCGATTAGAAGAATTTTCCACTGAGACGTCTTTGTTTTGGTCTCATGTTTTCCTAAAATTTTCTGATAATAAAAGATAGGACAGATGTAAATGTGCCTCATGTTAACAAACTCCGGGGGACAGTACTTGAATTTTAAAATGTAATTGAGAGAAATGGCTGACTCCAGGTCTGGGGCAGGAGGGGCACCTGAGAAACCTAAAAACATGAAGTAAGGAAACATACAATACAGAAGCACTATATATATAAATAAACCAATACATGGTGACCTCTCATAAGAACACATGATTTAACTTGAAGGTACTACTCATCAAATCTAGAACAATTTGAATATCAAAAAAGTTGAGTGTAATAATGAATTATAAACCATTAAAAAATTAGAAACTCATGACATTATTCCAAAACTAAATAGATAAATAAACAGGAGAAGAGTGAGAGCTTTTGCTGATACTTAAATGCCACTGGCCAACTGGTAAATGTGGGGGAAGCAATGGACTTGGAAACTTACCATTTTGCAGCTATAGTAACAGATTGGGTCAGGCAAGAATCATCCACGGATTCTAAATATAGGGAAAAATTTGGATGAGGAACAGGATATTTGTATGGATTTTAGTCTCCGCAGAGACTAAAAATTCAGTAATTATGCAATGCAGAATCAGTTCTCACTTTGTACCTTGACTGGTGATCAAAGTTTTACTGTCATTCACGAAGAACAGATGGACATTGTATACCTCCAGCTGTGACATTCCCAGAAGGGCATCACATCACCTGTGCAGTATTCTAACTAAGAATGCTTAACCCCAATATATAATCATAAGGAAATATCAGACAAATACCAAAGGAGGCACTTGAAACACAGGAGGGACTGTATTTTTCCAAAACGTTAATATAATGAAAGATAAAGACTGTGGAAATGTTTCAGATCGAAAGAGGTCAGAGACATGACAAGTAATGCAATACTGGAATGTGAGTGGGGGACAGTGCTGTAAATGACACTGTTAAGTCAAGTGACAATTGGAATATAAATTATAGATTAAGAAAAAACATTTGCTGATATGAAATTTGCCAAAGTTGGCAACTGCACTTTGGTTATAAAACAGAATATTGTCATTCTTAAGACATACACATTGAGTTATTTGTGGGTTGAAGCTATGATATTTTTAATTTACCATCAGATGGTTTGGAAAAAATTAGCTACAGTTAGAGAGCTAGATACTTAGATAAATAGTACCAATGATAGAAAAAATGAAGTAAAATATTAAAAATAGGTTAATCTGAATAAAGGGTATAGGAGTATTTTTCATATTTATGATTCTAGAGTTTATCTATAAATTTGACATTGTTTCAAAATAAAAATGTTTAAAATGTATCATTGACCTGGGAAATGTTTATTTCTCTTGGCAAGGGATTGCTTGCTTGTGAAGAACTCAGCAAATGAATCCCTTGACTTGGGAAATCTCATGCTTTCAAATACGATGACTTTGCAAATTAAAATTTGGATTCAACTTTGGGATTATGTTGAGAAGGCAAGGCAAAAGGCTAATTTTATTTCTGTTTAGGGGCTATTTGGTTACAAGAAAAACAAACCCATCTTAACCAAAAGGAGCATTTATTATAAGGAACCAAGAGAAACTCATGAAACCAACTGTGGGAAGTACTGCTGGCCTCATGGGAACTATTAAGATGTTATATCCTCTGTTCTCCCTCCTCCCTTTCCCCCTCATCTCTCTTCCTCTCTTTCTCTTTCTCTCTCTCTCTCTCCCTTGTAGTCAGCTCTAGTCAGAGCTACAGGCTTTC
Source organism: Saccopteryx leptura (assembly GCF_036850995.1). Classification (NCBI taxonomy): domain Eukaryota; kingdom Metazoa; phylum Chordata; class Mammalia; order Chiroptera; family Emballonuridae; genus Saccopteryx; species Saccopteryx leptura. Next base: position 167,968,786 of record NC_089507.1, read on the forward strand.
CAGATAGAAAAGTGAAGCTACCTCTTTAGCAAAGTTTATAAGACAGTCTTCCAAATAACAGTATGAATCGCTCAGACACCCCAGCTCCTTTTATGTTGAAATTAAAGAAGAATTACTAACCACTGCTCTTTAATTAGCAACTTGATAAATTTAACCTATAATTAATTAATTGTAGTAATGATTTATCTTAAGGTTAGTATAGGATATAAAAACTTCCATTTGAGCAGTGATATGTTTAGATTTGCCTTCTATAAATATCACATCGACATGACATGGAGAGTAGATTTTAGAGAAACAAGAATGGATGTGGGATATAGTTTAGATGCTATTATTGTAGTCCAAGCAAAACAAAGTGGCTTGGACCGGGATCATAGCAGCAGTGGAGGTGGAAAGAAGGGGATGGATGAGAAACATTTCTAATGGGTACAATGGACCAACATTGGTGTTGGATTGAATGTGAATGATTAGGGAGAGGAAGTTTTTGGTGTTTTCCCTAGGAGTGGATGGTAGAGCCATTTATGGAGATTTGAAACATTGGAGGAGTGATGTGAGAAACAAAAGGGTACAAATGGAGCTCCCAGTAGCTGGACACGTGGGCTTGGGACACTGAGGAGACAGCTGATACAGAGATAGAGTCTTGATAAACATGATAAGTATGTGGCATTTGAAGCCATGGGAATTTGTGCGGTAACATCCTAAGAAGAAAAAGAGGGAGATGATATAAGGCATGTGAGTCAAACCCTGGTGAAGTCCCAATGTTTAAGAAATAGGTGGAGGAGAAGATCTCCAACAGGAGACTGAAGAGAAATGGCTTGAGATGTGGGGGAGAAATCGGGAGAGTGTAGTGTTGTCTGGTGCATTGATGTGTTTCAAAAAACAAGCAAGTGGCTAATGTCAAATAGTGGTGATAGTTGAGTAAGATAGGGTGGGTGTCATTTTTATCCCTTTTATGCAAATGAGATACCTATTAAGGTTTTGATGCCTCACTCAAGAACTTGACGGTATTAGGTGATGAAGATGGAGTTTGGACTCATGTCTCTTAGAATCTAAAGCCTTTGCTTTTAAGCATCACCTCATTCATTTAGTCAAGAAATATTTTGTACCTACTATATGTAGCAGATACTGGAGATAACACGATGAATAAAACCTACATGTTCTAGGTCAATACTCACTAAAATTGTGATTTGGTGCATGTTGAAAGGTGTAATTTGTAGGGAGTGGGTAAAACAGGCAGTATTAATTTTCGATTGTTTCACAAACACGTGAATGCAACTTCACAATGCGAAACAACACCCTTTTATCATCTTACAGTTCTGTAGGTCAGAAGTTTGTGGGGCGGGCCTGACTGGGTTTTATGCCCAGTGCCCCAAAAGGCCAAACGTTGAGTTGCCCTGAGCTCTTCTCTGGAGACACGAGGGGGAAATCCACTTCCAGGCCACTTAGGATGTTGGCAGAACCTGCTTCTTTGCTGCTGCAGGACTGAGCTCTCCACTTCCCTGCTGGCTGCCAGCAGAGGCCTTGCTCAGCTCCTGGGGGGTCTCCTGCAGTTGGTTCCAGGGTCCTCACAGACCCTTCACAACATCCCCACTGACCCTTTGCAGGCCATTAGCAGGAGCCATCATGTGCAATCCCCTGCAGCTTTGGAAATTTCTGACTTCTCCTCTGCCATCTGCAAGACACACCTCTCTGCCTTTTAACAGCACATGTGGTAATGTCCACCTGGATAATTTCCCTCTGGCCAGACAACCTAATGTAATAGTAATATCTCATTGTATTCACAGTTTCACATATACTCAAAGGGAAGGAGATTGTAGAGGGGAGAGGTTCATTGAGAGACTGCCATAGAATTCTGCCCCCCACACAAGCATAAAGCCCTTGTTACTTCCTTCTGCCTGAGACCTTTAATTCTCCCTTTAAGAAAACCATTGTTTGTGTATGGCCAGTCATCGCTGCCATCACAGGTTCCCATTAGATTTGGATAGATAGTAAAGAAACAGCGGAGTCAAAAACTGGTGGGTCATGCCTTTATTCTAGCCTCACAACTAGCTAGTGAGTAAAAACACACAGGGCACCAAAACCCACTCACATTTTCTCCGTTTTCACAACCAGGAGAATCTTTTCCATTTATTCCTAGAATCAAAGGTCCCCACTAGTCTAAGTCACCTCTGGTTCCCCATCTGCACATCTTCTCCCTCCTCATCTATGCACAAACTGGCTTCTCCTCTAGCAACCTGCCATTTTGGCTGTTTCTTCCTTCTCCTTTTGTACTCTGCCTTCTCTCTGCACAAACTCTGCAAAAACATGGCTTCCTTCTTCTTCTCCTTTCTTCATCTTCTTAAAACTTTTCTGTGTGAAAACCCCTCCTCCAGTATACATTAGCATAACAATAGCCCTTCCCAAGCAGGAAGGTAATTAGCAGTTTCAGCTGGGCAGCATCATTCTTGTGGGCAGCACCATTTTCTAACAAAGTGAGCATAAAAATCACATTTTACAATCTTATTTGCCTAACAGTTTGAGAGAGAAGAATGCACATGGGTGAACAGTCCATTGATTTGACAGTCATATAGTATCAACAGTTCCAGAAAAAAGTTTGGTCTCTTTCTTCCAGCACCAGTTTCCTAAGTGGAAAGACATAAGACAGTTCTGCAACATGGAAGGCCACCCAGATGGAGCTTATCCCCGTGGGGATTTGAAGAAAGACTGTGATGCTTTGCACCAAATTTTATCATAGCTGCTTTGTTGCTCCTCCCAGAGAAATCAAGACAGACCGCTGTCCTGAAAACAGGAGTCCAGGATGCTGGTGATTAAGGGGGAATAGCTCAGGGAGTGAGCAACAGTGGGAACTGATTGCCCAGCCTCCCAGCAAGTTTGCCACTTGCTGCTTTGCGCGGTGTAACAAGATGTCCTGGAGAAAGCAGAGGGAGAGACAGGGATGTGGAGAATGCAATTAAGAGGGCTGTCAGCCTCTGAGACTCTGGGGCCTGAACTCTTGGCTTTCAGACTTGCAAAGCCTTCAAAAGGCCAGGAAAGCATTCGTGGAAGTGAATGGCAATTCTCTGACAAGCATGCTGTGTATGAGCTACAAAATTACAAACAGACCTGGCATGCTTGCTCAGAAGCCGGGCAGAGTCTGAGCGTCGCTCACTGTCATAAGTCATGGGACAGCAGGCACTCGCCTCCCTGTAGCCTGCTTTGGCATTAAGGAAAATCATCTGTCTGGGTTTTTTTTGTTTTGTTTTTGTTCTTTTTTTTTTCTTTTTGGCTAGTTCAGACCCCCAGGGAGGGACTTTGTTGTTGTCTCTGTGTCCTGCGCCTCTTTTGTAGTACAGCGGAATCGTGCAGCAGTCAGTGGCTGTCTGCGAGGACTGAAGAGTGGAGGGGGCGGAAATGGGCACATGAGGACTGTTTGGATGAAAGGGCTCAGATACAGGCAGGCAGGCCTGGCGGGGTTCACACCTTTCTTCGTCATCGACAGTCTGGGTAATCTTAGAGGTGTTGATTTTCCTTTGTGATCTCCAGTAAGCTTCCTTGAGTCCCAGTCTCCCATCTGTGAAAAGGAGGTAGAATGATATCGATAAGCTATGAAAAGAAACAGATCTAGAGTGAGTGTTCAATAAAGAACAGAGAATCTGAAATGTAGGTAGTATCTCTTAACTACATTCAGAGGACCCACTGACTGTGTACTCAAAAGCCATTCCCCCCACTTTCTTCATGGTTGTCTCCCATTATAGATAATTGAAAAGGTAAAATACTTGTTTTCCTAAATTCACTTACACCTCAGATATGGGCACATGACCTAATCCTATTATGATCAAGTTCATAGAGATAGTGAAAGAGAAATCTGGCTATAGATATAGCAGTCATTGGTTTATTAAATCTTACATGTTCACATATTTGAAATGCTGTACTTTGCAAATTTACACTTTTATTCATTAAGCTTCTGGTGTGGTATTCATATAGCATGGTCTATCGTGGAAGATGTAAGTTCTAGTTGTAATGTGCATTTATTTGCTCCAAAGTTTCCCTTTTAAATATTTTTCTTCAATTTCTAATTTTTTAAAAATAGAAGCTTGTCTTCACCCTTTTTATTGTGGCAAAATATAATTAACAAAATTTATCATTTTAATTACTTTAAGGATACAGTTCAGTGATATTAAGTACAGCCACAATATTGGGTGACCATTACGACTCTCTATATCCAGGACATTATTTTGTCATCCTAAATAGAAACCCTGTCCCCATTAAATAGTAACTCCATATTCCCTCTTCCCCCGACCCATGATAACATAGATTCGTCTTTTTGTCTCTGTGAATTGGCCTGTTCTAGGTACCTCCTATAAGTGCAATCACATAGTATTTGTCCTTTTGTGTCTGGTTTATTTCACTTAGCGTAATGTTTTCAAGATTTATTCACCTTGCAGCATGTGCTAGATTTCCATAACATTTGCCGCTGAGTAACAGTCTATTTATTGCATATTTATAGCACATTAAAAAAGTCTACTCATCTCTTGACACTGGGTTGATTCTACCATTGGTATACAAGTGTCTGAGTCCCTGATTTCAATTCTTTGGGGTCTACACCTGGAGTGAAATTGCTAGATCATCTAGTAATTCTGTGTTTGACTTTGTGAGAAACTTTCTGTTTTCCACAGTGGTTGCATTTTTACATTTCAATCAGCAATGCACAAGGTTCCAATTTCACTGCCCCCTCACCAATACTTGTTGTCCCCCCCTTTCTTTTCTTTAATGATAGCCGTTCTAGTGGTTGTGAAGTGGTAGCTCACCTTTTTTTTTTTTTTTTTTTTTGCTAGCTCACCTTTGATTTGCATTTCCCAGATGACTAATGATGTTGAGCATCTTTCCATGTGCTTATTGGCCATTTGTGTATCTTCTTTGGATAAATGTCTATTCAAATCCTTTGCCTATTTTTAACTTGGTTATTTTATTTTTTTGTTGCTGTTGCATTGTCTAGAATTTAGCTTTTTCATGTTAACTGCTTCTTGTTGGCTGTATCTACTGCCAGGAAAATGTGCATCTGATCATCTAGGTTATTAGAGAGCTTGGGGGCCATGGGAAGCTGTTACTGGCTGTCCATATCAGTGCGTTGTCCACATCCCCCCAGGTTTTCTCATGTATTGCATTACAGTTGACTTCCAACTATCTGACAGCTCTCTTGGGTCCCCAAGGCGTTCTTGAAGTGGTGAGGAAGTAGCCTCCCACCCCAGGAACTCTAATCCAATGATGGATGGGACTTAGTCTCAGTTAGTAACTCACTAACTGAGGTGGGGTAACTGTAGCACACATTCTGCACTGAATTGCAGAGATCCCCAACAGGAACTTGGGCTTAATAATAATTCTTTAGTTCTTTTCTTTCTCTGGCTCACTTCCCTATTTTTCTAGAGTGTTCTATCACCCCCTCCCAAACAAACAGTTTGCCTTTAAATTCTTGTCTTGTGATCTGCTTCTGGGGAATCCTAGCAAAGACAGGAACGCAGGCTATGTGCAAGGCACAGACAAGTGGGTAGTATGAGGTTGAGTAGAGTGGTGAAGTTCTAGAACCTTCCTTCAGTTATTCCCTAGGAGAAGATGCTGAGTGGTGGGAGGATAAGGGCTCCTAAGAAAATTTCTTTTCTTGGTGGGGAATGGGAGACATGTTAGCAGTGACTTACTTAAGAGTACCATTAGGCAATTAACTAGCAGTTGCAACACTCCATGATATAATTAACTCCTTTGATCTTATTTGCTAGTGAAAAACTGCTTTGGGCATATTAATATTAGTATCTGTATACTTTTTCAATACAACGTCCCTTGGCCAGTTCAGAGAGTCACTTAAAAGCAAAGGATAGATATGGTCTTAAAATTAGATCCTCTTGCAAAATTTTGAGCAATAGATAAATACAACCTCTAAGAATTTCACAGGCAATTTGTCACTTATTCATTGTTACTATTATGATTTCCATCTCCCAGTTGCAAAAACTGAGACTTAGAATAATATCTAAAACATGGTCAGCACACAATAAATCTTAGCTATTATTTTTACTAAGTTTTTATTCTGTGATTTAAATATTTCAGTCAATGAATGGGACATAGACAAAAGGCTTACTTCTTAGACTTGCCTTTGCAACAAAAGTGGAAGGAATAACTAATATGCTAGTTAAAAGACTCAGGTTTCAAATATCTCGACATTTTTAATTTAGGCAAAAAAATTATAGCACAAGTGTAGGATGTGGGAGCCCTGGCTAGACAGTAGTTGACCACAAATTTTCTATGAGCCAGCAGTGTGATGTGGTTACGCTAATGCAATGTCCAGCATCATTCTAAGAAGGCATCTGACCAGAAGATGTGTGTAATCCTCCTTGGTCAGATCAGATGTGTTCGTTGGAAGGACCAAAATTTACTGAGTGATCTTGCTTAAGTAGGAAGCTACCTGAGGACTTTCAGGATGGTAAAATGTTATGGAAGACTTGCTATGTGAGGAACATTTGAGGGCACTCGTGTTTATTCATCTGGTTCTGGGAGGTGGAATGTAATCATGAGCTTTGGAGTCAGTAGACCTGAATTGCAATTCAGCTCCTCTACTTGATAGCTTTGTGACCTTGGATACAATACTCTGCTGGGTGTGCCTTTCCAGCTTTGTCAGCCAGCACCATGAATCTAGCCCATCAATTTCCTGTCACATTATTTATTTTTCCTCTCTCTCTCTCTTTTTTGCTAGACCCTCATCTCAGCTATTTCTTCTGCTTCAAATGCTCTTCCCACTGAACTTTAATGTTGTCTCCTACAAGGGGTCATCCTTGACCACCCAGTTTTTGGTAGTTGTCTAGTCATTCTCCATGATTCTGTTTTAATATGTTGAATTGCACTTGTCACTATCTGATGATTTTTCTGTTCATTACTTTATTTCCCATACTGATAGATGTGCTAAAAATATGTCTTCAATACACAGATGCATAAACAATGAACTAAGTGTTCTACAAAACAGCAGGTCCCTTATCAATAAAAGTATATGACCATGCTTTTTTTTTTTCCTGGGGTGATCTTATATTAACATGAAGAAAAGATTTCTGCCCCAAGTCAGTGCTTCAACTAGGTGACTATTGGGATCTCTTCCAGTGCCACAGATTCTATACTCTTCTGGTCAATTTTCATCTTCAGTAGCTCAAAAGTGGTTTTAATGGTGAAGAAATCAGTGCTTTGCATATTTAAAAAAATAATTTAAAAAAATGGAAAGAGAGAAGAAAAGTGCCTCTAGGTAGGACAAGTATATATAAGCTTGAAAATGGGCGCACTCACATGAAATCAGTTAAGCAGTAGATTTGTATTAACTTATTTAGTTGATAGGGCTGAGGTAACTATCATAGAGGCTCCTTAGCACTGGCAGCCATGGCTGCTCATATACACGTAAGCTTCTCCCACGTGCAGTTTTGTCACTGTGTCTGTCTCAGATGCTGGAATCTGTGCTTTTCTATAAAAATCAGAAAGCAGATTCATTCTCTTCCATGGACTTCATCTGTTTCTTGTTTCCACTGTATAAATATTATTTGCATGTCATGGAGTTCTGACCTCTGCTGGTGGAGACCAAATCGATTACCCACGAGCCGCTCAATTTGCAATCATTTAAAATTCCAGACTCTCCCTGGCACAGAAAAAGAACAATGGAAACTTGTCTCAATGCGCGCTCTCTCTCTCTGTTTCTTTCTTTCCCTTCATGTTTTTTTTTTTTTCCTTTTTTATCCCATCAGTTTTTTCCTTTTCTTTTCTGCAAGTCCCATGGGTCTCTTAGGGAAACTCAAGTCCCCTTTCACTAGCCATCTCATTTTTGGTCACCAAATGAAAACATGCGATCCTTCCACAAACCAACTAAATTCCCTAGGCTGGTAAGCCATTGCGTCTGCTGGAGGCAGGTGTTCCAAACTCAAAGGGGGGAGGTAGGGGACCAAGGGACATGTCTGTCATAGGAACTGCATGTGGTTTATCTACCAAGTAGCAACATCCCTCACTCTCACTGTCCCAGCACAGCTCCGAGGGCAACCTGGTCTGTCTTTAATCTACTCCGACCACAAAGCAAGTGTTTTAAATAAAATCTCTGCATGAGTGAGTCACTACTCTTCTGGCTTTTATATGACATACCGAGGAGTGATGGTTTACTTTGCCTGAGTAACAAAATTAATATAAGAGAAACATTTTTGTTATGTGGTATCTTAAAAAAATACAAGAAGAAAGAAGAGACATATGGGCCTGAGCAGTAAAATTTGGATGAAAAAGTTCCACTTGACACAAGGAAAATAAGAGGAAAAATGTAGTAAATTTTCTTGGCAGAGAGAGGTAAAAAAAAAAAATCAACAGGAAGAAGTAGGAAAAAACACTTTCACTAAACAACTGCATGGACTCCAATAATGCCACTTATATAAGGTCTTAATCTCTAAGAAGCTTCGTTTATATTATCATTTTTAAAAGAGACTTTATATTTAAAAGATTTTTAACTTATAGAGTACTTGTATATTTGGTGGAGTCAGCATTACAGTAGAGGGATGTGTTATTATTATTATTATTATTATTTTTTGTTTCTTCTTAGAGATTTGGTGTATAGATAAGTGAAGGCAGTAATGGTAGCCCTCCTCTGGCTTGGATGCATGAGATGTCTATGTCACGTGAAAATCTCTATGCCATTTTGTCTGACCCCAAACGTGTAACTTCAGTAATAGTAACTCAGTTTTCGTGGTTCTGAAACCCTGACCAAATGTTTCACATCTAAAGAAAGGGGTGTGTCTTGAAGCCACGCAAGGGTGCGCTGGGTGCCTGGATGACCACATACGAGCAAGGAGTAGTTTGTGTAGCAGTTTAACTTTTCTGTGAATTAATTCAGATTCCAGAATGAAACGGGACTTTCTGTTGGTTCAGATCTTGCTTTCATTCATGAAGTCAACCAGTAAAAAGAAAGATAAGCTTGCCTGGTTTGGCAAATCTTGTCAGGAAAGAGAAGTCAATGGTGAAATGGCAGACCATGGAAGGTCAAAGAGAGCTGTGACACTCAATGTTGGTGTGAGAGGACAGGTGCTATCTCTGTAGCTGTGGGTTGGGTTACTCTGCCAGTTACTATCAATATCATTGCAGACAAGTTCCTTTTCCTCTTTGAGACTCGTTTTCTCTGTCTCAAAGTTATGCTACCCATACTTGCCCTCATCATACGGCGGGAATGATGGACATCGTGTATGCAAAGTACTAGCATATTTCTGGCATATAATCAACATGCAATTAATGATTCAATAAATGCTCTATTTATTATAAAACCCTTGCTGAGGGCATCATTTAAAGGCTCTTCCTTCCTCTCCTGCCTGGCACGATAGCCACCAGCAGCCTTTCCTTCTTCAGCTCAGAAGACGAGGGCTGATGCTCTGTAGGTGGAAGCTCTCTGCTCTGTTCCTGGACGAGGTACAGTTTTTACTCTTACAAATGCAGTGGAAAAAATTATTTTTACGAAATCTGATGAAATGTGACTCTCAGTTTTTAATTTACTGTCTTAGCAGGAAATTGAAGTTCAATAAAAATTGGGGTTCCTTGGGGTTTGAACAATTTATACTGGCATTAGGGAGGGTGTAGGTCATTCAGTGGCCAGCCCTGGCCTGGGCTCTGGCTTGGGACAGACAGGAGGTCCGACGCTTCTTGTCAGCTTGGACATCGATCCCATTGCCAAGACTAAGATGTATTGTTTTCTTCTTTTTCTTTTTCAGTTTATCCTCCTTAGGTTGACCTGTTTTGTCCAGCGAGGTCTGGCCACGTTTCAGGAAGGTAAAACAGGTTTAGGGTCCTTATTATCCATAGTACTGTAAGGTCTCTGCGCCATACCTGAATTTGAGGAATCACACTTCTTCCTCCTTCTCTCCTGTATCTCACCTTCTTCAATTCTCTATTACGTCTCTCACCCTGCGTGAGCATCACTTACCATAATCTATTCAAAGAATTTAGAATTTTGAAACTATAAGCCATACAGTCAAATCATTTCTCATACAACTTCAAAATTCCCCTGTAATACAGACACCATCAGACAAGGGAATACTTAAATTTGATTATTTTCTTATAGGGAGAAGCACAGCATAAACAAAGCACCTGTTTGTTTGGTTTTTTTTCTTTTTCTTTTCTTTTTTTTATTTTTCCAAAGTTAGAAGCAGAGAGGCAGTCAGTCAGACTCCCGCATGTGCCCGATGGGGATCCACCAGGCATGCCCACCAGGGGCAATGCTCTGCCTATCTGGGGCATTGCTCTGTTGCGGCTGGAGCCATTCTAGCACCTGAGGTGGAGGCCATGGAGCCATCCTCAGTGCCCAGGCCAACTTTTCTCCAGTGGAGCCTTGGCTGCAGGAGGGGAAGAGAGAGATAGGGAGAAAGGAGAGGGGGGAAGGGTAGAGAAGCATATGGGTGCTTCTCCTATGCACCCGGACCAGAAATTGAACCAGGGACTTTCACATGCCGGGCTTACGCTCTTCCGCTGAGCCAACCAGCCAAGGCAAAGCACCCATATTTATCACTATGAATTATCTGGCCTTTTGCCAATTTTGAGATGATCAAAAGGTGTGTTTGACAGCGTTGTTTTTAATTTGCTTTTTAAAGATTTAAAATGGGTAGAAACCTTCCTTACTTACAATGAGAAGTGGGTGGTTTTAGAAAAAAGAACTCAGCCTTGAATTATTTTCTGCAAGACATGAGTTATATTAGAATAGGTTTGGATTCACAGTAAAATTGTGAAGGTGGTTCACAGGGTTCCCACATACTCTCATCCAGGTTCCCCTCTTACTAACATCTCGCGTTAGCCTGGTGCGTCTGCCACCATTCTGTCCTTAGTTTTCAAATGAAACAATTGCTATAGTATTCCTCACTCAAGTCTACACATACTCAGATTTCTCTCATTTCAGGATCCCTTCCAGACGGTGCCTTACCTTTAGTTGTTCTGTCTCCTCGGGGTCCTCTTGGCTATGATCATTTTCTTTTTTAAGAATTTTCTTAGTTTTGGTGATCCTGATAATTTTGAGGAGGAGCACTAGTCAGGTCTGGTAGTGTCCACTATATGGCAATTTTTCTGATATTTTTTCAGTGTTATATTGGGGTTATATTTGATGAGGACAACCACTGAAGTCAAGAGCCCTTCTCATCCCATCATATGGAGGGTACATGCTGTCGGCATGACCTCTCACTGTTTTTGCTGACCTTGACCACTTGGCTGAGATGGCATGTGTCAGGTTTCTCCACTGTAGAGTCACTCTTTCTCCTCATTGTGACACCCCCACCCCCACTTCTCAACCTGTCTGCTGGAAGGCAGTCACTGCGTGCAGTTCATGCTCATGGGGTGGAGAGTTGGCTCCATCTCCTTGGGGAGGACATGGCTACATAAAATATTTAGAGTTCTTCTGCCTAGGAGATTTGTCTGTTATCCCCTATTTTATTCATTCATTTTTTATTTACTCAATAACTTCTTTATAGCAGTATGCCTCCTGGTTATTTATTTTATGTGTTGACTTATCGTCTAATATTATGTTATTTATTTTTGCTCAAATTTTTCTAGTTCTTACATTTGGAAAAATTTTCTATGCTTTTTACTCAGTGCCCTCACCCCACAACCATTTCTTTCTTTTATGAAAAATGATATGAAGCATGAAGATGGAATAATTCTAATTTCTGTACACACACGTAATGTCAGGTGATTTTGAGGACTGGAAAAAGCAAATAAACAAGTGTCACCCAGTTTAGAATGAACTCCATGTGACCCTCTTAAGACTCTCAAGTTAGTTTACATTTGGCAGATGACTACTTCCTGTTTTAACAGGGGAGAAAACTTCTACCAATGTTAGAAATCTCAAATGTCTTAAAAATGCAAAATTTGGTTCATAGAAGTTAAGAGACTAGAGATAGATGGGTTTGATTTCCTTCAAAAAACATGCAAATTGCAAAATTAAATTATATAAAGACTTCTAAGGCAGTGGTTCTCAAAGTGTGCGCCAGGGTGCACTGGTGTGCCCTAGAAGATTTCCAGGTGTGCCCTATGGTATTCCAGAGAAATATGTGCCTGTTGGGGACCAAAAAACCAACAGGGTTTTTGGAGTTTAGATTTTTGGGGGACAGATGTGTGGGGAATTGGCTGTAAGCTGACAGTCTGCCCAACCCCCATCTCACTTGCCTGATTAGGTTGCAAAAGGCTTTCAAGCTACGGTGCTGGATTGTTTACACTACCCCCCCGCCCCATGTTCCTGGGAAAGACTGGAGGCAAGTTTCTTCTATCCTTTGTTTGGTGTCAAGTTAAGATGATATGTATGGTGGGAGTTTTCTGCACTCAACAAAATTAAGAGTAAAAAGAGAGGAATTCTTCAATGTATTGATGAGGAAATGAGAGTTTGCCTTTCAAATATATGCCCAAACATTGAAGAAATCACTAGAACACATCAGGCTCATGTTTCTCATAAACACAAGAGTGAAATAACACATTTGCACCGGGACCTGCCAAATTTACTAAATCTTATTAAGAATGTATCTATATATATAAAAAGATAACTTTTTTTTAATTTTTTTAACCCCTCTTTTTTACAAATTCTAAAAAGCATAACTCAAAAAAAATGTAACATAAAGATGTTTTTTAATGTCAGAATAAATTTAATTTTGTCATATTTATTCATTTAATTACCATAAAAGCATGCTTGGATTTTATATATTTTTTCTTTAATATTTGACTTATTTATTATAACATATTTCTCAGAAATTTGTATATAGTGCACCTACAATTATTTGTAGGATTTTAAATGTGCCCTGACTTGAAAAAGTTTGAGAACCACTGACTTAAGGTATAGTCCATTTTAGGTTGTCCCCCCCCCTTCCTTGTATCAAAACTTTTAAAAAATATTTTGAGATGTTTGAGTATTACCAGAATCATGCTATGAATATTCTAGTATGTCCTTATATTGTCCTCTGAAACTTAATGTGATACCCATCACATTAAAAGTATTTAATAAAATTGTGTCCCAGGGTCATCATATTTTAGCTCTAGAAATAGGTTAAGGCAAATAGTTACCTACTGTACTTCATATGTGACAGTGTATGTTAAGCTTTTCTTTCTTTTTTTTTTTTTAAGTGAGAGAAAAGGAGGGAGAAAGACAGACAGACTCCTATATGTGCCCCAACTAGGATCCACCCAGCAACCCTTGTCTGGGGCCAATGCTCTGCCCATTGGAACTGAGCTACTGAGCTATTTTTAGTGCCTGAGGCAGAGGCTCAATGGAGCCATTCTCAGTGCCTGGGACCAATGTGCTTGTATCAATCAAGCCATGGCTGCGGGAGGGAAAGAAAGAGAGAGAGAGAAGGTGGAGAAGAAGGAGAAGAGAAGCAGATAGTTACTTTTCCTGTGTGCCCTGATGGGGACTCAAACCTGGGACATCCACATGCCGGGTCAATGCTCTACCACTGAGCCAACAGGCCAAGGCCTGTATGTTAAGTTTTATATACAGATTCTTTTGGCTGTTGGTACTGTCCAAGATGGAATCATGCAAACTAATTTCCCCCACTGATTACAACTGAAATCATTTGGGTAAAATATACAAACCAACTCCTTGAAGACACTTAAAAGCAACTGGAAACAGAGGAGTTGTGGCATAGAGTAAAACAGTAGAGACATGGCCCATGCAGTGGGAGTGGTGTTTTCTAGTTTTTATACTTTTCTCTTGTGGTCCTGATTTCCACATCTGTAGTATAGGAGGTGAGAACTCCAGTAGTGATCCCATTTATTTACCCAGAGAGACTAGGAAAAGGTACCCTGTGTCTTAATAGTGGGGAATCCTTCGTTTCATCCTTTCTTGTTTTTCTCTCTTGTCTTGTTCCAAAGCCAGGCTTGATGATACTTTCAGTAATGGCAGCTGAGACTCAGACAGAAGTCCTGTATTTCTGGCCAGAGCAGCCAGAGAAAGAGAACTATGAGTGTGTGAGGGTGTGGGGGCATCCCAGACAGGTGACAGCAGGAGAAGAGGAACCCTGGGTTTGCATCTGAACTGACACTCATCCCAGGCTCACCTCTTAGTAGTACATTTGGGAGCAGACCCAAAGGAACATATCAAAGGCCTTGGGAACTGGACAAAGATTTAAATGCTATTCAAAAATCAATAAATTTTATCATATCAACAGACTGAAGAAGAGAAAGGGTGATCTTTTGGATGACATTCAATATCTGCTCATGATAAAAACTCTCACAAAGTAGGGATAGGCCAGGACTTCTTTAACCTGATAGTGAGCATCTACAAAAAGCCTGTACTGCCTGATCAGGCAGTGGTGCAGTGGCTAGGGCATCGAACTGAGATGCAGAGGACCCAGGTTCAAACCCCCAAGGTTGTTGGCTTGAGCATGTGCTCACCAGCTTGAGTAAGGGGTCGCTGACTTGAATGTGGGATCATAGATATGACTCCATGGTTGCTGGCTTGAATCCAAAGGTCACTGGCTTGAGCCCAAGGTTGCTGGCTTGAGCAAGGGGTCACTTGCTCTGCTGCAGACCCCCGGTCAAGGCACATATGAGAAAGCAGTCAATGAACAACTAAGGAGCTGCAATGAAGGATTGATGCTTCTCATCTTTCTCCCTTCCTGTTTATCTGTCTGTCCCTCTCTCTGACTCTCTCTCTGTCTGTGTCAAAAAGAAAAAAGAAAAAGGCCTGTAGCTTCCATCATACTTATGGTGATAGAATGCTTCCCCTCAAAGACTGAGAACAAGGCAACCTCAGCACTTTTGTTCTACATCATACTGATATCCTAACCAGTGCAAATATACAAGAGCAAGAAATAACTGGCATCTTAATATTTAAAAGTAACCTGATTACCTTTGTTGAAAACTCCAAAAAGATACTGAAAGTAACATGTGATTTTAGCAAGTTTGCAAAATATCAAGCCAATATGCAAAAAGCAATTGTATTTCAATATGGCAGCATGGAAAAATTATAAATTTCAAAACAGTATCATTTACAATTGTACCAAAACATGAAAGACTTAGGTACTTCAGTTGCACATGACAATTCCTAACTTTGTCAATTTATTTTTTTTTCAGAGAATGGAGATTAGTATTAACAACCCAAGCTTGACAGGTGGTTGAATGGCCTGACGGGAAATGTTTGGACAGGAATTTTAACCAAACCCACAGATTAATTTAGAACTGGAAATGTGAACATGGGAGTGAATTTTGTTATTTCTTAGAAAGAGGAAATCATGTACTTTTTACAGGTAGACTGAAAATCAGACATTTAAATTTAAGATAGCAGTCCAATATTACAGCTCAAAAATTGAATCCATGACCTAGGGTGGAGATTGTCAGACTGTCTTCCATGAAGTCACAAGGTTTTATAAAACTGCTTCAGGCTCAGGGTAAGGGCAGGTCAACTTGTGTGTGTGTGTGTGTGTGTGTGTGTGTGTGTAAGTGGGAGTGAATGGGTGTGTGCATGTGAGTGCATGTGTGCAAATGGGGTATTCATGGAATGTGTGCAAATGTGAATGAATAGAGGCATATGCATGAGGATGCTGTGTGAATGTGAGTGAATGGTTCCTGTGCATTCCAATGTGTGTGTGAGTGTGTGTGTTGGGGAGAAGGAAGCCTGGCTAGGTAGCTTCCTTCTTTCTCACTCTCAGTCACAGCTGCTTTGTAGCTTTGCTATATTTGTTTTTTTGTTGATGTTCTATAAAAAAGAAATTGCGTAGCTAAAATAACTGGAAACCACTGATTATTTACCAAAAAAAAAAAAGAAAAAAAGACTAATGAAATTGACAGGGATCAAAGAGAGGCAGCAGGTAGACAACAGCAAAGACTGGCCCCAGAAGCGGGCATTGGCTAGTGTAAGAAGAATTTTTCCATTACCTCTCAGGGGTAATTTGGGCTTTGAGGACAGGAACCTGAAATACTGAGGAATTAAAGGGGTGGTTGAGAGTTCAGTTGTTGATAGGAAAATTACAGGGAACTAGTCGGTAACGTCATTGAGGCAAGAACACATTTTGTGTTAAATTGGGCTGTGAAGTTCTGAACTGTAACCATCAGAAATATGATCCAGTCAACTATGGCTTGGGAACAGCTTTGGGCCCAACGTCCGGGATGGGGCCCAATCGGCAGTGGCGTAATGTCCCCATGCAATGCCCTTCGAGGAGTGGGTGTTGGAACATTTTATTAGGATCACCTGGGCAATTTGTTTAAAATGCAAGCCCTGGGCTCCCCCTGCCAAGTCACTGAATCGGGCTCTTGGGCTGGGATTCAGAAACCTGCTGTTTCTCACAACAGTGCATCCTGGTGAATCCGATACCCTCGAAAGTGTCAGAACAATTTGCCAAGTTTCTCAGCATTCCTTGTTGCTAAGAATCACACATGGTGCTCACTACGCATTCAGCTTTTCAGGTCCATTCCCTGACAATCCGTGGTTAGAGGAAGCTGGGCTCTTTGTATGCTGGGCTGTCTCATCATAGATAACAGCACCGGGGATAGTGAGGGGAGGGCCAAATTTGCAGAATCTCTGGCTTTTATTGAAGAACTATTGCAGTGTTACAGATAACTCCCAAAGAATATTTTTAAAAATGTTTTCAGATGATTTTTCTCTCACAAAGAACAGCTTCATGAGCTTGAGACAGAAATAATGTATGACATGAAGTGTAGGTTTTGGTGGGGAAGACAGGGGTGTCTCTTTGTCATTATTGACAAATGATGGGCAAATGAAATCAACTCATGTCAAATGCTGTTGCTTCCCATGTTTGTTCAGAGAACCACTTACTAACCTCAAGAGATGCTTCATTTAGAAGTAACCCATAGATGTTCAGATTTTTTTTTTCCAATTTTTTTTTCCATTTTTCCGAAGCTGGAAACAGGGAGGCAGTCAGACAGACTCCCGCATGCGCCCGACCGGGATCCACCTGGCATGCCCACCAGGGTAGATGTTCAGATTTTTAATCTTGTGCATTTCTCCTGGAAAGTTACTGGATAAAAGCACAAACAATTCCCAAAGGGAGATTTGGGTGTGTGCTCCTTTGTCTCATAGGTGAATCAGTGGGACACACAAACACAAAACTGCATTTGCTGAAACACCTCCACCAGTAGTCACTGGACTTGAATGCATGTGTGTGTCACCTAGCAATTTTGAGAAAATGCACATCTTGATTTTGTTGGCCTGGAACGGAGAGGAAGATTCTGCATTTGTTATGAGCCTGATGTTCGTGTGGCTGGTTCTTTGACCACACTCTGAATAGCAAGGGTCTAGAACACAGTTTTCTGTCCCAGAGGTGGGATTGATGGACTTCTGTTTTCCCAGCTATCTTTATATGTAACTTAAATATAATATTGTGCTATGTTTAAGGCAGTGGTAGTCAACCTGGTCCCTACTGCCCACTAGTGGGTGTTCCAGCTTTCATGGTGGGTGGTAGTGGAGCAACCAAAGTATAAATAAAAAGATAGATTTAACTATAGTAAGTTGTTTTATAAAGATTTATTTTGCCAAAGTTAATGAAAATCTGACATAAAGTACTTGGTAAGTAATTATTATTATATGCTTTAACTCGCTGTAACTCTGCTGTATAAATTTTATAAAGTAAAGTTACTTCCCTACTTTATAAATCACCATTACTGTGGAAACGGTGGGTGGTTAGAAAATTTTACTACTAACAGAGACACAGAAGTGGGCGGTGGGTATAAAAAGGTTGACTACCCCTGGTTTAAGGTGACAATTTGATACATATATACAGGGTGGGGCTAAAGTAGGTTTATAGTTGTAAAGTACATGAAGCACAGAGTTTATTCTTGTATTAGTATTATTTACTAATTATTGTATTATTTTCCATATGAACAACTGTAAACCTACTTTTGCCTCAGGCTGCATATATTGTGAAATTATTACAATAAGTTTTTTTGTTTTTTTTAATAATTTTATTTTTTTAATGGGGTGACATCAATAAATCAGGATACATATATTCAAAGATAACAAGTCCAGGTTATCTTGTTGTTCAATTATGTTGCATACCCATCACCCAAAGTCAGATTGTCCTCAGTCACCTTCTATCTAGTTTTCTTTGTGCCCCTCCCCCTCCCCCTTTCCCTCTCCCTTTTCCCCCTCCCCCCCGTAACCACCACACTCTTATCAATGTCTCTTAGTTTCACTTTTATGTCCCACCTACGTATGGAATAATGCAGTTCCTGGTTTTTTCTGATTTACTTATTTCGCTTCGTATCATGTTATCAAGATCCCACCATGTTGCTGTAAATGTTCCGATGTCATCATTTCTTATGGCTGAGTAGTATTCCATAGTGTATATGTGCCACATCTTCTTTATCCAGTCATCTATTGATGGGCTTTTTGGTTGTTTCCATGTCCTGGCCACTGTGAACAATGCTGCAATAAACATGGGGCTGCATGTGTCTTTACGTATCAATGTTTCTGAGTTTTTGGGGTATATACCCAGTAGAGGGATTGCTGGGTCATAAGGTAGTTCTATTTTCAGTTTTTTGAGGAACCACCATACTTTCTTCCATAATGGTTATACTACTTTACATTCCCACCAACAGTGTATGAGGGTTCCTTTTTCTCCACAGTCTCTCCAACATTTGCTATTACCTGTCTTGCTAATAATAGCTAATCGAACAGGTGTGAGGTGGTATCTCAGACAATAAGTTTTTTAGTTAACACGTTCATCACCTCAAATAATTACCATTAATAGTGAGAACGTTTAACACCTACTTTCTTAATATCTTTCAAGTATACAATAATGTATTGTTAACTATAGTCACCATGCTGTATATTATATCCCCAGAACTTATTTGTCTTATAGCTAGAAGATTGGAGCCTTTGATCACTGTCACCCACTTCCCTTACCCCCCATCCCTGGCAACCAATAATCTATGCTCTGGTTCTATGAGGTTAGATTTTTAGATTCCACATATAAGTGAGATTATACAGCATTTAACTTTCTCTGTTTGACTGATTTTACTTAGCATAATGTCCTTAAGCTTCATCCATTTTGTTGCCAATGGCCGGATTTTCCTCTTTTACATGACTGAATACTATTTTACTGTGTGTTTTATGCATGCATGTGTGTGTATATATAATATTTTCTTTACTTGTTCATCCATTGATGGAAACTTACATTATTTCCACATCATGGTTATTGCAGATAATGCTGCAATTAACATGTTTGATACTATAATTATGCAATATAGTTTGAAATCTGGAAGTGAGATGCCCCCTACCTTGTTCTTCTTTCTTAGTATTGCTTTGGCTATTAGGGGTCTTTTGTGATTTCATGTGAATTTTAGAGTTTTTTTCTAGTTACATAAAAAATGCTTTTGGAATGTTGATAGGGATTGTTGACCCCGTAGATAGATTTGGGTAGTGCGAATACTTACTACCCACATTAGTAGTAACTAAAGGACTGGTTGAGTGCCAATGCAAGCAGGAATGCAAATTTGCCAAGATCTGAGCCCTGCCCCATCTTCTGTCTATCTCATTCCCTGTGGTCAAGTTCTGCAGACACCCCAGTGCCCCCCATGTGGCTGGACCCGAGTGGGCCCCCTGGGAAGCATCTTGCATGCTAGAGGCGCTGAACGTCTGTCTTGGGTTCTCTTTTCCCCACAGGAGAGGCTGTAGGCCTGGGGTGGGGGGCTCTCAGTGCAGTGCTCTGCCAGCCTCAAGGAGGCTCCACACACTGAAAATGTGTCCGTTTCTCGCCCCCTTCTGTGTGGTCTTTCTCAATCTCTGTGGTCCAGTGGGGCTTCAGCCTCACCCCCAGGTTCTGGGGTTTCCCCTGTTGTGCTTCATCTGTGGATAGTTGCTAATTTGTCTTCTTGTGTCAGAGACTGAATTCATAAAGACCTATGTCACCATCTTGATGATGTCATTTTCAGTGATGCAATATAAGTTTGATCCCTAGAAGTGACATCATCAAGATGGTGACACAGGTATTTGTGTGGGCCAGTGCTCAGATTTTGGCATTGGCGGCTCCATTCAGATGTCTGAGAGCTCAACAGAAGGTAAATAAAAACGTGCTTACTCAGAGATGAGCAGATGAGAACAGGATGTACAGTTAGAAGGATGATACAATATCTCGCAGCTTCCCAGAGCTTTGAGCAGCACTCAGAGTAAGCCCCAGCCAGGGGAGCTCAGCAGGGAAGTAGCAGCAGGAACTGTGTCTGAGATCTAATGCAGGAGGTCTCCATCCTCAGGTTGCCCAAGCATTACCAGCTTCTGTTTGGGGCAATGAGAGAGTGGAATTTTAGAGTTTCTTACTTTTCCTGACTAACTCAGTGGCTGAAAAGACACTTTCATCCCACCAAGCAATCTGGATGGGTTGGAACCTGAAAAAACTGAGTTGAGGATGTGGAGTGGGGATAGGTACAAGACAGTCTTGTGTCAGTATAGAGATCTCTAGGAATCCAGGATTTGGGTTTTCATTCTGGATGAGGAGGACCATATGGAAGACTCCTCTAATATAGCCCGTGAATTTGAGTCATTGCCTTAGGAACTCATTGCCAAGGTAAATTGGACTTGACCTTGTTTTCTCTTGACTCCTGCTCTACCACACTGCAGTTGTCCTTAATGTTTCTAAAGTAGGTGGGTTAGTTGCATGCAACTGGTGATGTTTCACTGTGTTCCTTCTCATGTCTGTTGTAAAAGTTTTATTTCTCTTCTACAGAATGGAAATGCTTGCTTTCATGTCTTTGGCTGCAAAACTTAGATGCATTTATAATCTCAGCAGAATATTAGCTTTCCCACAGAAATTATATATTTAAATTATTCACCATGAAAGGGAGTACAAAAACTGAGAAAATTCAACGAAAACAGAGCCTACTTTCAAGTTTCCTGTTATCTGTAATTTAAAGCATACACTAATTGAAGAAGCTTGGACTTTGGAATTCGTCTTTTCTAATGAAATTTGAATATTTAGAATAAAGGGATTGGAGATTAGAAGCAGACTGAAATGGGAGGTCACTTTTGCAGTTTCCTTAGTTAATAGAAAAGCTTTTATAACTTTATTCACAATTTTCATGCATATTGTTCAAAGAAAAGTCTCCTCCAGCCCCCCCCCCCTTCTGTTCCATTACTTCATCTTCTTTGTCCTGTGGTAGAAAATAAAACAAAGAAGTCTGGAAATAGAAATTCCAGGCTAGGACCAATAGGGAGCCATGCCTTTAGCCGTGACTAGATGGTTTCATGGGTTTACATTTAGTTCCTACAAAGTGTTTCTGTGGCCATATACCAATCTCACTGTCTTTGAGTTCAAAGGGGCCTTTTTTTTTTTTTTTTTTTAAATACTGCAAGAAGGGAAATTTCCATGGAAGTAACCCGGAATGGTCCACGATAAATGATAGTGCTGAGGGCTTAGCAATGCCACAGCAGGAAGATGTGTTCCCAATGAGTAAGACACTGGGCTTGTTCAAAGCATCCAGATTGGGCTGGAAAAATGGTTAGTAGCAGATAAGACATGGTCAGAAGGTGCTGATATTACTGCCTTGGAATGGTTGGAAACAAATTTCATACCCAAAAGAAAAACAGGCAAAATGAACAAACAGTAAAACAAAAAACCAAGAAGTGGTTCCTTAATATACAACGTTAAAGGAAAATGAATCACAGAATGAGTCTGTGCACTCATTAGTTCATTTTTACTTGACAGATTGCCATTTTGTAGTAGCATCATTCATGGCACAAACTCATAGAGTTAGTATCCCACAACAGACCCCAAATTCACTAGAACGCATGACCAAGGTTTTTCCTTCCAGGAAGCCTCTATTGATCCTGCTTACTCAGACTGTGTTTAAAATGTACCCATTCTGCCACTAAACATGAAATGTAATATACAAAAATCTTGCACATAAATTTAAAGGGCCAGGGGAAAAATAGCTAAAGAATATAGACAGTTTGCAAATGAAGGTAGAAGTTGCTATTAACATATGAAAAAAATTGATTCTGGCAAGCAAAGAATTTTCAATGAAAATAATACAGCAGCATTATTTTTGAACCCATTCAAGTGGCAAAATAAAAACAAGAATATTTTCAGTAATGGTACCTGTTGAAAACAAGTGTTCAATTAATGAATTGGCCATTTTTGTAGGCTTCTTGTGGCCTTGTAAATTGAAGTAACTTTCTGATGGCTGATTTGGCAATACAGTTGACCTTTGAGCAACATGGGTTTGACCTGCATGGTCCACTTATATGTAAATTTTTTCCCCCATAAATACCTATATTGTTTTGATCTGTCGGTTGGGAGTCCATGGATGTGGATGCCATTGATCTGTGTTATTTTATATAGGGCTCTTGAACATTTGAGGATTTTTGTTATTTGTATGGGTCCTGGAACCATCCTCTGTGAATTCTGAGGGACAAATTTTTGGTTTGGTCCTGGACTGAACCCCTGTATTATTCAAGGGTCAACTGTATATACTTCAGAGCTTTGAATCATCACCCTATTTGACCCATTCTACAACATAAATAGGAGCATCTTGGTGCATTATAATCCTCTGTTGGTTCTACCTTACTTAAAGCAAAGAAAGGGACAGATGATAAATACATTATGGCTTATGGGCCATATGGCCTCTATTTCAATTACTCAACTCTGCCATTGTGCACAAAAACAGTCATAGAAAACAAGTGAATGAGTGAGCATGTCTGCGTGTCAATAAAACTTTATGTCTGTTGGCTATCTACATGTCTTTGGAAGAATGGCTTTCTATGTCCTCTACCCATTCTTGAGTGGATTATTTTTTGTTATTGAGTTGTATGAGTTATTTATACATTGGTACCTTGAGATACGAATTTAATTCATTCTGTAACCAAGATTGTCAGTCAACTCGTATATCAAACTGCCGATATTTGACCCGTGCGCCAATGCGCCAACTAGCGTCAGGTTCCCAAATCACAACTCGTATCTTGGAATTTCGCTCAGATCTCAAACAAAAGTATGGACCAAGTCGCAGCTCGTATCTTAAAAAAATTTATATGTTGGTCTGTTCGTATTTTAAGGTACCACTGTATATATATTTCACTTATATTTGGGCTCTAAAGAAAAACAACAAAACAAATGAACAAACAAAACAAAACAAAATGAAACAAAAGACTCATAGAAACAGAGATTAAAGGGATGGTTGCCAGAGAAGAGGGGAATGGGAGCAGGGGATTGGTGAAAAAGGTGAGAGGGGGTAGAGTCAATAATATTGTGGTAAATTTACACAATGATAGATGATTACTAGAATTAGTGAGGTGACTGCATTCTAAGGTATAATAAAAAGCCCAGTCACTATATTGTACACCTGAAATTAATATAGTTTATATAATATTGTATACCAACTATAGTTAAATAAAAAAATTAAAAAACAAAAAAACTTTATTTATAAACACTGACATTTGAATTTCATATAGTTCTTACATATCACTAAATATTGTTCTTAGAGTTTTTTCCCAACTGGTAAAATGTAACACTGTTCTTACCTCACTGGTAATTCCAAACCAGGCCATGGGCTGGATTTGGCCCTCTGGTTCCAGTTTGCTGATTTGTGTCCTAAAACAAAAAAATCCCAAACCCCCAAACTTTGACTGTGTCCTACCAAACAAATCATGCATTTTCGCTCCACCTGTCAGTGTTTGCTCATGTCTGACTCTCTTTTTTCCTAGAATGTCACCTCCATGCTATCTTCCTGAACTTATTGTCATTACTTGTTGACTGAGAGAGGGCCAGCCCTGAATATATATTTCCTGATCATCCAATCTGTCTCTAGTAAAATGAGAGAAGTGCTTCAATTCATTCTGCTACAGAACTAGAAAAATAAATTCAAAGGTAAATTCAAGATGAAAGCAAGATTTTTGGTATATTTGAGTGTAAATATATCTAATCAAGTAAAAAATCACTTAGATCTAATCTGTCTTGATAGTGTTGGGACTGAAGAAGAATTATTAGACAGGACAATAGGAAACAAGTATAGAGAGGGGACTTTTGAGTTCAAGAAAGATAAATGATACATTATGACTTTGCATGGGATTGATTTCGGTTATTTTTAGCTGATTGGGACATATGAAAGCTAGATAGAGAAGTGATTCTGTAATTAAACAACAGATGAAAGCATTTCTGTTTTTTATGTTTTATGATTTTTAAAAATACATAAAAATAATTTGCTATAATGAGATAATAAAATTGGTCAGTTACTTTTCATTGTAGTGTTTCTAAAAAACTTATGTTTTACTAAGTCCTCAAATATATTTTCCCAAAGACAATTGTATGAAGTAGTTTGCTATAATAACCTATACCTCTGAAAAGCCCATTTGTATGAAACTTGAGATAATAGTGATAAGAATGGCGGCTTTATCGCTTCCTCGATCTCCTTTCTCTCTCTTTCCTCCCAAGTTTTGCCTTGGATATGATGGGTCATTTCTCCAGGGTCTAGATTTTACTTGCTGTACCTCGTGGGCTCTGTCCTCTGAATTTCCTATACGTTGCTAGTTATGTTTGGAGGCTTGATAAGATAAATCTAACAATTGCGGGAAGGGCAAAGGTTTGTGGATAGGTTTAGTTCTTCCGTGGGGAGGCTTGTTTTCTCTTTTTGTGGTGTTTGCAGATGTTATTGTTGCAAACTTGATCCACGTAGGGTTTCCAAAATTGTTATAGTTTAATTCTAGCAACTTTTAAAATATATTAGCTAGAAACTTCTATAAAGAGAAATATCTCTTCTTTTATAACTATTCTCCCAAGTGGTAAAATTTATATAGGAAAATCAGGATAAATGCTTCATTTCCTCTCCTATGTTTACTTGTCTTAAAAATAATGAGATAGTGAGCATCCTCCAATGATCAGTCAATGTGATTATTTATTTTGGGGAGGTCATTGGCCCCTCACAGACTGTGCATACATATCAACAAACATACATGAAACATATACCCTTCATATGTTTCAATTCATTGTATTTATTATATTTTTCTTATTGATGTTCAAATTACCCTACTTTGCTCAGTGGGAGCTTACTCAGGTTGGCTCCTGAGTCACTTTGTAAGATTCCTGGATCTCTCTTCTGGTCCTTGTCATGTGGTGTAGGGTTCCAGGCTCATCTGAACATTTCCTGTTTTGTATCTGTAAACAGCAATTTCTACAAGAAGCCCTGGTTCTGTTTAGTAAGAAAAAAATATCTGGACACCACAATCTAGTCTGTAGGGGTCATCATTGCTACTGGGATGGCTTTCTCAGTGAACAATACTAGGAAATATACAGACATGTTTTTAAAGATAAAAATTCATGAGTTTTTGTTTGGTATTTCCAATTCAAATTCAGGATGACTTAAGATTTTTACCTAACCCACTTTGATATCACAATCCTATATCTTCTTTTTTCTACTCAGGGAATTCCACTTCTCAACAAAACTAGGAATTTTATAATTAAAATATCACATAAATACTTAACTCTTTTATGCCTTAATGTATTCCCAACAGTCTGGGAATAACAATATGAACACTACTGCCAACTATATGATTACAGAAAAGAGTATGTGACTGTTTTTTGGTAGTTTTCTTTGTCTTTGGCATATTTAGAGTAGTAGACTATTCTCTTCAGGAATGGGTAAATAAATCGTGTTTTAAAGTTACACAGGATGGTTCAGTTCCTCTGTTTAACTATGCCACCAAATAGAAATATATTAAAGAGCATTAATTTTTATTAAAAATTTTTGGCACTGCACTTAAAAAGCACTAGCCAGGTTTTATAATTATGGAAAACATTTATACAGTGTCAAAGTTAAATATCCAGACTGAGGTACATTTAAGCACCTTGATCCATCAACCCCATTCATTTTCCTTCTTTGTTATTATATGTAGAATTTTTTAAAAATTGAGATTTATTATTTTACTGTTTGTTTTAAAATACAGGCAGATACTTAAATATATTCTTATCTTTACCAACTTTAGATGAGTGATAGTTTACTGCAACAACGATTCTTCATCTTGTTCTTTCTACTTCACAACATAGCCTCAAGTTCATGCAACAAGAGTCTAGAGAGATACGTTCTTCACTGTGTGGATGGTCTGTAGGTTATTCAATCAATCAGATTTCTAACAGACACATGGGTTGTTTCCTGCATTTTATTGTAACAAAGTCTTGTAGTGTACAGCTTGGTGCATATACCCCCACAATCTGTCCACTGACTATGTTCTCAAAGTTTTGCTTTTGATGAAAAGATAGTTGAGAAGAGGGGGTTCAGTGCAGTTTCCGTCTGCATTTCTTTGTGGTAGTTAAGAGCTATTTGCATTTCTCTTTCTGTGACCTTCCTTTTCACGCATCAAGCCCATTTTTGTATGGGGTGCTTAGTGTTTTACTTCCCTATGCTTAAGGGCTCCTTCATAGAGTAGAGATATAAGAACTTTGTGATAAAACTTAAAACATTTTTTTTCTAGTTTGTCATTTGTCTTTTAGTTTACTTCTGTCATTTTTTTTTTTCTCTTGCAAAAGGTTTACTTCCATTTTTTACATTGCCACATTTGTCTAATTTCTTACTGAGTTCTGATTTGCAACAGAGTTAAGAAAGTTTCCCTTACCTGTTTTTACACTGCTAGTATGTATTATTGGTTTCAAGTCTTCCATTTAAATATCTTATCCTTTCAGGATTTATCCTGGAGTGAGGAAAGAATCTGATGTGAGGAAAGAATACAGTCTTTCTTTTTTTATATGGCTATTTAGTTAGCCCAATATAACTTACTAAATTGTCCATCGTTTACTCAAGGATGCGGTATGCTGATTTAGTACGTATTAATTTTGTATCTGCAATCGGGTCCATTTCTGGATATTCTAATATGTCCCGTTGCTCTGTGACAATTTGTGTATTGACACTGTACTGTTTTAAGTCTGGAAACTTTGTAATAGGGTTTAATATTGGCAGAGTTAATATTCTTTACCTTCACTACCTCATTGATTTCTTTTTCATGGTGTTATTTACCACTCTTACTCAGTTGTGTTTCCAAATGACCTTAGTAATCAACTTATGAAGTTGACTCTAAAGAAAAATCTGATAGCATTTTTGTTGGGATTGTATAATTTTATACATTACCTTAGCTCAAGTGGACATCTGTATTGATGTATAAGAAAAATTTAGCAGTAAGATTTTTTAAAAATCAGAGATGATACATAACCATAAAATATTTGTTCTAACTTGAGTGTTAAGGTCAGGTTTAACATTTAGCATGAGGATATCCAGGACATATATCCATACAGGAGATATGGTTTGACTTGCAGCATAATTGCATTTGTTTGATAATAAATGATTTATAATCACGTTTTTCTATTCATGTTTACATTCATAATTGGGCTACTCAAAGAAGCCCACTCAATAAAAACATAATGGTTGTGGGTACTCTTTTCTTTTAGTCTACTGTCTGGATCACGTTTTATGGTTTTATGACTAAGAATGGACATCTAGGCACAGCTTTCCAAAAAGAAATCTGCTCTTCTTGCTGTTTCTGCATCTTCAATAAGACAATTAGCTACAATTGAAATTAAAATGCAACGAAGCTGAGTTTTTATTGTTGCTTGTGATCATGATCTCAGCAATGTCAAAGATTCATGTTTCAGAAGTTTCTTGTCACTTTGGAGTTGGGTGACCTGGCTGTGATGGGTTGCATTCACTCTGTCTTTCAGCCGTACGTAATTCTAGTGTCATGGATTTACCTAGAACATCTCATAGTTACTGGTTTATTTTTTTCATTCATTCGATATTAATGAAAGTACTTAATGTGTCAGAATAAAGTTCCTACTCTTAAAGTCTAGCGTAAGATAGTAAAACAGAGTTGAAGCTCAATGCAATAAATAAAAGTATCCATGGGAGCTATTAAAGAGTGTGCTCTGACAACACAAAGGAGTAAAAGAGTGCAGAGGCAGACACGGGACATGTGCTGTAGGGAGGTGGAAGAAATCTCCAGGAAGAGGGGAAAGGAAGGTCTGAGGGGGAGAGTAAAGCATGGAGCCCAGAAAGTGACTAGCCTTAACTGCACCTGAAGAACAGAGGATTTCAGGAAGACGGCCTCTCAGATGTGAAAAATGATAAAACACCCGAAACAGAATCCTGGGAGAACTACTTCTGCACCAACAATAAAACTAAAAAAAACCACAACAAAATATCAACTCTGACAAGCAAAGTTGTGCAAGAAAGAGTATGTGTTTATGATGTTTGGTAGTCATAATAATATTACTGTGGTACCTTAAAATACGAACAGATCAACATACAAATTTTTTTAAGATACGAGCTGCGACTTGGTCTGTATTTTTGTTTGAGATCCAAACAACATTCTGAGATACGAGTCATGATTTGGGAAACTGCTGATAGTTGGCGCGTTGGCACATGGGTCCAGTATTGGCAGTTTGATATACGAGTTGACTGACTTACGAGCTCAGTTACAGAATGAATTAAATTTGTATCTCAGGATACCACTGTAGTAAGCACTAAATTAACAAGTTTTGATACAAATATGTTGGGAGATGAAAAGGAGGGCAAGAATGTGTGGAGAGCAATTGTAAGGTGGGCTGGTAGAAGAGTTAAGTTCTCAGATCCTGCAGCAGGAAGCCATAGGTAGTTATTCTGAAATTGAAACATTAAGAATAGGTGTATTTGTTGCTTAGATATTGAAAAGGAAATGCCGAATGAAACATCTAAGAGGGTAGAAAGTAGTGGCTGTTGGAGGATCGGAATACAGTGAGTGGAAGGGAAGGGGACTGTTCACTGGCAAAGTAGGTTCTGTATTTAAACTCCATAGGTGTTTGACATTGATAAATTACATTTCTAAAGGAGAGGGCAGGGTAGGAACCAAGTGTGTGTGAAGGGCAACACGATAAGATGGTACGGTCAGCATCCTAATTCATTATCAACACCAACATTCAGAAGCATTTTAAAAGGTTTTGAAGTAGAATGGTTAGGATTATAACCACAGTTGGATTGAACTGGAAGTCAGACGGTGTTTCAGTTGAGCAAATATCGACAGGTTGACAAAACCAAGAAAATATAGGCTATTTTCAAATGGGATTTTGATTTAAATGAAATGATCTTGATGTGTCAGCTGCTAATTAAGTTAGAACCCCAGGGAGAGCACAAAAAGTTGGTAATTGTGAATGCATCTTTTTTTTTATTTTTTTTATTTTTCTGAAGCTGGAAACAGGGAGGCAGTCAGATAGACTCTCGCATGCACCCCACCAGGATCCACCCAGCACGCCCACCAGGGGGCGATGCTCTGCCCATCTGGGGCATTGCTCTGTTGCGACCAGAGCCACTCTAACGCCTGAGGCAGAGGCCATGGAGCCATCCTCAGCACCCAGGCCATCTTTGCTCCAATGGAGCCTTGGCTGCGGGAGGGGAAGAGAGAGACAGAGAGGAAGGAGAGGGGGAGGGGTGGAGAAGCAGATGGGCGCTTCTCCTGTGTGCCCTGGCCGGGAATCGAACCCGGGACTTCCGCACGCCAGGCTGACGCTCTACCACTAAGCCAACTGGCCAGGGCCGTGAATGTGTCTTAAAAGTGAAAATACCGTGCTCTGAGTTAATGTTGTAACACCTTCAGTTTGCTGAAGAATCAGTATCAATAGGTGAATTCACTCTCTCTGAGAAATCTCAGGGCTGCTGAAGTGTGTGATGGAGCATCTGGAACTCCAAAACCCATTATTTCCTTTGGAGAAGGGGAATCATGGGCTGAAGAAATCGATTACCTTCCAATGCAACCCCCACCACTGCAATGCACAGTGTCATTATTAGCTTTGGGATTTTGGAATGGGGGGGCATAGCAAAAAGAGAAAAAAGAATAGACTAGTATAAACCACATTGAAATGACTAATTTTTAAGCATCTTATATGTACAGTTTCACAGCTTGAATAAATACTTATTTCCTTCACTTCTCTTTTCTCCATTTATCGAGAATGAATTGGACATAGAACAGCGGGGCTTGTATAAAGGCTCCTGGGTTGCTCAATGTGGAATCAGGGCTGGGCTGAGGTCCCCAGAGCTGAATGTGTCACTGGCTCTTCTGCTCTTTGAACATGGAAGGTGGATCTGAGTGTTGAGGTCCATGCGAGCCAGATGCCCTTTGATCTCTCTTCCATCTTTCCAGCACTGTGGCTCCTTCATCCACGTCCCTTGGTCTTCAATTTTCATATCATTAGGGACATTACAATGAATGCTCTGGAAATGGATGTTTATTTCAAGGGCCATCACTGGGTTTGAACTTTCCTTTCTGGGCTGGCTTCAGGAATCCCTTCAAAACACACGTGGATCTGGGTGCAGTTTGATGTCTTCGTGCCTTGGATCTGAGCAAGGAGTGATGGCCGTGAAATAAATATGTGCCTTGTTTTAAGTTTATTTTGAGTTCGGAGGTCACACCATGATAAATGAGTTCACAATGATGACACAGCAGTGAAGCAAATCCCTGGAATTTGAGGCTCAGAATAAAATTTCAAAGTAATAAATAAAAAATACAAGTGAACTTAAAAGTGGGTGACTAGGACACATGACCTCAGTCTCAGATGTCACATTTATAGTTCGAGGGGACCTTCTGTGACTGACATGCAAGGTTCAGAAGTCCCGATTTGTCAGATATTATCAGAGTCCCAAGGAGAGGCTCCTCCTAAGGGATCCATTCTTGGAAAAGAGAGAACTTTTCATTTGCTTTGTAGTTTCTGAGTCTGTGAACCCAAGGTGGGGAATCTGGGCTCTCGTCCCCCCGCCATCTCCACCCCATCTAAGTCTGTGTTTCCCTAGGACTGTTTCCACAGGGAGGTAAACTCTAGGGCAGGGGGCTGCTTCAAAGCAAATGAGGCCCTTAATTTATCATAAAAGAGAAGACTGGTTGTTAAGGTTTTATTGGATTACAATAAAGGCTCCTAGCGCTGGGAGCCTGTGGTTTGATTCCCGGCATCTCTGGGGGAGCTTGAAATCATAACCACAGATTATAGCAATGAGCTTCCAAATTTCCATCTCCCAAGCAGAGATGCTGCTTTCCTGGAGCGAATGTGGAATGACATGCTCTGTGATTTTAGGATATGTATTGGAAACTTTTCTGTTTGGATATCACTTCAGGAGGGCTGTGATTCTCCAATCACCTCTGTGGTTACAGCCTCAATGTTCTTACAGAAGAGAAAGAAAAGGGGGAAAAATGATAAAACAAAACAAAAGATGATTGTTGTGACTCCCCCCCATTCTGTGCTCTTACACACTTTGAAGGGGTTCATTAATTTTTTTTTCTTTCCCCGGATTCAGTAGAAGTTCTTACAAGGTCATCCTAGGTTGGAGCAGTGGCTTCACAGTTCTCCGGGGACTCCCTTTCTCCCAAACCTCCTGTGATGAAGTTGTATTTTATCAGCTCTGTAGATGCTAAAATCTACCATCTTTGATGTCAATTGTTCGCACATATATATATATATATATATATATATATATATATATATATATATATATATATATATAGAGAGAGAGAGAGAGAGAGAGAGAGTAATATATACACATGGTTTTCAATTTTTAATTTTTTTGGCCTGCCAGGTTGACCATGTTGGACCATATTGGAAAGAAAGAACAAGTAAGGCAAAGATATAAGCAGACACATTTTATTTTTCTTCTCGTAAGGTGGAACTGGTGAAGAACAGTCATGTCAGTTTGAGTTCCTTTGTTTTGCATACCCATTGGTGCACATACATGCATTTAATGAAATAAGACCAAAACCTATAAAAACGTGTGTACGTTCTTCACGTTGCTTGAAACTCCTGCTTGTACTTGTCTTTCTCAGTTCAGGTTTGGAGCTGTCCCGGAATTATAGGGAGCAGTGGCCTACTTTTCTTTCTTTCTTTTTTAAAATCAGTTTTTTATTTTTCACTGACAGTTGACATAGCAGTCTATTAATTTCAGGCACACGTGGTCAGAGAGCAGAGCTTTGATCCGGAGGAAGGGGAGGTTATCTTCCATCTGGTCTAGTGAGAGTCTCAGATTTCTTCCTCCACTTCAAAGTAGGAGCAGGTCAAGGGGGTGTTTTCTCTGTACTGGATGAGGTGTTCTTCCCTGACATGTGTAATGCATAGAAGACTTAAGCCATAAAGAAGTATGTCATCTCGTAGGCGTGGAAATCCAGAAATAAGGTCTTGGGAGGCTTTCTATTGGTGGCTTCATAACATTGTCAGGGACATGGGCTGATTTTTATTTCTGTTCCCAAATATCCATTTTTCTCTATAAAAGACTCCCTGCCCATGTTCACATGACTTTCTCGACCACTATGGGAAGAGTAGATTCCACTCCCCTCACTTCTCTCCTCCCATCCCACCCCTTCTAACTGACTTTGAACTTGGCCCGTAATAAGCCCTGGCCAGTGGTGAGAAAACAGGCTGGCCCATCTCCTCAGAACCCCGAATGGAGTGGGTTGGCTCCCATTTCTTTGCAGGTTGCTGCCTTCTGCCAGAAAACAGCAGGTCTCAGCAGCAGCTGCTCTGTCACCCACGTTTGGACTGAGAAGACACTTGAAGTTGACCAGGGCCCAGAAGTCCCACAGCCCTCATATGACACAGGGAAATATGTCATGCCTTAAGCCACTAACACATTGGAGTTGTTTATTGCCACAGGAAAAATGACTAATTTTAGAACCCAGTGTCCTTCCCTCTCTCCATTCCTGTCCCTGCCAATGAAGGCTGCTTCCTAAAGCTAGTTTTCCTTGTGGTTGGGGAATGGCCTCAGCAGCTCTTTGCATCACCTCCAGATGTGACCACAGCTGGAGGCCAAAAAGAGGCCATCTCATTCTGTGTTTCCTTAAAAGAAGAGGTACAGTTTTGCAGATGCTCCATGGGTGTTCTCTTCTGGCATCTCCCTGATCAGAAATGGGTCATAGGCCCCTTCTAACTTCGTGGTTGGCAAGGGAAAGGGGATTGCTGCGATTGACTTGTGTGCGTCAGCATTGACTCCTTGGCCAGGGTCGCTGGCCCCCTTTTGTATCATATATATGGAGTGAGATGGAGGTGGGAACAGAATAGTTAGCTGTCTGAACATAAGCAAGTCTTTGCCAACCAGGAAAAAGAGGAGAAATGGCAGTTGCCAGTCAACCCTAAATGCTTCCTGTATCCTCCATATCTTCTAAGACAGTGGTTCTCAACCTTTCTAATGCCGGGAACCCGCAATACAGTTCTTATGTTGCGGTGACCCCAAACCAAAAAATAATTTTAGTGGCTACTTCATAACTGTAATTTTGTTACAGTTATGATTCGGAATGTAAATAGTTGATATGCATTATGCATTTTCTGATGGCTTTAGGCGACCCCGCCAGGGTCGCAACGCACAGGTTGAGAACCACTGTTCTAAGACTTTTCTTATACTTCTCCTTGGTCTTTGTCCTCTCTCTCCTTTTCCTGCCATTTCTTCTTTTGTCTTCTGTTAGTCTCTTTGTCATCCTCTTACATTTGTCCCCTTTCCCATCCAGTATGGAGTATTCAAAGGAGAGAGGCTGTCAAGGTTCTTAGAAGAAAATTACTTCAATATTTCTCTCACTCTCAGTCCAGTGGAGAATCGACTGGCCTGTACACTGTGGACACATGGTACTGTGATTCTGAAGACACTCCGAGTCCCAGAGAGCTCCCAGGATGTCAAGTGTTGAGGATTAGAGAAGAAGAGGAACCCTCAATTTATAAGGGCTGGAATCAAGACCTCAGGCTCCAGGGGAGATGGCTGTTCTCAGTGAGAATACTCCAAACCCGAGACAGAACTCATGTTCTGACCAACAGCTTCTAGGTTTTCCTGAAAGGTCTTGTTTGTTCCCCAACTTTCAGTCTTAGGTTTCTGGGAGCATGTCTGTTGGTGTAATGAAAATTATTTTAGTGTAGGAGGAGATGAGAGGCAGGGAAGCCAGTGGGAAAACTGACAGTAATACAACTATGAGGTGCTAAAATCAGGCCCTGGTTGTGAGCATGCAGATGGAGAACAAATGCAATAAATTATTTGTACTTTTTCTTTGGCTGTTATGTATTATGTCATGCTGGGAATATACCAGGATGAAGCTCATGACTGCAGCACAGTGCCTCGAAAGACTAGGAGAAGGAGGAAAAGATAGGTATAATGCTACATGAATATACAAACCTACCACTTCTATGCAGTTTAGAGACACACAGGTGAGTACTATGGCTGCTGAAAGCCCAGAGAAATGCATGGTAATAGTAAATGCAAATCAGGAGAGTGGTTGCCTCTGGGGACTGAGGGGGAATATCACTGGAATAGGCTTCCGTGGAGTTTCATTTCTACTGGGATCGCTTTATTTTTTAAACTGGGTGGTAGACACATTGAGACACATTGATGCTCATTATATAGTTCTGTATACCTTTTGGTATTTTTAAGTGAATACAAGATGTATTTTAAAGTGTAGGGGTAGATGGTTTAAGGTAGGAACAGAAGAACGTGAACAAACCAAGTTGATCCCATGTCTTTAAAAACATTTTTTTAAAATCAATTTTAGAGAGAGAGAGAGAGAGAAAAACACACTGATTTGTCATTCTACTTATTTATACATTTATTGATTGATTCTTGTATGTGCCCTGACCAGGGATCAAACCAGCAACGTTAGCATATTGGGACGATGCTCTAAAAACTGAACCGCCAGGCCAGGGATCTCTTTTATTTTTTCTTTTCTCTTTTACAGTATGATAAAAAGAAATAATTTTTTTCTCACACACACATATATACTGAAGAAACAATTCTAATGTTATATTTTACTGGCTGCCTGTGCTGATGTCCCAACCAGAAACCTTAATTAGCTGGGTGAACTGCCATTTCCACTGGAAAGGATGGTGCATAGAAATCTCCCCATAACAAAACAAAATCACTGAGTGTAGAGGGATAAGTGGTTTAAGAAAGTAATTTTGGATAAAAAGCATCTTTAAGAATAGCATAAAGATGGAAGACCCTCAAAGGGACGAGTCACAGAGCTGTGATGTAACAGTATGAAGAGTCTTTCATCATCCAAAGGAAAGCTGTGTGACTTCTTTCAGGTACACATTCTCCAGGAATAGCAGCATGATTGCCCGCTGTTCCTGCATCGTACAGCTGTAGTCTTCATATGGTTCCCCCCGACTCATGGCAGCTACGAAATGAAATGACACTGTTGTATTTTCTGCTGGTTGCGGTTTCATTTGGCCACAGCCTCTCTTTGCTCTCAGTGACTGTTAGTGACAGCAAAGCAAAAAGCCCATGGGAAAATAACTTGGAGACCGTACTGGGTTTATTAGTTGCAACTAAGTCAATCAATGTAATGCTAGTATCAGGATTCTCCAAGAAAAAATTTCAACCCATTTTAAGAGTGCTCATATTTTTTTTTTGAGTGTTTGCGAAGTAATACTGAAGACAGCCATGCAATTTCACAAGGACAAAGTTCTGATGGGAGTTTTTTTATAAAATGAAATCATGCTGTATTTTCCCCCCTCCAGAATTTTATGTAGTCACTCCCAAGGGCAATATTATTTGCCATATCCTCAGACTTTGAATTTCATATAATTTTTATGGGAGGAGGGACTGTATTTAATAAAACTTGAGTGAAAGGATGTTTTTCCTCGGCAGCCAAATAAAAACAAACCACAGGACATTTGCAGGAAAGATATGTCTTGGGTTTCTAGTTAACTTGTCACAAGGAAAGTGAGAAAGACCCACAAATTTTGAGCACAACTTGAATATTTGGGGACCTTTTTATTTCATTTCCCTTTATGTTGACTTTGTCTTGCTCTTTAAGAATTGGAATTAATTGTCAACTAATTTGGTTCTGCTTTTCTTGGTGATGTAGGAGGAATGAGATTTTCACAGTCAGAAAGAGAGTTCCTAAGTTTTCCATTGCACAGGGAGTCATCAACCTCCCCGCTTCTGAGTCTTGAATCCCTGACTATCTTGTGTGTGTGTGTGTGTGTGTGTGTGTGTGTGTGTGTGTGTGTGTGTGTGTAGTCGGGGAGACTATACACTCATGTGGGACATTTCTCTTTCTTCAAGTGCCATTTCTCTAAAAAGAGTAAGTCTATAAGAAATTTAGACTTTACTGTTAATTTCTTTAATTGGATCATTAAATTGCTTTTATCTTTACAAATGGATCAGGACCCTTATTAATCCTTAGTTCAACAAAGATTGTATTGAACTCTGGCCTGAGACACTTTACTAGGATTTAGGTCAGGGGTCGGGAACCTTTTTGGCTGAGAGAGCCATGAACGCCACATATTTTAAAATGTAATTCCGTGAGAGCCATACAATATGTTTAACACTAAATACAAGTAAATGTGTACATTTTATGTAAGACCAACACTTTTAAAGTATAATAAGTTTCTGAATTCTTTTTAATAATGTTGTTATGCTGTTGCTAACCAATGATGAATAAAGTACTTCTTACCATTAATGCGACTTCTGGTGCTGCAGGGTTTTGCTGATGGCTTTGTAGTCTGGTTGATACATGGTAAGGTTAAGCTTCATGCAGGCGTTGAGACTTCCATTCGTTAAACGTGATCGTAGGTTGGTCTTAACGTTCTTTAGATGTGAGAAAGACTGCTCACATGCATATATAGAGACAAACATCGTCAGTAAAGCAATACTCACATGCTGCAGTGTATAGTATGTGACGGGAAGCATGTTCCAAGTTTTGACAATCAGCTGGTCCGCAGGTTGAAGTTTTTCATTTCTCCCCACTTGTGTTTGCTCGCCAACTCTGCTTGCTGTCGTGCAAGTCTTTCCAAATCTTCATTCAGTGACTTGAACTTATTCACCCACATGTCTGATGCCTTCAGGTCAGCAACTTGTAACTCAAAATCTCTGACAGAGACACTGGGGATGTAGCTCAGGTCGGCACTGTCCACTGCACACTTGTGTGGATGGGTGATGAACTTAAAAAGACGAGTGTGCTCACAAAATTCTCCAAAGCACGCTTTGAATGACTGCAGGAGATTAGATGTGAAGCCCGCTAGCTGATGGAGATCAAGATGTCAAGTAGGGTCACTTGCTGTGCATGCATCTTTAAACTCTCCCAGTTTTTCAAAGTGTAGTAAACGACCTGTTTCAGTGTTGCTTGTTTTCAAATGCAAACACTGGTTGTTGAAGGGATAAGACTCTATTTCCAATGCCTTGCATTTTCATATTGAGCTAGTTCAGATGTTCAGTTATGTCCACGAGATTGTAGGACTTCAGGAGCCACTCAGTGTTAACTAACTCAGGATGCTCAACGTTTTTTATTTCAAGAAAAGTCTGGATTTTGCTCAGACAAGCCGCGAAATGGCTGAGCACCTTCCCTTTTGAAAACAAACACACATTGCTGTGCAGAAGCAGACCAGGATTATTATTTCCAACTTCATCCAGCTGTGTTTTAAACTGACAATCATTTAAAGCTCGGGCAACAATAAAGTTGACCACCTGAATGACCAGCGACATCACCTCACCAAGCTGCTCACCACACATCTGAGCACAAAGCGCCTCCTGATATAGGATGCAGTGAACACTTAGGATGGGTCTCTTTTCATGTTCACGAAGAAGCACTATGAATCCTCTGTTTATCCCCACCATGCACGGACCACCATCAGTACACACTGAAATAAGTTTATCCATCAGTAGATTTTTTTCTTTAGCAAACTCAGTGAAAGACTTGAATAAATCCTCCCTTCTTGTTGTCTCTTTCATAGGCAAAATAGCAAGATGTTCCTCATGTAGTGTGTCACCAACAGTATATCTTGCAATCATGCTGAACTGGGATAAATGGCTTATGTCTGTTGACTCATCCAAAGCAAGAGAAAAGAATGGTGCTGCATTTATGTCCTTCACTTGTGTTGCCTCAATTTGATTTGCCATCATGATGGTACAATTGTGAACAGTTCTTGCCGACAGAGGCATGTCTTTTATTCATTTGATTATCTTGTCTTTATCCAAAAAGTCGTCAAAAAGTTCATTGGCAATATCAAGCATGAATGTTTTGGCATACTCCCCATCTGTGAATGGCTTTCCGTTTCTCACAATTGCTAAAGCTCCAGCAAAGCTAGCTGAATTCCAGTCACCTTGTTGGGTCCAAACATGGAGTTGCTGCTGACTAGCTTGCACTCTGCACAGTAGCTCTTGACATGCTTTCTTCCTGCTGTCCCCTGCTGGATATTTCGATGCAAATGTAGTATGGCGTGTGTGGTAGTGCCACTTTATATTTGACCATTTCATCGATGCAATTTTATCATTGCATATTAGACACACTGAAGAACCTGCTCTCTCCACAAAGGCGAATTTCTCTGTCCATTCCTGCTGAAAAGTACGAAACTCCTCTTTTTTTCTTTTAGCCATCTTCTTTGTCAAAAGGGTTTCTGCAATTAGCTAGCTGACTACCAGATTAAAAGGAAGGAAGTTTACTTCCTGATCTCACAACAACCCATGTACTTTATGCATTATTCAGTAAAAATTTAGTGTTGTCCCGGAGGACAGCTGTGATTGGCTCCAGCCACCCACAACCATGAACATGAGTGGTAGGAAATGGATTGTAATACATGAGAATTTTTTATATTTTTAATGTTATTATTTTTTTTATTAAAGATTTGTCTGCGAGCCAGATGCAGCCATCAAAAGAGCCACATTTGGCTTGTGAGCCATAGGTTCCTGAACCCTGATTTAGGCATTTTTTTAGGGGGCAGAGAGGGACATGAATAAGTTAGGGAAAATCTGGGAGAATGGAGAGCTTAGGGTGGGTACTTTGGACAGCTACAAGGCAGCAGAAAGATGGGAATATTTAGGAGTCTGGAGATGTGTGTTTTGAGCGTGTGCATGCGTGCATGTGTGCTGGAAGGGAAGGACTCCTGTCATTTGGTATCCAGAGCAACGGATGCTAAACATCCTACAGTTGCAGAGGACAGGCCAACAGAAAGAACTGTCATGCCCCAAGTACATGTGATTCTGTTGAGAAACTGGTCGAGGAAAAACACTGAACCGAGAGGCTCGAACTTCCTGTACTTGGCAGTTTTGCTCCGAGTCCTGGTGGCAGCAGTAGAGAGTCATCAACTAATTTATTTAGTGCTCTGAAATTTTGTATTTTCCTATCTTGTTGTTGTTGCCTGCACTCGAGCCCAGAAATCAATAAGTCAATTAGAGGTGAGTCAAAGCAAAAGCAGGCTATTCATTTTATCTGAAGTATCATAAACTATGCTCTTGGCAGCAGATCTACATATTGTAAAACTTAAAATAAATAAAAATACCTTGTGCATTTGTAAGCGAGACATCAAAAACCTGGTCATCATCTCTCTTGCTTTCTTTTTGGTTAACCAGTGGCATACTGTTTGCTTTTAGGCGTCATTGGAAAATGGTGTTTTGGTTTTTGTTTGAGTGTTAGCGATGCTTTAACTAAATCATTGATGCTCCATGCATTAGGCACTTTCTGGGTGGACAGTGCACCTATGAGGAGCACCTCCAGTACCTGTAGTTAAGGAAGTGGTTTGCGTCATTCATTTCAGCACATGAATAGGTTGGGACCAGAGCAGCCAGCATGTGTTTTCAGTTCTGGGCAGACCCACCTCTGCTGTGCCTGGCTGTTGAGTGGACTGGCTTCACTGGGCTTTGCTGTTAGCCTTAACCCTTGTTCATGATTTGTGTTGGGCTGTTGAGCATGAAAAGAAAGCAATTGCAATTTTTTTTTTCAGGGAAAGACCAGATAAAGTATCTTTGTGTAAATACTCAAAGGGCGTTATGACTTTGAAAAGCTGGCTCCAGCTAGTTTCATTTAACAATGCCTGGGAGGCCCCTTGGAGTGGTATAAATCAGGCGTAATGATATACTAATTTCTTTAAAATATTGGGTGGAAAACCAATGTCTGCAAATGTCAGAGCTGATGTACAGGAAACTAGCATTACTGCTTTTTGTGAAGGGTCTGTGTATAAAACTACAAAGAATTTCTAACAGCCCTTGATAAAGACACACAGATAGTTTGACAAACAGCCTGGGAAGCAAGCAAGACCAGGAAATAAGACAGTTTTGATTTTAAGGATCAGTCCTGGTAGAAGGAGCTGATGCCCAGAATATTCTATGCAGTTTCCAAATATTTGGCTTAAATTGATGAAGAAATGCATTCTGGTGGAGTTGGTACAATAGCTGAAAGGACCCTGGCTGGTTGGCTCAGCGGGAGAGTTTCAGCCTGGCATGTGGATATCCTGGATTCGATTCCTGGTCAGGGCATACAGGAGAAGTGACCCTCTGATTCTCCTCTACTGCACCCTTTCTCCCTTCTCTCTCTCACTCTTGGTCTCTCCTGCAGCCATTGCTCAGCTGGAGCAAATTGGCCTCAGGCATTGAAGATGGCTTCATGGTCTTACCTTAGGTGCTAAAATAGCTCAGTTGCTGAGCAATGGAGCAATGACCATAGATGGGCAGAGCATCGCCCCATTGGGGACTTGATGGGTGGATCCTGGTTGGGCGCATGTAGGAGTCTGTCTCTCTGCCTCCCCACTTCTCACTTAAAAACAAACACACAAAACAAACACACAATAGCTGAAAGGAATAAAAGAACACAGTTTCCTATAATAACCCCCCAAACAATAAGTCAAACAAATGCATGTTGTAAAATAGGAGGGATGTTTTTCATTACTTGAGCCTATGTTGAGACTATTTGGTGAAGACAAAGAATATAGTTTGTTCTTATTCTTAATCTACTAGGAAGGTCAAAGGCAAATGAAGAACAGTAGCCAAATATTCAAAGTGCCAAGTGGTAACACAGAATGCTTGGTTTCCTATCAGCCTGGTGGGGTGGCTGGCTGAAAGCAGGCCACCAGGGATACCTGAGCATCGAGCTAACACGGCACCAAGTATCTGAGCACCCACCTGGGGCTCAGTTCCTCTCTGACAGCCAAATACTCAACTGGCACGTGTTCACTTTTCCACATGAGAAGCACCTCAGACTTATGTAATATAGATGAATAACTCTGGGGTGTTTCTCATGTGAAAAAGATAAAGCTATGGCATCTCTATACAATGACCCATCATTTGGCCATAAAAAGGACACCTTACCCTTGGTGACAGCATAGATGGACCCAGAGAGGGTATGATACTCAGTGACATCAGTCAGACAGAGAAAGACAAACACCATGTGACTGCACTGGTGTGTGGCACCAAAAGAACAAAATACAGGAACAAAC
Source organism: Saccopteryx leptura (assembly GCF_036850995.1). NCBI lineage: Eukaryota > Metazoa > Chordata > Mammalia > Chiroptera > Emballonuridae > Saccopteryx > Saccopteryx leptura. Next base: position 168,009,894 of record NC_089507.1, read on the forward strand.
AACATTGAAACAGACTCACAGACACGGAGAGAGAGGGGAGGGCGGTGGGGGGGACTGGGTGAAATATGGGAAGGGGGCGGAAAGGATGGGTGAAATAGGTGAAAGGATTAAAAAGTACAGACTGGTAGTTACCGAATAGCCACAGGGACGTAAAGTCCCGCCTAGGGAATATAGTCCGTCATATTGTAATAACTATGTGTGGTGTCAGATGGGCGCTAGATTTATCAGAGATGATCACTTAGTAAGTTATATAATGTCCCACTCACTGGGTTATACACCTGAAACTGATATCATATCATATGTCCACTGTAACTGAAAAATAAAAAAAATATTTAAATAAAAAAGAAAACCACATATTTATACCAACACCCATTCATTCACAACCTTTGAGTTATCAAGTAAGTGGGTATTATTTGAAGGTGAGCTCAAGATCTCCCAAAGCAGGGAAGTAAATATAGGGTCAGTGTCTCCACTGCCTCAGATTCTTCCTGGGCATCCAACAGTGGAAAAGGCCACAAAGGCATGACATGCGTTTCCCATGGGGCTGCACAGTGTTATCAAAGCTGCTGGCTGCTCAGGCTCTTCCTTACATAGCAGGGTGAGGACTGAGCTCTCCCTGAGAATTTCATATTTGAACTTCATATTTCTGGGGCAATTAATCAAATTTCTGGATTATAATGATCTTCCAAGGGAATTGTGATTTGAAGCCCTTTGATAGATGTCCAATTATTTTGGGCTGCCTGAAGTTTACGAGTTCCTCAGGAAATTAGGTGTGACCCTTAGTTTGCCCAAGTTAATTGCCCTTGCAATCGTGCTATGGCAAAGCCTATATCCCATAGGAATCTGACTGAAATTTCTAGACGCAGAGCTCTTGCGCCAATTGTGACTTTGTGTGAAGCGATTAGAGTGACAGAAAGGTTAGGGAGGGAAGGAATTGGAAATGTGATCTGTGGCTGAAGAGATTTGTTTAGATTTGGAAGAGAGATGCCAAGCACAGGCTCTAGCTCATTTTTAGTTTAAAGGGGATTTAGAAGGATATCAAGTTCCTTCCAGCTCTTGGATTTATTGTTCTATGATAATAGTGACTTAAGATGAAGGTAAAAGGCAGGGGTGGTAGGAAAGTCCAGTTAGTCAGATTGGCCTGGGCTGACGACCGGAGCAGCCAGGGTGGGTTTTCAGACTAAACGTCGCCTTCTGAATCGCTCTGTGAGTTTATCAGTCCAGCAGTTTGCCCGGGTGTGTCTCTGTGTGGCACAGTTCCTAGCGGCAGTATTCCGTTGGGCCCCTCTAGTTGGGTCTGTTTGGGGTGGCCAAACAGCACTAGAGGAGGCATCATAACATGATGGTCAGGAGCTTGGGTTCTGCAGGGAGACTGCTAAGGTTCAAAGCCAGCTTTACCGCCTGATAGACCCTTCAGAAAGTATCTTACTCTTTCTGTGCCTCTGTTTCCCCATCTGTAAATGAGAATGATAAAGTATGCAAAATTGAGTTCTTTTGATGAAAAAATCAGTTTGTTTTGTTTATGGTCTGCTTGATGAGGGCAGGGATTCCTGTGGGTACTATTTAGTATAACATTTGTCCTCAGTGCCAGAACTCTGCCTGACTCAGAGTGGATCAATGTGGTGTTTTGAACAATACCTGGAACATGGTAATCCCTTGGTCAATGTTTGTTGTTGGTGCTATTTTTCTTTAAAGTGAGTATCATGTAATTTGCCTTCATCATGCTTTCGATACCTGGCACAGTGCCAGCACATAGAAGATGCCATGGGAGGCAGAATAATGTCCTCTTTCCCCAAAGATGTCTGCATCCAAGTTCCTGAACCTGCAAACATGTTGGGCCTCATGACAGTGGGGAGTTGAAGTTGCAGATAGAATGAAGGTTTTTAATCAGTTGACCTTAAAATAGAATGATTACGTTAGATTACCTGGTTGGGCCCTAAGTAATCATAAGGATCCTTAAGAGTGGAAGAGGCAGGCAGAAAGTCAAAGACAGAGAAGTGACACTGGAAGCAAGGTCAGAGAGCTGCCGCATTGCTGGCCTTGAGGGTGGAGCAGGGGGCCCACGGGGCAAGCAGTGTGAGCAGCATCAGGAAGTGGATAGAATGCCCACTGGTTCTTGAGCTGAGCCTGACTGGGGTAATCATTTTGTCCATATGATCAATTAGGCTTTATTTCTTTTTCATTATATACATGCTATATGGTTAATGTAAATACATCTAACAATATAGAACAGGGGTCGAGAACCTATGGTTCGTGAGCCAGATGTGGCTCTTTTGATGGCTGCATCTGGCTTGCAGACAAATTTTTAATAAAAAAAATAATAACGTTAAAAATATAAAACATTCTCATGTATTACAATCCATTCATTTCCTACCGCTCATGTTCATGGTTGTGGGTGGCTGGAGCCAATCACAGCTGTCCTCCAGGACAACACCAAATTTTTATTGGATAATGCTTAACGTACATGGGTCATTGTATGGCTCTCATGGAATTACATTTTAAAATATGTGGCGTTCATGGCTCTCTCAGCCAAAAAGTATCCCAACCCTTAATATAGAATTTGACAAAAGAAAGGAAGGGTCCTGTGGAATCCTGTAACTTATGACCACCACTATGACCATCTAAGTGTTGATTCTTTCACAAATTTCTCTCTGCACACACACAGTATTACTTACATGAGATTATACCATATGTGGCACTGCCCCATCCTTCCTAACATCACTCGTCATTCCAACTCTGCCTACACACCCCGACCAGGAAGCCACGGTAACACCCTAATTTATGTTCTTCAATATTGTTTTCCTGTACTCAGGTGATCTTAGTCACTGCCCCCTTCTGATCTAGGCTGTTTTTGTCACATGCTTTATAAAAATGAGATACAATTCTCTTTGGCAGTATTTTTTTTTCCTTTTTACTCAGGGACACCTCAGGAAAATCCTCTAAGTCATTTTCGATGACTTTCCAATAGTCTGTGATGTGACTATAGCACAAAGTTTTCAGCCATTGTGAATGGGCATTCCCTGTGTATTCAATTATTGGGTATTAAAGGCAGTGCTGTGGTTCATAAGCCTAATATTTCTTGCACATAGGAACTCATACCTAATTGTAATGGCTCTTTTTAAATGATACCTCTCTGTGATGATAAGAATTCCCAAGAGAAGGCTCTGTTCTCCCCAGAAATTAGTATCTGGGGGCTGGAGTTAGGGTCCACAAAAACAGTTGGAAGTGAAGAAGACAATACCATCAAGTTAAAAACTGGCAAATACTTTTTCTTTGTTACTTAAATTGAGAAAATCAACTTACTTCACTGGATTCTAGCAACTCTCTTGGAAGATGATGGCATTGATTTATACTGCTGTCCCTCTCTTAAGGAAATCCAGCATAACAGGTCTGCTAAGTAAATCCTAGTAGGCCATTGTTCCCTTTGTTTATTCTGTTAACATTCAGGTGAATCAGGTAAAAAAAAAAAAGAAAGGCCATTAATTGAAAACTGTTCAGAAGGTCATTACCATTCAGATATTTTTTTATTCTTGCTATAACTTGGTCTGTTTCATTAGTTATTTGTAAAAGGCAGCTGCAACTTGGAACTGGTTTGGTAAGAGAGCTCTTGTTGATACTGTTTCTTAAGTACAATTATTCAAAGATGTATTTTCAGGACCTGAATCAAAGGCACATTTTTCTGCAATCTGCACAAACCTGCTTGGCACGTGCTCTTGTTTATGGAAAATCCAAATGTATATTTGTGTTCTTTTGAAAGGGACAGGAGTTGGAAGAGAGGTCACGCAGGAGATTGAGGCTGGCTTTCCACTCTGCTAGCTGCATTCTGAAAGCCTGATCTGATTTCATAAAGTAAGCAGAAGTTTGATCTCAGTCTAGACTCGGACTGACATGTAGACAAAAGAAAGGAATTCACTCTGTTAAAGGCCAGTGGCAAGTTCTACCTGATGCCCTAGGATGGAAGGATATAATCAGGCTAGGATTAAAATATAGGATGAAGAAAATCTTTCTTTCATATCAACTCTTCTTTTCTTGTTTCTTTTCTTTTCTTTTCTTTCTTTCTCTCTGTCTCCCTTTCCTTCCTTCTTTCCTTCCTTCCTTCCTTCCTTCCTTCCTTCCTTCCTTCCTTCCTTCCTTCCTTCCTTCCTTCCTTCTTTTCTTCCTTCCTTCTTTCCTTTCTTTCTTTCTTTGTTTTTTTTTTTTTTTTTTTTTTTTTTTTTTTTTTTTTTTTAATGAGAAGAGGGTAAATAGAGAGACAGACTCCTGCATGCACCCAGTCTGGGATCCAACTGGCAACCTTGTCTTGGGCTGATGCTTGAACCAACCTAGTTATTTTTAGTGCCTAGGGCCAATGCTTAGACCAACCAAGCCACTGACTGCAAGATGGGAAAAGAGAGAGAAGGAGGAGAGAGAGGGGAAGATAAGCAGATGGTTGCTTCTCCTGTGCCCAGACCGGGAATCAAACCCTGGATGTCTGCATGCTGGGCCAATGCTCTGTCACTGAGCCAAATAGCCAGGGCCATATTGACTCTTCACTGGTCACTTTATATGCACGATCTCATTTATTTCTTACAACAGCTCCATGAAGTAGCCATTACTATGAAAAACTACACAGATGACAAAAGCTCAGAGAGCAATTTGCTGAATGTTACACTGCTATGAGATAGTAGGATCAAAATAAATATATATTGTGTAAAATACATTTAAAAACCTTTCATTGTGAAAAATATCATACATATATTACAATTTACTTTTGTGAACCCATCACCAAGTTGCACAAATGATTAACTCACAGCCTACCTGTTCACCTCTACCACCCTTAGTCTAGCTCCCCCCAATTGAGTTATTTTGGAGCCAATACCAAGTATCATACTTCAGTATCTGTTTCTAAAAGATACCCATTTATTAAAGATACCATTGCAACACCTCTTTATGTCTAAGTTAAAATAGTTCTGATTACCATCAAACGTGTAGTCAGTATCTGGATTTTTCTGGTTGTGGGGTGGACACGAAAAGTGTGGGGTTCAGGTGCTGGTGGGTATAGTGGGTCTGCTCTGCAAAACTTGTGCTGCAATGTCCTTTTGTCATAAATTCTCCAAGTAAAAATCTGCTCAGGTATAAGCTCTAGGTCTCTAGCAACCAGTCTGCATGTAACATGCTTTATAGATAGAAAAAGGAAGGGACATGAGGAGAAGACATATCCACCCGTCACCTCGGTCCCTTCAAGTTACAGGTATTTGGGGGAAAGGGAGATACAGAGAGGAAAACAGAGAAAGGGAGGCAAATCTTTCCCCCACAGAAAGAAAGTAGACATTTTTCATTCTGAGCCAGGAAATGCTATTTTTTATCATCACTTTGTTCTTGTCAACACGGAGCTATGAAATGATTATGTAGAGGAATACAGCAAGGTTTTGTTGCCATTTCTTGTAAAGCAAGGGTCAGTAACCTATGGCTCATGAGCCAGATGTGGCTCTTTTGATGGCTGCATCTGGCTCGCAGACAAATCTTTAATAAAATAAATAATAACATTAAAAATGTAAAACATTCTCATGTATTACAATCCATTCATTTCCTACCACTCATGTTCACGGTTGCAGGTGGCTGGAGCCAATCACAGCTGTCCTCCGGGACAACACCAAATTTTTATTGGATCATGCGTAACGTACATGGGTCGTTGTATGGCTCTCACAGAATTACATTTTAAAATATAAATATGTGGCGTTCATGGCTCTCTCAGTCAAAAAGTTTTCCGACCCCTGTTGTAAAGGGTGTCAGCTAAAGTATCGGATCAGCAGCCTGTGATTTCTACACTGAGGGTAGCCACCCAATCTTGCTCTCTGTTCCCCTTTTCGTGCATTCCTGGAATTCACAAGTGGTACCCTGAACTTTCTGGGAGCAAGGGCTGAGGTCTGGACATGACTTTCCAATCAATGCAAATCACAATCTCCAGTTGTCTTGGACATGAGCATGTGACATGGCCGAGGCCTTTATTTTGCTTAGAGCACTGACCAAGTGAATGCATGCAGGCTCTTGAATATTTGACATATGTGACAAGTGTGTACAGCCGGCGCTGCAGCTGGCTTTTTCACCTAAGTGCTCTCTCCACCGGTAGCATGTGTTTTGCCCCGTTAGACTGGGGTCTGTCTGGGCAGATCAGGAATTTGACTGTGCTTGTAGCTGTCAGACAGGGAAAAAGAGTCATGGACAGGACCAGCTATATAATTTTCAGGGCCTAATGCAACATAAAAATGCAGGGTTCCTTGTTCAGAAATTATTAAGCATTTCAAGATGGTAACAGCAGAATGCTTTTAAGCAAGGGAACCTGTGTGAAGCCTGCATGTGACGCTAACTTTCTCAGGGACTTGGAGTGTGCAGTTGGGAATGAACAGGTTAATCTGTATGGAGCTTCTAAGACTGAGAAAAGTAAAAGCTGAGAGTCTAGCTCAGGGTTCGGGAATCTTTTTGACTGAGAGAACCATGAATGCCACATATTTTAAAATGTAATTCTGTCAGAGCCATGCAATGACCTGTGTACGTTAAGCATTATCCAATAAAAATTTGGTGTTGTCCCAGAGAACAGCTGTGATTGGCTCCAGCCACCCGCAACCATAAACATGAGCGGTAGGAAATGAATGGATTGTAATACATGAGAATGTTTTATATTTTTAACGTTATTATTATTTTTTTAATTAAAGATTTGTCTGCGAGCCAGATGCAGCCATCAAAAGAGCCACACCTGGCTCGTGAGCCATAGGTTCCCGACCCCTGGTTTAGCTCAACTTGGTGCAGACCTTGCAGTAGACAAAGTGCCCATAGGCAAAACTGGGTGATGTGAGAGCAGTTAGAAAATGCTTCAGGTCTCCTGATGCGATTATAGCTAAATTGGTGTATGTGATCCCTTCCCTGTCCACGTTGGTTAGTGAGAGACAGATCAGAGGTTACTGGTGGCAAATTAAAGCCCAGGTAAAAGGTATGTTCAAATGCAGGAGCACGGGGAAGCCTTGTAGGAAAGGACCTGTCTCCCGGGGATGACAAGTTCTTCCTTTTCACCCACTTCTCTCTCCTGTTTCCAGCCCCTTTACAAGTTTCCTTTAGGGAGAAAAATGATCACAGCCAAACAACAGAGGACCCAAAGCCGAGTTTTCACAGTCTCGGAGCTGCTCTTAAACTTTCCAGGGGCTTGTACTTCATAGAAAAAACATTTAGGCACTTCCTCCATGTTTTTGCATCTGGACAGGGAGGCCCCCTCTCCTCTCAGTGTTGAGTGACATCTTCGAGCTTATTTCTTTCCAGTGAAAGTGGAAAATATCAACTCAGGTTTCAAAGGAAAGGAAATGTATTTTCTCATCAAGCTTGGCATTATCTATTTAGCAGGCGGGCCTTTAATCTTTGCTGCAGTATTTTTCCATTGTATAACTGCGTTTGCCTTCAATCTGTCTCACTCTTTTAACTTCGGCTTTCGACAATATGAATGTGATTTGCACAAACTTATCTTCTTTTCTCATTTGTTTCCTCGATACTTGAGACGATCTCTTGCCAGGGTTTTTCTAGAGAGGTGCACAGCTTTGCTTTGGCAGATACTGAACACAACACAGATAACACTCCTTTGTTAGTGTGAATTCATTAAGGACCTTGATAAAAAGAGCTTTGCGTGTCCAGCATACTGGGAGGAACGGCATGACTCAGGGCCTGTTGATCTGAACACATAAATGAGAAAGTGCAATAATGGGCTATAAAAAACTATCCCAGTAAGTGTTTAAATGAGAAGGAAAGCCAGTCAGTTGGGTTCCACTACTTGCGGATGGACTCTAGTGAATTACCTTGCAACCCTCCCTTTCCCTTAGAACTGGAAAGCAGAGATGTGAGGTTGATCTCCAGGAGTTGAACTTGAAAATTGGTATATTATTATGTAGAACACTCCAGAGACACGTGAAGACAAGTTAAGCGGCAGGAAAGACTCATTAGCTTAGGAGACTGAACTGTAGCCTGATGAAATGTATTTAAAACAGCATATGTCAGGGGGATCTGTGAGCAATGCAAACAGAAAATTCACAGAGGTAAATATTGGCAGTGTCCTTTTAAATGCTATCGGGGCGGGGGGTGGGGTGGTGGGTGGTGGTGGTGAAGTGTTATGTTAGTAGATAGGCTTTAAGCGCCCTTGACATAATGGTAAGCCCATCCCTGTTGTTGAGATGGCTTTGCTGTGTTTTCTTAGACTGATTTCATGAACCATTCAGACCACTTATTAACTGCCGTGGTCAAATGCTATACTCAGCCTGGTGAATCTGCCTGGCTGACTGTTGGTCTGTTTTGTCAGGGTAGCTCATACTATTTATTCACAAGTAGATAATTTGGTTTCTGAAACTGTTTTCTTCTTCAGTGTAAATTAAACTGAAATTTTGGTCTTACGCATAAGATGGGTGTCTAGATGCAGCAAGTCAGCCCTAAGAGGACCTGCAACAAGGGTGCTGGTGTCGGGCTCTGGTACACTCGCAGGTGACAGGCTACTCTCTGAGTGTCCTTGACTTATCCTGGAGCCCTGGGCATTCTGGGAACAGTTTGAATGTTTAGCAATGTCCTCTTGTACCTCTTGGTCCTTGTATCTCTGTATTTTGTTTATTCCTAAACCCTAATTTAGATCTCGTCATACAATAGTACTCCACGGTGACAATCAAAGGAGTGACATAGGCCCCGGGCTTTCCACGTTGGATGCAATTAACTTACTCTTCACATAAATTTGTGTAGAAAGCGCCATGTACCCATCATGACTTTGAGCTCATTCACTTAATGAATTTTACCTTTGTGTACCTCCTGGATGCTGCCTTGGTTCACCCCGGCTGGGCAGCTCTTTGTTGGTCACATTCTCAAATTTGCTTTAGTTTCACAAATTAGATTTTGATGCTTGTCTTTTGTCCATGGCTCAACTTATCTCTCAGCTCCATGTCTATATTTTCAGCTTTTCTACATCTGTCTCAAGGTGATCTCTCTCTCTCTCTCTCTCTCTTTTCTTCTTTTTCAAATGAGAGGAGAAAAGATATAGAGACAGACTACCACATGCATGCCAAATGCAATCTACCTGGCAACCCCCATCTGGGGATGATGCTTTGCCCATCTGGGGCCATGTTCACAACCAAGTATTTTTAGTGCCTGAGGTGGAGGCTCCCCAGAGCTATTCCTCAGCTCCTGGGGCAGATGCACTCGAACCAATCAAGCCATGGCTGTGGGAGGGGAAGAAAGAGAGAGAGAGAGAGAGAGAGAGAGAGAGAGAAGGGGGAGGGGTGAAGAAGCATGAGGTCACTTCTCCTGTGTACCCTGATCAGGAAATGAACCCAGGACATCCACACACCAGACCAATGCTCTACCACTGAGCCAACGGCCAGTGCCAACAGTGATCTCTTTTGATGGTCATGTGCACTGAGTCTAAGATTACTTCTTTGGTCCTTCTTCCATGGTACAGCTCTCCCTGGTCTAGTATCTCCAAACATTAAATGTTGCCTCTCAAAGCTGGATGAAATTTTTCAGTCCTATCTCCCCTATTCTGTTGAGCCAAACCAAAGAACAGCAAGAAGAATTTGGAGAAACCAATGAAATGGAGGAATTCAAGCAGAAACATGGTAAAAATAACCCAATAAACCCAGACAAGGGACTCTTCCATGTCAGATGGCTGTCAGGCAGACCTAGGCAAGGTCATGAGGGTCTGCAGATGGTGCAGACTTTTGGAAGAAGTGGAAGGAACACAAAGATGCCATGGCTTTGTGGAGGGAGAATGTTACATAGTAATCCTGTACTTCAATAGCCCTCATGACAGCCCTGGGGTTCCCCGTGGAAAATCACCCCACACCAAGGGGGGAGGGGCTGAGTCTGGAGCAGGGTGTGGATAAGCCACCTGGGGATTGGATGTGAGCTGCTGCAGTCAGGAAGCCTTACCCACACACCTGTTTTCCATCCTCAGCACATGCTGACTATGTGGCAACATGACCCTGCTTTGGAAAATATAGATTGATTTGCAGCATATATTCTTGGCATCAGATTAGGAGCCTGGGAGTTCATGTTAATTCATATGAATTCTCTGGGGTTACAAGGATTACATTGAGTATTTCTATTCTTAGGAAATTTCATTTTTTCTGAAACTGGAAAACGGGCCCATTAAAATGTAGGACTTTGATTTTCCAAAAAAAAAAAAAAAATCTTTAAGAAACTTTTCAGCCACATTCTATACTCCTCCACCCCCAATGCTGCTCCTCATTTACACATTTTACCTTGATTTTAGTTGAATTGAATCTTCTCATTAGTACTTTGCTGTCAGTCAGAATCCCATGGTCATAATCATACCTATGTATTTTGTTAAAATAGCAAACATTTTTATAAAGGACACCTATTTAAAGGAAAGAAATATCCCCTTTCAGAAGGTACAGCCAGTTGACAAATGTTTCTTTAAGTGAAGCTAATTGCATGGAATATTTTATGATGTTTCCATGGAAAATGTGACAGGACATCTCTAGAGGATTTCAGGGGAGCTTTATGGCTGTTTCCTGCTCCATCAGTGTTTTACAGAATCCTGTGGAAAGCAGGGGTGCTTGCTGCCACATCTGTTATGCATGGACACCAGTTTCTGCTGGATATGGAGGAGCCCGAAGCACAGACACATTTGTGCAGACTGTCCCAAGATGATGTAGAGAGCTACTGTGACCACAAGTGACCAGTGGGTCCCTAGGACAGGCTTGAACGAGGTGCTGCTGGGTTTGGTGCAGAATGGAAAACCTGTCCTGAGTTTCCATTGAATACAGCTCACTAATGGGCTGTTCATTTTGTTGCCATGGTCCTCAACTGAAAGACCTTTTAAAAATTCTCATGTCTAGTGGCAACTAGCTATGTTAACCCTTTTTTTTTATTGAGAGGTTTTTAGAATTCACTAAGAGACCAAAAAATTCATACCTACTCTACTAAAAACAGACTGCATGTATGGAATACAAACCCAGTGACAATGCAAAGTGTCCACCCTAGAAACTCATCATCTGTCATCAGTCCTGTAGGGCCATGATTTGCTCACGTTGCCCAGTGGTAGTCAACATTCAGTGTGTAAGGCATGCCATGAAGTGAGTGTACTTCATGCCACTGCCATTTCTCTGCAAAACACAATTACAAAGGCTCTTGAACTGTCATCTCATGATGATTGAAAACAGCCCTTTCAAGTATGTAATTGATTGCACATGATTATGTCATAACAAGGTAATTGTTTTATGTTCCCCTATTCACAAGTGATGTAAACTCATTCAACTGAATTTGTAGTGGAGACTCATCAGCGTATCATGGGTGGTGGTCATCAGACATGAAGTCAACGCTTAAATATCTGTGCTATTGTTAGAGAAGCTATGCTGTGCAGTTAGGAGATTCAGTTTAGAGGTCCTTGGGGTTCTTTTTTTTTTGTATTTTTCCAAAGTTGGAAATGGGGAGGCAGTCAGACAGACTCCCGCATGCGCCCGACCGGGATCCACCCGGCATGCCCACCAGGGGGCGATGCTCTGCCCATCTGGGGCGTTGCTCTGTTGCAACCAGAGCCATTCTAGCGCCTGAGGCAGAGGCCACAGAGCCATCCCCAGAGCCTGGGCCAACTTTGCTCCAATGGAGCCTTGGCTGTGGGAGGGGAAGAGAGAGACAGAGAGGAAGGAGAGGGGGAGGGGTGGAGAAGCAGATGGGCGCTTCTCCTGTGTGCCCTGGCCGGGAATCGAACCCAGGACTCCTGCACACCAGGCTGATGCTCTACCACGAGCCAACTGGCCAGGGCCCCTTGGGTTCTTGAGTGTTGATTTAAGCTCTGACATTAGCTGCACCCATGATATCATTAATGTTCATGGATTCTTGACGTCCTATCTCCATGCTTTAACACTCTATCTTCCCTTGCAGGAATCTTATAATTGGAGACACTGATATTTCCCCTTGTCATTAATGCAGAAAATGTTTTCATTTTATCCCCTACAAGAGTACTGAGATAAGATAGAAATTATTATCCCACTATTTACAGAAGAAGAAAGTTTGAATTACCTGCTTTAGCCACAGATCTATTTGTAGAAAAAGGGTGGGTCATGGAACCCAGAGATTCAGCATCCTCACCTTCAGATAATTTCTATTGAGAGGAAATACTGATTCTATGGAAAAAAAATTCAAAAGATATTAACTTCTTAAGATAAGGATACAGCACTGAGCTCTGGGCCTTGGTCTTTTTAAGTTATTCAACATCCTTCCACATGGCCCATGGCCCTCCCCAGTTGCTCATATGTTGTTTTCCTTGTTCACATGGCGGTGTGTGTCCATGATGCCAAAATAACTAATCATTTCAAGATATTCTTTGAAAAAGTAAAACCAGTAGTGTTTAGTGTCATGGAGACAAAACAACTGGTTGATTTGACTTTTATCCATTTTCAATCAGCGGTTTCAGAACCATGAAGTAATAGCCTGTCTTTTCTCATTTTATGAGGTGTTTTTCCTCCTCCTCTCTCTCCTTCCCCTTACCTTTTTAGAAAACACAATGTACTTAATTTCCATCCTAGGTAACAAATAGTTACATCTATAGTAATAGAATGTTGAAATGCAAAAGGTAGAAAGAGTATAAAAATTAATGTAACTATAGTCATAGGGCATGCACAAACATTTTTCCAGCATGTTTAAAACAAGTAATAGTTCTTTCTCTTCCCTACAATTAGGTTGCTGAATTTCCACTACATGTTAGAAATTTCATCGTTGTTTCTAATTTATTTCTTATATACCACCTGATTTCTGACCTCAGAGAGGCTTGATTGAGTTTCTACAAGGTCTTTATAAAGTTTGCTTAGATCTGGCACTAGTTAGCAATGAATAGTGATGTCAACCTGTTTTCCTCACTAATTTTACTAGTATTACTAGTTTTTTTACTCACTGACTCTAGTCCACATATGGAAAGCGGAGATGTGGATTTTGAGGTCCCAGTCACACGTGGGAGTAGTTGAATGCTTTTACTATGCCACGTCATAGTATGTCATTGATTCAGAAAGTATTTCTTAACTACCTCCTGTGTTCCAGACACTGTTCTAAGTAATGAGGATACAGATCCATGAAGCCCATGGAGCCTGCTAAGCACTGAGGAGTATATGCATCCAGGAAGTCATTACCTGGGAGGATGTAGGAAAGAGAAAGAGAGCAGAAATGGACATCCCGGGCTGAGAGCCACATGGAGAGGCTGACATTGCTAAGCAGGAGTTTATGTCTAGATCCCACGGATCTGAACGTCTTCTACGCTCAGCCACACACACCCCTTTGGCTGTCTGGGTGTCATTGCTCCATGAATTTAGAGATCACCCTGCTGCGGCTATGATATAGGAGAGAGGGCAAGAAAAGATTAACTTTAGGAGTTACCTGATAAAGAGAGAAGCAGTAGTTTACATGTATATACACAGATAGACATATATAAACATTCCCTCCTCCATTCCTTCCTCCCTCGTTCTCTCCCCCTCTCATCTTTTGCCTTGGGGTTGGACAGATATAAGTACAGGTATCAGTTTATAGGCTTCCCATTGCTCTCACTGCATTGACCTCAGCAACATTCTCATAAAGGGAGCATGGAATTTCTCTGAAGTTAGAGGTTCCTGTGACTAATTTCTTGGTAATTTTGGAGGCCAAGCTTTGGCGGGGAGCAGTTGTTGTGGAAAGATCCTTGAAGGGAGTAACAGAATTTGTAGCAATTCTAGGTCATTCCAACTGGAACAGATACCTGGAGATAGACACACTGCTTAATATCAACAAATTCAGGAGTATATGTTTTAGGATCTCCTAAGCTAGTCTCATGCTGGGCCTCGAATAGCAACTTGGGAAAAGACTTTACATGACCACACATTAATTTGTGATATATTTAAGAAATGACTATGGTATTTATTTTGAAAAAAAACACTACAGCAACAAAAAAATACTGAAGTCCACATTAAAAGAGCTGGGTTCTAGTCTGACATTATCAGTAACCATGTGACTTTAGCAAAGCATTTTGGCTCTCTAGATCTCTGCTTCTTCATCAGAAATATGAGGATATTAACTAGGTGAGCCGTAACATCCCTTCACACTTCATAATTTTGTGATGTGAGCAGAATCCAGAATATCTTCACAAAAAAAAGTGAATTTCATTGAGACCTCTCTCTTTCTTTTTATTTATTTAATGATTGATTTTAGAGAGAGAGAAAGGGGGAAAGGGAGAGAGAGAGAAACCTTGATTTGTTGTTTCAACTATCCATGCATTGTGGTTGGTTCTTTGTATGTGCCTTGACCAGGGATTGACCCCACAACTTTGGTGAATTGTGATGATGCTCTAACCAACGGAGCTACCTGGCCAGGGCCCTGACTTCTCTTTTGATACTTGATGGTAATCACAAGGCCAGAACTTCTGAGACATGTATGGAACAATGCCATAAGTAGAGCTCTGAAACTGGAGTCAACTGACTCTACATAGTAAGCATGTGACCCTAAGAGAATTATACTTAAATTCTTTGTGTCTCACATTACTCATCTGTAAAACAGGGCAGAAGCACTCACCTACACAGGTTCCTCATGAAGATCCCATATGATGACATGTGGGCAAGTCCATGGCAGAGCACCGGCCACACAGCACAGGCTCAGTCAGCCAGTCTCTCTCCCTCGTCCCTCTTGTCCTCCTGAGCATGGCTGGCTGAGTTTACTGGTATGACCAAGTCAGAGGTGCCCCCTATGGTTCGGTTGTCCACAGCCTTTTATTGATGTTGGGCGGCTGCCCAGTGATTACCTGCTCTGGAACGCTGCTTTTGATGAAAACTGAACATTTTTTAGGCTGAATTTTTGTCCTGGGCAGCTTTGCTGTTGGGAAGTTCTGTGGGATCACTGGCAGCATAATCCTCTGGGTCAGCAGTTAGAATAACTCCCCAACTTTCAACTAAATTCAACCGAGGGAGTGACACATTGGAAAAGGCAGCAGCAGACACCGCAGTCCCTCCCAGGGCTGCACAGTGGCTGTCCGGGGGCATGGGTCTCTGTGCCCCGGCAGATGCATTTTCTTACAGAAAGAACATGAACAGCAGTCAGCTGACTCTCCGACTGGGTAACTGACTCAGAAAAGCCACATGGTCCAAGACTAATGCATGGGAAATAGATTAGAAATAATAATAAAAAAAATAGATTAAAAGAAAAAGTGCAGGAGGGGAACAAAAGTAGGGAGGAAGGAGAGATGGTAACAGTTGTTTTTTTTTTTCAGAGGCTGTAGAATCCCTTTCTCTGACTTAGTAGAATCAAGACATAATTAACAGGGGCCTCTCGGAAGCCACAGACTGCCAGAGCCCAGAATATTATATTACTGTACTAATCCAAGGGTTTCAGAGTAGTTCTGATTGTGGAATCTGTAACACAAGTCTGTGCATTGGTTGCGTTAGAGTCACCTGTGAGCATTTGGTTTACATACAGCTTTCTGGGCTTCAGATCCTGGTGGACTGAACAGAAGCCTGAGACAGGGCCAGGGAGTCCACATTTTCAAAGAAACATGCCAAATGATACTGATCTGACGCTAAAGTCACAGGTTCAGGACGACAACAAGATGGTATGTCATCTTTTCCCCAACAGTTGGAGCCAAAGGCTAATAACTTCCTTTTTATGTTATTCTAGTTCTTCCAGGGATTAGGGGGTGAAGGGGGATAGACCCTGGAACCTAGCTGAACATTGCAGATATACAGTGTGTCCGTAAAGTCATGGTGCACTTTTGACCGGTCACAGGAAAGCAACAAAAGACGATAGAAATGTGAAATGTGCACCAAATAAAAGGAAAACTCTGCCAGTTTCATACCTTTTCAGTGCAGTTTGATGTGGGCTCACGCACAGATTTTTTAGGGCTCCTTAGGTTGCTATCCCGTATAGCCTCTACAGACCTGTCACTGACTGATGGCCTACCAGAACGGGGTTTCTCCACCAAACTGCCGGTTTCCTTCAACTGCTTATCCCACCGAGTAATGTTATTCCTATATGGTGGCGCTTTGTTATAAACGCGCCGATATTCACGTTGCACTTTGGTCACAGATTCGAATTTAGCGAACCACAGAACACACTGATCTTTCCTCTGTACCGTCCACATCTCGACTGGCATGGCTGTGGGCTGCTCCGCTGTATACACGGTGTTACGTCATCATCTGTGCATGCACACATGCTGCCACATCATCCTACAGAAACTGGGAGGGTTTTCCTTTTATTTGGTGCAGATTTCACATTTCTATCGTCTTTTGTTGCCTTCCTGTGACCGGTCAAAAGTACACCATGACTTTACGGACACACTGTATGTATCTATCTGTGTGACGTTCAAGATCATGGGAATGGCTATATTGCATCACTGTGCCCTATGTCAATTCCCAATAATGGGATCAGAGGCAGCAACCTTTGCATCTGAGATTCCCTCTCTTTTCAGGCTGGCAGAGGTTACTCATGGTCGGAAGGAAAAAGCCAACACAGCTGTCTTTCTTCTCAACCCTGCCATCTCTTGTAAGAAACTTCCCGTGGCAGTGCCCCACGCAGACCATTAGGCAAGCCAAACCCCTGACACACAGGAGGTGGGGACAGTGGTGACGGCTGCATACCTCCTTATATGGATTTGGACCTGAATCCCATATACTAACTGTCCCCACCCCTGCCTTTTCTCCAGGCTGCCTTGGTGTACCTTGAATTTATACAGAAGTTTCAAACTGGAGATTGTCAAAGCTATTCCATCCGTTTTCCTGTATCTGTGAGCCCAAGTGGCCTTAGCAACTGCGTTTGCCTATAGTTGACACCCAATGCAAATGCCCTTTGGATTCACGGCACACTCAAGTGTGACTGTTATTTTCCATTGGCTGCACTGCACTAGATGTGCACAAAAGACAGGGCCGCAGCCAACCCACAGCTGCTTATAGGGCGTGTACTGTCATTTTGGTCAAATTCCTGGACTGTCATCCACCATCTATCACAAGTGTCTGTCTTCAAAGGGAGAATAGGAAAATAAACTTTGACTTTTGCAAGCAAAAAGAGCAAAGAATTGGTTCAATGATATGAATTTTATTAATTATGCAACTTTTTTGGAGAAGAGGTAGAAGTCTGCTCTGTGTTTGGAAACACCAAAGAATTTAACAATTTACCTCCTGATTTAAACAAAACACACCCATAGGCTAATATATGCCCCCTAGTTCTGTTTAGGAGTGGCATTGAATTAGCCAATGGTCCCAAGGGTTTTCATTCTGCCTCTTTATGGGTTACATTTCCAAAATGTCTCCCTCATCTCATGTTGATTGTAAAATAAACAGCGCTTTTGAGAACGGAAAGAACTTTTCTTCCTTGTCACAAAAAAGTATTTTGGGCAACTAGCCAAAATACATACAAAAGAAAAAATAGTGATACAGGGAGCAGTAGTGAATGATTTTTTTTTTTTTAGTATTTATGCCTAAGAAAATAAGGTTTTGGGTAAACATTACAAGCAGTTATTCTAATTGAAATTGAACAGACAGTACTGGGAATATTTCACCATTTGGTAATTTCTTTTTTTTAATAAGAAAACATACTTTAGGTGTTAATTTAATTTAGAGTACCTGAGAAGGGCACTTGGGAAATCCACTATAATATGAAGAGAATAGAAATGTAGGATTTTAGTTACAAGATTAGGTAACGTGGACATTGTTCATATGTACAGTGTATTTAGTTTTATTTATTTTAGTTGCAAAGCTTAGATAATATAAATATTATTATTTATACCATGTCTTCTTTCCATATAAAAGAATTCTGAATTTTAATAATAATTTGGCCTTCAAATTTATTTCAAAAGAAAGAAAAAGCAGGGAGAAGATAGGTAGGTATAATATGCTCAAAACATGGGTCATGGCCTCCTGGCCACACCCCCTTAAAAAAAGTCAACCTTCAAATACATCCCTGATGACTACTGGGAGTGCAGATGTTAGCAGCAGGTGCCCATCTGTCACAGTGATGTTTGATTCTAGCTCGGCTAATCTGATGCACCTAGGAACTTGGAATTGACACCCTGATATCAGTTAGGTTGCCTATGAGGACCAATATTGGAGCTGGAGTCAATGTCATAGCCAGGTTCAAATCATATTATAGGTATACACAAAAGCTTAGTAGCTCACATTTTCTGTGGGTCAGGAATCTGGGCTTGGCTTTACTGGCTTCTTTGACTCAAGGCCTCTCACAAGACTATATTCCAGGTGTTAAATGGCAGTGAGATTTCAACTGAAGACTCGTCTGGGAAGGATCCACTTCTGAGCTTACTTGCATAGTTATTGGCAGGATTCATCTTTCAGCTTGCTGTTGCCTCTGGGCCTCAGTTTCTTGCTATGGAAGTCTCTTCACAGGGCAGCTGGCAACAGGGCAGCTTGCTTCATCCAAGCCAGCAAGGGAGAGAGTCTACCAGCATGACAGCAAGTCACCAGCCCTGCCTCCATTTGAAGGAATGGACTTACAGAAGTGTAGTGCAGTGCAGTCACAGCAGGGGCATACTGTCCCCTTCACAGTATTCTGATGAATTGAAGCAAGTCACCAGTCCTGCCTCCATTCAAAGGAAAGGGCTTACAGAACAGCTCAAGTACCAGAGGACAGGGATCATTAAGAGCCATCTTAGAGTCTGTTTGCCACAAAGCAGAAGCAGAGGGACTCCAGTAAGGGAACAGTGAGAGAGATGGACAGACAGATAAAGAGGAGAAGGAAGGGGAAGGAAGGAAGAGAAAGAGCCACCTAATGATTTTTCTAATTTTTATCAATGATCTGATTCTATTTCTTGATTACTTGGTCATATAAAATTATCCCATTAGCATTACAATAATGACCTCTTTTAAAAATTAATGTGTTAAGTATGGTAAAATACACATAAAGTTTACCATCCGTGTTTAAGGGTACTATTTAGTAGTGGTAAGTATATTCACGTTGTTGTGCTATTATCATCACCATCTATCTCCAGAACTCTTCCCATCTTGCAAAACTGAGACTGTGTCCCCATTAAACAATTATCCCACATTTTCTTCTTCTCCCAGCCCTTAGCTTCACATCTGCCCTTCTACTTTCTGTCTCTGTGAGTTTGATTATTCTAGATACCTTATGTAACTGGAATCATACAGTATTTGCCTTTTTTGTTTTATTTTTTTTGTATTTTTCTGAAGTTGGAAACGGGCAGGCAGTCAGACAGACTCCCGCATGTGCCCAACCGGGATCCACCTGGCATGCTCACCAGGGGGCGATGCTCTGCCCATCTGGGGCATTGCTCCGTTGCAACCAGAGCCATTCTAGTGCCTGAGGCAGAGGCCATGGAGCCATCCTCAGCGCCCGGGCCAGCGTTTTGCTCCAATGATGCCTTGGCTGCGGGAGGGGAAGAGAGAGACAGAGAGGAAGGAGAGGGGGAGGGGTGGAGAAGCATGTGGGCACTTCTCCTGTGTGCCCTGGCCAGGAATTGAACCCGGGACTCCTGCACACCAGGCCGACGCTCTACCACTGAGCCAGCCAGCCAGGGCCAGTATTTGCCTTTTTGTGACTGGCTTTTTTTTCCACTTAGTATAATGTCCTCAAGGTACATTTATATTGTAGCATGTGACAGGATTTTCTTCTCTTTAAAGCAGCGGTTCTCAACCTGTGGGTCACAACCCCGGCGGGGTTGCCTAAAGCCATCGGAAAATACATAATGCATATCAGGTATTTACATTCCGAATCATAACTGTAGCAAAATTACAGTTATGAAGTAGCCACCAAAATTATTTTTTGGTTTGGGGTCACCGCAACATGAGGAACTGTATTGTGGGGTCACGGCATTAGAAAGGTTGAGAACCACTGCTTTAAAGGTTATATCACATTTTCTTTATCCATTCATCTATCAATGGACACTTGGGTTGGTTTCACCTTTTGGCTACTGTGTATAGTGCTACTATGAACATGGGCATGCAAGTGTCTCTTTGAGATCTTGCTTTAAAATCTTTTGGGGATATATCTAGAGATGAGGTGAAATTGCTGGATCATATGGTAATTTTTAATTTTTTGTGCAATTGACATATTGTTTTCTACAATGGCTGCACCATTTTACATGACCAGTAATAGTCAAGAGTTTTGATTTCTATATATCTGGCTAACATTTATTATTTTCTTTTTTTAAATTCTTTTTTGTTATTTATTTATTTATTTATTTTTTACAGTTGCCATTCTAACAGGTGTGAAGTGGTATCTCACTGTGGTTTTTATTTGCATTTCCCTAATGATTAGTGAGGTTCAACATGTTCTTGTTGGCCATTTGTATTTTTGTTCTTTAGAGAAATGTCTATTCAAGTCTTTTGCTCATTTAATAATCAGGGTATTTGTTGTATTGTTGTTGAGTTGTAGTGGTGATTTATAAATTCTGGATATTAACCCATTACCAGACATATGTCTCCAATAAATTTTTTTAAATTTATTTTTAAATTAAAAAATAATTTTATTCCGAGTGAGAAGAGGGGAGACAGAGAGACAGACTCCCACATGAGCCCTGACTTGGATCCACATGGCAACCCCCATCTAAGGTTATGCTCTGCCCATCTGGGGCCATGTTCGCAATTGAGCTATTTTTAGCACCTGAGGCAGAAGCTCCACAGAACCATCCTTAGCGCCAGGCTGATGTACTTGAACCAATTGAGCCATGGCTGAGGGAAGGAGAAGGAGAAAAAGAGAGAGACAGAGAGAGAGAGACAGAGAGACAGAGACAGAGAGAGGAAGAGGAGGGGTGGAGAAGCAGATGGTCACTTCTCCTGTGTGCCCTGATTAGGAATCAAACCTGAGATAACCACATGCTGGGCCTATGCTCTACCACTGAGCCGACTGGCCAGGGCCTTTTTAATTTTTTTTTAACTTGAGCTTATTAAATGGGATTCTGTTCATGGAACCCAAATATCTCTATTAAGACATAAAAGCATCAGGCAATTCTTGTTCTTTTATCTCAATTTTTCTTAGTGTTCTGTGACTCATTTGTTGATTATAAAAAGACTCATTCCATGAAATTGATCTCTAAAAATTTTATTAGGGAGTGGGTTGGTTCTTTGGGTGCTCCATTAACCATCTTAGAATTTTTAAGATTAAATCTAGATTCATACACAATTTCAGATCATTACCTTTTACCTGAGAGTGCTTTAAAATATCTAGATTATGATAAAAGAATGTTTTGTCTTTCACATATTACAAAACAAATGGACCAAATTCTTCACTATACTTTTTTAAAACAAACCCCATCCAAGATCTGAACATAAACCCAAGGGCTACCAGATATGTTTAGGCATAAACACCCCCTTGGAAAGGATTGGAGGGATATCTCTTGCTTCCAGACTTCCACTCTTCATTATACTCCTCTCACTAACACTTGTGTTTGGCTTCTAATAAATGAGAATCTGAGGTTTTTTTTCTTTGCCCAGACATGATTAAAAGTAAATGCTCAAATATATAGCATCTCCAAAGTCTATATGATTTAAAATTATGGGAGGGACAAAACCTTTGTTCTTAGATTTCTGAGGTTCATTGTGAAAGAACCCAGGAAGCAGGTTGCTTGCTGTAATAGCCAATATGTATAACAGGTGAATTTCAAATCTGTATATGCAGGGAAATTGCCTTCAAAGGTAAGGGTGTCTGCTGGGGGACTGGGGGCAGGGAGTCATTTTAACTTTGCCATTTCTCAAACCCCCACACCTCTACTTAGGCAGTACAAAGCCCCCGATTGAGTGATTGAACCTATACTTCGCAAAGAAAGAGACTCAGATGGCTTTTCTTTTTTCCTTCTCCTTTTGCCCCCCTTTCCCCCCACCATTCTAATGAAATTTGCAGACATGGAAAGGAAACCGAGTTATTTATAGGAGCGGGAGGAATGTGAGCGCTAATTGTGCTTAGTCTATTCCTAAATGCGTAATCTGTTTGCTATTAAATTTTACAATCTTTCAGCAATATACACATTTTTTTTAAAGGAGAGAACTTCATAAATCTGACAAAGAGAAACCAAAATAAATTATTCTAAGGGTTCAAATATTCTAATCAAAGTCAAGTTCAAAATTAAAATTTATTTGTAGGATTGACCTCTCTTGCCGCCGCCCTGATCTCCCCTCCCCCCACCCTCTACTAGCGTTTTCTTTCTCTCCTAGACCTGGAAGGCTTAGTATGGCTGCTCATAGGTGAAATGGGTTTTTGGTGGTGAGTTATCATGCATGCATGCATGCATTCTCATGTGCAAGCAAAATTGGGTCAACTGGGAAGTTATTGGGATGCAAGTGTCTGCTGCCCCTTAAACTCTAAACCCAGCATTTTGACAATCTAATAATGAGGGTAACTGATATTAGTTGGTACAGTGTAAAGTCATTCTGGGTAGAAAATTGTCATGGGAAATGTTCCCAGGCTTTCCCCTCCTTATTGCCCCCACCTAATAATCCTGGGAACCTGCTGATTGGAAATTAAACACTTGTTAAAAGGAACTAGAAAAAAATATAATAATTCTTAGATGAATTTTCCATAATGGGAATTATTTCCTGCTTGAAATTTGTTTTAGTGAGACTGTCAAGGCTGCAGGGAATAGAAAATTGCTCAAATTACTTTTAAAAAGATCAGTTTATTAAAAGACCGGAGCCTCTTAAATGCAGAGCTGGAAAACCATCAGGAAACCAGGCAGCTAGAGGGGCCATGTGGCGTCTCCAGCACAGGGCACCTTTCCCCTCTTTGCTTCTGCTCCTCTGCTCCCTTTCTGCTTCGAAATACCACCTAACACTTTCTTTACCTGAAGTCTTTACATTATTTTTCCTACCTTGTAGATTTTGCTTCTTGGTATTATTTTATTTTATGCTTTCTTGTCGCTTAGTGTGTTTTGCCCTGTCTTACCCCCTCTTACCCCATTCTTTCATGCTGGCTTCAGTTTGTTCTGCTCAGGTGCCTTATTCATTCAGTATTCTCAGTTGGAATTCTTGAGAGAGGGCATTTGATGGGTTTAGTTTGATTTATTTTTTAATGCCATTCCAAGACTTGCTGTAGGTTGGAGGCCCGTTGATGATATGGCTGTTGGAGGCCCGTTGATGATATGGCTGTTGGAGGCCCGTTGATGATATGGCTATTTTTTTAGTCAGTTGCCAACTGCTTTCAACCCTCTACAGCTTTGGGGATGGGGGTGTGTGTGGAGGGAACAGGGTCATGTGACCTACACATGGCGTCCTTTTCCGTTTGAGCTGTAGACATGTTTTAAAGGTTAATTTGCTAGTCTCCAAGGAAGGTAGGAAGTGTAAGTCAGAATCACAACCAAGATGTGAGTGGGATCCTTTACTGTTTCTGAGTCTCAGTTTTCTGCAAGTGAGGTCGTATTTACTTTTCAGGGCAGTTTTTTTTTGATTATCCGTTGCTGAGTAACAGACCACCCCAAAAGTTAGTGGATTAAAACAAGAATGCATTTAATAAATTAATTTTTTTCTCGTGATTTATGGGTTGACTGGGAAGTTCTGTTTCATGGGGTGTTACTGCAGGATGCCTGGAAGGTTCAAAATGTCTTCACTTACATTCTTGGCAATTTGTGCTGGCTGCTCCCTGGTAGTTGTGCTGGGAACAGGGTTCCAGATTTCCCTTCGCATGGACCTCTCTGTGCGGCCACGTGGGTTTTCTTGGGGCATGGTGCCTGGGTTCCATGAAGGAACAGTGCAAGAGGTCAAGCTCCGATGTGAAAGCATGTGTCAAGTCTCCGCTGCATTACTCTTGCTAATGTCCTGTTGGGCAGAGCTGGTCACATGGATAAACGCAGCCTCAAAGGGGGTAGTAACTCACAAAGATGTGAAAACCAGGGTCATGGTTCACTGAGGTCCCTGAAATCACATTCTATTGTGCAAATTTTGTCACACTAAATGAGGAGTAAAGAGATAATGTTTTTGTTTTTATTTAGTCAGTGAGAGGAGGCAAGGCTGAGAGACGGACACCCACATGCAGCCGGACCAGGATTCACCCGGTAAACCCACCAGGGGGTGATGCTCTGCCAGTTGTGGGAGTCCCTTGGTTGCTGAGTAACCAAGCTCTTCCTACTGCCTGAGGCTGAGGTCTCGGAGTCATCCTCAGTGCCAGGGGCCAACTTGTTCCAATAAAGCCGTTGCTGTAGGAGGGAAGAAAGAGAGAGAGAGAGAGAGAAGAGAGAAGGAGAGGGGTGGAGAAGCAGATGGGTGCTTCTCCTGTGTGCCCTGATTGGGAATTGAACCCAGGACACCCACACGCCAGGCGGATGCTCTACCACTGAGCCAACCAGCCAAGGCAAGAGATAATGGTTTTTAATGCACATAATAGGCACTCAGTAAACACCTGCATAATATTTTTGCTGAAGAAAGTTTTCTACATATAGCATAGCTATAGTGCATTGCATGTTTCTGTGTTTAAAACATGAATATGCTCAAAATAAACATCAGTGTTGTATCATACATTTTGTGAACATAGTTAGGAATGTATTCTTTCTTAAAAGGTATTTCAGAATCCAGAGACTTCATAGTAACTAAGAAAAGTACTGTAAAATGTTGTTTCGACATAGGAATTTCATGCTCCCAAGAATGAGGTAAGCTAGTTAGGGAAAGCATCTTTGAGAGGGAGCCTTGAGCAGGTCTGAGGTGAACAGAAATAATCATTATATCAGCCCTGGACTCTTCGGGTTTTGCAGAAGAGAAAACATAAGCTTAGAAAGAAGAAGCAGTTCACCTAAGCTCACTGTCAGTGACCAAACTGAAATTTGAATCACTGTCTCCTGATACAGTCACCCATCAACAACTATTTACTATGTATCAGTTTCTGTATCTATGAAAGAACAAAAGAGACATGTCCCTGACTTTGTGGGGGTTATAGTTAAACCCGGGATAAAGACAGCAAATAAGTAAATAAATCAACAAACACAGAATCCAAGACTGTAATAAACCCTATGAATGATCCCAATGGAGCAGAGTGATTGAGAATGTTATTGGAAAGAGAGATTGGGCAAGGCAACGTTCTTTGATGAGGTGAAATATAAGTTGCATCTTGATGGGGAATGAGAATGAGACAGCCGCGTGAAGAACACGAGAGAACATTCCAGACAGAGGGACCAGTATTTGTTGAGGCTCTGAGTGTGGGAAGATTTCCGTGTGTTAGAGGAAATCAACGACAAGATTGTGGGGCTGAGCACCATGGGCGAAGGGCTGAGGGGCTTACGGTGAGCTAGAGAGGAGGGGGCACCAGAGTCTGCAGGGCCTTTCAGGCCGTGAAAAGAAGTTTGGATTTTATTTTAGGTACAAAAAAAACCCCACTGAAGTATTTCAGCAAGAGAGTGACACAATCTAATTTATATTTTAAAAGGCTTACTCAAAAACATTGATTGAAAGTCTATTTATTTTCCAGGGATTCTGCCAAGTGATAATTGGCAGAAAATTAACATATGGACCTGGTGGTGCATAGATAGCATAATGGATGGGAGTGTGTATGGGGAGACAGACACATCCATTATTAGTCACAAGAGTGTGGTGAGTTATGTAACAAACTAATTTGTTGGGTTGCTCGCAAAATCACCCATGAACCTGTTCGTGGCTTTACTGAAATGATAGGCCTAGCTAGATAATACCATAGAACCCATTTCCCAGCCACAGATGATTCATGCAGGGTGGGACACTGTAGACCAGGAGGACCATCAAGTCTCCCTGAAATGTTTAAGCCACACAGAGATTGTAATCACTGATGGCAAGCACTTGCCTTGACGGTGATGCAGCCATTACGCTGCTACTGACATCAGACACTGTAATGAGAAGCTGGTCATCTGAAAGAAGAGCCAGGAAAGAGGCAGAGAGAAGCAGAGGATGAGGGAGAGCTACCAATATTTGAAAGACACATCGAAGAGTGTTATAGGTTCCCAGTTCCCATCTTTGTTATATGGGGCTCATGTTAAGTCTTTTGCCTGTAACATTGCTTACTGTAACCTTATGGGATAATTGTGCCTCTCCGCCTTCCATTCTTGGGTTGGGTCTTCCGAGATATGTATGGTTTTCACAACCAGGAAGCAGGAGAAAGAAGTTTCAGACAGAAATAATAGTTTCTTCAAAAGCACAAAACCATGGTCATTCTAAGGATGAGTGACTTGAGAAGGTGCTTTTGGCAAACACTGCATGAAGCCTTGCTAAGACCTCCAGTCTTGATGATGGAAGTAGAATGCAGAGAACTTGAGAGGATGTTTAGCACTAAACCTCCACTGACAGGTCAGATAGTTGGGTGGTGGTGGAGGAAGTGTATTTTACCCTACTTGTGTGAATTCCTCTCATACTATAAAAATCCCAGGTACAAATTAGTCAATATCTAACATACCACCTGGTGTTTATTCCTGCACCACCAGTCCACAGCTGGTAGTAAACATGGTCTTACTACAAATTGAGGTCCAAGTTGTGTACTGAAAAGGTAAGAACTGAGGCATGCAGTGGCATTTACAATAAGACACTCAAGTTCTATTCCACCATGAATAATAAACTGACTTCCAGTTGGCCGGTTGCCATTCCTTCCCAGTAGCCAACTGGCAACCAGCTCTCCCCCATCCCTCTTAGAATTTACAGATGTGTGCTGGACAGTGTGGGAAAGGGTGTTTTACAGCAGCAATTAGTTTATTCCTGGGGTAAACAGTAGAAATTCAAGGGTAATTGCAGCAAGAAATTTGTTTCCTATTGTAGTGTGAATAACCTGCGGGCAGCCAGTTGGCTGGTTGCCCTCCAAATCCCAAAAAGGATGATTGGCAACTGTTTTGCGTCTGTGCCTTGTAGAGATTTGTAGAGGCACATTAGGGAGGGCAGGAAGATGGTGGGTGGGGTGTGTGATTTTATATATGTTTGCAAAGCCAAGGATGGTTTTCTAGGAGGGGTTAAGCCAGTAGGAGAAATTCTGGTCTGTGGAAGGGAAGAGCTTGTTTCTCTTTAAGATGGGCATTTCAGCTTGAGTGCCATTTGGCATCTTCCAGACTTTGCTATAGGGCCAACACACACGCAGGCAGCAGAGTCACTGAATCCTTTTTACTTTGCTCTCTGCTGCCTGTGACTATACTGAGCTTGCTGGAGCCTGAAGCAACATGCGACGCTGAGACTGCGAGCAGCCAGGAGCCCATCGGCCATGGCCTTGGCTGAACTGACTGTACCACCCTCTCCACTTTGCTTGCCAGCCAACCTGGCCACTTCCCCACATTTCTTTTTCAGGTGTGGCATTGCAGAAACCATTATTATTGTTGTGTTTGCACTTTATGAGAACACACAGACACAAGCGTTTCCAGCCCTCTGTTACACTCCCCGGGGCAGGCTGTAATTTGAATGCCAACTCAGGAGGCAGCAAAGTCACGTATTTGTACAGCCTTTGCTTTTATAAGTATTGCATAATTAGTTTTTAATATTTTATATAGGACTCGTGAGAAAGGAATTCTTTCTGCTGTATAGATGGGAAAAATTACTAGGAAAATCCACAATAGAGCGGAAGTTGGAGATCTTGGTTCCTATTAGTAGAGAGCATTGCATCTTTCCGTGTGAGGGGGAGAGGTGTAAAGTGAGTGGGAATAACCCCTCCCACTAACACTGAGCTCCTCACTGTGCCTTATGCATCTCTTGCCTCCTAACTGATTTCCCTGCCTTTCCCTCAGCCCCCAATCTGTTTGGTGTACATGGCAGTTCTCGTCATGTCAAGATTCAAGGAACGTAACAAAATCCGATGCTTTTCTGGGATAGTGCTCAACACTCTCAGTACGGTCTATCAGGCCAGCTTGACTTGGCTTCAGTCTCATTTCTGTGTGTGTGTGTGTGTGTGTGTGTGTGTGTGTGTGTGACAGAGACAGAGAGAGAGACAGAAAGAAGGACAGATAAGGACAGACAGACAGGAAGGGAGAGAGATGAAAAGCATCAATTCTTTGTTGCAGCTCCTTAGTTGTTCATTGATTGCTTTTTCATATGTTCCTTGACTGTGGGGCTACAGCAGAGCTAGTGACCCCTTGCTCAAGCCAGCAACCTTGGGTTCAAGCTAGTGAACCTTGCTCAAACCAGATGAGCCCACTCTCAAGACAGCCACCTCGGGGTTTCAAACCTGGGTCCTCCGCATCCCAGTCCGATGCTCTATCCACTGCGCCACTGCGCCACTGCCTGGTCAGGCCAGTCTCATTTCTTATGGTCCATCAGCCTCGTTCTTTGTGACCCAGTCCTGCTTGCCTTTCCCTCTGGTCCTCAAATGCTTCATGATCTCTCTTGTCATAGGACCTTTGCACATTCCATGTCTGCTTCCTGGATTCTTATTTCCACTGGACTCAATGGTAGTGAACTGCTTTTCATTTTTCCAATCCCGGCTGACACATCCTTTCATCCCTGAATCTCCAGAAATTGGCAGAGTCCCAGGCTAGTCCCTCCCAGAGCATCTGCAAATCTCCTTCCTAGCCCTCATCACAATCTATAATTCTGTACATGAGTTTGTGAGCACTTGACGAATGTCTACCTGGCCCCCTGATGAGAACAAGGACTGTCAATTTCAGGCCCCCTTTTGTGCCTGGTAGATAAATGAATGAAGGTGGTGAACTCTGTGGGGAGAAATAGCATAAGTACTGTCAAGTCGAGAGGGAGGTGCCAACTTTATAGTTAAGAAATAAGAGGAAGAGGAACTGAGGCCTTCAATTCAGAAGGGGCTTTGAAGGAAACAAACCAAAGTTAGCAACAATTTTAGTCTGTGTGAACTAATGGACAAGAAGTGAGTTTCAAGCCAATGAACCTCTGAACCTCACTTTGAAGTCAAACATTGATTTCTGGGTTTGGAGAGGCAGCATGATGAAGACGTAGGATCACTGATCTCCATAAACACCCACATTTTTCCTTTGTCAAGGTTTGCCCTATCCTAACGGTGAGCAGATCAGGATTGGCAGCTCTGATGGTCCAACCCCAGTGCCCAGAGCTGTGGCTGATTAGGCATAGAAGTTCCTCTGGGGCAGCTCGAAGGTCTCATGCACCAGAAGTGATCACAGAGGATGTAGGTGTATGGGGGAATAAAATGGAGGTTTACATATAGCGAGGGGAACAACCATAGCGTGAAAATGTCAGAGAAAAAGGAAGGAGTAAAGTGGAAATTGCTGGCAGAGATGGGGTAAGTCAAGAGAATAGAGCTCACAGTTTGCCAGGGGAGAGGGAGAGACTTCAGAACCAGGGTGTGGTGAAGCAGTATGAGAACACAGAGACTGCCCTGAGATTTATTCAGAATGAGGTTGTCGATGACCTTTGAAAGGGCAGTGCTATTGGAGTGTTGGGGGACAGAAACCAGAGATCAGGCTATTGAGAAGGGGGTTCCAAGAAAGTGGGAGAGTCAGTAAGGTACACTTGGATTGAAAAATCTTTAAATCTTTCAAACATCCTCAAAAGTTGCCAAAGGCAAAAACTTGCCTGCCGTGGAATTATTAGATAAATTGTTGCGTATCTCTAACCGCTCTTCTCAGAAAGCCCAGGGCAGTTGAATCCCAGCCAGATGTGTTGAGGGTCAGGACTGAGATAGATGTCTTGGGAGGTGAGACTGAGGGATGGGGGTGGTGAGCGCTCACACTTGGCAGCATCAGTGGGCAGGAGTCCATTGTCAGGGGTGCTCCTCCTTGGCCGCACCCGCTGTTATTGTTGTTAGCTTCTCATTTCCAGGGGTATTAAATCTACTACAAAGTATTAAAACTGGTGTTTGGAATATGATCCAATTAATTCGTTTTGCTTTATCTGAATTCAATAGCAGAATATCTTGGCTTTGAACTTTTGCATCTCTTAAGCAAGGCAGTGGTACCAGGAAATACACTGAGGTTTCGGAAGGATGAACCCATTGCTGGACACAGACAGAGGCCTGATGGGGAAGGTGGAATCACTGAGTCAGGTTTACTAGCAGAAGTTGGGCCACTGATGACTCCTCAACTTTTGTATAGAATTTCAAAAAATGTCAAGCCACTTAAAGTGACATGAAGGCAAGAATTCAAGAGACAAATTCTTTTTAACAGTAAGATTAGAATGTTGGACTTGATATTAAGTAAAGACCTTTCTCAACCTAATGTCCATGAGTCTGCAAATTGGACCAGTGTCATACTCTCAGGAAGAGCCTGTATTTAAGGACAGAACAGCAAGAATCTGCATGGCAGACATTCTCCTGAGAGGGTACAGAATTCTGATTTAAAGATTGCATCTGTTCTTTTGCAAAGTCCTTCCACTGAGAAACCCAAACAATATAAAGATGTTGATCCAAGGATATGTGGCTGAAGCCTTTATGAAAGTAACTGGGGCTGCATATGAACTATACGTACCTAGTTAACCTCTAGACCTTGACTGTCCAAAGCAAGTAGCTAATTAACTGTAAATTAATTTAAATCAAAATTCTGATTTGAACTTAGCAATGTTGGGACTTCTAGTTGCAGATGTCCAGTAGATAGAAACACAGGGTCTAGAGTTTGAATGAGAGGACCAGGTTAGCGATGTAAATTTAGTCATAAATATTGATGTTGGTAGAAAGATGCTCTCCCTGCCTGACTGGTGGTGGCACAATTGATAGAGTGTTGACCTGGGATGCTGAGGACTCAGGTTTGAAAACCTGAGGTTGCCAGCTTGAGGTTATGGTCATCAACATGACCTCATGGTTGCTGGCTTGAGTTCAAAAGTCGTTGGCTTGAGCAAGGGGTCACTGGCTCAGCCTGAGCCTCCTGGTCAAGGCTCGTATGAGAAGCAACCAATGAGCAACTAAAGAGATGCAACTACAAGTTGATGCTTCTCGTCTCTCTACTTTTCTCTCTCTCTCAAGAAAGAAAAAGAAAGAAAGAAAGAAAGAAAGAAAGAAAGAAAGAAAAAGAAAGAAAGAAAGAAAGAAAGAAAGAAAGAAAGAAAGAAAGAAAGAAAGAAAGAAAGAAAAAAGAAAATAGAAAGATGCTCTCCCTGAAAGAGTATATAGATTGAGAAGATTGCCAAGTATGGAGCCGTGAGGCACAAGAACATTTAGGGAATAAGCAGAGAATGGTGACCCAGATATTGAGAATAAAACTCTGGCAAAGTTGCAGTTAAACATGTATTAGTGGTGTTACAGAATCCACAGAAGTAGAGAATTTTTGGAGGAAGGAAGTGGTCAGCAGTGTTAGATGCCACAGATAAATTTAGTAAGGAGGATTTCATTTAATATACTTAAAGGTTCCATGTGTCAGAGACTGCTGATGTGAAATGCTGGCAGAGGGACTTCTGGCCCAGGTTTTTAGATAGATCCTTTAATCAGGGGTATTAAAAGTATCCTTAAAGTCAATGTAAACAGAACATCAATTTTCTTATTCCATTTACCTCAAGCTTTAATATACTATGTCCACACTAAAAATTTTTAGTTTTTGGCTTTTAATATACATGATATTTTGTATTTCTGTGGATTCTATCTCCTTTAGTAGATTTGATATTTCTTGAGGGCTGTAGCCATATGGTCTCTCTTTTTTGGAAAAAATACCCATCTCAATTTTTAGTAAAAGGATTTTACATAGTAGGAGCTCTAGGTAAGAAAATTTGACACTCTGTTGTTTTTAAAATAAGAAGTTCCTACAGAGATCTCCATTGACAATTTTTTTGGCTCATTATGGATAATCGATGCAGGAATATTCATCCTGAACATCTATATTCTCAGTGATACTGAAAAAAGGGATTGCAGAGGGATTGAAAGACATATATTCCTCAAGCCATGTACCTGGCCATTATGAAAGTTTGGCTATTTGGCTATTTCAAATTGGAGTGATAAGTACATGAGTCACCTGATTTTGTCATCAAGATGGTAACCAAGGACTGTAAGAACATGCTTGTGTAATATTATAATCACTAGGAATAACAAAAGGATTTCAATTACTGAGTACCTACTATATTAGCTATCATTTGTTTACAACATATAAGAAGCCAGGCACTGGGCTAAACTCTAAAGTGCTTTATAGCATTTAATTTTTAGGTACTATTAGCTCCACCATATATGGAGGAAGCAGGGACATAAAGGATAAAAGTATAATGCACATGTACAATTGAGGGAAAACCCAGCCTCTGAATCTCAGCTGCTTGACCTCAATGCACCTGTGTGTGTGTGACCCCTAACCTCTAAATGGTTTCATTTATTCTTCATGACATCCTGGAAATTAGATATCATCAGCACCACTTTGCAGATGGTAAGCCAAGGCCCTGTTGAGTTAAATAAATTGTCCAAGATCACACAGCCCATAAATAGTTGAGTTGGCTTTTCAATTTGGGCTGTTGATTCAGGGCCCTTTCTCTTTCCACTGTGTTTTCCTGGCTTCTAGTGTTTCATCGTCATGAACTGTCATAGACTTTACTGATAGAGAGGAAAATTAGAAAACTCCAAGGCTGGCCAGGACCCAGGAGATGAGCTCATCCGTCTCCCTAGTGCCTGGCAAGACTAGAGAACTCCCTGCTTGGTATCAGCTGAAGGTTTTTTTTAGAAATAATATTGCTATCATTGCAACAGTTTTCATGTCCATTGAAGAAAGCTGGAAAATATAGAAAAGATGAAAAGCATCCAAGGCTTTCTTTACTAATACTCTTTATAGAAAGAAAATTATATACATACTTATTTATTTTAGATTTATAGCCTTTCTTATGTAAAATGACATTTCCCATGGCTTTAAATATTTTTCTGTAATATAATTTTTTCTATATTTTAAATAGTGCTCTAATAGCGTTGAGTACCAGCAGATGACAATACCATAATTTACTGAAGTAAAAGGTTGCTGTTACAGGTTAACATTTTTGGTTAATGGCTATGGGGATTTCCTTATGACTGACTCCAATAAACTGAATTTCTAGTCAGAGGGACTAATACTTTAAGTGCTTTGATGTCTAGTGATATCTATTGACATAAGTGATATATGCATACATATTACCTTTCAGGAAATTGGTGCCAGTTGGCATCCTTACCAACAGAGTATGAGCGTATCTATTTTCTATACTCTTGCCAATGTGATAGATGAAAAAATGGTATCTCTTTGTTATTTTAAGTGAAATTTTTGGTTGCAACTATGGTAGGCTAAATCGTGCCCTCCCCCATCATTGTCCATGTCCTTATCCCTGAGCTCTAACCACCTGAACCCTGTGAATAGGATGCCTTGTATGGTAAAAGAAACTCTGCAGATGTGATTCAGTTTAAGGATTTGGGATGAGAGTACCCTGGATTATCTGGGTGGACCTAACATAATTCAAAAGGCTTGCTAAAGGGCTCTGGAGGGGGCATTAGAATTCTAGAAAGAAAATGTTTAGGATGGAAGCAGAGATCAGAGACTCAGAGACGAGAGAAGCAGCTATGCAGCTGCCTTTGAAGAGGGAGGAAGGGGCCATGAGCCAGGGAATGCTGATTATATCCAGAAGCTGGTAGAAGCAGTGAACAGCATCACACAGAGCATCTGGAAGAAACACATTTCTGGAGACCCACCTCAGATTTCTGAGGTCCACAATCTACATGTAAGATAACAGATTTATGCTGTTTTAAGACACTAAGTTTGTGGTAACTTGTTATAACAGCAATAGCAAACTAATCGATGGCTACTTTTTTTAAATTTGTTTTTCTGGTTTTTTTTTAAATCTTATTTTTATTAATTTTAATGCAGTGACATTGATAAATCAGGGTACATATGTTCAGAGAAAACATCTCCAGATTATTTTGACATTTGATTATGTTGTATACCCCTCACCCAATGTCAAATTGTTTTCCGTCACCTTCTAACTGGTTTTCTTTGTGCCCGTTCCCTTCCCTTCCCCTACCCCCCCTCCTTCCTCGCCTCCTCCTCACCCCCGTTACCATCACATTCTTGTTCATGTCTCTGAGTCTCATTTTTATGTCCCATCTATATGGATTCATATAGTTCTTAGTTTTTTCTGATTTACTTATTTCACTCCGTATAATGTTATCAAGGTCCATCCATGTTGTTGTAAATGATCTGATGTCATCATTTCTTATGGCTGAGTAGTATTCCATAGTATATATGTACCAAAGCTTTTTAATCCACTCGTCCACTGATGGACACTTGGGCTGTTTCCAGATCTTCGCTATTGTGAACAATGCTGCCATAAACATGGGGTTTTTTTTTTTGTTGTTTGTTTTTCCTAGGTCCTTAACTTTTTTTTCATTTTGATGATTTTATATTAAAGGTATTACTACTCCTTCAGTCACATGGGCTGTTAATATTTTCTTTGAGTGTTTGTCTTCCAATTTCATTTGTAGCTTTTTTCCCTTATGGCTCCCCCTACTCCAAACCTTTATGATAGATCCTGAACTATAGTGTCAGTGGAGTTTCAGCTCTAATTTTGGACAAGTTCTCTTACCTCCCTGAGCCTTAACTTTTTCTATCTGTAATTTTGGACAATAACAATATCTATCCTACAAAGATGATTGTAATGATTAAATGAGATCATGCATGTGAAAAATGATCATGTCTCATGCCTAGCAAGTAAGCAATACATATTAGGTGTTCATTTTATTATTAGTTTCATTATCATCATCATTTTTTCTCTTTTATGATTTCTTCTTTTGATAAATACTTGAAGGGAGGAGATTTTTGCATTTTACCTTTAATTCACTCAGTGTCTTTCAATTTCATTAGTTAATAACCTGCCAGTTTTCGGTCTCTATCAATTCATTCCCACCACCCATTACAGCCATTTCCCTCTGACTTGGGCATTCAGGAGAGTAGCAGATTACACTCATCTTTATCCTGACCCATGGTGAATTGGATGGGTTGTCACGATAGCCAGCTGGGAAGCTGGGGTGCTGATGGGTGCCTTGCTCTTTTACTCATCAAGTGGTTGACAGGAAAGGAGTCACAATGAGGACTTTCCCCATCATTCTCTGGCAGAGCCTGCAGAAGATCATCTGCATTTTGATCTGAGTAAAGGCAGGTGATGAAACCACCAATAAGTTCCAGGCTTATCTAACAGCTGGCTCAAAGGTGATATGGAGATAAAAAAAATTGAGCTATAATCCAAGTTCTTTTGTGAAATAAAACTTTCTAGAAGTCAAACATCTGTTCAAAGAATGCAGGATTTCAGGCAATATGGATTTAGGAGCAATTTGTATTACCGGCCAGGGCTTTTTGTTCTCATAATTTTTTCAGATGAATTTGCTTTTGGAGGTGGTGGTGGTGGTGGTGGGTAGAAATAAGCAGAAATGTCTTTTAAAAATACTCCAAGTACATTGGGTTTTCTTCTTCTCTTTGATTTTGAATCAACATTTTTGGCAAGGTTTGGAAACTGCTCTTTTTTATTTTAATTTTCATTTTATTTAAGAGAGAAAGAACTCTAGTCTAAAGTGTTTTACTCTCTTTATCAGCAGAATTCTGAGGTCATCATTACAGAAAATGGTGACTTGCTTCATAATGTGGCAGGCCATTTTGTTCAAAGATCTAATTCTTTTTCTCATTTTCCCTGTGAGCTCAGGAAGGTTGCCTATCCTCTCTTCTAGGGTCAGTCTTTCCATAAACAACCAGCCCAACAGATGGGTTCCATGTCTCAGTTTGTCCCATTAGTTTCAAACAACAACAGTCAATGTACAAATACTTCAACTTTGTATCAAGTTGTCTATTTATGGATATCTACTGAATGTCTAATATCCCAGAAGATGAGAATAAAGAAGGGAAAATAAAGCAAGATTGATCTTCAACATCACAACGTTAGGTATGCTGCATGTATATGTACCACATGGGAGCAGCTCTGAGCATTTATATGCTCTTGATTCACATGCACTATCTTCTCTCTTCATTTGCCTAGAATGCACTTGATAATCCATCACACAGCAATACTGTGCCATTCCATTTGAATACTTTTAATTGCCCACACCCCCAACTACCCACTCCTTTCTCCCTCCCCTTGTCCTCTGATGGACATACCAAGCCTGTAAAAGATGTGTTTCACTCCTGTGTCTCCTCCCTTTTTCCCAGAAGTACTGCCCTCTCAAAAAAGCCATCTCTGGCTCCATACAAGTTCAAGTCCTGTTCCTTTAAAAAGCTTCAGTTTAGAATTCTAATTCCTCATGTCTCAGACCTAGACGCCATGTTTTCCCACTCAGGATAGGTTCTTTTCTGTCTGGGGGTAATGTTGCTTGGTTTCTCCCATGACTTGAGCTCCATCCCATGTTCCTGCTCATCACAGTCTTCATCTGACCTCCAGCTCAGGCGTAGGCTTTGGAGTTTTCACTGCTGGAGTCAATGGATGTTTACCTACTTACATGAATATTGGAGTCAGTAGTGTTTCTGTTTTCTAGCTTTGCAAGCGGCATGGGCTGTGGCAGACTTTACGTGTTCTGCTTGTTGATTTACATGGTGTTTGGTGGATGTGTGGACAGATTTAGAGCAAAGTGTCCACTGTTACCCTGGGGTATGTCTTTCCTGATGAAAACAGAATCTCGCCTTTGTTGTTCCTAAACTAGAATCCTTCACCATGCCCTTTGTGCCAATCTTACAGAGCATCCTTATCTGAACTATATGCAGATGTTTAGTCCAACAATCTGAGCTGCCTTATTCATACATCCACTTATAAGTAGAAAAACAAATCAGTCTTTCTGATGTGGATATTTTCATCTCCTCCCAGCCCCACAAACAATCCTTAGTTGAATTGCTTCTGATTCTTTAAAAAGTGTTTTGAAAGTTGTGGTTCCAAGATCCTATAAGCAATAATACACTTAGCCCCAGGCAAAGGACTCTTCTGGGCTCTATGCTTTGAAACTATACATCACACACACACACACACACACACACATACACACACACACACACACACTATTAACACATAGGCTTCTTTGTCAATGGCATCTAGCACTGGGTGTTGACACAGTGTTACCAATAACCCTAAACATCTGCTTTTGTGCCCAATATCATTCAAACCCTGGAGAAATACTCCTCCATATTTCTTACCAAATATCCTCAAAACAGTAGAAACTGCATGCAGATGCCATGCAGGTTTGAGGATTGTTCCCTTGCTGACCACAGAGATGGACAATGCTTCGGAGTGCAGGGAACAGGGTGGCTGGAGAAGGGCTTAATTTAGAGGAAAGATGAATTAACTTGTTATATAATAGGAGGTACTGTTATAGCATATGCACACAAGAGATTCTTGCATAACGAAGTATCATTTCCCAATAGGGCCACACGTTTGTTTTCTTGCTTCTTTTCGTGTTCTAATTTGTGATTCTGAGGAACTTATAAATTAGTGCAGGAGTCATGGGCTGAGGAATGTTTCACAGTATTAAACAATCCATATTACTCTTAAATTTATATATATGTAAATGACATGTGTGATACTGATTCTTTGCAAAGCCAACTGGTTTGATCCTAAATAATAAAATTGTAAATAATTGTAATTTTTACAAAAAAATTAAGAAAATTTAATCTTCTTTTTATATTTTAATAGATAACCTTGAATCCTTGAGGAAAATTTACTTTTCTTGAGAACAATTATTTTTGCATATAATTTTCTTTTTTAAATGAAAAACACGCCCAAATTTGTGTATTTTGAATGCAATTAAATTTTGTTTTAATCTTTTAGTCACTACTCTTAGCATATCATAAATTATGTGACAGTCACTATTATAACAACATAATAAATTTGCTGAAATAAAAAGCAAGAAAAATAATAAGATAACTTTATAATAAGTTATAAATTATATGTTTTTTATTTGGTACTCTTCCAAATACTACCAACTTATCAACAGAATACCCAGACATAATAAGAATTAAACTCAGTCTTTTCAGATACTTGGTCTATCTCAGTTTTAAATAATCATAACTTTGTTCATTTTTTATTTTGTCATTATGAAGATTTATTTTGCAAAGTTAGGGGTTAGAATATTAAAATCAAGCTTTATTTGCACTATTGCTCCCAGCCCTGCAAATGTG
This sequence comes from Saccopteryx leptura, assembly GCF_036850995.1. Lineage (NCBI taxonomy): Eukaryota > Metazoa > Chordata > Mammalia > Chiroptera > Emballonuridae > Saccopteryx > Saccopteryx leptura. Next base: position 168,047,791 of record NC_089507.1, read on the forward strand.
TGAAGGCAAGTCTGCCTATAACCTTTCCTTTCCAGGTAACTTATTGTAGAGATTTTTTATTTTTTTATCCAAAAATATTTCCTTGGGTCAAACAGAAGTCTTTCCTACCTTAAGCCATTTCTTTTGTATTTAAGAACACATATACTCTCTTACATATGTGTGGTGAAAATGTACCAGATGCATTTTGTCGAATGTATCTTACTAACAACTTCCTTCGAAAGGCAAACTTGAGAATTCTGTTGGTGTTCTCACACTTTTGTGATTAATTTCTTAGGTTTTATCTCCTTACCACATACAAAGATATTTCTCCATTTTTAGAGGTCAGTGTGGACTCCTTCCTGTTATTAGAATATTACTGAATTTTTGGGGGTATATACCCAGTAGAGGCATTGCTGGGTCATAAGGTAGTTCTATTTTCAGTTTTTTGAGGAACCACCATACTTTCCTCCATAATGGTTGTATTACTTTACAGTCCCACCAACAGTGGATGAGGGTTCCTTTTTCTCCACAGCCTCTCTAACATTTGCTATTACCTGTCTTGTTGATAATAGCTAATCTAACAGGTGTGAGGTGGTATCTCATTGTAGTTTTGATTTGCATTTCTCTAATAACTAATGAAGATGAGCATCTTTTCATATATCTGTTGGCCATTTGTATTTCTTCCTGGGAGAAGTGTCTGTTCATGTCCTCTTCTCATTTTTTTATTGGATTGTTTGTTTGTTTGTTGTTGAGTTTTATGAGTTCTTTGTATATTTTGGATATTAGGCCCTTATCTGAGCTGTTGTTTGAAAATATCATTTCCCATTTAGTTGGCTGTCTGTTTATTTTGTTGTCAGTTTCTCTTGCTGAGCAAAAACTTTTTAGTCTGATGTAGTCCCATTCATTTATCTTTGCCTTTACTTCTCTTGCCTTTGGAGTCAGAAACATTGATATGTAAAGATACATGTAGCCCCATGTTCATTGCAGCATTGTTCACAGTGGCCAAGACATGAAAACAACCAAAAAGCCCTTCAATAGAAGACTGGATAAAGAAGATGTGGCACACGTACACTATGGAATACTACTCAGCCATAAGAAATGATGACATCGGATCATTTACAACAAAATGGTGGGATCTTGGTAACATGATACAAAGTGAAATAAGTAAATCAGAAAAAACCAAGAACTACATGATTCCATACATTGGTGGGACATAAAAACGAGGCTAAGAGACACGGACAAGAGTGTGGTGGTTACTGGGGGTGTGGGGGAGGGAGGGCGCAGGAGGGAAGGAGGGAGAGGGGAAGGGGCGGAGGAGGGGCACAAAGAAAACTAGATAGAGGGTGACGGAAGACAATCTGACTGGGTGATGAATATGCAACATAATTGAATGACAAGATAACCTGGACATGTTTTCTTTGAATATATGTACCCTGATTTATTGATGTCACCCCATTAACATTAATAAAAATTTATAAAAAAAAGAATATTACTGAAAACATATATGTGGGAAGGGCACTTTAAAGACATATTATACATTGGAAATGCATTTTACAGGTTAAGGACTCATTTCTCCATAGTTGATTTAAACTCAACCTTTACTTGGCTTAAGCACTACTGAGTGACTGTGTGGAGAGCGTGTTAAGCTTAGCTGGCTTGCAGGGTTTCTGGTTCTGTCCCTTAAGGACGCTGTCATGCTGGCTGGAGACTTAGCTGCTTATCTATAAAATATGGAGCTACTGATTTCAACCTACTACCTATCTCATAGACATGCTGTAATGTTTTAATGAAAAGTACTTTGAGCTCTTTGGGGGGAAAAAATAAAGGATTCTCTCTATAAACAGAGAATTGTTACCAAAATGTTCTTTTCATTAGTTCTTTGGATCCTCTTATGAGAGAGTCCCAGTCTACCTAATGGATGGGAATTTATAGATAGCCATTTGTAAAAGCACATCCAAGCACACTCAAACATTAAACAAACACAGATGCACAAATGAGATTAGGAAATTACCCAACAACAGTACAGCCTGTACCTGGGAATTGATGGGAGGGACTGATTTTCCGTAACTCTCATTATTCTCACTCTTTGCCATACATTTGAGACTTAAGCTGCATGAGCTGGCCAGCACTGAAATGGCAGTTCTTTTATAAAACTCTTAATAGTCCTCCGAGGGCCAAGTAAAATTAGGAACAGATCGTCTGAAACTGGGTTTACACTGTCCCTTGGAGTTTTTAGAGATTATTTATTTATTTATTTATTTTTGACATTCAATATTATTTTATATTAGTTTCAGGTGTACAGCACACTGGTCAGACAATTATACAATTTAAGAAGTAATTCTCAATGTTTCCAGTACCTACCTGGCACCATGCATATAGTTATTACGATATTATTGACTATATCCCCAATGCTGTACTTTACATCCTTGTGACTATTTTGTAGCTATTGATTTGTACTTTTTAATCCCTTCACCTCAATCCCTCTCCTATCTGACAATCCTCAGTTTGTTCTCTGTATCTATGAGTCTGTTTCTGTTTTGTTTTTCATTTGTTTTTTTTAAATTTTTTATTTATTCATTTAGAGAAGATAGGGAGAGACACACACACAGAGAGAGAGAGAGAGAGAGAGAGAGAGAGAGAGAGAGAGGAGAGACAGAGAGAGAGAAGGGGGGGAGAAGCTTGAAGCATCAACTCCCATATGTGCCTTGACCAGGCAAGTCCAGGGTTTCGAACCGGCGACCTCAGCATTTCCAGGTCAACACTTTATCCACTGCGCCACCACAGGTCAGGCCTGTTTTTCATTTGTTTTGTTCCTTAGATTCCACGTATAAGTGAAATCATATAGTATTTGTCTTTCTCTGTCTGACTTATTTCACTTAACATAATACCTTCTAGGTCTATCCATGTTATTGCAAATGGTAAGATTTTGTTCTTTTTAAGGTCAAGTAATATTCCATTGTATATAAGTACCAGAGCTCTTTTTATCCGCTTGTCTATTGACAGGCATTTGAGTTGCTTCCACATCTTGGCTACTGTAAATAATGCTTCAATTAACATAGTGGTACACATATCTTTTCAAATTATTGTGGATATAGATCCAGAAATGGAATTGCTGGGTCATAAGGTAGTTCTCTTTTTAATTTTTTTGACGAAGCTCCATACTGTTTTCTGTCCATGAGTATCTTACATGCTTCTATTTATTTGTATCTTCTTTTTAATTTCATTCTTAAATGCCTTATAATTTTCTGCATTACGGTCTTTTACCTCCTTGGTTAAATTTATTCCTAGTGTTTTTTTGGTTGTTGTTGATGGCAGTTTTGAATGGAATTGTTTGTTTTTGTCCTTTTTAGTTTCTTTTTCTGACATTTTATTATTGGTGTATGAAAATGCAACTGATTTCTGAATATTAATTTGGTATTCTGCTACATTAGTGAATTTATTTATGAGTTCTAGTAGTTTTTTGGTGGAATCTTTAAGATTCACTCTATGAAGGATTATATCATTTGCAAATAATGGCAGTTTCACTTCTTGTTTTCTCATTTAGATGCCTTTTATTAATTCTTGTCTAATTACCATGGCTAAGACTTTCAATACTATGTTGAATAAAAATGATAAAGATGGATAACCTTGTTTTGTTTCTGATCTTAAGAAAAACATTCTTAGCTTTACACATTGCATATATTGTTAGCTGTGAATTTGTCACATATGGCCTTTATTATGTTGAGTAATGTTCCCTCTATTCCCACTTTGCTTAGAATTTTTTTTTTTTTTGCTTAGAATTTTTATCATAAATGGATATTGGATTTTTGTCAAATGCTTTTACTGTGTCTATTAACATGATCATATAATTGTTATCCTTTATTTTGTTTATATGGTGTATCACAATTGATTTGCAGATATTGAACCAACCTTGGTATCACAAGAATAAATCCCACTTAATTATGGTATAAGATCTTTTTAAAGATATTTCTGAATTTGGTTTGATAATATTTGCATCTATGTTCATAAGGGATATTGGACTATACTTTTTCCATTTAATGTCTTTGCCTGGTTTTGGAACCAGGGTAATGATGGCCTTGTAAAAATGACCTTGGGACCCTTCTCTCCTATTAAAGTTTTTGGAGTAATTTGAGAAGAACAGGTGTTAATTCTTCTTTGAATGTTTGCTTAAATTTGCCTGTGAAGTCATCTGATTCAAGACTCTTGTTAGTTGGGAGTTTTTTGATTATTGATCTAATTTTGTTGGTCATAGTCAGTCTAAGGATGCAGTGCAGGCCCAGGCTGGCTGCCACTGAAAGAGCTTTGAGTGATGTATGAGGTGAATGAGGCTTGGTGTTAGGGAGTCATCAGGGTGAAGCAAAGATATTTCAAATGCAGATTCAGGTTTGGCCATGTCAGGCGAAGGCTCAACACAGGAGAGACGGCATCTACCAATGTGCAAGAGGTGGGCTTAACACAGGGACAATGGCAGTTGTCCCTTCAGTTCTCATCATGAAGCCACACAACTCAGTTCCTCCCTATATCTCTCTGGTACCCCCTAATCCACTATTTCTCTGTTGGAGCCCAGGATGAGTACCTGCAAGCATGAGTTTGTGTGTAGGTTCTCTAAGAGGACACTTGGGTTTTCTAGCAGCTTTTTGTCTTGCCCAGATGAGCAGAATCCCTGCTGATTTTCACAGCCAGATGCTATGTGAACTTCTCTTCTCATTATTGGTGTTCTGGGCTAGGGAGCTCAGCATGGGGTTGTGACTCCTGTCTCCTCCAAAGAGACATCTACAGCTAAGATATACATCTGGATTCTTAACCACTACACATGGGTGTGGGGTCAACCTGTGACTTCCTCCGTACATCTTTAGTTATAGGACTTCTGTTCAGCTAGTCTTCACATAGCTATTCAGGTTGGTTGTTCTATAATTTAGTTGTAATTTTGTTGCATTCATGGGAGGAGGTGAGTATAGCATCCACTTACTCCACCAGCTTGACCATAACTGTTTTTAGAGATTTTAAGGTCTCATCTGGATAGTTGCAGATACCATACATTAATCTTGAAAGATTCACAAGTAGTTACCTGTGAGACAAGTGTATAGACTTTGCAATTTCCCATTAATTTCAGGCATTGCTATAGAAACAGTTAAGATTTTGGAGCATCTGAGAGCTGCCTAATGTTTTGTTTAGATATATACAGACACTCCTTATACTGCAATCTTACAATAGAGATGAGGGGGCATTGATCAAAGGTCCTGACTTTTAGGCTTTCATTACTTCCTCGCTCATTAAGTCTGTGGATGACACGAATGAGAGGAGACTCTAATGATGATAAAAAAATATTGAGTTGAATTATCCACACCGGTGGCCTCCTTTACCCAAATTTACTAAATTGTTGCTCAATCCTCCACTTGACTCTCACTCACACCGGCCATCTTCTGTTACCATTTGGCAAACATTTTCTGCCCTAACTGTTCCTGTCTTGCACAATGGAAATGGTACTCATAAGGTCTCAATGAAATTGTCATGTGAATTATTTTATATTTTATGAGGGAGATAAAAATAAACCAGATTGGGCTTGGAAAAACCATTTCATATCATCAACTTCGAGCAGTCTTCATCTGTAGTTATTCCAGTGTGGTTTCATCTACTTTCTAACCTATCGTTGAATCCTTTCCTTGATGGTGACTCAGGCCACACTTGTATTGCCTAATTCTTGTTACGACTTGGGAGGTTGTTGTGGTTGGTTTGTTTTTAATATCTTGCCCAATCTTTCCATTTTTAGTTCCAGACTATTGCTTTTAACCACTTTCAACTATTTTATTCTTTACAGAATGACACAGTACTGTATACAATCTAGCTCAAGTACTTTTTTCAATCTAATTCCAGGGTGGTGGCATCATCATGGACTCTACGAGAATGGCAAGTGGGAGATGGTTGTACAATTTCTTTTTATCTACCTAGGGAGTCAGTTTCAGGGAACTTGCAATTATCATTGTGTTGATTTCTCATAATAGTCCTGTGATCTAGGTGACAGTAAACACCCAACGCCCTGACCAGTTGTCTCAGCAGTAGAATGTTGGCTGGCTTGTGGAAGTGCCAGGTTTGATTCCCAGTCAGGGCACACAGGAGAAACGACCATCTGCTTCTCCACTACTCCCCCTCCCCGCCCCCCTCTCTCTTCCCTTCCCATGGCTCAAATGGTTTAAGCAAGTTGGCTGTGGATGTTGAGGGTGGCTCCACAGCCTCATTTCAGGCACTGAAATAGCTGGATTGCCGAGCAATGGTTCAGTGGCCCCAGATGGGCAGAACATCGCTCTGTAGGGGCCTTACCAGGTGGATCCCTTTTAGGGCACATATGGGAGTCTGTCTCTCTGCCTCCCTGCCTCTCACTTAATAAAAATAAATAAATAAATAAACTCCCATTTGGTAGCTGAGGAAGCAGAGGCCAGGAGAGTTTAGCCAACTACCCAAGATCACCAAAGTAGTAATTGATGATGTTAGTAACTTGAATACAAGTCTGACAGACTCCAAAGCCCACCTTTGTCTGTGGTTCACCTGCTTCCCAGTTAATCTTTTTTTTTTTTTTTTTTTGGCCCTGGAAAGGAGTTTCACTGTATTATACCAACTGCAATGCAAACATAAAATTTAAATTCAGAAGAAACTACTCACAGAGGACCTGACCCAGGAATGAAGGAAAGGAGAGATCCCTACGAAGAGGCAGGGACTAATATTCAAAGTGAGGCGCCAAAACACAACAACAATAGCAACAAAAACACACTCATTCACTGTTTCTGAAGGATGTGCCTAAAGGAAAAAACAGAACTGCTTCAAGAAGACCTGACTCCTCATGAAACTTCTGGGCCGATACGACACAAAAATGTGTGGAGTTCCTAAGCAGAGTCATATTGCCAATATCAATTCCTATGTTACATTCAAAACACACTTCTACTACATTTTCATTAGTTATTCCTATTGTCAAGCTCTATTGGGCTGAAGTGATGTAAGCTTTGGCTGTACCTACAGCAGTGTCTGCCCCCATCCTGCTCCTGGGGACATGTTCCTGAGGAGGGTGAGACAGCCCTGCGACTAAACTGTCCCCAGCAAGTGCAGTGCTCACAGACACCGTAGGAAATGAATTGTGATAACAAACGTGCTTTATTCTGAGGTCCAAGAAAAAGGTTTTGATTGTTTCCTTCAAATAAAAAATGTCTGTTAGTAGAGTCAGAGCATTTTCCAGGGAACTCTGTCACTACTTCAAGTCTTTGTAGGATGTTACCAAGTATCATTTATGCCTGGATTGGTGGTCCTTTATCAAATACACGTTTTACTTTTAACCTTGGTAGTGAGTGGTTGCTCATTTGGTTGGAACTACTCTGTTGCAACTGTGGACTAGGAGGAGCTATATGCGTTTGTTATTGTTCAGACTCAACTGCATTTGTTTGATAACCTACTGTCTATATATGTAATAACAGAAAAAAAAGTCAAATGACTAATTTTTTTCCCATTGAAATTTCACTGTCAGTTTCATGCAGAGAGACTGAGTGTGAGGTAATGGCTATTACTTTCTTATAGCTATTTGTATTCTGCAATGTGTTTTACTTTAATAAAAATCAGGCCATCGTTTTGCATATTTCATTCATCCATATGAGCCCAAATTTCATCCAGTAGCCTCACATGTTACCCACTTACTTAACTTTGAGTGAGCTGGTACCATAATTAAGTCCATCAACAATGAAAAGTTGAAAAAGTAAGTAGGACCTCACTTCTATCATCACCTCTGGATTTCTTTTTTACTTAATTCCTAACATTTACTTTCATAAATGTATTTGTCTTACTCAGTGAGCAGCTGCATTAATCATTAGAAAATGACCCAGAATGCAGAAATGCCCCAAATACCAGTCTTTGTTTCCTTAATGTTATTTTAAGGCACCAGAACTAACACAGGTGCAGCCAGAGATTTTACATGAGTTCTGGGCTCAAACTAATTTTCTCTCAAATCCTCAAACATCCTGGAGCTTTAAAACCAAGTGCATGGAGCTGTTGGTCTTCAAGCTTTCTATATCGACGGACTAATTTATTTCCACACAACAGGTGTTTTTTCTAGTATTCCTGATTGTCTATTATTGTTTTATGTAAGAGACCTAAACTTCAGTTAAGACTTGTAGTAGAGCACCTGAATGAACTCAGGGGAGAGAGAGAGAGAGAGAATGATGAGTGAGTCATTATTAAAAATTAAATTCTATAAGATTAAATTAAATAGATTATATTAAGAGCAAAGGTAAGTGATACTTAAAACTTGCCCCTTACTAATACTTTTACCATTGTCTGTGCTCTTGAGTTGATTTATGTTGATTATATCTGTGTGGTGAAAATACTATATGGCAGTGTGCTAGACTGTGTATCCCTTTCCAACTTTGAGTTCAGTAGAGAGGTCACATTGGTCGTGGTAGGAGTATTCACACCATTGGAATTAGAACACACTTTAAAATGTGTTTGTTTGTTTGTTTGTTTTTGTAAAAAGCATATATTCTTTTTTCCCCAGTTTTAGTGAGACATACTTGGCATGTAACATTGTATTAGAGGTGTAGAACATAACCACTTGATATATGTATATGTATATAAAAATATATCAAAATGATTACCACAGTATATTTAGTTAGCATCAATCACACACATAGTTACATAGTTTTTTTCTTGTGATGAAAACTTTTAGGATCTACTCTTTCAGCAACCTTTCAAATATATAATACAGTATTGTTAACTATAATCACCATGTTGTACATCATATCCTCAGAACTTATTTATCTTATAACTGGAAGTTTGTATCTTTTAAAGCCTTTTCTTGTTTCCCCCGCCATGCTCCACCCTCCCACCTCTGGACAGCACCAATCTTTTCTCTGTTTCTGCGATTTGACTTTTTAGATTTCATGTATAAGTATAATCATATAGTACTTATTTAAGAACATGTATTCTTTATCCTGGCTTATAGCTAATATTTATTCCTGCTAGTTAATGCTTCTGAAGGACATTTATGGAATACCTCACGTTCAGAGTAGAAAAGGGTGGCTACAGAATGAATTTGTCAAAGAAAACCCTAGTTGTTAAATACATTAATAAAAACAGAAATAGATTTTCAGAAGAAAAGCAAAAGCATTCAAGTAAATTTATAATTTCTAAATAGAAATCTCCAATTCTGACCCCTGTGCCTCTTCTGGGCACTTCTGTCCATCTGGAGTCCCCAGTTGTAGGAACTTTAGCAAGTTCGCAGGCAGGCCTCACCCCACGATGGGCAACCCAGGCACTGCTCGGAATTGCTGGATTGGCTCTCTCCCTCTGCCCAGATCACACATGCACCAGGCTTTTTTTGATAGAACTACTCAAGACAGGTGGAACCAGCATGGAGGAGGTGGGTTCTTCTGTCTGAACACAAATGGAGGCAGAAGAACTTCTGTTGTTGGGCTCACCCCCATTCCTAAAATGTGTTTTTTAATGGGACAGTGGAAGATAATTCAGCCTTAAAAAAGAAGGAAGTGCTGCCATATGTGACAGCATGGATGGACGTGGAGGATATGATGCTAAATGGATTTTGCTAGTCACAGAAGGCCAAATGTTGTATGATTCCACTTACATGTGTATTGAAAATAATCAAAGCCATAGAGAGTGAAATGGTGGTTGCTAGAAGTTGGAGGTGGGAGAGATATGGGGAGTTGCTGTTCTCTAGGTATAACATTTCAGTTTCACAAGATGAATCCATTGTAGAGAGCTGCTGTATAAAACCACTTAACACCATATCCAGAGGTAACAACATGGGATCGGGTGCTTATATGTTTGTGATGAGGGTAGATCTCATTAAGTGTTCTTACAGCAACAACAAGAGCAATGGTAATAGCAATAAGCTCCTCAGGTGATTCTGGTGCCCCAAGATGGTTGAGAGCCAGTGGAACCCTCCTCAGGAGTTGTCATGAGGAAAGACTTTCTAGAAGAGGTAACAGCTGCATGGAGACTTGGAAAGTGCACATAAGTCATCTAAGCATAGAAAGAGGTCTGTTCTTGGCCTTCTACTTTGCTTCTTCCATAATGCCCACACAGGACCTGGAACATTGTAGTCACTCAACATACTCATGTTAAGTAACAACAATAAAAAAATCATACTACCATTAGCTGTTTACCAGGACACCACAATGCAGGACTACATATATCATCGAATAGACAAAAGAAAGAACAAAGCCTAGGTGTTAGTGTGCTTTGGCTGGGGCATAGAATTGGGCTGGGGGGTAGAGACAAACAAGGTGGGAGAGGTTCTTCACAGATTTAAGAGCTCTAGGAGTGAGAAAGTCCTTGTGCAATACCTGATGTGACCCCATCATTTCTCACTTTCACAGTTGAAAAACTGAGACTTGGTATTGTGATGATTTTCCCAAGACTACACAGCAAATCAATGGCAGCCAAGGCGTGAAGGGCTAGCCCAGGACTCTGACAACACCACACATCAATTATTCTTCTTGTTCACCCGTCTCCTACGAAATGCCTCATTATGGGCTTTGTCCATGACAGGTACGGAGTAAATGTCTCTTAAATGACCTGGAAGCAATACTGTCAGAGCTGATGTGAAAAGAAGCATGTTTATTTAAACAAACGGCTTCAGTGCCACCTGAATGGCCTTTTTTTGGTCTTTAACATTCTCCTCCTCCTCCTGAAGGGATGATCCTTATATTGTCAGTCTTAGTTAGGCAGACTACTTTGAAAAATGTGCAAGAAGGCAGAGTGAAATAGAAGCTTCTGGATCTCCAAGTGAATCTTGGAAGTGTCTTTGGAGACATAGTTTTTGGGGGTGGAGAGTGTGTGGGGGAGGAGGTGGATAGGTAGGACCCCTGTCCTCCAGTTATCCCTAAATTGAAAGAACAGCTCCACTATTTCAGATTATATTTCTGAGTAGTATTTCTTGAAAAAAGTTTCTGCTAACATAGTGAAGTTTTGAAAAGAACTGGATTAGTAGAAGCAGCATTATCTTTGAGATGAGGCAGTCCTGCAGTCAAATGATCAGTATGAACTTGGACAAGCTGATTCACCTCTGTGCCTGGAGAGTCTACATCACACCTGGATACTGGGGCATTTGTGAGCACTGAAAGAAATGAAGAGGTAAGGCTCTTTGCACTATTACTGGCACATGGGGAGCATTGTTTCTATCATGGTAACAAACTATGGCTCATCTGTGAATGTCACAGAAGCCTTAAGTCTGCTCAACTTCATCTCCAAACAGTAGCTTTCTAAACCAACTCCATCAACTTGATCATGTTTTAAGTTTTAAAAGATAATGTTTAGCAGTGTGTTAACTTCAAGACTGAGCTAATGGAAACTTTCAATTTCAAATAAAGGATATAATAGCAGCAACAGTAATTATCTTTTGGCTTTTGGTGGCTCTTCACATCTTTCTCATCTGAGCTTCCACGTAGTCCAACCGGGCCGAAGGGCAAACACGACGTTCTCAATCTTACAGAGTAAAAAATGGCAGCACGGGAATAAAATAATCCATTCATCAAAGTTGCTATCAGTCTCACTCTCATTTTTAAAAAATGTGTTTTAATTGATTTTAGAGTGAGGTAAGAAGAAAGAGAGAGATAGAGACATCATTTTATTGTTCCACTATTTGTGCATTCATTGGTTGATTCTTGTATGTGCCCTGACTGGGGATTCCAGGGATTGAACCTACAACGTTGGCTTACCCAAATAATACTCTGACCAACTGAGATATCTGGCCAGAACTCATTCTTATTTTTCCTCCTTTATTTCCAAAGCAGGACTTATGTACTTTCATGTATATATGGCAAAAGTAGGTTTACCATTGTAATTCAGATAAATAATACAATAATGAATAAATACTAATGTAATAGACTGTTTTGCATACTCATAATGATAAACGTTGTTTTGCCCATTCTTGTATACATTTTCTTATCTAGAGTACCAGTCTCACTCTATTTCCCTGCCTCATCCTGACCTTATATATATTGAAATAAATGTCACTTCCAGTTCTACCCACTGCAACATAAACTATTGGGCTTCCTTATTCCATTTTATGTTTTGGACAAAAATTTCCAAATGTGACCTGGAATTTCCCCCAAATTATATTGCACCCTCCTGCAGCTTCTTTGTTTCACTAATAGCGTTCCTGAGTCCTGACACCACACGTGGAATTTCTACATGTGAGAAGAGCCTCCTGCTTCCGCTTATAATTCTGGTCCAGCTCACCAGCCTAAAATGAGATAAAAGATTATGATCATTGTAGAGTTATTTTCCCACCAAGCTGCTCTCTTCCTGTTCTCCTGCTTCTTTGTCAGCTGCCTCCTTTCCCTCCGCCATGTGTCCAGCTGTGTACAGCCCTATTTGGGGCTGCCACATTGCCATGCCTCACTCTGATAGGTCAGAAGTTTATCATGCATTGATCTCAGCAGTAGGACAAACCCAGAACCCATAATCAGAGTTCTCCTTTTCCTTACCCTACGGTGGGATAAGTGTTGATGAAATTGGAAGCAACAAAGACACACATGATCTATTCCTTTATTAAATCAAGAGTTATGGGAAGACTACACATAACAGGCAGCATATTATTCACTAGGCAAATACTGATAAATAATGTGCAAAGATCTAGTAATCATGATGGTGTCAGGTAGGTACAAGACATCAGGTAATCACTTCGTAAGTTATATAAATGTCTAGTCATTATGTTGTACACCTGACATTAATATGATATAATATTGTACGTGAATGATAAGTGAAGAATAAAAATTTTAAAATAAGTAATGGAGGGCAAAGGCATTCCTTTAAGAGTGATTCTAGGTAAAAAGTGGAATAATTATTTATAGACCTGGAGACCAAATACTGAGGGGGAAAGAAATGAGACATCAGAAAACTCATTTTTCTAGGAAAGACTAAAGAAAGGACACAGAAAGAAGGTTAGTTGAGGCAGGAATATGCAAAGGAAATCACGGAGGATATCATATGAGGAGAAAATGAGGCAGCATTATGAAGGACTTTGAAAGGGTGGAAACTTGGACTTCCCAACATGGGGAGGGATTGGTGGAGAGATGTGGTCAGAACTGAAGTTTGGAATTAACACTGGCAAAGGATCTACTCATGGCATGTGGGAAAGATGGATGAAAGGACTAGAGAGATGAAAGGAAAAGAAGGGAAGTTGAGTAATAGTCCTCCATCCCAAATGTTCACTGCTGAGGGGCGGAGCAAACAGCAGAGCTTGAAAAAGACTCGTGACTGGACATACTCAAGGAGAGTGAAACCCCTTTCTTCCAGTTCCTGTTCGAAAATATAAACAACATGCAAATTCAAATAAAAAAATTCTTCCTGTGTCACATTGAGAAACTCATTTTTCTTTGTTGTTGTGACTCACTTTGGGACTATTCTTACAAGAATGCAATTTGTAGAAATGGGCAGACCTGTTGGGGGAAAAACAGGAACCTCTCTGGAATGTTTTCCCATTCCTGAGACCAGAGATTTTTTTTTCTCCTATAAAGGTCTGTGTTCCTTTTCAAAGACTCTCTATTAGTTTAGGCCGAAGGAAGAAAGTCTCAGATATCACAGCATAACTGGGGACATCTTGAAGTAGCCCTAAAAGAAGTAATAGATGATGCCCAATGACTTAAATCACTTTCCTTAACTTAAACTTTGCCCACAAGGGTACAGAGAGACAGCCAGACTTGGAGAAGGGCAGGATGATATAGATAATCTCAAGGGTGGAGTGCTAGCACATGACTAGAGAAAGATCAGACAGTTCTTGGTTTGTTTTAGCTAGATGATGGGAAGGGAGGAGATGGGAAAAACAAGTGGTAATTATTGCTCAGATCGAATCATAGAGTCCAATCCTGTGCCTCAAATAAAATATTTTCATGGTACAAAGCATCTGCTTGGGGGACCTAAATGTATAAGTTTGAGGGCACTGCCTCAAAACGTGAGCCTACTTTCACAGACCTAAAATCTACATTCAAGTTTGGGATTAGACAGATGACAAAAACATAAAGCAAATTTTCTGATTCCCTTAAAGGATTGGTGACCTTCTTCTTCTTTTTCTGTTTCCTTCTCGTATTTTTATTTCTTGCTGCTGTTGTTATGTGATCCTGGCTTTAAAACATTTAATCCTGATATACATTACAGGGAGTTGAATTAATAAAAAAATCAGCTAAATGTTTTGACATTCCTAATGAGTCTATCTTCTGTCTCTGGACAGAATAATCTAAGGTAACAGTGGCTGCTTGAATAGAAAAAATTTAATTCTATGATAGGAGTATGTGTGTGTGCAGAGACAAAGAAATGTGGCAGGAGTCAACAGAGTCTAAGGGAGTTCTAGGAAGTACACTGGAACCTTGGGAGCTGGCTGTGTGTGGGACCTCTGAACTAAGGGCATGGAGCAAGGCAGATGGTATTTGGAAGAACATCAAAGCAATATTACTTTACCTGTTTTAGCTGAAGTTGACCTTTAGCTTATAAGATTCCTTTTGGGAAACCATCATTTAAGAGGGTAAAACATCAGAGGAGATAACACACAGGCTTTCCTAATTCTTTTTGGAAGCCAACAGTCTTCCAATATGCTTATTTCTTCCTAAATGCCTTCTATGTCTCAATAACTAAAATTAAGAAATAAAAATTGTGTTTGTCTATGCTTTTTGTGAGGATGGTTGTATTTTTTTTTAAACTAAATTTGCAAAGTATATTTGTGACAATCTGACTTCAAATACTTCAATTAATTCTGAAGACTCTCCGGGAAACATGTCAAAAAAGATATTGAGTCATTCTTTGGAGGAGGTGAAACCAGATAGACAAAGGTCCTAATGACTATTCAGAACAAACATGAAATTTATACTGAGGACCATGGACAGAGAACATGGAGGGTTCACACCTGAGCTCGCAATCCAAAGCCTCAAGAACGAAGTCTGAAATGCTGGAATTTCTGTGGTGACCGTTTCTCACATGAGCAACTAACTCCGTGAGCTGGGCTGACAGCAGAAAGGCACATATCTAAACATAGTGAAGAATTCTTCTAAGCCTTGCAGGGAAGGCCAGATAGTACCCGGATAGAACACTGGAGAAAGTCATGTGATATTTAGTGGATTAGCAGGTTGTCATCTGCATGGATGATTTTCTTCTTTTATTTATAGGTGAGTTATATTCCTGGAAAAAAGCCGATCTTTCTTATCATTGAATGTGTTCATGTTCATAATTTTTATTTTTCCAACCAGACTTCAAGATCCTTGAGCACAATCAATGCCATATAATGTTTTTATATACTTAGCACCTCAGGTAGAGATAGGCGCAGAGTAGTTGTTGATTAAAAGTTTTGGCTACTTGATTTAAATTGAAAAGTTAGATAATTAAATCACACTCAATTAAATACACAAGTCTAGAAGACTAAGTTTGTAAATTTAAAAAATTCTTTCAAATTGTTTTGATCGTGCAATGAAAGTCAATTGCATATTTTTTTTCAGCTGAGTTTGTTTTGCAATCTGATTTTTTTGACTTTGCTTTGAAAAAGGTTGAAATGAAAGGCATGGCAGTGAGTCAGCAAGTTAAGAAGGTTAACAGTTAGTCATAACTTTCATAGATGAGACAATTACGCCATCTCTACCTTTTAAAAATAACCATATTTTAATTAGATTTTAATCATAAAGGTCAGAGGTAGTATAAGTTTAGAAAATCAGAAACACAGACTGTGTTGGCAAAACTGCTACATCTCAGATGTGTTAAATTGACCAAATTAACTGACACAGATAGTGAGAGGCTTTTGCTCCTTAAATGATCAATTTCTGATCCGGTGATTTTAATAGTCTTTAATGTTTCAAGACTAGTCTAAGAATTCAGGTTCATAATATTCTTTTCATTGCTTTGTTCTTTAAATGTTCTATGAATTATTTTCTCCCTTGCCTTAATAATATGGCCATTAAAAAAAAAACTTGGTATCTCGGCTTTGACTTGCTTTTATGGAACATATGAATATCGTTTTTCCTGATGCAGATTTTAGATCATAGGGAGCTATGTTTTTTCCAAAGAACCAATCCAGAAAAAAGTTATTGACTTCAAACAAGTAGTTGCTGTTCTGGCTACCTGTTCGCACAAAGCAAATGGCTCTAACTCTAATCCTTAGTGATGTAAAACAACACTTTATCATGCTCATCATTTTGCAGGTCAGGAATTTGAACAGGGCATAGCTGAGATTGCTGACCATGCTGTGTGATGACTGGGATCTTACGTGGGGTGGCTCTAATGGCTGGACTTGGTTGGAATCTCTAGACCTGGGTGTTGGTGTGGGGTTTTGGTTGGTTCACTTCCTTAGTTTGTCTCTATAACACATCTGCTGTTCAAGATATGTTCAAGATACCTTCTTTGCTCACCTGTATGGAACTTAGGGATGGTTGGAATAGGTAGGGCCAGACAAACATGTATTTTTTTCCTCCTTCCTCTTATCTTCTCTTCCCTTCTAATCCTTCCTTTCTCTTCTCTTCTTTTCCCTTTCCATCCCCACAACCCCTCTGTTTCATCATGTGACTTTGCCACATGACTTCAACTATGATGACCTCAGGATAGTCAGCCTTCTTATGTAGTTAGTGCCTTGTCTCCCCCAAAGGGAACTTTCCAAGAAAGACAGTAACAGAAGGCCCCAGTGGAAACTGAGACTGCTTATGAACTAGCTTTAGAAGTCCTGGGATGTCAATTTTGCCTTATTCTACTGATCAACTAAGTCTCTAAGTCTAGACTAGATACAAGGGGTGGAAGGAACAGACTCCATGAGGTTTATGATCTATGGGCAGGAAGGCAAGAAATCGATGGCAGCCATCTTAGAGATCATCTACCATGTTATCTTTATTTTGTGAGCTAAATTTCTATAATGGGACACTTGTTCCCAATCACAGGAGAAGGAGGAGGAGGTGGAGGATTCTCCATCATCATTGTCTTCTTTTTTCTACTCCTTTCTTGTTTTTGACCATTCTGTTGCAATGTCCAGTGGATCTACATGTGCCATCTTTTCAAAGCACAAAACATCATGGGATCAATGTTTTATTGTCAGATTTAATTTTCCATTTGGATACCTAGGTGCTACTTTAGGTTGCTTACTTTGGTTCAAATCCACAAATGTGAAGTGATACACTTGACTTTTTAGGAGTTCTAATCTCTAAACTTCTTCAATTTCACCTTTGTTCTCTTCAGCAAGTAATTCTGTGTATATACTAAAGGTATCTTAAAGGTATTTTAGACGTTAAACTAAAGCCATAGAACAAACAGAACAAGATCTTTGATGTCATGTAGTTCCAGTTTGAGAGTAAGAATGTGTACATCATTTATGGTGATTTACTTTGGCAATTTGAATTAAATTTTCACACTGAGTTGGCTCCAGGGAAATAAATCTTTGCTTTAATTTTATTGCAACACTTACACCATCAGAAAGTATATTACTTGGTGATTTTAATTTTTTTAAATTTCCCCACCAGAATGTAAGCTGTGTAAGGGTAATGAATTAGTCTCTTCTTAATCATTGGGGCTTCAATTTTTAGGAAATTGCCAAGCATGTAGAACATACTAAGTATTTGTTGAACAAAGGAATGGATAGATGCTCCTGGAAGGTAGACCTAGTATGGCCTGGATGTAGTTGTATGACTTCATGCATTTGGATAAGAAACACATGTCCATGGAAGAGCTGGAAAGGCTGTGATACTGGGAAAGTTAATTCTCTGCCTTTGTTGGAAGCTCCTTATTTCTCCATTACTTTTTAATGCTTTTGTGTCCATTGAATATTTAGCAAGTGGTGATGAAGGATGAGATTCTTCAAGTAAAGTCTGGATTCCTGGATTCCACCAATCAATGGAGTAGGATCAAATATTAACTGTGACACCAATCACAACTGACCACATTTGCTTAAACACCCTGAAGAGATTGCCAACACAGTGGGAGAAAAATTGCTTCTGGAGAATGAAGCGTTGTATACCTGTCTTTAATTGCTCCTTGATCAAGGTGAACTCAGATGTCTGAGTGTAGCCACGCAAAACTCTGATTCCCTTATTCCCTAAGATCACAGAGCATTTTGGAAGATTCTCTGGCTTAAGTTTGGCATTTGCTTCTTATGGAGTACAAAAAGTCATCTGAAATTTGATCATTGCTTCTGGCACATGGAGTGGTTTTTCTTCTTTTTTCTTTTCTATAGCTAAGGAAAATGGAAAATGTTCTGTGCATAAACAGCACCATTAAATGTGACTTACATGCAAAAGTCAAACTTAACCAGAAAGTCTGCACTTGATGGTGAAAAAGAAATGCATTGGCTTTTGTACAGAAAGACATACAAGAAAAAAGAAATGCCCCTCTGTGAGGAAGACATACCAGAGTCAGAGTGGAGAAGTTTACTTTGCTTCACTAGAAAAACATGAATCACTTCGCAAAATCTATTTAAATCATATCAAATTTAAGATTTTTTTCTTTTGGGTTAGAAGAAGAATTTAAGACATTTCATATGAGAACAAGGATCGTTTGTTTAATCACTCTGTCGATATGTGCAGTCAGGCTTCTGTTACATAAAGAAGGTTACCCAGAGGTCAAGTGTGAAGCAACTTGTACTAATTATTGTTTAATTACATGTGATGATTCACCATCAAAAAAAGGAGATTCAACATTTTATAAAAGACCCTGGTTGAAAATTTCAATAAACATCTCTTAATTTGATTGTTTTTGCTTTGCCTAAAGAGTGTATACTCTGGTAGTTATTACATGTTTTTGAACTTGTGATTTCCACCTCTTGTATAGGCTCCTCAGCTTTGGCTTTTTCTCAATGCTTCTAACAGGGCCCATAAACATGGTGAGTGTATTGGGTGTGTTGGAGAAGCATCCATACAAATTATTGGGTCCAGTGGATTGGATGGGCACCTGAGCAAATCCTATGTAAGAATTTTAGCTAGACTGTCCTTACTGGTCCCCTAATATTTTCTCCACCAGGAGAAAACCCATTCTCGTGTCCTGCTCTTTAGATATGATGGCTGGAATTGTTAGAATCAACCTTGGCTTTGCCCATTGTCACACATCTGGCATCTACTGATGTCCATTTGACCTACAAAGTATCTTCTCAGAATCTGACATCTCTTCTTGCCTCTTCCATTACTACTTGCTCTAAGCCAGTGCGTCCCAAATTTGCCTGTGAGAAGAATCACCTGGTTCTCTTATTACATATATGAATTGCTGAGTTCCACTTCAAGCCTATTGAATCAGAATTTTTAAGGAAGTGTATCACAAATTGTGTTTTCAAAAGGACCCCAAATGATCTTACTAGGCAAGTATGACAAATACATAAAGCCATTGTCAATTTTGTTGACTGGGTTATTGCAAGAGTCTTCTAGCTGGCTTCCAGCTATGGCTTTGGTCTTAAAAATGGTGGGATAAAAATAGGAGGAGTTCCTGGTCCATATCAGTTCTGAAATACATCTGGAGCACTTATGATTTCCTTGCTTAGGGCTTAGCGTTCCATCCTAGAAATGATTCTCTTTGACTCTGGGCTTGGCCCTCTGAATAATATTTCCTCTTCAACCAGTTGTCTTGTGTTTGCAGCCTTGTAGTATTCTTAACCTGCTACCTACACATAATATTCAGGGCTCAAAATCCCTCTTAAAATATTTGCAATGTCTCTGGCCCTATTAGTTCAATCTTTTGGTCCAAAAGATGTTGATACAAAGATAAAAGTAGAAGCTGGTGTGGATGAAATGAGGGTGGAAGGATGAATTGGTAGAAGACGATGTAAAAGTTGGAAGCTGTGGTGAGTTCATGCACTGAGCCAAAGAGTCTGAACCATATCCCATGAGGGCAGTACAACAATGTCAATTTTTGCTGCTTGTTCTTTTTTTTGCTATAACTTTCCTGAAAGTATTCTTACTGTTTTAACATACTTATTACTGTGCTCAGGAGATGGTTGTTCATATCCTACAGTAATTTTAAAGTTCATTTTAGCTGAATTTTGACTAGAAGCTATCACATGTGTGCTCTGTTAATATTACTAAATTGTGTTGTGGACACAGGATTTTTCGGTTACCTGCTTCGTGTCCATTATATGTGTGTTTCACATTCCAGGTTGACAATTCATTTGAAAGGAATTTCTCTTTAGAAGTAGACATACATAGTATTTTTTTAAATTTATTTATTAAATTTAATGCAGTGACATTGATAAATCAGGGTACATATGTTGAGAGAAAACATCTCCAGATTATTTTGACATTTGATTATGCTGTATACCCCTCCCCCAAAGTCAAATTGTCTTCTGTCACCTTCTATCTGGTTTTCTTTGTGCCCCTCCCCTCCCCCAACCCCTCTTTCTCCTTCCTCGCCCCATCCCCCCTTCCCCCACCCCCGTTGCCATCACATTCTTGTTCATGTCTCTGAGTCTCATTTTTATGTCCCATCTATGTATGGATTCATATAGTTCTTAGTTTTTTTTCTGATTTACTTATTTCACTCCGTATAATGTTATCAAGGTCCATCCATGTTATTGTAAATGATCCAATGTCATCATTTCTTATGGCTGAGTAGTATTCCATAGTATATATGTACCAAAGCTTTTTTATCCACTCGTCCTCTGATGGACACTTGGCTGTTTCCAGATCTTCGCTATTGTGAACAATGCTGCCATAAACATGGGGGTGCATTTCTTCTTTTCATACAGTGTTATGGTGTTCTTGGGGTATATTCCTAAAAGTGGGAGAGCTGGGTCAAAAGGCAGTTCGATTTTCAGTTTTTTGAGGAATCTCCATACTGTTTTCCACAGTGGCTGCACCAGTCTGCATTCCCACCAGCAGTGCAGGAGGGTTTCCTTTTCTCCACATCCTCGCCAGCACTTATTCTGTGTTGTTTTGTTGATGAGCGCCATTCTGACTGGTGTGAGGTGATATCTCCTTGTGGTTTTAATTTGCATTTCTCTAATGATTAGTGATGTTGAGCATTTTTTCATATGCCTATTGGCCATCTGTATGTCCTTTTTTGGATTGGATTGTTTGTCTTTCTGATATTAAGTTTTACAAATTCTTTATAAATTTTGGTTATTAACCCCTTATCAGACGTATTGTCAAATATGTTCTCCCATTGTGCAGTTTGTCTCTTTATTCTGTTCTTGTTGTCTTTAGCTGTGCAAAAGCTTTTTAGTTTGATATAGTCCCATTTATTTATCCTGTCTTTTATTTCACTTCTCCGTGGAGACAAATAAGCAAATATATTGCTCTGAGAGATGTCCAAGAGCTTACTGCCTATGTTTTCTTCTAAGATGCCCATAGTTTTAAGGCTTGCATTTAAGTCTTTTATCCATTTTGAGTTTATTTTTGTGAGTGGTGTAAGCTGGTGATCTAGTTTCATTTTTTGGCAGGTAGCTGTCCAATTTTCCCAACATCATTTGTTAAAGAGGCTGTCTTTACTCCATTGTATTACCTTACCTCCTTTGTCAAATATCAGTTGTCCATAGAACTGTGGGTTTATTTCTGGGTTCTCTGTTCTGTTCCAATGATCTATATGGCTGTTCTTATGCCAGTACCAGGCTGTTTTGAGTACAATGGCCTTGTAATATAACTTGATATCAAGAAATGTGATACCTCCCACTTTATTCTTCTTTTTTAAGATTACTGAGGCTATTCATGTTCCTTTCTGGTTCCATATAAATTTTTGGAATATGTGGTCTATATCTTTTAAGTATGTCATTAGTATTTTAATTGGTATTGCATTGAATTTATAGATTGCTTTGGGTAATATAGACATTTTAATGATGTTTATTCTTCCTAACCATGAGCACGGTATATGCTTCCACTTGTTTGTATCTTCCTTGATTTCTTTTATCAATGCTTTGTAATTTTCTGAGTACAAGTCTTTATTCTCCTTGGTTAAGTTTACTCCTAGGTACTTAATTTTTTTGGTTGTAATTGTGAAGGGGATTGTTTCCTTAATTTCTCTTTCTGACTGTTCATTGTTGGTGTATAAAAATGCCTCTGATTTCTGAGTATTGATTTTATATCCTGCCACTTTGCTGAATTCATTTATCAGGTCCAGTAGCTTTTTGACTGAGCCTTTAGGGTTTTCTATATACAATATCATATCATCTGCAAATAATGATAGTTTTACTTCTTCTTTTCAACTTGAATGCCTTTTATTTCTTCTTCTTGTCTGATTGCTGTGGCTAGGACTTCCAGGACTATTTTAAATAAGAGTGGTGAAAGGGGGCACCCCTGCCTTGTTCCTGATCTTAAGGGGATTGCTTTTAATTTTTGTCCATTGAGTATGATGTTGGCTGTGGGTTTCTCATAGATGGCCTTTATCATGTTGAGGTATGTTCCCTGTATTCCCACTTTGCTGAGAGTTTTGATCATAAAAGGGTGCTGGATTTTATCAAATGCTTTTTGTGCATCTATTGAAATTATCATATGGTTTTTCTCCTTTTTGTTTATGTGATGAATCACATTGATTGATTTACGAATATTGTACCAGCCTTGCCTCCCAAGAATAAATCCCACTTGATCATGGTGTATGATTTTTTCCATATATTGCTGGATCTGGTTTGCTAATATTTTGTCGAGGATTTTAGCATCTATATTCATCAGAGATATTGGCCTATAATTTTCTTTCTTTGTGTTGTCTTTGCCTGGTTTTGGAATCAGAATTATGCTCGCCTCTTAAAAGGAGCTTGGAAGTCTTCCTTCCTCTTGAATTTTTTGAAATAGTTTGAGAAGAATAGGAGTTAGTTCTCTTTGAATATTTGGTAGAATTCAGTTGTAAAGCCATCAGGCCCCAGACTTTTCTTTGTTGGGAGTTTTTTGATAACTTTTTCGATCTCACTTGGTGTAATCAGTCTGTTTAGGTTTTCTGATTCTTCCAGATTGATTTTTGGAAGATTGTATGTTTCAAGGAATTTGTCCATTTCATCTAGGTTGTCTAGTTTTTTGGCATACAGTTCTTCATAGTATTTTCTTACAATATTTTGTATTTCTGTTGTGTCCGTTGTTATTTCTCCACTCTCGTTTCTAATTTTATTTATTTGAGTCCTCTCTCTCTTTTTCTTGGTGAGTCTAGTTAAAGGTTCATCAATCTTGTTTACCTTTTCAAAGAACCAGCTCCTAGTTTTATTGATCCTCTGTATTGTTTCTTTAGCCTCTATGTCATTTATTTCTGCTCTGATCTTTATTATTTCCTTCCTTCTACTACATTTGGGTTTTACTTGCTGTTCTTTTTCTAGTTCCTTTATTTTTTATTTTATTTTATTTTTTTGTATTTTTCTGAAGCTGGAAACGGGGAGAGACAGTCAGACAGACTCCCGCATGCGCCCAACCGGGATCCACCTGGCACGCCCACCAGGGGCAACGCTCTGCCCACCAGGGGGCGATGCTCTGCCCCTCTGGGGGGGTCGCTCTGCCATGACCAGAGCCACTCTAGCGCCTGGGGCAGAGGCCAAGGAACCATCCCAAGCGCATGTACCATTCTTTGTTCCAATGGAGCCTCGGCTGTGGGAGGGGAAGAGAGAGACAGAGAGGAAGGAGGGGGGGTGGAGAAGCAAATGGGTGCTTCTCCTATGTGCCCTGGCCAGGAATCGAACCCGGGTCCCCCGCACACCAGGCTCTACCACTGAGCCAACCGGCCAGGGCCTCTAGTTCTTTTAGATGCAGGGTTAAGTTGTTTATTTGAGCTTTTTCTAGCTTCTTAAAGTGTGCCTGTAGTGCTATGAACTTCCCTCTCAGTACTGCTTTTGCTGTGTCCCATAAATTTTGAGTTGTTGTATGCTCATTGTCATTCGTTTCTAGAAATTTTTTAATTTCATCTTTGATCTCATTTTTAATCTGAATGATCTCATTCATTATTTAACAACCTGCTATTTAGTTTCCATATGTTTGAGAATTTTTGAGCTTTTCTGTTGTGGTTCATTTCTAGTTTCATGCCATTGTGATCGGAGAAAGTGCTTAATATGATTTCAATCTTCTTAAATTTGTGGAGAGCACTTTTGTGCCCTAACATGCAGTCTATCCTAGAGAATGTACCATGAGCACTTGAAAAGAATGTATATTCTGCTGCTTTAGGGTGAAAGGTTCTGAAGATATCTATTAAATGATCCAATCAAATCGTGTGATCTAGTGTGTCCAATAAGTCTGTTGTTTCTTTGTTAATTTTCTTTCTTGAGGATCTATCTAGTGATGTTAGTGGAGTATTAAAATCCCCTACTATTATAGTATTGCTGTTGATCTCACCCTTTAAATCCACCAAAGTCTGCTTTATATATTTAGGTGCTCCTATATTAGGTGCACAGATATTTATAATAGTTATATCTTCCTGTTGGATTACTCCCTTTATCATTATGTAGTGGCCTTCTTTATCTCTTTCTATATCCTTTGTTTTAAAGTCCAATTTGTCTGATATAGGTATTGCTACCCCAGCTTTTTTTTTCATTTCCATTTGCATGAAATGTTCCATCCTTTTACCTTCAATCTATGTGTATCTTTTGTTCTAAGGTATGTCTCTTGTAGACAACATATGTACAGGTCCTGTTTTCTTATCCACGCAGCTACCCTATGTCTTTTCATTGGATCATTTAATCCATTTACATTTATGGTTATTATTGATATGTAGTTGTTTTTGCCATTTTATTCTTTAAAGCTCTATTCTTTTTTGCTATATTCTTTTCCCACTTTGATCTGTTTACAACAGGCCCCTTAACATTTCCTGCAGCATTGGTTTGGTTGTATTGAATTCCTTGAGTTGTTTTTTGTCTGGGAAGCTTTTTATTTCTCCTTCGATTTTAAATGATAGCCTTGCTGGATAAATTAGTCTTGGTTGTAGGTTCTTGTTCTGCATTACTTTGAATATTTCTTGCCATTCCCTTCTAGCCTGAAGTGTTTCTGTTGAGAAGTCGGATGTCATCCTTATGGGGGCTCCTTTGTAGGTGATAGCTTTTTTTTTTCTCTTGCAGCTTTTAATATTTTCTCTTTATCGCTTAGCTTTGGTATTTTAATTATGATGTGTCTTGGTGTAGGTTTCTTTGGGTTTCTCTTTAATGGAGTCCTCTGTGCTTCTTGGACTTGTGAGAGTTTCTCCTGCATTAATTTAGGGAAGTTTTCAGCTATGACATGATTGAACAAAGTCTCTATCCCTTGTTCTTTTTCTTCTTCTTCAGGAACCCTTATGATGCGGATGTTATTTCTCTTCATGTTGTCACAGAGCTCTCTAAGGGTTTTCTCTGATGTTTTTAGTCTCTTTTCTCTTTTCTTCTCTGCTTTCATGCCTTCATTCCAGTTGTCCTCCAACTCATTGATTCGATCCTCAGCTCTATCTGTCCTGTTTTTAATTCCTTCCATTGTGCTCTTTATTTCTGATATTGTATTTGTCATCTCTGACTGATTCTTTTTTACACTTGCTATTTCTTTATTTAGGTGTTCATAATGACCATCCATTGTTGTTCTAAGATCCCTAAGCATCCTTACAATCATTATATTGAACTCTGCATCTGGAAGTTTGATTATTTCCATATCACTCAGTTCATCTCCTGAAGGTATCTCTTGTGGTTTCATTTGGATTGCAAACTTTTTTGTCTTCTTATTGTGTTTGGGTGTTTTATTTGTAGAGTTGGTTGAGTCTAGGCTTGGTGTTATCTGCCTTTAATTTTCAGTTGTGTTATTTCTAGGTCTTCTTGGGTTGGTATCAGCTATTATTTGTAATCCACTTTCAGATTTGAGCAGCTTTGAAGTCTTGATTTGTTTGTTTTCTTAACAGGTGATAGTTTTGTTTATTGATCTCAACAGGGGGCTTCCTTGAAAGTGTATCCAGGAATGTGATGGGTGTAACCTGAGACTCTGAAGGCCTCTTCAGCCAACTAATCTCTCGTGGGGCAGGGTGTTTTCTCAGCTTCAGTAGGGGAAGGTGTATCTCAGATCTCCATGGAGACCTGAGTTACTGCCCCTCTTCCCCACTTCTTGTTTTCAGCTGTGTCTTGTTGCGCTGATTGGAGCTGGAGAGATGTCGGGAGATCTGTGATCCGGAAGCAATTCAGTACTGTTTTGTGGAAGGATCAGTCTCTCCCCCAGCTATGGCCGCCTCCAGCATGGATGAGTCAGCTTTTTTAGTTCGTTTCCTGCATTCTTTAGCCCCTCACAGTCTGTCCCTCTCCCTGTTCTTTCCACTTGGGAGATAAGCTGGTCTTTTCAACACACCTCACTCCCTGGTGGCCAGGCAAGTGGCTGTGAGCAGTATTTTCTGCTCTTTTCTCTTGGGTGAGATCCCCTCTGGGCTCTCAGCCTCCCTCTCCCCTCTATTCCTGTAAGCAGAGGAGATTCAGGCGCTCCCTACCAGGATTGTTGTGGCTTCTTCTTTGCTCCTTGGTTTTTGAGAGCTGTTCTTGTAGTCCAGAGTTGGTTTTTCATGCTGATTTTTCCTAAATTGATTTGTATTCCAGTTTGGTGGTTAGTGCTGGGCGTCTGTGCGTCTGCCTATTCTGCTGCCATCTTCCCATCTCCCATACATAGTATTTTTGATTAAGATGATCCAGTTTATCATATGAGTGCTTTTGAATCCCAATTCTGAAGTATTGTTTCTATTTGAGAATTGCAATTATTAAATTCTAGTACAGCTTCATCTAACAACCCACTTTTTTTTAAGGCACTTTTTTTTTTGAGGAGTATGGTTTTATTACTAGATTAAAAGTAGTAGAGAAACAAGGCCAAAAGACTTCACATGCCTGAAAATACCTAAAAGTTTCTTTTTTCTAAATTTTCATGGATGTGTATATTTAAGTTTGCAAATATTTATGACTATGTTATCATTCTTTACATCAATAACTTAATCTGATTTAGAAAAGTTAGTTTTCTTCAACATATTTTTTTCTAAGATACCTTAAACTACAAGGTCATACAATATCATTACCTTGAAGAAGAATACTTCTGTTTATAGCAATCCAATGCTTTTAGTTAAAATGTTGAACAAGGGAGAAAAAAAGCTGAAAACTTCTATATATTTATACACTCCCCCAGTTAATTATTCCATGGAAAAGTTCCAGGACATGAATAATACATGACAGTGCTGTAACAGATAATTTCTCATAGGCGCACAGGGCTGTTGATAAAGA
This sequence comes from Saccopteryx leptura, assembly GCF_036850995.1. Taxonomy (NCBI): domain Eukaryota; kingdom Metazoa; phylum Chordata; class Mammalia; order Chiroptera; family Emballonuridae; genus Saccopteryx; species Saccopteryx leptura. The sequence goes on from NC_089507.1 coordinate 168,074,867, forward strand.
AGGTAGGACTGGGGAGGTAAAAGCACTGGATTAGAGACCAATGCGCAGATGAACACGGAAGTATCTTCCATTTAATTTGATTTATCAATGCATTTATGGAATACAATTGTGTCCTATTTGGTGAGTCTATGAGAGAAATACCACTGAATCAGTTGTGGTTCTTGCCCTGTAGGAGGTTAGGAACTGCTGTTTGGATGTGGGGTGCATGTTATGAGTCCATGTAATTAGTGCAATAATCATGTCAACCAGGGAAGGACAGCTTAAGAGATTTTTCCTGGTGAAGGATTCAGGGAGTCTTCTGAAAGGAGACAGGATTTGAACATGTTGGGGAATAATATGTTCAATTTGGGCAGGCATTGTATGCAAATGTAAGAAGTAGGAAGAAAAGGCAGGGTGATACAAAAATATAAGGAGTCCCCTGGAAAGGCTGAATATTTTATTTTGTTGAAATGGAGAAATAGCAAGGAATGAATTAGAATGATAGATTGTAACTAGATTCTACAAGACCTTAAACACCAAAGAAAATCCCTTTATCCACCACTGTGGGATCTGAGATATTATTGAAGACTTTTGGGAAGCTTTGTTGCATAATCAGATAGTGATTTTAAAGACTACATGGTATTCTCTGACAACTTTGTGAGTGCCGTTTTAGCACTGACAACATGGAGTTAAGTTTTCTATAACAGGAGACTTAATGTGATTCATGTGTGTATATTCAGGATGCCAAGAGATCGCTCTGTACATAGTTTCGGAGAGTGTTGATAAATCTATTTTGAGTAAATAATGGAGAAAAAAAGTCTAAGCTTTATTTAACAGCTCTATCTCAATATCTCTTTACTCATGAATGTAATTACTTAGGTTACAGAATATCTACAGATTAGGAGAGAACAATGTTTAAACTTGGAAAGTGGCACAGTGTCACAACAAATACAGGAAGCTAGTTTTGTTTATATTTAGGCAAATTGAGGAGGCAAACTTTTTCTTAAAGAGTCAGGGTAAATATTTTAAACTTTGAGGCACATGGCCACAACTATTAACTGTGGTGTAACATAAAAATAACCATAGAAAATGTGTAAATGAATGACAATGGTTGTGTTTCTATAAAACTTTATTTACAAAAAACCTGTAAGATGTATTTGTCTCATGTACTGTGGTTTTCCAATCCCTGATTTATACCCCAAGTTCTTTTTTGAAAAGGATTTGTGTTAATATATTAAGATATAAACACTAAATAAAATAAAATGCATTAATAAAGTTAAAGTCTCAATTATTCAAGATGCATAACTTCTGCAGATCTACTGTACACAATTAACAATACTGTAATGTACACTTAAACATTTTTTAAGAGGGTAGCTCTTCTCTTTTTTTTAATTTTCTTTTAAATTTTATTTATTCACTTTTGAGAGAGAAAAAAAAAGGGAGAGAAAGAGAGAATGGGGGAGGAGAAGAAAGCATCAACTCCCACCTGTGCCTTAAATAGGCAAAGCCAGGGTTTTGAACAAGCGACCTCAGTGTTCCAGGTCGACACTTTATCCACTGCGCCACTACAGGCCAAGCCTCTCCTCTTGTGTTCTTATCAAAACAAAATAAAATAAAAATAGCTAAGAAAGATGAGGCAACATTATTTTTCCTATATATATTTTTCATTTTATTTCAAACATTTAAGTTTTTCTCGTTTGAAATTTTTACAAGAGGATGGTACAAGTTGAGATATAATACCTATTCTAATTGGATAGCCAACTGTGGCATTAATATCTATTTAATAATTCACTTTTCCCCTGCTTATTTTTATTTCACGTTCATCAGATAATAGATTTTTCACTACTTCTGAGTATTTCAAGTTCTAAAAGGTGTGTGAGTCCAGAATGACACAGTACTAGTGACCAATAATGACATCTGTTGTTATGCTTTTGCTTTAGCATTTAGCTTTTGTGTCTAAAAACTTTTTTAAAGGTTAACATTCATAAGTAGAAGATTCTGGCCATTAAATTTTCAAGTGTATATAGATCTTTTTTTTTTTTTTTTTTTAAGCTAGAAATGGGGAGAGATAGTCAGACAGACTCCCGCATGCGCCCGACCGGGATCCACCCCGGCACGCCCACCAGGGGGAGACGCTCTGCCCACCAGGGGGCAATGCTCTGCCCCTCCGGGGCATTGCTCTGTTGCGACCAGAGCCACTCTAGTGCCTGGGGCAGAGGCCAAGAAGCCATCCCCAGCACCCGGGCCATCTTTGCTCCAATGGAGCCTCGGCTGTGGGAAGGGAAGAGAGAGACAGAGAGGAAGGAGAGGGGGAGGGGTGGAGAAGCAGATGGGCGCCTCTCCTGTGTGCCCTGGCCGGGAATCGAACCCGGGACTTCTGCACTCCAGGCCGACACTCTACCACTGAGTCAACCGGCCAGGCCTATAGATCTTTCACACCAAATACCAAAATAATTTTCAGGAAAATTTATATACTGAACATCTAAGAATAAAAGAACTATTAGTAATTTTGTAGCAAGGATGGTCTTTCTAAACATAATACTGAAGAAAGAAAATATGACGGGATTATATTTAACTATATAATGATAGGAAATTTATATATGGCAAAAAAAGAAATCTACAAAAACACATGTAATAAAGTTAAAGGACAACTACCCCAAATATTTACAACTAATATGATAAACAGAGGATGTGTACCTTTGCTGTCAGTGTAAGGGAAAGGATTTTTGAAGCCAAGCTAGCGCTGGGATCTCAACTGCTTCTACATCAGTTTCCTTATCTACAAGGGTGTGGCAAAAGTAGGTTTACAGTTGTGAGTATGCAAAACAGTTAATTCTTGTTATACTATTTATTAATCATTGTATTATTTCCATACAAACAACTTTAAACCTTTTTTGCCCCACCCTGTAATACAGCAAGAATAGTGACTGAGGCTCCTGTGGAGTTTCAAATGAATTAATATATGTAAAGTGCTTATATTGTTTTTGTTGATTTTATTTTATTAACAGCTACTATTGTTTATATTTGATATATATGGCTAAGACAACTTTCAACAATGTGAAGAAGAGACACATTTAGGATCTGTTGTAGAGCATCCCCTGTGTTCTTGGACCATTATTATTATTATTATTATTATTATTATTATTTTTACAGAGACAGAGAGAGAATCAGAGAGAGGGATAGATAAGGACAGACAGACAGGAACGGAGAGAGATGAGAAGCATCAATCATTAGTTTTTCATTGCAACACCTTAGTTGTTCATTGATTGCTTTCTCATATGTGCCTTGACCGCAGGCCTTCAGCAGACCAAGTAACCCCTTGCTCGAGCCAGAAACCTTGGGTCCAAGCCAGTGAGCTTTGCTCAAACCAGATGAACCTGCGCTTAAGCTGGTGACCTCGGGGTTTCGAACCTGGGTCCTCAGCAACCCAGTCTGACACTCTATCTACTGCGCCACCACCTGGTCAGGCTGGACCATGATTATTATTTTAAGAGAAAAGTGTTCACTGAAATCACAAAGTAGAAAATAATAATCCTAATCAGTTCACATAAGGAGAAATACAATTGGTTACTAAATATAGAAAATATTCAATTTTACTATTATTCACAGTAATAAAGATAAAAATATCAATGAGCTTCCATATCATTTTTTAAAAAATGATACAAATATTTGACTAGAATAGGTGAGGTTAAAGCTTGGTTTAACTTTTAATCCCAATCTTGATGAGAATATAAAAGTATGGCCTATCCAGAGGCAATATGAAAATTAAAATGTAGGCCCTGGTCGGTCGGCTCAGTGGTACAACGTTAGCCTAGTATGTGGATGTCCTGGATTCGATTCCCAGTCCAGGCACACAGAAGAAGCAACCATCTACTTCCCCAGCCCTTTTCTTCTCCATTCTCTCTCTCTCTCTCTCTCTCTCTCTTCCCATCCCTCACCACGGCTCAGTTGGTTCCAGTGAGTTGAACCCACGCTGAGGATGGCTCTGGGGCCTCCACCTCAGGTGCGAAAACTAGCTTGGTTACCAAGCAATGGAGCAGCAGCATTGCCCCATAGAGGCTTGCTGGATCTTGGGGTGCATGTGGAAGTCTGTCTCTCTGCCTCCCCTCTTCTCACTTAATCAAAATAAAAAAAATTAAAATACAGACAATTTGAAAATATATGTCAAAAACCTTAGAACAGAAGTAATTTTTGTAACATTGAAAGCTTATAAAAGGAAACACCTTTATAAAATATTGCTTATAGGAAAGACTTGTTATGAAAAAACAGTATGTATAATATAATTCAGTTATTATAAAAATAATATTAATGTATATTCTGAGAAAAACATAAAAAGACTTATAGTGGTTATTAATGAAGAGTGAAATATTCTTTCCTTTCCTCTGCTTAAGTATCTATTAATTTTTCTCTTTTTAGTGTATAATCAATATAAAGTTTTAAGAGGCTGTTGTTATGGTCTAGGCCAGGGGTTATAAACCTTTTCTTTTTTTTTTTTTTTCTTTTTTTTTGTATTTTTCTGAAGCTGGAAACGGGGAGAGATAGCCAGACAGACTCCCGCATGCGCCCGACCGGGATCCACCCGGCGACGCTCTGCCCACCAGGGGGCGATGGTCTGCCCCTCCGGGGCGTCGCTCTGCCTCGACCAGAGCTACTTCAGCGCCTGGGGCAGAGGCCAAGGAGCCATCCCCAGCACCCGGGCCATCCTCGCTCCAATGGAGCCTTGGCTGCGGGAGGGGAAGAGAGAGATAGAGAGGAAGGAGGGGGGGGGGTGCAGAAGCAAATGGGCGCTTCTCCTATGTGCCCGGCCGGGAATCGAACCCGGGTCCCCCACACGCCAGGCCGACGCTCTACCGCTGAGCCAACCGGCCAGGGCTAAACCTTTTCTTTAAAGAGCTGGATAGTCAGTATTTTAAGCTTCACATATTATATGATGCCTATAGCAACAACTCAACACTGACTTTGGAGTGCAAAAACAGCCATAGACAATTCAATAAAATTTTATTTGCAAAAAGAGGGAGTTTTTGGAATTTGACCTGTGGGCCACAGTTTGCCAATCCATAATGGGTAACAAGGATTTGACTTTGGAAATGACACTTAGATTAGAAAGGTGGAAATAGATTTCAGAGCCATTCCCCAGGTGAAATTTACAGGTCTTGAAGACAGTCTGTAAAGTCAAACAAAAGGAGAGAGTTCACCATGACTTTTCAGTTTCAATTTTAGACACTAGCACTGAAGGTTCAGAGTGGTGGCTACAATGTAGGGAACTCCAGAGAAGGAGCAGATCTGTGAAGAACGTGATAGACTCAATTTGTGACGCGGTGAGTGACACGCTGAGTTTGCAGAAAAACACCACGTGGACCTGGTGTCGGGGATGTAGTGACGTGTGGAACTGAGGATTTAGCTGGATCCGAGCATTAGAGATAATTTGATCATGGACACCACGGGAATTGGTATTAAAAAAAAAAAAACAATGAATGTAGAGTCCTAAGGACTTTCAGAAACCTATATTTGATCTCTGGAGATGGACCAAAATATGCGGGGTGATTTTTATCATTCACACTCACTGATCCGAATCAGGGCGCTCCTCCTCCCCACTGTGGCAGTGGGAAAGGCAGATCTGGAAACAGAGTTAATACCCAACCACCCCCCAGATTCACAGCCAGCTTCCTCTTGTATTTCAGTAACAGAGAATGCAAAAGGACTCCCTGGGAAGTTGGAAGACTACCTTGTTAGTTCTTCATGGCAAAGGGCTACTCCGATCAGACAGAAAAGCAGCCTATTTTTAGGATTTTGTCTTAGGAAGCCAACCTACTGCTGAATGATTGAAGCAGACAGATGCTATTTCCATTTCACGAAATTCGTTATACAATCTCTTGCCTTGTTAAGGTAGAAAAATTTTTTTTCTTCTTTTCTTTCATAACAAAAATATATGCAGTTTAGGAATCTTGTTGAATCTCACTCAGGGAGTTGAATAGAAGTGGATCTCCTATTTGGTGGTATAGTGCCTTAAAAAAGAAAACAAAAGAAAAGAAAATTCCTGCATGGAATTTAGGCATATCTTCTCTTTGGAGCTGCTTTCTCAAGAATAATGTTATTATGATGATGAGTGTTATTATTTCAGAGAGTTTAGTCATTTAAATAAATAATTTTCAGTGCAGAGTTTGAATGTTTCCAGAGGAAAATTATCTTGATAGTTTGTGCTCAATAAAACAACAACAACAACAACAAAAAGGAAATGGGAAGGAGATCTAGGGCGAATTTTTAATAATACGGATTTTCCCCCTTTCACATAGTGCGAAAGTTGCACGCTTGCCAGCGGCACTCAAACAGTCAGACCACTCTCAGAAATTCAGTCACCTCTTAAACACTTAGAGGCTGAATTGAGTGAAAACCCGTTTTCAGAAGAGTTTCCAAGGAAGTAGAAAGTTTCCACACCCTACATCTTGTACTAAAAGAAATGGAAACTGGGCTCCGTCTGCCAAAAAGTCTGAATTGTTGTGTCACAGGCTGTTGAACATTATAATCAGTCATAAAAATGTGAGCATGCTGGATGCTATATTAAAATGCACTTTGAAAAGCTTCGCTTAATAATATCTTTTGGATTTATTCTATTTCATTGTTTTGCAATGCTAACAGTGTTTCCACATTCCCAATAACAATAAGAAAAACAAGAGAGGGGAAAAATAAATGAAATAGAAATAGAGAGCTTCGGAATCAGTGTACTAAAAATCTCTTTTTTTTTTTCTTTTCTTAAAAATCACTTGTAAAACCCTAAGATTGTCTATCTGATGAGCCAAAGGCCAGGAATAGAAATTTTAGTATTTTTAAAATTGGGAACATAATATATACTCATATAAAATTTTAAATGGTTCAGAAAAGTATAGAAAGAGTAAAAATTACTCCCAGATTTCTCAGGTAACCACTGTTAATATTTCCAGATACAATTCTAGACATCTGACCACACATGTGTGTGTGAATGCATAGTTCATATATAATATTTTATATGTTATTTTACATCAATGACTGCACACTTTCAATTTGTTTGTTTGTTTATCTAACTTTTTTTTCATTCCACAGTATCTAGTTGACATTTTTCCAAGTCAGTAAAAGTGTATCTACTACTTGATTCTCGTTTTTATTCTTTTAGTTATTCTGTTACATAGATGTTACACAATTTACTCAGTCTGTTATTTAGATTGTTTCCAATTTTTTGCCATTTGAATAGTATTAGGATGAACATCCTTGTAGTTTGATGGTCTTATTAGCATAATAAGCAATTTTCAACCTTGTTCATCTCATGGCACACGTAAACTAATTACTAAAGTTCTGTGGCACACTAAAAATACATTTTTGGCTGATCTGACAAAAAATTAGATATAATTTTGATTTGTTTACAGTGGACAGCTATTGTTGTGTGGCTGTTTTCATTTTTTTATTTGACAACCTAAGAGAAAAGAGGTTAGAGTCCCTGACTAGTCAGGTATTACATATTTTAAAAATTCTTGTAGCACATCTGTGGCACACTGGTTGAAAATTGCTGGGTTAGAGAGTTATTAGAACTTTCGTACCTATCACCGACCTCTGAGGAGGGGAGAGAGGCCAGAGGTTGAATCAGTTGTCCATGGATGATTATTTAATCAGCCATACCTAAGTAAAGGAGCCTGCAGAAACCCTCAAGTTCTGGGGTTAGAGAGCTTCCAGGTTAGCGGACAAGTGTCCCCATACCTTACCCTCTGCATCTTTTTCACCTGGCTTGTTTCTGAGCTATAAAAGCCAGTCATCTGGTGAGTAAACAGGTGTTTTGAGTTCTGTGAGCTGCTCTAGCAAATAAATTGATCTTAAGGAAGAGGTCATGGGGACCTCTGATTTATAGCCATTTCATCAGAAGTACAGATGACAACCTGGACTTGCAAATGGTGTCTGAAGTGGAGGGGTGTTGAGCAGTATCATAGGACTGAGCCCTTAAACTATGGTGCCTGATACTATCTCCAGGTAGGTAGTGTCAAAACTGAGTTAAATTGTAGGACACCTAGTGGGTGTTGGAGAATTGCTTGTTGGTATGGGGACCCCCTTTCACATACCCCTGCACATTCTGGAATTGGTAAGCAGAACTTTTTAGGAGGAAAAGAAATGGGGCCAGGAAGGGAGATAATGGATTGAATGTAGCATGAAATGTTAAAATCTAGGGCTAGGTAGTTAAGCTGGTTAGAGCGTCATCCTGATATGCCAAGGTTGCGGATTCAATCCCTGGTAAGGGCACATACAAGTATCAACCAATGAATGCATAAATAATGGAACAACAAGTAGATGTTTCTCTCATTCTCTGTCTCTGTCTCTCTCCCCTTCCTCTATCTCTAAAAAGCAATAATAATACAAAAGATCTAGGGTTCTCAATTCATCCGAAGGCCGTGTGCTCCAGGAATAAGGAAGTGAAAAGGACAGAGAATCTGAAGATAGAGGAGGTGGTAGTCAGAGAGGGAGTAAAATACTGGAAATTAAATTCCAGAAGTAAAGAAATAGGGGGTAATGACCATATTGTAGATCACGGTCTTGGAGACTAGGCGTGAACATCATACATGGGGAAGAACTCAAAAACAATTTACAAGTAGAGTGTTGCTAGCTGGGGGATTAGTCATTTCCTGGTGTGGTAGCAAATGACCTCTATCTGATAGATTTATAAAAGTGGGAAACTCTTGTGCTCATATCAGGACAAGGTTGGTTGTGACCAAGCTCTGCTGGGCGTGGCTGTGTGTCCAAGCCAACCACTCAGCCCCTATTTGGTATAGACTGTTCAAGGGTGGAAGGCAAAGGGAAAGAGGCAGAAGCAAATGATGGAAGCATATTTAAGTGTTCAGCCTATATGTGGTGAGCCTTCTGTTCACTTAATCCCAGTGGCCAAAGCAAAAGTCTTGGCCTATCCCCAAATCAGTGGTCAGAAGTATATTTTCCTACAGGGAAACATGGTGAACAAATAATACAATTTACTGTGCTTGATAACATAGACGCTGAGGTTGTCTCAAATGTTTCAGGTTCTTATTAGGAAGAGAGAGATTGTAAACCAGTTGTCAAAGCTTAAAAATATAATTATTATAGTAGCTAGACATGTATAGCCAATATCATCATAAACCTGTCATAAATATTATGTTAGTATTAAAACTCAGAGAGTTAATAATGAAACTTTGAAATTCCTGTGCTTATCTCCTCATTTTTTTGTTTGTTTTTTAAGTGAGGTGGGGGTGAGATAGTGAGACAGAGTCCCACATGTGCCCCGACCGAGATCTACTGGGCAGCCTTCATCTGGGGTTGATGCTCTGCCCATCTGGGACCATGCTTGCAACTAAACTATTTTTAGTGCCTGAGGCAGAGGCTCCACAGAGCCATGCTCAGCACCCAGGGCCAATGTACTCAAATCAATTGAGTCATGACTGTGGGAGAAGAAAAGAGAGAAGGAGGAGGGGAGAAGCAGATGGTCACTTCTCCTGTGTGCCCTGACCAGGAATCAAACTTGGGACTTTCACATGCCGAGTTGAAAGTTCACTTTCACTCTACCACTGAGCCAACTGTCCAGGGCCCTTATCTCCTCTTATAAAATTATATTCTTCAACTAAAAACCAATTTAGTGCTTCAGCAAAGCAAAATAAATGTAGTGAACTTGATACAGATCTATAAAAGCTCATTACTTTACTGTTTTCTTCTTTTGACAAATTTCTTTTTTTAAAAAACCATGCTAATCCCACTACCTTTTCCTGTTGCTAATAGTGCAGGAGTGAAATGCCAGTCCATTGAGTGAGTTGGAAACTCTTCATGTCTACAATCAAAAGCTTGGCTAACTTCTTGCATTTCTTTTTGAACTTAATTAGACACTAAAGATATAGAGCCATTATTTTCTTGGAAAGTCCAACTAGTTGCATGTCTAGCCTTAATTAAAACAAGGACCTGGTTCTGCTTCTGCTGAGTCCTGGGAGGAAGAATCCAGGGGAATCCCTTGATGAGACTCGTTAGAACTTTATAACTCCAACTTGTTACAGAGAAGTGAGAAGGCAAAACTTGTAGCCATTCCTACATATAGTTTCTCCCAGGAATATCTGATGCTCTCTAGATCTACTAAAGTTATAAAAGGGGAACTACTATATGAGGTATTATGCTTGATAGTAATGAAAAGAGCTAACATTTATGGTGCTAGGTACCAGGCAGTTTCTTTGTGCATGGACCACCTTAACTAAATCCTCATAATGACAATTCATTAAAGTGTTATTATCTGAGCTATTTTTTTAAAAATTGAATAAACTAAAGCATAAAATGGATAAACACAAGTTTCACAAATTATACAACTTCCATATAAGTAATAGAATTGGGATTCAAATCTAGGTAGTGGGGCTCAAAAGCTTTAACTCATCAATGTACTATATATATGGTTCCCAAATTATGTGCTGGGACACTCTGGGATACTAACTCATGGGTTTACCTTAAGAAATTATAATTTTTCTGGAGAAACATTCCTTAGATACCATGTAGGTTATTGTATCAAAGTTGTTTGCACCTAACTAATCAACAAATGGAATTGTTCAACATTTCTTTTGGCCTTGGGGTGCTATGAAAAAGGGTATTGTGAGCTGACGTGTTGGGAACCTCTACTCTACAATGTTCTGTTTCCACGCAGCAACTTGAGCGTGTAATGAGATTCCAGGCAGTTCTACCACTTGTATCTGAAATATCTGCATTGTTGTTTGTAATTATTTTTTATTAACATTGTTAGCTAGCATATTGCATTTTAATCATTACTGTTAGCATTATTGTTTTCTGTAGTTGTTATATCCTATTTGGAAGTAAGTGTGGGTAAAAGAAATCTTATGAGGAGGTTCATCTGCTTTGTTTTGCCCACTCTGGGCACCTAAATATTGAATCTAACAATATTTAAGAAAAGAAAGAAAGGGTTCACCGACCCAGGGATTGTGTGTAAGACAGTTTAACTCAGGACTTTATAACAAGATGAAAAATGCACTGAGATGAGCTAATCACATTGTCATGGAAACTATCGATTAATATACAAGTTAATGTTTGAGAAATATTCTCTAATTTCTTTAAAAAGTTCTGATATTAAAACTGGTTTCTAGTATGGGTCTTCGGTTCCTCCTTCTTAAAAATTTGATGATAATTCTTAATTATCTGTAGCTGTAGAAACAGTTTAGGTCAGGACTGAAATTTTCTTGTAGACTTTTGGAATCCACTGTAATGGTCCTCTTGTCTTAAATAATGCCCATTTCTTGCTTCAGGGGCACTTATTGTTAGCCAGTAAAGCATTCTTGACTTTTGTTTATCCACTTGTTCAAAGTTTATATTGAAATCCTAGTATCAATTAACCATGTTCCTTGAAAGGATTTGCTTTCTTCTGATATTCTCTGCCAGCTATTGGCCACCTCTTCTTATTATAGAAAATGAGGAGACGAAACTCTATTTTTCTGGACTTGCCTTTTCTCTGCAGTAATAATAATTAGTCAGTCAAGGCAATGAGAGCATTTTAAAAATCTCTCTGCTTGTCTCCTATCAGGAAAACGGATTCTCTGTTCATCAGCAACATGGCTTGACTTGTCCTAAGCCATTAAAAATGCAATTTACCTTGTTCCCTGCTGAGTATTAGTAACTGGGATCTTCTTGCCCAATAATCTCTCTGGAATGGGGTAACCTTGTTGATAAGCGGAAGTGCTATGGGCTGAATGTTTGTGTCTCTACAAAATTTGTATGTTGAAGCCTCAATCCCCATTGTGATTGGCATTTGGAGATGAGACCCCTGAGAGGTAATTAAAGTTCCATGAGGTCATAAGGGTGGGGCTCCCATGATGGGGTTGGTGCCCCTAAAAGAACAGACACCAGGCTGTCTTTCCTGCCCCCCTCCCACCCTACCTCCACCATGTGAGGACCCAGAGAGAAGGTGGCCATCCAAGCCAGGGAGAGAACTCTCCCCAGAACCTGACCAGGCTGGAACCCTTATCTCAGTCTTCTAGCTTCCACAGCTGTGAGAAAATGAATTGTAAGCTACCCAGTCTATGGTATTTTATTATGGCAGCCCTGACTAATAAAATTAGGTGCTCAAAATTTTTTCTTACTTGTCTGATTAATGGTTAGCATACTAATATCTCCTCAACTGATTTATTTTAACTCAGCCTAATAACCTATGGACACTATGAACTGAATAAAACAAGATGATAAAAATTTTTCACAAAACATTGACCTATGTTTGCCTGAATGATACAGATCCTCCAATCTTCCTTCCATTGAGCTGAAGAGACCGAGTCACCAACTGATGTTTTTAGCGTGAATTCACAAAAGAAATGTAGACAAACACTGTACCCGTACACTCCTCTGCTCAGAAAATAGACCACGTTTGCTGCCTTAGCACATAGCCATGAGTGAGATGGTAGCCAGTCTGTGACTGCCTAGGAAAGCTTCAGACACTGCTTCAAACATTAGAACATGCCTGAATAGTGTTAGTGGTTGTAATAACAAGAATAGCAAACAACTATAATCATATTAAGTCTAAAAAGCAGAATGTGCTGGCCTGACAGATGATTCATTGCATTTTATGCTGAAATAATATAATTTTAGTAATTTGGGGAAGTGACTGTATGTAGGAATGAAGTCTTTCTCTCCCTCTCTCTTTTTGGACTGGTTGAAAACTTTTCTGAAAGATGAGCTTGTTTATAGTTACTTTGGTGAGTATTAATTGGGAATTGAAGGCAAATGTTAGCATGCCAGTAATCCTGTGCAATGTGGAAAATTTCATACTTCATTGCAATTGTGAGTTCAGACAAATTTGGCATCCAAATATTCATATACCTTCCTATATGCCGTAGTATTATATTCTATTGAGAACGGGCCCTTGCAAGTTCCCTTACTGCATTTGTGTAAACAAGATCTTAAATTAAAATATAAAATTAAGATAATGTATGAAGGCTTATTTTTAGCCTTTTGAAAGATGTTGATTCTTTCATTTCATATTTTTTTCCTTCATGGTTACTATTTTGGTATGTCTTTCTGATTTTGACCCTCATTCATATTCTGTTTTTGATATTTAGTATTTTAAGCCATTTTTTTTTTTCTGGGGCTGTGTCTCAAATCTGTTTCAAATAAAAGAGAGCTCTCCAGTTCTGGTTCTGAGGCTGACTGATGCTAGGAAGAATCAGGCATATGAGAACATACCTTGAATCTTTTCAAAAATATTCGGTTTGGTATTCAAGCTCCAGAAATGATCTCATAGGTGTGGGGTAGGGTCTAGGGCAGAGGTTTTCAACTTTTTACACTTGGGGACCAGTGCAAATAGAATTATTTCAGGGATCACTAAGGTAGAAATCACCCTGAGCATAAGTGAATTTGACTAAGGTTACGGGGTTGATAATCTTCATACATCAGGGTGGTTAAGTCTTTCGTGGACTAGCACAAAATTTCTGGCAGATTGGTAACAGTCCGCAGACCAGCAATTGAAAAATACTGGTCTAGGGAGTGTGTATATATATATATATATATATATATATATATATAAATATATAAATATATATATAAATATATATATATATATAAATATATAAATATATATATATTTAAAAGATCCCAATTTCATCACGATGTGCAGCCAAGAATAAGGAGCACTGGAATGGAGCAGTTTTAGCTGAAAACTTTCTTGTTTGAGACGACCGAGCCTGTAGGTTGGTATTGTACAGGGCTTGCCCTGAGGGTCTTAATTTGTAGAACAAAACATCTAAACTATCCCTAGTGAGGAACAGACTTCTTTTAGTTCTGAATCATTTAGACAGGTTCTCTCCATCATGCCTTTCTGTGCCATTGTAGTCTTTGCTGTTTCCAAGGTGACTCTTATTTCTTTATCTGCCTCTATTATCTAAGCAGAGGGTTATTCTTCTTCACGTGGAACTGTGTATGGCTCTTTGAAATACCTTTGCTCTGAAGCTATGTTCTTCGCTCGTTCTGATGATTGGGATAAAATTGACTTGGACAAATTTGTCACTGTTATTGAAACCATGATACACAATATACAGACTACTGATTCTATGCTGGTTACTTTGCTTTTAGATTAAAAATAAAATGTATAGAGGTAAGGCACACATGAAACTGTTCAATGCTGTAATGACTTGATTAGTAATGAATACTCTAGTGAATCCTCAGGATTCACTACTTTCATATGCTAAGTGGGCAAAAAAGATAGTAAAAATCAGTCTAGTAGGAAAGATAAATCTCCTGCCTCAAATGGTCATCTAAACAGCTCTGATAAAAAATTGGTAGTTATGACAAAAGCACATAGGAAGGGCACTAAAATCAATCAACAGCACCACTGAAAGCTTTTGGTAGAGGGGACATCTGGGGATGATCTTAAATGATGAGTAAGAATTAGCTGAGTGTGGGTGAGTGGAAGGATATTCTAGGCAGAGGAGATAACAAGAGCAAAGGCACGGATGGTAGAAGTCATGGTGTGCTTCTTGAGACTGAACATGCTGTGATTTGCTTGAATATCAAATATGAGCAGGGAGAAAATGGTATTTTGGTTGATTGCTTGTGAATTTAGATTAGATGGTGAAGTAAGTCGAGTACAGATGGCTTCTTTAACAGGCAATGCCTGGCTTAGGTAAAACCAAGGTAGAAAATCAGGATTCAAACTTATTCTGTCACTCAACTTGTTTTTTTGCTACTACATCTTACACAGGGTAAGGTATTATCTGAGAACACTTACCACATGGTGGGCAGCAGGGACACGTGGTGTGAGTGTGGGATAAGAGTGCATTATATTCGACTCTTTCTACCTTCTATGTTAAACCCTCAAGTATTTGTGCATTAATTAGGAACTGCGTTGAAGCTGATGGAAGTGAGCTAGTTACAGTCTCTGAAACATTTCTCTTGACATGCTTATGAACGACATCTTTTGTAAGCCTCTGGAGGCCAGTAATGTCTAATTTACATTTCTGTCTTTCTGGTGACTCACTAAGTGGTAGTATATAGTAACAATTTAATGTTACTTGGATGGATGTGGGGGGCAGGATGAAAGGGCTAAATAAGGTGCCTACAAATGCTACACAAAACACTAAATATCATAAGATTAAAATCATATAACAATATGTAAGATTAATGTTACAGATAAGATAAAATGTGATAAAATATACATAAGATTAAAATAGAGGAGAAAGCCATTTTAGTAAGACCTTCCACTGTGCTTTCTGAAAGATATGTTGGTACTTGGTAAGAAAGGGGGAGGGCAGGAGCAAAGACAGAGAGGCACACATGAAATAAACTGCTATCAATACTAGATACTTTTCAGTTATTTTATGTTAGAAACACAAAACATCTACAAAGTAAGGTGGATCATTCAAGAATCAGATCTTCCATCTTATAAGAACCATCAAAACAGTGGCCCCACAAAGTAGAAATAATGTGAGTTTAGAGGAATGTAATTACAGAAAATCAAAAGCCCCCTAAGGGTTCCTATGATTGATGTGAGTTCTTTTGTAACAACTGACAAACATCTTTGTTGTCAGATCATATCCATTGGTCACTCAAACACGGCATTCTCTTTGCCTTTTCTTTTCTTTTCTTTTTTTCTTTCTTTTTTTAATCTGAAGCCTGCTTACCTCTCCCCATTCTTTATTAGATCCTTTGGAGATTCTGCAGTACAGGAGACATTTGTAAGCAAGAAGGCGATTTATAATACAAAACAACTGAACTGATGATGTACGGCCATTCGTGCCGATGTGGAGAGACCAAACTTTTGAAATCCCAATGGTCTTGCCTGATTGCTGCGGAAAATTGAAACCAAACCCTAGATGTTTGGGAACAGTTTGATTAGAGACAGGTGAAAGTGCTTGCTTGTTCTAGAAGGCTCTGTGGCTTTAAGGTTGAGTCTCTGGTAGCTCATGTACATTCGGACAGAGCATAATTCAGGATGCTGCCAGGGTCAAGTCTGTGCTTCTTCTAAGCGGAAATAAGGCTTCAGACTTTGGGAATGGAGAAGTGTAAGGTCATACAGTGTGCTCTCCAAGTATAAAGATGCTTTTTGATTACAAAGTCCCGACCAGTCCATGGTTTCACTTCATTTAGTTCAGCCACAGGTCAGAGACAACTAAAATGACCAGTTTTTTATTATGTCTGGGTCATCTATCTCTGCCTTTTGGTGGTCTTTAAAGGGACTGATCTCCATTGGAGTCTCACTTTTGAGAGCACACTTTAAATTTTATTCAGCTGCATGGGTTTTGGGATGAAAGCAACCAACTGTACAATATCCAATTTTCAACAAAATAAAATGAAATTTGAAGTCCTTAGAAAACAAATGAATTTTAGTGCTATGGCTGTGGTATGGAGGAAATAAAATGAAATTTGAAGTCCTTAGAAAAGAAATGACTTTTCGTCCTATGGCTGTGGTATGGCGGAAAGCCATGGGGCTTTCAAGGTAAGACAGGTAGAGTGGGGAATGGAGTTTGCAGATTCTGTGCTCTAACGGCTCAGAACTTCCTTGAGCTTTCCTGCAAAGGGTTTAGTTATTCCTTTCCTTGGATGGTTCTGATTCTTTCATAATCATCCACATGTTTCTTTGGTTAGCTGCATGAAAATAACAATATGTGATTCCTTCCACTTGAGCAAAATCATCATCTTGATACTCAAGGAACGGTATGCCCCCAGCTTATTATAATTCTAACAACCATTTTTTTTTGGAATAAAATAATTTAGTCAATGATGGGAAGATGATACTTGTTTTAAAACTTCACAGAAGAAAGCAGGTAAGAATCTTGCTGAAAAGGAAGTTGCAGAAATTTAGTTTGATATATATAGATTTTTTTGCTAGATTTTTTTTTGTCACTGAATTTAATCAGTCTGTGACCTGAGATGTTTGGGGGAGACCTCAACCACCCTTGGGCTTTTACCTTTGGTGACCTGATGAGCTACTGATTTCCAAGTTAACTGATATCCAAAGAGTACATGAACCCACTGAAAGAAAACATCCACAGCCTCGTTTTGCATTCCCCACCCATTTTCCTTGATTTGTTTATACTCTTGCGATTACTGTCATTTGATTGTCCAACTACTTCCCACTGATAACAGTTCATGTTGCAACGATTATGAAGAGAACAGGAAAGTGAACACAATGTACTCAGTTTTCTGTCTACAATCAGAACTATAATCTTGCGGCCGCCTTTGGAGACTATGGCAGAATAAGATGCGCTTTCTTCTCAGTTTGGCAGAGGGCTAATGTTTGGATGGGAAAGTATGTTCAAATTTAAGTGAGATCCACATTTCACATGTTTTGGCTAATATAAAGTCAGTTGAAGACTGGGTAGTTAATGAATGCAGAAAAAAATTAACTTCACATTCAAGGCAATTTACCCTGTTAGTCAAAGTAAAGCACTATAATAATTTAAAAAAATTAAGTATATATAGGAATCATCCATCTCTGGTGCTGGAAATTTGAATATATTATTGGTGAATCAGTAGAGGTGACTAAGGTATTTTGTAGTGAATTTTTAAGCAAAATGTTTATAATGATCTTTGAGTTTGGTGACTAAATTAAATAAAATAAAGTAAGATGTCCATTTTATATTTTAAGAATGATTGATTTCACAGCTGGAGAACTGTCTATGGTTTTGATGTGCTATTTCTAGGACATGGTCAATAATATCATATTTTGATATCCTTTCTCACGTTCCTTCTGAATCTGAGTTAATTTACTGTTTATAAAGTTGACAGGGAGCAATAATGGGTGGATGCCGTATGTCCCAATGGGAAAACTGGCGTTAGCTATGTTCTGAACCCTTTCCATGCCTTGACCGACAAAAAGGTCCTTATTTAAGGGAATTTTTTTTTACAATGTTTAAAACATATCTATTGCTCATGATAAAATCTACTCATTCATAGAAACATCTGAAGTCTTGGAGAGTCTTGACTCAAATAATGTCAATTGACATCAAGCTTCTGAATTGCAAAATTGGTTATCCTGTCTATAACATTTCCTCATCACACTCTATTAGGTCAGTATTTTCAAGAGATACCTCCTCCTATTACCCTCAGTCTGCCTTCTCATCTAGTTACCATAGATAATGTTACATAATATACATGGACAGTGACTACCTTATCCACAAGTGTCCAAACCATCTCTTAAGCATTGGTTCAAAGGAATGACGCCTCAGCTTAGATAGCCAGGTCAGAAACAAGTTCATGGTATGTTTTCAATGATTTCTAAATGTACCGTTCAGAGTGGAGTAAAGAAATGGAGGAGAGACCTACATGGGAATTTCTTACCTTTTTGAAAGAATAGTGCCTAAAGATGTTTCCACAATGATATTGGATATTCCTCCAGGGATATGTGGAGTAACTTGCACTTCCTTCACTTTTCTTAAAGTGAGAAGAGAGAACAGTAGTCTGCCTGCAGATATCATGGGACTGAACTCAATCAATCAGAACTGGAGGACCCTGCAGGTCTAGAGGTGGGGACATGTGATGGACCTCCTTAAGGCTCTTTTGTACTGTATTTCCCCAGGTAGAAGATGCACCTTTTTTTTGGAAGAATTTGAGTTCTAAAAACTAGGTGCATCTTATACAGTGGTGGTGGCATTTCAAATGCCATAGATGAAATTGAGGACTAGGCAATATATGAAGACAGTGATTTGTCATCAGACACAGATGAGGACAAATTAATGGATGGGAGTTCTGACAGTGATGGGTAGTTGTATGAATTTTATGATCAATAAAACTTGAGCTCAATAACTTTACATAATACATTTTTTTTTTCAAATTTCGGGCCCCAAAATTAAGATGCGTCTTATACATGGGGAAATATGGTAACTATACTGCTCACAAAAATTAGGGGATATTTCAAAATAAATATGAAGCAATAAAAAGGAAGCATTTGATTTTGTTTTATTAAACAAGAACATTAGAAAAGCAAATGACAAATCAAAGAAAGTTGTTCAATTATGCAAATGAGATGCAAAACCAACTTTTATTTCTGGTGAAAATCCACTGTACAAATGGCTGAGAAGTACTGGAGTATCTGCACATTCCCTGATCCCCTATTTTTTTTTTTTTTACAGAGACAGAGAGAGAATCAAAGAGAGGGATAGATAGGGACAGACAAGAACGAAGAAATTGCATCAATCATTACTTTTTCGTTGTGACACCTTAGTTGTTCATTGACTGCTTTCTCATATGTGCCTTGACCGTGGGGCTACAGCAGACCGAGTAACCCCTTGCTTGAACCAGCAACCTTGTGTCCAAGCTGGTGAGCTTTGCTCAAACCAGATGATCCTGCGCTCAAGCTGGTGATCTCGGAGTCTCAAACCTGGGCCCTCCACATCCCAGTCCAATGCTCTATCCACTGTGCCACCACCTGGTCAGGCTGATCCCCTAATTTTTGTAGCAGTATATATCCAAAGAACTTCTTAAGAAGCTAGCTTAGTGCACCCAGCACTTTCCTTTTTTAGTACATTTTCAATTTTTTTCCCATGCTTTCTTTTCTTCATGTACGTGTAATAGTTGAAATCCAACATTTTTATAGCAGCTGTCTTTTACAAGGACCCCCATCTAGGTCTCGCCTGGGTCAATCCCCTTCACTGTGTAGAGATGGCAGAGAGTTAAAGCAGCAAGATTATTAGCATGTCTTTCTATATGTAGTGTATCAATACTCCTCAAATCTCAATACACTTAATTTAATACAGTTTTCAGAGGAGGGAAAAACAAGTTGATTTCTTCTTAATGTGATTTTCTTGAGTTTACTGAAAACATAGGCCATTGTATGTCTTTGGATCTCATAGACAGTCATGGTCCTTGGACACTTTAACAAAAAAATAACTAATACTATTAAAAGTACCATGTTAAGCTTTCACAAGAGTTCCCTACCATGGGAACACTTGAGGAATTCTGAAAACAATGTCAACAGGCTTGGGTGAATGGGTAAGGAAAACTTTCTATTAATTAATTTATCTTAAAATGGTTCAAGAACTGGACTGCTTTATGGTCCTGAAGCATCCCTTCGCCGCCAACATCCTAATAGCCACACAGCTCCTTTGTATCTGCTGCTACTTCACAACAAGCTCTGAATCATTCCTGGGAGTCTGAGCTTTTCTGGGAGTCCACCAACATCTAATTTCTGTATATGGATAAATTTAAAAGGGTAATTAGATTTAGTTCTTATTTCAGCTCATTTCCTTATTTTCCTAAACTATTTCCGAAACTTCGGCAATCAAAATACCATACTTCTGAATATGTTTATGTTTGGTTCTATCATTAGTGGCCGGGTATGTGTTTTCCTTCTAAGAGGCTTTTGAAACACTTTTCCTTACCCAGGAATTAAATTTTTTAACAATGGCAAACTGCCCGCTCTATGCCATGGCCTCTGGTCCACACAGCCAAGTCTGAGCAGTCTGGCTTACCACTGGAGGATTGTCTTCCAATGTGATTTCTTCTCCCTACTGCCCTTTGAGCCTATGTGGAAAGGAAAACCAGCACACGACTTTTTCCCTGCCTCATTTAGCAAGTAACGTCCTGCTCTTCATGCGTTGTATGCAACTGCTCATAGAGAAATCTCACTGCTATCAAGTCAATAGTTATTTTATAGAAAATACTAATGTTCATCAGCTCACACTAGCCCCAGCATTATTCTCCTATAAGAGATAACATGAAACTACTCAGAATCATAACTGAAGCATACGTTTGACGTACACAACATTATCGAAGATCCAATGTCTTGAGTGACTTTTTACTGAATAATTTATATTAATTTTGCAACGGCATGAAAATAAAATTGTTTTTATAAATGTAGTAGCATTATTATTATTTTTTTTGATATTTTAATTTTTATTGATGATGTTTGTTTGATATTTTTTTACCTAATTAAATTTTTTCAATTGGATTTCTAAGTTATATTTACTTTTATTATTATCAATTTTTGGTTTTCTCTCCTTTAGGCTCTGAAAGTCAAACAGAGTTAAAAGCTGAACTTTTTTTTTTAATTTATTTTTTAAATTTAATGCAGTGACATTGATAAATCAGGGTACATATGTTGAGAGAAAACATCTCTAGATTATTTTGACAATTGATTGTGCTCTATACTCCTCCCCCAAAGTTAAATTGTCTTCTGTCACCTTCTATCTGGTTTTCTTTGTGCCCCTCCCCTCCCTCAACCCCTCTCTCCTTCTTCACCCCATCCCCCCTCCCCCCAGCCCCCACCTCTGTTGCCATCACATTCTTGTTCATGTCTCTGAGTCTCATTTTTATATCCCTTCTATGTATGGATTCATATAGTTCTTAGTTTTTTTTCTGATTTACTTATTTCACTCCGTATAATGTTATCAAGGTCCATCCATGTTATTGTAAATGATCCGATGTCATCATTTCTTATGGCTGAGTAGTATTCCATAGTATATATGTACCAAAGCTTTTTAATCCACTCGTCCTCTGACGGACACTTGGGCTGTTTCCAGATCTTCGCTATTGTGAACAATGCTGCCATAAACATGGGGGTGCATTTCTCCTTTTGGAGCCGTTCTATGGTGTCCTTGGGGTATATTACTAACAGTAGGATAGCTGGGTCAAAGGCAATTTGATTTTCAGTTTTTTGAGGAATCTCCATACTGTTTTCCACAGTGGCTGCACTAATCTGCATTCCCACCAGCAGTGCAGGAGGGTTCCCTTTTCTCCACATCCTCGCCAGCACTTATTCTGTGTTGTTTTGTTGATGAGTGCCATTCTGACTGGTATGAGGTGATATCTCCTTGTGGTTTTAATTTGCATTTCTCTAATGATTAGTGATGTTGAGCATTTTTTCATATGCCTATTGGCCATCTGTATGTCCTCTTTGGAGAAGTGTCTATTCATTTCTTTTGCCCATTTTTGAATTGGATTGTTTGTCTTCCTGGTGTTGAGATTTACAAGTTCTTTATAAATTTTGGTTATTAACCCTTATCAGACGTATTGTCAAATATGTTCTCCCATTGTGTAGTTTGTCTTTTTATTCTGTTCTTGTTGTCTTTAGCTGTGCAAAAAATTTTTAGTTTGATATAGTCCCATTTGTTTATCCTGTCTTTTATTTCACTTACCCGTGGAGATAAATCAGCAAATATATTGCTCCGAGAGATGTCCGAGAGCTTACTGCCTATGTTTTCTTCTAAGATGCTTATGGTTTCACGGCCTACATTTAAGTCTTTTATCCATTTTGAGTTTATTTTTGTGAATGGTGTAAGCTGGTGATCTAGTTTCATTTTTTTTCAGGTAGCTGTCCAATTTTCCCAACACCATTTGTTAAAGAGGCTGTCTTTACTCCATTGTATTTCCTTACCTCCTTTGTCAAATATCAGTTGTCCATAGAACTGTGGGTTTATTTCTGGGTTCTCTGTTCTGTTCCATTGATCTATATGCTTGTTCTTATGCCAGTACTAGGCTGTTTTGAGTACAATGGCCTTGTAGTATAACTTGATAACAGGAAGTGTGATACCTCCCACTTTATTCTTCTTTTTTAAGATTACTGAGGCTATTCGTGTTCTCTTTTGGTTCCATATAAATTTTTGGAATATGTGGCCTATATCTTTGAAGTATGTCATTGGTATTTTAATTGGTATTGCATTGAATTTATACATTGCTTTGGGTAATATAGACATTTTAATGATGTTTATTCTTCCTAAACATGAGCACGGTATATGCTTCCACTTGTTTGTATCTTCCTTGATTTCTTTTATCAATGCTTTGTAATTTTCCGAGTACAAGTCTTTAGTCTCCTTGGTTAAGTTTACTCCTAGGTACTTAATTTTTTTGGTTGTAATTGTGAAGGGGATTGTTTCCTTAATTTCTCTTTCTGACTGTTCATTGTTGGTGTATAAAAATGCCTCTGATTTCTGAGTATTGATTTTATATCCTGCCACTTTGCTGAATTCATTTATCAGGTCCAGTAGCTTTTTGACTGAGCCTTTAGGGTTTTCTATATACAATATCATATCATCTGCAAATAATGATAGTTTTACTTCTTCTTTTCCAACTTGAATGCCTTTTATTTCTTCTTCTTCTTGTCTGATTGCTGTGGCTAGGACTTCTAGGACCATGTTAAATAAGAGTGGTGAAAGGGGGCACCCCTGCCTTGTTCCTGATCTTAAGGGGACTGCTTTTAATTTTTGCCCATTGAGTATGATGTTGGCTGTGGGTTTCTCATAGATGGCTTTTATCATGTTGAGGTATGTTCCCTGTATTCCCACTTTGCTGAGAGTTTTGATCATGAATGGGTGCTGGATTTTATTAAATGCTTTTTCTGCATCTATTGAAATTATCATATGGTTTTTGTCCTTCTTTTTGTTTATGTGATGAATCACATTGATTGATTTACAAATATTGTACCAGCCTTGCCTCCCAAGAATAAATCCCATTTGATCATGGTGTATGATTTTTTCCATATATTGTTGGATCCGGTTTGCTAATATTTTGTTGAGGATTTTAGCATCTATATTCATCAGAGATATTGGCCTATAATTTTCTTTCTTTATGTTGTCTTTGCCTGGTTTTGGAATCAGAATTATGCTCGCCTCTTAAAAGGATCTTGGAAGTCTTCCTTCCTCTTGAATTTTTTGAAATAGTTTGAGAAGGATAGGAGTTAGTTCTTCTTTGAATATTTGGTAGAATTCCATTGTGAAGCCATCGGGCCTTGGACTTTTCTTTGTTGGGAGTTTTTTGATAACTGTTTCTATCTCATTTGCTGTAATCGGTCTGTTTAGGTTTTCTGATTCTTCCAGATTGATTTTTGGAAGATTGTATGTTTCAAGGAATTTGTCCATTTCATCTAGGTTGTCTAGTTTTTTGGCATAGAGTTCTTCATAGTATTTTCTTACAATATTTTGTATTTCTGTTGTGTCAGTTGTTATTTCTCCTCTCTCATTTCTAATTTTATTTATTTGAGTACTCTCTCTCTTTTTCTTGGTGAGTCTAGTTAAAGGTTCATCAATCTTGTTTACCTTTTCAAAGAACCAGCTCCTAGTTTCATTGATCCTCTGTATTGTTTCTTTAGCCTCTATGTCATTTATTTCTGCTCTGATCTTTATTATTTCCTTCCTTCTACTAGCTCTGGGCTTTACTTGCTGTTCTTTTTTCTAATTCTTTTAGATACAGGGTTAAGTTGTTTATTTGAGCTTTTTCTAGCTTCTGAAAGGGTGCCTGTAGTGCTATGAACCTCCCTCTCAGCACTGCTTTCGCTGTGTCCCATAAATTTTGAGTTGTTGTATGCTCATTGTCATTTGTTTCTAGGAATTTTTTTATTTTTTCTTTGATCTCATTCCTAATCCATTCATTACTTAACAACCTACTATTTAGTTTCCATGTGTTTGAGAATTTTTGAGCTTTTCTGTTGTGATTCATTTCTAGTTTCATGCCGTTGTGATCGGAGAAAGTGCTTGATATAATTTCAGTCTTCTTAAATTTGTTGAGAGCACTTTTGTGCCCTAACATGTGGTCTATCCTAGAGAATGTACCATGAGCACTTGAAAAGAATGTATATTCTGCTGCTTTATGGTGAAAGGTTCTGAAGATATCTATTAAATCGAATTAATCCAGTGTTTCCAATAAGTCTGCTGTTTCTTTGTTAATTTTCTTTCTTGAGGATCTATCTAGTGATGTTAGTGGGGTATTGAAATCCCCAACTATTATAGTATTGCTGTTGATCTTGCCCTTTAAATCTATCAAAGTCTGCTTTATATATTTGGGTGCTCCTATATTAGGTGCATAGATATTTATAATGGTTATATCTTTCTTTTGAATTGCTCCCTTTATCATTATGTAGTCACCTTCTTTATCTCTTACTATATCCTTTGTTTTAAAGTCCAATTTGTCTGATATAAGTATTGCTACCCCAGCTTTTTTTTCATTTCCGTTTACATGAAATGTTTTTTTCCATCCTTTTACCTTCAATCTATGTGTGTCTTTTGTTCTAAGGTGTGTCTCTTATAGACAACATATGTATGGGTCCTGTTTTCTTATCCATGCAGCTACCCTATGTCTTTTGATTGGATCATTTAATCCATTTACATTTATGCTTATTATTGATACGTAGTTGTTTATTGCCATTTTCTTCTTTAAAGGTGTATTCCTTTTTTGCTATATTCTTTTCCCACTTTGATCTGTTTACAACAGGCTCCTTAATATTTCCTGCAGCATTGGTTTGGTTGTAATGAATTCCTTGAGTTGTTTTTTGTCTGGGAAGCTTTTTATTTCTCCTTTGATTTTAAACGATAGCCTTGCTGGATAAAGTAGTCTTGGTTGTAGGTTCTTGTTCTGCATTACTTTGAATATTTCTTGCCATTCCCTTCTGGCCTCAAGTGTTTCTGTTGAGAAGTCAGATGTCATCCTTATGGGGGCTCCTTTGTAGGTGATAACTTTTTTTTCTCTTGCAGCTTTTAATATTTTTTCTTTATCACTTAGCTTTGGTATTTTAATTATGATGTGTCTTGGTGTAGGTTTCCTTGGGTTTCTCTTTAATGGAGTCCTCTGTGCTTCTTGGACTTGTGAGAGTTTCTCTTGCATTAATTTAGGGAAGTTTTCAACTATGATATGATTGAACAAAGTCTCTATCCCTTGTTCTTTTCCTTCTTCTTCAGGAACCCCTATGATGTGGATGTTATTTCTCTTCATGTTGTCACAAAGCTCTCGAAGAGTTTCCTCTGACTTTTTGAGTCTCTGTTCTCTTTTCTTCTCTGCTTTCATGCCTTCATTGCAGTTGTCCTCTAACTCACTGATTCGATCCTCTTCTCTATCTATCCTGTTTTTAATTCCTTCCATTGTGGTCTTTATTTCTGATATTGTATTTGTCATCTCCGACTGATTCTTTTTTATACTTGCTATTTCTTTATTTAGGTGTTAATAATGACCATCCATTGTTGTTCTAAGATCCCTAAGCATCCTTACAATCATTATTTTGAACTCCGCATCTGGAAGTTTGATTATTTCCATATCACTCAGTTCATCTCCTGAAGGTGTCTCTTGTGGTTTCATTTGGATTGCACTTCTTTGTCTTCTCATTATCTTTTTTTGGGTGTTTTATTTGTAGAGTTGGTTGAGTCTAGGCTTGGTGTTGTCTGCCTCCAGTTTTCAGTTGTGTTATTTCTAGGTCTTCTTGGGTTGGTATCAGCTGTTTTCTGTAATCCACTTTTGGATTTGGGCAGCTTTGAAGTCTTGATTTGTTTGTTTTCTTAACAGGTGACAGTCCTGTTTACTGATCTCAGCAGGGGGCTTCCTTGAAACTGTATCCAGGAATGCAATGGGTGTAACCTGAGACTCTGAAGGCCTCTTTAGCCAGCTAATCTCACTGGGGGCAGGGATTTTCTCAGCTTCAGTAGGGGGAGGTGTATCTCAGATCTTCATGGAGACCTGAGTTACTGCCCCTCTTCCCCACTTCTTGTTTTCAGCTGTGTCTTGTTGTGTTGATTGGAGCTGGATAGATGTCCGGAGATCTCTGATCCAGAAGCACTTCAGCTCTTTTTTTTGAAAGGGTCAGTCCCTCCCCCAGCTATGTCCGCCTCCAGCATGGATGAGTCAGCTTTTTTAGTTTGTTTCCTGCATTCCTTAGCCCCTCACAGTCTGTCCCTCTCCCTGTCCTTTCCACTTGGAAGATAAGCTGGTCTTTTCAACACACCTCGCTCTCTGGTCACCAGGCAAGTGGCTGTGAGCAGTAGTTTCTGCTCTTTTCCCTGTGTGAGATCCCCTCTGGGCTCTCAGTCTCCCCCCCCCCCCGTTCCTGTAAGCAGAGGAGATTCAGGCGCTCCCTACCGGGATTTCTGTGGCTTCTTCTTTGCCCCTTGGTTTTTGAGAGCTGTTCTTGAAGTTCAGAGTTGGTTTTTCATGCTGATTTTTCCTAAATTGATTTGTATTCCAGTTTGGTGGTGAGAGCTGGGCGTCTGTGCGTCCGCCTACTCTGCTGCCATCTTTTTCTCCCTTATTATTATTATTGAGAGTAGAGACAAACTGAGGTGATTTGGCAAAACTTAAGCAATTAAATTTCATTCTAGCAAAGCATTAATAGTCAACAGACCTTGTGTGCTTACTATCTGCTCTATGTGTACATTTTCCTATCTAATTTTCACACAATTCTATAAAGGAAACTATTCCTTGTCTCATTTTATGGATGGATAAACTAAGGCTTAGAGACATTTTTGAGATGCCCTATTTACACAACTAGAAAGAGGCAAGCCTGAAATTGTCCTTGTCTAATCTGATCTCAAAGCCTGATTTCTTAACCACTATACTAATTTCTATTTTTTTAATTGAATGCCCAGCACCTGGCTCTAAGTAAAGATGAATAAGATTTGTTTTAGTCTGTATTTTCTTTTTTTTTTTACACTATGGCAAAAACTTCATATTTATTTTTTACTCTCTTAATTCAGAATTTTTATTACAGTATTTAAACAGAATCTCAGCTCTGGTTTTCCTTTTCTTTTTTTTATTTAAATAATTTTATTTTTTTAATGGGGTGACATCAATAAATCAGGATACATATATTCAAAGATAACAAGTCCAGGTTATCTTGTCGTTCAATTATGTTGCATACCCACCACCCAAAGTCAGATTGTCCTCTGTCACCTTCTATCTTGTTTTCTTTGTGCCCCTCCCCACCCCCTTTCCCTCTCCCATTCCCCCCTCCCCCCCCTGTAACCACCACACTCTTATCAATGTCTCTTAGTTTCACTATTATGTCCCACCTACGTATGGAATAATACAGTTCCTGGTTTTTTCTGATTTACTTATTTCGCTTCGTATCATGTTATCAAGATCCCACCATTTTGCTGTAAATGTTCCAATGTCATCATTTCTTATGGCTGAGTAGTATTCCATAGTGTATATGTGCCACATCTTCTTTATCCAGTCATCTATTGACGGGCTTTTTGGTTGTTTCCATATCCTGGCCACTGTGAACAATGCTGCAATAAACATGGGGCTGCATGTGTCTTTACGTATCAATGTTTCTGAGTTTTTGGGATATATACCCAGTAGAGGGATTGCTGGGTCATAAGGTAGTTCTATTTTCAGTTTTTTGAGGAACCACCATACTTTCTTCCATAATTGTTGTATTACTTTACAGTCCCACCAACAGTGGATGAGGGTTCCTTTTTCTCCACAGCCTCTCTAACATTTGCTATTACCTGTCTTGTTGATAATAGCTAATCTAACAGGTGTGAGGTGGTATCTCATTGTAGTTTTGATTTGCATTTCTCTAATAACTAATGAAGATGAGCATCTTTTCATATATCTGTTGGCCATTTGTATTTCTTCCTGGGAGAAGTGTCTGTTCATGTCCTCTTCCCATTTTTTTATTGGATTGTTTGTTTGTTTGTTGTTGAGTTTTATGAGTTCTTTGTATATTTTGGATATTAGGCCCTTATATGAGCTGTTGTTTGAAAATGTCATTTCCCATTTAGTTGTCTTTCTGTTTATTTTGTTATCAGTTTCTCTTGCTGAGCAAAAACTTCTTAGTCTGATGTAGTCCCATTCATTAATTTTTGCCTTCACTTCTCTTGCCTGTGGAGTCAAATTCATAAAATGCTCTTTAAAACCCAGGTCCATGAGTTGAGTAACTATGTCTTCTTCTATGTACTTAATTGTTTCAGGTCTTATGTTTAGATCTTTGATCCATTTTGAGTTAATTTTTGTACACGGGGTGAGACTGTAGTCCAGTTTCATTCTTTTGCATGTGGCTTTCCAGTTTTCCCAGCACCATTTATTGAAGAGGCTTTCTTTTCTCCATTGTGTGTTGTTGGCCCCTTTATCAAAAATTATTTGACTATATATATGTGGTTTTATTTCTGGACTTTCTATTCTGTTCCATTGGTCTGAGTGTCTATTTTTCTGCCAATACCATGCTGTTTTGATTGTCGTGGCCCTATAATATAGTTTGAATTCAGGTATTGTAATGCCCCCAGCTTCATTCTTTTTCTTTAGGATTGCTTTGGCTATTCGGGGTTTTTTATAGTTCCATATAAATCTGATGATTTTTTGCTCTATTTCTTTAAAAAACGTCATTGGAAGTTTGATGGGAATTGCATTAAATTTGTATATTGCTTTGGGTAATATAGCCATCTTGATTATATTTATTCTTCCTAGCCAAGAACAAGGTATATTCTTCCATCTCATTATATCTTTTTCGATTTCCCTTAACAATGGTTTATAGTTTTCATTATATAAGTCCTTTACATTCTTTGTTATGTTTATTCCTAAGTATTTTATTTATTTTTTGTTGCAATCGTGAAGGGGATTATTCTTTTGAGTTCCTTCTCAGTTGTTTCATTGTTGGCATATAGAAAGGCTATGGACTTTTGTATGTTAATTTTGTATCCTGCGACCTTACTGTATTGGCTTATTGTTTCTAGTAGTCTTTTTGTGGATTCTTTGGGGTTTTCGATGTATACGATCATATCATCTGCAAAAAGTGATACCTTTACTTCTTCTTTTCAGATATGGATGCCTTTTATTTCTTTGTCTTGTCTGATTGCTCTGGCTAGAACCTCTAGTACCACATTAAATAAGAGTGGAGAGAGTGGACAACCCTGTCTTGTTCCTGATTTAAGGGGGAAAGCCTTCAGTTTAGTGCCATTTAATATGATGTTAGCTGATGGTTTATCATATATGGCCTTTATCATGTTGAGATATTTTCTTTCTATACCCATTTTGTTGAGAGTCTTAAACATAAAATTGTGTTGTATTTTATCGAAAGCCTTTTCTGCGTCTATTGATAAGATCATGTGGTTTTTGTTCTTTGTTTTGTTGATATGGTGTATTACGTTAACCGTTTTACGTATGTTGAACCATCCTTGAGATTCTGGGATGAATCCCACTTGATCATGATGTATTATTTTTTTAATATGTTGTTGTATTCGATTTGCTAGTATTTTGTTTAGTATTTTAGCATCTGTATTCATTAGAGATATTGGTCTGTAGTTTTCTTTTTTTGTGCCATCCTTGCCTGGTTTTGGTATGAGGGTTATGTTGGCCTCATAAAATGTGTTTGGAAGTATTGCTTCTTCTTCAATTTTTTGAAAGACTTTGAGTAGAATAGGAACCAAGTCTTCTTTGAATGTTTGATAAAATTCACTGGTATAGCCGTCAGGGCCTGGACTTTTATTTTTGGGGAGGTTTTTAATGTTTTTTTCTATTTCTTCTCTACTGATAGGTCTGTTTAGGCTTTCTGCTTCTTCTTGACTCAGTCTAGGAAGGTTGTATTGTTCTAGGAATTTATCCATTTCTTCTAGGTTGTTGAATTTAGTGGCATAAAGTTTTTCATAGTATTCTACAATAATTCTTTGTATAACTACGGTGTCCGTGGTGATTTCTCCTCTTTCATTTTGGATTTTGTTTATATGAGTTCTTTCTCCTTTTTCCTTGGTAAGTCTTGCCAAGGGTTTGTCAATTTTGTTGATCTTTTCAAAGAACCAGCTCCTTGTTCTATTAATTTTTTCTATAGTTTTTCTGTTCTCTAATTCATTTATTTCTGCTCTGATTTTTATTATCTCCTTTCTTCGGCTGGTTTTGGGTTGTCTTTGTTCTTCTTTTTCTAGTTCCTTAAGGTAGGAAGTTAAGTGGTTCACTTGGGCTCTCTCTTGTTTGTTCATATATGCCTGAAGTGATATGAACTTCCCTCTTATCACTGCTTTTGCTGCATCCCATAGATTCTGATATGTCGTATTGAGATTTTCATTAGTCTGTATATATCTTTTGATCTCTGCACTTATTTCTTCTTTGACCCCTTCATTTTTTAAAAGTATGTTGTTTAGTTTCCACATTTTTGTGGGATTTTTTTCCTCTTTTTTGCAGTTGAATTCTAGTTTCAAGGCTTTATGATCAGAAAATATGCTTGGTACAACTTCGATTTTTCTGAATTTGCTGATGTTGTTTTTGTGGCCCAACATATGGTCAATTCTTGAGAATGATCCATGTACACTGGAGAAAAATGTATACTCAGTCACTTTGGGATGAAATGTCCTGTAGATGTCTATCATATCCAGGTGCTCTAGTGTTTTGTTTAAGGCCACTATGTCTTTGTTGATTCTCTGTTTGGATGACCGATCTAGAGCCGTCAGCGGTGTATTGAGGTCTCCAAGTATGATTGTGTTTTTGTTAGTTTTTGTTTTAAGATCAATAAGTAGCTGTCTTATATATTTTGGTGCTCCTTGGTTTGGTGCATATATATTAAGAATTGTTATGTCTTCTTGATTCGGTGTCCCCTTAGCCATTATGAAATGGCCATTTTTGTCTCTGAGTTCTTTTCCTGTTTTGTAGTCAGCATTATCCGATATGAGTATTGCTACACCTTTTTTTTTTTTTTTTTTTTTTTTTTTTTTATGTTATTTGCTTGGAGTATTGTTTTCCAGCCTTTCACTTTGAATTTGTTTTTATCCTTGTTACTTAGATGAGTTTCCTGTAGGCAGCATACAGTTGGATTTTCTTTTTTAATCCATTCTGCTACTCTGTGCCTTTTTATTGGTGAGTTTAATCCATTTACATTTAGTGTAATTATTGATACTTGTGAGTTCCCTATTGCCATTTTATATCTTGCTTTCTGTTAGTTTTGTGTCTTGTTTGATCCTTCTCTTTGTTTTTCTATCTTTTGTTTTTATTTGGTTGTATTCCATACATCTTTCCTCTGTTGCTATCTTTTTTATCTCATGTGCTTCTGTGGTGGTTTTTTCAATGGTGGTTACCTTTGAATAATGAAAAGGGTCCCTACCCTGTTCATTGTAGCGAACTATTTTGTGAGTACTTTTGCACTCCATCGTCCTTTGCTACTGTTAATCTCCATCTTCTCCCCCTCTTTCTTTTTGTTGTTGTCACAGTTTAAATTTGGTTTTATTGTGTTCTTCTTGGAGCTTTTACTTGTGGCTCTGTTTTTTTTTTGTTCTTTGTATCTGATTGGAGAACCCCCTTTAGTAATTCCTGGAGTGGGGGTTTTCTGATGATAAATTCCCTCATCTTTTCTGTATCTGTGAATGTTTTTATTTCTCCTTCATATTTGAAGGATAGCTTTGATGGGTATAGTATTCGTGGCTGAAAGTTCCTCTCTTTCAGGACTTTAAATATTGGGGTCCACTCTCTTCTAGCTTGTAGAGTTTCTGCTGAGAAATCTGATGATAATCTAATGGGCCTTCCTTTATATGTTGTATTCTTCTTTTCCCTGGCTGCCTTGAGAATTTTTTCTTTGCTGTTGGTTTGTGTCAATTTCATTATAATATGCCTTGGAGTAGGTTTGTTGGGGTTAAGAAAACTCGGAGTTCTGTTTGCTTCTTGAACTTGAGGCTTTAGTTCTTTCCACAGGCTTGGGAAGTTCTCATCTATTATTTGTTTGAGTATGTTCTCCATTCCATTTTCTCTCTCTTCTCCCTCTGATATACCTATTATTATTATGTTATTCTTTTTGATGGAGTCAGATAATTCTTGTAGTGCTATCTGATTTTTTTTAATTTTTGAGTCTCTTTCTTCTTCTCTCTGTTGTGCCTCAAGTTGCTTGTCTTCTATTTCACTAATCCTCTCTTCTATCTGACCTGTTCTATTAGCTAAGCTTGTTACTTCGTTTTTCAGCTCGTGAATTGAGTTTTTCATCTCTGTTTGATTTGTTTTTATAGTTTCAATTTCCTTGGACATATATTCTTTGTGTTCATTGAGTTGTTTTCTAAGCTCCCTAAATTGTCTTTCTGTGTTTTTTTGTATATCTCGGAGGATTTTTAGGATTTCTATCTTGAATTCTCTGTCATTTAGCTCCATGGTTTCCAATATATTAAATTTTTTCTCCATAGATTTTTCTTCATCTAGCTGTGTTACCTCTCTTTCTTTTGTATCCATGACATTCGATTTTCTCTTCCTTAATGGCATCTGAGGGTGGTTTTGTTGATAGTATTAATGAGATTTAATAAAGAATAAAAAGTTAAAAAAAATAAAAAAATAATAAAAATAATAAAAAATCGAAAAGAGTTGTTTTTTTTTTAAAAAATTAATAATGAAATAAAGAAAAATAAAATAAAATAAAAATTTTAAAAAAAGGAAATTATTCCCCCCCTCCTTTTTTCCTCTCCTCTCCTCTCCCCTCTTTCTTGAGAAAATCTTGTGGTGAACTGTGAATTATAACAAACAATGCCTGTGATGGAGGGCCTGAATTGGGGAAAAGTAATAAAGGGGCAAAAAAAAAAAAAGAAAAAAAAAGAAAAAAGAAAAAACAAAAAAAAGAAAAAAAAAAAGAAAAGAAAAAAAAAAAGAGCGTATGGACCCACAAAAAGTAGATAAGGAAAAAATTTTGGTCAAGAATAAAATGATTTGCTTTTAGGTGTTGGTTGTCTAAGAGTTATGATGAGAGGAATAAGAGGAAAACGGAAAAATGGGGGGACAAATTAAAATATTACTATTGTATTTAGTGGAACAAGAACTAGATAAAATGGAGAGCCAGGGATGGGAGCACTGCTAGTGAGTTAAAAAGTTGAAGTAAAAACCCCCCAAAATGCCACAAACATAAGTTTGAGTCCCAGATAAGATAATTTGTTTGTTATTGAGGTTTGAATGAGAGGAGATGTAAAGGAGAAAGAAAGAAACTAATATAGAGGGAGAAAGGAAAGAGAGAGAGAGAAAAAAAGAGGGAACCACTAAAAGAAGAAAAAAGAAAGGAGAGAGAGAGAGAGAGAGAGAGAGAGAGAGAGAGTTAAGGGTTTTGGAGTGCAACCCTCATAGAGAGAAAGGAAGAGAAGAGAAAAGATAATGGGAGATGTAACACTTATGGATAGTGTAGTTCAAGGAGAGGAGAGAGTAAGACCGGCAGAGAGTTAATCGGCCAAATTGGAGGAGGAAAAAAAGTATCAAGAATGAAGATAAGAGAAACAAACGAACAAATATAATAAAATGGGATAGGTTATAAAGTCTGCAGATTATTCTTGATTTTGAGAGGTTATCTTCTTTCTTTTTCTTTTCTCTCCCTCTTCCTGGTCGGTGACTCTGTACCCCGGGTTCTGCCCCTTTGGCACGCTCAGCTAGAGGTTTGCAGTTGATAAGTCTCTATGGCAATGTCATGTATTGTGCTTTAGTCTCGTTGGCAGTCGAGGCTCATTAGCATTTATAGGCTCCGACAGTGAGAGAGTCCGTGTTCCTGGAGCCTTTCTCCTAGTCTTTCCTTCCTCAATTAGTAGCCTGATAATCCAGCTATGGGGTTGCTGCTGCCTCTGCCTGGATAGTAAGAGGCTCAAAGAGCTGGCAACTCCCCACTCTATTTCCACTCAGCACAGGGCTCTGGGTAAGGCTCAGTCAGTCAGAGCTGCTAGCATAATCAGGCGGGCTTTCTGCCCACTCAAAGACCTCTGGCTCTGCCACTCTGTCCGGTAACACAGGCGGGCGCCCACTTCCGGGGTGCTTGGAGGAAACTCTCACTCACTGTCTGCGCGCGCAGACCAGGATATCCGGCCAGCAGTTTCATGCTCTGAGTGAAACCCCCAACCGCAGGGAAAAGTTGCAGCGTTGGAATTGAGTCTTGCTCCGTCCCCGTGCGCGGCTTTTGCAAGGTGCTGGGGCGGCCCGAGATTCCGCTTTGGCCCACACAAAGGCCCCTGACTCTGCCCCTCTGTGCGATAACACGGGCGCACACTGCCGAGGCACTCGGAGGAATCTCTCATTCACTATCTGCGCGCGCAGACCAGGATATGAGGCCGGCCGCGTTTCCCTCTGAGTGAAACCCCCTCCAGCACAGAAAATCTCCACTGTTGGAATTAGTTCTCACTCCCTCCCGTGCGTGGCTTTCCCAGGGCACTGGGGCTGCCCAGAGACTCTGCCCTCGGTCCACAGAAAGGCCTCTGACCCTGCCTCTCCGTGGGGCAACACGGGCACCCACTCTCGGGGCCTAGGAAGAAATCTCTCACCCACTAACTGTGTGCACGCTGACCAGGAGACCGGGTAAAATGGCCGCCCCGCTTGTCTTTCTTTGTTTGGGTTTGGCGCGAGTGTTAGCTTGTATTGCCCGGGTTGCCACAGGATCAGTTTTTCCTCGGCTTGGATCTCCGTGCCACAGCCTGGTTCGGCCGTTTGTGCCGCGTTCTGGATCTATTCACCCCCTTTGCCCGCCTCAGTTTCTATATTCACAGTTACCAGAGAAAGCCGCCCTGTTTAGGTTAGTGAGGAAGGCGGAGCATTTCTTACTCCCTATTTCCTTCGGGGTTTGGTTATATATTTAGCCAATTTTTCACTCGACCATACCTTTGGGTGTATTGCGAAGCATCTGGAGGCTCCAAGTATAGGTTTTTCTGTTTCTGGTTGAAGATCTTGTTGAGTTTGGGGGGAGATTTATCGGTATCGCTTCCTACCCCGCCATTACTCTGACATCATCTCTATTTTCAATGAGTTTATAAATTGGGGACATATATGAAGAAATCGCTAAAGAAATAAGAAGTGCTAGAATAGAGTCTAGGGTAGTGGTGGAGAAGGAGAGCTCTCGCAGAAGAAAGGAACAGAATGTACAAAGATGTAAAAACAAGGAATGAGTTAGGCCACGGCAGGTGGAAGGAGATGACCCTGGAGAGGTGGAAAGATGGTTCAGGGCATCTGCAGATCATCTCCGTGAAGTGCAGCAATCTCTACAGACCTTGCTAGAGACAAACAGGGCAGGGTTTCTGCCATTAAAAAATATCTGTGTGAAGAGACATGCAAAAAAAAACAACACCTTTTTAAATCACTGAGTGAATAAATTGGTGTGGCAGTCTGGAGAAGCAAATGTTTATTCAGTTTGGGGAATCCCATAAAGATCCCTGGGGGAAGTTGCCCCTCAGTTGGGCATTGCTCATGAAAGTTTTAGAACCTCTACATTCTCTTCTGGCTCCATCGGCCCTAATGTATTATGATCTATGGAAAACATAGTGCTTGTATTTATCATACTTGGTTTGAAGGGATCTGGCTTTTTTCCCCTCATTGTGAGGTGTCCAAAGCTGGTTGTGGTATATTTTCTAAACTATTTTGAAAGTGGTTGACATTATGTAAGTTGAGATTTTTGAATCATTCAAGCAACTTGAAAACTCTACATATTGGTAAAAATGAGCCCATTCCTAGACATCATGTTTATTTCTCAAGTGGTGGCACTATTTTTAAAAATAAAGGACTTCAAAACCTTCAGCTACATTTTTCAACCATGACACAATGTTTTTTAAGCATATGCAAACAATGACAGAGAGAAATCATTGAGCTTAGAGGGGGGTAAGAGGAAGCTCAATTTAAAAGTTTGTTAACAAGTATTATGATTTGTTATTTAACAGTTGGCTCCATTTGGCATTTGGAGATTTTCTCAAGTGCAGGAGTGTGTTGTGTATTAAGATTTATTTGTGTATTAAGGAAACACCTTTGGTTGAAATGTGGCTGGCATATTTAACTGAATCAAAATTGAGGAGAATTGCCCTGATTGGGTAGTTAAATTGGTTAGAGTATCATCCCAATACACCAAGATTACAGGTTCCATACCTGGTCAGGGTACAATCAAGAATCAACCAATGATTGCATAAATAACTAGAACAACAACTTGATCTGTTTCTCAAATCAATCAATAAAAAAATAAATAAAAATTGAGAAGACAACACATTCTGAAAATTGATAATACTTTGAGCAATATTTACAAATACACAAAATATTTTGTTAATTTTCTGTGCCTACTACTCCTGTCTGTAATTTTTTTTTTTTGTACTTTTCTGAAACTAGAAACGGGGAGAGACAGTCAGACAGACTCCCGCATGCGCCCGACCGGGATCCACCCGGCACACCCACCAGGGGGCAACGCTCTGCCCACCAGGGGGCGATGCTCTGCCCCTCCAAGGGTTGCTGTGTTGTGACCAGAGCCACTCTAGCGCCTGGGGCAGAGGCCAAGGAGCCATCCCCAGTGCCCGGGCCATCTTTGCTCCAATGGAGCCTTGGCTGCGGGAGGGGAAGAGAGAGACAGAGAGGAAGAAGAGGGGGAGGGGTGGAGAAGCAGATGGACACCTCTCCTGTGTGCCCTGGCCAGGAATCAAACCCGGGACTTCTGCACGCCAGGCCGATGCTATACCACTGAGCCAACCGGCCAGGGCCTGTAATTTTTTTTAAAGTGAGAACATTCAGAGTTATTATTATTTGGACATTGTACAGTCAGTAGCCACAGCCATCACAGCAGCCTGGCTCATGCAGGTTTGCATTAGATTTGGATAGATGTAGAAAAGCAATGGGGCCAAGAAATGGTGGGCCGTTTTCTTTATTTCTAGCTTGCACTTGGCCGGCGAGTAAAATCAAACACATGGGCACCAAAATCCATTCACACATTCTCCTCTTCCACAACCAGGAGAATCTTTTCCGAGTTTGCCTCAGCCACCTCCTTTTCCACATTTGCCTGCCTCCATCTTGGCGGCTTCTTCCTCGGCAACCACGTAGCCTCTCTCCCCTGTAACAACATGGTCATCTTCCAAAATGGCCTCCTAGCTCCTCCTTCTTAAAACTTTTCTGCACAAAAATCCCTCCTCCAGCACACATTAGCATAACCAAGCCCCTTCCCAAGTATAAAGGTAATTAATCATATCACCTGGGTGACGGTCACTCATGTGGGCAGCGCCATTTTTAACAATAAAAGTGAGCAAATCCAGAAAATACAGATTTTACAAACTTATTTGCCCAACAGACATCCTTTTATTTTCTTGTCTTTCAGCATGGACCATACTTGTAATATTTCTGTAAACTGTCTAATCCTGTTGATTCTGAAGCCTCATTGAGCTAGTGTTAACCTCTCTCTCTTCTTACTATATTTTGATTAGTAATTTGCCTGTGAACCTATTTTTTCACAGGTATCCTTTGCTCCTTTCTCCTACAAAGTATGGAGATTTCCAGATTTTTGTCTCTTAGAAGGATGAGTTGCTGAGTGCATGGTTCATAATGGACTGAATGAAGGATGAGTTTGTAAATGAATTTAGCACCTTTTTCTTTGAATTGAATTTATTGGGATGATACTGGTCAACACAATCATACAGGTTTAAGGTTCCCAATTCCACAGCACATCTCTGTACTTAGTATTGTGTGTTCAACGCCCCCAAGTTATGTCCCTGTCCATCACCACTTATCTCCCCTATATCCTTCTCTACTCCCCCACCAATCATCACATTGTTGTCTGTGTCCATGAGTTTAGTTTCTCTCTCTCTCTCTCTCTCTCTCTCTTTCTTAATCCTGAACTCAGCACTTTCTGATCACAGGATAAAGTTTTAAGCATCTATATTATTTAGGATTAATAGAATTTCTAAAATGTAATGAAGCAACTCAGACACACTGACTGTTGTTGAATTTTCAACACTTTATAATCATTTACATATATTATATTTGTATACCATTGTTAGAGATTTCTCTTGTTCTCTATTATTATTCAAGAATGAAAAAGAGAACTTGAAAAGGCTTGGGGGTGTAAATCTCCACAGCCATTTAGGGAAGTGACTATTTTTTTAATGGTAGAACCACCATTAACAGTGATTAGGGGGTTATTTCTATAGACTCCTTCCTGCTCTTCTAAGGCAGCTTGGTCTTTATTTTATTTCCTGAGTAGACTGCTTTACTAAGGAGAGAATGTGTTGAACAGCCAACTTGAATATCAGTCTACTTGGCATTCAGAGCCTCATAAATTATTCTTTTGATTCTTTGACACAAATCAGTCTCATGTGAGTTTGAGTTTCATGGACTAGATTCTTTTTTCTTTGTGACTGATTACCACTGACAAAGCTGATTATTAAATATCTTATCTATTTTTCCATAATCAAGAAGACAAAACTGTGGAATAAAGAAAGGTAATTGAATTTTTTTAAGCACCAACCCATCCATGTCACCCCAGTTATTATACATGAGTTCATTGTATAAACAATTGTAGAAACATATTGAATAAACAAATGTAGTTAATTATAAAAACCATTGTAGACATCACAGAACATTATAGGCAGGTTTAGATGTCTTTTCTTTTGTTCTTTGTTCTAAGCATAAGGTTCTTGGCTAAAATTAGATAAATGTAGCTTAAACTTATTGAACACTTATGATATATTAGACACTGTTTAAGTACTTTGTTCATTTTAATCCCTTAATTAACACTATACTGATAAGTTGAACAAAAGTTTAACTTAATGTACTTTATTAACACAATTTTTTTCTGTAAAGATCCTCCTGATATATTTGTAGGCAAGGTGAAATAATCTCTGTGAAATATATATGTAGTGGAAAAAACATGACCATGCACATTGCTTTCCTTCTAACACGGTAAAAGGGAAGAGAATCATGCCAAAATCAGGTTGCCTAATGAATCAATTCCAACATTTTTGGGTGGTAAGGGGGCAGTCACAATATCTCTGATAGCATTACAAACTGGTATTAACTGACACTGTGTCAGAAAGTTAATAGCTGAGTAATAATTTGTAGTAATTTAGTAATAATCCTGTAGGTTTTGAATAACTACAGGAACTGTATGAATATTACTAAAATATTGTCATTACAAAAAGCTAATACCAAACTAAACAGCGTAGATGGAAGTTTTGTGCCTATAAGAGAAGAGGTAATAGAATCATTGTAGTCCCTATTCAAAAATATCACATCTTTAGTTTTGTATTTATTTCTAGGAGGGCCACATATTTATAAGTACATTAACTTCTAGATTAGAATACATTCAAGAAGGATTAGGAAGTGGTGATGGCTGGACATTATTTTTAATAAAAAAAAAGAAATTGATGATAGCGAATTGAAAATTTTGAAGGTGTAGGGATCTAATGTTAATCTCAAGTATTTAAAACATCTATCTATGAAAGAAGAATTAGATTTGGTATGTGTTAGATTATAGACCACTAAATCTAAGATTAATGATTGGGAGTTATATGGAGTCATATTTTGGCTCAAAGAAAGAACTTGCTAAGAATAAAAGCTTTCTCTACATAGATTTCCTCACCAAAAAATAGCCCCATGTATGTGTTCAAGAGGAGGTTGGTGACTATCTGTCCAAGGAGTTTAAAAACCGAGTCCTTAAAGAGTAAATGTCAAACTAGAGAGCCTGTGTTTTCAATGCTGAGATTTCCTAATTCCATGAATCTGTGAAAGTCTTTCTTCTGGATTCAGTTAGACTTATTAAGATTTATGATTCTTTCACTTTTAAAGTATTATGAAGCATACTTTATTTATACATTAAACCAGCTTGTACAGTTATCACATTAAAAGAAGCACACCAGTCACAAACATATTCATGGCCAGGCTGTTCTCCCTAAGAGACCAATGACGATAAAAGGATTTATTTTCAGTTCTTTACTGAGCAATATCCAGCGATTGTGGAGAATAGCCAAGTGATAATTTGCAGGGCTTCATTAAAATGGGAAAAATATAAGCATGATGTACATTTTCTTTGAATGCTGCAACTGAATTTGTACGTGGTTGTGTTGGGTGTGAGAGTAGAAACGCGAAGGGGCTTACATCATTGGGTGTTGCATCTTTGCAGTTGATTGAATAACATGAATTTCAGTATTTCTTGTTTATAAAGTCTATAGATATGATTAAAATATATATATTTGACAATTTTGTAAATACAGACCCAGGAAAGAAAATACAGTTTGCGTGTTTACATTGAGACACTAGATGGTAGAAGGGAAGTTTAGTTTTTATTTCTGGATGGACAAGACCTTAATGTCTGGTTGTTTTCTTTGAATAATTTGAATGATTCAGATACAATATTGAATATATTTCAATTTCCATTTGATAGCAATTCTATTTTTGTTTTTAACCTGAAGTGCTCAGTTCATAAATTCTTTGTAGCTCACGGTGCCTTACTTATTAGCAATCTTTGTTAACCTCATTACATCAGTTAGTTCCAAATGTTTCTTTAGTGGCATTTGCAAACATTTAGATTAAAAAAAATAGCTAGTTATTTCTTAGTGTCTGTAAATTTAAAATACCAAGGTGACTTTTAAACCTCTCAGTCAGACGTTACAGCTTTTGGAACAAAGCTCTAGCTAAAATCAGATAAGCTGTGTGTTCACATTAGAGTTGGACTGTAACATTTTGCTAAATTAATTAGCAGTCATTTACATCAACTATGAACTTTCTAGGTGACTATTTAGTAGAAAAATAACAGCTTTTTATATCAAAGTTATTTTTATAAAGTTCTGCACACATCACAAAAGTACAGAAAAATTCTGCTATAACATGAAAAATGTATTGTTGAAAAGTGGAAAAGAAATTCGTTTATTGTACACTAAAATAAGGCTTTGGGGGAAAATTGGCCTAGGGCAGAACACACAACATATATAAAATTTTGTAACCAAAACACTAAAAAAAATCATTCTTGCTACTTGAGCAGTAAACTCAGGCACTGGCAAGTGGGCAACCTTAACTGTAGCTGCTCTGGGGACATCAAACGTGCAGAGAAACACAGAGGGTGGGAAGGCTGGCTGATGACGCTGAGCAGATGCAGGTGGAAGGAAGGGGCGCTCCGATGACAGCGCTGGCTTAGCGGACTTCCAAGTGAGAACAGGAGGAGGGCACCTGAAGGCAGTGAAAACCAGCGCAAAGCCAGCGCACGCACTTTTTTTGGAGGAAGCTCTGGGTGTAGTGTTCATTTCTAATTTTTAAAAAATAAAATGGAAAGCGCTTCCACTTCTACAGACAAGTGGAGGGATTACTTATCATTTCTGCTCAAATCTGTGATTCTAACCTCACTAGTTTTCTCTTATTGTCTAGAATAAAAGTGTGGAGAGCTTCAAAATGTCTATGTGAATGAGCTAGTTGCTGTTAGAGTGACTTGTTTAGTCCGTGGTGTTTCTGGAATGTGCATGTGTATAAGAATTGCGTGAAGAACTTCTTATAAATAGATTTCTAGAACCCATTTCTGACAAACGCCCAGGTGAGGCTGACCTTGCTGGTGGCAGCAGAGACAACCTTTAGAGTTGTGAGGCTGTCACAGAAGAGACGTCTAGTGCTTTCTCTTCCTTCATGTATGAACTGCAAAACTGGGAGAAATGACTTTGAATATTGGGTCCATACTTTTGAAAATTGAGACTGAATACGAATATCTCATCAAAGCATTTTCACTGACATCTCTACTCACTTCCAAGTGATGTCAACCTTTCTTCTCAGGTGGCCTAGGAGGGTGGTGGACAGATTCACAATGGTGCGGAATGATCAAAATTACCTCAATAAGGTCATCCTTTGTAAATTTAATTCATTATTAGGGTTATGGGAAAATAACACTTTGAAGTAACAGGCATGTATGTATTTGGGTATATCTACCAATTACTACCAAATTAAACATGTTTCTGTATAATGCCCAAAGCTTTCAGGGAAACTGAGATGCTTTTAGACAGTCTAATTCACTCAATATACTGAATGTGGTTGTTTGCCTGTTTTTATTTTTCTCTACTTTGGAAAGAATAATTTCTCATAGGAAAGAGTTTTCATCTGTGTTTTTGAAGATAAACTTTCGGTAAAGTATAAGCTCATACTGTGTTTCTGTTACAGACTCTTTACATTACGGAATGCAGCGTATGCATCAAAGCACTGCGTGTCTCCGGGCATCCTATGTCTAGTCTGAAAATGAGAGGGTTGGAGACATGATTGCTCAAAACTATTTCAACTGCAATGTCTGTGTGTCTGACATCTGTAAGTGAGCCTTGTAGGAATCCTCTAATAACACAGGCCAATTTTTTTGATACGTTAAACAATTTCTAGATAAGAGAATTTTTAAACAATTTTCTAGATAAATTAAGTGAATCGAGCAATTTTCAGGATAAGTTAAGTGAATCACTTTTCTCATTTTATTTAGTCTCTCTCTTCTTTTCCTATACCATCAATGCCCTAAAGAATAGGACATTATTAATGACAGTGAAGGGCAGTTGATAGAAAAAGCCAATAATGAGGATTTATAATGTTTGCAGCCTGACCTTTCAAAGGTTTGATCCTAATTGTTCACAGACCTGCCCTCCACGACCCTCATCACCAAGTTGGAAAGAGATCCCTGAGCTGAGAAGATTAGATGAGCTCTACTTGAGCCCTTGAAGGGAAACTCCTGCTCGCATTCTTTTTCATGATATAAAACTTTGGGTTTAGTTTTTCCCATCATTGGAGTAAACAACATGACTTCGTGGAAAAAACAGCAGAAAAAGTCACTTGACCAGTTTTGAAAAAGACTGCTTTGGTCAAAGCCAAAAGAACCCTTTTATTCCATGTTACTGAGACTTACCTGAAGCATCGGAACAGGGACTTGTGTCAAATATAAGGCATACACATAACAACAGGTAGCAGTCGAAGATTGAGACCACATGGATTCTGAGACGATAGAACTAAGTGCACTGCCTGCCAAGGACAGAGAGAAAATCTGAAAGTTTGTCACTGTTGCTTGTGCCCACTGGTGACACTTTCCACGTTTAGTAAATATTGTAAGATAACCCAATAATATAAGTGAATTCATAATAAATACATTGGTGTACTATTCAGTGGCATCGTGTGCTCACGAAAGCCAGGTGTTTAGCATCTCATGACCTGAGTTTGCTGCCTGCTTGTGCCATTGTTCTCCTATTTTCTGCAGTCTTTCCATCTGTACAGAGATGTTGATTCTGACTTTGTTTCCTTAAAATCCACCCTTGATGTAGGGTCAGGAAAAACCTGTTCATCTTACTGGGACCATGGCTGCAGATCCATTCAGGTAAAACAAAAGGACAGCTTTTCTTATGCCTCTGATAAAATGTGGGTTAGACTTTGGCATGAATTCTGGGCCCTGAAATGCAATAAGAAACTCAGCGATTTCTTTTGATTTTGATAACTTGAAGTCTATACTCTTTACCTTTAAAATCTGGCTACAGAATCATGCCACACGCCAAAATGTTCATTCATGGTCCTCCAGAATTTCCAAAGACTTTCTGCCCCGAGCCTCTTCTTTACTTTCCTGGATCATTTCTGAGACTTTGATTCTTTCCTATTTGGTTTGTTCTTAACAGCGAGAGTGCTGGTGCTAATGTGAATGCGAATGAGAGATCAGAAATGCAAGAGACAGGAATCCAGTTCAGAAAGACACACTTTCCGAGCTTAGAGCTCACTCCAGTCTCATGAACGAATACATTTAGGGGGTATTCTTTAACCTTCCTTTGCATTCATGTAAGCTGCTGGTGAACAGCAACTTAGCTGTTTCAAAGGAAAGAACCACAAAGCATCATTGGCCACCAAAGAGCTCAGCTCTTAGAAAATATTTTGATGAGCTAAGTGTAAATGAATCAGAAAACATGAGGATTGAATTTCCACCGCTATATTCATGGGAGGCCCTCCCCCCCTTTTTCTTTTAGTGAGAAAAAAGAATGCAGTTTACAAACAAGGCTTAGGTTTTTTTTTTTTTTTCTGAATTACATATTTAGAAACCATTTCAAAAGATCTTCCTGAATCTGAATGAACAGAAGTTTGCATGTTATCATTCATTTGGACTCTCTTGGTCTGTACTTGTCCAGGTGGCCAAAAGAGAAAATAAGTGATTGAGCAAGCTGACTTTAAAGGTCAGCATCCATTTAAGAAACTTCATTAATAAGACTCAGCTGTTGAAGAATTTGCTATATATATATACTGTCACAAAAATTAGGGGATATTTTATTGCTTCATATTCATTTTGAAATATCCCCTAATTTTTGTGAGCAGTATATTTTATATCAGAAGGAAAGTGTTTTGTTTTGTTTGTTTGTTTGTTTGTTTGTTTTAAGAATATCAGGGGTGCTTTCATCTTAACAACATTAGATGATCAGATAGGTTTGACAAAAGATTGCATTTAGGACTGTTTTAGGGCCAGATTTGGACAAAAATAGGCTTTTTCTGTATTGCCTATTTTGTTCTCATTTTTGGCATCTCTTCATTCTCCTTTGATGCCCTACCCACCTGATGACCGGTGCCCTGGGGTTTCTGTCTTTTACTGGCTCCCACAGGGCATCCCCCCAACGTGGCATGAT
The DNA here is from genome assembly GCF_036850995.1 of Saccopteryx leptura. Lineage (NCBI taxonomy): Eukaryota > Metazoa > Chordata > Mammalia > Chiroptera > Emballonuridae > Saccopteryx > Saccopteryx leptura. The sequence continues at coordinate 168,119,806 of NC_089507.1, forward strand.
TCCCATCACCAAAACTTATACTTCTCCAGTACTGATTCCGCAGTGTCCAAATAGTACATGTTATTTTAACAACATAAATTGCTCTAAATTATATTCATCTTTTTTTTTAGCTGGGGTATGCTTTACTAAATTGAAAGATGATCAATATGTGTAAACTAATAAGCTATCTAAATGGTTACAGCAGAGGTGAGGGTTTCCAAATGTTTTGGCCCATCACCATGTTCTCCCACTCTGATAAATTGCCTTAATGACCTTGATTCTTCTCTTTCCTTTGAGTCCCTGCCCTTTGCCATGTGACTTTGAAGTTTCTCCCACTTAAGGATGTGGAGAGTATTTTCCTACAACTTGACTTTGAGTTTATCCATGTGACTGCTTTGACCAATAAAATATGAGTGGACATAACATGACCAAAGGTTTAAAAAGCTCTTAAACAACTGGGCTGGCTCATTGATATGTCTTCTGTCATCCCAAGGAAAGCATGCTGAGACGAGCCCAAGAGAAATATGAGGCATAAATGCCACAGTGTCTTCCAACCCAACTGCCCCACACAAGCCCAGCCAAGAACATCTGACCCCCAGGTAACCCCAGAAGTATGAGTGACCCCATTCAAAATCAGTAGAGCCAACTAACTGAGGTCAACTGAGATCAGCCAACCTCTAGTTGATCACAGATGCATGAGCTAAATCAGTGCTCATTGTTGGATGCCATTAAGTTTGTGTACTTGTTTGTTATGTGGCATTACTCTGAAGGTGGTTACTGATATGTTCTGCTCAAAGGGGCCATCAAAGGGTGATCTTACATAATGCCAGGTCTGAATTGCTTCTTTTGCAACATCAATCAACACAAAACAAATTCCAAAGCTAGTTATTTAGTTCAAAAAAGTCTTAAAGCAGACTGCCTGTGGCTCTGGCTAGCTATTTCTGCACTGGTTCCTAAAAAAAACCCCAAAAACTGGGATGGCTCTAGAATCCTTTTCCATAGCAACTGTGTCATTCAAATTGGACCCAGGTGCCATCATAGAAAGACCATCCCAATACTTAACAATAATAATTATACTTAACAATGAGTTCATCTCAAGTTTGTACTGTAATTCACTAGGAACATCCCCTCAAAACCAGGGGAACTAGGAATAAAGAATATTTACTTTTCTCTCTCTCTCTCTTTAGTCTTTCTACCAGAGTATGTTCTGCTCTGCCTTCTCAAGTTCAAGCATTAACTTTTCTTGCTTGGAAGGCTGGTTATTGAGGTTAACATCCTAAATTTCTTTTTTTTTCCTTTTTTCTCCCAATCCCCAGTGTAGATCTGTGATGTAAATTAAAGGAAATTGTTGGAACACGGAACTCTTGGGGTGAGGGTATGAGTTGTGGTCTCCTAATGGTAATGAGTTTAAGAAATAATTTAACTGGTGCCCCGGCTATAAGGAGAAGGGATGAGGTAGACAGGAAAGGGTTCACATTGAGCAGGTTGACACAGGGGTTGGAAGACTTAAATGAGATAAGAAGTTATGAATCTAAAATTTATCAGTACTTTCCAATTAGTTTGGTTAAGATACTTAAATGAGGGCCTCTAGCTTCTTATTTTGACCTCATTTCTAAAATCAAGGCAAAAGGTCAGGCTCCTTAATCAAGAGCCATGATATTCCATGCTGACTGTTATTCAGATCCTACTTCAAATCTGCTCAGGATCATGTCTTCATTCATTCATTCACAAGGATTATTATTGTTCCTAAGCTTCACACATCATAGTCTGGAGTCCAGTTATTAAAATATACTACAGGTATAGGCCACGCTATCACTAGTAAAGTGATAATTAAGTACATTTACAGAGTGGTCTTTTTGTAAACATATCAGCAAGTGAACTTTTCAAGTGATTACATAAGAATCTGGAAAATCATCATATAACTTATAAAAGTCATAATAATTTTTTTTTGACAGAGATGGAGAGAGGGACAGACAGGAAGAGAGAGAGATGAGAAGCATCAATTCTTGGTTGTGGCACCTTAGTTGTTCATTGATTGCTTTCTCATATGTGCCTTGACCAGAGGGAGGGCTACAGCAGACCGAGTGACCAGCAACCTTGGGCTCAAGCCAGTGACCTTTGGGCACAAGCCAGAGACCATAAGGTGATATCTATGATTCCCTGCTCAAGCCAGTGACCCTGCATCCAAGCTGGTGACCTTTGGGGTTTCGAATTTGCATCTTCTGTGTCCCAGTTCGATGCTCTATCCCAGGGGTCAGGAAACTTTTTGTCTGAGAGAGCCATGAACGCCACATATTTTAAAATGTAATTCCGTGAGAGCCATACAATGACCTGTGTATGTTACGCATTATCCAATAAAAATTTGGTGTTGTCCCGGAGGACAGCTGTGATTGGCTCCAGCCACCTGCAACCATGAATATGAGCGGTAGGAAATGAATGGATTGTAATACATGAGAATGTTTTATATTTTTAACATTTTTTTTTTTATTAAAGATCTGTCTGCGAGCCAGATGCAGCCATCAAAAGAGCCACATCTGGCTCGTGAGCCATAGGTTCTCGACCTCTGCTCTATCCACTGTGTCACCACCTGGTCAGGCTACAATAATAATAACTTTCTAATTAACTATTAGCCAAGGTACTATGTAATTAGGGAGGCAAAGTACTTTACTAGTGATAGCGTGGCCTATACCTGTAGTATATTTTAATAACCACTGGTCTCCAGACTATGATGTGTGAAGCTTAGGAATAATAATAATCCTTGTGAATGAATGAATGAAGACATGATTCTGAGCAGATTTGAAGTAGGATCTGAATAACAGTCAGCATGGAATATCATGGCTCTTGATTAAGGAGCCTGACCTTTTGCCTTGATTTTAGAATAAGAAGCTAGAGGCCCTCAAGCAAAGCTTCATCTTTGCAACCTATTTTCTAAGGCAAACCCGATAAAAGAGGAAGACATTGCTCAGAGATTTGAGCAATCTGGGACATGTATGAAGTGAGTTGCCCAGAGGGATGGAATCAAGAATAGACCTCATGGTGGGTCAAAGTAACAGAGGAGCAAAGATTCATGAATTGGACCAAATTTTGAATCCAGTACTGTTTCTTATAAGTATTGGGACCTGGACAAATTACATGACTTTTGAAATTCTATTTCATGACCTAAACGGGGTGCAATAATATCTACCTCAGAGTTAAGATTGCTGTGGGAACCAAATGAAATAATGTATATAAATGGCCAGCAAAGAGTGCGATTTTATATTAACTTTCTTCATTTCCTTTTCACTTATTCTTGCTATTGGAGACTGTGTCTCAATTAAATTTATATTCCCTTTCTGTATCTTGCTCTGTTCTTAGCCCTTAATAAAGGGTTCAATAAATGTTTGCTTTTGAATGAATGAGCCAGCCGAGCCACATAAAATGACTTCAACGGTGCTCTCTAAAGAGTGATATAGGTATTAGTAGAACTGGTTGGGGTAAATCTGTGCCATTTAGAAAGCCTTATACCTTTTAAAAATATTTATTTTTAATTGTAGTAAACTATGTATAACATCAGATTTACTCTGTGTGTGTGTGTGTGTGTGTGTGTGTGTGTGGCAGAGACAGAGAGAGTCAGAGAGAGGGACAGATAGTAACAGACAGACAAGAAGGGATAGAGGTGAGAAGCATCAGTTCTTTGTTGTGGCTCCTTAGTTGTTCATTGATTGATTTCTCATATGTGTCTTGACCAGGGGGCTATAGCAGACCAAGTGACCCCTTGCTCTAGCCAGAGACATTGGGCTCAAGCTGGTGAGCCTTGCTCAAACCAGATGAGCCCGTGCTCAAACTGGCAACCTCAGGGTCTTGAACCTGGGTCCTCCACATCCCAGTTCAATGCTCTATCCACTGCGCCACTGCCTGATCAGGCCCAATTTAACCAATTTTAAGAGTACACTTCAGTAACATTAAATACATTCACATTGTGAAATCATCACCACAGCTATCTCCAGAACCTTTTCATCTTGCAGAATGGAAATTCTGCATTCATTAAACACTAATTCCTTCTCTCCTGGCCCACCTGGAAGCCATCATTCTATTTTCTGTCTGTGAGTTTGATCAATCTAAGTAGCTCATCTCCTCATCTGTTGTATTATGTTGTATCTGTTGATCATGTAGTCATTTTTTTCTGTGACTGGCTTATTTCATTAAAATAATAGCACCAAGGTTCATCCACATTGTAGCATGTCAAAATTTCTTTCCACTCATAGGCTGAATAACACCCCATTGTATATATATACTACAGTTGGTTTATTCATTCATCCACCATCCATCCACCAATGGACATTTGGGTGACTTCCATGTTTTGGCTGTTGTGAACATGAGTGCACAAATATCTCTTCAAGATCCTGCTTTCAATTCTTTTGAACATGTAACCAGAAATGGAATTCCTAGATCATATGGTAATTCTATTGTTAGTGTTTTGAGGAACTGTCACACTGTTCTCCGTAGTGGTTGCACCATTTAACATTCCCACCAGCAGTGAGCAAGCGTTCCTATTTCTCCTTCTTTTTATTGATACTTCTTTTTTTATGGTAGCCATGCTAAAGGATATAAAGTGATATCTCGTAGTAATTTTTATTTCCATGATGATTAATGACCATGTGCTTATTGTCCATTTGTATATCTTTTTCCTGGTTCACTTTTCAAAATTCAGCAATTCAAATTGTACTGTTTTATCTCTTTTCTCCATCTATCTCATTTTATCCAGAGGAAGCAAAAACCACTTGTCTTCACATCTCTGAGTGTGTGGAATGCAGCAGCTAGAACTACCAAACAGTCCCTGTTGGTACATTGGGCCAGCATGTGGAAGATGACAGAGATGGTGGCCAGAATGTTGGTACAAATATTCTGTCAGCTACATCTTCAAATCTCCAGGGCTCTACCAAGCTATCAGGGAGCTGGGGCACCTTCTTCAAAGGACCCTAATTCCACAACCCCCCACCTCCAAATATAAACTACTCTTAATACCTAGGCATTTATACTCCTTTCCATCTTTGTAATTAAATTACAATATTTTGGCCTGAGATCTCTTTTATCACAAAGTAAAAAAAAAAAAAAAAATCATCTCAAAGGAGAAGGATGCCCCCTTGGGGATGTGAATCACTTTTCTGTTATACAATTAAGAAAAAAAAAAAAACTACACTGAAGAAAATGAGTTCAAAATGTAGCATTAGAGAGTTAAGCTTGCTAGGAGAGATGTCTTTCGTCCAGCAAATGCTAATTATTGAAACAAGCGTTGGAGAAATGTTAATAGATTTTCTTTTCCCTTGGAAAAGATTATATCTCTTTATAATCTATCACAAGTTATAGTTTCTATTTCTCACTAAACAATGGTCTCTAATGATTTTGATTGAACATTCATGTTTGAATGAGCTGCCTCTATGGCCCTCAGCATAGCACTGCTAGCCATTTGCCATCTCAGGAAAGTACAGATAATTATAAATAATATATATAAATAATAAAAGGAAAATATAAACAATAAAAGAAAAAGGAATCTCAGCCTTAAATTTATTTCTCAGAGATTTTTTTTTTTTTAAAATACGGCAGCTACAATTAGGAAGGTTCTGTGCCATACAATATTTTAGAAGTATTATATTTTATGAGTATTATTTCTGTAAAAATAAGCATGTTGATGACATCTGGTAGCACTTTATATATTTTGACTGCAATTTCTTTGCTGTAAATCTATTTTAGGTGTCAGGCTGTCTTTGTAAATTGATTCTGGGAGCCTTTATTCCATTCAAAGCATCCTTTTCTTCAATGTTTCCTTATGTAGCATTCTCATAAATTTAAAAAAAAATAAGTAGTCATTAATTGTCGGGAATGTACTCTCTCAGTTACATCTTGCCTTTATTGGTTCAAAAAGTATATTTTGTTATTGAAATACAATTTTTCTCTGGCCAGTTAGCCCAGTTGGTTAAGAGCATCATCTGGAAACAACAAGGTGGTAGGTTCAATCCCCGGTCAGGGCACACATGGGAAGCAACCAATAAATGACTGAGTAGAACAACAAATGAATGCTTCCCTTCCCCCTCCTCTCCCTCTCCCTTCCCCTCTGTGTCTCTGAAAGTTAATAAAAGCTAAGCCATCCATAAAAACTAAACCCTAGCCAGATGGCTCAGTTGGTTGGAGCATTGTCTTGGAGTGGAGGTTGTTGGTTTGATTCCTGGGTAAGGGCACATACAGGAGCAGCTTGATGATTCTGTCTCTCTCTCTCTCTAAAAAAAGAAAAGAAATAAGATTTATCAAGTACATGTTTATCTAAAATCTGTTGGAGTGTTTTTTCCCCCATTCAACCAAATATCTTTAATAGTAACAATAGCTATCTTTTCAAATCTTTAGGGCAGTTTCTCTGTAACTAAAGAATTTTCTGCCTGACCAGGCAGTGGAGCAGTGGATAGAGCATCAGACTAGAATGCGGAGGACCCAGATTCGAGACCCCGAGGTTGCCAGCTTGAGCGTGGGCTCATCTGGTTTGAGTAAAGCTCACCAGCTTGGACCCAAGGTCGCTGGCTTGAGCAAGGGGTTACTCGGTCTGCTGAAGGCCCACGGTCAAGGCACATATAAGAAAGCAATCAATGAACAACTAAGGTGTCGCAATGAAACACTAATGATTGATGCTTCTCATCTCTCTCCATTCCTGTCTGCCTGTCCCTATCTATCTCTTTCTCTGACTCTCTCTCTATCTCTGTAAAAAAAAAAAAAAAAAAAGAATTTTCTCATGGAAAAATAATTTCCATGTATCACTTTAGCTGTCAGGAAAAAATGTGTGTATTCCCATAGAACATGACTGCTTTACTATTAGTCACTAAATGCAAAGGCCCAAACAAGGCCTCTGAGCATTTATCATCAAGTTTAGAATGGTTGTGTAGAATTTGAAATGTGCATTGCAGGACTTCAGAAACACTGAGAAAATTGTATTTTGCCTTCTTATCCCAAATGCTGAATCCCTTCTGCTCCCTTTTTCTCCATCCCCTCTCTCATATTTATATAAAGCTTCTCATTACCCAGCAAGTCTTGATTACTTTGGATTCTCAAATATGATTAGCTCACCAGTGCTTTTTTCCTTATTAGAAGGATAATGTACAAAGCTATTTTTTTTTTCAAAGCTTTAAGTATGTACTACAAGCTTTTCTCATTTAATTTGCCTGACAAACTGCTGCTGTGGGGATGAGAGTTTCATGTTACAGCCTATGTGACAGGGAGAGACTAATGCACAGTGAGGTTAAGTAACTTCCCCAACGTCACTGATTCAGGACATCATCATGTCAAGAATGTGAGCCATGGGAGCCTGGCTCCAGAGAGCCACTCTTTGCCCGTGCTATCCTGTCTCAGCTTGGCCGTTCAGGTGTTGTTCTTGTCTTGTGTCTTTATTAGCAACCCGTTTTCAAACCCTGGCTTCCCTACATGGGTCCTCTAAGCCACTTGTCCATTTTGTGGAAGTTTGTTTGGTTATAATCAGGTCATAGAAGCCCTAATTCCAGTGAACAGGATGCAAGTAAACTGTGATAAATTGCGCAGAGATAAAAGAGATCTCGGTGAGGGTACCGCTGTCACCTCCCTCTTGTGACATAGGAAACCTCCCCTTTCTCTCTGCAAAATCTCCCACTGTCTGGCTGAGCACTGAGCACTGCATGGCATCACTGAGGGTAAAACTCCACTCTGTATTCTGAGGATTACTAACACTTAAGGTCCTTCTTATTTTCAGATTAAAAGTAAATATAATAGAAGTTCTAATATTTTCTTTCCATACCCCCCGCCCAAAATGGTCGGGACCTCTTCTGGAGTATAAATGGCCCAAGTGAGAGACCACTGCAATATGGAAATTTAATTCAGACTGCAGAACAAATAATCCTTTAACTCTGCACTGAATTTTTATGGAAGAGTTGAAATAAAAAATAAAAAGTAGAATGAAAGAGGCCAATTAAGATTAACACTTGCAAATCTCCTCTGATTTCCATAGAACCGGTAAATTCAGGCAAGCAGTTCAGCTCTCCAAGAGTTTTGAAGGATAAAATGTCTCTAAATGTCAAAAACTATTATCAGGCTTAACTAGAATTGGCTTTTGAGCCTCAGCCTGTGGTTATACAACACTCATCCTTCAAATACCCTTTCCGCAAGTGGTGGCTGACACTTGAACCTGTGAGAAATCCAGCCTTGGTGTGTCCAGACTGCCAGCAGGCTCTGCTGGAAACTCATAGAGTCAGTGGCTCTTTGAGGGGGTTGGGGTAATGGAAGTCTTGTGCATAGAATGACAGGAGGCCAAATTGTTTATTAAAAAAAGTTCATGGTTAACCTCTACGTTTTTCCACTGGTGAACCTTTTTTGCTTTTTTGGATATGAAAATAGCCGATAATTTTATTGACCTGAACATTTACTCTCATCTTATATTAAACAGCCGAGAGATTTAAGGGGTGTTCAGAGAATTACGGCGTCTCAGCGTAATGAATGTCTTATGTGACCGGGGCTGAGCCAATAGACCCACTACCTTATAATTTTTTCCCCTGATTACTTCGCTTCAGGTCCTTTGTGTGTTGCTAACAAAAACTGGATTTCACTGCCTGTTCCAGTGCGATGTTTCAAAAATTCCTGGAGGCCATTCTGGCTAACTCTTTCAAGTAAATCTCCCCTTCCTAATTTATAACTGTCTGTAGAACTTCTGGTCTTACTGCTGATCCACTGATCTGCCCTTACTTACCAGGGAAGCTGGTGCTAACAACCATCTAGAGATGAGTTGGAGAGAAGTTCAATGGTCTTTGGACCCCCATCTTAGAGTAGCCCTTGGTAGTATGTCCAGTTGACTTTTCCATTCTTTCCATTACAACTTTCATTACTAATGAGCTCCAGTTGGAATTGTGAAACATCCCCCACCGCACTCCCCCCGTTTATCTGCTATTCTTGGGCATCCACAGCAGGATCAATCAGCCAGTAGAACTGAATTTCATGAGGTGTTTGTTTTATGTTCTGAAATTTTATTTTTATTTTTATAGACAAATGGTAATATTACCAGACTGTTAGTATAATGAGTCACAGAAAAGTTAATAGTGACAAGAGATACCATTTTGAGCTAGTCTAATGCCACAAGGTAATGAGATTATTTTTCCATGATTTATACAAAACATCAGCTTTGATCCTAAGAATAGACCATCCGACACAGGGCAAATGAATGACACGCTGCATTTTAAAGAGAGTTTTGTTTATACATGTACATTTTATGGATCATATCTGAAATTTAAGTAGATGAATGTGCCTGAAGTTCATACATTACCGGTGTGGTTAATAAAGAACCTCAAAGATTTTCCAATATGTATTTTAATTGGATTCAGTGTCTAAGGGAAGCTCAATACCAAGCTAAGAGAAACAAAGTCTGCTATGAAGATTAAAAAATAATAATGTACTTTTGAAATGTTAAAATGCATTTTTACCAGTTGATTCATGACATTTCTATGTGGGGACCCATACAAAAATAATGTAACAGCGGTACAGTGCCTGATTCTTAGCGAGTACTTAAAGTACTCAATAAATTATGTGGATGCATGATCTCATTGAACTCTTCTGACCATCTTATGAAGTTGACACCATCATATCTCCACTTTAAAGATGAGAAGAGGAATTAAGTCACTCATTGCAAACTCACAGAGGAAGAGTTTTTAACAAAGGCCACTAACTCCCCCACCCCAGTTCTCTCCCACTCTGCTCTACTGCCTCTTCTTCCTATTAGCTTTCTAACCAGAAATCAGCAAACCATGTTTGCCTTCTATCAATGGGAAAACAACAGATGTGTTTCAAATTACCACAATTTACGGAAAGCCTAGGTTAACATGCAATTAACAAAAACCAATGTAGTTTATAGGTAAGACTTTTCTGTATAGTCCTTACAAATGAAAAATAGTAACTAATATCTTCACAGCACTAATATATATTAGACACTATATAATCAGTATTTTACCATTTAACCCTTTCAATCCTTATAAAAACCTAATCAAGTAGGTACTATTATTAATCCCATTTTATAGACAGGAAAACTGAGGCCCAGGGAGAAGAAATAACTGGCCTGAGATGACACTGCCAGGAAGTAAGGGGCCTTTACGTGCAGGTAGTCTTATACCAAGGTCTTGCCTTTCTCCTGACACCTTAATAACCAAGTACCAGCCCTCCTGGTGAAACTCCTAGGCTTTAGTTGAAGTCCCTTATCTTTTGAGTGGTACAGACCAAACAAATAATGCGTGAGATCAGCTAATAAGAGATCATGGAAATACTGAGTAGCAGACAAAATTAGTAATTTTATCATGAGAATATGACCTAATCTTGAGCTCCATATGGTTCAGATTGAATCCAAACTCATGGAATTTCAACAAATTTCTCCCCTTTTTATTTTGCTTTCACTGTGAGGTCTATGTTGGCGAGACACACATTACTCACTTTGTGTGTATCTGTTTGATGCCCTGCCTTCCCTTTTGTTCCTGCCCGCCAGATTCACGATGGAATCATGCAGGTACTCAGGCAAGTTCTGGGATATTTCTGAGTAGAGTTGTGTGGCTGAGTTGCTTTTCTGTGGTCAAATTTGGAATCTGAAATTAAGAGTAAGGAAAGACCACAATATATTCATCCCAATGTAAAAAAAATAAGAAAGATTTTTAACAACCTTGAATCACCCTAAACTAGAGACACTGGGTGGCTGAGGCTATGCAATAGACTTGGCTGGTGTAGAAAAGGCAGGTCTTAGCAACCCCAAGCTTTCCAGCTTTTGGGGTGACTCATTTTTCCATATGGCTATCCAGTGACCCAGCACCATTTGGCCATCTGGTCACCTTTCTCTCTCTACACTGCAAGGTTTGCATATCAAGAAGCATGTGTGTATGGGTCTATATCAACACCGTCTGTGCTATTTAGCCATTTTGTCTATTTTAGTGCCAACACTACATTGTATTAATAACCAGTTTTGTAATAGGTCTTTAAAATTTTTATTTATTTTTTCTTTTATAGCTTTCCTGAAATGGTTGAGACTGCTATTTCATCATTGAATATACATAGTGCTGTTATTGTTTCTTTTCGCTATTCAGGAAAATTCTCCATGTTTACTATTAAGTATCAGGTTTGGTTTTTTTTTTTAATTATTTTATCTGTTTGAGCAAGCTTTGTGCTATTTCTAGGTTTCTAGGAGTTATATTTGTTTTCCATTTTATGAAATATCTTCTTCAGCATCTGTTGATATGATTACATTTTTTTTACTCTTCATATGTTGAATCACATTGAGTTTTGACTATTAACACACGCTTGCCTAGCTAAAATAAATCTCAGTTGAACTTGGTAGATTATTTATTTTCTACAATAATGGGTTCAATTTGTTAGTCTTTTTTTTAAAGGATTTTTACATCTAAGTTTATGAGAGAGATTAGCTTGTAATTTTCCTTTTTTTGTAATTTTCTTGTCAGATTATGAAATCAAAGTTTTGCTACTCCACAGTCCTGTCCCCTGCCCCCAAAAGAGTTAGGGAGTATTTCCTTTTATTCCTAATCTCAGAAAGAGTTTGTATAAGATTGGTATTATTTTATGTATAAATGTTTTGATGAATTCACTGGTGAAATATTCTGGGCTTGTATTCTTCTTGTGGAAAGGTTTTATAGTGGCATGTTTAATTTAGATTTTCTATTTTTTCCTTTGACAACTTCAGTAGTTTATGATTTAAAACATTTAAAGATGTTGTTATTGTTGATTTCATTGGCATAAAGTTGTTTGCATTATCCTCTTACTATTATTATTATTTAAATATCTGTAAGATCTCTAGTGATGTTACCACCCACACTTTTTTTAAAAAAATTAATTTTAATGGGGTGACATTGATCAATCAGGGTACATAGGTTTAGAGAAAACATCTCCAGGTTATTTTGACATTTGATTATGTTACCATCACACTTTTTAATATTGGTATTGGAAGCTTGCATTTTTTCCCTCTTGATTGATCTTGTAACTGTTTTATCAGTTTTATTAATATTTTCATGGGAAAACTTTCAGCTTTATAGATTTTCCCTATTGTATGATTGTTTTCTATTTGATCAATTTTTGCTTTAGTTTTGTTATTTCCTTCCTTCCACTTTCTTGATGCTTATTAGACTATTCTTTTTCTAGCTTCATAAGATCTTCTATCACTGATTTCACATTTTTCTTTACTAGTCTATTCACTCACTTAAAGCTGCAAATTTCCCTCATAAGCCTGCTTTTGCTGCATGTCATAAGTTTTAATATGTCTTATTTTTGTTATCATCTGGTTAAAATATTTACCAATGTCCATGGTTACATCTTTGATTCATGGGTTATTTAGCATTTTGCTGCTACTTTCCAAATACTTGAGGATTCAAAACATTCCTCTGTTACAAATTCCTATCTTAATTTCACTTTTGGAAATACTCTGATTGTTAAGCCTTTGAAAGTTGTTGAGACTTGGTTCATTGTTCAGAGTTTGATCTATTTTGTTAAATATTCTATGTGTACTTGAAAAACAAACTCTGCTGTTGTTAGATGTAGAGTTCTATATTGTCAATTAAGTAACATTGGTCAAATTTTAGTGACTACTTTAAAGATTAAAATGTACATTTTTGCCTTAATAACTTTTTTCCTTAATTTTATGTTTTTACAACTTCCCAAGCAATGGAAGAGCTCCATTTACCCTGTCCTTTTCTGTATGTTGTGCTATCTTGTCCTATATTACTTCCACATAGATACCTTACAAGATATCACCATTGTTGTTTTAACTGGTCAACATTCTTTTATACTTATCTACATGATACTGTCTCTTATACTTTATTCTTTCTCTCGTTTCTATGCATTCATCTTGGATTATTTTCCTTTGGCTTGAAGAACCTCTTTTAATATGTCCTATGCTATGGGTTGTTTTTAAGGTATTAATTTAGCTGATGTTTTCTGAACATGTTTGTATTTTACAATTTTATTGTGTATAAAATTCTAACTTGCCCCCCCCCTTTCAACAATTTATAAATGTCTTACATATTATTATACTCTGGATTTTATATTTTGTTGAAAATAATTTTTATTCTTTTTAGACAATGTTTCTTATTTCTCTGGCTTTTGTTTTCGAGGAAACTGACTCTACCCACTTGCTGGTTGCAACCTCTGTGCAATAGGATGTACGGTCACCTGTAGGGTGTCAGGGGAAGTGGCAGGATGAAAATGTTGAAGAGTTTATGAAGTTTTAAATACCTCCTTTGGGCCCTGGCCGGTTGGCTCAGTGGTAGAGCATCGGCCTGGTATGCAGGGGTCCCGGGTTCGATTCCCGGCCAGGGCACACAGGAGAAGCGCCCATCTGCTTCTCCACCCCTCCCCCTCTCCTTCCTCTCTGTCTCTCTCTTCCCCTCCCGCAGCCAAGGCTCCATTGGAGCAAAGATGGCCCAGGCGCTGGGGATGGCTCCTTGGCCTCTGCCCCAGGTGCTAAAGTGGCTCTGGTCACTGCAGAGCATCGCCCCCTGGTGGGCAGAGTGTTGCCCCCTGGTGGGCGTGCGGGTGGATCCCGGTCGGGCGCATGCAGGAGTCTATCTGACTGTCTCTCCCCGTTTCCCGTTTCCAGCTTTGGAAAAATACAAAACAAACAAACAAACAAACAAAAAACAAACAAACAAACAAACAAATAAATAAATAAATAAATACCTCCTTTGGAGGACAAGGGCTGAATAAAGAAATTCAAAAGACAGAACAGCATCAGTCACTCCTTGAGGTCAGGGTCTGTGTGCTATGGGAGGCATCCATCTGTAAGACAGCGTGACTTTCTCCCAGCTGCACAGGGAAGAGAGCGGAGAGGGAAGGGCTCAGTGACTGGGACAATGGAAGGTTCAAAGCAGGGAACTGGAGCGACAGAGCTGCAGGTGCAGGAGGCTATGATGAGAGAAGTAAAGATGTCTCCATCTAATGTAAGGAGGGCTCCATTTGACCATGGGCATGGGCAGCTGAGGAAGAGTGCAGGGGCAGGCGGCTGGAGATGAGGATGCAGAGGACGGGGTATTAGTGGTGTCATCCGTGTGCCTATCGAGGTCTTCCAGAGAGACGGTAGGAATGGGGTGGACAGGAAGAAGCAAAAGCCCTCTGTCCAAGTCGCTGATGGATGGAAAGCGGACGGGAGGGTGGCTGATGAGCAATACCTTTGGGTAGAGGAGAGTCACATGGCAGAAACGGTGCAAGGAAAAGAGATCTTACCTCAGGTTGACCAAAATGGATTTGGGAAAATTATGGGGGACTCTGAATGGCTAGTGGGTCAATCCTTAATGTGGGGCCATTGGTCTGCAGGCAGAAGGACCTTGTACTGCAGCAGAAGACCCACCCCTCCCTGCAAGGGGTAGAGATAGTAGTATGGTTGGCCAGGTGTCATCTAATATACATGCTTAAGCATAACAAAGGAGCACATCTTGAGTCTGAAACAGAAAGGTACATATATTTTCACAAGAGCTGCCAGGTTCAGCCCAGGCTGTGAGGAATCTGATTTCTTGGTAAGGAAGTGTTCCTGGCCCGAAGACCGTTTTTATGGGGCTATGAGTGGTCGGAGCACTTCATGCAAGAGAGTGCCTTTCCCAACATGCATGATGGGTGGGAATAAGGGTCCTTGAATTAGGATTGTGATAGTGGAAATGAAAAGTGCATGATAACTTTAAAAGGAAGCTTTTTAAAACTTGGAGAAAATAGAACATTGTCTGGGGTACTTCTCACAAAGGAGTGCTGGTTCTGTCTGGGAGTGCCAGAAGCAGTGACCTGGACCCAAAGCACATCTGGGTTCCCATAGTTCCTATATTGCTGTTACTGTGGACGTTGCATTGCAATATGAAGTAGCTCCCTTGACAAGTGTGTATGTGTGTGTGTGTGTGTGTGTGTGTGTGTGTGTGTGTGTGTGTGTATGTGTGTGGCAAGTGGACAAGATTGCTTCCTACAGCAATGAGTAGCCCTGACTCATGGACTCCTGATGTCCTGTGACTGATGTTGAGCCCCTGACCCTCTGCTCAGAGCCTGGGCCCCAGCTTACTCTCCAGCAGGTCATTCAGTGCAGGAATTGTAACTTCCTAGGACACAATGCTAGGTGAAAGGGTTCATTGTATCAACAAGAATGACACAGTCATTTAAGCTTGGAATTCAATTTATTCAACCTGCTCATTTCCTAAATGAGTTCAAATGATAACAATTCTTTAAAGGAGAAAGCTTTAGAAATGTTGGTTCTATCTTTCATTTTGCAAGGGAGGGTGGGACAAGGGGCATGATGGGGTGGCCAAGGGAAGGAAGGGGGGAGGAGTCTTCCCATAGCTAAGACTTTAAAATGACTGAGTCAGGAATTAGGAACATCAAGTTTCTGACAGTGGAATCTAAAGAGTTCTGTGCTTCTCATGCAAGTCCAAGTCTGCTGATTCTTTAGAACCTTCCCTTCCCTTTTCTTCCCTCCCCTCCCCTCCTCTCCCCTCCCCTCCCCTCCCCTCCCCTCCCCTCCCCTCCCTACTGCCCAGAACAGTGTCTGATGCTCAAGAAATACTTGTCCCCTCCCCTCCCCTCCCCTTTCCTCCCTTCTCTTTTCTTCCCCCCCTCCCCTCCCCTCCCCTTCCCTCCCCTCCCCTTTCCTTCCCTCCCCTCCCCTCCCCTCCCCTCTCCTCCCCTTCTCTTCCTTCTCCCTAGGAGGCACTGTCTGTGAAATCCAGCACAATTCTCAGGCTCACTTTGGGATTCATTAGCCATCTTAAACTATTTTCCAAATGTTTTAGGTTCAAAAAATCCCAAACCACACTGGGCCAGCCACACTTTCTTCTTCACTGTTAAACCTACGTGTATTTTAAGGGAAATGTACTCCATATGTTTCTGATTCCTTCACACTTAACTCATCAAGCAGGATTTGTTAAAGCCATTTGATGTTTTGGATGCATTTTGAGCCATTTCCTTGTGACTTTCAAAGCCCTTTATTCTCTAGAAATGGGAAGTTGCATTTTATGAAATGTAAATGAGCTTGAACCCTCAAAGGTCTGATTTGGGTCAGAATTCTAAGTGATTGGAATTAGTTTAGAGCATGCTCTCTTCCACTCTTTCAAAGGAATTCAGGTACAGGCAATAGCTCCACAGTTTCATATAATTTGCATAAAATTGGCTAAACTTTAATTAGAACATAGTTGGGAGGAAAAAAAGAAAAAATATATTTTATAGCAAGAATATATATTATTAATTAAAATGGATAAATATTTCTGATTACATAAGAACTACCCTGCTAAATTAACCTTAAAATGAGATAAAATTCAACAAAACAAGTCTCTGACAATTACTAAATTTGGTACTGTTGGTAAATTGCTCTTTTTATTTTCTAGCCCTAAAGTGAATCTCAAGTAAATTTTTTTTTTCCCCAGTACCTCCCACGAGGACAATTAGGAGAATTTTCCAGAAACAACACTATTTTCATATATTGGAGAAATACCCTGTTCTCTTAGAGTGGTCTTTTCCAGAAGCAGGATATTTAAATTAGAATAATCAAACGTATAATCTACGTGTCATCTCCTCTGCTCTGTTGCCAGGAGAAAATTTCATGTTGAGGGTGTTAGAACCAAACGAGGTCGAGTCAGAGCCTTCGCCTTTGCTTCTCCCTCGGCCTGGAGGAATCTGACCCAAGGTGATCAAGACTCACAGAGGCTGGCTCTGTCCTGGCTAGAGCAGCCCACCCCACTCTCAGAAGTTCCCTAATTCAGTGGTCCCCAACCTTTTTTGGGCCACAGACCGGTTTAATGTCAGAAAATATTTTCACAGACTGGCCTTTAGGGTGAGATGGATAAATGTATCACGTGACCGAGACAAGTGTCAAGAGTGAGTCTTAGACATGTAACAGAGGGAATCTGGTCATTTTTAAAAAATAAAATATCATTCAGACTTAAATATAAATAAAACAGAAATAATGTAAGTTATTTATTCTTTCTCTGCGGACCGCTACCAAATGGCCCACGGACCAGTACCAGTCTGTGGCCCAGGGGTTGGGGACCACTGCCCTAAGCCATTTCTCTTTCTTATGTTTTTCACTGGAATTAGCACTAACTGCAAATTACTTATTTATGTCCATGTTGCACTTAATGCCTCCTGTCACCACTGGGCATTTACACCTATCTCTGTAGCCCAGTACCTAAAGTGTTGGCTGGCCTAGAGTAGGAGTTGAACTTCTAATCAATCAATGTTTTCTGATTTTAATTGCAATCATTTGTTTAACCAGCAGATATTCACAAGCAACACCTACTAATATGTATTTTCTTCCAGAAGAGACCAATTTATGTCCAGTGGCTTTGATGAATGCATTCTAAAGCAGACTTAATCTTACCATAAATACCACACAAGAATTTTCAGATTGACTTGTAAATTTCTGCAAAATATGCCAGCTGAGATTGTCATAGGAATTGTATTTAATTTGTAAGTGGTTTGGGGAATATTTCCCTCTTAAAAATACTGTCTTCCAGTCTGTGAGCAAAAGATATCTTTCCATTTATTTGGATATTACTTAATTTCTTTCAACAGTATTTTGTAATTTCTACATGTAATGGAAGGGACTCAGAACAGCCAAAGAGCCCTGACAGATAAGTACAAAGTTTTAGAACCCAGACTTCCCAATTTAAAAACTTATTACAAACTACAGTATAGATTGTATGTTATCACCATAAAGGATAAATGGATCAATAAAATAGAATTTAGAATTCAGAAATAATCTTTTACATTTACTGTCAATTGATTTTTGTCAAGAATGCCAAGTCCATTCAATGTTGACGGAGAATGTTATAAAAATGGTACTGGGCCTGACCAGGCAGTGGCGCAGTGAATAGAGTGTCAGACTGGGATGCAGAGGACCCAGGTTCGAGACCCCGAGGTAGCCAGCTTGAGCGTGGGCTCATCTGGTTTGAGCAAAAGCTCACCAGCTTGGACCCAAGGTTGCTGGCTTGAGCAAGGGGTTACTCGGTCTGCTGAAGGCTCATGTTCAAGGCACATATGAGAAAGCAATCAATGAACAACTAAGGTGTCACAACACGCAACGAAAAACTAATGATTGATGCTTCTTATCTCTCCGTTCCTGTCTGTCTGTTCCTGTCTATCCCTCTCTCTGACTCTCTGTCTCTGTAAAAAAAAAAAAAAAAAAATGGTGCTGGGACAACTGGCTATCCCCATGAGAAAGAATGAAGTTCAACTCCTACCTTAGGCCATAGACAAAAATTAACTCACAATGAATCAAAGGCCTAACTGTGAGAAATAAAACAATAAAACTCTTACCAAAAAAAAGGGCATAAATCAGTCCCTTAGATATGATGCCAAATGCATAAGAAACTGAAGAAAAATAAATAAATTAGACTTTATTAAGTGAAGATTGTTATATTTCAAATTAAACCAATTAAAAGTAAAATAGCAACCCACAGAACAAGAGAAAATATTTGCAAATCACGTATCTGATAAGGGCTACATCTCCAGAATACATGTAGTACTCCAGCCCGCTGGAACTACCAGTGTCACATGGAAAAAACCTATTCAAGACACACATTTATGTCAAGAGGAAGAGGGGGAGGCCTGCCAAGGGAGGCAAAGAAGACCTGAATTTCCTGCTCCCTTAGCTTTTATTGATCAGAAGTAGAACAGAGGTAACAGGATCACAAGGGAGGGAGATCAGGTGAAAGGAAAAGAATGACTAATGGCCATTTTGCTGACATGGAGAAATGGCTAATTTGGGTTGGTCCATTCTTTTGCTTTTGCTAATTAACAAACACAAAGGAAGAGGCAATCTAGAACCTCTAAGCTAATTTTCTAAAGCCTGTTCACATGCATTCCTTTGTGTCTGGACAAAGTTTCTTGGTGTCTGCATCCAAGAGACAATAACTCAGGGTTTCAGGGTTTTTTTGTATGTGTATGTGTGACAGAGACAGAGAGAGACAGAGAGAGGGACAGGTAGGGACAGACAGACTGGAAGGGAGAGAGATAAGAAGCATCAATTCTTCCTTGCCACATCTTAGTTTCTCATTGATTGCTTTCTCATATTTTCCTTGACTGGGGTGGCTACAGCAGACTGAGTGACCCCTTGCTCAAGCGAGCAACCTTGGGCTCAAGCTGGCGACCTCGGGGTTTTGAACCTGGGGTCCTCCACATCCCAGTCCAACACTCTATCCACTGCACCACCTCCTGGTCAGGCCACTCAGGCCTTTTAACTAAAGTTCGCAAATCCAAGTCATAGAGGATTCAAGATTAGTTGGGTGATTTCCTATAAATACATAAAGAATTCTTATAGGTCAACAATTATAAGATAAAAGAAAACTTAATAATGGACAAATGAACAAAGGATTTGAATAGACATTTCTACAAAGAAGATATATGCATCCCTAACAAGTACATGAAAAAATGCCCAGCATTATTCATCATTAGTGAAATGCACATTTAAATCATGAGGTTCCACTTTAGACACACTGAGATGAGTACAATAATAATAGTTTAAAAATAGAAAAATAATAACAATTTTGGTAATTATGTGAAAAAATTTGAAAATACATACACACACATATACTGATATATATATATATATTATAATATATATATTACTGTTTGAAACATAAAATGATACAGCTGATGTGAAAAACATTTTGGTGTTTCCTCAAAAGTTAAACATGGAATTACCATATGACCCAGCAGTATCACCCCTAGGTATATATCCAAAAGAATTCAGAATATTTCTATACAAAAACTTATACATGAATGGTTATAGCGACATGATTCACAATAACCACCCAAATATCCATCAATGGATAAATGAAAAAAGCAAAATGTGGTGTGTCCATACAATAGAATATTACTCAGTCATGAAAAAAAATAAAGTACCTGTACTGATAAATACTACAACATGGATGGGCCTTGAAAATAATATGCTAAGTGCAAGAAGCCAGACTCAAAAGGCTATGCAGTCTATGGTTCCACTAGAATGCAATGTCCAGAATAAGCAAATCCACTGAGATAGAAAGTAGATTAGTATTTGAAAAGTGCTGGGGATGCGGGAGTGAGGAGTTATTGCTTCTGAGTACAGTGCTTTTTAGGTGAGTGGAGAAAATGCTCTGGAAGTAGATATTGGTGATAGTTGCCGGATTTTGTGAATATATGAAACACTGAATTGTAGCCTTTTGCAAGTGTGTTCTATGGTTCGTGAATTACGTCTGAAAATATAATTGGTTTCACAATTACTCAATTCTTTTGTTACTGTGTTCATTCCCATGGGAGAAATTTTAAAGCAGAAAGGAGAAATGGTGTGTTTGATTTGAGAACTAATCCTGCTCATTGTTCATTGTATTTTTCCTGTGCTTGAATGTGAACAATAGAGTGATGCTTCCATACACTGGAGTGATGTTAGAAAAACGTGCTACCAAGATCTATATGATTTTCTTTTAAGACTGACCCTTGTAGTGCCATCAAAGGGCTGACAGATGTCCTGGGAAGAAAATGTATAGATAGCTTCTTTGTTTTATTTTTCTTACCTTCCCTGAAATATTGATTTTTGGCACCAGAAATCTATAGGTTGGCTTGTAGCACTCTTTTACCTCAGGATCATGATGAATGATTAGCTACTGGGAAAAGAAGGGGTTGAAGCTCATTGGCAGACTAGGGAGGTATCCATCAGCAAAAGTGGAATTTAGAGCTCTGAAAAAAAAAGGAATAGACTATGTATGATCCAATCCAAGTTAGAACATAGACAATTGCCTTTTTTTTAAAAAAAAAAAAAATTGTTTTCAAACCTGCCTGTGTAAAAATTATTTGTAATAATAAAACATGGGTGGGAGGGGCATTGTATGACACATTCAGTATAATCTAGATAACATTTTTAATACTATGCTATGCAAACAAGGTGGAGAGAAAAGATGGCGCTGGAGTAGGCAGACGTACCAACATCTACCTCCCAGAACCAAAGTGGATTACAAACTAATTTTAAGAACTATCATCTGGAAAAACCAACTTTGGACTAAACTAAGAGGACTCTTCAACCAAGGAACACTGAAGAAGCCACACCGAGACTGGTAGGAAAAGCAGAAGCGCGGAGAGGGCTGTCCAGCTCCCTGGAGCAAATGGCAGCAGGGAGCAACTCTCGTGGTGGGAAGTGAGTTTAGCAGAGGGGGAAGGGTCCTGAGCCCCAGGAACAAAGTCCCAGCCTGCAGCTCCAGAGCCCAGAAGAGGTGTAAGGACAGTATTTAGCTGGAAACAAGTCAGGATACTGTTTGTGAGAGAGTCTGATTTCTCAGACCCAGGATCCTTCTTAAAGGGACCACGCAGAACATCTCTCTCACAATCACTCACCCGGGGCTCCTGGGGACAGGGAGAGAGGAGAGGACCAGAGTAACAGGAAGAGAGTGTAATCTAGGAGGCACAGGGAGAAACATTTTGGGAGATAGCCACCCTAACCCCGGGGATGAGTCACTCCCCAAAGCTGAAGTGAATATTTCCCCCGGAAACAGCAATACCAGCAAAGGGAAGCAGGAGAGCAGCCAAACAAGCTCCCCCGCAGCATTCAGAGCAGAGTCGCATAGAAGGAGGGAGCTTTTGGGTCTACAGTAGTGAGTCTTAGGGTCCAAACTGCAACACCCCCACCCACGCGGCTGAGGGCTCACCGGAGGGTGGGCGGCAGCAGGAGACAAAAGCACGGTTCTGCTGGCAGAGGCAGAAGCCAGCTGGCCACCACTGGGCTCTGGTGTGAGCTCAATCTTGCCCAGCTGGGGAGAAGGGGGCATGCAAAAGTGGTCAAGCTCAGCTGCTGACAGCCTGTAATCCAGCCTGCGGGAGAAGGGCGGGAACCCCAGAAAGGGTGGAGACCAGCCCCTGATCAAGGGCACAGGAGCACAGCCTTGCCCCGCCTGTGCAACCCAGGCTTGCGGTCTGACTTGGTAGCCAGCTCCTCCCATAGGGGAGGAGCCAAAAGCCCAGAAGAGGCGGAGTTCTGCTACTGAGCTGAGCTTGGGCACACAGTCCTGCCCAGCGGTAGAACCAAGGCTAGCAGCTGTTCCTCAAGCGGGCTCCTCCTGCAAGGGCAGGGTGAAAGCCCGGAAACAGGCAGAGACCCGCAGCTGAGCAAAGGTGCTCGCC
This sequence comes from Saccopteryx leptura, assembly GCF_036850995.1. NCBI lineage: Eukaryota > Metazoa > Chordata > Mammalia > Chiroptera > Emballonuridae > Saccopteryx > Saccopteryx leptura. The sequence continues at coordinate 168,141,919 of NC_089507.1, forward strand.
AGTGCCCTCAGGACCGAGCATAACATCACACACGGGGGCGGGGCAAAGGCCAAGGCCACCAACGCTTGTGAACCCGAGCGCGTGATCACAGCCACTCCTGTGAAGAGAAAATGCGGAGGCAGAGAAATGCAACACAAATAAACCAAGAAAAGTCCCCAGAAAAGGACCTAAGTGAATCAGATATAACCAAATTACCAGATGCAGAGTTTAAAATAACGATTGTTAGGATGCTCAAAGATATTAGAACAACCATAGATGGCCATTACGAAAACCTAAATAAAGAGATAACAAATATAAAAAAGGACATTGAAATAATAAAAAAGAATCAGTCAGAAATGACAAACACAATATCTGAAATAAAAAATACAATGGAAGGAATTAAAAGCAGGATGGATGAAGCAGAAAATCGAATCAGTGAGTTAGAGGACACAATAAATAAAGGCATGGAAGCAGAGCAGAAAAAAAGAAAAGAGACTCAAAAAGTCTGAGGAAACTCTAAGAGAGCTCTGTGACAACATGAAGAGAAATAACATCCGCATCATAGGGGTTCCTGAAGAAGAAGAGAAAGAACAAGGGATAGAGACTTTGTTCAAACATATCATAGCGGAAAACTTCCCCAAATTAAGGCAGGAAAGCATGTCACATGTTCAGGAAGCACAGAGAACTCCATTAAGGAGAAACCCAAAGAAACCAACTCCAAAACACATCATAATTAAAATAACAAAGCTAAATGATAAAGAGAAAATATTAAAAGCTGCTAGAGAAAAAAAGACTATCACCTACAAAGGAGCCCCCATAAGGATGACTTCTGACTTCTCAACAGAAACACTTGAGGCCAGAAGGGAATGGCAAGAAATATTCAAAGTAATGCAGAACAAGAACCTACAACCGCCCTGGCCGGTTGGCTCAGCGGTAGAGCATCGGCCTGGTGTGCAGGGGACCCGGGTTTGATTTCCGGCCAAGCGACATAGGAGAAGCACCCATCTGCTTCTCCACAAACTCTCACTCCTTCCTCTCTGTCTCTCTCTTCCCCTCCCGCAGCCAAGGCTCTACTGGAGCAAAGATGGCCTAAGCGCTGGAGATGGCTCCTTAGCCTCTGCCCCAGGCGCTAGAGTGGCTCTGGTCGCGGCAAAGTGATGCTCCGGAGGGGCAAAGCATCGCCCCCTGGTGAGCAGAGCGTCGCCCCTGGTGGGCGTTCCGGGCAGATCCTGGTCGGGCGCATGCGGGAGTCTGTCTGACTGTCTCTCCCCGTTTCCAGCTTCAGAAAAATACAAAAAAAACCAAACAAACAAAAAAAACCCCTACAACCAAGACTACTTTATTCAGCAAGGCTATCATTTAAAATTGAAGGAGAAATAAAAAGCTTTACAGACAAAAAACAAACAAACAAAAAAAAAAACTCAAGGAATTCACTGCAACCAAACTAAGGCTGCAAGAAATGCTAAGGGACCTATTGTAAACAGATCAAAGGAAACAAAGACTATAGCAAAAGAGGAATACAGTTTTAAAGAAAAAAATGGCAATAAACAATTACATATCTGTAATAACCTTAAATGTTAATGGATTAAATGATCCAATCAAGAGGCATAGGGTAGCTGCGTGGATAAGAAAATAGGACCCATACATATGCTGTCTACAAGAGACACACCTTAAATTAAAAGATGCACACAGACTGAAGATAAAAGGATGGAAAAAAATATTTCACGCAAATGGAAATGAAAAAAAAAGCTGGGGTAGCAATACTTATATCAGACAAAATAGACTTTAAAACAAAGACCATAGTTAGAGATAAAGAAGGTCATTACATAATGATAAAGGGAGCAATCCAAAAGGAAGATATAACCATTATAAACATCTACGCACCTAATATAGGAGACCTAAATATATAAAGCAGACTTTGATGGACCTAAAGGGTGAGATCAACAGCAATACTATAATAGTAGGGGATTTCAATACCCCATTAACATCATTAGATAGATCCTCAAGAAAGAAAATTAACAAAGAAACAGCAGACTTAAAGGCCATATTAGATCAACTCGATTTAATAGATATCTTCAGAATCTTTCACCCTAAAACAGCAGAATATACATTCTTTTCAAGCACTCATAGTACATTCTCTAGAATAGACCACATGTTAGGGCACAAAAGCGGTCTCAACAAATTTAAGAAGATTGAAATCATATCGAGCACTTTCTCTGATCACAATGGCACTAAACTAGAAATCAACCACAATAGAAAAATTGAAAAACATTCAAACACTTGGAAACTAAATAGCATGTTATTAAATAATGAATGGGTTAACATTGAGATCAAAGAAGAAATTAAAAAATTCCTAGAAACAAACGATAATGAGCATACATCAACTCAAAATTTATGGGACACAGCTAAAGCAGTCCTGAGAGGTAAGTTAATAGCATTACAGGCATACCTCAAGAAGCTAGAAAAAGCTCAAATAAACAACTTAACCCTGCATCTAAAAGAACTAGAAAAAGAACAACAAGTAAAGCCCAGAGCTAGTAGAAGGAAGGAAATAATGAAGATCAGAGCAGAAATAAATGACATAGAGGCTAAAGAAACAATACAGAGGATCAATGAAACCAAGAGCTGGTTCTTTGAAAATGTAAACAAGATAGATGAACCTTTAATGAGACTCACCAAGAAAAAAAAGAGAGAGGACTCAAATAAATAAAATTAGAAACGAGAGTGGAGAAATAACAACTGACACAACAGAAATACAAAATATTGTAAGAAAATACTATGAAGAATTGTACGCCAAAAAACTAGACAACCTAGATGAAATGCACAAATTCCTTGAATCATATAATCTTCTAAAAATCAATCTAGAAGAATCAGAAAACCTAAACAGACCAATTACAACAAATGAGATTGAAACAGCTATCAAAAAACTCCCAAAAAAGAAAAGTCCTGGGCCTGATGGCTTCACAAGTGAATTCTACCAAATATTCAAAGAAGAAATAACTCCTATCCTTCTCAAGCTATTTCAAAAAATTCAAGAGGAAGGAAGACTTCCAAACTCCTTTTATGAGGTGAGCATAATTCTGATTCCAAAACCAGGCAAAGACAACACAAAAAAAGAAAATTATAGGCCAATATCCCTGATGAACTTAGATGCAAAAATCCTCAACAAAATATTAGCAAACCGGATCCAGCAATATATGAAAAAAATCATACACCATGATCAAGTGGGATTTATTCGTGGGAGGCAAGGCTGGTACAATATTCTCAAATCAATCAATGTGATTCATTACATAAACAAAAGAAAGGAGAAAAACCACATGATAATTTCAATAGATGCAGAAAAAGCATTTGATAAAATCCAGCACCCATTCATGATCAAAACTCTCAGCAAAGTGGGAATACAGGGAACATACCTCAACATGATAAAGACCATCTATGACAAACCCACAACCAACATCATACTCAATGGGCAAAAATTAAAAGCAATCCCCTTAAGATCAGGAACAAGGCAGGGGTGCCCCCTTTCACCACTCTTATTCAACATAGTTCTGGAAGTCCTAGCCACAGCAATCAGACAAGAAAAAGAAATAAAAGGCATCCGAATTGGAAAAGAAGAAGTAAAACTATCCTAATTTGCAGATGATATGATATTGTATATAGAAAACCCTAAAGCCTCAGTCAAAAAACTACTAGACCTGATAAATGAATTCGGCAAGGTGGCAGGATATAAAATCAATACTCAGAAATCAGAGGCATTTTTATACACTAATAATGAACTGTCAGAAATAGAAATCAAGGAATCAATCCCCTTTACCATTGCAACCAGAAAAATAAAGTACCTAGGAATAAATCTAACCAAAGAGATTAAAGACTTGTACTCGGAAAATTATAAAACATTGATAAAAGAAATCAGGGAAGATACGAATAAGTGGAGGCATGTACCGTGCTCATGGTTAGGAAGAATAAACATCATTAAAATGTCTATATTACCCAAAGCAATTTATAAATTCAATGCAATACCGATTAAAATACCAATAACTTACTTCAAAGATATAGAACACATATTCCAAAAATTTATATGGAACCAAAAGAGAACACGAATAGCCTCAGCAATCTTGAAAAGGAAGAATAAAGCGGGAGGTATCACACTTCCGGATATCAAGTTATATTATAAGGCCATTGTACTCAAAACAGCATGGTACTGGCATAAGAACAGGCACATAGATCAATGGAACAGAACAGAGAACCCAGAAATAAACCCACAGCTCTATGGACAACTAATATTTGACAAAGGAGGTAAGGAAATACAATGGAGTAAAGACAGCCTCTTCAACAAATGGTATTGGGAAAATTGGACAGCTACCTGCAAAAAAATGAAACTAGACCACCAACTTACACCACTCACAAAAATAAACTCAAAATGGATAAAAGACTTAAATGTAAGCCATGAAACCATAAGCATCTTAGAAGAAAACATACACAGTAAGCTCTCTGACATCTCTCGCAGCAATATATTTGCTGATTTGTCTTCACAGGCAAGTGAAATAAAAGACAGGAAAAACAAATGGGACTTTATCAAACTAAAAGGCTTCTGCACAGCTAAAGACAATAAGAACAGAATAAAAAGACAAACTACACAATGGGAGAATATATTTATATTGCGTCTGATAAGGGGTTAATAACCAAAATTTATAAAGAACTTGTAAAGCTTAATACCAGGAAGACAAACAATCCAATCCAAAAATGGGCAAAAGAAATGAATAGATACTTCTCCAAAGAGGACACACAGATGGCCAATAGGCATATGAAAAAATGTTCAATATCATTAATGATTAGAGAAATGCAAATTAAAACTACAATGAGATATCACCTCACACCAGTCAGAATGGCGCTCATCAATAAAACAACACAGAATAAGTGCTGGCGAGGATGTGGAGAAAAGGGAACCCTCCTGCACTGCTGGTGGGAATGCAGACTGGTGCAGCCACTGTGGAAAACAGTATGGAGATTCCTCAAAAAACTGAAAATCGAACTGCCTTTTGACCCAGCTCTCCCACTTTTAGGAATATACCCCAAGAACACCATAGCACTGTTTAAAAAGAAGAAATGTACCCCCATGTTTGTGGCAGCATTGTTCACAATAGCAAAGATCTGGAAACAGCCCAAGTGTCCATCAGAAGACGAGTGGATTAAAAAGCTTTGGTATATATATACTATGGAATACTACTCAGCCATAAGAAATGATGACATAGGATCTTTTACAACATGGATGGGCCTTGATAACATTATACTGAGCGAAAGAAGTAATTCAGAAAAAACTAAGAACTATATGATTCCATACATAGGTGGGACGTAAAGATGAGACTCAGAGACATGGACAACAGTGTTGGGGTTACAGGGTGGGGGGAAGAGAGGGAGGGGTTTGGGGTAGGGGAGGGGCACAAAGATCATGGCTTTTCAGGCTTTAGCATAAGGGAATGCCCTTTTTTTTCTCTCTCTCTTTTCTTTTTTTTTTTTTGGTTGTATTTTTTTCTTTTATTTACTTATTTTTTGTATTTTTCTGAAGATGGAAATGGGGAGGCAGTCAGACAGAGTCCCGCATGCGCCTGACCGGGATCCACCTGGCATGCCTACCAGGGGGGAATGCTCAACCCATCTGGGGTGTTGCTTTGTTGCAACCATAGCCATTCCAGTGCCTGAGGCAGAGGCAATGGGGCCATCTTTAGTGCCCGGGGTGGCTTTGCTCCAGTGGAGCCTTGGCTGCGGGAGGGGAAGAGAGGGACGGAGAGGAAGGTGAGGGGGAGGGGTGGAGAAGTAGATGGGCGCTTCTTCTGTGTGCTCTAACTGGGAATCGAACCCGGGAATCCTGCACACCAGGCCAATGCTCTACCACTGAGCCAACCGGCCAGGGCCTAGGAATGCCCTTGTTGATCAAGCTACCCAAAAGAAAATTATATGGAGCAACCATGACAGACCGAGCAAGTCAGTCTCATACTATTCAACACTAGAACGCTGCAGCCTGGTGTAAACAGTTTCAACTTTCTCGGGAAGCAGCACGGCAGATTGGGAAATTCTGTCCAAGGGGTCCTATACTCCCCCTTCATTTGAAGTTAACCCTCAAGGACCCCTACCAGGACAACTTTGGCAGATGGATGTTACTCATATACCTTCATTTGGCAAACAGTCGTATGTCCACATTACAGTGGATACATATTCCGATCTATAGTAACCTCGGTCAGAACAGGAGAGGCTGCTAAGCATGTTATAACTCATTGTCTGTATGCATTGTTCTATTATTGGATTTCCTAAACTGGCTAAACTGAAAATGCTCCTGAATATGGAGCAAAAGCATTTACTGTATTTTGTCATGCTTACAATCTTTAAAGTTAGGGTATTATTAAAATGCACTCAGCAAACATTTTAAGGTCAATTTAAAAAAAAAATTAAGAGGGGGTAGTCATATCCTGGAACTTCTATGGGTCTACCATATCATACTTTTTACTTAAAAAAATTTACATTTCTTTTGAATGCTGATGAACAGGAGACACCAAATCTTTTTCGCCTGCAAACTACTACCTTCTTTATTAGATCCAGCTAATAACACTGTTTTGTCTTTTTCCAAATAGCTCCAGATATATGGAAAAGATTTATATAGGTGGATGGGGATCCTCAAACCCCTCAGCGAGATCTTCTGAGCATGGCTTTTAAGATATGTAGAGGCAGAAAAAGCCCAATAGAGATCAGGGGAACTACCAGCTTTTAGGATACACCCTTAAAGGCTCCAACACCCCAAAGGGGTCTCATAGGATGCCATCTGGGTCCTGCTTCAATAGTAGAAAGGAAGGTCATTGAGCTAAAGCCTGCCTGGCTTACATGCCTCTGCTGTGAGGAAACAGGGACACTGGAAGGTAGGCTTCCCCCTCGCTCCTCTAAGGGAGGGTTCAGTCTCTTCCAGCCCTGCTCCAGCCACTTATGACCTAACCTTGCCCAGAATGCTGGGGTTTGCCACTGAAGGCTGAAGGTGCCCAGGGCTGTCGGCCCCATCTATGACACTGTGGACGAGCCTAGGGTATTTCTTCCAAGAAGCAGGTAAACTGATCTCATTTGCACAAGGGCCACTTAACTATGTTTTGCCTGAATAATCAGGTTTTTTATTCTTCCCTCAAAGATCTCTGTTGTGGGTGTTGATAGTCCTATTTTCTGCTGCTTTGCTTAATATATAGTGTTTCCTTTATCCCTCCTACCTCAATGCCCCACTCGTATTTCAGGCTGGGACCTACTCCTAATTTAAAGCTCTCTTTCCCCTTTTTGCCAACTTCTATTGTGAATCTACCTTTGCCACCCAACTTAGTGTATCCCAAGGTTCTCTCTACCATGCCACAGTCGCAGAGCTCCAGGGAAAAGCAACCTGGTCTCATCTCTCCAGGCAGAGGAGAACAGAAGCTCCATATCCATGCATGCTGCAAATGGCTTTTCCAGTCTACCTGAACCATTACCAGCTAGAAGCAGCGGTCATTGGGACTTGGACATGAGCTGCAAAGTATAGAATGGTGACAACAATTCCAGTGCCATACGGACTTTTCCTGGATGTGGACTTTTCCTGGACTCCTGCTCCCTGTGACAGCTCCTAACAGACTGAACTGTGGTTGGGTTGCATTTTTCAGGGATTTGGCATAGTGATGGGGCCAACTTGGACTTGGTGAACATGTTAAGGACACTACTCTTTTATGGATTCTTGCTGTATTGGCCAAGAGTTTGCTTAAAGGCTTTTAATCACTGTAAAAAAGTAGAAGACTGGATAAAGAAGATGGGACACATATACACCATGGTATACTATTCAGATAGAAGAAATGATGACATCGGATCACTTACAGCAGAATGGTGGAATCTTGATAACATTATGCGGAGTAAAATAAGTGAATCAGAAAAAAACAAGAACTGCAGGATTCCATACACTGGTGGGACATAAAAGTGAGACTAAGAGACATGGACAGGAGTGTGGTGGTTACGGGGGGTGGAGGTAGGGAAGGAGGGAGAGGGGGAGGGGGAGGGGTACAAAGAAAACTGGATAGAGGGTGACGGAGGACGATCTCTCTTTGGGTGATGGGTATGCAACAGAACTAAATGACAAGATAACCTGGAAATGTTTTCTTTGAATATATGTACCCTGATTTATTGATGTCACCCCATTAAAATAAAAATTTATTTATAAAAAAATACTAAGCTATTTTTAAATGATGTTTAACTTTTAATGAAAAAAAATTTTAAATTTTTATTTGGCCTTAAAATACATTGGCGTATATAATGATTTAAGCAGCAGATTTCTTTATTAATTGTGTTTTCTTGTGCTTATATCACAGTGTTTTCTCATGGTTATATAGTATGTAGCCATGCCTTCTAATGTCAGCAGACTGAATGATGGGATATCTGTGGTGTATTCTGCTGAGTGGATGTTAGTTATGCAGATAATGAAAAGATGATGGAATTAAATTTCTTTTAATTTTTTTCTTTTTCTCCCTTCCTTCCTTCCTTCCTTCCTTCCTTCCTTCCTTCCTTCCTTCCTTCCTTCCTTCCTTCCTTCCTTCCTTCCTTCCTTCCTCTCTCTCTTTCTCCCTCCCTCCCTCTCTCTCTTCTCACTCACTCTCTCTTCCTCTCTCCCTCTTTCTTTCTTTCTTTCTTTCTTTCTTTCTTTCTTTCTTTCTTTCTTTCTTTCTTTCTTTCTTTCTTTCTTTCTTTCTTTCTTTCTTTCTATGCATGAGAGAGAGAAACAGGAAGGGAGAGAGATGAGAAGCATGAACTGGTTGTTATACCATTTTAGTTGCCCATTGATTGCTTTCTCATATGTATCTTGACCAAGGGGCTCCAGCAGAGTCAGTGACCCCTTTCTCAAGCCAGTGACCTTGGGCTCATGCCAACAACCATGGGGTCATGTAGATGATCTCGCATTCAAGCTGGTGACCCTGCACTCAAGTTTGTGAGCCTGCGCTCAAGCCGGAGACTTTGGATTTTTGAACCTGGAACCTTGGCTTCCCAGGTCGATGCTCTCCACTGCACCACTGCCTGGTCAAGCTGAATTTCTATTTCCTGGTGACGTAATAATCACAATGATATGTAATAATAGAAGGGAAAATTAAATAATTATGGCTTCCATTTGCACTTCATGATGGAACTTGATTACACTGGCATGTGTTTCCTGTTGGTTTGCCTCTGTCTCTTCCCCAACCTTTGTAGCCTCACTCTGACAAAATGGCTTCAGATTGTGGGCACTGCTGTTTCTCTATTAGCTGTCAGAGCATCTTTGTGAATAAGTACAGTTTCTCATTATGACTATGATTTCTGAGTGACTGATGTGTACTGTGTATTGGGATGTGTGATGAGCTGCATATTGATGCACAGTTGAACATCCCCCCTGCATTTAGAGTTTACACTTTCCAGGGTAAACAGCCAAGAAATGACAATAAAGTGATAATGAGGCAGGCCACAGAGGAAATATAAGATCCTAGAAAGTAAGGCTTCTGGAAGACTTACTCAAGACAAAGCTGGCGAGGAAGGCAGAACCCCGATTACGCAGGGTTTTTGTAACCAGGTCAAGTTGTTGAGACTCTTTTCCAAAGACTGGCGGAAACGATTAAAGGGTTTGAGTCAGGAAATGGCATAATTCTATTTGCAGTTTGGAAAGGAAAGTTGCTTATATGTGTAGTAATCATATAATTTATTATCCAAACCAGGAAACTTTAGAGAATAAAAAAGAGGCACAACTACTCATTATGCCGGGACAACAGATATCAATGCTGGCTGTATTGGACAAGCTGGGGCATATGGTCATTGTGTTTACAGGGGAATGCCATGGAAGAAGACAGTTAGGTGAAGTGAGGTTAGGAGAGGAGAATATGGTTTGGACTGCAGTGAGTCAGTCATGGAAGCTCACTAGATAAGTATAAGAGTTATTGTAAAAAATGAACATGAAACATTGGCGACTGAATGTGAAAAGGAGGAGAGAGAGTGAAGAGACTACCAGGCACCTGACATGAATGGATGTTGAAGCCATTCGCTAAGATGAGGGATGCTGGTGGCCTTTTAGAGGGAAGGTGAGCATTTTAGATAAGTACATGCTGAGTTGAAGGTAGCCGTTGGACTCCCAGATGGGGCTCGTGTCAAGAATGACACAACCCAGCTCTTCCCAAATGGAGCTGTCATCCGAGGTAGTCAGCTGGCCCACAGCAACGTTGTGGACTACTGAGCGCTGGCCTTTGCCCAAGTCTCTCAAGCACACTAATGGTCCTAGAAGTATCAAGTCCTCACTATATTCCTACTTTGTTAACAATTTATCCTGATTGTTTGGCTCAAAGGTTAGTAATAGACTCTAATTCTGTATTTTCATGTTGAGCCATCTGGAGAAATGCCTTACGACTTCCCCTCCCAGGTAAGATGTTTGAAGGTGTCTGATGTGATACATGGTTAAAAAAAGCTTTGTAAGCTGCCCTTTGAGGGTCTGACAATCTTGATAAGTGAAGGAACAGTGTACTTGATAAAAATACTAGGGTCTAATACCAATGAAAGGTGTATTTTGGCTTGATTGAACTCTGCAATAAAACAGATAAAGACTTCTGTTTTTTAGAAAGCAAGTGATTAAAGGCTCAATATAGTAGGTAAAATAAAATTTGAATAATATGGCTAAAAATAGATGCCTTTGTATGTGTGTGTTGTGTGCGCGTGTATGTTGGTGGGAGTGGGAGTTCACTTTTCATTATATAGAGGTTGGCCTCTGTAGATACTATGTATCTATCTCCTTTTTCTCACTTATTCTAGGTAAACTTGGTTTCTGAATCTTTAAAAGTCCATCTTGCATTTTTTAATGAAAGATGGAGGTACCTCAATGACACACATATAGGTTAGAAACTTGCATGACTGTGTGAGATGCATCAATCATATTATATGTTTTTAGGTGAGAAGAGGGGAGATAATGAGGCAGACTCCCATACAAGCCCTGACCAGGATCCACCCAGCAACCCCATTTGGGGCTGATGTTCAAATCAACTGAGCTACTTTTAGTGCCTGAGTCTGACATGCTTAGACCAACCGAGCTATCTTCGGTGATCGGGGCCAACACTTGAACCATTTGAGCCACTGGCTGGGGGATGGGGGTGGGCAGAAGGAAAAAAAGGAGGTGGTGGCAATAAGCAGATGGTTGCTTCTCCTGTGTGTCATGACCAGGAATCAAACCTGGGACGTCCATATACTGGGCTGATGCTCTATCTACTGAGCCACTGGTCAGGGTCTTCTTCTACTTTTTTTAGTTTGGCCAATATGGTTTCCTTCCGCCCTGATCTCTGCACTGATAGGTCACTAGAAACTTGAAAAAAACTAAATATTACAAAAGTACAGGCCCATGCATTATGGACCTTTGAGTTACAAATACTTTGTATATAGAGAAGATGTTATTATTCTTCATGTTTAAAAAAAGTGCAAAAGTGAGGTGTAAATGATTGCAGCCTGAAATGAACTGGTCAATGGACCCTCAGAAGCGGCACTTGTCCCTAGGTCTCATGTTTGAGACGCGGCTTTGATGCCACCAGTTGGCCGAGGGATGTTTCTAAAGCCTGTGTATGGATCTGGTTACCATGTTTGATGAGCCTGAATGGCTGAGCTTGGAGATTGCTAGATCCTGTTCCTCTGCCCCAGGCAGCATGTAATACAGCCCCCACTTACCTTGTCATGGAAATTGACATGGAGCTCATCAATTGGAGAAGAATTTCCCAGCATTCTAGAACTAGATTTGTCCTCTCTTACATTGCTTGAAGTATGCAGCTGTTGGGGAGACTTTGCAATTGAGAATTACTTCTGTTTCCTTTCACATTCATAGCAGGAAAACACATTTTTATTATATTGAATTACCATATCACCCTGCTCTAGAGTCCTGGGAATCTTTGCCATCCCCTTTTCATGAAAAGAATAAAATAAAATAAAGTTGTATAGGATGATGTACTTCCAGGCTGCTCACACAAAATAATGTCCTGATTTGTTGAACTATAAATTCATGCACCATAGTTCTAAAAGATCCTTAAAGGTACCTAACTCAGTACTGTCTGACAACATCCACATAATCAACAATTCATGAAAGTTGAGTATCTGTTGTGTAAATTCTAACCTGAAGATAGTGTCCAAGGTTCCTTTTAGCCCTGGAAAAATCTTATCAACATTCTACTTCTGCCTGACCAGGCGGTGGTGCAGTGGATAGAGCATTGGACTGGGATGCAGAGGACCCAGGTTGGAGACCTTGAGGTTGCCAGCTTGAGTGCGGGCTCATCTGGTTTGAGCAAAGCTCACCAGCTTGGACCTAAGCTGGCTCGAGTAAGGGATTACTCGGTCTGCTGTAGCCCCACGGTCAAGGCACATATGAGAAAGCAATCAATGAACAACTTAGGTGTCGCAATGAAAAAACTAATGATTGATGATTCTCATCTCTCTCCATTCCTGTTTGTCTCTGTCCCTATCTATCCCTCTCTCTGACTCTCTCTCTGTCTCTGTAAAAAACAAACAAACAAACAAAAAAGCAAACAAAAAACCACACAGAAAAAACAACAACACTAAAAAACATTCTACTTCTGGTGATAAATAAATCTATCTAGGGTTTCACCTGATGTAAACTTTCCCTTCTCTCTTTTTAGAATGATTTTATTGCTAGGATAGTATGTTAGGAATATGGTACATTTGTTCCCTTAGTTTTACAAAGCGGAAAATATGAAAACAAGGACGTTGGAGCCTCAAAAAGAGGGATTCTAAATAATCTAGTCTTGAAAATTATGACTGGTTAATTTAAAATTGGAAGATGCTGTGTTTGTTTGGTCACTTGTCCTAGTAGAGTCATAGCCAACAAAGGAAAGAAATAAAAAAGAAAGAAAGAAAGAAAGAAAGAAAGAAAGAAAGAAAGAAAGAAAGAAAGAAAGAAAGAACTCAACTCTCTTGCTTCACACTAACGGTATCTCATTCATAAAAAATAAATAAATTGTGCCCTGAGATTAAATTGAGTGTTTCCAGAGCCATGCCAGCAGAAAAGCAGGTGGTTGGCCTCCTGTATAAACATGATGCCATGTCAAAGGGTGTGTATACTTGTTGTTTACCATTTTTTCTAATTAAAGCAAATTAGAAAAATTTGTTATATTTCTGCAGCATGCCCTGGGAGCTGCTCCTGGTGCTTCCAGAGTAAAGCCTTCCTTCATTCAATATTCATTTGTGTCCTTAAGTTTTAAATTCACTCCAGGCACTCCATGTTTAAGCCGGCTCTGAGCCCTTGGGTTTTTAGGATCATTTTAAAACACGACTGGAAGACACAGCGGAATTCAGACTGGCTCCCTGTGATGACAGGAGACGCTTTTTGGCCTCAAGGCTGGTCTCCTTCTGTTCTATCGGTTTTCATAATATTGAGACAATTGACTACCTAGTTTGGCTGCAAGAGGTCATTTGTAAGGGACCCACACTATGAACAGAAGCAACTAAGGTGCCAGTGAAAACATATCAACTGCACAGCAAATGTGGACTCAGTGGAAAATTAAATTAAAGCTTTTCTGAACTTTAATTTGACACAAGGCTGTTAAAATCTATGAAGACTTTATTTTCCATTAATGATACCCTTATCTTAGATTTTAAAACCAGGAACCAGGTATGCTTGAGTTTTGATGTTTTCAAAAAAATGTAATGACCATTGTATGGTTATATAATACCTGTAAGACACTTTCAAAGTTCAATGCCACTTTACTAAAATCTTGATTAACAAGCAGCTCACTGAAGAAAAGAAATGAAATTTATGGAACTCATTAAAACACTGTTGATTTCTGAAATCATGGTCACATTTTATTGTCTTGATTTAATTTTTTTTTTTAAACTTACAAGTTCAAGGCTAAATTTTGAGTGCCAGAAACCTTCTTGCAAGGAAGATTATCCTCGGGGATCATCACCCCAATGTTGTTGACAAAAAGAGGTTCAGCTGAAGGCATGCAGTTCAGATCGTGTCTCCCAAGGTGTGGAAAAGCATTAGGTTTTTTCCATATCCCACTGAACTGAGATTGAACTCTGGATCTTGATGAGCTCCTTTCTGGAAACAGTGTCAAATCTACAAAAGGGAAGGAAGAACTTCTCTCATGAATAAGAGAGACTTTGACAGGCTGAACAGGAAGAAAACCGTGATCCATTCTGAAGCTTTTTAACCTAAGGGAAAAGAGAAGAACAGGTGTGTGCCCACAGCAAGAACTGTGTTGTCTTGGTAACTGTGGCATCTTGGTATGGAAATCTAAATCAAATGTTTCTCTGATAGTTGTGATTGTCAGTATCACCCAGAACATTTAAAGCCCAAGTCAGATATCACAAAACTCGAATGATCAACTCTAGGTTAATAGGAGTAGGAGTGTTTCTAAAGAACTTTCTTCTATGGAACCATTTTGATGGCTCTCAACTCGTGCATTGCAGAGGGGAAGAGGAATAATGATAGGAGAAGTTTGACAGTCTTAGATGTGTCAATGTTGTAACCTTGGAGTCGTTCTTGCAAGGATTATGGCAGGGAGACAAACCAAATAGAATTTGGGGACTTTAGTATTTTCATTGTGTTCAGTTTTGTCTTGTATGTCAAAGACAATCAAGAATTGGCTGTATATAAAATTCAGTCTCAAGGAAAGATATTTCACCCCCTTTCTTAAGTCCCCAGCCCACCTGTTCATGCAGTCATGGAATTTCTCCTTTGCCTAAAATGAGCTGTATATAGTCAGAGATCTCATAAAATGGGGGAGGAGGGTTGTGAAATAATAAGAGAGAGTATTTAAGGGGTCTGACTTCTAGAAATGTGCCCAGATGAGTTTGGCCAATTGGGGTCAGTTAAGCCTCCCCTGACACCAACCATTAGTAATATTTTCCATGCACTAAGTAAAACAATGGAAACTTCATCACATCTGGTTGCGCCTCCCATACCTATGCAGCTTGTAATGGTTTTTGAAATCTTGACATGAAACAGCACTGTGGCACTCAGCGATGGATTGCTAGTAAGCAAGGGAGGTGCATTTGCTTCAAAACAGAGGAGAGTTGCTTTTACCACTCCCCTTCGACAGTACCCTGTGGTTCATACTGTTAGATTATTTCATCTTGATCCAAAGGGAGTGTGGGATTATTTTCCCACCCCTCTTTGTCTCTCTATCTTTAGGGCAATCAGCAGCAAGCCTCCAGAAAAACCATCTTTTGTCTCTTGAGGGCACTGCATTTTCCCATTGAAAAACTTTGGCCAGCTGGCTGAATTTCTTTGAAGATGGAGAAAAACATTTTTGAAGATTGATAATTCCAAGAAATACTTGTTGCTTTAAAGGTCCTGTTCTTGCTTTGTATTTTCTTTAAGTGCTTCAGAGATTGGAAAGACGACATTGAGTATACCCAAATATGATTTAACTGCATACTTGATGTTAGTATTGAAGAATGATGTTATAAAATCTCCAAGTTCCCACCACTGATGTCTTTGAACAGGACTGATGAATACACTTCTTACAGGCTCTAGGAGCTAAGGCTCAATGAGAGCAAGGTTCATGACTCTCTTGGTCACTTTTCCATTCCCAACATTCTGCAAGACATGGTAAACACTCCATGTATATGCTTTGAATGCCTGACTGGTACCTAAGTTTTCTTATTCTGAAAATACCTCCAATTG
Organism: Saccopteryx leptura; assembly: GCF_036850995.1. NCBI lineage: Eukaryota > Metazoa > Chordata > Mammalia > Chiroptera > Emballonuridae > Saccopteryx > Saccopteryx leptura. The sequence continues at coordinate 168,157,580 of NC_089507.1, forward strand.
CAAGTTGTAGTGTTAATCGAGACAATGTATATCATATGGCAAATACGAAGGATACAAGACTAGGAATCAAAAGTCCTAGTGTGAGTCCTATGTTAGTGATAATTACTACTAATAATAACAATAATGACAACAAAGATTTACTATGGAGTTGCTCTGTGTCAGGTTTTGTTCTGATCGTTAATTCACTTTGTATTCATAATAATGTTGCGGAGTACTCATGCTGCTAAGTCGTTTTGAAAAGAGGAAACTGAGGCATGGAGAAGTTAACCATCTTGCCTTGCTAGATCGTATAGGTAGTAAGTGGTGAAGCCAAAGTTTGAGCTCAGAACCCTTTGTCTTAAATATTATGTTTTTAAACTAAAATAGTTGTGTTTTGCTAGACAAAGCTCCTTGTACCCTAGCTGCCACTCTGATATTATTAGTGTGATGATACCTACCACAGCGGAGCAGTCCTGAGGGAAGCATTAAAATGGATATTTATGGAGACATTTTTTGATGTGAATACTCATGAGATACTTTATTGTTATTAAGACACCAACATTATCATCAGATGCCACAGGGCTCAAGACAAAAGTGGTTAAGATCTCCCCTATTACCACAGTTCAAACTCACAGAACACTGGTAATGAACAATACTCTTCAAAGCAAGTGAGGAAACATTGTGGCATAAACTCTTAAAATAAAGTAACACAGGAAGGTGTTTCTGTTTGTAAACAAAAAATCCTTCAATGTTAAGTTTTTATTTTCAGTTTCCATATATGCTAGTGATTTTCTTTTTATTATTTATTTATCTAAAAAAATGTTTGTTTGTTTGTGTTTTTTTTTATTTTTCCAAAGTGAGAAGAGGGGAGGTAGAGAGACAGACTCCCGCATGAGCCAACCAGGATCCACCCAGAAAGCCCACTAGGGGGCAATGCTCTGCCCATCTGGAGTGTTGCTCTGTTGCAACTGTAGCCATTTTAGCACCTGAGGCAGAGGCCATGGATCCATCCTCAGCGCCCAGGCCAACTTTGCTCCAATGGAGCCTTGGCTGCAGGAAGGGAAGAGAGAGATAGAGAGAAAGGAAAAGAGGAGGGGTGGAGAAGTAGATGGGTGCTTCTCCTGTGTGCTGTGACCTGAAATTGAACCTGGGACATCCACACGCCAGGCCACTGCTCTACTACTGAGCCAATTGACCAAGGCCTAAATACTTTTTTAAGTGAGAGGAGGGGAGACAGAGAGTTAGACTTCCACATGTGCCCCGACTGGGATTCAGCTAGCAAGCCCCCTATAGGGCACTTCTCTGCCCAGCTTGGGCCATTGCTCAGCAACTGAGCTATGTCAGTGATTTTCCACATTCTTCTCAGGAAGATTTTTTCTACTGCATAAACATGCTCACATTCACACACTCACATAGACACATGTGTGTATTCCCATGCACATGTGCACACCCACTCATAGGCACGTGCTCCCACACATTCATATGTTGGGTCCCAGGGAGCCTGATTGCTTATTGGTGGCAGACAGTGGTGAGACTTGGTATCTCTGAAGGCAAGCCCAAAGTTTCAGATGATTAGGAAAAGTTCATCATGTTTGAGACCTTTGGGTTGAAGAAGATGTTCTTTCTTTTTTTCCCCTTCTAACAAAGAGAAAAGAAACAATATTAAGTATTACAATTTCAGAATCAACAGAAAAAACTTTAAATCTGAGATATTTGAGAATAGTAAAAGTGATGACATTTAAGGACCATATTCATGTTTTTTCCACACTTGTATTGATGAATATTTGTACAGATTCCACTAGTGAAATATGTGATGTGGTACCTTCGAGATGTTTGAGTGTGTGTGTGTATGTGTGTGTGTGTGTGTGTGTGTACAAATCCTCTTTGAATCCATTAACTGGTGGGATTGTACTTGCTGATCAACATTTTGTCATAGAAATAGGTTAAATCACATAGTTTACCAAAAAATAATTTTGCATCTGACATTAAGCATGCAAGTGGGAACAGATTGATTCCAAAGATACATTTATGACATGGATTTTAAAAACCCACTCACCTCATGTGCAGGTGTTGTACTTTTTTCCTCTGAAATTAGCAAGCAAGAACAGGACTTCCTTCTCTATTTGAGCTGTAGTCTCTATGGTCTCCATGGCCTTCACATGTTCTGACTGCCCTTCCTTCCCAGGTCTTAATTATGCTGGAGTGGGTGACATTTTTCTTCTGGATTTGCTGTTTTATATAGGAGGGACTGAATGGTGTGTGTGTGAGAGAAAGATAGAGCGATAGATAGATAGATAGATAGATAGATAGATAGATAGATAGATAGATAGATAGAATGAGTTTGACAGAATTTTCACTGTTGAATGGTCATGTTTCTCTTTCTTAGTTCTTCCAAGTCAAAATTAGGGCTGCACAATTTCCTGTACCAGCTAAACTGATCACTAATCAAGGCCACGTATTGCCAAAATTTGTGTGTGTGTGCATGTGTGTGTAGCAACCATGTGTTGCCTGGAGATATAAGATGAGCATGGCTATTAATAATTCATTTCCAAGACCCTGGCCAGGTAGCTCAGTTGATTCAAGCATCATCCTGAAACATCAAAGTTGCAGGTTCACACCCCCCCAATCAGTACACATAAGGGCAGCAGCCAATGAATGCACAACTAGGTGAAACAGCAAATGAATGCTTGTTTCATTCTCTTTCTCTACTCTCACTCCCCTTTTCTCTCTGTCTCTCTAAAAATCAATCAATAAAAATAAAAGTAAGAGTTGTGACCCCCTTTGCATATCTGTGTTAGTATTTCCAAGTTGCACAGCCATTATAGTCCTCAGTAAAATCCAGGTGTGGGGACACACGTCCTGAAGGTCATTTCTAGCTCCAACAATCTGACTCTACACTCAAAACCAATTTATTCAGCATGGGAAGGGTTTTGTTCTCCATCTGTGTTGCTGTGTTCTCCGCGGTATGAGGCAGGTTGAAATCTGTGAGAAGAAGGTGTGGCCCCCACCTGAGCAAATGCAGAGTCTGACAAGGTAGGCTTACCAGGCATGTACATGGAAACAGGTGGGTTGAGTGTGGTTAGATTTTTTTGGAAATACACACAGGTTAGCCACTTCTTGGTCTTGCTTAGTCACTAATTTCATAATTGTGTGTCATGTACTCTCTAGAAGTTTGTCATTAGGCTCAGGACACTGGGAAAAGCAAAATCCATTAATTAGACTCACAAATATTGACTTAGCATTGATGAAATAGATATCTGGAAAATTAGAACTTAAATGCTTAATAAAGAAGTAAGGGTCCTTTTAATCTAGTAACTAACAACTTCTGTTTGAAAGGCATTCTTGAATATTTGAATAACAATGCATGATAATAATACATGAATACTTGAAGTACAGAATGATGCGAGAAAGAAATGACAGTTGCCTACCTCAGCGGAAGAACGGGGTGAAGGAAGATGATAAGCAAGTGCCATACAAACTTACAATGTCTTCGGACAAGGGGGATGTAACTGTGAGCCAGCAGGACCTGAGAGGGGGCAGCATCTGCCCCAGATCTGCACAGTATGAGAGTGAATCTTCTACGTGTGAAGAAAGGAGAAATCGAAGCCTTGGAGGGTGAATGGCAGGAACAATGGCAGGAACAAATAGAAGAGTGTTTAAAGAGTGGAAAGGTTCAAGGACATGGGTAATGGATGACAGCATTGGAAAAGCAAGCTGGGAATGGACTTGAGAGAGCTGTGGATGGTTGGCTTTTTTCAGTGGGAACTGGAGCACAGAAGAGAGATAGGCTGCTTCAGGAAATCAGAGCCAGGAGACCAGTGATAACAGCACAGTCTGCGAGGCCCTGGTTAAGGGAACTATTGTCATGTGAATGGACATGGAGAGGACAAGAGAAATGTGCATATATCTTGAAATTCAAATATACATATGTTGTGTCCTCTTGGGACATCACAACCTGTCTCACTTTCGCCTCCAGTTTCTAAATGCCTCCTTTAGTTCTTCTTGATCTCCACCCCCACCCCCACCCCAAAGTGCATCAGAGCAAGGGGAATGCAGAAAAGTCAGCACAGGTGCCACAGGCTGAAACCAGGATGCAGAAGGTTCCAGTTCGCTGAAGCCAGGTCCTCACTGGGAACCGGGGCCGTTCAAGGACAGGTTAAGACAATTGGATGGAAATTTACATGTCCAAGAGCAGAAAACAGAACCCTGGGGGGGCCACGAACAGCCATCTCCGGTTTGTTTTTAACTGGTCTTCCCTGCTTCTTTGGTCAATGCCCATTGTCTTTGTTAATGTAGAATTGCTGTGCTCCTGCCTTAGAATGCTCTAGAGCAGTGGTAGTCAACCTGGTCCCTAACGCCCACTAGTGGGCGTTCCAGCTTTCATGGTGGGTGGTAGCGGAGCAACCAAAATATAAATAAAAAGAAAGATTTAACTATAGTAAGTTGTTTTATAAAAATTTATTCTGCCAAACTTAGCGAAAATCTGACATAAAGTACTTGGTAAGTAATTATTATTATATGCTTTAACTTGCTGTAACTCTGCTTTATAAATTTTATAAAGTAAAGTTACTTCCCTACTTTATAAGTCACCATTACTGTGGAACCAGTGGGCGGTTAGAAAATCTTACTACTAACAGAGATACAAAAGTGGGCGATAGGTATAAAAAGGTTGACTACCCCTGAGGATAAGCAGAAATGAAGGCTGCTAGACTAGAGGGCCATAGCTCACGAGGCCAGGTGCAGTGGGCAACTCCTTTAAGCCCCCTCAGAAAATGAGATTTTTACATCACAAAGGGGCCTGGAACTCACCGCCCTCTGAGTCAGCTGTTCTGAGATTGGTTTGACTCCCAAAGTAGAAAGATCCTATCCATCCCAATGGCACAGTGACCAGAAAGGAGGAGTTCAACCCCAGTGGTACCTGGACGCCTTCAAGAATAGAGTCATCACAGAAGAATGAGTGCTTTTTTATTTTGTTTGTTTTTGTTTGTTTGTTTTGAGAGAGAGAGAGAGAGAGACAGACAGACAGACAAGAAGCATTGACTTGTAGTTATGGCACCTTAGTTGTTCACTGATTGCTTCACATATGTGCCTTGACCAGGAGCTCAATTTAAGCCAGGGACCCCTTGCTCAAGCCAGCGACCATGGGGTCATTTCAATGCATCCATGCTCAAGCTGGTGACCTTGGGGTTTCAAACATGGGACCTCAGCATCTCAGGTCAATGCTTTATCCATTGTGCCCCTACCAGTCAGGTGAGAATTAGTTTTGAGTATCCAAAAATATTTGGCCCTTAGTAAATGGCTAATAAGGTATTCATTATTTTCATCTTTTTAAAGACCTCACTTTTATGAATTTTATGTTTTGAGAATGATGCTGTATTCATTATCTATTGCCATATAACAAATCATCTTAATGTTTAGCAGCTTAAAACAAAATATTTATTATCTCACAGTGCCTGTGTCTCAGATGCTTGGGCACAGAGCTCCTCACGCAGACGGTGTCAACAGGGGCTGCGGTCATCGCGGGGCTTCCCTGGGAGGTGATCTGCTTCCAACCTCGCTCCTGTGCTTGTTGGTATGCCCATGTCCTCACCTGCAACTGGTCAGGGCCAACAGTTCTTTTCCATGTGACCCTCTCCAAGCGCATCTGTGAACATGGCTTCTAGCTTCCCCCAGACCAATCTTTCCAATAGAAAGAGAAGGAGAGGGGGAGACTGCAAGATGGAAGCTTCATTTGTTTTATTACCGGACCCCAGAAGAGACAGGCCATCACTTTTGCCCTACTCAGATTGTTAGAAGTGAGGTAGTGGGTCCAACCCACTGTCAAGGGGAGGGAATTAATAAAGGCTTAAGTACCAGGAAGGGGGATGGAAAGGGAATCACTGGGAGCCTTTTAGAGACAGCCAACCACAGACAGAACAGAATTGGCAAGGCACAAATCCTCTGCACTCTTGCTATTTCAAGGGTGATTCACGAACTGGCAACATCAGACCACCTGGGCGCTTGATAGAAATAGAGAATCTCAGGCCCCTCCCGGCCAGACCTACTGGACCAGAATCTGCATTTGACAAGGTCCAGAGGCCCTTTGTGTGCATATCAAAGTTGGAGGAGCTCTAGTCTACAGGATATTCACACATGGACTCTTAAAGGATACTAACTTTAAATTGATAATTACATACCAGCATCCCTATCTTGGAGAAGAAGCTGATGAATTAATGTACTTTTATGTTCTTCAGAGAAAGGCATGGGCTGGCTAAGCCATGGTCTTCACGTGCACACACCGTCACTGTTTAATGGCTTAAAGATGAAGTCTGAACTTTTGTTGGCTCTCAGACATAACAATGACCACATGGACGTCTCCTATTCCTGCGTAGCATTTATAGGGAAAACCAGATCCTTTGAACTCATAAAAACCCCCAAACCCATCATCCAAGCATCTTTCATTCCTGGAGATTATCAGAGTTTTCATTACAGGTTAAATTCTTGGTAACTTTTTCATGTGGAAACTATCCTGTTACCTCCTGTTCGCTTTCCTCCCGCTGAGCGCAAATGGACTGGATATTCTGCTTCCTACAGCTGCTTTGGATTTGGTTACATTTTCCAGGTTTCGAGGAAAAAAAAATGTGCTGACAGAAAGTGGCTTCATCTACAACACTCAACTGATTTTAAGGGTAGATACAGAAATCTGTTTCCTCATTGTATGGACCAGTGAGATCAAAATATTATTTTTGCATCCAAAGGCCCACTAGCCACTTTATTTTTAGAAACCAGGCATTGAAAAGAAACAGAAAAACATGTTGAGGAAGGGTCACAACGACGAGATAAAGACAGCAACCATGGCTAGACAAAAAGAACACATTTTTGGTATGTGCTGTTTTCAGTGAGATATATTTGCTTTTTTATTAAAGTATTTTTAAGTCTTTATTCATTTTTTAGAGAGGAGAGAAGGGGGAGGAGCAGGAAGCATCAACTTCCACATGTGCCCTGACCAGGTAAGCCCAGGGTTTTGAACTGGCGACCTCAGCGTTCCTGGTTGATACTTTATCCACTGTGCCACTGCAGGCCAGGCAATATTTGCTTTTTAAATGGAAAAAGAAAAAACTTTCCATTCACATCTGGGCAGAAAGTCAGAATCAAATAGATATAATTGGAAAAGCTTACTAAGTGATGGATTTATGTTACACCCCCCCCCCCGCCCCCGCCTGATTGTTTTGTTTTATTTTACATAATGGAGCAAAATCCTCTTAAATAAATATATTTGAAATCAAAATGTTCAAAAGTCACATTTTCTTGTAACAAGATGAAACAGAAACTTACATCTGACCCACTAGGAGGTAAACAGTTTTGCTCGGGCTGTACTATTACACTTAATAAAGAGGGCATACGCCCATTTGGGTTTCAGATATGAGGTTGTGAATGTTAAAATCAAGAGCAATCTTGGGATCACTTAATTGGTAAAATCCTCAAGGTGTATTTTGCCAGCCCCGGTAGACTGAGTACCTAAGGGTCCAGGGGTTGGGGGACAATATATGTTGCGATTTCAGAGGCAAAGCTCTGGTGGGGAGGGCAGGAAGCTAGGACCAGGTAAGGATCTAGGAACTAGGAAAGGGCAGATGAGCCAGTACTAAAGGGTTGCTGGATGGATTGATCTTGGCAATGGCATTTTTGCAGCCCAAGGTCTAGGCTTCAAAAGACAAAGAAACTAAATTGTTATCCTAAGTCTTACCACAAAGTCAACTCTAGATGACAGAGCTCAAAGTGGTGGGCAGACTGGGTATGTGGCAAGTGGTGTTGTGGGGTTTATGACCTTACTTTAAGGCTTTAATCCCCTCTAAGGGGACTGATAACTCCAGGTCTCATAGTAGGGACCCAGCTATAAGATTTAAAGGTCAGAATGGGATCCTCAGTCCCAAAGGGCAAATGGGAATGTTGATTTGCCTAATACAGACCTAAGGCAAAAGCTTAGTATCATGACTTGAAACAGGAAAGCAGTAAGGAGTTCTGTGAATTGGAGAGAGGGAAGAACTTTCATAGAGACCTACCTAGTTCATGCCTTTGGCACTGGGACACACATTAGGTTGATTTACAGAGATTTAGGGTAGGGACTGGGAAGTTAGAACACCATGCAGGAGTGCTGCTGAGAGGCTGGATTCTGGTCTGAGAACATGGGTTTGTTTTGAACTCCCTTACCCACCTCCCTACAGAAGCAAGGTGCTTCTGGCCAAGGGGATGGAGTAATGACAGGGGCTGGGCTGACCTGTGAGCCCAGCCTCTGGAGACCCGGGAGAGACCACGCAAGCACTGATGAAGTTGGTGCCGACATCATCTCATGTTGCTCTGGTCACTCCTTCCTCCGGAAACCTGCTTCCAGTGGTGCACATGCCGCTGACCGGGAGGTGAGCTGGGGACGTGCTCACAGGTTTCTGTCTGTTTCAATGTGTGGTTTCTCATGAGCAAGGGAGGAAGTGCTGACCCCCGGGGCACTCTAATCAAGAAGACACCCTTATTAGCTCCCTTTCCGGTAAGCTGGAGCAGTATCTGATTTCCTCTGGAAGCAAGGCAGTGGAGGAGAAAGGGTAATACCACCATGAAAGGCAATCTCGTCTGGAATCAATGTGTTTGGGTATTGAACTTTGGGTCACACCGAGCCTTTCCCAGCAGTGATATTCGAATACATAATTACTCCACTCTTCATGTGGTATTGGTAGTGCAAAGAGCGAGTGTGTGCTTTGTGTTTATTTTCCACATGTCCCATTTCTTGTTCCCTGAGTCCAATGACAGGGCAAGTTTGCTCCCACTGCACTGGAAGAGAGCTGCTCTTGGCTTCAGGAAGCTTTTTTTTTTTTTTTAATCCTTTTCCTTTTATTCCTTTTTTTCATCCTTTCTTCTTTTGGCTGGTGCCTCAGTGGCTCCCCTTGTATACCATCTTATTATTATTATTTTTAAATAGCACACTTGTCACCAGGGGTCATATCCCAACCCAAGTGTTAAACAACTAGTATGGCTCAGGTACCCACCAAGAGTCCTTGAGCAGAAAACTAGCCCCACCCCCACTCCACTTGCCTCTGCCATGATGAACAGGTCATTGGGGTGTCATGGTGAGACCAAATAGGTCCTGGGACAGAGAGCAGCAGGGGAATTCAGAGTAACAGCTGATTTACCAACTGGTACAAACACATTTACCTATTTTGGTTACCAGTGCATGGTGGCAGGTTACCAGAACAGTTTGTGTTTTGGGGATGCTGTTTCACCAATGTCACATTTTCAGCGACGAAGAAGCTCTGATGACTGACTCCTCTTTGGGAGAGGAAGGAAAGCAGGTAGGGGGTCTGCTCATGCAGGCCGTAAGAGTTGGGATTTTAACTTGAGCATCACAGGAAGCCATGGGACACTTGTGATCTGAATTACATTTTTAAGATATCACTCTGGCTGACATGTTGAGATGTATTTTGGGAGGCATGGGTAGAGACCTAGTTGGCTTGTTTGTTTATTTTGTTTTTGTTTTTTTGAGATCAGGCAAGAGGTAATCAGGCGAGGATATGGGGCCCAGAAAGTTTGCCTGGCTGGCTCCAAGTCACCCTGTACAAGTTTGGTCCCAGTTTTCAGGGGTCTCAATGCCTTGACCAACATTGGCTGCATATAAGTTTGGAGAATATGGCACACTCTCTCAGAGGACCTGTTAATTTCCCACACTTACCACTTCTGTCCCTCACAGTTGTCCCTTTGAAGTGAGACAGTCCTAACATTGGCTGATTGACAATGACATTGTGTTGAAGGAAAGCCAAAGCACCGAGTGACTTTCTATTTCCATCCTGGGAAAGTGAAGGTCGAGACCAAGCATACATGACTGAAGGCGGTCACGCATCTAGGGAAGGCTCAAGGACATAATGCTTGGCCCTGCTGGAGCTTTCTGCAGGTCAGGAATCAGACAGCAGATGGTGTGGGGTTATGTCTCAGAAAGGGCAAGATAAATCTAATCAGTGTTGCAAAATTAAATAATAAAATTGTACACCGTATTCTGATTGTTAGTTTCTTACAAATGATGTCATGTTTCTGCTTAATAAATTGGATAACTGATCTCTTTAAGGCACCTCAATCCTGGAGAGATTGGGGTTCTCTACTTGCAGTAGTGATGCTGCCTCATTCCTTTGTGGCTCCTCTTCATGAGACCCTGAATACTAACAACAACATTGAAAGGGCATGTAAATACCACAGCGCATAGAAGGATAAACTCAACTCTCTTGTTATTTAGGCTCCTAGGCAACACCTTCATCTATTTTTAAGAAAACTGAAACTCATCTATGAGAAGATTGCAAAGTAGAGAGCATGGATGGAGACTCCCAGGAGAAACAGAGAATTGAGATGAGACAGTTTTCCTTCCAAAGGCACACAGGGCACACGTTAAAATGGCTGCTCCTGACTCTATGCAGGTTGCAATTAGGTCCTGATCTCTGCTTCTCCAGGATGAATGATCTCACCATCATCCGCAGCCTTGGGTCCTGCACTTACCACAGTGTGTTGAATTGTGATAGTCATCTCTTTCCAGATACTGTGCCTTTTGTCTCCTACTGCCTGGTACCTAAGGCAGCACATAGAGTATTTTAGGGGCACTTCACAGTCATACATCACACAGTGGCTGCGCACAAGCCAGCTGTCCCACCCAGGACGGTTTGGCCTGCAAAGTGTTTCTGCAACTGAGTAACTCACTTTATATTGGCAGCTAAGAAATCACCATACACTCAGGAACTTAAAACATTGCAAACTTAGTGTCTGTCCTTTATTCATGGGCCAGGAGTCCAGGTACTGCTTAACAAGGTCCTCTGCTCAGGCTGCAATCAAGGAGTCAGCCTGGCTGCAGTCGCATCTGAAGGCTCAGTGGGGAAGAAGCCACTTCCACACTCATCCAGGTGGCGGGGAGAGGTCATTTTCTATATAGCCCAGGCATTTCGCTGGTGGGAGGCTGAAGGATTCTCTCAGGCCCAGGAAGGCACAGTTCTTTGTTCCATGGGGTTCTCCAACATGGCTGCTTCCTTTATCAAGCCTACAATGAGAGTCTTTCACTCCAAGGAGGGAAGGGTTCCTCTTTCAAGGGCTTTCTCCTGATTAAGCCAGGCCCACCTGTCATCATCTGCTCTTTGACTAATTCAAAACCAACTGATTTAGGACCTTAATTACATCTGAAGACATAGCTTCATCTATGTCATATTTCAGTGACTAGAAGCCAGTCACCACTTCAGCCCACAGCTAGGGAAAGAGGATCACACAAGCCCTGGACCCAAGGCAGCAGGGACCATGGAGGCTGTCCCACGGTATGCCTACCACTGCTGTTTACCTCTGCACATTAGTAGAGTGCGCACAAGAACCTAGCCTTTCAGTTCCTTTTGAAAAATAAAATCAAACTACAATATCTAGTGGCACATGGCCCATGTTCCTACCTGGCAAGAGCCAGTGGAAGTGGACCCTTCCCAGCCCCACCTTGGTGAGGTGCCCACCTGAGTATCTGTCACTCTGTTTTCTCTGCCTTTGTCTATTTTCTTTACTGGTGTCACCTGCTTCACCCTTATGGCCATTCATGGTTAAAGCTTGAAGCCCCACAGTAAATAATTACTAAGATTATATCAGTATAACTGTTGACTATTTTTGTTGTCTCTGCCTGTTTTCTAGAAGGTGTAATAGTACTCCAGATGGAAGGAATACTGGAGATCACTTCATTTACCTCTTTCACAGAGAAAATTGAGTCCCTGGAAAGGGTGGTGACTGGGTTTATGCCAATGGTTAGAAGCCCAAACTCATGATTTTTACTCCTGAAGACTTGCAGCAGTTTTTGAGAAGAGGGGAACTGACCAATTCCTGTTCCAGAAGGGAATGTGGAAATATTTGTTTATAAAGATATAACTACCTTTCCTAAGAAAACTTCCCATTTTTCAGCTGTTAGAAGTCTCCACTCAATTGTGCATCAGGTAGCAGGCCCATGGGGCGAGAGCTTTTGTTTCTCCTGTAGATGGTCTGGTCCAGTTGCAGAGCTGTTAAATGTCACATTGTCTTTGTTCACGGGGTCTGTGTCTACCAGCAGTGCACTGCAAGCCATGTAGCATTTGAATGCAGTGAGGATCACATGTGTGGGCTGGGTGACTAAACCTGTGCTTCTGGGTTCAGGTCCCAGCCCTGCCATTTATTAACTGTGTGACCAGCTTTATGCAAGTTACAAAGATTCTGTGCCTGTTTTCTCATCTGTAAAATGAGTATAGAGTGGAATATGTTTGGGATAGTACATGGGTTGGTGCATGCAAAGGACTTAGAATTCTTCCTGGTTCAATGACAGATACTTTTGTCCATGGTCTTGGGTGCAGGTTTGAAGTTGAGGTGTATTTTCTCTAGATCAAGAACTGACATTTTCAATGTGGACTATACCACCCCAAGGGGGTGAACATTAGGTTTTTGGGGGGCAACAAAGTCTTTCTGTTTTAACATGCAAAGCACAGCTATACATCATGACATAATGTACATTAACAGAAATACAGTTGGTTCTTGAACAATGTGGGTTTGAGGTACGCAGACCTACTTAGATGTGGATTTTTTCATCTTATAGAGAGACGACATGGATTTACGGTATCTATAAATATATTACAGTACTATAAACATATTTTCTCTTCCTTTAGAACATTTTATAAATTTGACCCCAAAGGCAAGGGAAGTAAAGACAAAGATAAATGAGTGGAACCACATCAGACTAAGAAGCTTCTGTACAGCAATAAAAACCTGACAACAAAACAAGTAGGCCACTGACTAAAGGGGAGATGATATTTTCAAACAACAGCTCAGATAAGGGCCTAATATCCAAAATATATAAAGAACTTACTAAACTCAGCACAAACAAACAATCCAATTAAAAAAAAAAAGAGAAGAGGACATGAATAGACACTTCTCCAAAGAAGAAATACAAATGGCCAATAGATACATGAAAAAATGCTTATCTTCACTAGCTATTCGAGAAATGCAAATCAAAACTACAATGAGATACCACCTCATACGTGTTAGATTAGCTATTATCACAAAACAGGTAATAACAAATGCTGAAGAGGCTGTGGAGAAAAAGGAACCCTCATTCACTGCTGGTGGGAATGTAAATTAGTACAACCATTATGAAGAAAGTAAGGTGGTTCCTCAAAAAATTAAGACTAGAACTACCATATGACCCAGCAATCCCTCTACTGGGTATATACTCCCAAAACTTGAAAACATGGGTACGAAAAGACACATGTACCTCCATGTTCATTGCAGCATTGTTCATGGTGGCCAAGACATGGAAACAGCCAAAATGCCCTTCAATAGAGGATTGGATAAAGAAGACGTGGTACATATATACAATGGAATACTACTCAGCCATAAGAAATGATGACATAGGATCATTTATGACAACATGGATGGACCTTGATAACATTACACTGAGTGAAATAAGTAAAACAGAAAAAGCTAAGAACTGTATGATTCCATACATAGGTGGGACACAAAATTGAGACTCAAGGACATAGATAAAAGTGAAGTGGTTACCAAGGGGCGTGGAAGGAGGAGAAAGAGGGGGATAGGAGGAGAGGGAGGGGCTTAAAGAGAAACAAAATATAGGGTGATGGAGGATGATTTGACTTTGGGTGATGGGTATACAGCATAATCGACTTTCCAAATGATGTGGAGATGTTTTCTCTAAATCTATGTACTCTGGTTGACCAACATCACCCTGTTAAATTTAATTGTCTAAAAAAAAAGGTTTTCTTTTTTTTTTTTTTTTTTATAAATTTTTATTAATGTTAATGGGATGACATTAATAATTCAGGGTACATATATTCAAAGAAAACATGTCTAGGTTATCTTGTCATTAAATTATATTGCATACCCCTCGCCCAGAGTCAGATTGTCCTCCGTCACCCTCTATCTAGTTTTCTCTGTGCCCCTCTCCCTCCCCCTAAATCTCTCCCTCCCTCCCTCTCTCCTGCATCCTCCCTCCCCCCACCCCTGGTAACCACCACACTCTTGTCCATGTCTCTTAGTCTCATTTTTATGTTCCACCAATGTATGGAATCATGTAGTTCTTGTTTTTTTCTGATTTACTTATTTCACTCCGTATAATGTTATCAAGATCCCACCATTTTGCTGTAAATGATCTAATGTCATCATTTCTTATGGCTGAGTAGTATTCCATAGTGTATATGTGCCACATCTTCTTTATCCAATCTTCTATTGAAGGGCTTTTTGGTTGTTTCCATGTCTTGGCCACTGTGAACAGTGCTGCTATGAACATGGGGATACATGTGTCTTTACGTATCAATGATTCTGAGGTTTTGGGGTATATACCCAGTAGAGGGATTGCTGGGTCATAAGGTAGTTCTATTTGCAGTTTTTTGAGGAACCACCATACTTTCCTCAATAGTGGTTGTACTACCTTACATTCCCACCAACAGTGTATGAGGGTTCCTTTTTCTCCACAGCCTCTCCAACATTTGTTATTACCCGTCTTATTGATAATAGCTAATCTAACAAGGGTGAGGTGGTATCTCATTGTAGTTTTGATTTGCATTTCTCTAATAACTAATGAAGCTGAGCATCTTTTCATATATCTGTTGGCCATTTGTATTTCTTCCTGGGAGAAGTGTCTGTTCATGTCCTCTTCCCATTTTTTTATTGGATTGTTTGTTTGTTTGTTGTTGAGTTTTATGAGTTCTTTGTAAATTTTGGATATGAGGCCCTTATCTGAGCTGTTGTTTGAAAATATCAGTTCCCAATTAGTTGGCTGTCTGTTTATTTTGATATTAGTTTCTCTTGCTGAGCAAAAACTTTTTATTCTGATGTAGTCCCATTCATTTATCTTTGCCTTCACTTCTCTTGCCATTGGAGTCAAGTTCATAAAATGTTCTTTAAAACCCAGATCCATGAGTTTAGTACCTATGTCTTCTTCTATGTACTTTATTGTTTCAGATCTTATATTTAGGTCTTTGATCCATTTTGAATTAATTTTAGTACACGGGGACAGGCTGTAGTCGAGTTTCATTCTTTTGCATGTGGCTTTCCAGTTTTCCCAACACCATTTGTTGAAGAGGCTTTCTTTTCTCCATTTTGTGTTGTTGGCCCCTTTATCAAAGATTATTTGACCATATATATGTGGTTTTATTTCTGGGCTTTCTATTCTGTTCCATTGGTCTGAGTGTCTATTTTTCTGCCAATACCATGCAGTTTTGATTATTGTGGCCCTATAATATAGTTTAAAGTCAGGTATTGTAATGCCCCCAGCTTCATTCTTTTTCCTTAGGATTGCTTTGGCTATTCGGGATTTTTTATAGTTCCATATAAATCTTATGATTTTTTGTTCCATTTCTTTAAAAAATGTCATAGGAATTTTGATGGGAATTGCATTAAATTTATATATTACTTTGGGTAATATGGCCATTTTAATTATATTTATTCTTCCTATCCAAGAACAAGGAATATTTTTTCATCTCATTGTGTCTTTTTCTATTTCTCTTAGCAATGCCTTGTAGTTTTCTTTATATAGGTCCTTTACATTCTTTGTTATGTTTATTCCTAGGTATTTTATTTTTTTTGTTGCAATCGTGAAGGAGATTATTTTTTTGAGTTCGTTTTCTAATATTTCATTGTTGGCATATAGAAAGGCTATGGACTTTTGTATGTTAATTTTGTATCCTGCAACCTTACTGTATTGGTTTATTGTTTCTAGTAATCTTTTTGTGGAGTCCTTTGGGTTTTCGATGTATAAGATCATATCATCAGCAAAAAGTGATACCTTTACTTCTTCTTTTCCGATATGGATGCCTTTTATTTCTTTGTCTTGTCTGATTGCTCTGGCCAGAACTTCTAGCACCACGTTAAATAAGAGTAGAGAGAGTGGACACCCCTGTTGTGTTCCTGATTTAAGGTGGAAAGTCCTCAGTTTTACGCCATTTAATATGATGTTGGCTGATGGTTTATCATATATGGCCTTTATCATGTTGAGATATTTTCCTTCTATACCCATTTTGTTGAGAGTCTTAAACATAAAATTGTGTTGTATTTTATCGAAAGCCTTTTCTGCGTCTATTGATAAGATCATGTGGTTTTTGTTCTTTGTTTTGTTGATATGGTGTATTACGTTAACCGTTTTACGTATGTTGAACCATCCTTGAGATTCTGGGATGAATCCCACTTGATCATGATGTATTATTTTTTTAATATGTTGTTGTATTCGATTTGCCAGTATTTTGTTTAGTATTTTAGCATCTGTATTCATTAGAGATATTGGTCTGTAGTTTTCTTTTTTTGTGCCATCCTTGCCAGGTTTTGGTATGAGGGTTATGTTGGCCTCATAAAATGTGTTTGGAAGTATTGCTTCTTCTTCAATTTTTTGGAAGACTTTGAGTAGAATAGGAACCAAGTCTTCTTTGAATGTTTGATAGAATTCACTAGTATAACCATCTGGGCCTGGACTTTTATTTTTGGGGAGGTTTTTAATAGTTTTTTCTATTTCCTCCCTGCTGATTGGTCTGTTTAGGCTTTCTGCTTCTTCATGACTCAGTTTAGGAAGGTTGTATTGTTCTAGGAATTTATCCATTTCTTCTAGATTGTTGTATTTGGAGGCATATAGTTTTTCATAGTATTCTACAATAATTCTTTGTATATCTATAATGTCTGTGGTGATCTCTCCTCTTTCATTTTGGATTTTATTTATTTGAGTCCTGTGTCTTTTTTCCTTGGTGAGTCTTGCCAAGGGTTTGTCGATTTTGTTGATCTTTTCAAAGAACCAGCTCCTTGTTTTATTGATTTTTTCTATAGTTTTTCTGTTCTCTATTTCGTTTATTTCTGCTCTGATTTTTATTATCTCCTTTCTTCGGCTGGTCTTGGGTTGTCTTTGTTCTTCTTTTTCTAGTTCCTTAAGGTGTGAAGTTAAGTGGTTTACTTCGGCTCTCTCTTGTTTGTTCATATAGGCCTGAATTGATATGAACTTTCCTCTTATTACTGCTTTTGCTGCATCCCAGAGATTCTGATATGTCGTATTTTCATTTTCATTTGTCTGTATATATCTTTTGATCTCTGCGCTTATTTCTTCTTTGACCCATTCATTTTTTAGAAGTATGTTGTTTAGTTTCCACAATTTTGTGGGGTTTTCCCCCTTTTTTTTACAGTTGAATTCTAGTTTCAAGGCTTTATGATCAGAGAATATGCTTGGCACAATTTCAATTTTTCTAAATTTGCTGATATTGTCTTTGTGGCCCAACATATGGTCAATTCTCGAGAATGTTCCATGTACACTAGAGAAAAATGTATACTCTGTCGCTTTGGGATGAAGTGTCCTGTAGATGTCTATCATATCCAGGTGTTCTAGTATTTCATTTAAGGCCATTATATCTTTATTGATTCTCTGTTTGGATGACCGATCTAGAGCCGTCAGCGGTGTATTGAGGTCTCCAAGTATGATTGTATTTTTGTCAGTTTTTGTTTTAAGGTCAATAAGTAGCTGTCTTATATATTTTGGTGCTCCTTGGTTTGGTGCATATATATTAAGGATTGTTATGTCTTCTTGATTCAGTGTCCCCTTAATCATTATGAAATGACCATTTTTGTCTCTGAGTACTTTTTCTTGTTTGTAGTCAGCATTATTAGATATGAGTATTGCTACACCTGCTTTTTTTGGGGTGTTGTTCGCTTGGAGTATTGTTTTCCAGCCTTTCACTTTGAATTTGTTTTTATCCTTGTTGCTTAGATGAGTTTCTTGTAGGCAGCATATAGTTGGATTTTCTTTTTTAATCCATTCTGCTACTCTGTGTCTTTTTATTGGTAAGTTTAATCCATTTACATTTAGTGTAATTATTGACACTTGTGGGTTCTCTATTGCCATTTTATAAATTGCTTTCTGTTAGTTTTGTATCTTGTTTGATTCTTCTCTTTTGTTTTTCTATCGTTTGTTTTTGTTTGTTTGTATTCCATACTTCTTTCCTCTGTTGCTACCTAAAAAAAGGTTTTCTTAATAACATTTTTTTTCTCTAGCTCATTTTAGTATAAGAATACTCTGTACAATCTATATAATGTACAAAATATGTGTTCATGTTAATTCTTCCAGTCAACAGTAGGATATTAGTAGTTACAATTTGGGGAAAGTTAGAAGTTATACATAGACTTTGAATGTTGTGGAGTCAGCGGCCCTAACCCCCTTGTTGTTCAGGAGTCCATTGTACAGTATATCTGTAGTATAATTTTATGAGAGATTGATTAGGGGAAAAAATGTCTTCTATGGGAGAAAAAATGTAAAAAAACAAAAGGTTGAGAAACACCATTTTAGAAAAAGCGCAGACGGTTGCTTGGAGCATTGTCCCAATATGTAGAGGTTGCTGGTTTGATCCCTAGTCAGGGCATGTACAGAAACAGATCAATGTTTCTGTCTCTCTCTCTCTGGGACAACCCAGCAGCCTCTACCTCATGGCCTGCAAGTCAAAGCCCTGATTAGGTCAGAGGATGAGAAATGCTGCTACAGAGCTGCTCAGGGCCGCACGAAAGCCAAGGGCATAGGGGCCTTCCTGTTGCCTACAGGGTTGGGGCGGGGCCACGAGGCAGGCTTCCCTCCAGGGAATTAAATCCATCTCTTGGGGTTCTTGGACCTGCTGGCGAGAAGCAGTTGCCGCCTGGGATTCCACAAGTCAGGCAATGAGCTCTGTCCATGCCACACTTGCTGGTTGTCTGACAAAGGAAAACCTGACATTGCTGGTTAGCCTTGTGTCCCGGGAAATCCGTTCCCACTGGCCCTGCCTTATCTGTCCTAAGTGAGGCCATAGAAGAGGGCTTTCTTTCTTTCTTTCTTTCTTTCTTTCTTTCTTTCTTTCTTTCTTTCTTTCTTTCTTTCTTTCTTTCTTTCTTTCTCTTTCTTTCTTTCTTTCTTTCTTTCTTTCTTTCTTTCTTTCTTTCTTTCTTTCTTTCTTTTTTCTCTCTTTCTCTCTTTCATTCTTTTTTCCCTCTCTCCCTCCCTCCCTCCCTTCTTTGCTTCCTTCCTTTTTTATCTCTCTTTCTTTCCTTTTTTTTCTTTTTATTAAGTGAGAGGCAGGGAAGCTGGGAGGCAGAAAGACAGACTCCTGCATGTGCCTTCCCTGACTGGGATCTGCCTGGCAAGTTCCTCAACAGGGCAATACTCTGCCCATCTGGGGCCGCTGCTCCATTGCTCAACAACTGAGCTACCATCATCATTTCTAATGGGGACAGTGAGCAGCAACTAGTATTATTGTGATGTCACCTTACAGCTTGGATTAAAAGCATATAAAATAGTCCTTGCCACATAACTAAAGCTATTTTGGGTTTTTTTTGGAGCACATCAAGAGGATGTGATAGAGTGGAATGGTGGTGGGGGGGGGGGCGTTGGGTGTAACAGCAAACACACTGTTAACAGAAATCAGCTTTTTGCCAAACTACAGCTCAGGGGCCACATTGGGCTTCTCACCTGTGTTTGCAGACACACTTTTATTGAGGCTTTATTCACTTGTGTTTTCTCTGGGGCTGCTGTGCTGCTCCCACAGCTGAGCTGAAAATTAGGACAGGGAGTGGATGGTCTTCAAAGCCTAGCCTATCAAACTCTCTGGCCCTTTCTGTAAAAAGTGTGCCAAATCCTGCCCTGTAATAGTGATGCCCACTTGTTTAGCACATGCTATACTTACTGGGCAGGAAGACAAAGAATGAGGGGAAGGGAGGGAGGCATTTGATCATATGGTTAAGGAAGGTGTAATGCTGGTGGTTGAGGCCAGGCAGGTTCACATGGAATTCAGGTGGATAGTAGAGGAACTTTGGAGCCAGAAAGCTTCGGGCCATACCTGTTTAGTGGAGGCTTGCATAGACAAGTGAGCGGATAAACAAAGGAAAACCTGCTTTTTGCAGTGGAAGGTAAGGGATCAGGAAAACTGCATCTCATAGTGGTGGGAGAGCAATCTGGGAGAATCGCCCTGAGGGAACGTACCCATAGCTTTTCAGAGAGACACACAGGTGGCTTTCTGCCATGTGCACACGTACCAATTGTGCAAAGTTCTCGCAGCTGGGAAACTAGTGAGCAAGCCTAACACAGCTATTTCCCCAAAGAAGGCCTCCCTGAGATGGTGCAGTTAAGACCTGAAGGAGTGAGAAAGTTAATTCGTGGAAACCAGCAAAGAGTATTCCAGGCAGAAGAAACAAGTGCAAAGGGCCTGAGGCAGGGACTCATCTATGGGATTGAGGAAGAAGCAGGAGGCCATTGTGGCTGAAGGAGAGAGAGCAGGTCAAAGTCCAGGAGGGAAGACACAAAGCTATAGGAAAAGGAGGCAAAGAAGCCATTGGCACCTTGAAAGCAATGGAAGAACTTTGGCTTCTACTCTAAGAGGAGAAACCATGGAGAATGTCACAGTCTAACATAACTAATCCAGGTATGTGATGATGGGGGGCGTGGACCTGGGTGTGGTGAAAGATTAGAAGTGCTCAGTTCCTGAATATATACTGACTATAGAGCCAGCAGGGTGTGCTGATGAATTGGCCATGGGTGTCAGGAAGAGAGACATCAAGGACCACACCAACCCACTTGCCCGGAGCAGGTGGAAATACGGAATGAGCAGCTCCAAGTACAGGAGTGTATATCACATGTCTTTGCTCATCCAGGTCTCACAACAGTAGTTCAAAGTGGATACTGTTCTTCCCACTTCACACGTGGGGAACAACAGGCCAACCTGCCCTGGCTCGCACAGGTGCTCAGTGACAGATAGGGCTGGGGTGTGAATGAATATCTGTCGGACTCCACACTGCATTGCCCCATAGCTAAATTCCCATTGGCATGTTGGTTTGAATCACTAGTTGAAAAGTCAGATATCTTCAGGGGCCAGGCAGGCAAGGTCTGAAGTGCGCTGCTCTAAGTAAGAGGTTAGTGTGTGTGGCTGGACCGGAAAGGGCAAGCCCAGCCTGAAGGCCTACAAATGCGAATTATTTTTACAAAGCCAGAACGGCCAAAGAAAACATGGCAGCAAGCCTTATTAGGCCAACAGGTCCCTGGTCGGTGACCCGTGGACAAAGGCTCCATCAGGTTGGGCAAGAGGGCTCGTGATGCGCTCAGAATGGAAACCAGGGAGCCTGTTTGTCTCACCCGCTCACTTGGGTTCACTGCCTTGGGAATATCACACATGGCTGGTAGAAAAAGCATGGGCCTTTGGGCCAGATGGGCCTGGCTTTTCGTTCCGACCCTGCCACCAGTCTTAGTGTGACTTCGAGTAAGTAAATTACCTTCTGTGACCTTCATATTTTTTTATCTTTAAAAGTGGGGTTTATTTGCTTCACATTTATTGGTTTATGCTCCCTGCCAGGTGTGCACTAGTCTCAGCTTATCTCAGGAAATGGCAACTCTTGTGTTTCTACTTGTCAGAGCAAGCGTGTTGGTGTGGTCCTTGATGCCCCTCTTCCTGGCATCCCATGGCCAATCCATCAGCACAGCCTGCGGGCTCAATAGTCAATATATATTCACTTCCCACCTTTCATGACACTGAGCCCCACACATCCATCATCACTTACCTGGGTGACTGCACCTGTCTCTCCGGGCCTTCGAGTCTGTTCTCAACCCAGCAACTAGAGAGACACTTGTTAATAGTTCAGCAAAACCATGACATTCTCTGTAGTTTCTCTTTTTAGAGTAAAAGCCAAAGTTCTTACAATAAGTTCCAAAGTGCCAATGACTTCTCCACCCTCTTCTCTGATACATTTGTGTCTTCCCTTCTGGACTCTGACTTGCTCTCTCTCCTTCAGCCACAGTGGTCTCTTGCCTCTTCCGCAAGCCCATTGGAAGTTCCTGCCTCAGGACCTTTGCACCTGTTTCTTCTGCCTGGAGTACTCTTTGCCTGTATATTCGCAGGATGACTTCCTCATTTCTTCAAGTCTTACTGCATCTTCTCAGGGAGTTCTTCCCTAACCTTATCATCAACTTGCATGCCTTCCTTTCTGTTCCTCTGTCCTTCTCTTTCTCCCCGTTTAACAGTTATCATTACCACATGTATACGATTTATTTTTTGTGCTGTTTATTGTGCCTTTTTCACTACAAAGTCTAAAGAACTGTTTGGTTTCCTGCAGTACCAATGGCACCTCGTAAAGTCGCCAACCTCCAGTATATGTGTTAACACCTTTTCAGCCTTTCTTTTCTCTCTCATCAGAAGTAAGCCCTTCTCACTCCTGTGATTTTATTTAACCTAATCTAACTGAATGAGAATTATTTGAATTTCAAAGATCAGTGGCCATTGGTAGGAGGTTAGCTCCTGAGTCTACACCAGCAATTACGGCAATGGGGTCCCCAGATTGGCATCACAAGACCACCTGGGACTTTTTTTTTTAATAGAGACAGAGAGAGTCAGAGAGAGGGATAGACAGGGACAGATTGACAGGAACGGAGAGATGAGAAGCATCAATCATTAGTTTTTTGTTGCGCATTGCAACAGCTTAGTTGTTCATTGATTGGTTTCTCAAATGTGCCTTGACCATGGGGCTACAGCAGACCAAGTGACCCCTTGCTCAAGCCAGCGACCTTGGGTCCAAGCTGGTGAGCTTTTGCTGAAACCAGATGAGCCCGCGCTCAAGCTGGCGACCTTGGGGTCTCGAACCTGGGTCCTCGGCATCCCAGACCAACGCTCTATCCACTGCGCCACTGCCTGGTCAGGCCACCTGGGACTTTCTTGAAAAGTCAATTCTTGGTCCCCATCCCCTACCTTGGCTGAACTAGAGGTGACTGGGAAGGGCCTAGCAATGTTTAGACAAGCCTACCAGTTAATTCTGATGTAGGTGCAAATTAGAGAGCAATTGCCTTGCTTGGGTTGGTGTATAAAACAGTTACAGGCCAAAATATGAGCTGGCAGAACGAGGTAGTGAAAAATAACCATGGAGTGGGACTCTGGACACCTCTGTTCAGTGGCTTACCCCTGCCTTGGGGCGACCTCGGCGGCATCATTCCTCGGCACAGAAGTTGGGTTCCCCAGCTCTGGCAGTTCAGGACAAGGTGGTCTCTAAGACCCTTCCCCATTTGGACATCCAGTGAGTCTGCTTTGGCCTTGCTTCTTTCGTTGTGTTCTAGGAGCATTTCCCAACACTTCCATCTAAACCCCATCTCCCTGCGTTTTATGTTCCTAGACACCAAACACCTGTGACTACTACCCCAATGTCCCCAAACATTTTGCTCCTATCAGAAAACACAATGTACCCAATATTTATTTGTTTGGCTTATTTATATATTACATACATGTGATAGTAAGCAAACATATTGAACACCTGTTATAAATCATAGGAAATGAAAACTCAAGCTGAGATAATAAAACAGAGGTTCTACAGTTCTTTCCTCATATTTTCTCTCACATCAACGTGCCCAACACACAGGTGTAGTCCCTGCAAGATAAATTCTTGCCTGGAGAATCCAGGCTCATTTCTCTCTCACTCCCTCCTGGACAGTGACCCTTTTTCTGCAAAATACCCATTTTCTTTGAGAGTTGAATTACTAACAGTAACTGTTTAAATCAAGCCATAGGGAAGGAACATTATCCTCTGTTTACTGAGTATTTCTTACATATCAGCCACGGTAACAAATGCCTTTTATGCCCCCAAGTCTCACTGTTCACACAAACACTGTGAAGTGGAAGTAATTATTGATTTTACATTTAGGGAAACTGAGGCATCACAAGGTTAAGTAACCAGTTCAAGTTGACTTGGCAGGAAAGACTCTGGTAGATAAGAAATTCTTGCTACCATATCCCAAAGGCATTTCTGAGGATATTTTTGCCCTTAAAGAGTATCTCTTCAGCAAAAATGGAATCTTATT
This sequence comes from Saccopteryx leptura, assembly GCF_036850995.1. Classification (NCBI taxonomy): domain Eukaryota; kingdom Metazoa; phylum Chordata; class Mammalia; order Chiroptera; family Emballonuridae; genus Saccopteryx; species Saccopteryx leptura. The sequence continues at coordinate 168,181,383 of NC_089507.1, forward strand.
AATTTCTGATTGTGGATTTCCAATGAGATTTTGGGTGAGGCACTCTTCCTTAGGGCCATGCAGTGTAAACCAGAATTGTTTCTATTATACAGAGAAATATGGCTGGCATTGAGGTTAGGGGTGTGATATTTCTAGAAGGCTTTGGCTCTGCCCCCCCTCCCCCACTGCCCTGCTAAGCTGGGCTCCAGTCTGGGTACATCAGAGGATTTTAAATGAAGAGTCAGACACCATGCTTCAGAACTGACATAGTTAATTAGAACCACGACAGTAGCTGGAAAGAGAGAGAGAGACATCTGGAAACAGTCTCTAACTGCTGATGTCACATTTGAAACTGTCGTTACTGTCCCTTCTGGAGGGGCGAGCAGCACCGAAAACATGCTTGCTTTTTTTTATTATTTTATCATAACTGATTTTCTCCCCAGTTAGCATGCGCCCAAGTTTGTATGCACTTTATCAGACAGATGTTCAGTTGACAGAGGATATGGAAAATCTCTCATTCACGTTTCTTTATTTGATGCATCAACTGACAGAATGTAGTTACTTCTGTAGTCTCCGAGGAGCTGAAAAAAAAAGAAAAAAAACAAAACCAAACCTCAGCAATCTGAATTTATGAAGTTTGGTTTTCCGCCACTGAGAAATACCTCATGTTAAAGGTTTGTTTACAGGGGATTGATGTTTCCACTTGCTGGAGCGGCTCTTAGACACGCTGTTGTTGTTGTTTTTTTCCTTTTAAGTTATTTTTTTTTCCAACCACTAAGTGGATCTAAACATTAAGCGTTTCTGAGGTTAGTTGTCCAAGCTCCTGGGCTGCCATTAACTTTCTGCTGGGACAAAACAGAAGGTCGCCCTTCACTTAGCCACCCATAAGGCGAGTGCATAATATTTTAAAGAATTTTTAAAAATGGCTCATTGTGCAATATTTATGTTTTATGCACATCGGCACAGGACAGTGTTGACACTGAGTTCTACTGTTGCGTTTGGCAGGTCCCTCCCGGCTTCCACCCCACTGAGCGCCTGCTCCCTGTTCTCCCCATGTCTCTGTGCCAAGGGGCTGACCGACCTGATCACTTGCCTATCTCGGACAGAGCCGAGCTCACAGACCTCCCCTTTTTCTCGGGAGACAGAGCAGATGGAGAAGAAACTGGGGGATACTCCTCCAGGTCTGTCTGGAAGGAGAAAAGATAGAAATCGTCCTCTCAACCTTAGAAGCGGGGCCCTTGGAGAGGGAAATGGATCGCTCCCTCTCCCCCTGAAGGAAGGGAAGAGCAAGAGCAAGAGCGATGTGGTTTTGGTATAAAAATTTGTTGTCCACACTTTTTTTCTCACTACTACTCTCATTAGAATGTCTCAAAGAATTTCTCACATCATGTGTCCCCAAAGCAGCTACAGCGTGTGGTCATCTGATGTATCGCAGTGTCACAAATAACAATAAACCTTGTGGGTCAAGGGTTGTGGGCAGAACATGACTCGTCTCCCCTAGACTACACGTCTTCTCTTAGACTGTTCCTTGAAGGAACACTGAGGCTAGGTCCCCAATGAACAAGAAAAATTTGATGCCACTTTCTCCCTGTCCCTTCTCTGCACCCCCGCCACCTCAGACACACTCACCCACATGCATAAACACTTCTCTGCTGTCAGCTTCTCAGCCACACTCCCTCCTGAGTTTGCAGCCAGCTCCTGTTGGCAAAGGTTTCGGTTTTGTTCACAGCATGAGAAATATTCCCATATTGTTATCAATGAAAAATAAATTTTTACGGAACACTTGCCATTTTATTTGGATTTTTAAATTCTGCTTAGCTCTGGGCATTAAGGATTTTGGGGGACAGACAGGCAGGCAGACAGACAGACGGAGAGATAGAGGATAAGTGAAAGTATGGTTTAAGAATATTTCTTGTCAGAGTTTCTGAAACCAAGGGTAAGGCTTCAAGTAGCAGGGACAGAATAAATAAGAACTAAGCTGTGTCTAGCTATCACGAGGCTAACCTGGAGTTTTATGACTTCTTTTTTTCCCCAGATCATTTAAGAAATATTTTTTTAAACTGGCAACAATGTAACGAAAATAACCTAAGTTTAGGGCTGATAGCAGGTTGTTTTGATTGTAGGAATATAACCTTGCCAGTGAGATACCCACCCGGCTCCACGTAGGCATGCTGTTTTTTCTTTGGCTAAGCTGAATTATACAATTTAGAAATGAAGGAACGGAGGTCCGTGGATTTCTGAGTCACTGGCTAACCCACCGTCCTCCAAACCACTGCTGCTATAGCCAGCATACTCCACGCTCAGCCTTTGTCCCACGAGGGATATAAATTTAGAAGAGAAAGCTGTAGGTAATTAACAGTCCAGCGTGTCTGTCATTCCTTTGATAAAATGTGTTGGGTGTGGTCTCTGGATATGCAGTTGATAAAATGCATTGGTGGTGTTCCATTTGACTTTCCATTAGTTTTTTTTTTCTTCCTTTTTTTTTTTCCCAAATAGAATGGCTTAATGGCCAGCTTCTGTTTTCAATCAGAGGGGACATTTCTATGGTTTTATTATTATTATTATTATTATTACTATATATTTTTTTACATTTTCCAATAAGAAACATATTCTGATCCTTTAAAGGTTACAGAGAAAGTATGGAAGGGTGGGTGATTCTCAGCAGAAAGGCTTCCCTGCTGGCTTAAATTACCAAGTGTATGTGCATGTTTGCGTGTGTGTACATGCATGTGTGTGTGTGTTCATGTGAGCGTCTCTCTGAAGTCTTCACAGAATCTCTGGCTCGAGGACAGAGATCCTGCCATGTTGCTTATTAATTTATTTTTTTTAGTTACTCTACAGCTTTAATAACCTATGACCAGAGAAAGGCACCTCACGTCATTCATCTGTTTAGCTCTGTGTTCATCCTAATTAAAGATGAAGAAAACTCCTTGGGGCTTTGCACATTGCATGGCAACTTGCATAACAAAATAAGCTTGTGCGATTAGGTTTTATATAAGACTGAGTTGGCAAGGGTGCAGATGAAAGACTGATTTCCAGCTCACTGCTTTAAGAAAAGCTGAGTCATTTGAATAAATCACCCAGATTTTTAACCCACAGGAAGCCTTGGCAAGGAAATACGTACAATGGCCAGTGAGTCTGAACCACGATGCTTTGCCAGAGAGGAGACTGTCCTCAGAGCCCTGACTTGCTCTGGAAGGGAGCCCACAGTGGCCAGCCTTCACTGGTTATCCGCAGTCTAGGGCATGGACCTATTTTTGAACTTGAGATGCTGTCCCAGCTCTGAATGCTCTTCTCCTTCCATTGTTGACCTGTGCTTTACATAGTGATATGCTTAACCTGGCTGGTTTAGGTTTCTTAACATAAGACGTGTCTCTTCCCCTCACTCTCAGCCAAGTTGAGGCTGTTGACCATCATGCTTGAGCTGTCTACATAGACACTGATTCTTGGCCATGTCTTAGCCTTGGTACCACTTTGGATATATGGTCATCACAGTGGGTTTTGTGTCCCATTTATGATGCTTGTACCACGTGTGATTGTAGCCTTTCTGCGTACTGGCATGACTCACCCCTTGGCGTGCCCTTTCCCAGGCTGTCCACATGCTGTGACAGTCCCATTCCCTCACTCAGGGACATTTGCATGCACAGAGTGGAACATTTTGATTTTTACAGATCAAAACAAACAAATGAAAAAGAGCTAAGCAGCATGTCCTTTTGGTACTAAAGGTCCTACAAACTTTGTCCTCTGTCAATGGCCAAGCTGGAAAATTCTGTATGTGTCAGAGATTTGAGCTAATAAAGATTTAAGAAAATCTCCCTCCCCCCATGTCCCAACCTGCAGCCCCACATGTTAGGTGGGAGATATTTGTGCTTTCTGCCAAATACCCCCCCCATCATTCTATATTGCTGACATTTTGTCAGATTAATAGATCCCCAGTGACGTGACTATATTGATTTTGTGGCAGAATTCCAAAAAATACTCTTTACAGATAACAATGGATATAATAAATTATGTTTCTTGAGATCCTGATGTTTCTATTTAAGGGTGTTAGGTACTCAGCCCTTTGTGAAAGGCACCCGAAGGCTACCCTTTAAGGGCCTTGTCCTATATCGTCTCTTTCACAGGTCAAGGTTATCCTGGGGTTAGGGCCTTTTGCCCCTGTCTTGTGGCTTGTGAATTCCTTGGCCTACCTGTGAATGGAAAGCATTCTCTTCTAATTTAGGTTCATCTGTCAATCCAGGAACATGCTTTTCCTTTTCGGAGGACCCGGATTGATTGGTTGGAAGTATGAGTTGGTTCCTGTGTTTGTACTGGATCAGACATCAGACAGCCACTGCAGACTGTGTTGGCTGGCAGACTTGGTTTTAGTGGTGAGGTTTAGAGTGCAGCAAGAGACAGGAAAGTCAGAGCTGTTTAGACAGTCTCTTTTCCTCCTTTCCTTGAGTATCTTCAAGAGGAAGAATGGTCCTCCAGACTTGCAGAGCTGGCAGCAAATCCTCGTGGGCTGTCAATCCCTCCATCCTTCCCGATGCTTCTGCCAGCTGTGGGGAGTGAGCATAATGGAAGGACTACTTCTCTAGGGATCACCCTCATATCAGACACAGTTCTGTATCTTGGACATTTATTATCTCACTCAGTCCTCTTGTTTTTCAGGAAAAAAAAATGATGTCATGAGAAGTAAGTGTCAGAAGTGGGGTCAAATGCCAAGTGTGCTTTCTTTATACCAGGGGTGTTTGTACAATGCCATGTATCAGAAGGAACCTGGGGGCTTATGTGTGGGAACCAGGTTAAGTCACTAGGTGTCTCTAACTCCATCATCTTATCTGTTGATCAAGGGTGAGGTGATGATAATGAGGAGGACAATGAATTGATTGCACGGTTTGATGTGAGTGGAACCCCTGTACTCACATTAATTTCTGTGAGATCACCTTTTGCCCCTCCCTAGTGGTCACATTTGCCCAAGGAAGGTGTGGCCTTTTAGCTTGCAGTGGCAAACATCCCAGACATTTGAATTGGCATGAGAAGGTGTTGTTCTCATCTCATTTCTGTGTATGTCATGATCTGCGCATCCCAGAATGCAAAGCACAGAAGAAATTGTATGTTTATATCCAGTGGTGGGATTCAAATAATTTGACAACCAGTTCTCTGCCCTAATGACCATTTTAAGTATAAAAAAACTATATGCTGAAAGGTAGTTTATTATTTCATGCATTTAATACTAAATAAGAACAACAAAACAGGTACAAAAAGCTAGATTATAAGAGTTTTAGAATATTAATGAGAAAATGTTAAATAATATCTAACAAAAAACAATAAAACTGTTATTTAAGTTATTTTCATATTGCTTCTTGATTAGCATCCTCACTTGCAATTTTTCTCACCTATGGACGGAATGAACATTACTGCAGGCACTTAGAATAAGTTGTTACACAGATGAACATTAAAAAAGAGTAAGGAATGTAAATTTATGATTTCCACATTGGGTGGCTGCCCAGGTGCCCACCTTAGAGAGAACCCTGATTACAAGTGTCATTTTAACAACCAGTTCGCTGAACTCAACAAAATGTTAGGTATCGGTTCCCCAAACCAGTGTGAACTGGCTGAATCCCACCCCTGTTTATATCTTTATTCAAAACCTTCTTCATGAATCTGGTGAGGAAACACATTCTGTTGACAGTGGCACTAAGAATGCTTGCCAGATTCTGGAAGTATCTGAAAAGGTTGCTGAATGATCCTGGATCAGCTGATTGGCAGAGTGCTAGCGCCGCCGGCCAGCAGTTAGGGTCACAACCAGGCCCTCAGACCTGCACCAGAGCCCCAGGCATCAACTGAAATTATCCTTGTCCTGAAGGGGCCTTGTTTCCCTCTTCCCCTTCCTCATTAGTCAGAGTGACCCCTAGAGCCAGAGCTTGAGGACAGGGGAACAGCTTTCCCAGACACTCCTCAATGCTTTTATTATGTATTGTTCAGTGATTATGCTTCAGTCTTGGAGCCTCTAATTTTTTTTGTTGTTGAAAACTCTGGGACCTTTCTGAGTCTTTCTTAGAGAATAGGTTCAGGGTGGGGAGAGTGATGGGCAGGACATAGGTTTGGACGGGGAGGGAGGAGGTACAACAGACTGAGGACTCAGATGGACTGGTCTTTGCACTCATGATTCACTTCTAAATTTGCTTTACTGACCATGGATGCCCGGAGTGGGCAGTAGGTATGCCAGGAAGGACGGAGAGACATAATGCCCATGTGTTATGCTATTACCATGGGCCAGACCCAATGTTTCCATTTGCTTTTATATCCTTTATCTTTTATCTTTGCATGTAAGTTGGATGTTTTATCTGTAGATTCAAAGACAAGATAATTTGCCTAAATTCTAACTGTCTGAAAGGCAGAGCCCAGATTGGAATCTTTGTGTCTCTTAGTCCAAGCTCAGGTTAAAACAAATGACTACAAACAAACTCATTCCTAAAATGTATCACTCTTTTAAGGGCCACGGACACAGTGGTCCCAAAGACATACACGAAACATGACTTCAAAGACAGCATGCAAAACAGGTGAATTTATAAAACTCACACTGATTGAGTATAATTGGGGAAATAGCTTGTGGGCTGTTTCATTTTTATTTTTGTAAGTTTTTTTTAATTATAAATGATAACTTGAAAAAAGTTTGGGAGGTTGTATTTGATGACTTCTTAGGAAATATTTGAAAACTAATAATTTATATGCAAATTGTAGCTGCTAGGTTCTTGAGAATTGCTTTTTTTTTTAGGTAGATTAAACTTCAGGAAATTATTTAAATATTATTCACATTCTTCAAAAATTCTTTCTTCACAGATAACAGAAAAGCTAAGGTAATTCCATATCCACTCTCAGTCAAATTATCACAAATTCCGAAAGACTTGAGCCTGAATTAATAAGATTTCATTGAAATGCAGAATGAGTGTATTTACCCAAAGTGGAAACAGAATGAAGGTCCAGTCAGAATCAAATGCATTTTAGGTGGGAAATAATCTAAGTAAAAAAAAAATCCTTTGATTTTCCATGGATAACATGGAAATTTTATCTTGTGACATTTGATAATTTGCCCTAATCTAAACAGGCTGTTTCTGAAGAGAGTAAAGATACATCAAGGTGGTTTGAATTTGAGCATTGAATTTCATTTTCAGCACAGGCTCTGGAACCAAATAGACTAAGAGGCCAATCCAGGCTTTGCCCTTCTGTCCCAGGTTGGGCCAGTTGCTTAAATTCTCTAAGACTCTGTTTAATCTCCTTTCAATTGGGAGAGGACTGATTCAGTTTCTGGAAAAAGTAGGAAGCCAAAAGGTAGTTATTATTTTTATGTTGTTATTTTAGTTTTATCCAGGTAATTTTTTTTTGCACATTTATTTTCAATGTGATAAGAACACTTAACATAAAATGTACCTACTGAACACAACTTTCAGTATACAACACAATGTTATTACCTATGGGCACAGTGTTGTACAGCAGGGCTGTAGAACTTAGTCATTCTGCATAACTGAAACTTTATAACTGTTGACTAGCAACTCCCCATTTCCCCTCCCACCACGGTCCCCAAGTAATTGTAAAATGTGATGCAATCAATAGTGCAATGGAAGTATTTTGAATAACTGATCCCTTCTCATTCATTAGGGATTTTTATTTCTTTTTTTTTGTGTGTGTGGCAGAGACAGAGAGAGTCAGAGAGAGGGACAGATAGGGACAGACAGACAGGAAGGGAGGGAGATGAGAAACATCAATTCTTTGTTGTGGTTTCTTAGTTGTTCATTGATTGCTTTCTCATATGTGCCTTGACTGGGGGGCTACAGCAGACCGAGGGACCCCTTGCTCAAGCCAGTGACCTTGGGCTTAATCTGGTGAGCCTTGCTCAAACCAGGTGAGCCCACGCTCAAGCTAGCCACCTCGGGGTCTCGAACCTGGGTCCTCTGCGTCCCAGTTCGACGCTCTATCCACTGCGCCACCGCCTGGTCAAGCAGGGATTTCTTTGATGAATGATAACCATATTCTATTATTTTCTTCTTAAAAAACCTAGGTAGGGGCAACTGTGAGAAGTTAGGCAGAGGTGGTCTTGGCTGGCCCCTGGAGGGGCAGCCACACGCTGAGGCCATCAGGGAATGCTCCCTCGGCACTCCTGTTCCCAGAGACGCCACCGTGACAAAGAGAAATCCTTGAAAGAGCTTCATGGCTCAGTTAAATCTGCTCAAGTACTAGAAAGAAAGACTTTGCTAACCAAAAAAGACACATCTGTACTACATTTTGGTTGCAGTAACAAAACCTGGACAAGTCCCTGGCCCATTCAATCACTAACATTTGCTTTGCCCTTGTGAGTTGAACATGGTCCACGGGTTCTTGTTGGTGCTTGAATGGGACAGGAAGTAACTGAATCCTTCTGGCTGCAAAATTCTCAGCAGCGTAGGGTGCAATTTCCACTTCCCCACAAACACTGGAGATGTTTCTCCTGATGATCATTTAACTTAGTAATACTACGTTAATAGAATATCTTTTTCTTTCACCTCCTCCCACCCATTGGGAAAGAAGTAATTTGGTATTGACACAAAACAGAAAAACCACCCAACCGAATGTTACTTTCCAGGTTCAACCCCAAGTCCAAGTACAGTAGTGGATGTACAGAGCCCATTTCCTATTGGTACGTTGAGAAATATTATAAAACTTTTTTTTTTTTTTTTTTTTTTTGCAGTGCCTTTCTCTGACTTGCAGAGGAAATTGGGCAGAACAACAAGGGAAGGCCATACAGAGAATGCATCAACAGCTCAAGCTACCTGTGGTGTGTAATATTCATGCCCAGCTGAATTCCATGCCTCCGGCTGCTCTGTCACGAAGTGCTCCATTTCTGAAAGTAGAAAGCACAGGAGGAAATATCTAAGCTATAAAACGTCAAATTGCTTTCCGAACTTGTTCCAATTTCCAACCACATCAAGAAGTGTGTCTGAAAAGACAATCAGCTTTTGCGCTAACCCAGTACATATACAATTATTTATTTTTAAAAACATTTTCCTCGGGAAGGCATCATCAAAGGAACACTTGGGGTTATGCTGAGGCTACTTGCCTCCAATCCTTTAAAATCCAGTTTTGCAGCTACAGTGAATATGCCCTTTTTTTTTCTTTAAAAATTTTGTAAATCACATAAGCCACAATTCAATTTATTTAGGAAAAAAAATACTGGGAGCTGGATATATTTTATTCATTTTCTGGGAATAAGAGACTGGTGCTCTCCCAAGGAGTGACTTAAGGAGAAATAATCAAAACCTTACTTTTCCCCCTAAAGCTAAACAGGAAAGGTAAAAACCATGATGGGATGAATTTCCCTGACATGGACCATTAACAGGTCATCTGAAAGGGTGGCTTGTCCCTAAACTTCTCAAGACCTTGGGCAGAAAGTCAGTTTGGTTTGTGCCACTTAGAACTTGGATTACCTGAACAGATATGAACACATTGCCTCTTGTACTGTTTCCAGTTCCTGATTTTCCACAGGCGCTGTCCCCCTTGAGCCTCTTTTGTGTTTTTGTCATACAGGTGACAAGTTTGCTCAGTTTTCCTTTATGTGAAATGTCTTTATTTTGACTTTATTAAGAAAAAATTTTTTATTAATTGATTTTAGAGAGAGAGAGAGAGGAAGGGGGAGAGAAAGAAAGAGAAGCATAGATTTGTTGTTCCATTTATTTATGCATTTATTGTTGATTCCTGTTTGTGCCCTGACCGGGGATTGAACCTGCAACCTCTCAGGCCAACACTCTAACCAGCTGAGCTAACCGGCCTCTTGCCTTCATTTTTGAAGGTTTCTTTGCTTCAAATTCTAGGAGGACAGAGTTTTCTTTGATATTTCCCCAGCACTTTAAAATCACTGTTTAATTATCTTTTGCCTGAACTAGCTTTGTTTTCTGATGAGAAATAGTGTCTTATTCTGTTACTAATGCCCTATGTGTTTTGCATAGATTTTCTAACAGCCTGTCTTTCATTTAACAATGCCTTTCAAAAAGGAGACTTTTTAAGATTTTTTAATGAAGTCCAATTTACCCATTTTTGCTTTTATGCATCATGCTTATGGTGTTGTAGCTAAGACATCTTTGTGTCACTGTGTTAGAAAAACCCAGTCTTTCCTCCTGTGTATCATGTTTACTACTTAGACAGTAGACAGGATGTATCACTTCTGACAGCCGATGTGGGGGACTTTTCTTCCACCAAGCAATTCTCTGGGATACCAGCTGGGTGTCCTACAATTTAATTCAATTCTGACATTATCTGTCTGAAGATAGATAGCAGCAGACCCCACAGGTTAAGGTATCAGTCCCGTGAGACTGCCCCCCCGCCTTCAGATGCCAATCACAGGTAGTCAGTCCCCGATGTACCTGAAACTTCTGTCTGACTTGGCTACAAACCAGAAGTTCCCGAAGCCATCTCCCTGTAGGATTTCATTAATTGCTTGAGTGGCTCATAGAGTTCAGGGAAACCATCACTTACCTGGACCAGTATACTGAAGGGCATGATAAAGAATTTGGATGGTCAGTCAGTTGAGGAAATACACAGGGGTCTGGGAGGATCCCAAGTGCAAGACCCTTTGTGCACATGAAGCTAAGGTGGTCATCCTCCTGCCACAGACATGTTCACCAACCTGGAAGCTCTCCAAACCTCATACTGTTGGGAATTTGATGGAGGCTTCATCACGTAAGCATAATTAGTCAACAACTCCACTTTAAGAAAATGGGGTACAGAGGCGCCAAGATTTCCATGCTTCTAATCATGGCTTGGTCTTTCCTTTCTTGAGAAGGGAGTACAACAACTCCCTTCTCAAGAAAATGGGGTACAGAGGCGCCAAGATTTCCATGCTTCTAATCATGGCTTGGTCTTTCCAATGACCAGCCTCCATTAAGGACCCTACCTAGTAGTACTTGATACAAAATATACTTCTATCACCCAGAAAATTACAAGGGTTTCAGCAATCCTGTGTCACTAAATATTAGAACAGGAGTTGCTTCTAGTGTTCTTACCACTTGGGAAGTTCCAAAGATTTCAGGAACTCTGTGCCAGACATGGGGACAAAGACCAAATGTATATATACATTTCTTATTATAAACCACTACATCACAATAACCCAAGGCCTTAAAGATTTCTGTTATGTTTTCCTCCTGGAGTTATGCAGTCTTATGTTTTTACATTTAGGTTTAATAATTTATTTTGCATTAATCTCTTCAATGTTTTAAATATCAGGATGAGTGTAGGATTACTGAGCCAAACTAATTCATTTCCCACAACTTTGAGATGCCTTGGTAAATGATATGACAGCCCCTGCAATTAACATGATTCTCTACAAGAACTTACGATGTTCTTGGAAAATTTCTCCTAAACAAGTTGCAATTATAAGTAATATATATCTAACTGAATGGATATATTTCCTTACATTTTCTCATTTAGCTAGTAGTTACAGAGATCTAAGTGTGCTGAATAATGGTCTGATTTCCATTATTTTATGCAGAAATACTTTCCACTCAGTTGCCTAATGAATTTAGAATATGAATACCAAAGAAAATCTAATTAAGATTTTCCTTGTGTCTTTATGAGTAGCTTCATTTTTTATAAGATTTAAGGGACCCTACCTTGAATTTTCTCTTTGCTTTCAAAGGCAATAAGAGAGGACTTAAAATAACATGTTGTCAGATAATTAAAAGTTGAACGTGCATCTGAAAATCTCAAAGGAAAAATAGGTGTGCTCCTATTATTTCATAATTTATATATTTTTATGCTGAACACAGCCAGTTCCAGATGTGCCTGAACATCTTGAAGGTCAGAATCACCTCATTGAAGAAACACAGCTTAATTTGATGAGTTCATTTAAGCAAATGTGAGATCTACTATCTCTTCTGTTGCAATGATGGTGACCTAGAGGCTGGAGAAAGCAAGAGTGGGTAAGATTAGGAAGACTCAGTGTCTTCCAAACCTTGACCAAACTCAAGAGGCATGTACATGTAAGTCAGGTGGTGGAAGGAAAGTCAAGGAAGGGTATGATGTATTATAAAAACAACTGCTCAGCAAGAACACATTGTCCAACATCATATTTCACTCACACATTTATTCATTCACATTCATTCAAAACTCACTGAGTCCTTAGGGTCATGATACCATGGTAGGCCTTGAAAAAGGTAATTATCTGCCATCTCTGTTCTCTAGGAGCTTATAGACTGGCTTGAACATTAAAACTACATTTTAATAAGTGGAAATATAATATGTAGCCTTTCAAAAGAGTCAGATATTTTTTAGAATGAGGTATGTATATCTTACAACAAGGTAGAAACTTGAATGAGCAACTAAATGAATAATCTCTTCAGAGATGGTAGGTAGGATAAAGCATGTTAAGCCACAAGAAGATAGTGAATAAAAGTATGTGAGTAGGGGAATCCAAAGACTATTTTGGGGAACATTGAATTATTCAAATTTAGTTTTATTTAAGATTAAGGAGAAAAAAGACAAAAATGGAAAAAAAAACCCTGAAAATATTCATATATTTTATTTATATGTTTTGGGGTGTGTAATAGAATGTACCATAAGTGGGTTGAATTGTTTTCAAGTGTTTCTAAAAAAAATAGAATTTTTTTTAATGGTTTCAGTGGCTTCATGAATGTGGATTGGCTACATGCAAAAATCAAAGTTTCTGCCAAAGTTAACCAATGAGCTCAGGATGACACTGCATTGGACCCAGAATATTCAATTGGCAGCCCAACTTGTGTTAAACTTGTGATGGTTAATTTTATGTGTCAACTTGACTGGGCCACAGTGCACCAAACATTATTCTGGGTGTTTTTGTGAGGATGTTTTTGGGTGAGATTAAGCTTTAATTTGGTGAATTGAGTCAAGAAGATTGTCCTAGTTACATGTGGAAGGGCCTCATCTCATCAGTTGAAAGCCTGGATAGAGCCGAAGGCTGACCTTCTGAGTACCAGAGGATTCTTCTGCCTGCAGACCTTCAAACATTCTGCCCGATGGCATTAGAATGGGACATTAGCTCTTTCTGGTTCTATGGTGGCTGAACTGGTTCATGTGCTCTGCAGATTCTGGGCTTGTAATCCTTTATAATTGTGTGAGCCCACTCCTCGTAATTTCTTGTAATAAATTTCTATATACATATACTTATAGATACACAAACAGGACACACATATGCATCTTATAATATATTATTAATTTGGCTCAGAGCACTTAGTGTATGTGTATAGGAGTTGTTTTGATGTCAATAAAACACATATCCAATATGGGATATATACAGTGTATATATATACCCTACACATAGGTACTCTGTTTCTCTGGAGACTCTTGACAAATACAAACTCTGTAGGATTCCTAGTGAACATCTAGAAGCACAAGTAGAATGGAAGTAGTATGAAAAATAGTGTCGAAGACTCCCTGCCACCTCTGTATATCCAGGTGAGAGTGGAACACCCACCTCCTGCCAGCAGATGACCCTTTCTTAGAATATGGCACTATGACCTGGCACAAGGGACATGATGGCTTTTGCAGGGCCGTGGGAAGAACCTTGTTCCTTGTTCACCCCTACCCTTTCCATCCTGAGGCCATCTGGTTGGCTGTTAAAATGTTCACTGCTCTTGCCCTGGCAAATATTTTGTTTCCCTGGGTCGGAGCTAGAGTCATAAATACCTGTATGTGGCTCAGCTCTTAAAAATAGCTAAGTGGCATCCCTCAAACAGTACATACTTCCTGTTGAACCAGACAGAGAAGTCGGCAATGCACCAAGCCAACGTGGAGAGAACCGCGGCAGACCCTGGGACCCAACCACTTGTGCCAGAGTTGCTGGCTAACAACTGAGCATAAAATGTAGTCTAGACCTGGTCAAGCTTTTAGCTCCTCCAGGAAACTGAGCTCCAAGTGAGGAATTCGGGCTTTTATTTTCCCTGGTGGGAAACTACTTAGAGATCATTCATATGATTCTGAATGATGATGATGTGTAAAAATAATGCTTTTATTTTTCTCCTTGGAACTCCTAGCATTGCTTTTCTCTTTGGAGTGCCTGAATTCAGCTATATTTTCCTAAGTGTGTTCACTCAACAGGCATTGAGCATCCCTGGCATGCCTATGCCGTAGATGGTCCCCTTTCCTGATCTCAGAGTTCATATTGATCTGTGTCTTCTTGGCCATTTTCTCCAGTGGATCTGCCAAAATGCATCCTTCTGGTCACTTGACTATATCTTACTCATCTCCTTTTCTTTCCTCTGGCTTGATGATTTGTCCCTTTTTCCCACTCTGGTCCAAAGGAGCTTGACCTAATGTGGCAACTATTTCCTTTACATATTGATGGGTTGGGGAGGAAGAGATGGGTTAACTTTCCTAATAGTCAGCAACTGGAAGGAGGTACCTCCACCAATGTTGGTTGGTCTTCCCTTCAATCTTGATGGTTTGTTTTTTTTAAACAGAGACAGAGAGAGAATCAGATAGAGGGATAGATAGGGACAAACAGACAGGAACAGAGAGAGATGAGAAGCATCAATCATCAGTTTTTGTTGTGGCACTTTAGTTGTTTGTTGATTGCTTTCTCATATGTGCCTTGACTGGGGGACTACAGCAGACTGAGTAACACTTTGCTCAAGCCAGTGACCTTGGGTCCAAGCTGGTGAGCTTTTCTCAAATCAGATGAGCCCACACTCAAGCTGGTGAGCTCAGGGTCTCGAACCTGGGTCCTCCGCATCCCAGTACGATGCTCTATCCACTGTGCCACCACCTGGTCATGCTATCTTGTTATATTTTTTAAAGTATATGGCCACAGCAAAAGTCTAGGCCTTTATTTCCCCCATCCACCCACCCACCCAAGTCAATAAGGGAAATGCGATTCTGAAAGGATTCTTCAGATTTTCTCTGTGGGTCTTGCAAATCTAATGGGGAACACCTACTTTTCTGAGTCACACATTACAGAAAATTTGGAATCTTTTGATTTTAAATTTGTGGCTAATCAGAAAGTAGAAACAGGAGATAATGCGATCTATTTAAGCACTCGTCTGACAACCATGTCTCAAGACATAGTGAATGATATATTTTCCATGAGTAAAATACATTTTTAATATATATATATACATTGAACTGCAGAAGCTGAGTGACTCAGATGGTGTTAGATAAAAAACAGTAATTCTAAATTAATTAGTGGGTTCACATTTTTGCCAAAATCTAGCATTAGAGCCTTTTTAGGACAGGGATTAGTAAGCTTTTTCTGTGAAGGGCCAGGTAGAAAATTTTGTCTGCTTCTGTCTCTGTTGTAAATTCTCAACTCTGCAGATGTGAAGGTAGATCTCGATGGTACATAAACACAGAGGGTGGTTGCATTCTAAGAGAGTTTTACTGACCAAATCAGGTCACTGGCCTGTTTGGGCCTGAGGCTTCCTTGCTTTAGTACAGTAAGTTTAAAGTAATAAATTAGAAGTCACATATATTTTTTAGAAACATACTTCTTAAAGGAAACAAAATAGAGAAACCTGGAATGAAAGGTAAAACACAACTCAGACTCAGAGTTTCCGGACCCTGGCAGAGAGGCAGAGAGGACCTGGAGCTCTGCACATCAAGCAGGATCCCAGACTGTTTGGCACAAACCTGACAACTGCTGCCACTCTAGAGCTATTGATGTGTGTGCTAGCTCATTCACAGCGTGGCAAGACTAGGAGGCAAGACGTTGTCTGCACGGGCACCTTCATCTCTCTCTGTTCGGTTTTCTCTGAGTTCTAGGCAGTTGAATTGGTTACCGGAATGTTGTTTTGAATGAATTAAGTAAGCATGGCTTCCGATGTGGGGAGTGCCATTTTACAAATTGGGAGATCTTGGGCGTGCTATTTAATTTCAACTTCTTTTTTGGTAAAGGCCAGATCAGACCTGTGATACTGGGCCACTGTGAGGCATGAAGGAAATAATAATTATAAAGCACTTAGCATCCTTCCTAGATATTCGTCAGCAGTCACTTTGAATTAGAGGTTTTGATAAAGGCGTTTCCCACTTTTGGTTCTGTGGTTCATGGAGGCCAGTGTATGGGAGGGAGAGGGAACGCCCCAAGTTTCAGCGCATGGCTCAGAGTGAACGTGGAGCAGTCCCAGCCAGCACCCTTTTCCTTTGTGCTTCAAGAGCAAGTCACCAGATTTTGACTCCAGTGAAAACAGGGCAGGTGCCCTGATCCCTGATCACTCACTCAGTCAGAGAAAGAAAAAAGAAATGAGTAGGTCCATGGGTTTGGCCTCTGAGCACTGGTCTGTTCACCCACATCAGAACTAAAATCCTCCACTTTTCAATGAATAGGAATAGAATGTTTTGCTCTTAAAGTGATGACCCCTTCAATGAAAGTGACAGATGTTTTTCCTACCTGGCCTTAATGCTTCTGACACTGTTGAGCGGTAGGTGCCTTTCATTCTGGCTCGTTGGTGAGGGACTCAAAGCTGGGGAAACATGTGGGTTTCATCTGTCTGTGCAGCTGGTAATTATCAGAACTGAGATTTGCATACAGAGAAATACTTGTCTCCCGTCCTCTCTTATGCTGTCATTTTCAGCACTTGCTGTCTGTTGTAATCAATCCTAGAAGTCTGAAAACAATAAAACTGCTCCCATCATGCCCCAGAGAGTCTGACTCAGTTGGTCTGGGGGGGTGAGGGGCGGGGACTGAAACATTGCATTTTATAGAACACTCCTCCCCTTGCTGTCTGAGAGGTTTCCATTGTGTGTAAGAGTTGAGGACCACTGCTCTCTATACTCATTTGTTGTTTTTTTTAATAAAAACACTTTTTCCTTCTGTCAGTGACCTCCTTTCCTTGTATGTGTCAATATTATTAACGACAATATCTATAAACATCTCAAATGCTAAGTTGAGAGCAAGCCAAATACTAGGATATTTAAAAACCTTGTCTTGACGTCAAGCATGGAAGATCAAATACACTAACTTTGTGGTTGCTAGTAAGCGTTCCCAGTGTTTGTCTAGCTCCAAAAAAATCACTGCATTTGTGTTTTTGGCATCCGAAACAAGTCAGTTCCACAAACCACGTTCGCTTCTGATCAAAGGCAATTCTAGGTCACTGGCTGCGTGGACCTGGTCCAGCCAGTGAGCCCAAACTGATGGTGTCATCCACCCTGAAGAAGGGAGACAACACAAGCTTAAGCCGTGTTAAGGTGAGTCAATATGAGTGAACTGAATTAGGAAACGTGATCCAGGTAAACTTTTATTTTTGTATTCTGCTTTAGCCTGCAGACTCTTAGCAGGCCGAGTACGTCGTAGAGCCACCTGAGGAACTGAGGGAAGGTGACCAGGCTGGGATGCTCTGTGAAATACCGCGGGCAGCTGGCAAGGGTACCTGCAGATAGTGTTTCTGGAGAAAGGGCTCTGGAGGAAGTGGGAAGTAGCAGTTAGCTTAGCTGGGTTAGGCTTTTCTTTGGTATGACAGGGGCCGCATCAATTAATCTGTTTAAGCCTTGACAAATAAAAATAATTTTTTAAAAAATCTTTAACCTGAAAAAAATAATACTTGTCTCTCAAGGTATCGAATCTTAATTTTAAAGGCTTTGGAATAGCACATGGTGGGAGTTCAATATGGAGAGGTTACTTCTGATGATACATACCTGACTATGTTTTTAATTGTTTTTTTCTCCCTAGCTCTATTGCACCCCCCAGCCTCCTTTCCCTTGGCTATTGCTACCCTGTTGTCTGTATCTATGTGTTATACACCAGACTTTTTAATGTGTGAGCTGTGTATGTGACTGTTATTTATTGCCGTAGCAGTCATATTAAAAGAATTGATTTTTTACTAATTATATTACTTTGATATTACCATTCTGTTTTGGGAAAATAGGGAATAAAAGTGTTGAGTAGTAGAAAAGCTGAACGGATAATATTTAGAGTAATTACCTGAGTGGGTCACATCTTTTTGGATTAATTTAGTTCAGAATTTGGGTTGCTAATGTTCTGTTTTTTGGGTTTTTTTTTTTTGCATTTTTCTGAAGCTGGAAACGGGGAGAGACAGACAGACTCCCGCATGCGCCTGACCGGGATCCACTGGCATGCCCACCAGGGGGCAATGCTCTGCCCATCCTGGGCTTCGCTATGTTGCGACCAGAGCCACTCTAGCGCCTGAGGCAGAGGCCAAGGAGCCATCCCCAGAGCCCGGGCCATCTTTGCTCCAATGGAGCCTTGGCTGCGGGAGGGGAAGAGAGAGACAGAGAGGAAGGAGAGGGGGAGGGGTGGAGAAGCAGATGGGCACTTTTCCTGTGTGCCCTGGCCGGGAATCGAACCCGGGACTTCTGCACGCCAGGCCGATGCTCTACCACTGAGCCAACTGGCCAGGGCTAATGTTCTGTTTTAAAAAGAGATTACTGGATTTTTGCAGAATGAATTCACAATTCTGTCATTTTTAGTTTCTTCTGTAACCCTTTTCCAGGTTTATGAGGACATGATCTTTATTATATTTTGATAGGCATTTGGACTCATAAGGTATTTATCGTTCAGTATGACAGAAAATGTAGATAATATTATTAGTAGTTTCATATGTTTTTGAGAATTACCAAGAAGTGTAATAATGGCACATAAACCCTATATTGATGGTGGTTTGGGTTCTATATTTTATATGAGTATATATGAAAGTGGAATAACGTCCTATGGTTCTTTATTAAGGATGAAACTGGAATAATCAAGGTGATCAGGGATCCTCTAAATCAGGGGTCCCCAAACTTTTTATACAGGGGGCCAGTTCACTGTCCCTCAGACCATTGGAGGGCCAGACTATAAAAAAAACTATGAACAAATCCCTATGCACACTGCACTTATCTTATTTTAAAGTAAAAAAAAACAAAACGGGAACAAATACAATATTTACAATAAAGAAAAGTAAATTTAAATCAACAAACTGACCAGTATTTCTATGGGAACTATGGGCCTGCTTTTGGCTAATGAGATGGTCAATGTGCTCCTCTCACTGACCACCAATGAAAGAGGTGCTCCTTCCAGAAGTGCGGCGGGGGCCAGATAAATGGCCTCAGGGGGCCGCATGTGGCCCACGGGCTGTAGTTTGGGGACCCCTGCTCTAAATGGTTTGAATTTGATTCTATTTAAAGTAGTTATACCTCCCTGGCCGGTTGGCTCAGTGGTAGAGCGTTGGCCTGGCGTGCAGGAGTACCGGGTTCGATTCCCAGCCAGGGCACACAGGAGAAGCACCCATCTGCTTCTCCACCCCTCCCCCTCTCCTTCCTCTCTGTCTCTCTTCCCCTCCCGCAGCCAAGGCTCCATTGGAGCAAAGATGGCCCGGGCAACGAGGATGGCTCTGTGGCCTCTGCCTCAGGCACTAGAATGACTCTGGATGCAACAGAGCAACGGCCCAGATGGGCGGAGCATCGCCCCCTGGTGGGCATGCTGGGTGGATCCTGGTCAGGCGCATGCGGGAGTCTGTCTGACTGCCTCCCCATTTCCAACTTCAGAAAAATACACACACACACACAAAATAATAATAAATAAAGTAATTATACCAATTTATTCTGCCTGGCTCTGAGGGGTCTGGTGCTTCATGGTTTATAAGTTACTTTCATATAAGGCTCCTAGAGCTCTAGTCCAGTTTCTCAGCCTAAACGTGGTTGACATTTTGGGCCACATCATTCTTTGTTGGTGGCAAGCGGGTTGTCCTGTGTATTGTAGGGTAGTTAGCAGCATTCCTGGTCTCTCTTCAGTAGATGCCGGCAGCACCCCTCCTCTCCAGCTGTGACCATTCCACATGTCTCTAGATACTGCTGAGCATTACTGTAAAGATCAAGGTGCACCTGCACTCCTGGGAAAGATGTTCTTACCTGCATTTCATGACTACAGTATTTGGGTCTGGGGTAAAATAGCCCATGTTCTGAATAAGTTCCTAATCAGAAGTGAGGGTTCAAGCAATGTTGAATAGTTTTACACGCTTTTCAGAGGCTAAAGTAAAAGGGTATCTATGTGTGTCAAGAAGAGGCCACAGTTCTGGGACTGGATCCTTATCTGTGCTCTAAGTCTTCAGAGTTCATCCACGTGCTCCTCTATGCTTCTGCTGTGATTGGCTGTAGAAACTAACGTTGCGCGTTGAGCTGAGTTAACTAGGATGCCTATGCCGAGAAGGTACCTCTTTCTGCTGCCTGGCTCTCTTCATTTCATACCAGTACTGGAAGAGTGCCCATCGCGAAGTAGAGCTCAATAAATATTTGTTTTTAAAAAATGATGGACATGCAAATAAATTACGAGGGGGAGGTAAGTAGGTCAGGAGATCTGGGAAAAGTTCTTGTTCTGCTATTAATTCACTGAACAAGTCACTCACCTTCCTAAACAGCCTGGTCTTCTCCCAGCTGTGAAACCTCACGGCTTCTGGCATGGTCCCAGGCTGTGCTGTATAATTGTTGCTACTAAAATTCTTTGGTAAGTTGAGCTGTGAGTGCTGATGGATAGGGCCAGTGGGTCATTCTAGTCAAGGTCTCACTCGTCAGTGATCAGAGAATATGGTGATCAGAGAACTTTGGAGAAGTGACCCCAAAGAACACATGCTACAAGTGGAGACAGAAGGAGAAGATGAAGGAAAACTACATAATTTATGCTACATATTTCTTTCTCAAATAAGGATATTGAATGTCTAGTATAAAGAGACTAACCAACAACTAGGTTGTATGGAATTAGGAGACAATGAGTACGTACCAACCAAAGAAAATGTCCTATTAAGATGCAGTTTAAACACTAGTTTATTTCTTTGCAAGTCTTTCAGTAATAGGTAATAAATACATTTTCAGTGCATCTTTTAAGATAAGTGTTATGGTAGAAATAAGTTCGTCCTATAAAGGTGTTATTAGATGAACACATGAACTATTTTTTTAATAGTAATCATAGGGAGTCATCGCATCCTAAGAATGTCAAGATGAACAATTAATACAGAAAATTCATTTCCCAGACGGAAAGGTGGAGAACTACTTCCACAGGGAGCCTGATTACCACCCACATTCTCTAGTCGTAGAAGTGACCACATTTTACATCGCCCAAATGTGGAAAGGGGAAGTGCAAGCAGGTTGTAGATGGAGCTGTCCATAAACCCAGAGCAGATCTGAATGGGAAACCAACATGTTTCAAGGTGTAGCCAAGGTGATGTAGCCAACGTGATGCAGGTAATGCTAACTTATTTATGGCTGAGGCAGGTTTATCTGGCGACACTAAGGTTTTTCTGTGGAAAATTAGAAAAAGCAGAAGCAGGCTCCTGAATGTTATCATTAACTTTAAATTAAGAAAAGTTTGGTTGATGACAGGTACAGAAGATGTGGTTATTCACAATGGCTGCTCAGGATGTTTGGACAGGGACTATGGCCAGGATTGGCTCTCTGTGTTGCCACATGGGGCCAGCTGTGTGGCAGTCTGGGAGGAGCAGAGAACCAAGCCATGCAGAAGAGGGAGAGTGGTGAGCAGGAAAGTCCTAAGATCACAGGAAAATGGGTACCGAATTTTGATGGTATTGGGGATGGGGGAGCCAAAGAGGCCAAGGCTTAGCATAGATCACAAACCTACTACCAGGGTCAATATTGAGAACAAAGAGGCTTCTAATCATGGTGCATGGTGGTAAAATGACTCATTAAATAAAGACTGGATAGAACTCCTGTCAAAAATAGACACAGAGCTTCAAAAAATTCCCAACACTGAGAAAATGAAGAAGATCCTAGGATATGATACAAGCAGCACCTCCCCTACCAAGTTCTAGCACAGTCAGGCTATTGGGAAGGGGAGGAGTCAAGAAGCCTTGGGAACATACGAGATCAGGTTGGATAGAATTGGGTCTCACAAGACAGCTGTACCAGAAATATTTATGGAATTGCAGAAGTTGTTTTGTTCAACAAAAAATATCTGCTCTGTTTCCATTCTAAGTACCATGGTAGGTTAGAAGAAGATAAAATTAAATTAGAAATATCCCTATTCTTGAGAAGTATGTCTAATCTAGAAAGGAAGGCAGAGGTATAAATGTCAACTGTTGAGATGTAATGGAGCCCTGAGGAGAAGCTACTTAGCTTAACTTAAAACAATCAGCTAAGGCTTCTTAGCGGAAGTAGCACCTGACTCGAGTCTAGAAAGAGGATAAATAAGAGTGAATAAGCAGGAAAAGTGAGGTGGTTGAAAGTGACATTATGAACAAAGGCAGAAATGTGTGGATCAACATGGTGTGTGCGTGCATGTATGTGCGTGCATGCGCATGTGCACTGAAGCAAGGGAAGAACTAAAATTTGGTATTTGGAATTTAAATTCAATGTAGAAAGTAACAGAGACATGATCAGGGAAATACCTAGAAAGCCAGTGGTATGTCATGTTAATACCACTATTACATCTAACTTCATGTTAAGAAGTGTAGATTTTAACCTGTAGTAGGTGATAGTGAAGGGTTATAATCAAGTTCACCCTTTAGATGTGGTCAATGAAGAATGTGAAAGATAATTATGAAACTGAGAAAATCAGAGTCAAAGTGGTCATGCAGGTAGTAGCTGTCCAACTCAAACTTGGGATAAAAGAAAAGGGGAAGAGAAGTTGAAAATTAGATAAGTATATATTTAGGTGGTGGAATAACTGGGATTCCAATTCATTGAACGTGGGTGTTGAGGGACAAGGTTGTGTCCACCATGTCTTTCTGATTTCCAGCTCAGGGCATGTTGGTTCCATTGACTGATATAGAAATATAAGAGAAAGAACAGGCCATCAGATAGAAAGAATAACAGATGAAATTCTCATAAAATTGCCAAAATGTGCATCAGAGAGTTGGATATGAATGTAAAACCCAAATGGTATGTTTAAAAATAGAAAAATCAGATTTATGTCGTAGCAGGGAATAAGTGATAGTTACTTGTTGATAAAGTATTTGTGATTCTTTTCAAACTGAATGATATGGGGGATGGGGAACAAAATCCCTAAGATTCTTTTTTCTCATATGTAACTTTATTACCTCCATTGGAGAGAAAAGTAGTTGGACACCTATTCTGTTTGGTTGAGGCTAAGGCTCATGTTAGAAATGAACACCATAACATTTGAACAATTAGATAAGCAATTATAATTTAACAATTATAGATTGCCCTGGAATATGGATTGACAAATATGGAATATGTTGACTTCTAATATTCCATGTCCCTTTGAGGTCTGTAAAAAGTGAGTGCTGGTGATTTGGAAGGCAATGCTTTTCTCAATATTGGGGTGTTTTAAGAGTAAGCTATACAATAATTAGGCATGGATGTTATACTGGGAATCTCTACTGCAGAACAGAGATGGACCATTAAATAAAATTGTCATATTTTCCAGACAAAATTTCAGAAAGTACTGTTTTATGATTCATTGACATTATATAAAACTATCAAACAAAGGTGCACAATTAAATCACATATTTAAAAGATCTAATAAATCCATTATATACATTAAGGCAGGACTGTCTTACTAGGTAATGGTGATAACTTTTAATATGGTTTCTAACTTTAGATTCTTTTTTGTATCTGATTAGGATAGCATTTGACACTTGAATGGGCACAATAAATATGTTTAATAGGTGCATGGGTAATATTGACATCATGACATTTTACTTAGACTCAAATAATTGCTTTTTATTGGTAGAGTTGTTAAATGTGCAAAATAAGAAATAGCAAAGCTAGTCATCTCATTAAATAAAATAAGTTTAGGTACACATAGAGAACACAGCTGCAAAAGTATTTTGAAAACAGTTTTAAAAGCATGAATTCTCAACTCTTCTTATAGCTGGAGAAGGCTTCTAGTCTAAGAATAAAAAATGCTAAATTTTTAGCTCAAAGTATATATTTTTTCAATGGCGTTTTAATGGAATTTTGAAAGTTAAAAAAAGTACTACAAATAGATTGAAACAGTCTATTATACTTTTCACTATGGGATGAAGTATACTTTCATTAAGACTGAAATATAAGCTCCATGAAGATAAGAATCTTTGATTTGTTGGGAAAGCTCCCTACTTTACATACCTACTAGACTGTAGTGACATATTTTTTGGTCAAATTCAGTCGATAATCTTAGTCCAATTAAAGTGTATGCTATCCCTCACAGGTATGCCCTGTATATATATGCACACACACGGCAAAATAATGGATAAGGAAGACGTCTGCTAGAAGGAAGAGAATGCTGATATGTAAAAGCTAGACATGAAACAATGGCTCTCATCCTGGCTACATGTTAGAACAACTTGGAAGAGTTTGTGGAAGGAGTAGCCCATTTCCAGACATTTCCAACCAGCGGCTGTGCTCCCGCATTCATTTTTAAAAGGTCCCAGGGATTTGGATGTGCAGACTGAGACTGGGCTTGAGACTCCCTTGCTGTAAGACTTCTAACACAAGTCGAAAGGAAAGGAAGATTTTGAATGAGACACAGGATGCTGTCCTTCAAACTATCTCCAAGTTCCCCCTGCAAATGGTACCAGTCTACATAGAGGGCTGCTGTGATAAACTAAAAACATTGAGCAAAGAGCTACTGAATTCAATGATGAAGTTGTAAGAAACTGGAAGGACAAGATGATGTTCCTGTGTATCCCAGAAACAAAGTAGAGCACAAATAAGAAGCCATATCTCATCATTTTGCAAATGCATAAAATTCAGATTAGGCTGCTCCTGTGGCCCACAGGCACACCTACCATGAAGGAAATTGTATTTCTTTTAGGATCACATTCTAAGACCCTTTTACAGTTATTATGAAGTTCCAGCACCATTAAATTCTGGAAACAATGAGTGAGTCCAGCCTAGACCCTGAGGAGGGAGAATGATGTTAGACAAGAGAAAACTCTAACCCTTTGAGTGGTGAGTTTTTTTCTTGCCCACTGACCCCCGGGAGTGAGTTTATTTTTATTTTTATTTTTTTTATTTTTCTGAAGTTGGAAACTGGGAGGCAGTCAGACAGACTCCCGCATGCGCCCGACCGGGATCCACCCAGCACACCCACCAGGGGGTGATGCTCTGCCCATCTGGGGCGTCGCTCTGTTGCAACCAGAGCCATTCTAGCGCCTGAGGCAGAGGCCACAGAGCCCATCCTCAGCGCCCGGGCCATCTTTACTCCAATGGAGCCTTGGCTGTGGGAAGGGAAGAGAGAGACAGAGAGGAAGGAGAGGGGGAGGGGTGGAGAAGCAGATGGGTGCTTCTCCGGTGTGCCCTGGCCGGGGATTGAACACGGCAGGACTCCCGCAAGCCGGGCCATCGCTCTACCACTGAGCCAACAGGCCAGGGCCGAGTTTATTTTTCAAAATATAAAATTAGTTACAGTTATAGTCTTTTTTAACTTAAAATCATGTTTGTTTGATAACAAATTTATGGAAACAAGAAGAACATACATTTGCCTTTTTTTAACATTGCCTTACACATTTTTAAAATAAATTGATCATACTCTGGATGGTCAGGAAGCACAAGGACGTACATGAACGTTCATACTGCTCAAAGGGCTAATACGGAAAGGTGGCAAGATTACGGACTGCAGTTAATTTGAGTGCATGCCTATGAAAATAAGTATTTTATTATAAGGATAAGTATTGCTGTAGATTTAAATAAATCTACATTTATAGGTTTTATAGTTTTCAAAGGTATTCATAATCAGCCTCTCATTGAGTCCTAAGAATTGTGGAAAAGCTGAAAGTCAAGGATGTTACTTCACATGCCCAAATCACGTGCTCTTTAGATTTGTTAGGAACAAGTATAAAAGATGTTGAAATGAACATTTGATTATTGGGTGTCCTATCATAAGAACCCAAGCCTTTTTTTATTTTTGACAAAGACAGAGAGAGAGTCAGAGAGAGGGACAGATAAGGACAGACAGACAGGAAAGGAGAGAGATGAGAAGCATCAATTCTTTGTTGCAGCTCCTTAGTTGTTCATTGATTGCCTTCTCATATGTGCCTTGACCAGGGGGGCCACAGCAGAGAGAGTGAACCCTTGCTCAAGCCAGTGACCTTGGGCTCAAACCAGTGACCTTGGGCTCAAGCCAGCAACCATGGGGTCATGTCTATGATTTCATGCTCAAGCCAGCAACCCCTTGCCCAAGCTGGTGAACCTCTACTCAAGCCGGATGAGCCCACACTCAAGCCAGCAACCTCGGGGTTTTGAACTTGGATCCTTTGCATCCCAGTCCGATGCTCTATCCATGTACTACCACTTGGTCAGGTCTGAGGCTATTTTTTTTTTTTTGACTGGGCAACTCTGTAAGATGTAGGAGGCTGAGAGAAACACAAATGATTATTGAGTGTTCAATATGCAAATGAATTTTGTCTGGTGGGTTTGATTTCTATCCTGTGGAATAGATGGCTGAAATATACTGCTCATAAAAATTAGGGGATATTTCATGATGAATATGAAGTGATAAAATATCCCTAATTTTTGTAAGCAATATATTACTGGTACATTTTTTTTTTTATATAATTTTATTTTTTTAATGGGGTGACATCAATAAATCAGGATACATATATTCAAAGATAACAAGTCCAGGTTATCTTGTCGTTCAATTATGTTGCATACCCACCACCCAAAGTCAGATTGTCCTCTGTCACCTTCTATCTTGTTTTCTTTGTGCCCCTCCCCACCCCCTATCCCTCTCCCATTCCCCCCTCCCCCCCGTAACCACCACACTCTTATAAATGTCTCTTAGTTTCACTATTATGTCCCACCTACGTATGGAATAATACAGTTCCTGTTTTTTTCTGATTTACTTATTTTGCTTCGTATCATGTTATCAAGATCCCACCATTTTGCTGTAAATGTTCCGATGTCATCATTTCTTATGGCTGAGTAGTATTCCATAGTGTATATGTGCCACATCTTCTTTATCCAGTCATCTATTGATGGGCTTTTTGGTTGTTTCCATGTCCTGGCCACTGTGAACAATGCTGCAATAAACATGGGGCTGCATGTGTCTTTACGTATCAATGTTTCTGAGTTTTTGGGATATATACCCAGTAGAGGGATTGCTGGGTCATAAGGTAGTTCTATTTTCAGTTTTTTGAGGAACCACCATACTTTCTTCCATAATGGTTGTACTACTTTACATTCCCACCAACAGTGTATGAGGGTTCCTTTTTCTCCACAGCCTCTCCAACATTTGCTGTTACCTGACTTGCTAATAACAGCTAATCGAACAGGTGTGAGGTGGTATCTCATTGCCGTTTTGATTTGCATTTCTCTAATAGCTAAAGAAGATGAGCATCTTTTCATATATCTGTTGGCCATTTGTATTTCTTCCTGGGAGAAGTGTCTATTCATATCCTCTTCCCATTTTTTTATTGGATTGTTTGTTTGTTTGTTGTTGAGTTTTATGAGTTCTTTGTATATTTTGGATATTAGGCCCTTATCTGAGCTGTCGTTTGAAAAAATCATTTCCCATTTAGTTGGCTTTCTGTTTATTTTGTTATCAGTTTCTCTTGCTGAGCAAAAACTTCTTAGTCTGATGTAGTCCTATTCATTAATTTTTGCCTTCACTTCTCTTGCCATTGGAGTCAAATTCATAAAATGCTCTTTAAAACCCAGGTCCCTGAGTTGAGTACCTATGTCTTCTTCTATGTACTTAATTGTTTCAGGTCTTATGTTTAGATCTTTGATCCATTTTGAGTTAATTTTTGTACAGGGGGAGAGACTGTAGTCCAGTTTCATTCTTTTGCATGTGGCTTTCCAGTTTTCCCAGCACCATTTATTGAAGAGGCTTTCTTTTCTCCATTGTGTGTTGTTGGCCCCTTTATCAAAAATTATTTGACTATATATATGTGGTTTTATTTCTGGACTTTCTATTCTGTTCCATTGGTCTGAGTGTCTATTTTTCTGCCAATACCATGCTGTTTTGATTGTCGTGGCCCTATAATAGAGTTTGAAGTCAGGTATTGTAATGCCCCCAGCTTCATTCTTTTTCTTTAGGATTGCTTTGGCTATTCGGGGTTTTTTATAGTTCCATATAAATCTGATGATTTTTTGCTCCATTTCTTTAAAAAATGTCATTGGAAGTTTGATGGGAATTGCATTAAATTTGTATATTGCTTTGGGTAATATAGCCATCTTGATTATATTTATTCTTCCTAGCCAAGAACAAGGTATATTCTTCCATCTCATTATATCTTTTTCGATTTCCCTTAACAATGGTTTATAGTTTTCATTATATAAGTCCTTTACATTCTTTGTTATGTTTATTCCTAAGTATTTTATTTTTTTTGTTGCAATCGTGAAGGGGATTATTCTTTTGAGTTCCTTCTCAGTTGTTTCATTGTTGGCATATAGAAAGGCTATTGACTTCTGTATGTTAATTTTGTATCCTGCGACCTTACTGTATTGGCTTATTGTTTCTAGTAGTCTTTTTGTGGATTCTTTGGGGTTTTCGATGTATAGGATCATATCATCTGCAAAAAGTGATACCTTTACTTCTTCTTTTCCGATATGGATGCCTTTTATTTCTTTGTCTTGTCTGATTGCTCTGGCTAGAACCTCTAGTACCACATTAAATAAGAGTGGAGAGAGTGGACAACCCTGTCTTGTTCCTGATTTAAGGGGGAAAGCCTTCAGTTTAGTGCCATTTAATATGATGTTAGCTGATGGTTTATCATATATGGCCTTTATCATGTTGAGATATTTTCCTTCTATACCCATTTTGTTGAGAGTCTTAAACATAAAATTGTGTTGTATTTTATCGAAAGCCTTTTCTGCGTCTATTGATAAGATCATGTGGTTTTTGTTCTTTGTTTTGTTGATATGGTGTATTACATTAACCGTTTTACGTATGTTGAACCATCCTTGAGATTCTGGGATGAATCCCACTTGATCATGATGTATTATTTTTTTAATATGTTGTTGTATTCGATTTGCTAGTATTTTGTTTAGTATTTTAGCATCTGTATTCATTAGAGATATTGGTCTGTAGTTTTCTTTTTTTGTGCCATCCTTGCCTGGTTTTGGTATGAGGGTTATGTTGGCTTCGTAAAATGTGTTTGGAAGTATTGCTTCTTCTTCAATTTTTTGGAAGACTTTGAGTAGAATAGGAACCAAGTCTTCTTTGAATGTTTGATAAAATTCGCTGGTATAGCCGTCAGGGCCTGGACTTTTATTTTTGGGGAGGTTTTTAATGGTTTTTTCTATTTCTTCTCTACTGATAGGTCTGTTTAGGCTTTCTGCTTCTTCTTGACTCAGTCTAGGAACGTTGTATTTATCTAGGAATTTATCCATTTCTTCTAGGTTGTTGAATTTAGTAGCATAAAGTTTTTCATAGTATTCTACAATAATTCTTTGTATATCTACGGTGTCCGTGGTGATTTCTCCTCTTTCATTTTGGATTTTGTTTATATGAGTTCTTTCTCTTTTTTCCTTGGTAAGTCTTGCCAAGGGTTTGTCAATTTTGTTGATCTTTTCAAAGAACCAGCTCCTTGTTCTATTAATTTTTTCTATAGTTTTTCTGTTCTCTAATTCATTTATTTCTGCTCTGATTTTTATTATCTCCTTTCTTCGGCTGGTTTTGGGTTGTCTTTGTTCTTCTTTTTCTAGTTCCTTAAGGTGGGAAGTTAAGTGGTTCACTTGGGCTCTCTCTTGTTTGTTCATATATGCCTGAAGTGATATGAACTTCCCTCTTATCACTGCTTTTGCTGCATCCCATAGATTCTGATATGTCGTATTGTCATTTTCATTAGTCTGTATATATCTTTTGATCTCTGCACTTATTTCTTCTTTGACCCATTCATTTTTTAAAAGTATGTTGTTTAGTTTCCACATTTTTTTGGGATTTTTTTCCTCTTTTTTGCAGTTGAATTCTAGTTTCAAGGCTTTATGATCAGAAAATATGCTTGGTACAACTTCAATTTTTCTGAATTTGCTGATGTTGTTTTTGTGGCCCAACATATGGTCAATTCTTGAGAATGATCCATGTACACTGGAGAAAAATGTATACTCAGTCACTTTGGGATGAAATGTCCTGTAGATGTCTATCATATCCAGGTGCTCTAGTGTTTTGTTTAAGGCCACTATGTCTTTGTTGATTCTCTGTTTGGATGACCGATCTAGAGCCGTCAGCGGTGTATTGAGGTCTCCAAGTATGATTGTATTTTTGTCAGTTTTTGTTTTAAGATCAATAAGTAGCTGTCTTATATATTTTGGTGCTCCTTGGTTTGGTGCATATATATTAAGGATTGTTATGTCTTCTTGATTCAGTGTCCCCTTAGCCATTATGAAATGGCCATTTTTGTCTCTGAGTACTTTTCTGTCTTGTAGTCAGCATTATCCGATATGAGTATTGCTACACCTGCTTTTTTTTGGATGTTATTTGCTTGGAGTATTGTTTTCCAGCCTTTCACTTTGAATTTGTTTTTATCCTTGTTACTTAGATGAGTTTCCTGTAGGCAGCATACAGTTGGATTTTCTTTTTTAATCCATTCTGCTACTCTGTGCCTTTTTATTGGTGAGTTTAATCCGTTTACATTTAGTGTAATTATTGATACTTGTGAGTTCCCTATTGCCATTTTATATCTTGCTTTCTGTTAGTTTTGTGTCTTGTTTGATCCTTCTCTTTTGTTTTTCTATCTTTTGTTTTTATTTGGTTGTATTCCATACATCTTTCCACTGTTGCTATCTTTTTTATCTCATGTGCTTCTGTGGTGGTTTTTTCAATGGTGGTTACCTTTGAATAATGAAAAGGGTCCCTACCCTGTTCATTGTAGCGAACTATTTTGTGAGTACTTTTGCACTCCATCGTCCTTTGCTACTGTTAATCTCCATCTTCTCCCCCTCTTTCTTTTTGTTGTTGTCACAGTTTAAATTTGGTTTTATTGTGTTCTTCTTGGAGCTTTTACTTGTGGCTCTGTTTTTTTTTGTTCTTTGTATCTGATTGGAGAACCTCTTTTAGTAATTCCTGGAGTGGGGGTTTTCTGATGATAAATTCCCTCATCTTTTCTGTATCTGTGAATGTTTTTATTTCTCCTTCATATTTTAAGGATAGCTTTGATGGGTATAGTATTCGTGGCTGAAAGTTCCTCTCTTTCAGGACTTTAAATATTGGGGTCCACTCTCTTCTAGCTTGTAGAGTTTCTGCTGAGAAATCTGATGATAATCTAATGGGCCTTCCTTTATATGTTGTATTCTTCTTTTCCCTGGCTGCCTTGAGAATTTTTTCTTTGCTGTTGGTTTGTGTCAATTTCATTATGATATGCCTTGGAGTAGGTTTGTTGGGGTTAAGAAAACTTGGAGTTCTGTTTGCTTCTTGAACTTGAGGCTTTAGTTCTTTCCACAGGCTTGGGAAGTTCTCATCTATTATTTGTTTGAGTATGTTCTCCATTCCATTTTCTCTCTCTTCTCCCTCTGATATACCTATTATTCTTATGTTATTCTTTTTGATGGAGTCAGATAATTCTTGTAGGGCTATCTCATTTTTTTTTAATTTTTGAGTCTCTTTCTTCTTCTCTCTGTTGTGCCTCAAGTTGCTTGTCTTCTATTTCACTAATCCTCTCTTCTATCTGACCTGTTCTATTAGCTAAGCTTGTTACTTCGTTTTTCAGCTCGTGAATTGAGTTTTTCATCTCTGTTTGATTTGTTTTTATAGTTTCAATTTCCTTGGACATATATTCTTTGTGTTCATTGAGTTGTTTTCTGAGCTCCCTAAATTGCCTTTCTGTGTTTTCTTGTATATCTCGGAGGATTTTTAGGATTTCTATCTTGAATTATCTGTCATTTAGCTCCAAGGTTTCCAATATATTAAATTTTTTCTCCATAGATTTTTCCTCATCTAGCTGTGTTACCTCTCTTTCTTTTGTATCCATGATATTTGATTTTCTCTTCCTTAATGGCATCTGAGGGTGGTTTTGTTGATAGTATTAATGAGATTTAATAAAGAATAAAAAGTTTAAAAAAATAATAAAAAAAAATCGAAAAGAGTTGTTTTTTAAAAAAAATTAATAATGAAATAAAGAAAAATAAAATAAAATAAAAATTAAAAAAAAAAAAAAAAAAAAAAAAAAGGAAATTATTCCCCCCCTCCTTTTTTCCTCTCCTCTCCTCTCCCCTCTTTCTTGAGAAAATCTTGTGGTGGACTGTGAATTATAACAAACAATGCCTGTGATGGAGGGCCTGAATTGGGGAAAAGTAATAAAGGTGCAAAAAAAAGAAAAAAAAAAAGAAAGAAAAAAGAAAAAAAAGAGCATATGGACCCACAAAAAGCAAATAAGGAAAAAATTTGGGTCAAGAATAAAATGATTTGCTTTTAGGTGTTGGTTGTCTAAGAGTTATGATGAGAGGATTAAGAGGAAAACGGAAAAATGGGGGGACAAATAAAAAAATTACTATTGTATTTAGTGGAACAAGAACTAGATAATATGGAGAGCCAGGGATGGGAGCACTGGTAGTGAGTTAAAAAGGTGAAGTAAAAACCCCCCAAAATGCCACAAACATAAGTTTGAGTCCCAGATAAGATAATTTGTTTGTTATTGAGGTTTGAATGAGAGGAGATGTAAAGGAAAAAGGAAGAAACTAATATAGAGGGAGAAAAGAAAGAGAGAGAGAGAGAAAAAAAAAAGAGGGAACCACTAAAAGAAGAAAAAAGAAAGGAGAGAGAGAGAGAGAGAGTTAAGGGTTTTGGAGTGCAACCCTCATAGAGTGAAAGGAAGAGAAGAGAAAAGATAATGGGAGATGTAACACTTATGGGTAGTGTAGTTCAAGGAGAGGAGAGAGTAAGACCGGTAGAGAGTTAATCGGCCAAATTGGAGGAGGAAAAAAAAAAGTATCAAGAATGAAGATAAGAGAAACAAACGAACAAATATAATAAAATGGGATAGGTTATAAAGTCTGCAGATTATTCTTGATTTTGAGAGGTTATCTTCTTGCTTTTTCTTTTCTCTCCCTCTTCCTGGTCGGTGACTCTGTACCCCGGATTTTGCCCCTTTGCCACGCTCAGGTGGAGGTTTGCAGTTGATAAGTCTCTATGGCAATGTCATGTATTGTGCTTTAGTCTCATTGGCAGTCGAGGCTATTAGCATTTATAGGCTCCGACAGTGAGAGAGTCCGTGTTCCTGGAGCCTTTCTCCTAGTCTTTCCTTCCTCAATTAGTAGCCTGATAATCCAGCTATGGGGTTGCTGCTGCCTCTGCCTGGATAGTAAGAGGCTCAAAGAGCTGGCAACTCCCCACTCTATTTCCACTCAGCACAGGGCTCTGGGTAAGGCTCAGTCAGTCAGAGCTGCTAGCATAATCAGGCGGGCTTTCCACCCACTCACAGACCTCTGGCTCTGCCACTCTGTCCGGTAACACAAGCGGGTGCCCACTTCCGGGGCGCTTGGAGAAAACTCTCACTCACTGGCTGCGCGCGCAGACCAGGATATCCGGCCAGCAGTCTCACGCTCTGAGTGAAACCCCCGACCGCAGGGAAAAGTTGCAGCGTTGGAATTGAGTCCCGCTCCGTCCCCGTGCGCGGCTTTTGCAAGGCGCTGGGGCAGCCCGAGATTCCGCTTTGGCCCACACAAAGGCCCCTGACTCTGCCCCTCTGTGCGATAACATGGGCGCGCACTGCCGAGGCACTCGGAGGAATCGCTCACTCCTTATCTGCGCGCGCAAACCAGGATATGAGGCCGGCCGCTTTCCCTCTGAGTGAAAGCCCCTCCAGCACGGAAAATCTCCACCATTGGAATTAGTTCTCACTCCCTCCCGTGCATGGCTTTCCCAGGGCGCTGGGGCTGCCCAGAGACTCTGCCCTCAGCCCACAGAAAGGCCTCTGACCCTGCCTCTCCGTGGGGCAACACGGGCACTGACTCCCGGGGCCTAGGAAGAAATCTCTCGCCCACTAACTGCGCACCAACCAGGAGACCGGGTAAAATGGCCGCGCCGCTTGTCTTTCTTTGTTTGG
Organism: Saccopteryx leptura; assembly: GCF_036850995.1. NCBI lineage: Eukaryota > Metazoa > Chordata > Mammalia > Chiroptera > Emballonuridae > Saccopteryx > Saccopteryx leptura. The sequence continues at coordinate 168,215,213 of NC_089507.1, forward strand.
GTTTGGCGCGAGTGTTAGCTTGTATTGCCCGGGTTGCCACAGGATCAGATCTTCCTCGGCTTGGATCTCCGTGCCACGGCCTGGTTCGGCCGTTTGTATTCACCCCCTTTGCCCGCCTCAGTTTCTATATTCACAGTTAACTGGTACATTTTATTTCTGATGGTATTGACCCATTTTGCACCTATTAGTAAATTCATTTTAGTATTCTTTATTGCCTATATTTATATTTGTTTTCAGATTTTTTTCTTTGTACTGCTTTTAATATCTTACAGGTTTCCTCTTTAATGAACATGTTAAATAAAAATGTACATGTGTATTGTATATTTATATGAAAGTCAGAATTTTTCTCTTTTGAAAATTATAATAGACTTGAATTCAGGTCCTCTTCTTCCAATTTTAAGGTTTATTAACTAGGTCAGTGGTCAGCAAATTCATTAGTCAACAGAGCCAAATATCAACAGTACAACGATTGAAATTTCTTTTGAGAGCCAAAATTTTAAACTTAAACTATATAGGTATGTATATTCCTTATCAAGGAAGTGCCCGCACGTGGTATTTTGTGGAAGAGCCACACTCAAAGGGCCAAAGAGCTGCATGTGGCTTGTTAACTGCAGTTTGCTGACCAGGAAACTATGGGAATTCAAAAGTGCTAAATAAATCTTCCTTCTGCATGCTTTCAATTCTATAAAAGACCACCCAAAACACATAGACCAGATATATTTCAGTAAAGGAAAATGCCAGTTTGCTAGCAAAAAGTATTTACATACACATGCATATTTAAAAAAATAAAGTGATTTCTATTTACAGATGACATGATTGCATAAGTAGATAATCTATAAGAATCCATAGATAAAGAATTTGCAGCCTGACTAGGTGGTGGCATAGTGGATAGAGCATTGACCTGGGATGCAGAGGACCCAGGTTCAAAAGTCTAAGGTTGCCGGCTTGAGTACGAGCTCATCTGGCTTGAGCATGGGGTCGCTGGCTTGAGCGTGGGATCATAGACAAGATCCCAAAAATTGCTATCTTGAGCAAAGGGACACTGGCTCAAATGAAGTCCACTAGTCAAGGCACATATGAGGAAGCAATCAATGAACAACTAAAGTGTTGCATCTATGAGTTGATACTTCTCATCTCTCTTCCTGTTTGTCTGTCTAGGATACAATAAACAAATGAATAATAAAAGTAAAAAGATACCATTTATAATGGAATTAAAATATAAAATACTTAGAAATAAATTTAATGATAGATGTACAAAATATCTACACAGAAAATGAAAACATTAGTGAAAGAAATAAAGAAGACAAATTACTATTGTGTATTTAGAATCAATTGTTTACAGATTATAATTCATCCCACATTGATCCGGAGATCAAATGCAATCCCTGGAAATACTTTCTGAAAACTGGCATGCTGATTCCAGAGCTTATTTGGACATGCAAAGATCCTAAATTAGCCAAGAAAAATTTGAAGAACAACCAAGTTGGGGAATACAGAATCTCAGATATTAAGACTTATTATAATGCTTCAGTATTTATGCAAGTGTAGTATTGGCATAAGATAGACAAGTAGAACAGAATAATAAGCGTGAAAAAACACACATGTATGGTTACTTGATTTTTTTAAATAGACTTTTAAAGAGGGAGGAAGAGAGAGAGACAGAAACAGAGAGAGAAAAACATCAACTTCTTGTTGTGTTTACCTCATGCCATCAGTGGTTGATTCTTATATGCGCCCTGACCGGGGATCAAACTTACAACTTCAGCCATGTCAGGATGATGTTCTAACCAACTGAGCTACCTGGCCAGGCCCTATTTACACGATTTATTACAAAGATGAGATCTATTGGCGTACAGAAAGTGTAGTCTTTTTAGTTCATGTAACTAAGCCAATTCGGTATCTCTAAGGAGCTAAAGCTATCAATCCTCTGTCTGCTACCAACCCCTGAAAAGATCACCCAAAAACCTGTTTATTAAGGAATCTAAGTTTATTAGATCTATGTTTATAGTAAGTCAGAGAAAGGTATCCTTGGCATTAAGGTTTGGACCTAAAGGGTTAAAGCTAAATCTTTCAAGGTTAGGAACTAATTAAGGTTAGGGAAAATCCCACGATATAATAGCGTAGGATTGGTGCAAGAAGAAGTCTTAAAGTGAATCTAGATAACTAAACTGATTTTTGATAAGTGCACTGCTTGCTCAGGTGAGAAGTCTGTTATCCTGATAGGAGAAAGAGATAAGCAAATTACTTGTTTGGAGAAATTGGTTTGCAAAACTTTCCTGGACCAAATAGCTGAGCCCTGTTCCAATAGGTGGCTCAGTTCTCTGTTGTGCTGATTAACTATACTCATGCAGTTTTTACTACCCAAACCCCCTACCTCATACTATACCCTAAAGTCAATTCCATATGAAATGTATATTCAAATGTAAAACTAAGAAGAGCATCTAGTAGAAGACATAGGAGAATATTTTCATGACCCTCAAATACATAAAGTTTTCTTAAATTAAACTAATTATCAAAAATATTCTACTTTATTAAAAATAGAATAAAAAATAGTTAGTGAAGAACTCCCATTCATACAAAATAAAACATTAGGAGACTGAGAGGCAGAAAACAAATAGAAAAGCAGGCAAAATGTTTGAGCAGAAACTTGACAGAGAGAATAACCAAGTGGTTAAGTTGAGAAAAATCATATCTTACTAAACAGCAATTCCACTTTTCTAAGTATACACCTAAAAGATGTACATACACATATTTACCAAAAGGCAGGTACTAAAATTTCTACTAATAGAAGAGTTGATAAAGTTATGATATGTCCATACAATGGAGAAAGAACGAAAATGAATAACCCATTGCTCCATGCAACAATATGAATGACTTACAAGCAAAATGCTAAGCAAAAACTGCCCAACACATAAAAAAATCAACTGAGTCAAGTTACATAAAGTTCAAATATAGGCAAATTGAATCTCTGTTGTTATAAGTCATAACAATGTTTACCTCAGGTAGGAACTTTAAAGAGATATTCAGAGCTTCCACATTGTTAGTAACTTTCTCTCTCTCTCTCTCTCTTTTTTTTTTTTTTGTATTTTTCTGAAGCTGGAAACGGGGAGAGAGTCAGACAGACTCCCGCATGCGCCCGACCAGGATCCACCCAGCACGCCCACCAGGGGCGATGCTCTGCCCACCAGGGGGCGATGCTCTGCCCCTCCGGGGCGTCGCTCTGCCACGACCAGAGCCACTCTAGCGCCTGGGGCAGAAGCCAAGGAGCCATCCCCAGTGCCCGGGCCATCCTTGCTCCAATGGAGCCTTGGCTGCGGGAGGGGAAGAGAGAGACAGAGAGGAAGGAGAGGGGGAGGTGGAGAAGCAAATGGGCGCTTCTCCTATGTGCCCTGGCCGGGAATCAAACCCGGGTCCCCCGCACGCCAGGCCGACGCTCTACCGCTGAGCCAACCGGCTAGGGCCAACTTTCTCTTTTGTGGTGTGAGTGCAGGGTAGACTTACAGAGTGTGTCCATTTTGTGAAAATTGGCTGTACTTTTAACTGAATTTACACAAAGTTTGTAAGTGAGGGGTAGGGGAAGAAAGGAAAGGAAGAAGAAAGGACTGAAGGGAAAGTAAGCAGTGGTGGGATTCAAATAATTTAACAATCGCTTCTCTGCCCTAATGACCCTTTTAAGTATAAAAAAATATATACCAAAAGATAGTTTATTATTTCATGCGTTTAATACTTAAATAAGAACAATAAAAGAGGTACACAAAGCTAGATTATGTTATAAGACAGAGTTTTAGACTATTAATGAAAAAATATTAAATAATACCTGACAAAAAACAATAAAACTGTTATTTAAGATATTTCCGTATTGCTTCTTGACTGGCATCCTCACTTGCAATTTTTTTTCACCTATGGACGGAATGAACATTATTACTACAGGCGCTTAGAATATGCTATTGCACAGTGAACATTACAAAAGATTGAGGAATGTAAATTTGTGATTTCTACATTGGGTAGCTGCGCAGGCGCCCACCTTAGAGAGAACCCTGATCACAAGTGCCATTTTAACAACCGGTTCACCAAACTAGACAAAAAATTAGGAATAGGTTCTGCTGAACCAGTGCGAACTGGCTGAGTCCCACTGCTGAATGTAAAGGGTCATCATCATGACAGGAAAGGCAACATGGAAAATGAATAGCAAATACTAATAACTTTTCTCACTAACCAAAACAAATAAAAAAATGAGAGTGTTAGTCTGGAGTGTGTATAGCTTGTTTGCCTCCCTTTCCATTCTTAGAGCTCTCTTCACTGGAGTATTTTTTTGTGTGTGTCAAACTTAGTCCTTCATACCTCATTAAAGAGGCATTTACAGTGGGATGAGTGCTGTTTCTCTTTGCTTGGAGCCAAACTTAGATCTTAATTGACAGCCCGACTCCTTCTCTCTATTTCCCATGTGCAATTAGAATGAAGGAGCATGTGTGCTGAAGTTGAAGCTCAGGAATGGGATGTTTCGAGTTCCGGAAGTCATTCTTCACCCTGTGAAACCCAAATGCATTCCACTCCCTCTAGACTGCACATGTGCAGTGGAACATTTGCTGCAAGGTGACTCTAACATGGGTTTCAGCTGACATCCTTTCTGCTAGTTCCAGAAATACAAATTAGCCTGTGTTGGCAGAAGATTAGGGACTGCTCTTTTAAGCCGTCTTTCATTCTGCAGTTTTATTTTCCATTCATCTTGCCAAGAGAGTATCTTTTTCCAGAAGTTTCTCCTCTGCTCTCCCTGCCCTCCTCTTCTTTCAATTTTCTTTCCCTCTGAGATCCAACTATATCTTTCCTGGAGCCTTTTGCTGTTTCTTATCCTCATATATTCTTACACTGCTGATTTCTTTCATCTGGACACTTTTATCACTGATTTAAAAATTGTTGGTCAATAGTAAAACTGTTTATAAATTAAGTGTAACCCAAGTGGTTAAGATACTTACTTTGTTCAATAAAATTTCATTGACCATTTAGAATTTGTTGAATCTCTGAAGTTTGAGATGTAGAGTAGCAGACCAATTAATTGTTCATTACCAGATACTGTCTATACGCTGTCCGCAATGAGAGTTTCATTTCCCCCTCACTCACAGCAATATCAACAAGAGGATAACCACCTTCCACAGTCCTCTACCCTTTAAACTTAGTTCCTCCAGGATGACCCTGTGTTATAAAGCCTATCTTTAGGAAGACTCACTGAGAGTAATACCCCAAGACCCAGTGCATATTTGTGTCTAAGGGCAGCTCTCTGGGTGTTAGCAGCATTAGAAGAGGGAAGGGCCAGGGCCAGTTGGATTGCAGACACCCCATTCCCATCTCCTTCTTTGCTTCTGCTGTAATAGCTCCTGGTTGATCTTGTTTACAACTGTCGGACGCTGGAAGACTCTTTATTATCAGAGACCATGCCATTTACGCACAGGAAGGATGACTGCGCAGCCCTGGGGTCTGTGGTTAACCTGCACTATTTGGATATCTCCAGGGAGGGAGGAAGGGACAGCGGTTTGAGCCCCATGGAAATTCTGCCTGGTGACCTGGAACCCGGACATTGGTTGGGACATTCTGTGGCGTTAGTCTACGCCTCTCTAGTTCAAACTTTAAAAAAATAGTACTTTTTTATTTTCCCTTGTGAGATAGAAATATCCAAATCTTGCCACAAGGCATATTGTTGTTTGGTCCTTTCTTAATACAGTTTCAAATGCAATCAATGCTCTTGTTGAGCACAAACAGCGGCTCCTGGTGACGTTGTGTAAGTTCTGTAACATCCCTCCCCAAGCCTTGCTTTCATTTCTGCTGTTAGTTGTGAATAAGGTTTTTATGGAGAAAGAGCTCCAGTTACATTTAACAACTTTTTCTTTTTTCTTGTTTTATTTCTAGTACCACTGGAATCTAATTCAATTATAAAATCAGTAAAAGAGGAGATGGATTCTGGCACTCCCGGCTAGAATCAGAGGCTCCAGATTTGTAATCTGTTATATTTTATATTTTAGTCACTAATCTTTGTTTTGAACCTGGACAAGGCAGTGGCCTAAAAATTCAGGGAACTCTTAGATTTAAATTTTTAACACTTTATCTTTATCTGTCTGTTAAGGAGTTATTGTGTATTTTGGGGAGAGTGAAACCTTAGCTAAGACTGTGACCCTTAGTTATGTCATTTGGGGTCTTTGTCATGAGAATGACTTTTAGGAAAGAGGTGGCTTCAGCCAGTATTTCTGTATAGATTCTGTCATTGGAATACAAAGAGAGAGAGGTAGGAGGAGGGGAAGGGATAGGGGAGGAGAAGGAGAGAGGAGACAGAGGGGGGGAGAGGAGGAAGAGAACTCTATATCATACTTATTCTGCTAGCTTTGAGAAAATGTAGATATAGATAGCCAAATAAATAAAAAGGATTCAAACCTTAAGTGAAATGAAATGCATTAAGAATAATTAGTCCACCTGGATGCATTGACTGGGAGGTGGGCCCTGATTAGAGAAAGAAGCAGATGAAAATAACTAACTGGGCCTGACCAGGTAGTGGTGCAGTGGGTAGAGCATTGACCTGGGATGCTGAGGACCCAGGTTCAAAATCCTGAGATCACTGGCTTGAGCTTGGGCTCACCAGCTTGAGCACAGGATAACCAGCTTGCACATGGAATCATAGACATGACCCCATGATCACTGGCTTGAGCCCAAAGCTCACTAGCTTGAAGCCCAAGGTTTCTGGCTTAAGCCCAAGGTCACTTGCTTGAGCAAGGGGTCACTGGCTCAACTGGAGACCCTGGTCAAGGCACATATGAGAAAGCAATCAATGAACAACTAAGGTCCTGCAACAATGAGTTGATGCTTCTCATCTCTCTCCCTTGTCTATCTGTCTCTCTTTTGCCAAGAAAAAAAAAAACCAAAAAACCACTTGGCTGCAGAGTGGACAATTTCATGATCATTTGTATGACCTATCTTTTGATTTTCTAGTTTCTCTAACATTCATCTTCTAAACGGATACAAATCAAAAGCATATAAATGTCCACTTGATGGGAGCCTAGGAACATACATATATATCATTGCAATTTTTAGTAAGCTTTACTTCTAATGTGCTAAAGTTTTCACAAGATTTATGGTGTTATTACTAAGTATTATAATAACACTTTATATATAGTGCTTTGACATTGCCTAAACACATTGCTACCTAGCACATAGTTGGATCCTCAAAGCTCTCAGGAGAGGTAGTTAAAGCAAGAACATTTCTCTGATTTTTTTGCAAATAGCAACTTGAAGCTTCAAGATGTTGTGACTTTTCATCTCCAACGTCACATATCTACAAAGTGATGGGCTGTGTGTTTGAACTTTAGCATCTTTCCCATATATTTTGCTGCAGCATTATTGACTTCAGAAGTTTTTGGTAAAATTTTTAAAAACTCCACTTAACTCTTTTCAATTTCTTTACTCCATTTCCCAATTAAACAAAAAGAAAAAGGGATGGGGATTCCCTTTAACCAGTTGGTAATGAAGTTCATTTTGTGGAACTAAACAGGAAAAAAAAAAACCCTGAAAGAAAAAGATAGCAAAATGTTACCCTGTTTCACTGAACTGATTTAAGTCATAATAAGGGAAATGGAAAAAAAATTGGACTATCCTGAGAGATACCTTTGTTTGCCAAACTACAGGCAGGTCAGGACTTAAGAAGCTTAAACTCCTGGAAAATATGAGAATAATTCCAACTGGAAATTTTAAAAAATGACTTTTAAAAGTAGGGCACTACAGATCACTGAGATGTTACAAATATAGATATTAAAGAGACTGTCTTTAATCAGACTCTAGGTATACTTACTAACATATCCATAAGTCATCTATAGGGTTGGTGAACATTGTCACTGTTAGGGGTGGAAAAACATTGTATACCTTCAATAGTTTCCAATAGTCCCTTCCCTTGTATGACTATTAAAACCCACCGCAGTCCGTGGGGCCACGGTATAAATACAGATATATAAACATGCATGCATTAAATGTCTTCAACAGTGACCAAAATGTTAAATCGATTTTATGAGAAGTTGGTTTTCCAGCCATTGAGTGGCTGTAAATGTTAAGTGTTTTTACAGGTTGTTGCTCTCCCAGCTGCTAAGCTGCCTTAAATCTAATCACAGACACACAAACACACACACACACATACAAACTCACACTTAGCCACACACACCCTTGCTTTTCCAGCTGTTAAACCTCTCTGTTCATTTTTTATGAAGTTTTTCCTCATTCTTTTACTTGCTAAAACTATTTATATTGTACTCACAAAAGCAAGTGCAAAATTGTCTTGGCATCATCCAATTTTTATTTTTATTGTATTTTTAAAAAACTACAAATAAAAATTCCATCCCTGTTTTGGTGCTTTCCAGAAAGCAGGGGCTCTCGTTCTAATGAATCCAAGATGAACATTACGAGTTCATCTCAGAATGTAGATACCACAAAAGCACTCCCCTTGCAGTACGCGCTGTGGAAACACTGTTCTTGTGGTATTTCCATTGGAAATATTGTACTTGCGGTATTTTTTCAATGGAAAAACTATTACTGGGGCATTCTGGAGTGCTGTAGGAAATGCTGGCTGGAGACTCATAACGAATGGCCCAGGGAAAGAGAGAGAGGCTGAACAAGAGAGTTAAATTAAGGTAGACACAGATGGAAGCAAGGGGTTAAAGAAAGGGATGATGATGACGATGGTGATGATGATATTTTGAAAATTCAAAGTTGTGTTCCTGTTGCATTATACTGAGCAAAGCAGGAATTTTATTTTTATATTAGTGGAAGTTTTGTTTAAAAATATTTAAGATTTGTTAAAAAAAATCTAAGATAAAATGGGGGTTAGAAAGGTTAGAAATAAGACCTACACATGATACAATGAAAATAATAAAAACAAAAGAAAAATGAGATCATAAGCCATGCGTGTATGTGTGCATGCTTTATAGTTCTATCCTAGTATCTAATTACAAGCTCTAGAAATAAGTGCTCAAGGGAAAAGATAACAAGTAAGAAGTAAATGTTCAAAGAAAAAGACCCAAGGGAGAACTGTTGGAAGAATTTTCCCAATCAAGTTTGAGGCTGGACTGCTGGACTGCAACAAACTAGCCCACAGTGATTGCCCAGCTGCCCGGGCTTCTCTGGGTCTGGCCTGGGCTCAGGGCCCCCTCCATTGTCCAGCCCTCTCCAGCACGGTTCTCTGCTTCTGTTGGGCAGAATTCTCACCATTTCTCACTCATGCCTGGCTTCTTTTCACGTTTGATTTCCTGCATGACCCTCTTCCTTCCTGGGATAGCCTTCCCTGATCCACCGTCCTCCTGGGCTTCAAGCCAAGGTCGATGTCCAACTCATCAAAGGAAGCCTTTCAGACTCCATCAGCCTCCAATGGATACACCACTTTTGAAACTTTAACTTGGCGATATTTCTCTACATATTAGCTTTTAATGTGTTGTTTTGGTCTGTGCCTTAGCAGCCACACTATGGGCAGGCGCCACATTTTGAATTTCTTTGCATTCCACACCACTTCTCATGGCCCTGAGCACCGAGTAGGGGCTTACTGTTAGCTGCTTAAGTGATGTAAAAGCTAACATATCTCAATTTCTCTGAATCCTCACTGAATAGGAATTTTAGCTGGGATAGGACTAGCAAAGCCTAACACAGTAATGCCTTATGTGTGTGTTCACATCACATTTGTATGTGGACATTTCTGGTGGAGAGGCTCTTCTCTGACCAGTGAATTGGGGACCCAGGCTTCTTCCACCATGTAGACCATTGGTTATTGACACACGACTTTCAAGGTTGCCCTGGGGGTGGTTTCTCTTCCAGCCAGCTGGGGGGATGGAGGATGTGTATGCAAGGTGTCTAATTGACCCAGAGAGTGGCATCTGTGACCATATTTTATTGGTCAAAACTCCATTGCATGATGTTATGGCATGAATTATGTTTACACCTCCTCATATGTTGAAGTCTTAACCTTAACTCTTTTTTTTTTCAATTGAATTTATTGGGGTGACATTGGTTTACAAAATCATACAGGTTTCAAGTGTGCAGCTCAATAAAATGTCATCTGCATACCACATCATGTACCCATCACCCTAAAATATCCTCTGTCCTCATTCTACCCCTCCCTTTGCCCACCTCATTAGCATCTGGAATGGGACGTTTTTAAAGATAAGTGTCTTTAAAAAGGTAATTAAGTGAATATGAGGTCAATAAGGTGAGCTTTAGTTCAGTATGACTGGTATCCTTAAAAAAAAAGGAAATTTAGACACAGATACGTAAAGAGGGAAGACCATATGAAGGAACTGAGAGAAATATCTATAAGCCGAAAAGCTAGGCCCCTGAAAAAATCCAACCCTGCTGATACCTTCTTTCTGAACTGCTAGCCTGCAAAATCATGAGAAAATAAATTTCTGTTGTATAAATTATCCAGTCTGCAGTCCTTAGTTATGGCAGCTCAAACAAACTCATATTCATGGCCATACCTTTTTGCAAAGGATATTGGAAAATGTAGTCTTGCTGTGCAGTGAGGAAGGGAAGGAAATAGATTTTGATGAACACAGAGCCATTTAATATATACATTAAAAGGCTATTAAAAGAGAATATAGCATATACCCTAGAAAAAGAGAGAGAGAGAGAAGGATACAGAAAGACAGAAAGCTCGTGTACATTAAGAAGACACAAGGTAAAGCATAACTAATTCTGTCTGAATGCAACAAAAAAGGCATGCAGAGTAGGTGTGGTTTGAACTAAATCCTAAGGCAGCATAATATAAGTTTAAATACCTGGTCTTTGGTGTAGGACATGAATTCTGCCATTTGTTTAGTAAAATAAATTTGGAAAAATTATTTTAATGGTTAAGAGTACAAACTCTGGAGTCAGATTGCTGCAGTTTGAATCTCAGCTCTATCCCTAACTGTCTGGCCTTGGGCAATGTATGTGACATCTCTGTTCTTTATTTCTTCAATTATACAATGAGGACAAAAATAAATAGATCCTATTTGTAGGTTTTGTGAGAGGACTAATGGGTCCATGCATGCAAAGCCCCTAGAAGAGTACTCTCATTATTACTTAGCCTAGTTACGCCTCTCTTTATTCTCTTTGAGATAAGAATAGCATAAACCTTGAGGACTGATTTGAGGATTGAGTTGAAGACTGCATGAAAAACATCTAGCCAGTGCACTTGAACTAAAGATGTGGGCTCAGAAAACATTGTTCATTGATTCACTCATTTATTCAAGTCATTCATTTAGATTACCTCTATGTAGAAAGCCTTTTCCTTTATGTCAATTATTTAACTTTGTACAGTAATAATTAGATTTGAGTGGTACTTGAGAAGTAACCTTAGATTGCATATTTAGTGCTAAATCCTACAATTAGTTATTTTATTTTCTAAGGGTAGAAAATAAATCTCTATCCTTCATATAAATCTCTATCCTTACACCAAACAATTAAAATTAGAATGTATAAATCAGTATGCTATGAATACACACACACACATACACACACACACAAACACAAATCCTCTCCAATTAACGTCCTTTGTGATTTTAGCTAAATAATATGACATTTAAAAATATTGTTGCTCCAAGTGAACATATGGTTCAGAAAATTCTCTAGTTCTCTTTACTGTGTCTTAATCAGAAGTATTCTTAACATTATTACTATGTCCCACTTCATTTATAGTATGTTTTAGATGGCTTCTAAGAGATTCATATAACAAAACAGAAGTTAAAATAAAATAAAAAATAAAGAGATAAAGTCAGAGGTTTCTTACCTATATCTAATTGGTAATGTAGGTCAAACCATAATATGAATAGGGGTGGACAACAAAAATTAGTTCTGAACATTCTAGTAGATTGACCAAAGAGAGAAAAATGCTCAGGCCATCATAATACTCACAGGGTCCAGCTGATAAAATCAGGCATGTCAAATTTGTGCCCACTCTCTTAATAATCTTATGTTCTCTGAATTCACAGACATCTTTTCTAAACATCTTTTTTGCATGCATCTCTTAAATTTATGTTTGGTTACCTTTATTCATTACTAAACCATACATCCATGAACACATCTATGTAGCCTTATTATATTAATTTTTCACAACACTGTGCCTCAAATTTTAGAATTTCTATAAAATGTTTGCACAATGAATTAATAAATAAAATTTTACCATGTATGTCAAAAGAAAGAAACCTGTTTGACCAGAGGCAGATTAAGGTCAGTTGAGGCCCTGGGTGCAGAAAAAAATATTGAGCCCCTTAAAAAAAAGAGACTGGGAAAATAAAAATACATATTAACTGAGAGTGAAGAAAGATGGTGATGGAGTAGGAGGACGTTCCAACTGCCACCTCCCAGGACCAAATTAGATTACAACTTAATTTAAGAACAATCATTTTGAAAAACCAACTTTGGACTAAACCAAGAGGACTCTTTAACCAAGAATCACCGAAGAAGCCACATCGAGACTGGTAGGAAGGGTGGAGACATGGAAAGGGCTGCCCTGCTCCCAGGAGCGAGTGGTGGCCTGGAGGGACTCTCATGGCAGCGTGGCTTGCCCTGAGAGGTGTGGGTGCTCAGCCTCAGGACCAGAGCCCCAACATAGAGCCTCAGAGCCTAGAAGAGGCACCCAGACAGCAGTTAGCTGTGAAAAGAGCCAGGTTTCTGTCTGCAGACTCTGTTTTAAAGGACCCATGCAGAACACCTTGTTCACAGCCACTTACCTGGGGCTCTGGTGGGGGAGAGCTGAGAGGACTGAAGTTGCAGAGGAGAGTGCAAAGTTGGAGGCCCAGGGAGAGACACTGTGAGGGATGGCCACCAGAACCCCTGTGCTGAATCATGCTCCAGTACTGCAGTCACCATCTTTTTTGGGTGGAACAATCCCCTCTGATTGGCATCAGCCTGGGGCAGGGGTTCTCAAACTTTTTGAAGTCAAGGCACATTTAAAATCCTACAAATAATTGTAGGCACATTATATACAAATTTTTGAGAAATATGTTATAATAATTAAGTCAAATATTAAAGAAAAAAATATATAAAGTCCAAGCATGCTTTTATGGTAATTAAACGAATAAAGATGACAAAATTAAATTTATTCTGACATTAAAAAACATTTTTATGTTACAATTTTTGAGTTATGCTTTTTAGAATTCATAAAAAAGAGGGGTTAAAAATTAAAGTAAAAAAGTTATCTTTTTATACATATACATACATTCTTTTTAAGATTTAGTAAATTCAGCAGGTCCCGGTGCAAATGTGTTAAGTTTTTTCAATCTTGTGTTTATGAGGAACATGAGCCTGATATGTCCTAGAGATTTCTTCAATGTTTGAACATATATTTGAAAGGCAAACTCTCATTTCTTCATCAATACATTGAAGAATTCCTCTTTTTTTACTCTTAATTGTGTTGAGTACAGAAAACCTCCACCATACATATCATCTTAACTTGACACCAAACAAAGGATAGAAGAAACTTGCCTCCAGTCTTTCTGGGGAACATGGGGGGTAGTGTAAACAATCCAGCACCACAGCTTAACAGCCTTTTGCAGCATAATCAGACAAGTGAGGTGGGGGGTTGGGCAGACTGTCAGCTTACAGCCAATTCCCCACACCTCTGTCCTCCAAAAATCTAAACTCCAAAAACCCTGTTGGTTTTTTTTGGTCCCCAATAGGCACATATTTCTCTGGAATACCATAGGGCACATCTGCACAACTGGAAATCTTCTAGGGTGCACCAGTGTGCCCTGGTGCACACTTTGAGAACTACTGCCCTGGGAAAAATCAGGTGCTCCACTCGTGGGAGTCTTACTACCCCAGGGATGGTTATGGGTTGCTCTGAGAGGCTAGGAAGCTGGGGGCATGTCAGTGACTCAGTTTTCTGGTGTTGAGATCGGAGCTCCCCCCACCACTCTCCAGAGTCTATGACTGGTGCTTTTACCTCACAAAAGACTCAGCTGAAACTGTCCAGAAAGGAGGAAGATCACACCTCTGGGTCTCAGGGCCCATACCCACTGGACTCCTGGGGCCACACCCTGCTGAGGTCTGTAAAAAAGTCTGGACAGACTGACATCTGGGGCTAAGGGGTGGAGCCTCACCCACCACCCTTTCTAATCGCTGAAGTACCACAGGATCTAGACTCTAGCAGAGTTTTTTTTCAGCGGCTGAGCCCAACAAGCAGCCAGCAGACAGGCTGCAGAAGGTGAGACTCAGAAAAACTTGGCTGTTTGAGTGGACTTTCACCCAGGCCCAGAGTGGGTAAAAGCCAGCCTAGGTATCCAGCTGGTATTTCTATGTATACTTTGGCCCAGAAAAAGCAGCTACAAACTCTGAATTGCTTGTTGCTCCAAGAAGGTTGCTGAGGGCCAGTCATGGGCAGTGTCTCCCACTGGTCTGTGATGGGTTCCTGCTTGGGAGGCCTAGGGCTGGCACATCCAGAGACCAGCTGCAGAAAGCATTGGTTCAGGACCTAACAACCTTTGCTAGAGTGGTATCCTAATGAAAATCTCCTCACACCTGGCCCAGATGAGGTGATTCCATTCTCTGTGATCAGCACTGGCACAGTGGCTCATGCGCATTGGATAGGGTGGAGCTTCAGAGTCAGCCGGCCTGGGCACCGGATATTCTGTCCTGCTAGGCTAGATTCCACAGGGGGAAAAGAGAGAGGCTTGGATCAGGGATATTTAAAGTGTGGGTCCCTGTGAGTCTATTGTTGGATCTGCTTGAGGGGCTTTGACACCTTTGGGAGGGTCACAGTCAGCCCCTGGAGAGGACTATCTCAGTCTTCCTCTCTGAGACCAGGGTCTCAATAGCTGAAAGAACTTCTGCAGAGGGGACTGTCAACCCAGTTGATCTGACCCTGCTGCTCACCTTGTTGGGGAGAAATAAAATTTGAGTATCCAGCAGTGACTGAGGGATCAAGCTCTGGAGTAGGTGCCACATTTTCAGTACTGAGCTCTTGACCAAGAGACTCCTGAAGTAGGGGGGTCCCACAAATGTTGTTTTCAAAAACCTCAGCTGCCCTAACCCACCAAGCATGCAACCTGTAAAAGGGTTGGTTGGATGAAACCAACCAGTACCCACACACTACAGTTTTACTACAGAAGAATCTGTGGGAAGACTGGGCAGCTGCAAGAGGAGGAGGAGCAGCTGAAAAGTGGAGATAAATCTTACAAAGCTTGGGGCTTTTATGGAGCTGTTGTCATCTCTAAGCAGGAAGAAGCTGATCCTTATAGAAAGGTTGGCCCCTCCAGGAATACCCAGACACAGAAACTGCAGACACAAATACAATGGTAACTTGAGATTCAAATTTGATTCATTCTGTAACCAAGCTTGTAAGTCAGTCAACTCATATATCAAACTGCTGACAATGGACCCATGTGCCAACATGCCAACTAGCGGCAGCTTCCCGAATCACGACTCGTATCTCAAAATTTCACTCAGATCTTGAACAAAAATACAGAGAGAGTAGCAGCTTATATTTTAAAAATTTGTATGTTGGTCTGTTTGTATCTCAAGGTACCATTGTAGTGAAAAGTGCAGTAGCTGCAGACTGGTAGCGCACAGCGGGTTACAAACAGCAGGTGACACCAACCAAGAAGAACTAGAGCAAACACTACTGGTAGTGGGTGGCAGACAGCACCAACCCTAGACTCAACTACCTACACAAGCAGCACACCCAAAGGTGGAGTCTAGCAGGCACCAGACACTGTAGAGAATAAATATGCTCAACAGGACAGACATTGCACAGTGTATAATACACATAATCAATGTTGATCCTTATAGCCAGCCAGCCTGAGGAATAACCATACCCACGAAAGGACCAACTGCATCTAATACTCACATACAATAAGAGGAAAATATTGGGTTGGGGAATAAGTTCGTAGCATTTTTATATTTTCTTTTATTTTACAATGATTTGTTTGCTGTTTGGCAAAGGGTAAGTATTCATTCAATAAAACTCTTTCTGCTCTACAAAACTATGTTAATTGTATTTTTGAGTTATTTAATTTTTTATTAGTTTTGAGGCTTAGAAATGGAATACCCAGGAGGCAAAAATCAACATTTTCGACACCTGCTCTTCTTTGCTTTTCATCGAGGTCAAAAAGCTGCCGAAGCAGCCCGAGACATTTGCGATGTGTATGGAGAAGGTGTCATAAGTGAGTTTACAGCACGGAAATGATTTGCAAAGTTCAAAAAGGGCGACTTTGATGTTGATGACACGTGCCGCAGCGGAAGGCCTTCTGAATTCGATGAAGAACTGGGAAATTCTCAAAAAGAATGCCACGGTCAACAAGGAGCTCTACATTGCCCAGCTACTCCGCGTGAATGAGGCTATTCGACTGAAAAGATCTGATCGACATGGTCAAACCATACTCCTTCACGACAACGCCAGGCCCTATGTTGCACAAGTCATCAAAGCCGCACTCCAAGAGCTTGAATGGGAGGTCCTTCAGCATCCGCTGTATTCTCCGGACCTTGCACCGACTGATTACCATCTTTTCCGCTCCCTGTCAAACCATATGAAGGGCGTTACCTTCGATAACAAAGAGGTCCTTAAAAACTGGCTCAACAACTTCTTTGACACCAGACCAGGCGATTTTTGGCAGAACGGCATCAACAAATTGGTCAAGAGGTGGGAAGAGGTTGTGAACAGCAACGGCAAATATATAATTGATTAACTTATTGATATAATTATTGTTTTTTGTTTAAATAAAAGTCTTCGGTAAAAACGCTACGAACTGGGCCTGACCTGTGGTGGCCCAGTGGATAAAGCATCGACCTGGAAATGCTGAGGTCGCCGGTTTGAAACCCTGGGCTTGTCTGGTCAAGGCACATATGGGAGTTGATGCTTCCAGCTCCTCCCCACCTTCTCTCTCTGTCTCTCTCTCCTCTCTAAAATGAATAAATAAAATAAAATTAAAAATTAAAAAAAAAATCCTCAAGGGTTGTAACAGTTACAACTCTGTTAAAAAAAAAAAAAAAACGCTACGAACTTATTCCCCAACCCAATAGTACCCTCAAGAAGCATTCCTAGAACAAGGAAAACAAGTGGTCTGGAGGACAATACCACTGAATCCATCTTCTTTATAAAGACCCCACAACAATTTCAAACTCAGACAGCACTACCTAATACATAGACAAAATGGGCAGACAGAGAAATGTGACACAAATGAATCAACAAGAGAAATCCCCAGAAAGAGAATGGATTGAGATGGAAGTAACCAAACTATCAAATGCAGAGATTAAAACAGTAATTTTTAGAATGCTCAAGGATCTTAGAGCAATAATAGATGAACATAATGAGCACCTAAATAAAGAGATAGTGAGCATCAAAAAGGACATTGAAATCATAAAAAAAAGTCAGAAATGAAAAATACAATATCAGAAATGAAGACTGCACTAGAAGGAATTAGTAGCAGGCTGAATGAAGCAAAATATTGAATTAGCAATTTAGAGGACAAGATAAATGAAAGCATGGAAGCAGAGTACCAAAAAGAAAAGAGGCTCAAAAAGTTTGAGGAAACTCTAAGAGAGCTCTATGACAACATGAAGAGAAGCAACATCCACATCATAGAGGTTCCTGAAGGAAAAGAGAAGCAACAAGTAGTAGAGAGCTTGTTTGAAGAAATCATAGCTGAAAATTTCCCTAAATTGATGGAGAAAAAAGTCACACAAGTTCAAGAAATATAGAGTACCATTAAAAAGAAACCCAAGAAGGCCTAAAGCAGACAAATCATAATTAAACTGCCAAAGTTAAGAGACAAAGAAAGAATACTAAAAGCTGCAAGAAAAAAGCAGTTAATTACCTACAGAAGAGCCCCCATAAGGATGACATTTGGCTTCTCAACAGAAAAACTTGAGGCCAGAAGGGATTGGCAAGAAATATTCAAAGTGATACAAAGCAAGAACCTGCAACCAAGACTACTTTATTCAGCAAGGCTATTGTTTAAAATTGAAGTAAAAATAAAAAGCTTTCCTCCCCCACACAAAATACCCCTCAAAGAATTAATTACAACCAAACCAGTACTGCAAGAAATGTTAAAGGGCCTGCTGTAAAAAGAGCAAAGAAAAAAAGAAATTGAGAAAAAGAGGATTATAGATTTAAAGAATAAAATAGCAATATATTAAGTACATGTCAATAATAACCTTAAATGTAAATGGATTAAATGCTCCAATCAAAAGAGATAGGGTAGCTGCATGGATAAGATAACAGGACCTGTACATATGTTGTGTACAAGAGACCCACCTAAGTACAAAAGATACACATAGACTGAAAGTGAAGGGATAGAAAAAAGTATTTCATGCAAATAGAAATGAAAAGAAAACTGGGGTAGCAATTATTATATCTAACAAAATAGACTTTAAAACAAAGCCGATAGTAAGGGACAAAGAAGGTCACTACATAATGATAAAATGAGCAATCCAACATGAGGATATAACCATTGTAAATAATTATGTGCTGAATATAGGAGCACCTAAATCTGTAAAGCAGATTTTGATGTACATCAACATCTAACATCAATGGATAGAGCCTTCAGACAGAAAATTAACAAAGAAACAGTGGCCTTAAATGACTCAATAGATCAATTGGATTTAATAGATATCTTCAGAATCTTTCACCCCAAAGCAGCAGAATATACATTCTTTTCAAGTGCTCATGGTGCATTCCCTAGGATAGACCACATGTTAGGACACAAAATGAGTCTCAATAAATTTAAGAAGTTTGAAATAATATCAAGCATCTTCTCTGATCACAATGGCATGAAACTAGAAATAAGATACAATAGAAAAACTAAAAAACATTCAAACATTTGGGTTAACAATGAGATCAAGGAAAAAATAAATTATTTGCTTGAAACAAATGAAAAAGAACATACAACAACTCAAAATTTATAGTACACAAGAAAAGCAGTTCTGAGAGGCAAGTTTATAGCATTACAGGCATACCTTACAAAGCATGAAAAAGCTCTAATACACAACTAAAAGAACTAGAGAAAGAACACCAAGTAAATCCCAGAGGAAGTAGAAGGAAGGAAATAATAAAGATCAGAGCAGAAGTAAATGACATAGAGGCTAAAAAGACAATATAAAATGAAACCAAGAGCTGGTTCTTTTAAATAGTAAACAAGATTGACAAACCTTTAACCAGACTCATCAAGAAAAAAAAAAAGAGAGAGAACTCAAATAAATAAAATTAGAAATGAAAGTAGAGAAGTAACAACTGACACCACAGAATTACAAAGGATTGTAAGGAAATACTATGAAGATCTGTATGCCAAAAAATTGGACAACCTAGGCAAAATGGATAAATTTCTAGAAACATATAATCTTCCAAAACTCAACCTGGAAGAATCAGAAAATCTAAATAGACTGATTACAACAAATGAAATTGAAACAGTTATCAAAAAACACAGCAAAAAAAGTCCTGGACCAGATGGCTTTACAGAAAAATTTTACCAAACATTCAAAAAAGAAAGAACACCTGTTTTTCTCAAGCTATTTCAAAAAATTCAAGATGAAGGAAGACTTTGAAGCTTCTTTTACGAGGCAAGCATAATCCTTATTCCAAAGCCAGGAAAAGACACTACAAAGAATGAAAACTATAAGCCAATGTTCCTGATGAACTTAGATGCTAAAATTCTCAACAAAATATTAGCAAACTGGATCCAGCAATACATGAAAAAAGTCATATGTCATGATCAAATGGGATTTATTCTGGGGAGGCAAGGCTGCTACAATATTTGCAAATTAATAAATGTGATTCATTATATAAACAAAAAGAAGGATAAAAATCACATGATAATATCAATAGACGTAGAAAAAGCATTTGATAAAATCCAGCACCAATTTATAATCAAAACTCTCAGCAAAGTGGGAACAGAACACAGGGAACATACTTTAATGTGGTAAAGGCCATCTATGACAAACCCACAGCCAACATCATACTCAATGGGCAAAAATTAAAAGCAATCCCCTTAAGGTCAGGAACAAGACAGGGGTGACCCCTTTCACCACTCTTATTCAACATAGTGCTGGAAGTCCTAGCCACAGCAATCAGACAAGAAGAAGATATAAAAGGCATTCAAGTTGGAAAAGAAGAAGTAAAACAATCATTGTTTGCTGATGACATGATACTGTACATAGAAAACACTAAAGTCTCAGTCAAAAAACTACTAGACCTAATAAATAAATTAGGCAAGGTGGAAGGATATAAAATTAATATTCAGAAATCAGTGGCATTTTTATACACCAACAATAAACTGTCTGAAAGAGAAATGAAGGCAACAAGTCCCTTCACTATTGCAACAACAACAAAATAAAGTACCTAGGAGTAAATTTAACCAAGGAGGTAAAGACTTATACTTAGAAAATTGTAAAACATTGATAAAAGAAATCAAGGAAGATACAAACAAGTGGAAGTGTATACCGTGTTCATGGATAGAAAGAATAAACATCATTAAAATGTTTATATTACCCAAAGCAACCTATAAATTCAATGCAATACTAATTAAAATACCAATGGCATACTTCAAAGACATAGAGCAAATATTCCAAAAATTTATATGTTATTAAAAAAGAACACAAATAGCCTCAGCAATCTTGAAAATGAAGAATGAAGTGGGTGGTATCACACTTCGTGATATCAAGTTATACTACAAGGTCATTGTACTCAAAACACCTTGGTACTAGCATAAGAACAGGCATACAGATCAATAGAACAGAACAGAGAACTCAGAAATAAATCCACGTCTTTATGGTCAATTGATCTTTGACAATGAAAGTAAGAATAAAGGAAAGACAGTCTTTTTAATAAATGGTGTTGGGAAAATAAGACAGGTACATGCAAAAAAATGAAACTAGACTACCAAACCTTACACCATTCACAGAAATAAACTCAAAATGGATAAAAGACTTAAATGTAAATCGTGAAACCATAAACATCTTGGAAGAAAACATAGGCAATGATATCTCTTGTAGCAATATTTTTGCTGATTTATCTCCACAGGCAAGTGAAATAAAGGACAGGATGAACAAATGGGACTATATCAAACTAAAAAGCTTTTGCACAGCAAAAGTCACCATGAACAAAATAAAAAAACAACCCACACAGTGGGAGAATATATTCGTCAATACATCTGATAAGGGGTTAATAACCAAAATTTATTAAGAACTTCTGAAACTCAACACCAGGAAGGTAAACAATCCAATTAAAAAACGGGCAAAAGATATGAATAGACACTTCTCCAAAGAGGACATACAGATGGCCAATAGGCATATGAAAAAAATGTTCAATGTCACTAATCACCAGAGTAATGCAAATTAAAACCACAATGAAATACCACCTCAAATGGCCATTTGCTTTAAAATTGATGGGTATATTTGTAAGGTATTTTTCCCCTGCTGAGAAGGAAGGAAGGGGCCGGAGCCAGGAAGTGTGGAATAACAAAAGGCTTTATTGAGTACAGAGCATGCATCCCGCCCAGCAAGGTTCCCTGCCCCCGAGGAAAGATGGAGGCCAGGGAAGTCGCATAGAGTAACCCGTGTGAGGGATATTTAAAGGGGTCCTCTAGGGAAGTCGGGCTAATATGATGTAGTAAAATTTCACTGGCTGGCAGATGGTCGTTGTTTTCCAAAGGGTTCCTGGGAAGTTTCTTTTGGCACGTTCGGTTGTGGGCGGTCCTAGCCAAAGTTCGCGGGTCTGGGTTCCCCACATGACCATCCCCCATTATCCACCGACCTTACAATATTCATTTTAAGTTAAAAGGTCCCTGTTAAGTGTCTTTAAGTATATCTTCAACAATTTATATAAACTCTGTAGCATTATTATTGTATCCAAAGTTCAGAAGTAGTTGAATTACTGCATTTGTAACTTGGTAGGCAGTATTATTTTAACCTTTCATTTGAGAAGTCTGTGTGATGGTTATCTGAGTGGGAATTACTTTGGGCATTTCGTTTATTCTTTTTTCACAAATGCAAGTAGCAAGCACCGACCATATGCTCACAATGTGCCAGGCATTGTGAGTGACAAAAATATGTGTACCATCAACCGGGGACTGTATAATTATGGGGAAGAAACAACTGCATCATGCTGAGGGATGCATTGTTGTGAATGCCACGGAGTACTGCAGAGCATGCCGGGAGCTGGAAGTCATGACTGGGAGAGTTGACTTCTTGGATGAATCTTTGGAAACGTGATGGCATTGGACCCAGTCTTAAAGATTGAGTAAGACTGGGATTCCTAGTAAAGGGTCCATGTGAACAGAACTGTGGAGGTAAGAAAGAAGGAATGGAATATATGCTAAAGGGTGTTAGATAAAGGAGTTTGAACTCTACTACAGAGACTGTTGTCTGAAGAGAAGTGGGGAAGGAAGAGAGGAGGATGTTAAAATTCTGGTGAAGGGGAAAAGCAAACTTAGGGTGGCACAGGAAGAGAATAAATTAGTGACGGTATACAGGGTTGCAGCTACTAGATTTCAGTCTGTTTAAACACATCCTGTAGAACCATGCCAACTAGAGGTTGAAGCACATTGCTCAGAATAGGCAAAAACACATAGAGACAGACAGCAGGTTAGTGGTGCCAGGAGCTGGGGTGAGGGGGCAGTGGGGAGTGACTGCTGATGGGTATGCAGTTTCCTTTTGTGTTGATAAACTGTTCTGTAATTAAATAGTGATCATGGCTGCACAACTTGGTGAATATACTAGAACTCACTGAATTGTACATTTTTGAAATCATGATGTGTGAATTAACTCAATTAAAAAAATTTTTTTTAGAAAGTCACATAGCTGCCTCTATTTTCAAATCATTCCAACTTAACTTCTTCTTCATGTATTTTGATATTATTTGTCTTTAGGCCTCCTTGTTTGGCACTGTCGTTTGGGCGTGTGGACTGTGTTCTGCATGTTATGTTCTCTGCAAATGAGCAATTTCTGTTTTTTTAACCGTGGCTTTGACAGTGGCCTTGCTCTAGGACAGCACTCCAGACCTTGTTCACTGATGAGGGACAACAAGATCCCCATCCCAGCAGGGAAGACATGCCACCTGGAATTCTTCTTCACCTGGCTCCAAGCCTTACAGGGCAGTGGAATGAACAAGGCACTTACCATGAGTTGTAAACTTCTAAGGCTTCCCCCGAGACTAGAGGGATTAAGACCAGAAAAGAAAGTAGGGAAAGGAGAGATGATCATGTGGGGAATGGACAGGACACGGTTCCAGATGACATCTGGGATAAAGGCAGAGCAGCAGGAGCTAAATCACCTTTTGAGTCCCAACTGTCACAACTTTTTGACATTCATTTTCTTGGAATTTCTACTGTGAGATTATATATTATAATAAAGTGCTTTTCACAGTGTCTGGCATATAGTAAGCATGTGATAAATTACAATGATTTTTTGTTTGTGTTTTGTTCTTACCTCTTCAAAGGAAACTCTTATTTCCAAGACAGTTCATTAATCATTATCCTCCAGGAGAGGTAGGGATTAATATCCTCATTTTGTAAATAAGAATACTGAAAGATGACCAATAGGATATAAGTTTTTCGAGGTCACATGATCAATAAGTAACCATGTCCTCATCCTGCATCTTGGACATGAGTTTCCGCAGAGACAGAGAAAGTCTTGCTAGTTTTGGATAGAAGGCTGGGAGATTACAGAGGATGACAGAATCTAAGGGAGCAAATGGAGGTGAGACTTCAGAAGTAGAAATAGAGATAATAAGAATACCCAGGAAAGCAAGATCAGTTGAGGACATCTCTGTGAAAATAAGATTGATACAGACTAAGAGCAAGACTCAGTTTTGGCAATTTGAATTGGCGGGAATGTGCCTGCAAACCAGCCTAGTGAGACAAAGGGCAGGGCGCCTTCCCCAGATGCCAATGCCTTACAGCATGGATGGGGAAAGCTGCGAAGCTCTGGGAACCTAAGCAACCAGGAAAAACGGGGCCAAGTAAGGCAAATCTCACAGCAAAGCATTCATGGAAATACAGTTTTCCCTCATTGCCATTGTGAGTTGAATGGCAGCTTCCTCATGAGGCATGAAGAGGCATAGAGGCTATTTGCAACGAAGCTCGCTTGTAGGTGAATCCTCTTTACACAGCAGCAATAGACTTATACCGAAGAAAAATAGCCTGCAGGAATTACCATAACTCTGGATGATCCCTAAACAGCCAGCAACTATCTTATTCTAAAATCAGCCTTCCCTTCTCGATTGGTTAGAGCTCGTCCAGAAGCATAGAGATTGCTGGTCTGATCCCTGGTCGGTGCTCATGCAGAAACAGATCGATGTTTCTCTCCCTCTCTCACTCTTTCTCCCTATCCCCTCTTCCCACCCTTTCTCTCTCAAATCAATTTAAAAAAATCAGTCTTCCCTTCTCTTTTTTTTTTTTTTTTTTTTTTTGTTTTTTTTTTTTTTTTTTTTTTAAATAAATTTTTATTAATGGTAATGGGATGACATTAATAAATCAGGGTACATATATTCAAAGAAAACATGTCTAGGTTATTTTGTCATTAAATTATGTTGCATACCCCTCGCCCAAAGTCAGATTGTCCTTCGCCACCCTCTATCTAGTTCTCTGTGCCCCTCCCCCTCCCCCTAACTCTCCCCCTGTCCTCCCTCCCCCCACCCCTGGTAACCACCACACTCTTGTCCATGTCTCTTAGTCTCATTTTTATGTTCCACCAATGTATGGAATCATGTAGTTCTTGTTTTTTTCTGATTTACTTATTTCACTCCTTATAATGTTATCAAGATCCCACCATTTTGCTGTAAATGATCTGATGTCATCGTTTCTTATGGCTGAGTAGTATTCCATAGTGTATATGTGCCACATCTTCTTTATCCAGTCTTCTATTGAAGGGCTTTTTGGTTGTTTCCATGTCTTGGCCACTGTGAACAGTGCTGCAATGAACATGGGGCTACATGTGTCTTCACGTATCAATGTTTCTGAGTTTTGGGGGTATATACCCAGTAGAGGGATTGCTGGGTCATAAGGTAGTTCTATTTGCAGTTTTTTGAGGAACCACCATACTTTCCTCCATAATGGTTGTACTACCTTACAGTCCCACCAACAGTGAATGAGGGTTCCTTTTTCTCCACAGCCTCTCCAACATTTGCTATTACCCGTCTTGTTGATCATAGCTAATCTAACAGGTGTGAGGTGGTATCTCATTGTAGTTTTGATTTGCATTTCCCTAATAACTAATGAAGCTGAGCATTTTTTCATATATCTGTTGGCCATTTGTATCTCTTCCTGGGAGAAGTGTCTATTCATGTCTTCTTCCCATTTTTTTATTGGATTGTTTGTTTGTTTGTTGTTGAGTTTTATGAGTTCTTTGTAAATTTTGGAAATTAGGCCCTTATCTGAGCTGTTGTTTGAAAATATCATTTCCCATTTAGTTGGCTGTCTGTTTATTTTTATATCAGTTTCTCTTGCTGAGCAAAAACTTTTTATTCTGATGTAGTCCCATTCATTTATCTTTGCCTTCACTTCTCTTGCCATTGGAGTCAAGTTCATAAAATGTTCTTTAAAACCTAGGTCCATGAGTTTAGTACCTATGTCTTCTTCTATGTACTTTATTGTTTCAGGTCTTATATTTAGGTCTTTGATCCATTTTGAATTAATTTTAGTACACGGGGACAGGCTGTAGTCGAGTTTCATTCTTTTGCATGTGGCTTTCCAGTTTTCCCAACACCATTTGTTGAAGAGGCTTTCTTTTCTCCATTGTGTGTTGTTGGCCCCTTTATCAAAGATTATTTGACCATATATATGTGGTTTTATTTCTGGGCTTTCTATTCTGTTCCATTGGTCTGAGTGTCTATTTTTCTGCCAATACCATGCTGTTTTGATTATTGTGGCCCTATAATATAGTTTAAAGTCAGGTATTGTAATGCCCCCAGCTTCATTCTTTTTCCTTAGGATTGTTTTGGCTATTCGGGGTTTTTTATAGTTCCATATAAATCTGATGATTTTTTGTTCCATTTCTTTAAAAAATCTCATAGGAATTTTGATGGGAATTGCATTAAATTTGTATATTGCTTTGGGTAATATGGCCATTTTGATTATATTTATTCTTCCTATCCAAGAGCAAGGAATATTTTTCCATCTCATTGTATCTTTTTCGATTTCCCTTAACAATGCTTTGTAATTTTCATTATATAGGTCCTTTACATTCTTTGTTATGTTTATTCCTAGGTATTTTATTTTTTTTGTTGCAATCGTGAAGGGGATTATTTTTTTGAGTTCGTTTTCTAATATTTCATTGTTGGCATAGAGAAAGGCTATGGACTTCTGTATGTTAATTTTGTATCCTGCGACCTTACTGTATTGGTTTATTGTTTCTAATAATCTTTTTGTGGAGTCCTTCGGGTTTTCGATGTATAGGATCATATCATCAGCAAAAAGTGATACCTTTACTTCTTCTTTTCCAATATGGATGCCTTTTATTTCTTTGTCTTGTCTGATTGCTCTGGCCAGAACTTCTAGCACCACGTTAAATAAGAGTGGAGAGAGTGGACAACCCTGTCTTGTTCCTGATTTAAGGGGGAAAGCCTTCAGTTTAGTGCCATTTAATATGATGTTAGCTGATGGTTTATCATATATGGCCTTTATCATGTTGAGATATTTTCCTTCTATACCCATTTTGTTGAGAGTCTTAAACATAAAATTGTGTTGTATTTTATCAAAAGCCTTTTCTGCATCTATTGATAAGATCATGTGGTTTTTGTTCTTTGTTTTGTTGATATGGTGTATTACGTTAACCGTTTTGCGTATGTTGAACCATCCTTGAGATTCTGGGATGAATCCCACTTGATCATGATGTATTATTTTTTTAATATGTTGTTGTATTCGGTTTGCCAGTATTTTGTTTAGAATTTTAGCATCTGTATTCATTAGAGATATTGGTCTGTAGTTTTCTTTCTTTGTGCCATCCTTGCCAGGTTTTGGTATGAGGGTTATGTTGGCCTCATAAAATGTGTTCGGAAGTATTGCTTCTTCTTCAATTTTTTGGAAGACTTTGAGTAGAATAGGAACCAAGTCTTCTTTGAATGTTTGATAGAATTCACTAGTATAACCGTCTGGGCCTGGACTTTTATTTTTGGGGAGGTTTTTAATAGTTTTTTCTATTTCCTCCCTGCTGATTGGTCTGTTTAGGCTTTCTGCTTCTTCATGACTCAGTCTAGGAAGGTTGTATTGTTCTAGGAATTTATCCATTTCTTCTAGATTGTTGTATTTGGTGGCATATAATTTTTCATAGTATTCTACAATAATTCTTTGTATATCTATGATGTCTGTGGTGATCTCTCCTCTTTCATTTTGGATTTTATTTATTTGAGTCCTGTGCCTTTTTTCCTTGGTGAGTCTTGCCAAGGGTTTGTCAATTTTGTTGACCTTTTCAAAGAACCAGCTCCTTGTTTTATTGATTTTTTCTATAGTTTTTCTGTTCTCTATTTCATTTATTTCTGCTCTGATTTTTATTATCTCCTTTCTTCGGCTGGTTTTGGGTTGTCTTTGTTCTTCTTTTTCTAGTTCCTTAAGGTGTGAAGTTAAGTGGTTTACTTCGGCTCTCTCTTGTTTGTTCATATAGGCCTGAAGTGATATGAACTTTCCTCTTATTACTGCTTTTGCTGCATCCCAGAGATTCTGATATGTCGTATTTTCATTTTCATTTGTCTGTATGTATCTTTTGATCTCTGCGCTTATTTCTTCTTTGACCCATTCATTTTTTAGAAGTATGTTGTTTAGTTTCCACATTTTTGTGGGTTTTTCCCCCTCTTTTTTGCCGTTGAATTCTAGTTTCAAGGCTTTATGATCAGAAAATATGCTTGGTACAATTTCAATTTTTCTAAATTTGCTGATATTGTCTTTGTGGCCCAACATATGGTCAATTCTTGAGAATGTTCCATGTACACTAGAGAAAAATGTATACTCTGTCGCTTTGGGATGAAGTGTCCTGTAGATGTCTATCATATCCAGGTGTTCTAGTATTTCGTTCAAGGCCACTATATCTTTATTGATTCTCTGTTTGGATGACCGATCTAGAGCCGTCAGCGGAGTATTGAGGTCTCCAAGTATGATTGTATTTTTGTTAGTTTTTGTTTTAAGGTCAATAAGTAGCTGTCTTATATATTTTGGTGCTCCTTGGTTTGGTGCATATATATTAAGGATTGTTATGTCTTCTTGATTCAGTGTCCCCTTAATCATTATGAAGTGACCATTTTTGTCTCTGAGTACTTTTTCTGTCTTGTAGTCAGCATTATCAGATATGAGTATTGCTACACCTGCTTTTTTTTGGGTGTTGTTTGCTTGGAGTATTGTTTTCCAGCCTTTCACTTTGAATTTGTTTTTATCCTTGTTGCTTAGATGTGTTTCTTGTAGGCAGCATATAGTTGGATTTTCTTTTTTAATCCATTCTGCTACTCTGTGTCTTTTTATTGGTAAGTTTAATCCATTTACATTTAGTGTAATTATTGACACTTGTGGGTTCCCTACTACCATTTTATAAATTGCTTTCTGTTAGTTTTGTATCTAGTTTGATTCTTCTCTTTTGTTTTTCTATCATTTGTTTCTGTTTGTTTGTGTTCCATACTTCTTTCCTCTGTTGCTACCTTTTTTAAGTCATGTGTTTTTGTGGTGGTTTTTTCTAGGGTGGTTACCATTAAGTAATGAAAAGGGTACCTACCATATTCATTGTAGTACCCTATCTTATAAGTATTTCTGCACTTCATCGTCCTTTGCTACTGTTAATCTCCATTCTCTCCCCCCCTTTTTTTTTCCTTTGTTGTCACAGTTTAAGTTTGGTTTTATTGTGTTCTTGGTGGAGCTGTTACTTGTGGTGTTGTTTTCTTTTGTTCTTTGAATCTGGTTGGAAAACCCCCTTTAGTATTTCCTGGAGTGGGGGCTTTCTCGTGATAAATTCTCTCATCTTTTCTGTATTTGTGAATGTTTTTATATCTCCTTCATACTTGAAGGATAGCTTTGATGGGTATAGTATTCTTGGCTGAAAGTTCCTCTCTTTCAGGGCCTTAAATATTGGGGTCCACTCTCTTCTAGCTTGTAGAGTTTCTGCTGAGAAATCTGATGATAATCTAATAGGCCTTCCTTTATAAGTTGTACTCTTCTTTTCCCTGGCTGCCTTGAGAATTTTTTCTTTGTCATTGGTTTGTGTCATCTTTATTATGATGTGCCTTGGAGTGGGTTTGTTGGGGTTAAGAAAACTCGGTGTTCTGTTTGCTTCTTGAACTTGAGGCTTTAGTTCTTTCCACAGGCTTGGGAAGTTCTCGTCTATTATTTGTTTGAGTATATTCTCCATTCCATTTTCTTTCTCTTCTCCCTCTGATATACCTATTATTCTTATGTTATTCTTTCTGATGGAGTCAGATAATTCCTGTAGGGCTTTCTCTTTTTTTATTATTTTTGAGTCTCTTTCTTCTTCTCTCTGTTGTGCCTCAAGTTGTTTGTCTTCTATTTCACTAATCCTATCTTCAATCTGGGTTGTTCTGCTAGCTAAGCTTGTTACCTCGTTTTTCAGCTCGTGAATTGAGTTTTTCATTTCTGTTTGATTTGTTTTTATAGTTTCAATTTCCTTGGTAATATATTCTTTGTGTTCATTGAGTTGTTTTCTGATTTCCCTATATTGCCTTTCCGTGTTTTCTTGTATATCTCTGAGTATTTTAAAGATTTCTATTTTAAATTCTCTGTCATTTAGCTCCAAGGCTTCCAATATGTTAAGTCTTTTCTCCATAGATTTTTCCACATCTATTTGTGTTACCTCTCTTTCTTTTGTATCCATAATATTCGATTTCCTCTTTCTTATTGGCATCTGCGGGTGGTCTTGTTGATAGCACACCAGCGCACTTTCTCGCGGCTTGAATGAACGTCCCTGCGGTAGCTTCCTCCACACCCTCGTCTCTCAGATTCGAGTGATAACAGTCCTTTTGCTTTCAGTTTGCTCCGAAGATAAATTTTCCTGTTTCTAGTTGATAAATTTGTTGTGATTTTGGGGAGATCTGTCGGACGCGCTGCTCACGGCGCCATTTCCGTGACGTCACTAGTCTTCCCTTCTCATAAATCTCAATGTTATATAATCTTCTGATAAAGATCATTTATTTATTGCATAATATTATGGGTTATCTTTGTATATATGTGTGTTATCTCCCCAACTAGACTATAAATTCTTGCCAAGACAGGTATAGATATATATATTATTCTTTTCTGATTTTCCTATGGATACTGCTTAATATATTGCAACCTTTTATCAAATACTTGACTGATTGATTGTTGGCATCAAACACAGAAATGGTTCTCCCAGACAGGCAGTGTTGGAGCCTTTGTGGCCAAAGTTGGGTTCCCTTGGAAGCAGCTACTAAAACAGAAATTAGAGGTTAGGATGTATACTAAGATGTACTCTTGGGTCAACCCTGTGGAGGGAGAAGAAGACGTGAGCGGCAGTGGAAGTTCAACAACAGTGTTGGTGGACCCGACGGGATGCTCTGAAGCCAGAATAACCCTTTGGAGTTTTCTCAAGTTGGGTTGCTATAAAGAGGCCTTTATCCTTCCTCATTGATCAGTAACTGAATGTGGGCCACCTGGGAAGGGGTGAGTTTTTGGAAGAGGCAGGTATTTGCAACTAAAGCAACCTTTGAAGGGTCTGACAGCGCATGGCTATCAGCCTATAGCCCTTTTCACCGCAGAAGATCAACAAGCTCTTCCCTAATGGGGGTCTGGGTGGTGCCGCCAGGCCCCTCCCTAGGTAACTCCAGTCAATTGGAAGTGCTCTCTGCAAAACTCAGATTGTCTTCTTTATCTGACCCCAAAGACAAGAGCATCAATGGGCACACTTATATTCATGATTTCCTAGTTGAGTTCAGTTAAATTGAATTTGTCATAGCAGTTTGAGAATTCGCTGCCAGCAATAATAAAAGGAATGGTTTTTATAAAAAAAAAATAGAGCACTGCCTTTGTCATTGTATTGGAACATTTTCAGAGCTAAGTTTCCAAGATGCTACATGGTATAAAGAAATATTGACTGAAATAGCATCATATTCAACTGTGATTCTTTGCTTTCTCTTCCTAAGAGAACTTCAACTAATTGGGTACTGAAAAGATAAAAAAAACAAGGGGGAGACGCAAAGAAACAGTCTGCTTGCTAGGTTCTTCAGAGGAGTCACTTGCTTCCACAGATGTAACTAGCTTACGTGGAGTCCAAACGAGGAAGCTAGAAGACTGAACAGACGGTACAAGGTAATGAAAGAAACATGATTTTCCAAGGTAGGTGCTTGGCACTTCTCCCCAAATATGTAAAAGGGAAGCTCAGAGAGCAAACATCAGGGATGCAGCATCTGTAGAATGTCTGTAGAAATCAGTAGATAGCACACCTGCTGCAGCCGGCACAGGCTTCCTGTGCCAAGCCGAGCGGCACAGCTGCGAGACACTAACTGTTGGCTGCTGCTCCCAGCTCTGCCTGCCTTCAGGGCTGGAGCCCCTCCCAGGGCAAGTTCACCCGGGTTCTTTGGCAGCTGATGTCTACATGAAGCCTGCTGGGAGCGGTGGAGAAAAGTGAGTTTGACATGCTTGGAAATATTTAGACCTAGGATGGAAGCTGCAAGGAAAATATTTACTCTGTTTGTTTTAATACCGCAGAGGTTTGGACCCAGGGAATCTTCAGAGAGTACAAAAGGCTCCTGCCAAGGCACCAGTTTAACAGTTTGGTCCCGGACAAAAGGGCATCTCGTTTAACTAGTCTGAGTGTCAAGAACATGTTTGCAACGCAGTAGCATGTCTGTCCCATCTGTTTGCGGAACTCTTTTCTTTAACCTGTGAATTTGGGGGGTGGTTTTTGAATATGAATGGAGTCAAAATGCGTTCTTTTGACAGAAAGTCAGTCAGCAAGAAAGCAAGTCATATGTAGCCCAAGAGGCTACCATAACCACTAGATCATGCACAGTGACCAGATCTTCATAGAAGGACACAAGCTACTTCTGCTCATGGCCCTCAGTGACAATTCCCTTACATCTAGCTGCCCGGGGTTCAGATATACTGGAGAGTACAAAAGGACTGTCTAATCGTCTCCTTGTTCAGGAAGTTTGGTAAAACAGAAGCCTTTCAAATATGATTTGAAAAGTTGCACATTTTGAGGTCTTTGTCTTTCATGGCGAGCTCCCACCTGTGAGACAGAACATCTAGGATCCATACTAATTTCCCTCTAGTTTTCTGTCACATTGATCTACAGCAGGATGAGAAATAACTACTTGTAAAGGGAAGACTTAAGAAAGATGTATCAGTTATGTGCACAAATATACATATTTGTGTGTATATCTGGAGGAGAAACGTCCAGAACAGTAGACTGTTATCAGAGCGTGCTCTACAAGAGTCTGGAAGAGATTCTGATGCCTCCCTGCCTTCAGATAGCATACCAGCAGAAAAAAAATCGTAATCATGTTGTAGCTCTCAGAAGAGCAGATTTCATGACATCCTGCAGTTTCCTATTCTATCGTACTATTGCTTCCCCCGTTGGCAATTTTTCTTTAAATCAGACACCCTGTGTGCTTCTTCCAAGCCAGTTCCTCCTGCATAATCTACACAGAGTGTGAACAGCTGCTTCTCAATCACTGATCACAGTTGTATTTCAATTCTCCTTCAATGGCTGTAAAACAAAATTCCTACTCAGAACTTTGTAACAGTCAGTGGAGCAGAGAGACAGGGCTGATTTCTTTGGTAACGGAGATGCTATGATCCATGCCCTTTCCCGAACCTGACCCTTTCTCCATCCTTCTTGACTATTGCCATCATGTGTGAAATCCCAGCTAAATCTGTTGTCTGCGGATGCAACTTTAAATATTTAAGATCCTCTGGTCAGTTTCTCCCTGAGTCAAAAAAAAAAAAAAAAAGTTATCCTACTTCTAACCACTTAACAATTAAATAAGAAAAGCATTTTGAGTCCCAAGTGGTTATTCTGACATAACCCACTATTGTCACATTTCTTCTTAGTTATACATGAGTCATAGAAACAACTACAATGGGAAAAAAATTCAAATACACAAAAATTTATAAATACTAATAAGCTAATTTTCATGAGAACTATTAGAGAAATATAGACTCATTTGTTTTATAGCATCTTAGAAGAAAGAAGAATATAAAACTTAATTAGTCTAACTATTTTTTTTTTTAATTTTTGAGAAATAAAACCAAGCTAGAGTGATAAAATAATTTTTCACGTCAGATAACTAGTCTCTGGTGTAGCTTAGTCATCTTAGAGCTCAGTTCCCCATTTTTGTAGCTTCCTTGCTCTCTAACAAATGGTCATCTGAAATCAGAAAAAGGAAGGTTCTGGAACATTGAAAGGTTAACTAAGAGATCTATGTTTGAAGATCACACTCTTGATCTGATTTTTTCTTATATCTGTGTGTGTGTGTGTGTGTGTGTGTGTGTTTACTAAGAATCTTACTGTATTTTTGTCATTCAGAACCTTTACCTGGGGCAAATTTTTCAATCCTAAAATTTGTTGACTTTTGGATATTATATCTACTTTGATATCTTCTTCAAAACAAGCTGAATTTTGTGTTTATTTCTTTCTTTATTGCTAAAAGGAGTCAATAGACACTGTTACATTCATTTTTATCAACCTCTTATACAAGTACTTCAGACTCAATAGTCACATGAGGTTGGTATGCTTTTCTATTTATTGTAGTTAATAGTTCTACCATATTTCATGTTTTGCAATGGAATAACATGGACAGGACCTCCATCTTTCCAGTCTTGTCTATCCGTTTCTCTGCTTCTTACAAATTGATTAGTAAACCAGTGTTACAAATTTTAGGTTTGTTAGGTATGTTTTAGGTTTTAGGTCTGTTAGCACCCCACTTCAAAATACCAGTTTCAGAATCAGTTAAGGTCCTATTAGGGACTCTAACAACAGACCCTTTAATATCAAAGCTTTAACATGGTGATGACTTATTTTTAGCTCATAGCACGGTTCATAGTGGCTACTTCTGATCAGGCAGGGCAGCTTTCCATGTGGTCATTCAAGGTTTAAGTTTCTTCTCTATTGTCATGCTACCTTATTACAGGTGTCTAGATCCTTTTACTATCAATAACATGTGAGGAAAGAGAGCCATGATCACTTGTGGGTTTTTTTTATGAACTGAGCTGGAAACTGGTAGCTATAATTTTTGCCGAGATTCTGTTGGCCGGGATGAAGTCATATGACCTCATCTAATTGCAAAGAGTGATAAAAAATGCAATATCTAGGCGTGTCTCCAGTGGGAAAAGGTAATGGATTTTGGTGCGCATGTGCAGTCTCTATCATGCCAATTGAGTATATGGGTGCACCAAAAGAAGCAGCACTGTTATGCAGTGTTGCTGAGAGCTCTGTGAACAATTATTGATAGTTATTGAACATTTAGCAGTAAAAGCATGCAAATGATTTAAAATCTCAAGGTGATCCCTGGCTGGTTGGCTTATTGTAGAGCATTGGCCTGGTGTGTGATATCTCAGGTTTGATTCCCGGTCAGGGCACACAGGAGAGGCACCCATCTGCTTTTACACCCCTTCCCCTCTCACTTCTTTCCCTCTCTCTCTTTTATCCTCTCCTCCTGCAGCCATGGCTCAATTGAAGCGAGTTGGCCCCGAGCACTGAGGATGGCTCCATGGCCTCTACCTCAGGTGCTGAAAATTGGCTCTGGTTGCAACAGAGCAAAGGCCCAGATGGGCAGAGCATCACCCCTTAGTGGGCTGGCCAGGTGCATCCTGGTTGGGGCATATGTGGGCGTCTGTCTCTGCCTCCCCTCCTCTCACTTAAAAAAAAGAAAAACAAAACCCTCAAGGTGTTTCAAGTATCATAGATCAGAAATCACTCACTTACACAAGTTTTATTGAGTATAGTAGTCGCCTTTATTTGCAGATTTGCTTTCTGTGGTTTCAGTTACCCACAGTCTAAAAATATTAAATAAAAAATTCCAGAAGGAAACAAATTATAAGTTTTAAAACTGCACACCATTTTGAGTAGTATGATGAAACCTTGTCCTATCCCGCTCCATGTGGGACAGGAATCACCCCCTTGCCCAATATACCCACACCATATATGCTACACCTCATCAGTCACTTAGTAGCCATCTTAGTTATCATGTTGACTGTCATAGTATCATAGTGCTTGTGTTCAAGTAACTCTCATATTACTTAATACCACATTCATTTTAAGTCTTATTAATTATATATACTATATTTTTATAGTGGTTCTGTTTTATGATTAGTTATTGTAGTTAATGTCTCATTATGCCCAATTTATGAATTAAAATTTAAGTATGTGTGTATAGAAAAAAGCAGTAAATGCAAGGTTCACGACTGTCCACTAGGAATCTTGGCACATGTCCCCCACAGATTACGGGGAAGCACTGACTTCACCATGTAGATCAATAGGATAAATTCTTGTCCTTAAGAATTTCTCAGTATTCCAGGGGAGACAAACATGTATACATACCTAAAATACAATCCTTTGTTTCTATAATAAAATTATCACTGTGCTACAGGAGTGCAAAGTATTATGTTCTGGTGTTATAGAAGAGTAAACGGGGACATTGCAGAAAAAGTCAACAAGTTATGAATCCTGTCTTGGTTTTTTTGTTTTGTTTTGTTTTGCAATGCAAACTTACTATGTCATTAAATAAGAAAAACTTTATGAGTAGGGGTTATTAAAATGCTAAACATGCTGCATCAAAGGAGCAAAACCCAAAGGTGTTTAAACAAAAAGGTCAGTGGTTTTTCCAATTCAATGTTTTGGAGAAGAAATTGAAAAATCTTGAAATCTAGAATAATACTTAAACTCAGAGAACCAGGAAAGCCATCCCCCACCCCCTTTTGATGGTTGCCGTTGTTGACGTTGAAGAGGAACTGGAATGAATAAGTTAATGGTCAGAAGTTTGTTTGTGAGATGCCTGCACTACGGCACTTGGGCAATCTCCCATGATGCTAGGGCCCCATTGGGTCTGACGAAGGCAGACACTCATCAAGCCTCTTGCCACCAGCGATTGGAGTCCTTCCACTTCATGCGAGCAGACAACCACAAGTATTTCTTTCCGTATACCAGGACCAGAAGCTAGGAGCATGGAATGCACACAGTATGCTTTGAACCTCATAATTGTTCCTTGTAATAATAAATTTTTACATTTGAACCTGTGAGTTATCAAGGAAAAAGAAACACAAAGCCACTTTGGTTAAAGGATAGACTTAAAATAACAGGAATTACGGAGATGGAAAAATACCACTTTTCTTTGTTGGCCCAAGGATTTATGTTTGGGGAAAAAGTGATTCAGAGGTGATGGCCTTTCTTGGACATTAACAAACTGTATGCAATTTGTGTCCCCGACCCCTGAAGGTGGATGGTGTGTGTAAATTAGAATAGGGAGGGGCTGAGATGGAGTAAATGAATGTTAAGCGCAGACGGCTTGATAGTTATAAAGGAAGGGACTCTTTGGATTTCTCTTGTAAGGACAATTTATCATGAAAAATATCTTTAACCTTAATCAGAGAATGAAAACAATTGTGCTTTAAACACATTGTGAATAAGAATATTGCTGAAAATGATATATTTGTACAAACAACAGGGTTTTCCCAGCCAACTTGCTACACTCAACTCATACTTATCAGATAGGAGCCTTAAGTAAATAAAATCCAGATGGGAGAAAGAATCAAACATTTAAACATCAGAAATCTCATGACAAAAGTATAAAAAAATAGACTCCCCCCCCCCCAATTTCCAAAGGGACAAAATTAAAAGGAAAATAAAAGCTGATAGTTGAAGTTTAGGTACATTTAAAATTTATGTGAAAAAAAAATTAATATTGATTGGCCAACTGTAGATTAGCACAGTCATTGCATCAAATAGAAAAATAAATTTATCTCTTTTCTTAATGCCTTATGCAAATTTTTAAGAAAATAATTCTAACTAATGACTGATCAAATAGAAATAATAGATATGCAAATGAAAAATGTTCAATTATGCTAATAAAATTATTGTATTGAGGTAACTTTTCACCTATTAAATAATAATAAACATTAAAAGAGACTTTTTTTCCTTCTTTTCCAAGTGAGAGAAAGAGAAATAAAGAGACAAACTCCTGCATGCACCCCAACCAGGTTCCACCTGGCAACTCTGTCTAAGGCTGATGCTCTGTCCAGCTGGGGCCACACTTACACCCAAGCTACTTTTAGCACTTGAGGCAGAGGCTTCATGGAGCCATCCTCAGCACCCAGGGCCAATGCACTTGAACAAATAGAGCCATGGCTGCAGGAGAGGAAGAGAGAGAGAGGAGGGGGAGGGTGGAGAAGCAGAGGGTTACTCCTTCTGTGTGCCCTGACTGGGAATCAAACCAGGGACATTCACACACTGGGTCGATGTTCTACCACTGAGCCAACCAAGAGACTTTTTTTTTTTTTTGTATTTTTCTGAAGTTGGAAATGGGGAGGCAGTCAGACTCCCGCATGCGCCCGACCGGGATCCACACAGCACGCCCACCAGGGGGCAATGCTCTGCCCATCTGGGAAGTCGCTCTGTTGCAACCAGAGCCATTCTAGTGCCTGAGGCAGAGGCCACAGAGCCATCCTCAGTGCCCGGGCCATCTTTGCTCCAATGGAGCCTTGGCTGCGGAAGAGGAAGAGAGAGATAGAGAGGAAGGAGAGGAGGAGGAGTGGAGAAGCAGATGGGCGCTTCTCCTGTGTGCCCTGGCTGGGAATCGAACCCAGGACTCCTGCATGCCAGGCCGATGCTCTACCACTGAGCCAACCGGCCAGGGCCACCAAGAGACTTTTTTAAAGTTAGCACAGAACTGATTTTTCTTCATTGCTAATGATATTATAAATTGGTAAAAAAATGTTTTGAAATATCATTTGAAATTTTATATACTTGATGATTGAATGAGCTGGGTTCAGAGGTGTGATATTGTGAAATAGCTGTATTTTTTTCCCTCCACAATAAATAATTAAAGTTTTGTGTTGAATCTTCCTTTCTGGCCCTTGGACAAAACTTCAGGTAAACTCATTTTCAGGTGTACAAAAGTCGAGTTCAAGCCTAAGAAACAAAACAAATCATAAAATCCTTCATTACATAATTCTATTTTAAGCTTCTCCCCTGATCTCCCAACCTGGGACCTTGAAATCTATATAGTAGAGAAGGTGTATATTTCATTATTATTTTACTTTATTCCTCCATTTTTCTTTCCTTACCCACTCTTTGTTTCTCAGCCCCTCCTTGGTGAAATGGGGTCAGAGAGGAGAGATCAGGCCTTAAAAGTTCTTTATTGATTGGTACAGTCATAATCAGGGGTCATTGCCCTATGGTAGAGGTAGATACCTAAATGCTGGTCTTTCTGGCTTTGGGTATTTTATGGGTTCTTCAAGGAAGTAAACTACCCAGGATACTATTCACTGGCTTGGGCAGTGCCCCAGCTGGCTGGCTGTGTATGATATCTATCTGAATTCTTGTGTGTGATGGTAACCTTTTTAAAGCCACCAATTTTGTTGGCTCTCAGCCCATGCAGGCAAATCACATTATGGCTCCTGCCTCCTTGCCTTCTTCAATGTCACACTGGCTCTTCTTTTCTCGGGTGCTGGACCATTCGGATTTCTCCCCGCCAATCTCTTGCCTTTACATTTTTAAGGTGAAAGCCAACTTCTTTGTTTTCCAAATTCCTCACATACCAAGATCTATGTTTCCTCACATGGCCTGAGATTGGTTAAGAAAGCACAGAGGAGGGGAGGAGAAATTCTGGACTTACTGACGGTTATTCTAAAAATGTATTTATAAAATTTCCTAATGCGTTCTGAATTTTTGTTATGTAATAGAAAGTAGGTGACAGGGTAAGAGGAGCTGAGCCTGGTTTTGGAACCCCCTTTGCAAGTCACATATAAATGAGCAGGAATCTCTCTCCCTAGAAGGTAGGAGTATTTGTCACATAACTTCTTTGCTTTGAATTCCCAGCCAAAATGCAAACAATGGGAAAAGTCCCACTTAGACTTGACATGTATAAAAAAAGAAAATCTTTAAAAATTGTTAAGTGTTTTAGACTAAGGGGAAAAAAAACCCTAAATTATGTAAAGGTTATATGAATTACATTAATCATTACAATATTGATTATAAAACTATAAAATTCCAAAATGGCAACTTGGAAGTAATCTAATGTTCCATGATAGAAGAATACTGTAGTTAAAAAAATTAGGGCATATTTATATTAAGAAAAACCATCTACTAAAATAATGGTAACAGACTATGTTCTCATATGGAAAAATAGAATTCAACATTAAAGTGGGGAAAGCAGGACATGAAATTGTATTCACACTAATTTACAACTATGTAACATACCTATTAGGAGGCTTGGGCTAGGAAATCAACTTGATTTTGTTTGTTTTTTGGTTTTTATTGATTTGAGAGAGAGAGGAAGGGAGAGAGAGAGATGATTTGTTATTCCACTTATATGCATTCATTGGTTGATTCTTGTCTGTACCCTGACCAGGAATGGAATTTGCACCTTTGGCATATCTGGATGATACTCTAACCAACTGAGCTACCCAGCCAGTGCCTCAACTCATTTCTAATCACACCTCTGTGACTTCATAGTTTGGTAACCTTGAGGAAGTTATTTAAAAACTCTAGCTCTTCTTTCTAAGAAGAAGATAATACTTGCTGTTGTTATCATGAGCTTTACTCAAGGAGGTAGTACTGGGCACTTAACAATTACTCAAAAAACTCTATTAAAATTCTGGGAAGGACACAGAAATGAAAACAGGAGTTGAATAAAATGGAAATGTCTCTTTGACCTTATTTTTAACCTTCTTTTAATGATGTTGTATTACTTCCAAAGTAAAAAACAAACACAAAGTGGCCCTGGCTGGTTGGCTCAGTGGTAGAGTGCCAGCCCAGTGTGTGGAAGTCCTGGGTTTGATTCCTGATCAGGACATACAGAAGTGACCATTTGCTTCCCCATCCCTCCCCTTTTCTTCTTCTCCCTCTCTCTCTTTATCTCTTCCCCTCCTGAAGCCATGAATGGTTCTAGCAAAGTTGGCCCTGGGCACTGAGGATGGCTCTTTGGGCTCACCTCAGGTGCTAAAAATAGTTCAGTTGCCAATCAACAGAGCAATGCCCAAGATAGGCAGAGTATATTGCCTGGTAAGGGGCTTGCCAGGTGGATCCCAGTCAGGGCATATGCAGGAGTCTGTCTCTGCCTCCCCGTCTCTCACTTAATTAAAAAAAAACCCAAAACTCAAAGAAACCAAGCTGTTGGCAGCCAAGATGTTGGTGACAGCAGCCCACAAACTCTAAAGATAACTCCTGAACATAGGCTTGCACCAAAGAGGCTTCCTCACATTTCTGGACAAATCTGTTTTCCAACATATTGGGTTAACCAATCTAAGACTTTGTTCATTTCAATCACTTGGCATTCTCTTGCCATCTTTGCATCACCTGGGTATCACTCCCTTTGTCTTCCAGTAGGTGCTGCAGTGGTTCACCTTGCTTTCTTCACAGTCCATTTATGTCAAATGGTAAAACCCAAGTGAAATATTTCTGATGTCAATCAAGGCTAATATTGACATTGTGGTCAATTGATAGAAGAGAGAAAATTACAATCTCCTGAAGTAGGTTCAATTCAAACAAGAGAAAAATACCTTGACAAACCATTCAATGATTTTTATTGCAGTTTATTATGTGACTGGACTATAATCTGCATATGCCTTGGTTATTAAAATAAACTACTTTAAAAATTCTGCAAATAAACTTTCTCCCCATACATTATCACTCTTTTATTTGCTACTATATGTGCTAATAAAAACATTACATGCATTATTTCAAACCAAGAAGAGAG
Organism: Saccopteryx leptura; assembly: GCF_036850995.1. Taxonomy (NCBI): domain Eukaryota; kingdom Metazoa; phylum Chordata; class Mammalia; order Chiroptera; family Emballonuridae; genus Saccopteryx; species Saccopteryx leptura. The sequence continues at coordinate 168,256,059 of NC_089507.1, forward strand.
CCAAGTTTAATATTTAAAAAGGATGAAAAGGTTGAAAATTTAAAAGATCTTTGTTGAGTGGATTCTGTCCTAGGACTTTGATTATTATCCCAGAAACATAATTGATCAACCTAAGCTAGTCCCCTAACAACTAATTGAAACTAATGTTTATATAGTTGCTTCTCACATGGCTTTATGCTGCTTCTTCTAGTGATAAAAAGAGTCCATGTTGCAAGATGGTTAAGCCTTGGACTCTTTGTCTGGACCACTCCTTTTGAGTACAAGCTTTACCACTCACTAGTTGAAGAAACTTTAGCAAGTTACTTTACCTTTTGTAACTCAGCATTGTCATTTGTAACTCAGCATTGTCATTTGTAAAATAATATTAGTACCAGCCCATGGGATTGATACAAGTTTAGTGATAAGCTAAAGTAAAGGCTATTACATTTTAAAAATATATATTATTTGAAATATTCCCAGGGTTTTAACACATAGGAGAAAGTGACTAAATAAATCCTGAACACTTAACCAAAATAGTGAAATTCTTCTGTATGATACTGGAATGGCAGATACATGTTATCAAAATCAATAAAATGTACAACACTAGGAGTGAACCCTACTGCGAACTATGGAATATGGGTGATAATGATATGTCAGTGTAGGTTTAACGATTGTAACAATATACTGTAGTTGGGAATGTTAATATAAGGGGAGGCTATGCTTGTTTTGGAGCAGGGAGCCTATGGGAACTCTCTGTACTCTTCTCAATTTTTCTGAGAATTAAAGCTTCTCTAATTTTTTAAAACTAAAATAGTCGCATTGAAGTAAGTACATACTGAGTACTCAGTTTTGACTATTATTACTGTGGCCTTTGTTCCTGACAAAATTTAGATGACTTTTGAAAGAATCTACCTTGAGCAACTTTAGTAATCAAAGGGACAGAAAGAAGGGGGTAGAGATGGTGACAAAAATAGAGCTGTATTCTCTGAATTTTATGCAGAATCCTTTCATTTCATATTCCTGTGCTCCTCAGTTGAGTCTTTGGATGTGGGCACCATGTGTGCATGTATCAGTTACTAGAACCTTTTGTTATTATTATTAATTTATAATAGCACACTACCATTTCAACAGATTTGATGAGTTGGATTCATTTGGCCATCTCCTGTTCAAAAAAAGATTGAGGTAAGAGTTGTTCCTGTGATAACTTTGTCAGTCAATGCTTTTTGAAAAGAAATGGAAATCAGCCCTTCAGGACATTGACCACATTTTTATTCCTTTTCACATTGTGAATTTTTACTAGTGATTACTAGATTTCTACTTGTGGTTCCAATAAAGATGTGGGAAAACCTTTGGCCTGCATGAGCAACAGGACCATGTGGAGACTTGGAGAAGCAGAACTGTAGCATACAATATGTATCAATGGAGAGAAGGCTAGTATTTTATTTTACTTTAGGAATGTACACAAGTAAAAGGATTAAAATCCTTTGGCCAGGTCTTAGATGGCTTACATTCCATGAAAGGTTAAAGCCTATAAATTTGCCCTAAGGGATATGAATTGAAAACAGGTAATTAAAAATGAGTCAGAGAAAGAGGTGTGACATCTGGGGTGACTCTGCTGAACCCTCTAGTAGTCTCCTCCCTCTCTGAATACCCAGGTGTGACCTCCACCCTAGGCAGTTTTAGCTAAACTGGAAGCTGGACAGACTGGAAACTGATGGTTACCTGGTTGTGAAGGAAATGGTCCTCTGACTTCCTCTGTACCTGATACCCTCTTAATGTGACAAAAATAACATCAATTGCATATCTGGGTGAAAAATAGTTTGGAAGATAGAAAATTTCATTATGTATTTGGAATTACATTTCTTATTGCTTGCTTATTTCCAACATTTGAGCTTACCATAGGGAACCAAAGAGAAGCATTCTTTCTCCTTGTAAAATAACTGCCTTTAATTCTCTGAAAAATATGAATAAGAAATAAAATCATTCACTCTTTGGCTATTTGTGCTTGTCAAAGTAACAAAGTTTAGATATGATAAAAAAAAATAGCTAATCTTTCCATTTTAAATTTAAAACACTCTATTCTTTTTCTCTTTTTTTTGACAGAGACAGAGAGAGAGTTAGAGAGAGGGATAGATAGGAACAGACAGACAGGAAGGGAGAGAAGCATCAATTCTTCATTGCGGCATCTTAGTTGTTCATTTATTGCTTTCACATATGTGTCTTGACTGGAGGACTATGGCAGACGAAGTGACCCCTTGCTTAAGCCAGCAACCTTGGGCTCAAGCCAGCAAACTTAAGCTTCAAGCCAGTGACCTTTGGGCTCAAGCCAGTGATCATGAAGTCATGTCTATGATCCCACTCTCAAGCCAGTGACCCCTCACTCAATCTGGTGAGCCAGTGCTTGAGCTGGATGAGCCCACGCTCAGGCTGGTGATGTCGGGGTTTCAAACCTGGGTCCTCTGCAACCCAGTTCGATGCTCTATCCACTGCCTGGTCAGGCTTTCTTTTCTTTTCTTTTTATTTATTTATTTTTTTGACAGAGACAGAGATACAGTCAGATAAGGACAGACAGGAAAGGAGAGATGATTTTTTGTTGTGGCTCCTTAATTGTTCCTTGATTGCTTTCTCATATGTGCCTTGAGCAGAGGGCTATAGAAGAGCGAGTGACCACTTGCTCAAGCCAGTGACCTTTGGGCTCAAGCCAGAAACCATGGGATCATGTCTATGATCCCATGCTCAAGCTGGTGAGTCTGCATTCAAACCGGAGGCCTGGGATTTCAAACCTGGGACCTCCATGTCCCAGTCCGACGCTCTATCCTCTGCATGACTGCCTGGTTAGGCTAAAAAACTATTTTCTAAAAATACATTAGTCTTTCTTTTTGGTATTTAACCTGACTTTGGTCAAGATTGTCATGAGAACCTAGAGACGTGGCACAGCCATTGTGGTCATTCCTTCTGGTATACCATCTATTTTCACAAACTCCATTGTAAGGTCATGAAATATTCTAAAGTTGGTGGAGAAAAACTTGTGTCTTTGAAATTTAAGAGCATGTTTTATTCCCTCTGATTGTCTTTCTGAAATTCTGTGTGTGGGACTTACCTAGTTTGATTCTTCATTACTTGGAAGTCCTTAATAGTTTTTCTTGGAAGTGAGCAGATGGAAAAAATTAAAAGTGTTTTAGAAGAGCTGTTAGTACTGGGTGGATTTTTAAAGAAGGCTTTTCTTTTCATTTAGACTTAGATCAAGAACATTTATGAGATTAATATTAGCTTATCCAACATGATAAAAATTGTTTTATTAGAATTTTAAGCCATAGCTGTATGCATTGATGAGTTTGACTCTGTTCTCAATAATTGTCTTTACATCTCTTGAACTTTAAGAAGATAACAAAATAAAAAATTTTACTGTAATTTTGCTTCAACTGGCATAAGTAATTGCCTTTAAAAATATGAACCTGAGGAAATGATATTATCTCCAGAATCTTTTCATAGAGGACATTTAGTTCCATTCTTACTGCATTTAATGGATGTTCCTCTGTAAAGAACAATTACAAACAGTGTAATGAGAAACTCTCAAAAGAAAGACCAGGTTCTATTACTAGATCTCTGAGGGGGGGGGGTGGGAAATCCTATAGGAAAACAATGAGTTAACCCAAAGAAATTCCTTTTCTTCTTAACGTTCTGTAATCACACACCATAATCCCATTTACCATTAGATGATGTTGAAGTGTTGAAATCCTTAAAATTTCCACAAACGGGAAAACATTCTGTAAAGTTTTCATGGGGCAGGCATAAATGCAGTAGATTGGACAGAGGAAGAGCAGGCTTCTGAAATCCAAGGAGACAGCCAAATAATTAGATGATCTGTGAATGAAGGTTAGTGCCTCTCCCAGAATGGTGCAACCAGCTATTAATGAGCCTTTGGTGGTTTTACGAGGCAGAGGTTGTGATGCAGAAAGAAAAGACTTTGGAATAAGACTAACCTGGGTATAGCTATTTTATTAACAGCTTCACCTTCTGCATTTCTCCAAACATCTGTTTTTTTCATTTCTGAAAGAGGAACAAAAATTAAAAGGATGTCGGGAAGGAAAGTATCCGATGGGACTCACCAAGGTTAATTATCTTCCACTTGGCATTGGTGCCTGTCTGAGTCAGGTTTATATTTGTTAATATAATTCACCAGAAGATATTTGTCTTGTGGGTATGATTCTGTCCACACACACACACAAGTGTAATAGTTATACAGAAAATGTTATCCTCTAAGGATGTAAAGACTTAGGAAGATAAGGTTTAACCTGTTTGAAAGTAGCTGAGGAGTAGTAAAAAGAAAAATTGTCATGCAGTTCTAACCCCAGATTTAGGCTGTTACCTTTACCTGTCAGATCCATAGCTTTCTTATTTGTGAGAAGAATTGGATTCCTGTCTGGCAGGAAAAATATAACAATGTAGTGAGATTGCTTATTCACAAGCACCTAGGTCATAGTAGATGCTTAATAAATTCCATTATGGAAAATCAAATAAAGATTAATGATCAGCGAATGAAAGTGCAAAGGGTACCTGGCCTCCTGATGTTTTTATCGTAGCATGCACTTAGACACCTTAGCTGTTTGCAGTGAATGTACCCATTCTGCTGTTTTTCCCTTTCCCTGCATAATATATATTGATATTGCATTAATTATTATCATTCAGTATAGCATGTTACAGGAATTTTTACAACCCAATATGTATGTGGATTCTTCTGTCTAGTCTCCTTGATATATTCATGGATATATCAACATGTTTTATTTCTCTTTCAAGTTGCTGCATGTAAGTCCCAATCTGTTCTCTTGTAGTTAGCATGCTCCTGCAGTAAAGGGCTTAATTAGTATCCTCTGTTTCAATATCCAATTGATATCCTGTTTTGCTTATACAGAAATGACAGCAGGTCCCCAAATTACTCATTTTGTGTGATTCTGATCATGTTTCCAGGAGTAAAATATGTTTTGGCTGAACCATTCACACATATTCAACCAGGTGCCCCTTGTGGCTATACCTTGAGACCAAAGACACATTTTTAAGGGAGACGTTATGGGTCACGTGTGCAGTAATAGTTCAAGTAGACATCCTTCTGAATAGAGCTCATTTTAGAAAGTCATTATTAGATTGTTCACTTCTGATCTGAAGGGTTCTGCAAAATCCTAATGCGTTCAGTGGGTCTGAAAGCTGTAACCCAGGCACAAAATATTTTAGAACAGGCCTCACATAAAGAAATTAATAATAATAACTGTGAATATGATCTTTCCATTTCTGAAAAACTCTAACACGAAGGGTTCACTTTTATATCTCTTCATATTTCAGTAATGAGGAAGATTTATTATCCTTTAATGGCAAATCTTACTTTGCCCTGAGCCTTGAAAGAACCTTGTCTGGTGCCCTGTTTAGAAATCTGAAGAGGAAAGAAACAAATCATTGTAAAACTCTCACAAATTATAAGATACAGTATTATTATCTATAGCTCACATCACTTATAAGGAGAACAAGGAAGCAAGTGACCATTGTAATACAAAGGAAAGAACAATACAAGGGTAAAACAAAGGTAAAGAAAGATATGACAATACCAAAGAAGCAGGCAATTGTTTTTTCACCATGTTTGTTTTCTTTACGTCATTAAAAATTTTTTTTTGGATTGCTTTTGCTCTGTTAATGAAAACAGAGAAGACATGATACCAGCTCTTATCATTTTGGATTCCTGAATTTCTCCAATTTCCAGTTACTTACAGCAGTAAAATTTCTTATATTTATAGTTGAATTCTTACCCCAATACTGTTATTGGGATTACAGTGGTTGAGATTAGAACATTCATATAATTTTTATTTGTAGAGAGCCAAACAAATAAAAAGTGGAATGCAGTCATTATTATCAAGTAAATTCACATGTAATATATACACTTAGAGCACAAAAGAGTCTAGGTAGAGTTGGGGAAACCAACTGTCAAAAAGAACCAATCCAGCCAGGACTGTCTGTCTACAAAACATCCAATCCAGGGAGGGATATTTGCCTCCGGATGGACAAGCTTAGTGTCCCCAGAATGTTAGTGTCAAGTAGCTCTGGTTTTCAACTTCTGTTTGTGCTAATGTATAGGGATTAGTATGTTCTATTTTTATTATTTTAATTGTTTAAATTTTAATTTTGAAAAAGCAAATCAAATAGGATGAGTTCTTGGAACTCTTCTCCATGGGACCTCAACGTTCAGATGTCCTGGATGTGGTGAGGTTAACATTGACCTTCACGAGTTGGAGAATAGTTCTTCTGAAGTGATATTCCGCATAGATAATAATACCTGGAAGCAGTGAAGTTGCAAAGGATACACATGATCTGTTCCAAGCTTTCAAGAACATCTGGTAGTTTTTAGTTTTTCTTCCCTTGTATTTCTCTGCTAATATATTTTCTTTCAATGTGGAAACACCTTAGAGTATAGACTGATGACAGTATGAAAGCTGTTTGGAGCTGTAAATACTGATCTTCTATGCTGCTTTTTTCCCTCCATATACATGTAATAATGCTGAGAGGAAACAATTAAGAATAATGTCAATATTATGACAACTAAGTTTACAGCTTTTCAACACAGCAACTCCAGCAAGACTTGAGCAGAAGACATTCAAAAGACTCATTAAAAACCCTTAAATGTATTTGAAAATAATTTTTTATAGCCTTTCAGTTGTGCCAATAACAGAAAATTTCCTGAAATGTTTGCTAACTTTTCTGACTTGGGGTACAATGTCCCAGTTACTGAGATTCTCTGGAAATTATTGAGACAACTTACAATGTTCTCATTCTTGCTCACCCAAGAAATGAAATCAACAAGTGTATCTTTAGTGAAGTGTGATGGGAACACTGGATGGTATCAACTTATCTGTTAGAGAAATGAGGTACTGAGTGTGTCCTTTTACAGCTGCAAGGATATTTTCCCCCCAATAAACTCATAGTCCTAATACTTCTTAAGTTTCATTGTGTTCCTGCCCAATTTATAGTTCTAAATCAGGTTTTCTCAACCTCAGGTGACTCTTGGGTCAGATAATTCTTTACTGGTGGAAGGAGGCTGTCCTGTGCATTGTAGGATGTTTAGTAGCATCCTTGGCTTTTGCCCACAAGATGCCAGTAGCATCCTCTCAACCACCCCCAATTATAACATCCAAAAATGTCCCCAGACATTGCCAAATGGTCCCTGGGTGACAAACTGCTGTTGATTGAGAAGCATTGCTGTAAATCTTGCAAAAAACAAACAACTTTAATATTTCCAAAGCTTAAGATACTCTCCAGGATATTATATATCTATAACAAACCTATATGTATACTAAATGTATTTATAGCATGTTATATTATTTTAGTCTTAGATATCTACTATATTATGTATATTTAGTATATGTTTGCATATCTACATCTTTTTGTGTCTTTCACATAGGAGACCAAAATGCTTAGAGAATTGGATGTGAAAGACACAAAAAGATTCTCTGAAGCATTTTCGTCTCCTAAAAGCAACTGAAAATTAGTATAAATATAATTTTCTTCTCTGTCTTATAACAATATGCAAGACGTGTGTCTTTTTTAAAAGTGATTTTAATGTGGGACTGGCTGTTAATTATTGATAGGAGATCTTATATGAGGAAGAGTATGTTGCTAGGCTAGCTTCATGTGTGATCATATTACTACTTTTAAATATATTTGCTGGTAGTACAATCTTATGTGCAGCTGTCTCCAGGAGCTAGCCAATAAGTGTCTCATTCAGACAGGTTTTCCATCTTCTTCTTCCAACACTTATTTTCCTCCCTCCTTTCATTGCTACAGGTATATTGATCTTGTTGATAGAGCTCACTCGGAGTAGTCAAGAAGGCATATATTAAAAACAAAGCCATGAATCTGACACAAAAGGTCCGTAAGGTAAGTAAGAAGATGGGGTTGCATTTTTATGATGTGTTAGAAAAAGTCATCCTTGAAAAATCTGGCTCTGGAGGCCAACAATTATTCACTTAGGGAGAATGTATCATGGAAAAGATCTCTTGAATTGAGGAAATCTTACAATGACCTATGTTGTCCTGGGTGCTTTACTCAGGAACATGGACCAAGTTTCAGTCTAAGAAAAAATGTTGACTTCATGCAGGAGCTTTCCCTGGGCTACATTCCCTTCTTTGTAATCTCCCAAGTTTTATATTTAATTTATATTCAAAATTGGAAATATGTGAACAAGGAATTTGGCCCACAGATTGATTATTTGAGTTTTCAGAATTTGGGGGCATTTACTGGCTGAAACAGATGTTTCTGCATTTTGTCTCTTTACTGAAATCTCCACAAATTGAAATTCTTTACACTACATGATTTAAGAGTTTGATAGCCTCTGAATAACCATCCAATAAAGTCATGTTACCTTTTCTCAGTGTTTCTGACTATATATTTTCAAGAAAGCATTACATTTTGTACCAAAGCTCTTATGTCAATGATCTCTTAAAAGCTCAGATCTATTATGCAGAAGGAGAAAAATAAATTCAGTCATAGACCTAAATCTGTTCCTTGAATTCAATCTCTATGATATTCTGTGCTCTTTACTAGCTCCTGAAAAATTGATAACTCTGAAATATGCAAATGTAAATTCTCTATGAATCTCTACTTTGTCCAAAAATTGAGCCATCGTCTTCTTTACTTGGAACAAATTTCATCCATTAATAACTATATTGTCTGGAAAGAGAAGCCAGATGTAAGGAGAGTAGTAACAAGGCTAAGTATGTTCAGACATATCGGTTATGAACCACAACATTCACAGTAGGGAAAATTGTGTTGGGGGAAGAATTATAAGTCCTTTTGAAGATATATACTGCTTTTCTCCTTTTACTAGCACTGTTTATATTGTATACCTAAAAATCAGCATCCATTGGCCACTTTCTGGGCAATAAGTCAGAAAAAAATATCAGAAGACTAATTGTTTCATTTGCCCTCATTTCTCATCTGAGACTCGAGAGAGATTTCAGGGGCTAGTATTGCTATCTTTCCCCCCTGTATCATAGGGCAGAAGAATCCAAATTCCTTAAATGTGTTCTCCACAATCATTAAATTAGGAGGTGACTATGGCTAATTTTTTTGAAAATATGAAACTGGGACAGAGCTCTTTACCTGTGGCTCATATTTTGAATCTTTGTAAAGCCACACTAGGGCCCTCTTACTGATTGTCTAACACCCAGTGTGATTATATTTGGAGATAGAGTCTTCAGGAAGTAATTAAAGTTAAATGAGTTTATAAAGACGGAGACTTACACTGAGAGAACTGGTGTCCTTAGAGGAAAAGAGACACCAGAGCTCTTTCTCTTTCCACATGTGCACACAGAAAAGTTCATGTGAGGACACAGTGACAACAAAGCTGTCTACAGGCAAAAAGAAAGACCTCACTAGAAACCAAACCTGCCAACACCTTAGTCTTGGACTTCCAGCCTCCAGAATTATGAGAAAATAAATTTTTGTTGTTTAAGCCATCCAGTCTGTAATACTTGTTATAGCAATGCTAACAGACTAATACAGGGACCTAACCTAAGGACTAGTTGAAAATGAGGCCAGTGTCTAATTTATGTAAATAAGTTATTCTATGGTAGGAAATTTTAATTTTAAGTAAATTGGAATGCCATTAAAGGGTTTTAATGAGAGTTAATATGGTCTGTTTTATATTTTGAACATGTCACTCTGGCTATTGTATAAAATTATTAGTGGGAATACAGAGAGTAGCAAGAGAGAGACAAGCTGGGATCCTCAGGGAAGAAATAATGGTGGCTGGGACTAGGATGGTCACGGTGGAGATTATGAAGAATGGTAGGATTAAAAATGTGTTTGAAGATAAGACCAACAGAAGTAGGTAATAGACCAGATATGGTGTTTGAGGGTATGAGAGACATGCTCAGACAGTTTTGGCCTGGTCAGAGGATAGTAGGATGATTTACTGAGATGGTTTTTTTCTTATCTTGAGAGACTAAGCTATTGGAGTACAGTGGGCAGATATTAAAAGTTCTGTTTTTCTTGTAGTGGAGATATCAAATGGGAAAGTTATATGTATACATTTGGAGCTCAATGGAGCAGTCTGAGTTGGAGATAAAAATATGAGATTTAGGCCCTGGCCGGTTCGCTCAGTGGTAAAGCGTCAGCCTGGCATACAGGAGTCCCGGGTTCGATCCCTGGCCAAGGCACACAGGAGAAGCGCCCATCTGCTTCTCCACCCCTCCCCCTCTCCTTCTTCTCTGTCTCTCTCTTCCCCTCCCTCAGCCGAGGCTCCATTGGAGCAAAGTTTGCCCTGGCGCTGAGGATAGCTCTGTGGCCTCTGCCTCAGGCGCTAGAATGGCTCTGATTGCGGCAGAGCGATGCCCCCTGGTGGGCATGCTGGGTGGATCCCAGTCAGGCGCATGTGGGAGTCTGACTGCCTCCCTGTTTCCAACTTCAGAAAGAAAAAAAATTGAGATTTGTTGAAAGGTAGAAGTTATCTTAAAAAGAACTAAAATAAAATTTTCTAAGGATAAGAAGTAGGTAGAAAAGACTGTTAATGAGGTCCAGGTCACTCCAATATCTAGTTCTCTCAAACATTTAAAGAAGGGTTTTTTATTGTTTGTTTCCTTTTTGGTATTTTTCTAAAGTTAGAAGTGAGGAGACAGTCAGACTCCCACATACGCTTGACTGGGATCCACCCAGCATGCCCACGATGGTGCGATGCTCTGCCCATCTGGGGCATTCCTCCATTGCAGCCAGAGCCATTCTAGTGGAGGCCATGGAGCCATCCTCAGTGCCCGGGCCAACTTTGCTCCAATGGAGCCTTGGCTGCGGGAGGGGAAGAGAGAGACAGAGAGGAAGGAGAAGGGGAGGGGTGGGGAAGCAGATGGACACAATTCTCCTGTGTGCCCTGGCCGGGAATCAAGCCCAGGACTTTCACGGGCCAGGCTGATGCTCTACCGCTGAGCCAACTGGCCAGGGCCATGAAGATGGTATTTTTTAAGCATTTATTATTATTTTTATTGAAAACTTTTTAATTTTTATTAATTTAAATTTATTGTGTTAACATGGATTCAAGTGTCCCAATCAATATAACACCCTTACACCCTTTACCCTCCTCCTCCTAACTCCCTCCCCACTTACCTCTGATATTTGCTATCCTGTTATCTGTATTTATGTTATGTATATATAATTTCACTAACTCCTTTTTCTTCTATGATCCCGTCCCCTCATCCCCCTTCCCTCTGAGAGCTGTTTCTATGCTCCCTGTGACCCTGCCTCTGCCTCTATTACATTCCTCAGTTTACTTTGTTCATTGGATTACACATATAAGTGAGATTGTATGATTATTTTCTTTCTCTGTCTGGCTTATTACACTTAACATAATAGTCTCCGGGTCTATCCATGCCATCGCAAAAGGTAAGATTTCCTTCTTTTTCATGGCCATATAGTATTCCATTGTGTATACATACCATTGCTTTTTAATCCACTTGTTCACTGATGGACACTGGGCTGTTTCCAGGTCTTGGCTATTGTAAACAATGCTGCAATAAACATGGGGGTGATATCTTCTTTTGAATTGGTGATTTGGTATTTTTAAAATATATTCCTAAAACTAGAATAGCTGGGTCAAAAAATGGTTCCATTTTTAATTTTTTGAGGAATCTCCATACTATTTTTCACAGTGGCTGCACCAGTCTGCATTCCCACCAGCAGTGCAGGAGGGTTCCCTTTTCTCCACACCCTCACCAGCACTTGTGTGTTGTTTTGTTAATGAGTGACATTCTGATAGGTGTGAGGTAGTATTTCTGTGGTTTTAATTTGCATTTCTCTGATAATTAGTGACATTGAACATTTTTTCATATGCCTATTGGCCATCTGTATATCCTCTTTGGAGAAGTGTCTATTCAGTTCCTTTGCCCATTTTTAAATTGAATTGTTTACCTTCCTGGTGTTGAGTCTTAGCAGTTCTTTGTAAATTTTGGTTATTAACCCCTTATCAGATGTATTGGCGAATATTTTCTTCAATTGTGTGGGTTGTCTTTTTATTTTTTTCATGGTGTCTTTTGCCATGTAAAAGCTTTTTAGTTTGATATAGTCCCATTTGTTCATCTTGTCCTTTATTTCACTTGTCTGTGGAGATAAATCAGCAAAAATATTGCTATGGGAGACATCAAAGAGTTTACTGCCTATGTTTTCTTCCAAAATGTTTTTGGTTTTGTGAATTACATTTAAGTCTTTTATCCATTTTGAGTTTATTTTTGTGAATGGTGTAAGTTGTTGGTCTAGTTTCATTTTATTGCATGGAACTGTCTAATTTTCCCAATCCATTATTTAAAGAGACTATCTTTACTTCACTGTAAACCCTTACCTTAATTGTCAAATATCAATTAACCATAAAAGTGTGGGTTTATTTCTGGGCTCTCTGTTCTGTTCTGTTGATCTGTATGCCTGTTCCTATGCCAGTACCAAGCTGTTTTGATTACAATGGCCTTGTAGTATAACTTGATATCACAAAGTGTGATAGCTCCCACTTTATTCTTTATTTTCAAGATTGCTGAGGATATTTTTGTTCTCTTTTGGTTCCATATAAATTTTTTGAATATTTGTTCTATATCTTTGAAGTATGCCATTGGTATTTTAATAGAATTGCATTGAATTTATAGGTTGCTTAGGGTAATATAGACATTTTAATGATGTTTATTCTTCTTATCCATGAACATGATATATGCTTCTACTTGTTTGTATCTTCATTGATTTCTTTTATTAATGTTTTATAATTTTCCACGTACCAGTCATTTACCTCCTTAGTTAAATTTACTCCTAGGTACTTTATTTATTTTGTTGCAATAGTGAAGGGAATTATTTCCTTAATTTCTCTTTCAGGCAGTTTATTGTTGGTGTATAAAAATTCCACTGATTTCTGAATATTAATTTTATATTCTGCCACCTTGCTGAATTCATTTTTCAGGTCCTGTAATTTTTTGACTGAGATTTTAGGGTTTTCTATGTACAGTAACATGTCATCAGCAAATAATGATAGTTTTATTTCTTCTTTTCCAATTTGGATGCCTTTTATTTTTTCTTCTTGTCTGATTGTTGTGTGAAAGGTGACACCCCTGCCTTATTTTTTATCTTAAAGGGATTGCTTTTAATTTTTGCCCATTGAGTATGATGTTGGCTGTGGATTTGTCACAGATGGCTCTTATTATGTTGAGGTACCATATTTCCCCATGTATAAGTCTCATCCTTTCTCAAAAAATTTGGGGTCTAAAAACTGGATACATCTTATACAGTGGTTGTAGATTTTCTTACTCGCATTTCTTGCTTTTTCACACAGATGAAGAGTTGTATAAATTTTATGATGAATAAAACTTGAGTTCACAAAAAAACAACAACAATAACTTTATGTAATATATATTTTTTTCTTCAAATTTTATGTCCCAAAATTAAGATGCATCTTACACATGTGAGTGTCTTATGCATGGGGAAATATGGTATGTTTTCTGTATTTCCACTTTGCTGAGAGTTTTGATCATAAACAAGTGCTGGACTTTTATTAAATGCTTTTTCTGTATCTATTAATATAATCATGTAATTTTTATTCTTCATTTTGTTTATGTAATGAGTCACATTTATTGATTTGCAAATGTTGTACCAGCCTTGCCTCCCCAAAATAAATTCTACTTCATCATGATGTATGATCTTTTTCATGTGGTGCTGGATCTGTTTTACTAATATTTTGTTGAGAATTTTAGCATCTATGTTCATCAGGGATATTGACCTATAGTTTTCTTTCTTTTGTAGTGCTTTTACCTGGTTTTGGAATGAGGATAATGCTTGCCTCATAAAATGAGCTTGGAAGTCTTTCCTCTTATTAAATTTTTTGAAATAGCTTGAGAATAATAGGTGTTAGTTCTTCTTTGAATGTTTGGCATAATTCGTCTCTGAAGCCATCTGGTCCAGAACTGTTGTTTGCTAGAAGTTTTTTGATAACTGTTTTAATTTTATTCGTTGTCATCAGTCTGTTTAGGTTTTCTGATTCTTTCAGGTTGAGTTTTGGAAGATCGTATGTTTCTAGGAATTTATTCATTTCACCTAGGTTGTTCAATTTTTTGGCATATATATTCATAGTATTTCCTTACAATTCTTTGTATTTCTGTGGTGTCAGTTGTTACTTTTCCATTTTCATTTCAAATTTTACTTATTTGAGTCCTCTCTTTTTTCTTGATGAGTCTAGTTAAAGGTTTGTCAATCCTTACCTTTTCAAAGAACCAGCTCTTGGTTTCATTGATTTTTTTGTATGGTTTTTTTAGCCTGTATGTCATTTATTTCTGCTCTGATCTTTACTGTTTTCTTCCTTTTACTTTCTCTGGGATTTATTGTTTTTCTTTTTCTAATTTTTTTAGATGCTGCATTAAGTTGTTTATTTGAGCTTTTTCTTGCTTCTTAAGGTATGCCTGCAATGCTATGAACTTTCCTCTCAAGACTGCTTTTGCTGTGTCCCATAAATTTTGAGTTGTTGTATGTTCTTTTTCACTTGTTTCAAATTTTTTTATTTCTTCCTTAATCTCATTGTTAACCCATTTATTACTTAATAACATACTATTTAGCCTCCAAGTGTTTGAACATTTTTCACTTTTTCTATTGTAGTTGATTTCTAGTTTCATGCCATTGTGATTAGAGAAGATGCTTGATATGATTTCAACCTTCTTAAATTTATTGAGACTTGTTCTGTGTCCTAACATATGGTCTATCATAGAAAATGTACAATAAGCATTTGAAAAGAATTACATTCTGCTGCTTTGGGGTGAAAGATTCTGAAGATTTCAATTAAATCTAGTTGATCTAGTGTATTATTTAATTAAGGCCACTGTTTCTTTGTTAATTTTCTATCTGGAGGATCTATTCATTGATGTTAGTGGGGTATTAAAATCCCCTATTATTATAGTATTGCTGTTGATCTCACCCTTTATGTCCATCAAAATCTGATTTACATTTTTAGGTGTTCCTATATTAGGCACATAAATATTTACAATGGTTATATCCTCATGTTTAATTGCTCCTTTTATCATTATGTAGTGACCTTCTTTATCTCTTACTATAGCCTTTGTTTTAAAAGCTATTTTGTCTGATATAAATATTGCTACCCCAGCTTTTCTTTTCATTTCCATTTGCATGAAATGCTTTTTTCTGTCCCTTCACTTTTAGTCTATGTGTTCTTAGGTGGGTCTCTTTTAGACAACATATGTATGGATCCTGTTATCTTATCCATGCAGCTACCCTATGTCTTTTGATTAGAGTATTTAATCCATTTATATTTAAGGTTATTATTTATATATACTTATTTATTGCCATTTTATTCTTTAAATCTATAATCCTCTTTTTCTCGATTTCTTTTTTTTTCCTTTGATCTTTTTACAGTAGACCCCTTAACATTTTTTGCAGTACTGGTTTGGTTGTAATAAATTCTTTGTGTGTGTGTGTGTGTGTGTGTGTGTGTGTGTGTGTGTGAAGCTTTTTTTATTTCTATTTCAATTTAAACAATAGCCTTGCTGAATAAAGTAGTCTTGGTTGTAGATTCTTGCTTTGCATCACTTTGAATATTTCTTGCCAATCTCTTCTGGCCTCAAGTGTTTCTGTTGAGAATTCAGATGTCATCCTTATGAGGGCATCCCCGTAATGTCATCCTGTAGGTAATTAACTGTTTTTCTTTTGCAGCTTTTAGTATTCTTGCTTTGTTTTTTAACTTTAGCATTTTAGTTATGATGTATCTTGGTTTAGGCTTCCTTTGGTTCCTTTCTAATTGGACTCTCTGTGTTTCTTGAACTTGTGTGACTTTTTTCTTCATCAATTTAGGGGAATTTTTAGTTATTATTTCTTCAAATAGGTTCTCTATCCCTTGTTCATTCTCTTCTCCTTCAGAAATCTCTAAAATGCGATTGTTGTTTATCTTCATGTTGTTGCAGAAGTCTCTTAGAGTTTCCTCAGTCTTTTTGTGCCTCTTTTCATTTTGCTGCTCTGCTCCTATGCTTATGTTTATCTTGCCTTCTAAATTGCTTATTCTATCCTCAGCTTCATCCCGCCTGTTGTTGATTTCTTCTAGTGTAGTCTTCATTTCTGATATTGTATTTGTCATTTCTTTTTTTTTTTTTTTGTATTTTTCTTAAGCTGGAAACGGGGAGAGACAGTCAGACAGACTCCCGCATGCGCCCAACCGGGATCCACCCAGCACGCCCACCAGGAGGCAATGCTCCGCCCCTCCGGGGCATCACTCTGCCATGACCGGAGCCACTCCAGCGCCTGGGGCAGAGGCCAAGGAGCCATCCCCAGCACCTGGGCCATCCTTGCTCCAATGGAGCCTTGGCTACGGGAGGGGAAGAGAGAGACAGAGAGGAAGGGGGGGCAGAGAAGCAAATGGGCGCCTCTCCTATGTGCCCTGGCCGGGAATTGAACCAGGGTCCCCCGCACGCCAGGCCGATGTTCTACCGCTGAGCCAACCGGCCAGGGCCGTCATTTCTGACTGGTTCTTTTTTATGATTTCATTGCCCTTTTTGATGCTTGCTATCTGTTTATTTGGGTGCTCTTTATAATCAGCCATTGTTGCTCTAATATCCTTGAGCATCCTAAATATCATTATCCTAAATATCATTTATTTTAAGTAGTTGGTTACTTCCATTTCATTTAGTTATTTTTCTGGGAATTTCTCTTGTTGATTCATTTTAGTCACATTTCTTTATCTTTCCATTTTGTCTGTGTATTAGGTAGTGCTGTCTGACTTTGAAATATTCATGGTGTCTTTATGAGGAAGATGGGCTGTTTTTCTTGTTCTAAGAATACTGCTGAGGGTACTATTTTTACTCCTATTGTGAGTATTCAGTGAAGTAGATCCTTTTGTGGGTACAGTTATACCTTCAGGCTGGCTGGCTCTAAGGGTCAATCTTGATCATGTGTATCACACTGTCCAATGTCTCTCCTGTTGGGTGTATTTATTCTCCACAGTGTCTGGTGCCTACTAGACTCCTCATATGGGTGTGCTGCTTGTGCAGCTAGCTGAGTCTAGGGTTGGTTCTGTCTGCCATCTACTACCAGTTGTGTTGTTTCTAGATCTTCTTGGGTTGGTGTCAGCTGTTGTTTGTAACCTGCTGTGGGCTACCTGACTGCAGCTACTGCTCTGTTCACTGCTTGTGTCTGTGTTTTTGGTGCCTGGTTAGTGTGGGAGCAGCCAACCTGTGTATAAGGGTCAGTTTTCTCCTGCTTAGAAATGACAGAAGCTCCATAAAATCCTCAAGCTCTGTAAGATTTGCCTCCACACTTCAGCAACTCCTCCTCCTCATGCAGCTGCCTGGTCTTCTCACACAGTCTTTAGTCTTGGTGTGGCTTCTTCTGTGATCCTTGGTTATAGACTTCTCTTTATGTAGTCCAAAGTTGATTTTTCTTAAGCTGGAAACGGGGAGGCAGTCAGACAGACTCCCGCATGCGCCCGACCGGGATCCACCCGGCATGCCCACCAGGGGGCGATGCTTTGCCCCTCTGGGGCGTTGCTCTGTTGCATCCAGAGCCATTCTAGCACCTGAGGCAGAGGCCACAGAGCCATCCCCAGCGCTCTGGCCATCTTTGCTCCAATGGAGCCTCGCTGCGGGAGGGGAAGAGAGAGACAGAGAGGAAGGAGAGGGGGAGGGGTGGAGAAGCAAATGGGCGCCTCTCCTGTGTGCCCTGGCCAGGAATCGAACCCGGGACTCCTGCACGCCAGGCCGACGCTCTACTGCTGAGCCAACCGGCCAGGGCCCAAAGTTGATTTTACAAGATGAGTGTTCTTAAATTAATTTGTAATCCAATTTTGTCCTGGGAGGTGGTAGCTGGAACATTTGACTACACTGTCACCATCTTAGAATCCTCTTTGAAGAAGAATTAGCAAAATTTCATACAACCTCTTCCAGAAAATATGAAAAATCAGTTTTCAACTAGTATAATGATTTTACAAACAAACAAAAGGTGACAAGAGAAAAAATATAGACCAGTATTTTATATGAAATTTGACATAAAATTCCTACACTAAATATAAACAACTTGAATCCAGCAATATGTAAAAAAACAATTATATATCACAGCTAAGCAGGATTTATTAAAATTATGCAATTGTAGTTAAAAGTTTGAAAAATCAATATGTGCAACCTACCAGATCAACAGGCTACTGAGAAAATCACACAATTATATCAATTGATAGAGATCAAGCCTATGACAATATTTGACACCTATATATTTTTTATATTTATATACTGTATTTTTTGCTCCATAAGATGCACCTGACCATAAGACATACCTAAGGTTTTAAGGAGGAAAATAAGAAAAAAAAATATGAACCAAATAGTGTGTTAAAATATTTAATAAAATACCTTATTTTTTGCTCCATAAGATGCACAGGCATCTAGATCAATGGAATAGAAGAGAGAACCCAAGAGTAGACAAATATACTCAAGTGATTTTTTTTTGAAAAAGTTGCAAAACAGTTGAATAGAAGTTGGGTCTTTTCAACAAGTAGTGCTAAAGAAATTGATCAACCAAAGGCAAATAAATTAACCTAAATCTAAATCTCATACTTTATGTGTAAATCAATTCAAAATGAATCATGATCTAAATGTAAAACTATAAAACTCTGATAATAATATAAAAGAAACATTTTAAGATCTAAGGCAAAGTGTGGAAATCTTAGACATGACAACACAAGAATGACCTACAGAAGAAAAATAATTTTTATATTGGAGGTAATCCAAATTTAAAGCCTTTGTTCTGTTAAAGGCATGTTGAGAAAATGAAAAATCATCTAAAGACCAGGAGAAAATCTTTCAAATCACAGTACTCACTCTAGGACTTTTATTTAGAATATATAAAATTTAGCGCTCTAAAAACCTAACATTAAAAAAGAGAGAGAAAAAAATAAATAATTTAATTTGAAAATGTGCATATGAAATTAACAGAAATTTCATCAAAAAAGAGATTCTGATGGCAAATAAATGCATAAAGAGATGTTTATCATTATTACTCTTAGGGAAGTATAATTAAATCACAATGAGCTGTGACTATACACCTATAGAACAGCTTAGAAAAAAATTTCCAATAATATAATAGTTAGTGGCTAAAGCTGAAACTATCTGAACAGCAAAATAAGTGACATAGTGTTGAATTATAGCCCAAATATAAAATAAATACACATAAATCAATACTGGTATAAATAAATGATGGGAAAAAATAAATAAATGGAGAAGAAAGAAATTTTTTCTTATGAAAAATTCTGACTACCAGATATTGATACTCCCCTCACTCCAGAAGGTAGATTTTTACAGACTCACTTCCAAAGAACAAAACATGGAAAGGGAAGTATTTTAACTTTACACTTTCTCGGCTGGATGATCAAGGTTAACATGGTAGTGATACCATGTAGATTTCACAGACCCACTGATATTATGTGACGACAAAGCACTTTTTATCTCTTCGTTATTCTTTTTAAAACCCCTAGTCCAGGTCTTATCATGAGAAAATATCAGACAAACTCAAACTTCAGAATATTTGAAAAGATACTTGACTAATACTTTTCAGAGCTATCAAGGTCATTAGACACAGGGAAAGACTGAGAACCTGTCACTGAATAGAGAAGACTAAAGGGATATGACAAGTAAATGCACTGTGGTATCCCAGAGGAGATTCTGGAACAGATCAGAAACATTAACAGAACAAAAAGACACCCTGCTGAAATCTGAATAAAGCCTGGAGTTTAGTTAATAGTAATGTTTGAATGTTGGTTCATTTTGACAAATGTACCACAGTGTTGTAAGATGATAACATTGGGGGGAAACAGCTGTGTGAGGCATGCGTGGGAACTCTCTATACTGTCTTTGTGACTCTTCCAAAGATATAAATTATTTCAAAATAGAAAGTATATTTAACAAAGCAAAAAAAGTAAAATAATGCATGAGAACAAAATTAAAAATTTTATAAAATGATAATAAGGAAGACATAAATAAATAGAAAGATATAACCAGTTCATTCTCTAGAAGAAACAGTGAGATGTCAATTTTCCCTAAACTGCAACCATGCCAGCAAAAGCTGCCTTCACTTTCCCAAATGGTTGATCTTTGAGTCATAAAAAAATTTAAAGAAGGCTAGAGAATTTAATTTAAATGTGAATGATTCATTTTAAAATAATGAAAAATTTAATGACAGGTCAGTCACCATTTCAGTTATTTATTCATTTTACATACAAACATGCTCTGACTACTTTAGGTACCAGGTGCTCTGTAGAAACTCTTCAAGAATGAGAAAAGCTGTGTGTGCAATTGCTCCTCTACCCTGATAACAAGCCTCAATAGTATTTTGAAGTTAAATTATAGTGAGACTAATAAAGAGAAATCCAAATTCCAAAGCAAATTGATGACCAGGGTCAACTGATACTTTTCCAGCTCTTCACATCTCCTTGCTACTATGGAGATAGGACTCCCATGTGTTTAGCATGGAACTAACCAAACAAGCATGAAAACAGACCAAAGGGAATTGATGGAGCAGCTGAAGAAGGCAATGAGAGGAATATATAAAGTTTTCAGTCATTCTGAAGTAATAGCACATTTAAATAATCCCATGTCCCAGGTGATAGGGTAACACCTTTATACTATCCATTCAAGACTTCCAATGGCCTCAAAAAGCTATAACTATGATGACTATGTTACTGATTAGGATATAGACTTAAAGAAGTTACTTAAGATATTGAACCCCTTACTAGTAGTAAATGGTGGAATGATCACCAAGTCCCTGCTGTCAGTCTTAGCTTTGTTCTACACACTGATACTTTGAGAAGAAGATTCTTTTTAGAACCACAGAGACACAGCATTTCAAAAATGTTGGCACCCAGGGAGCCTGTTTGTTTAGGTAAGGGGAGAAAATGGAATCACTTGCATTTTCCCTTGATGATAAATCCTTAAGTCAAGTAAAATCTACTGTATTTCTCCATGTATAGGAAGATCTTATGTATAGGATGCACCTTAATTTTGGGTCCCAAAATTTGAAAAAAAAAAATTACATAAAGTTATTGAAGTCAAGTTTTATTCATCATAAAATTCATACAACTCCTCATGATTGTCAAAAATCCCATCCATTAGCTTGTCCTCATCTGTATCTGATGACAAATCACTGTCTTCAACAATGAGCGTAAAAACAAGTGTGAAAAAGCGGGAAATGCAAGTAAAAAAACTACAACCACTGTATAAGACACACCCAGTTTTTAGACCCCAATTTTTTTTTTTAAAGTGCATTTTATCCATGAGGAAATACAGTAAATACAAAGAAACGTCTTGGAATTCAGTGGGACTGTTCTTTTTTTTTTTTTTTTTAATGTAAAAAAACAGGGAAGGATTAAATTTCAAGCCAAGTGATTTCTGGAAAGAGCCGTGCATGTGAGGCTAGTGCACTGGAGGTCCCGCCATATTGGGACAGGTCCTAATTGGCGGAAAGAAAGGGAAAGATTCATAATGAATATAATAACAGGGAGGAATGGAACAAAAGCCTCCTTCTCCTCCTCCTTCTAATCTAACCCTGATAAAAGGCACACAGACACATAACAAGAGCCTTCCAACATCGAATCACATTGACTTCCAAACCTGTGTCATTTAAAATGTAGGTTCAGAAAAATAAGCAACCAACAATCAAACAAAACCCTCTCATCTTGGGCCAACTTCTGAGCTGAACTAAAACAAGAACTTCCTAAAAGCTTATTAAATGTTTGGCAAACATTAAACAATCCTTTATTTGTTATAAAATGACCCTTAAACTCCCACAGGTTCCATGATCTTACCAGGTTAAAGTAAAATGATGAACATGGGACATTGCTAATGGGCACTGTTCAAACGGACGCATGTAAAGCAAATGGGTAGGACAACCTTAATCATTCATTTCTATTATGACAGGTGCCCACTTTGAGGGCTGGTTGGGCTAAAGCCCTTGATCTCCACTGCAGAAAATGCTCTTTTCCCCCTCAGAAGAGATCACAATGTGCTCCACTTGCTGGCCTTTGTATCAAACCAGCAACAGACCTCACAGACAGAATTCCACCACTGACCATTCACAAAGAGGTAAGTCCTTCCCATGACTTCCAAATGTTTCTTTCAACAGAGAACAGTTTTAAAAAAAAAGTCTATTAGCTAATGTTGCCATCTGCCTTAGATACTACTAAGGTTGAGGGTTTGGGCCTTAATCGTCAAGTATTTTGCCAAAGCTATTTTATTTTCAGCTATTTAAGGAATAACAAATTAAGCTTGGGTAGACATCATTAAAAAACGTTTGCAAGTGTTGGCTTTATGCCTTTGCTGTTGATAGTAATAACACTCCTTTCTGCAATTCACAACCTGATTTGAGATAAGGGTGCTGCTACTGGGTATGGTTGGCAGGAGGAGGCCTTGGAATTTTCTGTGGGATTGTTGTCCTGCTAGCACACATTTTTAATTCTTGGGGATGGTAACACATATATTTTTGAGACAAAGGAAAGGTATTTTGCTATCATGTGGGGCAGAATGAATATATCTGAACCTTGTAAGGGTGGTGAGTGTGGCTCATTTGAACTGTTTCAATTATCTAAGACCCAATTGGGAAGCAGAGCAGTAGAGAGAAATAACCTTAGATTTGTAGTCAAGGTCCTGGGACCAAATACCAGATTTTCCATTTATTAGTTGGTTAAGCTTAGTTAAGTCAATTCATAACTCACAGACTCAGTTTCTTTGTCTTTTTTGTAAGACTAATATCATCAGCTTATTTTGATGAACAGTTGATTTAATATGAAAATATTTGTAAGTGGTAAATTCTGCGTAGATACTGACTAAAATAATGACCAAGGCAGAAGGCCCAAGTTGCAGGGAATTTGGAAGGATATTTATTATAAGGAGTTATGAAATCACACCGTGCGGAAAAATGAAATACTGATTTGTAATCATTTTCTATTGCTGCATAACAAATGACCACAAACTCTGTGGTTTAAAACAACATACATTTATGTATCACAGGTTCTGTGGTTCAGGAGTCTGGGCCTGGCTTAGCTGGGTTCTCATGGAAAGGCTGAGCTAGATATGCTATCAACCCCATTCAGGTTGTTGGCAGAAGTCATCCCTTTGTGGTTGGAGGAATGAGGTTCTTTGCTTCTTGAGGGCTGCTTACAAGGGGCTACTCTCTGCTCCAAGGGGATTCCCAGTCCCTTGACGTGTGGTCCTCTCATCAAGCCCTGTCACAACAGCTCCTTCCTTCAAAGCCAGCAAGAAAGAAAACTGCTGGCCTGAGTCTGCTAGCAGGGCACTTTTGTATAATGCAAAGTAATCATGGGAGTGACATGATCATCTTTGTCATATAAGTGACATAATCACAGGAGTGTCCGGCACCCTCTCTGCATTTTCTGTCATTAAAAGCAAGTCACAGGTCCTGTCTGCACTCCAGGGGAGCAGATTTCACAAAGACACGGACCCTCAAAAGCAAGCACCTGAGGCTGCCTTAGAGTCAAACTCTTTATTTTTAGGTCTCTAGATGTTAAATATACATCAGAGTATTTCTACAGGTCAAAGACTTTAGGCTTTATGAATTTTTCAAAAACAGATCCTGCTGAAGAAACTAGCCCATGGTATAAAAATAGCACATGCCGTGTCCCTGCAAAGAGCAAATATACAGAGTATCATACTTATCAGCCCAAACTGTGTGCCCGAACTTACTACTGGCCTCTGAGACAAGACGAAATTTATTTCTGTTTCAGTGTGGTTGAGAAGTCACAGGGAGTGTTGCCACGTAGGCCAGTTATCTTGTAACTGTCTTTTTGTCATCATTTTCCATCAGGCTGGCCTGCATAGATTCTACCCAGGACTCTGAATTCCAGCAGGAGTGACAGAGAAGAGGGAAGTCACTTTGCCTATCTGGAGTTCCCTCTGTTGTAGGATCAGCTTAGGCTTCCTATGCCCCTCCCCCCAATATCCTCTTCCCCTGGCAGTGTCTCCATATGACTCTGCTAACAGGATTCAGTCACTTCTCTCATATCACATCTGTTCAGGCACAGATCGTAAGAATTTGGATGATACTAGCCCTGGAGTACTACCATATGTGTGGTTGGGGTGGGGAGGCATTCTTACAACCCTCCTCGCAACTTTGCGTATAGTTCCTTTATTAAATCTCCTTCAAATCCCTGTAGACTGAGTGTGGCATTGTTTTCTTGCTGGGACTCTGGCTGGTTGATCATCCAAAAAATTTAAGTTTTATGAGCTCAGGGGCTTTATGCATGAAGAGTAATCAAAGAATTATTGTTGAACAAATAAGAAAAAAAGAGATCCTTTGCCAATGAATGTGGTCTGTCCATCATTTGATGATTTCTGGAGACCTGAGATGATAAATGTCGCCTATTCTGGAAGAGAAAATGCATTGATTCTTCGCTTTCTCCCTTACCCTTATCTAGGAGTCAGTTTTGGGGGAGGAGGTTGGGGGACAAGGATGAAATAAAATATGTATATTTGCAACAGAATCCCAGTACTTATTTCTGTGTTTAATGATATCATCATTCACATTTTTGTTAAGTGGAAGAAACAAAGGTTTTAATACTCAAGAATTATGAGAAGATGTTAGTTAGAAAGTAATATGAAGAGTGAATCAGGCTAAAAAATTTTTTTTAAATAGATTGTGTATAAGGATAATCTAAGTAAAAATATATGAGCTGTGGAATAAACACTCAAGGAGGTATGTAGTGTTTGATTTTTAGAGATAATTAGGACGTTTGCATGGATTTTCAATATTGCATTGTGGGTGAAAATTGGGAAGCTCTCTCTGATTTTATCAATCATTTTGAAGTTTTGTCATGACTGGATTACAAGATTATTTCATCACGTTCAAGTGTCAATATTTGCTCAGTGTTGTCTGATCTGATCAATGCGATATCCTGGAAATGTTTCAAATGCTGGTTTTTCATCACAGAGATATGCGTTATCATAATTTCACATGCTGAATAACCAGCTGCCAGATTTCTGGGCTTTGTCTACATTCTTTTCTCATATTAGTTTTGACATTACAGACACGAGATA
Organism: Saccopteryx leptura; assembly: GCF_036850995.1. Classification (NCBI taxonomy): domain Eukaryota; kingdom Metazoa; phylum Chordata; class Mammalia; order Chiroptera; family Emballonuridae; genus Saccopteryx; species Saccopteryx leptura. The sequence continues at coordinate 168,281,117 of NC_089507.1, forward strand.
TCCTGGATGGACCAAGGACTTTGGAGTCAGAAATCCATTTCTAGACATAGAGTCATTTTGTTTGTTTGTTCGCCAGCTCGTGGGCCCCATCAGGTTTCTTTCTCTCAGTCTACTTCCTGTACTACCATAAAATTAGGACACAGCAGGTCGGGACTAAACATCTGCTGCTCTATCAACAAGGCTGTCCACATTTTAAAGGAGTGAAGACCTAGCTCTGGTACTCTTCAGAGACACCCTTAGTTTTCCGCTCTCCTCTGTACATTTGGTTCTATGTAATTTTACCTGAATGCCCTCTATAGGGAATTCATGTGTCTATTTACCTCCACAGGGCTGTTACTTAGTGTGTTAAATGTGCACACCATATTCTGTCTATAAATATCTACAGAGGACTCTTATTCTTCATTCCTCATTTTGAACTCTTGGCTGGGAGGGTCTGGCAGCAGTGTGGCAGAAGTACACTAAATGCGATGCTGAGTTCAGAGTCTAGAGACCCATGTTTCAATCCCAGCTCTGTCACCAGCTGACTGTGTGGAAATGAGCACACTACCTCTCTGAGTTTCCTTTTCATCTCCTGGAAGGTTAACATGCAAAAGCCGTAGGCTTGCCTACATGGTAACTATGATCCACAGAGTTTCAAGATTAATGTATGCTCTGATTCCAACATGCTTAATAGATGTTTAACTCTAACAACTCATTTTCACTAAACTTTTGACTTAGCTCATTCAAATAATTATTGCACCTTTGCTCTAGTGAGACTTAGGTATAGTAATACAAGTAGAATAAAGTAACACTGTTGGTTGGCATTCTTTTTTAGTGTCACCCTATCAATGTGATCATTACTTTTGAGGAACTTACGATCTATTAGACAGGAAGACCATGTTTACAAAGAAACCTGATGACTGAGAGTGGGTGGCAAGAGAGCCTGGGACTCCAAAACCATAAAAAATCTATGTGTATCAAGGTAATATGGTTAAGAAATGCAATAATAGCTAATGTAATTATTTATTGCATGTCTAAACCTGGACCAAATGCTTCTCATAGGTTAAAACAATGTTATTAGGTGGATACTATTATTTGCCTCATTTTACACATTGGGAAAGGATGTCACAGACAGTAAGTGATTTTCCCAAGGGCATAAAACTGGCCAGTGATAGAGTCAGGGTACCCATTCAGGCTGCTGGCTGATGACAGACCCACTTCTTTTCAGACACAGTCAAAATGCTCAAGGTAGTCCAGTGAAAGTAAAGTATTTTCAACAAGTGACATCAGAGAAGTCTTTGTGTATTCTACCCTTCAGGTCTTTACAATGTTTTTCTTTTCTTTTTTTTTTTTTTTTTTGTTTTGTTTTGTTTTGTTTTGTTTTGGATCCCAAGACTGTCTCTGTGAGAAGCACATGGAGGAACTTGTTAGAAAAATAGATTTCTGGGTATCATTCTAGATCTATGAAATCAAAATCCTGAAGTTGGACAAGAAAATACAAATTGATTTTTCAAGAGAGACCAACAGACAGGAAGGGAGAGAGATGAGAAGCATCAACTCATTGTTGCAGCACTTTAGTTGTTCATTCAACTAAAATGTGCTGCAACAATGAGTTGATGCTTCTCAAATGTGCCTTGAAGGAGGGGAGCTCCAGCTGAGCCAGTGACCCCTTGCTCAAGGCAGTGACCTTGGCCTCAAACCAGAGACCTTGAGCTTCAAGCCAGCAACCTTTGGGCTCAAGCCAACAACTTAAGTGTTTCAAACCTGGGTCCTCAATGTCTCAAGTCGGTGGTCTATCTACTGTGCCATCACCTGGTTAGACAGAAATATGAATTTTTAGCAATCACTTTGGTTTATTCCAATCTAAACTAAAGTTGAGAACAAATTATAAAAGGAAAGATTAGATTTCAATACGTAAATAAGTTGAACAAAGATTCCAGAAAAAAAATATGGACAAAGGTGTGATATTCAAAGATAAGCTGTTCTGTAATTCAAAAAGCAAGCAGTTAGCAGGTCTGTAGGGTGTATATAAGTTTATAGCAAGATACAGGTACAAGTCTTGAAAAAGTACAGTTCACTCTTTATTGAGCCTTGAATAAAGTTCCTCAGACACTGGATTCTATTGGACCTTCATGTTGAGACATTTTTGATGTTTGAATAAGGAAACAGTTTTTAAAGTAGATTTGTAGGCAAATCCGTTAGCTATCGGATAGCTGAGATATAGACATTTTGGCAAGAGCATACTTAATTGAGGCTCCTAATGTCTGAATGTGTGGAATATCACTTGATGATATTGAGTACTCAAAAAGGAAGGGAGTAAAGTACATTGTGGTGTCAATGTAAGAAACAGTCCAAAACTGTAAGAATTTTTATGGGTTTATTTGAGCCAAACTGCCAACAAATACCGGGAAGCAAAATCTCAATGGATTGAGAAAGTGCTCGGAAAACGGCAGCTTTACCACCTATTATATATGTCAGAATCAAAGGCGAAGATATAAGGGGGTTACATGAAATTGACTGATGATAGATTAGGGAGGCGGGAGAAAGCAAAGCGTGAAAATCTGTGGGATTGGATACAAAGTAAAAACGTATGGACTCAAAGTTCTTTAACACAGGCAGTCATAAGATAGTTAGCAGTCAATATGATAATAATAACAAAGAGAGGGTTTGTTGGTTTCTGCTCTGGTGGGGTGGCTGCACCCTGAGGAGCCAGGAAAAGAAGATTACCCTTATGTTTGAAAGGTTTGTTATCAGGTATGTTATTATAGAGGCAAAAGACAAAGGACAGGCTTGATTAAGGTAATCATGGAACTTTGTTAGAGAAAAATACCTCCCTGGACATGACTGCCCACCATGAACTGCTTTTAGTTAGAAAGTTTGAATTTCAGGCCATTCTATGAGGTTACTGTAGGTCTCTGCGTTTTTGCAAGGCTGCCGTACAGGCTTTGCCTGAGTTTGTCGGATTCAGTGTGTGGCCCCCTTTTTGTGCACAGTGGAGAGAAGAAAAGTAGCCTAAAGACATTTGCTGGGTTAGATGTTGGGATAGGGACTGAACAGATAGGAGTTTGGGTCTCTGGGTGCCTGGAATGGTGAAGCACCGTGAATAGGAAGAGGTGAGTCACTGGTTTATTGGCAGGTGATGGCGAGTTCACTTTCACACATGTTTGTGATGCCAGCAAGATGTACATCTTCAGGTCTAACAGGCAGCTAAAAATTCAAGACTGGATTAAAATTAAAATTTCAGCACATGTTGGGCATGATCAATAGAAGGAGAACGTTGAAGGTCAGAGAGAAGATGAGACTACTTAGAGGACTAGAGAAACAAACACTGGGCAACCCCCAAATGCTGCTGTTGACATAATGGAGAAGAGATAGAGGAAAAACAGATGAACTTCATTCTTTGGACAAAAATATAGCCTGACGTTCATCTCAGATATATTCTCTTCTTAAACAGGGATGAAAGAAATACACACATCACTATTTCAAAATATCCCGAGTGGTCCCTACTATCCACTTGAATTATGGTTCAAAATGAAGATTGAGTCATTTCCTGCAAGGGTGACTGTGAGGAGGAAGTGGATTTTATCCCTCTTAATAATCACAAGAACAAATTATGTAGCATTTGAAAACATCGAGAGAGCAAAGCATGCATCTGCTCAAAACTGTTTTATTCCCAGAGTGCCAGACACAGCACTCTTGTCCAAATGGCTTCGCAGCACGCTCCTGCTGGTAGAGAGGCGCCCCGCCTCAAGTAGCTACTACTTGGGACTGACAGGAAACATTCAAAAGAAAAGTCACACCTTTCTGAATCAGGAGAGCCCTTCCCTGAAAACACCTTTTTGTCAAGAACTTTCCTAAAACTTATTTTCAAGTCCAACCTGAAAGCAGAAGCAGAAAGGCAAGTTGAATATCAAAAGCACATTGATCATAAAAGGACAGAAATGCCAAATTCAGATGGCTCCAGCTTTTGGTGGGGATTCAGGGAGGTCTTTCTCATCAGAGCCATTTCCCTTTCACGGACTGTGCCTCTGGGCGTGCACCGTGGCCTTGGGCGCAGTGGGGAGTTAGCTGATCTGTGTGCACGGGGGTAAAGCAGCCTTTGGTAAATACAAAACCCCATCATTATCTCATTTTGGTATATTCTGAGATTTTCCTAAACAGATGTCATGGAAAATTCATTGAGAAAGAACATAACTTGTTATAAAAGTAACCCACAGATTTTATCTTTCTCTTTTGCCTTAAAAGTTCAAAGCTGGAAGAACTCGACTTAATTGAGATAGGCCTTGTAGAAGAAAAAGAACTGAAGGGGTTATTCATGTGACATTGACTGGGTTGTATTAAGTGAATTGTGTCAGATGAAAATTTAAATGCCCTAAATGCCCTGTGATCCTGTTTGGCACTTCAAACCTGCTCCATTTCCTTAAAGTCTTCAACCATTTTCATTTGGAATGTTGCTAGTCTTCATATATTAAGAAGATGCTACCACAAATAGAAAGATAACTTTGAGTTTATATTTTCCAAATAATGGACCGGTTTTCCGCTGTACTATTGACAGATATTCTGAATGCCCTAAGATCAAAAAGAATGAATTTGCAGACACTGTTTAGGGCTTGCCAAAGAGCCAAGAGATAGAACTTGATCACTCAAGAATCAAATCCTTTACATTGATTATCAATTAAGTGCTATTTGAACTTGTCACTAAAAGTGAGGAAGTGTTTCCAAAATCTTGTATCCTGGAATATAGTTTAAGCTAAAAATGCAACCATTATTATGGAGTTATAACTACTCATTTGAGACATGTCGTGAGATAAGCTTTCTCTCAGAATCAAACGTGGATGAGCCTGCGAGGTATGTGAAAATCAGCTAACTCATTTTTCTTTGGGATTATTTAAAGAGATACCCCTACCTCTCTTGGCCAATGAGAATGGTTAAAACAAACAAACAAACAAATAAACAAATACTGATAATACCAAAGAATGATAAGAATGTGGAGCACTGTGGAAAATAGTCGGGCAGTTTCATATAAAGTTAAACCTACACTTACCACAAGACCCAGCACTTTCTCTCCTTGAAATGGAAAATTCAAGAAAAATGGAAATTTAGCTTTACATAAAAATCTATACATAAATGGTTGTAGCAGATTTTATGCATAATTTCCAAAACCTGGATGCAATCCCGAAGTTTTTTATTTGGTAAACAAAATATGGTACATCCATATAATGAAGTTGATTTGCTAATTGAGAGGGCTGAATCGCAAATACATTTTTCTAAGTGAAAGAAGCTAGACTTAAAAAGGCAACATACATACTGCATGATTCAATTTCTACAGCATTCTGGAAAAGATAGAATTATAAGGAAGAAGAACAGATCAATAGGAGAGGGTTTGATAACATAGGGGTAGTATGAAAGAATTTTGAAACTATTGTGCATCAAATTGTATAGAACTGTGCACCACAGAGTGAATTTTACGTATGGAAACTTACACATGTATATATAATACTACAGGTTTATTCTACATTGCTTCTTTTGCAACTAAGAATTGAAATCCAGTAAAATAGCTTCAGTTAACATGTTCAGTCATTTCTGTGAACTCCTAAAGAGAAGTTAATGCTATGAAGAGCAGAAGAACCCTCATTATTAAATACATTCATTTGAGATAAAGTACCTTTGGGAGTGGGATGAGATTTTTCTATGTATTTATGGTACTTGGTTCTTTTACCTAGTTTCTATGGCATATGCCTTAACCCTTTGAGTAGTATGAACATTCATGTATGTCCTCGTGCCTCCTGACCGGCCAGAGTACGATTATATTTCATAAATTGGTTATCAAACAAACATGATTTTAAGTTAATAAAACTGGAACTAGAACTAATTTCAGTTTTTGAAAAAAAATCTCATTTCCGGGGGTCAGCGAGCATGAAAAAAACTAACCACTCAAAGGGTTAAGTACTCCCCAGCTGTTTTATCACTTATACTCAATGATAAATCAGATCTCAGGAATGAAAAAGTTATATTTTACTGAATTAATTCAGTAAATATTGATTCAATGATCACCATGTTTCTAACAGTCTTCTTGGCGCTAGAAGTTCCTCAGCTTAAATGTACAGAATTCATCCTCCGCCCAACATTTTAATTTGGTATGTGTGGTGTTCAGTAGTCAAAAATCTTCACCTTTGACTTATTTACCAATTACTGTAAACTTCCAAATTCAGCTGAATTTCAACTAGTGACTAACTTGATATTGAAAGTATAAAAAAGTATCAAAAATAAAACAGCAAACCCCACAATATCAATTTGGTGATCTTGATCATTTCCAGTATTATTTTCTTGATTCACAACCTAAAAGAGCTTTTGTCCTCTTCAAGTTAAGATTCTGGAAACTGTCATTGTCACTTAGCTCTAAAATTTTAGGTAACTAACACTAATTTGTTCATTTGTAAGTAACACATATGCCTGACCTGTGGTGGCGCAGTGGATAAAGCATCAACCTGGAAATGCTGAGGTCGCCGGTTCGAAACCCTGGGCTTGCCTGGTCAAGGCACATATGGGAGTTGATGCTTCCAGCTCCTCCCCCCAGTCTCTCTCTCTCCTCTCTCTCTTCTCTCTAAAAATGAATAAACTAAAAAAAAAAAAAAAATTAAATGTAAGTAACACATAGAAATGAAAATGGCTGCTTGTCAGACCCCAGGACACGAGGTAAGAACATTCTATCTTTCAGGAAGGTACTGTAAATGTGTGACAGCTATAGTAACTCCTGTATTTAACTAAGAAAAAGTCGTCTGAGTGTCTTGGAGTTAGGAGTTCTCTAGAACTTTGAGACAGGGCTTGTAGTCACAAGAAGTAGTTTTCCCATCCTATGTAAATAGTGTGTCCAATAATTGATGAAAACACCAGGTAAGCTTATTAATTTCCTACAGCTGTTGTAGCAAATTATCACAGACTCTGTGGCTTAAAACAACACAAATTTATTGTCTTATAATTCTGGGAGTCAAGAGTCTGACATGGTTCCCATAGGGCCAAAATCAAGATGTTGGCAGGACTGCATTCTTTCCTGGGGGCTTTGGGGGATAATTTGTCTTCTTGCCTTTTCAGCTTCTGGAGGACACCCATAATCCTCCTTCCATCTGCAACGCCAGCAATGGCTCGTCAAGTCTTTCTTACATCCTGTCAGTCTGTTGCTGACTCTTCTGTCTCCTTCCACATGTGAGAACACTGTGATTATAGTGAGCACACCTGAATAACCCAGGATAATCAGTTGATGAGCCTCCTTAATTCCATCCCCTCTCTTAATTCTCCTTGGACATGCAATGTAACATATGTACCAATTCTAGGGATTAGGGCATGAACATCATTGGGAGAACATTTTTCTGGCTACCACAGGGGTCAACACTCAGCTGAGGGCAGAATTGCTGCCCTTTGTGATGTAGGCCAGTGGTCCCCAACCCCAGGGCCGTGGACCGGTACTGGTCCATGGGCCATTTGGTACTGGTCCGCAGAGAAAGAATAAATAACTTACATTATTTCTGTTTTATTTATATTTAAGTCTGAATGATGTTTTATTTTTAAAAAATGACCAGATTCCCTCTGTTACATCCAAGACTCACTCTTTTTTTTTTTTTAATAAATTTTTATTAATGTTAATGGGATGACATTAATAATTCAGGGTACATATATTCAAAGAAAACATGTCTAGGTTATCTTCTCATTAAATTATGTTGCATACCCCTCGCCCAGAGTCAGATTGTCCTCTGTCACCCTCTATCTAGTTTTCTCTGTGCCCCTCCCCCTCCCCCTAAATCTCTCCCTCCCTCCCTCTTGCGTCCTCCCTCCCCCCACCCCTGGTAACCACCACACTCTTGTCCATGTCTCTTAGTCTTGTTTTTATGTTCCACCAATGTATGGAATCATGTAGTTCTTGTTTTTTTCTGATTTACTTATTTCACTCCGTATAATGTTATCAAGATCCCACCATTTTGCTATAAATGATCTAATGTCATCATTTCTTATGGCTGAGTAGTATTCCATAGTGTATATGTGCCACATCTTCTTTATCCAATCTTCTATTGAAGGGCTTTTTGGTTGTTTCCATGTCTTGGCCACTGTGAACAGTGCTGCTATGAACATGGGGCTACATGTGTCTTTATGTATCAATGATTCTGAGGTTTTGAGGTATATACCCAGTAGAGGGATTGCTGGGTCATAAGGTAGTTCTATTTTCAGTTTTTTGAGGAACCACCATACTTTCCTCCATAGTGGTTGTACTACTTTACATTCCCACCAACAGTGTATGAGGGTTCTTTTTTCTCCACAGCCTCTCCAACATTTGTTATTACCCGTCTTGTTGATAATAGCTAATCTAACAGGGGTGAGGTGGTATCTCATTGTAGTCTTGATCTGCATTTCTCTAATAACTAATGAAGCTGAGCATCTTTTCATATATCTGTTGGCCATTTGTATTTCTTCCTGGGAGAAGTGTCTGTTCATGTCCTCTTCCCATTTTTTTATTAGATTGTTTGTTTGTTTGTTGTTGAGTTTTATGAGTTCTTTGTAAATTTTGGATATTAGGCCCTTATCTGAGCTGTCGTTTGAAAATATCAGTTCCCATTTAGTTGGTTGTCTGTTTATTTTGATATCAGTTTCTCTTGCTGAGCAAAAACTTTTTATTCTGATGTAGTCCCATTCATTTATCTTTGCCTTCACTTCTCTTGCCATTGGAGTCAAGTTCATAAAATGTTCTTTAAAACCCAGATCCATGAGTTTAGTACCTATGTCTTCTTCTATGTACTTTATTGTTTCAGATCTTATATTTAGGTCTTTGATCCATTTTGAATTAATTTTAGTACACGGGGACAGGCTGTAGTCGAGTTTCATTCTTTTGCATGTGGCTTTCCAGTTCTCCCAACACCATTTGTTGAAGAGGCTTTCTTTTCTCCATTTTGTGTTGTTGGCCCCTTTATCAAAGATTATTTGACCATATATGTGGTTTTATTTCTGGGCTTTCTATTCTGTTCCATTGGTCTGATTGTCTATTTTTCTGCCAATACCATGCAGTTTTGATTATTGTGGCCCTATAATATAGTTTAAAGTCAGGTATTGTAATGCCCCCAGCTTCATTCTTTTTCCTTAGGATTGCTTTGGCTATTCGGGGTTTTTTATAGTTCCATATAAATCTGATGATTTTTTGTTCCATTTCTTTAAAAAATGTCATAGGAATTTTGATGGGAATTGTATTAAATTTATATATTACTTTGGGTAATATGGCCATTTTAATTATATTTATTCTTCCTATCCAAGAACAAGGAATATTTTTCCATCTCATTGTGTCTTTTTCTATTTCTCTTAGCAATGCCTTGTAGTTTTCTTTATATAGGTCCTTTACATTCTTTGTTATGTTTATTCTTAGGTATTTTATTTTTTTTGTTGCAATCATGAAGGGGATTATTTTTTTGAGTTCGTTTTCTAATATTTCATTGTTGGCATATAGAAAGGCTATGGACTTCTGTATGTTAATTTTATATCCTGCAACCTTATTGTATTGGTTTATTGTTTCTAGTAATCTTTTTGTGGAGTCCTTTGGGTTTTCGATGTATAGGATCATATCATCAGCAAAAAGTGATACCTTTACTTCTTCTTTTCCGATATGGATGCCTTTTATTTCTTTGTCTTGTCTGATTGCTCTGGCCAGAACTTCTAGCACCACGTTAAATAAGAGTGGAGAGAGTGGACAACCCTGTCGTGTTCCTGATTTAAGGTGGAAAGTCCTCAGTTTTACGCCATTTAATATGATGTTGGCTGATGGTTTATCATATATGGCCTTTATTATGTTGAGCTATTTTCCTTCTATACCCATTTTGTTGAGAGTCTTAAACATAAAATTGTGTTGTATTTTATCGAAAGCCTTTTCTGCATCTATTGATAAGATCAGTGGTTTTTGTTCTTTGTTTTGTTGATATGGTGTATTACGTTAACTGTTTTACGTATGTTGAACCATCCTTGAGATTCTGGGATGAATCCCACTTGATCATGATGTATTATTTTTTTAATATGTTGTTGTATTCGATTTGCCAGTATTTTGTTTAGTATTTTAGCATCTGTATTCATTAGAGATATTGGTCTGTAGTTTTCTTTCTTTGTGCCCTCCTTGCCAGGTTTTGGTATGAGGGTTATGTTGGCCTCATAAAATGTGTTTGGAAGTATTGCTTCTTCTTCAATTTTTTGGAAGACTTTGAGTAGAATAGGAACCAAGTCTTCTTTGAATGTTTGATAGAATTCACTAGTATAACCGTCTGGGCCTGGACTTTTATTTTTGGGGAGGTTTTTAATAGTTTTTTCTATTTCCTCCCTGCTGATTGGTCTGTTTAGGCTTTCTGCTTCTTCATGACTCAGTCTAGGAAGGTTGTATTTTTCTAGGAATTTATCCATTTCTTCTAGATTGTTGTATTTGGTGGCATATAGTTTTTCATAGTATCCTACAATAATTCTTTGTATATCTATGATGTCTGTGGTGATCTCTCCTCTTTCATTTTGGATTTTATTTATTTGAGTCCTGTGTCTTTTTTCCTTGGTGAGTCTTGCCAAGGGTTTGTCGATTTTGTTGATCTTTTCAAAGAACCAGCTCCTTGTTTTATTGATTTTTTCTATAGTTTTTCTGTTCTCTATTTCGTTTATTTCTGCTCTGATTTTTATTATCTCCTTTCTTCGGCTGGTTTTGGGTTGTCTTTGTTCTTCTTTTTCTAGTTCCTTAAGGTGTGAAGTTAAGTGGTTTACTTCGGCTCTCTCTTGCTTGTTCATATAGGCCTGAAGTGATATGAACTTTCCTCTTATTACTGCTTTTGCTGCATCCCAGAGATTCTGATATGTCGTGTTTTCATTTTCATTTGTCTGTATATATTTTTTGATCTCTGCGCTTATTTCTTCTTTGACCCATTCATTTTTTAGAAGTATGTTGTTTAGTTTCCACAATTTTGTGGGGTTTTCCCCCTTTTTTTTTACAGTTGAATTCTAGTTTCAAGGCTTTATGATCAGAAAATATGCTTGGCACAATTTCAATTTTTTTAAATTTGCTGATATTGTCTTTGTGGCCCAACATATGGTCATTCTTGATAATGTTCCATGTACACTAGAGAAAAATGTATACTCTGTCGCTTTGGGATGAAGTGTCCTGTAGATGTCTATCATATCCAGTTGTTCTAGTATTTCATTTAAGGCCACTATATCTTTATTGATTCTCTGTTTCGATGACCGATCTAGAGCCGTCAGCGGTGTATTGAGGTCTCCAAGTATGATTGTATTTTTGTCAGTTTTTGTTTTAAGGTCAATAAGTAGCTGTCTTATATATTTTGGTGCTCCTTGGTTTGGTGCATATATATTAAGGATTGTTATGTCTTCTTGATTCAGTGTCCCCTTAATCATTATGAAATGACCATTTTTGTCTCTGAGTACTTTTTCTGCAAGACTCACTCTTGATGCTTGTCTCGGTCATGTGATACATTTATCCGTCCCACCCTAAAGGCCGGTCCATGAAAATATAATAAACCATTCTGTGGCCCAAATAAGGTTGGAGACCACTGATGTAGGCTACAGAATTGGTCAAAATCCTAATCCTAACCAGAACTAAAGTGAAAGATAATGCCTTCATGTTGACTGGCTTAATGAGGAGCTTTTTTAAATTTAATGCTGTACAAGATACCATAAGACACTTCCCAGGGTGGTCATCCTTCAAGGTAGTAAACAAGCCAATAGACAGAGGGATACTGACATCCTAAAGTGGGTAAGCCATGCTCCCATCTTTCCCGGGCAGCCTGGTGAAGGTAACATCACACCAAAACAAGGTCGTTGGCCTCTAACTCCATTTTGTCCTCTTTCAAAGCCAATGTTCATGGGTCTGTTCACATCTGGAAACACTATTTCCTTGTGTTGACACTAATAAACTGGTCTTTCTAACACCTTTGCTGCAAGAATTTCAAGGACCTCCAAGTCTAGGACAAAACATGGTTTTCCAGGGTTTATGTGTTTCACCCATTAATGGAATTTCCTGGTTTGGGGGAATTTTGACAAGGTTTTGTTTTTTTTAATCTTCCTTTTTCTAACTACTGACTTAAAGTAACCAAAATGAGAACTATGAACATCTCACTAATTTACCTTGCTATAAAGAATTCACAAAAAAGATGAATATTTCATAATAAAATCTGAATTACTTAATCTTAGTATGGACTTCTTATCTAATTACCAGGTTCTCTCATTCTAAGGGACACTGCCTGAGGACCTTAAAACTGTGTTGGATCCTTTGATTTTTTTTGACTTAAAAAAAATGTAAGCAAAGAGTAATTTTATCAGATGGATTCTGTCCATCAGAGAGAGACAGGTGTTTCTAGAGAAATAGGTGCCCTCTTAAAGAGCCAATGCACAAAATCTCCTTCACAGCCACTCACCCTGTGCTCCAGCAGAGGGAGGGTGGAATGGACTTTGTGAGGTGGGTCTGAGTTTATGGTCCTGGCAAGGGAGCGGAAGGGACAGCCACCAGTATCCCTGTTCCACGTCATTCTGTAATACTGCAAATGCCATCTTTCTCAGGTGGAGCAGTCCCTTCCGTGTGGCATCAGCCTGGGGGAAAGCAATTTCCCCACCCTCTGAACAACCTTTTACCACATCCTGCAAAGCTTAGGCCATGCTGAGGAATCAGCTGCTTGGGTGGGGTGCAGAGGTCTGTGCAGATACAGGGGTTGTCAGTGACTGAGGTGTATGCCTTTGGGACAGGGGCCATTCCCCTCACTTTCCTGTGAATCTGACTTGTACTTCCCCCTCATAGGAGATCTGCTGGCCCCACCCTCCTGACTCCCTACGGACCCACCAGCCAGACTCCTGATGGCTCCGCCCTGATGAGGGTCGGGTAAAATCTAGGATATACTGACTTGTGTGGCTGTGGGGTGGGGGCTATACCCCCACCTTCCTGCGGTCTAACTGGCACCTCCCCCTTGGAGGAAATCCATTAGCCCCATCCTCCTGACTCCTGGTGGCCCCACCCTGCTCAGCTCTATTTCCCCCAGGCAGAATCTGGGATAGATAGAGTTGTATGGCTCTAGGACAGGGGCCATGTTTCCCTTGCCGGCCTGAGCAATGCAGAGCCCTCCCATCACATGGCCAAACCTTGGTCTATTTGGGCCCGATAATCTCGGCTTCTGCTCGCCTCACTCTGATGCCTCCCTGAGAAGAGGGTAAGAGATCAACGGTGCTGGAAGGAGACTGCACTCAGGATGGTGAACACACAATGCAACATACAGGTGACATGTTAGAGAACTGTACACCTGAAATCTGTATTATTTAATTAATCGTTGTCACCCCATAAATTCAATTAAAAAACAAAATAGAAAAAAAGTGACTTCCTGCTTTAAAGGTAAAAACTGTTTCTAAAATTAACTCAAGGGTGTTCAGATATTAAACAATCTCGTTTTCCTCATACCTGACCTCATAAATATTTATATTTTCATCTGCTAAGTGTATGGGCATCTGAAATATACAGATCAAAATAAGTAGTGTTCACTATTCAACAAAAGAGAAAAAATAAGATAACTTGGAATAGATAAGACTGGTGAGGACCACAAACTTTGAAGCATTTGTTCTGGAGTCTGACTGATAGATATTTAAATGTGAGCTTCATCAGGGAAGATATTATAATTTAATCACTAAAATCTGTTGTTTTCCTTCATCTATAGAAATAAAAACCCCAGACATGTCCATTTTTGTCTAGGCTCATGCACATCTAGAAAAGCACTACCTCTCCCAAATTCCCTTGCAGTGGACATGTTCTAATAAGGGAGTTTCAAAACTAGTGGTGTAACTGCCTGAAAGGAGGGGCCATTGTCGTTCCTCCTTTTTCACTTCCTTCTAGACTGGAGCAACCTTCTTGGACCAAGGTGTAGAAAATGATAGCGTAGCAAGATCGAAGGACCTTTAGTCCATAGTGATTGGATAAGCCACCATGACATGTGGCTTGTGGCCAGGCCTAATCAAATTCAGTCAACTACTTTGAAATTAACACCTTAAAGTGTTGCTGTGAAGATTAAATGAGATAATGTCTGTAAATTGTCTAGTACAGTAGCTTGTCTATAGAAGTTAAAATACATGTTAATTCCTTTCTCCTTTCCATACTAACTAAAGTTCTAGGGCCTTTATCCACAAAAAATATCTCAGTAAGTTTGAACTTCAAAGTTAATGGCAAAAAAAGTTTTTGACCATGAGGTAGTGATGCCTCTGAAAGGATAATAAAAGAATTTCTGTTTTCCAGTTATTTTTTTTTGTATTAATTTATTCAACATATTTTAAGTAGAAATTATGACCCAGACACTTGCTATTGTAAGTAAGATTTAGGTTTCACCAGTGGTAAGCTCAGATTCTATCTGGAAAGAGAGACAGAGAAGCAAGAAAGATATACTCTGATGAGCATTATAGTTAGAAATGTTCACTCAAATACAATGGGAATAGAGAAGAAAGGGGTCCTGTTTGTCTAAGGAAGCTAGGAACACTTCATAAAAGAGGCATTTTAACAAGGCACTAAAAGGTTAATTGATATTTGATTATTTAGTAAAGGGAAGGAAAGGTGTTTAAGTAGAAGCAACAGCATGTCAGAGCATGAAATGCATAGAGGACACAGTGGATAATGGAGTACTTCTGCAGGACTGGAGGGCTAGACACAGTGCCGTGAGCAAGGGCTGAACAATAGATTAGCAGCTGATTGGGACAAAAGATAGGTCTAAGTATTGTATAGAACATGTCTCATTAGGCCATATGGTGGATGACATGAACCCAAAAGGCCACTTAGGGCACATTTTCAAGGTGTCATAAAAAACTAATACTATTTCAGTAGAAATAGAAGAGGTGAAAATATTCAATAAAACACAGACGATGGAATCAACATTATTTAATGACTCTTGGGATGTAGTAATAATGGGAAAAAAATAAGTCTACAGATCTCTTGGGCATCTAGATGAATTCAGCAATAAAGTAGCATTAAGAAAAGTGAAAAAGAAGCAGATATGAAAGGGGAGGGCTTTTAGCTCAGCTGGGATATGGTGAATCTTACTTATCCATGTGACATGAAGGTGCAGGTATTCAATTGGCAGTTGGCTGAGTGAACCCAGAGTTCAGAACTAACAGTTCCCCAGCTGTATGGGGTAGTTGTCACCATATGGGGAAAGAGTGAGGCCTAATAAGAACTGTGAACTTCCAGAAAAAAGTGCTTTTGAAACAAGACCAAAAGGCTAAAGATAGAAGCCTGGGGAATACATTATTTAAGAGAGAAGTCAGCGAGACATGCCAAAAGTTGGTTCAAAAATTGAGGAAGACATCAAGCAATTATTTGAAGTTAAATTGTGAAATGGAATGCTTCACATATTTAGAATAGTACAAAAAATTGCATCAAACACTCCTGCGCTTGCCACTGAGATTTAACAACTGTCCTTCTAGAGGTTTTAGTTTTGGTTTTTAACATTTAGCTCTATAATCTATTCTGAGTTATTTTCTTACATATGATTTGAAAAAAGGCTTGGGATTCTCTCTCTCTCTCTCTCCCTCTCTCTCTCTCTCAACAGCTGGTCTGGTTGTTCCTGCAACAATTTGTGGGAAAGAATCTTTTCTTCAATGAATTACTTGGCTCTTTTGTAGAAAATCAATTGACTGTATATATGGATCTATTTTTGGACTCTCTGTTCTATAAATGTATTTGTCTGTCCTTATGACAATAGCACATTGTCTGAATTATTGTAGCTTTATAATAAGACTTAAAATCAAGGAATTTAAATATTTGAACTTTTTTAATGTTTTTTTTTCTCTTCTGGAGTTTCCTCATTTTAGAATCAGTTTTTCAATTACTCAGAAATATCTACTAGCATTTAGATTGGGATAGCGTTGTAATCTGTGAATCAATTGGGTGGAAAATTGTATTTTAACATTGAAACTTCCCATACATGAACATGGAACAATTCTCTATTCACATCTGATAATCCCTAGCTAACCATATATCTATTGCAAAATTGAATTCCTAATCCTATAGAGAAATCTCAAGGCTCAAATCAATTTACTTACTATATTTTTCAAAGAATCAACATTTGGAATCGTCACTTTTCTCCTTTTTTCTCTTTTGTTGATTTTCATATTTGTATTTCTTTCTTTCCTCCACTTACCTTGTATTGTATTTATTCTTGTTTTTCTGGCTTTTTAAGTTAGGAGAGAGACCACAAATTTTAAACATTTTAATGCTTAGACATTGATTGCAAGCATTTAAATTATGCATCATCTCTCAATGTTTGACATATGTTTTCTTTACTCTTCAGTTTAAGATAATTTCTATTTTTTCTTCCCATTTCTTATTTGATCCAGGGGCTATTTAGAAAGGTTAAATTGCTGAATATTTTTATTTTTCTAGATATCTACATATATCATTGTTATTGCTATTGTTTTCATTTTGGTTTCACTGTGGTCACAAACATGCAACATGAGATTTTAAACCTTTCCAAGTTATTAAAATTTGTTTTATGATCCCGCATATGATGTTTGGTCCATCTGGTCCAGCATATAGCTTACTTTGGTAAACATTTCATGTGTACTTAAAAAGACTATACTGTCCAATTCTTGGGTGTTAAAGGAAAATCATGAAGGATAATAATGGAATATCATGAATAGCTTTGTGCCAATGAATTTGACAACTTAGATAAAATGGACAAGTTCCTTGAAAGACACAAACCACTGAAACTAACTAAAAACAAAATAGAAAGATCTGTATAGATATAGTCTTTTATTTTTCTAGATATAGTTGTTTGTTTGTTTTTTTAAAGAAATAAAGTATAAATGTTTCCTCCTGGCCTATGGTTTGCACTTTTACTTTCTTACTGGTGTTGTCTGAACACAAAATGTTTTAAGTTTGAAGTACTATTTATCTAGTTATCTTTTCTTTCATGGTTTATGCTTTCGCATCCTGTCTTGTCTGCTCTAAGTTAGAGGAGATATTCTCCTATGTCTTTTTCTAGAGCTGTTCTAGATTTAGCCTTCTCATTCAAATCTATACTTTATTTTGAATTAATATTTGTGCATAGAGTGTCTATACTTTATTTTGAGTTCATATTTGTGCATATTGTGATGAGTCTACTCTATCCCTCCCACCAAGGCGAGTGACCTTGGGGGGAAGATGCTGTAAAAATAGTGATTTCATCCAGTTTCAAAGATCCAGTGCTTCTGCTTTTTGCTCTTTTCCATTCCTCTGTGATGCCTTCAAAGCAGCTTTCATATTTTGCTCAGTTTGTAATTATTATCTGCAGGAATATTAGGCCATGTCACTACTAGGCTCTGTGAATTAATCTCTCTCTCCCTCTCTTTTAGTTTTTGAGAGGGGGGGGAAGGAGAGAGAGAGAAGTATCAATTTGATGTTCCATTTAGTTGTTCCATTTAGTAGTGTGCTCATTGATTGCCTCTCACGCGTGCCCCAACGGGGGATGGAACTTGCGACCTCACTCCGGGACACTTTATCTACTAAGCAACCTGGCCAGGGCTATTCTGAATCTCTTTTTAAACCACATTTCAGACTGTGCTTTTAAAATGTGAGGATTCATCTCTTTCAGCAATTCTGGAACATTTTCAGCTACTGTCCCTTGAGCTATTTCTTTTATTCTCTATTCTGTTTTCTGTTTTTGTAATTCCTATTAGACATCTTTGTCCTTTCATAGTCTATCCTTTTTATCTCTCTTGATTTCTTGTATTCTGAACCCCCCTTTCTCTTTGTGCGGCATTCTGGGTAATTCCCTCCATATTACAAATTCTCATTTCAATGGCAGCTTAATTTTACCCAGTGATCTTTCATTTCTTTGACCATGTATATTAATTTTGATTTTTCCCTTCTCTCCCTAAATCTGCTTTTTCACTTGTGTTTCCATTCTTCGTTGTATACATGTTTTGACACACACCTATGTCATAGCCTCTGTCCATTATTCTACTAATTCAGGTCTTGGATACGGCTTCTCCTGTTTGCTGATGCCGCCTCATGCGCTGAGCTGTGTACAATATATCATTCATGATTGGGAGTGCATCTTCAGCAGAGGCTGATGTTTATTTTTTACCCCTCTTTGAAACTTTGTGCTTGTTATTTGCTCTGAAGTTTATTCCCAGGATTTCTGGGCCTAGTGATATGCTTTCACAGTGATTTCTCATCTTAAGGATGCAAGGACTGTGTAGGGAACCAAAAATTTGCTTTTGACTAATATGTGATATTGTCCGGATTTGTTTGATTTCTAGCATGAGTGTTCTTTTCTTCTTCTATATGGAGCCCAGGCAGATATGTCCCTTCTCACTGCCACGTAGATAGGCTGGTGGACAGACTTTTCCAGCCCACACTTTACAGAGGGCTCAAGGCTGGGCCCGTGCCAGCCTCATGAAGGGATCTCCATTCACAATCTCAGTCCAGCTCAAGCTCAGTCCAACCTCCCCTGTTCTCGTGTGTGAGTTAAACTATTAGTCCATGACCTCTGTGGTCCAGCTCTGGTCTGTCACTTTCTGGGCTTCCCGGAGCATCCAGTTCTAAGATTATTCCTCTAGATCGAGTTGCCTCTTTATATCTGGAACCTGGGAATTTCCTTTCCTTCTATTTGGATTTAGCTATATCACAACTACTTCTGTTGTCCTGAAGAGGGTCCTCAATCCCCATCAGGGCTTAAAGTTTCTGTTAGATTTTGTTATCCTGAAGGCACGTTGAGGATCTGTTTTATTTATATGCTTGTCCTTTGTGGTACTTAGCCCTGTGTTATAAAACTCCACGAGTGCTCAGTGAAAATAGGCCAAATGCTTTTAAAAATGAATGAAAGGAGGCAACTTCAAATGAAGAAAGTTAAAGGAGAGCGAGCAGCCTTTAAGATTTTAAATGGATGATTTCTTTCTCCCCTACTCAGTGGTTAGAAGAGTTTGGTGGGGACCAGGAGATGGTGGAAAGTGTTACCTTCAAAAAGAAAAAAAAGAAAAAGACCATGTTGGTTGCTATCCACAGAAATTCTGCCAACATCCTGGTGGTTGCTGGTTTGTAATTTTATGGGTTTCCAGAGGATCAAACACTGTATTATTATGTTTGGCTAGTAACTCAGGTCAGCAGTTCAAAAGGAGAAAGAAGGAGAGTGGAGAGGGCAGGAGGGGAGAGAGGGAGCGTGGGGAAGCTGCTGTGTGTAAGACGATAATTGAGCTTGCTGAGTGTGAGGCAGTCTTGACTGAATCTCGGCTCATTTCATTTTCAGCAGGAGGTAATTAGTGTACCTTTAAAGCTCTGTTTTATAAGAATTGAAGATATAGCAATTCTGTAAGTTTGACTGAAGTGTAAATTAATAGGTTGTTTTTTCCACACGTGTTGTTTCAAAAAGATTTGAAATGGAAGATTTTTGTATCAATGATGACAAAAAAAATAGATTATCAAACATTTCCCAAATCTCTCCCTCTTTTCAAAATATATTTATTTATCTCACTATAGTTAATAGAAATATTGATATTAGATATTACAAGTAAAATTGTTGACATTTAAAAAGAACACTCAATAATTATGGAATAATCAAAACATATGAATCATTTTAATATCTTAAACAATGTATATAGTATCTTAAGAAAATTTATTTGAAATTATTAACACGAGACACGCAGGCTGTAACCATGTCATTATTGAAATCTACATTCCTGATACTTTCTTTATTCTTGGAAAAGAATAGACGTGTATATTGCATGTGATAGTGTGACATCCTCTCATAGGGCTAAGAGCAGGGCGTGTTTGACTCCTTTGCTATAGTCTCTTTGACTTGAACCCAGAGTGACTAGAAGGGGGATGGGTAAAACAGTGGAGTTACCATTTTAAAAATATTTTGTTTCACATAAGACAAACCAGTTATTCCTTTACTGGCTGCTTCTCTTTCCTGCTTCATTCTCACAATAACTGTTGAATGGTGTGAATTTTATAATTAGCTGGCTTCCTATTAAAAAAGTATTGGAGAGGATTGTGCATTTCCATTAGAAAATTATCAGACACAATGCAACTGTCTATTATTATTACTTAAGATAAAAGTTTATATAAATCAATGTATTTTCTTTACCAACTTATCCATTTTATTCAATATTCCATCATTTTCTCATCAAGCAAGTATGTATGGAGGACTTATTTTTGTGGCCAAGTGTTAGGTAAACAAATGTTTTTTAGGTTTGCTTGCTTGTATTGGGGTAGCAGCATGTGTATATAGTCTATGGAAGACTGTGTGCTTGCCCTCAGGCCAGCAGATTGCAAATTGCAGATTGCCTTCCTGCTTGGAGGGGGGGGGGCATTGTTGCTACTGTTTGCTGGAGAAGGAGTTTTTTCTCCCCAGCCTTTTTTTGCAGAAGAGTGCAGAGAGAGAGAGAGAGAGAGAAAGGGAGAGAGAGAGAGAGAGAGAGAGAGAGAGAGAGAGAGAGAGAAGGTCCTGAGGCTGGTGGGGGCCTGTGAGTCCAGGAGAGTCCAGAGACTGAGTCGGGGCTTTGGGAGCCCTGAGTGAGAGGGAAGTGGTCTTCCCTGCCTGCTTGCTTGTTGCCGTTAGGAGACTTTAATAAACGAATAGCCCACCATTTTCTGGCTCCACAGTTCCTTTACCTTCTGTCTGAATCCACTGTGAACCCGCATGGCCATGAGAGTGGCCACTGGCCTTACCTCAAGGCACTAGGATTCCAACAGTTAAGAAGTGAAACAGGTCTTTGCTGCTGAGGAGCATACATCTGGCTTGGAGAGGCAATGCCCGAGAAAGCAAATGAGTGCTATGATTAAAACAGAGGCAGGAAGTAGAGGCGACCAGCTTATGTTGAAAAAGTAAGTTAGAACAGGGCAGTCAGAGATGGCTTTTCTCAGAGGGTAACATCTATGCAGATACCTTAAAGACAAAAAGGAGCCTTCTTTCTCAAGAGAAAAAGCATTAAGAACAAATGAACAAGACAAGGCCCTCCCCTAAAAATTGCAGGTTCCAGGACAAGATACAAAGGACAGTCCATAAACGCCCTTATCTAAAAGCTTAAAAGGTATGAATCAAGCTAACAAACCATTGTTATAATATTTTCTACCCTCTCATCGTGAGAGGCAAACCTTCTGAACAACCCGGAAGACCCTCTTTGACCTTGGCATGGTTGACTTCTTTGGTCTTGTTGACTGGCGCTTGGCAGTGTGGGGAGAGCCAGGCCCATTCCAAGCCTTTCTCTGCTTCTCGTCTACCCTGGAGGCCTCCCACAATATGAGGAGACCCCTACTCATGGGTGGACATCCCCATCCATCCATCCATCCATCCATCCATCCATCCATCCATCCACCCATCCATCCATCCGTCCACCCATCCATCCATCCCTCCATCCATCCAAGCTCTGTCCACACCCCCTGATGGGCAAACAAGTGTGTTACAAGTGTGTTACAAGTGTGTTAGGCTGGCTCACCTTGTACTTTGCTTGACTGGTGCATGAGCACAGGGCAGCACCACGTGTGTATAGTCTCTGTAAGTCTGTGGGTGCTTGCCCTCAGGGCAGCAGATTGTAATTGTGGATTACCTGCCTGTTTGGGAGGGTCCATTCTCTACTATTGTTCGCTGAGAAGGGGTCCCCCCACCCTGTGTCTTTGGCTTTAGTCCTGAGAGAGAAAAAGAGAAGCAATTTTTTCTGCCTGCTTGCTTGTCTGCCACTGCAAAACTCTAATAAACAGAATGGCCCACCATTTTCCAGCTCCACAGTTCCTTTACTGTCTGCTTGAATCCAATGAGGACCTGCATGGCCATGGCCACTGGCATGACATCCTCACTCTCAGCTACCTCTTGCCAACCTCTTGAGCCTAAACAGTACATGTCAATATTTCCAACCAATCTGACTTTACTAAAAGTCTCCCCCCACCCTTTATTTTTTTTCAAAAAATATTCCAACAGTTCTGAATGCAAAGCTCAAGCTGTGATGTGACTGAGATATTTCAGACACAGCTGAAAGGCCAGCATGCTTGGAATGAGTCAGCAAGGACAGAGTGGGGAGGTGCGTGGCAGGGGACAGCAGGAGCCAGAGCGCAGGGACTTGCAGGTCACATTGAGCACTCAGTCTCCCCCCAGTGTAGTGGAAAGCCGCCCCTTTGGGCATTGTCTGCCATGCCTCACATAGATCTTCACTGGCATTTTTGTCTGTTACAAGAAAATGACATCATAAAATGCCAGTCTGGTTTGTGGATTTCAAGGAAGTTTTCCAGTTGAGTGTCTGGTATTGTTTCTTCCCTTTCCACCCTCCATTAAAGAAATGCCCACAACGCATCTACACCTACACAGGAAGGGGAAGGCCAGCTCCTTTCTGTGGGTGACAGAGTGGCAGCTGAGTTTTCACAGGGTGGCAGAATGAACCATGGCAAGGGACATGGAGACTGGTTTGGGTCCTGAGTGTTTCCCATGTTGGCCATGCAACTGGCTGTGTTCACAGCTATACCCTCAGCCTCATCTACTAAGTCATGCAAGAAATGGTGATAATTGGCCCTGGCCGGTTGGCTCAGCGGTAGAGCATCGGCCTGGCGTGCGGGGGACCCGGGTTCGATTCCCAGCCAGGGCACATAGGAGAAGCGCCCATTTGCTTCTCCACCCCCCCCTTCCTCTCTGTCTCTCTCTTCCCCTCCCGCAGCCAAGGCTCCATTGGAGCAAAGATGGCCTGGGCACTGGGGATGGCTCCTTGGCCTCTGCCCCAGGCACTAGAGTGGCTCTGGTCGTGGCAGAGCGACGCCCCAGAGGGGCAGAGCATTGCCCCCTGGTGGGCAGAGCGTCGCCCCTGGTGGGCATGCCGGGTGGATCCCGGTCGGGCACATGCGGGAGTCTGTCTAACTGTCTCTCCCCAATTCCAGCTTCAGAAAAAATACAAAAAAAAAAAAGAAATGGTGATAATAATGGTATTTATGGCCCTGGCCAGTTATCTCAGTGGTAGAACACTGGACTGGTGTCTGGAAGTCCCAAGTTCGATTCCTGGTCCGGGCACACAGAAGAAGTGCCTGCCAACTGCTCCATCCCACCCCCTCTCATGTCTTTCTCTCTTTCTTCCTCTCCTGTAGCCATGGCTCACTTGGAGCAAGTTGGCCCTGGGCACTGAAGATGGCTCCATGGCCTCCACCTTAGGTACTAAGAAGAGCTCAGTTGCTGAGCAACAGAGCAATGCCCTCATTGGGACAGAGGAATATTGCCCCCTAATGGGCTTGCTGGGTGGATCCCGGTTGTGGTACATGTGGTTTTCAGTCTCTCTGTCTCCCCTGCTCACATTGAATAAAAAATTATAATAATAAATAATGGTATTTATTACATCACATTATTCAAGGAATTTAGATGAAGAAATACCTGTAACATACTTCCCAGCATGCCTGGCACATAGTATATGGCCAATAAACATGTGCTTGTTGTAATTACTACATCAACAGCAACTGTTTACACTATCACTATTATTGAGAGCTACATTAAGCAACTGAGAGAACTTAAGTTTTCTGATAAAAAGACAAGTGCTCTGTCAGTGTCCACCCATGAGCAGGGGGCTCCTCATATTGTGGGAGGCCTCCAGGGTAGATGAGAAGCAGAGAAAGGCCTGGAATGGGCCTGGCTCTCCCCACACTGCCAAGCGCCAGTCAACAAGACCAAAGAGTTCAACAATGCCAAGTTCAAAGAGGGTCTTCCGGGTTGTTCGAAAGGTTTGCCTCTCAAGATGAGAGGGTAGAAAATATTATAACAATGGTTTGTTAGCTTAAAGTGTGGTGATTTTAGGCAGAAACAAAGAAGTCCAACAACACCGTGATTCTCAGACCCCCACCGTCATAATATAGAAGGGGGAAGGTCAGGGCATTGCCATCTCGTGAATCTGTGAAGGCAAAGCTGTCTCCTTCCCAGCACAGTTACACTCATGGCAGATCTGGCTGGGAATCAGCCGCTGGAGGAAGCTCTGGAGTGTTCACACAAATGGAGCGCAACAGTTTCAAAAATATAAAGCAGGGAGCTACAGAAACTACACTTTGGCTTTTGGCTCTAGGGCTGGAGGTTCAAAATCTTTCTGTCTCTCTTGACTTTCCTCCCTCCCATTTCTTCCTCTCTCTCTCTCTCTCTCTCTGGCTCTCTCTCTGTCTCTCTCATACACACAGACACACAAACACACACACATGGGCATTAGCCACACATGCATGGTTTTTTCTATACTGACCTCATCCCTCTTCCACCCACCTTGGTGTCCTACAGCTACGGTCAACAATCCACCCATGATCAGTCATCAGTCTGTGTCACATTGGATATTCCAACAGGACCTTAGTTACATTTCTCTGTTAGACAGTGTGAGATATGCATGCCAACTTCAGGGGTTTAGGATAAAGTAACAAGGTTTGTTCTTCACAATACAATATTTTGCTGTCAAACATTACACCCCGGACTTCCTACTGCTTCTAGGAAAACTAGCCATTGCGCAAGGTAAGAACTGTGAGCTCAGGCAGACTAGGATCAAATCCTGGCTTTGTACAGAGATTTCTGCAAGTTTTAATCTCTCTGAACCTCAGCTTCCTTTACAGTAAGAAAGACTCCTGAAAATAACTACTTTTTGTTATTGTTGATTCTTGTTCTTATTATTGTTCTTCTTATTACTATTATTACTCCTAGTACTACTACTTGCAATTAGGGCCAGGAGACTCTGGGAAACTGTAATAATCTATATGTACCACTCAGAGAAAAAAAAAAGTCCTTGACAAAAGTCTTAAAGAGCCAGTTGTTAAGTTCCTCAGAAAGAGAAGCCTGAGGCCAGGGCTGTGTCAGGATATCTTATTTTGGGAAGCGATCGCAGATGTGAAGGTTGGAGGGCTGGAGGTCATTGTCAAGTTGGTCTCCCCTGGGTTTAGTAGTCCCATTGCCTCTCCGCACAGGGTCCTTCTGCAGCACCAGGTTAAATGAGATGTAGAATTGCTCATCTGAAAGAAGGGAGAAGAGGTCACTTAATCACTAGCTTCTATCCTCCAACGTCCAGGTGTTGACCCGTGGGCAGTCATTCCTTAGTGCTTCCAGGAAGGTTCTTGTAATCACTCCACCCCATGGGTGTCAGAGAGGCCCTGGGGCAGAAAGTGAGAGCTGCTCATTGCAGCTGGAGCAAGGGGTTGGCAGACTCCACTGCTGGCATCTGGCAACTGGCTGCCCGTGGCAATTGTCCTAGTAAAAGATGGGTCAAGAGGATGTGAGCCCAACAGGAATCCTCTACAAGCATTTTCCCTAGCAGTGGGAATAGTAGTTATCCTTCAGTAGAATTCAAAAGAATAGAAAAGTGCTTATCAATTCAGACAATTAGAAGTTTCCTTGGAGGGGGGGGTACGAAATGGCGGCCAGGTTATTACTTTCCCTCTTCTAACTAATGCAGAGCCTTTCAACCCTGGCACTATTCACATTTTTGGCCAGACATGAATTCTTTGTTTGAGGGATGGGCTGAGCTTTCTTGTGCACTGTAGGCGGTTTAGTAGTAGCTCTAGCATCTATCCACTAGACCAGCGGTTCTCAACCCCGCCGGGGTCGCGACCCACAGGTTGAGAACTGCTGCACTAGACTCTAGTATTAGTCCCCCAAGTTGTGACAACAGGAAACGTTACCCCACATGTCCAGATATGTCCAAGGGGTGAGCAGCTGTCCCTAGCTGAAAGCACTGATCTGATAGAATTGGTACTCTCTCCTGTCTCTTCCTCCTCTCTCCCGTCTCACCTCCGGCCACTGACCCCCATGACCACTCTGCTGGCCTGTGCACACAAACAGCTCATACCTATGACTTCCACCCCCATCCCAGTGACCTGTACCAACTGAGATTTTTCTCTGCAGCTCTGTTTACTAGATGTGCTATTAAAAGCAACTTGATAGGGCCAGCACAACTGGATGTAATTAAGAGCAGTTAAATACAAGAATCTTCTGAGAAAAGGAGAAAGGGAATACTCAAATAGTTTGCTACAATGAGGTATGTTTAAAAATATTTTTTATGTGTGTTTTTCCATGTTAAAATTCTCCTCATTTAGACAGGAATGGTTTAAAGAATACTTCAGAATATTTCCTTTGGTAAGCCCACACCAAACCAGCAAATTAATGAAGATCATGTTAGTTTGTCCAGGAACAATTTTTCCCTTTCAAATGTTACATCCTTTTAAGATAAACTTTTAATTTTAAATGTTTATTTAGGCCCTGGCTGGTTGGCTCAGCGGTAGAGCGTCGGCCTAGCGTGCGGAGGACCCGGGTTCGATTCCCGGCCAGGGCACACAGGAGAAGCGCCCATTTGCTTCTCCACCCCTCTGCCGCGCTTTCCCTCTCTGTCTCTCTCTTCCCCTCCCGCAGCCAAGGCTCCATTGGAGCAAAGATGGCCCGGGCGCTGGGGATGGCTCTGTGGCCTCTGCCCCAGGCGCTAGAGTGGCTCTGGTCGCAACATGGCGACGCCCAGGATGGGCAGAGCATCGCCCCCTGGTGGGCAGAGCGTCGCCCCTGGTGGGCGTGCCGGGTGGATCCCGGTCAGGCGCATGCGGGAGTCTGTCTGACTGTCTCTCCCTGTTTCTAGCTTCAGAAAAATGAAAAAATAAAAATAAAAAAATAAAAAATAAAAAATTAAATGTTTATTTATTCATTTATTTTTTTATTTTAGAGACAAGAAGGGAGAGAGCAGGAGAGAGACAGGAACATCAATCTGTTTCAGTATGTGCCCTGACCGGGGATCAAACTGGCAACCTCTGTGCTTTGGGCCAGTGCTGTAACCAGCCAAGCTAGCTAGCTGTGGCTCACTTTTAATTTTATATTTACAGAAACATTATGAGGGTAGTACAGAGGGCTTTCATCTACCACGCACCCAGTTATCTCTATTATTCACCTCTGCCATTAGTGGGGCACATCCGCCACAATGAAAGAAATAATGGCAATGCTTCCTTGTTAACTAAAGTCTATACTTTCCCCCCATCTCCTCTGCTCCATCGTCCTCAGCTTGAACCTTTTTCCAGTTACTACTTTTCATTCTAGATGTGACCATGTATGTGTCCTGTGAAAGTGCTGTCTCTACAGTGCTGAACTGAATCTTCCTGACAACCCTGGAAAGAAGGAACTAAGCACCCATTTTGTACAAGACACTGGGGCACAGCACATGTAAGGAACTTTTTCATTGTCTCATCATCACACCTGGAACCGAACTCTGACTCTTAAGGCCTTCAGCAGACACCTTCTTTTTCCAGCTCCCAGCTTGTCTCTAACCCCACGTTTCCTCGTGAAGCCGCCCACGCTTCTCTCCACAGTAACCGCACGCTGCTTCGTAATAAGGATTCCATTTTATTCACGTCTGCACCCACAGAGCATGTAACGCAATGCTTTATGCATGGAAGGCCTTCACTGAAGGATTATTGAACTGAATATCTTAATTAAAAAAAAAATAACCAGCCACTCTGAAAGTAAGCTGGAAGAATGCTCAAGGGAGGAGAGGAGCTAAAAATACCTTCTCATTAAAGTAATGATCAGACTGAACGCTGGGAAGAGAAATTCTTCAGGTTCCCTGGCTCTGCACAGTTCATAGGCTCAGGTCTAATGGTCGGAAACAGTGCCCTGGACAGGGCACTGCCCTTGCCGGCCCTGGAAAATGACAAGGTGTAGTGGAATGCATTCTGCTCCGGGGTGCAGGAGGCCAGGGGTCCAGCTCAAAGCCTGCCAGGCACTAACTCTCTGACCTCCAGAAAGTTTGTTAACCTTGCTGGGCTCCAGTTTCCTCACCTGCAAAAGGCTGGTGAAGGATCTTGGGCAAACTCTAAGGATTCCTCCAGCTCTAACATTCTATAATTTGAGGTGTAGCTATGTGAGTCCTGGAAGCTGTGCTCATCCATGCAGAGCTTTTTGGAAAAAAGGGAAGGAAAAAAGGAAAAGAAAAACACTTCCATAAAAGTATTTATAGCATGGCATTGACTGTGAATCATGGCATAATTACTTGTCTTTTATAACGTTGCCTTGTTCCCTAACTTTGTGCGGTGATTCCCGAAGCCCTGTTCGACAGCCGCTCCATTGAGAGGGAATTTTCCTTGCGCGCTTGCGCTGAGTCGGTTCAAAGCAGCTGAACCCCGAGTTTCTGCCAGTTCTAAATTTCTGTAACTGTATGACTCTAATCTTCTGTGACTGACTGACAGGCTGTGGCCAAAGGATGTAAGATAAATGTGATCTAACTTGACTTTAACAAAGCTTTGCATGAATTTCCTCACATCAGCTTTGCCCAACAAGTTTGAATATTAAGTGCTTTGCAATTTAATGGTGATTTGCCTAGAGCAATGAGCTAGAGCTGGTTTGAAATTGCTGTGCTCTGTGGTTACTGTAGAAAAGAAACACCCTCTTCTGCAAATTTATTTCACTCTCTATTTCAGAAATCTGGTTCTTTTTGGCACAGCTTTCTGATCACTTGTCTTCTTAATCATCCCTTCCAGAGAATGTTTGTTCATAACATATTTTTCTCTAGTCTCAGATCCCTCCCTAGAGTTTAAGAGGTATGCAGGGAGCTACCTGGTGGTATTTATGCTAGTAAGCTTGATATCATCTTGATTAGAGATGGCAAAGGCTGTTTTTATGTACTGCAATACTTACAGCATTGAGTTGAGGAAACTTCATTTCAGTTACCCCAATTTAGGGAATTGAGGGGTTTGTGTGAAGCAAACAGCAGCTGGTTGTATGCTGAGACAGTCTACTGCAGGGGTCGGGAACCTATGGCTCGCGAGCCAGATGTGGCTCTTTTGGTGGCTGCACCTGGCTCGCAGACAAATCTTTAATAAAAAAAATAATAACGTTAAAAATATAAAACATTCTCATGTATTACAATCCATTTATTTCCTACTACTCATGTTCATGGTTGCAAATGGCTGGAGCCAATCACAGCTGTCCTCCGGGACAACACCAAATCTTTATTGGATAATGCTTAATGTACATGGGTCGTTGTATGGCTCTCACAGAATTACATTTTAAAATATGTGGCATTCATGGCTCTCTCAGCCAAAAAGGTTCCTGACTCCTGGACCGGATGGCCAAAGCGGGGAAAAGGGTGTACCCTGGGAACTAGAAATGCACATGCTTTTAGTCCCCCATTCAATCCTACCTTTCATCACATTGGATATTGACAGGAGCCAAACAAATGAAAGAGAATGCAGCCACAGTTTACATTTGCTCATTGACCTTGAGCAATGTAGTGTACCTATGCATCATGGGATTCCTCACATATAGAATAGAGAACTTGGGCTGCTTGTCTTTGAGGCTTTTTTAAAAAAGTATTGTACAAAGAAGATGCCGAAAGCACTCCGGCTCAATCCAGGCTGGTTCATGTCCTAAAACAGTTCAGATCATTTTAAAGTTTCTTTTATAAAATAGTTAAAATATTTTTATTGATTGATGAGAGAAAGAGAGAAGAAGAGAAACATCAATTTGTTGTTCCACTTATTTACACATTCACTGGTTGACTCTTGTATGTGTCCTGACCGGGGATTGAAGCTGCGACCTTGGTGTGTCAGGATAATACTCTAACCAACTAAGCTACCTGACCAGGGCTAAAGTTCCTTTTTTAAATCTTAATTTTGAATTTGCCTTCTGAGTATCCCTTCAGGGTAATACTATATAAAATGTATGGCCACGAGGGCCATTTATGTATCCAATAGAAACCACATCACCATTTTATCACCCGAGATGGTAACAGAACTTTGTATGCTGGGCCACAAGCCTAACTATTTTGAAATCTCTTGGAAAATAATGTCTGCCATAAACGTTTCCGAGAAAGATAGCCATGAGCCAGAAAAGAAGTGTAACTCTTGGCAGTAATAACCCGTTTTCTGAAAGCAGGGTCCTTAGCATCCACTTGACCCCAAATTAAACAGATTTAAAAACACTCAGAGATTTCCAGCCTGGCCTGCCTGTTTCATTGCCTACATCCAGTAGTTAGTCTTTAATATGCCCTTTTTAGAGTTGTGTCATTCAATCCTAGTTTCCATTTTTTAAGCAGGTACAGAAAATGATAGAGGTATTCTTTCTCGTTCTAATGCTGTTCAATGTTATATGTAACTTTCCCTTTTATAAAGCATATCTTAGAAATTGATAAAGAAATTCGGAGACTCCATACACACAGCGATTTAAGTGTTGAGGTCTTCTGAATAATCTGCCACGTGAGTTTTTTGCCTCCTCGGGAAGGTATGTCCTCGTCTGCAGCAAATCTGATTTCATAGTGCAGCTCAAAGTATACAATTTTAGAATACTGAAGGAAGGGATGCACCAATGGTGCACATAGAATTACAAAGGATGTGTTGGATCTTCCAGCAACTTTACTCTCCCATGCTGCTCCAGTGCCCTGTCACAATGTTCAGAGACCAAGGCTGTCAGGTCTCAGTATAATCGTTGCATCTTGATTTTCTAAATATCTGATTCTTTCCCAGGCTGCTAACCATCAATGGACAGTCATGCTGAGTTCTCACAGTGCAACATCTCTGGCATAGTCTTAGTGCAGTGAGATAAGACATCTGTCGGGGAGTAGCGATGTGTTCAAACTGGCAACTTTTGATTTCTAGTGGCTGGGAAGTTGAACTCTGAAGAGGACTTGTTTTAGAATAAGGACATTGATTTAGCTTTGGGTTTGCCTAATGTGCTCACTAATTACATGTTTTAGTCTTGTGCAAGTAGCCTTGATCTAGAGGAGATATCTTTTTTTTTTTTTTTAATCAAGGGCACAATGTTGGCTCCAATCGCCTTTTCTATTATATATACTTGGTCTACTTGGAGCTAGAGAAAATAACATAGACAAGAATTGGAGATATATTTCATTGTCTCAAAAAACAAAACAACAAAAAAAAACC
Organism: Saccopteryx leptura; assembly: GCF_036850995.1. Classification (NCBI taxonomy): domain Eukaryota; kingdom Metazoa; phylum Chordata; class Mammalia; order Chiroptera; family Emballonuridae; genus Saccopteryx; species Saccopteryx leptura. Next base: position 168,311,955 of record NC_089507.1, read on the forward strand.
TCACAAACTCTAGTAATTCCAAAATGAAATGAGTCAAACACAGCAACCTCTCTCTCTTTGTAAGACAGACTTGTATTGGAAACAGAAGAAAACTTGTTCTGCTTTTTGTGTTACCACTGTTACGAAAGTAGAGTTTGCTGCATTTATCGCTTGTCATTTTTTAAAATAAAGTTATTCTACCAGTAGGTCTGTTTACAGTTCTATTTTTTGACTTTGTAGGTCTTTTTTGAATTGTACATTTTCAAAATTTTTCCACTGATTTGAGAGAGACAGAGGGAGAGAGCGAGTGAGTGAGACAAGAGGCAGAAAGAGGAAAAAAGGGAGGGAGTGAAATAGCAAGACACAGATTTTGAACCTCAGCCCTGGATCCAAAAGCCAGACTATAATTAGCTTTTGTAGCTCCTAACCCATTTGCAACTAGCTTGTTTGGAGTGGTGTGAGGAATTGAGAGGTTCCTTAAATCTGGTGTGGGAAATGGAAGGAATTCAATTTTTGGTGGTCAAAAAAATTTGGGAAATTGTTCTTTTCATATCACTGAGAAAAACACAGGCCTTATTCTTTGGCCTTTAGTTTCATAAATAAGCTTTGTTAAAGATCAAGACCGCGTCTGAGCCACAAATTCCCTTAGCATCATGGTTTATTGTATTCTCACCATTTTAAGTGGAAGGAATTGATATTTAAGAGATGTATCCTGAGATAAGTGTTCTTTTCCTGCGCCCTGTTCACATCTGGCCCAGTTCACCCTCTAGGTCTGTCTAGGTAGGACATAGAGTTGCACTGATTCTAGCTTTTCATATGTTTCTCAACCAGTAATACCCCACCAGGCAGTAAGTAGCTCTCTCTTAATTTTTCACTACTGGGCTTCATCTTTTCTCAAGCAGACTGACATCTTGGTCACATCTTGGCCTAATACCAACTAAGGGAGGTGTTTTGGTGTGGAAGGACAGAAGGAAATGTCCTGTCTTGCATCATTAGCTTGGGAAAAGTTTTCTCCACATGAGTCTCATCAGACGTAGAGAGCACTTGACTCTTCTCGATACACTTCCATCTGTATGATCTAATTTAGTTCTCGTACAGCCTTACAAAGTTGGTGGTAATGTGCCTACATTCATCATTCATTCCCAAGACACAAGTGTGCTCTGCAATGCTAAGTGTTAGGATCCAGTACTGAAGAAGTCATCTTCTCTGCCTTCAAGGAGATTATACGCCAGTGAGGAATAAAGATAAGTAAATGGGCATTTGGATTATAAAGAAATAACTGCTCCAAGGGAAGGCGTAGGAGAGATAATAATGTTCTGACACTGTAGTAGACGCTGTAGATGTAAACTACTTGGCCTTTACTATCTCAGTGCTTGCTGGTCTTCCTGGCAACTGCCAGCTCCTTCATCTCTGTACCCCAGGGGCTTTCCCTGGTCACCCAGGTTAGTCATCCCTGCCCAGTGATTGGTAGGCATTAGTGTACAAATACCACAGCTCCCTTACTCCTGGGGTGGGTGACTCTAAGTGCACGCTCCATACTCTTTTCTGTACATTTCCATCGGAGTGAAGCTCCAGGTGCTTCACCATGGTGATAAGTGTCTTGATAACATTCTTGCAGCTTCTTTTCCCTCCATCTCACTTTGGCACTCCTTGTATTTCCGGGAATCACATTCAAAATAACTAGTTGAATATTCCAACCCAAGTCTCAAAATCAGCTTCTGGAAGAACCCAAATAAAAGCCAAATAATCAAAGTATCTTTGAAGGATAAAGAATACATATTTTTACTCAGCATATACTTCTTCATTCTTTAATCTGTTCATTCACTTAATAAAATATGAGTGCTTCCTATATTCTAGGAAAGGGTTGGTAAATATCTGAAATGAAGAACATTGACTTAATTTGTAACTTCAAGGAGGCCATAGTCTAGTGGCAGGATGCAAATAAAAATAAACATGTGGCCCTGGCTGGTTGGCTCAGCGGTAGAGCGTTGGCCTGGCATGCGGGGGACCCGGGTTCGATTCCCGGCCAGGGCACATAGGAGAAGTGCCCATTTGCTTCTTCACCCCCCCCTCCTTTCTCTCTGTCTCTCTCTTCCCCTCCCGCAGCCAAGGCTCCATTGGAGCAAGGATGGCCCAGGCACTAAGGATGGCTCCTTGGCCTCTGCCCCAGGCGCTAGAGTGGCTCTGGTCGCGGCAGAGCGACACCCAGGAGGGGCAGAGCATCGCCCTCTGGTGGGCAGAGAGCGTCGCCCCTGGTGGGCGTGCCGGGTGGATCCCGGTCGGGCGCATGCGGGAGTCTGTCTGACTGTCTCTCCCCGTTTCCAGCTTCAGAAAAAATACAAAAAAATAAAAAATAAAAATAAACATGTAGGAAGAATCTTATATATCTTCAATTAGGAAAACTAAAGGAATCAGGGCACTAAGAGTCATTCTGAAAAAAATGACTCGTTTCGTGAACACTAGGTCTGAGAGGAGGCTTTCTGCCTGGAAATACTGGGCAGAGCAAGGACAGGAATGCAGGCCTGTTTTCTGACCCAGTCTTCTCCCAACCATACCATGTTGTCACTTACTTATTGGAAAGATGGAAAAGAGGTGAACTATTTAAAGTTTATGATTAATTATTTCCAGAAATATATGTGCTAAGATGGTAACCCCTGCCTTTTTTGTCTCAAAGGGAGTTTAAGTTAACTAGAGGAACTAGTGGATGAAAAAATAACTTATAGACCAATCAAATTAAATACTCTTAACATCAGTCTTTTTAAAAACAAGGGCCCTGGCCGGTTGGCTCAGTGGTAGAGCGTTGGCCTGGCATGCAGGAGTCCTGGGTTCGATTCCCGGCCAGGACACACAGGAGAAGCACCCATCTGCTTCTCCACCCCTCCCCCTCTCCTTCCTCTCTGTCTCTCTCTTCCCCTCCCGCAGCCGAGGCTCCATTGGAGTAAGGATGGCCCGGGCGTTGAGGATGGCTCTGTGGCCTCTGCCTCAGGTGCTAGAGTGGCTCTGGTTGCAACAGAGCGATGCCCCGGATGGGCAGAGCATCGCCCCCTGGTGGGCATGCCAGGTGGATCCCGGTTGGGTGCATGCAGAAGTCTATCTGACTGCCTCCCCGTTTCTAGCTTCAGAAAAGTACAAAAAGGAAAAAAAATTAAAAAATAAAAAAAAAAACAAAAAACAAAAGTCCTGTTTGGGTAGCTGCAATGGCTCGCAAAGGATCAAGTTG